>NC_069381.1:6507500-11507500 GCF_027475565.1 Acinonyx jubatus | reverse complement strand
TAACCGTCTGAGCCATGCTCCCCCCCAATTTTTTTTTTAATGTTTATTTATTTTTGAAGGAGAGATAGAGTGTTAGTGGGTGAGGAGCAGAGAGAGAGAGAGACACACACACACAGAATCTGAAAGAGGCTCCAGGCCCTGAGCTGTCAGCACAGAACCCCGACGCGGGGCTCGAACCCACGAACTGCGAGATCATGACCTGAGCCGAAGTCGGATGCTCAACCGAGTCACCCAGGCACCCCGCCCCCCCACAAATTTTTATTAAAAAAAAATTTTTTTTAAGTTTATTTATTTTGAGAGAGAGAGAGAGCACGTGTGAGCTGCCACCAGCACAGAGCCCAGCGCGGGACTCCATCCCACCAACCATGAGATCATGACCTGAGCCCAAATCAAGAGTTGGATGATTAACAGAGCCATCTGGGCACCCCTCCTTTAAAAAGAAAATAAATATAAATGGACTAAAGTGTCCTAGTACTATTTATTGGGGGGAAAATCCCTTTCGTGTGGATCTGTAAATGTGACCACTGACCGTCTTAATACGTCAACGTCCACAGATAACGTGGATCTGTTTCTGAGCTCTTTACTATTCTCCGTCTCTGTGCCAATATCATTCTGCCTTAATGGCTGAATTTTTATGTGATAGTTCTTGGAACCTAGTAGGGCCTTGGCCCTTTGCTCTTCCATTTTAATTTCATTTTTTAACATTTATCTTGAGTGAGAGCACGTGCAAGTGGGGAAGGGGGTGGGGAGAGACTCTCAAGCAGACTCCATGCTGTCAGCACAGAGCCTGATGTGGGGCTTGATCTCATGGAGCATGAGCCAAATACCCTAAGCCAAGATTAAGAGTCAGATGCTTAACCAGCTGAGCCACCCAGGTGCCCCCATCTTCATTTTAGATTGTGCTTGTCAAATTCCATAAAAAGTTGTCGGGATCCTTTATTAGAATTGTTTTTGAATTTATTCCATATCAATTTGGATAGAGTTGGCATTTTTATGATGTTCAAGTCTTTCATGAACATGGTATATCTTCCAGTTTACATAAATCACCAAAGTCTAACTTTAGTCACTGTCTTCACAGCCTACTGTCAAACAGTCAAGGACCTTAGCACACTTTAATTCCCATCACTCCCTCCTTTTATTCTAGTTCTTTTTTTAAATTTTGGAAGATGCCATTAGTTCAGTATTGTTTGGATTCACTCACTTATTATTGACTACTTTAGTTGGTCTTCATTCTTTCTTGCATTTAATATTTTCATTCTGGGATCACTTTTTGTCTCCCTGAAGTATATCTTTTATAATGTGTGAGTTTGGGCTATCATCTATTTGGGGGCTTTCTAGTGTTTACCAGTTCTGGGGGGGGGGGGTGTGGATTTTACCTGCCAAGATTTGGTATAGGCAGTTTCTGTGCCGTCCTTTTTTCCATTGACTTATCATCCTTTGTGGCTCCAGCTTGATTCTGGAGGATTCTCACACGAGACCTCCCTCCTTAGGAGGGAGGGAGAACTTGAGCCCGCTCAGTTCTGCAGGTGCCTTCGATACCCACCCTCAAACCTCCACTTGCTCTCTGGATTCCAGCCTTTGCTGAATTTTGTTTGACCTCTCAGTGTTCCTCACTGACTTGCCGGTTCTTTGATGCATTTAAAAAAAAATTTCTCACAGTTTTCCTTCAGCATTTGTAGTTGTTTGCTGTGAGACTTGGCCTGGTTACCTGGTGTGCCACGCTTCCAGAAATCAGGATGTTTCCGAGTTTTAATCCTGTGTTTCCTCTGGCAGCAGGAAACACCGGAGATTCGAACTAAGACTTAGTGATGTGCGCTAAGGGTTTTCGTAAGATGTTTTGTAACACTCATTAGTATAAGGAAAAGGAGTTGGTAAGTGCCAATTAATGACAGAATTTGCCCTTTGGGGACAGACTAAGGGTCTTTTGAGGCTGTCCGTCCATGTCTGCGGAGGTTTTGTCCTTTTCTAAAGTGGAAAGAGCACATCTTTAGAGTATGATGGACTTGGCCTTGAATCTGGGCATGTCAGTGAGAGCTGGGTCAGCTGACAACCTCTCTGAGCCTTGATTTGCTTATCTGCACAGTGGGGGTGATCAGATTAACACCCTTCTCTGGGGATTACTGTGGGTGGTGATGACGTAGCATGTATTCTGGAACACGCGGCAGGCAGGCAGCTACAGCAGCTATCAGTTATTCCCTTTGACGGCATTTTCTCCACGTGCTGCTGCCCTTTGGAAATGACGAGCCTGTGATCTTGGTAACCTCCCAGTTGTTTCACGTGGTGGAGCTGATTACATATTAGCAAGGCTGTTTTCTCCGGGCACAGGCACACGGTCCCCCCCACAGTCCTTTACCAGGACTCACAGTTTTTCCCAGCTGGGCGAAATCCCCATCCGATTGGGAAATCGCCGCATCTGTACCGTGGGCTCTCTGATCAGCTACTCACATCCAAGCATTAGTTTTTACCCAACCAACGAATGCATTAAAAATTCCCATCAGTATCAGCAGGCCACCATCTAGACAAAATGTACCGTTTCATGATCCTGAGAACACGCCCTGGCCCACAATGGAAACTGTCAGTCTTTTAGATTTTTGCCCGCCCTGTTCTGGAAGTGGTATCTCGTACTTCTTTATATTTCTTTATTAGGCTGAACGTCTTTTTTTCTGTGTAGAATATATTGACCACCTGTGTTT
Organism: Acinonyx jubatus; assembly: GCF_027475565.1. Classification (NCBI taxonomy): domain Eukaryota; kingdom Metazoa; phylum Chordata; class Mammalia; order Carnivora; family Felidae; genus Acinonyx; species Acinonyx jubatus. Next base: position 11,504,807 of record NC_069381.1, on the reverse strand, counting down.
CTTTTGTGAATTGCCTCGTCATTTCCTTGACTCCTTTTTCTGTTGGGAGTTTTTTTTTTCTTGTTGATTAATTTTTAATAGCTTTATTGAGATACCCATGCAGCACCCATTTAAAGCGCGCAATTGGGGTGCCTGGGTGGCTCAGTTGGTGAAACAGCTGACTTTGGCTCAGGTCATGATCTCACGTCTCGTGGGTTTGAGCCCCACATCAGGCTCTGTGCTGACCGCTCAGAGCCTGGAGCCTGCTTTGGATTCTGTGTCTCCCTGTCTCTGTCCCTCCCTCCCTCACACTGTGTCTCTCTTTCTCTCTCTCTCTCAAAAATAAACATTAAAAAAAAGCGTACAATTAAATGGCTTGCAGTATATTCCCAGAGTTGCACAACTATCACCTCTATTTTCAGAACATTTGTATTATCTTGAAAGAAACCCATTACCAGTCACTCTTTGTTTCCCTCTGTCTCCCCGAGCCCTAGTAGGCAGTCATTCTCTATCCTTATGGATATGCCTGTTCTGGACATTTCATGTGAATGGAATCCTGTAACTTGTGGTCTTTTGGCTGCCTTCATTTAGCATAATATTTTCCAGGTTCATTCATGTTGTAGCATATATTTTTACTTTTTTGTTTTGTTTGTTTTAAGTAACCTTGATGCCCAGTGTGGAGCCCAACGTGGGGCTTGAACTCATGACCCTGCGATCAAGACCTGAGCTGAGCTCACGAGTCAGATTCTTAACAGACTGAGCCACCCAGGCACCCCTTTATCATTACTTTTTTATTGTCCAGTATTCTATTGCCTGGACCCACCACGTTTTATTTATCCATCAGTTGACGGACATTTGGGTTGTTTCCACCTTTTGACTATTACAAGTAATGCTGCCGTGAACATTTGTGTACAAGCTTTTACGGGGACATAACGTTTTCATTGTTGTTTGTATGAGGAGCCTTTTGTATAACAAGAGTGTTAACTCTTATTTGCAACATAGGCTGCAAATATTCACCCCTAATTTATATTTACATTTGGGAAGTTGAGAAGATAAGGGTAAAATGATGAAACAGAACATTTAGGGGCACCTGGCTGGCCTGGGTCAGTGGTGCGTGTGACTCTTGATCTCAGGGTTGTGAGTTTGAGCCCCGTGTTGCATGTAGAGATTACATAAAAATAAACTCTTAAAAAAAAAAAAAAAGGAACAGAACATTTAGAATGCTGACCAGTCTTCCATACTTCTAAGAATTAAGTGTATGTGCCGACTTCCCCCACTGTGGCCCCAGTAAGTGGCCCCTTGGGGCTGGTCTGCATACCTCAGAGGGCTGCTGCAAGCTCTCTTTCTGTACCTGTTTGTGTCTCTCTCTCTCTGTCTCTCTCGGTCTCTCTCAGGCCTTAGGACCGGGAAACAGGAACCAGGCAGCAACTAGGGGTGCTTTCCAAGTTTCTCTCGGAAGCTCACACTCCAAAGCGACTGGCTGAAAAACCGCCAGCGTTTGCGAGTCAATCAATCGTTAAAAGGCTTCCAGCAGCTTTGCTGATTCACGGCTGTTGCAGGTGGAGGGGATTGGAGGGGCTGGAGGTCAGCCAGCGCTGTTTGTTCAAGGGCAAGCGCTGGGGCCCTGAGCTTCCTGAATCCTCCCAGGGCTGTTGTCCAGAAACTGTTCTAGAGCTGCCCTTTAGCAGCTGGAGTTGAGGAGCACAGCAGTTTTAAAAAACCATTGGAGGGGCGCCTGGGTGGCTCAGTTGGTTAAGTGGTCGACTTCAGCTCAGGTCATGATCTTACACTCCGTGAGTTCGAGCCCCACGTCGGGCTCTGTGCTGACAGCTCAGAGCCTGGAGCCTGCTTCAGATTCTGTGTCTCCCTCTCTCTCTGCCCCTCCCCTGCTCATGCTCTGTCTCTCTCTGTCTCAAAAATAAATAAAAACATTAAAAAAATTAAAAAAAATCATTGGAAATGGAGACATTGAGTTCTTGACCACTTGTTATCCAGGCCTAACATAACCCAAAATAGCCCTCTGAAATATCCTTGTACTCATTTAGTTTTCCTCAGTCAAGTTTTACAAAATATTTTTAGTCGAACCAACTATCTGGAATAGTAAGTAGACAATTTGGTGCTGGCTTCTGCTGTGCATAGTTCTGTATCCGAATATATATGTCCTGTGTAGCTCTTGTCCATCTCAAGATTTCCAATACAGGGAAGGTTTTTGTTTTTTTAAATGTTTAATTTTGAGAGGGAGAGTGTGAGTGGGGGAGGAGCAGAGAGGGAGGAAGACAGAGGATCCAAAGCAGGTTCTGCGCTGACAGCACAGAGCCCGATGAAGGGCTCGAACCCACGACCTGCAAACTCATGGCCTGAGCCAAAGTCAGATGCTCAACAGACTGAGCCACCCAGGCGTCCTCCAATATAGGGAAAGTTTTTTTTTTTTTAATTTTTTCTTTTTAACGTTTATTTATTTTTGAGACAGAGAGAGACAGAGCATGAACGGGGGAGGGTCAGAGAGAGAGGGAGACACAGAATCTGAAACAGGCTCCAGGCTCTGAGCAGTCAGCACAGAGCCCGACGCGGGGCTTGAACTCATGGACCGCGAGATCATGACCTGAGCCAAAGTCGGACGCTTAACTGAGTGAGCCACCCAGGCGCCCCATATAGGGAAAGTTTTAAATGAAAGTCTGCTCACTGCTGGGTTACGGTCTCATTTTTGTCGCTCGCTTGGTATCTGTTATACATTTGTCATCTGGCAGTCTTATTGGTGAAAGCATTTATTCAACATTTATTAAATGTTCACACTAGAAGGGATCTTAGCAGTCACGAATCCTAGTGAGGAAACAAGCCGAGGAAAAGTCACGTGAAATGCATGTGTTCCGTTGAAGTCCGAATACATCCACTCCCAAACAGTTGGTACTGAACTTCCTTTTTCCTTTTGGCTTGGGTCCCAACCCTGACTAGTATCATGGGACAACTAATCCTTCCTTTGGGATTGTCATGTTCTACCTGCTTTCTCAATGAAAGCCCCGGTGTTCCTCCAGAATCATCGTGTTCTTTGCAGAGAGCAGGTAGGTGACTTTTGCCATCAAGGATGAGCACTGCAGCCTGTGTTTCGGTTACTGTTGAGCGGAATAAGCATTGCCATTTGCAGGGCCTTTTCCTGGTCGTCTTTCATTTCGTGGGGGCCTGGTGAGATTTCACATCTTCTTTTAGAAGAAGTTGGCATCAGATTCCCCTTTCTCCTTCGGTATCGCTAGCGTGGGTTCACGTGCAGCTGGAATGATGGTCGCCGGCAGCCGCGTTATGCAGTGGGAACTTGTATCCTCATCCTCCCCATTTCAAGAAAGGAACCCGAGGTGCTCGGCCCGCTTTGGTTTGATGCCGAGGCAGGAGGGGGTGACTGGGGCCAGGTGTCCGGCAAGTCCCTGAGGCCGCACGCAGAGCTGCGTGTGAGCCTCTCTGGAAGGTCATCACGGCGTCTGAGCGGCTCGGCCGCACCTGGCAAAGGCCGCCGGCTGCTCTTCTAGGGGATTTTCACTTTTGTCCCCGTAAGGAATTTCTGCTCATAAAGATTTCTCGGGTGACACATCCGTTGTGCAAATTACCATAATTTTCCATTTCCCCCATGAGAAATGTTTCCCCGTTGAGAAGTTTTGAGTCACCAGGTCTCGTAGAAAATGTCTTAGAGGTTTTATAGTAAAGAGAAATGAAGGCGCTCAGGCATTGTGGACACTGTCTTTCTCCTTCCTTGCTTCTTCCTTTTTTTTACTTGGTTTGACTTTGTTAATCGCTAACATTTAGAAGTGGTAAAAGAGAATGCAGAAAGGATGTGCCCTGGCAAGTAGAGCTCCTTCCTGCCCTTGCCCTGCTCCTCCGAGGGCCCCTCCCCTGTGTCTTGTACTTCCAGTGACATATGAGCTAGGATGTCACAGCCTGGGCTGATGGTTTTGCACAGACCGCACGGCCCTGCTTCCCCTAGGAAGGGTCAGGTTCCGAGTGTGTTAAGGGACTTTGAGCCGCTCCGAGAAGACGTACTCAACATTTTTCAAAGGATGTTACAATGTTTAATGGGCAGGCCATTTGCACGGGTTGCCCTGAAAGGTCCGCGTGAATGTGTGCACCCTCCTGGTGCCAGCTGGGGGTGACATTGCCTCATTTTTCCCATCGCAAGGGTCCAGCCCTGTGGGACTTTCTAACTGCTTTTTCTGCTTCTGGCCCTTCCTCTTTGAGTCTGTTCTCCATACTGATGCAGCCAGAGTGACCTTTCAGAAATGTGAACCTCACCGTGGCCCCCCCCTTGCTCAAACCCCCGGCAAGGCTCCCGACTGCCAGGCATGAACGCGAGGTCCTGACATGGTGGGCATGGCCCTGTGTGCCTGGCTCTGGCCTGTCCCTCCAGCTGCATTTCTCACCACGTTTTCCACTCAGTCGTTTCTCTTGGGATGCTGAGGTGTACTGTCCCTCCCCCACCCGGTCCCGAGCCCGCGCACCAGTTTTTCTCCTGAACGCACCCCGTTGCGTATGCTGCCCTCTTCTCTGAACATCCTTCTTGCCTTTGTTCGTGTGTCTTGTTGGCTGTGACCAGGTACCGTATCCTCCTGTGGCACCCCTTCAGAACTCAGCAGAGGATGGCGACGGGGTCTGGAACCTTCTCCCCGGTGAAAGGTCCTTGAAGGTGGGCGTCTAGGCCTGACCTTGTTCCCGGGGGCGCCGCCAGCTCCCATCAGGTCACCTGCCCTGGGCAGTCCTCTGCGGTTGGTTTCAAGTGTAAGTCTGCTACGCTGTCCCCTCGGCCACCACATGTGAAGGTTAGACCCCCGAATCCAACCATGTTAACCTCAGTGGGCAACCCGCCTCAGGCTTTCTGCTGAAGAGACACAGTAACAGAGGCCTCACAGCAGAAGTTTGAAGCCAGATGGACACAACGCCCGAGACCTGAGTGCCCTTTTGTCACGTTGGACCAGGCCGTGGCTCCCTCCTCTCTGTCCCCCTGCTGTGGAGAGGAGCCGCGTGCCTCAATGGCAAAGGGGGTTCGCTTGGGATAACCTGGTTTGGTTTGTTTTAATTCATTTTTTCCCCTTTTTGTTCAACTGTGTATCAGTCACAGACCTGTGTTAAGAGAAATGGGGTGCTTGGGTGGCTTAGTCAAGCGTCTGACTCTCGGTTTCAGCTCAGGTCATGATCTCCTGTTTTTGTGGGTTTGAGCCCTGCATGGGCAGTGCAGAGCCTGCTTGGGATTCTCCCTCTCCCCCTCCCTCCCCCTCCCTCCCCCTCCCCCTCCCCCTCTCCCCCCCTCTCCCCCCCTCTCCCCCCCTCTCCCCCCTCCCCCTCCCCTGCTCATGCTGTCTCTCTCTCTCAAAATAAACTTAAAAAAAAAGTAATATTTGATTCTACCTTTGCCTGTATTTGTGCAGTATGACCTGTTATTTCTCTGTCTCTCTCTTTTTTAAAGTTTATTTTTGAGAGAGAGAGTACGAGTGCCCTGTGGGGGAGGGGCAGAGAGAGAGAGGGGGAGAGAGAGTCCCAAGCAGGTTCCGCACTGTCAGCGCGGAGCCCGACGTGGGGCTCGAACTCACAAACCACGAGATCTTGACCTGAGCCAAAACCAAGAGTTGGACGCTTAACTGACCGAACCACCCAGGCACCCCTGTGTTGTGACTTTAGCCCTCACAGTGGTATGGTGGTTTTCCTGGTGAATGGGTGAGCAACCTAGAACCCAGAGAAGCTTGCCTGAGGCCACCCTGGCAAGACTGGAGCCAGGATTCATTTGCACATCCTTTGATCTGAATCTGCTGGTGTCTCCTCTTCTTTGTCCAGTATGTGCTCCCGTGGGGACCCCGGTCCGCCCTGGTCCTGTGTCTGTCACCATCGGCCCTCCTGTGGCCATCTCAGCCGGTACACCAGCCTCGCTCGTCGCCTCAGGGAATGGCCCCAGCACTCAGCCAGTTTCTCAGAGAACAATTTAGAGTCCTCCTTGACTCCTTTCTTTCCTGGCATCAGCTGACTGTTGTCTCTACCAAACAGCTTCCTGATCCAACCGCCTCCCCTGCCTGGGTGCGGGGCCTCCATTGCTTGCCTCTCCCTGCCTCCCTGCTGTTCCTCTGTCCCCTCCTGCCTCCTTCACGCCCCTCTGCACCCAGTCCCCTGGGGCCCCCAGTGCACTTAGAAGAAACTCCAAAGCCTGACTTGCCTCTGATCAACCTGAGTGATCTCCGCCTCTGCCGCTGCCCGCCCCGTGCCCCCCCGCCCCCCCCAGCTTCCTCCTTTCCAGGCACCCAGCCCCTTTGTCAAGGTCATGCCTGTCTCAGGGCCTTTGGGTTTACTCTTCCTTGTTCCTGCAACAGTCTCTGGGCTTCTACGGCAACAATGTGGCTTTCTCTTCCACTTCATTCAGGTCTTGGCTTAAACATCACCTCCTCAGAGAGGCCTTCCTTGACTTTTCTTAAATATGAAACAGCCTCTGCCTCTCGTCTCCTCATCTTCTTGCGCCTTCTTCACAACACTTAACACGTGAGATTGTATATCATATTTATTACCCGCCCTCCCCCGAGGCCTTGTAGCTCTAATGTAGTACAGGCACAGAGCAGACACTCCTCCAGTGTCTGTGAAAGGCTGTTGTCTCTGGGTCTGTTTCCCGATTTAGGGGCTGAGGACCCTTAGAGGGGAAGGTGATAGGTAGCCACGCAGCTGTATTGCGTCCCCCCTCCCCGGTTCTCTGTATATTGAAGGAGATTTCTCATTCTTACGACCTCTCAAATGCACAGAGATGCTGTTGTGATTAGTAGGAGGGAAATGATTTTTCATATGGTTTTTGTCTATTATTTTCTCCATTAACAAGCACCGGAAGTATGATGATCATCTCATGAGGGTCCTCAGAATATTTGACCTTGAGTAAGTCACACTCAAAAAGTCCAGGAATAGGGGCGCCTGGGCAGCTCAGTCAGTTGGGCTTCTGACTCTTGATTTCAGCTCAGATCATGAGCTCATGGTTTGTGGGTTCGGGCTGTGCATTTATAGCGTGGAGCCTGCTTGCTATTCTCTGTCTCCCTCTCTCTGTCCGTCCCCATCCCCCACTTGCGTGTGCGCATGCTCTCTCAAAATAAACATTAACAAAAAAAAAAAAAGGCCAGGAATCACCTACCTCTCTATACAGGCCTCTTCCCCGACTTGATTTGTAATCGTGTGATGCCAAGGTCCTGGGGTCAGTGCTGTCAACAGCTGTGAGGAGGAAGTCAGTCTGTCCCACCCAGCAGTGAGTTTATTAAACCAGGGGAGACCAGGCAAAGTAGCAGCCTTGTTTCAGGCTATGTCAGTGCTCAGGGAGTATTGGGGTGGAGGGGCCGGGGGGTGTGTTGGGAGAATGATAAAATGCCACCAAGTCCCACATATTCTGATTTTGTCTTTTTTGGAAGCAAGGCCCTTAACTCACCCTCTGTCAAGCTCTTAAGAGTGCCCAGAGCAGGTCCTAGCATGATGGATTCTGAACTGGCACGGGCACGCCGGGATCTGGGACAGCCCTTTCCTCAGGGCCGGCCAACCTTCCCACCGGGCCACATTCCTGGAGCTGTGGGCTCCATCGGGGGTCAGGGAAGGGGATGCCTGTTCCCTCTTCAGAAGTGTGGTTAAGTGTTCGAGATAATGGGGGTTGTAGAATTTGAAAAGCAGAGGCAGTTGTACAATTTATATTTAGGTATTATTTTTAGAGTTTTAAAAATCCGTGGTTTTTTTGTCACACGGACTTCAAAGAAAATGCTACTGAATCTTGGCTGGTGGGAACGTGTAGAGGGCAGCAGTTGATTTTCAGAGTGGGGCCATTACTCAGTGGAAGATGAAGTATCAGAATCTGGGCCTGTTGGGAAGGGCCGAGTCCGTTTGCGTGTTCACCCTAAAGGGGAAATGGTTTTTAAAATTTTGAGAAACACAAGCTTAATATCAGAGCCGTCCTTGCTGGGCAAAGAGGAAGGTGCCAGAAGAGCTGGTTTTGTTGGCATCTGCCCCTCTGCCATGTTGTGCTGGAAAGGGGCAGCTCGTCACACTGGGCGGGTGGGCGGGCTGGGCCGGCAGGTCTCACAGTTACAAGGCTGGCCTGCTGTGACCTTCCATGTCTTTGGCCTGAGTTTGTGTGCGCTCAGCTGTAGACGGGATCTACCTGTGTTTCTAGAAGATCTGGAATGCCGAGCGACTGGAAGCTGAAGGGTGATCCCTCTTACCTGCCCCCGGACATGACACGGCTGTGTCACATCCGGGCCTGCACCCAGGCACGTTGTGTTCTGGGAGCTGGGGACTGCTGTTTCTCAAGGCCAGCGTCTCCTCGCGGTAGGCCAGTTGTTTCCTGGCTTGGTGGCTTCCCTCTGCGTGCGGTTCGGTGCTTGCTAATAACCCGGGTAATATTTCACGTTTGACAGGTGCCCCTTTGACTCTGAGATGGGGCAGTGCTGTGTGGACCCACTTAGAGCTGTGGGCAGGTGCTCCAGCCTTCACCCGGCAGCACCCGTGGGGCTTAACAGAGCAGTTGTTCAATATAAAGTGCTTCCCCCACAGAGAAAGTAGCTCTGGATGGTTCTTGCCCAGTGCTCCTCCCTTCACGCCCTCCCTCTCTTAATGTTAATTGGGCTCTGGGATTTTTCCAGATTGCTTTTAGAAAGAATAATGGGTTATGATTACAACTTCCTAACAAGGTCAAGTCACTAAATAGTTACCGGGTGCACCCAAGGTACCCAGCATAAAAGGATATGTAGAAACCATCTGATACGATCTTCGACCTAAAAATACAGCCATAGTTTGCGTCTTTCTTTCCTGGTAGCCTTTGTTTGCTGAGTGTTTACTGTATGTCAGGCACTGTACAGGTGCTGTGCTTACATTTATCTCCTGTAAGCCTGTAACACACGTGGGAAGTGGTCCCACTGGCCCCGTTTTGCCAGGGGAGGAGCTTTGCTGGAGATGCACGGCTGGTGTGGTGGGTGGCAGAAAAGCTGGACTCGGGTCCCACCTGGCCCGACCCCAGAGGCCCTGTCGCCGCGGTGCTGAACTGCCTCTCGCCTCCTGGAGTCCCGGAGGCCGCGGTGCGGAACTTGACTCTCCGAGTGGCCGTGTTCTTAGTTCTCAGGTGGTCGGGTGGTGCCGTGCGCGTGTTGAAGAGACGTCGTGAATGCCATTTCGTCGTGGGTGGGGGCGGGGGCGTGGGGACCTGGGATCCAGGTTTTGTTGAATTGCTTGCATTTCACCACCCAAGGAGAAGCCCTTCTTATGTCCTCATCTGCTTGCGGATGTTTGGGAACTGGGGGAACGGGCGGGACCGTGTTTGCCGTGGCCAGCCCCCCGCGCACCCCACTCGAGTCCGCTGAAACCTGATGGACACCCCAGTGAGAGAGGCCAGGAGTGTGCTTGGAAATAACCCCATCTCTGCAGGCTTGAGTGTAGCACCTGTCCCTCTCTCTTTTCTTACTGAAAATTGTGTCAACTTTGGAGAAATGGTACCGTATGGAAGTATATGGATTGTGTGTGTGTGATTTAGATAATACATCTAGGTGTGTCCAAGTAAAGAGACGGAATGCTCTCAGGGTCTCAGAAGACCTCTGCTTGCCCCTCCTGCCATCCGGACAGAACCATCGTCCTGGGTGTTCTGGTACTCACTGCCTTCACGGTTTTGCCGGCTGGGTCCGCTCTCCCTCGCTGGGAGCAACCACCTTGAAACTCAGTGACTTCAACTATTGGCAGTTTGTTACTTCTCCCGATGTTGGGGGTTGACTGGGCAGTTTCTTTTGTTCCATGAGGCGTTGAGGTCGTTCATGTGACCGTTTAATAGCTGGCCTGGAAGGTCCAGGAAAGTTCTCTCATACTGCTGTCAGCCAGGGCCTCCGAGTTCATCGTGTGCCTCTGGAGGCCCCTCCACGCGTCTTGTCTCTTCAGCAGGCACAGTCCCTGCCTCTTGGTGAGAGTCATCACAGGGCCCCCACCTGCAGTTGGAATCTTCTGGCACAGGGGGAGCGGTTGGTGGCCATCCTGAGAAGGGTGCCCACGCCGTCCGTCCGTGTCCGGTCGCTTAGTCGGGCCTGTTGGGAATCATGCTGCAGGCGCTCTCCAGGTCCCTTTTCATCCCCGAATGAATTCCTTGTGGGGCGGGCCGGGGCTGTACGTCCAGCCAGGTTGGTGGCTGTCCCCAGAGCCTGGGAAGTCGGCCCCGTTCCGCAGGGATAACCACAGAGCAGCTGGTGGCGTCCTGGGGAAGGTGCCTGAGTGCAGTGAGTGAGTGGAAGGTCAGGCCAGTTTCTTGAGTGGGCCAGTCGGGTGCCGGTTTGGGGCTTCGTCTTCTACATCTAGCGTGAGGACTTTGTGGGCTCTGTTCTGTTTGCATTTTCTCTAGTTCGAAGCTCTTAGGGTCTTCTAGCAGTTTTCTCTAAGGCCCACCTTTATCGCTCGAAAGCCAGGAGAAAGAAGGCAGCAGGGGCCCCCACGCTTTGGCCTGAGCGAAGGCATCGCAGAGCCGGCCGGGGGCTGGGGGAACCACACTCCAGCACTGACGCTGGTGACCAGAGGCGGCCGGGCTGTTGCTCTTGTACCATTTCAGGTCTCTCCTCAGACGGTGACTCCGAGTGTGCACGGGGGTGGACAGCCGCCCGGGCCCGCGGGACCCACGCATGTGACTGTGCGGCCCAGGCAGGTGCGGGGTCTCCACGCCCTCACCTCTTCCTGGAGCCTCTAAACCTGGCCGGACCGCGGTGGGGTCCTGTCTCTGTGGAGCGTAAAAGAGGAAACAGGACACAGTGGGGGGACTGCCGTGATCATTCTAGAGCATTTCATGCCACCTCCGGTGCCCCTGTTCTCGCTCAGCCCCTCTGAGGGAAGGGCCCGGCCAGCTGGCCCCTCACCTGCTTGCCACATCACCTTGAGGAGACAGGGGCTGGTGGAGCTTTCTGGCAGGCTGGGCCAGCTGGTGGAGGCAGCTGGGGGCCTCTGAGCCCCATCTGGGGGGGCGGGTTGTGGCCTGCCTGTGGGCACCCCCGCTGAGCCCGAGCCCCCACGGCTGCGCTCGCCCTCCCCGGGGCTGATGGCAGGACTGGGCTTGTGAGCCTGGCTTCTCAGGCGTGTGGGCGCCGCCTTCTTTCTCTTCCTTCCTTGTCCTTCCCCCTCACACTCCCCGTTTCTTTCGCTGCTTCCTCTCTTATCCTCTCCCTTTTCCTCTCTTCCTTTTCTTTCTTTGATTTTGTCAGAATAGGTGCCCTTTAGGAGTGTTTCTCTGTTGGGACAGCTTTGGGACAGCTGCAGAGGACTCTGGAGACCCCCACACCCATGTTTGGGGAGGAGCCCACTTCTGGGCGGCAGCTGGCAGCGGAAGAGCGTGGTTAGCGTTGGGGAGGGGGCATTCCCCGTGGGCACCGCTGCTTTCCTGGGGGTGGGGGACACTGGAGGATCCCGGCCACCAGCCACCCTCTCCCAGGACCTTTACTGGCCCCCCCCCACAGCCTCTGAAATGAAAGCCCCTGCCCACCCCCCATGTCCAGCCCCAGGAGAGCCTGCTTCATGCCTTTTCCCTGGAAGCTGAGGCCGTACGGCGGCACGATGGCTCCTCGCGGCCTTGGGTGCCCTGCTACCCCGGACTGATCGGCCCCTTCCACCCTGTTGGCCAGGAGTCTCTTCTCAGGTTTACTTTCGCAGCAAGTTAGGTCGCGTTCCAAGCTGGAGGGCAAGGGCCCTGGGACCAGCTCTGTGCCTCGGGGGTGGGTGGGTGGGTGGGTGGGGGTGGGGTGTCAGCTGATGCCCCCTGGTTGTTTGTGTACCTGCGAGACCCTTCCTCCCAGCTCAGTTTTCGGGTTGGCTGCTGGTGAAGGTGAGGGAGCTCCGAATGGGCTTACCCTGAAGCTGATGGAACATCTGCCCCCTAGGCCTCTGGTTGTCCTCCCTTCTGCTCTCCAGACCCGCTTCACCTGGGCCTCGCAGGACACAGGCAGTGACTGGTGACTGGGGCTCGGGGGCTGCCCGTGCTCCCACGCACTCACCTGTCTGCTCAAGTGCCTTTTTCTGTCGTGAGAGGACAGCTGTACAGGTGAGCTGGCCCAGGCCTCTCCTTGCCACCTGCCTTTGGTTCCACGTATGCCGGGCCTGGACTGAACTGCTTTCAGATGCTAGGCCTGAGTGCCCTGGCCTAGGTGTTTAACCCGCGGACTGGACATTGGTTCTTGTCCATGTTCTCCAGAAACAGAAAGGTTTCTGGAGAAAGCAGACACCTTCCTTCCCCGCTTTTTCCAGAGATTAAAGACAGAGAAGGATGCCTTCACAGGTGTCGCGTGTCAGCCGTGGCCTTTGCTTTGGTGGCTCCCTGCTGCTGCTGGCTGGCTTGGCTCCAGAGCGGGTTGCTCAGCGGACGCCGAAGGCCTCCCCTCTGGACTCCAGGGCCGGCTCCTGGCGCTTCCCTGCTGACTCGAGCTCCAGCCATTGGCACTGCGACGGAACCGGAGAAGCCGTGGCTCTGTCTGGGAGCTTGTGTGTGGAGGCTGGGACCAAAGGACCGTCCTGGGGACGTCGGAGGGGGGGAAAGGGTGTTTCTGGGTCCCCAGCAACAGCTTCTCTGAACTCGTGGCTCAGAGGAAGGCTGGCACGTGGGGCGCACAGTCTGTTGCCATTGCCACATCCCCCCCTTACTCCTTGGAGCCCCGCCTGCCGCGCGGTGACTTCCCCCAGCTCCGCAAATACGTGGCCCCGCTTCTGAACCGTTTCCAGACACCACAGGGTGGGTGGGCTTTTGGTCCTTCAGGGCTGATCTGCTCTGGCTAAGCCCCTCGTGCGGGGGTGTGGCTTTCCTCGTGGCTCCTCGCAGCGGCCCGACCGCCATACATGGTCACTGCGGCTGCAGCAGCACCGGTGACTCACCCCCAGGAGGCTGATTTAACTGAACACCAGGAGCCAGTGAGGGGCTGCTGCACCCTGGGGGCTGGGAGCCCCAAAGTGTCATTCTCACCTGCCCGGAAACAGCCCGGGGGCAGCTCCGAGCAGACCCAGACCTCAGATGCCGGGCCAGGGCACCAACAGCCTGGTCCTGGTGGATCAACGTGATGCGGTCCCAGGAGTGGGGCGTTGACTTTTATTTTGAAGTTGGGTCTTTCTTGAACTGAGGGCCCGCTGCTTTCCCTATAAAATGCTGGTGTTGAGACTGACTCTGGTGTGGTGCTGCTAGGGAGGAGAGGGCTGCTTTAGATACTTATTTAGTCACGGCCTGTGGTAGTTCGTGATGGTTGGGCGCCGGGCCATGGAATTTTTCTGAGCATTTTCGCTTGAGACTGTTACGGGATTTCCAGGCCTTTGTGTGAGGCCTCTGGCAGAGAAACTGCAGCCGGCCCAGCAGCTCTTGGGGTCAGGGCCAGAGCTATTCCTCCTCCGGGGACAGCCTGGAGACGGTTCTGGAGGCAGAGGACTTTATGTCGTTTCCTGAGCCTGTGAATCAGAAAGAGAGGGAGAGGGAGAGGGAGATCCCTCTCTCCTGGACTTTGCCAGAGCCCTGTGGGTGCAGCGGCAGAGGGTCTGTTGCTGAAATGCCGGGTGATGAGACATCTGTCACCTGTGCATGGCAGAATGGGAAAAGTAAGAACAAAGTAGAAAGGTTTTCATAAGGCCAAATGTATCGAATTGAAAGATCTGTCCTTTTTTTCTAAAATTATGTCATGCGTTGTTTTCATAAAAAAAATGTTAAACAGACCATGTGTTTTTCTTAAATGCTCACCATAATCTGTGTTTTGTGTTTGTTTTTTGATTTTTTTTTTAATTTTTGTTACCTGGCAGAACACAAAGGTGGCCATTTTGTGTTGGTCCCTCCATGCTTGTGGTTGGGAACTTTGCTGGCCAGTAAACCCGGGGCTCTAGGAGCCTTGGCTTGCAGAGGAAGTCTGGAGTGATTTTACCCCTTGTGGATTTGTTTGAATTGTCCCCATCTCCCCCTCGTTTCTCACCTGGGAATTTTGGGGGGCGACTGTCAGGCTGGCTGGCCCCCTGTCTCTGTGCTAACGCAAAGGCCCTTTGGCTCTCCCCAGCCATGGACTTTCCCCAGCACAGCCAGCACGTCTTGGAGCAGCTGAACCAGCAGCGGCAGCTGGGGCTTCTGTGTGACTGCACTTTTGTGGTGGACGGCGTTGACTTCAAGGCCCACAAAGCAGTGCTGGCGGCCTGCAGCGAGTACTTCAAGATGCTCTTCGTGGACCAGAAGGATGTGGTGCACCTGGACATCAGTAACGCGGCAGGTACCCCGTTGGGTCCAGGGCCGGGCTCCGTGAGGTCGGGGGCCGTGGCCGGCTCTGCGCCGCGCGCGGCCCTCCCGGGAGCGGCCCCTCCGAGGTGTCAGGTGCACCAGGCCGCCCACACGGGGGCTGCCACGAGTGTATGGGCACCAAGCTCCTACCGCATTCTCGACCGGGAGCCGGGTGGTAAGAGGAGAGCCGACGAGGGAGGGCTCGTGCTGCACTCTCAGCCCGAGGGAACGAGGACGGGCTCGTCAAGAGGGACAGAGAACAGGTGGGCTCTCAGCCCCCGACCCCTTCCCATTGCCGAGTCGGTCCCGAACCCCTACTCCAGTGCTAACTATGACGGAGATGGGAGGGGTGTCGGGAAACCTTGCAGTTGAGGAAGGAACGGGGCCTGGATTTGGCTCTGGCCCAGAACCGCATGACGCGCCATGGGAAGGTCAGGGCAAAGTGCCGTGCCCCCATCTTACCGATACGGAAGCTGAGACCCAAAGAGGTCAGGTGACTGGCCTGGAGGTCAGATACTTCGTGGCAGAGCCCTGAGGAAAGCCAGTGCCGACACCCTCATGGTGGGGCGCCCTCCAGTGGTAGGGTGCAGCGGCTGGCCAGAGCTTACCGTGGGGGGGGGGGGGGGGTTCCCACTGCCGTCCTCTGTGCAGGGTAGAGGTTTACACCCTGGTCCTCCGTGCAGGGCGGGTGTTTTTCCTCTCGGTTCTCTGTTCCCACCCTCTGTCCTTGGTGCAGGGTGGGCGTTCACCCCCGCTGTCCCTCGTGCAGGGCGGCCGTCGTACCCCCTGCCCTGTGCGGGTGTGCGGCATCTCGGAGGCCGCCGTCTGGGCCGACAACCCCCAGGCTGTCCGCCTACCTGCCAGCACGGGAGATGGGGGGACGGCGGCCCGCCACTCCACTTTTCCCAAATCCCTGGATCCTGCGACCGAGTGGAGTGGCAGAGCCGGCTGGAAAAGCCAGGCCCCGCGAGGTCCGTGATGGCTGTCTGTGTCCTTGGCAGGCCTCGGGCAGGTGCTGGAGTTTATGTACACGGCCAAGCTGAGCCTGAGCCCTGAGAACGTGGACGATGTGCTGGCTGTGGCCAGCTTCCTGCAGATGCAGGACATCGTCACGGCCTGCCACGCCCTCAAGTCCCTCGCCGAGCCCGCTGGCAGCCCCGGGGAGACTCCGGTGGCCTCGGCCCCGGAAGGTGAGGTTATGGCCAGGCTGTTCCTGAACACGTGGCTTTGGCTGGGGTGCTGTCTCTGACTCTCTGGGCCTCAGCGTCCTCGCCCGGCCCTGCCTGTGTCACAGGGTGCTGGTCTCAGGAAGGCCTCCCGAGGGGCTTGTCGTCTGCCTACCCCTCCCCCACCTTTACCCACTTCCCGTGTGCTCTGCTGCTCCAGAGGGCTGGGGCTGCGCTCGGCCCAGGCCCCTGCGCGTGGGGCCGTTCCTCCAGCAGCTCTCCCTGCTCGTGCCCTTCCCCCTGAAGCCGGGGTGGGCCAGGCTCTCGTGGTACCCCTCGCGGAGAGCCCGTCTCCCTCCTGAGCACGGAGCTCTGATGGGCGGCATTGCTTTGCGTGTGAGGTCTGCTCCCTGACCAGGGCGGGAGCCCCCGCGGAAGCAGCAGCCGGGACTGTTTATTCTGTGCTCAGCCGGTGGCCTGGCATGGAGTGGGTGCCCGATGAGCAGTCTGGTCAGCCAATATGTAGATGTCTCCCCAGGGACGATCTGGAAGAGCCAGCAAGTTCTGGGCCACCTCACCCCTCCAGGTGGTGGGCGCGTGGTGGGAAATGGCAAGACTGTCCCGTTCCATCTCCAGGAGGAGACAAGAGAGCCAAAGAGGAAAAGGCGGCTGCTGCCGTTCTGAGCGAGCTGGACCCGGCCGGAAGCGGTCCACCCACGGGCCCAGACAGGGAGCCCAAGGAGGAGCGGGGCGGCCAGGCTGAGAGCACGGCCAGCGGTGAGTTGTGACGCCGAGTCTGTCACCTCCTGGCAGCCTGGGCCCTGGGGCAGTGAGCGGCCTCCTGGAGGGGTGCCTCCTGGGGCTGGGAGAGCCGTTCACTCCAAGGCACCTGCTGCAGCGAGAGCACGGGCACAAGTAGCCTGAGTTTGGACGTGCGGCACCCCCCCGCCCCGCGCCGGGCCACAGCCACTCCCCGGGGGCCTGGTCCAGGGGAGCCATCCGGCTGCCGGAGGGAGGGTCCTCACGCAGCCTCGGTGTTCCCACACCCCACCCAGGTGCCGAGCAGACAGAGAAGGCTGACGCCCCCCGGGAGCCGCCCTCCGTGGAGCCCAAGCCCGACCCCACGAGCAGCATGGCTGCTGCGGAGGCCGAGGCCGCCTTGTCGGAGAGCTCGGAGCAAGGTGCCCTGCCACCAGCCCGGCCGGGCGGCCGTCGCTCACGCGTCCCCCAGGGCTCCTTCCCCCACCCCCCAGCCCCCAAGCTGATCCTGCTCCGACTCAGGCTTTAGCTTCGGCCGAGGCCGTCTTGCCATTGTCAACTCCTGACCGCTGTCTCGGTTGTGCACCCCGGCTGGGCTCCTCTCGGCGCGGACGTGTTGCTGACGCAGCCTCAGTGTGGCTGCTGCGTCCCGGCTGCCCCCCGCACCCGCTGTGCCGCCAGTCCGGCTTCCCCGGGGGTGGAGGCCCAGTCCCACCTCCCAGCAGCGAGCGGCCTGCTCCGCAGTGTCCTCTGCCCTCTCCCCGGCCGGCACCAGGGCCGCTTGTCTGTGGGGGCCACGCCGAGCTGGCCCCTGCAGGGGACTCGCGCACACAGGGAGGGCTGCGGAGACGAGCCCTCGTCCTTCGCTGGCTCTGAGGCCCCTTCCAGCCCTCCCGAGCGCCTCAGTGCCCACCCTTCTCCGGCAGAAATGGAGGTGGAGCCGGCCAGGAAAGGAGAAGAGCAGGAGGGTGAAGGCGCAGCGGCCGCCGAGGTCAAGGAAGAGGGGCCGCCGCTGGAGAAGGGGGAGCCCCCCGAGGAGAGCGAGGAGTCTGCCAGCACGGACTCGGGCCAGGAGCTGGGCACCGAGGCCCGGGGCCCACGCTCGGGCACCTACGGCGACCGCACCGAGTCCAAGGCCTACGGCTCGGTCATCCACAAGTGCGAGGTGCGGCCCTCCCCTCGCTCCCCCCCCCCCCCGCCTCCCCCCCGCAACCCTCGCGGCCCCGCAGTCCCTGATGCCCGCCCCCCGCTGCGCCCTGCAGGACTGCGGGAAGGAGTTCACGCACACGGGCAACTTCAAGCGGCACATCCGCATCCACACGGGCGAGAAGCCCTTCTCGTGCCGGGAGTGCAGCAAGGCCTTCTCGGACCCGGCCGCCTGCAAGGCCCACGAGAAGACGCACAGGTACGCCGCCCCGGCCGCCCCCCCCCCCCCCCCCCGCAGGGCCCCGGCCTCTGGGAGCCCAGCGACCGTCCCCTCTCCCTGTCGCCCTGTGACCACCAGCCCGCTGAAGCCGTACGGCTGCGAGGAGTGCGGCAAGAGCTACCGGCTCATCAGCCTGCTGAACCTGCACAAGAAGCGGCACTCGGGCGAGGCGCGCTACCGCTGCGGGGACTGCGGCAAGCTGTTCACCACGTCGGGCAACCTGAAGCGCCACCAGCTGGTGCACAGCGGCGAGAAGCCCTACCAGTGCGACTACTGCGGCCGCTCCTTCTCCGACCCCACCTCCAAGATGCGCCACCTGGAGACCCACGACACCGACAAGGAGCACAAGTGCCCGCACTGTGACAAGAAGTTCAACCAGGTGCGTGCCGACGGAGCGGCAAGGAGGGCCGGCCGGCCGCGCCGGGGACCGAAGCAGACGGGGCCCTGCCCCGGCGAAGCTCTGACCGCTCTGCCGGGGAATCTGGGGCGGGAGGTGGTGGCTCGGGCCCCAGAGACCCGGGGCAGGGGTGGGGGTGGTTTTACCTTTTCGTCTCCGGGACCTGGAACATTCCACGGGCCTCGAGGAAGGATGGAGTGGTCCAAGGGCCCGGGAGAGGGCCGAGAATCCCTTGTTCGCCAGCGGGAGGGGTGGCCGAGGCCGGTTGCGCGGGGTGGCCCCCTCTGACCCCTGCCTGGGTGCAGGTGGGGAATCTGAAGGCCCACCTGAAGATCCACATCGCGGACGGGCCCCTCAAGTGCCGAGAGTGTGGGAAGCAGTTCACCACCTCAGGTAGGGCCGGGGCTGCCCCGGCTGCCCTCGCGTCACGCCCCTCCGCTCCTTGCCCCCCCTCCCCGCCGGCGCTCACGCGGGCCCTCCTGCACCCCGCCGCAGGGAACCTCAAGCGGCACCTTCGGATCCACAGCGGGGAGAAGCCCTACGTGTGCATCCACTGCCAGCGGCAGTTCGCGGACCCCGGCGCTCTGCAGCGGCACGTCCGCATCCACACAGGTGGCCGGGCCGGGCCGGGCGGCGGGCGCCCCGAGGCTGGGGAAGGCGCTCGGGGAGGAGCGGGCGCCGACACCTTCTCCCGTCGCCTCCCCCTGTCCCCAGGCGAGAAGCCGTGCCAGTGCGTGATGTGCGGCAAGGCCTTCACCCAGGCCAGCTCCCTCATCGCGCACGTGCGCCAGCACACCGGCGAGAAGCCCTACGTCTGCGAGCGCTGCGGCAAGAGGTCCTGCCCCGCCCGTCCCTCCCATGCCCGGCGCCCTGCACGGTGAAGGGGGTCAGGAAGCGAACCTAGAGCTCAGTTGGGAACTGGGTGGACGGCTGCCCGGCCCCGGGCGTAGGCCCCGGGGCTCGGCTCCGGTCTCGCAGCCACGCCGGAGACGCCAGCCCGGCTCCCCCCGGCTCCCCCCCCGGCTCCCCCGCCATCCTGGGCCCTGGCTCGTGCAGCTCGGTGCAAGCCCCCTCCCTCTGCGGCCCTGCAGGTTCGTCCAGTCCAGCCAGTTGGCCAATCACATCCGCCACCATGACAACATCCGCCCTCACAAGTGCAGTGTGTGCAGCAAGGCCTTCGTGAATGTGGGGGACCTGTCCAAGCACATCATCATCCACACTGGTGAGCCCGTGCCCACTTGCCTGTCTGTCCCTGGGGTGGGGGGGGGCGGCCGGGGCGGTGGGAAGGGAGGGCCCTCCAGATCCCAGCCTTGGGCACTGGCCCTTGCTGCAGGTGGCCTTGAAGGAGGTTCAGTTCCAAGGAGGACCCCATTTAGAGTTTCTAGAAGGTGCAGTGGCCACTGGACGCTTCTGTGCAGCCCTGGTGGCTGCCCCAGAGCACTCGCTACTGGAAAAGACAGGGCTCTGGGGCAGCTGGAGGCCACTGAGGTCCTCCCCCCCCCGCCCCCCCTCCCAACAGCAGGCGAGAACCTTGCCTCCCCCCTCAGGAGAGAAGCCCTACCTGTGTGACAAGTGCGGTCGTGGCTTCAACCGCGTGGACAACCTGCGCTCCCACGTGAAGACCGTGCACCAGGGCAAGGCGGGCATCAAAATCCTGGAGCCAGAGGAGGGCGGGGAGGTCAGCGTGGTCACCGTGGATGACATGGTCACGCTGGCCACCGAAGCGCTGGCGGCAACCGCTGTCACTCAGCTCACAGGTGCGGGCCGCGGGCAGCAGGGGCTGGTCGCGGGCAGCCGGCCTCTGGGGTGGTGGCGACGGGCAGGTGCCTTTGGCCTTAGGCCCCTTGGACTTTGCCCACAGTGGTGCCAGTGGGGGCCGCGGTGACCGCCGACGAGACGGAAGTCCTTAAGGCCGAGATCAGCAAAGCTGTGAAGCAAGTCCAGGAGGAAGGTGAGGGGGCCGCCCGGGGCGTGAACACCTGTGAACCCCCGAGGGTTCCCCCCATCCTGACCGCAGCCCTCCGCCTCCCACAGACCCCAACACCCACATCCTCTATGCCTGCGACTCCTGTGGGGACAAGTTCCTGGACGCTAACAGCCTCGCCCAGCACGTGCGGATCCACACGGCCCAGGCGCTGGTCATGTTCCAGACGGACGCGGACTTCTACCAGCAGTACGGGCCGGGCGGCACGTGGCCGGCCGGGCAGGTGCTGCAGGCCGGGGAGCTGGTCTTCCGCCCTCGGGACGGGGCCGACGGCCAGCCTGCTCTGGCGGAGACGCCCCCCACCGCCCCTGAATGTCCACCGCCTGCTGAGTGAGCAGGCGTCTCTCCTCTGACTGTTTATTTAAGGATGGACGGCACCCTAGATCTGAGAGGGGTGGCCCCGTTCCCTAGAGAATAAATTGGATTATTTTCTAACGCTGCCTATAGCTCCCTGTGGGGTTGGGGGCCGGGGCTGTCAGAGCCGGGCCGATGCTCCACCCGGGGAGCTTCTTGGCCAAGCCAGGCTGTCCCTCGTGCAGAAGGGGCCGGTGCCTCCGGACCGGTCGAGAGAAAAGCTGGCTTCCTTGTCCTCAGTTGGGGTGTGGGTGGCACGCCTGGGGCCAGAGAGACGGTGGCTCCACGCACCCCCGTCCCCTTGGCTGGTTTCCTCCTCGGGCTTCTCACCTGTTTGGCTTCGGGACCCGAGCTCCCCGCCCCCGCCACGGAGCACGGTTGTGAGCCCGCTCCCCCTCTGCCCCGCTGGGTTGGCTTAACCAGGATCCAGGCAACCCACAGAGCCCCGCTCAGGAGCCCACTCAGCCAGAGCAGCAAGGTAGAGAGCCAGGCCCACCGGCCACAGTTCGTTGGGCTTGGGGAAGCAGGCGCGCCCCGCCCTCCCCTCACAGGATCAAGGCTGAGCTAAGTGCCATCTTTGGGGAACATCTGTTTGCCGTGCATCGGCGGGAGTCTACGACCAGGCTCTGGGCCCAGAGACGCGTGGGCCGGGGGCTTTGTTGGGGGTGGGGGGCACCGCGAGCGCCACCGGCGGTGGGAGACGTGATGCCGTCTCTGCGTGTCTACAGTTGGCTCCCGGCAGCCGTGATCCCTCCCTCAGAGACGGCACCACCCCCTCAGCAAAAGCACAGGCCCGTTACGAGCCTCGTGACTGTCCCATGTGAGACCCCGAGTCCGTGGTCCCTGTGTTCCTGTTGCCCCATCCTCCTTTCGGGCTGTGCCGCCTCGGGGCCAGCCTGCTCCAGACCTGGAGGAGGAAGAGGCGAGAGACAGACACCAAAGTTTCCTCGAAGGGTTTCTGAGTTTGCATGGGGCGGGGGGGGGGGGGAGCGGGGCGTAGTTTGTTTTTCCTGTATCCAACTTTGAAGTGCCTTCCGCGTTACCCAAGAACAAGTAAGTTCGGTCTGTGACAGAAATCTCTTTTGTATAAAACAAAACGATGCTTGGGGAGGATTGAGTGGCAGAAAAGAGGTCCCACGTAGACTTGGGGAAGGAAACAAGTGGGACGAGGGCTAGCTGTTCCCATAAGCAAAGGACCCTCGGTCCTCCCACCCAAGTGACAATCACATTCACACTGGACGTGTTTTGTATTTTTTAATAAAGTTTGTAATCCAATGGACACACAAAACAAAACTGCGCTGAGAAAACCAGTTTCATAAATTAATAAGTGTTAGGAAGTTGGGGGGAGAGGTCAAGGTAACAGGAAGAGGGGAAGCCAGTCTTTTTTGTACAGTCTTTTTGTGTGTGTGACACTTCAAATCGCGGGGGCCGGGCCCGTGCTGTAACGAAGCGCACTTATACAAATGAGTGACAATACAAAGTCTGAGTATGAAAATAAGATTTTCTCTGAAAACACATTTTTGGCACAGATTAAAAAAAATGTATGTCAGGGGAATTTGATTTTTTTTAAGTATTATATATATTTATATATATTATATATTTATATATACACACATCCCAAGTTCTGCATATCCCACCAAGAAAGAAAATCCTTCTGTTTGCTCTTTGATTGTAAACTGTACATCCGGGTGAATCACAGATGGTGGCAGCAGGAGAATTAAGAAAGGTGACACATCCAAATGAGCAAGGGGAAGGGCGGGGTGGGGACCAAACAACCCAATGAAATGTTCCTTGACCCCGGCGTTTCAGCAGAAGCCTGAAGTCCTGCGTTAGAGTCCTCGATGTGTGTTCAGGTACACCCAGACATCCAGAGTGTCACAGCCCGTCTTCACTGTGCAAAAGTCCAAGTCACTAATTTAGTGCAAAGGCAGTTCTGTTTTGTTTCTTAAAAACAAAAACAACAAAAAATTAATTCCACTGCCCAGTTCCTTTTCTCCAAGAGGAGGAGGGAAACCCAGCCCCAAGGTGCCTGCAGAGTCCATCGGTTGGTGGTCTGTCCTTGGGCTAAATGTCATGTAAACATACAAGTAGCAGCACCACTGCCCAGAGGGGTCTGTCCGACTGAGCCGGGTGGGCGGGCTCGAGGGCGAGGCTGGCATCTGGCAGTGGAGTACGTCCCCTGCGGCAGCTTCTTCCTCCACTTGACTGGGTTGTCCTGTGTTTACTTTTTTGCTGCAGAGCCTCGGGGAAATACACCGAGCGGTGGCTGTTCAGTGGCTCACACAGAGGCAATGACAATCATGAGGTGGGGAGAGATATTGGAGATGCTGGCGAGGAGGTCAGGGGCCAGACGGGACAGGTGGCTCTCCGAGAACTCACAGGGCGGGAAGATCTGCAGCACATAGGCGGGCTGGAGAAGAGGACAAGAGAGGGAGAAAAGTGGGATCCCCCGCCTCCGCATCGGTCACCCCACTACCGCTCTTCCAACCACTCCCGACTGGGGGCCCTGATGGGGCCCAACACAGAGCTGGGGGGAGTCCTGTTTCCCGGGGAACTAACCTCTCCGTGACTCTGTCCAGCAGATGAAACCTACAAGGTGTCAGAAAAACTAACACGAACTAAACTATCCTCCTGGGAACCTCTTCCACAGCATTAGGCTAAGAACCTCCGCCGTCTCAGCTGTTCTTGGGTTGTCTCCAGGAGGGGCGAGGATGGCCCCTCGTCTACACTCTGCTTGCCTGTTGCCTCTATCCAGATTGCCCCGTGCCCGCCTCCGGACTATTCTGGTCGGCACTGGTAACCAAGCCACCAGCTTAGATCGGCCCCACACACGTGTGCCCCGAGCGAGGACACCAGGCTGACCTGATTGGAGCCGGGGTTGGGAACGTTGATGATCCCTGCCGCCTGCTTGGCCTGCAGATAGGTGATGAAGGCCGCCTTGAGGGACTCAGTTTGGCTCACGACATCCTCTTGGTCACGGCCACAGGGCAGAGCCAGCAGCAGACAGTAATCTGTCTCCACCTGTGGCAGAAGCGTAGCCGTCAGTGACCAGGGGCCTCCCCCAGAAGACAGCAGCCCAGGCAGAGGCTTGTCCAACCCAGGGGTTCAGCTCCTGCGTCCACAAAAGGCCCCCTTTCTGAGGTGACCTTCAAGTCTACCCTATTTTTTGACTGAAAAAAAAAAGGTTTCTGAATCTAGAGGCATTTTACACCCTCCCCCCCCCCCCCCCCACTGGAGACCAAACACAGCAGGAATGCCACTACCACGGCCAGCCAGGGAGACAGGCAGGTGGGGGCGCCCCACGTCCTCCCTCGCGGGCAGGGCAGTTACTTGCCTGGGCCCTGAGACTTACCGTCATCCTCCGGGCAACCCCTTCCAGCTGGGAGGTCTCCAGCCGCATCCTCTGGGCAATCCTCAGCGGGGGGCCTCCTTCAGAAAGCGGCAGAGACCGATGTGCCAGGACGTTGTTGCCGGAGACAAAGTGGAGCTGCACGGCAGCCGTGTCGTTCTTGAGGGCCAGCAGGCCCTGCCACACAATGGGGTACTTCTGCTCTCGGGGAGATAGACAGGAAGTGAGCGCAGGGCTGGAGAGCAGAGCCCCGCCGGACGTGGCCCCGGGCAACAGCTCGCTAGTCTAAGTGGGGGCTTCAGTGCACTGAATGCCGTGCAGGGCTCAGAGGGGAGCGGGGCAGGGGCCCTGGCCAGGCTTACCTTCAGAAGCTGGACCATGTCCACGGGCCTCTGGGAAGTCAAGTGTGGAGAAGAATCTGGCTTGGGGGTGGCCTGGGCTTCAGTGTGCGTCAGGGCCAGTCCTGGAGGGGTGCTGGGGCTTGAGGTCGTGGGGACAAACGACGGCTGCTTTGGGGCAGCCTGAGCTGGGAGAGGGGCCGGGAGGTCAGGCTTCATGGAGACAGACACAGGCGACGGATAGGAGGTCTGACTTGTTTCTGCCTGTGCCCTCTGGACCTGGGCATGAGGCTCGGCTGGCCTGTTTGTGGGGACGGTTGGGAGACGAGGCTGTTCGACTCCCGTCTGGGTCCCCTTCGCCTCCTGGGAGACCTGAGGCATCTTGCTGCTTGGTGGCTGGCCTGGCTGGCTGAGCTGGGAGGGCTGGCAGGGCTGCGTGGGCTGTGCAGGCTGTGTGGACTGCACAGGCTGGACAGGCTGTGTAGACTGCGCAGGCTGAGTGGGCTGCAAGGGCTCACCTTCAGGAGCCGGGCCCTGGAGTTCGGCGGGAGAGAGGGGGACAGAGTAAAGAGCCTGTTGTGCCCAGCACCCTGCCCCGCACCAACTGGCCATGGGTTTCTGGGCAGGGTCGGCCTCAGGCACCTCCGGTGAGCCAGGCCCACGGTGGCGATCCTCTTGGGCACTCGGGATTGAAGGTTCTGGTGGGAGGTCACCCGCTCGCTCCCCGCTCCTCCCCCCCTGCAGCCAGTAGCCACCTCTTGGTTCCCACAGCTCCTTCCCATGTCTCCGCCCTCTGCACTGTGACCTGATCCCCTCATCCTGCAATTTAGGGAGCTCCTCTTTAAACTCACGAAAACGGCAACACGTTTTGGGGACCTCACTGGCGTCTCAACCGCTATAGGGAGTAAGGCTGATCTGTGGCACTCACCTGAGCGGGAGCCTTGGTCCGAGGAGGTAGACCAATGGAGGCGGCAGCAGGAAACTGCGTGTGTGTGAGCTGCGCGGGGCTGTGGTAGGTGCGGATGTCTCCGTATCTGTACTCCTGAAACAGCTCCCCGCTGGAGTGCACGATCTGCACCCCATGGGTCACCACCACGGGTGGGGTGAGAGGCAGCCCCTGGAGCTGGCTGCTGGGGGTGACCGTGAGGATGCGGGCCTCACCGTGGGGGGCGGGGGCTGGCGCGGCTTTGGCATCTGCGGTCTTGGCGGCGTCTTTCCCGGGCTGCTGAGGGACCTTGCTGGCTGGTGGCACCTTCACTACCCCGTCAGCTGCCCGGGGCTGCTCGCTGACTGCCGTCACGTGCGGATGCACCATGATCCTCACGTCCCGGGGCACGGTGTACGGGTGCAGTCGGTACTCAGACTGCATGACCAGCACCTCTGACTGCACAGGGGCCGCAGCTCGAGCGACAGGGAGGTGATAATGCACTTCTTCCTCTGCAGGGTGTTGGGGGGCCAAGGCCGGCACGCCAGCTGTGGCTGGCTGCGGTGTGCCTGCACGCTGCGGGGCCCGGACCTCTATCTGCTGGGGCTGCAGAGGGGCCCTCGGAGAGTGAAGGGTCTCTGGCCGGATGCTGTAGGTGATGCTGGGCAGCGTGGGAGTGTTCATTCTCACCTCGCCCTGGGACAGGTGGCTGAGGGACACGGTCTGGGTGATGCTGTGCGGGGGCATGATGACAGACTGCTCCGGGTGTATGCTAGAGATGAACTGAGGCACAGGAATGCCCGCAGCCAGCATGACCGTGGCATTAGTGGAGAGCGCGGTGGACGTGGTGCTGCTGGGGTGGCACGCTCTCGGGAAGGGAGTCGGAGCGGGCCCGCTGGGACGAGGAGAATGCGCATCTGGCTTTGTGGCTGCCAAATGGGAGACCGTTCGATCTGTCGGGGTACTGGGCCCCGAGGCGACGTGGTTCACTTCTGTAGGCAGTTTGCTGGGCAGAGCAGGAGGGTGGTGGGGAGTGAGCGCAGACCCCAGGTTAGCCGGCTGAAGGACCTTGGTCTCTATTTTGAGGGTGACGGGGTCAGCAAGCTTTTTATTAGTGGTGACTATGCTTGGGGTGAGGACCAGCTGGTTGTGAACCAGCACTGGGGGTGTGTTTATGCCCTGGGTGAGAACCTTCACTGTGCCACCCTGGGTGACAGGGGTAGACACAGAGAGGTGAATGGGCTCGGGCTTCTCCAGGGATGGACGGTCAGCCTTAACAGATGAAATCACAGGAGACGCGTTGTACGTCTGGGCAGTCAGTACCAGAGTAGAATGGGTGGCCACATTTGCATAGCCTGAAGGGGCCTGGGGGCCTTTGGGCGAAGGTTGCGCTGGTGCGACAGCATCTGGTTTGACCTGGGACTTGGACACTGACTGCTGAAATTCGATGTCCATTGCACTGGCGGGGGGGATCTGGCTAATCTTGGCGCTGATCCGCTGCGGGCCTTCAGTCTTCTGCCCTGAATAGCTCAGGAGCACGACCCCTTCGGATGTGTTCACACGCAGGCCGGCACCAGAGCCCGTGTCTGCTGGACGGTCGTCAATCACCGACATAGACCCCGGGTGGAACCGACTGTTTTCATTAGTGCTCGGTCTGGGTTTGCACTTTGCTGACGGTGTAATCACTGCACCTGCCACAGTTACCGCACCTGTTGTGGCAGTCACACTGCCAGAGGCAGCGGTCACTGCACCTGCTGTGACTGTCACCGCGCCTGCATTCATGGCGCCCGCAGCGGCGTTCACTGCGCCGACAGTGGCGTTCACCGCACCCGCAGCGGCGTTCACCGCGCCCACGGTGGCGTTCACCGGGGTGGTGAGAACGTTCACTGGCCCCGTCAGAACGTTCACGGGCCCCTTTAGGACGTTCACGGGGCCGGCAGGAGTGTTTACCAAACCTTTCAGCGTGGTCACCGGGCCCTTCACAGAGCTTTTGAGGGCATTCACCGGGCCGGTAAGGGCATTCACTGGGACCAAGGACACATTCACCAGGCCCGTCAGAGCGCTCACCAGGCCAGTCAGGGTTTGAGGAGCTGGTTTTGCCAGAGTGATCTTTTGCGAGTTCTCCAAATCAATGCTCACGGGCATCCGACTAATAACAGAAGTAATTTTGGGAGCAATGACTGGAGCCACCTTTTCCTTTTCAGTGGCTACTGGAGCCTCTGGGGCCT
The DNA here is from genome assembly GCF_027475565.1 of Acinonyx jubatus. Taxonomy (NCBI): domain Eukaryota; kingdom Metazoa; phylum Chordata; class Mammalia; order Carnivora; family Felidae; genus Acinonyx; species Acinonyx jubatus. Next base: position 11,477,675 of record NC_069381.1, on the reverse strand, counting down.
GTGTGTCAGAGGTGTTGGTTACTGGAGCTGCTGGTTTTTCTTCTAAAAGAGGCTTTTTAGACTCAACTGGAGGAGGGGGTGGTGCCTCATGCAGGCAAGGGGCGGCACTGACGGGCTCTGCAATGGCAGTCGTGACACTCGTGGAAGTGACGCCAGTGGCGGAGACGTATTTGGGGTCCATGAGGATCTTCCTCAGCGTACTGGAGCTGGTGTCGATGTCAGAAGCTTTCGTGTCTGGGGGAAGAGCTGGAGATGGGGTGGACTGAGCCCGAGGCTCCTCCTGCCTTGTGATCCACTCTGTGACCTTCGTAGAGGAGCTCTGGTGTGGGACCCCCCCAGAGGCGACAGGAGGTGGGAGCTTTGCTGCAGTTACAGAAGGAATTGGGGGGGTGGGTGTGCTGGAGTCACTGGGTGGGGTCACTGGGTCACTTTCGATGATGGAATGCACCTTGAATCTGGCTTGAGGCTCATCCTCCACTGGTGCTGGCTGGGAGGGCGGGGGAAGGTCTGGGAGTGCAGATGCTCTGGTCGGTGTCTTTTCTTCCACGCTGCTGTCTTGGGACAAGTTCTCCAGGGATGGGGTCTTGCTTGGGTCAGAAGAACAGGACTCAGGTGGAGCGGACTGGGGCTTTTCTCTCTGCTTCTCTTCCTGTGGCGCTTCTGGGGGTGGCGCTGCCCTCCCCTCATTTGTAGCAGGACCCTTGCTTTGACCTTGGTCAGGTTCAGAGACGGGAGTCTCTGTACTGACCCCCGTTTTCTTATTTGTATTCCGTTTGCGGCGTGATCGAGTTGTCTTCTGGCGCCCTTTCTCTTTCCGAGCAAGAGGGACTTCTGCTTCTTTTGATCCTTTGGCTTCTGGCACTGGCTGGGAGGGTTCGCTGCTGTTCCCTCCAGCTTCCTTGGTATCTGCTGGGCCTGCTGAGGGGTCAGGGGCACCGACTGGTGGCCCAGAAGATTCTGCGGCAGCCTCGGTCTCCAAGATGCCGGACACAGCCTCATGGGTCTCAGGCTCCATTCCCTCCCCAGGGGGCCGCAGCACTTGAGGACGGGGCTGTAGATCTGCCTGTGGTTCTGCAGGGTAAGGGGGGGCTGCTGGGAAGTTTTCTGGCTCCCCAGAAATGTCATTGATGATGGAGCCAATGGCCGCAGCCAGTTCTGTTTCACTTGCTTGGTGCGCGGGCTTGTCCCCATCCTCTGTGGAGAGGCCCTCTGGTGCATCTGTGGCCGCCGCCTTGAAGGCCGCGGAGGTGGTCTCAGTGAGCTTCGCGATGTTCTCCACGGCCTGCTCCAGCTCCATCTGCCTGGCTAACTGATTTGGTTCTGGGGACGGCGTAGTGGCAGACACATCTTCCTTCTCCTCCGGTTCCTTCTCCAGATGGGCCGGATCGCTGTTCAACTGGGAAGATAAACTCCCCTCCTTCTGGGGACTCTCGCTCTTCTCAGGGGGACCTGCCACTACCTCAGCTTCCTTTTCCACTGCTGGCCCCGCAGGGCCCGCGGCCACGCTGGGACTCGCACCGGTATCCGTGGTTTTCAGATTTGCAGATTTGTCCGCTGCTGACCTAGAGTTTCGAGATCTCCCTCTCTTTGACTTGGAGTTTTTTTCAGGGGCTGCTTTTTTCTCCACCACTTCAACCGCAGGGGCTTCCGGTACATTTTTGTCTGTGCCAATTTCTTTTTTGTCACGTTTCTGTTCACTTCCTGCTTCTTCTTTATCAGCCTTGGACTTTGTACTATTTTCTTTCACATTGACCTGGGGACTCACCTCAGTGGCCGCCTCCAGACGTTCAGCCTCAACTTTTGGCTCGTTTTTGCCCCTTTTCCCTTGTGGGCCACCAGCAGCTCCTGATTTTTGGGCTCGTGGGGACCTCCATCCCTCCGCTGGTTTGAGCGTCTCAACTGGTTCTTTGGCCTCGGTCTCCTCATCTTCTTCAGCTCGACGGCGTGTTTTTGGAGGCCTTCCCCTCCGTGGGGTTGTGGGAACCGCCGCGGCCTCCTGCAGCTCTCGCTCCAGTCTCTTCCTGGTCACTCGTGGCTGCTCAGTGGGCTCCTTGATGGGAGAGCGGCTCTCGTGGTCTCCCATGGTTGCATAGACACTCCTCACGTTCCGGCGCCTCGTTCGGCTGAGGGGCAAGCTTGGTTCTGGGTGTTCTGGGTCTGCCGTGGCATTTTTAGAGGCGGTCCTTGTAATCTTCTCTGCCTCCATCTTCAATTCTAAAAGCTTCTGTGCTTCTCCCCGCGGAGAATTGGACCGCTTGAGTTTCTCCCGGTCTATCCGCTCGCTCTTCCGGGTGACAGGCTTCTCCACAGTACTTGCTGCGGTGGCCTGAACAGGGGTCTTGGAACGCTTACTTTTGTTTGGCTTTTTATCTTTCGTGGCAACCGGAGGATCGACCTCAATGTCTTCAGCAGCTTGAGGCTGAACCTCAGGGACAACTTCAGCTTTTGGATTTGCACTGGGCTCAACATTAGCAGCTGAGTTTGGCTTTTCCACTTTGGGCTCATCAGCATCCTCAGGTTTCTGAGTCGGTTTTGAAAGCGGTTGGGCACTGTCGGGTTCTGGATCTACAGTGACCTCAACCTGAGAAAATGAGGCCCCAGGAGTTGGAGGCTTGGTGTCCAGATAAGGCAGCTGGTCAACTGATGAACTTTCTTCAACAACTGATGGAGTCCTGGCAGCATCTTTATTGGCGTCGGCTCCTGGGGGCAGGTCGCCTTGCTCGGTTTGCTGCACAGCAGTGGGAGCCTGCTCAGACACAGGCTTTGCTTCTTCTGAGGCAGAGGCTGGCTCCCGGGGCTTCTCTTCTGTCACCAAAGGCACCTCCCCTGCTTTTTCACCTGCTGTCGCCTTTTCCGGTGATGACGATACTGACTCTGGAGTTACAGCTGTGACAGCAGGAGGCCCAATGGGAAGGGGGGTCTTCGGTTCCACCTCTTTACTCTCAGAGGCAGATTCTGGGGTCTCAGGATGATCCTCTGTATCTTCCTGTTTTTCAGCCTCTTTGGGTTTTTGGTCTTTTTCCTTTTCTTTCTGTTGCATTCGCGTGAGTTCCATAAATCTGCTATGGAAAAGAACTACTGGCTCTTGAATCACATCAGCCGTGCTGTTTGCTCCATCAGACGCCTGCCTCCCATACAACCTGCCAGCAACGAAGTCTGATTCCTCGTCTTTTCTCTCCAGATGCTGCAATCGCTTGGAATCTTGTTCAAAGATTGAGCTGTGTAAAAAACGAGAAGCAAATAATTCTTGTCTTTCCTGTTCTTCTTCTTTATGGTCATCTTTTTTATCATCCATTTTTCCTTCGGAATCAGTCCGAATTTTCTTCTTTTTCATGTACCAGGATGGAATAGGTCTTGGAGCAGAGTCAACCTTCTCTTTATCTTTGTTGTTTCGAAAATTGGCAAAACGGGAGTCCCAATCAAGAAAAGACCAGTTTTCTTCTCGAGATGAAGAGAGGGACTTAGCTCTTTCAAGCAAAGCCTTCGTGTCTGGTGTGATTGTCTTATCCAGTGCAAAAGAGTAAAATTTGTTCCTTTCTAAAGAACTGGAGAGTCTTTCCTCTCGCTCACGTAGCTTGTCTTCTCTGTCCCTCAATAAAAAAGACAACCGAGAACTTTCATATAGTGCAGAGGCTCTGGGTGAGTGGGATTTGTGTTCACCGTCTTCATCAGAATCAGAAGGCACCTCCCCAGGTTCCAAGTCACGTACAGACCTCTTTCGAAGGCTGTCTCTCTTAATTATGCTGTTTGGGAAACTCACATCAAATCTGCTGGCATCTTGTTTCATTTGAGAATCCCACCGGTTTAGTTCATCTTCAGAATTCAAGACAGAGAGCTTTATTTTGGCCATGTCTGCCATCTGTTCTCTCCTGCTAGAATCATAAGGATTAAATTTTAAAGACTCTTCTCTGACTGTGATGTTAGAATAGGGGAGACCTTTCTCATCTACTTTAGGAGACCCTCTTACTGACATGAGCCTAGGGGAGCCTATAGGGTCGTCGTCTTCATGGAAAGAGCCATGTCGGATACTGGGAGAACCGCCAGCCCTTTCAGAATCTTCACTGATCTGGCGTGAACTTCTGTAATTCCTCTCTCTCTTGGTGCAGACATCAAAATCCACGTGGTCCATCCTTTTCTTTTTGCTAGGAGGAGAGTCGTCAGTAACATCTTGGGGGGGTTTGCCTACCTCGTGAACCAAACTACGTCTTTCATATTCATCTACATCTTTTTTAGGACTGCCAAACTTCTCAGACTTGGCTATTTCCATCTCCATCTGCTGTTTTCTCCGACTCTGCTCCATTTGTTTTCGGTAACTCTGCGTGTGATCAATATCAATGCCAATTTTTTCTTCAGTATTTACTGAATGTGGTTTCTCTTGGCTTGGTTTACATTCAAGTGTTTCATCACGAAGACTGCAATAGTTTTTCCTAATATCTTCTCTCTCTGGTCCCTGATCATCTAATAATTGCAGCTGTTTGAGTTGTGGTTTTGAGGGAATAGGTTTTTTTGACTGGATTTCTTGATTTTCCACAGAGTCACATACTGGTTCTCCCAGCCTTGCTTGTAGGTCTGAGTTGGGCCTTGAGCCAGTCCCAACAGAAACGCTGGCAAGCTCCTGACACTCTTTGGGGCTGGGAGCAGCATTAAGTCTGTCTAGTTTTATTTTCTTAGATTCTCGTTTAAGAATTTCTTTCCTCGCAGGCTTTCTTTCTGACTCTCCTTCCCTCAGCAGAAGGATGTCTCTAGAGGATAGGTCAGGCTGCTTTTTTAAAAGTACCCGAGCTTCCTCCATCTCTGGACTACTTTTCTTGACTTCTGATTTTTGCTTTTCTACTTTCAAATTGGAATCTGCAAAGCGCCGCTTCCTTGCTTCCAGCTTCTCCAAGTCTGCAGCGCTGACCCCATCAGCAGTCTGCTCTGGTTTTAGGTGCTTCCTGGATTTAAGCCTACCTTCCTTATCTACCACTTCTATGTGGCTTGACAGGCCCTTTTCCTTTGGCGCTTTCATTCGAACCGGTTCCAGTTTAGACAAGTCAGACTTTGCGGGCTCTGTCTGACAGACCTGAAGTTTCTGATCTAGGGCAGAAGACTTGGCAGTGTCATTATCAAGCTTGGCTTTCAGCTTTTCCAAGGGAGTATGGTCAATAACTTTCCCCTCTTTTTCTTTCACTCGGGTCAAAACTACACAGGGCATGAGCTCAAGGCGGTTTTTTGCTATCCCTTCTTTGTCAGCTTTTTCTCTGCTCAGTTTGTTAGAACTCCTTGATTTTTCGGGGCTCTGTTCCCTCTCATTTTCTTGGTCTGTCTCTGAAGACTGAGAACTAGGAGAATGAACTTTTCCTTTTCGTTTCTGCTTTTCAGTTTTGTCCTTTTCCACTTTCTCCTTCCTTATTAAGCGTCTCTCTCTTTCTACTCTCTCAGGATCAAAAGTCCTTTCTTTATCTGCCTTTTCATTTTTTGTATAGCGTTCCAAACGAGATTTGTCCAGTTTTTCATATCTTGGAGGGGAAAGTGAGCTACAGCTTCCACTCCGATCTGAGGACCTGCTGTAAATCCTCCTCTCTGAGTCACTCGGCAGCCGCTCGGACTGTGAGGGAGAGGTGCCAGGGCTCTGGGGGCGCCGCAGGTGCACCGGGCTCTGACTGCGCTCACTTGGCCGCCTCTCGTGGTCTCTGTCTCGGTCAGACTCAAATCTTTCGCGTTCTCTTTCTCGTTCCCTTTGCCTATAACTGTATTCCCGAATATCCTGTTCATAAGGATCATTTCTGTAATCCCTGTATTCCCGAGGATCGTCATAGTATCGTGATTCATAGTAGTCTCCTTGGTAAGTTTCCCATTCTGAATAAAATTCTCTCCCTCGAGCTGGATAGTCCCGTCTGGAGTCCTCAGGATATGTGCCCGGAGTACGAACATTCTCATAATACGTACGATCTTGGCTATAGTCATAAGATCCCCTTCGTTCCTCTCTGTCAAATTCAAAAAAGAATATATTAGTTCTTTTGTGTCCTTGTCATTTACACATTTAATCACACATATGAGATTAAAAGCCCTATTCTAAAAATCTTTGCCATTATTTAATCATTAGACTTGGATGGTCCAATATGGTACATAGCCGCAATTTACATGTGGCTATCAGTAACTTAAAACTTGAGATGTGACTATAAAATACACATTGGACTTGGTACATTTATCTTTTAAAAAAGAAACCCTTCAAATAATTTAGATTGATTACATGTTGAAATGGTAATATTTTAAAGCTATGAGTTAAATGAAATTAATGTCACCTTTTTCCCCCACATTTTTATGTCTACCAGAAAATTTAAAACTGGTTCAGTCGATTAAAAATGCAACTTGATTTCAGTTCAGGTCATGATCTCATGGTTTGTGGGATCAAGCCCCACATGGGGTCCACGCTGACAGTGTACAGCCTATTTGGGATTCTCTCTCTCTCTCCCTCTCTGCCCCTCACATGTGTGCATGCTCTCTCTCAAATGAAATAAATAAGCTTAAAAAAAATTTAAAACCACAGTTTAGTCTACATGTTTCTACTGGATGACACTTCAGCCCCCCCCCCCTTTTTTTGGTATGAGGTGGTATGACATAATGATCACTAGTATATTACACAGTATCACATCCCCACACTTCTGAGTCTTTCATAATTACTTTTCTGCCAAAAATATTCTTACCACAATCTGGGAAAAAAAACGTACTACTGGTAAAAATAGTTTAATTAAAATATTAAATATTAAAAAATATTTTAATTGAAATCCTCCCACCTATGTGACCCATAGGATACTGATAACACATCTATCTCAATTCACAGTTTAAAAAAGCATGCTGGGGGCCAGTCTCCCTAGGCTGTCTCCTCACTTGTAAAATGATGGTAACCTTTCCTCAGAAGGTTCTTAAGATTAAATAAGATAACATTTGCAAGAACTTTCCTAACATAATGTGAAGACCTTCAGTCATATTGTTACTTTTCCCCAACCCAAGCTTTGTGAAAGGATTCCTCAATTGTAAAGGAATTCACCATGGTTTTCTCTTACAGTGACCTATAGGGGGCATTTAAGATAAGATTAAATTTACACACAAGAACATGTATGATAGATAAAATGAAATTCACCCATAACAGAGACTAATTCTTTCACTCTCGTTCACTCTCCATTTTTGTTCTCTCAAGCAGGTCATGCATTCTACAAAGTACTGCCATTAGTGGCTCACTGAAACAAAAATCTAGAACTTAAGCCCCTAATGGCATGAGCTTTGTCTCCTTGGCTACAATTTTTTCTAGCTCTCGTAACAGTGCTTGACTCATAGGAAGGACTGAAATATCTATTGAAAGAATGAACCTTAGAAAAATATGTCAGTGGGGTTCCTGGGTGGCTCAGTTGGTTAAGCGTCTCTTTCAGGTCATGATCTCGCAGTTTGTGAGTTCAAGCCCCGTGTTGGGCGCTATGCTAACAGTATGGGGGCTGCTTGGAATTCTCTCTCTCTCTGCCTCTCCCCTGTTCTCAAAAAAAAAAGGGGGGGGGGAAGGGAGAAGACGAGAGGAAAATATGTCAAAGCTACTACTGGGTGTTGTTCCAATACACTCTCCACAGCAAATGAAGTATCTAAAGACTTAATATCCAAACACTAGAAGCATCACACATTATTATATATATTTGTATGGCATTTCTCAGTCCAAAAAGAGTATTTTTTTTACATTATCTTGGTTATTTTTTTTTAATGTTTATTTTTGAGAGAGAGACCAGAGCGTGAGTGGGGGAGGGGCAGAGAGAGATGGAGACACAGAATCCGAAGCAGGATCCAGGCTTCAAGCTGTCAGCACAGAGTCCAACGTGGGGCTTGAACTCACAAACCACGAGATGGTGACCCGAGCCAAAGTCAGACACTCAACCAACTGAAGCACCTAGGCACCCCTATGTTATTTAATTGGTTTTGAGATGGTCTTTCTTAGAGTTCCACAGGAATCAGAGTCTTTGCCTAAATAATAGCCAGCCATCTTGCAAATGTTACTAGGCATGGAACTTGGCTAATTCATTGCCACCATAAATTCAAAGGAAGCACCATTTTCATAAATATACTGTATGCTTTCTTTTTAAAAGAAATGTTTATATGAGAGAGAGAGAGAGAGAGAGAGAGAGAGAGAGAGCGCGCGCGCGCGCGCAGGCACACGCACACGAGTGGGGGAGGGACAGAGAGAGAATCCCAAGCAGTTCCACGCTGTCAGCGCACAGAGCCCAATGCAAGGCTCGATCTCATGAATCATGAGATCATGACCTAAGCTGAAATCAAGAGTCAGACGCTTAACCAACTGTGCCACCCAGGCACCCTACTTTCATGCTAATATAAAATGATTAAGACACCTAGAATGGCCACTAGTTCACTGCCCACATTAACAGTAGGCTTGAGAGATGTTTTAATCAGACTACAACTATACCCAAAAATATGAAAATATTTACAGAAGTCGAAGGTATATGTGTAAATGTTAGTGCTGGAGCACTGTTCAGTTTAATAAATACTGATTTTGCACATATTTTGCTGGGCCTTATGACTACCAAAAGAAATGAGTGTTCCTGTCCTCAAAGAACTCAAGTAAGAGACAGTACAACTCAACACTGAACCTTGGACAAAAGGGTGTTCAGGAACCAGGAAAAGCCAGGTTTTGAGAACTCTGTTCACATGACTGCACAATATCCCAATTCCCCTAAGTAGGTGGGAAATTCATCTAAAGCATAATAGGCTCTTGTAAATTTATCTTGAGAATCATTTTGGTAAAGTATAAAGCTCCATGCACCAGCAGGAAGGAGCACTGGGTTTATCTCCAGACTAAAGTCTTAGCCTGTGACCTTATCAGCAAGGCGATCTGATCTTCGGTTCCACTAAAAGTAACACAAGATAAGAAGGAATAAATGAAATGCTACTTTTAAACTGCAGAACCGTATGCAAATCGGTCACTGTTTGCATTCCTGAGGGAAACTACCATTAGAGGTAAACCATTTTTTCATTCATTCATTTATTACGCATTCAGTGGGATGGCTTCCTTCCACTCTATATGAAGGGCAGATATCCTCAAGTTCTACTGCAAAGAGTGCACTCCATAAGCACTGCCATCTAAAAAAAAATGGGGCAAAACTGGGTCACACCCTTCTGCTCCCTACTTTAGGAGATAAACTCCATTCAAAAGGGATAAATAGCCACAGGTAAAAACCAAAGAACAAAGCCAGAGCCAGAACGTCAGTAAAATGAGTGAATTTAAAAGTGGTAATATACAAAAATTAACACCCACACAGCATTATCCAACCCTCACAAGACACTATTCTTTGAAAAATATTTAATGTATGCATAGAGGATTTTAATGGATGTTTTGTCTTAGGTGCCACCAGACCACCAACACACTTCGTACTGGCATATGGGTAAGAATTCCTGTAAGTACTAAAAATGTTAAAAATGACTTTGAACTGCTACTTGGGGAGCCAGGGTGGAGACCTTTTTTCTCTCTCCACAGACACATATATTCTCATGCATATGCACATGTATGCTCTCACTTGTGTGTGCGTTCTCTCTCTCTCTCTCTCTCTCTCACACACACACACACACCACACACACACACACACACAAAACAGAAAAACCTTATATCGAAACCGACATTCCGGCTAGAGGGCTGTGGACTCCAGTCTACTAAGTGAAAAACCATCAAATCTTTATAGAAGTTCAGGCTTTTGGGAATTTGGCTGTGGGGTACATTTTTCATTAAAACAAAACAAAACAAAACAAAACAAAACAAAACCTCCTCACGGCTGCCTGGCTGGCTTGGTTGGTAGAGCGTGCGACACTTGATCTGGAGGTTTTAAGTCTGAGCTCACATTTTGGGTATAGAGATTACTTAAAAATAAAATCTTTAAAAAAAATAAAAATAAAAAACTTTCCCGGCATTCACTGAACGTTGTTCAATATTCCACAAGGAAAGGACTCAAGAACTATATACCTTCTTCTGTAACTTAAAAACAAAGTGGCAAAAACATGCAGTAAAAAGGGAATCAATGTATTCAACAGGTTTCTGGCAGCACAATCAGGATCTGACTCATACTTGCAGAACCCCTTTTATACTTGAACTAGAGTGTCTAAAGGCATTTTTCACACGCAGCCTTTTGTTTAATGCATACGTACAGGGGTGGAGATCCAGTGGTAACATTCCAGGACACTTAATCACAGAGACATGTTTGGACAAACAGCCTGACCACGTGGATGATAGTTTCCATTTTCTTTTTAGTTTTTTGAGAGAGCACACATGCGCAAGGAAGGGGCAAAGGGGGAGAGAGGATCCCAAGCAGGCTCCACTGATCAGCACAGTGCCCAACATGGGGCTTGATCCCACGACCTCAATTATGACCTGAGCCAAAATCAAGAGTCAGACACTCAACTGACTGAGCACCGCCCCCACCCCTCCCGCAACACACCCTGATAGTTTCCATTTTCAAATATGATCAGCTATTGAAGCACTTGGTGACACTATGTTACGATGTTTTTAACATATCCAGTCTAAAAAAGAATCCATCATCAGTTTGGGGGCAGTTGTACGCTAACAGAGACAGCCTGGTTCAAACTGTGAGAACTTAAATGATTCTGAACTGCAATGTTTCCTACAAATAGCAGAAAAAAATATCAAATACTGTACTACAGTACCATGACTGAAAAAAATCAACAACAGGAAATAAGGTTTACTTTTTATGTTGCTGAAGTTACCAATTTATATATGCTTTGGCTGATTCACAAATTATTATTTAAAAGATTTGAATTCAAAACAAAGTTCTTCGTAATCTTTAAAAAAATTTTTTTAATTGTATGGGCACATGCATGGTGATAATCTGGATGTTGTCATTACTAAATAAATATACAGGGCACTTAATAGTTTGTAACACCCTTTAACATGTTATCATATTTAATTTAAAACTGTAAGGCAGGATATTTGTACATAAAGTTATAATTTAGCAAAATAGTAACCCTTTCAAATTATAGGGCTTTCAGTGAGAAATGTATTTAGGTTACCCTAAATCCCCTGAGCCACATGAAAACTGAATTCATAAAAATAAACCTGTGTTTCTGTATGGGTGGATAAAAGGAAAGGAGTTTTTAGGGGATGAATTTAGAAATAAGGAGTGAAAAATAAAATTTAATTCTATATAAATTTTATGTATTTGAAATTTTAAAATTCAAGTTATGCTGATAGGTTTAAAATACATACCTTATTGCTTGGGGGAAAAAAAATACATACCTTCTTTCTGCTAACATTTCATAAAAGTCTCTGATATCTTGGCCAGACTTTTCCATACAGTGATAAAATGCCAGCTGGCTTTCCCGATTTGCAAAATCCACCTTAAAAACAAAGAATAGCAGGTGTTTGATTCAAGTTTCAGATTTTTAAAATGGAAAGTGTTATCGGATTTGAAAATCCTTCCCAACACACCCCTCTAGATAAACTTCAAGTAAGAGCAATCTATCTCAACTAAGTTAAACAGTCCTAACTGGAACTGTATTTTGTTAACTCGAAATCTCTTTCAAACTCAATACAAATCTTGACAACGAGGTCTACTTTATTATTTTTTAATGTAAACTCTATGCCCACTGTAAGGCTTGAACTCATGACCCTGAAATTAAGAGTCTTATGTTCTACCACCTGATCCAGCCAGGTGCCCCAATAAAGAAGTATAATTAAAAGTTCTAGAACCCAGAGGCACCTAGGTGGCTCAGATGGTTAAGCATCAGACTCCTGATTTCAGTTCAGGTCATGATCTCACCGTGGGTTCGAGCCCCACACTGGGCTCTGATGCTGACAGTGCCTGCTTGGGTTTCTTTCTCTCCCTCTCTACCCCTTCCTCACTCACACATTCTCTCTCTTCCTCTCTCAAAAATTAAATTGAAAAAAAAAATTTTTTTTAAGTTCCAGAATCTAATACTGAAGGAGTAGAAAAGGCAAAATGGAAAACTGAAACGATACCTATCAGGATGCTAGGTTGCCAAGGAATCAGATCAATGAAATCCAGCAATCTATATGTATATTTGCTGGAATCAGTTAGAAAATATAAAACATTTAAACTTCACTCACAGCTGGGCCTCAGAGTCATTATTAAAAGACTATGATACCTGTTATCTATTAATATCTTATTTCAATCGAACCACCATAGGTATTAAGTGCATACATTTCTTCAAGTTCTCCTGAACCAAAGTTTTTTAAACAAAAACACCAGACAAAAGATTGTATGTTCAGTGGTTACCCACTCTCTAGAAGAGGAGGAAAGAGGAAGAGAGGATCATTCCGGAAACTGGAATGACTGACACTTCAAGTTCCTGGGATGCATACACCCACAGGGGAATGCGGGCCAGCCTGCTCCAAGAGTCTACATGTAAGCATTGGGTACCTGGGATGTGGAGAGGCACATTTCCTTGAACGACACAATTTTTAGGGAAGGTTCTGTGGTTAATGACCCTGTGCCCTCAAGCAGCCAAATGTAAAAATAGTAACGTTCCCCTTACGAACGGGACATACGGCACACTTGCTGTAAACCACGTCCCTTGCTGGCCGCCCACAAAATGCCAGTTATTAAGAGGGTGGGGTCTCAATGCGATTTGTTTTACTTCTGTTTAGTCATTCTGCACACCTTAATTTTATTCCCACCGATTTTCCTCCCCTTGGTCTCTTTTACAGCTGCTTGCGCATATTCAATTTCATTGTAGAGGACCAGGGCCATGCCTTTTAAGCGGTCAAACACCACCTGTAAAAAACAAAACAAAAACCAAATAAGAGCCTCATCCACTAGACTCATTGTCAGTCCCAAGAAAATCTTAGGTCACAAGGACACTGCCAAAAAAAAAAAAAAAAAACAAAAACAAAACAAACAAACAAACATTTTCTCTAATTCTAGAAAAAATGTCAGGGCTTTTCCCAGTGAAGATAATAAAACGTGTAGGGACTGTTTACAATTGCGGCTACTGTGCCTTGAGGTACATTATGCCTTTATTTTGTCTTTCTTTATTTTCCATGTTGACTAAGTTCTATACTGTGCACTTAAGTAGGCATTCTTGTAGTTTGGGCTCAAAAAAAAAAAAAAAAAAAAAAAATCAACACCCCGAAAGAGGAAAAAAATGTAGAACACTGAATCAACAAATTTCAGTGGATTTTGGTTAATCAATAAATTTCAGTGAATTTTGGTTAAAACAAGCATTATTAACTTAAAGCTACTGGATTTTTCCATTTATACTAGCAGTCTCTATGATGTGTATTTGTCCAAACAACAAAAGCTACATTTAAAGAAATGCTGAAATTACAGGGGCGCCTGGGTGGCGCAGTCGGTTAAGCGTCCGACTTCAGCCAGGTCACGATCTCGCGGTCCGTGAGTTCGAGCCCCGCGTCAGGCTCTGGGCTGATGGCTCAGAGCCTGGAGCCTGTTTCCGATTCTGTGTCTCCCTCTCTCTCTGCCCCTCCCCCGTTCATGCTCTGTCTCTCTCTGTCCCAAAAATAAATAAAAAACGTTGAAAAAAAGAAATGCTGAAATTATACACCACGCCCACCACAGTGTAACTCTGCTCTCAAGAAGGGAGTTCAAACTCTACTTTCACATAATGGAATGGGGCCCACAGACCCTTTTCCTGTTGTTTGTGGGTATGTTACCTTACAAACTTTGACTAGATGAACACTGTATGATCGTCCCTTTAAAGTCATCTTCTTTTTTAAAAAATAAAGTCTAATGACATATTTGTGTGATTGTAAATAATTAGATAATTAGACTAATTTTCATGTGAAATAAAATAATAAAAACCTCTAAAAAACCTTCTATTTAACAGTATCATGCAAATTAGTTTCAAAATTAATCATCATGGCTAGTTCAAAATAGTTTTTCAAAATACTTCCTCACATCGTAAGCTAATAGATGCAAAAGCCCTTCTACAACAAATTACTAGTAATTTTTAAAGAAAAGAAAACATCAACATTAAGAACTGGGGCTGACAGAACAGAATTTCAAGAACAGGGAGTCAGAAGTAACCTGACACCAACACCAAAACCTCCCACCTACCTTTACCACAGGACCATATCGGCAGAAATGGCGTGTTAAATACTGATCCGACACATTTGAAGAAAGCCCGTCTAACCACACGCAGTTTGTAGGCATGCTCTTTCCAAAACCCAGCTGAATAGGAGAGGTGAAATTTCTATTAGTAAAGTCACCAATTATTCAACTACAGAATTCTGAAAAAATCTGTCTTCTGTAGGAATCTTATCAACCATCATCCCAAGGGAGAAACATCTGGTTAAAATCAAACAGAAATGTACACAAGAGTGATCCTGCCAGGCTAAGTACTAATTCAGCTTACAGTACAAGAGGATGAGGGTGCAGAGAATTATATCACCTTTACTGTTATCTAACTGTACTGCAATTTGAAATAATGAGACAGACACACACACAAACACTCCAAATCATAACGGTGTAATAACTTATGCAAAGTCCTTTACCTTGAGGCGATTATTTCCAAGGTACTCTCCATCCATCTTCTTAATAGCCTTACAAACGCTGGCAATATCACAGTACTGCAAGAATGCGTACTGAGGAACTCCATTTACTTTCTTAATATCAATATCCTGAAAAAGCCAATTAGTACCAATTAGTGACAGGCCAACAGGAAAATAAATCAGAATAAACTAAGCCCAAACAAAGTGCATATTTCTCAAAACAGTCATATTCCCCCAAAATCATTTTCTTAGTTAAAACCATACATTGTAATACAACTGTAAATAGCCTGAAAGACTACACAACACAGCATTTGTAGTCACAACCATGAAATCCTTCCTCTGTGAAATTCTTTGCAGAAGAGAAAGTGCAAACTCGAAGTTTAAAATTCACAATACCTGTGTTAAGACAAATTTATGAAGAAAAAGGCTGTGCTTGATTCAGCAGCACATATACTAAAATTGGAACAGTACAGTGATTAATAAAGGCAGCCTATTTAATAAAAACCTAAGAAATACAGTTGACCCTTGAACAACAGGGGGCTGGGGGCAAGGGAGTTAGTTAGGGCACCCACCTCCAAGGCAGCTGAAAATCCACATATAACTTTTGACTCCCACCAAACTTAACCACTCATACCCTACTGCTGACCAGAAGCCTTGCTGATAACATGGTTAATTAACACATATTCTGTAAAAGTTATTATACTATACCCTTAAAGTAAGCTGGAAGAAAGAGAATGTTATTAAGAAAATCATAAGAAGAAAAGTCCACATACAAGCAGATCCATGCAGTTAAAACCCATGCTGTTCAAGGGTAAACTGTAATTCGCTTCTGCAATAATCTAAAAACCTTTATTAGTGGCTGGCTGGCCATTTAAAATACAATATCTGAGAAGAATAAGAATGAGAAAGAAATCAAGTTTTCAAAAAAGTGATCCTAAATTTTTAAAATATGCAATCCTAAATTAGAAGACTCATTCAATGTATCAGCGTATCTAACTGAACCAAGCCTGGTGACTGATATATATAGTAATAATCTCTCATATCCAGAATGAATAAATATATAAATACCTGAACTACCTTGTGAAGATGTATCAGAACACCATCCCTTGATTAAAGAAAGTCTATAAAAGGCAAAGCCCCATCTCTTTATTTTTTTTTTAAGTTTATTTATTAAGTAATCTCCACACCCAATGTGGGTCTCGAACTCAGGACCCTGAGGTCAAAAGTCATGTGCTCTTTCAACTGAGCCAGCCAGGCGCCCTTAACTCCAATTCTTTAGAAAGACTGAAACCTGTACTCATGCATGACACTCTGGTCCTGCCTACTTCACTACTTAGACAAGGTGGTGTAAAAAAGCTGGCTTACACATGAAAATGGTCCAGAGAAACCAGATACGTGGATTGCAAAACTTACACTTGAACAATAATGACCCATATGGTGATTATCTAAAGTATTGTGTAAATCACAATATTTAAGCCTTTTTAAGGGTCATAAGCCAATAATCAAAAGCTGAAACAGAGCAAAATGAATAATGCATTTGAAGAGCAGTTTGAGGAATCCTTAAAAAAAGCAGTAGTTTATACTTAAAATAGTTCTTTTTTTTTTTTTTCTTTTAAATAGGCTTCACCCCCAGCGAGAAGCCCAATGCAGGGCTTGAGCTCACAACCCTGAGATCAAGACCTGAGCTGAGATTCAGTGTCGGAGGCTCAATGGCATAAGCCACGCAGGCACCCCTATACTCAAAACAGTTCTAAGTAATGGTAAATAGGAGCTGAGTTTCACCAAAATGTAGAATGCAACAATCCAGAATAACTCCATGTAAGAGAAATGGTCTCCAAAGAATATTGGTGGGTAGGCTCACTACAAGGGTTCTTCTAGCTACAGCATAATCTATCAATAAGCAGCAGACCATTTCCCCTAAGTTTGTGTGTCATTAAAATAGTTACCCTCGTGAGCAATTGCAAACATGGAATAATGGTTTTCAAACAGAATAGGACATGGCCACTTATTAAGCTTGGATCTTAAACACTACAATCACTCCATTTGTAGCAACCCTGCTGATGAAAATGTATCTATGTACACAAATACAATTTCTTACACTCCTCCAAAATTCAAAGTAGCAGCCACATTCAAATAAAAGTATATCTGAAAGTTTTATCAACTCATAGACTCATAAATGCTAAGCAGCAAAATAAATAAAACTTTTCTGTCACAGAAAAGGCTGGAGCCCAGGTAGGTAAGTGAACTCATCTAAGTAGGCAGTACAGCTGGAATTAGGGTGTGTGATAAAAGAACTTAAAATAATTGAAATTCAAGAAAGGAAAATGAATGTTTTGCTGTTTCTCTAAATATATAGCTTGTTTTTTCTTACTTTGTACCAACCATTTCTATCTCTTGCTCCTAGTCCCTTTGAGGTTTAGGTCAACTACAAGCACAAATATTTTATTCACTAGATTGTATCATTTAAAAAAAGTAAGAATTTTTACTTTCAACCTTAGTGTATAAATAAGGATGGATAGACAGACACATACACACACACACCTGAAAGATTAACAGTAACTATTCTTACCCAGCACGTTTTTTTACTCTCTAAAGTCCAAATATACACAACAATTTTCTTGCTGTTACTAATACAAAGTCTAGGAAAGACAGAAGTAATTTCCCTATTTTTTTCAAACACAAAATAGTATATATATCCCAAGGGTACAAAGCTGTAACCAAACTATTTTCACTATAAAGTGACTCAAGTTTTGAGTCACGAGGAACAGAAAAACCCTTCGAATTCCTAAATTTAATAATGACTTGCAAAATATAAAAAGTGATTCTAATTAAAATTTCAAAACAGAACTGAGCTTCCAGCATGACATCCACATTCCAGTAAATCCCCAAGGTACTTCTGACGTGAATTGTGATAACACAAGACTCCTATACTAAGTTGCTGCTTTTTTCTTACAGACTTCTTTTATTTTCCTTCCCACCCACAGGACTAGATACGGCTTTAAACAGTACTCGATGGACAAAGAAAATAAGAAAAATGGATAGAAAAATACATATATATAAATAAAACAAAGACAAATACCTATTATATAGTTTTATATACACACATAAAACAGTCCCCCAAGGAGTTTTGCCAGACCATCTTTTAGCAGGAGTTAAAAACACAGGGCAAATGAGAAAAGTATTTGTTACACCATCGAAATATCATCTTTCCAAATATAATCTTGTACTATGCTTTATGTTTTATGACAAAGATCTAAAACTTTTTACTGTAAAAAAACAACATACCACAATTTCTCCGAAGCGCTGGAAGATGTTGCGAAGGTCATGATAAGTAGTGGTTTTTTCAAGGTTGCCAATAAAGAGGGTTCTTGTTGCTTTGGGGTGAAATTCATCTATCCTTTCATCCAAAGGACGAAATTCATTTTCACTTTCCGTTTCTGTTAAGTGGGATGGGGGCAGAGTAAAAAGAGAAGAGGGTTGTTTTTTTTTTTTTTTTTCTTTTTCTTTTTTAGGTAATCTCTATACCCAATGTAGGGTTCAAACTCACAACACCAAGATCAAAAGTCACATGCCCTACAGACTGAGCCAGCCAGGCACCCCAAAACAGAAGAATGTTTTAATGTATATTTAGATATCACAGGAAAATCTACACTTAAGAAGCTAAATCTCTGAAATATTGGGTGTGAATACTCATACAATCTGGAAAAGGTATATACAGCTTCAGAAATAGCTGCCTTTTGCTTAACTCCAAAGGCTAAAGAAACTTGTCAAAAAAACTTAGGGGTAAGTAACACTTTCTTTGATCTTCAAAACAGAAAAAGTGGACTGAATTTCAGTCCGCTAAGTTCATTTGTTTTAAAAATAATCACTAACACAGAAATAGATTTTAAACCCCAGCAAAAACAGCAATTACTTAAGCCTAATCTTAGGTTCCAAAAATTCTGCAGCAGGCTCTCAATGCAAAGTATAAAACTACAATCTGAAACACACGTAAAACTCAACTGAAAACAGGCCAGCTTCATTACTTAATTTGCTTTTCAGCATTTTATAAAATATTTAGCATTTTGCATCTCTGTTAATTAACAGAGCCCAACCATCTAAATGTAGCGATTTTTGGATACAAGAAGAGTAATTGTATGCAAACTGACTGGAGCAGTACTTCTGAAACTGCTGCCACATGGGCCCCAATGACACACACAGGGAGACCACACGCCACTCCTAAGGTTTCTATTTCTTAGGATTAAAGCCCTGGTTTAGTGTCTAATTCAAGCACAACTTTTCTCTAAAGCTCCATTTTAAACACGGTCCAGCGCAGAATATTCAATGTTTTGTTGATTAATAACTATACACAGCCTAGTATGTTCTCTTTAATGTAAAACAAAGCCACACAAAAAAGTTAACAATTAACTGACTGAAACAAACTGTTTAGAGACAGGCACTAAATATTACTGATGTCACCAACAACACTGATACCGAAAAGATTCGACTTCTGAGCTGCTCAACTTCTGAACTGCTGAGTGAATTCAGACAGAACACACCTCACTCCCGATTCCAGTCTGACTGCTCTAATGGCAGCTCAGCTTAATCTTACTGGTGTCATCAAAGAACATGTACTTTCAGAGACTCAAGTGGACCCAGAAACTGCCAGGGTTCCTGTACCTGTCTCCATACTGTATTTTGATCATATCTCCCAGGGGAGATCTCATTTCAAGATCAACTAGGTCTTCTTGAAACTAATAGAGGGCACATATTTAGGAATATTGCATTTAAAAAGGGAGAAAAAATGAAAAAGAAAAGAAAAAATAATTCAGACACATCTTAAGGTTTATACTCCAAAAGGCAGAATCAGAAAGATAGAACATAATTTGCAACCATTAAAATCGTATGTACTGGCTTATTTCCACCAAATAAATAGCTCAATAAAAATTTCAAAATCAGAAATTCAGTTTAACAAAGATTTTTAAAAAGTGTATTTTCCACATGTAATCTATTTAACCTTCATGACCATTTCAGGTCTTAATGCCTGCATGTCAATGTAAAAAAACTTTTATCTTCGCAATTTCATGTTTAAGGGATTGTAATGATCTATCTGCATACAACTAAGAAAGCACAATCTTAGAAGCCACCTGGGGTCTACATGCAAAGTTGGGCTTCTTGGATTTGGATCTTTCTAACAAGAGGTCCCTGACCTAAGGAAGCAATCAGCTCCATACATTTCAGTACAAAACATTTTATGACTTAACCATCCAACAACAATTCCAACCAAGTCTCTATACTCGCATTCAACTGCTTTCAAATATCCCATTCGACAAGTGTTTCATGATGTCCCACCTGGAAAAAGTACGTTCAAGCTTTCCTACACCTCAACCAACCAAACTTCTCAAAATCTTCACTAGCAGGTGTGGTTAAAGCCCAGGTGCTAACTGATTAGGTAAAATGCATTTTTTACAGTGAAAATGACAAGCCAGCCCCACGACTTGGGAGATCTGAGGGCCATCTGTTGTTAAAGGCCCTGAATTAGATCCCCGCTACTTAATAATTATATGTGGCTCTAACAACTTCCTACAATACGTTATATGACATTCTAAATATTATTCCTTAGGTCAATTGTGACCTGTTCTGAATGTGTTAAAGAAGAACTCCTGAGTTGTACTTAGCTCAGTATAACTTAAGAGAGTACATCTCAAACTTGGAAGAGGAGGGAACATGAGGGCATTACCTATAATCCCTTTGAATTCTTGTGTTTATCATAAAATTATGCACGTTTTACAATCTTCCCTCTAGCAACTCTGTGCCTATTTTTTTTTAATTCTTTGTTAAACATTTATTTATTATTGAGAGACAGACACAGAGTGTGAGCGGGGGAGGGGTAGAGAGAGGGGAAGACACAGAATCTGAAGTAGGCTCTGGGCTCCGAGCTGTCAGCACAGAGCCCGACACGGGGCTCGAACTCACGAACTGTGAGATCATGCCCTGAGCCGAACCAACTGATCAGTCGCCTAACCAACTGAGCCACCCAGGTGCCCCCGTGCCTGTTTTAATACATACAAATAACATTTACACAATCTTACCAGGGAAATTCTATTTTTTCCCTCTTAACTGTCAAAACAATGAATATTGTAAGATAACAGGCTATGTTTGCCCTAAAATTCCATTCAAAGTTTTAGGTGTGTGTTTTTGTTTTGTTTTAAAATAAAGCTTTACAGCCCATATGGGACTTGAACGCACAACCCTGAGATCAAGAGTCACATATTCTACCAACTGAGCCAGCACCCCTCAAAGTCTTAGTCTTAAAGTTGGTCTCAGCTACATAATGTGACTGCCTAATTTAAACATTTCTCCACAAATTTACTTACAAGCTGCCTTAAACTGGAAGGTTCCCAAACTTGAATATGTGAATTCTGAACCATTAGGCTGGGACAAGGTGAAAGGTCTGCACTATAGGTGGTTCTGAAACAGGATAAACACTGACCGAGCCATGCCTGAGAAGACTTCCTGCCTTACAACAGGTCTTACAGGTAGATTCAAACTAATAAAATGTCCCCTTGAAACTCTCAATGGGTCACACTCTTAAGATTTAGTCCTGCTTTTCTTTGTCACTAAGCTTTCAAGGTCATGGAAACTAGGACAACAGATCTAATTTGTGCTGGGCATAACAGAAATAAAAGCAGTCTAACTAGTCCCTCCGATCAACGTAGCAAGTCGTCTGTTTCTTAATTCAGGGTAACTCTGATGTCATTCTCCAAAGAACTATCTCCTTATCTCATTCAATTCGATCCTTTTGGGAAGACAGGACTCAACAAAGGGCCAAATTGTGCCTTTCAGCCTCTTAGAAGTCAGCATTTCTCCCTTAAAGAAACAGAACAATTTTCACCCTCCCTAACCAAAACAACATAATTTTATTAACTTGAAAAACAAATATAACCAGTCTTTAAAACAGAAGACATTGGAAGTATGTCAACAAATAAAGTTGGAATAGTGTCCCAATTCAGGGTAAGATGTGACCTTTTCATAAGGTGAAATATAAATCTTACTAAAAATTAGCCTCCTTGTCTCTTACCTGGCCCTATCCATGCTGTTACTTCAATCTGCATGCCAAAGAAAAGTTTTCCTTTTGATGCAGTCAATGCTTTTTCTTGGTCCTCTTGCTGCCGAAAGAATACCAAACCATACCTCTCTTCTGAAGTTCCATGGATCTGCACTGACGTCACCTTTCCAAATTTCTTAAATTCATGGAAAAGGCCATCTTTAAGGCTTGTATCTAAATCGCCACCCAAAAAAACAAGGTGCTTATTTTTCTAGTTCAGTTACAATTCAATTAAAACAAGCTACAAAATCTCTGGCTTGATTTTTGACCTAAGTTTTGTTAGCATATGAACCTTTTAAATAAAATAACTAAAATGGTATTCATAATTTTCCTCATTTAAAATGTTAATATTTTGAAATGGGTTTCCTATCATAGTTTATATCCAAAATTATTTCAGATAACACAGGACTCCAGGCCAATATAATAAAATTAACTGAAAATAGCATTTCTATAATTCACATCAAATTTCCCCTAATATCAAAATACTTAATCCAGTAAGTGTATTTACTAAAAACTAAACGTGTTTTCTTCATGTAACACTCACCACACAATCTTTGTATATGTATATACAATGGGCACAATAACGTATACATGTACATATATATGTGATATAGTAAATACAAATAACATGCAAGCTTCATACACGTAACAACCTAGAAACTACATACAGTTATGATAATCCCTTGCTTTTCCTTACGTGGCATTTAAATAGTAATGAACCACAAAAAAGAAAGCCTGCTGTCACTACAAGACAGAATTTAAGTTGCCCAGCCTCATATTCCCTAACGGTAGCAGAGGGGAAAGTACAGTAACCCAAAACTTTACCTGTAGAGCGTACTGGGAGATTCTGAACCTTGATTCCAAAACTTTTACGCGGCTCATCTTTCTCCAGGGATGAAAGCAACTGGGAAGTGGGTGCTGGCACTGCTGCAGATTGAACTGATCGGGCTGGAGAGTCACCACTTGAACTGCTGCTGGAGTCAGTGCTGCAGAAGGGCAAAAAAAAGACAAACAGAAAATGAATACATATAAAATTTCTGAAAAATCAACAAGTGGCAATAATTACAAGCAACAATCTACATTTTAGGTCTGGGATTTCTGGACACCCTCCCCTCTCTCCACACTCTATTTCACACCCCCCCCTTGGAAGGCAGTACAAACACTGGCCTGAGACTGTGGAAGCAAAAGTAACAATCTTCTACCACCACAGTCCCCCAAAAGACAAATGTTGTATTCTGTGCAAAATGTGAACAACGTTTTCCAAATGAAGTTAAGCCTGTAAAGGCAGTTCATTTAAAGGTGGTAATAAAAGAACAGTGAATTGGGATGCCTGGGTGACTCAGTCCACCTAGTGGTTGAGGGTCTGACTCTTGGACAGGGGCTCAGGTCATGATCCCAGGGTTGTGGGATGAAGCCCTGCGTTGGGCTCCATGTGGAGCCTGCTTGAGATTCTCTCTCTCGCCCTCTTTCCCTTTACCCCTCTCCCCCCCGATAGTGCTCTCTGCAAAAGGGAGGAAGGGAGGAAGGGAGGAGGAAGAAAGAAAAAAATTCTTTTTTTTCTTTTTTAAAACCATGGTGAATATATGGGTTTTGGATTCAGAGACTGCAATTCAAATCCTGACTTAGATGTAGAGCACATATCCTTGGACAAGTAACTTCACCTCTTGCTAAGCCTTAGTTTCCACATCTGCAAAATGGAAATAATAGAAGTACCTATCTTGCAGGGTTATGAAGTAAAATAACCCACAGGTTTACTGAGTTTCTACTCTGACAGCAATCAACAAGCAAAGTGGCACTGCTGTTACTACCGTCGTCACTACTACCGCTGCTGCTACTGCCACCACCGCCATCTCAGGGACATCTTAATTTTGAAGAAAACAAAAACATCCAAAATAATTTCCTAGGTTTTTAATTTTTAAATATTTGAGGGACTAATGAAATACTACGTAAATTACTGGAGTCTTGTTGGTTTAAGCTCTTTTCTCTGTAAGAAATGTGAGAAATGAGTCAATGAAACTGAATTTATTACTCTTCAGTTTGATACAATCCTCAAAGGGGGAGACAGTTGAAAGACAAGGAGAAAACATTACCACATTCAGATTAAGAGAGAGAGATACCGAAACAAATTTATGATGTCTGAGATCTGTATGAATAATAGGAAAGTCTCTTTTTAGCACCAGACGAGCAAAGACTGCCATGGTTTTGTTCTAACATCTCAAATATATTAATAAAAAAGCTATTTACAGGGTCTGCTATTTAAAGGTTTCTGAAATTTTGCTTCACACTCTTCCCCTCCCTACTGTGGAAGCCTTATCTTTTAAGCAAATAACTCTGGTGGGAGGGGGGTGGTTAATCCACCTCGAACACACTAGAGGGAAGACCTGATAGTTTTTGTCATTTGGGCTAAAACTGCAGCTCTCACAGCCAATACAATCTCTAAACCAGCCAGATAAGTAAATCCAACCAAGGAACTAAGGCAAATTTGCCTTTGCTTTTTCAAAAATTAAGAAATGCTGTAAGAAAACAGAGTACTATAACTAAGAACATACACAACATTTTTACTTAGCTCTCATGTGCTAAGGCAAAAATGAAAGCTTGATAAGGTTATCAGAGCACCCGTAAGTTTAAAACAGAAATAAACCAAAGCCAGTAAGATCCAAAAGGACATATCTGAGTTACAAAATATGAACTACTAGGGATAGAAGTCTCAAGACAGAACCGCAGATTGTCACAGCCAGGCCTCCTATACATGACTAGGCTTCAGTTTTCCCTATAAAAATAATTTTTTTCCTAGATCATTCAGTAAAAGCAGGGCTACTAGCACCAAGTGATGTTCATTCAAATTAAGGGTTAATAAAAGTAATCTTCTATTTTTAGCACAGAAGGGAAAAAATGCTTGTTTTATGTATTAAGTACTCCAAGTAATACAAGATTACTGACTAGGCCACCATTTGATTACAGTATAGAATATGTTATGACTTATCAACTTAATTCCAATGAATCACAAAAAAACCATTAAGGAAAATAATTACAATTCTACTGATATTATAAACACCAAAAATTCCTTAGCAACAGTGGGTAAACAAATATGGGTAAGAGTAGAATTTCTGCCATTGAAACAATCATGAGGCAACAAAAACCAAGTTCTAGATAAGTCTGTGTTATAAAAATGGAAAACAAGGTGACCAATGGGAACAATGACTTTAAAGTACAAAATAATGATAGAAATTAGATTTGTCATAAATGCCACCGCAATTTTGGTGAATTCCCTGCTACCACACTAATTTTGAAACAAGATGTAGAATTTAACTGGCAGAATTATCTGCTGACCAATTTGAAGTGGTAACTACAAAAGGGAAAGGTTTTTAAAGCTTTACAAAACCTTACAAAATGATAAAATGATTCAACTTTTGAGTTCACATTTCAATATGCTAACCTAATCTGCAATGTGCATTTCCAGTGTGGTCTGTTAAATGTACGATGGATTTTAAGATCATGAATCAAAATGGGGGCACAAATTTAGACCCCCAAGTATTTTTCAGTTCTACTAAATTGACAGAAGGCCCAAATGCCCAGAAGCCTGTGTCATTTTTTAAATTTTTTTTTAATGTTTTATTTTATTTTTGAGAGAGAGAGAGAGACAGAGCACGAGAGGGGGCGAGACAGAGACAGAGAGGGAGACACAGAATCTGAAGCAGGCTCCAGGCTCCGAGCTGTCAGCACAGAGCCTGATGTGGGGCCCAACATGGGGCCTGAACTCGGGAATGGTGAGATCATGACCTGAGCCAAAGTCGGATGCTCAACCAACTGAGCCACCCAGATGCCCCAAAGCTGTGTTGTTTTTAATTTTTAGAAAATTCTTATTTTCATAATTTTGCTAAAACAAAAGAATCACCAGGGCCCTGGGGGGCTCAGTCGGTTAAGCATCTGACTTCAGCTCAGGTGATGATCTCAGAGTTTGTGGGTTTGAGGCCCACGTTGGGCTCTGCACTGACAGCAAGGTGCCTGCTTCGGATTCTCTGTCTTCCTCTCTCTCGGCCTCTCCCCCACTCACACTCTCTCAAAAATAAACAAACAAACAAACAAACAAACAAACAAACATTAAAAAAACAAAAAACAAAACTGAAGAATCACAACGTTCACCAAAGCTTTCTTGAAAGCCAAAAGTAGTTAGTCAGAATCTATTCCAATCTAAATTATCTTAAAGTAGTAGTGATATTATCAGCTAAGTTTTAAGAAAGTGAATTTTAAATTCATAAAGCCACATCAATATTACATTTTCAACATCAATATTACATTTTCAACATCAATATTAAATTTTTTAATGTTTATTTATTTTTGACAGACTGTGAGCAAGGAAGGGGCAGAGAGAGGAATGGGGGACAGAGGGTCCAAAGCAGGCTCCATGCTGACAGTAGTGAGCCTGATGTGGAGCTCAAAGTCACAAATTGTGGATCATGAAGTCGGATGCTCAACAGCTGAGCCACCGAGGTGCCCTCAACATTAATATTACAATTCAACATCTAAATGGTAGAACTGGGGAAAAAAAATAACCCACAGTTTAAAAGAAATCTAGTTATACTGTTCTTAAACACCTAAGACAAGTAGGCTAAATTACTTCTTACATGTGCGCAGAATTTTTCACTAAGATTACTAAGAAAACTAAGAAGTAGATCAAAAAATTTCCACAATGAAGAAATACAACAAACAACTAGTTACTTGACAATTCTTTTTTTTAATGGTAAGTATCTTTATAGGAACCATGTTTTACCAATAAAAGGGAAAATAAAATGCAAAAATTACAAAAGGCAATTTATCAGGAAACAGATAAAAAGCAATGAACATAAAGGTGTACTAAAGGGCACCTAGCTGGCAATGCAGTTGTACGAGCAATGATTAGGAGTGCATGAAAGCAGGTGGCCTACCAACACAACTATATGGAAGATACTGGTTAGTGCCCAGGTAAGAACCTGTGACAGGGCGCCCTATCCTTTGCATGGAGGCCACCGCTTGAGGAGAAGCCCACCTCCCTGAGCCCTGCTGGAACCCTGCTGCCTCCCTCCAACTGCCTCACCCAGCTGGACCAGCTCTGCTCCAGTGCAGGTATCCACATCAGTGAACCATTCCCCTGTGTGGGGAGTGGCACCTACAGCTCTAGAATCCCCATCTCACAGGTCTCTCCTTGCTGTGTCTACAGGGCCTAGGCTTCCAGGGAAGGGACAAGGCCCTCTGGCTGAGGGCAGTAGCTCAGGAACCTCGATATAACATTAAGAGAACAGAATCTGGAATGCCAGGATTCATTAACCCCAAATTACAGTGTCCAATAATCAACTATCCCTATTCCTACAGCCATTTTATACACAGAAATACAGTGAACACTTGACTCAACACTGAAAATGTCAAGGCACTGGGTATACTATTTATAAAATGACTCAGGGCTAAATTTGCTCATACACAAGAGTAGCATCTAATGACAGACATCAACATCTGTATCCCTGTATTGGTAAACACTTGATTATTATAAATATTTACTTATGTTGGTTTTGTTTTTTTTAATTTGGGAGAGAGAGAGAGAGAGAGAGAGAGAGAGAAAGAGAGAGAGAGAGAGAGAGAGAGAGAGAGAGAGAGAAAGAGAGAGAGAGAGAGAGAGAGAGAGAGAGAGAATGCAAACAGGGAAAAAGGGCAGAGGGACAGAATCTCATGCAGGCTCCACGCTCGAGGTGGGGCTCAACCTCACGAGCTAAGCCGAAATCAAGGGTTGGACACTCAACCTACTAAGCCACCCAGGCATCCCTATGTTGGCTTTTTGGAAGCTCAAAGATTAAAAAACATTTAACCAAGTTAAGTCAAGAAACAAAAATCTGGCATAAATGGAAAAAGGAGCAATTAAAGCAACTAGAAAACTCTTCAATTAAAACAGTTAAGAGGGTCTATTTGTTAAATGCAGATATAATCTCAAGTGCCAATTTTCCAACCACCTCTCTTCTATCAGAAAGCTAATAATTTTCTCTCTACATAATATACAAGCTTGAATCAGTAAGGAAAAAGATGCAAAATGCAGCTTTTCCATCAGGCTTTGGCAATTCAAAACGTGCCCACTGTCCTCATGCTTCCATGAGATGAAGGGGAAAATCATATAATTTCTTACTTAGATGGGATGTGTTACCACACCAGGTAATAACCCCTCTGTATCCGATGTCTCATAGGTCCAAATGTTCAAGATAATCATGGCTTTTTAGTGCAGCAGTTCTTTCAATGGGGGTCCCAGTATCCTTTCAGGGGGTCTGTGAGGTCCTCCTTACTTCAATTACACATCTGTGTGAGGCCAGATCTTCATATACTTCACACACACACAAATTATAATAACAGTCTGAATACAGAGTAGTTATGAGAATCTGTCTACTTAAACCAGACTTTAAAGAGATTAGCAAAGATAAATAAAAAAACACCAGTCATCTCACTATTTTTGGTTTTAAAAAATAGTTGTATCACACCAGCTGAAGCTCTAAAATTGGCTAGGGAAGTTCCTCCCCAGAAGCAGACATCATCTTGAGGTGAACAGCTCCCCTAGGATCAGGGATGAAGATCTTCATCTTCAACATGAAACCTTTATTCCTTTTGCCTTTTCTTGCTTTTTGCTTTTCTTTTGCTTTTGACCCTACTTGCCTTTTCTCTGTTAATGCACAGGAAGACAATGTTCCTTAACTCTGGCGATTGTCACTAAATCTACCACTAAAGCCACAAAACTGCACAATAAAAATCCTTAGAATTTCTTCCTAAGGCGGTTTGAGATAACAGAAGTGCTTTAGATTACTTATGGGCTGAACAGTGTACCACAGCAAAGTACCACACAGGTACTTTTTGCTTGTACCTGGATCAACACCTCTGGTATCACAGCACATATCAGAAATTGACAAACAGGCCACCTAGCTAAAACAGGCTGATGCCCCTCCAGGTACATTCTTTAATTTATTTGACTTCAACTGGTTTGGCTCATAGGGTCCTAAGGAGCATATTTCAATCTTTGGCATTATACAACTGACAGTCATTATTGCTGTCTCCCTAATGGGCTATATATATTCTCTCAAGGGTCTTAAATTCATGTTTATAGCCATCAGCAGCACATCAGATGGTCTCACCAGGCTTGGAGAAACAGAAATGAGATGCAACACCAAAATGAACAGCAAAAACAATTCTTTCATGGACTTGACTTCACAACCTATGGGTTTTTGTGAGAGTGGCATTAATACTAAATTTTTAGTTCCACTCTCACTTATTAGAGGATGACCAAAAGTGGGGGGTGGGGAGGGGAGTTGTTAAATTAATTAAAGAAGGAGGCCATTAGACTGAGGTGGTTCTAATACCTTAAACAGGCTATGTAAGCAAACCAAAACCTAAGCCTGTACATGCCTCAAGGTTAAGAAATCAAATACAAAGACAGCCCATCACAAACAGACAAGGAAGCTTTTCCAAATAAGGCAAATGCAAAGATATAACTGATCAAATGATTTCCTTGCTTTGCTTCCACACCTTTTCTCTATTAAAAGCCTTACCCTACACCTCCTGTTGGTGGAGCAATCCTAACCACTTCTGGTTTGGCACTGACCAATTTAAACTGATTTTTGCTCAAATTACTAAGAGAAAGAGAGAGTGAGAAAGTCCTATCAAATGAAATAAAAAACAGAAGTTTCAAATTAAAAGTCTTAATTTCGAATATGGCAAATGTCAATAAATACTACAATAAACAAAAGATAATACTTTCAGAATATAGAAGGATCCTGAGCCCAGGAAGTAAAACAAAACAAAAACAAAAAACAAAAAAGCCACTAGTTTAATAGGCAGTCTGATGTGATCCCAATTCCATTTTCAACTCTACCACTTCTAATGTACCTGAGTTAACCTCAGTATTATAACTCTGCTTTTTATAAGAAAGGGGAAAGAAATACTCAACTGTGTGGTCTAGAGTAAGATACCTCTTTTTGTCTCTCTCAGCTTTAATTTAGCTAGTGAGTCACCAGATCTCATGGCCTTCAAAGGTCCTGCTAACTCTAGGGGTCTATGCTACACCACCTACCTCCAGCCACTCCTCTCTGATAGCTCCCAAATACCTATAGCATAAAGTCCACACTCTTCAACAAGGGAGAGAGGATCCTTTACAACTTGGACCCAAACTAATTTTCTGACTGATCCTTCTCACTCCCTTGTCTTGACCCTCTTACCCCACCCACTAATCATCTATCCATATAAGAGCAATGTATCAGGGGACACCTGGATGGCTCAGTCGGTAGAGCATGCAACTCTCTGGGGTTGTGAGTTTGAGCCTCAAGCTGGGTGTAGAGATTACTCAAAAACAAAATCTTTAAAAAAAAAAAAAAAAAAAGAGCAATATATCAGTTTCTAGTCATGGGTATCTTTTTTTTTCTTATTAGACATTAACTCATTGGTTAGATTACTTCCTCTCTACTCCTTAATTTTCTTGTAATGTAAACGGTGATACTTGTGAAGGTTGTGGTAAGGGTTTAACAAGTTAATGATTATAAAAGGCATAAGTACTATGCCTAGCATACAGCAAGCACATAAGAGCTATTGCCCATACCATTCCTATTGAAGGCACTTATATTTTTTAATTTTTTTTCTTTCTTTTTTTTTGTTTTTTTGAGAGACAGAGAGTGTGAGCAGGGGAGAGGGGCAAAGGGAGAGAGAGAATCTTAAGAAGGCTCCGAGAGAATCTTGAGAATCTTAAGAAGGCTCCACACTCAGCTTGAAGCCCAAGGCAGGGCTTGATCCCACGACCCTGCGATTGTGACCTGACCCAAAATCAACAGTGGGATGTTCAATCAACTGAGTCACTCAGGCGCCCCTTGAAGACAGCTTCCTGTCCCTCCTTGCCTGCCCTGCCTTCAAGAATCAGCTCCAATGTTAACTGTCTTCTCTGTAGCTGTTCCTGACATCCCGCTCCACCCCACTACATTCACTGGTTTCTTACTTTTACTATAACGTCTACCTCAAACTTCACTCTATATTGTAGCTACTCATTTTTGAAAAACCAATAATGAATTCATCTTTGCAAACACAGAACCTAGTATGGTGCCCGATACGTAATGGATGTGCCTGTAAGAAATTACAGATTGGAATTGTGAAGATGAATGAAATTAATACCTAGGAAAGCACACCAAGCTCCATAAAATGAAGGTATTAACTAAACTCAGTATCAAAGAGTAAAATGAAATTTCTGTTTTTTTAATTTGTAAAATTTTTTTACAGTTTATTTTGAGAGTGACTGAGCACAAGTGTGTGGGGGGGAATATGAACATGAATGAAAATGAATGAGAATGAATCCCAATCAGGCTGCACACTATCAGTGCAGAGCCCAACATGGGGCTCAAACTCACAAACCGTGAGATCATGACCTAAGCTGAGACCATGAGTCAGATGCCTAACCTAACTGAGCTACCCAGGTGCCCCAAAATGAAATTTCTGATAAAATATTACTTTGGAGCAAATTCTACAAGGTTATTTCTTTCTTCTTTAATGTTTCACTGTCAGCTCAGAGCCTGGAGCCTGCTTCGGATTCTCCGTCTCCTTCTCTCTCTGCCCCTCCCCAACTTGTGCTCGGTCTCTCAAAAATAAATAAATTTAAAAAAAAAATTAAAAAAAAAGAATGGCTGTTCTAAGTTTCTAGAACTTTAATAATTTTTTTTTAATTTATGTATTTATTTTGAGAGAGCAAGAGTGGGGCAGGGGCAGAGAGAGAATCCCAAGCAGGCTCTGCACTGTTCAGCAGAGTGCACTGTCTGGACTGTTTATTTTTGAGAGAGACAGACAGTACAAGCGGGGGAGGGACAGACAGAGAGGAAGACACAGAATCTGAAGCGGGCTCCAGGCTCTGAGCTGATCAGCACAGAGCCCAACACGGGGCTTGAGCTCACAAACCGTGAGATCATGACCTGAGCTGAAGTCAGATGCTTAACCGACTGAGCCACCCAGGCGCCCCAGGTTCTAGAACTTTAAACACTAATAACCTGACTGAAAAATCACAGAGATCTATAAAAACAAAAACACTGCATGCATTTCATGCATCCTGTTACCTCGACCGTGGGACATTTTTGGTGGTCATAACTGTGGGTGGGGTGAGGTTATTACCTTCCATCTCGTGCACAGAGGCCAAAGATGCTGTTAAACATTCTACAGTGCATAGGGGAGCCCCACGAAAAAGGATTATCCATGAGCAGTGAATAGTCCAACATTGAAAACCCCTGCCTACATTCTTTAACTACTTTCCCTTTTTTTGAAAACCCAACATGCTAATTTTAAGCTCCAATTCAAACATGGGATCCTTTAAAGGAACTGTTCTTATTACTATTACTTCATAAAAATATTTGAATTCCAAAACTTACAGAAAAAAAATGAAGAAAAAAAGGTCAATTTCTGAAAATTAGACTACTCAAGAAGCTGTCACTCAATTCTAGAAAACATGATAAAAAGAGAAACTGCTAACAGCTTTTTACAATATGTGCTTCATGTCAATGACAGAGTCACAATTCTTGTAGAAAAACTATTTTCACGTAAATAATGGGTGAAATATACAACACTGCATCCCATATTCTAGTGAGGTTTACATCAATGGAAAATATTCTATTCATATTAAAATGGTTTCTTAGTTCAATAGCTTTCTTTACTCTCAACCTAGGGATTCAGGGTGGTGGTTTAGTATCACAATCAGATTTTTCCCCACCAAAGTACCATGTTCAGAAGAATTGGTAAAACTTCTATTTGAATAAAGAGCTTAATGGGGTATTTTGTTTTATAAACTTGAAGACATTTTATTTTTTTCAAGTTTATTTATTTGAGAGCTAGAGAGAGAGAGCAAGTGGGGGAGGAGCAGAGAGAGGGAAACAGAAAATCCCAAGCAGGGCTCGAGCTCAAGAACCGTGAGATCATAACCTGAGCCGAAACCAAGAGTTGGACACTACTAAGCGACCCAGGCGCCCAAGACATTTTAAATTTGCCTTTATGGGGCTCCTGGGTGGCTCAGTCAGTTAAAACATCTAACTTCAACTAAGGTCATGATCTCAGTTTATGAACTTGAGCCCCACATCAAGCTCTGTGCTGAGCTCAGAGCCTGGAGCCTGCTTCAGATTCTGTGTCTCCCTCTCTCTCTGGCCCTTCCCCACTCACACTGTCTGTCAAAACAACAACAACAACAAAAAAACATTATGGCGATATCTATATGTATATCTCTAAATCTACAATGGAATACTATTCAGTCTTTAAAAAGAAGCAAATCCTGCCATTTGTAATAACATTGGTGGGCCTAGAGGTCATTGTGCTGGGTGAAATAGGTCAGATAAAGACAAATACTGCATGGTATCACTTATGTGTGGAACTAAAGGAAAAAACCCATATAAACAGAGATGGTGGTTGCCAGGAGGGTGATGGAAGTGGAGAGAGGTTGGCAAAGAACACAAGCGTTCAGTTGTAAGATGAATAAGTTCTGAGGATCTGAAGTATAACCTGGTCACTATAGTATTGTGTAACTGAAACTTGCTGAGTAGAATGTAAGTGTTCTCACCAAAGGAAAAAAAAAGAGAGAGAGAGAAGGTAAATATGTGAGGTGATGGATGTGTTAATTAAGTCAAGTCAAATGTGGGAATCCCTTCACAATGTACACATATATCAAATCACTTTATATACTTCAAATATACTACAATTTTATTTGTCACTTACAGCTCAATAAAGCTGAATAAGCACACATGTGAAAAAATAAACATTAAAAAAATAAAAAGTTTAAACTTGCCTTTAAAAACAATAGAACAGCAAAAAAAAAAAAAAAAATCAGATGCAAAAATGGGCACCTTTGAACTTGAATAGACATTTCTCCAAAGAAGATACACAAATGGCCAAAAAGCACATGAAAAGATACTCAACACGACTAATCATTAGAGACATTCAAATCAAACCACAATGAGATACTACTTCACACTCATTAGGATGACTATTATAAAAAAAAACAATATAACTAGTGTTGACAAGGATGAAAAGAAATCAGAACCCTTATGCATTGCTGATGGGAAGGCAAAATGGTTACAGACACCATAAAAAAAACAGTATGGCAGTTCCTCAAAAGTGCAATTAGCATATGATTCAGCAATTCTACTTCCGGGTAGATAGCCAAAAGAACTGGAAACAAGCAGGTTTACTGCAGTGGTGAAATGGGACCTGTAACATTTTCTGCGAGGCTCATGAAGGAGAGTGGAAGTAACAAGACTTTTCAATATTAGAAACCAAGAATAGTAATTTTAGGTCATTTGCCAAAATATCAATTAATATACTACTTCCTACACTTTGACTTCTAGGGTCTAAAGTAAAAAAAAAATTAGATCCCAAAGGTTACAAGTGGGGTATTTTTGAAGTATGACCGTATTCAAGTGGAGATCAAAGAAGCCCAACTGAAAGAACTGTGGAGTAACAGTGACAACTGGGGACTGAACCAAAGTTCTTTTTAAAAAGGGGCTGTTTTGGAGGTGCTTGGCTGGCTCAGTCAGTTCGAGCCCCACGATGGGTGCACAGATTACTTAAAAATAAAATCAGGGGTTATAAAATAAAATAAAATAAAATAAAATAAAATAAAATAAAATAAAATAAAATAAAAAAATAAATAAATAAAATAAAATAAAATAAAATAAAAAATTTAAAAAAATTTTTAAAAATTAAAAAAATTAAAAAAAATAAAATAAAAAATAAAAATAAAATAAAATAAAATAAAATAATTAAAAAAATTTAAAAAATTAAAAAAATAAAATAAAAAATAAAAAAATAAAAAAATAAAATAAAATAAAAAAAATAAAAAAAATAAAAAAATAAAAAAACAAAAAAAATAAATAAAAATAAAATAAAATAAAATGAAATGAAATGAAATCAGGGGTGCCTGGGTGGCTTAGTCAGTTTAGCGAATGACTCTTGATTTTGGCTCAGGTCATGATCCCAGGGTGGGATTGAGCCCTGTGTCAGGCTTTGCACTGAGCATGGAGTCTGCTTAAGACTCTCTCCCTCTCCCCCTCTCCCCTGCTCATGCGCTCTCTCTCTGAAATAAAACATATACATATATATAAAAAGTTTTTTAAAACTTAAAATCTTTCAAGGGCACCTGGCTGGTTCTGTTGAGAGAGCATGTAACTCTTGATCTTGAGGTCATGGGTTCGAGCCCCACGGTGGGTGTAGAAATTACTTAAAAATAAAATCTTATAAATAAATAAATAAGCAATACGGCTGTTTTGAAGATTAGGATTTTGACTTTGGAGGAACTAAGGTGATTGGCAGTGGAAGGAATTATATGTAAAATTCCTTAAATAAGAACGGACTTAAAAAAAAGGATTGAAAACAGGGACTCCAAGAGATACTTGTACACACACATTCAGAGCATGTTTATTTTTTTTTTAATGTTTATTTTTCAGAGAGAGACTGCATGCACACAAGCAGAAGAGGGGCAGAGAGAGAGGGAGACAGAGAATTGGAGCAGGCTCCAGGCTCCAAGCTACCAGCACAGAGCCTGACAAAGGGCTGGAACCCACGAACCGTGACATCATGACCTGAGCCCAAGTTGAATGCTTAAGTGACAGACACCCACACACCCCATAGCATGTTTAACAGCCAAAAAGTAGAAGGAAGCAACCAAAGTGTCCATCAAAAGAGGACTGGTTAAACAAAGGATAATATCAATATAAAACTGAACACTATTCAGCCTTTGAAAGGGAGGAACTTGAATGCTCATAGTTAAAGACTAGACGGAAACTGTAACTCAAAAAAAGTTAACCTGAATGAACCTTGAGGACATTACGCTAAATGAAATTAGCCAGTCACAAAAGGACAAATCTTTTATGATTCCACTCCCAGAAGATATCAAACATAGTCACGTTCATAGAGACAGGAAGTAGAATGGTGGCTACCAGGCACTGGGGGAGGGAGAATTAGAAACTGCTGAAGGGATATGGAGTTTCAGTTTGGAAAGATAAAAAGGTTATGGAGATGGATGGTGGTGATGGTTGCACAACAATGTAAATGTGTGCTGAAACTACACACTTAAAAATGGTTAAAATGGGTGGGAGGGACATGCCTGTCTCAGTCAGTAGAGCATGACACCCTTGATCTCGGGGTCACAAGTCCAAGCCCCAGGCTGGGTGTAGAGATAGAAATTACTTAAAAAAAAAAAAAGTTAGATGGTAAATATTATGTTATTTTGCCACACACACATACGCCCTAAAAAGTAAAATACAAAGTGAACAGTTCTCTTTATGCCTTAGAAAAAGATGAGAGATTCCAAACCAGTCAATGAAACAGGACACCTGCTGCTTGCTGTCAATAAAGTTCTGCTAAATCAAAGGGTCTCACAACCTGGTTGATCCACGTAAAGTTCCTCAGAAATCATTTCAGAGGGATAAGTTAGCTCTAACTGGTGATTCTGCAACTACTGCAAAAGACATGGGGAAAGCACTATGCGCTCAACTGTATCAATGATAAATTAAGCTCTTTAGAACCAAGGGTAATGAAAAGTTGTCTAAATTCTTTAAATATAGGATACTTACTGAGAAAAACTATTGATGCATTAAAAAATGGAATTGTAGGGGTGCCTGAAGTGGGTCAGTCAGTTAAGCGTCCAACTCTTTATTTCAGCTCAAGTCATGATCCCAGGATTGTGGGATGGAGCCCCATGTCGGGCTCCATGCTGACCACAAAGCTTGCTTGGGATTCTCTCTCTCTCTCTCTGCCTCTGTCCCCCTCTCGCTCTCTAAAATAAAATAAAAAATAAAATTCTTAAAAAAAAAAAAAGTAAGTAAAATAAACTATTACTAAAAATCAGGTGACTTTACAAGGCCCTAAACTTCCCTAGTTAATTAAAAATTTTTAGATGATGGGGGTGCAGGGGCACCTGGGTGGCTCAGTCGGTTAAGCATCTGACTTCAGCTCAGGTCATGATCTCATGGTTAGTGAATTCGAGCCCTGCATTGGGCTCTGTGCTGACAGCTCGGAGCCTGGAGCCCGTTTTGGATTCTCTGTTTCCCTCTCTCTGCCCCTCCCTTGCTTGCACTTTGTCTCTCTCTCAAAAATAAACAAACATTAAAAAACAAAAGACTAGCTTGTCTTGGGGAAAAAAATGGGGGTGCCTGGGCGGCTCAGTCAGTTAAGTGTCTGACTTGATTTCAGCTCAGGTCATGGTCTTACCATTTGTGAGTTTGAGCCCCATATTGAGCTCTGCACTGACGGCATGGAGCCTGCTTAGGATCCTCTGTCTTCCTTGCTCTCTGTCCCTCCGCCTCCCCTCACCCCCACTCTCTCTCAAAAATAAACAAACATTTAAAAAAATTTTTTTAAGATGATGGACTAGCAGATAGATACCTAGTCACAAGTACTGACTACAATTTTATGTTCAGATTTAGGGGATGGAGGTATGGGGCCAATATATGATTAGATTCTGCTACTACAGACAGATACTGCTACTAGTGGGTAAAGTAAAAACCTTATCTTTATACGTACTGTCACTGTGTCCAAAACACCTTGCCTCAGAATTACTTTTGGCTTAAATTCCTAACAGCCTGGGCTCACAGAGTCATTACGTTCTTGGCAAACCCTTAGGAGTCAGAAAATCTGCTACTCAAGTAACTTAAAGCAAAAAGCAACAAAACATGCCTTATCCCTGAAAGTTATAATGAGATATAACATGTCTGCCGAAGGAACAAGAAATCCTATATGGCAGCAAAGTCTTTGTACATCCATGGGATGACTTATTCAAGGGACAAACTGGAAGAAATCTAAACTGTCAATTATAACAAAGGGGATTTTTCTCATAGGCAGTATATAAAAGCAGATGTATTTCTTGTTTGAAAAACCAAAATGTTTCAAAACACATAAACCGAGAAAGCACACAGATTAAGTGAAACTGCAGTATTTTTTATTCCAAATGGTTTCGTGCAACTGCTGTAGCCTTTACCAAACCCACAAGTAAATTTGAACTTTGAGTTTTGCCTCTCTCCAACTGAACTTTGGTGCTAATTACATCTCTATCCTATCCAGAATAAAAAAGAAGTGCTATTTCTCACTTCTGAACTCTCTGTTAAGGCAGTTCCAGACCCAAGAGGTTAGAAGGGCACCTAATTCCCCAGCAGGAAGCCTAAAGCCATCTACTATTTGGTTTACTTACTTACTTATTAATGACTTCAAATTACGAAGAAACTCCAGCCTAAAGTCTTTCTGCTTAA
This sequence comes from Acinonyx jubatus, assembly GCF_027475565.1. Classification (NCBI taxonomy): domain Eukaryota; kingdom Metazoa; phylum Chordata; class Mammalia; order Carnivora; family Felidae; genus Acinonyx; species Acinonyx jubatus. The sequence goes on along the minus strand of NC_069381.1, from coordinate 11,439,826 downwards.
ACAACTCCTGCAGTTTCTTCCAGTGGAAACAAACTCAAAAGCTACAGTCCAAATGGCTCCAACAACCATGACACAGCACTATCAGGAGGCCAGTCTGCCCTCCCCTCCACCATGGAAAATGATGTTCAAAGAAGTACCAACTCCCCCAGTTTTGGTTATATAAATCATGTCTGGAAGCACACGGGTGTCTATTAAAGAGTCTTACTCTAACTCCAACACCCAAATTCCACTGTATGTTAATAGACACATTTTAAACCTGTATCAAAAAATATAAACATCACTTAAAAATTACTTTCAAAAGCTTACGGTGTTTTTTTTAATTATTAAAAAAAATTACTCTGGTTAAAATGATTTCATTTTCTTCTTGGGGGATTAAACTATTTGGAGGTCTAGATATTAAACTTTTTCAAAAGCTAAAATATTCCCTTAGCCACCCTGGAAATCAACATGCATTTTTGCCCGACCAAAATGAAATTTGTTAAGGATGGAATCTGGAAGTAGTTCAGTCTGTATTTTAGGCTTACGAGTCCCAAGAACCTTTTCCATCAGTCCATAATTTCAAAGAGCACAGAGGCTCTTAGAATTAAAATAAAAAGAATGTATTCTATTTTTCTTTAAACATGACAAAAAGCACTAAACGGATGCACAGATTACTTCGTGACACTGTAATCTGGATAGAGCCTGCTTCTACAACAGTGCTGTCCAATAAAATTTACTACAAACCAAAAATTTTAACTTTTAAGTAGTCACAATTTAAAAAGTAAAAAGAAACAGGGGAATTTTAATAATGTATTTTTTATTTAATGTAATATATACTCAAAATATTATTTCAACATGCAGTCAATGTAAAAATTACTAATACTTTTTTGGCTACATCTTCAAAATTCAGTGTATATTTTTTAATAGTTCTACTGAGATATAATTTCACACCAGAAAAGTGAGCCATTTAAAAGTACACTACTAATGATTTTTAGTATATTTATGGAGTTAGGCAATCATCATGATGATGTAACTTTAGTACATTTGCATCACCCCAAAAAGACACCTCGTTACTATTAGCAGTTACTCCCCATTCTCTTCCACCCCCAGCCGTAGGTAATCACTAATCTACTTTGTGTCTGTTTAAGTTCACCTATTCTGGATGTTTCATATCAACAGAATCATATAGTATGCAGCCTTTTATATTGGCTTCTTTCACTTAGCATGTTTTTTGCAGTTTGTCCATGTTATAGCACAGATCAGTACTGGTGCAAAGACTAACCAAATTTCAAAGGCCACATGTGGCCAGTGGACAACACTGGGCAAACTAGTTCTAGAACCAAAAAGCTCCTCAATAAACAAGCATATCACCTGTTAAATAAGAGACCACGTTAAAGCCATGAGAATCCTTAAAGAGAAATGCCATTTATGATAGGCAACAAGTTAGAGATTAGTATTTTAAAATAATTGTTATAGTATATATGAAAACCATTATGAAAAACTAATGCCAAGGTATTTGATAAAGCCGCAAGTATTTCTCATTATAATTCCAGATAGCTCCAACAAATGGGCAAAGTGATTCTTAAAGGCATAAATTAACTACTTGTGAAAGTACATAATTAGCAGAAAAAGTGGAACTTAGTTCCAGGGTACCTACCGCTTACACTTTAAAAAACTACCTTCATTGATGATTTAAAACAAACAAAAATACCCACCATCCCTTGTTCAGAATTATACCAACAATTCTACACAAGTTGAAAAGTTTTTAATTTAATGACATTAAGAAAACCTCAAATGGTTATTAAGTAATAAACCAAATTTAAACAAAAATGTGTAACCCAGGGCACCTGGGTGGCTCAGTCGGTTAAGCATCCGACTTCAGCTCAGGTCCTGATCTCACAGCTCGTGAGTTCAAGTCCCACACTGGGCTCTGTGCTGACAACTCAGACCCTGGAGCCTGCTTTGCATTCTGTGTCTCCCTCTCTCTCTCTCTGCCCCTCCCCCACTTGTGCCCTGTCTCTCTCAAAAATAAACAAACATTTAAAAATAATAAAAAATAAAAATTTCTAACCCTATTTTACTGAGCTCTATATAATGTTTTCCCACCTGATTCTATGAATATATTTTACTACCCTCATGGTAGCATATATTTCTAATCTCTTCTGCACCAAGGAAAATTTTCAGAGTATGACTAAGATTTTTAAGAGAAACTAACTCTATTGTGCAAAGTTAATCTTAAAATATATTTCACTCATAATTTTGTTTATCTGGAAGAAAAAGTTCATTTACTGTACAAAGTGGATTTAGGAAGATGTTCTACAGAGGTCAATTTATACAATTTCTAGCAGCATAAACTCTAGTAGCATATAATTTAATAAATGATCACACAATTTAAGTAAATAAATTACCAGAGGGTACTCTTTCTCACAAGAGAAGTAATCACAAAACTACCCTCTATAAAGGCAATCTTTCACTTTATACTCTAAGACACATATTTAAAAATATAATAGGGGAAGGTGCTTGTAATAAAATCTTGGCAAATTCTGAGCTTCAGAAAATGGTTATGTTTAATTTACTTTAAAATGAGATTAGCACATTTTCCTTTACATCTGTGATGGATGATCCCTTATTCAGGGCAGGGTGAAATTATACCAGGGTTTCTGAGAATGACCTCTAAATGTAAACAACCCCAAAAAAAGATAAAAGAGAAGAACACCAAAACTACTCCTTAACCATAAGTAAACTTTTACCATAAGTAAAAAAGATTAACAGAGGTTTCAATATCATTCCAAAAGTCTGAAACATAAGCAAAGTTATGGAAATTTCTATTTTCTATATAGCCTTGGCATCCACAAAGACAAAAATAAACTTACTCTTTTATTTGAGGCTTTAATTTGTGGCTTAGTGACTTCTGGGTGTTCTCTGATGAGGAATTAGGCCATGTTTAATCGCTTAATTCCCTTATTTCTCAAAGAGGAAAGCTAAATTCTTTATATGCGCAAATTAGCTATGACACTAAAAATTTGCAATTTAAACGTAACATTTTTTTAAAGAGTTTGCTTCCAAGTCAAACAAAATTCTGCACAGTATTTTTAATTTTAAAATTTGTTGTTTAGGATTTTAATCTGAATTACTCTTTGTTAATTTTAAAGCAACATTTAAAAAGTTTACTTCAAGATTAAAATTCACAAGATATGGAGTCACAAGTTTACCCCCAAACCTATTTTCATTTCTTCCACCTAACAATCAAATTAATCAAAATAAACCCCAAGCACAACCCAAATGAAAAGAATGAAAAGGTGTAAGGGAGAGACAGTTCATCACTTAAAACAGACTAACTTAACTAAAAGCAAATTCCTGGGGAACTCTGGAAATTAAATAAATTTTGGGTAATATATTATGCTTTATCACCAAATGCAAACCACGTCATTATTACCCAAGCAGTGGTATGGCAGATGCTGTTTGTCAAGCCCTGGCTTTTAAAGGGCAGAAGACAAAAAATTACACTGAAAGCAAGGGAGAAAAAAGGTAAAGCACTGAAAACAGCAGCATTCACACCAGCTTCTAGTCTCAAGCTCCTTACTGGATCTGAAAGCCCTCCCCCTAGGAATGAACCGGCTTAACTGGCAGCCACTTCACAGCTTGCTCCTCCCTACTGCCTGCCCAGTCACAGCCCAGAAACTTCCGCAGTCCCCGCCCCACCCCCTGGGCTGAGGGCTGGGCAGAAACTCTGGCAAAATAAGGAAGCCTCTGGGAGGTGGCAAGCAGCCAACTCAAACTGGATGATTCCAGTTTAGGCTGGTCTGACTCAAAAACAAGCAGTTCTTAGCCTTCCTCACAACATTCAGGCACACTGACTGCCCAGGCAGCACACAATGAGCTCTCCTCATTTGCTCTCAGGGTTAAATCTACCCGGTTCTCATCTCCCTAGTAGCAGGGAATCTTAAGTGAAAGCAAGATTCTCAGTGCAGAGCAAATATGGATCAGCCTAGCACTTGTTTCCAAAACTGCCTATTCCATACAGAACCCTAACACTGACAACATCTATTACCTATGGAAAGCTCCTCTAAAATTTTTATACTTGACAAAAAGAGGAAAAGCCATAAAGGAAATCAATCTATTTATAGATCTCCACAATGGAAGTTAAGCCCATCAAAGCAATCAGGAAGCAAACACCTCCACTTTCCATATTATGCATTAAAAAGGCTTGGCTAGTAGGCGCCTGGGTGGCTCAGTCTGTTAAGCAGCCAACTTTGGCTCAGGTCATGATCTCACAGTTCACGAGTTCGAGCCCAACATTGGGCTCTGTGCTGACAGCTCAGAGCCTGGAGCCTGCTTCAGATTCTGGGTTTCCCTCTCTCTGCCACTCTCCCACTCACGCTCTCTTTCTCTCCAATCAATCAGTCAATCAATCAATAACATTTAAAAAAAAGGCCTGGCTAGCTAATATGACCCCAAAAGACAGAAGATTGTGTGTAGCTTATTTCCCCAAAAAACAAACTATACCGCAGCTTAGAAAGGAATGTGCTTCAAAAATGTGGGCTCTTCAACTGATGCTGGGAATGGAAAAAGATACAATAATACACACACACACACACACACACACACACACTCATTCACTGGGGTTTACTCTCCAATGCACACACTGGTAAACATTTATTCCATGCTGCTCAATAGCCCCAAAATGGCATTAAAGAGGGAATGACCAAATGTTGGTTCTTCTGGACAGTAATGGTATTTAATGGAGCCACTCAAAATATGGGGAGACTTTATGTGTATTTTTTTAAATATTTACTTATTTTGAGAGAGAGAGAGAGAGAGAGAGCGAGCGAGCAAGTGAGCGCGCTTGAGTTAGGGAGGGGCAGACAGAGAGAGAGAGGGAAAAAGAGAATCCCAAGCAGATTCAGCACTGTCAGCACAAAGCCCAACTCGGGGCTCGATCTCACAAATCATGAGATGACCAAGAGTTGGACACTTAACCGACTGAGTCACCCAGGGGCCCCTATGTGTATTTGAAATCTAGTAATTTTCTCCAGGATTGCAGACACACTAATATGCTTGCTGTCCTTTCCCACCCCCAACCCTTCTCCCTCCAAAATTGGTAACTTTTTAAAGAACTTAAAAACCTGTCATCTATACTTCTTTATTTTAGTAATAAAGAAACAATTTTTTCTATGGAAAAAAAAAAGAACGTAGATACCGTTATCTCAAGGAGAATAATTAATCATAAAGCCAATGAAACCACTAGATGGCTTTTATTTAATTTCATCACAAGTAAGAATTCAAAATTTTGGGGCACCTGGGTGGCTCATTCAGTTAAGCGTCCGATGTCAGCTTGGGTCATGATCTCAGGGTTCATGGGTTCGAGCCCTGCATCAGGCTCTGGGCTGACAGCTCAGAGCCTGGAGCCTACTTCAGATTTTGTGTCTCCCTCTCTCTCCGCCCCTCCCCTGCTCACGCTCTGTCTCTCAAAAATGAATAAAAGCGTTAAAAAAAAATTTTTTTTTAGAGTTGAAGATTTCAAGATAAAAACTTTATTATTGGAAATAGGCAACGAATACGTTTCATTTACAATACTGACTTTCAGCAAAACATTCTCCCTTTTGAAATCTAAAGTAATTTTAGCTGTCTAAAAAAGTAAAGGGGGCACCTGGGTGGCTGAGTCAGTTAAGTGTCCGACTTCAGCTCAGGTCATGATCTCGCAGTTCCTGAGTTGAGCCCCATGTCGGGCTCATGCTAACAGCTCAGAGTCTGGAGAGAGGGCAGGGGGAAAGGGAGAGAGAGAGAAAGTGTGTGTGTCTCTGCCCCTCCCCCGATCTCTCTCTCAAAAAAGAGAAACATTAACGAAGAAATTTTTTTAAATAAAAAAAAACAGTAAAAATGAGGCATAAGTATAAAATAAACAGGCCAAGAATGGTTGTGAAATCCATAAATAAATCAGCTATTTAAAATGCCTTAAAATGGAGGGTGCCTGGGTGGCTCAGTCTGTTAAACATCTGATTCTTGGTTTCAGCTTAGGTCATGATCTCATGGTTCATGAGATTGAGTCCCATGTCAGGTCCTGTGTGGACAGCATGGAGCCTGCTTGGAGTTCCCTCTCCCTCTGCTGTCTCCTGCTCCACATTCTCTCTCTCTCTCTCTCTCTCTCTCCCTCTCAAATACACTTTAAAAGAAATGCGTTACAATGGTGTTAGGTTTAAAATAAGCATGCAAATATTTTCATTTTATATGAAAGGGACAAAAAATAAAGATCTCTCCTGAGAATATTTATTATCCTTGACTTTGGCTTCATAAAGGCTTAAACCTTTACTGTCCCTCCTTGAAAGTCCTATGAATTCTCCCAAAACATACACTTCACTTGTTATCCTCAAATTAATATACATCTGAATTGTCTATTTTCACATTTTAGCTAGCATAATTTATGTTTCAATGGTTTCTGTGCACGAATATGTTCTCTTTACACAAAGAACAACAACAACAAAAATCTCATTTCAATTTAAGCAACTCATCTCAAACTGACAGGTACAAACAGCAAAGAGGAGAAAGGTTGGTATTATGCAATAAAATCAACTTCATTTCTGCTCTCACTTCAATCCTATGCAGCTACAAACAGAAGAGTTGGAGGGAAATATCATGGTTTCTAAACACCAGTTTCCCAAATACAGTTTGATTTGTTGTGTCACTTTTTTCTGAGATTAACACAAACTATTTTGGCCCTCCTAAATACATCTGAGAATGAGGAATCAGCGCAACAAAACCAAATTTTATCTCCAAATAAATCCAGAAGTTATCTGCCTATTCATTATTATAGATAAGAGATCACTTTTGATGGTAAAAATTCAACAAATGTGTCTCTAAGATTAAACATTACAACAATCACCAACAAACTATTAATTCCTTTAGCACTTAAAAAAACTGGTTTTTAGGGTGCATGGCTAGTCCAGTTGATCTTGTGGTGGTGAGCTCAAGTCCCACAATTGGGTGCAGAGATTACTTAAAGATAAATTCTTTAGAGGCACCTGGGTGACTTAGTGGGTTAAGTGTCAGACTCTTGGTTTCAGCTCAGGTCATGAACTCACAGTTCATGAGTTCCAGCCCTCTGTCAGGCTTTGCACGGAAAGCACAGAGCCTGCTTGGGATTCTCTCTCCCTCTTGGCCTGGGTGGCTCATGATCTCACAGTTCATGAGTTCCAGCCCCACAGAACCCACTTTGGGTCCTCTGTCCCCCTCTCTCTCTGCCCCTCCCCCACTCTCTTTCTCATCTCTCCCCCTCCCAAAATAAGCATTAAAAATAAATTAAATAAATTAAAATTTTTAAAAAGCATAAAAAAATAAAACCTTAAAAAAAACGAAAGTGACTTTTACTTTGTGTATATATATTAAAACCACTGCCATAACTGACAATTTCCAGCACATTATATATCATAGCAAATTATATAGGCAGGTAATAAAATGAGTGTTCCTTCCCCAAATCAACATTCCAAATAAACATACTTGTAAATAAGAGAAATGAAAAATACACGGTCACTATTAATCCCAATGGCTTCCCTCTCACATAATCAGCTTCGTCCATATTCTTTCACAAGCCTGCAAGATGACAGTAATTTTGGAAATTTTTCTACACAAACTTGAAAGAAAATTCTCTCTCCCTACTTAACAACCACTAGCCTCCTCATTAAATCACAGACAAAAGGGTATTTGAATAAAACTACTCCCCCTTGGGGCACCTGGATGGCTCAGTCGATTGAGCATCCATCCGACTTCGGCTCAGGTCATGATCTCACCGTTCGGGAGTTCAAGCCCTGCTTTGGGCTCTGTGCTGACAGCTCAGGGCCTGGAGCCTGCTTCAGATTCTGTGTCTCCCTCTTTCTCTGCCCCTCCCTCGCTTGCACTCGGTCTCTCTGTATCTCTCTCAAAAATAAATAAACACTAAAAAAAAATTTTTTTTAACTCCCCCTCTAGTACACTGTAATCTATAACGTCTTGACTGTTCACAAAATGACTAGCAGAATTGGTCTTTATAGAATAAAAAGCTCTTTAGCACTTTTAACTGTATCTGTTGTAAAAATCCAGAATGTGTTCAATATTTTAATTACTGTTAAAATATACTTCAGGAAAAATAATCTTAAATTGTCTACCATTAGAAAGAAATGAGTAGGGTTATGACAACTTTGATATAATTTACTCAAAAATATAAAAGAGGAGCGTCTGAGTGGCTCAGTTGGTTGACTGTATAACTCCTGATTTCGGCTCAGGTCATGATCCCAGGGTCGTGGGATTGAGCCCCACATCAGGCTCTGTGCTGAGAGTGGAGCCTGCTTGATTCCCTCCCTCCCTCCCTCCCTCTCTCCCTCCCCTCCCCCCCATGCCCCTCTCCCCAGCTCACGTGCACACTCTAAAATAAATAAAATTTTAAAACATATATATGTAAAAGAAATATAAAAGTGAGGTCTACAAATAATACTAGCCAAAGAAGAAGTTTCACTTCTCTTTCAATAAGAAGTAAATCATTTCAATTGCAAAGGTAAGACATTAGACAAGATAGGGGCTTTAGCATAAATCACACCATATCTTAATACAGCATCACAGCTGAAGAGTCTGATTGCTCCAAAATTTTTAAAAATATTTACTTATTTTTGAGAGAGAGAGAGAGAGAAGCAGAGAGAGAGAGGGAAAGAGAATCCCAAGCAGGCTCTGCACTGTCAGCATAGAGCCTGACGTGGGGCTCCAATTCATGAACTGCGAGATCATGACCTGGGCCAAAATCAAGAGCCAGATACTTAACTGACTGAGCCACTCAGGCTCCCCTAAGTTCTTTTATTTTTAAGTTTATTTACTTATTTTGAGAGAGTGAGAGCGCGCGAACACGAGAGAACGAGTAGGGGAGGGATAGACAGAGAGGGAGAGAAAGAATCCCAAGCAGGCTCTGCAATGTCAGCACAGAGCCTGACAAGGTCTCCAGACTGTGACATCATGACCTGAGGCAAAACCAAGAGTTGGACACTTAACCCACTGAGCCACCCATGGCTGTTCTAAGTTCTATAGGCTTTTCTCGTTACTTTAAATAAACACCACAAATGTCAGTTTTCCTGCTCTAGAATGTAAGAAAAAAAGAGTATCTCTCTCTGTCTTCCCCTTTGCTGTCCCCAAGCTTCTTCCTTAAATCTTCCAACTATGGGGGCACCTGGCTGGCTCAGTTAGTAGAGCATGTGACTCATGATCTCAGAGTCGTTGATCTCAGGGTTGTGAGCTCAAATCCCACAGTGGACATGGAGCCTACTTAAAAAAAAAAAAATCTTCCAACTATGACAACATAAAAAAATTCTAGTAATGTAATAACTATACCAAAAAAAAAAACCCATGAAATTTCACAGGTTATTTTCTAAATCAACTTATTCTAATTTTAAAACTCTATATAGGTAAAAAAAGCTTGCCGTATATTCAGATTTACTCAAACAGGTAACTAAGCACAATTTAACACCACATGGCTTACCAAAAGCCACAAAGAGAAAAGAGACAATGAGATGTTATCTGCTAGTTATTTTCATGCAGTTTTCTTTGCTTACTACTATATTCATTTTCTTTCCACCTAAATACCTATTTTTGTGACTAAAAAGAATTAAAATCTGTAGTTACTGGACATATTTAGAAAGACAAACCAACAGAGTTCAGAAGAACAAAAAGGCAAAGGTTGACCAGAGCCCAAAAAGCTTTTAAGGGAGAGGATGGGGCTGCCTTTGGAAAGTTGAAAAGATGCACCTAGCCATACACCCAGATTAATAAAATTTTACATGTTAGCTCTTAATTAGACACATACATAGTTTTTGTTTTGGATTAGCCGTTGCAAATGCTTAATCTAAACTAGTTCTATTCTTGGGGCACCTAGCTGGCTCAATCAGAAGAGCATGCAACTCCTGATCTCAGGGTCGAGAGTTGAGCCCCATGCTGGGTACAGAGATTTCTAAAATAGATAGGTAGATAAATAGATAGATAGATAGATAGAAAGAAAGAAAGAAAGAAAGAAAGAAAGAAAGAAAGGAAGGAAGGAAGGAAGGAAGGAAGGAAGGAAGGAAGGAAGGAAGGAAGGAAGGAAGGAAGGAAGGAAGGAAGAAAGAAGCTAGCACACAAGCTTTGATAATATATAAATAAAATAAACTAGTTTTATTCTTGGGGCTCCATACAAACCATCTTATTCTACAGATCTGGTGCACAACACAATATTTGTTAAATAGATGGCTGAATGTAAATTCAAAAGTTAACCTTATACTAAAAAGAGATTTAGAGAAGTAATCTATTGAATAGGAGGGAATGGAATAAGAAAATGTTTCAGATTACCCAAATCTCAACTCTCTCCTTTTACCCTTTTCATCCCTTTCCCCCTCATTCATTCAATAAACTTCTGTAAGGTGTAAAATCAACAACTAACTGCCAGGATACCCTTTCAGCAATCTGGTGAAGTCTATATACCACTTTTCAAATAGTGTTTCTAAACACATGAAGTAAAGTAAATAGGAATAAAAGGGAAAACAATTATATTGACATAGTTATTAAAAGATTTAAATTTTGTGGTATAGTAATGTCTTCACTGACATTAAATTACAATACTTAACATTGAGTTTAATAACTGCTTCCCAGTAATGATGACTAGAAGCCCAATTCTGAGATACCTGCAGAATTACCTGTGGATTTATACTGGTAACAAAGTAACTCATACTGTTAGTACCACTGGTTTTTGATGCCTATTTTCATAATGGGAGGCAATACTTAATTTCAGTTATATGTTACTAGTAAGTGAAAAGATGTCATTTTCCTGATCCAAGTTCAGGGACCCTAAGCTAGGCCAATCATCTTTGGTTGTGATTGAAGTAAACAACTGGGAAACAAAGCACAATCAAAACCTACTTTAAGGGGCACCTGGGTGGTTCAGTCAATTAAGCATCTGTCTCTTGGTTTCAGCTCCGGTCATGATCTCACAATTCATGAGATCAAGCCTCACATCTGGTTGTGTGCTGACAGTGCTGAACCTGCTTGGGATTCTCTCTCTCCCTCTCTCTGCCCCTCCCCAATTCATGCTTGGTCTCTCTCTCTCTCAAAAATAAACAAACATAAAAAAAAAAAAAAACAAACTTTAAGATTATTGGGAAAGTTTATGAACTAATTTAAGTTCCATAAATTCTTCTTCAATTCCCTTAACCTATATTAAAGAAAATTCATTAACATGATAGGAAAAAGAAACTATAGAAATAAAGTATGTTCAAGTTCAATCAGGACTTTGAAAATAAATGCTTTTGTGGAATTTACATATTTAAAATTTTCTGGTGGAAGGAACAGTGACTTCCTAAACCATGACAGAGAAAGAGACAGAGCATCATAGGGCTGCACATAGGGAAGTTCTTTTTTAATTAAAAAAATTTTTTTTCAATTTTTAATTTTTTTTTTTTTTTTTGAGAGAGAGAGAGACAGAGAGAGAGAGAGAGAGCGCGCGCGCGCGCGTGCGCAGGGTAGGGGCAGAGAGAAGGAGGCACAAAAACCAAAGCAGGCTCCAGGCTCTGAGCTGTCAGCACAGAGCCCAATGCGGGGCTTGAACTCACAAACTGAGATCATGACCTGAGCCAAAGTTGGACACACTGACTGAGCCACCCAGGTGTTCCCACATGGAAGTTTTTATACCATTAAGTCCCAGTTCTCACCAGTTAAATACTGATAACAGTTATGCAGAAACTGTAGGTGTGTCATTCATAAAGACTTCACAACCAAACTGCTATTAATCCCATGTTTACTCATTTGAAATGCACTGCTAGGAATCTGTTCACCAAAGTTCTAATAATTAAGGGGGATGGAGAGCGATTAACTTTCCATGTCATGCAGACAGAATACAAGCTTGTTTCTATAGCTAGAACTGAACTATATTTTATCTACTACAAAATGTTAATCTTAAACATTTTTAAAGACCTTGGAAGGTCATAGTTTCACAGTCATAAAGTTTTAAAGATTAGAAAAAAGAACTTATTTCTTCCAAAAGGAAATTGAACATTGTGAATCTATATAACATCTCAAAATACTGCACTCTGAAGTCAACATAATAGTAAAGGAGAAGAGGGCATTTGATAAAAAGGAGGCTGAACCCAGGGATAAGAGATATGCTCTGCACACCAAAGGACTATTTCCCACACTTGTTTCAATCACAGTATCAAATCTTTTAGCTATTTACAACAATTTTGCTTTATCCTGTGTTAACTAAGAACTGTAACCAAGTATTTCAACTATTTATTGAACATGTACTTTGAGACAGACAATAGACTAGGCTCTGTGGTGTGCACAAAGGAAGACCTGGTCCTGTTCTCACAGGATAGCATCAAAAGGTCCATCACTGAGTCCCATCTCCAAAAAATTCATTCTGTTTTTCCACAAATCAACATAATCTGATTCTTACTATGTCTCTCCTGCTTGTCCCAACTTAGGCATTCTCAGAGTCCAAGTTTTCCTTTTCCAAACTACTGAAACAGGCTCCTAACTACAATCTCTGCCTTTCCTATTCTAAGTCACCAAATGCCCTTCTAAAGCACAGACCTCAACAAACTATCTCCCTTCTCAAAATCTTTCAACCACTCATCTCTGCATGAAGAATCAAACCCAAATTCATTATCATGGCTAAGTCACTCTAAATTATTTGCTGTTTGTAAAACATTCTTCCACCACTTGTACCTCTTCAGGTTGTTCGTTCAGCCCACAATGTTCCCTGTCTAGCCTAAAACTCACCTCTTCTTGTTAAAATCCTACACATCCCTCATATCCCTAAATCATAAAAACTTCCATCCCCAAGTATGAATCAGGCAGGTGACAGAGGAGGAAATATCTTCTACTGATTGTAATTTAGTACCCCTGTAGATTTTCTAAGCTCATCCTGCCTTTGTGGCAGTTATCTTTCTGACTGTAAATATTCAGAAGCATATAACTGCTCCTTTTGCTTATATAAACAGGAATTAACTTCACCAAATTGATCAGATGACTTTTGGGTTCAAGCTTTTGAGCCTACAATGCTAAGGGTTAGATCCCAAACCACTATCACTCCCACTAAGTACAATCCTGAAGGCACTAAATGATGTTTCATTTTGACCCAATAAAATGCCATGGCATCCCTTTAATGAGATAGGTTTATGGAAAATGACTAAAACCTAAACACTTTAATTCCATGTAGGAGAAAGTGGGACATGACAAGACTTTATAATCAGCTTATAGAACTTGAATGAATCTCACGGCACCTGGGTGGCTCAGTCGGCTGAGTGTCTGACTTGAGCTCAGGTCATGACCTCACTCACAGTTAATGAGTTTGAGCCCCACACTGGGCTCGCTGCTGTCAGCAGAGCCCATTTCAGATCTTCTGTCCTCTTCTCTCTGCCCTTCTCCTGCTTGCACTCTCTCAAATATAAACAGTAAAAAAAAAAAAAAAAAAAAAAAAAAAAAAAAAAAAAATTCAAATGAATCTAGTCAATCATTTATCTCAACAATATACCAAAAATAAAATCAAGAAAAGTTAAGGGTTTTCTTTTTCTTTTTGATGTTTATTTGAGAGAGAACAAGAACGCAACCAAGAGCAGGGGAGGGGCATGGTGAGAGAGAAAGAGAGACAATGAGCTCAAACTCACAAACCATGAGATCATGACCTGAGCTGACACCATAGTCAGACGCTTAACTGACTGAGCCATCCAGGCACCCCAGTTAAGGGTTTTCATCCATGCGAGAGCTGAAAGATAAGGGTTTTCATCCTTGACAGAGGCTGCAAATGTGGAGCCAGAACCTAATTTTCCCCAATTACATGATCATTTACTTTTCTTAAATTAATTCTAAGCAGGCAATACTAAAAGAGAAATAATTAATCTGGGCATTTTAATCAGGTCAAAAAATTCGTATCCTGTAAATTTAAAATATATACCCCCTAAATATAAAACTATGATATCTGTGACAAATAGATTGAAAAACAGTAACTGGAAATGGGAAATGATTAAAGATTATCAACTGAATAATAATAGCTAGCAATTATTAAAGGCAGCATTTATTAAATATATAGAGCCATCAAGCTCAGCATGTGAAATACATTCTTTCATTTCAATCTTCACATAATTTTAAAGCACGATTCTTATAAGAGATGAGAAGCTGAGGCATAGAGAGCAACTTGTCCAAGTAACGTGTCCAAGATTATTAAAATGAGTAATAAGCTCTACTGTCTACCTAGATCTATGATAAACTTCTAAGCTCTTTCCTGTTAAGTTTACCTTCGAGTTATTATTTTCATCTTTAGGGTAAAACTCCTTTGTAAAAAAAATTCCCAACTAATGAAATTAGCTCACTCAAGCCTTAGTGAACAGCTAAGTTACAACCTGCGTTTAAAGAAAGCTTTTCTACTTGAGTTTATAAATTGGCTACCACTTTGTTGTTAAAATTAGTTAAAAGGTATTCATAAGTTCATTTAGTCATTGATATTAAATGTGTCAACAATATATTTCACCAATACATCTTTAACCAAACAGCTTTTATGAATTTCCAACCAAAATAATAGAAATAAGTTAGCATTATACACCCAAGCAATTAAAAACTGTAGAGATACCACATTTTCAATGGCACAGGATTTACTTCATTCAGCTAAAGTTACCGTTTTTCTGCCTCTTTTGGCCATTTTAATATTGAGCATCTGAAACATGAAACAGTATTTGCAAATTGCTTAATTTCAGTTATCAGACAGAATGAATTCAATGGCCACCCGCTAATCAAAGCTTCTTCATTCGTACATGATCCAAGATTACTTACTTTTAAAAATATTACTATGTTACAAATCATTACCACTGATTGTTGAGAATTTGTGACAATTTATTCAACAGCTTGTCTGTTATAACAAAAGGCTGTTAACCTACCTGTCACTGCTGGTACTACTGCTGCTGCTGATTGAATCACTACTGGAGGATCTACTCCTAGAGCCGCTGCCGCTAGGGGACCTTGTGGGTCTAGACGCTTGGCTAGCCAGCCTCTGAGGAGACTGATTTCTAGACTGGGATGAATGTGGTGACCGACTCCTGCTGTGCTGGTAATTCCGCTCTGGCCTTCTGCCTCGTACCTCCCGGGTAATATCATCCCTGTAGATATCCCTGTGTACCACACTGGGCAGTGTAAACTGCTCCCGAGCCCTAGGTTCGTATCGGGGGTCATGAGCATCAAAACGGTTTGGACTTCGACTCCGAGAAGTATAATAGAGCCCATGTTGTAAAGTCCGCTCGCGAGGATCTCTATAGTAATCCTGATCGTAATGTCTTGTCCGATCAAATCCTCCCGTCCCCCGTTCATGGTGTCCATAGGCACTATGTTCATAAGCACGCTCCCTGTTATCTGAAGCCCTGCATTTAGGAGGGGGGAAAAATATTTAATCAATCAGAAAAGGGCAAGCAAAACTAAAAGCAAGTCATGCAAACATTCACTTCAGCATTGTCTGTCTGCAACTGGTCATTTTCTAAACAGCATTAACCTACTTAGTAAGCAAATACTACCAAGCTTAACATTTTACTTGACTCCAAATATTACCTTCACAGCTGAGCAATCATTGTGTATATCGGGCTTTCATGACTAGTGTTCTGCAAGTCAGCTGCTCTTTTTATTAGGGATTTTCTGGCTTACATACAGAAATATACATATACCATCTCCTTTTCACTTGTAGTTAAATGGAACAAGAAGAGACTACCATTTTAATATCAACGTTTTCTACACTTCCATCTGATTATAATATACACCAAACTTTTACTTACTTAGCAAATTTATTTTAGGCAAAATTTCCATGATACATTTTAACACAGACATGAAAGCCCTATTGCAATGTATGTCCCAGCAGTAAGAGGGCATTTTCAAAAAAGTCCAGAAAAAAATTTTAAGTGTGACTTTTTCTCACTTTTGACTTCTTGGGTAATTATAAAAACTATTAGATTATGTAAATTGCTGTGCCCAAGCAATCACATTTAATAACAGAAATGGAATCTTAAAAGAAAAAGAAAACCACTTAGGATATCAAAATGATGGGCTGACACATGCTGTTCTATGGCAAATTTAATTAAAGGATAAACATTATTTTATCTCATGGTGCTATCAAATTCTACAGAATTTTTAAAACGCCTATTCCATGATTCGACGTGTTAATATTTGTACTTAATGGTTACAGGAAATATGTTCTCTTAGGTTTTAGCTAAACTCAAATTGCCTCTGATGAAATCAGCCAATTTTGGGAACTGTAAGATATTCGAAGGTTGCTATCAGCAATGGTTTAACTTAAAGGTATTTTTTGTCGGACAAGAATATTTGCCAACCTACGGTTACAAAAACTGTTGTTGCATATGTTCCATTACACACATGCAATTCTGTGCTAGTATTAAAAACAAATTCTAATCCTATGAAGAAATCCTAACATTTTCTACTTTTGTAGGAAACCAGAACTCATTTCCTGAGTTCCTAAAAGACCATTTCATTACTTGAATCTGAATTTGAGAGTTTCTTCTCAACCTTATCTTTGGATTAATCTATCAAAGCATTAAGGAATAACGAAAGAAACAGAAGAATTAGGATCTGAAAAAAAATCTTAAAACTAATACTATGCCCCCAATATATACATAGATCCTTATCTCTCCACTAATCTTCATTTACAGCCACCATTTCACTTAGTAGCAACCATACCTTCCCAGGCTGTTTTTGCTATTTGCTGCTACGATGTAAAGCAACTGGCATGGCAAAAAATTCAGTAATATCTTTCCTTTTTAAATGTATTAAATAACTTTCTCCTTTCTAAATTTGCTACATTGCTGGCATTTGGATAGATATTTCAATGCCTAACAAACAATAGGGTTTCCTTTGAGATTTAAAGAGAAAATTTCACAAATAATTCAATTAGCACCCTATGAAATGTTAATTGGTAAAAGCTGTTATTAATGATATACCAGAAGCAATAAGCAATAGTTCTAGGAGAATTACTTCTACAGCTGATATTTTATATAAATATGCGAAGTTCTTATCCATTAGGAAGATACAGAAGGCAGGCACAGGAGCTAGCAGAGCTGAAATCTAATAGCTATTCTTTGATTCATCTATTAGTACTAAATACTTCTAGAGTTAGTGGGGGGGAAAAAAAGAGAGAGTTTGACTTGGGTTAGGAGAGGGGCTAATATACACAGGTCAGGACATACCAACCTTTTCCAAGTGTGGAAACACGACCTATAATCCCAATTAAATCTAGGGAGAGAATTGTGAACATAACTTCCCCAATTTTGGCCCCTCTTACGGGGGTAATCCACCTTCTTAATGGGCAAGGGTGTCAAATGATATTTAGATGAACCACAAGGAAAAAAAATCTTAGTGACCAGATAAAATAATTCCACTGGAAGCAAGTAGTCCCAGACAAACTGTAACTCTCAAACCCCCAGACTTCTTTCTTGAGATAGCAGACAATTATAAATTCATCCACATTTATAAAAATTTCCAGCCCTAAGTATGAATCAGGCAGCTGACAGAAGAGGAAATATCTCTAGGATTCCACCAAATGAGGAAGTAACAGTTGTTCGCCAATAGTTCACCTTTGTAGCCATCCAGCACAGTCAATTTTGATTGCTGTATCCGCAACTGATCGTCACCATGTGTTCAAGGCTAAAGTACCTTTAATTGGACAGCAACTTGTTTAAGAAACAAAACAGTAATCCTCTTCCCCTGGGCTAATGGAATCTTGACTGCATGACATCCCATACATTCCAGCAATCAGAAAAGCATGGCTATATTCCAAGATTTAGAAACATTCATTATCTCAATTTTCCCCCATTCCATCAAGGAGTATAATTCCAACATGGAAACTGTGTAGATCCAAAACGGAAAAAAATCAAACAGTGCCTTCACTCTTCTTCATCCAAGTACAGATTTCCAGATTAAAGTATTGTTTGTAGAATCCAAGCGGTTGAATCATTATGGTCTGTTAGGTTTTTTGTGACAATCCAATTCGTTTGTACACTTTATGTAGTGAAAATTGAGAAGCAGATATCAACTTCTAAAAGAATCTGTAGGCTCTAATATTCCAGATATATTCCATATAGTACAACCACAAATCTGTAGCCAAATAGCTCCATCAGATAGCAGAGATATATCCAAGGAAGGCCTTCACATTATCCAAGAGAAGGAATAGTTAACTCTAGAAGACAGGTAACTCCAAAAATGATACTGCCATACAAAATCTTCCACCACTTTACATCTCAGGAGTAGATATCCAACCAGCTGCAGGAAATATCCTCTACGATTCCACAAGATACCAGCCACTGGGAAGAAATCACTTCCGTTTCCAACCCAAAATAGGAAACATTGAGAATGCCCAAAACTTTAAATCCATCTGGGGCCCCTAAATATGAGTTTCTGTTTCTCACCATATCAAATACAAAATACCTGCCTACAGAAACCTTGGAACTTACCCATCAAGTCTCCGCTCATAACGTCCTTCTCGTGCATGAAGTGATGGTGGGGGGCCATAAGCAGGCCCTCCACCACCTCCTCTGAACCCAGAAACCTCTCTACTACGAGATGCTATGGAAACTGTATCATCCAATCCCCGAGCAGCACTCGGAATGGTGCCTGGTTCATTATAATCCGTGCGTAGGTCTCTATCTCCCATTTTGTTGACTGAGTTGTGAGCTTTCTGTGCACTTTTGATGTCCACAAAATCCACAAAAGCAGCCACTCCTCCTTCAGATCCCCTCTTGGGGAGAATTTTGACACTTTCCACGCGGCCATATCTGGAAAAAATAAAACCAACATTATTGTTGCATAGGAATAATTTTCCAAAAACAGTTTTTGAGAATTTGTTTCATATTTTTAGACAATTTACATTGTCTATGAACATGGGAGGAATTGCAAAGTGACACTTGGAACGGCTTTCACACTCACACTTTTCTTTCCTGGGGCAAAAATGTACACATTTTTAAAAATCTTTCCTTCTTTGAACAAGAGAAAAAGAGCATGCACACAAGCAGGGAAGGGGCAGAGGGAGAGTGAATCTTAAGCAGGCTCCCGTGTCTAGCACAGAGCTCAGCACAGAGCCTGGTGTGGTGAGATCATGACCTGAGCCTAATTTAAGAGTTGGGAGACTTAACCAACTGAACCAGTAAAGCGTCCCTACAAATTTTTTTTTAAAGTAAGCTCTATACCAACACGGAGCTTTGAACTCATGACCCCTGAGAACTAGAGTCATAAGCTCTACTGACTGAGCCAGCCAGGAACCCCAAAAGTTCACAAATGTTTTAACCATTTTATTGTTCTCACTTCTTAAACACAGTATTTACTAAATTACTTTCCCCTTCAAGAAACAGCTGAAATGAATCTCTCAGAAGTTTTAGGAATTTTCACATCCTAAAAAAAGATATTAAACCTAAGATTGTTCAATGTTACTTAGAAATCTTTAAAGATGTTTATTAAAGTAAAAATTGTAACTGATAACAGCTACTTTAGATTTCATTTTAACTCAATAAGTGAAAATGGTCTTAATGAAAAAATGAGATGATTTCATATCTTAAAGGTAAAATAAATCCAGTATTGTGTGTCTACTTATTTTCCAGTGTCAGTCTAATTTTTTTAATGCAGTTTTCTGCTATTTAATTTCTTCAGGAGGTTAAAACTATTAAAACATAATTTAGGCATAGTTAGAATTGTTTTTCATACAAATTAATAAATTTGAGAAAATCTTTTGATAGACCATATGTTCCCATTTTTATTAAAAAATCATTATGTTTGCAAAGAAAAATTTTAGGACACCTTTTATATTTTGAAGCATATATATAAGAAATACCAGGACTTGGAATTTTAAAAGTCATGAAATTTCTACAAATTTCATTAGGAGTTAATTATGTTTTATGTACTTGTAATTTGGCATTTTAGAAAGGCAGGCACAGCACTTTTAAATATAGCGTTCGTATTTGCTGACAACCCAAAATCATAATTTTACACTTCCCCTGAAGAAGCTGACATTATCAGAAAGCAGAACTTTCCTCTTTACATCCTGTAGTATGATTTAAGTTACTATCTCTCACAAGGGAAACATAACCCTAAAACTCAATTTCATCCGGCAACTGAACTAAAAGTAACAAAATTATTTGTTAATGAAGTAATGAAAGGATCTTTTTAATTTGGGAAAAAATTGTTCGAAACTGAAATAGTTCTTTTCTTTCCATACAAACATTAAATAATACCTTCCATTATATCTGACAAAGGACTTGTATCCAGAATACAAAAAACCTTGTAACTCAACCCATTTTTTTTAAATAGGCAAAACACTTCAACAAAGAAGACACACAGATGGCAGATAAACAGTAAAATATGCTCGAAATTATTAGTCATTAGGGAAATGCAAATCAAAACCACCATGAGATACCACTTCACACCCACTAGGATGACTATTTAAGGGGGGGGGGAGGAGAACGAGTGTTGACAAGAATGAGGAGAAATTTGAAATCTAGTGCAGAGCTGGTAGAACTGTAAAATGGTGCAGCAACTGTGGAAAAGTTTGGCATTTTCCCAAAAAGTTAAGCATAGAATTACCACATGACCCAGCAATTCCACTCCTTTAAGAAATGGAAACTGGTGCTCAAATAATTATGCAGACAGCAGTGTTCACTGAAGCATTATTCACAACAGTCAAAAGATGGAAACAATCCAAGTGTCTACCAATGAATTAATAAGATGTGAAATACACATAAATGGAATAGTACATTAAGACATAAAAAGATGGGGCACCTGGGTAGCCCAATAAGTTAAGCATCCAACTCTTGATTTCGGCTCAGGTCATGATCTCATGGTTTGTGAGAGTTCGAGCCCCGTGTTGGGCTATGTGCTGACAGCATGGAGCCTGCTTAGAATTTTCTCTCCCTGCCCCTCCCCTGCTCGCTCTCTTAAAAATAAACTTAAAAAAAAAAAAAAAGAGAGAGAGATGTAAAAAGAAACAAAGTTCTGATACATGCTACAACATGGATAAAAATTTGAAACATCATACTAAATGAAAGAAGCTGGACAAAATGGGAAAATATTACCTTATGATTCCACTTGTATGAGGTATCTAGAATAGGCAAATTCATCAAAACAGAAAGTAGAATAGAGGTTACCAGGAGCTGGGAGAAGGGGAAAATGGGAGTTATTGCTTAATGGGTATGGAATTTCCATATGGGATGAAAAAATTCTAGAAATAGATGGTGGTGATGGTTATATATAACACTGTGAATGTACCTAATGCCACTGAACTGTATACCTAAAAATGGTTAAAATAATTTTATAGTATGTATATTTTACCACACCCACAAAGTTTATCACTAAACAGAAGGATGCATACATAGGTTTTTCTACTAAAAAAGAAAAGAGCAGAGGGAAGCAACTCCCCATTAAAAAAAGTTAGTTAGCCGAAGAATAATACAAGGAAAACAAATGTTTAAGCTTATGTCTTGAATAATAAAGAGCTAAATCCAATACTGAAAGAGGGACCAGATAATCCACGGATAATGCAGATAAGGTGGGCTCACCATCTCTATTCTTTTTCTAAATATCTATCTATTTATTTAGAGTGTGTACGCATTGTGCAAGAAGGGGAGGGAGAGAGGGAGGGAAGGAGAGGGAGAGGAATGGAGAGGGAGAGGAATGGAGAGAGGGAGGAAGGGAGAGAGGGAGGAAGGGAGAGAGGGAGGGAGGGAGAGAGGGAGGGAGAGAGGGAGGGAGGAAGGGAGAGAGGGAGGGAGGGAGAGACAGAGACAGAGAATCTGTGCTGTCAGCATAGAGCCCAATGCAGAGCTTGATCCCTTGAACCCAACCAGGAGATCATGACCTGAGCGGAAAGCTCAACTGACTGAACCACCCAGGTGCCCCTCTATCATTTTTATATTAAGGAAAGCACACTTTGGAAAGAAAACACATACAATTCTATCTTCCAATTTAACAAAGGAGAACTTAATCAGATATTACAATTCTATACTACTCTTCTACAATGTGAAGACTGGAAATTTCCAAATAAAAAAAAAAAGCCAACTCTTCTTACCATGAACACTCAACTGGTAAATACAACATCCTGACTTTTGTCTACGCTTTCTGAAACAACACATTTTCTACAGTTTTCAAGTATTCCTCAAGTATCAAGATGCGACATTTATCTGACGTTTACTAATTAAAAAAAAAAAGAAACCATAATTAGACACTGTTTCCTTTCTGAACTATATCAAGCAGTAGATACAGGTTTTCAGAGAACCTATGGAGTATTTTCCAGTAATACAAAATAACTTTTTCTAAAAATTACAGGGTCACTGGTTGTGTTACTATCTCATTTATAATTTTTAAAGAATTAAGAGAAACTAAGTTTAAAATAAATGAGAACATAAAGCTAATAAATTGTGTTTGATGGTTATAAGCTGCAGTATATAACAATCTTACAGGTTTGTCTTCAAAACCAGTCAAAAAACAATACTAAATTGGTTTCTGGTTGGTCAAAAACCTTCAAAATTAAAAAATATTAAATTTATCAACACACACTGTATTCTTCTGAATTTTTAAGAGTCAATGTAAAAATTACCCAAAAGAGGAACACCTGGCTGGCTCCATCAGTAGAGCATAAGACTCTTACTAAGATCTCTGGGTCATGAGTTCAAGCCTCATGTTGAGTGTGAAGCCTACTTAGAATTTAAAAAAAAAAAAAAGTTATCCAAAATAATACCGGGTCTGGTGAAATGTTTGGTCTCCTTTCAGCAATGGACAATTTATGTAACAAGCACTGACCATCGTTAGCAGTTCCTTGAAGAATATAGTTTCACTGAATTAATGGCCTCAGAGCTCACATTAGAAAGCAATATTGACATAGTTGAGGGAAAGCATGGGAGTATAAGAGACTAGGAACCCAATTCAATTAATTATATGCTTTTTAATAAGTACTGTTCTAGGCACTTGATGCATATCAGGGAGCAAAACAAAGATCCCCAGTCTCAGGGAATTTAATTATAATTTAGTCCTGATAGGTGAAGAGTCCTCCTATTCTAAACTGTTTTTATCAACTCTACAAGAAGCTTACTCTATAATTTCCAAAGCAACACCATTACATAAAGCTAAAGACGTTAGTATGCTAAAACCCAATGAATTCTCCCAATACCTCTTCTTTCCAAGAAGGCACTGTACTCAACCATTAATGGCTGGGTTACCATTAAAATTCAATGATTAATTTTAATCCTAGTTTTTGCAACAGACCCTACCAATTAACAATAGTAAAGAACAGCCACATACAGTACTGCCTTTTCACACAAAGCCTCCTGCTAGAGAAAACAATCCTCCCCAAGTCATTTTTGAAACAAGACAACAGGTCCACTCCGCTTAGAAAATACAATCAAATTCTACATCTACTTTGCCCAGTTAACTCCTAGAGTTAAAAGATCCCCTCTGAGTCTTTTATGATTACTAACATTACTTCTGCATTTTCAGGTAAAGAGATCCTTTCTAAAGCTTCAATGCTGTCCTGCTATCCCAGGTAAGAGTTAATAGAATTATGGGGTGCCTGGGTAGCTCAGTCTGTTGAGCTTCTGACTTCAGCTCAGTCATGATCTCGCAGTTCGCGTTGGGCTCTGTGCTGACAGCTGGGAGCCTGGAGCCTGCTTCTGATTCTGTGTCTCCCTCTCTCTGCCCCTCCCCTGCTCGTACTCTGCCTCTCTCTCTCATAAATAAAAAACACTAAAAAATTTTGTAAGGAAGAGTTATAGAATTATATACAAGAAGAGTATCAGCTTCTCTGATGAGGCATGCAATTAACCTACACATCTACTCATGTAAAATGCAAAATATCATTTTCCAAACATTATATGTTTTATCAAACTACCAATAGCTTTGTGTATTTCCCACTTTCCCACCCTTCCATCCCATTATGGCCCATTATTCAAAAGCAAATGGCCAATAGGCACAGACAGAAACAAAGCAAAGATCAAATGAACATGTCACAAGGTATAAAAAGGCCTAAAAGATAAATATTAAAGCTTGGTTAGGCTACCTAGAATAGCAGAGAAAAGAGGGACACCAGGTGGCTTAGTCAGTTGGGCATCTGACTTGATTTCAGCTAAGGTCATGACCCCAGGGTCTTGGGATCAGGCCCCACATCAGGCTGGGTGCTGAGCATGGAGCCTGCTTCATATTTTTCTCTCTCCCTCTGCCCCCTCTACCCTGCTCATGCTGTCTCTCAATCAATCAATCAATCAATCAATAGTAGAGACAAGAAAACGTGTGTTTGTTTTTTATACTATAAAAAGATCCAAAATCATTCATCTTTCAAACTCAGACAGTTGGGTAATAAATACATTCATTACAACTACCAAACTATCTGGAATAACACTGTAACATCAACACTTACATTAATTACCTTTTCATAGCAATAACTTTTACAAAGGAATTGCTAATTTATAAATCAACCCATTTGATCTTATATTTATACCAAAAGGCTAGTTTCCCCTCTTATGTCAGACTTTTACTTCCTATACCAGTGACTGGAAATACTTCAGGCAATCCCAAAGACAGAATCCTCAGCAACTTGTTATGTTGTAAGAGCACCTAATTAGAGCTGGCCACATTTTTCTTATAGAATTGTGGGTGAAAAAACATTTTTATTGTGATAAAATGCAATATAAGCTAACCATTTTTTTTAAAAAGTAAGCTCTATGCCCAACATGGGGCTTGAATTCACGACCCTGAGATCAAGAGTCATGTGCTCTACCGACTGAGCCTGCCAGTCGGTATTTTAACCATTTTTAAGTGTACAATTCCAATCTTTTAAAATTAAAGTTATTGCTTGTCATCAATTTAACAGAGGTAGATATTAAAGCTACCTCATTCACAATTACTGATATACCCAGATTTCAACACATTAAATGTGGTGTACAACTCAGAATCACATACTTAGATTCCAAAATGCCTACAATTTGGACATAGCCAAATAAGGTATTTGTAACATGTCTCATTAGAACAGTTAAATTAAAACCCAAAGTAAAACTTAAATTTTAACAGTGACCTAGAATGACAAAATAAATTTACATTATTAGCATGACAATGATAAAAGGTAATGGTCTTATTTTATCCAAAAACAAATACCAAAAATTTATATAAACCCACAAAAACAGGGAAATAATACTTGCAAACTATGTATCTGGTAAAGAACTCTTACAATTAAACCTAAAAATGAATGCAGTTTAAAAATACACAGGGGTGGCTGGGCGGCTCAGTGGGTTAAGCGTCTGACTCTTAATTTCAGCTCAGGTCATGATCTCACGGTTCAGGAGTTCTAGCCCCACAAGAGGGGCTCCGTGCTGACAGTGCAGAGCCTGCTTGGATTCTCTCTCCTTCTCTCTCCGCCCTCCCCCCGCTTGTGTGCTCACTTTCTCAAAGTAAATAAATAAAAGCCTAAAAAAAATCTTTTCTAAGAACAGGCAAAGGTTGGGGCACCTGGCTGGCTTAGCTAGTGGAGCATGAAACTCTTGATCTCGAGGCCGTGAGTTCAAGCCCCATGCTGGGTATGGAGCTTACTTTAAAAAATAAATAAATGTATTACCTAAAAAAATATATGATATGACACTCAGCGACTATGAAGCTGGGCAGATCTCATCTGGATGATGGTGTGGATTTCACTGTCCTCCCAGCCTTTCCACCTTCTGAAACCCGTCAAAATAAATGGTTTGAACAAAAAAATTTTTTACATAGGGGCACCTGGGTGGCTCAGTCCACTGAGCGTCCGACTTCGGCTCAGGTCATGATCTCGCAGTTCGTGGGTTCAAGCCCCGCATCGGGCTCTGTGCTGACAGCTCAGAGCCTGGAGCCTGCTTCGGATTCTATGTCTCCCTGTCTCTCTGCCCCTCCCCCACTCGCACTCTGTCTCTGAAAAATGAATAAATGTTAAAAATTTTAAAAAAAAATTTTTTTACATAGATGTATGTATATGTGCATGTATACGTATGTCCATACAATGGAATGCAGTTTGTCCATAGAAAGGGATGAGCCTCGAAGACATTATGCTAAGTGAAAAAAAACCAGTCACATATTGTATAATTCCATATATTATATGAAACATCCAAAAGACAAAATCATAGAAATATAAAGCAGATTAGTGGTTGCCAGGGCCTGAGAAGGGAGAATGGGGAGTGCCTGCTAACGCACGTAGAGTTTCACTATGCTGTAATGAAAATGTTCTTGAAATTAGTAGTGATGGTTGCCCAACTCTGATTATACTCAAAACAACTGGATTGTATGCCTTTTTTTAAAGATACATATATACATATGTACATATACCTATATATATACATATACGTACACATATGTACACATATATACGTGTATATATATAGTACATAAATTCTACAGCCACCAAGGGGCTCAAACTCACTACCCTGAGATCAAGAGTCACATGCTCTACTGAATGAGCCAGCCAGGCACTCCTGAACCATACACTTTAAAAGGATGAGTGTTATGGAATGTGGATTATATCTCAATAAAACTTACTAAAAGAAAAAGATGGGGCATCTGGACGGCCCAGTCTGTTGAGCATCTCTCTTTTTTCTTTTTAATATACATTTTTTGGGAGAGCATAAGCAGGGGAACGGCAGAGACAGAGGGAGAGAGGATCTGAAGCAGGCTCTACGCTGACAGTTTGACAGCAGTAAACTCGATGTGGGGCTCATGACCTGAGCTGAAGCTGGATACTCTACCGAACTGAGCCACCCAGGCGCCCCGAGCATCTGAGTGTCGATTTCGGCTTGAGTCATGATCCCAGGCTTGTGGGATTAAGTCCCGCATTGGGCTCTGCACTGAGCATGGAGCCTGCTTAAGATTTTCTCTCTCCCTGTGCCCTTCTCCCCTACTCCCACTCTCTCTAAAATAAAAATAAAAAATAAATAAAAATAAAAGAAAAAATATAGGGGCTCCTGGCTGTCTCAGTCATAAGAAATATATGTATGATAAAATAGTGCCTGTCGGGGCGCCTGGGTGGCTCAGTCGGTTGAGCGGCCGACTTCGGCTCAGGTCACGATCTCGCAGTCCGTGAGTTCGAGCCCCGCATTGGGCTCTGTGCTGACGGCTCGGAGCCTGGAGCCTGTTTCAGATTCTGTGTCTCCCTCTCTCTGACCCTCCCCCGTTCATGCTCTGTTTCTCTGTCTCAAAAATAAATAAACGTTAAAAAAAAAAATTAAAAAAAAAATAGTGCCTGTCGCTGTCCTTTAACACAAAAGATTTTGTATCTCCTTTAGTCATGAGCATCTGTTATGTAAACACAAATCAACTGCATGCTGTGTTGTCTATAACTGGGCACACTTGGAAGACATTTTCTATTTCAAGTATGCCTGGCTGGGAAGATAAGTAACCCACTACTGATGACAACCACTATCTGCCACCTTCATGTCACGATGACACAGAATTTCTTTCAGTAAATCTACTGTGAAATAAATTTATATAGAAAGTAGATTTAAAGCTACTTTTAAACAACATATTCTTGTTTTAATCATGCTTTCTTTTGCCTAAGTACAAATAATTACTAAAGATGGCAAAAGACAGACTGAGAATCCCTAAAGCCAGCAAAAGACAGCCCTAGTCTCACTAGAGAAAAAAAGCTAATACCGTGAGAGATGTTTCTCTACTTGGAGGGATGAAGGGAGGACTGGAGAAAAACAAGAGGAGGAGAAGAATGATTTGTAACAATTTGCCAATATGTGTTATCTCTCTGCAAAGCAAAAACAAACAAACAAACAAACAAAAAACAAAAAAAACCTATTAATTTGTTGTATAATCTTGGGTCTGGGAAAGACTTCCAACGGTAAAAGCTCTTTTTTTTTTTTTTAAGAGAGAGAAAGAGGGTGCATGCACTTGAGCAGGGTTAGGGCAGAGAGAGGGAAACAGGATCAGAAGAAGGTTCCGTACCAACAGCACAGAGCCCAGTGTGGGGCTCAAACCTGAACCAGGAGATCATGACCTGAGCCGAAGTCGGACACTCAACAAAATGAGACATCCAGGATCCCCTGTTTTCTTTAAACTTTATTTATTTTGAGAGAGAAAGAGAGCTGGGGAGGGGCAGAGAGAAGAGGGAGAAAGAGAATCCCAAGCAGACTCTATGCTGTGAGCACAGAGCCTGACAGAGGCAGGGAGGCTAGAACTCACAAACCATGAGATCATGACCTGAGCCAAAAGAGTGGGATGCTTAACCGACTGAGCCACCCAGGTGCCCCAGGGTAAAACCTCTAAATCATAAAGAAAAAGACCACATAAACCACATAAAAATTACAGTTCCTAATAGCAAAATACTGTCAAAAAATGGGGGAAAATACTTGTTAACACATGAGAAATAAAATGTTTTCCTAAATATACAAACAGCTCTTACAAATCAAGGGAGACAGAGGCCCCAACAACAAAAAAAACAGGCAAAATATTTTAACATAAAGTTCTTTTCAAATACGCACATACACATAGGGAGCACCTGGCTGGTTCAGTCAGTGGAGCAGGAGACTCTTGATCTTGGGGTTTGGGGTTCAAGCCCCACACTGGGTGTGGAGATTACATAAAAATAAACAAATAAGATATGCACATACACATAAATAGTAAACAAAAGAAATACACTCAAAAAAGTTGCTAAATTTCAAACTTTTGAAAATCCGAATTTTAAAAATCTGAATTTTTAAAAAGGTACCACATAACACAAAGACCTAAATTAATAATACCGAAGTACTAGCCTGAGTAGAATAGCCATTTCATAACACTCTCTGCAGGAGTATAAATTAGAAAAACCTCTTAGGAAGATAATTTTATAGTATCGATTGGAACTAAGTACACATCCCCAGAAATTCCATTCACAGGGATTGATCATGTATATGTAATTGCATGTGTCTGCAAACAGTATACAAGATTGCTTACTGCAATACTGCTTATAACCATAAAAAAAACAAAGCAACCACCATTTCACTTTGTCTGTATGAATTTAACTGCTTTACGTACCTACTATAAGTAGAATAATACAATATTTATTCTTTTGAGATTTGCCTTATTTCACTTAGCGTAATTTTTTTTAAACAGGCGAAAATCAAATTTAATAGGTGTACATACAGGAAATCCATACAGACATGGGATTCCCTCACTGAGCGAAACTTCTTCAAGGTACATCCATCTGTAGCATGGGTCAGAATTTCCTTCCTTTCTAAGGCTGAGTGATATTGCATTGTATGTTTTCTGTTTATCCATTCATGGGTCATGAACACTATGGCTGCTTCCATCTTTTGGCTATTGTGAATAATGCTGCTATGATCACAGATTACTTTTTACATATGAAAAACTATTTATTGGTTCTACTTAGGAGGGTCTAAGAAAACCTGAAAACCAAAGAACTTAATTCGAGCAACAAAACTATACTCATTTGTTAACCTAATCCATGGTGAGTGCCTAGAATGCTGTACATGAAAATTTGATTGGGGCGCCTGAGTGGCTCAGTCGGTTAAGCGTCTGACTTCGGCTCAGGTCATGATCTCGCGGTCCGTGGGTTCGAGCCCCGCGTCGGGCTCTATGCTGACAGCTCAGAGCCTGGAGCCTGTTTCAGATTCTGTGTCTCTTTCTCTGACCCTCACCCTGTTCATGCTGTCTCAAAAATAAATAAATGTTAAAAAAAAAAAAAAAATTAAAAAAAAAAAAGAGAAGAAAATTTGATGACTCGCTCTTGAGAAAAATGTTTTCAAGGTAAAGCCTTGAATGACACAATTCTTCAGAACTATTACAGGCATCATTACGTCAGTGAAAAAAATGCATTATTTCACACCAATCTAATGAGAAACTATTTACTAAGTAAAATTAATTTTAGGGAGTGCCTGGCTGGCTCAGTCAGTAGAGCATGCACCTCAATCTCAGGGTCGTGAGTTCAAGCCCCATGGTGGGCATAGAGTTTATTCAAAATTTTAACTTTTAACAATTTTTAATTTTTAACAAAAGGATAATGCTCAACTGATATGTACACCTCTGAAAGATTATTCAATTATGAGAAAAAATTCCAAAGATTCTATAAATTTTTATTTTTTACATTTTTATTTAAGTAATCTCTACATACAACATGGGGCTCACACTCAAGATGCCGAGATCAAGAGTCACACACTCCTCCAACTGAGCCAGCCAGACTCCCCGATTCTATAATCTTTAGATCCTACTGGTGAGATCAATAGGAAGTCTGAATCTATTAGACAATTTTAGAACTAATTCATAAAGTTTTTCTCTAGAGAAAAGGAGAAAGGAGTCTGTACTGCAAGAATCAAATTATATAGTGCAAGAATATGATGACCACCAAGTTAACTTCTGGACATTTGTTCTCACAATAATTCATGAATAACTTCATTAATGTGTCTGATTTACACAGGACTTTTCTGGGAAAAGCTCAAGTATAATTGTAAATAGAAGCAAATGATTATTTATGATCAACCATTTCTTAAAGTAATGACAATGAATAAAGCAGTTAGGTGAAGAAAAAGGAGCAAGGCAAGCTGATCAAAATAAAGGGAAGGCCGGGGCACCTGGGTGGCTCATTCGGTTAAGTGTCCGACTTTGGCTCAGGTCATGATTTCGCAGTTCATGGGTTCGAGCCCCGCATGGGTCCTCTGTGCTGACAGCTCAGAGCCTGGAGCCTGCTTCAGATTCGGTCTCCATCTCTCTCTGCTCCTTTCCTGCTCATGCACGCTCTCGCTCGTGCTCGCTCTTAACACACATACACATATAAATAAAACATTAAAAAGCTTAAAAAAAGGGGAGGGGGAAGGTTGAGGTGCCTGGGCAGCTCAGTGGATTGAACATCCGACTCTTGATTTCAACTTGGTTTGTGATCTCACAGTTCCTGGGATCAAGCTGTGCGTGGGGCTCTGCACCGACAGCAAAGAGCCTGCCTGGGTTCTCCCTCTCCCTCCCTCCCTTAATAAACTTAAGAAAAAGAAAAAAAGGGAAGGCTGGAGAGAACAAAGTTGAAGTGGCAGAAGCCAAGAGAATAAAAAATAGCAAAAATCTACATCAAGAATTCCTAGTCAGAATGCAAAGGGCTCTTTGAAAACGTGCTTCCCTACCTGACTTAATAGGACTATTACTTACAACTGCTGAGAAGAAATTCATTTTTAACATTATGACTAACTTCCTAGTAAAATGATAATTTAAAAAATGACTTTGGGAAATTTATGAATACTTCCAATATTTCACTTGACTAGTGACTTTTAGCCTTATTTCATACTACATGGTTGCTAAGATAAAATAGAATCAAGACAAAACGTATCCCACCTTTTGTTAATATACATAAATTCCACATTCTTTTTTATACACCATTATGAGTACTTCTGTAAACTCTTTGAAGACTACCTCTACTCTCAGATTTAGGAAATGAGCTCACGGTATCACTCCTGAATCTTAAAAGGCCTATAGTTTTTGGGTTTTTTTTTTTTTTTTTTTTTTGCTCAGTTCCACTGTTTTATAAACTTTTAAGTAAATATGCTTCCCAATACGGAACCTTGGCATGAAATTAATCCCATCAAATTAAAAAAAAAATAAGTCATTAGTCTCCATGCCAATCGTTTTGTTAAATGTGCCAACTTCCCCAGTCAACATTTTAATCTGGTTAATCTCTAAAACTAAAAAGCTTTTTCTACAAACAAAAAGTCTTTTAGGAAGAATAAAAACATTCAGAAAAAAACACTTGTTTTTAATTTTTTTTCATGTTTATTTATTTTTTAGAGAGAGAAGGACAAAGCATGATGGGGGGAGGGGCAGAGAGAGAAGGAGAGGCAGAACCTGAACCAGGCTCCAGGCTCTGAGCTAACAGCACAGAGCCTAAAGCGGGGCTCAAACTCACGGACTGTGAGATCATGACCTGACCTGAAGACGGACACTTAGCCGGCTGAGCCACCCAGGCGCCCCAGAAAAACATTTTTAAAACAAAATTTCCAGTAAGATCAACACAAGGGAAATCAAGTGTCATAACCCTGTGAGACCCAAAGCTGTGACGAAAGTTCCTTTTATACATCTACTTTTAGAATGACAAAGCAAACCTATGCTGAAAAAGATGATCTGTGTCAAAAACCACTGTGGAAAGCGCTACTTATAGAGAGGTGTGGGTGATAAGAAAAACTAGAGTATATCCCTATACTTCAGATTGGTGTAACAAAACATATACACCATTTAAAAAATTCACTGCAATATAATTTAAAACTATTTAAAACTTTACAAATACCACTTACGTCTTGACCCAAAAAGTTGTTTTTTTTAATGTTTTTATTTTTGAGAGAGAGAGACAGAGCTCGAACAGGGAAGGGCAGAGAGAGAGGGAGACACAGAACCGAAGCAAGCTCCCAGGCTCCCAGTTGTTAGCACAGAGCCCGACGTGGGGCTTGAACTCGTTCACCGCGAGATCATGACCTGAGCCGAAGTTGGACCTCAATTGATTGAGCCTCAGAAAGGCTACTTTTGATTGAGGAGCATAGCTCGTTAGTAGAATGATTCATTTCAAAGTAACTGATAACACCAATGTTTTGTATGATGGATACAACACTACTTGTAGATATTAAACTCTTTTATAATCCAAATGAAGTTTAATATATACTTTTTAAAACTTTATAGCATTCTTTGGGAATGCAAGCTGGTGCAGCCACTCTGGAAAACAGTATGGAGGTTCCTCAAAAAACTAAAAATAGAACTACCCTATGACCCAGCAATGGCATTACTAGGCATTTATCCACAGGATACAGGTGTGCTGTTTCGAAGGGACACATACACCCCCATGTTTATAGCAGCACTATCAACAATAGCCAAAGTATGGAAGGAGCCCAAATGTCCATCGATGGATGGACGGATAAAGATGTGGTGTGTGTGTGTGTACACATATACAATGGAGTATTACTCGGCAGTCAAAAAGAACAACATCTTGCCATTTGCAACTACGTGGATGGAACTGGAGGGTATTACGCTAAGTGAAATTAGTCAGAGAAAGACAGAAATCATATGACTTCACTCATATGAAGACTTTAAGAGACAAAACAGATGAACATAAGGGAAGGGAAACAAAACTAATATAAAAACAGGGAGGGGGACAAAACAGAAGAAACTCAAATATGAAGAATAAACTGAGGGTTACTGGAGGGGTTGTGGGAGGGAGGATGGGATAATGGGTAAGGGGCACTAAGGAATCTACCCCTGAAATCACTGTTGCACTATATGCTAACTAATTTGGATGTAAATTTTAAGAAATAAGATTTTTAAAAGTTAAATTAAATTTAAAAAATTAAAAAAAAAACTTTATAGCATTCCAGTAACCTTTATGCATAATGAAAAATGACAGCTATAACAAGATTTCTTAAACTGGAAAGACCCTGGGAATCTTATAAAATTAACCCATTGAGTTTCTGGGAGAAATTAAATGTACCCACTTAAAATTTTTTTTTTCAACGTTTATTTATTTTGGGGACAGAGAGAGACAGAGCATGAACGGGGGAGGGGCAGAGAGAGAGGGAGACACAGAATTGGAAACAGGCTCCAGGCTCTGAGCCATCAGCCCAGAGCCTGACGCGGGGCTCGAACTCACGGACCGCGAGATCGTGACCTGGCTGAAGTCAGACGCTTAACCGACTGCGCCACCCAGGCGCCCCTAAATGTACCCACTTTAGATTAATATATGTGTTAATGAAGACTTAAAGCATCTTATTTTATACACAGCATCACATACTAACTGAATTTTAAGTGCTCTCTATAAACTTAAGATTTTTGCAAACCGAGTTTTCTCTGACTAAAGTCTGGCCCACCAGAAGAAGTCAGTACCTATTACAGCATGTAATTCTAACTATGATGTGCCTGAAATTCAGATCACTGAAAGAATTCAACCTGACTAAAAGAACAACCTTAGAAATCTAAAGATTCCATTATTCGTAGGCTAAAACTAGGGGTAAGAAGGGAATGTAAGAACTGAAAAACAAAACAAACAACCCATGATAAAAACAGCAGTTCTAATCACTAAGAATGCAACCACAAAAAAAAAAAAAAAGGAGGGGTGGGAATCAAGCTATTCACAGGACACAATCTTTGCTTTCTAGTCAAAGTTTCTTGAAGATTTTAACTTTCTCAGCTCAACCTTTCTATGTCAAAGTTAAAATCAATACTTAAGGGGAGCCTGGGTGGCTCAGTGGATTAAATGTCAGATTCCTGATTTTGATTCTCGATCTCAGTTTGTGGGTTTGAGCCCTGCGTCAGGCTCCACACCAACAGTGTGGACCCTGCTTAGGATTCTCTCTCTGACCCTCCCCGCCCTTTCTCTCTCACGTGTAAGCACGCTCTCTCACAAAATGAAGAAACTTTAAAAAAAAAAAAAAAAAAAGGCAGTTAAATCATTCTTGGGGCACCTGGGTGGTTCAGTAGGTTGAGCATCCGACTTCTGCTCAGGTCATGATCTCACACTTTGTGGGTTCAAGCCCCCCATCAAACTCTGTGCTGACAGCTTAGAGTCTGGAGCCTGCTTTGGATTCTGTGTCTCCCTCTCTCTCTGCCCCTCCCCTGCTCACAATCTGTCTCTCTCAAAAAATAAAATAAAACGTAAAAAGAAAAAAAAATTAAACCAATGGTTAACCTTTTTGTGCCCTGGAATGCTTTGATGGTCTGGTGATACCTATAAATCCTTTCTCAGAATAGTATTATTGAAATTAAAATACACGGAACAATAAAGAAAACCGATTATATTGAAATACAGTATCAAAATATTTTTATTTCTTAAGTGTTTATTTTGAGAGCAAGCGGAGGAGGGACAGAATCCCAAGGAAAAGAGAGAGAATCCCAAACAGGCTCTGCACTGTTAGCAGAGGACGTGGGGCTCCATCTCACAAACCTTGAGATCATGACCTGAGCTGAAAGACTCAGACACTTAACCAAATGAGCCACCCAGGTGCCCCTATTAAAATATTTATATATATAATTCTATTCATAAAAAAAATCAGAGGACAAAGGTGATATTAACATATACCAAAAGACAACGTTATCAGCAAAATTCACACAGCAAGAAACTGTGCAGAACAATCAACCTGGTTAGCAACAAATAAAGTTGTAAGTAAAGAACCAAATTAAAACCTATTAGGGGCGCCTGAATGGCTCAGTAGGTTAAGCATCTGACTTCAGCTCAAGTCACAATCTCACGGTCTAGGAGTTGGAGCTCTGCATCAGGCTCTGTGCTGACAGCCCAGAAACTGGAGCCTGCTTCAGATTCTGTGTCTCCCTGTCTGCCACTCCTCTGCTCACACACTCTCTCTCTCAAAAAATAAAAATAAAAACAAAACCTATAGATTAGCAGGGCACCTGGGTAGCTCAGTCAGTTAATTGAACTGCTCTTGGTTTTGCTCAGGTCACGATCTCACAGTTGGTGAGTTCGAGCCCTGAGTTGAGCTCTGTGCTGACAGCTTGAAGACTGCTTTGGATTCTCTCTCCCTCTCTGCCTTCTCCCCTGCTTGTGCGCATGCTATCTCAAAAAATAAATAATATTAAAAATAATAAACCTACAGATTAGGGACACCTGGGTGATTCACTCGGTTGATCATCTGACTCTTGATTTGACTTTTTTTTTAATTTCTCTAAATCTTTTTTTCAATGTTTATTTATTTATTTGGGGGGAGAGGCGGGCAGTGAGGAAGGGAGACAGAATCCCAAGCAGGCTCTGCACTGTCAGCACAGAGCCAGATATGGGGCTCAAACCCACAAACTGCAAGATCATGACCTGAGCCGAAATCAAGAGTCAGCTGCCTAACCAACTGAGCCACCCAGGTGCCCCTTGATTTTGGCTCATGATCCCAGGGCCATGGGACTGAGCCTCAAGTCAGGCTCTGCTCTGAGCACAGAGCCTGCTTGGGATTCATTCTCTCTCTCCCTCCCCCTCCTACTCTGGCCCTCTCCCCACTCATGTTCTCTCTCTAAAATAAAATTTAGAAATTAAATATTAAAAAACCTATGGATTAAAAGACTTCAATTATCAAAATGTTCATTAATAAGTAAATAAACAGGGGTACCTAGGTGGCTCAGTCGGTTAAGCATTGAGACTCTTGATTTTGGCTCAGGTCATATTCCCACGGTTTGTAGGTTCGAGCCCCACGTCAGGGTCTGCACTGACAGTATGGAGACTACTTGTGATTCTATCTCCCTCTCTCTCTCTGCAGCCCCCCCAACTCTCTCTCAAAATAAATAAACTTTAAAAAAATAAGTAAACAAACTGTGGTATCATGACTACGATGGTAGTGGTTGTTACAACAATGCCTACATTTCTCAAAATTCAACAAGCTCTACATTTAAAATAGGTACTGTAAATTAAGCCTCAATAAAAAAAATTGTAGGGGGGTGCGGGTGCCTGGGTAGCTCAGTCAGTTGAGCGTCCGACTTCAGCTAAGGTCATGATCTCACAGTTCGTGGGTCTGCGCCCCGTGTCAGGCTCTGTGCTGACAGCTCGGAGCCTGGATCCTGCTTCGGATTCTGTGTCTCCCTCTCTCTCTGCTCTTCCCCTGCTCGTGCTCTCTCTCTCTCAAAAATAAATAAAAATTTTTCATAAAAAAATTTCATAAAAATTTTTATGAAAAAAAAATTTTTAATAAAAATTTTTTTGTTTAATTTGAAAGAGAGGGAGAGAAAGAGAGCACGAGCAGAGGAGAGCAGCAGAGGAAGAGGGAGAATTCCTAGCAGGCTCCATGCTCAGTGTGGAGCAGGACACAAGGCTTGATCCCATGACCCTGGAATCATGAACCTGAGTCAAAATCAAGAATGCTCAACCAATTGAGCCACCTAGGCACCCCCTCAATACAACTTTTTAAAGTTTATTTATTAAAGTACTCTCTATGTCCAATGTGGGGCTTGAACTTATAAACCCTGAGATCAGGAGACACGTGCTCCACCAACTGAACCAGCCAGGTGCTCCTTCCCCCCTTTTAAATTTTTTAAATAAAAATTTTAAAAATTACATATTGCCAATTATAATTTGTGTACCTTATATAGAAACTGAGTTTTGTGTTTTTTTTTTTTTTTAATGTTTATTTATTTTTGACAGAGAGAGAGAGACAGAGCATAAGCAGGGGAGGGGCAGAGAAAGAGGGAGACACAGAATCGAAAGCAGGCTCCAGGCTCTGAGCGGACAGCACAGAGCCCGATGCGGGGCTTGAACTCACAGACCGCGAGATCATGACCTGAGCTGAAGTTGGACGCTCAACCGACTGAGCCACCCAAGTGCCCCAGCAACTGAGTTTTTAAAAAAAGATTCTTAAAACAATTACAAACGTGAATACTGACTGGGTATTTGAAATAGGAGGGGCGCCTGGGTGGCTCGGTCGGTTAAACGTCTGACTTCAGCTCAGGTCATGATCTCGCAGTCTGTGAGTTCGAGCCCCACGTCGGGCTCTGTGCTGACAGCTCAGAGCCTGGAGCTGTTTCAGATTCTGTGTCTCCCTCTCTCTCTGACCCTCCCCTGTTCATGTTCTGTCTCTCTGCGTCTCAAAAATAAATAAACGTTAAAAAAATTAAAAAAAAAAAAAAAAAAAGGAATACAGATCTTCAAACATTCCTTATCTTCTAGACATAAATACTGAAACATTTATGGATAAAGTAAGATGTCTGGAATCTACTTCAAAATAATACAAACTCCACCATTCCCTTGGGCCAAAGAATAAGGGTCTTAACTCATTAAGGAACCCCTTGGATGGGGACCAAGAGTATCAAGAGGGAGGAGAAAAATAAAGCTGAGTACAGCCACCATGGACAACAGTATGAAGGTTCCTCAAAACATTAAAAACAGAATTACCATAGGATCCAGCAATTCCACTTCTGGGTATTTATCCAGAGAAAATGAAACACTAATTTGAAAAGATATGTGCATCCCCATGTTCACTGCAGCATAATTTACAACAGTCAACACATGGAAACAACCTAAGTATCCATGGACTAAAGAACAGATACGGAAGAGGTAGTGCATACATACACGATAGAGTACTATACAGCCATAAAAAGAGGGAAATCTTGCTGTTTGAAACAATGTGGATAGATCTTGAGGCATTATACTAAATGAACTAAGTCAGAGAAAGAGAAATAATGTGATCTCATTTATATGTAGAATCTTAAAAACAATAAAAACCACAAACTCATAGATACAGAGAACAGATTAGTGGTGGGGGGAATGAGCAGAAGGGTGAATTGAAAGGGGGTCAAAAGGTACAAACTTGTAGTTAGAAAATAGTCGTGGGGCTGCATTAAGACTCTGTTAAGCACGAAACTCTTGATTTCGGTTCAGGTCATCATCTCACAGTTATTGAGTTCGAACCCTGCGCCAGGCTCTGCGCTGACCATGCAGAGCATACTTAGGATTCTCTCTCACTCTCACTCTCCCCCCTGAAATAATTAAACACTTTAAGAAGTAAAATAAAATCTTCAAAATAAAGAGTCCTCATCAGAAGAAAAAAATTTTGTAATTATGTATAGTGACAGGGGTTAACTAGACTTATATGGTGGCCATACTGAAGTATATACAAGTACCAAGTCATTATGTTACATAATTAGTTTCAAATATACATCAATTATAATCCAATTTTTTAAAAAATGCTAAAGTCCATAAGGTTTGGAGGAAGGTAGGGCCAAGGCAAATTTTGCTGAGATACCACACAAAGTGAGTAACTAACAACAAAATAAATAAATGAAGCACTGATAATTCCTAATATTATTCCCAACAAGCTCCTTTCTCACTATCCCTCTTCTATGTGACCTAGCATATAATAAAGCCCAGACTGATCCAGTGATTAACTTCATCTCACAAAGTCAGTGGTAGAACTAGAACCAAAACTAAAATTTTAAGAGTGGGATAGTTCTAAATGGGTTTTAACCAAAGAGGCAGGTAAATTTACTCATCCACAAGTTGTCTCCTATGAGAGAAAAAATTGAGGGCAAAAACATTCAAGTCATTTCCAGTCCTACCTTCCTTTTGTTTCCTTGTCCCTCATCCCCAAATGTGGGTTTTCCAAAGAAATGTGCCTAGAGGTGGCATCTGGATATGTGCTACACTGAGAATATAACTGGGCAAATAAGTAAATATACTGAGAGGAATTGGAGATAGGTTTCTAAGAAAAAATTTACGGAGTGCCTGGGTGGCTCAGTGGGTTAACCATCCAACTTCGGCTCAGGTCATGATCTTGCGGTTTGTGAATTCGACCCCCGTGTTGGGCTCTGTGCTGACAGCTCGGAGCCTGCTTTGGATTCTGTGTCTCCCTCTCTCTCGGCCCTTCCCCCGCTCATGCTCTGTCTCTCTCAAAAATAAATAAACATTGTTTAAAAATTTACAAACTTGGAAATGGGAGGTTAGAAAGAATCCTTGTGTACTGGAGCATGTGAATTATTTTTAACAATGTGACCTTGAGATACAGATATGGTATATACATGAAAATGTGTGTATACACACACACACACACAGAGGTATATACACACAACACACATCTTAGCTTTGTAGCCAAGGGCAAACTGAGCATCCAGATCTTGGTTTCTAAATACCATCCTACACTAAAAAAAACCCAGGACTTCTTGAGGAAATGGTTGATTACAGGACTGGGGCAAGGAAAGTACATGGTAAGTCTTTGTTGTACCTACAATAAATGCTCAAAAGAGTAATGGGGAGATATCAAAAGGACACAGTAGCCTGTTTGAAGGAGCTTGCACTGGCCAAATCTGGAACAATTTGGGTATCAAATAAACCCTGGACTAAAATTCAACTGAAAAAAAAAAAAAAAAAAGAAAGAAATCATGAGTATTATATACACATGTAAAGTTTGTGTCTACAGAAGACTAAATATAGAAGCAATCACAGCAGTATACAATAAAGGCAAGACTTATCATTAGATACTAAGGCTAGTGGCTATAGGCTTGATAATGGAAGAAAGACTATCTGCATAATAGTGCAATATCTCCCCATAAAATGCTAATCAAATACAAAGGGGGAAATAGTAAAAACATTAACTTCACTAGGTGAGCAAAGTTAAACTATCACCAGTGGTGGGATGGATCCATATCGTCTGTCTCCTTATAGGTTACTGTGAGAAGGGCACAGAATCATTTGTGGTATTCTTGCCAAAAATGCATGACATGATCTGGTCAGGAGGAGATACTGGCTAGACTCAGGTGGAGGGTCATTCTGCAGAATGAAAGATCCATGCTATGTAAGACTACCAGGCACATGAAAACTAGGGTAAGACTGAGGTCCATAGGTGGCTTAGTCAGATAAGCATCTGACTTCTGCTCAGGTCATGATTTCAGTCGGCATGGGGCTCTGATCCTCTGTCCCCCTCTCTGCCCCTCCCCTGCTCATGCTTGGTCTCAAAAATAAACAAACAAAAAAAAAAAAAGAGAAAGAGAAGTTAATGGAGTAAATGTATCAAGATGCTAACAATTGGGGAATTTGGGTGAAAGGGGTGTGGGAATTCCTTGCACCATTCATGAACTATTTCAAAATAAATTATAAATGGAAAAAAATAACACTGGTAGGAAAGAATTGGATCTAAGTGTGGACAGGCCTTCATTCTGATGTATCAAATGCCATCTTTTCAAAGAGGCCTTACTTACTCCCCCCACCAACATGGCTCTCCATCCCCTCCTTTGCTTTATTTTTCTTCATAAGGCAGGACAAGCCACGATTGACGGTTGTTGGGGCTGAATGAGGAGTACGTGGGATTCATTTACTATTTTTCTATTTTTGTATATGTTCAAATTTCTCCAAAGTATAACTTTTACACATAAAGTAGTAATGTATATGCATCTTTATTAATGCATTAAAGTACCTAGCAGCAGGTCTAATTGCTACTTTAGTTTCCAAATCGTGATAAGCATAAATGATTCACACAGAAATGGGGAAGTGAAAAGGAACCTGTGCAACAAATGTAAGGTGAAATATGAAAACACTTGATTTGTGTTGGTGAAACCACAGGTACTATTCATACTACCATGTTGATAATACCATGATACTATTTTCTTGAACAAAGTGATAAGCAATGTAAGTATTTCCCATTTGAATGTTCCCACAAATATTCCTTAACTCTAAGAACCGGAGCAATTCTTTATATAATAAAAAATCTTTTTTTTTTTTTTAATGTTTATTTTTGAGAGAGAGCGAGCGAGCAAGCACAAGCCGGGGTGGGGCAGAAACACAGAGGGAGACACAGAATCTGAAACAGACTCCAGGCTCTGAGTTGTCAACACAGAACCTGAAGTGGGGCTCGAACTGATGGAGCAGAAGATCAAGACCTGAACTGAAGTCAGATGCTTAAC
This sequence comes from Acinonyx jubatus, assembly GCF_027475565.1. Lineage (NCBI taxonomy): Eukaryota > Metazoa > Chordata > Mammalia > Carnivora > Felidae > Acinonyx > Acinonyx jubatus. The sequence continues at coordinate 11,398,495 of NC_069381.1, read as the reverse complement.
TGATTGAGCCACCCAAGCGCCCCTATAATAAAAATCTTTAACTGTGCTAAATTTCAATTCATCTCTATACTCAAGATGAACTCCTTAAACACAAAAATTCACTAAATTTAAGTCAGGATAGAGATATTCCTTTGTGGGTTTTTTAGATGTTTACCATTTTCAATTTAGCAGACACAGACATAATGTAGGGGGGAAAAACCTGAATATTATAATACTCTAGAATTATACCGAGATCATTTTTTTATGGCAAAGCATATTTCCACACACTGAAAACCAATTAGATAGTACACAAAAATTATACGGTTTCTAATAAAATACTTAAACATTCTCACTGGTTTCCACAACAGAGTATGCTATTTTCACTCACAATATGAGTAGCTCTAAGGCAAATAATAGTAAGTAAAAATAAAGTAAGTAGGGAAGGTTAGAAATTTAACTACAGAAAAATACTACTTTGTTTTGTCTCCTTGTTCAGCAGACTAATATATATGTTGGTTTCAAGGGCTTGCACATTTATTTCAAATCATCCAATAAGGAAATTCAGGAGCCCAATTTTAATAAATATATACACTGAAGGAATTTGCAGACTACAATGCTTACTCTAAATGCTGTGGACTAATTAACTACAGCTCAAACACTAGATTTTTTAAAGTAACAGAGAAATACACCGTCTCCAATTGGATATACTAGTTTTCAAGAACTACTGCAAACATTTTTTTAAATTTTAGCAAAATTTCAAAGGAGAAGGTGAGACTTAGAAGACCATTTGGAAAAACTTTCACATTACCACTATCCTTATAACTTGTATATAAATTTTCCCAAAGCATGAGTGCTCACAGGATTAAAAGTGTCTCATAAATCAAGGCTGAATTCGCTTCATGAGCATACCAAACAATACAATGCCTGAGCAATCACCAGTCTACAAGAAAGGTAGTTGGAAAAAGGTGCCCTCTACACAAGTCAAACACCACCATCCTTCCGGGCACTGAGCCCTGTTTTCCTCTAATCTGCCAGAGACATTCTACTCAGGAAGTAAAAAAACAACATTTCAAGCATTCTATGTGATTTTTTAATGCTATTTCTCAAGATAACTGATTTTTTTTTTTTTAAAACGTACAAAAGCCCATCATGAAAACAGATTATCAAAATTATAACATTCAAAATCAGAGATGTTTCTACATAGAAACTGGCTAGGCTCTAAAAAAGAAACGACGTAGCAATGATGTAAGGCTAGGGTGAGTCAAATCTGTTTTAAGTCTAAAAATATATCTAGTTATAGAATACTAAAGAAATGGAAACTCTTCCACTATATTTGTATTGTGTCCCAAAAGTAAAGCTATCCAGATACATGTAACACATAACATACATTCCAGAGATTTAAGCTCAGAAAACCACTGAAAGAAGACCTTTGAAATTAGCAAAACCAAAATACATTTTTAAATAGGTCTCATTCTTTGACAAATTTTTTACATAAGCTGCTACCCTGCTCTATATCTGCACAATCTTTAACGTATTCTCAGTAACTGGACATGGGAAGAACCTGAATATGCAATTTACTTATTATCTACAAATAAGATATAAAGAATTTTAGATTCTTTAAAGGGCTCTATTCGTTTGTTCATTCTAATTCAGGCAATCATCTTTGCATACACCTCTCTTACAACTAAAAGACAGCAACCAATTGTTGTGTAACTCCTCCCTTCCCCCCTTCCACCCAGCTAACATACAAAGGAAAGGACTTTCTCTATTGTGCAAATTCAGTCCCTGCAATAGATCTTTGTTAACTAAAATCTGATTCAGAAATAGTCCTCATTTAGTTTTTTTCAACCAGCATATTAAAAGCTGTAAAGATAATGAACACAACAAATGTGTTCTTATTGCAAGAGGGTAAAGCCAAATTTTGAAAATGCCCTGATTACACTTTAAAGATTTGGTCATTCTTTAGTATGGAAGAAAAAAAGCCAGATCAGCATCCTTCTCTCAATCTATTTTTCACCAAAAACACTGATCAAAATGTAAATAATAAAAAAAAAATTTTTGGTTCTGACCCTTCCCCCCCCCCCACAAGTACCTCTAAACTGCCAGCTCCCTAAACTAACTGGCTTAATCTTAAAAAAAAAAAAAAAAAATTACTACAAAAGCCTAATCAGTGTTACAAGAATAATCATTTTGAAAACGTTTTATATAATGTATTCCCAGTATACACCTCTTAATCCTGTAAAACACTTATCAGTTAATGTAATTAGCTAGGGAAAGGGAAAAAGCTGGTAAAAGGCATTGTAGGGTTTCTCGCATTTTGATTTCTAGAAAACACCAGAAGTGAGCATCCTTAAATTTCCTTGCAGAGCTGTCATTCTGGTACAACTACCTTTTTATCCCTTTTACTTAAATTACTCAAATTTCATTTTCCTCCCGGTAGCAATCACACATTTTACAAAACATTTTTTACAACAGAGATAAAACGCTTTGAATTCCTCCAAACAGGGTCCATTTAGCTCCACAGCTGGAGAAGCAAAAACATTTCTTGTACATGTTTAAGAATAAACAAGAAACCAAAAATGGAGATTACCTGTCAGTAGGAAGTGGGAGAATGGGAACTGGGAATCCCGAGGTCAGGGGTGAAGGGGAAATTTTTCTCTATAAATCTTTTAGTCTTTGAATCCATAAGAATGCAATGCCTATTTAAAGAAGGACGTTTGTTTAAAGTTTTTAAACATCGCTTTTAAAATAATGGAGTTTGGTGGACACACGGTCTGCACAGTTTTAAAATAATCTGCTTTTATCAGCAGCATCTGCTTTTGCTCTGCAATAGGTGAGATACTCCTTTAAACGCAGTCGCGAGCACTGTGCCGGCTAAGCCCTCTTTAATACAGTAACGTTCCTCCAGACCTCGGCTTTCGAAGGCAGCTCGCATCCTCCGCCCCCTCCTCCCTCGGTGCATTCTGAGATCTGCTCGGCTGATTCCCACATAAAGTGGGTCCTGGCCGCCATTTTAGAAAGTCATTCACACAAGCCGGACCGCAGCACCAACCACTTAAAAACCTCCCCAAACTCCCCTGCACGATTTCCTCTTTCCTTTCCCTAACCCCTCATCTTGAGAGGAGTCAAACTCCCTGCAATAGGCATGCAATGTCTCTGGAATGTGCATAACGCGAAATGACACGTCCGGCCACAGAACACTGAGGAGCAAAGCGAATGCTGCAATGCACGTGTTTGCACGTCGGTACAGACGAATTTCCCAGGCAGAGACCCACAGACAAAGCCCACCAGGTGTTAAAAGTGACCACATCTAAGTGGTTCTTCCACTCCAATAATCTGCACCTCCAAGATTTTCCCACTAAAGCAGTGAAGATACTGGGGCTGTGGGTGGGGGTAATGGGTGGAGCAGCGCCAGGAAGAGAAAGTTCCCATCTGCCTCCCAACTGAGCCCAAGGTCTCGATCCCCTTTATCACAATGGACAGAGGTGAGTTTTTGCTCCCTGCCTCGCCCTGTCTGGTTTCTCAGCACAACGTAGTAAACACCGGGAGAGTCCCTGGAAGCGCGCCTCCCCCAGCCCTGCCTAGGACAGCGCTAGCAGGTTATGAATGGCCTCACTATTGCCGGCTCCTTTTCACACGCGGACACGCGCAGACGCGCGCTCCAGCGGTGAAGATTTAATACCCCAGTAACAGCAACCACCAACAGAATCAATGATCCTCCATTTAAAAGACAGAGTGGAGCGCTGCTGCCTCTGCTTCCATTTCCTTATCCAAGCAGCTCCAGAGCAAGCGACGCAATCTATTTTTCCCATGGTGACTCACTAATAAGGGCGCTCCATAATTTCCTTCACTCACTAGATAGTAAGGGGAATTAAGAGGAAACCAAACTTAAAATCTTTAAGGATTTTGAATATCGGGAAATACAGTAATTTTCAAAGGCAATCATAGATTTGCTACAGTCCTTCTCATTTTGCACCAAGCCTAAGTAAACCGTCACTTCCAGCATTTGATGCCGAGGACTCTATCCGTTACGGTACACGTATGTTTCACAAAGAAAGCAAGCGCCTAAATACTACTGTAGAGGAAAGATGGATCAAAAACAACAGATTCCTATATTTCACACACAAAACACATTCTGGGAAGTTTAAAAAAGCAGCTACGTGTTCTAATCTTAAAAGACTTGCTTTTTCCTAACCACCGAGTAAAGAACTCTGGGTGGGAGGGAATCTCTTTTCACAGGCGGCCCCTACGCGCTAACCCGGCGCGGCCCCGGAGGCAGAGAGCCTGAGGCTTTCGGGCTCCGACGCGAACTGGGTACCGTCCTACCTGAGGTGGGCCTTCCCCGGCAAGCCCTCGGTCCCCACCGTCCTCCTCGCCCAGGGACCCCAGACGGCTGAAAGCGGCCAGGAAGGCGAAGGAGCCAAAACAGGCGCACCAACTTATTTTCAGACACCATCCCCTCCAGCCAACCCCGCAAAAAGAAAAAAAAAAGGGGGGGGGGAAACCAAAACACAGAAATGAAAAAAATGTGCGCTTGCTATTTCCCTTTAGTTTCTAGATCTGTAAGTCCTTGGTGAGAGGTGTCTGGAACCTCGTAGTGTCTCCCCAATTCTGAGATGCACCTACACCACCTACCAAGACTTCTGCCTGGGTCAAACCTCTCCTCTCACACAAACCCCTCTGTAGGTCAGACATTTCCATCAGTCCGCAAGGCGAGGAGCGGGCGCTGCTGCGGGACTCCGGCGTTGGCCGCGCCGGGTTGGGGGGTCCCTAGTAGACAGGGGTCCGGAGCGGCGGCGCGCAAGGATGCGACCCACCGCCGCCCGGCCTGAGCGCGGGCACCCTCCCGGCGCCGGCTCCGGGGAGGCCGGGCGACAGCCTCCTCCTGGCTAGGTAAGGAGAGGGCGGCAATGGGGCCGCGCCGCCGAGGCCGAGGCCCAACGCCGCGACGCGGGCCGAGCGGCGACCAGACAGCCGCGCGCTCCTCGCACCCGTCCGTGGGTCTGGCCCGGGTCCCCTCAGCAGTTCCGCGCACCACGGGGAGGGGCCGGCAACGGGCCGGACGGGCAAGCAGCGCCTGAGGAGAAAGCGCGGCCCCGGGCCGCGTGTCACTCACCGTTTGAAATGCTCGATGATCTTCTCTTCCCGCACATTCTCCGGTAAGTTGCCCACCCAGAGGTGCCTGGTTTCCCGGACCATGCTGGGCGGTGTGCCGGCGACCGCTGGTGCGGGTTCTCCCTCGCCGGCTTCGTACGAGCCCGTCAGCGCCGGGAGGCGGGCGCCGGGGCGGCGGCGGCGGCGGCTGCGGCGGTGGCGTCGGCAGCGGCGGCGGCTCCTCCGGCTCCCCCCCGTGCAGAGACCATCCCTCTCCCCCAGGTTCTGACTCTCGGGCCTCGCAGCTCCGCTCTGCCGCCACCACACACCCGAAGCCGACCCTCGCGCTCCGGCGGCGCATGCGCCCGGGCGGCGGCGGCGGCGGCGGGCGGGGGAGCGGGGAGGAGGGGCGAGCGGGACCCGGGCGGCAGCGACTACGACGAAGCTGGCGCTGTGGCAGCCGGACGCTTCCCACCGGCGCGCGCGGCCCGCCTCCCTCGCCGCGGGCGCGCGCGCGTCCGCCCTCCCGCCGAGGCCGAGGCGCCGAGTTCCTCCCAGCCGGCGCGCAGGCGCGCGGGGGAGGGAGGGACACGGGGTCGGAAAGGAACGCTCGCGCGCCGGGTCCCGGTGCGCAGGCGCGCAGTCGCGCGAGGAGCCGGCCGCGGGGCGGGCTCTCAGTCAGGCTTGGGGCTCTGCGCGTGCGGGGGCAGAGACGGCCTCCAGCCCCTCGAGCAGGGATCCCAGGCGCCGGTCTGGAGGAAGAAGAGAGAGAAAGGGGGTTGGTTTTGATAGGGCTGCGTGTCAAAGCGGCTGCCAGTGACCCTCCTAGGAGAAGCCAAGACTTCTTCCCCTGCTCACCCTTCGGCCAGGAGCTGGCGGTTTCCGGGCAGTTGGATCCCCGCCTGCTTGGGAAAGTGTCAGAACAGGGCCGCCCTTCTCTCTGCCCAGCGAAGCAGTGACAGCTTCACAAACCCATTCCTCTCAAGAATCATTAGCTTGTAACGTTAAGCAACTTTATTTTATATAAGATTGCGAAACCTTCTGCAAGCTATCCTAGCTGATCGTTACAGGATACCAGGAATAGAACTGAAATGAGAAGGCTACGTATCTAATATTGTATAAAGGATTCATATAGAGATTTACTGTAATTTAACATTTAAGCATAGAAATGGATCAGACCTCTGGCCTTTCCAGGCCTAAAGGCCTTTAAAGACCACAGTAGAACTTTTATATCAAGACCAGTTTGCAACCCTGGAGAAAACCCACAAAATTAAGGCAATTGTACTGAGTCCAGAAAAATGGAATTGTTTAAATTTTCTTTTCCATTTTTTATCTACAAAAATAACGTATCAAAGGCGTGGAGCTTCAAGTACATACCAGATTGTAAATATTTGGTCTCATTCACTGTCTCAAATAGGAGCCAACTTACCACCAAACTATGCTGTTTTGAATTGAAAAATATGGTCACCATAATCAATGGCACTAATACCCGGATCACCTGTGCATAATTAGTTTCTTTCGTTCCCACAGACAGTAATGCTCCCAAGTAGTTTTGTTGTTGTTTGCCACATAGTCTAACGTAAGTTTCTTAATGATTGTCAGACTTAGAGTCACATCAACTGTCTTGTATTTGGTTTAATAATGGTCTATACTAAATAAATAATCTTGATCTCAGCAGGTCTGATGAATTGAGATAATCTCTCCTCTTTTTAGGACGTTCAAAAGTCTAAGCAAGCCCCCACTTTAAACAGTTGCAACAATTACAGTAAAGATGTCCTAGCTCAGGAGCTAACTTTACCATCCATTTGAAATGATTTTTGGAATTTTGACAAGTTACTTCTCAAACTTCTAGATTCTAAGGTAATTTAACTAGTTTTTATGCTATTTTTCTAGCTTATGTTTACATTTTTTCTATTTCAATTTTTTTTTTTTTTTTTTTTTTTTTTTTACTGTTTGGGAACTTCAGTAAGTCAGAAACAGAAAGAGGTGGTGGCAAAGAGTTAGAAACAGAAAAGCCCTACCCTAATAGTGGCACTCATTCATAATTTAGTTAAGGTATTAGTGCCACCCCAGAGGTTCGTCTTGTCTTCATGCAAATCAGTCATTAAATGAAATGGAAATGTGTGTTCTTGAAAATATTCTGGAATTGATTTCTCAGTAAAAGCACATCAAACCACATTCAGATGTAGGATAAGTCATTTACATTTGGCCATTTCTCTGTCACATCAACTATCACATAAGGAGTGTCAGGCCAGCACCCTATTAACCTAAACCCCTGAACTATATAGCCCTGTATATACAGATGCAGTTAGCGTTGAACTAAAATGCATGTTTCCATGAAGCATGAATTTCAATATAAGCAACCACAATTTGAAACACATTTTAAAATATGATGTAAATGATTTATTTAAAACCTGATAGGCTATGAATTAGCTGAAACCTCTTGGGAAAGACCAAAGTGTCACCATGAAGAACAGAAGAGATTCAGCTCAACTGCATTAAGAGGGGCAACTAACAAAGACGAGGATTCAGAAAATAGGGTCTTGCACTTAGAGAAGGGGATATCTCACCTTGAATGCAGACTTCAGTTAAAATCATGCTGAAGAAAAATTCAAGGGCTGAAAAAAAAAGGGGGGGGGGGCTTTTAGATGCAAAATCAGGAGAGACTAATTAGAGTAATTATTAAATATGGTATCCATCTAGGACTCCCACAGAACAATAAAAGGATAAACTAGAACAAAATAAGAACCAGTTAAGATGTTTTATACTACTTTCTGCACGGCACAAGAATTAGGTGACATTAAGTGAAAATTAAAGCAACATGTTTACCAACTAAAATTTTTTTTAACATAACACAAATTGTTAAGCAAAATTGAATTAAATTCTCCCAAAGACCTTTACAGATCACAGACTGTCAAAAAGATTAGGTACAAATGTCAAATTAAGAGAGTATCAGTTCTTGTTTTGCCAGAGATTTACCAAACTGAGAAACAGTCTCTCTCTAACAAGATTAAGGCTATAGCAAAATCCCATCAAATGTCATTTGATACCACCTTATACTCAGGATCTCTTGAAGTGTTAGTCAGAATACCTGTTGGGCACCACAAATAGCAACCGAAGTATTCATGTTAGTTTCCTGGGCTTTTAAAAATCTGATGTGTATTTCTAAAAAGAGAATTCAGTTTATAAAATGTCAACATACATCAACTAAATAGATATATAGATTATTTAATGAATAAAACAAATTTCAATTCTTATCTGTTCAAATTCTTAATGTGCTCCTTTGATGCCAAAATATATATATATACACTATATATGTGTATATATAGTATATATATGTAGTATTTATATATATTGTATATACACATAGTATATATATAGTATATATGCATATAGTGTGTGTGTGTGTGTGTATATATATATATATATACTACATATATAGTGTATATACATACATATAGCAATTTAGGTAGGAAGTCTGTCCATCTCTGTTAAAGTTAATAGTTGCAGGTTAAAAATATTGCCCATATTCCTTACTGATTCTTTCAGCATAACAAACACTGCTTGACCATGAATTGAAAAACACTGAGGAAAAAAACATTGATGGTATGAATGAGAGACCGTAATGTATAATGGAATAACCCTTGGATTAAGAGTTAAAAATTCCAGTTCCAATTTTGTCACTGGCTATATGACCTAGGCAAATCAATTAAATCCTCAAACGTCTCAATATCCTTATCTGCAAAATGAAGATAAAAAATATGCTTTCTCTACCAAAAATGGTTGCTAGAAGTATCAAAGAAGATAACATATGTAAAAGAATTTGGAAGAAACACACCATAAAAATATCACAAATACTAATAAGTTGACCACTAATTTCATATTTACATCAAAAATAAGCATCAGTTGGGGGCCTGGGTGGCTCAGTTGGTTGAGCGTCCGACTTTGGCTCAGGTCATGATCTCACGGCTCGTGAGTTCGAGCCCCGCGACGGGCTCTGTACTGACAGCTCAAGAACCTGGAGCCTGCTTCTGCTTCTGTGTCTCCCTCTCTCTCTGCTCCTAACCCACTCACATTCTGTCTCTGTCTCTCTCAAAAATAAATAAACATTAAGAAAAAAACTTTTTAATAAAAAAAAAAAAGCATCAGTTGAAAGAACATACTATTACCAATTTTCACAGTTATAGCCAAGTCCTATAGTCAAATCAAAATGCACTAATTGCATATTAAGTGTGCAGTTTCTGGTTTTTGTGGGTTTTCGCTGACTTTTTCTATTGCAAATCTCCTAATAACAACAAAACTGGTAAGTGCATGCCCTTTGCACAGCCCCAAATCAAGTATTTGATTTTTTTTCAGTGCCTTTCATTTTTATTGGCAATGTATCAGGAAACACTGGGAAAGCTTTTCTCTGTTTCTGTCCTTGTTACAAAATATTTACAAAAGCAGAATTTCTTCATAAGCACTTATCTTTGTATGTTTTCAATAGCAAGGCAACCCACTCTGTTATTCTAGTTTTTAAATTATTTTAACAATAACTGATGCTCACTGAAAAAGATCAAAAGTAGGTTGCGATCTCTCCTTTCATCTATGATAAGTGGATAGTGAAGTGAATATCCTCATTTAAGTATTACAGATAATTCAGAAAGGTAACATTAAAGCAGAGCCATTTGCAAAAGGAAATTAAAATAGATGTTTTTAATCAGGTCTTACTTTCACACTGTGAGGAGCTCCCATATTTAACATGCTAGATGTGCTCAAAGAGTTCAGTCATGCATAATGGAAGCCCCGTTGGAGAAAGCATCTGAGCCTCAAACTCGGGCTTTGAATGCTACCCCAGCCAATAGAGCAGATAAATTAATATCAACATTTGAGCAGGAGGACAGAATCGTTACCAGATATTTAACAAGATTTTGGTTACAAATCTAGTCCCAAGCAATTAAAACTAAACTATTTCATGACAACACATATACTTAAGATACAAGCGCTTGTTTCTAAAGGCATCATGTAAAAATACATTAACGGGCTCTAAAATGATCAAAGCCTATTTGACAATACAAATTCCTTCTATTATTAGAAACAGTTTTCCAAACAGTAGAAATGAAACAGACAACACTGCTATATTATTCTCAGAGTGTTTGACATATTGCTAGTTCTGAGAGTCAACTGGCGAAAGGCAGACTTGTCCATTAACAGACTTATTTTGATACAGCAGGCTCACTCTGGTGGAATTATATATACATAAATTATCAGAACTTCCATCAATTGAACATTAGCCAGCTAGCTCTCTAAATCATTCTTTCAGCAGGCTAACATTTCATCATCTATTTTCCTGTTCAACCCTCTAAGAAAGCTCAATAATTTATCCCACGTTTTTAGTTTTCCAGAAACGAATGTAATGGCTGATATTTTCTTATAAAAAATCAATTCGTATGTTTCTACCATTTCCCAGGAAAGTTGCTAAAAGTAACTTTTTTCCCTCTATGAGGAAATACTGCTAATGTACCTAATATTTACAATTACGAACACGATTTATTAACATTTATGGCATTGGAAAAAATGGACTGGGAGGATATTTTCAAATATATTAATCACAGCTGTGCCTATGTGGTAGAATTTTTTTTTTTTTTTAATTTTAATTCTACTAAAGTTAACAGCCAGTGTTAGTTTCAGGTGTATAATACAGTGATTCAGCAATTCTATACGAGTGCTCATGATGACAAGCGTACCCTTAATCCCCTTCACCTATTTCACCCATCCCCTCACCCACCTCACCTGAAATTTAAATTTTTAAGAAGTTTTTTTTCATCTATATTTTCTTAAAATTTTCTTCTACACCTTCTTCAGTTAACATATACTGCTTTTATAATTAGAAAAAGCTGTAATAAAATGACTTTTTCGAAGTCAGCATCTGGGTTACTTCAGTTAAGGGTTTCTCTGAAATGTTGATGCTGGACTCTACTAAATTAACATATTTAACAGATCCCATGTGAACAAAATGTTATTCACTATGTTAATTCGGAGATTTCATTCAACCTTTTAAACCCCTGCTGCTAATCCTCATGGGAGAAAAGACTAACCCTCTTCACTAGAAGTGCTATACTTTAATCAAAACACCTCATGTATTGCAGATTGTAACTTTTAAACATCAGGAAGTCAGAATACAAATCATGCAAATCAAGGCTACTGATTAATTCAAAGACTACTATCAAAGTATAGTTGATGGAATCTCAAAAACAGTAATACCAAATAAAATGTGTTTAGTAACTTGTTATATAGGTTTTGAAATTTTCAGCAGACTCGGGATTTAAGCTTCCCTGCTCTAGTTTGAAGTAGAAAATTTAGACAAAAAATTATTTATGTACTCCTTCAAAATGTTTTGAAAACTGTTTCCATTTCAATTCAATTATTATTGTTTGATAATAATGCCTCTTTAAATCACATCACTGCCTCGAATATTTTGCATTACTCGTCAGGAGGGTAATGATTGCTAATTTTATATAATTCGACATTAGAAACCTTTTGGCTTAAGATAAAACCACACTATTTAAAGACAAGGTAGGACATGATGCCTTGCTGAATTAAATACTGGAATTATTTTTCAGGCTTTAAAAAATTAAATTTCAGTATTTTGATGGAGGCACTCGTTGAATTTTTTTCACGCCATATACTACAAGAGTCATGGAAGCCACTTCTTACACTTCTTTTTGGTAAATACTTTGGCTGAAAAGAGAATGCCTCAGGATAACTCTTAAAGGATGCTTGATTAAAATGGTCATTAAAATGGTTTCTCTAAGAAAACAGAATCATTAAGAGTCAGAACTAAAGACTTCACGGTATACTGTAGTTAGCTGGCAGAAGGGGCAGGGTGGGATGAACTACTAAAAGGGGTCTATGTTCTCCCCACCACACAAGATGATATAAACACACACCCAAGCATAAACCTTTCCCTTAAATTCACTCGAAAGTGGCTTCAAAACGGGGTACTCTTGTCTTTCACAATTTTCAACTTAAGCATATATATCGTTCCCCTTAGGATCAGTTTCCAGAGATCCTAATTATTAGACCCCAATAAGAACTTTGTTTTTATGCCTATTTAAAATTATAAAGCGTACAAATAAATGTAAAAAAGCTTTAAAAAAAATCGGGGGTGCCTGGCTGGTTCGGTGGATAGAGCATGAGCATGCGACCCTTGATCTTGGAGTCTTGAGTTCAAGGCCCAAGTTGGTATAGAGTTTACTTAAAAAAAATAATAAAAACATTGTTTAATTACAAAACGTACAAACAAAATCTTCCCCTTATTTAGTGGTGTTGCCCTTACTTTAGGGACTTTGACTTCAAAGACTCTCATTAACCATAATTTGTTAGGATAGAATCTCTAACCGAAATTCTGCGAATTCAAAGGACAGTTAATCTGGTCATTTCCAAGCTTCAAATTACAGCCTTGTTAGCAGGGGGAGAATTCTATTGCTTGCCAGTGCCTCAACGCAGCCTCTGGATAGCTTTTCATATACTAAGAGTTGTTAGGAATCTGGCACCAACTCAAAATTCCCACCAGGAAGAAAGATCTTCCTTCCTTAGGACCCACTGCGTGGCTCCGCCCAGAGCCTTGACCTGACCTGACCTCGGACTTTGCGTGGTCAATGGTGCACGCGCACCTGCGGGCAACTTAGCACTGCCCAACAACTTCAGAGGCAAAATGAGGCTCTCGACCATAAAATGTCTGTCTCTAGGAGCCCCCAAGGTGCCTTCCTCGCGAACAAGCTCCCTCTTTTAAACCTTACATCTATCAGGATCTGAAGGTACGTTACACGCTAAACGAATATCGGAAGGCAATTACTCCACCAGTGAAACGAATGTCCTTCAAAAGGGGGCAAGGAAACAAAGCTCAGGACTGGAGACAGCAGACCTCCATGCCCTGCCAAGGGAACCTCACTTAGCCTGCTGGATTTCAGAAACGGGCTGGCATGGGGAGCGGATTACAAGGCAAGATAAAAGAGCTGGGGGGGGGGGGGGACTTTAAGAACCCACAACCCTGGCAGTAACTTCCACACTTCTAAGGGGACAGGAAAAGAAAACTAAAACCAAAGGCACCTTGAGAAACACTAAAAGCTGTTACTATGGTTACCACTCGGCGAGCTCAATTCTGCCCAGAGAGACCGAGCAGTACGCCCGGGCCCTTTGTCCGCATCCACACACCAAGCACAAACCTAGCGGCCAGCCCCACCAAAGGCTTACGTCTGCAACCGAGGGAGGCGTTCCAAATAAAGGACACCTTTATTTTGGTTTAGTGAGCAAGAACTGCAGGCAGCGCCTGAGGGAAGCCGGCGCGGCCACCACCTTGTCCCTGAGCCAGGGCTATTCCCGCCCCCTCCCCGTTTGGAAAAGGCTCCACCACACTTGCAGGCACCGAATCCGGTCAGGAGCCGGACCAAACATGGCGCAGGCAGGCGTGGAAGGGAACCAACCAGACACAGTCCGAGCTCATCCCTTCGGCACAAAGGGAAGGCTCAGCTCCAGGAAACCCGCGAACAGAATTGTTAACCCCTCAAGACGCTACAGTTTCCCCGAGTGGGAGCTGAGGAAACAGTGAGTAGGACGCAACCGAGTAGCTCAGACGCACTTCATAGCGAAGACGCTACCGCAACCGGCGCGGAGAACACAGCTCGGCGGAGACGACCTGCTGCGCAGGCGCGCGGAGCAACGACGCGAGCGCTTCGGCCCTGCCCCTCCCCCCCTCTTCTCTCAAAGGCCAGGGGAGTTGCCCCAACGCGCTGGCGCAACGACGGAACGTGGGGGGGGGGGGGGGGGGGGGGGGAGGAAAACCTGTTCCCTTCATTGTGAGAGCGAACGGCCCCGCCCCGCACGCGCGCGCGCACGCCCCACTCTCACACTTGCACACGCGCGCGCCGAACTTGCCGCCCAATCCGGCGCGCATGCTCCGGGAGGGAGGCGGCGGCGGAGCCTGCGGCTTTTTGGTGTTTCCCTGAGAAGTTTCTGGAAAGACGGAGCCCAAGGGAAGCTGGGGGATGGGGAGCACAGGGAAGCGACCGTTTGAGAGAAAGAAAGCGAAACATCCAAAACACACCGACACCGCCCAGCTTCCATCCATCACGTCATGGCCGAGGCAAAGCCCAAGGCCACCAAGACCCTCACGCCACGGGGCGGGGGGGGGAAGCTTGGGGACTGCAGCAGCCGCTCCTTCCTCTGCCTGTGCCCAGCCCCGAGACCCCTGACCACGGGGAGAAGGGAGAGGGCAAGGGGGGAGCGATGAAAAATCTAAAACGCTCACTGGAGGTTTGCGTGGGGTGCAAGCCGACATCCGCCCTCTGGAGCTGCCCGTGCACTCTTGGGCCGCCCGTGGCTCTCCTCTGGGTCTCGAGCGTGGGCTCCGCATTGAGATTCTACGCGGCTGCCGAAGTGCTGGTTCGGGAACTCCTTAACCCCTGTTTCCTCAATCTCCCCCTCATTTGGGGGGGGGGTGTCATTTGGTCCCTCTTCCTGTCTTCACTTTGATGGCCAAGAGCTAAAGCTGCGGGCGTGCAACACTAGAAAGGGGTGCTCCCTGCCCGCGCCAGCCCGAGGAGCGTCTTGGGCGGGCAGGGGTCGCCTGGCTGTTGTGCGACGTTCAGTTCTTTCCAGGTTTTGGCCCCTTAAGTGAGAGCCTCCGGCAGTGGGGCAAGTTTGGAAGCGCAAAGGCGGCAAACGCACAAAGCGCCGCCTGGTTTGCGGAGTCGAGAAGCTGCCGCCGGAGTGTGGGGCGCGAAGGCGTACCGGTGCCCAGGGAGGATCGCCCCCGACCGCCACCACAAGGAAGCCCGGGCGGGCATTGTCGCGCTCGGAGGGCGGAGGGGGGGGAGCGGGGAGAGGCCCGCGGCGCCTTTTATTTCTCCGTCGGCGCCGGCTCGGGACTTGGCGCGGCTGCCATTTTGTGGCGCGGCCGCCATTTCGCGGGGCCGAGGGGGCAGCGGGACGGGGGAGGGGCGCGCGCGGCCGCGGCCGGCGGGGGGCGGGGCTGGCGACGGCGCCCGGGCAGCCCCCAGCAGCGAAGGCGAGCGCGTCCCCTTTGTTCTTCGCCTCTGGGCTGGGGCTGCGCCGCGGTGCCGCAGCGCTGCGGGCGCAGGGCGTGTGCCCCCCCCCCCCCCAGCCGCGGAGGGGCGTGCGCACAGTCCCAAGTCCCCCCTGCCCTCTGAGCCCTTCCAAAGGGAGGCCCGTCACCCCTACCCTCGCTCGGTGAAGGGAGTGCGTTTTGTCGGGCCGTGCCCCGAACACCACCGTGGGAAGCCGTGGTTCACCCTGAGAATGAAGGCGCTTTGGGAGCCTGGTGCGGTGGGGGTAGCAGATCGGTGTGGATGCCACTGCCTTGAACCGTAGTGGCGCCCCGCAAATAGAAGAGTGCCGGGCCACGCGAGCTGGGAGACCTGACAAAGGTGCCGAGCGCTAGCGTAACCGAGAGGTCGGGCTCTTTAAAGAAAGAAGAGTGTCTTTGAAGTGCTGTCGGGCGGGAGGAGAGCCAGACGTTGCCGTTCATTGGCCGGCCGCGAGGCACGCACTGCGCAACTAGTTTCTGATAGGTTTTATGGCACATTATTTCGATCTGAGCCATAAACTGGAACAATAGATTGGAATATTTTATTTCTGTCTGTTGAGAACATTTTCCATTTCGCTTCTTTTTTAAGCCCCTTACGAGTATGTAAATAGCAAATTGACTTAATAAAATATTACGAGCCTTCCAGTGTCATTTCGAATCCTGAAAGAGCTATTGTTTTTCTGATTTCAAGGGAATATTAAAATGTGAATCTTGGCATTTTAATGTTCACTTTGCGGCTGGAATCAACAAAGCCAGGAAATTCAAGAGTAATGCTTCTATATTTGTCTTCCAGTCTTTGCGATTTGTGCAAGGTATTTTTGTTTAATGGGTTTGGGTGGGTTTTGTTTTTTTTTTTTTTCAGTTTTGTTTTTCTTCACAGCAACATGAATTCATAAGCGAGCCAGCCTTTTCTGGCTCAGGTCCCCATGCCTTTTGGTGTTACAGCTACAGTAGGATTGATTCCCCCTCCCCTTACTATGTATAATTGGGGGGGGGGAGGGGGCTGGTTATCTGTTTTAGTAATAGGGGAGTTAAACGCATAATGATAGGATGGAAAGTTAAAAAAATATATTATCGTTGAGGGAACAGATCAGGATTTGATGGCTTCCAGATAAAAAACATTTTAGGAGTAGCTGTTAGATCCCAAATTTTGTCTCCATTTCAGTATGACTAAAAACACTGCCTGGAATTTTAATTTCTTATACTCTATCTCAATATTCTGCAAAGCACAATATGTTTTTTGTGTATTGAGAACTTATGAAATATATTGTTTTTAAAACACTGTCACTTTTTGTTTGTACAACCAAAATTAAGTAGTATGAAACTATTAGCTTTATTGGGAATTAGGACAGAATAAGGCAGACAAAACATGCCTTTAAGAGCTAGGCAGTTGAAATTTATAGAGTGATTACACAGTCCTTTCACTTTGTAGAGCTGTAGAAGGATCTGTTTTAACAATTCTGATCCCTACAATTTGTTTTTATTTATAAAACATGTTATTTCCCACCTTTAACTCTTACACTTAACACGAAAAGCACACCCCCTTTCTGTACAAAATATTTGCAGTTTGTATTTTCTTTAGAGTGGGTGCTATTTAGCACTGTTCACCTGTCCCTTATGACCAGTGCCATACATTTGCAAAACAGTTGAACAGAAATTCAGGAAGCTTCTCTCCCATCCTAATGTTGGTCTCAAAAACATGTTCCAACTTCCTATGCCAAAAGGCTAAACAGTGTTAAACAGGTGGGCTTTAAATGTGCAGAGCCAAGTTCAAATAAGCAGATTCTGAATTACAACAATCTCATGATCTGCCTGCCCTTGGAGTTAAAGTGCTTTGTATGTCGTCCTAGGACTGGTTTCGTTTAGTCAAACCACACAAGACTAGAGAATTCCACGATCACCAATCCATTGTTCCTATAGAGTTCTTTCTTTTTAAACTGAGCTGCTTAATTTGTACTGTTTTGTGTTCCCTGAAGAAAGATTGGATGTTCACCAGAACCTTTAATTAAACCAAGATTCTTATAGACAGCCAGGGCAGAATCAAAGTGGTATTTGCTAGGCCCTTGGGCTTATTTTTTTGACGTTTGGTGAAGATCGTGTGCAGCTTTTCTAAACAACATAGAAACACTGAAGATCTCTAGCCATTGTTACAGGAAAGGGCAGTTTTCATGCCAAATTCTAGCATAGGAGAGAATTTAAAACAATAACAGTAATAACCTTTTCCTGGTAAGGATAAATAAGCTCTTCTAGAGACTTTAGTAATATGGGAAGTTCTTGAAAATATTTTGGCAGCAGTGAAGCACTCCCACGTACTGGAATAGTCTTCCCCTTTGAGGCAAAACTCAGAAATTCAGCACTTCAGAAGTACTGGAGTTCAAAGAACAAATCTTTGCGGCCAACAGTATGTTTCTTAGGAAAATAGAAACACGTCTATGAAAATAAAAAAGACCCTGGAACAACCCAACATTTGTCTTGCCAGAGTACAAGATTCCTGGTAATTGTGCAGTTTGTATGAAACCTGTAGATTTAACATTTTGGCGTCATGGTTTAGATGGCCTGTAGAGACAATACATCAAAAAGACTTCTGGGGGCGCCTGGGTGGCTCAGTCGGTTAAACGTCTGACTTTAGCTCAGGTCATGATCTCACAGTTTGTGGGTTTGAGCCCCTCGTCAGCCTCCGGGCTGTCAGCACAGAAGCCTGCTTGGGATTCTGTGTCTGCCTCTCTCTCTGCCCTTCCCCCGCTCATGCTCTGTCTCCTTCAAAAATAAACACTAAAAAAAAAAAAAAAAAAAAAAAAAGTCTTCTGAAAGTCAAGCTCTTTATTACTTTGTTTATGTAACAAATAAGTTTTGAGCATCAACTTCGTGCCACATCCTATTCCAAGTACTTAGGATATATTGCTGAAGACAGCAATCAGATTGCTATTCTCATGAAGCTTAGCTGGTTTGGGAAGGGGGGTGCAGGGGGGATGGTGGGAGGGGGAGAAGAGGCAATGAATATAATCCACAGGAAAATGGGGCACCTGGGTTGCTCAGTTGGTTAGGCCTCCGACCTTGGCTCAGGTCCTGATCTCACGGTGCGTGAGTTCAAGCCTCGCATCGGGCTGTGTGCTGACAGTTTGGAGCCTGGAGCCTGCTTCAGATTCTGTGTCTCCCTCTCTCTCTGCCCCTTTCCTGCTCACACTCTCTCTCTCTTCCTCAAAAACAAAAAAAAACTTAAAAAAAATTTAATCTACAGGAAAATAATAGCAACAGTAAGTGCTAGGGTGAAACTATAGAGACACATAATAAATGAAGTGGGTGTTGCAATTGAGATGGGGTGGTCAGAGTGGGCCTCATTAAGAAGGGACTTGAAGGGTGCCTGGGTGGCTCGGTTGAGTGTCTGACTCTTGACTTCAGCTCAGGTCGTGACACCAGGGTCGTGGGATCGAGCTCCATGTCCGGCTCCACACTGAGTATGGAGCCTGCTTAAGATCTCTCTCTCTCATTCTCTCTCTCTCTCTCCCTCGCCCCTTCTGGCCCCTCCCCATCTCGCACGTGCTCTCTCTCTTTCTCTCAAATAAAAATTTAAAAAAACAAAAGAAGATACTGGAGTAAAGACTGGAAGAAACTAAGGGACCAAACTGGCTATTTAGGGAGGTGATTCCACAGAGATAGAACAGGAAGTGCAAAGGTCCTCAGGTAGGAGCATGACTGGCACGTCTAAATCTAGCAAGGAAATCACTGTGGCTGGAACAGAATGAACAATGGAGAGAGTGTAAGAGATGATGAGGTCAGAGGTTAGGGGAGTAGGGGCAGGTCTATAGAACCTGGAAGGCCACGGGGGAGGACTTTCGCTTTGAGTCCGCATGGAGGTGTTGCAGAGGTGACTTGGGTTTTGAGAGCTATTGAGAATAAGAGGCTAAGGATAGAAACAGGACCCCATGCCGGGGCTCTTTCACTAATCTAAGAGACGGGGGTGGCTTCGGTGGCTAAGGGTTCCTGGATGTATTTTGAAAGCAAACCAAGAAGGCCTTGCTGATGGATTGAACATAGAGTTGATAAAAAGAGGAGCCTGAGGTTTTTGACCTGAGCAACTAGGAAGATTGAGTTGCAATCAACTGAAATAGGGAACACTGGCTAGAACCGTTTTATAGAGGAATATGAAGAGCTCAGTTTTAGATCTGTTCAGTTTGAGATAGTTATTAGATGGAGACATTAGGTAGGTGGCTGGATATGGGTCTCGAGTTCAGGAAGAAGTTCTGAAGATCTATATATTTATATATTATTCAGGAGATCTATTATACACACCTATATTGTGTCTGTGGGACGGTGTGAGAGAGAGAGTGGGAAAGAGGAGAGGGGAGGGGAGAGGGAGAGAGAGAGTTGGGAGTTGTCAACATATGAATGGAATTTAAAGTCTGAAACTGGATGAGATCACCAAGGGAGTAAGTGTAGTTATAGAAGAGAACCAGGAAAGCCCTGGGGCATTTTGACGCTTAAGAAAGAGATCTCAGAAGTCAGTAACTTGCAAAGCAACTGAGAAGGAGCAAACCAGTTAGGGAGGAGAAAAACCAAGAGAGGGTAGTGTCCAGGAAGTCAGAAGAAGAAACTGAAGGAGGAGAGAGTGATCTGTTGTGGGATGCTGTGGTGAGGTTAAGGTGAGGCAGGATTGACTGTTGGAGCACCGTGGAGGTCTTTGGCGACCTTGACAAGAGAAGTTTTGGTGGAGTAGTGGGGCAAGAGCCTGCCTGGACTACATTGAAGAAAAAAATTAGTGAGTCTGGAATCACTTTGGGAAAAGTCCTATGGTGGATTTGGAGGGGAAGATGCCAGGGGTGGTGATGGTTGAAAGTACCTTCAGTTTCAGAAAGTTCCTGGATCTTTTAGCTTTGCCTCTGTCCCATAATGGCATGATCCGGATACACTTTCTTTGGAAAAGACAACTACTTCCTATAAAATCTGCAAATTCTCAACTTGGAGTTTGGTCAACACTTGGAAGAATTTGGTCAGTAGGACAAGGAATCTAGCAGAGAGCTTTTCCTGGAATTTATATAACCATCAATGCTCACCAGCAGTCTGGAGTGCTTAGAGATACAGCCAAGCAGACTTTGCCCTGCTTTCTCAAGCATGTACCTCAATAATCCCTGATGACTCTGCAGCTTTTGTTGGACTTCCTGTAAAAAGCCTTAGACCAATGATGGCAAAGTGACTCTATCACAAGAATGGGAATGCCCTAAGAGTTAAGTGCCCCTTTCAACAGGTTTCCTGTACCTGTCATATTGGAGACTGCTTGAGTAACAGCAATTGCCAGTGAATGACAGTTAACAAGATTGGCCGTGTGCTTTATTTGAAAACGTATTTATCATCCTGGGCTTGAGCTCCACCGTTAGAATCCTGCATACTGATAAATATAGTTAAGTTAAAATTTTTATTTTCAATACCTGGTCATTTCTTATAGGAGCATGTGATAAAATACAGATATAAAATATTATGTATATATTAGCCTAAAACATGTATGCTGAATAGTCACCTTTGAAACCATCTTTATTTGGAAGCATTTATCAATTTGGATGAAGCCTAGAATATTATATGATTGAATTTATATTTTCTTTTTTTTTTTTAATTTTTTTTAACGTTTACTTATTTTTGAGATAGAGAGAGACAGAGCATGAATGGGGGAGGGTCAGAGAGAGGGAGACAGAATCTGAAACAGGCTCCAGGCTCTGAGCTGTCAGCACAGAGCCCGACGTGGGGCTCGAACTCACGGACCGCGAGATCATGACCTGAGCCGAAGTCGGCCGCTTAACCGACTGAGCCACCCAGGCGCCCCTGAATTTATATTTTCTAATACTCATGAAACACTGCACCGGCTAGCTTATGCAGTCTTAAACCATTTTTCCCTTGTCCTGGCCCACACAACGCTTGCATCAGTTACCCTGATTTGCCCTGTAGTGATCCATTTGGGGGCCAAGGAAGACCGTCTCCCTACAATAGAATATCAGAATATCAGAATATCAGAATCCTAGGCCAGTCTGATACATCTGCCTTGTGGGACTTTTTCACACCTCCTGAAAATCACTGATGTAGAACTTAAATATAGCTGAGGCACAAATGGTCTTTTCCTTTACAAACCAGTTAGTTGACTTGAGATTTATTTCTAATGGTATGAGTGCATCAGTTGCTGGCACAGAGGATATGTCATAAATAATTGACTTCCTTGAGAGGTCCAAGACTACTACATTTTTTAAAAGACATATCTCCTTTCTTCTTATTTATTTATTTATTCATTCATTTATTCACTTATTTATTTTTTAGTAAGCTCTATGCCCCAATGTGGGACTTGAACTCACAACCCCAAGATCAAGAGTTGCATGCTCTACTAACTGAGGCAGCCAGGCGCCCCATATATACTTTCTTACTTTAAAAAAAGTATACCAATAGCCAAATTATGGAAAGAGCCTAAATGTCCATCAACTGACGAATGGATAAAGAAATTGTGGTTCATATACACAGTGGAATACTATGTGGCAATGAGAAAGAATGAAATATGGCCTTTTGTAGCAACGTGGATGGAACTGGAGAGTGTTATCCTAAGTGAAATAAGTCCTACAGAGAAAGACAGATACCATATGTTTTCACTCTTATGTGGATCCTGAGAAACTTAACAGAAGTCCATGGGGGGAGGGGAAGAAAAACAAAAAAAAGAGGTTAGAGAGGGAGAGAGCCAAAGCACAAGAGACTCTTAAAAACTGAGAACAAACTGAGGGTTGATGGGGAGTGGGGGGGAGGGGAGGGTGGGTGATGGGTATTGAGGAGGGCACCTTTCGGGATGAGCACTGGGTGTTGTATGGAAACCAATTTGACAATAAATTTCATATTAAAAAATAAATTAACTAAAAGTAAATTTTAAAAGTATAGCATCTATTATATTGGAGAAAATGAAATTATTTGTACAAATATCATGCTGGATTTTTAAACTTTATTTATTTATTTTGAGAGAGAGAGAGAAAGAGAGCACAAGCTGGAGAGGAATAGAGAGGGAGAGAATCCCAGACAGGATCCACACTGTCAGCACAGAGCCCGATGTGGGGCTCAAACTCAGGAACCATGAGATCAGGACCTGAGCCGAAATCAAGAGTCAGACGCTAATCGGAGTAAGCCACTCAGGTGCCCCATGCTGGATGTTTCTAACCATTGATTATAGTTCTGCCTTTTGAAGAAAAACAGAACCAGTTTTGGGGTTTTTTGTGACAAGTCTTCTGGATATTTGAATTTCCTTATCTTTGTGTGAACCATCCTTACATTTGTTCAATAGATACTTGATTGACATTTAAATTAGAGAACGGGAGGAGTTGGCTGTAAAAGGAGAACAGAAAAATGGAGAGGTAGCTGGTGAGGGAAGAGTGGCTGGGGAAAATGGGATCTAGGGAAGTGTGCTTGTTTTTAAGATGGAAGAAATTGCAAGACTCTTTTATACCAGTGCTTATACGGTGGATAACTGATGTGGGCAGGAGAGTTTGACCGGATGCAGATTCTTAAGTAGGGGAGAAGGACTGCATACAGGAAGGAACTGGCTTTGGATAGGAATATAAAATGGTTCATCTGTCTCAGCCAATTAAACGGAACATGCACTTTCCCCATGGGGGCCAGTGTGCAAGGCTGTAAACAGTCGCCTCTTTGGTAGTGTGGGCAGAGTGTTGCTTGTATGATTTGCCTTAAGGGACCTTGGAGACCGTGGACATTCATGTCTGATCTCAGGCTATCTCCAATCTAGACTCCAGACGTACGCAGGGACCTTTGGAAAGCCTCAGGGCACAGTGACCAGGGTCCACACTGGCCCAGTCATCATGTCCAAGCTGCAGAACAAGGAGCATATGATTCAAGCTCTAAGCAGGGCCAAGTTCAAGTTCCCTGGCGGCTGGCAGATCCACATCTTCAAGGAGTGGGGTTTTACTGAGTTTAATGTGGACGGATTTAAAGACACCGTGGCTGAAAAGCTCCCCAGGTGGCTGTGGGGTCAAATACAGCCGCAGTGGCGGCCCTCTGAACAAATGGCGTGCCCTGCTCTCTGGAGAACCTTGGCAATGCCCCCTCTTGAGGCAGCCCCATCAATAAATCTTAGTCCCTTCCTGTCCAAAAATAATAAATTGATAGGTAGATAGAAATAGTTCATCTAAAAAAAAATAATAAATTGATAGAAATAGTTCATCTAAAAAAAAATAGTTCATCTAGTGAGAGACCAGAAGCTGTAATACATGGATGTAAAATGCTGGTAAACAGATGTGGTTGAACAAGTCTATACAAGAAATGCCACGATACACTAAGAGACAGTGTCAGGACCAGGAAGTTATCTACGCTTCATTTTCCCCGACTGAATATGAGAATAATGATACAGCACACCAGTCAAAAGGTTTCGATTTACATCCTATATTCTTGGTCATGTCTCTTAAACGGTTTTGACAAGATCTTTGTGTGGCTTTGCCACTAAACTAACCTAATGTCTGGCAAACAGTAGTTGTTCAATAAACATTCGCCAAGTTAGTTTCAAAACCAGAGTTGTTTTGAAGATCCAGTAAAACAAAGAATGGATGTAAAAAAAAGTGCTTTGTAGTCTGAGAAATGCGATTCACATCCAAGGTGTTTATGTTCAAGAGAGTCAGGATAAAGTTCACTGGGGTTTTTTTGACTCCTTAAATGAGAAACATTATGTAAATGTGGAAACATGGTCATTGTTACGGAGACTTTTTTTTTTCGTTTTAAAACAATTTTTTAAGTTTATTTATTTATTCTCAGAGAGAGGGTGCGTGAGCAGGGGAGGGCCAGGAGACAGCGAGAGAGAATCCCAAGCAGGCTCTGCACTGACACGTAGCCCGATGCAGGACTCAAACTCACAAACCTGTGAGATCATGATCTGAGCCAAGATCAAGAGCTGGACGCTCAGGGAGCCTAGGTGGCTCAGTCGGTTAAGCATCTAACCTTGGCTCAGGTCATGATCTCATGGTTCTTGAGTTCAAGCCTTGTGTCAGGCCCTGTGCTGACAGTTCAGAGCCTGGAGCCTGCTTTGGGTTTTGTGTCTCCCTCTCTCTCTGCCCCTCCCCTGGTTGCTCTCTGTCTCTCTCTCTTGAAAATAAATAAACATTAAAAAATTAAAAAAAAAATAAAAAAGAGCCAGATGCTTAACCAACTGAGCCATCCAGGCGCCCCATAGACTTTTTTTTCCCTTAGAGGAATAGAGCAAAACCTAAAGTGTCTGTGAACTAGCTTGTCAACTTTGGCCTTTTAACCCGTGTAATGTCACAGAATTGACAAAGTATAAAAAGGCCAAAAAACCTAAAACCATCTAAGTCAGCCAGCTGTATACGAGTGTCATAAAGTTCCAAGTTACATTTATAATACTGAGCACATAAGTATTGTATTACCTTTCCTTTTCTTCCTTCCTTTGTTTTGCCTTGTTTCTTGGTAGATTATAATTTCCAAAATAAATACAAATTGGGGATGTGGATTTACCTTTCCAGGTAACAATAAAGTTTCAAATTTGTTGATGTTTCTGCTGAGAATTTTTTTTTTTTTATTAAGAAGATTTTTTTTAATGTTTATTTTTGAGAGAGACAGAGACAGAACATGAGTGGGTTAGGGGCAGAGAGGGGAAGACACAGAATTCAAAGCAGGCTCCAGGCTCCGAGCTGTCAGCACAGAGCCTGACGCAGGGCT
This sequence comes from Acinonyx jubatus, assembly GCF_027475565.1. Taxonomy (NCBI): domain Eukaryota; kingdom Metazoa; phylum Chordata; class Mammalia; order Carnivora; family Felidae; genus Acinonyx; species Acinonyx jubatus. Next base: position 11,373,642 of record NC_069381.1, on the reverse strand, counting down.
CGAACTCACGAGCTGTGAGATCATGACCTGAGTTGAAGTCAGACGCTCAACCGACTGAGCCACCCAGGCGCCCCACTACTGAGAATTTCTTAAGGTACCCAAGTACACCAGTCTATTTTCATGGTAAATCTATACGATCTTCACACATATTGTAGGACTGATGTGGACCAAAGCTCTAGCTGATAAGAATAACTAAGAAAAAAAAAATCCCATTCAGTGCATATGTATTTTCTTACCAGGATTACAGGAGGTAATATACTTGAGCCCTGGAGTTTGAAAGCAATTTCCTATATGCTATGATTTGTTTGTTTGTTTTTAATATATATATTTTTAGGTAAACTCTGCCCCCAACATGGGGCTTGAACTCATGACCCCAAGAGAAAGAGCCTCATTCTCTATCGACTTGAGCCAGCCAGGCACCCCACGCTAAGTAAGGTTTTATTCCCTAGGAGAAGCTCTTATCTGTGATTCTGACAGAATATCTGCGAGGAGAAGTAAATCAACTCAATGCCATCATTTTCAATTTTTCGTCATTATCACTGGCGATTAGATATTACATAATTAGCTACGGTCATACAAGAGGATTCAGCAGAGCAGTTTAGGATTAAATTTAGGAATTAGACATTAGGAACTCACCAGGATCCCATAAGTGTTTTTAAGTGTTGTAATACGGGATGCTTAATTAGACCTCCAGCCTAGTTCCTGCTGTTACCCAGCACCGGGCCTTTTAGGATTACCTAGGAAAAAAAATACTCAGTTCTCAGAAAATCTCAGAAGTCACGCTCAGGCTGAGGAAAGATATTTGCTGAGTAATGCAGCTCAGTCCCCTTCCTTGTAAAGCCGGAACTGCCATATGTGTTTTTTCCAATTAGCCCCACCAGATTTCTTCTAGGCATGATTGGGTGTCCTCGAGCCAACCATTCTGCCTCTGGGGATTTACGCATTCTCGGTGAAATTTCTCTACACCATCTGATGTGATAGTCTCCCTCTACAGGTTTCCTGTTCTGGGTCACATTGAAGGATTGTGCCACCTGGTCTTAACCTACTTCTGTCTCCCGCTGCCTCGGTAAAGAACAACAGTGTTGACCTCCACAGAATGGATCTGCCCTCACAGTAACACCCGTCCACCTTGCACCTTGCACCGGCCACCTTTTAATCGGGAGGATCCCCAGACCCGCTGCAAACATTAATTACGCTTCATAAATACCTCACTGATACTAGGCTGCAAGCCCCAGTAGCCCCATTTTATGATTAGGCTTCCCCAAATGAGATGGAACCTTTGCTTCAGCCCGCTCAGAACAGGGACAAATCTGGGTCATGAGCACAGCTCCCCTCGCCTACTTAAAACTGCCCCTAGGGCTGTAGGAGAACTAATTTTCTCCCCATGCTCCCCCAATACCCAGAAAGTAGTGTTTTTATTTTATGTTTTAATTTTTTTATTCATTTATTCATTTTTGAGAGACAGAGAGAGAGCATGAGGGAGGGGCAGAGAGAGAGGGAGACACAGAACCTGAAGCAGGCTCCAGGCTCTGAGCTGTCAGCACAGATCCCGACGCGGGGCTTGAAGCCATGAACCATGAGATCATGACCTGAGCCGAAGTCGGACACTTAACCAACTGAGCCACCCAGGCGCCCCTGTTTTGGTTTGTTTTAATGTATGAGTGTTTCTCTCTGAAATGCCTATCTTTCTTTTGCAGCTGATTTGGAGCCTGTGACTGCTTTTCTGAGCAGTGGGGATTTTTTGTGTGTGCTGTGGGGATTTTTTGTGTGTGCTGAATTCACCTTTGGCAATTTGTTTACAATGAAATGAAGGTGTCTTACATTTGCACTCATATGTATGTATATCATCACCAAAACCAATTCAGGCCCTTCTGGCCCATTCTCTTTTTTCCCTTCCTTTCTTTCTTCCTTCTTTCCTTCCTTCCTTCCTTCCTTTTCTTTCTTTTTTTTTTTTTTTTTTAGGGACAGGACCATATGATGATTCAATTTTGGTTCTCTTGGATAAGAGGTTGCACTCTGGAGTCACCTTAGCCAGGGCTGCCCTCTTGAGGTTTACATATGCAGCCACTCATTCTTTTAATGTATTTTTTTAAATAATATATATATATATACACATATATTTTAATGTTAATTTATTTATTTTTATTATTATTATTTTTTTTTTTAGAGAGACAGAGTGTGAGCAGGGGAGGGGGACACAGGATTGGAAGCAGACTCCAGGCTCTGACCTGTCAGCACTGAGCCCGACGCGGGGCTCGAACCCACAGACCGCGAGATCATGACCTGAGCGAAGTCAGTTGCTTAACCGATTGAGCCACCGAGGTGTCCCTCCCTGCACCTTCTCACTCATTCTAAAGCTTAGATCAGGCCTGTGTGTGAGGAGCAGAGAGAAGCCATACAAAAGGGCTAAGGACCAAGCGGTCATTGTCATAATAAACCCAGAAGCTTCTTATCTGCTTTGATGTGGTAGTGTAGTGAAAAGAGCCCTGACAGGGAGCCAAGAGTTCTCAATTGACCATTGGCAGACTGTGTGATCTCAGGCCGGTCATTTTTTTCTCTCTGTGTCTCAATTCCCCAACAGAACGGGAGCTGCTGGTCTCGTCCAGGGGTCAGCCAAGTTCTGCAAAAGGCCAGATCATACCATGTGGGGCTTGATGAGCCATATTGTCTCTGTGGCAACTACTCAGCTCTGGCACCGTCGCTCAAAAGCATCCACAAACTGTAAGCAAATGAGTGTGGAGATGTTCCAATAAAACTTTATTATGGAAACGAAATTTTGAATTTCCTGTAATATTCCCATGTCACGAAGCATTATTCTTCTTTCAATTATTTTTTGAACCATTTAAAAATGTAAAAAAAGGGGCGCCTGGGTGGCACAGTCGGTTGAGCGTCCGACTTCAGCCAGGTCACGATCTCGCGTGAGTTCGAGCCCCAGGTCGGGCTCTGGGCTGATGGCTTGGAGCCTGGAGCCTGTTTCCAATTCTGTGTCTCCCTCTCTCTCTGCCCCTCCCCCGTTCATGCTCTGTCTCTCTCTGTCCCAAAAATAAATAAACGTTGAAAAAAAAATGTAAAAAAAAAAAAACATGTTTCATGCTCAGGCTGTCGGAAAAAATAGGCAGTGAGCCAGATCTGGCCCAGGGCTAAAGTTTGCCAACTTCTGGACTAGATAATCTCAGAGAGCCTTTCCGGTTGAATCTTCTACACGTTTAAAAGTCAACTATAGTTCCTGTTTGTTTCTTTTTCTTGGAAGACACGTGCCCTTCCAGCGTGATAGAAGGGACATTAGAAGACACATTGACCCCCCCAAAAAAGACGTCTGCCAACTTCACACTGGTCGGCTTTAAACACTAGCAGTTCTTGTTTCTTGTTTCTTTTTTTAAAGATACTTATTTATCTTGAGAAAGAGAGTACGCTTGAGCAGTGGAGGGGCAGAGAGAGAGAGGGAGACAGAGAATCTCAAGCAGGTTCCACGCTGTCAGCACAGAGCCCAGTGCGGGGCTCGGTCCCACGAATTTCAAGATCATGACCTGAACTAAAATCAGATGTCAGAGGCCCAACTGACTGAGTTTGAGCCAGGCACCCCGCATTGATTTAAGATTCATCCCTCACGCAAATGCGATATTCTTACATCCGAAAAAATACATTTAACTTTATCGTCAGTACATCTTAACAAGGATGTGACAGAAAGTTGAATGTGGATTTGGAGAGGAGCGGAGGCCCAGACATTGTGTCTGGAAACGTAAAATGGTGTATTTATAACTATATATGCAAAGGTGGGCTGAGAGAAGGAAGAAGCAGGCTTTTCCCCACTCCTCAGCTTTGCAGAGTTCTGACCCCCCACTCGGGGTCCATGTGCCAGCCTTCTTTAAGGAATGAGCGCTTGATCAGGGGTCAGGAAAACTGGGTCTCAGCCTAGCTTGTGGCTTGCTAGGTAAGAGGGAAATCATTTGCCTTCAGCTTCCTCGTCTACAATATGAGGATGACGACCCTGCTGTGCACCGTGCAAAGCTGAGCATATGTATGAGTGCCTGTGAGCTCTACAATGCCCCAGCAATGTCCAGAATGTAAGGAGCATTTGCCCGGTTGGATTAGCCACCTCCCACTGACTAGCAAGCTATAGTCCTTCCCTTCAACTGTAATGTTGCTGCCCACTCTTTTTTTTGTTTTTGTTTTTTAAGTAAGCTCCACACCAACATGGGGCTCGAACTCATAACCTCAAGACCAAGACTTGCACACTCCATTCACTGAGCCAGCCAGGTGCCCCCGAGAAGCCCACTTTTTTTTTTTTAAGTAAGTTCCACACCAACATGGGGCTTGAACTCATAACCTCAAGACCAAGAGTTGCACATTCCATCTGCTGAGCCAGCCAGGTGCCCCCCAGAAACCCACTCTTGTCACGACGCTAATGGGCCATCCTTGGGTGGGGTTTCCACCTGACTCCGGTGGATCGCTGCCCTGAAACAAAGAACAGCCTGCCCCGTTGCCCACAGAACCAACCAGTTTCACCTTGAAGAAGATGTCACATGACCGACACCAAGATGGCATTTCAGAATTTCTTCAGGACTGAAATTCTGATTTACGTTTGCATCTGCCTCAGAGATGTGATGGATTGGATTCCAGCCTCTTCCCACAGCTGTCTTCTCCCCTCCCTTTCCGCTTCTCAGGCCCACCCCCACCCCACGCACTTCAAGAGTCACCTCTAAGAATGTATCCCTCTCCAGTCCCCTCTGGACTCCGAGGTCTTAGAGCAGTTTCTTTATTGTCATTCATTTTCGCCTTTTTTTCTACCCATACTCATGTGGTTTCATGCCTGATCGCCCTAACCAGATTGTCAGCTTCTAGAGGGCAGGAACTCATCCACGCCAACTTTAGAGCTGGAAGGAATCTTGATGTTTATTCCCTTACTACATCCTCTCGTCTAATGCCCAAACCACTTCATGACGTCTCTGACAACTGTTGCTTTGGTCTCTTGCGGGCCTCTGGTTCTGGGGCCCTCCTTACCAGAAGAGGTCTGGCTCAATGTAGGAATATAAGAAGATGCTAAACAGGGGGCGACTGGCTGTGTCAGTCGGAAGAGCGTGGGACTCTTGATCTCGGGGTCATGAATTCAAGCCCCACATTGGGTGTGGGGCCTACTTAAAATAAATAAATCCGCTTAAAAATAAAGATGCTAAATACAATGTTGTTGAATTCAAGCTACTTCTCCCTTAAGGCCGAGTCTGTCCTTGGCTGGGAGTGGGATACACAAGAAGGAGAACATTGAGGAATGAACAACATTTTGGCTAAACATGTTGGGGAATGTTTCCAACAATCTTATGTCCAGGCTATATAATTCACGTGTTGTGATTCAGCTCTTGCCCAGTGTTATTTAGGGTAAGTGAATTACAAAATATCAACCCAATTACCTCTTTTTTTCTCCCTCAGGAGAGGCTTGGAGCATAATCATTCGGGATGACATTCAACTAGGGGCTGGACAGGCATTTCATCCATGCAGCTAACATTTGGTAGGAGCTGTGCCACTTTCAAAGCCCTTTCCAAGACTTCAGCTCATTAGAACTTTTTGATGGAAGCAGAATTACCATAAATCTATAAAGGAAGAAACTAAAACTTGAATTTGGGGGCACCTGGGTGGCTCAGTCGGTTAAGTGGCCGACTTCAGCTCAGGTCATGATCTGGCAGTCCATGAGTTTGAGCCCGGCGTCGGGCTCTGTGCTGACAGCTCAGAGCCTGGAACCTGCTTCGGATTCTGTGTCTCTCTCTCTCTCTGCCCCTCCCATGTTCATGCTCTGTCTCAGTCTCCCAAACATAAATAAACATTTAAAAAAAATGTTTTAAAACTTGAATTTGGTTCTGAGGGTGACAGAGGCTCCTTAAACCCTGGTGTTCAATGTCCAAAAAGTCTAGTGCTCTGTTTCCCTAAGGGAGACAGTCATTCATCTAAAAAAAACCCTGACATTCTAAGTAGAGTTCACTCTGTCTTGCAAAGGCTGCATTTGGCCCTGGAGAAAGGTTCAGGGTCAATGACTACATATGGATACAGATTCTTCCGATGCCAGGAATCCCAGGTAAGTGGCAGGGGCCAGCCAAATACCTCTCTAGCCTTGCCCCCCTCCAGTCTCCCCTTCTGTCCACTAGAGATGTAAGCAAATTCCTCAGATTCCCCCTGCCCAGTTCTGTGAAATGTTTACCTGTGTGCCAGGATCGACCTATATGTCCAACAGGGGTTGCTTCCCAGGCAGCATGATTTCAGGGGCTCCTGGGCACTGCTGCTGGCCTCCTCCCCCATCCCGCCCCACTCAGTGGCTAGCTCAGCTGAAATGTCACTGCTAGAACTTCTCTCCTTTGCTTGAAGTGTGATCCCTGTTAAATTCAGAGACACCTTGGGAGCGGTGTCATTTTAACACCATTAGCAATCACAGATCTGGGTGAACGGGTTTCAGAGTCTTTCTTAAGAGTAGTGGGGTTTCTTTCATGGAGAAAATGAAACAAACCACTCGAGTCATGAATATTAATTACGGAAAAGGAAGCCTACTGGAACACAGCAGGAAAGACTCCCAGAGCAGACCCGCAGCACGATGTGAACAGCACTGCCAACCTGCGCAAAGGGTGAGCTGGGGAGTGAGTGGTCCTGGGATCATCTGTAGCCCATTTGGAGAGACGTGCAATGGAACTAATCTCACTACGTGCTACACAAATCAATCCAGATGTTAAGTGTGAAAACCAAACCCTACAACTTACAGAAAAAGATAGGATGATTGTTACGAGCTCAAGGTAAAGAAGACTTTCTTAAAATTAAACGCAAAAGCAGAAACAACAACAGGGGTGCCTGGGTGGCTCAGTTCATTAAGCATCTGACTTCAGCTCAGGTCATGATCTCACCATTCATGAGTTCGAGCCCCGCGTCAGGCTCTGTGCTGTCAGGGCAGAGACTGCTTCAGATCCTCTGTCCCCCTTCTCTTGCTGCCCCTTCCTAGCTCATGCTCTCTCTCTCTCTCTCTCTCTCTCACTCTCTTAAAAATAAATAAGTATTAAAAAAATTAAAACAAAACAAAACAAAAAAACAACAAACAAAAGCAACACAGACCACAAAGGAAAGAATTGATACAATAGCTCCACCAAAACAAATCAAAAGATATCTTAAGACAGAGATTGTCAACTCTGGCTGCACATGAGAATCACCTGAGGAGCTTTTGAAAAATCCTAGTACCCCGTCTCCTCCGGGGGTAGGCCTTAGGTACAGCCTCACCCCTAACACTTGCAGGGCCTAGAACAAGAGTAGCAGTGGAGGGGCGCCTGGCTGGCTCAGTCGGTGGAGCATGTGACTCTTGATCTTGGGGTTGTGAGTTCGATCCCCACGTTGGGGGTAGCATTTACTTAAAAAAAGAAAAAAAGAAAGAGTACCAGTGGAGATTCACCTAACGAGGTCTAAATATGTAACAGCTACAGGGGCGCCTGGGTGGCTCAGTCGGTTGGGTGTCCGACTTCAGCTCAGGTCACGATCTCGCGGTATGTGAGTTCGAGCCCCGTGTCGGGCTCTGTGCTGACTGCTCAGAGCCTGGAGCATGTTTCAGATTCTGTGTCTCCCTCTCTCTCTGACCCTCCCCCGTTCATGCTGTGTCTCCCTCTGTCTCAAAAATAAATAAACGTTAAAAAAAATTTTTTTTTAAAAATATGTAACAGCTACAAATCAAGCTAACAAATTGCTAAATAAAATATTTTTCTATCTTCCCATCTTGACAAATAAACCTTCATAACGATTTGGGTGCCCGGACCAAGGTAGAAGGGGGTCATGGGTTTTGCAGGGTGTTGAGGGGGGCGGGCACATCCCTCGGGTTGTGTGGACTCCATACTGAGCAGGGTCTTCTAAAGCAGAGCCCAGGGCAGGGGTCCCTCCTACCCTGGTCTTAGGGTAGAACTGCCTGAATACCTGTACTTTTTTGTTGCCAACCTTTCATCGATGTTCATACATATAGATACATGCATAGAAAAGTACACAAATTAAATAGGCATACGGCCTGATGAATGTTCATAAATATATCCATTAAGGATATATAAATATACCGGAGAATTTTTTTTAAGTACTGTCTATATTCAACGTGAGGCTCGAACTCACAACCCTGAGATCAAGAGTCACATGCAGGGTACCTCAGTGGCTCAGTCAGTTAAGCAACTGACTGTTGGTTTCGGCTCAGGTCACGATCTCATGGTTTGTGAGTTCAAGCCCCACATCGGGCTCTGTGCTGGCAGTGTGGAGCCTGCTTGGGATTCTCTCCTTTCCCCTCACTCTCTGCCCCTCCCCCTGTTGTGCTCTCTCTCTCTCTCTCTCTCCCCCTCTCTCTCTCTCTCTGTGTCTCTCAAACAAATCAACTTAAAAAAAAAAGAGTCGCATGCTCTACTGACTGAGCCAGCCAGGTGCCCCTTGTAAAAAAATTTTTTAAAGAGAAATAGCAACAAAAAGAAAGGACTGTTAAACACAAAATTTGGGGTAGTGGTTTCCTCTGGTGTGGACCAGGGGATGGGACAGAGAAAGACACATAATCAATAATTCCTAAATTGGGCATCAAAAGCACACAGTTTATTATGCCTTCTAACTTACATATGTCACATACATTCTTTTGGACATCCTCTAATCCACTCAGGGTCCTGTCATCTAGGGGCATTCAGCTTAAAGACAACTTAATCCTGGATATTTCAAATACTCCCGGCAGAATTACTGCAATTGATGATCTTGGCTCCTCCAAAAAACAAAACAGAACTTTCTATGAAGAAAGGGAAAAGGAAGCACGTGTCATAAATTTTAAAACAATCCAATGCAACGAGGTTATGTTTTAATCTTTTTTTTAAAAAACGGATTACAAATAAAATGCATAACACATAAAATGTGAGCACTATGTAAATCCACAGCACAAGAAATAAAACTTCCCCCAAACGTTCTGTCCTGAAGTCAACATTGTCAACAGTGAGGTATGTATTCCTCAACCTTTTCTAAATGTAGTAACAGGACTAATTGATTTTCGCAGAAATGAGATTATTCTAGATAAACCCTTCCGAACCTTGCTTTTCCATCTAGCAACGGTCTCTTGAACAGATTTTCCCTCCACGAGGCCATCTCTCAGAGACAAGAGCAGGTGGAAATGGAAAACACCTTCCCCTTTCTGCCTGACACACTCATCCCTGAAAATCCAGCCCAAGTATCACCTCCATAAATCCATGGGATGCCAGGGTCAGGGAGACCCCAGAGATCTGCCAGTCTGCCCCTCCCTCATGTTACCAACAGGGGAACTGAGCCTTGGGAAAGACTGGCATTTGGCCCAAGTTTACCCAACAGATAGCCGCTGAGCCGGGAGTAGAGCCCTGGTGCCGAGCTCTGGGCATCCATCGTAGAAGTTGCTTCCCTGGGACCCATCACGCGCTGTTTCTTATCACGAAATCCCATTGTGTATGTACATGCACCTGATGTCACCTAAACGAGGATATCATATGTCCACTCATTGAACCAAAATTTATGGAGGGCCTACCACGTGTCAGACAGCAGTGAACTGGACAGAGAAGGTTCCGGTCTTACAGCACAGAAGTGTGGAGACGAAAACAAAGTAGGTGTGTGATGTGACAGAGAATGGTAGGCACCCAACCATCATGTGCTGTGGCTTGTCGCCCCAGACAGGAGTGAGAGAAGACACCCAGCAGACAACTTTAAACTTGTGTCCCCTTACCAGGCCACGTAGCCTGTGATCTGTTGTGCGTGAGTATTTTTAGAATCCCCATCATTTTCTTTTTTTCTTTTTAATTTTTTTAACGTTTATTTATTATTGAGAGACAGAGAGACACAGAGCGTGAGCAGGGGAGGGGGTAGAGAGAGGGGGAGACCCAGAATCTGAAGTAGGCTCCAGGCTCTGAGCTGTCAGCACAGAGCCCGATGCAGGGCTCGAACTCACAAACTGTGAGATCATGACCTGAGCTGAAGTCTGTCGCCCAACCAACTGAGCCACCAGGCACCCTATAAAATTCCCATCATCTTCTGATTAGCAGAACCACATTGTGATTTGTGTGTCTTTAAAAGGGTTAATTTGTTTAATGTAAACATTTAAAATGTACTATAATTTGGGGGGCACTGGGTGGCTCAGCTGGTTGAACGTCTGACTTCGGCTTAGGTCATGATCTCAAGGTTCATGAGTTTGAGCCCCCCATTAGGCTCATTGCTGTCAGTACAGAGCCTGCTTTGGATCCTCTGCCCCCCTCTCTTTGCCCCTCTCCTGCTTGCACTCTCTTTCTCAAATATAAATAAAACATTAAAAAATTATAAAATGTACTATAATTCTTGTAAAGCTATTTTAGCATTTCTTCATTTGGTAATGCACTGGGAGCACGGTCCCCCCGACCCCCAACCACGGAAGCATTCCAGAGTCCTCTGAGTCTCTATGGGACCCTAATTTCGAGGTACGTGTCAACTCCTCGAAGGCAGGAAGAAGTCCTAATGTTCTGCCCACAGCTGTATTTATATTTGTTGGGGAGATCATTATCAAAGAGAAGTTCACCACTGTGCCCTCTAGCCTGCATGGGAAAATAAGGCAGATAAATCACCCAACAGACAGCCCGACTTGGGACTTATCTCCCCAGAATGCTCAGAGAACATACCGAGCTGTCCTCCTCCAGGGACTTTGTTTACTCTGTCCTGAGTGTGCAGTCAGTATGAACTGGGAGCCCGGGAAGTTTGAGCCAGGGGAAGAGACCCCAGCCTCCAGGGACAAGTCCATAAGTTGGGAGGTGACGGGCTGATCTCAGGGACAAGTCCCTGGGATCAGCAGGGGCTTCTCACTTGTCCGTAAGGAGACAGCATAGAGTTGGAGGCATTTGGTCTCTGAAGCAGATTGTCTCTTTTCCACTGCCGGTCCCAGTGGTCAGACGCTGTTTCCACTGTTCATGTGGCATGTGGGAGAGGAAAATACAAAAATAGGCTTGGCCAGGTGCAGTGGCACCTGCCTTGTGGGCCAGAGGGGAGCCTGCGGCAGGCTGCTCTGTGTTGTAAGCCAGCTAGCCTACACATCGCCCTTGTTTTTTGTTTTCAGTAATACAAATACATGTTTATCTTAGTCCATCTGGGTTGCTGTAACAAAATACCATAGACTGGATAGCTTATAAGCAACAGAAATTTGTTTTCTGGGCTGCCTGGGGAGCTTAGGTTCAGGTCACGATCTCACCGTTCTTGAGTTCGAGCCCCTCATCGGGCTTTCTGCTGTCGGCACAGAGCCTGCTTCAGATCCTCTGTCTCCCCCCGTCTCTGCCCTTGCCCCGCTCATGCTCAATCACTCACTCTCTCTCAAAATAAATAAATAAACATTCAAAAAAAGAAATTTATTTTCTCACAGCTCTGGACACTGGGAAGTCTAAGACCAAGGGACCAGCAGATTCAGAGTCTGGTGAGGACTTGCTTCCTAGTTCACAGACACGTATTTTTTTGTTATATCTTCACATGGAGGAAGGGGTGAGGGATCTCTATGGGGACTCTTCCTCTTCCTTTTATTTATGTATTTAAAGTTTTAAATGTTTATTTATTTTTGAGAGAAAGAGAGACAGAGCAAGGCCAGGGGAAGGGCAGAGAGAGAGGGAGACATAGAATCTGAAGCAGGCTCCAGACTATGATCTGTCAGTACAGAGCCTGACACAGGGCTTGAACTCACGAACTGTGAGATCATGACCTGAGCCAAAGTCAGATGCTTAACCGACTGAGCCACCCAGGTGCCCCTTTATTTATTTATTTTAAGAGAGAGACTGAGAGAGAAAGAGGGAGAGCAAAGTGTGGGCGGGGGAGAGAGACAGGGAGAATCCCAAGCTGTCTCCACATTGTCAGCAAAGAGCCTGACACAGAACTCAATCCCACAAACCATGAGATCATGACCTGAGCTGAAATCAAGAGTTGGACGCTGAGCTGACTAAGTCACCCAGGCGCCCCTTAAAGATTTTATTTTTAAGCGATCTCTACCTCCAATGTGGGGCTTGAACCCACAACCCCAAGATCAAGAGTCACAAATTCCACAGACTGATCCAGCCAGGTACCCCTTGGGTGATTATTCTTTTTAAAAATATTTACTTTTTTATTATTACTAAAGAAATCCATACTCCCATCAAAAACAAAAAGGAAACAATGGAAAGTGAAAATGACCGACATTTAAGTCCCAGTCCCAATCCTCAAGATAATTAATATGTGGTCTTACAGATTTTTCTGTTCCTGCGTTCAAACATTTTTAAAACAAAAATGGAGTTGTTCAGGAGTGCCTGGGTGGCTCAGTCGGTTAAGTGTCCAACTTCGGCTCAGGTCATGATCTCATGGTTCGTGGGTTCGAGCCCCGCATCGGGCTCTGTGCTGACAGTTCAGAGCCTGGAGCCTGCTTCGGGTTCTGTGTCTCTTTCTCTCTCTTCCCCTCCCCCACTCATGCTCTGTCTCTGTCTCAAAAATAAAAAATAAAACAAAAAAAATTGTAAACAAAAATGGAGTTGTTCCATGCACGCCGTTCTGCGATTTGTTTTACCTGCTCTCAAAATGTTTTGGTTCATTCAGACAACAAATGTTTATTGAGCCCCTACTGTGTGCTCAGAAGTTAGAGATCCAGCAATGTCCTTGCCTTCAAAGAATTTGCATTCTAGTGGAGGGGATAGTCATGGATGAGAAACAAAAACACAACAAGGAGGGGTGAAACCCAAGAAAGAAATGACGAGTGAGAAAAGCCAACAGGAAGGCAGTTTGTATGGTTTTATGTCATCTTTTGTCGATTGTGCAGCGCGCAGCGGAGTTTCCAGCCTTTCTGTCACCAGTGATGCTGCAAGGAACATCTTTGCGACATAAATTTGCAGGTCTAGAGGAGCAGATCTTTTTCTTTCTAGGGCTGGCATCTGTTGCCATAGCCACAGCTGAAAGGGGGCTCTGGGGAACATCAGGACGTGGGGGGCAGAGGGAAGGGGGAGCTGCAGTGCAGGGAGCGAGCACTGGGTTCGGAGTCACACTGGAGAACAAACCACCGCTCTGCCATTTGCCTCCCCTCCCTGAACCTCCCCATTTGCAAGACGGGGAACCCTCTAATCTCGCAGGGTTATCGCGAGGATCACACATCAATTTTCCCCATGTGCTTCCTGGAACAGACATAGCATTTTGTTCTTACATCCATCCACTCCTCAAACAGCTTTGAGACAGCCGTCAAAATACATTCAATAGGGACGGAGTTCCCTAGTGAGCAAATGAGCAGATTTTGTAAAGTGCCATTTCCTTTCCGTGCGTAGGAGGGGTAGAGCCTTGCTATTTAAGTTGTGATCTGGGGACCAGCAGCCCTGACTTCACCTGGGAGCTTGTCAGAAGGACAGAATCGCCGTCCCACTTCAGACCCATTGGTTCAATACTTGCATATTAACAAGATGCCCAGGATTTCACACGCACATGTTAGTCTGAGAAGCACTGGTTTAAAGTAGAAGGTTAAATGGCAGATAAAGTTAACTATCTCTTCACATCTCGATTAGAGATTGAAGAGGCTGTGACCTAAAACATTCTTCCCGGTTGAATCTGGTCTACCAGGGGACTCATCCTCCTAGGGAGAGAACTTTACGAGACCCGATCATTTCCCTGATCTGTTTCTCGAACCAGGTGTGGGAATCTAGGATGCCTTAAGATCTTGAGCTGTCAGGCCTGGGAAGGGCCTGAGATGTCTTCATTCCAGCTCAGCGGCTGCCCTGCCCACCCCTGCCCCACCCCCACGTCACAGGTGAGGCCCTGAGAAGGGCTGTAATTTGCTCAGTTACACACCCACCTAGTGGTGGCCTCAGTCCCGGCTCCCAGCCAGTCCTTCCTTCTGGTCTCAAAGTTTGGCCCACTATTTTTTTCTATGGATTCGGCCCCTCGTTTTCAAAAACGTGATTTTTTAAAATACTGGTTTGTTCTAAAAGAATGAAGTGCCTATTGGAAAGAATTCAAACAACATAAAAATTGCCCCGACACCTCCACGCTTCGGTATCTATCTACTCAAGAGAAAGGAAAACATAAGTCACATGCAACACCTGTACACGAATGTCGACAGCAGCACTATTTGTAATAGCCGAAAATGGAAATAACCCAAGTGGCCATCAGCTGGTAAATGGACAAACAACACGGTGTATTCATGCAATGAAATATCTGATAATTCAAAAGGACAAAGTACCGATGCGTGCTACAACATGGGTGCGTACCTTGCAAACATGCTAAGAAAGAAGCCGGCCCTGAAAGACCACATAGGATTCCGTTTATAGAAACATCCAGATTAGGCAAACCCAACGAAACAGAAAGTAGATTAGTGGTTGCCAGGGGCTGGTGGGTGGGGAAATGGTTAAGTGACTCCTCATGGGTAGAGGTTTCCTTTTCGGGGGGTGTAGGGTTTCCTTTTGGGGTGATCAAGATGTTCTGAAATTAGGCAGTGGTCATGGCTGTACAACTCTGTGAATATACCAAAAACTACATGTGAAAAAAAACCCTTAAAAGGGTGAATTTTATGGTATGTGACTGACACCTCAATCAAGCTGTTCTAAAACAAACAAACAAACAAACAAAAACGGTAGAAGAAAATAAAATACTCTTTAAGTCACCCTGCCCCAAGTAGCTACTCATTCACACCATAAATACTCACTGAGGGCCGGTTCCGAGCAGTCTGTGGGTTGAGGACTCCATGTGAAGCAAATCTCACCTCCGATAAGCAATGGTCACCCCAATATCCAGAGCCCCATGACCAGTGCCTACACGGCTGCAGACTTTACACCACTGACACTGAACCCTCACCTCCTTCCTTTCCCTCTGGTAACCCAAGCTCTACCCATCCAGGAAGTCCAGCCCTGCTCACTGGCCACCCCCGCCCCCCCCCCCCCCAACCAGGTCACCAGCCACCTCTTCCAACTCTCCATCCTTACACCAGCCTCATCTGACAAAAGTCCAGTACTGGGCAGGAGAAAAAAACCCACTCTGAATTCATGCTATGCGTCCCCACTGGGCCCTTAGCGTTGCCAGACGCCACAGTCATTTTCTCCCCCTGACTGTTGCACACCCTGTCTGTAAAATGGGGACAGTAATAGTTCTGCTCGGGGCTATTGGCTGCATTAGATCCTGGCACATAGTAGGCCCTCAACCAGGGACAGCCACTGGGGTTATGATCTGTGGTCTGCAGTCCAGGGCTCCCTGGGAACCTGGTCTCTGGGGAGACCCCCGCTGCGGTCATTTGTTTTGTTCCACTGGCTGGGAAGCCATGGATTCTTTGCCATGTCTGATCATCCTCCCGGTGAGAGGGGGGACGTGGCTCAGGGCAGTGAAATGCATGACCGAGTTCAGCAGTAGGAGAGGGAAGGTTACAACTTCCTGCCGCCGACCTCCCACAGGGTGGGTCAAGCCTGAGTCAGATGACCAGGGCCAAAATGGAAACTTACCAGGGCCTCAGAAAGGGTGTGTGGAGGAGTTGGGGGTGCAGACAGCCGGCACCCCAGTCTGGAGAGAGGGGGAGGATGGCTGCCCCAGGAATCTGGGCTGTGCCTCCCTCCAGGGAGCTGGATCAAGGCCCAGAGGAAGGAGGAAGTGTGAACATGGCTCCCCAGTGACTCACTTCACCCATCTGGGGCAAGTCAACTCTCACCCCTGCCGGAAGCCCGCTTGCCTCCCACCCCGGGAATCATCCCGCTGGGTCAGCCTACTCATAACACTGACCCCGATCCGCCCACGGTCTTCTTTGTCCTCCACCTCTCTGTGGAGGTGTTGAGATGTTTGCAGGTGCCTGCCTGGGTCTAAAAGTAGGTCTTAGCAGATAATAGTGGCAGCCAGAGGGGTGGGAAAACCCTGTTCTACAAGTCAGGACACCTGGGGCTGTGCCACTAACCAGCTGGGTGGGCCTGCCAGGTCTCACAGCCTCTCTGGGCTCTAGTCTCCGCTTCTTCAAGAACGGGAAGCTGGATTCCATGTCCTACCCGTCCCTTGGCTCTGGAATTCTACCAGGGCTTGGGAATTCTCCGGCTGGCCACTGCCCTTAGGGAAAAAGTCCCACCCTCTCCGCCCAGCCCAAGAGGCCCTTGCTGATTTGGTCCTGCCTCTGGGAATCTCATCCTCCCTCTTCCCACACACAACCCCAGCAACATTCAGCTGGGCCTAGCTAAGAGAGCAAGCTCCTGGAATGCTCTCAGTACAGCACCTTCACTGGCTGACGCCCACTCCTCCACTGGGCCCCAGCTTGGTGAACACTCTTCGGCCTTCCTCTCCAGGCCTGCCAGCCGTGCGTGTCCTCTTGCGGGGCTGTTCTCTTATCTCTCTTCCCCATTAAACTGAGCTCTCAACTGAGGGCAGGCACCTGCATACGGAAGGGTCAAAGAAAGTTTTGTGAATGAAGGAAGGAACAAATGAATGAAACGGGAGCTCCGGGCAAGTGGTTTCCTCCCTCCACATGGGGCCTCTGTGCGGCCACCCCAGAGCTCTGCCCGGCCCAGGATGGGGTGCTGGTCGGAGGGGGGCAGATTTTCAAGGGAGGCTCCATCTGGGTTCTGGCCACGCCACAGCCCCAGCTGCCTGGCCCATGACTCACGGCCCCCAGAGTTTTCTCAGCCTTCCCTCATCAACCCTTCCCTTCTCGAATCTGCCTTCTGATCCGGCCTTTGATCAGGCCTTCAGGGCTAATATCTCTCGGCTTCTCTCCTGCTCTCCCCAGTGTCTCCCCATGAACTTCTGATCCCCACTGGCTTTAAAGGACCAGCTGGAGAGTCCTTGGCTATATTGTTTTCTGAGGAATCCTTGCTTTGTTTACAGAAAGGACAATATCTGTCACACACGCTGGCTAAAGGTCACCGTGAATTTCTGTGACCCCCCTCACCACCCCTACCCCTCATTTGACATCTATCTCCTGGTTTCTGGGGTGGAGGGGAGCCCCAGCACTTTCCGCACCCCACCCTAGCACCCCCAGGCTCGACAGGCCACCCGGGTTAGGGAATGCCATCTCCAAAGCACTTGTTTACATTGCCTGCCTGGCCATAGCCATCTGGGGCCACGAGGTGGGGTGGGGGAGGGGGAGGGGCTTGCTCCAGTCCTGAGAACAATTGTGAATCCACTTCCCCTTCTGGGCCTCCATCAGTGAAACTCCTCCTTCCCCCAGCTCAGCACATGCCCATTTGCAAAAGTATCTGATGGCCTTTGTGTGTCCTCTTGTCCATGACAGGCAGTGCCCCCCACCCCCCACCCCGCCAGAACGCACAGGCTTTCCCTCTTTGTTCGCTTACCTTTTTAGGAAGAAACTTTTCATTTGGGAATAGGTTCAGATTTGCAGAAATGTTGCAAAGATCACAGAGTTTCCTTACACTCTTCACCCTTTTGTTAACATCTTACAAAACCACAGCGCATTTGTTAAAAGGAGGAAACCAATGCCGGCCTGCTGCTATTCACCAAACTCCAGACCTCATTCCATCTCACCAGTTTTTCCACAAAGGTCCTTTTTCCATCCCGGGATCCCATCCAGGGAAACACACTGCCTTTAGTTACCTGCTATTTAATCCCCCTTAAAGGTGATGACAAAGGTATAGACATCGCTCAGAGGCCAGTGCAGTGCAGAGAGGGATTAGGACTCGGCACTTAAATGTTTATTTATTTATTGTGAGAGACAGAGAGCGCTAGCAGGGGAGAGGCAGAGAGAGAGGGAGAGAGAATCCCAGGCAGGCTCTGTGCCGTCAGTGCAGAGCCCGACTCAGGGCTTGAACTCACAGACCACAAGATCATGACCCGAACAGAAATCAAGAGTCAGAGGCTTAAGTGACTGAGCCATCCAGGTGCCCTGGGATGTGACATTTAGAGCTAGAAGTCACCAGTAGTGCGGCCTCCAGCCCCGTAGGCCACTTATCTGGAGGATGGGATCACAGGTAGTTAACTTCAAGGCAGGAGTGAGGATGGAATGAGATCATGTCTGTAGGCATCTTCCTGCCCACAAGTTGGGAGCTGCTGTTATTATGACCCTCAGCACCATCATTATGAAGGGGCCCAGATCTCCTCAAGACTCCAGGTTCTTTGCTAAGGATTATGTTTAAGATTTCTTTTTTAAAGTAATCGCTACCCCCAACAAGGGGCTCAAATTTACAACCCCAAGAGCAAGTCGCATGCTCTTCCTGACGAAGCCAGTCAGGCGCCCCTTGTTAAGGATTAGGTTTTGACCAGCCCCTGCCACTCACCCTATGGGCACCTTTACTGGGGAATAAGTCGGCCCTCACAGACTTTGCTTTGACTCGGCGCTAAAGATGAACAGAAATCCTAGGGTGTAGTCCCACTGTGGCCACTGGCTGCGGGTCCTGGGGCAATTCACGGCATCCCCCCTCAGCCTCAGTTTCCTCATCTGTAAGATGGGGATTGCAGAGATGTTGGGGGGACTCTGTGGGACAGTGCCCAGCAGCTGGTAGTTCGAGCAGACCTCTGGCCCCTAAGGGTGAGGGGCAGGGAGGTCACAGGCCGGGTCTCCCAGCCAGTCAGGCCTGGTTCTCATTCAGGTCGGCTTCTGTCTAGGTGCGGCCCTCCCAGGCTGGCTACATAACCCTGCTGAGACCCAGCTTCCCGTCAGGGATAATCAGTCATCCTAACCTCCCCAGCCTCACCCCAAACAAGCATTCAGGATTTAAGCCAGCTTCCACTGCCCCTCCTTACCCTCAGGCCTAAAGAGGTTGTGTCTCAAGGTCAAGTAACTGGTTGACCTTGCTAAGACCCTATCCCATCCACCTGAGCATGACCCTCCCACTCCCGGACTCACTCGGAGACTCCTCTGGGGGCAGATGCCTACTGTATCTGGTTTTTTTTTAAACATTTATTCAATTTTGAAAGACGAAGAGAGATAGAGCGTGAGCAGGGGTGGGGCAGAAGGAGAGGGAGACATAGGATCCGAAGCAGGCTCCAGACTCTGAGCTGTCAGCACAGAGCCCGACGCGGGGCTCGAACTCATAGACCGAGAGATCATGACCTGGGCTGAAGTCAGCCGCTTAACCGACTGAGCCACCCAGGGGCCCCATGCCTGCTGCATCTAAACTCAGAGGGACAGAGATGCCCTGCCAGCGACCTCACCCCCTCTCCCACCTAAATGTGCCATCTGTAAACACCCGATGAAGGAAGTGCTACAGACAATTTTCAAAAAAAGGTAAAATCATGACTCCTACGCAGATATAAAATGAACATGTATCAGATAATGTAACTGGCTCAAAGAGGCAACAGAGCATTCACATGTATAGGCCGGGAATATTGAAATAAATGTGCAAATGGAGGCAAAACTAGTTATTTACAAGGGGGCAAAGGGGTCTATACCAGACAAGATAGAATTAATTGATCCATTGCCCACAATTTACAGTTGTAAAATAATAATGAAAGGCTAGGGGTGCCTGGCTGGCTCAGTAGGTAGAGCATATGCCACCGTTAATGTCAGGGTCGTGAGTTCAAGCCCCATACCAGGCATGGAGCCTATTAAAAAAAAAAAAAAAAAAAAAAAAGTAATGAAAGGCTAGAATCTTACCCCGGAAGGGTGTGCTGGGTGCAGACATAGTTTTCCACTGAAGTACACATTTTCTGCAGAAGGAGGGCCATGAATAGGTACACTCCGTGGTCTGTAATCTGGTGATCATTCACGAGATGAGTATGATTCACACACTATGAATGATGCAAGGTCCTTTCTGAAAGAGTTGGGGAAATTACTTCTCACTTGCAAGTGAGAGGCCTACAGCCTAAAAGATGAGGGGCCCAAGACATTTAAGGGTTTTTCTCAGCGGGAGTTTTTTTTGTTTTGTTTTGTTTTGTTTTTTAAATAGGCTCCATGCCCAACATGAGGCTCAAACTCATGACCCTGAGATCAAGAGTCATGTGCTCTACTGACTGAGCCAGCCAGGTGCCCCTGGATATTTTTTTTTTTTTAAGTATAGTTGACACACATTTTTTCAGCTGGATTTAGACATCTGTGTTACACAATGGGTTCTGGAACATTCTAGAATGTGTTTGTGATGTGGCCTGTAGTTTTCACTTGACCTGGTTTGGTACTGACTCTGCCGTGCAGCCCTGGGTAATTACACCAACTCTCTGATGTTCAGCTTCCTTGTCTTTGAACTGGGATATTAATAGTGCCTACTTCATAGATTATTTTTTTTAATGAGTAGCCATTCACCTTATGAGAACTGTATTTTATTTTATTTATTTACTTTTTTTGTTGTTGTTTATTTATTTATTTTGAGAAAGAGAGAGAGTGTGAACAAGCAGAGGGGCAGAGAGGAGAGACAGAATCCCAAGCAGGCTCTGTGTCATCAGCGCAGAGTCCAATGCGGGGCTCTAACTCACAAACTGTGAGATCATGACGTGAGCTGAGATCAAGAGTCGGATGCTTAACTGACTGTGCCACCCAGGCGCCCAAAGAACTGTATTAAAAATTTTTTTTAATATTTATTTTTTTCTGAGAGAGAGAGAGAGAGAGAGAGTGTGTGAGCAGAGGAGGGGCAGAGGTGGGGGGAGGGGGCGGGAGACACAGAATCCGAAGCAGGCACCAGGCTCTGAGCTGTCAGCACAGAGCCCTACACGGGGCTCGAACTCACAAATCGTGAGATCATGACCTGAGCCGAAGTCAGACACTTAACTGACTGAGCCACCAGGCACCCCCAGAACTGTATTTTAAATGGATAATACCATTACTTTGAAAATATCCTGTGGTTACACTGGGGTTCTTCCCTATCAGCCCAGCCTTCTCTCCCCCTTCATCCTGATCCCCTTCTCTCCATGAATCTCTTATTTCCACCATTCGTGTCCCTAGCAGAGTAGGGGGCAGCATTTGGTTGCTGTGGAGGGGCTGGCACATGCTGGTGCCTCTTGACACATAGGTATGGCTTTTGAGTAAGGAGAACCCTGTAGAGGAGGTGACGAGCAGAAAGGCTCAGTGTTACCAGCAACCTCATGCTGTCCTTTGTCCCGCCTATGTGCTTCCTGAGTCCAGGCTCCTGGGCATCAACGTGGAGGGCTGGCAGCGTGGGAGTTCCCAGATGGGACCCTCCTAGCAGGTGGGAGTTTGGGCAGATGAGGAATTGTCTCCTGACATGGGTCTCCCTCCTAGAGGGTGTGTTTCAGTTGCAGTAATTTCACAGCCACACGGTTCACTCTCTACTTGTCCAAGTCATTTTCTTCTCTCCTCTTCACTACAGCCACGTGCAGAAGGCAGACAGGGATTATTGCTTCTGGAGAAACTGAGGACCCCATCAGGGGCGTGAGAACCTCGGGCCCCTGTGCTCCATGCCCAGTTTGCTAGCCCATGCTGCCCCCTGGTGGCCGGGCCCAGCACCTGCCTTCAAGAAGTCTTGGTCACCTAGCATTTCCCTGGGTTTGCAAAGAGCAATGGCCAGCCTTCATGAGCAGCCTGATCGGGAGGATGACCTCTCAGGACCCCTACGTCACTTTATTTTATTCTTTTAAATTTTTTAAAAGTTTCTTTTGAGAGCGAGAACGGGGAAGGGCAGAGAGAGAGAGAGGGAGAAAGAGAATCCCAAGCAGTCTCCACGTCGTCAGAGCAGAGCCTGATGCGGGGTTCAAACTCACGAACCGGGAGATCACGACCTGAGCTGAAACCAGGAGTCCAAAGCTTAACTGACTGAGCCACCCAGGTGCCCCTCAAGACTCCTACATCACTTTATCAGCCCCTGTCCCTGTCTCCGAGCATTAAATATATTCACACATATATTTAATTGCAAAATATATATAACATTACGTGAATCATCATAACCATTTGTAAGCATGTACAGACAGTTCAGTGGCTTCTTTAAAGCACCTTCACACTGTTGTCCAACCACGGCCTCCAATCATTTCCAGAACTTTTTGTCTTGCAAACTGAAAGTCTGTATTCGTTAAATAACTCCCTCTTCCCCCTCCCTCCAGCCCCTAACTGACCACCCTTCTTTCTGTCTCTGTGAATTGGGCTACACTAAGTACCTCACAGAAGTGGAATCAGACAGTATTTGCCTTTTTGTGACCGGCTAATTTCACACCGCAGAGAGCTCCCTAGAAGTGTCCCCTCCTGGAGT
Source organism: Acinonyx jubatus (assembly GCF_027475565.1). NCBI lineage: Eukaryota > Metazoa > Chordata > Mammalia > Carnivora > Felidae > Acinonyx > Acinonyx jubatus. The sequence continues at coordinate 11,351,592 of NC_069381.1, read as the reverse complement.
GATGATGTACAACCCGGAAGCCTAAAGCATCCCCAGAATTCCATCCACATATCATTGCTGGAAACACACCCAACCAGGAATAAGCTGGAGCACAAGGAACCACAGCACAAGGTGACATATTAATGATAGGAAAACCTGAACGGAACCAAACCTGGTGACTGAAAAAGCAAGGGGGCCCCTGGCACACGGGAGCCGGCCTGGCCCTCACAGCTGGGCCGAGCTGCGCTCCTCCGGTCCCCCTGCTCACTGTAGTCGTGTCCTGAGCACAGCGGCTCCCGCTGCAAAACTGGCCAGCACCCTCCCCTGTGAGCCGCTGCCGCCTGCCTACCAGGCCTGGCTGTCGCACCACCTCCTGGATGTAAATGAATCAAGCCTCTCAGTCTGTCACCCCTGCTCCCTGACGGCACACGTGGGGGCAAACTCTCACTGCTCCGAATCCTCCCCCAAACCCCTCATTGCCAGCCCGCGTCCTGGAGTCCCCCCCCCCCCCCCCAACACCTGCGAACTGAGACGCCCTACAGTTCCCCCACGCCGTGTGGCCTCCGGGGCTGCAGCAAGGATGAGAAACCCGGCTTTGTGGACTGCAGGCCGGTCTCCTGTCTCCCCCCCCCCCACGCCTACCCCCGAGGCCTCTGATTGACAGGCATCCACAGGACCCTCGCGGAACGCTAAGCGCTGCTGGCCAGCCCCAGGGGAGAACCCTCACCAGCCCAACACTTCTCTCTTTCTGGCACAGTGATCCTCTTTGATAGAGGTCAGCATTGTTCTCATTTTACAAATGGGGAAATCAAGGCTCGGGGCGGCTGGCTTGCCCACACCCCTCAGGAGCAGAGGCCAGGTCTGAGCACCCCCCAAGGCCAGAGCTCCTTCCCACCACGCACTCTTCTCTCTGGAGCTGTGCTCCCGACACAAGCCCAGTTGTTAGAGTGAGGACAGAGGATGAGCCAGCTCACAGGGACGGCGGTCCTGCTCTCGCGGAGACGGCATATCCCCGGGGCGAGCGCTGACTCTGCGGAATGGTCTGGTGGCTCCAGAGGACCTCCCGCAGCAGAGGCTCCGCTCTGGGCACCCTGCAGCCAGCCTTGCTGGGCGCGAGGAGGGGCAGGATTTTCTCCATCTGCTGAGCTGAGCCCCAGTTTGGGGGCACCTGAACGATCATGCCCCAGTGAGCAGATGCCCAACAGACATTTTTCCAGGTATGACCAAAGGCCAGCGTTTACCTGGGTGAGATCTTGGTAGGAACACAGACAGACTTCTACTAGGTATGCGTTTATTTTCACGTGTAACAGGAAAAAACATAACTAGCACATCACCATGTGACTGTGGGATATATTGCATAGCACAGGACTAAAGTTTGAAGTAAGTAAAATTAAAAAGTAGGTGTGAGTCAAAGGAAATCTTAAGGAAAAGAGAAGAGGAGAGCCTCGGTTAGGACAAAAATTGTGGAGGTGGTATGGGAGGGCCCCGAGTGTGGGGCTCACTCCCCAAGCTTTGAGTAAGAAGCTGGGCTCTGCTCTGAGGCCCCTAAGGGGCTCTACAGAGAAACCCCGCTCCCCGCCCTCGTACTTGGAGCCCAGGGCATCCGCAGAGGAGCGTGTGCTGCATCCAGACGACCCAGGGAGGCAAGTACTTTGTTTCATTTGTTCACGCCCTACAGAACGTCTTAGAAGTTACAAAGCAACAGGAATGCCTGGGTGTCTCAGTCAGTTGGGTGTCCGACTTCCGCCCAGGTCATGATCTCACCGTCCGTGAGTTCGAGTCCCGCATCAGGCTCTCTGCTGACAGCTCAGAGCCTGGAGCCTGCTTCGGATTCTGTGTCTCCTTCTCTCTCTGCCCCTCCCCCCACTAGCACTCTGTCTGTCTCTCTCTCTTTCAAAAATAAAATGAAAACACTAAAAAAAAAAAAAAGTTACAAAGCAACAAAGTGATTTTCCTTAAAAGGGAAGGAGAATCTTCTAGGTACAGCCTTGAGGAAGCAGTGGTCATAAGGCAGCCTGCGTTGGAGGGTCCAAGTGGGACTTGGGGGCGGGGCATAAACGGGGGGCTGAACAGACAACCTTGGCACTGTCCTTGGAGGAGTGTGTGCATGTGGGGGGGTTTGTGCGCACGGCCCCCGTCAAGGCTATAGGAGGAAAACTCAGAGTTCCTGGTACCCTGTTCCCCAGCAAAGTATTGGCACTTCATCAATGTCTGTTGAATCACTGTCGCGCATGGGAGGAGCGCCAGAAGGCAGGGCAGAGGGGTTGCTGGCGTCCTTGGACGTCAGCATACAGCACCCTCTCCTCCTGCCCCTGCTGTTCAGGTTCATGCCTGAGTCTGCTGCCCACATCAGCGTGACATGTCCCCCCGGTGAGAAGTCCACAGTTGCCACCATTAGGTCACATTCTTGTACATTTATGAAACATTTCCTATTAAGATCCTCACCTCGCCCCAAATTCAAAGAATGTTTCTCATCATATAAATCTCAAAATTTTAAAAAAAGGGCTGTTAAAGGAGGACCCTGGAGTTCTACTCAAACAGCTCAGTCCTGCAAGCCAGAGCTGGTCTTACGCCCCCTACTGGACAGCTACAGGGTGTCATCTAAAGACTCACCCCAACTCACCCATGGAAATGGGGGTCAAGGCCAGTGCTCGAGAGGGGCACGACCCTAGGAGATGGGAAACCTGGACATGATGTTCAAGGTATGGAAGCCTTCCAGAGCCCAGAGGGCAGAAGGAGGAGTGGGAAGTCTGAGGGGCACTGTCCAGCAGCCTTTGAGCTGGGAGGGGGGTGGGGCTGGGGTGGCTCAGCTCCTCACATCCCGGACATGGTGGGCAGAGCGGCAGGCTGGCCCCTGTCATGGCTCAGAAGGAGAGTGTGCAAAAGTGGGTCAGAAAGGCAAACCGAGTCGGGAAAGGTCCTCCCCCCCCCGCCCCCAGTCCAGGGCTAGTGGGCAGCTCACGGCCCCAGGGCCCAGTGGGGGCCCTCAGCAGCACCCTGCAGCACTCCGCTCCACGTGGCATGGCTTGCAGAAGAGACGGTTGTTCAGCGGGTAGCAGCCTTGGTCTGTGGGCTCCACAGACAGGAGGGTCCTGCAGTCCTGCGGGAAACGAGGCACAAGTGGATGGACCCCAGCCTGAGCCCTGCAGCCCGGAGCCCGCACGGGGCGGGGTCTCCCCCAGCATCTGTGGATGAATTTCACTGAACGAATGTACTCCCTAAGGGTCAGGGAAGCCTAGGGGCACATTCGATGCGGGCTTTCAGCCACACAGAGGTGTGAGTGATGAGGGCAGGAGTCAGCTGAGGGGAGACCTGAGGACACTCGGAGAATCACGGACACTGAGGGATGATGGAAAGATCTAGAAGGGCCTTAATGAGCGCCCGGCAGCCCTTTGAGAACATAAGCTCTGTGAGGCCATAACCCCGTTTACCGCTAGGTCCCACCTAGACCAGAGACTAGTATACCACACGCATACAATAAACACCTGAAGGAGTAACTGAATCTAGTCCAGTCGCTTCATTTTACAGATGGGGAAACTGAAGGTCTGGGGAAGGATGGGCTTGCCCCAGACCAGAGAGCTGGTTCCAGAGCTGGGACAGGACAGGTTTCCAGGCTGAGTTCAGTGGTCTCTTTTTGCTCCCCTGTCTGTACGGCTTCAACACTGGTACAAACTTTAATATTTCTTATTTTTCAAATCACCAAAGGATTTTGGATCAAGGAGGATGGGGATTCGAGGCCCAAACCTTGCCCACCTTACCATGCTGCCACAGCCCATACCTCATCGGGGCCTCACCTGTACACACACTGGAGAGGAACAATGGGAACAGTTGATGTCCAGGGGCCTGGCTCAGGGCACGGCTGGCATCCTCTGGAATCCGCATGGATCAGACCAGAGGGGCTGGTCCCCAGAGAGACAGCTTGGGTCCTGTTGGGTCCTGGCTGCCATCTGGGCCCAGCACAGCCAAGGGAGAAGGGCGCCCTCATGTGTCTCTTCCCTGAAAATGCACCTCAAGTCCCACAGGGGACTGCAGGCAATTTAATGCCAAGGATCTGTGCTATTTCTAATGGCCACTTGTTTGGTATTCCGAGAGTACCAAGTGTCCAACCTAAGGTCCCCAAGGGCCATATGTGACCTCTCATGTATGTATGTATGTAATCTCTATACCCACCGTGGGGCTCGAACTCAAGACCCCAAGATCAATAGTCACATACTCCCCTGACTGAGCCAGCCAGGTGCCCCTGACCTCTCCTAATTTAGAATCAAGTGAGGAAACACCCCTACTATGACTGAGTCACAGTCTGCGAGGGAGCTGAGGGTTGGTGGAAAGCTGGCTGGACCCGAGTCAGACGGACAAGGGTTGGAACCACTTTTCTCTGCCTCAGTTTATCATCCCTCACCTGAGATGGCACCTTGAAGCCCATTTCCCTCCCCTTCCCTTGAAATGTAACTGCCACAGTCTGAGCTGACTGCTAGCAGCAGGGGGATGACACTCATGGCCACCTTCGCCAAGCTGACCAAGGGCACGCAGGGAGGGCCTATTTGCTCACCAGCCAGGCTCAGGGAAAAGTGAATCACCACTGGGCCTTAATGAGGGCTAGGGTGGTGATAAAAGCTCTTGAATGACATCATTGTTCTTTCAAGATGTGTTATCAGCTGGACCTTGAGCCACAACCAACGCGCAACATAACATGGGCAATATGTCAACTTCTCTCCAAGCCCCCTTGTCACCAGCAGTGCAAACAGCCTCTTGGCTCCAAGCATGTGTATAAATAAGTGCAAAATAAAATAAATGTTTGGAATTGCTCACGGGCTGATTAAGAGATCTCCTCTGAGACGCTCAGAGATTTCCTCTGGGACACCCCACGGATGGCACCCATAAAAGTAGCTACCTTTGTCCCCATCCCCAGAGACGCCAGATCCATCAGCAACATGGGGGTGACAGAGGAAGCGCCAGGGGAGGCCTCTGAGAGCCTCCCCAGCAGGACTGACTCTGTAATTGCAGAGTCCAGGGGCAAAGTGCAAAGCCGAGATCCTTGTTCAAAGAGGAAGCACTTCAAGTCGGTGACAGCAGAGCTCGGAAGCAAGCAGGGGACCCCACTGAGCGGGAGACCCTGTGCAGCTCGGGGGGCATTTCTTGCTGGGGCTACAGCACCGCCTTGAAGCAGCCTCCCCATCTCAGCCTCACTCCACCCTGTAGCCTGAGGTCCAGACTCCTTAGCTTTGGCACAGGAGGCCCTTTTCTTTCCTCTGGCCTCATTGCTACCACACCCTTTGGCACATTCCACTACAGACAAACCTAAAAACTTCCCCCGCTCGGATTCTTCAGCCTTGCTTGTGCCACCGTGGGGTTTTACAGGCCTGTGCCTCTTTTCTGGACTTTCTCCCCCCCCCCCCCCCCCCCGAATGCCTGGCGAACTCCTGCTCATCCTGCAGGACTCTGGTGAAGCATCGCCTCCTCCACAAGATCGCCTTTGATTCCACCACCCTGGTTGGACTTGACCACCGCCTTCTTTGTCCCAAAGCTGATTTGTACATGCTCTTTCACCTGGAGACGATGTCTGTGCCGTGCGTCTGCCCAGCATCCCTCCCTTCCTAGGGTTGTAGCAACTCCTGTCTCCTATGGTTCTGCTTTGCCGGCCCCAGGGGTAGGCAATCGTAGCCCCGGCCAGTGATTGGTCCAGAATGGACATGTGACCCAGGCTGGGCCAATCAGAGCCCTTCTAGGGACTACACCGGTTCCCTTGATGAGGTTTCTAAGTTGGAAGATGTGAAAGCTGGATCATCGGTGGCCAGGCATGTATCCGCCTCCTCACAGAGGATGTTAGCCCACAGGAAGAGGAAACAAAGCAAACACACAAAATAGGCAGGACCGAGATGGAGAGTGAGCCTTGATTATCCGATCAATAACCCCACCATCAGCCTTCCCATGAGACTCTCCTTGAGGAAAAGCAGGATGCCCTTGGTTTTTACCGTCTCTCGGAGCTTTCCTTATTAGACACTATTTGCAATTATCTCCATTCTTATTTGCCTTCGCTACTGAGCTGTGAGCATCTGAGAGCAGAGCCCCCACCCTGACTGGTCACCGTGTCCCAGTGCCCAGCGCAGGCCCGGCACCCCGCGGGCTCTCGGCAGGGCTCCGGGGCCGTGCGGACAGCGCGTCCCCAACTCCTCATTGCCCTACTCACCTCGCACCTGTAGCAATTTTCATGGAAGTTCCTCCCCATGCACTCGATTTTGAAGGCATCCTTCCCGTCTCGAGGGATGATGGGGTTCTCACAGATGCTGCACACAGGGGCGAATTTCCTAGAGGGAAGGGAACCCACGCTCGAGGCGCTCAGCCCAGGACCGCAGAAATTAGCTGTGGGAGCCGGGGCGGCTCTAGTTGGCCTCCGGAGCTATTTCAGATGTGTTGCCATGTGACTGCACCTGGAGCCACAACCACAAACGCCTCTTTCTTCCTGGCAGGAGCAGATGGAGAGTCCTGTGTAATCGGACCCGGCTTCCCAGGGTATAATCAGCTCGAGCCAAGGAAGTGACTGGGGGAAAGTTTGAATTTGAGAAAGCAGAGAAATCTGCTGTGTGTTCACTGGGGCTTAACCCCGTTTCATTTATCTCGTATTGTGGGTCACTGTTTTTTTTTTCCCCTTCCTCTTCCCTTTCTTTTTAGCAGGCACAGCTGCCCTTGTGCAGTGAGCAACTCCAGGACAGGGGCTGAGCCTCAGGCAGAGCGTGTTCTAAGGCGAGCTACTGGGGTCTGGGGGTTTGAATCGTAGCTTCACACTTACCAGCTGGGAGAATTGTCGGCTGTCTGCCTCAGTTTCCACATTGTAAAACAGAACCCTTCAGAGTACCTGCCTGCCTATTAATCCCCAGGCTTGGGGATAAAAGGGCCTAATCCACACTGAGCAGCTGGCCCGGCGCAGGTACCCAGAGCATCAGCTGCAAGCAGGTGTGTGGGGCAGGCCAACTGGTTTCTGGGAGCCCAGAGACCGCAGGAAAGCTCTGCTCCGGCCCCGAGAGCTCAGGCTCGGCGGCTCTGCTCTGGCGGGGCCCCACCCGGTGCGCGGGGTCCCCTCCCGTACCTATAGAAGTCGTCCAGGCAGTACACTTCATTCTGGTTGTCCAGGGCAAAGCTCTCGTCGCCAATGCACCGGGCACAGGTTACACAGGTGAAGCAGGTGGGGTGGAAGGCCTGGCCCAGGGCCCTGATGATGTGTTCCCGGACCACCTCGCCACACTTGCCACACTTCTCCAGAGTGTCCTGGGACAGAGGGACACTGCCTCAGAGCCATCCCATGGGTGTGCTCACTTGAGCCAGAAGGGGTTTCCGGCTGGCTACCCACAGGGGCCCAGAAGGGCAAGGGTACAGGAGACGGGCTCAGCCTGAAACTATCACCCCCAAACCTCTACCGCTGCTTAAAATGAGTCGAGCTTGGCAAGGTATCCTTGGCCCACAGTGAGGAATCCTGCCAAGAAGCTATTACCGCATTTTTTGTTACTAAGACATGCTTAGGGCCCGTGTCCACTAGGGCCCATGGGAGAAATCTCTCTTAAACCTCAGAGTCCTGGAAGAGCTGATATGCTTTTGACCTTGTAGACAATCAACCTTGAAACTCTTAACCTTCTCCATCAGGCCACTTGAAAGCTCAGAGTCAGATTCCATGCTCCACCTTTAGGAATGACTATAGGGGTCTTTTATTCATGTATTTGGGGTACTAACTTTCCCTCTGGTCTCATCTCACTTTCTACTTTGATTTTCCTCTCTTCGATATATATATAAAATATATGTAATATATTATATATATTATATATATAATATATATAATAATATATAATAATATATAATATATATCATATTATATACTATATATTATAATATATCATATTATATACTATATATTATAATATATAATATATATTATATGTAATATGATATATATTATATATTTATATATTATATATAGAATATATTTATATTTATAATATATATTTATTAAATTAACTATAATTTAAATTTTAAATTAAATAAATTTAAATAAGTAAATTTAAATAAATCAATTTAAATAAATCTAATATAAATAAATATATAAACATATAAATAGATAATATATAAATATAACATATTTATATTTATAATATATATTTATTAAATTACATTAAATATTAATATAAATTAAAACATAAATATATTTCTATTTATAATACATAAACATATAACATATAAATATATAAATAATATAATATATAAAATGTATAATATATACATACATTTTGATTTAATGTTTATTTTTGAGAGAGAGAGAGACAGCTCATGAGTGTGAGTGGGGAGGGGCAGAGAGAGGGAGACAGAGGATCAAAGAAGGCTCGGGCTTGAACTCATGAACTGTGAGATCGTGACCTGAGAGCTGAAGTCAGACACTTAACCGACTGAGCCACCCAGGTGCCCACGATTTATTTTTAAAGTTTACTTATTTATTTTGAGAGAAAGAGAGAGAGAGCATGAGTAGGGGAGGGCAGAGAGAGAAAGGGAGAGAGAGAATCCCAAGTAGGCTGCGGAGCCTGGCCCTGGGCTGAATCCCACGAACAACGGTGAGATCATGACTTGAGCCTAAATCAAGAGTCAGATGCTTAAAGGACTGAGCCACCCAGGTGCCCCTCTGATTTCTTTATCTATCTTTTACATTTTATTGTGGTAAGAACACTTAATGTGAGGTCTACTCTCTTAACAAATGTTTACGTGTACAACATTACTATAGGTATGGGTATTTGTGCATTCTTACAAGCTGCCTCAAATCCCTTCTGGAATGAGGATTAAGGGGGTGGGGAAGGGAGGGAGGAAGGGAGGGAGGGAGGGAGAGGGAGGGAGAGAGAGAGAGAGAGAGAGAGAGAGAGAGAGGGAGGGAGGGAGGGAGAGAGGTTACTGAGCAAAGATCCTCCAGCCTGTCCACTTTCTCACCTCTCTTCTAGGCAGGTCTCTTCCGTTCCTGGCTGTGCTCCTGTGTTTATTTAACCTGAGCTCATCTGGACAGATAGGTATGTTTGCCTAAGCTGCCTATAATCTGCTCATATTTGGTGGGGACAGCATTGTCCCCTCTCCGTGTCCTGGGGGCCTCCCTCCCCTCCCTAGAACACTGCCCGAGTCTTCCTCCTGCTGCTTCCAGCTGTCAGCCCACCCTGGCCCCAGCTTCCCCTCAGTGACTCACCTCTGCCTGGCTGCAAGGTGAGAGAAGAGGACAAGACTGTCCTCCACTGTCACGGTGATGGGGGTCAGAAGGATGGGGTGGGGATGGCCTGACTCCTTGCTGCTCCCACCGTGTGCTTTGCTGGCTGTGGTAAGACGGAGACTGGCTGAGACTATCATCGGATCATTCGGGTTTTTCTAGATTATTCCAGCTCCAAATAGTCTACCTCCTTGAACCAGTAATTTTCAAACTGGGACGTGTACCAGAATCACCGGAGAGATTGTTAAAAGTGCAGATCGCCAGGTGCTACCCACCCGCAAGAACAAGGTGAGGCCCGCACACACCCAGGTGACGTGTCTGTGAGTGGTCTTTATGCCACACATCAGCGAGTTAGCAACTCTAACTTCGTGGCATCCAAACTGGCCCTCCCAGACCGCATTTGGTACCCAGAGGTGACACAGATTCCCATAAGGCTGTGCACTGGAGCCTGTGGCTTCAGGTGAGATAGAAGACCACGGACAGGCTCCAGAACCAGATGGGTCTGGGGGAGAATCCCGGCTCCACCGCCTTCTGGACGGTGACCTTGTGTGGCAGGCTGGGTCAATGCCCCCAAGACATACAGGTCCTAATCCCTGGAACCTGTGACTACTTTCAGGGGCAAAGGAGATGGCAGATGTGATTGAGTTCATGGTCCTGACTTGGGGGGATTACCCTGGGTGGGCCCTAAATGCCATCCCAAGGGTCCCTGTAAGGGGGACGCAGAGGGAGATGTGATGCTGAAGAAGGAACCAGGACGCTGAAGCAAGATGCCACCCTGCTGGCTCTGAAGGTGGGCAAAGAAATCAGAGTCTGCAAGGGATGCAGCTGAAGAAGCGGGAAGAGGTAAGGAAACAGATTCTCCCCTAGAGCCTCTGGAAGGAGTGCGGACGTGCCTTTGGACTTCCGACCTCCAGAACCGTAAGAGAACAAATGAGTGTCGTTTGAAGCTATCAAACAACGGTTGCGGTAATTTGTTAGAGCGGCCACAGGAAACTAATACACCTTGGCTGAGCTCCTTCCTCTCTCTGAGCCTCAGCTTCCTCGTCTGTGAAGTGGGTCAGTGGTGCCTGCCTCCCAGGATGATTGTGGGGAATGAAATAATGGGACGCCTTCCAAGTGCCCAGCACAGCGCCTGGTACCTGGAGGCCTAGCCGCAGGGGGGTTACCTGGTAGCAGGATTCACAGAGGGGCCGCCCGTCCTTCTGGTAGAAGCTCTGCCCGGCCAACTGACGGCGACAGGTGCGGCACGTAAAGCATCGGGCGTGGTATTGCCTCTTCATGGCTTCCACGGCCAGCTCTCGGGGGGACACGGTCTTGTGGCAGAAGGCACAGACGTCTGGGGTAGAGACACAGGTTGTAAGCCCTCCGGTCCCGGAGTACTGCACCCAGGCGCCCCCCGGAACAGGGCCCTGGGGGTCGTGAGTGTGGCCTCATTTCAGGAGGAGCAGTAAGAAGGAATGTGACCAGCCTCTGAACGCCTAAATCAGGGCCGCCTGGCTGGCTCCATCGGTGGAGCTCGCGACTCTTGATCTTGGGGTCGTGGGTCTGAGCCCCACACCGGGTGTAGAGATTACTTAAAAATAAAATCTTAAAGGGGCACCTGGGTGGCTCAGTCGGTGAAGCGTCTGACTTCGGCTCAGGTCATGATCTCAGGGTTCATGAGTTTGAGCCCTGCATCAGACTCTGTGCTGACAGCGCAGAGCCTGGAGCCTGCTTCGGATTCTGGGTCTCCCTCTCGCACTGCCCCTCCCCTGCTTGCGCTCTGTCCCTCTCTCAAAAATAAATAAACATCAAAACAAAACAAAAAAAAAAAAAAAAAAAGGAAAGCAAGCAAGCAAGCCTAAATCAAAGAACACAGCATCAAGGGGCGCATGGGTGGCTCAGTCAGTTAAGTGTCTGGCTCTTGATTTCCGCTCAGGTCATGATCTCGCGGTTTGAGTTCGAGCCCTGCAAAAGGCTCTGCACTGACAGCATGGAGCCTGCTTGGGATTCTCTCCCTCTCTCCCCCTGCCCATCCTCCTCCTCTCTCTCTCTCTCTCTAAAAATAAATAAACAGGGGCGCCTGGGTGGCTCAGTTGGTTAAACGTCCGACTTTGGCTCAGGTCATGATCTCACGGTCCGTGAGTTCGAGCCCCGCATTGGGCTCTGTGCTGACAGCTCAGAGCCTGGAGCCCGTTTCAGATTCTGTGTCTCCCTCTCTCACCCTCCCCTGTTCATGCTCTGTCTCTGTCTCAAAAATAAATAAACGTTAAAAAAAATTTTTAAATAAACATTAAAAAAAGAAGAACACTGTCAGGACAAACGGGTTGCCATCTGCAAAAATTTAAAGGAGGGTCCACCGTGATACATTTATACCCAGACAATTCCAAACGTATCAGAGATCTAAGTGTGAAAAATGAAACCACAGGACTAGAAGAAACCAGAGAATTTATTTCATAACCTCGGGGTAGAGAAGGCTTTTGGTGCATGGTAAGCACTTAATAGCTGCTAATTAAATGGGTAACACACGGGGCCAAGGAGGCTGCGGGCAGTCACGCCCTCACCGGGTAGCAGATGGGTAGGACCTCGAAGGACAATTTCGCAAAAAGATCAAAGTTACGAATGCACCTACCCTTTGCCCACAGTATCTCCTCTCCCAGAAATTCTCTCACAAACCTACACACAGGCAAAATGACCTACGTGCAGGGCAATTCGTCTCAGCCTTATCTGTCACAGCAAGAAACCACCTAAGTGCCCATCCGCAGGCGACTGGTCGAATGCATACGGCAGGGCCCTGGGAAAGAATACTATGCACCTGTGAAAAAGGACCCACTTTCTGTTCTGATGTGGAACGGGCTCTAAGATGCTGGAAGGAAAGAAAGCCAAGAGCAGAACAGCCCAGAGTTTGCTGCTATTTGTGGAAAAATGGGCAGGGTTGGAGGGGGGGACACGTACTTGTATTTGCTTGCGTATGCATAACCTATCTCGGGGAGGATATGCGACACATTGACAACAGAGGCTGTCGATCTGGCAGGAAACTGGGTGATACAGGGATGGGGGCAAAGGGGAGGCTTTTCACGGTGTACCTTTTCATGCTTCTTGTTTTGTCTACGTGAGAACATCGTGTGTTCAAAAAACCAAACGGTGAAAAAATTCAAGCCATTCTGCTATCACAGCATGTTTTGCAGAGCAATATTTATTTATTTGCTTATTTATTTATTTATTTTTTTTTTTTTTAATGATTTTTTTTTTCAACGTTTATTTATTTTTGGGACAGAGAGAGACAGAGCATGAACAGGCGAGGGGCAGAGAGAGAGGGAGACACAGAATCGGAAACAGGCTCCAGGCTCTGAGCCATCAGCCCAGAGCCTGACGCGGGGCTCGAACTCACGGACCGTGAGATCGTGACCTGGCTGAAGTCGGACGCTTAACCGACTGTGCCACCCAGGCGCCCCGCTTATTTATTTTTAAATGTTTATTTTTGAGAGAGAGAGAACGAGCATGTGCGGGGGAGGGGCAGAGAGACAAGGGGACAGGGGATCTGAAGCAGGCTCCATGCGGCCGGCAGAGAGCCCAACGTGGGGCTCAAACCCACAAACCGTGAGACCATGACCTGAGCCGAAGTCAGACACTCAATCGACTGCACCACCCAGCTGCCCCTATTTATTTATTTATTTAAAAGTTTATTTTTTTATTTTGAGAGAGAGAGAGAGAGAGAGAGAGGAAGAGTGAGTGAGCAGAGGAGCAGCAGAGAGAGAGGGAGAGAGAATCCCAAGCAGGCTCCGCACTGTCAGTACGGAGCCCGACGGCAGGCCTTGAACTCAGGAACCGTGAGATCGTGACCTGAGCCAAAACCAAGAGTCAGACGCTTAACCGACTGAACCACTCAGGTGCCCCTTGCTGATCAATATTTAAATGGATTTCAGTTATAAAGGAAAAAGGTTAAGGCAGTAAAAATAAAATCGATGTACAGTTCTAAGGCCCATCACTGAACCGTGAGTGGAGACAGATGCTGTGGCCGCTGCTTTCCTACTTTCCCACCTGGAAGCTCATGCTTGTGCAGTGAGGGCCCCCGGGAACCACCCAGAAGCCTTCCACGCCTGAGCCTGTACCTGTGGATGCCTCTCTCTCGTGGAAGCCAACAGGCTCTTCTGGGGGAGGTGGCAGCTCTTCCGAGGGCCTGGGGGGACTGGGCCGAGGCTGGAGTGGAGGCCTCTCTTCCAGGGACTGTGGGGACATGGAAGGGAGGGCAGGAGAGGTGACATCCAGTGGGACCGCACACGGGCCTCTCAGCTCTGCTCCTCCTCTGGCGGCACTGGGCACAGTTAGCCCCACTGCTCAGAGGAGGGAACCAAGGCGCAGAGAAGCAAGCGACCTAACGTCACTCAGTAGGAAGGTACCACCGGGGCCCAAAACTACTTCCTTCTGAGGAATCGCCTGGAATCGTTTTTCCTTGGCCGGGAATCCCTCCCATTTCTACAACGGCCTCTGTTAAGGGCAGAGGATTAAAAATATCTTCTCAGAGCTGAAAGGGGTACTCGAGCGGAAAGAGGGTGGGGAGCCCCTTCTCCAGGGACCTTGAAAAACATGACCAATTTTTAGCAGCTTGAAAGCTTCGAAGAGGGATGGCCCTCAAGCAGGAGCAACCTCCAGGCTTAAGTCCCTGAAAGGCGCAGACTAGCCCTCGCCCTCCCTCGGCCCCCGGGGCTCTGTCTGGGGGGTCGGCAGTACCTGCGGTGGGGGTGGGGGTGGGGGCAGGTGCAGCTGCTCTAAGTCCGAAATGAGGGAGGCCCCCGTCGGGGCAGGGGGCTCCTCATCAGGGGACGGCGGCGGAGGTGGGAGGAGGTCCAGGTCCGGGAGTGCGTCCTCGCCATCCAGGGTAGGAGGAGGGGGAGAACACCCTGCAACCAAAAGGGGAGAGAGGCTTGGAGGGAGTCTCTCTCTGCAGGTGGACAGAAGAGGTGTCCACTTTCCCAGAAGGCCATGCAGCGTGAGGGGCTAAGAGCTCAGGTCCAGGGTCACCGAGACCTGGGTTCTGCCTCTGGCTCTGCCACTGACTTGCTGTGGGTCCTCAGGCAAGAGACTCAATCTCTCTGGATCTGTTTGCTTAGTTGAAAAATGGCTATCCATCTTTGCGGGCTGTTGTGAGGGTTAAGTGAGGGGGGCAGGTAAAATGGCGCAGGCTCCAAAAACAGCACCTGTCAGAACCCTCCAGAACAGGGGTGCCGGGGTGGCTCCGTCGGTTAAGTATCCGACTTCAGCTCAGCTCGTGATCTCACAGTTCGTGGGTTCAGGCCCCGCGTCGGGCTCTGTGTTGACAGCTCTGAGCCAGGAGCCTGCTTTGGATTCTGTGTCTCCCTCTCTCTCTGCCCCTTTCCCACTCGCTCTCTCTCAAAAGTAAATAAAAACATTTTAAAAATGTATAAAAAATTAGCATCCCTTATTCCTTTTTACTTTTTTTCCATGTGGATACTAGAACATTATTTTATTTTTTAATATTTTTAATGTCTACTTATTTTTAGAGAGAGAAAGAGAGAGAGTGCAAGAAGGGGAGGGGCAGAGACAGAGAGGGAGACACAGAATCCGAAGCAGGCTCCAGGCTCCGAGCTGTCAGCACAGAGCCAACGCGGGGCTCGAACTCACAGACTGCAAGATCATGACCTGAGCCGAAGTCAGATGCTCAACCGACTGAGCCACCCAGGTGCCCCATAGAACATTTCAAAATAGGAGGCCTGCATTGGTGACCTGCTTTATATTTTCATTGGCCAGTGCTGACACAGACCTTTTTTGGATCTTGATTCAAAAGATAAATCATCTCATGAATTCTCATTTTGTAGATAAGGAAGAGTGAACTATTCTACTGAATATGCAAGAAATATACGCAAGATACAACACAAATACACAGTATACGGTATACAAGAAAAGACAGCAAACCTTTCGTTCTGCTATAGCCCAACACTTGAAAAGTATTTTTACGGCATGTCAGGGAAAATTAAGAGTGGAGAGAGCATTAGATAATGGCCATCTTTGGACATGCACCCTGAAGAATGCGGTGCTGAAATGACCCAGTTACTGGGGTTTCCTTTAAATTACTTCACAGAAGCTATCAACGCTAGCCAAATTATGGAAGGAGTCCAAATATCCATCGACGGATGAACGGAGAAAGAAGATGTGGTATGTATACACACACACACACACACACACGCACGCACACAATGGAATATTACTTGGGGATGAAAAAGAATGAAATCTTGCCATTTGCAACAACGTGGATGGAACTAGAATGTGTCAGGCTAAACGATAAAAGTGAGTCAGAGAAAGACAAATACCATATGATTTCACTCATGCGGCATTTAAGAAACACAATAGATGAACATAGGGGAAGGGAAGGAAAAATAAGATAAAAACATAGAGGGAGGCAAATCATAAGAGACCCTTCCTTTTTCCTAAAATGTTTTAATGTGTATTTACTTTTGAGAGAGAGCACAAGTGGGGGAGGTGCAGAGAGAGGGGGGGACAGAGGATCCGAAGTGAGCTCTGTGCTGACATCAGCGAGGCCGATGTGGGGCTTGAACTCACAAACTACAAGATCGTGACCTGAGCTTAAGTCAGATGCTCAACCGACTGAGCCACCCAGGTGCTCCAAACCATGGGAGACAAATACAGAGAACAAACTGAGGGTTGCTGGAGGGGGAGGTGGGTGGTGGGGGGGAATGGGCTAAATGGGGGATGGGCATTAAGGGGGGGACTTACTGGGATGAGCACTGGGTGTTGTAAGTGATGAATCACTAAATTCTACTCCTGAAACCATTGTTACGCTATATGTTAACTAACTTGGATTGAAATAACATTTAGAAAAATAATAAAAAAATAAATCACAAAAGAAAAGTAAAAAAGAACACAGAAATGGAATAGACGATACAAATGTGGCAAAATCTTATCAACTGTTGATACTGGATCCAGGATAAGCAGGATTCCTCTAGCTGCTCTATTCTGTGTATGTTCGAAAATTTCATTAAAAAAAAAAAAAAAAAAGAACCCAATAGCAAACGCTAGTACAAACCCAAGAAAAGCACCCTGGCATGAAGTCATGTTCAAGGTTAGCACAGCTTAACGCCTGCAGGGAAGGCTGAGGCCCACGCGGTGGGGGGCGGGGGGGGGGGGCCTGGATCCCAGGGCTCTGCACAGGGAGGAGGAGGGCTGGGTCTCACCCAGTTCCTGCCTCAGCCCCAGGCTCTGCTCTGTCCAGGAATGCTCACTATTCTGTGGGGGTGACCTCCACCCCTCCATGCTGTCCTGTCGAGGCACTGCCCAGCTTCCCTGGAGGAGGCGACTGGGGGTCAGGCCCTGAAAATCCTCTGTTGGCTGCCATGTGCAGGGACAGCACTATTCTTAGTGCCCCAGGGAGAGAGGGCACGGAGTCTGGTCCGCGTCTGCCCTCCGTCCCCCTCCTATGTCTGGGGCACAAGGCAGGCCAGGCCTCACAAGGTCAGACTCTCTTCACACCCATGGAAAGCAGATGGAAAGCGCCTGAGGCCCTGCCCCCTAAAGACCTGGGCTCTGTCCCATTCCCTGCTGATTCACGGGGGCACCTCTCTGGGCTTCGGGTTTCTTGTCCATTCGAGAAAGATAATGAGCCCCTTCTGCTTTCTCCCAAGGACTGAGGGACTGTACAGATGGGAAGATTATTCTAGACCTGTGAGTAAGCCACAGAATCATCTGGGGGCTTGCTCAAAGGCAGATGGTGAGCCCCACCCCCAGAGCTTCTGACTCAGCAGGCTTGGGGGGAAGTGCCTGATAATTTACATTTTTGAAAAGTTCCCAGGTGAAGCTGCTGGTTCAAAGGCCACACTTCATTTTTTGTCTAAGTTTATTTATTTTGGGAGAAAGAGAGACAGCACAAGTGGCAGAGGGGTAGAGAGAGAGGGAGAGAGAGACAGAACCCCAAGCAGGCTCCGTGCTCTCAGCACAGAGCCAGACACGGGGTTCGAACTCACAAACCGTGGGATCCTGACCTGAGCCGAAACCAAGAGTCAGATGTTTAACTGACTGAGCCTCCCAGGCGCCCCACAAAGGCCACACTTTGAAAACTAGTCTTTCAAAGGCACCTGGGTGGCTCAGTCGGTTAAGTGTGTGACTCTTGATTTCGGCTCAGGTCACGATCTCATGGTTCGTGAGTTCGAGCCCCTCATCTGGCTCTGTGCTTACAGTGCAGAGTCTGCTTGGGATTCTCTCTCTCTCTGTTCTTCCCTAGCTCTCTCTCTCTCTCTCTCTCTCAAAATAAATAAGAAAGAAAGAAAGAAAGAAAGAAAGAAAGAAAGAAAGAAAGAAAGACAGACAGGCAGACAGACCAGTCTTCTACTCCCCAAGCTTCTCCTGCTTACTGCCTTTGGGCTAGAACAACAGTTCTCAAGTGTGGCCCCCCCACGGAAGCATCAGCATTACCTGGATATGTGTAAGAAATGCAAATTCTCTGGCCCCACCGCAGACCTGCTGAATCAGAAACACCCGGGGTGGGGCCGAGCCGGCTCTGTTTGAACAAGCCCCTCATGGAGCTGAGGCTGCTCCAGTGTGAGAGCCTTGCTCCAGATGAGCTCAAGTGAGTCAGGAACCGGATCACGGAGAGGCAGAGGCACGCTCAGGCCTCTCCCGGGACCTGCCTTCTGTCCCCAGCCAGGATAGGAATTCAAGACAGAGAGGGGCTTGAGGCCACCAGGCGGGTGTGCAGAGGACCCCGGGCGATTCTGTTCGAGTGGCCACGAGCAGGAAGAGGAGACGCAGCTTTTTAAAGAGAAGCCGAGAAAAACTGACTCCTGACTGTGAGCTGGTGCATCCGTGTAAGTGCACGCGAGCATCTAGAGGGGAGTGGGGACCGCTGCCAGGATGAAAGGGCCAAAGAGACGTGTGTGGATTGCCCAGGGGACAAGTACTGGATGGGGCGTCAGGGGACAGCCTGCAGCAGAGATGGCTCCCGCTTTGTGTTCTGTGCTCAGACCAGACTCATGACCAAGCTGCTCACCTAGAACCTGTCTCACTCAAGTGAGGCCGAACCCCAAGATTCCCCGCGCTCTGCCCGTTTGCCAGTTTGGCAAGCAAAACGGCGGGCCGGCCGCTGCTAGGCACCCCTCCCAGGCTCTGGTTTTGTTGCCACAAAATCCACCCATCCCAGGATCCGATGACCCATGAACATGTCCCGGAAACGTTGGCGTCTGGGCATCTAAACTATGTTTCCTGGACTCCCTCTCCTATGCAGAAGGGACGTAAGTTTCTTCAACTGGATCACCTGTCCTGATGTGTGAATTCCGGTCATCGTGGTCCTGGCTCTACATGGAAGCACCTGGAAGAGGCTGTGTTCTTGTGATGTGTGGTTAGGAAGGAAAGATCGGTTCACAAGGTTGGGTCGTATGAAGAGGCATGCTGCACGAACGTCCGTGCATTCCCACACGTGTGTACGTGTGGCCCTTTCTCCTGCCCCTTTCTGGCCACCTGGAATTGGCAGCTCTACTGGTCTTTAGGTGGTTTGTGTGGTGATGGACGCACAGGGCTGCCCTAGCCTTGCTCGGGGACAGCAGGTCCCAGGGGGACCTCCGGAGGGTTGTCCTTGATGTCTCTTTGCTTCCCGATTCCACCTGGTGTCCCATTAGTCAAGACATCCCCCTGCCCCAGGCCCCTGGATTGTCCTTCTTCCTTGTTTCTACCCAACCAACAGCTGAGACTCCACGGAGTGGCAGGGAGAGAGGACCGGAAGGCTCTCTGTCACCACGGCAGCAGAGCCAGGCACAAGGTAAAGAAAAGCCATTTATGACGCAGATCCGTTCTGTGATGGGTGTGTCATATACACGACCAAATTCCCACTTTCCAGAGCAGGGAACCAAGCAAAGAAACAGCTTGCGTAAGACCACACAGCACGTGAGTGGCAGAGCCCGCGAGAGAATAAAACCCCCTCTGAGGTCCTCCGACATGCCCGATGCATTCCTGCCGCAGGGCCTTTGCACTTGCTGTTCCCGCGGGCCAGCTCTATCCTGTCATTCAGGTCTTATCAGAGCTGAAATGTCACCTCCTTGGAGAAGCCATCCTGACTACCCCATAAAAAGTTGTACTCCGCACCTCTTCACCGTGTTTTATTTCCGTACAGCACTTGTGTCTCCCCAACATATAATTTTGTCATCTGTTTCCCCCGCTAAGATTTAAGTTTCCTGTAGGCTGAAAGCCTTGTCTTCCTTTACTTGTCCCCAGTGCCTGGCCCAGAAAAGTAACCGCAGGTAACACATTTAACACTTTCTACATGGCAGGCGCTGGCCTCAACGTATGTTTTACTTCTTCCATTCCTCACAACAACCCTCTGAGGAAGGTACTATCATTACGCCCACTTTATAGATTAGGAAACTGAGGAACAGAGAAGAGCCAGGATTCAAACCTAGGCAGGTGGGTTTGTGTCTGCCTGGCACATAGTAGGTGCTTGATGAATGAATGAATGAATGAATGAATGAATGAATGAATAACGTCAGAGTCGGCCCCTTCCTCCCCACCTCAGTGCTGCCTCTGAGCCAACCTTCTGCCCAGCCCCCTCACCCTCTTACCTCCATTGGAGAGCTGAGATGGTACAGCTGGCCCTGGGGCTGCGGCCTTGGCAGGTGGAGTCCAAAGGCTGGGCCTCCCTGTCGAGCCAGCCCCGGGTGCCTTGGTGGGAGCAGGGGGCTCCCGGGAGCGGCCAGGCCGGGCCTCGCAAGCTGCCCGCCTCACTTCCTCGGCCACAGCCTCATCCCGACGCGGGGGTGCCAGTGTGATGAAGACAGACGAGGCGACCCTCTTCTCAGGCTTCGAGGCCATCGTCTCCGCTCCTGGTGGTGCTGGGGACAGAGCGGGGCACAGGCTTGGGCAGGGCTTAGGGCACAGGGATGTGCTCCACCTAGACAGACAGACATCCCCAGGGCATCGAGCCTCCCTTCTCCTGACAAGACAGGAGCAGCCGCTCTACTGTGCCAGCGGCCCGGGCCAGCCCCACCAGAGACAAAGGGCCTGGGGACGTCCTTTGGGGGAGGGTGGGCGTCCACCAGGTGACTTGGCCGCAGGGATGGGACCCAACGGTCCTGACCGCCCCTCCCCTGCCAACCTACACACCTGGGGGAGCAAAGGGCAGCCCTGCCCTGCTCACCTCACAAATGATTAATTTTCCTCAAGTGCGAGGCTCCTGCCGGCCCTCTGGCTCCCCACCCCCGGTGCTGGTCCCAGCCCAGGGCCCGGCCTGCCACTGGGCCACACCCCAGTTACCTCCCTCCCCTGGGATCCAATTCTCCTGGGAGGGAGGAAGTTCCGGGGGTCCAGGCCAGCTCTGCTGGGGGAGGGAGACAGCGTCAACTGTCAGAGCACAGGGGCGGGTTCCAGGAGGCAGAAGGGGACAGGAAAACAATCAGAGCTGCTGTTGATCAAGACCTACCCTGCCCGCGCTGCCGTAAGCACTTTCTGCCCCCTGACTTCTAAATCCTCCCAACTGTTGGGGGAGAGGCACTATGACTATCCTGACAGATGAGGAAACAAAGGTTCAGAGAGGTAAAGTCACTTGTTCGGGGTCACACAGCAGCGGAGCTGGGATTTGGACGCAGGGCCCAGGCTCTTGGCCACTCGGCCCTGCCACCCTCTCCCAGCCCAGCCCACAAGCCCGCATCCTTCTCTCTGTGTCAACCTCTGTATCCAATCAAGTCTTGATTCTATCGTCAGACTCTCTCACTCTGTCCCATCTCCAAAACCAGGCCCTGGTTCAGGCAGGGATGGGAGCGCCAGTGGTCTCCATTCCTGCCTCCTGCCTTGATCTTCCTAGACCATCAATCTGTCTCCCTGTTACTCAAAAGCCTGCCATGGCTCCTACTAGCAAATTCCTCTGGCTTCAACTTCTTTTTTGACCACCCTGGACCATTCACCTTTTCTCAACTTTCTCTCTTACCTGCCTTGGTGTGTTCCCACCCCCTGGTTTTCCTCCCCTGCCCCTACCCCGGGGTGAGCGTCAGTTTTTTCAGCTCAGACATCACCTCTCCACGAAACCTCCCCTGATTCCTGACCCTCTCCCTGGGGCAGCTGTCTGCTTCCTCAGGGTGATGACAGCCCATCATAGGACATACTGGCTCAGGGTCACCATGTCTGCTCCTACTCCCCAAGTGACTGCACATGACTTCAGCTATGCCCGCAATCTTTGTGACCCAAGTCCAGAGTGGGCATCAGAGCAAGAATCTGGGAGCAGAGCGGCATTCCTGATGTCAAGGGCCCCATTTTCCATCTCCCAGGTTGTGCCTGCAAACAGTAACCTCCAGGGCCAAGGCTGAGGGGGGCCGTGCGGGTGGGGGGAAGGCAAGTGACCACATTCAGCCAGGAGGACTCCTCACTGGGCTCCCAGGGATGAAAAGCACCCTTCTTTCTAACTCACTCTGTGGCTGAGCCACTCTGACATGGCCTCAAAGCCATCGAGAGAGCCATGGAGAGGAGAGTTAACAGAGACCCAGAGAGTGAATCTCAAGAAGTGGGGCTGAGGGACCCTAATGACAGACTTGGAGCCCGAGTGGCCACTCACAGGGCCCCCTCTGTATCTCAAAGCCACTGGCCACCTGGGTCTCTCTTGGTGACTGAAGGAATTACAGGAGCAAACACAATACACGTCCCTCAGTTCCTCTTAAATTGGTTTACACGTTTGGTTAAAACATATAGCTCAGTCTGATTAATAAAAATATCCGTTCTGAATAAGGAACCCAACACAGGAAGAGAGCTTTAAAAGTTCTTCAAAAGTACTTTCCTTTGGGGGCCCCTGGGTGGCTCAGTCGATTAAGCATATGACTCTTGGTTTTGGCTCAGGTCATGATCTCACGGTCCCGTGAGTCTGAGCCCCACATCAGGCTCTGCACTGACAGTGTGGAGCCTGCTTGGGATTCTCTCTCTCCCTCATTTTCTCAAAATAAATACATAAACTTAAAAAACAAATAAAGAAAAGTACTGTCCTTTTGTTTCTTGTTCTGGAAGTGATGTCTGGAAGTGTATAGACTTATGTGAGCTGTCCTAGTGATATAAAACCATATGGTTTTGGGGCGCCTGGGTGGCTAAGTCGGTTGAGCATCCGACTTCATCTCAGGTCATGATCTCGCGGTCCGTGAGTTCAAGCCCCGCGTCGGGCTCTGTGCTGACAGCTCAGAGCCTGGAGCCTGCTTCGGATTCTGTGTCTCTCTCTCTCTCTCTGCCCCTCCCCCGTTCATGCTCTGTCTCTCTCAGTCTCAAAAATAAATAAACGTTAAAAAAAATAAAAAAAAAACCCAAAACCATATGGTTTTATCCTTTGCCTTTACACTTTGTTACGAGTTTAAGAGTCTATTTTTGTAAGCGGTTTTCAGAGATTTACATCCAAGAAACAACAACAATGGCACTTGCTGTGTGCCAGGCACCGCGGTACAAGCTTTCTGAGTCTCAAAACGCACCTGAGTCGCAAAACAGCCTGTTACGCCCCCACTTTACAGGTAGTGCCATGTGAGGCCCCGAGAGGTTAAGTGATTTTTCTAGGCCGTCTCGGCAGATGCAGAATTCTAAATGAGCACCATTTGACCCGAGTCCCAGGGTGTCCTTGGACCTGAGATGCCACACTTTTTCCTTCCCTGGATGGTACGGGGGCCTCCAAATCCTCAGCCTGTTCTCACCCCAGAGTGGCCCAGTCCAGATCTATTATCCTGTGGTCAGTCATTCTGGGCTCATCCCCAGACAGAATGCTGTGGATGCCCCCTCCGCCTCCCTCCCACCCTGCTCTGACCCCCACTCCGCCCCAGCCCACTCCTCTGGGAAGTCAGATCTGTGGGTTTCTCGGAAAACATCCAAGGCAAACGTCCTAGTTGGGAGGCCAGATGTTCACAGCTGGGCAGTTCCACCCGCCCCCACCCCTCCCTGCGGTTCCCGGCAGGGACTTCTTTGGGGCCCTGGGGGAAGGGGTCGAGCTGGGATTTTCAAAAGCCTGTCAGTCAGGCCCAAGGCTGCTAGGAGAGGGAGCCTAGGCCTCCTCTGGTCCCACTGCCCCCAGGTCACCCCAGAGCGGGTGTGTGTGTGTGTGTGTGTGTGTGTGTGTGTGAGAAAGCTCCCTGTGGGGCTACTGGCCAGCCGCACCCAGGGGACCCTCCTCCCCCATCCTTCCTCCCACAGAGGGCGAATCTGAGATCCAGTTGGGTAAGCGGAGAAAGTGGGAACAAAGGGAAAGAAAGTCATTTCCTGTCGAGAGGAAGGAAGGAGGCTGAGATCCAGCCAGCCAGCCACCCAGCCCGGCTTTAGGCTGCAGCCCAGGGCAGGGGACAGGCTGCCTGAGCTGGAGAGCCTCCCGGTAGTGCCCCCCTCCTTCCCTTCCTTCCTACTCCTTCAAACCCCCTCCGAAAAACTCTGGAACCACCTGTAAGCTTTGTTCTTTAATACTTTGACCAAGCAATCTATGCTTGGTTCAGAATTAGATTTGTGGGGTTGGGGGGTGGTGGCAATGAGACGGTGCCCACCCCCACCGCTGAGGACCCCGCAGCCTTGGGTAGAGGCTCCCCTTCCCCCTCTCCTACCTCAGGGAAGCCAAGGAAGCACACGGAGCTGGATTCACACCGGGCCCCACCTCTTTCCTGCTGGGTGACCCTGAGCAGGTCACTGACCCTCTCTGGGCCTCAGTTTTTTCACCAAGTGAGAATTAAAAAGGTCTGTCCTGAAAGGTGGTTGGCAGACAGGGCACAAGGAGAGAAGGTGCGGGAGATCTCGGTACTAGGTAGGTGCCAAGAGCCAGCTGGTTATCCAAGCTCCTGATGAGGAGAAGCCCCCAGCTGCTGGGCTGGCTTGGGGGGCCTGGGAGGACCCGACTTGGCCTCCGTCGTTAAGAGCAGGAATCTGGGCGCTGCCCAAGCTCTTCCCGGGGTCCTCGGGGATGGGCCGGAGGGGGATCCACGCCAAGACGCCCCCACGGCACACCCCTTCCCAGCCCACCCTCCCCCCCCCACCCCAGGGATTTGAGGCCCAGAGAGGGGCGGCCCTGGGGCCCCTCCTCTTCCCTCGCCTGACCCGGGCTGGGTAAAGGGGCCCGGAGCTCCCCCAAGCTCCGGAAACCCGGCGCCCTCCCGCAGGCAGCCTAGCTGGGCGACCGGCCGGGTCACGGTGGGGCGCCGCCGGGGACTTTAATTCGATCCATGTGCGGGACGCTGTCCTCTTTGTGCGGGAGCTTCCGCCCTGCCCACCTCTTCCCCTGGCGCCCCTGCTCCCGGGCAGGGACACCGGTCCTCCCCCGGCTCCGGGGACAGAGACCGGGGGCTGGGACGGGAGGCGGCCCCCCGCCCCCCCCTCCCCGGAGCGCCGGGGCTGGGGTCCCGACCCCGGAGGGAGGGGAACGTGGGGGGGGGGGGAGGGCTCCGGCCAGGGGCGGCCCGCGCTGTCACCTGTGTGCCGCCGGGGCAGGGACGGAAGGACAGGATCCCCCTCGCCCCGCTTACCTGCGTCGCCCGCGCCCCCAGCGGCTCCGGTCCGACGCCCGAGCGAGCAGAGCCGGGAGCGGCGCGGCGCCTCCCGCCCCCTCCGCCCTCCCCGCCCCTCGGCTCCCTCCGCCCCGCCGCCCCGGCCGCCTTACCATAAAAGGTGAAGCTCAGGGGGAGGGGGCCCGGGGTTCCCGCCGGCGGAAGCGGCTCCTACCTGCCCCCCCACCTGCCCGGCCTCGCCCCGCGCCGCCCCCGCCGCCCGCCCTTTGTTCCCTCGACCCCTCCTCCCGGCTCCAAGGCCCAGTCCCGGGGTGGGAGGCCTCCCCCGCTGCCCACTCCCCTCCCTTTGCGCGCCCTCCGGGGTCCTTGCCCCCTCCCCCTTCCCTAGGTCACCTGGGTTGGCGGCCCACCTGCCCGGTCGGGTGGAAGGGGGGTGGGGGGTACTTACGTCGGAGTTTGGCCTCAGCTCTCCTAGGGTCCTAAGAGTCAGGTGGACCTGGGTTCCAAGGCCATTCACTAACCGAGTGACCCTGGGCAGTCACTCCGCCTCCTGGAGCCTCCTTCTCTCGTCTGTAAAATGGGAGTGCTGGCTGCCTGGGGTCAGCCTGAGGATAAAAGAGGATAATGACGGTGAGAAGCACCGGGGTAGCCAGTGGTCAGTATATACTGGGCTTGGGGCTTTTTTAGGGGGTGACCCTGGGTGGGTGTCTCAGATGTCCAGGGGAACAGGTCATCTCAGTTTGCTGTCATCACTGCTTGTGGGGATCTGTAAGCCCTTGGGTCCCAGTGTCCCCCGCCCCTGGGGCAGAGGCCCCTTCAGGAAGCCGGCTAGGCAGGGCCCAGCCAGCAATCAGGTCACCTGGTTTGCCACTCTGGTTCCAGTCTCTGACTCTCTCCCACCTCCTGCACTCCCCCCACCCCCCCCCTCCAAGCCAAAGTAGATAGAATTTGGAGAGGGGAGGAGTAAACAGAGCCTGGGCCCTGGGACAGGAGATAGAGCCTGGATGGGCCGCCTGGGTCCCTGGAGGCCTCGGGGAACATTGCTGGGAAAAGGAATCTGGGTCTGATTCAGAGGCAGATTGTTCTTTTGATTAAAGCCACAGCAGCTGAGGCCAGAGGAGTGCTGGACCCAGCGGCATCTGGGGGAAGAGGCCAGGCAGCCTCTGGCTTTCCCCTGTGGCCCAAGTTACAGTCGCGCTGGCCAGGATGGCTCTGGTGTTGCTCCCGAGGGAGGGGCTCAAGCGCAGGGGGGTCATGAGGGGGTACTTGGATCCCTCACCTCTCCTCCTCTTCCTCCTCCCAGCCTAAGTCCCTCACCCACTTTTGTCATCCTCTTTTATGGACCGTCTCAGCCACGTTGCAATAACAACATCGTAGGAGCTACTGACGTCGACATCTGCAGGCGCCCCACCTACAGACCTTTCCACTGAATCTCCAGGACGGCCCGTGCGGCAGGGCTGGTTCTTTCCGCTTCACCGTTGAGGAGACCGAGGCTCCAAGAGGTGCGAGGCCACACGAGGGGCGAGTGGCAGAGCTGGGTTCAAATCCGAACCAGCCAATGCCCCTGGGTGCACACACGGCTGTGCTGGGCCTGTGGCCCCTGTGCACCTGCGGCCCTCACAGATGCAGAAGTGGAGGCTTGAGGGCGGAGGGGACTTAGACTCCAGGCTGCCTGGGGCCTGGGTCAGGCTCATTCCCCCCCCCTCGCCCCCTCCCTGTAGCACTTCTTGGAGCAGTCTTCCCCAGGAGGAAGGAGGGGGCTGCTGACTGCCAGAGATGGGAAGGACCTTACAGAGGAAGCTGCGATCCAGGGGTTTGCAGATAGTTTGGGCCCTAGAACCCCCTTTTCCAGCGTTTTGTGACCCAGAAGCTTATTTAAAACAGATAAAAATGGGGCCACCGTCCCTCATTTTCATATGCCCTGAGCCACCTCCCTGCGCCCCCTGCACGGGACAATGAGGCACCGAAGGGTTGAGCTGGGGCCTCGTCCAAAGTCACACCAACTCCATCTGGGGCCCAGACCTCTGCACATCTGCTCTGGGTTAAGACTGGCTGGGGAAGGGGGAAGGTCGAAGGGACATGTGGAGGTCCAGCTGCCACCACCTACCTGCTGTCCAGCACCCCCGGCCACCCGTGCCACCTCCGTCTCTGCTCCCGCGTGGAGAGGAGTGTCCTGGTTAAGGCTGTCCCACACCAGCAGCCCGGATGGTGTCAGTGTCACCTTGGCAGGTGCCAAGCTTCCTGCAACGGAAACCCAGGAAGTGCATTGGATGGGAACACACGCCCTTTGTC
Organism: Acinonyx jubatus; assembly: GCF_027475565.1. NCBI lineage: Eukaryota > Metazoa > Chordata > Mammalia > Carnivora > Felidae > Acinonyx > Acinonyx jubatus. The sequence goes on along the minus strand of NC_069381.1, from coordinate 11,324,664 downwards.
CGCAGGCTCAGAGAGGCCCTGCTCCCTCCCCGTCTCCATCCTGCTAGTCTTGGACCAGCTCTCTTCCAAGCCATTGAGCAAAGGGCCTCCATCTTTTATTAGGGCTGTGGCATCTGAGACCCCAGGTGGCAAGGAGGGGGTGGGAGAGAGATTGGGGGGAAAGATCCAGGGCAGCGCGGACATTTGCTGCCCAGTCAGAGGGCAACGTGGCACCCACAGAAGAGGGCTTTGATGCAACAGACATGGTGGGGCACCTACTGTGTGCTAACAACGAGTGGAGGAACCCAAGGGAATCACGTCAGACATAATTAATCCTTGTCCCCACGGAACTTACGGAGAGTTGGTGGAGATCAACATGTAACACAAATTAACGTAATAACTACCATTGTATCACGGTGACCATAATATAATGGTGATATGTGCCATGATGGAAGGAGCAAGGGGCTGCGACAGAGTAAGGGGTACGGGTGGGGGTAGGGGAGGCCTCTCTGGGGGGTGGGTGACATATGGGCTGAGATGAGGAAGGGCCAGCCGTGAGAACAGAGGAGGACACTCCAAGGACGGGGAGGCAGGAGGAAATACATGGGCTTTGAGGTCAGACTTCAGCTTAACTCCCAGCATTCTGGTGCTGGCTATGACCTTGGACAAACTCCTTCCCTCTCTGAGGCTCCTGTTTCCTCACCTATAACATAGGGGAGGGGCACCTGGCTTAGTCCGTGGAGCACAGGACTCCTGTGGGGTCATGAGTTTGAGTTACACACTGGGTGCAGAGATTACTTAAAAATAAAATGTATTTTTTAGTTTTATTTATTTGGGGCATCTGGTAGCTCAGTTGGCTAAGCGGCCAACTTCGGTTCAGGTCATGATCTCACGGTTCGTGAGTTCAAGCCCCGTGTTGGGCTCTGTGCTTTTAGCACATAAATAATAAACATAAATAAGTGTTTATTTATTTTTGAGAGAGACAGACAGAGAGAGAGCGTGCAAGCCGGGGGAGGGCAAAGAGAGAGGGGAACAGAGTATTCGAAGCCAGCTCCGTGCTAACAGCAGCAAGCCCCACGTGGGGCTCGAACTCACAAACCGTGAGATCATGACCTGAGCCGAAGTTGGATGCTTAACCGACTGAGCCACTCAGATGCCCCAAAAGTGAAATCTTAAAAAAAAACAAACAAACAGGGGCACCTGGGTGGCTCAGTCGGTTAAACATCCAACTTTAGCTCAGGTCATGATGTCACGGTTCGTGAGTTCAAGCCCCACATCAGGCTCTGTGCCGACAGCTCAGAGCCTGGAGCCTGCTTCAGATTCTCTCTCTCTGCCCCTCCCCTGCTCACACTCTGTCTCTCTCTCTCAAAAATAAACATTAAGAAAATTAAACCAAAACAAAAACCAGAGGTCCTGCGCTGGATACCCTCAAATGGGGACAGGAATGCTTCCCTTTGCAGACCTGTTGGGGACGGAGGCACTGAAAGGGTACCCCCCAGAGCCTGGCCCATGGCTATTCTCTCATCACCCTTGCCTGGTCTCTGGAGACCTCGGTCCACACAGTCCATATGCTCTGGAACTAGATCCAGGAACAGGGACAAGTTTTCCTGTGCCACAGCCCTCACTGGCCCAGAGACCTTGGGATGTCAGGACTCAGCAATTCCTGCAAAATGCACAAGTTGGGGTTGGAGGTCTCAGGTAGCTGCATATACAAATCACAGGTGAAGCAGTGTAGTGATGGGTAGTAAGCAGTTAGGAGCTTGGGCTTTGGAATCAGACCTATCTGAATTTGGATCTTAGCTCTCCCGCGTCTTAGCTCTGTGATCTTGAGCAAGTCACGTAATCTTTCTGTACCTTGGGTTTTCTCCTGAGGAGACAGAGAAAACCATTCCTTCCAGGTGGTTCTGAAAGCTGGGCGGCGGTGGGGGGCGGGCAGATAATGCATGAAAAATGCATAACACAGGGTTACAATTCCTCAGTAGAGAATCAGCGTATTAACAGCTCGTGGCAAGTGAAATGCACATATGCTCATCTTCCTGTACCCGGAAGCAGTCGCCTGGACAAGACGGGGAAGTGGGCCTCTTCATTCCCTTCCTCCCCTGAGATGGGCTTCTGCGGTTCCTGCTTCGGCTGCCTGAATCGGGGCCTGCCTCTCCATCCCCTTACTCAGATGTGTTCACTGATCCTTCACACCAGGAGGGCACGACTGAGACTCAGTTATAGTCCCTTGGCTGGGTGGGGTAGGGTGGACTAGAGGCCACGGTCAGCCTCTGGGCTACATGCCCCACCTCCATCATCTGTTCAGTCCACTCGACAAATGGACTTCATTTGAACCCAGGTAGCCTGGCTCCAGGCAGCTTTACTGAATGGGCCCAGTGTGTAGGGAAAACGTTTGAAAACCAAGGGAGGGGAGAGGGGCACCCGGCGGGGGAGGGGGCTCAGTCAGGGTAAGCATCTGACTGACTCTTGATTTCATCTCAGGTCATGATCTCATGGCATATGGGTTCGAGCCCCACATCGGGCTCCACGCTGACAGTGTGGAGCCTGCTTGGGATTCTCTCTCTCCCTCTCTCTCTCTCTCTCTCTGCCCCTTCCCAGCTTACTCTCTCTCAAAAACAAACTTAAAAAACCAAAGGGGAGCAAACCGGGCCACATTATAGCCACATAAATTCCCCTCCTCTCAGGCCCCAAGCCTATGGCCACTTGGGCCATGCAGGGCCCAGCTTCCCAGAGCTGGCTGTGATAACATCGTCTGGGTCTTAATCCCCTCCTGGTCTGGGGGCCTGAGCTGGCACTGTCTGGGCTGGTTGGTTCCCACGGCCAGGCCATTGCTTAGCAAATCAGCACGGGCTCCATGGAGGGGGCCAGAGGCTCAGCAGGCTGGGAAGGCCCCTCTTTGGCCCTGGCCTTGAAGGTCAGAGCCCCTTCTGTGGGCAGAGAGGAGGAAATCCTGGTGTCCGTCCCTTTGGGGGTCCCCGAGGTTGCCCCAGGCCCTTGGCTGCTTGCCAAGGCTGAGCCCCTATTCAAACACCTCACTGGTCCCATCTCCCTGCTTGAGCCCCCACCCCCACTGGGAGCCCCCACCCTTGGCTTCATCTTTCTTAGCACCCCCAGTTCCTGGGACCCCTTCTTCCCCCCAGCTGGCCTCCCTACTTCTCTCTTAGCCAAGGTGGGTTTACTGTGAGTGTAGGCCTCTCCGTGGCAGGGGCCCCTGTGAGGGTTGCTGGGAGTTACAGAGTGTTCTAGGAAGGGAGGTAGCCAGGTCGCACTCAGGAAGCATTTTCCATTCAGTGCCCTTGGCACACCGCCCAGGGAGATGTCAGAAGAAGGCACCCAAGTCTCCAGGCCTCCAGCAATTTGTTATGCTTTCTCTTTATCATTCTGTCACTACCCACTTCAATGCAAATTTTGTATTCTTTTTCCTAAAGGGGGCCCTTAACATTGGACTGGCCCTGCCTTACTCCTTACAACCCATCTCCACCCTGATGGCCAGACCATCTCGCTAGAGCAGGATGTGATCCTCACGAGCCCCCCCTCGCTGCTCCCCACCCAGCCCCTCCGGGGTTCCTGCTGCTTCCAGGGAGGAAAATGCCAAGCCCTCCCGTGACCCTGGGCCATCTGGCCGCAGCCAGCCTCGGCAACCCACCGCATCTCCCACTGCTGTGCCCCTCGCGCCCTCTGCTCAGCCACGGGGCCGGGGGGGGGGGGGGGGGGGGGACGACCTTTCTTTAGTCCCTCTGGCATCTCAGCACCTGGGCTGCCGCACCACGCCCCCCCGAACGTTCAGGACTCAGTGTCAACAGCTCCTTGTCGGTTAGGCCTCCCTGAGCCCACATCACACACATCATAACACCTGGCCTTCCCGTCAACGCCAACCGCACCTGCGTGAAGGGCCCTGCTCTGCCCCAGATGCCTCCCATCTCACTCACCCAGTTCTTCAGGCCGAGAAGCCGAGAGCCCTGGATTCTTCTCATTCTATCAAACCCACATCTAATTGATCAGGAAGTCCTATGGGCTCTTCGAAATACATCCATGTCCAACCACTTCTGACTACCTCCACGACTACCATTTTGGTTCAAGCCCTGGGTTCTCGCCAGGGTTAATATCATCTCACCTGGGTAATTTCACATGCTTCCAAACTGGCTTGTTTCTGCGCTATTCTACAAACAGCAAGGGGAGGAGTCCTTTAAAAATGTCAGTCACGTGGGGTGCCCGGGTGGCTCAGTCGGTTGAGCGTCTGACTTCAGCTCAGGTCACGAGCTCGCGGTATGGGAGTTCCATCGGGCTCTGTGCTGACGGGCTCTGTGCTGAGCCTGGATCCTGCTTTGGATTCTGTGTTTCCCTCTCTCTCTGCCCCTCCCCTGCCTGTGCTCTGTCATTCTCTCTCTCAAAAAATTTTAAAAATTTTAAATAAATTTAAATAAATAAATTTTTTAAAATTAAATAAATTTAAATAAATAAATAAATAAATAATTTTTAAAAACCCAAAACACTGGGCTACAAAAAGACTGTGACTTCTGGCCTGCATGTCTTTTCTCTCTCTCTCTGTCCCTTACTGGCTTGCTCTGAGGGACACCAGCTCCCTGCTGGGAGCTGTCTATGGGGAGGCCCACATGGCGAGGAACGAAGGGAGACCCCTGGCCAACAGCCAGAGAGGAGCTGAGACTCCCAGCCGGTAGCCTGTAAGAAACTGAATCCTGTCAACAGCCACGTGAGTGAGCTTGGAAGTGGACCCCCCCCCCCCCCCCCCGGTCAAGCCTCACGATGTCACCGGAGCCTTGGCCCACGTCTTGACTGCGGTCTGTGAGGAGACCCTGAGCCAGAGGCCCCAGCCAGCCTGTGGGACCCAACCCACAAAAAAGCGCGAGACAGTAAGTGTCTATTGTTTTAAGCTGCTAACTTTTGGGGCCGTTTGTAACACAGCTGTGGATCACAAATACACTCACCTTAGCTCGTCCCAGTCTCCCGCCGACAGAGTGACTTACCCAGCTGTACTTTTCCTTGCGGCACAGTTACTACAGGCCAGAGCCTGGCCCCATGCAGATGTTCAATAATTACTTGTGAATGAGTGACTAGGGTAAGGCATGCAGGATGCCCAAAGGGACAATGCCATAGCTCAGAAGGGGCGAAGTGGGAGTTCAGGAGGGGGGAGGCCGGTTCACCCCAATCCAAGCTGCCCAGGAGGCTACTACCCCCTTCTAGCAGAGACTGGGGGCCCCGGTCTCCCTCCTCTTCGGAAGGATGCTGGTCAGAGCGCAGGATTCGAACTCTCATGGTCTCTGAGAGAAGTCCCAGCTTCATACCCCATTCCAGACCACACCTTCTGGATTTCCTCTGCTCTTTGGACTTCAGGCCTCTTTCTGGGATGGAGATTTGCTAAACGCCTCACTTAGAGTGATCTAATTTTTATACCCTTGTCAGACTTTTTCATAAAAATAATTTAATAGATAAGAAAAGAATCCTAGTCCAACTCACGTGGCCCATTTTTTTGTTTGGAAATGGTCCCTGTGTCCATAAAAAGGAAAGGACTGCCAAATCCAATCCCCTCCCAGCCCTGTCCCCACTGGGTCCCAGGCTGTGCTAGGGGCCAAGAGGCCGGAGAACCTTCCAGCAAAAACATCAGGCCCGAGTTGGAACCTGGTGCCCATTCTGGGTCTGGCAAGGGCTGGCTGGGTGCCCAACTAACTGAGCCATTTCCTCCCAGACTGGGACAAGTTTCCTGCCCAGAGGGAACTGAACGCACTCCCAGGCAGAGGGGGGCTGGGTCCTGGATTGGGGAAGGGGCAGCCACAGGCATTTCCCCCACCTCAGCTACTTTGGGGCTGAGAGGCCCATCTGGGGGTAGGGTGGCAGAGAGCAAAGGGTCAGGGATTAGGCTTGGACTGTCAGTTGGGTGGCCATTTCTGGAGGAATGAGCTGAAACCACCCTGTCCAGGCTTGGGGCCAGCCTGCCCCATGTCCCAGGTGTGTCCCAGGTGTGTCCCAGGGTGGGGAGCGGAGAATCCTACCCCAGACTCTGTCCTGAGGCAGTAGCCTTTGGGTGACCATGGTGGCCTTTGCTGAGAAGCAGGGCTTGCCAGAACCTGGAATCCTCCAAGAATCTTCTCCCCTCACCTCCTCCCTGACGTCTCCTCCACCCCTCCTAGACAATCTGACCCTCACAACCCCCAGGAGGCCTGGAAGCTGGGAGTCTCCTTTGCCCTGTGGGGCCCCTCCTGGGAAAGGGCCCTGAGCTGGGCCTTCAGTCCCTGTGGAAACTGCCCTGTGGGCTAGATGCTCGGGCCAGGGTAACATGGCTGTGATGGAGCATCAGATTACCCTGCTCACAAGGTGGCTGTAACCATATTCCAGAACCTTCCAGGAATGGACCTGCCATATTTTATGTGCACCTCGGTTGGTTTCCGTGGCCCCAGTTCTTCCAACAAGAGGGGGGTAGCAGGAGGCATGCAAAGCACTTGAGCTCTGGGAGTCAGGCCACCTGGATTCAAATCCTGACTTAGCCACCAACTAGCTCAGTGACCTTGAGCAAGTTACATAACCTCTCTGAGCCTGTTTCTGAATCTGTAAAAAGGGATAACAGTACCTGCCTCTTGAGGCTGATGTCAGAACCAAACGAGATCATAAAAGTGCTCGGCATAGTGCTTGGCACATGGTCAGCACCCTACACGTGGCAATTTTTCTTCTGACGGGCTCAGAGAGTGGCGGCGAAGCCCCCCCAAGGACACACAGCAAGTAAGCAGAGGAGCTGGTACCCAACCTTTTCCCAGATAGTCTGTTGCCTCCCCGGGCTGGGCCCTGCAGGAAATACGAGGCTGAACGAAGCTGAAATGGCAAGGATCGTCACGGTCTTAGCTGAGCCTCCCTTTAGCTGGTTCTCAGCCTAGGATGGGACGGAAGGTGGGCACCATCCACCCGCGACCGCAGGTGGGCGCTAGACCACGCGTCCAGGCTAGACCACATCCCCATGCCTTCCACAGCCACCTCAGTACTGAACTCCCCAACACCAGGGGACCCAGCTGGCATGTTTCCCCGGGGCCCACCCCAGCCAGAGGAGCTGTGTGGCCTCAGAAAAGCCTCTTTCCCTCTCTGTGTGTTCATGATTCTTTAATTTTTTTTTTTTAACGTTTTATTTATTTTTGGGACTGAGAGAGACAGAGCATGAACGGGGGAGGGGCCGAGAGAGAGGGAGACACAGAATCGGAAGCAGGCTCCAGGCTCTGAGCCGTCAGCCCAGAGCCCGACGCGGGGCTCGAACTCACGGGCCGCGAGATCGTGACCTGAGCTGAAGTCGGCCGCTTAACCGACTGCGCCACCCAGGCGCCCCTGTGTGTTCATGATTCTAACGCAGTTTGAGAAAATCATCTTTATTGTTGTTCATGGAGAGGGCGAGGGGGGCCAGTAAAGGAGAAGCCATTCTGAGAACACAATTCTCCCCCATTCCCCCAACCCCCCCACCGGGAAGGCGGGTTTGAGGGCGCTGCATCCGTCCTCTGTCCTGAGAAAAATAGGGGTTCGCTCAGTGGCCTCCAAGTGCCCCCTTCTGAGAGCTCTAGCCCCGAGCCCTCTTCTCCCTCCCAAGAGCCCCAGTGCCCACCTTGAACTCCAAGTGGGGGGCAGGGCTGGCAGTCCTGGGGTCAAGACCTCCAGATGAGCCTGGGTGGGCCTGAGACAGACCCCCAAGTCCTTGCCAAGGCAGGTCAAGAGGGGGCTGTCCCCTGGGGCTGGCCAGGTGCTGAGGGCTGGGGCGGGGGCTGCCTTGGAGCTGACACTGAAGGCCTCTGAGATGGAAACTCCTGGGGGAAGGTGGGGAGGAAAAGAAGAAGGACACAACTCAGCTCCCCCATCCTCTGGTGGGGGAGCTTCAGGCCCTGCTTCTCACGCAGGGGTCAAAGCTTAACACCAGGTGAAAGAGGGGATTTCAGCTCCTTCTGCCCCCACCCCGAGAGAGGTCACCCCAGCCCTTCTTGAACTCGGGCCTGTGGAGGCTCCTCGGGCTGTCTGGAGCGGGGCTTCCGTGTCTGGGGGACCCACGCGGTGAAGCGCCCACCTGTATCTGGCAAAGGTCCAGCAGGGTACGGACGTTCGTCAGGCACCAGAGCTCGCCCAGCAGGGACATAAGGACACCCAGGAGGTCCAGCCAGCTGCCCACGGTCAGCAGCAGCACGAAGAGGCCGCCCATGCGCACCAGCACCGTCTGGACCTGGCTCTGCAGGCCGGGGTTCTGCCGCTGTTCCTCTGGGGGGGCAGGGCACCTGTCACCACCTGCCTGCCCTACCTGAGGTCCGGCCTGGGACGGGGCCTGGACTCCCAGCTGCCCCCCGACCTTCCTCAGTGTGAGCCTTCCCCTCCCCTTGCAGCCCCTTGCCTCCCTCCTCCCTCACCCCCACTCTCTGAGCACCTGGCTGGCACCAGGCACTTCTTCCTAACCAGGCCTCGCTGTCTACCCCCGAGCCTGCCCGCTGCTACGCTCTGCCTGCAGTCAGGGGAGGGAGGGGAGGCACGCCAGCTCCAAGCCGCAGGCCCTGTCCTGCCTCCACTGCCACCTCTAATCGGTCGGGAAGCCCCGGGGACTCTTTCTGCTAAGTAGAGCCCCACCCGAACCCACCTCCCCACTCCCGCTGCCCCACCCAGTCCCAGCTCCCGGCTTCTGTTCTTGACCTTGTGGGTCAAGTGTCTACTCCATGTCCACTCGGCAGCTAGTGACCTTCTAAACACAGGAACGGGACGTCCTGCCTGATCTGAGCCGTGTCCTCGTTTCGTCTCTGGCTCGCTCCCGTTCCTTACTACTCCCCAGCATGCCAGACTCACTCCCACCTCAGGGCCTTTGCACCCGCTGCTCTCTGCCTGACTGCCCTTCCCTGTCCCACCACCTCGACCCCGTCTCCGCCCTGCAGCCAGGCGGTTCTTCCCATAGCCCACATCTGGCCAGGTCGCTCTCCCCTGCTGAAAGCCATGCAGGGGCTTCTCATCAGACCGCCTGCACTGGGTTGATGAGGGCTCTCCATCAGGCCCCCCCATCAGCCTGGCCAGTCTCAACACCTCCCCAATCCCTTGGGGTGACAGCCATACTCCACTTTTTCAGTCGTTCCACAGGGCCCCACCTTCTCTCACCTCTGGGCTTCGGCCTACGGGGTTCCCTCTGCCAGGATCTCTTCCCCGCCCCCCTTCCCCACCCGAGCCCTCCTACTATCCTTCAGAACCCGGTTCAAGCTCCATCTCCTTGGGGCTCCCAGCGCATGCCACACCCATCAGTGAGCCGCCCCATATGGCTTCTGTCACTAGACTGGGCGCCCTGGGATGGCAGGGGTGTGGTCTAACTGTTGTCGGCCTCCCCGGGGCCTAGCACAATGCTGTGCCCCGGTCGGACAGTGGGACGCGAACGCCCAGTGAATCAGCGGCCGCCCAGGACCCCGCCTGTGGCCCTTACCCTGCATGTAGATGACGAGCAGCGTGTAGCAGATGACGAGCGGCGTCCAGAAACGCACGGCGTCTGACGTGCTCAGGAAGTCCCGGTTGATAAGGGCCACGGCTGCCAGGTCACCCACGGCAAAGGCCACGGCCAGGGCGCGGGCCAGCAGCCGGGGGAGGGCATGAGCGCCGGCCAGCAGGCCCAGGCAGACCCCGCAGTACTGCTGGCTGCTGTGCAGCTCGTAGAGCTGGTAGATGTGGCCGCAGAGGCGCCTGGCGCCCGTGCGAAGCAGCGTGGCCAGCCAGAGGCCCAGCAGCAGGTTCAGGGTGCGGTGCGGGGCGTCCTCCTGCAGGAAGCTCAGGCCGCAGGTCAGCCCGCAGCCCAGCGCGTACTGGCACAGCAGGTGCAGCCGCAGCCTCTCGGGGCCCTGGGAGCCCTGGGCGGGGGAGCGGCGGGGGGAGAAAGGGGGCCACGATGCTGGGGGCTCAGGCTGCCTCTCACCTGAGGCGGGGGGGGGGGTGGGCAAGGGGCTGTGAAGGTGCAGAGGCTCCATTCTGTAGGAATCTGGAGCCGGGAGGAACCTTGGGGATCATTCCCAAAGAAGGAATAGTCCCTGGGGTGCCCGGGTGGCTCCGTCAGTTAAGCGTCTGACTCTTGATTTCGGCTCAGGTCATGATCTCATGGTTCGTGAGATCGAGGCCCGCATTGGGGTCTGCGCTGACAGCATGGAGCCTGCTTGGGATTCTCTCTCTCTCCCTCTCTCTCTCTCTCTCTCTCTCTCTCTCAAAATAAATAAATAAACTTAAAAAAAAAAAAAGCAGGGATATTGCCTTCAAGGTCAAGCCCTACCTACTGGGATCATTTCTTGCTGCTTAATTTCAGTCACGATTGTTCCTTGGGCCCCATGTGCTTGCTGAAGGTTTGCGGCTCAGAGCCTTGAAGACCTGGGTTCAGAGCCTGACTCTGCTTTTTGCTGGTTATTGACCTGCGACAAGCCAGTTACCCTCTCTGAGCCTTAGTTTCCCCGTCCGTGAAATGGAGATCACAGCAAAGCTCTACCCGCCTCTGACTGTGTGGATACGTGAGATGATACGCACTCAGAGGATCCGGCACGGGGCCTGGCACACGGGGAGCTTGGTGTCCAGGAGCTCGCTAGGAGCAGGGACTGCACTGGCGATCACAACCCCAGGGGGCAATCTGCACCCTCCGGTCTCGGTCTTACAGAAAGGAGGTGGTGAGGAGACAGGGGGGTCTGGGGTGAAAATCAGGGCCCGGGTTCGGGTAATGATACCCCCCCCCACCCACCTCAGGGAGCCTTACCTTGCCCAGGGAGAGCAGTGTGGAGATAGCCCGGAGGGAGAACTCAAGCACCACCAGGGCGGCCACCCGGGCCCCCACGACGGTCAGAATCAGGGCCAGCCCTGCCAGGTGCACGGTCTCCAGCAAGGCCCACGGGGCCTGCAGCCGGTGCTTTTCCAGCCGCCGCTCAGGGTTGCTGTGGGGCAGAATGGACGTGGGCAGGGCCAGAACCACCAGCCTCGACCTGGGCAGTGGTCCCCGTGCCCCCAGACGTGCTCACTGGGGATAGGGTTCCCTTCCCTCCGGCCCTGCCCTCACAGGCCGGAGACAGCTCGGGGGGGGCCCAGGAGTGGGCTGGGTCGGCAGGCACTCACTTGGCACAGTTCACAAAGAAGTAGACCTTCAGGAGGCTGTTCAGGACGGAGACTCCGCTGGCCCCGATGAGGCCTGAGGGGCAGGAGGGAGGGCAGGTGGTTTGGAGGGTTAGAGGTGGTGGGAGACCCACGTGGTGGGGGGCGGGGGCGGGGGGGGGGTCCACCCTGCAGCTGCCCAGAGCTGCCAGAGGGGGCGGGGCTGCACGCGACAGGGAGGTGGCGCTCACCTTGCAGGACAGAGTCTAGGAGGCTGGAGCCCCACTGGAGGGAGGGGAGGCCGGGGAGCCAGGAGGGCAGGGATGGCAGGGAGAACATGGCTGCTGCCGGGATCAGCCCCCGCCTCTGGCCAGGTCTGCTCCAGAGAGACCAAAGTCACAGGGCAAAGGTGTCAGTGGAGGGAGGGGAGGGGCAGGGAGGGATCAGAAGCTCAAGGGAGGGAAGGGGAGGGGAGGGGAGGCAGGGATACCTTCAGGGCCCCAGGGTTACTGGCCTCGGAAGCCTACTGCTGTCCAGGGGCTCCGCCTTTGGGCGGCATGAAACCAGCACTGATCTCTGGCCTCTGTCTCTGCTCAAGTCGGGTGCCCGTTTTTCTCACCCTACCTTAGGCCTTGCCCCACAGGGCCTTCCTGAAGCCCCAGGCCTTATCTGTTGCCCCCCACAGCCTTGCATCTGGGCTCTGCCCCCTCAGCCCCAGTTCTGGAAGGTGGTCCGTACCCCCCACAACCTGAGGTTGAGATACAGTTCTGGGCCCCCCCTCTCCTTCCGCCACTGGGCAGCCTGCCTCGACGATCCTCCCCGTGTCCACTAGGTGGCAGGCCTCAGTTGGGTTGGAAGCCGAGGGTGCGGCAAATCTGGATCCTCCTTCCCCAGACCGAGGAGGGAGCCAAGGGGTGGGGGGTGGTGTCACGGGTGGGGGAGACCGAGGCTTCAGCAGAAGGGAGTCGTGGAAGTAAACAAAATAGAAAACTTTATTGGTTTGGAGTGTGTGGTGGGGTACCCCCGGGGAACAGCAGACATGGGGGATGGCAGGGGAGGTGGTTTAGGCTCTGCTTGGGCTGGGGCCAGTCCTATCCCTTCCAGGGACTCGGTGTCATTCTCTGAAGCACAAAGGTCAGCGTGGGCCTTAGGAACACACTCACTGGGAGGAGTGTGGCTGCAGCCTGGGGAAAGGGCCCAGGGTGAGGACACCTAGCTCTGCTACTCACGTTGAGCCAATCCCCTCCCCACCCTGGGCCTTAGCCTCCTCATCTGAAGAATGGGCATGTCCAGAGACCCCTTTCAGAACGGTCATGAGGATTTGTCTGGATGCCCACAGTGCTGGGCACCTAGGAAGCCCTCAGTAAAAGCTTCTAGTTGGTGTTATAGGCTGCATTATGTCCCCCCCACCCACATTCATATATTGAAGTTCTAACCCCCTATATGTGACTGTAATTGGAGATGGGGTCCCTAAAGAGGTAATTAAGTTAAAATGAGGACATTAGGGTCGGTGCTAATCCAACAGGACTGGGGGCCTTATAAGAAGAGATTAGGACACAGACACAGAAGGAAGACCATGTGAGGACCCGGGGGGAAGATGGCCGTCCACATGCCAGCGGGGAGAGAGAGAGGGGAGAGAGAGGAGAGAGAGAGAGAGAGAGAGGCCTCAGAAGAAACCAACCCCGCTCATGGCCTGGATGTCTGACTTCCAGCCTCCAAGCTGTGAGACAATATCTGTTGTTTAAACCATCTTGTCGGAGGTCCACTATGGCCTCGTGGTGCCTCACAGTGACTGTCGGGGGCCCTCCAGCCCTCATGGTCCTGGCTCTTGCCAGGGACACCAGCCTGCGCCGGGCAGAGCTAACTTCCAGTCCTCTTTCTGCCACTTCAGAGCTGTGTGGCTTTGGTCAAAGCACTTCCCTTTTCTGAGTTCTTAGCTTCCTCTTGGTAAAAGAGGGTTTTACCGTCTCACACTGTTTGAGGACTAAGCAAGCTGATGCTTGTAAGCGACCCAGCTCAAGGTGATGGCCATGCCCCGGAGCAGCGATTATCATAATGAGTAAGGCTCTGGGATAAGGTAGCCCAGTACAGAGGGGGAAGAGAATTTGCTGGACAGCAAAGTGGCTGGCCATCCAGAACAAATGCTCTGGCCTGAGGGGGGGCCGTGGGTCTGGGGGGGACCAGCGCGGTCCACACTCTCCTCCGACCTGTGGCAGGGTCTAGGCCAGTGGTCTGCTCTGAGCCGGCCATTCCCAGCTGGAGCGGGCCATTGCTTCCTGCCGAGTGCCAGGCTGTGTCGGGAAATGGGGGTGAGGGGTGCCCCCTAGGTGCCCTGGTGCAGGCCCCGCCCAGCCAGTTTCCGGAGCTCATCCCAGAAGAGCATGCTGAGGATAGTGTGGGGGCCCAGGCGCAGGTAGGCTGGGCCCAGACCCTTGTAGAGTGCCAGGGGGCCCTCCTGCCGCCAGATCTTCACCAGGCAGTCGGCGAGGCCACCATACAGCTGGCCCTGGGGACAGACACGGGGCAGATGTCACTACAGGGAACGTGGCGCCCTGGCTGGCACAACCAGGGGTGTCTGTGTGTGGGGGCTACTGTGGCACATCAGTAGAGAGACTCTCCCCAAGCTGGGCAAATTCTAGAAAGGTGGCCCTGTAGGCTGTGAAATGTAAGAAGCTTCTTCGTCCAGGCAGCCACGGCCCCATGCCTGGGGGCTGAACTTTGGCTAGTGGCACACAGGTGGATTTCAGCCCTCACTCGGCCTGTGGAGGGCACCTCTGTGCTGAGCGCAGCCTGCACCGGTGTATGCGAGGGCCCGTGTGCGTGAGGCCGTGGGGTCAGGCCTGGATTCTGATTCGGGCTCCTCTACGTATCAGCAGGACGACCGCACACACAAGTCACCAGATCTCTCTGAGCGTCAGTTTCCTCATCAGGAAGATGGAGGTGATGGTGAGGATGGAATAAAACCCAGAGGTGAAAATGCTTAGCCCATGCCTGGGACATAGGTGCTCAGCAAACAAGGCAAATCGATGCGTCTCCATGCATGTCACGTGTCTGTGTGTCTCTGGCTGTGTGTGTGTGTGTGTGTGTGTGTGTGTGTGTGGGAGGGTGCTCTCCAGCTTCCCACTGGCCCCCCACCCCCCGCACCAGCCCCTGCTCACTTTGCCAGTTCCGTCCACGGGCTGATTGTATAGCCGTGTGCTGACCACGTCGAAGGGGGTCATGACTGCGGCCACGGCGACGCTACTGATCATGCCTCCAGCCAAAGCCACCAGCCAGCTGTCCTCCGGGAGCCACTGTGGGGTGGTACAGGTTCTGACGCCTGCAGGTGCCCTCCCCCCACCCGCAGGGTACCCACCCTCCCCTCCCAGCGTGTGGGGGCTGGGAGACCTAGGGGAAGGGGAACAGACCGGGCGCCTCCAGCTACCTCCCACCCCAGCTCTGTCACAGCTACAGGGCTCACTGCTGGCCCCCACTCCTGCTGGGCACAAGGGCCAGGGACATGACCCTAAGGGCAGAGCTAGGGTCCTCAGCTGTCTTCAGGGGCCCTGTCTGTCACCTCCCTGTTGGCTTCCCTAGGTGGGGGTCCAGCTGGAGATGTTAGGGAGTGATGAGGGCCCAGAGGGGGAGAAAGGAGGCAGGCAGCCCTTACTTTGGGGTGTCTGTGGGTGGGCAGGCACAGGTGTCCCTGGCTCCTCACCTGTTGTTTCTGCACCCAGGCCTTGGCAGAGGCAAAGGTGGCCAGCTGGGCCGCGGAGCCGACCATGACCCTGGGCACGGCCCCACCCACGCCCCGCCATAGTCCTGCCAGGCCTTGCTGCCGCCAGATGGTCTCCAAGGCCCCCAGAACACTCTGCGGGGAGAAGACGCCGCGTCATGGTCAGCCCCTGCCGGCCCAGGAGCCCATCCGGCCCAGGGAGCTCTGGGGAGTGACGGTTCCTACCTGGTGATGGTGCTGGTGCCCCACAGCCATCGCGGCCACCGTCTGGGCCTGCAGCTGTGTTTTGACCTGTGACAGCAGATGTGAGAGAGGGCCTGGACGAGCGCGCCCCGACATCCAGAGCGCCACGAGCCCACCCCCACAGCTGAGGGGGCGTGTGGGATAGGGTCGGGGGCGAGGCTCTGAAGTTAGCCTGGGTCTGTATCCCGGTGTGACCGGAGCAAGTTACTTAACCCCCTCCAGGCCCGTCCGCTCACGCCTGACAAGCTGTTCTGAGGACTAAGCGGGATGACGACAGTACAACACGCAGCCGGGGACGCGGGGGCCTCGCTTATTTTTCACTCGCACAGGCTGCACGGGAAGATGGGTGGCCACACGGGGGTGGAGCCAGCACACGTCCTGCCACCCTCTGCCCCCTCCTCTGGCTCAGGCCTGGTGGGGCAGGGACCCCAGGAGGATGAGGATCAGGACCAGGCTCTGGGGCTTTGAGCCAAGGGGCAGATTCCAATCCCGGGCAGGGATGTTCCCCGCCCAGCAGGCCCCACCCGGCCGTCCAGGTCGGTCCCGCAGGGCCAGCCTGGGAGGCTCCAGAGTCCCCGGGCGAGCTGGGTCACGGGGTGATGGAGGATGGAGAAAAGGCACTCACCAAGTAAGCAGGGCTCCCCACGAAGGCTCCCAGTGCCCCAGCCACGGCGCCTGCGACCACGGTGCCACCAGGCTGTTGGGTGAGGCCAGCCTGGCACGCCAGGCTGTAGCAGTAGAAGCGGACGCCATTCATGAGGCCCTGGTAAAGGAGGCCGGCGGCCAGCCCCTTCTGCAGGCCACACAGCCCATCTGCACGGATCACTGCGGCCACCGAGGCAAAAAAGCCCCTGTAGGGCCGCGGGTAGGTGCCCCGGGCCCGCAGCTCCCCCTGCAGCTGCAGCCGCGTCTTCACCACCTCTAGAGGGTTAGTGAAGACACAGGCCAGGCAACAGGCCGAGGCGCCTAGCACCAGGTCCACAGCGGGGGCAACCGTCTCCCTGGCCTCTGTTCCTGAGGCCCGTTGCGCCCCGGGCAGGGACATGGGCACAGGCCCTGGGGTGGCGGAGCTTACGCTGTCTGCACCCCCGCAGGGCCGCCCGGCTGGGGATCAAGGGGGCCTGGGGCCATGTCTGGAGGGCAGACGTCCAGGTCAGACAGGCCGCCGGGTGGCCCCTGGTCTATCCTGGGAGTCCACCTGCTCTGCTCCGCCGCTGGGGCTGTTGGAGCCCGGGACACGCCCCTGCTGGCTCTGACCAATCCCAGCTGTCTCTGTTCTCCACACCTCCCCGCAGGGGTGGGCCTGGACCCTGGGATCTGGGGAAAAGGTCACCTGGGGCAGGCGGGAGATTGGGGGCGGGGAGAAGGTGTCAATCAGCTGAGACACCTCCTCCTGTTTTTCTTATCCTCCTGCCCTCCCTGTGGCGCTGGGGCGAAGGGCTGGTGCCCCTGCCCCGCCTCTGGTTTAGCCAGTCCTGCTGCAGCTCGGAGCCCTGGGCATAGAGCAACTGCCTGGGGAGGCTCCTGAAACCGTGCCCAGGCAACGCGCTGACTGCCCACAACCACCCTGCCACTGTCCTTGTGGCTTCTCCGTTCCCGGCCTCAGTCTTCCAGTCTGGTTCCCACAGTCTATGGTCCCACTGAGAGCCGAGGTGGAGAAGGGCTTCTCGAGCCCTGTGGAACTGCTTTTGAACCCCAGGCTCTGCTACCATGTGTGACTCTGGGCAAGTCACTTTCTCTCTCTTAGCGACGGTCTGTTTCTAAAACGGGGATATCAGCACCTACTTCAGAGGTGTGTGGAGAACATGCCTGGCACAGGGCTCCACCCAGAAGATGCCCACCCCCCCCCCACACTGCCCCGTCCCCCGCTCTGGCTCCTTCCTCCCCATCCTTTGCCTCCCAAGACTCCAGGGCCCTGGGGCCGTTGTGTCTCAAGGAGTGGCCTGTGGCTTTGGTCATTCACCCTATGAAGACTTGCCCCCTAGTCCTGTCCCTCCTCCTGGTGGGAACCTCTTCTGGACTATAGGTTTCTGGAGAGGCCCTGGTATAGAAATGGCCCTTTGTCTTTGTGTTTTGGGTTTTTTTTGCTTTTTTTCAGACAGAGGGAAAGAGAGAGAGAATGAATCTTAGGCAGGCTCCACACCTAGCTCACTACTGTACCTTGAGACCGTGACCTGAGCCGAAATCAAGAGTCGGCTGCTTAACTGACTGAGCCACCCAGGCGCCCATACGTGGCCCTTTGTGAGAAGGGACTTCACACCCCTGGGAATGGCTGTCAGGCGCTAGGCTGCTCGGCCTGGCCTCCACCTTGGCCTCTGCCCCCGGGCAGTTCTCTCCCGCCACGGTCACCCCACATCAGCCAAGTTCCAAACAGAACCAGAGGCCGAGCCACCCTGCCTGCAAGCCCACTTCTAGGCCTCCACGCCCACCTTTCCCAGCTCCCGCTCCTTTCCCCCCAGGTACGAAGCCCTGAAAGAGGCAGCGCTGAGGGCTTCGGGGCCCCAGATCACTTCCCCCCAACCCCCGGCCTGGGCCTGGCAGGCTTGGCACCCTCTGGCCTGCGCCCAGCGGTCTGGGGACAGCTTGGACACTCTCGGGTTTATGGCCGGCATGGCCGGCACTCGCCCCCAGAGCTGGGGAGGCTGGGAAGGCTGGCCGCAGAGACAAGTCCCGGGACTGGAGGGGTAGCTGCCGCTCCCCTGGCCACTGCAGGAAATACAACAGAGAGCAAAGGTCAGGCCAAGAAACCCTCAGGGCCTGAGCTCCAGAGAGCTCCATGGGGGGGCAGCGGGCGACTGGGTTCTCGGTGTCAGCACAGAGCAGCTGATGGCAGAGAATTATGGAATGAATGAAGAATGAATGGCCAAGGGGCTTCAGAGGGGGGCTGGAGATGCCCCTCCTCCATCCTGGTCATAAAGGGCCAGTGACAAGTCTTGGCAATATAACGTGTCTATTTTATTTAAAAAAAAAAAAAAAAGAAAAGAAACAACAAACAAAACCCAGACCATCTGACCCCTTCCCCCGGCGGGCCCTTGATAAAACTCTCCGGAAGGGCCCGGCTCCAGCCAAGCAGGGGATGGTCAGGAGGCACCCACGGGGATGCCAGGCTGGTGGGCTCCATTCCTCTCTGAGCCCTCCTCCCTCCCCTTTGCTCCCTGCAAATGGAAACAGCCTGCCTCCTGGGTCCTCCTGGGTCCTCCGGCCGCTGCAGTTTGGGGAGAGACAGGGGCAGGGGGCCGTGGACATGCGGGGCCGCTGGGCAGCCAGGGAGGGCCAGCCCGGCCCCTGCCCCTGCCCCCGGCTGTGGGCCCTGGCGAGGCAGGCAGCAGTGTGCCGGGGGCCAGAGATAGCGAGGAGGAAACATGCACCGAGACCTTAGTGCCCGGCCTCCCTGCACAGCCGGCTGAACGTTCAAAAATGAACAAGGATGGCCGGGTTTCTGCCCAGACCTCTCACTCGGGAGAGGAAGAGGGGACTGCTGCCTTCTCGGTCCTTCGGCTCCCCTCAAAGCTGATACTATTCTCACTGCCGTCCTGAAGAGACGCAGATACATCTGGATGTGCCACGTACACAGAGCCCATAGGGCTCAGACCCTCCGCCCCAGCAGCACTCTCCGGGCACCACTGGCCAGGCAGGATGCCCAGGGGTGTGCGGAGCACCCATTCTGGATCCCTGGGAGGGGAGAGACCCCGTCTCAGGCCCCGGTCGGTGGTTCTGTCCCCCAGGGTGGGAGTGGGCTGTGGAACAGGGGTGGAAGCCAGGCCCCAAGCGGCATGATGCCCCAGCGGGCCAACTGCGTGTGCTGCTCCGCTCGCCTTTCTTGGCCCGCGGGGGGTGGGGGTGGGGGGGGCCGGCCAGCTCCGCCTCAGCACCAGGGGTCCCGGGAGGCTCTGCCCCGGCACAGGCTGTCGCTCCGCTGCCAGGCGCTGTGGATGAGGCTCAGGGCATCCTCGAACTTCTTGCTGGAGGCTTCCTGGGTGGCCTTGTGGGGGAGGTCCACCTGTGCGGGGGCAGAGAGGGGGTCTGTGAGGGCTTCGGCCCAGGACCCTGCTCTCCTGGGGCTCCACGGGAGCCCTGGAGACCTTCGGCACCACGGGACCAAGAAGGGGCAGCGTGTCCCAGGTTCTGCTTCTGGCTGTGGCCTCAGATGCGCTGGAGGGCGGAGTCTTGCCCTTTTGGTCCTAAATGTTCCGGGCTGTCCCAGAGCTGCTGGTACAGCGCCGTCCCCGGGCCCCTGCCTCCTGCCTCTGTGCCACACAGGAAGGACTCCTCTCCCCGGGGCAGCGGCTCCACTCCTCGGGGCCCCGGGTGGCTCGGTACCTGGTAGATGGTTTTCCACCCGGAGCTCAGCGCAGACAGGAATCGGTCCAGTTCAGATGTGCAGCTCAAGTAGATGACCCAGGGGGGCAGAGCCTGCTGGCTGTCCTGGGAAAACTCCTGGGGAGGGCGGGTCCCCAGGTGAGCAGAAGCGGCCCTCCTTCCGCAGGGCCTGCCTCCACTGCCCCCGGGCCCAGCTCACCAGGACACAGTACTCCTTGCCGGGTTCCGTGGAGACGGCACTGATGTCGGCCAGCCTGGCTGTGCCCAGGGAGCGGAAGAAGCTGGTCTGGCAGTCCTCGTGGCAGGTGAAGAGGCGGTCATCGGTAATCACCAGGCAGCAGGGGATGCAGGGGCTGGGGGTCACCCCCTGGGGGATGACCTGAAGGGCATCGGCAGAGGGGAGAGGCAAGCTGGAGCTCTCCGGGGGTCGGTGGCACCAGACCTGCCCCCTCCAGGGGCCCAGCCAGCCCTTGGGCTCCCCCTGCGCCAGAGGTCAGGCGGGCTCCACCCAAGTCGGAAGTGGAGGTGGGGACAGGGGTGACAGTGGGAGTGTCCGGCCCACAGGCGGCCCTGAGCCCGAGGACCCGCTCCTGGGCTGTCCCCTGGAGGTCCCCGTCTTCGTCCTCATGGGCCTCTCTGTGAGTGCGTGTGGGTCTGGGGAAGGGACACCGGAGGGGGCTGGACGGGGTCGGGAGGCCAGACGAGCGGCGCAGGCCGGAGGCGCTCACCCCTTTGGACACGGCCTGGCAGAGCTGCTGCATCCAGCCGGCCATCTCGGCCTCGCTGTCCGCGCTCAGCTCCAGGCAGGGCCGGTCGGCGAGGATGACCTGGAAGGCGTGGGGCCGATCCGTGGTGTTGGCTCTCCGACAGCCACCGCACTGCTCCCCCCTGGGCCAGAGGAGGAGGGGTGAAAGGGGAGCAAGGAGGCAGGGGTGGTGTCGGACACGGGTGCGCCTGCACCCGCGGTCCCGGGGGCTGGAGGCCACCGGAAGGTGCTATGGACCCCTTCGGCTCTCAGGAGAGACTTAAAGCTGCCAGGCGGGCCCGGCCCTTTCCGAGTGACAACTTCTGCAAGGGAAACTGCCAGAATTGCCAAGATCCTTCTAGATATCTCAACCTGGCCAGGCAAGGGGTGAGAATCCGCTCTTAGCTCTGGCCCTCTTGGCATCAGGGCACATTCATTCCCGTTGCCTCTGTGGGCCCCAGGTTTTCTCCAAGCACCTGTGCGTCCATCTTCCATCAGGTCAGGAGCTTCCTGGGAGAGGGACCGCCTCCCCTGCCCGGACAGACCCTCCTAGCAGGGAGGTCCTCTTGCTCCCCTGACAGGACGATGCCCAGCCTCCCCGTGCTTGGGGTCCTACAGCCTCAGGGCTCAGCAGACCCCAGGGCAGTGGTCAGGGCTGCTGGATGGGGTGGGGCTGAGTGGGGGCAGGCCGAACTGATTGACACAGGGGGTGGGGTGTCAGCTCGAGCCAGGGAGAACAGGAGCCCCGGGTCCCAGGCTCGGCCAGAGCTGCCACCTGCGGGCAGCACCGCCAGGCCTCACGCCTGCCCAGCCTCCCATCGCTAGGACACTCACCCCATGTTCACAGAGAGCAGAGGGGTGACATCTGTGCGGTCGGGATACTGGTAGAGGATCCCGTTGCTGCAGGGGCACAACATGGCAGGGGTGAGGCCCGTCCCAAGAACCGAAGGCCAGGTGGGGCCCCGATCCCGGGGGGGCCTGCAACTGGGGCCTTAAGCCCCAGAGGCCAAGGGGCCTGCCCTCTGTGGAAGGGAAGGTGAAGAGACAACTGCAGAGGCTCGGGAGGGCGTGCTGTCCCCTCAGCAGACCTGGGGATGGCGAAAACCTTGGCAGCAGCCCTGCCCGGACCCCCACCTGATGCGCCCCAGGATCCTCGGGCCCCAGAGACGGCCGCTTTACACAGAAGCTCTCGCAGCCCGGAAGGGGTCTGCTCCAAAACCCTTGTGGGGGTGGAAAGATGCCCCCGTGGGCTTCTCTCCCGGGTGGCCGGTCCAAGGGAGACCCCTGCTGAGGGCCCAACAAGCCCCAGGTCGAGCCCGGGGCCAGAGCTGTGGGAGCCCCCACCTGAGGACCACGAAGCAAGTCTTCCAGTGCTCTTTGCCCAAGTAGGAGGTGCCTGCCTTGTAATGCAGCATGCCTTCTTTGGTGATGGCGCCCTCAGGGGGTGAGCAGTGGCAGGGCACTGGACCCAGGGACTCATCCAGGGGGTCCTCCCAGTGCACAAGCCCGTAGAAGCGCACGGTGACAGCGGTGGCCTGGGGCGGGGGGGAGGGGGCAGCAGACAGAGCGGTGAGGTCTGGGTCGGGCTCACCAGCAGCCCAGCACCAGGAATGGCCGCTGAGAAAGCAAGGCCGTGCCCCAAGTGGGGTGGGGGACAGGACCCGAGGGTAGGAGAGCCCCTCCCAGGTGGGTGATGGAGAGGTCCTAAAGACGTCCTTTTGCGTCGCCTGGCCCCTAACACCACAATACCTCCCCTGCACTCCCGGCTCTACCTCACACTTAGATTCCTGGGCCACGAACTTGGCCAGTGCCAGCTTCTCCATGGTGGCATCAGTCAGGATGCTGGGGTAAGGTGGCTCCCGGCAGCCTTTGATCATGGCGGACTTCAAAGAAGCCAAGAAGAACCTATACAAGGGAGTGGGGTTTGCTGTCAGAGGCCTGGGGGACCTCCACCCTTCAACTGGACGGGATCCTGGCCTGGAGGGGTCCCAGGAACTTTGGGGAGGGACCCGGCCGGAAGCAGAGCTCAGGGCAGCAGGTGGGGCGATGATGGTCGGTTGCCATCAGCTGTGACCTGGAAGAGGCCTAACCGTTCCCCGTGGCCAAGGTGCCTGGGGTCTGACGGTGAGGCAGGACCAGGTGAGGGGATGCCGCAGAATGGGTGGGACCCGGGTGCCCGTCACTATCCGATCTTATCATGTGTACTTTCTGTATGAAAGCACAAGGGCCAGCAGTGGGGCTCGGGTGTCCTTCCTGGCGGGTGACTCACACCAGCCCCCTTCCTCTCCGCAGGCCACGCAGGGTCTGAGGTCACCTGAACTGAATACGGAGCCAGTCAGTGTGTGTACCTTTTCCTGCAGGTGCCGGAGGGAACACATCTGCTCCGCACTGGTTTGTGTCCCACTTCTCCCCCTCCTGCCCCAAGGGTGGGGAGACCAGGCCAGGACCTCCAGTCCTACAGGAACGGGGCGGTGGGGGATTGGCCGGGGGGTGGGGGTGGGGAGCGTCACTCACTCAGCCAGGGCCACGTCAGCCGTGTCCAGCAGAAACTGCTTCCTGCGGTTGGTGCACACCAGCTTCACCGTCTGCTGGTCGAGGCCCACCTGCCAGAAACGATACCTTCATATGCACAAGGGGCTTGGCTGCTGCCTGGCGGAAGAGGCAGCCACGGCCAGACAGAGGGCCGGCTGGGGAGGGAGGAGGCAGACCCTGGCATCGCCACAAGGTAAAGCCCCAGAGGCCTGGGACCCATGGCGTGAGTCAGGGAGGGGAGGGATGGTCAGAAATGCGGTGGACAAAGAGGCGTCCTCAGACTCGGTTCTCATCCCCAGCATCATGTGGTGAAGCCCCCGGGAGAGGAGCTGACGCCCAGCCCTGGGGGCGGAGGGGTCGAGGCAGGGACGTGCCTCGCTCTGAGCTCCCGAGGTGGGTAGCCAGAGGAGCCCCGTCCTATGCAGTTGGCCTATGCCAACTGCAGATCCCGCACTCACCGACACATAGTCAAGTTCATTGTAAGAAACAGCCTCTTCCACCAGGTATGGCTTCTCTGCGGCCCCTGAGAGAGGAGACCCCAATGCCTGTAACTCTCAGTGGCCTCTTTTCCCTCCCCCTGCCCCCTTTTCTAAGACTGGCCCCTCTCTCAGCGAGGACCCGTCCTTGTCCTGCGACCTGAGATGACAGAGTAGGACAGTGATACGGGGTCCTCGTGGCGGGCAGGCCCCCGGGCTCGTCTTGGGGCGGAGTGGAGTGTTTTTGCCACCACACGCCAGGCAGCCGAGGGCCAGGGGCGGGGGGCACAGAGGGAGGGAGGGTGGTCAGTGTCGTCCTCGACCCGCTCTCAGCAGCTGCCCTGGCCTAGCCCGGGGGTGGCGGGCACCTTTCCGGAGCAGGTAGACATAGCAGTCTGTGAGCAGCACGTACAGCAGCTGCAGGGTGCCCTCCATGTGCCCGGTGCTCATCCGGATCATCTGAGGGGCCGAGACAGGGGACGGTCAGGCACCCCGGCTCCTGCCCCCGGCCCGGGCCAGCGCGCTTTTGCCCCTGGCCCCTGAGCTCCTGGGACTTACTTTGAAGAGCTGCTCTTCGTTTTCTCGAAACACGTGGATCATCAGCAGGAGTAAGTGATTGTTGTCTACCCTGTGAGAGGGACAAGCGTGGGGAGGGTGAAGGCCAGGAGGGGGGTGGGAGGGGACACAGGCACGCGGCGGCACCGTTGTCGCGGCTCTGCTCCTGACCAAGAGCCAGAGCGAGGGAGGGGAGACGTGTGCCCCGTCGCAGCCCCCAGCCCAGGCTAGTTCCTCCGGAGGTTCTGCTTGGTTCATTGGGAGGACGACGCCCACTGTCTCCTGCTTTGCAGGCCGGGGGCGTCTCACGGCAGCCGCACCGAGAGCCTTGCTCACCTGAACTCTGCCGAGTGGGTCATCTCAGAAGGGCTCCCCTGCCCCTCATCCACCCCCGAGTCCTCAGCGCTGCTCAGACACGGGCTGGGCTGGTCTCGCTTGAGCTGGCAGAGAGCCTCGTGGGTCCCGGGCTCTGCTTCGGGCACAGGTCCGTCACCCGCAGGGGGCAACTGCGTCTCCAGTCTCCGGGTCTCTGGCTCCCGGGCCTCCCCCGGGGTGTCCTCTAGGGGCCCAGGTGCCTGTCCCTCTCTTCTTCCTCCTCCCTCTTCTTGGCCAGCAGTCGCAGGGCCACCAGGAACATGCAGCGGTTGGCCAGGCCCTGCAGGGTCATGGTTGCTGCCACTTGATGTAAGAGCGCTTGGACTCTCGACGGTAAAGCGGTAGAAGTCCATTGGGGCTGGAAGCCCCTCACTAAAGTCGCAAAATGGCGGCTTCTCCGGGGCATCCCCGGGAGAGCCGGTCCGAAAGGACTGGTCTGGGGACTGGACATGGGAGCGCCAGGCGCTGGGGTCCAGCTGCCCGTTGAGCTGGTCAATGACCTTACTCAGGGGCTGCCCCAAGCGCTCCATGGAGGTGTCCTTCATTTCGGGGATGAGCAGACCCATCTGGCCCGGCTCCGGGAGCTCGCCGCTCTCGGCTGTGCCGCTGGGCCCCTCTCCCTCCTCCTGGGGGGAAGTGAAGGTAGCGTCCGGTGAGGCCCGCCCAAGGCCTGGGCTGCTGACGAGGCTGTCACCATCGCCCCGCCTGGCACAGCTGTCCTGGCTGGAGGAGGGGTGAAGCGGACTAGCTTCCTCATCCGATCTGGTCTTCTTCTTCTTGCCGGTTTTCTTCTTCTTGGTGACCCTGGGACAGTAGCGATGGGGAGAGATTTACCATCTGGGCGCCACTGAGCTGGGGAATTAGGTGGGCTGGGTCAAAAGAGGTGATTCTGGGCGTGTGACCTCTGAGGGCACAGCCAAGCTTCCATGGTCCTGGGCAGTGCTGGCTGGGAGGCCCTAGGCCAGGGGCACAGAGCAGCTCAGGCCCTGAGGGACCCCCTGCTGTTGGCAGAGACAGGGACCAGAGGAACCCCTGAGCAGGTCCCACGAATTCTAGCCGATGACACAAATGAGCTAGCTGTGTTCTGGGGGGACAAAACAGGCCACGGTCGGTCGGAGCGATGGCGCCTCCCTTCAGCCCTCCCCTTAGGATGTGGCCGGCGGACCCTGGACGGACCTCACTTCCCATTAGGTGTCACTGTGGATAATTCAACCAAAAGTGGACTTAAAGTCTTTTGGGCTCAAACCCCTTGGTTGCAAATTGGCTGGGACGGGCGTGGCAAGGCGACCCCAGGTCTGAACCCATGAAGCCAGTCAGGACTCGAACCACCCTGCAGAGGCGGACCCCTGACTCCAGTCACTGGGGAGCAAGGCCAGCAAGCCCCGGGGGTAGGACACGCACATCTTCTCACCCAGGGCTGAGAGCCTCAGGGCGGGAGCCATGGGCAGTCGGGAGCCCAATCCGTCAGCACTTCCTCCCTTCTAGGTAGGCCCCTGGCTATTGATGGAGACCCTTTTCTTTCAAGGAGCCATGTTGAACTACAATCGGTACAGACCTCAGAAACTGTACAGCGACACCCAAGGACCCCCTGGGGAAGAATTCCAGTCTGAAGGGACTTTGTGGCCCTGGATGAACCTGACAAATGCCCCCCACCCAGGCGTGGCCCCGGTCATGGCCTGTGCCACACTGTCTTCCGGGCTCGGGCCCTCTGTTTCTTGTTGCTCACAGAACTGCGGGAGAGCCACTCAGTCTCCAGGCAGATGCCCATGTGCCCCCCCAGGGGGTGAGTGTGGTCCCAGTCTGCACGGACAACGTGACACTAGGAGTGCACAGGGTGGACGTCAGGATGTGCTCATCCAACTGCTCTCGGGGCCCCTCCCCACCGACCTGATGACCTCTAGCTCCGTGCAGGCGTCTGGCAGGTCAAGAGTGCGGGATTCCCCCTTCTCCTGGGATGTGGTGTGCACAGGGGTGGTGTCGGAGGAGGACACGGTCTCTGCCTGGTCCTCACTGAAAGGGTTGTGGCGCTGGGTGGGACTCTTGGTGGAGGCCTTGCTGCTGGTCGGGTCCGAGGCGGTAGAGCGGGGCCCGCTGACAGTGTCTGTGAGGTCTCCATCTGGGAGAACGGGAAACAGGAGACAGCCTGTCAGACAGCATCTGGGGACCCCGGGCCCCCAAGGCATGCCTTATCCCATGAGGGAGGCGGGTGAGTTCCTCCCAGGGAAATCCGACCGGGGTGGCCCTGCTTTAAGATTTGAAGCCCCAGAGCAACAGGACCAGGGACCTGGGCTTGAAGAGCGACTTGGAGGGACACCACCACCACCTGCACTGGGAACCCTCAAGAGCTCGTAGCAATCTGGCCGAGTGTGAGTTAAGAGCCCCGAGGTTAAACAGCCTCCAGGCTGAAGCCCCTTAGGACAGTGACCTCGATGCCTCAAGAGGAAATGAGCCACAGACCTCTCAGGTTAACCTCAGAGCCTTCCGACGGAGAGTGCCAGAGGGGCACTGGGGAGCCCCTTCAGCACCAAACGCCACCGGCAGGGCTGAGATACCCAAAGTCCTCTGAAGGGTGCCCACCCCGGAGGCAGATAAAACGCAACAATGGCAGAGAGAATAGAGGGAGAGATTGGGAATCAGAGAAAATGAGGGGTGCAGAGTGGGGGCAGGGGCTGAGGGCAGGACAAGGAGCCCAGAGAGTGAGGAGCGTGGGGGAAGGGCAGAAGACGGACCCAGAGCACAGGAGGCAGGACGAGAGGCCAGATCAGAGCAACGAGGAGATGCCAAGGGGAGAAGAAAGGTGTGCCGAGTGGCTGCCCCCCAACAGCTGCCTCATGGGCTCTTCGGTGGCCGCTTCTCTCCCTGACATCCTATCCGCTCACTCCTGGGGAGGGCGGTGAGGGGAAGGGGGGGCAGGACCAGGCGCCCCTTGAAGGTGAGAGCTGGGAACTCAGTTTCACTCAGCTTGCCTACTGGTCCTTTCTGGGTGGGTCACCCTGACCCTTGGCTCCACCCTGGGGAGAAGGCGGGGAGGGGAGGGGGGCTGACTCTCCAGAGAGGGGCTGGTTTAACGGCTCCCCCTGCCCCCAACCATCCACCCCAGGTACTGGAACGGGCGTGCCTAAAGCACACGGGGCACTTATCTGGTGGCAGATGGGAGCTGCCCCAGCAGAGGACTGAGGCCCTACTGGCGGAAGAGGCTGGGTGACAGCTAATGGCACGGGACAGGGGACGTTCACGCCCCATTTGCCAGCTTACACACGTCTCGTTGGCCATTATCTGCCCAGAGGAGACACAGTAAACACGCTTCCCGTCCTCAGCCTCATCTGGAAGGGCCCGACCTGCTGTCGGCTGCCTAGTGGGTCTTGGAAACCACTGGGCAGCTGTCTGCTGATGCAGCACATCAGCCAGTTTGTTAAAAAGTACAGCGTCTCTTCATGGGAGGACAAAAGCGGGGCCGAAAGCAATCGCCAGCCCTGCCAGAGAAACACTAGCAACACACGAGATGTGCTGCTCATGTCCCGGGACCCCAGAGCCTTCGTTCTCAGGTGCAGCAAACCTCGCCCTTTGGTCTCAAAGAAGGATCCCGCAAGGCCAGACATTCTTGCTCCAGCCCCCAGAGACCTGCGGCTGTCTGTGGGAGCAGCTGAGGGGCGAGTGAGCAGGCCACGGGACGTGCTGGGTGTCAAGGCTGGACGCTGGGGGGGCCCACCAGTTCTGGAAGTGAGCTGAGGACCATGGAAGGCCGCCCCAACCCCCACTCCAGGGCCCAGAGTTTGGAGCCGCCCCCGAATCCTGCTCCCCTCCAGGTGGAAGGAGGCAAAGCTTCCCAGGTGAGCTGCCAGAGGAGCCTCGGGAACTCAGGAGGTCACGGGGTGGGGTGGGGGGTGGATTAAGGTCACCCGGCCCCCGGAGCCCAGCCCGGCCCCGCCCGAGCAAGCAGTGCCACCGGGGCTGTTAGCTCTCAGGCCACAGGGAGCTCTCAAGGGCTGCGGAGGAAGGTCAGGCCCTGCTTGTCAAGTGACTGCAACAGGCAGCGAGGAGCTGGGTCGGGAGGGGGTTAGTGGTTAGAATCAGAGGGAGAGAGAAAAAAAAAAAACAAAACCAATGCCCAGCATGTGCACTGCAAGAAGAGAGGTTGAGAGGGTAAATGATGTTACGATGGAATTCTGGATTTCGGGCTGATCTTAACTAACTACCCCGTGGCACTCTTCAGTGCTACACTCACAGCCAGATGACCTAGTTAATTTTCCCTCATGCCGTATCTTATTTCCCTCAAACTAAGCTATTTCATGCTCACGTTACTTGGGAAAAGATCATCCGTCATGCGTTACTCAGAGATCACGGCACTAATAGCAAAGGGGCCGGCTCTGGAGCAGCGGAGAGAGACGCACATCTCTGCCTCCTGCCCAGGATGAGCAGTCAACACCCCCGCCCGGGCCAGCCCCTGGCGGAAGGGGCCCACGGGGTGAGTGGTTCTTTAACAAGGAGGGAACGGGGGTAGCTATGGCCTCAGATCTAGAGGAAGCATTAACCCTCTCAGGAACGTGCCTTGAGTAATCGTGAGAACGTGGGGTGGAGCTCTATGGACTTTCGGAAGCCCAGAAAGCGGAGTCACGGGCAGGAGAACGCCCAAGTGTCGTTGCCGCTTAGTGGACAGGTGGGAGAGCGGGCAGATTCTCTCTTAATCTGCCTTAAAACTTCAGAGAGATCTCCCTGTGGGAAGTTTCAGCAGTGCCTGGGCAATTTCGCTCATTCGGTCCTCAGTCTCTTTCAACCATGCCAGAGAGGAGGCCGTCAAGAACGGACTGGAGGAATCGAGTCCTCTGCCTTTCCTGCTCGATGCTTCTGACCCAGGAGCACATCTGACCTGAAAGAGCTTACGGTCCACAGGTTCAACCCACGCTTTCCAGAACAAGTCCCCGCTCGCTGGGTCGGGCCACTGGCACCCCCGCGAGGTGGCAGTCCCCTGCGCACATCTGGCGCTTCGACCGGCAAGGGAATCGGGACGGGAGATCGCTTGGCGACCCCATGCGGCCACCGCGTGAAGGCGGGAGTCCTGCGCTAGGAGATGGGATTTGCCTAGGTCAAGTTCTCCTCCTGCAGAATTCCATCTATCAGAAGACCAAACTTGGCTTTATTATGATTACTGACATTATTACAAATAATGAGCTGATTTCGAATCATGCAGCAAGCTTGGCATGGAAACGTAGCGAAACGGGAAAAGAGGGTGACAGCGGACTCTGTCCCACCTTCCCAGTCTGTGCTGGGTACAGACGGCACTGCTGGAAACACATCTCCAAAATCATAATCTATAAAAACGAGGGACAAAACCGAAGATTAGAAACGGGCAGTGGCAGGACAGGGAGGGCGGGGGCAACGGGGCGGGTGACACGGGGAGAAAACCAGAGAGGAAAAAGCTACACTTTCTACCTTTCATCGAACAGCTTTGGGGAACTCTTAGGCTTCTCAGCTCGGACACTGGCCCAGAAGCTCTGAGCAGCTAGAAAGACCTCTGGGGACAATCCTTTCCAACCCCAGCACCTGGTTCTGGGACGTGGGCTCCCCCGTACCTAACCTTCTTTTCTATCCCCTGCCTTTCTTCCCTCTGAACCGAGCAGCGGGTGGCAGGTGGGCTCGAGGGGACGCGTCCGCCGTGGACGGCCCAGCTGCTCCCTCGGGGCCTGGCCCCTGGCTTCTCCGAGGCAGCCCGTGAGCGCAACCCAAGGACACTGTGCTGCCGCCTTCCACTTGTACAAGGAGTCGTGCTGACAAGTCTGAAAGTATTGCCCTCATGGGCCCTCGGCTCATTGCACAAGCAGACATGGAGGAAGAGGGCCAGGGCCTCAATGCTAATGCAGTTCTAGGGGCTGAACTTGTGCTCGGGGTCCCCTTCCCTGGAGCTGAGGCAGGTGCAGCCAAGGAAGAGCTCTGGTTTCCCACAGGGGACGAAGGTTGGAGGAACGGCCAGTTTTACAAACGAACACATGGGGTCTGAGGTTTGAAAGAAACTGGGCTGTTCCAGTAAGTTGTTGGATCAAGAAAACAAAGCAACCTACAGACGTGATGACAGTCTTTTCCAGTCTCAGGTGCAGTGGGGGCCATCAGCCCTAACATGCTAGCAAGTGCGGGAGGGGCTCCTGAGAAACGGGGGTCAAGTTTCCCTGAACTTCGGACCCGTCTGGCTCTCTCGTCTCCATCCAGGGGTTGCTCCGCCTCTGTCTGCCTAGAACCAGGGCAGCGCGGCCTCCCCAGGCAGGTGGCCCTCGCCCCTGCAATGGCAGGGAGAGTTTCCGGGTCACGCAGCTAATCCCTCCTCACGTAGAAAACCGCCCCAGGCGTGTGGCACTGGCCTTCTGGAAAAGAGTCTGACATTCCCATGATCTCACGCTGGCTTTTTGTGCCCACAATCAGTGTTTTAGCCGCCGCGGAGACACTGAGAAAACGAAGATCTGGGAAATGGTGGGCCCTGTCGAACTTCAAATCTCCCCCATCGGACCGGACCGCAAGGAGCCCGGAAAGACGCCAGCCAGCCAGGCACCAGCAGTGTTACCGCAGAAGCGTGGCTCCCGGCCGCCCGGGGGCACTTACCCTCGCTGGATGGGGCAATGGCGCTGTCATCCCACTCCAGGTTGGTGGAGGTGACGGAGTTGAAGGAGTTGAGGGACAGGCTGTCCGAACCTTGCACGGAGCTGGGGAGGCGGTCTTCGAAGTCCAGCAGGTACTGAGGTTTGTAGTAGTCAGGCATGTAAGGGGCCAAGTCCAAGTAAGGGGCGTCCTGAGACGAGAGTGCAGAGGGCAGGCTTGGCTGCGGGAGGCCTTGGGCGGCCGTGCGCAGACCTGCCCCCGCCAGGCCTCCTGTGCTGGTTTTCCTTTGGGAGAGCAGTGGGCCTAAGGCTCTAAATTCAGAAATTAGCCGCTAAAAGGAGCGATGAGAATGGCTGTGGCTCATACAGCGATGGACTCGAGGCCAACGGAGATGACAGAACCCTACTCTGCCTGTCGCCCCCTCCTTGACCTCTGCGACCATGAGAGTCGCTCCCGTTTCCTCCAGTTTCGCCTACTTTTCAGTAGGCAGCCTGTGCTGCTGGTGCGGGGGCCTGGCGGGGTGACTGGACTGGGACAGGGCAGCTGCCCGCTGATGAGCCAAGTCCAGAGCCGCTTTGGGCCCTCCTCAGCCCCTCCTGGGCCAGTGTCCTGTTTCTCCAGTGGGTGACCGTGAGGGAGGCTGGGAAGCAAAGAGCCAAGGACCCTTCTAGGATCCCAAGAGGCACAGGGGTGAACGTGCCTGGTCTTTCTCAAACACACTGTAAACATGACAGAGGGTATTTTAGCACTAAATACTCCAGGCGATGTGGGGACAGACAGGCAGGAAGGGGTCACCTGAACGAGGAGTTCTGGCTTAGATAAGCCAAGATAGAATCACCTACTCAGTTCCACTGTTCTGACCCTGAACCCTCCCGTCCCTGAACACCAAACATGTGGCTCAGGCTCACTCACACCCCACGGGTCCCCTGAGAGGAACCAGAAAAGCAAAACGGTATGCCCACCCTGCCCACCCCGCTGCCCCCACAGGCAGCAAGAGCCAAGGGGTCTCACCAGATCCAAGTCGAATCGAATGAACTCCAGCCCAGACACCAAGGTCAGGAAGAGAGTCAGGTGATCGTGGCTGCAGACCAGGGCATTCCTGTGAGACACGAGGAGGGACGATGGTTACCAGCTTGGCCGTATCTCCCGGGCAAGCCGGCTGTGTTGAAATTTGACATGTGACGTCCCCAATCCCTGGAGGGCACCCAGCTTGGGGCAGCCTTCACCCGCCCCTTTCCAGCATATTCTCCTACTGGGTTTAGAGCCACACAGCACTTTCCTGCCAGTGTCTTCAGCTATGGGGCCTGCGGCACACGGCTCATCTAGCTCTCTGCAGCTGCTCTATGTGGTTAAGCATTCTAGTAAGGTCTGAGGCCGGGGTGGAGGATCGGGCAGAGGCAGAGCACCACATTGCTACACAGGACCCCGGGGGGGCGCCCGTCCAGACTCCCGGCAAAGGCATCACAGGCAAGGCGCTGAGGCCTCTTCGGCCACCGTTGACGTGGCCCCAGCATGCAATGCCAGGCTAGGCCTCTGACGTGGCACGCCATGGTGTCTGTGTGTGACAAGAGTCTTTGGGACAAGGTTCAAGGGGAGCTCCAGGGCCACGGGAGACAGACTGTTCCGGACACTCACTTGACGTAGTATTTGTGCAGCAGACCCAGGTTCTCCTGGAACAGCCGCAGGTAGCTCTCCAGAGAGTTCTCGTTGAGCGCCAGGTACAGCCAGGCCCTGCCTGCAAACACACGGCAGGAGTAACCAGAAGGAAGGTCTGTCAGGGTGCTGGTTCTTCTGGCCCAGGGCGGGCGGGAAGGAAAGGAAGAGTAGCTGAGGCCACCCAGCACTCAGAGAGCCTCCTTCCTGTCTTGTTGTAGGGCCGTAATCCCTGACACGGGCCGGCTCCTGGTCAGACCCTAGCTGGCGGCGGGGCAGGGAGACCTGAGAAAGAGCGCAGGTCACACGGTCCAGACGGGTTGAGAAGTATGAGCACTGTGCACCAGCCCCGGCGGCTAACACCAGCTCAGGGAGAGAAGCGAGGCTCCCCGTTCCGGGCTGGGGCTCCAGAGGAGTCCGGTTGTCCTCAGCACCTCACTGTCCTTCCCCCCAGTCCGTGACGCCCCAGCTAACTGTCATACGCAGGGCGCCAGCAGCGGAACGCCCCTCTGCCACTGGGCGCCACGGGGGAATCAGCCTCCCGGGGCTGACCCTGAGGCCACACCTTCGCCCCGGGCCACCCATCACGGGGAGGACGGCGGTGGGCCCTTCCCAGCATCCCCCTGGGCCTACTCACTGCGCCCCAGGTTGGTGGCCACGTGCTGCAGCACCTCGATCTGTTTGATGGCCTCTCTCCGGGTGAAATGCACCACGAGCACCCAGTAGCCAGATGAGAGGTCTTGCAGTCTGAGAAAACAGGACAGGAGCTGCCATGACCCGAATGAGCTGGGGGCCGAAAGCAACAGGGTCCCAGCTCCCAGCGGGGGCCCAGGGCAACCACCGCGCCTTCACGCAGGGTCTCATTTGCTGCTAATTCTTTCCACAACCATTCACGCCCGCAAGGAGGTGATTTACGGGGGCAATTACAGACAGCCTGTGGCCTGAGGCAAATCTCTTTCTGCCAAGAGAGGGAAGAAATAAAGGGCAGAGGAGGGGAAGGACTTCTCTCTGGAGGCTCCCAGGTGCCCTGCGGTCGGTCTTCTCCGGAAAGGACCCCCAGCTCACCCATACAGCAGGGCGTGGTCCAAGTGCTCGCACAGGCGCTGCAGGACCTTGTCGTGGTTCCGGATGGCAGGCGTCTCGTCCTCGCAGGCGGCAAAGTAGCTCTGCAACTGACAGGTGAACAGAGCGGCCCGGAGTGAGAAACAGATAAAGAGGGGGGCTGTAGCAGAGGGCAAGGGGAACCAGTCCCAGGGCACCTGGCTGGCTCGGTGGGTAGAGCGAGCAATGCGTGATCTCGGGGTTGTGGGTTCAAGCCCCACGTTGGGTTTGCAGACCACTTAAAAATAAAATCTTAAAAGAGGGGCGCCTGGGTGGCTCAGTCGGTTGAGCGTCCGACTCTTGATTTCGGCTCAGGTCACGATCTCAGGGTTTGTGAGCTCGAGCCCTGAGTGGGCTCTGTGCTGATTCTGTCTCTCTCTGCCCCTCCCTGACTCACGCTCACTCTCTCTCTCTCAAGATAAATATTTTTAAAAAATAACAAAAGAAAAAAACAAGTCCAGTGATGTATCCGTGGTGACCAAGAGACAAGTCTACCTCAAACCGCCTGCACCGGCTGCTTACCCAGCATCCAGAGGGCAAAGGCTGTATCCTCGGGGCCAAGTCCCAAGAGGTCCTCAGCTACTGCTTTGCACAATGCCAGCTGGATGCTGGGAGGGGTCCACAGCCTGGGTGTAGGTCTCACGTGGTACCAGGCTTCGAGTCAGGGCCACAGCGCCACACCACTCCAGGGGCCCTACGCGCAGCCTTATCTATATAAACGCCACCCACTCCCGGAGTTGTGTGACACGGTGGCCCTTCTCTGGTGGCCTCCTTGCTGGAGGCTGACCTGGGACACAGATTTGCCCGAGGAGACAGACTAGGTTGGATACGGGTCGGGGTATCATGTCAAGCCCTGCTCCAAGAAGGACACCTGTTTCCGGGCTGGCGGGTCAGGGCAGGCGGGGAGACGAACCGCAGCAGTAAGCAAAGGCCAACGGAGGGGAGGGAGGCTCTCTCCGCCAAGAAAGCCCCGATGCTTGAACTGGATCCTCTGAAACCACCGTGAGGAGGCAAGGAAAGCCCTAGGAGACAGGTCTTTCCACCAACTCTCTTCCAGCCATACTCTGGGCTGCTGTTGCCCTTCTGATGGCCAGACCGGGGGGGCGGGGGGTGGGGGTGCAGACACACAAAAAGAACACTCATCTCAGGTTTGGGCCCTTGGCACTGGACAAACGTGTTCTCAAGTGTTTTCTGGACGCAGTGGTAGAGACAGCAGCAGCAGCAGCAGCAAGAGACATCAACCACACCAAGGAGCACGCGCTCTTGGCGAGAGGCCAACCATTCAGCACCCACAACAAAAATAGCCTCTCTTTCCCGTGGCCCAGGGTGAGTCCAGCGGCCCTGCTGGCCCGGGATAGACCCCAGTCCTGTGGGGCCACCCTCTCTCCTGAGAGACAGGCACCACAGTCCCGGGAGGAAGGTTTCCAGAACTGAACGGAAAAGGGCGGTGAGCTTGTGCAAGCTGCCCAATTCCCTCCCAGCAACGGCTGGGGCTTGCCTTGCTCACTTCAGGACAGGGAACCATACCGGACTCCAGACTTTCCTTTTTCTTTCTTTTTTTCAACACCCGAGCAAATCTGAGATCAGAGAGTCTTTGACAGATGTTAGAGCTGGCAGGATCTTTCGAGATCTAGTGAACTCCCTTACTGAGGACGCAAAATGAACGTTTATTCATTTTCTTGATTATAAGAGTAGCCACACTGGGGCGCCTGGGTGGCTTAGTCGGTTGAGCATCCGACTTCGGCTCAGGTCATGATCTTATGGTTCATAAGGTCGAGCCCGGCGTCAGGCTCTGTGCTGACAGCTCAGATCCCAGAGCTTGCTTCAGATTCTGTCTCCCTCTCTCTCTGCTCCTCCCTTCCTTGTGCTCTCTCCCCCGTCTCAAAAATAAATAAACATTAAAAAAAAAACAAACTAAAAAAAGAAAAGTAGCCACACCTACCATAACACTCAAGAGACGTGGAAAAGCTTTAACATTTTTTGTTTATTTTTATCTCTTTATTTATTTTTAATGTTTTATTTATTTTTGAGAGAGAGAGACAGAGCGTGAGAGGGGTTGGGGCAGAGAGAGAGGGAGACACAGAATCCGAAGCAGGCTCCAGGCTCCGAGATGTCAGCACAGAGCCTGACAAGGGGCTCAAACTCACCAACCGTGAGATCATGACCTGGGCCGAAGTCGGATGCTTAACCGACTGAGCCACCCAGGCGTCCCTGTTTTGTTTATTTTTAAACAGAGAAGGTGGTTGAAACTAGTGGAGGTTAAGACCCTCACTGTGATTTTTAGCTAAGGGAGGGAGCCAGAGCTGGAACTCAGACTCCCTTTTCAGGTCAAGAGACTTTTGAAACAATTATTCCGAAAACAACACTGGCTCACCCTAAAAATTCCAGCAACACGGAGTGTGTATGAAGTATAAAGACCACCTGGGCCCCCGTTCCCCACTGTCAACAGCTTGCGCGTGTGTCCTCCCAGCATGCCGCCTGCATACACAGACTTAAAAATTAAGAGAGCGAGAGAGGGTCATGCTACACTCATTGTTCCGAAACGTGCTTTTTCTCAACAATGTACGAAGCATCTATTTGCGCACCATTCCATACAGAGCAGCTGCGTTTTTCCAGAACCACCCTGCATTCTGAAAGAGGACGCTGTTAGCTAAATGGCTGCTGTCTCCCGTTCTCTGAAGCCACATGTGACGTGCATCTGTGGATCCCCGGATCCGTGCATGTGAGCACCCGTGGATCTCTGTGTGGCTATTTCTGTGCGGTGTGTGCTCACAGCCGAACTGCAGACCTTTTAAAACGCTCGACTGATGTGTGCTCTCACCGTGAGGGCTAACCCTGGATACAATTAGTCTAATTCTTGCCAGTCCAACTGCTGAAAGACAGTACCTAATTGTTGTTTTGGGGTTTTTGTTTTTTTTTTTTTTTAAGCAATCTCTATGCCCAACGTGGGGCTGGAATTCACAAGCCCGAGATCAAGAGTCGTGCACTCCTCCGAATGAGCCGGCCAGCCGCCCGGGTACCTGCTTGCTCTAAACTGGATTTCTCCCCACACTAGTGCAGCTGACCACCCTTATTAGCCGTTCCCCGTCCCTATTTCTTCTCCTGTGAGCCGCCTATTTGAACCGCTGCTCAATCTTGTCTGCTTCTCTTTCTCCTGCTGGTCTGTCGCAGCTCTCTCTGCCGGTGAAGGATTTAGTCCTGTGTGTTGCTTTGAATTATTATTTTTGCCCAGGGTCAAATGACCTTTAAATTTTGCTTGTGGTGGGTTTTTTTTATCCTATTGAGAAACTTTTGTGTTTTCCGAGCCAACTCGGTCAATCTTTTTCTTGACGGTCTCCCGTTTTTCCCAGTCTAGTATTACAAAAGTATTTTTATCCTTCTATAGTTTTGGTTTCTTCTTCTTCTTTCTTTTCTTTTCTTTTTATTATTATTTTTTTAGTGTTTAAACCTTTACTTTATACATGGCATGAGGTAAGAATTGAGCCTTATTACTTTCTGGATGGAAAACTCATTTTTTCCACATTATTAGTGGTCCCATCCTGATTTGGGTTTTCATATGCCACCTTTCTAGATTATTTTAACTGGGCCATTGCCTGCCCCTGGGCCAGTCTCCGATTTCAGTTTATTTATTTTGAGAGAGAAAGAGAGTAAGGGAGGGACAGAGAGCCAGGGAGAGAGAGAATCCCAAGCAGGCTCTGCACTGTCAGTGCAGAGCCCAAAGCGGGGCTTGAACTCACAAACTGTGAGATCATGACCTGAGCCGAAATCCAGACTCGGACGCTTAACCCACTCAGGCGCCCCCAGTCTCTGATTTTTAATTATTTTCACTTTGTTTGTCATTTTGATATGGGCAGAACAAATCCACCCCACCCCCCGACTATTCTTTTCCAAAACTGTTTTGACTATCCTGGCACATTTGTTTAGATTCAAATTTCAATTCAACTACCTTTGGGGCTTGGAGTAGAATTATACTGAATCTTGGGATTATTTGGGCGGGAGACGGTATCTTTGCGACACTAAGTCTTGCCATCTGGGGCCGTGGAACTTTCCCCCAGTCATGCAGGTCTCCTCTTACATCCTCTGGTAAGTGTCAGAGCTTTGGTTAGGTAAGTCTCGCACATTTACTGCCAAGTGGGTTACACACATACACATATATTATGAGTTAGGCAACATTCTGCCAGCCGGGAAACAACTTCTACGGGAAGTACAACAGAAAGCGCGCGTAACGCGGCGCTGAAGGGTGGGCGCTCTGGGCAGGAAGCAGGGGTCCAAAGCTTGGCTCTGCTGCTATGGAGCGGCAAACTGCTTGGCAAACTGCTCAACCGACTAAACTCTCATTTTTTTCCTCTGGGTCGCTCAGTGGGTTAAGCGTCCGACTTCGGCTCAGGTCATGATCTCACCGCTCGTGGGTTCGAGCCCCGCCTCAGGCTCTATGCTGACGGCCCGGAGCCTGGAGCCTCCCTCGGATTCTGGGTCTCCCCCTCTCTCTGCTCCTCCCCCGCTCGTGCTCTCTCTCTCAAAAATAAACGTTAAAAAAATTTTTTTAAAACTCTCTTTTTCTCATCTGTAAAATGGGAGAGAGCTGAGCTGTTCAGTATAGCAGCTGCTAGCTCCATGGGACTACATTGAATTAGTTAAAATTAGACACAAGTAACAATTCAGTTCTTCAGTGACACTGGCCACATTTCACACGCTCAATAGCCCGTGCGAGCGGTCAGGGGTTTCTGACAGTGCAGGTGCAGAACATTTGCCTCCTTGCAAAAGTTCCATCGGACGGTGCTAGTTTGGAGGATTGAATGATACAAAGCATGCAAAGGGCTTTCCATCCACAGATCCTGGTAAGTAGTAACTGCTCGGTAAACATGAGCCACTCTTATTAAGAGCAATGAAACCGTATTCTTAAACCCGTAACAAACCGCTCAGCTAAACCTAACAGCAGGTACAAATGAGACACAATGAAGCGCTCTGCGCTCAAGAACTACCATTCCCTTCACTGGTTCACCAGCAGGGGTTCCGAAGCCTACCCTTTAACCACTCTTTTTGTTCTTGTCTTTTTAATGTCTTATTTATTTTTGAGCGAGAGGGCACAAGGTGGGGAGGGGCAGAGAGAGACGGAGACGGAGGGTCCAAAGAGGGCTCCGCGCTGATAGCCGCGAGCCCGACGTAGGGCTCGGACTCACGAACCGCAAGATCGTGACCTGAGCCGAAGTCGGACACTCAACCGACTGAGCCACCCAGGTGTCCCTTAACCGCTCTTTTCACAGCATCTTTTACAGCAGGTTAATAAAGATGTCCCGTGATCTCAGGGGACAAGGTGTTCTCGAATCGACACTGCAGCCCAGCATGGTTCCTGAGAGGGGCAGGAAGAAAGGGAGAGTCTATGAACCAGTGACGGGAGGACTTTAGGAGCTGTGCCCACAGCTTGACCTCATGCTTTGGGAGTTGGTCAGCAAAGCACGACGCGAAGGCAAACGGCGGAGGTGTTCTCCCTTCACCGTGGAGAGGTCGCAGCCAGTAGCCACTCACTACACCGGTAACATCAGCAGGCTCTGAAAGCTGGGGAGTGGGAGGGGAGCAAACATCACACAAACGAGGGCGCTAGGGCAACAGAATTTAGGGAATGAGGATAAGGAACACAAGTCAGCCTGGAAGCACAGTCACCAACTGTGTTCCAAACTACTCTTCGGTTCCATACAATACACCTGCTGCTGGGACTGATGCGGCTCTGTTCAGAGCCACCGTTTACTGAGCGTGCTTATTACGTGCACTAGGAAGGGGAGGGGTGGGTGTCCAGGGGCAGACAACTGGGATTGGAACGTGGGTTCTGCTACTCACTCACTGTGTGACCTTGGGCAAGTGACCTCCCCTCTCTAAAACTCAGTGTCCTCCAGAGCAGATGAACATAAGGGAAGAGAAGCAAAAATAATCTAAAAACAGGGAGGGGGACAAAACAGAAGAGACTCATAAATACGGAGAACAAACAGAGGGTTCCTGGAGGGGTTGTGGGAGGGGGGATGGGCTAAATGGGGAAGGGGCACTAAGGAATCTACTCCTGAAATCACTGTTGCACTATATGCGAACTAATTTGGATGTAAAATGAACAAATAAAAAATTTTTTTAAAAATTAAAAACTCAGTGTCCTCATCTGTGAAATGGACTTAGTAATCCTCCCTATAGGTTGCTGTAGGGGTTTAGATAATATGGACGCTGTCTTTATCAAAGTGACGATGACATACTTTACAAACACTATTTAATTTAGTCATTACAGCGGCTCCATAAAGTAGGTCACAGAGATAGTAAGTGGCAGAGCCAGACTCTCGATCCAGGTCTTTCCATCTACCCTGGGCTCAAGATCCCTGAATGAATAATGTATATAAAATGTTATGCTCTAATCTAATATGCTGCAGGAGAATGCAAGAAAGAGAAATGCGGTCCCTCTTTTTCAAGCCACAGAACTAAAAAGCCACAGAAAAAGCAATTCTTCTTGGAAGATGAACCACGGAGAAACGGCAGGGCAGCATGTTTAAGAAGTCTTGCCTCTTCTTCCCACCATCTTTTTGCCCCACACCGGCATCTCCCCAGGAGTGAGGAAGTGTATCATTTGGCTAACCCGCCACTGTTGCCCCGGGTGGAAGTGAGAAAGGGTCGGGCTCGAGATCTATTGTGATGGCGGTGCCCCAAGGATTTACTGATGGATTAGATACGGGGTGTGAGAGAAAGGAAGGTGCCAGGATGATTCTAAGGGTTTTGGTCTGAGCAACTGAATGGCGACGCCGTTTCCAGGTCAGGTGGAACAGTGCTGTGGACATGGTAAGCTCGAAGCACCTATCAGATATCTAGGTGGTGATGTCAAGGAGACAGGTGTATAAATGGGTCTGGAGCTCAGGGAGTGGTATTTCAAGCCGTGGGATGGACGAGGTCACCCTGGGAGTGCAGGAGGACCAGCACTGAGCACTGAGCCGGGGCCCTCCAATGGGAGACCAGGGGTTCTCGCCCAATCTGCACAACAAAACCACTAGGGGAAGGCAGGTGAATCCTAACGTTCAGGCGCCTTCCCAGATCACTTAAAGCAGAAACTCTGGAGGTGGAGCCCAGGAACCAGTATTTTTAAAACGCTCCCCAGGTTATTCTAATGCCCAGCCTGGGCT
Organism: Acinonyx jubatus; assembly: GCF_027475565.1. Lineage (NCBI taxonomy): Eukaryota > Metazoa > Chordata > Mammalia > Carnivora > Felidae > Acinonyx > Acinonyx jubatus. The sequence continues at coordinate 11,284,179 of NC_069381.1, read as the reverse complement.
GAGGGGCACTGCTTTAGACTGAGAAGGTACAGCCAATGAGGCAGGTCGAAAATCTGGACAGTGTGCGCTCCAGAAGCCAAGCGAAGAAAGTTTCCAAAAGGAGGGAATGATCCCTTCATCAGGGTCATAGTCCCACAAAAAGGGAGGTGCTGCGAAACCCAGCGAAGGCGATATGAGAGAAGGGATGGGGACAAAAGCCCGAGAGAAGTCGTCCAGGAGAGGTCAAGTTTACTTGGATCCCGTTTCTGGCAAAGGAGGCATTTTTAAAATGACATTGATGAGGCAATTAGAGCTTAAAAACGTCATAGTTATTTGATGATATTATGGAAAAATTATTAAAATTTTTAAGGTGTGATAGCGGTATCAGGTTATGTGAGAAAAGAATCCTTACCTTTGAGCAATGTTTACTGAAAAATTTATGGATGTCTGGATCAGGCAGGGCGCCTGGGTGGCTCAGTAAGTTGAGTGTCTGACTCTTGGCTTTGGCTCAGGTCATGATCTCACCGTTCGTGAGATCGAGCCCCACACCGGGCTTTGCACTGAGAGTGCGGAGCCTGCGTGGGATTCTCTCTCTCTGCCCCTCCTCTGCTCGTCGCGTGCTCTCTCTCAAAGTAAATAAAAATAAACAAAAATAACAGAGGAGTACGCTGTCACAAAATAGCCCATGAGATGATAAGCGCTGCTCATGGACTTCAGCATACCATACTGCCTAGTCTGGGTTCGAAGAAAGAGAGAGGGGAAGAGAAAGGAGGAAGGGAGGGAGGAGAGGAGACAATGATACAGAAAACTCCTTTGACCAGTTTTGCCGAAAGAGTGGCAAAGAAACGGAGGTGGAGTAAAGGAGTCGAGTCCTTGAACAGGAAAGACAGGATGGCACCCACCACCCCAGGGGAGGGTGGTGCTGATGGGAAGCCAGACGCAGTGGGCAGGTGTGCTTGAAGGCGGCAGGACGAACCGTTCCCATCAAAGGGAAACATCAAAAATAAGCAAGGTCAGCTGAGAACGAAGAGAGGGACTAAGATTTAAAGTAATTTTTTTAAAGCCACGGTCTCCCTAAAGTCCTTTAAGTCAGGCATGTTCCCAGACCACGCCCTGGATTCCCTGCTTCTGATTCTGGGGGTGTGCGCAGGCCCGGGGAGCGCTGGGCTCAGCCCAGCCACTCTCTCAAAGCCAGGAGGACGGTGCTCCCTGCGGAGCACCCTGGGAAGACCGGCCATCACGAGACCGTGCCAGACCCCGTGGCTGCTGGGAAATGTGGGTGGCACACTCCAGCAGGCCAAGAAATGCCTGACTCGGGGCATTTTAATTCGGGTTAGTCCCACTCTCTGCTCTGCGTGGCAGCCGGCTCTCTTTGTCTCCTCTCTCTCTTACAGACACACAACTGAGGAACAATTTCTAGTTCTGTGGTTGGCACCAAGACACCCTTCCAGAATTGGTTCCTAATAGGTTAACTCAAACGTAGCAATGAAAGATTACAAATGACCAAAGGAAAATAAGACGGTTACAGGTGCCTTTCTCTCTCTGTCAGTCCACACCAAGGTGGCCGAGATGCTCCAGAGCAAACAGATGGGAGGTCTGGAATCTAACTGCTACCTACTCACAGGCTGTACGGGGGCAGGGCAGCGGGAGGGCTGTGGGAGGGTCCCCATCCCCTATTTACAGAGCTGGATAAGAATTCCTGCCCCAGCAAGGGTAGGAGAGTCCACAAGGTGGGACAGACACAGGGCTGTGAACGTGTCTTTGGGAACTGCCTGACCATGCGGGGCTCCCTGCCGGGCCTGCTCCCTCCCTGCTTAGCACACAGAGCACAGGAGAATCTGGTTCCTCTGCTCCCCAGGCAACAGCAGCCGCCCTGTGGGCTCCATGGAGACCAGGTATATTTAGACCACAGAATGTTTAGAACAGCCTCGGCAGTCCAGGAGGTGGAAATCCAAAAGCAGGAAAATCCCACGGAGCGAAGCGTGGACGGATACCTGACTTCAACTCACCTCTTTTATAAATGAAATCCATGATGGCCCTGGTTACATGAGCTCGACTCAAACTCTGAGCCCCCTGAGCTGCAGGGCCACCTGACCCCTGAGCTGCCTCTCACCTGATGCTGCTGTGGGTGCGCTTTGGGCGAGGGACGAGTCTTAAGGAAAACGAGTGGGCACTGCCTGCCTTGCCTTTGGAATTCTATTTACAGTGTGACCACTGCCGGGTCGAAGTGGCCCTGTGGCCCTCTCAGACACCGGCTCTTCTTTCCAAGGCAGAAACTCAGAGGAAAGGCTGAGGTCAAGCCATGTGCTACCGTTTATTACCCACCTTTGGCGTTGGGGTGCCCCTAAGCCTTGATGCCTGACCTCCCTCGGGAGAGGGACCCCACGAGGGTTCATCCCCAGCAGAGACCACTGGAGAAGAGGTGGTGGGGTCAGAACCACCCAATGCCCCCCGGGGAGCCCACCGAAACCGTGTCCCACACTGGTCTCGCATGAGCATTTTGCACTGGCTGCAGGCACAGACTCATGGATTTGAAGAGAAGGCTCATCCTGCATTCCCTCAAAAATAAACCAGCAAACACGCAAACAAGGCAGGCAAACTGGAGTCTTGTAAGTCTCAGCAAAACTTCATAAGGATAATAATGCCCGATCCAAGGAATGGAAGGCCAGGGCCGACAGCTTTTCTGTGCGGAATCTCCACTGGAGTCTAAGACAAGGCTGGTCCTGGCCAGGCTGAAGAATTTTGGAACCCAAGAGTGCAAGCACCCGTAGAAATCACCATAGAAATTACACAGCAGAGTTTCCTGGGGGCTTCCATGGTGGTGGGGGGGGGGGGGCTGGTCCAAGTGAGGCTGTCAGTGAATCAAAGTTTGACTATCATACACGCGGAAGATCAGAAGAATCATCTCTCAGCCAGAATCCTCGTTCTGTTGGCAGGGAGATCGGGGCGCAGGGAGGCGAAGACACTTCCTGCCCCTCCAGGCCAGGTGAGCTCAGACACCCCGGTAGTAGCTGTTCCTGGAGCCCCTTCTGCTTCCCTCCCACCTGAGGATAAAGCGACACTCGGGGGTACCTGCCCGAACCATCTGGAAGCGCTCATCCCAATGTCCTACTGAGGGCAGGGCAGTAAGGGGCCCGGGGCCATTCCCAGGGCTCTGCAGAATGGGAGTTAGGGGTCTGGGGACAATGTCAGGAAGGTCTTAAGTGCCTCCCTCCTAGACAACATGAGTGTGTGAACAGAGGTTCTGGCCCACCGCGTGTCGAACACTCCACCAACCCCAGGCAGCCGCAGTGCTTCTGATTCACTCTCCTGATTTTAAAATCCCTAACGTGAGATCCCGCCCCACCTTAGCCTGAAAAATACTTCATTCCCAATGACTGTCAATTACAATTAGATTATAGAACCAGAGAACCGGCAAATGCTACGTAAGGAGCCAGAGATCCTGCAGTTCAGAAATGATCAGCCTGATTCCTTGGGGGGCATGAAAAACACTGTCCTTCTGCCAATGCCCCTGCCCAGGAAGAGCTTGTGCCCGGGCTGGGTGCCATCCTAGGACTGACTGGCCCCACACGGAGGGTCACCACGAAGGGTGTGCTGTTTGTTTGCCACGAGCGTGCACTGTTTCTTGAGCAAGAGGAGTGAAATCAATGCTTCTTAACCATTTATTTGCTACTAAATACGCCCAATTATACCGCTTCCCTTCCCACTACCCAAGTCGCTGCTCATTAGCCCCTTTGCTGGAGAGTCGGCCAGCTCTCTGCTTTATTGGCAGCTCATGGAAAGATATGCAGGGGGAAAAAGCTAAAAAAAGCAGGTACTTGAATTATCTGCGGATTCCTTTTTTTTTTTTTTTTTTTACTGCTTTCTTTGGGGTGTTGAAACAGTGATAACAGAAGGCGACTGGCCTTGTTAGGCACAGATCTTTTGGGTAATTTGATGAAATATGGTTTCCAAAAGAAGGTAAATGCTTCTCTTTCCTGGAGGAGGAGTGTCCGAGCCCCCAGGTACTACAATTGTTCTGCCTCTCAACACCGCACCGGGTGCAACTGCTTGTGGCGGGTGGGACTGAGGACTCCTTTCAAAGTAGGGACCGAAATGGAAGGAGTCTCTGCTAAGAGGTCTCTAGGCAAACACCACAGATCTAGAAGCCAACCAATGACCAGAAAGATCACGCGGCACACACTTTGACCACTGGGATGGAGGCGGGACCTGTGTTCTCAGGGCTCCACGGTCAGGTCAGGGTCGTCAGGGCACTGACGTGTGGCACACTGGCAGGAAGAAGGGAGTTTCTCAAAGCCTCCGTTCAGTTAGTCTTTCAAAGCCTGGGAGCGCCCCCTGGTCCTGCATTCATCTTTCACTTCCCCTTTCCTCTGCTGTACCTGCAACACGACCTCACGAATGCGTCCCTCACCCGACAACCATTTTGTTGCTACGGAAAATGGCACCAAGACACTGTCGAAATCAGAACACGAGGTTTTGAGGACAGTGGGGGAACCCGTGCCTCCATCCCATGGTCCATGCAATACAGTCAGAGACGAGGGGCTGGAAACGTCAATACAGGGTTAAGAGGGATGACAACAACTCCATGGACGACAAATCTGTAATGGCTATTAAAGGGCAGCCATTGTGATTTGTTGACTGGCTGTCTTCTCTTCTACAGTGGCAGCCCCAGGGAGCAGGGGCTTGGTGGGTTCTCGTCACTGCCGGTTCCTAGTGACTGGAAGAGCACCCAGCACATCACGGTCACTCAGCAGTTATTTGTTCAACGGACACGTGCTCTTAAGGAGGACTGAGAGGGTGGCTTGATCATCTGTTATAGTTTCAAGACAGACATCATGGGGATGGAAAAGGCCCAGAGAAACGAAAAGAGCAACAGCCAGAAACATGGTTCGAACCCAGCTCTGCTCTTTATGAGCCTCACAAGCCTGGCAAGTTCCTTCTCTACACCTCATCTCCCACAGGTATGAGATAGGGCCCGTGGCCTATCCTGCAAGTTTGTCGTGAGCCTGACTGAGGAAATGCGTGTAATGGGCAGGTGCTGAAGAAACTCAATGGAGGGACTCCTCTGGGATCATTACCCTGCTGCCTCCTGTACACTTGGGCATTTCGTGCCTCGGCGGTCTGTGACACCCAAAATAAAGAACCTGGGGAGAAAGCGTGAGCAGAGGTTGACTACTTACTTAAGTTTGGAGATTTTTGTGGATTTCAAGTCTACGTTAGTCCCTTTCTCATTCTCATAGGTTACCAGGTTTCTCAGAATCTGTGAGTCCCAACTCTTTAAGACAGTGAATCATGGGAGAGAAGTGTTTCTAGGAAACTAATACTTCCTTCCTTATGTATTTCTTGTTGTTGTTTTTTTTTAACATTTTTGAGAGAAAGAGACAGAGCATGAGGGGGAGAGGGACAGAGAGAGAGGGAGACACAGAATTGGAAGCAGGCTCCAGGCTCTGAGCTGTCAGCACAGAGCCCGACGTGGGGCTCAAACTCACAAACCGTGAGGTCATGACCTGAGCTGAAGTCAGACGCTCAACCGACTGAGCCACCCAGGCACCCCACCTTATGTATTTCTATAATGCTTGTAAAGCATTCAAGAAAAGGGGGGAAAGATACATTACAAACACACAAAATAGGGAAGAATGGGTATGTGGCAGGGCCAGCTGCTCTGCTAGCAAGACAGAGCGGGCCTCCTCGGGACCCTGGATAACCACAATAACCAACAGACCAACGACATGAGCTTTCAGACAGGGGACTGAGCTCCAAAGGGACTCTCCCACAAATGGTCCTTGTCCTCCTGCCTCCAGGGGAAGTTCTAGGATGTTCACGCCTTAAGCGAGCAGCAATAAGGAGGACAGGGCTGGAAAGTAAAGTTCCCCCAAACCAACCGGCCCCGCTGCCTCGTTCAGACTCCCACGGAGGAGAGCCAGGGGCCCGGACACGGTTGCTCTACACTGCTAGGTACTTCCAGGTCCCAACCTCAGACACCTGCTTCGTGGTTTCTCAGCAAGCCCCCCCACACCACCCCGGAGAAGAGCCCCATTGCTTTCCTTGGACCTAAGAGCACCGCCAGCTTCAGTGGCATCATCCTCCTGCCATGGTGGTGAATCCTGATGCTCGAGATGAGCACCAAAGACTCGAGGGGGAGATCGACCCACCCCAGAGCCCCACGGTACCTACAAGTGGCAACCTTTTTCCTGCGGCATCCATGCTCCAAATACTGCCCCTTGCCTTCCACGTTCAAACCTGTCTTGACCGCTCCACGTTGGTTTTCAGACCAAACGTTTTTGCTGGCTAGCAGCAGATTTTCAGTTTTGCTGGCAATTTCTCGTCACACTGGGCTCCAGCTGGATGAGCTCCGAGGGGGACCCGCAGGAGTCACCACCCCTCCAGCTGAACTCCAGAGTGTTAGCCGTACCACAGAGTGACAACACAGCCACTGCTATAGCCCCCAACTCAACAGGGGGCCGGCTGCTGCCACATGGCCACCTGGCTTCTGTCCAACCCCGGGTGCAGGTGAGTTTCTGCCCGGCCTCCAGTCATCCAACGGGGCTTTCAGTCTGGATGGGCCTCACGCTAGAGCCAAGAGCCAAAAGCCACGGAGAAAGAGAGGGCCCGGGATGTTCTTTGATGGGATGGAGAGATCCACAATGTCACAAGACTTCAAACAGAAACCTAATGTTAGAGACGCATTTTGTAGAAGGAAAACCATATCTTAAAACTGAAAAGAAAAAAAAAAAAAAACAATGAAAAGAAAGGGGGGGCACCTGGGTGGCTCAGTCAGTTGGGTGTCCCACTTTGGCTCAGGTCATGATCTTGTGGTTGGTGGGTTTGAGCCCCACATCTGGCTCTCTGCTGTCAATGCAGGGCCTGCTTTGGATCCTGTTTCCCTCTCTCTCTGCCCCTCCCCCATTTGTTCTCTCTCTCTCTCTCTCTCTCTCAAAAATAAATAAATATAAACAACAAAAAAAAAGACTGAATGGGCAAGGGGGCACCTGGCTAGCTCAGTCAAAAGACCATGCAACTCTTGATCTTGGGGTGGTGAGTTCGAGCCCCATGTTGGGTGTAGAGATTACTCAAATGAAAAAAAATAAAAAACACTGGATGGGCAGGGCTCAGAAAAGGCCGTCACAGCATCTAGTGCTCGGTCTGGGTGGGGTCACTCAAAGGCTCGGGTGCATGCTTCTGTGGTTCCTGCTTGGGGGCCTGCGGGTCCCTCCCTGGATAGCCTCCGTCCTGGGAGAGAGGAAAGGAGCCCAGAACAGCTACTGCCAACATCAGGACACACGCAGGGGAAAAGGCAGAAGAAGCAGCCCGACCCCGAGCACTTCAGTTTATAAAATGTGTGTGTGGATACTATTTTATTTAGATCTCTGCCCCAGCGACTCAGGTCACTGGGGATTTTCAGAACACTTCAGATTTTTAAACTCTTAAGAGTCTTTCCACGAAGCCTGAGAGAACAAAACTATTGATTGAAACCCAATGGTCAGTATACCTCCCACGTGTATCTAAATACAAGGACCTCTCTAGAAATCAGCTGCCCTCGCTAATTTTTAACGTGCTGGCACATCTAACCCATTTGAAGGGTGGGGAAACTGGGGAGAAAAAGCCCACCACCCTCGCCAGCCTTTCAGCTGCACCCAGGCTAGGCCCCGGGCTGGGAGACCCCTGCTCGTGGTGCCTGGCCAGAAACACAGCCTCACTCGGGACCTAAACTGGAGGGACAGCGTGTGTGCCCAAACTGAGGTGGGCGGGAGACCTATGTTGTCCCAGATGAGGGAAAGTTGGGATGACCCAGGAGTGTTCATTCCCTGGAAGGTTACTTTATTAAAGTCCATTTATTCACCCTGTTTAAGGAAAGCAGAATTGAGGCTGAGGAGACAGAGAAAGGGGGCCACTTACTTTTTATTTTACATATTTCTGAGCTCTTTGTGTGTTTTAAAAGTTTATTTAGTTTGAGAGAGAGTGCAAGCAGGGGAAGCGCAGAGAGAGCGAGAGAATCCCAAGCAGGCTCTGTGCTCTCAGTGCAGGGCCCCACATGGGGCTCGATCCCACGAACCGTAAGATCATGACCTGAGCTGAAATCCAGATGCTTAACCAACTGAGCCAACCAGGGACCCCTCTTTTTGTGCTTTTTAAAAACAACTGTTCATTTTCTTAGAATGCTCTCTCATTCTCTTACCCTAGTCAGTGTCCCTTATTGGATGCGACATCACCTCCTTAGGTCAGTCTTCTCCGGTCACCTCCTCTATGGCAAATTCCACTGCCAATTCTGTATCCTGCCTAATGCCTTCAGACCACTAATCACGACCTGGAATCCTCTTTGCAATGGTTTGTCTATTGAATCATCAACTTGCCTCTCTCCCAGAAGTATCCACTCCATGGATCTTATCTGCCTTGCTCCCTGCTACCCTCCTAGGGCCTGGGACCCTGGGGACTTCTGGGGGACACCCAGTAAATATTTTTGAAAAACCAAATACACGGACACATGTTGGGATCTACGAATGTCCATACTCATTCCACGGGCCTGGTGTAACACACAGAAACACAGTTATAATCGAGATCTGATTAACTGTAGGACCAGTCCCACCGATTTCTCCAAAAGCGACCCCTAGCCTACCCTGAGGAAGGCTTTCTACGTGCGCACGCACGCAGCCTGCTCTGGCAAATAAAGGTTTATCGAGCCACTCTCATATACGGACGGATTGTCTGTGGTTGCTTTTGAGCTACAAGGGCAGTGCTGAGTAGTTGCAACAAAGACCACATGGGCTGAAAATATTTACTACCTGGCATTTTATGAAAAAGTTTGACACACCCCGGGCGGGAAGAAACAGAAAAGCGTAGTCCGAGACTCTGACTGCAAATCCCACGGGAGCAAACTGCAGCGCTCACATAGACACCTGCTAGTGGTAAGGGTAGCTAATATTTTAGGTAGGCCTTGTCATGAGCCACGTATTGTGCTCAGTGATTGAAGTGTATTATCTCCTGTGATTTAATTCTCATGACAACACTCTGGGGGAGTCCTGACTGCTGAGGCTCCTGGAGGTCTGATAATTTGCCAGGGTCAAGGAGGTCAGTGCCAAAGCCAGAACTCAAACGCAGACCAACCAACGCACAGACTATTGGGGGACAGAGGCTGCTTCTTACTCACGCTGCACATGTACGCATCAGACACTCAGGCTTCTCAAAAACAAAACAAAACTCTCATGGAAACCACTGCCTTCCCTCCCCTGGAGTAGATGCTATCTAGTAGAACCACATGCCAATTCAAAATGCCAACTCTGTCTTTGACTCGGACATCTCTCCATGAACGAATCAGCAACTGCAGGCTTTATTATCTGCACTGGGGATGTTTCTGCCTTCTCTCCCTTTCCAGAACATGTGGAGCTTGCTTTTCATTGTTACTATTTTCCTTTAACTGCGCCGTTAAACTCTGGAATTCTCTCTGACCCCCAGAAACCCTGCCTTCATATCAAAACACAGGTTCCCCTGGATCCAGGTGGAATAACAGCTGTGTCACTGTCAGTATGACAGTGCATATTCTTGACCACGAAACCTAGGTGTCAGAAGAACTGAGCTCAACAACACTGCTTGGGGACAGTGGCTACACCTGGAGGTGTAGTTTCTGGGAGAGGAACAAGGGGGGTGCTTCTGGATGATGGTTATGCTCTGTTTCTCCATCTAGGTGCTGCATATGTGGATATGTTCATGTTGTGAGAACTCATTCAGCTGCACCCTTAGGAGTGTAAGTATATGCTATTTTCTGTAGCTATGCTCTATTTCGATAAAAAGTTCTACAATGCCCTCTGCAAACATAGTAATACACAACGGATCTTTTTTGCAGAAATACACATCTCATTTGCTTCATGCAACATCCTTATAAAAGGATCAGCAAGCCCATTTTGCGGGACCTTTGGGAGGTGCTGAGGTCACGAGCCCTCACGCAGGGGATTAAAGCCCTAATAACAGAGACCCAGCTCCCTTCGGCTTCCCCCACGTGGGGACACAGGGAGAAGTGAGCACCCCACAATCGGAAGGGGGCCCTCACCAGACCGCAGCCACGTTTTCAGGCTTCCAGCATCCGGAACTGTGACAAAGAAATTTGTTGTTTATAAGCCACCCAGTCTATGGTAATTTGCTATGGCAGCCCAAACAGGCTAAGACAGCTTACTAAGACTGGCTTGAGCGCCCTGCTAACCACTCTGTAGATACGCTCTCATTCTATAGATAGTCTCTTCACAACAACCCTAACTTTATCCCTGCTTTATAGATGAGAAAAATGAGGCATGGAGAGGTCAAGGAACGTACCTAAGGTTAGACGGTTACTCATAGGCAGGCCAGGGGTTCAACCCAGACAGCCCCACTCCAGAACCCACGTTCTTAACTGTGATGCTAGTCACGCCTTTGGTTGGCTTTCCAGTTTCTAGGGTGGGTCTTCCATCTTCGGGCATGTGTCACGGCTCAATAAAACGCGCTTGTCCAATGTGTACAGGAACAAGAATCTCAACAAGTGCACCCACCTCCTTCATGGACGGCAGCCTGATTCACAGAGTGAATCTCCATGCCACACAAATGACAGGGTCCATGCCGGCCCCCTTTCTACCCAGGACTTCCCCATTCGTTTGTTGGAAATCCAGAGACCGAGCGCTTGGCCCACCAGAAGCCACAGAGGCCCAGATTAGGTTAGAAACCCCAAAGGTCGGGGCGCCGGGTGGCCCAGTTGGTTGAGCTTCTGGCTTCTGCTCAGGTCACCATCTCCCGGTCTGTGAGTTGGAGCCCCATGTCGGGCTCTGTGCTGACAGCTCGGAGCCTGGAGCCTGCTTTGGATTCTGTATCACCCTCTCTCTCTGACCCTCCCCCGTTCATGCTCTGTCTCTCAAATAAATAAACATTAAAAAAAATTTTTTTTTCAAAAAAAAAAAAAAAAAGAAACCCCAAAGGTCTTCCTTTGTCTTCCGTGACGAAAGATCTATCGCTTTTTAATAAAGTATTTGCTTACCCCGCACTCTTTGAGTAAGCGAAAACTATACCCCGACTGCATTAGCAAAGCTCGGGCAAAGTAAATATAACTTCTGTTGGATGTCTGCAATATTCCTTTCAGTTGTGCTTTTAGAGGAAAATTTCAGTGAGAGCACTTTGGATCCACTTTTCTTTTAAGCCACATCGATCTCTATAAAAGGTAAAATTGCTTACCTATGTTATTTTGAGGAATTTAAGTGTCCTGTAATGGGGGGGGGGAGCTATTTAAATACAATCGTTGATTTCATCAATTGTCTTCATTTTGGTTTGTTGAACTAAAATAATCTGATGAACGAACCTTTCCTCCCCCCCAACCCCCCAAATCATTCCTAGTTTCCGAGACTATCAGGTGAGCCAGGAACTCAAATTAGGGGGCGGGGGGGGAAATCCAACCACCTTCTTCGAATGACTGTCAATTCAGGTTTGGTGTTAAGAGGACAGGACCCTGCTGACTTCCTCACACAGGCAGTGACAAAGGCTTCCTAAGTAGTATTTTTTCCTACGGGCAGCCTGGGCAACGATGTCTACCGCACGGAGCCCCCACGCAGCAGGGTGCCCGTGCGTGCCACCAAGTTCCGCGGGTCACCCTCCAAACCGCAATCCCCTGGCACTTGGGGTCCTCGGGCCCAACCCTGAAACGAGCCTCTTCGCGCTGCCATCCTTGAGCAAGACGAGGCAAGGAACTTCCCGGGACCGGAGGCAACGTCGCCCTGAACCCAGAACCCGGAGGAGCGGAAGCTGCTTATGCCCGGCCGCCGCGCCCCGAGGTGCCAGCCCCGGGAGGCCCCGCAGACCTGCGCTGCGGGGCGGCGTGGGGGGCGGGGGGGAGGAGGGGGACCGTCGTGTCGCGGCCCCGCGGAGTGACGCAGGGAGGGCCCCCTCGGCCGGTAGCAGCTCTGGGGGATGCTGACCTCAACTTTGTTCTTTAAAAATAGCTGGGAGGCCGCGGCGCTCACGTGAGCGGCCCCCGCTTCCCCGGCACCCACCCGGGGCTCCCGGCGGCTCCCGGGGTCGCACAGGGGGCAGGGCGGTGTCCCCGAGCCCCCGGGGACAGGACGGACGCCCCCGGCCCCGCGGAGGGGGGAGGGGAGCAGGGGGCGCCGGGTGGGGTCGGGGCGTGGGGCTGGGGGTGGCGGCGGGGGGTCGGCCGGGCCGCGGGGAGCGGGCCGCGCTCACCTTCTTCACCGACAGCGAGATGTTCTCCAGGATCCGGTCCTTCACCTCCCGCGGCTCCATGGCGCCGCCGCCCCCGCTGCCGCCGCCGCCGCCGCCCCGCCGCCGCCGCTTCCCGCGCCGGGGGCCCGGGGCCGCCGCCAACCGCTGCCGCCGGCCGTGCGGGGGCTCCGTCGTGCCGGCCGCGGGGCCCGGCGCCCGCCGCCCGGCCCTCGCCTCGCCCGGCCCCTCGCTCCGCCGCGGCCAGGCGGCTCCGGAGCGCGGCCGGCGGGGAAGAGGCCGCGGGCTGTGCGCGGCGGCGGCGGCGGCGACGGCGGCGGCGGCGGCGGCGGCAGGAACTGATGTCAGGCGGGGCGGCGCCAAGGCCGGCGGTCGGGCTGGGGCGCCCGCGCCCAGAGACCCGCCGGACCCCGCGTCGCCGTCCCCGGGCCCGCAGCCCCTCCGGCCGGGGTCGCCCGGGACCCCCGCAGACCCCGGGCCCCCGCGCCCCAGCCCTTGTCGGCTCACAGCCCCTCGGGCCAGGGTCCGCGGGAGCCCCTTAACCCCGGGGACCCCCGGGTCCCCGCAGACCTTGGGCCCCCCGCCCTGCCCTTGCCGGCCCACGGACCCAGGTCTCCCGGCCCTCCCCAGCGACCCCGAGCCCCTCCACCCCCTCCGGCCGGGGCCCGCGGAGCCCCCCACAGACCTCGGGGATCCGGACAAGCCACCCCCGCCGGCCAGCGACATCCCTCAGCCCACAGACCCTCCCTTTCCTCGGCCCAGAGGCCCCTGCCATGCCCGGGGTCGTGAGACCCCCCCCCCCCTTCGCCCACCCTCACCCCAGAGACCCAGGGCCCCTGGCTTCCGGCAGCCTGGAGACCCGGGCACCCCCACCTCGACCTACCCAGAGACCCCCACCCCCACCCTCTGGCCCTCTCTGGCTGCCCTGGCCCTCACCCGCCCCTAGAAGCCAGGCCCTCTCCTCAGGTCTCCCCCCTCACGCCCAGTCCTAAACTTTAAGGCCATTTCAGGTCCCGGGTGCTCCTCCCCACCAACAAAACACACCCTCGGCACTTCCCCTTGTGTCCCAACACCCACTCTGATTCTTACCCACAGCCCATTGATTGCTACCCATATCCCAGCTCTCCTTCGGTGGGGCCGCATACCCTGGGGGCCCCAACTGCCTCCGCCCTGAAACCCACCCTAACAATTCCCCTCATCCCCCCAATTCCCCATCTCTTAAAGCCACCCACACTTAGAGTTCTCAGTCTCCTACCTGGCTCACTTAGCTCATTTGCTCTCCAAATAAACATACCCTGATGCATCCATTAGTCCCGCCTTTTCATTCTTTTCTTTTTTTTTAAGTCAATATATTGGGGCACCTGGTTGACATTCCACTCTCGATTTCCGCTCGGGTCACGATCCCAGGCTCGTGGATCATGCCCGGTGTCCGGCTCCATGCTGAGCTTGCAGCCTGCTTGGGATTGTCTGTCTTCCTCTCCCTCTGCCCCTCTTCCCTGCTTGTGCTCGCTCCCTCTCTCTCCTTCTCTCTCAAACAAAAAAAGTCAATCTATATCCTTTTTTGTCTCACTTTATGAAACTGAGATATAATTGACAAATAACATTAGTTTTGGGTGTACAACATAATGATTTGATATTTGTATGTTGTGGAATGATCAGCACCCTCTTCATTTGAAGACACCCCAGTTCTCAACTTCAGCTCCCTATATTTTCCCTCTTTGTCCGGGCATACCTTTCTCAGCCTCCCAAACCTGGTCTCCCCAGCACAGATGCAAAACACTGATTCTACAGCTTATCCTAAATGGACCCCTCCCCATACACAACCAAAAGTTCCCTCTCCATCCCTCAGTTTCCCCAGGAGAGATCCAAGATGGTGGTAGTTATGTTTTTGTTGTTGCCTTTTTGGTTTTTGTTTTAATATTTCATTCTTTTTCCATTTTTTAACGTTTTTGTTTATTTTTGAGAGACAGAGAACGAGCAGGGGAGGGACAGAGAGAGAGAGAGAGACACAGAATCTGAAGCAGGCTCCAGGTTCTACGCTGGCAGCACAGAACCCGACACGGGGCTCAAGCTCACGAACTGTGAGATCATGACCCGAGCCATAGCCAGTCACCTAACCGACTGAGCCACCCAGGCACCCCTTTAATGTTTTATTTTTAAGCCATCTCTACCCCCAACGTGGTGCTTGAACTTACAACCCCAAGATCAACAGTCTCATGGTCCACCAACCTAGCCAGCCAGGAGCCCATTGATTTGCTTTTCTGTCACTGAATAAGGGGACAAAATTACATGTCAAGAAAATGAAAGAGAACTACTTGAGAAACTGCATTCTATTACTTCAGGATCTAGGTCAAGAGTTCTTCATACTAATGATGATGATGACGATGAGTAATGAGTACTGACTGCGTGCCATGCGCTGAACTAAGTGCTTTACCTACATTCGTCTCCTGTATTCTCACACAGCAACCCCTGTACAGATGATGGGAACCGTTCGCATCCTGAGTCAAAGTGCCCTTTACATTTCTTCGTACTGTTCTAGCAGGTGACCCTGTAGGGGCTTGGTCTACCCCTTTAGGAAAAGAAGTCAATCTCTCGGCTGAAGGCATTTCTTACTAGCCCTGAGCTCAGAAAAACAGGCGAGAACAGTCTCCATGGAGCTGAGCTCAGATAGAATGTCAGGTGGAGAAGACGCTACAGTTGCTGGGCAGGTAGAGAAAAGGCTGAGAACAGAGGACTCATTACTTTGAATGAAGAAAGAAATAGTCATGTGTCCAAATGTGTTGGTGGCAAGTAGGAGGGAAACTGCTTGAATGACCAGGCTAATAACCTTGGTGAGCTCCCGACCTGTCACATCCAACTCTGCCTCATGAGAATCCACTGAGCCCAGAGTGGAACCAGTTAACTTTGTGATTCTCCCCTGCTGTTAAATAATAAGACGTCTTCTGGGCAGCATCATCTGCTGGACGCCACCTTCCTATAAATGGCTACTCGCAGCTTGGGCATGGCTGCGTGATGGCTTCCACGGATGTGTTTATTGCTTGGCTATATACCTGTGATGGCCATTTCTGCCATGTTGTTTACATCTTCATACATTGGGGGATGGTCACATTCAACTTCTTACAACATTCGTTAGAAACTTACCGAAGGTCTGCATGGGTAAGCGGGTGGGAGAAGAGAGGCACGTTTCAGTCTTACAAGACTTCTTGCAGGAACGGGAAGGGGCCGAGGGCGTGTTCACACGCAGATAATTGCCCCAGGCCCAGAACTCGAATATGGAATTCACCCTTGCCTGTCAAAAACAAGGCAACTCAGGGGCGCCTGGGTGGCTGAGTCGGTTAAGCGTCCGACTTCGGCTCAGGTCATGATCTCACGGTTTGTGGGTTCGAGCCCCGCGTCGGGCTCTGTGCTGACAGCTCGTGGCCTGGAGCCTGTTTCAGATTCTGTGTCTCCCTCTCTCTCTGCCCTTCCCCCACTCGCACTCTGTCTCTGTCTCAAAAATAAATAAACATTAAAAAAAATTTAAAAGAAACAACAACAAGGCAACTCAGGGGGCACCTGGCTTGCTCAAAAGGTACAGCATGTGACTCTTGATCTTGAGGTTGTGAGTTCGAGCCCCCTGTTGGGTGTAGAGATTATCTAAAGAAGACAAAAGCAGGAGCACCTGGGTGGCTCAGTTGGTTAAACATCTGACTTCAGCTCAGGTGATGATCTTGTGGTTCGTGAGTTCGAGCCCCAGCTCAGGCTCTCTGCTGTCAGCACGGAGCCCATTTTGGATCCTCTGTCTCCCTCTCTCTCTCTTCCCCTCCCCTCCCCTTCACTACCTCTCTAAAAAAGAACTAAACATTTAAAAACAAAAAAACCTCAGAAAAAAAAATTAAATACCCCAGGATGCCTATCAATCTTGTTATAGGGAGTCATTGAAGCTCCTTCATTTATTGCACAAGACTGCTGATCATGTGGAAAGTGCATGAGACTGTGAGGCATGAGGAGTTGAGACGCTCAGTTGACTCATGCTAAGGCCTCGGGCAAATCACTCTGTCTTAGTTTCCAAATCAGTGTCACAGGAAAGATGACTTTCTTCTTCTTCTTCTTTTAAATATCGTCCTGACCTCGCAACTGCACAATCCATCGGGCAAGGGATGAAGTTGGGAAAGAAGGCACATCACAGAAAGTCCACAGACTTGGCCACCAGCTCGTCTTTACTCTTCTTTCCAAAGATGTGCGCTGCCTCAGAGAGGAAAAAGATAGGAAAAAAGTCTGGCAGCTTTATCCTGCCACAGCCTTGAAAGGTCATTGGACTGGATCATTTACAAAAGGTTTTTTTTTAATGTTTATTTATTTTTGAGAGACAGAGAGCGTGAGGGGGGTTGGGGCAGAGAGAGAGAGAGGGACACAGAATCCGAAGCAGGCTCCAGGCTCTGAGCTGTCAGCACAGAGCCCAACACGGGGCTCGAACTCACGGACCACACCACGAGATCATCACCCGAGCTGAAGTCAGAAGCTTAACCAACAGAGCCACCCAGGTGCCCCATTGGACTGGCTCATTTAAAACAAACAAACAGGGACACGTGGGGGGCTCAGTTAGTTAAGTGTCTAACTTTGATTTCGGCTCAGGTCACGATCTCACAGTTCATGCCCTGGAACCCCGCCTCAGGCTCTGGGCTGACAACACGGAGCCTGCTAGGTATTCTGTCTCCCTCTCTCTCTGCCCCTCCCCTGCTTGCTCTCTCTAAGAATTTTTTTTTTAAAAACCAGGGGTGGGCAGGGGGATGGATGGGTTAAATGGGTGATGGGTATTAAGGAGGGCATTTGTGATGAACACTGGGTGTTGTTTGGAAGCGCTGAATCATCAAACTCTACACCTGAAATAAATATTACCCTGCAATGTGAACTAACTGGAATGTGTTTTATTTATTTATTTATTTATTTATTTATTTATTTATTTATTGAGAGAGAGAGAGAGAGAGAGAGAGAGAGAGAGAGCCAGAGCGTGAGCAGGGGAGGGGCAGAGAGAGAGGGAGACACAGAATCCAAAGCAGACTCCAGGCTCCGAGCTGTCAGCCCAGAGCCCGAGGTGGGGCTCGAACTCACGAACCATGAGATCATGACCTGAGCCAAAGCTGGACGCTAAGCCGACGGAACCACCCGGGAGCCCCCAAACTAAGTGGAATTTAGATAAAAACTTGGTGGGGGGAAGGTGGAGGGTGGTTTAAGCGACTATTTCCTCTCTGGCTCCTCAACTCAAGGCAAATACATTCGTGTTTCCAGAGGAGGGAGTAAATATTTCCTTGGTCATCAGGCTTGTGAAGCTGAGTCCCTGAGAGGGGAGATAGGAGGGGCTGGGGGTACATCACAGCAAGCCTCAGGTTCCTATACTTTAACTCTGGCACCCACAAGTGCAGACGATCTAGAGATCTAGGACTGGGTAAATAAGCAGGGGAGGGGCAGAGAGAGAGGGAAAGAGAGAATTCCAAGCAGGCTCCAAGCTGTCAGTGCAGAGCCTGAAGTGGGACTCAGTTTCACAAACCATGAAATCATGACCTGAGCCAAAATAAAGAGTTGGATGCTCACCCCCAGGTGCCCCTAAAGACTTCATTTTTAAGTCGTTTCCACATCCATGTGGGGCTCAAATTCACAACCCTAAGATCAAGAGTTGCAGGTCCCACCAACTGAGCCAGCCAGGTGTGCCCAGGTGATTTTATTTGAAAATGTTGAACATCCAGGGGACCTGGCTGGCTCAGTTGCGAGAGCGTGTGAGTCTTGATTTGGAGGCCGTGCGTTCGAGCTCCATGTTGGGTGTTGGTGGTGCTAAAAATAATAACAATCTATTTTTTTTTAAATGTCGAGGGGCACCTGGGTGGCTCAGTCGGTTGAGCGGCCAACTCTCAATTTCGGCTCAGGTCATGGTCCCAGGGGCGTGGGCTTGAACCCTGTGTCGGACTCTATGCTGAGCAGGGAGCCTGCCTGAGATTCTCTCGCTCCTTCTGCCCTACTCCCCTACTTACCCTCTCTCTCTAAAATAAATTTTTTTTAATTAAAAAAATTTTAAAAATGTTGAACATCCAGTTCCTTCCTCATCACTGTCCAGTCAGCAAGACAGTTTGGTGAAAATTGGGAAGTCATTGCACCTCCTAGTTTATTTTTTTTAAGTTTGTTTATTTTTGAGAGAGAGAGAGAGAGAGAGAGAGAGAGCAGACGCATGAATGAGACAGAAAGAGCAGGGGAGGGGCAGAGAGAGGGGAACAGAGAGGATCCCTGACGGTGCAGAGCCCCATGTGGGGCTTGATCTCCCGAATCTTGAGATCGTGACGTGAGCCGAAATCAACAATTGGACGCTTAACCAGCTGAGTCACCCGGCCGCCCCAGCTTCCCAACTTCAACGCCTCCATATCTTCATGTCACGGCATCTGGAAGGACATCCGGACTCTTCTCTGGCCTCCAAGGTCACAGCTGATTGGTCCAGCCTCTCTCCCTGACTCATCTCCCAAGCCCTCGGCTGGTGCGTGCCGGGACCTGTGCCAGTCCTTGTGCTGTCCTAGTGCGTTCACACCTGAGGACCTGTGCAGGGATGCTCTTCCCCAGTGTGGCAGAGGCTGCCCAGCTATTCACCAAAATCCACTCTCTCCACAGTGACAGCGTTGTAGCCAGGCCCAGGGCCAGATTACGTCCTCCTCTGTAGTGGGCACAGCTATCCCATCAAGTTCTCTCTAACGGAACATGAATAGAAATAAAGTGATCGACTTCTCAGCTGGGCTTCTGAGCAAGGAGTACTCCTTCTCCATGCTGTTTCTTCTTCCACCAGGTAAGATGAAGCACAGAGGAGGTCACACTTATGAGATGTAAAGAGCATGGTTCCGGGGCGCCTGGGTGGCTCAGTCGGTTGAGCGTCCGACTTCGGCTCGGGTCATGATCTCGCGGTTCGTGGGTTCGAGCCCCGCGTCGGGCTCTGGGCTGATGGCTCGGGGCCTGGAGCACGCTTCGGATCCTGTGTCTCCCTCTCTCTCTGCCCCTCCCCTGCTCATGCTCTGTCTCTCTCTGTGTGTCAAAAATGAGTAAACATTAAAAATACTTAAAAAAAATAAAAATAATTTTTTTAATAAAAAAAAATTTTTTTACAGTTCATTTATTTTTGATACAGTCAGAGCACAAGTCAGGGAGGGGCAGAGAGAGAGGGAGACACAGGATCCGAAGCGGGCTCCAGGCCCTGAGCCGTCAGCACAGAGCCCGACGCGGGGCTCGAACCCACGAGCCGCGAGATCATGACCCGAGCCGAAGTCGGACGCTCAACCGACTGAGCCACCCAGGCGCCCCTAAAATTTTTTTTTTTTTTACATAAAATAAATGTTAGCTTCTCAGAAGACCTTTCTCCTTGATTATTCAACACTAAGGAGTCTCTAGTCCCTTCCAACATAGAAATCTACTCAATTTTTGTTGTAGGATTTATTACTACCTGTCATGTTCTTATTGGCGTCATTCCTCAAAGAGACTGCTATGGTATAAGCTCCCTGGGACTCTATGCCTTTGCTCAGTTCATGCGATGATGTATTCACAGCATCAACTCTGTGTCTGGCACATGATACTCAATGTTTGTTGAATTAAGGTCTTCTGCTTAATTTTTTAAAGTTATTTATTTTATTGTGAGAGAGAGAGAGCACGAGTGAGTGAGGGGCAGAGAGAGAAAGGGAGAGAGAGAATCCGGGCTTAAGCTCACCCAACGCGGGGCTCAACCTCACGAACCGTGAGATCGTGACCCGAGCCAAAGCCAGATGCTTAACTGACTGAGCCACCCAGGCGCCCCACCTTCTGCTTAATTTTTAATCCAATAGGGATGCAAAAAACCTTTGTAGCTGGCCGTAGGAATAAAAGGATGGAAGAGAAGTGGGACCCAACATAAAGTCACTTCTCTTTACACCTGATTTGGGCTTTTCCATTCTAGGAAGGTAAAGGATGAGACAGTATAGTCAAAGCCTACACAACCATCAGCTGAGGGGTGCTGTTTGCCTACGTCCCAGATTAGTTGTCTATGTGGGTATGATAAAAAGTACTGCTTCAGGGCATCTGGCTGGCCCAGTCTGAAAAGCATTCGATTCTTGATCTCAGGATCATGAGTTCAAGCCCCACATTGGGTGTAGAGATTACTTAAAAAAAAAAAAAAAAAAAAGTGCTCTTTCAAAATCTATGCTAAACTCAAACTCAGCAGTCATCCTAGGCTAGAATTCCTAAGCCTGCAAACTGACCGCGGTGGCCTGGCCCGGTTTCAGGCCCAGTTCTGCTATGTCACTCCACTCACGGGACAGCCCCTCGGGGCCTTTGAGATGAGAAATCGCAGCAGCATGATGGCGCCCACGGACTTACTATCCGCTCTGCATCAGGCACCGCTCTAGGCACTGGGCATACAGCGGTGAGAAGGACAGGCATCAATCCCTACCCTCCCGCAGTTTCTTTCTGACGGAGAGAAAGGAAGTAGACGAGAAGTGAAATACAAGGATGTTAGGCAGTGGTTAGTGCCTCGGAGAAGAATGAAGGGAAATGACATGGAAGGGGGTGGGTGGGTGGCTTCAATTTCAGATCAGGTAGCCAGAGAAGGCCTTTACGGAGGTGAGAGTTGCGGAAAGACCTGAAGGAAGTGAGAGAAAAAGCTACGAAGGTGTCGGAGGAAAGAGCATTCCAGACTAAGGAGACAGCAAATCCAAAGGCTCGAGGGCGAGAAAGAGCTCAAGGAATACGGAGGTCAGGGTGGCTCAGAAGACGAGTGAGGAGGGGAAGGAGGCAGGAGAGGAAGGCGGAGAGGTGGGTAGGGGGCCTTGGAGACATCGTAAGGACTTTCAGCTTTTATCCGAGTGGGAAGGGGCCCCACTGAAGTGTTTTAAGGAGAGGTGCGGGCTGGCTGTTGTGTTAAGGAAGAACAGAATGCAGGTGGACAGGAAGACCCACTGGGGTAACCCAGGCGAGAGGTGAGGGGTCCTGGGACGGGGTTCTAGAGACGATGGGATTTTGAATATGTTTTGAAGTGAAGCCAACAGGCTTTCGGATGGATTGGATGTAGGTTGAGAAAGAAGAGCCAAGGTTTTGGAGTGAGCAACCGGAAGGATGATGTTGCCATTGACTTCTCGGGGAAAACGGAGAGGAGCAGGTATGGGGTGTAGGTGGAGTATTTCCAGCGCAGGGCTCTGTGATTTCAGATACCTGGGGTCTAAATGGGAAAATGTCAGCTTTTAGTAACTCCCTAGGAGGAACCAAACCACTCTAGCTCTTTTTTTTTTTTTTTTAATTTTTAAAAAATGTTTTCTTTATTTTTGAGACAGAGACAGAGTGTGAGCGGGTGAGGGGCAGAAAGAGAGGGAGACACAGAATCAGAAGCAGGCTCCAGGCTCCGAGATGTCAGCACAGACCCCAATGCGGGGCTCGAACTCACCAACTGTGAGATCACGACCTGAGCTGAAGTCGGACACCCAACCGACCGAGCCACCCAGCTACCCCGTTTTTTGTTTTCATAAAGATGTAGTGAATTCCCCTTTCTCTGTGCCAAGGACCCATAATTCTTTCTGCTAGTAACTAATTATGTCTCACATTTTCTATCACTCTATAACCATTTTCAAATGGTTATCAAAAGATTGAGATCTGAAGAATGGCAACATAATTCTTACCTCC
Source organism: Acinonyx jubatus (assembly GCF_027475565.1). Classification (NCBI taxonomy): domain Eukaryota; kingdom Metazoa; phylum Chordata; class Mammalia; order Carnivora; family Felidae; genus Acinonyx; species Acinonyx jubatus. The sequence continues at coordinate 11,262,363 of NC_069381.1, read as the reverse complement.
AACTAGAAGTAGGTTTTGCTGTAGTCATTCTTATTAGACAGGCAAGGGATGGTCACAGGATAAGGGAGGGGATTTGTCTAAACTCCTCCCTATATATACCAGCTGGTCCAGGTCCATTGAAATCTTCTCAAGTGAAGACCCCACAATACAAACCATACACAAAGCAATGACTCCACATTGGCCAACCCCTCAAAGGTGTTTCCAAGTCACTAATCTCAAAATCATTAATCTTATGTTACTTTAACATTTTTTGTAAAAAATTAAACACACGGCGTTTACAAGCTTTAGGATAGAAAAGAGATCATCCTGCAACCCTCAACAAGTAATTGACTCTCAGTAGTTCAGAATGAGGGGTCTCAATTTGTGAATATGTAACTGGGAGTGAAGACGAGACTCTGTCCCCTGAGCAGACATTAGAAGGTGGATATTCTTTCCGAGACAAAAACTGGGCTAGTTAATCTCTTATCGCGCACAGAGCTAGTCTAGGTTTCCATCTCTCTTTCAGCTAGGTGTGGCCAGTTACGTGGTTTTCATCGATTGTGTGTAGGGAGGGACAGGTACCATTTCCAGGTCTGGCCTGCAAAAACCACTTGAACTTGACTCTCTCCTCTCTTCTATCATCTTCCAATTGAATGTAGACCAGGGCAACCTTGGAAGCAGGGTGAAAATGGCAGAGATGCTGAAAGCCTGTTTCCTGAATGACAGTGTGAAGAGCCCTCCTGCCTCCACTGACTTGGACTGTCAGTGAAGGAGAAATAAGGTTCTATTGTGTTAAGCTACTTACATTTGGGTTGAGTATGTTACAGCGGTTAGCCTATCCTGATACAGAAATTGGTACTGAAATGGGATAGTCACCATTAAAACCCAAAAGACCCTGTCTTGGTGGTCAGGAAGCAAACTGATCTAGGGAGGCTAGAAAAATAGGAGACCTTTAAAATTCTGTGGCAAAACATCTACTAAAAACTCTCCTGTGGCAACTTGGATGGTTGACTACATTAACTACATAGCCCGAAGTTCAGGTCTACGAGGAAGGGTTGAAAACTCATGTTTGTGTGTTGATTTTTACACTATGAGAAAGACCAAAGTTTCGGAAAGAACTGGCTTGTCACAAGCCAAACTGGAAAGGAATAGAGCTAAGAAATTTGGGGCCTTGAATGCAGGGTTGTATAAGGAAATGAAGTCATGCTTGAGGACTGTGTACACAAAAGAACTCTTGAGTGTGGTTACTGGTAACGGAGGATTGACTGGAGCAGATAATCAGAAGGCCACTGTGACGGAGGAAATTGTTTTGCCAAAGAAACCACAAATCCAGAGTTCAAAAGCCACAGCCTCTCTTCCAAGCCTTCAGACCAACCCCCAGTGCTCTAGACTTGTGCCAACAGTAAGCTAAGAGAGCTGTGTAGCTCCCAAGGAAGGTAGAGACCTAGCACCTGCTTCAGATGGGACCATGGACGATGGATACGGGAGTTCCTTCCACTGAAGATGGAGTTTTAAGCAGAGGAGTTTCCCCAACCCCTTCACAAGGGTTGCACTTCCTGTTCTCTTTTCTGTTAAGGGATTTGCTAATGCGGTTTATTCTGTCCCTGCACCCCAAGGTGCAGGAGCAAGATAACTTATCTCAAGTTCAGTTTGCTAAACAATAAGAAGCCACAATCAAGACCTGAAGGAGGGCAGCGGATCACAGGGGATTCTGGACTGAAGTCGGTTGAGTACCTGGATAGTATATGGAGCCATCTCCTTGGGGGGTGTTAGGTAGTGGTTGAAACACTGCTAGATGACCCTAACTGTACTCGTCACGTTGGGCACGTAAGTAGATTGTATTTCACAGCCTCCCTTGCGCTTTGGTATGGCCGTCTGGATACCAAGCCAGGGAAACGGATACAGGAGTGATTGCACCACTTCCAGGCCTGGTAGAAAAACTTCCACGAACAACCCTCATTCTCTTCTCCCGTCAGTGGATGCTGATATCCAAGGTAATCTTGGAAGTCACATGTTGAAAAGGTCAGAACCCTGGCAGCCTAGGACCCTGAATGACGGATTGCATGGGGCAGAGCCACATCTGGCTCTTGGAACCGCCCAACTTCTGGTAACTGCCTTTCGCATTCTCAAATCCCTTACGTGACACAATGAATGATACTAGCTAATACCTAATGAGCACTTAGTATGTGCCAGGTACTGTTCTGAAAGTATTAACTCATTGAATCCCGACAACCACCCAGAAGGTCCCCATTTTACAGATGAGGAAACAGAGGCACAGAAAGGTTAGGAAACTTACCCGAAGTCACATAGCCAGTAAGTGCCAGAGCAGCCTGGCTCTAGAGGCTAATCGAACCACGACACCCTACCACAGCGTTCTGTCTGTTCCAGTGCATCAGCTGCCCACACAGGCACAAATGCACGGTCTCGGACATGCGCAGATAGCCGTGCCCCTGTAGTGGTCATCTGGAAGTTCACTTTAATGGCTCGGGCATAACCCATTTCTTCTGAGGTACAGGCAGCTGGCTCACAAATCACGGTGCCCGGGTACAAGTTGTTCAAAGGGGCAGGGAGACAGATCAGGACTCCAGTTAAGTAACCATCTCAATTTAAAAGAAACTGATCAAACAAGAGTCTTATGATAAAAACTTTATTGTCTTATTAAATATCAAATGTTTTACACATCACTTTTTCTTCAGAAAGTTCCTATTAAAAAAAGAAAAATAAAGTGTTTTGATTATTTAGGGCTGACTTAACATTTCAGTATGTGACAAAAACTCAAACCCAAATGCATCTAGTTCACTCAGCTGCAGACAGGTCCTATGTCCAGCCCCTAAACCAAGGGCACAGTGCAGCCAACTGTGGGATTCCTGAGTTTGGTTCCCTTAAGTTCTGAGTTTCCCAACTCTCAAAACCAAAGCGCTATGGAGTGACTAAGCTATCGGCAAGCCTATTTTGCCAATCTGCCTAGCTTTTTAAAGATGCAGTAGTCTCAAAGCTTAAAGAAAAGTCAGAAAAGCAATACGTGAGCAATTGCAAGAACAAATAAAAGGGTTAGAGAAGGGTTTCTATTTGCTAAGATTTGCCAAGTGTGGCTACAAAACTGGTAAACAAAGCTTCCTTGAGAGCAAAGGCCATTAGCTCAACTTGCCATGAAGACGGGACTTTGAGTAGCAGTGAGCATCATCAATTTTCGCTGTACGTGCACGGTGAGAAAAGCAAGTATGACCAGTATGTTGAACTGCTCTGAGTGCATCACCAGAACTATCTGAAAAGGATGATGGAGAGAACAGAGAATGGGATAGAATCATTCAGAGAGAAAGGTCCCAGATAGGGGGCATAAACTCAGAAAGCTGTGGGGCCTGCAGGGAAAGCAAACTGTCTGGTCAGCATCAGGTCATCTCAGGCTGAAGGAATCTGGAAACCAAATGGCTCGTCTGACTGCCTCTGGTAGGAGATTAAGAGAGGTCTACCTTCCTCTAAACCACAGACGCATTCAGTCAACGTTGCATATAGAGCAAACTCCTGGTAAACAAAATCATTTCCCACCAGACACGGATTTTCCCAGGGAAAAATAAGCCAGCATGCCCCTTCCCCAAGTCGGCTAATGAGAACCTTCGTATGGTACATAGAGAAATATAGTTCTGTAAAAATTCTAATTTTGTATTCTACACCCCCACCCCACGTCTTCGATAATCTGCCTAACTTTTTAAGGTAAAAGAAACATTCTCTAACTCCTACACCCTTCAGCCATTTTCTCCGTAGAGTTTATTCCTTAACATTGTGCCCTGAAACTTACCAGCTATATCCCCCTCACCTTTTACAGCCCCCCAGAGGATCTAAATTACCAATCACCAATAAATATCCGATGAACTTGGGAGTTTTCTAATTGTCAGCCTCAGAAGTCACTAGCAGTCAGGTTGTATGCCTCAGGATTACAACATACGTGGTGACATTTTAAAGAATGGGTTAAAGAATTTTCTTTTGATGGAGCGATCCTGCTGAGATTTGGTAGAGCCTCGAATCCTCTTGTGAATAATTCTGCCCACCACCCAGTCCCAGAACTATCGCTTGCTACATTTTCTGCTCTAGGTTCTCATTTCCACATTTTGCACTCAGCTGTTTTAAAGCAGCAAATGCCACAGAATCCTCTAAGTCCCGTGGGACCAGATGGTCAGTATTCCAGAGCAGCCATGCTCAAGGTGGGGGGCGGGCAGGGAGAGGATACCCCGGCACACTCCACATTTGTACCCTGCGTGGAAGGATGCCCTGATGGGAGGGAAAGCTCACGGTCACGGCTACATATTTGGGATCTCTCCCGTTTACTTGGACTTCTACCCTGCCCACCCCACCCCAGCAGCATCAATTACTTGCAAATAATTTATACTGATTTCTTCAAGTATTCCTATAAATATTTGAACATTTTTTGTTGGTTTCTGATTCCATAAAAAAAATTAAAAAAAAAAAAAACATCTTAGAGCAGTTTTAAGCTCTCAATAAGCATCGAATTCCATTTTGAGCCTGATTTTCCCACTCTCTGAATTTGAACCAAATCATTCTAGTATGACTTTTAAAATAAAACCATGCTAATAGGCAAAAGCAGATCCTTCTCCTAAAGCTAAAATTTGTTTCATGTCTCCTTACTAGACAAAGCTTCATGAGGACAGGCTTCTAATCTGATTTAGTCACCCCTGTGTTCTCAGTACTCACCAGTACCTGGCACACAGGCACTTAATGTTTGAATCAATCGATTTTTTTTTTAAAGTAAACTCTACCCCAACATGGGGCTGGAACTCACGACCCCGAGATCAAGAGTCACATTGCCCCACCGACTGAATCAGTTAGGTGCCCCATGAATCAATGAATTCTTAATCAAAGGCTCATACTGTATAGCCCTCAAGAGAACCAGATTTTCTCAAACTTTTTCTGTGTCTTAACCACCACAATACTGATAGTGCAATGAAGAAAAATCTAATAAACATCTAGAAACCATTTTCTGGTACTCCCAATGCAAAAAAGCCCTATTGGAATTTTTCCGTCTAGGGAAATCTAATGATTTGGTGCAGGATAATTCTGAATCGAAGGTGAGTCTTAGGACCACTCCATGCACGCCCTCTATTTCTAGGAAGGCCATTTTCAAACTTTCTCCCTGATACTTCCACTTTCACTCCCCACCAAAATGTGATGCCTCTGCTACTTGGAGAAACTAAGGCACAAGAGAAAATCAAGTACTTCAAAGGTTTACCCCTAAAATCTTAACTCAACGAACTCCTAGGAACACCTCACTAACACTGAGGGACCTCTAAGATACAGAGCTTGAGCCATGAATTTTCATTTCCACAGTTCTCAAGGACACGCTTTAAATTTACTTGGTCTTTGAGGAATTGGCGTTTTTAATTCTTCCAGGAAAAAAGCTATTTTATGGAACTCCTAAAATGTTAACATTCATCTTCTAGGAAGGGAAACTCTTGATAACGGTTTCTTTCTAACTCAGCCACAGACTATACTAAGTAACCAAATTCAAAGGAGAAATTTGGCTTTTTGGTATTTGTGCTAGAGATTGGAAGAATGCATAATCTAGTTAGCTTCTCTTAGGATATGTTACCGGTGGTAACAAGTTTGAAATACACAGCAGTTCAGTTGTGCTGCCTGCTCTCACTGCAGGTGGCAAACAGGTAGGAAAAGGAAATCAGACGCACTGCAACTTTCCTGGCTGGTTACCGGCAAGGCTGTTTTTATATACGTGGTGGGATAAAAGCCACCGTATGTGGAGGATGTATCTGTAAATAGAAAAATTGCTTGCTTTTCATTCTATGTAAAATTAACTGTAGGCTATTTGTCAATCACACATGTATATATACATATGAGCTGATGGTTAAACCAATGAAGTTTTTATGGCTTTTACTAGAGAGTTCAGAAAGCTGTGCTAAGGGAAGAACAGGCAGATTCCAGTTTTAACTGGTTATCAAAATTGGTGACACAAAGTCTCATGTGTCTTTCCATTTTTATGCAACCCTCTTGCTAGAGAAATGCTTTGGACAAAAAAAAAAAAAAAAAACCACACGGGCTGTGTCTTCCTTTAGTACATATGGAGACAAGGAGCGCTGAGAGGTTTCATAGGCTCCAAGGCAGACCAGTTTTAACACCCACCCACCATCTATCCCATTCTCTTTGCCAAGCCACTGGTAATCTTTAGATGTTAATGCCTAAAGCCCAAACTAAGGGATGAAGGCCGCCGGCTGGGGCCCGGGGGGCCTACACAGGTACAAGTGGAAATCCTTCTTCCCAGCTTCAATGGGCAAAATCTACAGCTGTGTTAGGCACAGCTGTCTGGTCACCAAGCACATTCCTACCCATGGAAACCAACTGAAGGTAAACCGCAGAAGTCCTCCAGGAAGGACAACCTTCTCCTCTCTCTGGTGAGCAGACAGAGACCACCCTTGGAGGGGAGCACTGACCACAGAGCCGTCCGTTACTGGTTACGGCAAAGAAGCTATCCAGTAAGGTGGCCCGTTACTGTTGATGGCTGGCCAGGATCAGTTCTGCTGGCAACCAGAGGAGTTCACAATGATTTTACCTCATTTTTAGAGAAGTTAATCTCGAATCTCTGCACTTTTAGTGAAACTGACAAAGTTCACTAGTGTCGTGTTCCTCAATTCCCTTTGTGTTTTAAGAACTGCGTGATTTAAAATTATTCAAAATCCCAATAATGTCAGCGACTTTACGTTCATACGAATGATGGGACAGGAAAATAAAGTTTTAAAGATCCGAAGCAATTATACACTGAAAAATAAATGATGAAAAAGGACAAGGCTATCTGGCAAGAGGGTTCAGCTCATTCATTCAAGGTACTCCTAAGGAGAATACATGTACAACTATAGGCCTATTCGATTTTCTCCTAAAAATAAATATACATACGTAAAAAGCGATTGTAATCAAACCTTTTCCACACTGATATTCCGTATTCTACCTAGGATGGATTCCCAGATCTCCGCACTGTGAAAATTCAGTGGCCAAGCCGCTGAGCAGTGCGCCACTGCTCAGAAAGACTAGGAGGCCCGTCTTCACCCGGAAGGCCTCTTGGGAGGAGTCTGTGGTCACTGATAACTTCCCCCACCTCACACCCACCCCACTTTATAACCCTAAAGATTTATTAGCTTAGAATAAATTCCCAGTTACCACCCGTAAAGCAAATACGGGGGCCACTGCATTGCTACTGGATTTTGCTTCCCTCATAGCACCAACTACTTAATTATGGTCGCAGCTCTAAGAGTCGGTTGACAGAAATCCTACACGCAGTTTCCTAGTGCATCTTACGTCTTTGGTGTGGGGCAGGCAAAAGGGTCTGCAGCATGTGATTGTCTCAAAGAACATCTTAAAGACAACCTGGCTGACCTGCTGTTCGGAGCGCCCTCGTGAAAACGGTAAACCACAACTCCTTCTGCCAACCATCTCCCAACTTCGGAGGATCATGATGAATCTATGTGACTTTCCGCCACATCACTGAAGACTCACAACATACATACAAACGTCACAGCAAAAAGAAAAGAAGACGGAATAGGACAGAAGAGAAAGGTCTCTAAGTGCCCCCAAATGAAAATGTCAAAAACTCCTGAGATATGAGCCTCCGTTTTGATTGTGCTCAATGACTTGAATTTTGAAAGAAAGAATAAGCTTGCAAAGAGAGTAAGACTTCACACAAAATCATTTAACACTAAGTTCACGAATCACCCTTTCGAAGCATCTGTTTCAAACACATTGCAAACTCTAGCTTGGAATCAGGAGTCATTCTCAAAATTCTTTTCAATAAAACCAAGATTTCAGATTCCTGCTGGGTACATAAGATAATTTATTTTCTGGGAAAAACTACCTAAAATCTATCCAGTAGGATTATTGCACAGTGGGGCCCACAGGACAATGATTTCCAAGGGCTAGTCCTCATATAAAAAAAGGCCACAATAAATACATCTATCTACTATGCCCCACTCTACCTTGACACGGTAAACACAAATGTGACGCCGCCTGCTTTAAAAAAGAAACTCCTGAGGAAAGAAAGGGATGGAAATCTCTACCAAGGCCACTCGAGTCAGAAACTGCCATTACTATTTCCATTGCCGTAAAGGCCACTCACCAAACAGGCTGACCATTCCAAGCACCAAGATGAACCAGCGACAAGGTTATCACACTTCACGATATCTCACTCCGATCGCGGCTCACACTGAGCTTTGGAAGCACTTCCCAGTAGATGAGCTTAGAAAGGAAATGAACTGCAGGCAAATCAACCCCTTAGCAGAAGTTCATTGTTGGTCGCTAAGGGTTGAGGTGAGATCAGTAAGATGCTCGCAAACCCACTCTCTAGTAAATTCCAGCGTTTAGGCCATTATTTTTCACTCCCGGTCCTTGAAACATCACCAAACATTTGCAAACAGAATTACACGCTTTTCCCTTTTCTGTCTGGGTAGCACCACGTTCCATTCTGATGTTGATTCCCCCCCACCCCAAAATACTTGGCAATCCATGCAGCAGCCTGTCGCGCACAGAGCAGCCCAAGTTTTAAACCCTCCCAACTCACCCCATAAAACTGCCAAATCCTAACCACACAAATAAAAACATACCACTCTAGGAGAGATCACTCAATTATTCTTCAACTTCCTCTTATAACTGATGCACCACCAATACACAGAGCACTAAGTGTAATTCCAAACACCACACCATGTGATCAAGTTTGTAAATGGACAACTGAGCCAACAAGCCATACCCTGCCTACAGCACAGACACAGCCAAAGTGGGAAGGTGATCTGCTTTCAGCTGCATGGGGGGTAGGGTTTCTCATGGCTTCTGCTTTTTAAAGCACTCACTCTCATTCTAAAATGGTATGCTATACACAAAACCATCAATTTTATTCCAGAATACATCATCTTGATAATAAAAAGCTTTTGTATGCACATACTGCCAATACATTTAAAAGGCCCAAATTTTAACAAATAGAATAGACAAATTCATCAGACAAGAGATAAGTTACTTTGGCCGAAAAAAATCTTTAAAAAAAATCTGGCTCAACATTCTGCTTGCAGGTCTCTACATATACTGTGTACGTGGTGAGTGAAAGAGAGAGAGAGAGAGAGAGAGAGAGAGAGAGAGAGAGAGAGAGTGTGTGTTGTGTGTCTATAGCTTTTTTTTTTTTTTTAAGGGAATGGAGGATGGTTTAGCCCACTTTTCCTTGGTTATGTAGGAACTACAATGTTCTTTGCGAGCAAGACAAGAAGTGCAAGGTCTGCATTTCCACCAACTCGATGCAAAGCCCCAAGAGCTTCCTGCAAAGTGAAGCCGGCACGGAGAATCCGGTCAATGTCTGCAGCAGGAAAAATCAGTGGTGGAAGAATGGAGGGACTTGGTGATGGGTGGCTGGTGGGCGGTTCAAAGTCAACAAGTGGCCCTGCAGCTTCAGGACAGACATCCTGTCGTGTCTCAGGCCTGTCTGTCACCGGATTCTGTGCGCCCTGGTCCAGATCTTCAACCAACGTGAAACTGGACCAGGACTTCGTTTGCTCAGAAGTGGGACTGACACCATCCTCCTCACCTGCTGAAAGTCTGGGTGAGATTTCTACACCTAAGGTGCAGTGTAATTGATTAGACGTTTTTGCTGAGGCTAGAGCGTCAGAACTGCTCTTGTTCTCGGATTCCCTAGACTCGGGGACACTTTCCTTATCAGTTACTAGGCCATCACCTGGATCCCTGACATTAATATTTTCTACATCTTCTACTCCAGCACCATTTGAAGTGTCTGTTAACTTTTCTGCCCTCACCGATACAGTTATGGTCTGATGAAAGGAGACTTGTGAACGCTCTTCGTTCTGGGTAACTAGAACATGCTCACTTTGGGTCCATCTTTCAGAAAGGTCCTTCACACCTGTATGGCCCTCAGTTACCATTTCCGATTGACAGATAACTTCTTCAGATGTATTTTCTGAAGCTGGTTTACTACTAATGACCAAAAGTTCATGGAGTTCCTTCAAGGCTGCTGTTAGAGATGAGCAGGATTCCTCTGCTGACTCCACAGAAGGCTGACAACTGCCACAGAGACTTAAAGACGGGGAGCAATCCCCATCTTCTTTATTTGTTCCAGACATTTCAACGTTATTGTCTGGGAGTTGTAAATCCTGAGTGCAAATTGAATTACTCAAAATTTCGGATGAAGGATTACATTTTGAGGTTTCTACTTCCATCAGGGGATTATCTAAGGTGAGATCGGGTGCACCGATGTTCTTGACATTGGCATTCTGACCATCCGCTGAGTTAGGCACAGCCACTAGGGACTCTTCAACTGTATCCACTTCCATGAGTGTTTCTGAATGGGGGCAGCCAAAGCATCCTGAAGGTAGAATATTTTCCTCTGTACCTGGAAGGTCCACATTCTGCTGTAGCCTGTCTTCTTTCATTGTAGCTTCTAAATCAACACTTCTTTGTGGATTCTGTTGCCTTTCTCCAAGAAGTTCAAAGTCCTCTGTGTTACAGAGATGTTCCTGTTCTTGGTCATGTAGAGCATTCTGTTGTACAACCTCATGCTGTTCATTCCCTGGTTCTTTGTGCTGCTGAAGGCCATTCCCTTGACTCGGGTTCTGACTTTCTGGATGCCAACCCTTTTCACCTAGAAACCCCGGTGGTTCTTGCACACTAGTAGTCGTGACAGATAAACTAGCTTGCTGTCTTGTGTGGAGAGGAGATCTGAGGCCCTGGGTGCTTCTTTCAGCAGATTTCGCCATATTCTCTGCAACAATGGCTTCTTCGGATGAATTCTGCAGAGGCATGGCTGCAGCGCTGTCTGCTGAAGAAGCACAATCAGAAAGATCCTGTGGAGGAAGATGTTCTTTCTTTTCAGAGGTTATCTGGAATTCAGCGGAAGCCTTCAAAGCCTTTAGAGCTTTAGGTTCAATGCTGTCAGGGTCACTGGGCTCGATAGGGCAGCCTGAAGCAGAGACAGAGTGAGCAAGACTCATAGGATTACCAATCTCAGGACTCTGTCCTGAAGGATGGGCTGGATGGTTAAATCCATCTGAAGTTGGTAAGGATGACATTCCCAGTGAGGTAGTTTCTTTACCACTTTTCTCTACATGGAACAAAAGGGAAAGGAAAAGAGATTAATTAGCAGGTTACAAAGGCCAATCACTTCTCAGATGATACAAATCTCAACAGGACAGAACAAAATCAGGTCCTTAAACTTGGGTTTGTCTTAAACTGATACTTATACGAGAACCATTCTCACTGGGGTAGACAATTCAACATCACAGCATCAGAATAAGAGATAGGCACGTTCTTAACAAAACATGTACACTGTAATTCAGTATTTTTCTTTAAGTACCATTAATAAACATCCACATAATGGCTGTGTTAGTGCTCAAGACTGAAGGACATTCATGTATCTTTATTCTCCGTGGGTCCGACCCTTTTAGAAGAGTTTCTCCGAGTGTGTTCTATCACTTGCCCTGAAATCCTGTTTGCTAAGCATGCACACTCTGGGGCACCATCGCTGGGAGTAAACCCATGGGTCTGCACTTTCAAAAAGCTCCTCAGGTGGTTCTGAAGCATGTTACAGATTTTGAGGATCTCTGCACCAGAGTGATTCTCACATCAATGCACTTTTAGCATTTCAAACGACAAGACTAAAACCAGTTATATCTGGAACAGAGTGGGAATTATAAAGAGAAAGGAGAATATGCTTGGGATTCTCTAGGAGACAGAGAAACAAATATTCTATTTAATTCATTTCTATCCAAACTCCCATGATCCGAATCATGAGATAGCTGTCTGAGCAAGGACTCAAAGCACAAAAATAAAGGTAAAGAGCAAACACATTAGATCCAATCATCACCTTGCCAAATACGGCAACCTTAGAAAGGTTTATCAGTTACTTTATCACATTAACATAGTACAACTAAGTGAGGACACCGAAGTCTTTTAGGGCAGGGAAAGGGGGTAGGGTCCTGGCAGCAAAGGCGGATGGTTCATAATAGTTTTCAGACAGGCAATGACCATTTAGACTCAATACAACTGACTGGGCACTCAAGGGTGGCAGGCTCAAACACCACCTCACAAAGCCATTAAACGTCAATTCCAACTCTCCTTTTGCCACCGATACGGACACTGACCTCTATGCAGTGACTAGAAGATTGTTAATTAAATGCCAACGGTGGCAGCAAAAACTACTTCACGATACAATCTCTCAGGGCAGATGCTTCTCAGACTCAAATGCTTCGTGTTGACTGCCATCCATTGTGGGGGGCTTAATCTTAAGTCAGGAAGCAATCCAGACTCAAATGGCTCTAAATCATTCTAATCCAACACCGGTTAACAGCACGATGAGATAAAGCACTGACTCTGTTGGGAAGTTACTGACTTCTGGTGAAACAATATAGTTTAGAGGTCAACAGGAAAACAGCATTTGCTTCAGTGTAAATTATATCCATTAGTGTCTAGAAACACAGTTATTAGTTTTATTTATCAATCTCTAAGGCCGACTCTGAAAGAGGTTCAGTTGTGAGTTAATGAGAACAGAAAAGATGCATCACAGTTAAGTAAATATCCAAGTTAAGTAGCACGGGGCATGTGATGATGGCCTTCGGGCACTGGCACGCCAGTTACAATCACTGTGTCAGGTCAAGGAGAACGTGGCCTCAGAGTGTGTTTTGTGCTAAGAAAGCAGCACACAGTCCTCCAAGGGCTGAGACTTCACTGGCCTAAGTGCTGACCGTAGGGGACAGGCTCAGTACTACAGGAGAGGAGAAGGGGATGAGAACAATGGATATTAAGAATAATTAAACTGTGCCTACTTTTACCCCATCTTTCTAAGGAAAAAGAAAAAAACGAAGAAATTAAGTGCTAGGTATCTAATCACAACCAGCCTGCAACCCCGTATGAAGCCCGAGGCTGGGAGTTGCCTTTTTTCCTCTTGATAAATCAGCCAGTAAACTCAGGCTGCCGTCTCCCAAATTTACACTCCAGGGAGACAGGAACAGAGTGTCTCCCGGGGAGACTCTGCGAGGCTAGGGAGAGAAGAGTCAAGTCTTAACTCCCGTTTCAGGGAGAATTAAACCTCAGCGCTGCCCACGTTATTGAACCTGTGCCCCCAGACAAGTTTACCTGGCCGAAGCCTCGATTTCATCTTCAGCGGAATGAAAATTTCTTTCGGGTAGAAGTGCCCTTCTACCACTCTAGGCAGTTGTGTGCAAGGATATGAGAAAGGAACTTCCAGTTTTCCAGAAGAAACAGGCTCATGAGACCCCTAACGGTGTAGTTACCTTCAACAACAACATGCTGTGGGGCTGATATTCTTGATTTGCTCTATTCACAATGGCCAGATGGAGCTGGCTTTTACTGGGATCTCCCTCCCCTCCTTGGACTGTTCCACAACAGTTGATGAAACTATAAATAGGAAACTATACTTCGATGTGTACGCGTGCCAACATACGGATGTATATACAGGCTGGTTGTAACCAGATCAGACGAGGTGACCTGGATGGCAGAAGCTAAGTTCCAAAACTGCGGCGGACACAGAGACTTTCAGAGCACAGACGATGACCGGATGGAAGGCTGAACGTGGCGTCTATAAATACCTGGTCTGGGGCCCACTCCAGCTGCAGCACACACACACTACATGCATCATGGCTTCTGACGCTCTGTTTGAATTAGGAAACAGACAAGCAAACTTGGGTTAACAACGCAAACCACACAGCATGCAGGGTTATTGTCTCCATTCCTCTGCCGTCTTTATAATCAGGAGCTGGTAGAATCAAAGTTGGGGAATGCTTCTGTAGTCTGGTTGGTTTAATTCTCTCACAATACACAGAACAACGTGTCAACTTCAACAGATCTTCAATAGAACTTGGAAAGGAATTCATCTCACACACCCACACACATGGAACTCATGGGCAGACGTGTGAGACAGGTGGAAACAGCAGACCCATGGATGGGATTACAAGCTACGGCAATCTTCAAGGTGAGCGAACACTTGTGACAGTCACTTTCCCAATTTCTTTCTCAGTTGACATTTATTTTTGGGAGAAAAACAAATGAAACTGGATCGTCCTGGCTTAACTTCTCTTCTAGTCAGTGTTTAGAAAATGTATCAGATATAGCTCCTATCCTTATTTTTCTGCTGATAGAAAAGATAAAAGATACTATGGTATAAGGTATCCGCCAAAGGAACAGTTTTTGGCAAAAATACTTTCACCTACTAGGTCCAGAGTTTTGATTTTGAAGATACTAGGAAGTCAGCATTCCAAACAAGACAGACCTGATGTCGAATTCATTCACTATTTAAATATTGGAAAAATTAGCACAAGCCATGTATCGTCACTAAAAAAATATCATCCTCTGGGCAAAAAAACCCACTTCCTTTTAATCCTTTTCTGAAAACTATTTTTATTTTTTTATCTTATTTTTTTATGTTTTTAAAGTAATCTCTACGCCCAACGAAGGGCTAGACTCTCGACCCCGAGATTAGGAGCTGCATGCTCTGCGAACTAAGCCACCCAGGAGCCCCTCCTTGTAATCGTTTGAATTGCCACATTCTGTTCACTATGCCTGAAAACACCTGTGGTTTCTATTTTCATCTCCTTAACTTTTTATTACAAGAAGGTAATTACCCGAAGAGGGTAACTGTTAGTAGGTTAGAAAGCATTGCTATCATCAGCCAGTGCTTCTCAAATAAAAACACCACATTGTAGGGGGAAAATAGACATTTCACAAGATGGTAATACATCCTCATTTTATTAATACCCAGAATAACGACTCAACTGACAAGTTACTAAAAACAGGTAAAACCTTCTAAGTGGGTATGTCAAACTCAGTCAAGCTTGCCTTGCAGGGAAGCTTAAAACTATTAATTCCATGGCTGTTCAGAATATTCCCCTTCCTACAACCAAGGCTGTATTTTGTATGTAAAACTCAAAGGTGCCAAAAGGTGTCAAGGAGCAGACTATGAACACAGCCAGCGTGGAAAAGTCCATCTGCTACCCACGCCCATTTTAATTTTAAGAGGCTCAGGGCTACACCTTGGGTGCTCTCCATAAAAACACTGGCAAAATCTGGCTGCCTTTTTCTTTTTTTTAATAAGCTCCTATCTTTTATGTCTTTAGGAGAAAGCTATTCCCTGAACTTGTAGCTCTAATACATTTTACTGTATCAGAAAACACAACATGTGGTATTAGTCACTGATGAATATAGCTCAAGGCTTGAAAATAACCCCAACTTAAAAGTTAATTCTCTTCAGTTTCTAGAAAATGCATCCCACAGTCACGGTTTTAGAACAGATGGGGAAAATGATCACATGGAGGTAGGATTTCATCGAGAATGTGTCCTTCCATCTTACCCAAGAAAACTTGGCTGGGTCTTTAGACTTAAACCAAGACAAGTGAGACTCACAAAGAAGTGAATGAGGAATCCCCGTGTCAGGGGTTTGCAGACGGTTCTAATTTGGCCCAAGAACACACTATGCAATCTCATTACTAGCATAAACCCTGTATTCTGATTAGTGTTCAATTATGCTCCTTATTGTTGGTTCCTTTGTCTCTGCTAGCAGCGCTTTCAGTAGATATTAATTTAAAAGGTTAGGACTGCTTAGTCAAGACGACAATGCTATCCTTCAAAGGAAGCGGGCCTAAGAAAAGGAAAATAAATGTTCAGGGAAACTGCAGAACTAAAAGGAAATGTCTGCTTACTGCAAGAATTTGTGTTAGGAAAAAGGAAACAAGATTTTTTAGGAAGCCTACCAAAATGTGCTTAAGCAAATAACTGCCCAAGGTACCTAGCACACAGCAATGGATCTGTTGAAACACCGAGTTTTTCTTTACCGTATTGAGAGAGGACAAGGAACACATCCGTGACAGCACGATGACATGGATTAAGAACTGAAAAGGTCCCCAAACCCTCTCAAGCTCCAACCTCCCCGGCTCACTGACAACAATGAGCAAGTTATCCCGGAGCATGGCCACTGCAAATACCTGCATCCTCTACGGATTTCTGAAGAGCTTCTGCTAATTCTTGGTCTGCAATCTCTTCTGGCCGCACATCCTCTCGCCCCGCCCCATACGCCAATCGGGCACACTCTGGTAACTCTCCCTCGGGCAGGAAGGTGGTCTGTGAGCCTGTCGTGCCGATCACGAGCACATTTTTCTTGAGGTCGATGGAACACTTAGAAGGAAGAAACCAAAGACGGATGATAGCGGATAAAACACCATGCAGAAAAGTTATCCTGAATTTAAATATTTAAGTTTTATTTAAGTATTTTTTTAATGTTCGTTTATTTTTTAGAGAGAAAGAGAGTGAGCGAGTGAGCAGCAGAGGGGCAGAGAGAGACAGACAGAATCCGAAACAGGCTCCAGGTTCTGAGCTGTCAGCACAGAGCCTGATGCAGGACTCAAACTCACAAACCAGGAGATCATGACCTGAGCTGAAGTCGGGTCAGAAGCTCAAAAGACTGAGCCACACAGGTGCTCCTAATATTTAAGTATTTTTTAAAACATTTAAAGTTTACAGCAGAATAAAAAAAAAAAGCTTATAGGAGAATCCTCTTTATATGATGTAGTTTTATACATATTTGTCCAACCCAACCTCTGTTCATTTCTGAATTTAAATGTAATACACATTCACTGGACAAAATTGGGAAAAATGCCAAGCATAATCAGCAGCCCCACTTTTTAGAAATACAGAGATGATTTTTTCTTAAAAAAATGAGACATACCATTTATACACTCACATTACTATTTACATTGTGCTTACTGCACAAAGTACCAATCATCTCAAAAGTGGTATATGGGCAAGGCAATCTTTATTTTTTTTTTTCTTCTTATTTTTTTTAATACAGAGAGACGGAGACACCAACTTGGAAGAAAGCTCCAGGCTCTGAGCTGTCAGCACAGAACGCACGAACTGTGAGATCACGACCTGAGCTGAAGTTGGACGCTTAACCAACGGAGCCACGCAGGCACCGCAAGGCAATCTTTATTTCGTACTTATAACTACCCTCCTTTACTGTGTATTTTTCTAATTATTTAACATAGGACAGTACACACGTATATGTTTTCTATCTGTAAAGCTGAAGACTACTGGTCGATATCATGACTAAAAAATGGGGACAGAGTGACAAGTTAATAAATTAGGTTTTATTAATACATGCATTCACTCACCCCTTCTACTTAAAATTCTGCACCTTGATTAGAATATTAATGCAATATATGTTTTATAGGATTTCGGTATTAAAACGAGTATTAATGACATGGGGGTACCTGGGTGGCTCAGTCCGTTAAACGTCCGATTCTTGATTTCAGTTCAGGTCATGATCTCATGGTTCATGAGATGAAGCCCTGAGTTGTGTTCTGCACTGACAGTGTGGAGCCTACTTAGGATTCTTTCTCCCTCTCTGCCCTGTCCCGCTCCTGCTCTCTTTCTCTCTCTCTCAAAATAAATAAACATTAAAAAAAAAAACAGTATTAGTGACATAAAAATATTGTCTAGATACGGGGGCGCCTGGGTGGCTCAGTCGGTTGGGCGCCCGACTTCGGCTCAGGTCATGATCTCATGGTCCATGTGTTCAAGGCCCGCGTCGGGCTCTGTGCTGACAGCTCAGAGCCTGGAGCCTGCTTCAGATTCTGTGTTTCCTTCTCTCTCTGTCCCTCCCCCACTCACGCTCTGTCTCTATCAAAAAATGAATAAATGTTAAAAAAAAAATTTTTTTTTTAAATATTGCCTAGATACAAAACCTTGCTGGGAAAATTTTATCACCCAGTGGACACTAATTGCTTCTTCAATCAGAAGAGTTTATCTTTAAACAAATTACTAGATTTCAGAGTGGAAATACAAATATTGTAAATGAACATAGTTACAACTCATTCTCCCCATACTAAACAAATATTTCCACTGCCGGCATCTTATCTACACCTTCTTCTTTAAGCACTGACAAGCTGTGAAGGATTTACTAAACTTATACTAGCAGTAGAATCATCATGTGTTTTCTAGATCCCGCTACAAACCCATCAAAACTTACCTGAGTTCTAATCAGAAACTAAAAGTAACACAAGAGAACCAAGTTGCCCATTATACTCTCAAACAGATGGCGGGATTTAACAGATTCAGAGAGATTTCACAAGAAGAGATTCTATTTCTACTGATAAATCGTTTCAAACCATGTATGATGACATCCTTAATTAGGGACCTTTCCAAGTCTCAAAAGCCATGTTTTCTCAGTTTTCTAGTATATATAACCAAGAGAAATGATGCAATCATACCCACGTAACATACAAAACGTCAGTGCAGAAAGATAGCGAAGCACTTAATTACCTGATGCCGTTTCAGCATGTCCAGTCCCAGAAGCATGTCCATAGGCTGTTCCTCAAGGATAGAGAAAGAGCACGCCAGGAAATCTCCTTCAATTTGAACCTGAGCTAAAGCATATTAAGAGAAGGGATTGCGGATTTTTGCTTCAAAAGCCTCATGCAATCTTTGGAAAGATTGCATTCTGTGCCTTGCTTCTTGCAATCAGTCAAAGCCAAGGCAAAGCATGAAACAAGTGAGTTAAGTATGAAAATCCAGTGCACCCGGGGCGCCTGGGTGGCGCAGTCGGTTAAGCGTCCGACTTCAGCCAGGTCACGATCTCGCGGTCCGGGAGTTCGAGCCCCGTGTCAGGCTCTGGGCTGATGGCTCGGAGCCTGGAGCCTGGAGCCTGTTTCCGATTCTGTGTCTCCCTCTCTCTCTGCCCCTCCCCCGTTCATGCTCTGTCTCTCTCTGTCCCAAAAATAAATAAACGTTGAAAAAAAAAATTAAAAAAATAAATAAATAAATAAATAAAATCCAGTGAACCCAATGACCAGTTTAAAAGTCCATGAAGGGGACACCTGGGTGGCTCAGTCGGTTGAGTGTCCGGCGTCAGCTCAGGTCACAATCTCCTAGTTCATGGGTTCGAGCCCCGCGTCGGGCTCTGTGCTGACAGCTTAGAACCTGGAGCCTGTTTCACATTCTGTGTCTCTCTCTCTCTCTGCCTCTCCCCCACTTGTGCTCTGTCTCTGTCTCTCAAAAATAAGTGAATAAATGTAAGAAAAATAAAAAATAAATAAAGCAGAATAAAACAAACACCTATGCATTTATTTCCCTGGTTAGGAAACACAAAACTCAGAGGTTCCTTATGTTCTACTGCTCATAGCTTCGTGTCTTCTCCAACCCTCCCGACTATCCTGGCTTTTGTATCAATCATTCTT
Organism: Acinonyx jubatus; assembly: GCF_027475565.1. Classification (NCBI taxonomy): domain Eukaryota; kingdom Metazoa; phylum Chordata; class Mammalia; order Carnivora; family Felidae; genus Acinonyx; species Acinonyx jubatus. The sequence continues at coordinate 11,243,140 of NC_069381.1, read as the reverse complement.
AGCTTTTTAAATGATTCTTACGAGTCCTGTATGATTTTCTTTTTAATTTTTCTTTAACATTTATTCATTTTTGAGAGTGAGAGAGACAGAGCATCAGTGGGGGAAGGGCAGAGAGAGCCGGAGACACAGAATCCGAAGCAGGCTTCAGGCTCTGAGCTGTCAGCACAGTGCCCGACACGGGGCTCGAACTCATGGACTGTGAGATCATGACCTCAGCTGAAGTCGGACGCCTAACCAACTGAATCACCCAGGCGCCCCGAGTCTTGTACGATTTTTAAAAAAATTTTTTTAATGTTTATTTTTGAGAGAGAGACAGAGCATGAGCGGGGGAAGGGCAGAGAGAGCCGGAGACACAGAATCCAAAGCAGGCTTCAGGCTCCGAGCTGTCAGCACAGAGCCCTATGTGGGGCTTCAACTCATGAACTACGAGATCATGACCTGAGCCAAAGTAAGACACTTACCGACAGAGCCACAGGTGCCCCCAGTCTTGTATGATTTCTAAGTGACATACTATTTAGTTTTGTGTTTTTGAATTGCCACTCACTAATCTTTTACTCAAGTATTTTGAGGGGTGCCTGGGTAACTTAGTCGGTTAAGCGTCTGACATCGGCTCAGGTCATGATCTCGTGGTTCCTGAGTTCGAGCCCCACATCAAGCTCTGTGCTGACAGCTCAGAACCAGGAGCCTGCTTCAGATTCTGGGTCTCCCTCTCTCTCTCTCTGCCCCCCCCTCAAAAATAAACATTAAAAAAAGTTAATTAAAAAAATAAAAAATAGAAGTATTTTGAGATCGATCCCTGCACATGTAACTACTTCTTTCATTTTTAATTATCCTTTAGGGCACCTGGGTGGATAAGCTGGTTAAGCGTCTGACTCTGGACTTTGGCTCAGGTTATCATCTCGCCGTTCATGAGTTTGAGCCCCCCATCGGGGCTCTGTGGTAACTGGGGTGGGCCTGCTTGGGATTCTCTGTCTTTCTCTCTCAAAAACAAACTTAGGGGTGCCTGGGTGGCTCAGTCGGTTAACCATCTGACTCTTGGTTTCTACTCAGGTCATGATCTCACAGTTCATGGATTTGAGCCCCGAATCAGGCTCCACTCTCTCCCTCTCCCCTGCTTATGCTCTCTCTCTCAAAATAGATAAATAAAACTTAAAAAAAAAAAAATCCCTAGTGTACTGTAACGTCTAATATACCACAATTGATTTATTCTACTGCTCTGGGACTTTCTGGGTCACTTCCAATTTCTGTGGTCATAAGCAATGCTGCCCTGAGTACTCTCCTGGTGTGTATTCGGTTTCTCTAATGGTATATATACCACAGAAAACAGAATTACAGGGTTCTAGGGAATATTCAACTTTGCTGGGGGATGTTGAATTATTTTCCAAAATGTTTCTAGCAGTGTATCAGAGTTCCTACTGCTCCACATTCTCACCAACAATTAGTATTATTAGATTGAAAATCTTACTAAATTTCCCTGACTAATAATGAGTAACTTTTCATGTATTTCTTAACCATTTGGGTTTCCTATTCAATAGTGCCTGTTCTATTGCTTCTGTAATTTTTTTTTAACATTTATTCATTTTTTTGAGAGACAGACACAGTGTGAGTAGGGGAGGGACAGAGAGAGGAGACACAGAATCTGAAGCAGGCTCCAGGCTCTGAGCTGTCAGCACAGAGCCCAATGTGGGGCTTGAACTCATGGAGCATGAGATCATGACCTGAGCTGCAGTTGGACGCTTAACTGACTGAGCTATCCAGTGCCCCCCATTGCTGTAATTTTTAAAAAATGTCTATTTATTTTTGAGAGAGAGAGAGAGACAGACAGAGAGAGAGAGCGCGCGCACAAGCAAGGGAGGGGCAGAGAGAGAGAGAGAGAGAGAGAGAGAGAGGGAGGAGGAGGGAGAGACACATAATCTGAAGCAGGCTCCAGGATCTGAGCTGTCAGCCCAGTGCCCGAGGCGGGGCTCAAATCCACAAACTTTGAGATCATGACTCAAGCTGAAGTTGGACCCTCAACCAACTGAGCCACCTAGGTGCCCCTGTAATTTTTTTTTTATAATTTTTTTAATGTTTATTTTTGAGAGAGAGAGAGAGAGAGCACAATTCGAGAAGGTGGGCAGAGAAAGAGGGAGACACAGAATACAAAGCAGGCTCCAGGCTCTGAGCTGTCAGCAGGGCTCAAACTCACGAACCATGAGATCATGACCTGAGCCCAAGTTGGACACTGGGCCACTCAGGATCCCTGTAATTTTTTTTAAATTTTTGAATGTTTATTTATTTTTGAGAGAGAGACACACACAGAGTATGAGCAGGGGAAGGGCAGAGAGAGACACACACACAGAATCCGAAGCAGGCTCCAGGCTCCATGCTGACAGCTCAGAGCCAGACATGGAGCTCGAATCCACAATCCCCGAGATCATGACCTGAGCCGAAGTCGGACACTCAACCTAGCCACCCAAGTGCATCGCTCCTGTAGTTTTTTTATAGCATCTTACTGAATTGAAGGACGGACACATGCATACACACACACTGTATATATTCTGAAAACGAATCCTTTATTGGTCACTGTTATAAAAACTCTTTCCTAGTTTGCGTTTGTTCACATCCTTTATGATGTCTTTTGATAAAAAATTCTTAATCGTAATGTGGCCCGATCTACCAAATAATCTCCTTCTTAACTTTTAAGGAACTCTTTTTCTGCATGCGAGATATTCTCCTATATTTTCTTCTAAAAGCTCTGATACTGCTTTTAACATCTAGGTCTGTAACCCACGCCGAACTGACATTTGTGTGTGATGTGAGGCAGGGTCCGTTTTCCTATTCATTTTTTCCACAGGGACACCCAGCTGGCCTCGCATCATTTCCTGAAACCTTCCCTCCACTCTGTAAGATGTCCTCTGTCATTTATCAAGGTTCACGTAAGCACAGCTCTGTTTCTGTTTTAGTCCTTTGGTCCTGACATCTAGAAGGGAAAGTCATTCCAGAGTTATCTTGCCTATTCCTACAATAAAGGGCTGATTTTATTTTATTTAAAAAAAAAATTTTTTTTTCAACGTTTATTTATTTTGGGGACAGAGAGAGACATAGCATGAACGGGGGAGGGGCAGAGAGAGAGGGAGACACAGAATTGGAAACAGGCTCCAGGCTCCGAGCCATCAGCCCAGAGCCTGACGCGGGGCTCGAACTCACGGACCGCGAGATCGTGACCTGGCTAAAGTCGGACACTTAACCGACTGCGCCACCCAGGCGCCCCAAAGGGCTGATTTTAAATGAGCACATCAGGTCTCACAAAAAACCTACTGAGATCTTGATGGTACCACAATGACTACTGCTGATGAATGTGGGAGAATTCTCACCTTTGACACACTGAGTCTTCCTACCCATGACACAGCTCTCTTTTATTTAGATTTCCCTTATGATCATAGGTTTTCGGCCTGCTGTCGTAGCCAAAGCTGCAAAATGCTAAGACCTGTCCATCCACAAGGAAGGACGCGAGGGACTGAGACTTACTTTGCCTCATCCTATTATCTTCCTACCTAAAACCATGGAAAAACCAAACCCAGACTCTGAAGCAAACCAGTTTGTGGTATTACAGTCCTACTGTGTGTAGGAAAGTACGTGACAGTAACGTATTTAAACTACCCTAATTCTATATAAATCAATAAAAGAAACAAAAGACTCTAATAAACAGACAACTATATTACAAAACAAAAAAGAGAAAAATGGGTAGAAATGATCACTTGCAATGAGAGAAGAGCAACTTACAATAAAAAAAAAAACCACACTTTTTAAATCTGTAAATTAAGGGACTAAAAATTAGTAATACTTGATTGTAGAAGGACATTAAGATGAATACTGACGAAGTGCTGGAAAAGCCATTTTGGTGCAAATTAGAAATACATCAAGAGGCTTTAGGTGTTCATAACCTTTGACTCAGTAGTTTCATTGACAGGAATCTTTAGTAAGGAAAAAAAAATTAAAATGTGCACCCAAAAAACCCCACAAAAATCTACTGCCATATTACAGTAACAAAATATTGGGGGAAAAAATTTATCCTAAAAGTTGACCACTAAACCCATATAAGAGAATCCCATGCATCTGCATGGTGCTTATGAAAATTATAGTAACACTGAGAACATGTTATTTTTTCTTAAAACAGAGTATGAAATTCTATACATTATACGACCACCTTTTACAAGAATAAGATGCAAGGGAAAAGGGTCAGAAGGAGATTACTTGGTGGTTGAGTCTCAAAGGGATTTAAGGAATTAAGAAAAAAAAATTTTGGTTACAAAGGAAGGACTGAGCACATGTATTTATCTCCATTTACTCCTAAAAAATTACAATAAAAGTTTATCTTTTTTAAGGTACAAATCACTAAGGGCAAAAAATAAATATAAATAAATAAATAAATGAATAATTTAAAAAACACACACAGAAGAGACAACTGAAACGTAATTTTGGGACAGAAAGCAGAGGACAGTGAGGAAAACTGGGAAGCAAGCCAATTAACATCACAGAACCCCCAAGTGTTTCATGAACAAGTACCTCTGCAGGCAGGGGTAGAGGTGAGTCCAAAGGAGCAAGACTGGGTGAAGGTCTATGTAGGAGGCACAGTTAGACCTTGGGGTTCCCTCTTGACCTCTGCTCAGCCAGGTGACTATCTCCTTTCCCCCCAACAATAGACTAGAGGTTTATTTTCTCAAGAGAGTGAAACAGAGGTGCACATGGAGAAAGACAAAGACACAAGAACCTGACTGAATCCCAGGGGGATTAAGTTTAAGTTTACTGAGCCTCTAGCCCTTCCCCCCTTCCAACTTCCAGATCACCAAATATCGCCAAGGCTGCCTACCCAAGTAATGTTCCAAACAGCCTTTTGGTGTCCCCGTCTTCACTATGAGCAGATGCCAAGGATCACCAGATATCTGAGAAAACCATCAAACAAATACAAAATGTAACAGAAAGGTTGGAAGGCAATGTTGAGGAAATCCCACAAACACCCACCACACCCAGGACACACGAAAGAAAGAAAGAAACAGGAAAGAAAGGAAACTACAGGACAAGTCTAGGATAGGACGTTATCCCACCGAGTAACAAACATCCTGGGGGCGGGGGAGAGGAAGTGAAAGGTACCCCTTGCGGTGGATGAAGACAGATCTACACCCAAGCACATCATTGTGAAATTGAAATTCCACAACACTGAGGTCAAAGAAGATTCTATAAGCTTCAGAAATGGAAAAGAAACCTTTCAAATATAGGATCAAGAACTGAGACAGCAGCCAGCTTCTCCGCAGCAACACTGACAAAAACTGTGGAAAACAAAGTGACTTCCCACTTAGCCAGACTGGTAGAATATCGGAAAACAACAACAATGACAAATTCTGATATTTAAGGACACAGTTTCCTCCCTTATATTCTTTCTCTGGAAGCTACCCTCCAATAAACTGAGGAGCAAAATTACAAAGAGCAAGACAGAGGATTCACATAATCCCATCTAAAAGCAAGAGGAAAGCAGCCTTTGGGACCCAGTCAAGAGAGATCCTAAAACAGCAGCTGTGAAGCAGCTCTACAGCACTGGTCCAGTCTCTAGAAGAATCTTCAACAGGATGAACTGTATAAAGGAGATTTACACAACTAGGTAAGTGTTTGGGGACTGAGGAACACTTAGAATACCAGATGACCAAAAGAAGACAATTACTAATTGTAAGACAAACAACACAAAGAGAAAAGCAATCATCTTCAATTGGGTGGCTCAGCTCTCCACAGTATTTACGTGTCAGTGACAGCACGACAAACATGTTATTTCGAAATATGGAGGTGAGCACCACAAGAAATGAGCTAACATAGTTGAAAGCGGTCTCGGTCTCGAAGGAGCAGGAAAATAGTACATGGGGACTGATTTCTTGTAACAAATTAAAACATGTACATGTGTAACTCTGACAGAACACAGGATTTAACATTTCTGGGGATCAGGCTTGCTGGATCAGGTATGCCCACACAAAACAAATTGTGAAACACCCACTACCCTGAAAAGACTCCCATAGTGCCTTTTACTCACCTAGATGTACCCTTCCAATAATCTTCTGGGTGCCCACTCCTTTGGCAATCCCTGCCCACCGACGGTCCACCAGCCTCATTATATTACACCTTTCTGCACAAGCTTGGCTCATAATAGTCATCTGGGCACCTGGAAGCAGAGGGAAACATCAGATAATAAAAATGAAATCCACGTTTGTGGGCAGATTAAAAACTGCAGCCTGAGGACAAGGCAGAAAGCAAGTAGTCCCCCAGGCTTTTGTCTGTGTACGATTATTCACACCTGGGTTAGTCTAGCCCTCAGCCGTTCTTGCCACGCTTCATTCAACTTTCAGTTCCACGCTGGTATCTGAAACACAGCGTAGAAACCTGATAGTGACGGAAAGAGTATTTTGTTTGAATGTCTCGTTAAATTTGTTTCATGAGATGATGTTTTAAAACGTTACCAGCAGAAAGCAAAACTACCCGGAGAGGACTTCCAGAAAGTCAAACCACATCTACAGATGGAAATGTGTTAAGTGCTCAGTTAAGCACTCCTATACACTCAGGTCAATCTTCATCAAGTATCTCTAAACATCTTACCAGATTATTTTTATTCCAATGTTGGGACTTTATAATTTACCATGTAAAACCCACCATCTCTCAAAAAAAAAAAAAAAAATTAAATCTGAACTCCCCATCTCTGCTCCAACAATCACACTCTGTTTCCTTTCAGGAAGAAGGCATTTAGGGTCTTTTCTCTCCTGGTTACGTGTATTCACCCACACAGCTGGAGCAAGCCCGCACAGGACACAGACACATCTCTGTTTTCACCTACAGCCCTAATCTCTCTCACAGATTCTGGTCTACATGCCCGTGTGCTCAACATTTCCATCTCAAGGCCAACAGGGCTATAAAGCTCTTTTCTCCCCCAGTAATTCTCACTTTGGATTTCTCTCTTTACCGAGGGAATTACTTTCTTACAACATAAAACTTAACACCGTTCACTTGTGACTCCTCTTTTTTTTTAATTATTTTTTTTTTTAACGTTTATTTATTTTTGAGACAGAGAGAGACAGAGCATGAATGGGGGAGGGCCAGAGAGAGACGGAGACACAGAATCGGAAGCAGGCTCCAGGCTCTGAGCCATCAGCCCAGAGCCCGACGCGGGGCTCGAACTCACGGACCGCGAGATCGTGACCTGAGCCAAAGTCGGACGCTTAACCGACTGAGCCACCCAGGCGCCCCGTGACTCCTCTTTTTTAATTTTTTTTTTTTAACGTTTATTTTGTTTTTGAGAGAGAGAGAGAGCATGAGCAGGGGAGGGGCAGAGAGAGGGGGAGACACAGAATCCGAAGCAGGCTCCAGGCTCTGAGCCGTCAGCACAGAGACCGACGCGGGGCTCGAACCCACGAACTGCAAGTTCATGACCTGAACTAAAGTCGGATGCTCAACTGACTGAGCCGCCCAGACAGCCCCCGTGACTCCTCTTCCTTTAGCCTTCCCCTCGCTCTCTTTTTTTTTATTTTTAAAATTTTCATTATTTTTTTTTTAATGTTTATTTCTTTTTGAGAGAGGGAGAGAGACAGAACACAAGCAGGGGACAGGCAGAGAGAGAGGGAGACACAGAATCGGAAGCAGGCTCCAGGCTCTGAGCTGTCAGCGCAGAGCCTGACACGGGGCTCGAACCCACGAGCCATGAGATCATGACCCGAGCTAAAATCGGGCGCTCAGCCGACTGAGCCACCCAGGCGCCTCAGCCTTCTCCCCCTTCTCAAACTCTGCTCCAACCCTGTGAGTAAGTTTTATGCAATTTCTATTTCTGACCTTCCTTCTTCTAACTATAGCAATCGGCCTAGCTCACACCCTATTCCCCTTGCTAATGGACAACTTCTCTGGTTTCCAAACCACTCTGTGGATGCATAATTTAAAGCAAGGAAACAGTCCTGCCCCTGAGGGGTACGGACTTCTCCAGATCTGTAACTATCTTTGGTCTTCCTCAAATAATCGTCTTCTTCAGATCACTCATTCCTCTGCTCACAAATCCTCCATGGCTTCTACTCTTTAATAAGATTAGCCTCCAGCTACACTGTCACAGCTTCACAACCTACCTCATCCTGGCCAAACTACTTCCTGCTGCAACAGACTGAGTATCTGTGTCCCTGCAAAGTTCCTATGTTAAAACCTGACCCTCAACGTGATGGGATTAGGAGGTGGGGTCTTTGGGAGGTGATTAGGTCACAAAGGTGAAAGTCTCAGGAATGGGCTGAGTGCCCCTGCACAGGAGACCTCGGACAGCTCCCTCCCCCTTCCCGCCATGTGAGGGCACAGCCCGAAGAGAACATCTGTGAACGAGGAAGCAGGTCAGCAGACGCTGGACCTGCCTGCATCTTCACGGTGGATTTCCCAGCCTCCAGAACTATGAGAAGTAAATCTGTGTTGTTTATAAGCCCCCCAGTTGACAGTATTTTTATAGTAGCCCAAACAGACTCAAATATCAGACTTCTACTCTGTTCAAAACCCTCCAATTTGACAGGAAGAAATTGTTCCCTTTGCCTCTTACTCGCGCTGACCCTCCTGCAGAGCGCCCCCTGCCTTCACTTTCTCTGATTTCCACTTATACTTTAAGACCAAGCTCAAAACTGTCCTTACCCAGTGAGTTTTCCTCTCCTTCAGTTCCAACACTCCCTGTTCGCATTACTCATTAGGCACCTTACACTTCATGGACACTGAAAGCTCTTGGCACTAGAGGAAAGTTAGATTCAAGAAGGCCCAGCAAAAGTGAAGGAAGAGAAAACTGGAGAAGGCAACTTTCCTCTTTTCTTCCCCTCTCCTCACTCTACCCCACAGAAGCTATTTACTGATGTAAAGTAAGCAAGCCCGACACGAGAAGGGTCCCTTTCACCGCTCCCCTGCCTTCTCTCAAGCCTCGGCTTGAAGCCCCATCTTCTTGCTCATGGAGACAACTCAGTTCAAAGCCATGCCTGAGCACCCCAGTCGTGGTGCGAATGTGGTCTCGATGTGTACCCAACACGCATCGGATTTTTGCTGTTGTGGAATCTGCCATCAGATCTGGGGCTGGACCCACAGCCTGCTCCTTGTGACCCTGTCTACCTGAAGAGGGACACCACCTCTCAACGTCTAAGCCTCCCTACCTACAAAATAGGGTTAATAGTCAAACACAGCTCACAGGGATTTCCTGAGGACTAACTGAAATTAAGATGATTTATATTAAGCACCTAATATGTGGCCTGGCGTACAATAGAGGCTCAATAAATGTTGAGTGTGGTAATATTAGAGTCTCTTGGGTATTTGTCTCTCTCACTCACAGGAGCCCCATTAGGCTACAGTTAGTGAGTCTTAACTCCCACTCAGCACAAGTGCCCTGCCTACAGCATTCAACAGACATTTTTAAACCGAATAATCGGCAAATTTGCTTCTCCCAAGAATGTATGCATCTCAAGATACAAACTTTTTTTTTTAAAGTAGGCATCATGTCCAGTCTGGAGCCCAATGTCTGGCTTGAACTCACAACCCTGAGATCAAACCCTGAGCTGACGTCAAGAGCTGGACATTTAACCGACTGAACCACCCAGGTGCCCCCTCAAGATACAAACTCTTAATGACAACTGAAACCTAGCATGTGCTCAAATAATTGTGGATGAACAAACGGAGGAAAGTATTACTTGAGCAGAGGCTTCTACTACTCTAGGAACTCATCCTATCTTACAGCCTGAGGGAACTGCACAGAATGAAGACACATAAGACCACTCAGCCATACCCGCACGGAGCTCTGTGCGATCTTGCTGAGAAACAGAGCTATTACGGTGAGAAAAGGTGCCAGCTGGTACAGGGATTATCTGAATCCTCAAGTGGGAAACTCCCTGTCTCCTGACCTGGCTGTTAAGTTCTTTAAGGCCGAGAGCCCCGACACACACGCTCCCCCTCCTCGTCCTGGCAAAGCGCTGGTGCACAGACCGTGCTGAAATATCTGTCTGACCTACACTCCATGCAGCCGCTTCTTACAGCTCCTTCTGCTGAACCCATTTACTCCCAAATTTCCCACAGAGATATCCGAAAAACTCAGGATGCCAAATAAGGGGAGGTAGGAAGTTAAAGCAGATCCTGCGAAAGACAAAACCAGTTAAGAAATGATTACGGGTGCCTGGCTGGCTCAATCAGTAAAGCGTGCGACCCTTGATCTCAGGGTTGTGAGTTCAAGTGCCACGTTTGGGGCATAGTTTACTTACTTACTTAAAAAAAAAAAAAAAGATTACAAAAATAAACCTGTGACAACAGACACACACAAAGCTTGGCAAGTGACGTAACCCCCAGGCTGGTCAGGTGGCAGCCTGGAGGACCACTGCCATCTTTACCGGGGTTAAAGCAGAGTCTCCCCTTCTCCCTGTGTCAGGTCAGAATGTCGGACAGATGGACAAAGACAGAGACGTCACCTGAGTCAACAAAGGCTTTCACAGGATGTCCATTCACTTTGCAGTTAATATAAAGCATCACCACTTGGCCAAAACTTTCAGGAGCCTCTTCCATAGCTATTGTCATGTTTTCCTCGATGTTCTGTTGCCTGCAACAAACCAAGTAGAGCGAAATCATCATCTGTTTCAGAAGTCACAGTATTAAACACAGACGGGGCTTTCTCTTCCACGAGTGGCAGACGCAGAGACACAGATCTTTGTGAAGACTCTGATGGGCGAGACCACCACCCTTGAGGTTGAGCCCAGTGACACCAGTGAGAATGTCTAGGCTACAATCCGAGACCAGAAGGGCATCTCGCCTGAGCAGCGGCTTCTGATTTCTGTGGGCAAACAGCTGGAGGATGGCTACAATACCCAGGAAGGGTCCGCCCGGTGCTTGGTGCTTGGCCGGGGGGTGGCACCCTCCAGCCTTCCCTCCGCCAGCCGGCCCAGAAATACAACTGCAACAAGATACCTGCCGTGAGAGCTCTGCTCACCTGCACCCCTGCGTTGCCAACTGCCACAAGAAGTGTGGTCACAGCAATGACCTGCGCCCCAAGAGGAAGGTCAGATAAGGCCCTTCCAGCGGCTCTTTGCCTGCGGGACGGCCCCCTGCCCGAACCCCAGAGCCTGTGTGCCTCAATAAAGTCTCCCTTTCACTGACTGAAAAAAAGAAACCACACACCAGATGTGTCCGTATCTTTTGCCCCATTATAGCAGCTGAGCCCTGGAAGTGGACATTGGCACTCTCCCCTGCAGCAGGTGAGGTAGTGAGATACAGCTGGCAGAAAATCTAAAGGCACACAAATTACTTCCACGTCAAACAGTTCTGCACCCTTTACAAGCTCAGATACAGGAAACTGAATCTCGGGAGAGTAAGAGTCAAAATCTTTTAATTCTGTAGAATGTCAGAATCTCGTGAATGCTTCCGTTTTCACGGGAATTTACTGGGTGTCTGGGTATGCGTCCTATGTCCAGTGCGTTAAAGACGGTTGGCAAAGGTGAAACACAGAGGTTTCTTTTTTTTTTTTTTAATGTTTATTTATTTTTGAGAGGGAAAGAGACAGAGTGCAAGCAGAGGAGGGGCAGAGAGGGAGACAGAATCTGAAGCAGGCTCCAGGCTCTGAGCTGTCAGCACAGAGCCTGACGCGGGGCTTGAACCCACGAACTGTGAGATCATGGCCTGAGCCGAAGTCAGACGCTTAACTAACTGAGCCACCCAGGTGCCCCAAAACACAGAGGTTTCAACTGCCCTGCTGCACCCGCTGCTTCACCTCCAAGACTGGGTTTTCTACCTGTAAACGAGGGGGCGGACTCCTACTCCAGGACTGCTAAGAGGGATACGGCATCTACGACACAATGTTACCAAAAGAGCAGATGCTGGGAAAACGCACACACCTCTTTAGCTACCTGGCTATCACTTGGAAAACCACACACACACACACACACACACACACACACACACACACACACACCCCCCCCCCCCCCCCCCCCCAAGCAAACCATTTCTTCAAACATTAGACAGATTCTAATTCTTAAACGAGAAAGGGATGTAAAAGGGAGTTCCAGCTTACTTCTACATCTCCTGTCTCCATTCCCAACCTCCTTTTAAAAACATCACCAAACACTACCAACATTAATGGAAACGAGGGCAGGCGCTGGGCAACGTACCCGAAGACTGAGATACTAACAGAACAGGGCCCAAGATTGGGGAGAAATTATAACCGCAGGCGAGGGGCTAGCACATTACAGGCCGCCGCCTGCGAACTTCCACGGGAGCGCAGCCACACCACTCAGTTCCATCCTGTGGGGTCATCTATGGTCGCTCTGATACCGCGCTGGCGGACGGGAGTGCTGGTGGCAGAGACAGCACGGCCTGCAAACCCGATGATCTTCACGGTCCGGCTCTCTGTGGACGAAGTTTGTGGAGCCCTGTTCTAAAGTGCAGTGCCTGTCCTTCTCGCGGTAATACTCCACCTCAAATGAACTGCTGGTTTTAGGAGTCATTCTGTAAAATGCATGAAACTTCTCAGAAAGTCCAAGGCACCCTCGTTTAATTTAGTTGGGGACACATGCGAGCTATTATACTCCAATGTATACATACGCTGAGGAATCGCTGGTGCAACATACCAAATAAAACTTCAAAAGGCACTTGACAGAACTACACAGCTTTTCTCTTTTGTCACATTATTAAATTTAGAGATGAACTAAAATTCGTTGTATATTCCTGACCTTGCGTTGACTCCAACCAAGATAAATTTCAGCAAAAAAATCTTCTGAGATAATACCAGTCGCTTTGGCTATTCTGAGTCTCTTCAGAGGCACAAGGTCTTCTTGAAAAGACTGTACGCGTTTTCCCATTTCCTTAACCTCCCCGGGCCCCCCTCGAGCTACACAAATACGCCTCGTCTCATGGCTACTCTGCCAACAGTGCAGGGTCAGGGTTCGGCCACGATACCCTCCACCCACCCACCACTCCTGCTTCTGGATGGAACACATCTATTTTTTTTTTTTTTTTTTTAGAGAGCGAGCGAGCACGCAAGACCACACGCACCACATGTGGATTCTCATTTCTCTCTCATCACTCGATGGGGGAGACTTTACATCTCTTACTTGAGACATTTCTGGTCCATAATCCTTCACTTGAGAAAGAGAGAGACAGAGAAAGTGTGGCCGCAGGGGGGAGGGCAAAGTAGGGGCAGGGAGAGGGGGAGGGTGGGAGAAGGAGAGAAGAAGGAGAGAAGAAAGAAAGAGAGAGAGAGAGAGAGAGAGAGAGAGAGAGAGAGAGAGAGACTGTCCCAAGCAGGCTCTGTGCTCAGCACGGAGACTGACACGGGGCTCAATCCCATGACCCTGGGATCATGACCTGAGCTGAAATCAAGAGTCGGACATTCAGCTGAGTGAGCCCCTGAACACATCTATTCTTGAGAATTATGTCAGGTTCCCTTACAACTGCAATGTGGTCAAGTTCAGAGAACACAAATTTCTTCCTATTTCTCTGGGTAGATTTAATTAGTGAGATGTTTTTGTTTTTTTTTTTCCCCAAAAATATTCATATACTAATATACTGACGCAATTAATGGGGACACTTAATCAACAAGAACACAAGTGAATGGCTAAGGGCTAGCAACTGATTCCGGCATACAATTTAAATGTCCCTGATTTCAAATGTAGTCAGAGAAATAAAAGATAAAATAACCATTATCTGACTTCTAAGCTGACAGTATAATGTAATGACCAAGTCAGGCTTCATCCAAGTAACCAAAGATTATGACAAAGAACACAGTTCTTCTTAGCTATGCAGTGGTTCCCCCTTATCTGCAAGGGATACATTCCATGACCCCCAGCAGATGCCTGAAAACACAGACAGTACTGAACCCTATACATACTATGTTTTCTTCTATATATACACACCTAGGATAAAGCTTAATTTATCAGTGAGGCCCAGTAAGAGATAAGCAACAGTAATAAAACAGAACAATACTCTGTGGCAAATGTTATGTGAACGTGGTCTCTTTCAAAATACCTTACTGTACTGTACTCACCCTTCTTGTGATGATGGGAGATGCTAAAATGCCCACGTAATAAGATGAACTGAGGCGAATGACACAGGCCTTGTGACACTGTTGGGCTACTACTGACCTTCTGATGTACCTGCTCCTGGACTGCAATTAACCACGGGTAAGGTGAGGGACTACTGTGCTAAAGCCTTCACCGTTCGCAACAAACACGACATGGGGGTGGGGGGCAGCTGTGCTTTCGTTCTAACAGACTGACCACTGACCAGCATCGTTCTTGTGACTCATGATGTGACTGAGGTTGGCATTAGCATCATTATACCTGCTCTGGCCCCACCTCTTATGATGCTGATCCATCTGGCTGACTGGGGAACAGAGCACAAGCCATCTGCATTTTTAAAGCTTCCTATGTGATGCTACCTTAGCCCCAGGTGCGAGCCACAGCATTAGGGAAACTGGAGCTGGAAATGTGTCTGGCAGTCTGTTTATCCACGGAGGCCAGCTCAAGAACTGCAGAAGGAAAACAGACCCAGGACTACAAGGGCCCATCCGTACAGGGCTCTCTAATCCAATCATGCTCAAGCCTGGGTTTAATTAGGGCTCGTGTATTATGTGTAAGGACTGAGATTCCAATCAGCCTGTACAGACAGCCTAACAGTCTCACCGAACTGGAGCTTGTGCGCAGTCCTGGGGTCATTGACCCCAGGTTGATGGGGTTGCTCTAATGATGCACCGCAGGCTAGTCCGGGAGTCTTCATTAAAGTCCCCAAGTTAGGTACCCGTACTTTGTAACGTTAAATCCACACATGAGGAGCACGGAAGAGGAGAGTGACCTAAAAGGCTGAAATTACTATCTCACATACAAAACAAGGACACTGCCTCAAAGTAGATGCCCGACTGATACCAGGTCACCTGTCATTTGGGAAATCTGGATTCTCTAAAGCTTGCTCTTTAGGTAAAGGGTCATTACCTTATATCTTCCTCTATTTTTGCCTGAGCTTCAAGATCAAAAGGGTCGGCAGAAAAGAGACGAATCCTTTCTTGCTCTCTCCGGGCTCGGTCCTGCTGCTGTCCCTCCAGGACCCTAGAAAATTTCTCTACAAAAACAACAAGGGGGACATCTTGAGTACCACGCTATTTCCATTCTCTGTTAGTACTTTTCCAGATCAAATCGTTTCTCAAAATACAACTATAAAAGATGCAGAAAGGATGCCTAAGAATTATTTTAAATGGGCAATTACATTTACTTGCTATTTCTGAGGCAAGACTACGTCCCCTAAATTCAGTGTCAAGAAATAAAGTATTTTCAAAAGTCATTTATTCCGGTAAGAAATTATCCGTCATACTGTTTCTACTCAGAGGTAACAGCATTTCAATTTAAATCAGCAGAAACAGCCATCTGTGTGGCAGATGAATGACCCCACTCCTCTCCTCCCCGCTGCCCTCATTAACCTATTACGCAGAACTAAAACAGAGCGCGACCACAGGGCACGGAGTCGGTGGTGCCGTCGCAGCCCTGCGTGGGGACAGAGGGCAGCCACACCTGCAGCGGCACAGCACAAGGCGTGGGCATGACGAATCACCGTGTTGTGCCCCCGTGACTCTACCGCCAACACCGTGTGTCAGCTACGCTTCGATGAGAGACGACAACAAGACCCACAGGGCACTACAGCCCCGCTTTTCCGGCCACTCCCTTGAGAATACCCCCTGCTTAGACCAGGGACGTTACATGCAAACTATTGTCAGTCCACCTACAGGACCTCGTGAGTAACAGGCAGGAAAATGAGCAAAGAGAAAATACTGCTTGCTATAAAATGTATGTCACAAGAACCACCTTAGTCTCGCTGTTTCTTAAATGAGGGCGTATTTAAATGTATCAAGTTCTACGTGCCATCATCACGGTCTTTGGCGATTAGATATATTGCGGAAGAAATTAAAGACACCAAGATAACGGTCATATGAACTATCAATACACACAACATGAAGGAACCTAAACCATATTAAGCTGACAAAAGAAGCCCGACATGAGAGAGGACATACTGTGTGATTCTATTAACCCGGAGACTGAAAACACGATTTTCAGAACGGCAGTAGCCCATAAGGGGCGGAAACTGACCAGCAGAGGACATACTGGAATTCGGGAGCGAGAAAAATATTCTATCATCTTGACTAGGGTGGCGGCTCCAGGACTTTGCCAAAACTCAATGAACTGTATACTTAAAACCTGCGCATTTCTGTTAGGTAATTATTACCTCAGTTTAAAAAAGGGTCAGCTGAAGAATGAGCTATTGAGCATCTGTTACGCTTTAAAATGTAATCAGCACAGTTGCATAAACCCAGGAGTAAAACTGGAGAAATTTACAGAGAAAAACTTTATTCATCGAGCTGACTAAAAACAAACATTCTGTTTAGCTCAAGAATGGCTCAAACACAGCAACAAGCTATTGGCGACAACCGACTATCGTCAATCTTGGGGTGGGTGAGAGTCAGAGGGCTCCGTTTTGCCATACGGGCTGATGGCACCAGACAGGTTTTCTGTCCCTAAGAGCATTTCACCTGGCATCAGCTGGCTTACTGGTGCTCTCTTCAACTGAGGCTCCCACCGAACAGGTTAGAATACCAGTCCCTAGGTTATGTGCCGTGAAAATAATTTGGGGGAACAAAAAACCGTCAGTGGAGGAGGCTGGTCAAGCTGGATTTCCGAACTCTGTGCTGTTGCAAAATTGGACCACGACCGCCACTCAACTCCGCCTTTGGCATCAGCATCACTTTACCTCTCGGAGAGCAACTGGGGTGCTCGAGAGATCACGTGACCTGGCGGGCTGAACACCCCCGTTGCTGGAGTTTCTCCAAATTTGCCTTGACACCACTACTTCCCCTCAGGTCCACTCGCCAGTCTTCCACGTCGATAAGCTTACCAAGGTCTCCACTGAGCAGAGCGTCCGCCAGGGGTGGATTGCGCTCCTTCAGCAAGGACAGCTCATGGGGGTTGGCCAGCAACATGTCTCGGAGCAAGGCTGGATTGTCCAAGCCCTGAGGAGATGAAGCTATGTCTCCGGGAGATGAGTGGGACTGCTGTGCTCCTGGTGGCCGGCGCTGCCGGGAGCCTGACGTGCCAGGCACGGCTATACTACGGAAGTCTATGCGGGGCAAGTCTGTTGGGGAAAATTGGTTCAGAGTTTACTTCCAGTGACACACAAGCATTTGAAGGGCACAGCGGAACATTTGCTGGTGAACGGTATACGGTAAATGGTAATTGCAGACATCTGACCCTTCCTCGGCGCTCTCTCACGCTGACTGAATATAAAGACTGCAGTCTGAGTGAACCCACAACCAAGAACAGAAAAGGGGTGCAGTCAATGGTAATGACCTTAGATTTTTGGCTTCTACAATATCCCAGAAGACATAACAAGTTTTTACTTACTTGTATTTTTTTTAACGTGTATTTATTTTTGAGAGATAGAGACAGAGCGTGAGCGGAGGAGGGGCAGAGAGGGAGACACAGAATCCCAAGCAGGCTCCAGGCTCCGGGCCGTCAGCCGAGCCCAACGCGGGGCTCGTACCCACGAACTGCGAGATCATGACCTGAGCTGAAGTTGAACACTTAACTAACTTAGCCACCCAGGAGCCCCTACTTACTTGTATTTTTAAAAAATTAAAGCTAGTCTTAATAAACATAACCACATAAATCTGGATGTAATTCTTGAGAAAAACTCTAGTTTGTTTTGACATTTCTCAAAGGGCCCGGACACCTGGGGTAAAGAATACTATACAAACCAAGTGAACTGCATAAATTTTAGATGTAAAATTCTACAAGTCTCTGCTAAACATACTCGTTCTTGGAACTTACACTTTCATCTGCGCACCACGGCTAACTCCTCTCACACCCCCAGGGAGCTAGCAGGTGTAATCATTTTACAGGAGAGACAAACAGAAGAAAAGGAACTTGCTCAGGTTTTCGGTGCTGAGGTCACCAAAAGATAGAACAGAATTAGAGGCTACAACTCCTGGGTTCTATAATCCAGGCTGAGCTGACCTTATTAAAATGAAAGGAAAATAAAAGGGAGCCTTACACAAAGGACCCACATATTATAGGATTCCATTTCTATGAAATGTCCAGAATAGGAAAATACAGACACAGAAAGTAGACTGATGGTTGCCTAGGGCTAGAAGGCTTGGAGGCAGATGGGGAATGACTGCTAATAGGTCCAGTTTCTTTATAAGGTGATAAAAATGTGCTACGATTGATTGTAGTGATGGCTGCACAACTGGGAATAGACTAAAAACGAACTGCACCCCTTACATGAGTGAACTGTATGGTATACGAATGATATCTCAACAAAACAGTTACTTAGAAAAGGAGCTTTACCTTAAAAAAAAAAGGTAGAGCAGAGACAGAATATAGGGGCTAGAACTGAGCGAATGTGTATCTCCTCAATCCCAAAAATGTGCCTGATGGTCACTCCTGTTTCAAGTTGAGGCTATCCTGAAGCTGTTGGGAAATCAACTAGAAGGGAGTCCTTTTTTTTTTTTTCTTAATGCTTATTTACTTTTGAGAGAGAGAGAGAGAGAGAGAGCGCGTGCACAAGCGGGAGAGGGGCGGAGAGAGAGAGGGAGACACAGAATCCGAAGCAGGTGCCAGGCTCTGAGCTGTCAGCACAGAGCCCCATGCGGGGCTCGAACCCATGACCTGTGAGATCATGACCTGAGCTGAAGTCGGTTGCTTAACCGACTGAGCCACCCAGGCGCCCCTAGAAGAAGGGAATCCTTAAACTCAAGTATCATTTTCTGCCTCTTTAGCATGGGTTCAACTAGCCACTTCCTTCCAACAGACCTCAGCTGGCAGCTTGTGTGTGTGTGTGTGTGTGTGTGTGTGTGTACACACACATGCGCATGAGGGAGTTAATCCATACCAACCAGCAACACATATATGGGTGGGCCTTCTCTGCAGGGCAAGAAATTTTTATCTTTAACCACGGTAACACTTATCTTGAGAGTCCATTCGCTTCAGAGTAATTCTGAAAAACTTGTTTACCTGAACGACTAGATCTGCTCCCTTCCCCCACAGACTGGCTCTCTTGTCTACATGCGACAGTACAGGAAAAAAAAAAACAACAACCAGCAATTCTCCAGAACTAACAATTTCACCAAATTAACCAAAGGAAGATTTGTTTTGGTTTTTTTTTGACTGACATGTTCAAGTCACAACTCTTTCTAAAGTTTAACAGTACACCCAAGGGACTAATGTAATCCCGATCTGGGAGGAACAGTGCTTGATGGTCTCTTACAGCCCCAGTTTCGGGCTGAATGGATGCACTGTGTTCTAAGCTGGCATGTGACACTCATCAACTGGAACCACAAACTTTAAACCCACTGACCTAGAGACTAAACAGTATTTAAAAAATCTACCTGAAGACAGCAGGGAATGGAAAACACTATTACATTTCATTAAAGGGTTCCACATCAGAACCCTGGCCACTTTTTGTAGATCGTGAACCCCTCTGAGTATCCAGAGAAGGCTACTAACCCTCTCCCTATCAAATGCACACATGCTCTCAGCCATGCAACTGTGAGTATTTATTTCAGGGACACAGAAACGTTCTAAATCCCAAAGCACAGATTCCAGACTATAAACCCCTATTCCTGATAGAACACCGAGACAGGTAAATTTCCTTTCACATGATTAACACGGCTGGTGGGCAAGGAGCAGAATCTGGTGGTCCGGCTGCCTAATGTTCATAAAGCTCAGTACAATGGGAAAAGTACCACGTTTTAGTTCCCACGCCTTCACTTATTAGCTATGTAACACTGAAGACATTACTTAAAACCGGAGCTTTGTCTAATAACGATAACAAATTAGAAAGAGGAATCTCCGCCCCTACAACCGTGATCCTGTGCAATGTGCATGCAAGTGCCTGGCTGACTGTAAAATGTTCCACACAGGCCTGCTAGCTGAGGGCCAGACACGAAGCAGCAAAAGTCAGTCAGGAATCACGGGCATAGATGGCCTCTTAAGTCCTTCCCCAGGATACAGTTCTCATCGATCACAACAGAAGCGAGCATTTATCGAGGGCAGGCTGAAGGCTGCACTATTTTCACAGCTAAGAAAACGGCCATAGGGAAGTCAACCCAGCCAAGGATACAGAGCAACCAAGGGGCAGACTCTGTACCCCGCAGTCTGAACCCGAAGCTAGTCCACAGCTCTGACCCACTGCATTGTGCTGTCTCCTGATGCCTGTGTCAGGGATGTCTTACTTGGGAACTGCACTGGAGGTCGAGGGTCTGCATTCTCCTTCTGTCGTAAAATCACGACATCCCCATCTTTCAAGCCGTAGGAAGCCAGCGATCTGTGGTTGTCTGTGAGGGGTCTTTCAGCATAGACGATCTACAACCAGAAAAGAGTTCACCATATGAAGCACTGAGAAATAACATGGAACAAAGCAGGAAGACTACGTACAGTGTCCCTTTTCACCAGATGTCAGTCCCAGCCTGCTCAAAACCCTCCAATGGTTTCCCATCACACCTGGAATAAAAGCCTAAATCCTTCCCGTTACCTGCTAGTCCAACAATTTGGTCCCTGGCTCCCCCTCTGACTTCATTTCATACTGTAATTGCTGCTCCCTAAATAATGTGATCAATTTCCCCCTTGGGACTGTTTCACTTGCTCTTCTCTCTACCTGAAGGATGTTCTTTCCCCAGCTATTTCTTTTTTAAGTAAGCTCTATGCCTAACATGGGGCCTGAACTCAGATCAAGAATTACATGCTCTACCAACTGAGCCAGCCAGACGCCCTCCCAGCCACTCTTTATTAAGGTCTCTGATCAAATATAACCTTTCCAGAGCCCTTCACTAATCACCCTATTTAAAAACCCTCTCATATTAAGTATCTATTTCTTTTTACTGTTTATTTTTGAGAAACAGAGCAAGGGGGGGGGGGGAGAGAGAGGGAGAAAGAGAGAAAGAGAGAGACAGAGGGGAAGGGAGGGAGGGTGGGAGGGAGGGAGACACAGACACAGAATTTGAAGCAGGCTCCAGGCTCTGAGCTGTCAGCACACAGCCCCACACGGGGCTTGAACTCACAAGCCATGAGATCATGACCTGAGCCAAAGTTGGACGCTTAACCGACTGAGCCACCCAGGAGCTCCTTAAATATCTGTTTCTTTATTGTCTTTCTGTTCCACTAAAATGGAAGCTACCTGAGGACAGGAATTTGTTTTGTTTGCGTAGCTCAAATGTCTTTTTTTTCTTGTGACAAGAACTTTTAACATTTACTCTCTTAGCAACTTTCCAGTATGGGATACAGTCTTGTCAATTACAGACACCAAGCTGTATATGACATCCCAATGTATCCATTTTTAAATGATCTTGCACGCTGGCAAGTCTAAAAGTTTTCCAAATACTGCCTGTTCTGCATTCTTCCTTCTCTTCCACTGGATCAGGGATGTACTACTAATAAAAACATTTTTTGATGTGCAATCAAACACTGAAAAAACCTGAGAGCATAAAAGCAGGTGAAACACTGTGCTGTAGGAAAAAACCGGAGAAAGGGCACACTACAGTTTAACCACAAAGGTACATAAAACCTATCCTGCACCATTACATACTACAGAGGGGTATTCAGAATAAACTCAGGCTTTGAAAGGTTTTCTTTCAAAAGATTCGCTGTGCACCAGGCCATGTGCAAGCCAAGGAACCTGAGTCCTGTCCTGGCTCTGACAGTGGCCGCGTCCCTCCGCTGGTCCTGGCTTCACATTTCCGTTTGTCAAGCAAGCAGTTGGGGTTAGATAATCGCTACAGCTGTCCCTTCCAGGTCGGTCTGCTACACTACCATTTTACAGTGCTTCCTCACATGTCCTCACAGCTCTTGCAGGAAGACTGCCTGACACACAACCTGAAAAATACAGATTTCTGCTGGGAAAAATGATCTGTCGTATCTGCTCTCAGAATCTACACTGACATGAGAAATAGAACCAACAGGAAACCGAATTTCCAAAGCCAAATACTTCTGGGGGTGCACAAAAAAATGGACTCAGAGCTCATAGGGCCGATTACACTTCCTAAGTTCTATACAGCATTAGAAAACGTATCGTTGGTTCTTACCCTCAACCTGCAAAGTTAAAACATGTTCCAGCAGTCCACTGGACTGTCACTGCATCGATCCACTCACACTCTGCTATTCTCCCTCATGTAACCACATATCGCGTGGCGAAAGTACAATAGAATCAACACAGACTGTTTGCAATACAACCCGCGAGCCGTATGGTAACTTGTGGAATTGCTGGGAAAACTACCATAAATCTGAAGGGACAAGTGTCCCAGCTGAGGTGTGCACCAAGCAAGAGGAGGCATGACAACAGAAATGCCATGCAGGCGGCTCTCACAAGGTGACCTCAACACAGCGAAGCCACCTTACAACAAAGGTACTGAGTGGTCCACGGCCCGCTCCTTAATTTTCCAGGTTCAGAAACTCAACCATCAGTACATGCAGAGATACAATCGGTTGACACATTTTAACTGTACTTATAGAAGAACATTTATCTACAACAGGGAATCAAACGCAGAGCATCAAAATGCTCCTATCCGGCAGCAGACTTGTCTTCAAGCTGGCAATGCTACCTGGAGGGCCATATGAAGACAGCAGACACAACCACGGCTTGCACTTGTATCGGAACGGGTTCCCACAGTCTCCCGCCTCATCCTACGCCCTCTCATTTCTAGGTGGGCACTATTCGTCCCATGTTGCGGACAGGGAAACAGAGTGCGGTGACCTGAGACTACACAGCTATTAAGAAGATAACTAGGGCAGCTTTTTCTGCCCCCAGGTCCTATCCCTGTGCTTTGATAAAACCATCTATTTTGTACCAAAAAATAAAGAAAGAAAAAAATAAGAAAATAAAAAAAGGAAAAAGAATAGAACTAGGATTGGAACACCTGCCTGACTCCAAGAGTGGGAGATCTTCCCTAAGGACCACATACAACTTTCCCAAACCGAAGTCCAATGCGGCCAGCTCAATTAGCTGGTGACCTGAACAAGAGCTATTAAGCCATCTGTCACCACTGAGGGCCTATGCTCACCAGGGGAACCAAAACCCTGTGCACCGCTCAGCGTATCAATGTGTCCTGAACATGAGGAAGGACCACTGGCGGCTCCTCACTCAGGACTTCCACGTAAAAACTCCACGATGTTCAGTGGACATAGTCTTTCCTCAGCAGACGCTGTAAATGTTTTTTTTTGTTTGTTTTTTTTGTTTTTTAAAAAAGACAGCCTGGGGGCGCCTGAGTGGCTCAGTCAGTTAAGTGTCCAACTTCGGCTCCGGTCATGATCTCAGGGTTGGTAAGTTCGAGCCCCCACGTCAGGCTCTGTGCTGACCGCCCAGACTGGAGCCTGCTTCGGATTCTGTGTTTCTCTCTCTCTCTGCCCCTCCTCTGCTCGTGTTCTGTCTCTCTCTCTCTCCCCCCAAAATAAACAAACATTAAAAAAAAAACTTTTTAAAATAAAGACAGCCTGATCTAACAATAAAAGTTTAAGATCCTGGTAATAACTACCACCAAACACATACATGGCATGTGGAACATTGCTATCTTGCCCCATTTCCTAAAAATACTAGACTGAAGAATGTGGGTGAGGAGCAAAACATTCTTCACTCTGACAAAGCAGCAGGCGTATTCCATTTTAGTCCAAGGACGCAAATGAAATAAACAAAAGCTTAGCTGAAATTATAACTGCCACAAAGAACCGACTTCTTTTTGTTAAAACAGGCTTAAGAGTCTAAGAAAGACAATTATTGTATAGCTAAAGTCCTATAAGAAATCTGAATGAGTCTCCAGCTCAACAAGAGTGTACCATCAGACCAATGGTTTCACATTTCCACCAGTCAAAACAAAGAGTTTCGGTAAGGCATTGGTGATGCTTTCCACCATAATATCCAACTCAAAGGCCACAAAGCTAAAAATTCTGGTTTTGCCAGTTATGAGGACACACAACAGGACAATTTACACATCTACAAGTCTCAAGCTGCGAAACTGGCACACTGCTAGTACTTACTCCAGAGGCAGCACCCTAGAGACCAAATTCTAAGCTTAATCAACATTTAACAATAGACTAAAACAACTCCAAGACCAACAACTCCATCATTAAGCATGAGGTCAAATGCCTTCTTGTCTTCAATCAACAGAAATTGTAACAATACATTTCTAGCAGTAAGGACCATCAACTGGCCACAGAATCTTTGGACTCACATCTGAATGACTCCCTAATACTATCTATCATTAATTGAAAACCTACTATATGCCAAGTGATCTACATATACATCTCATGCCACAGCTTGACTTTTCCAACCCTTCTGGAAAACAATATGGCAAGTTACAAAAAGCCTTTCAAAAGACCTGGCAATTCCATAGCTAAGAATACATCCTGAGAAAACAATCAGAAATGGGGACGAAGCCTTAAATACAGATATCCATGGAAATGTTACTAATAACTGCTTCCGATTCCCCCAATTCAAATGCCCAGCAATAGGCAAATTTTTAAATAAACTGCGGTACATCTGTATTACATGCCCATTAAAATTATAAATTTGAAGAACTTGAAATGTCAGGGAAAAATGCTGACAATGTAGCTTTGACTGAACAAAGAAAGTTGAAACTGTTGGTACAGTTCAGGGCATCATGTTTAAAAGTTACATTGTAACCACAGAAAAGGAAGAAAGCTTAGGGAAAAAGATACACTAAGAAGTAAACTGCAGTTGTTTTGGGGTGATATGGTAATAACTTTTTCTCTCTACCTTTTCCTAGAAGTTACAAATTCTCTAAAACGAATATGCAGTATTTATCAGAAAAAAAATTCACGAAAATTACCTGCAAAAATAAGTATGTCAAAACCAGCTACAATAGAAAATTTCAGTTTCCACTGCTTTAAAACAGTGTTCTACAAGCGACAAATCACGCTGTGTACAGAGCTGCTTTCCCAGGATCATACAGTTACTGCTATTACTTGGCATTTACACACGCCTTTTGAGAGTCCTTACACATTCTGCACACGTTTTTACCACATGCCACCTACAGGGGTAAATTATAATGATGTTTCAAAAATACAAAGACATTAATTTAAAGTGAAGCTAAGTTCTGATAATTCTTTGAAGTCTGCCCAGCCAAGTTCTGCATCAAAGCATCAAACAGAGCCATGACCGGCTTCCAAGCCCACACTTGTATTAAGAGATGGAACATGCCCAGCTTTAATCACATGTACAAGTAGAGATAGTTTCTATTCTAAATTTGTTATCATCACATTGTAACTACTATAATCAGACTAGAGCTGTTAAAAAGTAACGTCTTTTCCAAGTGCATACTTATGCACGACTGATGCTGATGTGAAAGTGTGAATTCTAAACCAGTGATCCCCAATGTGGGGCAGGCATGCGAAACAGTTCTTTAAAGATGTGGGAATAGAAAAATATTAGAATTTTCATGTCCATTTATTTTAGTTCATCCTTCCTTAAACGCTATCCTATGGTTGTTTATAATGGACATAAGGTTATTACTTCACTCATTGATGTTTACGGTTATTCTATACATATGTGCGCATATATATAATGCATATAACATTAGTTCATGTTTATAATTTATTATATGTATCGCAAAGATGTATGTTCCAAAACACTGTACACAAAGGGAAACCTGACTGAAAAAGTTTGGAGATCCGTGGTTTGGACACACCGTGACAGGAAAGAACAGCCAGGAACCAGAAAGAAAGGAAAGAAAGAAAGAAAGAAAGAAAGAAAGGAAAGAAAGGAAGGAAAGAAAGAAAGGAAAGAAAGAAAGAAAGAAAGAAAGAAAGAAAGAAAGAAAGAAAGAAAGAAAGAAAGAAAGAGGAAAGAAGAAAAGAAAAAGAAGAAACTCCCTTTAGAAATGGAGGTGAAGGAACGAGGACAGAGAAGGCAAACAAGAAAGAGGCAGAGCAGGAGGACTAGGAGGGGAAAAGGAGTAACATGGGAGATCCTGGGCGGTGAAGCAGTGGGAGTGGGGGCCTCAAGTAAGTGATGTATTTGTAGGTAAAACTATAATGATGTTTACCGTTACGATCTGGCGAACGGAAATGACTCAAGTGTGTGTCTAGGGTGGATCCTGTTCCTGCCTCATGGGCAAGGCAAGCAACTGAAAAGACAACCGACCACCAGACATCTTAAAATAGATACTGTGTTAGGTTACAATGGAGCCAACGGAACAAACTTGAAACAGGGGAGCTGTTTACAGCTGGGTAATACAGGCTTCACAGAAGTTGGAGCCCAGGCTTCCATATGCTAATTTGGCTTGGGAGGAAGTAAATGCCCAAATGGTGACCTAATGAATAAGAAAGAATTTGTGGAGTTAGCCTAACTGTTCAATGAGTGAGGTACTCCTAACATCCTGAGCAAACAGAGGACTGTGCCTGCCTGGACCATACAACCAACGGTCTTTTCCATCGGTCTCTTCCTTTAAATTTGTTACAGCCCGTCTCAAAAAGGGCAGGAAGAGAGGCAATGCCACTTTTCATCTTCTCCCAAGCCCAAATAACGATGAGACCAACTTACATTTTCATTTTTTATTCCCCCCTGCCAGCTGGTGATTATAACCAGGGTAACAGAACCAGAGGGTAGAGAGCAACTGAAAATGCCACCTTCAAAAATTTCAGAATTGTGTTTACTTCCCTACTTAAACTGTCCTTCCCTAGTTTTTCACGTGAGGGATTCATGGGCAGGAACTGGCTCCTCAGTTTTTAGAAAACATTTGCAAAAATTTCTTTTTACCGATTTCTTTGTAGCTTCTGCAGCTTCAGTCTGCGTATGTGACACTTTGCATCCTGAAACCTATTCTTTCTTGATATTCAGCTTTATGCCAAGGTTCTAAAGTTCACATCGTGTAAAGGAATCATACTCACTTCTGAACAAAATATTGACGCATCTGTTTATCACAATAAAGGGCAGAACACGCTGCAGTTGGGCAATAGTTTTTGGAAGTATTTCATAACTGCAGTAGAAAATCACGATTTACATTCTGGGGCCCTGGAGGACTTCTATAATTTTCTCAACGTTTAGACCATGTCCTCCACGGTCCACTTATCAAGTCGAGATTTAAATGTTTTCCTGTAAAGGCCAGAGTTATCGTCACCGATTCTGTTTGGTGGCAGCTCAGGGCATTCTGAGAATAAATTATGTTGCTCGTTTCAAATAAATGTAAGAGCAGCTGAATTTCCTTCCAGCATGGTAGGGAAATGAAACAAGCAAGCAAATCACACTGAGAAGATACCAGGCCATTTTTACGAAAATATCCTCATAAAGCTCTGAACTTTGAACCCACCCAAACTCTCAATTGTGGCCTGAAATAAAGAAGGATTCTGGCCTACTACCAGCGAAGAAACCAGAGAAACAGCTTGAAATGAACGAATAACTACCTTTTTTTTTTTTTTTTAGAGAATTTAATCAGAAATGCCATGCGGTAGGGAAAAAGGTACAGGGTATTTCCAAATGCCTCAAAACAAGGTAAGGCAAGTCTCAAACTTTTTCCTTCACTAGGAGTGCAGATCTCTACATTTAAAGGTAAATTACGGCTGCTGAAGCAGGAGCTCTGTCCAGAAAACCAGATGAACACCAACCTACCACAGCGATCCAAACTGGTATTTCTGGTTGGGGAAGTAGAATGTATGAACTCTTGCAGACCTGGAGCTTCTTCTTAGGTCCACAACACCCCAAACTCGGGATTATTAGGGGAGAAGGGGCCAAAGAGCCAGAAGGTGGGGCGGGCCGCCCAACAGTCCACGCGCCCCTCGGGCTGCAGTGGGTGCGTCTGCGGTCAGGTTCTCCGCTCCCTCCCATGGCACCCCACCCCACGCTCGGAGTGTGTGGGGGCAGCTACCGATCCCAGCTCCCTCCCGGACGCGGGGGCGAGCTGGAAGAGGCCATCCTGCTCCCCCACCCCCAATTCCCCACCAGCAGCAAAGGGAGGGCGTGAGACCCCAAGGCAGGAGGGTCAGCCCTGGAGAGAGACCCCGCTCGCTGCCCGGCGTACCTGGCTCTCGGCTGCGGGGATGCCGGACTCGAGCTC
This sequence comes from Acinonyx jubatus, assembly GCF_027475565.1. NCBI lineage: Eukaryota > Metazoa > Chordata > Mammalia > Carnivora > Felidae > Acinonyx > Acinonyx jubatus. Next base: position 11,215,056 of record NC_069381.1, on the reverse strand, counting down.
GCACAGCGCGCGGAAGTTGTGCAGCTCGAAGTCGGCGTCGACCTGGAGGGAAAAGGTCACCTCGGAGAGGTCCCTCCGCACACAGTACACGGTGAGCAGCATGGCCCGGGCCCGACCCAGCTCGGCTCGGCCCGGCCTCGGCGCTGGGCTGCGGGGCGGCGGCGGGGCCTGGCTGGTGCTGCGGGCGGACGGCGCGGGCTGCTCGCTCGCCCGCTTGCTCCTTCCCTCCCTCACACACGCTCAGTGACTCACTCCCTCCCGCCCTCACTACCAAGCACGGCCGCCGCCACCCGCCTGCGACTCCGTCTGCCTGCCTGCCGGCCTGCCTCCCACCGCTGCCGCCAAGCGCGCCAGCCGCCCGGCGCCCCGCCCCGCCGCAACGCGGTTGCCGTAAAGCCCGCCTGGCCCTTTCTGCCGTCGCGACGCGGCGAAGGGGCGGGCCGGGAAGAGGGAGGCGGGCAGCTGGGAGAGGATTGGAGGGGCTGGGGAAGAGAGAGGGAGGAGGCAGGGCGAGAAAAGGAGAGAGAAGGAAAGGAGCGAGGAGAATCAAAAATGTACCAACTGAGGGAGTTAATAGCTGAAGTCTGTGGCGGACTCCACAATCTCATTCATCCGGCAGGCATTTATGAAGCGCCCTCCAGGTGGATACAAAAAATGCGTAAAAAGCTAGGTCTTTCTTGGCCCTTAAGAACTCTCAGCTTGGTATAGGCGACTGACAACTAGGCAGAGGGTTCTAAAATGTGTTCTACGAAGCAGAAATTGAGGCTCAGAGAGCTTAACCCACTTCTTGTGCTAATGATTGAGGGTTAAAACCAAAATCATAACCCTGCCTAGTCTATAGAACCGGGCTTACTCTGACCCCTGACCCCTTCCTGCGCTCTGCCCTCCCAGCCACGTTGGGATTTTCAGTTCCTCCAAGGCTCCATTCCTCTGCCTTGTAAAGTGTTCCCTCTACTTGGACTGTCTCCTTCCTACACCTGACAATATCGGGCACGGCTTAGACTCCACCCCACGAAGTATTTTCTCCTGTCATGGCCTGTTTCGGGCCACCTAGCTGATGAGTGGATAGAGGCCCAGAACATGAGGCTTCCAGAAAACCAAAACGGGTGCATGAGCGGCACCTCCCTGCTTACCACCCGCTTCTTCCCTATCCACGGAGTAAGGACCCCTCTTCTATTATAACAGGAGGGAAGGAGGAAGCAGGATGGCTACGGAGGCAGGTAAGTAGGTAGGTTGGCTGGCGAGAAAGTCAATGACTGGCTGGAGACTTTTCTCTCTGGAGGAGGGAAGGTCATCTCTGGAGGAGCAGGGGGTTGAGAAGAGTGGGTGTATGGGCTACACAAAACCTGGCTGTCAGCGACTTAAGCAAAGAAAGGTCTATTTTTCTCCCAGGATAGGAAGCCTGGAGGTAGACAGCCGCATCTGTTCAGTGACTCAGTGATCCCGGGGCCTGTATTTCTGTAAATCTTTTGGCCTTTCCCTGAGAGTCACAACATGGCTGGCTGCCTCCACGCCATGCCTCGTTTTCTTGTTCGAGGCAAGACCTTGCCCAGAAGTCCTGCGGCGGGTTTCTGATTACATCTCGCTGGCCAGAACTGTGCCACGCAGACGCCCGCAAGGCTAGGAAAGTGAGTGTTTAGCTTTCCTCACCTCTTTAAAGGACATGGACAGGAGAAAAAGGTTTTGGCAACGGGTGTTAGGTGGAACCTGCATATAGTGCCTGCTACGGCAGGGAAGATTTGAAATAACCGTTGCAAATTGAAGCAAGTTGAACAGAGAAGTCACGCAGAATTGCCACGTGGTGTCGAGGATGCAGCTGAGGTTGGAATCATGAATTGATGAATTTTTCTGTTACATGATTTTTCTAGTGGTGCTCAGGTGCCCAGGGGTGACAGAGTTTATTTTCCAAAGATGGCCAAGGCAACATCTTATACGTATACACCTTATACGTTCTTCCTACGATGTGTCCATAACATTCCTTCTATGAGGAGATGGGGTGTATGTCCTTCCATGTATTTTTATGTTATTTTATCTTTTTTAGAGAGAGGGCAAGATTTGGGTAGAGAGAGAGGGAGAGACAGAATCTCAAGCAGGCCTCACACCCAGTGCAGAGCTCAGTGTGGGGTGATATGGGAAACAAAGGCAAGAAGGAAATGGCAGATAAAAATGAAATTTCCCTATAACCTGCAGCCCATTAACAAAAAATACTTGAGCTCCCTACTGTCTTAATGTTAATGCTTTGCTGGAGGGTTAAACAACCTTAGCTTGACACTAACTCGGCCTCCAGTATCCTGTGACTCTTCTTTAGCATATGAAAATCTCTTTGAAAACTTCCCCTTGACTTTACCTCTCCCAACTCCCAAGTATATAACAAGTTTCTCATGGTCCCCGGGGCAGCACTTCCTGCCAATGGGTCCTGTCTCTATGCTTTAATAAAATCACCTTTTTGCACCGAAGATGTCTTCAAGAATTGTTTCTTGGCCATCGGCTCCAGACCCCCACGAGCCCCCATCACCCCAAAACTTCATCACTTCCAATCACTAACCCTGCCCCCCACTGCAAGTGTGACCACTTCCCTGACTTCTAACAGCACAGACTCATGAGTCTTGCGTCTGCCTTCTTTCACTCAACAGCAAGTGTCTTGTTCATATCACTGCATGTAATTATAACTTGTATATCCCCATTGCTGTATAATATTTTGTTGTGTGAATATACCACAATTCATCCATTTTGTGGCTGATGGGCATTTGAATAGATACATTTTTTTTTTCTTGAACCATTTTGAATTTTGGTGTCCCAAACTTGCAGTCTAAAAAGTCCTAACGTAAGGGGCACCTGGGTGGCTAAGCCAGTTGAGCGTCCAACTTTGGCTCAGTTCGTGATCTTGCAGTTCCTGAGTTCGAGCCCTACATCGGGCTTGCTGCTGTCAGCCCGTCAGCACAGAGCCTGCTTCGGATCCTCTGTCCCCCCACCCCCTCCCCCTCCCCTTCCCTACTTGCGCTCTCTCATAAAAAAATAAAAAATAAAAAGTCCTAACGTAAAATAAATAAATAAGTAAATACATAGTCCCAATGCAAGCCAACATGTGCAAATCCAGGGTACACACACCACTAAACAGTTCTGAAACTCCCCAACTTGCAGATTCTGCTCATTAATTGTTAGAAGATAGCTTAAGTTACCCATACACTCATTCAACATGTTTTGAGCACCTACTGTGTGCAAAAGTATCATTTAAGACAGAGGGATTCAAAGTCTAACTGGATGGATAAGGTTTCTGCCTCATGGACAGCATATTCTAGTGGAGGTGACAGACAATAACACACATGAATAAATAAACACAAAAAGCACAGACTTTATAGAAGAAATAAACAGGGTGATGTCATAGGGAGCAACTTAAGGATGGAAATATGGTGTGAGGGGCGCCTGGGTGGCTCAGTCAGTTGAGCGTCCGACTTCGGCTCAGGTCATGATCTCACATTCTATGAGTTCCAGCCCCGCGTCAGGCTCTGTGCTGACAGCTCAGAGTCTGGAGCCTGCTTTGGATTCTGTGTCTCCCTCTCTCTCTCTGCCCCTCCCCTGCTCACACTCTGTCTTTCTCCCTCTTAAAAAGAAATAAACATAAAAAATAAATTAAAAAAAAAAAGAGTTCATGCTGTCCAGAAATAAACCCTCACATTTATGGTCAATTAATTTTCAACAAGAGTGCCAAGATAATAGAATGGGAAAAAGAAGAGCCTCTTCAACAAATGGGACAACTAGACCTCCACATGTGAAAAAATCAAGGTGGACCCCTACCTCCCACTACATACGAAACTAACTCAAAATGGATCTCAGACTTCCATGAAGGAGCTAAAGCTATGAAACTCTTAGAAGAAAGTACAACAGTGAATCTTTGTAACCTTGGATTAGGCAAAGCCTTCTTAGATAGGACACCAAAAGGTGCCAGGAAAGAAAAAACAGATTAATTGGACCTTATCAAAATTAGAAACTTTTCAGAGGACACTACTGAGAAAGTGAAAAGACCATCACAGGAGATAATATTTGCAAATCATATATTTCATAAAGGACTTACATCTAAAATATGTAAAGAACTCTTACAGCTCAATAATACAAAGGCAAACAAGTTTTTAAAAAATTTTTAAATATTTTTTTTGGGGGGGGGCGCCTGGGTGGCTCAGTCGGTTGAGCGTCCAACTTCAGCTCAGGTCACGATCTCGCGGTCTGTGAGTTCGAGCCCCGCGTCGGGCTCTGTGCTGACAGCTCGGAGCCCGAACCTGTTTCGGATTCTGTGTCTCCCTCTCTCTCTGACCCTCCCCTGCTCATGCTCTGTCTCTCTGTCTCAAAAATAAATAAACATTAAAAAAAATGAAGAAAAAAATAAAGGCTTCTTTAAAAAAATAAATAAATAAAATATTTTGGGGGGGGGGGTGAAGGGGCAGAGAGAGAGGGAGACACAGAGTCTAAAACAGTCTCCAGGCTCCAAGCTGTCAGCACAGAGCCTAATGTGGGGCTTGAACTCACGAACTGCAAGATTGTGACTTGAGCCGAAGTCAGACACGCAACCGACTGAGTCACCCAGGTACCCCTAAAACATTTTTTTTAATGTGCAAAGAAAGGATCTGAAAAGACATTTCTCCAAAGAAGATATACAAATAGCCAATATGAAAAGATGCTCAACATCATTAGCTATCAGAAAAATGCAAATCAAAACCATAAGAAGATACCATTTCACATCCACGAGGATGGCTACAATCAACACGACAGATATGACAAGTTGTGATGAGGATGTGGAGAAATTAGAACTCTTAAATTAGAATTGTTAATTGTTAATATTTATTTTTGTTTTTATTTTTTAATTTACATCCAAGTTAGTTAGCATATGGTGCAACAATGAGTTCAGGAGTAGATTCCTTAGTGCCCCTGACCCATTTAGCCCATCCCCCCTCCCACAACCCCTCCAGCAACCCTCTGTTTGTTCTCCACATTTATGAGTCTCTGCTGTTTTGTCCCCCTCCCTGTTTTTAGATTATTTTTGTTTCCCTTACCTTATGTTCATCTGTTTTGTCTCTTAAAGTCTTCATATGAGTGAAGTCATAGGATGTTTGTCTTTCTCTGACTAATTTCACTTAGCATAATACCCTCCAGTTCCATCCACATAGTTGCAAATGGCAAGATTTCATTCTTTTTGACTGCCAAGTAATACTCCATTGTATATATATACCATATCTTCTTTAACCATTCATCTATCGATGGACATTTGGGCTCTTTCCATACTTTGGCTGTTGTCGATAGTGCTGCTATAAACATGGGGGTGCATGTGTCCCTTTGAAACAGCACACCTGTATCCCGTGGATAAATGCCTAGTAGTGCAATGGCTGGGTCGTAGGGTAGTTCTATTTTTAGTTTTTTGAGGAACCTCCATACTGTTTTCCAGAGCGGCTGCACCAGCTTGCATTCCCATTGTGTTTTTTTATTTTAGCCATTCTAACAAGTGTGGGGGGATATCTCATTGTAGTTTTGATTTGCATTTCCCCAATAATGAGTGATGTTGAGCATCTTTTCATGTGTCTTGTTGGCCATCTGTATGTTTTCTTCGGAGAAATGTCTGTTCATGTCTTCTGTCCATTTTTTTTTAAGTATTTTTTTTTTAAGTTTACTTATTTATTTTGAGAGATAGAGACCGAGCACACAAGCGAGGAAGGGGCAAAGAGAGAATCCCAAGCAGGCTCCACACTGCCAGCACAGAGCCCAGTGCGGGGCTTGAACCATGAACTGTGAGATCACGACCTGAGCCAAAGTCAAGAGCCAGACGCTTAACCAACTGAGCCACCCAGACGCCCCTCTTCTCTCCATTTTTTAATTGGGTTATTTGTGTTTTGGGTGTTGAGCTGTATCAGTTCCTTATATATTTTGGACACTAACCCTTTATTGGATATGTCATTTGCAAATACCTTCTCCCATTCAGTAGGTTGCCTGTTGGTTTTGTTGATTGTTTCCTTTGCAGTGCAGACACTTTTTATTTCGATGTAGTCCCAATCGTTTATTTTTGCTTTTATTTCCCTTACCTCAGGAGACCTATCTTGAAAAATGTTGTTGTGGCCAATGTCAGATAAATTATTGTGCTCTCTTCAGGGATTTTTATAGGTTCAGTCTCACATTTAGGTCCTTAATCCATTTTATTTTTGTGTATGGTAAAAGAAAGTGGTCCAATTTCATTCTTTTCCATGTCGCCATCCAGTTTTTCCAATACCATTTGTTGAAGACATTGTCTTTTTCCCATTGTATATTCATTCCTCCTTTGTCAAAGATTAATTGACCATATAATTGTGGGTTTCTTTCTGTGTTTTCTATTCTGTTCCACTGGTCTATGTGTCTATTTGTATGCCGGTACCATACACTTTGGATTACTTGAGGTTTGTAATATAACTTGAAGTCTGGAATTGTGATACTTCCAGTTTTGTTTTTCTTTTTCAGGATTGCTTTGGCTATTCGGGGTCTTTTGTGGTTCCATACAAATTTTAGAATTTTTGTTCTAGTTTTGTAAAAGATGCTATTGATGTTTTGATAGGAATTGCATTAAATCTGTAGATTACTTTGGGTAGTGTAGACATTTTAATAACATTTCTTCTTCCAACCCATGAGCATGGGATGCCTTTCCATATCTTTGTGTGTCACCTTTTTTTTTTTAATTTTTAAAAATGTTTTTATTTATTTTTGAGAGACAGAGCATGAGCAGGGGAGGGTCAGAGAGAGAGGGAGACACAGAATCGGAAGCAGGCTCCAGACTCTGAGCTGTCGCACAGAGCCTGACGCGGGGCTCAAATCTGTAAACCACGAAATGGTGACCTGAGCCGAAGTCCGACGCTCAACCGACTGAGCCACCCAGATGCCCCACTTTGTATCATCTTGAATTTCCTTCATCAGTGTTTTATAGTTTTCAGACTACAGGCTTTTCACCTCTTTGGTTACATCTATTCCTAGACATTTTATTGGTTTTGGTGTAATTGTAAATGTGATTGTTTTCTTTTTTGTTTTTTTTCAATTTAATTAAAAGAATTTTTTTTGAGAGAGAGAAGGAGAGTGTAAGCAGAGGAGAGGGGTAGAGGGAGAGAGAGAGAGAGAGAGAGAGGGAGAGAGAGAGAGAATCTCAAGCAGGCTCTATGCCCGATGCGGGGCTTGATCCCACAACCTTAGCATCATGACCTGAGCTGAAATCAAGAGTCAGATGCCCAACAGACTGAGCCACCCAGGCACCCAATATGATTGTTTTCTTAATTCCGCTTAAGAAAAAAATTTTTGCTTTAGAGGGGTGTTGGATGGGGGGAGGAGAGAGAGGGGGAGACAAGAAAGAGAAGGAGAGAGAGAGAGAGGTTGATTTTCAAGCAGGGTCCACACCCAACACGGAGTCCAATGCATGGCTCAATCACGTGACCCTGGGGTCATGACCTGAGTCAAAATCAAGAGTCACTCAACTGACTAAGCCACCTAAGCGCCCCCTTAATTTCACTTTCTGCTGCTTCATTACTAGTGTATAGGAATGTAACAGATTTCTGTACATTTTGTATCCTGCGACTTTATTGAATTCATTTATTAGTTCCAACAGTTTTTTGTTGGAGTCTTTAGGGTTTTCTATATACAGTATCATGTCATCTGCAGAGAGTGACAGTCTTCTTCCTTATCAGTTTGGATGCCTTTTATTTCTTTATGTTGTCTAACTGCTGTAGCTACGACTGCCAGTACTATGTTGAATAAAAGTGGTGAGCGTGGGGGCACTTGGCTGGTTCAGTCAGTGGAGCTTACAACTCTTGACTGATCTCAGGGTCATGAGTTCCAGCCCCATGTTGGGTGTAGAGAATGAATGAATGAATGAATGAATGAATGAATGAATAAGTCTATTTTTTTAAGTGAGTGACAGTGAACATCCTTGTCTTGTTCCTGACCTTAGGGGAAAAGCTCTTGGTTTTTCACCACTGAGGATGATGTTGGCTGTGGGTTTTTCATATAAAGCCTTTATTATATTGAGGTATGGGCCTCACCCCTTTTGGACTCTGCTCAACTGCCTCTTGAGATCTGGTTCAGAGTGTGGATTCCTACCTCTCTCTCATCACTCTATGAGATAGACCTTGCATTTCTATTACTGGTGACCACAAATGGCTTGAGACATTTCCAGTTATTAAAAAATTTTTTTTAATTTTTTTTTTTTTTGAGAGAGAGAGAAAGAGAGTGAGCGGGAGAGAGGGCAGAGGGAGGGAAACAGGATCTCAAGCAGGCTCCGAGCTCAGCACACAGCCTGATGTGGGACTTGCTCCTATGACCCTGGGATCATGACCTGAGCTGAAATTAAGACTTGGACACTCATCTGACCGAGCCACTCGGGCGCCCCTGTGATCTGTAATTCTACATCAGGATGGGGTGGGGCGGACCTCAAGAGAAAGCCTAGACAAACAGGGTTACCCTTGATTCCCACGTATCAATGAGTGCTGTGTGTCAAGAATCCTGCAAATGGCTGCTACCCTTTCCTGAATGCTAACGTTGTGCCACACATTCTTGTAAGCACTTTGTGTTTCCGAGTCATGTGATCGTCACAAAAGTCCTGTGAGATGTGACGTCCATTCTACAGATGAACCACCTGAGGTGTAATGAGGGGTCAGTCTCCTGCCCAAGGACATACAAGCAGTGAATGGCAGTTCTGGGATTCCAACCAGGCAATCTGACTCAAGTCCATAGTCTTAACCACTACTCTACGTTGCTACACTGACAACCTCATTTTATTCTTCTAAAAATTCTCAGAGGTAGGAAATACAGGTTTCCCCTGTGATCTGAAAGTAGGTGGTCCCTCTGAAGCCTTGTGTAAATCGAAATGGTGTAAAATGAAGAAGGGATTAGCATTTCATGAAATTGAAAATCCTCTGCAGGTTTCTCTTGGTTACTGAAAATAAGTAACTAACGTAACGTAGGTCTTTTGTAAAACTGAAGTTTCATAAAGTGAAAATATCTAGGGGCGCCTGGGTGGCTCAGTTGGCTAAGCCTCCAACCTTTAATCTCAGCTCAGGTCTTGATCTCAGGGTCATGAGTTCAAGCTCTGCACTGGGCTCCATGCTGGGAGTGAAGACTACTTAAAAAAAAGAAAAAGAAAAAGAAAAGAAAGAAAAGAAAAGAAAAGAAAAGAAAAGAAAAGAAAAGAAAAGAAAAGAAAAGAAAAGAAAAACATCTATTTCTAACCTTTAACTAAAGCACCAATGTGCTGCCTGCACACTACATGTGGAGACATCTGGGTCTGCTCCAAAACCCTGACTTTCAAAACCATATGGTTGCCACCAGCAATGTTTTTTGTCTGCTTCTGGGTGCTTGCCTCATTCTTCTGTACTAGAAAAAACAAATCGGTAAAGGCATTTCCCTGGTTGAGTTTTAAAACTCCTGCAAAAGGGACTAGACTCCCCAAACACTGTAAGTACTTGTTTGATATTTGTGACTTGTTTTTTTTTTTAAACAGGTATATATCGTTCTTTGAATTCTTCCCTCATCAACAGTTCACGGTTGCTCAAAGACACCTCTCTTACCTTGCCATTCCTGGCACGTCAACTGGTAGCAGACAGTGCTCTGTTTTACTCATTTTACCTTAACACAAAAACTCTCCTCATTCGGTTTCCTGTTTCTTAGGCCGGGATCATGTGCAGATGTATAATGCAATGCCTCCTCCCTTTCCTGCTTATCTTTCCTACAATCCGATAGCATTTCAATCCCACCATATTCTAGGTCAACTCCTCATTTCCAATGTACCGTGTACTCCGTGTTGTCACAACATGGCAGGTGATTATGGCTTTAATTTCAAGCACCATAATTTGCCTACTCGGAAGTTTGTCGCTAGAGATCAAAATGTACTTTGATTACCAGAGTCAGCCTGGGCAGAAGTACAAAACAGGCCAAAGTCTGTCCTTGGCAAGCTCAACCTGATGCTCCTTCCTTGGCTCATGGACTCTCTCTCCACCTGTTCCTCTTAGTTCTCATGGGTCCTGCTTTCCTCACTTGCCTTTTTAAAACCTGCTCTCAAGAAAAGAGCTGGCCTGGGGTGCCTGGGTGCTTCAGTCGGTTGGGCATCTGACTCTTGGTTTTGGCTCAGGTCATGATCTCACGGTTTGTGGGTTCAAGCCCTGCATCGGACTCTGTGCTGACAGCACAGAGCCTGCTTGGGATTCTCTGTCTCCCTTTCTCTGTCCCTCCCCTACTCGTTTTCTCTCTTTTTCTCTCTAAATAAATAAATAAACATTAAAAAAAAGGGGAGCTGGACTAATTCACACTAAGGTACTAATGAACTCGGTATGAAACTCGGTATGCTCTCTCTTATGGTAGCTAGCTGCATTTTAATAGGGGATAAAGGTATCAATCATCAGCTGCAGATTTCTAGGCTTCAGGGAATTTGGTTGGGAAAGTAAATTTTCCCAAGAACCTCTGGATTGACACGAACTTACTTCACCTGTTCTGTTGACATTTGACCAGGAGTTTGTTGATCTATCCTTGTTATTTATTTTACCTTTTCTATTCTTTCCCTTCAGGAAGCTCCCAGTTTTTCATGACAAACGTGAGTGTCCTTCTTGGAACACCGCATCACAGTTGTGGAGGGATCTCAGGTGTCATGGCGAAGAGTACAGAGTCAGCTTTTAAGATATAAAGTAGATACAAAACATTCTTAGTGGACACTGCCAATGTGAGAATCATTACGATATCATGGATATGTTCAAAGTCTTTTAGCCACTTGGAACAACTTGGGTTCACTCACCATAATCAGCAATAGAACTGTATTGGACATAGACCATTCATTAATTTCTTCAACAATTCTTAACACCTACTGAATGCCAGACATTGTTCTAGGTACAGCAGGAAACAAGGCAAAGACCCTATCCACATGGAGCTTTTTTTTTTTCTTAATTTTTTTTAACGTTTATTCATTTTTGAGAGAGACAGAGCGTGAATGGGGCGGGGGGAGGGCAGAGAGAGGGAGACACAGAATCCGAAGCAGAATCCAGCCCATGAGCCCCCCGTCGCGGGGCTGAAACTCACAAACTGTGAGATCGTGACCTGAGCCGAAGCTGGACACTTAGCCGATTGAGCCACCCAGGCGCCCCTACATGGAGCTTTCATTCTATCGAAAACATATAGGATGTGTCAGTTGGTGATAAACGCTCTAGAAGGAAAAAAAGGAAGCAGAGGGTAGGGAGTGTTGGTAACTGGGGGGAGCAATTTGAGCATTCAGTGGTTGCTACTTCACAGAGGGCGGTCTGTCTTATAAGGTAACATCCAAGCAGGATGAAGCGGAATGGAGTAAATCACGTGGACAATGCAAGGATACTCAGCACAGGGTAAAAGCAAGTGTGAAGACCTAAATATGGAAGCATACCTGCCCCGCTCAAGAAACAGAATGAAGAAAAGCACTTCTGGAAATCAATGAATGAGGAAAGTAGACAGGAACCCACAGGACCACATTATGGGGCAAGAGATTGTAAGGACCTTGGCTTTCACTGAAATAGGAAGCCACTGAAGGGTTTTGAGCAAAATGACATGACGTAATGCGTGTGTTAAAAGATCACTTTGGGGGCACCTGGTTGGCTCGGTTGAGTGTCCAACTCTTGATTTCGGTTCAGGTCATGATCCTAGGGTTGTAGGATCGAGCCCTGCGTTGGGCTCCATGCTGAACATGAAGCCTGCTTGAGGTTCTCTTTCTCCCTTCTGCCCCTCTCCCCTGCTCGCGCTAAAATAAAAAAAATAATTTGAAAAATTGAAGAAAAAAAGGATCGCTTTGACTGAGGTGCCTGGTTGGTTCAGTCGGTGGAGCATGCGACTCTTTATTTCGGAACTCCTGAGTTTGAGTCCCAGTTGGGCACAGAGCTTACTGTAAAAAAAAAAAAAAAAAATCACTTTAGCTGACTCGTGGAGGAAGGCATGAGGAGACTATGAGAACCAGCAGCAGGGGCGCCTGGCTGGCTCAGTCGGTGGAGCGTGCAACTCTTGATCTCGGGGTTGTGAGTTCAAGCCCCGTGCTGGGTGTACAGATTACTTGAAAATAAAAACTTAAAGAAAAAAAAAAGATCCAGCAAAAAGATCCCCAGGTGACAGGGGACAGACCGTGGGAAATCTGACCACAGTGGTAGCTGAAGAGGTCGTGAGAAGCTGTCAGACTCTGAATTCATTTTGATGGTAGATCCAATAGGAGTTGCAGATGCACTGAACACAAGGTGTGGAAGAAAAGAGGAATCAAGCATGGCCACAAGATATGTGTCAGTGTTCCAGAGTATATATAGTATTTTAAAGTCCTCTGCTTGCTAGCTTGAAATGTATTAGAAGGAAAGAATGGTCTTGCCAAACCTCACCGCGGCTTTAAATCTTTTTTTTTTTTTTTTTTTTTTGAGAGACAGAGCATGAGCAGGGGAGGGGCAAAGAGAGAGGGCGACACAGAATCTGAAGCAGGCTCCAGGCTCTGAGCTGTCAGCACAGAGCCTAACTCGGGGCTCGAGCTCATGAACTCATGTCCCGAGAGACCATGACCCGAGCAGAAGACCCACGGGCCCCCACTGGGCCCACTGGGCCCCCCAAGCGCCCCAACCCCCTGGCAGTTTTAAAAAGATCTGGGCCGTCCCAGTCCTCTCCTTAAACCCCCTTCGTATTCGAGATACATGTATGTATTTTTCCCCCAGGCCTCACCTGGTGCAAGGGAGGAGGGGGTGCGGGTCACGGGAGTAGCCTGCGACGGGGTCCCCCCATACCCTAGATTTTATGAACTGACGTGGATAATGAGGCTCTGCCCCCTCGTTCTGAGAAGCTGGATTAGTTCTCTAAATTCAGTTGAAGTTGTACCTTTCCAATAACTACCTCAGCAAGACCGTACCCTCCACCCCAAGAAAGTCCTCTTACTCCAGAAGCAAGATCTCTTCCAGCCAGTGCTGCATATATCGTCCAACTCAATAGCTTTGATATCCCTAACTGTCACCCCTTCTTAAATGTTACAAACTTCACAGAACTTTTTCTGTGCCCACAGGAGGCGGACTGCAGCACCTGACCAGTCTTATTCTCAGGACATGCTCCTGCACGACCAAAGGAGCCTCACGAGCGCAGTTAGCACCGTTTTATCGCTTCACCGTCGCGGGTGCGGAAGGGTCCCTGCTGCCCCTTACGTGCTTGGTCACTCTCTGGCCACGCCGTGCAAGGCCAGGACTTCGCGCGACACCGGGAAGGAAACCCCAAGAAGTCCTCCTGCGAAACCACCACCACCACCGTGGTCCCAGAGCCTTGCGGAAACGTACCTGCGCCGCATCACGTGGCTGCAGCGTAATGTCCCAGTGGGCGGGGGCGCCGCGTCACGTGACACGCGCAGGCCAATGCCTGGCGTCCGCGCTCTGGGCTCCTGGTTGCTAGGCGACCCTCCCGCCTGGGTTTATCCTGGGAGGTAGAGTTCGGAGCTTCAGACCCGGCCAGGGCTTTGGATGTGCCGCGCCCTGTGGGGGCTTTTCGCGGCTGCCGCCACCTCTGTGGCGGAAGCCCGGGTGGCGATCCCCACCCCCGTGCGCCCTGCGGTCGGGCGGGCTCGTGGTCCCGTGAGATGAGCGGGCGGCCGAGGCGCCGCGGGGCCGCGCCGGGTTAGGCCAGTGAACTCGCGAGCTCCCCGCCTTGGCCAGCGCGGCTCGGGAGAACTGGCTCAGACTCCAGCTCGGGGCGGAGGTGTGACCGAGGCCGTGGCGAGCCGAGAAACTGGGGCCTGGTGCAAGTCCCAGGCGTGGGTGGCTTCCCGAAGCTTCCTTGCGCCTTATGTCAGGGCTTAGGCTTGTTGCCTTGGTCACAGAAAGGAAATGGGCAGTGGGGACTCTATGGGCTACTAATGCGTCTTGGGTGAGAAGATTGTGTCTTGAATAGTTGCAGACCAGAGGATAACAAGATTTCCATTAAAAAAAAAAAAAAAAAAAGATATTCCCCGAAGTGAAGAGTCAAATCCTTAAAAAAAAAAAAAAAAATGTTTGTATATATTTGCCGTGGGCTTGGGAGTTGTATGTAGCTCAGCTCTAAAATTTCAGTTATCATCTTTTTTTTTTTTTTAATTTCCCATGATGCTACTCAATATTTTGAAGATAGGGAATACAGTTTTAATAGTTTTAATGTTTTGGCTAATTTTGTAAAATGTTTATTTTTGAGAGAGAGAGAGAGACAGGGTGCACGCTGGGGAGGGGCAGAGAGAGAGGGAGGCACAGAATTTGAAACAGGCTCCAGGCTCTGAGCTGTCAGCACGGAGCCCCACCCGGGGCTGGAACTGGTGGACCCGTGAACCGCGAGATCAAGTCCGAGGCTTAACCGACTGAGCCACCCAGGCGTCCCATCTTGGCTAATTCTAACATCTGTGTCACTTCTGGGTCAGTTTTTATTGGTTGGTTTGTGTCCTCGTTATGGGCCACACTTAACCTGTCTCTTTCCATGCCGGGGATTTCATGCTTGGGTGCCCGGTATCGTGAGTGTTACCGTGTTTCCTGCTGGATATTTCTGTGTTCCTTTACATCTTAAACTTTGTTCTGAGGTGCAGCGAAGTTACTTGGGAATAGATTGATTCTTTGGGGTCTTGCTTTTTTTTTTTTTTTTTTAAGTTTATTTCTTCATTTTGAGAGAAAGGGAGACAGAGAATCCCAGGCAGGTTCTGAGCTGATAACGGGCGGGGCTCAAACTCACAAATCTTGAGATGGTGCCCTGAGCCAAAATCAAGGGTCAACACTAAACCGCCTGAGCCACCCAGGCGCCCCTGGGGTCTTGCTTTTAAGATTTGTTAGGACCGGAGCAATGCTAGTTCTAGGGCTGATTATTCCTTCTGAGGCAAGACTTTCATGAATATTCTTCTCAATGCCCCGTAAATTATACAAGTTTTTCTTATTTGGCTAGTGGGAATAGGCACTATGCCTACCCTGGTGAGCACCTTTCCCTCTAAGCCTTTCAAGCTGTTCTTTTCCCAACCTTGGGTAACTTTCTGACATAAACGTGCAAAGCAGGACTTGGTGAATACCAGAAGAGGGCCATCTACAGATCTCTGGGGTTCTCTCTCTTTCTCCTTTCCTCTCTCTCTCTTTCTCTCTCTCTGCTGTGTGTGTGTGTGTGTGTGTGTGTGTGTGTGTGTGTGTGTGTGTGTGTAGCTCTCCTCTCTGTGACTCTGTCCTGTGAGCTCCAGCTGCTTTGGTCACCCTGGGTTCCCAGCTCTGCCTTCACAACTCAGGGACTCCACTGAGCTCTGCCTCAGTCTTCATTCCCTGCACCGTAGCCCATAAGCTCGCGGTAAAAAACCAGAGCAAGTACCAAGGCTCACCCCATTTTGTTGTTCTTGCTCAGGATGACTATCCGTTGTGGCCGTATGTTCAGTGTATTGAAAAAAAACCATTGTTTTCATATTTTTTGTCCTCGTTTGGTTGTTTGAGGTGGGAAAGGAAATCATCTCTGTTTCTCTCTCTTGACTTCTGGAAGTGGAAATCCAAATACCACACCCATCTGGAACACTTTTATGATTCAAAACCATTGAATCTTGAAACTCTTAGGTTGCATGCTACTGAACTGACACCCAATTTATTCCAGGAGAAGACAGCTGTTATCTGTCTTTATGTCCCTACAGACTTAACCAATAGCCTGATACTTGGCTAACACTCTGTAAAAGCTGGAGCGGATGAATAAACTATTTTGAGCCAACAGCTGTCGGTCAGCTTATGGTGTTTTCTTCCAACATTTGTTGATGGGCTTTTGCAATTTTCTTCTTGCCTGCCAGCAGCAAGTGAAAGCTAGGCAAAATGGAAATTTCTGGGACTCGTTATTCATGATTGTAATTATCCACAAAAATGCACCCTCTAAAAAAGCTTATTTACAGACACGAGAAAACTTTTAGGGATGGGGGAAATGTTCTAAAACTGGGTTGTGGTGATGGTTGCACAGGTTTACAAAAAAAATCATTGAATTGTACACTTAAAAATAGGTGAATTTTGTGATATATAAATTATACCTAAATAAGGCGGTTTAAAAAAAAAAAAAAGCTTATTGTGAAGATTTCCAAGGCATTTTAAGGTGAAACAAAGGAAGTTGCCAACCACTTTATATAAGCTAAGCCCAGTTTTGATTTTTTTCAAAAGCCTTATATGCTATGAAATACAACCTTGCTTGGGTAGGGGTAGGCAATGATGGACTCTCACTTTGTACAATACACATGTATGAATTTTGTAATCAGAAGAAGTAAAGATTTTAAAAGGAAGATTAAAATTTATTTTTTTAATGTTTGTTTATTTTTGAGAGAGACAGTGCAAGCAGGGAAGGGGCAGAGAGAGAGAGAGACACAGAATCCGAAGCAGGTTCCAGGCTCTGAGCTGTCAGCACAGAGCCCCACGTGGGGCTCGAACCCACAAACCGTGAGATCATGACCTGAGCCGAAGTCACACACTTAACTGACTGAGCCACCCAGGGCCCCCAAGATTAAACTTTAAAAGAGAGAGAAAATCAAGCCGAGGGTGACACCAAAAGAAAAAAGTTCGATTTGACCCATCCACAAGGCAGTGGACAGGATATTAAATTAGAAATCAGAAAGCCCGAATTCTGTTCTCATTCTGGTTTTTGAACTCTAAGCTAAAACAAATTATTTAGCTGATGGCTGTCATTCCAGAAACCAGGTTTGAGTCATGAAGTGAATATTTGGAGCCTGGATCTTCAGTGTCAAAAGTGGAACTTGGAAATAGTTTTGATAACAACTATGGAAGGATGTCAATTCAGGGGAGGTTTTTGTTTTTGTTTTTGTTTTTAATCCTCTTAACTGTCCAAAAATGCTGAGACTCACTCTCTCCCAACCACTCTGACTGAAACCTTTAACAGGTAAGGCCATTTCTAATCCTGGATCCCCAGGGAGGAAATGGCCTTGCACTATACTGTGACATCACTGGCTGAGCACTTCAGTTTCCTTATCAAATATAGACAATATGTTTTATCTGTAGGGTAATTGGAAAGACAAACGAGATAATATACATCGAGTGTTCAATTCAGACAGAAATTGGGATGTAAAAGTAAGTCATAATGAAACAGAACAAATACTTTCTCATCCCATTGACTTTATGATACTGCAGGAAACATTGTATCATACATGCTTTGTTGTATGAGATCTGTACTTTACGCTTCGATCCTTCTCCTCCAAACATGCATGATGACGTTCTCCTGGTCTGAACTGCCTAGCATGAGTTGGTTCGCAGATGGGTTTGTCTCCATGGCATTTTCCCACATGTCCCTGAGCTTTCCATCATTCTGGAACCTGGGTTTTAAGCCTCAGTCCCTTTAGTCCTCAATTACTGAGTATTCAGTCTCACTAGTAACTTGAGTCAGGTCTACTTATTCAGGGTATATAGTTTATAGTTAATAATCAGCCCCGCATTTGTCTAACGCCCTTCGCACCATCGGGAGCAGGTTGACCATGTACTTTCAGC
Organism: Acinonyx jubatus; assembly: GCF_027475565.1. Lineage (NCBI taxonomy): Eukaryota > Metazoa > Chordata > Mammalia > Carnivora > Felidae > Acinonyx > Acinonyx jubatus. The sequence goes on along the minus strand of NC_069381.1, from coordinate 11,197,588 downwards.
TGTGCGTCAGCACCAAGAAGTCAGGAGAGGTTAGCTCCTCCAGTCTCCACTTTGCAGGGGAAGAGGTGCTATTCAGAAGCAGCTGACTTCCTGCGAGAGGCAAAGAGGACTACCATCTGAAACAAATCAGGGGAAACTGCCGGGGCCTTAAAGAAATCTGAACATTTTCTGCAAGAGAGAATTAAACGGTGCAAAGATCACATTAAGGTGGCCTACTGCACAATAAAATTGTTCTGGGCTGATGAAATCAGACTAAATGACCTAAACTCTGCGTCACATGATAGATTGAAGGAGCGCTCTGTCCATTTGCTAAAACTCCTCTTCCTTATTAGCCGACCAAGCAGAAGTTTTCTGTGCCCTCTCCTGGCTTGACTTTGAAACTACATGACAGTGGTATTCTTTAAACGTCAGTGGGTGGGTCTTGCCTGTGATGAATTCATGCTCTCGCCTCCCTTTCTCTTGCCCCATTTGGACCAGAGAGAGACTGAGCGGGCCATTTACATGGCATCTGGATAAAAGTGGTTGGATCAATGAGGCTCCCGGTGTCCACTGGGCAAGCTGAATAGACCGAACGACCAATGTCATGTTCAAATAGTACATATTATTTTTGAGATTCAGAAATAATGATGCCACTGCTGGAGGTAACTCCACGCTCGTGTGTAAAGCATTCTCTGAGGGATTGTTGAGTATGTAACTTTATAGGTGAAGCGTGGGGAGCCTGACCAACTTTGATGGAAGTATTCTAAACATGCTGAAAACTACTTTTCTTTAGGGCCGGTGGACAAAGAAGTGTAACAGTGAGTAGAGTGTCCCAGAAAGCTCCCTCCCCCCACGCCAGGTGTCTCACGGAGGCGGGAGTTGATGCAGGATCATTTCTTCAGTCTCTGCAAGCACAGACAAGTTCAAGGTGTTGACTCCTTCTGTGGAGCCCTTGTGTCATTCTTTAGGCCAAAGGGAGTCCACGCAGATAGCCGGAACATACACAATGTTTTCCTCACATTCTTCGGCTGTCACGGCCTTTTCATCACCCTAGAGCTGGTCTCCACAGCTTCCAGAAGATCTGTTCAGTCTTGCACTCACTCACCCACCAAACATTTATTCTATTACTTTTTTTTTTAAGTTTATTTATTTGAGAGACAGGGAGAAAGAATCCTGAGCAGGCTTCATGTTGTCAGCCCAGAGCCCGACTCAGGGCTCACAGTTTGTGAGATCATGACCTGAGCTGAAATCAAGAGTCGATGCTTAACCAACTGAGCCACCCAGACGCTCCTGCTTTTTGTTTTCTAAGGCGCCGCAAATTAGAGGCTGGCCAAAAGGATGAAGCACGGATCGGAACTTAGAGTTTGCCAGAACGGCGCTTTGGAAACTTTTTCCTGTCATGACACACATAGAGAAATCATACAATTTTGGGGCGCCTGGGTGGCTCAGTTGGTTAAGCGGCCGACTTCAGCTCAGGTCACAATCTCACAGTTCATGAGTTGGAGCCCCGCGTCGGGCTCCGTGCTGACAGCTCAGAGCCTGGAGCCTGTTTCAGATTCTGTGTCTCCCTCTCTCTCTGCCCCTCCCCTGCTCACGCTCTCTCTGTCTCTCAAAAATAAATGAATGTAAAAATAAAAAATAAATTAAAAAGAAAAGTTTGGGGGGGAACATTTAGCTGGTAAATAATACCAAATGTTTTAATGCTAACATAAAGGTATTACGAAATGGAATGACACACACATATTTGCAAGATCAAGCATGAAACTGCAAAGAGACGTTGTGCTGGATAGAGCGTTGCCTTGAGCTGTCGCCCCAAGCCCAGCGGAAATGCGATTGAGCTCTCTCTCCTGCCCTAAGTAATGGAGATACGTGGATCGCGGAGCGAGGATTTCACTTTTTTTTCCTGATCCCAGTTCCTATACTTGAAAACTGAGAATTTTAAGGGTTTTAAGAGTTCCAGAGACAGTGGTTTGAGCACGGGCTTCAGCAGAACATTGGCATGTGGGGATGAGGGTTGTGGGAGAGAACCTTCCGGGCGAGGAGATGGCATGAGCAAAGGACTGGAGGCAAGAAAGTGAGGGCTGTGTAAGGTGAACCGTGGCTCGAGAGCCAAGTACTGGAAGATGCACGAAGGGAAACAGAATTTAAAAAGTGGATTGCGAGGCACCAGGGTGGCTCAGTCGGTTAAGTGTCCGACTTCGGCTCAGGTCATGATCTCACGGCTCATGGGTTCGAGCCCCGCTTCGGGCTCTGTGCTGACAGGTCGGAGCCTGGAGCCTGCTTCTGATGCTGTGTCTCCCTCTCTCTGCGCCCCTCCTCCGCTCATGCTCTGTCTCTCTCTCGCTCTCTCTTCTCTCAAAAGGAAACATTATAAAAAAAAAAGTGGATTGGCTTCAGGAAGCGTTATCTGGTGGGAGAGTGGAGACACCAAGTGGAAAGCTGTAGCTGGCACCACAGTAACAACAGAGGGAGCCAGTGGGGGTCTTGTAAGCAGGGAACCACCAGGACTGAGCAAAGCATTGGGCAGAGAGCAGGATCAAGAAGGAGGTGGAAAGTTGCTGAGCCACAGGCCACCTGAGGTGCCATCAGACCATCCAGGTGGGGAGTCAGAAAATGGGCAACTGGGGGGCACCCCCCGGGGGGTTCACTCGGCTGAGCGTCCGACTTCGGCTCAGGTCATGATCTCGCGGTCTGTGAGTTCGAGCCCCGCGTCGGGCTCTGTGCAGACAGCTCGGAGCCTGGAGCGCGTTTGGATTCTGTGTTTCCCTCTCTCTGCCCCTCCCCCACTCATGCTCTGTCTCTCTCTGTCTCAGAAGTAAATAAACATTAAAGAAAATAAAAAAATAAAAAAAAAAAAAGAAAGAAAACGATACAGCCAGGACAAACACTATGGGAGAAATGGTGGTAGAATCTGTCCATAGGGGTGGTAAAGGAGGGTCAATTTTTTTTTCTGGAAAACGGCAGGGACCTGTTCTGCAGCCCTCTTGCGACACTGAACACCCAGGATTGACCATTAGGAAACTTTGCCCCCATCGTGCAGAGTGGAGGCTGGGTGGTGTGGGTTTAAGGCGTGACGTACATGTAAAGGTTACCATTGAAAATTTTTTCTTTTTAACATTTATTCATTTTTGAGAGACAGAGAGAGAGTATGAGCAGGGGAGGGGCAGAGAGGGAGGGAGACACAGAATCCGAGGCAGGCTCCAGGCTCCAAGCTGTCAGCGCACAGCCGCACGAGGGGCTTGAACTCACGACCTGAGAGGTCACGACCTGAGCTGAAGTCCAACACTCAACCGACTGAGCCATGCAGGCGCCCCATGAAGGTTACCGTTTAAAGCCAATGCCGGCCTCTTCCATTCAATTTCAACTTCCAGAGATTAAAAATGTATACCACCACCCATGGCTCACATAACTTCATGACAAGTCACTTTTTCTTTCCCTGGTGGTCCCCGCCCCCCCCCCCCCCCCCCGAAATAAAGAGGACTGGAGATTAGGGGGCCCCCTGGCAGTGTGACCTTCACCAAGCTGGTCTCTAAGGCCTTTTTAAAAAAAGGTTATTTAGAAAGACTCTACGCCCTGGGGCGCCTGGGCGGCTCAGTTGCACAGGCTTCTTGATCTCCTCTCTGTCCTGATCTCACAGGTCAGGTGTTCAAGCCCAGCCTGCGGCTCAGCTCGGATGGTGCAGAGTCTGCTTAGGATTCGGTCTCTCCCTCTCGCTCTGGCTCTCTGCCCCTCCCCTGCGCATGCTCTCTCTCTTTCTCTCAAAATAAATAAACTTAAACAAGAGACTCTGCTTCCCGGGAATCTTACCCCAGGCATTTCGTAACACATTATTTAAAAAAATGCATTTCCAATTTCCCTTCCTTAGAGAAAGTTTTCTTTCCCCCCTTTAACTCTTTCTGCTTTTAAAAAATATTACTCTGAAAGGGAGAAGCAGGCGCCAAGGGCTTGCTTTTGCGGGGCGCAGACCCCAGGGACAGTGCGGTGGCCGCGGGGTGGGGGCGGGGGCGTCCCCCGGGGCCCGGTTCTATTTACCGAGGGAGCCGGAGGCCGAAGTCCGGAGAGGGGGCGGGGAGAGCGCGGCCCCTCGCCCGCCCTTGATCCCCAGGCCGCCGGCCCTTTGAGCACAGTCGGCCGTTCGGGCCGCTGCGGGGACCGGCAGGTGACATGCTGCGGCGGCTGGCGTCCCGCTGCGCCCGGAGCCTGGGGGTCCGCGGGGGCGCGCGTCCTGCCGCGGGGCTCCGCCACCTGGGCCGCAGCCCCCGCCGCCGGGCCTCCGATGCTCCCCGGAACCAGCCCCCCAGCTCCGAGGTCGTGGCCCGGCCGGTGGGCGTCTGCTCTATGATGCGGCTGCCGCTGCAGGCCTCCCCCCAGGGGCTGGACGCCGCCTTCGTCGGGGTGCCCCTGGACATTGGGACCTCCAACAGGCCCGGGGCGAGGTAAGGCCCGCAGGACTGGGGGACACGTGGCCGGACCACCCGATGGCCACTGGGCGCGAAAGCCCCACGGACGGCGCCTCCCCTCAGCCAGGGTGGGGGTGGAAGCTGGTGCCGGCTCCAGAACGCCCCTAATCGCCTGACAGACCGTTGGTTTTCCCCCTCCCTCATCACACAATGCCGATGGCACCTGATCTAGATGGCACCCGATCAAGAATTGCTCAAACACGAGGCTTTTATTTTTTTTAAGGTTAAAAAAATATATATTAGTTTTTAAATTCTTAATTTTTTAAAACATTTACTCATTTTTGAGAGAGAATGGGAGACAGAGCATGAGTGGGGAAGGGACAGAGAGAGAGAGAGACACACACACACACACACACACACACAGAATCAGAAGCAGGCTCCAGGCCCTGAGCTGTCAGCACAGAGCCCCACGGGGGGCTCGAACTCACGACCGCCAGATCATGACCTGAGCCAAAGTCCGACGTTTAACAGACTGAGCCAACCAGGCGCCCCTAAAAATTATTTTTAAATAACCTCTACACCCAGCGTGAGGCTGGAATTTACAACCCCAAGATAAGGGTGGTAAACTCTATCGACTGAGCCAGGCAGGCGCCCCAAGGCATTTTTTCCTTAAGATCATGGCAGAGGAAGTGAAGTCTGTTTTCCTAAATAGTGAGCATCAGCTATGTCTGATTGGGCTCAGCCACTTTACAGATGTAAATACCGTATAGACGAATAATCTGAAGTAGAAATGCCACCATTTATTAAATGTCTACTAAATGCAAGGTGCTTTGCATAAATGACCTCACTTCATTCCTATACCATCCCAGGAAGGTAAATATTTTACAGATTAGGAAACTGAGGCTCACGGAGATGAAGAAGTTATCTAATGCCATTTAGTAAATTGGTGATGGGTGGGCTTCCAAGTCTGTGCCTTTAATCTCTTCAGTATACAGCCTGGGTTTTAGTGATTCTCAATCAGGGATGATTTTGACCCCAGGGGACATTTGGTGGTGTCCTTGGAGGACTTTTTGGTTATCACAACTTGCTCCTGGCATCTAATCGGTTACAGACCAGGGGAACTATCCCACAATGTACCGCATGGCCCCCCACATCAAAGATTCATCCAGCCCCAAATATCAGCAGTGCAGAGGCTGAGAAACCCCGGCCGAGGTAGGACCTCTGACCTTTCAGGGATGGCTCACAGGATGATTCTTCCTCCTCCAGATTTGGACCCCGGCGGATCAGGGAAGAATCCGTGATGCTTCGGACAACCAACCCTAGCACGGGGGCCCTCCCCTTCCAGTCCCTCTCGGTTGCAGATCTAGGTGATGTGAATGTCAATCTTTACAACCTTCAGGACAGCTGCCGTCTAATTCGAGAGGCCTATCAGAAAATCGTAGCAGCCGGCTGTATTCCTCTGACCTTGGGTAATAACATCTACGAGGGCAAGTGCAGTTCTCGGCACGGAGGGTTTATTTATCACGGGCAAGCCGCGGTGAATATGGAGACGGTATAGGAAAGAGAATGTGTAATCCTTTTTGTTTGTTTGTTTATTTTGAGTGGGGGAGGGGTAGAGAGAGAGGGAGAGAGAGAATCCCAAGCAGGCTCCCTACTCAGTGCGGAACCTGATGCTGGGCTGGATCCCACGACCGCGAGATCGTGACCTGAGCCGACCTGAGCCACGATCGAGTTCGACGCTCAACCAACTAACCCACCCAGGCGCCCCTCTAATTAATGTTTCTTCTCCTCTGGGGAGAGGATATTTACATTTTTGGACTGGTACGATTGACAGGGATGGACTAGGGTGAGGCAAACGAGGCATTCACTTTAATGTTTGTTTATTTTTGAGAGAGAGAGACAGAGCGTGAGCAGGGGGGTGGGCAGAGGGAGAGGGAGACAGAATCCAAAGCAGGCTCCAGGCCCTAAGCTGTCAGCACACAGGCAAGGCATTTGCTTTAGTGCAAAATTTGAGGGGGGAGAGGGGGAGGTGCCAAAAAGTCAACAATAAATATGACTGACTTTTCCCTTTTGCCTGAGGCTCCGATAGGGCTCAGAATAGCAGTGTTACTGATCCTATCTTTCTTTAAAATTTATCATGGATTTTTGGGGGGGGGTACTGATTTTGAATTTTAAAAGCATTACATTAAACTAGTATTTATCTTAATTACTGAGGTTTTTTTGTTTTGTTTTGTTTTGTTTTTGGTGTCCCTGAAATTTTGCGTCCCAGCAAGTGCCTCTACCCACCTCACCTTTGTCACCTCCCTCCTCCATTCCAGGCCCTGGGGGGAAGGCTCACAACAGGGGCTCAATTGTGACTTCCTAACTATTTCAAGAACCTGCTTTTATATGACTTTTTTTTTTTAAATTTTTTTTTTCAACGTTTTGTTTTTTTATTTATTTTTGGGACAGAGAGAGACAGAGCATGAACGGGGGAGGGGCAGAGAGAGAGGGAGACACAGAATCGGAAACAGGCTCCGGGCTCTGAGCCGTCAGCCCAGAGCCCGACGCGGGGCTCGAACTCACGGACCGCGAGACCGTGACCTGGCTGAAGTCGGACGCTCAACCGACTGCGACACCCAGGCGCCCCTATATGACTTTGAGAGAGAGGTGCGAAGGGGCATTTTCCTCCAAGTCAGGGTCTCTGTCCATCTATGGAGTTTTCCTCTTATCCCCCCACCCCTCCCACCCTTCCATTTCTCTTTCTCTTCCAGTTCACAAAGAGTTAAAATGACACAGACCTTTTTCCAAATATCCAAATGTATTTTTGCCAAAAGCGTGGGCCCAGCCTGCAGAACATCGTGCGTGGTGTGGAGTGTGGTTTCTGGAGGGACACGGTTTGAAATCTCAGCTTTACCTCTCCCTGGCTCCTCCTGCGTCATTTCCTCACCTGTAAAATGGGAATCATAGCACCTACCTCACCGTGTTGTGTGAGGGCCACATAATGAAAGCGCACATAAAGCGCCCCGCATCCTGACTGGCATATTTTGAGCTTCTGTAAATGCGGCTACTGTTGTTTTTAATGGTCATCTATCGTAATACTTTTTTACTGAGCTGGCCAGTGCAGTGCCCATTAGCCACATGTGGTTATTGAAACTGAAATTAATTTTCAGTTGGTTTAGTGGCTGACTCTCAATTTCGGTTCAGGGCATGATCTCCCGGTTCGTGAGTTCGAGCCCCGCATCGGGCTCTGCACTGACCCTAAGGAGCCTGCTTGGGATTCTCCCTCTCTCCCTCTCTCCCTGCCCCTTCCCTGCTCGTGCTGTTTTTTCCTCTCCAAATAAATACACTTAAAAAAATAAAATTAAAAGTAATTAAAATAAAATAAAAAATTCAGCTCCTCCGTGGCATGAGCTACATTCCAGTGGCCACATGTGGGGAGTGGCCACCACGGTGGCCAGTGCAGCTAGAGAACATGCCCATCGTTGCAGAAAGAAAGCTCTACTGGACAGAGCTGTTCCAGACATCTGACCTGTAAGCTTTAATTTGTTTCCTCTTTTTAAATTTTATTTATTTGTTTTGAGAGAGAGAGCCAACAGGGGCAGAGAGAGAGGGAGAGAGAGAATCCCAAGCAGGCTCCACGCTGTCAGCAGAGAGCTCGACGCGGGGCTCGATCCCACGCACCGTGAGATCATGACCGGAGCCAAAGTCGGATGCTTAACCAACTGAGCCACCCAGGTGCCCGTTTCCTCTTTTGGATGACAATGTAATCCCGAGTATCCCGTGGCCATTTTCCCACCACTGAACGAGATCTCATTTTAGCTGAGTATGTTATAGTTCTTCAGTCCAATCAAAAGGGTGGCACCGTTGGGCGATTTGAGGATTGCTCTGTAAAATACACGGCCCCCCCCCCCCCATCTTATCCACATGTCAGATGTTTTCTTTTTCCTCTTTGCAGGTGGAGATCACACAATCACATATCCTATATTGCAAGCGATGGCCAAAAAGTAAGTCCCAGGCGTCTGGTTCCACACAGGGTTTCAAACTTCAGGGGCTAGGGAATGAGTTGTTTGCGACTCCCTGGCATCGAGTGACCTCTGCTGGCTCAGGTTATTTGGGGTGATAGGAAATTCCCGGCTGAGTTGCTTCTGTGGATCAAAATTAAGGTCGGACGAGCTCCAGGTGTCTCTGTCAGTCACCAGCTGGGAGCCAAGACGATTTATTTTTAACACTTCTGGCCACCTTGGCTTGCCCTACATCGGCTCTGGTGAATGCATGCTCAGCTTGTGCCTCTGTTTTGGGAAGATGAACCCCTCGTGAAATATACAACCCCAGTTAACTTCAGTTTCTGTTTTGCTTCAAAGGCCAAATGCACAATGATGTTGCTTGCCGGGGAGGGGCCCTGTTTCTTCCCGAAAGGGCCCCTTCCCCAGAGAACGAGAAAATGGATATTCTAGTAATGGAAGTCTACCAGGGACGAACTAACTTTGGTTAATTAGCTTGAAGAAGAGGCAGAAGGGCCAAGGCGGTGGCGGCTCCAGTATCCATATGAGGGAAAGACATGTGGGCAGCCTTCTGGTTGGTGGTGGGTGGGCTCAAGTCTTTTCTGGAGGCTGGGCTTGCCCAGCATCGATTTAGACGATATGTTTCTTTGGGGCGGCCGGCAGGGTTGATGGAGATTATGGAGAGGGAGCTGGGTTTGAACCTGCTTCTTGGTTGTAGAAAGGCTCTGATTAGTTCAGCCGAGCTCACCTGAGCCCCATCCTTCCTTCTCATGCTCCTGGGCCTCTCTGTCTCCAAGTGAAGAAAATTCGTGGTGCTAGGTAGTGGGTGGGTAAGCTTCAGTACCTGTCTGTTCTCTGCCTGCCTTTCTCTCAGTTTATCGCTCTGAGATGCTAAACGATTTGCAGACGGAAACCAGTTGCAAGGCCGGTAATTGATGGCAGGTCTCCGCTCCGTGGCCATGAACTGTGAAGTTTGGAAGTTCGGTGGCCTAGGGGGTGGCTGTGCTCAGGCCCCGGGAGGAGGTCTGGCCTCTGAGCTGTGTGTTGTCATCAGGCATGGCCCCGTGGGGCTGCTGCACGTGGATGCCCACACGGACACGGCTGACAAGGCCCTAGGAGAGAAGGTCTATCACGGGACGCCCTTCCGCCGGTGCGTGGACGAGGGACTCCTGGACTGTAAGCGTGTGGTCCAGATCGGCATCCGGGGCTCTGCCATGACCCTGGATCCCTACAGATACAGCTGGAGCCAGGTGACAAACCAAACGCCCCTCCCTCTGTCCCCGGTCTGCAAAGTGCCCTTCTGTCCGGTGCCCCCTCAGTGGTAGCTGTAGATTCAACAGGGGCTTCAGTGACCAAATTCAGAAAACGGGACGGAAGGCCGAGTGTCCATCGAGAGGGTCACGTGGAGCCGAGAGGAGCGAGGCTGTTAGTTCGTGAGGCAAAGGAGGCCTCTCGTCGCTGGGGTGGGGAGGCGGGCGGAAACACACCCATCCCTGGGCCGTCGCTGGCTTGGAAAAGAGCCGGGGAGGCCCAAAGCCAAGGCGAGCGGCCACCTTTCCAGTTCCTGTCCTCTTCCCCACCAGGCAGAGTGGCTCCTAGGTGGACACGTGTGACAAGATCCCAACAGGAAAGACCCAAGTCCCCTGCTTTTAGAGTGTGCCAAGGCTAGTCTTGGAGGAGGTGCTACCACGAGCTGACCCGAGTTTCTCCCTCCCGTCCTAGCCAAGCTGCTCTCTGATCCCGTCCCCCTGGGGCAGCTTCGACTTCCTACCTGCTTCTTCACCAGCTGTCGTTCCTCCCTTCCTCACCAGTCAAACGGGGACGACCGTTCCGTCCTCGTGAAGATTGGGGGTCACGTGTGAAGCGTCCACAAGCACTTGGCGTGGGGTTGGCACAGGAGAAATGCCCCGTAAATGCTGCCATGCAGAAGCCTCGACCTCCTGCTGTTTACTTCCTGCCTCCTCAGGGCTTCCGGCTGGTCCTGGCTGAAGACTGCTGGATGAAGTCCCTGGTTCCTCTGATGGGGGAAGTGAGGCAGCAGATGGGAGGCAAACCCATGTACATCAGCTTTGACATTGACGGCTTGGATCCCGCCTATGCCCCGGGGACAGGGACGCCCGAAATTGCTGGTCTCACCCCTAGTCAGGTAAGGAGGTTTCACCAGTGATAGTTCCTGGGGGTGAGGATTCTTAGCCAGCGCCCCCCCACCACCACGCCCCCGCCCCCCACTTTCCTGGGACGTGTAGTGAGTCTTCAGGATCAGGATAGGATTTTAAAAGCAGAGCACTTGGGCTTTACTCTGCTCAGGGCTGACCACAGGTTGAACACTCTTCTGGCGCGAGGAGTGGACTGATTTTGGCAAAGGCCCTCATTTCTTCTCTGGGACATAACTGTCTGTTATTTGAGCTTTGTGCCTCTGATCACCTGTAGTTGGTTCATGGGGACAGTTTGCAGCATCCCCTCTTAAAAACACTGAACTTATCTTTTGGGGGTTAAATTTAAAAAGTGCTCACTATGGGACTACCTACCAAGGTAGTTCAAGAGTTTTAGAAACATCCAAATAAAGCTCTCTCTTTTCCTTTTTTGAGAGAGAGAGAGAGAGAGAGAGAGCGAGTGCACATGAGCAGGGAGGGGCAGAGGGAGAGGGAGAGAGAATCTCAAGCAGGTGACGTGCCCAGTGTGGACCCTGACGTGCGGACCCTCATGATTGTGAGATCATGGCCGGAGCCAAAATCAAGAGTTGGATGTTCAACCAACTAAGCCACCCAGGTGGCCCCCAAATAGAGATTTCTTAAGGTGTGCTGAGTGTGAATTAATGCAGGAGGCAGAATTGGAGTGTGGTTATAACTGGAAGGTAAGCTGCAGGAGGGTAGGGCTTTTATTTTACCAGTCCACCCCTCAGTCTAGAACAGTGCCTGACTTAAAGGGTAGGAACTCAAAGGCACTTGAGTAAATAAATGAAGGCCACTTACACCTATCAGTGATCTTATCTCCTCTAAGAAAGGGGCATGTTAGCAACTACCTCTTCCAAGCCATTCTCCATCGGTTCCCCTCGGAGAGATTTCTAAGACACAATGCTCATTCCTCAGTTTATCATTCTTCTGGGCTTTTCACCGGCACAATGGAAACTCTTTGAGATGACGTGACTTCTTCCTACCATCCCCCTCACTTATCTTGTCTTCTGGCCACATCCAACTACCGGTATTTCTTTCCATCTTGGGGTCTTTGCGTGTGTCTTTCTGCCCAGGCTGCCCTATCCCTAATCTGCTTGGTCCTTGAACTAAGTGTTTCCACCTTGGGGAGGGCTTCCCCCAGCTCTTTGGGTGGTTTTTGTATTATACTTTGCTACACTTGTGTTTTTTGTTTTTTGTTTTTTTTTAAAGTAATCTCTGCACCCAACACGGGGCTCGAACTCACAACCCTGAGATCAAGAGCTGCATGCTCTACTGACCGAGCCAGCCAGGGACCCCTACGCTTGCTTTCCTTGAAGCCTTTCATGCATGACATTGAAATGACTGGTTTGCTTGTGTCCGTCATCACACGATGGACCCCCTCGGGAGCAGGGGCTGTGTGTTGGCCATTTGTGTCTACGTGATGCCCAGCAGTGTGCCTGGCAGTCGATAAACGTTTATCGAGCGGAAGCAACAGCTCCAAGTCCAAGGGTGGGCATGCATTGGGAGAGATCCACTGAGATCTCTGTAGTTGCTTTTCCCGGTCAATGGTGACTGCTGTGGACAACTCAGGCTTGGTCTTGGACAGGCACTGGAAATCATCCGGGGTTGTCAAGGCCTGAACGTGGTGGGCTGTGATCTTGTGGAAGTGTCACCGCCTTATGATCCTTCTGGTGAGTAAGCGACAGTACTGTGATCCGTAAGCAGCTGCGAGTTTAAATTCTATTAATCTGCTTAATAAGTAGAAGATGGCTGCGTCCTTTTGTATAACTTGGGAACCTGCTGCGAAGACAATAAACCTATTGCTCCACACCTTACAGACGTGAGCTAATTAACTCGAACACACACCCCTGGGAGGTGGCTCTTACTAGCTTGCCCTCCCGTCAGCAGAAGGAAAACCAGCCCGCAGGAACAGTGATAAGGTAATTGGTAGTAGGATAGCACAGCCCCCCCCTCCTCCTTTGCTGTTTCATGGAGAAGTGAATTGTCGCGGCCTAAGTGATGTTTATTAATATTAAAAAAGTGGGCAGTTAGCTGGTTTAGGAGAGATATTCAAAGCAGAGGCCGCCCCAACAATTTCAATTTAGAGAACTTACAGACTGAGGCCCGTTAGCTTCGGAGGAGAGTAGGTGATAAATACAATACACACCATTATTATAGGCTTTCCTTTGGGGTGGGGATCTGTTTGTAAACAAAGAGCCTTCTGGTTCAGGGGAAAGCGTGTCCACAGGGTGGCTGGGCAGAAGAGGGAATCTGGAAAGGCAGCACAAAGGCAAGCGAGAGGCTCGGCCCGCTGGCTCGGTGTTCACCTTTGGTTTTTTATCTTTGTAGGAAACACGGCCCTCCTGGCGGCTAACCTGCTGTTTGAGATGCTGTGTGTGCTCCCCAAAGTGACAGTCGTCTGAACCTCGTGCTCTTCCTGATAAATCAGCAGCTTGTGTCGATGACAGATTCTCAGGAATTTATGTGCAAGAGGCCTGAGTACTCAAGTTTATGCCAGTAAAACCTTCTGCTAGAGTGTCACTGGAGGCTGTAAAATCAGGGCATTCAGTAGAAGTCTGATCCAACAGCTAATATTTCTAAGGAGTCTGAATTAAAGAGAAGCACGTGTGTTGTTACAAGGGACAGAGCATTTAGTTTAGGATTATCTAAAAACTGGAGAAGTGAAATTAAAACAAACAAACAAACAAACAAACAAACCCATAGGACAGAATCCCGTATAAACATCTCCTGTGTCTCCAGTTCCTCTTCCTTTACACTATGGCTCCTCCTGAGGAACTCAGGGCTGCATCTGGGTTTTAGGCCATTTGTGAACATAAACAAATAGTCTGAAAGTAACATGCAGACTCTCACAAAGAAACTGCCCACCCAACAGCCCAGGAGGGCGCATGGAATGTCTTTTCAACCAGACAGCGGGTGGCCTCCAAAGTGCCCTTGGTGACACTTCCTTAACCTACTCCCTGCCTCAGTTTCGCATCATCTGCTCTTTGCGCTGGCCCACCCTCTAGGGTAGCAGCTCCTGAGATCTGCACTGAAGATTCAGGCATGTGTTTGAGTTACACGCAAATTCAATTTTGTTGAGAATGGGTCCACGATCAAATCCTCCTCTTCCTGATGCAAGGGCGACGCGTAATCGTCACACATTAAAATAGTTTATTTCTGTTTCCAGTCTGTAATATTCTTAAAACAAAAATAACATCAGCTTCAGTGCCTGTTCACAATACAAAACAAAAACAACATAAAAAAGACACCATTTGCCAAGTGAGTTATTTGTTCCTAAGGGTATCAAAAGTGCAAAATATTCACCTTCTTTTCAGACCGCTCTCTAAAGTTTCATCCTCCTCCTTGACAAACTGAGTGGACAGATTCACAGCTGCCACACTGCATTTGTTTCCAAGGGACAAGGTCAGGCATTTGGATGCGAGCAATCATTTCATCTGTAAAGACATTCTGCATCAGCTTTTAAAGAATTTTACTTAGGAAAACATTTGAGTGTCTGCTTCCAATCTCTTTTCCCAAACAAAGCAAATCACTTAAAACACAGTTAGACCTCATTTCTTTTTAAATCAGGAAAAACGTGTATGTGCTGAACGAGGAGGCAATCAGCCTATTAATTTGAAAAGTACGGCCAAATTTTCACGGTCGGTAGGTGATGGCAGAGAGAGACCATGGTGCTTAATGGAAGTCAAGGTGGTCTTACGGAAACGCTGCTGACTCATAGCTGACAATCTCTTAGACAAATTATGCCACCGGCACCTGGACGATGAAAAAAATATTTGTAAGTAGGTGTGTATTCTACAAAAACTTGTTTTAGGCCAGTTTTCATCCCCGTCCGCTAAACATGATGCGTAGTCTCTATCAACCAGAAAACCCTACTTCTAAAAATAAAACAACATTGTCAGTCTCAACATATTCAAAGGCCAGGAAGTTAACTTAAAGCTGAAATTAGGTCTGTGTGATTACACACAAGAGGGGAAAAGGTGGCATTGGCCGAGTGTGACGGCGGCTCATACATCTGACACAAAAGTAAAACCAATTCATGGGAACGTTCAGGAGGATAGGCTTGGGTGGTCAAGGGCGAAGTTCAGCCGAAGTAAAACCTCCCTAGTGTCCTCTTGGGGGACATCTCTTTCAGCCCCAAACAGACCAGTGGAAGAATTTGCCAGGAATGTTTCTAATCCTATTCTCACTTTCCTTTCTCAGTGCAAAGGAGGGTGCGGCTAACTGTCCGAAGGTGCTTTTGATTTTAATGGGAAACATTTTTAAAGTGAACAAAGCTGGGGAGATTCTGTTTTCAGAAATGAAGGTCACGAATCCCATTAGTACCAGAAGTTAAAAATCAAAGCCCACCACTGAACCAAAACACCACTCGCATCAGCAACGTGGCCATAAGAGACCTAGAAAATAACTCGGAGGACGGTGCATCGAGGAACCAAATGAGTCCCTTAATCACGCCTGCCTGGGCCAGGTGCCAGGAGGTACGGCCACCAGAGCAAGCATCCAGTTTTTAGAGGATCCTGTGGAAAAAAAATGCAGCCTGGCAGTGATCTCGTTCTTTCTTCCTTTTTTAAATAAAGCTACAGACTCCACGGAAACTACAGGAACTCCTGGGCTTAAATAATTAATTACTTGCCACTGTGGCTCAATATTTAAATTATTCAGGACCCAAATCGCTGAGTTTCAAGCAACTATGATTAAAGAGATACTAACTCAGTAAATGTCCCATCAGTGATTCCGACCCTTCCTTTTATAAAAGGGCAAATTTACTTAAATTTACTTTGACAGAACTGACCACTCTTGGAAGTTGTTCAAACTCCACCGGTGGTTCTGCCCTAAAAAAAAAGAAAAAAGAAAAAAGACAAGAAAAAAAGGCAAGCTCTCTAACTGGCTGGTGTGATCCACTGTGCACCGGAGCTCTGCAAGCTGGGTGCTGATGGTGGGTCGGACCCTGTTAGTGGTGAAGCACTTGTTGAGTTAAGAGTGAAAGCAACTGAGATATCAAAATCTAGGCCAGCAGCTCAAAGTAAGCCTTTTGCCAAACAGGAGTCTAGAACAAGTCTTGGGTCACTTGTCACAAAAGAGAGCCCAAAGTTACAGCACTTTGGGGGTAACAGTGTTCAAGATACAATTGTTGAAAAGAAATTTTAGGTTCCTTGATACAAAGACAGGTCTGGTAGTTTACTAAAGAGACACGACTGGAGGTTCCTCGAGCCTGACTCATGGCAGGTGGGAATGAGGTGTCTTCATTGAACATCTACTGGCTTCTAGCAGCTTATCTCTATGTCTGGGGCACAAGGTCACAAATCATGGCTCCCAAGATTCATACCCTAAAACTGACAGAGGGAGAAAGGCATGGGAAAACGTACACGTGAATGGCTCAAAGTCATTACAGTACTTCCTGCCGTGCAGATCCCTCCCTGGCGACATCTAGTGCTGAGGCGGCGGCCGGGGGGACACCACCGAGAGGTCACTTCGGTCACTGCCCAGCCCTCCCTTCTTTTGTCTTGGGAAGGAAACCAAATTCACATGCAGAGCCCCCACTTATCCCCAGCCTTTTAAAACTCTGGCTGCCAAACTGGGGCAGGGGGATACCCCCCAAATATACTTTTAGCCACTGACTACTGGAAAAACTATCAAATGTTAAGGTTGCTTGGAACCGGGCCTCTTTCGGGATGCAGGGCCTAGAAGCTGCCGTGGGCTGTCCGGGTGACGACGCAGCATGCACCGGGGCAGAAGCAGAGCGGGGGTGGGGCAGGGCGGGAAGTGACCCGGCCAGCACTCCGGGCTCGCGAGGTCCCGTCTGGGTACCGCTGCGGGCTGGAGCCCCCAGCTTCTCCCACAGCACAGAGACAGGACAGGGGAGCGAGGTGTGAGCATGTGACGGGACGGGACGACAAAACAAGAGGGAATGAGCGGTCTGCTTTAAATGGTGTGGCATTCAAACGAGGGCGGAGAAACCCACAGGAACATCTTTTGATCGGGGGGATTCAGCTTGAGGTGTTTTTCACTCCTAGGGTAGAACAGGACAAAGGAAAGACTCTTCTAGCCGTTGTTCCAGAAGAATCATCTAGAATCCATTCTCTGTCCTCGGTGACAGGTTGAGTCCTGAAAAGGCCTGTTCGCAGGGGCCTGTTAAAAAGCCTGAAGAGTTTAAGTCTCTCTTGAGCCCCTCTCAGTCTAGTTCGGGCCACGACGGGATATAAAACCTCTGCAGGGAGCCTTCCAGCAGCCGCTCCATCCATAAGGACAACTTGCTCAGTTTTCCTCTGACGGGCCTGGGTCCAAGGCCACAGGAAGGTCTGCCCCGCGATTCGCCCAGATGGAGGGAAGAGTCAAGGGCACCGCGAGACCCCACGGCTTCCTCCTCTTCCACTGCTTTCTGGGGCTTGAAGAGGCAGAAGTATTTCCTGTGGCCGTTCAGGGCCAGCACGTAACCCGTGTAGTCCCGCTCCATGAAATGCTCGTCATACTGGTTTGCGATCGGGGCCGCATCTTGAGCGAACTCCAGCAAGCACTCTAGCCACTCCCTGTGTTTGTCCAGACTCAGGAAGGAGAAATGCAGGCGACTGCTCCTGCCGGAAGCACGGGAGAAAGACTTAGGGCGCATCCTGACGCCTTTGGCCGCAGGGGACACGAAGGCCTCGGTCCGACTTCAAGTGGCAGGAGGAGGCGTTGCGTCCGTGGGGCCTGGAGATGCGCAGAATGCGGGATGCCCCCGGGACCTGAGCGCTGCTTCCACACGTGCCACGCTCTGCCTGCCCCATCGCCCTGTCTCCTGCTGGGTGTCCCCTGCGTCCCTCTCGGTGTCCGGCCTCAGTAAAAACACACGAGAGCGACAGGGTAGAGCTCCCTGAAAGGCTCAGGGAGGAAGCCGGGGGGGGGGGGGGGGGAGCTCTTCTGTTCAGAAGCATCGGGACAGGGAGTCAAGGGGAGAAGAGGTCACAGCCAACATCTCGCTGCAGGCAAGGAGCCCCCCGTGGTCAAGGGGAAAAGGGTGAAACTGTCCTCCAGTTCCCCCCTCACCGAACGTGCCCTCCCTTGCTCCCCCTCCCACGAGCTTACCCAGTGAATGTGTAGACCTCCAACGCAAACTTCTGCAGCAGGCTGGTCTTGGTGGGGTCTGACAGGATGAGGACCACGTTCATGTGGCCCGGCCTCAGGCGGACCAGGTTACTGGTGTAGGTCACGTCTGTGAGTTCCGTTACCTCCACGAAGCCCTTTTTAGGGATCTTGCTGTGGGGAGATAGAGAGGAATTAAGATGTTATCAGGACAGGGGAATGCCATTACTTTGGGGAAAAAAAAAAAAAAACAGGAGGAAGAAAATGCTCTGTTCCAACCAGACTAGACAGGTTATTTAATATTCTCGAGCCTGGCACCCTGGCAGGACAGGGACGGTCCCTCCTTGGTGGTCCTGGGCCTACGAAGAGCCTTTCAGATGCTACTGTTCAGCTGGTGGAGAAGCGGCTTTAGGACCGGATGAAAGCGCTCACCACGGTTATGGTGATGCATCCTTCTCTGCGTCTGGCTCGTCTAGTGGCTCTGACATACTTGGCCTCCTGCCCCCATTATTAAATTTGAGATCGAGAGCCTGCAGGTACTGAGTAGAAGGTAAGTAGGTCCTGTGTCTAAAGGCCTACGGGGTCTCAGTAAACACTAGCCGGCGGCTGACTTGCCCCTAAATTCACATCTCACACACAAGGAGGTGAACCCGAGTGCGTGTACAGGCTGGTTCTGGAACACCGCTCTGTCAGACCAACTCGGCCTGTGGCTCTCCTGCCGGGGTGGTGTGGTGGGGGTGGGTTTGGTGTCCCGTTAGAGAAACCTGCTGTTTTCTTTGGTGAAGCTTGGCTCAGTCTTCCCGGCCTTCTCGTGGACTTCCTCTTTATCTGGAGGGTTTGACTCTCGCTCATCGTTCGAGTCACTAAAGTAAGAAACAAGGAGTTTAGGGGCGTCTGGGTGGCTCAGTCGGTTAAGCATGCAACTTCGGCTCAGGTCACAATCACGAGGTTGGTGAGTTCGAGTCCCACGTCGGGCTCTGTGCTGACAGCTCAGAGCCTGGAGCCTGCTTTGGATGCTGTGTCTCCCTCTCTCTCTGCCCCTCCCCCGCTCATGCTCACTCTCTCATTCTTTCTCTCTCTCTCAAAAGTAAATAAACGTTAAAAAAATTAAAAAAAAAAAAGAAAAAAGAAACAAAGAGTTTTACAGAAGGAACAGTACAAATGACCCCGAGGTGTGGGGCCCACCCTTGGGAAATCCCACCGAGAAGCCACACAGGCATTTACCTGAAAGCCTGAACGATGACTGTGCCAAAGAGGATGAAGAGGGCAGAGAAGACCAGGGACAGAAGGGGCATCATTTCCCGCCTAAAACAAAGGGAATAAACCCTGGTCAGCTCTGGATGGGCTGTGACCTCAGTTCATGATACGAGGTATCTTCTCCCTGGCTCAAACAAAACCAAAAAAAAAACAAAAAAACAAAACAAAACAAAAAACCCAAAACCAAAACCAAAAAAACCCCAAACCAAAAAGGCTTCGTATCAATAAACACTTTCTAGTTTCATACAAATAGAGGTTTATTTTGAGGGTGAGGGTGGTGGTGGGGAAGGCGGACAGTTTTTCCCTCACCATTTTAGCTCAGACTGCTTATTCCAAAAGCTTGATATTACGGGGAGCCTGGGAGGCTCAGTCGGTTAAGCGTCCGACCCTCGATTTCGGCTCAGGTCATGATCTCATGGTTTGTGAGTTCGAGCCCCACATCAGGCTCTACACTGACAGCATGCAGTCTGCTTGGGATTCTCTCTCCCCCTCTCTCTGTCTCTCCCCTGCTCATGCTCTCTAAGATAAACTTTAAAACAAATAAATAAAATTTTGATATTCTGTCTCAACGTAATAGGTTCTGCTTAGTAAGTTCTGCAGAAGGAAGTCAGAGGATTTACGTTGTGAATGTGGGAGAACATTCTGATGTCAAGGGTGGTATCGGTGGCTAAGAAGTGTGTGGGGCTCTTTCCTTTATTTTGATTTTCTTCTGGCCAGAATAACTCAGACATGGCCCAAAGGGGGTACAGCAGGAAGAAAAAGGTGACCTTTCGCAATTTCCTCTAGGACCGGCGCTCTAAAATTTAATTCGCCCGCCGACAGTCCTCCAAGGCCTGCCATTTGTCCGGAGTTGTGCTGGGTGCCAGGAATCACCGACGTGAGGGCGACGTGGCTCTGTCCTTCAGGAGCTCGCGGTACTTTGGGGGGTGGGGGTGGGACATGCCTCCCTTCTCTGGTTAACTCACTGACGGGTTTGTACGTCTCTACGCCGGCCCCCGTGTGGGCCAGGCCCTGGGCTGGGCATCAGGGGCGCCTCGATGGAGAGGACAGGCCCAGGCTGTGCCGCGTGCAAGCACGGCCCCGGGTGATCCTTTCTCACCCAACCAGTGGGAAAGGGTCAATCGGCAAACACGTAAAAAGTGAAGTGACTGCAAGAAAGAAAAAGGGAACGAACACGTGTCGGAAATGTGTACACGACCCGCCACTTGTCTGGATCAAGTTTACACTGAAATCGAAGGACAGAGTTTTCAAGAGAAACACAGTGGTTCTACTAGCACTGGAGAAAGAGAAATTCAATGTAGCAATGTTCCCACCAGTTGTTGTGAAATATGCTGTCCCAGCAGTCCGAGATGTAGTCGGAAGCGGAGTAGAGCCACCGGAGCAGGAAGATCTGTTGGGAGAGAAAACACACGTCGGTCAGGACGGGGCGCCTGAACCCCAGGGGGGAGAAGTCCTTGCCCACGACAGCGTGCTGCCAGCCTCTGCTCAGGCTCCTCACGAGCCCTGCCCGGAGCCCCCTCTCCTGGGCCACGTGCTTACAGGGGCAAGTTCATCGGTCAGGTCGGGGAGCACTGCCTCCGAGGACAGGAGAGCGGGGTCTCTGCGCAGCTGGTCGAGATAGCCCAGGAGGGTGAACTTATCGCTCTCACTCCCTGTCCAGGGAGCTTCGAGGGTTTTATACACTACCCTTCCTCCCGTGGTGCGCCTTTCCAAGATAGACACCTGGCGGGAAAAGAGAGGAAGCCATCAGAAGTCTTTCCAAAAGAATGGGAAGTTCCTGTTTGGTCTTTTTTCGGCGGGGGGGGGGGGGGGGGGGGTGGTGGTGGAAAAAAGGATCCAGTGGAGTCAGCAATGAACTCAAACACAGATATGGATCGGTAGAAAATATGTGCAAGAGATTTACATTTTTTTCTGGCAAAGAAACTATGGTGACTTTCCACAGCTTTTGCTAAAAGTTAAAGCTCTTTCTTCTGAGTAGACTTTTTTCTGTAACCTCTGACTTAATATAATAAAGAAACTTTCTCGTTTAGAGAGATTTTCCATGATTACCAAAAAGATGACAAAGAGAGGATTTAATGCTTCTGTAGAGTGATGACAAAGGAGGGGAAGGGAAGGAGAGATCAATTAAAATGAAGTGAAAAGAGGCAGAAGTAAAGGAGGGAGAAATTTTGAAAGCCTTTTACTGGTGGTCTAAGGAAGATTTTACAAAGTAGGTACTCTAAGACTAGACCCGGCATGGGGAGAAAAACTGGGGAAAAGAACTGACACTCCTGAACCTTTACTCATAGGAAAGATGCTTTCTGTGAAGGTCTAAGGCTGAAAATCTAGGAGGTGAAATCCCCAAGGTCCAAGACTGTTTTAGGAGTAGGCTTTCAAAACAGGCTCAGAGATTTCTGGACCCCTGGAATCTGTATTCAAAACTCCCAAAGGAGGAGGAAACAGTATCAGGCGCCATGAGCTTGTCAAGAGCTCAGAGTCAGAAGAGAATCCATGACTCACCGCGGATCTTCCTGGAAACGTATCACTGTCCGGTACTAAGGTGGTGGCAAACTCCTGCTGCCGGTTACTGTAGATGTGCACGAATCTCACTGTGTCCTGTGTGTTTGCCAGGGCAAAGGACAGGAAAGCCTCAAAGGGTTTCCCCAGCTTGGTAGCCTCGGGAGTCAGTAAAACCACACAGTACCTGCACAACAACAAAAGAGAAGACTTTAGGAACTGATCTCCGAGGCCAAGGCTAGGATCTGCGACGGCAGGTGAAGGCTACGAGGAGCAGGCGCTCATTTGACAGACAAAAGCCGGGTGTGAGAAGGTCTCCAACGAGGGATTTCCACGTCACCGATGACCTGTTCTTTTCCAGACTGGTGATGTCTCCCCCAAAGCAAACTTTACCCACTTAGGAATTTCTTTCTTTCTCTCTCTTTTTTTATTTTTTTAATTTTTTTTTTCAACGTTTATTTATTTTGGGGACAGAGAGAGACAGAGCATGAACGGGGGAGGGGCAGAGAGAGAGGGAGACACAGAATCGGAAGCAGGCTCCAGGCTCCGAGCCATCAGCCCAGAGCCCGACGCGGGGCTCGAACTCACGGACCACGAGATCGTGACCCGGCTGAAGTCGGACGCCTAACCGACTGCGCCACCCAGGCGCCCCACTCTCTCTTTTTTTAATGTTTATTTATTTTTGAGAGAGAGAGAGAGAGAGAGAGAGAGAGAGCAAGCAGGGGAGGGGCAGAGAGCAAGGGGGCCAGGGGTTGGAAGCAGGCTCTGCGCTGACGGCAGAGAGCCCGATGCGGGGCTCGAACTCGCCAACCGTGAGATCGTGACTTGTGCCCAAGTCAGCTGCTCGACCGCCTAAGCCACCCAGCTGCCCAGGAATTTCTTTCAGGGCAACGGCTCTGAGTCCTTGATGCAGAAGGGCTTCCAGAAGCCAACTGTTGTAGTTCTTCTGCCACAGGCAGGGTTGTTCAAATCTATCTTGGGCTGGGGGTCTCTGAGCCTCATTCTGAAGGGCTTCCTTTGCAATCTTTCCAAGGGTAAGTGTAGCTCATCATTTATTCATTCTCCAAAATATTTTTTAAAAAATTTTATGTTTATTTATTTTTTGAGAGAGAGAGAGAGAGAGAGAGAGAGAGAGAGAAAGAGAATGCAAGTGGGGGAGGGACAGAGAGAGAGGAAGACACAGAATCCAAAGCAGGCTCCAGGCTCTGAGCTGTCAGCACAGAGCCCTGGTGCAGGGCATGAACCCACGAACTGGGAGATCACGACCTGAGCCGAAGTCAGATGCCTAACCGACTGAGCCACCCAGGCGCCCCTCTTTCTCCCAAGTATTTAGGAAGCACTTACTGTATGCCTGCTAAGATGGACAACGTTCTTGCCCTTGTGGAGCTTAGAGTCTAGTGGGGAAGTTGGACCACACATAAATAGATACATCGTGACAAGCAGTAACTAGTGTTATGAAAAAGGAGAGGAGGAGAGGGAGAGAGTCCAGGGTGGCGGGGGGGGGGGGGGGGGGGGGGGGGGGGAGCCACACTCCATCAGACAGATTGCTCAGAGACACGTCACCTCCCAGAGGTGAGCAGAAGCCTGAAAGAAAGGGGTCAGGGCATTCCAGGCAGAGAGGACCGCAAGATAAAGACCCTCTGATGGAGAGAGACTGGGCCCAATACGCAGTTCCAGTAAGATCCCTGGCTGACGTGTGGAGAACTGTGCGGAAGGCCCAAGACGGGTATGGAAGCAGAGACTGGTTAGAAGGCTAGCAGGGTCTCTCGATAGGTGCCGGCGGCCTGCTCTAGGGCGGCAGGGGCAAAACAGGTGAGAACAGGGTGGATATGGGAGATTTTCTGAGGGCCACATACACAACAATCCTCAGGGTCCGGGATATACTTCTTTATATCGAGCTAACGTCTTTCTTCTCTCTTAGTCTTATAAAGGAATAAAGGAATCAGACAAATCTGGAAACCGGGAAATTTTCTCACTTTAAATCATATTTTAGTTATATTTTCAAGTAAAATGAGCAGTACGTTTTCCTTTCCTATCTAGACACGTCTCCCAGTGAACTAGCCCTACATTTAAAGCCACTGATTCATTCATCCGAGAAATGTCTAAAAAGACATTTTCCCTGTATTTCCAGACTTTTTAGACGCCCTGTATGAACAAATGTGCCTCGGCCTTCCATTCCCTGCTAATTATCTGACCGTTTCCTCAGTGTCCTACAGCTCCCTAGGGTTAGCTGCTGCCCCAGCCCCGCTCCTGGGCCTCTGAAGGCTCGCCCTGTGTGCGACGCTCTTGTAGGAGCAGGGACTCTCTCGTATCTGTGCTTCTTTAAAGGGACCCAGACTGTCCCCGACAACTGGCCCAAGTCTGTTCGTCCTTCTGGCCTCAGCTAACGGGTTGCGAATTAGGGAGATCCTCTCTGCCCCCTGGGCCAGGCTGGCACCCTGGATTCACACACCCCACTACTAACAGAGTGGGCAGTCGGTACGTGTTACCTACAGAGAAAGTTCTGACCGTCACAGCTAGATGTTTAATCGCCCTGCAGAAGAATGTGCCGTGGCCTCTCTATTGTAGTGACAGACAGGGACAAAGCCTTGAGTCCTTACTTCCTCTGTCGGTGAGACCGTTTCACGGGGCACAGCTCATGGAACAACTTCTGGCTGGTGACCCTGGCTGCCAGTAGATACTTGTTTTGGGCGATGAAGTCGTCAACGACCTGCTTCTTCATACCTCGGGCCTGCGGAAAAACCAACAAACGGTTGATTTTTAGTCCCTCTGCTCACTGCAAATGGGCTGTACGTAGAAGCTGAAAAAAAATGTGGCTGACCCGTGAAGTTGTAATTTCACGTTGTATGGTGACAGCAGATGGCAGCCACACTTGTCGTGAGCACAGCACACAGTGAAGCGGGGTCACTAGCTTGTACACCTGAAACTAATGTCACGTTGTATGGAAACCGTACTCAAGAAAAAAAAATATAAAAAAAAAGAACTGGAAGAGAAATGTGGCGGACCCTGGCTAAAGTGATATAATAAATAAGACAGGTCCTGTCCGAAGAAATAAACACGTGGGAACCTATTTGACAGTGTGGGGCCGGACACAATGACACAACTACTTCAGGTCAAAGGAAAATCAAGTGCTCTTTCCACTGCAGAGTTTTTGTATACCTTTTTTTAATGTTTATTTATTTATTTGTTTTGAGAAAGAAAGAGAGAGGGAGAGAGCATGCACAAGTGGGGAAGGGGCAGCGAGAGAGAGAATCTCAAGCAGGATCCATGCTGTCAGCATAGAGCCTGATGTGGGGATTGACCTCGCGAACCGTGAGATCATGACCCGAGCTGAAATCAAGAGTTGGAGGCTCAACCAACTGAGTCATCCAGGTGCCCCTGTATAAGGTTTTATGCTGGCAGATTTAAAAAGGCACTTTGTTTTGTTCTGTTTTTATAGATTTTATTTTTAAGTAGGCTCCACACCCAACATGGGGCTCGAACTCATGACCCCGAGGTCAAGAATTACATGTTCTATGAAATAAACCAGCCAGGCGTCCCTTAAGAGTTATTTTGAATTCCAGACAAATTTACTTCCATTTAAGCTTGGCAGTAAACCGAACAATTAAAAATAAACTCCAAAGTACCAAGGTTACTAAGTATAAAAGGCAGACTACAAAACCGTATGATGGCCACTTTGTTTTTACTAATTTTTGTGCATTTCGAAGAGCTGAAATTAGCCAGACAGCAGACTGTCTGACCACAATCTAGAAATCCATATAAAATGTCAACTAGAAAATCTTATATTTTAAGAAACACACTTTGAATCACCTACTGAACTAAGAAGAGCTTATCAGATATTTAAAAAATTCTCTGAATTTGAATGACTCATGAAAACACTATTTATACACGCTGGGGTATAGCTAAAGCAGCACTTGGAGGCTAATGTTAAAAAATGAATAAAACAGAAAAGAAATTAATGACCTAGAGGCCTATATCCAGAAGTTAACAAGAAACAACAAAAAATATGAAAGGAGAAAGAAGGAAATGATAAAAATAGAGATCCATGAAGCACAACAAACATAGGAAAAGAAGAAGAAACAAAGAAGCAAAAAAGCTAAAGTTGGCTCTCTGGGAGAGCTAATAATCAAATGGACAAACCTCTGGTAAAACCCATCGTGAAGACAAGACAGAAAGCACAAATGACCATTATCAAGGATGACAAGGAGGTATCACCACCTGTGTTGCAAAAGTTAAAGTTATTTGAGGACTTAGATGAAAGAGAAAAATTTCTAGAAAAATACAGCAGTATCTGAAAAAAACAGAAAACTTAAAGAGTTGTATAACCATTAAAGGAGGTGAATTGGTGGTAGTCAAAGATCCTTCCTTAAACACAAACTCAAAGCCCAGATGGTGTTACAGATGGTTTCCCTGAAACTTTCAAGAGGACAATCCAATCTTACATAAAGTCTCCCCGAGAATAGAAAAAGGGAGAATGCACCCACCTCACTTCCTGATGCAAAGCCTCACATGGGCCTCAAGAGAAAGAAAAGTCAGAAGTCAACCTCGTTTCTGAACACAAATGCAAAAATCCTAAACAAGAGTTTAGCAAACTGAATCCAGCAGTATGCCCAAAGCATAATATAAGTCATGATCCTGCTGGACTTATCTGATCAGCTCAAATTAGGCTTAACATTAGAAAATGAATTAATCGGGGCGCCTGGGTGGCTCAGTCGGTTAAGTGGCCGACTTCGGCTCAGGTCACGATCTCGCGGTCCGTGAGTTCGAGCCCAGTGTCGAGCTCTGTGCTGGCAGCTCAGAGCCTGGAGCCTGTTTCAGATTCTGTGTCTCCCTCTCTCTGACCCTCCCCCGTTCATGCTCTGTCTCTCTCTGTCTCAAAAATAAATAAATGTTAAAAAAATAAATAAAAGAAAATGAATTAATCTAGTTGGCACATTTTAGATGATTAAAGATTAAACACAAAAAACCAAGATAATCTCAATGGATGTGGAAAAAACATCTGATAAAAACCAATACCATTCAGGTCAACAATAAATAGAAGGGAACCTCCTTAATCTGAAGAGGGTAGCTGCAAAATGCCTTCTGCAAATGCCACACTTTATTGGGGAAATGGAGACCAGGAACAAGGATGCTCCTCCCCCCCCATCACTACATTTCTAGTCTGCGTCACACCAGAGGTCAGCAGTAAAGTAAGAAAAAGAAATAAAATAGGGGTGCCTGGGTGGCTCAGTCGGTTGAGCGACCGACTTCAGCTCAGGTCACCATCTCGCGGTCCGTGAGTTCGAGCCCCGCGTCGGGCTCTGTGCTGACAGCTCGGAGCCTGGAGCCTGCTTCGGATTCTGTGTCTCCCTCTGTCTCTGCCCCTCCCCCGCTCATGCTCTGTCTGTCTCTGTCTCAGAAATAAACAAACATAAAAAAAAAAATTAGAAAATAAAATAAAATAAAATAAAATAAGGGCTGGAAGAAAATGAAGCAAAACTGCCATTAATCTCAGATGATATGACTGCAATTCAGCAAACCCAAAAGGTGGTACAGATAAATTATTTAAATCAGTAGGAGAGTTTTAGCAAGACTGCTGGACACAGAGTCAGTGTTTAATAATGAATGGTATTGGGGTATTGAGCCCCGAGTCGGGCTCTGTGCTGACAGCGTGGAGCCTGCTTGGGATTCTCCCTCTCCCCCTCTCTCTCTGCCCCTCCCCTGTTCACACGCAATCTTTCAAAATAAATAAATAAATAAACGTTAAAAAAAAATTAACTGTATCACCTAATACCAGCAAACAAAAAATGTAATAACAAAGATACCCTTTCCAACGGCATAAAAAATATGAGGTACCTAGAAGTAAGCTGGAAAAAAAGCATGATCTTTACAGAGAAAATTATCAAAGCTTACAGAGGGCCACGTGGCTGACTCAGTCGGTGGAGGGTGCAACTCGTGATCTCGGTGTTATAAGTTCGAGCCCCATGTTAGGTGTAGAGATTACTTAAAAATAAGATCCTTTAAAAAAAAAAAAGCTTATGGAGACATATTACTGAGCACCTAAACAAATGGCAACAGATCTATGATGCTCATGGGTAGAAAGGCTCAATTTTGTCAAGAGGCATGTTCTCCTCAAACTTATATAAAATAATTTTTTTTCAGAGTTTTATTTGTTTATTTTGAGAGGAAGAGAGAGTGCATGTGTGTGAGCAGGGGAGGGGCAGAGAGAGGGGGAGAGAATCCCAAGCAGGCTCTGCGCTGTCAGCACACAGCCCCACCCAGGACTCGACCTCACAAACCGCGAGGTCATGGCCTGAGCCAAAATTGAGAGTCAGACGCTCAACCGACGGAGCCTCCCAGGCTCCCCTCTCCCCAAACTGATTTAAAGAATCAATACCAAATCAATAAGATCCCAACAAGTTTTCTGTTTGTTTCTTTTGATGGAACTTGACAGACAGAACATAATGCGTATACAAAATGTGCAAGACACCAAGAACGGCCAAGGTGCTTTTGAAGACACTTCCCCACCCTGCTAAAATCCAAAAAATAAAGTGGGAGGATTTGCTCTGTGAGGTATCATGACTCTTTCTAGATGGCTTCTACCGGAGTACAAAAGACAAACTATAAAGCTTTTAGAAGCTCCACGGAAGGATTATCCTTACTACCTTGCTGTAGGGAAAGACGTCCTGAATAGTAAACAGAACCAATCATCAAGGAAATTGTTGATACAAGCGACTACATTAAAAGTAAGAACGTGTGTTCATCAACATGATACCAAACACAAGAATATATCCAGAGCATCACTGGTCACATAACTAAACAGTGGAAGGATCTAAACGTCTGTCAGCAGCAGATTGGATACGCTGTAGTATATTCACGCCAAGCTCCACAGACAACACGTACAAACCTCACAAACATAAGCTGGCAAGAGCCAGATGCGCCAGGAATTCACACTCCATGAGTCTAGCTAGATAAGTGACTGGCTACAAACCATCAGCGAAAAGGGAGACAATTCAATAGAAAAAAATGGGTGGAACACTTGGTGGGCATGCCACCAAAGGGGAAGGAAATCCAAAAGGCCCATAATCAGCTTCCTTGTGATTAAGGGAAACGCAAAGCAGAAGTACAAGGAGATGCAGCTACAGACTCAGTCAGCTCAGAAACATGAACTTGAACTGGTATTGGCAAGGACGTGCAGCACTGGAACTTTCGCCCGTGACTGGTGGAGATGGAAACTGGTAACATCACTTCGGAAAACACACCACCTAGAAACGCTAGAGATGTGCACAGCCCAGGGCCCAGCAATGTTGCAACCAGATACACCCTAGAGGCAATGGGTCTCAAAACTTTGTGGTCTCAGAACACCTTTACGCTTTTTTTTTTTTTAAAGATTTTATTTTTTATGATGAACACTGGGTATTCCGTATCACTACATTCTACTCCTGAACCAATATTATACCATATGTCAACTAACTAGAACTTAATAAGTATTTGAAAAAACGAAAAAAAAAAAGATCTTATTTTTTAGGTAATCTTTATATCCAAGATGGGGCTTGAACCCATAACCCTGAGATCAAGAGTCACATGCTCTACTGACTGAGCCAGCCAGGTGCCCCACCTTTACACTCTTAAGATTACTGAGGACCCCAAAGAACTTTTGTTTAATGTGGTTTTTACCTATTAATATTTATTAGATATAAATTAGACAAATTTTATCTTTTTTTATTTTTTTATTATTTTTTTAAATGTTTATTTATTTTTGAGACAGAGGGAGACAGAGCATGAGCAGGGAAGGGGCAGAGAGAGAGGGAGACACAGAATGTGAAGCAGGCTCCGGGCTCTGAGCTGTCAGCACAGAGCCCGACGCGGGGCTCGAACTCACGAACTGTGAGATCATGACCTGAGCTGAAGTTGGACGCATGACTGACTGAGCCACCCAGGCACCCCAAATTAGACAAATTTGAAACATATTTAGCAATTCATTAGAAAATAATAAACTCATGCATGTTAATGTAAATATCTTTAAGTGAAAAAAACCCAATTTTTTCCAAAATCAAAAATGTTTAGTCAGAAGAGTAGCACTGCTTTACATTCTGACAATTCTCTCTAATGTCTGGCCTCAGAGAAGAGACAGGTGGGTTGGCATATCTGCTTCTTTTCTTTTTTTTAATGTTTTTATTTTATTTTGAGAGAGAGCGAGAGAGGGAGACACAGAATCCGAAGCAGGCTCCAGGCTCTGAGCTGTCAGCACAGAGCCCGACGTGGGGTTCAAACTCATGAACCACGAGATCATGACCTGAGCCTAAGTCAGGCGCTCAATGACTGAGCCACCCACGTGTCCCTCTCATATCTGTTTCTGTGTGCAACCTGTGGTGATATGTTGTTTTGGCTGAAAAATCCAGCCTCATGTAGATACACAGTTGGAAAAGGGAGGTTTAGTTTAATAGCTTTTTTTTTTTTTTTCCGGATAACTGTGGATATTCTTTGCTACTATGTAAAAATTCGATAGAAAGTAGTTTGTTAAAGGTTAGTTGCTATCTGGATTCAATGGACTTTAAAAAAAAATTTTTTTTTTTTAAGTAATCTCCATGCCCAATGTGGGGCTTGAACTCACGACTCTGAGATCAAGAGTCACATGCTCTACCAACTGAGCCAGCCAGACACCCCTGGATTCAATAAATTTTTAATACTTTGTTAAATTCATAGTCACTGATCACCTTGCACTTAGAATGGATCTTTTACTCACGCACGATTTTTCAATATCATGCACTGGTTATTTGGATAATACTGGTTCACTGATCTTCCAAATGCTGACAAATTTCATTATACATATAAAACAAAAGTGCGCCACATCGATGAACCAACTTTATCATAAAATTCTGAGAAGTTCATAACGGCGGATATCAATTTTTCAAAATTCTAATTTTCTTGGAAACCTGAATTTTGTCATTGGCAACAAATGCCATCAGGTGTTTCCGTTCAAGTGCTAGGCTCACTACATTCAGTTTTTAGGAAATGTCTGCCCCAAACCCAAGTCTGAATAACCATAGGTGTCTGTCACTTATTCTTTCAAGTCAAAATAGCATCCCGTTGGGGCACCTGAGTGGCTTAGTCAGTTACGTGTCCAACTTCGGCTCAGGTCATGATCTCATGGTTCTTGATTTCAGGCCCCGCATCGGGCTCGCTGCTGTCAGCCCAGAGCCTGCTTTGGATCCTCTGTCCCCCTCTCTCTCTGCCCCTGCCTCGCACCTTCTCCAAAAAAAAAAAAGTTCCATTAAAAAGGGCTAGTTCAAAACTCATGAGTTAAGTAATCACACAACTGTTCACCCTCAAGACAATCTTTATACCCTGCCTGTAGCAGCAGTGTGTTGTCACAAAGAATATTAAAAATATCCAAGAGACACGTACTCAAGGGTCAACAGATTTATTGACAAAATTATACTTGTTACTGCTTCATCAAGGGTATTAAGTGATGAATGAGGGTGGTTTTGGTTAGTTTCTATGGTGATTGCTTAGGAGTGAAAACACATGCTTACTGGTGGTCTGGGGCCCAGGCTTTCGATTACGGTCTGGGTTGTGCCCCGGGAGTTTTACCCACCACTGCTTTCGCACCATCAGGGCAAGTGTCAACACAGAGACAAAGGACCAATTATGCTATGTCTCTGTGTGATCATGGAGCTCCTTCTGAGCTCACAGACTTCCCACCCCCACTCCAGGGCCTGTGAACCTCGATCTGCCAACTGCTGTCCTAGAGGCACCCAGATGGACCGAGACGCCCCTGGTGTTCATGGCGACACTGCTCCTGAAGCCCCGAAATGCCCGTCAAAAGAAGGATGAACCAAGATGTTACCGTGCGGCCAAACATACTATCCAACAAAGGAAAACAAGCTCGGGAGAGCTCCATGAGACCAGTGGTCCTGCTGGTGTCACCTACTAAGTGACTTGACGTCGGGAGTCACTTTGTATCATTTTATGTCCTTAATGAACATACTGGTAAAGCATCCACCGTGCCAGTAATTTTCTAAGTGTGTTTGAGTTACAATGGTCCACAAGGGATACATAAATCATTCTCACGAGTAGAAGCTATTACTGAAAAGCAATTCGGGAAGTCGTCAGAGATCGACCTTGGATTGAGATGATCTTTTCTCTCTACGCCGCCAGCATGTTTTCGTACGGACCCTCTCAGCTCCTCAGTCGCCATCGGGCACCCCCTTTTCAATTGCTGACGGCTGTCCACAATTTTGTCCTTGGCCCCCTTCTCTCCTTACCTCACATAATCACTGGGAGATCGCTCCACACTGAAGAGTTCCGCCTCTGACCACTCACTCGTGGCCTACAAATCCCTCTCCCCAGCTCCCTAAGACCCACACCCCTACACCTGACTGTCCGATGGACATCTCCCCTTAGATTCCCTGTGGGCAGCTCTCACCCTGTACATCCACAGCTGAATTCGTCACCTTCTTCCTAAACCTGCTCTTCTCTCCTCACTGTCCACTTCCCCCGTCTGGTTCTGTCACACGCGATGTCCTACCTCATTCCCATCTCAAGTGCCCTTTCCCTACATTCGCGTCTGAGTGAGTCACCTATGCCGGTGGATGGGAACTGCCTTTAGGCCTCTTCTCCTCTAACTGGGCCGTGAGGACAAAGACTAACTCTGGATGTCAGGGCGCCTCTGTATTCATTACACAGCAGGCAGGCGATGAAACGTTTACTGCATGAAAGAAATACAGGATTTTACAGAACTTCTCATCCCGATTTCCTTTAGAAGGTGAGTCAAGGGGTTCTTTTGATTTTTTTCAAATGACATTCAAGAAATAAAAGAATACGTGCTCATTGTAGGGATTTTTTAAAACCCCAATATGCAAATGACATGCAATTTTACCATCAAGAGATGTATTTATTTCCAGCGTTCTCCTACGTGCATGCACGCACATACACACACATGCATACATGTGGTTACAAAATTGAGATCAGTGTTGAAACTGTGTATACGGTTGACATGTGTTGAGATCTTTTGGTCTCTGTGCTTTTATCTGTTTCAGTTTTCAGTATCCTACAGACTTCATTTAAATGATTTTGTCTGAGTTATTCATTACCTAATATGTCTTGCCTTGCTCAGAATGGAACTCTGGTCTGAGATGACCACAGAGTCCCCACCGGCTGCAGGGTAAGGCCCCTCAGTTATGCATCCTGCTTGGTCTTTTTGACATTATGTCACGAAAATCATCCCCATCATTCAGTGCTCTTGAACTGCCATTTTAATTGGTTACATGGCTGTAGAGCAGTCCCTGTTTGGGACATACCAATAATTAGCCTACGGCTGCATATTTATATTTCCCCCCCAGTGAAAACTGTTACGAATGATACTCAACATCTCTGCATGTAAGTTTTGGCTGAATTCCTAGTCCCCGAGGAAAGATTCCTAACAGGTAATCTCACCTTCCCAAGGTCTTTACTCAAACATCATCTTTTTTTTTTTTTTTTAAACTTTTTAAAAATGTTTATTTTTGAGAGAGACAGACAGACAGCTCAAGTAGGGGTGGGGCAGAGAGAGAGAGAGATAGGGAGACACAGAACGTGAAGCTGGCTCCAGGCTCTGAGCTGTCAGCACAGAGCCCGACGCGGGGCTCGAACCCACAGACTATGAGATCATGACCTGAGCCGAAGTTGGACGCTCAACCGACTGAGCCACCCAGGTGCCCCAGTGAGATTTAATTTTTAAAAGTGATTTTCGGTCACTGGAATCTCTTCTCAGAATTTTGTTCATATTCTTAGCCCATTCTTCTTGGAAAGTTTTACTAAAAATTGTTTTTATTGAGGTGAAATTTCACATAAAATAAAATTAGCTATTTTTAAATGTACAATCCAGTGGCATTTCGTACACGCACAGTGTTGTGTCACAATCA
This sequence comes from Acinonyx jubatus, assembly GCF_027475565.1. NCBI lineage: Eukaryota > Metazoa > Chordata > Mammalia > Carnivora > Felidae > Acinonyx > Acinonyx jubatus. The sequence goes on along the minus strand of NC_069381.1, from coordinate 11,164,358 downwards.
CCTCTCTCCAGTCCCACACATTTCCATCATCCCAAAAGAAAGCTCTGTACCCATTAAGGGGTCACTTTCGGGAAGTTCTGTGTTGATCTCTTTGACTAGAAGAAGTTCATGAGAAATTAAAGATATCAATCTTTTTTAGATTGGTTGTAAATATTTCCCTCAGCTTATCGTTTAACTTAAAAATTATAAAGTATGTGCAAATTTTAAACTTATAATCAAGTTAAGATTTTCCAATAAGACTTTTAGCTCTTTTTTATCTTAAGATCAGATAAATATTCGTGTATATGGTCTCCGAGTTAGTTTAAGGTTTTTAAAAAAAATTTTTTTTTTTTTACGTTTATTTATTTTTGAGAGACAGAGACTGAGCACAAGGAGGGGAGGGGCAGAGAGGGAGGGAGGCACACAGTCCAAAGCAGGCTCCAGGCTCTGAGCTGTCAGCACAGAGCCTGACGTGGGACTTGAACTCACAAACCATGAGATCATGACCTGAGCCGAAGCTGGACACGCAACCGACTGAGCCACCCAGGCGCTCCAGTTTATGGTTTTTTTAACTCCTTTTTATTATTGTTTTACATTTGACTTTTGAATTCATTTGTGTAACTTATTTTAGAAGAACGTTATTGATTTTCTGACAGGAGCACTTTAGAGGGAAAAGATGATTATTGGTTCTTATTTTATTTTTGTGGCAAAATACACATAATGTAAAAGTGACCATTTTACCCATTTCCAAGGGCATAATTCTGTGACATGAAGTATATTCACACTCCTGTGCAGCCATGTCCAGACTGTCCATCTGTAGAACCTTTTCACTTCCCAAACCAAAAGTGTACCCATTAAACACTAACCCCCTGTATCTTCCTCCCTGGGCCCTGGAGTTACCATCATTCTAGTTCCTGCCGGAAGAGTTTTGTTTGTTTTTTTTTCGAGTAAGATAGTACCAAATCAGATGAAAACCAAACTCATTGTTAAATTTTGTGCCTCTGAAGGAAGAACTTCAAAACGAATTTCTCCTCCTCACTTGCCTTGTTCAATTTTGCTGTTCACAAAGCTCAAGATAAAACATGAGGGCAATCTCACAACAGGATGACTCTCACGTACCTGGATAACATCTGCAGGCTTGTTGATGTGTTCTTTAAAGACCAAGATGGTGGGGGTGTAGACATTGACGTTGTATTGCCTTGTTATCTCTTCTGCCCCTCTCAAGCCGACGTGTACGTATCCAAATGACAAGTAATCCTTGTATGCAAAAGCGGTCAACTGTTAGGGTGCAACAGAGAGGAAGAAATTAAGTTGAGGGCATGGAACTACATGCACCACGTGTGACTCGTTCATACCAGCGGCTGACGAATGTTAGCTTGTATAGCCCTACGCAGGCTGCTAGACTCTGGTGCACTCGGAGGAATTCTATGCTGTTCCACACATGCAAACTGTACCAACAAAGCCAAACACAGGGATTTCTGTGTGTGTGTGTGTGTGTGTGTGTGTGTGTGTGTGTGTGTATACACAAAGAGAGGAAAATATTCATCTTACTGAGAACTGCACTGGGTCGGAGGTGTGGAGTGTTTGAGGCATTACCTCAACCCTGTACAATGGCAGTGACTGGGCCCAAGGTCAAGGGGGACACTCTCCTCTCGCATCTCAGGTCCCAGCGCTAGCCAGAGGTGTGCCGCAAGTGCAGGACCACAGGGTGTCACTCAGGGGGCGGGTCCGGGTCCAGACAGGCTTCAAGGGAATCACACAGTCACCCCGGGGGTCGGTTCTACAACCTAAGTTTCAATGTCTTGGTCTATAAAACACGGATGGTCTCTGTATCGCTGGGCTCTTCTGAGGACTAAATACTGGCACGTGTGGGGAAGGCACACTAGCGCAGTAAGGCCACCCATAGGTGCTCTGTGTATGGTGGTTAATGCCCATTTCTGGTCTTTATAAACGCTTCTTTTTGGATCAGCTCTTACTCGCGGGAAGGGCAAGCACCTTGCAAGTTCACTGCACCAACAGAAGAGCAAACGTTCCCCCGGCACGCAAAATACCTTGTACAGCAGTGGTACGACGGGCATTTGGTCAAACAGAAGGACGTGAGGTTTATTGTCTTGCTGCCAGCCAGAGAGGAATCGGACATAATTTTTATTTGTTACCTTAAGTTGAAAAGAGGATGTCAGTTTCAGTATTTGGTTCTCAACAGCCGCATTGTAAGGCAGTCAGGAGATCGTGAGACAAAAATCACGTATGTGTAAAAGATTGTTTTGTAAAAAATAAATGCAGACGATGAGTCTTTTGTCTTTCTTTGACTAAAATGCTTTAAAAGAACAGAGTTATCGATTTCGTGTTTTCAGGTGCCCCACTCTGACAGACTGAAATTGTATCTTTTCTGAAACAATTGCTGAGTACGCTATAAAAAAAAAAATTGAACTTTCGAATTTTAGACTGTGCTTCGTAATCTATTAACCTGCGGAAGATAATGCAATGATTGCTCCTTCAAAATGGCTTTTAAAAGAACAAGTGGGCCCACTCAGTCTATATGTTACACGATTTCATTCATTACCATCCGATTTGCTACTTTTGTGCTTCCCTGTTTATGCCTTAAATAATCCTACCGAGAGAAGAAGAAACATGAATAAATTAAAATTCTACCTAGAAACTTTTCATAGTTAAAAAAAGATTTATCTTTCCATTCTGCTTCCAGAATGATCTATATTAAACCTCAGTCTGGGCACTTCACTCTCTGCTCAGCCCCCTTCAATGGCTCCAGCCAAGGCCCAAGTTCCTCAAAGGGGTAGCCAGGCCCTCGGAAGTCCTCGAGATTCCTGTTAATGCCTCTCATCTGGTCCTCTCCTGCTCACTGGTGACTGCTTCATCCAGAGCAGGCTGTTGCCTGTCCCAGACCTCCTGGGGCCTGGAACTCATCCCCTACCACCTCTCCTCCTCCCTTGGCAAACTCTGGCCAGGAAGCCATTCCCAGCTCTCAAGGACAGGCTCTTAGCATATCAGACGGAAATAAGCACCCACTAGACTGGGAGCTCCTTGAAAAGTATCCACTTACAGTGCTTGGCATAGAATAGGTATTTCATAAACGTTTGAGGACCCATTTGAACAACCTGTGATTGTTCAAAATTCCCTTTGACAATTTCCTTTCACACTAACTCCAATGAATATTTCTTCTGTGGATAACGATGCTGGCGGGGTAGTCTATGAATAGTGCATGTGGAAACAGGATGCAAATGTTGGTATGTTCACTCTCCCTGGTATATAGTTAAAGGACTGAATCACTTAAAGCAAACAAGAATCCTGTTCTTGGGGTGCCCGGGTGGCTCAGGCGGTTGAGCGTCCGACTTCAGCTCAGGTCATGATCTCACGGTTTGTGAGTTTGAGCCCTTCATCGGGCTCACTACGGTCAGCGCAGAGCCTGCTTTGAATCCTCTGTCCCCCTCTCTCATGGCCCCTCCCCTGCTCATTCTCTCTCTCTCTCTCTCAAAAATAAATAAAACATTTAAAAAATATATAAACTTAACGCATTAATTAAAACAAAAAAATCCTGTTCTAGTTCCTTTGATCCCTAACCTCAGATACTGGGGGAAAGAATGCTTAAGTACAAAAAATCGTAAACAAGTATGAACTCTTTGTGCCTGGCTTTTTTAGCTCAACCCTTTGTTTGTGAAATTATTCATATCGTTGCATTACTCTAAGTTCTGAAAGTTCCAAAAATACTATTTGATTTTGTGGAATCTTGCGTATTCCATAGATGTGATTAAGTACGTAACCAAACGTAAGGTGCCTCCTTAGAGCAGTAGGCCGCACGTCAGTGTCATGTAACCAAATGTAATTCAATTTGAATACTTTCATAGACAAATACCTTCAAATTCACCAGTCAGAAAGAAATCCCTCATCCTACGTTGTGATCTGAGTTTTGCTCACAAAAAGAGAGCCCCTGTCGTTTTAGGCTCGGATCCCCACCTCTGTGTATATGTGCACAGTGGTTACTAACAGGCAGGGATTCGTTCGGTTGTTCTACTTTGTTTCGATTTTCAGTCTCCTACTGACTTCATTGAAATGATTTCGGGTGAACGATTAATTAAGTAAGATATGTCTTGCCCTGTTCGAAACGACACTCAGGCCTGAGAGGACTGCGGACAAGAGTTCGGGACAGCCAGGGGTCCCGGTACCTCCTAAATTTCTTCTCCGCTGGGTACTTACTTTCTCCACCAAGTTCCCTGGAAGAAGACTTTCTACAAACTGTCGTAGGTTCTCACGGACGACTGCATTATGGAAGAAGGAGATCTTCCCATTTATGATTCCCAAGATGGAGGGTGTGCTGTGTGCTCCCAGGTGATGGGCCAGGCGTCTCTCGTACCCAGCGTGGACCACGCCGATTCCTACACCTGGAAAGCAGGGAAGACTTGCATGAAGCCTTTTATAACCCCCCACCCGCGCCGTGGTGGATGAAGAAAGGCTGGTACTTTTCTGGTGTGCAATCGAAACCCATCCTGACCCAGCAGGGGACGATATCTTTCCCAATAGGTTGTCTGTCAATGTTTTCATTGCTGACATTCTAAATCGGTTCAGTTTTTCTGCAGAATAATCTGGCAGTATTTAAGAGCGACAAGTCTTTCTTTTAGTCTGTTATTCCGAATTTTGGGAGTAGAACATGAGAAAATACTTGAGAAGAAAAGAAAGCCATCTGCTCCCCGTGTTCCTATGCACAAAGAAAAAAACCTGTGAACAATCCAGGGATTCAACAACTCGGTAATGGTTGGAAAAAATAATTACGATTTATCGATCGGAGTCATGGTCTTCTCGCTCTTGAGAGCAAATCTCCCTGTCCTATAAATTACTTTGTAGAGATATTAGGAAGTGCACATTCTCAAAAGGAAAAAGAAATTTAGGTAAAATCACTCGGAAGCCCAATCCCGTTACCTGCTGCTACTATTTTGGTATCTCTCTGTGCCTTTTCTTCCCCAAACATCTACATATAAAATAAAATAGAAGCATCTGACACTCATTGCACTTAATAGCTGAATAATTTTCCTCGCTCCTCCATCAGCCGATACATTTGGAGAGCTCGGCGAACACTGAGGTACGTGAAGTATTAATAGCCAGCAAAGACACGCGGCTTCTCTTGGATGCCCAACAGACTTCTCAAGCTTAACACTTCCCAAACCCACCTCCTGATCTCCTCCCCCAGGCCTGTCCCACGCAGGCCTCCCCTGGTCACGGACGGGGCCCCTCCCTTCCTGTTACTTGGACGGAAGATGGGAGTCATTTTCCACCTCTTGCCTCTCACACCCCACGCCCAATCTGTCAGCAAGTCGTGTTGGTTTCGTTTTCAAAATATACCAGGGATCTGACTGTTTTTCTCCGTCTTCTTTAGGCTCTCCTCTCTGAGACATCAGCTCTCCTCCCCCGTGGCTGCAATACCCTCCTAATGGCCTTGTTTCTCCCGGTCTCCCTGCGGTCTACTCTCAACGTACTGGCCGGACCATCCCTTCGAACACACAAACATGGATCAGGGCGCTCCTCTGCCCAAACCCTGCAAACACTTCCCGTTTCACTCAGAATAAAAGCCCGTCTTCACAAAGGCCGACAAGACCCTCTGTGATTTGGTCCCCGGTTCCCTTCTGCCTCCTTCCCCTCCTCCCCCCCTCACTCACCTTGCTCCAGCGCCCAGCATCCTTCTCTTCCTTAAACACACGGGCATGTTCCTGCCTTAGGGCCTTGGCACTGGCTCTCCCTTCTGCCTGGAGCGTGTACCTCCCTGACCTCTGTGCGGCCGACTCCTTCCCCGGCCGCAGGCCCTTCCCAACGAGGCCCACTTGGCTACCATGTTTGAAGCAGTATTCCCCCCTCCTGCTCACTTTCCCTTTCCCGTAGCACTTCCCACCTTCCAACGTGTCACACACTTTCCTTTCTCTGTCGATTGTTTGCTGTACATCTGCCCCTGCTAGGATGTAAGGCGGGGATCTTGGTTCGGTCACTGGTGCATCCAAGCAGCAGATCGGAGCATGGCACACAGCAGGAGCTCACTGGAACCGGGACAGCAATCTTTTCGGTTTTATTTTTGTTTTTTAAAGTAAAAAAAATTTTTAAAAATTTAACGTATACTTAGAGAGCGAGCGAGCGCACGCGCGCACGCGTGCAAGAGGGGGAGGGACAGAGAGAGAGAGAGACACAGAATCCAAAGCAGGCTTCAGGCTCCTAGCTGTCAGCACAGAGCTTGACGCAGGGCTCGAGCTCATGAACTGTGAGAGAATGACCTGAGCCGAAGTCGGACGCTCAACTGACTGAGCCACCCAGGCACCCCTAAGTTTTTAAGATTTTTAAGTAGGTTCCATGTCCAGTGTGGAGCCCGATGTGGAGCTTGAACTCACGACACTTCGATTAAGACCTGAGCTGAGATCAAGAGTCGGATGCTTAACAACTGAGCCACCAAGGCGCCCCCATTAATCTATTTGAATACTGAAACTGCTTTTGGCTTTCACTATTACCAGAGTATTCTGATGGGCATCCTTGTATGTCTTTGTGTACATATCTTTGTGCACTTGTGTGATTTCCTAGTTAAATTCCAAAAACGGAATTACTAGGTAAACGGCGGGGCTCACAAGCTTCACACATTACAATTGCTGAGCAGACTGAACACATCTATTTGCAGGCGACCTGACGGTGACCCTTGGAGTATCTCAAGGGCAGGAAAGGAGGAACCTTGAACATCACATAGTCCACCCCTCATTTCACAGACAAAGTGAGCTTCAGAGAGATTACGTGATCCTGGCTGGCAGAGTTGGTAACACTGTAGAGCAAGAATCCAAACTGGATGGTCTAGAGCCAAGTCTCGTGCATTGGGCCACACTAGAGGCATTACAAATACTCATGGAATAATGTCAGTGAGTGGAAGTGCATATAAGATTCTGCGAGAAGAACAAGAATATAGCAGGCACACACACTGAGAGGTTTGGTTTCCTGTGAAGTCAGGAAGAGACATCACCTAGGGAGGTCGAGCGGCCATACAGCAAAGGCCCAGGGGCGGAATGACCATGTCCTGAACCCTTTCTTTTTAAAAAAAATTTTTTTTTTATTTGACGCTTATTTATTTTTGAGACAGAGAGAGACAGAGCATGAACGGGGGAGGGTCAGAGAGAGAGGGAGACACAGAATCTGAAACAGGCTCCAAGCTGTCAGCACAGAGCCCGATGCGGGGCTCGAACTCACGGAGTGTGAGATCATGACCTGAGCCGAAGTCGGTCGCCCAACCGACTGAGCCACCCAGGTGCCCCATGAACCCTTTCTAAGTTAGGCAGCGTGGCCAAAGCTTTATAGACGTTTTCACTTTTCATACAAATATCCTGAGTGGTCAGTGTAGTTGCCTTCATGGATGAGGACCGCAGTGCCTGGAGAGGCTGAGGACAACGGACCTGGCATTACAGTTAGCATGCAGTGGAACCAGGACTTGAACCCAGGTCTGGCTGCTGCCTGGCTTGGAAGAACGACCTCTTCTATCCTAGGTTCCAAATACTGGAGGCATCAATTTCTTAGAGTCGGGCTCACCCTAAACCATCTCCTATAGACCAGACGCCAATTTATTATACAATCCCAGGCGGTACGCTCAGGTAACTGCGCCATTCCGGGTGTCCTCTACAGGGTTTCGGGACACCCGGGGACCAGAATCAGTAATCAGAAAGGTGGCTGGTGGGCCTGGAGTCAGGATGAAGGATGCAGGCAGCCCTGGAGAGCAAAGGGAAACCGGAAAGATCTTCGGAGCCTGCTGTTCCCTCTACTCTTGCCCCAGGTATCCCTGAAGCTCGCGGTCACACCCCTTGTGCATTGCCTCCTCAGCAAGGCGTGTCCTGTCTGGTCAGCTTCAGCCTGTCACCTCGCCCTGGCCTTCTCTAGTACCTGCCCTGCTCACCACGCCGTTGCCCTTTGATGGACTCGGTTTCATTTAGTTGTGTGCAGTCACTAGAACACAGCTCTATGAGTACAGGGACTTTTGCTTATTTGGTTTACTGCTGCATCCAGTTCCTGGCACTTACTAGGTACTCGATTTTTACTGTTTAAAAAATGCTTTTATTTATTTTTGAGAGAGGGAAAGAGACAGAGTGCCATCAGGGGAGGGGAAGAGAGAGGGGGAGACCCAGCATCCGAAGCGGGCTCCAGGCTCCGAGCTGTCAGCACAAAGCCCGACATGGGGCTCGAACTCACGAGCCGTGAGATCACAACCTGAGCTGAAGTCGGACGCTCAACCGACTGAGCCACCCAGGCGCCCCAGAAGGTACTCGATTTTTAAAACAGAAACCAGTGAATTCAAAATCAGTCAGATCCAGATTCAAGGCCCAGCTCTGCTCCCCACGAGCTGTGTAACTTGAGGCAAGTCATTTAACCCCTCTGCCCCGGTTTCCTCATTTGTAAAACGGAGGGAAGTTGTTCGGTCAGGACTAAATGACACAACAAAAAATGACCTAATCCAGAGCCTTGAACACAGTGGGTCCCTAATTAATTACAACTGCTCTTATGAAGTATTATTCCATCCCGACCATGGTGAAGCCCGAGACCGTCTCTGTGTGGTGCCTCGAGGAGAAGGTCTCCTCCTGCAGAGTACGATAAACGCGTCAACCTTTGCTCTTCATGCCCTCCTTCCCCCACCTTTCCTGCACTCCCATCAGTACGGCTTTTTTCCCAGTCAAAATAGAACACAAGTGATTAGGTTTCATTTCTTTTACTTAAATTACCGTTGAGTCTTTACATAAATCATATCAACTGTAAGTGTTTCGGGGGCCCCTGGGTGGCCTGTTTGGTTAAGCATCTGCCTCTTGGTTTCGGCTCAGGTCATGGTCTCACGGTTTATGAGATCGAGGCCTGGGTGGGCTGGGCTCTGTGCTGACAGGGCAGAGCCTGCGTGGGATTCTCTCTCTGACCCTTCCCGGCTCATGCTCTCTCTTTCTCTCTCTCTCTCTCTCTCCCCTTCAAATTAAATAAACATTAAAAAAAATACAAGTGTTTCCACATTTATAAAGGCTATTTCCTTGGATTGTTTCTACAAAGGACCTCAATTCTTACCATCATAATCCCATTTCTAAATTCTGGAGGTATTTTACTTCTCTCCTATAGATTAACTAGCATAAGGACTAGAAAAGAATAAAGAATGATAAATATTTTGTGTTTCAATTCATGGTATTTTTCCTCCTGAGAAGATATTGAATAAGAATTCAGATCTAGGGCGCCTGGGTGGCTCAGTCGGTTGGGTGTCTGACTTCGGCTCAGGTCATGATCTCACGGTTTGTGAATTCGAGCCCCGCGTCGGGCTCTGTGCTGCCAGCTCAGAGCCTGGAGCCTGCTTCGGATTCTGTGTCTCCCTCTCTCTCTGCCCCTCCCCTGCTCATGCTCTGTCTCTCTCTCTCTTTCAATAATGAATAAATGCAAAAAAATAAATAAATAAATAAAATAAAACAAACAAACAAACAAACAAGAATTCAGATCTCACCCCCCACCTCCCCACCCAAGCTGGGAAGGAAGAGTAAGAAAAGCTGGCAGGGCTGTGATCTCGCGGAGACTCAGGCTGGGAAATGACCAACGAACTGGTGGTGACTTAGGGTCTGAGTCACAGTGAACAACACGGTCGCCATGGTCGCCTCTGCTTTTGGATGTTCTACCCTTCAAAGTTCAGGGTCCGTAACGCAAGCTCAGCTAGGCCAACAGCAAGTAAGAGTAACCACGTTTTCTTATCTTGATTCAGCATAGCCTGGCGAGATGACAGACGGATATGCCCGAAATCCAAACAAACATGAGTAGCGAATTTAAAAGAAAGGCAAAGCAGATGTGGCCTCTTTCAGAAACATTATTTGATTTTGATATGCACTGATGTTTCTGGCTAGTTTGCAGACCTTGGCTAATCAAAAACACTGACATTTTCTTCCCTCTCTGGGGTTGTAAGAAGTCTTCTTTGTGCGCTAAACGTGTCTGTGCCACACGTGTTTCGAAGTAGCACTTGTACCTTTCATCGTATGATCCCAGACACATAGTTTGCATCTTTGAGGGGACTTCTTTCTCCTTCTCCTCTGCAGCATACACACATTCACTTTTACTTCAAGTTTTGCATATGTTTTCAGGAACCGTACAGAACCAGCTGCAGGAACAGGCCACCGCAATTCCGACTGAACACAAACCCATCGATAAAATAACTGCTAAGATGCAAACAATGTGAAATGGAACAAAATCGAAGACCTGCAGCTAAAGCAGATTTTTAAAAGCCAGCATTTAGATAGATCCTTTTTCTAGACAGCGTGAAACTGCTACACGCTTAGCAATTCCTTAAAAGAGAGGAATCGTTCGTTCATTCATTTATTCCTTCTTTTAACCTGAGAAGTCACGGGAAAGAATTTCTGCACGACGGTTCCAATCGGGTCGCCCTAAAATGGTATTTGATTTCAAGACCCTCAACCTCCCTGGCGCTCTGGTAGCTCTGTCTGTGCCTCCCCGGGGGGCACTCAGTGCGCCGTGACAATTCACATGTGTTTCCCACTTGGGTGTGCGGGTGCAAAGGCCACGTTTGACGTATTTCTGAAGCTGTGCAGCACGGCAGGTAAAAGTGGCCCCTGGAGTTGAGCTCCCGGGTCCATGTCCCCACACTGCCACTTGTGGATAGTGTGATCTCGATCAGTTCCTTAGCCTTCCTGGGCTTCAGTGCCCTCATCTGGAAAATGGGGCTAATAATAGTCTCTCCCTCAACTGAGTTGCTCTGGGGATAAAGATAATCCATACAAAGCACCTGGCATAGTGGAAAACAACTAAAAGGCTCAAGAAAAGCTATTATATTCGTGTCTAACATAGTACTTGGCTCATCAAGAAGAAAGTCTGAAATGAGAACGAGAATCCCTTCTCTCCTCAGCTTACTCCTGCAATGCTGTACTATTCCACACTTGCGAATGTAATTCTGTACTTGCAAATGTCAAGTGTGAATTCTCAGGGTACGTATTTTCTCTTCAACTAAACAGCGAGCTCCCTAAGGGCAGGGGTAGTGCTGACTACTTCTGGTCCTCCCCCTTGGCGCGGCTGTCCACGAATGCCGGCTGCTTTGGCACGCTAGTTGCTGTCGCACTGCGTGACCAGAGCCTCCACCTGAAGGGCCACAGCATTTCTCCCCGGGGGCAGGTTCACACGTGGCGAGTCGGGCCTTTTACGTTATTCTGACATAAGGTCCCAGCTTCCCCAGACCACTCAGCTGATCTCCCTGTTGACTCAGAATAGAAAATTTTTGGCATTATCCTGTCTTAGAGGGTAGTGCTGCCTCACCCGGCCAGGGAAATGGCCATAGATCTCATGGTTGTGCCCAACTCACCCAGCTGCAACCCAGTGGGGCCTGTTGGGAATCTGCGACTAATGTGAACGTTCCAAAGGGGAAAGATGGTTTTCAAACCAAACTCATCTAACACATTAGGCCAAACCTGTCTTCCAGGGAACTTGGGGGGTACAGCGGGGGAATGGACTGAGCCCGCAATAAATGTCACTTCTACGGATCTAAATTCCGCTTCTTCCATTCCTGTCACTTGAGTCCTGACTTACCACGATTATACAGCACGGCCACCTAAAAGAATGCCAAGATCTTCTATCACTACAGATTTAAGGACATTAGAAGACAGGACAGCACGGGGCGCAATGCAAGGATTATAGGGCCAGCCTACCTGGGTTCAAATCCCAGCTTTGCCAAACACCAACGGTGAGACCCTGACAAGGTGCCAAAAATGAGCTAAGTGTCTGAAAAATGATGGATGACAACAGCACCGGCTTCAAATGGCTGCCGTTTAATACGAGTTGATTTTTACAATTGTGTTTGGCATATGGTAAATTATCAATAAACGGAAGCTAATATTATAAAATTTTCATGTCATCACGCACAGTACGTCCAGACGGTAGCTACTATTTAGAACGACTCAAATCCAGCTCTTCCCTGCCGATCCAGTAGCTCAAGTCAATGCAGAGTCAACTGTGACCCTCTCTCTCCTTTTTTCCTCACTCCTCACATTCAGATGGGTCTCCAGGAGCCAGGTCCCTCCAGACTTCCATGATCCTACCTCTCAAATATCTTACACTTGTCCACCTCTCTCTGTTCCCACTGTCCTAGTCTGGGCCAGTGGTTGCTGTCACGCTGGGGCCGGTGACCTCTCCCAGTTTCTCTTCTTACTTTTTTCAGTCCGTCCTTCACGTGGCTCTAACAGCTTTCCAAAGCATAGATCAGATTAAAGCATAGCTCTATGTGACAACTTTCCTTGGCTTTATTACATACTGTAAAATAAAGTCCGCTTTTCCTTCTTCTTCTTTTTTTTTTTTTAAGTAGGCTCCACACCCAGCCTTAAGCCCAACACAGGGCGTGAACTCACAACTCTGAGATCGAGAGTTGGACGCTTAACCGACTGAGCCACCCAGGCGCCCCGCAAGTCCCCTTTTCGAGCCTGGACTTTAAGGCTCCTTACTACCTCGTCCCAGCATACTCTTCCTCCCTCCTCCCCTCGTCTACGCCTGAGTCACACCTTGCGACTGGCTCTTCTGTGGACTCTCTTCGTTTCTCTGCCTGTAATGTTACTCTTTGGTTTCCTGCCCATCCAACTTCTAATTACCTTTCAAGACTTAAGCTAAACGTAAGTCAAAAGTCGGTGCCTGGGAGTCAGTGAGTTGAAGAAAGTAGGCTAATATAGCTGAGAATGATTTTTAAAAATGTATAAAATAGGTGCCTTGAATTTTTTTTTCTTTGGTAAACCAGAAAACCTAGTTGACTCATTTTTATGACTCACTTTATGTTTGTGTTTGATCCATGTCAGGCACTTCGTGTAATTTTTTTTTTCATCTAATCTTCTTAACGACCCTATTGGTTTGACATTATCACATCCACTTTGGAGATGAAGAAACCTGGGTTAGGGAATTTGTCCAAGGGCAGCAAGATAGTACATGACAGAGCTGAGATCTGAACACCGGTCTGACTCCAAAGCCCAGGGCTGCAGCACAGGTCACCAAACGCTGTGCTTCGCGACCTCACGTTGTGTGTATTTGCCTGACATGTTTAAAATGTAATGTTGGCCCTGATCTGACTTCGGTGTAGACGCATTACCACCCTGACTTATGCAGTGCCTTATGTTCTGCTAGTGGGTCTGAATGCCAGCTCCTGGTGAAATAGCTTTCAGTATACCAAGTGGGGTGGCAGGAAACGCAATTATGCTTTTTTGACGAGGAAGCTGTTCAGTCCAGGGGTTCCAGCTGAGGTCAGCCTCTCGTTCATTCGTTATGCACCACGAGCAAGCACCTACTGACTTCCCACCACATGTATGACACTATGTTAAACTTATTTCCTTGTCTTTCTCCAAGAACTTCTTTATTCAATCTCAGGAAAGCCGTCTGGCAAATCTGAGTGCTTCCGAACCACAGGCTGGTAATTTCTGCTTTAGAATGAGTGGACTGATGGCTTTCAGTGGCACTTTCTCTCCAGAGAAATCAGGCCCTGTGTTTGAGCTGGGCCTTTTTTAGTTACTCAAGAATAGGTCTGCTAATGCCTATGAAACACAGCATACACACGCAATTCAAGAATCCCAACTTTTAAAAGTTATTAAAATAAATATCCTGTCTGGATGGCTGACATTTTCCTGGCACTAAGTGGTAACTATGAACACAGGAAAGGCTCGTCGGTGATCGAGAGTGGTCACCCATAACCGTTAGTGTTACGGAGTGAACTGTGTCCCCTACCAGAATCCAAATGTTGGAGTCCTAACCCCCAGTACTTTAGTATGTGACTGCGTTTAGACAGAAACTTCATGGAAGTAATTACGTTAAAACTAGGTCATTAAAGTGGGCCCTAATCCAGTTTCATCGGTGTCCTTATAAGAAGAGATTAGGACATGAAAGGGAGAGAAAAAGAGACACCAGAAATGTGCACATACAGAGGCAAGCCCACGTGACTGTGCATGGAGAGGGCGGCCGTGTGCAAGCCAGGGAGAGAGGTCTCAGAAAAAAACCAAACCTGCCCACACCTTGACCATGGACTTCTAACCTTGAGGACTGTAAGAAAATAAATTTCCGTTGTTTCTGTGGTATTCTGTTAAGGCGGCTCCAGTAAACTAAATCAAAGAACGAAATCACAGGGGTGCCTGGGTGGCTCAGTCTGTTAAGCGTCTGACTTCAGCACAGGTCATGATCTCACAGCCTGTGGGTTCGAACCCCGCATCGGGCTCCGTGCTGACAGGCTCAGAGCCTGGAGCCTGCTTCGGATTCTGTGTCTCCCTCTCTCTGCCCCTCCCTGCTCACACTCTGTCTCTCCCTCTCTCAAAAAATAAACATTAAAAAAAAAAAAAAAAGAACGAAATCACACACAGTGTGAAGAACAACCTGCAAATCCCACCGGCATCTAAATTGATGCTTTAGGGCTGCTTTGTCCAACTGATAGTTTTTAAGCTTCTCCTATATATTAGGCCCCCAGCTCGATGTTAGGAGACTCTACAGATAAGGCTTCAAATTAGTAATGGGAAACGCAAGTGGCTGATACATTCCCCTGCTCTGAAAACGTGTCCTTGGAAGACACCAGTCACCATGAACTTGTGAGAGAAATCTCAGCTTCATTTCCCCGGTAGCCTATATAATTCAAGATAAGAAGGTCACCTTCTCCCATACAAACATCTTCCAGCAAATAAAATTATCTTACCCAGTCCTTCCAGTTCTTGAACCACTTCTTTCCAAACGGGCTCGATGTGGATGCAGCTGAAGCACCAATCTGAGGTGATCTTAATGAGGTAGGGTTTCTTGAAGCTATCTGGAACCACTTCGTTCACATAATGTGAAAAGTGCAATAAATACTTTTCATCAATGGAGTCCCGCCGCTCCGAATTAAAAGGGAAGTGAAAAAAAGACTCATCAAAGTAAAAATTCTCATGGAAATGGCGGAAGCGATACTCTCGTTGCTGCTGCTTCTGGTAGCCCTGGTTCTCTCCGGCATCTCCGTAGTGATCGTAATTCGATCTCTTTTCTTCGTTGGAAAGGATCTGTGAGGAAAGAAAAAAAAAAAAAAAATAAGACTTTTAAGAAGTAGGGAAAGTTTCACCCAGAGGATTTTCCTGTGAGCGGCATGGAAGACACAGGAGCCACGACATGGTTAGATATTCTCAACGTAATCTGCAACATACCAGGAGACTCTACTTTTTTTCTTTCTTTGTTTTTTTCTAAGATATTATTTTATTTTATATGTTATTTATTTATTTATTTACTTACTTATTACATGAAATTTATTGTCAAACTGGTTTGCATACAACACCCAGTGCTCATCCCAACAGGTGCCCTCCTCCATGCCCATCACCCCCCCCCCAATCCCCATCAACTGTTTATTCTGTTTTTAAGAGTCTCTTATGGTTTGACTCTCTCCCTCCCTAACTTTTTTTTTCCCCTTCCCCTCCCCCATGGACTTCTGGTAAGTTTCTCAGGATCCACATAAGAGTGAAAACATATGGTCTCTGTCTTTCTCTGTAGGACTTATTTCACTTAGCGTAACCCTCTCCAGTTCCAGCCACATTGCTACAAAAGGCCAGGTTTCATTCTTTCTCATTGCCAAGTAGTATTCCATTGTGTATACAAACCACAATTTCTTTATCCATTCGTCAGTCGATGGACATTTAGGCTCTTTCCAGAATTTGGCTATTGTTGAAAGTGCTGCTGTAAACATTGGGGTCCAAGTGCCCCTATGCATCAGCACTCCTGTATCCCTTGGGTAAATTCCTAGCAGTGCTATTGCTGGGTCATAGGGTAGACCTATAGGAGACCCTACTTTCAACAGAAACATTAAATATGTCAAGACTGAAATACTTGGGTCATTTAGATACTTATGTTCGTCCTGCCTTCAGAGATTTGGGGTTATCACAGTACTCAATACATCAGTAAAGCAAATAAAACGTAACATACTGCTGATCACCAGGGCTGGATGACAAGAAAATTGACTAGGTTATGCCACTTAAGTTGGAATAACTCAAAGCAAGATATGAAAAGCCGCGAACACCAAAAAGCAGCCACAGGGTTGAGCTCAGTGTCCTGGACGTTAGCTGCCTTTGTTTTACTTAATTCTGAAGTCTAAAATTCAAGAGGCTGTTTTCGGATGATGTGCCATTCTATGAGCCAAGCACTGTTTCCTGAAGAGCATTACCCTACACAAACCATAAAGCCATGGACTTATCTTTAACGCACATTCCAGAACAAGTTACTTAAGTGGACATGTTGGAAAATTGTTGAAAAAAGTCTGTTTAAATGCATTTGTAACCTTGTGTCACTTTAATAAATTGGGAAATCAATCTTTCTTTAACAGAAGTTCTAGTATGTGTGCTGTCAAAGTGACCATGTAATAGAAGTTTCTACAAAGGAAAGAGAGACCTACAGTTAGGAATTCTGAGAACTCTACAATTCCAATTAAAGCCTTTAAAATAAGCCAGTTTTTTGTTTTTGTTTTTGTTTTTTAAGAGCTGAAGTATTCAGGCACCAATTTCAACATATTGGATGTAACTAAATAAGTTTTCTCTACCATCATCTAGAAACTGGGTCAAGGGCATTGGGACTGTGCCCCTTCTGAGAGGTCTTTACAAAACTGGTCGCCTAAAGCAGATTTTATAAGAGCTAATGGATGCATCACAAGTTTGACAGGATACCTCATAAGCCTTGCTAATTTGGATGAACTTGTCTTCTGCTCCAGGATCTTTGTTTTTGTCAGGATGCCTGAAAACACAAATGGGCAGGCAGTGAGAACGCATTTAATGTTTTACACACAGTCAATTAACATCTTGTACACACGGTTCACTACCTCAGATGGAAGGCCGTTTTGTTAGGACGGTTTCTTAAAAATTCACAGGAGAAGCAATCACTTGCTTCGCATGACCGTAATAATTAAGTGAAACTTTGAAACAGGCAGTTTCTACCAAAAGCACTCCAGTGGGGCACATTTTCAAAACACCGGGGAGCACTAGAACAAACATTCCAGCGAGGAGAGGCGGGCTATGCACATGCCTTTACGTTGTTACTAATACTGCTGAGCTGGGAGCTGGCTCCAGGCTAATGTCACTGAGGCCTCAGAACCGACTTCCCTTCCCAAGATGGCGGCAATTCATCCCCATGTTAGAATGTCATCGAGGAAGGTATTTCTTCGGACAACTCGGGAGGATATAGGAAACAGCTTCTAGGACACACTGTGAATTTGTTTCGCAACAACCACATTCCAAGTGGCATTTTGCTGCTGACGTTTAACAGAGAACATTTTAGTTTCGTTACTGCTCTGCTTGTTCCTTTTTGCCTAAGATGGCCTTTCACCCGTAAACGGATCATGGTTTCAAGGCCCCGTGTTTTAAGGGGTGAGAAAAATCTACAGTTTACGCAAAGTGATTTAAACTAATATTAGAACTAATATTTGCTATTACACACAGCTTGCAGTTAACTGTATCCATTTGTGGTCATTCAGTATTCTATCATCTGCCTGTGTTCATGCCCATTTCAGCTTTGGGGATTTAAAGTCCTGGCAAGTAGGGGCTGGGGTTCACTTCCTTAGAGCTCCCGAAGTCCTAAGTCAGTGTTTGCTACCAACTGATTTTTCAATGTTCTCTTTAATTAGAGGCCCTATTACACAGCGCATTCTTTATATAATCACTTCTGCTAACTTCCAGTAAGTTTCCTCTAGCAAAGGTTCAGGAAAGAGAAGCATTCCTTCTTCTGGAAGCAAACGACTACTAAAAACGGCACCAAGTACACTGGAATAAAGAAATTTTATAACTTGGTCAACTTATTCTGGCCGGGACATGTTCGAATGAATTATACCACATATTCTGATGTCTCTAAAAATAAATTGCAAATGGCTGTCCATTAAATTTAGACATTATTCCTTGCTTTACTATTTAATTCTTGGTGTGAATATCAGTGGGAAAGGAAAATCTCAGCTGGGTTATCATGAAAATAGGATGACTTAAAGAAACAAGATGGTGGTTCCAAAACGTGCTTCTGGATGACCAAAAAAACCCAAAAAACAAAAACCAAAAAACCCCCCAGTGTTTTAAATATTCAGACTTAGGCTAAAGGCTGAAAAGATAAAATAAAGCAATCACACAAATGAAGATTTAACGTACAGAACTCGGTAGGGCAGTGTTGAAGGATAGGAAGGGGCTTTTGAGGAGACTGAGCCAAGGCGAGGGCTGTGAGGGCAGCTGGGCCAAACCACAGATCTTGACGAAGACAAAACCAAGGCCCGGGAACAGGGAGGAAGCCACAAGACAGTTTCAGGTCATGAGAACTATCTTCCTAACTGAGGGGTGCTGCCACGAGGTTGCAAACATTCAGAAAAGGAGAAATCCAGCTCTAGGAAAGCACTGCCCAATACTATTTTCAGTGTATAGGAAACATTTCACCCACTGCAGTGTGATACTCGTCCTTTAAATCTGGAAGTGAAGAAAAATACTGCACTTGCTATCTACTGGCTGTGGAGTCACCTCTAAGGAAATAAAAATGAAGGGAGAAAAAGTAATATAGAGAAGTGTTAGGCAAATCATTTTACTGTTCCAGTGACTGACCCTGTTATATCTATTTGCTTAGGATCAAATTTTACGATGCCTTTTTCTTGGGGTGGGGTTGTTTACACTGCCAATGAAGATGATGAAAGTACGTACGTTAAAACCTAATTATTAGGAGAGAAACACAGTTTTCCTGAGAGACAGAGTAACTTTAAATGGTTTCACCGAGGAAGGGGAAAGCTCTTGAGAAGCCGAAGAGACATTATTTAGTAGTAAAACCTAGTAGAGGAAACCTACAAATCCAGGTCAACCACTAACCACTCCCCCCTGCTACTGCTCTGAAAAGTCAAACTGGGAAGCACTGTCCTTTTCAGCGTGTATGAAGCCATCATGAAATGAAACAAGTGATTTCAGTGATAAAACCCTGCCAGAGCCCAAACGGCAAAAAGTAACAGCACGGTGAACACGCAAAGGTGGAGTAAAATTTTAGACTTTCGCTGGATGATATTCTATATATTTCTACGGTGATGAATTACTCCTAGAGAGAGTCTAATTAAGGAAGAGGAGCATATGACTCATTTAATTAATATCATAACACCCTTTTCAGCTCTGGAAGACAGAAACGTCAAAGCTGTCCATTTTAACAAATCCCACATACTCAAGTGATCATTTCTGCTTTTAAAATGTGGCCGAAGGCCATACTCTGTCCAAAAGAATGTTGCTACTTCATGAATTTACTGCAGACTTATATATTTTGCTTTAAATATAAAGAGGCAAGAGTTTGAAATGATGTGGAAGGCAACTTTGCTGTAAATAGAGTCCCTGGAAAGAGGCCACACATAATTAGATTGTGTTTTCAGTATCTAATTCTGGATTCCCTGTGATAGGAGTTTGGTTTAAAATATGTATTCAAAACGTCATATTTGAAACTATCTTTTACCTTGATTGCAACCAGCTTAAAACGGAGGTCTTTCACTGAAGAATAACGGTGTCAGGCAGAGTCATGCACGGCCTGCAATGTCATCTGCATGTGGCAGCTTTGCTCCTGCAGAACTTCCTGCCCCGCCCCCCCCCCCCCAAACCTAACCCGCTCATTCTTACTTCTGCTCACGTGGGCAAGTGATTACAAAGTAAAAAAAAGCAATAAACTATCTATTAGCACAGAAGGTCAAGCTACCGAGCCCAGGGGCAATAAAGACTTAATAACAGTGAGCCTAGATTTCCCCACAGGTAAAAGGGGGACAGCAATATCCTCCCTCACAGGGTAATGATCAGGTTTATATAAGATAAAAAGCATAGAACCTGGAACCTAGCATGCAGTAGCTTAGTTGGAGCCTCGTAAAAGCCTAGCACGTGCAGTCATGATTCCCATTCCCAAACGGTCTTTCATTATTTACGACTGGCTCTGCCAGCTTCTAGTCACCTGTGCCCTTCCTGTCCTTTCCCTCCTGCTGCGCCCCTCCAGCTACATAATCCAAATACCTCTACTTCTTTGGCATGTCCAAAGTGTTGGTGGAAAAAACTGATGATGCCCGCGTGTAAGTTTTAAATTCATTGCTGTCCTGCTAATTCACAAACACTGGTATACTCTTTAGCATACAGAAAACCTACCTATGTAGAATTACGACTTTTCTACAATTTTTTTTTTAACATTTATTCATTTTTTTTGAGAGACCAAGAGTGAGTGGGGGAGGGGCAGGGGCAGAGAGAGAGAGGGAGACACAGAATCCGGAGGAGGCTCCAGGCTCTGAGCTGTCAGCACAGAGCCCGACACGGGGCTCGAACCCACGGACCGTGAGGTCATGACCTGAGCTGAAGTTGGACGCTTAACCCACTGAGCCACTCAGGCGCCCCGAATTATGACTTTTCTGTAGAGTGATTCTTAACAGCCATGTACTCGGTTCCTCAATATTCTTATAAAATTGAGAGCAAAAAAAATCTTACTCTAAATTTTCTTGAAAGCTTAAAATTAATAATGTAGAAAATAGGATTGGAGAGTCTTCCCTTTAGCATAAAGGGTTACTTTATGAGTAACATCATGGGGTGGTTAGCTTATTCATTGCTGATGACATATATACTTTAAAACTAAAGCTCCCTCCTACTTTAACATTAAATATGCTGGCAGTATCTAGGGTAATTCTTCAGGCCAAAAGCATTCACAGCAATACAGGCTTTGGATCTCATCACTAAAAAAAAAATTAAAAAAAAAATTATAGAATAACATGAACATTAGTTCTCCCAAATGAAATATTTTAGACAGATATAGATTTACTGAACATAGACACAGAGACAAATAAAAGCTAACCATAATTGAGGCTGCATTCCCCTACTGCAACTGCTTAGCTTATATTAAACTGCTATTTCTTTGTTTCACCTACCATTCCCGGGCGAGCTTCTTATAAGCCTTTTTAATATCAGCCTGACTGGCTGTTCGGCTGACCCCTAGGACTCTGTATGGGTCAAAATCCAACGCAGACAGAATTTGCAGGACCAGAACCAGAACTATCAAGAACTGCCAGGAAATGCTCAATTTTTTCACTTCCATTTCTCTTCCTTTCCAGAGCTGAAATGATTGAAGAGGCAATAAGTTTCAGCGGTAGAAACCTGGACAGTCTCGCTTTTGAGGTAAAGGGCTAAGATAGACAGATGCAAAACAAAACAAACAAAAGCTGTTTGGCAGGAAAGGTGTCGAGCTGTTTGACCATGTCTTTTGAAATCGACCATCTCACTACTGTTTTTGAATATCACACATAAGAACTATTCTAGGTGAAACGGTGAGCGGTAAGACTTCACAGCAACTTGCCAGAATCCTTGCATTAGGCTGGCTCTAGAAATGACTGAAAAATCGATGAGATGGAGAAATAAAAGCAAATGTGGGAAAACATTCGTAGGAAAACCAAGGCAGCTACATCTCAAACACACTAGTTCACTTATGCTGACAATGACACTTTAAATTTAAAAATACGTGGCTTCAGAATACTTCGCTGAGTACACGCTAAATAAATTCAAGAGATCAGAAGAATTACCAAGTGCGACACTGTGACATGACATAGTTGTGACATTCTTGGGGTTAAATAAGTACCAACAGGGAAGTGAGATACTCTAACAAAATAAAAAACTTGTTATGACGCTGTGTACCCCAATTCTAGTCTTTATCATCACACCCAGTGAAGCAAGAAAACAGAGAGGATGCTCTGTAATTTAACCGTCAGCAATATGGTTATTGTAAATGGAGACCTAAGTGGAGAAAAACTGGTGAGAAAAAAATTTGGTTTTCCACGTGAAGGGAGGTTAATGGCAAAGCCTGTAGACCAGGCATCTTCAAATGTTAAAGATCCATATCGGGTCAGGGTGGTCGCTGAACTCACTGTGGGCTGGGAAATAATCCTGGTTGGTTAATGAACAAGGTACTCTATGATATCATACAGTGAGTTTTCACGGGTCATATTTATCCTGACTTTACATGAATTACTAACATTTTAAGGTTCAAGTGTCTAAGGTGACACCTTACTTAAGGTGGGCAAATCTGTAACAGTGGTGGATTCTGACAAGGGGAAGTCTAAACACTGGGAGTGATCACAAAATTGACTTGACACGAATGCCAATTTTTAGGACTGCATGCATGCTGAGCCAAATCCGAAAACACATTCATTTCTTCCTTGTGGAGTCAACCTATAACCTATAAAACATGTACAGAGCGCTAAAACTCGGGAAGAGGAGACAGCTACTGGTTAGGCACACAAGCTCTGGAAACAGACTCACATCGGGATCCGTCCTCTACCACTTTATGACCTTGGGCAAGTTACTGAAACTTGCTAAGCCTCAGTGCCATTCATAAATGGAGGGTGAATAATAACCACCTTGAAAAGATCAGCAAGGGAGTTAAACGTATGTAAAGATGTACTGAACACCGGGTCGACAGTCAGAAACCGGTACTTATTTTTTTCTACCGCGCAGGGCAATCGCTGCCTTATTCCACCGTGTCAGTCGCCTCCAGTGAGGGGCCCAAGAGGCGGGGGGGCTGTTAAGTTCTTTGGCTGACAGTCTCCAGCTCGACTGTGCCGGCGTCGGGGCAGGAAATCACCTGCCCAACAGGTAGGCTACCGCCCGCGGGCAGTATCCCCCAGACCAGGCAGCGGCTCCAGGAGGCACGCTCCAGGTCTGAGCTCCCGCCGGAGGTCGCAACCCTCCAGGAGACGACCGCCTCCCCCGCCGCCCACCGAGAGCCCTGGGCCCGGCCCTGTCGGCTCCCGGTTTCCCCCGGGCCCTGGGGAACCGGGAACGAGGAGGAACTGACGGGAAATCCCCGAGCCTGCCCGGCCCCGCCGCGTCCGCGGCTCCGCGCGTCACGCCGGGAAGGAGTTACCGGGAAAGGGCACCGGCCCAACCGGCTGCAGCGTCCGTGCTCCAGTCAGTCCGCCGGGCCAGGAGCCTCCCGTCCGCACCAGCGCTCGCCGGGACCTGGGGAGGGGAGAGGGGCGGGGACGAGTGGAGGGGGTCACGTGACACTTAAAGGCTCGGCGCCCGGAAGTCACGGACTGAACTGGTCGAGGGCTTCTACTTTGCGAATCTGTTTTGACCCCTGCTACCCGCCGTCTGCGCGTGGACCTGGCGCGGTTGCCATAGGAACGCGGCCCGCTCTTTGGCTGGATCCAAAGGGATGACCGTGACCAAAGAGGACAAAACGTGCCTCCTAGCGAGGCGAAGTCGCGATGCATGATGGGATGCCCCCAAGACCTCCCCGATCCAGGGAGGTGTTTCAACACTTACCGGGAGATGGCCCTCGTCTGGCAACAGTTGCTAGGGTGGGGAAGCAATGGCTGGTCCCTGTTCTCTTTAACCCTATTCATAGAATCGTAGAGCGTCAGAGTCGGAAGGGACCTTAGGGACCCTTTCTAGTCCAACTCCTCCATAAACTGATGGGGAGACTGAGGCCCAGAGAGGGGCAGGGACTTGCCCAAGGCCTAGAATCCAGGACCCCTAAACTTATTTACCAAAGCGAGATCTGCCATAGAATGTGCCAGGGACCGCCCTCGGCTCGGGGAAACGGATGTGTGTGTGGTGGGGAGGGAGGGGGAGACACAGATGAATGAGGTAAACTTTCATTGAGCCAATGAGATACGTATCCTTGGGGATATAAAGAAAGAGGTTTCTTATCCCCCCACCGCCCTGTTTTTTATTGAATTTTCTTTTCATTTATCATTGACACACTGTATCTTTTCTTTCTTTATATTTTTCATCGTCTGTCTCCTCCCACTGGAATGTAAGCTTCTAAGGGCAGGGCTTCCTGATTTGTTCAACTGTATATTCTCGATGCCTGTGTAGACCTCAGCGCAGGCAGGATCTCAATAAATATTTGTGGAATAAGTGAATAAATGGGGCTGAGGTTTTGATGTTCAGGAGAATGGATTCTAAGGTAGACGTGAGTCAGGTTCAGCTTTAAATCTTGGACGGCCTTGTGCCACTTACTACTCTGTGACCTTGAACAGACACCACTTCCTCCAGCTCCAGCGTCCCCCATCTGTAAAATGGGGGAAAAGAATAGTTTTTGGTATTCCTTTGATAGGACTGTAGTCAAGGATAAGTGAGATAACACAATGTAAAGTGACTAGCACAATGGCTGGGACTTAGCAAATGTTCAGCAAACAGGAGCAATTATTTCTGAAAGGTGGAAGTGAGCTGTACAAACTGGGAGTTCAGAAGAGTAGATTTTTGCCTTTTTTCTTTTTCTTTGTGGGAGGTGCTAGGGTGGGAAGGAAGGAAGAAGGGGATTCAAGGCCGTGTAATGTGGGCTTGGTTGGATGAGACAGGCGAGTTTGGAACAGTAAACGACGAGATCTGGGCACCGGGCGGGGGCAGGAGAATTATGGTTTTATCACCGGCGGGAAGGGGGCTAGAGGACACTGAGGCGGGGGGGGGGGGTGGGGGTTGAATGGGGCTGGACAGACCATCGCCGCAGGCATGCGTGTCCCTCTTGCCAGCAGTATAACCCCCTACGAGCTTTTTTTTTTAAGTTTAGATTTATTTATTTATTTATTTAAGAGAGAGAGAGAGAGAGAGAGAGAGAGAGAGAGAGAGAAAGCGAGCAGCTAGTGGAGCAGAGGCAGAGAGAGGGAGACAGGGTCGCACGCAGGCTCTGCGCTGACAGCAGAGAGCCCCATGCGGGGCTCCAACCGTGAGATCACGACCTGAGCCAAATTTAGACGCTTAACCACATTTAACCGACTGAACTACCCAGGGGCCGCCCCCGCCCCCTACCCCTGAACCCCCACCCTCCGAGTTTCTGTACAAGCGGAAAGAGGATACCTTTTGGTTAGGGCTGGCTGCCTGGACTAGGGGCGCGCCCTGGGGGCGGTGCCCGTTGCGGGGTGTGTCTTGGGGGGCGGTGCGGGGCGCGGAGGCGGAGTCGCAAGGCGGAAGTGGTGCCGTGGGTGGCCTGGGGCGGGCCCGGGGGGCGAGGGGCGATGCAGGGGCGGAGCGCGTCGCGGCGGCCGGTGCCGGGGCGGGTCCTGGGCGGCGGGCGGGGCGCCGCGGCCGAGGCCCGGAAGCGGACCGAGGCCTCCCGGGTCCCAGCCGTCGGGCCGCCATGGACGAGGCTGACCGGCAGCTCCTGCGGCGGTGCCGTGTGCGGCTGGTCGGCGAGCTGCAGGTGGCCTCGCTCTGGGACGCTCTGCTGACCCGCCAGCTCTTCACGCCCGCGATGATCGAGGACATCCAGGTGCGCCCCGCTTCCAGCGCCGCCCGCAGACTTCACGTCCCGGCTGGGGTCAGCGAGGCCGCGCCGAGAGGGTTGCTGAAGGCACAGCATGTCTTAAAGGCCGAGCTCCCGCCTTCCCCTCCCCGCCTGTGCCCCCGGTACCCATCCCCTTTGGGGAATCATCATGTGGGAACCCCCTTTTCCCTCACGGCGTTGAGCGCACTAGATCGCCCAGCCGAACCGTGCAATACCGAACACCTCTTCCAGGGCTTGCTAGAGCGATTCCACGCCCAGCACCACCAGCGTGCACCGTTGGCTGCTGGAGCCCTGTGCTTCTGGCCGGGATGGAGGCCTGTGTTTCACCTGCTGGCATGAAGGTTCAGGGCGCCCAGCTGGGGTGTCACACTGCCTGGTTCTGTGTCCCTGGCTAAGTCATTGATCCACTGTGAGCCTCAGTTTTCTGGGCTGTGAAATGGGACAACAGTAGTATTGTGAGAGCTACATGAGATAGTGGGTGTGGAACACAATTGCGTCAGGCCCAGAGTGAGGGCTTAGCTGGCTGTGCCCTGTCCTCTTTGGCCAGCCCCTCCTGTGCTGAGTTTATGTTTCCTAAGGGGTTTTAGAGATGGGGGGGGGGTGCTGATGCAGGTAATGAAGAAAATAATAAAGTGAACATGTGAGGTTCTCTTTAAAAGAAGTTTCATGTCTTTGTGTTATTTGACCCTCGCCACAGGCCTGTGAGGTAAGGAGGTTCCAGGAGGTATTTCCTACCAGGAGGGGCAGTGGGTGTGTGCGGCTTTCTGGGGGCCTCTGGCCAGTGCCCTGTGGGCTGCTTGCAGACGGTCCATTTTCTGCATCATCCAGGAGCTTGGCCTGACCCAGTGAGGAAGTCTTTAATAGGATAAGTGTCGTATGAAAAATTAGCAGTGAATATTAGTATTAGAAGAAGTCTCATGAGAATCTGCTGTGTGACCTGAACTGAAGAGTGGAAATGGTTTGAGACCATTTCCTTGCCTTCAGATATATTCACAGGGATTGCAAATTCAGATGCCCACAGAGGCCCAATAGATGGGCACCGCGGTGGGTGGCCCCCCAGCTCCAGCTCAGTCTGGCCACTCCAGAATGCTGGCTCCGTGTTTCCAGATCTCTCACGTTATGTAAAAAGAAGTTGAAAGTCCTGATTTTGATGTCAAGTTCCCTGATTCTAGATGTTAGCAACAGATTCAGGTTTTCGAAGTACTGTCACATGAACGAGAGGCTGCCATTTGCCACCCCTGGTTTGGCTGAGCCGCATGGATCTGGGTCCTCATCCTGGCTTTGGTACATATTAGTAAGTCGCAATGCCTTGCTGAGACTCAGTTTCCCTCATCTGTAAAGTGAGGAGAATTGTAATTTAACCCCGTAAGGTTACTGAGGGGGGGACTAGATGAAATGATGCATTTAACACGGGGTCTGTCTTACTGTGAGTGTTCCGGAAATGCTGAAAGGCATGTAGCTGTTTTGTTAGTGAGGATTATCTTTGCAGTAACATTACAGATCTGTGGCGTTCAACTTAGCAGCCATTAGCCACACGAGGCTATTTAAGTGTAAGTCTGAAGTAATTAATGTTAAATAAAATAGAACACTTACAGGGCACCTGGGTGGCTAAGTCAGTTAGGCATCCATCTCCGGCTCAGGTCATGAGCTCGCAGTTAGTGAGTTCGAGCCCCGCTTCGGGCTCTGTGCTGACAGCTTGGAGCCTGCTTCAGATTCTGTGTCGCCCTCTCTCTCTCTCTCTCTGCCCCTCCCCCACTCACATTCTGTCTCTCTCTCTCAAAAATAAATATTAAAAAACATTAAAAACAATAGCAAATTCAGTTCCCCAGCTGTAGGACCCAAGTACTCAGGAGCCACATGGGACTCATGCGTTTGGACAGAGCAGATGAAGGACATTTCTATCATCACAGGAAGTTCCCTTGGACAGTGCTGCTGTAGGATATTTGAGGAGAGGGTGATGTCTTACCCCTGTGAGGAACTTGGCCAGAGTGGGTCTCAAAGGACAGCGAGCTGATGAATAGCTTCTTCCTCCTTTTCCCTGTGTTGGTGACCAGCCCCACCATCCCGACACCCGTAAACCTCGACCTTTTCTGCATCGTCACAGTCCACCCAATTGATGCCCAAATCCCGTGCATTCTCCTTCCTTATTAAAAAAAGTTTTTTTAATGTTTATTTATTTCTGAGAGAGAGAGAGAGAATGGGGGAGGGGCAGAGAGCGAGGGAGACACAGAATCCGAAGCAGGCTCCAGGCTCCGAGCTGTCAGCACAGAGCCCGACACGGGGCTCGAACCCACAGATCACGAGATCACGACCTGAGCTGAAGTCGGACGCTCAACCGACTGAGCCACCCAGGCGTCCCTCTCCTTCCGTATTTTTCTGGTCTGTCCACTTATTTCTCTCCATTCCTGCTGCACTGTCTTTGCCACCACCCGACCTGGCTGTGGCTCACCCGCTTCCACCATCTACCCTGCCTCCAGGATGATTTTTCTCAGAGGCAGCTCTGACTCTGTCACTTGTAAAGGTCCTCAGCGGCTTCTCCCGGCTGTTTCGGCACACCGCTCAGAGACCTCCCCCTCGCTGCTGTTTCCCACTCCAGCTTACGTTTCATTTCTCTGAATTCGCGATTCACTTCCTAACGTTCCCTGGGGTCTCCGTGAAGACATCCCCTCCTGGAGGACTCCCTGGCTTCCCAAGGCTAAGTTGGATGGCCCTGGACCCTCCTGCTGGCACTTCTCTCCTTGGTGTGCCACTGTTGATTTGTCTGTTTGCATTCTGTGCCCAGATGTCTGCTTCTTGAGGACTGAGAATGTTCGCTGCTGTATTTTCACCACTTAGCACAGTGCTGGGCTCATGGGAGATGCCTCCAAAATGCGGAATGAATAGATAAGCAAAGGCTGGCCGGTGGCAAACACTCCATGTAACTGCAGGCTCAGTTTTTGCCCTCGTGCCTGACTGGTCAGACTTATACCAGATGGGAAGTGTTGGGGGCGGCGCGGGGGGGGGGGGGGGGGGGGGGGGGACATGGTGAGAGTCCCAGGAAATCGCGTGGCTAATAGTGCCGTGTCTTTTTTTCCAAACAGCATGCGGGCTCAGGGTCTCGGAGCGATCAGGTCAGGCAGCTTGTCATAGATCTAGAGACCCGAGGGAGTCAGGCCCTTCCTTTGTTCATCTCCTGCTTAGAGGACACAGGCCAGGATGCACTGGCTTCATTGCTGAGAATGGGTCGGCAAGCAGAAAAGCAGAATCCACAGGCTGTCAGACCCCTGGACCTCATGCCTGTGGTGGTTGGACCAATGGGCCTCAAACCAGAGGAGCTCAGAAGGAGGCAGTATCCTTTAAAGCCGACTCCGGAAAAACTCACTCCAGTGGTGTTGGGGCCCGAAGAGCTGTGGCCAGCCAAGCTCCGGCCAGAGGTTCTCAGACCAGAGGTGCCTAGGCCAGTGGACATTGGTTCTGGACCATTCAGTGATATCTGTGAGTACCAAGACAACGGTCGGTATGCAGTTGTAACTATGAGGTTAATGAACTCGTATATCCAGTTCTCTCCCCAGGTGTGGGAAGTTCTCAGCCATTACTTTTTTTTTTAATTAAAAAGAAATTGTTTTTGATGTTTATTTGCTTTTGAGGAAGAGAGGGAGATGGAGTGTGAGTGGAGGAGGGGCAGAGAGAGAGAGGGAGACACAGAATCCAAAGCAGGCTCCAGGCTCTGAGCTGTCAGCGCAGAGACCGATGCGGGGCTTGAACTCATGAACTGTGAGATCATGACCTGAGCTGAAGTCGGACGCTTAACCTTAACCAACTGAGCCACCCAGGAGCCCCTCAGCCATTATTTTTTTAAATAAGCCTGCTACCCCTTTCTCCCTCTCTTCCTTCTTCTGGGACTACAATAAAGCATAGATTGTTTCTTTTCATGATAACCCATCATTCATGTAGGCTTTCTTCACTCTTTTTTGTTCTTTTCTCTTTGCTCTCTGAGTGGGTAATTTCAAATGAGTTGTCTTCTACTTCACAGATTCTTTCTTGTGCGTGATCGAATCTGATGTTGATGCTGTCTGTTGCATTCCTTTCAATTCATTCAGTGCATCCTTCAGCTCCCGTATTTCTATTTGGTTCTTTTTGTGTGGTTTCTATCTTTTAAACTTCTTGTTTTGGTCATGTATTGTTTTCCCGATTTTGTTACATTGGCTTTCCGTGTACTCTTGTAGCTTACTGAGCTTCCTTGAAACAGTGATTTTGAATTGTCAGGCACATTGCAGATTACTATTTCTTTGGGGTCAGTTACTGGGAAATTACTGTGCTCCTTTGGTGGGGTCCTATTTCCTTGATTTCTCATGTTTCTGGAAGTCATGTGTTGGCTTTGCATTTGAAGGAGGACTCAACTCCTCCAGTACTTGCTGACTAACCTCTTCAGTGCGTCCGATCTCGGATTTTTTTTTTGCACCAGCAGTGTTTTGGAACTTCTCTGCTGGATTCCCAGAGTTTGACAAAGGTGGTCTCAATTATGGATGATGTCAAAATTGGCGTTCTTTGTTGGGGAAGGCAGTAGAAAACTCTTATTCTGCCGTTTTGTTGATGTCCCTCTCTCACTTTGTGGATGGATACTACTGATTTGGGGAATGAATGAATTTTTCAGTCGTGGATGATAGTTATATTTTTGGGGGTGCAGTGAGATTTTGGAAATGAGCAATAGTTTCAGATTTAAGGCTGTGAACTGTAGGATTCTTCAGGAAGATAAAACCATTTCCTTTTTGTTTGGTTATTTAATTGAAGTTTATTTTGAGAGAGAGAGTGCGTGCAGGGAAGGGGCAGAGAGAAAGGGAGAGAGAGAGGATCCCAAGCAGGCTCTGCACTGTCAGCACAGAGCCTGACGTGGGGCTTGAGCTCACAAACTGTGAGATCATGACCCGAGCTGAAACCGAGAGTCGGACGCTTAACTGACTGAGCCACCCAGGTTCCCCTAAAACCATTTTTTTTTTACACACATATTCATTTATTTATTTTTTTTTCCAGGTAAAGGATTTTTTTTTTCAATATATGAAATTTATTGTCAAATTGGTTTCCATACAACACCCAGTGCTCATCCCAAAAGGTGCCCTCCTCAATCCTAAAACCATTTCTAATTAAAAATGGGATGTGAATGCTCTTCTGGCATGGCTTTTTAAACTCATAAGAGGATAGTTCCCTGTAAGGGGTCCAGGCCCTCTGTGAGCAATGAATGGCACCATATTGTTGGATCATGAGGATAGATTCCAGTGCAACTCAACTCAGCATTGCAGCTCTGCGATAACCACCCAGTTCTCTTTGTTTAAGAAAGAAAAGAAGTCCTAACTACCATAGAGGCTGGGGGTCATTGGACTTCTTGCTAATTGAAATGAAAACTCCTTTGACACTGAAGGAAACATTGCCACAGTTACTCGTTTAATCATTCTGCCAGTCTTTCCCGAGGACTTTCTGGGTGCTGGGCTCCATGGATTCCACAGACAGAAAGTGTCCACTCCCCTGGAGCTTCCCTCATGCCTTTCTGGTTTAGAATTTCGTATAGATGGAATCACACCACATACACTCTTCTGGCTTCTTGTCCCTGGCCGAATGTTTCGTGGCTGTCCATGGCAATGCACGTGTCAGTGCCTGCTTTCTTTTCAGTCTGTGGAGTTTTGCCTTGCATGGCTTTTATCATAAATTGCTTGTCTGTCGACTTGTTGATGAACATTTTGGGTTGCTTCTAATTCTGGGCATGAAGAATAAGGCTTCAGTGATCCTCCACGGCTGGCTCTTTTTATGCCCCATTGTGCTCCTTTCTCTCGGGCATATACCCGGAAATGGAATTGCTGGTCAGAGGGTAGGTGTGTGTTTAACGTCATTGGGAATTTCTAAGCAGTTCTGCAAGGTGGCTGTGCCCCTAGACTCCCACCAGCAGTGCCGGAGGCTTCCCGAGTTCTTGCCCTTCTATTTTCAAAGTCCCTTGCCCTGCTCCTGCTGGGCCAGCCATTCATGTTTTCTCTCCTTTTCTCTCTCTCCAGGTGCTCAGGAAATTTCGAAGCGAAATGCTGATTTGGTGAGACTTTATGTGATTTGGGGCCAGCTCTGTTGACCTTGGGCTCGTCTGCTCTGCACTTCCCAGGCCCTTCCCTCTGCCGGTGGGTCAGGAGCCCCAGCTGGAGAGAGGGCCCCAGGCCCCCCCGTAGCTCCCTGGCCCTGGCACAGCTCTTCCTGGAGCAGGCTGTCCAACCCTACCTGCTCTTTGCTCCTCTGTGAAGTCAGGGGATCAGACCTCACTTGAGGCGGGCCTCACCACTGGCCTGGGACTGAGTCACTCCCTCTTGTTGACAGCATTTGTTGGTTTGACCCCTGCGTGCCAGTCCTGGGCCCCATGCCGGGATACCCTTGTGTTTCTAGCCCTTGTGGAGCCATCAGCCTAGCAGAGGCTACTTGCACAAAGAAATATCTAAATCTAAATCTAAATCTAAATTTGAGTCTGAGTCTGAGTCTAAGCCTAAGTCTAAATCTAAATCTTAAGAACAGGCTGCGATGAGGGAGGATTCCAAGGGAGAAGGGGAGTCTGGCCGGGAAATGGCATCCCTACTCTGAGGGTGGATCTGGGCACAAGTCTGCCGACAGAGCGCTACCCCCGCCCCCCCCCGTGGTTCTCAGGTGCTCCTCGGACGGGACAATCTGTCCGGTCCTTTGGGGGCGAACGGCTCTGGGGGTTGAGTTTCCCAGCGGAGTGCTGTTGTGGGAACTGGTCTCTCCCAAGCTGGCTGCGTGTCGTACCGTTCGTGCTCACGCCCATCTGGTTTGCCGTCCGTTTGCTTCTGCCCTGGAATGCCGGGTGTAGGCCTGCTGCTCCTCGGTCAGAGAGAGGGCAGACCCCACTTTCTGTCCCACGTCTCCAGACCGTCAACCGCATGAGTGCAAGCCTGGGGCTCGCCTTCGCTCCTGGGGAGTGCAGCGAGACCCCGGGTGATGTGGGTCCCTGTGCTTGGGCAGGCGTATGTCCTGAACGCGGACCCCTGTGGCCACTGCCTCATCATCAACAACATGAACTTCTGCCTCGAGTCGAGGCTCCAGACCCGTACCGGCTCCAATATCGACTGTGAGAAGTTGCAGCGACGTTTCTTCTTGCTGCATTTCGTGGTGGACGTGAAGCACGACCAGACGGCCAAGGTCCGGTCACTGCCTGTGGTCAGGGATGGGGGGTGGGCTGGGACAAGGGTCCTGGGAGAGACCCGAAAGCAAGCGACTCCCCGACATCCCCCCCTTAAGACTGTAGCCCCGGGAGAGGCAGCGTGGCTCAGTGGGTACCAGTTCGAGCTGCAGGCTCAGAGAGACCTGGGTTGTGGACTCCCGCTCCCTGCCATGTGACTCCGGAGTTTTAGTCTCCTTGTCTAGACAGCAGGCACGGTACTCACCTCCTAGGGGCATCATGAACAGCACCCAAGCATGGCACCTTGTCCTCAAGAACGGTGGCTACTGTGGCTGTTAGGACTGTCCTTACTGCAGTATTGGCCCTGGGAGCAGGGAAAGCGCTCTGCCCGGGAGGGCCCAGGATGGGGACCTGATCCGTCAATGGCCTGGCTCATCTGTGACCTTGTCTTGTAGCAAATGGTCCAGGTGTTGGTGGAGCTGGCTCAGCGGGACCATGGTGCTCTGGACTGCTGCGTGGTGGTCATCCTCTCTCACGGCTGTCAGGTACGAGCTGCCCGGAGACGCTGCACTGAGAGGCCATGAAGGAGCCCCATCCCTTCCTGTGTCCAAGACACCCTGGGCTTTGTGGGCAGAGCCGTGGGGCCCTATCTATCTCCTGTTGTTTTCCTGGGAGCCATCCGGCCCTCTGAGGAAATGGATGCCCCTCCTGGGAGAAGTCATCTGGGAGAGGCAGGGAGGAGACGAATTCTGCTCACAGAGCTCCTAGCCTGGATTTTGTTCAGAGTCGGGCACTGCACACAGGGGCTCGCAGCTCCTGCCTCCGTCTTGCATTGTCCCAGGCCCTTTGCTATGGGCTGGGTGTCAGGACCCTGGGACCCCCTCTGGGCACGGCCACTAATGTGCTGGGTCATCGTCGTGGCCCGGCACCTCCCGCTTCCTGGGCCTCAGCTTCCTCATCTTTACAGCTGAGCGTTGGCACAGGTCAGAAGCTCCAAGCGGGAGGCCTGTCGTCCCCTGTGGGGGTTTCACAGTGTTTTCCAAACTGGCAGCTGTCGCACAAAAATCAGGATTTCCAGCTTCTCTTGAAAAACCACAGTGGTCGGGCCTTACTAGGCCACATCCTCACAGAGCAAAACTCTGGCCTACAGCTGGGCAGGGACTGCCCCTTTTCATTCGTGGTGTGACCCCTGGACCGGCAGCATAGGCCTCACCAGGAAATCATGGGAAATTCAGACTCTCAGGCCTTGCCACAGACCTTTTCACGGAGAGCCTGTGCTTTGACAAGGTCCCGTCCACATAAAGTTTGAGAACAACTGGCTTAGAGCAGTAGTTCTCAATGCTTACCTGCATCAGAAGCTCCTGAAAGACCACATTGCTGGTCCCCACCACCAGGGTTCCTGATTTAGATCTAGGGGGGAGCCCAGGAATCAGCAGGTTTTACAAGTTCCCAAGTGATGCTGATGCCTCTGGTCCAGGGACCACACTTGGAGAACCACTGATCTAGAAGAAGCTGGCTGGCACTCTCCCATTAGGCTGTTTTAGCCATGGGAGTCTGAGACCCTTGGAATAGATGCTGACCAGGGCCCTTCCAGAACGAACCTCTGTCTAAATCAGCCTTATGCCCCTGGCTGGGGCCTTCTAAATGCTTGACCCCCATAAAGCCTCTGGACAGTGGTTGGATTCCTCCTCCAACTTCTTGGTTTTGTAACGAGGATTCTTGGTCTTCTAGGCCAGCCACCGCCAGTTCCCAGGGGCTGTTTATGGCACAGATGGCTGTCCTGTGTCCATCGAGAAAATTGTGAACATCTTCAATGGATCCGGCTGCCCCAGCTTGGGAGGGAAGCCCAAGCTCTTCTTTATCCAGGCCTGTGGTGGGGGTAAGCAGGTCCTCAGTCTCCCTGCAGGTGACTCTAGTGGGGAAGGAGCCGCCCCCCTGTCTCCTCCTCCGTCCAGCCCCTCCTGATGCCCAAGGGGGTCCAAGCAGTCAGAGGGTCCCAGACATGGTCCCTTTGTCCACACTGCAGTATCTCCCTCCGGTTAGAGTAGGCCCCAGCTGTGTCCAGCCTGTAGAGGTTAGAGCCTCTACCGTGTCACCGTGCGGTAGCCTCAGGGGCTCATTCGGCTCTGGCAGCTTCAACTCCAGAGACTCAGTAGTAACAAAGCAGGGGACAGAGAAAAAAAAAAAAAAACCTTTCATCTTCCTTATCATTCTCCCGACCTCCCTCAGCTAGACCCTCTTTCCACTGGCCCAGGGGAAGGGAGGCCAGAGCTAAACCAATTATTAGAATTGCCAAAGGCCCAAGTACTGGAGATGTCAGTAATTTTTAAGGATCGTTTGGATCCTTTGTGATTTTGCCATATGCCCCGACTTTAAACCTAAGTCCGACGTCACCATTACCTGGTTTCCTTATAAAGTGAAAAAAAAAAAAAAAAAGGAAGGAAGAGAGAACATTGTGTGTCCTGAATGGTGGGACATGATGGCAGAAGTGGGGGACCCTGGGCATCCTGTCCCAGGCGTTCCCTTGGCCCAGGGCTCTCCAAGGGCAAGGATGTCTGAAAGACATGCCAGTTCCTTGTCCCCCAGCCCTCTCTGCGTTGTTGTACCACGGAGCTATCCAGCCGGCCCAAAGGGGGCGCCATTCACACCAGCGACCTGTACCCGTAGCATAATCTTCTGAATGCGTCCATCTGTCCCATACTGTTCCACGTTGGCAGGGGTGATGTGAGGAGATGTGGCTCGTCTAGGTGAGCAGGCTCTGGTCACGTGATTCATCTGATACGTGTGTACGGAGTATCTGCTGTATACACCAGGCTGTGTGTTAGGTGTTCGAGATACAAGCTACACAGGGTCTCTGTCCCCTGGAATTTATAATGTGACTGGAACTGTATCAAGTCACTGTCGTGACCCATGCCCGTAACTCGGCCATGGGTGACTGAGAACCCCAGGTTCGATCTTGGTGGCTACTTCATTCCTGCACAAACACAGGCCAGCTAATCTCTAGAAGTCTTGGCAAGTAGGGATAATAACAGGACCCACGTCCTACCGTCCCCGTGAAATATTTAGCGCACGAGTTGGTGCATGTGCAGCACTGAACGTAGTGCCTGGCTCATTTGCATCACTGCAAACCTGGACTCTCCCCCTTCCCTAACCCCAGAGCACCCCGTGTCACCTAAGAGCCCCCTGAGCCCAGCACGGTTACCTGAGAGTTCCGGTAATGGGAAGGTGGAAAGGCTGCCGCTCTTAGAGTTGTAGAAATCCTAGCTCGTTGTTGTTTTACGACCCAGAATGTGTCACCAAGTGATGTTGTTAACTCTGAAGCAAGTGGTCCTTTCCTGTGTGAATAGAATAAAAGATGAAACAGGTAAGGGAACTGTGGACGAAGGGCGAGCTGGGACACCTGCTTTCTGGAAAGTCACGGTTAGCTGGTCTTCCGGCTCAGTGCCCCCTCATCGCCCATTCTCGGCAGCGCGGAGGGTCTTTCCTGTGTCACTCTCTGGACTCCTCAGCAGGCCCACAAGTTCCGCGGGGATCTGGCCCAGGCCACTTTTCATCCCCCAGCCTGGCACGCCGTGTCCCGCCCCAGCGCCGTTCAGCCCTCCCAGACTCCCAGGCTCTGGCTTGCTCCTCAGCCCTCCCTGTGCCATCCCTCTGCCTGCCCTCCTGGCTTACTCTTTAAAAAAAAATTTTTTTTTTAATGTTTGTTTATTTTTGAGAGAGACAGAGCGTGAGCAGGGGCGGGGCAGGGAGAGAGGGAGACGCAGCATCCGAAGCCGGCTCCAGGCTCCGAGCTGTCAGCACAGAGCCCGAGGCCGGGCTCGAGCTCATGAACTGAGAGATCGTGACCTGAGCTGAAGTCGGTCGCTTATGAGTCACCCAGGTGCCCCTCTTTTTTTTTTTTTTTTTTTTTTGAGGATTTTACTTTTAAATAATCTCTGTGCCCAACGTGGGGCTCGAACTAACAACCCTGAGATCAAGAGGCCTGTGCTCCACCAACTGAGCTGGCCAGGCACCCCTCCTGGCCTACTCTTAATCATCCATTCTTCTAGTTACAGCTTATTGTCTCTGTGTCCGGGAAGTCTTCCCTATACACCCCCTCCCTTGCACAGAGTCAGGGTTAGTCTCTGTGCTCACACAGCCCCTGTCCTTCCCTTGTCACAGCGCTTTCTCCTTGTATTGAGATGGCCTCATCCCCTGGTTGGCTCTTCGAGGCCAAGGCCAGGCCCCTCTGGTCCCCCCAGACCTGCCACTAAGCTCACAGGATGGTTGCATCTTATGTGCATCCTAATTATTCGATTTGAAACAGAACCATATAAAAATCACATAAGCAAAATTTTAAGTAATGTAGACTCCCTCCACCACAAAACACCCACCTTAGTGGAGCAAGATTTCAAAGCTGCAATGCAGTGATCACGATCCTGGCTTTGGAATTCTGGGCCCTGCTCAGCCCCCCGGGCCCGCTGTTGACCTTGTGTGTAACGCTGTGGCCACATGGGGGCGGCACGGTGCTGAGAACAGAAATGCTGCCGGGTCTGCAGTTGCACCCGTGTTCTGCAGGGTGGCCTCTTGTTTACGGCCATCTGAACGTCTGCCCTGGGTTTCGGTGACTCTTGTGTTGCTTTGGTAAAATCCACTGTCGTTACAACTTAAAACGGTGTTCAAATCCTTTGACGTGTCGTGCCCCCCACTGGTAAGAGGTAGGGGTGCGTACCCTGGAGCAGAGATCCCTGCCTCCAAGTGAGTAGTGCGGGTGTGGAATGTCAGTGAGTAGATAGCGTAATTCGGCATCTAGCGTGATGCGCTTGGCCAAAGCTGAGCGGCCTCTGTTAGCCCGAGCTGTTCATTTTGGGGCAACCCCTCTTTAGACTTCTAGAAATCACTCCGAGAAGGCAGAAGGAGGAACAGCGTGTTGCCGTGGTGGTTGTGGGTTTTAGATGCTGATAAATCCTGCTGTGTGTTCATTTTTCTGGGGAAGTCAGTCTGCCTTATGGAGGGGTTTGAATTTGCGAGTCTGTCTGAGAACAAACCGTGTGTAAGACAGATAACCCCGGGGGCGAGGCTTTCGCATCAGGTTTGTCTGTCGCATGAGGAGGACGCGGGAATGGAGATTCCTGTCTCTCCCAGATTCCCCTTTCGGATCCCACCGTGTCTTCTCCGGCTTCCCCAGGTCGTCCCTCTGCCCACCTCTGCCTGCTTAAGCCATTCCTGTGGCTTCCCCCACAGCAATGCCCCAACCTTTCCTGCTACCCACATCTCACGTCCCTGCCCCTGTTCCACTGCAAGTCATTTCCAGACACCCGGGCAGAATCCCAGCCCCTGAAGGTTGGCTGTAAGAACAAAAACAGATTACCAAGTTCCCGAGTCAAGTGTATGGAGTGAGAGGCCCATAGATGTTGGGGCTATCATTATGGGGTTGCCAGAACCATCCTTGCCCTGTCTCTGCCCCCTGCCGAGGGAGCCGACTGAGCCAGCCGGGTGCCCCTACAAAGGCTTCTTTAAAATCACGGTTTGTGGGGCGCCTGGGTGGCTTAGTTGGTTAAGCGTCTGACTCTTGATTTTGGCTCAGGTCATGATCTCGCGGTTCATGAGTTCGAACCCCGTGCTTGGGATTCTCTGTCTCCCTTTCTCTCTGCCTCTTTCTCTCTCTCTCAAAAATAAATAAACGTTTTTTAAAAATTAAAAAAATAAAATCATGGTTTGTGACACACATAGTAGATACACACACACACACACACACACACACACACACACACACACACACAGAGACTACCCCTGGGGTACAGAGCACCCACACAGAAACCGAAGAAGACACAAAAGAAGAAGACAGGGTCCTGCTTTCTGGGGAGCTGAATGCCCAAACAGAAACATCTATGTCCTCAATTTACATTGAGACTTAGGTTTAAAAAGCTGACATCGAACTCGTCTCTTTGCTTTTTGGGGGTGGACAGGGATAGAGTTGAGGGAACAGTCCGTCATATGACAGTGTTCCCTCCCTTTCAGACAACCGAGCGGAGAAAAATTGCCATTCTTGGCTTCTGTCTTCGAATGCCAAGTAAGGTGGATGTTGTGAGCAATTCGACCTTATGCAATCTTGCCTCGGCTGCTGGAAAGCACAAAGCCAAACGCACAGGCCACCTCTAGCAAGCACGCGGGACCTTACAACATGCGTTTCTAGATCCCGAATGTACTCTTCTTCTGCCCTTGAAGTTTTACTTCTTCTCTATTTTATTCTACTCTTATCATTTGTGTCTACTAAGCTGTCTTCTTTTAAGGAATCAAAGAAGGCATCAAATCATAGGTCATGAGATTTTGGCCATGTTTATACCTTCTGACCCAGTAATTCCCTAAGGAAATAATTCAAGCGAAGTCAAAACGCTCTACATAAAACAGGGTGCCTGGGTGGCTCAGTTGGTTAAGCATCCAGCTTTGGTTCAGGTCACGATCTCGCAGTCCGTGGGTTCGAGTCCCACATCGGGCTCTGTGCTGACAGCTCAGAGCCTGGAGCTTGCTTCAGATGCTGTGTCTCCCTCTCTCTGCCCCTCCCCTGCTTGCACTCTTCTCTCTCTCTCTCTCTCAAAAATAAACGTTAAAATAATAATAATAATAATAAAAATCCTCTATGTAAAGACACCTGTGGCCACGTGAGCCAAAAACTGGATATCATCTAAATAGCCAACATTAGGGAAATGGATTAGTGAGTGCATATCACTAAAACAGACCATTGTAAAGCCATTTGAACTAGCTGTGATGGGGACTGTGGCGATGTGAAGAAATGCTCCCGGGACAATGCGCCCATGGGCCACAACCCAAAGGTTAAGAGGCAGAAATGGGGGTAGCTATGTCAGGCTTGCAAGATCCTGGATGATTTCCTTAGCCGTATTTTCTGTCTTTTCCATTTTAAAATCCTAATTCCCCCCCACACAGCAGCAGACCTGGAAACCAGGGGTCAGGGCAGGACTCGGGCCACACACAGCTCCCATCACAGAGCCATCGGGATGGCGACATGGCAGGAGGTTCTCCGGGGACAAGCTCCCTGGAGGGAGACCTCACTGCAGGGTGCAGTGTGCTACTCCAGACAGAAAGCAGCTAAAAGGAGCCTCTGTAAAAGCAGAGGGCAGAGTGGCCCAGAGGGTGGCCCAGAGGGTTCCTTAGGGAAGGGTTTCTGGAGCCCTTCCGGGGGCTCAGGCACCCCCCCTTTCAAGGCTGAATAAAGTGAATTGTTTTTTTCATGACGTGAGGTTGACTACTGTAGC
Source organism: Acinonyx jubatus (assembly GCF_027475565.1). Lineage (NCBI taxonomy): Eukaryota > Metazoa > Chordata > Mammalia > Carnivora > Felidae > Acinonyx > Acinonyx jubatus. Next base: position 11,124,737 of record NC_069381.1, on the reverse strand, counting down.
CATTTTCAAGTGCATACAATTCAGCGGCTGGGAGTACGTTCACAAGTGTGCAACCATCACCATTCCCTGGTTCCAGAACTTTCTCATCGCCCCAGACTGAAACCTCATACCCCTCAGGGCTCACTCCCCCTTCCTGCCTCCTCTCAATCCCGGGCAACCGCTCACCTGCTTTCTTCTCCATGGATTTGCCCCTCCTGGGTCTTTCACATGAACGGAGCCAGATACGTGGCTTCTCGCATCTGGTTCTTTTGCTCCGCGTGTTTTTCGTGTCTACCCACATGGCCCTAGGTATCAGCACTTTATCCCTCTTTAAGCCTGGGTGAAATTCCACTGGCTGTCTGTGCCACCTTCTGTGTATCCGTTCATCTGTCAGCGGACACTTGGGGCGTCCCCACCTGTTGCCTGTTGTGAATGATGCTGCTGTGAACTTCGCTGTGCCAGGATTTGTTTGAACTTCTGTTTTTAGTTCTCTTGGGTGTGTACCTCATAAGTTGCTTTTACAGCTTTTGTTTTTAGTAGTTATTTATTTTTGAGAGACAGAGAGACAGGGAGTGACTGGCAGAGGGGCAGAAAGAGGGAGACACAATCTGAAGCGGGCTCCAGGCTCTGAGCTGTCAGCGCAGAGCCCGACACGGGGCTCGAACCCACAAACCATGAGATCATGACCTGAGCTGCAGTCAGACACAACTGACCGAGCCACCCAGGCGCCCCTTGTTTTCACAGCTCTAGAAAAGAAATCTCTGCACCCCCGTCCCAATTTCTACCTAATGGGTGTGCAAAACTTTTGTCACAGTAAAAAGTAAAGCTTCGGTTTCTGTTTCTCGCTCAGCGCTGGAACCCTGGCTCCAGAGGGAATCAGGCAGTCTCGGGCTGGGGCGGGCCGGGTGTCGCCAAGAAGCAAGGAGCAGGGGCTCTGGTCGGTGTTTCAGTGACGAGTGCTGTCCGTTTTTCCTTCCTGCAGAGCGGAAAGACCATGGGGTTGAGGTGGCCTCCACGTCCCCTGAAGACAGGACCCCTGGCAGTGACTCCGAGCCAGACGCTGTCCCGTTCCAGGAAGGCCCAGGCACCTTTGACCAGCCGGACGCCGTGTCTAGTTTGCCCACACCCAGTGACATCTTTGTGTCCTACTCCACCTTCCCAGGTGAGCACCTCAGGTGTCCTCCCAGCCCTAGAAGCAGCGGTGTTGTTAAGGAGCGACCTGGGGGTGTCTTGGCCCTGAGTCTTGCCATCTGCGGGACCCCAAGCAAGTCACTTCGCCTCTCTGAGCCTCAGCTAGGATGCAGAATTCAAGGAGGCCTGTGCTGTTGGGTTTCTGTGCCTCACTTGCCTCACCCGTGTCCTGGCCCCGCCTCAGTATTCTCATCTTTAAAATGGGAAGAGCAGTCGTACGTCAGGGGTCGTCGCGGGGATTAGCAAGGTGGCTAGCACATCCCCGAGCACAGTGCCTGGCATGTAGCAGGCGTGACGGGCATTAGTGTCCTTCCTTTCTTAGCCCTTGGGTGAGTCACTTGACTTCTCGGAGCCTCGGTTCCCTTGCTGGGAAGGCGGGAACCAGAACCAAAGTCCCAAGGCGGTGGTGGCCTCACGACCACACAAGAAGGTCGTGAACAGGACGGGGTGCAGAGATGTGTGGATGTGTGAATGGGTCCAAGTCCACAGATGGCCCCAGTCGGGGTGTGGGGGGCTCTTAGTGGCTCTCCGATAAAGTTCCGCCTCTCTGCTTCTGAAGGTTTTGTTTCCTGGAGGGACACCAAGAGCGGCTCCTGGTACGTGGAGACCTTGGATGGTGTTTTCGAGCAGTGGGCTCGCTCTGAGGACCTGCAGACCCTCATGCTCAGGGTGAGCGTTGCCGTCCTCTGGGAGAGAGAGGGAAGGCTTCTGGGAGGGGCAGCGTGTCCTCCTCAGGTGGGGCTGGCGGGGCCCCAGGCCCAAACCGGAGGTTGGCTTGCTGTGAGGGCTGGTGTTGCCGTTACTGTAACCGTGACAGTGACACTTGCCCATTACTCGGAGGGCTGCCTTCCCTGGCTCCTCTGAGGTCCCAGGCTGATACTGGGACTCCCGCTGGCAGAGGCAGCCCTCCGTGCCAAGGCAGCTCAGTGGCCGTTGCTGAGTGGCGTTCCTGAGGGCGGGTCGTGAGGCATGCCCCACTGTGTAGTCTTCTCGTCTTTTACATTTCTTTAAACTTATTTTTATTTTTGAGAGTGAGAGAGACAGAGCATGAGTGGGGGAGGGGCAGGGAGAGAGGGAGACCCAGGATCCGAAGCAGGCTCCAGGCTCTGAGCTGTCAGCGCAGAGCCCGACGCGGGGCTCGAACTCACAAACTCCAAGATCACGACCTGAGCCGAAGTCAGACGCTTAACTGACTGAGCCACCCGGGCGCCCCTTTGTCTTTCAGTCTTGACCCTCAAGTATTTCCCCTTGTCTTGGGGGTCCCCCGAGGGAGAGCAGGAAGGATGGTCTGATAGGGCCCCAGACTCACTCAGTGAAATCCCACTCAGAGCACACATGGGCCTCTCCTGCTTGCTCAGGTGTTCTGTGTCATGAGAAGGATCTAGAAGGTCTGGGACCCTGCCTTCCTCCTGGGGAGGCTCTGGCTCTGTGCTTTGCTGAGCAGAGCAGCGGAGAAAGAAAAAGCAAGTACAGGGTCACCACCTGGTACAACTCCAGGGGGCGCCATGACTCTGGGCAGGTGACCTTGGGAGCAGCAGGGGGGCCTTGCCGGTTGGGGGTGGGAGTCCATCAGGGCCAAGCAGTGCACTTGACTCCTGGGCCTCATCTCTTCTCTCAACTTTTCTTTAAGGAAACCTTTCAATTGGATTTGAGCCTTGTGAAGTTTTGAATTTTCTCATTTCTCATTTTGAGTTTTGTAAACTCATAGTGGAGATACTTTTCTCTGTTAAACACTCTCCCTCCCAGCTCAAGGAGGCTGCAGGTAGAGCTGTTTATTTTTGTTTTTTAAAAATGTTTATTTATTTTTGAGAGAGAGAACAGGAGAGAGAGTGCAAGCAGGGGAGGGGCAGAGAGAGAGGGGGACAGAGGAGCTGAAGCAGGTTCTGCACTGACAGAAGACAGCCCGATGAGGGGCTGGAACTCAGGAACCGTGAGACCATGAGCCAAAATTGGACGCTCAACCGACTGAGCCACCCAGGCGCCCCTAGAGCTGGTTTTTAAAGTAGGTTTTAGGGTTTTATTTATATATTTTTGTATGTATGTATTTATTGAAGTGTAGTTGACATATGTAGTCACGTTACATTAGTTTCGGGTAGTGATTTGACAATTCTGTACATTGTGCTATGCTCACTACAATAAGTCTAGTCGCCATCTGTTGCCATACAAAGTTATTACGATAGTCTATATTCCCTCCCTATGCTGCACTTTTCATCGCCCCGACGTATTTCGTAACTGGACGTTTATTCCCCTTACTCCCCTTCACCTATTTCGCCCATCCCCCACCCCTGGCCCCTGCAGCATTATTTACAACAGCCAAGATACAGAAGCAACCTAAGTGTTCACTGATAGATGTATGGATAAAGGAGATGTGATGTCTATATACGGTGGAATATTACTCGGCTGTAAACAAGAATGGGATCTTGCCATTTGCGACCACATGGACGCAGCCAGAGAGTATTATGCAAAGTGAAATAAGTCAGACAGAGAAAGACAAATACCGTATGCTTTCACTCCTGTGTGGAATCTAAAAAAACAAAACAAATGAACAAACAGAAACAGACTCCTAAACACGGAGGACAAGCCAGAGCTGTTACAGGGCTGGTTCAGTGGACATCCCCCTTCCTCCTTCTCTGGAACCCTTCCTTCCATCGAGAGAGCTCACGGACTCCCCTGTGCTCCTGTTTTCACAGGTCGCTAATGCTGTTTCGCAGAAAGGGATTTACAAGCAGATTCCTGGTTGTTTCAATTTCCTCCGGAAAAAACTTTACTTTAAAATGTAATGAGGCCAGGGCCCCTGCACCCTTTACCCCAAAACCTTCCTGCTCCAGGCCCAGCGGCAGTGGAGGTCTGGTCTTTGCTACAACGACAGCTGTCACTCTTCAAAGGGGTTTGTGGCCTGTAGTGGGTCTGCTCTTTCCCCACCAGTGGCAGACAGGCTCTTAGCAGCTTCCAAATTGGAGACGGATGACTGGCGACACAGGAAGCAGAGCAGAAGAAAATCAAGGACACCCAGGACTCTTACCAGTGGCCTGTTCTCCGGCTAGTGGCTGTGGCCTATGACCCCTGTGTTTTCTGTAGAGTAAGGCTTTTTAACCTCAGTCTGATTGACATTTGGGGCCACATGTTGGGGGGGGAGAGCGCGTCCCGTGCATGGTGGGACGTTTAGCAGCATCCCTGGCCTCTACCCTCTAGGTGCCAGGAACACCTCCCCCTGCGTCGTGACAACCCAAAATGTCTCCAGACATTGCCAGATGTCCCCTGGTGGGACACCCCTTGAGAACCACTGATCTACAAGAAACTTTGGTTACAAACAAACCATCTCAGATCAGCAAGTTTGGGGCTACTAGTCTGAAAAGCCGGAGTCTGCAAATCCTCAATGAGGTTTTAAAAATGATCAATTTTTCTTATATTCTAGTATTAAAAAAATCTTAGGGGCATATGGACACTTTTCCCCCTTTATTTCCCCCCTCATTTTGCTCCAACTCTTTGTTTTTCCTTATAAAGGGGATTTTTGCTTTTCTGGGAACATTTCCCCGTCTCTTACTTCATGTGAACCCCACCCCATCCCAGGGAAGGATGACAGGTCGGGGAGCCGTGTCCTCAGGGAAGTTAGGTCACTGAGCCAAGGGGAGCGTAGATATGACCCCACCCCCGAGGTCTTGTATGCGATCCTGACCCTGGCCAATTTGGAGCTTTTAGGGCCTTGGACTTGAGGATTGTTTGCTAAGACTCACCAAGATGTGATTCACGCAGTTGTCTCTTGGTTATTATTTCCCCCCGCCTGTGACCTTTCCAAGTGTGAAATAGTCCCGGGGGCTTCTGGTGGTTAGTTATCTGTGGTCACCTGCGGGATGGTACAAGGAAACAATCCAATTAACCCGACAGAGCCCAGCAGCGCTTGGCCCTCTGCCTGCTCCCTGCTTCCAGGCTCTGTACTCGCTCCTCATGCGAATCAGGTGGTCTTTGCCCGAGGCGCCCTCCCGAATCGAATCGTGTTCAGGACGAAAAGATGTTATCACAGCTTTTCACTGACCTGGCGGGGACTTCCTATAAAGGGGTGGGGTGAGGGGGGTCTTAGTCCAGAGTTCTGTTTGGACTTCCGAGCAGCGGGCCTGTGAACTCCTGAAAATCATACGCCGAATGTGTAGAGGGACAGGTGCTGAGATTTCATTTGTCTCTCAAAGGGATTGAGAGCCTCAAAAGTTTAACAACTAGCGCTGTTTGCAAGGCCACCCCCATGGCGTGTTTTCAGAGGCTGGGTAGCAGTGTCATGAAACATTTTACTGCCCCAACTCCATCGTCCAGTGACGCTGCTGGGGCCAGCTCTCCGGCACAGATACGCCGACCAGTGTGCAAGAATGTGTGTCCCAGGATGTTCGCTGCAGCAGTGGGAGAGAGAATAGGGAGCGGGTGAAAGTGTCACTCCTTCTATCCATAATATGGAATATTATTTAGCTGTCCAAAAGAATGGCCCGGATGTATGTACTGACACGTACAATGTGACACAGTGCCGAGTGAAAAACACCCAGTTGCAGAGCAGTAGGAAGCATACAATGCTATTTTCGGTTAGAAAGCTATGGTATATGAATGTACCCATATGGACGTGTGATGTATGCACATAAATAAAGTCCAGAGGGCCATACACCGTGCTGTTAACAATGATTACCTCTGCAAGGTGGAATCGGAGAAGTAAAATAAGGGGGACTTCGCTTTTTGACTCGATACGCTCCTAGATTCTTCCCATATTTTTACAAGGAGTATATGTATTGCCTTCTAAAGTAAAACTAAAAATCGTGGATACGAAGACGCACGTGTTGTCGCCGTTCAGCGAACATTTGTTGAAAGGACGAATGCCCTTGGCCACCTGTCTCCTGCCACCTCCCTGCTCGCGCTTTTCGTTGGCAGCCTCCTGACTTCGGCTCGTCACCTGTCTGGGTTTGCGTGGGCAGGTGTCCCCAAGCGCAGTGTGGGGCTCCAAGCCGCACATGCACGGCCCCCCTCCCCCCCGGGGCTGGGACCACTGCGAGGCTGCCCCCGCCTTTCTGCAGCTGCTGGGGGGGGGGCCTCCACCCGGGGACAGCTGGCTGCTGGGCTCTGCCAGTCCTGGAGCCCGTTAGCATATGTGCCTGTCCTGGCTGCTGTCCCACAAGCTCAGGGCCTCTGCCCAGCTGCCTCACGAGGCTGGCCTTCCCCGTTGATCCCCTCTGACATCTGGCCACGCTTTCGGCCGTGGCCTGCTCTGTTGTGCCTGTGTCTGCGCCTGGGAACAGCCAATGCTGGGGCAAAAAGGACAATTGTCCCCGGCAGTTGGGTCCCCGAGGTGCTGCCCGGACCATCTGCACGGTGACTCGCACAGCAGCCGGGGCTGGAAAGGGTCCTAGGATCTGGCTGGGCAAAGGCCCTGAGCAACCTTGCAGCCAGCCAGCCTGGGGCCAGGCTCCTTTGAGATGCTGGTGGCTCCTCAGAACCTCAACTCCAGGTCTCCTCTGCCCAGATGGAATCGTGGCCTTTCCCCAGGGGAGCAAACAGTAAACTGTGGATTAATGGGCACTCGCTTCTTGATTTTACACAGTTCTCCAGCAAACTTTTCTGGAATCTCCGGTGCCTGTGACCACCCGATGGCGAAGAGAGGCAGGGGGACAGACAAATGAACAAGGGGCCGGCACGTGTTAATGAGACGTGGAGGCAGCCACCTGCTTATTTTCACGGTGCCCGTCTGACAGTGTAGCTTTCCTCCCGTGACCACATGCTCATGGCTGTGGTTTCATACTTGACTTTAAATTTTTAATGTTTATTATTGAAAGACAGAGTCAGAGCATGGGCAGGAGAGGGGCAGAGGGAGAGGGAGACACAGAATCCGAAGCGGGCTCCAGGCTCCGAGCCGTCAGCACAGGGCCCGACGCGGGGCTCGAACTCACGGACCGCGAGATGGTGACCTGAGCTGAAGTCGGTCGCTCAACCGACGGAGCCACCCAGGCGCCCCCATACTTGATTTTGAAACAAGACTGTTGGTTTGACTCAGTTCTCTGCAGATTACATTTAAAATAATGAAATCACATGCCCGCTTTCTCTTGTTTTGGGGCTCTGTGGCAAACCACACGCAACTCCCACTTGTTCTGGCTCCTGGTCTGGTTCAAGTCCATTTTACAGAAGAGTAATAAGTTGAGGCAGTGGCAATGCCAGGAGGTGGGTAAAAAAACACCCGCGATCAGCATAGAGTCCTCCTGTTTCCTCCCAGCATCCATCACTAGACACCATGCCTCCTCCTCCCTCCCCCCGGGCCCCCCAGGCCCCTCCTCCCTCTCCTAGGCGCCCCCAGGCCTTTCCTTCCTCTCCCAGGCCTCCCAGGCCCCTCCTCCCTCCCCCAGGCCTCCCCAGGTCCCTCTTCCCTCCCCTAGACCCCTTCAAGCCCCTCCTCCCTCCCCCAGGCCCCCCTCCCCAGGTCCCTCTTCCCTCCCCTAGACCCCTTCAAGTGCCTCTTCCCTCCCCCAGGGCCCCCTAGGCCCCTCCTCCCTCCCCCCAGGCTCCCCCCCAGGTCCCTCTTCCCTCCCCTAGACCCCTTCAAGCCCCTCCTCCCTCCCCCAGGGCCCCCCAGGCCCCTCCTCCTTCCCCCAGGCCCCCCCCAGGTCCCTCTTCCCTCCCCTAGACCCCTTCAAGTGCCTCTTCCCTCCCCCAGGGCCCCCCAGGCCCCTCCTCCCTCCCCCAGGCTCCCCCCCAGGTCCCTCTTCCCTCCCCTAGACCCCTTCAAGCCCCTCCTCCCTCCCCCAGGCTCCCCCCCAGGTCCCTCTTCCCTCCCCTAGACCCCTTCAAGCCCCTCCTCCCTCCCCCAGGGCCCCCCAGGCCCCTCCTCCTTCCCCCAGGCCCCCCCCCCCAGGTCCCTCTTCCCTCCCCTAGACCCCTTCAAGTGCCTCTTCCGTCCCCCAGGGCCCCCCAGGCCCCTCCTCCTTCCCCCAGGCCCCCCCCCAGGTCCCTCTTCCCTCCCCTAGACCCCTTCAAGCTCCTCTTCCCTTCCCCAGGCCTCCCAGGCCCCTCCTCCCTCCCCCAGGCCCCCCCCAGGTCCCTCTTCCCTCCCCCAAACCCCTCCAAGCCCCTCCTCCCTCCCCCAGGCCCCCCCAGTTCCTTCTTCCCTCCCCAGACCCCTCCAAGCCCCTCCTCCCTCCCCAGACCCCTCCAAGCTCCTTCTCCCTCCTCCGGGCCCCCCCAGGTCCCTCTTCCCTCCCCCAGACCCCTCCAAGCCCCTCCTCCCTCCCCAGACCCCTCCAAGCTCCTTCTCCCTCCCCCAGGCCCCCCCAGGTCCCTCTTCCCTCCCCTAGACCCCTTCAAGCTCCTTCTCCCTCCCCCAGCCCCCCCCCCCCCAGGCCCATCCTTCCTCCCCCAGACCCCTGCAGGTCCTTCTTCCCTCCCCTAGACCCCTTCAAGCTCCTCCTCCCTCCCCCAGGCCCCCCAGGCCCCTCCTTCCTCCCTCAGGCCCCCCAGGTCCCTCTTCCCTCCCCCAAACCCCTTCAAGCTCCTCCTCCCTCCCCCAGGCCCCCCCAGGTCCCTCTTCCAAGCGTGCCTGTCTTGTGATGTCTCCCTTTTACGGTTGCTTACACCTGTTGCTGATTGTATCCATGGGTTCGCCCCAGAGTGGTGCCAGGTGGCCAGGTGTTTTTTTTTAATAATTTTTATGGTTTTTATTATAAACAAATGTGGGCCATTGTTTAAAAAATAGGAATTGAGCTGGTGTGGAAGCTTATGAGGTACTGGGTTTGAGCTCACCAGGAGGAAGCTCTCAGGACACATTCACACGAACAGAGGGACCCACTCAGTCCTGTTTGCCTGGACTATCCCAGTCTAAAGAGAAAATCCTGATCTCTCTCAGTCCAGGGCAAGCTGCAGGACAAGGCGGGGGGGGGGGGGACCCTTTAGAGGGACTGATTTCCAATCATCAAGGCTGTGGAGGTCTCAAATGATCAGGTTTGGGACTTTACAGATAAATCTATTTATAGCATTGGATGGTAGGGCCTACATACAGCAAAAAGCAAAAGTGAGATAAAATACTTAACTAATCCTAAGGAACCTGCCCTTGCAGTCTCCGCAGCACAGAGCCCGACAAGGGGCTCGATCTCATGACCCGTGAGATCACGCTCTGAGCTGAAACCAGGAGTTAGACCCTTAACTCACTGAGCCACCCAGGTGCCCCTAATGAACCTACTCTTTTTTTTTTTTCTACTGTTCATTTATTTTGGGGAGCGAGCGAGGGAGCGAGTGGCAGAGAGAGAGGGAGCGAGCGGCAGAGAGAGAGGGAAACACAGAATCCGAAGCAGACTCCAGGCTCCCAGCTGTCAGCACAGAGCCCAATGTGGGGCTCGAACTCATGAACCGTGAGATCATGACCTGAGCCGAAGTCCAACGCTTAACTGACTGAGCCACCCAGGCGCCCCTAATGAACCTACTCTTAATGCCTGAAGAGCATCCTTTGTTTTCAAGCTCCCTGGACAGGGCCACCCTCTGTGTGCCTTTTGCTCACACAAATTGTGGGTCCCAAGGAGGGGGACCCAGCAGGGGTTCCTAGGGGGCTCCTGCCCAGCTCTCAGGAGAAAAGAATGGATTCTCAGGCCCTAAGTGGGCATTGCTCTTGTGGGGCCAGGTGAGCAGGACAGGATCCATGAGGCCCGGGGTGTGTCTGGTTCTCACCGAATTAATCCAGTCGATGTAGCTAGAGATCCATGTGAAGACGGAGGGCTTGTGGCTGAGTAGTTGCAGGTGAGGGCAGACCCGAAGCTGACCTTGGCGCGCACTTCCCCCTGGCCATTAGTCCCCTGGCAGGGTCCTGCTGAGGAAGGTCACAGTTCATCAGGAGGAACCTGGGAGCTTCTGTGGGACCACGGAGGGCAGGGGGTGCCCATTAGAGCCCCGCGTTTTACATGTTTGCAGTGAATTCATGTTGTTCCATCCTGGCTCGTCCTGTTCTCTGACGCCAGCCTTTGTGGTCACAGCTCAAGACGACACCAGAGTACCAAGAGCCAACATTTATTCCTTCTCTGTGCCTGGAATGCAGCTAAGCACTTCATATGCCTTCTGTCACTTAATTGTCACAAAAACCTGCCACACATGACAAGGTGTTAGTACTATTGTAATTCTCCACTTGAACTTTATTAAGCTTTTTTTTTAGAAAAAAATTTTTAATGTTTATTTTTGAGAGAGAGAGCATGAGTGAGGGAGGGGCAGAGAGAGAGAGAGAGAGAGAGAGAGAGACAGGCTCCAGGCTCTGAGCTGTCAGCACAGAGTCCGACACGGGGTTTGAACTCATGAATTGTGAGATCATGACCTGAGCCAAAGTCGGATGCTTAACCCACTGAGCCACCCAGGTACCCCTAGGCTTTTTATAATATGCTAATCCTCATAGCAAGTATTTATGCCTTAAAAAATTTTTTTTATTAAACAAAAAATTTTTTTAATGTTTTTATTTATTTTCGAGAGTGAGAGCATGAGTGGGGAAGGGGCAGAGAGAGAGAGAGGGAGGCACAGAATCGGAAGCAGGCTCCAGGCTCTGAGCTGTCAGCATAGAGCCTGACGTGGGGCTCGAACCTGTGAACTGTGAGATCATGACCTGAGCTGAAGTCGGACGCTCGACCGACTGAGCCACCCAGGCACCCCCTGACTGTTGGACTTTATGTCAAAAGGAGACTCACACTCAGGTGTCCCACGAGACAGGAAAGTTTTGAGGTTGGGAGTGGAGCATCTCATGAGAACCTGGGGGACCTTTGCAGAACCCCAGAAGCCCGAGGTTATAGCGTGAATGCCGTTTTGGACTCTGACCTTGGGCCATCCAAAGGGCCTTGTTTGCCCGATGCCACGTGGTCCTTGTAACCCTCATTCCATCTTAGTGGCAATGCCAACAACAAACACAGCAGCGACTGTGTGCCAGGCGTTGGTCTAAGTGCTTCCCATGGATTATCTCCTTCCCTTCTCTTACCCTGTGATGCAGGTGCTTTCATAATCCCCATTTTACAGATGAGGAAACTGCAGTGTGGAGAGAGGCTAAGTAACATGCCCACGGTCACACAGCTAGAAGGTGGACGAGCTGGGCTTTGAACCCAGGCAGAAGTCTGCCTTCTTGTTGGTCCATGAAGTCCTGCCTCCCCAAGGCGGCCGCCCTTTCTTCCAGACACCCTGGGGTGGTGAATGTGGGGAGAGCCCCTGCCTGGACAGGGGTGACCTGGCCTCCTCTCCCCCGCCCCCCCCACCGGAGCCCCGGGCCCCCGGCGCCCACTTACCCTGCAGCCTTCTCCGGTCTCCGGTCCGTGATGTGGCAGGCATAGTTGTTGGGTAGGATGTCGCCCCACTGGGTCTTGGTCAGCGCTGGCCAGTCCGAGCAGGGCAATGTCGCTCCTGGGTCGGTGAAGAGGTGGAGCACAGAGAGAGAGTTGACTGTTCCCTCCCCGGTTTCATTTCTGATCTAGCCCCAGCTGGCACCATGGAACCCCCTTCCTTGGCCGGGCCGATTGTGAATCTTCCTTCTGGGGGGGCTACCAGGGACTGGATCAAACCCCGAGATTCTGTTTAAGACCCCGGTGGAGCTGGGAGCCCCAGATTCCTCCGAGCCCTTTCTTGGGACCTCTCAGAAGAGAAAGGGCGAATAGGTTTTGTCTTGCGATGTGCGCCCGCATGGATTAGTCAGGGCTGCCCGGCCGGCTGTGTTAATAAGGGTTCTGAAGCTCGGTCCAAACTTGGGGATGGCTGCCCTGGCCATGAACTTCCTGCATTCGGTTTGGGAAAACAGCAGGAAGTGCTCAGATCAAAAACCCGTCGGCTTCTACTCTCGACTCTCCCCCCCACCTTGAGATGTGCTGCCATCCACCCCTCTGTGTCACTCTCTTGCCCCGGGGAGGCTTTAGCGGTCGGCGCTTGGTATTTCCCACGACGGCTGTGAGATCTCGCATCCCGTAGGCGCCGTGGCAATGCGATGTCGACACTCCGTCCGCTGAGAGCTGGGGTCTGGGTTCCTTCCCCCCGGAGAGGGAGGCCCGTGGGGCGGGGCCGGTGATACCGTGTGAAGAAGTAGAACTTCTTTTCTCTGGACATTCCTCTTCTCCAAGTCTCTGAGCCACACAGAGAGGCCACGCATAGGGGGTCCGGACAACAGTCCCAGCTGACGCCCCTCCCCGCCCCCGCAGGTGCGGGAGGAAACCTTCCAGATGATGCAGTCCAGCCACCACCGTGTGTCTGTCACCTCGCGAGAGATCCAGCGTGGGAACCACCCACTTGAGCCCATTCACCTGTCAGTCCTGAGGTTCGTGGGTGATTTGTTAGGCGGCAATAGGCAACAGGAAGAGTGACAGATAGGACACCAGTAGGACAGATAGTAAATGCCCTCAGTGCTGACGACCTTCTCGGTTCTGACGCACGTTCTTAGCCATCTGTCCCGTAACGTCACTTCGGGTAACCGCTGTCGCCACGGGGCTGCTCCGCTCACTGGCCCCAGGACCACTGTCCCTGCTGTGACCAGTCCCTGGTCCTGGCACTTCTACCCTTGCCCCCCCCCCCGTCTCCTTCCTCCCCATCCTTGACATTTGCTGTGTCATTTCATAGCTTTCCAGTGTCTTGTCTGCGTGCGTCTCATCCAGTTGACAAGCCCCTTGAGGGTAGGGGCCCCCTGTGCCCTCTGTGAGCCGTCATGAGCGCTGGATCGCAGCAGGCTGACTGGACGAAGGAACGCTGAGGGTTACGGCCACAGGGCGTCCTCCTGCTCTCTGTGGGTCCGTGATGAGGAGTCTTCTGGAAGATTTGGCAGCGTGAGCTCTCTGGGCAGCCGTTCAGGAGTGGCATCTTGGGTTGCAGAAGTGGCTCTGTGTGTGGATAAATTATGCAGATTTGAAGTCCTGGCTGGGATGCTTCTTGCTCAAGGCCCTTCTGGAACTGCAGACCCGCTCTTTGGACTGGGAGAGGAGGGCTAACAGGGCATCTCTGGGTTCCGGGAAGGTGATGGGGAAGCAGGGAAAAGGGAAGATAACTGTCTGGGCGCCTGGGTGGCTCAGTCGGTTAAGCGTCTGACTTCGGCTCAGGTCATGATCTCGCGGTCCGTGGGTTCGAGCCCCGCGTCGGGCTCTGGGCTGACAGCTCGGGGCCTGGAGCCCGCTTCGAATTCTGGGTCTCCCTCTCTCTCTGCTCCTCCCCCGTTCGTGCTCTCTTTCTCTCTCTGAAAAATAAATAAAAATTTAAAAAAAATTAAGATCAGGCCCTCTGCCAGGTACATCACACCTCATTTAATGCTCCTTTCTAGATCGGTAACTTTGGGCAAGTTCTTGAACCTCTCTAGGTCACGGTTTCCTCATGTGTGAACGGGGGATAATAAAAGTACCTCTCGCCCAAGGCCACTGTGCAGAATAACTAAGCTCGTTTACTAGCTGGGGGAAACATTTAGCACAGGGCCTGGCACAGGGGAAGCACGAAGCGTTGGTTTGTATGAGTGACAGAGAACTCGCTGGAAGGTATCTTGGGTTGCAGGGTTTCTGGAGGGTTGGTGACCCTCGACATTCTTGTCTATCCTGATAGAAGGACACCACACTCCCACAGGAGCATTGGGGTAGAAAGTGGGGCTCCCCTGAGCCTCAATTTCACAGGGCCGGGGCCCTCACGTGTCTCACAGGGCCTGGCACATAGTAGGTGCTCGCTCAACAGATATTTGTGGAACGAAGGCGTGAGTAAACCTGTAAGAGCTCTGGATTTTGTTTAGCGCCACCTGGATCTCAGGATTAGTGGTCACAAAGGAAGCCTGATGGTCCAGCAAATGTCCCCTGGCCCTACTCTGTGCCCCTCCCCGGGTTAGGGGCTAGAGATTCAGGGGTGAGGCAGGCACCGCCCAGCCCTTGCAAAGTCTCTGACGTGCCTCCACAGGGCCTGCACCGTGACAGCGGGAAAGGGCAGCGGTGAGTGGCCGATTCTGCCCAAATTCTCTCTTGGGCAGAGGACCCTCCTCTCCCCACTTGCTGGGGCCATTCTCCTCTCTCTCTACGGCTCAGACACGTCCCGCCGCACTTACACACCTTTCCTGCACGATGATGGCACCAAGCACTGGCTTCCGCGCGCGGCTTCTGTCACGTGCCGGGCCGCTTTCCGTGTGCTTTAGTCCCTGATCCTCGTAACATCCCTGCTGTCACCCCATTTTATCGAAGAGGAAACTGGGGCACAGAGAAGCCGAAGAACTCACGCGGGGCCACCCGGTCATTATCTGTCTGTAAGGCACCGGGCTCCACGAGCCCACCCCCTAACCACTACCCTGCACTGCCTCACAGCCACACGTAGGTCCCCGCGCGCTGGCGGGTGACCGGTGTTTCTCCCTGCGTCCAGCACCCAGAGTCCAGTGCCCAGCACGGCACACGGTCTGTGGGGGTCAGCGAAGGTGCCAGGTGAACAGAGGATGGTCTGTGCTTATCTAAGAGGAGAGGTGGGCGGGGGCCGTTGCCATTTCCCTGCGGGGTGGGGGATACTTCCTGGGAGGCGTTGGAGGGCTCAGAGACCCTAGTTACCCCAGGATGTCCCTGCAGGGTATCCGGGACTCTTTGAAAATGTGAAAGGCCTTGTTGGGAGGGGTCAGCGGGTGGGCAAGGCAGGAGGGAGTGTGTCCTACTCCACTGACAGCTGTGGGGCCCGCAGACCCTTCCCTGTGTCCCCAGGTCTTGGCATGGAAGACCACCATCAGTGAGTGCCCCGGGTGAGCGGGGGACCTGCAGGCTTAGCGGGCAGGAGGCTCAGGTGGCTCTGATGGTCTTTGCCTCTCCCTCCCCTGGTTCACAGCCCCATCTCCATCCCAGGTGTCTTTGGGGCTGGCTGTGCCTCTCAGGGGTCAAAGCTTCTTCCCCCTCCCTGCAGGAGAAGCAAAGGAGGGCATGGGGTTGCACCCACTGCCTCCCACCGGAACCGTGCGCCCCCCCCCCCCCCCGGCTCCCCTCCAGCCTCTCCTCCGCATCTGCACCCCTGCCAAGCTAACCTGCAAGGGCACTCAGACGGAAGGGACCCTTCGTGGAACTGGTTGGGGTTCCAGTCCTTGAACACCGTGAGCTTGGGGACCTTGACACCAGTGAGCTGCGTTCATCAGTGGAAAGACTGCACCTGCCCAGCTCCATGGGGAGGGCCCGGAGGAGTCGGGGAGAAAGCCCCCGCCCCGCCAGCTGGAGGGTCGGCTCCCATAGTCCTTTGCTCTCTCCGTCCCCCCCGCCCCGCCCCCACCACGGTTAGGGACACTTCAGAGGCCTGGCTCTGGACAACGTTGGGATGGGCCCAAGTAAGCCTGGGAATTTTTCTTCCCCAGGGACAATGAGTTCATTACAGCATAATAACTAGAATTACATAATAATTATAACCACATCATAGTAACTATAAAGCATACTAGAAAATAAACCCATGGATTGGGCACAAAGAAAATAGGAGTCATTGGCCCTCACGGGCATTTTCTAATTGAATCTCCTACCCCTCATTTTTATTTTTTTTACAGTTTATTTATTTTGAGAGAGAGAGAGAGAAAGAGAGAGGGAGGGAGAGGCAGAGAGAGAGGGAATCCCAAGCAGGCTCCGCATTGTCAGCGCAGAGCCTGATGCGGGGCTTGAACCCACGGAACCGTGAGATCATGATCTGATTTGAAACCGAGAGCCGGGCCCCTAACCGACTGAGCCACCCAGGTGCCTCTCTCACCCCACCCCTCCTTTTTAGAGGGGCAACTGAGGCTGAGAGAGGAGTAAGGGGTCCAGAGTCTCTCAGCTAGTTAAAATCCAGAACTAGAAGCCAGGGCCCCTGACTCCCGGCCTCTATTCCTTCCCCACCACCTCACTGAGCTCAAAGACTAGGTGGGCAGTGGGAGAGTCCCACTGATGCCAGATAAGCAGAGGTCATTAGGGAGGAAGGAGGACAGGTGAACAATGAATGTCACAGGGACTTTGCTTTCCCTTGTGGGTCTTTATGACGTTAACCGCTCACTTTCACTGAGCACTTACTAAGTGCTGGCCCTTTAACTCATCTCATTTAATCCACGCTAAATTCTATTGTCTGTTGTGTTTTTTTTTTGTTGTTGTTTGTTTTTTGTTTTTGCCAGTGATGGCATTGAGGCTTGGAGAAGTCATTCAAGTTGCTCATGGGAACCCAGTTCTAGATCTGGAGGCCACATCTAGCACCCCTACGAGGACAGGACATGGGTCTCCTCCTCACACCCCCTCACTGCCCTGCCCAGGTTCCAACTTGCGGAGACTGGTGTGCTGGCTGGCGGGGCGAGTGGGCTGGGGTCTGGGGACCAACGGTCACCTGATGCAGCCGGCAGCTGTCAGGGCCCAGCTGTTGGCCGCCGGAGACCCTGTGCAGGTGCAATGGCAGCTGTGCTGCGGGCACACCTGGTCAGGCAGCCACAGGTGGGGGGGCCTCTCAGCTCTTCAGAGTCTCATCCCCGAGAGCAGGGCTGGGGTAAGGTGAGCGAGGCACCTGTCTCAAGTGCAAGATTTAAGGGAGCACCAAGAAACTCAGTAATCGGGGAAATGACATTCTAATGCAATATTTAAAAAAATGTTTTCTCTGGAAAATGGAGCTCATCACGCCTACGGTGCAGGGCTCTCAGGATGATTAGTAACCAAAGCTCATGCTTTGTCTGATGGTTTGAACACTTGCCACGAACCAGACACTGTTCTGAGCTCAGAATGTGCATCAGCTCACAACACCATCACAGCAATCCCAGGAGGCACTGTTATTATTCCCATTTCACAGATGAGTGAACTAAGGCAGCCGAAAGAAATTTGTGCAGTATGGTCCATGGCATAAAGGCCGTTAGATACCTAACACTTTATTTTCAAGTGCCTGGTGGATTGTGAACTAGGGCCACAATCTTGGGTGAGTGTAGACTCGAGAGGTCTCTCAGGAATTGCAGAGCCAAAGTTATATTAATCCTGGCTTTGTTTAAAATTTTGATATTTTGTTCAATGTGAGTTATTTTTGCATCAAGTTTGATTTAAAAATTGCATTAAGATACTATTCATTTGGTGTCTGAGTCATGTGACATCCCCTTAAATCTTGTCCCAAAGTGGGGGCGCCTGGGTGGCTCAGTTGGTGGAGCGTCCTACTTCGGCTCAGGTCATGATCTCGAGGTTTGCGAGTTCCAGCCCCGCATCGGGCTCTGTGCTGACAGCTCAGAGCCTGGAGCCTGCTTCGGATTCTGTGTCTCCCTCTCTCTCTGCCCCTCCCCACTCACGCTCTGTCTCTCTCTCTCTCAAAAATAAATTAAAAAAAAATAAAAAAATTTTTTAATAAAAAAATATCTCGCCGCAAAGTAAATGTCTTGCTTGCCTCATCCCAGTCCCCACCCTGCTGGACCTGCCCACCCACCCCAGTAAAAACGAAAAAAATCTCCCAGGGAAGCAGAAGCAGGGAATGTAGACTCTTCCAGGACTAACTGGTTCCCAAGGCAAGGATACGTTTGCACGAGAGAGCGGCACCAAATGGCCCAGAGGGTGGGGCAATATTTTCTTGGGCAGCACTGGTTGGCTGTGCACAAAGGAGACCTCTGTGGGGAGGGCGGATGGCTCCTCTCCCAACTTCCAGGAGAAAAATTATCGCGGGAGGCTGAGAAAAGTAGGAGAGCTGGCACAAGCCACAAACCCAAGTTCTACGTTGTGAAATATTTGAAATATCCATCACCATTCTGTGAGAGAATCTCTCTTTAAAAAAAATTGTCTTTTAACATTTATTTATTTTTGAGAGACAGAGTGCAAGTGGGGGGCGGGGCAGAGCGAGAGGGAGACCCAGAATCCCAAGCGGGCTCCAGGCTCCGATGTCAGCACAGAGCCCGACGCGGGGCTCGAACTCACGAACCGCGAGATCACGACCTGAGCCGAAGTCGGAGGCTTAACCCACTGAGCCACCCAGGCGCCCCTGTGATGGAAGCTCTCTTAGTGGAGAGGCCGGCATGGAGTCTGGACACTCGCCCCCTTCCGGCTTCTTTGTTCCCAAATGGCTTATGCCAGCTGTGCTCACGCTGCCAGTCTGTAAACTGATCAAGCGTGTAACCCATGAACAGGAGTTCAGAAAGTGAGTTGTGATTTATGTGGAAACTAAGTTAAACGCTTGGAAGAAAGTGGATAACCGTGACCTTAAAAAATTGCTACGGCATTAGGTGTCTGTGCAAAAGCTAAAAGATGGGAGAAGAAAGGCCATAAAAACGTGGAAGGGCTTGTGCAGGTTGCTTCATACGTGTCTCAAAGTCATTGTGCCATTTTAAAGAAAGGGAATTATAGGTGATTTACGAGGGCAGCGGTTTATATAAGACAGTTAAGAACTCAAAGGATTGATGAACACGCCTATAGTTACAAGTTTTAAATTAAAATAAAATGTTTACAGAGTATGTGTGCTTTCTAATAATTTCCCTCTGGCCAGTTTTTCACTTAGTCCCAATCATGTCAGAGAAGAGAGATTTTACTATATTTATTTATGTCAATGCCAGCCTCACATACTTCCTTTGGGATTCCTACCGCTAACACGTTTTAGTAATTTGTGTCTGTGCCGCACGCAGCATTTTAATCTCTATATCACTCTATTTCCAGGTAAAGGAAACATTTACTTTCATTGGTAATGTCAGTTTGCCTGTAGTTGAGACTTAATTTGAATAAACAGCACCGATTGGCTCCTTAAAGCAAGGAACATTTGCATAGGTGCTGTGAATGGTTCGTAGGGGAACAGTACATTTGCAAGCAAGCTTGTGGTTGGTCGCCAGAGTAAGACTGCACTTGAGAATTTGTGTGCGTGGAGAGCGGAGAGGAGCAGTTCTTTCCCGGAAGCCGGAGAAGACCCCTCTCCCTCCACCTCCAAGGTTGACCAAGGCCGTAGAAATCTATCAGTGACTTTTCCCGTTTTGCCCTCCAAGTCCCCACTGTTCCTCATCTTTGCCAGGGCAACAGACCCCATGGCGGAGGGCAAAAGGGGTGATGTGAGGTAGGTAAGTACGGGGTGCGGGGTCGGGGGGGAAGACGCGGAGGGCGGGTTTACTCACCTGTCAGGACCGGGTGTCAGGCCTTACACCTTCACCTCCAACCATCCCAGGCATTTGGGGCAGGTAAGTGGGCGGCACACAGCTGAAATTCTAAACAGAGAAAGGGTTTTGGGTCCAGGAAGTAGTGACCCAAACAATAGAACCCACACTTGCTGCATTCCCAAAGCCTAAAGAGAAAATGCTTGTTCTGGAAGGATCCCAAGAAGCCATGGAGTCCTACTTCTTTGGAACTCCACTCCAGCTTTCTTATAACCATAGGATTGAGTCCAGTGTGGGCAGGGAGGTCCCCAAACCACCAGGGGGAGGGGACTGGGAAAGTTCCTCTGAGTGACAGGGCTTACCCTCTACCACCAGTGCAGACAGTAGTAGGCCCCTGATCGTGGTGAGTCCGCAGGAGTCCTGTAAGTGTCGCTCTGCCTAAGGCCCTGGTTTTACGAGTGGGCTTACAGGGCGGAGATCTACCAGGAGCACAGAAGATGTGGATTTGCTCAAAGCCAAGTGGAAAAAAGGGCCTGTGTCCCAGTACTTTTTTCCCCCACCTGTCACCCTGGAAATACTTAGAAAAAGATGCCAGAGGTAGATATTGAACCATGGGTTCTACTTGCTTTCAAGAGATTATGCTACGTGTTAAGGAAAGAAGAAAAGTACGGGCTGTTGGTCCTTGGAGTTGTGTTTTCAAGGAAACGCTGGGCAAATAGCACTCCAGGCCGGTGGTTCTCAGCGGGGCCGGTGTTCCCAGTCAGGGGATGTGTGGCAACGGCTGGAGGCATTCTTGGTTGTCATGGCGGGGCCCGGGGCACTATTGGCATTTAGCAGGTAGACTAGAGGTGCCACTAAACATCCTACAATGCACAGGGCCGCCCCTCAGAAGGAATTATCCTGTCCCCAATGCCAACGGTACCGAGGTTGAGGATTCCTGCTCTAGGCTAGGCCCTGGCTCGTTGTGTGACCTTGCATTAGTCATGGAAGTCTGTAGGCCCAGGGCCCACCCATCTGTGAAACGGAGAGAAATGTGTGCTCAGTCTGTACGGCAGTCTTGTGGTGGGGATTTGAAAAACACAAGGAACATGCTTACACCAGAAAAGCACAAGATAGGTCCACACAATTGGGGTTTGGCAGAGCTCTAGCCATGGAGAGAGAGAGAGAGAGAGAGAGAGAGCGCGCTGGCAGAGGGATGGATCAAGATGTGTTTTATTGTCTGCTCCCAAGACGACAGCAGTTTGCACCTTTTCCAATAACTTCATCTTCCAAACAGGGTCAAAGCAGGACCTTCTCAGAAAGGGGGCTGACACCCACCGAACACCACACAGACGTCAGCTGCATTCGCATGTCTCATCTCAGCTTTAGAAAACCCTGCAAGAGGGTTCCATATATCAGGCGAGGAAGCTGAGGTTCAGAGAGGTCATGTGACTTGCCCAAATCTCGCACAGCCTCTGAGGCAGAGTGTGAATTCCAACCTAGGCTGATGTGTTTCCAAAGCCCCTTTACTTGATGTCCCTGGAGACGGCCTTCTGACTCTCCTCCTGGGACCGCGGGAAGCCCCTTGTTTTTGGTGGGAGAAGGGTGGAGCAAATGAAGAGTTTCCTCACGCTTTCTTCGACCCTCGGTCTCCTTGTGGTCAGAGCCCAGCCCCAGGCAGGCCAGGCTCTGGTGAGACGGCCTTGCTCTGTGACCACAGCCAGAAAGGCAGAAATGAAAGTGGGCATCAGCAGTTAAGGCCTGGGCTCCAGTCCTCAGTCAGATTCAAACATTATGTCTTGGACGATTCACTTACCTTCTGGGCCTGGGTTTCTTAGTTCCCCGTCCAGGCCGTGTCACCGGTGACCCCTTGACCCCCTGAGCTCAGGAGTGATGCCCTGACTGACCTCCTAAACTCAGAAAAGCCCTAGAAGCTTCTGCTTATCATCTTTTAGAAACGAAGAAACGTTCGAGGACCACGCCTGCCGGGTGAATCCGAAATTCCCTGACAGTGACCTCAGCTTCATTAGAATGTTAAAACCCCCGTCTGAATATTCATCTCAAGCCCTTACTGCTGCCGGGGCGTCCCAGCTCTGGAAACCATTCCCCAGTGATCTCCTTGTTTGTACAAATACAGTGACCTCCGCCCAGCGTAGCCTCGGTCTCTAGCTCACCAAGAAGCAGGCCGCCTTTGGTCCAGCAACAGCCTTGAGTGCAGGATCGCCGTAAGGCTGAGAAAATGGGTGTGCAAGATTTTGTCATCACCCATGGGTCATTTGAAGGTGAGGGAGGTTGGGGTGCAGAATCCTGTTGAACTGGACATCAGAGCGCCGGGATTCTAGTCCCAACGCTACCCCTAACTCCTACTTCTGGGGTGTTCTATTTTATCTTGAAAATCAGTGTGAATTTGGCATTCTGCTCCATGGAGCTGTGTTTATTTATTTATTTTTATTTATTTATTTATTTTTTTCAACGTTTATTTATTTTGGGGACAGAGAGAGACAGAGCATGAACGGGGGAGGGGCAGAGAGAGAGAGGGAGACACAGAATCGGAAACAGGCTCCAGGCTCTGAGCCGTCAGCCCAGAGCCCGACGCGGGGCTCGAACTCACGGACTGTGAGATCGTGACCTGGCTGAAGTCGGATGCTTAACCGACTGCGCCACCCAGGCGCCCCGGAGCTGTGTTTAATATAAAAATAAGGTTTGTCCTGTACGAGGTTACCGAACAAACACCAGTGTGATGCATGTTGTGGGCTTGCTGTGTGACCTTGGGTAAGTCACACAGGCTCTCTGGCCTGGGACTGCCCATCTATCAAGCAGAGAGAGGGAGAGGGACACAAGGCCAGTCTATTTCACCACGTTGCTGTGAGGAGGTAAAGGTGGCAGAGAAACTTCACCAAACAGCCTTAAGCCGGTCATTGACTGGGCCACAAAATGGAAAAGTCCAGGAGCGGTGTTAGCTTCAGGCAAAGCTGGATCCAGGACTCAGATGATGTCCCCAGGGCTCGGCTTCTCTCCATCCTTCGACTCTGCCTTCCACTGGGAGGGGCCATTCTCAGGCTCCATTGAGTGGCCTGGAACGGCTGCAGATTCTTCCTTCCACAGGCACAAGATGGTTACAGAATCTCTGGCCCAGGGTTTCTCAACCGCAGCACTATCCTTGGGCAAGGATTCTTTGTTATCAGGGCTGTTCCTTGCACGGTGGGATATGTGGCAGCATCCTTGGCCCCCACCGCCTAGAGGCCAGTAGCCCCTTCCCCCAAGTCATGGCAACCAGAAATGTCTCCACATATTGCCAAATCTACCCTGGGGAGCAAAACGACCCCTTCTTCCCCTTTCCCAATCTGCTCTCGTAGTCTCCCACCCGCTCAACCTCAAACCCAACACAGAGGTGGGTGAGAGTCTTCCGGCAGGGCTCCCCCAGAAGCCCTGGGACTCTCTGATTGGACCAGCTTCAGGTCACATGCCCATGCCTGAACCAATTGCTGTGCTGGGGAAGAGGATACAGTGTGTTGATTGGCCAGGCCTGGAGCTCAAGTCCTGACCCTGACATTGGGGTGAGAGGCTCCAACCAGGCCGTGGGTCTGAAGAGTAGGGGAGGGGCGGCCTGGACACCAATGTGCAGGCTTCAGGGAGAGGGGATGGAGAGGCTGGGCAGGTGGCGGTGACGTGCCACCACAGCCTGCTCTCCCCTCTGGGGCTTCGTTCCTTATTTATATGTTGTTGGGCAGCAAGGCAGTCGGTAAACTTCGCTGGGCAGGGAGATGTGGTTGTGAACTTCTCGTGGCTTTTATGACTCATGCAGAAGGATTCCTCTGAGAAGCCAAGTTCAGTGGTTAGGGCTGGGGGTTTACACCCTGGTGCTTCCGTGTAGTGACTCCATGGTTTGGATCCTTGCCGCTCAGAGAGCGGTCTGGACCATGAGCAGCAGCAGCACAGTTTAGGAACTGGTTAGAAATGCAGATCCTCCCCCACCCCCGACCTGCCTGTTCAGCATCTGTGGGTTTTTTTTGTTTGTTTTTCATTTTTATTTATTTTAATGTTTATTTTTGAGAGAGAGACAACGTGAGCAGAGCAGAGAGAGAGGGGGAGACCCAGAATTCCAAACAGGGTCCAGGTTCGGAGCAAGTCAGTGCAGAGCCAGATGCGGGCTCGAACTCACAGCCGGGAGATCATGACGTGAGCCGAAGTCAGATGCTCAACGTACTGAGCCACCCAGGCATCCCTATTTATTATTTATTTTTGAGAGAGAGTGAGAGCGAGAGCAGGGGAGGGGCAGAGAGAGAGGGACACACAGAATCTGAAACAGGCTCCAGGCTCAGAGCTGTCAGCACAGAGCCTGACGCGGAGCTCGAACCCACAAACCCATGAGATCATGACCTGAGCCAAAGTCAGTCGCTTAACCAACTGAGCCACCCAGGTGCCCCTCATCTGCAGTTTATTTAACAAGAAAGCCCAGGGGGTTCTTCTGCATGTTGAAATTTGGGAAGAACCAGGTTAGGGTAAATTTCATGGCTCTTCCTTCTCCGTTTCTTTGCCTAGCAAATAGAAACGAGAACAATTCCATCTGTCTCTTAGCGTTGTTGTTAGAATAAAAAACACCGGGAATAGTAAATGTGCACCAAAATGTTCACCCTTAAATCCTCGGACCTGCGGGCCTCCGGCATTAGGATAGCACAGAATTCTTCAAATGCTTCCGTCAAAGGATCCTAGTAGATTGAGGTTGGAAGAGTTCTCTGTAAAGGACCAGACAGTAAATATTTGAGGCTTGCGGGCCATATGGTCTCTGCTGCAACAGTCAGCCATTCTGTTGCAGCACAAAAGCAGCCATATGGCATAGCTGTGTTCCAATAAAACTTTATTTACGAAACAGAATTTGGCTTGTGGGCTCTCGTTCGTACTAGAGCAATGATTTGGGGTTTAGCACTCAGCAGTCACCACACAGCAAAATGTCTCAGAAGTCTCATTTCCCACCCGGAAAGCTTCATCTGAATTCTGCGGCTGACTTCATAGCCAGAGCCGGGTTTATTTTAATTTAATTTGTTTTCTTCCCACCCAGGCTTCAAAGAAAATTGATGCTTCGGGGAGAGGCTTTGTGTTTATTTTCTGCCTTATGCCTTCACCCTGGTCTGCCACCAAGTTAACCCTTGCAGACACGTGCCCCAGCCTGGTAAGGGTGAGCTTCAGGGAATTGGCCCCGAAGGCCTTCTGGGAACGAGGCCCGGTCTCCTAAGGTACAAAAGAGAGAGGGAAGATCTGCTAATAGGGCCCAGATGTGAGATCAGTGGCACTAATGACACCTATCTCAAGCCTCTGTTATTTCACTGGCTTCCAACAGGGAAGGGGGGGCGGAGGCCCATTTTACAGGCAGAGAAACTGAGACTCTGAGCGATTAAGGGACCCTGCTTGTCAGTGGTGGAATTCAGACCTCTGGCCCCATGAGCGCCCTCCCTTCTGCCCTGTCGTAGTTCATGCTGTTCATTTGTGTCAGAGGTCCTGTGGATGTGCTGGATTGCCAACATGGGGCTGATTCCTCCCCCTCCCCTGTGTTCACACCTTTTGCCATATCACTTTGCAGTGTCCTTCCAGGAGGAGGGGGAGAGACAGGTGGAGCCCAGCTCCCTCGGCCAGACCCAGACTAGATCAGCTTACCCATCACAGACCCCTGGAGAGGAGTGATTCCAGCCGAAGTCATCAGGGCCACCTAACTGACCCCCGACTGACCTCAGATACGTGAACCAGAAACGCTGGTCATTGGATGCGTCGGAGGGTTTGTGGCTGGTGGTTACAAGGCATCATTATTTACGGCTAACTGATACGGTGCGTGCAAGGCACCTGTGAACACCTGTGAGCCATAATTCGTTCAGTTTTCGGTCTATCCAGACTCAACGCCAGCTTCCTTGAGGCTGGTCAGCACACCCATGCTTCACCTGTCCTTGTCAGGGCCACTACGAGGACCCCAAGGTGGGATCCTGAAGATCTGGGGCTTAGTGGCAGAATAACATAGTTGTTAGTCCCACAGGCCCTGAGGTCACACTGCCTGGGTTTAAGTCGTGGCGCCCGTTACTAGCTGTGTGGTCTTGGGGGAGTTTTTAAACCTCTCTGAGCCCTAGCGTCCTCGTCTGTAAAGGGGGGATACTAATCAGGGTTGCCACGATTAAGAGATTGTGTTGGGTCGGTGCCTGGCACACGGACTACCCAGCGCTCAGTACCCAGCGACTGCATTAGACTCACAACAGCACTCAGGGCTCATTGGCATGTGGGGCTCTCAGCCCCTAGGCCAGGGTTTCCTCTGCCCAGGGAAGAAGGTGGAGGTGGGAGGGTCAGTGCCTCGCTGCCCCCTTTCCCTCGCCTCCAACCGTAGGTTTGTGACCCCTCGACAAAGCACACAAACCCTCGTGTCACCCAAGGGAGTCCTTCGTGCCCCCTCCCTTTCCTCTCTCCTGTGCTCCCACAGCATACTCTAGATCTTGCCAGAAGGAAAGAGGGATGGCGTGGTGATTTCCTCCTGCTGCTTTAACAAATTATCACAAATGCAGTGGCGTAAAAACACATAGAGCTACTATCTTACGGCTCGGAGGTCAGAGGTCCACAGTCAGCCTCAAGTGGGGCTGCAGCAGCACCGGGTCCGTCTGGAGGCTCCAGGGGAGAACCCCTTCCCTAGCCTTTTCCAACTTCTCCGGGCCGCCTGCCTTCCTCGGCTTGTGACCCCTTCCTCCACCTGCAAAGTCGGCAGCGTAGCATCTTCAACTCGCCATCGGACCCTGACCCCCTGCCCCCGCCCTTATATCTCCTCTGCCCCGACCCTCCTGACTCCCGCTAGAGCCCTTAGGATGACATTGGGCTCACCTGGGTGACGCAGGACGCGCTCCCATTCCCAAGATCCTCAAATTAATCGCACCTGCAAAATCTCTTTTGCGACACAAAGCAGCACGTCCGCAGGTTCTGGGGATCAGGCCGGACGTCTTTGGAGGGCCATTGTTCTACCACAGACTGGCCTCGGAGGGGACAGCGACTCTGGGCCCCGAATCTGAGAATTTTACTCTCTTACTGAACCAACAGAACCGTGGATTATATTTTTATCATTTATTAGCTAATAACAAGTCATTTTGATAATTCAATCGCATCCCTAGAAGTTTATAAAGATTTGAGACTGGGGGTGGGGGGCGGCTAGTCCACACGACACGTATGCCTCTTAAGTAAGTACCGAATTATTCCTGAATCACTGAGCCCCTCTCTCCATCACCGCCTACGTGTTAATTTTGGACTGGTTCATTGCAGTAGCCTCTCAGCTGGCCTCCTTGCCTCCCCTCTTGCCTGCTGCTGTCAGATGAACGCTTTGATTGTGCATCTGAACACGGCGGTCCCCTCTCTATCTATAACCTTTCTGTGGCTCTCCATTGCCCTCAGAATAAAGTTCCAACAACCTTCCACCACAACCACAAGGCTGTCCGTGAAAGGCCTTTGCTCCCTTTCCAGCCCATCTCTTGCCACTCCCTGCTTGGGTGACCAATCATCCCAATTTGCCTGGGACTGTCCCCATGTTAGCTCTGAAAGTCCCACATCCTGGAAAACTACTCCGTCACTCCATCCCTGCCCTTCACCTTAGGCTTTAGCAACACCTGCTGCTGAGAAACGTCTTCCAAGCAGCTATCGTGACGCTGCTCATCCCCTTCTCTTAGTAGGAAAGCAACCCCTTATATTATCCCCAATGGTACCAGTGAGGGGTGTGCTGAACTTCAAGTAACTGATGACCTGGTTACGGTGGTTAAAACACATGCAGGTTTATTTTTTTCACATAAAAAGACATTCAGAGCATGGTTGCTGGCTTTGGATCTTGATGATATTGGAGCTCATAGCCGCAATTCTCTTGGCCACAAAATGGCTGCCTCAGCTCCAGGCATCACATCCGTATTCATATTCTGGCAGGGCAGTAGAGTGTGGTGGCCAAGAACATGGGTTCTGGAGCCCGATTACCAACATCTGGATCCTAGCCCCATCACCTCCTGGTTAAGTTACCTTGGGAAGTCACCAGCCCTCTCTAGCCTCAATTTTCTCATCTCTAAAATACCTCATAGGGTTGTTTTGGAGATTAAGTGAGGTAATACATGTAAAACCTGTAGGATAGCTAGTGCCTGGCACATAGGAAGTGCTCAATATGTGTTAGCTTTTATTATTATAACTGCAAGGGACCTGAGGACATTTAGCATTTATAACCTCCAATATACATAACGATGGACATAAAAGGAGTTGTCTGGGAATGAAGTTTGGGTCAAGTCACCAGCAGCATCTTCTGTATTTGGGTACCTTCTATTCAGATTTTAAGACTCAGGGGCGCCTGAGTGGCTCAGTTGGTTAAGTGTCGGACTCTTGGTTTTCGGCTCAGGTCATGATCTCGCAGTTCATGGGTTCAAGCCCCACATTGGGCTCTGTGCTGACAGCTCGGAGCCTGGAGCCTGCTTTCAATTCTGTGTCTCTCTCTCTCTCTCTGCCCCTCCCCTTCTCACACTCTGTCTCTCTCAAAAAAATAAATAAACATTAAAAAAAAAAAAAGACTCAGCTTGGGCGTCACCACCTCCAGGAAGCTACCCTGGACTCCTCCTGCCAACTGACACTGGGTTAAGTGTCCCCTTTCTATGCTCCTGGTCTGTATTCCAACCTTCATACTTGCACCCAGTAAGTATGATCAAGAAGTCTGTCTCTCGGTCTGTCTTCTGCAGAGCAGAGATCTTGTCTGAACCATCCCTGGATTCCCAGGACTGAGATGATGCCAGGCTGCTTGAGGGCCTCTTTGTTGAGTAAAGTCTTTCCTGAGAATCGCCTTGGTCTAGTAAGGTATGGGGGGGGGGTCTGTCTGGTCCCTACGTCCAGGAGCCAGACTCTGATGGGGAAACCTGGCAGCTCATGGGCCAGCCAGGGACAGCTGTGGCTGAGGTCTCTCCCAGCAGGAGTCCAGAGGCCGGGGTGGGGGCGCTCCCTCCAAGCACGAGTGCGTGGTCAGGGGCCCGGGGCCCAGGTTCCCACTTGGACACTAGATCTCTCTCTTTTTTGGCCCCATTTGCCCTCTAGTTGGCCTCAGGGGGGCTCCCTTCCCCGAGCCTCTGTGGCTCATGCATTACTGGCCCTCCGTGCCTGTGACCTCGCCCTGCTCTTTCTTCTCTCCGGACCTCTGTTTCCCTGCCAGTCTGATACAGCAAAAGCTTATCCAGCTAGGACCTGCTGTGACTGTGTGTGGAGGCCACTGTTTCCCTCGAACCTGCGCCCCCCCTGAAGGAGGCGCTGGGACCCTCCTCCTTCTCACGGTGCCCAGCACAGGGCTGGCGTAGGTAAGGGCTCATTGGACATTTCTCGACCAAGAAAGCCCAAGCTGACAGCAGCCCTGGGGTCCGATCCAGGGTGGGCGATACTGGGGAGTCTCTTTCTCAGGGAGCCAGTGGTCGTCCCTGAGCAATGGGCATTCTCCTGTGGCGATCCTCTCCGGACCGGGGAGCTGTTTTTGGGGAGACCCCATCCTCTCCGGGCCGGGGAGCTGTTCTTGGGGAGACCCCATCCTCTCCGGGCCGGGGAGCTGTTCTTGGGGAGACCCCATCCTCTCCGGGCCGGGGAGCTGTTCTTGGGGAGACCCCATCCTCTCTGGGCCGGGGAGCTGTTCTTGGGGAGACCCTATCCTCTCCGGGCTGGGGAGCTGTTCTTGGGGAGACCTCATCCTGTCTGGGCCGGGGAGCTGTTCTTGGGGAGACCCCATCCTCTCTGGGCCGGGGAGCTGTTCTTGGGGAGACCCCATCCTCTCTGGGCTGGGGAGCTGTTCTTGGGGAGACCTCATCCTGTCCAGGCCGGGGAGCTGTTCTTGGGGAGACCTCATCCTGTCCAGGCCGGGGAGCTGTTCTTGGGGAGACCCCATCCTCTCCGGGCCGGGGTGGTGTCTGAGGACCCACCAGGCTCCTCTGTGGAGGCAGGATCAGGAAGGGGGTGATTTGATCAGGCCACTGTGGTCCACAGCCTGTGAGATGTTGGGGGGTAAGTGTCTGGTGTGGCCTTAACTCTCATCCTTTGAGGCTACCATGTGGCATTCTGGGGTTCCCTCTCCACCGGCACCCCAGCAGCATCCTCCACAGCCGAACCAGGTGGGCCGAGGGGGTCTCTCCCTGCATCCCTGGTGTGGAAAGGGGCAGCCCCTACAGAGCCCGGGGGCCCGCGGGGGAGGCACACATCACAAATGCAGGCAGCCTGAGGGGGAAGGGCGTTTATTGGGGTTGTAGGCTCCCAAGGATGAATCACAGCTGCATTTTCCGGAAGAAGAGAGAACAACAGGGGATGGGACTTGGGTGGAGGTTGTGTGTGCCCCCTTCTGGGGCAGCACGAGGCTCTGCCGGGTGCCCGAGAGGAGGAAAGGGGCGTGGCAGGCAGCCCCAGGGCCTTGACAAGCCCGTCTCACCTCTGCCCAAGGGGTCTGAGCCCCCTCGGGACTTTAGACCACTGTGCAAATGGGGGCTCAGAACACATCCTGTCCCTCGGCATGAGGCTCCGAAGTCCATTGTGACCCTCTGTTCCCCCATCCTCGGGTACATGTGGCCACCCTTGCTGACCCCTCTCCCCTGCTGGGCCCTGCTCTCATGGGGTCCCATTTCACTTTGGTGGCGGGGGCGGGGCTGGGGGGGACTGGTGTGGTGCCTGGGGTCGATCCACAAGGTGGATCCTGGGGTGGATAAAGGGATGAAGTTAGTGACTGTTTCCTTCCCTGCACCTGACTCAGCATCTGCAGACAGGAAGCCCGTGGCACTTCCCGAGTGGGCGAGTGAGTGAATGAGTGAAGGCGGGAAGGAGCGAGTGAAGGGATGGGTGGGGGGGTGGGTGAGGGGCTGGTGGGGGCGGGAAGAAGGGCCCGGAGACGGGCACCCACCTCATTGATCCAGTCGATGTAGGCGGACACGCGGGTGAAGACTGTGGGCTTCTTAAGGGTGTTGCAGCCCAGCCCGGAGCCAAAGCTCACGATGCCTCGCACCTCCCAGGAACCGTTCTCAGCCTGGCAGTTCAGTGGGCCGCCCGAGTCTCCCTGTGGCCGACGGGGCAGAGGTCAGCCCCCGGGCCTCCCCCAGAGGCTTGGGAAGCAGGGGCAGGTCACGGGGTGGGGGGATAGGGGGCTGAGACCCCCTGTTTTGGCCTCGGCCTGTCCACGGTGAGGGAGGCGGCGGGGATGCGGTTTGGGAGTCCCAGGCTAGCTCTTAGGTTGCTGTGTGAACTTGGGATAAGGATAACCCTCTCTGTGCCTTGGCTTCCCTAGCTGTTCAGGTCGTGTCTAAGGCTCTGCCAGCTGCACAGAGAGGTGAGGATGCCCAGAGCCACACTGGAGACCCGGGGGAGCGAGGAAGGGTGGGAGTGGGGGGAGGGGTCGGGTGTTTGAAAACAGGACCATTTCTGATGGTTTTAGATGTTTCTGGGTCAGGTTGCCTAAGCCCCCTGCCTCTGACTTCGATGAGGTCTCTTCTACGCTTGTTAGACTTGGTCCTCACATCAACCCTGTGCTCACGGTGCCTCCATTTTATAGCTGGGAAAACTGGGGCTCAGAGAGGGGAAGCAGCCTGCCCAAGACTGCACAGCTAGCAAGTGGCAGGATTAGGACTCGAACTCGCTCCACACCCCTGCCCGCACGATAGCGCGGAGGGGTTTCCCCTGAGCCTCCCGGGCCCAACCAGGGAGGGGGTTTGCTCATGCGGGTCCCCCCCGCCGCACCTCCTTTGCCCTCCTCACTGCCCCCTTCCACTTGGCCACGTGGGGCAGGGACACGGTGCGGGGTGCGGACACTCACGTTGCAGGCCGAGATGACGCCGTCCCCGCCTGCACACACCATGGTGTCCTTCACCATGCTTCCCCACCTGTCCTTCTGGGCGCACGTGGTGTGGTCCACCACGGGCTGCAGGCCCTGCTGGAGCTCGTCGGCAATGGGGCCGTTGGCTGGGGGGGAGGGGGGACAGATGTTGGCCCCGCGTCAGCCCGGACGGCGCCAGGCCTTCGGGGAACAGAGGGCTGGACGGGGCCGGGGCGGGACCCAGGTGAGCTCTGGCTACCCTCGGGGGCAGCCACACACACACACACACACACACACACACACACACGGGCCCTTAACCGAGAGAAATGACTCCGAGCCTGCGGTCCCAAAGTCTGAGTCATAGACCCTTCTGAGGGTGGGGAAGGGAGCCCGCGGGAGGCAGAGCTCATCTGTAGGAAGCCCTCCAGAGGTAACCACTGAGTTGACTTATCTTTAACTTGGATTCTGGGGTTTCCCCAGGGTCCATCATTCCCTTGTCGCGTCCGCCTTTGGTGTCCTACCATCCGAGGTCTTTCTTCCCCCCGGATTTTCCCAGGACAGACCTGCGTGTTTCTGTGAGTCTTCCGTGCGTTCACTTATTTGCATGCAGCCTTCTAACTTAGGCATATGGTTTTCCAGAAGCTCCAATCCCCTGCCCCCAGCGGCTTGCCTGGTTTATTTCGTAGTCAATTAGACCAGGCGCCGCTCTGAGTACTTGACAAGTTCCACTCTTACAACACCCCTTAGGTGCCCTTGCGAGAGGGTCTGACACGTGGTAGGTGCTTAACAAATACGAGCTGTTACTATCACGAAGGTAAAACAGATGTGAAGATGTGGAGACAGAAAGGAAAAGGGTCGGGCAAAGGCGGGTGGTGCGCTTATCGTGGGAGCCGCTTCCTCCAGGAAGGCTCTCGTGATTTGCCGGGGGCTGTACTCACTCCAGAGGCGGCCCCAGCCTGTGACGTAGCAGGGGTAGTCTTGAGGTAGCAAAGACCCCTTCTCCGGCAGGCAAGCCACCTGGATGGTGGCGCTCAGCTGCACGGGCTCCGCCAGCTTGATGAGGGCAATGTCGTTGCTGGAATCCAAAGTGGAGGCGGTGAGTGTGTGGGAGGACGCTGGCTCCGTGAGCTAAGGCTAAGCAGCCCAGGCTGTCAGCCGGGAGCCACGCCTAGGGTGACCAGGAGTCCTCCTTGAGGACAGCGAGTTTCCTAGTGGCAGACAGAGACGACACCCGCCTTCCAACACCGCGGCGCGCCCCTTGAGAGGAAACGTCCGTCTCATGTGCCTTCCCGTCATGTGAGGCTCTATGGAGGGGAGACTAGAGCAGGAACTTTCCGAGCCGCTGCAGGCTACGTACCAACCAGACATGACCTTAAAGCCAATTGGAAATGATCGAAGAGGGGCCCCTGCAGATGCAACTATTAATATTTTCATGTGAACCGAATGGAAGCTGGTGAGCCTAGGCAGAGCTGGTTTGATTCCCTGTTCTGCCACATACTGGGCTGTGTGACCTGGGACGTGTTCCCTCACCTCTCTGAGTCTGGGCTGTGTGACCTGGGACATGTTCCCTAACTTCTCTGAGTCTGGGCTGTGTGACCTGGGACGTGCTCCTTAACCTCTCTGAGTCTCGGTTCCTTGTCTAGGGCTGTTGTGACAATTAAATAAGATTATTGCAAGATGGGCATGCAGGAGGCACTCAGTAACGGCGAGTCCTGGCTTGGCCTCTGGCTGAGAGACTTCAGGCAAGACACCGTGGGGGCCTCGGGGGTCTTTATTCCACGTGGAGCTTCTGGGAACCCTTGGCCAATGATGGAGACGGAAGAGGCGTCCGTCTCCATTTAGCATTTCTCCGCTTTGCATAAAGGGGTCATCCGCTGGCTGTTCAGGGTGAGGACGGGGTCCAGGGACAGGGTGGGGGCAGGTTCTGTCATATCGGGGGCCCCCACCGCCCCCATATCGGCGCTTCCCCCAGGGGCCGTGAAGCGGCGGGCACTCACCGCACCAGGAAGGAGTTCCACTTTTCGTGGACAAAGATGGTGTCCACATTTGCGAACAGGGAGCCTTCCTCCTTGTCCACCACCAGGTTGTTCTTGCCCAGGGCCACGCGGTAGGTCTTGGTGTTGCTGAGCAGAGGAAGGGGGCTGGGTCAGGGTGGCTTCCTGCCCTTGCTGGCCAGAGGGTAGGGAGGGAACTCGGAGCTCTGGCGGCCCAGGCCTGTGGCCACCGTGGGCATCGTTTTGGGGAAGCGAGTCTCCATCGGCACGGACCCTCCCCGGGGCGCAGGGTAGGGACCCTGCTCTCGGAGTCGAGTCTACCCTGATTCCCAGGGGGGCAGCCCTGGGCCTCGGTTCCCTCATCTGTACGGCGGAGACAGCGTTGGCATCGCCTGCCCAGGTGGCTGTGACGCGAGCCGGTCCAAGCCGCCACCGCCTCTCGCCCGGATGATCTTGCGTTCGTTCCTGCCTCCCCCGTCTCCTGCTCTCCTCGCACACCCCTGCTCGCACGCTATTTCTCACTCCTACCAAGTAGGCTCCCTCCTCCTGGTCTTTGCACTGGCTGTTCCCTCTGCCCGGAACACCCTTCCCTTACTTCCCTCGGGTCCTCCCCTGGCCACCCCGTTTAAAATGGGACCCCTTCCGCTTTCCAGCCTGCCTTATTTTTCCTCGTTGCCACTTGATATGTCATGTCAGATGGCCACTTGTTGAATGGCCTGTTGCTCTTATGCTAGAATGTAAGCTCCCTGCGAGCACGGAGTGTCCTCACCACCGCGTGCCCTGGCACGCTGTGGGCGCACAATAAATGCTTGTTGCACGAAGAGGTGAACGGCGAAGTTACTGGGTAGAAGCGGCTTCGGGAGCCCAGTGCCTGGGGTGTGTAGTAGGTGCTCAATAAAAGCAGCCATCAGGCCGGCACCGCGGGGTGGGGGCGGGGTCCCTGGGCGTCACCCCGCTCACCTGATGCAGTGGCGGCTGTGAGGACAAAGCTGTTGGCAATCAAGGTGCCGCCACACGTGTGTCTCCACGTGTCATTCTTGAGGTACTGGAGAGAGATCTGGAGCGGGGGGCCACATGTCAGCCCCGGGACCCTCACCCAGCCCACCCTCTGCAGCCCACCTCCCACCCCTGCAGCGGCATGCTTACCTGCCAGGGCCAGCTGTGGGGCCTGGCATTGTCTCCTCCTACCTACCACTCGGGCCGATAGGTTGGGCAGGAAGCTGGGGACCCCGCAGCTGGAGGCTGGGGGATTCGGGAGGGGAAGCGCACGGGTGAGAGGGGCCGGCATCCCCAGCAGGGAAGGGGCAGGTGGCAAGGGCACAGGCTTTGGGGCTGGGCAGATGCGGGCTCAGGTTTTACTGCCTGGGGAAGCCGTCTAGTTCTCTGGGCCTCAGCTTCCCTGTCTGCGAAATGGGAAGAGTGGCGCCAGCTTGGTGAGTTTGAACTGAGGACGAAATCAGAC
Source organism: Acinonyx jubatus (assembly GCF_027475565.1). Taxonomy (NCBI): domain Eukaryota; kingdom Metazoa; phylum Chordata; class Mammalia; order Carnivora; family Felidae; genus Acinonyx; species Acinonyx jubatus. The sequence goes on along the minus strand of NC_069381.1, from coordinate 11,090,343 downwards.
AACGCGTAGAGAGAGTGTAGCAAAAGGCCTGGCGCGGAGTGAATGTTTGAGGCGTTGAAGGAACTAAAAAGGCAGCTGCGTGTGTGTCCCCAGATAAAGCTGCGTCTCTCATTCTCTCCCTGCTGTCCCTTTTTAGACCGCGGCAAAATGGGGGTGTGTGAGCACCGAATCCAGGGTTCCAGACCGTCAGAGCTGGGGAGCTGTGTGGAGCGGTCAGGAGCATGTGCTCTGCAGCGAGAAGAACCGGGACTCGAATTCCGGCTCTACCGTTAACCAGTCATGTGATCTCGGGCAAGCTCCTGAGCCTCGCTGAGCCTCAGTTCCTCGTCTGTAAAATGGAGGTGTTGATAGACCCTGCCGTTCAAGGTTGCTGCGCCAATCAAATCAGCTCCTGCCTGTCAAGGGCTTAGCACGGTGCCTGGCATATGGTAAACATGTAACAAACAGGAAGCTGCTATTATTACTTAGGACTGTCGTTGTCGTTAGCCGGAAGGACTCTCAATCAAGTGCTCTCATCTGTCAAAGGAGCCAGTGAGATCTAGAGAGGTGAAGTGGCTTGTTGTCCCGCCCAGAGTAAGTGACATTCAAGCCAAGTCCCTTGATTCCTGTCTGGGAGAAGGTCACCAAAATGGGCGAACGAAGCATCGGTCCCCAAGGAAGAGATGCCAACGCTGAGAAAACCAGGCCCTTAGGGTCCCTGGAGAGAGCCCAGGATGAGGCGGTGACTGTCCCCCGGCCACATCATCAGCCAATTTGCAGATATGGAAACAAGAGCTGCCCAGCAGGCGAGTGGCTTGTTTGACACACAGCTGGTCGCCCCAAATCCCCTTTCCTGGAACTGGGGAGAGCCCCCCGCCGCTCTCCTTGTCCCCGGGGAGGCCAGCCTGAGCACAGAGCCTGCCGGCCACAGCGAGTCCCCGCCCCACGGCTTACCACAGGCCAGGAGCGCGGCAAGGATGGTGAAGCCCAACATGTTGCGAGTGGGACTGGCTCAGGACCGAGTGGCCGTCGAGGTGGGCAGGGACACACTTATAGGCAGGTGTGGGGGTGGGACCATCTGCTCAAGGCCGAGCCGCCCCTCGGAGAGAAACCTGTTCCGACAAGGCCCTTTCCCTGACCTTGGGCGGTTACTGTTTAATTTGGGCAGGAAATGGGGCTGGCTCAGAGGCATGGGTTTCCCAAATCTCCCGAGACAGAGCAAATTCTGAGGCCCGCAGGTTTGGGGGGACCCCCCGCCACTCTGCCTGGAGCGTGCTCTCCTCCTCTGTCCCTAACTCACACTGTTTAATTAGCATTGATCGGGCACCTATCATTTATTGGGCCTCGTGCCCGGTGCTTCCCGCATTCACTCAATTGTTCCGACGTGAAGTAGGCGCTTTTATCCCCGCAGCGAGGAGGAGCAAGCTGAGACTCAGGGGGTCAGCGACTGCCCAGGGTCACACAGCTGGGTGACAACAGAACCCAGATTTGAAGCCGGGACTTCTAACGCCAGCCCGGGGTTCATCCTGCCGCGGTCCGCCGTTTCCTTCTCTCTCTTCCCCTCTCTTCTTTCTCCTTCATTCAACTCATATTGTCTGGTCTTGGGGTACCCCCTGCCTTCCTGCTGTGGATGGAGGCGGAGGTCCGGCAGCCCCTGGGAGGTGCCCGGTTGGCCGAATTCCTCCCCAGAGCCACAGTTATCTCCCTGCAAAGTCCCGGTCTCCCCGTCTCTAAAAGGGGCGGAGAGGACTAAATGCATCCCAGGCGACTGACTGTTGGTCCCAAGGCGCCCTAACTTGAGCGTCAAGGTCGAGTGGCAGATGTGGGCTGGTGGCACTTGGTGCGGGTCCAGAGTTTCCATCCAGAGCCCCGGCAGTCTGGGCTTAGTGTTCGGTTTCACCCATTTGCGCCGAGGCCTGACTTGGGCCTGGCCAGTTCGATTCTCTTCTCCCTCCCCTTTCTGCCCTTTGGATGTTGTAACAGTGCTTATCGGAGGGTGCTATTTTATTCAGCTTAAGTTCTTTCTTAAAAGCGAGCATCCATGACTTTGGTAGTAGAAAGATCAAGAAACGTTTGGTAAAAAGAGACCGAAAGACAGGGAGCGGAAAGGTATGTGTAGAGGTCTTTCCTGCTGCGTTGGGGATCTCAGGCTGCGGGGAACTTTCTGTTGCGTTCTCGAGGCCGGTCCTGACAGCGGGATCGGTAGCTGCTACACCTCGGACCCGGAGCAGACCCGAGCGCTGCAAAGGGTCAGCCTGGCCTGCAGACAGACCTTGTACGCGGAGAGGTGGCCTGAGCTTCGTGGCGGATCTTGGGGGCGGCAAGAGATCAGACTTCTGGTTTCTGGCTCCGTTAGTGACTTTCCGGATGGCCCTGGGTCTTGGGGAAGCTCTTTGGGCCTCAGTTTCTCTTGAGCAACGTGGGGAAATGATGAACTGGGACTTTGCTGGTGGACACTGGGGGACGCAATGACCTCAGTCACGTGCACACACCCACAGCTACCCGAGCTCGCGGGGACAGGCAGACACACGCGCATACATGCGCCTCCATATGTGTGCACGTGTCACAAGTGTAGCCCGTTCACTTATACATAGATACACGCAGGGCTACGTGCCTCACCTTCAAACATGTACACAAACCTAGAAATGACCCCGAACACACACACACGACAAGTCCTGAGGTACCAGATGAAGAGTCAAGAATTTTCTTCTTTTTTGGGATGTTTGCAGAGACACTGACCTTTTTTTTTTTTTTTTAATTTGTTTTAATGTGTATTTATTCTTGAGAGATAGAGACACCGCGAGCAGGAGAAGGGCGAAGAGAGAGGGAGACACAGAATCGAGAGAAGGCTCCAGGCTCCCAGTTGTCAGCACAGAGCCCGACGCGGGGCTCGAACCCATGAACCGTGTGGCCACCGTGCGGATGGACCAGTCAGCCCTGGCCGGGACCCCTCCTCGCGTCAGGTTAGGCGTAACTGAGTGGCTGCGTCTTTGGGGACCATTCTGTGGCTCGTCATGGGAGCCTTCTCTGGGCCCCAGAAGGTGCCTCTGGCTGTGTCCCGGAGCAGCTAATTCTGGAGCAGACAATTGTGTTCTCACTGGGGGCAAAGGGGCAGAGGAGGGACTGCCAGCCCCTGCTGGCTTGGAGCCCTGGTCAGAGGACGCCATTACCCCAGTGGTCCAAACTGTCTAAGTTACGGCGGTGACATGTGGTTGGCTGACCTGATTTTCTGGCCTTGGGGGCAAGAGGTAAAGAAGTTGCCACGGTGGGGGTGTGTGTGTGTGGGGGGGGGTGGGGTGGTTGTTACACTCGATCTTAGCCAAAGGCCGAGAAGCGATGGGGAGGGGTTGTTAATATCTGCAGAGGGGGGCTCTGTGGAGTGAATTTCCTGGATTAACTTGATGAAACACTTGACTGTTTTGTTTGTCCAGACTGTGAGGTGCTGACGGACTGTGTACATAGAGGCCATCCCTCCCTCCATCCCTCCCTCTCTCCATCCCTCCCTCCATCCCTCCGTCTCTCCATCCCTCCCTCCATCCCTCCGTCCATCCCTCCCTGTCTCCCTCCCTCCTTCCCTCCCTCCATCCATTCATCTATCCCTCCCTTCCTCCCTCCCTCCCTCCCTCCCTTCCTTCCTCCCTCCCTTCCTTCCTTCCTTGCTTGGCCTTGTGCTAGGCCTGGGGCTGCAGAGATAAGACCCCCTCACAACTGCTGGAGCTCCCTGCTGGGCATGGCAACAAGTGTTTCTCAGAGTGTTCGGGCGGAGGGCTGGCAGCCCTCTGAACGAGAAGAGGTTAGTTCTGGGAGCTGGGTGGGGGTGCAGATTGCAGAAGGGTTCCTTCTCTACAGCCTCCAGGTCCAAGATGAACTTGAGGACTTGAGGGTGTGAGAATGTTGGAATCCTCATTCTCACCACCCTTGCAGTCTGTGACTCCTGGGGCCTGGAGTGGGGCCTCCCAGGGCCCAGGCACTCAGGGCCAGACTGTCCTGGAAAAATAATCAAGGGTGACTTGGCAGTGGCTGAGGTCGTCGAGGGGGTGGGGGGAACCTCAGGAGAAGCTGTGCCAAGGTCGGGAGCCAGGGGTGGTGAGAGCCTGAGAAATGGGGCAGGTGTCACTGACGGGCGCCCATATTTTCTAGTCGCCGGGACAGGACTCTCCGGTGGCAGCTGCTACTTGGGTGAGGGCCACTAAGGGACCAGCTGCGGGGGGGGGGGGGGGGGGCGGGGGCTGGCAGTGCTTCTCCTTAAAACCAGATGTAAGTACTGGGGGTTCAGAGGCGGTCTGGGGGCTCACTGCAGGGTTTTGGTGTTTGGTGATGGAGGCCGAGGAACGGGGCCTGGGAGGGGACTGAGGAACTATCTCCCTTTCCCACTCTTGGGCCCTGAACCACTCGGGCCTCTTCGCGCCTCAGCCTGTTCCCTCCGCTGGGGCTGGAGTGGGGGTCTCGTGCAGGCCGAGGCTGAGGGACCCCCCCCCGGCGGAGCCCTGTTGGTGGAGGGTCCCGGTGTGGGACTGCTGGCTTGTGTCCTCCCATTTGGAGGGCTCGGGGCCCACATCCATCACCGGGTCAGCTGGAAGGCGAGGGCTCTAGAGGTTGAGTTTTAGCCCTTCCCTGTCAGGGTCCTCTCTGCCTTTCGTTCTGAGACCCTCTGAGCTAGGACATTAGGGGTTCTGATGTTCATCCCTTGGGAAAGGAGTATCGAGGGGCAACGCTTAACCTAACATGCTGTGTTAATGATGGTGGCATTGTAGGCACTGGGTGGCATTCTCCAGGAAACACACTCCAAGGACGATGTCCTCCCCGTGCAGGGTCTGTGACAGAGCCCCGGTGGGCGGGTGGGGGAGGTGAGGGGTGGGGGGTGGGGGGTGGGGTGGGGTGGGGGATCGGAATGGCATCCTGGCTGCTGCAGTACCAGCCATGTCCACCTGGGGGCAGCGATGCCCAGCCTGCTAGCACACTCCAACACCCCAAGTCAGGTCGCACCCCCTACCTGGAAACTGCGGGGCTGGGAGGACCCTAGAGACCCTAGGCCACCCTTGCACTGGACAGATGAGGAGACTGACACCCGGTGGGAGCCTGATCTGTCCAAAGCCACACAGGGAGCACCCCGGGTCTTTCCTCATCACCTATCACCACAGCCTGTGTGTGTGTGTGTGTGTGTGTGTGTGTGTGTATGTCTTAGGGGTGGGGAGGCTTGAGGTGTCTCTGTGCGGGAGAATCTCGGGGGCTCTCGGGTGCATCCATCTAGAATCCTCAGAGTATTGGTGCCACTCCTGGTGCGTGTCCTCCTCTGAATCCGCCCGGCAGGGTGGCTGGATGCGCCCCCCCCCCCATATACATACATATATATATGAGCTACGGCGTTTAGAGCAGCCCCTGGTGATAGGGGGTGGGCGTCCCTCAACCTCCATTAGGAAGACTCTCCTCCCTGGTCCCTGATGTGACATGGGGGCCACCTGAGCGCGCACTGCCCCAGCACCCAGGTGACTTGGTCCCCTTCCTTCCCTTCCCAGCCCCTCCCCTCTTCCACCAACCAACAAAAACCACACACACGTAAGAATATAGAATTTTATCTTATTTTAGTTAAAAAAAATAATTGTACCACCAAATGAAAAAGTAGCTTTCTTTGGGGGAAGGTGAGAAGGGAGGGAAAAAACAAAAGCGAGAAGCCGAAGGAAAAGAACTTTTTATAGTCATCTGTATAAACACATCCGCTAAGGCAAACGCAATTCAGGACCAAGGCTGCCGCACTGGGGTCAGCACCTCCTAATTTCTGCAGATTCTAAGGCCAAAAAAATAAAACCTCTGCAAATCCAACAGTTTTGTGGACTCTTGGGGGGCATTTTACTAAAATAAAGAGTTGTCATGTTTAAAAAGCAGTGACGTTGTCATGACACACACCGAAAGTTGCATAACCGTGGCCTCGGTGGCCATTCACGTGTTTGGACTGGTGACGGGCACAGTTTCACGACACGGCAACGGACACACACACTCACACGCACACACGGAAGTGAGCACACCGGGAGCTGCGCAGGACCGGGCTGGTGGCACAGGCTTGGCCGCAGCCCATCTGGGGATGGGCACAGGGAGGGCCGGGGTCCCCATGCTTCCTCAGGGGGTGGGGGTGACAGGACGGGTCCCATCGCTGGTGACAGGGCGGTGCACATCGCATGGGGAAGGATGGTGTGAAAGGGCCGAGCCAGGCCCCTGCTCCCCGCCGCCTGGTCCGTGCAAACCACTCAAAGCACTTCCCGGACGCCTCCCGGAGCACGGAGCGCAACACTAGTTTCCTTCCCAGTGAAGGGGCCAATCCCTCCTCCTCACCCTGCTCTCTCCAGAGCCCCTGGGCCCCTCGGGCTGTTCCAGGGAGACCAGGGGGTGGCGTTTCTGCCCCCAGAGCCTTCCCTGCCCGCGATCCACGGTGTGGCCGGCGGAGTGGGGGCCCGTGAGGTAGATGGGCACAGCTGCCCCCTCACCCTGCCTGGCGGGGCCCCAGAGGGCCGGGGTCTCCGTGTGAGCACGGGGTGCCAGGGCCTGGGTCCCTTCGCCGAAAGAGAAGCGCCCTCCCCTCTGGCAGAGAGAGGAGGCAGGGGCTGGAGGAACGGCTGTCGGCTCTCGGGGGGCGGGAAGCCCTCGTGTCTCTGATCAGCCCCTTGGGTCGTGCTCTGCTCCAGAGCGCCTCCCCGAGGTGCAGGGCCCCCGGGGGGCAGTGTGGCCTGTAGGCTAAGGGCAGGAGGCCTCTGGGAAGGGAGGAGGAGAGTGTGTGGAGGGCAGGCACCTGGGGCAGGCAGGACCCTAGGGCCAGGAGCTGGGCTCGGGCCGCTGCAATGCTGGAGCAGGCAGAGGGACGGCCGAGGGGGGGGGGGGGGGAGGGGCGACAGACGCGCAGGAATCGCCAGGGAGGGCTGGGCCAGGCGAGGAGCCAGCACTGGTGTCGCGGCCTCGGGAACAGCGGGGGCGGGCGGCGGGGAGCGGGGGAGGCAGGGCCGCCTTGGACACCCCTCCGCTGGCTCCGTTCACAGACGTTTTAGGTTTGAAGTATGGTCCCTTCAGATGGAGCCCGGGATGCAGGCCTGGCCTCCGGTCTGCCCGCCTCTGCGGGCTGGGCCGGGCGCCGGGGGCGGGGGGCCGGGGGCCGGGGCCGAGCGGTCAGGCCGCAGCCCCTTGGCTACTTGAAGGTGGACTGCAGCTCCTTGAAGGCCGCCTTCCGCTGCTTCATCTCCTCCGCCTGCTTCTTCCTTTCCTCCTGCTCTGCCTTGATCTCCTCCTCGAAGCGGCTGGACACGTTGATGGCCTGGACCTACAGCCGAGCGGGGACGAGGTGGGTCAGGCAGGGCGGGAGAGGGATCTGCCCCCAGGTGTCCCGCCGGCCCACGCCCGGCTCGCACCGGCTCTGGCCCTGGGCCTCAGTTTCTCCATTCAGAGCCTGCTGCCCGACAACCGGCCTCGTGGATTCACCGAGCGGGGTGGAAGCTCGAACGTACGTTCGGTGGCCACCGCCTAGTGTTAAGTCCCGCAAGGGGGGGGCTTTCGATGCTGCTCTTCGGGTTTCCCGTCCCGAGAAGCCCGGATGCACACCTGTTCCCACTGACGATCCCTGAAATGGCCCATCAACCCCAGAAGCACAGAGGGAGGTGGGAGGTGACCTTCAGAAGGAATGTTCTTAGCTAACATGGGAAGAGAGAGAAACTAGGGAAAGCAGGTGCCCAGGGGCGGAGAATCCAGGAGCCCTACTTGTTCTCTCCACCTGAGCATGTGCTGCACGGGGATCGTGCTGTGCACGGGGACGGCCTCTGGGGCCCACACCCCCTCCAGGCCAGGGGAGGCCCGTGAGCTGGGCCTGCTCTGCTGTCTCCTGGGCCCAGCGTTCAAGGACAGGTCTGCCAGGGGCAGCACAAAGGGGTCCACGTCCACTCTTCAAGAGTCTACGCCCTTCACCTGCCCGGGGGCCAGGGACACAGAGGAGAGGCTGGCAGGGACCACAGCCTGGCTGGAAGGGGACAGAAGCCAGGAGTGCTGTGGGCCCCGCGCGGTCCAGCCCGGGCGTCAGTGCTCCGCTCCTCAGCGGGGACAGGAAGGACGAGCACTGACCCTCGTGCTAACTCGGGTCCCGTCACACCCCGGCCACCCCTCTCCTCGTGCCGGGGTCGGGGGACCCCCTACCCCCCCGAGCCCCACACATCCTCTGGTTCCTCACCTTGGCCTCAAAGAAGCTCTTGGCCCCCTTGACGCCCTCGGTGGAGACATCGATCTCGGAGAGGCGGGCGAGCACGTGCAGCCCGCTGTCCTCCTGTAACTCCCCAGCCGCTGCCTTGCGGAAAATCAGGAGGAACTGCGGAAGGGCAAAGGCACGAGGTGTCAGGGAGGGGCACGGGGCCAGAGGTCTGGGCTCTCCCCCTCCATGCTCTGGGCCCCTCCATCTCTGGGCCTCAGCTTGCCCACCTGTACAATGGGAGGCAAGGTGACACATCTCCCGCTCTCCCAGGATCTGGGGCTACTGCAGGCCTGTTTGCCCACGTTCAGATCCCACGAAGAGCCCCAAGCTACCCCGTACCATTGTCTCACTGCTCCTCAAACTAATCTGCTCAGAAGTTCCATTTACTAGGGGCGCCTGGGGGGCTCAGTCAGTTAAGCAGCTGACTCTTCATTTCAGCTCAGGTCATGATCTCAGGACTCATGAGTTCGAGACCCGCGTCGGGCTCTGCACTGACAGGGCGGAGCCTGCTTGGGATTCTCTCTCTCTCCCTCTCTCTCTGCCCCTCCCCTGCGCTCTCTCTCAAAATAAATAAGTAAACTTAAAAAAAAAAAAAAAAGCTCCACGCACTGAGTCCTGAAAGCATACGATTGTGACCATTTTACAGACTGAGGCAGACTCAGAGGCAAGGAAAAAACTTGCCCCCAAATCTCAGCGGCAGAAAGTGACAAAAGAAGGTTCTGAACCCGTGTCCTGCCTCCATCATCTTGCACTGCCTGCACCTTCCTCCCTGGACTCGTCCTCCCACCACCGTTCTCTTGTCCTGCCTCCTCTATGCTTCTTGCCAGTTCTCCGAAGGAGGCCGCCCCTGTCCTTCGGCCTGGGCTGCCTGGGGTCCAGTGCTGCTAGTATCTGGCTGGGAGCCTCCATTGCCTCCTCCAGAGAACAGGCTTGCCCATGACTCCCAGAGTGAGAACCCAGTGAGATCCAGGGTGTGAAGTCACCCAGCGCAGAGCCTGGCCCCTCTCGGACCACAGTCGTGTCACTTCCTCCGTCTGTCCCCCTCTTCTCCTGTGTCCCGGCACTCTGCCATTTCACTCCCTGGGAATCTCCCCCTCTGTGCTCCAGGGCCCTTGAAAGCTGCACCCAGGGTCAGAAGTCACTCCGTAAGTGCTTACTACATGAAGGAATGGATGTCCCTCCTTCTCACTTCAGGCACCTCAGGATCCCCACGGTGGCCGCTCTAGGATCCCCACCGGAGCGTCCCTCAGCCAACTATGAGCCATTCAACGGTCGAGCACAAGCCCCCCAGTCGTCCACGTGGGGAGCAGACTTACCTCCCGGAAGCTGAGCTTGCTGTCAAAGTCCTCATCCACCTCCTTGATCATGTTTTTCAGGCCCAGGTGGGTCTGCGGAGCCCCGAGCTTCTCCATCATCAGCTTCAGCTCCATCAGGTCAATGAAGCCGTCCCGGCCGGCGTCGTACCTGTGGGAGGGACGAGAGAGGCCAGGGACGTCCTGACACCTCAGACTTGACCGGTCAGAGCATCACAGGCTGGGCTGCAAGGAGCCTGTCATCCTATCCATTGTAGCTGGAATGGGCTCCGGGTCTGTGGCTTCCGCTTGGTTATCTCTGATGACGAGGGACTCCCTACACGGCCCGCAGCCTCTTACGTGTCGAACACTGTGGCTGAAGCCGCAGCCTCCCTGCACTGAATGTGACGTGAACCAGCAGGGAGAAAGAATTCATGATTCCACGGGGTATGGACTGCGGGGGGCGGGGGGGGGGGACTTTGACATTATCTCCAGGGTCAGCCTAGCACCTCTACCAGCGCTCGAGGGACATCTTGGCCCCGTCTCTCCCCCACTCCTGCCCCAACTCAGGAGAGGCAGAAGGTACCACATGTCACAGGGCAGGGCCGGAGGTCACAGGAGGGAGGTCCACTTCTAGTTTTCTGGGAGGTGGCCTGGGGTGAGTTCAGGGAACAGTCTGTGCAGTGAGTGGTGGGGACATGGCTGGGCGGCTGGAAAGGGCTGGAACACTGATAAGGTGATAAAAGCGTGCCTGCACATTTCAGGTCTGTTTTTTTCCACCAAAGGTCCAGGAGACGCAGGGACAGTGTGTGTGTGTGTGTGTGTGTGTGTGTGTGTGTGTGTGTTGTCTAAACATCTCTCTTGACTGGCCTCCCTGTGGCAAGCGCCTGGGTCAGAGATGGCTTCCCGGCCCGGTCCCCTGGCCGGGGAGGTGCCTTGAATGCAGAATATATCACAGCATGACGGATGTGGGCACTGTTTGCCCAGCCTAGCCATGCCCTCTTATCAGGCTAACCAAACACTTGCCCGGACCGCCTCCTGGCGGGGGGCTGGGAAGAGAGTGGTCTCAGGGCTAAAATGGGCCTTCTGAGCCTAAAGAAACCTTGTGTAGTCCCCAGGCCTCAAGCTGGCTGGGTGAGTGTTGGTGACGGTAGAGTGACATTGAGGGGCTGAGCTGCAGAAACCTGTGTCCTGGTCTGAGAGTTCTACGTCCACACTTCATTTCTGTGCCTTCTTCAGGGCTCCCCAGTCCCCGTCCCCCAACTCTAGTTATATGTAAGCTTCACATGACCTTGAACAACTAGTAGAAACCACTTTTTGACGTCGGTCTTTGGGCCGGGAACTTTACTGTACTTAAGCCCGGTAAGAACCGTATTATATAAATGGAGGCTCAGAGAGGTTAAGTGACCTGCCCAAGGTCCCAGAGCAGTAAAGGAAAGGAGTGGAAGCCCAGCTCATAAACAGGCTCATAAAGCTGCACATTCGCTCCGTGCCCGGCCCGCTTCCGTGTGCCCTGGGGCTACGCAGCAGGGTGTATGTGCAGGGGGTATAAATAGTTCACACACGAGACAGTGGCTGGGAGTGACGCAGCACAGGGGAGGCTCTGGGAACCCTGCAGGGAACGCAGGTCCTGAGGCCTCTGTCCCCCGCCCTGCAGGGGTGGGAGGGGGGGGCTGGAGCTGGGGGCAGATGGGCCAGAGGTCTCTGCGGGCGAGGCTGACGCGAGAGGATGTGGTAGAGGGCTGTGGGCCTCAGGAGGGTCAGGCAGGCCTACAGTCCCAGGCTCCAGTTCAAGCTGGAGGGGCCCTGTGGGGGGCGTGGCAGAGGCCCCTCTTCCCGTCTTTGGAGTCGGGTAAGGGGCCGCTGCCTGAAACCGCATGACGTGCTGTGGACGGCGGCCTGGGGCGGGGGTCAGTCTTTCCTGGGGCAAGACACATGGGCGCTGCTGTTCAGGAGAACAAAACCCCACCGCTTTCTGGACGGCAGTGAAAAGTCAGCAATGACACGTCAGGGCTGGGGACAGACTGCCTGGGCTCTGGCAGACCTGCCTCTCGAGCCTCCGGCCAAGGCGTGATGGGGACTCTCTTGTAGGGGCACCGCGAGGACTGACCGAGCTCATACATGCCAAGCGCCCAGCACAGTGCCTGGCACGTGGAGCTGACTCCAGAAATGGGATCCAGTGGCCTTTATTAAGCTCCTACTATGTGCGAGGCATTTCTTTACAGCTTCTGTGCTCAGCAGTCCTGGAGGGTCGGGATTACTTCCCCATGTGACTGACCAGGGAATGGGGATTGTAGGGGTGAGGGCACCGGCTCGGAAGCCAGCTGGCCAGGGACTCACACCCCATCCCTGTGGTTCCCACACTCTTCTCCGCCGGCCCCCCTGCACCCCCTGCGCGCCGCCTTTATTTACCGCTCACGCGTACGGATCTCTCCTGCAGCTGGGGGGTGGCTCAGTGTCAGAGGAAGCGCAGACAACGTGTCCGAACTTGGACAGAGACTTGGACTCTGTATTTCTTGGTTTCTGGCAGCTCCCAGGCCTGGCTGGGCTGCGGCTTGAACCACTGCCTGCATCAATCAAAGGTCAATCAATGACTGGGTCTGGGCTCTATCCCGGGCAGGCTCTGAGCCCCAAGAGGACAATGCAGGGGCTGGCCATATGCCAGCGGATCAATCACCAAGAGGAGGTGACAGAGGTCAGGTGCTAGGTGGGAGTTGCGTCCCCCCAAGGAGGAGACACTGGGGGGAGGCTGTTACCATGAGGCTTGGAGGGAGCAGGCAGAGATCATGTGCCCTGGGCTCTGAGGTGGGTGGCCTTTGGGTCACTGGATCAAGCAGGTGCCAGGGTGAATGTGACTGAAGATGGCCTTGAAGGTTCTGTGTCCACATCAACTCTGCTGAGACTGGCTGGGGTCCAAACCCCAGATCTGCCGCTTGGCTGGCTGGCTGACCCTGGTTAAATCACCTGACCCCGCCCCCCCCCCCCCCCCCAATTTTCCCATTTATATCATGGAACTCAAAGGACCCATCTCAGGACAAAGGCACAGATTAAAAGAGACAATCCACGTAGATTCCTAGCACAGAGCCTGGCCCACGGTAAGCACTTAATTAGCACAGACGGTCAATAACGACGGTAATAATAATAGAAACATTGTTATTACTACCCACCTTTAGGATTAAAGATTAAAGGAGATGACGAACATAAAATGCCTAGTACATAACAGATGCTTAGAGCCTGCTAATTTCGTTGGAACAGTGGCCACTGAGAACTTTTTGTGTGCCAGATACTACATTAAGTGCTTTGCACACACAACATAAAAACGGTGCTGATAAGAATGAAAACGGCAAAGAAATACGGGGGCTTCTCCCTTGGGCGCCCGTCCTGATGGCGCATGGCTGTGACGAAATGCTTGCTGCAGACTGTTCTGGAGGCAGGGGGTGGGCAAGATGGTCCAGGGCCGCCCCCAGCATCTCCCCCTCCTCTGAGGCTCCCACGACTCCCCCCACGAGGGCCGATTCCCAGACCCCACCACTTGGGGAGGTGGACAGACAGCAGGACAGCCGTTTGCTCCCTTGCCGGCTAGAGAGAGAGGGGGGGAGCCCCAGCCCTGGGTTACTCTGTCCTTCCTCTCACAGGAAGGAAGGGACAAGGGGAGGGGGCTGTCACTGTGCCACCAGCAGGTGGATGACTGGCAACACAGGAGACACCCCCTGGCTGGGGAGACCCTCTCATCCATCACTCTCTCCCTGAGCTGGAACTGAGGGTGCAGGTGGCTCAGAGGGATCAGGGCAAGAGAGGCAGCACAGCCTGGTCTATCTGCTTCATGATATGTGGGGGAAATTGGGGCCCAGAGTAGGCAGCAACCAGCCCAGGGTCCCACAGCGGTGGACTGCAGGGTCCCCAAAGCCAAAGGCTTTCCTTCTTCCCGCCTGTCTGCGTCCTTCTCCTTCCTGGTCCCAGAGAGGGTCCCGAATTCTCAAGCTTGCAGGGCTGGGGGACGCGGGGTTGAGAGCCCGGCCTGGGGCCTGCCTGGGAGGGCCAATTCTATCGGGCAGGACTGGCAACAAAGCTCGCGGGCTGGGAGCTCAGCACTTTTCTGCAGCACCGGAGGGAGGCTGCGGGCCCTGGCACCGTGCCCACATTCCTACCCGCCTCCCCCTGAATAGTTCTCGGCGGGCAGGGCTCGGCAGCTGCCGCCCCGGATGCTGGTGACAAAATCCCTCCCGTCTACCCTCGAGAGCGAGAGCGGAGTAGACGGCCACCGCCCAGACAGACTTTGCCTCGTTGCACCCTTGCACGGAGCAGGTCCCGCCCGGCCGGAGTTATGGCAGCGGGCAGCGGCTGGCTCTTACAGTGTGCGTCCCTGCTTCCTAACAATATTATCCTTAGTGGCTACTCTTTGCCGAGCACTTACTAAGCGCCAGGCACAACGCCAAGTGTTCCGTATCAGACCCTCACAAGAACCCTGCGAAGCTGGCATGACTATCCCTCCATTACAGACGAGGAGACAGAGGCTCAGGGAGGAAGCCACTTGGCCAAAGCCCTGGTTGACAAGGACACGGCTGGGATCCGAACCCCGATCTGACGAAACACACATGCTTTTAGCTGCCATGTTATGTCCCGATGCTCACACACCCTGTACGAGAGAATCTCGGGCTGGGAGGGATACCGGAGGTGACTCATTCAGCCGTTCGTGAAGGTCAGATTCCTAACGCGGTTTTCCTGCTCGGGTCTTGGAATATCTCTGGGCACAGGAAGCTCCCTACTTCACTCAGGGTAGCCCATATCGGAAGGAGGTTCCTCCCGCACGAGCCTCCCCATCCACCAGCTGTGCTGCGCAGTCTGATGGCAGAATGAGGGGGAAGGTGGGAGCATGGGAGACCCCAATTTTGTCCCCTTGCTCCCTATCCCAGGCCTTTGTGGGTGGCTCCTCGGCCCACGGGGGTCCCCAGGAGGACGATCAGCTGGGGAGGGTGGTGTCTGTGGGCCAACGATCCCCCAGGCCCACCTGGCTTTGGTCTCGGCATTCACAGGCCTGGTCCACCCCCAGTGGCTCCTAAGCCTCTACACACTTTGCCCCATGAAGTGGGAAGACAGGTCCCTTGGGGCAGGAAAGTCCTGGACAACAGAAAAACTCGGGCTTTGCTCGCTGTCACAGCCAGCGGGCCCTGCCCACCTCCCTCTGCAGGTGGCCACCCACATGCTCGATGACAGCTGCTCAGCCCTGCCCGTGGGGTCCTGCGTGCCCCCGCCCCCAGACTGCCTGACTCATGAGGGGAAAGCCCGGCCACTCACCACTTCCTCCAGCCCTATCTACAGAATTGGACACTCGATCTGTTGCCATGTCAGCCAAGGAGAGGGTGTGAGGGCGTGAGGGTGTGTACGTGTGTGTGGACGAGTGCACGAATGCTGCTCATGGCTCTCCCGTAGCTTTTTAGTGGACCAGGCAGCAGCCCCCCAGGCTGACGGCCATCTGCTGGGGGCTCTCAGGGCTTGGGACCTGCTAACCTTGGGTTCAAGCACAGCACGCTGAGCCCCGTCTCCCCGGGCTTGTAACGTCAGCGGTGGGTGTCCTGCCAGTAATTCCTGCACTGCCTCCTTCCTGCCGGCTCTTAACGCTTGTTACATCAGCGATTGCACCGAACATTCACTGAGCGTCTAACACAGGCTCGTGTTTATTATTTAACTTCCTCCTTCCCTTAGCTGCTCAGACTTGCCTTCCCTGTAGGGAAATCTTAGGCCAGTGGCAGAAGCCCCCTGTGGGCGGCCTAGTGCTTCTTACACTTGAGCGTTAGGACGCAGATTCTGATCCGGTAGACCCGGGGCGGAACCTGGGCAACCACACTTCTAATGAGCTGTCCTTTCTGGGTCCCATGGGAGCGAGGGACTTGGAGTCGGACAGACCCCAGTTCACACGCTGTCCCCACTCCTTACTAGCTGTGTGACTCTGGATGGGCCACGCACGGAACCTCTGTGGGACCCAGGCTTCTCGTTTGTGAAAATAGTAAGTAGTTTGTGAAAATAGTAGGTATGATCTCACCGGCTGTCATAAAAGGACTAAACAAGAGGCAAAATGCCCAGGAGGGAGGGGGCCGACAGTGGCCACGGTCTTAGTCACATGAGGGTCTCCACACAGCTCTAGCTGCCCCCTTCTGGCATGGGACTCTGGCTTCTCTGCAGTCCTTGAAAAGCGGAAGTCAGCCAAGGAGAGGGCTGCTCGGCAGTCAGAGGGAACTCGGCTGCCAGGACGGAGTGGGGACTGTCCCTGCTGAGGTCTCAGAGCGACTTGGCCTTGTCTCCTGCCTCCGGCTGGCCTGGCTTTGCTAAAGGGCCTCCCCTGAGGCAGCAGGGCCTGGTGCCTCACTGCTGAAGCCAGGCCTTGGACCCAGAGGGCACAGACAGACGGACAGACAGGAGAAGGCAGTCAGGAAGGTGCAAACCAAAGGGGAACCAAAAGTCCCCAGGCGGGGGAGGGGAGCAGTGACTCAGAAGCGGAAGGGAAGTAGGAACAGCAGAGGGTGAGCACCAAGTTCAAGAAATCCTCCCTCCCCAGGGGTGGGGCATCTTCCCAGAAAGCCGGGCTCCTGGCTGCTACCGGTGGAAGGACCTAACCTCTGTATCCACCCTCCCCCCGCAGAGGCCCTGAGAGCCCCCTCCAGCTCCCATCCATACACACAGTCCTCTTTTGGTCTCTGGGGCTCCCCGCAGGCAGACCTGCTTCCAATCCTGCCCCCTGCCACTTATGATTACCTTGGATAAGTGACTCAACCTTCTTGAGCCTCAGTTTCCTCACCTGGCAAATGGGGATAACGATACTACCCACCTCACTGTGCTGTCGTTCAGATTCAATTCAATCCCTGAAATATACACACAGGCTCCTCTGGGAACAACTGGACCCAGTGTCTCCATTTAATGAGGAGAGGGCGTGGAGGCAGGGGGCTGGCTGTGGAGAGGGCATCACCATGGCATCTCTCATGAGAGCGTTTGGTCCTCATGGTAGGAATAAATGGAAACTTCAATTTCTAGCCCCCGGGGCCCATCCTCTCTACTACCGTTGTTCATGAGACTAAGCTTCCTGACGGCAGGAACTTTATTCTTCCCTGGATTGTCTAGAACTTGCACACAGCAGAAACTTAATACAAGACGTGTTTGATGAATGCTCAAACGAAGGGCTTTTATGTTTTTCCACAGCATCTATGTTTTTAACAGCCCACAGGCGGGACATGATGGTGGACTCTTTACAAAGAGTCAGGACTTTTTAAGCTGCATCCTCTGAACTTTATCAGGTAGGGTCCCTAGCCCAGGGGAAACTGAGGCTGAGAAGCTGAGCACCCTTTGCCCCGAGCCACGCAGCTGCACAGATGGGCGCTGGAGTCCCAGTTCTGAATCCCTCCAGAGTGTTGCTTGCTCTCTCCTTTTTCTCTGCCACCTGCCTTCCACGTAATTAAGTGATAATGAATTCATTTCCCTACTTTTTGTTATTTACGAAAGCCGCACGTAGCTGTCGATCAGAGTGTCTGTTCAGCAAGAGAAAAGGCAGGGGGTCTCATGCCGGGTCCCCATCACTCCGGCCCACAGCGTGAGGTTGTCGGTGGCCCGGCAGCTCTACGTGGGGTAAGTGGAGGCAGCCGACAGCTTTTGTGCAGCGACCTCCACACCTGCACAGACAACCACCGCCAGGGCTGGGGGTGCGGGTGACAGGAACAGTACTTACTCTGTGCCAAGCACCGGGTGAAGGACTTCACAACTGCCCTGTGAGGTGGGTGCCAGTACTCTCCCTGTTTTTAGGGTGACGGACGGAGGCCCGGAAGGTTTAGGTGCCTTGTCCCAGGCCCACAGCTGGGATTCAAACCCAGGACCACAGCTGGGATTCAAACCCAGGACCACAGACCCCGAAGGCCCTGCTCTGAACGACTGTGCCTCATACTATCTTTCAGGAAGGACACCGGGGGATGTGCCGTGAGGCACAGGGTCTGAGGGGACATGTGGAGGAGGAGCAAATGGAGAAGAGGGGAGGCAGAGGCGTCCAGAAGGAGAGGGAAGCCTGCCTCTCTGACGCAAGGAGGGGTCATGAGACACAGCGTCTGGGGACGAGGCTGGCCAAGCAGGGAACTAGGGCATCTTCCTCAGATTCCACGGCAGGTTCAGAATTACATGGCTGCCTCCCTCTTGGGCAGGTCTCGACTCACGAAACCCCACAGAGCCTCGTGCAGGCTGCTGCTGGCCCAGAGGTGGGCCCCCTTGAGGCTCTGTGGGGTCATACCATTCCCTCTTTGGCTGGAAGGTTCCAGAAACAGCCCTGGATGGATGGGCAGAGACAGAGGTGGGGAGAGGGGTTAGAGTTGCTGGGGCAGCCTGAGGCCGCCTGGGGAGGGAGGACTGAACATCCAGGCTCCACGGACGCGGGGACCTCCACGAGCTGGGCACCAGGCCAGCCCTCTACAGGCATCACCTCCTCGCAGCCCTGACCGAGAAGCAGGGACCATCATCCTTAGTGTACAGACCAGGGTGCTCTGGTTCAGCCACTGAAAACTTCCCTGTGATCCCAAGCGAACCACCACACCTTTCTGGGTCTCAGTTTCCTTTTCTGTAAAGTGGGGGGAAAGGCTGGAGTCCACCCTCGAGGTGTCTCTCCCAGCCGGCACCTGCACAGCTGGGTCGTGAGGTCAGAGGCGGACTGCCTCCCTCAATCTCCTTGACTCTCCTTCTGTCTCCCTCCTCAGGAAGTATCCAGCTAATAAGTGGATGAACCGGAAGGCCCTGGGAGGCAGTCTGTCATGAAGAAGGGTTCAGGACCTCTCAGAAAGAAGGAGGTCATTGCTGAGTACAGCCTGCTCCTTTTACAGATGGGAAGACTCGCGCCCAGCGAGGGCAGAGCCAGGAGGACTCAAGACCAGGCTTTCTAGCTCCTGCCTCCCCAGGAAGGCCAGCCCCCGGTTCCTTATGACCTATCTCTTGCCCTCAGCTCTGGTGAATAGCTTCCAGGAGGGCGGGGCAACCCTCCTCCCTGCCAGGGAGCTAGAGACCAGGGTGGAAGTCTCTCAGCAGGATCCTGTTTGGACCCAGGAGGCTGCAGCCCCACCAGGACAGCAGAAGCAGAACAGGGGTTTTGTCCTTCCCGACAGCCTGTGTGTCGGCTGTTCCCGGCCGGGACTCAGCTGGGCTCAGCTGGCTGGCACAGAGAAGCCTTGTTTCCTTGAATACAAAACCGGCAGCTTTCTCTCTCCCCGCCAGGGACCCCCCACCACTGCGGGCGGCACTTCCTTCCCTAGAAGGGCAGCTCCCTGGCCCCTTCCTGCCCCCTACACCGGCGGTCAGTCGTGCCAAGAGCTGGTTTGCAGGGGTGTTGGGAGGGCTTAAGTTCCCCCCTAACTTCATCAACATCAACCTTGTCAAACTAACACCCAAAAGCAGCCTCTCTAGCAAGTGAGTCCGCCTGCAAATGCAGCTTCAAGGCCATTGCTCTGATCCCGCGCCCTTCTGATCAAGCCGCAGCCTCCCAGGTCCCAGATCATTTTGGGGGTGCATGGGTTCTCCCAAACAGCTCCGTCCTTTTTTTTTTTTTTTTTCTGGCGGGGTGTAGGAATGCTGTGGAAGCCCAAGAGGAGGAGGATTCTGGGAGAGAGACACGGGACGGTGGTGGGTCCACAAGGTGGAAAATCAGCCACGCACATGGAAGGGGGTGTTGGCAAAGTGCATTTTCCCACACGGAAGCAGATGTTTGTGATGGAAAACCCAGAAGGAGGAACGTGGTTTTTAGAGTCATAGACCTGAGTTCAGATCCTGGCTCCGTCATTTTCTAGCTGTGTGGTCTCGGCAAGTTATTTAACTCTTCCGTGCCCAGACTGCTCAGCTGTGCCACGGTGGTGATACTTCTAGTCGTGGGGATGCTGGGTGGAATCGAGGAGTTAGTACCTAGCCACTATTGACGCAGGGATCATGGCTGCATTTAAACGATCTCCCCCCCCCCCCCCCCCCCCCCCGCCCCGAACTCCCTGCCCCCAAGGCAGGGGGCAGGCTCAACAGGGAAATTCCAGACAGTGAAGCTATCTATACCTAGCCCTGGGCTCAAGGAGCTTTCTATCAGTTTGGGTTGGAATCCTGGAAATCCTGCTCTCCAGATGGTGCCAGCCTTTGGCGAGGAAGAAACTTTAGAAGAACTCCCGACAAAGACCCTGGAGTCAAAGAAGCAGGCTCCTCAGGGCCCGGAGGAGGGTTAAGGACTCAGTCCCCCGCCCCAGGCTGACCCTTGGAGAAGTATGGGGCTCTCAGCCATCCAGGTCTGGGAAACAAAGCCCTCTTCCCCTGTGTTGGGGCCAAAGGCAGAAGCAGCAGCAGCATCGAGAAGTGGGAAAGAGCCTTTCTCAAGCTGTAGGGGTTGCAAAACACCCTGTTTTTGGGCTTCCTGCTTGGGCGCACAGCCCCATCCTGCCCTGCCAAGGTGTGCCAGCACCTCTCCACTCCAGACCATACCCTGGGCTGTTCCCCCACCAGAAAAGGGGCTGGGCAACAACAGGTGGGGAAGGGTACCAAAGGGAAGGGGGCTGAGCGCTTTCACAACACTCTACCACTAGCGCCCCCCCCCTGCCCCCCCCCCCCCCCACTGTGGTTGTGAAGAGGTTGACTGTCCGTCTCAGTCCCAACTGGATGTTCTCAGGGATGGACCAGAAGGGGACCATTTAGTCCCTTCACAGAGGTTTTAAGTGTTTTTTTTGGGGGGGGGGTGGGAGGGCTGAGCCGCAGGCCTGGGGGTGCCTGTTCAATCTGCTAAGGGCACAATGTGTGGAATTAGAGGAAAAGGGAGGGGTGAGAACAACCAGGCAAATTAGATACGGAGGTATGGGGTGTCGGAACCCCATGAAGGAGGGAAGAGGGAACATAGTGGGGGAAGGGGGGAGAGACGGGGGCTTCTGACAGATTGGGGGGGGCAGTGACTGCAAAGCTGCTGGGGAGGGCTTAGGGCAAGAGGAGGGAGGGACAGTGTGTGGAGGGAGGAGGGGACCCAGCCCTGAAGGGAGGATGGGAAGGGGTGGTGCATACCTGCAGAGTAGGGGGGCAGGGATGGAGGGGTCTCTCCCTGGGGAGACCACCCAAGGGTCAAGGACAGGGGCCCTGGATAGCAGGGTGGATGGGGTTGGGGTGAGAAGGTCTGAAGGGTCTTTGATGACAGTTTGCTACCAGATGCTGAATAATTGGAGGGGAAGGGGGGGGGGGTGTCCCTGCCCAGAACCTATGTTGAGGGGCATATGAGATAAGCAGAGTAAATGAAAGGACCCCGATGAAAACAATGTGTATGGCAAGGGGTGAAGGGACCGGTAACGTTTGTTGAGGCGCTGGGGGTGTGTAGAGGGGGATGTTTTTGACCAGGGGGTGGGGGTGGGGAATTCGAGTCGCTAGGGAGAGGGAAAGGGGGGCCACGGGGTCTTCAAATCGCAGTGTGCGCGGGTGTCTGGTGAGAAGCTTCACTAACTGGGCAGGGGTCCTAGGCCAGAGACCCAGAGTCTTCGGACTCATGTGTATGGTGGTAGTGGGGGGCTCGAGGGGACTCGGGATTACCCAGGAGAGCCGCACGGTCCCCACACCGAGTGCGCGCGTCAGGTGTACTCGGGACCGCGTCACCATGAGGAGGGGGTCGCGTGCCAGGGCCTGGGGGTCGCCAGACTCACACGCGCGGTGGGGAGGAGGTCCTGAAGCCTCGTGATTAAATGAAAGGGGCCGCGGGGTCGCCACCCCTGGTGTGTCGGGGTTCGGGGACGCAGAGCTGGCGGCAGGGGGTCCCGCGCGGCGCGGGGTTCGGGGGTCTGGGGCCCAAGGCCCGCGCGCGGGGTGGGTGGGTAGGGGGCCGGGTCGGGCGGGCACTCACTGCTTGAACATCTTCTCCATGTCCTTGATCTGCTTCCTGGAGAACTCCTTGAACTCGGTGTAGGGGTTGAAGACGCGGCGGCTGGGCGACTGGGGCTCGCCGATGCCCTGGTTGAGGTCGGCGCGCCGCAGTAGCTTGGCGCTCAGCTCGCCGTCCGCGCTGCCCAGCGCCTCGGCCGCCTCGTCGGGCGCCCCGGCCGCCGCCGCCGCCGCCGCCCCGTTCAGCCCGGGCTGCTCCGGGGCCTCGGCGCCGCCCTCGCCCTCCATCTGCAGCCGCCGGCTCAGCTTGCTGGCCAGCTCGTCCGTGGCCATGGTGGCCCGCTCGGCGTCCGCCTGGGCCCGGCCCCGGCTCGCCGCGCGCCCGCACCGCCTCTGGCCGCGCTCTTCCTCTTCCTGACACTCCCCGGCGCCAGGCGCCGCCCCCGGGGGTGGGACTTAGGCCCCGCGCGGGGCCCGCCCGCTCCCCGCCCCCGCGCCCGCGCCCGGCCCTGCGCCGCCCGCGTGCGCCTGGGCTCCGCCGCCTGGGCTCGAGGGCGCGGGGCGGGGGCGGGGTGCCGTGCCCCGCGCCTCCGCTCCCCCCACCGTCGGGGTTGGGGCCCCCGTAAAACTCCACCCCCCCCTTCCCCACCTCGCTGTGGCCCCTGAGCAGCAGAGGTCGTGCTGGGGGCCGGGGACCGAGGCGGGAAGGACGGGGATCCATCCCCTCAATTTGGTTATGGGTCAGGGCCTCGGAGGGACGCCGCCCCCAACCCCTTCTCCGGAATCCCCACGCCGTGAAGTCGTAGTCCGGAGTCTCTGACACCCCGTCGGTCGCCATGGAGACGACTCGCTGTTAAACACCGGCGTTCTCAGTGAGGGTTGCAGGGGTATGAAGGTGGATCCGGTGAGCGGGAACCCCCCCGAACCCCCCCCCCCCCCCCCCCCCCCGTTTAGATCTAACTGCGGTTAGAGCCGCAGGAGCTTCTGGAAAGGGCTGGACCAGCAGTTTCGAGGGAGACTGGGGCCGGGCCTCAGCCCCGAACGGTTCTGGGAGACAGAGCGAGAGCTAAAGCGGGGAAGGGGCTGGTCCTCACGCCTGGGCCAGCACATCCCATGGATGACTTGGCAGAATAGAGCTGCTGAGCCCCGGTCGTCCCCTGGGACTCTGCTTTAGGGGAACTGGCAGGGACTCTGGCTCCTGCCATTTCGGTGAGGGCCCCAGAGGAGAGATACCCTCTCCAAGGCTCCATGGGATACGCCTTCGGGAAGAAGCCTGAGAGGCTCTCTCTCTCTGTGGCCTCGTGTGTCCCCTTAAAACTGCGAAGCTGTGGGGGAAGGGGGTGGGGGAGGGCTGGTTAATACTGCAGATTCCCAGGCCCCAGTCCAGACAGATCTCTGCATGGGGCTCAGAAACCTGCATTTTAACAAGCACCCAGGGGGAGTTCTGCCCACTGAAGTTTGAGAATCTCTAATTGAGAAGGAGGACTGTGTTTGGGGCTTATTCTCTAAAACACTGGGACAATGCTGAGGATCCCTATGCAGAAACTGCTCCCACCAGTTCGTGCAGAGGAAAGATGGATGCAGGGCTTAGAAACCCATGCTCTGGAGGCAGAGAGCACTTGAGAATGTAAAGCCAGCAAGCTGTTCCAGACTGATCTGCATAGAACAGACCCTCATTGGTATTTGTGGGTTTGCCATAGTTCAAGAATATTGCTGAATTAATTTAAAAAGCATTTAAAGAGATCAAAGTTGAGAAAAACACTTTAGGGTTCAGAAAATATGATGTTTTCATTCACTTATTTTTGAGGTTTGTTTGAGTCTCATGAAGATGCTCAGCGTAAATGACATTTTTATTGTTTTGAGCTCAGAATCAAGTTTCTGTTGGAGTTGGGCAGTTTACTTCAGCTATTTGGAAAAGGCAGGTTTCTATACCACCAGTATGGGGCCTTGAAGGACCCAAAAGAAGTAAAATAGTTAAAAAAAAATTTTTTTTAATGTTTATTTATTCGTGGGGGTGGGGCGGGCAGAGAGAATCTCAAGCAGGCTCTGTGCTGTCAGTGCAGAGCCTGATACTGGGCTCAAACCCACGAACCACAAGATCATGACCTGAGTCGAAGTTAAGAGTTGGACGCTTAACCGACTGCGCCACCCAGGCGCCCCTGGAGCCAACTTTTAATAGTGACGAGACTATGTGGGGGTTTGCCCTCTTGAAAAACAACTCATATGTGAAAGCCAGATATGGTTTTGGTTTGAATTATTTGGGTGGGCTGTGGGTATTAAAGTCCCCGGTCACTTACCCTTTGGGTTTATGTGGACACAGCCCTCAGAAGGCTGGCCAATCTCCATGATGCCGTGGGGGAATTCTTGGTCATTACCTATTGTGTCCCGTAAAAGGAGAGAGAGGATCGCCCAGGCCTGCTGCTCTGGATCGCCCAGGCAGAGCTCAGGAAATGCTGCCCAGATGGGTGAGCCCTTTTCACACCTCTTGTGTTGATTTTCTCGAGGGTTGTCAGGGTTTTAGGCAGGATGAGAACTCAGTTCCCTGCCTCATTTCTGAGGCCCTGGGCCTGGGCCCTGCTGGTAGACACAACCATTGATCTGCCAACATCTGAGATGCATGCTGGGGGCTGCATTTTCCTTGAACTTTTTCCTTCTGAGGCCACTCATCTTGAGGAATGGCACCTTTTCAGAAATGAAAATAGTGGAGGAGGAACGGCGGGGACTGCCCATGAGCAGGGGGAATCGTTTCTGAATGACCCTGAGGGCTGTGCCCCCAACCATGGATCTGGTCAGAGAGAAACGATCTGGACTGGCTACACATTACAGCATTTGGTCATGTGGAAAGAATGAATCTTCAGGAAAAAAATCACACCCTCCGCAAAGGATTTTTACAGAGGCAGGGGTGAGCCAGAGCCAATTCTGACAATATTCCAGCGGCAAGGGAGCTCGGCGGACTTAGTCATCATTGACTTATGTTTCTCTTCTTCCTCCCACATCTACTTGTGTAACTGTCTTTCGGGGAGGGGCGAAGTAATATTAAGAAAAACAACAGCACTTCTGTGAAGAGGAGGGGGGAGGGATGGGGAGGGGTTGGGAGGAGCTGTTGCGATTTGGGGGCAGATGGAGTGGACAGTGAGGGGCATTCCAGAGCCTTACAGAACTGGGTGGTCCCCGCAGCCTGAGTTGCTAGAAAGGGATTAGAGAGGCCGACGGAGATATCGTTGGCTCATAAAGCACAGCACTCACTTAGCACGTTATAAATACCAGCTTACTGATTAATCATCACAAACGCTCTCCAAAAGCACCGGGAACCCCTTGACTGATTGAGAAAGATACACAGAGGTCAAGGTTCAGGGACAGCCCCGATAACTCTTTTGAGTGATTGGAGGAGTGAGAACAGGGTATGGGGTCACAGCCGGGTTGGTCTCAGGGGCTTTCTCGCCTCCTGCAAAGTCTGGAAGTTGTACACAGGGTGCACGGTGGGGGCGGGGGGACCCGCTTGAGGCAGGTGCTCGTGTGGCTGCTGAGCAGGACAGGGGCATCGGGCACCAGCTGCAGGTAGACCCATGTGTAGGTCATCAGGACCCCACCTATCCACCTGTAGAGCTCTCTTCTTGTGCTTTTCTTGGATGCGGTGAATCTCCTTGAGAACCAACATCATCTTTCCAATGAGTTGCATGTGCTCAACTGGGCAGGCTGGAAAAAAGGAAGCTGAGTGGGTTTTCTGCTCCTGTGAACTCCCAGGCAGTTCAATGTCCCAAGTTTACACCTGCCAGCCCTATTGTAAAGTCTCCAAGCGAGTGAGTGAGTGTGTGTGTGTGTGTGTGTGTGTGTGTGTGTGTGTCTTGTGGTTAAAACCCAGTAAGGCTGCACCTCTCATACCTTCCTGGACCCCTTCCAAATATGGCAATAAAATGGGCAGCTGATTTCGACTTTCATACCACTCTGTGAAAGCAGTGTGAATCTCCATCCAGGCAATCAAGACCTATTAAGTGTATTGGGCACCAGGCTCTGGTCCTGGAATTCTTTTGGTCACTGGCAAAGGGTGGAGGGGTGGGAGGTGCCCAGCTGGAAGAGTGAGATTTGCTGGACACCACGCTGGGGGACAGAGAGGTGACGACGGTTTGAGCTGGACTGTAGCACTTGTTACAACCCACAACGAAGTTGTTCGTAAAGTGTCTGACACCCTTTACCCCCCTCGCCACCGCTGACACAACCTCCTGGGGCAAAGGACCTGTCTGTCTGGGTCAACTTTGGCTCTTCAGTGCCCAGCGTGGTGCCTGGTCCAAGATACTGCTGGAGAAATCTTTTTTTTTTTTTTTTAAGTTTACTTATTTATTATTTGGAGAGCGTGCGCGCACACACACATACACACACACAAGAGGGGGAGGGGCAGAGAGAGGGGGAGAGAGAGAATCCTAAACGGACTCCATGCTGTCAGCTCAGAGCCAAAATACGGGGCTCCATCCCACAACCGTGAGATCATGACCTGAGTTGAAACTAAGACTCCGATGCTTAACCGACCAAGCCACCCAGGTGCCATGAGAACTCGTGGTCGGATGAATGCATGATGGCATGCTCTGCCTGCGGGCTTGGGGCAGACGAGGCATTTTCTCAGTGTCCCCTCCAGAGCATCCGGTGGCCCATTTTTAGGTCTCAAGGTCACTGCCAAGAAAGAGAAGCTGCTAAAATGACACTTCTCTGCATCCACATGACTCAACACAAAAGTTAGCAGGAGCTCTTGAAAAACAAGCCTCTCAAGTGTCTGTGCCCAGCGTCAGCGGCATCAGAGAGGGATCGGGGCCCGGTGACCTGCTGGTCCTTGGTCATTTATCAGTTCTCTACTCAGCAGATAAGGTGGAAGAAACAAATTGGAAGGAACAGATAAACACTGCATGTGACTGCTGCAGGGGCACCCGAGGATTTGGGAGACTTGCAAGGGAAATCGCAAAATTAGCACAGTGTAGAGATAGGCAATGTCAACTGAAAGGGAGAGCATAGTGCGTGGGCCAGGGGCACCTGACCTAAGGTATTAACTGAGGAAAGCAGATGGCTCTTTCAGGAGGTGGCTGATAAACCCAGATGCCTGGAGGAAGGGGCATGTCCTGAAGACATCATTCTCTCAGGTCTGGTCCTGCAGAAGGCAGGTCTTCCAGACTCACTGGAAAAACTCCTTTCTCTGCAGCTGCCGGGCTCCAACTGTGAAAGGTGGTGTGGTTTCGTGGCTAGGAACTGGGTTTGAACATCCCAGGGGGGTGGCCTCGGGTAAGTTCCTCTGCCTTTCTGGCCTCAGTTGCACTGTCTATAAAATGGCAATAACTATCTCGTCCCCGAGCACTTGAGAGGATTAAATGAGAAAATGTGTCTGAAGTGTTTAGTGGTGCATGGTAAAATCTCAAAATGCTCTCAGTGACAGACATGATGATAGTCCGACTTCCTGGGAGTCAAGTGGCAGGGAAGAGCCACACCGATGTTAATAATCTAGTCTGGGGGAGAGTTTAACACAGAGATGGGCAAATCTGGCCCACTGACTACTTTTATAAACAAAGCTTTATTAGGACACAGCCACGCTCATTTGTTTAGAGATCATGCCGCGATGGCAGAGTTGAATAGTGGTGACAGAGACCCGGTGGTCCCTGAAGTGAATGGCCCTTTACAGAAAAAGTTTGCCGACCCTATCGTCTCTGATAAAGAACCAGCTGGTTTCTGGACTTCCCTGAAGAAAGGGATATATTAGAGCAGTTAAGAGTAAGACGTCTGGGTTCTGAGGCTCTTGTTCTGGGGCGAGTTCCTTCCTTACTCATCGCTTTCACAGGTAAGACAGGAGTGATACACACAGCCAGCACTAAGTGGGATAATGTCTGGACTGTGCTTAGCACAGTGAGTGTTTGATGGTTGGCAAGGACAGTATAAAAAAGTTTGCTATTATTAGCTATTGAACTTCAACTGTTGAAAGGGACAAAGAAACTCCCGGGAGAGGGTCATCACTGCAGGCAGCTCTCTGTACAGAATGTCCAGCGGTAATCCCATAGGAAGCCCCAAAAGAGGGTGTGGACATCAAAGGTGAACTCTCCCATGAAACATACCCAGTAAGTTAATGATTCTAGCTCCTCTCCAGGAGAGCAGCAGATCAGAATATGAAGGGGCAGCCAAGGTCAAGGCCACGAGGTCTAGCCACTATGTGGTTCCACATAGTAGGTACCCAGTATGTGCTGCCTGAAGGAATGGAGGCTGGTTGTTTAACCACAAAAGGGATTCATCAGTCACAAAGAGAGATGAAGAAAACAACACCATTTACAATTGCACCAAAAAATAATAAAATACCTAACCAAAGAAGTGAAAGACCTCTACTCTGAAAACTATAAAACGCTGATGAAAGGGATTGAGGATGATACAAATGGAAAAATATTCCACGCTCAGGGATTGGAAGAATATTGTTAAAATATCCACGTTACCCCAAATAATCTTTTTAAAAAATGTTTATTTATTTTTGAGGGGGGGGGAGGGGCAAAGAGAGAAGGAGACACAGAATCCGAAGCAGGTTCCAGGCTCTGAGCTGTCAGCACAGAGCCCGATGTGGAGTTTGAACTAAAAAATCGTTGGGGCGCCTGGGTGGCTCAGTCGGTTGAGCTTCTGACTTTGGTTCAGGTCATGATCTCACGGTCTGAATGACCCTCCCCCATTCACGCTCTGTCTCTCTCTGTCTCAAAAATAAGTAAACATTAAAAAAATTTAAAAAAAAAATCATGAGATCATGACCTGGGCCGAAGTTGGTCGCTTAACTGACCGAGCCACCCAGGTGCCCCTACCCAAAACAGTCTAAGGGATTCAGTGCAATCCTTATCAAAATACCAACAGCATTTTTCCTAAAACTAGAACAAATAATACTAAAATTTGCATGGGACCACAAAAGCCAAAGCAATCCTGAGAAAGAAAATCCAAGCTAAAGGTATCCCGATCCCAGATTTCATACTACATTACAAAGCTGTGGGAATCAAAACAGTGTGGTACTGGCACAAAAACAGACACACAGGTCGAAAGAACAGAATTGAGAGCCCAGAAATAAACCCATGAGCATACGGCCAATTAATCTATGACAAAGGAGGCAAGAATGTACGATGGGAAAAAGACAGGCTCTTCAACAATGGTGTTGGGAAAACCAGACCAGCTACATGCAACAGAATGGAACTGCACCACGTTTTAAAATTTATTTTATTTTATTTATTTTTGAGAGAGAGAGGGAGAGAGAGAGGGTCCCAAGCGGGCTTTGCAGTGTCAGCACAGAGTCTGACGTGGGGCTTGATCCCATGAACCATGAGATCATGACCTGTGCTGAAACCAAGAGTTGGATGCTTAACTGGCTGAGCCATCCAAGTGCCCCAGAAATTGGGCCACCTTTTAGCACCCTACACAAAAATAAACTCAAAGTGGATTAAAGTCTTAAACGTGGAACCTGAAACCATAAAAATCCTAGGAGACAGCACAAGCAGTAATTTCTTTGACGTCAGCTGTAGCAACATCTTTCGAGACACAACTTCTGAGGCAAGGGAAACAAAAGCAAAAAGAAACAATTGGGACAACACCAAAATAAAAAGCTTTGGCACAGCAAAGGAATCAACAAAACAAAAAGGCAATCTACTAAATAAGATATTTGCAAATGACATATCCTTTAAAGGGTTAATACCCAAAATATATAAAGAACCCTACACAACATAACACCAAACAGAACAAAACAAAACAACTCTCTAGGGGCGCCTGGGTGGCTCAGGTCATGATCTCATGGTCTGTGAGTTTCAGCCCCGCATCGGGCTCTCTGCCCCTCAGCACAGAGCCCACTTTGGATCCTCTGTCCCCTTCTCTCTCTGCCCCTTCCCCTCTGGTTCTATCTCAAAATAAACAAATAAACTTAAAAAATAAACTATGTAGGGGGCTCCTGGATGGCTCAGTCGGTTGAGCGTCCGACCTCAGCTCAGGTCACGATTCCATAGCTCGTGAGTTCAAGCTCCACGTCGGGCTCTGTGCTGACAGCTCGGAGCCTGGAACCTGCTTCGGATTCTGTGCCTCCTTCTCTCTGCCCCAACCCATTCACATTCTGTCTCTGTCTCTCTCAAAAATAAACATTAAAAAAATAAACTATGTAATTAAAAAATGCAGAAGACCTGCATAGACATTTTTCCAAAGAAGATGTTCAGATGGCCAACAGACACATGAAAAGATGCTTAACATCACTCATCATCACGGAAACGCAAATCAAAACAAAAATGAGATATCACTTGCCACCTGCTAGAATGGCTGATAAGAAATAACAAAGTATTGGTGAGGAGGAAAAGGTACCCTGGTACACGGTTGGTGGGAACGTGAATTGGTGCAGCCACTGTGGAAACGGTATGGAGGTTCCTCAATTAAAAGCAGAAATACCACATTATTCAAAAATTCCACTATTGAGTATTTACCCAAAGAAAATGAAAACACTAAATCAAAAAGATATTTGTATCCCTATGTTTACTGCAATATTATTTCCCATAGCCAAGACAAGCAACCTAAGTGTCCATCAGTAGATGATATGTATATATATATAACAAAACATTATGCAGTCGCAAAAAGGGTGGGATCACTGCTTTTGAGACGATGTGGATGGACCTAGAGGTATTATGCTGAGTGAAATATGTCAGACTAAGAAAGAAAAAAACCCATAAGCTTTCACACAGAAGTGGAATCTAAAGACAAACAAACAGGGGCTCCTGGGTGGCTCAGTCGGTTAAGCATCCCACTTTGGCTCAGGTCATGATCTTGCTGTTGGTGAGTTCGAGCCCAGCGTCGGGCTCTCTGCTGTCAGCACGGAGCCCTCTTTGGACCTTCTGTCCCCCTCTCTCTCTGCCCCTCTTCTGCTCGTTCTCTCCTCTCTCTCCGAAGTAAAAAAACAAATGAACAAACAAACAAAAAGCAGAAGCAGACCCTATAAATAGAGAAGAAATGGATGGCTGCCAGAGGGTGGGGGATGGGCAAAATGGGCGAAGGGGAGTGGGAGATCCAGACTTCCAGTTATGGAATGAACAGGTCACGGGGACATAAGCAATACAGTCCATGATATTGTAATAGTGATGTATGGTGACAGGTGGTGGCTAGTGAACACTGGGTGCCAACTGTACTTAAAAAAGTGATTTATCGGGACGCCTGGGTGGCTCAGTTGGTTAGGCCTCCCACTTCGGCTCAGGTCATGATCTCACCGTACGTGGGTTTGAGCCCCGCGTCGGATTCCGGGTCTCCCTCTCTCTCTGCCCCTCCCCCGCTCGCACTCTGACTCTGCCTGTCTCTCAAAAGTGAATAAATGTTAAAAAAATTTTTTTTAATTAAATAAAAAATTAAAAAGTGATTTATCAAACAGCCCTTCTGATTTCTATGACGATAACGCCGCAGTCATCCGGAAGATAAAATTTCTGCCTCCAATAGCGTAGGGTCTTAGGAACGAAAGCAACAGGCTCAAGAGGAGAGGAAACTCAAAATGGGGGGCCTTCTACTGCTTCCTGCCATGGGATACAGGCAGAGGCGTCGTGGTGGGTTCCTGGGGGAACAACATGTTGAAAAACCAAAGCAGGCGCATGGGGTCATGAATTGGCCCCAAATAGCCTGGGACACCGAGCACACGGGCGCAAATGGCACATCTTGATGGAAGCGAGCGCAGGTTTGATGCGCCGAAACGGCCTGCCCTCCCTGGGCGCCCCACCTCCTGTGTCAGGAGGCCTCAGCACGAAACAGGGGGACACGTACGTTAGCATTAGCGGGTTTGGGGTTTCCTCTCCTCGTTAGTTTCATTCCTAAGACCCAGAAAAACTGGAAACCATTCCAACTTACCAGGAGCACGCTTTGGAATGCAGATCTGGAAGCTATTTTTTTCTGCAGACACTCATGACTCTGGTTTTCACAGCAGCAGGCATGGGTGGCTTTGCCAAAAGCTGCTAGAGAAGGGCATCTTATCTGTGAAGTCACGAATCCAAGAATTCAAACAGGCCACCATCGGCGAGGGTGGAAGGAAGTTGTTTGCCTTAGCTTCTTGGGGGACCAGAAGATTGGGAGGCTTTGGGGACCACAGGTACCCTCTACCCCGGGGGAGAGGCTGCAGGCAGCTTCTCCCAGCCACCAGTGGAGGCAGTGTCTCGGTAAAGGAGATGTTGGTTGCAAATAACAGAAAGTCAAACCAGCGGAAGGGAAAGGTGGCATCCATGGGGGAAGAAAAGCCGGCTCCTGACCGCCCTGCCTCTTCTGCTTTGTTTGTCCTTTGATTCTTAAGCTTCCTCGTTTTCTGTGAGTAAACTCCCTTTCCGCGGGAGTGAGCTACAGGAGGTTTCTGTTGTTGGCAACCAAAGAATCTTAAGTGATACAAAGGGTCCTAGTGGAACCCAAGGGCAGGCATTGAAATTGGCCTTCCCCAAGAAAAAAACTGGGAACCAGACAGTCGTCAGCAATCAAGGTAATCAATCTGTGTCCTTGGAATGCCTTCAGCTTCAAATAACAGAAAACCGAATGTGGGCAGACTGTAAAAATTTGGAGTCCCTCCCAAAATGACTCTGGCCGTGTGATTTGCTTTTGTTTGATGGGATGCTAACCAACACTAGGCACAGACACTTGATAAGTATTTGTGCTTTGGGGCTTGCTCTCTCCTGCTGCTCTGGGAACTCGTGCCCACTGCCCTGTGAAAAGGCCTGGTCTAGCCTGCTCAGTGATGAGAGGCCATGACAAACGGAACCAAAAGGTCCCGGCTGAGGCCTCTCTAGGCCAGAATTTCTCATTCTTGGTACTACTGACACTTTGGATCAAGTGAGTTTTTGCCGTGGGGAGGCCGTTCTGTGCACTCTGGGACGTTCAGCAGCATCCTTGGACCCCTCCAGTCGTGACAACCCAAACTGTGTCCAGATGTTGCCCTAGTGTTCCCTGCGGGGAGGGGTGCAAAACTTGCCCCTGTATGGGAGCCACCCCCTTAACCCAACTTGCCTACCAGCGACCAGGCATGTAAGTGGGGTCACCCTAAACCATCCAACTGCAGCCAAGCCAGCCCAGATCAGTACAAGTGCCGTGGAATCATGGCTCGACACACGGACCCACGAGAAATAATAAATCTTTGTCATTTTCCATCACTAAGTTTTGAGCGGTTTGTTCCATGGCACAAACGGGTGCGCCTGCCTGCGGTGGCTCAAACAGGGGTTTGTGTGACACGGCAACAGGTACAGAGGGAGGCAATGCAGGCACGGTGTGGAGTTCAGGGCGGCCGCCAGGCACTTGCCAGGCCTTCCTTGTCCTTCACTCCTCTGTCCTTGGAGGTGAGCGCCGGCCTCTTGCCTGTTGCCTGACGTTGTCCACGATGGCCGCTCCAGCTCCAAGCCTGAGCTCCAGGGATGAAAAAGGAGACAAGGCAAAGGGACAAAGGGCAAAATACTCTTTCCTAGTGGAGACTTGCCTTTTATTACAGAAGGTAAGTCCTCCCCACGGGCCTTGGCTCACAGGTCATTGGCCAGAACTGAACAACATGGCCAGCTCTAGTTGCAAGGGGGGCTGTGCAATCAAGGCGTTCAGGCTTCAGCCCATACGGTAGAGGAAGGCGATGACTAGGGGGCTTGTGGTGTCCGTGTCACTGTCTCTCTGGGAGTCCTGGTTTCTTGTCTTTCTTGTTGTGTATCTACCTCACCCTTCTCCTTCTGAAGACTGGTTTTTGTTTCTCCGAGCACGAGTGGGGAAATGGCCACTCCAGCCCTGGAACTGCATCGACTTTCAGCTCCAGTGCTGTTAAGGAACAATCTGCGTGGCATCCCAGTGGCCATCTTTCAAGCACCAATGGCAAAGATAGCATTAGCCCAGCTTGAGTTAGAAGAGAAAGCTGATTGGTCTGGCCTGGCTTGGGGATGTACTGCTCAGCCAATAGGGTGTGGCCAAAAGAACCGCATTAGGTAGGGCAAATCTGATTGGTGGAGGGGGTAGGGGTGCGTTTTCAGGGAGACACCCTCAAAATGGTGTATCTAGTTCGAGGAGTGGAGAGAAGAGATTGCCATCGTGGGCTGTAATGTGATAGGGTAAAAATTAACGTGTCCTCAGACGGCGTAAAATACAGTGAAGTCATACATTGCGTTTACCTTACGCAAATTCAAATACACATGTGCAACCAACAAAAACATCTTTTCCCACACGATTTGGCTTCCAGACATGAGCCAGCTACTTGAACGGCTGCCTAAGTGATCTTTTCTGGTGCTAGAGAAAAACTTGGTTTGGACTTTGGGGATGTGGTACAGTATAAGTCATACCATGTTCTTTATGGAAAATTTCCAGGATCTTCGGGAGTATTTTTAAGGTCAGGTATACCTTTCTCACTGTCTTTAGCTGCTAACCCTGCGTAAGATGTGCTTTCAGTGGAATATCACACCAAGAACACATCCTATCTCCTTCCGGTTTTAATCGGTATCAAGAATCCGTTTGGCTTTAAAATACCAAAATATTTTTATTGTGGCTTCTTAAAAATAATAATAATAAAAGAAAGAAATGGCATTCGTGACTTCTGGCTCTTCCTCCCATTTTGTTTGGCTGTCCCGGCCACACCAGAAAGGCAGCAAGCGGACAGATGGACGGAGAGAGGGCAGAACACGGGAGCAAGAAAAATGAGCGTTTCTCCAAACCCTGCGAAAAAGGGGTGTGTCCCCCTGGGCAGTGTGTGCCCTGGGGCGCCTGGGTGCTTGGTCTGTCCTGGGTGACTGGCTCCTGAAAAACTGGGAGAGCAGAACGGGCAGTATGGGAGGGGAATCAGAAACCGGGGTCCAGGCCCCACTTGTGAATCTAGACAGGCACTTTAACCTCTCTGGGCCTTCTGCATCTGTAAAATGGGGATCATGATACAATTTGCCTCCCAGAGTTTGGGGGGGGGGATTAGGGGAGAAGAGTGCCACATTATTACAGGCGCGGTAAGACAACTGGGCATGCTCATTTTATTATAATAAACTCAATATGAATGTGCTATCCCACAGACAGCCTCAGACCTGAGGCTGCCATTCTGTCCTGTGGCCCCAGTACCGGTCTTGTGTTTTGCCAGCTGTGGGTTTTTTGGAGCTCTGCGGAGGTGGATGTGTGGGTACCTCACGACTCAAAGGTGGAACCCCAGAACTGTGTCCGCCGGGCCTAGGAGTCTGCTTCAAACTTACATTTTTCATACCCCTGAGGGTGTATACCCATGTAAGTAATTTCAAAAAGAACCCCTCTCCCTGCACCTTCCAAAATACAGCATCGCGCAAATATCAGTCTAGGAAGCGACATGCTGGGGTAACAACCTTTAAAGTCCTATAAAAGCATCTTAGTATTTTGACACAGAAGGGTCACATACGGGACTCACGGAGCATCACGCAAGGCCCGACGGGATGGCATTTCTAGTTCCTGCTACCGGGCTTGGAAAACAGAAGGCTCTGGCTGGATTTGCTGGATGTTTCTCCCTTCGGTGTCTCCCTTTCTTGGTCCATCTTTCGGGTGGCTTTTCTGGCTCCAACCTTCAATGACAAGAGAAACACATGCACAGATTCTGTAATTGGGGCAAGGTCTCAAAATGTTCCACTCAAATGATTTTTTTTTTTTTTTACTGAAA
The DNA here is from genome assembly GCF_027475565.1 of Acinonyx jubatus. NCBI lineage: Eukaryota > Metazoa > Chordata > Mammalia > Carnivora > Felidae > Acinonyx > Acinonyx jubatus. The sequence goes on along the minus strand of NC_069381.1, from coordinate 11,055,401 downwards.
GAAAAATGTTTGCTGTAAAAAATCATGATATATATTAATCATATTTATATATATTATATTTATTAATATTACATATTATTATATATACTATATATACTATATATACTATTACTATATATAATATATATATTATATTATATACTATATATATTACTATATATAATGTATATATTATATTATATACTATACTATATACTATACTAATATACTGTTATATATATACTATTATATATATATATATATATATATATATATATACTAATAATTATAGAGAGAGAGGGAGAGAGGGAGGGAGGGAGAGAAAGAGATACATAAAAAGAAACTAAAGTGAGGGGCACCTGGGAGGCTCAGTCGGTTATGCATCCGACTTTGGCTCAGGTCATGATCTCATGGTTTGTGAGTTCGAGCCCCGCGTCGGGCTCTCTGCTGTCAGTGCAGAGCCCGCTTGAAATCCTCTGTCCCCCTATCTCTCTGCCCCTCCTCTGCCCTCTCTCATTCAAAAATAAATAAACTTGAAAGAAAAAAGAAGATAAAACGATTCACCATGATCACACTACCCGAAGGTAAGCATCACAATGTTTTGTTGTGCATGCTTCCAGATATACAACTAACATTTCCCCCTTTTTTACAGTTTTGTGGTTTTGAAAACTACGAGCTTCTTATGATGGGCACATTCATTGTGATGGAATCTCTGTCTCCTGGAAAGCTGTCACCTAAGTGCCTGTGTCTTACGTCTCTGATGTTGGAGGGATCTGTCTAGGTCTTTTCTGAGCGCTGCCCCTCCTCCCCGACACCTCGTGTGACGCTGTCCCTGGTCACAGTTGATTGGATGCTTGGCACGGGCTGTGCTTTTCAGATGATCACGCCCAGGATTTGGGGGTATCGGCTCTGAGATGCTACTTGCTCCCTGAGTCGGTCCTTTAAGCTGGGGCCAGGGAGGGGGGAATGGTGAGGTCATCTCTTCCCATCACATATGACTGGAGAAAGTAGAGATGAGCAGGTACAGGGAGACGCAGAGAAGGGGTGCGGTAGGGAGATGATGCCTGGGACCTGAGGCTTACCAGTTCCCTTTTGAGGCCAGACCTCCTCTCAGCCCTTGGTTTTTCTGACGCACGCATTCCTGTATCCCTGTAAAAGCCCCCTCCCCATTTCTGAGCAGGTTCCCACTAGTTGCCCCCCAAGAATCTCCCTCTGCCACATTTCTGCGTACTGTACACGGGATCGTAGCTTCAAGGGTTTTCTCCAACAGGCTTCAAATTCCAGCCCTATTTCCTGCAAGTTTTGCATTCCAACCATGAGGACACATGCCCTTGGGTGGGGGGGGGGGTTGGGAAGGGGGCTGGTGGATGGTCAGGTTTCAGCTCGGCCACTTACTCTATGACCCTCGGTTTCCCCATCTGTCAAATAGGGGCCAGAATAGCCATCCTGTCTTCCTCAGGGACTGAGAGAAGATTCCGGGTGGATTTTAAAGGAAGGGGCTGCTAGGCCCATCTGTGGAGCTCTCTTCACTCGGGAGGTATAAAAACCACCTCCTGAGGCCTGTGCCAGTGGCTGACAGGGGCCTTAAATGTGCTCTGAGACCGCATCCAAAATCATTTCAGGGTGAGAAGAGCTAGCTTCCCTACAAGAACCTACATAGGAAATCTTGGTCGGAATGCCCAGCGACAATGAAAACAGACAGCGAATGTCAAAACCCCCCCCAAGCCACCTTTCCTTTACATCCCTTTTTATTGGATTTTCAGTAAGATTGCCGGCCCTGGATGGTTCCCGAGCACCCGTGCCCTGGCCTGATGAGGTTGGCGGGGAGCAGAGGGCAGAGGGCCGACCCGGGAAAAGGAGGACACTGAGGCACGTGGGAGGAAGGGCTGGGAAATCACGCAGTGCCCTCCCTGAACAGGGACCACTGGCGAGCGCCATGCATTAGGGCTTAGACGTCTGGGAACCACATGCATCACCTTTGGAACGAACGGGCAGGGATAGAAGCTGGGCATTTAGATAGTGACACCCAGCTGGAAATGAACTCGGGACACACCGGGTGGCCGCCTCAGGCAACTGGAAGCCGTGGGCTCTAGAAAGGCCCCTTCTGTTTGTTGCCACCCGGCCTCAGGGCTCTGCTTAAGCAGCTCCTCTTTGGGGAGGCCCTGCCTGGCCCTTGCACTGGGTGAGTCCTTGTGAAATATGCTCATGAACTCAGGCAGCCGACCTTTGTTCCCAAAACATCGCGTGCAAGGTAATTATTGCATCATTATTGTATTTACTGAAAAAAAAAATGCCGGAGAGTGTAAGCTAGAAAGGAGGGGGGGGGATTTTGTGTGTTTCTCCTTTGATCTAACCCCACAGTGCTCACCCTTGTTTCCATTTGTGTCCCCCACTAAGGAGTCTTCTTAGACAACAGTTTCTAATTGCTCCAGTCCCATGAAATTTTAATAGGACAGATAGCACTCTATATGTGTGTGTGTGCGCTTTATATATTAAAAAAATAAATTTCGCCCCCTCAAGGGGTGACCTTACCCCGACTGGGAATTCCTGATTGAACCCCAACACCTGCACAGTACCTGCCACGCTGTAGGAAGGCACACAGTGGAGAAAGGGGATGGCCGAGCTACACTTTGTAAAGAATGTGGAGAGAACCTTTCTGCACCAAGGAGATCCTAGACACCCAACCTCTAAGCTCGGGCTGGAGGGCTGGGAGCAGGCTCAGGCTTTGCTCTTAGCTGGGGTACCATCTGCCACATTCTGTTATGCCCAGACACGGCCTGAAGTTCCGGGGACCTTCACATCTCAGAGGAGCACAATGTTCCTACAACATTTAGGGACCATCCTGGTATCTCCTCTGTCACCTTACATCCCAAGGTGGTCCTCGGACAAAAATCGCGCTATGTACATATATATATATATATATATATATATATATATATATATATATATGAATAAATGACCAGTCTCCCACTCGTGCCCACTTGGCAGGCTGGCAAAGCTGGGGGAGCCCTCAGGACACTCTATCCCGGTAACGTCCTGCTCTGGGTAGTAACCACCTTCCAGCCTTAGAATAAGGGTGTTGGTTGAGAAGAGGGTTCCATCTTCCAAAAATGTCCCTTACCTAGGATAGCTTTGGTTTTTCTAATGCTAATTTTGTTGTCTTGGAATTATTGTGACCTTGTCTCAAAAGCGAATATGGTTCCTGTTTCTTATTCAACCACAGTGTGGTTAGCTTTCAAGCTTCCTGAGAGCTCACCTCTATTTTCTGCAGAGTGGGAGTGTGGTTGGGCCAGCTCCAGTTACAGGGCTGAATTGTGAATGGCAGCGTTTCAACATGTTTAAGATTTCATAGTCTCGATTCTCAACTCTTAAAAAAAAAAAAAAGAGTATTCTAGAGGTGTTTCCTCGAAATTCAAGAGAAAAGTCACCCGAAGTGTATCTGGTTCCTTATCGGGAGGTGTATTACCTAGAGCAGGGGAAGCAGTGCTCGTCTGGGTGTCAGATCTGCAATGAGCCGCACCTCTTATCCAGCTGTGTGGCTCCGGACAAATAGCTTAACGTCTCTGACTTTCAGACACCTCGTCTGATGACGGAGGACAGAAACGAGAGCCGCCCCGTGGGTTTGTTGTAAAGATTAAATGGGACGATGCACACTGAGCGCTTAGCTCTGTGCCTGGCACATACTAAATGCTCGATACACAACACATGTGCTGGTATTTTTGTCAACTGGCTTTTCCGCTGACGTCCTATTGTTCTCCTTTTCCTTCTGGCTCACCTGGAAACCTGAGTTTTGCCTCTGGTTCTTCACTGTCTCTACAAACAGTCGTCTCTTTAACACAGAAAGAATATTGACACAATTTAGCTCACGCGCTTCTCTCCCTTTTGCGCCAAAGAAAAATGGTTTTTCTCAACTTTCAGATGCCACCCGTTTGGATGAAATGTCGGGCTTTCCTAGGGATGGGGGTGGGGTGGGGATGTGCACGTGCAGAAGGGGGCATGGACTCCAGGCCATGCTACCCTGTCCTGCCGAGCTCCGTAGGGATGGCTCTCTGTTCCGGATTCCAGAGGAATCTGAGAGGTGGAGGCTTGTCCAGCAAGGGGCCTTTGGGGGGAACCCTGTGGTTCTCTTGGAGGATAAATCTGCTTTGGGTGGAAGCGGAGCCCCCCTGATCGACGGAAGAGGCTCAACGGACGTGGGCTTCTACCTTGGCATCCCAACAGCCCGGGCATGACGAAAGCCACAGCGGCGAGCTAACCTCCCCGGCAGGGACTGCGAGCTCCTTGGGAGCCAGCATCACTGCTGCAGCTTGCCCTTCCCCTGGGATTGGCCAACTGTTGCTGACCCTGGTGTCCTCGAGACCTCAGGGACAGTTCGCTGAAGGAAGAGCATCTCCCAGGAGCTGGGGACGCAACGGTGAGAGAGAGCGGGGGGCCTCCCTTGCCGACTGACACTCCAGCGGAGGGGGGGACCATGCAGGGATATCGGGAAGGTGGTGTTTCTCAGAGAGCCCCGAGCATCTCCTGGGGAGGTGCCAGCCAGAAGCCTCCAGGGGGCCGGGGAGGTAAAAAAAAGTGGGTGAAGTGAGCCGGGTGAGGGGTGGCGACAAACCCACGAGCCCGGCGCCTTTCTATGGGGCCTGCAAAACGCAGGCTCATGGGCCTGGTATCACCAGATCTTTCTTCCCAGTTGCCCAGAGAAGCTGGACATCCAGAGTGTTTCATGAGAGTGACTTATTTGGAGAGGTTACTTAAAAAAAGGAAACGCTTGAGCCGAATGGAACGCTTCTGTGGGCTGCCATTTTGCGACATCCGCTTCAGAGCCTGCCCCCTCGGCTTCCAGTTGGTTCTAGTAAATATTTGCTGGCAGGGTTGCCAGATGAAATACAGAACGCCCAGTTAAATTTGAATATCCGCGTGAAAAGATAGATATATATAGGTATAAGTATGCCTCATGCAATATTTGGGACATACTTCTACTAAGTGACTCTTTGTTGTTTTTCTGCAGTTGAAGTTTAACTGGGCATCCTGTTGGGTTTTGCTTTGCCTGAGATCTGGCAACTCTTGGGTGTTCACAAAACTCGCGGAGGAAGGGAGTGGGGCCATCTTTGGGATGGGGCATGGGTACGTGCAAGTCTCTCTCGTATCCGCAGAAGGGTGCTAACTCCATCCTTACGGCAACTGTCTAAGGAGGCTTAGGGGCCCGCATTTAACTGAGTTGCTCTCTGGACATTTTTCATGGAGGAGGCCTTGAGCCTGCAGCCCCTCAACATTCATCACAGACTCAGCTGAGAGGCGCTAAGCTTAGCAGATAGTCACCAACCAAATTCCCAGATAACTGTAAAGCAGTAGTTTTAAGCCAGCAACCTCCTTGGTTTTTTTTTTTTGTTTTTTGTTTTTTTTTTACCCAGCGGAATGCTTCAAGCAAAATCCCATGAGGAGCTTGGCATATAAAACAAATAAGGGAGAACTTTTCTGGGGGAAACGAGGCGTATGTATGTGTGTGCCTGTGCGTGTGTGGGCTGGGGATGTTGACGGTCACACTTTTCCATGGCACCCAAGGGCTCCAGGGAACCCCAGTCTGAGCATTGCTCTAAAATATCTTCCTCGGATTAAATGCAATCGGTGGACAGCTGAGCGCTGAAGGGCAGATCTTGGGCCCTCCTGCACACCGGCTTTTCCTGAACTTTCCTGAACTCGCTGGGCTGTAACGACATCAGTCTGTCTCAAGAGCTGTCCTCAGACCTGGCCCTCAGACGTGGCCCAGCCAACGCTGAGCTGCTCTTCGTAGGGATATTGTTCATTAGATCACACAGCGTCCTCTCTAGGGGACAATCCAGTGCCATCTTGTTCTAAGAGCACTGAGGTGCATTGCATCCATCATTAGCTCATGGACGCCATGAACTCTGGGTTTTCCAGTTCCCATTGGCTGCCAGAGAGCCCAGTCACGTGTGACTCCCCCTTGACAGGTAAGAAGGGCGTTAGAGTTGGCACTCTCCTCCTCACTCTTGGCTCCTTTCACCCATTTATTTTACTCTTAGGGCAGGGGGTCTGGGGCTCCCCACTCCTCTCTTCTCCTTTTCTTATGACCTTGCCTCCAAGTCCCCAAATCACTTAGTGCCTAGAATGGTTGCTCAGCCAAAACCACACCTGCACCTGCCCTGTGCCTTACCTCCAGATAATAGGTTCGTTGCTTGCCTGTCTCTTAGGTCATCTGCTCAGACTGCAGGCAAGGGAGGGGCAGGGGCTGGGGCGGGGGGAAGGGAAGGCAGTGGAGGTGTGTGGATGTTTCCGGCACAGCACACGGTGGCTCGTACACCCCTTGAAAACACCGTATCTGCTTTGTGTCTGGCTACAAGATCAGAAAACCTCTCCAGACCTGCCTCTCTCTCTCTTTGAAGGAACAGTTGCGAGACGTTCGTTCTTTTGCGCTTCCCTGTTCGAGATCCTCTAAACGTTCCTGAGCGAAAATATCAGGGGAGCAAGAGAGCGTTTACTGTGTCCTGACCTGTTCCACTCTGGGACGCACCTCTGAGGTTTCTGGGAGACCCTGGGGCTCACTGGTGGGCAGAAGATGCGGGCAGGAAGGGCTTCATCTTCTAACCACGTGCCGCACCGCACAAACCACACTTCACATTCTCATCCTTTCGTGGGCTGGAGGGTACGGTCCCCACCCCCTACCCTCCCATTCTTATCCTGTACACCATCTACCGATTTCTACTCCTCGGTCAAAAGCACCCAACTGAGGGATCCTGGATTTAAAAAAGAAAAATTTTTTTTAAACCTGGATCTTGAGAATGCTTGGGCTCGAGAAAAATTTCGGAAAATTGCGATTTGAGTAGGGTAGTGAGGCCATGGATGACGGTACGGAAGGTCGTATGGAGTAGTCCTGTGTGCTAAGGGTCTTGTATCCACAGTCTCCTTGAATTGGACGCATTGGGTTACAAGCCACTATTCTCATCTGAAAGATGAGGGATCTGAGCTAATTAAGCAGAGGGAAGGTGGTGTGTGTGTGTGTGTGTGTGTGTGAGTGTGTGTGTGTGTGTGTGTGTGTGTGTGTGTGTAGGGGGGGCGGTGGTCTAGCCCCACTGACCCCACCCGGCAACGCTGTGGCCACGCCTCTTGGCCAGGATTTGATTGGCTGGAGACCTGAGGGGCTTCCCCAGCCAGAAGCAGCCAGCGCACCGCACCCCGCACCCCGGAGCCTTCCAGACGCTAGGAGCCCTAATAAAGGGCCAGGAAGGGGAGTGCGTGCTGCCCCGATGGCTACTTCTGTGCATTTGAAATTCTCCCATTGAAAATTCCAGCCTTCGCCCATTCACAAAAAGTATCTGAGTTCTTCTTGGCCAGAGCCCTGGTTGTATTCACCAACTCTAAAGGGGACCTTCACAAAACAGCTGCTGGCTCCCGGAGCCCCGGGATCGCGTCTCGGGGTTTGGCGACAGCGTCAGCCGTCAGCCGGCAGGAAGCTCTCTCAAGGACCTGCCGGCCTCGCCCCACCCGTCCACGAGCTGCCTTTTCTCCCCCCGCCCAGGCCCCGTAATCGTGCTTGCTGTGCGCCCGGCACTGCAGGCTTTATGGCATTTAACCCTCCCCGGGCCCCGTTGTTAATCATCTTTGGGTGCTCGTGTTGAGGAATCTGAGACGCGGGGGGGGCATAAACCGGTGGCTCGGGGTCACTCAGGGCCAGGGGTGGGGCTTCGACTCTAGTCGTTTGGCTCCAAAGTCCGCCTCTGAACTCTGAGAGACACAGCTGCCTTATACGGTGGTGTGGGAAGCGGATGAGACTGAGCGCAGCCTGCACGGCTGTCATTGTCCCTCTGTCACAGGGCCAGAGCTCCAGACCGGGGGCCTTCCAGGGTCCGGAGCTGATGACCGTGAGGTTCCCTGTGAGTGCCCAGCACTGAGGTCTTCCCCAGTATTTTATATCAAGTCTCATTGCCACAGCCAAAGGTATGAGTGTGGAAGTGTGACTTTTGATTCCAGAAAGTTCTGCTTTGGCGAACAGATGTTTGAACATTGACACTAAAAACTGCTTCCTGCTTTTTGTTTTTCCTTTTTGAGGAGGGTGATGGTTCTGCCGGTCCGGTGCCTCAGCCACCCCGTTCTCTACGGATGGGGGAAATTTTATACGTGAGACCGAAACCACGAAGGCTCCTTGTGAAGATGCTAGGTGTCAAACTTAAAACAAAAATCATTTCCATGATGAATATGTTCCTTGGAGGGAACTGAGGCCAAGACAGATCCTGAAGTTCCCTTTAGAATGCAGCAAAACCCTAAAATCTATGTTGGTGGTTGTTTTTCCTCCTGATAAATAGGAAGTTCTGACGACGTGTTAATAATACACCTTGCATGCCAACCCTAGCCCTGGGATGAGCGGAGACCTCCTGGAGAAGGAGGCGCACAGAGCAACGGGTGGGGAGAAGCGAACTCGGGCTGGGGAGGGCAGCAGGCCTGGGGCGGGGGCGGCGTCCCGTTTCTGCTGCCGGGCAGCCAGGTGACGCTGCCCTCTGTCAGCCGCTCTGAATGGGCGGCCACGCGCCAGCATCCCTCGCGGGGCTGATGGGAGGGATGAAGCATGTGTCGCGTGGAGCAGGTGCCTGTCCCTCGGTACGTGCCCAGGAAATCATGCCACCGGCATCGCTGTGATTGTGGCTCTGCTTTTCGTAATCTTTCCCTAAATTGTGACTTCCATGAATTTGAAAGTTCTCAGCCCCGGCTCTTCTGGGGATACAGATGCAGGTTTGACTTGGCCACTTCAGCTCCTTCTCCACAGAAGGATGTCCAGTGCCCAACAGGCTGGCATGGCCCCTGCATTGTGTATGAATGAGGCAGCTCATGAATAATGCATGTAAAGCCTGATTATGTAAATCCTCAGGTTTTCTTACATTTTTAGCCAGCCCCATGACAATGGCCTTTTTTTGGGCCCTTTGCTGCCCCATTCTGTGGTCTGGTGTCTCAGCTTTGGGGGCTAGCCTGCCAAGTCCTGGGGGGGGCACCTTAGGGAGGGGTGAGCTCTCTGGCGGGCACATCAAAGGAAAAGTCAGAGCTCTGTCACTGGCCCAGCTCTCCCTGGTTGCCTGGTGTGAAAGGAAATCGTCCTTTGCCTGAGGCCTGTGATGTTTAATTCAAGACTGTGGACTCTAGAAACCCCACATCTAGGGCTCCTTCTGAGCACGATGGCTGGATTCATTTCTAGCGCTATAAGCCAGGGAACCTGTGGTCTGGGAGGTTTGCAGGTTGGAGGGCAGGCTTCTGCGAGTAACTTGTCTGACCAGGGCCTCCTGGTTGGGGAGGAGGGCACCCTTCTATAGCCTTCTATGGCTTGGCCTCCTTAGAGCTCCTGCAGGCAACGCACACACACACACACACACACACACACAAATATACACACAGAAACACACATTACAGCACACACACACTTATTATACACACTCACATACACGCACACGTGCAAGCATGCATGCATAAATACACAGCCCTGAGTCAGGCAGACTAACAATTACAAGAACAACGGGGAGAGCCCAGCAGAGAGCTCGGAAACTAGAGTCAGAGATCTGGGGCCAGGTCTAGGCTCTGCTTACCAGCTGCTACTGTGTGAGCTTGGGCAAGTCTCTTAACTTTCGGAGGCTCAGTTTCCTCATCTGTAAAACGGGACTCATCATACCAACCAGGCAGACCTACGAAGGCATTAGTCACCCCGATCAGGGCTGCAAAGCCTGGGTGGAGCCCGGTGCCTGGAGATGGTCACGAGATGGTTATGATAATTTTCCTTGTTTGTCCTATTTTAGTTTAGGCAAGGGTTAAGAAGAAGGGAGAGTCTGGTTTGGAAATGAATGCAGGAGCGAATGGCTATGGATATAAACTGCAGAGAAGACAAGAGAACACCTCTGCCAGAGTTTTAAAAAGGGGGGGGGGGTGCGCCTGGGTGACTCAGTCAGTGGAGCATCCGACTTCGGCTCAGGTCACGATCTCATGGTTCATGAATTCGAGCCCCGCGTCGGGCTCTGTGCTGACAGCTCGGAGGCTGGAGCCTGCTTCGGATTCTGTGTCTCCCTCTCTCTCTGCCCCTCTTCCACTCATGCTTTGTCTCTCTCTCTCTCTCAAAAATAAACAAGCATTAAACAAAAATTAAAAAAAAAAAAGAGAGCCCCTCTGCCGACCACGGGGCAGGCACAGATCTGCCGGGAGCTTCCGAAGCACCTGTTTGGCTGTGGGTCATGCACGCCTCACCGTCAGCTGCAACTCTCGCGGGTCTGAGGCAGAGCTTGCCCCAGTGACCCCACGTGCAGGCAGCTGGCCACACGGAGGAGAGTGGCATCTACCCGCCGTGTGCCAGGCCCTGGGCTACCCGCTCTAGAGGGAGCACACGTGTCCCTCGCCGTCTGAAGCCACACGGCCTGTGAGTTCACACCGTGAGAGCCTGGATGGTGAGGGTGCCGGCACCGTGCCCACAACAGCCCTGCAGGGCAGGGGCGGTCAGTTCCCGTTCACCGGTGAGGAAGCGAGGCGCAGAGAGGGGAAGGGATTGGCACGAGGCCACGCAGTGAGTGAGTGGGGGAATCTGAACCCAGGACTAGCTGACTCCTGTGCCGCGTGACAGAGGAGAGGACAGGTTGAGGGGAGGAGGTGGCTGCTTTTGGCTGGATCGCCAGCCTGAGTCTCAGATCTTGGTTTCTCAAGGCAATGCTACTGCCAAGTTCCTGCCAGGAGCCGGAGCTCTCGTCCTCTTGCCCTTCCCCCAGGTTCCCGCAGCCCGGAACGCACGCCCTCCCCCGCCCGTGCCTGTGGTGGGCAGAGTCCAGCTCCCCTTTGCAACTCAGTGCAAAGGTGTCACCCCTTGGAAGACAACCCTGGGACGTTCCGGGCTGGCCGAGTGCCTGCCTCTGGATGACACAGCCTGAGCGCCCTTCAGACAGAGACTCTATTTTTTTATTTACTTTTTAATGTTTATTCATTTTGAGAGAGAAAGAGTGCGAGTGGGGGAGCGGTAGAGAGAGAGGGAGACACAGAATCTGAAGCAGGCTCCCGGCTCTGAGCTGTCAGCCCAGAGCCCGATGCAGGGCGCGAACCTAGGAACGGTGAGTTCATGCCCTGAGCCAAAGTCAGACACTTAACCTACTGAGCCACTCAGGTGCCCCAGACAGAGACTTTAAATCATTAAATCAGCCAGCAGTCAGCGCTTTACCTGTTATGCTCTAAAGGATTATGTTCTTCCAGGACACACATCCATCCATCCACCCATCCATCCACCCATCCACCCATCCATCCATCCATCCATCCATCCATCCATCCAATATTTCCTATGTCAACTATGTGCTGAGCACTCCGAGTAGTGAACCCACATCTTTATTCACAGGGAGCTTTTTCATCTATGTATCCCTACCACCTGGGAGAACCATAAAAATACAAACAATAGCCACTGGTTAGGAAGACACGGATAAGCTACATTAGGAGTTTCAGAGAGGTTAAGGAACCCACCTGAGGTCACACAGCAAGTGGCAGAGCCAGGGTGTAAACCCGGGTGTGTCTGACGCCCCACAGGCCACCCCGGGCGCTCACTTTGCCATTTCCAAAGGGAACCAGGGGGCGGCCTCAGAGCTTGCGCTCCCCGCCAGGCCCTCTCACCTTCTGCTGCCTGATGGCCCTGTTGAACCTCTTCTCCTGGTACAGCTGGAGCTCCACGCGCTGCAGGGCCTCCTTCAACAGGGCCTTCTCTTCGGCCTCTTTGTAGATGTTGTCCTCCAGCTTGGCCACCTGTGACTGGTACGTCTGCACGGATACTTTGCTCTGCCTGAGCGGACGGGAGAGACACGGCCTCTTTCTCCCGCATCTTTCTCCTTCGCCACCGATGTCCCCAACCTGGGAGAATCTCAGAATACTTCCCTAGGCGGCTAACTCGGTGGCTTCGTCACCAGCAGATTTGGGGCGCACGGGGCAGGACAGACACCTCATCAGCTGCCTACGTGCTACCAGCCCCCCGTTTCCCAGAGAGGGTAGGGGAGCAGCGGCCGCTGAAACAGGGCGGGGCCTTGGAAAGCACACAAGGCGAACCCTGAGTCAGAATTCGTACGAGGCGCCTCTCGCTCGTGGCAAGAGAGGGCAGGATGAACCCCGACCCCCTCGACCGCTGCTTTCTCGCAGACAGACTCGCTTCTGTCGGGCCCCAGGCCCCCTCCCCCGAGGCCTCTGCCTGTCCCGGACCTGCGTCTGCCGCTGCCCGAGGTTCAGCCGCGAGAACGGACACCTGGCTCTTTCTGTGGGGACACGGGCGGTACCTGAGCTGTTCTATGTCTTTCTCGTAGCCTCTCAAAAGCTCCTCTTTTCTCTCCAGCCGGCTCTTGAGTTGGGTGATCTTCTCGAACACCAGATCGAGGTCCCTTTGTCGGAGCTGGTTGACTCTCTCTCTCTCTTTGGGGGAGAGGTACTTCATGGATATGTGACCTGACATGTCCTTGATGTTCATCAGGCTCCCGAGTGTTTTGCTCATGTCCATGTACTGCGAGGAAAGCGTTTGGCAGTTAAGAGGCCTGGCGTGAGACCGCTGGAGGCCACTTTGAGGAGGCAAGCGTCTAATTTTGTTTTGTTCAGTTTCTGCAATTGCAGAGAACGAGCCCGTGCTTGGAAGTGAATACGACCGGGCTGTTAGTGCGACTTTCGTTTCCTCCGTATCCATTTACGCTATGCCTTTTTGAGAACCAGGGGGAAGAGTGACAACAGACATAAACATTCATGCTAGCTACCCAGTTTTTCAAGGAATTGCAAAGTCTGAGCCACGCTGGGACAGTAGATGGGTCCTGCAGAGCTTTTATAACAACGAAATATGCACGCGAGGCTCGTGTTTAGTTACCCTATCCGGTGGTTAACAGTGACTGCAGGGGACCCACGTTTGGACAGGGGGGGACCACGCTGGATGCACGTACCAACTTTTCACTGAGATCTAAAGCCTCAACCACATCCATCTTCCCTGACTTGATGTCCGGGACGGCTGAGTTGACAGGGCCGTTCTGAGGCTGCGGGGAAAAAAAAGAAAAAAAGAAGTAAAAACTCTCTCTCTCGGCATTCCATCGTGAACTTCTACATCCTGGAGGTAACACCCTGTGGTTCCCGAAGAATGACTCGAAGAGAGTGGATTTGCATGTTGGTTCCTGACCATCCAGTCCGAGTCCTCTGTCGACTGCGCTGCTACCCTTCAGACTGTGACTCTCTTTGAAATGACACATCACTTGCCTTGTTCTCTGGTTACTGCCTGTCTTCCCTCCGGACCAGTGGTTCTCAACCGAGGGGGTTTTGTCCACCCTCTCCTGCATGCCCCAGGACCTTTGACAATGCCTGGACACGCTTTTAGCCGTCGCAACGAGAGATGGGGGGTACTAATGGCACGCAGGGGGTCGAGGGCACGGATGCTGCTAAACACCCCACAGTACGTAGAACGGCCTCTGCCACAAAGAATTACCCGGCCCAAAATACCAGTCGTGTTCCGGTCGGGAAACCCCGGTCTAGATGACGAGCTTCCTTGCTTTTGCTCGCTGTTCCATTTCTCGTGCCCAGCATGGCACCTGGCACAGAATGGCACCTGGTGGCCATGCTTGTTGAATCAGTGAGACTCCTTTTATTAAAGGAGTCTCCTTTTCAGGCAGCAGAGACGATACCCTCACCCGATTTGGCCAAACCCTCCCCCAGTGCTGGAACCTGGTGGGCGGCCATCACTTTAGACCCACGCTGTTTAGAAACAGTGCTGAAGGGTGTTTGCAGCTATGCCCTAAGACCCTATCAGCCAGCTGGCTGCTGAAAGTCCCTACGGACCGCACGGAAAAGCCACCGGCCAGATCGGGGAGCCTGACGGACCACAAATAACTGTCATAAATCTCCCCCCAAAGCAGACTGGGTTAAGTGCTCGCCGTGAGCATCTCTTGGCCCGCAGCATTTGCTGGCACGATACTGTAAACGCCTGAGATTAAAAGGAAGCCCAGCTACAAACACGGAAAGCTCAGAAAGTGACTGGGATAGAAAAGCATGGACTCTTTGTCTCCACGTCTATAGCAAGGAGCGTAAAAGAGGGGACTTGATGACAGTCAACTGGGCACACCTGCTGCAAGAGAGTGTGAAGCATCACTGAGCGTGCCCGGCTCTGGGCGCTGTCCTCTGCACCCCTCTTCCGGTTCCCTTCTTCCCCGATGGAGGGTCACCTAAGGCAGAGTCTGGTCTACAAGGTTCAATCACGCAGTCCCCTTGTCCTTGTCTGCAGACTAGCAGAGGGCTAGGGACGGGCTGCCACAGACACAGTCCTGGCTCCATCAGGCATTATGCTGTGACCTTGGGTGACGTACCTGATCGCCCTAAGTCTTGACTTTTCGTGTCTGTAAAATGGGCACGATAGTAACTCCAGCACAAGGCCGCTGGGAGGGGTGATTGACAAATGAGAGTTTAGCTCAGTGCCCAGCACCCAGGAGGCACTTCACAGATGTCAGCCAGCCTTCCTCCAGCTCCTTCTTTTAATTTTTATTATTGCCAAGCTTGGAGGATTGGGGTCTTCTGAGAGGGTGCGTGTGTGGGGGGCGGTTCCTGCTCTCTGGTGTTGGTGGTTGGAGAGGGTCAGGGCTAAGGCGAAAGTAAATCTTGGAAGCAGGTTAGGATATGTTCTTAGCTGAGTCTGCCTTTTTCTGGAGACTGTCCCTCCCCTTCCAACCTCAGACAGTGGGGGGTTATCCAGAAAGCCAACACATTTTTGAAGACTCACATTCCTAGCAAGTGTCTAGAAAACTTGCGCAGGGGAATATTGGTACAGATAGGATGATTTTGTTCTTCCCTCCCCTCCCCTCCCCTCCCCTCCCCTCCCCTCCTCTGTCTTTTCTTTTCTTCTTTTTCTTTCTTTCTTTCTTTCTTTCTTTCTTTCTTTCTTTCTTTCTCTCTCTCTCTCTCTTTCCTTCCTTCCTTCCTTCCTTCCTTCCTTCCTTCCTTCCTTCCTTCCTTCCCTCCTTCCTTCCTTCCTTTCTTTTTCTTTCTTTCTTTTTTAAGTAGACTTCATGCCCAGCACGGAGCCCAATGTGGGGCTTTTATTCACAACCCTGAGATCAAGACCTGAGCCAAGGTCAAGAGTCAGATGCTCAGCCAACTAAACCACCAGGCACCCCGTTATTTCTTCTAAAAGCCTGTGCGTGGTTTAGATCCAGCTGTGGCGGGGCGCCCGGGTGGCTCAGCCGGTTGAGCGGCCGACTTCGGCTTACGTCATGATCTCGCGGTCTGTGAGTTCGAGCCCCGCGTCGGGCTCTGTGCTGGCAGCTCAGGACCTGGAGCCTGCTTCCGATTCTGTGTGTGTGTGTGTCTCTCTCTCTGCCCCTCCCCTGCTTGCTCTCTCTCCCTGTCCCTGTCTCTGTCTCTCTCTCAAAAATGATAAACGTTAAAAACAAAAAAATTTAGATCCCGCTGTGGCAGCAAGCTGAGCCCAGGGGATCCCGTGAGTGACACCGACCTGAGCTGTCCACCGTCACGTGTCAGACACCCACCGGACATCCATTTAGGGTACGGGGCACCTTCACCATAACAATCGAATCACTTCTGAAAATCCTAGCAAATAAAACCATTTCCCTTAAGAAAGGGAGGTTTTCTTGAGTGATGCTATTTAAATACCTCGAACCGTCATTCACAGCTACAATTTATTAAGTGTTCGCTCTGAGCTAGGTGGCGGGGCCAAGCACTTACCACCGCCACCTCTAAATCTTCGTCATTTCCCAGCTGGGGAAGGGAGTCCCAGAAAGGCTGAGCCCGCCCAAGGCCACACGGCTTGCAGGGCTGGGATTCTGACACGGGCCCCTCTGATTCTAGAACCTGTGCCTCTTAATCAGCCCTCCTGCTACCCTTTACATGTTCGTGTTCTTCAGGTCGCCACGAAAAGCACACTTGAGGCAAACTCACGGCGTAATGTTAAGAAGTAGCTTGTTGAGCTATTTTCTGCGGAACAGAACACATAACGTGAAAAGGAGGGCCCGCCAGCGATTACCCTGGCTCAGTGTCAGTGCAAGGGTTTACCACGCTGGCCACAAACGGAAAGCAACCTCTCTGTCCAGACACGGGGTCACCGCTATGGCAAAGCCACCGAGGGGTCGGCACAGATGTTGGCCTGCCAGGGAGGGCCGGCCCTGAACCTCTGACGCTCACGGCTGTGCCAGAGCGCACGGCTGGTGTCTGCCCTCAGGCCCACGCACTCCACGTCTCAGTCACCGCGGGGACAAACTTTCTTTGGTTACCGCTCTGATCTCTATTCTTGAGAAAGCTGGCACGTCAGGTTTTGCGTCCGATGTCTTCTGGACATTTGTTTCCATTCTGACAGCCTTTGAGTCTAGAAATGATTCATTCGGGTGGTCCTTAGGATCTATAAAACAAGTAAGTGAGAGTCAAAAGAAAGGGTCGGGAAGAAGTTATTGCTCGTAATGATCACAGCTGCTCTTTACGGGACCCTTACCGTAGGCAGGTGCTGATCTCCAGCCCCCTCCCTTGGCAGGTGAGAAATAGGCCTAGACAGGTAGGTGGCTTGTCCAAGGTCACACAGCTAGGAGGTGGCTGCGGCCTCGCAGGTGTCAGTGCCAAGGCACAGAGGGTGAACTTTCAGCTATAGGAGCAAGGACGGAACTTGAACCCTGGCCTCCGGGTCCTAGCTCAGCGCTTCCCCCAGCAGTGTCTTGAGAATGCTATCCCCTCTAAACAGGGTGTTCTAGGAGGTTCCCCAAGGCCGATCCTTGCAGTGTTAGTCTATGACCAAGTTCCCGCCGGGCCACAGCGAAATGAGAAAAAGGAGGACAACGTAGTGACTTTTCCACGAAATCCTACTTATTTAAATACCAAGCCTTGCCCTTGACTCTGAGACCATGCCTGCCATCTTTCCTTGTATCACTACGTCCTTTCGGTTATGAAGTGATGGGGATAGGAGACAGTGGTCCTGGCCGATTGTCAGCGCCCAGAGTGATCCCTAGAGTATGGGGCTCAGGACTGTGAGCTGGGAGAGGGAGACCAGCAGGGAGGGAACTTACTTGCTGAGGACGCCTTCTCCAGCTCCTTAATTCGTGCACGCAGTTCAGACAAGGCTTTTTTCTGACGCTGAATGACTTCCTCGTGTCGGGACCCTTTGCACTTGGCCCCTAGATCACTGAAGGATTCCTGCGGCCAGAATGGTTCAGATAGCAGCGTTATTAGGGGTCAGAATTTCTCCCTTATATTCCAAGAAACACGTACAATTCGTGGCTAGTAGGGACCCTGTCACTTAGTACCTTGGAAGCTACTATAAGGGGCTTTGGCACAGAAGGGATTTAAAATTTTCATTTCAAATATAAAGTCACATCTAGGAAGATTTTCAACTGTCTTACCTACTTAGCATATCTATAAATAAAACCCCCCTCTATGTTCCCTCCCCACATTTTATATTTTATTCTAATATTCTGCTCAGCCTGGGTTTCTATTTGTTGTCATTTTGGATCTTGTTTCAGAATAATCCCATCAAATTCTGCTGCAGGAGGGGCATTTTTGGGATGAGAACACATGATATTTTCTTCTTGACTGGTAACAAGGATGGGGGGGAGTTTGACAGGCTCATGGTTGGTCTGGAGAAAGGAAAACCTTTCCCTGAGACTTCCGGAGCCTCTACTGTCCAACAGAGGTCTCTTGTGACGAGGGGAATGTTCCATATTCGCACCACCCAATATGGTAGCCACCAGGCACAGAGCTAGAGTAGGGCTGATGAAGGGCATAGACAAGGAGAGGTCTTCTCTATCTTTAAAAAATTTTTTTAAAACGTTTATTCATTTTTGAGAGAGAGAGCAAGAGAAAGACAGAAAGCATAAGCAGGGGAGGGGAAGAGAGAGAGGGAGACACAGAGTCCAAATCAGGCTCCAGGCTCCGAGTTGTCAGCACAGAGCCCAACACGGGGCTCGAACTCACAAACTGTTGAGATCATGACCTGAGCTGAAGTCAGACACTCAAGCGACTGAGCCACCCAGGCGCCCCTTGGTCTTCTCTATCTTTTAAGGGTCATATCTACCTTTCAGATTTGGAAGAATCCGAGGTTCCATCTTTCAGAGGAAGTCACATATACACAACATTTGCATACAGTTTCTGGAGGTTCCGGGACCCCCCTGAAGCCCCCGTGTGTCACACGGGCTCCGTGCGAACAAAGTCCCGTCTCCAGTGGTGTTCCCAGAGTCCAGCCCCGTGCCCCAGCTTAGTAGATGCGCAATAGTTACGGAGACTGAACGAACCAAGGTCAGAAACAGGAGTAGGAAGGAGCCTGTCCTGGCTTTCTGGCCGGGACCAGGCTCACCAGCAAAAAAGAAGGGGGTGCTCCACCCGTCTGCACTTAGTAGGACCTCATTTGACCTGGATACTGTCTTCAGCCTCCTTATAGACTGCACGGCTGGTTCACTCTTCCTAGGTTGGTTCTATACTAGCCTTGCTGTATTTGAGAGTGTAGGTCAGCCCAGGAGTAAACACCTGAAATGTCGTGTGTGTGTGTGTGTGTGTGTGTGTGTGTGTGTGTGTGAGTGATATGTGTGTGCACACGTGCAGGGGTGCAGAGAGGAGAGCAGGGGCTACTGACCTGGGGGTTGGGGCAGCCACAGCAGCGAGGCTGGGTGACAGCCTTTATTCTGTCTGAAGAGTATGTCTGAGCCCGATGTGACCCTTACTCATGGCTCTTCTGGGAATTTGTTTATTTAGAGAAGATGAAGATTCTTTCTCATACAACTCTTACGCCCTCTGACCCACTCTGGCTTAGAAAGCAGGAAGTAGCCCGAGTTTGGAAAGCCATTCTGAGGAGGAACAAATACTTTTTCCCTTTTATCTTGCAGCCTCCCCGCCCCCGCCCCGCCCATCCTCTTCCGTGAATCCCCCCACATAAGAGAAATTACTAATTTCGGCATCAGGTCAGCAACCCATTCTGGCAAACTCGTGCAGAGCCTGAGGGGGTCTGGTGCGAACAGGAACCCTGTGTGCCTTCCTCTGTGCCCAGCGCTAGGCCTGGCATACAGCAGACGTTCAGTAGGTGCCGGAAAAGCGAACGAATATGGGCTGCGTCCCGCACTAAGAGCCTGGGATTCCAACGGGTCGGAGACGGGAGTGAGACCCGCTCCCCGCCCCACCGAGGCTGCCCCGAGGGCTTTTAACTTCTGTTAAAGTGCGCTGGACAGCGACGGTGACAAGGACAGCTGGCTGGGCCGCCGAGCCCTTTCGTTCGAGCTGCGTGCGGTCCTGGCTCACTGCTGTTTGGCAGGGGGATGGCATCTTTGAGGAAGCAGGGAGGCAAGCTGACACATTTGGCCCCGTTTCCGAGTGAAAATCCAAAGCCCATTGCCGGAGCGCCCTGTTCTCTGGTTTCCTAAAGCAAAGGGGAAAAGGAGGTCCCCCCGGACTCCAGGAAACCCGAGGCCTCGAGGAACCACTGCAGCCCGTGGTCAGGCTTCCACGGACTGTGGGAGGCACCACGGCCCCCGCCACGGAGGCAGAATGTGAGTGCCACCTGCGGGGGCCGCGTGGCATGGGCTGCTCTCACTCAAAGACACGCGCCCTCCCGGGCCGGCAGGGGGC
This sequence comes from Acinonyx jubatus, assembly GCF_027475565.1. Lineage (NCBI taxonomy): Eukaryota > Metazoa > Chordata > Mammalia > Carnivora > Felidae > Acinonyx > Acinonyx jubatus. Next base: position 11,035,853 of record NC_069381.1, on the reverse strand, counting down.
TGTGCAGCCGGGGCTCCCAGGCAGGCACCCCCAGAGAAGTCACCGAGAGACAGGCCTGGAGCGTCAGTGGTGTGGCTCTCTGGGAGGGCAGTTTGGCCCCTACCCAGCATGGTTCAGGACGCCCTCCGGACCCAGCACTTTCACATCCGGGAATCTGTTCTGCATACATACCCACAAGGACATCAACTACAGCAACGTGTGGAAGTAGAAATAACGTATAAATGTCCACCAACAGGGGACAGGGCTGGATAAAAGGGACACCGTGGAATTCTATGCCCTCGTTTAAAAGAACGAAGCAGGTTTTTAAATACTTACTAGAGAAGGTGGCCTTTATATTGTGTCAGGTGGGGAAAAAAACAAGTTGCAGAATGAATATATACGTATGGCTTAATACCATCATTCTGCAACCAGATTATATAGACATGTATGTATAGGTTGTGTGTGCTTATGTGCATAAATCAAATTTGTTTCTTTATGACCCCGTGGGGTGGTGGCTGTCCTAACTCCTGCTTCCCAGACAAGAGGGACGGCACATGTAACCTCCCTGGGGTCAGCGTTTCCGAGTGAAGGAGTCCCACTCAGGGATGAAACCCGGGCAGCCTGGATGTGAGCCTGGCCTTCGAGCACCGCACGACCACGCCTGTCTGGAGGGTAGGGCAGTCTCTGTGAGGCAAAGGGCTGAGGACACAACGTGACAAATAGCATGCGACTGGCAGCGGTGACCTCCAGTGACTGGGGGGTTGGGGGGGGTTGGAGGGCCGGACGGCCGCTTTTCACTTTGAACGTTTCACAGAAGCAAGTGCCTACATTTGGCACTCGGAATGCAAATACTATCAGAAGCGAAGACAGCCACCACTGGGCTCCCGTGTAGCACGTCCTGCTGGCCGCCCGCGACCGGACGGCACTCACCTCCTGACTGCTCGAGAAAATGTCAGTGTGGACGGGTTCCATCTGCACTGAGATGTCACACATCTGGGTCGTGTTCTTGGGCTTCTGTTCCTTTTCCTTGTGCAGCTGGACTCGGTGTTTCTCTTGAGAGGCCCTAGGGCAGAGAAGATGAGTCACTGGACAGCAGGATGGCTGGCAGCATGAGGTTCCGGAAGCCACGAGTGACCTTTGTAGCCACTGGCAGAACGGGAAAAGGAACTCTGTGTTTACAGGTAACCGAAACCCCTAGGCCTTCAAGTCTCCTGCCAGCAGGTTTCTAGAGAATTTAGTTTCAGGGGACTTCAAAAGTCGCGGTCAGGACAGTAGGCACCTGTCCACCCTTGTTTCCCATACTAGGTCTGTGGGACACCTGCTGTGGCATTCACTGGGGACATGTACTCCCTGTCTGCCGTTTCTAACACTTTTATGTGTTAACCCTTCTGTTTCACGTAGAGTCCCACGAGCCGGAGACTCTCCTTGTCCCATTTTACAGACAAGGAAACAGACACACAGCAATTTGCCGACGATCGTGAAACTTGTAAGTGAAGGAGGCTGGCTTTGAAGTCGGGCAGCCTGGGTCTGGAACCTGTTCTTTCAGCCACTGGGTGAACCTGCCTTGGCTATGAGCCATGAGGCATATAGAGCTACAGGGTTTTTCACGAGATGTGGATTTTACTCAACCTTTCTTGGAGAAAACATTACTCTCGGGTCAAAATAAGGATACATTACGGATGAAAATGCAAACTCACACGTATTTTTATGGATGAAAATGCCAACTCACATGGACTAACCCATGGGACGACAATGAAATTTCACATTTATTTTAAGCTAACCTCTGGTACCCCAGTTTATACATTTGTTCAATTGATATTCATTAAGTTCCCTATGTGCTGGGCACTGTGCGAATGCTGGGGAGTCAACAGCAGGCAAGATCTGTATCAGGGACCTTGTGGGGAAGGCGGACAATTAAACAGTCAATAGTAGCATAGCTATGTGAGAAGTGCTAGGCTGGAGCCCTTGGCTATGTTTGGTGGGGGGTGAGTGACAGAGGGCTTCCTGGAGGAAGTGGCATTTAAGCAGAGACCTATCACTGGAATATGGGGCAGGGATGTTTGATGAGCATAGAACTAAGCAAAACCTTCCTTTACATGATAAGGCTGCGACGCATGAAATACATGTCACCCATCCATCCACCCACCCACCCAACTACCCATCCACCTACCCATCCATCCATCCATCCATCCATCCATCCATCCATCTCTCCAGGATGTACATGTGTACACCCCATGAGGACCTTCCCACAGACCTGAGTGCCTCCTTGAGGACCTCCAGCTCCCTGTCCTTCTTTTCCACCAGGCCAGTCAGCTGCGCCATCTTTTCCTTGAGCGCTTTTAGTTCGTTGCTTTGTTGCTGGACCAGGGCCACGCTCCGCTCCAGTTCCGTCTTCTGCTTTTCATTAAGCTCCCCTGGGAGAAACAGGAAAGCTGGGGAGGGGGTCTCCTGCCTCAGGTCTCCGCCAGGGCCACAGCAGCTCTTCCAGGCCTACAAGAACCACGAGGCGGGCCTACCCTCCAGGAATTCTCCCGGATGTGTGTGTGTGTGTGTGTGTGTGTGTGTGTGTGTGTGTGTGTGTGGTGGGCGGGGGCATTAGGAATGGCCAGGGTCTGCTTGCACCTTAGCAAACTACAGCAGAGTACAGCCCCAGGTTCCAGAAGCTGTCAGGGCCCCGCCTCTGTGCTTCTGGCATTTTGAGCTCCCTGGCCGACCTCCAGCTGCCTGCCTCTGCACCTGTTTGCCTAAGGGCGTTCGTGCTAAGGACTCTGGAGTCTGCTCTCAGCCTCCAGCCGAGGCAGGGGAGACTGGCTTCCTCCCCCTCAGGCGGGCAGCCTGGCGGCTGATTTGTACCCTGCTCCTGGCGTCCTTCCCCTGCAGGGCTCAACCCCAGCCGCACTCTCTGCCCTTGACTGACAGCACAGCTGTTATTCCCGTCCCTGTCCTGCTTCTCTGGCACCTCCACCACTGCCGCCCCCTGGGATCGCCTCTCAAATACACCACCTGCCTCGGAATTCTGGAATTCTGGCATTCTGGCCTCAGGGTCAGCCTCTGGGGAAATCCAAACTGAGACACTCGCATGGCCTCAGATTTTCATGGTGACCCGACAGGTTAGTTACCAGGAACACCCCCGCTTCACAGATGCACAAACTGAGGCTCAGAGAGGTAAAGTGACTTGCCTAAACAACTCATGGGACTAGCAAATAGCAGACCCAGAACCGGGTCCAATGTCTCCTGATTCTAGAGCTGGACTCGGCGGCCTCTCTACTACACGTTCTCTCAGACCTCAGCATGAACGAAAATCACGCTTTGAAAAAGTCAGCCGTAAACGCCTTGGGAGCATTAACCGTTACAGCCGCAGGGAGCAAATGCCACTGAAGGTTTTGGGGTGCACGGGGTTTGAGGTGGGGACAAGAGGAGTGCTCCTCGCCCTCTGTCGACTTTCCTAAACCTGGTTTTATCTCCTGACAGCCTGCCTGTGCCTTTCGGCCTCACGGAGGCTGGAGCTGGGAAGGAGGAGAAGGGCTAAGAGAAGCCGGGAGAGGCCGAAATAAAAGAACGGGGGTGGGGGTGGGGCGAGAAGAGCAAAGTCGGAATGTTCGGCCAGACTTGCTCGCGCTCTTTTGCCCCTCCCCAGTGTAAGGGGGGGCCAACTCCAGGAAGCAGGTGTGATGCAGGGGAGGTGTGGAGAGATTACCCCCGCTCTAGGTCCCAGAGCTGGGGAGGGCTAGGGTTTGTGCGGGCCCACGACTCCCTCCCTCCCAGCCTTTGCCTCCAGAGACAAATCCTCTTAGGTAAAAGGAGATTTTCCCCTCCCCCAAAGAAGCTGCATCTCAAGGCGGAGAAGATAAGGCAAGTGGCCCCTGATAAGGCACGTGTCTTGCTGACTGAGGTACAAACTCTGTGACCGCCCAGGAAAGCAGGTCACTGGGATTTAAAAATGCGGTTTAAACGTTTATTTTATTTTTGAGAGAGAGAGAAAGAGAGAGGGAGAGAGTGAGCGAGCGTGGGAGGGGCAGAGAGAGAGGGAGACACAGAATCCGAAGCGGGCTCCAGGCTCCGAGCTGTCAGCACAGAGCCCGACGCGGGGCTCGAACTCATGAACCGTGAGATCATGACCTGAGCTGACATCAGGAGCTGGATGCTCAACCGACTGAGCCACCCAGGCGCCCCCAACCTTTCCAGCTCTTAAGCCTGTTCTTTCTCGAAGCGGGTCAGGAAGTCAAGAGACACAGGCCATCATACAAACCTCTCAAGTCTGACATTCGGTTGTGGGCTTCCGTGAGGTTTTTCCGTAACCTCATGATGACCTCCTGCTGAGACAGGATTTCCTTCTGAGCGGCCAGTAGATCCCCTCTGAAATTCACAAGAAACGGGCCACGTCAGCTCACCCCAGGCTCGGTGGCACCCCCAGGGCCTGGACCCGGACGGGGCCAAGTAGAAACGCAAAGTGACCCTCCATCAGTGGCGTCCACGGGACACCAGTCCCAGCAGAAGGGATAAGCGTGTTCTTTAAAAATCCTCAGAACAAAAACTGAATGCGATGCAAACACACCCATGGCGAGAGAACAGAGGATCCCCTCTGGATTTGGGCTGAGGCTGAGATATGACAAGTGTCTCCTTCTTTCACAGACGAGGAAGCTAAGGTACAGTAAGGTGACATGACTGGGGGCCCAGGGCCTCACAACTGGAAGGGGTTGTATTTCGGGATCCGGGCATAGATCCACCCAGATCTTTTTCCATGCCACCATCCTGACTTGCGAAAGGAACTGAGAAATTCAGGTAACAGCAGGATGGCCCCGGACTCTGCTCCTCTTCTCAGGCTCTGAGGACATGGCCAGAAGCAGGGGTCTCCGGCCTCGTGTGCACACACCCCTCAGGACTCACATCAAGGTGTCACCCACTTCGTCTTTGACACTGGTCTCCGTCGGAGGCACCGCCGGGGGCTCTCGCTGCATCACCTCCTCCTGGGCTGAATCAGGGGGACACGCGAGGGTCATCGCTGTCCTCGAACACCTGCGTCTTTTCCAGCTTAGCAACCCTCCCCACCCCGCCGCCCTCTCTGCCTAAAAAGCCCCACGTGTGTTCTGTGGCGCCGGCTGGCTCCCACCCACCGGCCACGTATGAGCGAGCGCACGAAATCTTCCCGGCTACTCATTTTCAGATGGGAAAATGGGCACAGGAGTGACAGGACCTGCCGGTGGCCACTCGGCTAAGCTGGTGACAGCCAGAGCCCGAAGCCCTGGGCTGCGCCTCCTCCCTATTCCTCCTCTCCTCCCAGACAGGTCTTGTCCTGTCCTCGCCTCCCACTTACTCCTCACCCTCAGTCACACGCTCGCCCCCTCACTTTCAATCACCAGGGGCTCATGGAATGTCTGCTTTATGGCGGGGACTGCGCTAAACGTGGGGTCACAAGGAAGTAGTCATTCTTGGGGTCCCAGCTTAACCGTCCTCCCTCTGACCTGGAACTGGATTGGGAAACTGAGTCCTGCTTCGTGCCCTTGTCACAGTGCCCTGTTCACCCTGGGTCACCTGTCAGGGCGGGAATTCGGTTGACAACCAAGACCATGGTTCTCAATCAGGGGTGAGTGTGCCCCCCCACCCCGGCCAGGGACACTTGGCAACGTCCGGAGATGGTTCTGGTAGTCCCACTGGGGTGGGGGTGCTGCTGACGTGCAGGGGGTGGAGGCCAGGGACACTGCTCAACGCCCACAGTGCGCGGGACGGCCCCCGCGACAAAGGCCTAGCCAGTTCCAAATGTCACTGGAGCCGGGGTCGAGAAACCCTGGTCCGAGGCCTCCAGTTCCAGAACTCTCCCCCCCACCGAGAGCTCAGCGTCTTTGCAATGTATTGCGTTGCCTGGGTCATTTGGGGTGAGTAAGTGCTCACAGCTCTGAGTTCTTTTGTCAGCCCCTTTTGGGTTTATTTTTTAAGAGACCAACACTGGCTGGCGACGAAAGTCCATTAGACAAAGTCGCAAATTGCTGAGGGCAGAGAGAAGCCTTTGAAAGGCCCCCGCGCAGGATGTTTTCATGCGGAAAGGACACCCTCTGTCATGCTGCTCTGATACCCTCGGCAGCCTGTGCGTCCCCACCGGCTCACTGACTCGGCACAAAGGACGTCCCTTCGCATTGCCGTGACTTCTGTCTGACGTGGGCCTCGAGGGCCCCAATCTTGCGGTGTAACAGGAAGCAAAGAGCATCTGCAGACAGTAAATGAGCGAGGGGCAGCCTTCTCCTACCCATCAGCCTATGGGGACCCGCAGGGTGACCAGGCCCTGTCCCGAACGCTAACGCCTGCTCGGCATTTCTTTGGACCGACCTGGGTCGTTGTCCTTCAGAGTTGCAATCTCTCCTTCTATCTTTCTGTGGCGCGCGGTCACTTTTTGCAGCCTTTCTTCCAGGCTCACGATCGTCTGGGAGTGCTGTTTGATTTGCTCCTTGTATTCCATGACTTCGGTTTCAAATCCGTGTTTCTGTGCTTCCTGTTCGTCCCGGAGGGCCTTTACTGTGTGCTGCAGCCGCTCCTCCATCACGATCTGGGGGAACAGGGGGTCCGTGTGCTCCTGGGACCCGGGCGTGACGCCACTGACGACGAGAGCAAGATGCCCCCTTGGCACCCACAGGCACGGGACTCAGACCCACCTCGGGGCCTTTGCCTGGGCTGTCCGTTCTGCATGGTACCCTCCTCCCCCAGCTCCTCGCATGGCTGACTCCTTCTCGCGTGCATCAGGTCTCAGCTCCGATGGCGCCTCCTCGGAGAGGCCCTTCCTGACTGCCTGTCTAAAGGAGAAGCCCGAGACAGCTCTCTAGTCCGTCATCCTCTTTCATTTTCCGTGATCTGCACGATTTCGTTTCTTTCCCATTCCCGCGAGAATGGAAGGTCCAGGGGAGCAGAAACTCGCCTTAGTTACCAACGGACCCACAGCCTGCATCCCTGCTCGGTACATGTTGGTTGAATTAATGAATGGACAACGTTGTAAGAAAAGGCCAAGGCATTCGTAGTTCTTAAAAGCAAAAGCTACCAATCATCACCAAGTGGTGAATCGGACCCCTTCCCGTGGCCGCCCTGCCCCTCCGTGTTCAGTGCCTCATTCCTCGCCCCCTCCTGCTTCTCCGACCACACGTTTCTTGGCTCTCTTGCTTTCCCCCCACATCTACTGGACCGCCAAAAGTTTGGGGCACTGTCGAACGTTGAGACCCCACCTGCGCCTAAGTCTGAATTCTTCATCTTCTCTGCAACAGAGACCCTGCCCCACAAGAGCCACCGTGACCTCCATGTTCCCATCAACACATCACTCATATGCCATCGTTGCCCTGGGTGCCCTGACAGCCCAGGCTGTCTCGATCAGCACCCTCCTCTCCTTGGTGCTCATGTCCCGTCAATCAGTTATCGAGTCCTGCCATTTCTCTTGTCGGAACTCCTTCTGGCCTGCTCCTGTGCGCAGGTCCTCATGAGCCTAGACTCTGTAATGGCCACTGTGTGCCCCGGCCTGAGCTGGCCTCTCCTACTCTAGTCCCTCTCAAATTCACTTTTGGGGCGCTTCTGCCCGATGAAGCCTCTATTACCTCCTTGCCCACAGACCTGTTGGTTGCGTGTACGAATGACAAATGAGTGAAATATTGAGCCCCGAGGATGGAGGGCCTTGAATGGCGAGCTAAAATTGTAAAACATCACCTTCAAGTCTGTGGAATAGTCATTGATCACTAAGTTCTGGGGCTGCTCAGTCCTTCAGCCAGATGCTGTAAGGACCCTGCGTTACACCTTACGACGCCTGGAGAGAGGCCATCGTAGCCTCTGTTTACCTTTCAGACTAGACCACTGCTTCTCAATAGAGGGTGATTTTGCCCCCCACCCCCCCCAAAGGACATTGGGCAAAGTCTGAAGACATTTTGGGTTGCCACAACCGGGGGAAGGATGCCACTGACATCTAGCAGGTAGAGACCAGGGGCGATGTTAAGCAGCCCGTGATGAACAGGACAGCCGCACACAGGAAGGGGTTATCCAACCTGGAACAGCAGCAGTGCCCAGGCTGAGAGCCCCCGGTCTAAGTCACGAGTTTTCCCGGTATCGTGATCTTTCACTGAGGGAAAGAGTCTCCCGTCCCTGGAAGGCACCAGCTCACCATTTCTGTCCTGGCCGTTTCCAGTTCGGCTAACGTTTTGTTTAATTCCATGCTGAGGCTCTCAGCTTTCAGGCTCTCAGCCATCTTGGTTTTCTGAATCTCTTCTATCATGGCCAGCGCGTCATTCAACTTATTATTTAAAACATCTTCTTTTTGCACTTTCAAATCTATTTCCTGGACAAACGGCAAACAGCAAATTAACAGGAATTCAGGAATAAGCGTTTGCCCTAGCCGCCCCCCTCCCCTTGCTTCCAGAGAGGAGGTGTTTTTGTTCTGCCACCTGGAGCGCACTGAGTAAGTTTTACTTCTATTTTGCGAGGCGGCCCTTTAAATATTTGAGGAGGGATGTCATGTCTCTGTCTAAATTTATTTTCCGGGATAAATGGGCCGAGCTCCTTCAGCCCTTTGCCACAGGGTCTGCCTCCAGCACCTTCCTCCCTGGCTTTGGAGGGAGGCCCTCCCCTCTTCGCCCTGGGCTCCGGCAAGGTGGACTCTAATCGCCTCGTTCCTCTTCCTGGAACCCACTCTTCCAGCCCCAGACTGTCCAATTGCACTCCCCTCCCTGAGTCCCTCCTCAACCTCGTGGAATGTGAGCTTTGTGACAGGTCCTGTGGTGGGGGCTTCACAAACTTTGTTCATTGACTTGAGTTTATTTTTTGTAAGTTTATTTACTTATTTTGAGAGAGAGAGAGAGAGAGAGAGAGAGAGAGAGAGAGAGAGAGAGAGTCCCGAGCAGGCTCCGTGCTGTCAGCGCAGAGCCCGACGTGGGGCTCGAACCCATGAACCGTGAGATCAAGACTTGAGCTGATATCAAAAGCTGGACACTCAACTGACTGAGCCACCCAGGCGCTCCTACTTGACCTTATTTTGAAAGAGGGGAAAATCTGGGGCACCTGGGTGGCTCAGTCGGTTAAGTGTCTGACCAGCTCAAGGCATGATCTCATAGTCCGTGAGTTCGAGCCCCGCGTCGGGCTCTGTGCTGACAGCCCGGAGCCTGGAGCCTGGAGCCTGCTTCGGATTCTGTGTCTCCCTCTCTCTCCGCCCCTGCCGCTCACACCCTGTCTCCCTCTCTCTCAAGAATAAACAAACATTATAAATTAAAAAAAAAAATAAAGAGGGGAATATGGGTGATGGGCATTGAAGAGGGCACTTGCTGGGGTGGGCACTGGGTGTGATGAACCACGGGAATCTACCCCCAAAACCAAGAGCACACGGTACACACCGCATGTTAGGCAATTTGACAATAAATTATATTAAAAAAAAAAAAGAGTTTTAGGTTCACAGCAAAATCAAGAGGAAAACGCAGAGCCCTCTTACATGTGCTCTCATCCCCCCCCGGAGGCCCCGCCCCCATCATCCACACCCCTGTCCCCATCATCCACATCCCCGCCCCCATCATCCACACCCCGAACCAGCTGGCACCTTTGTTCTAACTGATGAACTGGCATTGACACCTCACGCTCACCCAAAGCCCATAGTCTACTCTAGGGTTCACTCCCTGCCGTGCCCTCCGCGCGTCTGACCAAACGTATGAGGACACGAATCCACCATTACGTTATCACATGCGGTAGTTTCGCTGCCCTGAAAGTCCTCTGTGCTGCACCCATTCACCCCTCCCCCCTCCGCCGACCCCTGGTCGTTTCGCTGTCTCCATACTTCTGCCTTTTCCAGAACGTCACAGGCATAGTTGCAATCACACCGTGCGTGTGCAGCCTTTTCACGAGCGTTCTTTAATCCAACCTAAAATACATCCTTGGGGTGTGGCGCCGGGCATTGTCAGACTCTGTTGGTGGCAGTGCGAACTGGCATGACCTTCTTGGAAGGTCACTGGGAACGTACATCAAAAGGCTGAAAACGTTTACCCGCCGTGACCCAGTGATTCCATTTTCGGGAATCTGTCCTAAGGACGTCGCCTCACACCTGCACAAGGACCGATGCGCAGGGATGTTCAGCCAAGCGCTGTTTTTACTCCGGTGAAAACGCAAACAGCCCCAGTGCCCAACCGCTGGGTGGGGGAGGCGGGGGAGGTAAATAAACTGGGGTCCATCCAACGGAGTGCAAACCCAGGTTATCTGTCCAAGGCAGGTATTGGAAGAATGTTCCATGACCTAGAGACATTTTTGTAATGTATGAAGTTAAAAAAAAAAAAAGCGTTCAGATCAGCGTACACAGTGTTAACAGGGTAAGTCACTTTGTAACGAACTGCTGGGTGTCGAGGTCTATAATAATGATGAGCACGCAGAAGGTCTGGAAGGAATCCTATCAAAATGTCACTAATGGTAAATGTGCTCAGTGGACTCATGGGTAGTTTTAGATTTTCTTCAAAATTTTTAGAGCAAATAGTTGCTCCTTTTATCACTGGGAAAGGAAACGGATTTAAAAACAACAGGAAAAGCCCTTTTTTCACCGTGTGACTCGTGGGAGCCTCCCCGGGGAGTTGCTCCAGTCCCTTCGTGTCGCCACTGAACTCCAGCCGATTCTGTCTGGGGGCCTTACCATCGCTGTCACCGTTGAGAAATCCCAGGGCGGACAAGGTGCAGACCTGGCCAAAGAAGGTGCTCGCTGAGAACACTGGCAGGCATGTCCCACAGAGCAGCCTGTCACCTACAGCTCACGGCAAGACCCCCCGGCTGTCCCGGCGAATCCACAGCAAGCCAACCGGTTCTTTGATGGGCCACGAAGCCGCCCCAGGGCAGAGCACGGTGCCCGGTGTCTCTGCTCCTTGCCGGCAGCTCGGCTGCTTCCTCGAGGACAGGAACAAAGTCCACCGTCCGCACGGGTCTGGATTGATGTTTCTTTTCCCTTCTCTCCTCTTTCTCTGATGCCCGCTTCGGCGAACCTCAATCGTTCCCTTGTTCTTCTGTGTAGACGAGTGTAACAGCACGGGAATAAACACCTCTGTGTCTGGTTGGTTCTTTGACCTTGTACTTCCCTGGTCTTTCCTGGTAAATGGCGAGTTCCTGGGGAGGGGGGTCCCGATTCTCCGTGTCTGGTGTGATGCCACCAGGGTAACTTGCGGGCTGTCGCAAGACCTCAACCCTCTGATGTCACTGTCGTTCTAAGGTTGTTGAGGATGTTGTTGGATACGCTATGTGATGATCCTTGGGAGAGATCCTCTCAGGGTCGAGTACCAAGAATGGCCCAATATCCATGAACAATCAGCCCATTTTCTTTCTTTCTTTCCTTTTTTTTTTTTTTTTGGCTGTGCTTTGAAATATTTATTTTATTTTATTTTGTTTTGTTTCGTTTTGTTTCATTTCATTTTATTTTAAATTTATATCCAAGTTAGTGAGCCTATAGTGCAACAATGATTTCAGGAGTAGATTCCTTAGTGCCCCTTACCCAGTTAGCCCATCCCCCTTCCCACACCCCCTCCAGCAAGCCTCTGTTTCTTCTCCATATTTAAGAGTCTCTTATGGGCACCTGGGTGGCTCAGTCGGTTAAGCATCTGACTTCGGCTCAGGTCATGATCTCGCGGTCCGTGGGTTCAAGCCCCGCGTCAGGCTCTGTGCTGACAGCTCAGAGCCTGGAGCCTGTTTCAGATGCTGTGTCTCCCTCTCTCTGACCCTCCCCCGTTCATGCTCTCTCTCTGTCTCAAAAATAAATAAACGTTAAAAAAAATTTTTTTTTTAAAAAAGAGTCTCTTATGTTCTGTCCCCCTCCCTATTTTTATATTATTTTTGTTTCCCTTCCCTTATGTTCATGTGTTTTGTCTCTTAAAGTCCTCATATGAGTGAAGTCATACGATATTTGTCTTTCTCTGACTAGTTTCACTTAGCATAATACCCTCCAGTTCCATCCACATAGCTGCAAATGGCAAGATTTCATTCTTTTTGATTGCCGAATAATACTCCATTGTATACAGATACCCCATCTTCTTTATCCATTCATCCATCGATGGACATTCGGACTCTTTTGATACTTAGGCTATTGTCGATAGTGTTGTTATAAACATGGGGGTGCATGTGTCCCTTCGAAACAGCACACCTGCATCCCTTGGATAAATGCCTCGTAGTGCCATTGCTGGGTTGTAGGGTAGTTCTATTTTTAGTTTTTTGAGGAACCTCCATGCTGTTTTCCAGAGTAGCCGCACCAGCTTGCATTGCCACCAACAAGGCAAAAGAGATCCTCTCTCTCCACGTCCTCGCCAACATCTGTTGTTGCCTGAGTTGTTAATGTTAGCCCTTCCGACAGGTGTGAGGTGGTATCTCATTGTGGTTTTGATTCGGACCATTGTCATCTAGACAGCTGTACAGTCACCTGCGTCTTCCCTTCCACTGTAACTGCTACAGTAAATCCTGTGACGGTTCATCAATTTCACTGATCCACATTTTTTTTTGTTTTTAGCATCCACCTCCTTCCTAATCCATTTGATGTCCTGACGAATCTACTTGAAAAATGTTAATTTCTCAGGGCACCTGGGTGGCTCAGTTGGTTAAGCATCCGACGCTTGATTTTGGCTGAGGTCATGACGTCTCGCTTCGTGGGACTGAGCCTCACATTGGGCCTTGTGCCCACAGTGTGGAGCCTGCTTGGGATTCTCTCTCTTCCACCTCCCTCTCTCTGCCCCTCCCCCGCTCATGCTCGCTCCCTCTCTCTCTCTCAAAATAAACAAGTAAACTTAAAAAAAAAACAAAACAAAAAGCAGTGCCCGGGACGGATGCTAATCTGGATGTGGTTTACTGACACTCACTGCTCTGGAGTAGTGTTGTTCCAAGCACAGCACATCACTTGGGCGGCTCGTCCAGTCCCCTTGGGATTGGGGAGTCCACCCTATAGACAGTGATTGCAAATCTCTCTCTTCCCGGGGGTGAGGCCCAGGGAATGGGCATTGAAAACCACCCCAAGTGATCCTATGCATGCTAATGTTGGGGAAACTTTCTTCAAAGAAAATGATCAGAAGAGTGATGTGAATGGACTCCAAGGCATTTTTAGTCCCATCCGGTCTTCAAAATCCTTTGAAATGGTATTTACCTGCATTTAAATTTAACCCCCTACGGTGAGGTTGTGTGTTTAATCCCTTGCCTTGAATTCTGCGATATTAACTCCTGTGTGTGTGTGTGTGTGTGTGTGTGTGTGTGTGTCCATTGTACTGTTGGGACCCAGGAGGAGTGAATTATGTCCTACAGCTAGGAGGTGCCTAAGATGGGGTCCTGTGCAAAAGCCTGTTCTCCCACTGTGTCTGCTGCTCCCAGGGATAATCGTGAATGCAGTTTGACTGGGAAGGTCGTGATAATCACGATGACAAGTTCCGGTGGAGACATCGCCGTCGAGGTGGTTGGCAATTTAGGCACCCATCTCCTGACATCCCCTCTTTGGCCCCAGGCAGCTGAGCCCACGCACAGGATAGGAGGGAAAGGAGGGGACAATGCAGGGTTCTGGAGTCAGACAGTCCTGGGTTTGGTTCTGTCCCTCCACTTCCTAGATGCGGACTCATAATAATAGTAACAATAAAAAATAATAAAAGCAGCTAACACACAGAACATCCACTGAGTGCTGCGTGCTTTTTTGTGCGCGGGTGTGCTTGTTAGCGATCAAGCCTCACAAGTCGATGAGGCTGGTCTATTGGCATCACCTGGATTTCCTAGGTGGGGAACCACAGGCACAGAGATGGTAAGAAACTTGCCTCAGGCTGCACAGCCAGCAAGTGGCAGAGGTAAGATCTGACCCCAGCCTTCCTGCCTCCAGATCCCTGCTCTCAACCGTGCTGGGCTCCTCCGTGTCTGCTCCTCTCCGAGACTCTTACCTCCTTCTGCTTGGTTATTCGGTTCTCCAGATCTCGCACCTTTTTCTTTTCCTTCTCTATGGCCTCTTTTGCTTTGTGTTTCTCGTAGGCGATGCTGCTCTCTGAGATCTGGAAGTCAGAGACAACCGGTTTGAGGGAGCGTACTCGAGAAAGGAGGGACAACGGAACCTTGAGGGAAGCCAGGATCGCTAATCACGGAGATCAGTGAGTCAGGGTTTGGGAGCGAGGGCTCAAGGAACAGGATGCTCGCGGCCCATCGGAGAGAGGGATGCGAGTCTTGGCACGCTCGCCACGGCGAGAACCTGGAGGTCGTGTCTGGTCAGTCACCGCATAACGGAGAGGGTTGTTCATCACTCAGGATTTCTGGGCTGTGTTCAGGAAGTGACACGCTGGTGAGTGGTCGGGTCCAGGCATTTGGAGCTGGGCCACCAACGGCACCGGCCTGTGTTGGCATCAGTGTGGGCCCTTGTTGGGAAGTACCTGGCTTCTCGGGAGATGGGGCAGGAGAGCCTGAGTTGGGGGGGGGAGGGGCGCCTCCTGTCCCAGCAGGCCTGATGCCTGTGGCTTCAGTCTCTGGCCTTCAAAGGCTTGCGTCCAAAAATGGATGTGCAGGACCGTTTGGAACAGAGAACATATAGCCCCCAGGTCCGGTGACGGGGAGGGGACTGAGGCCCAGCCTCGCCTACATCAGCCCAGGAGGTACGCGGTGCAGGGGGGTTGGAAAACTCTTATTTGCTGCTTGGAATTCTTGCCGTTGTGCTCCCGTACAAACACAAAGTTCACCAAAAAATATTTTGAATTTATGCATATATGCACAAAGCCCTGAAGCGATACATACTGAAATGTAAATAGCGGTTATTTTGGGGGATTGAGATTATGGCAATTTACATTTCCCTCTTTCCGCTGGTCTGTGTCTTCCACATTTTGTTGAGCGAATGTACGTTATTTGGCAAAAAGAAAATGGATCGGAAATCGGAACAGGGAAGACGACTGCCGGGGCTGGGACGAGGCTCCGGGGATGCGTGGCCCTGGAGAAGACCGTCTTCCCGACGGCCCTGTGGTGTCCGCGGCCTCCCTCCGCCCTGCCGTGCCCTGCCCTGCCCTGCCCTGCCCTGCCCGGGCCTCCCACCCCACCTGGGCTCTGACTCACCTCCCGGCACGAGCTTGGCATTTTCCCACTGCCAAGTCTGCTTAAGCCGGTCCGGCCCCCGCCCCGCCAGTCGTAAGAGGCTGCCAGCCCCCTTCCGCACACCCCGTGGGATTACGCGCTGCCCGGCTCGTCACCGTTGAAGATAATGACGACGATGCCGACTCCTCTCGAAAGGCCGGCAACGTGAGTGCCGGCCACCGTGCGCTATCTCATCCGCAACCCCCCAGATGGCATCTGCCCGGTCACCCACATTTGACCCGTGAGCACACGGGGACTGCAGCGGAGGAAGAGGACGGGCAGCGCGCAGACATCATGCCACCGGGGAGCGGGGGCGCACGCTTGGGCACCTGGGTCCCGACCTACCCGTCCTGCCACCCGGCTTCTGGAGCCTGCCTTCCGCGTCCTCCTGATTAAAACCCCAGCCCGCCCAGAGGCACAGACCTGCTTGTATGCTCGCTGCTAGTCTGGCACAGAGGCCACCGCCCCGCCACCGCAGGGCCCCCGAGCTTCGAGACCCCACCCCCGGCCCACTTGTATACAGGACCCTCCGGGCATAGCAGCTGACAACAGTTTGACCTCACTTCCTGCCTGGGCCGACAGGGTCCTGCTGCCGAGGTCTCTGCTCGACTGTCTGCCCTCCCCCCCACGTGGGACAAACCACCCTCCCCACCCCACCTGGACTCTGACCTCACCCGGGTAGGTGGCTCATAACGAACACAACGACTCCACACAACAAATCTCTACGGTGGTTCTGTCTCTACAGCCACGTTACAGATGGCTGCACAGAGAGGGCAAGGTGCTTGCCCAGGGTCACACAGCCTGGTAGGGCAGGGCTGGGGACACGGACCAGAATCGACACTTGTAGCCTCCCAAGCGCTGCTGCTTTCCCCCGTGTGGCTCCCTTCCCCGACCCCTCATTTGGCTTCCGTCTCGTTCCAGCTTTGCTCCCTTCGTCACGGCGCTGCCCCCGTCCCCCTGGCGAAGCCACGTCCCCGTCCTCTGCAGTTAGGCCACTGTAGCCAGTGGCACTTTCTCCCCCCGGATGTTCCCTTCGTGCTCCGTCGCCCCTCCAGCTCTCACTCACATGTCACCCCTCAGAGAGGCCCCCCTGCCTGCGGTCACCTCTAGCCCGCCTGTTTGATCTTCCCCCAGGCTTGGGGCTCTGCGGTTACCCTGTGCACTTATGTGGTGTCTCTCCCTCTGGCCTAGTGTGGAGGCTCTGGGAGGGCACGGCCCTGATCCGTCTCGTGCTCAGCCGTGTCCCCAACGCCCCACGGGGCCTGGCACGTGCCGGGTGCTCGGGAAATATTTGTGGATGGATGAACGCGACAGGATTAAGCAATCCATGGAGTCATTAGCCCTGTTTCTGGAACTTCCAGGGGAGCCGGCATGTGTCCAGTGCCCGTGCTCCCCGTGTCCCGGAGCCCAGCTCGTGGAGCTGTCACTACAGGTCGCCTCTCCCTGGCCTCCAGCTCCTGAGAGCCCTTCGTTGATTTCTCGGGGGGCCGGAGGACGGTGTGGGTGTCTGGGCTAACCTGAGTGACACCTCCCCTCTCAGCCGTGGGCCGGCCTTCAGTGGTGGCTCCAGGCAGGTGTGGCTACTGGGCCCAGGCCCGGGCTGGCGGATGCCTCCGGCTCTCCCCGGGCACGGCACTCGGGCTGCCCGAATCACTGTCACTCTCTCCCTGCGGGTACGCTTCTTCTCATCCATCCCAGACCCTGGTACTTATTTGTGTGACTGCCACGTGAGCGTGTCCACACTCTTACTCCGCACTGCCTGGGTCTCCACAAAAGGTCATGAAGCCAGGAGACCAGAGTCAGGAGCCACGCTGGGCCGTGTCACGAACATCTCTGAACGAGGAGGAGGAAGGTGCTGGCAGAGGGACTGACCCAGACTCCAGACCAAGGGTTCTCTCCCGGAGCATGTCTCTCTTCCCTGGGGAGCCGAGCGTCTACACGCAAGGCGCGGTTCTAGGTACTCTGTATACATCAATCCGCTTGGCCCTGAGAGGCAGGGACCGTTACGACTCCCATTTTACAGAGGAGACAACTGAGGCATAGGAGGCTAAGTGACCTGCCCCGGGTCACACGGCTAGTTAAGTTGTGTGTGACTTCGGCCGCGTGCTGCCCAGTGCCTGCCCACTTTCCTGCCAGACTCTACGTCCGGGCGCGGAATCGCGGCCTCGCGCCTGGCTTCGGGGCTCCTTCTGCAGGGGTTTGGACGGCCCCACTCCTCTCTCTGCTTCTCATACCTCCTTCTGTTGGGTCAAGTGGCTCTCCAGATCTTGAACTCTTCTCTTTTCTGCCTCTATCGCTTCCCTTGCTTTCCTTTTCTCGTAGGCCACGCTGCTCTCCAAAACCTGAAAATCAATGACCAGCCTTTTTGGTCGCCTGCATGTTTGGGGTCGGGGGGGGGGGGGGAGGGAACACTGCTCATTATGCTAATGGTGATAGTAGCTAAAACTCCGGGTTGGCATCACGTGCCAGGGCGCGTGGCTGGCACTTCACATCCAGCGAACCCTCTCCCGGGTGGAGGAGTCGGTGGTCCCATTTTATAGATGAGGAAACTGAGGAACAGACGGTGAAGGCCCAGGGGTCATGCAGTCTGTTGGTGGTGAGGTCAGGGGTTGAGCCCTGTGCAGAGGAAAAGCGCCCTGCGCGCGTGCACAGAGGCCCTTGGTGAGGGCAAGTGAACAGGTCTTTTTTTAATTAAAAAAAAAAAAATTTTTTTAAGTTTCTTTATTTTGAGGGAGACAGAGATAGCGCAAGTGGGGAGGGGCAGAGAGAGAGGAGACGGAGAATCCCAAGCAGGCTCCAGGCAGAGCCTGACGTGGGGCTTGAACCCACGAAACCAGGAGATCGTGACCTGAGCCGAAACCAAGAGGTCAGACATGTAACTAACGGAGCCATCCAGGCGCCCCCATCTTATTTTGGAGTCTGAGCTCTCGTCCCTGTGCCAGGCAGTCTCTCCGATAAGAAGGAGAAGCTCATTAATAATGGATTTCCTATCATTGAAATAAATCTCTTAAAGAGAATCAGGCCTCAGGATGAGGGCAGTGTCCCGCATTCATGAGCCACAACAGACCAATTTCTGGAAGGGGCGGGCGGGGGTGAACCTCACAAGTGACGCTCTAAGAGGACGGAGGGAAGAGAATGTGGTTAGATGCTCGTGCTCGCGGAATTTTATTTAGGAAGTTATTTGCTGATAAGCTATTCAGTTAAATGGCCTCATGCAAATCACAAAGATACAGATTAGTGGCGAGGCCCCTGTTTCCAGTCACTGCCAGAAAGGGCACCTCAACTTTCAACGGGGTTGAGTCATAAGCATCAGCTTGGCTGCAAGACGTCTGGAACTCGGAACCTGGTTTCCGTTATATAACCAGTGGTCAGGGTCTCAGGTCAGCCTGCCTGGCGTTTTTAAGCCGTAACGTGGCTGAAATACTATATATTTTGCAGTGAAAAGCCGTTTAAGAAATCCCAACGCTCAGCTGTTCCCATAGCACCTAAATGAAGCAGAAAAGCAGTAACATCGTGGATTTTGAACGTGTGAGGTGGGATTCCGGTAAGACATTTTCCTGTAATTTGTGAAAGAGACTCGAGGCCACTTCCCAGGGACTTCGAGTCGGTTCCACGGCCTCTGATCTCACAACTACACTCAGGACCGACCTTCCTCCCGGCAGCTCCTTTGAAGGAGAAGAAGATCATCCCTTGCGTGACTCACACACACGGGCTCTGTCCCCCTCAGCCGCTTTGCTCCCAAGTTCCTGGGCAGGTAATGGGAGTTAACCTCTAGCGGTAACCTCAAAACCCCCATCATGAACTAGCATTCTGTTGTCCTTAAAGATTCATCTGGAAATGTGGCAGCAGGTCTAATAAAAAGAAAAATCAAATACCAGTTTGAGGCTGGTTGGAGTCTGTGTCTGGGACTTTTATCTCAGAGTCTGCGTCAAGAAACCCCAGAGAAAAAAAAAGAAAAGAAAGAGAGAAACTGCCGAGAGGTTCTGTCAGGAGAGGTGGGCCGACGTTTGCCTGGGCCTGGGGTGAGGCTCCTCCCCGCTGTGAGGCTGACCTCATCGCGCTTCCTTAAATATCTCTCCTGAAGTCCCCTATGACCTCAACATCTCTAAATTCAAGGGCCTTCTCCAGGCTCTTGAGCTGAGCCGTTGACCTCTTGGTGGCATTTGGCCCCAGGGAACCCTCAGGAGTTTCTGCTCCTTGTCATCGTCCCCGGAGAGATAACCCAGGGCCAGGCCTCAGTGACACTGTTTGCCTGGGGCAGCAGAGCACGGCTGTGCAGGAGACCTGGGACACAAACATCTTCCCTCCTTGGATCAGATCAGATTGACCTTATGCCTCCCGCGGCGGGTGGGCGAGGACTTTCCTCTGAGGAGGGGCTTGATGGGGAAGAAGTGCCTGCACAAGATACACAAGTGGTGATCACGGCGACATTTACTGAGCAGCAATTCTGGGTCCAACACTTCGCTGCACGTGACCGCCAACGCCTCACGGCCACCGTTTTTAAAAGAAGGGAGGTACTGAGACCTCTGTGGCCAGTAAGTCGTCCAGCCGGGATTCGAACCTGTGTCTCGTCTGGCTGCTTCACGACTGAAGAGTTGACGAGAGCAGTGCGTGAAAGAGACCTCGCGGTCCAAGGGTGACCCCAAGATAAACCCGTGTCGACAATGTAACGGCGCTTGCCCCAAAGCTGGCGTGGGAACGTCAGTACAGGTATGACGTCTTCAAGGAGGGAGCAGAGTCCTGGCCTGGGCCACCACGGCCAGAGAACTGGGTCCCGTTTGGGAAGAGAACAGCCCATGGGTTGCAAACTCAGACATCTACAGAGGCCAGACAGGTACCGGCACTAAAGCGGGCTGCGTTTACCGCAACAGGGTGTGGTGAGGGCTGTGGGAAATCACTGCTACTTGGCTGAGCTCCCGTCCAGTTCCACCAAGTGGAAATGGGGCCAGGTCGGCTGACTCTTCAGGAGAGGAAGGGAATCTGGATTTTTTAAAATGTTTGTTTATTTTTGAGGGAGAGAAAGGGCATGCACACGAGTGGGAGTGGGGCGCAGAGGGAGGGAGAGAGAGAATCCCAAGCAGGCTCCGCACTGTCAGCGCAGAGCCTGATGCGGGGCTCGATCTCATGAACCACGAGATCATGCCCTGAGCTGAGATCAAGAGTTCGACGCGTAACCACTGAGACACCCGGGTGCCTGGAAATCTGGATTTTTAAGTATATTTTATGAATTCAAAATAAAACACTCTGGGGCCAAACGTTAACATGTCCACACGCCCTTTCCAGCCAGTGAGCAGCCAATCTGTGACTTCTGGACAACAGGACAGGTCAGGGGAGGGGACCAAGGCCAGGCTCCAACCCTGGGATGCACATAAGGAGACACAAGGGCATTCGGGTCTGGAGAGGAGCAGGTGCCTCTATTTCCAAGCAGCTGAAAGGTTATTATGTGGACGAGGAGGGGGACAGGTCTTACAGGAGCCAGTGATGCTCTTCTGGGAGAATGAGTTTGAGGCACTTAACCAAAAGGAAGAATTTTCTGCCAGCCGAAGGCATCACCACTGGGACGGACTGCCTGGCCTGTCGAAAATTCCTTAATGGTGGAGCTGAAGGCTGGATGATTTTAGGATGTCGTTGGAGGACTGACACAGCCCTGAAGTCCCGGGACTCTGTACCTTCTCCACATCTATGCTTTGGGACATAATCTCTAGGCCGAAGATGTTCAGGTCACCAGCCCCAACTTGTCTCCCAAGTCCTCTCTGTGACTGTATTTTGTGCTGTTTACAATTTCTCTGACTGGCTGTCAAGGTTACAACTCCAGAGCTCTCTCGCTGAGCTCCCAAGCGTCCCGGGGTAGCAGAGCCCTCCCAAGGACTGGTCGCTGTAGGAAAGCTCTGTCACGCTCTACCCCCATCACCTGTGGCTCGGAACTCACTGCCACGTGGCCCTCAAGCCAGGTTTGGGCTCGAGCCCGCTTCCCCACCCCCCCGCCCCCTGCATACCTCCTTCTGGCAGGTTAAGCGACTCTCCAGCTCTTGGACTCTTTTCTGTTCATCTTCTAATGCTTCCTTCCCTCTGTTTTTCTCTTGAGCAATGCTTTCCTCCCAAACCTGAAATCCAATGGCCATTGTTTGATAGACACAGTTACCATGGCAGGAATCTGGACTCTGTGCCAGGAACTGCAAGGGTAGCTTTTTGCTGCTCACCACAATCCCACGGGGCAGACGGGGCAGCTAGGAGCAAGGGACCCAGAGCAGGCAGGCTCAGATCAGAGCCCGAGGTCAGTCCTTCCTGGGGGCAGGATCTTGACGGGGCTCGGGCGGACTGTCTCCCCCAGCTGCTTACCTTCTTCTGGCGGGTTAGGCGATCCTCCAGCTCTTGGACTCTCTTCTGTTCTTCTTCTAATGCTTCTTTTGCTCTGTTTTTCTCTTGAGCGATGCTTTCCTCCAAATCCTGAAAGTCAATGACTGTTGTTTTAACAGACATAGTTACCATGGCAGGAATCTGGACTCTGTGCCAGCCACTGCCCGGGTTCGCTCTTCACTGCTACAATGACCCCGGTGGGGGAGACTGTGGGCAGCTAGGAGCAGGGGATCTAGAGCAGGCTGAGATCAGAGTCCCAGGTCAGTCCTTCCTGGGTGCGTGACCTTGGGCAGGTAAGAAGCAAGAGAAGCCCCCGTCTCGCTATCTGTACAACGGGGACAGAAACGGTGCTTCCTGCATTGGGTGAGCGTGAGGGGCAGACAAGAGGCTGAACGTGAACTGCTTGGCATGTGGTCACCATTCATTAATAAGGGTCGGTCGGTTAGTTCTTCTGTGATCTTCACTTTGCAGAAGGGGAAACAGAGAGATTGAGGAATCTGCCAAATTTACTAGTAAATCACAGGAACAGGGATTCGAACCCGGATCCATTTGACTCGAGAGCCTGTGTTTCAAACCTGGGGTTGGCAAACTAGGGCCCACTAGCCAAATCTGGCCTGCTGTCTGTGCTTTGTGAATAAAGTTTTATTGGCATACCTCCTTGCTCACTGTTTGTAGATTGCCTAGGACTTCTCCCGCACTATGACGGCAGACCTAAGCAGTCACGATAGAACAGTGTGACCTGCAAAACTGAAAATATATACTATCTGGCTCTTTCTGCAAAAAGTTCGCTGACCCCAATCTAAACCATTTGTGTGAGCAAATGGTTGTATGTTGTTACATGTTGTTACCTACGTGTTGTTAACCGTTGGTGATAAAAAAGTATTAGCTCGATGAAAGAACCTAGAATTTCTTACTAGTGAAAGAGTGTCCTCAACAAGTCAGGATGTGTGAGAAGGAGTTCAACTAATGAATTTTGACACACGTATTTTGAGAAAGGGTGGGGGTGACGGGGTCGTATGGTGTGGGGAAGGTTCATTTAAAATTGGGACCCCTGGAGTTAAGTCTGCAACAGGACTTTCAGATGAGTCCCTTGGGTCAAGGAGATCGACTAAGTGTCTGGGGAATGATGACCCTCAGCAGGATAGTAATGACCATGAGCAAGGGTGCTGTCTGGGCAGGCACCTGACCGTGCTCTCTGCTCCTCGTGGGCTGGTGTGTGCCGAGGTTTGTTCTGTTTAAAGGGGGTTTGAAGCCAGCCGTTGAAACCCTGTCTGCATCAGGACTGAGGTTATAAATGCGCGTCGGGGAGGCTGGTACCCAAGTTGGTGTTGAACATGGTAGGGCGGAAATACCGTATACCCACAGTGGAAAAAGTCACCCCCAAATTAAAAGTGAAATAAGACATTTGGAAAGGGAGAGGATAATCAGGGAGGAGCGAGGAAGCAGGGGGAGAGCTCTGTGAGGCTTTTGCAGAGTTCCAGCTCTTTCTGGTTTTATTTTCCTCTCTCTCGAATGACACACTGGCTTTTTCTATGTCTAATTGACCTTCGAAATGGACTCATCTGGATTTAAGGCTATTAATACTGCCTTACGTACAATTTTGGTCAGATGGTTCTTCCCTTTTTAGTCTTTCTAGTCCTTTTTTTTTTTTTTTTTTTTTTTTTTCATAAAAGGCAGAAAGGCAGAGAAAGGGGCAAACAAAAAAAGAGGTAGAAGGAGGAGAGAGATTTCTTGAAATAACCGGGCATGAATCAGAGGCTTAACGAGGCAGAGAGGTCTGTAGAGCTGACGTGTGACAGAGAGGGATGGTCCGAGCTGGAAGTCAGAACTGGCAGGTGCAATCTGCCTCGGGGGGAAGAGCTGGGGTCCAGCAGATCTGGGGCGGCTGTCTCGAGGTGGGTGGGAGCAGGCAGGGGCAGCCTGTAGTGGTTATCACCCATGGCTGCATTCTGGAACCACCCAGGAGCACTTTGAAATCCGAGTGCATGAGCCACACCCTCGCCTCAATTAGATCAGAGCCTGGGGATGGGGGTGGGGGAGAGGTGCAAAGCACTAGCACTTTTTAATCTAACTGACAAAAGCACAGCCAAAGTCAAGAGCCACTGATCTAGGATGATGGCAGTGAAGTAAATTCATGGCCGTCCCTGAACATCAAAAAGGGCTGAATATAGGCCAAAGATGAGAATCGACTCATTAAATGCAGTTTCCTGGACTTCTCCAGAGATTCTGATTTAGTGGGTCTGGGCTGGGGCCCGAGAATCTGTATTTTTAACACGTGTCCAGTTGGTTCTTATCGGGCAACTATGGGAAAACCTTCCTCTAAGACTTTGCTGCTGAAAAGGTAGTCTAAAGACCCGTGCTCTCAGCACCAGCTGGGAGCTTGTTAGAAGTACAGAATGCCAGTTTCTGCCCCAGACCTGCCGAGTCAGAATCTGCGTTTTAAAGCCTCCCCAGGTGCTTCGTGGGCACCTTTAAGTTTGAGAGGTGCTGCTGTAAAGTATCTCCTAGCTGGCTTGGGTTTTAGAAAAGTAAGTAGCCATTTTGTCCATTTGTTTCCTATGATATGTACATGAGAGCGGAAGACGGAAATAATATGAAGTCGGTCCCGCACGCCCTTAGAAGCGGTCCGTCACTTACAAACCAGGACCTGTAACGGTGACCTGAACTTGTTAAGCCAACTGCGATATCTAAGCAAATAAGCTACCGTTTCCAGGAATTTCAGTAACCTCGATGTTTCAAGCCAATTTCGCTGTGAGTCTTAGAACTCAAGCTTCATGTTAATTCCTCCAACATTACTCACTCATTTAATTAATTTAGTTCCATAGCACTGAACAAGGAGTTGTTGAGATTTCGCCCTCTAAGAACATGCCCTCGGAAAAGGCCACTCCGTCACTTTCCAGGAGTAAAGACAATGACAGGGACCGCCTTACCTCCTTCTCTTCCAACAGCTGCTTGATTCTGTCTCTCAGCTTCTCCTCTTGCTGGAGCCTATCCTCATTCAGCTTCTCCTTCTCTGCCAGATGCTCCTGCAGCTTCTCTTGCATGAAAGACTGCTGAGCTTCCTGAGAGCTGTGGATCTTGATCTGAAACGAGAGGAAAGGAAACTGAAGCTGATGGGGGGCGGGGAGCGGGGGAGGGAGACAAGACTAATTAAAGGAGTCATTTCAACTTGTTTTCTTTTTATAAGTTCTTTACCTCTGGGGGACAGGACAAAGGTTTACACGAAACTTTCTTAATGCTTAGCCTACTTGCCAGTAGTGAGGCAGTTGAGTTCAGTGGTTAAGAACTCAGACTCTGGATCTGGATAGAATCTCAGCTCTGGTTCCTTCTAGGTGCTTCTCCATTTAGAAAATGAGGTTAGTAATAATATCTACCTCTTAGAGTAAAGATTAAGTGAGATCGTGGGGTGCCTGGGTGGCTCAGTCAGTTAAGTGTCCGACTTTGGCTCAGGTCATGATCTCACTAGTTGCTGAGTTCGAGCCCCGCGTCGGGCTCTGTGCTGACAGCTCGGAGCCTGGAGCCTGCTTCCGATTCTGTGTCTCCCTCTCTCTCTCGCTGTCTCTGTCTCTCTCTCTCTCAAAAATAAATAAACAACTAAACAATTAAAAAAGAAAGATTAAGGGAGATTGTGATGGAAAGCTTTTAACACAGTGCTTAGCACATAGTAGGTGCTTAGTAAATGGCAGCTAGAATTATTAGTTATTATTAGCTGAGTGGAAGAGAAAAAGCAGTTAGTTAGGGTCAGAAGGCCTGAAGTTTTGTCTTGATTCTTCCATCAGCTAGCTGTATGACACTGAAATAGTCACCTAGCCTCTGAGGCTTCATGTCCAGACCTGTAAAATAAGGAGAATGGACTAGATCATGGACTGACAAAGTACTATCTACAGGCCAGATCTGGTCCCCTCCCAACGTTTATAAATAAAGTTTTATGGGAACAGAGCCATGCCCATTGTGCTCATTCATTTACATACTGTCTGTCTATGGCTGCCTTTACAGCAGCAGAGTTAAGTAGGTGTGACAGAGACTTTATGGCCTAAACTATTTACCACCTGGCCCTTTGCTTTAGATGAAGTTTGTTGACCCCTGGACTAGATGGTCTGTGGGGTTGATTGCAATGGTTGTCCCAATATCTTCCCTTCCCTCTATCCATATGTCTTTGGCTATGTACCTTTTTTAATTTATTTTTTAAAAATATTTATGTTTGAGAGACAGAGAGAGATAGACAAAGGGCAAGTGGGGGAGGGCAGAGAGACAGGGAGACACAGAATCTGAAGCAGAATCCAGGCTCCGAGCTGTCTGCACAGAGCCCGATGGGGGCTCGAACTCACGAATCATGAAATCGTGACCTGACCCGAAGTCAGATGCTAACCCGACGGAGCCAGCCAGGCGCCCCTCTGGCCATGGGCCTTGCAGTGCCCACCCATATCCTGCCCTGACACTGAATTCAGCCATGTGACCTGCTTTGGCCAATGGGATGTTAGCAGACGTATCCCGGCAGAGAACTGAAAAGCATTCTACGATCGGGCTGCTTTCCCTTGTACTTCTGCATCGCCATGGGAACGTTCCCAGGCTAGCCTGATGGAGGATGACAGACAGATGGAGGAGAGTAGAGGTGTTCCAGCTGAGGCCAGCCTCAAGGGCCAGCCAACACCCAGATACTTGGGCAAGCCCGTTCAAGACTGGTGCACCCACCTAGCGGCTGACCCTAGACACGTGAGCCACGAACAGTAATTGTGGAATGCCACTGAAGTGTTGCGGGTGTTCATTACACAGCATTGTATGTCAGTAGCTACGAGAGTGGTCCGATCCCTAACCATCAACTGCCTCTCAAATGTTCACGTTACGCAACTGTTGCTAATTCGTCTCCCTGTACTGTTGCTAGTTGTGTTGTTCCACTGCATTCAATAAGCACAATTTTCAACATGTGGTGGTATTTATCTCTTAATTTAAAAAAAAATTTTAATTAATTTCGAAAGAGAGAGAGATTGAGAATGAGTGAACGAATCCCAAGCGGGTTCCATCCCACCAACCGTGAGATCGTGACCTGAGCTGCAATCAAGAGTTGGATGCTTGGGGCGCCTGGGTGGCTCAGTCGGTTGGGCGACCGACTTCGGCTCAGGTCACGATCTCGCAGTCTGTGAGATCGAGCCCCGCGTCGGGCTCTGTGCTGACGGCTCGGAGCCTGGGGCCTACTTCAGATTCTGTGTTTCCCCCTCTGTCTACCCCTCCCCTGCTCACGCCCTGTGTCTGTCTCTCAATAATAAATGAACGTTAAAAAAATTAAAAAAAAAAAAAAAAAAGACTTGGATGCTTAACCGACTGAGCCACCCGGGTGCCCCAAGATGTGACGGCATTTAAATCTTTCTGATAATTCTGACAGAAGGAAACAAGCATCCTGTCCTGGCCCTTGCCCTCCTGGGAGATCTTAGCCACCCTGTCTGAATCTTTTTGTGTCAAACGGAGATACCATGTCACCTCTTGGGGAAGGTGGACTGACTGGTTAACAGAGAAAAAACAGTGCACAGTGCTATACAGATGCCAAGGAGGAGCTGAAATGAACTTTCAAAGTTAAACTATTACCTGAAGTTCCTGGCTTTGGTTTGTAATTTTCTTGTAATGTATCAGAAGATATTCCAGATACAGAGACAATCCTTGAAAAAAGAAGCAAAGAGAAGTATGAATTCATTTCGCCTCCTCTGCTTTCCGAATAACGTAGTAACAGAGCTTGCGCACAGGTGGATGAGGGCAACGCTGTCCTCCCACCAGGAAGACCTGAGTCTCCGTCCGATGTGTGGTTTTAAAATGGTTGGCCAGTCTTGGCTGGGCTCAAATCGAGTTTCTTGTTGAAGGTGGAAAGTAAAACCCATCCGCAGAGCACCTACTGACTGTGTCCACTGGGTGCAAAGCCCCGAGCCGAGTGTGGGGATGCTACGAAGCCATTCGTCAAGGTTCAGTCTGAGAGACGGGGTCTGACTGCCTGACAGGAAACATGCCGTGGCTCCAGCTGGCACCTAAGTGACTACTGACAGAGTGGGGGAGTGTGAGAGCCTCAGAGGAGGGGAGATCATTCACCCAGAGTGATCACAGGAGGCTACTGGGCCAAGGAGCCACCGGGTGTGGGCACTGCTGGGTAGGCAGCATTCAGAGTTGGCGGGGAGGGCATTTCTGAATGGACAATGTGGAAATGGCAGGCCACGTGCTGACGGCCCTCAAAGATAACCGGGTCCCGATCTCTGGGAGCCTGTGAATGCTTCCTTACGGGGCAGGAGGAGCTTGGCAGATGTCATCAAGTTAAGGTTCTTGAGATGGGGGGGGGGGTGGATTATCCTGGACTACTGGGTAGACCCAATAAAATCACACGGGAAGACCAGAAGACGGGCGATGGGACAGGAGCAGAGACTGGAAGATGCTTCACTGCTGCCTCTGAAGATGGAGGAAAGGCAAAGAAATGGGTCCTTTCCTAGAGCCTTCGGAAGGACCCGGTCCCTCTGACACCCTGACTCGAGCCCAGGGAAGCCGATTTCAGGCTTTAGGCTTCAGGCTGCGCGAGAACACACATGTGCTGTGTTGAGGTGCTGCGTTGGTGGTATTTGTTACAGCAGCCATAGGAAACTAATGTGGGGGTGAAGGCAGGTGGGGGGTCGGGGAAGGGAGTGCACAGCCCTCGAGGGCGCTGCGCCTAACTGGGCTGCTCGGACGCCGCCAGCAGGGAAGCAGAAGGTGGAGCTGGGGGGAAGGCTGGGGTCGAGTGGTGGCCGGTCCGGAACAGTAGCCACAATGTGTGAACTGGCTCGAAATGTCACTGACGTGTACAGAGTAGGTCCCGTGTGCCCGGCCCTCTGCCAAGCAATCAGTGCGTCACCGCACTGTGTCACCGGATCGTCACCCCGTGTGACAGGGGAGGCAGCCGGGCCCCGAGACGTGCGGCTGCCGAGTGCCGCAAGGCTGGCAAACAGCTGAGCAGGGCCTTGGGCTCGAGTCAGTGGGACCCTAGCATCCGTGTCACTGCTGCTTCAGTTGCCGATGGAGCAGTGAACTAACTGCCTTGACGAGGAGTGTTTTCTTGTTTTGCTCCTTTTGTCTTTTCAGAAAAATGGCTGAGGCGAGTTAGAGGCGGAGGAACTAGCAGGTTTCCTGATGGCAGCACCGTGGATAGCTGGGCTAGACAAATTCTCTGCTGTGGGGGCTGTTCTGGGCACTGCAGGACGCCAGGAGCGCCACCCCCCGTCCTGGGCGTGACAACCGAAATGTCTCCGGACATTGCCGGATGTCTCCTGGCGGCTGAATCCCTTCCTGAGAGTTAGAGGCTGGGAGCCCATGGACGTCCAGGTCTTTAGGGCCGATGTTCTACACTAGGGTGGGAGAAGGGAGAAATGGGGATAAGAAAAAGACAGAGAGAGAAAAATCTCCTCTTAGGGGTAGAATGGTGGCCCCGTTGTCAGACAGAGAAGACAGGTGAGGGTGGTGGAAGGGCTGGTGAGGAGGCAGGAGCTACAAGCTCGGTGTCAGACGTGTTGAATTTGAGGTGCCAGAAGGACTCTAAGGAGAGGTGGTTGGACGAAAGCAGGACCACCCCGGCCCAGTCCACCCAAGGTCTTCATGAGATTGAGAGAGCACCCTTCCTCCTGGTGGCCACGGCCCCTGCCAGGGGTCCCACCTGCTGCCTTATGTGGTGCCCAACCTGTACTTCCATTCTTGGTGGCATGGCATGTAGAGATGTGCACGTGGCCATTGCTGCCACGGGAGTGGTTGTGGAAGTGCCTGGATGGAGACTGTCTTCATAAGAAAGGAAATGGGAGAGGGGAGGGCCAAGGACTCCATTGGAGGAAACACTCAGGTGGGGACAGGAATAGGGGAAAGGGGCTGCTGAAAACAAATGAAGAAGGTCAAGAGACAGGCAGGGTGCACCAGGCCCGGGAGGGCCAAGGGCTGAGCACGGTTCCTGGAAGAGATCCGAGAGCGTTGGGGGAGCCGGAGAGAATGCAGGCTGGGGAAAGATGGCGGGTCTGCCAGTCCAGGCGGGGCTCCATGTCAGTCACACGCAGGGGTAAAGCAGGCAGGCAGAGCCAGAGTAGGAAATTTGCAATGAAGACACAGGGCGTAACACACTTCTGCAAGATCCACGGTGGGATGGGAGTGCCAGGAACAGAGAAAGAGCTCAAGGAGCAGCGGGTTCCAGGGAACGACTGCCATCTTGAAACGCACGTTTGATGGCAAGAGAAGGATTAAGAGGAAGAGAAAAGCGGTCGATGCCAGAGAAGGACGTTGTAATTCCAGACCTTGTGCACGGGTTCCCCTGGGAGGGACAGAGAATGGGAGACACAGGGAGGGAAGAGCTGCATCTGGAGGAAGCAGTGAGACTGTAGCGGGAATTTGGAGGGGGAAGGGAGAAAAGGTGGGGGGGAGAGAGAGAGAGAGAGAGAAAGGAAGGGAGCTGCATATGTTCATGCCTGGGGCCTTGATCCCTGGCAGTGCAACTTTCTGAGAATTTCCAGCCTGCGAGAGTAGAACAGTAATATTATGATAATAGCTATCAAGTATTAAGTACCTGCTGTGTGCCAGGCACCACGCCAGGAGTTTTACGCATGGTATTTTCTAGCCATGATAAACAGCCCAGCAAGGAAACGTGTTTGCCCTTGTACGTGAAGCAGCAGAGATTCAGCAAGGTTGAGCTACCGAGCTGGGAAGTAGTAGGCGCAGAATCTAGCCCCGGGTCTGTCATCCTCTTTTAAGCGACGGGAGAAGGGCTCTGTGAGGACATCAAGACGGCAGGGAAGGCAAGGTGGCCTGGGTAATGTTGGCAACAGCTACAGGAGCAGATGGATTTGGGGTGGCTCAGTTGGGGTACAACCCGTGACTCAAGAACCCAAGGGGAGGGATCAAAGCAGGAGTGGGATCCAGAGAGGATTAGGGAGAGGAAGGACTCAAGGATGTCGAAGGAGAAGAGGGAGTGTGTGGTCGTGCGTCTGGCTTCCATGACGAGCCGTAGTCATCATGGGGTTTCTCTCTTTTCGAGAAGAGGCCATTCTTCATCATATTTCTGGTTACAAAAGGTGTATGTGTCTATTACACAAACCCAAACATTACAGACATCCATAACGTGGAGACTGTTCCCTGCTCTAGCCTCCCTGGCTGGCACACAGTAGGCCTGCAATCAACAGTTGATGAATGACCAAGTGAAGGTGAAGGTCCTACACAGTCCCACCACGCTGGGAAAATACTCCCAACGCTTGTGTGTCTTTTTCTTCGGACTTTTCTTTTGATTCCGTACCGATACTTAAAAACGGGAGCACTGTGCGTACTGTATTACAACTTGGCATTTTTCATGTAAAAATGCTGCATATTTTGGATATCTGAGAAAGAGTGATTTTTTATGGATGCAGGGAAGCCTTTTATCTGTAACAAAGTCTTGCAGAAATAGACACAAACAACTGACCTTGCAGGAAAAATGTAGAGTTCTTTCTTTTCCTTTATCAAAAGAAGCCGAGAAACCAGGCAGGAGGAGTGGGGGCTAACTTTCAAGGTCCCTCTTGAGACGTTTTGCATCTTCCCAGATGGACCACACAGCAAATCCCTGACCGGTCACATCTTTAGTGGCAACACCAACCTTCTGAGCCACTTAGGACAGTGGCCAACAATACTCCAAGTCGAGTCTCCCTTAACATTAGTCGACCTGCCTTCTCCCGGGGGATTCATTTCAGGGTTTATAGACCCAGTCTGTTAGGTGAACTCTATCTCTTAGGACAGTATTGGAAAAGGCAGGTAGCGTGGTGGTTAAGAGTAGGGACTGGGAGGTCAGAGGGATCTGTACCGAATCCCACCTTTACCAGCTGGCTGTTGAGACACTGAGCCCATGGTCATGACTCTGGGAAGGAGGCCTGGGAAGGGCTCTTGTGGGTTCAACCCAACTGAGTGCTCGTGGCTCGGAAAATCCCAGTTGCTGCCAAATGGAGATGGGCGAGAGGCTGCGGGCCAGGTTACCTTGGTGCGAATAAATCAAGCTGGAGAGCCCGTGCGTATACCTATCTGACCCACATTTAGGTCAAATTAGGTCCACAGGTATTTCAGGCTGGTGACAAAGGCAGCTCTCGTTTATTAAGTCTTACCGCGTGGCCCAGGCTCCATGATCGGCACCTGCATCTCAGCATTTTAATCCTCACAACATCTCTATGGGACTTTAATCCCATTTTACGAACAGGTAAACAGGGGCACACGGAAGTCGAGCAACCTTCTCACACAACTAGTAAGCGCACAGCTGAGATTCAGACTTGGCAGCTGGTCTCCGAAGCCCGGGCTCAGAAACGTTCTGCTGTGTCGTGCAAATGGAGTCTTCCTTGGGCCTGGCTCGTGGTGCACATCAGAGAGGGCAGCTCACCTTGGGGAGCGAGAACTCTTAGCTCTGTCTCTGCCCAAGCTGATGACAGAATCTGTCCTCTAGGAACTGGGTGTGTACCTGGTACCTCTCTGGATCTTCAGAGAGAGTGTGGGGTCACAGACAAACACACACGCATTAGGATCACAACGACCTGTTTGAATCCTGACCTTCCCATGTGGCAGTTGTGTGACCTTGAACAAGTTTCTTAACATCGCTGAGACTTGCTTTCCTTACCTGAAAAATAAAGACAATAATAGTACCTCGCTCTCTAGGATATGGGAAGATAAAAGGACACAACACAACACATATAAAACACCTAACATGGTGATAAGTTCTCAGCAGCAGCTAAATAAACCATGGTTCCTACCCTTTTCTGGGGAACTGGGAACACAGAAGGCCTTTTGGAGTGTTAGTGGATGGCGGTGAATGACCGGGGACCCCCTGCTGGCCTCGGCGATGTGAAGTACCTGAGTCTCCTTATCATGCTGGAATACTCATAAAAGTAGTTTTGGGGCCAGTTTCTTCATTTCTAAAATGAGGATAATAGTACCTGCCTCACCGAGTTGCTGTGAGGATGAACGGAAATGATATATGGAAATGCTTAGAATAGCTTCTGGAGGAGAAGGACTCAGTAGTGAATGGTGACCACCATCATCGCAGTCATTGCCATTATCACCTCTACCATCACCACCATGGCAACCTGATCACCGCCACGACTGTCGTACTCAGCACTACCACTGTCCTCCTCACCACCATCATCACCACCGCCATCACCCTCCTTACTTACTCAGACCCCGACTGTCCTCATCATCCTCACCATTTTCACCACCCTCACCACCACGGCCACCGCCATCCTTGGGTAGATGGTTCTGGGCTGGGAATGAGGTACGGAAATCCTTAACACAGAGGATAGAGGGAATTCTCTAGTCCATCCCTTTCTTTTAGTCTTTTGGGACCTTGCCATAATCCTGCCCGTACTGGAAGAGAAAATGCCCTTGCCATCAACTTCTCCTGCTGAAGGAAGGAAAGACAGGCCCCACTTATTGACCTTTTTGTTGTTACCCGCCATGCTTCCTGTCTGACTCCTTAGGACCTTGTAGTTGCAATCGTGGAATACAGTCTGTGTTTCCCCCACGGGTGTTCCATAGGACATTATTCCCAAAGATGTTAGATGAGGGCAAGGACAGTAGAAAAGGAGAAATATATTTTGGGAACACTACATTCTTTACCTCATTTTTCTAGATCCATAGTGCTTCTTAGTTATAGGAGGAACTCTGCAGACCTGAGAGGGCAGGTCTGAGAAATGCTGCCTGAAATAACTCGAATCGCTGGCCTGAGACTTTATAATTCACTTTATAATTCACTTCTCTTTATGGTAGCATGTATATGACTAGATTTCTGGACATAAGCTACAAAGACTAAAATGGCCTTGGACATGGGGAGGGGACAGTACACACATGGCTTGGCCCCACTGTTACCGGGATAGAAATGATGGTTTTTGTAGGCACCCATTATGTGGTATATGCCTTTCTGGGTTCTGGAGATATACCACTACTAACATCTATTTCCAGATTAGACATACAGGGTAACAGCTGCATCCTTCGCACCCCATCTGGAATGTCTCACAGGCACCTCACACTCATCTTCTCCTTCAAACCTGGTCTTCGTGCAACGCTCCTTAGACTGGATTTTAGCGAAGGAAGCGCGTCTGTCCTTTCACACAAGCCAGAAACCTGGAGGTCTATAGACTCCCTTCTCTCTGTCACTTCTCTTCTAACCATATCCAATTCTGCCGCAGAGGCTGTTGATGTGCCTGGGGACCTTCTCTCTTTCCCTATCCCACCCCTGCCCTAAAGCCACCATCATCTCCTGGGACGGCGTCCCAACGATTCTCTGGTGCTCCGTGTTGGCCATTTTCCCACACATTTTCCACTCCCAGCTGAGACCGTTATCTCCAAAAGCAAACCTGTTCCGTCCGTTTCCTACTTAAAGCCTTTCATTGGCTCCTTGCTGCTCTTAGGATAAAGCAGGGCTTCTTACGGGGGCCCTGCCAGCCCGCGGGGCACAGCCCCCGCCCACTCCCCCTGCCAGCCCTGTCCCACCTCCCACCCCCATTTCTTTCAGACCCTTCTGTTCTTTATGCTCCCCTCCCCGCTGCCACACAGCTCTCTTGGCCCAGAATTCTCTTCCCTCCCCTCCCCTCCCCCTTTTGCCAAATAACTCCTACGCGTCCTCCTATCCTGCCCTCCCTGACCGGCTCAGAGTCCCGTGCTTCTCCTTTGTAGCACCTGTCACCATCCAAGTTTTATGTGCGCCGTGAGTTTTCAGTTAATGCCCAACTCCCCTCCCCAAGACCACAAGGTCTGTGAGGGCAGGGACGGTGCCTATGCCCCCTCAATATTTCACTACGAAAAATTTCAGACAAAGTTAGAGGAATTTTACAGCGAACACCCATACACCCTCGACCTGGAGTTCACCTGCTTCTGACCCCACTACATCTCTGCCCTGCCCAGGGCTGGTGTCTCGTAGGCACGCAGTGAAACTTTGTTGAGTGAAAACGGTTCAATGTCCTTCCCCCTAGAAGGCGATAAAGATAAGGCGACGAGATATGTGTTCAGTCGTGTTCACGTCAGCACTATCTGTGAGTATGGAAAACGGGAAACAACCTAAATGCCCACGATAAAAAAAAAATGTACAGGTAGTGCCTATTCTGTGCCAGATACTATTCTAAGTACTTTACATATACCAATATTTTTCAGGCCTGACAACAGCCTTGCGGTGGGTATTCCTTATTATCCTCATTTTACAGGCAAGCAAACTGAGGCAGAGAGAAGGTAAGTTACTCGCCTAGAACCACATAGCTGTTTCCCCGGGAAGATGCTGTGGAAGTTACGCCGGAAACAGAACGGCAATGACAACATCAAATGCTGGCAAGGATGTGGAGCATCGGGAACCCTCTCACTCACTGCTGGCGGGAATGCAAAATGGGGCAGGCCCTTTGGAAGACAGTTTGGTGGTTTCTCTCCAAACCAACCATCCTCTTACCACACGCTCCAGCAATCATACCCTCCGGGGTTTACTCAAAGGGGTAAATGGACGGCTAAACAGATTGTGGTACGTGCAGACAGTGGAGTATCATTCAGTGCTAAGAAGAGGTGAGCTAGCGAGTCATGAGAAGACACGGAGGGAACTTAAATGTAGATTAGAAAGAGAAAGAAGCCGATCTGAGAGGTAGTAGGATTCCAACTGCACGGCATTCTGGAAAAGGCAAAACCGTGGTAAAAGGGAGCTGGAGGCTGGAGCGGGGGGGAGGGACGGACAGGTGGAGAGCAGGGGATTTTGAAGGCAATGGAACTATCCTGCGTGCCCCGACAATGGTGGATACACGTCATGATACCCCCGTTCAAACCCCTAGAATGTGCGACACCGAGAGCGAACCCCAACTCAAAGCATGGACGCTGGGTTTAGCACTGATGTGTCAGTGTGGGTTCACCAGCTGTGACAAATGCACCACTCTGGTGGGGGATCCTGACAGCAGGAGGCGGGGACTGTGCAAGCCGGGGGGCAGGGGGCACACGGAAGTCTCTGCACGGTACTTTCCTCTCACTTCTGCTGTGAACCTAAAACTGCTCTATAAAATACATATATATAAAATGGTTGTTCCTTCCGAAAGGGAGGATTTAGCATAATTTTGATTTAGTTTTCCTTTTGCCTCTGTCACGTCTCATTTTTCTTCAGTAATCATGTCTCACTTGGGTTTTTTTTTCCCCACCCCAGGAAAATCACTTCTCCAAGTCAGTCTGGAGAAGGGAGTTCTTGGCCACATTCCTAAGAAGCCTTCCTCAACAGATGTCCCCTCGCAATAAGATTCAACGCGACATTTTAGAGTCACGCAACTATGGGAGGAAGAGGAAAAAAAAGGAAAAAGCGCCCGTCACCTGCGTCGGAGCTGGATAACTGGATCCCGACGTCCCCGAGGAGACGCTCCGTGTCCTCTAGCCAGGACAGCGCCAGGCGCAAGATGTCCAGTGCCACCTTCTGGAGCCCTGAAACGGGCGGGCTCACCTGAAGGCTCTGAAGCACGTCCACCTCCTTCTTCAGGTCCTTGCTACAGCAGGACATTTTCATGCACGCCTGGCAAGAGACGACACCATGAGGAGCCCAGACGCGCGCCAGAAACCAGCACCCGGACGGCCGCGCTCCCGACCCTGCCGTGAAACAGGCCGTGCCACGTGCTGGCCGCGCGGGGCGGGCTCCGTTGTATTTACCCCCCGTGTTGGGGCCGCTTTTGCCTTTGTTCGTGTGTTTGTTTGTTTGGACTCTTAATTTGGACTCTGGATGGTCAGAGAGACCCCGCTTTTAGGTCTCTGCAATTCCAAAGCCAAATCGCCCAGGACCACGGGCTGAAACGAGAACCAGATTTGGGTGCTTCTGCACGTCAAACTCCCTGTGGAGATGAACAGAGGGGCTGGCCAGAGAGTGGGGTTTCCTGATTTGAAAGGGTGCTGACGAGCCCGCGTCTGCACAGACTCCCCAAATAGCAGCTGCTTATTTCCAGAGGAAGCAGACAGGGCTGTCTGCTCGATGGGCTCTGTGCCCGCGTGGGAGCCCTGGGGGTTCAGGCCGACTTCTGGTCCCAGTCTCCACCGGAGTCAAAAGCAAAAGGGGCAACAGACAGACAGACAGACAGACAACAAAGACCATCAGGCTTTCCATCGCTGGGCAGAAAAAGAAGCTGCAAATAAAGAGTAGGAACATTTCTTTGGTTTCTCTGGAAATACTAGGGGGCTATTTTTTCTTTC
This sequence comes from Acinonyx jubatus, assembly GCF_027475565.1. Lineage (NCBI taxonomy): Eukaryota > Metazoa > Chordata > Mammalia > Carnivora > Felidae > Acinonyx > Acinonyx jubatus. Next base: position 10,999,301 of record NC_069381.1, on the reverse strand, counting down.
CTGCTGGGGTCGGGGACTACCCCAAGTCAGTACTAGGAGTGTGTCGGGCGTCTTTCCCTTGGCCACACCAAGTTCACCTGGGGCTCTTTGTTTTCTATTCCCAAACAAGTTTCTCCAACAAGAGAAAAGGACAAAAAGAAAAAAGAGCAGAGCATTTCTGCCCCACCTGCTCCAAAAGCGCTGGGTAATTTCCCACACAAGCAGCACAAGAATGAGGCGAAAAGAGGGGCGCCTGGGTGGCTCAAGTCGGTTAAGCGTCCGACTTCAGCTCAGGTCATGATCTCACGGCTTGTGGGTTTGAGCCCCGTGTCGGGCTCTGTGCTGACAGCTCAGAGCCTGGAGCCTGCTTTGGATTCTGTGTCTCTCTCTCTGTCCCTCCTCCACGCGCACACACACACACACACACACACACACACACACTCTCTAAATGAATAAATAAATAAATAAATAAATAAATAAATAAATATTAAAAAAAAAAAGAATGAGGTGAAAGAGACGTTTGTAAAGAGCAGAGGGGGGCCACCTGGCAGTTGTCTAAAGATGTCTTCAGCTTCTCAACGTTCTCTGTGATTTCCTCCCGTTTGGAGCTGTGGAGCTGAGTCTCCTTCTGCAGGGTCCATTTTTTCTGCTGAAGGTTGATGCTGTCCTCCGTGACCTGGGTAATCTTCTCTATTAACTGGTGAGAAAAAAGGAAAGAAAGGTTTACGGCACAGGGCGGCTCTGGGAAGGGAGCTGGGGGCGTTGGGTTGAAGCTCCCGGCTCGACAGGTGAGAAGGGAGGTCCTGACGTGTGCCTTGGGGATGGCTCCGGAGGAGAACATTGGCTCTGTCCCCAGGATGTGTTTCCCAGAATCAGAGATGACTTTTAAGAGCCAAGGATCTGTAACGCTGTCACAGGTCTGTTCTAGATACTTCTGCACTGTGGTGGTGATTCATAACACGGAGCCTGATGCTGTGGGCTCATTAATAGAAGGTCAGCGTCCGCAGCCGCTGTAGAGCAGGTCCTGGTGTGGTTTCTTATGTGTGTTGACACAGAGGGATGGAAAGAAAGTCGGGAAGGACGACGAGGCGGTCATTACAGCCAGAAGTCCGTCCCCACTGCCCTCTTTTCTCTTCGGAAGGAAGGCACGGTTTACGGAGAGGCCGCCCCCCCCCCCCCCGCTTTTTTTTAAGGTGCTAACGAAGGGTAAATGCGTGTGTCTGGTGACCAGAAATAGGCCTGAGTGGTTTAATTTGATTTTCAGAGAAACGTTTCAAGGGAGTTTAACTGGCTTTTACTTTAAAAGCCAGGAAATCCCATAAAATCAAAACAAATCTTTATGGTGTAGCAACAGCGTGAAAAATATGTGCCATCAACCAAAACCAGAAACATATGCTCCCCGTGTCTGGGGGCCCAGGTCCCAGGGAAGGAAGTGAAAACTCCAGACAAACCTGCTGATCGGTGACGGATCTGTCCAGGAACGGCTTCACCTGTCCGTAGGTGGCCTTGATGATTTGAGTTCTGAAATGCTCCAGCTGTAGCACAGAAAGGGAAGGCGACAAGAGTCGGCGGGGCCGCCCGGAGCCGGCAAGCCCGCGCATGGCACTTCCAGCGCCGGGGTCCGGGAGTCAGAAGGGTCCGCACGCCTTTAGTGGTCGCCACGGGTCACTGAAACGGTCACCTCTCGCCGGAAGGGGCGGGGCCCGCGGAAGAGAGCCGGACAGCAGGCTTTGATGACTGTTTGGGTCTGCCTGCCTAACCCAACCCACACGCGTGGTCAGCGCACAGGCTCGCGCCCTCGGAGGAGCCACTTGCTACCAATTACCCGGCGGGGAGTCTGGGGCCGGGAGGCTCTTCCATAATTGCTGAGCTGGCGCCAGGCTGTGAAATAAATATTGAGGCTGTCAGCCCGAGGAGATGGTGCAATCAGCTCGGGTGCCCGGGGAGAGAACAGTGTGCTCCCTTCTGCCATTCTGGGCCTTGGACCACGCGTGTCCTGGAGACTGTGCCTACGGTCTTCGTGTCCCCAGAGCCCGGTGCACTGCCTGACGGAGTAGGCCCTCAGTCCCCATTCACCGAACGCTTGAATGCAGAGACGTCGGCCAAACGCCGAGTCTTCTGCTTTGGTTCAGCCGGCTTTTATCGAGCGCCTCCTTGGCGCGGGCGTTTTCAGATCGCAGCTGACGAAATGGCACAATGAGATTAGATCGGGGCACACAGAATGGCGAGCTCGAGGTGTCCAGTTCCACGAGAAGAGGGGGCAGAGGCAGCCCGCCTTTCTCCGGGAATGTACCAACATGGCCCGGGGTTTTGGTTCGCTGGTAAAATACGGTCACTGCCTCTAAAACGGAGCCCTGAAGGGACCGTAGGTGCCACCGAATCAACTTAAAAGTCAAAGGGTCCCGGGGCGCCTGGGTGGCTCAGTCGGTTAAGCGTCCAGCTCTTGGTTTCAGCTCAGGTCATGATCTCATGCTTCGTGGGTTCAAGCCCCTGCGTTAGGCTCTTCGTGGAGAGAGCAGGGCCTGCTTGGGATTCTCTGTCTCCCTCTCTCTCTGCCCCTCCCTGCTCACTCTCTCAAAACTAAGTGAATAAACCACAACACAAAAGTCAAAGGGTCCTAATATGCACAAGTTTACTATGTACTGGGGAGTTCTGGGAACCCAGTAGTGGAACGGTGAGTCTTCTAGGGACACGCCGGCAATCACCCGGCCCAAAGCTGATGGGGGGCAGGGTGGTGGTCTCGAGGCACTCCAGGCCATCCTCCGGATCCACAGCCAAGGGGAGGGTCCTAACTAGCCCAGGAAGAGAGCACAGCTCGGGGGTGGAGGGGTAGGTCCTCCTGAACGATGGGCTCAGGCCTGGAGCTGGGGAGGGGCAGAGTCTCCGACAGAGAACAGGGCCATGGAAATAAGGGCGTGGGATGGGAAGGTGGCAGAGAGAGGGCTCACGCTCTGTCTTTTGAGTCTGGACCCGGAGGGCTCTCAATGTCTCTGAGGGTCCTCCGGGATGACTTCTCCCCAGAGCCACAACCCGGACCTTGGTGCCTGGGCAAGTGACAAAGATCATGCCTTCGGACCAGGTGTGCATTGGGGACTACCGAGTGCAGAAAAGGTGCACAAAGGAAGGCTCAGACCGGTGGGCTCTCTGCCCTCGCTGAGTGGTGGCACCTCGCGGGGATGGCACTGGAGAAGGGGGACATTTGTTGAAGGGGCTTTAAGATCTGCCCAATAGTCACCATTGTTACTAAACTTGTATGCGCCTCTGACAAAGCCCGGTCACGCTGCCCACTTAAGGCTCGGAAGGGCTTTGGGAGCTGGGCCACGTGGGACGGAGGCGTGGTTCTTAACTTTTTTGGGTGGTTCGCAGACCCTTCTGAGGATCCAACGAGCGACACGGTGAACCCTCTTTGCCAGAAAAACGATGGCGCCAACACATACACGCACAACTTGTTCTTGGGTTGCCTGGAGCCGTGCTTTGCCAGGAGAGAACCCCTTGAGAAGTCCAGGGTCGGGTGCCCTTGGAGGGCCATATTCTGGAGGGTCAGTGCCCCCATCCTGGCTTCCTGTTTGCTCTCCCTTAGCCTTCGGTGAAGTCTCGTCTGCATCTCCTGGCCCTCACATCTGTGTCACGCATAAGAGGAAGGGCCACTGGGCCACCTGGGGCCTGAGTATTACAGAAACGGCATCCCCAGACCAGCCCGTCAGCCTGCTCACCACCCTGCCCAGGGACTTCCTCATCTAGCGTGAGCTTTGACATTCTGGGGTGTTACTTTATTTCCTTAAGGACACCGACTCTGACATCTGCGGGGGGCCCAGAGGAAGAAAAATGATGTTAAATGTCAGGACAAAAAAAAAAAAAAAATGTGAGGAAGAAAGGATTAGAAACACCATGGGATCAAGAGGCTCAAACTCTTCCCAAGAGGGAACCGCATGGCGGGGTAATTGGGGCCAGCACGGAGCCGGGACGGGCTGCCTGGGCCTCAGACAATGGCGACATGTTCGTGTGGGCAGCTGCCCAGCAGGAAAAGCCTATTCGGGGTGCCCACGGGGGTGCAGGAGCCACACACAGTTTCTCCTCTGGGATAAGAGGGAGGATTCAACCAAGGCCGATGCCCTCCTCACTCGTCCCCACCAGCTGCTTGGGTGCAGAGGACCCAGGGGGAACGTGGGTGGGCCGCTGAAGGGGGCTCTGGAGCTCGCCTACCTGACCTACTGCCCTTTCCAAATTGACTTTAATGAGATTCTCTCTGTTCCCCATTTCTTGCAGCTGGAGCAATTTCCTTCTGGAATCTTCCTGAAGCTTCTCTTCAACCTGAAATGATGATGAAAGCATGTGCTCGCTGCTAATGGGATAACGCACTCCAGGGGAACTCCTCTAGCAGGTCTAATGGCCCTGTGGGGGGGGGGGGGAGTCCCGGGGGGGGCAGGGGCGGCTGCAGCCCAGGTGGTGGGGGTCACAGTCACACACAGGGTGGAGGCAGGCTCACAGGAGCCACCCCTCTCCAGGGGAAAGGGCCGAGCTCTGCACCCCGGGCTCAAATGCATCCTATCGCAGGCTCCAAACCTCTGCTGGGTCCCCAGCAAGTGCTGTGACCACCGCGACCAGTGTCCTCATCTGTCAAATGGGGATGATGATCCTAGTACGCCTCGTAGGGTTATTACGGGGATTCAAAATGTTTAGAGTAGCGCCAGTGCTGTTTGAGGGTCTATAAATGCACCAGCTGTTGCAACCTGTGAAAGTGGACAGGAACGTCCACCATGTGCCTTATCGGGCTTATTATCGTAACTGTTTGTCATTACTGCCTTCAGCACTCACCGGTGAACTTTAGGGACTTACTAAACAATGTCTTTTAAGAAGCACAGCCTGAAAAGAAGGAGTTTGCAGCGGGGAAACCTGCCCATCTATTCCCCCCTTGCTTGGATCATAGTCAAGGCGAGGGGAGCTTTCGGGTGCTCGATGCTGCCCTCTGCTGGCTTTTATGGGACCCTGCGGGTGCGCTGCTCGTTTTTGAACATTTTGGAAGCACCTGTCGGGCCCAGGGCCCCGGCACTACTGGGCCAGCCAGCAAACTCCCCTGAATAAACGTGAGGGTGCGGTACTGAAACAACTTCACGAGCTGTTTCTCGGTGGGGCTGAAGAGGGAAGCCACAGATGTGAAAGGCTCAGAAGAGCCCTGTAGAGCTTTGTTCTGAGCAGTGGGGTTCAGCAGAAGAGCCCGGAACAAGCAATGGGACTTCGGAAAAGCCATCCAGCCTCTCGGGGCCTTCGCTTCCTCCCCGTACATCCCCCCACACCTAAACACGCTCCGACTTCTATTTCAGCAGACTTTGTTATATGCTCTGAAAGCCCAGTGCAGCCCCAGAGGACCCTGCCCTCACCCGCGCTCCCCATCCGGTGGATGGCACCCCCGTTCCCCACCCCAACGCTCGGGGTCGTCCTCCGCCGCCTCCCTGCTCGATCTCCCAAGCCCAGCGATCTCCAAGCCCGTGCTTGGATCTCCTCTCCAGGCACTGAGGACCTCTGGGCCCCGAGAAGTGGCCTCCTCCCTCTCGTTTCTTTCCTTCCAGCACATTCTTCATGGTGCTGTGAGAGTGACCAAGCCACGGAGCAGATCGGTCTGGCAGAACTTTCTGCGGCGATGGAAACGCTCTGTGTCTGGAGCCAGACACACCTGGCCTCCCGTCCCGGCTCTGCCACCCGCTGACAGCGTGGCCGTGGGCTAGTCACCTTACCAGGAACTGGGAGCCCCGATCCCCAACTCTGTAAACTGGACAGGATAAACGCTTGAGAGGGACGAAATGTTTGGCACAATGCCTGGTACGTGAGGGGTTATGGCCATCGTGTCCATCGGTATCACCAACCACAATGCAATCACGCCAGTTCCCTGTTCACAAGCCTCCGGCAGCTCCCCGCCGCCTGTGTGGTATGGCACCTGAGGGCCGGACTGATGCAAAACACCCAGCCGAGGATTCAAGAAGCCCACAAGAACTCCAAGCGAGGTAAGTAAAAAGGAACCCACGCCCAAATAAATCATAATACAGCTGCTAAAAATCAAGGGAAAAGAAAAAGTTACAAGTGGCCAGAGAAGATAGATTACGTAAAGGCCCCGCGGTTACACATCTTTTTTATTGAGGTTTGTTTTTTTAAAAAATTGTTTTATATTTATTTATTTTTGAGAGACAGAGTGAGACCAAGTGAGAGTGGGGGGTGCAGAGAGAGAGAGAGGGAGACCCAGGATCGGAAGCAGGCTCCAGGTTCTGAGCGCTCAGCACAGAGCCCGACGCGGGGCTCGAACCCACGGACCTTGAGATCATGACCTGAGCCGAAGTCGGACGCTTAACTGACTGAGCCACCCAGGCGCCCCTAGGCTTCTAAATGACTTGTAAAGAGAAACAACATGATCCAAGAGACAATGAAATGATGATGGGCCTAATGCTATCTGTAAGGTGCTGAAGAATGCCATTGCTAAGTTGACAGTCAGTCAAAATGTGTTTTAAGAACGAAGGTTAAATATTCATTTCCAAAGATGTGCGTGTGTGTGGAAATCTGGGAGAGTTTGTCATCAGCACGGCCACGCCGAAGGAAAACACGGATGATGTTCTTCAAACAGGAGAACAATGATCCCAGATGGATGATCAGAGATGCAGAAAAGACAGCAGAAAACATAATGTGCGGGTATGAATACTGACTATGTAGAAATACTGATAAAGGTCTTCTGGGGTTTAAAACGTAGGGAATAGTTTAGAAATGGTAACAACAGCATACAAATCTGGAGGGGGCGAGTGAAGTTAGTGTTCTAAAGTCACTGCCTTATCAAGGAGAAGGGCACAATTATCAGCTAATGTTGGATCTTGGTTAAGTCAAAAACGCAGATTATAGTCGTTAGGCTGACCTTTCTAAGAATAGTTAAAGAGTGAAAAACTCAATTAATATTGGATTTTGGGAAGTCAAGGCTGAATGCTGTGGTCTTGCTATTGCTAAAAGAGTAGTAAAAGAAAAAAGATTTTCCAAGCTCATAGAGAGAAAAAGGGAACGACAGGAAACCACTAACTCAAAAAAGGGCAAGAAAGGAAGAAAAGGGAACATTGCCTAGATCGTACAGGTGGCCATGAGCAGGAACATAGATTGAAACCCCAGTGCACCAGCAACCACATCATATATAAACGGGCTAAAAGGCAAAGAGTGTCAAAGTGGATTTTATAAGGACGATATGCTACTTAGAAGAGATAGGTCTAAAACTTAAAGACTGACAGAGAAAGTAGGAACAAGATACGCTATGAAAATTCTAACCAAAAAAAGCCAGTGTAGCTTAGATTAATGACAAAGCAGACGTTAAGGGGAAAACACTACTAGAGTTAAGAGGGACATTTTATGATAAGCAAAGGGATTTTTTTCCACCGAGCAGTATTAAAATTCTAACTTTATACGAACCCAGTAACGTATCGCTTCTCGGCCTTTGGGCTAAGATCAAGTGAACCTGGTAACGTAACCTCAAGACACACAAAGCAAAAGCTGGCGATACTCAAAGCAGAACACACAAATCTGCAATCGTGAGATTTTTAAAAAATATACCCCTTCAATGACTGAGAGAACACGCGGCCAAGAAACAACCCAAAGACCATTTAAGTTTGAACGACATCATTGGCAAGCTTGGTTTAATGGATCGGTTCTCTTCTGGATAATTTTTACAAGAGTGGCAGTCAGTCTAGACTAGTGGTTACACGTGGGAGCACTGGAGTCAGACAGACCTGGGTTCAAGTTCTGAGTCGTACAGATATTTTACCTGTGTGAACTTGGGGAATGTCCTTTGCCTCTGCGAGCCTCAGTTTCTCAGCCCTGAAGTGGGGTTAATACCAGTATCGACCACACGGGGTCGTCGTGAGATTCATGGAGACGATGAGTGCAGAGAGCCTGGGCCCAGGGCAGTCACTGGGCCACCCCGTCCTTGTCTTACCTTTCTCTTTTCTCGCAGCGTTTTGGAGATCACGTTCTGTTCAGTAGAACTCTTCTTCAGCTCCTCCCTGAGCTTCCTCATTTCTTTCTCCATGTCTTGGATTTGCTGAAAGAGTTTCAACAACAGGAAGTAAGAGTTGCTGAATCTTCTGAATCTCTATGGCTCATTTCCTTGGGTTCATTAAGGCAGAAACCTAATCTGGTATGAGCTTAATTGCTTCCCTTGGGGGAAAATTCTACATCTGCGGGGCAAAGTAGATGTTTTTTTCAATTGATATATGGGAAATTGGGTATAGGAAAATGATTAGTTTCTTTTGAAAATCAGCATGGACCCTGCATTAAACAGTACAAGATGTCCATCAACTCATCAGAAACTCCTCTGAGAAACTCTTTTCGAAATCAATCTAAACAAGGGCTGCTTGGATGACACAATGGACACGGTCTGGAAGGACAGGACAAGGAAATTTTTCTTTTTTCCCCCTTGAGGCAGAAAATAGCAACGTTCCTAACACAGAGAAGAGCACGTCTCCCGGTGTCTAAGGCGCTGTATTTCCCAATGAATGGAAACATACATGCGAGAGGATTCGGCTGGCACACGGAATGAACGATTTCATTTTAGTACTCGTATTTTTGTTGTTATTTGTTTCCAAAGTCATCGTCTATAAAGCCAAATGATACCTCTTCTTTTTGCTTTGTTTTTATGAATTGGTGTAAAATTGTTATGTTCCAGTAAAAATACTTCAGGGAGAATTTCCTGTTAATGACAGTGCCCGTGCCTATGATAAACTGAGACGGTGGAACAGGAAGGTTTGGGCATCACAGAGCCAGGGGCAGGGGCCACAGAGTGTGTCCCCAGCCCAGCCCAGCCCAGCCCAGCTCCTGCCCGGCTCCAGGGCGAACATGGTGAGGTGGCCAGAACCCAAGCCCAGAGCATCCTGCCTCCCTATTTTCACCCATCTCTTCCTTGGGGCTGGAGGCAGCATTTCAAAGAATTAGGAGACGATGTTAAGAACCCATCATTGAAGTCCCGAGCTGGTGCTATCCAATGGGCCAAGGAACCCCTCCCCAACACCCCCAAAACCCTGAAGGTCAAAGTCTAGCCTTTCTGGGGACACCTAGGAGGGAGGAGGTTCAACTCACAATTTTGCAGAGTTTTAACTCTTTCCCTTGGGCTTCCTGGTGCTCCTTCTGAGAATCCTCCTTTCTTAGTTCTTCTTTCAGCATGTAGCACTACACAGAGAAAGGTCAACAGGCCGGGGGGTTGGCCGTGGGTCCAGAGTCCCCATATTTGCCCCTAAGAACAGTTCCTGTTGTTTAATCCAATCACATCCCCAAATTCCAAGGGAGGCGAGGCCATTTGTGTCGGATGGATGCATGGAGTTCCTAGTTCACCCTCTCACGAGTTCTGGGGAGAACACGTCCAAATTCTTCTTTTAAAAAAATTTTTAAAAATGTTTATTTATTTTTGAGAGGGAGAGAGAGAGTGAGCAAGCAGGGGTGGAGGAAGGGCAGAGAGGGGAGACAGAGAACCTGAAACAGGCTTCACACTGTCAGCGCAAAGCCTGACGTGGGGCTTGAACCCATGAACCATGAGATCATGACCCGAGCCGAAGTCAGATGCTCAACCGATTGAGCCACCTGGGTGCCCCTAAATTCTTCTTTTAAGAGTCAGCAATCTACACCACAGGGCAGACCCAGCTTTGCAGAGTCTGGGTACTAAGGGTGGAGGAATTGGGTGTGTTTTCCTCTGTGACCAGCCAAAAGTGGCTTTCAGGAATACACAGAAGAGCTTCGTAAGTGAACCTGGAAGGCTCTTAGAGCTTTCTGTGAGTCACATCTCAGAGACACATCTGCCCCGGCCGAGGAAGCGTAAAGGAAACAGCTTTTCTGGAGGGCAGCCTGGCAACACGCATTCAGAACATAAAGATATGGGGCGCCTGGGTGGTGCAGTCGGTTAAGCGTCCGACTTCAGCTCAGGTCGCAATCTCGCGGTCCGTGAGTTCGAGCCCCGCGTCGGGCTCTGGGCTGATGGCTCAGAGCCTGGAGCCTGTTTCTGATTCTGTGTCTCCCTCTCTCTCTGCCCCTCCCCCATTCATGCTCTGTCTCTCTGTGTCCCAAAAATAAATAAACGTTGAAAAAAAATTTTTTTAAAGATGTGCCTTCTTTTGACCCAGAAATTCCCACTTTAGTAGTATGTCTTAAGGATGATGATCAGAGAAATCAACAAATCTGTAGGTTCAAGGGTGTTCCTCACAGTATTGTTAGCAACAGAGGAAAAAAAAAAGGAGGAAAAAAAAAAAAAAAGAAACAACCCATGTTTGATAACTGGATCGTTTTATCACCTTGTGTACATCCAGGAAAATATTATGTAACTTTTAGGACCAGTGAGATATTTTGTAGCTTTTAGGACCCATGATAGGAGCTTTTATTTATTAACACGGGAAAACACTAAGTAGTTAAAATATAAAAAAAAAAAATTGCGTATAGTATAAAATTTTAAATATATATTTTTAATTTATAATAGATGGAAACAAGTCCGGAATTTAATATACATTCAAGTATCAATGTGGATTTCTAGAGGTAGCACTGTCTTTTCTAGCTCTTTAATTTTGCTTTTCAACCTCATCTACTTCTTTTCCTAAAATTAACATGCGTGACAAAGGGAAGGAGGAAAAGGAAAGACGGGTATCTGAGAGGCTCACGAGAGCCTCACCCTTGGGGGCGATGAGGAGGGGAAATGGGGAGAAAAAGAATCCAGATGTACTTCAGGAAGTTGGATAATCAAACAGGCGCTGTTGTCCCGTATCTCTTCCCCTTGGCAATCCGCATGCGCCCCCATAAAGCTGTGACCCCCTGTGTCCAGGGCATCAGTCTGCCTGGGAGAAATGACGGTGCAGGGCTCACCAGGCGGCTGGCCAGGCACAGAGGCAGAAGAGCACGACTGAAATCAGCATCCCACTTCTCAGAAAATGCCTCTGTTTTCCCCCGTTTCACAGATGTGGAAATGGAGACCCGTTCCGTTACCACAGAAGAAAGCTCAGGGATCGGATCCCAGTCTGTCCGGCCCCAAAGCTGACGCTCTGCCTTTTCTCAGTTCCAAACAGCGTTGTGCTAAGCACCAGATGTTACTCCTTGTGCCTTATCTTTGGAACTCCAAGATCTGTCTCCACCCCCGTAACCCTGATCAGACGACCACTGTGAATCTTTGCGCTGTCGCCTGAGATGACAGCTATTCGGTTTTTCCTCGACTCGGGGAAACAGACAAACCACACAAATACCGAGGAACCTTCCTGGGGGCGCCTGGGGGCTCAGTCAGTTGACCGTCTGACTCTCGATTTCCGCTCGGGTCCTGGTCTCATGGTTGTGAGCTCAAGCCCCGCACTGGGTTCCGCGCTGACAGTTCGGAGCCTGCTTGGGACTCTCTCTCTCTCTCTCTCTCCCTCTCTCTGCCCCTCCTCTGCTCATGCTCTCTCTCTCTTTCAAAACAAACAAACAAACAAATAAACACCTTATTCTACAGGATCAGGAGTCTAAAGTCAGGATTATGGGGTGCCTGGGTGGCTCAGTCGGTTAAGTGTCCAACTTCGGCTCAGGTCATAATCTCGCGGTTTGTGAGTTCCAGCCCCGCGTCAGGCTCTGTGCTGACTGCTCAGAGCCTGGAGCCTGTTTCAGATTCTGTGTCTCCCTCCTCTCTGACCCTCCCCCATTCATGCTCTGTCTCCCTCTGTCTCAAAAATAAATAAACGTTAAAAAAAAATAAAGTCAGGATTGAAGGACGCATTTGCAGAGTCAAAGTTACGTTTAAAAAGCTCCTTAACTTGCAGAGAAGCTGGCCCCTCGTGTGCCTTTCGTGTTTTGGGCCATCCGCCAGTCGGACTCCCTGTGCCTTCCCTATGCTCTTGGCCACCAGCCTCCTCTCGCGGTGGTGGGAGAGGAGAGAGTAGCATTCGAAGCTGGGGTCCAGGTTAAAGGGGATGAGTCATGGGACTCTGCTGGTTGCTTTTTGGGGGGCATCACTATGGTGATGGTGACCTGACACTCACTCTGGAGCTGAGGGCTTCAAGCTGATGTTCCTTTTCTTTGTTCTCACTTTTTAGTTGGTTCACCTCTTGTGTGAGTTGCTGAATTTGCTCATCCCTTGTTGACACTTCCTTTTGCAAAGATGACACCATCCCTGTTAAAGAAAAAAGCAAAGACCCGCAGAGGTCAAAGAGGCAGTAAGACTTACTGTCACCACAGCTCTCAGCCAACCCATGGCCGAGCCCCTTCCAAGCCCCGGCCACACTTGGTGCTCGTCTACACCCGAGGAGGATGCGTCCAGGCTCCCGGAGCTGGGACAGGGATAACACTGAAGTGAGCTGAACGGTGTTTAAGACCTCGGTGGGAACAAGAAGTCAGCGAGTGTCGCCGTGAGACGGAAAGCCTTTCGGGGCCCCTGTGGGCTCAGGTTTGGCAGGAGAGGACACGCCATGGGGAACATACCTCGGGACCAAAGGCCCAGAACAGGGGAGCACCAGGAGCTTTTCACCAGAGCCACAAAAGGCTTGTGGCAGAAGGAGGCTGTCAGGGGCGGGATTCGCGCTCGCCTGACTTTGGAACCTGTTTCTACCACTTAGCGTTCTTGGACCTGTTACTTTCCTTACGAGTACCTTTCACTGTATCTCCCCCACAGAGTGATTATGAGGCTTTAAAAACATATAGAGAACATAGGAGAGTGGCTAACTCACAGTGTTTGCCACATGGTGGCACCTATTTTTTGTGGTAGCCAGCTCCTAAAATGGCCCCAGTGATCCCCGCCTCCCAGATCAGGCCCTTGCACAGCACCCTCCCACCACGGGTAGGGCTGAGGTGTTTAATCAGTAATGATACTACCGAAAAGATGGGACTTCCTAGGTGGGTCATAAAGGACTTTGCGGCTTCCCCTTTGCTCTCTGTTGGATCACTCACTTAGCGGAGGAAGCCCACCGCCATGTTGTGGGGACACTCAAGCCACCAAGGGAGAGGCCCACGTTGTGGGGAGTGGAGGCTTCCAACTAACAGCCACACGGGCGAGCCATTCCGGAAGCAGATCCTCTGGCTCCTGTTGGGGCTTTAGATGATGATGGGACAGTTGCCCCGGCCAACATCTTGACTGCGCCTCATGGGAGACCCTGAGAACCAAGTCACCCCCAGATTCCCGAACTCCAGACGCTGGATGAGACGCTAAACAGTGGTTGTTGTTTCGGCCACTGCATTTTGGGATAAGCGGTTACGTAGCAGTAGGTAACTCATACATTGCTGGGCTCTCGTATTGAGGACACGTGGAAAGAAGAGGGCAGAGGTGCTGTGGGGTTGGATTATCTCACATGGTTCTTTCCCGATTATGCCCAATTTTGTCGGTAGGTAACAATCAAGAAGGTACGTGAAATAAGGAACAAGATGTTCCAGAATTTCCTTTCAACGATAGGCTCTGTCACAGGACACAGTGAAGTTACTCCGGAAACAGGTCGGTCCCTTTGGGACTTGGCTTCATGCTTTGTGAGGAGGGACCAGAACTTTCCCCGGGATGTAATTTGGCCTTACAACTGAGGCAACACGCTTTGGTTTTCTTTTTCTTTTTTTCTTTTTGTTGCAGAGAAAGGTTTGTTTTCTTGAATAATTGATCTGTGCTGTTGCTGAAGCCACAACGTACAAACGACAGAGAGGGGCTTCTTTCTTGGTCTCGTCCTCTTCCTCCTTGGACAGAGTCTTGGCGATTTCCTCCTCTTCGGCCCGGAACCAGTCTTCACCGCCCTTCGCGGGCTTCCCTGGTCTTAGATCTGCGGGCCTCCGCGGGGTGAGCCAGGAGCTTCTTGCGAGCCTTGCCTCCCTCCAGCTTCTGGATGTGCTCCGTGAGAGTGTGCCTGTTTCTGAACACATTACCCTTCACTTTCAGGTACGGGCTGTGAGACACGTGTGGCGGGCAATCTCCTTAGATTCACGGGATCTTCTGAGCAGCCGACACAGAATTCTCGTCCTCCCCATCCAGGTCACGTCTCAGGCATTCGAGCACTGGCGGTACCTTTTCTCTTACCAGTGTGCGTATGCCTGCCCTTCTGGTGGGCCGAAGTGTTTTTCCGGCATCGAACCCCGGAACAGACGGTCACAGGCTTCTGGATGATCAGCCCATCTTTGATCAGTTTCCGGATCTGCTGGTGGGAGCTGGCATTGGCGGTTTCATGTGTCTCACTGGGATCCAACCAGACCTTCTTTGTGCCACAGCGGAGGACCCGGGAGGCAAGCCTCTTTCGAAGCCTGAGCACGCTCATGGCTGCGGCCGCAGCCCCGAAAGGAAAGCGAGGCAACCCCTGTTTGAGTCTCTACCAGATACCGTGTGTATTAGGAAGCCTCTCTGTTCCGGATGCTGGGACAGTGAACCATTCCAGGCCCGTGTGAGCTTTGAGATTGTTCGCTCTGCATCGGTTGGGTCCTCTTTCCCTGTCCGCGTGTGTATGCTTCTCAGTACTCAGCTGAAGACTGGCGGGGGGTGGGGGACCCTCTAAAGGTCACCGGGCGCGGTCTCTTTGCACAGCCTCTCCTCCCGGGCACTCTGCCCAGCAAACTGTGGCTGCGTGGGCCTCTCCAATGCCGTCCCCTCAACCTGGGGGCCCACTGGGCTGTGCCTGGGTTCTCCTTCCCATGCTGTGGTCTGGAGCCCGTCTGCAGGCAGTAAGCTGGGGCGATCATCTGCTTTGTTCCCTCTCCCCTGGATCACTGTCACGTGGAAATAATCGTTTCAGATGCATTTTTTCTTCTTGTGGTTGTTTCAGGCAGGAGAGCCAATCCAGCCCCTGCTATCCCATCTGCCCTGTACGTTTTTCTTGCCTCTCTCATTGCGGAAGCAGGCGCTGTGATGGCCTGTGTCAGCCTGGTCCCTGAGGGGCTACAGCACGGGCCAGGCCCCTGCTAACCCATGATGGACCCCAGATGGAAATAAGACATGAGCCCGTCTGTTGTAAGCCCCCGAGGCTCAGCATAGCCCAGCCCGGTGCTTCTCAAACTTGAATGTGGGCAGGACACATCTGGGTCTCACCGAAGGGCAGATTCCAGTGCAGGAGGCCTGGGCTGGGTCTGAAACTCTGTGGTCCTCACGAGGACCCAGGGCGTGCTGATGCGGCTGGTCTGGGGACCACACGTTGAGTGGGTCCAGCCCACCCCCAGTGTTACCCCAACCCGGGTCTGTCCAGTCCCTGAGTGGAGAAAGTGGTATCCAAGAGAGGCCTGAAGCATGGATGAGATCTGACAGGCTGGTGTCGGGGAGGGAGACAAGGGCTCAGCGTGTCATGTTCCTGGTGCCCAGAGCAGCACCCGGCCTGCAGGAAGTGCTCAGCAAATATCCGAGGGCGTTGTCAATCAGGGAAGAGTATAAATAGGCTTGGCAAGTCGGGGGGTGGGGTGCAGGTAGGGGTGGTAAACTGCAGAGTGAGATAGAGGAAAAGCCGGTGGTCAGGCTGCCCCGGTGCACGGCCTACAAGTTCACATAGAGATAGATGGCGATTCGCCGTGGCTCAGCGCCGAGCTTGGCTTTTACAGCTATGGCCGTGTCTCCTGCTGTGTACCGGGTGCTGTGAGAGCAATACGCCCAACCCAGGCTCACTGCCTGCTCCCCAGTCACCTGCTTCGCTCCACCCCTCCCTTCCTCTGTTCATGGCTTCATCCTCTCCAGGTCTCTAGGCGTGTGATTTCTCTCTAAAAATCCCAGTGGCTTCCCATCAGCCTTAGAAGAAAACCCAGACTCCTCCCCAGGATCTATTCCCTCCTCCCTGCCTCCCTCTCTGACCCTGCCCTCCCCACTCCCCTGTTCCCTGGACTCCAGCCACACTCACCTTCAGCTCCTCTCACATGGCCACAGGCCCTTTGCACTTGTGATCTCCCTACCAGGAACACTGTTCCCTCTGGCTTCCTGACTGCTCTTCCTTTTCGCCTCTTCAAAGACCCGTCCTTGCCTACCCACTGAGCTATTCTCCCTTTGCTTCAGCCCCCGAAGCATGTGGCTGCCACCCTGCCCAGTTTTCTCTGAAATGGGCTCGTTTATTTACCTACTTTTAGTGTCTGTCACTCACTCCCAAGTGTGAACCCGATGCGTACAGGGAGGGTGTGCTCAGGGCTCTCTCTCCCCAGTGCCTAGAACAGGGCCTGACACCTACTAAGTGCTCTATAAACATGCTGAATGAATGAAGGGATCCAGGCTAAGAAACAGCCGTCCCTGGACAGTGTGTTGGTTCCCACCCTAAGGCTTTTAGCACAGAACCACCTCTGTGGGCCAATTAGAAAATATTTTCACGGGGGCCTGAGTGCACTGGCGTGAAATGGCTGAGATGATGGGTGCCCTAACGTGGTGACCCCACTTTGTCCACGTTTGGGCTTGCATCGAAGGCCAGCTGGCTGAGGCCGACGCTCAGCAGACACAGCTAAGAGATAACCTTGGCTCAAATAATTACCGGGCCCTGCCCTAGAAACAGGATGGCAAAACCCCTCTCTCGAGGGTGCACTCGAACTCACTGACACAGGCCACTGAGAAGGTGTCTGAGGCTATGCCCCAGATCAGGGAGCAGCGGCTCGGTGGTGAGCTGGCGATGTCTGCCGTGGCCTGGGAAGGAGGGGGAGGGCATCAGCTCTCAGGCCCAGGTCAGAGAGCGCTCACCTGAGGTGATGGCATTGTCCTTCCTCAGGTTCTCGCCCTCGTGCTTCAGGGACGTGATTTCTGAGTTCCTCTCAGACAGGGTCTGGCAGAGCACCTGGTTGTAGCCTTTCTGCAGGGCACTGATCTATGGGAGGAGGCGACACACAGTCAGAGGGGGCTTGCCCAGGTCTGCCGGATCTGCTGGTACTTCTCCACAGCTGGGCAACAGATTTGGATTGATCTTTGGTGGGGTGTTGGGAAAGCCATGCTTTTGACTTCGAACGGGAGAGGGCCTGTTCCTTCAGTGATCACCATGTCCTATGGAATGAAACCATGAACCTTATCTTTGCGCCCAGAAAGTGGCTCAGGAGCAGCTGTCACCGGGGATACCTGATCCCTCAGACACCTCCCGACCACCTTTGGACTCTCAGCCATAAACAGACCAAGTGCTGGTTCCAGATCGTCCGGCGCTGACTGGATGGCAGAGCAAAGTTCGTGAAAGGGAAGCAGGTTACGAAAGTAATTCACTCAAAAGATAACAACAGTAGCTCGTATCTCGTGGGACGCTCGGAGCTCACAAAGCCTTTTTACAGATGACACTTCGACAGCTCGTCACAGCGCTGCAGAAGGCCGAGGTTCCCGTCAATGCTCCCATTTTCGCCCATTGAGCAGACAGAGTCTCGCAGAGATGAGGTCACCTGCTCAGGATCACACGGCTAGGCAGGAGCGGAGTTATGATTCAACTAGTGTCTAGGTGCCCAGTTCTAGCTCTTTCCACCTTGCTGGATGGCTCTAGGAACCAGCATAGAGCACAGCGTGGACCCGGGAGCCCTCCACTTCTGTTTCTGGCACTTACAGGCTGACGAATCCAGGGAGGACACCGGATTCTGTCTCACTGATTCACTCTGTACATGGGGTGACGGTGGTCCCAACCGCACAGGATGGTTAAAGGGATTTTCATAAGTTAGGGCATGGACAAGTGCTCGGATCACGCCTGGCACACGGCATACGGGTAGGAGCCGTGACTACCCTCTGACCTCACCAGGTGTGTTTTACCTGTGTCTTCTCAAGTCTGTCGGGGGGGAAGGTAGGTTGGCAGTATTTTCACGGGCATTTGTAAGCCCTGCCACGGCTCACTTCAACACCAGTGTGACCGTTAGGCAGAAGTGCCGTGATTCCTGTTAACACGCTTATCCTGCTGTAGGTGAAGCGTAAAAAATGATGGTGGGGGGGGGGGGGGGGACGCACTCAGGTAATGCAAGTGAGGGCGCAGGGGGCCTTGCCACCAGGTGGCGCTCATAGTCCTCGTTCTGGGTTTCTGTCCCTGAGACTTGGCATTATGACTGGTAAAATTAACACAAGCATCAAGGCTTCACGAGTTTTCTGGCTCATTTCATGAACCATCGTTATTCAGGTTCTATGACAATTGGGGCAGTTACACTTTCTTTTTCCCCCGGGGTATCGGAGACACTGGAGAGGGGGCATTCGCTAGAAGGTGGTGGGGACACAGATGACTGTCCCCCACGCTCCCCAAGGCATGTTTGTGCTTTTGAAACTCTGAGTGAAAACATTGCTTTCACCTCGTACTGTTCTCGGTAGGGTGGGGGGGATGTAACTTTCCCATAAAAGGTACTTGGAATAATTTTTAAGAGTGTTTTTCCATGCTTTTATCTGCGTGACACCAGAGGCACAGCACAAAGAGACAAACTTCCAGAAGGGATGGGGAAACCACATGCCCTCCTGCCCAAAGATGCCAGTGCTTCTGCTTCCGAAAGATATAATGGAATTCAAACTACGCATCAGAGTTTTTAGGAGTTCAGATTCTGAGAAAACTCCAGGCTCCAAACGTCTTTGTTTCTTTCCCTACCGAAATGAATACCCATATTGTCTGTAACGGGCACACATCCCAAGAAGTTTCATGTCTGCTCTCCTGTGTAATAAGATGGGCAGTGAGTCATAAGAAAGCTAATAGTGTTAGGAGGATAGCTTCGAGAGAGTAATTTGCCTGCTAATGAGCACAGGCGTTCAAGGGCACGCAGAGGCAAGTACTTTCTAGTGATACAGCAGTGGATGGGAGACCTTTCAGAGCAGGTCATGATGCACCCACTTTCGGGGGGGACCAGGGAGCACCTAGAAATCCGAACAATAAACCGACCTGCCCATGCAGCTTATACTTCTGGCTGAATGTTCTGCAGGTGGTAGAACATTTAAGAAACTACAACGTGAGCCGACAGAACTTGATTCGGGTTCAAACCCACCGAAGGCTCCAGTTCAGATACGCCTTGTTACAAAATATTCTCTTTCGGTTACCAGTAAAGATCAAGGGGTGGGGGGCGGGGAGGCAACAGAACGATGGGTTGGTGTAATTCTTTCTAGACGCTTTCTTCGTGAGAAACTTGTTTCCAGATCTCACTAGCCACTTTGAACACACTCAGAGATAGGAGAGGATTACGTGATGTTATCTGTCAAATATATTTGACTAAAAAAGAAAAAATTGTATGGGAATTAATTCACCCCTTGTCCACGGATCTGGGCAAGACATGCCACCTGCACTCAGGAAATCTCTGAAATGGGAGAATAACTGAAAGGGAAATTACTCTGTCCGACAGCAAAATTGGGTTTAGATTAAGCAAAGAAAAGATGCTCATTCAGGAGTTGGCTACCCGTGAAGGCGGCCGTCAAGTAGGAAATCCTATAGAATCTGCTGCTTTTGTTGGTTTTCCCAAAACATGTCTGAGGAGTCATTTGTTCATTTAAATAAATTTAAATAGATTTATTTATTTATGTATTTATGTATGTATGTATTTATTTAGGATCCCTCTTGGGAACACAACCAAGGGAAGGCAAAGGTCATACCTGCCTCGTTCTCTGCCAAATTCCCAGAGCCCAGAAGAGGGCAGGGCACACGGCAGTCACCCAACAAATCTTATGTGACTGAATGGACGGGTGGATGATTGATGGAATGAGTGAATGAATGAACAGATGGGGTCCTAACAGAGCCCTAGAAGGTAACTGGGTCCACTCTCTGCCCTCACGGAGCTTCTAGTCTCCTGGTAGGATCTTCTAGGTTCACCACGCACGACCTCAGTCCTTTTCTAGGGCACCGTTTCTAGGATCGAGGCCACGCACCTTGAATTGGTCACAGAGGGAAAGGCCGTGAACAGGCAAGCAGAGAAAAGAGGCCCCAGGCATGACTAGTTCTAGGCAACATTATGCACTGAGACCACAATTCATCAGTGGCCAATTTTTTTTTAATTTAAACCAACTTTGTTGACACATAATTTATGTACCAGGTCAATGGCCAATTTTAAAGTACTTGAAGAAATCTGGGGGGGGGGGGGAATCTAGCTTGTCTCAAGAGAAAAGAACGTGACTATCCTGGACAGTGCGGAAATTCCAGGTGGAGAATTTTTGTCTGATGGCATTGCCTGCAAGTGAGCCAGCAAGTGCCTTCGGGGTTGGGCGAAGGCTTCGGTGTTTGGAAGACTGGGGATTCCTCCTCCTCCTCCTCCTCCTCTCTAGCTGACTGCCCACAGCTCTTTCTGGCTGGGGCTGGGTGGATGTGAGGGCCAGTCACTGAAGCAAAAGATCTGGGTAGAAACAGGAAGCTCAGTGAAAGCGTGAAGTCTCCGAAGGGGCGGACCTGCATTCGGCACACACCCGCTGCTCCTAACTTACTGGGCAAACGGAACAAGCTCCCCGTGGTCTCTGAGCCGGCCTCAGTCTCCTCCTCTGTAGAATGGTACATGTCAGAGACGGTGCGATTTAAATAAGCCAACGGACCTACGGCACTTGTGCCGGGTGCCTGCACGCTATAGGCGCTTAACAAAGTTAGCACGGTTCTACTGGGCTGTGTGCGTCGGGCCCCCAATTCCTGGGATTTGTACTCAAAGCCACCACGCTACGGGCCCTTTCGTGTCTATCCGCGTGGCTCCCCTCGTGCTCCCCGGCTCTACCCAGGAGCTGTCGCCCTGTGTCCCGATTCTAAGGCCTTCACCAACTTGTCACTGAGTCCTACCTGGCTTTTCAAGCTCTCGATCTCTCTCTGTTTGGCATCGATGTCTTCATCCAAAACCTGGAAGTTCTGTGAGGTGCCCCTCTCCTTCTGCCTGGAGGAGGTTTTCTCCGACAGCCTCTGACTCAGGTTGGCCACTTGGTTCTGCAGGTTCGCTATCACGACGTCTTTGTATTTGGATTCAAGTTCAAAATCCGAGAGACGGCTGATTTCTTTCCCCAGCAGCAGAATGATTTCATCCTGGGTGGAGGCCAGATGGGGAGTTTACTAGGTGTGGGTCCGGGTGCAAGGCTGAGCCCATTAAAAAAAAAATGTAGGAAAAACGCGGCGTAATTCTTTTGGGAAGGTGAGGACAGGCGGGGAGGGAAAAAGCAGACTTTCAAAGTCATCCTCATAACGTGGAAAACCTCACAGAGACAAGAGTTTGGTGAAAATGATACACCTGTATACACACTCCTGTAATAGATGTTTATACCTCACAGGCACTGAAAATTTCCTTTCTCATACAATTATACTTTTGTGTTGAGAACCAGCACCCCACATGGGAGCTTTTGTTGCTAGGGAGTTTAGTTCTAATATTTTTGTTTACAATATTCAGCCTAGCACGGTGGGGACCTAGGAAAGGTCGTTAGGAAAATGACATTCTATTTGACCACACGCTGCCTATAATGAGGGCTATTTTTTAACTTAAAAAATTGAATACGTTCGGAAATATTTCTTTCTCCTCTCCTCCCTTCTGGTACATCCTGCCTCTTTGCGTTATTCATGGAAAAATGTACTCCAGGTAACCGAGCCTGTAAAGTAAAGGAGACAGGAGTGGTGATTTATCTGTGTGGGCTCGTGTAAACTTGGGGTCGGGGGGTGGGGGGGAAACAACTGCCAGCTGACTTTACCCCCAGGTGTAATTGCCCCAGTTCTCCACGTCTCCGAAAGAGAAGACTCTGCAGCCAAAGAATGTGTTAGGCTTTTCCCCCAAAGGAAAAGAAAATAAGCCCCAAACTTCTCACCAGAAGTCATCAAGACAGCGTCAGAAAATCTGGAAAACAAGTCCTCAGGTGTATTTGCAAATGGAGCTGCAGAATTTCTGCTTTTCAATAGTCCCTGCTCTTCCCGCGATTTTCCATTGGTCGGAAGAGGGGTAACGGCTTTTTTGTAGGCCAGCTCATTTCCTGGGGAGCTAGCTACCCAGTCAGCCTAACGCCCTGCCAGCTCCCTGGCCCAAGGAAGGACAGGGTTTCTGACTTGAGGAAGCCTCTCTGACATTGCCAGTTGCTGCCAAGGGCCTTTCTCTGAATCCCTGCAAATGCCTGGGGCAAAGTTTCAAGGGGTGGCATGAAACACCTGGGCAGCCGCGTCTGTTCCACCCAATTAAGGTCAGCCGGGCGCTTATCGTTTATGCAGCAAACATTTATTGAGCAGCTACTACGCGCCAGACCCTGTGCTGGGCTCTGGAGCACCAAGAAGCCTGCAGGGTGTGGTGTCTCTGCGGCCTCTGCCTTTCTTTGGGAACAAGCCCCCCCCCCCCCCCTCCTTGAGAAAACACGCCCCCTTCCCTGTGGTCTTGGTAGGGCCGTCAATCATGTGCCCTGCTCCTTCCTGTCCCGCCTCCCATGTGCACGTGACCCAAGCTGGCCAATCAGGGCTTTTTCAGGGACTTGGCGCCTCTGTTACCAAGGGAGAGCATCTTGCCTCCTTTTGGATCACGAGCTTTAAACTTAGAGGCTTGTTTGCCTGAGTTGGTCTTTTCCAACACATGAAGCCAGCGTGCCGTTAGAAAGCCAAACTCCGAGGGAAACAGAAGGGAGGGATCGGTAGTAGGGAATGTTCTGGTGATTTTACTTAAGCTCCCGTACATCTAGCCATGCCTGAAACTAGTAGGCTTTTAAGTTTTCAAGAAGATGAGCCAATAAATGCTTTTTGTTTTGTTTTGGTTGCTTCAGCTGATTTGTTTATTGGCACTTTCATTTGAAGGAGTTCTGGGAAGTCAGGGCGTAAATGGCTTATAAATAGAAAAAATTATAAATCTGGTTGCATAATATTTCCAGCGTACAACTGGGATGGACTGAAGACCGGCTACAGCAAGCAGCAGAATCTACTACCCCGAATGTGGGCTGGTCCTGTGTCTTGCTTTGACCAAGGGAATGTGGCCGAAAAGATGGAGAGCAATCTTCAGGCAAGTTCTTAAAAGGCCGTAGAGCTTCTGTTCTGGCCCTCCGGGAAGCCCGGGGCTGCCGTGCTGTAAAGGAGCCCCGGATACTAAACCATGTGCAGAGAGATGCCCAGCAATGCCAGGCGTGCTGGCTGAGGTCCCGGACGTGGAGAAGAGGCCATCCCGGACCACTGGCTGGGCCAAGGGCTGGCTGACTACAGTTGCATGAGCGAAGCCAGGGGACACCAGCCGAAGAACATTCCAGGTCAACCTGTAGATGCTGGGAAGTAATAAACTGCTGGTTTTTTCTGGTGTGTGTGTGCGTGTGTGTGTGGGGGGGGGGGCGGTTTGAGTAGGCTCCACACCCAACATGGCGCTTGAACTCACGACCCTGAGATCAAGGGTCTCAGGGAGACCAGCCAAGGAGCCCAATACATTACTGTTTTAAGCCACTAAGTTTTGTTGTGGCTCGTACACAGCAATAGACAACTGGTGACAGCATCTGAGCCTGGCTTCTTGCCTCTCTGCAACGCTTCCAAAGTCTGGTCCCCAGACACCTGCCACTTGACGTCACAGATTCCCACGCCTAACCAGGACCCCAAGTGGTTCTGCTCCTCACAAACTTGGACAATTGCTGCAGGCTCAGGCCCTGGAAAGCAAGATAATGCAGGCCTGCCTCTTTCAGGATAATTTCAGGGTTATGTCTATGCAGGGAGACATCAACCTGGCTCCTTCCCAGGGTGGCTTGAATTCACCGGTTCTGGCCCCCATTCCCATTTCATTCTAAACCTCTCTGGTTCTTCAACCAACCCGTCTTCGCCCAGGCCTCGGCATCAGTGCTCACACCTTCCTGCCAGGAGATGTGTGCTCCCCACCCGTGTCCCACCACTCGTGGCTGACCAAGCAGCTACCGTGTGGGAGTCAGGAGTACCAGCTTCCAAGTTAACCCGACCTAGGGTCGAATGCCAGCTCTGCCCCTCACACGGCGTGACCTTGGGCAAGTGACTGAACCTCTCTGAGCTTCAGCTCCCCCACTGTACCCCCAGTGAGGGGGGTACAATCTCTTTTGAAGACGGTGAAGATTCATGAGCTAGCTGAACGTCAGGTGCACAGGACCCCTCACCTTATCCTGCTGGTCTGAGTCCTGGTCCGCATAAACCTCCCCGGAAGGTCCCGCCTCGGGAATCCCTTCGGCCACTGACGGTTCTGACAGTTCCACAGCGTTGGTCCACACTAACACACAAGATCAACAGAGAGCGTTACCTTAACACGGTGAGGGTCCCTAAGGTCCGGAAGGCTGTTTTCAGACTAACCTCACAATCTTCTCCCCCGTTACTAGAAAATTACAAAGCGATGTATACGCTCACTGAGCAATGGCGAACACGCACGACAGGAGCATGAGAAGGGGAAAGAGCTGCCTCATCCCAGGTCGCGGTGTTAACCAGGCCAGTTGGCTTTGGTGTGTCTCTTCCTAGGCTTTCTGCTAAGCCACGTAAGAGCTGATGACCTCGGGCAGGCCATTTACTCTCGCCAAGCCTTGGTTATATCACTTACATGTTAGTCTCTGTTATAAAGAGCACTTTGAGGATTCAATGAAGTAATGATGTACAGCAGGGGCTGGCAAACCGCGGACCTAGGGACAACCTGGCTGCCCAGCTGTTTTTGTAAATAAAGTTGTATTGAAACAACAGCTACGGTCATTCACTTATAGAGTGGAGTAGCTGTGACAGAAACCATAGAGCCCACAAAGTCTCAAATATTAACAGAAAAAGTTTCTCTTTACAGAGAAAGTTTCCTACCCCGGAGCATTACCTTAACATTCAGCACTAAACGTCAGCTATTTTTTATTGCAATTATGTCTTTAAAAGAATGGGTTTGTACTGCAGAGATTTTTATCTGGCTCATTTTTTCACCTTACAATGAACGAAAACATCTTCCCACGTCACTATCTATAGCTATGACACATTCCTTTTTCTTTTTTTTAATAGAACTAGGAGTTTGTGCCTTTTAATTCCCTTATACTGTGTTTTTCAAATTATATTTTTAAATGTTTATTTATTTATTTATTTTTTTTTGAGAGAGAGAGAGAGAGAGAGCCAGCAAGGGAGGCGCAGAGAGAGAGAGAGAGAGAGAGAGGGGGGACAGCGGACCCGAAGCTGGCTCCCACTGACAACAGCCAGCCCGAGTTGGGGCTTGAACTCACAACCCATGAGATCGTGACCCGAGCCAAAGTCAGATGCTCAACTGCCTGAGCCACTCAGGCACTCCTATACTCTGTTCTTTTTAAGGGTGGCATTGTACTCCATTATACAAGTGTGCCAAACATATTTATTTAACCAGGATCCATTTTACAGATGTTTAGGTTTTCCTGATTTTTCCTTATCCCCCGCCCCCCAATATGACAAGGGTTTTTCATGACTTTCTGGAGTCCTGGCATCATTATGTGTGGAGGTCCCACTCTGCACACAATCTACTCACACGAACACTGATTAAATTTTTTTTCAGAGTAGAAACTTTTGAAAAGACTTCTGGATTTCTGCTTTTGAGATCATTTGGCTTTAAGTGGTGGTTTAAATCTCCACCTGACTGACTTCTGGGCAATCGCAGCACATTCTTGGCTTCTCGTGAGGTGAAAAATTGAACCAATTGTTTCCAAAGGTCACGAAACGTTAATGAATGTTAACGTTGACAATGAAGGAAGTACACACCGTCACGTTTGTGGGCATTTTATTTAATCATCCGTTCGCTTTGATTCTGCATTTTGTATTCATGCATTTCAGGGCCAGTGGTTTTCTGCCCCACCCAGGTCTTGAACGTGTCTGTGGACTCCAGAAGCACGAGTGGACATAGTCAAAGGCCCGGAGGAGCACGTGGCCTTGTGCGTTGGATGAGCGGCTGCGGCCACAGTATCCCTCGCCACACAGAAGGAAAGGGGCCTGGGCTCCTGCACCAGAACGGGCTGGGATCCCAGCGATGTCCTCGTTCTACCTTGGGGCGGGCTGGATTTCTTATCTGTTCCTTATAGGCAACAAAACAAATTGGCCAAGCAAAACTCTTCCAAGAGGGAAGGAGCAAAAGCCTTCTCAGTTGTGCCCAAGTTGGTCTCCCTGTGGAGGCAAACCTATCCGAAGTCAGACGCCTCCTGGTGTAGCTGGACCTTGGGTCACGTCCCGTCCCGGGGTAACACCGGCCATCGCTTCCCGTGCTCTTTTCACAGGGTCCCCACGTTCCTCCTCTGGGAGCTCACTCTTCAGCCACGCCGACCAAATCCTTGCACTCCAGCCTCGGCACTCACCTTCCACCCGGAATGCTGTTCCCTCGCCTTTGCACTTCGGGGTAAAGGTCGCCTACCTTTCCGGGGATACCCTCCCGATCCCCCAACTAAGTCGGTCCTTGTAGTTATGAGCTCACAGGGTACCGGGCACCTCGGCTGTCGGGTGTTGTCGCGGTTACCATTTGATAGACGTTGTTCTGTGATCCTCTCGCTAACGTCTGTCTCCCCGACTGAATGGTAAGTTCCGTGAGGTTGGGGACCATGTCTCAGTCTGTGCCCCTTGAGATGAACTTACTGCTGCCATCTGACAGATGTGTAAACGGGCACAGAGAGGGAAATCGTCTGCCCAAGCTCACAGGGCTTGAAGGAGGCCGAGCTCCCGTGCAAACCCGCACCTGTCTCAATTCTGTTGTGCACTTACGGACCGGGAAGGCGTTGCAGAGTAACAAAAGCTCAGGGCCCGGCCCGCTCATACCCAAGAACTCATAGCAGGCTTGTTGCCTTCTCTGGCACCAGTGCTTTCCCTACGAAAACGCTAGAGCTCACAAAAACTAAGTGAGGCAGGTGCTGCTTCAGCCCCGCCCCCCCCCGGTTGAGAAGCCCAGGTGCAGAGAGACTGAGGCCACGCATCCGGCCAAGGGGCAGTCGGGTCCGACCCCGCCGGTCTGGTTCCAGGACCAGCACACTGCGGAGTGGCGAACGTGGGGACGAGGCCGTGAACCAGGAGTTTGGGAGCTGGTTCACCGTGACAGACCCCGTCAACGAGGAGCCGTTCCGCACGGAGTCTCCTTGGCAAGTGATTGCCAAGGACTGGATTGGAGGAGTCACAAGACGGAGGTTTAGCAGCTGCCTGATGAAACCGGTAAAGAGACCAGCTGCCCTGGTTGGCCAGGGGCTGCGGGGCTTCCTGGGACGGCGGGACTTTCAGCACCAAGGCCGGGAAAGACCCAGACGAACCGGGACGAGTTGGTCTCCCTAGAAATAGTCGAGAAAAGCAAGCTCCCCACCCACTTACTTGGTTTCCTGTCACCATGGTGGGGGCCTGCCGCTCTGTGGACAGGGAGGGGGCCCTGCTGGGTGCTCTGGGCTCACACCACTCCCGGGAACGTGCCTCCCACGTTCCGTCAGCATTCCGCGTGGGGGGCGCAGGCCCCGCGCCCAGGGCCCAAAGCACCAAGATGGCGGCTCCTTGTCTCTGTCAAACACTTCCGGCTTCCTCCCTGCGGAATTCCGCGAGGCCCTGCCGCGAAGGGCTGGGGGAGGGGCGTGCCCAACACAATAAGGGGCAAGAGAAGGGCTTGGGAGGGAACCCCGCTCGCTGGTTGCAGCAGCTGCCTGTTCTCCGCCCCCCCAACATCCCCCAACCAAGTTCATGATTAGAAAATTTGTGTTCAAAGCTCACTCCCCCCACCCCACCCTCTTGGGCCCTGAGCCGTTGGATCCTAACTTAACTGTCTAGTGCAGTGCTGTCTGATAGAAAAATAATGCGAGCTATACATATAAGGCAATTTAAAATTTTCTGGTATTAATTCCATTAAAAGGGTAAAACGATGAAATTAATTTTGATAACAGATTTAACCCCATACGTTAGAAAAAAACCCACTATCATTTCAACACATAATCAAGACCAAAAAGATAGAGACATTTTACACTCTTTCTTTGGGGCACTATGTCTTTGAAATCCAGTGCATCTTAACTTGGAAGCTAAATTTTCAATGGGAAGACTTGATCTGTATTTGGGCTTCACAAAAACTTGCAGTTGAAGCAGATTTGCATACTCAAGATGTTCCAGGCGTACTTAAAACCGTCCAAAAACTGAATCAGGTGTCGGTTTTGAAATTTAAATTAGTGGAAATTAAACATATAGTTCCTCAGTCACATTAGCCACGTTAGCTCAATCCACGTGTGGCTGGTGGCTATCACATCTGAAAGCGCTTGACTGGAACATTCTCCCCTTTGTTCTCCTTCTTCACTTGATCTCTCCTTTCCTGCCAACATCTATAACTGGGTTTTTTTTTTTTTAAAGGAATACAGGAGAAGCGAGACACACACACACACACACACACACACACACACACACACTAATTCTACGGCAAAGGCTTTGAGTATAACATCCAGTCGGATTCTGGAGGCCCCTGTGTCACATTACTGATGGTCACAAGGCCTGTGGCTTAGTTTTTCAATATTCAGCAGACTCCCTCTTTGATGCTATATATGTGCAAGTTGTTTACTTTTCAGCCTAGGGGCAGTCAGTCGCCCCAATCAGGAGTCCCCACGCTTGGGGTGGCCGGGCAGCATTACACTGCACAGGCCACAGTCCAGAGGCAGGCGACACCGGAGGCTTTCCTGATTAGCAAACCAGAGGCCAGAAATAGGTTTTTAGTTGGTAAAAAGGGTGGCCTATTACCCTTGTATGCTTTATGTTAGAAACAGGCTCCCAAAGGGCAAAAGCAGGAAGGTATGCTTGCCGGTCGGCTGAAGTACTGGGGAGCCCTGCTTGTGCCCCCACTCAGGGAGGGTCCCGTGTCCAGTCCTGGTTTAGATCTCTGCTGTCTAATGCCATCTCTGGGAGTAACTCCGGATGCCTCTGTGCCCCTGTCATGGCGGACTTGAATGAACTTTTCTACTAGGTGATGGTCGGAGCCCTTAAAGGACAGAGTCCAGACTTCATCAAACCTACAGAATAGGCTGAATGATGTTTGACATCCCTTTGCTATGTTTACTGGAAGTCTGCACGGGGTAGAATTTATCTGAGACTTGCTTTCCTTGCACCCAGGCAGGGAGGTGCTGGAGTGGTTTCCTGTCACCCGTCTCAAATGTCTTTACTGGCTCCTAATACCTATCAAGGAGAGACCCCAAGGGCCATGTACGACCCAACTGGTTTAACTCAGTTCAAAACAAACCCTCTAGTTGCTGGATCATTTGGAGGTCCCAGTGGGGAGAACCCCAAAGGAGGGATGGGATGGCTGGGACAGTGGGATGGCAAGGATGGGGGACAGAGACACTTTAAGAAGTTTTAAGCGGTGGCTATTTGCCAAATGGGAAAGAAGTTGCTTCAATATTTTCACAGCCATCTGGCTCTCCTGGTGCTTATCAGGTAATTATCAGTCCTCACCAGGGACAGCATGTGGGTGCCTTAATTATCAGCGTGTGGGTGTCTTCAGGATTTGGACTGGGTGCTTTTCGTTGTGTGGTGGCCAGCCTCCAAGATGGCGCCAATGGTTCTTATCTGCTGGTATTCACATCTTTGGATTGTCCTCTCCAATAGTGGATGGACTTTGCAATCATCAGCTCAGCTGCCATAACAAAATAGCACATACTGGGCAGCTTAAACAGTGGAATTATATTTCTCATAGTCTGGAGGCTGAAGTCCAAGATCAAGGTGGCATCAGGGTTGGTTTCTCCTGAGGCCTCTCTTCTTGTCTTGTAGATGGCTACCTTCATTCTGTGTCTTCACATGGCCTTTCCTCCATGTGCAGGCATCCCTGGTGTCTCTCTCTCTCTCTCTCTCTCTCTTCTGATAAGGATCCCTTATAAGAAGTTTTAGAACACATTGCCTGTGGTGATGCGGAAAGTAGAAGATGTTCCTAATGAACTGGGGGATGGAGCCCAGGCAGAGTGCTGGAAGGTGCCACCTGCCCTCTTCCTGGCACTTACCATGAACTGCAGGAGGGGAGAGAGGCCAACAGGGGGACTGTTGAACCACAAGGAGCTGGGACTTGATAGGACTTGAAAATTCCCTCCCTCTCCAGAGGGCAAATGAAATGTAAGATGTGGGTTGGGCAAAGACCAAATCAAGGGCACTCTCAGGAAAGCACGCTCCAAAGATGAAGCTGAGTGGAAGACTGTAATATCCTTTGTCAAGAAAGCAGAGAGATACAAGCTGGCGTGTCAGGGAATGATTCGGGCAAAACACACGGCTTCTAAGAAGGGCTGTCCCTCCCATTCTCAGCAGAAGCCCAAGGCAGAGGAGGGTTTGTGTCGAGAAGGCTTTTGCCTACTAGGGTGAACCCCAAGAAGGAACACTACCAGTGTGGACTGACGGAGATGGAGACCCACAAAAGCAAGAGAAGCCTATGACTCCCACGCGTCTATAGGCAGGTAGCAGACTATAAAATTGCACAGCTGCAAATGTGATACCTCTCATGGAAAAGGCAGGAGGACTCAGAGGGCCGAACCAAGGAACCAGAGGGCAGAGGCAAGAGCCATGAAGGGTCATTTCTGGGCAAGAATAGGTCTAAGTCCTAATAAAGGAACTTCCAACATTTTCCTGGCTGGATTTCAGAATTGCTTTGGGCCAAGGACTCCTGTGTGTTTCTTGTTCTTCCCCTTTTGAAAAGAAGGCATGTCCATAAACTCTGTCCCACCAGACTATGTTGGGTGCATGAGGGACAGACAACCCATGTCTTCAGTTCACAGTCTTCAGATTGCTGGGAATGGTATGTAAGAACCTGAGCTTAAGGAACTACACCCAGTGAGCTCCACCTGTACCTGGACTTGATTTAGATGATGAGCTTCTGGAATTTAGACTGATGCTGGAATGGGATGAGACCCTGGTGGCGGGGGGGGGGGGGGGGGGGGAGGCGCTTGGGAGAGGGTGAGGGAGTTGTGCAAGTGAGAGGTGGTGAATCATTGAGGACCAGAGGACAGACTGTGGTCGCCAGTCTCCAAGACAGGGCTGCCAGGAGTTCTCACCTCCTGGTATTCAGGGCCATGGGGAGTCTTATCCACACTAGATAGAGCTGACCTGTGTAACCAGTAGGGTATTGCAAAAATGACATAGCGGCTTCTGAGGCTTGGTCCTAAGAGATGTTGTGGTTTCCATCTTGCTCTCTTGGGCCACCTTTTCAGGAAGAGCCAACTGCCATTTCAGGAGGACATTCCAGCAGTTCTCTGGATAGGTCCATGTGGTGAGGAACTGGGGCCTCCTGCCAATAGCTATGTGAGTGCGCCATCCTGGAAGCAGATTCTCCAGCCCCAGTCAAACCTTCAGATGACTGCAGCCCTGGCTGACAGCTTACCTGCAGTCTTATGAGAGACCCTGAGCTACAGTCACCCTGCTAAGCTGCTCCCAAATTCCTGACCCACAAAAAGAGTATCAGATAAAAAACCCACGTTTGGGTTTTTTGTTTTCGTTTTAGTTTGGGTTTTTTTGTTTTGTTTTCTTTTGCTTTAGGCCACTAGAGTGTTTTGTTTCTGTTTTTTTTGTTTTGTTTTGTTTTTTTGAGAGAGAGCGAGAGAGCATGTGTGCAAGCAGGGGAGGGGTAGGGGGAGAGGGAGGGAGAGAATCTTAAGCAGTCTCCACGCTCCGCGTAGATCCCAACATGGGGCTCGATCTCACGACTGTGAGATCATGACCTGAGCCGAAATCAAGAATCAGAGGCTTAACCAATTGAACCACCCAGGCAGCCCCTTGGGCCATTAAGTTTTGGGAGAATTTGTCATGCAACAATTGACAACATATACACTGCATGTTAATTTTACATCAAAAAGACAAAAACTGTTGAATTCTGATTAATGGTGTATATACTAAAATATTTAGGAAGAAGGCTACAGATGTGTGAAATTTATTTTGAAACGCATGAAAGATGGATTAATGAATGAATAGAGGGATGGATAGACAGATATGCAGTAGAGAGTATGGCAAAATGTTAATGGTGGAATTAGGTGGGAGGGTCTCTGTAAAATTCTTTTTACTTTGCAGTATGTTTGAAAATTTTCATATGAAAATGAAAGGGGGAAATGGCTGAGTAATTTCTCAACTTCATTTGATGTTGATGGTCCACAAGGGTTCATTTGATGATGATAATGCTGATGATAGTGGTGAATATAACTGCATTTCATTTACTCCTCAGTTTGTATATTTCACAACAATAACTATTATTTGAATGGCTGAGGGAGGTGATCAGGTGAATGGTCTTGAGTGACACCAGGCGAGGGTGTGGAGCTACAGAGAGACTTGGGGACCCAGAGGACAGAGAATGGGATCTTCACATCACAGGCATGGAGGAAACCGGGGTCATGCCAAGGACTAAGTCAAGTCAAGCTGGCTACTCTGCCGGAGAGGCCAAGAGGATGGTGACAGATAGGAAGTCCCCTCCCCAAATGTCATGAAGCCTTCAGGGGAAGAGGGTGAGGGAAGGAAACTGTGAAGATTGGTCCTCAAAGCGACCAGGCTGTGAATGATAGTCACCGAGGTAACTAGCCTTAAATCAGACTGAAAAATGTTGGATCAGACTAGATTGGATATGTCATGTCTGGGATGTAATTTTCCTCAATGAGCCTCAGCCTCCTGTCATCTGTGAAATGGTAATAAAATATTTAAAAGCTCCTAAGGCTGTTGTGGGTGAGGGGCATTTCGGCTGCCCATGTTTCTGCACATCTGAGTCAAAGTTGTAAGTTTACAGCCTGCTATGTATTCAGATACACACACACACACACACACACACACAGACACACACCCACGCCCGCACGCTCGCCACGGGAGTACCGATGTGTGCAGTTGTGCAGAGCACAAAGTCTGGAGGGTCAG
The DNA here is from genome assembly GCF_027475565.1 of Acinonyx jubatus. Classification (NCBI taxonomy): domain Eukaryota; kingdom Metazoa; phylum Chordata; class Mammalia; order Carnivora; family Felidae; genus Acinonyx; species Acinonyx jubatus. The sequence continues at coordinate 10,966,758 of NC_069381.1, read as the reverse complement.
GCCCCAGAAAGTCAACAGGGGGTGCTGGGTGGTGAGGGTGACAAAGGATCTTTAACTGTTTTCTTACTTTCTGTTTATCCCCGAGTTTTTCATAATTGACTATGTTCTACTTTCAGAATCGGAAAAAATAAGCAAAAACCAAGACCCACCCACGTGGCTATAAGGCCATCCCCAAAACCACCACTGGAAGCGCGAGCGAATACCTTGCTTGATGATGGGAGGCCTGTGGATGCCATCCATCACAAAGGAGAACATCTTCCCTCCGGCGCTCACGGGCCGCTTGTGACAGGCAGGAGGGACCATGGTGGGCCTGGGAACCCCCTGGGACCAGCTCCTCTGCACTGGTGCGGGCCGGATCCCCAGGGGGAAGGGCATCTGCAGAGGTGGGGGGGACTGTTGCGACTGCTGTGTGGCCGCAGGTGGCTGTGGTCTTGGCCAAGGTACCGGGCCACTCATCCATGGGGAGGAGACCTGCAGGGGCAGAGAAGAGAGTCAGAGGAGGGTCCGATCAGCTGGGGGTGGTCTCCACCTTTGTCCCAGCCATATAATTGCTGCCCTAGGGCTCAGCTTCTAAGTCACTTCCCCAAGGAAGCCCCCCCCCCGTCCCCCGCCAGACCATCCCCAAGTTTGGGATGGCAGGCCCCACCGTGGGTCACATTGCACTATCACACCACCAGTTCCTGGGGACAGCCTTCATGCGGCCGAGAGGGTCACAGGCATCACCCTGTTTGATACACCCAACACTCTGTCATGAGACTGAGGCTGAGCGAGACCTTGTGACTTTCCAAGATCCTAGATTTGCTGGTGAGCCTCTGAGCTGGTAGAACATCACCTCCAAGAGGATAAGGGCTTTCTGTCTATCTTGCTCACCGCTGTGTCCCCAGCACCTAGAATAATGCCTGGCACATACAGAGCAGGCCCTCCAATACTGGTTGAAAGAATGAATGAACAAATCCCTGAGATTCACACCGGGCTCTTCAGGACCCCCAGCCTGCTTTCCTTCCATCCACACTCTGCATCTGTTGGGCACTTCTAATGCCATCTGCCCCTCTGAAGCCAAGAGCTCTGGGACGGCAGGGACCTCGCCTGTCTCGTTAACCTTTGATCCTCAACATGTACCACACCCGACTCTTGGGAAATGCTCCATAAACGTCCACCGAGGGATTGTTTCATCATCTGACCCTTGGAAGAGGCCTGCGGCTACTTTATATGGGAAGCACACCCAACCCTGTCTAATCGTGGACAGACACCTGCTGAGGGATGCTGACACCTGGCTTCTGCCTGGGTTTAACACTTCAATGGTGGTTTCTCCCTGGGCCTAGTGGTTCAACCGTAACATTGGGGTGTGCTATCATTTATTGTTCCTTCCTTATCTATTTCTCACGATAGTCCTGCCGAGCAGAACTCCTATATTACAAACGAGGCATGGTGAGGTTAATGAATTTACCCAGGCTCAGGTAGTGGTGGGGAGGGAATTGGGAATGAGGTCTGATGACCCCTGCCTCTGTCTCACCTCCCCCACTCCAATTCTCTTGGCAGAAAAAAACACACTGAGTTCAAAGGTTTGCCACTATGTAGGGCCACGCATCTATTCCCCCCTGCCTGGGGCTCATGTGTCTCCTGTAGACGGGAGAGAATATGAACTCAGAGACACATAGTGAGAGAGAGACACTTCCAAATACGAGCACCTACTCATAGAACTTCCTACAGCTTCAGTTAGATTTAAGAGGAAGATTCTCCATTCATTCAGGCCCTAGACTTTCCCCAGCAAGTCAAAGATCCTGTGCATTCTCTCTGAAGACTTTTTCTTGGAGTCCGTGAGGACAGCGTTCAGGGAAATCAAGCTCCGAGCTCCAACTGCCTGGGGACATCTGGCCCATCATTCATAATGACACTGGCCCACTTTAAACCTGCTTCAGGAACGGACTTGGCAGTGTTCCAGGGCTCTATTTCTTCCGCGCACTTTCCCAATTTCTCTCCAGTGTCAACATCTCAGCCTCTCCACCTGTGCTTTCTTCCTTTCGTTATTCCCCAGGGCCAGGGTGTCCCGCTCCTGCCCTGCACTAAGTTCCCCATCCATCCTGTCTCCTCCCCACCTCGGAGGGTCTGTCTTGCCTCAATTATTCCTATAACATTTTCCCACCAGTTAAATAAATATTCACTGGCCCATGGGCCAAAGGTGAGAAGGGGTAAATTCTAACGTGCTTTACCCCAGCCTGCTAGAAAACAAATCTGGAGGTTGCTGGGAGGCGTGGAAGAACTCCCCTTTTGTGCTGGGATCCTCAGGTCATACGCTCACCGCTAACTAACGGCAAGGGTGCCAGCGGGAGTGAGCCCGTCCGGCACGTCCAATACCATCCACTTCCCCAGGGGGGCAGCCCAGACCCCACTCAGGTCTTTTGGAGCGTCTGGGGAATCCCCCGCCCAATCGCTGAGCGACTTGTGGGTGGGGCTAAGCACTCAGCCAATCACATTCCCCGGCCTCAGTGATTGGCTCAGCGGTGAGGCGTGTGATCCAATCAGAGCCAAAGGGACCCAGGGAGCCCGTGGCCGGACAGCAGGGTCTGGAGTGGTCTGCGGACTTGACAATGTAGCCTGCCTGAGGGAGCGGGGCCGAGGCCTGGACAGCTAGAAGCCGCTGTTGCTTTAATCGTGGTAAATCACACGTAACGCCACATTTGCATCTTAACCGTTTTTAAGCGTACAGGTCGGGAGTGCCAAGGACACTCACGTTGAAGGGAGACACATCTTCAGAAGGTTTCCATCTTACAGAACGGAAACTCTGTCCCCATTAAACACCACCACCCCCTTCCCCCTCCCCCCCCCCGCCCCTGGCACCCACCATTCCGCTTTCTGTCTCTGTGAATTTGACTCCTCTAGGGACCTCAGGCAAGTGGAACTGTACCGCCTTTGTCTTTGGGCGACTGGCTGATTTCACCGAGCATTGTGTTCTCAAGGTTCACGCACGTTGTAGCAGGTGTCAGAATTCACATTTTGTTTAGCCATTTTGGGGCACTTGGGTTCCCATCTGCTGCTGTGAACGTGGAGTTGCACGTGGGGAGCTGGCTTTGAGCCCTGGCTGGGGCGGTACCCTGAGCTGCTCAGCCCCGGTGAGGCCGCCTAGAGCTGGTTTCTGTCACTTGCAGCCCAGAGCCCTAATGATAGGGTCCCTAAGGGGTAAGGAGCCAGGGACATATACATGCATGAAAGGCTCCATTTGGCTTTTCGGATTCAAAAATAAAATTAAAAATAAAACGATAAGGCTTTTTGTTTTCTTTCTCAAGCTTGTTGGTTGAGGGTGGCTTTAGTTGGAAGGTAAAAGTTGATTTTCTCTGGTTTGCATGCTTGCTCTATAATAAGCAAGGTCAAGGTTTTCTCAGAAATCGCTGCCAGTACATAAGGAAACAGGCAGGGGTAAAGCAAACACAAGAAAAGGACTCACGTTAAAAGCTAGTTCTGGGCTGTGCTCACATTAGAATGTACCCGGAGCTTGGGGTCAAGGTCAGTTATCAACAAGTCTGTTTTTAGAAACGTGAGTTTAAAAATACAGGCTAATGCCTTTTTTCTTTCCCTTTTCTCTGACCATATGGTATGTTCCATGTTTTTTGTTGTTTTTGAGGGAGCATATGTTACACTCCTGATTTCTTCCACACTGTCTTTAAAACAGCAGGTTGTCAACCACCTGGATTAGCCAGGCCACACCCGCTACTGAGTTTGTATCAGCTTGAACAAACACCCGTCAATAATTTACTCAAGAAAACATAACCCAATTTTTCAGATTATCTACTTGTTCTTTATGTTATCTTTCCAGTGTGTGCTTCTAGCCCTGTAAGGGGTGCAGGTTGAATGGGACACCCTAAAATAACCAAGGGAGTTTGCATATTGGGTGCCTCCAAGACCCACACACGCTGCCAGGACGCCCCGGAGGCTGGGCAGACGGTGAAGCCGACTTTGCCCTTGGAGAGCCTGTCACGTGCTCTGCTGTTTGTAATTGCCGATATTTCTCCGGCGATGAGCCACCACGTCAGGAAGGCACCCGGGTGCCAGAGACTGTGTTGTGCTCTCATCTAATTGCCAGAACAATCCCAGAGGTGGGGGAGGCATTTTTGCCCCCATGTTGTGGATTAAGAAACTGAAGCTCAGAGAGGGTAAGTGACTTGCCCAAGGTCCCACAGCCGGGAAGCGATGATGCTGTTTGACTCTAACACCTGGGCTCTTAGAGCTTCAAGCTTGTTTGAAGTCATGATTTTTTTTTTATAACTGCTTTCCATACTCACAGAAGGGTCTTAGATGATCGGTTAACAGGGAATAGGAAATTTTCTAAGTTCCAAAAAAGAAAGGAAGAAAGAGACGGTGTGAAAACCACAAGATGTTGCACGCGCTGCTTGGAATCGGGATTCCAAGGCTCCAGGCTCTGGGCTGTCAGCACAGAGCCCGACACGGGGCTCGAACTCACGGACCGTGAGATCATGTCCTGAGCTGACATCGGATGCTTAACTAACTGAGCCACCCCGGTGCCCCCATGAGAGCCAGGTATTAAATGCCCAGGAATTTTGTGAGCTGGTTGATAAGAAGCCATTAATAAAAATTAAATTATATGAACTTACAATTAAACGATAGTAGAAACAAAAGTAACATAGTTAACACTCACCCTTCCGAATTATATTACATTATTTTACCGCTCTCCATGCTCTTGAGGTGATTTAACCCTACATGTGCGTGCTACCTCACGTCTCCCTGTATCTCTGTATTCAGTGATGTTTCCCTGGTCTCTTGAGATTGGCCATGGTGGGAGTATTTACACCACAGAAATAGCAAACACTGTAAATCACAGCTTGATCTGTTTTGTGTTGTCAACTGTCCACACTGAAGAAGGTTCTGGAGAAAATGTTAACAATGCAGGGCACCTGTGTGGCTTAGTCGGTTAAGCGTCCAACTTCGGCTCAGGTCACGATCTTCACGGTTCGTGGGTTCAAGCCCCGCGTCGGGCTCTGTGCTGACAGCTCAGAGCCTGGAGCCTGCTTCGGATTCTGTGTCTCCCTCTCTCTGCCCCTCCCCCATTCTCTCTCTCTCTCTCAAAAATAAACAAACATGAAAAAATTAAAAAAAAAAAAAGAGGAGAGTTCTGACACTTGCTACAACACGGACGGACCGTGAGGACATTACACTCTGTAAGCGAAGGGAGATGGTCACCAACGGACAAACACTGTGAGATTCCACTTCTGTGAGGGGCCTGGAGCGGTCAAGTTCATAGAGACAGAAAGAGTGGCGGCTGGGGGAGCAAGGAAGAGGGAGGGAGCTTTCACGTAACGGGCACAGGGTTTCGGATTGGGAAGAGGAAGAACGTTCCGGAGATGGCTGCACAGCAGTGTGAGTGCAGTGACGGAACTATATGCTCACAAGAGGTTCAGATGGTAAATGTTTTCGGTATTTTGCCACCATTTTAAAATCTAAAAATGAAAAACAAACAAAAATAACGAAGTGCTTCCAAGGTTTGGGGGAGGGTGATAGAAATGGATGGAAAGGTTCTGGAAGCTGGTGGCAGTGACGGCTACGGAACCCCGTAAACGTGCAAACACCGAACGGCACACGTACAAACAGGTGAGGTGTGTGTGGTGCAAATTATTTTCAAGGAAGCTGTTAAAAGCAGGCAAGCAAACGTGGTCACGAGGAACCCTTTGGGGGTGATGAGTTTGCTCACTGCCTTGATGATGGTCCGTCTGGCACACGCCTAAGTCAAAGTCGATCAAGTTACATCCTTTAAACACCTGCGGCTTTCTTGCCTGTCAGTCTATCTCCAAAAGCCGGTTTTTAAAAAGCGGCACAGGGGCGCCCGGGGGCTCCGTCAGTTAAGTGCCCCACTCTCGATTTCGGCTCAGGTCATATAACCTCGAGGTTCGTAGTTCGTGGAACACAGGGCTCCACGCTGACCTTGCGGAGCCTGCTCGGGATCCCCTCTCTCTCCTCTCTCTGCCCCTCCCCAGCTTGCACACTCTCAAAAATAAATAAAGTGTCTAAAAAAAAAAAGCGGCACAGTTTTCCGTATACGAAGAACTCCTTGTACTTTTTTAAATGACGTCCCCTTTTGATGGATAGCTAGCTTTCAATTTTCGTGTCCCTATAAATAACATTTCCATAAATACCTTTGTGTGAAAACAGGCAGATGTCGTCTGTCCCCCTGTCCCCTACTGGCAAGCCACAGAATGAGAATCTCCCAGGCAGGGGGCCTGGGAACTTGTAATTTTATCGGACATTCCAAATACATTCTTATAATCAATCACACGTGTTTGACAAACATTGACTCACGCTTCACAGACTTGGGTTTATAGGCTTGGCGTTTGAGACTCTGTTTTCTTTGGTTCCTGAAACAATCCGTAAATGCTTTAGAGGAGGAGTTCCAAATTTAGGTTTTCCTTGTGTTGGGGGCACGTCGGAATCACCAGGGAGCTTGTGAGAACGCATATTCCCCAGTGCATGCCCCGTTCCCAGGGAGGTTGGGGAGGGTTGCCAGATTTAACATAAATATATAGATTTAAAAAATCTAGGGGTGCCTGGGAGGCTCGGTCAGTTAAGCATCCGACTTCGGCTCAGGTCACGGTCTCGCGGTCCGTGAGTTCAAGCCCTGCGTCGGGCTCTGTGCTGACAGCTCAGAGCCTGGAGCCTGTTTCAGATTCTGTGTCTCCCTCTCTCTCTGACCCTCCCCCTATTCGTGCTCTGTCTCTCTCTGCCTCAAAAATAAGTAAATGTTAAAAAAAATTTTAAAAAACCTAAATAAAATACAGTGTGTCCAATTAACTCTGAATTTCAGATAAACAACAAATAATTTTTTTTTTAAATTTTTTTTTCAACGTTTATTTATTTTTGGGACAGAAAGAGACAGAGCATGAACGGGGGAGGGGCAGAGAGAGAGGGAGACACAGAATCGGAAACAGGCTCCAGGCTCTGAGCCATCAGCCCAGAGCCTGACGCAGGGCTCGAACTCACAGACTGCGAGATCGTGACCTGGCTGAAGTCGGACGCTTAATCGACTGCGCCACCCAGGCGCCCCCAAATAATTTTTTTTAAGCATAAGTGGCCTTTTGCAGTATTTGGGACATACTTACACTAAACAATTATTTGGCGTTTATCTGCAGTTCAGATTTAACTGGGTGTCCTGTATTTTATCTGTCAATCTTTTTAAAACTATTTTTTTAACTTTTTAATTTATTTTTGAGAGACAAAGAGAGACAGAGCATGAGCGGCGGAGGGGCAGAGAGAGAGAGGGAGACACAGAATCCGAAGCAGGCTCCAGGCTCTGAGCTGTCAGCACAGAGCCCGACGCGGGGCTCGAACTCACGAACCGTGAGATCACGACCTGAGGTGAAGCTGACACTTAACCAACTGAGCCACCCAGGCGCCCCAACTGTCAACCTTAAGTACGAGTCCTTGGGCCTGGGTGAGGCCCAGGGATCTGCATGCTTGGTCTGCTCCCCACAGGGTTTGAAGTACTGGGGGGTCCTTGGAGCCCACGTTGAAAACTTGATCAGGTCAACACCTTCCGGGTCAGAAGCCCCTCCTCGGTGCTGCCACAGGACCCTGGTACGGTCCATGAGCAAACACACTTTAATGATCTAAGGGGGATAAGGCAGCTGTGCAGTAGCAGAAAAATCTGTCCCTTATCTTCAAAGCCAAAGGTGATGGATGTGACATCGTGGCTCCTGCAGCCTGAGGGATTCTGTTGATCTGCCTGGGGTGCATATTTAGGGCTGCCTGAGGGCTCAAAACCCCAGGATTCTGTGTAGATCCTCTAAATTTAATTTATTTATACTCGGCCTTGTCCCAGAAGGGATTTTAAGCCTTGGAGGTCTCACTCAACGTAGCATTCTTGGGGGTGGTGAGATAAATGCGCCATCTCTCTGGGACACGCGTGGCAGAGATTCATTCCGTGCTCACCGGGAATGGGCGCTGTGCTACTTGTACGATTATAATCATCTCAACCCTCAAGATGAGCCTGCAAGGTCATTGTTGCCATTGGCCCCATTCTGTAGGTGAGGAAACAGAGGTTCTGAGGGGTCCGGTGGCTCGCTCAAGAGCGCACAAAAGTATGCAAGTGGCAGAGCTGGGATCCTGATCAAAGCCTGGGTTGCTAACCCCCTCCTCCCGCCCCCATCCCACCTCTCTGGTAAACAGCACGTTCCTCGTGACTGAGGTTTAACGGGTAAGTTCTGTATTACATTTGGCTTAAACCGGGGCCACGTTCGGGGTCAGGACCCCGGGGACATTTCTGATCGGGGGCATAAGAACAGCTGCTATGCGTTGAGTGTCTGCTCAGGGCGGACGCTGACTTTGGGGCTCTACAGCCAGATCAATGCCAGGCCGTGCTGGCAAGCCCGAGACCCAGGCCTAGAAAGAACCCTGCTCGGGGGCACAGAGCGAGGAAGCTGCAGACGGCTGATCTGCCTAAAAAGAAGCATCCATCTCTGAGGTTTCAAAAGCGCATCCTGCCTTCCATCTGCCCTGATCAAGCTCTGCATTTTCAGCAAAACGCTACGCTTAGTTCTGGGTTTGCCACGGTGCAAAATTTACATGTCATTCCAGGAAATGCCCAGAAGAGGGCGCCAGGACTCACGCCCCGCCAGGATCCACCGGGATAGGTGTGAACCTTGCCGGGGTCCAGTCGGTCAGCGTCACCGGTGTGCATGGCGTGAAATCCGAGGGGCGCGCGGTGGACAAGGACCACCCTTCGGACGCACAGGGGTCTGGTCTCACCGAGGATGGGTTTTCGATGACCAGTTCGTAGGTCAGCCCTCCAGACCCAAATCTCAGGATGTCTCCGGGTAGCAGCTTCACGGCCACATTCTGAATGTGGCACTCGTTGACGAAGGTGCCGTTTCTGGAATTGAAGTCCTGGAGAACAAAGCTGTCCTCGGCCTCATTATATTCAATGAGCGCATGATGGTTGTCGATGTCAGGAGACTGAAATACATAAGGAAGGTGGCTGTAACCAAGAAAACAAGAATAAACAGCAGCGGCCCCTCACATTTACTGCTGAGGACTGGGTATCAGAAGGTGCTAAGCGCCTCGCATGGCTGGCTGGTCACCACAGCCCTCATTTAAAAACGATGACAGGTAGAGTCAGGGAAGATAGCGACCCGGCCAAGGTCACATGGATAGTGTCTGGTGGGGCTGGGGTATGTCTTCTCTCTGACTCCAGACCCCAGAGCAGGTGCCCAAGTTGTTGGCTGGGGATCCGGCAGCACGGAGGCAAAGGGAACTCTGTGGAGTCTGGATGAGCACGTGTCTGGCCAGGGAATCGGCCACTTTCTATATCCCTGACCCCACGTAGGTATGCTTTTGGTCGTCCCGAACGGCAGGACAGAAAGCAAAAATGGCCCCACACCCAAACCAGAAAGGTCACTTGGCAAGTGACCACTGTCCACCTTCCTGTAAGGAAAACACCAAGTTCATGGAATAAAGTACATAGAGTTAAACGGGGGGGGGGGGGGGGGTGTTCCTAATGATTGGCGTTCATTAATTTTGTGTTCAACTCATTAAAAAAATAACATTTCAAAAAATATTACAGAAAATGAGAACCGGAAAAAAGCACAAAGAAGACATGAAAATCACCTAGGCTCCCATCCCCCCAGAGCCAGGCGCCGTGAACATCCTTCTAGTCTTCTGTCTGTGCTGACAATCTTGTGAAAAAGTTGAAAGAAAATTGAGATCACAGCACATCACCTAGTTTTATAACTACCTTTAGAAAACCTTGGTGTGCAATGAAGATTTTCCCATGTGATTAGCTATTTCTATTGCTTCTTAAAAGCCACTCAGAATTTATCTAATCGAAGATGATCTACCTTTTTTTTTTTTTTTTTTTTGTAAGTAGGCTTCATGCCCAGCGTGGAGCCCACTGCGGGGCTTGAGCTCATGGCTGAGATCAAGACCTGAGCTGGGATCCAGAGTCGGACACTTGACTCACCGGGCCACCCATGTGCCCCAATGATCTACTTTTTAATAGGAGGCCTGGTGTGATTACATTTCCAAAAAGAGAGGGACCCCAGACGGTGTGTCTGTGAATTGGCAGTGGAGGGCAGAAGGCTCTGCTGTAATTTCGCTTTGATCAGAAGACCGAGCAGGGCCCAGTGGCCAGAAGGAAATACCATATGCCCCTGGCCGTGGGGCTCTGGACTGTGGCTGCAGGGCATATGTGAAGCCCTTCTCTTTTCAGGACACTGCCTATGAGACATCCACTTCAGCCTGCGACTTTGCAATTATTTTCTAAATTTATCTTCTCGTGGGGCGCGTGGGTGGTTCAGTCCGTTGAGCGTCCAACTCTTGATTTCGGCTCCGGTCATGATCTCACGGTTCGTGAGATCAAGCCCCGCATGGGGCTCTGTGCTGACACTGTGGAGCCTGCACGGGATTCTCTCTTCTCTCTCTGCCCCTCCCCTGCTTGGACGCACCTGTGTGTTTTCTCTCTCTCTCTCTCTCAAAATAAATAAATAAACATTTAAATGTCTCCTCCTGGAGTGCCTCATCCAACTTTCATACAAAGAGTACTTGCACTTAGAAATCGACAGTGAAGTCTCAAAATGCAATAATAACCAGTCACTTGTATCAATAATAGACTAATTGCTCATGTTATGCTGTTATATAGCAATACAACAGCTTGTATTAATAGACTATATTAATTAAACATTACATGCCAGGAAATGTGCTAAGTGCTCTCCTGCATTATCCGTTTCATCTACACAACAGCCCAAAGGGATAGTTCTCTATTTTGTAGATAAGGAAACTGAGGCACAGAATGATCACATTTGTGCAGGGTTACCCAGCTTGACTACCCTGGCTTCTACTCGGATTTGCTTGATTCAAATGTCTGTGTTCTTACTCACTTTGCAAATTTTTATCATACACTTGGGCACTCAAGTATTTCATATTGAAATGCAGAAAGAAAGCAGGAGTAACTATATTCATTTCAGACGGAAAAGACTTCAGGGCCAGGAGTATTCTCAGGGATAAAGAGAAGATACAAGGATATGGTGATAAAGGAGTTAGTTCTCCAAGAAGACATAACAATCCTTAATTGTATGTGCCTAACGATGAAGCATCAGAATAAATGAGGCAAAAACTGATAGAGGTTCAAGGAGAAATAGACAAATTCATTATGAGAGTTAGAGACTTCAACATTCCTGTTTCAGTAATGGCCAGATCCAGCAGGCAGAAAGTTAGTAAGGATAAAGCTGAACTGAACAACACCGTTAATCGATTAGATCTAATTGACAGGCACAGACAATTTCACCAAACAACAACAAGATGCACGTTGTTCTCACGCTCACATGGAACGTTCCCCAAGATAGACCCCATTCTGGGCCACAGACCATAACAAATTTAAAAGGACAGAACTCCTACACAGCGTGCCTTCAGCCTACAATGGAATCAGACTAGAAATCAATAGCAGAAAAATAACTGAAAATTACAAAATATTTGGAGATTAAATGACACACTTCTAAGCAGCCTGTGGGTCAAGGAGAAGCCTCAAGAAAAATAAAAAAAAAATTACCTAAATGAAATGAAAGTAAATGCAAATGAAAATACAACTTATCAGAATTTGTGGGATTCAGTGAAAGCAGGGCTAAGAGGGAAGTTTATAGCATGGAATGCATACATTGGGAAAGAAGAAAGACTTCAAAGCAATAATCTAAGCTTTCACCTTGGGAAAGCCTAACCCAAAAAGAAGAAATGAAACAAAAATTCAGACAGAAATGAATGAAATAAAAAACAGGAAAATAATAGAGAAACATCAGTGAAACCAAAGGTTGATTCTTTGAAAAGATCAGTAAAATTGACAAGCCTCTAGCAAGCTAACCAAGAACAAGAGAGAGAGGGTACAAGTTACTAAAACCAGAAGTGAAAGAGAGAGGTTCACTACTGATCACATAAATATTAAAGATAACAAAGGAATATTATAAACAATTCTATGCCCACAAATTTGATAACTTAGACGAAGCTGACCAACTCCTTGAAAGATACAAGGTACCAAAACCCATACAAGGAGAAATCATCTGAATAGGCCCATATCTATTAAAGAATTTTAATCGATAATGAATAACTTTCCAGAAAGCACCTGGTTCCTGGTACAGAAAGCACCAGGTTCAGATGGGTTCACTGGTGAATTCCATCAAACACTTAAGGAAAAAATGATACCAGTTCTCTACAACCTCTTTCAGAAAATCGAAGCAGAAGAAACACTTCCTAACTCATTCTGTGAGGACATTAGTCTAATACCAAAACCAGATAAAGATATTACAAGAAGGGACAACTTCAGACCAGTATCTCTCATGAACACAGATGAAACATCCTCAACGAAATATTAGCAAATCCAATCCAACAATGTATACACCACAAGCAAGTGGGATTCATTTCAGCTAAGCAAGGCTGGTTCAGCATTTGAAAATCAATTAATGCTGTCCATCACCTCAACAGGCTAGAGAAGAAAAGCCACATGATCATAGCCAGGTGAAGAAAGAGCATTTGACAAAATTCAACAGCCATTTGTGATTACACACACACACACACACACACACACACACACACACACACACACACGTGGCAAATTAGGAATAGAGGGGAACTTCCTCAACTTGATAAAGAACATCTACAAAAACCCTAAAGCTAACATCATACTTAATGGTGAGAAACTAGAAACCTTCTCATTAAGATCAGGAACAGGACAAGGATGTCCTCTTTCACACTGCTTTTTTAACACGGTACTGTGTCCTAGCCAGGACAGGCAATAAGACAAGAAAAGGAAATAAAAGGTATACAGATTGGAAAGGAAGAAATAATACTGTCTCTATTTTCAGATGACATGAGTGCCTATGTAGAAAATCCCCATGAATCAACAAAAACACTCCTAGAACTAGTAAGCAATTATAGCAAGGTTGTAGGATACAAAATTAATATACAAAAGTCAGTTGCTTTCCTATATACCAGAAATGAACAACTGGAATCAGAAGTGAAAAACACAACACCATTTACATTAGCAGCAGAAAGAAAAGAAAAGAAAAAAAAGATAAAGAAAGGAAGGAAGGAAGGAAGGAAGGAAGGAAGGAAGGAAGGAAGGAAGGAAGATAGATTAAGAAAGAGTGAAAGACCAGACAGACAGACTTAGGTAGAAGTCTAACAGAATATGCAAAGATATATATGAAGAAAACTATAAAACATTGATGAAAGAATCAAAGAAGATCCAAATACATGAAAAGATAGCCTGTGTTTATTTGCAATTCCTTAAATGATACCTGATGGCCAGCATCTTTTCATAAGCTTATTGCCATCTGTAGATCTTCTTGGGTAAGGTGTCTGTTCATATCTTTCGCCCAGTTTTAAATTGGGTTGTTTGTTTCCTTATTGTTGAATTTTAAGACTCATTTACTTTGGACACATGTTTATAGGATCGTTATCCCTAAAACTGAAGCCACCAAGATGTCTTTTAAAAGGCGAATGGATAAGCAAACTGTGGTACATCCACACAATGAAATAAAAGTCAGTGATGAAAAGAAATGAGCTACCGAGCCAGAAAAAGACACAGAGGAACCATGCAAATGCACATCACTTGGTGCAAGAAGCCGGTCTGAAAAGGCCACAGAGTGTATAACTTCAACCACATGAAATTCTGAAAAAAGTAAAACTATATAGAGACAGTAAAGAGGTCAGTGGTTTCCAGGGGCTCTAGTGGATGTGGGGCGGGATGAACATGTGGAACACAGGGGGTTCAGGGTGGTGAAACTATTCTGTATGACGCTGCGGTGGCGGGTACTTATCAGACATGGGCCGAAACCCACAGAATATGCAATGCCTAATGTCAACTATGGACTTTAGTTAGTGACAACATACCAATATTGGTTTGTCAGTGGTAACAAATGTCCCATGTGAAAGCAAGATGTTAATAATAGGGGAAGCTCTGTGTGTGCTGGGGGCGGGTATACGGGAACTTTGTACGCTATCTGCTCAATTTCCTATAAACCTCAATCCGTTCTAAAAAAAAGAAAGCATTTTTTTAAAAAAACACTACAGCACGTTAGCTCTTTGGGAAATTCCACTCACGTCATGGTCATCTCCATACCCACTGATCCCTACACTCCATGAACCCTGGATAACCCATCGAGGAGAGAAATTCTATGTGCTGCATTTTGTTTTCCTCTTCCCGAGCCTCGTTCCTCTCCGTTCCTCAGTAGCTGCCTGGCCATTACTAAGAAATCAAAGGAAGCAGGAAGTTTTGAATGACTCCATAAAAGTGGGAGGAGCCTCTGCCACAGGTTAGGCCAAGAGAGTGCTTCCTGGGACTATCTTATAATATGAGACCCTCCGCTTCCTTGGAGATTTGCTAAAAGCTATTACTGGACAGAAGCCCTGCTGCTAATATAGGCTGAATGTATGAGCTCCGTCCTGCTGAGCTGTCCCGCTACTCACACTGGGTGTGAGCCACTGGGCGACTCAGTTGGATAAGCATCTGACTCTTGACTTTGGCTCAGATCATGATCTCACCGTTCATGAGACTGAGCCCTGCATCGGGCTCTGTGCGGACAGCACGGAGCCTGCTTGGGATTCTCTCCCTCTCTCTCTGCCCCTCCCCCACGCTCACGCTCGCCCTCTCTCTCTCTCTCAAAATAAATAAATCCACTTTAAAGAAATTAAGACTAATATCATCATAAGATCCATCAAGCCCACTTTTGGGTAAACATCCAAAAGAACGAAAAGCAAGGGCTTGAAGAGAGATTTGTACACCCGTGTTCACGACTCTACTCCAACAGCGGGGAGGTGGAAACAACCCAGTGTCCACTGAGAAGTGGGCGGATAAGCAAAATGTGCCGCGTACATAAAATGGAATATTATTCAGCCTTAAAGAGGAAGGACACGCCGACGCACGCTACAACGCGGCCGGATGTTGAAGACATTACGCCGAGTGAAATAAGCCAGTGCTAAGTAGTCGACGGCTGTATGATCCTACCAGTACGAAGTACCTAGAGTGGCCAAGCTCACAGAAACAGAAAGTAAGACGGCGGCTGCCAGGGCCTAGGGGGAAACTGGGAATTGTTTGACGGTTTAATGGGCATAGAGCCTCAGTTTCGCAAGATGAGAAAGTTCCGGTTGGTTATACAACAGCATGAACGCACTTAACGCTGCTAATCCGTATGCTTAACAAACAGTTCAGATGGTAAACGTTATGTTTCACCACAGTTTTAAACGTGGCTAAGATGAAGTGTCTCACCCAACATCAAGATGCACGTGGCACTTCTGGGACCAAGATCTGTGCCCTTGACTTGTCCCCTATGCTTTTCAGAGTAGACAGTGGTTAATTAATTAATTACATTATATAACGTTTATTTATTTACTTTTGAGACACAGAGACACAGAGCACCAGCAGGGGAGGGGCAAAGATAGAGGGAGACACAGAATCCCAAGCAGGCTGCAGGCTCTAAGCTGTCAGCACAGAGCCTGACGTGGGGCTTGAACTCATGAACCCATGATCTGAGCTGAAGTTGGATCTTAACCAACTGAGCTACCCAGGTGCCCCGAGAGTAGACGGTGATTTAATAGTGAGAGAGGAGTGGGGTGGAACTGAATATGGGCCATGCATTTAAAAAAAAAAGTCTCCTGCAGGGGTGCCTGGGGGCTCAGTTGGTTAAGCATCTGACTCTTGATTTTGGCTCAGGTCACGATCTCGTGGTTCACGGGCTGGAGCCCCACGTTGGGCTCTGTGCTGATGGTGCAGAGCCTGCTTGGGATTCTCCCTCTTTCTCTCTGCCCCTCCCCTGCTTGCACACGTGCTCTCTTTCTCTCTCTCAAAATAAATAAATAAACATTAACAACTATTTAAAAAATTAAGGCAATTCAAATGAGGAAAGAGATGATCTTTCCTAAAATATTAAAAAAAAAAGTGCCCTGCATTTTAAATACCTTTTAAAAGTATTTAGTGAGTCCATAAAATACTGAGACTTCGACAAATCTACTAATGATAAACATCTGCTCTGGTGACCACTGGGCTTTGAGGAAGCCTCCCTGAGAAGCCGTTAGCCTGCCGCAAAGCTCCTGATGTATCTGGAACCTTCCTTCAGAGCCAGTTCTCAACCTTCATCTTCTGGAACTCAGAAACCCAGTCTCAGAGCACGACCTCCTGACCCCCATCTTCCTCACCCTCCCCCCCTTCCTCTTTGATTCCTCGTGACCTCTGCTCCCTCACCCACTTGACGTGGGCATTCCCCTTCACCTGCCCTGGCCTGGCCCACCACCTCCTCCAACTCCACCTCTGTCCCTGTCTCCCTGCCACCCTCACACTCTGTCCTCAAGTCGGCCCAGTCTGGTCACATGCTGCTCTCTTCAGGCTCCCCAGCCACCGGTCCCTGGTGCTTGGCTTTTCATTCTACCTTGTTAACAGCCTTCTAGGTCCTCACCTTCTGTGCCCTGTCACATCCTCCACTTGCCCTCCAATCCTCACCCACCCTCTCCCCCTGGCCCTCTGCCCCAGCAGGCCGGCCACGGGGCTGCATCATGGGCTGATGGGCTCCTTGTCTCTGGTTTCTGGTTGGGTCTGGCCAGTGGGGGATCAGAGATCTGAGCAGGGCAGAGAGAGGTTGGGGTATTTATTCCCCTTGCTCCCTCCCTGTGGGGACACCATGGGCTGGTGTCCCAACCCTCCACCAAAAGCCACAGCTGCCGTTGGGGATTCCAGGAGATGTAACCCCCTCACCCTTCGGGTCTGGGGGGTGGGGACAGCTCCTCACTCTCAGTGGCTCTGGGTGCCACACCATCCTGGCTGGTTTCTTTAAGCCTGACTGCCTCTGTCGGTGTCCCTTCATGAAGCACCCACTCTGGACGGCCCTCTGCTCCCTGCCAGGACCCAGAGTTCCAGCAGTGAGCAGCTCTCCGGCATGGCCTTCAAGTCCCCTTCCTGCAGCTGCCAAGGGGATCAGAGTGGTCTTGCTGTCACCCCGCCTGGTCTGGTCCTGGCTCACTGAGGGTCTCCTTCTTGTATCTTCTGGGGCGAGTCTCTTGCTGCTCTCTGGTTGCTTCCCTTGCAAAAGTGGGTTTGATATGCTGTGCTACACAGGACTGACAAAAGGTACCGTTGGGAGGAACTTTCAAGGTAGTAGGATAACATTTTTTCAGTTAAGTGGGGTCTGCGTGAGTGTGTGTGTGTGATCTATTTTTTTTACCTTTTGGGTCTTGGCCAATGCATCCCCCCCAACTCCAGCACATCCCCTTTACTGCCTTGAGAAAGAGACATAGTGCAGAAAGAGTGAAAACTGGGGTTTCCAGAAGAATGAGGATATGGGGAAACAGCTAGGCTCTGGCGAGACGTGAGCCTGGGAGGAGAAGGGAAGGGGAAATGTCTCTGCTTCCCTCTGTCACAGAGACCCTCCCGCCCAGGTCCTCCTGGGAAAGCCCCGTGGAGGGGTGAGGCCTCAGGAAGAGGCTGGTTCCTAAAATCAGCCTGCCTGAGGGTGGTTTCCAGCCTCCGACCCGCCCTGTGTGACCCCAAATTCTTCATCTGTAAAATGGGGGAAATGATAGCGCCTGCCTCGTAGGGATGCCGATCGTCAGGATGAAATGAGTTAACACACACGGACGTGCCAAGGACAGGGCCGGGCACCGAGCGAGCCCTCGCTGCGTTACGGACACGTTACTGCTCCCTTCTCCGGCCCGGCCACGGCCTCTGGCTCTGCCGCTGCCGTGGCTGCTTCTAGGCCTCCACGCTGGCGCCTCTCCCTTCACCTGCCCCCAGCTCGCACGGCTCCTGAAGATTCTACTCTAGGGCTGGCTCCCTCTCCTTCCCGCGGGGCCGCTGCAGAGCCTTAATTCTCCGACGTGTATTTTCAACCCCTAGCTCATCCCCAGGCCTCCCTGTGCCCACCTGCCCCTGGATGCTGACACGCTCACCTCCTGCCTCCTGCCTCCTCCTGTCCCCTAAACCCTCTCCGTAATGACGGTAATGGCGTCGTCACACGCCCAGCCCACGGACCACCCCTCTCCACGGCTGCTGACATTGTCCCTACTAGTTCCTCCAAAAAGCTCTCCAACAAGCCCCGTGACACCACACCCTCCCC
The DNA here is from genome assembly GCF_027475565.1 of Acinonyx jubatus. NCBI lineage: Eukaryota > Metazoa > Chordata > Mammalia > Carnivora > Felidae > Acinonyx > Acinonyx jubatus. The sequence continues at coordinate 10,948,672 of NC_069381.1, read as the reverse complement.
ATGGCAACAGTGCAGGTGAGAGGCAGGATTGACCACAGTGGGCAGGGCAGAATGGTCCCCAAAAGAGATCTACGCCCCAAATCTGGATCCTGCGAGGATGCTCTGCTACAGGGCACAAGGGACCGTGCAGATGTAAAGGTTACTAGTCTGTGATCTTAAGAGAGGGAGAGCATCCTGGACTGTCCAGGTGCGACTAATCTAATCCCATGAACCCTTAAAAGCAAAGAACTTTCTCTGGCTGGAGTTGGACAGATGAGTCAGAACAGGGGATCAGAGAGATCTGTTGGTTTTCTTTTGTTTTAAATATTTTTGAGAGAGTGTGAGTGAAGTGGGGAGGGGCAGAGAGAGAGGGAGACGCAGAATCCAAAGCAGGCTCCAGGCTCCGAGCCGTCAGCACAAGGCCCGACGCGGGGCTCGAACTCATGAACTGCGAGATCATGACCTGAGCCGAAGTCGGGCGCTTAACCGACTGAGCCACCCAGGCACCCCAGGGATCTGAGAGATCTGAAGCACGAAAAGGCCTTGAGCCAATGCTGCTGGCTTTGAAGGTGAAGGGGCCCACAAGCTCGGAATGCGGGTGGCCTCTTGGGCTGGGAACCACTTCCGCTGACAGCCAGCCCGGAAAGGGGACCTCGGTCCGTAACAGCACAGGTTAACTTGCGCCAAGCACCCGAACAGATCCGGGAGCAGATTCTCCTTGGAGCCTCTGGAAGAGCCCAGGTCCGCTGAGCACCTTGATTTTACCTGGGGGCCCAGGGACAGAGAAACCAGCTGAGTCCACCCCAACTTCCGAAGTACAAAACCGGGAGATCATCTCTCTGTGTTGTAAATAGAACACAAATACAATGGCCCACATTTACTACGGTGCCAACAACAGCAGGTACTGATCTAAGCCCTTGACAGTGATTCGCTCTCAAAACACGGTCCCAGCAACCACCCCCAGGGCACGTATACAAAGACCCCAGCCGACAACAGCTGCATAACTTGTCTGAGACCCTCCAGCCCACGAGAGCGGAGCCAGGCTCTGAACCGGCCGCCCGGTGGGGCAAGGTCACGCACGTGACTGCTCTGTCCCGGGGCCACTCCGCCTGCTCTTCTCCCACCAAATAACAAAGATCACCAACTCCTCCCCAGCTTCAAAGCCTTTTGGTGAGGGGGAGGTTCCTCTTCACGTGCTTAGCCTGGCTTCCATTTTGCAATGTCACCACCAACATGCCATTTCGTCCTTTTCTCCCAAGCCAAACTGTTCCCCAAACATCTCCGGACCTTTGCACATGCTTTTTCAACATCTGGGGTGTCCTTTCCTACTTGCTCTGTCTGGAAAATCCCCAGACTTCCTTGTCTTTCCTTCCTTCCTTCCTTCCTTCCAGTGCAAGCGGGGGGGGGGGGGGGGGGGGGGGGGGGGGGGGAGAGAGAGAGAGAGAGAGAGAATCTCAAGAAGGCTCCCCCCTCAGGGCAGAGCCTGACACATGGCTTGATCCCATGACCGTGAGATCAAGACCTTGAGGTGAGGGGTGCCTGGCTGGCTCAGTTGGTTAAGCGTCCGACTCTTGGTTTCAGCTCAGGTCATGAGCTCACAATTCGTGAGTTTCAGCCCCGTGTCGGGCTCTGTGCTGACAGTGCAGAGCCTGCTTGGGATTCTTTCTCTCTCTTTCTCTCTCTCTCTGCCCCTCCTCCTTTCTCTCTCTCTCAAAATAAATTTAAAAACTTAAAAAAAAAAAAAAAAAAAGACCTGAGCTGAGATCAAGAGTCAGACACTTAACAGACGGAACCACCCAGGCCTCCCCAGGCTTCTCTTTAAAGAGGCAGCTCAAGTCTGGCCTTCTCTGAGGAGCTCCCTGACCCCCCGAGAGGACTCTTGTGGGGGGCTTCAATTCACAACCCCCACGCTCCTGATCAGTGGGTGCCGCGTCAACATTCCATCCCCACACGAACCCCCCACTGGAGGGCGCCACCCCAGCTAGTCGCGTGAAGGACAATCACAAGAATATGCACGTCGCGTTTCACGGACGGTCCTCACTCTGGATGTCACCCGACGGAACCTCCCTAGCTTAGTGAGCTACTTTGATATTCCAGGGAACTCGGAAGGAATTTCAGATATTCCCAAAGCTAAATTTACACTCAAGGCATGAAACTTCTTCTCTCTGGAACTGCTGAGTCAGACAACCCGGAATCTGAAACTTGGCCCCCACCTCCCCTGTGACCAGCTGTGTGATTTTTCACTTGACCTTTCTGCATCCCATTTGCACATCTTTAAATGAGGATAACAGTGATAATAGCAGTTCCTACACCACAGGGTTGTTTTTTTTTTTTTTTGGAGAATGTAATTTTCTGCATACGTACTCAGGATGTACAATATGTATAAAGTCATGGGAGGTAAAGTAGTCTACGAACGCATGCTGTAGCTGTTTGTATCATCTGTGTTATCGAAAAGATTGTGATCTTCTGCCTCACGTCCATTGGAATGGCTACTATCAGAAAAACAGGATAAGGGGCGCCTGGGTGGCTCCGTCGGTGAAGCATCCGACTCTCGTTTTTGGCTCAGGTCACGATCTCACAGTTCATGGGATCGAGCCCCGCGCCAGGCTCCGCACTGACAGCTCGGAGCCTGCTTGAGATTCTCTCTCTCCCCCTCCTCCCACCCCTCTCTCAAAATAAACAAATAAACTAAAAAGAAAACAAAACCAAACCAGGATAAAACAAATGTTGACGAGGATGTGGAGAGAGTGGAACCTTGTGCCCCGTCGGTGGGAATGTAAAAAGGTGCAGCTGATGTGAAAAACAATATGGTGGTTCCTCAAAAAATTAAGAATAGAATTATCGTGCGACCCATCAAGCCCACCTTTGGGTATACATCCAAAAGAATGGAGAGCAAGGGCTTGAAGAGATATCTGTACGCCCATGTTCATGACGTTATTTACAACAGCCCAGAGGTGCAAACAACCCGGGCATCCACTGACAGAGGAGCCGATAAGCAAAATGTGCTGAAAACATGCCATGGAATATACACCACGGACGAACCACAAGAGGGCAGATGCTGTCTGAGTCCACTTACATGAGCACCTACCGCGGTCAGATTCACACAGACAGAAACCAGAAGGGTGGTGGCCAGGGCTGGCGGAGGGGGACAGGGTTTTGCAAGACGGGGAGCTCTGGAGGCAGACGGGGGTGATGGCTGCACCAGGTAAATGCATTTAATGCCGCTGAGCTGTACTCTGAAGAAATGGCAAGATGGAAACTTCTGTGTTATGTGCGCTTTGCCGCGATAAAAAAAATAAATAAAATTTTTTTAAAAAGCGAGCAAAATGCGATCAGCCCTTTTCTATGAGCTTTATCCCCCCTGGAAGCCCTCCACCTGCCGGAGGGAAGGTAGGTTCATAAATGGCTGTGGTGGGAAGTGATCGATGAGACCGGCCCCGTGTTCCGGCTGCCAGCTCTCCAACAGGGGAGGGAAGAGTTTCCCGAGGACAGAGGAGACCTGCTCTGTGTCCGGGCTGTGATCTTCAGGGGATTTCTGAGCAGGGGTGAGAATGCTTCTCCGGACCAGGTCCACCTGTCACCCCGTCTCTCAACACGTAGGGGTTCGCTCATAAGAGAAGCACAAATTAGAATGACACAGGCGCGATGTGTCATCTGTTAGGTCAGTGGAGATCCAATCGGTAGACAACACGCACCGGGGAGGGTTGGGAAACAGGCGTCCATTCTGGCAGGACACCGCGTCGGTGGACCCCTGGTGGCCTATTTGGAGACGCCCATCAGAGGCACAGATGTTCGTGGCCTTTGACACAGCAGATATACCCACACGTCTGAGAAATGACGTAAACGAGGGGACGATCACCGCAGCCTTGTTTAATAATAATAAACAAGAATACGATGTAGGCTCTGATGATTGTTTTTTTAATGTTTATTTTGTTTTTGAGAGAGAGAGAGAGAGAGAGCATAAGCAGGGGAGGGGCAGAGAAGGGGGTACAGAGGATCGGAAGCAGGCTCTGTGCTGACAGCAGACAGCCCGATGTGGGGCTCGAACTCATGATGATGGTTCCTTTCCAAGAGGCAGCCCAGAACTGGCAGGAGCCAAAGGGACAAGCGTCAACCAGCTGTCTGGGTGCTGGGGTGTGTGTTAGATCCATCTTGTTCCGTGATCCTGAGATCCCCCGCGAGAAGGGGGTGCAACACGCGAGACTGTTCCAATCGGGAAGGAGCCAGCTGGTAGGGCGCTGTACACCCAGGGTGGACAGGCCAGGGCGGAGCAAGCATCCCCGCCCCCCCCCCCCCCCCCGTTATTTCGGTCCTTTGCTCTGCTCCTTCACCCCCCACCCTCCCAGCCACAGCGCTGCGCTGCCTTGGGCTGGTCTATAGCTTGGTGTTGGAGGGGATTCAGAAACCTCCCCGGTGTGGCCGGGTGAGTTCTCGGGGAGGGGCTGGGGTGGGTCAGCTGCCCACTGTTGAGCTCTTCCTTCTCCTCACCTCTAAACAGAGTTCACTGGAACAGCATGCACGCTCCTCCGTCGACACAGGTGCTCCCACAGCATCATGAGGGGGGAGCCACGGGTGGCCGAGGAGAGAGAGGGAGGGTGCTGAAGCACGATCCTGGAGCCATCGCCACGGAACCCCACTCCCGACCTGAGTCTGGGGAGCGTGTCTCATGTGAAGATTCCCTGTGGGGCAGCATGTCTAGGGGTTCACGTTTAACAAGCACGCGGACACGTGCGGAAAATTCGACAACTACAGGCTGGCAGGATTTCTTCACTCTGGAGGAACTGAGCTCCTTTCTCGGCGGAGTCTGAGTAACAGCTCTAAACTCCAAAAATCCCAGTTCACAGGCCACAGCCAATCACACAAACTAAAATCCACGAGGTTTATGTCTGAAATGAGCAAGGCCGAGGCTTTTGAACGGTGTGAAATGCGAGAGGGGAGATTCTGAACGGAGCCCCTCGTTGCTAGTCTGTGTGTGGCAGCCAGGCTGGTCATTTCAAAATTTCCAAAATGGAGGTCGCCTCCCTTGCTCAGAGTACCCCAGTTTCTTCCCATTCTCTTCAGACAGGGTGGCCTGAAGGAGGCCTACTCATTTCTTAAGCTCTCTTCCTTCCCACTCTTCCTTCTGGACACGCTGGTTTTCTCTCAGTCCCTTGGGCTCATAATACACTCCTCTACCCCAGGGCCTTTGCACATGTCCTTCCGTTTCCCCCTTGTCCATTAAGTTGTCCTTATCCTCCATGTTCCTTTTCTTTAGAGCCCCAGTGTGAATAAAACAACATATGTCTCTGTGGGATCCCCTGACTTCTGTGTCTCTCTCCTGGGAGCTTTCTGATTGCACGGACCATGCCTGATTCTGCCATTGCCTTATCCCCAGGTTTGCCTCAGTGCTGAGGCTCCAGGTAAATATTTGTGGAAGGAATGGGTGATAACAGTGGTAAAACCTGGCCCCGCCAACACAGGCTTCCTATTGCCGTCGGGGAACCAAACTCCTTACAGGATACAGAAAAAGGTCTATAGGGCGAAACCCTGCAAATATCAATATTGATTTTTCCCTGAGCCAGAGGATTACATGTGATTTTTATTTTCTCCCTTACACTTTGCTTTCTCCCAGTTTTTTTAAAACAATAAGCACGTAACTGCCTTCTGTTATCAGAAAAAGTGAATGGTGGCAACATCGATGACCAGAACAATCTGTCAGCCTGGCCAGTTGAGTCTAAATCTCGAGAAGTATGACTGCCTATTCTTTAGGACTTACTCAGGTAAGTAAAACAATCATTTTTATTTGCTGGCTGTGCCCTCTGCCTAATTTTGAAGAAGGCTTTTTATTAATATGGATTTCTGAACTTTGTTTAGGGGAATGACCTATAGTAGCACAAATAACATGAACTATAAATCGACTGTTGAATTATTCCTCAGCGTGGACCATAGCTAACCAAGGGCGATTCTTTTTTTTTTGATTTTTTAAAATGCTTATTTATCTTTGAGAGAGACAGAGTGCATGTGGGGGAGGGGCAGAGAGAGAGGGAGACACAGAATCGGAAGCAGGCTCCAGGCTCCGAGCTGTCAGCACAGAGCCCAACGCGGGACTCGAACCCACGGACTGCGAGATCACGAGCTGAGCCGAAGTCGGATGCTTAACCGACTGAGCCACCTGGGTGTCCCCAAGGGTGATTCTTCTAATCAGAAAGACCCAAGGAAGTCAGCAGAGAAGCGATTTTCACTTTGTCTTGTTTTATAAAACTAGAAAATGCTGTCACGTCTGCGGGTTCCAGGTCTTCAAAATGGACCGGTGTCCCTACAACCCTTTTCAAAGCAAATCTCCTCTCCCAAATCCATTTAAGCTTTGGGAAGAGGATTTGTCTAAGAGCAGATAGAAGCACCCATCAAAAGTCTGCTCACAAAATATTTGGCAACTCGTGTGTCATCTGTTCTCTGGGGAGCCAATATAAGCTTGTGCCTCTGGAAACACAGCTGATTGCTTCATAAATCAGTGCGACTGTGGCTGGCGGTGGTGACTTACTTCTTAAACTAAGTCTGAGGAGCGGGAGGCAGTCAATTATTTTTATACGGTGACTGCAACTCAATTCCTGTCTGTGTAAAAATTGTCCTCATTAGTTCCTTTTTCCATACGGTTCCTCGTCTCGCCCCTGTCTGTGCACTTTTGAGGATTCTTCTCAGTCTCCATTTTATGAGCCCATAATAATGACCGTGGTGTCATTTAGTTAGAAGCACGTGCCAGGCACTTTCTGTGCATTTCTCACTTAATTCTCACAATGATCCTGTCAGGTAAGTGGCTTATAGGCAATGAAAATGAGCTCAGAGAGATCAAGTCATTTGCTTCAAGTCACATAACCAGCAAGTGACTTAGTGAGATTCAAACCCAGGCCTGTCTGTCTATCTCCAAAGCCTGTGCTTTTAATTTTTTTAAGTGTTTATTTATTTTTAAGAGAGAGAGAGAGAGACAGAGAGAGAGACAGAGACAGAGACAGAGAGAGAGAGAGAGAGAGAGAGAGAGAGAGAGATTGAGTGGGGAATGGGCAGAGAGAGAGGGAGACAGAGTCCAAAGCAGGCTCCAGGCTCTGAGCTGTCAGCCCAGAGCCCAACATGGGGCTCCAACTCACAGACTGGGAGATCACGACCTGAAGTCAGATGCTCAACCGACTGAGCCACCCAGGCACCCCCAAAGCCTGAACTTTTAAACATTACTATAGTTTTCTAATATCATACTCAGGTTCAAAACACAGATCTCTATTTCTACCTTGGCCAGACAAGAAATAAAACTACCCAAGACCTGTCCCTTGTTATGATAAAGAAGAATCTGCAATTCTTTTTCTTTACCCTGACTGTGCACTGAACGGGTTTTCTGTGTCCTTGTAGGGAGACCACACCATGGATGAGAACCTCAAGGGGAGGTCCACTGACTTATTTTTAAGTCTGAGAGTTTATGATAAACACTCTCAGAAACTAGGAAAAGGCAAGTATAAAGATTTACATTGCTCTTATCACTTTTATGCAACAGAATGCTAGCCAGTGCAATAAAGCAAAAAAAATGAAATTAAGGGTATTCAGATCTCCTTTCCTGAAAGGAGAAATAAAACTGTTTTTATTTGTAGATGACATGACTGTTTATGTATAAAATCCCAACAAATCTATAAAAACTTTCTAGAAAGCTCAGTTACAGTTGCAAGATATCATTTAAGTATACAAAAATCAATTGTTTCTCTATATTGTCAATGAACATGGGGACACCAAATTAACACTATAATACCGTTTTCAAGTTTATTTATTTTGAGAGAGAGACAGAGTGGGGGAGGGGCAGAGAGAGAAGGAGAGAGAGAGAATCCCAAGCAGTCTCCATGCTGTTAGCAGGAAGCCCAATGTAGAGCTTGAACTCATGAACGGTGAGATCATGAACTGAGCTGAAGTCAGATGCTTAACTAACTGACCCACCCAGGTGCCCCAACAATATGACATCACTTATAATCATTTTAAAAAAGATATTTAAGTGTATATCTAGCAAAACATGCACAGCGCTGGTATGCTAAAAATGACAGAATATTTGTGGAAGAAATCAAAGACCCCCTGAAAAAAAGGAGAGACATACCATGTTCATGGATTGGAAGACAATATAGTAAAGATACCAATTCTCATACTGATTATAGGCTTATATACAATTCCTATTAAAATTTCAGCAAGAGGGACACCTGGGTGGCTCAGTTGGTTAAGCGTCTGACTCTCGATTTTGGCACAAGTTATGATCCCACAGTTTTGTGGGTCTGAGCCCTGAATTGGGCTCTGTGCTGGCAGCACGGAGCCTGGTTGGGATTCTCTCTCTCTCCCCCCCTCTCTCTCTCTGCCCCTCCCCCTCTCATGCTGTCTCTGCCTCTCTCAAAATAGATAAATAAACTTAAAAAAATTAAAAAAAAAATTTTTTTTAACGTTTTTATTTATTTTTGAGACAGAGAGAGACAGAGCATGAACGGGGCAGGGGCAGAGAGGGAGACACAGAATCGGAAGCAGGCTCCAGGCTCTGAGCCATCAGCCCAGAGCCCGACGCGGGGCTCGAACTCACGGACCGCGAGATCGTGACCGGAGCTGAAGTTGGACGCTTAACCGACGGAGCCACCCAGGCGCCCCAAAAAATTTTTAAAAAAATAAAGAAAATTCCAGCAAGATATTTTGTATATATAGACAAGCTTTTACTAAAATTTGTGTGGAAAGGCAAAAGAATTAAAATAGGTAAAGAGACATTTTTTTAAAAAAGAAAAATAAAGTGGGAGGAACCGCTCTACCCGATTCAAGACTCGCATAACTACAGTAACGAAGACCACGTCGTATTGGTAGAGGGACAGACACCTAGATCCACGAAACGTAACAGGAAACTCAGAAACAGCTCCCCCACAAGTACGGCTAAGTGGTTTTTGACAGTTTCAAAAGGAGTCCAACGGAGAAAGGATGGTCTTTCCAACAAATGGTGCCGGAGCCACGTCATATCCACATGCAATCAAAATGAACCCGGACTGAAATCTCGCATCATATACAAAAACGAACTCAAAATGGCGCATAGGTTTAAACATAAAATATCTATAAAGCTTTCAGAAGAAAATGTATGAGAAATCCTCGGGAATCAAGGACCCGGTGACATGTTCTTAGACGTGATTCGAAAAGCATGAGACTTCAAAAAACCTGAAATTTATTTTTCGAAAGTCAGGTAAAATAAAAGACAGTGATAACACGAGTTGCTGGTGAGGATGCAGGGAAACCGTGTCTCATACACTGCTGGTGGGAATGCAAAATGGTCCAGCCGCTCTGGACAACAGTCTGGCACTTTCTTTGGAAACCATACACCCACCATATGATCCAGCAAGCACTCTCCCGAGCATTTATCCCAGAGGAATAAAAACTTGCGTTCACACAAAAACCTGTGCACAAATGTTCATAAGCAGATTTATCCGTAACAGCCCCCAAATTAGAAACAACCAGAATGCCCTTCAATACGTGAACGGTTAAACAAATGGAATATTACTCAACATCTATACCACGGGATATTACTCAACAATAAAAAATAACAGGTGATCTCAAGGACGTTATGCTAAGTGAGGGGAAAAAAAACCCACAAATGACCTCAAAAGGTCCATTTATATAACATTTTCAAAATGTTATACACATCACAACAGTCTCCGAAAGCTCTAGAAAGGGCGAGAGGCCATTGCCCAAGCCAGGTACTTCAGATGGCCCTCGCTGTCAGGCCCAGAGCAGGGGTCAAACACCCAGAGCAGGGCTCCATGCCCCCCTTCTAAATGGGTGCTGGGGAGGGGATAATGGGTGGGACAGCTGTACACGTGGCCAGCAGAGGACAGACGGCACATCACACTTTGCCTCATACCCTTCCCTGCTACATATGCTGGGAAGACCCAATATATTCGGCAGTTGGGTTACTGGTAGCACGTGAAGCACAGATGTAAGCCAGAGGGTGCGCTTTAGAAGAGCCTGGAATCCACAAGAACAGTAAGGCTGCGTGGGGGGGGGGGGGGGCGGGGGGAACAGCTCTTACCTCTAAAACAAGGTCTGAGTCTTCATGCCTTCCAACAGTAGTGCTTTTATTCAGGACAAAAAAGCCTTCTGCGCTCTTTAGGTAGGCTTTCATACTCTCTGCTTTCCCTGTATAAGGTTTTCAGAAAAAACTCCGTTAGGAAAATGCAGTCTTCTGGTTACTCAACACCACCACATTGAGAACGGGACGAAACGCACCGTATCGTTCCAAGGAGAAATCAGCAGGGGTAGGGGAAGGTAGACGGACTTCCCCAATGATCACACTTTTGATTCTGCAGATTTCTGAGACTCCCCTTTTAAACAGTGACATTTAACAAAGACGAGCTTGGTTCTGACAATCAGACAGGAGACTTTTTTTTTTTTTTACATGACTCGGAGCACAAACCACCAGTAGCTGAAAAAACCCAACGACAAATCTGAATTCCACTGATAATCGCTGTGCGCCTCCCATTAAGCACAAGGGGAGTTATCTGACACAGTCAGTAATCGTGTTCCTAAGCAGCCCCCTACTAGCTCTGTGACTTTGGGTGAGTTACTTCTCTCTCTATGCCTCAGTTTCCTCATCTGTGAAACGGGATCAATAATACTCTGTACCCCGAAGGGTTCCATGAGGATGAAATGCAAACATACGTATGAAACATTCAGAGTGGACATCTGTCCTATTATTATTATTGTTACAAATCTTGGATCTAAAGAATTCTAAGCTTCTACAGAATTCCTGAAACTGATGAGTCAGTCGGTGAGGGAATGGACTTTAAACGATACTTTCTTTGAATCATGGTGAGTCACTCCGTTCCTTGATACACTTAAGGGAAGAGGGGTGACTTTGAAAGGCAAAGTATTAAGACTCTAGCTTGGAGATATGATCAGGACTCTGCACCTATTTTCCCCCAATGTTTTATTAGGAAGATGTCCAAGATGCAGGACCGCTGAAAGGACTCCTTCCTGTCCACCACCTAGATCCTACAAGTAACATTTTGCTATTTTTGCTCTACCCACACCTCCATCCATCTATCCATTCACCTAACCATTTTATAGTCTGATGCATTTCAAAGTAAGTTCTATACTGGTTTCCTCACATGGAAAAATGTCAGTGACTTCAGTAGGATCCAAAACGCTAATAATTCATATGGTGCTTGGATTCTGATTTGAGATACGTCCAGTCACACAGTGTGACATCCCCCATCGCCACGGCCAGGCCAAGGAACGGAAGTCCCTCTCTTTTCAACTGAACGGTCCCTGACACGTGAAGCTGTCGGACTGCGGAGAAAAACAAAGACCCTCTCGCCGTGATCGTACAGAGTCTCGGGTCTGGTTCTACTCTTCATCGACGTCTCCATCATCAACTATTGAATCCCTACTAAGTGCCAGGCACTGTGCTATCCTTTTACACACAACTGCTTCTTTTCAACCTCAGAACAACCCTGCGGGGTAGGTATATTGGTACTGTCCCACTCTACAGTCCCTCTGAGACTCGGAGAGATTAGGGTCACTCTGCGGCAAGTGTCAGGGAGGCAACTCTGAGCCTCTGCATGTAACTGCTGGACCATCCGCCCGCAGCTCAGCCTTCGGCACGACTCCGCTAATGCTGGGTGGGGCAGAGCGGGCTGGGGGGAGCTGCACTGTCCGTCGACCCTTGGGATGTGCAGTAACAGAGAGTCCTTGACAACCAGGATTCCACCCCCTGAAAGGAAGAAAAGACCCCACGGGTGTTGGGGGGAGTAAGAGAAATAAAAATAAGCCAGATAGTTTGTTTTCTATTTGTAAACTCCGAGAGCTACAGATGCCTCATAAGTATTGATGATCTCATAGAGTGAGAGATACATTTTGTTAAGTCCACTGTCACTAACAGAAGGGGATAGGCATCTCCTCTTCCAAAAGAACCATGCTCTGTTGTCATCAAATGACTTCAGTTATTTACTTCAGCTGCAGAGGACCACGTTGTCAAGCCACACGTTCAAACCTAACGCAAACCTGGGAGAAACGTCTCTTCTGCAGGAAAACCACGGGAAATGCCACTAAACTGAACCCCAGAACTTGGGCCAGGTGCATGTCTGAGTTTTAGCTCTCACCCCAGAGGTTCCCAGGGCTGGTGCCTTCTCTCTGCTCAGATGTCCCTCCTTGTGGCCACCTGCCACGTAGCCTCGTTTCCTTCCTTGTACTCATCACTCTCTGACATTTTCTTGTTCCTTTCTTTAGTTGTGTTTGTTGTTTGTTTCCCTTTCGCTGAGATGTGTGCTCCAGGAGAGCCAGAACTGTGTTGTTTTTGTTAAGGGACAATTCTTCATGGGTATCTCGTGTTGGTACCCATCTTTGGAGCAAAGGCATTGACAAATTTTGTCCTGTGTCTTCTGCCAGCATCTATAAGCTGGCCAGGCTAACTCACTAGCTCACACACAAGGTAAAACCTCAGACCCTTTGCAGTTCCTGGCAGTTTTGCTGGTTACCCCATCTCCAGCACCTGGAGGAGTGTCTGACACACAGTAGGTGCTCAATAAACACTAGCCGAATGAAGGGAAATACAAACGGCACATCAAAGCAAATCTGTGCAGCCAGTTGGCTACGAATCTCCCTATTCAGCGTCTGCCTTAGACATCCTTCTTGGAAAACCTAAATTCTATCTGTAGCTTTTGGGTTGGACGGTATTTCTCCACCTTAATCTTGCCCTGTGCAGTCACTCCCCTGCCTGAAAACACGGTAGAAAGTAATTTGAAACGTGTTAAACTCTGTAAATTCGTTCTTAGTGCCCTGAAACACCAGGCATAGGAAAGAGCAAAAGAACCTCAGTCACCTGCCCTGGCACCCCGCTAATCTCGGCTGTACCCCATCGGATAGCTTAAAGCGGCACATGTGGTGCCAAGGAAGGTTCTGGAAGCTCCCGCGCAGGCTACTTCTGGAGGCAGAGTGGGTGGGGGGACCTGCATTTTAGGGAGGACGGACTGCTGTCGGGACACCTGCTCTGGGGTGCTCCCGGGGACCCAAGTGTGGACCGGAGAGGAGTTCGAGCTCGGGGTGGGTGGGGCCGGGTCCCGAGCCTCCTCTCCAAGCTCTTGACCTCGCAGGGCCGACCCGGTCGGGGCCCCAGGTCTCCGCCCGCTGCCTCCTCCCGGTGCCGCACTCACCTGGCCGGAGGGAGAAGCCCACGCCCAGTCGCCCTCCGAGAGCCCCGCGGGCTCGGGAAGCGCCCGGCCCGCTCCCGGGCGAGGCGGCCTGGCCGCGCTCCCGCGGAGTCTCCAGCCGGCGGCCAGCACCCCGCGCGCCCGCCCGGCCTGTGTACGTGCGTCGCCATGGCAACGCCGCCGGGCCGCCGTGAGGGGCGTGGCCTGCGCGGCAGGCGGGGGCGGGGGGCGTGGGGACCCCGGCGGCGTGCGCGGCTAGCCCTCGAGGAGCCCAGCCTGCGGCGGCGCCCTGGGGCATCCCCGGGCCCGCCACCAGGGGTTCCACAGGCCCGTTTCACAGATGGGGACACGGAGGCTCCGAGGTCACAGAGATAGGCCACGGTTTTCCAGCGAGGAAGGAGCCGACGCGAGAATCCTTCCTGCGCACTATCCTTTGCTCTGGCTGGAGGCGTGAAGACGGGGTGGGAGGGGGAAGGTGCTGAACCCGGAGAAGCTCAGGGGTTGGTAGCTCCTGTCCCACCCGAATCTCTAGTCCTCTCTGCTGCAGACGAGAAAATAGAGTAAGCTGGGGGGGGACCACCACCCAGGTGGGAGGGGGATGGGAGGGGGATGGAGTGGAAGGAACGATTTTGAAAGAATGAGGCTTTTTTCCCATGTGCTGGGAAAAGGATATTTCCAAACCGCCAACCCCGCTAACAATGTTCCTGCCCTTTCTTGTCAACACTGACGTTTATTCATTCATTTGTTCTTCATCTCTACAGACATCCCTTGGGTCCCAGAGTTGACCTGCATCAGTCACCACTGTCCCTGAAGCCCCCACCATGGGCACCGGGCTGGAGGGAGGAAACATGCAAATCCCAAGAACTCCCGCCACCCCCATGTCACCTGTTTCAGACCAGCCCCTTCTGCAGGGGGGCAGAACAGCCCAGCTGACTGCCTACCCGGAGAATGCTTCCAATCCCTGGCAGGAAATGGCTGGCGAGGTGCCTCAAGAAAAACTCAAAGCGTTTAGGAAAGATGAAATATGGGAGACTCTACCCCAGTCAATCAGAACAAGAGCTAAGAGAGAAATCATGGAAATGGGTATAGCGAAGATGCTCAAACATGCCTAGAGGCTTTTAGCAATGCGGATTCCCCGGCACAGACCCGATCACAGATCCTGAGTAGGCGGATGTGGAGCATGGCCCAGGAATGTGCATTTGTTACAAGCGTGGCAACCCCCTGACTTAGGCAGTAGAACTGCAGAGACCTTCCCTGGAGCCTTTTCATAGAAATCTCTTCCAGGGCCTCACCCAGCCTGGAAGGTTCTGCCTGGGTCAATTCCGCACAACCGGAAAGACCCCAGGCATAAAGTTTGAGGAGTGACCACAGAAACTAGGGCCTGATTACTAATAGCTTCACAGGAACAGGGAGGGTCAGGCTCAATTCCCCAAGGCCTTTCTACCCCAGGGCCTTTGCACTTACTGTTTCCTCTCCCTAGAAACTACTTGCACCAGAGATCTCCTTCACCTCCTTTAGATTTTACTCAAATACCACCTCACTTAAAATTCTTTAAAAAAAAAAAAAAAAAACAACCCAATAGACAAGAAGGAGCAACAAGACAAGAAACAAAACAAAATAAAAACCCTGACACTCTACCCCTCTTCTTTTCATCTTACCGCTTGTCATTTCACATATTATCTTATTTATTTATCTCATTTGTCTATCTCTCTGCCCCACCCTCTATTAGAAACTAAGCTCCACGAGGGCAGGGATTTTATTCTGTTTAGTTCACTGCTGGATCACCAGTACCTAGAACGGTGCCTGAGTGTGAGAGTGAGCAGGGGTGGCCCTTGACATGCGCCCACAGCTGCCTGGCCTCCTGCCTTCTTGGGCTGCTGATCTGATCTGTCCTTATCCCAGGACGTTGGCTTGTCTAACCACCTGCCTGGACGGTGGGCTCATGGGAGGCCTGAGCACCACCCCTACCTGCACCCCCACCTCTATGCTTGCCTTTAATCCAGTTCTCATCCTCAGTACGAGTGGAGGGGATAGACTTGCTTACCGCCGGGCAGGCCGTGAGCTGGAGCAACCCATGGGGCCCGATCGGCTTTCAGAGGTCATCTCTCAGTGAAGAACGTTGAACCGAGAGCACAGCTGACTTTCAGACCCGCTGGAGCAAAACTGCTGAATCTGGACTTGACTCCCTTCCCCACAACATGCCGCTGTCATCTCAAAGGGAGCGTGTCCCATTTTAATTTCAAAAGCAAAACAAAACACCCCAGTAACTTGAGACTTTATGATTTCTTGGACTGAGAGGGAGTTGTAATTTGCAATTAAACAATGATGGGGGGTAGGGGCGCCTGGGTGGCTCAGTCGGTTAGGCGTCCGACTTCGGCTCGGGTCATGATCTCGCGGTTTGTGAGTTCGAGCCCCACGTCGGGCTCTGTGTTGACAGCTCAGAGCCTGGAGCCTGCTTCGGATTCTGTCTTCCCCTCTCTCTGCCCCTCCCCTGCTCACGGTCTGTCTCTCAATAAATAAACGTTAAAGAAATTTAAAAAAAAAAAAACAATGATGGTTAAAAATACTTCTGAAGGAAGACATAGAGGTTTCTAGATTATATGGGCTCCTTGGTGATGCCTGTAATCAATCAATTTTATTGAGCTGTGTGTAGCTACCAAGGCCATATTGTATCATGACTGACATACTGGTGTCTGAAGGGCCTGTGTTGAAATCTCAGCTCCATTGGTCCCATCTGTTCCCATACACTGGCCTGAATAATGTTAACCGAGGGCTTTCAACTTGCTGCGTGCTGTCTCACTCCTACTTGTGGGTCACTGCATTGAATCCTCGCAATTAAACACTTAGAACAGGGCTGCTGCAGAGAAGACCTAAAAAAAACATTGGCCATGATCATTATTTCTAGCAAAGCACTCCCATTTTGGCAGGAAAATATGGCTCAGAGACAGGTAGGAATGTGCCCAAGACAGTACAGCTAAAATATCTGGCAGGATTGGAATCTAGATGAGTATGACAGGAAAGGTACATCCCCCGGGACTGCCGGTGACCCAACCACAAGAGGACCCACGCTCCCCCTCATCTTGGGACTGGCCAGGCTCCTGTCTGCCCTGAAGGCCCCAGCTGGCGGTGCCCGAGGCAGGGAGGGAAAGGAGCCTGACCAAGAGAGGGCAGTGGGGGAAGGCCTGCCACCAAACTTGGCCTGGACCCTGGGCTTCCTTCCTGGGGGCCCTCTGCCCCCGTAGAACCTCCTTCTGTGTCAGCCACGGTCTCTGGGCTGTCCTTGACTGGGGAGGGCACACCCACTGTACCCCCTTCCCAGACCTGCCTGTCGTTCCTCCTGGTGCCCTTGTATTTCAAATGGAAATGAATGCCGGCCCACCAGGAGGTGGGAGGCTTGCCCAGGCTCTGTAGGGTGAGGGAGAGCCAGAGAAAGTGCGGGAACAGGGAGCAAGGGAGAGCAGGAGGGAGAAAGAGACCAGGACCAGCAGGAAGTAGCCAAGCAGCATGACAGATGGGAGAGCAGCCGGCCGGCTGGAGGCTCCACAGCCACTGATAACCTGGCCCTTCAGGCTTTGGAAAAACGGGGTTTTATTTTTATACACACACACACACACACACACACTCACAAAAATAAATGCAAACCCCGGAAAGGACACCTGGTTCACGGAGGGCTTCTCTACGGCTCTCCTCGTCCTCCTCCCCTGGCAGAACGTGTGAAACCATGAAGGTTTTTCTCAGGTGGATTCTTCCATTGCGGCCTTGGTGTCTCTTGCAAATCTGTCGCCAAAGTCAACTCCCCTTGGTTCCTCGGGCTTTGCCACGGGAGTGGGCGTGTGCCTCCTGTTTGTAAAGTGTGCTGATCCTGGATCCCACCACGGGTGTGGTCTGCTGATCTACTCTGTCTGTGCCTCACTTCGGCCACCTGCACAGGTGTGGATAGCAAGGCCCGGATGGTGAGGATTCAGGGGTTAGTGTGTGTTTACTACTGAGCTGTGCCCAGTACAACAGGCTCCCGCCGTGAGTGTTCTCGAGTCTCATTGTTGGTTTTGTTTGCTTGTTTTGTTTTCTGGCTGAGGTGGGAGGATGGCCCAAGGTCACAGACACCCTGGGGAGAGCTCTGATTTGCATCAAGACTCAGTCAGGACTCAGAGCAAACCCGACCTCTGAACAGCCACGCATCATCTTGCCCCTTGCCCTGGGATCTTTCTGGGTGTGGGTGTCAGAGACAGGCTGAGCTCCCTCCCCTGGTGACCTCTGGAGGGATTCCCAACAACCCACCTGGTCTCTATGGGGTCGCACCTGCTGGACAACTCCATAAAGTTCTACTTTCAGGCATCGGGCCAAACAAACCTCTGCTGGTTTTTCGCGGGTGACAATGAACCTTTATGAATGTAGCAAGAGCAGCTAATGCTTCTCTAGGCTTGTTAGGCACCCGCCAGTATACCGTGCGTGGTTTATTTAATTCTTAGCCCGACCCATTTTACACAAGGGGGCGCTAGTCCGGTTATGCATCTTGAAAGAGGTCAGACCAGGATTCCACTCTGGCTGTTTGACTCCAGAGTGCTTCATTTTTCTGGTAACCTTTTTATCGAAGAACAGCATAATTGGAAACATTACAAAGTGCACCAGTCATGAGCGTACCCTTGAAGAATTTTCACAAAGGGCATGCATTCACCTGGCCAGAACCCAGACCCGGAAGCAGATCAGCCACTGTTAGAGCCTCCTGTGCTCCCTTCGAGGCATTACCCACCCACCACCCTGACCTCCAACGTCATCGATTCGTTCTGCTTCGTTTTGAGCTTCATCTAAATGAACTCTACAGATTCTATTTCCTGCCTGGTTTCCTTCACTCATCATGATGTTTGTTCACTCCCCGTGATCCGGCCTTGTTGTCTGATGGCACGGGCCCCTTCGTTCCCCTGCTGTACTGCATTCCCCAGTGGTAGTCATCTATTCCCGCATGACAAATGATGACAGCCTTAGTGGCTCAGAACAACACATGCTTATCACCTCACAGTTTCTGTGGGTCAGGAACCCGGCCACCCCTGAGCGGCTGCACCAAGGGGCTGGCCAAGGCCAGAGGTCTCATCTGAGACTCAGGTGGGGAAGGATCCACTGTCAAGGTCATGTGGCTGTTGGAAAGATTCAGTGCCCTGAAGGTTGTTAGACTCAGGGCCTCACTTCCTGGCTGACTGTTAGCCAGAGGCCCCCTGTCTTTGTTTGCTGTGTGGGCCTCTCCCCGAGGTGGTGGCTACATCAAAGCCAACGAGAGTCAATGGAGGGAGTCTCCTAGTGAGGTGGGAGTTATGATCTCATGTAACATAATCACAGAAGTGACATTGCCATCACCTTTGCAGCCTGGTGTTGGTTAGAAATATGGTACAGGTCTCACCTGCGCCCAAGGAGAGGGGATGACCCAGAGGTGTGAACACCAGCCATAACTGGGAACTATTGTGTACCTGTGGCTTTTGGTATGCCTAAGGCATGTATCTCCTGGATACATAGCTAGGAGTAGAATGGCCGGGCCATGACCCATGCGTCCAACTGTAGAAGATTCTGCCAGACATTTTTCCAAAGTGCTGGGATCATCTGCCACCCTTGAGCAGTATGTGAGCGTTCCAGCCAGAGCACCTGCTTTTTTTTTTTTTTAATGTTCATTAATATTTTTTTTTGAAAGAAAGAGAGACAGAGAGTGAGTGGGGGAGGGGCAGAGAGAGCGAGGGAGACACAGAATCGGAAACAGGCTCCAGGCTCCGAGCCATCAGCCCAGAGCCCGACGCGGGGCTCGAACTCACGGACCGCGAGATCGTGACCTGGCTGAAGTCGGACGCTTAACCGACTGCGCCACCCAGGCGCCCCCATCACTTGCTTTTTAATGCTATGCTCCTGTCTCTCCTTACAGGGGCCAGTGTGACCTGGGATTCCTTGGGACAGGAGGTCCTAAACCTGGCCCCATGTCAGAATCACCAAATTTCTGGCAGGAATCCTTATATTCTCCACCGATATATCCTTGGTGCCTAGAGCATCCCCTGAGGTAGTTGGGCTCAGTAACCTTTTTTGTTTTGTTTTTTAATTCAGTGAATGAGTTTAGGAACTGTTGCTCAAGAAATAGGCCTCAGGGAGGGTGTGAACTTCTGAAATCGGGAGGAAACTTTGATGTATCTGAGCCCCTTGCATTTTTCTGGGAAGAGGGCCCAGAGCCTTAACCAGAGTCCTCCCAGGACAGGCTAACAGCCACTGTGATTGGATCCAGTCTGGCTTGGTTATGTGATCACAGTAAGAAACAGCTGGTCCTGGGCAAGGACAGAGTTTAGAAGTGAGAAGAGAGACAGCGCTTGCTTGGAGAGCTCGCAAACTGACCCCTTGCCGGTTTTGACTTTTGACCCATGGCGACTCTGGGTACGGCGAGCCTAGCCACTGCCTGGCCTCTTGGGGCCAACAGCAAATTCCAGGAACCTCAGTTTCCTTCTGCCGAAGCTGACAGGAGCCCCACCTTTCCAGCAAACCTCTCACTTTACCTAGTTTGAGATGACCTCATCGTTTGTCACCCTCTCCCTTGTTTTCTGGAGGTTTCGCAGCATCCTCCCGCTGTCTGCATTCTTTTATCGTTTGAACAGAGCTCCTATTTTCTGTTTTGGGTCATTCCCATCACATGCTTATTATCTTCCCTTCCGAGAGCAGATCAACCTCGTGCCCCTCTAGACGTTTCTTCTCGGGTTTCCTCTGAATCATTTCATTCGGTCTAGATAACGTCCAGCTTTTCCGCCTTCCTCGCCGCACTCAACATAGACCCTCTCTTTTCCCCAGAACAACCGTCCTTTCTTTCCGATCCCTCGCTGGAGTCCTCGTCTTTCACCGTGGTTTCTGACTTCTCCTGACAACAGATTGTTTTTTGAAATTTAAGTCTCAAAGATCATCCCTTCTAATCTGGGTCTGAATTTGGATCACCGTCAAGAAGCAAGGAGGACAGGAATGTTGCTGGGTAACTAGGATCCTCAGCAGAAGGGCTGAGCCTTCCAGAGGGCAGCAGAGGGACCTGGGGGGAGAGAGAGGGAGGTACATTCTTCTGCAATGGGGTGGCACTTGGAGGGGGGAGGGCTCAGGAAAGGCTCTTTTAAGAAATAGGAGGCATTTTACCTGCGTCTTGAAGGATGGGTAGGATTCCAGGTGGCAAAGCAGGGAGAGAAGATTACATGGAGGGAAGAAGGGGCATTGGGAACAGAGGACAGGCTAGAAGACTGGTGATCAGGGAAGCTAAGTATGTGGTACAGAGTAGGCGGGGAGGCCAGGTGCTGACACTGGACACTGAAGGCCCATGTCAGCTCTCAAATACGTTTGTTTGGCTCTCGTAGTGTGTTAAATACTTTTAAGTAGTTGCTGAACGGCTTGGCCTCCTTCTGTGGAGTGACAGAGAAACCGATTCCAACTGGCTTCATCATGAAAGGAAATTCACTGGTTACCATAAATGAAAAGTCTAGGGGGAACGGCTGGATTCAGGCCCAAGTGACGTCATCAAGCCCTGGCCTCTGTCCAGCTCTCAGCCACGCTTTCGGCCATGTGGATCCGACCTCAGACAGAATCTCTGTATCATGGTCACAAAAGGGCTGCCACAGCTCTAGCCCTTGCATCTTCTTAGCTTTGAATCCCACGGGGAAGAGTGAGAGTCTTTTCCCTAAGGTTCCCCCAAACACCTCACTGCTTCTCATTTTCTATGACTGGGGAATATATCCATATTCCTGAGCCAATCCTTGAAGGCAGGAGACTGCTCTGCTCCGACTGGCTGAGCTTGGGGGTCCACACTGGCTTTGAGAGAGCGGATGGGGGAGAGGTGTGGTCCCCAAAGGGGGATCATAACACCATAGTATTTTATTTTGTTATTATTTTTTGAATGTTTATTTATTTATTCTGAGGGGGGAGGGGCAGAGAGAGAGGGAGAGAGAGAATCCCAAGCAGGCTCTGTGCTGCCAGTGCAGAGGCCAACACAGGGCTCGAACTCACAATCTGTGATAGCAGGACCTGAGTCGAAATCAAAAGCTCAGTGCTTAACCAACTGAGCCACCCAGGCGCCCTGAGGGACCACTTTAATTTACGTTAAAATCTGGATTAATGCCTTTTCTTGGAAAATGGGAACCCGGGCGGTGTTCTCACCAGTAGATCAGCTGTCTGTGGGGGCGGAGGAGGGGTTGCCCTCTTTAGACACGGTCTGTGTTCTCCCTGCCCGCCCCCCCCCACACACACACTGCCCACATATCCTCTCTGGCCTCTGGGAGCACTTTAGTTTTTATCCCCAGCATAATTTGATTCTGTAGATAAATCTGTTTTTCCCACCAGAATGGAATCACCAAAAGCACAGATAACTCTCCCTGTGCTCCCATAAACTCCCGAGGACAAATGCCTGCCGTTTTTGATAGTCTCATTCCTCACTGTTTTAAAAAAGATTTAAGGGATGCCTGGGTGGCTCAGTCGCTTAAGCGTCTGACTCTTGGTTTCAGCTCGGGTCCTGATCTCACGGTTTATGGGTTCGAGCCCCCACGTCGGGCCCTGTGCGGACAGCGCAAAGCCTGCTTGGGATTCTCTCTCTCTCCCTCTCTCTCTCTGCCCCTCCCCCACTTGTGCTCTCGCTCTCTCCGAATAAATACACTTAAAAGAAAAGGTTTAACGCGTAGTGATTTCAGAAGCTGCATCAGACAATTCCAGTATCTGAAGTCCTTGGCGTGGGTGGCTGGGCGGGGATCTCAATCTATTATTTGTTGCTGGTTCGTACTGGCTTGTTTCTCAGATGTGTAGCGATTTGATTGGGATCTCATTTCTGATCGAAGTTCACCTGTGGGAATCCTGAGGCATCTGATCCCTGCTCATCGCATTTTTGATGCCCCGGAGATTGATCAGTAGCAGCCTTGTGCCATCCAGTCCCAAGTCCCCATCGGCTTTCTTCTCCCAGTAACTTTTTTATTTTTAGTTTTAATTGTGGTAAAATAGACATAATGTAAAAAGCACCCTAGTAACCATTTTTAAATGTACAGCTCAGCCACGTCCAGTATGTTCACACTGCTGTGTGACCAACCTCCAAAACGTTTCTATCTTAAAGAACTGTAACTCTACACCCATTAAACAGCAACTCCCCATCCCCCCACCCCCAGCCCCTGGCCACCGCCCATCTATTTTCTGTTTTGATGAATTTGACGAGGTGCGTCGTGTAAGTGGAATCTTATGGTGTTTGTCCTTCTGCGACCGGCTCATTTCACTGAACGTCAGGTCCTGAAGGCTCGTCTGTGTGGGAGCTGGTATCAGAATTACCTTCCTTTTTGATAATATTCCTCAGTGACATTCCATTGTAGGCAGGTACCACGTTCCGTTTATCCATTCATTCGTCGGCGGACGCTTGGGCTCATCGACTTCTTAACTAATAGTTTTAGCTTTCTTTGAGGATCATGCTCGAGATCCACTATTTCCTTTGGGTTGCTAAGTTGTGATTTTTCTGATTGCTATTCCTTTGGTAATTATTGGTTAGAATTCTTCTAGAAAGAAGGCTTTTCCTTCATCAACTATTTGTTTATGTGTATCATAAAACACAGTTTGTTCAGGAAAGGCAGAATAAATGATTGGCTCTTCTCTTTTATGTATCAGTATTCAAAGTCAGGAGCAACTGCTAAAGTGACTGTTGAGTTTTTAATTTTTTTTAACATTTATTTATTTTTGAGAGACAGAGAGAGATAGAGCAGGAACAAGGGAGGGGCAGAGAGAGAGGGAGACACAGAATCGGAAGCAGGCTCCAGGCTCGGAGCTGTCAACGCGGGGCTTGAACACATGAACCATGAGATCATGACCTGAGCTGAAGTCAGATGCTTAACTGACTGAGTCACCGAGGGGTCCCTGATGAGTTTTTAAAAATATCATTAGGAATCTTTTTTTTTTTAACTTTTAATTTATTTATTAAGAAAGAGACAGAGAGAGAGAGCAGAAGTGGGGGAAGGGCAGAGACAGAGAAAGAGAGACTCCCAGGCAGGCTCCACGCAAAGTCTGGCGCAGGGTCTGAACCCATGAACCTCGAGATCATGACCCGAGCCGAAATCAAGAGTTGGACTCTTAACCAACTGAGCCATGCAGGCGCCCCTCATTAGGAATCTTTGATTCAAAAATCTGTAGCTATGTTGTAGCCCATTAAAGTCACTATTTGGTTTGATGATCACCAGTGCCATCTCAGGGGTCCACCAAGATAGGCTCTGTGTCCTTTGTTTTTCCAGGTGGAAACCACACAATATTGAATTATAACCCCATGTTTGTGTTGCATTGGGGTGGTCTTTAGGCAAACATCTTTGTTGTGGTTTTCCTTCCCCAAACAAGGAAGTTGGACAAGACGAGCTCTGGGTACATTCCTGTTCTAAACTCTCCTTTCTACAGCATTTTCACACATAGTTTACTCATTGGACTCTCCCAGTCTGGTGGCTCAATCCAGTTGTCAACATCTCCATTTTACACACGTGGAAGTTGCCCCCTGAGTGAGAATATTTTTTCCAATTCCCCAGACTGAATTTCCCCCCACTAGACTTCAAGCTATGGTTCTCAGTCGGGGATACTTTGCATCCCAGGGGACCTGTGACAATGTCTGGAGGCATTTTGATTGTCACACACGGGATAGGTGCTGCTGGCATCTAGCTGAGAGAGGCCAGGGATGTTGCTAAACGTCCTGTGATGCACCGGGCAGCACCCCTCCCCGCCCCCCACGTCAATGTCATCCAGTCCCAAGTGTCAATAGTACCAAAGCTAAAAAAACCCTGACTCGAATCAATCCATAGAGATGCAGTCATATGCCTTTTCATCCAATGTTTATTCAATGAAAGGATGTATACAAATGTACACATCTGAGGATTCAAGCGCACACGAAATGGAATGATGGGACGCTCTGTTCTTAGCGTATCCACAGAACGTAGCCCTCTGATGTTCTCCTACGTTTTCCCTTCAGTCTTATTTCTGGTTCCTATTTTGCCCCTGGAGACTGTTCTATCATTGGTTGGCCCAAGGGAAGATTAATGGACAATTTTCCCTGCTTTCAGGCCAATAGGAAAACTTTAAGCCTTGATTTTTCCCCCCTTATCTTGGGAAATAAACATCAAAATCAAGTTTTAGCCCAAATAGCAGTCAGCTTTTTTGGTCCTGTTTCTTTGCCATTTTGATCGATTGAATGGATGTTTTCAAGAAGCTTAGCATTATCTTTTAGAAATCGTTAAAACTATTGCACTCTTCTGCTCCCAGCTTCTCCCGTATCCCTTCTCCTGCTGCATTTGTACTGATTTAAAATAACCCACTTGGTGCTGAAATGAATTTACCACGGGCAAGTGCTAGAATGGTGTGCCCTTTACTGATTGAAAAGTCAATTTGTGGGCTGGTATGTTGAAGCTGATTTTAAAAAGACAACTAATTTGTCAGAAGCAAAACGCAGCATTTTATCTTATTTTATGATTTTATTTTACTGGCTCAATTTTTCAATGTTAGGTAAGGCAGATGCATTTATTCTCTTGCCTATTTCAAGTATTCACACCCTTTCCCTTATAAACACATGTTTACAGTTTATCATAGTTGCTACCACATTGTTACATTATCTTTCTCTCTTTTGTGATGTATTGAAGTCCGCACTAATAATTTTTCTAGACTGGACATAACTGCCAAGATGTTTTCTAAAATAAGACATCTTGAGGATAAAGACTAAGAATGTTCTCGGGTTTAAAGTTTCCATGCACCGCTCACATTTTATACAGTATCGAGCCCAGCATATCCCTGAGAAGCACGCTGTATTATTGACATTGGGTTGTGGTTTTTTTTTTTTCTGAGAAGGCTTTCAGCTCAGAAAAGATCATGCCATAATTTCTGCTTCAAATTACATTGTAGTTGTTTTATGTTTTTATATATCTTTCATCAGTATGCTTTTAAGGAACCTAAACTTTTGAAAAATCTATTTGAGTTTGTAAATACTATTGACTATTATCTTTCCCACATCCGTTAAATTACAGTTAATAAATTCCAGTGCAGAGTTTTAATGCGCCGGGTAAGGGACTGGGGATGGAGGAAAGAAGGAGAGACCTGTTTATATCATGCCATGCAGAATTAGATTTATAGTTCTGGACTGGGAAGGGATAGGAAAACAGTCTCTTTTTATGTAAAAGTGACAATTTTTTTTTAAAGGAAAATGCTAAATACCATACTTGGGCCGATATCTAAGGATGACCATTTCTTTTTTTTTTTAAGGCATTTTTAAAAATGCTTATTAATTTTTGAAAGGGGGGAGGGGCAGAGAGAAGGAGACAGAGGATCCAAAGAGGGCTCTGAAATGACAGTAGAGAGCCCTATGCAGGGCTTGAACTCACGAACCATGAGATCATGACCTGAGCGGGAGTTGGACACTTAACTGACCGAGCCACCCAGGCACCCCAACAAGGACTGTTTCTTGCTTTTATTTATTTATTTTTTCAACGTTTATTTATTTTTGGGACAGAGAGAGACAGAGCATGAACGGGGGAGGGGCAGAGAGAGAGGGAGACACAGAATCGGAAACAGGCTCCGGGCTCTGAGCCATCAGCCCAGAGCCTGACGCGGGGCTCGAACTCACGGACCGCGAGATCGTGACCCGGCTGAAGTCGGACGCTTAACCGACTGCGCCACCCAGGCGCCCCTGTTTCTTGCTTTTTGATGGAGCTGACATCGGGTAGCCAGGCTCTATCCTCAGAGTCCCCACTGCCCAAGAGAATGGATCTTTCTTCGTCTATGGCAGGATTTGTCACCCTTGGTACTATTGACATTTGGGGCAGGATAGCTCTTTGTTGTAGGTAATGTCCTCTGCATTGTAGGACGTTTAGTGGCATCCCTGCCCTACTAGGGGCCAGTAGCAGCCCCCCTCCAACCATCGTAACATTCCAAATGGCCCCTAAAGAGCAAAGTTAATCCTGGTGGAGAACCACTGATCTAAGGTGCAAAATGTCCAGTTCTGGCATTGGTGTGTCACCGAATGTCTGACGGTGTCACTGGCTGCTGAGAATGTTTTGTCACACGTGTGTCTGGGGTTCACTGGTCTGTATCAGCATGCCGTCCAGCTGACTGCCTTCCTCCCACGTGCAGTTGGTTCCCCCCCACGAGGTGTCAGGTGCCGGGCCATCTTAGTGATCTTTTGCTGGAGTCCTCACTGGTGAGCTTTGATCTGAGTGCCATACAACAAGGAAGCTAATGGACGGCTTTGCCAATGGGCTGTAGGACTTTGGACATGTCTCTTGTCCGCTCCGGGTCTGATTCTCCCCCTGTAGAATTCCTGGGTGTGGCTCAATCACCATTCCCTGTGGCGTAGTCCACGAAAGCTGACCACAGAGGAGGTTTGTGGGGGAGAAACGTTTTGCAGCCACATTGGTTTGGGAAATGCTATATCCTGCAGCATCTGCTTGGAGATTCATAATGTGCATAAGCACATGAGAGACTTTCTAGAATTCTCTGCACTCAGATATCTATGTGGCTCACTCCCCACTTTTCTTCAATGTTGCTTCCCCAGAGACTTGCCCTGTCCTCAGATAGGCGATCGTCTTTTGCTTCACCTTTCTGCACAGGGCTTCTCGTTTTCTGACATTACAGCTCATATTCATTTATTTGTTCATCATCTGTCCCCTTCCACCCAGAACATAGCCTCTGTGTCAGTGGGGACTGGGTCCGCGTGTTTGCAGCTTATCCCTAGCACGTGGCCCACAGTACATGCTGAGTAAAACTGTGCAGAATGAATAGACGTTGTCTCATTTGTGGATTCGCAAATGAGTTTAATCAGGGGCTCTTTTTTGCTTCCACTCATTAGAATCCAGGGGGGAAAAGCTTGAGGAATGACCAGGGGAGAGGGGCTCTAAATCCTGATAACTGTGGCCTTCCTGGCACTTGCTTTCTTAGTATGAGCCACTCAGTGCTGAGTGTACTTGGCAAGCTGGTATTGGGCTGGAAAGAGAACAGAATGGACTGACTTGTCCACCATCCGTGATGGGAGTTGCTGTCTGGTGAAACGAGGAAGAGAGCAACCTTTGGCCTCAATCATCCGCTTATGGCTTCCCCTTGGTCAGAGCTGTAACCAATCTGAGAAAAGTGAAAATAAAAATCGAGCACAGGCAGAGCGTCCTCTACGTGCCCAGCACTGTCTACAATGCAGAGGCAGTGCCCGCCTTCAAGGACTTTGGCTGCATTTAGGCTCAGAGCTCGAAAGGAGAATTTATTGGGAGGACACGGCATCTCTTATGGAAGGAACCCAAGGGCTGGGCCGGGCTTCCCAAGGGACAAGGACCAAGGGCCAGAAAGTCATCAGAAGACAGCTATTTCTGAGGGTTTTTTAAAAAAATGTTTATTTATTTCTTTTGAGAGAGAGAGAGAGAGAGCGTGCGTGTGCACAAGCGGGGGTGGGGCAGAGACAGGGAGACACAGAATCTGAAGCAGGCTCCAAGCTGTCAGCAGAGTCTGATGCCAGGCTCCAACTCATAAACCATAAGATCATGATCTGAGCAGAAGTGTGATGTTTCACCGACTGAGCCACCCAGGTGCCCCGTCTCTGAGATTATGGTTCACGTCTGCCTCTTTCTGCTTCTCCCCTTGCTTCACTCATCTGTGGCCCATCATGATGGCCCCCAAATCCCTAAGACCCCATCACCCAAGAGCCTCTGCATCCATTGCAGGACCAACCAATTCCTGGGAGAAAAGTAGCTAGCACAGCTCAGCTTCTGATTGGTTCTTCTAGGTCATGTGGACACACACCTCAGGTCCAATCAGCTGAGGCCTGAGAGACTGGTGCTCACGTGACACCAACGTGGCTGCTGAGATTCCTCCTTTTGGGTGGAGGGCTAGGTGGGAATTGTCTCTGCTCTTTCTTGGCCCTGGGGCTTTTTAGTTCCACGAACAAGTGTGTGGCTTCTTGAATTTTCTCCCATATCTCTGTCCTTTTATATTTAAGAACGGAAACATGATGACAAGGCAAGGGCTGGAACTTTATTCCGGTTTTGAGTTTTTATTTTTTTTATGGTCACAAGGTAGAGAGCCCTGATAGGTCTGGACCAATGAGCAAACAGGCTGAGTGTGCCTTGGGGAATTTTGAGTGAAGGTGGTCCCCACTTAATATGGTGGGTAATTTTTTTTTTTTTTTTTTTTGCCTGTCTGGCACTGTTCAGATCTCCATCCAATAGCCAACGTTCCCAGCTAACATTCTCCTCGCCTTCCCTGTAGACGGAGTGAACCCAGCCTCTACACGTTACATGTGATATGTAACAAATGCCCACAGACTTGGTGGCCTAAAACCAGCAGCAGCTGGGCCACAGAATTAGGTCCTGATATCTTTCGGGGTTACCGGTCAACGCACCACAAGCCCCAAACCTTTCTCCTCCCCTCCTCCCCCCCGAGGAGGGTCTAGGCGGGGCGGGCACCTTACTAGGTGATCTACCAGAGCCCAGATTGAGGGCCCTTACAGCAAGCTGTTTCTTAGCTCATGAGCTATTCTGCTTTTCTTTTTCTTCCTGTTTGTCCTCTCAGGAGGAAGCATGAAGAGTAACCAAGATCAAGTCCCGCCCACAGATGTGAGGAGAGCCACAGGCTGGCTCAGCAGCAGGCTGGGACCAGGCAGGCCAGCCCTCTGGTGTCTTAGCCACGAAGCAGGCCCTTAGAGCTCCCTTTTAGCAGATGGATTTGTATAAGGAAAGTGAAAGTTTGGAATTTAGGCCCTGTTGCCAACCCCGAGATAAGGAGGTGATTCACTTCCTATCTGCTGCCTCTTCCCTACTTAGGGGCTTTTAGGAAACACGCAGGGCCTCAGAATGGCAACCATGCAGAGTTCATTCTTCTCCTAGCCCTGCAGACCCCACTTTAAGCTCACCAATACCAGGAAGGCACCCCTGGGCCCGGGTGCATCTTCCCAGACTCCCCCTCCACGGTCAAGACCGTGACCCCAGACGTCGCTCTTCCTCTCCTCTGGTTCGGCCTCAGCAGTCTGCAGTCCCCATGGGCATTCTCTTTCGTTGGACTGCTTTCCTGGGCTCCCCAGGTAGGCACTTTGCCCTCTCCATGAGGACACGCTCACCCGGCCCGGGTGAGCATACAGCCCAGCGGTTCCCTCTCGCCTGGCCTCAGGAGGGGGACGTTGGGAGGATGTTTAGACAGGGAGGAGCTGCTGTCTAAACAGCCACAATGTTCTGTTGGGCGTGTGGGTTGACGGAGCAGCCCCAGCTCTCGGGAAGCACAGTTCCTCGCTCTCGTTCAAAGCCTGGAAAAGCTCTTTACGCTGGGTTGCACAGTAGGGCGTTTAAAGAACTCAGGCACTGGAGCCAGGCGGCTTGGGTTCAAACTCCAGCCCTGCCGCGTGCTAGCAATGGGACATGGGGCACTTTAATAAGCCCCAGTGAGCTAACCTGCAAAATGGCCGTGAGGCCAGGATACAGAGGAAGTGGGATAACGTATGTGAGATACTTAGCACAGCGCCTGGTAATACGAAGTGTTCCATGCATATCAGCAATTCTTTTTTAATTTTTTTAATGCTCATTTACTTCTGAGAGGGAGAGAGAGAGACAGAGTGCGAGCAGGGGAGGGGCAGAGAGAGAGGGAGACACGGAAGCGGAAGCGGCTCCGGGCTCTGAACCGTCGGCATGCCCGACGCGGGGCTCGAACCCACAAACCGCGAGATCACGACCTGAGCTGAAGTCGGACGCTCAACCGACTGAGCCCCCCCGGCGCCCCTGCATGTTAGCAATTCTTATGATCAGCGGTGTTTCTCTCGAAGCAAGCCAGTGTTTTGGAAAAGCCGCTGCAGGAATTCAGCATCCGAGTGTAGTCCATATAAAATATTTTATTATAAAAAGCTCAGTTGCATGGCATTTTCGAAGGAACAGAGCGTCTCATAGTATGCTTTCCTTTTTTGCCCTTACACAGGAGAGACTAGGAGAGGGAGCCAGGAAAGACTCTGATGGAATGCATCACCGGGCCTTGGACCCTCAGAGAGTGGATGGCTTCAGGGACTCTGAGAGAGCCCCCCCACCCACCCTGGGCCTCCCTCCTCCCCCACCCCGCCCCCAATCATTCAGCCCCTGGTTTGTCTTCATTCACGAACCGGCCCCGTGTCCTTTCTATAAGGCTGAGTCACATCTCCTGCCCACAGCTCAGGACTCCAGTGAGGAAAGCAAAGGCACGATAACTTGTTTTCTCTTTGACACAAAACAGTCCTAGTGGAAGCAAAACAAAAATCACAACCTAAACCAGCCGCTCGGGGGTCCTCTCCTGATCGGAAAGAGGGGCTTGTCGCCAACAACTCCGAGTCGGGGGAGGAACAACAGGGAAGGTGCCTACGCGGCGGCCCCGGCGGGGTGCACGTCCCGAGGCCCGAGGCCCGAGGCGGCGGCTCTTTCGGACGCACCTGCTAGGTGAGGTTCTGTGGACGTCAGTCACCCCCTAGTCCCGGGACCCCCCCATCCCCCACCCCCAGCCACATCGCTCTGGGTGCACCCGGCCCCTCCGCTTCTCGACTGCAGCTGAAGTGGCTTCACTGGGGGTCCGTGGTGTGGAGGGTGAGCAACCGGAAGGACACACGGAGCGAGGTCGTCAGTCAGGTGGCCGGGCGTCCGAAGGCTTCTCGTGGACTTCGTCGTACTGTGGCGGGGGAGTCAACGGCTCGATGGAGGGGGCAGGGGCGTTTTTGTCCGGGAGGTTGATCCTGAAGTCCTTGAGGTGGAGCTTTTCGGATTTAATCCTTCGCACTTTCAGCGGCTTCAGGCGCTTGGCCAGCTTGGAGTTCTGCCTGTCGGGGGGATTCCCTGCGCCGGTCTCCGCGTTGGCCCTGGCTGCCGTGGGGCTCGACTCGTCGAGCCCCGTCAAGGACTCGTAGGAGGGGAGAGAGATGCTCATCCTCGGGTTCTGGTCCGGTTCCCTCGCCTCTGAGTAGTCTGTGTTCATCACCTCCTCGTAGCTGGGGACATAGTACCTTGAGGAGGCCTCCTCCTCCTCCTCCTGGCTGCGAGATAACACACAGCGACAAGGAGAGGGTTAGCACGGACTCATGCCCCTGAAAATCACAGGTAGATGAGCTCCAGATCCTGTGTCAGCACTGGGTCCTCCTACAGGAGTCGGGTGCTGTTCTAGGTACCTTAACACATACCAACCACTCTCATCTTCCTGACAACACTGTGAGCTAGGTACTATCACTGTACCCATTTTGTGGATGGGGAAGCAGACACATCGAGGTCATGTGATTTGGTCATATATCGAGGAAGCGGGAGAGCAGGCACAGAACACCACACTCTCAATGACTACACTGTCTTATCTGGAAGCGTTAACACAAGGACGTATTAAGCCCCCTTTGCTTTTAAGCCTCCCACTTAACCACATGCGGGATGGGCTATTCTGGTGCCCTGCTGGGTCCTTTGGCCAGAGGCAACACGAATGTGCATGAAATCGCTGCCGATTTGAAGCAAAATGGTTTTCCCTAGGTAGAGAATGAGTATCTGATATAAAATTTATATGTATTGCAAGTTATTCTGTGATTTTTGTCTTCCAAGTTCACTACAAGACTTAAAAGACAGGTCAGGTCCTCAGGCTTACTCTCATTTGACTGTTGAAAGAGAAAACCAGAGAGTCAGGGTGCTGGTTGTTGTTGGTGGTGTTTTTTATACACTTGAACCTTTGGGTGATAATGGCTGACATCTGACCCTCACTGTTTGTCCAGGCCTTCCTCTCGTGTCCCTTAGCCATGCGTGTGCTCACGGCCATGAGCACTCACATGGCGAGGGTGGTAATTACAGGGGACTGATTTCCCTTCTTTGTTCTTTTCTGTATTTCCTAAGTTTTCTAGAATACGCCTGCACGATCTTTTATCAGAAAATGGACTGAATTTTTCCAAACTGAAAACAACTCCCTTCCCACTAGAAAGATAACAAACTTGCAGAAAATCCAAACAACACGGGAAAACCTAATGCACAAAATAAAACCATCCCAAGTCCTTCCACCTGGACACAACCACTAACACTCTGCTGTGCACTTTTCCAGACTCGTCTGTAATCCCACAGCTGCGACATTTGATGAGATTAGGACCTTACCGAAGATGCTGTTAAAACCTCCTTTTCTCAACGTGGTGCATACGTGGTCCCACGTTAGTAACTGTAGATCGACTGTGGCTGCGTAGAATGCCACTGAATGGGCGTGCCATGATTTAGCCTGAATGATGGTTAGGTTGTTTCTCAGGTTTTGCTATTCTAAGCAATGCTCTGGTGAATAGATGGGTACAAATTCCTTTGCACTTGTGTGATGACCTTCCAAGCATCGGCTCTCGGGAACAGAATGGATAGGTCCACGCATCCTCAATACCTCCTCTTACTATGAAACTCCCCTTCGGAAGGGTTGTGTCAATCAACACCCCCATTTCCCTACAGCTCTCCAACACCGGGGGCTGTCTGCCTTGGCCATTAAGATAGGCAAAGAATAATGATACCTATTTGTTTGTGTCTCGTGACTAATGAGGTTGAACATCTATTGTCTGAACATGGATGAAAAGCTTGCTTGTATCTTTTGTCCATTTCCCCATTGGTGTGTGCATCTTTCACATTTATTTGGAAGGGCTCTTTCTATAGTAGGGATGTCAACCTTTATCATCTATTCCCCAATTTATTGCTTATCCCTTGAACGTGTTTGTGGCGTTTTTTGGTCCAACAGGATGCTGCTTCCCAACCTTTTCTTTTCTTTTTCTTTTTAATTTTCTTTTTTAATGTCTATTTCTGAGAGAGAGTAGGGGGGGAGAGGCAGAGGGCAAGGGGGACAGAGGATCCAAAGCAGGCTCTGTGCTGACAGCAGAGAGCCTGATGCGGGGCCTGAACTCATGAACCATGGGATCGTGACCTGAACCGAAGTCGGACGCTTAACCGATTGAGCCACCCAGGTGCCCCCGCCCCCCAACCTTTACGATGCAAGGCGTGTGCGCACAGCATGCTGGGGTGAACGGACGAGCCGTCTGCCTGATGTGGCTCTGGCCACCCCAGGCCCCATGCATCTTCCCTGCGGGTGTCAGAATCTTGGTACCTCTGTAATCCATTCATACTACATTATTTGGGACTCTCCGGGATAGAAGAATACAGTTATTTGGGCAATTAGAAATAGCTGTACAGAGCCTTAGTGGGGGCGGGGGGGAGACTCTACCCCTAGACTAAAGGGGCGGTCTCCTAGAGTCTCCCAGACGCAAATGGTGTCTTCGGGGAGCCCTGAGAGTGTGCCCACGCATGTGTCCCCCCACCTCCTCCCCCCACAGTCTGGGGGGTGGGCCAGTCCTCACCTGTCTTCCTCTGGGGCATGTGGCTCGGCCCCCACCTGGTGCTGGATGTGGGCCATCTCCTCGCCTTGTCGTTGCTTCCTCTTGTCCCGGATGCTCAGGCAGATGGAGAGCAGCAGGAGCATCACCCCAGCCCCGACCAGCACGTAGGCCACGGAGAAGGTCTTACTCTTGAGAATCCCGCTGCCGATCTCTGTCTTGTTGTTCCCCTGGGCGGTCGGCTTTTCGGCGGCGCTGAACCCGGGCACCAGGTTCCACATGGCCATGATGACCCCGAGAACCAGCATCCCCAGGCCGATGGCGGTCAGCGCATAGTGGGAGCCGTTGGCCTTCGACTGGGCCATCATGCCGGGGTGGGGGGTGGGGGGGGGCCCGCAGGGCAAGGCCAGGCTCCAAGGAAGAAAATCAATAGATAAGGGCAGCAGCAGCAGCCAAAGCAATCCAAAACCCGCTCAACGCCCTGCACAAAATCCCTAGGGCCACCCCAAAGAAACAGCGGCTGAGCTCTCGAGGGATGGCTTCGGGCAAGTTCGAGGCATCCTGTGTGGACGGCTGCGGCCGAGAGGTCTGGAAGGAGAAAGCAGAAAGAGGAGAGGGGAAGATCAGTTCGGATCTGAGACGCTCTTGTGAGCACAGCGGCTGTACTGTTGAAGTGGCCACGAAGCAGGACGGAGCCACGGGCTCTGGCGGGGCCTCGCCTTTGATGCATTCCAGATGTCTTACGTGCTGCGCTCGGCTCCTTCTGTGAGCCTGCGGAAGGAGGGCTGACCCGCCTACCCCGCCCGAAAAGGAAAAGCCGGACCTTTCCATGCAGGAGACCAGAAAGGTCAGAGCTCCGGGTCCTTGAAACAGTTTGTGGAATTCAACAAAGTGCGGTAGAGTCTGAGCTCTCACTGGGTCCGGCGAGGAGCGAGAACGAGGGGGAGCCTGAGCCGTGGTCAGTAGCGGTACCCAAATCGCCTGGGTGACGGGCATCCGTCAGTGAAACGTCCCAGTCCGCACAGCCTGCGGTCCGGCCGCCACCTTCGATGGCTCCCCATTTCCTGCAGCAGAAAATCCAGGCTCCTAGGATCACGCCCGTGACTGCCTCCCCCCACCATCTCTCACCTCGCCCTTCTCCGCACACCCCCCCTCTAGCATCTCTGCTGTTCTCTGGTCCCCCCTGCTCAGCTGCCCCTTTCTGTGGGCTCCCACAAGCCCCCGGCAGTGGCTGTGGCCAGTCTCTCTCTTCCTGTGACACATCCTCTTTATCTCTGCACCTGGGACATAAAGGGACTCCAAACACGTTTGCTGATTCATTGAATGAAATGAACAGAGGCCATCTGAAGCCATCCTATGAGACTAGCTTCCCTTCGGCCATATGGAGTTTTGTTTTCCTTTTTAAATGTTTATTTTATTTTTGAGAGAGAGAGAGAGAGAGAGAGAGAGAGAGAGAGAGAGAGAGCATGTGCGCAGGGGGGCAGAGAGATTCGGGGTGGGGGGGGTGGGCAGAGGATCTGAAGCGGGCTCTGTGCTGTTAGCACAGAGCCTGACACGGGGCTTGAACGCACAAACCGTGCGATCATGACCTGAGCCGGAGTCAGACTGTTACCCAACTGAGCCACCCAGGTGCTCCGGGGTTTTGCTTTTCTTAAAGGAGCAGAAGCCTGCCCATTCCTCATCATAGCTGCTGTGCCCGGCTGGATGAGACACCTTCTTCCCCCGATGTGGCTCGGAGACTCCGTGCTAAAGGGAGCAGCCCCTCATCCCGGGATTCCACAACCATTTGTTGTCGGGAAGAGTGAGCAAGACAAGCAAGTCTCCTGAAGGTTTAGCTGAGAACACTCTCAGGGGCCAGGAGGACCAGCGAGCAGCGCCCTTCCTGGCTAACTGCTCCTCAGAACGTTATTCCCGGGACAGCAACCTTTGTAGAACAGTAAAACTTGACAGATGTTTGGCTGGGCAAGGTCCTGTTTTCAATTGTGCATTCTTTCCAATCTTTCCAGAAGGACGGCTAACCAGGCCACTTGAAATCCAACGCCGCAGAGATATTTTCTCATCAAACAATGGGCTCCATCTGAAACTGGCCACTTTGTTAAAAAATACTCTAAAAATATTTGGGATAATATCCTTTATCGGCTTGAGGTCTGTTCCTTCTTTTTTGCACTCAACAAATATTTCTTGCGCATCTGCTAAGCAGTGTTAGGCACTGGAGAAATACTGGTGAGCAAGTTAAGGGCTGGTGGGGCTTCCGGGACAGCAGGAAAAAGCCCACAAGGAATAACAACAAAATGGGAAGAAAGTATAGTAGCTGGAATTCGGTAGGTGTGTGTCCTATGGAAAGTCTCCCTGAGAGAGAAGTCCCACTTCACATAATAGGGTCTGCACCCTGTTCGTGCTGTCCTACGTGTATTTGTATGTATGCATATATGCACGCATCCTGGTGTGTGAACATGTATGTGCGTGCGTGCAGGGCACTGAACAAGGATCCATTCCGCTGCAGCCAGTGGCGGTGGGACCAGCTGAAAAGTCTACCGTATACACAAGGGTATTTGTTTCTTACAATATCACTCACAGCCAGCAAAGGAAAGGATGAGGGGATCGGCGGTTCTGCCACATGGATCTGAGATGAGACCGGCAGGGGAGGGGCGGGGCGGGGGCTCTGGGGGTAAAGGTTCAGCCTGAAGCTGGTGTGGGAAGCAGATTAAAAAGCCCATTACTGAGCACCTGCTAGGGGGCCCTACAGGTAGGCCTTGAACGTGGGAGGCTGACAGTGTGTTTTCTAAACCAGTGATCGGGGCCACTTTAACATTCCACCTTCCCTGCTCTCTCAACTCCAGCTTCGCCGTATCCTGTCACATGAGTAAAACAAGCCTCAGATGAGAGTCACCGACAGAGATGAAAATGTCAGGATTCACACATTTGGGCCTGTTCAATTGTCAAGTGATTGAAAACAGGCACCAACACCCAGTGTGGGTAATGGTATTGGGATAAGTCATTTCATACAATTTTTCTAAGTGGCAAATTTTGGCATTTATGGATGAAAAATTTCAAAATGCTTATACCGTTGGGCTCTGTAATTCCAACTTGTAAGACTTATGTACAGGGCAAGGATATTCATCAGAGCTTTGTAGCAGTGGGAAACTAGAAGCTACTGAAATAGCCAATAATCTGCATCTGGTTAAATAAAATATGGTACGTGTGCTTATTAAATTACGGTTTCAAGCCGGCTAATGATACGTTTTAAAGTCAGACAAGGTTAAAAAAAAAAACTGGCACGTGCAGTGTGGTTATAATTTTAAAAATTCCATACACAGACATGTATATATGAGTACATGGGAAGGAAGACTGGATCCTTCTTACGTTAAAACAAAGAGACAAAATATTTTCACGCATGCAAACATGTTTGTAAAAATCTCAGAGGAGGGGCACATTCCTAATTTAGCAACGACTGCTTCCGAGAACGGAGAGGGCTTGGAGCGTGTAGCTTTCACTCAATTTCTGTATCTTGAAGGTGTTACAACCAGAACAACGTATTGTTGCAAGGCAACATAGGTTGGTGGTTAAACAGGAACTTTGGAGCCAGTTTGGAAACCGGCTGCCTGAGCTCAGATCCTCACTCTACTTTCCTGGCTGTGTGACTTTGGGCAAATTACTTAACCTCCCCGTGCCTCAGTATCCACCACTGTAAAGGGGAAATAAAAGCCTTCTAGTATTCATCTCATAGGAGAGTTTTGATAAGTGAACAAGGAAAGATACATAAAGCACCGAGAACTGTATGTGACCAGCACAAGAGTCAGTCCTTAGAGAAAGGTTTGTTATTTAATATTATTTAAAGCTTGCATTGCCAATGGGGTGAGACCACCCACGAGGGGGGCAAAGATTACATGGTGTTGGATATTATAATGGCTTGGGGCCCTCCATAATACATAAACAGATACACAAACACTATTTAATGTATTATATTAAATTTCAAAACACTCAAATTATGCATACCACGGTGGTTTTAGTTGTGTGTGTGTGTGTGTGTGTGTGTGTGTGTGTGTGTGTTGTGGGATTAGAATGATTTTTGTTGTCTTTTTCTTACTGGGAGACTAAGGACTGGAAACAGAAACGGGCCTGTGGTGCCTTTAGAATGAACAAATGGAATAAAGGTTTTTGGGTTTTGGGTTCGTGGCAGGGTTACGCTTCCAATGGTCGCTCAACATCGCTCGTCGATTGCACGCTCCCTCTGGAGCCCAGGATCCTGTTGGGTTCACCAGGGATGTGGAAACCCAGCTCCCGAGCCGCAGCTGATGGCTGTTTATGTTGTTTCTGGCTTGCTGACCCACGTTATATTTAGCATGATGTTCTTTCCCTTTCAAAAATATGGAAAGAAGCTAATTTTGTGCTCGGAGGATTTGGATCACATAGTTTCCAACACGTCCTTAAAACAGGGCAGCCTTGGCAGGCAGACTAGGGTCCCAGCTCAGCCAGACTCATGGACCCATCGCGGCTCATGGTCAAGGCTGCCCTCAAGGATAAGTGAGTGATTCTACACCTGGGTGTTCAAGAAAAGTTGTTAACTACTTAAGAGAAGCATCTACCTGTTGTTACCTGGGGTGCTCAGGGCAGGCTGGGAAACAATTCTTCATACTAAAATCTTGAATTAAGGACCCACCTGTAAGAAACCAGAAACACAGCTTTCTAAGTAAGTGGTGAGAATTTCTTCTCCTTTTTTTTTTTTTTTTTTTAATTTTTTAAAAAAACGTTTATTCAGTTTTGGGAGACAGAGACAGAGCATGAGCGGGGGTGGGGCAGAGAAAGAGAGGGAGACACAGAATCCGAAGTAGGCTCCAGGCTCCGAGCTGTCAGCACAGAGCCTGACACGGGGCTCGAACCCACGAACCGTGAGATCATGACCTGAGCCGAAGTCTAACGCTTGACTGACTGAGCCCCCCAGGCACCCCAGCGGTGAGCATTTCAATTTGAGATGCTTCCTGGGTGGGTGGGTATGTGTTTTCTTTGTTTTTTCTTGGGGGAGGGAGGGTATCGGTTGGGGTACATGCAAGAAAGGTTGTCCCCAAAGAAACCAAGACTCTGGGCCAAAAAAGTGGGGCTGCGGAAGGATGACAGTCCGGTAGCTGCATTTACCAGACCCTTATGTGGTTTTATCTGTCTTACACAAGTGCTCTGGAGACTCAAAGAAGAGGAAACACTCCCCCAAGTCATTTTATGAGGAGTGTATAACCTTGATCCCTAAAGTAGATAAGGACAAGGCAAGAGAGGAAAATGACGGGCCCATCTGATCCACGTGCACACAAACAAAAATCCTAAACAAAACATTAGCAAATGGAATCCCACGATGTCTTTTTAAAAGCAGACCATTACAGGGGCGCCTGGGTGGCTCAGTCGGTTAAGCGGCCGACTTCAGCTCAGGTCACGATCTCGCGGTCCGTGAGTTCGAGCCCCGCGTCGGGCTCTGGGCTGACAGCTCGGAGCCTGGAGCCTGTTTCGGATTCTGTGTCTCCCTCTCTCTGACCCTCCCCCGTTCATGCTCTGTCTCTCTCTGTCTCGAAAATAAATAAACGTTAAAAGCAGACAATTACATAATACATCACCATCAAGTTGGGTTTATCCCCAGAACATAGGGTTGGTTCAACACGAGAAAACCGAGTGATGCCAGGCACCAGGAAAAAGCGTGAGCCACGACAGCATCATCCAGTGGAGTATTACACAGCCATGAACACAAAGAACCCGCAGCTACATGCACCGATGTGGCCCATTCTGGCAAGCGTGAGGTTGAACGGGAAAGCAAACCCGGCATGTTTCCATTTATGTGAAGATCCGAGCGAGGCAAAACCAAACAACACGTGTCCATTTTTGTAATAAGAGGAAGAAATGCAAAGGTTGCAAAACCTAAAATTCAGGATCATAGCGACCTCCCTGGAGGAGTGAGAAACAGTGTCTGGGGAGGGTGAGAGAGAAGGGTACGTGGGTGTTTACTTATGACGTTATTCCTTAAATTTCATAGATCTCTTATAGGGGCCTTTTCGATTGGTTGAATTATTTTGCGGTAGGAATTTCCAAAACCATCAACATTTTTCCCAAACTCTTAGCATAAAATCCAAACTCCCTTGTCCCACCAGAATGGATTGGCTCCTGCCTCTCTCATTTCTTCTCTCTTGGCTCATCAACCCTCCATGGCTTCTGTTCTGTTTTTCACTCACACCGAGCACGTCCTGCCACAAGGCCTTTGCGCTTGGTCTGGCTACTTAAAAACAATTTTTTTTTTAATGTTTATTGAGTTTCGAGAGAGAGACATATGGAGCGCAAGTGGGGGAGGGGCAGAGAGAGAAGGAGACGCAGAATCCGAAGCAGGTTCCAGGCTCCGAGCTGTCAGCACAGAGCCCGACGTGGAGCTGGAACCCGTGAACTGCAAGATCATGACCTGAGCTAAAGTTGGCACTTAACCGACTGGGCCACCCAGGTGTCCCTGGTCTGGCTACTTTTTACTACTTCTGTCTCTCACCTCAAACTCCACCTCCTCAAAAAGGATATCCCTATCCACTCCGTATACAATGCCCCTCCTTCACCCAGCTACTCTTAAGCCCCATGCTTGTTGGTTCCCTGATGACATTCCTTCCCACGGACGGATGACATTACCTCACCATCTATAATAGTATTGTTTTGTTTTCTTGTAGGCTCCCTGTCTCCCCCACTGGAGTATAAACCCCCTGAAATAAAGCTCTTGTTAGGGAAGCCAGCAGGTGCTTAATAACTAACTCTTCATTGAATGAATATCTCGCAAGTTAAAAAGTTTAACCAATGTCCCATATCAATTTGGGGAAATTCCTAGTCCACAGTTGGCACCGAGGGGGAGAGGATTCGTTAGAGCAACTTCCAGGAGTATCCCGTGTGCAGACCGCTTGCCGGCAACATGGGAGAGGTGCCCAGTTAATTGTGATTTCCATTCTGACCCGAAGTGGTGACTCTACCAATGTCCCCTGGTGTTCCTAGGCAGGAGTGGGCAGGGGTGAGAGCCCTGAGCCTCCTTCCTTTTGGGCAGCCGCTGTCTTCCCTCCCACGAGCACCCTTGGCCCAACCAGAGCCAGCATGGGTTTCCGGGGTGGGGGCGGATAGTCACAGCTCTGGACACTGGACGCCCCACTTGGCTGACACCCGAGTGTAGTCACCCCACACCTAGAGGGACCTGCTATGAGTCTGATATGAAGACAACACTTGGAATAAAATTGAACGAAAGAAAGGGAAAAAAGGCTCTGCTCTAGCTGAAATGGAGCGAAGGGCCCCAAACGATGGTGGAGTGTTCCCTGGCCCGGGTCCCGCTGAACCCCAGAAATTCTCTGGAACGCAGTTCAGAAACCAAGGATCTGATCTAGACCCTTGAGTGGCCACGAAGCTTGCCCCCTGGCCCCAGAAGGAAGGCACAGCTCCAGCCCATCCAACCTTCCATGGGAGGGGATCTCAGTCCTGGCAGAGTGACCAGTTCCCAGGACAAAGAGCCTCCTTGACCAATCTCTCTGTGCCCTGAGCTCTTCCTGCCAAGCTGCATAATTGGGAAAGGGATCCCCAGCTGCATTCAGGGAACCAGGCCACATTCCCATCACAAAGGAAAAACTCAGTGGGGGCCCTCTGGGCCAAGTTTCAGCCCCTAGTCCCTTTTGTCACCAAGTTCCGGTCCCATGCAGGGGGGAAGGTTGGGGGGACGAGGAGGAGAAGGGCTCTGAGCCACCACTGCCGCAGCTCCCCTCCAGCCTGGGAGTGTCAGGCCACCTCCCTACCAGCCAAGGTCAAAGGCATCAGGTTCCCATTCGTTCAGAGCATGTTCTTGTAGACTGAGCACTCAGGAAGAATGAAAGGCATGTGGCCAAATGAGTCATAAAGGTAGAGGGGAGGGAAGAGGGTTGCCTGGGCCCGGAGAGAACTGGCGGTGAAGGAAAAGGTGCTAAGTGATCTGCAAGGCAGAGCCACAACTGTAGGAAGAGTAGTGTAAGTCCCAGCAGCAGCCATCCTTCAAGGAGCGAGGAGCCCACTCTCTCCGAATCTCAGAGAGGTTACATAATTCGCCCTAGGGCACCCAGTGCTAAGCAGCAGGCGAGATTCACAATCAAATCCTGCTGACTTTGCCCATGTTCCTCCTTGCCTTGCACGACGCCGCTCCCTGGGCAAGGCAGGCAGGCCAGAAACGAGCACGGCAGTTTATTCTGGGAGATATTTCATCGCAGAAGCACGAGGGGTAACAGGTGTCCCTTTCTTTTAAAATGGCTTTCTAAGGAATTTGCATCTGACAACTGCTGGGTCCCTATTGTGTGCCAGGGGCTTTGGGGGGACACACGGATGTGTGAGATACTTTTACAGTCCAGCAGGAAGACAAGTGATGCTTTCTTATAGAAGGGAAGTCAGCACCAGGTAAGAGTGAACATGGGTCGGGTGCCGACTCTGTGCCAGGCCCTGTGTCCAGCTCCTTTCATGTATGATCACTTGATCATTACTATTTCTATTTTACAGATAAGGACACAGAGGCTCAGAGAGGTATAGTGACCTGTCCAAA
This sequence comes from Acinonyx jubatus, assembly GCF_027475565.1. Lineage (NCBI taxonomy): Eukaryota > Metazoa > Chordata > Mammalia > Carnivora > Felidae > Acinonyx > Acinonyx jubatus. The sequence goes on along the minus strand of NC_069381.1, from coordinate 10,906,692 downwards.
GTTACACAGCTAGTATACAAGGCAGGTATAAGGCATGTCTGATCCTAAAACCCATAAATCACAAGGCAGTACTGATAACATGGGGCACAGACAACGAGCCTACAGAAGGGGCAAGAAATTACCTTTGAGGGAGGTGGGGGAAGGAAGATCCAGAAGCTTTGCAAGGCCTTGAGGTGTATGTAAATTTACCTTGGGTGGAGTTTGGGGGTAGGAGGGGATTAAGGGCGATCTGTGGGGAGGGTTCAGTCTGAGAAACTGCACAGAGATGGGAGAGGGGACGACAGTTCCCAGAACCTAACACTTGCTGCACTGAAAAGAGGCAGTTTCCCCCCCCCCAACGGAAGATCTTGGGGAATTTTTTTTAAAAAATGTTTATTTTTGAGTGAGTGACAGAGAGAGAGAGAGAGAATCTGAAACAGGCTCTAGGCTCTGAGCCCGACGCGGGGCTCAAACTCACCAACAGTGAGATCATGACCTGAGCCGAAGTCGGTCGCTTCACCGACTGAGCCCCCCAGGCGCCCCAGATCTTGGTGAATTTTATAAGACCTGACATCTCCAGTCTCCCTGCTAATCCATTTAAATATTGGCGCCTGATCCTTAATCGGAAGATAAATTCATTCTGAAGACTCCAGGAGCCATAAACAGAAGCAGTGAGCTAAACCAGGTATCTAGTCTTTGGGAGCTTGACAAGGTGTCTCTCTCTAAGCAAGTGGCTGGCGTGTGACCCTATTTACAAGGCTGGCTGGCACCAGGGAGCCAGTCCCGAGGGCTCCGGCCACATTCAATATTTCTTGGGAAATGTGACCTCGCTGTGTGTGTTTCCCTGCCAGGACAGAGTCTGGTGCCCATGAGACGCAGGGCAGGAAGCAAGGCTCCCATCGTCCTCAACTCAGTGAGTCTGACACCTTGATCCTCCTCCAGGCTCTGGGGCTGGGCCGCCAGTGGCCTCCCTCTCTGGAGAGCCAGGCCGAGCACGGGCACTGACCACCCCACCCGGCCCCAGCATGCGGCCAGCTGCAGACACACCTATTACTATTTCCTGGACGCTCCTGTGTGCCGGGCTCACGCGAAGCACTCTGCGTGGGTTGAACTCATTCATTCCGCCCAAGCATCATATGAGAGAGGCGCTCTTATCCCCACCTTGGTCCGTGTCATCGCTGAATGCACTGAGGCACAGAGAGGTTGAGAAACCTGCCCCGGGTCTCACAGCGTGTAAGTGGCGGTCCTGTGCGCAGCCCCTCCTCATCCTCGAGGCAATAGGACACCAGCCTTTCTGCCAAGTCACCAAGACAGGACCTGTAATCAGTCCCACCAGTGAGGCCAGCAACAGGTCATTCCCCAGAGACAGGGAGCCCCTGCGACTCCGCTGCTCGCTTAGTGTGCTGGCTAACCCGGGCACCACGTGGACATAGCCTATGTCCTTGTGCGGGTCATTTTGGACGCTGACCTGCTTCATTTGTTTCTCCTCCCCAAGAGGCATTTTTGCAGCAAAAAGTAGGCAGAGGGGAGAGCTTAAATCAGGGACTGCAGAGACTGTTTCCGAGTATCGAGCGCTCCCAGCACGCACTGGGCTTCCCAGGGTGGACTCTGGGCCCCAGGCCGTGTTCCCATCTCGGCCCGGCGACTTCAGTCACCGAGAGGCCTCCTCTCATCACCGTCCGCTTTAGCCGTCTCACTGGTCAGGGAGCCGGATGGGGATGGACCTCATGGGTTGTTACGCGTTACGGGCTCAAAGTTTGGGGGTATAGGTATTTATTCGTTCGCTCAACAAAACATTAACTGGGCGTCTACCACGTTCCAGGGCTTGCTGTAAGTGCTGGGGATAGAGGAATGGCCAAAACAGACAGAAGGCCCTGTCCCCGGAGAGCTCACGGACAACCACCTGTCTGGGAAAACTCCATCCAGTGCTAGATGGGAAGACAAGCCGAGAACAACGACGCCCGCACCTGACACGGAGGCCGGTGGTAGGGGGTGCTGGGCGGGGGGCGGGGGGGACTTTAAATGTGGGGGTCAGGGAGCACAGTGACTGACAGAGTGTTATTTGAACAGGGCTTTGAAGGAGGCCGGGGAGGGAACTATGTGGCTATTTGGGTGAAGGACATTCCAGGCAGAGGGAACCAAAGTAAAGAGGCCCCGAGGCAGGAGACTGTCTGGCTGTTTCCAGGGACACTAAAGCTAGAAAATCAATGAGTGACTGCATTAAGGGTTTCCCTGCACCTGGTGGCGGGCAGAGAGGAACCGCTCCGGGTGTGTTAGCGGTCATTTCCAGCCTATAGAGGAGGTGAGCATCCGTCATCTTTACAGAGGCCCGGAGGGGGTGAGAGGCTAATTCAAGGCCATTGCAGTTGGGGGCAGAGAAGAATCTGGGGTTCAGCTCGGGCCTATTTGCCACTCACCCCTCTGTGTCTCTCAGAATTTGGGAGAAGGCATGTAGGAGGCTGAATGATGACCTCCCCCCAAGATATCCCAGTCCTAATCCCTGGAATTTGTGACTGTTAACTTTAGGTGGCAAAAAGGACTTTTCAGATGTGATTAAGTTAAGGGGCCTGAGATGGGGAGATTAGCCGGGATCATCCGGGTGGGTCCAATTTAATTACAAGTGTCCTTACAAGAGGGAGGCAAAAAGGTCAGAGGAGGAAGTGAGAGATGTAAGGTCGAAGCAGGGGGCTGCGGTGATGAGGGGAGGGGCCACGAGCCCGGGGGGATGTGGGGGGTGGGGGGTGGGGGGTGGGCATCTACTGGCCCCCAAGTCAGCAAGGTATCACTTTCTCTCCTCTAGCCTCCAGAAGGAACCAGCCCAGCAGACCTGCTGACTTTAGCCCGTGAAACTGACCGCAGGCTTCTGGCCTTAGGAACGGCAAGAGAGTGAATTTATGTTGTTTTTAACCACCAAGTTTGGGGTCATTTGTTACAGCAGCCACGGGCAATGCACGCAGGGCACACCTTCCTCCGGCACCTGCTAATTCTCAGACCTTCACTCGTCCAGCGGCTCATTTCCTCGTCCAGGACACAGTTCCTCGATCCTGATAAAATGGACCCCTCGGTGGATTTTGCACCTCTTCCTCGCGTGGCCAGGCTGGACGGAGGAGGGCTGGGCAACCCGGCCCTCCTGCACCGCATTTACATTTTAACCAGAGATTTCTCCGGAGGCAAGCCTGCACTTGCTCTAACTTGGCCGGGGTAAAAACTGCGGCAAAGGCATGCGTCCTCACGCTGTATCAGCAGGCACCCGCTCTCCTGGTGGCCCAGTTCCTAAGCCCTCAGGACAAAGCTAGGCAGGCGTTTATTTTATGTGGTCCTTACGTGGGGGTTTCTAACCCAAACTGGAGGTGTGTAGAGAGGACAGGCAGACCTTTGCAGGCCGATGGATGCTGCAGAAGCAAAGCCCTCCCTGTTCCCAGGCCTTTATCAGGGCGGCCCTTGACTGGGGAGGGTAGGGCACAGTCCGAGAGCGGTCATCCTGCCCATATCTGGACATTTTCTTTTTTAGCCACAGTGATGCTGCTTCCACGGAAGCGGTTCCCAAACCTTCTGCCAAGCGCCTTTCTGGAATTCGCTCAAGCTTGTCCAGCCCTCTCCCAGCCCTCTCTTCCCTTGCTACCTGTGGTTCCCACTGAAAGCCCCCCAGCCAGACCTGCTTTCTCCAGCCCTGGCCTCCTCCTGCTTCGGTTTTCAGGATGTCACCAGTCACACCAGATTCTTTTTCCACCTGTCACCTCCTGGGATCATAGCGGCAACAGTGAACGATCCCCTAAGCATTTACCAAGTGCCAGGCCCGGTGCTGGGTGCTTTCCATGCATTTATTGTTATTGCTATTAATTGTATTTAGACAACTTAATATATCATATTTATTACTTAAAATAATTATTTTTAAAACTTATTATTCATGATCACATTAAAAAATTTTTTTAATGTTTATATTTATTAAAAAAAAATTTTTTTAACATTTATTTATTTTTGAGAGACAGAGACAGAGTGTGTGACCTGGGGAGGGGCAGAGAGAGGGAGACACAGAATCCAAAGCAGGCTCCAGGCTTTAAGCCATCAGCACAGAGCCCGATGCGGGGCTTGAACCCACGAACCATGAGATTGTGACCTGAGCCGAAGTGGGATCTTCAACCGACTGAGCCACCCAGGCGCCCCTTCATTATCACATTTAAAATGTCCAAGAACCCTGAGGAGAAAGTTTCTAGAGTGATCCCCATTTCACAGAGGAAGAAACTGACGTTCAGAGAAGTTGAGACACCTGCTCAAAGTCGCCCAGCGAATGGCACAGCGAAGATCTGAACTAGATACGTCTGAGCGGAGAGCTAGCTCACTCCACCACCTGCCGCCTCCCAGCGCCCCACATCCCCATGGGGAGCCCCCTCCCCACACCCTGGCTGCTTGGAGCCCTTCCTAGGCTGACCTCAGTCTCTGTGGTCAGGTGGTAGAATTCCTTGTTTCCCTTCGTGTTATTTCCCCTCCATAAAAACCAACTTCTCCCCGTGTGAGTCACTCGGCCCCCTGCAATCCTGATACTCATCTGGACATATTGTAAATAATTGACGCTGGAATGTTTAATCATAAAACTGGGGCTGAGGTTAAAACCGGGCAGCCCGCAGGAGACGGGGACGAGAATAACAGCTCACGGGGGAGGCTCGCTTTGTGGGGCTTGGCACCTCTTTCACGCTGGGAAAGGGAGTGAGAACGACCCTCGGTCGAGTGCTCACCCACCTCCACGAGCGGGCGTGCTCCCCAACATCGTTTCCCTTGTTGCTCCCAGCAACCCGGGAGGAAAGCGCTACTACCCCCACCATCCCGCTCCGCAGAGACGTCAGGGCACAGCCCGCGCACGGGGCGGGGCTCGATCCCCTCTGTCTGGCGGCAATCAGAACAGACAGGATGGACCTCACAAGGTTGAGGAGTGAGTGTTTTATCCACGTTAGGTGAACAGAGCTAGCTAGGTATACAGTAAGTGCCAAGACACGGCACAGGGATGATGGGAGGGATGACATTTGGATTCTACACTCGCCACCACCTGCTCCCCCAGGTTGTAAGGCCTCCTGGGAACTGAAAAAGACTCACTTTGCTTCCTTGGCAGCCAGCACGTGACGTTGAAGCGGCCTCCTCCTAGACAGATAAGCCCCGATGAAACTCCCGAGGCGCAAAACCGTTTCTGGGGGGCGCCAGAGCGCACGCCTTGGCTGCCCTTCCTCCCCGCCGTTCTGGTCTGTAAACGCCAGTCGGGCCCCCGCTCACGTGCTGGAAAAGGCGACGACCTCCTCGGGATGCACCAGAGCCAGCTGGCTGGAGCGACACGTCACCTGGAGGGCACAGCTCACCTCCAAGCTCAGTTCACCTGATCTTTTCTTCTCGTACCTGTGCTAGAGGGCGGGTAGTGCCGACTCACTGGCCGGATATCCTCAGTAGGGTGGTTTTGTTCAGGCGGTTCATGGTTCCTAATATCCACTCTGCCCTTCCTCCGCTGTGAGAAAACTCCTGATGCTCAGTTTTCCAGGGCTTCCCAGAATACAGACCATTACCCAGCCTCTTGAGAGGCTCGCCGGGCCACAGGACTAGGTTCCACCCAATGGGACATAAGCGGATGTGTGTATCAGGGGAGGGGGACGTTCAGGAAGGGTTCTTAAGTAGAAGGGACATCTCCCTCTCTCTCTCTCTTTTTTGCCCCTTCCTCCTTCCTACTGACTGTGGTGTAGATGTGATGGCCGGAGCCCAGCAGCCATGCTGGAGCATGAAGTAGAGGATGGCAGAACAATAAGAGAGAAGGAGCCTGGGTCCCTGGTGATTGCTGAGCCACCCTCCCAGCCCCAGACTGCTGAACTCTGGACTCTGTTTACATGGAAGAAAAACAAAGGTTTATTCTATTGAACCCATTGTTATGTAGGGCTTTTCTACACCTACACCAGCCCGGGCCTGGCTGAATAGTAACAGTGAATTTGTTTTTATTTATAAGCCTAACAGCTAAGCCAAGGATAGTGCTAAAAACTCCACCTATAGAGTTTATTTAATCGTCACACGAACTCCAAGGGACAGAGGGTATCGTCCCATTTTACAGATGAGGACACTGAGGTCTTGCCTAAAGCCATACGGCAGGTCTGACTCCACTCTCCCATCCTGCCATTAAGCAAAGATAACCAGAGGGGAAGTATGGCCAGCAGACTCGTAAAGTGGCCTCACAATCCATACCTCCTGGTGTTTATGCCCTTGCGTGACCCCTCCACTTGAGTGTGGGAGGAATCTTGGCTTGCTTCAGGCCAGTAAAATACAGCAAATGTTGGGATGACGGTTATTATGTGAGATTATATCACAAAGGATTATATCACAATGCCCACCTTGCAAGGAGATCTTCTCTTGCTTATTGACTTTAATAAAGCGAGTAGACATTTTAAGGGGAGATCCATTTGGCAAGGCCCTGAGGTAGGCTCCAAATGACAGCAGCAGTAAACGAGGCCCTCGGTCCTACAACTTGAAGGGAGCAATTCTGCCGTCAGCCAAGACAGCTTGGAAGCGGGCCCTTCCCCACTCGAGCCTCCAGATGAGAACCCATCCCTGGCCCACACTTTGACTGTGGCCTGGCAGAGGACCCAACTAACCTGTGCCTGGACTCCGCACCCACAAAAACTGTGAAATACAAAATGTGAGTTATCTTACGCCACTAGGTTTGTGGTAATTCGGTATAAAGCACCAGACCAAGAGGGGAACTTTTGTTGTCAGTGGGCTCTGACGAGATTAGGGGAGGTCAGTGAAGGAGCCCATCTCTTGGAGAAAGGGGCGAGGACTGGAAAGGGTGGAGAAGTCTGAAAGTCAGGTCGGGAGGCTGGCGACAGTGGGAGCGAAGCCTGGAGGCTGACTGTGGGCAGATGCGACTGTGAGATAAAGGCACGACGTTCCAGAACCAGACCTGGGCCACAGAGCCACGCGTGGATCAGGAAGAGGGGCGGGGGGCGATGGAAGCTCAAGGCAGGACTCTGTATGACTCCCGGCTCTTCCACTCAACTAGCTTATATCCTATAGAGCCTCGGTTTTCTCATCTGTAAAACGGCTGTGACTATACCTTTCCAAAGAGATGACGCACAGAGAAAGTGCTTGTCGGTGGAGCGCTGGCCTGAAAGCAACCTTCACAGGAATGAGGGGCACGAGAGACTCAGCGTGGGCTCTCTGGGCGCTCGAACCTTAAGTGGGGAGAGAAGACAGTCTGGACAAAGAAGCGGAGAAGGGCTTCTCAGGCAGAGAGGCGGGGAGCGGGGATCACAGGGTCCAGAAGCTACGGGAGGCGATGCAAGGAGGGAGGGGCAGTGGTAAGCCTCACCACGTACCCTGGAGAGGTTCAGGATGCTGCTGTTTCACCTGGGCCATGACCATTCTCTATCCTGGTGGAACAGCACCCTGATTTTCCTTTCCCAGGACCTCCCCGCTCTCAGTCCAGTGTCTGGCCCTAACTCTGGCCACTGAGGGCATTCCCCACAGCAGGGACGGTTGCTGGGAGACAAGGAAAGTGGAGCGGGGGAGGGGAGAAGAGGGGACTAAAATATTAGCGACGATCATAAAACAGGAGCGTGGCCTCACGTGGCCACTGAAGACGGTGTGGCACAGGTGAAGGGCTGGATTAACCCACTGAGCTGAGGCCCAGCCCCCTCCGCCTGCCACCCCACAAAGAGACATGCCGGGTCCCTAATTCCGCAACAACCCAGCCGCAAGAAGCCGCAGAGCCGAGAGCGGCCAGTATAACCCCAAGCTGGACATTAGCGGGGATGGACTATGGCTGCTGAGCTCCACGGCAGGGGGGGGGGGGGGGGGGTCATGACACCAGCTGCACCCAGGTCACTGTCTGGATGGGCGTCTGACGTATCCAAGAGCTGCACTGTCCAATACAATAGTCACAGCCACACGCGGCCGGTGAGCTCTCGAAATGTGACCGGTCTGTACTGAGATGTGCTGTAAAAGTGTAAGCTACAAACACCAGATTTCAAAGACAGAGGAGGGCAACAAGATTATCTCGTTAATATTTTTAATCAATTTCGTGTTGAGGTGATAGGTGTATCAAGTTAAATAAAACTGATGAGTTTTGGGGCGCCTGGGTGGCGCAGTCGGTTAAGCGTCCGACCTCAGCCAGGTCACGATCTCGCGGTCTGGGAGTTCGAGCCCCGCGTCAGGCTCTGGGCTGATGGCTCAGAGCCTGGAGCCTGTTTCTGATTCTGTGTCTCCCTCTCTCTCTGCCCCTCCCCCGTTCATGCTCTGTCTCTCTCTGTCCCAAAAATAAATAAACGTTGAAAAAAAAAAAAAAACTGATGAGTTTTACCTCTTTCTTTGGACTTAAAGAACAATGTGGTTACAGGAAACTGAAAGTGACACCTGGGGCTTGTATTCTAGCTCTAGGGGATGGTGCTGTGCTGGAATAGGAGTTCTCCAGGGCGAAGACTTTGGTCTGTTTTGGTCACTGCTTTCCCTCTGTTCTAGAAGAGGCCTGGCACATGCAGGAGGAGCCTCATAAATGCTGAATGAATGAATGAATGAATGAATGAATGAATGGCATGACAGAGTAGTATTGTGGAACATACAGGATTTTAGAGTCTGTCCAACCTTTGTTTAATTCTGTGTCTCTGGCAATGCCCTTCACCTCTGTGAGCCTTGTTTTTCTCTGTACAAGGCAGATGCTGGGGGCGTCTGGGCGGCTCAGTCGGTTGAGCATCCGACACTTGATGTCGGCTCAGGTCATGATCTCGTGGTTTGTGGGTTTGAGCCCCGCATGGGGCACCGCACGGACAGCGTGGAGCCTGCTTGGGATTCTCTCTCTTCCTCTCTCTCTCTGCCCCTCCCCTGCTCAAGCTCTCTCTCTCTCTTTCTCTCTCAAAATGAATACATTAAAAACACTTAAAAAATTAAGAGAAAAGGAAGATGCTGCTTTCAAGGGTCTGGTGACACAACCTAAGCCAGCTCTGGTGTAGGACTGGCAGGCACACTGTTAGCTGAGGCTGTCGGCGGGTGTGGAGGCCCGAGGGCTCTGTCGGAGAGCCGTTCGGCTCCAGGCTGTGGCCTCCAGCAGCTGCTAAGAGGTTCATCCCCGAACAGAAGTGCCTCCCCTATTGATCCCGTGGCTGGGAGCACAGCGGGTTCCCCATCCAGGCAGGCACCTGCAGGTTTGAGGAGGGAAGCCGAGAGCCAGCGTCAGGAGAGGCACGCACCTTGGGCGTCTGCGTGGGCCGTGATCGAGAAACCCCCAGAGAGATGGGAGACGCTGTTCTGTGGGGCTTCTCCGGGTCTTTTCCAGAGGAAAAACAAATGGCTAGTGAAAATATGTCTGCATTTCAGACGCACTACACGGGAACACAGAGGGACGAGGAGGAGGGAGCCCTGGCTGTACTAACACCTAGCGGCAGGGCTGGGGATGGGGGTGGGGGCTCTGGGGGCCAGTGGGAGGCTCTGGACCTGTGACTGTTCATCACCAGCCTGCCAATGCAGGAGCAGATCTGAAAAATGACCACCGACCCTCTCCTGAGAAGGGCTGTATTCGTTTCCTGTTGCTGCTGTGACAAATCACCATAAACTTAGCAGCTTAAAGCTACGCCAATTCATCCCCTTACAGTCGTGGAGGCCAGAAGTTCTAAAATGATGGTGTCAGCAGACCTGCCTTCCCCCGGGCGGAATTCAGGAGAGAATCTCTTTCCCTGCCTTCTTCAGCCTCTGGAGGCTGTCCACACTCCTTACCTCCTGGCCCCCTCCTGTCTTCACAACACTCCCGGGCCATCTGTCTCCATCACCACACCTCCTTCTCTGACACCCCTCACCCCTGCCCCCTCTTACAAGGACTCTTGCGACTACAGTATGCCCCCCCCCCCGCCCCGGGATAATGTGAATCTGCAAAGGCCTTTGATCACGTAAGGTAACATTTATCACAGGCTCTGGGATTAGGTGGACATCTCGGGGGTGGGGGGACATTATTCGTTAATGAATGTGTTATCCAGCCTACCGTAAACACCCTTGGCACAATCCTGTCCAACCTCGGGTTCACTGGCCTTCCAGGACTGTCCTCCAGGATAAGAAGCCCTGCTCTGGTATCTCACAGCACAGCTCTTGGAACCCCAGGGGTACCCGGCTATAGACAAGGCACGTCAGACGCAAATTGAAGGATTACACATTTTACAAAAGGGCCTTTTGTTTTCAAAAGCATGTGTCTTTAAATCATGATAAGAACAGCTAACGTGCATTGCTTACTCTGAGCCTGGATTATCTCACTGAATCTTCACAAAGAAGCGGCCACCATCACTCCCATGTTACAGATGCGGACACTGAGGCCCGGAGAGGTTACATAACTTGCCCAAAGTCTCATGTTAATAAGTAGCAGAAGGAGGCTGTGAACCAGATGCTCTGAGTCCAGAGTCCCTCTAAAATCCTGCCTCTCATCTGCCCCCAAGCCAGGCTTTGAAAGAATAATGAGTTTTTTAAATGTCTATACAGTGCTTGTGTGAACAAGGCCCTCCTTTGTCCACTGTCCGCAGCCACGGTTTGCTGATGGAAGAGAAATGGGGGGGACTGGGGTTCGTCCTCCGCCACTCGGTGACAAAGACAAACACCAGCGTCTTCAGAAACCTGCTCGGAAGCCGAGGGTCAGGGCTGAGGGCTGACCTTGCACCTCTCCGCCACCCGGGCTCGGCCCTGTGACCCGGGGCGTCAGGTCACATGTCCCAGGACTCTGTCCCTTTCTCAGATGCCACAGCACCGTGTTGGGGCTTCAGGCGGCTGGTCACATGTCCCAGGACTCTGTCCCTTTCTCAGACACCACAGCACCGTGGTGGGGGTTGCAATTCCTTCCTGGCACGAAGCTGGACACTTGAACGTCATTTTTGTAATCATCCAAACACTCCCTGGCGGCCCCCTCGTCCCCACTGTAGAGCAAGGAAGGGGGGCTGAGGTTGGTGGGCAGGTGCACACTGCTCCGGACCAGCACTGTGCGCATTCGGACCCGGATCATCTGCCTGGAAGCCCCACAGCGGGTGTCCCCGTCTCCAGCGCATCCGCGGGTGTCCCTGTCGTGTTCCCACCCCTTAGGCCGGGAGCTATGCCAGATGGTCTCTACCCTGCAGGGGGCCCAGGCAGTGCAGGACTTTATGACCCCGATCCACCAATCAGTGGAGGGACTGTAACCACACATCCGGGCATAGGATAGAATTACTGAAGCAAAGGTAGCCAGAGGGGGGAGGCACAGCACAAGTCAAGACTGCTCTCCAAGTCAGGAGAAACGTCCAGGCTGAACAATAACAATGGCCACGCAGTCACTCACAAGAGTAGACGACAAGGACGATGACTAACAATAATGATGATGACCCTGAAGATAAAATAGCCCCTGTCTCCTGAGTACCGCCCACAAGCTGGGCGAGGCTGGGGGATGCGCCGGGGAGGGTGGAGCCTGGGGGGCAGGAGCAAGGCTGCGGACCCCTGGCTCCTGGCAGTCTCCCCACAAACATTAACCGGGCGCCCACAACATGCCGAGCAGAAGTCCAGGTGCCGGGGGACGAGCACACAGGCCTTCTCTTTACAAAAATCCAGGATCAAGTTGGAAACTCCCAAACAGGTAATCGAGGGTTATCTATGATTATCACAAAAGTCTCTGCAGGGACCCTTTAAACGAGGCCCTGCTGTGCTCTCCACAGCGCCAAGTTGTCCAGAGCCTGTCGCACAAGTCACTCCCAAGGAGTGTCCCCGGAGGTCTGGGGACCGGGCTACGCTGGGCCGCGGGAGCCAGGCTGCCCAAGGCCACCTGGACCAGGACGCAGGTGCCATGTGGTCAGGCGGGTGCTCCTCCCGGCCCTAAGTCTGGGCGCGACCAAGCCTGGCCAATCAGATCTTCCCATTTCTCAAAGGGCGGGGCCTGGGCCAGCCAGGACCAATGTGACTTAATTCTTCGTGGTTGAGGAAATGCCCTTGAGGGGAACCCCCAGCGGGGCCCCTTCCTGGCTGGGTTTGCCAGAGGGACTGGAGGTAGCTGGTGGCCATCTGGTCCTCCCCTTTGGGGGGCGGGGGGTAGGCTGCTCCAAGAGGGAGCCAGCGTGGAGGAAATGTGAGCGGAGGTGAGCCCGACGCCAGAATCCATCCAGGGGGACCTTACCGATGTTTCAGTTGGATGAACCCAGATAAATCCTCTTGCCTAATAAAACAATAAAATAAAATAATGACTTAAAAAAAAAAAGCCCCCAAGCAAAACCAAACTGGCCAGTTGCCCCCATTCTTCCCCTTTCTGAGGCAAGTTTGGCGCCAGCGAGTGAGCAGGGATCACCGCCCTCCGCGAGGCCCCACCCCCCTCACATGTGCTCTCGGATTGCCAAGTCAGGCCCCGAGCACCTGCAGAGGGAGGCGTAGGCGTTCTGGAACACACGGTCAAGGGTCAAGGGCTGCTTGCAGGTAATAGGATCGCCTTCCTTGGTGGGGATGTTTTGAGGAGTCATCCTCAGGGTCACTGTCAGGGTCACTAAGACAGCTCTCTGGCCTTGGCAGTGACTGAAGAAGGATGTGGTCCCGGGACTGAAAGCTGGCAAATCTCTCCCTGGGCCACACTGCCCTCCAACATGCCACCCCGATAGATGCTGTCATAAATCACGAGGTTGGGAATGCCTCTAGGCCCTTAGCAGGAATTGCAAGGCAGAGAGGAGAACCAGGCCTGCCCTTGGAAACTTACCGCCAAGGTTGTAATGCACATCTAGCGAACGGATACACACACAGGAAGAAAGAGGGAAGGGCACCGGGCGAGCCTGTAGGGACGGGCAGACGCATCCAAGGGGACGCCATCGCTCTACCCTGTGGGCCGGGCACTGTGCTGGGCACCGAGAGGGCGGTCAGCGGCACTCTGCCTTCAGCCTCCCGCAAGCCCAAGAGGGCGGAACAGAAGAAATATGAAGGGGGGGCAGGGGGCAGTGGGCAGGAAGAACAATGAGGCACAAAGGACCCAAAGGAGGGACAAGTGAGCAAAAACGGAGCGACCCCCGTGAAAGCACAGGAGGAGGAAGAAAGGCCACTAGAGTCAGGGGCAAGGAGGACCCGGCCCCTGACAGGCAAGGGGGTGGTTGGGGAGACTGCTGGGGGGTAGGGCGCAGATACAGCACCGGGGTGTGGGTGAATTTTTGGAAGGGGGGTGAATCCCGTGCTGGGTGCCCACTGGGCAGCTCCTGCCTCTCTGGTCAAACAGCCAGGCCTTTGTCCTCCGGCAGCTGTCACAGGGGTGGGCCCAGCATATGCTCTGTGTGCACAGGTAGGCCAGCGGGCACAGAGGACTCCAGACCCCGCCTGCTGGGCAAACATCTGCCACCCCACATTCGCCGCAGTGGCTGCTGAGCACAAAGGGGGCCCAGCAAGCAAGTGGGGCCCTGGGGAGAGGCCACACCCTAGAATGGCTCCCCCCCTTCCCTTAGGTAAAGGCCAACCTCCCCTGGACGTGGACCATGAAGGCCTCCCCCGTGGCCTCCCTGCCTCCTGGCCTGCCCACTCTATGCTGCTTTTGGGTGGGTCTTTCCAAAAGGCAAATGTGATCATACCACCCTCAGTCAAGATCCCTCCATGGCTCCCCATCACCCTCCTGGCCCCTAGCACCTGTCTGCTGCTCCCCCCAGGCCCGGGCTGATTTCCATGCACTTTCCACGCACAACCTCATTTCATCCTCCCCACACCCCTGTGTCTCACCCCGTTCCACAGACAGCTGAGGGTGGGAGAGGGTAAGTAACCCAATACCAGCTTCCCACCTTGGCAGAGTCACCATCCTCATCTGGGCTCAAAAGCCAGCTCATCTGTGACTGCTGGCTCTCTCTCGTCCTTCCCATCAGCCCCTGTCATCCTCAGGGTCCATCTCTTCCTTCTTTTCTGTTTCTTTTCTACTCCAGGGTAGAGCCTGACACCTCACTGTCCCTACCTGGCTTCCTACCCGTGCGGTCTTTCGTTTCTGTCCAACTCATCCAGCATGCTGCTGCCATTTTGATCCTCCAGAAACGGGCTTTTTCATCCTGTCACTCTCTCGCTCAGAAACCCTCGGTGGCTCCCCATTGCCAGAGGATCAAAGACCGAAGTCCTTAGCTTGGTGTTCAGGCCCTTCTGCCCAGCTCGAGGGGTCTGGGAAACAGGTGAGGAGCCTTCCTAAGGAGCCAACCTGAGGCATCCTGGCCTCGCTAGGGGTTCTTCCTCTCCCTGCTGGCCTGCTGGGGCAGGGAGGGGCTGGCTACCGCAGACCATAGCTGTATTTCAGACACTGAGGTCCTCGTGGCTGCCAGAGCGACCTCCCTGGCCTGTGGGGTCCCTGCCTGGGGTTTTCCAGGGGCAGGGAACACTTATTTCCACTTTGGGGGCTCCGTGGGGCCTCCTGAAGGACGGGAGCATGGGGACAGGAGGGTGGTCACAGCCTCAGCACTCTGAATCTGAGACTCCGCACGGCTGTGGGGCTCCACGGGCAATGGGGTTACCGCCTTTCCCTTCTGCCACAGAAGGGCATCAAAGCAAAACAGAACCCAAACAAAAAGTATCTTCTCTTCTCCTACTGCCATCTAGTCATGGTGGAAAGGTTAGTGTGACAGTAAAAACAGCAGGAGAGAATCTTGGGAACACAGGGCATGCCCTTAGATGACATCGATTTTTATTTGGGGAAAATTTAATACACTGTCCTTCGTCTTCTAATTCTGCTGTGAATTGATGAAGGGATTCTCACCCACAGGCCAGAGTCTACATGCAGCATTTAGAAGCTACAAGGCTAAATTACGTCTCCCTCGTCAGCCATTGGAACCAACCTCTCATACGGATGTGACCAAGGGAAAAAAAAAATCAGAAACATACCCTGTTACCACGCATCGCATTAAAAATAAATTAAGAAGAGACAATTTATTATAAAAGGATTGTCCCACTTACAAGAAAGTCTCAGGCCTCAGTTTTCCCATGTGGGAAATAGGAGGTCGGGTGAGACTATAGATTATCCCCAAATTTCTTCTGGCACTGAAGTGCTCAGATTTCCTAAATTAGTCCCTGGTAAGAGAAGGCTTGTACCATAACGATATGCAGGGTTTTTGTTTGTTTGTCTGTTTAAAAAAATTTTTTAATGTTTATTTACTTTTGGGGAGGGGGAGGGGGAGGGGCAGAGAGAGAGGGAGACACAGAACCCGAAGCAGGTTCCAGGCTCTGAGATGTCAGCACAGAGCCCAACACGGGGCTTGAACTCATGAACCGTGAGATCATGACTTGGGCCGAAGTTGGACGCTTAAATGACTGAGCCACCAGGGAACCCCTATATGCAGTTTTTAGAGAGCTCTTTAGAGAAAAGAATTTCCCAAGTTTTAGAGGAAATAGGTTTTAGGCTACTTGCCCATCTCCTGGCCCCTCTGGCTGGGCCGTGAGCTTCATCTTATGGTGAGAGCAGAACAGATTCGGCAAAACAGATGCCCCGCCCCCCCCCACTAGAACCTCCCCCATGTTTTGAACACTTGCCTCAAATGTACGGGAATCTGCGTATATGCACAGAATAGCGCCTGGATGGCTACGTAGCAAACCCACTGATGCGCCTGGCTGGTAATTCTTCGTCGTGGGGCCCATCCTGTGCATGGCAGGATATTTAGCAGCGTCTCTGGTCTCTACCCACCAGATACCAGTAGCACCTCAATCCCAGCTGGGACAGCAAAAATGTCTCCAGACTTGGCCATGTGTTCCCTGGTGGTGGGAGAGGGGAGATGCCCATGCCAAGAACCACTGCTCTAATGATTGGTTTAAGATTTTTGTTTTTAGGGGCACCTGGGTGGCACAGTCGGTTAAGCGTCCGACTTCAGCCAGGTCACGATCTCGCGGTCCGTGAGTTCGAGCCCTGCGTCGGGCTCTGGGCTGATGGCTCGGAGCCTGGAGCCTGTTTCCGATTCTGTGTCTCCCTCTCTCTCTGCCCCTCCCCGGTTCATGCTCTGTCTCTCTCTGTCCCAAAAATAAATAAACGTTGAAAAAAAAAATTAAAAAAAAAAAAGATTTTTTTTTTTTTTAAAGAAGCATGTGCAGTACGTTTTATTAAGATGATTAAGGATATCTCCATTCAACACTCTGGCAGGTGTTCTCAATTCTCTTTGCCCCAAGATGGCGAATGCACCCACGTCCAGATACACCGACACCTACTTCCGTTGCTGGAAGTATCCATTACCCGGATATCTACATCTGCCTCCTGCTTGGTCCCCCTGCTGCTGCCCTTGCCCCCATGGCAGCCACAATGAGCTTCCAAACGTGCCCTTGAGTATGTCACAGCCACTGCCTGGCTCCCCACTGCCCTGAGAATAAAATCCAAACTCCCCACCTGCCCCCCGGGCAGGCTGTCGTCTGGACCCCGGCTCCCTCTGCCTTCTTCCAGGCTCTGGCGGCTCACGGCGGGGTCCCCAGCTTCCCGGGCAGCCCTGGAGCTGGTTAGAAAAAGCGGAATCCCAGGTCCACCCCAGACCTCCTGGCTCATTTCTGCAAGTGCATCGTCAAG
This sequence comes from Acinonyx jubatus, assembly GCF_027475565.1. Lineage (NCBI taxonomy): Eukaryota > Metazoa > Chordata > Mammalia > Carnivora > Felidae > Acinonyx > Acinonyx jubatus. Next base: position 10,890,224 of record NC_069381.1, on the reverse strand, counting down.
TTCGAAAAGAGCTGCTCCAGTCTGCTCCTCCCCACCCCCCCACCCCCCCACTCCGACCACACTGCCCGTCACCACTGGCTCCTTCTCACTTTTTACTTACACGTCACTCTCACGGTCAGCCATTCCAACGTCTTCGATCGAGTAAGTTGCCTCATGTGATTCCCTATCTTGGCGCCCTGCTGGTTTGCGACACAGCTATGAATGCAGCCTGTAAGCGTCTTGTTGGTTTACCCTGTGTTTTGTCTGTCTCTCTCCCCCGTATCCCACACCCCAGAATAAGCTGAATGAGGTCAGGTGAAGGGAAGACAGAACCAGACACACAGAAGGCATTCTGCAAATATTTTTGGAATGAACAATAGTCACAAGTATTACACCCTTACTGCCTGGCAATACTTTGTTTTTTACATGGATTATCTTGTTTATTCTTCGTGAAACCTACAAGGTGAGATGGGTAGTATTTATGATAATCCCCATTTTGCAGATGAGGAAATAGAGGCACATGACACAAGGTCTCACAGCCGGTGGCAGGCTCCCCACCCGGAGCCGGGTGGGGACAAGATCTGGCCCCACGACAACACCTGTCACCACCGCCCAACCCCACCTCCTTATTCCTAACCAAAAAGCATCTTACACACGTACTCTCGGGGGCTCGACACTGAAAAGGATTTCCTAGTGAACGGTTCTACAAAATAAAGAATTCTGCTGTTGGGAAATCATCATCCCTTCATGTGCTTTTTGGGAAAATTACATCTCTGTGTTCGGAATCTGTTTACGCCGGGTCTGTCTCTCCAGATGGTCCCAAAGACTGTTGCTATAAACCATTTTACCTCCAGACACGAGTCCAGAAACAAACCCGACAGGGAAGACACAGGGATGTTCAAGTGAAGGAACGGTTGATATTTCAATGCCCTCTGTCCGGCGGGAGCACCTTCACCCCTTGTGGCCACCAGGCGAGTCACTGTTCGTCTTTGGACATCCATCCGTTTAGGACCCTCCCTGTCTGCTCTCTCCAAGGAGCACCAGCCACGCCCCTTGTCACTCATTCAGGGCTGTACCAAGTACTCCCTCCACGGCAGCTCCGTGACCCTCCGGGCACTTATGACCTTGCCCGACCTCCCTGAGAGTGATGGCCATGTGTCCCCACGGCCTTATCATGGGCACAAGCTACCGCGTCTTCCCACTTCCAGAACCTTCTCACTGCACCACGCCCGCCATGTCCCAGGCGCTGTGCTAGGCTGTGCGCGGTAGTCATCTGTCTTAATTTAATCCTCAGGTCAGTCCTTTACGTGAGGAACGTGGGGTCTCAATTTTGCAAATGAAGAAAAGAGCCTGAAGCTCAGAGAGGTGAAGTGATTTGCCCAAGGTCACACAGCCGGTCAGTGAGAGACCCCCAAATTTGAACGGTTCAACTCGAATCGCATTAGGGAACACCAGGCATGGTGCCGACACCTTGGCTGCTCGATCTCACAACGGCCCCGTGGGGAGGGGGCACGATTGTGCCCATTTTACAGATGAGGAAACTGAGGCCCGGAGAGGCAGATGGGCATATATTCAAGGTCACATAGCCAAGAAGAGAACAGGGATTTGAACCCAGAAGGGACACGCCAGGCTGTGCTGCCACTCTGCTTGAAGCCTACGGCGATCACACATTTTTTCGTCCATTTACCTATTTTTTTTTAAGTTTATTTATTTACTTTGAGAGAGAGAAAGAGACAGCACGAATGGGAGTGGGGCAGAGAGAGAGGGAGAGATTCTGCTGAGAGAGAATCCCGAGCAGATTCCACACTGTCAGCACAGAGCCTGACGCGGGGCTCGATCTCACGAACCGGGAGATCATGACCTGAGCCGAAATCAAGAGTCGGACGCTTAACTGACTGAGCCCCCCAGACGCCCCACACATTTTTCACTGAGAAACCAGCATGCTCCAAATCTCATGCAGGCAGCCGGATGTCACGGTTTGACTTTTGTCTTCCACCCAAGGGAAAGAGAAGCCTGAGAAACTCACGCTGTGGTCCCCAAAATGCAGGCAATCAACCGGTCAGTCAATCAATCACACAGACTCAACACACAAAAGGGTGGCTCGTCCGCCTTGAGCACGGTCTCGTTGAGCTCCGGTCTCACAGCCAGCTCAGTCTGGCGGGAAGCCTGCCGTTCCTTTGGCCATGACAGCACCTGCCGGCCCCGCATCTCTCCCGATGGTGGAAACAAGATGGCCAGGAAACAGAGCTTGGGATGAAGGTTTTGAGTGTTTAAAGTGAGAGAATCCGAGAGAGGGTTTAATCGCAGACCTTCAGATTCAACTGGACGTGGTCCAAAAAGGCTTTTTGCCGCCCCGGAGTCTGTCCTGTGGCCTCCTCGAAGGCCTGGAGGACAGCTTCCCAAGCACCTGCAGGCCATAGGGTTGTTAGAAGCGTTAAATTAGGTAATAATAATAATAATAACAGCCAACATTTACTACATGCTTCCCATGCTCAAGGCACTGTGAAGAAAGAAGTATTGCCATCCCCTTCATTTCACAGACGAGGAGCTCAGAGGGGCTAAGCCACTTGCACAAAGACACACAGCTAATTGCGGAGATGTGGGGACCTGAGCCCTGGTGGACTCTTGAGCCCAGGCTCCTAATGACTGCATCCTCTTATATAGTTCAACATGGACACAAACCAATCAGCATGGTGTCTCTAACACAATAGTTCTCCAACACAAGCCCAAATCGTGATTATCTGGAGGGTGGCCGGGGAGACAGAACCCAGAGAGGGCCTATCTAATTCTGCCCGATGCCCAGCATCTGGCAGACGTCTGCAGCCCCGCGTGGAGTCCTGCCCCCTGATCCTAGCATAGCAGACCCTGTGATGCCTGGCCGACAGCCAGGATCAGCCCGGTGACCGAGGGCACTTTGTCCGTGGCTTAGAGCTGGTCTTGCCGATCATGGGGAGTCAGGCCCAGGGCCGGACTTTGACCCCAGTTAGGTTTATGCTAAAAAAAACCCAGACTAACAGTAAGTCCTTGACATCTTCAAAGACTCGACTGTCTTGGCCAGAAGAGACTTTTGCAGTTAGAGTCTGGGGGTGCCCATCCCAGGTTGGGGGGCAACGCTGTGCTACTGATTGAAATGCAGATACCCTTGGGTCCCCTCCCAAGACCTGCTGACTCAGAGTTGTTGGGGCTGGGGCGGAGGCAGCTGCGTGCTCATTTGTTTATTTGTTTGCCTAAGGCAGAATTTATATATAGTAAAACGCATAGATCTTAGTGCGCAACTTGAGTTTCGACAACTGTATACGTGTACACGTGTAACCACTGGCCAGAGTGCCCTGTGTGGTGCCTTCAGCCAGTGAACCCCCACCGTCCGCATCCAGGCAGCCGCTGATCTGCTTTCTGCCATGATGGGTTCACTGAGCCTGTACTAGAAGCTTCTCCCAATGGACTCATACAGCACGTGCTCTACGTCTGCCTCGTCGCGCTCCTCCGCGGAGCTGCCGGTAATGTGTGGTCTGTTTTGTTCTTTCTCTTGCTGAGCAACAGCGTCACAGTTGACCTGTTCCCCTGCGGAAGGACACCTGGGCTGTTATGCCGAAAGCCACCGTGAACATTTGCATAGGAGTCTTTGCGTGGGCCCTTCTCTCGATCAATCCCCAGGAGCGGGGTTGCTGGGGGCACAGGTAGAAGAATTTATCTTAACCCTCTCCCCAGGTGCTATGCCAGTCCAGCGCGGGTAGGATTCCCTGCCGTCCTCTCCCTTCAGCCCCCTCTCCAGGCGGGAGGCCCCCGGAGGTGACGGGACCTGCTCCGGATCACAGAGGAATCCGTTTTCCAAACCAGTGATCGTTCCACATTTTGATCCACATTTGGCTTTGAAAGCTGAACCGAATCTGGACGGTGTGCTCTGACTGATGATGTCAGCTGTTCACACCAGGGCTCAAAAGCCCAGGGAGATGGCACCAGGAATATTCTGGGTACCGAGGCTTTAACCGAGTCTCGTGGCTTCTCTCCCTATGGTCTACGGATTGAAGGCGTTGATCAAGACCCATCACTCACGGCCCCTCCTCTAAACCCGACCAGGGGCCCTCAGGGACCGCTCCCCCCATGCCAATTTAGCCCAGGCAGTAAAGCAAGGTGGTTAGAGTCCGTGATGATTAGATCCAGTGATGATTAGATCCAGGGGAGCCTCGCTCCCCTCATGTGTAAAATGGGGATGCTTAGCAGGGCTACCTCACGGTACCGGAGGAAGTTCGAAACAGTCCCAGATGTACAACAGGGAGCGGCAGAGGTTGGCTGTGCGGCAGAAGGGGGTCAAGAAGCAGAGGGAATGGGAACAATGAGGCCCGCCGTTCCCTGAAGTCCCCTGCGCCCCCAACCTTGCATAGGTAGGGTGACGCCCGCTAAGTGAGCAGGTTCTGGGGCTCCGTTACAGGCTTAACAGAATCAGAATCTGGGGTGGGGCCCAGGATCTGCTTTTAGCGCGCTGCCTAAGTGGTCCCGATGCCCGCCAAAGCCTTGAAACCCTCATCCCGAGCGTGGAGCCAGGGAGAGCCTGGGAAGTCAGCCGGGCACGAGGGTGCAGAGACCAGTGGGGTGGAAGGAAGGGCAGTTGAAGCTTTCTGGAAGAGCCACCGAACGGAAGGAGGCCAGGGAGGACGGGAGGCGGATTTATTCCCCCGCCAAGACTGGCTCCTGCCTCTGCCCGGGAGTGCCAGCCAGAGGGGCCTCATGTGGCTCTGGACTTAGGAGGCCCCGGGTTCAACGCCCAGCTAACACCCCTTCCTGGCTGGATGAACTTGAACAAGCTATTTCAGGTGAGCTGTAAAAAGGGTATCATAAAATGTAGGGCTTCTCTAATGCATTTGGCAGAAGGAGGGCACGAGCTCGAGTGGGTAGATCGTGTAACGCCAGGCCGGGCATCCGTCACACGGTTATTGCCGACGTTACATCAGGACTTCACCTTGCTTCCGCTTTGGGTCTGGGAATGCATTTCCTGAGAACCAAGAAACGTTCCCCAACCCATACGACCCAGGGACAGGGGACACAGCTCTCTCACGCGTCTGGCCGGACAGCCTCTTTGCCTCCGGCCGCGTTCGCCTTCTTTCTGTCTCAGCTGTAACGCAGCTCCTCCAAGATGTCCCTAGGGTACCCATTTGCTGAGCTCTGTGCGGCTGAGTAACGGGTCTCCGGCCAGCCAGGGAGGCCCGGGGCTGCAACCTGAGTGGGGGGTGGGGAGCAAGCAACTTCACTGCGCTGAGCCTCAGTTTCGTCATCTGTAAAGTGGACATCATAATAGAACCCACCTTAGTGCGCTGTTGTGGGGCTTAAGTAAAACAGGCAAGCCGGATACACCAGGGAACCTGATGCCTGGCCCCTAGTAAGTACTTAACAGATGTGATCACAGACCTGTGGCATCCCTGACCAGGCAGGTGGCCGGTAACTGTTTTTTAGGACCCCTCCCCACATGGCTGGAAGCCCGTCCATGGGGAAAGGAGATTCTTCTGGGCTGTTTAGGGCGTGCTGTGGCGTTTAGGTGGCTGAGGGAGATTCTGCCTCTGCTTCCCTCCTCCGGCCAAAGCGCATTCAGATTTCAAGGAGACCTCCGCGGTGGGGACCACGAGGCCCAGGCGGGATAAGTGGAACCAGGAAGGACCCTGGGTTTGTCCCGTCTGTGTCCCTCATTTCAGAAGAGAAGGCGGGGGCCACTGTGGAGGGAGGAGAGCCAGAAGTCAGCAATCTCATCCGTCATGAGTGGGGGATGAGCACCGGGGAGGGGGCCTACGGATGCCCCCGCCCAACCCGTCATCCCCAAGTGACAGGAAGGAGACATCCACCAGAGACCCAGGAGATGACAGAGACCTAGGAAAGTGGGGCTTGGAGGGACTCTGCCCAAGGTCCCCAACAGCAGGTTTCTGGGTCAGGACTTGAACCCTGTCTCTAAGGCTCTAACACCAGCGTTCTTACATTTGCCTCCAGCCAAGGGCCAAATCAGGCAATCTTAAAAGAAAAAACAAAGACAGAAACATAGAACACACATGAAAACAAAAATCCCAAACCAGTATAAAATCCTTGCAGAAGCACAGAGGGTCCCAGAGAGACCATGTCCATACCGGTTACCAGGTGGCCACAAACAGGCCCTCCCTCCGGTCTCAAACGCACTGCCTTTCCCCAGGATGAGCTGTTTTTGTCAGGCTGTGTCCCCTTTTGTCATAAGACCACCCGCATCACTTCAGCATCTTCCACTCTGCCCGCCCCTCTCCTTCCTCCTTCCCGATCACGGTGCAAGAGCTCACTATTGTCCCGGCGACCTGGTCTGGAAATCTCAGTGACCGCGGGCATTCTCTCCCCTCTTTACTCCACCCTTCCCCCCCCCCCCACACCGCCCCAAATACCCACACCTCCAGGCCCCCACCTGGCAGCCTGAGGGCTGGATCTGGCCCGTGGATGTATCTTACTCGGCCTGTGAAAGGTTATTTACGGAACATGGAATGGTGACCAGCACTGACAGCCATGGGTGATCTCCGACACAGAACTTGAAAATCTGGAAACCCTGGCCCCAATCCTCACAGGTAGCAAGCAGTTGGTGCTGAGTCAGAGCTGTGTCCTGCGGAAGGGGCCCGCCTTCTACTTTGCCACGATCCCTGCCACTCCCTGCTGCCTCATACCTGGCTAGACTCTCTCCTCAACAGCCCCGCTGCCCCCTTTCAGACACGTGCATTTGCAACTCCTGTCCACTGCCCCGTGCAGTGGGTCCCAGCCTCGTTCCTTCTCCCTTCCCAAAGCCTTTCTTTGGCCCCCAGCCGGCTCTCCTCTACTTCCCAGGCACGGTTCATTGTGATAATTACGATCACCCACTTCTCTAAGGCTTTCTCAGTCCCCAAGTCCAGCCGTGACATCCCTCCAGCCCCTGTGTGGCTTCAGAGGAGTCCCTCACCGCCCACAGGACAAAGTCCAGCTCTTCGTCCAGGAGCGTCTGGACCACCCCATTCAACATTCCTTCCTATGTCAGTGTTCCCTGGGCACCTGCTTGGGGCAGGGGGGGCCCTGGCACCAGGGACGGACAATCAATGAACACAACAATGAACAACAATACAGGGTGAATAAAAATGTGCTTTCTCCCAGGAGAAAGATCAGTACAATGTCAGGGACGTGTCCAAGGGAGGGAAACAGTCCTGATGTCCCCCCTCCGGTCACATGGCCCCGCGCTCTGCCCTCTGCATGCTGTCTGGTCTCCCTGCCTTGGCTTTCTCCCCTCCCCCGGCTGACCGTGAAGGCCTAACCTCCTTCCACACCCAGCTCTCATGCCCTTTCTCTGTGAAGCTTCCTCGCATGGCCAGCGAGAAGTAGCTCTCTTCTTCTCGAGCCTCGTCCACGCAGGTCACGTGTATGAGCCTCCCGATCCTGGCCACTCAGGGGGGTCTTGAGGGTGTAACTTTCATGCTACTTCCTCTACCTGCACTTGAAGTTAAGCAGGCAGGGCTTCATACCTGAGTTCGTCTTATCACAGCCTCTGGGCATTTTTACATTTCTCTGGGACTCTTCTCACACTGAGCCCCGGAACGGTACACATCACAAAATCTCAATGACTCTCTGCTGACTCCATTCATTCAACAAATGTTCCCTAAGCAACACTGGGTGCCAGACACAGGAATGAGCAAGACAAAGGCCCGTTTCCAGGAAGCCCGTCTTCTACTGAGAAAGAAACAACGTAGGGGATGGGATGAATTGTTCAGAAAAGAAAGAAGAAAAAATCAGCATCAAGGTGAAGGTGGTTCTTTAGATAAGGTGAGGGAGGAAGGCCTCTCAGAGAAGGTAACAGTTCAGCTGGGACCAACAAGGCAGTAGCACAGCAGAATGGGAAGGTGGGAGGAGTCCCAGGTGGGGACAGCGGGGAGTGCAAAGGCCCTGAGGCAGAAATAACCTCAGAAGGTGGGCAAGGCAGAGGGGCAGCAGGGAGCCACTTAGGAAGGTACTGCCCTCGCCCAAGGCAAAGCTGACAAATGGAGATGAGCTTATTACGGACTTGATTGGGGAGAGAGAGATGGGGTGAGGGGGCCAATGATTTTAGCCTGAGCAACTAAGAAGACACTAGGGCACCCTTAAGGACTGAATTTAAATCCATGTGTTGAAGCCCTAACCTCCAATGTGATGGTATTTGGAGATGGGGCTTTGGGGAGCAGATCGGGTTAGATGAGGTGATGAGAGTGAGGCCTTGGTCTGATGGGATTCGTGCCCTTATAAGAAAAGACTGTAGATAGCTCTCGCTCTCTCTCTCTCCACACACATGTACCAAGAAAAGGCCACATGAAGACACAGCAAGAAAGCATCTGTCTGCAGGTCAGGAAGAGAGCCCCTCACTGGGACCTGACCATCCCTCCTTTTCTACCCTCGTAGCAGCTGAAACGCAAAACCCTCTGTGTTCCATTTGGGTGCTCATGCTTGCTTTGGGAATAACGGCTTCTTTAAAAGCCTATATCAGGGGCACCTGGGTGGCGCAGTCGGTTAAGCGTCCGACTTCAGCCAGGTCACGATCTCGCGGTCCGTGAGTTCGAGCCCTGCGTCAGGCTCTGGGCTGATGGCTCAGAGCCTGGAGCCTGTTTCCGATTCTGTGTCTCCCTCTCTCTCTGCCCCTCCCCTGTTCATGCTCTGTCTCTCTCTGTCCCAAAAATAAATAAATGTTGAAAAAAAGAAAATTTAAAAGCCAAGGGTCCTTTTATCAAGCAGCCTGGCCCACGAGGCATTGCTTTGATCCGCGGAGGAGCAGCAGACATTGCAAAATCTTCCAGCTTGCTTTCTTGGAAAAGTAGTTCATTCTATGGCGCAGACCCCCAAAATTCACTGAATGTCAGAATGACAGACACGAAAAGGAAAGATGGTTATGGAAATGTTCCAAGAAAACTTCAGAGATTCCAGATTTAAGAAAGAGTTTTGAGATAAAACAGGCCTGGAGGTTGGAATGATCTTGATGGAACCATTTTGGTGCAAAGATGGAATTTGTGGGGCACCTGGGTGGCTCAGGCGGTTAAGCGTCTGACTCTCGGTTTCGGCCCAGGTCACGATCTCACGGTTTGTGGGATCGAGCCCCGCATCGGGCTCTGTGCTGACAGTGCAGAGCCTGCTCGGGATTCTTTCTCTCTCTCCCTCTCTCTCTGCCCCTCTCCTGCTTGCACTGTCTCTCTCTCTCTCTCAAAATAAATAAATAAATACACTTTAAAAAAAGATGGAATTTGTGAAATTTGCCCAATGAAGAAATGAGCAACTGCTATTTTTTTGAAGAAAATTAAAAAAAAACCAAGTATAATTAACATACGGTGTTATATTCATTTCAGGTGTGCAACATAGTGATTCAACAAGTCTGCACATTACTCAGTGCTCATCATGACAAGTGTGCTCTTAATTAATTCCCTTCACCTATTTCCCCCATCGCCTGCGCCCAACCTCCCCTCTGGGAACCATCGGTTTGTTCTCTGTAGTTCAAAGTCTGTTTCTTGGTGTGTCTCTTTTTTTCTTAAAAAAATTTTTTTTCAACGTTTATTTATTTTTGGGACAGAGAGAGACAGAGCATGAACGGGGGAGGGGCAGAGAGAGAGGGAGACACAGAATCGGAAACAGGCTCCGGGCTCTGAGCCGTCAGCCCAGAGCCCCACGCGGGGCTCGAACTCACGGACCGCGAGATCGTGACCTGGCTGAAGTCAGACGCTTAACCGACTGCGCCACCCAGGCGCCCCATGTCTCTTTTTTTCTTTATTCGTTTTGTTTATAAAGTTGCACACATGACTGAAATCATGTGGTATTTGACTTTGTCTATTTTATACTCTCTAGATCCATGCATGTTGCTGCAAATGGCGATATCTCATTCTTTTCACGGCTGAGTAATATTCCATTATACATATACATATATATATATATATGTATCTATCTATCTATCTATCTATCTATCACACCTTCTTTACCCACTTACTTGCTTCCCTAGCTTGACTTTGGTAAATAATGCCGCAATAAACATAGGGGTGCATATACCCTTTTGAATAAGTGTTTTCATTTTCTCTGGGTAAATACCCAGTAGCAGAATTACCAGATCACGTGGTAATTCTATCTTTAATTTTTTGAGGAGCCTCCATATTGTTTTCCACAGTGGCTGCACCAGTTTGCATTCCCACCAACAGTGCACGAAGGCTCCTTTTTCCCCCACATCCTCACCAACACTGGTTATTTATTGCATTTTTGATTTTAGCCATTCTGACAGGTGTGAGGTGATACCTCATTATTGTTTTGATTTGCATTTCCCTGATGATGAGTGGTGGTGAGCGTATTTTCCTGGTCTGTTGGCCATCTGTATGTCTTCTTTGGAAAAATGTCTATTCGTGTCCTCTGCCCATTTTTAAATTGGATTCCTTGGCTTTTTGGTGTTGAGTTGTGTACGTTCTTTATATATTTTGGATACTAACCCTTACTCAGATACGTCATTTGCAAATGTCTCCCCCCATTCGGTAGGTTGTCTTTTTGTTTTGTTGATGGTTTTCTTTGTTATGCAGAAGCTTTTTATTTTTCTCAAGTTTATTTACTTATTTTAAGAGAGAGAGTGCAGGAGGGACAGAGAGAGAAGGAAGGAGACAGAACCCTAAGCAGGCTCCGTGCTGTCAGCATGGAGCCCGATGCGGGGCTTGAACTCACGACCCGAGCCGAAGTCAGATGCTCAACCAGCTGAGCCACCCAGGCGCCTCAAGTTTTGTGCAGGGTGTAAGAAAGTGGTCCAGTTTCATTCTTTAGCATGTAGCCGTCCCGTTTTCCCAACACCATTTGTGGAAGGGACTGTCTTTTTCCCATTGTCCATTCTTTGGCACCTTTGACATAGATGGAAGATAAAAGTGGGTGCATTTATTTCTGGGCTCTCTATTCTGTTCTGGTGACCTTTGTGTCTATTTTTGTGCTAGTACCATACTGTTTTGATTATCATAGTTGGGTAGTATATCTTTTTTAAAAATTTTTTAAATTTTTTTTTTTATTTTTGACAGAGTGAGAGGGAGACAGAGAGAGACAGGGTGTGAGTGGGGGAGGGGCAGAGAGAGGGGGAGACACGGCATCCCAAGCGGGCTCCAGGCTCTGAGCTGTCAGCACGGGGCTTGAACCCACAAATCGTGAGATCATGACCTGAGCCGAAGTTGGACGCTTAACCGACTGAGCCACCCAGGCGCCCCATGGGGAGTTCTGATCCTGCTGATTGATGATCTGAGCAGAGCCTCGCTGGGGTGGGCCACAACTGTAGCAGCCGGAGGTCCTGCAGGGAGAGCTGGGGAGCCCACAGCCGAGCCCCCGACAAACCCCCCGCGGGCTCAGAGAGGCAGCCCCGTGGCAAAGGCTGAATGATCTGTTATGGCAGCCTAGGCTGTGTCAACTCGGTTAAGCTGAAACTGCTGTCCCCAGAATCCCCCTCCCTCTTGGCTCAAGGTTAGAAGTGGCCAGGAGAGGAATTTGTAGGAAATCTGGGAGGAAACTGCACTGGCGAGGAAGACGCAGCGATGGGCGGGCGCCACGCGGCCCAGCCGGTTTGAGCCGGTCCTGCTGTCTGATCCGTGCCCAGCTCTTCCCTCTGACTGCTGGTCCCACTGACCGACAGTGTCCCCAGGCCTGTCACTGGACACCTTGTGCGCACCCACTGGCAACAGCTGCCCACAGCCTTCTCCACAAGTCTCCCTGTGGTCTCACCTTGGTGGCTGGACATCCGGGGCCCTCAGCTCCTGTGTCACTTTCACTTCTGACCCCCCCTCCCCCGCCATGACCGTGTAAGATCTAATTCTTATCATAAATCCCCAATTCCACAGGTCGCAGTGGCCCAGTGTTCTAGGTTCAGCCCGAACGAGGTCATCACCCACACTGGCCCGCAGACCTTTCCACCTCGGACAGTGGTTCTCCAAGTGTGGTCCTGGACCTCCAGCATCAGCGCCCCTGGGAGCCTGTTAGAAATGCAAGTTCTTGGGCCCCAGCCCTCCAGACCTAGTGCATCAGAAAATTCTGGGGAGCTTCTGACACGTGCTAAAGTTGAAGAACCACTCACGCGTGTAGGCACTTAAAAAGCCTTCCTCCTCCGTTTCTGCCTGGGATGATGAAAAGGTTCTGGAAATGTATATGGTATTATGTTACTCATGTAATTTTACGTTGTGTGAATTTCCGAGGCCTCCCCTTATGCCCGCGAACGTTGGCATTTATTGAGACATTGTGCTAATCGCCATATCACCCTCACCCCAACCCTCCAAAGGTGGCATTACTAGTCTCCCCATTTAATCGATGTGGAATCCAGGGAGTCTGACCCAGAATCCAAACTTGTAGCCAATATGCCATTAGGCCCAGAGCACTGACTTATCTCTCTGTGCAGGAGACAGAAACCAGACGTCAGCCAGTGCGGCCCCTGGTCTCCACTTAGAAGCAGTATCTCAGGCACCCTGCTTTACCCTGCCCTGCAGCAGAGGCCGGGGCGAGGCGGGGGGGGGGGTGTAGACTGGCCCGCTCCCAGGTCCACACCCCCAGGCCTGTTACAATAAAGCCCCCCTCCCCTGGCCGGCCCCAGGCTACTGGAAATGGTTCCTTTGGATTTGGAGTGAGTTTATTGGAATGGAAAGATTTCAAAAATGTTTTAAGTTTATTTATTTATTTAGAGAGAGAGAGAGAGTGCGAGCAGGGGAGGGGCAGAGAGAGGGAGAGAGAGAAATCCCAAGCAGGCTCCTCCCTGTCAGTGCAGAGCCCAGCGAGGGGTTTGAACTCACAAACCGTGAGATCGTGACCTGAGCCGAAACCAAGAGTGGGACCCTTAACGGACTGAGCCGCCGAGGCGCCCCTAGAATGGAAAGATTTTTTTTTAAAGTGGTAACGACAATAGCAGAATCTAGAAACATACTGCGCATTTACTTTGCGTTTAGTACTTTTTCCACAAAGATCATTCAATCCTCACAAAATCCTAAAACTGTCCTCCTCATTAGGAGAAATTCGGCCGGTGCCCAAGTCACTTGAGGTCCTGAGGGGCAGCGCTTGTACGTAAATCTGTAATTTTAATACAAAATAATACATGTTTCTCTGTAGGAAATTTAGAAATGGTCGCTATCCAGATTTTTACACCCTTTGTGTCTTTTTTAAAGCTAAAAAATTCACCGCCTTTATACTCTGCTTCTTTACAATATTAGAGTTGTCTTTCCATGATGCTCAAGGTCCCCATCACCACCACGTTTTGCAGCCACGTGGCATTCCTGCGCGTGGACGTACCACACAGTCTCGTCCAGGCCTTCATGTGGGACGTTTGGGTTGTTTCCACAAGAAGGCACTTCAACTGGGGAAACACGTGTGAACGAGGGCGCCGAAATTTAGCGAAACCTCCTCCCTACAACAAGCAGCAATTTGGGGCACTCGGCTCTGCAGGGATGGTGTCTGTGGCGGAAAGACCCGCGTCCCAGGCAGCAACGTAGCCGATACAGGTTTATTTGGGGTGCAGACGTTGGGGGGGGGGGCAAATGCTTTCATCTTTGTGTGCAGAAGACGAGGTAAAAACGTCTGTGAGGTTTACCCATCTCACTCCTTAGGAAGAAAAGCTTGATCCCTTGCAACGAGGTGCCAACGTTCTCCAGAACACCAGCGCGTCTCCCTACCTGCCAGTTCCGAGGTGACACAGCAAGTGCATCGAGCTAAACAGCAGTGGTCTCGTTTCTCACTAGAGTGTGGTAGTTAAGAACACAGACTCTGGAGCCAGACTCCCTGGGTTTAAACCCCGTCTCCACAGCTAGTGGGTGGTGTTATTAGTTCACCAAGCCCTTGGAATCCAAGCACACTGAACATGGAAGGAGCCTGGGTCTCTGAATGACTATGTCCCCGAAGTCCCCACCCTCCCCACCCAGCAGGCTACATTGTGACCCGACTGTCTTGAGCCTTTGAGATGTGAGGCTGTTTGCACAGTAGCTAGCCTACTCCTGCCTCAGTTTCCCCATGCCACTGAACTCTTGCGAGGGTGATTTGCGAGTGACGAGTCACTACACGCAAAACGCTTAGGCTGGTGCCTGTCACAACTTTATACTAACGTTGGAAATGCCTTGTAAGGTCAGACCCTCCCTCCCTGCAGCCGACCCAGGATCTGCCTCCTTCGGGGCCACCCCACAACTCCATCAAGAGTACTGACCCCACGAAGGACATTTCCCCAAAACATTCCTGACACTCATCATCAACCAGACGTGGCTCTGGCTGCCAGGAATTTCCCTAAAATCTTTTTGACTGTGTCTCAGCCTGAAATCCTCTCGTAGGAAGCAAATGTGTGTCCTCCTGTGAGAAGTTCCCAGTAAATGGATAACTCCATCCGGGGCAAGAGCATACGCGTGTTGTTCTAAAGCTGCCAGCACACTTCCCCACAGGCAATGAGTCAGTAGAAACACGCAGGGCTGAAGAACTCCGTGAACTTCACGGCTCTGGCTCAGCCAGGCACAGTTCCCCCTTAGCCCGGGATGAAACTGTCCAATCGGAGGTTCCATCAGCTTCCATCCACACAACGAGGCACCAGTGATCCAGAAATTTGGAGCTCGTATCCGCCCCCCAGCTAATTACACATTTAACTACTTTCTATCGGTAAAAGCTTGCCTCTCTCATACCCGCTCACCATGCCTTTTTGGGTAAGGCATGTTTCTTCGTGTGTGTGTGTGTGTGTGTGTGTGTGTGTGTGTGTGTGTGTATGCACAGACCCTCATGAAAGCTACTGATGCCCCAGAGAAAAATGCAGAGGCAGACGGTTTGCCATAAGATTTCAGGTGGCTGGTGGGTCCTCAAAGGCAATCTGAGGACCCTGACATGAGTGATTACATGTTTCAAAGGTCCCAACAATTTCAGAACGATCCTGACAACTCTTAACACGTGAACATCTAAAAGCAACACTTAAAAGCATCTTATACCCACAGAGAATTTCTGGAAGCATATACAAGAAACCCGCGAGCCGTGGCTATCTCCGAGGAAAGGCACTGGGGGTCTGAGATGAGCGGGAGGTTTACATTTTTCCATTGGCTATCCCTTTTACGGCGTTTGAGGTTGTTTGTTTTTTTTCTTTACATTTTTACTGTGTGTAAAAAATTTTTTTTAATCAGTTAATTTTCTAATTGAAAAGAGCCAGTAAAAAGTTCTTTAAGAACTAGACACAACCCGTTGTGACTGCCATTTCTGTGACACGGGGCAGGGACAGATCACCATGGGGGAGAGGTCAACTTACTTCCTGGCAGAGGAGGACCCACGTGGGAGGGGGGAAAGGCAAAACATCACTCAAGGAGGGGTGACACTGTTTTTCCTGTTTCTCCTTCAACACAGGTCATTATAGTTCCAGATTGAGGGATTATTCATATTTCATTAGGTCCCTACCCAGCGGGGTGCTGGCAGTAGGAACTGGGAAGAACCTTCTTCTGGAAGTTCAAGGGGTGTGCACTCAGCCCCATCAGCTCTGCACCAGGCAGGGGGTGATGAAGATGTGTAAATGCTAGAACAAAGCTGGAACGTGGAGGGAGACATAGAGTGGAGGCTAAACGGCCTCCTACCACAAACCCCCTCCAAATACAAAAAGAGTAGATCTCTGCTGATCAGATCGAAGCACATGTAATCACCTTTTCTGAGGGTCGTCTGTAAAGGGGCAGCCAGAGCCCATATTTTGCTCGGCTGTGCTGGGGACCACGCGAGGCAACGTGTGTGAAGCTCTTGCCTCTGTGAGAGGCACACAGTAGGAGCTCGGCAAGAGTCTGCTACTCCCTTCCACCCTCCCCTCCCTGGTCCTCGGCATGAAACTTTTAAGTTTGGCCACTTCATCTAAAGATCCACTCACCAGACACAGCGGGCAACCCCACTCCTTGGTATCTCCGTGAGAGAAATGAAAAACGTACGTGCACAGTAAAACCTGCGCGAGAACGTTTATAGCGGCCTTAGTCATCACCACCCCAAACTGGAAACAATCCAGATATTGTTCAGCAGGTGAGGGGATAAACAGACAGACATTTGCTACATCCGTAGGATGGGGTAACTCAACGTGGAGGAACCTCAAAGTACGACACTCCATAAAAGAAGCTGGACTTCAAAGGCGTCACAATCTGATTCTATTTGTTTCTTAGATTTTTTTTTCAAAGTTTTATCTATCTATCTATCTATTTCTCTTGAGAGAGACAGAGAGCCAAGTGGGGGAGGGGCAGAGAGAGGGGGACACAGGATCCGAAGTGGGCTCTACCCTGACAGCAGGGAACCCACGTGGGGCTCGAACCCGCAAACCGCGGGATCATGACCTGAGCAGAAG
The DNA here is from genome assembly GCF_027475565.1 of Acinonyx jubatus. Classification (NCBI taxonomy): domain Eukaryota; kingdom Metazoa; phylum Chordata; class Mammalia; order Carnivora; family Felidae; genus Acinonyx; species Acinonyx jubatus. The sequence continues at coordinate 10,873,957 of NC_069381.1, read as the reverse complement.
TCAGACGCTTAACAGACTGAGCCACCCAGGCGCCCCTCTCCTCTTCCGGGCACTAATCCCATCACGATAGACCTACTCTCAAGACCTCAACTAACAGCTAAGTATCTCCCAGGGCCCCGTCTCCTAATACCGCCACACCGGGAGTAGGGCTTCAACCTGTGAATTTGGGGGGGGGCAGAAACACAGCCTGGAACCGGTCGTTTTCCCCGCTGCAGAGGAGAGAGCCGCTGGGTGTCCACAAGGCAGCTGTCGCAGCTTTTTAAGTCTGGGAAGCAGGAAGCAGACGCTCAAGGTTGAAATCATCCAAGACCCGCCTGGGCTAGGGGCCGGTCGGCACCAGCCCTCTGCGATTCACCAACATCTCACCTCGTAGGAACCCTCGGGGAACCCACTGCAACCCTAGGAGATTGTCTTTTTTAAAAAGAAAACATTTTTTCTCTTATTAGAAAAACGATGCTTCTTTAGTGAGCCAACATTAATAAATCTAGATTAGCAGAAAGGAAATCAACATCACCAGTGACCCCACCATCCGTACCGACAGATAGTATCTAGGATGCTGTTCAGACTTTGTGTGTTTTGTAAGCAAACATACCTTTTTCTTTTTCTTTTTTGTCTTTTGACAAAAATGAGATCTGGCTGCAACAGGGCTTGGTGACCTAACTTTTTTTTTTTTTTTGTAACGTTTATTTATTATTGAGAGACAGGGTGTGAACAGGAAAGGGGCAGAGAGAAAGGGAGACACAGAACCGGAAGCAGACCCCAGGCTCCGAGCTGTCAGCACAGAGCCCGACGCGGGGCTCAAACTCACAAACCGCAAGATCATGACCTGAGCCAAAGTCGGACGCTTAACCGACTGAGCCACCCAGGTGCCCCAACTTTTAAAATGTTGGTAAATAACGGACAATTTTGCACATCATCAGTATTCATCTAAACCGTAACTTTTAGTGGTTGAGGAATATTCCAGAACATGGAGGACTCATAATTTACATAACCAACCAATCTCCTATTGCCAGACACATCGCTGGTTTCTAATTTTATTGCTATTTTTCAAAATAACAGTATTAGGGTGACTGGGCAGCTCCGCAGGTTAAGTGTCTGTCTCTTGATTTCGGCCCAGGTCATGATCTCGAGGTTCATGGGTTCAAGCCCCACATCGGGCTCTGTGTTGACAGCGTGGAGCCTGCTTGGGATTCTCTCTCTCCTTTGCTCTGTGCCCCTCCCCCGCTCACGCTCCTCTGTCTCTGTCTCTCTAGAAAGTAAATACACTTAAAAGAAAATCAGTATTGAAACGAACTCCTTAAACAGTCATGTTTCCTCTGAATAAAATCCTAGTATTGAAACTGCTGGGTTTTTTTAAGGCTTTGACACACATTTCAGACAGTCCTCATGCCCACCATGAGCTCGTGAAAGATTAGCATTCCTTTTTTAAGCTAAAATTTTGAAGCGTTCAAAACATTTCAACTTTCATATGTGAAAGATGGTATTGTTTTAAGTGGTATTTTCTTTACTACAATGGGGTTGACTGTTGTTTTTTTTTGTTTTTTTTCCAGGTGCTTATGAGCCAAGGGCACTTCTGCTCCTCCTCCCCCTCCCCCTCCCCCTCATCGCCCCTCTCCCTCTCCCCCTCCTTTTCCTCCTCCCCTCCTCCTCCCTCTCCTCCTCCTCACTCTTCTCCTCCCCCTCTTCCTCCTTCTCATTGTTCTTCTCATTCTCCCCCTCCTCTTCCTCTCCCTCCTCCTCCTCCTCCCCCTCCTCCTCCTCCTCCTGGTTCTTCTCCTCCCCCCTTCCTCCTCCTCCACCTCCTCCTTCATTTTCATGCTCTCACCTGCTGTGCTGACAACTATATCACAGCACGTATGAAACTTTCTTGCCATAAACCCATTTTGCTAGTAGTAATGTGAATTTCTTAGTTTTGTGATATACACCATGTTATGTAAGATACTAACACCAGGGGAAGCCGAGTGAGGATATAGGAAATAGGAACATAGGAATCTAGGGAAACTAGGATATAGGAAAACTGTACTATTTTTGTGAGTTTTTTTTATAAATCTAAAATTATTCCAAAATAAGGGGCACTTGGGTGGCTCAGTTGGTTCAGCGTCAGACTTTGGCTCAGGTCATGATCTTGTGGTCTGTGAGTTCGAGCTCCGCTTTGGGCTCTGTGGGTTCTGTGTCTCCCTCTCTCTTTGCCCCTCCCCTGCTCATGCTCTGTCTTTCTCTCTCTCTCTCTCTCTCAAAAATAAATAAACATTAAAAAAATTAAAAAAAAACCCTAACTTTAAAATAAAATGAAATAAAATAATTCCCAAATAAAGAGAGTTTGAGTTTTTTGTTTTTGTTTTTGTTTTTTTGAGGAGTTTTGTTCTTGGACAGAGGACGATCTAGGCAGAAAAGCAGAAGGAATAGAAAGAGAAAACCCATCGAAGTTCATGGGTGGGGGTGTAGGAGGAAGGTGGAGATAGGAAGTGGGAAGTGGTTCTAGTTCCTTACTGCCTATCTGTTGGTGGGCGGGAGGGTTGGGGAAGCGGCAACAGGTCTGGCAAGGTAAACTGAGTCTGAACGCTAAGCAGTCCAGTACTTAAAAGAGTACAGTCTTTAGAGCTTTGAAAGGTAAGGGGCTTAGCCTGCTCTTGGTCCTACAGGAAGTGAGGGGCTGATAAAGATTTTAGTTCTGTGAGTATATGATTATTGGTTTGTTATTTCATTGATTTGTGTCCTAGTTTACAGTCTCCTCATTCCTCCCCAATAAGGAGTAAGCTCCAGGAGAGCAGGGACCATGTCTCCCTAACGGACCATGTTCTGCCCAAATCCAGAATCCCTGGCCTGTAGAAAGAACGCAATAAATATCAGTCAGATGAATGAGTCTCGCTTCCAAAATGACTTTTTTAAGAGAGATCTGCGTGAGAATTCTCAATTCTAAGAATTGAGGTGGCTAGGTAAGCAGTGGTTTCCAGCTTGTTGTTTCATTTTGTTTTCAAAGGCAGAGAACTTTTTTAAAGGAATCTTTCATACCCCTGATATCTGGAACATGAGTAAGCGGCTTCCTTCCAGCTGGCCCCGCCTCCCACCACTCAGCTCTATCCCTGACTGTTTCTGGGACCCGTCCAAAGAATTCCAAGTTCCCCGGGATCACAGCATAAAAAGCAGTGGACTGTTACAGCATATACACAAATTAACTCACAATGGATTAAAGACTTGAATGTAAGACCTGAATCCACAAAACTCCTAGGAGAAAACTGAAGCAGTAAGCTCCCTGACGTTGCTTTAAGCGAAGTCTTTTTGGATTTGACTCCAAAGGCAGAGAAAACAAAAGCAAAAAGAAACAATTGGCATATGGCAAACCGAAAGCTTTCGCACGGCACGGAAAACCATCAACAAAACGAAAAGAAAACCTCCTGAATGGGAGACGACATTTGCAAACCATCTATCTGAATGGAGGTGAATATCCAAAATATATAAAGAGCCCATACAGCTCAATAACAAAAGAAACCCACAACGAATCTGATGAACAAATGAGCAGCCGATCCAAGACCCTTTTCCAAAGAAGACATCCAGATGGCCAACAGACACATGAAAAGAAGCTCAACATCACTCACCATCAGGAAATGTGAACCAAAACCGCCACGAGGTATCATCTCACATCTGTCAGAACGGCCGTCATCAAAAAGATTGGAAATAATAAGCGCGGGCAAGGCTGTGGAGGAAAAACGGAATCCTTGCGCACCGCTGGTGGGGACGTAAGTTGGTGCGGCCGCTGTGGAAGACAGGACGGAGGTTCCTCAAAAATGAAACCTAGAACTACCCTACGATCGAGCAATTTCACTACCGGGTATTTTATACAAAGAAAACAGCACTGGGGCGCCTGGGTGGCGCAGTCGGTTAAGCGTCCGACTTCAGCCAGGTCACGATCTCGCGGTCCGGGAGTTCGAGCCCCGCCTCAGGCTCTGGGTTGATGGCTCAGAGCCTGAAGCCTGTTTCCGATTCTGTGTCTCCCTCTCTCTCTGCCCCTCGCCCGTTCATGCTCTGTCTCTCTCTGTCCCAAAAATAAATAAACGTTCAAAAAAAAAGAAAATTAAAAAAAAAAAAAAAGAAAACAGCACTAATTTGAAAACATACATGCACCCATATGTTCACTGCAGTATTATTCGCAACAGCCAAGACACGGAAACAACCTAAGGGTCCATCCGTGGGTGGGTAGATAGAGAAGATGCGATGCATATATTCATTTATATGTATGTATGTATTTTATGTACATATATTCATTGATACATATAAATGAATACTACTCGGCCCTTAGAAAGAATGAAACCTTGCCATTCCCAACAACACGTGTCCACCTCGAGAGTATTAGGCAAAGTGAAATAAGTTAGAGAAAGACAAATACCACCTGATTTCACAAATGTGTGGAATCTAAAAAACAAAACAAAGAAAACAAAACAAACCCCAGGCTCATGGATACAGAGACCAGAGCGGTGGTGGCTCAGGGGAGAGAGCAGTCAGGTGGGGGAAGTTTGTACTTCCCGTAAAATCAAGAAGGTCACAAAATAAATAAGTCACCGGGGGTGTAACGTACAGCATGGGGAATACAGTCAATAACACTGTACGAACTTCGGCAGGTGGCAGATGGTAATTTGGCTGTGTTGATCATTTTGCGACACACACAAAGGTCAAATCACTGTGTCGTATACCTGCAACTCGTATAATGTTGTATGTTAACTGTACCTCAATTAAAAAAGAAACCCAATGGACGGCAGCATCTCTGCCCAAGGTTCTGACCACGCAGCTGGAAATATATTTATCTGGTGACTCGGTGCGAGTCCACATACTGTCACCTGACGTGACAGTCTTACTAAAGAATACTTCTCAGGACAGGGGATGCACTTTCTTTTCTAGTCTGCTTTCTTCTATTTCACTTTTAGAAAGCCAGTGGAAAACTATGTAACTGATCTTAGTTATTTTTTATTTTCTTATTAAAAAAATTTATTTTTCATGTTTATTGACTTTTGAGAGAGAGAGACAGAGTGCGAGCGAGAGAGGGGCAGAGAGAGAAGGAGACACAGAATCCGAAGCAGGCTCCAGGCTCTGAGCGGTCAGCACAGAGCCCGACGCGGGGCTCCCACATGTGGACCTTGAGATCATGACCTGAGCCAAAGCCAGAAGCTCAACAGACCGAGCCACCCAGGCACGCCTACATAACTGATTTTAAACCCCACTTAGTTGCCGCCCGCAGTCTGTAGGCATTAGCCTAAGGGATCTCCCGGATCATTTCTAGTATTGGCAAAGCTGTGATCCTGTTAAGAGTCCGAGAGATGCCGGGAGAACCAGTCCCAAAGGTGAAGTGGCCAACCTGGGTCACCTGACTGGGTACCAAATTCTCTGCTCATGTTTGCCATTGAAATACTTGCTGTCCAAGAGGCAGGCAAACCAAATACAGTCTTGATTTTCCCAGGGACCCACACTTGCCACCCCAGGGCCTAATCCTGGGAAGATTCAGGGCAAGGGGTGGTAAGAGCGGGTGAGAGTACCTGGCTGGGTTAAAACCGAACACAGCAAAAAAAAAAAAAAAAAAAAAAATCACAGGAAAGAGGAAACAAAGCTTTCACCTTCCCCCCTATAATCTTTGGATCACACCCATCCCGCCCGGATGGCTAACCTCCTCCATTTCTAAGAGGCTCTCTAAGAAGAGATTTTTGCTTTCAATTTTGTAAACAGAGCCCTTTCCCAAACACCATGGCGGTGCAGAGACATGGCCCCCTGAAATCCCACGGTGGTGGAGAAGTTGCATAGCGTTACAAGATTTTGGTTGCTGGAGTGTTCTGACAGAGCCACACAAGGCTGACCTCCTGAGTACCTTCCAGCCACCAGATAGCAGAAGCATGGGAGACTGGCGGGTTAGAACCGGTGTGGAAAAACTCTCACTGGGGAAAATACCTGTCATGATGATGAACTGAAAAGCCAGGATATTAAATAGCAGAGCAAGCAGGCAAGCAAACAAAAAATCTGCACGAACACCGAAATATCAACAGTGGTTGCCAGCATATGGTGAGGTTTTCCGTCCAGGTTTTCTACCAGGGGCATGCACTTCCCTTGCACTCTGGGGGAGAAAACAACTTTAAAAGCCTGTCCATCCAGCGGTACCTTCTAGGGAACTTTTAGAGGGGCAGCAAAAAGCTTCATCACTGGCTTACCCCCTGGCGTTACCATCCGGTTTGAAATTGTCAAGGTATCTACTTGAAATTGTCAAGGTATCTGCTCCTTGTTATGCATCCCCCTCCCCCGTCTTCCAGGGCCCTCAGCATTTGCTCGTCCTAGACAGGTCACGGTGGTGGCCTCCAAGAACACCTGCCAGGGCGGAGCAGAGAGAGAAAGCGGCTTCTGGAGACGGGCTCCTCTGACTTTACTGTCTTGTTTTTGTTTGTTTGTTTTGTTTTGTTTTTCAAGAACCATCCTGGAAATCATTTGGGCCCAAATCAGGAAACTTGGGTCATAGTCCTAGCTCTGAACTCAAGCACCTTCCCTTCCCTGGGTCTCAGTTTCCCCACTTGTAAAAGAAACAGACAAGACTTTCTGACGGCTGAAGTCCCCTCTGGCTCCGATATTCTAAGAGCCAGGCATTCAGGTTTAAGGGCTGCACAGGCTGATAAATCTAGGGCAAGAGAGAATAAGGGGACTGTTGGCAGCTCAGCCCAAGTAAACAACTCTGGATGGAAGGCAGGGCCAATTCGCCTCTGGAGATAAGGGTTGGGACTGAGGGGAGGGAGGAGTCAAGAATCAGTCTGAGGCCACAGCTAGTGGGAGAGCTCAGCACCGCCCCTGGGAGGGCTGCCTCTGGCCAGGGTCTTGGGGCAGTCTGGGCTGAAACGGGGAAACCCGAACAAGCAACCTGTTTCTTTGGGAAGCCAGAGCTCCCAGGAGAGGCAGCCAGTGTGCCAAGGGCTCGATCCAAGAGAAGGAGAACAAAAACTGTTAATAGGCCAAGCGGGCCACCTGTCCAGGCTGGGGAGAAGCAAGACTCTATATGAAGCAAGACAGAGATCCTGAGAAACCACCAAACCTGTGCTAAACTGGGCTCTAAAACAAGTCTCTGACCTGATTGTGGTCAGACCTCCTGGGAGAACGCAGAGGACCCTAGAGTGGTCAGGTGGATTTCCGTCCCAGTTCTGCGGCTGCGTGCCCTTCCCCTCTCTGAGTTTTTTTTTTTTTTTAAGTCTTTTATTATTTATTTTGAGAGAGAGAGAGAGAGAGCAAGAGAGAGAGCGAGTATGCACGGGAGAGAGAAATGGAGAGAGAGAGAGAATCCCAAGCAGCATGGAGCCCAATGTGGGGCTCGAACTCACGAACTGAACTGTGAGATCACGACCTGAGCTGAAATCAAGAGTTGGACTCTTAACTGACTGAGCCCCCCAGGCATTCCTCCCCACTCTGAGTTTTACTCATCAAATGAGCGTGGTCCCCTGCACCCAAGACACTCTAGGGTCCTCCTGTGGCAGGTGAAAGACAGTGTGGTCCCTCTCCAAGCAAAGGGTAACTTCCATCCAACACGGAAGGTTCTCTTACAGCTGCCAGTGGCAAGAATGACCCATCCAAGCTTCACAACCAAAGTGAAAGCAAAAGCCCGGAGCCAGAAGCAGACCCTTCACCACATTCTGGAACTTTCCTAGCGCTTAGGGAGAAAACTCTGCTCGGTCCCTCGAATTCCACCTTAATTTGGAGCCCCGGGGAAGAGAGGCCCAGAGCCAAAGCCCTTCATGCTTCAGCCTTGTCCAGCCCTGGGGCTCTGCAGGGTTTTACTGCCAGGCCCACGGAGGGAGAGAACATTTACCAGAACCATGACCCGAAAAACAGGAGCCCTGAAAGAGGCAGGTTGCCCAGGAGACGGGCTCCTGGCTCAGCCTCCAGCTTTGCCATTCTTCACACAGAAGCTCCTGGGTCCTGTGCCTCCTGGAGCCAGGGAGCGGGGAGCCATAGGTGGGGGGAGGGGGGGAGGAGGGGCGTTTGGACCCTGCCAAGGTCCCGGGCATTCGCCCGCTCTCTCTGGTAGAAGACAGGCTGGCAGCTTGGACCCCACACCAAATCCACAAACGTCACCCTTGACCAGTGGGCACGTGTTAAGACCGCGTGTTAATCTCCGCCTCCTGTGTGGGTCTCCACTCCAGCACCCCCTGCTTCATTCCCACTGCCCCCAGCCTAGAGGTCCGCCTCCTCCCACCCCCTGCCCCCAGCAGCCTTCCCCAAACTCTCATGTGACTTCACACAGCCAGAGTTATCTTGCTCACATGTCAACAGGATCGAATGACTCCCTTGCGTCTTTCTTGTTCAGTGATCCATACCGAGCACCTAGAACAGTGCCTGGGCCATGGAAGGCACTCTGTCACCATCTGTTGAATGACTCCAAGGCGCTCACATGAGAAAGTCCCATCTGTAACGACCAGCCCCCTGCCTATTCAGTCTAGCTCATTCCAGCCGCTCCGTTCCCTTCACTTTCTCCACCTTCCCACAAACCTGCCTGCCACTGCCTGAGCACACCCCTCCAGGCCCAGCACACCCCATTACCTCCACACCTCTGGGCCTTTGCTTATGCTGTTCCATCTACCCAGACACCCTTCCTCCCTCTCCCTGAGGGGCTGATACACTGTTCAATATTCCAACATTCGTTTTTTAGCAGGACCTCCTCAGCCTGAGTTATTTTCTGTCTCTTGTTCTCCTCTAAGCCCTGTGACATAATTTCCTACAGAATACTTGCTAGGGGCTAGGCATGAAGGTCCCACTTAGGAGGGCATCATTCCCAGAGTACAGATGAAGAAACCGAGGCTCGGTGAGGCAGGTCACACACAGTGAGCCAGTGCTGGGGCCTGACTGTATCACCGCCTCCCAGCAATGCTTGTCATTTACCAGTCACGAGGCTTGGAGCTTTTAAGGCCCCTGGGCCCTGCATCCCTGGGGCAGGCCTGGCCCTGGCGCAGCTCCCAGGAGGTCCCAATCACCCAACCCCTGGACAGAACCTCCTGAGGAGCAGATACACCGCCAGCCTCCTCCCCTTCCTCTCTCTTCTGCCTTTTCTCCCAGGCTGGGCAGTACCTCTGGCAGGCTGCAGAGGAAGTGTTTGGAGGGAAAGGGGCTCCTTCCCAATTCCACGTTTTCCTATAAACTTAGGTCGAGATCCTCGTGTGACAAGTCTCCAAAGCGCAAAAGCCGTTCACAGGTCCCAGAGCCGACCTTTCAACTAGAGAAGCTATGCTCCAAACAAACCACGCAGAACGAAAACCAAAATCCAGCCCTACAGGGTAACCCCTCTCCAGTGGCACTTCTGGGCTGACCCCGGCCCCGGCCCCGCCCCCGCCGCCGCGGCCCCGCCCCCGCCGCTCCCGAGGAGCCTGGGTTCCCAGGGCCCGGACCACCCGCGCGGCTTGGAGGGATCTGGCCGGGGGCCACCCAAGCTCAACCGAGAGTGCACAGGTGCCGCACGGCAGCGACCGGCCGGGGAACCGTAAGGACATCCAGGTTCCCTGTCCCCCCACCCCTCGGTTACGGAAAGCTTGCTTTCTCTAGGTGACCATCCCTGTCAACCAGACTTGGCGCTCCCAGGCCACACGTCTCCCGTCAGAAAGCAGACAAAAGATCTGGGTTGGACGGCAGGCAAGTACCTGCTGTGTGCCAGGCACGAGTGCCCCCGCCTCATCCCAGGGGGCAGTCATGTGCATTGAACAGCGAAGAAACTGAGTTTCACCCCACTTTGCTCGCGCCCGGTTTCTCACCGTTTGTTTTTTTTTTTTTTTCTAGTACGTGAAACACACACTCCAATCGAAATCCCTGAAAAGCCTCGATTTCCACAAAAGTTAGGGATGGGAGAAGGGGGGTCCATCGCGCAGCGCCAGGGTGGTTTCCGGGGACTTCCTGGGAAGCTCGGCTCTAAGCACGGGTGGAAGCTGCCTCTTGGGGGAGGCCAAGGGTTCGAAACCCGCCAGGCGGAGGGCACCTGTCCCCGCCCACGGGGAGCCCCGGAGGCCGGGCGCCTTCCCCCCGCCGAGGCCAGCGCGATGCCGGGAGGCGGGGGGTCCCGCACCGCTGGGGCGCGGCTCCGGCGACTGCGGGTTCCGAGTCCTCCCGGCCGCAGACCCGGGACAGGAAGCTCCCGGACGGACGGGCGGACAGACAGACCCAGCCTGCCCTCGACTCCCTCCCCGGCCGGGCGGGGAGCCAACACTCACTCCGCCGGGCGCCGCGGAGCGGAAGGCGCGGCGGCGCAGACTCACCCGGGCGGCTGCGGGGCCAGCTCGGTCACGGTCGCACTACCGGGGACCGGGGGCCCACGACCCCGTCCCCTCGGGCTGCCTCTTCCGGGGCGCTGTGATCCCAGGGCTCGGGGAGTCCCGACCCAGCAAGGCGGTGGCGGAGAGGGCGCACCGCCCGCGCCGGGACCGGGATGGGGACGCAGGAAGCGCAGCCTCGAGGCGCCGGCGTGCAGGAGGGAGGGACGGCGAGAGGCCGAGGGCGGCGCCGGCCCCGAGCGGCCTCGGGCCTGGAGAGGCGCCGCCCACCGGTCGACCCTCCCGCCCTGCCCTCCGCACCACCCCCGGGCCGGCGGCACCCACGTCCTCGGGTGGGCTGGGGGAGTGCCGGGCGGGGACGCTAGGCCAAGTCCTCCCCCGCCCCCTGCCGCTAGGAGTTGGCGAAGCAGGGATGGGGGGAGGGAGCAGGGTCCAGACAACCCCAACCCCGGGCCGCGGAATGGGACGTGGGGGTGGGAGGGGGGGAGGGTGACTCGGGCCGGGAGTCCAGGTTAGTTAAGGGTTAAGTAGAGCTGGGAGACTCCCCCGCCCCGGAGGCTGGTACGGCCCTGCGGACCCGCCTGCCGCGCCTCTACCTGGCGGGACGCTCACCTGGCCGCCCGGTGCGCCGGCCTCTACCCCCACTTCCTGGGGAGGCTGCCGCCTCCCTCTCCACCCTAGGGCGTGTTCGGGGCGCCGGGGCCCGCCCGCACCGCCCTGGGCCGGTGGTTTGCGAGGTGACTGATGGGTGGAGTCGGGGAAGAAGGAAGCAGGTTTTTAAAAAGCGAGTCGGCTCCTGCCCTCCGCCCGGTCGCCCACCCCTCCCCGGTCCCCTGAGCACCCCCTGCGGGTTCCCGGTGGCCCGGCCCCGGGTGGAGCCCCTTCGGGGAGCCCGCGCCTGCTTACGGGATGCGGGCGCCCTGGCCGGAGAATTTCGCCTACCCGGTGCTCATTCCCAGCTTTCCGGGGAACTTTCCCGGTGGAACACGGGCTGTCGTCGTCCTGACCACCGGGATGCGGGCGGCGGCCCACCTCTGTTTAGCGCCTCAGAACCGCTGCCTGAGACCTGGCTCTGGGGAGGGTAAGCCCGAGCTGGCGAGGGCGCCTCTGCCCCCCCGCACCTGGAGGTTTGCCCTGGAACCTGTGCGGCGCCCAAATTGATCTCAGCCAGACCGCAAAAGAAGCTGGATTCTGAACACAGGGGGAGAAGGGAAGCCGCCTCCTCTCCCAATCTCAGGTTGTTTGAATTCCAAGAGAGGACAGGCCGGGGTCCCCTTCTCGGTCCAGTTCTTTGAAGTTCAAACCCTGAGAAAAGCCAATAGGCAGCTGGCCAGGTATCAGAGACTATCCCTGAGGACAGAAGGCGCCTCCTATTGGGAATCGGCTGTGTCCGGGATGAAATTAGACACCCTGGTGGAATCGCAATGGAGTTCACTTCCAAACTGCCAAGTTCATGGGTCAGCATCATCCGAACGTGTGTATACCTATGTTGTCCCATGTGGGTATTTTTTTTCCCGTTGTTGCCTTTTAACTTGAACAGTCGCTGTCTAACAGGACCCTCGTGTCCACAAATAGGCATATTTGGGGCTGTCTTGTGATTTGGGGGTGAGGAAAGCATTTAGGGAAACAGTGATGCGTCTCCATGAGTATGACAGTAACATCTCACTATGGACCTGTTGCCAGGCAGCTACTCACTGCCCAGCCCACTTAATCCTTGTAACAACCTCAGGGATACTTTTGGGTTACACCCATTTTATAGAAGAGAAAGCTGAGGCTCTGAAAGGTGAGGTCATCAATTGCCCAAGGCCACACAGCTGGGAAGTATCAGGAGTTAGATCCCAGCTCGGGGGCTCCAAGGCCCGCGCTCTCCCTGCTTTGGGAGAACTCCTTGTCACTGTGCACACACTCTCCCCCTTGAGACAAGGTTCCCTGCTTCTCCTGTCTGTCCTTCAGGAAAAGAAGTCGCTTCTGTCTCACTCTGCACCGTGGCTTAACTCTTTACAAAGTCTGCCTCCTGCTCTCCTTGAGGATAGGGACCGCTGTGTCCCGCCCACTTCTCCTGGCCCTCGGCAGGTGCTTAATTAATTTTTGGGGGGGATGAATGAGAGCCCCAAATAGTCACATTATTTTATTGAATGGGGAGAACTCTCTGTGTAGGCAGGTGCCTGTGCTGACAAGCTCACATCGGAGAGCTGTATAGTCCATCACCAAGTTTAGACCGTGAATTTGGGAAACTTCCAGTCTCCAAATGGTTGATGGGAAACAGTCCCACTTTCAGATAAGACCCAGAATCTGGCTTTCATTTCACTCTGCAAGACCGACTTTGAGAGGCCTGGACTGGGGAAGATCATTTCAGAGAGCGGCTGCAGCTCCGACCTGCAGGCAAAGGGCGTCAGTACTTTTCCACGCCTGGATCCTACTCCAGAGCCACCAGCTCTGCTGCAAACCTAACCGGGCAGGTCTATCTCAGCAAATCATCCTCAGAGTGTTCCTTTTAGGCAGCTCACCCTGGCTAATCTGAGGAGAGGCTGGAGAAATTCCCATCCAAAGCAGAGCCACAGGCAAAACTAGAAACTGTCAAACTTGTTGGGTTTTTTTTTTTTTTTTTTTTTTGCCACGTCTCTCCTTGTCATCCTACCCTTCGCAGCCCTTTCCCTCTACACGGTGAGTTTCTCTGATTCTTCTCTGGTTCGCTGGGTCTTATTGAGGAGCCAGACTTGACTGACAAGGGCCCAAGATATGTCTTTGGGGAAAGAGCCAAAGAAGTAAATCTCGAACGGTGGAAATTCTGTTAGCCGTGACCATAACAGGCAGTGGGGGAAGACGATGATTCCCATTTACTGAGCACTATGTTTCAAGAGTTCTGGAACATTGTATTGTTTAATCCTCAGAACAGCCTTAGAAGGGAAATTCTATTATTTTGGTGTTTCAGGCCAGGCTAACTGAGACTCAGAGAAATTACACACCTCCATCTGCTAACAAGTGGTAGGACCAGGATTCGAACTGATGTATGTGCTTGCTGTTAACCACTAGGCTAGGAATTCCAGGGGACAGGAAGGATCAGGGCTGCCCAAAGACATTCATATTCAAATGCCCATTCGAATGCAGATGTGTTACCTTACATGGTAAAAGGGATTTTGCAGATATGATTCAGTTAGTGATTATTCTGGATTATCCTGGTGGACTGGGTGTCTTCACAGGGGTTCTTAGAAGAGGGAGGCATGAGGGTCAGAGAAAGAGATGTAGTGGTGGAAGCAGAGGGCAGAGCGATGTGTCCTGGGAGGGACTATGAGCCCAGGAATGTGCTAGAAGCTCCTAGAAGGTGGAAAAGGTCAGTGATGGATTCTCCCCTGGGCCTTCCAGAAGGAGCACGGCTTTGCTGACACCTTACTTTTAGCCACCGAGACAGAGTTTGGACTTCTGACCTCTAGAATTGTATGATAATAAACTCGTGTTGTTCTAAGCCATGAAGTTTGTGGTGGTTTGTTGCAGAAGCCACAGGAAACCAACAGGTCTTGCAAACTCAGCCATGTAGACAGATGTAGACGCCTACCTTTGTCCACCATCGATCTCTTCTCCTAAGAGGCACCGTGATCCAGCCTGAACCATGAATTTAGGATGAGGCTGGGATTTCATTAGCTCCGTCTTTTCGTTTCTGAGTCCTCTGCTGCTTATGAGCTGTGTGACGCTGGGAAGATATCTTGTCCCCTCTGAACCTCAACTTCCTCATCTGTAGAAACAGTGATGCTAAGGGGTGCCTGGGTGGCTCAGTCGGATAAGCATCCTACTTTGGCTCAGATCACGATCTTGCAGTTGAGGAGTTCAAGCCTCGCATCCGGCTCTGTGCTGACAGCTCAGAGCCTAGGGCCGGCTTCAGATTCTGTGTCTCCCTCTCTCTCTCTGCCCCTCCCCTGCTCACACTGTGTCTCTCTATCTCTCTCAAAGGTAAATAAATATTAAAAAAAATTTTTTTTAATTGGTGCTAACAATACCTACTTTGCAGGAACCAGTGCCATCTGAACACGATCACTTGGGGCACCAGCCTGTCCCTTTCCAAACGTCTGGATTCTAAGAGGAGAAGACGCTCCTCTGAGCATTCTCCTGGCAAATATTTCTGCTCTCTCGGGCTGAGTGGGTAAGATGCTAATTTAAAATATTACACTGTCTCTGGCTGGTGACTAGTCCTCAATCGGTCAGGAAGTGAAGCTGAAAATCTACTTAGGGGAATAGATAACCACATAGAACTCACCCAGGTTCTCAAGAACAGGTGTTCAAGGATTTTCATGGCTGACTACTTATAACAGCGAAAAATGGTTACCAACCTCAATGCTACCAGAAGAGAGCTGAATAAATTCTGGTGTGGGCTTGTGCCGGAATGCTATGTGGACGTGAAAAAGAAGGAGAGCTTTCTGACAGAGAAGAGTATCCAACAGGTATCATTAACTGAGAAAGGCAAGGGACTGAACATGATCATGCCACACAAACGGTTTTATTTTTTAAGATGTAGACACATATATTTTACTTATGCCTAGAAAATGCATGGAAGGGGTGCCTGGCTGGCTCAGTTGGTAGAGCAGGTGATCTTGGAGTTGTAAATTCGAGCCCCATGTTAGGTGCCGAGGTTACTTAATAAATACATATCAAAAAAAAAAAAAAAAAAGAAAAGAAAATGCATGGGAGGAATGAAACCAAACTCTGGTTACCCTTAGAAATGGAAAAGTGAAAATGTGTGTGTGTGTGTGTGTGTGTGTGTGAGTGATGGGGGACATAATTTTTTTCAATAAGAATGTATTAAATTAATAGCATAAACGAAGAAAAAAAAGGAGGCCAGGACCCTTTGCTCCTGTGCCTTCCCTGCTGCCTCTCTTTTCCTTTAGTCCATTCTGAGCAGGTGACTCCTTCTTCCTACTTACTCTTAACGCGGCTCATTTCTAAACCCTTGAGGGGCTGAGCAATGTCTCCACTGCGTGACTCTTGCCAGAGTCAGCAGTAAATCCCATACGTACGTGTACTTGGAACGTGGCCTTCATCTGGAGCGGTTCACATTAGTCACTGGGAAGGGACGTGTCTTGCGTGCGGGCGTCACCTGTGACATACTGAGCCAGCCTCTCGGAAGCTTGAATCAGGGCTGCGTGACAGAGACATTGTGCTCATAGAGTGCACGGTGAAATCGGGTAGTGGGACTGTCGGCTTAAATGAAACCGGGTTCATCCCACTTCCTGGAAAATGTGCGTGTCAAAAAATACGTCTCTACCTGAGTTGCCAGTGTAACTGGGCCTGTGTGGACGAATCAGACAGCCCAGGATGGAGCTAGTGAGGGCCTCACGGCATTAGAGCACAGCGTCTTGAGGCCCGTGGGCACAGACAGCCCCGATTCTCTCTATCACCCATGTTCTTTGGTGCCCCATCCCCTAGAACCTTCTTCTATGTCTCCTCTGCAGTGTGGTTCGTCCAGATGCTTCCTCCCTGGCGTCCCTGCTCCCAGCCCGTCCTCTGGAAGGTCTTCTCCGTGTCGCACGGTTAGCACTGTGACACACAGGCCTGAGCCGCGGTTCCCCAGGGCCCTAGCACCGAGTCCAGACTTCTTGCCCAGGATACGAGGACTTCCTAACTGCTCAGCCTTGCATATCACTCCCTCAGGCTGCAGGCCCTGTCACTCTTCCGTGATCGCTTTTCCATCAGTGATGAAACCCTTCCCAGAAGCTCCCTGGGAACTTGCTTGATACCTCCCTCGCGGGGACTCGGTCACATACTCATTCTGAAACCCGTCACCGACGAGGGCCTTCGAGACCACTGTGGGCTCTCAGGATTCACCTGGGATCACGGGGGTCGGTGCAGACCCACGAACCAAGTATAGGTTCTGCCAAGAGGAAGAAGAGGCCAAGGCACCCGCAGGTGCCGGGAGGCCACCCGGTCAAACAGAGGCAGGAAGCCAGCTGCAGAGAGAGCAGGAGAGAGAAGCCTCCTGGATTGCTCTCCGCCTTCCTTCCAGCTCTTAGTGCTTGAGCAGCATTCTTGTTTTTCCTGTGGGTTTCCTTGTTTTTACTTAAACTAGTCTGATGAGTTTCCGTTTCCTGCAACGAAAGGATCCTAAGAGAATCCCTTTGAAGCTCTTGCAAACGGCTGAACACAGTGCTAGAGGCCAGGCCCGGAGGCCCTGATCCTCTCCGGGTCAACTCACCACGGGGATACCTGCGCGGAAACCGCCAGCAGCAGGCGCCGGGGCCCTGGGTGACTTGGATTCCGGGAAACCCATTCACTTCTAGGATAAGTAAGTCACGACGATAGCAGCGGACGTTCACACAGCGCTAACTACTTGCCGGGCACCGTCCCACACGCGTCCCAAGTACTGTCTCGTTAATCATCCTCGTAACCCTAGGAAGAAGGTACTGTGCTCCGCCCCCCTTGTCCAGACGAGGAAACTGAGACACAGAGAGGTTAAGTGACTTTTTCAAGCTCACTCAGCTGGTGGTTGCTGGCGCCTGGCTGTGAACCCAGGCTGCCTGTGCTCTGTGCGCCCACACACTTCTCTCCACACTGGCTCTCATGCTAGTGTGGCCCGCGATGCTCTCAGGGACTCGGGATCCGGGTTTGGAGGGTGGGAGAGGAGTCTGGGAACTGAGACTCAGCTTCCGCTGGCTGAGAAGGACCCAAAGCACGACAGTGTCTTCCATCCGTTCCACACATACTGCTGGAGTGATATTGACGAAAGTGGTTTTGTTTTGTTTTTTTCTTTTTTATTTATTGAAAAAAACTTTTAAAAATAGTTGTTATTGAGAGACAGAGAGAGACAGAGCATGAGCAGGGGAGGAGCCGAGAGAGAGGGAGACACAGAATCCGAAGCAGGCTCTGGGCTCCGAGCCGTCAGCACAGAGCCCGACGCGGGGCTGGAGCTCACAGACCGGATCATGACCGGAGCTGGAGTCGGACGCTCAACCGACGGAGCCACCCAGGCGCCCCCGGTTTTGGTTTTTTTTCTCTCCCCTTTGCTGTTTCAGCCAGTGGCTCTTCTTCGGGCTAAGCCAGATTCAGCAGAAAAGCAGAGATACCATTTCTGAGTATCAAGAATCAAGACTTTGGCGTCGTAAGAACCCGAGCTTCGAGTTTCAAAAGTGGGAGCCCCAGGCATGCGTAAAGTTTATGGCATTAACAAAAGGTTTGGAGACTAAGCAACAATGTTGGACTAAGATCCAACAATCATTTGCCCAGACCCAGATAAGGTCAGATGTCTCTGGGCTGGGGGTCCGCGCAGAGGGGCCGAGGAGGGTGGAAACAGTTATGAGGACGTGGGTCTCCAGAGAGGTGAGTGGTGGCAGGCGCGATGGCCCTGTGCCAGCTGTGAGAGTGGGTGTGGGTTGGGGGGGGAGCCCAGGTGTCTCTCACCCCGTATGGCGTGGGAGGGGATGGTCACGGAGTGGTTGGCAGAGGGGCCGAGACGCCTGTGCCCTCAGAGTGACAGGGCCTGTGACAGGCCCTGCCAATGTCTCCCGTGGGCCTGCGAAGAGGCCAAGAGAAGAAAGATGGAGAAGCTGGGCGAAGAGAGGGCTTCCAGGAGGCTGGGAGGGCACGTCTGCCGCCCGGAAGACAGAAATGAGGCCATCGCAGCAGGTGCCAGAGAAGGCCAGGTTGCCGCGGGCCCCTGCCCGGGGCTTGGAACTCTGTGAGCTCCCTTCACCAGGAAAAGAGGTACGGACACAACCCAGAACAAGCGGTGGGCAGACTCCGATGAACTGTGGTTCAGCGTCTCCCGCCCAGCAGAACGGGGACTTGAAACAGAAATTAAGCCCAGTCGTGGGGCGCCCGGGTGGCTCAGTCGGGTGAGCATCCGACTTCAGCCAGGTCACGATCTCGCGGTCCGTGAGTTCGAGCCCCGCGTCGGGCTCTGGGCTGATGGCTCGGAGCCTGGAGCCTGTTTCCGATTCTGTGTCTCCCTCTCTCTCTGCCCCTCCCCCGTTCATGCTCTGTCTCTCTCTGTCCCAAAAATAAATAAAAAATGTTGAAAAAAAAAAAAAAGTATGTTGCTTGGTTGACTGAGTCTCTGCCCTGCCTCCCCTCCCGGGACGTCTGCAGGGTTCAGCTGAAAAAGTCTGTGAGCACTTCCATGACTGAATAAGCTCTGTGGGTTGTACCAGCGTCAACATCCTGGCCATGCTGTTGTATGAAAGCTACACAAGATATTACCACGGGGAAACACTGGGTGAAGGTCATAAAACCTTCCTGTAATTTTTTTTTTTTTTTTTTTGCAATTTCCCATGAATCTGTTACTATTTCAAAGTAAAGACTTCAACCTAAATAGAAAAATACATAGGGACAAAATGGAAATAAGAATTCCCCAAAACGAGGCACCTGAGTGGCTCAGTCGGTTAAATGTCCTACTTCGGCTCAGGTCATGATCTCACGGTTCATGAGTTCGAGCCCTGCATCGGGCTCTGTGCTGACAGCTCAGAGCCTGGAGCCTGTTTCAGACTCTGCGTCTCCCCCTTTCTCTGTTCCTCCCCTGCTCACCCTCCCTCTCGCTCTCTCTCTCTCTCTCAAAAATAAACAAACATTAAAATAAAAAAAAAAAGAATTCCCCAAAACATGTGCAGCATAAAAATAGTTAAATTCCCTAGATCAGTAGAAGAGGGGAGAGACTCAGATCACAAACTCGAACCTGCAGGAAACGGAACTATTTTTCCATGACTCAGCCTGATTTATCTCAGGAGCTCCTATTCTGCCAGGTGGCAGAAATGTTTCCCTCCCCCGTCTGCTGGGGTTGCACCTAAATTCTGCAGCCTTGTGTCAAGTGAAAGCCTCCTGGGGGCACATCTGGGGCAGATGCCATCCGTCCCTGTTCCCAGACTGGCTGCTGGGCTGTGGGTCCCCGCAGGTCCGTGCTGAGCCTGAGGGAAGCTGGCAGGACCGGTGAGTCACTACCTGGCGTCCTCTGATTCGCATGTACTCCACAGATCCATTTTATTTGACCCATATGGTATTAAAAAAATTTTTTTTAATGCTTATTTTTGAGAGAGAGTGAGAGAGTGACAGAGTGTGAGCAGGGGAGGGTCAGAGAGAGAGGGAGACACAGAATCAGAAGCAGGCTCCAGGCTCTGAGCCGTCGGCACAGAGCCCGACGCGGGGCTCGAACCCACGACCCGCGAGATCAGGACCTGAGCCGAAGCCGGACGCTTAACTTACTGAGCCACCCAGGTGCCCCCTGACCTATACAGTATTTTAAAAGATCAGTTGCCAATAACCTGCAATGGGAGTTTTCACATAAGATATTTGAAAGGAAAAAAAAAAGATTTTCATGTCTTGTAAAAAATAATAAAGATTTTCATGTCTCGTAAAGACAAAACAAAACAAAACAGAATCTAGACACCTGGGGCAGATCACTCTGGGCACACGACCCAATGGGGCCGTGATCCGCGGGACCCTCCTCTGTGGCGGCTGCCCCTATACAACAGGCATGCCCCCAGTGGATTAGCCACAGTTTCCCCCCATTTCCTATCAACACGGGGCCTGGATTCACTCATCTGCAAAATTTGCCTGGCTCCCATAAGACACTTGAGTTGGCAGTCCCCACTTTTTCCTACTGCTGCGTCACTTTTGGGTCCCTGGGGCCCATTTTTCTCCTGCTCCTTGCTGGGGCGAGAAAAACACTGGGGAGCTGTCTCAGACCCGTTTGCCTAGATCTATCGAATGGCCACTCAGTCCAGGGTCTCGCTGCCCTCCCTGGCTCCACACCGGATAGGGACATGATGGGACATAGCCCAGGGCCCTCATTGTCAGTTTTCCTCCTTTCCTTTCAGACTCTCCCTCCTCCTCCTGACCTGGGAACCTTTATTTTTGCCCTAAGAGGCAGGGATCCTTGCTAGTCCAGCTTCCCTGTCTTTCTCCCCACTTTGCCCCCCCCACCCCCGTTCTATTGTCCATACACAACAGTCCTTTCTGTTTCCCCTTATTTCCCAGGCTTTCAAAATCCAAAAGCCAGGATTGTTTGGCTCTCTTTTTTACACTGTGTCCTCCCTTGCTGGAGGCAGATGGTAACATCTGCCTGAATTTTGGGGGGCGGAGAGGATCTTGAAACTAACAAAAACTGGGAATAAAAAACATACCCGTTAACTTATGAGGTCACCCTCCATCATCTGTCTACATGCCAGGGGCTGTGCTAAGCAATTTATGTGTGTTACCTCCTTTCAACCTCAAACTGGAAATGAGACTGAGGTGAAGTGTTTGTCCAAAGTCAGTAGCTAATGAGGGGGCATAGCTGAGACGTGAACTCAGAGTAGATCAACCCAGCCACCCAGGTCCCCCAAAGGTATGGCCTGACTTCACCTCCCACCTCTCTGCTTCCGGCACTCCCAGATCCCTGACCATCTGTGCGCGGTAGAGGCCAGTCGGAATCCTTACCTGGGGGAAACTGAAAGGCCATTGGCCTAGATTTTCCTAAGGCCCGCCTATGCCCCCGGCTGATTGGCACGATGGCTGTGACCGTCAGCTTGCTGATCATTGGCCCAGGGAAATCTATTGACCTCCACCGCGCGCCACTTTAACCGCAGCAGGAGAGTCCAGACAGTCAGGACTGGAGATCCACTCCCTGGAGAACAGAGATAAAAATGGAAGGATAAAACGAGAGCTTGAGTCAGAAAGTTGGCAAATCCAGTTACAGGAAAGGGTAGATGCATGCTGGCCGCTGTCAATGTGTCCGTCGGCAGCCTGCCTTGCAAGCTGAAGGCATCCACCTTGCAGAGCATCCGCACCAGGTTTGGACAGACCTTTGGGCTAACTGGCCCTCTGTTTGGCCAGAGGGAGGGAAGGGTTTTGTTTCGTTTTGGTTTTAGTTCCATGGAATTCAATGTTAAAAAAAAAAAAAAACAAAAAATTGCATCATTTGAGATTGAGATATTTTCCTGCTAGAAACTTAACCCTTTCTTTCACCTGTATTGCCTTTTAGCTAACCCCAGGCACCATTCGAAATGCGGGCACTGATGTTTAGAGTTGTTTCTATATGAGGCAGTCTCGGTCGATGCTTGGGCACATGGCTCTGCAGCTGGGTTATCTGGGTTCAAATCCTGGCTCTGCAGTCACGCTACAGCTCCTCGGGTGAGTCATTCAGTCTTGTGGAGCCTCAGCTTCCTCATCTGTACAATGGGGTTATTAATAGTCCCGACCAAGTCGATGTCTGTCAAGTGCAGCAAGCAATGCGTGGCTCGTAAGTTCAGTAAAAGGAGGATCTTATTATTGGAGAAAAACTCCCAACAGGAATGAAACTGTTCTGGGTCAGGGAGGGGTGGGGTGATAACGTCGCTGCTCTTGAGGCTGGGGTCACTCAGCATACCTGTGATCGGAGGGTCAAGGACATAGTCCTGCCAGTTGAACTAGACTCTCCAGCGTCTCGGCTGGCACCGGAGTACCAGCTGTGGGACTAGCGAGCCAGAGAGGCCGGGAGGAAGGTGCCAGGCTGGGATCGCCCAGCTCATCCTGGATGGTGGAGCACTGTTGGGGGAGGAGAGCAAAGGGTGGAGAAATGGGGCCCACTGGGAGGGCCTGGCTCTCAGGAAAGGGGCGGGAGGGGGGAAGGGTAGGGGGTAGGTAGGAGGGGAGAGGAGGAGCACCAGCAGCCTGGGCCAGAAGCAGCTGGGCCCTGTGTCCTCTCGGCTTCTGGGGGCCGGGCTGCTCAGGAGGAAGTCGTGGCCAGACGTGCTGAGTTCTGAGTTAATGCCTTTGTGGGCTGCCGGAGGCAGTGGGAACTGCCACCCGATCTCATGGAAATCCCCTGTTGATGGGGGGGGGGTCCCCCTGTGCTGGAACTCCCCTCTGGCGCCAGCCCTTTACTTATTCATTCTTCCTTCCTTCCTTCCTTTCTTCCTTCCTTCCTCTCTTTCTTTCTTTCTCCCTTCCTTTCTTCCTTCCTTCCCTCCTTCCTTCTTTTTCTTTTTCTTTCTTTCTTCAAAACACAATTGACATTTAGTGAAGTGCAAAACTCTTTACGTGGACAGCTCGATGGGTTTCTACCCATGTACAGTCACCGCCCAGATCAAAATCTAGAGCATTCCCAGGACCCAAGAAGGCTGCCCCAAACCCGTTCCCGGTTCAAGACTCCCCAGAGTCACCCCACTTCTAACCTTTATCACCTTCAACTACTATTCCCCATTTTTGAACTTCAAATGCACAGAATCATACAGTGTGTATCCTTTTGTGACTGACTTCTTTCAACATTCTATCCGGGTCTTTGTATACCTGTCCTCCATTCTTCTTACCTGCTGCATAATATTCCACTGGATGAATGTCCCATTATGTATGTTTTTATTTGCTCCCTTTCTGGCTTGGGGATATTATGAGTAAAGCAGCTGTGAACATTTTTGCACCTGGCTCTTGGTGCATAGAAGCCCTTGTTTCTGTCAGGCATACAGAAGTGGTTCCAGCCCTTTTATTTTATTTCATTTTTGAAAAATGTTTATTTATTATTGAGAGAGAGAGAGTGAGACAGAGCGCAAGTGGGGGAGGGGCAGAGAGAGAGGGACACACAGAATCCGAAGCAGGTTCCAGGCTCTGAGCTGTCAGCACAGAACACGACACAGAGCTCGAACCCGTGAACCGGGAGATCATGACCTCAGCTGAAGTTGGACGCTCAACTCACTAAGCCACCCAGATGCCCCGGTTCCAGCCCTTTTAGACATTCTTTTAGCAAATGCTCCAACACAGGCACCAGGGTGGCTCAGTCAGTTGAGCATCTGACTCTTGATTTCTGCTCAGGTCATGATCTCACGGTCGTGGGATCGAGCTCTGTGTCAGGCTCTGTGCCGAGCTGAGCATGGAGCCTGCTTGGGATTCTCATTCTCATTCTCATTCTCATTCTCTCTCATTCTCTCTCTCTCTCTCTCTCTCTCTCCCTCCCCGAGCTGAGCATGGAGCCTGCTTGGGATTCTCTCTCTCTCTCTCTCTCTCTCTCTCTCTCTCTCTCTCCCTCCCTCCCTCCCTCCCTCCCCTGCTTGCACTCTTTCTCTCTTAAAAAAAAAATTAAAACAAGAGAGAAAGAAAATGCTCCAAGATAAGGAAATAGGGAACTACTGTGTTTCCCTCCCCGCCCCTCCCCTCCCCCTGCACAGCTGCCTCTGGGTTGCAGGCGTGAGAGTCTGAGAAATGAAAAGGAGACAGAGGCACCATGGCAGCCACATTCAGCAGAAGATGTAAAAATATGTTGGCCACTTGCCAAGAGCATTTCCCCTTTCAAAAACGTCATCTGACCTTGGGCTGGCAATGTACATAGAGATTTTCTGAAACCTGGAAGAAAGTTCTACTCATTCTCCTGCTGATGGTGCCTGTTGAGTCTTGAAAGTAGCGCAGGAATTCAGAGATGAGTGAATCCATTTCTCCCATTTTACAGATAGGAAAACTGATGCCCAGAGAAGGGACTTACCGAAAGCCTCACAGCCGGTGACATGACAGGGCCAGGGACACAAAGATTCCTGGCCTCTAGCGGCCTCCTCTGCAAACGGGGAGGAAGGGAGCGGTGCCTGGGTGGCTCAGGCAGTTAAGCTTCCGAGTCCTGGTCTCAGCTCGGGTCTTGATCTCAGGGTCCTGAGTTTGAGCCCCAGGTTGGGCTCTGTGCTGAGTGTGGAGCCTACTTTTTAAAAAATTGCAAATTGGGAGAAAGGGATTATATTCATTGGCCTTTCCCAGTGCCTATCTGCCAAACGGGAACTGTTGTCCCAAGAGTTTAGCGTCTTCTGGTCGGTCACCCTTCCATGATTATTGGATGTCAGATTCTAGATTTGCTCTATTCAACCTTGACCGCCTACCATGGTTTTCGTTTCTGGGCACACAGCAGGAGAGGAAACAGACCAGCATTCCTGCTCTCCTATAACTTGCATTCTCTCAGGGGAGAAGACCAATAAACTCAGAAATAAGTACAGAGAGTGAGGTGAGTTGGAGAAAGATCAGTGCGATCAATTAAATTTTTTTAAATGTTTATTTCTTTTTGAGAGAGACAGAGACAGAATGCAAGCAGGGGAGGGGCAGAGAGAGAGGGAGACACAGAATCCGAAGCAGGCTCCAGGCTCTGAGCCGTCAGCCCAGAGCCCGACACGGGGCTCGAACCCACGAACCGTGAGATCATGACCTGAGCCGACGTCGGACGCCCAACCGACTGAGCCACCCAGGTGCCCCAATCAGTGCTATAAATTAAAGCAAGAAAGAGGAGGAAATGTTGGACGCTTGGGGGACAGGGAGGGTGGGAGTTTTGAACACAGTGGTCAGGGAAGGTGATATTCAGAAGCCCTGAAAGAGGTGGCGGGTGCAGTGATGAAGGGGGCTGTGGGATGGGGAGAGTGTTCTGGGCAGGGGGACAGCAAGTGCAAAGGTCCTGAGGCAGGATCCTGGCGGTAACTGGGGACCATTAAGGATGGTTTGGTGGGAATGAGTCGAACGAGTGGGAGGGGTATGGAACATGAGGTCAGAGAGGCGAGGGGCAGAGGGCAGAGGGGCCGTATAGGTGGCTATAAGGACTTTGGCTTTTATTCAGTGACATACAGAGCCTACAGAGTTTCCCTCAGAGGAGTGACAAGATCTGACTTTCCATTTCTAAGGGGAGTTGGCTGCTATGTGGAGAACAGATGGAGACTAGGACAGAAGCGGGGAGACCAGTTAAGAGGCTGTGACAACAATCCAGGGACAGATGCGGGGGGGGGGGGGCTTGGGCAGGCAGGTGGGGACAGCGGAGGGAGGCATGGAGTTTCGAAGGCAGCAACCACCGGACTTCCTGGCCAGTTCATACCCATCTTAATGCAAGGCCCCCTGGGATGCAGAGCAGGTGCACTTTGCAAAGAAGCAAAGCACTGAGTTTCAGGTGGAAGGTCTTCTCCATCCTTCCAGATCCCTCCTTCAGGTTTCCTTCCCCAAAGTCAGCCAGGGAAAGGTCTCACTGTGTCCTCCCCCAACACGGGCCTGAGCCCTTCAAGCAAGTAAGTGTGTGTGTGTGTGTGTGTGTGTGTGTGTGTGTGTGTGTGAGAGTTTGGGGCAGGGGAGGTCACTTTGATTCTCCTTCTCCTGTCCTTTATCTGCACCCCAATTTCTCTCTCCTCTGGGAGCTGTTGTGACAAAGCCCCCCCCCGGCCCCCACTCACCGGGGCTCTAAGCACCTGTGCTGCCTGAAGGCGCTCCAGCCCCACTGACCTTTCTCCTTGGGGCCCCAAGACTTTTCCACCTCTGCTCTCTGCCTTGTCTAATATATATATATATATACTTTTTTAATTTTTAAGTTAATTTTGAGATAGAGAGAGGAAGAGAGAGCAGGGGAGGGGCAGAGAGGGAGAGGGAGGGAGAGAGGATCCCGAGCAGGTTCTGCACTGTCAGCGAAGAGCCCGACGTGGGGCTCAAATCCACGAACTGTGAGATCATGAGCTGAGCGAAGTCGGGTGCTCGACCAACGGAGCCACCCACGTGCCCCTCTGCTTTCTTTTTAACACTGCAATTTGTAATGATTTACTTCTTTGTTTACTTACTGGGTGTTTGGCCTCTTGTGCTGTAAGGCAGGGAACGGGTTGGTCCTGTTCACTCTCAATTCCCCAAGTACTAAGCTCAGTACCTAGAGGGACAGATTAGCGGGGAAGTCGGCAGCACCTCTGAGATGGCCGGAGTGACCCCCACCTCCTGGTAGTCCCAGCTTAGCCATCCCTTCCCACACTGAATGGAGCTGGCCCTGTGTGACCAAGAGTGTGAGGGTGACACATGGAGGTGACAGTATGTGCCTTCCATGCTATATATATGTATATGTATTTATCATACGTGAGGCTTTTAAAGGCTATTTCCTTCCTCCCTTCCCCCTTCCTTCCTCCCTCCCTCCCCTCCTTCTTCTCCCTCCCTCCCTCCTTCCTTCCCTCCTTCCCTTCTTCTCTCTTTCCTTCCTTCCTCCCTCCCTCCCTTTAGATGCATATAAGATCTCCCGCTGGTTCTGTTGCATTGAACCCTAATACACAGGTATTGAGGATTATGAACTCTAAAGCCAAATTACCTGGGTTCAGATCCCAAGTCTCCCATTTACCTGCTCTGGGACTGTGGACAATTTCTTAATCTTTTTGCCTTGGTTGCCTCATTATAAATAAGAATTACACCGACCCCATTGGTTTGTACATATTAAATGAATTAATAAGCGTAAAAGCAGCTAGAACCTGGCAAACACTCACTATGGGGCTGTTCGCTACAGCCCTTTTACTTAGCACACAATAGGTGCTCAATAAATATTCTCCAAATGGATGGCTGGCTAGTGAGCAAGAGGGGCCAAGGGTCCTTGTATGCCAATTCCTTCCCGGGGGTTGCTTCCGAGTTCAAGTCTTTATAGGTAGCAGGGCTTTCAAAGAACTTTTTCTGTCTTCCTCCTTTTCACGTGCCTACTCAAAAACGATTCATTGTTTGTCTGAAATTCAAATTGAACCGGGCATTACATTTTCCTTCATTTTCTCTCAAGACCCTAAATGTGCCACATCTTCTCGGAGGCTTAGTGAGGTCACTTCTGTGTGATGGGCACTCGTGTGTGTCCGCTCGGCCAGGCTCTACCCGTCAGTTACACATCAAGTGTGCATCTAGGTGATGCTGCGATGTGATCAAAGTCCAACGTGATGGACTTTCAGTAAAGTAGGGTAGCTAGCTCATCTGGGCGGGCCGCATCTAATCAGTTGAAAGGCCCTAGAAGCAGAGCTGAGGTTTCCCTGATGAAAGATAAACCCTACCCAGGGAACCTGTGGTTAACCCTCGCCCTCCACCCCCCGCCCCCCAGCCCCTGCTGCGTGAGAGTGTTAGCCCGCCCTTCCCGATGGCCTGCCCCCGACGGAGTTCGGCTTGCCTCGACAGCCCCTCAAACTCCTTGCAATAAATTTCCGAATACATGTCTTCTACTGATTCTGGTTCCCTGGTTGGGCCCTGAGCTATACAGCCTGCTTCTCCCACACGTGCATGGCAGGGCTTTGGTCACCTGCATGGCTGGGTTCCTTCAGCTTTCAGCTCTAAAGTCCTACAGTTCTAGGATTAGGTTGATGGAAACCGAGTCCCGAGTAGGGGTGGGGAATGAGGGTTTCAGCTCAGAGGAGAGACCGGTTGCAGGTGGAATGTTGTGACTTTAACTATTCGAGGGCTAGGGTCGCCGATGCTTGTTGCTTTTCTGGAGGCCTGACATCTGTCTCCCCCCCCCCCATCTCATGTCCTTTTGGGGGGGTTACTCGTCTCCTCTGTGCGCAGTCCGGTAGAAAGGAAGGTACTTGGGGGCTCTGCCCTCCCACAGCCACGGCGGTGGGCACGTGACCCAATCAGATGCTCCCTTCTGGATCTGAAGTTGAGCAGACCCATCCATTCAGCGATGCCCTGGGAGCTCCTTCCAGTAAATTCCCTCTTGCAAAAGCCAGGCAGGGCTGGTTTCTGCTACTCATTTCCTTCTTTACTGGTGTCCTTTCCACTAAAATGTAAACTCCAGGGCAGTGGGGACTGTCTGGTCCAGTGCAATATTCCCAGTGCCTAACACAGTGCCTGGCACCTAGCAGGTGCTCAATTAAATGCTTGTTGAATGAATAGACAGTCAGGCCTGAAGGGGAGGCCGATTCCCGAACAATGGCTAATAATTCGACCTCATGAGGCAGATTTTGGGGGGTCTCTCCCGAAAAAGTGGGATAATGTTACCTATCTCCCGAGGTTATCAGGACAAATAGGTTGGTATCACTGAAATGCTTACAATAAGGCCTCACATAGGGGCGCCTGGGTGGCTCAGTCGGTTAAGCATCCAAACCTTGATTTTAGCTCAGGTCATGATCTCGTGGCTGTGGAGTGGAGTCCCACGTCGGGCTCTGCACTAAGCATAGAGCTTGCTTGGGATTCTCTCTCTCCCTCTCTGACCCTCTCCCACTTACACTCACTCTCTCTCTCTCAAAATAAATAAATAAAAATTAAAAAAAAGTAAGTCCCAGCATAGAGGAAGCACTATAAAATTATAATCAGCCATTGCTGTGAGCAGGGTACCAGCTACCCTCTTCACTTAGGGCTCATCAGGGACTGTGCTAAAATCCTGATACAAGTGATCTTGTTACTTTCACACCTTAAGTTTTCCAACCGAAAACTAGGTTACCTTGCGAGGATGTGGGGAGGATGCATTCACTCGCTGTCCATACTCTCTGCTTTCTTTCCGGGAGGCAGCCACCCAAGGCTTCGGCGGGCACCGGCTGGGCACAGCAGGCAGGAAGGATGGGAGGTCTGGTCCCGTGTCCCTCCCCGTGCCTCCAGCGGAATGGGGGGCATCCCCAGCCGTGTTGGCTGCTGGCAGAGCTCAGTGTCCCGAAGTTCTAGAGGTTTCCAGTTCCAGTTAGTACACAATCCAAAAGAGGGTGACCAACCTGCACTGGTTTGCTGAGACTTCTTTGGTTTCAGCACATTCCGGGAAGTCCCGTATTCCGGGAGCCTCCTCAGTGCTGGGCAAATTGGGACGGTTGGTCATCCTAATCCAAGATGACCTAGAGGGTGTCCTGACATGTGAGCAGTTCGCGGCGATGGAGAATAAGCACAGCCAGGCAGGCGGCTGGCACCTGGGAAACTCGTCATCAGGTGGCAATGCCCTCGTCGCTGGTAGGGGGCTCAGGGGCAAGAGCCCAGCATGGGTACGGTCCGGGGCGAGCTTGGGTATCAGGTGAATATATTAGCATGTCTTTGTTGTTTGCAAGTCCCAAAACAAAACCAGACGCCAATTGACTTAAGGAGAAAAGAGAATGTGAAGTCCAGGACTCTAACAGCTTCACGTATGGCTGGATCCAATGTGAATGAAATGATGTCATCTAGATAACGTCTCTCTCCATCTTTTGGCTTTCCTTCTTTTCTGTGCTGCCTTATTCTCAAACAACTTCTCTCTCATCTTGGTGGCTCTGGCTGGGTAAGACTGACACCGTCCCAGGATTAAGGGGGAGAGTGGGTGATTCTCTTGGCCAACAATTTCAATATAAGCTCGCTTTGGGCTCTGACTGGGTCACATGCTCATTGCTGAACCAATCACTGGGGGGCAGGTAGGGGAATGAAACACTACTCTGATTGGCTTAGCGTAGCTCCCATGCTCTACCCAAACCTGAGGGTCTTGGCACCTGGGTTATGGGGACAGGTGGGCTGAATTTGCCCCCGTGACCAAATACAAATGAGGATAGTAATAATGGTAATACCAACACCAATAATAACGGCAGCCAGCATTTACCTAGTGCTTGCTCTGCTCTCAGCGGTAACGAGGAGGGAGGACGTCTGGGAACGAGGCTGGAGACCTCTAGGAAGTTGTTTCGGGAAACTCTTACATTGGATGGGAAGTTGGATTCAAATGTCAGTGATGTTTAATCCCGGCTGCATGTGAGGAACACCTTTTGAAGAATCACACGAGCTCCACCAATGGAATAGTAATCTCTGGGGGCGGGACCCTAACATTAGGGTGTAAAAAACGCTCCAGGTGTTTCTACCATGCCTCACCTCCAGGATTAAGAACAACCTAGCTCAGTGTGTCTAGGGTGGGACAGCTGTGTGTTTTGTTTTTTAATTTTTTAAAAATGTTCATTTATTTTTGAGAGAGAGAGAGAGAGAGAGAGAGAGACAGAGCATGAATGGGAGAGGGACAGAGAGAGAAGAGGTGACACAGAATTCGAGGCAGGCTCCAGGCTATCAGCCCAGAGCCCGACGCGGGGCTTGGACTTGTGAACCACAGATCATGACCTGAGCCCAAGTCAGAGGCTTAACTGGCTGAGCCACCCAGGGGCCCCTTGGGGCATGTGTTTTAAACATCCATTCCTATGCTCGAGGACCCCTGAACGAGGGCTCTGCTTTCCATCATGGCTTGGCGCCTTGAGGTCAACAGATAAGGCTGCTTCTGGCTTGAGGTGACTGATCCGGACGCACCTGCTGGCCTTCTGAAGGCTGAGGGGGTGAATCTCTCAGGACCTTTTCACCATTTGGCAATGGGAACTTAATCCAAGGTCTTTTTAATGAATCTCTGAATCTTTTTTTTTTAAATATTTTTTATATTTATTTATTTTTGAGAGAGAGAGACAGAGAGACAGAGAGAGCGGGAGCAGGAGAGGGGCAGAAAGAGAGGGAGACGCAGAATCCGAAGTAGGCTCTGTGCTCTGAGCGGTCAGCCCAGAGCCTGACGCGGGGCTCAAACCCACGAACCGTGAGATCATGGCCTGAGCTGAAGTCAGACGCTTAACTGACTGAGCCCCCCAGGCGCCCTGAATCTCTCAATCTTTAAAATTACCTGGGCCCCTTAGAAGGACTCGGGTTTAAATTTTTGATAGTCTCATTTTCCCATGAAATTCGTGGTATCCTTCTTCCCTGGAAGGTTTTAAATTTGATCTTGCCCCTAACATTCACTTAAGAATCACTTCTCTCCTTCCAGGTGTAGAGTTCTATCCATTGGGAGCTTCTTTAACAGGATGGCTGCCCGGGGGAGAAAAAGGTATTCTGTCCTTATGCCCTCCCCCAATGGCATTACCAGTGACGATTAAGCACTGGGTGCTCATGTGTGAAATATTCAAGAAAGCTTTATGGGAGCTGGCCAGTCCGCACCTAACCAGCCGGTTACATTCCAAAGGTGTTTTGATAGTTGTGTGAACTGGGAATCAAAATCTGTTTTCTTATAGCAACGACGTTATTAAGGCCAAGGTGGTTTTCCAAGCTAGCCCACAAATACCTGTTCAATTCGCATGAATAATTATAGGACTACGTGAATAACTTTTCACTCCTGTTACTTATCTGAGATTATAGATGGGAAAAAACGGAAAACCGATTCCAGAGTTAATAGAATTTGCATCATTAGGAAAATGTTTACATCTCCCTCTTAATTTGTATGTTTTGGGCACAGGACGTTTATCTCTTTTCCCGTCTTCTGTCTTCCGAGGCTATGCTGTTTCCCGAGCCAGAATGATATTAGTACAGCAAATGGGTGGAGGGTGATAAAACACATCTGTCAGGTGGCGGGGGTGTGGCAGTCATTACTGGGGCCCCACTTCTTGAAAAGTGGGTCTCTGAGGGAGGGAGGCAAACCATAAGAGACTCTTAAAAACCTGAGAACAAACTGAGGGTTGATGGAGGGTGGGAGGGAGGGGAAAGTGGCTGATGGGCACTGAGGAGGGCACCTGCTGGGATGAGCACTGGGTGTTCTATGGAAACCGATTTGACAATAAATTTCATATTAAAAAATATGATACAGATAATAATCATTTAAAAAACAAGAAAAGTGGGTCTCGGAAAAGGAGACACCTCTGGACAAAGGCACAGAGTGGGGGGCTGGGGAGCGGGCCTGGGGATGACCCACCCACCCCCAACTTCCTGGGGAGTGAAGTCCAGCTGCACCACCAAGTTCAGGGTCAGTCCGGCAGAGTGCTCAAATGGGAACATCACCACCTTTTCTAGA
Organism: Acinonyx jubatus; assembly: GCF_027475565.1. Classification (NCBI taxonomy): domain Eukaryota; kingdom Metazoa; phylum Chordata; class Mammalia; order Carnivora; family Felidae; genus Acinonyx; species Acinonyx jubatus. The sequence continues at coordinate 10,842,289 of NC_069381.1, read as the reverse complement.
ACCCCCCCACTGTCGGGGCTGGAAGGGCCGCGTTGCCCACAGGCTTTCGTTTCCGGATGAGAGGCTGAGACCAGCGAGGGTCGCGGCTTCCATGCCCGGGATCACACAGCAAATGGGAGGCGGTGGTGACCCTAACACGCGCCCTCTGGCCGATGGCGCAGGGCCCTTTCCGCTCTGACCACCCTCCCCCCCCTTTCCCCTATGGTTTTCTCAAACTCGGGTTCAGGAGGCCAGGGCGCCCCTGCTTGTGGCCTTTCCTGTGCCTCGTGCCCCGTGAGAGCTCCTCTCACCCTTCAGGAATGTTTGCTCACAGGTCTTCCTTGAGTAGAATGTCAGCCCCTCGAGGGGGAGGGAGCAGGTCCCACTTGCTTCCTTATTGCCCAAGGCGACTCCCCTGATAACACCTGATGCTGACTCGGGATAAGCATTTGATGAATGAATACACGAACTTCACCCCGGCTCCCCTACCGGCTCCCCACCGCCACCTGCCCCCTCCCAGCTAGCACCTGCTGCGGTCTAGCGCATGGGTGTATGACCAGCTCAGCCGTGCCCCTAGGCGACCTAGATGGTACTCTGCCCCTCGGGGAACCCCCCTGCCTGGGTCTCCTCCAGCCCCCCAACGACCCCGGGGAGAGAAAGGTACAACTAGTCTCATGCCCCTTTTCTGGCCAAGGTGACTGGGACTGAGGTATGGTCCAGGCAGGGTCATGCAGGTAGGAAGTGGTGGGTGGGGCCGACCTTGGAGGCCGGTCTCTGGACCCCGAATCGGGTCCCAGTTGGCTGTGCACCTGCGAGAAGCTGGGCTGGCGGTGGGGGGGTGAGGGGGCTGATGTAAGCGGGCCTCGCGTGCAGCAGGACCTCCTGTCAGGGCCGAATCGCGGCTCTCGTGTTCTAGGTTGTAACCTGGCGTGACGAGCGACCTCCCGTCGTATCTGCTGGGTTCTAAGAAGCAGATCACGCTCGAGGGGAGGGGGTTTCAGCAGAGCAGGACCACCAGGAGGCGGGGCCAACGGGAGCCGCTTCAGAAGCTGCCCGCCGGGCCTGGGGCACCCCGCTCTGCCGTCGGGGCGGCAGAAGGATCTCGGGTTTGGGGGCTGGCAGAGCCGAGGTGGACGCCAGGTCGTCTTCCTCTTACCCGGCGACCGGAAACGGCGCGTTACTCCACCTCACTTAGGATCTTCCCTAAAACAGAGGTTGCTTCCCTCACCTGCCCCCCCAGCCCCGGGGCACGGGGGGGGGGGGGGGGGCGGGGGGTGAGTGACGGACCTTGCCCCGTTGCTTCCCAAGGCTGCTGCTGTCACGAACACCAGGAACGCGGTGCCTTGCACAGCACGATGCGTTCCGTTTCGGTTTTGCAGGCCAGACTCTGACGCGGGCCTCCCTGGGCTGAAGATCCCAATACGGGCACAGCTGCGCTCCTCTCTGGAGCCTTCCGGGGGAGAGTCCCTTTCCTTGCCTTTTCCAGCAGCAGAGGCTCCCCCGTGCTGTGGCTCCTGCCTCTGGGTGCGAACCCTGCCAGAGTGGCACCTCTCTCTGTGCCCTCCTCTTCCGTCCCCCTCGCCCCCTTCTAGGCCCCTCGCAGATAATCCCGGAATGGCATCATCTGCCCAGTTTAAAGTCACCTGAGCAGCAGCCCGATTCCATCAGCAATCTGCGTGCCCCTTTGCCGTGTAACCTAACACGGTCACAGGCTCCGGGGATGAGGGTGTGGGAGTGCCCGGGGGCCCGCCGATCGGCCCCCCCCCCCCCCCCCGTGGAGTCCTTCCATGCATTTGCCTTCCTTTGCCCTGAGGGTCCCCCCCTTCCCACACGCAGGCTGCCTGATGGCCCCTGTGGTGCCCTGGCACAGAGGGCGAGGCCCTCTTTGGCATGCCCAGGGGCCAGGACGAAGCCTCATTTATTGTCCAGGAGCAGGAGAAGGCAGGTGGCTGGACAAGGTGAAGTCTATGGCCATTCTTCAGGTGCCGCAAGGGTGTATCTGCCTCCCTCAGGCTGCCCACATGGTCCCATGGGACAGTTTTATCGCCTTCTCTGCCTGGGAGCAATGGTTGGAGAAAAAGTCTCCTACCCTGCTAGCTCCCAGCATGCCCTTGCTCCTAGGGCCACCCACCTGGGAACTGCCCAAGCCTCGGCTGTCATCGGCCCGGCCCCTCAGCCCCCCTCCAGCACTGTGCCCGCTCAGGATCCGGGTGTCCTGCCTGGGAGGGAATCCTCGGGGGTGGGGGTGGGGGGCAACAGCTATTCTGATTTGCCCTGAGCCCCGCTTCCAAATCTTGCCTGTCCCGCTGAAAATGTGTTTCTGGTCTTCTGTGAGGGGAAACAAAAACAAAAGCCCTTTCCCATCAAGAGCCGCCCTCTTTGGGCGCAGGGAGGGGGCGGGGATAACAACGGGCACCTGCCCACAACCCCCGCCCCGCCGTGGGCCTAGAGGTCTGGGCTGAGCTGGGCCGGGCTGGCGGGGGACGTAGAGTCTCGCCATCTAGTGGTGGGTGGTGGAACTGGGAGCTGCAAAGGCTCCAGACTCCTCCCTACCAGGCTCAATCGTCCCCGGAGGGGAGAGGTGACTCCAAGCCCTGGCTGTTCCCAAGGAGGTTTTTTAAACATAGGAATGTTCAAGCCCTACCCCACACCTCCTGCATCAGAAAGTCTGAGGCCTGAAAATCTGCAGTTTAGCTTTAGAATGTGGATCCCCAGGACTTACCTCTAAACTAGGGTTGGGATAGGATTTGAGAATCCAAATTCTCTTCCTTCCTTCCTTCCTTCCTTCCTTCCTTCCTTCCTTCCTTCCTTCCTTCCTTCCTTCCTTCCTTCCTTCCTTCCTTCTTTCTTAACCACATTTACTGGCTTACATAAATATTTGAAAACGAACCCATCTGTCTTCCCTTTCTGTATCCTCGACACAATGTATTATAGTTTTTAATAAACAAATAGCTGTAAATATCCATAAGGAGAAAATGAATTTTAAAATATGAGAGAGAGGTCAGTAAATTGCCAAACAGGTCAGCCACTGAAAGGACTATTTTTTTTTTCCCTGAAGATTAAGCCGCTGATTTGCACATTTTACGAAAATAAATTTCATCTATAAAAACAAGGTAGTTTATAACTTGATCTCAGCTCCAGTTTTGACAGTTGGAGGTTTTACATAAAAGCTGCAGAATTTCAACGAAAGAACAAAGAAAAGATTCAGACATAAGTTTATTCTATCAACTTCCGCAAACAAAGAATGACTGCATATCAATTTATGTGAGTCCTCTGGTCCAGAATGTACTTTCCTTTGGAAATATCTGTGACCACACTTCTGTATGTCATCATAGCTTCCAGTGGGAATTAGTCTGGTTTTTTTTTAATTTTTTAATTTATTTTTTAATTTTTTGAGAGACGGAGAGCGAGCGAGCACGCACATGCGAATAGGGGAGCGGCAGAGGGAGAGGGAGACGTGGAATCTGAAGCAGGTTCCAGTCTCTGAGCTGTCAGCACAGATCACGACGCGGGGCTCAAACCCACGGACCGCGAGATCATGACCTGAGCCGCAGTTGGACGCTTCACTGACTGAGCCACCCAGGCGCCCCGGTACATAGTCTGTTCTTGATGAAGACAGAATGGACAGATGTGGCCTGTTGCCCGATCCCTGGGTAATGCTGACTGTGACAAGACCAGTGAGACACATGAAGACATTTCTCCTTTTCTTGAACTGTCAGGTCAACTACAAAGCGATGAAGTCCGTAGGATAATAGGATGTCTGCGAAGGTAAAGTTATATCTTGCCAGTGGACTGTGCCTTCAAGATCTGAATTACGTCCCTTCGACGGAGTGTGGACATCGTCCTTCCTGGAGCGTCCGTCTGCTCGAGTTACCCTGCACTCCAAACCCGGCTGAACTATTGCTTTTCCCTCTGCGGGGCTCGCCAGCAAACATTCTTTGCAGGCCGGCCCGACAAGATGAGCCGCTTTGGCAGTCAGTCCGTTAGACTTGGACCATTGCTCGTTCGAAGAACTGGAATCTGGCGCTCGCCCTGAGCTCTGTGTTTGCTGCCTTCACTCAGTCCCGGGGGCTTCTCCAGCAACTTCAGCTCTGGGGCCACCGCTGTCTTCCGCAGGGAACCCAAATTCTTTTCTTTTTTTAAGTTTATTGATTTATTTTGAGAGAGAGAGAGACAGAGAACGCGCACATGAGTGGGGGTAGAGGCAGAGAGAGAGAGAGAGAGAGAGAGAGAGAGAGAGAGAGAGAACCCCAAGCAGGCTTCTCACTGTCAGCTGGGAGCCAGACTGGGGGCTCAAACTCACGAACTGTGAGAGTATGACCCTGAGCCGGAATCAAGAGTCAGATGCTTAACTGACTGAGCCTCCCAGGTGCCTCTGGAATCCAAATTGTTAATAAAGTATTATTTTTTAAAGTTTTATTTATTTTGAGAGAAAGAAAGAGTATGAGTAGGGGAGGGGCAGAGAGAGAGGGAAAGAGAGAGAGCATCTCAAGCAGGTTCCCTGCTGTCAGTGCAGAGGCTGATGTGGGGCTCGAACTCATGATCTGTGAAGTCATGACCTGAGCCAAAACCGAGAGTTGGATGCTCAACCGACTGAGCCACCCAGGTGCCCCTGGAATCCAAATTCTTAACCAGGCTTCTCTAGTAACTCCTACGGGCAGCTTGAAGTCAACGCCACTGACACAGTGGCCACAAGTTAAATGAGACAACTGTGAGATGTGGATTTTTTTTAAGAAGCTGATGCTACATTTGGTCATATTACTAGAAGCATAGCCCCCAGGTTAGGGGAGGATATGAGATAATGGTTACTATCTGGGTTCAAGTCCTACTTTTGCTACTCCCAATTGTGTAAACCATGGGCCAATGTCTACACTTCTTCCTGCTTCTGTAGAGTGGAGATAAGGGTACCTGTCTGTCAGGGTTGTTTGAAGGACTCGAAGAGATCCCGTCGGAAGCACTCAGCACAGGGCCTGCCCTTAGGAATGAGTCACACTGCTCAAGTCTGTTGGCAACCCTGTGTCTGATTTCAGGAACATGTTTAGAGAGGGAATGTCCGGAGGTAGGGGGGCTGGAAGAACTGAGGGGCTGGGAGGATGCTTGAGGGTCTATAACCGGGGCAGGGGACAGAGGTGTCTGGGGAACAAGGGGTGTGTGGTGCTTAAAAATACCAGTCGAGGGTCTAGTGTGCAAGAGGGAATGGGGATCAGGGGGCATCGTGCGTGAGCAAACACCTGCAAACCCCTGGAGCTGGGAAGGGAATGGACTGACTCGCGGGCTGGTGGCTTCACTCGAAGCCCTTCAGGCGGACGCCGAGCGAGATCTCTGTTCCCCAAAGCAAGCGGTTTCTGGTGCGGTGCCTCTGCCCCTCGCGGAGCGTGGTCTGATCGTGGGGGAAACACAGACACGCATCTGCTGCGATAGTTGCTTCCATACTTATTCATGTACTTGGCACACACACGCACACACGCTCCGGACACATCCATACACATGTATGTTTGTGCGTATGTTTATGTCGTAGAAAACATCAGGCGGGCGTCTTGGGCCTGTGGTTTCAGAGAAGCGGGTGGCAACGTCCATCAGGCCTGAGCCAAATTTGAATTACAGTAAGGGGGCGCCTGGGGGGCTCAGTCAGTTAACTTCCTTCGGCTCAGGTCATGATCTCACAGTTCGTGGGCTCGAGCCCCGCATCGGGCTCTGTGCGGACAGCTCGGAGCCTGGTGCTGCTTCGGATTCCGTGTCTCCCTCTCTCTCTGCCCCTCCCCGACTCATGCTCCGTCTCTGTCTCAAAAATAAACAGAAAACATTTACAAATTAAAAAAAAAAAAAAAACCAGTAGAACTTTGGTTTGCACGCAGAATTCGTTCTGGAAACGTGCTCGTCATGCAAAGCGCTTGTGTATCAAAGCGAATTTCAGGAACCATCGGCTGAGTTGTGATCATGTGACGTGTGGCATCACGTTCGACCCGTGTTGCAAGACATCGCTCGTCTATGAAGCGAAAATGTATTAGAAACCTTGGCTGGTCTCGCGGCACCGTCGCTGAACGAGTTACTCGCGATCCAGGGTTTTACCGGACGTATACATGCAGTGTTACGGACTGAACGTTTCTTTCCCTCCCACATCCACATGTTGGACCGTCACCCCCGGCGTGATGGTGTTTGGAGGGGGCCCTTTGGGAGGTGGCGAGGTCATGCGGGTGCAGCCGCCACGGATGCCACGAGTACCCTTAGAAGGGAGACCCCCGAGAGCTCCCTCGCCCCTCCTGCCAGCCAGGATGATGGACGCCACGAGAAGGGGGCCGACTAGGGTCCTCACCAGACCCCACCCCACGGCCTCCACGCTCCGGGTGCCTCTGGCGTCCTTAGCAAGCCGGTCCGAGGCCGCCGATGACTCTGGTGCTGGAGTTCGCGGGCTGCAGTGGCCACGAAACCACGACCACGGGTGGAGCCTTGCCCACCTGGCACGCATCTGTGGTCGTCTTCTGCCCTTGCCTTGTTTGGATTTTGCCCCTCACACCGGCTTCCACGTCACATGTTTCCTTCTGTCCGCTGCTTGGGGCCGGAGACTGGTCCCCGGCTCTCCCTCGGATGGTGCTACGTGCCCGTCTGCGTCCGTGGGGCTCCCGGCAGAGCCCCGCCCTGGTGTCCTAGGCTCAGTGTTGTCAGGGTGATACCAGCTCCAACCTTTCAGCTCTGGACTGACCTCTACCGCGAGCTACAGCCGGAGGGGCCCTGCCCGGCAGGGACAGAGGGGCCCTGAAACCCCAGCAGGAAACCAGAAGCGAGGGGGGGGGGGCCATCCCTTGGGGCGTCCAGTCGGTGGCGTGGTGGCCAAGAGACACAGGGCAGCATCATCCCCACAAACGCAACGTCACAGGCTCCAGGGAGGGCATCTCTAGCTGGGAAGAGTCGGTCCGTTAAAAAAGAAAAAGAATTTAAAATTGTTTCCTTCTTCCCTGTTGTTCTCCGTGCTGCAGACAGTGCTTGGCATGCAGCGGGAGGCTGTGTGTGCATCCACGTGTGCGTGGGTACGTGCATGTACACGGCAGGTAGGAGTTAGGGGATGGGACGGAGGCACTTCGGGGTCAAGCCCGGTGGACAGGCGGTCGCTTAACTAGGCTCTCTGAAGGGTCGAGGGACTGAAACCCAGTTCATGTTGACGTAAGCCCGTGGGTGCGTGGTGGGGAGAGTGTTATGGGCTGGTGGGTCCACCCTGCCAATTCATGTGTTGTAGCCCCAACCCTCAGCACCTCAGAATGCACTGTTCTTGGAAATAGGGTCTTTACGGAGGTGATTAAGTTAAAATGAAGCCGTTAGGGTGGGCGCTGATCCAATATGACCCGTGTCTTCATAAAAAGAGGGTCCTGGGACAGAGACAGTCACAGGGGGATGACCACGTGAGCACAGGGGGAGAAGACAGCCACCGACACGCCAAGAAAGGGGATCTGACACCTTGATCTTGGATCTCCAGCCTCCAGAACTGTGAGAAAAACATTTTTTTAATGTTTATTTATTTTTGAGAGAGAGAGAGAGAGAGCGCGCAAGCAGGGAAGGGGCAGAGGGAGAGGGAGACACAGAATCCGAAGCCGGCTCCAGGCTCTGAGCTGACAGCACAGAGCCCGGCGTGGGGCTCGAACTCACGAATTGGGAGACCGTGACCTGAGCCCAAGTCAGACGCTTGCCCAACTGAGCCACCCAGGCACCCCTAAATTTCGTTTTCAAGTCACCTGGTTACAACAGACCTAGCAAACTAATAAAGGGAAGCAATGGTGGGGGGTGGGAGGGGAAAGGGTTAGGCCGTCACTCAACCAAAACTCAAGAGGCAGGGGTGGTTCGGGCAGGGACAGGGTGATCCGGGCAATATATGATCTTCCTGCTGCCCTCAACGGTCTTGTATTCTGGCTCTGGGTTTGTCCCTTCCTCTCGGGCATCCTCTTGTGGGAGGGACATGGCAGGCTGCAACCCCGGGGCACACCTTCCAGCTCAAGATCCGAGAGAAAAGTGAGCGCCAACCTTCCAGTCCCCATTTTGGGCCATCCGGGTAGGTTCTGATTTTCTCCTCTCAGGTCTCGGGGCCTGTTCCTGGGGCTCCGGCACCTCCACCGGGCTGCAGAGCTGGGATTGGTCCAGCCAGGGTCATGTGACCTCCCTGAAGGCAGCGGTGGGGGTGGGAGTGGGGGTGGGGGTGGGGTTGGAGGAGGGGGGGAGGCAGTGGGGGGGGGCCCAGAGGGGCACCAGGATCACAGCCACACCCCCAGTCGTGAAGGTGGAGCAGTCCCCCAAGGCTGGCAGAGGAGGGAAAAGTGTGCTCAGCAGAGCGAGGGAGGCCCAGAGGGGGAAAGGAATTGGCCTCAGAACACACAGCCTGTGTCTGTGGCTGAGCCTGGGGGACAGTGAGCCCGAGGCCAGGTCTCTGACTCCCGGTGTGGTTGGAAGAGGACAGCTCGGCTGCTGTCAGGCTCCGTCACTAACTTGCTGTGAGGTCTTGGGCAACTGTCCAAAATCTCCTGCTTCTATCCCATTTTTGTTTGTTTGTTTGTGTTTTAATAAAATGAGAATGATGGGGGTGTGGTGTGCCAGGCGAGGGAGTGGATCCGGCTTCCAATAAAGTCGTGCTTAATACGGAGGAAGTCTTTTCTGTCCTGGGAACATCTGGCTTTAGGAGTTTTTTATTGTAAACAGCAGGGGTGTGGCCAGCGAGCCTCAGGCCATTGGTTTCAAGCCCAGACTGCAAAGAGCCAGTCTGCTCCCACTCACTCACCCAGGACCCTGGGAATCTATGTGACCGCCCTATGCCTCAGTTTCCCCATATGTCTGATGAGAAAAACAACGTCTACCTGAAAGGATTGCCGGGGGTGGGGTGGGGGGGATTCAATGGGGAAAAAACACTATAGCTGTGGTTCTCACTCAACTGGGGAAGATTCTGCCTCCCCAGGGGACATTTCGTGATGCCTGGAAAAATGTGGGAGGACCTGAGCTGAAATCAAGAGTCAGACGCTTAACCAACTGAGCCACCCAGGCGCCCCAATAATGGCATCTATTGAGTAGAGGCCAGGGATGCTTCTGAACATCCCGCAATACACGGGGGACAGGCCCCCCCACAAAGCATTCCTGAATGTCAATGGCGCCGAGCTTGGGAAACCCTGCGGCAGAGGACAGGGCGAGTGCCCAGTCTAGGCCGTCTAGTATTAGGTCTGAGCTCCGGGGTCAGACGCCCCTGAATCCTTGAGTCTGTCTCTGGTGCTTCTGTGAACGTCTGGGTGTCTGGACTCAAGGGTGTTTCCCTCTGTGAATATCTGGGGGCCCGTATCCCCTGGGGTCCTTGCTTACCCCAGCTGCTGAGGAGAGGATACCTCTCTCAGGAAAGCAGAAAGCCTTTGGGCCACACTAAAGCCTCCCACTGCTAGAGTCCCCTGAGCGCCGCGGGCACGAATCCCTCAGGACTGGAGACTCGGCGGGGGCTGTCCCACCCCTAAGACCCTATCCCACCGAGCCAACGAGACTCCAGCCCCAGACTCTGCTAGAACCACCGGGGTGAGGACCTCTCTCTCTTGTGTAGGGTTGCAGACCTGGGAGGTCGTGTGTCTCGTGGTCATTTGCCAACAGTGGGGACGACCTGTCCGAGAGTGACCCTGCTAGAGAGGGAGGCAAAGCCCAGAGAGGGGGAAAGGGGAGCGTCCTGAAAACATCATTGGGTGCTCTGATGCCAGCCATCCCCAAAGCCAGTCACAGTTCTGGACTGTTCTTTACAGAAGCCAAGACATCCTTTGTACTTTGTTTTTGTGTGTTTTTTTTTCATGTTCATTTATTTATTTTTGAGAGAGAGAGAGACATTCCTTGGTACTTTTAAACCAGTTTTTGAGTTGGGTTTCTATCTCCGGTCACCGGCTAATACAGCAATCCCACCTGCCCGAAAATCCTTTTTTTTTTTTCCCTACCAGTGGTGTTTTCTCTGGAGATTTTCTTCTATTTGTTTCCCCACCAATCATAAGCTTCTCGAGGTAGTGTTTGTGTTAGTAAACTAAATTCCCTCTGGACCTTGCAGCAGCTTGAACTTCCTGCACTGATGGGAATGTTCTGCATCCGTCCCGTATGGTAGCCGCCAGCCCCACGTAGCGATGGAGACCTTGAAATGTGCTGGGGTGACTGAGAAATGGAAAGTTACTTTTTTTTTTTTTAATTTTAATTAACTGGGGCGCCTGGGTGGCTCCGTCGGCTAAGCGTCCGACTTCGGCTCGGGCCATGATCTCCCGGTTGAAGAGTTCGAGCCCCGCCTGGGGCTCTGTGCTGACAGCTGGGAGCCTGGAACCTGCTTCGGATTCTGTGTCTCCCTCTCTCTCTGCCCCTCCCCCACTCGCACCCTGTGCCTCTCTCTCAAAAAGAAATAAAAACATTTAAAAAAATTTTTTAAACTACAATTTTAATTAATGTAAATAATGTAAATAATGTAAAAATACAAATTTAATTAATTTTAATTAATTAATAGTTTAAACGGCCACGTGTAGCCCGTGGCCGCTCTATCAGATGTCATGGCCCCATTGTGTCCTGCATGAGTTTTGTTTCCTATCACTGCGTTTGTTTAACAAACAAAGAGTCTGTGTTGGATGCCGTATTGGGGTACACAGCAAGGTCCCAGGGCCCCCCCGCGAATAAACTTAATGCGAAGCGGAAATGCGGAAAGTTTCGGTGGAGGCCCGGTTGACGTCCTCTGGGTCACAGGAGGGTTGGGGGAGGGACCAAACAAGGCTACTCGAGGGAATTAGGTCCTGAGATGGATGAATCCTCCCGTGCTCCCCTGAGGAGTCCTCCTGGAAAGTGGGACCCCATCGGGGAGGCCCCTGGAGGGCAGGGCCAGGCAGAACGGGGTGTTTGCAGACAGGTTCATGTGCCTTCTCTACCCACCGTGTCCGTTTTCTCATCGGTACAACAGAATCAGTGATAGTACACGCCTCTCGGGGAAGCGTCAGGATTAGAGGAGATGCTTGTGCAAAGCCCTTAGCGTACAGAAGCGTCTAGAACAAACACACAAGCAAAATCTTAGCTGCTAATTATTATGGGAGTTTGGCCCCCTCGTCTGGAGGGCCCGGTGAGGCTTAGGGACCCTCAGGGAGACCTGGCCTACGTCGGCCCTGCCCTGGCCTCGGCTTGTCCACCAGGGAAGGGCCTTCCTTTCGTGCCTCCCCTCAACGACGGGGCGGGCTGAGCCATGGGAAACGCACCGCGGGGAAGGAGCTCTGTCAGGCCCCGGTGAATCAGGAGGGGTTGGGCGTTTCTCACGGGTCCGATACCGTTTCCTGCGAGGTTTTCCCCCCACTCTTGCAGACCAGCATGGCTTAAAGCAGACATCTCAGATTTCTCCCTGGGGTCGCGAAAGAGCCACCCGACACCTCTGTTGTGCCCTGACGGCCCCCGGTGCCACCTCATGGGCCCATTGTATCAGTCTGTGGCCCCGAGAGTCCACTTGAGCCACGAGTCAGAGCAGAGGGAAAGGGACACCGTTACAGAAGGTGGAGACTTCACGTCCAGTTAGGAAGCGCTGCCGGCAGTGAGGGTGATGTAAATGGGCAGGAGGCAGAGCGGGTCCCCCGGGAGTGGGCGGAAGCCCAGCGGAAGTTCTGCTGTTGCTCGATGCTCCTTCAGCACTCTCAGGAGACGAGCTCCCCGCTTCCTTCACCCAGCCATGTGGGCCTTATGCCAGCCTCATTTACTCTGGCCCGCCTACCACGGGACCTTTGCACATGCCGTCCCGGCAACCTAGAATCCTTTTCCCTCTCCTCTTCACGTGCTGAACTCGCCTCCCTCCAGGCCTCACCGCCTCTTGACCACACTAAACACCCACGTGATAACCCCCCCCCCCCCCACCTACCATCTTCCCCTGCTCTCAACACCGGTCTTAGTTACGCTCTTACATTGCCTGAGGAGTATTTGATTCGTGTGTCTTTTCCCCGCTGGACTAGAAGGTGTGCAAGGGCAGAGGCTGGGCAGGACTCCATTGACCATTATATCCTCAGCATCTAGCTTATCCTCTCGCCCTGCCTGGAACGTTCTTCCCCCAGGTGTTGGCGGGGCTGGCTCCTTCCCAGAACTTAGGTCTCGGTTCAAAGGTCCTCTGGGCGCCCCCACCCCTGCACCACATTACCACTGTCCGAAATCAACCCCCCTGGCCACGGGCAAGCTTCTGCAAAGCAGGAAGAGAGCCGTCACCAAGAGCAGGACGAGGTGGCACTGGGAGAGATAAACGTCGGCTGTTGAAGACCCCCAGTGAGCAGCCTGAGCTGACTGAGGCCACCACCGGATACCAGAGGGCAATCTGGAAATGGAAGTACCGTGGGAGGGGTGAGGCGGGCAAGCTACTAATGCTAAGGGAGGGTCCCCGATCAGATGTTCTCCTCCTGGAAACGGGGAGCGCAGGCCCCAGACTTTTCCAGCAGGACAGAGAGCCTCTCAACTCCACTTCGAGTGACGCCCCCTGGTGAGGTAAGTCCTGTGCTGGGAGGTGGGGGTGGGGGTGGGATCCCCAGCGTTGCAGCGACAGGAAGCATGCAGCCAGGGTGGAGGACCCTGGGGTGGCGAGGCAGATGACTGAGTCTGAGTCCCTGCCTTGGGACTTCTTAGCTTTATGGAGCTGGGTGAGCCCCTCAGCAGCCCCCCACCTCAGTTTCCCCATCTCTGAAATGGGTGGGTAATCTCTCCCAAAGAGGCTGTTGGGAAAATTAAAGGAGAACACACGTAGAGAAAGGCTACTATGAATGAGCCGCTGTGCAGTAGTATTTATTGTTACAGTGTTAAAATTCACTCTTGGGAAGACGCTGGGGCCGTGATCAGCAACTAAAAGGCCAAGAGCATCATCTCTGTTCGTGGACAACTTTTCCCTTTGCGGCCAACAAATTCCCTCTGTGTTGGGACACCTTCTCACCAGCCAACTGTCGCCAGTAACGTGGGCTTCAGAAGTCGCCGTGTCCCACGGGCTTTCTTTCCTCGCCGCTCACCCGCCAGGAGCCCGTTGGAGCCTCGAAGAGCAGCGTGGACGGGATGGGCCAGAGCCTACGGGCTTCGATGGGAAGGGGGTGGGCACAGCTTGGAGCTCTGGAGGGTCTGGGTGGCCCCGCAGCGGACGTGTCCTGCCACATCTTCCCGCTCTGCCACGTGCAGCCCTGTTTAGTGACCTCGAGGTTTGGGGTCGCTGTTCTGAGGCCCCCTCTGTGCTGCCTGGGCTGCGTAGAGGCCCTTCCCCTTCCCCTTCCCCTTCATCTGGGCCAGGTTGTCATGCGGCTCCTCCCTGCCCCCTGCAGCCTGGGGCCCAGGGGGCAGGTGGGTGACTGAGGTGCTGACAGACAGATTTTAGGAGAATAGCTCTGCCCAGCTAATGACAAAGGGACCTTCCAGAGGTGTCTGGGTCAGAAAGCTGAGAGTCTGCTGGGCAGGTGACTTTTTTTTTAAATGTTTATTTTGAGAGAGAGAAAAAGAAGGAGAGAGAGAGAGAGGGAGACGGAGAAGGAGACGGGGAGAGAGAGAGCGTGCAAGAGCGAGGGGGAGGGGCAGGGAGAGAAGGAGAGAGAGAAGCCCAAGCAGGCTCCGAGCTGTCAGGACAGAGCCTCATGCGGGGCTCCATCCCACGACCACAAGATCATGACCTGAGCCAAAATCAAGAGCTGGACACATAACTGACGGAGCCACCCAGGCTCCCCAGGCAGGTGCCTCCTGGTGGCCCTGGTCCCCGCTTCTGGGAGAAATATGGGGTGCCTCTGCCTACTCTGCTTCTCCCTAGCCTCTGGCACCAACTACTCCTCTCTAAGGGGCCAGCACCCATGGACACAGATGATGCCACTCCAAGAAGCACATTCATATATTCACAGGTCCGGAAGCCACATCACCCTCCACGACCACACGACTCAGGCCCTTTGCACAGGATGTGGCAGGTCCCTGTTCTTCAGGCAGCCACCCTGCCCGCTTGAGTCACGAAAAGCCAATTCCAAACGGTCACTTGGCTGCCAAGGACCGGGGCGTCAGGTGGGAGAGAGTGTGCTATTAAGGTATCATTTGGACCGAAAGGTGCTTTCGAGGTTGTCCGCATCGCCCCAGGCCTGCTGGCCCAATGTTGCACATTTTGGGGACAATGCCATCCCTGCCGGTGACCCCCCCCCCCATACTGTCCACTTGCCCATCTTGCCCCCAGTGGGGTGGAGTGGGGGTGGGAAAGGCAAGCTCCATTTCCGACAACTCGGGTGAATGTTGGCTTCAGATAATCAGGCCCCCTTGTGCTACCCTTGCTCACCCTGTGGGAGTCATTTCCTGCCTGGTCTGCTGCTTCCCAAGAGGCAGATCCCAGGGTTCCGGGTCACCCAGCCTGGAGGCTGGCTTGGGAGTGACCTGTGGCATTGGGTTAGAAGACGTTTTACTTCCCCCTCCGGGCTGCAGGCCCCAGGTGTGGCTGAATGTGGCTGGAATTTGGAACCTCAGCAAAGCCACCTTAGATACCAGAGCTTCCCGCCCCGCCCCCCCTCCCCCCCCCGAAAGGACACGGAATCAGAAATGAGACCCTAGAAGGCTAAACATCAGATGAACGGAGGGCCATCCACCCGCCCACCAGCTGGGCGTTTGGTTTCCATGGGCAAGAAAAGCTGTGCTTATCTTAAGATCAGAGAGAAAACCATGGTCTTCGGCATCGGGGAGGAAGGGTCACTTTCAAGTTCCTCAGGCCTCAGTTTAGGCTTTTCCCGCAGGGGGAACTGGTTCATTGGGCTGAGGAACATGTACTTTGACGGTTCTTGGAGGCCGACACCTGTTCAAGTCTTGGGAGTTCAGGCCTGTCATTGACTCTGGTGCGAATGGCCCCAACGGCGGTCGAGCATCGTGGTCCCAACAAAGGATTCGCTTTGACAACCAAAGTGTCAGGGGAACTCCAGTGCATGTCATCCCTCCCAAGAACTCCAGTGCATGTCGTCCCTCCCAAGTCATCACTCAGCGCTGAGGTCAACAGACTCGAGCCCGAACACATAGATCCAACTGGTTTTCAAGGGTTGTGTCTGTGGACTTTTTTTTCCTCTCTCTCTCTCTCTTTTTGGTCAAGCCCTACTGGGGGCTCTAGAGAGTCTGAACATTAAGCATTCCTTTCCTCCTTGTGCATGTTGTTCCAACCGGAACACTGTTGGGGAGAACCAGTTCAAGGTCAGTCCGGTGCTGTCAGTGGGAACTCACAGCTCCCTTCTAGCCTGGTTGCTTGCCACCTGTCTCCTGAGAGGTTACAAAGTGGGTTACAGACATTAGCACGTGTTAATTCTCACAATGTCCCTGGGAGGGAACCAGGAAGTGTTGTGGATGCAGGTGTTGAGGCACAGAGGGGTGAGGCCACCAGCAAGAAGCCACATAGCCAAACAGTGGCAGAGTCAGGAAAAGGGCGGGGGGTGGGTTCTCTCCACCACGTCAATGACTTTGCTTTCCAGCCTTCATCTCCATGAGGGCATTGGTGAACACACCCCCGTTCCAGGTGACTGAGACCTCACCACACAGGTTTGTTGGGTTAATAGTGACAAGCATTTCCCTGCCCCCAATCCCAACCCCGTTGTCGAACTTGGTCGTCGCCGGCCTGAGTCAGTCAGCCCGGATCCCGTCCTCAGGATGTCCATCCTGACGACAGGAAACCTGCATTTCCTGGAACCGTTGCTGCTAAGCCCCGCCCCGCACCCTCCCGGCGCTGGAGCCCGGCCTGGGAGCAGGCAAAAGGCTCTTCTCCGCGTCCACCCCATGTGCCCCATGGCTTTTGGGGTGGAAGGGAGTGGCCGCCCCATTTTGCAGTCTCCCAAGGGAGATTCAGCGAGCTGAGTCAGAACCCGGGTGCTCAGTTGTGGGGGGCACAGGTGCTGGAGCCAGGAGCCCCGCCAGGCTGGCTGGAAGGGCCCCCGTGCCGACGGGTCAGCCTCAGGCTGTGCTCGCCCCTGGCACCGCCCTTGCTGGGTGCCGTGTGTCCGGCTGGAGCCGCACCTGCGCTTTCTGGGAGGGTGCTCTTGGGGAACTGCCTGCCTCCTTCCAACGGCGGCAGCTCAGTTCAAGGCCCCGGGGACCACCCGGCCTGCTCAGTGGCTGGCGGTCACTCTGGGTGGGGCCTGGGTTATAGAGAGGCTGGGCCGACAGGTCCTCCCACTGAGCGGACAGGTCCACAACCCGCTGAAGACAGGCAGGCCGGTGTCCCCTCGTTCCTCGGAGCGCCCGTCTGAAACTGCGACAGTCTGCTGGGATTGTGCCCGGGAGGGGCGCATCCCTGGCCCGCGGCCACTACGTGCAGTGGTGACAGCATCTGGCTACCCTTCCTCCGCGGGTGTGTCCGTGTTGGGGCTGGTGGGTCGTCAGTCCCTTACACATTGGTGACCTCGAGGCCATTGTAGCCTTCCAGCCGGCACTGCTCTGGCCTGCCCTGGGGGTCGTCGTCTCCACAATCTTCATTTTGAAGAGAGCCATAGTCATCATGAAAATCGGGGTCTTTGCTGCTGAAGCCCCTTCCTATCTTCCCCAGTGGCAGCTGAGAAGAGAGAGATGAAGGTCAGAGGAAAACAGGAACGGGGTGCCTTGGGATCTGGAAAACGTGGGGTCCCCCCATTCTCATTGCTGCGTGACCTTAAGCAACTTGCCTAACCTCTCTGTGTGCTTCCTGCTGCTCAGAGACCCCTGAGAGGATTTTGTGAGTCAACCCTCGGAGAGAGCTTTGTGTTCCCAACTGAAGGAACTGATTGGTTGCCCAGGGTGAGGACAAATATAGTGTGATTGTCCTCAAAAGTTTCCTACCTCCCTCCTCAGCAGGAGGAGCATGGAGAATGGGTATAACAAGACAGGCGAGAATGTCTGAGCAGGGGCGTGAGGTCTGACTGCGTTCCCAAGTCGAGAAGAAATATTCTAGCACTTCCTGGTGTGGCAGAAAGGGTGTGCGTGTTTTGGAGACTCAGAAACTGGGCTTTGGATCCCTGCTTTGCCACTTCCTGGCTGTGTGACCTGGGATGAGTCACCTGCCCTCTCTGAGCCTCAGTTTTCCCAGCTTCAAGGTGGGAACAGAAGTTCCTTTTTCCCAGAGTTGTCACAAAGAGTAGAAGTTGGATCTGTAAAGCACACAGCCAGGTGTTGGCAAAGGGTGGCTATTATTAACCCTACACAGCAGGTCCTCAGTGTGTATTTATCTCTTATTTTGAACATATCTCTATTATAATCTTCCTGATGGCACTTTGAAACTACTTATTCCCTCGACTGCCAGACCAGTGTTTCTCGATCTTTTGTTCCATGTTGCCACCTTTAAAAACGGAGACTTTTCCAATATTTTCTCCTAATCCCACCCCCCCCATCAAATGTTCACCCCACAGATACACTGTGCTTCTGTTCATGTTCCGTATACATACCTGTGCTTCATACATAAAAAGAGTGAGGTTTTTGTCCCTTCCCACCAAACCCATTTTCACCCCATTCTAGACTGCACGTTTTGGACCGAGAGCACGGTAAGAGTAAGGGAGAGAATTTATTCATGCTTAGTCCCATTGATGCTCGGGGTGGTGCCTAAAACACAATTAGGATCCAAAAAACGTTTGCTGCCTGAATGGAAGAATTTTTGGATTATCCACTTGGGCCATCTGTGTCTACACACTTCCATTTAGGAATCTGGGTCAGTCTGAGTCTGTGTGAACAGATCCAAACTGCACGTGCTTCCATATACCAGAGGCTAATCTGCCCCTATGGGTCGGGTCATTGGAGTTCAAGAGCTAAGTCGGTGGTTCTCAGAGTTTGGGGTGCATGGAACCCTCTGGACAGCTTGGCTGCAACCAAGGATCCCCGTTACCCCAGAGGCCCTTGGTTTTAGGAGGCCCGGGTGGGGGCTCCTGGGTGGCTCGGTCGGTTAAGCGTCTGACTCTTGATTTCGGCCCAAGTCATGATCTCACCGTTGGTTGAGTTCGAGCCCCGCGTCGGGTTCTGAGCGGAGCTCACAGAGCCTGCTTGGGATCCTCTGTCTGTCTGTCTGTCTCTCTCTGCCCCTGCTCACACTTGCTTTCCCTCTCTCTCATTCTCTCTCAACAAATAAACAAACATTTAGGAGGCCCAGGTGGGTCCCAGAAGCTGCCTGTGATTCTGATGCAGGCGGGCGAGACCTGTGCTTTGAGATGCTACTCTAAGCCTTGGGTGGGGGCTGGGCTTAAAGCATCATGCAGGTCAGTTGAAGGTGTCTTCCTCTCTCCCGTCTGCATCTGTGACCTGGTCCATTGGTCCCCCTCCACAAGCCAAGACAGGAGCTGGGAGGGGGCATCATGGGTCCAGATGACAAAAAGACCTTCTCCAGGCTGCAGGAGCCTCGGGTGAAGGCGTCAGCGTCTTACCCGGCCAGCCTTGTATTTAATGCCGCCGCTGCTCTCCTCCTTCCCAGCCCGGGTGACGCTGGAGGCCCTCCCTGGGGGTGTTCCGAAACGCTCAGCCTCCCGGATGCCTGAGGAGCTGGGGAGAGACACATTCTGAGTCAGCGGTGGGGGACCCGGTCAGCTACCATCACCCGGAGACACACACACACACTCACACAGGTGACAATGACCGTAACTGCTGCAATTTACCGCGTACCTTCTGTGTGCTAAGCACCCCTGTGCTACGGATGCACTCTGAAGCTTCAGGAAAATCGCCCCCGCCCTGCTTTTGAAATCTGTGTCTCCCCCGCCCCACCCCACAGTGACTTGTTGACTGAAGTGACCCCACTACTCCCTTCTCTGTGTTAAAGTGCTGAAGGCTTCTGTTACAATAGGATTCCGCAAACTGCGGCCTGCAGGCTGGAGCCGGCCCGCTGACTGATTTTGCAAATAAAGTTTTATTGGAACACAGCTACGCCCGTTAGTTGTTTATGTGTTGTCTAAGCCTCCTTTCTTGCTATGAGAACAGAGTTGTATACTTTTTAAAAAATGTTTATTTATTTTTGAGAGAGAAAGAGACAGAGCATGAACAGGGGAGGGGCAGAGAGAGAGAGGGAGACGCAGACTCTCAAGCAGGCTCCGGGCTCTGAGCTGTCAGCACAGAGCCCGACGTGGGGCCCCTGAACCCACGAGATCATAATCCGAGTTGAAGTTGGATGCTTAACGAAGTGAGTCACCCAGGTGCCCCTGTATATATCTTTTTCTTTTTTTAATTTTCTTTTTTCTTTTTTAAAATTTACATCCAAATTAGTTCGCATATAGTGCAACAACGATTTTAGGAGTAGATTCCTTAGTGCCCCTGACCTATTTAGCCCATTCCCCCTCCCACAACCCCTCCAGTAACCCTCAGTTTATTCTCTATATTTAAGAGTCTCTTATGTTTTTCCCCCTCCCTGTTTTATATTATTTTTGGTTCCTTTCCCTTATGTTCATCTGTTTTGTCTCTTAAAGTCCTCATGTGAGGGGCGCCTGGGTGGCTCAGTCGGTCAAGCGTCCGACTTCGGCTCAGGTCACAATCTCGCGGTATGTGAGTTCGAGCCCCACGTCGGACTCTGTGCTGACTGCTCAGAGCCTGGAGCCTGTTTCAGACTCTGTGTCTCCCTCTCTCTGACCCTCCCCCGTTCATGCTCTGTCTCTCTCTGTCTCAAAAATAAATAAACGTTAAAAAAAAAATTTAAAAAAAAAGTCCTCATGTGAGTGAAGTCATATGATTTTTGTCTTTCTCTGACTAATTTCACTTAGCATAATGCCCTCCAGTTCCATTCACGTAGTTGCAAATGGCAAGGTGTCATTCTTTCTGATTGCTGGGTAATACTCCACTGTACATATATACACCACATTTTCTTTATCCATTCATCCATTGATGGACATTTGGGCTCTTTCCATACTTTGGCTATTGTCGATAGTGCTGCTATAAACATTGAGGTACGTGTGTCCCTTCAAAACAGCACACCTGGATCCCTTGGATAAATACCCAGTAGTGCCATTGCTGGGTCGTAGGGTAGTTCTATTTTTAGTTTTTTGAGGAACCTCCATCCTGTTTTCCGGAGTGGCTGCACCAGCTTGCATTCCCACCAACAATGCAAAAGAGATCCTCTCTCTCCACATCCTCGCCAACATCTGTTGTTGCCTGAGTTGTTAATGTTAGCCCTTCCGATAGGTGTGAGGTGGTATCTCACTGTGGTTTTGATTTGTATTTCCCTGATGATGAGTGATGTTGAGCGTTTTTTCATGTGTCAGTTGGCCATCTGGATGTCTTCTTTGGAGAAATGTCTATTCATGTCTTTTGCCCATTTCTTTACTGGATTATTTGTTTTTGTGGTGTTGAGTTTGATAAGTTCTTTATAGATTTTGGATACTAACCCTTTATCTGATATGTCACTTGCAAATACCTTCTCCCATCCCATCCCGTCAGTTGCCTTCTAGTTTTGCTGATTGTTTCCTTCTCTGAGCAGAAGCTTTTTATTTTGATGAGGTCCCAGTAGTTCATCTTTGCTTTTGTTTCCCTTGCCTCCGGAGACGTGTTGAGTGAGAAGTTGCTGCGGCCAAGATCAAAGAGGTTTTTGCCTGCTTCCTCCTCTAGGATTTTGATGGCTTCCTATCTTACATTGAGATCTTTCATCCATTTTGAGTTTATTTTTGTGTGTGGTATAAAAAAGTGGTCCAGGTTCATTCTTCTGCATGTCGCTGTCCAGTTTTCCCAGCACCACTTGCTGAAGAGACTGTCTTTATTCCATTGCATATTCTTTCCTGCTTTGTGAAAGATTAGTTGGTCATACGTTTGTGGGTCCATTTCTGGGTTCTCTATTCTGTTCCATTGATCTGAGTGTCTGTTCTTATGCCAGTACCATACTGTCTTGATGACTACAGCGTTGTAGTATAGCTTGAAGTCTGGGATTGTGATGCCTCCTGCTTTGGTTTTCTTTTTCAAGATTGCTTTGGCTATTCGGGGTCTTTTCTGGTTCCATACAAATTTTAGGATTATTTGTTCTAGCTCTGTGAAGAATGCTGGTGTTATTTTGATAGGGGTTGCATTGAATATGTAGATTGCTTTGAGTAGTATCGACATTTTAACAATATTTGTTCTTCCTATCCAGGAGCATGGAATCTTTTTCCATTTTTTTGTGTCTTCTTCAATTTCTTTCAAAAGCTTTCTATAGTTTTCAGCGTATAGATTTTTCACCTCTTTGGTTAGATTTATTCCTAGGTATTTTATGGTTTTATGTGCAACTGTAAATGGGATTGATTCCTTGATTTCTCTTTCAGTCACTTCATTGTTGGTGTATAGGAATGCAACTGGTTTCTGTGCATTGATTTTATATCCTGAAACTTTGCTGAATTCATGAATCAGTTCTAGCAGTTTTTTGGTGAAATCTTTAGGGTTTTCCATATAGAGTATCATGTCATCTGCAAAGAGTGAAAGTTTGACCTCCTCCTGGCCGATTTGGATGCCTTTTATTTCTTTGTGTTGTCTGATTGCAGAGGCTAAGACTTCCAATACTATGTTGAATAACAGTGGCGTGAGTGGACATCCCTGTCTTGTTCCTGACCTTAGGGGGAAAGCTCTCAGTTTTTCCCCATTGAGGATGATATTAGCATTGGGTCATTCATATATGGCTTTTATGGTGCCCAGGTATGATCCTTCTATCCCTACTTTCTTGAGGGTTTTTATCAAGAAAGGATGCTGTATTTTGTCAAATGCTTTCTCTGCATCTATTGAGAGGATCATATGGTTCTTGTCCTTTCTTTTATGGATGTGATGAATCACATTAATTGTTTTGTGGATATTGAACCAGCCCTGCATCCCAGGTATAAATCCCACTTGGTTGTGGTGAATAACTTTTTTAATGTATTGTTGAATCCGGTTGGCTAATATCTTGTTGAGGATTTTGCACCCATGTTCATCAGGAGAATTGGTCTATAGTTCTCCTTTTTAGTGGGGTCTCTGTCTGGTTTTAGAATCAAGGTAATGCTGGCTTCATAGAAAGAGTTTGGAAGTTTTCGTTCCATTTCTATTTTTTGGAACACCTTCAAGAGAATGGGTGTTAACTCTTCCTTAAATGTTTGGTAGAATTCCCCTGGAAAGCCATCTGGCCCTGGACTCTTGTTTTTTGGCAGATTTTTGATTACTAATTCGATTTCCTTACTGGTTATGGGTCTGTTCAAATTTTCTATTTCTTCCTGTTTCAGTTTTGGTAGTGTATATGTTTCTAGGAATTTGTCCATTTCTTCCAGATTGCCCATTTTATTGGCGTATAATTGCTCATAATATTCTCTTATTATTGTTTTTATTTTTGCTGTGTTGGTTCTGATCTCTTCTCTTTCATTCTTGATTTTATTTATTTGGGTCATTTCCTTTTTCTTTTTGATCAGACTGGCTAGTGGTTTATCAATTTTGTTAATTTGTTAATTTGTTATCAATTTGTTAATAAAGATATGAATTTATTGCCATTATGATGCTTGTAGAGTTGGAGCTTCTGGTTGTGTTCTCTGGTCCTTTTTAGTCTTTGTTGCTTTTGGTCTTTTTTTTTTTTTTCATCTTTTCTCCCCTCAGAGAGTCCCCCTTAAAATTTCTTGCAGGGCTGGTTTAGTGGTCACAAACTTCTTTAATTTTTGTTTGCCTGGGAAACTTTTTATCTCTCCTTCTATTTTGAATGACAGCCTTGCTGGATAAAGAATTCTCGGCTGCATATTTTTCTGATTCAGCACATTGAATATATTCTGCCACTCCTTTCTGACCTGCCAAGTTTCCGTGGATAGGTCTGCTGCAAACCTGGTCTGTTTTCCCTTGTAGGTTAGGGACTTTTTTTCCCTTGCTGCTTTCATGAGTCTCTCCTTGCCTGAGTATTTTGTGAATTTGACTATGATATGCCTTGTTGATGGTCGGTTTTTGTTGAATCCACTGGGGGGTCCTCTGTGCTTCCTGGATTTTGACGTCTGTGTCTTTCCCCAGGTTAGGAAAGTTTTCCGCTATGATTTGCTCACATACCCCTATTTCTCTCTCTTCCTCTTCTGGGACCCCTGTGATTCTGATGTTGTTCCTTTTTAATGAGTCATTGATTTCTCTAATTCTTAAATCGTGCTCTTTTGCCCTGATCTCCCTCTTTTTTTCTGCTTCATTATTCTCTATAAGTTTGTCCTCTATATCGCTGATTCTCTGTTCTGCCTCATCCATCCTTGCCGCTGCGGCATCCATTCGTGATTGCAGCTCAGTTATAGCATTTTTTATTTCATTCTGACTAGCTTTACTTCTTTTATCTCTGCAGAAAGGGATTCTAATCTATTTTCAACTCCAGCTAGTATTCTTATTATTGTGATTCTATATTCTGGTTCAGACATCTTGCTTGTATCTGTGTTGGTTAAGTCCCTGGCTGTCCTTTCTTCCTGCTCTTTCTTTTGGGGTGAATTCCTTCATTTTGTCATTTTGAAGGGAGAAAAGGAATTAATGAGGGAGAACAATTAACATTTTAAAAATATTAAAATTTAAAAAAGATTAAAATTAAAAACTTAAACACACACACACACACACACACACACAAATTGAATAAATGATGCTAGATCCTAGATGTGTTTTGGTCTGGGTGTTGAAAGTGGTTTGACAGATTAGAGAAAAAAAACGGGAGGGAAGAAAAAAAAGGAAATCATTTGACAGTTTGAAAAAAATGAATACACTGAAGTAGACTAAAATGAGATGATGGAGGTAAAACAGAATTTGCAAAAACATACACAGAAGTAAAGAATATAGTAGAAAAAATTAAAGAAAACTATTTTATTAAAAATTAAAAATAAAAATGAATTTTTCTTTTTCCATATTCAAGAAGGAGAAAAGAAACGAGAAAGAGAAAAAAGAGAAAAAAGAAAAAAAGGCAAAAAGGAAATCGTTTGAAAATTTGAAAAAGTGAATACACTGAAGTAGACTAAAATAAAATGGTGGAAGTAAAATAGAATTTGAAAAAATTTACATAAAAGCAAAAAAAAATAGAAAAAAATAAAGAAAAATATTTTTAATAAAAGTTGAAGGTAAAAATGAAGTTTTTCTCTTTCTGCATTCAAGAAAAAGAAAAAAACGAAAAAGAGAAAAAAGAAAAGGAAGAAAAAAGGAAATCGTTTGAAACTTTGAAAAGGTGAATACACTGTATTAGACTAAAATAAATGTTGGAAGTAAAATAGAATTTGAAAACATTTACACAGAAGTAAAAAATGTAGTAAAAAAACAAAGAAAAATATTTTTAATAAAAATTGAAGGTAAAAATGAAGTTTTTCTCTTTCTGCATTCAAGAAAAAGAAAAGAAGCGAAAAAGAAAAGAAAAAAAAGGAGATCGTTTGAAAATTTGAAAAGGTGAACACACTGAAGTAAACGAAAATAAAATTATGGAAGCAAAACAGAACTCGAAAAAATTTACATAAGAGTAAAAATATAGTAATAAAAATTAAAGAAAAATATTTTTAATAAAAATTGAAAATAAAAATGAATTTTTCTCTTTCTGTATTCAAGAAAACGAAAAGAAGTGAAAAAGAAGAAAAAAGAAAGAAAATGGGATAGATGGACTTGCTACCAGATTGAAATAGGACTGAAATTGCTTCATTTTCCCCTAGAAGTCAGCCTAGGAAGCGCTTTATGGTCCATAAACTCAGCAGGCGGTGAGACGTGTGTTCTTGAACAACGAGGTTGACCCGGGGCTCAGTGTAACGGCTCCGCTCTCCACTAGATGGCGCCGCCAGCCTCCTGGGGTGGGTTCTTGTGGCGCTCGTAGGTGCGTATGCGCATGCGCGGGAGCGGTGAAATGGCGCCACCCAGCTACCCGGTCTGTTCTCCCCATCAGCAGTCGCACACCCGTCCTCTGTCTTCAGCTCTTGTCCGCTCCCCGCTTCTTGCCTCTCCGTGACCAGGCCCCAGGCAGTCGCTCTCTCCCGAGTTTTGTCTCAGACGCGGCTGTTTTCCCCGGCCCCTTACTTCCGAAGGGCTGCCGCTTCGGCCCCTTCCGCCCCTCTGCGGGCGGGTCTCCCCCGGCAACGGCCGACGCCGGCCGCACCCAGGAAAGTTCGCCAAACCGTGCTGCTGCCGGAGCCCAGAGACCGCGGCCGGGTGCCAGCCGCCCCAGAAAAAGTTCGCGAGCTAGCGCAGCAGCAGCCTTTCAGGGATTATGGAAAATCGCAACTCGCATCTGGCACCAGGCTTCACCCTTAACGACCTCGTTCCAGCACCAGCGATCCGGCCGTTCTCTGGGGTCTGCTGGGCCCAGGTGGCCTCACAGCCTCCAGGGGAAGTCCTTCCGGCCGTGGAACCGCTTCTCCCCGTGTGGCCCGAGAACCTCCTGGACCCCGCTCTGCTCCTGGGGATTCGCCCTTCCCGCCAGAGCACCCACCGCCAGGTATCGAGCTGGGGAGTTGCAGCCTTTGCGCTCCCCTTGTTTATTACAGTCTTAATGGAATTTAAACCCTCTTCTTTCTCCTTTCTCCCTTTTTAGTTCAGTCCCTGCGGCTGTTTCCAATTTTCCACTTTCTCTCCAGCTGCTTTTGGGGAGGGGTGCTTTTCCCGTATTCTCCCCCCGACCCTTGACTCCGTCCTCTCTCCCCTCGCAAAAGCACCTCCCTGCCCACCGTGGCTTCTCGCTCCCCAAGTTCACTTCTCCGTGCGGCGTACCTGCTGAATTCTGTGGTTCAGGTTGTGCAGATTGTCGTGTTAATGCTCTAGTTTTCTAGGTGTGTAGGTTAGTTCAGTGTTGGTCTGGCTGCATTTCATGGACACGAGACCCACAAAAAACTTCCATGCTGTTCCACCATCTTGGCTCCTCCTCCCCCCCCCCATATATTTTTGATATAGACCGAGTGTCTGTGTTTTGACACAATTCCCAAGTGCTAACATATTTACTATCTAACCTTTTTTTTTTTTATTTGATAGAGAGGGAGAGAGAGAGAGTTTGCGTGCGTGTGAGTGGAAGAGAGGCGCAGAGGGAGAGAGAGAAAATCTTAAGCAGTCTCCATGATCAGTGTGGAGCTCAACGTGGGGCTTGAAACCACGAACTGTGAGATCATGACTTGAACTGAAATCAAGAAACCCAACTGACTGAGCCACCCAGGCGTCCCTCTGTTGGCCAAACCCCCGTCTCCCCTGGGCTCCGGCGTTCAGCCTTTGCCTGGAGGGTAGGCTGTAGCCCTGGCGGGAGCCTTGTGCATGTTCTCTGTCAACCTTGCCAGATCCAAGCCGCTTATGTCCAGAGAATTTCTCGGAGCTCTAGCAGGATTGAAATCCCGGCTCTACCTTTCATTGGCTGTGTGACCTTGAGCAAGCCATTTCGTTTCTTGGAAGCTTGGTTTCTAGGTCTGCAAAACGGGGATTATAATGTAGCCAACTTTATGATGTTAGTTAAAACGTGCTTCGAAGCTTAGCTGACGTCCAATAAATGGCCACAATAAGGGTTCATAGTAACATTTAGAACACTTTGCAAAGGAGTCGGCTCTGATTGACAGGCAGCCAGGGATCGGGGTGGTGGGAGCTGAGAGCCTTGGCCCAAGCTAACATGAAGGCAGACTTGCTAAGAGAAATGAACCCTCTAGGGTTTTTAAAGCTGCCCAGAGAAGTCCTGCTTCCGGGGCAAACTTTGTCGAGGGGGTTTAAGGCAGGGGAGAGGTGGCATGTAGGTGGTGCTGGCAGGTTGGAGGGCAAATCAAGCTGAGTTTTCAGATCCGTGGGTGCTGGGGGCTCCCCGGGTCTAGTGGGGAAGCCGTTCCAATGCAGAAGCCATGAAAATCTAAACTCACGCAGCCAGCAGTTTGCTGTCATGCATCGAAGTGCGTTAAATCCTCCTGACTTGGGGACACTAGCCATTGAATGAGCTTGGGAGAGCTGTCGGGGCCCTCGGCTTCCTCCTGGAGAAGATGTAGAAGTCAGGCCTTACCTGAGGATTCACGAGATCCTCGGTGGCAGGGATGGAACTTGACCTTGAGCCTCTAGGATCAAGATCCGGACCCTGGAGGACAGCGTAGGACCCTGGGCTCCACACCAGTGGAGTGGCCTGGCCTGACCTCCGAGCAGGTACGTCACCTGGGCTGTGTGTTCTGCAGAGAGGGGTGCGTAAAAGCTCTTCTCGGGGCGCCTGGGCGGCTCAGTCGGTTAAGCGTCCAACTTCGGCTCAGGTCATGATCTTGCAGTTCACGAGTTCAACCCCCACATCGGGCTCCATGCCGACAGCTCAGAGCCTGGAGCCTGCTTCGGATTCTGTGTCTCCCCCTCTCTCTGCCCCTCCCATGCTCATGCTCTCTCTTTCTCTCTCTCTCAAGAATAAGTAAACATTAAAAAAAAATTATGAAGTCCTACCTCAGAATGTGACCGTGTTTGGAGAGGATTCTTTGTGGAGGTAGGTAATTAAGTTAAAATGAGGTCATTCGAGTGGTCCACAGTCCGATATGACTGGTGTCCTTGCAAGAATCAGAGATTTGGGGGGCACCTGGGTGGCTCAGTCGGTTAAGCGTCCAACTTCAGTTCAGCTCATGATCTCGTGGTCTGTGAGTTCAAGCCCCACGTCGGGCTCTGTGCTGACAGCTCAGAGCCTGGAGCCTGTTTCAGATTCTGTGTCTCCCTCTCTGTCTCTGCCCCTCCCATGCTCATGCTCTGTCTCTCTCTGTCTCTCAATAATAAGTAAACATTAAAAAAAAAATTTTTTTTTTAAAGAAGATGGTGGGTGGGTTGAAGAACAAATCCATCAGGAAGATTGTCCTTCATTGTCGGGGGCATCCTGGGGGGCTCAGAGAAAGGGTTGTTCCCACCAGTACCGAACCACATTTAGGAGAGAGAGAGAGAGAGAGAGAGAGAGAGAGAGAGAGAGAGAGAGAGAGAGAGATAGGTCTTAACCTCCATTATTGCAGTTGAACCTGGGCATTTATACCCTGGGACAAAGGCTCAAAAGTCCCCCTGGGAGGGGTTCAGGGAGGGGCCTTGACACCTCCCGCTGTTGTTTGGTCATTCAGCTCACGCTTCAGGGAAGAAGCAGCGTATGATGGTTTAAATCCCAGCTCCACTGTTTATCAGCTGATGGGTCCAGGCAAGATAGGTAACCCTCTTGTACCTCAGTTTCCTCATCCGTGAAATGGGGCTCCTAGTATGTGTCTCCTGGTAGCTATCAAATGCTAGGCCCTGAGCCGGGCCCGTGGCAGAGGGCAGCCAGTGGCTGTGGCAGTTTGATGACCGCACCCTAGAGCTGCCTCTGCAGGAGGGAAGGAAAAGGGAGGAGGAGAGGGAGATGTTGGCCGATTCTTCCATTTTTGGAAACAAAATGGCAACCTCTGGACTGTGGGTCATGAGGCCATAGAATGGGAATGAGTAAGAAGATACAAAGTTTGTCTGCTGCTTCAGAGATCTAGCGGACACTCTGGGGGGCCCCTGGGTGGCTCAGTTGGTTAAGCAACAGACTCTTGATTTTGGCTCAGGTCGTGATCTCACAGTTTGTGAGTTTGAGCCCCGGGTCAGGCTCTCAGCATGGAGCCTGCCTAGGATTCTCCCTCTCCCTCCTTCTCTGCCCCTCTCCTGCTCACGCTGTCTCTCTCTCTCAAAATAAATACACATTAAACAAAAATACAGAGAACTCCATCTCTGACCTCATATCCAAGCAGAATATAAGTGGGCATTCTGGAAGGACCCATCCCTGTCCCTGACTCTGTTAGTGATGGGCTGTATCATCCTCCAGGCCGACGCTGGGGACAGTCCCCTATTTCCATGCAGACTTTCCATTTGGCTGCTCCGGGGCTGCAGCAAATGCCTTTGGAACACCACGGCTACTCCCTGCATCCTTTTTGTCCCCTGGTTTATTTCTCTGGATCTGGAACTCACAGAGGACTGACACACAGTTGGTGCTGGACGGGGGTTTATCAGGAGAAGCAGGAGGCGCGTGTCAGGGCAGATGCCGCGAGAGGATGTGAGACACTGCTCGTTTGGGTGTGTGTCTTGTCACAGAGACAGGAGGAGGCGGGAGAAGACGATGTCATGTTGGGACTTAGTAACGCTGGGAACGTGCCTCTCCCGGGGTCAGGTGTGGATGCTAATGTTCCCTGAATCCGTGGCCCTGGGCCACAGTATGGGGTGACTGCAGCCTCCTGATGTGCTCTGAGCGGCCTGCCCCCCTCCTCTCTAAGTGGTCACAGGGCCTCAGGGTCTACTGGGGAGTGGGAGCAGGTGCTCGTCAGCACCCCCGTAAACTTGCCAGCATGGTGGAAAGCCACTGGGTCCTTGGGAGACACTGGCATGGCCACTGGCTACTCTTATGGAGCCACTGCACTTCTCTGAAGCTAGTTTTCTCACCCATACGACGGGGCAATGATCTGGGGCGCCTGGGGTGGCGCAGTTGGTTAAGCGTCCAACTCTTGATTTCAGCTCAGGTCACTATCTTGCGGTTTGTGAGATTGAGCCCCGAGTCGCGCTCTGCGCTGAGAGCTCGGAGCCTGCTTGGGATTCTGTCTCCTGCTCTCTCTGCCCTTCCCCTGCTTGCTCTCTATCTCTCTCTCTGAAAATAAATAAAAATAAACTTTAAAAAATGGCACAATGATCCCTTCTCATCCAGCTTCCTTCTTAGGGATGAGGATCAGATGAAATAAGGAATGAGACAGAACTTTGCTGGTGATAACTTGCAAGTCAAATTGCCAAGTGTTATTCCCACAACCGTCACCTGGTCCCCCCAAGCCTTGGATTCAATCCGGGATGGAGTCTCGGGTTAGCCCTTGGTATCTATTCAATGGTCAGGGATGTTTCTCCATCTGAATCCTTCCACCCCATCAGAGTATTCTGGAAGAACTCACCCCAAAGGACCAGCACCACCTGCCCTGCCCCCTCTCTCTGGAAAGCTAAAGTCAGCAGCAGAAGGACAGGGAGCAAGAGGGCAATGGGCAGGGCAGTTTCACTGCTTGGGCCACCGCTGAGATGTCCTGGGGCAAAGCCCGAGGATCTTGGTTAATATAAACCCATCTGACCCTCCCACTCATCTCACCACATGCCTGGGGGTCACCGTCTCCACTGGTGTTCTGCTTAGCTGGGGACACTTGTACCAACAGGGGGTGGTCTCCAGAATTTCTTAGAAACTCATGAAGTTCTGTTTCCCCTAAGCTGACTGAAATCTCTTCCCCTGGGCTGTGGCAGGTTCTCAGCAAAGGGGTCTCAGATGCCACACCGAGACCCGATGCACGGGCCATGGACGGACACACAGAAGGAAGCAGCATGGTGCAGAGGTGACAGCAGGGAGGTGGGCCTGGGGTCTGGGCTGGTGGAGCCTCTCAGTGCCCTGGCTGACCAGCTCTGACTCCTTGCCTGTAAGATGAGAAGAGTCCACTTTCCTCTTCCTTATCCTGCTATCAGGAAGGATTGCTTTCCTCTTATTCTTAAACAAATTTTTTAATGTTCATTTTATTTTTGAGGGAGAGAGACAGAGCGCGAGCAGGGGAGGGGCAGAGAGAGAGGGAGGCACAGAATCCGAAGCAGGCTCCAGGCGCCGAGCTGTCAGCACAGGGCCCGATGCGGGGCTCGAACCCATGAACCGTGAGCTGAAGTCGGATGCCTAACCGACTGAGCAACCCAGGTGCCCCACTTTCACCTTGTTCTTAAAGGAGTCTTTGGCCTGTCCACAGCATAAGAACCCACCCTATTTGCTCCCCACCAGAAACTTCCCCAGTGCTCAGCCTCAAATCCTGGACAGTCCTTTTAATGCACCTGTTAGCTCAGGAGTGCTCAAGGGTTTAATCAGACACATGAGTGCCTGCTAATGTTTAGCTAGTGCTGCCCCTCCAGGACTCAGAATGTATTAAGGCCATTACAGATCACAATGCTCCAGAAGGGAGGTCAGGGAAGGGGACAATTCTTAGGAGAAAAGCCTTTTTCCTGCACCTGTTGATGTACGGCTCATGGAATAGGGTCCTCGTCAAACGTTGGTCTCCATAGAACTACCTCAAAATGCTCAGAATGTACATTCCTGGGCTCTACCAGCAGATAAGGGTCCTGCAGATCTGAGTCAGGGCCAGGGGATCTGCATTTCACAAGGGCACCGATGATTCTGCTGCAGGAGTCCATGGACCACGCTTTGAGAAACACTTAGGTATTAGCCTGCTGATGGGGAAGGGCAACTCGGGACTTCTGGATTGTCGCCACTAATACACAACTCCCCCCACCCCCTAAGCCTCAGTGTCTCCACCTGCATAACACAGGGTGTGTTCCAGCTGCTTCTTGAGGCTTCATGTGGTTTGGGGGTTCAGCACTCGGGGTTCTGACTCAGAGAGCCACCGATTCAAATCTGAGCTCAGTCAGCAAAATGGACACAGCCTTAGCTAGACTCACCGACAATTAAAGAGTAAAGACTTAAATTACTAAAACCAGGAATGAGAGAGGGGACATTACTACCAACTTTACAGAAATAGGAGAGGCTATCAGGAAGTGATTATATAATCAATTACATGCCAACGAATTAGCTAACCTCGGCAAAACGGACAAATTTCTAGAAAGATATAAACTACTGAAACTGATTCAAGAAGAAATAGAAATTCTGAATAGGTTTGTAACAAAGAAAATTGAAGTAGGGAAAAAAAAATTCCCCGAAGAACAGTCCGGGACCATGAGGCTTCATCAGTGAATTCTACTAAATGTTTAAGGAATAATGAAAACCAATCCTTCACAAACTCTTCCAAAAAAAAAAAAAAAAAAAAAAAAAGGAGGGGAGAGAATACTTCCCAATTTAACCTATGAGACCAGTATTACTCTGATACCAAAACCAGACAAAAATATCACAAGAAAAAAAAAAACTCTATAGATCAACATCCTTTATAAATATAGATGCATGGGGTGCCTGGGTTAGTCAGGTGGTTGAACACCTGACTTCAGCTCAGGTCATGATCTCACGGTTTGTGAGTTCAAGCCCCGCGTCGGTCTCTGTGCTGACAGCTCAGAGCCTGGAGCCTGCTTCAGACGCTGTGTCTCCTCTCTCTCTGCCCCTCTCCCACTTGTGCACGCTCTCTCTCAAAAATAAATAAATAAACTTAAACAATTAAAAAATATATAAATACAGATGCAAAAATCCTCATGCAAATGCCAGCAAATTTCGTCCAGCAACATATGAAAAGGAATATACACCACGACCAAGTGGGATTTATCCTAGGAATGCAAGGTTTCCAACGTATGGAAATCAGTCGATGTAATATGTCATATTAACAGAACAAAGGGCAAATCTGGGCTCTGCTACTTTCTAGCTGTGTGACCTGGGGCAGGGACCTTGGCCCCTTTGAACAAGTTTCTCCATTTATTTATTTATTTAAAAAAAAAATTTTTTTTTTAACGTTTATTTATTTTTGAGACAGAGAGAGAGATAGAGTATGAACGGGAGAGGGTCAGAGAGAGAGGGAGACACAGCGTCTGAAGCAGGCTCCAGGCTCCGAGCTGTCAGCACAGAGCCCGACACAGGGCTCAAACTCACTGGCTGAGAGACCGTGACCTGAGCCGAAGTCGGACGCTCAACCAGCTGAGCCACTCAGGCGCCCCTAGTTTCTCCATTTTCAAAGGAGGGTTGGTGACACTGACTTCTTGGTGTTGTCACGAGGATGAAATTGGTACCCATAGCAAGTGTCCAATAAACCTTAGCCTAACGGTAATTATTTTGTGGACAGAATCCACTGGGAGGGGGTCTGGGTCATCTGTCCAGGTGCTTCTTCTCTGGCCACTTTTCAGCTGAGGAGGCTGGGGTCGGTGGGCTGACACAGCCTGCTCCCCGGGACCATCAGCACCATCAGTCTGCTCGATCGCCGCCTCCAAACCTCCGTCTCCACAGCTCTCCCTGCCCGACTGGCCACCTTGACCTCTCCAGCCGGTGCGAGTCCTCCCCAGCCCACACCCCACCCTCGCAGGGTCTTTCCTTACACCTGTGCTATTCACTTTCCCTTCCCTAAATGCCGGGGGAGTTTGGGGATTTCACCACACACTTCATTCAAGACCTGACCCCTCCTCTGTGACCTTCACGCTAAAGCACCTTGCTTCTCGGAGCCCCAGTTTCCTCTGTGTCAAAGGAGGCCTCCATGTGGTAGGGGAGAAGGGGGTGCGGGAAGTGAGGGGGCCCTGAGGAAGTCAGGCTTATCTCCTCGAGCCCCAGAGCGGGAGCCAGCAGCCCACACTCACTTGGCTGGGTGGAAGACGGCAGTCATCTCCTCTGCCAGGTGTCTCCGAAGGATGTGCTTCCCGCTGGGGATGCCCAGGGCAGTGGCCATGGCCTCGGCATTGAACGTGGGCTCCAGCACCAACACAGCACCGTGGATGCCGCTGTTGGTCAGGTTGTCTGCGTACTCCTGAGGGCGAGGCACAGGGCTGGTCAGCCTTGGGGGGCTGCCCTGCTAGTCTGAGGGGGCTACCCTGTTGTCCTGAGGCTGCCCTGCCGGCTTGAGGTGCCCTCAGCTGCAAGTGGGGACATGTCCCCCACAGCAAAGGCTTGTCCCCCTGGGGACCGGTCAGTTGAAGCCCAAGGGGGATCCCCTCACTCCTTTACGGCCATGAGGACGGTCACCAAGACTATTTTGTCACTGACATATCCCCAGACCTTGGCAGGCAGCCCATAAATACTTGTCCAGTGAGAAGAGAAACCCAGATCCAACCCGACCCAGGCTTCAGGGGACAGCCCAGCCTCTCTACTCCTGCTACGAGAAAGGCATCATTAATGGGGGTCCCGCTGCGGGGGCGGGGTGAGCGCTCCCTCCTCTTGAGCGACAGGAGGCAGGCACTCTCAGCAGCCTGGGCGGACACCCCACTCCCACAAAATAGGCACACAAACGTGCATGGGATTGGCACATGCCTGCGAGTCGCCCCCAGCCCATCACCGCCTCTCACCTTCAGGTCGATGTCCCGCACCCACTTGAGCACCCGTTGGTTGGTCCAGACCACAGGGTCTATGTTCTGGGTCTCGCAGCGGGCACGGCGTTCCTGGAGGGCCTTGTGGGGGGAAGACAGTGGGTCAGCTGGTGTGTCGGGGTGGGGGGGTGGCTACACAGAGATGACAAGGAGCGAGGGTCCGCCGTGTTGGGGGGACCCTGGTATGACAGTACAGGGGGGAGTTCTGGCCGGCGAGCCCCAGCTTCTCTGGCCACGTCAGGCTGGGGCTCGGCCGTTCGTCGTGGGAAATGGGGAGAAGCCTGCTTCTGGGGTGGAGGGCTGGGTGAGACCCCCAGAGGCTGCCGGGTTTGTGCGTCCCTGTCCGCCGCTCTCCTGACACAGAGTGGGTGCCCAACAATGTGGCCCTTCCATGAGGGGCTAGGTCTGTTGTGGGTCCACCCAGCCCCTGGGGGCAACAAGTGTCACCCAGGCACAAAACGTCACCCACGGCGGCC
Organism: Acinonyx jubatus; assembly: GCF_027475565.1. Lineage (NCBI taxonomy): Eukaryota > Metazoa > Chordata > Mammalia > Carnivora > Felidae > Acinonyx > Acinonyx jubatus. The sequence continues at coordinate 10,808,051 of NC_069381.1, read as the reverse complement.
TGTAGAGGGATCAGCCTGGTCCCCTTTCGCAAGCCCCCTTGGGGGGACTGGCTCCCAGACAAGGACTCCTGGGCTCGGGGTGGACACATGGATTTCTGCCCCCCGCTGGCCCATGGATTTCTCCAACCTGCCCTGACCAGCCCCAGTGCACCAAGCCCTTTTCCACACTTGACTCTCACGATCTTCCTGCACATCCACGTCCTTCACCCAGCCTGGGGCTCCCGGGGGCCCGGGGCCTGTGCCTCGGGTCCTGTGCTGGGCGTGTGCGAAGGGCTGGAGAGCTGGACGGCGCCCTTTTCTATGCCTCTCCTCCTGACCCCCAGCTCTTGTGCTCTGACGTCACATTCGAAGAAAAGGAAACCATCTGGACTGATTCCACTCTGCAGCTGAGGGCCCCTCCCTCAGGGATATTTGGTCCCCGGGGAGCTGAGGCGCATGTCCCGTGCCGTCCGGCTTGGCAGGGCTCCGAATCAAGGGGGCGCTCAGAGTCCAAACTCTAACTCTCCCCCCTGCTGTCCGGTTGCCTACCTGGCCTCCCTGTTCAAGGCCTCAGTTCAGCTGTCACTCTCTCTGGGACGCCCTCCCTGATTCCTCTGGAAACGACTCCTTTGGATTTTCATAAAGCCCCAGGCTTTCCTCACCGGGGCAACTTTCCATGGTATTGTGGCTCCAGCTTCTATGTGGTTCTCCCTGATCAGCAGTGAGCTCTTGGATGAGGGTTCCCCACTTCCTCTGAATTGGGCACCGGGCCTGATGATGCCCAACAAGCAGTTGTTGGAAGAGGGAGGGAGTGAGGAAGGGGCGGATGGATGTGTGTGGATGGAGCGATGGGCAGGTAGTCGGGTGGACAGACAGTGGGTACCAGTGTGGGAAGAAGGGCTGTGGGAGGTGCCCCCACCTCCTGCCCTGGTCCTCACCTCCCTGCTGAAGTTCACTTGGTACAGCAGCTCGATCCCCAGCAGGATGCTGACCTGGTGGAACTTCTTGGACACGTTCAGGTGCTTTTCCAGGTCCCGCTTCATCAGGGAGTGTAGCATCCGCCCGTCGACCAGGTGGTTTTGGAAGGCCTGAGAGTACTGGGACAGGCCGATGTCATTCAGCCAGGCCTTGGCCACCCAGTGATGGTCCAGGTCAGCAGCTTTGGACAGGCTGGCGAGGAAAGACATGGCCAGAAAGAGGGATGGGTGGGGGACAGGTGGCAGGAACAGAGGGATGGGAAGAAATGGGGCGGAGATGGGCAGAGACAAAGATAGAGGGGAAACAACAGGGCGGGGGAGTGTGGGGGACCAGGAAATCGGGGAGACGGACAGGAAAAGGGATGGATTGAAGAGACAGGAAGAGAGAGACAAAGCAGAGATGGGGAGAGAGGTGGGCACAGGGGGCGGGAGGAGACAGAGACAGACAGAAAGACAGACACAGAGAAACAGAGAGCGAGCCCCCAAAGAGCAGAAAAAGGATCAACAGAGAGGCAGACAAAGGGGACAGGAAAAGAGGAGAGAGCACATTCAGACACGCTGAGTGGGAAGGGACAGTGGCAGAGCAGCAGGAACATGTGCAGTGGGAAGCAGCACCTCTGGGAGCCCTCGGCATCCTCAGCCTGTCCCTGGGCACGGTCCCCTGGGAATGTCCCTCTACCGAAGCCCTGAAGCCTGCAAAGCCACGGCCTGGGCCGCCTCTCCTCAAAGTCACACCGTGGCGTGTCTTGAAATCAGAATTAAATCCCCCGTTTTGCCCACTCCAAGCCCTCTCACCTCACTGCTAGACCTCAGATCCTCTGTATCCCACACAGAACCTAGCTCAGTGCTGCACACATAGTAGGTGCACAACGAAGACTCAAAGGGATAAAAAGGTGCGTGCTCCGGACCAAGAGGTCCTTCCGGCTGTCATTCCCCTAATCGCCACACGGTGGCAGCGGGACAGAAGGAATTAGCACAGCCCAGCCCGCCTACCGAGGGACTCGAGAAATGACCCCCGGGGCTGCCAGGTGGGCGGGTCCACTACAGAGGGGTCAGGATGTTATAGGGAAATGTGGGCCCACGGGGAGACACCGCCCCCTTCCCCAGGTCCGGGATTGGGACCAGCATCCTCCCCGCCCCGCCCCGGATGGAACACCTCTCACCCACTTTCCAGCCCCCTCCCTGTGCACTCATCTCTAAGAGCTGCCCTACCAGCCACTCAAGCTGGAGACCTGGGTGGGATTTTCACTCCCACCTGACTCGGCTGCCTCCTTTCCACTCTGTTCCGCCCACTCTGGGCAACCCTGCCTCTCCCTGGACTCTGAGCCCTCCCCAGTCCCTTCCCCAGGACGGCAGCCGGGGCGACCACACCACCCACCCTGCTGGGGCTCCTGCCTGGCTCCTTGCTGTCCTTCCTTCATTCCACCAATACGCGCTTAGCAGCTACTGACTGCTGTGCCTGGGATGGATGGTGTAATGGGCACGTCTCCCCTCATCTCGTGGCCCCTTTCTTTCCTTCTTCTCCCCTGTGCTCTCTGTTCCCTGGTGGCATCATTTCCAGGGCTCTGGATACATCTGTAAATGAGGACTCCCAAATTCTCATCTCTCCCCTCTCCTGTCTTCTGAGACCCAGTTTCTCACTAACTGCCCTCCTAGCATTTTCTGACTGTCACGCATTTCACATTTAATGGGCTCCAAATGAAATGCCCTGTCCCCTTTCCCAGCTCTGCCCTGTTGCCCACCATCATCTAGCTCCCGGGCCTCACTTGCCCTCCTCCTCCCTCCCCCGCCGGGTCTATCAATCACTCTGGTCAGTGTGTCTGTCCCCTTTTCTCCTTTTCTGGGTTCAATCTACCACCACCTCTGGCACAGATTTCAGCAATTGCTTCCTTACTTCCGGCCCCCCCCCCCCCCGCCCCCGCCACCTGCTCCACCCCTTCTAATCCACTTTTCCCCACAGTGGCCAGACAGTCTTTTAAAACCATCAATCAGGTCATGTCCCTCCTTTGCTTAAAATCTTCCCAGTGGAGGAAACTTAAGTGCACATCACTAAGTGAAAGAAGCCAATCTGAAGAGGCTACATATTGTACGATTTCAACTCTATGTCATTCTGGAAAAGGCAAAACCACGGAGACAGTAAAAAGAGTAGTAGTGGTCGCCAGGGTTAGGAAGAGGGAGGGATGGACAAGTGGAGCACAGGGGACTTTTTAGGGCAGTGAAATTATTCAGCATGATAGTGCAATGATGGATGCATATCATTAGATGTTTGTCCAAACCCACGGGATGTACAACACCAAGAGTGAACCCTAACATAAGCTATGGACTTTGGACGATCATGATGTGTCAGTGCAGGTGTATCAACTGTAGCAAATGTTCCATCTGGCGGGAGACGTGGATTATGGGGAAGGCTGTGAAGGAATGGGGGCAGGGGGTCCATGGGAAATCTCTGTACCTTCCTTCCAATTTTGCTGTGAAACTGAAACTGCTCTAAAAAATTAATGTTTATTTAATAGATGAGGGAGAAACAAAGACTTTTTTTAAACAAACAAAATTGGGAGAATTCATCATCAGAAGAATAAACTGCAGGAAATGTTGATGGACTTTCTTCAAAAGGAAAGAAAATAATAACTGTATGGCAAGTTGGCCCACACAAAAGAATAAAGAGGAGAACTCCTAAAAGTCACAATAAAAAACCCACCAGATTCAGAAATGGGCAGATAACTTGAACAGGCATTTCTCCAAAGACGACTTACAAGAAGCCAATAAACACACAAAAAGACGCCCATCTCTCATCACTAGAGAGATGGAAATTTCTCTGCAATGACATACCACTTCATACCCATTAGGATGGCTAAAAAAAAACCCAGAAAACAAGTGTTATTGGGGATGTGGTGAAATCAGAACCTTCGTGTGCTGTTAGTGAGGATCTAAAACGGTGTGGCCACTGTGGACAACAGTATGGTGGTTCCTCAAAAAATTAAAGAGAATTATGGGGCGCCTGGGTGGCTCAGTCGGTTGAGTGTCCGACTTCGGCTCAGGTCATGATCTCACAGTCTGTGAGTTCGAGCCCCGCATCGGGCTCTGTGCTGATGGCTCAGAGCCTGGAGCCTGCTTCGGATTCTGTGTCTCCATCTCTCTCTGACCCTCCCCCGCTCATGCTCTGTCTCTCTCTCTCTCTCTCTCTCAAAAATAAATAAAACATTAAAAAAAATTTAAAAAAAATTAAACAGAATTATCATATCCAGCAATTCCATTAGAAGTGTCCATCGACAGAGAAATGGATAAGCAAAATGTGCTATATATATATATGCACAGTGGCATATTATTCAGCTTTAAAAAGAAAGGAAAATCTGACACATGCTACCACATGAATGAATCTTGAGGACATGACGCTAAGTGATGTAAGCCAGGCACAGAAAGACAAATACTGTAGGAGGTACTGAGAGTAGTCAAAACCATAAAGGCAGAAAGTAGAAGTGTGCTTGCCATTATACAGGGAGGAGGGGAGAGCAGGGAGTTTGTGTTTGTGTTTTTGTGAGCATACAGTTTCAGTGTTATAAGATGGAAAGTCCTGGACATGGATGGTGGTGATGGCCACACAGCAACGTGAATGTTCTTTATACTACTGAACTGTGCACTTAAAAATGGTTAAGATGGTAAATATGCACAGTATAAACATTTTTCTAAGAAGGAAAATGATTGGAAATGGTAAATATCTGGGTCAACATTTTTCTCATTTGCAAATCTCCTTAAATCTAAAATAATGGACATTTTACAAGAAATATAGTGACGATGTATTACAGAACATATAATCCACATAGATGAAAACAATAGCACAAAGGCAGGAGAAGAAAGCACCTTCGACTATACGCAAAGTTGTATAATATTATTTAAAGACAGACAGTGGTAAGCGAAGCATGCGTATTACAAACTGCAGAGAAACAACGGAAAGTAAAATGAAGTGTAGCTCGTAAGCTAGGGGTAGGAACATTTAACTGATAAAAAGTCAGTAAAAGAGGGGGGAAAGGAACAAAGAGTAGATCTCAAGGAAACAGAACAACAAAACGGTGGCTTCCCTTTGCAGATATAACATCAGGAGTCACTAGTGTCGCCCAGCAGGGTGTGGCCTCCTCTCCCATGACAGCCGCAGGCTCAGGGGGCACCCAGATGCACTGAGCTCTTGGCCCCATTGGGTGGGGGAGCTGCCTTTCCCTGGGCCCATTTCTTTCCAGCCTTGCCCACGGCTCACTCACCTCCCAGCGGAAGCTTCCTCTGCCCGTTTTGTCTAGAGTTGCTTCCCTGGCCCGCTGCTCTGCCTCTGAGTATTTCCTTCAAAGCGCTAATTACACATGGGACTTTAGGAATTAACTGATCTGAGCACAGAGACTATGTTCTCTGCTGAAGAGCCAATCTAGCGCTCGACACCCAGCAGGTGCTTTCAGTGGAAGATCCGCCAAGAATTGGAAGGGTGGGCTCCCAGCGTTGCTCTGCCTCCTCCTGCCCCTCAGCCCCGCAGGACCACTGGGGGCTGCTCTCCGAGGCCGGGGCCTCCTGGTCTCCAGGCTGCTCTCCACCACCACGCTGGACTCCGCTGTGCTTCCGCTCTCCCGGAAGCCTTCCCGGCCCCTAGTGCTGGGTCAGAGCCCTTCTCAGTGTCCAGAGCCCCCCGGGAGTCCCCCGTCCCTGCACGTGTCACCCTGCTGTTCATCTGGCCAGCGGCCCACCACACCGTCAGCTCCTGGAGGGTGGGACTGGGTGTGGCCTCTCTCCAAACACCCGGGCTCCCCACCTGGCTCAGAGTTCATGGTCAACAGCTTCTTTTCTATAATCCAGTGCATCGGAGACAAAGCAAAGCTGGGTGAGTGGGGCATTGACTCCTGTCCACCAGGAGGCTGCCCAGACGGAGCTCCTGAACTGCAGACTTCTTGTTTCTTTAAATTTTTTTAAATGTTTATTCATTTTTGAGAGAGACAGAGAGAGCACGAGTGGGCGAGGGGTAGAGAGAGAGGGAGACAGAATCCGAAGCAGGCTCCAGGCTCTGAGCTGTCAGCACTAGAGCCCGACACGGGGTTTGAACCCATGAACCGTGAGATCATGACCTGAGCTGAGCCAGATGCTTAACCAACTAAGCCACCCAGGTGCCCCGTGAACTGGAAACTTCTGGCCCACATTCCCTTCTAGGAAGAAAACGTCCCAGGCAGACCCCCTCCCACCCCCCCCACCCCCCATGGCAGGGCTCCAGCCTCTTCTGGCCCTTCCCAGGCCTCTCTGCCATTGTCATGGCTCTCTTGCCCAGTGCAGGAGTTAGAGCTCCCAGCCTTCCTAATCAGATGCCACGGGGCCAGGGTTGGCCCTGATGGGGACCAGAAGCCCTCCTCTCCTGAGCGAGGGTTTGCTCAGCAACAAGACGTGGGCTGGTGTGTTGGGGGGGGGGTGCATGGGGGAACCTACGTGAGAGAAGCCATTTACAGTCAGCAATATCTATCTGCATGCTGACAATTAATGCACTCTTGCCCTTCAAAAACGGTTCCCTTTTCATTAAAGTTGTCCCCATGGGGCCTCAGCTTGGCAACACTTTCCCAGCTGTTGGTTTGAGCTATTGTAAGCGCCCGAGTTGAAAACGGTATGACTTTAAAAGTAATGCAGATGTTTTATAAAATTTAACATTGTCCCCCACCCCAAACTGGGGCTGGATTAGACCCTGAAATCCGAGTTTGGGCACAGAATTTAGGTATCATCCGGGTCATTATTCAGCACTGTAAACACGAGGCCATTCTAGCTCTATCACCTTTAGCTTGGAGACCTTGTGTCTCTGGTGCCCCAGTTTCCTCATCTGTAAAATGGGGCTAATCGTGTTTGCCTCACAGACGTCGTGAGGGCTGGAAGAGACAAGAGAGCGTAAAACTCTTAGCACAGGGTCTGGGGCGCATTCCATGTTCCACAAATAAGTCTAGTAGGGATGGTCAATGTTTTTAACATTGAGGCAACATAGGATAACAGAAAGAGGATTGACTTCAAAGTTAGGGATTTTGAAATGTAACTTTGCACCCATGATTTCTCTGGGCCTCGCTTTCTCTGTCTTTAAAATGGGGGTAAGGATGTCTCTCCCACATGGGTGTGGTGATGGGTAAATAAAATCGTGTCCATAAGGCGACTGGTGTATTTTAGAGATAAGAGGAACCAGCCCCAGAGAGGGTAACGTCATGCCCGAAGCCACACAGGAGGTGTTCTTGAAGATGAGCTCACTGGGGTTCTTACCCTAGAGTTCACGGGCCCCTAAACGGTTCGTGAGGGAGCCGAAGGGTCCCAGGACATGAAGTTAAAGCAGTTTTGTAATATCTCTTGTGGGGAAAGCGTCAACCGTTTTTATTAGATTCTCAAAGTGGCCCCAGTCTCCACAAGTTAAAAGAACCTCTGTCCTAATTTAACCCCCTTCGCTTCACAGGTGGAGAAACCGTGTCCCAGAGAGAGAGCAAGGTCACAGCAAGTTAGAGACATGCCAGAATTCCGCAGGGAACGAGACCCTCCCTCCTGCGGGAGGCCCTGGGGGTGTCTAATTCTGGGACGCGTTCTCCTTGGAAACGGGCCTGATCACAGCCGTCAGAATTTTTCAAACTCTGCTCCCATCCTGCAGCCACCCCCTCTCCAGGTGCTGTAGAATCTTGGTTCCTAGAGGTTCGTAGGGGTCGGTCCCGTTTTGGGGGTCTTGGGCAGCGATCTGGCATTTTCGCCGGGTGAAGCAGGCAGCCCCCGCCCTGTCAATGGCCAGTGCTTACTGACCACACCGGGAGCGGACCAGGGTGCGGGAGGGGTCTCCAGCTGGGGTGGCAGAGGATGAGCGCTTCTGGGGATCTTGGGGGGGAGGCACTGGTTAGAAGTGGGTGGGTGAGCGTGAGGTGCTTGTGAGACCCTCAGCAGGGGAAGCACCAGGAAAGCAGGCTAGTGCCCACCGCTCCCCTCCCCCAGCAAGTACTGCTTTCCCCCACCCCCATCCTTCACCCCCAGCCCTGGCCCCAGGGTCCTGACTTGCTGACAAGCTCAGGGGCTTTTGGCTTCGCTTGCTTTGAGCTGCTACCCGGGTTTCTGATCCGATCTCATACGTACTTCCTTCCACCCCGGAATCACCCCACGGGCCCCTCTCCAGGATTCACAGGCAGGCGTTTGGTTTCCTGCTTCCAAAGCAGCCCGAGTCCCCGGCCCTAACCCCCCTCACTTTTTAATCCGCAAAGCTGCTTCTGCAAATAATAGCACACACCACCAGGTTTGATTAATTAACTGCGCAAAAATGATGGGGAAACCAGTGAAGGAGATAATTATGCAAAACAGAAAGTGTCAGATTTACTACGTTCCCCTCCGCACGCTGAGCATTGGGGCGGGGGGCTCGGCCCTGGTTTCCTGGGAGCTGACTGGTGAGTGAGCTCCCCAACAACAAATCCTGCTGGCGAAAGGTCAGGAGGAGGGACAAAGATGGGGGGGTGCCTGTGGGGAGCAGGGCACACCTGAGGGGAGGGACCTGGAGCCATTCCCAGGTGTGCTTGCTAAAGGAGCCCCCGCCCAGCCGGCCCCAATCCTGTGCGCAGAGATTGCAATAAAGCCCTTCACTGGGGCTCCCCCGGGGAGCTCCGTCAGCTAAGTGTCTGACTCTCGGTTTCAGCTCAGCTCATGATCTCGCAGTTTGGGGAGTTCCAGCCCTGCATCGGGCTCTGTGCGGACAGCGTGGAGCCTGCTTGAGACATTCGTCTCCCTCTCTCTGTCTTTGCCTCCCTCCACTCACGCTGTCTCCTCTCTAAGTACACAAATAAACTTAAAAAAAGCCACGTCCATTTCTCCTCTGTCCCGTTCTGCTTCTCCCTGCCTTATGCTGTCTTTCCTCTCTCCGGAATGGTAGGCCTAGGGGTTGAGGTAGAAGGAGGCAGAGCTGACGTGTTGGCCGAATTCCCAGGCCTGCTTGGGCCGGACCTCGGAGACAGAGGAGTCCTGGGGGCGTGTGAGGCCTCCCGGCTGCGGCTGCGGGGATCCCAGGGCACTGGGGCCTCCCTGATTCCCTGGATCTCCATCTTTCTAAGGGGAGGGCCGGTCCAGAGCGGGACTGGAGTGAGCCCGACCCCCTCCCTGGCCAGTGGCGTTTGCGGGTCTACCACACCATCCCCCATCCCTGGCCCAGCCCACACTGCCTGTCCCCGCCCCCACTGTGTGATCTGGGGGTCTCAGGGTAGACTTTTCTCCCCTCTCCCCGGAGGCCCCGCCCAGGCGGGGCAGCCGCGCATGCAGACCCACCTCCTGCCCGCCTCCGCGTCGCGGTAGTCCTCGATGGCCAGCCGGAGCTTGCGCCGGTGCAGGGAGCTGCACACGCCCAGGCCCAGCTCCAGGTCCTCGTCACTCAGGCTCAGCAGCACCTGCTCCCCCGGGAGGTGAAAACTGAGCCCAGGAGGGAGGTTTGGGTGGGCACCCGAGGCTCCCGGGGCCCGCCGCTGGCTGTGCAGCCGAGGCCTGGGGGGGGGGTCTGTGGGCATGAGGCTGCCCCCCCCGTTGGACACCCCCCTCGGACCCCGCCCCCTACCCCGTCTCCCTGCCCATCCTCCTCTGCAGTCCAGGCAGAGCACTTGGCCTGTCCCTGCTCCAGGAAGTGGGAATCACATCCTGGCCAAAAGCGCCCCCTAAGCCAGTCTCCACCTCCCCTCCAGCCAGGTACGGGAAGGTTAGGCTCAGAGGGCTCTCTATGTGCCTTCCAGGGGAGACGCGATGGCTTAGCCCAGCTCCTAGAACACAGCTCCTCCTCACCCGGGGATGGGATGCCGGTGGCGTGGGTGGAGCAGGCCAGCTTTGGACCGCTAAGGCTCATGGGAGGGCGAGGGGCGTCCCCACCGGGGTCCCGGAGGTGCCCTACCTTCCCACTCTTGACGTTCTCTGCACACGCCTTGACGTACATGGGCATGGCCATGACCACCTCCAGCCAGGCCTGGACGGTGCCAGCCTTCCAGTGGGACATGGGGGTGGTCCGGACCAGTTCCACCTGCTGCAGCCGGTCCGTCTGCTCCTCGCCCTCCGACAGGCTGAGGCTCTGCCGCGTGGGGCTGCACTGGCTGTCCGAGTCTGCAACACACAAGCGCAAGCTTGCTGGGGAGGGGGGCGGGGTGGGAGGGGGGCGCTGTGGGGGGAGGGGCAGGGACTGGGCCGGCTGCCCCCTGAGTCTGCACTCCCAGGGTGCAGGAGGAGGGCAGGGATGGCTTCCCCTCGTGCGCGTCTTCTTGGCCAAATCAAAACGTCTCTCGTTTTGTTTTGCTGCCCCTCCCCCATGGCAAAAGTAATCTGTCCCACCCCACCCCACAAAAGAGAAGAATTTTAAAAACTTAATCCAGAAAAGAATGAAAATAGTGAAAATCGCCCCCAATCCCACGTCCCCCAGAGACAGCAGCTGTTAGTGCTTAGCTAAATATTCTTTGGGTTACACAAATGCCCACGCTCACAAACACACACAGACCCACGCGCAGACACTCTGTTTTGTAAGACGCTGTTCTCATTCATGCCACGGAGGATGTCTTTCCGTCTCAGCAGAGATCTGCGATAGCTTTTGACTGCACAGGAGCCATCAGAGGATACATTCTAATTTACCTCGCCTGCCTCCTGTCGATGGGCACGAATTGTTCCCCATTTTTCGCTGGTGTATACAACACGGCAGTCACCTGTTGGCCATGGGCTGATTTGGTTTCTTAGGATAAATGGAGCCTCAGCTCCTTTCCTGAACACCCCGAAACCTGTTTCTGGAGTAGCTCCCCCCAGACAAAAACGTCTACCTGCCAGCATCTCCCGGCCCTGTTGGATCCAGGGTCAGCCACAACAACACCTGATGTACAGGCCAAGTTCAGTTCACACAGACTCGACTGAGAGGGGAAAGAGTCTCTTTCTCTAAAGCAGGATTAAATAAACACCCAAACTCAACACCACAAGAAATGACAGGTATGAGAAAAAATAAGCCTGGTGCATTATAAATTACCGTTAACGATGTAAAAAAATGCTGATGCATCAAATCGGGCACAAGGTTAAAACAATGTGTGTGAAGTCACACAGGTGTTTACAGTTACTGAGCGTGGGTACCGGGAAGAATGAGGTTACTCTTCCACACTTTTGTGTGTCATCAACGTTCCACAATGAACATGCATAAGTTGGAATAATTAAAAAAAATAGGAAACTATAAGTGGTTATTGATGGGAGTGTATCTGAACGAATGATGCCAACTTTGTATATTGGAATATATGTCATTGGTCAGAAATCTATCGCTGGAGAATAGTTTTGACATGGGAAGATGTTCATGATCCATTGCCGAGTGAAAAAGGCCCCACGAGACAGCAGGTACAACCTAATCCCCACTGTGTTTTTTTTAACGTTTATTTTTTTTTAATGTTTATTTATTTTGGAGAGAAAGGGAGAGACGGAGCATGAGCAGGGGAGGGGCAGAGAGAGAGGGAGACACAGAATCCGAAGCAGGCTCCAGGCTCTGAGCTGTCAGCACAGAGCCCAGCGTGGGACTTGAACTCACGGACCGTGTGATCACGACCTGAGCCGAAGTCGGACGCTCAACCAACTGATCCACCCAGGTGCCCACCCCCACCACTGTACTTTTAAAATGATACATATATATGTGACTGTATAATGTATAACTATAATTGTGTGTGTATATGTATATTTACACACATAAGATATTAGTTGGATAAATGTTAAAAGTCTGTCTGGAATGGGGTGATGGGTTAATGGTGCAGAAGTGTGTGTGATGGTTTTGTGTGTGAATGTGCACGCGTGAGTGTGCAAGAGTATTTGCATGTGTGCATACTTTCCTGTTTCCCACGTGTCCTGCATTGACTGCATTATGTTTGAATAATGTGGTTTTGTTTTTTTTAATTTTTTTTAACGTTTATTTATTTTTGAGACAGAGAGAGAGCATGAACGGGGGAGGGACAGAGCGAGGGGGAGACACAGAATCGGAAGCAGGCTCCAGGCTCTGGGCCATCAGCCCAGAGCCCGACGCGGGGCTCGAACTCACGGACCGTGAGATCGTGACCTGAGCTGAAGTCGGACGCTTAACCGACTGAGCCACCCAGGCGACCCAGCGAATAACGTGGTTTTGAAAACCACAGCCTAGAAACCTTGTTCAAGTTACAACGCTGCTTTCCTTCACCCCCTCCCCTGCCCCTGCCATTTAAACTCTTTGGAAACAGCTGCATCAGTTTGGTGACCACGCACGCATCCAGCTCTGTGGAAACTTCTCTCCCCAACACTGGGGGCCTCGAACTGCCCGGCCAGGGATGCTTGGGAGCCCACAGCTGCCGGCCAGGAAGATGTCACTGCTGGTTCTGCAGGGCACTTGGGCGGAGCGACCTAATTCAGGGTGGGCAGATATGCTGCTTCGTGCCTCAGTTTCTATCTCTATAAGGTTGGCATGATACTGCTCCCTGCCACGTGCCTCCTCTCCTGGGCTGCTCTGGGCACTCAGGGACTCCCCACTCACTGGCGCCCGTCTGTGCGGGATGGGTGAGGTTTGAGAAGCTACTGAAACATTGTTTCCCTTCTCAGGTAGATGGAAGGCCTCAGCCCTGACCCCAGGGAAACAGCAATGGTGCACAGGCTCTGCTCTGCTGCTGGTCCCCAGTCCGAGCACACGTTGCCATGACGCCCGGGAATGCGGAAACAGCAGCTTCCTCCGCAGCCCTGTCTGGGGGCCCCCAAGTTTCTGCCTGGTGACAGAGCTGCCTGTTCCCAGCCTCGGTGTCCCTTTTGCTGGTCCCCGGCTCCCAAGGACAGGTTTGGCTTTTGCAGGGAAATCTTTCTGATTGGGTCCTATCAGTGGCACCCAAACAGGGTGCCCTCCCTGGGCTGGAGAGCTGAAAGCTCCTGTGTTCCTGTGGCTGGGTCCTGTCTCTGTTCCGTGCTTCTGGGAAGATGAGAGACGAACGTCACCACATCTGGTTACCTGAAATTCCGAGACACCGCCCGTGTTGTCCGTTTGGACCGGGCCTGTGGAAAGAGACCAGGCCTCAGGGTTGAATAGACCCTGGCTGTGGGCAAATTTCTTCACCTCTTCAAGTCTCAGTTTTCCCGTCTATAAAATGGGAATAAAAACAATACTCTCTACCTCCCAGGTTAATGACTATGATAAATTCTGAACGTGAAGCTCTCGTGGGCACCGGGTAGAAGGTGGTTATTGTTGGGAATAAAGGGCCCCTCCCTGAGGACTGCCTTCCTGGGATGAAACATGGCTTGAATTCGGCTCAGGTGCTTACAGGGGTCCCGCTTGGTGTCGAGCCCAGCTGAAGCGCATCGGCCCAGCTGGACCCTGGCCTGGTCCAGGTGGGAGGGTGGGGCTCCCCGCGAGGCGAGGGGTGGGTTTGTCTCTCCGGCGCCCGGGTGGGCGGTGTGTGGCTGGGCCTCCCCAGATAAAGGCGACAAAGGAGGCACAGGGGAGAGGAAGGAAGGAGAAGACACAACGGAGAAAGTGAGAGGAGCGAGACTGTGTCAGAGCAACAACAAGGACACAGAGGTAAACAGGAAGGAGAGAGTGAGCGGAGGGTGGAGAGGGAGCCTCAGGTAAGTGGGCAAAGAGGAAAAGCAAACCCCCCCTGCGCGTGCGTGTTTTCCCAAGCGTGTGACTCTGTGCGGGTCATTCTGTGGTTAGGGGGCCCCGGGCCTGTGACGAGAGCTGACTCTTCAACTCCCATTACTTATGGCGTCCAGGCTCGAGGAATGTCAGAGGCTGAGCTGGGCTCATACGAGCAAACCACACATTCTGGTTTTTGAGAACAGCTATCGGCGCCGCCCCCCCCCCCCCCCCCCGGCCGCCACATCCTCCCCGCAAACTCCTCCACCCCCGGCACCCAGGACGGAGCTCCAAGGCGACACTACAGAAGGGCTGAGGAGGGAGGCGTCTTTGGGATCATAAACCATTAATTAAGGGTACTTTCCAAAATGCAGGCAGCATGATGCCAGATTTTATGTTCAGGATTCCATCAATCTTGGATTTTATTTCCCCTCTGTCTCAGCCTGAGAGTGGGCATAACTCACGTTTACAGTTGGTGAGTTAGAGAGGCTGGCCGAGCCCCTGGCAGAGTCTTGAGAGGAGGTGTCGCCAAGAGGCAGTCAGTCTGGGTCCTTTGGAACACGGGGGGGACCGTGGTGGCTCTGGCAGAAGAGGTTCTACCTTCTCCCACCTGATGGATCGGCTGGTCCAAAAAGCCCAAGGTATTTACTACCTGGCCTGTTACAGAAAATCCTTTACGGAAAACTTGAGGTTCTGAGGCTGGCACTGAAATACAAGAGACCTGGATTTAAATGCCGGCTCTTCTGCTCACCAGCCAGATGATCTGGGAGAGTGTTTTGAATGTTCTCAGCCTCACTTTTACCATCTGTGAAATGGGATGATAATGTCTACTCTCACAGGCCTAAGTGGGACTTAATGAGGTGATGTACCATCCACACAAAGTGCTCAGCTCAGTGTTTGGCATTCAGTGGGTGCTCAGGGGCTGCATGGGGGCCTCTGTCCTCTGCAAGTTCATGTCACAAACGGTCTACACTGGCTCTGTCCAGTATGGTAGGTACGTGCCACACGTGGCTATCGAGCACCTGTAATACGGCTTGTCCACATTGAGAAGTGTCTATGGTATAAAATACTGAGTTTTGGAGACTTTGTCCAAAGAAAGAAGTAATCCCAATAATCTTTATATTGATCACATGTTGAAATGCTAATATTTGGGGTGTATTGGGTTAAATCGGATATTATTAAAATTCATCTCACCTGTTTCTTTTTACTTTTTAATGGGTCTACTAGAGTCTAAAACTACATGTGTGACTCATACGGTATTTTTGCTGGACAGAGCTGGATTAGATGGAAGGTTTTGTTTGTTTTCTCACCATATTTCCCCCCTTCTGTTGGTTTGGAAGTGAAGCATCCTGTTTCTCTGGTTTTGGTTCAGTGGTTCTCAAAGTGGGGTCCCTGTGCCAGCTGCATCAGCAGCACGTGGGGACTTGTTAGCCGTGCAGATTCTAGGACTGCCCCCCCCCAAGTTCCTGGAGCAGAAGCTCTGAATGTTGGGCCAAATAATCCGCATTTTAACAAGCCTCTCCCCCGCCCAGGTGATTCTGATGTGTGCTGAATTCTAGAACCACTTTTTAATGGTTTCCCTTGAAAACGTACGCGTATTTAACGTGAAACCTAGGGTTGAGCGTATCTTAATGCTCTGTCCCCAATAATAAGTTACTTAAAACATTCTGATCACTCTTTCTGACTTATAACCTACCATATCGATTATTTTAATTCTGTCCTTTGAAAAAGCCCCATAATTTTAGACATTATCATCATGGTTATTTTCTCCTGATCATATTGACCCGGAATAATTTCCCTACATGGTTCATCACTTCCTGTGTCTCAGACCTTACTTCTAGGGTAATTTTTCTTATTCCTGAAGGACGCGATTTAAAATTTCCTCTGGGAGTATTTGGTGGTAAGCTCCTACAACTTTTGTTTATGTGGGGGAAAAAGCCTCTATTTCCCCCTTGTCCTTCAGAGAGCTTTGCTGGCCACACAGCTTTAGGTTGACAATCATCTGCTTCTGCACCTTGAATACGTGGCTCCACGGTCTTCTGTCTTCCTTTTTGCTAAAGAGAAGGCAGCTGTCGCCAGTAAAATTGTTCTTTTTGTTACCTACTTTTAAGATTGCGTCTTTGCCTTTGTGGTTCTGCAGTTTCATTGCGATGTGGCTAGATGTGGATGTCTTCTTATTCCAAATGATGTAAATTGTGCTTCCGGTATCTGTGGGTTCATGTTTGGAATATTCTCGAGCATTCTCTCTTGAAATTTTACCTCTTCTCCATTCTCTCCATTTGCTCTCCTACTGGGATTGGGCTTTCGAATTCTGTCTTCCCTCTCGTGTAACCTAGTGCTGTCCAACAGAATTTTCTGCGATGGTGGAAATGTTGGATAATCTTCATTGTCCAATGTGACAGTTGTTAGCCATATATGACTGCGGGCACTCAAAATGTGGCTGGTGCAGCTGAGGAACTGAACTTAAGACGCTATTTAATTTTAATTCAAATACAGTTTATGTTGCCACGTGTGGCTAGTGGCTATTGTGGGGGACCAGAAAACTCTAATTTCTCCCCACGGTTTCCCAGAGTGCAGCATTTCCAGCACTGCATTCTGGGTAACTTCCTTACACCTATTTTCCATTTTTAAAATCCTCTCTTCGGATATTTACACTGCTGGTTAATCCAGCCTTGGATTTTATGTATTTTTTTTTTAAGTTTTTTTTTTTTTTATTTTAAGCTTATTTTGAGAGAGAGCATGAGCAGAGGACGGGCAGGAAGGGTTCATCACTGCCAACTGCAGAGCCTGGTGTGGCGCTCGAACCCACGAACCATGAGATCATGACCCGAGCCGAAGTCAAGAATCAGACGCTTAACTGACTGAGCCACCCAGGCACCCCAGGTTTTGTTTTTTTAAATGTTACTATGTATTTCTAAAAGTTGGTGCTTTTCCAAGTTCACCTGGTCTGTTTAGATGGTCTTTTGTTGATTACTCATGTTATGATTTCATCTTAAATTAAAAAAAAAATTTATGTTTATTTATTTATTTTGAGGGGGCGGGGGAAGAGAAAGAGAGAGAGCAAGAGGGAGAATCCTAACCAGGCTCTGTGCTGGGCTCTGAGCCTGGCGTGGGGCTCGATCCCATGAACTGTGAGATCATGACCTGAGCTGATATCTAGAGTTGGATGCTTAACCAATTGAGCCCCCTAGGTGCCCCTCATCTTAATTTTTTTAAAGAACGACCTACATGTTAGCTTATATTTGGTATTGGAAATTCCTGTATCTGAAAAGGCCGTGGAGGGTCTAAATTGGTTGTGTTTTTCTGTGGATTTGCATGTGTGCTGAACTCAGATTTGATCTTCTGGGAATCTCTAGTGTCTAAATAGCAGGTGCTGTCCTCCAGAGAGGATTTACTTCTGCCGGCGTAGGAGGAGGTAGGGAATGGGGATGATACCTGGTAGCAGGGACCACTTCGTTCCTGTTAGAGAGACCTGGGAGGACGAGGGACCACAGACTCTGTTCCTTCGCTGTGCCACGCCCTGACACTGACTTCTCAGTACACAGTCCTGACATCAGCATCTGTTCCCAGGACAGACCCCGGTTTCCACACTGAGTTATCACTCACTGCTCCTTGTTCTGGGATTAGCTCACAGCTTCTTAGTTTTGGATAAGGGCAACTTGGGGATATCCCTTACTTTTGGTGAGGTCGGAGATACATGAGGAAGTATGCTCTATTTTAGCTTTAGTGGTTCTGTGGAGGGAGGGTCCCTTGTCCGTCTTGCTCCGCGCGGCCCCAAGAGGACGTCCCTCTTGGCCGAGGGCACTGTCCACCCAGCGCTCTTCACGTTCTGTGGGCACCACTGGTGGGCGGGTCTGTCCATCTGCCTTTGCCACAAAGGGAGTTCCCAGGTCAGATGTCGGGTCTCTCCACCTCTTTACCACCCAAGTCTGGTTCACGGTGATGCTTAATGCCATCGGCAGAAGCCCAAGTTATGGGCAAAGGACAGTCGATGGTTTTTTGTTTTTGTTTTAATTTGAATCTT
Source organism: Acinonyx jubatus (assembly GCF_027475565.1). NCBI lineage: Eukaryota > Metazoa > Chordata > Mammalia > Carnivora > Felidae > Acinonyx > Acinonyx jubatus. Next base: position 10,790,482 of record NC_069381.1, on the reverse strand, counting down.
CCCAGGGACCTCTTCTGCTCAACATCCATCACCGGTTCCCTGGATGAAGCCCAGACTCCTTACATGACAAGACTCTATGCGACTCAGCCCTTGGCTGGCTTCTCCTCTGTCCCTCACCCCCTCTCTGGCACCCTGGGCTTCTGGCACTTTTCCAGCACTCCTGATCCCCTCCCCCATCTCGAATCCATTGCACCTGCTGCTCTCAGCCGCCGCCCCCCCCCCCCCCCCCCCCCCGGGCCGCTGGCTTATCTGCTTGGTGAACTCCTATGAAGCCTTCAGGCTCTAGTGAAATGTTGCCTCTTCCAGGGACCCCTTCTCAGGTCACCTGGGGGAGGCCGGTCACCAGCACGCCTCGGCTCCAGGTGCGTGTGCTCCCGGGGCTCTCATTAACCCAGGGGCTCTTCCTGCCTGCGCGTCTCTCGGCTGAAATTAACGAACGGTCAGGGGATTACTTGGTGAATGTCAACCCGGAAGGAAGGGGGCAGGGCCTGCTTTTGCTCCCTAGGTATGTCTCGCCCTCAGCAAGGGCTCAATCTCTGCCGATCTCTGTGGTGTAGATTCACCCACCGTGGCCGATTTCACTGACCAGCAAGAGGTCACTGGATGTGAGCGAGGAAATCTGTTTGTGAGCCTGTATGAGCCGGATCCTGCCCTCTACTGCCTGGACAGAAGGTGCTCTAGAGACGCTGGTTAAAAGAAAGCAGGCAGGATGAGAGGTAAGGAGGGAGGGAGGCCTCTCCCTCCAGGCTCCTCTTCGTCCCACCTCCTTTCGGCCACATCAAGCTGCTTGCAGCTTCTCGAACACACCATATGGTCTCATTCCTGTTTCTCAGCCTCTCGACCTCAGCGCTGCTGAATGACATCTGGGACCGGCTCATTCTTTGTCGTGGGGGCTGTCCTGCGCCGGGGAGGATGGTTAGGGGCATACCTGGCCTCCACACCCTAGATGCCAGTGAGCACACAGGGTGGCTGCTCCGGGCGCCCCCATCCTTCCGCCCCGGGGCCCCTCTGTTCTCAGACCCGCCCTGCTGTGCCAGCCAAGTAAGGTCAAAACTCCCTGCCCTTGGGCAGTGGCAGGGAGCCCCCTGTCAGCACTTATCCAGCCAGAAGCTGAATTCTCATTTTTAAAATTCTGCATTATAATATGAGAAAGTAACGTTTTATGGCGTGATAACAACCACTGCATTGCATGGAGATGCTTTGCTGGAGCCCGCAGTCACAGCCCTTTTAAGATGGGCAAAAGACAGACCCTGGTGTGCCAGACCGACAACACGGGTTCACACGGCATCGAGTCACTGACCATGTAGCTGCTGGGGTGACGGCGGGACCCCGGTGGGCTTGCCACCCACCCACAACACCCTGACCCCAGTGCCCAGCGGGTGCTTGGAGGCCCTGAGCTAAAAAGCTGACAGCACTCCCTACCCCCTTGTCCCTTAAAATCCACGAGACCGGGGCACCTGGCTCTATCGGTTAAGCATCCGACTTCGGCTCAGGTCATGATCTCAAGGTGTGTGAGTTCGAGCCCCACGTTGGGCTCAGCTGACAGCTCAGAGCTTGGAGCCTCCTTTGGATTCTGTCTCCCTCTCTCTGACCCTCCCCTGCTCCTTCTCTGTCTCTCTCTCTCAAAAATAAACAAACATTAAAAAAACAAGAAAGAAAATCCACAGCACCACAAAGCACACATAGAAGTCAGACAGAGTTCAGCCCTTACCAGCGATAACTGCTTGATGCGTTCAGAGAAAACATCACATATTTCCCTTCCCCTCCTTTTTGGTGCCACTGCCTGGCAAAGGCCCTAAGCTTGTGCTCACTGTGTCTGTCCCCTGGGCCGATAAGACCCCTGTCCCCAACCTCAGAGGACATCATCTCCCCTCCCCCTGTCACCATTTCCCGCCAGCCCCTTGGGGAATTTTCCCAAGAGGCAGGGAATCGATTTCCTGGACTGGGCAAGGCTTCACCTGCTCCATACTCACTTCCCGGGTAGTTGATTGGCAAGTATTTAATTTTACAGACTTAGGGGCAAGATGTGGAGACGGGGTCCAGGGCAGGCAGGTGCAGTGTCACCCAACGACAGCCACTGTCTGCTTTAACAATGTAGAGAGAAGCTTTCCTTTTTGCTCCTTGCTGACCTGCCCCCCCCCCCCCGCCCCCCGAATAGTGCCCACGTTTGGGAAGACCTTCTTGGAGTCTGATCTGCACCTGAAATCCCTCTACCCTTTTGTTTATGCTGGGGGCGGCCTCCCCGTGGGTTCCCACGGCTAGTACTCTTGAGGGCCTAGTTTCCTAACTGGCTTTTCTACCGATGGGCAGGTCTGGGAGGTGAGGCCTGTAAGAAGCAGAGGCTGGGGGCTGGAGAAGGCTCGGTCTCCCAGGGCCCCGTGGAGACAGCACGAGTTTGCGTCTGTACGGCTCTTGGGAGGCCAGGTTAGAGCACCCAGTTGCTGTGCGCTTTGAGGGCCCAGCTGTGCCCGGGCTCCCTGACGGGATTTTCAGCCTGGCTCCCAGCCCTCCCGGCTCCCCTCCGGCCCTCAGGACCTCTGAGGTCCTTTCTGGGTCGGCTCAGCCTGCTTCTGTGAGTCCCGTGGGCTGCGGTTACCAGGATGGTCGTGGGACCCTATCCGTTTGCTCGCTGGCACAGGGGGGACCCCCAGCGAGTCAGATCTGTGGACCTCTGGCTCAGGGCGAGGCCCCCAGAGCCAATGCTGCTCTCTGGGATCATCCTAAGCGGTGAGTGCAAACTGTCCAGCCTCCAACCTCCTTCAAAATACTCCCAGCTGCCTGGAACTTTCCTGTACCTGCGATGAGCTACACTGTTTCTGGCACCAAGGCTAATTTAGGAAGAACAAAGATGCTTCTGAGCAGTAGATCTTTAATGTCCTTCAAAATGAAGAGCGAGCTTTGGTGGGGCTCATGGAGGACATTCTTACAACTTTGACACCTAACTGGAATTGTCAGGGAAAAAGCTGGTGCTGGTCTTGACTTTCCGGAGATGAGAGGGGACTAAGCCACTCTGACAGCTCCTGGCTTTGTCAGCTGTACCTGCACCTGCCTGGGTTTAGGGCGCTGTTGGACCCCAATTCTTATCCTTGTTCCATCACGTGCTATGTTCCCTCGGCTATTTCTGTCACCTGTCTGAGCCTCCGTTTCCTCCCTTGTAAGGTTGGGACCATAACAGACCCTTCATGCGATTTTGGTGAGGACTACATTAGGGTGACTTCTGTTGTCTCATGTTCACACCTGCATCCTCCTCCTGAGCCCTAGGCCTGGCACACGGGGAGCGGCCAGCCCGTGTTTGTTGAATGACTTACTGAGCGTATGTCAAGGGCCTGGACTCGCCTGGCACTCAGGAAATGTCTGCGGATCGCGTCCTCCTCTCCTCCCCCAGCTTTTCTCACTCCCTATGCCCTTCTTCCCTCCGCCAGAAGCCAGTCCTTGTCCTCCGTCCTCAGCCTGACCCCCACACCGTATCCCTGGGCCTGTAGGTTATGGCTGTTGCCGCACCGGTGACCACGCATCCGCCTGGCATTTCTGGGAGAGCTTGGGGTCCCCCTTTGTCAGCCCATCAACACCTCCACCTGAGGGTGAAGCGAGGCCTCCCATGCCACCCTTTCCATCTCTGAATCCCACCGAGTGCGGCCACGAGAAATGGTGGAGTCCCCTGGCTGGGCTCCGGGCCGCAGGCAGGCTGCCCCCGAGTCTGACCGCAGCCCTTTGGGGGCCAGGCGGGCTCAAGATTCCTGTGCTGAATCCAGAATTCGGAGGGCACCTGCTACTTCCTCAACACCCCGAGCTCTGGGAGCCCTGCTCTGGGTTCAGAAACGAGCGTGGTCCCCTGCTGCCGGGCTCCCCATCGAGGGAAGGGCCGCAGGGCCCTCTGGTGAAGGAGCACACGTGTCAAATTGAGATGGACACCTGTGGCCAGGCAGGCACACGGGGCTCTGCGATCGAGGGGAAAGACCAGGACAGAGGGGATCCAGAGCGGACGTGGCAGAGCAGGTGGCCTGGAGACAGACCGGGGCCGTGGAAATTTTTTTTCCCCTAAAGAACACGGATCTTTTAAAAAAAAAACCTGAGTTGCCAGTACTAAGAACTGTGATGTATCTGTGGCATTTTTGGCTTCTTTTGAAAGATCAGGAGGTCTGGAAGCACTAGAGCCCAGCGGGGCTTGCTTCCTTAGGAGGGGCCAGACTGCGGGGCCCCCGGGTACCCTCTTCCCAACCTGCCGGAGGCCTCTGGGACCGGGACATAGCGGGAATGAGGGGGGTAAGCGTGCAGCTCAGTGCTGGCTCCCGAGAGTGCTCGTGGAGGTGAGCCCCTGTCATCGCCCACAGCACTGTGCGGCGGGGCCTCTAGAGCTGACCTAAAGCAGAGAGGGTTTCAGGAAAGACATTCCAGCTCGTACCGGGAGGCCCCTGCCGTGACGGCTGGGCTTGCCCGGTGCTTTCCAGCTCAGTGAGCGGCTGCGTTCCCATTGCACGGATGAGGCGAGTGGAGCTCAGAGACGTCAATCAGGTGTGGACAGAACGCACAGCGAGGACGCAGAGCCCGTGTCTTAGGCCACTGGCCCACGTTTCCTCTCACGTGAGTCTCCTGCCACGCTGAGACACGCAGCTGCCATAGGCTGGACGCTTCTGCCCGTTTGTTACGTCATCTTGGCAGTGGCCTTGGGAGATAGGCAGTTTCGTGTCCATCTCATGGAGGGGAAAACTGAGGCCCAAAGGGACTGGGTGAGTGAGTGGCTTCTTTGGGATCGAACCCAGAGATCTGGCTCCAAAGCCTGGTCTTTCCTCAACGCTCCTCCCTGTACTGCTTGGTTTCTATCAGTTCTGCTGGGTTCAGGCTGTCGTTGAAACGATCGTGTGTTTCCCACACACGCAAGGAGAGACGGAGGGGACCTGGCAGTGGCTCTCACACGCGAGTTGCAGTTGGTGACCCAGCCTGTCATCTCTGACCCTCGGAGCCTGTAGACAGGCCCTCAGATTCCCTCTGGCCTGTCGAGAGCCTCCTTCCCTGTCGCCACAGCACTGGCGTCTGCGGTGACAGCTGCTAGAGGAGGACTTCTCTCCTCCCTGGCCTGCCCGCCCCCAACCGCAGGCTCTGTGCCGCCCCCCGAGACATCGGTGTCCTAGCAAGGAAGGGAGCTGGCACTGTGTGTGCATGGAACCAGCTTGGATGTGCCACCAGTGTCTGTGGCCTGTCCCGGGGAAAGCCATTAGGCAGCTCAGAGCTGGTGGGGAGACAGGGCAGGCGGGGCCAGCTGTGCCGGCAGGATGTGCCCATTCCTGTCCCTGCCCAAGGCCCTGTGGCAATGGACTGGGCCTCTCTGCCCACGCCTGGGACCCGGGACGGCCACAAGATGAATACCCTGGGGCTGGCACTTCTTAGCCAGCCTGTGGGGGCCCGTGTGCAGATGCCCTACACTGACTCAGGTCCTCTCTAACTAAGCAAAGGGGATAGAAAGAGGCCCACCTGGCCTTGCTCCTGGCTCACTCCTTAAGGCACATGGGAATCCCACATGAGCCTCAGGAACTTTCCAGGGCTAAATGATGTCAGAAGTGCGGTGGGCTCCAAGCTCTCCAAAGAACCACTGCCTTAGCGCCTCCAAGCACAGGATACAGGGGCTGAGGGAGTCGCGCATTGCCACACGTCCCAGAGGGGTAGGGGGTGCTCCATGGAACTAGATAAAAAACGCAGCGTCCTTGGGGCACCTGGATGGCTCAGTCGGTTAAGCGTCTGACTCCTGGTTTCGGCTCAGGTCATGATTTCACGGTTCGTGGGTTCAGGCCCCGCGTCAGGCTCCACACTGTGCAAGCCTGCTTGGGATTCTCTCTCTCTCTCCCTCTCTCTACCCCTCTCCTGCTTGTATTCTCTATCAAAATAAACCTTAAAAAATGCATGGTTCTGTGGTCCATTAAGTTTGGGAAACACGAGGTGGAAAAAAGTGTGGTATTTTTCTTCACTGCAGAACTTGTCAGAGCCTTACAGAGCTAACGTGTTGTGTTGATTCTCTAAGGGTTAGAGACACGGCATTGTTTCCAAGACGACCCAAGCATTTATTCCCTGCCACCCCCCATCGCCGCGCCCCGAATCTTGTGGCCTGTTCAGAGCCTGGGTTCTAGAACCTGCTCAGCCACTGACACCCTGCTTGGCTGTAGGCAAGTCCCTTCCCATCCGTAATGCGAGGGGAGTGGGCAAGAAGCCACGAGAGCCCTCTCAGCTCTAATTCACGCTTGTACTAAGCTTCCTTCACACCTATACCAAGGGGCCTGCCTGCCCGTCTCACAGGGTGGGTGAGGGGCTGAAATGAGATCACTGCCGTCATTGTCCTCACCAACATCATTGCGGCTGACATTTACTGCCACCTGAGCTAAGCCTTTTCCATGCGGTAACTCCTTCCCTCCTTGCAGCCATGCCCTTGACGATGCTTTATTGTCCCCAGCATACAGGTGAGGAAACTGAGGCCCAGCCAGGTTCACTAACTTGCCTGAGGTTGCCAGGTAGCCGATGACCCAGAGACTCTGCCTGGAGTCTACCCTCTTAGCCTTGACCCTGGTCTGCCCGAGAAAGAGCGTTGCAAACTGTGAAGGGCTGCTCCCTGGCAGGGGCATTCTTCTATGTAATGTTGCTGTGGTTCATCCAGGGGACGTACGTGGCCTCCTGGGGTGGGGCTCGGGCCCTCCATTTGCGGGCTCTCCCATTCTGCCAGAGTGAGGAGGGAAGGGGTCTAGGCCACCTCTTCCTGGTGCGGAGCAGGGCTGAGGGGTCTGGGGGTGCCCAGGGGAGCGACTTCTCCACGGTGAGGGGTGCGGGAGGAGGTCTGAGGCCGCCCATGGGACAGAGCTCAGACGACCGAACCCACGGGTTAGGGTTTCACACTGCCTTGGCATTACAAACCCTTCGTGCCAACGAAATCGTATCTGTAAGAGAAATATACTGGCCTTTGGGCTGAAGGGCATGAGTTTGGGGGGTGGGGAGAGATGGCCTTGGACATCAAGGACTCCTAGGACTCCACAGGCCACCACTGCCCTGGTTTATTTTGGAGGGTGTCTGAGGCCCAGAGAGGGGGACTGACTTGCCAGTGGTCACACAGCGAGTCCTTGGACACGCTGGGAACGGCAAGTCCAGAGCCGGGCTCCGGGCTCCCGCCTGCACTGGGCTGGGGTGGTGGGGCTCTTGGGTTGCAGGCTGGGCCTCCTTAGGAGCCTGAGGGCAGGGTCTGGGCAGAGCCCTGCTGGGCCCCTCCCTCAGTAGCAGCATCGCCCAGACTGCTCCCCGGGGCACAGCTCGGGCAGCCTGGCTCCCATGTGTAGGGCTCAGCCTCTGCTGTCCACGGGGCACCGTCGGGCCCCGGCCGAGTCTGAGATGGCAGGTGCCACGCTCAGAACTTGGCCTGCACCCAGGTCTGACTTCTTCCCCCCGCCCCCCACTTCCTGGCTGTGTGCATCTAGAATTGGGCACCTCTCTGTGACTCTAACAGGTGTACCACTGGGGGTTCTGCCCGGGGGCGGGGGGCAGCAGGTACGCCAATGCCAGACCCCTTCGCTCTCTGCTCCTCAGGGCCTGGCCTGAGCATGGTTCCGCCCTCCCCGAGGGATCTGGAGCTGCCCCGGAAAGGTAGCCTCGCCCTCCCTAGTCACGGTCCCTTGGGGAAATTTCCCAATGGCAAGTGTATGCTGAAACCCGTGGGCAGGATGCCACCCTCCGCTACTGCCCCGTGGAACGAACCTCTGGCAGCTGAGCCCACAAGGGGGAACTTGTTCGGTACGCAGATCCCAGGGCCTCACCCCCCCAGACCTGATTTAGTAGGTATAAGATGGAGCCTGGGAATCTGTATCCTCAAAACTCAAGGCGTGGTCAGGTTTCTCAACTACCGATCTGTGTGTGGTTCTTTTTTTTTTCCCCCCTCCCTCTTTCTCATGTTTTTTCCTGTCGTGGGACCCTCCACATGGACTCCTGCATGGAGATACAGCGTGCAACAGGTAAGGGCAGAGCTTCTGGCCAAAGGTAGGACCGGAGCCCTGCCCGCTGATTCTTTGATCAGCTATGGCAGCCTCTGGAGTGACCTGAGGAACCCTCAAGGGTTCCATGGAACACAGTTTGACAACTACTGCTTATTCCAATTCCTTCCTCTGTTGGGTAGAAAAACTGAGCCTCAAAGAGCTAGCCTGCATGGGACTGGGCTAGTGAGGCTTTCTTAAGTTCCCTGAAGCTTCCTATTGATATTGTCCCTGGGGGAGACCATACAGCACAATTACTGATGACATAGACTCTGGAGTCAGACCAGTGCTGGAGTTGAAACCCGGTTCTGCCTCTTCCTGGCTGTGTGACTTTGGGCAGAAACTTGACCTCTCTGTGTCTTGGTTTGTTCATCTATAAAATGGGGATAATAACAGTATTTATCCTGGAGGGTTATTGGGAAGATTAGATAAAGTGAATATTTGCACAGACTTTGAGGCACGTGAGACCGGGCTGGCCCCGAGTTCTGACACACGTGTCCTTATACGTGTGCTCCCCCGGGGTGACGTTGGGGCTTCTGTCCCAAGCACTTAGGCTTGGGCAGCCTAATCGCTGTGCTGGCCACAGCAGGGAGTATGTTTCTCCTTCGAATCTAGAAAGAATGGCATCACGGCTGGTGGATGCTCTGGGCAAACAGGTCCAAGCCTCCCTGTTCTGAGGCGGGGAAGCCTGGGTTCTCTCACAAAGCAGCACTGGAACTACATCTGGGCTCTGAGGAGTGGGTACACAGCTGGAGGGATAGCAGGTCCACACAGCCTGATGAGCAGGTTTTATCCCCAGGGACAAGTTTTGCTTGAGTCCTCTTTGCGTTCAAGATGTATATCAAGCCGCCTCCACACTTTTTTCCTACCCCCGATGGAACTTAAATCCACTCAAATCATGGGGGAAAGCGGGCCACGTGGGGCCAGTGCTTTCCAGGCTCCAAAACGCATTCAGCGCTCATTTCTGAGCCTGTGAGGAGGGGAGAGGACGAGAGGACCCCGAGGCTCACGGGTGAGACAACTCACTTGAAATCAGATGCAGGGGCCAGAGCTGGAGCGATGATCCAGGCACGGCCTGGCCCCGCTGGGGAGGGGGAGGGGCTGCAAGGGTCCTCCAGATGGAGCACGGCGTGCAATTTCATAGATTATCTTGTTTTGGTGCAATTAACTGCTATTGACTGGTAACCCGTTAAGAAAGCGATCAGCCAAAACCTGAAACTCAGTAATGCAGACGAGCAGTCCGCCAGTATGTCCTGGGGCCTCGGATTCAGAAGGGCGACTGCTGCAAGCAGCCCAACAAGGTCGCCAGGCCTTCCTGGGGACGGGCTGGGCACTGGGAGGTCCTGCCACGTTCAGGAAGACCGGGGCAAGATTTGCAGTTACTGCTGTTCTTGCTGCTTAAAGATCAGTCCTCTTGGGATCCTGTTCTCATGGATTGTTTGCTGGGGACGGTGGTCAGAGCCCTTAAGAGTACACACAGGGGTTGCGTATTTGCGTATGTTTTCAGTAACGGGGCTTCACGACACCAGGTGGCGGTGGTTCTGGGACGAACTGTCCACACCCTGGCTGCCAGCAAGATCTACACCCGCGGTTGGCCTGTACCGTGACACTTCACTAGCAATGCACTGATTTTTATGTTCAAACGCTTCTAACGTACAGTCCAGATCAAACGCCTACGTTATCTTCACGTTTATAGGGCATTCTTTCATAACATAAACTTATGAACCCTTTTCTAAGACAAAGCTGTGATTGTATGTATTCCCTCCCGATACTTTATTATCGCCACGTTCTTTTCCTACTCGACAGTGGGGACAGGTGGGAGGTGTGGGCCTATGGCAGTGTTTGCCCCACCTAGTGGGGTGTGAATGGAAAAAACTTCAGAGCCGTTTGTTGGGAGCAGATGGGCTGGGGGGTGGGGTGTCTGCGAGGCCCGTGTTGTGAGAATGCAGGTTTTGGGTGAGAGGCCCTGGAGATATTTTAAAACTCACGGTCAAAGGGCTGGTGACCTCGTATGTTGCAGCCACATGGCACTGGGATTCCCCATTGGGCACGGGTGTGGGTGGCTCCTGGGCCCGGGCTGTGGCCAGGATGGGAGACGCCACCTCACGTCGGGGGCGGAGCTAACCCTGAGACTGCGGCAGCTCTGTGCAGCGAGGGGTCCTGCAGCAGGGCAAATGGGGGCACGCCTCTGGCCCGGATGGAGCACCAGTGCGGGACAACAGCTTGTAGCTAGTCTGCCTGCCCCAGTTCCTCCCAGGGGTGGGTCTCCCTGACCTGGGGGTAAAAGGCTGCCGGAATGGATGGAGCAGATGCAGTCCCGCCAGTAAGGAAGTGCTAGGCTGTGCCACAGGCTCCTGGTGGGCAAGGTGAGCTGCCAACCAGGCCCAGCCCCTCACTGCCCAGATGGTAGAGTGGTCAAGGCACTATGGACTCCCTAGGTTTGAAATCCAGCTCTATTCTTTACTAGCTCCTTGACCCTGGATGATTTACTTAACCTCAGTTTTCTCATCAAAAATGTAGTTATCTCATCAGTTATGGGAGGGTTAACTGAGTTAATGCATGTAAAATGTGCAGCATAGACCATGGCTCGTGGTAAGTGCTTAACAATTGTTAGATGTTATTATTACATTATTAGGTTGTATCTGTTGGAGCCTGCCAGCATGGGTGGCAGAGCACGTGGAGGGGCCACTGAGTACAGCTGTGCAGGTTGTGCACTGTACAACTCAGGGCACCATTTCCACAGTAGTGCCTTCTGGAGTAGCGCAGTAAGCAACCTGTGGGGCTGTACACTGGCCCTAGATGCCCTGGGCATCCCGACTTCAATTTCTAATAGGTACCACTTGAAGTCGGACCATCTGGGGGCAAGGTCTTGGAGACGATTAACAAAGGAGGTAGTGTGGCTTTTGAGTCGAGCTACAAAGCTTCGAACGAGGTATGGCTCAGCCCTTGAAAAGGTTACAGGACTAGAGGAGCAATAGTTAGAATCTTGGCCAGGTCACTCCTCTCTGGGCCAAAGTTCTTCCCATCAGTCCAGGGCGGGTAGGGTGGGGTGGTGGAGTTAGTTTCGGGATGACAGAAAGGCTTTCCCCTCGTATGCCAAAGTCTGACCGATCGGCAGGGGCTGTCTGAGGCTTTGTAAAGTGAAGAAATCAGAGGCCACTTTGGGCTGGGTGGGAGGGGCTCTTTGATTGATTAGTGATGTCTGCATGAGGCCAGAGAGCGGGGAGCAGTGGCATGTAAGTTTGGGCTTCTCACCCTCCTCAGCCCAGTGGTTCTCCATGCTGACTGCACCTTAGAATGCACCAGAGAAGGCTTAACCACGCTCTGATTCAGGGATGTGGCCTGGCATCGGTTAACGGTTTTCACAAGCTCTGCAGGTGATTCTAACGTGTGGCCAGGTTGAGAACTGCCGGGGTGGACGTCCCTAAGTTCCCCGAAGTCCTGAGCTGGACGACTTCTCGGCATGGTTCATAGATCATGGAACTTTGAGCTTTCTTCCAGCAGAAATGACAGGGGCTTCCATCAGTTTGACTGCTGGAGAGGATCTGTCTTTAAGTTGGGAGATAGAGGCTGAAGGCCCTGGCTGCAATCGGGGGTTGGGGTATCCAGGGTGACCTCTTCTTGGGCAACACTGTGGAGTTTCACTGGGAAGAGGCCCAGGCTTTGCATCGGAGGGATCTCCTGGGACTCGAAAAAGCCTGGCCCACACTGGCTTGATCAGGAAAGTCCTGTGACTCCATTGATTTCTCTTTTAAGCTCCTCTCCTGTCCCCAGGGTAGGTGGGACGTTGGGACAATGCAGAGGCCCACTGAGGTCTGCAGGAAGTAACGTGCCCCAAACTCACAGGCCCATTTCTGGGCCTTTGGAAGGATGGCCGGGGAGAGAAGGAAGCAGAGGAAAGCTGACCGGGGCCGCTGAACTGGAGAACTCAGGGCCAGGGTGCCAGGCTTAGAGGTGGCGCGATAAGACCACCGGCAGCCCTGGATGCTGACAGCTCCCCCAAATTACAGTCAGGGCGGCCAAGGTGAGATGTTTCTGGGAGGCCACCCTGGCCTCAGCCCCACCACGGGCCCAGCTTTCCTCGGCCCCTCCGGACCCAGCCCTGGAATTTCAAGGAGCAGGCCATGCAGGGGCTTGGCCCCCCGCCCGGAGCAAGATAGAAGCACTCAAATAACATAGAGTTCAATAATATTTTAAAATAAGCTTTATTTAGATTTTTTTTTATATTTTATATTTGCATCCATGCCTTCGAGAAACCTTCCCCATGGGAAAAGTTATTTTCAACTAATTTACCCATAACTCATTCGCTATTTGACGTAGTTCTCTTAAATAAATCATCCTTAGTAACTCTTAGATTTATCTCCTAATTTACAAAAACTGAAATGAAAAGGAACTACTAAATCATTACCAGGAGTGGTTGCAATCTTATGTTCTCGTAAGTAAAGGGCAAACAATAAAAATCAACCGAAAGGAAACAAAAAATCATGGGGGAGAAAAGTATTTTCTAAAGTCTCTCTCCGTAGAGAAAGATGTCAGCTCCGGCCGCTCTCCCTCACCGCCAGGCTCGGTTAAACAGCTTAGCCGAAGGAGGCCAGAAAGATCCTTATTAGGTACCCTGCCTGCTCTTGCCCAGCAACGGCCCCCCCCCCCCCGCCCCCGTCGGCCCCCACTGAGTCAGAAGGAAAGGGAACAGCCTACTGGTGCTTTTTTGTTTGCTTTAGAGACTTTGGACAAAATATCCTATCTTTCTGATAGAGATTCTCCAGCACTTTCAAATCTCCTTTCTTTGTAAGAGCTGAAAAATGTTACAGTTAGCAGAAAGCGCCACTACGGTTGTGCGGAGGGTGCGGGTCATCGAGCTGTGTTAGTTAAGGTGAAGCGGGGGAAGAGGGGGGATCCACAGGTCAACAAAAGAAAAGGTTTAAGCTAGTTTTAGGCCTTAGGAGGCCCTGGCTTAGAAGCTCACGAGTTCTCCATCACCTGGCGTTATAATGCACACGGTTCCTTTGCTGGTGAAGCCTCACTGGGGCCAATGTTGCTCCCCAAATGGGCAGATTTCCTGCCAGCCCTTCTCTCCTGGGGTGAGGGGGCTCAGGCTGTTGTGACAAGTTGGGAGGACAGGGCCCAAGGGATCCCGGGAGATTCTATTAAGTGTGGCTGGAGGAACCAACCAGAATGGGGAGGGCAGAGAGGTTCTGGTGCTGGACATTGTGTCCCCAGCAGCCCTCCCCTTGAGGTGGGTGCCTCCCCCAAGGACACCTGCCTGGCCAACATGCAGAATGACCCAAGGATGAGAAAGACACAGCTGCAGGGAAGAACCTATGGCCTCTCGAGGCCCCTCGTGGCACCGACTCGGGCCGAGGGTCCCTGTGGCCATACCCTGTGGTCATGTGCTTGGCTGTCTCACTCTGAACTCAACCGCTCTCAAAAGACAGACCCAAGAGAAGGTGACCATCACAGCTGGCCCTCTGCTCACTGAGGTCAGTTTTCCTTATTTCAGATAAATAGATGTTTAGAAAGGGGGAAGAGCTGTGGGTGGGAAGGAAGGTGGAGTGCACTTCCATGCAGGGGCAGAAGAATGGGGGAGAAAGAGAAGAAAGAACGGAAGAAAGCAAGCTTTGAAATCCAATGGTCCTTGGGTTCTGGCCACCCTAAAGTCTACCTTGCACAGTTTGGCAGCAGCATGATAATACAACAGACAAGTCAACAAAACACCCGCCTCCCGCCCACCCCATGGAAAAATATACATTCCAATATTTATGTAATAATTTAGATAGAATAAGTCTTCTGCGTTTGTGCAAATAAATTAAACGGAACAATTTTCTTTTTTTTTTTTTTTCCATAAAGAAAGAAACGGCAACGCAATTTAAAAACTGGCAGGCCGTTAAAAAGAGCCCGTTTGACCTCCGGCACGCCGAGCCAAGGTAAGCCGCCCCCCCGCCCAATCCCCTGGCTGGGCTCGCGGGTCTTGGCGAGGAGCCGACCTTACCCGACCACTTGGGCAGCTTGCGGATTAAAGTGACTCGGCGCCCCGGGGACAGGGTCTGGTCCCACGCGTTCACACCAGGGGGGGGCAGGGCGGGGGAACGGGACATCAAAAACAGACCACATCCTTGGGCAGACGGGCTCCAGGAATAGCAGTTTGGACAAGGGACATTTACAAGCACGGAGTGCACAATAGTTTTGTTATTTACAAATACACAGCAGTCCTTCAAGTTTTCAAGTTTCATAAAAAAGGAGGAGGGGAGGGGAAGGGGGTGAGGGTGAGAAAAAAAAAACCCAACGAACCGAACAAAAAAAAAACAAAACACGGAAAAGAAACAGAAACAAACCCAGATTAACAACACGACTGTATCGCTCCGAGGACGACAGAGAGTTGACAGAGTCACACACGGTTGGAGTATGTACATCAATTACAGAGGTGGCGCCGCAGGGGGGCGGGGCCCGCGCTCGGCCACGCCCAGCACCCACGTGCGCGGGAGCTCGCGCCCGCACACGCCCCGCCCCGCACGCCCCGCCGCGCCCCCCCCTCCCCCGCGCTCGCACGCACGTCCACACGCACAGACACGCCTGCGCGCGGCAGGCGCAGGGAGGCGGGTATCACCAGTCCGCGTCCTCCTCTATGTAATAATCAGGGGCGGTACCATCAAAGAGGCCGGGGTCGAGGGACTTCCGCTGCTTCCCTCTGGCGAAGACGCGCGAGATGGAGCCGAATCCCATCTTCTCTTTCTTCTTTTTCCGTTTTTGGTCTTCAAGATCCTCTAGTGACTGAGGAGTCGGGCGGGCGGCAGGGGTAGGAGGAGAAGAACAAAGCCACCTGAGCTGGGTGCGGGGGGGGGGGGGCGAGGGGACAGGGGGCGGGGGCCACGGGTGGGTGAAATGCCAGGGTCTGCCCCTCCTCGCTGGCGGAGCCCACTTGGGCCAGGTGCGGAAGCTCTCTGGGACCACGGCGGGACCCACCCAAGGCCGCTGTGAGGGTGGCAGCGAGGACCACCGTGCTTACAGCAGTGCCGGGTTATAATAACCCTTTAAATGATCGCTAGCTGCTGCTCTACAGCTGTCAGTTTGCCCACACCCTTGGGGTGCTTCCTGAGGGCCTGCAGGAGCGCGTCTGCGCACTTGGCTCCCGCTGGGCCCCAGGCCTCGTCTGCGGGGACCCTGCGGCAGGGGTACAGGTTGCCTGTAAAAACAAAGTCCCCATGGGAAAGGAGCCCCAGGGGAGCCCGGAAAATGAGGAAGGGGGCGACCTGATCTTCGTGCCAGCCACGAGCAAGGGCCCTGGACCTTAAGGCCTTGGCCAAGAGGGTGGACTAGAGCGGGGAGGCTGGAGCTTGAGTTCTCGTCCTAACTAGGTCACTACCCATGGACTCTTGGAGCGCCCCTTGCCTCTCTCTGAGCCCAGTTTCCTCAGCTGTGATGTGGAGACCACAGTGATGTCGGGGATAGCCTCCTGTGCGGGCTAATGGGCCAGAGGGTGGTGTCTATACGAGGGCTTTACAAACCGTCGAGTGCCTTACACAAAGACATGGAGTGTCGTTGGGCAAAAGGTGGAGGTTAGACTAATGGTGCCCAAAACACACCAGAATTACCTGAACTCCAGGACCCATCCCATACCTGGGGGCTCAGATCCTTCAGGCTTAAAGGCCCCCGGAATCTGCATTTGCAAAGTCTTTCCTGGTGGACCCTGATGGAGATGTGCCGTGCATAGACCAGCACCTGGGAACCCCAGGACTAGAGAGTCCGTCTCAGAGACCCCTCTCGACTTTCAGTTCAGGTTTTCCTGCCTGCGGTCCCCTCCTCACTGCTGACAGGGTACTGAAAGAACAGTTTCTTGCAGCAAGGGACCCAGTGAGCCTCTGGCCTGGGTCATCAACCATTGGCTGCCAGGAGCCACTCACCAGGGCAGTGGGACGGAGGATGTATGATGCACTTAGTGGGTCCATGGACTGGAAAGAGGATAGGGGAGGGCAGACGAGGCACTGAGCCTGGCTCAGACGCCAAACCTGGATTGACTGAAGCAGTGGCTTAACTCTTCTCTGCCTTGGGTGTCCAAGAATGGAAGTGGGGATGCCGAGGGCCCAGGGGAACAAGGGGTCGGGGGAGTGGGCCCAAATGGCCAGGGGAGGCACACCTACCTGTACAATAGGGTTGTGCAGGTTCTTCTGAACTGGGCCGGGACTGTCGCCCTGCAGCCAAAAAGAGGGAGAAGATGAAACAGACGCGAGACACATGGGAGCAGAGGTGGCCCGTGGAGCATGGGGCCTTCTGTGGAAGGAAGCCCTCTCTTAGGGACCACCCTGCCTCTGTGCTGGGGAACCCACCCCCGCCCTGAAGCAGACACTCCCAGATGGCTCAGCAATGGCACCTGGGGTTCAAGACGCTGCCTGGTCCAGAGGTCCTGGGGTGCTCTTGCCTACTCAGGTCTCTCAATGACCCCCTTCCCCCACCCAACACCCGCTGATCAACGGATCAGTCAATTGAAGGCTTCTAAGTTCCTGTCCCAATCGGTCCATCAAGTTGGGACTGGAGGTTGGTTATACTTGGGATTTTTCATAAAGAAATATGGTTTTAAAGACAACACAAAAAAATTTCAGGACAGGAAGACACGGGAGACCATGTAGCTTCTAATTCCCCCCCACAATTCAATGCATTTCTTATTTTCTGGAGGTGCAAAGAGGCTCTGGACAATCCAACGTGATGGAACTAATTGTAAGTGGAACAGGAACAGATCTGGGACTGTTTCTTCCTGGTCCAGTGCTTCCTTCCGTGGGCACGCAAAGGTGGCTGTACACAAAGCCTTCGCTACAGCCCAGACTCTGGCTGCCCTGCCTGGGGGGGCAAACGGATCCCTGGGGTCACAAGTCATTAGTGGGGGGGCCCTCTGATGGTGGTTTCCAGAATTGCAGGCAAAACATCCATGAAAAAAACAAAGTATGTCATTTGGGCCAAAGTCCATCAATCTTCAACTTCCCTGCACTTGGTCCCCACCTCTGCTCTAAATTAGTGGCCACAGAGTAAGAGGATGGGGAAGTCCTTAGTCTGGGCTGTTCTTGCTGGTACCAGGTCCAAGGCCCGAGAACAGAGGGTTACCTGGTGCTTTTTCTAGGCTCTTCTTGGCTTACCTGTGCGCACATCTGTTGAAATGGGGGATGAACGTGGCTGAAGGTGGGTGGGAATGGAACAAATGCTAGTTTAGTCTTTAGTCCCAGCCCAAGGTTTGCAAACAGAAACTAATCTGGCGGGCCACTGAGATAGGTCTACTTTAATGGGGAAGAGAATGAAGCCAGTGCCCACTGAAATAGCTGTGTGCAGACAACTGGCTTATCAAAGCACCCATTTGCTGGCAGCAGGGCCCCTGTGATCTCGGAAATAAATATGCTGGACTGCCACCTGTAGCAGCCGGTATGTGTCAAGGCCAAGTTGAGCAAAAGGCTAGGCCAAATGCAATTCAAGAGGTCTTTAGAGAACCCATGCTGAGAATGGGCTTTCCTACGGGATTTTGGCTATCAGAGCCCCCTTGGGCCCACCACAAGAAGACAAAATATGGCCCCTGGGAAGGTCTTCTCATTTGGGGTGTGCATGGCTACTCTTAAGTCTCTGGCCCATGCTCGAAGAATGAAGGGACCCTTGGCTGTTGAGTACAGCCCAACAGTGGTCCCGCAGAACCAGAGGACAGATGTCAGAGGCCCTCTAGTGGCCCTCGTTCTGTCATTCAAGACCACCTCTGTCACGGGGTTCTGTCGTGGGAACTAGAGAAGAACAGATTGCTTCCTTAAAGCCCCAGTTAACAAAGAATCCCAGCCTTGGGTGGGATTCAGGCCCGAAGTGACCTTCTTGGCATCCGGCCTGGGCTGAATGAAGCCCTGGGCCAGCGATCCCCACGGTCCATGTTGCCAGGTGA
Organism: Acinonyx jubatus; assembly: GCF_027475565.1. Classification (NCBI taxonomy): domain Eukaryota; kingdom Metazoa; phylum Chordata; class Mammalia; order Carnivora; family Felidae; genus Acinonyx; species Acinonyx jubatus. The sequence goes on along the minus strand of NC_069381.1, from coordinate 10,772,584 downwards.
AGGCAACTATTTTAATTTCAGGCTTAGCTACTTTTATCAGTAGTCTTTAGCTACGCCCCATTGTTCTTGTAGACTGGACAAGAGTTTCCAGTACGATTATTCATAGATAGAAAAGTTACTGATTTTTAGACGCTGATTTTCAACCAGTCCCGTTAATGTACTTGGTCATTATCGGTTCTAATAGCTTTAGAGGTTATTCTCTTGAGTTTCCAGGTAGGAAAGCAGATCAGTGGCAAGTGATGGTTATTTTGTCTTTCTTTCCTACCGTATTCACCTCATTCCTCCTATCAGTCTCACTGGTTAATAAAACATTAAGTGAATTTTTGAGAAAGCTTTCTCATGCACTTGAACGCCTAACTCTACTGCGTCTCTGCCTTCACGGCAGGGGAGCCGCCCTCCGTAGTATCAACCATGTGACAGAACAAAACTGTAGCGTGGCCTCCACACCCCGGATCCAGTGTTTCCCGTTCGACCCTCCGTATGGTGTCCTCCTGTCCTCAGATGCCTGACCCACCTTCGTCCCCTTCTCGGGAGCCCGACTGTCTGCTCTGCCAGTCACCAAGAGTGAGGTGGCCAGGGACCCGCACCTTTTGGTAGCTGGTGCCCAGTATGCCATCAAAGAGCGTTTGATTAAGCAAAAGGAAAAAAAAAAAAACCGAGAACAAATTCGTGGGACACCTCTCCAGAAGTAGCATTTGCCCAGACTCCTGGAAATTAAAAAACAAAACAAAACCTGGCTTATCCCAGGATGAAGGACTGAGAGCTGGCTCTCCACGGAAGTGAAGGGTGCTGGTAAGGCCCCGAAGGAACCTCTGAGAGGAGAGGCCCGCAGTCCTAGACCAGAGGTAATCCAGGCTGCACAGACCCTGAGCCGACCCAGGCCTGCCTTCCTCTGGGTTTTTCTGGCCCTCCCGGACACAAGGAGCAAACAGGCCTCATTCCTTTCTCCCCACATCCATCTCTTCTTGCAAAAGGAGAGAACAGAACAGGAAATGCCTTCGCCAGAGTGCTCCCTGGGTGGACGAGAGGAAACAGCGGGTACGTCTTCACCCCTCCACCCCGCCCCTGAGGTTTCCAGGCAAGGGCCCGGGGCCCAGGCCCTGCTGCTGCTGGCCTTACGTTGCAGAGGGAGTGTGTCCGGTGCCGAGGGGAGTTGATGTCGCTTGGCGTGGACGACCGGTCGCCTTCGGCGGCAGATGCGTCGGAGATGACAGAGGGCTGCCGCGAGTGGCAGGGGCTCACCCTGACCGCTGGAAAGCAGGGACAGCTGGTGAGTGAGGGGTGGAGAGCATGTCCTCGCCTGTGCCACCCTGCAGTGGCGCCCCTGTGCTCCCGTTACGCAGGTGAGAATGCCGAGGCATAGAGAAGAGACTGTCTAGCCCTTTGCCCTCCACTCCCCAGACCCACACACGGCCAAACGGCAGCTCCTGGGAAGGTCCGGCATGGCCTCTGGATCCGAGTTCGCCCTCTCCTAACCACAGTGAAGGAGAAGAGGCCCGAGTTTCCAGGGACCTTGATGACTGTCCTCACCATGCTCTCACCAGCTGGACGTTCCCTAGACCTGGCTCAATCCTAACCGCTGGTCAACACCAGCTTCCCAAGTGAGAAGCCTAGCGGCCACCACTGGGTCCCCTCTTTCCCCTACACCCAGCACCCAGTCATCAGCACCTTCAAACACAACCCCCAAACTGTCCACTTTTTTTTTTTTTTTAACTTTTAACATTAATTCATTTTTGAGACAGAGAGAGAGAGACCATGAGCAGGGTAGGGACAGAGAGAGGGAGACCCAGAGTCTGAAGCAGGCTGCAGGATCCGAGCTGTCAGCACAGAGCCCGACGCGGGACTCGAACTCACAAACTGCGAGATCCTGACCTCAGCCGAAGTCGGACGCTCAACCGACTGAGCCACCCAGGCGCCCAAAATCCATCCACTTCTCTCCAACACCACCCCCAAATCCGTCCACTATTCTCCAACCCCACTGTCATTACCCAAGCCGAAGCCACTGTCGTCTCTCACCCGGAAGACCGTGTGGCCTCCCAGCCTCCAATGAACGGGAGTCCTTGCTGACTCCATTCCTCACGCTGCAGCAGAGCCGGGCATCTGGTCACCCTTGGGGGGGGGGGGACCCCCAAGGCCCAAAGGGATGTGGCCCCGGCCACCCTACCAGCCTTGGCTCACATCACACTGGCTTTCTGACAGTGCCTGACACAGGCCATCTCCCTCCTGCCTCCGTCTTGGCTGGTCCCGCTGCTCCATCGGGAGGAATTATCACCGTTCACGTCTCTCCGCCTGTCCTGAGAGAGGCCTCCCCCAACCGTCCGCTCTCCCCACGCTTTTCCCCCACCAAAGAGCCTGTCTTCCGCCGATTTCACTCCCTGTTGAACGAGACGGACTGAGGGCCTCCTGTACGCAGGCAGCATGGGAGCAGGGAGCGGACTGGGCTGCATCACGACAAAGATCGTCCTTCCTTCCAGGGGCCATATGGTTCGATGTGGGGGGCTGGCGGGGGAGAGGGGTGGACAGCGGGCTTTGCGGTCAGGGACTTGGGTACCCAGCTGGGCGACGGCAGCACCTGCAGGCTCTAAAGGCCAGTGGCCAACCCCCAACTTGCACGCGTCGCCCAGAGGCAGCCACTCAACACAGGGACAGAGAACAGAGCCAGGCGGGCCGCGGACGGGCGGAGGGGTTTGGGGCTTGTACCACGGCCAGTGGGTACAGACGCTGCCCGGAGGCCGCACCCTTCCTCCCACCAGTGCCCGGAGGGAACACGTGTGACGTTTACTTGTGGCCCTCCCACGCACGCCGTGACTGCGAGGAGCCCTGCGGTCTCCCTTGCCAAAGGATCCCATGAGACCCAGGCTGGAGAATCCGTGTTCCCGCTCCCTGGACACAGTCATTGGTCCAGGGGTGGGCACGTGATCCAGGCTGGCCAATCAGAGTCCTTCTTCGGGATTTACCATATGCCCAGAGAAAGCACTTAGTTTTTCTTTCTCCTGACTTTTGCACTTAAAGACCTTAAAAGCCTGAAACTCCCGGAGACCGTTTTGCTGCTCTGTGGAAAGAGAGGGCCTAGAGATGAGGCCGAATGGAGGCAGGTGGAGCGGAGAGGCGGGGGGCCTCAGATATCATCTGGTCTTCAGGAGCCAGCTGTGCCTGAAGTCCATCTCTCAGACTTCTCAGTTACAACAAGCCTGTGGCCTCTGCCCCCACACCCCCGCACGCAGCTACAGTGTGAACGGAGAGGCTGCTTGCCCCGCCCTGGGAAGGTCAGTAGCCTCCTAAGAAGCCGCCGCAGCCAGGGCTGGGCCAGGCCAGGGGCAGGACTCACCTTGCCGGTCTGCAGGGTGGGGGGGATGAGAGTGGTAGAGAGTCTGCTGGCTCTGCCGGATGGCCGCGGTCAGCGGGAGGTCCGCCTGCACCACCCACTCCTGGTTGCCGTTGAGCACCGTCTCGCCCGGCATGGCGAGGGAATGCCGCTTGGGGACGTCCTTGGTCAGCGTAGCTAAGGACTGCTTGGCCTGGAGAGAGGGCCGGGAGACAGGAGAGAGAAAATGGGATCGAGGGGATCTCCCGGCCTGTCGCTCGGCCAAGACCCACCGCGGTGAGAAAGCCACGGATCCGCCCTCGGTACCTGGGCAGCTCTGACTCTGAATGGCATGGCCCATCAGAGTCTAGCACCTGCACTGCAGGCCTCGCTTTGGGGTGGCCCCTTAGTTCCTGCTAACACAAAGGGAGACCAAGGAGACGCGAGAGAGGGAGACCAAGGAGGCAGAAGAGAGGGGGTCCAAGGAGACGCTTATCACCCATTCTTTCGAGTTCTCTAAGGAGCAGCTGGGATTTGAATGAGATTGGAGGAACATGGGTGCTTTGCCTGACCAGCCTAACTCCTCCCAAATTCAGCCCACGAGCTCCCCTTTACAAGGTGCTGTGCAGTGCAGGCAGGGGACAGAGCAAACCCTCAACCTGGCTCCCAGGATCACAGGAGGAAGCCCAGGAAGAAGTCTGGGGCTGACTTAGGGCAGGAGGGATAGTCCAACATCTCTCAGCCTTGGGTGATCTCCCTGCCACGTAGGTGGGGTTTTACTGAAGTGATCTCACATTACTTGGGGGAGAAATGGGCACATGTGAGCCATGCATTAATGCATATTCTTTTCACCACAGTCTCTTTCTCTTTCTCAACTGGTTCCCCAAGATCATGCCAGGGTCGAGCGGGGACACAGGCAGGGGCCCAAGGGTCTTGAACCGAGCTCTCCAGTGAACCTGACAACCCGGGACATTGCTACAGATAACAGAGTCACCGTGAGTGCTGGCTTTGACCCTGATATGAACACGGGTTAAAATTTAAAAATCTCATCTGTCCTAGCTCCAGAATGTTCTATACCTTGCCCAAGGTCCCACTCTTCCTGGCAGAGCAGGAGCTCTTGGGAAAGAGATTCCAAACAGAGAAATGGATCGTTGTTGGCCTAAAACCTGATATACCCTTATCCCATTGACCAGCTATGTTTAAAATCACTGCCAGGGTGCCTGGGTGGCTCAGTTGGTTAAGTGTCCGGCTTCGGCTCAGGTCATAATCTTGCAGTTCACAGGTTCAAGCCCCGCATCAGGCTGTGTGCTGACAGCTCAGAGCCTGGAGCCTGCTTCGGATTCTGGGTCTCCCTCCCTCTCTGCCCCTCCTCTGCTTGCACTCCCTGTCTCTCTCAAAAATAAACAAACATTAAAAAAAAAAAAAAAGTTAAAGTCACTGCCTTCTCTGAGCCTCGGCTTCCCCACCTGTAAAATGAAAACCCCAGAGCAAGGACACCCCAAGTCTATGAGATCACCCCCCTTCCACGGCAGAGGGAGACTGAGTTGAAGGTGTCAGCCCTGTCCCCCAAGCCAGAAAGCTATCATGTGCTCAGCACGACAGCCCTGGGCTTCAGGTAGGGAGGGTAAGATTATTTGTGCTTGACAGAGGAGGAACTGGAAGCTGAGAGAAGTGACTTCTTCAAGAATGCACAGCAAGGACAATGTTCAAGTTGGGTCCCAAGGCTGGGAGCCTGGCCCTGAGCCCTGGGGTTTCCACGGCACCCACGCTCCTCAGCGGCAAGGAAAATAACCACACAAGTAATGCAGACTCTGGGTGCACGAAGCAGGGGATGGGGTGTGCCTGGTCACCATGAAATCCGCAGCACCTCGCTCGGGGCAGGGCACATGCAGCGATCAGTAAAAATCCGCAGCATAGACGGAAGCAGGCCCTGCCGTGTCCAGGCTGATGGCTCAGGGAATCCGCTGTGTTAACTTACTGCAAGAACAACAGACTAATCCTTCTGCTGAAGGAAGGGGCAAGCGGCATGTATCTCCGAGCTGCCACAGGCTTGCGGCCACCCAGCACCATGGAGACCCTCATTTCCTGGCCGCCAGGGCCCTTCAGCTGGGAACACATCTCCTTTCCCTCTAGGTCATGTGCATCTGGCCTCCTGGCCCACCATCCCGGGCACCACTCCACGTGCTAAGCTGCCCTGCTCCCTGCTTCCTCTGGGCCCCATCCATCTCGGCTGCCTGGAAGGTGGACCCGGGGTGGAGACACGAGCCCCAGGTCAATCTGCCATCATGCTAATTAACCCCCAGCTCGGCCTTCTCGCAAACATTCACGGGCACGTAGGCAGGAAGCACGGGAGAACCCAAGGCAAGATGCCCTCTCTGTCCCCTCCTGGCTTTCTTCTCCCAGGGGGGGCTTCATCTCCATCTAGGCCTGGGAGAGGCACCTTCTAACTCAGCAGGCAGCTCGACATTGCTACCTGACAACTGGGAGGTCCCCCGTGGTTGGTCCTGCAGGGTGGGGCGGTGGTACCCCTGAGTTCTGAAGCACAGGGACCTCTTACAAACGGCCCACTTGTGGCAGAGACAAGACCTACAAAAAGCGGCCTGTAAAGTCTAATTTAACATACAGGCATGTGCGCACACGGGATCTGCTCCCCGTGGCAGTCTACGCGGCATTTCTCGGGCTGACCGCTTCCGCTAAATGCAAGTTAATGCTGGGAGCTCCCCCTGAGCTCTGACTCCCTCTTCTCTCTGAGCCTTTACCCTCTCCTGAGCACTCTGCACCCGAAGTTTCGAGCTACTGGACATTGGCTCAAACACCCTGTTATGACACGAGTCAGAACTGGGTTCAAACTCCACTTCTACTGTTTAACTTGCTGTGTGACCTTCAGCAAGTTCCTCCACCTCCCTCAGCTTCAGGGCCCTCCCCAGTAAGACGGGGGGGCAGAGGAAGATCACTGCCATGTAAGTAGCACTCCCTGGAGTTGTGGGACGAGGGGGCTTTGGAGTCTGGGCTCTGAAACCCGACTGCCTGGGTTTGAGCCCGGCTGTGCCACTTCCTGGTGGGGGGGGATCCTGGGCGTGGTCCCTCACCGCTCTGTGCCTTCATGCCCCCCTCTGTCAGATGGGGATAACACAGTTGCTATGCAGAGCCCTGGCCTAAGATAAAAATACTCAATAAAGGTTAGTGACTGTTAAATCCTGAAACATCTTCCACCTCACAAGTAGGAGTTAGGCGTGAACTAAGTCCAATGAAGGCCCAGGACGCCAGCTGCACCACTGCCATGTTCCATAAGAAGCAGTGATCGAGGTTGGTGGGATCATTTATGCCCTAAGACGGGCCGATAAGATCCAGGGGGTGGCATGACCCTGCCCGGGGCCTCCCTCTGGATCGGGGCTGATGAAGGCGCCTGACCGGCTGGAGGGTCTGCTGACCGGCAGCCAGGAGGTATTCCATGTTGGACAGTAAGCCTGGGCCCCCGAGGGATGCCGGGAGCACAGCTCAGCGGAACCCTTCGTTAGCTTTCCGAGGGATTCCTGCTTGTCCAGGGAACGTCTCTGCTGGCCAAAGGCTGCTGGGGGGGATCTTCCAAGAAAACACCAGCAGGCTGTGAGGTCTGGCCCGCTGCTCCCAGACGGCAATGGCCCAGGGCCGGGGGGTGGTGCCTGCGGCAGGCGGGTTTCTTGGGAGTGAGGGCAGAAGCAGCACCAACCCAGAGCACGGCCTCCAGAAAAGGAATGGAGACTCGGGCCATTCCCATCATCCCCCTGCCCCCTGACCCCGCCTCTCCCCCACCCCCACTGCACCGCGCCCGACTCTCGCCTGGGTCTGTGGTGGCTGCCATTTTCACAGATGAGGAAACTGAGGCCCAGGCAGGTTAAGAGTGACTCCTGAGGTCACACGGTGACTGGCCAGTGGAACGGAATCTGAAGACAGGATGGGTCTAGGTGCCCAACACCAGTCAGTAAGTGACCCTCACAATCCGCACCCCCCCCCCCAAGCGGAAGGCCTCGTAGCCCTGACTTCACATGTGTGCAAACTGAGATTCAGAGAGGTTAAGTCCCTTGTCACAGGTCACACAGCCCGAACATGGTGGGACCCAACGGGGACTCCGTTAGAACGGAACGGCTAAGAGAGATGCTAAGATTAGACCATCCCACGCTCGACGCTTGAGAAACGTCCAACTTTACAGAAGGCGGGCTCTCCACAGGGGTGAGACCCACCCCCACCTCCCCCAGGGAACCCTGGGAAATGCCCGGAGACTTCTGGTGGTCACAGGTGGGAGGTGCCCAAGGCATCTAGCAGGTGGAAGCCAGGGAAGCTGGTGGCCATCCTCCAGGGCACAGGAAGGCCTCACAACAAAGACGGACCGGCCCCAAATGTAAACAGTGCTGAGGGTGAGAAGCCCCGTTGACCGACTGTGTAGTGAACATAAAAAAGCCTCCTGTTCTGGAGAGACAGTGCTGATAGGAAACTAGGTCAACACGAACCAAGGTCCTGGGGGGCAGGACTGGCCTGCCCTTGGGGGAAGCGTGTGCTCTCGGGGCTGGCAGGCCCGTCTCCCTCCCCCTCCGTGTGACGGAGGCCAGCGAGGAGGGCCCGAGGGACATGCGAGGGTTGGTGGGGGAGGGGCCCCTTCAGGCCAGCAGCCGGATGTCCCTACGGAGGCCCCGCACGGAGCCGAAGCCTCCACGTCATGAAGCTCGAGGCCTCCCTGACTCCCAGCTCTGCCTCTCAACCCGCTGGGCAGCTCTGGGTGAGCCTCTCGCCCTCTGAGCCCGCTTCCACATCCCTAAAGCGGGCACCACAAGAACGTGAGGGGTGACGGCCGATGGATATGGGTTTCCCTTTTGGGGAGGGGGGGGTGCAAGCTGTTCTAGAACCGAATTGTTTGGTGACGGTCGCACAGCTCTGTGAACGTTCTAAAACCCACCGAACTGTACATCTTGCAAGGATGAGTTTCACGGGATGTGACATCTCAGTAAAACAACATATTAAAAAATACATGCATTCTCCCCACGGGGTGGTGCCACAAAGCCAATGCGGCCACAGGGGTGAAGCCACGCCACGTGCGGGAATGTCTGGCTGGGCCGGAAGTCGTCATCGGGAAGACGTCCACCCGAAGGGCAGGCGGCCGAGGGGGAGCGTGGGTGCTGCCGCCAGCAAACAGCGAGGGGCTTTGCTTCTTGGGAAGCCAAAGCCTTTGGCTCTTTCTTACTCAGGTGAAGCAGCTACGCAAGGTGTGTGGAGACCGGGGAGCGGGCGGTGCCTAAGCTAGGACAGGGCCCGCTCGTTCTCACCGGGCACCAGGCCGCTTCCCACGGGTCTCGTGTCACGGCATGATGGGCGGGTGGGAATTGACCAGCTCAGCTCCCTTCTCCTCGGGGGCACCTCAGGGTCACTTGAGAAATTACTCATCACCAGTGGCCACAGCCAGGACCCCCAGGTGAGTGGTAACCGCGTGACCCAAGATGGGCCATTTTCAGACTTACAAAAAAACGGAGGTGAAATTCAAAGGACAAAGGGTTCGGGTTCCTGCTCCCCGGGGGGGCCGCTGAGCAGACCCACTCCGTCTAGAACCCTGGCTTTCCCACCTCTGCGGCTGCCTTGGCTTCGGCCAGCCATTTCTTCCTTTTTTAAAAAATGTTTATTTTGAGGAGGGGGGAGGGGCCGAGAGAGGAGGAGGGAGCGAATCCCGAGCAGGCCCCGTGCTGTGTGTGCAGAGTCCGGCGTGGGGTTCAGTCCCACGGACCGTGAGGTCGTGCCCTGAGCCGAAATCAAGAGTCTGGCGCGTAACGGACCGAGCCACCCGGGCGTCCCATTCTGCGAGCCGTCTCTAAGCCTGGCCCTCCAGTGCACCCCCTGTGCCAAACCAGCCAGGCTGCACCCGAGGACGCAAGGCACGCGCACAGGGGTGGCGCCCTCCCTCCGGTCCCGGCCTGGGCAGCAGTGCAGTGGGGCGCACGCTGGCCAACATGAGCTTCTCTGGATGGTGCTCCGCGGAGGAGACCTCCAGTCTGCTGGGCACCCCGACAGAGCTGGGGCTCTCATGCTTCTCCGCAGAGCCCCCCGCTTTGCGGCCTAGCGGCCGAGCCCTAGGCAGACACGGGCCCCGCTGATGGTATAAGGAGCTGGAAACACTCCCCGTAACGATTCACACTTAGCAGGGGGCACAGAGGAGGCGGCCAGAACCTGAGTTTTGCTGGCCAGAACGGAAGCAGGTTGACCAGTCTGGGCATGGGGAGAGCGGAAACAGAGGTGGTTGGGTTCCCACTCCTGAAAAGTCCCAGAAACACCCAGAATGCTTGAGGCCAGTGCTCTGAGGCAAGGAAGACACAGCTGTCCACCCACGGGGCACTGGGAAGACCTGGGAGGATGGGAACCTTGCTTCCCCCTGCACCCACTTCCTAGGTCTGCAGCGGGAAAGGCTTAGCACCGGGGACCTCAGGGCCGGGGAAAAGCCCTCCCCAGAGGGGACCTGGCAGCTGCACCTTGTTCTGGCCTGGGCAGTTCTCACCACTAGGGGTCAGCATTGGACAGGAGACCCAGGAGGGGCCCAAGGGTCCTGACCTGCCACGGGTGCGGCCCACGATCCTGAAGGAAGTGATCCTGAAGGAGTGATCGTAGAGAACCTTTGTGTCACCGTATCATCACTGTGTACGGGCACGTGCTAAGTGCTTCCCCTGCATTATTTAACTGAAACCTTCATAAAGGCCCCGTGGGGTATATGCCATTATCCCTACTTAGACTCGAAACAGGCCCCAAGAGGTGAAGGATCCTGCCCAAGGTCACACAGCTGGATTCAAACCCAGAACCCATGGCCATCAGCACATGGTTGGTCAGTGTCAGAGCTCTGAAGGAGAACCCCGAGTTCTAAGAGCTGCGTGGGCCTCCCCACCCCTCATGAGCACCTTGCATAGTCTCCTTCCAGCCATGATCACATTGAGACCCTGGTGGTTTCAAAGGCCCCTTACTTAAGTCATGGGATCCCTGGGCTTCCCCCAGCCACCTCCTGGGAGGGCAGGGTGAAGTAAAGACCATCTCCCCCATTCTGATACAAGATAAAGGGCGCGGAAGCCCAAAGAAGTTCAGTGAGTGGCCCCAGGTCACGCAGGGGCAGGCAGAACAGGACTGCAGGGCTCTGGACCCCTCCTGCCAGGCCCGGACATACCACCTGGGTGCTCTGTCCCCACATGCAGGCTGGTCACCTCCATGGAAAACACAGAGTTTGGAAGTACTTTGAAGGTTTGTTTTGGAATAGAAAAAGAATAACATTTTTTTCCTTGCCAACCCAAGTAACACATTTTTCACTAAAGATGTAAACAGGAGGGGAAACAAAGGAACTAAAATCTCTTACAATCCTACTACCCAGAAAATGACCACTCTTAATTTTTTGGTGCATTTCCTCCCAAAGCGAATGTTTTCCTAAACAAATACGTGTATTTTAGAATATTCTTTATGTTTTTATTTTTGAGAGAGAGAGAGAGAGACAGACAGACAGACAGGGTGTGAGTAGGGGAAAGGCAGAGAGAGGGAGACACAGAATCCCAAGCAGGCTCCAGGCTCTGAGCTGTCCGCACAGAGCCCGACACGGGGCTCGAACTCGTGGACCGTGAGATCATGACCTGAGCTGAATTCGGACGCTTAACCGACTGAGCCACCCAGGTGCCCCTAAATATGTGTATTTTAAATCAAGACGGGCTTGGTTTCTTTGCTGACAGTGGCCTGGGAGTGTGGTGGATTTCATCCCTGCAGGTGGAGGAGAGGCTGTGGCCCGGGCTCAGCGGTCAACCTGAGCAGACAGCAGACCCCGCGCCCAGCCACACCCTCTCCTCCGCCCACCCTGTCCGCGCGCCCTGTCCCCCGCAGCACGTCGTGGGTGCCCCGGCTGCGTGGGGGGGGGGGGGGGGGTGGGGTCTCACCATGGCCAGCTCGGCCTCCAGCTCCTTCATCCGGTTGTCCTTGAGGTCCAGCTGGGAGCGCAGCGCCGTGGCGTGGTCCGTGGCCTCCTTGGCTTGGCGCCGAAGCTCCCACTTCTCACGCTCCAGCAGGTCCTTCTCCTTAGCCAGGGCTTTGACGGCGTCCTCGCTCTCCTGTGGGGACGGAGCACCAGGGGAGTTACAGCGGGGCTGCGGGACCGCCTCTCGGCCCACAGACACCCAGAGGGGGCCCTGACCCCTGGACCAGAGGAAGGGGAGGGGAGGCGCTCTGGCTGAGCCACAGATTAGCGGGGAGACTGGACACAGACAATCCGTTTTAGTAGATGCTCAGTGAACAGCGTTTCCACAAGAAGTGAGCAAATGAGCGTGACGGGTTAAGTCGTCTGACCTCGTCAAGTCTCCGTTGCTCCGTCTTTAAGAGAGGGGCAGGGGGTCGACACTGCTTGTTTCAAGTTACAAAGATCAAATGACTTTACACGTGGGAAATACATGGCGTCTGACGCAGGTCTGGGTCAGTAACGGGTGTGGGGCTTTGTTCTGTTGTTTGGTAACGTGTGTGTCCCAGGCGCGGAGGGTCCCAGGAGACACCTGCAGCCCAGCTGCTCTGGTGGCCACGGGGTCCCGCAGCACCTCACGAGGTCACAGCCGATGACGGAGCAGGCCGAACCCCTCAGCTCGCTGCTGGGTCTGGATGCAGCACCGTCCTCCGCCAGTGCCCCCGCCAGGAGCTGTTCTTCCCAGGGTGCAGAGGGAAGGGCCGTGCAGGGGCAAAGCCAGCAGGCGGGGAACACAATCAGGGGGCCTGACCTCCCAGGGCAAGAGCTGGTGTCAGAAGGCCAGGTGCCCCTCCCGAGAAGAAGGGTCTCAGCACGGAGCCCTGCCCACCCACCCAGCAAGATCTTCTGATTCACCAGACCAGGAGCCACGCTCAAGGTCCCTGTGTGGCCTGGGGCACATCCTGCCTTGTTTAACAGCCCTGTCGCAGAAGTCCCGACTTCCAGATGGCCAGAGCCAAGGAGGCCGAGGGCTGTCCCCTTCTCTGGGGCTGTCATGGAGCTGGAGCTATGGCTTGTGGTCTGGGGACAGAGAGAGTCCGGGTCAAATCCCGGCTCTGCAAGGACGAGCTGGGATGACTATCGGGCCTGGGCGCCCTGGTCTCTACTGCGGGGATAATACCACAGGTACTTTAGGGTGTTGTTCTGGGGACTGAATGAGACAATCCACGCGGAGAGCTCAGCACGGTGCGAGCGCACGGCAGACCCTGCTCGACCGTCCTCTCTGAGCGGCCCTCCCTGACCACTCACCCGAGAGTAGCCCTGGGCTCCCTCCAACCTGCTGCCTGATACTGGTCATTCAACCCAGCCATATTCACGGATGCTGTTGGCAGGCATGAGCCAGACAAAAAATCCTTGCATCCACGGGGCTCGCAGAGAAAAGCCGTAGCGCGTGCGCTGCAAGAGCAGGGATGTGCCACTTCGGTTTCCTGGCGTGTACCCGGGTCCCAGGACAGCAGCCCGGCCAGCAGCAGCGGGTGACAGATGCTGCCAAAGAAATGACTGCGTGCGTCCCGGCTGCTGGGACAGCTACAAAGGCCATCACCACGTGTCAGCCCTCGGGCGGGGTGTGAGCAGCGCCCCCCGCTTCCTAGTGCAGTCTGGAGGAGGGGGTGCGGGGGACGATCCCTCCCAGGACGGGTCGCCGGCACCTGCTTTAGGGTCAGGGTGCCCGGGTAGGAGTCTCAGCTTGGCCCCCTGCAGGCTGCAGAACACTGGCCGAGTTCTTCAACTTCCGCAAACCCCGGTCACCCCAGTTGTGAGGCAGTGGTGATACCACCTCCTAGGGTGACGGGACGCCCAGCAGAAACTGGCAATGCAAGACACAGCGTATCGCGCAGTCACAGGGGAAGCTGTACTCTGACGTTCTGGAAGCAAGAGTCTCCGTGCAAGGAGGCATTCTGCTGCTGGTTAGTCCTTTCTCTGTGGGGCTGGGTTCAGGTGGGGTCGGTGCAAACAGGTGACAGGCATGGCCCCCGGCACCCACCCGGACGGGGAGCGCCTCCCCTGCGGGCCGAGCTATGTCCTGGGCATCTGCCCCCAGCCCGCAGCCACAAGCCTCGACCATAGAAGCGTGTGGAAAATGAATAACTGGTTAAGGACTGTCCCTTTGAACTGGCTGGTGTAACGAGAGGCTGCTTACAAAACATTCTTGAATCAGGAAGGTCCACCAGGACCCCGGGATCATTTTTGTCTCTGCGTCTCTTTGCAGTCACTGACTGCCCTGGTCGCGAGCAGACTGAGGGTTCCAGGCTGGGGGGGAAAGGCCTCCAGGTGCTTTCCGTCTTGGTGAGGACTCGGACACCCACCCCCATGATCACCTTCCCTGGCAGCAGGAGGGCGGGGCTCAGCCGCAAGTGACACGGAATGTTCTGGACACACGTCAAGCATGGTGCCTCCGCGTTTTAGGCAATTATATTTAAACCTGACAAGCCCCCGTGAGGTGGGGAACTATGACCATCCCTGTTTCACAGATGAGCGAGCTGAGGCCAGAGAAGTAGAACAGCTCCCCCTCCCACCTCCCCGAGAGTGTGGTGGAGGTCTCGATCCTTGCTGGTAACTGAGGCAGGAAAGCAACTGAAAGGAAACCCGCCAGGGAGGTTGGAACCACACGGGGGTCAGGGTGGTCGGGCCTCAGATGGCAAGGCGGGAGCGGGGTCCCTCTGCTGGCATGGGAGGCGCACTGGACACAAGGAGGAGGGGTGCAGTGAGAACGGTGCTTCAAGGGGACAAAGGCCTGTCTGGGGAGGTGAAGAGGGCGGGATGAAGGCGGCCCGTTGTGACAACAGCCTCACTACCCAAGACGGCCCTGTGTCTGGCCCGCGGCCCCCAGCCTGCCCGCCCGACTTGCCGCGAGAACTTCCTCCGCTGGATTTATGGAGAGTCCCAAATCGCCCTCCAAACTGCACCGTGTGACGGGGCACGAGCATCAGGCACAACTTTCTGGGAGGCTGCGTTTCCGCGAACTTTCTGGGCAGACTCCAAACCTCTCATTTCTCAGCAGCCTGTGCCTGTGCTGACCCCAGTAGCTCAGAGAACTGGGGTCCTGCCCCCTGCTCCAGGTGAGGCCTGCAGGGGTCCTCAGGAGGAGCTGGGTGGGCCGTGGCAGGCTAAGTGGCAGGACCAAGGAGGGCGGGGCATCTAAAGGTTCCGTTAATCCTGTTCACGGGGACACTTACTTTGTGCATAAAATGCAACTTTTTTTTTTAACCAGTTGCAAGGTCTTGGAAGAGACAATAAAATCAGGACTTGTGGTTTTAGCTTCTCCAGACCAGCTCTAAACAGGTGGCTTTGGGTCAGTCCCTGGACCCTTCATAGCCTCAGTCCTCCCGTCTGTAAAATGGGGTTGCGCCCAACAACGACTAAAGACCCACCACAATGTTGCTCTTCCACGGACAGGCTAGAAGTACAACTTGCTCCACATGAGGAGGGTTAAGACACTAAGTTTTCTTTTAATCAGTGTTTTCCAAATTCCTTTTTCTGAATGAATCTGAAGGCTCTTGCCATTCCGTAAGAGTGACGCTCGGTGCTGAGCTGTGGCCATCTATGGCTGCCCGTGGCTGGCTTCGGATTATTCAGCAGCTTCAACCCTATCCCCCCATTGCTGGCTGGACTTAGGGGGGTGCCCCCAGGTACCTGCGACTTAAAAAAAGTCACAGCACGGACCTGGCGGAGGGTGGATCTCTGTGGAGATTTTATTTTCAAGGAAAAGCACGTCTCTAAAATGTGATGACCCACTGAAAGACGGGAGCGATGTTGCCTATTAAGCCCCAGGATGGTCACACTGCCGCTGAAATGCTCAGCACAGCACCCATGGCTCACGAGGGCAGCTGGGACCTCTTCTCTGTGGTCTGCCTTGGGTTGCTCTGTAAACAGTTAATAGCGGAAATAACTCGGGTCTGTCCAAACTCCTACGCACCCCGCAGAGCCCCACTCCTAGGTCACCTCCTCCGAGAAGCCTTACGAGCCTCTCTCCCTGCAGGCAGAATTTCTTGCTGTCGCCCCGGCTCTCTCTTCACACTTTTGTTGTGGTATCATTAGTAAGGCGCCTAGCGAGTATTTACTGAGCACTTACTGGAAGCCAGATGCCATGCTGGGTGCCCGGCATGGCATCTCCATCACAGCCGCACGAGGTCTGAGGCTGCGAAGGTTAGGTGAGATGCCCAAGGGCACGCCCACAGGGGGCTGGGATCTGAATTCGGGCCACCCAGAATCCACAGTCCTCACTGACACTGGCTGGGCTGTCCTGTCCGGGCTTGTCTGCCCGGGAGGCACGGAGGCCCCCCAATTAGGGGCTGTGCCCATTTCTTCTCCGTGCCCAGGCCCGGGCCAGACATATTGCAGGCCTCCTCAGGCGACCACAGGTGACACGGGCAGTGAGTGTATGTGCTCGGGGATTAGAGAAGCCAGACCCCTTGCTAGGCAGAGAAGGCAGCCTGCAGGCAGTGGTAGGTGAGGGTGCTGGTGTCTACAGGGGGAGGGGAGGAAGCTGGTGTCTGGGAGGGAGAAGGGGGCGGGGAGGAAGGGGAGGGGCAAAAGGGGAACAAGCCGGTGTCTGGGAGGGGGCACCGAGGAAGGGGGAGGGGGGCAGGGGGAGGGGCGGGCCCCACCTTGCGGTGCTGCTCGTAGTTGCGGATGAAGTCGCGCAGCTGCTCCTCGCGGCTTTCCAGCGTGGCGTACAGCTGCTGCATCTGGCTCACCAGGTCGGTCTTCTCGCCCTTTAGGCGCTTCCGGTCGGCTTTCATGGCTGCGGGGCAGAAGAGCTTGTGAGTGCCAGAGTCTAGCGGGCCGTAGGCCCGATGGGGAGGGAGAAGGGGAACTGCCTCTATCCTCTAAGAGATGAGAAAACGGGGTTCAGGAAGGCGACGTTTCTCTCCCACGCGCCCCTGTCCCTTAGTGGCATTCCCGGGATTCGAACCTGGGCCGCCTGTCTCTAGAACCTGTTCTCACCTCTCGGTTTTACTGATCCAGCCAGGGCAGCAAGTCCTGGACTGAGCATCTCTCCCAGCCCTGAACCGAAGGGGTCTCCAGGGTGAGGGGGCTGGAGGCCCGGTGAGCGCCCGTGGCCGGGGAAACTGATGGCGCCCCGACTCCGGGCTGAAGGAGCCCCCCATGGTCCATTCTGAGCCTCCAGGAAGACTCAGCCCAGCACCATAGTCCATCATCTGCCCCGTTTCCTCCACAGGAGAAGCACTTGATTAAAAACACGCAGCAAGAAATGACACGGAAAGTGTGCGTAACAGCCAGAAATACAGATAGGTCAGACTCCGTCAAAATATAAAACTTCTGTGCTGCAAAGGCCACCACAAAGAGAGTAAAAAGGCAACGCAGGAAATGGGAGAAAGTACTTGCAGACCGCATGTCTGATAAGGGCCTTACGTGCAGAATATATAAAGAGCTCTTACAACTCAATAATAAGAAGACAACCCAAGTAAAAACTAGGCAAAGGATCTGAACAGACATTTCTCCAAGAAATGGCCAATAAGGACAGGAAAAGGGTCTTGACCTCATTAGTCCACAGGGAACTGCAGATCACAGCCACAAGGACACACCCCTTCACACTCACTAGCATGGCCACAAATAAACAAGACGGACTCAAGGGTTGACATGGATGTGGGGATACTAGGACACCTTGCACACCGCCGACGGGGACGGATGGAAACGGTGCAGCCACGGTGGAAGGCAGCCTGACGGTTCTGCCAAGTGATTCCACATAGAGTTGCCCTGCGGTCCGGCAACCCACGCCTAGGCACACGCCCAGGAGAGAGGAAAACATGCGTCCACACAAACGCTCGAACGCAAACGTTTACGGCAGCATGGGTCGCAGAAGCCACAAGGTGAAAACCAACTCAAATGGCCAGCAACTGATGAAGGAGTTAAAAACCCAAACACGCGGTGCGGTGACGCATACAATGGAACGCTATCTGACAGTGGAAAGAGGTACCGTTTCATGCCACAACGCGGATCAACTCTGAACAGTCTGCTAAGTGAAAGAAGCCGGTCGCCGATGTATGATTCCATATACCGTATGAACGGTCCCCGGTAGGGAAATCTACGGAGACAGGATGCAGACAAGTGGCTGCAGAGGGCTGGGGGGAGGGGTGGATGGCGGGGGGCGGGGGTGTGTGGATATAGGGGTGGTATTTGAAGGGCCTGGGGTTTCTTTCTGAAATGATGAAAATGTTCTAATGTTGATTGTGGTGATGGATAAGCAGTCTGTGAATATACTAAAAACCACTGAATTGTACATTGTAAACGGTGAATTGTAGGATATGTGAATTATATCTTAATAAAGCTCTCTCTCTCTCTCACACACACACACACACACACACACACACACACACACAGGGCCATGAGCTCTAAGCAACCTCCTGGCAGGCAGCGTGACTCTTTGCTCCCTGCAGACCCTCTCTCACACCGCTGGCTCTTTGGCAAATGGAGAGAGTAGCTGTGGTCAGGGGGGGCTGTGGCTGCAGAGTGGGCTCCACTGCCTTGTCCCAGCGCCCCCCAGAAGTCTGTTCTGTCCTGTCCCTGGAGAAAACACCAAGCAGAGTTGTGCAGATGGTATGGAGGAGGGTAAAGCAACTCCGTGGCTCCGGAGGGCTCTCAGGCTCCTTGGCCTGAGAAGGCACAGAGTAGTTAAGTCATTTGCCCAAAGTCACACAGCCATGTCTGACCTGAAAGCCGGCACAGGTGACCCCACGTTCTGCTGTTTGGAGCCTCCAAAACCTGGAGGGTTCCGGACCCATGGCTAGCCGAGGGCAGTGATATGGGGCAGACCATGGCTGTGACACCCCATCTCGTCCTGGACATCCAACTCTGCAAACTCGGCTTGCCAATATGGGAGTCTGGGCTGCCAGGTGTGATGTAAGGACCGAGGATGCCGGGCTCCTGGCCCAGTGCTCGACATAAGCTGATATCCTTCTGGCCCTGAGGGGACTTCCTTCATCCTCCTGTGCTTTGCTCCCCCGACCCCCAACCTGGGCAGAACAGGGACTGTGGGGAGACCCATGCGGTGGGGGCCCTGGGTCTTGGGCGGCCCTTTAAATTCCAGCTTTCAACTTCCCTCAGTCCTGCAGCTGGTGGGGCAGCTTGGTGGGGCAGCGTAGATCATCAGGGCCGGAGCTCCAGGCCTGCAGGGCTGGGGCTGGGACCTTAGAGGACAGGGACAGTGGAGAGCATGGTGACGGAGCTCATCTCCTCTCTCTCCAGTCAGGCTGGGGGTGGTCAGGGTAGGAGTAGGAAGGAGGGGGGCAGGGCTGTGCTAGTTTTCTGTTAGGGTGCAGGGTATAGGTTAACGGTGAGCTTCACTTGAAGAAAACCCAACATCTAAAGACATAAGTGGGTCAGAAGGAATCTTACAGAAGAGCCCAGGCTCAGCTGCCACTGGGAACTGGGAAATTTCCATCTGCATTCTCATCAGACCCTAGATCCTGGCTGTACTCCCTCCTGTGACAGAGGTGGGTGGGAGGGAAGTGCTATCATCCCATTTTACAGGGGAGGAGACTGAGGCCACACAGCCGGCAAATGGCAGAGCTGACTCAGGTGGGTTTCAGACTGTCGAGGGGAGTGGCTCCCAGGGGCTGCGGGTGGGGGCAGCTGACCCGGACAGAGTCACCACTGTGGGACCTTCCACCCCAGGGTTTGAGAAGGTCTCACGGACCCCCCTGGGGAGCATGCCTCTGCCCTTGGTTGGAAATTAATCCCCCTTGGGCTCCGATTTGCCTCTTCCGTTAGCCTTGTCTGGATGGAAACCAAATTCCAGACTTTGCTCTTGGCAACTGGAGGCTCTGGGAGGGATGCCACCCCTTCCTCCATAGCATTGCTGGGCCTTCCTTCACTTTTGCCAAACACCTTGGGGAGGGGCGACGTGGCAGCCTGCCACTGGCCTCCACGGTGCTCCCTCCACTCTACCCCTGCGCCACCGTGTACAGGAGCAGCCGTGTGGGCCCCCGTTCTGTCCCCCAGCAAAGGGGTGTGTGCACCTGTGTCTCTGTGTGTTAGTGGCAGGGAGCTCAGTGGTGGGGCAGGGAGCTACGCCTCCCCCATCTGAGCGGGGGCTCCTGAGAGCAGGGGCTGACCCTCCACCTTCAGATTAGTAGCTCCTCCTCAAGGGGAAACTGCGAGCTCCCTTGAACTACTGATCAAGCATGCTCTGTGTGCCAGACTCCCTGCCTGCTGCTGCTGGGGGCACAGGGCTGGAAAAGACACGCCCCCACCTCCTGGGAGGTCGCCAGTGTGATGGAGGAGATGACCCCTGCACACGCGGATGACGCGAGACCCCATCCACCCGCCTCCTTACCAAGGGAACCCCAATTTTGTTTGCGCCCCACTAAAACACTCAACGTGCCATGCTCCCCTGCAACTTGAGGGGCCATGTGTCCAGTTGTGGCTACGAAGACGTGCCCAGGAGCCTACTGGGAAAACCCGTTTTCTTTATAGTACAAGATCACAGTGTTTGGGGGACTTCCTATGACGTGCACCCCAACACATTCCTAACGGACACATCAGGGCGGGCTGTGAGAGGTGCCGCCACCCCCACCATAATAACCTTCGCTGCCTGGCTGCTTCGCACGAGCTCTCCCCGGGAACCCCTGCTCTGCGGATTCTGGGAGCACGGCGGGGGCGGCGGCTGGACCCTGCCCAGCTGAGGACTGAGACACATGAAAGCTGGATCTCTGGGCAGGAATGCCGGGTGCAGATCCCTTTGAAACGGAGCTTCGGCACCTCTGGAGCCACAGTGTGAACAAAGCAGATGCCGAGCGGTCTGCCATAGCCTCTCGGAAGCACACACGACCGTAACCGACTCACGGGAACTCCTCGCAGAAGCAGGACCTGGGAGCAGGCACCTGTGTGTGTGTGTGTGTGTGTGTGTATGTGTGTGTGTGTGCGCGCGCGTCCCCATCGGGCCTGACTGTCCCCGAGTCTCCAGATGCTGGGTCGCTGCCGTCAGACAGGGCTCCCTGAAGGGTGTCACTGGCATTGTAACTCTTTTAAGAAAACAAAGAAGATTGGGGGCGCCTGGGTGGCTCAGAAGGTTAAGCGCCCAACTTCGGCTCAGGTCATGATCTCGCGGTTCCTGAGTTCAAGTCGCGCACTGCGCTCTGTGCTGACAGCTCGGAGCCTGGAGCCTGCTTCGGATTCTGTGCCTCCCTCTCTCTCTGCCCCTCCCCCCTTGTTCTCTCTCTCTCTCTCTCTCTCTCTCTCTCTCTCTCAAATAAATAAACATTAAAAAGAAGACAAGAAGATCAGCACGACGGGTCCCCAAGAAAGAATTTAAGTTACTAATTTACACAGCTATGAAAACTATGCAATGGGGTGCCTCCTTCTTCCCTTTGCCACAGGTCTGCTGTTATCCCTCTTTCCAAACCGCATTTTGGCGCTCTCCAAATGTTGCTACTAAGGCAGGAGTAGCAGGGTGGGGTCTGTGACACCTGACCTTCCCTCTCGGTGACCAGCCTCCTGCCTCGGCCCAAAGCTCCCGGGCGCTCACTGCACCTTCCCAGGCATCCAGCTTCAGCCAGGCGTGTCCCATTCCAGGAGCCAGGCCACCGGAACCACTGCCATGGTGATGGGTGATGTCATGCCCGGCGGGCCCTGTGGGGTCACCGTGGGAGACCAGCTCAGCTCCCGGGAATGTGGGGATTCCGAGGGGGGGAGGGAGGGACTTGTTTTTCTAACTCAGAGGAGGCCGAGTGCCTGCAGGGGGGTGACCAGGGGCCCGGCTCTGGCCCCGTGAAGATAGAGCATCTCTGGGGATGTCATCCTCTCAAGCTTCTGCCGTGGCCTTTCCGCAGCAGACCCCGTCTTCCCCTCCTGGCTTAGGGGACCACAGCTCCTCACTGACCTCACAGCTGCTGCAAACTCACCGCCGGCAGGGGGAGGACCAGTCCCCTTCATTGTGGCCACGGGTGACAGACCCTCAGCGGCAATGCCCAGGCATAGGGAGCCTCCGCCAACAAGCAAGGGAACCGGACAGGCTAATTCGTGGCGTTTGAGCCTCTAGCGGCTGTGTGCCTGGAGGGCAAGGGATTCTACAGGGCACTTGTGAGCACCAGGGGACTTCTGCTTACCCCCCAAGGCAGAGTGCGCAGGGAGAACCTTGCTGGGGAGCTGGGGAGGGAGGGGCCAGGCTCCCAGCCTCCCCCTCCCTGAGCCTCGACCGTGCCCCCACCGTGAGTGTGCTGGATGGACCCTGTGAGCCTCCTCTGGCTTAGGAGGGCCGAGAAGGCATCACCTCCACCACTGATCCCCACAGAGGTGTCCAGGGCCTTGGCCAGCACCACACAGCGGGGCAGAATGGGCGTCAGTCTGGCGTCAGAGGACCTGGGCTCTGTCCCTGGCTCTGAGCCCCTGAGCAAGTCACTACCCTCCCCCAAGTCTCGCTTTCCTAGGTATTAAAACGGTTCCCGTGTGCCAGGCCCTGCTCTGAGCCCCCGATGCGTTCTCGCCACTCAACCACCACAACCACTGTATGAAGTCGTTCCATGTCACAGCATGGGGCAGGAGGCACCCCGGGAGAGTGAGGAGCCGGGTCAGGGAGTGAGTGGCAGTGCCCGTCTGGCCCTACACCCACCTACCCTCTCCCCTCCCCCTCCCACTCTGGTCCTCTGCTGCCTCCAAAATCACCGACCCCAACCCGGCAGGGTCCCGTTGGCCTCGCCTGTTCCTCAGGACCTTGTGCAGGGGTGGGGCTGGGGGGCTGGGGTGTGTGTGTGTAGAGGGGAGGGGGCACTTGCCTTGTGGAGGAGGAAACTGAGGTTCGAAGGGCTAACTTACTCTCCAGGGCCTTCACAGCTCAAGGACCGGATCCCGGACTTGCCTCTCTGCCGTCTGACCTGGAACCCCTCACTCCCCTTCCTTAACCTTAACTTTTCACTACGACGTGAAAGCACGTCGCTGGAAACAGCAGGACCTGCATCGAAGCACAAAAACGCTGGATGATCCAGAAATCTGCGCCAGTCACTCCTGCCACGAGACGCTGTTTTTGCAGCTTACGGTCCCGAGGGGACCTTCTGAGGTTTCCATCAACGGCGGTTTGACATTCTTGTGTGCACCCCATGACTGCTCCGTGGCCGCTGGTGGTGTGCGTGCGTGTGTGTGCGCGTGCGTGCAAGCCACAGCTCTCAAGGAATCCTCCCCCGGCCCCCCTCCACAGCTTGCCCAAGACACAGTCTCCTTCCACACGCCCAGATTTCCCATTAGTCTGGCCTCGGAAGACTGCAGGGCCTGGCTCTGGACGGTCCCAAACCAAGAGACCTTATGAAAATGTCCAGCCTGGTCAGTGCCCACCCCCCACGCCCCCCTTCCTCCCTTCCTCCCGGCAAACAGGCTCTAAGGAAGGTGGGGAGGGGATGGTGGGCAGAGTCGGGTAAATTTCAGCCCAGGTATGATGATCCCAGCCACCGCCAGCAGGGGGCCCCCTTTCTTTTCCATTCAACACCCCCAACCAGTTGAACCTTCCGCATCCACAGATTCTGAGACAGGAGGGGTGGGCGGGTGGGGGCCACAAGAGCCTAGCAAACCACTCTGGACAAACACACCCACCAAGATGGTCTCCCAAACAGGTCGCGGGAGCAGAAGGCACAGCGCTGGGAGTACAGTCGATGGCATTGGAATAGCGTTGTGTGCTGACCGTACTCGGGTGGAAAAAATTTTTTTAATGGAAAAACTTTAAAAAAAGAAAGAAGAAAAAAAAGCTCTTTTAGCTCAACTTCCCTTTACCGATGGGGAAACTGAGGCCCAGAGAGGGAAAGAGGATACCCGATATCACACAGCCAGCCAGCCCGGGTCTCCCGATTCTCAGACCAACGCCGCTGGGCTAAAAGCATCAGCTTTGGAGTCGGCCTATCAGACTTTAATTAAGCCTCAGTTTCCCCATCTGTGGAATGAGGACTGAAAGTGTACCTACTTCTGCCCGATAGAGAACAGGTTGCCATAGCCGGAGTGACCCGTCAGGTGCGGACCCTGAGCACGTGGGGAGAAGAGAGCCTCAGAAAGGCACGGTTCTGGATTCACGGAGCCTCGGATTCCAGTCCGGCTTTACCCCTTAACCAGCTTCCCCGCTTGTAACGTCTCTGGGTGTTTCCTCAGCTGCTAAGCTGACGGTGATAACTTGTACCTTGCGAGGCCATATGTGACACTACCTGGCACCTGAATCCACAAGGTGTTCACTCAATGTTAGCACCTCCTCCTGTCTTCCGGCTCCCCATGGCTCCCAGGCCCCAGGAGGGCTCAGAAAATACTGGGTGACCTGACCAACAGGCTGGATTCTGGGAAAAGGGCCTGGGGAAGGGGCCCAGGGCAGGGGGAAGGGCGGGCACAGGGCAGGGAAGGAAGCAAAAGGCCTGCAGACTTACTTATGGCCCCGGGACGGGCCTGCCTGGGTTTATTTTGGTTCTTCCTGTTTGAAAGCTGAGCAAGGTGACTTCAGAACAGGTAGAGAGGTTAAGCAGGCTCTTGCCCTGTCGGGAGGCACTCGGGGAAGAAGGAAAACCCAGCACCCGCTGAGCCAGGCCTAGTCAGACACGCGCTTGGCTGTGTGGCCCAAGGTCTGACCTGGGTGTAGCTCTGCTCCTCGGGGACCAAAACCTCCTCTTTCTTCTCACTGCCAGGTGAAGTGGACTGATTGGCCAACTCAGCCAACGAGTGGCAGAATTGGCACTTGACCCTAGCACTTTGATATCCAGGTCTGCGATCTTTCCACAGTCCCCACAGCTCCTCTCTCCAAGTACAGCCTAGAAAGAGTTAGGCAGCGTGGCCTTTCCAACCTGGAAAGATATTCCAAACGTCTGGAATACAGGTTCTTGATTTCCAATCCGGTGGCCATGCAGACATGACTAATCAACCACACTCTACAGGAATCTGGGTTGACTGGGGATGTCTGCCACGGCACAGGAGGGAAATGCAGATTTGCTCTGCCTCGGGTTGGGAGGTCAGATGCCATCACCGATTGATCAGAGCTGGCGTGTTTGAGGACGGCTGGGCGAGCCCTGTCTGGGTCAATGCAGTGCCAATACCGATTCCATTTAACTCCATTTAACCAAAAGAGAGAAGCCAGTCCATTCGCATCTGAGACGGTTGCACACAAACTGCCACCCGCACACTCGACGGTGAGAGCACAATCTTCCCTCAGTTTGGTCCAAGATACATGGGGGATTCCTGGGTCTACTTACATATTTTTATGTCCACTGGAAATGTAAGATCCTTGGGGGCAGGGACCTGGCCTGCCTTGTTCACTACTGTATCTCCAGTATAGAACAGTGCCTGGCACATAGTAAGTGCTCAGTAAATACCCACCAACTTACTCATGAATGACAGAAGGGTGGCCTCCCTAGAGAACACTGGGACCTGCTCCATGGTCGTCACTGAGCTGTGTCCAATATTTCTTGCATCCTGGGGGCAGAGGTGATCCGGCTTTCCTTTGCATGTCCCCTCTTGACCTCCACAGGTTTGACAGGGCAGGCTAATTTCCCTTGTGCCTCCTGACCGGCCCCTGAGCCCCGACTGCAGAGAGGCTGTGGCTCTCGCCGCACCGCCGTGGGCTCTGTGCGGCGTGTCCACGGCCGTTTCACGGCACCCGCCAGGCAGGATACAAGGACACTCAAGTGGACCACAGCTTCGGCTGCCCCAGGGCACCAGGAGTATTTAAGGTGCTCAGAGCTGGGGACGGACCCCAGACGCTGCTCCCAGCACAGGCAACACCCAGTGTCTGGGAGCGGGGTGACCTGGTTGTCCCACAAGGCTCCTTGATTGCAGCCTGCTCATGGCGGCACCCTCCCCGGGTCTTGAGGAGGCCACCCACTCGTCAGCTGGGCTCCCCGTCCCCAACCCTGGGTGGCCCGCGGAGGCCACCAGGTTTGGATGGGCCAGAAGGCGTTGGAAACTGCGGCCATCCTTCCATTACGAGAGCCTGCTCCGAGTACCCACGTTCCGTGCACCTGGCACGGGCCTTGCACTGGATTTTCCCCTGCGTCACACGAGCGTGCGATTCTGTCTCACAACTCGAACAGAAAACCCCGCGACCGACCCCGTTTCTCTCTCCCGCCCTCCTTCTATCTCTTCCTCCTTTTGGAGCAAAGATGCTTAAAAGGACCGCCTGGGCTCGTGCCTCATTTCTCTCCTCCCACCCTCCCTGGCACCGCCTGGACTTCTCCCCCACCTGCTCTTCTCAAGGTCACCGTAACCTCCGTGCTGTGAACCCCACAGTCCTGTCTGTCACACTCCATCGGCACCGGGGATCCCCTCTTCGTGTGCCCTTCCCGCCCCCTTCTCCTGGTTTCTTCTTCTGTCTCTGGCGGCTCCTTCTAGGTCTCTGCTGATTTCTCTGAGGAGCAGGCCTCCAGCCATTAGGAACCTGTCCTCCTTTCCCATTGTGTCCAGCCTTCCGGCTTCAGCTCCAGCCCCGTGCTGTGCATCTCCAGCCTGGCCGTCGGCCCTGGAGCCCGCTCAGTGCCGAGAACCTCCCCACACCACCGCCGGGGGTCTAACCACCTCCAACCCAGCACGTCTGAGACGGAGTCCACAGCCAGCCCCCCACACCCTGCTCCGCCTGGCCTCCTCGAACTCAATCCAGGGTGGCCTTAGCCTTCCAGTTCCTCTGGCCCCAAACTCCAGAATCTTCCTGAACTCCACTCCTCTCAGGCCCCACACCCAACTCCTCAACAAGCCACGTCAGCTTGACATGTTGCCAGAATCCGGCCACTTGTCACCACTCCTCAGTCACCACCCTGGCCCGTGTCACCACCATCCTGTGTCTGCATCGTGCAGTAGCCTCCTGACTGGTCTCCCAACCCTTCGGTCCCCATCAGCTCAGCAGGGAGTAGTCCCTTTACGGGGCAAATCAGATCATGACTTCCCTGCTCCTCTCCAACGGCTCCAGTCTCAAGGGAGTCCCTAGAATGGTCCAGAAGAGTCACGTGTCTGTCTTCCCCTGCCTTCTCACCTCTCTGCCTTCCTCCCGCCCCCCATAACCCCACTCCCACCCCACGGCTGCCACCTGGCTCCGTGCTGCTCCCGGTTCACGTGGATCTGCTCCTTCCTCTGAATCTGCCCGGAATGTCCTCCTGCCCGTGTGACCCACTCCCTCCCAGGTCCTTCCTCAAACGTCACTCTCTCAGCAAAGCCCTCCCTGGACACCCTCCTCACCCCCTTCCCTGTCCGCTCTCCTTAGAGCTCAGCACCACCGAACACTATGTATTCTGTGTGTACTGAGGGGAGCACGTCCGCCTTTCTGGGAGGACCTCCCGGCCTTCTCTCCCTACGAGACTTCGAGGAAGCTTCCGCCTGGCTTTCCAAAGCCCACAGCCCCCGCCTCTACCTGTGGTCTGGATGCCGGGGGCCATGCTAGCTCCCTACCTCAAGCCGCCCCCTTCCTGCATTCTCCAGCTCAGGGGCTCAGGAGGGACCCCCCCCCCATCCCAGGGCGGAGAGCACAGTGGCACTCGGGGCCCTGCCAGGGTCCATCGGTCAGAGAGTAAGCGGGCACCTAGAATGCATAGCAGGGGCAGCCATTCCGGGACTGAAGGGGGCCCAGCGCTGCCACACCTTCCAACTTTTCCAGAGATTTCCAAACTCTGGATTGTCGTAGTCTTTATGTCTTAAATGTCTCTCTCTCTCTCTTTTTTTTTTTTCCAATATTGGCAATTAATCATGATACCCAACCGTGGTTGTGGGCCTCACGGGGGTGCTGGACCGTTGACCTGAGCAGGTGGCTATAGAAGATGGAACACAGCACAATGTGAGCCCACTGCAGCTCTGTAGAGTGAGACCAGGGACCAGGCTCTGCAGACAGAAACCTGGGGTTGAATCCCAGCTCCACTATTCACTAGCTGGGTGACGTCGGGTAAGTTCCTTAACCTCTCTGTGCCTCTCCCCTCGTGCATGAAGCGGAGATACCAGCTTCTATGTCATTCTGCTGTAGTGACCACTAAAGGAGAGCAAAAGCTCTAGATGCACCTCCGATGGCTTGGTCGGGCTCTGTCAGTCTAGGTGACAGCCTCACAGAGGTCTCAGGGCAGACTGAGGGGTCTTGAGAGGAAGCGGGCACCCTGCCGGGGAGTTTGAGTAGAGGCTGCAAGCCGGCTGTGCGGAATGCTGTCTTGGAGCCTGAGCAGGGAAGAGGGGTGCATGGGAAGAGGGGTGCATGGGCTTTCTCCGTCTCCAGGATCTCTGTCTCAGGCTTAGATGTCAGAGGCTCCCGACTGGAAAACTTTAGATAGGAAGGGCGAGGCCAGCGAGGGCCTTAGACACAGAGCGCAAGAAATAAGAGGCACAGCGGGGGTCCTAGTTGGGGGTGGGGACACACTGTGGCCACCTGCAGCCCATCCCTCCGCTCCGGAATGACTCAGAGCTCACCTGGAAGCACAGAGGTTGGCGGGCCCAGGGGAGCCAGGCCCCCCACTTCCTGCCGAGGGAAATGGGAGGGCGGAGGCAGGGAGGGGGTGGTGTTTGTTTCCCAGCTTCCAAAGGCAAGTCCAGGAAATGTCCTCCTTCCTCCAAATTACCACTAAAAATAGGGGCAAGGGATGGGCCCGGAACACTGACATTCCCTAGTCCCAGGGGGGCGATTTCTGGAAACGCAGCATGGGCCATGGGCCTCACGCCCCACATGAGGACTATTTTTAGCGGCTCATGATGGTGCGTGAGGTCATTCTCAGGCAAGATAATGGCCCTGGGAGGAGGAGGAGGTATGTGGCAGAGAATGGCTGCCAGACACAGAGGGAAGCCAGTGTGCTGTGCGGCCTTGGGGACTCACACACCCTCTCTGGGCTTTGGTGTCAGACTCTCAAGATGGTCCGTCGGGCCCTCTGGAACCCTCAGGAAGGAGGCTGCCTTTGGAGCCCCGATGGTTTGGGAATCGGTCTCGCCTGGCTTCCCTCCAACAGAGATACAGCAAGGCTATTCAAGGTTAGATGCAGGTGGGAACCTGGCAGCTATGGTCAGCCTCCTCCTAGACAAGCTCAGGAGAGGGGCAGGAGACCTCTCCAGAGTGCGGATCCCGGAGCCAGGCTGTCTGGGTTTAAAACCGGTCTTGTCACCGTCTAGAGGGGAGATCTGGAGCGAGTCACATCAGCCTGGTTTTTCACATCTGTACAAGAGGGATAAAAACAGTTCCTCCCCATGCATCCGGGCTCACCGAGGACCTGCACTGAAACACTCACAACGGCACCATCTGTAAAAGCTCCAAACTGGAAACCACGGGCACAGTCCCTTTGCAGAAGGGGTCCCTTTTGCAGGGGTCAAGACTCGATCTAATGAGAACCAGCGAACGACGACCACCCCGCCACACGCAACGTGATGACCCGCGAGCACGGCACGCCAAGCCAGGGAAGCCGGACACAAGAGCCGCGTGGCTCCCTTTACAGCACACAAAGGCGGCAAAGTTAACGGACGTGGGGAGAAGTCAGGAAGAGGTTGTCCGCTGAGGGATACAGACAGGAAGGGGCCACGGGAGGACATTCGGGAAGCTACTGACGTACTGCCTCTTGATCTGGGTGCTGGTGTCACACATGTGTGCCCAGTTGGTGACGCTAAGCACCTGCCATTACGCAGGTAAACCTGCACTTTGTATGTATGTCATTCTTTAATAAAAAGCTTTAACAACAGCGTCTACTCTGCAGGGCTGGTTTTACATACGTGTCGCACTCAGAACTGTGCCTAGTGTGGGGGGAGCCCTCAGGAAGTATCCGCTCTTATCATCTGGGGTGGGGGGAGGTGGCCCCCATGCCACCAGGGGACACCCCATGACACGGGCAGGTCCAAGCGTGGGCGAGGAGAGCAGCTGCTGTGAACCTGCAGGACCCCTGGGGCTGGGGGAAAGAACGTGACCATGAACGTGAACTTGGGGTTGTCCTGGATTCAGAGTCTAGCACCATCCCGCACAAAGACGGCACCTTCCGTGCAGGACCGCGGTGAGAATTCGGGGGAAGATTTCCGTGAAGGTGCCCAGACTGCGCGTGAGCGAGGAAGGTCGGGGTGGGCGCCCCAGCCCCACGACGCTGATGATCACAACAGTGACAGCGGCTAGTATTTGCTGCGTGTGTACTAGGGGCCGGGTATTGTCCTGTATGTTTTCACTAAATTTTCCCTTACGGCGATGCTGTGAGGTAGTTAGCATCAGTGATCCCCAGTTTACAAGTAAGGAAACTGAGGCAGGATGTGGCCCGGGAGCTCTGGCTCTGGGGCCCTGCCTTTAAGCTTGTCCAGGCGGGCAGTGCCCGGTGCCACATGGCCGCTGTGGATGCCGGCCTTGGCTGTGGGAGGAGCGGAGCCCGGTGGCCCCATCGCGTGAGGTCTTACGTCTCCTGCAAACCCCACGGCTCAGTCCTCCTGGGTCTACTGAGCCTCCTGGGTCACCTCACAGACGCAGAAAGGCTGCCGGGAAGCACAGGTCTTAGCCCAGGTGGGGCTCAGGGCAGGACATCAAAGGTTCGGGTCTTGCTCTGCCTGCCAGCAGCCATGTACCTCTGGGGACCTCTCAGAGACTCTGCGTTCTCTGTGGAAGGGGTGTAACAAAACTCTGCCAGCCTTCGGGACCGAGAGGCGTCTGAAGATGAGCTCTAGAATCCACAGGGAGCTTCAAAGGGGGCAAAGACAGCTGTTACCATGAAGGGTAACGGCTGGGGGCCCGCAGGTGCCCACCCGGGCGGTCTGGGGGGAGAAGTCTGTCTATTTCTGGCATACGGTGTGGACCAGCCACGTGGCCACGGATCCGCGCCACAGATCAGCTCTTGCAGCCACAAGACACGTTCTGATCATCTTTTACCTGCCTCCTGGGAGGCTCTCTGCAATTGGCAGAAGAAGAAAGGGGCGCCTCTTCATCGGCTCCCCGAAGCCTTGGCAGCAACGATTATTCTTTTTAAGCTTTGCTATCGGGTCTCTGAACTCCCCCCGTTCGAGGAAGAGCGTGAAGTCGACAGCGGTGTGGCAGTGAAAAATCACGAGAATGAGTGTCGTCCTCTCTGCCAGCCCCGGCTTCCGTGGTGCAGCCGGAAACTGGAGACCCCCCCCCACCCCGGCCACCCCATCTCCGTGCAATGGTGAGTCCTTGCTACCGACTTGGCCAGGGCCCCAGGCTACCTGACGCCACGGGGCACGCGGGTTTTACGGAAGTCTGCTGTAATTAAGACCTCTATAAAATATTTAGACCGCCATGCCCAGATATATTAATGATTATACGTTTAAATGTTAATGGGTGTAATTAGCTGAAAGATTAGCCAAGCCTGTCACTAAATATACATTCAGGACTGATAAACTCTCGTGTTGTAAAATTATAGGTGTGAACAGCCATACACATGTAGCCTTCTCGGACTTTGCCTTATTGGAAAGACGCTCAAAGGGTTGCCCAGAAAAGGGAGAGGAGTTAGCAGGCTGGGCAAGGGGGGGGGGGGGGGGCGGGGCGGTCAGAGGGGGAGAACCCTAAAGACTCCATAGGGTCCTTGGAAGTTGTGAAGATCAAGTGGGTTAGTAAATATGAAACCTTGCATGCCTCCATGGATGGAGAACTCACTATTAGGAGCAGCTCTAATGATCAGGTCTCAGAGGCTGGCTCATATAAATGGTTTATAGGGGTGACACAGGAGTCTCCCCCAGGATACTAAGAGGTGTTTTTTACGTGTTTGTTTATTTTTGAGAGAGAGTGCGAGCGGGGGAGGTGCAGAGAGAGCGGGGGGGGGGGGGGGTGGGGACAGAGGATCTGAAGCAGCCTCCATGCGGCCAACAGAGAGCCCGACGTGGGGCTCAAGCTCACGGACCGTGAGATCATGACCTGAGCCGAAGTCGGACGCTCAACCGACTGAGCCACCCAGGCGCCCGGCCTAAGAGTTAAATTCAAGCGTGCAAGACTAATGAGATCACAGTATCCGCAAATGTTGCTTTCAAACAATGTATCATCCCACAGGTCACGACCAAGACGAGCAGGACCTTGCTATGGCCTTATTAATAGAGAGCCTTGTATTTGTTAATTTAGCAAAATCTTCCTGAGGCCTGACTGTGCGCTGGGCACTGGGCCTGCTGCTGGGAGCCTGGCTCGGCCAGACAGATGAGGTCTTTGTTCTGCGGGGGGCGGTGTTGGAGCAAGGGAGATGTATGACAGATCAATTATTGAAATGCACGCTGAGGTCAGGCTGTGCAGGAAATAGCCAGGGAGTCCCTGGGGAGCTGTGCAGTGGGCGGTGCAGGCTGGGAGGGCCGGCCCTTCTAGAGGACGGAGAAGCCACCTAGGCCAAGAGTGGGGAAGACTGTTCTGGCAGGGGGAACGGCAAATGCAGTGGCCCTGAGGCAGCAAAGAGGGTAGAGGCCGCGGTGAGGGGGCCGGGAGGTGAAGTCGAAGGGGGCTGGGCCGGGTCACGCAGGCCCACGCAGGCGTCTGGGTTTTCTCTGAAGGGTAGAGGGAAGGCACTTGCATTAGTGCCCCGTGGCTACCGGGGCAAATTACCACAAACCAGGTGGCCTGAAACAACAGAAATGTATTCTCTCGCAGTTCTGGAGGCCAAATGCTTGAAATCGAGGTGTGGCAGGGCTGAGATCCCTCTGAAGGCTCCTCCCTTGCCTCTCTCAGCGGGCAGTGTCCCCAGCAAGCCTTGGCATTCCTCGGGGACGTGCCGTCCCGATCTCTGCCCCGTCTTCCCCTGGCCTTGTCCCCTGTGCGTTCTCTCCCTTCTCTTACAAGAACACTTGTCCAGGATGATCTTGAGATCTTTACCTTAGCTGTGTCTGCAAAGACCCTCTTCCCAAATAAGGCCACATGCACGGGTTCGGGCCGACGGATCTTCTGAGGGGCTCGCTACGGCACGACGTCGGGGAAGGGGTGTAAGCAAAAGTGACCTGCCTTGCCACCACTCTGCCGCCCCACGGAGACCAGACTGGGGTCGAGCAGAGCACAGAGGTGGTGACCTGGAGTAGGGTGGTGGTGGCAGAGACAAACAAGGGGATGAATCTGAGATCCTGTGCCTCCCAGGAGGGAAGTGGTCAGAAGGAAAGCCCTCAGATATAGAGGGGTCAGTGGGGTGGGCCTGGCAAGGTGCACCCAGCCCCACTCAGGACCCAGATCTGTCCACATCAATGGTTTGTCTGCCAAGGGGGTGCTCCGGAGAGGAGAAAGGAAAGCCCCAAGTCACTGACGCTCGATCACACCAGCTCAAGAGGGCCACCTCGGAGCCCACGCTCCAAGCAAGAGCTCCAGGCACACAGAGCACCAAGAAATCACATTTCTCCTTGACGAGTGGTTAACTGGCACTGTGGGCTATACATCGGTTTCTCGTGAGTTTGGTTTGCATGAGTCTGTCACGAGCAATCTGACTTTTCGGGGCTGAAGAGCAGAACATAGAACCGGAGCAAAAAAATGCCACCCCCGCCCCAGCCATCGCGGCCTATGCGACTCACATACACTTAGAAAAATTAGTATTTATCTCTTGCTTCCTGTGCGTCAGCAGTGTTCCCAGTACTTAATATATTATTGTTATAGTAACTCTACGAAGAAGGTGCTGTCGTTGTTATTATTATTAATTATTATCACTCCCATTTTACAGATGAGGAAACGGACAGGTTAAATCATGCAGCCAAGGTCCCACCCTAGAAAAAAGCACCAGCCTTCTCAGGCTTATTTCTTAAGATCCAAGAAAACAATTTGGCCAGAGCCAGGAAGGCTAAGGAGCAGGAGTCTGGTGGCGGGGGGGGGGGGGGGGGGGGGGTGCTCTGAGCCCTGCAAACTGGCCGCCTGACTGTCCCCTTAAATACACCAGCAGCTTTCGCACTGCTGCTCTCACTGCCCTCCAAGCACGGGGCACGTGCCAAGACTTGCCCTGGGAGAGCGGCTTTCCTGACGGTGACAAATGCCCCAGAATTCCACGGGAGCCTGCAGGTGCCCTCTCGCACGGGGAGCAAGAAGCTGAATTTCTGGAGATCTCTCCCAGGGTGCTGGAAATGCCCTGCCATGAAAAGTTAATCCAGCAGAGCACGACTGATTCGTCGGAGCCTTGGCACTCGGATTGAAATGGGGGACAGAATTATACAAAAGACAAAAGAAAGGAAATCAGAGCAGCAGCAGTAGGACCCATACCCGACCTCTGCTGTGAAATGCGCCGTTTGACAAAAACTACCCTAGTCCTTCCTGGGAGCACCTGTGAGGGGGGCAGCGGGAGAGACTCTAGTCCCACTTCGCTCATGCGGAAGCTGAGGCTCAGAGAGTTAAAGTCACTTGCTCACAAACGACTCAGAGGCTGGGCTGGACTCAAATCACAGACTTCCGACCCTATAGACCAATACTCTGCCTCGCTGAAACCCCTTGGTGGGGCTGACTCTGGGGGATCTGGGTACAGGTAGCCTGAAGGATGTTTGACTTATCCAGAAGGACCAAGGGTGTGATTTCAGCCCTTTTCCTGGATTCGAGGGAGAATCTTCCCTCCTGCTCAGCCTGTGAGTCCTGGCCAGTGGTTTCCCCCAGATGGAACCCTCTGCAGGAATGAGTTCCTGATGCTCCAAGTAATCCTTCCCCTGTGTCCCAACATGTACTACTGTGTCGGGTGTGTGAGACACAGGAGCCGAGGAAACAGACCAACGGGTGAGCAAAGAATTTCTGAACGGTAAAGCAAATAAGTGTTTCTCTAACATACCACAGTGCCTTTGCACTTACCATGCGCGCTGCTTGGAATGCTCCTCCCCAACCCCAAGCTCATGGCTCATTTCTCTGCCTCCTTCAGATCGTTACTGTCTCATCATCTCTAAAACTGCCCCGGTAACAGACCTCCTCGCACTATTTTCCTTCCATACTTCTCCCCTAAAGCTCTTTCCCGTCGGACATGATGTGTGTTTTGCATTTACGTGCTTATTGCCTAGCACCCCAGCCCCCACCCTTACCTCCCAATCAGCATGGAGGGGGGATTTTGATAATTTTGTTTCCTGCTAAGCCCACAGCACTAAGATCAGGGTCTGGCAAATAGACAGTGCTCAATAAATATTTATGGAAGCATTTAAAAGCATTTACGCCCAGTGGAGTGAGTACGGGGGGGGGGGGGGGGGGGCGGGGCAGGAAGGCAGGAGAGGTCGACAGGAGGGCGTCTCCGAGCTCGCGAGCCTGGCAAACGGAGGCTGAGGGTCACTGCAGGACAGGGAAGTGTTTGCAGAGCTGTGGGTGTGTGTGCAGAAACCTGTTGTGTTTGGGGAATCACACTCACTTCGGTATTGCCCGAGCTTCAGGAAACTGGGAGCTGTAAAGAATTGCTCTGGAACAGAGAACAGCTCGGCACAGAGGTTCAGAGACCTGACCTGGTGCCTGGGCTGGGGCAGAGCAAATTTATCCGTTCATTTCTTTTTTTAGTAAATTTTTTTTTTTTTTTTTTTTTGGCCAGAATGGTTCTCTGCAGGAGAACTCTGAGGTTTCAACGAGGGTTTACATTCTGTGTGTGCCTCTTACGTCCAGGCGTGAGGGGCTTGGGAGAAACGGGGGGTAAGTTGTAGCCCAGGAAGCGGGAGAGGTGACAACTTTCACTTCCAGGTGTGGAAGGTCCTGTCACCCCAGAGACCAGGCACCAACGGTCCTCCAGCCCCCATCCCTGCCAGCGATGGAACACTCGAGTTTAAATGGGTCTCTTTAGGACAAGTTTTACTTTTACTTGTATTTATATTTTTCCTTTACTTTTATTTTATTTCTTTTCTTTTCTTTTAGAGAGAGAAGACCATGTGTGCACATGCTTGTGCATGAGCGGGGGAGGGGAAGAGATAAAGAAAGGATCTTTTTTTTTTTAATATTTATTTTTGAGACACAGCGAGTAGGGGAGGGGCAGAGAGAGAGAGAGAGAGAGAGAGAGAGGGAGAGAGAGAGAGAGGGAGACATACAGACTCCTAAGCAGGCTCCATGAGGTCAATGCAGAACCTGACGTGGGGCTCGAACTCATAGATCGTGAGATCACGGCCTGAGCTGAAATCGAGAGACAGATGCCTAACCGACTGAGCCATGCAGGCTCCCTTGAAGAGAGAATCTCAAGAAGGCTCTAAGCTCAGCACGGAGCCCAACTCGGGGCTCGATCTTACAACCCTGGGATCGTGACCTGAGCCCAAATCGAGAGTTGGACGCTCAACCACCTGAGCCACCCAGGTGCCCCTAGGACAAGTTTTCCAGCGTTGAGGACGCAGGTCCCCGTGGGAGGGTCTCTGAGCAGGACGCTCTTTCTCTACCAGCAGGCAGCTGGTGCAGTTGGTGAGAGTGGGGCTCTGAACCCGGTCACCTAGGCTCAATCTCAGCCCCTCTACTTACCAGCTGGGTGACTCTGGGTGAGCCTCTTAGTTTCTTTGTTGCCTCCGTCTGTTCACCTGCAGAGGGGGGGTGGTGACAGTCCCTACCACAGGCTACGCAGAGAATCGGAGAAAGTAACACAAAGAGCCTAGGGCATCATTCGGGGTGTCAGCCACAATCCCTACTAAGAGGGATTTACGGCCTCCCTACTGGAGGGATTTACGGCCAGGTCGGAAAGAGAGGTCGAAATACAAACGACGAGAGTCCTGTTTATTTTTTTTCCCCCCTCATTCATTTATTCATTCGGGCAAACTTTATTTAATCCGCCTGAAGCCGGCGACCACACTAGCAAGAAACAGAGATACGTCAAGTCGTGAATAATTAATCCAAACCAGTGAAGGGATAACGCAGGCTGTGGGCGCGAGTACTGGGAGGGGAGACGTGGCAGTCGGAGAGAGACCGTGAGCTGGACAGACGTCTGGAAAGGCCTCCAGAAAGAGGCAGGACTGGGGCCTCTCCTGAATTTCAGACAGTTGGGAAAAGTATAAGCAACCACCTCCTTCCTGGTGGCTGCCCCTCAGCGTCCAGCCTTGGACCAGTGACCTCGCCAGACCTAAGGGCATTTTGTAAGCAAGGGCGGGGAATGGGGGTCATGTACTCAAGCCCCGTCGGGAGGCCTGGGTTCTAGAAACAACGCGAGCACATCTAACCACTCTGCCTCTGTGTTTGCTCTTATGAGTGTGTCACATTAACTGGCTACAAAAACAGGGCAGGTCCCGATTGCTGCGGCTCAGTCTTCTTACCAACGAAGTGGGGATAAATAAACCTCTCTCTCTGAAGTTCACGAACACACTAGTATCTGCCACATTTGTGAAACACCCCAGGCTATCTCGGAGAACACTGGGGGTGTCTGAGTTTTCTAACCAGTTGAGCCTTTTAGCGTCAAACTCTTAGCAAATGCATTGCTTGAACCATTTCCTGGGGATCTAAGCTTTTAAAACACAGGCACTAACTCATTATTCTGAAAGCTGGTCCATAAAGGGAGAGAAGATCAAGCCTTCACCCTCCCTTCCCTAGAAGAACTGTTGCCAGTGGGGGAGGGTGGCGGGGAGTTGCTCTACGGAAGGATTCCAGCTGCCCCGGGAAGAAGGCGCGACGGACGAGAACACCGCCGTTGTGCCGAACGTGCCGAATGTGGGGACTCAGGCACTGCATGTTCGGGACTGCCAACGGGACCAAAGGGGACAACCAGACAGCATGCCCCTCCTGAAGGGAAGACCCAACATCTCCTTTGAAGCAGGCTTGCAAAAAGTAAGTCAAGAAAATGATCAAGCCTCTGGGTGAACTACCAATTTACAGGAGACACAAAGGACAGAGGAGCACGTCAAAGGGCACCACGGGGATGCAATTAGCAAACTCCAGACCCTCTTAAGGAAACCAAAGTGAAGAATCTCCTGGCCGACTGTCTGGCAGGGAATAAGACAAACACCTAGCTCTGTCAACCGGTAACTGGCAAGAATGAAAAATAAGAGAGAGCAATGAAGAGGAACCTTTGGATTTTTTAAAAAGACATTTCAACTAATTACACGCTGTGGATTTGACTTGAATCCCGATTCCCGCAAAGTCTGAAACATAAATTTATGAGCCAATTAGAAATCTGAATCACGACTGGATATCTAATCATTTTTTTTTAGGTGTGATAACAGTTTGCAGATTATTTTCCTCATTATTTTTAATTAAAAAAATTTTTTTTAACTTTATTCATTTTTGAGAGACAGAGAGTGAGTGGGGGAGGGGCAGAGAAAGAGAGAGAGAGACAGAGAGAGAAATACAGAATCCGAAGCAGGCTCCAGGCTCTGAACTGTCAGCACAGAGCCCGATGTGGGGCTCGAACCCACGAACCGTGAGATCATGACCTGAGCTAGAGTCAGATGCTTAACTGACTGAGCCATCCAGGTGCCCCTTTAATTTTGTTTTAAGTTTACTTATTTTGAGAGACAGAGAGAGAGAGAGAGAGAGAGCGAGCGCGCACAAGTGGGGAAGGGGCAGAGAGAGAGGGAGAAGGAGAAACCCAAGCAGGCTCTGCGCTGTCAGCACGGAGCCCGATGTGGGGCTCGAACCCATGAACTATGAGATCACAACCTGAGCCGAAGTCGAATGCTTAACTGACTGAGCCACCCAGGCACCCCTATTTATCATTTTTTAAAAAAATTTTTTTTTTCAACGTTTATTTATTTTGGGGACAGAGAGAGACAGAGCATGAACGGGGGAGGGGCAGAGAGAGAGGGAGACACAGAATCAGAAACAGGCTCCAGGCTCCGAGCCGTCAGCCCAGAGCCCGACGCGGGGCTCGAACTCCCGGACCGCGAGATCGTGACCTGGCTGAAGTCGGACGCTTAACCGACTGCGCCACCCAGATGCCCCTCATTTTTTTTTTTTAAAGAGTCCTCTTTTACAGTGACGTACAACAGTATTCACAGCCGACATGACATCTGGGATTTGCTTCACAATATGATGGGGATGCCTCACAACATGATGCTTCACAATATGATGGATGAGTGTGGGGCAGAATTGGCCACGGGGTGATGGATGTTGGGGCCAGGTCACGGCTATGTGCCATTTATCACACTATACTACTGACCTCTGTATAACTGAAAGGACTTCTGCACGTACTGAAAAAATGCCACCAAGACCCACAGAGGACAGCTCATGAGTGGTCCAGACTTTGGTGCTCTACAGAGCTGGCTCCATGGATAGTCTGTTCGTCTGCTATGTGGCTGACATCTGTCCCTCTGCAGGAGTGCCCAGAGCGGCCTCTCCCAATGCGCCTCCTCCACACCGTTGTGGGATGACCGAGGGGACGTGGCTCACTAGTGCTGTGTGTCAAGCCCGAGTCCCCCAGCCTGGGCAAAAGGGATGCCATCTGTACAGAGATGCTCAGGAGTTGTGCCCTTGGTTATGCCAGTTCTCTGCCAGGCTTCCTTTCCTTCCTGGTGCTCAGTATGCCTTGGGGAGCTAAGACAGCCTCAAGACGGTTTTCGGGGAGCGCCGAGGTCACGATGCTACCCTCACTCCCTTCCATCAGGATTCTGGGGATGGGAGAGAGAGGGAACTTGTGCTCCTGTCAACAGGCACAGGCTCTTCCCGCACCCTCCTGGGCTCCGGCCCTGCGTCTGGTTAAACAAATCGTACCTCGCCCGCCCCCTGTGTAGACACGTCCAGGATGCCATTCGGGGAGGTGGGAGGATGGGCTGCAGGCTGCCCGTGCTTCCCCGGTGGCCTCGGGGCCCTGCGCGGGGCTGGCTAAGGCTGCAGGGCAGGGGGCCTGCAGGTTGCCCCGAAAAACTGCCAACTCAGCATGCAGGATTTATTTATTTCTGCAAAGAGAAAAGTATTTGACCTC
Source organism: Acinonyx jubatus (assembly GCF_027475565.1). Classification (NCBI taxonomy): domain Eukaryota; kingdom Metazoa; phylum Chordata; class Mammalia; order Carnivora; family Felidae; genus Acinonyx; species Acinonyx jubatus. The sequence goes on along the minus strand of NC_069381.1, from coordinate 10,733,655 downwards.
TTAAGGAAACAAAAGTGAAGAATTTCCTGGCCGATTGTCTGGCAGGGAATAACAGGAACTGAGCTAGTAACGGCCCAAACAAATAGCACTAAGTGATGAGGACGCAGGAGAGGCCTTTGGGACCGTGGCTGGGAGGGAGTGGGACCTCAGCATTCCCTTTCAGTGTCCCCAGCCACCACCACCTGAGACTTTACTGTCCCGGCCCAGGGCCCCTAGGTCCAAGGGGACCGCTGAGGACTTACACTGACGCTCAGGATAGCAGCAGTGCTTTATACAGACTTTGAACTTGGAAGGCACATGGGGCAAGGTAGAAAGAGCCATAGTTTTAGAACCAGATACCAAGGCCAGAGGCCCTGGTACGTGGGCCGGTCACGTGACCAATTTTAAGGCTCGCCCAAAATGACCTCTGCGAAGTGCTCTGCAAACAGTGAAGTGCTCTGCAAACACGACGGGGTACTACCTCTCCTCCTGACAGACACCTCACCCATCTGCACACAAGTCAGTACTCGTGTTCCCATCTTACGGATGGGCAAGCAAGGCTTGGAGGGGTTAAATGACCTGCCTTTGGTCATAGCTCCTACTCTTGGGCTGGTCTGGGGCCCTGCCTGATCAGGGACCCGTGTGGCCCCTGCACCCTCAAGTCATTTACCAGCCTTGGCAAAGCCCTTTCCTTCATGATGCCGGCAGCCCGGGGCCAGAATCACAACCAGGTCTCCGATTCCGAGGCAATGAAGTCTGGATGGGGACGACTGGCTCGCGTGCTGGGCTTACGGTAACAAACTCAGGGCTGAGCCTCCGGGGAAGGCAGCTATCCGTTTCCGTAGGCCACAGCTTAAGACAAACAAAGCTTCCAGATCCTCATTAAGCCTCATGGGCAAAACAGTTATTTTATTAAAAAGGGGAGGAGGGAGGAGGCGATTCCTCTGCTCCAGAACTCGGCAGGAGGCCCTCCCCCCACGCCAGCAGGTCCTGCTTGCCGGGGCCACCTCTGCACCGAGGTCAGGTGCCAGCTCCCGTCCCGGGCTGCCAAGGGGGCAGCCGAGCCTTCCGCGCACGGGAGATGCTACGAACTGATAAATCTATCCGGGAGAAAGCTTCTCATGCAAATCAGAGTCGGGGAGTTTGCTGGGTGGCGGCAATCAGCTTTGTTAGCAAGCGGCAATGTGCGGAAAATGAGGAGCATGCTCCGTTCCCAGACAATCTCCACTGCTTTGGAATCATCCACTTTGCGGGGCCTCTTAAACATCTGCTGTGAAGGTAGGCAGGCAACGAGGTGTCTGCGGGTCAGAGAAGCCGGGAGGGGAGGGGAGGGGAGGGAGGCGTCCCACTACAGGACCCACCAGACTCTGCGTCCCACCAGAGCCCCACGCCAGGGCCCCTCTGCTTCTCCCTGCCAACCCGCACTCGGGCGGCCTGGGCAGCAGCGATGCCCCAGAGACAGCCGCGGCTCCCAGCACACCTTCCCCCTTCCTGGCCGAGCGCTCTGGGCGCATATCTTCTACCTGTCAACTGGGGACCAAGCCTCGTAGGGTAGCCAGCTCTCGGAAAAACCGGCTGGGTTTGGAGTGCCAGCTCTGGGTTCGAATCCTGACTCTGCAGCTCACTGGTGCCCGGGTCAACGAGGATAATGTCACGAACGGGCATGGAGGTGGGAGCTGCCGCCCTTCCCATGTCACAGCTCGGGGAGCCCGCTGTCTGCAGAGCAACGTGGAGGAGCGCGTCTGAGGTCATGCCGTAGGACAGGGACGGCTGTGCTCCAGGCCCACACCCCAGGGGCCCAGCCTCCCCACCTAAGTCTCAGGGCTGTTACCCCAGGCTACATGAGCGTCTCGAGTTCTTTGCAGGGGCCTGGCCTCTAGAAGGCACTAGGCCAATATAGCTATTGTTGTTAATTAGTGACATCATTCCTTCCCTGGAAGTTTCTAGACTTGCAATCATTAGCACCTGGTGTTAACCACTAGCCTGTGTATTTTACTTACTTGTCTACCTGTTGCCTGCTCCACACCCCTGGCAGAACGGCATGTCTGTGACAGAGGGTTTGTTTTGCCTGTTTTACTAACGGCTGTGTCCTTAGCACCTAGAAAAGTCCCTGGCGCACAGCAGATACTCAGTGAGTACGCGTGGAATGAATGAATGAGTGAATGAATGATCATCACTGTCCTCACTCTACAGCTAACCCACCGGGTTCTGCAATGACACCTGCACGGTCAGCTTTGGGGATGGGATGAACTGTAACAGAAGAGAAGGGGAGTCTCCTGCCAGGGAATCACATGGCACCCAGCCTGACCCACCCAGATTCTTCGGGCTCACATCCGACCCAACCCCACCGGCCCTTAGCTGGCAGCCACCGTATGCAAGGCACCTGCTGGGCCACCACCACGCCTCTGCAGGCGGAAGAGAGCTCCTTCCTTCCCGCAGCCCAACAAAGACCTGGCTTGGCCTCCCACGGCCTTTCTGGAAAGGCTGGGCCGACCAGCTCCACTCTTGTTTCCGGCCACAGGAATCCCCTTTTGCTTCAAACAAGATGCTGGGGGCACGTGTTCTGTCAACTCTCAAGTGTTTAGCTTCTGGGCTTTATTCGTGGAAGAGTTCATGAACCTCACGGGGCTGGCCAGTGGGTGGTCTGATACTCGCATCTATCTCTGGACACGGTTCCTGGGCCACGGGGCTCAAGGTTCAGACTTCAACCCTCCAGCCACCCCCAGACCTGCCTGCCTGGATATCTGCCGGTCTCCCGCGTGGTAAAGTGCAGAGAGAATGAAAAATGCAAGCAGCACCGAGTCCCCTGAGAGGTCTGTCCCACCGCAGATGGGACCAGGCAGCGGGGCCCTGCTCTGGGCCCGATCCTCTCCAGGTTAAATTTTAAACTCAGAAGGAAATGGGAAGGGGGAGGCACAGCTCTGGCTACTCGGGAACCCAGAGAACGTGGGAGGGACAGAGAGGCAGGGTAGGAGGAGGGGGCGTGGCGCCAACAGATGGCACCTGCCCCCGTGACCGTACCGCAAACACTGGCCCCTGTTTGGAACCCGTGAGACTGGACTCCTGGGGGCCAGGTGCAGGCCCAGCAACCCGCAGAGGCAGAATATGCAGGACAGAGTAAAACCATGGTTTTTTTTCCCGAACAAAACCACCGATGACTTTAAATGATCAAAGTGCACCTGTAAAATACGCGGGCAGTCGTCTTTGTGCCTGAGAACCCCTCCCCCCAACCCCCGTGCTCTCAGGTGAGGGTCGGCCCTGATGCCTCCCGTCGGCCTGGCTTTCATATTCTCTTCCTCAACGTGTGAAAGGTCGCCAGGTCTCAAGGAGAGTGATCTGCACGTGTTCCCTTCTGTACCCCCAGCTCAGAAGAATAATCACCGTTAATAACGCGCTAACGAAAACTGGAGGCGTGGGCACCTGGCTCATGCCCCCAGTGAGTGCATTTTAAGTGCTAGGCGCTCTGTGCTGTTTCGGTGAATTCTCGCAGCCACTGCAGCTGGTAGGTCCTATCATTATACCCATTGTACAGGTGAACACACTGAGGTCCAAGATCTAAGTGATCTGGATGCCGTAAACGGCAACACCAGGAGCGCCTCTGACCTCAGGCGTGGCTTCCCCAGAGACATGGTCTCCTCTTCTTGAAGACGGTGAACAAAATTACCAGTCAACAAGCACTGCTAAATAAACTCTGACAGGTCACTTGCGGGGGGTGCACCCTGATTTCAGACCCCGATTCAGATTTGGAATCGATAAAATACGGGACCTTCTCGGACGACCCTCAAGACGGCCTCGTGAAACCACCCTGATTGTGCAGATGCGGTGACTGAGGCTTGGCTTGGCGAAGAGATTTGGACAGGATCCCACGGCTCGTACCGGGCCAAGTCTGGACACCAGCCAGGGACTGGGGTGCTCGGGTCCAGGTCTGTCAACCCTGGATCTTCCTTAAGCGGGGCCAAGGGCCACCCGTGAGCTGATGATACCACCAGCCCAGGCGCAAACCAGGACGTGGGCCATTAAAGAGGCAGTTCCTGCAACAGACCAAGCGGGGGCACCGATGGTGACGCCCCCCCCTCCCCGGGAGCAGGGTGAACCCCACTTCCTTACAACAAAGCCAGTGCAACCCGCAGGTGAAACACACCTGTGGGAACATTATCTGACTCCTGACGGGAGCGTCCGTGTGCGGATCCGGAGTCAAGTGCACAGGAAAGGCCAGCGCTGTGACAGCACTGTGGGTACAATGAAAGACCCCTCACTTCCACAGCCCTCTTTTATGCAACAACTTGAGTGGAGGGGACGCTGCCTGAAAGGCAACCCCCAAACTTGCCACCCTTTTAGGTGGTGCTCACTCGGCCAAACCCATAGGGCAGAGCGGATTTCTTGTTTTGTTGATTAACGTCTGCTGTATTTTTTTTTTTTTTAATTGGCTCTCCTGAGGCAGAACTGACATAAAATGGACAGCCTAGATGTTATTTAAATTTTTTCAATGTTTATTTATTTTGGAGAGAGAGAGTGTGAACAGGGGAGGGGCAGAGAGAGAGGGAGACACAGATCCAGAGCAGGCTCTAGGCTCCGAGCTGTTAGCACAGAGCCCGACGCGGGGCTCGAACTCACAAACCACGAGATCGTGACCTGAGCCGAAGCTGGATGCTTAACCGACTGAGCCACCCAGGCGCCCCAGCCTACACGTTATCTAAAGCACAGAGTCAGATGAGCCCTGACTTACGTACGGACCCGTCACACCATCAACCCCATCAAAATGGTGAATATATTCGTGGCGCTCAAAAGTCAGAATGAATTTTGACCCAGGGCCCCCCCGGCACAAGTCACCAAGCACCTCTGTTCATCAGGTAAGAGGAACAGAAGACCTAACAGGTGCTGAGTGCTTACCGCCCCGACACGACGCTTCGTGTTTTACCCATGTCACCCCGACAAGTTCCGGGAGGTGCCGGCACTCTGGAGGAGGCCGCGGGCCCAGCAAGGGCCTGGTGACTTGAATCCAAACCCCGGGGTGCAGCTCTGGGTGCCTTCCTTTACTCCTCTGGGCCCCTCTCTCGCCTGACGGCAACGAGAGCACCCGCCTCACAGGTTCGCGGTGAGGATTCAGAGTGTGTACCTTTCCAGAGGAGTCAGGACGGTGCCTGGCACGTAGTGAGGGCTCCAGATGTGTTAGCTGAAGAAGATGATGGCAGTGTTGACTTCTTTGAATGGGACACGGAGGTTCCTGAAAGTTCCATGACTTGCCCAAGGGCGTTCTGAGAGCAAACTAGGCTTTAACGCGGGCAGTCTGAATCCACGCAGGTGCTCCGGACCCCGATGCTGTCCTGTCCGGGAGAGGGGAAGCTTGAAGCCTGACGCAGCCCGGTGTCCTGGCCCGTGTGGCTGCACGCCTGCCGGCTCCTGCCCAAACAGACCGGGAGGCACCGTGGGCAGGTCAGGCACACAGATTTCTCTCCGCACACTCGACTGAACCCATTCTGACGGTCTGTGTCCTCACAAACACGACAGGCGGGTGCTGGCTGAGGCAGGGAACGTCTGAGACCCATTGGAGGGCCTCTCTCCTCCCACACCCCACAGAGGGAGCATTCCCGCCCCCGATGTGTCATCTGCGACCTCCGGAGGCCTCAGGCACGGCCTTCAGTCGGCTAGGATTTCAGCTTTGTAGGACAGAGTGGGAGGCAGCCGGGAAGAGGCACCTCCTACTTTCAATCGCCTCCCGGTGGGACGTGCAAGGGTCCTCAGCTACCCCCAGATGGGAACTACCATTGTGGGAAAATGCTGCACCGAACAGAGGTCGACCCTGGAGGCTGGGAGGCCCCCAGCTGTTGAAGGAGGCGCGCGGCCGAGCTCGGGTGGAGAGAAAAGGGGTCCGGCTGGCCGAACGAGAGTCCTGGCTCCCTTCACCTGTTCATCCAGGAGCGCTGTGGCCAGGCTGTGGCCAAGCTCTGTGCACTCGCTCACGGGCCTGGGACTGCTGTCCTCCCCTCCTACAGACGAGGACGCTGGGGTACCTGCAACTTTGCCGAACTTCACTGGAAAGCTTCCCTGAGTGTGCTGATGCTGGCATCTGAGTTCGGGTTTCCGTAGCATCGACCCAGACCCACACCCACTGCGCTAACCCCCCACCGCCACCCTGCTTCTCTGGGGAGCACACCAGGTGCATGACTCTGTAATGGTGTCATGCTTAGTACGTGCCAGGGGCTGGGTCAGGTCCTTACGTTCTCCGGAACTCCTCCCAAGAATTCCAGAAGAGTGAGCTCTGTCTCATAAGTGCAGTACTGGGGGGGGGAGGGGGGTCAGTGCCCCTGCACATCTGGCTTGAAGGGAGGCCCTCCAAGGGCAGAAGCGGACATGGGGCCGGGTACTAGGATCCCGTTGCCTCTGCCACAGATGATACACACTGGCGGCTGACGACAACACACACTGATCCCCTGACGGTTCTGGAAGGCAGAAGTCCTAAGCAGGTTTCCCAGGCCAACATCAAGGTGCTGCAGTGTTGTGCTCCTTCTGGAGGCTCTCTGGCAGAATCGGTTTTCTTTCCTTTTTTTTTTTTAAGGTTTATTTATTTTGAGAGAGTCAGAGACAGCACAAGAGGGGGAGGGAGAGAGGGAGGGAGGGAGGGAGGAGGGAGAGAGAGAGAGAGAGAGAGAGAGAGAGAGAGAGAGAGAGAGAGAGAATCCCAACCAGCCTTCGTGCTGCCAGCGCGGAGCCCGATGCAGGGCTCGAACTCACGAAACCGCAAGATCGTGACCTGAGCTGAAACCAAGAGCTGGATGCTCGGCCGACTGGGCCACCCAGGCGCCCCTGTTTTCCTGCCCTTTCCAGCTTCTAGAAGCACCTGCGTCCCTGGGCTCGTGGTCCCTGCCTCCATCTCCAAAGCCAGCGCTGCAGCACCCACAAGCCCTCCCTCGGACTCTGAACTTTGGCCTCCACATCTCTCCTCTCTCTCTGCTGCTCTTGCCTCCCTGGGACGAGGGTCCTTGTGGTTACACTGGATCTACCCGATACAGTAGGATAAGCTCACACCTCGAGAGCCTTGACTCAATCACAGCTGTGAAGTCCCTCTTGCTGTGCAAGGTAGCATTTTTTCCCCGCTCCAGGGACTGAAATGTGGACGTCTTTGGGGGGCTCCTACTCAGCCTACCACAGGCTGGGACTGTGGTGCACCCCCCGCCCCCGACACAAACGACCAGCACCCCCAGAGCCAGACCAGTGGGGAGGAAGGAGTCCGGCTGGGCCGGGCCGACTGAGGGTATCCCGCGGCCAGTGGAAAGGCCCCAGAGGAGCAGGGCACGGAGGTGGGGAGACCCAGGGCACGGCGCCCACACGCCTCCAGTCCAGGCCTGGCTCCAGACGGGGCTACATCCACAGGCTTGTTCCTCGAAGAGCAGTATTACTTTTAAGTTCTAAAAATACTGCCTGTTGCTAAACAAACACCGGGGCTCTTGTGAAATAAAGCAACAACATGAAAGGCCTGGCAAGGGGCGCCCCGAGATTCTGATCAGCAAGCAGACTGGGGCAGCTCTCTCCACTGGAGCAGCCAAAGCCATTTCCGAAGTGCTAGTGGAACTCAAGGCCAAGGTCAGGCTCTGGACAGGAGCCAGTGCCTGAAGCTGAAGGCACGGGGTGGGAGGAAACCCTGGAGAAAGACAGCAAACTAACACTGTGGGGTGCCTCTGGGAGGGCAAACAGCTCTCCAAAACAGCCTCCAAAATACCCCTGCAAAAAAGGAGCATTTTTTAGGTCCGTTGTTCTAAAGGCAAAACGAAGGCTCAGAGAGGTGAAGTGACTTGCCTAAAGTCACACAGCAGGGATTGCAACCAGGTCCACCTGACTCTAAGACCAGTGTCCTTTCGACTTTGCCACTTAAATTACCTCCAGGTTACCCATGAACCTGACAAACACCTGCTGACTGTGGCTCCCAGCAGGAGGGCAAGTGGTTGAAAGTGGAAGTTCTTGGGCCCGACAGCCTGGGTCTGAAACCGGGCTCTACCAGGGAGGGATCGTTAGCTCTCTGGGCCTCAGTTTCCTCATCTGTAAAGTGGAGCGGGCGAAAGCACCTGCTTCACAGGGCGCTGTGAGGATTTAACGCGCCAGTTCGGGTAGAGCATTTGGGCTGGAGCAGGGCCGCACTGCACGGAAGCCGCGTGCCCCCCCTGCTTTGACCCCCGCAGTCTCCACCCCAGCCACAGCCGCGTCCTCTGGGTGGGCGTGAAGGAGCAGAGGACCCAGGCCCCCACGTGGCAGACAACCCGCACACCCACGCAGGCCAACCCCTGGAGCATCTTTCTGCTACAGAACCACGACGTCCGCCAGCGGCACGAGACTGTTCGTTCGCCTCCCACTCTGCCCCAAACTGGCTGGGGAGCTGGCAGGGCAGTTCCCGTCGGCAGAGCGGGAGCAAGGAGTAAAACGGAGCCAAGACGGTATCTAAGCCCTGCCTCACCTCTACGGCACAGACCCACCTCTCTATTTCCTGTCTGCCCGGTTCCACACCAAACGCACTTAAAAATCACGCTGTCAGCTAACAATTTACTGTCCGCTTAGCCTCCAGGCGCTGTTCCCAGATGCCTTACCTCCGTTACCGCATTAACTCCCGTGCGCTGGAAAGTGCTCTACCCATTTCACAGATGAGGAAGTTCCAGCCAAGAGAGGTTAGATCCCTTGCCCAAAGCCGCACGGCAACAGAGTAGTTGAGGCGCGGTTGGAGTGGGCCTGGATGCCTGTGCTCCGCGAGGCCCCGCCGGGCCCCAAGCGCCCAGGGTCCCGGTCAGCCCCGGGGCCTCTGGGCGCCCGCTGCCAACTCCCAGCCCAGGCCTGCTCAGAGGCTCCTCTGCAGAATCAGCCTGACAAGCTGCCGGCTCCTGGTCTAGCACCGGGGGCCCGGTCACCCTTCACTCTTCAGTGCAGCTTTACCGAGAAGCCACGGCATCCTCACCGTGAGCTGGCTGCTGGGGACAGAGCAGAAGGAAGTCAGACTCGACCCCCGTGCCCTCCTGCATCTGACAATAAATGAGCGTCCAAATGCAGAAAACAGTCAGAAACTGTAAAACGTACTGTGAAGGGAACCATTTGGGGCTGATGCTGAGAATGACTGGGGGGGGGGGGTGGGGGGGCACAGGGCAGCAGGTCTCCAGGGGAGAGGAAGCTCCAGGGGCCCCTCTGAGCAGGTGACACTTAAGCCGAGTCCGTGAAGGATGAGCTGCTCTGGGAGGCGGGGAATGCTGGGAAAGAACACTCCAGGCCGAGAGACCAGCAAAGACAAAAGGCCCTCCAGGAACGAGTGGCCTCGGGGCATTTGAAGAACAGACCAGAATGTGACCCAGCGCACTCGGGGCGATGAGGTCGGTCAGGGAGGTGGACACTACGTCACACGGGGAACATGCATGGCCCTCCCAGGGCCCCACGTGCCAGGCTGGGCGCCGGGAGGTGTGAGACACCCAAGATGCCTCCTTCCTGCAGGTGGCAGGCCTCTGGGAAGATCAGCTCTTCCTGCGGGGACTGGGAGAGGCCGGCCAGGGGGACGTCTGATGGGGAGGAAGCACACAGAAGCGGCAGGTACCTCTCAGGCAGCATCTCATCTCGCTGGCCGATCTGATCTGCGCTCCCCTCCAAGAAGACTTCCGGGAGGGGAGGGGAGGGCGGGCGGGGACCTGGTAGCTTCCTCAGCGTCCTGTTCGTGCAACTCTCCATTCCCGGAGCGCTCACTGCGGGCCAGGCCCTGAGCTGGGTTCTGATGGCACAGTGATGACTCAGTCACACACCCAGGGTGTTAAAATCCAGCCACCAGTGAAGGCACCCGGGGAGCAAAAGGAAAGGCGTGAATCACTGTGCTGCCAGCATGGGAGCGAGAGAGAGGGATGGGGGTCAGGACGCAGAGGGAGAAGGATGCGTCTGCAAAGGGAAGGAGGGGAAAAGCCCACCCGGTGACCACGTGTCAAAGGCTCTGGACCCTGTGGGTGTGGGGGGCTGAGGACCAAAGACCCAGAGGGCTGGGCCAGCTCTGCTGCCGGGAAGAGACTAGAAACCGGCGTGCGTCCTCTCCGGTCAGCTGCACGGGGTACAGAGCCAGGGACAGAGGCCCGGCAGAAGGGGCTGGGGGTGGGGTGGGGTGTGGAGGGCAGCGTGAGCCGTCCAAGGGAGTAGCTCCGGTGACTACTGACGGGAGGCGGCACGGCCCAGGGTGCCCAGACCTGCCCGTTTTCCAAAAGAAGGTGCAAATCCGCACGGTGAAGAGTTTCCGACTTTCAAACACTGGAAACGCATTCAAGCATTGAATAAGCAACACAGACTCAACAGAACGTATCTGTGGGTCGGCAGCTTTACGGCCTGGGATAACTGAAGGCAAATAAAAACAAGGAACTGCGTCGGACATGCCTGAAGGTGCTCGCGCTGGGCAGGAAAGGGCTTCTGGCAAGAGGGGCGTCTTGCACAAAGTGCCAAAGGCAGGAAAGGAGAAGCAGGTTAAGGAGAACCCTGTCTGGCTCCTCCTGTCGGGCCCCTGATTATTTCCTGTGCAGCTGGTGTAGGTGTGCGAGTTCCAGCCTCTTTCTGACGGCAAACGTACGGGGACAGAGGCCCAGCCCAGGGAGGCTGTCCCCCGGGCTCCTGGTGTGATGGAGCTGAAATGGGGAACAGTCGACGCCCATCAGGCTCTGCAGGGAACGCTGTGGGGCTCCCAGGGCGGAGGGTTCCATGCTGTCCTTGCAAACGGGACAGCAGGGCCCAGCCCAGCGCTGGCACCTTGGGGGATCCTGGCAAAGTCACAGCTCGTCCCAGCAGAAATGCACCTGAAGGCGCTCCGTGGAGCTCAGCTTCTCCCTTTCTGCCCAAAAGGGTGCCGGCCACCTTCTAGGACCCAGCGCACAAGGCTCAGGCTTCCACTTTCCCCTTAGCCTCCTCCTGCTGCCCCAGGAAAACTCCCCCCCCCCCCCCCCCGCCCCGTGCTGCTAACCACTGAGACAGCAGCAGTGGCCTTGGCGGCTCATGGCCCGCTCCATGCTGGGCCTGAAGCATGGCGGGGTGAGCAAGAAGGTGGTGAGTGTGAGGGTGTCGCTCCCGTCCTCGGGGCTGATTGTGCCCGGGGCAGGTGGCTGAGGTGACAATCCATCCTCCCGTCCCCCTTCCAGGCAGGTCCCAGTATCATCCCCACTTTGCAGATGAATAAATATCATGAATATCATGAATATCATCCCCACTTTGCTGATGGTCAGAGGGGCTGAGGGATGAGCCGGGATTTGAACCCAGTGCCTGAGATCCCAACCTCCACATATGATGGCCTCCATCGATGCCAAGGGGCAGCCAGTGACAAGAGACAAGTGACAGGCCACGGCCTGAGAGGAAGGGAAAGAGAATCCAGCACAAACAGACTGAGCCGCCACATTTTCCCAAGTGCAAGAATGAACACTCCCGGATGACCTCGAGTCACTGAGAAATGTGGACCTGTGCTCCCCTGAGTCTGGCTGGTAAGGGCAGGGGGCAGGTTCTAGGAAAGCTTACTGTCCCACGTGATGGTCACACGTGGGGACCCCGAGAGCCCAGGCGACGGGAGGCGGTCTTGCACGCAGCTGCAGTGTGCCCAGAGCTGGGGCCGGAGGCCCTGGCTTCTGCGGCCGAGCCGCACATCTGACCCCACCTGCGTAAGGGTGGCCCTTGTGAACGAACTGCCTGCCTGCTGCCTGCGTTGACAGCCATCCACCCAAACAGGCAATGATCAGAATACCACACGCTGGACGGATTTTACAAATCCCGTCGGCACTGCATCCAGACCGAATACAACCGGGGGTGATTGGATTTTCTGGCATCAGGAAAATCAGAGCCTAGGACAGCAATTCTGAGTGTGGAGCATCATTCGTCTAAGTGCAGCCACCCCGTTTTTAATTCCAATCCCCTCCAGCAGAGCTCGGCAGGGCAGAGCTGCGGGGCAGCCCTCACTCCTTCGGTGACTCCGGGCTCTGGCGGGCGGAGAGGAGAGGGCGGGATCGGGTGGGGATGGAAACGGAGATGCCCAAGCCACGGGAACTCTGCCTTTGCCTGGGAATGCAGTCCCCACAGGGGAGGGCGACATTCTCTCTCCTCTCAGGGAGGCTCGAGGAAGCCAGAAGGAGGGGGTGATGGTACAGGACGTTTGAGGCCAAACGTGGGGAGGAAGCAGGCCCTGCCTACACCTACTGCTTCCCCTGAAGGAAGAACCACTGCCCTCGTTCCCCTCCTCCTCCCTGGCCGGGGCCTTCGGGATTCTGTTTCTACGCTACACCCCCAGGCTGGCTTCCTAAATCCCAGTAGAATCCCATCACTCCCTGCCTAAAGCCTGCAGTGGCTCCCCAGTGCCCTCCTGCCGGAGGAGACACTGCCCTGTGCCAGGTGCCACCCCCGTCCCCGTCTACTCTCACAGGCAACATCCAGAGGGGCTGCTTCCCATGCGAATCAGGTTGAGATGCCTCCCTGCTTAAAACCGGCGCGATAACAAAATCCATTTCCTCACTCGGATCGCAAAGCCCCTCCTGAAACTGCCTGTCCTCACCCCCAACTCACTGCCTGTCCTCACCCCCCAGCCACAGCGGCTTCCTCTGTCCGCCTCCCGGTGAGCTGCCATCCCGCCACCACCGTGATTCATCAGCTGCCTCCTCCCCATTGGTGGCGCGAGAGACCCCTGCTTCAGAAAGGCCTTCGCTGACACCGCACGCCAAGGAGCCCCTCGCCCCGTCCCCAGGATCTTCCATGCCCCCCACCCCCATTTTCATCCTTTATGGCACGTGTTTCTATCTTATCTCTTTCTCGTCTGTTCGCTAATTTATGACTCGACTCTCCTCTAAACTGCTGAGCTGGAAGGAGGCGACACTTTGTTCTCTCCTCCACGAGACACTCGGCACCTCGCCCCGGGCCTGGCATGTGGCCAGGGGTCAATCGATATTTCTGGGATGAATGACTCTCTGCGTTTCTGATACCTGGCGAGTGCCTGCCGTTGCGCCCTCGATTCAACCGAACAGAGAAAAGCAGCCGCAGCCACTGCTTGCTGAGGACCCACTAATGACTTAGCCGGTAGGTGCGGGCAAAGCCCCTGGGGCCCAGTGTCCCCTGTGCCTGTCCGTCTCCGGGAAGGCGGCCGGCCAGGGCCCCATCAGAGTCCTACACCCCTTGCACACAGCTTGGACACGGAGTGGAGCCGCTTTCCCAAAGTGACTCCGGAATAAGCAGACAGTGGCATCCCCTTGGAGGTCCTGCGCACCCCGTCTGCGGCGGGATGGGTGCACCGAGCCCTGGCTGGCCGCGAGCCCGCCAGTGGAACTGGCCTGGGATACGCCAACCAAGAAAAGCCACAGGTCAGCACTTTCTGGGATTTGCTGCTTTAATATTAAAATATTCATAAAGAGAGGCAATATCGCCGTGCACGCGTCTCCTATCTGCAAACGAGGATTAACATCTGTTCCCGGCACTCGGCCAGCGCAGGGCACGTACGGGGGAACTGGCGCTGTGCGAGGGCAGGGCTGCGAAACTGCCGGAGCCCGGCAGGCCAGCATTCGGGCGGCGGCCCGTCCTGAGAGCGCCTGACGAGTCTCACTCGGCATCACGGCCCATGCAGCGACATTACCTAACACGGAGCCCACGTTCCAGCCGCCCCAATCGTCCCCAGGAACCGCTTCTGCGGCTGCTCCACCCCCCAGTCCGAGATCCCACACAGGGTCGCACGTTGCACTGAGCTGTTCGTTGTGGCTCCTGATTGTCCTTCAGTCTAGGCGGTTCCCTTTGCCTTCTGTGGGTCCTTTGGTGACACTGAAGCTGCCTGCCCCCGATCCAACGAACCCACAGGTGACATCGTGGCCTCTTCCTGTGTCCTGTCAGGAGGCCCACACGCCGTTTGCCCACTCTGGTGACTTTCTAATTAATTACACACTTACTAACTAGCTTTCGTCTCTCCCCTCCTTTCCCCCCTTAAGAATCTAATTTTCTCATTGTTTTGGGTGTTCAAAGTATCTCATCTTCGTCAGCAGCCGCCTCTTCCAACCGGTGCCTGGTTTCTGACCCATCTGTCTCTGAATGCATCCTTGCTTTCTAGAACGACAGGATGGCCTAGTCATACCTTGTTACTTTCCGTTGCCCCACACCCGGGATCCTCCACTGAGGTCCAAGGAGCCCTGGCTCCTTCTCACGGGGAACAGCAGTGAGCTGTGGGCACCAGGCGTGTGCATTGCTGCACAAGTCACTGCTTCTTCACCCTTTCTGTGATTTTGACTCGTAAATCACATGCATATAAAATGTATATATGTAAATTATATGACGCATACACACAAAATCACGAGCATACTGACGCCTCCAACTCCCATCCAACACCTTCCCCCGTTCCATATTCCCATGTTCCAGCGGCGATCCTGGTCCCTAACAGTATTTTACTTATTTGGTCTATTCCGTAGTCACAGAATAAGTCCACGGTTATTACACAAGAAGGACTGCCAACAAATCTATGTAAACTTCTAAGATTTGTTTCCCATTCTGTTCTTTTAAGCCTTTGGGTGTATTCTTTTTTTTTTTTTTTTTAATTTCTGAGAGAGAGAGAGAAAGAGAGAGAGAGACAGAGATCAAGTGCGGGAGGGGCAGACAGAGAGGGAGACACAGAATCCAAAGCAGGCTCCAGGCTCTGAGTTGTCAGCACAGAACCCGACACGGGGCTTGAACCCACAAACCATGAGATCATGACCTGAGCCGTAGCTGGACGCTTAACCGACTGAGCCACCCAAGCACCCTCTGCCTTCGGATATATTCCATGAGGAGTATAGGGTAACCTGTTGCGTATTTGTGTTTTATTCCCGGGGCAAACCCTCTGAAGGGGGACTGGTGGATCAATGGGCAAATGCGTATGTGATTCTGCTCGCCGTACCTCGCTTTCCCCCCACCGGGGTCACACCATTCTGCCTCTCTGCCAGGCATGTGTGAGAGTGCTAGTCCCCTACAGGTGTGTTGGTGCCATTCTGTGCTTTTGCCAACCGGAGAGGTGAGCAATGACACCTCTGGGCAGATGTAATTTGTATCTTCTTAATCTACTGCTTACACTTCCAGCCCTGGGATGAAGGCTCTGGCCCCGGGGCCAAGTCCAGGGCTCATCCCGAAGGTGCTGGGCTGGGCATCCTAGCGGGGGCAGGGAGTGGTACTCACGGTCACCATGCCCACCCACTTGGGCATGAACACCGCGGACCAACGAGGCCCGAAACGACACGCTGGCTTCTGTGTACAGGCGAGGAGAGCTCTGGGTCTCTGGAGAAACCTCAGAAGCGTGCCCTTCTCCTTTGTGGAGAAAAAAGGCTCCCTGGTGTCTTCAAGAGACAAAAGCAACGTTCTGGCCTTTTGCCCTGACGATCATGGACAAGCTGCCAGGCTCCTGTCGCGCGGGGCCAGGAGCTCCCTCCACAGTGCTCCAAGCCAGAGGCCAAGGGTGCTGGCTGGAGAGTGCCTGTGCGGGCTTTCGCTATTCATTGGCACTTCTTTTTCGTACATCAGCACCCGCGCTTCCCGTACCAGGCTCGGGGGCCACAGGAAGATGTCTTTAGCAATTCAGGTGGTGGAAAGATCCAGCACTGTGTCTCCAGTCCTCTTGCCATCACACAGTCACGGCCCCAGGCCGGGCATCCCTCGGGGTCGCAGGGTGCTGAGAACAACCTTGGCTCAGAGGGGATGAGCGGGGAGCCCTGGTCCCACCCCCAAGCCCAAGCCTGCTCACCTCCACCCAAGGGCTGCATTTTAAGGGCTCAGAGAAACTTGAGGCGTTAGTAGGGCAGCAGGACTGTGTTCAGTGGGAAGGGGCACGTTTTTTCTGAATCTGTCTATATGGCTGTTTCTAATTTGCACCAAGTCTCCACAGAGGCTAGTGGGAGCCCCACAAATGTCTAAAACACGCATTTACGATCCCCAGATTGGTGACTGGCCTACGCTTTTTGAGCTAAGATCCTACGCTACTGGGTCAAGATTTCATTACAGTGTTTAGAAACCTCTTTTAGGAGCACAGACAGTCAAAAGCGAGGACCGCACTAAGCGTCCAGGGTGGGGAGTCTAGGTCCAGCTTCCAGCTTAGCTGGGGCATGTCACTTCGCCCCCAGAGCCTGGCCTCCAGGTCCCGGCTCCCTTCCCCAGTCTTTCTCTGGGGAAAGGAGGTCTTTCCCAGCATCTCTTAGACCCCACTGTTCCGCCCTTCTGGGAGCCTGACTCCCCAGAACACCGTGCTCCACCAGGAGACACGGGGCCCTATGGGTGCGGAACATCAGTTGCCTGGAAACGCCTCCTTCTCAGGGCATCACGTGCTCTTGCTGAGGTTTTCACACGGAAGCCGCGCAGGCTAGGGATGCGAGCCTCCTCCAGCCGCCCCACCTCCCTTCCCCTGCCTTCCGCGTCCTTCTTCCTGCAGCCACCACCTGAAAGCTCCGTTCCTCTGGTGTCAACGAGGATGCACTCCGTGATTTAATAGCTAACGTCTCTGCCTCCGCTCCCTCCCGTCTATCACAGCACCGGAGTGTTTTTCAAACCTCTCTGTCATGGGAAAGATCATGTCTTTTTCAGGTCCATAAAGAACCGAGTGGCCTGTGGTGTCCTCATATATCATGAGCGGTCTCGGAGGAATGCAGAAGAACCTGCAACGGAGGCAAGCAAGTGCTCCGGGCGACAGGGTCAGGTGCAACAGAGGGCCAGTGGGGCAGGTGGGCCCTGAGGCCAGCCACCTCACGGTCACCCGTGTGTACCATGAGCATCCCACCCCCACACCTTTGTTTGTGTCGTTCCCTGACCTGGAATGCCTGCCTGACACCTGTCCAGCTACTCGGATCCTATCCTGCTGGTCAAGGGCTACAGGTCCCGTCTGCCTGGGACAGTCCCAGTTTACTCCTAATGTCCCAGGAACAACCTGAGGATTATTATCTTTTTCAGAACTCTATTTAATAGGCCCTCTTTCTCTTATGAATCCCTCCCAGTTTAGACAATAAATGATACAGTCGCTGTAAGCCGAGTGCAAGAATAATGATAAAGAGGGAGCCACTGATATTTAACACATGGGTACTTACTGCCCCAACCTCTTTCTACGAATCTTCTCATTAAATCCTCAGGACCGGAGAGCAGGTGCTGTTGTAATCCCTGGGCCACCAACAGGAGACAGAGAGGTTGAGCCACTTGGCCAAAGTTCAAGTGGAGCCTGGCCCTGTCTCTACCACCCGCATGGCCTCGTGCACCCCTGCTCTTTCCACGTAGAAGGGAGATTAGGAACTATCCTGTAAGATGGCAGGCAGGATTCCACGAGCCACGGGGTGCTTTCCTGGACGCTCCCTGCCGTCACTACTCTCCTGAGAGTTCGGGCTGAACTCAGAAGCTCAGAGGGGCACCTTCCCTTCCCTAGAGAAGCGTCTCCTAATTGCTCCCTATGAATTGGGAAATCTCTACTGCCCTTGCTTTTGGCATTCACATAGAGTGCAAACGTGGCAGGCAGGAAGCCGCCTTGTTTTGAGCCACAGATCCCACCCTTAAATTATTCACCATCTTTCCGACTTACTAGCAACAAAGTTTGAACAGCAACAGAGGCCACCGTGCCTTGGCATCATACCCCCCCCCCCCTTCTAGGGGGAGCTTGGAAAGTCCACCTCTGCCCGAGGAAAGCCCTCACACTTGCAGGGGAGCGAGGCCACCTCCCCCCGCCCGCCGCCCCCAACCAGCCTCCGTGGCAAGCGGAGCCTCCAGACCATATGACAACAGCCTACAGCAGAACCCCCAGTATGCCCAGTGGCCATCCATCGCCAACGTGAAACTGCCCCTCAAATGTGCTGGCAGCCTGGGGGCGGGGAGCGTGGACCTCCAGAAGAGTGGGAAGCAGAAACCCTCTCGGATGAAAAGAAATCCAAGAATAGAAGAACACTGCCTTCAGGGGTTCCCTGGTGGGCATGGAAGATCCCAAAGAGGTGAAGGGGGGCTTTACCAACTTCTCATCCAAAGAGGAGACACAACATTCCCATCCGTGGGACCACAAGCCTCTGACTGACTCCCCACCATCCTCATTTATCAACCTGTCATCAGGTGCTTTGGAAAACCCCGACATTCAGCAAGACATCACCAACCAGCTCATTCTTCTTCTTCTTTTAAAGTAGAACATTTTTAAAAATGTTTATTTTTGAGAGCAAGAAAGAGACCGAGCGGGGTGGGGGAGGGGCAGAGAGAGAGGGAGACACAGAATCCGAAGCGGGCTCCCGGATCCGAGCTGTCGGCACAGAGCCCGACGCGGAGCTCGAACCCACGACCTGTGAGATTGTGACCTGAGCCGAAGTCGAATGCTTAACCGACTGAGCCCCCCAGATGCCCCACCGACCAGCTCATTCTTCTGCTCTTTACCTGGACATGCGCCTCACGGCGGGTTCGAGGCTTACCTGCCGCCAGCCAACACTCAGCCCTGCGCAGGTGAGCCGTGAGAGGTCAACGCTCAGCCGGCCCCTGAACAGTCCTGGTCGGCGTGCGACTAGTGGTCTCCAAAGCCACGCTCCTCTGAGAGCTCCAGCTGCCAATGGCCCCGCTCTGGCGGGTCTGGCCAGAGACCCCCAGTCCCCATCCGCCCACCTCCCCCGGGAAGCCACCCAGGGCCATCCCCGACCTTTCTGCCCAAGAAGGAAGCAAGTTTCCCCCAATCTGCAATCACCTGAACTACGAGGAAGAAAGACAGGGGCCCTTTTTTCTCTAGTGACACTGGTGCTCAGCCAGTGCACAGATTCCTTAAATGACTCAGAGGCAGTGACGCGTTCCCCTGGTCCCCGTGCGGGAGACAAAGGTCAGCGCTCAGGATGACACCGACAGGTCCTACAACCAGGAAACCCAGCCTGGGGAATGCCACCCGAGCACGAGGACCTTCCGGAATCTGTGACCAACCGTGGGCATGTACCTGTGGGGTGTGGGCCCTCGCTCTGCACTTCCCCAGCCCTGGGGGCCCAGCAAGCATCTCGTCCCTGCTAGGTCCCTCTTTCCCCAGCCCTGCTAACTGCCGTATAGCAGCAGGAATGGGAACAACCCCCGAGAGGCAGAGATAACATACTCCAGACCCTGACCTCAGGGCGCTCCTGGCCTTAAAATGTTGAGTCAACAGCCGCCTTCAGCGACAGTCCCGAAGCCTTCACGGGGTTTTCAATCTTATGCCTTCACCTCAGGACCCATTTTTTGAGCCCCTTGCCCAACACCCGGTGGGAGAGAGAAGGGTTAAGGGCACCAGGAAGGCCGACCCTCTAACCGCGTCTAGCTGGGCCCCGAATCCAGGACAGAACCTACCAAGGGAAGCACAGCACAGCCTCTTCCTGGGGCTCGGCAGGCGCTGGGGACACTGAACAGTCCTGGGCCGGCCCCCTTCTTCTGCCTGAGCCCATGGGGTCCTGCTGAAGACTTCTTTCTTTCCTTGGGTACCGAGTTCTGCTGGCAAGGCCTGAATCAGAACAATTCTTGTAGATCTTCACGATCCAAAGCGCATGGGTGGGCAACTTGTCCAGAGTTCAGGGGCTGCAGAGGTCAGCGGGCTAAGGGCTTCCAGGTTGGGCTGTTGGGTGTGGGCCCCGAAGCTTCTCTCTGGGCCGGGGTCAAAGTGGCAGGCCCCGCAGCACTCTCTGTGACCGGCGACAGGCAGGCAGCCGGTTGTGGCGTCAAGCTTCTGTCTGGCTTTCCGGGAGGTACTTTCCCCCTGTGTTCTGAGTATGCGGCTCACATTCCAGTGGGACTTGTCACAACCCTCGGCCTAACCCGCCCGTTTTCCAGACGAGGCCTGCAGAGGTCAGGGGCAAGCCTGACGGAGAGCCCTGGCCTCCCGACTGCCCGCTCCAAGGTGCCCCCCTGCCCCTGACCCACAGGCCCAGCCTCACTCCAGGAGCCACGTCACGAATGATTCGTTGTAAAAACCAACTGTTAACCACTTAAGCAAACAGCAGCGGGACCCACGGGCGAAGTCATGCAGGCCCTAGAGCCACCCATGCCTTCCTGGGTTTAAATTCCACCTTTCAGGAGGCTACTGCTCTGTCAGTCTTCTTGTCTAAAAAACGGGGAGGATTATCCGAGATAATGTATGGGATTTACAGCCCATGCATTCCTGGCCTATAAAAGTGTTCAGTAAAGGGGCACCTGGGGGGTTCAGTCGGTTAAGCATCCAACTTCAGGTCATGATCTTGAGGTTCGCGAGTTCGAGCCCCACATCAGGCTCTGTGCTAACAGCTCAGAGCCTGGAGCCTGCTTTGGATTCCGTGTCTCCCTCTCTGTCCCTACCCTGCTCCCACTCTGTCTCTCTTTCTCTCACAAATAAATAAACGTTAAAAAAATTCTTTAAAAACATTCAGGGGCGTCTGGGTGGCTCAGTCGGTTGAGCAGCCGACTTCGGCTCAGGTCATGATCTCGCGGTCCGTGAGTTCCAGCCCCGCGTCGGGCTCTGTGCTGGCAGCTCAGAGCCTGGAGCCTGTTTCAGATTCTGTGTCTCCCTCTCTCTGACCCTCCCCCGTTCATGCTCTGTCTCTCTCTGTCTTAAAAAGAAATAAACGTTAAAAAAAAATAAAAAAAAAATTCAGTAAATATGTATTTTAGTTATGTATACATTAAATGCGTATATTATTTTTAAAAATATTATGGAGCCGGGGTGCCTGGGTGGCTCAGTTAAGTGTCTGACTCTTGATTTCAGCTCAGGTTATGATCTAATAGTTCGTGGGTTCGAGCCCCACATTGGGCTCTGTGCTGTCAGCACAGAGCCTGCTTGGGATTCTTTCTCTCCCTCTCTCTCTCTCTCTCTCTCTCTGCCCTTCCCGACTTATGCTCTCTATCAAATAAATAATAAACTTAAAAAAAATATTACTGAACCATCAGATGTTCACCTCCATCTTTTCTCTATTGTAGTACCTGACCCTGAGCAGAATTAGAATGCTCCTTTCTAAATTTCTACATTATTCTGAGCGCCAAAAAATGCCTCTCCTCCTGTTGTGCCCACACGCTGGGCTCGGGCACAAAGGCCTGCCCAGCTTGCCTGGCGGGTAGCAGCACCTTGTGTCTTAGGCACCGGCCAGTCCAGGTGGCTGGAGCTATTTAAAGAGCTGGGCCGGAAGCCCAGGCCACGGTCACACAGACCCGGACCTCTCTGGTCTCTGCCTGTTTCTGGAATGTGAGCCCAGGAGCCCCGCGTGCTGGGGCCTTGACAGCTCAAGGCTCTGCCTGGACGGGCCGGACACTGCCCACCCGGGGCCGTGTCCCCTCCGTGGCCCGCTGAGGCCGGCGTGCGGGATAAGGAGGCAAAGCTGGAGTCTGCCTGAGCCATGTGGCCTATGGGGTACTGGGAAATGCTGCCCACCCCAAAACGCACCATCCCCAGGACCCCTCATTCACCTACCCCCCTTTAAATATGGCTTCAATGATTGTAAGTGCACGTTATTTAATATGCACCGTTAGAGACGGTCGGAGCATACGCCTCCCCCGAGAAACCATCACCCACAATGAAGACAGCGAACACATCCAACACCCCCAAGTCTCCTCCCCCCGTTTGTGAGCCACGCTCCTGTCCTTCCTTCCGCCCCAGGCAACCACTCATCCCTCTGACCTCACAGATTCCTTTTCATTTGCTAGAGTTTCATGTAAATGGAATCATCCGGATACGCTCTTCTCCTCCCTGGGCTCTGTCGCTCAGCGTGATTATGTGGAGACCCACCATGCGGCGACATGGATCAGTAGTTTGTGGCTTTACTGCCGAGTAGGATTCCACCAGAGGATGTGCCGGATTCCCTGCATCTGTCGGACATCTGGGCTCCTTCCTGCTTTTGGAGCGATGACGAAGAAAACGACTACCGCCATTTCTGGGCCGGTCTTGGTGCGGATACGTTATCTCCCAGGTGAGCAAACACCGGGGAGGGAATGGCTGGGTCACGTCTCACCCGGCTGCAAAACATCCACGTTCCCGTGGCCCTTCAAAATCTTCCAAGTCGGGCGATTTAATTTCTACTCTGCTCGTTGTCGATCGCTGGCCTTCCCCCTCTCCTCTGTGGCGGATGGTATTTTCGCCAAGATGGACACAACAGTGTCTCCCATACCGCGTGCTCTTTACAGCGTGGGGCCCGGCTAGCCTTGTGGCCGGCCCGTCACCAACAGAATGTGGTAGAGGTGGCGCCAAGTGACGTCTGAGGCCAGGCCATAAGAAGCATGCAGGAGGACCCTCTCTGCGAGGGGCCCTAAGTCTCCACGTGCAAGGCCTGACCACCACGCGGGTGCTCTGGTTATCGTTTCCAGCTGAGACCCGCCCCCGCCTCCCCGCCCCAAGGCATGAGACATGAGGGCAGCCGTCCTGGACTCTGGTGGAAGGGTCCCCCCACGGCGGGACCCCGCTGACACCACACGGAAGTGCAGACCTGTCCAGTTGAGCCCCGCTAAGTCCCCGACACAAAATCATGACATATAAGAACACTGGTGGTTGTTTTATGCCACTAAGATTTGGGGCCAGTTTGTTATACGTCAGTTATCAACTGGCGCACTCTTCTAGAACATCAGCTCCATGACCAAGGGACCGTTTGTCTGTTTTGCTCACAGACCTACCCCGAGGGCCCAGAACAATGCCTGGCAAATAGATCTCCACAAGCGTTTGTTAAATAGACAAGCGAGTGGGGTATGATTTTACGAAGACTGAAGAGATTTCCGTTGAGCAAAAACTAACCCTGGTGTGGTAGCAACGGATCTGGGTCAAGTTCCAAAGCTGAGACCTGCAGCGGCAAGATACTCTTGGCACCTCGGTTTCCCCAACTGTAAAGCCAGGCTCACTCTACCTGTGTCACGGGGTTGTTTGGAGGTTACCAGAAAACGAAGATGTGTGGAGGGCTCAGCACGGAGCAACCCCAGGAGGTCCCGGATGAGGCCTGCTAAATCTGAGTGAAAAGGTGCCACCCCTGTTCCCTACCCGCTTCGCCTGTGTTTCAGTCGTGGCCGCGAAGCCCCGCTTTGTCCGTGCCTGATCAAACATCAGCAGAGCCGCTCTTACAGGAAGGACCTTACCCCCACCCCCGAGGTCTCTGAGGCCAGGAGAGCATCCCCTGGGGAGTCGACCAGGGCCGAGGAGAATCATGGTTGAGGCCCCTGTCAGACTTGGCCCATGTCCACGGCCCTCTGGGGCCAGTGCTCACCCCGGCTGAGCAAGGGTCCCTGAAACTCTGAAGAAAACCCCTCCCTCACTCATAGCAAAGCTCTCCTCCCAGGACAGAGGCCAGCGTGGCTTTTGCTTTCCTGCTACAGGCTCAGGGCCGTGTCGTGACCCTGTCAGGGCGAGGTGGGCTTGGGATCTCCACCGTGACAGAGGCCACGGCTCCAAGCAGAATTTAATGGGGTCTCGGGCAATGCCATTTGAAAGGCAGCTCGAGAACGTGTTTTTTCTCACACCGGGTCCATTCGTCCCCTTTCAGCCGATCAATCCCCAACCCTTCCTGGGAAGGGAGTGAGGGGTCACGTAAAGCAGGGGCTCAAGGTCTGCAGCCCTTGCTCATACCTTGAACACAGCCTCTGCGGCCGCTGAGACCGCTGGCGTCTCCCAGGGCCGCAGGGTGGTCACGGAACCCTGGAGGGAACAAGGAAGGACAGGAAAAGAAGCTCCTGGCCTGTGTGGCCGAGACCCGCCTTTATTCCCTGGAACAACTTCCCCAGCCAAGACTGGGAACGCGTGCCCAGATCCTGGCACAGGTCTCCCCCGCTCTCCGAAAGCAGAGCGTTCCTATGAAACCCGGGGTGAGCCAAAATGATGTAAGGCAAAGAGGCAACTGCCATTAACGTGTGTGGAAAACTTTGTGAGCGTGCCCGGACCCCCAAAAGTAACCTCTCAGGTTTTTCTGATACCTTAGGACACAGCTTGCTAGTGGATGCACAACACAAACGGAGACAAAGCATAGATGCTCCCAGATGTGGTTCAAAGGCTGGATGCTGAGATGCTGCACGGAGTCCCCAGGCAAGGAGCTGGGCGGGGCCGCACAGGCTGCCTGGGGTGCGTGCTGCCCCTATAGGGGCTCGCTGCAAAACAAACGCCCAACGTTATTTTTGCCTTTCGTCTTTTTTTTTTTTTTTTTTTTTTTTTTTTTTTTTTGGTAAAAGTGGAAATCCTCTTTGGATTTCTTCCAGTTAGTGAAACCAGGTACTCATGTGGGTCGTATGCAAACTTTCTAAAAGGGGAGGGGGGCTCTGGTATCTCAAGGGGCCTCTGATGTGCTTCCACATCCAGACCGCTCCTCTTTCCTTACTTCCTCTGCCCCCAACGTCTGAAGAATCAACAAAGTATCGGCTAAGGATCTGCAAAGAATAGAGGTGTGGAAACCAGAATCAGCAGAGACCAAGTCTTGGTTCCAAAACCTACCATCCAGGAGATCGCAGAAAAATTCCTTCATCTCTCTCGCGCCCATGCCGCAGACGGGGAAACTGAGGCTAATAAACACCACCCATCTAGCAGAGCTGTTGGGAGATTAGTGAGTTCATCCAGGCAAAGCGATTAGAAGAGATCAGGGGCGCTGGGGGGGGCTCTGTCAGTTAAGCCTCTGACTTTTGATTTCTGCTTAGGTTATGATTTCACAGTTTGTGAGATCAAACCCTGCATCAGGCTCTGGGCTGACAGCGTGGAGCCTGCTTGGGATTCTGTCTTCCTCTCTCTCCGTCCCTCCCCTGCTCACTCTCAAAATAAACAAACATGAAGAAGAAGCAGCAGAAGAAGTACAAGCAGCAGAAGCAGAAGAAGAGAGTCCGGCACATTCCAAGTGCTAAACAATTATCAGCTGCAATGGTTACTACTCAAAAGCCACCCACCCCAGTTATACCTCAGTCATCCCACCTGTAAAATGGGTGCACACAGTTTCTTTTTTCTGAATGAAAGCTGTTGGGCTCTGTACCTGCTTCGAGAACCCGCACCAGGTATGTAGGGGTGAGTCCAAGAGGGTGTCTGTGAATTTCCAAACAAACGAGTCTTTCGGTTTTTCTCAGAATAAATGGAAGATTTCCATAACTAGAACACTAATTGTAGTAAAATCTACTGAGAATTGAACCCGAAGTGTGGAACAACAGTCAGAAGGGCCCTTGTTGGGGAAGGGGTGGTGGAGATTCGGGGCGGACTGACTTTCCAACTCACAGAGGGGACGACTCAGTGTGAAAATCCGCAGACAAGGACATCAGTCCCTCAGGTACAGAGACTGATAAAAAGCAAAACAGCCAAAGGGGCAAAGTGGCTGCAATACGTTGTCAGTCACCAGGGCCCCGACCCGAGGGCAGAGTCTGGAAATGATTCCATTTACAATGCTCTCTGGGGCAGAACCACAGAAACAGCTGCAACGAGCCCACCTCTCTATATCCACAGCCCAGTGGAGTCCCCACCCGACGTGAGGCTGGGCATGGCCATGTGATGTGCTCTGGCCAATGAGACATCAGCAAACATGACTCATAAAAAGGACTTCTGGGTCCACTGGGCGGCTCAGTCGGTTAAGCATCTGACTTCGGCTCAGGTCAGGATCTCGCGGTTCACAAGATCAAGTCCCGCGTCAGGCTCTGTGCTGACAGCTCAGGGCCTGGAGCCTGCTTCGGATTCTGGGTCTCTGTCCCTCCCCCTCCTGTACTCTCTTTCTCAAAAATAAATAAAACATTAAAAAGGTAAAGAAATAAAAATAAAATGGCTTGTAAAGTGCCTGTGTACCGTACCAGATAGGCTATGATGCTGACAATGAAGGAAGGTGGGGACACAGGGGCTCTGCAGCATTTCTGCACATCTCAGACACAAGAATACTTATTTCTAGAAGCAAATGAATATTTATTTTTAATAAGTTATTTAGTATTTCTTTAATAAACTTAAATATTTATACGTATAAATATTTATTTATTTATTATAATTTTTTAATTACTCGTGCATTCGGGCTTGTGCCCTTTTTAGGAATCCAGCCACCGTGTGAAACAGCAAAACCCCTGGAGACAAATGGCCCAGCCAACAGCTGCAACAGAACAGCAAAGGTTCTGGGCACTTCTTCCGCCTGACCATAAGTTATTTTCAACTGGATCAAATTTGGAGAGCCTAAGATGCCTTCAAATCTGTTAACAATAGTTAAAAGTGGTCAGTAGTCTATTAGGAAGACCTTTTGTCTTCCTTTTGCAGAGTTGAAACTCTCTGGAAACTTCCGCTAAGTCCTAAGACTCAGCAGCTAAGAGGCTTCCGTGTCGGGGCTGTGGGTCAGAGGCGCTGGCTCCGGGTGTGCCCCCTGCAGGAGCCCCAACGGCCACCAGGCTGGATCTGGGGCCCAAGAGATGTGGTAGTGTTGTGCACATGACTTCCGGAGGAGGAACACACACATTCAATCCAGGGTGATGAGGTGCCCAGAGGATGAACACGTCTTTGAAGGAAGGCACGAAACAGAGCATGGAGTGTGCACGTGGGAAGGGAAGCAGGAAACGTCAGGTTGCTTTTCCAACCCACATGGCGCTGGGGAGACAAGGATGTGTGTGTGAGGAAGCAGGGGGGCAGAGCCATCCCGGCATCGATGACACATCATTCTACTCTACTCCACCCCACCGTCTGCAGGCCTGGTTACGTTTGCAGTGGCAGCCAGGGCACGGCCACGCCCACTGGGAATGTAAAGGGCACCGGTGTCCCCTCCTGCCCCAGGTCTGAGACAGTCTCTGTGCCCTAGAACTCTCTGAAGCAGGAACATCTGTGGCACACATGCTTATCTACAGGTCTGGTTGCATTGAAAGAAAAATATTATTAAACTAACTTGCACTGAGTGTTTTGTGGGTTCTAGGCACGTCACTGGTTCTGGGCAGGACCTGGGTCCGATTTGCCCCTGAATTCTGAGCCATCAGCACAGATCCTAGTGTGGGGAGGTTTTCAGATTGTTGAATAAGTAAATTCAATAAGGCTCAGTTCCTTCTAAGAGCTTGGTCCAGGGCAAGGAAAGGAAAAGGCCCCATTCTGAGGCCGGGAAAAGGTCCCAACAGGCCTTACTCCTGCGGAAGAGGAGAAACTCAGGCATCGTTTCTCCTCACTTGATGGTTACCTGCTTTGTTGCGCTAACGAGGCCAGCTCTGTGCTGGGTGCCGTGACCTGCGGGAGCCTGGCAGGCGTCCCTCACTACATGCTAAGTCCCAGATAGGAAACCGACGTCCCTCACTACATGCTACGTCCTGACAGGGATCAGCATCTGGGGCTGAGAAGTACAGGGAGGAGAGGTCCTTCTCAGCTTCCTCCCCCTGCTCTAACAAACTACTACAAATTTAGTAGCTTAAAACCATACGTATTTTTTGTCTTCTAGTTCTTGAGTCAGAAATCTGCAATGGGTCTTGGGGGGCTAAAGCCTAGGCAACGTTCCTTCTGGAGGCTGTCGGGGAGAGTCTGTTTCCTGGCCTCTTCCAGCCTCTACAGGCGCCCCCCCCCCCCCATTCCTTGGCTCGTGGCCCCTGCCTCCGTCTACAAAGCCAGCAATGTGGGTTGAAATCCTCACACTGAGTCTCTGTTCTGTCATCACACTTCCTTCCCTCTTTCTTACCTTCCTTCTGCCCCCTCTTCTACTTCGGAAGACCCTTGTGATTACACTGGGCTCGCTGGAGAACCCTGGGGAACCCCCCATCTCAAGGACATCTAATTAACAACCTTGATTCCCCTATTCACAGGTTCTATAAATTAGGATATTCACAGGTTCTATGCAGGCATTTTGGGGTGGGGGCATGATCCTGACAACCACGGCCCTGAACTACCAGAGAAGGTCCAGGAAGATTTCTGGAGGAAGCAGAGGCTGAACCAGGGCTTGGAGAAGAGAAAGGAGGTGACCCAGGAACCATATGTACATAATCACACATGTGTATGTCCTCATGCCTGAGAGCGAGAGAGGAGATGGCAAAGGCTGGGCAAGGGTGGGAAAGGGACATGGGGACACACTAGAATACCCCACTTCTGATATTGTCTCCTGCCCCAAACTTCCCCGGTCCCCTAACTTCTGAGCATGCCCCCCGAGGTTCTCCACGATCATCTCTTACCACCTCCCTCCTGCAAAGCCTTGACACGGGGCTTCCCTTCCCAGCCCACACACAGGCTGGTCTTCCTGCCTCTGCTCAAGCTGTTTCCCCTGCATGAGTACCCTCTCTGTCCCTGCCGGCATCCCCTAAGGGCAGAAGTCCACCCTGCTGAAGTCCAAACCTGGCTCGAACCAGGTACTGCGCATACTCCTGGCACACTCACGGCGCACCTCCTGGGCTTGTTGGGAAGACTAAATGAGCTAAAGTTCTGGAGTATGTAGCATAAACACATTGCTCAGAAATGCTAGCTGTTGCCACTACCACCAGCAATATCATTTCAGGGGATCCATGAGGAAAACTATTTTCATAATAATGCTATGATGCTATTTGCCTTTTTTACTGTGTATTTTCACCATTGGTACGAAAGCAACGCAGAGAAAAATGCTGACCATCTTAGCAGAAATCCAGGCAGAGGCGTCAAACCATATTAGTCGTTATGTTCTTGACACCATGCACTTGTTCTTGAAAGAACAAACAAACAAACAAAGGGGGAGGGCACAGTTTTGCTTCCAAATGTCCTTGATGAAGCAGTAAGAATTATTAATTTTATTAAAACTTGATCCCAAATACATATTTTTTTTTTAAATGGAGGCACATTGAAAGCTCTTTTGCTGCATACCAAAGAACAAAGGCTATCTTGACGAAAGACATTTGCGTGACCATTTGAGTTGCAAGCTAAACTAGCCACTTTTGCCACAGAATACCACGTGTACTTGACAGACAAGTGACTAATGTATTAACCGAGGTACCTGGCAAACTACTAAGTCCACAAATGAACTAAGTGAGCCTGTTCCTTCTGAGAAACAACTGACCATATTGGTTGTCGATGATAAAACTTGAGCTCTCAAACAAAAGTGAGAATTTCGGCAGATGTGATGTGCCACCATGCCAACAGCTTCTCAAGACTTAAAGACTTTCTGATGAGATGAGTGGTGATGTTAACAAATGTGACTTTTTGGTGATGGATAATGAAGTATGTCATCACTGAGAAGATGTGATCATTCAGGTGAGGCATTGCTCAAGTGATCAATGGTAGGGGCGCCTGGATGCCCATCAACTCAACTCACGATCGCACGGTTCATGAGTTTGAGCCCCACATCGGGCTCACTGCTGCCAGTGCAGAGCCCACTTCAGATCTTCTGTCCCCCTTTCTCTCTGCTCCCACTCTGCTCATGCTCTCTCCCTCAAAAATGAATAAACGTTTATTTTTTAAAAAGTGATCAATAGTAGATGCTAAAAAATCGTGTGTGGTGCATTATCCCTTCAAAGGGCAGATGAGACCAATGGCTATGTTGACTGCAACAGAACACAAAACCCTCACCAGAGAAAGTCTGAGATTGCACACAGCAGCAAATCTCTCAGATACTACCATCTAGTGAGTTCTAGTATGCCAACAAATTTAGTAATACCTACAATCACCTCATAAGGCAATTAATACCCTCCTCCCTTTTCCAATATTATCTGTTTGCTGCCAGATACTCAACTCAAACAACAAATCACCGTAGCCTGGTTGAAGGAGCAGGTATGAGAATTTGGCAGTCTTCTGGAAAGTCTGACATTAAAAAGCTTTTGCAAAAATGTAAAACGCTGCTGCTCTCCTCACTCAAGTAGCTTTGTTTGGGAAAATATAAGTATTTTTCATTAAAAATTTTAAATTTATGTTAACACGTAATGGTTTCACTGCTGTTGTTTAAAAATAAATTATTGGAGACTTAAACAGGTTCTCAGCTTTAATTTCTAGAATGGTAAACACCTACAGAACTAAACCACATAAATAAGAGCTCCTTTGGGGCACCTGGGTGGCTCAGTTGGTTAAGTGTCGACTTTGGGTCAGGTCATGATCTCGTAGTTCATGAGTTCGAGCCCCGCATTGGGCTCTGTGCTGACAGCTCAGAGCCTGGAGCCTGCTTCGGATTCTGTGTCTCCCTCTCTCTCTGCCCCTCCCCTGCTCGAGCTCTGTCTCTCTCTCTCTCTCTCTCTCTCTCTCTCTCTCTCTCAAAAATAAATACACATTTACAAAAAAATTTTTTTTAAAAAGACCTCTTTGGGTCCTCAATTTTGTAAAGAGTATAAAGTGGTCTGGAGACCAGGAAGTTTGAGAAATGTTGTCTTAAGAAAATAAACTGATTTACAAACCCAGATCTTTAGTGCAGCGGTATATAATGGCAAAAACAAAGAGAAAAAAGTGGAAACAACTTATGTGTCCAATAACCAGGAAGTGGCTAAATTATGGGGCCTCCATTTGCTAGAACATTACGTAGTCATTACAAATTATGTTTTCAAAGAGTATTTATTGCAAGAAAATGCTCAACATACTCGACACACCATTAAAAAAGGGCAGAAACAAATTTTCATGGTCATGTTTCTGTAATGCCTTGATTCTCAGGGGGGAATCAATGGAACTGAGAGGGGGAGGCTGGGGAAATTGACAGACACCCCAAAGGGGCCCCATGAGCCGCAAGCTCACTGCACCTGTAGGGCTGGAGGACTCCGGTTATGTTTAAACACACAATAATGCCATTCTTTGTTGAACGATCATTCTCGACTTCTGCCTTTACACACACAGCGAGACCGAACTCCTAAACCTGACATTCCAGACTCATCCCCAAAGGAACCAAGGAATCTTCTAAACCCTGTTCTCCCCGAACGTGGCCCTTTGCTTTGCTTTGGCATCGGAACCCCGGGCTGGTGTTTCTGGTGTTTGCTTGAGTTCCTCATCCTCTCACCTTCTGGAAAATTCTGGTCTCATCCAACCCCCAGGCAAAGACGGGGGCAGGTAGGCAGGGAACTGCCAGGGTGGAAGTCTTTGGGGGCTTTGTGTTTTCCCACTGCAGGGATGCCGGCTGTTAACAAGCGTCACCCAACATCTGCTGCTTACTTGCTTTGCGCATTTATTCTCATTCTCCTCATTATGGGCATATAAATCCCTTTTCATGCTCCAGCCTCCTTCTGCCCACATCTGTCTGCAATTTACTCACCACGTGCTGTGGCTGGGGAGAAAGTGTCTTATTTATGACTTTGGAGAATGCCGGGCAGGATGCTTGGGCCGGCTGAAGGTGTCCACTGCTTTTGGGAACCACCGCGACCTTGAGCTTCGGTGGGCTCAGGGGGGTCTAAGGTCCGGGCCACCCCTAACGGGAATCAGGGGACCAACATCTTCAGGCAGATCCGAGGCGTGCCAAGCCCCCTCTCGTCCGGTAATCACTAAGTATTTGCACTAACAGTACTAGGCACTGGGCCAAGCACTTTATATCTCATTTAATCCTGATGACAAGTGATCTTGTCCTCTTCCTTTGAAGTAGCTACTATTATTGGCCCCAATTATAAGAGAAACAGCTTTGGTTTTGTTACCCTCAGCAAGAGAACTATATAGTTCAGAGAGGTTAGGGAATTTGCCCGAGGTCATGCAGCTATTAAGTTAGCTAGAGCTGGGATTCAAGTCCAGATCTGACTCCAGAGTCTGCTGTCCCCTTTCCTGAGCTACGAAGGCCTCCTGTTGCTCTCGTCCACTTGGACTGAATTCCCCAGAGGGAAGAAGAGGGATGCTCCTGCAGGGGAAAGTTTCTGACTCTGCTTGTGATTAGCTCTATAACCTTGACCAAGTTACTTAACCATTTTGAACCTCATTCAGGTGTCTCCATCTGGGAAAGGGGGTTGATACCCCCTGGTAGGGTTGGGGTGAGGGACAGATCCAGTGCTGGCACACAGTACGTGCTCAAGAAGGCTTTCCTGTCATGAATACTGACAAGCTTTCCTGTCATGAATACTGACAAGCCCTTGTTGTTGAGATTGCTGTTGACAAAGGAGCCACTCCCTCCGGCAGATCTCCGCGCCTGTGCGTGACTTCTGGTGATGGATAAGACGCCTTACAGCACAGAGTTAGGAAGATAATGTTTGTTAATGTTTATATAATATATAAATGTTTATTTACTTTTGAGAGAGAGAGAGAGAGAGAGAGACAGACAGAGAGAGAGAGGGGACAAGTAGGGGAGGGGCAGAGAGAGGGAGACAGAGGATCCGAAGCAGGCTCCTTGCTGACAGCAGAGAGCCCGACGTGGGGCTCGAACCCGTGAATCGGGAGATCGTGACCTGAGCCGAAGTCGGGACGCCTAACCAACTGAGCCACCCAGGCGTCCCAAGCACGCACATCTTAACAGGCAGCTCTCTACCCTCACAGACATCGCCTCAGTCCTCAGACCAGGAATGAGGTCTGGAGAGGGCAGACTGTCTGCCCCATGAGCTGGGGTATTGTGGGTAAATGAGCTTCTGCTTAGCCCCCTGCCCATTCCTTTGGACCGAGAAACAACTTAGAGAGGATTTGCCCCCCCCACCCCCCATCCCCAGACGGGTCCAGAAGGGCAAATATGGGTGAGAATTCTTTCCCTGGTCAAGGACGTGGAAAGCAGGCTTCCCCGTCCCTAGAATAAATACTGGCAAAGGTGGCTGGGACTGCGTCCAAGGTAGTCCCAACTCTCCACAGGGTCATAGCACTCAGGGAGACCAAAGGACACCAGCTCGCCCAGCCCGAGGCCCCGAGGCACTTCCTCAGGGAGATTTCCCGTGACTGGAGTCTCCATCCTGAGAAAGGAATGATGTCAGGAGACCCCCGGAAGCTCGAAGCTTGCACAGATCTGCCCAGACTCCTGGATGGCTGCACAGACAGCAAATGCGTGCGTGCCCGGCACGATGACTTCCCAATCGCCCAGCATCGGCTGGACCACAGCACATCCCACCGGCCCCCTCTGGCCTGAAGATACCACCCGGAACACTGAGTGGCCCCACCGGAAGCACTACCCCAGCAGGAAATGGTTCACCTGTCTTTATGAGTAACACGTATTGCTGAAAAGAATTCACAGGGGGCTGTGCACCCTCAAAGATGATTCTCCAGACTTCCTGGGGGACATTAGTGGGACGCTGGACAGACAGCCTGCTTGGCCAGTGTGCCAATGTTCTGCTGCTCATAGCCCAGCTCCGGGCAGGGAAACCCACTACGACAGAGCCGACTGACTGGCCTGCAAAACCCACCTTCCCCGCCCCTGCTTCCCTCCCAGTTAGCCCAGTGGGTGGGCCAGGACGCCCAGGTAGACCCTACGTTCCCCAGCTCTCCCTGAAGGCGGGCATGGCCGTTATCACCAAGCTCTTGCCAAAGGGAACGTCTGCCCCTCGATTTTGGCTCTTTCCCTGGATCTCCCCCAGGCCGAAGGAGAGCAGAGATACCCTGCAGCCTAAAATGCTCCGCTTGGTGGTTATGGAAGACAGAGACAAATTCTTTAAGCCACTCTGTTTTGGAATGTCTTTGCTATAGCAGCCTGAATTCAACCTAAGTAATAAAACCGCTTTGGCTTCAAAAATGAAGTTTTCAGGGTATTTATCATTCTAGTAAAATGGCACGTGGAAAGCAGGTTGCCAAGTTTTACTGCTTCCCCCCCTCTCCCGCCCCCGCCCTGCCCAGGAGAATCAGAGACAGTAAGGGGGCCTCCAGAGAATCCAGGAAGCCCCAAAGGCCATTTTCTTGCCCTGGGTTACGAGTCCGAGGTCTCCACGCACTGTTAGAGGATGACTCTCAACCTTGCTTGAATAACCTTTTGAGACCCCTCCCAAGCCCCAAAGAGCGCGGGCAGGTGGCCCCCAGGAGTGATGGGTATGCCAGCCGCTAGTGTCCCAGGCCAGCTCTAGGGAGAGCGGGCTGCACACGTGGGACCGCTGGTTTCCTCCTTCCCTAAAGCGGCTTCTGGCTGGCCGCGTGGTGCTTACAGGTGGCCCGGCTCAGCCAGAAAGCACCACACTCTCTCCCACCTCCTCTCTCGTCTCCTCGGAGAGAACACTGGACACCGCACTTCTCAGAGGGGAGCCCCCTCCAGGCCGACCACGGGAGAAGGGCCCCGAGCCCCCCCGAGAGACCGCCACGTTGAACGAGAGCGAACGTGGTGGACGGACGCCTCCTCCAGCAGAGGATTCAGCGCATCTACACCGTCCCGTGAGGGGAGGTGCTTAAGGACCTCGAGAATGGCGGGAAAGAGGAGACCCAGCTGCTGGGTCCACATCCTGATCTAGCAGAGACGCCTGCCTGCCGTTCACGCCTCAGGGGGAGGTGGCCTGGACGGCCACTATGGAGAGCAGGTGGCGGTCACCCAGAGGAGGGAGTGACATAAGCCTCCGACACTGCGACAGGCAGACATCTACTGAAAAGGGGACAGGGCGGCCTCAGCTGGGGGTCTAGGCGCTGGGAGACCCCCGTGTCCGCGCCACTCCCCCCTGCAGAGGCAGGACCCCGGCTCCTCGGCGCCCCTGTGGCCCAAGCCTGAGCCCCAGGCGAGGGAAGGGAGGGAACTGCCACCGACTAGTCACTTACCCTGCAAGGCTTCTTTGGCTCTGGCTAGCTCCTGCTCCTTCTGGGCCAGCTGGACCCTGAGCTCGGTGGCTGACAGGACCTCGGAGGACTTGCCACCCTGCGACTCCTCCAGGTCCTTCGTCAACATCTCCTTCATCTGGCGGAGAAGGTGGACTTCCTCCTGGAGCCGGGACACTTCTTCCCGCAGGAGCACTAGGGGAGAAGGGACACGGTTAGAGGAAGGGGACACTGGCTCGTGCTCGCTCACTTTCTCTGGGGACACTTCCAAGGTGCTTTGGCTTTTCCTGTTTGCTCTGCATTCGAGGCCCTTCCTACGTGTGTGCTGGGAAGAAAAACCTCAAAGCCACTGGCTTTGTACCAAGAGCCCCTGCCCCAGCCCTGCGCCCCATGTCCACCTGCAGAGCAGGCCTGGTGGGAGCCCCCCTCACCCCCTGCCACATTCTCTAGGGCTCTCTGGTGCTGCCGTCCCGGCACTGAGAGCGTCCACTCCAACGGCCGACATCATCTTCCCTCCAAAAGGCAGGAACAAGCATGAGGACAAAGAGCCGACAGGAGGCAGGATTCCGGCCACGAGCCTGCAGCCTGCCGAGTTGACCTTTAGATGCTCTATCTCATTTAATCCCACCAAAAAAAAACCCTCCTGAGGCGGCTACCAGCCTCGCCCCCATTTCACAGATTAGGGAGTTGAGGCTCGGAGAGATTAAGTAACTCCCCAAGGTCAGAAAGTCAGCAGGTAGCAGAGCTGGGATTCGAACCCAGACGTGGCCAACTCCAGAGCCTGAGCTCCCAGTCTGACGCTCAGGGAACAGTCCCCGAAAGGCACACTCGACGGGTGTCGCGGAACACGGGGTCTCCGGGAACCCAGCACCGTGCAGACACACAGGACTTCGGCATTCACGGCTGAACGTGCGGGAGAACGGGGCCAAGCGGGCGCCGACGGCGGTGACACCGGGGGCGGGGGTTTCCACGCCACCCAAACCCGACCCCATACCCACGAGGGCGAGAACGTGGTGTCCCTCGGGGGGTGGGGGCCTTGGGAGGCCCCTGTGAGTCTGCAGGCCAGCTCAGCCCTGCAGGTGGACGGATACCCTCGCACCCAGGCCTGCTCGCCTGAGCAGCAGCAGACCCCGAGCCGGAGGGTGCGGGAGGCGGGGTCAAGCAGCCTCACTGGGCTGCCCGCGCCCCTGCCACACCCTGTAAGGGAGCCAGCCTCGTGGTCGGGGTGCTCACCCCATGGTTTTGTAAAAGGAGATTAAAACACGTTGTTTTTGGATCTTTCTTTTTGGGGCGCGGGGACCGAGGATCTGAAGCGGGCTGTGCGCGGACAGCAGCGAGCCCCACGTGAGGCTCGACCTCACGAACCACCACATCGCGACCCGGCCGGAAGTCGGACGCTCAACTGACCCAGCCGCCCGGGTCGAGCCGCCCCGGGGGAGGCTTGGAATTCCTCATGGGAGCCGGCCCTTGACAACATGGCCCTGAACTCACGCATGGCGCCCCCTCCTTCCCGCCCTCCCGGTCCCTCTCTTTGCAACATGCCAAGCTGTCCCCGGTTTCAGGGCCTGTGCCCCTGCAGCGGCCTCCACCCAGAGCGCCCTTTTCCCCTTGTTCTCGCTGCGGCTGCTTCCTCACCGCCGCACAGGCCTTCCACCCACCCCGTGCCACCTCCTCAGGGAGGCCCTCTCGCCAGGTCTCACGCTGCCGTGGACTGGGGGTGCCGTCCCTGCCTGGGAGGGTCACGGCTGTGGCACAGCTCTTGGGTCACTGGGTCTCTGGTTTGGCTCCAGAGACGCATGTGGCCGTGAGCGAGTCCCTTCCCCCTCGAGCTTCAGATGCCCCCCC
The DNA here is from genome assembly GCF_027475565.1 of Acinonyx jubatus. Classification (NCBI taxonomy): domain Eukaryota; kingdom Metazoa; phylum Chordata; class Mammalia; order Carnivora; family Felidae; genus Acinonyx; species Acinonyx jubatus. The sequence continues at coordinate 10,697,450 of NC_069381.1, read as the reverse complement.
GACGGGTCTCGCCCTCATCGGACTGTGACACAGAAGGTGTCCCCCCTCCCCCCCTCCCAGCATGGCACGGGCCTGGTCCGGGACGTGCTGGGGGCACACAGGAAGTGCTCAATACTGGCGAGGCAGTGGCCCTCATCAACCTAGACGTCTCACCCTCTGTCGGCGCCTGGCGTTCTGCAACACTGTGACCTGCAGTCCTCGGGGGTCCTGGGTTCAAGGCGAGCCGGGCAGAGCCAGGCCCGGGGCACGGGGCAGGCGAGGGGAAGCAGAGCTAAGGCCTCAAGAACTTGCAGTCCCTCCACCACCAGAGGCTTTGCGAAAAGGTGGCTTTGACTCCAGCCTGTCCCTTGTCCCCCTCTTACCACCCTCCCCGAGGCCTCCTGGGTTCGGCGGCCACGTGTGCGAGGGGGGGATGCCCCGGCCCTCCCAGCTCCTCCTTCGCCCACCTTGTCTCCCCACAGAAGCCTGAGGGCCCCCTTGAGATGCAGAGCACAGAACGTCACTCCCCGCGGAAAACCCTCCTGGCCGCGCTCCCACGGTACAGCTGCTAGGCAGTGGCCTTGGCGGCCCTCTCCGACCTCCCTCAGGCCACCTTTCAGTCCCGAAGATACAGACTCATGTAGGGGTGGGTCTGGGTGGCTCAGTCGGCGAAGCATCAGACCTCAGCTCAGGTCATGGTCTCGTGCTTCGGGAGTTCGAGCCCCACAGGCGTGCCTCCCCGGCAGCGGGCCTGGTCACACCGCTCGGTCCCACTTGCTGCGGGTCGGAGGGGCCCCAAACAGCATGTGGTGACGCACTGACAGTCGCCTGACTCCCTCGGCCCATCCATCAAGCCCACGAGAGTTTACGGGCATTTGCCCCATGGCAGACACCGTTCCAGGCCCTGGGGACCGTTGGGTGAATGTCACAGACAGGTCCCGTCCTCGGGCTGGCACTCCCAGACCCCACCGGGAGCACGGGCTGAAGGACCCCAAACCCACACTCCGCGAAGACGGGCCGTCTGCAAGGGAGCACCCGGCTACCCGGCCATCGCCCGGCTCGAATACAAGCTGGAGACCGTCCAAGACTCTCGGCAAAACCGCAAAGCAGGAGGTTTGCTGTGGGGGCCCGCTCCCCTCCCCTCGCTCTGGCCCAACATTTGCAGGCTGTCCACACCGCAGGCCCAGTGTAGGGTGTCCAGAGAGGAGAAGGGAACACCCTCGGCCTCAAGAAGTCTCTGGTGAGTAGAAGCAGCACACACGGGTAGGCGTAACACAAGGAGCTGCATGTGCGTGGGGTACAAGGACACTGAAATGGGCCTTGGAAGATGTAAGGGCTGGCAAGCGGAGGGAAGAGCATGAGCAAAGCCTAGGAGGCTGGAAAGCAGAGGCCCCTGGATGGATGGGTGGAGGGGGTAAATGGGTATAAAGTGAGAAAGAGCAGGAGGCGGCCTGGAGAGGTATGCCAGGGTCAGATTATAAAAGGTCTTAACCCTGACCCCTCCTCTGTGACCCATCTCAAGCAGTTCTCAAGACGCTGGACTTTTTCATCCTTGCTCCCTGCCATAGACTAAATGTTTGCGTCCCCCCCAAATTCACATGTTGAACCCTAACGGGTGATGGTATTTACAGGTAGGGTCTTTGGGAAGCAATGAGGTCATGAGGATAGAGCCCTCATGAATGGGATTAGTGCCCTTATAAAAGAGACCCCAGGGAGCTTCCTTGTCCCTTCTACTGCATGAAGACACAGCAAATAGAGAGCTGTCCAGAAACCAGGAAGAGGGTCCTCACCAGAGGCTGAATTTCCAGTGCCTGGATCTGGGGTTTCCGGCCTCCAGGACTGTGAGGAACACGTCTGTCGTTTACAAGCCACTCCGTCTATCGTATTTTTGTCAGGAGCCAGAACAGACTGACACACTCTCTTTCTTCCCAACCCCCCCAGCCTGCCAGGGTCTGTCCCCACTCAGCAGTCACCGAATAAGGTACGAGTGAGTGCTCTGAGTTCTCATCTGTGTTCACATTACCATACAGGTGGCAGAGAAGTTTGCTTTTGTTTGTCTGCTTGGGGATGTGACTTCTGGGCCTCGTTAGACGGCCCTGAAGTGGCCACTAAGGTCGCCTACTGTATCTGCACAGATCCAGAGAACTGTAAGAGGCCTGGCTTCAGACCCAGTCCCGACCAGGACGTTGCTGTGACCTTGGGCAAGCCCCATCACCTCTCTGGGTCTCAGGACTTACATAAGCTACAACATGCTATCTGTTTGGGGTTGCCAGAGTTAGAACAACAAAACAAAGCAAAGCAAAACAAAACAAACAGTGCTCCCTCCCTCCCCGCCCCCCCCCCCCCCCCCCCCCCGCCCAGATGCACACTTCTATTTGAATGCCAGATAAGCAAATATTTTTTAGGATAAGCCTGTCCTAAATATTACACGGGACATATTTATGCTAAAATGTATTCATGGCTTATCTGAAACTCAAATTTCGCTGGGCGTGCTGCGTTTCACCCAGCAACCTTACTCCCATCCAAGGGGATTCTGGCACAACGATACGGGGCGATCACGAGAAAGGGCTTTGCCAGAGCACCTCAGAGGAGGGAGGGGGGAGAGGCTAAGAAGGGTCAGGCACAGCCTTCCCTGCACCCTGCGCTTAGGTGACAGCAGAGAGCAAGATGCGGCTGGGTGCCCTTCTCCTTGGCTAACAGCGACGGAGGCAGAATTTTCCCGCGCTCCCCTTTCTAACAGGTGCCACCTGACCACCACACCCCTTGGGCCAGGCCCTGAAGCAGCAGGAGGGCGGGGCACCCTCGGGAGCCAAGTCTTAGGAGACCAGGCTGGAAAAACAACTTTGTGGAAGGAGAGAGGCCTGTCTGAGCTTACCAACTGCACCCGCCCTGGCTGGGGGTGTAAACCCAGATCGCGCACAGCCTGGATCCTCCCAGAGGCAGAGACTCGGGGCAACCCCGGGACTGTAATCACAGGGAGACGCACAAGACTGCAGCCCACGGGGGGGGGGGGGAGGTGCTCTGGGGCCACGGGCAGGCACTTCCCCTCTCTGGCCCTCAGATGCCTCACCTGTAAAGCAGGGGTGGTGGGAATAAAGGAGACTTGTACGTAATGCGCTTACACGTGCTCGGCGCAGTGGGAAGCTTGCGTGCCACCATCCCACAGCTCCTCTTCCCTTCTGTGCCGAGGGACTGACCACATTCCTCAGAAACAGCGACGAAGCTGGAGTTGGAAGATCTGGGTTGTCTGCCTCGGGGGAGCTGCTGTCTAACGCTGTGTGACCCCGGGCAAGTCACTGTCCCTCTCTGGGCCTTCACAATCTCAGTGCCCGTGCTTCACGAATCTAGATGAATGCTACTGATTACGCATGTCTTCCCTTGGCGGGAACGGGGGTCCCCACTCTAGTCTACAGCTGTTGAGCTCCTCAGCAAGGCAGCCGCCAGTCGCACGCAGCTACTTAAGTGTAAATTAATTAAAACGAATAACTCAGCTCCTCAGTTACGCTAGTCAGGTTTCAAGTGCACGTGCATTGCTAGTGGCCCTGGTGTTGGACAGAGCACGCAGAGACCAGTCTCCTCACTGCACAGAGAGCTCCTGCTCAGTGCTGACCTACAGGGCACAAGGTGGAGAAAGAAAAGGGGAGAAGAGTGCGGTATTTATTAAGCATCTGGTGCGGCCCAGCCCAGCCCCACAGACACACGGACAGAAGGAGCCTTTTGTCAATGGCCGGGAGAGCTAAGGAAGGAGCCACCGCTTATGGAGGAACCATCCCGGCCCTTTCCCAAGAACAGGAAAAGGAAAGATCACTGTCCACCCTTCTGCCAATGCCGGGCAACTCCAGTGCCCTAGGACCTTGGTGAAAAGGGCTGGCGCCAGAAATGCCGTGGACTGAGCAGAGCTCTTGGGCCAAGGAAGCCGGAAGTAAGTGCTGTCTGGGAGACAGCGGCTTTCCTGCCCCAGGGGAAGCTGCCCGTTACCAGGGGTGCTGCCCCTGGGTTGGAGGTGGGGCATACCCACTCAGAGGTGGCAAAGAGAGCCAGGGCAGGCCTGCCCTTCTCTGTCTGGCATCAGACCTCTTGTCATCAAGAGCAGTGAGTGCCTGGTGTTTTTTTTTTTTTTTTTTTTTTTTTTTAAAAAGCCACTTCTCAGCCTCCCCTGCAGCTAGGGTGGTCCATGTGACCCAGTCTGGGCAGCAAGATGTAAGAGAAACCCCTTGAGGAGGACTGTCCTCTAAGAAAGAAGGCACTCTGGGGTGCCTGGGTGGCTCAGTCGGTTAAGCGTGAGACTCTTGATTTCGGCGCAGGTCACGACCTCACGGTTCACGAGTTCGAGCCCCGCACTGGTCTCCACGCTGACAGTATAGAGCCTGCTTGGGATTCCCTCTCTCTCCCTTTCTCTCTGCCCCTCCCTGCTTGCTTGCTCTCTCTCTTTCTCTCTCTCAAAACTAAATTAACTTAAAAAAAAGAAAAAAACGCCGTGCCCCTTCTCTGCCTTCTTCTCTGGAAAGTGGATTCGTAGCTGGAGCTGCAGCAGCTACCTTGTAACAAGGAGGCAGTGGGCATAGGGCCAAGAACACACCAAGAGAGGAGAAGAGACGATGGGGCCTGGACAGCGCAGCTCAGCCCTGCCCCCGCATCAGGACCTGGAACAGCATCAGCGAGGCAGGGCTGCCTGGGGCGGGAGAGCCTCTGATTTCCCAGCTGACTTACCACCAGAGCCAAGCCAGGCTACAGGCTGAGTCTGAGTTCAGGCCGCTGCTCAGGGCCCCTCAGCTGTGCCCGTGGGCAGCTCAGGTGTGGCGCGCAGGGAGTGCGGGCGGGGTGGGCGGGCTGTGGCGGAATCCACACAGTGCAGGAGGGAGGTGGCGGCTCCTGGCCCTGGGGACGAGCCCCCAGTTGCGAGAAGCCTCTTCCAGGCTTAGCTTTTGTGAGCTCAGAGGGGCAGGGGCAGGAGAGGAAGGAGAGAAGAAAGCGGGTTACTTTCTGTGACTGGAGGGCGCACCCAAGAACCGCCTGAACGGGGCCGTGGGGGACCAAGCACCAGTAAGTTCTCCGGGTGAGCTGCACATTTACAAGCCCAGCCTTCCCAAGTCAAACGTCTAAAGAGCAATATTATAATTACCGCGCATCCCAACAACAATGGTTCCTTTCCTAACACTCCTCGCGCACCCACGACGCGCTCCAGGCTCTGTGGTGAGTACTTAACGTGCCCTAAGTCGTTTATTCCTCACGATACCCGGTGACGTAGGTCCTATCGTCATCACCCCATTTTACAGATGGGGAAGTTGAGGCCCAGGAGTCAGGTGATCTGGCCAGCGTCACACAGAGCAAAGAGCAGAGCCAAACTGGGCGGTTTAGCTCCGGCCCGCACGGTTTTAGCTTCCGCACTGTATTATCTTGCAGGGCACGGTGGCAAAATCCGTGGGTGACCGAGAGGGAGCCCAGGGCCCAAGCAGACTCTCCTTGGTGGATGACAGTGGAGGCAGCTGCGCCCCCCAGCAGGCTATGAGCTTGTTTTCATTTCCGACAGTGCACTGGGCTACAGTGACCCAGCCGCTCCGCCCACAGTGCTCCTGGCCCTGGGTCCCCATACGGCTCCTGGAGAAAGACGTGCACATGGAACTCGCCTGGCCGTTTCCACAAAGGCAGGGGCTCCGCTCTGCTCGCACCCGACATCCAGCGCCCGGTCCAGTGCTGGGCTCTCGGCAGAAAGGCGCTGGGTGCAGCGTCGAGGCAGAGGTGGGAGGGGCAGGTCTGGGGCCAGCCAGCCCGGGCTCAGTCCCGGCTTCCCCACTGCCAAGCTGATTGACCTCTGAATAAGCGACTTCCGAGCCTATCTGAAAATGGAGCCAAGACCAGTCTCCCAGGCCTGTGGTAAACATTAAACAAAGCATCATCTAAGGGGAAACATTCTGGAAGGTTCTAACAGGGGTCACGTGTAGCTCATCACGATCATTCTTCTAGAAGAGGGCAAACTTCCCTGATATCCCGAAGGAAGGCCTTGGCCTGAGCAACTGCAGAGCCCTGACCCGTAAGTCTCCCATCCCGAGAGGGTGGATTACGAGGCAGAGAAGGCCGAGTCCTGGGTCTGGGGGCCGGGGGAGGCAGGAGAGGGCAGGGGCTCTGGGCGGAGGCCAGGCTGTGCAAATGAGTCCAGCCTGGAAGCGGCCCTCCCTGGCGGCCCCTGGGTGGACACCCTGACAAGCAGCCAAGCGCATGCCTGTCCAAACCCGCCAACCTCCAACGGTCCACTTAACAACTGTGTAACTTAACAGGTGTTACACGCTGTACGTAGATCCTACCCCGGGCAAAAGAAAATCCAAATACAGCAGTAACGTAGTTTAGACTTTCCACCAAATGCTCAGTTTTATGTTCCCTCCCCCCTCTCCCCAAATCTGGGTACAGAGCCCGCCGGTCCCGCGCCCTCCAGCAGGCCTCGGCGGAGGGGGGCTGACGTCCAACCCCCGCCAATCCAGAAGGTTCTGCGGCGGACCTCTATTCCCTGACGTGAGGCCTGCGTCCCAGGAGACACTGGGGGGTGCACTTGAGCTACACGCGCCCTACGGGAGAAGCCAAATGCCTAGGGAACGGCCCCATGCTAGCCCCTGGCCAGGCGGAGGTCCCTTCCAGGTGACACATGACGTATGGCAGCACACCGCGGGTCCCCTCCGGCCCAGGCCCCCTTGCTCACACAGACAACGGCTGACCGAGCGGCCAGTCTGAGCGCCGGCTGGCGGGCCGGGTGCCAGGCTTCGCCTCGCCGGTGCCTCACTCGTGTCGCCCCACGCAGGGCGGTGGTGACCGCGCTGGAGCATCAGAGACACTGTGGGTACTTGGGGTCAAGCCCAGGTCAGTGGTTCTGAAGCCACTTGCCACGGACTTGCCCAGCGGTGCCTGTAAGTGCTTAAGCCCTTCTACTCTGTGTTTATTTTTTTATTTTTTTTAATGTTTATTTATCTTTGAGACAGAGAGAGACAGAGTGTGAGTGGGGGGAGGGCAGAGAGAGAGGAGGAGACACAGAATCCGAAGCAGGCTGCAGGATCTGAGCTGTCCGCACAGAGCCCGACGTGGGGCTCGAACCCACGAACCGCGAGATCGTGACCTGAGCCGAAGTCAGATAGATGCTCAACTGACTGAGCCACCCAGGCGCCCTATTTTCTAAAATTTTTAAAATTGTTTATTCATTTTTGAGAGAGAGAGTGGGGAGAGGGGCAGACACACACACACACACACACACACACACACACACACACACACACACACACAGAATCTGAAGCAGGTTTCAGGTTGTCAGCACAGAGCCCGACGCGGGCCTCGAACTCACAAACCGCAAGATCATGACCCGAGCCGAAGTCGGATGCTTAGCCGACTGAGCCACCCAGGCGCCCCTCTTTCTGCTCTTGCTGTTATGGTTGGGCTTGTTCTATAAACTAGCAACAGGATTGTCCTCAGAAGGCGAAAATATGAAGACTGAGGTATAAGGATCCTTACCGGCAAATCACTGAGAGACGGGGCGGGAGCGGAGGGGGGTGGGGGGAGGACCCGGCAAGGAAGACGTGTGTTCAACGTGCTGTGAAATATGAGAAAAAGATGGAGGCTGTATCACCTGGGTGCCTGAGGCGCCCACCCCCTCCCCACCTGTAGTAAGGATTACCTGGGACCCTCTCAGGCCTGGGAGCCGCCCGGGGCTGTTCTTGAAGTCCCTGTTCTTGAATGCACTCAGGAGCATCATCTCATCGTGGTGATAACCTCTCTGAGCTGCTCATGCCCTCCAGAAGGGTTCTCATTCTCAATCCACACCATGACCCTGGGGATATACCCATTTTACAGAAACAGGCACAGGGAACATGCAGGTAAACCCAGGGGGTCTGGCTACAGAACCTCTGCCTGCCCGTCTTCTGGGGGCACACCTGCCAGACTGCAAGCTGCCCCCCAAGGAAGGCACAAACCTTGTGCTTCCTCGCAGGGCCTGCTGTTGTGCCCCCGGCCCTCAAATCCTCTTGCACAGTCACCACTGTTTGCAACCTTTCCCCATCTGAAAGGCCCGAGGTCACAGAACCTCTGCCTCTTGGTTAAGCTGACTGACCCAACCCAGGGCTGGGAGCCCTGGATTTGGACAGCCCCGGGGCAGCAGGGGTGGCACTGACAGCAGCAGCAAAGTGGCCCCTGGTGCCAGACGTGGCCCCAAAGCTCTGTAAGTGACCGGGGTGCCACAGGGAAATGCAGCCAGGTTGGTCTTGGACGGAACGATCTGCCTTTGGAGACAGCGGTCTTGGGAGAGCAGTAGCCTGGGAAGAGCAGCCTCAGGGACATGCCTCCGAGGGCCACCGGGGACCTCCAGGGCTGATAAAGCAAGCCTTAGCGTTGGTTGGTTGGCCTGGTTGGCCCCTTCAGGGCCAGCCCAGGCTCCCCTCTTGCCTTGTCCCTGCGTTAGGAGGTGTAAACAGCCCTCCTGGACCACTTCTGTCCCCGTTCATCATACAGACTCTCCTGTCCCTCCCTCGGTGCCCCCTGCTCGTGGAGACAGACCCGCTAGGCCAGAAACAGACCAAGCGGGAGGCAGGGGAGAGCTGGGACTATGGTCTGCTGGAGATTTCCGTGTTCTCTGGGCCTTTGTCATGTGATCCCGACACCTGAAGCCTTGGGGGTACGGCCCTCGCCAAATACGAGGAGATTCTCAGATATCGCCCGGCCACTCACTTCCCAACAGCATCATGCCCCAGGCCGCTCCCAGGCCTGAGAGAGCCACCTGGTAACCCTTACTACATGGTGGGGGGGGGGGGGGGGGGGCGGGGCGCCGCAGGCACCCAGGTGATACTGCTTTCGTCTTTTTCTCATATTTCACAGTGATTGTTTTTATCCTTCAGGTGGTTTAATCCTTCCTGTAGAGGCTGCTCAGTGCACCTGCCAGCCCATAAACACGCCGTTTAGCCAGACTCTGCTCGGGCCCCTGACTGCCAGGCTAACCCCCCCCTGCGTGGTCTTGTTGCCCACGGGCCTGTCGTTCCCACCCCGGAGATTCAATTCTCTCCAGGGACAGGGGTCTGCAGCCTCTTGTCCCCCCTCCTCAAGCACTGACTCAGCAATGGTGCGTGCCGGGCATCGGTGAGGGAGACCAGGTCCCTGCCCTGGAAGATCGACAGTCACAGGCTCAAAAGCAGAGACACCCTGGGGGTGTGGAGGAATCACACACCTCCAGCACACAGGTTGCCTACTTCTCAGGCAGAGCTAAGCCCGAGGATCGGGGCAGCAGAATGTGTTCCCTGCGGGCCGCTTGGCCTGATCCCTGTCCTACCCCGCGTGAGGTCCTCGCCTCCTGTGTCCGTTGCAACACAAGCCCAGAAAGGACATCTTCGCTGGCCTTTCTCGGCCCATGGCTTAACGCTGCCATAGCACTGACAGCCGGTAGGAAGCCTGGGGTCCTCCGGGATCCTCAAAGATCACTCAGCAAGTTATTCTAGCTCCAGGAGGGATGTGAGCCTCCAAAGGCGCCATCTGGCCGGGAGTGGGAAAGGCAGGCATTCTCCTGTCACCTGGGTGGCCAAGTCCCTGAGGGGCCGTGGCAGCCATGACTGCGCAGTCCCAAAGCCCGGTGCCCGGGTCTCCTTGGTGGCTTTTAGGAGCCTGCTGCTATCTGCTTGCCGGGCAGGTATCTGCCTGTGGGGCTGGAGGGGTGGGAGAAGAGCGAGCCAGCCTCTCCTCTGCACTCGCACACCGCCTGCTCCAGTCCTCGCTGAACGCATTTTCCGCTGGGGATCAGAAGCAGCTGAGCTGGGGCCCCCAGTCAGTCCACTGCCTCGGGTGGGCTGACGGCGGCCGCCCGGGGATACCCTCTGGGTACAAGGAAGAATCTGAGCACGCTTGCCACGCTGAGCCACAAAGCTACCACTTCTTCTGGAACACGGGCTCCTGCCGCCGTTTCCAAGCTCATTCTCCCCTCCTGGATCGGGTCGCAGGCATTTCCGCCCCGCTAATATAACATAACTGACCATCCCTCCCCCCCACCCCCCCATCTTCTTGACACCGCTCTTCGATTTCCCTTTGCGGAGCCAGCCTGTGGCTCAGGGGTGCCAATGTGACCCAGTCTGGCCAATCAGAGCACCGAATCACTCCGGCCACTGTGATTGGCTCAGGGTGGGGGCACGTGACCCAAGCCACTCCGATCAAAGCCGGTGTCTGGACCTCGCGTCCCTCTGCTTTGGCCGGCATCAGGATGGGGCCTGGTGATGGTGGCGGCTGCGGGGCCACCGAGAGGGGAGCGCCAACAAGACACAGGCTGGGTTCAGGTAATATCCGTGTCCTAGATCACACCACACGCGAAGCCGGGATACACCCCCTGGACGTGAGCAAACACATTCTTAAGCCGGTTCCAATTGTGCTTTTCTAGCTCTTGTAACTGGAAAAAGAATTCTGATAAACTGCTTTTGTCAGAGATCGCTTTCTGGGCACTCAGCGTCCCCACAAACTTAAAGGCCACCCGCTATATGCTAAGCGCTCCAAGCTATCACTCTCTTTCAGGACCCGGAGGGGCAATTCACCGCACAAAACCAGTGAGCACCTACCCCCGTGGGTCCTTCAAGCCTAGCTTACCTTTGCAGGCAACAGTCCCTCTGGCTTGAACCCTGGAAGGCACACGTTTTTCAAGTTCTGCCTCAAGGCCGTTTCCAGACCTTCCTGCCCCAATCAAGCCCTTCTCCTTTTTTCTCACCTGGGGGGGGGGGGGGCGTGAGCACCAACCCCACAGCCGCTGGGTCTCCTTCCTTCGCCTGCAGGTTCCAGCTCCCGCTCGCATGCTGACTATGTGCCTGCCACTGGGCCTCAGCCCACCAAATTCTCCCGCCAAGCCTGTGGGAGCCGTGCTGGTGTGCTCCCCTTTGGCACAGGCAGAGCCAGAGGCCGGGACAGGTGAGCTGGCTCGTTTAAGGTCACAGAGCTGACTCAGGTCACACAGCTGGATCCCAACTCCGAAGTCTGTCTGACTGCAAAGCTCGTGGTCTTGACTGCTGGACTAGGCTCCCAGCCCTAAATACCATGCTGTGCATATTTCTTGAGCTAAATGCCAGATCAAAGAGCCTGACAAACAAGCACAGAGAAGGAATTGTGCCTTTCTTTGAACTTTGGTGAAAAATGTCTAGGTCCCCCATCCTTGGCTCTTGAAACGAGCTTCATTCCTCCCCAAGGCCCGGCTCCTAAAGGCGTGTATCCAGGACAGGACAGTGACCACCGGGTTGCATGGCCTGTTTCTCTCTCCCCCCACCCCGTGTGACTCTCCCCTCACACCCCTCCTCCCTCTTCACCACCCCCCAGGAAAAAAAAAAATTACCAGGGGCACCTGGGTGGCTCAGTGGGTTGAGCATCCGACTTCGGTTCAGGTCATGATCTCATAGTTCGTGGGTTCGAGCCCCACATCAGGCTCTGTACTGATGGCTCGGAGCCCGGAGCCTGCTTCCAATTCTGTGTCTCCCTCTCTCTCTCTCCGCCCCTTCCCCGCTCATGCTCTGTCTCTTTCTCTCTCTCAAAAATAAATAAACATTTAAAAAAAAATTACCAAAACGTGAAAGGCAAAAATAGAGGAGAGGGTGTGATATGGGTTACACCCACCAACGCACGGCACAGCCCATCCAAGCAGCGAGCACAAAGCTCATTGCAAACTGGGAGGAACCAGCTTGACTGAGGAGGCCTTGCCCCTCCGGGGGACAGCCCAGCTCTTGCTTTCTTTCCCACCCGAGTCTGAGTCAGCAGCCAAACACCTGCCTCCCAGCTTCCTTCTCCGCCCATTACCATTATGCACAGGGTGGATAGAAGCTGCCTGAGACACTGGTCAGAGAGCAGACCTGGTTCCCCCGGCCAAAGACTGGGGGAAGAAAAAACATTTCTAGCCCCATTTCATACGCAAACTGAGGCCCAGAAGAAGGTGTCTGGAATCCACGACCTTGACTGCTAGGCCACTGGCTGCCATGACCTGGAAGCCAAACGGGAAACGTGCTTTGGCTGGAACATTGCACTCAGCCAGTCTCAGACATCGACTCAGGGGTTAAATGCATCGAAATGTGTAAGGCACGCCGGAGGCCCCCGCAGATGTAAACAATTATGCAGAGACGAGAAGTGGGCGACCAGGCCCGGCCGACGGCTCTCCTAAATGTCGCCACCACAAGAGCATAGAGGGCCAGAAATCCCGGCATCTTCAGATCCCTACCGCAAACAGATCTGGGCATTCAGAAGAATTTAAACCAAGTCCAGGGGCGCCTGGGTGGCTCACTCGGTTAAGTGCCGGACTTCGGCTCAGGTCATGATCTCACGGTTCTTGGGTTCGAGAGCCCCCTGTGTCGGGCTCTGTGCTGACAGTTCGGAGGCTGGAACCTGCTTCGGATTCTGGGTCTCCCTTCCTCCCTCCCTCCCTCCCTCTCTCTCTGCCCCTCCCTTGCTCGTGCTCTGTCTCTCTCTCTCTCTCAAAAATAAACCTTTTTTAAAAATTAAAAAAAAAAAATTTAAACCAACTCCAGACAGTGGCCCGAAGACAGCAAGCCTAGAGGACTCCCTATCTAAAGGTGGCTCCAGAAGGCGAACGAAGATGGGCGTTTCCTGCTATGGCATGACCTCTGCGTCCCTCCACGTCCTCGCCCACAAAATGTTGGCCACGAAGGTTAGGAGGTGCTCGATCAAATCCTGGCTCTGCCCTTTCAGAAGCTGTTTGACCTGCAGGTCACTTCTCTGTCCTCATGTGGGGAACGGAGATAATGACAGTGTCCATCGCCTAGGGCTGCCGTGACGTTCTAGGAGTAATGGATCAAACGTCGCAGGAAGGTGCCCGGCACCCCGCAAGCCCTCAGCAACGCTGGCAGGCTGCTCTGATGCCATCACAGAGGACGGCTGGCCCCGTGAGGTGGGGGTTAAAGGAAGAAGCCAACTTGGGCCCCGGCCGCCCGGGCCCCCGAGGCCCATCCCTTGGTGGGAGGTGCTGGAGGCCACGGAAGCTTGGAGCACAGCAGGGCAGCACCGTGTAACTCACTCCTGATTATCCTCCAGCCCAACCGAGCAGCTGCTCCAGGAAGAAATAAAATATGCTTCGCATACTTTAAATGTTTCACTTATGAAAACTGGGAGGGCGGCCTTTCTAAACCGTTTAGCAATAAAGTCAGTAACGAGCACTGTTTGAGGCTCTCACGCTGGAGCCCCTGGAGCCCGGGGTCAAGGAGGGCGGGCCGGCTGGCCGCCAGTGTGGAGCCCGCTGGGGCTTCCAGAAGGCGCCATCTGGGATTTTTCAGAGGGGCACTGGGATCACATCCTGGTGTCCTAATGTGAAATCGGATCCTCCCTCTGGAAGCCAAGTCCCCCGCCCCCAGCAAGCACAAGCTTAGGGGCAGAGGGGAGGGCCCTTCCGGCCTGGGATGGTTTCCCACACTCCAAGGGCGCCGGGGTCTCCAGCCAATCGAGTTAATTGAAAAATTACCTCGGGCTGAGAGAGAGCAGGCCTACGCCACAGGGGGTTGGTTCACAGGAGGCCCTACTCGGACCTCAACGACCTGCAGCTCGAAGGCCAGGCGCCGTGCTCAGCACCCCAAGGACAGGGGGAGCTCTGCACGCCTGGCACACGTCCCGTGCAACCTCCCAGCAACCCCAGAGGGTGGGAGGATGCCCGCTTTCCAGGTGACGAAGGGCCTGCCCCAGGGCCCACACCTCAAAGCCGCGGGCCCCGGTCGCTACATTGCCTGGCTCCCCCTGCAATACGTCTTCCCAGGATTCCATTCTTTGACGTGCCACGGGGACACCCCCCCTCCCCCCAGTCCTGACAAACATAACTCCAAAGCAAGCACGGAACGGACAGCGGCTAGCGAGGCCAGACGGAGGCCTTCTGCCTAGCCCGGAACAAAATGGCGTCTTCACACGAAGGAGGCTATGTGCTTTGGCCTGATACTGCTAAGCTGAATATAGCACTTTTAACTTCTTCCAAGTGCTCTCACTTCTGTTATGTGTCTCATCCTAATCCCCTGGGAAGATGACAGTGATAGGTTTTATTGTGCCTCGCAAGGGCAGTCAGCCCAAGGCCCATGGATTAGCCCCTCGGCCCAAGGATGAGCTCCTCAACCAGTTCACCCAGGGAGTCTGCGGTGCGTGAGGCCTGGGCCCAGCTCCTGCCTCCCTTAGACCTTCCCCAGCCCCTTCCCTCCCTACCCGTGCGGACTCCTGGGTGCAACCTTGCCTCTCTGGGCTGCTGCATGCACTCCTGTCCTCCCAGCCTCCCCCCAAAGCCTCGCTGTTTGAAGGGCTGGGGGCACCCACAATCCCAGAGTGGTCCAGCCTGTCTCCAGAGGCCTTCACGGTAATGGATTCCTGCACTTCACAGTGGGGCACCAACCGGGGCCCCACAACCATGTCCTTCCTCCCATCAGGCTACAACCTCCACGACTAAAACTGAACAAAACGGATTAGAAAAACACCCTTAATTTTGCTTGGGGAGTTTGAGCAGTGTGGTCTATGCACCAAACATATAATCAAGACAGAAAAATGTGGGGTATTTGGGGAGGAGGGCAACCTCAAGTCCCTAATGAGTTACTGCCATGCCTGTGAACAGAACTTCTTCCCCCACAGGAAAACTCGACCCTAACACAGGACCTGCCTGTCTGCCTTTTGGTTCTGACAGATACTTGCTGGGCATCTCGACCGACGAGCAGCATGGTCTACGTGGCTAGGAACATCGCAGTGGCGAGGCAGTCTGGGTCTGGGTCCCAGCCACTCCATAACCTTCCTGTGCCCCAGTTCCCACATCTGTCAAGTGGGGCAATCACAGTCCCTATCTTATAGGGTGGCTCTGGGAATTAAAAGAGTGGCTGTCCCTGTACAGGGACTATACACAGAGGGACGGGACGCGGCACAGGCCAGACGGCCACATTCCTGCCAGTGCTTTTTGCTCCCTCCCCCTTCTGGGGGCCACTGCCTTCCGGTTCGGAGACCAGCCCCCGCCTGGCCGCCTGGTCTGGGTCCCCGGGGGGCTTCTCCTGAGAACTCCTGACCCGGACCCCCCAGCAGAACATTCTCTGCTGAGAGGTCTCCAGAGTGGGGCTCCCGGCTGCCCAGCTGAGTGGCCCACGTGATCCTAATCCAGAGGCCCGGGCACAAGAAACCCCCTCTTGTTTGCTGCCCACCACCCTCACTCTCTCCAGTTTATGAACTGAAAAGGAAAGAGATGCAACTCGAACTCCTGCTTTGAGCTGCCACCAGCTTGTCACCAAACGTCCCCCCCCCCCCCCCCCCCCCCCCCCCCCCCGTCCGCCTGGCCCACTCCACCAACGTCTCGCAAAGGTCAAACGCTGATTCCATTCCGCACGCTGTCTCTCGGGAGAGCAGAGGAGAAAACTATTCGAAAAATGTAAATTGAAAAAAAAAAAAACCCATGGCTCTCCACCCCCCACCTCCCCCATACACTCGCACACGCGCTCACGCACGCATGCACGGCACATACCCGCTTCGACGGAACACGTGACCGAGTCCCAGCACCCCTTGAGAGGAGCAGGAGGGCCAAGAGATGATGCAGAATTTTCCCCAATGGTGACCGACCCCCAGGCTGCTTTCCTGGAAGGAACACAAACGATCCTGCCAGCGCAGACAAGGAAATCTCGTATAGAACAACATCCTTCCAACTCTTTCTGGAGCACCTCCTGGCAGGAGTCACGTGTTATATACCTCAGCACCTAGCAGAGCCCTGACTCATGATCTAAGCCCAAGAAGTGCCCCCGGAGCTGAAGCCGGGCCCAGGGCACGGGCCCAGGGCAAGGGATGCCTTAGATCAGGCCACCTTCTCCCCCATTCCCCGGCACAGGACCACGCTCTCTTGCCTAGAGGTGCTTTTGAGACCACACATGCTTCTCCTTGAAGTCTCTCTCTTCCATACCCTTCCCTCCCCTGCCCACCCCCCCCCCCCAGGGGAGAAAATGACACCAACTGGAAAATAGGTCTGTTGCTGCAGAATCAGTGCGCAGCTTGAAGAAAGGAACAAATGCAAGTTACAGCAGAGACCCCGGAGGTGAACGGCCTGGAGCAGGTCAGAGGCTTTCTGTCGATCTATAGGTCTTATCGAAGTCAGCCTCCCCTTGCCCTACTCTCTTGAACTGAACTTTTCTATGTCTTTTCTCTTCCTTCTTCCCATCCGCCAACACCAATCCTGGGATGTCCCAGGCCTGAGGTTGGGACCCCTCTTCTGACACATCCGAAATGGTATGATCCCTCGTGGCTGCTTGAGGAGGAAGGAAAAGAGATACGGGCCCCCGGGGTATACAGAATTGGTGGAGCGGGGGACCCAAAATGAAACAAAAAACACACACCTGCAGTTTGCTGATGCTCAAAGCGCTGCTTCCCATGCTTGGCCAAAGCGGCAGAAAGGAGGCCGAATAAAGAAGTAAGTGTCCTAACAATTACAATGCAGGTGTTTGCACTGTAATTCAACTTGTAATAAGAAAAAGCTCTGTGTCCTGTGGGCGTGCTGCCATGCTCCCCCCTGGAACTGCAGGCTGGTCACCAGCCAGGCCAGTGAGGTCACTCCTTTGGGGGTGGATGGCACATAGCTGCGGACATTCCAGGAATCAAAACCAAAAACAAACAAAAAATCCAACGCGAGCTCTGGTTATTCTTCAGCCACAAGGCCCTGGACAATGAACCTCCAACCCAGGAGGCCCAGGGACAAAGGGACAGCACCCCTCGGGTTCTCCCCCAGGTGAACGGTCAGCGTGGCATCCGGCAAGGGCCACGGGCAGGGCCAAAGAACGTTCAGCTAAGATTCTTTCAGTAATCATGAAAATTAACCCGGGATAACCTCACTGCCCAGGAAATTGTTCCTGCCCCTGATCTCCAGAGAAAGCTATAAATCTCCTTCCAAATTAGCATTTTCTCTGGGTGCACACCTGCAAAAAGCTAATTTGGGGGAAGCTGAGCGGGGGGGGGGGGGGGGGGGGGGGGGGGGAGGGGAGGGGTGGGGTGGACCAGAGCCCCACCCCGGCTGGCCTGGCCTGGCCGACAGGCAGCTGACGCCAACATTTCCAGGCACAAATTCAACCCCCTTTTTCAACTGGTCCGCAAGTAACGTATCGCTTCTCTCCTCCACCTCTGTCTTCCTCTTTTTGTTATCTCTTGGCTACACGTAAATGTTCACAGGACCCTCTTGCCAAGGGGCAAGTGCTGTTTATCTGGCCACGGATGCTGCTTAATCGACCGTAAAAGGAGTGTGTGAACTTGTCACCGGATGTTTCGGTTCCTTTTGACCTAGGAGCTGTCAGCACGGGGGTGGGTGGTACGGGGTGGGCTGCAGAAGAGGGCAATGGCATCCGAACTCCACAGCCCTGGCCTGGCTCAGGCTACTGTGCCGTCCTCGCCTGTCCTCACAGCATCCGGTGGGGTTTCTAGCCGCCCTTCTCCCAGCCTTGCTCCCAGTGGGCGCCACTGAAGTCTTCAGGTTCCTGAGTCCTCTTGAAACAAACATCAGGAGAGCCGGGAACACACAGCTCAGCATGGGGAACATTCTCCTGCTGGATGAGCAGCAGCTCTCATCTATTGTCAAAAAGGGCTCCCGGTGGGGGAGGGAGAGATGTGAGGCTGGTCGAGCTGGGCGGATCAAGGCAAGATGCCCTGTCCTCCCCCTGCCCCTCCAGCACAATCTGCTCTGGCCTGACCCGGAAGAAAGACATCTGGGGAAACGAAGCTAGTGCGGTAAGGGGTACGGGGTCCTGTGCCATGGAGCTAACTAACTTTGTATTGTTTCTACTTCTTCTTACTCTCCTACCGTCTGCACAGAGTCATGTGGTTGCATCAGAGGGCCTATCAGGTCCAGGAAATAGATTTAGTGTGTTAGATCTTCACGTGGCAGGACATGGGACAACAGGTGGATGCTACAATGAGATCGACTTGGGGCTCCATAAAAAGGGGAGCGAATGCTTAAAACCGATCAAAAAATTGTAGGGGCTGCCTGGAAGGAAGTGAGTTTCCAGTCCCGGAAGGCAGTCAAGAGCAGGAGGAACACACTGCACTGGACGTTCTGAGGCAATTTGTCGTCCTTGCCCTCAATTCTCTACGTTAACTACTTTCCCACAATCTGGAAGGAAGCAACTCCATAGGCCAGGTACCCTACCCCCCCGCCCCACGATAGTTGCAGCTGATTGGGCCGGAAGAGTCACCTGACCCAGGGTGTGCCCAACTATTGGCTAGGCAGGGGCCAATGAGATTCTCTGTCGCCAGGGCATTGAAGAGACCCAGGCTACAGCAGAGGATTAAGCCGGGGAAGGCTGCTAGGGGGAGCCCTTGGGTGGGAAGAGGAAGGGGGCGGGACGGAGAGGGGGGCACTGCCGCAGGCTCCCAGCGTTCATGTCCGGACCCCACGCGGCCAGCCTTGGCCTTCTTGAGGTTGCCTGTCGTGTCCTTACAACAAGCCCAGCTTTGACTAGAGTCCCGTGGGGTAGGCACCTCCTCACACCTGAAGCACTGGGGGGCTTCCTGGCGGGACCCGCGGTGGCGGGAGCAGAAGGCTCCCTGCAGGATGCGGAGCTGGGCGAAGGCTCAGCGACCGTCCTGGGAATCTGGCGCCCCTGAGGCTGCAAAGAGGAATCAAGCCCCAGGCCTTCCCCAAGGCCGACTCACATTCCCTCTGACTACAGGCTTCACGCACGGCCTGTGCTCCCCATGGACCTCCCATCATCACTGCTCAGCCACAGCGCCCTGACTCTAACCATATGCCACAGACAACCAGGCTAAAGGGTCAGTCATTGCCCACACTCTCAAAGTCCCAACAGGCTCACGAACACACACCCGATCCTTTGGGAAGATGCTTCTGGTACCGCCATCGCCAACCCCGTGCTTAATAAACACCTGCAACGCATTTGAGATGGCTTACGAATAAGGCAGCTGCTTTCCTTATCAAGTACCTGCTGTATACCAGGCTCTGCAGGGTGGCTTCTGCCACTTCCACGACAGGATGCAGAACCTGAGTCTCAGGAAGTCCTGACAATCTGCTGCCAGGACCTGCCAGGCAGGACCTCACTCTGCTCCTACGGACTTTATCTCCCGCTGATCATTGACCCTAGGTTTGTGCAGTGTGGGCATCTCTCCCGTGAGCCTCGTATCTCCCCAGCACCCATTTTGGTATAAAACTGATACAAATGATGTTAACTGAGCACCTACTATGTGTCAAGGACCATGCTAAACGCGGTGCATTAAGTCATCCCGGTGAATCTCCGCAAAACCTCTACCAGGGAGGGACAGCACCCCCAGTTGGTAGTTCCCCCGATTTACACATGAAGAAACTGAAGGACTGAGAAGCTTGCTCAAGGTCCCCACTGTTGAAACCGTCTGCACACAGGCGGTCTGGCTTTATGGCCCCAGGCACTTGGTACACGCCCTCCAGTGTCCCCACATTCAGAGCCCCGGGTCCAGGTACTTGTCTTCGTGGGGGGACTCACCCTCCCCCAAAGGGCAGATGCCAAAGGAAATGTGGAGCCAGCACCTACACCCTAAACAATGCCAGGCACAGAGGCAAGCTAACCATCCCTGTTTCTAAGTTCTTACCATCCTGGGCTGCCCACTCCCTGCCTTGCTGTGAGAAGGCAGCATCTGCCTGCGGGGTATGGGTTCAGGTCATCTCTAAGGGGAATCAATCCGTGCTTTCCAGGGAGATGGCCAAGCGCCACATGCGGCCTGGAAAATCTGACTCCCAATGGGGAGGTTGAGAGAAGCCAGATGCTATCTGGAGTGCCCAAAGCACCAGCTGTTGTCCCTGCCCTCAGCGCGCTCAGCAGCACCGGGGATGTGGCAGGAAGCCGGCAATGGGAACATGACATCACGCGTTTACGCAGGCACGCTGGGTGGGTGGGTGTGTGTGCTCGGATCAACCCCACCCCACCCCCACGCTCGGGAAGCCAACAGATGCCCGGGTCCTGGGACAGGGGTGACAAAAGAGGTATAAACAGAGGGACGGAAGGGAGAAGCAGGCAGAGTCATAATTACCTACGACCAGGAGACTGAGAAGGAAGCTGAGAGGTGGCAACTCTCTAGCTGGTCCTTAGAGAGAAGGAGGAAAAACAAAAGGATGACTTCTTAACAGAAGAGAGAACCGAGCTCCTCCACAGAGGTGTACAACAGGGCCCGGCCCATGGTAGCTGCTCAAGAAAACCGGCAAAGTCCTTAAGTGACAGGGTCCACATCTAAGGCTTTCCTTTCAACCCCATGGCACCTAGCGAGGGACACACACACACATACCTGCTGAAGGAACTCATCTCATGCTCCGCAGGGGTCAGCTCCCGCATTTGCCAGGGACGAACATTCTCCTTGACTTGCCTTTGGCTAACACCCTCCCTTCAGCTTGTGCATTTCACTGGGGGCTCACAACCCCTACCCCACCTGATTCCAGAGAAGGGTGCACATCTGGGCTTGGCCAGTCAATGCCTTCTAGGCCACCGGACCAGGTGATTGGTTTAGAGCTGTCACATCATTAAAGCTAAACCAATGGCGATCAGCCCTGGGATTTCCGGAGATACTGGGAGTGAAGGGCTTTCTGCACTGACTGGAAACCTAGAAAGGTAAATGTTGCTTAGACTTGTTAGGGGACATTTTGCCACCAGAAAGGATAAAGCCCCAACAGATGAAAGGAGAGTTGGGAGATGACACCATTTGAGCCCCTGGATGCAGCTACGCCTGAAGCCGGGCTTACCTCTGACCATCTCAGTTATGGGGAGCTGTTGCTTTTCCTTTCAGTGAGCCCGTTCCAGTGGTGTTTCTATCATCTGCAACTCAACTAGCCCTGCAACTACATGACTCTCCGGGCAGGTGGTAGGAAAGCAAGAGGGAGTATAAACAATACAACACAAAGTCAGTTTTTTCAGGAAGTTTTTGAGCAGTAAGCAAGGGCCTCTCCGAGCCGCAGATGCCGCTCTGAATGATGGTGAGCACGCCTCCCGGCCTCACAGGGTGCATGGGAAAGTCGCTGGACCCTCTTGCAGGCTCTGTTATCTTTCACGTGTTGTGGTCAAGAGCAGCGGGGAAACCCACAGCCCTGGGAGAGAACCCTCTGTCGGGGACGCCTGCGCAGAGCTCACCCACACCTGAGCCTCGGGCTGGAGTATACAGAGCTGGCCCACGACCCTCCTAGTTTACTAGGGGCCAGCCCAGCCCCGGGAGGCAGCCACGGCGAGCTCTTCGGCAGGGGTGGGGCCCCTGGACAGGAGGGGCGTGCCCGGCCTTTCAAGGGACAAAGTCCCCCCCCCCCCCCCCCCCGTCACCGCTCACTTCAGACTCTGCCATGCCACTGCTGAGGATGGGCGCAAGTGACCCCACGATGTACATGGCAGTGGGGACAGGAGACTAATGGCTACTGCCAGCCCGACTCCAGCTGGACCTCGGGTTGAATGCTTTTCTCTGCCTCCCGGCTCCGTGGCTTGGGACAAGCTTCTTTACTTCCCTGTGCCTCAGTTATTTCGTCTGCAAAATGGGGTGACTCATGCACCTCACTGATTTGGGCTGTTTGGTGTAGGCGACCCTGCAAAGCAGGAGTCCCCAGAGGGGGCTCCCCTGCATGGTTTTCGCCTGCGTGTTCCCAAGGGACGGCACACCTTGTGGGGAGCGTCCCGGGTGGCGCGGGGGAGGGGGGAGAAGCACGAGTCCCTCTAAGCACTGATCAGAACACTGGTTCATCTGCCTGGCGAACCTCGAGTCTCTGAAAAAGGACCCAGTGAACAGGATCAGCGAGTTAACCCCGGGAAGCAGGAAGGCGCAGCTGGCTCCGGGACAGCATGAGGGCGGGGCTCTGGCCTAGAGGTCGGCAGGGCCAGGCCCGATCACCCTGGGAGAGGAGGTCGCACGGGGACACACGGCCTTTTGGGGGAAGTCCCTGATGCCTACTCCAGGAGCCTGGCATGAAGAGACGTAAGAGGAGCTGCAGGCCACCTCGAAACACCCCAGCGGGCACCCAAACACACAACCAAAGTCTTCTAACCAGGTCCCAGCCAGCTCAGGTGCCCACTTAACTAGAGCTCTGGCTTACGTCTGAAGACAAAGAAGCAACGACAAGACTCGGTGATGCACGCGATGGATTCTGACTTTCTTGAACTCAGACAGGGAAAGTTGTGGGGCCAAGTACAACAAGCCGTCCCAGGTGCGCAGGCTCTGAGTTAGAACCGGAAAGTCTGCAGAAGCCCAATGCCAAAAAAGGAGTCGCCCGGGCTCCACTGGCCCTGCGACCAAGGTGGGGAAGCAGAAAGGCATTTTAGGAAATGTTCAACGACACCGAAAACAGAGGAAGAATTTTCGGTGTCTCATCCTCTGAAAATATCCTTGACTTCAGGCCAGCGGGGAGGACTGTGTTTTGAGCAGTTTTGTGTTTTATCTACAATTGTATCCCTGTTACTTAAGGGTTCTGATCCAGGCAGGTGCACCCCAAGTATTCACAGGATAAATGAAGAAAAGAAAAGAACTTCAGGGGCTCTACAGGTTCAATGATTCTTTTTTTTTTTTTTCTTTTTTAATGTTTATTTTTAAGACAGAGAGAGAGAGTGTGAACGGGAGACAGGCAGAAAGGGAGACACAGAATCCGAAGCAGGCTCCAGGCTCTGAGCTGTCAGCACAGAGCCCAACGCGGGGCTCCAACTCACGAACCGCGAGATCGTGACCTGAGCCAAAGTCGGACTGAGCCACCCAGGCACGCCCCCCCCCCCCCAATGATTCTGGAGACTGAAACACAAACTGTCCACTTGTTTACAGGGTGACCAGATGACACAAAGGACGAGGGCAAGCGTAAAAGCAAATAAACTCGTGAGCTTACATCTCAGAC
Source organism: Acinonyx jubatus (assembly GCF_027475565.1). Classification (NCBI taxonomy): domain Eukaryota; kingdom Metazoa; phylum Chordata; class Mammalia; order Carnivora; family Felidae; genus Acinonyx; species Acinonyx jubatus. The sequence goes on along the minus strand of NC_069381.1, from coordinate 10,674,670 downwards.
GGAAGCTGAGAACGAAATCCGGTGCAGGGGTGTGGGGGGGATGGGGGGTGCCCACAAGGCACAACCCAAGTCACCATCTCCACCCGTCCCATTCCTGCCGATAGCTTTCAGCCGGCTCCAGAAAAGAGGGGCGTGTTTACTAACCCCTCAAAAGCCTGACAATTACTGGTGAGGCCGCAGGTGCTCTCCAGGTGTGCCCGACCTGCTGGGTGAGGCTCAGCCAAAGGTGTGTCAATGTCAGCAGGATTAGAATTCTCCTAAGGTCCTTCCAGCTCAAATATTCACGCGCACGTGTCCCCCCCCCCCCCCCCCTTGGAGCATTTCCTGGAGCTCTGCTCTGTGCTCCAGGTGAACAGAGGGAGACAGGGTGCCCTATGGCCCCGCCCCGTTGGAGATGACAGTTCAGAGAGCCCAGGGTAACAGTCGAGAAATGCTCATGCAGGACCTGCCACAGCTACCCTGTGCTCCAATGACACACGCCCATGGCAATGCAAGGACAAAGCACAGAGCAGGTGGAATGAACAAGAAAGGCTTTTGCAGAAGGGTCGGGGGCCCGGGACGAGGTGGAAAACTCGGAAGTCAGGGTGGGGTGGAACGGTAACAGAAGTAAGAAGGCGAGGGGTGGGGGTGAGCCACCTGGCTTGTGGGACAGTGAGGAGGCTCTGAGCTCCTCGACAGGAGTCAAAAGAGAGGCTGTCAGACGTCTGTGGGTCCCAGCCCCAAGTCCAGGCCAGAGCAGGTACTCAACATCTGCCAGGTGGGTGAACCAGGAGCCTTGGCAGATCTGGGGAGAGCTTGAGGGAGGCCATCCTTCTGGTTCAAGTTAAAGGTTCTAGACAGAACCCTTCCCCTCCAGACTGTAAGCCCCAGGAGGGTAGAGCTGGCTTGGCTCAGCTTGTCAACACCAGGCACCCAGTCAGAGGAGTATGCATACAGTGAGTAATTAAGCAAAAAAAATCGGGCAGATTTGACTTAGTAAAGATGCTCGGCTGGAATCATCCTGACCCTCAGCTGTGGCCCAGAGACGTGAATGAGCTGGGAGAGAACAGCACCAAAAGGCGAGCGAAGGTAGAGGGGTCAGAGGCCAGGCAGGGGACACCTTGGCTGCGGAGAGTGCAAGGGTGGGGTGGGGGGATCGCTCGTCGGATACAGCAGCAGCAGGTAAGTACGGCTGGCACAGCTAAGTGTTAAGAAGCCACTGGGGGTACAGAGAGGGTGACCGACGGTTCTGTTTCGCCAGGGGACCGAGGGGTGTCCCAGGGCGTGGGACGCTCAATGCTGAGACCGGGAGGGTTCTGGCAGTCCAGAATGAGCTGGTCACCTGAGGCACAGGTCTGGCCGCACCGGCACCAAAGAGGGAAAAGATTGCCGGCGGGCCAACCCTATTTGTCAGGGGCTCAGACACTACAAAGCTGTTGCATATCGTGGGCTCAGGCAAACCACAGGTGTGGGAGCCGAGCCAGGCTGACGCTATGACTCTCGTTTCCTGGAACGGGGAAACTGAGGCTCGGACGTGAGTGACCACGGTGGGCAAGTCACGGGGCCAGTGTGACGTTCTGGCCTCCAGCTTCCTCGCTTTCCCTGCACGTCGCGAAGACGTGAAATACACAAGCGCTGTCTGTCGAGCACGGCCGTGCGCTGTGCCGCTTTCCTCTGGGCCAATGGACGCGAAGGCGGCGGGGGGGGGAGGGGGGGGGCGTGCACCAGAGCCCTTGTCCCCAAGAGGGGCCTTAGGGGCCCCAGGGAAACGGGCCCATCTGGCCCTCTGCTCTTCCGAGATTCTGACCCAGGGTGAACGGCAGCCACCACCTGGGACGTGGGGAGACGGGGTGGGGATTGGGGTGCTGTTGGCTGCTGTCCTGCTTGCCTCACCTATGACATCCCCGTTATGGCCACCCTTCGGGTAAGGCCAGGATCCCCAAAGGCCCTTGTGAAAGGCAATGCATCATCTAGCCACACAGCCTGTAGCCCCCAGGTGTGGAAGGGTCTCAATGGCTCTGGGCAGACAGGGAGAGAACAGGCCAGAGAACAGGGGAGGTGGAAAGGGCAGGGAGAGGGAGGAGAGGGGAGAGGGGATTTGGCGGATTTAAGCAGAAGGAGCTTCCCAGAGCAGTGCTGCTCAGTGATTGGTCCCATGCTGTATCTGCATCAGCATCACCTCAGGGGGATTATTAAGACCCAGATTGCTGGGCCCACCCCGTTTCTGATTCTGCAGGTCTTGGGGGGGGGGGGGGTGGAGACTTTGCACCTGTAACAGGTTCTCAGGTGAGGCTGATGTTGCTGGTCTTGGCACCCCATCTTGGGAACCACCGGCCTGGAGCATGTGGTTATGAGGGATGGGGGGAGGCGGAAGAAGCACAGGGGTGCTGATGGGTCACCGGGGGCTGGGAAGAGCCACGCCAAGTAAAGGTGAAGGTGTTGGGAGGCCTTGGTCCTCACGCTTCGGAGAGGGTCAGGATCACCAGGCAGAGGAGGGAACTTGTTTGAAATGCAGATCTGTGGGCTCCTCCCTGGATATTTTTGACTGTCCAGGTCTGCGAGGGGGCCCAGGAACGTAGGCTCTGAGTGATTCTGATGCAGGCAGTCTGGGCCACAGGGAGAGGCATGGGAGCGTCAGAGCGGCACCGTGGAAAAATACATTTCTCAGGCTTTGCGAGCTTCGATGAGCCCCAGAAACATCTGTAGTCCCATGCCCTGACTCGGGGCCACCCAATACAGTAGGCACTAGCTGCACGGAGCCTTTTGCAATTAAATAAAAAGTGGGGACACCGGGGGGGCTCAGTTGGTTAAGTGCCTGACTCTTGATTTCGGCTCAGGTCATGATCTCGTGGTTCATGAGATCGAGCCTCACATCGGGCTCTGCACTGACAGTGTGGAGCCTGCTTGGGATTCTGTCCCCAGCCCCCCTTAAAAAAAATATTTGAAAAAATTGAAATTCAGTTCACTGGTTGCCCTAGCTACATTTTAAACCCAGTGGCTACCATATGGGACTGTACAGATCTAGAACATTTCCACCTTTGCAGAAAGTTCTGTCAGAGAGCTCTGGCCTGAAGCGATCACAACGTGTCTGCCTCTCTTTCCCTTTCTATAAAAAGGGGTTTCTCCACCATCTTTCTCAGGGTGTAAGACAGACAGGAGGCTCCGCCGAGAGCGACGTTTCTACCCCACACTTAAAGAGCCCGTGCACCTGCTCGTGGGAGGAGGTGGTCCAGTTTGGCCTCCATGTCTGCCCCAGAACCCAAGAGGATGGTTCTTTTTCCTTCTGGTTGGCTGCTAGACTCCCCACCGTGATGAGTAGTCCTTAGTAGAGCTTAGGCATCACGAGTATGCTAAGGAAAACCAACTAACAGAAACCCAAGCAACTCCCCTTCAAGAAAAGTGATACCAAACAAAACCAACCCTACAAAAAAGGTATATGCTTAACCCATCACAGTGGCAGAGGCATTAACAACAGACTGGATTTAATCCCAGAGAAAAGGCAACTGAATTTACTTCTTTCCCAGAGCTTCCCAGCACACATATGAGGTGGTCGAGTTTTCAAGGAAGGAGTTGAAAGAACACTAGAGATAAAGTACCGGGGCCAGGGGATCTCCACATGGGGTTCCAGGACAGGCAGTGCAGGGACAAGGATGGGCAGTCCGTTGAGAGTGCAGCGTTCTGCAGTTACCGTATGAAGTGCCTACAGGAGGCAAATGCACAGACGGGAAGCAGAATGGTGGGTTACCGGGGGCTGGAGCGGCGGGTGGGGACTTATTCCTCAGGGGGTACGGTCACAGTTTGGGACGATGAAAGAGTGCCAGAGGGGCACCTGGCTGGCTCAGTGGGTTGAGCGTCTGACTTCAGCTCAGGTCAAGATCTCGTGGATGGTGAGTTTGAGCCCCGAGTGGGCTTGGTCCCAAGTCTAAAGGATCTGGATGAACCGAGGTTCTTTAGGCCGAGCGTGCGGTCCCCCTCTGCCCACTCAGCGCCCTGCCCCGTGCCTGGCCCCCTCCCCCCGCCCCGAGGTACTCAAGGAAGAAGGAACAGCAGCTGAGCGGCAGGCACAGGCGTGCTGGTGACAGTGTGGGGAGCAGGGTGGGGAGATCTGAGCAAAGACAGAGTCTTACTCTGGTTCCTTTCTCACCCCTGGCCGATCCTGGGAGCGCACGAGACAGATTAGCACGTGCCTCTTTCTAACAGATTCGGAGAAGGTCAGGTGGGGGCGGGAGGGGCGCGTGGGCTAGGAAGGGAAAGAGGGAGAGTTGGCTAGGGTGTCCATGTGCCTCTTGTCCACTTGGGGACACCTGTGGGAGGGAGCAGGGTGCGGCCAAGGACGATGTCGGGATGCAGGGGGTAAACCAGAGTGCTCGGCCTGCTAATATTCTCACTCTAAAATTAACCCAATCCCAGAAACGCAAAGGGCAGAGAGGTTCTCAAAGTCTGGCCCGTGGAACCGTCGTATCAGAATCACCCAGGGCACTCAATAAACACACAGATTCCCAGGCCCCCTCCCCAGCACTACAGGCAGAATAGAGGCGGAGCCTACCTCGGACCCCTGTGATCCTCAGGCTGGAACCCCCTTTAAGGAAGGAGGTCAAGAGGGTAAGTTCCCGGCTTTGCCAAGGTATCACGTGTAGTTGGGGGTCTTGATATTTGGCCCCGGGAAACCACATGGCACCACGCAGTGTGGTCCCTTCCTCACTCTGGGCCTCGGTTTCCTCACTTCATAGAGAGTGACGGACTCTATCCCTGCTGCTGTTTCCCTCTGGGGACTCTGCCTGGGTTGGACCTCCTGTCACGGGTCAGCTGGCTGCTCTGGACTCTCGCCGGGGCAGGGGGGCAGGGTCGTCTCCTGGAGCCAGCTGAGTGGCCCTGGGCCCCAGAGGCCCTCGCTTCCAAATGCCTCTGGCTGACTGGAAGCCAGCGTCAAAGATGTCAGGGAGGGCATCCCATGACACCCAGCCCGTGACACCCAGCCGCACAGCCTCTGCCTGGTGCCCTGGCGGCCCTCAAGGAATCGTCAGCTGGTGAAGGAAAAACGGCGGTGAAAAGCAATGGTCCTGGGGCAGAGAGTGTGACGTCCTCGAACAGCCACTTCCTACAATCTGTTTAACTGCTTTGAAGCCTCAACTGGGTCACCTTTTTAATTTTTTAAAATGTTTTATTTATTGGGGGGGGGCGGGCAGAGAGAGAGAGGGAGACAGGATCCGAAGCAGGCTCCAGGCCCCGAGCCGTCAGCACAGAGCCCGACGCGGGGCTCAAACTCACAGACCGTGAGATCACGACCCGAGCCGAAGTTGGACGCTTAACCGACTGAGCCACCCAGGAGCCCCAACTGTGTCACCTTTAGGATGGGGAGGAATGCCGGGCTGCCTTACGGGGGTAGGACAAGACCAACAGGAGTGCAGCTAACAAAGTGCTCAGCTCCTGGGTGGCCCTGAACACTTCTTTGCCATTAAAGGGACCTTCCCCAAACCGGAAATACACATTCTTCCCTGCCTGGGCACAGGGGGACTTCAAAGTTACCAGGGCACCGGTGAGGCAGAGCCGTGCAGTCCGGGAAGGAACTGGCACCTGTTGTTTTCACCTCTCTCCAGGCCCCCAGGGAGAACTTTCTGAAGCTTCTGTACGATTAAAAGGTACCGAATGCACTCAACACCTGTGATAAAGTCACAGCCCAAACTAGTTGGGAGCCTGAGCCAGCCTCCGAGTCCGGGCGGCAACAACAGATGAGGCTGCTGGCACCTGCAGGCAGGCTCCCAGGTGGTGGGTGTTCCCCGCAGTGGTCCCCAAAGCCCAGCGCACAGATGGAGGGAGCACTGGGACGGTCGCCATCACTGAACCCACCAGCTCCCCTCTTCCTTAGCCCGGGCGTAGCGTCCCCCCAGCTCAGAGCTCAGGACTCACCCACCTGTCGTACCTCTCTGGCCATTAATTTCTTCCAAATCCGGGTCTGCTCTAGCACCTCTGGGGCCACTGGCACTGGCCAAGGGCTCAGAGGAATGGCCACGACCCAGGTCCTCCACCTGGCTTCTCTTGAGGGCATCCCAACAGCAGACAAGAGAAAGCACGAAGTCCCCACCTTCAGGTGGCTGCCCCAAGGGGCACGGAAGGGGTGGTCCTTTAGAACAGGAGTCATTCCTGACTTTTCCCGTCCCGGACAGGCACTCATCGGACGCACGCAACATGAAGTGCATCTACGGAGAGTGAATTCATAAAAAATAACTCCACACACAGGCACGCACACGCACACATACCTTGTAAACACAGCCTGCCAACCTCTCTGGAGTGTTTACAGCCCTTAGTGACCCACAGCAAACACAGCATCCCCACGGCGGCTGCTTTGGACAGCTTTAATGATATGTTGGCTGTGCTTATCTGCTAGGGCTAAAATCCGGGTAAACACCTATGTATCTGATTTTCTACTTTTGTCAACTGGCCACCGGATGGGTGGGAGAGGCTGGGGTCCAGGCTCATGTTTGCTGTTTTCCTTCAACCATGCACTCTGTGACTCTTGAAATGGCTTAAGGGGGTTAAACTCATCTTTCAGAATGGCTAGAGGGTCCTGGTATATCCTCCAGTAAACTCGATTGGAATGTTACAAGGAACGCAAAGCAGGCATAATGACTATTATGGAAATTTGAAGGCCAAATGAGCCAGCGACCAGTCCTCTGGAATCACCCGATCTCATCAAATCCCAATATCTCACACTTCAAAACGTTTAAGAAGTTTACACACACATACACACTCAATCGATTTGTTTGGACTCTGGATAAACGGGAAACCTCCTCCCTCCTGTGGCATCGGGCTCGTGAGTGTATGAAGGATGCCAACCACACAGATTCCTGTCCGACAATTCCGAAGTGGGTGATATGATCCCATTTAATAGATGGGTAAACTGAGGCTTGGGATCTTAAATCATTTGCTTGGGGACACATAGCTAGTAGTAAGCAGAAGCGAGTAACCAGCGTGTGTTTGACTCCAAAGCTGGTGCCCTGTCCTCAAGTGTCCTGGCAGAAGCAAAGCGTAATCCTTCTTGCTGAGCAGTCACCCAGGGTGAGGGTGCTGGCCCACAGGGGATCTCCCCAGGGAAACCAATGGGAATGGTGTTCAAGAGCAGTGACTTTCACCCCCGAGCCTCAGCAGTCTCTGTCCCGCTCAGGTCGCCAAGGACGTCCACACTAAACCCTGTGGTCCTGGTGGCTGGCTTTCTAAGAGAATCCCCTGTTCCAAGGTGGAGATTGAAATCTCATCCCTAACCCAGCAGAGACCCTTTACAGAAGGGATAACACAAGACCAATCTATTGCTGAAATTGCTAAAGGCACAAAGATAAGCAAATGCTTGAGTTGCTTAAAACAAGGAAAGTCAAGGAGAGGACAACCCCCGCCCCCTCTTTTTAAAGATAAAAATTTAAAGAGAAAACGGACCTGAAACCTCATGTGGCTCTACGTCTTAAACATCAACACAAGGTCTTTCCACACCGCTTTGAGGTCCTCAGCCTGGGACCCCACCGTCAAATCCTGGCTGTGACACCTACCAGCTGTGTGATCTCAGGCAAATTACTAAACTTTCCTGAGCACCAGTCTCCTCACCTGTGGACCGGGAAGAGCGATTGCACCTCCCGGCTGGGGTCCCTGGAGGACTGATTAAGACAGAGCACCCCATTGGGTGAGTACCATCACCGGCCCCCAGGAGGGTACAGGACAGCAATGAGAGCCAGTACCCAGATCCACAAGGGCCTGGTGCCCTCGGCCGGGGGGGGGGGGGGGTGCTTTATGTGAGGGGGAGGGGCAAGAGGCGATAAGAACACAAATGACTAATAAAAAAGGTAGAGGCTGGACGAGGAGCCATTAGGTCCTGCGGCTTTTGAAAGCTGGGGTTCAGAGAAACCCTTAAGGAGGCAACGGCATCTGAACTGGGCCTCGAGGTCTGGCTGGCTTCAGATGCGGACAGATACGCTGTCCAGTCTCCAAATTTACTAACTTACCAACAACTCTGAAACAATGGCTTGGGGGTGCCTTTAGCCGAAGGGTGAACACCCTCTCGCCTTAGGGACCCAGCTCACTCCCGTCTCTGACCCCGCTGCCCAGATGCTACCCAGCACCCGCTCCCATCATGCTAACCCTTCACCTGGCTTTATTTTTCTGCACAGCACTGGCCATCTCCTGACACATCTTGTGCGCCCGTGCCTGCTGGAAATCTCCTCCCACGATAGAAGCTCCATGGAAACAGGGGCTGCGGCTGTCCCCTTTGCTACTGTATCCCTGGCAGCTACGACAGTGGCCGCGGTAGTTGCTCAAGAAATGTGACTGAATGGATGGACGACCAAAGATGGAAAGAATTCACGCCGCAGCCTAAGAAGCTTCAGGGAGCACCTGCTTTACTCTGCGGGGGGTCTGGGTGACCTCCCCTCAGATGGAGTTAGTCCCACGGTGCCAAACAGGGAAACTGAGTTACCGACTTTCTCAAGGTCACACAGATTTGAGGCAGAACCAGGTGCGGACCGAGTGCGTGTCTCATCTCTGCCTCTCCTGCTCTGGTCCTGTGCCTGAAAACGGTCACCTCCCCTAGAACTGGCCCCACTCTGGAGGCCAGGGCTGTCACCGGCACAGAGCCTGTCCCCCTCCTGATCTCAGGGCACCCTCCGTGAGCAATGTCAAGGTGTCCAGCCTTCCAGCCTGCCAAGCCAGCATCCCCTCTCCCTTACCCCTCCCCCACACCTCTGAACGTGCCAATTCCCAGACCCTGTCATCCAACAGGGCAACTACGTGCAGCTGGAGACCGAGGGGCAGAGATCCTGGGACTAGTCACCTCACAGCCTGGCTAAAATGTTTATTTCAACAGTAATTTCAGCTTGCGGTTCCAAGCCAGAAGAGCTCTCATTTGCTTCCCAGAGGAAAAACTCCTAATAACAGCCAATGTCTCAAACCATTCGTGGATTCTCAAACATCCACGTCCATGGCAGGCCAGCCTCAATGCCCAGCCGGCACGGAAGTTCTCAGAAACTGCACGTGACCTTTAAGAACCGGGCACCGGAAGAGGGTGAAGGGTGGGTGGTGGAGTGGAGAGAACTCAAAACTTTCTGGTGTAGCCGCCGGCTTGATCCTGTTTCGCGCCAGGGATGCCATCTGTAAATCAGAAGATTTCCACTGCTCTCTGCCCTAAAGGGACACCACGAGGGCCATTGGAACAACCACCACCCCCCCAAGGCCTTGGAGACCCAGCGTTTCTCAGCTACACCGTATCATTAGGATATTGTTATTATGAATACACAAACGGAGTCTTTGTAGACACAAAGTAAACAGACCTATCTCCACCCAGCCATCTCCTACACTTTTACATAATAACACCCCCCCCCTCCCCGCGGCACAACAGTCAGCCTTGGATCCCTGAGGTATTTTACACACAAGACAAATCTTATCTTGGCACAGTTCAGGAGGGTGGTGATGGAACCTACAGCATCACATCTTAATGGGAAACCGAGTCAACGGGGGCACTGACAGGTGCCCCACAAGGGAAGCTGACAACTAGCCTTTATTATGCGTCAACTAGGAACGAGGCAAGGTGCTTTGCAGACACTAGCTTTCAGGTCATCAGAATGTTAGTTGACATATGTATCATCCGCCACGTTTCAAATGGGTAAACGGAGTCTCAAAAAGATAAACAAGTTGTCCGAGCTCTGCTTGCACTTTGCATCTGTGCTCTGTTTTATAGCAAGCTATCTTTTCTCTAACTGCTCTGTGCAACTGGGGAGGAGGTGGGACTGTCTCCAACAGGCCCAGCCCCAAGGCCAAGGGTTCAGGGATTCAAGCTACTTCCAGGGCTCAGTGTCCCTTTTCTAGACCCTTGGTGGCCCAAGACTTCAGGGGCTCCAGGACACCAGTGGCAGCTCAGCAGGTCAGTGGTCCCAGCTCCTGTGGCTACAACTGTGATACTCAGGACTCTGTCTCCCTGGGAGACCAACACAGGCAGCCTGGAATTAAGGGGGCCTTGCTGCTGGCTTTTTCTCATAGGAAAGAAATAATTATTAGGTAAATAAGCCTGGTGTTTCCCAGCTGGTTAAGCTTGCTGTCTGGGAGAGGCATTCTACTGTCAACTGAGAAAATTTGAAATCGTGGCACCTTGGGCAAGTTGCGTGTTCGGTCCTTATCTTCATGGAGATAACACAGCCTGGCTCCCAGAGTTGTGATAAAATTTTAAGGAGACACTGCATGCAAATTACTGGAACACAACAGGTATTCAAGAAATAATGAATCATCATGTTGTACTCCCTCCACCCCCATTTTTTCCTGGAAAAAGTATTCAAACTTCAAACTGATGGTGACAGACACTTCTTGGAAGCCCTTCATCTTCCATCTAAATTTCTTCCTCCTCTAGAGTCAAGGGGATCCAGGGATTCGGTGGGACCCCCCCCCCCCAGACATAACTTGCGGGGATGGGGTGGCGGGCAGCTGAGACAGGAACATAATGAACCTGGCTGCACCTACTCAGAACATTTTAACATTAAAACGCGGTTCTCAGCTGGGGTCAGATTAGCCCATGATACGCAACTGGACCATTTAATTTGTGTCTGCACCCCCTCGATCTCTTTCCGCATCAGTCCTTCAAACGTAAGAGAAATCTCTACCCTCCCGGCAAATGCAATTCATCACTTTCCTCTCCGAGGGGCAGCAGGAGAGCAGGGCTCTCCTGGCCCTTTACGGGGCTGCCAGGTGGGTTTACAGGTGCGGCCGGAGAGGGGCGGCCCCAACTTCGTGCGGGGCTGGCCCCTTTCCCACGCTTCCCACGAAAGTCGCGGGGCCCGCCCAGAGCAAGGTCTCCCTCCAGGCGCCGCGGGATCTCGCCGACTCCGGCAGGCGTGGCCTTGACCTCCCTCTGCAGCTCGCTTGGGGGCTCGGCCGGAGAGCTGCGACCCCGAAACCCCCGCCCCCGCGCCGCAGAACTAACTCCGCGTCCCGCGCATCTCCCCTGGCGCCCCTCCCCGCGCTGGGGTCGCGGCGCGCGGCGAGAACTTTGCCACCCGCGCGCGGCGATCCCGGCCCGGAGCGCCCCCGCGCGCCCGGCCCCGGCGGCTCCCCGGGCCTGCGGCCGCGCCGCCCTCCCCGCCCCGCCCCGCCCCGCGCGCACCTACCCGGCTGGCTGCAGTCGCCATCCGCTCGAACGGAGGGCGCCCCGGCGCGGGGCCGGTCGGCCGGCCGCGCAGCGTCCGCACCCGCCTCGCAAGCTGCGGGCGCCGGGGGGCGCGCCGGCCCGGCCCCCGCCCCGCAGGAAGGCGCCGGCTCGCCCTGCGCCGCCAGCTGGCGGACGCGCTCCCAGGTGCCCGAGTCGGCCGCCCGCATGCCGCGTGCCCGGGGAGGGGGGCGCTGCCGCGGCGGCGCGGGGGGCTCCGACGGCGGGCGCCGGGCTCACAGCCTCCGAGGCCGCCGCCGCATCGGGGCGCAGCCGAGCGCCGTCCCCGCCGGCCGCCGGCCGCCCGCGCGCGCCGCACCCGGGCTCTCCGTCCGGCCGACGCCGGGCAGTCCGCGGCCGCCGCACGCGAGGAATTCGGCCGCCCGCCTCTCACGTGGGAACGGCCCTCACTCCCGCGGCTCCGCCTCCCGCTCCTTCCGGGCTGGCGAGGCCGCTGGCCCCGCCCCCCCGGCCCCGCCCCCGGCCCCTCGGCGGCGCCGGGACTCGCCCCACGGCCTCGGCGAGCGCTTCGCGGCCCCGTTCCGGGGACGCTCGGCGCATCCCCCAACATGGTCATTTCTGGAGACACTGCGGGTCAGAACGACAGCCAGTGGCGCACGGGTCGGAGGGGGACAGGCCTGAACCAAGATCTCTGAAAGCCCAGAGTGCGGGCATCTGGGGGACGGCTGCCTGGAACCCCGGTTTGCCGATGTCTCCACTCTTCCGACACCCTTGTGACAGCCTTGCTGAGGAGCTGAAGTCCCAATAGCCGACCAGGAGAGGGCAGCACGAGTGGACAGGGAAAGGGGTGGTGGCCCTGGGACATTTCCTGCACTCACCTGTACTATGACCCACCAGGCGTGGGGGGGGGAGGGGACGGGGGGTATGTCTGCATCTCACTTCCCTGAGCCTCAGTTGCCCCATCTCTCAACTGAGGCATCGGCAATTCCCACCCTGTCCACCATGCCAGACGCTTCTGAATGCCCCTCTGCCAGAGCCAGGAGGCAGGTGAGGTGATTCCCAGGGAAGGCCAGGGCCTGGACCCCGGGAGTCGGGGGGGGGGGGGGGGGGACGCAGTTACTCAGCCAGCCAAGCCCCTAGGAGGTGGCACCTTGGGTCTGCAAACCTAAACCTGCCTGCTGGAGTGGGTGCACCAGTGGCTGGCAGTGCCTGCTGTAAAATGAGTTTGCAGCTCCCAGCCCCCTTTGATCTGGGGATTATGATGCTCTTTAGAGGGACTAATTATCTCCCCGCAACCCCAGGAAGCAGGTCCAGTCTCCCCCCTATTGTACACATGGGGAACGGAGGCAACATAGCAAGAACAAGGCAAGAACTCACACACTCTCAGTGATGTCCCCGGCCTCCCCTTCCAGGCAGCATGCACCAGGCCTGGCTCTCTAACCTGTGGCTCCCACGGGCCCAGGCCTGAGCTCTGGGAATTTCTAGGTCACTGGCATATGCCTCTCCAACAAGCTGTGGGAAACAAACTATTTCCCCACCCCCACCCCCGCCCCCAAGTCTCTAAAACTGTTCATGGGTCACTTTCCTGTCTGTGGGCGAGGAACCCTGCCCCGGAGCAAGCACTGTGGTCTGGCCACCACCCATCGTGGCTTTCCCAGCTTCCACACCCGACGTCTTCCTCCCTCCTCCCATGATGTGGAAACTGGCCTGCCTCAGACCCCTGTCTGGAACCCCGACTTCCCACTGGAAAGCTGACCGGTAACATCAAATGCTGGTGATACCCCAGCCAGGGGAGAAAACTACCCTCAACACCCACACCACTCTAAGGGGAGGAAACTGACCACCACTGGTCACACCAAGTGACAGGAGATGCTAGGAATCCCCCCAGTTCTTCCACCTTTTCTGGGATAACAGGCAAACCAGAACCAAAGAAAGATTGCTCTGAGCCCCACACAGGGACACCCCACACAGGACTCTGTTCCAGGTGCCTTCAGGGACCCAACTGGGGGCATAAATGAGTGGGTGGGCTGTACAGGGCTCGCTGTGGTTTGTTTCAGAAGGGCATTTAGGTTGTAGTCTTTTGACTTAGACACGTGTTGCATATTAAGCCCGTAGGAAGGATATTTGCTTCCACAGAGAAGCATTCTCCTTCCCGTATTTCTTGAAGTACATGGAACTCTGCATCTGTCTTCCCACTTTTGATGGAAACATGCAATTTCCTCTTAATTCCACGGCAAGAAAACAGCAGCACAAGCCTAAATACGGAGCACTTGCCACTTGGATTTAGTGTCACGGAGACTTTAGGGAGCGGTGGGGACTGTGGCAGACAGGAAGCCACCAGCCTCCCTGGAGAGGAGGCCGTAGATTGCTGTCATGCAGAAATGTGGCTCTGGTGTCACCAGGGGTGCTGTTGTGTTTTTTAAAAGAACTATTAGAAATATGAATTTTTTATGTGTAACCTAAGTTCAAAATGTGGACAACTCTTTAAAACTTACAAAGAAGAAAGAGGAGAAGGAGAAGAAGAGGACAGAGAAAGAACAACAAAGTAAACATGTCTAGAAGTTTCTGTGTAGCCCACTGGCTACACGTGCTCATTTCACTGCTACCGTTATGGGCCCCCCTGTGACCTCTCAGAAGTCTGCACATGCTTTCTACTTACATTTCAATAACCCAAGCCGCTTCTCAAGCCCACAGCCCTGGGGGATTTCCGCGGCTCTCCCTTACTCAGCATAGTTTGGCCTGGCTGTGTGTGTGAGTGCACGTGTGTGCTTGTGTCTGTGCGTCTGTGCTCCCCACTTTCAGGGTCAGGACTTCAGATGGCAGTCGCACCCACCTTCCCTCACTTCCTGGGGGTCCTCCGACGGCCCAGGCCTCCCCCAGGCAGCGTCAGCCTCTCTGTCTCCCCACTGGCAACTCTGCTAGCGAGGCAAACCTCTGGCACCAGCGACGGCCTGCAGCCTTCCAGAAAACCATCTGCCTCGGGTGGGAGGTGTTTCTTCCTTGAGGTATGTTTCTCATTATGAGGACACCCTGGACCCAGGGGGACGTTTCTGCTCAGTTCTGCAACAGGAGGTCCAAGAACCAAGTGACAACCCATTTTCTGCCCTGGGCACTTGGGCAGGCCCTCCAGGAATGATAACTCCAGGGCAGTTTTTATTGGAAACTCCAAGACGGAGCCAGCTTCTGAGCGTGCGACCTCAGAAGGGCCCTGCTCTTGGGTTAATGCTCTGCTGTCATCGCCTTGAAATCCTTAATTAGTTTTGAACTAGGAGCCTCGCACGTTCATCTTGCACTGGGATCTGCAAATTACCTAGCTGGTTCTCCTCCCAGAAGATCTTCCCAGCGTCTCTGGGGGATGCTGGGAATTGATGTTGGAGGCAGCTGGGCCCGGGGTTTGGTTCATTCCGTCCTCCAGGGTACGTTGTGTCGGGCCTCTGTGAGGCAGCAGGAAGGATCTGGGGGTGGGGAAAGGCAGCAGGAACTTCCCCATCCATTCCTCCAGAAAACTAATTAAGGAGCAATGGCATAGTGGGAAATCGGGTGGGGGGATGGGCAGTCAGCCAGAGGGGGTGGAGGATGCTCTGGTTCTGAGCTCTGAGGCCAGCCAGTGTCCCCATGACCCTGATCTCAGGATGTCAATGGGGTGCCGCCAAAGAAAACACAAAGGAGGCCGGGGCAGGGATGCTAGGGATCAGCACGGTTCCCATTCAAAGTATCCCTTGGCTTCCAGGGAAACTGCCCTTAGATCACAGGAAAAGATGACAAGATACATTTGATTTAAGGAAGGAAGACCAGAAACGTTGTATTAAAAGGCCTCACTATATTTGATACATGCTTGAAGTTGAGTATCTGAATCCACTGGAATTTTTCAGGTATTTTTTTTTCTTGGCTATGTTTTTAGTATTTGTAGAGGAGATTTTACTAAGATCTTCCAGCCAACATTACTGTGCTCTCTCCAAACACCTGCAACGAAGACAAAGTGGCAATTCTGGATTCCCAGGAATCCGCACAGGTTTATTTGTAACCCTCGCAATGCTGCCAGGGAGTCTGGAGCCCTCAGCAGGGATGTTAGGTCCCCGCTAGCTTGCGTGGGACTGTGGAAAAGGCTCCTTCTGTCTCAGCCCCTCACTGGCAAAAGCGGAATGAAGAGCTGGGTTAGTGGATGTGAAAGGGCTTTGCCAGTTCTGCCTCTAGAGTTGAGCCGGTCTTTTCTGTCCTTTCTATGATGGCTGTGTGGGTGTCACTAGGAGTGACAAGCAAGTGTATTAGTTGTCTGTTGCTGTATAACAAATCACCCCTAAACTTTGCAGCTTCAAACCACCAGTATTGGGGCGCCCGGGTGGCTCGGTCGGTTGAGCACCCGACTTCGGCTCATGTCATGATCTCGCGGTTCATGGGTTCGAGCCCCGCGTCGGGCTCTGTGCTGACAGCTCACGGCCTGGAGCCCGCTTTGGATTCTGTGTCCCCCTGTCTCTCTGCCCCTCCCCCTGCTCACATTCTGTCTCTCTCTTTCAAAAATAAATAAACATTTAAAAAAAAACAAACCACGCCGGTATTTATTATCTCTCTGCTTCTGCAGGTCAGGATCCAGGCGTGGCTGAGCTGGGGGCCTGTGGCTCAAGGCTTCTCATAGGGTGGCAGCCGCGGTAGCCTTTGGGTCTGCGGTCACCTCAAGGCTCTACCTGGGTGGGATCTACTTCCAAGCTCATTCTTGTGGCTCTTGCAAGAGTCAGCTCCTTATGGGCTGCCGGACTGCAAGCCTCAGCTCCCCGTTGGCTGTTGGCCACTGGCCGCCCTCCACGCCTCACAGAGCCACACACAGAATTGCAGCTTGCTCCTGCCACAGGGTTCTGAGAAAGGGCAAGAGACGGTGCGCCCCAGACGGACGCCATGGTCTCCTTGTAACCTCACGTCGGACACGACATCCATCACCTTTTCCGTGTTCATTAGGAGTGAGTCACTAGGTCCTGCCCTCGTCTCGTGGGAGGGGTTATAGGAAGGCATGACTACCTGGAGGCGGGGGTCACTGGGGGCCATACTGGAGGCTCCCCACCCCGGGAGGCTGGGCGCCCGGGCGCCCGGGCCTCGAATCCTGGCTCTGGCACACACGGGTACATGATGCTGGACAAACGATTTGCCTCTGGAAACCTCAGGTTCTTCATCTTTAAAATGGGGAGGACCGTGGCTACCACCTCAGAGGTTGTGGGTGGGGGGTTTCACTGATAAAATGCACATATGGAGCTGTAAATGGTGCCCGGCACAGGGTAAGCCCTCGAAAAGCGGGCCGGAGGGACACGCCCACTGCTACTAAGTCAGACAGGTGCTACCTGCTATCTCCATGGAGCTCTGCAGCCTGGTGACTCGGAAGGCCTTTGGCAGGCCCTGGGATGCCTTTGTGACCAGGGCCACCAGCAGGGATGGTGCTGGTCTTCCCTGGCCATCCCAGTAGGACTCGGGGGCCCAGGTGCTGCAGGAGGATTAGACTGGGATTTTCCTCCAAACCTATTTAGACCTTTGCCCTACGGGGATAGAGGATTTACCCACGATCCATCTTGCCATCTGTCCTGGCGAGGTCTTCCTGGCTGGACACTTTTGTGCGCCTGTCATGGGCTCACTGGTACCCTTTGACGATGTTCCCGGGGCCCCAAATGACCTGGCAGAGATCCTGATCCCCTCTGAGGGCTTGCAAAGGGCCCGCCCTGGGGGCGAAGGCTTAGCTCAGTCCTCGGGCAGAGCCAGGCATTGAAGTATTTTCACAGAGTGCAGCTGGCCTCCATGCCCTCCCTGCCTGTCAGACTGTCTTGGGTCCCGAGTGAGATTCTCAGCTGCAACAAAAGGAAAAAGTTCTGGACAGAGGCCACATCTTCATCTCCTCTAAGCCCCTTTTAGGGGAGGGTTTTTTTTTTTTTTTTTTTTTTTTTTTTTTTTTTTGGTCAAAGAGGGAGGTTTCTGCAGGAAGTTAAAATGTTGCAGCTTATTCAGAATAAAAACAATAACACCAAAACACCATGACTTATAATAATACTGGCATACATTTGCATAGTACTTACTATATGTGTTCTAAGTACTTCACACATTCATTTAACCCTCCCAACAACCCTGAGAGATACAAGTATACCATACACTACTTTATCATCTCCATTTGCAGATGAGAAAACAGACACAGAGAAGGCAAGTCACTTACATAAGGGCACACAGGCAGCGAGTAGGGCAAGCAGAGTTGAAGCTTATGTAGTCTGGCTGCAGACTCCATGCAGATGATCACGATGCTCCTTTGGCAACACGTGTTATTGGTTGAGTGCTCACTCCGCCACAGGGACCGCTCCTTCTAGCTCCTTCAACCCTGCAAATCACTCTATCCCCATGTTCCAGATGAGGAAACCGAGGTTTATGGAGACAAAGGGACTTATCCAAGGTGATGTGACTGGTAATGCAGGGTTGGGAGTCTAACCCTCAGAAGGGAGGGGTGTTATCTGGGGAAATGCCCCCCACTTCAGGGTTACAGGAAATGCCTGCCTGTGGGCCTGCTGGAAGAGACGGATCCTTGCCTACCTCCTAAAAAGACAGCACTTAAGGAAGGGTTAAGCAGCTGGGTAGCGGGGCGGGATGGGACCTCTGCTGCCCCTAGTGGCCAGTGGCAGTACTTCACCTTCTCCAACTGGTTTCAGCAAGTTTGAACCAGGGGTTGGTGGGACCTGGGGAATGGGGCTGCTGTCCCCCGCCACAATTTTCAGACCCTGTGTCTCCCCTTCCTATGTGTGACTCAAGAGACACTGAGGGCCTTGGGCCAGTCAGCGCCCGAGGTAAGAATAACATGTACTGTTTACTGGGCACTTCTGCTTTGCACCAGGAACTCTTCTGCTAGGCGCTTGTTCCTTGGAGGTCATTTAATTTACCAATGCACTGAGGTAGAATCATCATTGTCAAGGGTTATGAGTAATATTGCATAGAGGACTTTACCCATATTAGCTCAGTTCAGTCCCCACAACACTCTACAAACACTGTCGTTATCCTCACTTTATCAGTGAGGAAAGCAGGAAACAGAGAGGTTGGGGAGGTTGCCTGAGGTCACACAGTACTGTATGGTGGGGCCAGGATTCAGACGCAGGCAATTCTGGCTCTAGAGAGTCTGCTCTCTCAACTATTATTCTGTCACTGTCATTATTATTATTGTTGTTGTTGTTGTTGTTGTTGTACAGTTGAAGAAACCAAGGCTTAGAGGGGTAAAAGGATTTGTCTGAGATCACCCAGCTGGTAAATGTAGGGCTGGTACTTCAACCCGGCCTGTCTTCATTCGTCCATTCATTTATCCGCTCACCAGACGCAGACTCTGTACCAACCGTGTGCCAGGCACTGCTCTGGGCTCCGGAGGTGAAGCCGGTCAGTAGAACCTGCTGTGGGCACCTGCAGCGACACCATCCCTCTCCCCACTTCATGTCCACGGCCATCACCTGCGGAGGGCTCTTCAAGGGGCGTGGGAGGTACAACTGATTACACTTGGGAGGGGCTGTTGGGAGGGGCTTTGGCTTGGAGTTCTGTACTTTCTTCCTGCAACTTCCCTTTACTTACTAGTGAAGTCGAGCAAGTCGGGCCACTGGGGCCTGGTTCCCCAGGGCCTGAGCTTCCCCACCTATGAAAGGGAGATAAGAATACTGGCCCATTCCCCAAGGCTGTTCTGTGAAAAGCAAAGGAGACCCCAGGTGGGAAAGCCCATGTAACTGCACAAGGAGGACAGCTGGGCCCTGTTCACGACCCGTTCACGAAAGGGTCCGTGTGTTAATTCGCTTGTTCATTTTATTCTGCACTCAGTGTTTGCCAGGAGTCCACTCCTGTCCCAGAGGCGGTGGCGGGAGGCAAGAGGACCCCAGCATCTAGGAGGCAGACACTCCACTTAGATGTTAAGATGAAAAGGGGGGACTTCTGGCAGATTATGCCATAATCTTCTATGCCATAGATCACTGGGGCTCTGATGAGCCTGTGCCACTCACCTCCTCAAAGAAACAAAAGGATCCCAAAGACAAACCTAGTGAACCTCTTCACGATTCTTGCACGCAGGGCAGGTGCTGAGGCCGGAGATGCTGGCCTGCCCTGCCCCTTTAAGGCTTAAAGTGCCCACCTCTCCTAGAGTGACTTAGCCTCACAGTGGCTAAAAGCAAGTTCGAACCATGGGGTAAGAACCCTGTGCTAAGGCCCGGCCTTTCCTGTGAGGATCTCTAAGCTACCTGTGAATAGTAATTAGGCATCTCAACCCTGAGGTGGGGGTTAGTTGTTGAAAGACAAAGCTGGCTTCGCCTTCTAAAAAAACCCAGAAGCCCAGAGAAGCTCAGACACTTGCCCAGGTGCACACAGCAAATCAGGGGCCCAGGCAGACGGACTAAGTCCTAGAGCAGCGATTCTCAAAGTGTGGCCCCTGGCCCAGCTGCCTCGGCACCATTCCTGTGCATTTACGCATTTATGCGAAATGCAAATTCTCTACCCCGCCCTGACCTCGTGAGTCACAAACTCAAGGGTGGGGTCTGACAGTGTGAGTTTTAACAGCCCTCCAGGTGACCCTGATGGTGATAAACTTGAGGGCCACTGCCGTGCCCAGAGGGAGGGCTGCTAGATTTTCATGTCCTTCCGAGTGGGGAGGAACAAGGCAGTGGAGCATAGCAAGGTCGCTTTCTCAGGGACTGTGGCATCAGAGTTACATAACCACCACCCCTCCCCCACCCTGATGGCTTTCTGCACCCAGACTCCGTACTCCAGGGCCCTCCCTTGTCAGGAGGCCACCTAGCCCTGGCTCTGGGAGGCCTGTCTGCACATGCCCGAGGCTGCTTGCCCGTAAATACGGGCTCTACCTGCTCGTCTAGCCACCCGCCCACCAGAACCCAGGTACGTCAGCCAGAGCAACTCCTGTCTTCTCCAACTCTGAACACAGAGCATACACGGCCTCCATCACCACCACACAAGCAGATTAGGGGGCTCTGTGGCTGCAAGTGCCCCCAGCAAAGCCTGACTTTGCCCCAAGCTTCTCCAGTGTGGGCCAAGCCAGGGAGGAAGGCAGAACGTTCTTTGCTCTGAACATTAAGGAGTAACTTTAGGCCCCAGTTTCGGGTTCTCAGGGCAGAAATCTGCAGTGGCCTCGAGTCCCGGTGGGACTAATTAGAATTGGTTCTAAATTCTTCTTTTCCCAGAATTGCCCTTTAAATATCTTTGGAACTGGTTTCAGGAGGCAGATACATAGGAAGGACTGGCATCGTCCCCTGAAGTTGCTCAACAAACAAGTAAAAAGGTGTTTTGCCAAATGTGAAAGAAGCTTCATTCTCTTTGTTTTTAAAAAAGCCCCGAGCTTTGAAAGTGGGAGGTTTCTCCCGGGTCAGGGCCCCAGGGGAGGGATTCACAGGTGTTCCTGGGCTAAAGGACGACCCCATGAGCTGCTGCACAGGCATGTTTCCACCTCCCTTGTAAATGCAAGGAAAGGACAGGTCTTAAACTTGATAGATGCCCATGGTGCCAGGCACACAGCAAGCCCGTGATCAGTTCTGTGGATTCATGAAAAGACCCTGAGTTCTAGCTCAGGGCTTCCCAGCTGCCTTGTGCCGAACTTAACGTGCCCCTTCTGTCACTCCAGCCCCTTGGGTTTCACCGAAGAAGAGTGTCCCATGTCCTAATAAGTTACAATAGCTACCATTTGCCGTGGGGCCCGTGGTATGATGGACCCTCTAGATGCATCATTGCATTTAATTCCACAACTTCCTTATAAGAAAGGGATACTGCTATTATACCCATTTTAAAGCAGAGTAAACTGAGGGTCAGAGAAGGGAGCAGAGATTGCAAACTGGTAGCCCTACAGCCAAATGGGGCCTAGGAAATGTATTTTCTTTTCCTAACACTCTATTCAGAAACATTTAAAACACTAGTTGCCAATATATATATTTAAAAAATTTTTTTAATGTTTATTATTCTTGAGAGAGAGGCAGAGAGAGAGAGCAAGCAGGGGAGGGGCAGAGAGAGAAGGAGACACAGAAACCGAAGCAGGCTCCAGGCTCTGAGCTGTCGGCACAGAGCCCGACACGGGGCTCAAACTCACAGACCTCGAGATCATGACCTGAAGTCGGCCGCTCAACCGACTGAGCCACCCAAGCTCCTTGCCAATATATATTTTTTAATGTTTCATTTATATTTTGAGAAAGAGAGTGTGAGTGGGGGTGGGGCAGAGCGAGAGGAACAGAGGATCTGAAGCATCGAGCCCAATGCAGGGCTTGAACTCACGAACCTGTGAGATCGTGACCTGAGCCGAAGTTGGACGTTCAACCTACTGAGCCACCCAGGTGCCCTGGTTGCCAATATTTTAAAGTGAGGATAACTTACATCAAAAAATTCAGACATTTAGCTTTACTTTGGAAAAATCAGGAAATCTGGTAATAGTGAGCCCCTATCCCATCCCACAGGGTAACACTGTGCCCTTTTACCCCCCTCCCCCCACCCCTGCCATACCGGCTGCTCCCTGTGGTCTTACCCCTGGCTCCCTTGCTCATGTAAGTGACCCGCCTGCGTGCTCCAGGCGTGGCATTTACAACCACTAGTCTTAGGCCACAGTTAATGACAGGCAAAGGCACTGCTTATACTGGGTCCATCTGTCTGTCTCTCTGTCTGTCTGTCTCCCCAGTGCTCACTCCTGGGAGATCCCGATGCGGCAGATCAGACAGGGCAGGAGATTCTGGTGTTTGTTCCATTGCCTGGGTGACCTTGGGCAGACTCTCCCTGGCTCTCAGTTTCCCCACCTATACAATCTGGAGGCCGGATAGGACATCCTATCAGCCTAAAGCTCCCCGCAGCCCCAGAGTCGGTTGGGAAGCCACCCTGGGGGCTGCAGACGGGCAGGATGTGGACTTGCCCACCTGAGCCGTCGTGTGGATGTGAGTACCTCCTGGCAGGGGACCATGTCATTAGCCCAGAGCTTTGCCATCAGTACCAGCAGGGGCCAATGGGCTGGCCCTTCCCAATGACAGGAGGGGGGCTTTCACCCTTGGAGAAGCTGCTAGCAGCAATAATCTAACTGCACAGAGCAGAGAGCCCATCAGATACTCCCCAGACTCCCTGCTCTGAAATGCAGGATGCCTGAGCTGGGAGGTACAGCCAGATTGTCCCTGCCTAGGTCAGTGTGAGGACAAAGATGCCCTCTGGGCACCGGGCAAGCCAGTCGGGGCTCCTTGCTGCCAAGGGGAAATGCTTATTCAAGTCCTAAGAACAGACAGCATTCATTCAAGCTCCCCTCTCTCTCCTCATTCCATAAACATTTGACGGGAGGCAACTGAAGCTCAGAGAGTGGGGAAGGATTGCCTAAGGTCACACGGCGTAGCAATGCCAGAGTCAGGCAGAGCTCAGGCTTCTTGAGCCCCTTTTTGGGGGGACTTCCCATAGTCTCTCTCCCTCAGGAATCTAGAACCCTCCAACTTCTTGAAACTGGGCTTCAGAGGGGGTTGGCATGGCCAGTGTGGACAGAGAGTGTCTGTGTGGTCCAGAGGCCTAGCAGGGGGCTTGTGCACGGTGTCTAAGACGCAAACCAGTGCGAAGAGAGTAGAGACCTGCAGGCTCAGGTCCCTTCTAGAAGGGAAGCTCAGTCTACAAAAGTTTGTCAAACTGGCAGCCCTCAGCCCACATTTGGCTCACAGACATATTTGTTTCTCCCACAGTGTTTAGTTTGTTTGTTTGTTTTTTGAAATCACATTAGCTGCCAACATTTAAAAATCAGGGGATTTCACATAAAAGACAGGATTTCTGGTTTCTCTTGAAGAGTCTTGAGATCTGGCAAAAGCTGGACCACATTTCCACCTGGCAAGGACTGGCAGGAGCTAGGCACTCTCTCCTTCCTCATGCTCAGACATCTTTCCTTGTCTATGTGACCTCCCTGCATGTAAGTTTAGGGATTTCAAAGACCTCTCTGTAGCCCCCTCTGCTAAAGTCACCCCTCTTTCCTCCTGGTCACCCTGGGAGGAGTTCTGGTTGATCAATGGTTCTCAATCTGGGGGCAACTGCGCCCCCCAGGGGACATTTGTATGGAGACATTTTTGGTTGTCACAAATGGGGAGGGGAGGTGACTTCTGGCAACCAGTGGGTAGAGGCCAGGGACGCTGTTAAACACAAGATGAACAAAGAATTATTCGGCTTCAAACATGAGGTTGGGAAACACTGAGCAGAGTCAAGAGAGAGCATGAGCCCCCACGAGCCCTTAGGAACAGGATCCTGAGAGGGAGGGTCACCCACGTCAGCAGGGTGGACCAAGTCCTTTTCCGTAATCATGGAGGGCCTGGAACATTCCCTTGTGGAACTAAGGGGAAAGCATTTACTGTGGCAGCCACTTGTGATTCAAGGTAGGAAAATGAATGTTAGAAGGGGTCGAGCAGAGAGAGAGAGAGAGAGAGAGATTCGCGGGCCGTGGGCATCCCAGATCCATCCTGGTAGCCAGGAGCTAACCGGCCTGGGCCATTTGTTCACCATGCATTTATTAAGCACCGACTGCATACTGAGCCTTGTGTTAGGAAAGTGGGAGAAAGTGATGATGTGCAAAACATAGCCTTGGCCCTCTCGGTGTGCGAGAGGTGGCCTGCTGAGAGGGGCTGCCACGGGAAAATGCAGAGGAGGGGCTCCTCCGGCCAGGTCCGTCCACACAGGCGTAGGTGTTATTTGGCCCTGGCTTTGAAAGGTGCAATCAGGAGAGGCAGAGACGGGGAGGTGGGCATTCTGGCCAGAGGAAGCAGCCCAAGCAAAGGTGCGGCGGCAGTAACAGACTCAGAGGCACATATCTGAGATGAGCTGTTTTCTGTCAGTTGGGAGCAAAACCGACTGGGAAGCAAGGGCCTGACGTTGGAGGAGGTTGGGGGGGCAGAGTGTAAGGGACCTCCAAGTCAACCTAAGTGGAAGAGAGAGGGCAGAGCCCATGGGGAATCCTTGCAAAGGCGGTGGGGTATAACTGTGACCCTGGAGAAGTCACTTTTAAGTTTGGCAGGTCATGATCTCACGGTTCGTGAGTTCGAGCCCCACCTCGGGCTCTGCGCTGATAGCACGAAGCCTGCTTGGGATTCTCTGTCTCTCTCTGCCCCTTCCCTGCTCGTGCTCTCTCTCTCTCAAAAATAAATTAAAAAAAATAATGAATTTAAAGTCTTAGAGCCTTGGTTTCCTCATCCGTTCAATGGGGATAAGAAGTGTAACAACTCTCACCTTGAGAGCTTCCCACGGGCCAAGGCACCAAACTCTATGTGATGTATGTAGTCCTTGTAGCAACCCTATGGAGTACCCACTGTTACTCGTTTCATTTGATAGGAGAGGAAGCTTCAAGGTAGGGGCTAGTCAACTAATCCTCCCTTTTCCAAGGATGCTTCTAGTAGGTTAACGAGGTAGGATTTGAACCCAGGCAGTCTGGCTCCAGGAGATGTGCTCCTAACCCTTCCACCCCTCTGCCTCTCTAGGATCTGCTGAGAGAGTTGTCCTTCAGAATAAATGAAATAGAGCAGGGCAGGTGCCCGGCACAATGCTGGCACAGAGTGGGTGCAGAAGCTGTAATATTTCACATGGAGTCCCGGCTCAGCTCGATGGAGCGAAGTCCAGTCTACAGCACAAGTAGGGCAGCAGAGATGTTCTGCAGGGGGCATGAGGGCTCTGGGGAGAGTTGGGGGTAGAGGAATGGTGCCCCCCCCCTTCAGGTGAGAAACAGCTGAGCCAAAGGTCTGGAAATGCCTCTCCCACTGGCAGTTTTTGAGAGCCCCCCCCCCCCCCAAATGTTCTCCTTTCCACCTCCTTTGAAGCCCTTTCTTCTATCCTTTCCAGCCCAGCTCACAGGACACTTCTTTCCAGAAGCAGTTCAGGACATGCCCGGGCAAAGTAATCACGCCTTCTTCTTTGTACCCAGCACATACTTTTCAAACTCGGTTGGCCCTCGTAGGGTATTAGGGCATCCTGCCACAGGGTGTCTTTACTGGGCACGTGCATCTCCTGGGGGCCTTATGAAACTGCAGATTCTGGGGTAGGGTCTGAGGCTCAGCTTTGCCAACAACAGGCTCCCAGGAGATGCATATACTGTTGGTCCGGAGGCCACACACTCTTGAGTGCCTTACTCTGAGTGGAAAAGTCCTAGGGCACTTCCTAGGGGCAGGGGCTTCACTTTACTAATCTTGGCCTTTGTAAATCCTGGCAGTGGGGGGCAAGGGGAGGCAAGAGTGTTGACCCATCAGGAGGGAGATTGCGTACTTCAATCTGACCTATATCTACGCTGCTTCAGAGACGCTCCCTCCCCCCGAGATCTTCAGAAGAGGGAGGCATATCCAGTGACTCTGTAACTGAGGGCAGGCTGGGATTATTTCATGGTCACCTAACCTCAGTCGAGGGTTGCCACCTTGTCTCCCAGAGAAATATGAGATCACTAGCGAGAGGGAACACAATGATTTTTAATGTTAACAATTCACTTGCATGTTTCAACTGCTCATTTGCGCTTTTTAAGAAAAAAAAATCAGTTTTGCTGTTTCGGGGTATCGAAAAAGACTTTTTGACATTTTCGTTTTATGGGACAAGATCAAAATGGCTGGACTCTACAATGGACTTGGGACACCTGGGCAGCGTGGGGGCAACATCTCCCAGGTCACCAGCCATGCTGTAACTCACTTCTGTCTCCCCAGGCCCCAGCTTTACTGAGATAAAATTCACATGCAGCACTGTGTGAGTTTAAGGTGTACAAGGTGATGATGTGACGCACGTATATGTTGGGAAATGTTTACCCCGCTAAGGTCAGCTAACACATCCTTCACTTTAAATTACCATTTTGTTGTGGTGCTGAGAACGTGTAAAATCTACGCTCTTGGCATCTTCCGCACATATAATATAGTATGGTTAACGACAGTCATCATGCCGTGCATTAGCTCTTTAGAACTTTGTCCTCTTACAATTGCCAAGTTTATGCCCTTTCACCAATATCTCCCCATTTCCCCCACCCCCCAGGCCCTGGTACCCATCGGTCTACTTTGTTTCTGTGAGTCTGACTTTTTTTTTTCAGATTCCACCCATACGTGATCCCACAGGATATTTGTCTTTTTCTGTCTGGCTTATTTCACTTAGCATAACGTCCTCCAGGTTTATCCATGTTGTTGCCAATGTCAGAATTTCCTTATTTTTTATGGTTGAGTAATATTCCATTGCGACTGTATACGTGTGCATGTGTGTTTATACCACATTTTCCTTATTTATTCAACGCTTGAGGGACACTTAGGTTGTCTTTGTGCCTTGGCTATCGCAAACAACGCTGCAGTGGATGTGGGCGTGCAGATGTCTTTTCGAGTGAGTGTTTTCGTGTCCTTTGGATAAACACCCAGTAGTGGTAGAGCTGAATCATAGGGTAGTTCTATATTGAATCTCTTGGGGAAACTCCATCCCCTTTTCCAGAGTGGCTGCAACAGTTTATATTGCCAGCAACGGTGTGAGAGGGCTCCCTTTTCTCCAAATCCTCGCCAACGTTCGTTATTTCTTGTCCTTTCGATAATAGCCATTCTAACAAGTGTGAAGTGACATCCCACTGTGGTTTTCATTTGCATTTCCCCGATGATTAGTGATGTCGAGCACCTCTTCGTGTACTTGGTCATATGGATGTCTTCTTTGGAAAAAAAAGTGTCTATTCAGCTCCTCTGCCCATTTTTAAAATGGATTTCTTTTTATATCGAATCGTCTGAGTTCCTTTCACATTTTGGATATTAGCCCCTTAACGGCTATGTGGTTTCCAAATATTTTCTCCCATTCTGCAGGGGGCCTTTGCATTTTGTTGGCTGTTTCTTTTGCTGTGCAGAAGCTTTTCAGTTTGATTCTTGCTTTTGTTACTTGTGCTTTTGGTATCCCATCCAAAACGTCATTGCCAAGGTCAATGTCACAAAGACTCCCACCTGTGTTTTCTTCTAGGAGTTTCATGACTTTAGGTCCCACGTTTGTGTCCTTAATCCATTTTGAGTTAATTGTTGTGAGTGGTGTGAGATAGGCAGCTACTTTCATTCTTTTGCATGTGAATGTCCACTCTCCCCAGCGCCATGTGTCAAAGAGACTGTGCTTTCCCCGTCCTGTATCTATGGCTCCCTCGTCAAATATTAGTTGGCCGTATAGGCGTGGGTTTATTTCTGGACACTCAGTTCTGTTCTGTTGGCCTATGTGTCTGTTTCTAGTCACAGCTCACTTCTGAGGCTAACTTTTCCTTACTACCTGGCATGGTCCTGGGTGTCCCTCTGCTGCCCTACCCCTGGCCACTAAGCCAAGGAATGAAAACAAATTTTAACATCCACTTAAGCAAAGCAATTAGCAAAGTCACCCTGCTCAAGGAAGAGAAAGTAAGAAAGAAAAAAAAAAAAAAAGCAAAAAAACCTCCAAACCCAGCATATTTCAAGGGTAATCATGTCCTGTTAAATTGTTAAAATTGTCCACTGTTCGTATCCGACTTCCCCTGGGCAGTTAATGGCAAGCTGAATTCATGTGGTGTGTCATTTTCTTATTAAGCATTCACATGAAGTAGTTGGTTTATCCTTATCGTTAATATTTGGCTAACAAACCCTGGGAGGATTTCCTGGACGCAGGCCTGTGGGACCTTTCTTTCTCCAGTGCGGGTCCTTGCTACTTGGTCCCCTTTGGCAGGCGGCACAGCAAACCAAGCCGGCAGGGGCTTCTCTACGCCAAGTGCGCTTCAGGCCCCGTGGGAAGAGCCCCGTGGCACCTGCAGACGATGGACATGCCTGGGGTGGGGGTGCGGGGGTTGGAAAACAACTTCACGGGCATCTGGAGAGACCTGAGCGGTGTCTTCTCCAGCAGGGAACCTGACGAGCCGCACACAGACCTGTCTATGCTGGTGCCTGAAGTGCATGCAAACGTCTCAAACCCTGCAAGCCAGCGTCCCGTGGCCCTTGTTTGGAACTGGGTTGCAAAGCCGCACTCACAGCTGGGGCTCAACATTGCAGCAACCATAATGAAGTACCTACCACGCACCAGGTTTTAGATGCATTTATCTCCTCTAGCCATAACCAAAACTCTGTAAGGCAATCCCGACGTCCATCTTATGAATGAATGAGGAAAACTGAGGCGCGTGGAGGGGGGCGGGCGAGCAATTTCCACAAGGCCACACAACTGAGAAGTGGCCACACTGAGGCTGGAACCTGGGTCTGCTGACTCAAGCCTGGGCCCCTAACCATCTTGCTGCTTAACCAGTCCAATGAGCTAATCACCCAACTCACTAACCAGTCGACCTGCCAACCTCCCACCAACATATGCATCCCTGGGTGCCAGGCCCTGAGACGAGGGGAGATTAAGACAAGAATCCTGTCCTACCTGTAGGACCCTTCACAGATTGCTTAACATCCCAGGACTTTAGTTTCCTCATCTGCAAAATGGAACAACAACGCTGCCTCCCTCAGTGGGTTAAGGGACTAAATGCACGTAAAGCGCTTAGGGCGGCATCCGCCACAGAGTAAGCATTTGAGAAATGTTACCTGTTAATGTCAGATGAATGGGATCGGGATTGTTAAACTTACATTTTGTTTCCAGTGTAATGTTTGAAGATTGATTTTCCCACAAGGCAACTTTTTACAAAGCCTGTACCCAGGGCTGGTGGAGAGTGTGGTAAGCTTCTCAGCCCGGCAAAGCGATGCCTACGTCATCTTGGTACATCTCTATCTTTAGCCACAAAGCACAACAAAGCAGGAACCAGCCCTCTACTCCTCATCCTCTCTCTGCCCATCTGGTGGATGCGATGGGGAAGAGTAGTCTTGACCTCTGGTCCCCCCGAGTGCCCGGCGCAAAGTCTGCCCCCTGTAGCCAAAGGAGGGGCACCCCAGGCAGACAGAAGGGGTGCCCGCCCAGCTGCCGAGGCCTGCAGGGCTGGGATGAAAGGGAGATCTACAATGATGGTCACTGCCAAAGTGGCCCCAGGGCCATCAAACAAAACCTGCCCTCCTGGCCTCTTGAAAAGCCGAGTTTGGATCCTGTGTTTGAGTTCACAAGTGTGGAGGTGTTGTTAGCATTTATCTTTTTCCTTTTTCTTGCATTTCCTATCCCTGGCATCTTACTGGGTGACCAGACAGACCATGGTAGGAAAAAAAAGGAGAGGGGGGAGGGGAGGAGAAAATAAGAGAGTATTTATAATGTATGCGTCTACGAGGACAGTTCCTTCAATTTCCAAACCAACAACAAACAGGACATTTTGTGTTCCGAAGCTGACCTGCCCACACTCTTTATTCCCTGTGGCTGGGCCTGGTGGCTCCCGTTCCTCTCACTGAGTTTTGTGCAAGAGCTTCTGCTCCATTCACCTAGGTTTAGTGATGCCATTTTCTAGAATGTCTATAAAGTTGGCATTTTTGGGGCGCCTGGGTGGCTCAGTCGGTTAAGTGTCCGACTTCGGCTCAGGTCACGATCTCGCGGTATGTGAGTTTGAGCCCCGCGTCGGGCTCTGTGCTGACGGCTCAGAGCCTGGAGCCTGTTTCAGATTCTGTGTCTCCCTCTCTGTCTGACCCTCCCCCATTCATGCTCTGTCTCTCTCTGTCTCAAAAATAAATAAACGTTAAAAAATTAAAAAAAAATAAAGTTGGCATTTTTTTTTTAATTTTTAAAGTTTATTTTGAGAGATGGGGGGAGGAGCAGAGAAAGAGAGAGAGAGAGAGAGAGAGAGAGAGAGAGAGAGAGAATCCTGAGCAGGCTCTGTGTGGTCAGTTCAGAGCCCAACGTGGGCTTGATCTCATGAACAGTGAGCTCATGACCTGAGTCAATATCAAGAGTTGGATGCTTAACCGACTGAGCCACTCAGGTGCCCCAATATAAAGTTGGCTTTTAAAAGGAACTGTATGTTGGGGCACCTGGGTGGCTCAGTCTGTTAAGCGGCCGACTTCGGCTCAGGTCATGATCTCACGGTCCGTGGGTTCGAGCCCCGCGTCGGACTCTGTGCTGGCAGCTCGGAGCCTGGAGCCCGCTTCGGATTCTGTGTCTCCCTCTCTGTCTGCTCTTTCCCCGCTCGTGATCTGTCTCTCAAAAAATACATAAACATTAAAAAATAAATAAATAAAAGCAACTGTATGTTCGGTCTCTAGCTGCGTATTTGGCTCTCCTTGGAAATAACACGGAAGATAAACACGGCAGTTCTCAGAACTCGGGGTTTCCTAGCCTATAAGGACCTAGGTCCATGGAAGCACGTTCTCCGTCCTTGTTTGCTCCCAGCACCCTGGCGCAGGCAGCGATGTTAAGCGCATGTCAGCCCAGGCTTTCTAGGTGCTTCACCCTCTGCTGGGTCCCTGCGTCCCTAACCTGCTCGGCAGATCGGCTGCCTCGGTGTGTGCATATCACACCCATCTGCGTGCACTGTCTTTTTCAGTTTCATCAGCGGAGAGTGCGGGTCACGGCGGGCAGACCCTCCCGGCGCTCAGAAGAGGGGGATTCACGGGTTCGCGGCCACGTTCCTATAACACAGCGTGTGTCACTCTCATCCCCTCGGATATCTCAGCGCGGACTCTCAGCTTTGACGAGACAGACGGGCTGAAGTCTTGCCACCCCGGAGAGGCAGCTACGGGCACGCAGCTTTAACAGTCCTTCGAGCTTCTCTCCCCGTGGCTGCTCTTGGGTGGGACCTGGATGGACCCACCCACCAGCGGGTCCCCCTGGCTTCACCTCCAAACGGATCTTTTTTTTTTTTAAGTATAACTTCTTTTTGAGAGACAGTGCAAGTGGGGGAGGGACAGACAGGGCAGAGAGAGGGGGATAGAGGATCCAAAGCAGGCTCTGCGCCGTCATGCTCCTTTCCTATCCAGCCTCCACCCAAAAGCCAGACGTACAGCCAGTCAGACCATGTGACCCCCTGCCTATAACTTTCCACTGACTTCCCGTTGTTCTTTGGACAAACTCTGAACTCCTGACTGTGGCATAACTGGCAGGATCTGTCCCCTGCCTGACTCCCCCCGCCCCAAACCCCATCCATCCCCACTTTGGCTTCATTCACTGATCTCCACTAGCCTTATTATCTTGTGAGTAAGCCAAGCCGCTTTCCACCTCAGGGCCTTGACACGTGCCGTACCTCCCGGCGAGAGGGGCTCTTTCCGCGTCCCACCTGTGCCCAGGTCCTTCTCCCTGTTTACGTCTCAGTCACAGACCAGCTCTTTCGAGGGGCCTGCCCCCACCTCCACCTGAAGCAGCCCCTCCCTCTGGTTGTCCCCAACCGATGACCACACTTTGTTTTTCTCATAGCACGTATGCATCTCGAGATCATTTGTTCAATGCTCATTGGTTATTGTTCTCTACCATACAAGAAGTTCGCTGAGGACAAAGGTCATCTGTGTCTTGTCACCACTGCCTCCTGGCCCTCGGCATAGGGCCCGGCACAGAGTGGATGCTCAATTATTTGTTGAATGAATAAATCTGTGGACACTCTGTGCAGCATACCCTAGTGGGCACTGTACCCACCCCTGGAATCACAGCGGTCTGGGTAAGGAAACTCTTTTCCCTGGACCAACCATGCCAGCAACTCTCTCCTTCCAGTGGCTTCCCCTTTCCAGACAACAGAGGAAGCCAGAAAGACACCAGCATAGTAGCAGCTGTACCCCACCCGCTAGGTCCTCCCTACCGGCCGGACCCAGTGCCTAAGCTCTTCCCAGGCATGCAATCCTCCCAATGACCCCACGGGGTCATTACTACTCTTGTACCCATTTTGCAGATGGTGAAATGGTGGCACTGACCAGCTTCAACTCGTGCCAAGTGTCAGAGCTAACTGCAGAGGCGGGGCTCTCACCTCTCCCACGAGCTTCTGCAAAGTGCAGGATCTCTCCCAGGGGAACTCAAAGCAGAGCTCGAGGGTGGGTGATGACGGCCCCTGAGAAGCAGTTCTGGGTCGGGGGCAGCACGCTCTCTCCTCTAAGAAGCCACCGCATCTCACAAACCCCACGCCCGGGTGCGCCGTGAGGAGCTCCAAGGTGCAGCCATCGGGGTGAGCAAATGACAGGGAGTCCCCGGGGGGGGGGGGCGTGCAGGTCAGCAGGCTCTGCCTCCCCAGCCATCCCAGTCCTTCCTGGCAACCTTGGCCCGAATCCCACGGGCCTGCTGTGAAGGCAGCCACAGGGCTGGAGCAATGGGGGGAAGAATGAGGGAGGAAAGACATTACTTTGGAGGATGGAGGGGGCGGGCAGGAAGGCAGGATTATGTCTGGCTTTTGTTGGCAGAGGGGAGAGGGCGGTAGGAAGCTGCCACCCTGAATGGCCAGGGCGGAAGTCCAGGGTCACAAAGGGAAAGTGAAATAAGGACACTGCTTCTTGAGAGGGCTGCTCAAATCCCTTGAGGGTACAGAGGTGGTTGTGGACTCTTGGGTACCTTCCAGGAGGGGAGGGGCAGGGAGGGGAGGGGGCGGGAGGGACACAAGAGAGGAGGTGGGGGAGGAGAGGAGAGCAGGGGGAGGAGGGGAGAGGGATGCACAGGAGAGGGGAGGTTGAAAGCCTGCGCTCATGATCTTGGCCAAGACATTACACCTCTCTCTCAAATTCCTTGGGACGCTGATAATTACCATATGGATCGAAAGTCACGTATACAGTTCAAGAGTCTAACAGAGGCTTGACATATCACAGGCACTTGAAGACCGTTCATTCCCTTCCTATTTGCCTCCCCAACCTCACATTTGGAAAAAGGAGATCAAGCCTGGGACCGAAAATGGCTTCTTTCCTTCCAATCATTCCTCATGGCCCAGACCCAAGTTCACGGGCCTCAGCTACCGGCAGCACGTACCCTAAAAGTCGGGCGGAAGGCTTTGACCTGTATCAGGTCAGAGGCTGGAGTCCATCTGTAGCCTTCCTGAGGTAAAGGGGCTCTACGAAAGGGTTGCCAGGACCAAGAGAGGGAACACATCGCCAGGTGCGACCACAGCCCAAACTCTCCAGGTGCCCTGATCCTCAGCTGGCAAACTATCTCCCTGGTCCCACCGGAGAACCTGAGCTAGTGGAACATTCCGTCTGGGCTCCTTGTTGTTGGGATCCTGAGCCCCTGCTTCAGCACGCACTCTCAGGTGCCCCGCTGCTGACCCCATCCACCCACAGTGGGTGACCTGTGCCTCCAAGAGGACGAGTGACGAGCTGAAGATGACATATCAATCTAGTGAAGAGCTGGGGACGGAACCAGGGTTTCCTGGTCTGCATAGCAGGGTCCCTTTCACTGCGCTTGGAGGGAAGCAGGTGTTCTGAGCCCCGAATCCAAACACATTTTCAGCTGAAGGCTTTTGTATCACTCCTGGGAGCAAGGGGGAGTCTGGGAGATGCAATCGGGATGCCGAAGCATGGCAAGTTTTGAGATATTTTGATGGCATTTAGGGGTAACGATACAGGTTCATTCATCCAGCCAGCAGTTATCGAACCGATAGGCACTATGTGCCGTGCACTGAATGCTAGAGGTACCGGTCCCTACCGCCTTAGGGTCCTTTGAAGTTGGGATCATTCTGCAAGCTGTGCGGTGGCCAGCCTTGCACACCATTGCTTTCCTCTCTGTGCAAGGGACTTAGTCATACAAGCTACCTGCCTAGCTCCACACTTGTGTGTGTGTGTGTGTGTGTGTGTGCGCGCGCACGTGTGCATATGCTCCAGCTGTTCCCTGCCAGTTCCAACTTTGGTCTGAAGTTTCTTGCTCCTTGTACCAAATGACCAAGACCTTGTCCGCTCTCCCTTGTCCTGCTCTGATTTCCTGATGCCATCCGGTTTTCAGCTTCCTGTCCCCAACCCCAACCTGCTGACCAGTGCTGACACCGGATGCTTTGCTTTGGCTTCTGGACCCTGGACTGTGTCTTACGCTGTCTACAACGGCACTCCTGAGCAAGGGCCCCAGTTCTGCCCTTGGGGGAGAGCATCAGCAGATCCGAGGCTCACCCTGATCCCTGACTTGTGCCAACTCCAGACCCTGCCTCTCCTTCTGCTCAGGGAAACTCAAGTGCTGGAGTCTGATGGCTGCAACTGATTCCTCCCCTCTGTAGAATAATGACCCCGTTTTCCTTTCTGTAGCAATCATCATGGTATGTCTTTGCTTTCACAGATGCAGCAAGAATGGCGTAATGGGGTGCACGTGGGTGGAGGACCCGGGAAAAGGGACGGAGAAGTCAGTTCATCTGAGCCAAAGATTATTGCTTTTACCTGTGCTCACCTGAGGTCCTTCCTCAGTCCCAGGCACCATTTAGTGAGGCCTGTGTTAAGTGCTCTACATACATAATCTCCCTCAGTTCTCTCTTAACAACCCTATGGAGTACGGGGGGTTGTCATCTCCACGGACTGGACATTGTGGGTGTCTCCTCAATACCTGTGCACCCCTCAAGGTGGAGCTCCTATGCAGTTTGCAGGATCCGACCCTGGCCAGCTCCAGGGATGAGCCCTGGTCAGTTTAAGCAAGTGGTTGTCACAGTGCGTTCTGAGGACCACTGGGGTCCCCGAGAGCCTTCCTGGAAGTCTGTGGGGCCTCACCTTCCCAAACTACGTATCTGCACGAGGCTGGACTGTCTTCGTGAGCTACAACTCCAACAACGGTATTATTGCGGCAGCCTGAGTGCGGAAGCGGGTATGAGACACCTGCTGTCGGACTTTAACCTTAAAGCCAGACTTTAAAGAGGTTTGCAAAAGTGTAAAACAGCGCCACTCTTTTCAGTAACTTTTTTTTTTCCTGCTTTGGAAAGTATAGTTATTATTCATAAGACACGTTATTTCTATTAACACGTCAATGGGTTTATTGTTATTTTTAAAGTAAATAAACATTTAATCTTTTTTGGTTTTAATTTCCAAATGGTAAAGTGAATAAATGCAATCCATAGAAACAATAGCTTGTAGGAGCCCTGCCTAAATTTTAAACGTGTACTGGGGGTTATGAGAACACAAGTCTGAGAACTGCTGGCTGAGCCAATCCCGAAATTCTGATAACCCTGGCCAGTGATTGGCTCAGGAGTTCAGGCCTAAGCCAATCAGCACGTGGCCTTCCCTTGGTGACCGCTATTGGCTGGAGAATAGGCATGTGACCAGTTTGGACCAATGAGATCATTGGAGTAGCTTCCTATGAGCTGTCCGGGAAGTTTGTCCCGATTCTCTGGATGATAGGAATAATGCCACGTCTTTCTCTGATGTCATTGTGGCGTCTGAACGTCAGCAGCTGGCTGACATCCAGCCCGAAGAGGGAACTGAACCCAGAAAAGGGCAGAGCCAAGAGAATCACCAAAAATGGAGACAAAGTTATGGATCAAGTTGACCTACATCTTCAAGTGCAGTGTCATGACTTAATAAACATCTTTATTTTTTTTATTCCAGCTGGATTTGGATGTTGAGTCCTTACAGATGAAGACATTTGAACTGCAAAACCCTCCTTTACATATAAGGAAACTGAGGCTCAGAGAAGTTAAGTGAGTGCTAGTAAGTGCCAAGTGCCAGGACCCAAACCCATGTCTCCTTGTAAACCTTTATTTTCCCACCACACCACATAGCTTTCAAGGTTAAGTTCTTGCTTTTCTCAATCTACAATCCAGATCACAAGAAAACGTCACTGGGTGGGGCCCCAGGAAGCTGGACAGTCTGAGATATTCAGGAGTGTCTCCCAAAGTCCCTCTCTTGGGGCCAGAAATGACAAGTTCCTTGTCTCACCTTTGGGATGTTTTTGTTTGTTTGTTTTTTTAGTGTTTATTTGAGACAGAGCGTGAGTGTGGGAGGGGTAGAGGGAGAGGCAGCCACAGAATCCCAAGCAGGCTCCACTCTGAGCTGTCAGCACGAGCCCGATGTGGGGCTCGAACCCACGAACCACGAGATCATGACCTGAACTGAAATCGGATGCTTAGCCCACTGAGTCACCCAGGCGCCCCCAGAATTTCATTCTTTACCGACTTGATGAGACCTAAGGACAGTGGGCCAGTTCGAGCGGTTGTTGGTTGCAAGCAACAGACAGCGGTTATAGCTAGTTCAAGCAGAAAAGGCACGTTTGTCTGGCTAGCTCACACATCTCCTGGAGGGTGGGAGAGACAGCCTTGGAGGGTGTGGAACCAGGAGGAGTGGCCCAAATCAAGCTGGCCAGGCCCCACTGTCCAGCCCAGACACTTATCTTGCCTACTGCCACTCCCCATGATGGACCCACGGGTGCCTCCACCACAGCCTGTGGCAACTGAACCTAATTTGCATTTCTTGTCACCTCTTTGGGGCACTGGCTTCCAGTTCTTAGGGTGATATGGTTGCCTCTGATTGGTGGAAACTAGGTCATGTGTCGAATCCTTAGCTGCAAGGGAGGCTGGGAATACAAGTCGCCTGCATTTTCAACTTGATGGAGGGGAGTGGACTCTTCCTGAAAGTACTTGGGGGCTTCTTCAAGCCCAGAAAGGAGGTTTGCATGCCGTGTGGACCGAACGAGTGACAGATGTCCACTATAGAAATGTACTCTGGAGAGCCACTCTGAGGCCCCTGAACAGTAGGCATGGTGGGTAAAAGCTCCTGAGCGCCTGGGAACAGGCTTCTCTCAGGGACAAATCCGTGACTTTTGGCCGGGATTTGGGCTGCCGCTCATGCAGCATGGCGGGTCCCTTGGCTCTCTAACCAAGTACAAAGCAAACTCAACAATGACTAGGGGCATGCCTGGGCTCAACACCTGCTCCATTGACTGACTTAACCCCTCTGTGCCTCCGTTTCCTTGCTGTAAAGTGGAGGTAACTAGACTTATCCCATGGTAGGGTTGTTGCGACTGTCAGAAGCTTCAGTATGTCAAGTGCTTGGCACTTGGCCATTAATTGTGACTTGTGACAGAACAGCGGAGGGGTCTGTCGTGTGTGAGCAACGTGGAGCCTGTCTGAATCCACCTGCCGCGCTCTGAGGATCTCTCTCTTTTCTCCCACCGCGTAGGATCTGCTTCTGTGATGGAGGAGTAAACAGGAGCAAAAACAAAGCCCTGTGTGTTCTAGAAAGCTTCCCTGACGACCCCCAGTCCCAGTGGTCTCTCCCAGCCTTCAGTGCTGACAGCGTTCACTCATTCATTCATTCACCCGGTGATTTCTTCCCGCTTGCCTCATTACTCAGCATCCCAATGCCTGACGGAGCTCCTTGAACCCTGGCCTCCTTCCTCTTGTAGAGAGAAGTTGGCTTCTTTCTCATTTGCACTCGCTCCCCCTTCTCCTGGGACATCTCTCTGGATCATCGCCAGGTCGACTTTTTTTGGTCATTCAAGTCTTAGTTCAAATGCCAGCTCCTCTGAGAAGCCCTTCGGGTTGTGTAAACCAAAGCAGCTGCCCCTCTTTTCTCCCTTTACTTTCTTTTATTCTCTGGCCTCAGGTGCTCTGAGCTGACCTAATGAGACTCCCGGGGCCGACTGTGACAGGGGCCATGGCTGTGGCCACCACGGAGCAGGCCGGCCTGGGTTCCGGGAAAGGAAAGCTTTCTGAAGCCGGGCACCATGGCCTGCAGCCTGTGTCTCACAGAACTTAGTGCAGAGTCACTGTACGAGGAAGGGCTGGAAAGACTCGGGACTCCAGGCCTGCCGTGAACTTTGGGAGGCCCACCGGCCGAAGCCCTTCCCCCCCAGGAAGATGAGCCCCTGGCTGGTTCTATACATCAGCTGGTGACAAGGGCATTGCGTGGCCCTTCCTGGCTGTCAGGGCCGCTCCCAGAGCCCTGGTGTGACCCGGAGGGAGACTGCCGAGGGATGGACTGTGGGGGCTTCAGCAGCTGACAAGGGGATGGGATCCGTGTTAATGAGAAGGCCTGCTGATCTGGCGGCTTTGCTAATTAGGCCACAACAGCTCCAGACCCAGCCAAGGAAAGCGGGTTGCTTATACTAATCAAGGGAGGTCTGCACTTCCTGGCTGGCCGGGCTGCCCAGAGACTGGAGCGTGTGCCCAGCATGCAAGGCATGGCGGGGGAGGGCTGGGGGGGAGGTGGGAGCGTGGGACCAACACTGTAAAAAACCAGAGACAGCTCCCTGGCTGCCCCCTAGATTCTGGGGCGGCCCATTGTCCCTGCATGGGGACAGGCGGCGTGGATAATGGCAGAGGCCGCCGGTGAGACCGGGAGAGGAAGGAGAAAAGGCAAATGCCAGGAGGGGCCGCTTACAGAATCCTGCTCTGGAAGGTGGGGAGACAGAGGGCGAGACTCGCTTTCCAAAACTCAGCCTCAAGTGACGGCGGCACAGCGGGCTACCCCATGGCATCTGTAGGCCTAGACTCTGTGCCTGGTGGGGAAGGCCCTTGCCCCAGGGCCGAGGGCAGCCTCTGCTCCACTGCGTCCAACAGCTGGCTGGATGAGCAAGGCGACAGAGTTGTCCCCTTCAGCCTAAGTCACAGATGTGGGCTATTTCTCAGACCCTGGAGAAGCCTCTGTGCGGATTCACTCATTCGTTCATTTGTTCGTTCGTTCATTCATTCACTCATGCAGCACCTCCTGTGGACCCCATTCCAGCCACCGGGCATACAGAGAGGAATGGTCCCATCCTTGTCTTCGAGAAGCTCGGAGTCCAGCGAGGACCACAGACCAGCAATTATGTAAGCATGGGCGGCACTGGCACATCTGGGAGGCCAAGCAGCTGAGCTGGGAAGGGGGTGTCCTATCCATAGCTGCCGTCTTCAGAACAAACACAGCACCATGCAGTGCTCTACGCCCTCAACATCACTGCCATCTCCAGTCTTCCCAGTGACCGTACAACCACCCCCCCCCCCGCCATTTTACAGACGAACAAACTGAGGCACATCGAGATTAAGAAAATTTTCCAGGGGTGCCTGGGTGGCTCAGTTGGTTAAGCGACCGGCTTCGGATCAGGTCATGATCTCGCAGTTTGTGAATTCGAGCCCCGCGTCAGGCTCTGTGCGGATGGCTCGGAGTCTGGAGCCCCCTTCGGGTTCTGTGTCTCCCCCTCTCTCTGCCCCTCCCCTGCTCACGCTCTGTGTCTCTCTGTCTCTCAATAATAAATGAACGTTAAAAAAAAATTAAAACAGAGTTTGTGGAGATAAGTTACACTATCAATATACTTTCATGAAAACCTCCCCAAAAAGCACAATAAAAAATATTAGAGCAAAAATATTAAAAAAAAAAAAAAAAAAGAAAGAAAATTTTCAGGCATTGCACAGGTGGTAAGAGGCGAGTCCGGGAGCAGGAGTGGGTCAGGCGACGGAGGAGAACGTGGTCCTGAGCAGAAGGACCAGTGTTTGCCAGGCCAGTGGCCGATGCTTAGATGCTGTAGCAGGAGGGGCCACGGTGAAAGCTGTGGGCTTGTGGGAGGCGGGGAGATGGGGGTGACAGAAGGCAGGAAGTTTACAATTTGACTCACGC
Source organism: Acinonyx jubatus (assembly GCF_027475565.1). Taxonomy (NCBI): domain Eukaryota; kingdom Metazoa; phylum Chordata; class Mammalia; order Carnivora; family Felidae; genus Acinonyx; species Acinonyx jubatus. The sequence continues at coordinate 10,635,283 of NC_069381.1, read as the reverse complement.
ACGGCCGATGCCCTGAGTGGCAGCGCCCTGTGCTTTGGCGGGTCAGAGAAACGTGCGTGGGGAACGGTTGGTTTGAAACCTGGAGCCAGAGAGTCATAACTGCGATTAATTATACTCTTCATCAACTATTTAGCGCCTCCCTTTGTAGCCGGGGCTGGAGCTGGGCCCCGGCTGCCTCATCAATATTTCAGATGTGTCTTCTTTTCAGCTCAAAATGAGCTTGTCATTTGCACAACTTTTGAGACACTCTGTTGGCAACGCTGTCTGCTCCTGAGCTGGGGTGAGATTTGTTACATTCGGAAGGTGCCTCCCTCGGGAAAGGGACTTTTCAGACCACTCTTGCACCTTCAACGTAGGCTTAAAGGGGACGGATCAGTGCTCCCCACTTTGAGCTCTCGCCCTCCTCTGGCCTCCAGGTACGGGGGTCTTAGGCCGAGCGGGGTGTATAGAGCTCCAGACGCGATATGGTCAGAAAGAGTTTTTCCAATTCTGCTTTTTCCCAGCCCACCGCCCTCTCTGTCGGGGAAGCGGCGGTGGGTGGGTGTGACGGCATGAAGGGTAGGGGTGGGGTCAGTTAAAGTGAGGGGAAGCAGGAAGGGAGGATGGAGGTCTTTGTACTCTGCACCCGCCTGTGCTCCATGAGGCATTTGCTTCCACAGGGGAGTGTCCCCCGCCCCCAGCCCACCGCCGGCCAGATCAAAAGGTTTCTGGCCTCCCCTGTGCAGCTCTGGTCATGGGAGCCATTTCTCTCTTATTTATTTATTTATTTACTTACTTACTTACTTATGAGAGACAGAGTTCAAGCGGGGGAGGGGCAGAGACAGAGGGAGACACTGAATCCCAAGCAGGCTCCAGGCTGCGAGCTGTCAGCACAGAGCCCAATGTAGGGCTTGAACCCACGGACCGTGAGATCATGACCTGAGCCGAAGTCGGCCGCTTAACCGACTGAGCCACCCAGGCACCACCCCCCCTCACTATTCTTTTAAAGGATTATTCCCTTATGGTGGCCTCCTCCTGTAGACTGGCAGCCTCGTGAGGCAGGGAACAGGTCCAACTTTGCTCATTATTACATCCCAGCACCTAGAATAGCGGCTGGCACATAGTAGGTGCTCATAAGTACTTGTGGAAAGGATGCATGAATGAGGGACAATCTCAGCAGATTGATGATTCTTTCCTTCCTCTCCCTCCCTTGCTTTCTTCCTTCCTTCCGGAAACTTCCTGTGTGTGCTGGGGATACAAGATGCGTCAGATGATTTGGCCTGGGCCCTGGCCATCAGATGGCTGGGCCTGCAGGAGACCCCACGGCCCAAGGGCAGGTGCTTCCTGGGCTCATCTGCCCATGCCGGAGGGGGCCGGGCAGATCTAACCCTCAGCACGGACACGGATGCCGCAGAGATGGACGGTAATTCAAAAGCCTGCTTTGGAGACACATTCTGGGGGGTTCCCTGCAACCTTCCAGCGCCTCCCTTTCCACTCTGCCCCTCGCAGAGCCTACAGGTAAAGCCTGCAGGTGGGCTCCTGTGGGCTGCCAGGGGAGGGTAAGATGCTGGAAATGTCGTAGGAGAAGCTAGCCTTCAAACAATCCAGGGACTGTAGGATATGGGGCAGGGGATGGGAGGAGAGAGAGAGAGAGGTGCCTCTAAAAGACAGACGACTCTCTTCCCATAATGACGGTGCAGGGAGGGCATCCAGATACTGGTCATCGTAGAGGACCCAGAGGCAAGCCCCCCGCAGGGACCGAACTCTGTTCTGCCGGAAGTGTTTTCTCCCTGGAGTTCCGGGAGGATTTAGGGCTTGTGGCAGAGGTGCTCGCCTGGGCTCCCGGGGGGACCTTGAGACTCCATTTAGGCCACGAATGAGGGCAGAGATGAACCACACATGACAGCAGGGCCACCACCCCGCGGCACGCTGCCTGTCACCTTGAGAGGGCAGGTACTTCTAGGTGTCTACACGGCTCACAGACGCTTTCGTGGCAAGCCAGAGGGCAAAGGCAGGAGGAACGGAGGAGGGAAGGCCAAACTCTCTTCACACTCCCCAGTAGCTTCCGATCACACGCACAGGCAGGGCCAGATCCAAGAGCAGGAGACACCGTAAAACCTCACCCAGCCAGACCCCAAATGCCACAGATCCCAGGAGGCTTCTGTCTGCTCTGCCCTAATGAGAAAATTACTTTAGGGATTGCTTTCTTATTTTCAAGGAAGTATCTACTCGTTGCATAAAAGTCAGACAAGTCAGGGAAGTAAAAAGAAAAAAGTGTAAATCGCCTGTAAAATTACACTTTCCTTACTGTTACTTCTATTGGCTTTTTTCCCCCTCAAACATAAGACCACACAGAATTTTCCGGCAATCAGATAGCATTACAGAGGCTATCTTGCTTTTTAAAATTTTACTATTAAATTTTTTGTTAAATTCAACAATATTCTACGGACATTTTCCCATGTAGCTGGGAAATGTAGCAATTTTAAACTGGTGGTTTTCATCAGAAGCACTATGAAACTGGATGAAATACAGATTCCTGGGCCCCATCTGGAGCCCTACCGGTGGATCTGCTGTGGGGTCTGGAAGTTTCTACATTGGAAGAGCCCCCAAGATGACTCTGAGTCACGGGATTTTGATCTATAGGATACCTTGAAAATTACCCCCTCCTGGGGTGCCTGGGTGGCTCAGTCAGTTAAGCATCTGATCTGATTTTGACTCAGGTCATGGTCTCATGGTTCGTGGGTTCGAGCCCCGCATCGGGCTCTGTGCCGACAGCAAGGACCCTGCTTGAGATCCTCTCTCTCCCTCTCTGTCTGCCCCTCCCCTGCTCATGCTGTCAAAATAAATAAATACATAAACAAACAAACATGAAAAAAAATTTTAAACACCCTTTCCTGCAATTTTAGAAGTTGGCAGGGCGAAAAAAGATTTTAACTTGTTATCAGGAATATTTAAAGCGTTAACTTTTATAGGTACTGAGGGTACAGATGTTTGGCTGCAAGTTATGTTTTACTGGATGTCTTTATATTTTTATCTGATAATGAACAAAGCCCAACTCTCAGATCATTGATGGTACGGGGTCTGGATCAAAACCTCGGTGGTAATTCAGAGCAAGTGCTAGAAAAAAGGATGTTTCTATTAAAAAAAAATTTTTTAACATTTATTCATTTTTGAGAGAGTGCAAGTGGGGGAGGGGCAGAGAGAGAGGGAGACACAGAATCCGAAGCTGTCCGCACGGAGCCCGACGCGGGACTTGAACTCACGAACCGCGCGAGATCATGACCTGACCTGAAGTCGGACGCTTAACCGACTGAGCCACCCAGGTGCCCCTGAAGAAAGGATGTTTTTAAAGGAAGGGATGTTTCTATTCATATGTGGAGAAAAAAAAATTTTTTTAAAGAAAAACATTTCAGCTTTTAGGGGATGTCATGGGTTTGGCAGATTCATTTTCTTCGTCTTGCGCTTTCGTCCCATCAGTGGCACGACGTCCCATCAGTGAGACTGATGGCCAGTGGGACTGCCGGATGGAGCACCGTCCTTGGGTCACGGAGGGGTTCAGCGACATTCGCAAGATGGACTTCTCCATCAGGAAAAATAGACATCAGGAAGAACGGGCTTCACATGCAACTGAAAGATCTTTCCCTAGGGGCGATGCAGAAAGGACTTCCTGCTCAATCTTCCATTAAAGAGAAATTTGAATTGCCCAGATCAGCCCGTTTCCAGAGTGGAGCATTCCAGCTGACCCAGCTGGGTTCACTTACCCCAAACCCAAACTTGTCCAGCTGGAAAAGGAAAGGTGATCGTTTGGCAAGTTCTGAGAAGCCCCGCGGGTTCCCATGGCAAGCTTCCCCTTGAAGTGCCTCAAACTGGGTTCTAACTCTAGAGTTTGGCTTTCACCTACAAGGTACTTTTTTTTTTTTTAATGTTTATTTTTGAGAGAGACAGAGCATGAGTGGGTGAGGGGCAGCGACAGAGGGAGACACAGAATTGGAAGCAGGCTCCAGGCTCTGAGTTGTCAGCACAGAGCCCGACGCAGGGCCTGAACCCACGAACCACGAGACCATGACCTGAGCTGAAGTCTGATGCTTAACCGACGGAGCCGCCCAGGTGCCCCTCACCTACAAGGTACGTTTCACGGAGGTTACCACCCCACAGTCTGATAGTTGCCACATTTGTCATGTTAAGACCATGGTCGACAAACTTTTTTGGTAAAAGGCCGCATAGTAAATATTTCAGGTCATGTGGTCTCCACGGTGTCCGTTCCAGCTACTCAGCTCACACTGCAGGGCAAGAGCAGCCTTAACTAATATGTAAATGAATGGGTGTGGCTATGTTCCAATGAAACTTTATTTATGGACAGCGACATTTACATTTCATGTAAATTTCACTTATGAACTATTCCTCTTCTTTTGATTTTTTCCAGCCATTTAAAAGTATTCCTGTTAGATGGGCTGTATGTACAGTGGGGAGGAAAAGGGCTGGATTTGGCCCATGGGTTGGCAGGGAGGGATGGGCTGCAGACTTTTCCAGGGTCAGAGCTGTCTCTGATAGGATAGGAATTTTCTCTGGGGAGACAATGAGTGCTAAGTCATTCTGGACAAAAACCAGATCTGGACGCCATCTCAGTTGGGTCTTCCCTACAAAGCAGACCCTAAGACAAGGATGTGGGCACAAGAAGTTTATTTGGGATTTGGTCCTGGGGAGCAAGAAGTGGGGAAGGGAGACAAGGAAGGTAGGCTGACAAATGGGTTCATGCTGTGACACTTGGGGTCAGTCCTCTGCAGCCCTCTAAGAGACTGTGTAGAACTCATCGGGCATTGTCTCCACGGAAGGACCGAAGAAGGTGCAGTGTGTATATTCCAACTCCTGGATGCCATGGCCTGAGGGTGGTCCTGAGGTGCTACCTCTCTGACCTCTGACCCTGTTCCTGGTGGGTGGGTCAAGCATGCTCTGTGGCCATAGAATGTGCTCAGGAAGACCCAGGACGTCATTGGCATGGATCGGAACTGTCTGCACAGACTGCTGGAGAGGACAGGTGATAGGGGTAATGATAGGACCGTCTCTGCTCTTCGGGGAATCTCCAGCCAGAAGGGTGGCTCACTAAAAGATCCTGTATGATTTTATTATCCTAACAGACTGGTGATCACACCCACTCCTTTGAACAGACCCCAGCAATGCCTTTGTATCGTTGTCTGCCTCAGTCTAGACCCGTGTCCCCTAACCCAACCCACACCACGTTCCCCAGTCTGCCCTCTGCTGGCGTTGGGCTTTAGGGTTCATCCTGCACGTCACATCCGGCCCCACGTCCCTTGGAAGTACAACTGTTCTCCACCCTGAGCTGGAGACTCTCTGAGTTACCCTGCTCTGACCCCAGGACCCTCTGCTCCTAGACAGTATCTCTGCTGCACTCCCTCCTTCCCTCCCAGGAGAAAACCAACCCAGCTTTGGCCCATTAAGTGCCTTGAAAGGGCATGGCCCTGGGGCCAGTTCTTTATTCAACACTTAATTAATCAATCGCCACTTACAATGGCATATCTACCCTTTTTTAAAGCATCGGCTATATGTCTGGCCTCGTGCTAAATGCTCAGCACATGTCGTCTATGATGCTTTTATCATTCCCACTCAGCAGATGGGATTAAGCAGATCCCAAGGTCGGCTTTAAAAGCTAGAGCTGAGATTTGAACCCAGATCTATTCCCAGAGCTCCTGTTCTTCCCTTCAAAACCAACTCTTATGTCATATTTGATACATAGACAACAATGGATATAGGTGGTTACGAGGGGCTGGGGGAGGGCAGTTAGTATTTCATGGGGACAGAGTTTCAGTTTTGCAAGATAAAAAGAGGTCTGGAGATGGACGGCAGTGACAGTTGCACGACGTGTGGGTGCACTTAATGCCACCGCGCTGCACACTTGGAAGTGGTTATGAGGGTAACTTTTATGTTATGTGTATTTTACCGCAATAAAGACATTGAAAAAATACATAATATACACGCAGGTTATGAATCCTAATAATAAAGTCAACATCTGTGAGTCAGCATCGTTGGACTGTTGTCTATTTGCCTCTCCCTTGTTCTAAATCCCTGCTTTCTCTACCAGGGGTCGGTGCTATCGGAGGGTTTGGGGATCATCAATCCTTTTGTTTATATATATATATATATTTAAATGTTTATTTATTTTTGAGAGAGAGAGAGGGCGCATGTGAGGAAGGAGCAGAGAGACAGAGGGAGACACAGAATCGGAAGCAGGCTCCAGGCTCTGAGCCATCAGCCCAGAGCCTGACACGGGGCTTGAACACACGGACCGTGAGATCGTGACCTGGCTGAAGTCGGACGCTTAACCTACTGAGCTGCCCATCCACCCCCAACATCAATCCTTTCTTTAAAAAAAGATCTGACTTAGTCAATGTGTGTTCTTAACAACATATTGTTTAGTTCCACCTTTTGTTGTTAGCTTTTCAAAAATGGTATCACAATAAATGTGGTCTTCTGTGACTCGCTTTTTTCATTTACCCTTACTATTCTAAGACTCCCCATGTTGTTAGGTACAGCTGGAGTGCATCCATTACACGGCTCTATGCTATTCTGTTAAGTGACTATATCATAATTGCTCAATTTTTTTTTGTTTGCTTGTTTGTTTGTTGCAGTCATAAGCTATAAGCCCACTGTGGTAGACTACTATTTTTCAGAAATATTCACTACTTCTCCTTGGAGGAGAATAACTATACTTTCCTCCTGATGATGGCAGCTTTGACCTTGGGACTTCCTCTGGTCAATGAAATGCACAGAATTGATGTGTGTCATCTCTGAGCCAAAGCTCTTAGAGTCGGCCCGTGATCTCCCCCTTTCTCTTTTTCCTGCCAGGGTCTTAGACAGAGGCTACGCCATCAGCCTGGGTCCTGGCTGTACCGGATACGAGCATAAGTGACAAATAAACCCTGTGGCATAACCGGGTCGATCCTAACTGATACATCACGCTCTTTCCACTGTAACCCAGTGGTTTCTGTTGTAGGAGTCAGAGGCTGTGGCCATTTTCCTGCAAGGCTAAACTAATCAGTAATGCACAAAGCCATACTCAACAGGTTAAACGGGGCATCACCCCTTCCAGTGTGTGTATTCATAGTGATTCCCTCACTGTAACGAATTACATCCATTTGAAGATAATTAGCATTTGCGGGACTGATTGGCACCTCCTACCTGACTTCTGGGGTCCCTCACTTTCCCTCTTTCCCCAGGTCTTTGAAGTTAACACTCGTGCACAAGAGGGTGCAGCAGGGAGAGGGGGTACGCCCGGAGGCTTTCCATGCTTGGGGTCCCGGGGCTGGAAACCCCAGGTGACCCATGGGAAGGACGAGTCACAGAGCAAGTCTGGGCAGAAGCCTTTGTGTTCCAGCCTCCTGGGCGGGGAGGCTTGCAAAGTGCTGCCCGGGCGAGGCGAGTTTGCCCGAAACCTCACAAAGGTGTTCACGTGCTGGAAGATGACAAGAATGTCCCCGGATCAGCTAATTTCCTTTTCTCATTAAAGCCACAGCAATGAGGAAGGACAAACACAGCTGTGTTGTGCTTCCCCTGTTCTCAATGATCACTCAGAGGGGCAGACAGGAGGGAGGCTCGTTTGGTGCTATTTTCATTCCTTGTCACTTGCCTATCTTCTTTCTTCTTTTTCTTTTCCTCTTTTTTTCCCAGTTCTATGGAGGTCCCCTTAACCATTAGCATCCACACAGTGAGCAGACTCATGCACCCACATATACACACCCTGAGGAAACTGTAATTAGAGAGAGAGAGAGAGAGAGAGAGCAAGAGCGAGCATGCACTGGGCAGGAGCGATTAATCCGTCCTAATGATAAAGATCATTATGGATATGGACACAAAGAAGGAAGGGAAACAGCACATTTCATTGTAATTAGGCCCAGAAGCTCATTACTGGGAGCAGGGAAGGAAAGTGATCAAGCAGTCGCACCCTGAAAAATGCCTCCTCTGGGCTCCACGGGAATGTGGCGGCAAGAAACATGACCGCAAGGCTCATGACTCCCAAACTGGGGCTCCTTGGGGCAGGGCAGGAGGCCAGGGATCACAGGAAGTGCTGTGAGATTTTTTTTAAGAACTTAAAAAATGCTTCATGGGAATTATTATTTTTTTAAATGTTTATTTATTTTGAGAGAGGACGTGTGCAGGGGCACACGTCAGGGAGGGGCAGAAAGGGAGAGAACGAGAATCCCAAGCAGGTTCCATGCTGTCAGCACAGAGCCTGATGTGGGGCTCGAACTCACAAATTGTGAGATCATGAGATCATGACCTGAGCTGAAATCGAGAGTCAGACTGACCGAGCCAACCCGCGGCCCCAAGGGAAATCATTATTTTACTCCCGATAACCCTGCACAAGAAGACAAACTAAAAATGTCAAGCTTCTTTGTTTAAGGCTGGAATTCTATCCGCTCAGTGGTAACACTAGCTTACTTAGACCAGTGAGAGGTCTCATTGGTTGTTGATCACATCGTAGGAATTTCTGGGATTCATTCCTAGTGAATGCAGTCATGGGTTCTTCCCAGGGAGGCTAATGCCTCTGCACAGCTAGCATTGTCTTTGCTCCATGGCACAGGGGGAGAAGAATACATTATTTAATCAGTTTAGGAAAAAAAAAATCTTTCAAAACCTAGGGTTCATGAGGGGTCAAATAATAAAAGGGATCTTTGGCAGAGAAGGGGAAGGGGAGAGAAAGTGGGGGAGAATTAGCATTTATTGGTCATTTACTAATACCCATGGCTATGCTAATTGTAATACATAAATAATCTCAATTAATCCTTATAACCACACCTGGGGAGGAGTGGTGGTGGTTCATTTCTCAATTCATTTTAAAAGTGTTTATGAACACCTACTAGGAACTAGGTATTGTTCTAAATGTTGGAAATGCAGCGGTAAACTATGTGAGAAGGGGGCGGGGAGAGAGAGAGAGAGGCACTCAGATCCCACACAATGGTTGGAGTCAATCAGATGGAGAGAAGGGGGACAAGCATTCTTGGCAATGAGTTCAGCAGATGCAAAGGTCTGGGGGCAGGAGCTGGAAGCTTTGGAGGACCTGGCCTGAAGCCTGCCTGGCTGGGGAGAGGTGTGCAACAGGAAGAGAGGAAGGGGCACCCTTCCCCAGGCTGGACTCCTGGGTTAACCCAAGCAAGAGCTTAGTGATTATCCCATTTCCAGATTAATAAAGGAGAACTTGGAGGTAACGTTATTGTTGTTGATTCTGGCATTAAAGTGTTTTTGGAAAAGATGCCCATAATGACTCCATTCCAATGGATAATAGCTGCCTGCCAGGCATTTTCCCATGCACAGTGATGTCCTGCTCTCCTTGGACTCCTCAGTGAGCACATCTTTATGCTGCATGTTTAAATGGGGCTCAGCCTCCACGGCTAAGGTCCCCTCTGCCCCACCCCACAGGTGGATCTCTTCTGCACCATGGTGTTCCCACTGTGAACTATAATTTTCCTTTGAAGGCTCTCAGCTAATACTTCCTGCTCAGCTATGGAAACCATTTAGGGAAAGTCAAGAGGTTGGTCTAGCCTTTGACCACACACAGTACAGATCTCTGGACCAACAGCATGGTCCTTACCTGGAATTTGCTAGAAATACTGCATCTTGGGCCTAACTCCAGAGCTCCTAATCAGAATTTTCATTTTAAGGAGAGCCCCAGCTGACTGCCATGCACGGGGAGTTAAGGAACACTTCTCTAAGTGACCTCCCAAAATGCACTCAGTTCTGGGCTTCTGTGACTCCAGTGACACACATCCTAAATTTGGAGAACTTGATGGTATATAAATTCAAACCAAAGCCATGCAGTTCATACTGCTGTTATACATACAATATCGAAGGCTGATTTTATTCTTGAATACAGTGGTACAACAGAAAGAGATGTTTTGGTATTGGGCGCTCCTTGGACTTAGTTACAGGCTACAAAACCCTGGGCGAATGATATCATCTCTTTCAGGCTCAGTTTCTTTATCTATGAAATGAGGAGGTGCAGAACAGATTGGGGTTGGGGGACCTGAGGGATGAAGAAGGGCTTTCTAATCATGCACAGGAAGGTCAGGGGGGACGTTTAATGAGTTAAAGAAAACAACTGATTTCCAAGCAGGTGGTCCACAAAGCAGTGGTGTGCTGATTTAAGAATTATAGCTCAGAGTTAAAGTGGGGCCCCTAACTGTCCCTATCAGGAACTGTTTTTCTGATTCCTAACTGGGATTCTCCACTGTGTGCGTGTGAGGGGGATGAGCAAGCTTGGAGGTGGAGGAGGGGGAGTGCTTTTGAATCCTTTGAAATTGCATCCAACATCGTGTGTGTGTACATTCTTTTAATAAGTTACACCAGATTCCATGCTGGGGATAAAAGATAGGGGAGGGGCATGTAAAGAGATGCCCCCTGCTCTTTTTGGCTGTGTCTCAGAGTTGCACCTTTGGAAAGGGCACAGCTTTGGGGAAGATGCTCCAGGCACCGCCATGCCCCGTGTGTGTCTTCCTGGGGGGGGGGGGGGTCATCACTTCCATCAGAGTCCTAGGAGCCCTGTGCCCCTGGACAAAAGAGCTTAAGACCCACTGCTAGAGTAACCAATAATGATCAAAGATCACCTTTGTAGAGAAATGTCTGGGCTTGAATTCCAGCCCCCTACTTATTCCCTGAATGACTTTCGACAAATCTCTTTGCTTTTTTGTGCCTTGGTTTCCTCACCTATAGAAGAGGGATGACAGCAGCATCCACCTGGCAGGGCTGTCATGAGACTGAAGTGAAATAATCCACGCGAAGTTCTTAGAGCAGCCTCTCGAAGTTCTTAGGTGCTCAATAAATGCCAACTAATTTTTTTTAAGTGTTCTATAATTGCTTTTATTTTTGCAATCATTCTGACTTGTCCTCCTGAGTGCAGGGAGACGAAGGTTTTTGGAAGAGCAAGGTTTTGATGGGTGATGCTTTGGGGATCTGAACTCTAACTGGCACTTTGTCATTACCCTGGCCCCTCAGAGTTGGTGTGGCACTTTGCATGACCTTACCCCAATACCTGGAGCTCTGGACTGGCATAAGTATTAGGGCTATAACAGTAGTCCTCATTTATCAAAGCCAAGTGTATGCCCAACTCCAAGCAAGGCACTTTCCAGGCATCATTTCACACCCTAGCAGCCCCCAAACAGACTAGTCCCCCTGCTACGGACAAGGAAACTGAAGCTTAGGGAGAGTAAACAATTTGCTGCATGTGAGAAGCTAACACACAGGAGTTGTTTTTTTTTAATTCATGTTTATTTTTATTTTTGAGAGAGAGAGAGAGAGAGAGAGAGGCAGAGAACAAGCAGGGGAGGGGCAGAAAAGGAGGGAGACACAGAATCTGAAGCAGGCTCTAGGCCCTGAGCTGTCAGCACAGAGCCTGACACGGGGCTTATGACCTGAGCTGAAGTTGGACACTTCAACGACTGAGCCACCCAACGACCCCAGAAGATGAGTTTTAATTCAAATTAAGAACTGCTTCACCAAACCACGCTTCAGAGATATCAGATGGGCTTTTTTTCTTCTACAAGAACTTGAAGTTTTGCATTTAAATATGCTCTAGTCATAACTATTCAAAATGACCCTCAGAGTCACAGTAAAATTTGAGGTTCAGACTTAATGACTCAACAGGCATTTGTAGAGTGCCGGCTCCAATGGCAGCTCACACTAGACCCTGAGAGATACACAGGAGGAGAGGAGATTAGTCCTTGCCCTGGAGAAGCTCATACTGGGTCTAGGGGAGGAGAGGAAGTTGCTACCACTGGCGGGCAGCCGCCGCAGCTTAGGGCTTAGGACAATGCCTAGCACATAATCAGCAGTCAATAAACACTTGTAGATGAAGGATAAATGAACAATGAAAGTCCAGGACCAGGTGGTAAACAACGCCATGATATTGGTGGCAAAAGGCTGATTTCCTGCCTTCTAGTCTTTCTTGAGCCTTAAGGTCCTCAAATGATTTCTACAGCTTTCAAAAGGGGTTCTGCCAGCATTTCACGTGCCCGTTGTATTTGCTGCCACCTGTTTCTGCACTCACCAGTCATAACAAGTGTTGGGAAGTGGTTGGCTGGGAAGCTATCTGCCCGGTCACTCTGCTGGATTTTCTGGTATGACTGGAAATGCCCTGCTTATCACAGGAACATTTCATTCTTCAGAACATTCATCTTAAGCTGGTTGAGCACAACCCGTGCAGGACTGGTCACAAGTGACTCCAAGAGCACATGGTGTTGCTAGTTAATGGGACAGAGCTGTTAGACAGTTACCACGCTCTCTGAGGATGAGCTCCATGCCCACAGCATGACACAGAGACCTCGAGGGCATGGGACATGCGGCGGTGTAATTCTTTCCCCACACGAGCCTAGGAGCTGCTCAAGGGTGAGGGTTTGTCTCACTGTTCCCCCAATCCCCAGCACTAGCTAGAGCCCAGTATAAATTATGTCCCATCCCCTTGAATCTGGGCTGCTGTGATTGCTCTGATCGGTGATGTACAGAAGGAAGGGTGCCATGTGACTTCAAAGTTAGGTCCTGAAAGTCTGCAGCTTCCAGTTGTTTCTCTTGGAAAGCTCCCCCTTGGAACCCAGATGCTCTAAGACACCCAGGTGACACGGCGAGACCACAGGCAGGTGCTCTGATCATCACTCCTGGCTGGGCCCATCCTCTGAGTCATACCTCACTTCTTTAGACTAGTGAAGACGCCTTCTCGGAAGCGGACCTGTTGGCCCAGCTCCCACCTAACCGGGTCAGCTCCAGCTGAGGCTGCAGAATCGTGGAGCAGAAAGAAGCTACCCCAGCCCTGTCTGGTTTCCTGACCCACAAAATCCCTGAGCAAAATAAAATGGTTAGTGTTGTACATCACTAAATTTGGGGTGGTTTGTCATGCAGCTAGAACAACTCTGCAGGGCGCCAGACTGCATGGGTTCCAAACCCAGCTCCACTAATTATTATAGACACTTCCAAGGGAAAGCCACTGGGCCCCTGCAGGCCTCAGCTTTCTCATCCAGAATGGGTGTCCACAGAGACTCTGTCTTGGCGGGTTGTTGCTAGCACTAAGTGGGAAAGTGTACATGAAGCATGTGGCACTTGTCGGGTGTAGAAGCATTTACAGTCCTCTTTCATCAGCTCCGAATTTTAAGGGGCATCTCCCTTTTGTCATATCACTCCCTCCATCGCCCCCTACAACCTGAATCCTCCTGAGCACGGGAACCTCATCCTAAAGCTGGTTTAGGCACTTCTGTGTGCTTGCCTGCAGCAGTCAAACATCTGGGAAGCCCAGGGTAGAAGCCCATCTCTACTGCTATTTGCCTTGAAATTCTTGGCATGGGATTTAATCTTTCTGAGCCTTTTCATCATTTATCACAAGGGGTTAGGAAGTTGTAAACACTCATGAGATAATGCGCATAATGTGCTTAACGTGGCGCCTTCCACCTGGCACCCATTCCATTGTGGTCACTGTCTCCATCATGAGCGGAGGACCCTGAGTGTCCCTTAGACACCTCCACTCCATGAGGGAGGGGTCTGTGTTCCTGCACAGCTGCACACATCAGATTGTATTCTCATCATCCATTTGGGAACCCTGTTGGTCCTCATGGGGGTGGTTCTTGGGCCCAGTTCTGTGGCACAGATTTTTCCAGAGCAGGGCTTTGAGTCAATCTGAGCCAACAAGTCCACTTTCTGCATGATTGTTCCAGTGAGAGATCCAGGCTGTTTCTGACCCTGAAGCCAGAGTAAGCATCGTTGGATACTGATGGGCTGTGATACTGACAGATCGTACCTGGCTACTTTCCTCTGGAAAGCTGGCACAGTGCTATTTATGATGTCGATAACATCTTAGAATTATTAGTCTTGTAAGTAACACTGAACAGTTTAAAAGTACCAGATATAAATAAGCCCGTTTGACTTCTCAATTGTAATCTATGTAACTATTGATAAATGATTTTGTATAGAGCATTTTCTATGCATTAGGAACTATGCTCAGGGCTTTACATATATTAATTCACTTAATTCCAACAACAACCCCACACGAAGGGGTATTTACTCCATTATGCTCAGGGCTTTACATATGTGTCACATATGTGTCCTGGCTGGGATTTGAAAGGACACCTTCTGATTCCAGAGCCCAGGTGCTAATGTGATACCACATCTGTGATGGAGGTCCTTTCTGCTCTTGGAGGTACATGTGGGGATTTAAAGGGAGAGGAGAAGGCTCTTCATCTCAGCAAAGTTGAGCCACAAGAATTACCTTTCAAGAAAACCAGAATAAGCTCCTTCAGAAACATGAAGCCAGGGCCAAAAGACCACTCTGGGGGGGATGAGGCCATTTCGGGTGCCAGGAATCATATCAACATCCACCGCAAATTCACCAGTAAGTTCATTAACATTCAAATGACCCTCCTTATTCTCTCTGGCATGCAGGAGGGACAGGGTCTCCCCAGGACCTGGGCAAATGTAGTGGCCAATGGGCAATTCAGCCAGAAAGAAGGCCTAGCACAAGGGAAGGGTTATAGAAGGTGGATACACAGAGCGTCTGGAAAGCTCTGTAACAGTCTAGCTGAAGCTCGAATGGCCTTTCTCCTCTTTGTCTTCCTTGTCCTCCTTGTCTCCTGCTGGTGGAACTTGGCTGGATTTTACCATAAAAATTGGGGTAAATTTTTTTGGGGGGCTGCCTGTGTGGCTCAGTCAGTTAAGTGTCTGACTCTTGATTTTGGCTCAGGTCATGATCCCAGGGTCATGGGATCAAGCCTCATGTCCGGCTCTGTGCCGAACACAGAGTCTGCTTGAGATTCTCTCTTTCCCTCTCCTTCTATCCCTCTCTCTCCCTGCAACCTCCAAAAAAAAAAAAAAATCTGGAGCTGGGAAAACTCTGCTTTGGGGAGGTCTATGGCTATCCATCTTCTGGGCCAAGCCATTCATTTGACAGATGGGGGGACTGAGGCCTGGGGAGGGGAGTCCCAGACCAAAGAGTTACGCAGAGAAATTCTTCTAGAGCACTGGTTCGCAATAGGGGAGGGTGGGTGGAAGGCCTTGCTCCCGTGGGTCATGTGGCAATGCCTGGAGACATGTTTGGTTGGTTGTCACAACTTGGTGGGTAGAAGCTGGGGCTTCTGCTAATCAGCCCACAGTACATAGGAGAGCCCCAACAAGGAGTTCCCTGGCCCCCAAATGTCAATAGTGCCCAGGCTGAGAAATCCTGGTCTGAATCAATGCACCCAGGTGTGTGATAAAGACCTTGGGGTGTTAGGCAGTTGGGGTGAAAGTCCACCAGAGATTGTCATTCCATTTTAGAGAGAAGAAAGTCAAGGCTGAGAAAGAGCTTGTGCCCTGTGTCCTCCATCACCCAGCCCATTTGTGCCCGAGCTGGGGCTTGGAACCAAGCCCCATCTATAGGCTGGTGTGGCTTCCAGCAAAGCTTTCTTAGCTTTCCACTTTGCCACTGTAAGAAGTCCCTCCCTCCCCCTCAATTACTGCACAATCATTTGTTTAATGTCTATCACTCCCCATGGGCTGTAGGGTCCGGCAAGACATCTGGGGACTGGCGCAGGGCCTGGCATAAAACATTTGTTTAATTAATGAAAGTCTTTGTAGGATATTCATGACAACTGCGAATATCAGATCCTACAACAGGTTTTACTGAGCGTTTACTTCCTAAGTGCCAAGTACTACTCTCAACTATACTTTTTAACTAGTTTTTGTTCCCAGCGGCCTCATGAAGCAGGTGCTGTTAGTATCCCCATGTTACAGACGAGGACACTGAAGCACAGAAAGGAAAAGGACCGTGTCCTAGGGGACTTGGCTAGGGAGTGAAGGAGCCAGGATTTGAACCCAAGGCCTTTGGAGCCTTTCCTCTAACCATGGACTTGTGGTGAACCAGTGCTGTATGTCTGTCCCACACTCTACTTTAAGGAAGGAAATCACCAGGGACACCTGCTCGCAGAGGTAGGTGTCTGCAAATCTGCTCTTCCCAAAAGGCAGCGGAATTTGGCAAAGTGGCAGTTTGCAAATGCAAATACAAAACCAAGTGAATCCAGAATCCCAGAGCTAGCTTTTTTTCTCTCTCTCTCGTTTTCTTCCCTCTCTTTCCCTTCTCACGCCTCAGAAGAGGAAACATTCAATGGAGAGCATTATGGGTAATCAAAAGAACCCTAATCAAAGCAGAAGATGCCAAGATTCAAATCTCATAATGAGCAGGGGTCACACCGACATTTGTGGGCTAAACCCAGAGAAGTGGGGAAAATGGAGGAGATTGGTCTTGACGGTCTTTGGTTCCGGCATCCAGGGCGTTGGGCAACATCTGCTTAATTGCTGGTCCAGGTGAGGGATGCTGCAGTCAGCTGTATTAGTCGGGTTAAACTTTCATCCACCCACCCAGCCGGCCCGCTGGCAATTCATGCCGACATTCCTCTGAACAGTCCAAGGTCACCAACGACCTTCACGCTGTTAAACCCAATGGTCAATTTTCCAGCCTCCTCTTACAGTTAATCACTCTCTCTTCCTTGATACCCCTTACTTCCGGGGCCTCTCGCTCTGCTGGTTTCTTCCTAGTTCACCTGTGGCTGCTCCTTTCCAATAGCCTTTGCTGGATCCCCCTTCTCCTTCTGCCCTCCCTCCAAATGCTGGAGGGTCCCGAGCTCCATCCGTAGGCCTCCTCTCTTCTCTCTCTGTGTATACCCGCCCGGTATCACGGCTTTAAATACCATCCCTATGCTGAAGCGTCCCAAATGTATACGGCCAGCCTTGACCTCTCTCTTGAATTCCAAACTCTTGGACGATTTAACAGACATCTCAAACGTAACAGGCCCCTAACTGAACTCCCGGTTGCCCCCACCCTACATGTTCTCAACTAGTTCCTGCCCATTTTTGTCTTAACAATTGGTAACGCCCTCCTTCCAGCAACTCAGGGTTACATCCCTGAAGTATCCTCGACTTCTCTGTTTTCTCCTACCTCGCATCTAATCCACCAGTAAGTACTGTTTGTTCGACCTTTACCCTAGATCCTGAATCCCACCACGTTGCACCTGCTCATGTTCTGGTCCCAGTCACCATCATCTCTTGCCTGGATTAGCATCACAGCCACCTTATTTGTTGCCTGCCCCTGCTTTTCCTCTTTCTTTCTTTCTTTCTTTCTTTCTTTCTTTCTTTCTTTCTCTTTCTTTCTTTCTCTTTCTTTCTTTCTTTCTTTTTTAATTTTTAATGTTTGTTTTAATTTTCATTTTTGAGAGACAGAGAGAGAGAGAGAGAGAGCACGAGTGAGGGAGGGGCAGAGAGAGGCAGAGACACAGAATTCGAAGCAGGCTCCAACGCGGGGGCTCAAACTCACGAGCTGTGAGATCATGACCGAAGTCGGATGCTTAACCGACCGTGCCACCCACACGCCCCACCAAGCATCTATTTTCAACACAGCATCAATATATACCAGACCCCATCCCTCCTCTTCTGTAAACCTTCTGTTGGCTTTCTACTTCACTCAGAGGGAACCAAAGCCTTCCAACCACCTCTGAAAACCCCCAGCTCCTTCTGGCCTCATCTCTGCTCACATGTCGTCCGACACCCGGGTCCAGAGCACCCTGGCCTCCCTCTGCTGTCTTAGCTCCACCCTCGCGTCTCTGCATGGCTCACTCTCTTACCTCCCTCATACTTTTCTCAAATATCGCTTTACCAGAGGCCTTCCCCCAACCACCCTTGTGAGTTAGCTAATCCACATTGCTCTGGGTCCCTTCTCCTGACTTCATTTTTTCTCCACAGCACTACTGCTATTTGATATGTTAGCCCTTTGGTTTCTTGTTTAGCGTTCGACTCTCCTCTTTACAACATGATCCTCGTGAAGGCATCTTCATTATTCCATCCCTAACTGCTAGAACAACGCCAAGCAAATAGTAGAGGGCAGAGGAATAAATGGATGAGTCTGTCTATCCATTCATCCATCCATTCATTCACCTGTTCATCTCTTCTCTGTCTGTCTGTCCATCCATTCATCCATCCATGCAATACAGTTCTTACTGGAATCCGTATAGGTTTGTGGCAGGGCCGGTGTATTAACCCTTCATGTATGGAAGGAGATGTCCAGAAATCAGCCTCTGTTGGGGTCTTAGGCCTCCTTGAGATCAGCAGTTACAATCACCATGATCTGGACTTATTCACACAGCATCTGGCCCCATCCATGATCTTTCAATTTAGGCATGCAACGACTACCCTTTCGCGGCACCTTACGAAGCAATTTCCTGTTTTATTCCATGAAATACTTGACAACTGTACTGTACAATATGGCCACCGCTAGCCGCGTGTGACCCTTTAAATTCAAATTCATTAAAATAAAATAAAAAATTCGGTTCCTTAGTCACATTAGCCGTATTTCAAGCACCCAATAGCCACCTGTGGCTAGCGGCCGTCATACTGGGCAGTGCAGTTCTAGAACGTTTTTATCGTGTTAGAGCAGCGCTGCCATAAAACCTCTCTGTATGAAGTAGTTTTTCCCACTCTGTAGACCGGAAAATAAGCCCAGCGAGGTCCCACAACCATCACGAGACAGAGGCTTGCCTTGAAGTCTGGCTTTGTGACTCCAAGTCCCTTTTCTTCCCACAGCAGAGTGATTCAAGAGCTGGGTCACCAAAGGCTTGTGCCCTAATTAATTCAGCTTCTGATACAGCAATCAAGGTGTTAGTCTGCTGGCGACAGTCTCTTGCCATGTTGTCTATGCATTATTCATGCCCTTTTCTTCTGGCAACAGCACCTCCCTTTTCCTTGGCCAACTCTTTTCCCCCTACACTCAGCTCATGAGCCTCCCATAGGGTTGACCCCATGCTGATTCCAGGATGAATGTGTGACTCAACTCTGGTCAATCCCTGCTCCAAGAGAAAGTGGGTCCTTCAGCCCCCTGCCTCCGGGAGACTCGTGAATGAAAGGAAAGCAGGGCTTACCTGGAGGCATACTTCCCTCCTTACCTTTGTTCCTCAGACAGGAAGCCTAGAGGAAATTAGGCCAGAGGAGGAGAAGAGGTGGTGCTTCTGGGGGGTGGAGATATGGAACATTCTAGAAGGAGGAGACTGGACAATTCTCGAGGCCTTAGCAGGAGGGTCTGCAGGCCTGTGATAGTGGGAACGTGTCTGGTTTCTTCCAGCAGGGTGACAGGTCAGCAGGGCTGAAGTCTGGAGTGGCTACATGTAGGCACCACACATAGGGGTCATGGGTCTGGACCCTGGACGCTGGGGCTCCTGACATCACCAAAGAAACACCTAGGCTCAGGGGAGAGTGCTGTCCACCTCTGGGGGTCAGGTGGGCCTGGACAAAGACCAGGTCAGCTGAGACCACCATGGATGCAAGACTCCACTCTCCTCCTCCATTCTCTGGTCATCAGATGAACTTCCTGGATTACCACGTGACCTCGGGCAGGCGTGGAGGGACTCACTGATATGATGAGTCTGAATTTCTCACCTCTCCTGGTTGGGTCTGGTCAGATTTCTTGCACGTGTGGTTGTGGAGTAAGGTTCATACAGGTAATAGAACAACATGGCCACGGGACAACCATCACAGCATAACCCTCAGAGCAACTACCTGGGTGAGAGCTGATGCTCTGACAATCCCTGTGCCAGGCTCACACTTGCCTCCATACTTTAGCTCATTGGACATCACAGAAACTCATGAGACTGCCACTGGAATTAACCCCATTTTACAGGTGAAGAAACTGAAGACCACAGAAATCACACTATTCAATCAAAGTCACACATCAAGTCAGGAGCAGAACGGGACTCAACCCACAAAGTCTATCTTAGCTCCAAAGCCTGTGGTCTCTGCTTTTGAGTAGAAAGGACTTAATTTTTCCCAGGGCTGAGCCCATGGACCCAACCCTCAGTGACTCTGCCCAGCAGGATCTGAGGATCAAAGCCAAGAGTTTCAAGAGTTTCATGAGACCCTGAGTCCTCGTCTCAATGGGGAAAAATCTGAACTGGTGATTTTTCTCACCCCTTTCTTGCTCATCCCTGGAGATCTTGGGAGTAATGGCAAAGTAATGAGGGGTCAGTGTTGGGTATCTGCAGGAAGGAAATGGCAGAGGGCAGGGGACTGGCACAGCCTGGCAGCCACCGACATGGAGTGAGGCTCTTAATAATGCTGGATTTTTCCAGCAGGTCTGCGTGCTAATTAAACCTGCTCCTCACAGCCTCTGCAAAATGAAGGCGCCTCACCTGAAAGCCTGTAATTTGCCAACATGAAGGAGAACAGAAGCAAGAACTCAAAACATTACCCCCAGCCACGGCTTTGGGATATTGATTAGCAAGACACAGAGACACAGCCATGCTTCCAACCCCTCCAACCCAATCAAAATCAATACTGCTCTCCTTGCAACGGAGACGAGAGGACCCTTTTAATGGGGAGAAGGAAACAGTCCGGAGGCCGTGACATTTGCCAACCTCACTACTGTGTTCTGCTTTACCGAAAACGTCATCATAGGTGAAGATCTAAAAATCACAGAACTTGTCAAAAGATACTGTAAAGCCCCAGCCACACGTCCTAATGACTCACAAAATGACTAGTCTCCAGCAGCAGCCTGTAATTAGAGCCGCGCTGTGCTGAATATATATACACATAGCCCCTGCGTTGAGCTTCCACAGTGAGTCCGGAGTCAGCCCCCTGAATTGTGTTCACACAGGGAAGGCCATGAGAGGTCGCAAGCTCACCCTGAGAGGGGAGAAAAAAGCATGAGAGCCAGGAAAAGCTTGAGACTGTCCAAAACGCAAGTGGTGATTTAAAGGAACAAATCGGAAGGGTCGATCCGGGCAGGAAGTGGGTAGAAGTGGGAGGGCAGGCTGGGAGCTGGAATCCTAAAACGAGGCTTTGATCCCAAGCCGTGGCGGGAACAGGAGTCAGCCGCCTTGCTTTGCGGAGATGGGCGTTCCCGCTGACCAGAATGTTCCGACATGCCAGCAGGGACTGGGGAAGGGGGGACCTGGCTTCCTGTTTCAGCATTTCACCGGTACCAGCAACACCACGGGGCTCCTCAAACCACAGTGGGAGAGAAGGAAGAGCAAGGAAGAGAAACTAAGCAGACCAGACGCTTGCCTGGCCCCAAGGATGTGCGGGGCTGAGGCCAGCCACAGAGGGGCCTGCTGGACCCCCCCCACTCAAGGCTTGCCCAGGTGCTTCCAGGCCACGTGACTCCCCCCAGGCTGCTCAGCTGAGAAGTGGTGGTTAGGTATTCACTTTGAGCAGGGCCCCCAATAAGCGGGTGAGATGTCAGCCTCGGCTCGGTCATCCTGGGTCGGAATCCCAGGTCTGTTCTGTGTGGTCTCCGGCGAGTTGCTTCAACTCCCTGAGCCTCGGTTATCTTATAAAATGGCTCCTTCCCAGGGAAAGTGCTGGAATAGTGCCTGGCGCTCAATGAGTGCCCGATAGGTGTAGCCACAATTAACAGTGGCGGGGAAGCCAGATGTTTCTGGGGGAGGTCAGGACTGTTTCCCTCCAGTGGCCTTGGAGGAGGCTCTGGCTGTGCTTCTGGGAAGTCACCCCTGTCCTTCCTGCAGTGAAACTGTGTCTCCATTTCCCCTCTGTCTGAACACAGTCCGGAACCTTCTACACATCACAGGCTCAGCACGGGAAAACCAAGGGCACGGAGCCAGGCACAAGCCCGCCTGGAGCAGGGGCCGTGCCAGCTGATGAGCCCACGGCCCACCCGGTGCCTCCACGCTCTGGGGGGTCTCCCAAGGCCCCGAGCGAGGCTGACGCAGAAGGCAAAGTCTCAGCTAAGGCACCGGGCGGGGTGACTGCTGTGATCACCAGCAACACAGCGTCTCCATGAGCTGGATGCACTTTGCGGAGCAGGAAACGGGCACAGAAAAGTGACAGAACCTGACGTGCCTGTGGTCCTGGAAGTGGATGGACGCCCACCGGACACAACAACATTCACTCCACCAGCAGTGTGGCCCCCGGGGGACGGGAGGGAATCAAATGCTCTGAGCTTTCTATTTTGGTCCCCTGGTCAAAGTCAAGTGCAGCTTTTGTCTTCTGCTTCCCGTTCAGCCCACTCACAGCCCCCGTACAGAATACACCTCCCCATTCTAGCAGATCTCACAAAACGACAGATCTTCAAGGGGGAAGGGGAGCGGACAGAAGCAAAAGGTTGGCCCTGAGGCACGTTTCCACGTGCCATTGATCGGAGCCGAAACCTGGTGGCCCTGGCTGGGCCATGGTCGAGCGCTGCAGCTCAGGAGGCCTGGATAAAATGAGGCTGAACTTGGGATTCAGAAGAAGGGCACTGCAAGGTCAAAAGTCCACCACTTGTGGGGCTGGGCGAGTGGCCCTCCCGACTTACTTCCGTCCTGTCTTTTCAAATGCAAGTTTACACCCTGGCAACAATGGAATTCTCTAGTGCACCAATCCCAAGAGTTCACAGACTAGGATCTCTCTGTGGAGAAGTCTGTGACTGCAGTCTCATGCTAGGTGTCAGGATGCGGCCAGAGCCAGGGCCGAAAGGACCCTCTGGCTTCTCTGGGCTCAGCTATTTTAGGATCAAGCATTTTCTATTTGTCAACTCAGTGCCAGGCTCCAGGGAGAAAGAGATGATTAGATGAGCATAAATATTACTCCCCAAGAGCTTATGGGACTGAGGCGGGGGCTCTAGCCAAATTCCAGGCAAATCAGGAGGCTTCCTTTCTATTTAGGTCACCTGTTTTATTTTTTTTATTTTCTTTCTTTTACTTAAAAAAATTTTTTTATGTTTATTTTTGAGAAAGACAGAGAGAGAGAGAGAGACAGAACGTGAGTGGGGGAGGGGCAGAGAGAGAGGGAGACACAGAATCCGAAGCAGGCTCCAGGCTCCGAGCTGTCAGTACAAAGCCCAACGCGGGGCTCGAACCCACGGACCGCGAGGTCATGACCTGAGCCTAAGTCAGAAGCTTAACCGACTGAGCCACCCAGGCGCCCCATAGGCCACCTGTTTTAAATAAGGTAATTCATTAAATATTCATCTACGAGCAAAGTCCTCACAAAAGAGGAGGGCAGGAGAACCAGAGCGGGATTTTCAACTGACCGGTGAGCCGGCTCCCAGAGCCTTTAGTCGAACGGGACCCCACGGTGCCTCTGGTGGCGAAGTCTGAGATCATGGCCGCTGTCTTGTCCCCCATGGTGGACGTGGTGGCAGAAGTCAAGAAAAGCTGCCAGCACAGCTGGTCGTGGCCAGGAACGTTGCTCACTTCATCTACCACCACACAGAATCCTCCCGAGCTCCCGCTGAATGCCAGGAACGATGCCAGGCCCCGAGGACAAGTCAGTGGATAAGACCCACAATGGCGGTGCCCTGGCCAAACCCACTGTCTGGAGGTGAGGACAGACATGGACACACAGTTGTGCTGAAGCGTGGTGAGTGCCAGGAGGGGATGTGCAGGGCCCCGGGGGTGTCCAGTGAAAGTACCCCCCACCCAGCCTGGGGAATCCAAGAAAGCTTCTCGTCTAACCTGAGATCTTAAGCTAGGGGCAGCACTGGTGATGTGTGGTTGGGGTAGGAGAAGGACCGGGGTGGAGGGGCAGCTGGGAGAGCCCGTGCAGGGGTGCAAGAACCGGGCAGGCTTGAGACACTGAAGGACGGGCACCGTAGTAGTCTCCTGGGGCTACCGCACCAAAGTGCCACAGGCTCGGTGGCTTGAGACACGGAGCTTTATTCTCTGCCCGCTCTGGAGGCTGGAAGTCTGAGATCAAGGTGTCGGCAAGGCCCCATTTCCGGAGGCTCTCGCGGAGGACCCCTCCTTACCTCTCCCAGCTTCTGGCGGTTGCCTGCAATCCTCGTCATTGCTTGGTTTATAAACACATCATTCCAATCTCCGCCTCTGTCATCACATGGCCTCCTTCCCTCTGCGTCTTTACATGGTCTTCTTATAAGGACACCCGAGTTTGGATTAGGGCTCACCACAATCCAATAGGACCTCACCTTAACCTAACCAGTTACCTCCACAAAGATCGTGTTTCCAAATAAGGTCATATTCCGAGATTCCAGGTGGAGGTGAATTCGGCGGGGGACACTTTCCCACCTAGAACGGTCTGGAGTGTAAGGAGCAGGGGGTGGTTTGTATGGGATTGTGCTGTCAGAGGGAGGGGACCAGCTGGCTCTCTGGCTGGGGGCGAGGGGGGCTCCCTGCAAGAAGTTTGCGGGTCTCAATTTTAAGGCTCCTCCCGTGGAGGACGACGACCTCAGCAGCAGAGGGCAGAGACGGGGGGCGGGGGAATCGGAGAAGGCAGGGTGCAAGGATCTTGTTGTAAAATACACCAAATCGGGAAGATCTATCATCCCTGCTAAGCAGATGCATTGTAGATTCTATTAAAAGCACAAATGAACTTTAGAAGACAGGTCCTAATAAGCAATTCTAATTATCATCTTCATTAGCTCCCCCAGTCCCAGGGCGATCTATTTTCATACTGGGAAGGCACCGCGTCCACATTTGTCTGGAAAAGTCTGTTCCTCTGGCATCTCCAGACATGGTGTTGGGCGTGGAGAAGGTGTCCCTGACCTTGGGTGGGAGGCAGAGGTAGAAGATCCCCCCACCACGCAGAATCTTTGCCTTTCAGGCCGACTGGTTTCCTGTTGGGTGTGCCAATGCATTTTGGAGGGAAAAGACCCCGTGAAGAAGTGGTCCCTGGGGGTTACCCGACCAGCAATGCGTTTTGGTGTCCCGAGCGGTTGACAATGAGCATCCCCACGGCGGGGGCCTGGTTGGAGCCTTTTAGGTGCAGTGACTCATTTGCATCCCAAACAGGACAACCGCCTTGCGGGTTGCGTGACTGATACCATTATCATCCCATTTCACATGTGGGAAGACAGAGGTCCAGAGAGGGAAAGGGACAGCCGGAACGTAGTGCAGCTGATATACGGCCCTCGGCAATCTGAATTCAGAGCCCATCCCCCGAGCGCGACACTGTCCTGCCTGCCAGATGTTGCACCCACTGCACCTCTGTGCCTCTGCCTGCCTGTTGGGGCTCATTTGCCTGAGACGCCTGTGCCCCTACTCCTACTCAGAAGCTCCTACTCATCCTTCAAAGACCGTTCAACCTGACCCTTAATTGTCCTTAAATTTCACCCGAAATGAAGTCCTCAGATGAGTTAATTATTTGTTCTCCTGACTTCTCAGAGCATGTATGTAATGCCACCACTGACCTTGGGTTGTATTATGGTTATTTCCACATCTGCCTCTCTTTGATGGGTGAGATCTCCAGGGTGGAGACCTGAATCCAACTCAGGGCACCTGGGTGACTCAGTAGGTTAAGCATCCAACTCTTTTTTTTTTTTTTTTTAATGTTGATTCATTTTTGAGAGACAGAGACAGACAGAGTGCAAGTGGGGGGAGGGGCAGAGAAAGAAGGGGACCCAGAATCCGAAGCAGGCTCCAGGCTCCGAGCTGTCAGCACAGAGCCCGACGCGGGGCTCGAACTCACGAGCCGTGAGATCATGACCTGAGTCAAAGTCGGATGCTTAACCGACTGAGCCACCCAGGCGCCCCAAGCGTCTGACTCTTGATTTTAGCTCAGGTCATGATCTCGCAGTTTGTGAGATGGAACCCCATATTCGGCTCTGCGCTGGTTGTGCAGAGCCTGCTTGGGATTCTCTCTCATTCTCTGCCTCTCTCTCTTTCTATCTCAAAATAAATAAATAAACAAAAAACCTGATCTGAATCCAACTCATCTCTCACCCCCCTCCCCAAATCTAGCGTTCAATAAAAATCTTGGAAAATTAAAGGAAACTTGAGATTTACATCTCCAGATGAGTACAAGACAGGTAAGGATGTCCACTGGGCCCTGTTCTCCACTTCTGCTCAGAGCTGTCTTTGAAACACAGAGACACCTGCTTTCTGGAACATTCCAGGTGAGGGTAGAGGTTTCATCAACCACATCTCACCTCCCAACACAGCAGAGCGCCAATGTCCCGCTGAGGGGCAGGGCGTCGGCTGCTGGGGTGGGGTCTGCTTGCCACACAGAGCGACACATCTCTCCCTGGCCTTTTTGGACCACTCGGCAGGGCTAAGTCAGCCCTCCGTACACGCCCTGGGTGATGCCTTTGGCTGCTCATCGCATTCGCCTCGATGGCAAACGTGGGAACAACAGTGCACACACACTCCGGGAGTTTCACAAGAACTGTTCCAGGACAGACCGAGGCCTCAAAGCTGGTGCTCATCGCTTGACAGTTGCGAACACAGAGATACAAAGACCCGGCTCCAGAAAATGTCTCTTCCTGGCATCAGTGGAACCGTGGGAGCGAGAGGACCCCACCAAGATCAAATCCCGGCTTTGTGCCTTCCTAGCCGGGCAGGTAACTTAACCTCTCTTTCCTCATCTGTAGCACACGTACAGCTTATTATTCGTCTCAGCATCGTCCTGAAGGTTAAAGGAGACACTGTATAAAGGGGCAACTCTACAAATAATGCACAACCAATATAGCCCGTGCATTGTGCCAGTGGCCGGTAACTGGTGACGCTGGCCCACGTCCTGGTTTGCAAAGCCAAGTACATCCTGGAATATAAGTAAGGGGCTCGGGCGGCATCAGCGAACCATGGTGCACGTAAGAAACGGTAGTTCCTAGGATTATCACTGCTGGGTTTTCACAAAGTGCTCTGGTCACCATTTGTCAGAAAGCCCGCTCACGTCCCAGGTACACTCGGGGACGCAGATTTTAAAAATTCTTCTAAATCATTTTCACCCCTGGCTGATTTTCACCGGAGCCAGCAGGGAGCCTCCCTGACGTGACTAATCTCTCTTTATCCCTGGGCTGGGGGTTTTGAAGCACCGCGGGTAAAAATCAATCCAAAGCAATTAAACCCCTACCAGGTCTGATCGGAACAGTGCCGATTGATCTGGAAGGTGCACTGGAATGGGAAGCTC
This sequence comes from Acinonyx jubatus, assembly GCF_027475565.1. Lineage (NCBI taxonomy): Eukaryota > Metazoa > Chordata > Mammalia > Carnivora > Felidae > Acinonyx > Acinonyx jubatus. The sequence continues at coordinate 10,608,439 of NC_069381.1, read as the reverse complement.
TCATGGGGGTTTGCCCCGCCCCCCTCCCCTGCCAAGAGCCTGGTGCCTGTTCCCAAGTTCAACACCCACATGAAGAGCCCCTAAAGTCCTCCTTGAAGAGGGTCTTCTGCAGACAGACAACCACAAGGTTATTTACTTCCTCTTTTGGGTCCCCGGACACTTGGGTCATACATTTATTCCAGCAATTGTCAAGTTGTATTTTAATTATGATTTCAGATCTGTGCTGTGCTCACTCCATGCTCAGATTCTTGAAAGGGGGCATATTTCTTTTTCAAGTGTCTATCCTCTTTCCTTCACGGGTCTAGCACACTCTGTAGATGCCGGTGTCAGGGTTTTCAATGACAAATGCCAGATAACTCAATCCAAACTGGTTTAAATAAAAAGGAAATTATTGGCTCACGTGACTGGAAAGTGCCAGGACAGTTGTGTTTTCAGAGCAAGGTTTGCCAAGGAGCTCGAATGATACCGCTCTTCGGCATTGCTCTCAGCATGACTGGGCTCCCCTCCTGCTCTGGGTTGGTTCCCTGCTCCGATGGGCTCTCTCCTCTTGGTGGCAAGATGGCTGCCAGCAGCTGGAGCCTCATCTCCCTGGTTCAAGTTCACATGGGTAAGCATGCATCTTTTGTCCAGCGGTCTCAGTAAAAGCCTCATTGCGTGTCTCTAGCTCTGACTGGGTCAAGTGCCCATCCTTGAACAAATCAACGTGGCCTGGAGACTGCAGGACTGGCATGATCCCCACCTGAACTGAATGGATTAAGGGTGGGGTGAGTCCCTGGAAGGGAGTTCGAGTAACAAGTATGAGCGGACAGAACACAACGGAGGTCTACCTTAGCACCAGACGAAATAACAAACAGTAGGGAGGAAACTGGATCTTCTATTAAAATTCCTTTGGCTCAGGGATGATACTAGCTCACTGTTATTCTTTCCTGCTCCTTTTGTTACCCAGGGCAGGAATTGTGTCTTCAGTTGCTCCCTTCCATTCCTTCTCATAGGAAAGGCTATGCAAATCACAGAGAACCGAGTAAAGGCAAAACGGCCCTCTTGGCAACTTTGAACCTGATAAAAAGTAATTGTTTTCATGACCAACCTCAGCACCAAAATGCATACAGATGCTTCATTAACTAGATCCAGCTTCTTCCAATAATTTATTTTAGGTCTACCGAAAAGACGCTTCATGGTTTCAGTTGATAAACTTTGTTTCGCTTAGCTGTATTCTGAAGACACAATTAACAAACTCAATTTGACACGTGTGTGTGTGTGTGTGTGTGTGTGTGTGTGCGCGCGTGTTGAGCACAAAGTATGTGTATGTAGCCTAGCGTATATGTGTGGGTACTAAATGGGAAACACCTATTTTCCTTCAAATGCCCCTGGGGTGCTTAAAAAATTGGCCAAGTACTGGACCACAAAGAAGTTCTTCACAAATCCCAGAAGAGAGTCTACGGACTCTCTCCCTAAGCACAATGCCAGAAAGAAGAGGAAACATTTTAATTATATCCAGCTACATCTGCAATGTAGCTGCAGAAGAGACAGAGGGGCTCGTTTGTGCTGGCTGCTGAGAATATCACCCTGTTCTCCCTAACCTAGCCTTGCCCAGAAGGCCTGGCTTCACAGGATTCTATGCCAGGGAAGCGATGACCGAGGTGGGGAACATCCAGGAGAGGCTTCAAGCAGAATGGTCCTGCCACCACATCCTACTCACTTTCTCTTATTGACGTGTGATGGTTGATATAAGAGGTCTAAGGAGATATGGTGGGGACAGAAAGAGAAACTAGCAGGAAAGCTTTCAACATGCAGAAAAGCCTAGAAGGACAAAACAATCCTGGCCTCTTTATTAGTTTAAGCAACTGATCATGGCTGTGATAGAGAAAAGACATTGCCAGATAAGGGCTTTTGATATCAGGCTATCCTGATGGTCTTAAAATACCAGAAGGACATTGTAATTAGATTCTGAGTAGGTGAGCGATAATCAGATCTGGGATCTGATCAGGGTTAAATTAAGCAGTGAATGAAAGAAGTTGAAGATTAAAGAGGTCTGCATCTCTCCTCCACATTTCTCAGAAAGGATCCGAGGTGGATTTGCAAAATGCGCACATTCTTCCAGATGGCAGTCCCGAGCCCGGACTTGGGAAGAAAAAAGCATTAGATTTATGTCCCCGCTCTGCCACCGGCTGCCGGGTGGTCTTGGGCAAGCCCTCCCCTCGTTTCTCACCTGTAAAATGGGGATCATAATAGTTCCGCACGGGCTTGTCGGAAGACAGAATGGGCCGATGCGTGAAGAGTGCTTGGTGTAGACCCCGCTCTGAACAGTGACCAGAGCTGGCCTGGAAATTTGCCTCTGGGTACCAGAGGGACCACGGCCGAGCAGGAAGTACGGTGAGCTATAGGATTCAGCATCTTCAGGCTAAAAATAAATCCATTACTTAGAATTACAGTTCTCATTACACTGACTTGAGAAAGATGTAAGAAAATTTTATCTCATGGATCTTCACAGGACGCACGGGATGAGTGTCTGCGATGATATCTTTCCACTAAATTCACCGGTGGATTCCCGAGGCTGTTCCGTGAAGGCCTCTCAGGGCCAGCCAAGGGAATAAGGTCGCAAATACAGGTTTTGGGTATCTTTCAATCTTTTTCTAAATTTGTATCCTTCTCAAGTACGTTATCTTCAATTCTAGTTAATATTGCCAATACTTGTTGCCATGGAGATCTGTTTTTAAGGGAGAAGCAGAACTGAAAACTTGGACGTGAATGTCCACAGCAGTATTATTCACAATGGCGAAAAGGTGGAAAAAACGTCCAGAGGTCCATCAGCAAATGAACGGATGAACAAAATGCGGGATATCCGTGTGATGCGACGACATTGTTCCGGCATAAAAGGGAAGGAAGTCCTGACAGCTGCTACAATGTGGCTAAACCTTGAACACATAAGGCTACGTGAAAGAAGCCAGTTGCCAAAGACCAATATTGTGTGATTCGGTTTAAGTGAAATTTCCAGAATAGGCAAATCTATCGAGATAAAAAGTAGAACAGTGGTTGTCTAGGGCCGTCCACTTAAATGGGTGGACTGGATGGTGTGTGAATTGTATCTCAATAAAATGATTCCAGCCAGAAAATAAAAAAAAATTGTCAGGCACACGTAAGGGACTCTGAATGGAAACAGCTGGGCTGGGTTTTCCCCAAAAGATGCAAAATAGCCTAAGGAGAAATCAAGTGACAAAACATTTCAAAAGGTTTCCGTGGGAGTATCTAAGGGGTCCCCTTCCAAATCCCGTTCATCCTAGTTTTTAGAGTCCCGGAATCCCACAGGTAGGTGGCTGTGGCTCTGTCTGCAGGACTGTGAACGCCACAGCGGCTTCTTGAGGTCTGTGTCCTTTGTGAAGATGTCTCACGCACTCCCACGGTGCTCACCCATTTGACACGCAATACCGGTAACACGAACAGCAGTGACCTAGAGGTCAGACGCTGTGCCGAGCGCTTGATTTCGATCTCATTATACCCTCTGAAGGGGATGTTGTGACTCCCATTCCGCAAAGAAGATCCGCGTGTCTCAGGGAAGCAATGCGACTCGTGCAGGGTCTTGACCCCACACTTGCCCGATCCCCGAACCTGTGTTCTTTCCCTTCACGTGTGCTTGGCCCGCTTCTCTCAAATCTCTCTTGTGCATTCGAGTCCCCTGTCCCCCGTTCTGAGTACAAACTGCAGAAAGCCCTGTATGTGGCTGAAATCGGTTTCCGAGGTCTCTCCTAGCCTTCTCTGCTTAATGAGGCAATCCCGTTCACCCCGCCTCCCAAAGAGAAGCATCGAAAGAGGGGACAGGAATCTGAGTTGCGACTGAATTGCAAAATCTCTGAGTGACCCCGCAATAGCCCAACAACCAATATGTGCTCACGTTTATCCTGGAAGAACAGGCACAATGGCTCTTGTCATTATGAGAATAATCTAAGACTTAAGAGACACGGGGGGCGCCTGGGTGGCGCAGTCGGTTAAGTGTCCGACTTCAGCCAGGTCACCATCTCGCGGTCCGTGAGTTTGAGCCCCGCATCAGGCTCTGGGCTGATGGCTCAGAGCCTGGAGCCTGTTTCCGATCCTGTGTCTCCCTCTCTCTCTGCCCCTCCCCCGTTCATGCTCTGTCTCTCTCTGTCCCAAAAATAAATAAACGTTGAAAAAAAAAAAAAAAGAGACACGGAAAGAATGAGTTCCTCTGAGACTGGCATCCGCATTGGTGGGGAATATGTACTCCTCCCATTTGTTTAGTAAATGCATGTGGGCAGAGTTATTCCCGGCCACCCTCCCCCCCTCTCTGCACCCCTCCCCTGTTTCCATGGCCATTATCCTCACAAGAGCAAAGAGCCATGAGCCAAGAGCCACGGTGTCACTTCCATGGCCATTATCCTCACAAGAGCCAAGAGCCACGGTGTCACCGAATGCCTCGGTGGTGTCTCTCTGCATCTGATTTTATAGCGCGGGCCCTTGCAACAACTACTACATAACTTAAACCTCAGCCCCAAGGACCTAAGTCATATCATTACCTACCTGCCATATCCCAATGGCGCACTGCAATTACTAATGTGCTCCTTGTCAGTAACATAAGGAGTAAATGTACCATCGTTTTGGTGGCTTATTGAAAAATCAATCCCTCAACTGAACTGCTTTGACAAGCAGCCATGGAAGCAGCCTCTCCTCTTTTCAAAGGGTGGGGGAAACATGCTTCCTTCTCTCTTTATTCTGGAAACTTCTATTCCAATTGCATAAGCAAGCTGGCGGCTTAGCGCAATGGCTACACCTCAGAAGTGGTTTCAAATTTCAGTGCTGTCGCTCAGCACGTGCACTGGGGCAAGTTTTGCCTGGCTGTCAGTCTTTCCATGTGTAAAGCAGAATCATTCCTTCTCTGCCTGGTGGTGGAAACTGCCCGGCACCTAAGTGCTGTTCCAAAGCGGGCTAGTTCCCTTCCAGGCTGTGGGACAGCCACCAGTTTTGTGTTCCAGGCGGATGCCACGGCCAGCGAGGATCCCACGACATCTCACCCAGGTCATGGGCACTGGCCTGGTTGACCAGAATGCCGTAAGATCATGCCAGCGATCCATCTCAATGCAAGACTACACCTGGTCACTGGTGCAACGAAGGGGCAAGTGATTCAGACGAGGAGCACAGACTTCTCAGGGTGGGGTTCTCTGTGTGTGGAGGGAGGTGTCTGGGGGCTGTCGACAAAAGTAAAAAGGCAGCCATTTAGCCTTCGGGCGAGGTGCAAATTCGTTTAGAAACTTCTCCTCTTATCCGCAGACTTGGGAAGGTATAATTCCACCCAGAACAATAGGCAGCAGATAAAAATAACTGTGGTGTAGCAGGGAGACAGATATTAAGGCAAGGAACTAGAGAGGGAGACTGTTCTATTCTTAAAAGTCCTAATCAGTTTGGTAGGCTGGAAACGGGCTGCTCACGGCCCTGGTAAATTCTTGAGTCGCATTTCCGAGACCCCTGATTGCACGGCTAAATTAAAAACCAACAGTCACCGTGCACCACGCACCTCCTGCTCAGTGCTTCCGAGCTAAGCTCCCAGGATAATTGCACCTGTGCGTCTTTCCCCCACCCATTTCGACAACCAGGTGAGTTTCAGCCCACAGGATCATCTAGTGTTACTATTTCGGGAAGTCCGCCTCCCGAGAACATTCGCTGGACCCCCGCAAGCTCAGACGGACCCAAGTGCCTGAGAAGTATGCCTCCCCCACCCTGAACTGGGCCTCACGTTGAACGGATGAGACCCTTCCCTTCAGCAACGCGGAGAGGTGAGCCGATACGACCAAGGAAACCCCAACATACAAGAGTCTTCCATAAAACGTGGGCGACGCTGTCTTGGGCACCACGGTGGCACCGCTAGTCAACGTGTAGGCTCAATAAAAACTGTTGGGCACGTCCCTTCCCCTCTCTCTGCCTCAGTTTCTGCATCTGTAAAATGGGAATGGCTCAGTCACGAAGGACCAGATGGTGTCCTTGGGGGCAACTTGAAGGTTTTCATGGAACTGAGACCCAGGGCCTGAGTGCTCTGGTGGTCCTCCAGGCGAGCTGGGTGGGGGTGGGGGGGTGGCATCCACAAGCAATTCACCAGAGGCCAGGTTAGTCGTCCCTGCCTAAGATCCTGCAGCTTCTCTGGGACTCGGATCCAGGCCAGCCTGACCCAGAAGCATATCTCTGCCCCCCAGATAGGGCTGTCTTCCTCCTTCTGATCTTTGTTCCTTGGCCAAGAGTGGCCCATGAGCCACTGGTCCCCATCTACCGTGGTGGCTCAGCCCCAGTGGGAACTGGAGAGGGTAGAGAACTTGTACCCCGGCCCCAATCTGCACCAAGTGGCCCTTGGCCAGGCCCCCAAGCTTCCTCAAGCAGCTGCTTCTGGGTCGGCGGCAGGACTGGATGGGAGGGGGGCCGGGAGACAGGACCGGAGTCCAGGGCTGTCGCCAGGTCAGTTGATCACACACCCTTCCTGCCTCAGTGGCCCCTGCGCTATGCTCCTCTGCCTTGTGTGCCTTCTCATGGTCATTGCCACACATAGTAATTGGCGGTGATCATTCCACTGACGCCCCACCTCCCACTAAACTGCAGGTCCCTGGGGGAAAGGACAAAGTCTGGTTCACCCTGGAATCCTCTGGACCCAAGCATGATATACAGGACATCCGGAACAGCTTGTTAAACGAATGAAGGATGTGGCTGGGCTCTGGAGAAGCCAGATGGATTCACATCTCAGCTCTGCCCATCGCTAGTTCTGTGATCCCCTGATTCTCAGGTTCCTCACCTGGAAAACCAACGTCAAGTGTGGCTCAGTGTTTCTCAAGCTTCAGCGAGCACAGGAATCACGTGGGGTATCTGCTCACACTGCAGACTGGGATCCAACAGTTCGGGGAAGGGCCTGGGCTGCTGCACTTCGAACAAGTTCCTGGCAATGCTGATGTTTGCTGGTCGGTGGACCACACCTGGGGTAGCTAGAGGCTAAGCTCACTCGTACAAAGCTGCCTGTAGCCCGGCGCACCAGGACGCTGACTCATAATCCTGTGACAGGGGCAGGAGAAGTAATGTTTCTGATCACAGAAGTTGCAGTCCATACCCTCGAGCCCCTGGGCCCCGTTTCAAAGCCACTTCTCTGTGCCCACATTTGTCATCTCCTGCCAGTGGCATGAACCCTGGGCCAGTGCTCCCAGAGAGACCATCTGGCCCTTTGGACATGTGCCCGGTACTGGTGATCCTGGCCTGGGTAGAAGCTGGAAAGGCTGACCAAGCCTAGGCATAGGGGCACCTCATGTGGGGGCCAAGAGGGGGAGAGGGGGCGGGGCTTGCAGGTGGGGAGGGGGCTTCAGATGGGAGAACATCATAGAGCTGCCGCCCCCCGGGAAGGACACCGGCCCTGACTCCTGCCCCTTTCACGGGCCTCCTAACCCCCTCTGACCACCAGGTCTATTATTTGGGGAGCTGGACTCCCCACTCAAGATAAGCTGGGCTGCAGTGCGGATAGGTGCCGTGTCTATACCCGGCTGGCCTTACTGCAGCTCCCAGAGCTGTCTGGGTCCCTCTTTGTCCCCGAGACCCCAGGAAATTCAAGCCCTCAAACACGGACACCTGGTATTTTCCAGATGTAGGCCCAGGTGGACAGCCCCAGGGTGGAGGGAGAGGGGTGATAAGGATGCAGAGAAAGGGAAGAAGAGATAGGGCGACCCCCAAGATACAGCCCCACAGGAAGATACACCCCCCCCCAAGGTACTGTCCCACAAGAGGAACTAACATTTCTTGAGCATGTATATATGTTGGTTGTTCTTCCTGCTTTCTAACTCGCTGAGTGCTATCCCATTTCCCAGCTGAGAATACTGAGGCCCAGAGAGGATAAATCAATGCCCAGGTGGTAAGGGGAAGAGGTAGGTAGGATTCCAGCCTCAGCAAGGTGACCTTGAAAGCCTGGCTCCTGGCTCCAACAGAATTGGAGGCTCCTGCTGGAAACCCAAATGAGCCTCTGTGGAGACGGCACTTTAGTCCCTGTTGCCCACCCCTCGTCGGTTCTGCCAGCTCCCTGCTCAGGGGCAGCAGTGAACCCCCTTGGGGCCCCTGGGAGTGCTGGGACAGGGTCAGAGGAGTTAGAGATTCTGCTTCAGGGCTGTGCCAGGAGCAGGGACAGAGGGCAGCTGGCAGCAGGGACATGAGGGGGGCCACTACTCGCCATGGAAGAAGAGAGTCCCCAGTTGCGAGGTGTGCACGACGGGCCTGGTGCACGCTGGCCTTAAGGACACTATCCCTGGGCAGCGGTCCCCTGGTGACAGGAAGGTGACGGAGCGGGGACGCACCCGGAGGCAGCTCCATCATGGTGTCCTCAGAAGTGCAGAGACACCTCCCGGGAGGCGAGAAATGAGCTGTGGACCAGAAGGGGACTCTGGTCATCGAGGACTGACTCATCCAACAGTGGAAGGGCCACGTCAACAGAGACCCAGTTACCCTGCTTGGTGAATGTGCACGAGGTCTGTTCTGAGCCTGGCACTGGGCAGGGTCCTGGGACGCACGGTGGAGAAAGGCTGAGATGCCGTCTGTAAGGGCCATAAGGCAGGCTCGTGGTACCAAACCCCAAACAAGGGAAACAGGCCTCCTTCTGAGATTTGAGCCAGGAAACCAACGTATAACTCCCAGAGCCTGGGACCTGGGCGACCCAGGGAGGTGCGTACTGCCTAGGGATTCGGTGTGGTGGTTGGGGGCGGGGCGGGGCCATCTTCCCCGCACAGGTGACAGCCCTCTCCCCACCATCTTTGTGGAACCTTCCAGGTGAAACTGCTCCAGTGTGACAGCACTCCAAACAAACATTTTCCCATGCCTGGTCTGTGCCCTGCGTCATGCTAGGTGTTGGGGGTCTGCGAAGAAGAACAGACACAGGCTGGCGTTCAAGTCTATCGTAGCTAATGCAAATGCACACAAGGTTGGGTTGGCAGTGAGGCGGAGGGTTGCCGGGGTCACCCTTTTTGGAGGCAGGCTGCTTGGGCTCAGATTCTTGCTCTACACATCAGGTGCGTAACCAGGCAAGTGGCTTGAATTCTCTAAGCCTTGGTTTTCCCATCTGAAAATGGGGATGATTTTAGTAGCATCTGCCTCCTTGGATTGGGGGGGAGGATTTAAGGAGATACAGTCCGTCTGCTCCAACTACCTCATCAGTGACTAGTCAGGAAGGGCCTGGGGTCCATAGAATGCGATGGACATCATATTGGTTTAGGGGTGATCTTCCCTGGCACATCAGTGTTTCGAAGCCATCGGGGCAAACTTTCTTAAAGTTACAGAGGAAGTCTTAGCGGCAAATGAAGATCTTCACAAAAAAAGTAGAAAATCTACCCATGTGCCTTTCTTTATGGCAAGCCGTGACTGATTTCACGGCTTCAAGATCTGCCTGTGCCCCACTCCGCCACGCTATTTGGGGGAGCCGTGTGCGAGACGGCAACGCTCGAAGATTCTGATCTCTGTATGAAAGCAAAGGATGAATCGTTAAAACGACAGCGTGGTTCTGATTTTTAATTTTGATGAAAACGGGCTCTATCAGAAGCAAGTGCCTTCCGGGATCAACATCTCAAAAGAGAAGGCACAAGTGTTAAGCGTGTCCTTTAAGGATGCGTAGAAATGACCCCCAGGGAAGCTGGGGATGAATTCAACCATATTCAGCTGATATTCTTATGTGACCCTTTATTGTTTCCGAGCGTGCTTTAGTCACAAAGTTCCGAGGTTCCGGAGAGGCCTCCCCGACCCTATTCCCATCAGCCTTGCAGTTTTCAGTGCAGGATTTTCTTTCTCTCTTTTTTTTTTTTTTATTAATTTTTTTTTCAACGTTTATTTATTTTTGGGACAGAGGGAGACAGAGCATGAATGGGGGGGGCAGAGAGAGAGGGAGACACAGAATCAGAAACAGGCTCCAGGCTCCGAGCCATCAGCCCAGAGCCCGACGCGGGGCTCGAACTCACGGACCGCGAGATCGTGACCTGGCCGAAGTCGGACGCCTAACCGACTGCGCCACCCAGGTGTCCCAGTGCAGGATTTTCTAGAATGTCGGGTTTCCAGGAACACATGGATGACGTTACAGCAGGGACATCTGTGTTAATGTGTGTAATGAGCTTATTAGCACATTGCCGGTAAATGTTAGCTGCTATCACTATTGTTACTGTTCTGGTTTTACTGTGTCGATGACGATGTGATTAGAATTCATGATAGACAGGGTCATACATGCTCAGGAGGGACGGGAGACCTGGGCTGCAACTCCAGGGCGGCCAATGACCCCAGGACGCTGGTCGTCACTCCTTGCAAGTCAGAAAACACAATAGGACAGCAGCTGGGTGGGACCGGGCCCTGGGGGTAAATGAATAACTTCACTGTGAGCGGATAAAAATGGGGGGAGCAGGGAGTTCGGCTGCCCCAGTCCCAGCTTGCTGGGCTGTAAAGTGAGGGCCGGGACTGGCGACCCCCAGGGCCCTTGACCTCTCGGATCCCCAGTGACCTCTCCTGTCCTAGTCCCCGCTTTCCTTCTCTCGGCACACGGACCTCTCGCTGCCTGTGAAGCTCTCACCAGCTTCTGTGTCCAAGGTGCTCCGGGGACCCGCAGCCCGGACGTCTCCCGCCACCGCTGCCTCGGCGCGGCCCACGGAAGATGCGCGAACACCCTGCGTGCACACAGTCCTTGATGAAGTGCCAGGCCGGCGAGATGATGTATAGTGCGCAGGATGGATGGTGACGTTTTAATCACTCACGCGGAGAGCGGGCTGCTGCCTAATGGAACTGTCGTTCTCACTGACAGTCGACATCTGTAGCGTCGGACTCGAAGGCTGGATGTTCGTGCTCCCCCCACCCCCCCCCCCCCCCCCCGCTGCCTCTCGATGAACTCTGAAACCAGGGCTCCGCGCGCCCGCCACGCTCACGCCTGCAGAGAAAGCTACCGCTGTCCCGGACAAGGAGGGGTCTCTGGTTCGCCCCATCACACCCTCTACGTTCCAGGGTCCCTGCCCACGTGCCAGCTCACGCCCATCCTGTCCTTGAGGTGGGTGCACGCTCCCCATTTCCCATCCGAGGAGCCCGAAGCTCAGAGGGGGCAGGACTCAGGCTCAGAGCAAATCAGGGACAGGACTAGGGCCTCTTTGTTTCGCTGCTTTCTCTCCCTGGGTCATCTGGAAGGTCTGAGCTTGGGGGCGTTGTCTTAGAGGGTAGGAGACGACGGTCAGAGAAAGGAAGAGAAAGAGAGAAAAGACCTCGAGAGAGGAGGGCCGGGAGGCAGAGGAAGGAGGGCAAGAGAGAGGAAGGAACACGCCCTGGGTCGATGGCAGCCCTGACTTGTTCCTCCGACTGGCTTGTTGGTCACGCGTACGTGACTTTCCATTTTACACCTAACAAACACTTACGAAGCACCTGCTGTGTAACAGGCTCTGTTCTAGGCCGGCGGAGGCTGATGAGCTGCGGGAAGTCCTTTCTCACTCCCAGGTGCAGACATACACGCTTCTCTGGGAACACGAGTCTGGGACCGGAATGTGGATGTGGGGGGTCAAGAGCACCGGCCCTTCGCCCGCCCGGGGCCCCTCTCCTGCTTTGGGCCGGACATCAACTCCGACAAAGTGAGCCGGCTGTGGGGACCCCTGAGGCTCTGGGCAAAGCCAGGTAAATGCAGCCCCTGAGGGGCACTTAGAGGGCCCTGGCTAAGTCTGGCACTCAGAGGGCGCTCAGTAAATTCAACAGTTATCACCACCGTGGACAATGTCATTGTTAGCAATAAAATGAGGACCGCAACTCTCGGCTGCGCCGAGCTCGTGACCGCCCGGCCCTGACTGATGACAGCAACTTCAGAAGCCCTTGGCGGGCCGGGCAGCTGGCTCCGTGACGCCTGTGAGATCAGCGTGTGGCATAAATCCGACGGCTTAAATTCTGGAATTGCATAAGCTTTTAAACAGATTGCCAGCATATCTTTTATTTTTATTGTGCTAGAAACACAAACGAAAACAGCAATGATTTGTCCCTCAATAAACAAAGGCAGTAAAAGAAAGGAGGAGAAAAATCACCATCCACTTCATATTCCCTGAGCCTACTTCTCGCTGTGATATAGAACAGGTTGTAAAAAGCCCACGTAGAGGGGGCTGCATGTGTCTGCTGATCTGTCAGGCAAGAAAGGGGCAGCAAGACCAGAAGGGGTCACCCGGCTCACTCACCGGCCGCGGCTGGGAAGCCAGACCCCGGTTTCGATGAGAGGCCACCGTGTGCTGGCTGTGTGACAGTGAGCCAGTCGCTTAACCTCTCTGAGCCACAGTCCCCTCCCTGTGTGGGAAGAAGGAAGTTACTAGGGGTAGAATTGCTTAGTTCAGTGTCTCACACTTAGAGGGCGCTCAGGAAATTCAACGGTTATCACCACCATGGACAATGTCATCGTTAGCAGTAAAATGAGGACCGCAACTCTCAGTCAGACTCACTCGCAGGGTTGAGGGTGACACTCACAGGAAATGGCAAATGGGCAAGAGCTTTATAAACTGTAGTGCTCTGTGTACATAGGAGGCCTGATGGTTTTTAAGTCAAGTGAAATGATTTTGTGTCCTGTGTCAGCCTTGGCCAGTAGCACTGAGATTCTGAGACTCTTTACACACATATAGCTTTACATCATCTATAGACACTACATATTTTACTGAAAACAATGTTTGGTATCTCATGGTCTGTTAAAAACAACCAGTGACATTCTGTTTCTCCCTCGATCTGTGTTTCTGCGTTTGTCCTGCCTCTGTCCGTGTGCAACCATTTCTCTCTCTCACACACACATCTGTTTCCTTCTCTTTTCTTCTCTTTCCTGGCCTGGGAACTCTGGAGCTACACTTAGACCCCTGGATCTCAAATTCTATTCCTTGGAACCATTCTATGAAAAGAGACTGCATCATCAAATAAATTTGGGAAATGCTGAATCCAACAGATTTCTTTTTTGCGGATCTTCTTGGGCAAGTCTGCTATGCTGACATGCACCCAGAGTTCCTGAAAATTGTGGAATTCAGCAATCTCAAAATTTATAGGTCTGTAGAACATTCCTCCCTTCTGTTGGCTGCGAGAATGCACCTTTATGACTTCCAGACACAGCGAGCATAAATGACTGAGGGTCCCCGCTGCTACCTTTGCACAGAGGCCAGGCTTCTCTGGGGTCTGCTCCCACCCAGTGATGGAGCATGACAAAGATACAAAGTCAGGCCCACTCTTGAGAGACACAGGACTCCTCTGATGGCCATCTTTGGCTTGAGGACGCCTGGACAGCTTTGCCAAACCTTCCTTAGGTTGCATGGCAGTCTAGGATGCTTCCATTCAACCTTTCTTCTCTCTCCATCATTTGGGGTCCAACTTGCATCCTGGTCTGATGGCTCACCAGGTTTCTGTCGTTCCCTCTCCATTTTCCCTCACAAAGGAAATTCTCCTAATAAAATTCTCCCATGTTTAATCCCACCTTGGTGTTTGCTTCTTAGAGAATTTGGACTAACAGACCTCTTAAAGAGCACCTATTTACATCACAAGGAATACAGGTGTAACATAGAGAAACTAAGGGTCAACCCATCAAGGACATTCAAGACTGAAGGAAGGAGTTGTAAACCCCATACTTCTATCCCTATTTCCCTCCTTCCTTCCTTCCATCCATCCATCCATCCATCCATCCGTTCCTTCATCCATCAATCCATCCACCCACCCACCCACTCATCTCTCTATCCATCCATCCATCCATCCATCCATCCATTCCTCCATCCATCCATCCATCCATCCACCCACCCACCCACTCATCTCTCCATCCATCCATCCATCCATCCATCCATCCATTCCTTCATCCATCCATCCATCCACCCACCCACCCACTCATCTCTCCATCCATCCATCCATCCATCCATTCCTTCATCCATCCATCCATCCACCCACCCACCCACTCATCTCTCCATCCATCCATCCCTCCATCCCTCCATCCCTCCATCCCTCCATCCATCCACCCACCCACCCACCCACCCACTCATCTCTCCATCCATCCATCCATCCATCCATCCATCCATTCCTTCATCCATCCATCCATCCATCTATCCATCCACCAATCTACCCATTTATCCACCCACCCAGCCCCCAAAGCAGCCCAGGCACTATGGTGGGATGCCGGGCAAGTCACTGAAGTCCTTGACTGTGAAGCTACCAGCTTGTCAGGCTGCCCTGTCATCCCAGTGAAGGCGAAAAAGAGATTGAGGAAGAAGCACAATTTTCTCCCTGTTGGAAAGGGACTCTGTCATCTGAGTTGATTCCCAGTCAGATGAGACAAAAATATATCCTACGGCTGCACACATTTTCTTCATTGAGAACAATCTCATTTAAATCTTGGCTCCGTGCCCAAAGAGATGCCTGCAAGACACTCTTCTTCCAGCACATGTCCAACCAGGCTGACAGCCCAGGAAGGATGCTATTTTGTAAAGTGAGGCTGAAGGAGTGTCAAGTGAGTATCAGGCAGTCACAGTTAATAATGGGAAAGTGAGGAAGGGGAGGAAAGTAACAGTTGCCAGGCTCCTGCTCTGTTCCAGGACTGTAGCTTGCAGCACCTTGTTTAACCCCCCCATAGCAACCTTTAGGATAGGTTTTACGGATGAGAAGACTGAGGCTCACAAAGGCAAAAACAATCTGCCTAAAAGGTGAACCTGGGGAAGCACAAGTGAGGGTACAGGGTAGGGCAGGGCTGTCCATTCTGAGCCTGGGCTCCTTTACATTCCCAATGCAGGCTCTGAGGCTGGGCCAGGGGTGCTGCAGGTAAAAAACAGGCTCAATCCAGACTAGATGTCAGAGGCTTGCTAATGAGAGCTCAAAGCATACACTTTCAAAAGGGAAGCTGGATCCCCTTTGAGGATCTCTGTCTGCACAGCTAGGGGACTGAGGATGAGGGGTAAAACTCCAAATGCTTTTTAAAGCTATTACAATCATGCCCTCTCCTGCAGGAGGAGGCAGTTCAAGGCATTGGCAGTGTGAGCTCCAGTGTATCTTTGCCCAGTTGCTGAGTGGCTGCAGTGGTGAGGGTGCGGTAAGGTTGAGATCCACATGGAGTCTCCCCAACACCTGGAGGCCCACGGGTGGATTCTGCAAACTCAAGACCACCAAAAGCAACACCAATATAAAAGTGTCTGTGCAGAAGTGAGGACTAGAAGAGGATAAGTCAGGGCAGTGGATGGTGGGGGGGTATTTCTTTAGAAAAAAGTCTTTAGGTTATAAAATGAAGACATTTAAATCCAGTGACAGGGAGGGAGGCTTGCTGAAATCAACCCCACCTTTGGGTCTTGGCCAACGTAGGTTCCTGTGTCGGGAATGATCTCCACCCCAGGGCTGTCTGCCAATGCCTCGCTCATCTTCAGGGCCCCGCTAAAAGGCCAGCCCCTCCATTGAGCCTGATTTCATGTCTGATGGCAGCCACCAAGAGATGCAAAACTCTGAAATGAGGACCTCATGCTCCTCCCCGTGCTTGCAAAGCAACCCTTCTGTCCACTGCCTCCCCCCACCGACTCCCTCCTTCCATCCTTCATGGCTTGGCTTAAATGTGGCCTCCTCCTGCTGTCCACTGTCATGGGTCCTTTATGATTCTTTTCCTCAACTTCTTGTTTCCTTCTTGGATCCCTCACCCTCAGCCCGACACAGAGCCCTGAGTCTTTCTTAGTATACACGCCTATGCACGTAGTAGGTGCGGATTTGAACAGCACGGCCATTCTGGGAGAATCTCAGATGCTTCCTGATTCTACAGTGAGTGTGATTCTAATAAATGTCAGTACAGACCACTGATAGAAACTAAGTGTGGTCCAACTACATTAAGAGGACTGGGGAGGGACAGGTGGGTGAAGGGGACCTAAGAGAGCTAAATATTCACCCACCATGAGAGGACATCAATAGACGATGACTAAAATGGATAACCCAAGAAATAGCTCTATACAAACTATTTCAAAATGTGGAGATGAGCAAAAGAGACAGCTAGAAGTGTGGGAAGTAGTTGGCTCTGGGGAGCTGGAATCAGGGGAGAGAAGGGTGGGCATGGGATTGGTACTTTTCATTATAAGCCTTTTAATACTCTTTGATTTTTTAATTATGTGCATGTATTACTTTAATAAAAGTAAAAATTAAAAAAAGCGAAAAGTGCAAAAGAAAAAGAATCCCATTGTGAATTGTACTGCTCCTCTGATCCTTCCAAGTAACATGCTCTAAAATCATAGCACAGCATCAAGGCAAACAGATTTCGCACAGAAACGAGTAATGGAGGCATAATGTAAACAGATGTCAATTGCATTCAGCACAATAATGGCTTTTAGATATTAAAATTCTGGGGGGAATAGTTCACTAAATGAAGCAGGACAATGAGGAACTCCCAGTGTTGCTACCTTGCACAACAGAACAGAGTGGTCCTGCCTAGGGCCTTCTTGCTGGTGTAAGTCAAGCCCCTCTCTCCTCTCATTGTGGTGCCTCACTGAGGTCTTCTGGACCCTGAGTGTCTATCCTCATTTTGAAAACAAGGGGCAACACTAAACAGATGGATCCACTAGAGGGAAAAGAGAAAACACAGACCAGGCCATTCATTGATGTGTTCAGTGAAAGATGAATTAACATCTACTATGTGCCAGGCATGGCTTAAAGTGCTGGGTATAAAATAGTGAACCACAGGGACGAAAATCCCCCTTCCTCTTGGCACTTGCATTCTAGCAGGGAGTGGGGGGTGAAGCAGAGAATGAAAAAGATAAATCAGTAGGAGACACCCTAAGTGAGATGGTGTTAAATGCTACAGAGAAAGAGTGGGGGGGACAGGAAGTGCAGGGGAGACATGTCTGCAAAGCCTGAAGGCCATTAGAAAGCCAGCCATGTAGACGTCCGGGGAAAGAGGGCCAGAAAGTACAAAAGCCTAGAGGCAGGAGCACAGCTGGCATGGCCAAGGACAGAATGACTGAAATAGGTTGGAAGGGGAGAACAGAGGACAAGAGGTGAGAGAGGTAACTGGATGGTCTGCTTCACTACCCAATGCACATTCATTCCCAGGGAGGCCCTGTCCATAAGTCAGTGGTGTGCTGGTAAACATTTAAAAACTGCCTTTAAAAATACCTGATTCAGTGCGCCTGGGTGGCTCAGTTGGTTAAGCATCCGACTTTGCCTCAGGTCATGATCTCACAGTTTGTGGATTTGAACCCCACGTTAGGCTCTGTGCTGACAGCTCAGAGCCTGGAGCCTGCTTTGGATTCTGTGTCTCCCTCTCTCTCTGCATTCCCCCTCAACCTCCTGCTCGTGCTCTGTCTCTCTCTGTCTCTCAAAAATGAATGAACATTAATGATCTGTAGCATTTGCTGACTTCTGAGGTGATGTCACTGAATGCAGAGTTGGGAGGGGGTGAGCACATCCAGCCCCAGCGCCAGCTCCTTGCTGCCTGAGCAGGGCCCTTGATCCTTCAATGCTGCAGAGATTTGAGAAGGCCCACCCACCCTCAGGGTCCTTCGCTTAAATGCCTTGGACAAGGTATGTCCTTCTCATATTTTCAGCTTTGTGCATTGGAATACAACCCATTTGGGACCCCATTTCTAAGTGAATTACCCATAAAAGTCCGCACAGTGTCACACAGCTGCCAAGTTTATTGCACCTTCAGTCCTCACACTTGTTCTAGACATTTATGATGTTCTTTCCTGGCTCTTTGCACGTTCTTTCTCAACATTCAGATCTTGTCTCAAATGTCTGTTTCTGAGAGTCCTGATCACTCTTGTGCCCATCCCCCATTACTCTCTTCACATCACCCTTATTAATTTTCTCACAGCCCTTATCACTGAATTAAATTACCTCCCACCTACCTACCTTATATGTGTGTCTATCTATCTATCTACCTACCTACCTATCCATCCATCCACCCGTCTGTCTATCTATCTATCTATCTACCTACCTACCTATCTATCCATCCATCCATCCATCCACCCATCCATGCATCCATCTATCCACACCTGTTACTATATCAAGGGGACCATGGTCTCTGGTATCTGCTATCCTCTGCTATCCTGCTATTGCTACATCCATTCCACATTCCTAGATAGTGTCTGGTGCACAGAAAGAATGCATTTAATAAGTATGAGCCCATGACCCTCTAATACCCACAATAAATAAGACCCCAAATGTAGGGATTTGGAGGATGTGTCCCCACCAAAGACTATTGAGGCACATGGTGGACAAGAGACAAGGTACCAAAAGGAAGCTCCAGGCTAAATGACCAGGCAGGTGTGGCTCTTTTTGCCTGGATGAGGGTTGGGATTTCCAGCTTGAGGGCAGCCTACGGTCAAATGGCAACCCCTATTTAATACATTTCAGAAAACCGGGGCACCTGGGTGGCTCAGTTGGTTAAGCATCCGACTTCAGCTCAGGTCATGATCTCATGGTTTGTGAGTTCAAGCCCCGCATCAGGCTCTGTGCTGATAGCTCAGAGCCTGGAGCCCATTTTGGATTCTGTGTCTCCCTCTCTCTGCCCCTCCTCCACTCACGCTCTGTCTGTCTGTCTCTCTCTATGAAAAATAAGTAAACATTAAAAAAATTTAAAAAATACATTTCAGGAAATCACATCCTGAGCCCTTCTGTCACCCACCATGAATGGTGAGAGTAATTTTAGCAGGCAGTTTGCAGCATTATCTCTTCTCAGCATCGGGAAAGACTCCAACCTCAAGTTCAAGTTTGAGAGAAATGTAATGTGCTTGTTAAATGTCTCTCCTCCTTGCACCTGTATTCCCACAGATGTGGGTCCTGGAAAGGTGGACAACAGGGTGCAAATGTTCAAAAAGGCAAGAGCAGCTTGTGATTAGGAAGAAAAGGCCAAAATGAGACGATTTGCTAGCAATTCTGTGTATGATTCGATCCCCCATCCCAGACTTTCCAGCGCCCAGCCATCTAATCATTTCAATGGCTATTATTTAAATAAAGGAAATAATTGACCTCTACAGAGGAGGGTACTCAAATCAGCAATCACTGTGCAAGCCCTCTTGCAGACTCAATTAAGAACCAAAAGGGATTCTTAGTTGGAAGCAGCCAATGAGAACCACACAGTGTGAGGGAAAATCAGTTTTCTGGGATGCCAGGTGGTAAGGAGGGTCAGAAAAACTAATGGGCTGGGGGGCGTGTTTGGAAACCCAGCTTGGCATCTGGCTAGAGCTCCTGGAGGAACTGACAAGGTACTGGCCAGGGCAGGAGGCAGGACAAGAACAATTTGGCTCCTCCTCCCTCAGAATTACTACAGCCCCGAGGAAATGAATGAGCGTGGGCAGGCTGGCTCCCCTCTCCTGTCTGTTTTGCAACCATGTAAGAGAGAAGCAGCCGATAACATGCCTCTAAGATCCAGCTGCTCTCTTCCCTTTTTTTTACCCCTTCCTTTTCACACATTGAGCACCTACTCTCTGCTGGCCACCAAGGACACAGGGATGAGTAAAAGGCATAGAGTCCCTCTCTGAAAGATACCGTAATTCTAGTTGGGGAAAGATCACCGACAGGGAAATAAAAACACAACCCGATAGACGGGATTATGAGCTCTGCACCAAATGCTGTCAGGAGAGAGAGGCAGGGAAGGACATCTTCGTGAAAGCTCCATGAAAGTTGGGTTTTGAAGGATGAATAGGAGTTTTTCTGGTAATAACAATCATTTCAAGCTGACATTTATTAAGAACATGTTTTACTCTAGAGTTTTTTGAGTGCCTTTTGGCTATTATTTGACCTTGCAAATAATACCTAGCATTTATTGAAAGCTTACTCTATGCCAGACACTGTTCGAAGCATCTACTAGTCTCATTTAACCTTCAGGATGACTCACTGTGCCTCCTTATCCCCAGAATGCAGGCAGTGAGGCCAGGGAACGTGGGGGTGGGGAAGACTTGTCCAAAGTCTCTCAGCCAGCAGAGGGGTAGGGCTAAGATGTGAACCAAGGCAGACCAATTCAATGACTGTGGAGCTCACCACTACCTTCAAGGATTTCTTTGCACAAAATTCTTCTTCCGTGCATTTGAAGAAGAACATGGAGGAAATGCTCAGCATTAGCGCCCGAAGGTGGCGGAAGAGGGTGGGTTTGGAAAACACACCTGCAGCTGGAGAGTTTCTCCCCTGGGTTGACCTGAAGCCTGAATTGCCACTTTGCCCCTGGTAGGAGTTGATCAAGGGCAGTGTGGGCAGCTGTCCATCTCTCCGCTCCTTGAATTTAGGTGGGTAAAGTGCAGACCCTGAGCAGATTGAAGAGTCAGGACCCTAAGCCTGCGTACAATCGAGGAAGGGGATCAAGAGGGGAGCCTGGGAAGGACCACTCTGGAACATAATTGAGCGTAATCTTGTAAAGTCAAACACAAGAGGTGAGTTATGGGTGTTCTGGGTAACTAACCGGGATGGTGTGGTTCTTTCTCTCAAGCTGAGATGTGGACTTTCCAGTTCACTGCATACCCCGAAACCCAGAAATGTCAGTCCTAGCTATAAACCCAAGAGACCTTCCAGAAGCCGTGGATTCAAAGCACCAGTGTTTATAATTACATAATTATTTCGAGATCTATAAACATGAGATGAGACAAAAAAAAAATAAGCAAAGAAATGATAAAGACAACACTCAGGACAACACTATGTGCTTAGATCAGTTGACTTGGGAGGGGGAAGGACCCACAGGTGGCCTCAGCAAGGTTGGTCACCTTCTTGTTCACCCCCCTGAGGGTGTTTCTCAGAGGGGTGGTGGGTCTGTGGGTGCCATTTACAAAAATTATACTTTAAAATGTTCAAATTCGTTAATAGGCTCTTTTATCTTCATTAAACATGATATGATGAAGAATTTTAAAAGAAATAATGCCGTGGGAATCCGTGCTGAGACCATCTTCCCACCATAGTTTAGTGGAGTGGGGCAAGGGCGGAAAGGGCAGACCTTGTTCACGCCTCAGGGATGCTCCGAAGATAAAGAGCCCCAGACCGAGGCCGGAAAGAGGAGGCAGGTCTGGCTGTGGGCTCTGCCCTGGGGAGAAAAGCTGAATGAGGCAGAGCTTCATTGAAGCCCAACGAAGCTTCAGAATTGGGATTAAGAACAGGAAGTTCTAGACGTCCAAGTTCTGTAGACCGACGTGGGGCTCGAACTCACAAACCGTGAGATCATGACCTGAGCCGAAGTCGGATGCTTAACTGACTGAGCCACCCAGGCGCCCCATAGGATGGGCATTTAAAATGAATTAATGTCACACACCCACCTGCTTAGGACAAACCTCTTTAACACCTGCTTACCGAAACAGCTTTAACCGAACACAGAAACGCACAGAACCATTTGGGAATCTACTCTTTTTTATAGGGTGGCCCAGCTGAAAGTCTTCTCAAGCAGAAAATCATTTACAATGGAAGAACACCCCAAACCAGCACTTTTAAGACCTACCAATCCAGACTCAGTATTATAACAAGAGCCATTATTATATCTTCATCATATAACTAATAATAATAGTAACTAATAATGACAATTCTACTAGGTTCTAAGTTCCATGAGGGTAGAGATTGTTGACTGTTTCTTTTCCATTCCTGTATTTCCTGTGCCTGGCAGAAGGTACTCAATAAATTGGAATGAACGATAATAAATTTTAAATGATGACTTCTATCACATTTGCATAGTTTTCAAGACATTTTCATGTATATTATCACATTCCTCTAAATAGTATATGTCATGGACAAAGGGCAGGGAAAGAGGAGGTCATAGATGCTACCTGGAAGGACAGGACAGATTTTTTTGAGTGGAAGTAAGGGAGTCATGGCTGACAGCATTCTCTTCCTAGACACCGGGCTGCTGGTAAACCCAAACTCCAGGCTATGACCTGAATGGGGCCATCACCCACTGTTTGTTAAATGCATAACTCACCAAAGCCACGAAGCAGTAACATGCTTGCTCCAGGGGTCTCTTAGCAAGGGCTCTGGGGACATTGCCCCAACCTCTTGGTTACTGCTCACTTTTATCCCAGGTGTCCATGCATCAAGAAGACTTTATTAACCACCCACTGAATGCAGTGAGGAAGAGAGAATTGCCTCATAGGCAGACATGAAAAGTGGAGCCCATATATATGATGGCCAGGGGCCGGGAGGGGTTGAAGAATGAATATACCAGCTCCCTTACTCTCCAACTGGGCTACCTGAGGTGTGTGCCCCACCCTGTCTCCCAGAAATCCCTAAGCAGGATGGACCCCAGTTTCCCATAGTGGTATCTACTCAACAAAGTTCCCTGTGTTGGCCTCTTGCTCTCCTCTCCCTTTCCTTGTCTCACTCCCTGAGACTCCCTCATCCCCGTAAAGAGAAAGTGCTTACGAACTTGTCTGATTCTGGGATATCCCAGTCTAAGACAGTGGGCAGAGTGGACACCTGCTCTTCTGCCTACTCAGCACTCATGCCCCCTTCTTCTGGAACCTTCTGCCACTCTCATCCTGTGGTCTGGTTGGTTGGGCTGACTCCATCCCTGAAATCCAAGGGCGGGCACTTGATTCAGACATCCCACTGGCTTCCCTGAGTGTCTAGACCAGGGGTTAGCAAACGCTTTCTGTAAAGGGCCAGATAGTAAATGTTTGGCCTTGTGAGCCATGGAGGTCACCCCACTGTAGCTCAACAGCAGCTTTAGATGACACATAAACAAATAAGCATGGCTGTGTCCCAGTAAGCCTTTATGGACACCGAAATTTCAGTTTCATATAATTTTCACATGCCATGATACACTGTTCTTTTGACTTTTTTCCCCCAAACACTTAAAGGTGTAAAAAGCACTCTTAGTTTGTGGGCCACACAAAACAGATGGTGGGTCTGGTCTAGACCCTAGATTGATGACCAAAGCTGAGTCAATCAAAGATAGTGACCATCGGCCACAGGACATGGACTGATAATTTTGGGGAAAAGGCACCCTCTCTCTGTTGAAGCTGCTAAGCTATAAGAACGTGCCTTGGACATTCCAGGGGTATCATGGGAGAGATTCTGCTTAAGAACGAAGCCCATATGTACAGGAGAGCCGATCCCAGAGATAGAGAGACAGAGACAGAGACAGAGACTAAGACAGAGAGGGAATATTAAGTCCTGATGACATCTTTTGAGAACCAGGATCCAGCCATGCCTGAAGCCAATCACTCTTGGATTTTCACAGTCAAGAACTAATAAATTACTTCGCTTTTGCTTGTGCCTATTTGAGTTGGTTTTCCGTCACTTATAACCCAGAGTCTTGAATAGCACAGTGGGGATTTCAGAGGAGGTCTCCCAGGGGAAGTAAAACGAGAGGAAGTCTTGAAGGACAGGGAAAGGTAGTCTGTGTCTCGGCAAAGGTCTTGTCACTTCCCTGTCTCAGTTTCCTATTCAGTGGGCAAAACACTCTGTTAATTCAGAGTCCAGATGGCGATCTATCCATATTTTTGTAAAACCTTGGACGTAAGGCTCAATACTTCTTGTCATACTGAGAGCGCTAACAAGCCGTGATATGTTGGACAGAATAAATCAATGCCTTCATGGCGGCACACTGACTAGGCTGCTGAGAAGCTGAACAGAAAGCAACGCACAGGGCCTGTGTTCCTGCTTTATGCAATGCAAGGAGACTTTAGCGTTTTTATTAAGCACAGAAGTAACCAATGATGTTGGCTGGGATCTGCCAGGTGCAGAGGGAGGAGGGTGAGGGAAGGGGAGCAGGAAGGGGTTCAGGAGGGAGGAGCTGCATTAACACAGGAGGAGTCCAGACAGCGACAGGTGAAGAATGAGGCAGCGGTGGGGGGCTGGGGGGGCACTACCTGGCAGTTTATCTAGAGAGCATAACAGCACCTCAATCTTCTTTCTCTCGGCTCACTTTGCAGGCCCCTGGGGTGGGCACCTATCTCAGGCCTGCGAATTAAAGCACAGCATCCCTCGGCCTCAAAGGTCAGCTCAGGGTTGGCCATGTCACCTACGATGAGCTCTGCCTGGGACCTCTCCTTGAACGACTGCTCTTTGGAGCTAAGGTTCACAGAACATAAGTCCAGAACTCCCGATGGCCTCTTGCTATCAGTCAGGGAGATCCTGTCTGAGAATGAAGATAACACGATGGAGAAAAGCGTCTAGAGAGAGGCAGCCTCATGATGACATCATTTGAACCTCTGGATCCAGCTGTGCCTGAAGCCAACTATTGGGTTTTTGAATAGCATGCACCAATAACAACCCTCTCTCATCTTTTTTTTTTTAATTAGACATTTCCTCCCACCTAACCCAAACAGTCTTGACTAATGCAGCCAGAAAGAAGGCTCACATGCTGGCCAATGTCACTCTTATCTGCCTCTGACTAGCCAGGGACCGGGGCAGACGTGGCCTTTAAGGTAAAGCCTAAGACTTAGGTTTGTTCATAAGGCTCTCCGGTATCTGCTGTCTTCCTGTCTTTCCAGGCTCGTTTTCGGCATTCTGGCTACACTGGCCTCGTCCCATCTCTGCAAACGGGTCTCACCTCTTCCTCCACTGCGACCATCACTCGTGCCTTTCTCTCTGCCTGCAACACTCCCTTCCTCCCACCTGCTCCTCACACATCCACCTTCCCACCCCAACACACACACACACACACACACACATACACACACACGGAACAAGGTGGCAAGCGCTTATCTTTTATTCTTGGCTTAGAAGTCACTTTCCCCAGAAAGTTCTTAGCGATGCCCTCCATTCCTGTTACTCTATTCCTAAATAATTCTGTACTTCCTCTCATTTCCTAGCACAATTTCTAGCATCCCCTAGGCACTGATTCAATATGTGTTGAATGAATGAATGAATAAGTGAATGAATGAACAAAAAGCAACAAACTCATCTGTAGCTCCACTATGGATGCCCTTCGTGGTTCAGAGGGACTTGGGACAGTCAAAACATCATTAGTTGTCTATCCAGTTTCCCAGCTCTCCTCTTCTTTCTTGCTAACAGAAACCCTGCTTGTTCAGAGTGACAGCCTCAGCCTAGAAGAGGGACCGTGACTGGCCTAAGCCAACCGATATATCCTGTTCCCCACTTTCCCAGCTTCTCTTGTGGCAAATGTGGCCACGTGATTCTACCCTGGCCAATGAGACATAAGTAGAAGTCTCCTCAGGGCTCTCCTGATAAAAAAGAACAGGGGTGCCTGGGTGGCTCAGTCAGTTAGGTACCCGACTTCAGCTCAGGTCACCACCTCACGGTTCATGAGTTCAAGCCCCACATCGGGCTCTCTGCTGTCAGCACAGAGTCCATTTTGGATCCTCTGTCCCACTCTCTCTGCCTCTCTCTAACTCATGCTTGATCTCTCTTTCTCAAACATAAATAAACATTTAAAAAGGGGGGGGGCAAATGTTGCTGTCACTATCTCTCCTGCCCTCTTCCTGCCTTAAATGCAAATGTGGTGCCTGGAGCATCAGCAGCCATTTTGCGACCATGAAGTAACAAACCACCAACCTCTGGATGGCGACTCAGAAAGATGGAAAGAGGCTGGGCTCTTGATTCTGCTGTTGAGATGATGCACCAGGCCAGTTCTACCGACCACTGGATTCCTTATTTGGTGGAAAACAAAACCAGGCCCCATAGTTTAAGCTGCTTTTCGTCGGGTTTCAGTAACCTTCAGCTGAAAGCATTTGAAAGGGATGTGGCATCGTCATCTTTGGGGGTAGCTTATAATTGTCAGGTTGGCTGCCCCAGAGTTC
Organism: Acinonyx jubatus; assembly: GCF_027475565.1. Classification (NCBI taxonomy): domain Eukaryota; kingdom Metazoa; phylum Chordata; class Mammalia; order Carnivora; family Felidae; genus Acinonyx; species Acinonyx jubatus. The sequence continues at coordinate 10,582,781 of NC_069381.1, read as the reverse complement.
AGGACTCATTCGTTCTGGTTCTGAGAGTCTGCTTCACAGAGGAATCCCTCCCAGAGCTCCTGTACCCCCGTCTCAGGCCAGGAAGGATCTAATTACCCAGTGATTGTAGTAATTATTCCATCCAATTGATCTGTAATCACTGTAATTCCTAAACACGGTTTCCCATTAATAATTTGCAATGTATTTATTGTTTATCCTCAAATAAAATAGGCTGATAATAAGACTATTGAGATGCAATCCCCAGGGTCCTGAATATTTACAAAGCACAGCGGTACATGTTTTAACTGTAACAATGTATGTTTTTTCCTCTTTCTAAAGAGCAACTGTTTGCTCACAGAAAACTCAATTATCCCAATTCTGGCCTGAAAGCTCCCTGAACGGTGACGAGGTAGCCCCCTCTGGGGATGACACAGAGTGTTCAGCGATTGGTTGCCGGTGCCTGCGTTGGGCAGGGGAGGGCTGAGGTGTGGCACGTGTGCTGGCATTTTCCACCTCTGGCTTACGCACTGCCCTTCTCTCTCCAGCCGCATTTGCTTAATAATACCAACCTTCAGACAAGAAGTGGGTACAGCCAACTTTTATGCAAACAGAGGAGGGATGAAAGGAACCCCAGCCTATTTCTGGGGCTTCCCATAGTGATAGGTGAAACCTATCAAGATGGGGCCTCCCGTTCTATCTTAGGAAGGTCATCCTTCAAAGGGCTGGGGGCTCATAAACCCCATAAACGTTCCTATTTGTCACTCCCATGGTCAGATGGGCGTGTGCTCCAGAAAACGGAAGCTCGCAGGCAGAAGGACCCTGCCGGGTGGGCTCTTCACCAGCCTTTGGGGTTCGTCTCTAAAAGCTTCCCCTCTGGAATCCACTCCATCGTCCAACTTCCTCTTGAATCCAACAGCCACTGCCTGAGCATTTTTACCATCTGCCACAGGCCCCGCATGAGGGCAAGGCCAAGTCCCCACACCCAGAGTGCTTAGAGCTCCCTCTCGAGCGTTCTCAGGCGGACCACCACCGCGGTCGGACCCCTGAGGCTGCCTCAGGGAAGGTTACATTTGACAACAGGTGCCTCGGACCTGGCTCACGGATCCCACCCTTTCCCGGGCGAGGAGAAAGGCCTAGGTGTATAAAGATTTGCACACATTACTGTATTTAGCCTTACGGCGTTTGCAGTAGGCTGGGACTGAGTCCCACAGTACACATAAAGACAGCGAGGCTGGGGGTGGGGGTGGCGTGCTTGGCAGCTGAGTCTGGGTTTGAACCCCACTTGGTCTGACCCCAAGGCTTTATTCTCTTCCCTGTGCCACTTTGTCCCTCCGTGGGATTATATGCGTGTGATCAGAGCGAGGGGCACCCGCGCTATTTTTAACCCAGCTTCCCAGCCTGGCACGCCGACGGTAAAAGCAAACAAAACTGGGGTTCGTCCTTCAACAGGTGCGTGTTGGCAGTGAGGTGGGTGTGCCAGGTTCTGTAGAGACTGAGATGAAAAAGACCCAGTCGCCGCCCCAGGGGAATTGACAGTCTCGCTGGAGAAACGGACGAGAACGATCCGACAAAACCACCCACGGGGGAGGGGAGAGGCCAAGGCGGGGGCCAAGGCTGGGGACGCGCGAAGCAGGGGGAGACACTCCTGGAGAACAGGGTATCTCATCCCCAGGGAGCAGCAAGGGAGCTCTGTAGAGGTTTCTGGAAATTGCAACCCAGCTGTCAGAGAGTGTTGGTGAAGGCAGTGCAGGCTGGGGGCAATTTCAGAAGCAGGCGATGACTCACCCTGTGTTTAACAGAAACTCTTTTTTCACGATACAACATCCACGAAAATAAACCCATATGGCCAGCCTCGGAGCGCCTGACAATGAGGCAAAGATCCTGCCCATTATGAGCATCAACGGATAATTGGAACGCGCCTATCGTCAGATGCTGGGAAATTTCCCCTTCTCTTCGTTCGTACCTTCTTTTGCAATCTGGGAATCTGAGAGGCACAATCATGGGAGGCTGCCGCAGAACTCTTCCACGTGGCTCCCGAAAGGCAGGGGGACCAGGGGGAAGCAGGGACCTGCTTTTTTGAGGACTTGAAACAGCCCAGGCTCAGCCCCTTCCTTGCTGTGTGGCCTCCGGTGAGCTTTTGGACCTCTCAGATGTCATGACTGTCCATTCAGCTGTCCACCAATTCGAAGCTAAGAGCCAGAGATGCCCATGTGTCCTCCTAGAGGGCGTGGGCCGGAGAGACAGAGAACTAAACCCACAGTGACAAGTGACAGGTGCGGTCTGTGGTCACAGAGGCTGGGAGCAGAGAGGCAGGACAGGAAGGCCAGTCCTGGAGGGTCAAGGATGCCCAGGATAGACGAGCAGGACCTGATCAAGCGATGAGGGCACAAAACAGCTTGGGGACTAAGCATACATGCCTTATAGATGGAGGACCTGTGTTCCATTCCCAGTTCCGTGCCGTCCTGGCGGTGTGCCCTCGGGCAAGTCTCTCTCTGCCTCCGTTTGCTCCTCTGGAAGACGGGGTGATGACGAAAGCGGATGGCTCATTGAGGTTTTGTGAGGATGACACGAGTTTCAAGGCGAAGCACTTACACCTGGACACAGAGACTGTTCTATTACACATGGCAGCTCGACGTATGTCTCATACACGCTTGTTTAAATACGGTCTAGGGACGGCACTAGGCGACTGAAACAGCACAGGGCGGGGAGGCACAAGAAAGGAGCAATGATGGCATTTTCCAGGAGAGCTGAGGGGACCTTCCAGGTGGAGACGGCAGAAGCTGGCTCAAGAGAGGAGTGCCAGAGCTATACCCTGGAGGGTCCAGAGCATCCCGGGTGCGTCCCACGAGCCGGACTGTGCTCTCTGGCCCAGAGCCTCACAGCCTGATATACGCAACCCAGCCCTTCGAGATCCCCTGACTCAAAGGCGGTTCCTGCTTGATTTTGTTTTTTATTTTTTTAAACGTTTTTATTTATTTTTGAGACACAGACAGACAGAGCGTGAGCAGGGGAGGGGCAGAGAGAGAGGGAGACACAGAATCCGAAGCAGGCTCCCGGCTCTGAGCTGTCAGCACAGAGCCCGACGCGGGGCTCGAACTCACTGAGTGTGAGATCATGACCTGAGCTGAGGTTGGACCCTTAACCGACTGAGCCACCCAGGCGTCCCTGGAGTTGCTTGATTCTGCTGAAGACTGGAACCCTCCCTGTTTGGGCCTGGGCCTGGGCGGTGGTGAGGGCTCAGGGAGGACTACGGGCACTCCCAGGAGGCGGGCAAGAGTGTGCTCCCCACACGCCTCCCAGGGGCACGGAATCCGGGCTTCCCGGCAGAGACGGGGACGAAGGTAAAGCGGCAGTGTGCCAGCCGCTGGATGGCCAGAGCCTCCCCGCATAGCCCTTGCCCCGAAGTCCGCATCTCAACAGCCACACAAGGTGGACCTTGATGAAGAAACTTGGAGGGGGAAAAAAAAAAAGAAACCCTCACGTAGAGCCAAGCAAGGGATTCACGACCACCGAGAGTCACGCAACCGACGCGCGGAACCAGATGTAAAAAGTCTGCGAGGACAAATGCCCAACGCTGTAGAGACTGCCTCCAGCATGAGAGGAGACAGCCCCCAGGCTGGATGAGGTGACGAGGGCAATGGCCATGGGCACGAGGAGTGCTGATGGAATGCTGGCACCGTTTGGAGGGCATGTCTTAGGCCCCTTCTTCCAGCGGCCTCGGTGTCATTTCCTCCCCGCCAGCCCGAGCTGCTCACACGACCGCTCCGCCGTCCACCTTGGCTTGCGTGTGCCGGGGGCCCTCCTGGGGTCTCCGTTCCTTCAGCTGCAGGCTAAAGCAGGGCAAACGGCACGTTTTTCCTAAAGACGACCGTCAGGCCCAACGGTCCACGTATTTTTACCGACAGTGTCTGCAGAGGAAGTTCATGTGAGCAGTGACCAAGCCTCCCTGTCCCTTGCCCTCCCCCCCGCCCCGTTCTTCCTGCCTCCCTCCAGCCTCCTTCCATCCACCTAGGGCCACTGACAGGAGGTCGTCAACCCTTCTGCCGCGCCCCTGCCCGAACCGCACTGCTTCTCCATCAACCCGTCCGCTGCCTTGTTTTGCCCACTGGAGCACCCAGAATTCTTCTTCTCCTCCAGCCCCCAACCCACCTAACCTTCCTGATCCCGGCTTCCATGTACTGTGTTACCCGGGCGTGGATACAGCATTTGCGTCAACCTTCCTAAAGCTCCACGTTCTCCATGGGTTCACGGGAGCCATCCCCGAGGCGTCCTCACAGACCCCCTGAGAACTCCCTTCCTCTGAAAAGGGCACCCTCCCCTCCCGGAGGTGACCCTACAGCCCTGTTGGGCATGACTTCACCATGAAGCCCTGGGTTGACTGGCCGGGGCACCAGCAAAACCCCCATTTTGGGGGCGCCTGGGTGGCGCAGTCGGTTAAGCGGCCGACTTCAGCCAGGTCACGATCTCGCGGTCCGTGGGTTCGAGCCCCGCGTCGGGCTCTGGGCTGACGGCTCGGAGCCTGGAGCCTGTTTCCGATTCTGTGTCTCCCTCTCTCTCTGCCCCTCCCCCATTCATGCTCTGTCTCTCTCTGTCCCCAAAATAAATAAACGTTGAAAAAAATTTTTTTTAAAAAACCCCCATTTTGTTTGGGAGGCCTGCTCTCTCAGGACCATGGGGTCATCCCATTCGTCCAGTTACTGAGTCGGAGACGAGCATGTGGCCCAGTTACAGCCAGCGAAGCCTGGGGGAGGACTGGGCAGGTCCTGGGAAGCAGATAGAAAAGAGACACTTGGGGAGAAGCAGGGCCCTCCTCAGATTTGCGCGGCCCTGTGCCCGTGGGGCCGCCATCTTGTCTGGGAAGGGAGCAGGCTAATGACACAGCCAGCTACCGAGGCTGGCAAAGGGGAAAGACGGTAAAAGCCAGAGGCCTCAACATACCACAGAGCCTCTAAGTGAACCCACTGGGGCCACCCTAATTCAGGACTTCCTGTCATGTGGGCAAGGGCGTGTTTCTTACTGTGTGGGCGGGGTGAGTCAGTGTTAGGTTACGTGAAAAGACATTGGAACTGATGTACCAGGACAAGGACAAACGGCCCCGGGGTCAGAGACCGCGGGTGGGTGGTTTGGTTTGGTTTCTCCTCGGCTCCCACCCCTCCTGCGGCCTGGAGGCCTACTTCCTCTTCGGATTCTGAGAAACCCGGTTCTTTCCAACAAAGCCTCCTCCATTGCGTGAGCACCCAGGGGCAGATCCTTTTGCTTCAAACCCAGAGGGTCTTGGCGAAGACATCTTCCCTTCCCTTTCTCTCTCTCGCGCTGCCTCCCCAATGTCACATCCTCATTGGCGCTCCAGCCCACAGAGCTAGCTGACACAGCTCCTGAATCCACGGGCTTTTCTGCCGGAAGATTCCACCGTGGCACCTCCACCTCCAAGGGTCACAGGTGAAGCGCCCCGCTGCGCCATCTGGCTAGAATGAAAAAGCTTGTCTTCCTGGGCTGGGCCACCAGGGTGACGAATCGACGAAGGAAGCCAGGAGGGCAGGAGCCAAGACTCCACGGCTGTTGGAGGACACAATCCGAGAACTCCGGGAGAAAATCATTATTGAAAAAAACAAACAGAGGCTAGTTTGCTTTAGTGGCAGCAAATTGTTTGAACAAACTAAACCGTAGACGGGGAGACGGTCAATATTTCATGACGGAAGAGGCGACATGGTGCGGTGAAACACGTCCACTCCTCTGGAGCTGAGAGCCCCGTTCAGGAGCCTGGGCTGTGCCGCTCAAGTGAGACCCTCTGCTCTCTGGCCCTCGGTATTCCCATCTGTGAAAGAGGAGATTCAACTGGGGGACTGTATCATTCTTCCAGGACCGGCTTCAACGACAAAGATGAGCATCTCACAGTCTGGAGGCTGGGAGTCTGAGATCAGGGTGTCAGCTGGGCCAGTTTCGTCCGACGCCTCCTTCCTTGGCATGTAGACGGCCGTCTTCTCTCTTGGCCTTCTCTCTGGTCTTCTGTGCCTGTCTGTGTCCTCATTTCTTCTTCTTCTTATCAAAATCCTCCTTCATTGCTTAAGCAATGCAGAGGCACGACACCAGTCATACTGCATCAGTGCCGACCCTAATGACCTTATTTTATGTAATTAGTCTTAATTAAGGACTTATCTCTAAATATAGCACATTCTGAGGCACCGGGAGCTAGTTTCAAGGTATGAGTTTCGGGGGAGACACGGCTCAGCCTGTAATAGCGACCTCTAAGGATCCTTCCAAGCTATAAGCCCATCATCCATCAGTGTTTCTCCCAGTCTCTACTGATTTGGTCAACGGGGCTTCCGTTCTGCAGGCACTGAGATTCAGAATCATGATGAGATCATGTTGCTCCATATTTATTTCTTCCCTTTCTCCCAAATGCCCATCCCAGAATAGACAACAGTCCTGCGGCATCCAGAACTCTCCGTCCTCAACGACATGATGCGGAAGTCCCTACTTATCCTGTGGTCACCTTGCCCCGTCCCTTCCCTCTGTCCACCTTGAGCATGTCCCTCCCCTGCATCGGACCTTCAGGGGCTCTTCTTCCAGGTCCCTCAAGGTCCTCCCCAGCCTGAACCCCACTGCTCCCCCATGAGAACTCTCTACCCCATTCAAACCAACCCATCATCATTCCCCAGACGTGACATGCACCTTCTCACCTCTGTTTTTTTTTTTTTCCCCCCCAAGCTCAGAACACCTCCCTTCCTGGAGCCCTAATCCTCCTCTTGAAATCCTATCCTCCAAGATCCAGTTCACAGACCACAGAGCCCACTTGGCCAGGCATTGCCAGCTTACTGTGGGCGAGAGTGGGAAACCCAACTTGATATTCGTGCACTTGATTCACATGCTCCAGCTTAACTCAGGCAGCTGTGCAGCCCAGGACCGGGCTTTGCAGCTGTGAGAACAAACCCAGTCGTGGCGCTGACGGGAGCCAGTGGAACACATCCCATTCGCCATAGCTGCTTCCAGGCTGGCAGACAGACCCCGGCTCTCAGGTGCCATGCCAGATGATGTGGCACTTGGCACTGGCAGATGGCAGTGACTTCGCTAAGTCACCCTTGAAAGCTCCAAGCCCCTGAGAGGGAACAATTAGGTGTAGTCCCTCCAACAGCAGTTCTTAGCTCAGTGGCAACAGCATCCTGTATGAGCTCGTTCAGGTGCAAAGTCATGAGCCCTGCCCCCTCCCACTGGATCCGAATCTCTGGGGAGGGGGCTCGGGAAACTGTTTTCACAAGTTCTCCAGGTGATGCCTGAGCACATGAAGGTTGAGGAGTCCCTGGGTTACGAAATGAGGTTGCAGAGGAGGCAGGGTGGCGGGTGCTGGACCGTGGAAGCCATGGAGAGAAGGCTGGGATCATCTTACATGCAGTGGGAAGTTGTTGGAGGGAGTGTCCACCAGGGCTCTCCGGAGAAACAGAACCAATAGCAGATATTCATTCATTCGTTCCTTTGTTTCTTTTTTTTTTTTTTTTAATTTTTTTTTTTCAACGTTTATTTATTTTTGGGACAGAGAGAGACAGAGCATGAACGGGGGAGGGGCAGAGAGAGAGGGAGACACAGAATCGGAAACAGGCTCCAGGCTCTGAGCCGTCAGCCCAGAGCCCGACGCGGGGCTCGAACTCACGGACCTTGAGATCGTGACCTGGCTGAAGTCGGACGCTTAACCGACTGCGCCACCCAGGCGCCCCTCATTCCTTTGTTTCTTTAAAGGAATTGGCTCACACGATTGTGGGGGCTGGCGAGTCTCAAACTTGTGGGGTAGGCTGGAAACTCAGGCAGGTGTTGATGTTGTAGTCTTGGGTCCGAAATCTATGGGGTGGGTTGGCAGGCTGGAAACTCAGGCAGGACTTCTATGGTATAGTCTTAAGGCAGAATTCCTTCCTCCTTCGAGAAACCTCAGTTTTAAGTTTTGTTGTTAAGGCCTTCACTTACTAGATACCTTCAAAATCCCTCCGCAGAAACAGCTAGACCAGCGGTTGACCAAACAACTGGGCCACATAAATTTCACCGTCTTGGAGGGCTCATGCCAGCTCTTCTTGAGACCCGAGGATTTGGCTTTGTCTAGGTTACCACCAGGCCCCCTTACAATGACCTCCCAGTGATTTCAGATACACTGAATGAGTTCCGGACACTGCAACCACATGTGCCCATCACCATGACCTTGCAAGGTTTTGTCTGCAGCTAGAAGCCCCCTCCCTCTGGGCAGAGGATGCGAATCTATTTTCTTGGCCCCCCTTTGTGCTGGATACCTTTGGTTCATCCTGCAGCCTTTCTCAAAGCATCAGGAGGCTGGCCTGGAGGAAATGCATCAGTGGCCCTCCCTGATCTCTGGCTTCCAGTATGGTTTGGTCAATGGGAGACACCAGGAGGAGCCTGGAGGACGGGAGAGAGGGGCGGTCCCTTCACTGTTACTGGGGGTTGGCCCGCACGCCTTGAACCCTAAGCAGCAGCTTCGACTGGGCTGCCCCCTATTCTGCACATGTAGACTACCCATGTTGTTGAGTGCTCCCTGCCCTTTGCCCCTTGAGACCTAAAAGGGGTATCGGCTTCCTGCTGTGGCATCCCCAGGGCACTGCACTGTCCCTGTGGGGTTCTCTGAATTGAAGCTGAAGCCTTGTCAACAGTCCTTTTATTGGACTTCGTTCCCCCCAAGTTCATATGTGGAAGCCCCAATCCCCAATGTGATGGGTGTTAGGTGGTAGGGCCTTTGGAGGGTGATGAGGTCATGGGGGTGGAGACTTGGTGAATGGGATTCGTGCCTTTATTGGAGGAGGCAAGGGGATGATCTCCCTCTGCCATGTAAGGACACAAGGGGAAGGCAGCCATCCACGAAGCAGGAAGAGGGCACTGAATCTGCCGACACCCAGGTTATGGGACTGCCCAGCCTCCAGAACCGTGAGACATAAATGTAGGCTGTGTAAGCCACCCCATCTATGTGGTTTTTGTTACTCTTCCCAAATCCCCGAGTTTGAGTGGGCCGACTGTTTTTGGCCATCTGACCGATACACTCATAGCCCACACAGGACTGGCCACCGAGTGATTGAATGGCGTCAACTACCTAAATCAAAAGGGGGAGAAAGACACAGAATAGTCCAGCAGGCCAAGGAGCAGGCACCCCCCACCCCCACCCCAAACCCCAGCATTTTCAGCTAAGGGGCCGAGTCTTAACTCCCAAATACGTTATGCAAAAAAGCGCCAGGGAGCCATTAAGGTCGGGGGGCTTGGCGGGGCTGGGAGGAGAGGGATGTCGTCGGGTATGCAGGGGTTAAGCTTCCAGTGCAGCATGGCCAGCACGACCCACTTTGCGATTTTTCTGCCAAAAATTTTTAAATGAAACAGCTGTGTATCATGAATCTGAATCACTCATGTTCGGGATTTGATGGGCTGTGTAATTGCTCTAAACCCTATTATCTTCCCTAGCAGTTGTTGAAGTGTCATTAGGACACCTCAAATGAAAGGCTAAATTCTCCTATATACACAATTTTAATAATTACAGTGCTTTTTTTTTTTTTTTTCTATTTCGAAATGTGAAGCTCTGCTCAAAAAGGGAGGTACCAGGATTACAGAATTGTAGCACAGACTTCTGAAGCCAGCCTGGGATGTCATTAAATATATTTTTTTAACTTTCCCTGGATTTTCCTGACCAGTTAATCTTTTCTGATTGTTGTTTTCTATTCTACGCAGAACAGAAGAGAGCAGGGCATGATGGGTAACAGGAGTAGCAACAATCTGCAAACATTTACTGAGCACCCACTATGTGCCAGTCACTGTGTCAGGGCCTGGGAACGTTCAGAATGGGCAAGCCCGAGGAAACCGTTGCAATCTTTGTGCGACGTGACACAATCTTGTAGTTTATTTTCTTTTATGTCTCTGCTCTGCCACAGAGGGACGGCCTGCACGTAGAGTTGTATCTCGGTCATCTTTGTATCCAAAGTACGTAGCCCAGCTCAACCAGCATTTCTTGAAAGACTGAGTGAGTGTTGGTGGAGTGCACACAATGGGCCAAGAAGCCCTCTGGGTGCAGGGGTGTGGCCACAAACAAGGCAGATACAGTCCCTGCTTTCTTGGAGCACACAGTAGGGGTGCAGAGGCAAGATGCAATGAACAAGTACACGATCAGCATGATGAATGTCATGGAAGAGAAAGTACTGGATGTTCTGGCCCAAGTAAATCAAGCAACATCAGTGCACCGGTAATCGGTACTTTGCAGTCAGGGCATTGCAGCAAGTTACAAAGGTGTAGAAGAGGTACCCATTGGCCACTGGGTAGCTGTTGGAGCTTGGGCAAGTTACCTCTCTAAACCCCGGTTTCCCATTTATTTATTTATTTATTTTTATTTATTTTTTTTACGTGTATTTATTTTCGAGAGACAGAGAGAGACAGCGCACAAGTGGGGGAGGGGCAGAGAGAGAAGGAGACACAGCATCCGAAGCAGGCTCCAGGCTCCGAGCTGTCAGCACAGAGCCCGACGCGGGGCTCAAACCCACAAACCGCGAGATCATGACCTGAGCCGAAGTCGGATGCTCAACCGACTGAGCCCCCCAGGCGCGCACCACCCCCCACTCCCCAGTTTCCCATTTACAACATGAGAATGATACTATGTAACTCTCACTGCTGGCTCCCTTGACGTCCACCCTTTGGTGTTAAAGCCAGTATAATCTCCTTTCCTTGAGTGTGGGCAGGACCTACAACTAACTTCTAACAATTATTATATGGTAAAGATGATGGGATGTCATTCTGTCATTGGATTATGATCAATCTATCTAGAAAGATATGTATGTACGTATGTATCATCTCTATCTATCTACTGGTCTATCAATCATCTCTTGCTATATCTATGTGTCTATATCTTTTATCTACTATTATATCTATTATATCTATTATTTATTATCTGTTATTATATATATCTATTATCTACTCTTTATCATCTCTTTTTTCTCTTTCTCTCTCTGTGTCTGTGTGTATGTGTACATATCTACATATATATGTAGGTATATATATATATATAGATACATCTAGTTATATCATCTTCCTATCTACATACACTTACCTACCGATACTAACCTACGTCTCTGCCTTGCTTGTACACACAAGAGAGACTCTCCTTGCTGGCTCCACAAAGTCAGCAGCCACGCTGAGGAAGTATGGCAGCTGAACTGTGGGTGGCCTCTAGAATTGTGACAGCTGACAGCCAGCAAAATGCCACTCACACAGCCACGAGGACATGAATTCTGACAACAACCTGAGAGGTTTGGGAAGCAGATTCTTCCACCGTCGAGCCTCCAGATGAGAATGCATCCAGGCCTCCACCCTGACTGCAGCCTTGGGAGACCCTGGGCAGGGGACCCGGGTAAGGACTCCTGACTCCCAGGAACCGTGAAATAACAAATGTGTATTGGTTTACTCACTACCTTTGCAGCACTTTGCCACGTAGCAATAGACAACTAACAAGATGGCTGGCACACAGAAGGTTCTGAGAGTGGGAGGTGAAGGAAAGCACAGGAAAACAGATCAGCAAAGCCTCCCTGACCGTCTCTCGCCTCGCCAACCCCAAATCCTAACAGAAGAGGGCATCCCGAACGGCTCAGGGCTGCAACAACATCAGCCTTGCTACGGTGCCTGGGCTTGGAACGAGAAACATCACCCAAGAACGCTTCCTAGAAAGGCAGATGCCCCAAGTCGCGCACACTCTGGGTTCACTCATCTCAGCCGCAGTGTTGGAGCTGAGAAGTGCTGGAGAAACAGCAGGACCCCCATTATCTGCCCAGAACTAGGATGACAATGCCAATAACGACGGGCTGTTAGCTTCCTCGTCACGGCCTGATGCAGGGACAGATGTGGAGCTGTGCAGAACTCCCCAGCCTCCGCCAGGCAACGCAGTGGCCCTGGGTGGCGGAGCACAGGCTTCGCCATCTGCTTGGAAGATGGATGCAACCGCCCAGGTTTGTGGGCACAAAATGGGAGACGCGTGCCCGGCTTGTTTCCAGACTTACCTGATTGAATTTCAGCACCACGTCTGAGATGGCTCTGATTTCTCGGATTCATTCTGCCCTGCCCAAATCTGTAACGATTCATACTGATGTGTCAGTCTCTAGCTCTCCGTCATAGCGGAGGAAGCAAGCCCCACTTCACACGGCTGTTGGAAGACCTTATCATCAACATGATCGTCCGGAATGCTGGTAACAGATCGGACCGCACCAGAGGCAGGCCAATGGCTGGACTATAGCATCTCATTTAACTTCCCCAACGCCCTGGGAGTTGGGTGCTCTGGATAACCCATACTACAGGTGGGTAAGCTGAGGCACGGAGAGGCCAAATGACTGGCAGTGTCACCACGTGAAGTGCTTCTGATAATACTCAGCACACAGAGGGACAGATCCCCTGCTCTCCCCTCCACGGACCCTGTTACACACGATTGTGGCATTTACCATTATCACGTGACCACCTTCCCAGTGACCTACACAGCCCCTACCTTGTGATCTTGCTGCACAGGAAGCGTCTGAACAGGTTGGTTCCCACAGGTGGGATGCACTCAGGCTCACGGGTGGGTGTGAAGTCCACTCGACCACCCCCACCTCACCCCTAATGCCCTCTGTTGCTGCCTGCTGGGCTGGAGCCTTGCTCAGGGGCATTTCGGGAAGCTCCGGGAAGCTCTGGGCGTGCCCCGTGGGCCTGGGTCTGGGGGTGCTGAGAGTCAGGCACCCAGTCCCTGCTCTGGAACAGGGCCGGGTGGGAGCCCTTGCAGGGTCTCTGCAGGACCGGGAGGCCAGTCTCCTGTCTGCCTTCGGTCAGAGCACGAGGCAGGGACTGGGAGCGGGGACCAACTGCAGACACATCCTCCAGCATGTTGTCACATTCAACTAACTATCTTCTGTGGCCACAGGAAGTCAGGCCAGATTTCCTTGAAATCCCAGGAAACTTTCCTTGGTGGACACCAGGGTGAATGGTCTAACACTGATTTTCACCCAATTGCAAATGTGCTCCATGACAGTGGACGGTGCCCACGCCTTGTTGACAGACAGCGACGTGAGACCCAGTCGACTGGGAGTCATGGTGATGCCCTGCCCCCCCCCCCCAGCTCCTGGGGGGTGATCAGCCTGGTCCCACTAGGAGCTAGGAACTAGGGACCGAGTCTCTCACGCACTGTTGACTTGCAAGGGAAGGAAGAGAACTTGGCTTCACTCCGTGCCTACTCTGCCCCGGACAACACTCCCAGCGAGCAAGGCATTATTTTTATTCCCCTCCGTTCCATTTATCCGTCACTGCAGGACCCATCGCCCCAGAACTGAGTGACCTGAAATAACGATCGTTTATTCTGCTCGTGAGTCTGCAAGATGGGCACAGGGACGGCCTGTCTCTGCTCCACATGGCATGAACTGAGGCAGCTTCGGTGGGGCTAGAAGACCCACTTCCAAGATAGCTCATGTGCACGGCTGCTAAGTAGATGGTGGCTGTCGGCTGGAGCTCCTCTCCATGTAGACCTCGCCGTGAGGCTGCTTGGGCTGCCTCCCCACAGGGCAGCTGAATTCCAAGAAGTCGGGGTGGAATCTACAAGGCTTTGCAGGTGACCCAGCCTCGGAGGTCCGAGACTCTAACGGCTACCACACTCTTTTGGCCCCTCAAGTCACGAAGACTAATCCAGATTCAAAGGGAGGGGGACTGGATTCCACTTCTCAATGGGAGGAGTGGCAAAGAACAGTGCGGCCCTACTTACTCCACCACGCCCACTTTCCAGACGGAGAGACTGAGGTCTCGGAGACATTTAGCACTCCCCACAGGCAGCAGCTGGAAGGCAGCAGAGATCCGAGTTGGAACCCAGGTCTGCATAAGGTCGGAACAAAAGCCCCTCCCACTCTACCGAGGTGTGCTTCAGACCCGCAAGCTAATGTAAATGGTGGGCTGGTTTAGTTAACAGGGTGTGCCTTCAGAAATAGGTCCAGAAAGACGATTAAAAATAAGGCCGTGTTTGGATTTCTTAAGACCATATGAGTTTTCCTAAGCATTCGGTTTCTTTTCCGAGAGCCAAGTTCTGTCAAAGATTTCATGGGCTAACACTTCGTCAGAACACAAAAAGCAGGCGATGTGGACTAGAAAAATAATTCCTGAATTTGTCCACATCTTCCTTCTCTCTGGCCAACATTCTTGTCCCACTACCCCTCCACTGAAGAAGCTGGAGCTATGTGGGTGCCCTGGGCCCCGGGAGGCTGTGTACCGTTTACTCAGCATGTGTACTGCACAAGGAGATCAGTGGAGAGTTGAAAAGCCTTGAGACTTAACCTGCGCTCCTCTCCCCAAGCCTTGTGTCATGGCGTGGGACTGAGTCCGTCTGGAGTAAGGTCGGCATTTCCTATTTTGCTAAAGGTAGCTATGGAAGGTTAACCTGCCACAGGAGACTAACAATGGGGCAAACTTCAAACCAATGCTATCTAAATTACCTCGAGGAGAGTCTGAGCATCTCAAGGGAAAGGTAGAGAAGGAGAATGTGACAACTCTTCTAACATCTCAAGCATTTGTGCTCTAGCTACAAATTTGCATACTCTGCTCAGAAAAAACGATTCTTCAGGCTTGGGACCACCTTCCCGAGTGGGCAACTCAGAGATCATCTATCCCTGGGGTATGTGCATGCCCTTTAAAGGTCTTGCCCTTCTTGCTGTGTGACCTTGGGCCGAGATGATACCATCTCAGGGCTTGTCACTTCTGGGAAACCGGGATCATGATGATCGTTAAATCTAAGACAGTATTATTTATAACACGCACCATTATTTTATGCATTACCAAGAAAACAAACCTGCCAATTAAACTGATGTGCCTTTGATGCTAAGATGTATCCTAATGTCAGAGGTAAACATGGAAGGAAAATGGGTCTTCGAATCGATGGCATTTAGGAAAATGACTGGCCTCCCTATAAGATGTTGTGCAAAAAAAAAAAAAAAAAAAAGCTTTGTAAACTATAAAGTGCTAAAATTAATTCTTCTTAGACATAGGCACTTTCAAAGGACTTCGTCTTTAAGACTAATGTACTATTAGATTCTCCTAAGCCTTATATAATTGTTTTAATGTACTCACTTAAGTAGTTCCAAAAGCTGCATTTTTACAGTGCCTGAGTCTGAATTGCTTTTCTACATTTATAACATTCCCACCCTCTTATGATTTATTTGTGTAGAATCAACTTGTGAGTTTTCCCTTGAATGGGATTCAAGATCTGGGGCTTGATTTATAGTTCGAATTGACTAACATTTGGAAACAATGAACTGTGTTGTCTAAACACATAAATACCGCAAGAGAAAGGTAGCTAATTACTGGGAGGGAGGGGGCTGGGAGAGGAAAACACCACAAAATCCTGTTCAGCCTCAGGGTGGGGGCAGGGAGCACTCCTCGGGCCACGTTTCCCAGGCTGCTTTGAGGTTGGAAATGGCTGAGAGGTTTGGCCTTGCGGTTTCCCTCTGGAAAGAAAGAGAAATAGTCTGGAGGCCTTCAAAGAGCATTTGATCTGTAATTCTTCCAATCGGAAAAAAAATCACAAGCTCTCCTGGGCCTTGGGCCTCCTCAGGCGCCAGGCTCTGACTTCTCGGCCCTTTGACCCCTCGGTGGGGGGGTGGGGGTGGGGTCACAGCCAGAAGGAGCCCCTCCAAGCCTCCCTCGTGTCTTTAGGGGGACAGCCTGGCGTCCCCCACTCAAGCCACACCTTGGAATCAGACCAGAGTTTATGTCCTGCCTCTGTCACTTGTCAGCACTTTGCTACTGGACTTCTCTGCACCTCAGTTTCCTTATTTGTAAGGTGACGTGGAGCGGCTGTAGGGGGTAAGTGTCCGTCCAAGTGTCCCGAACAGAGCCCCTCAGTGACTCCGTCGAGAACCCGCTCACGGACTCTCTGGCTCACATTCAGCTAATAGTTGCTGGCCCCTCCCCCGCTCCCCCAGCGTGCGGCAGGCAGTGTGGGGCTTGGGGACACTGCGACCAGGAAGACGGGTCTGGCCTCTGCTCCCACAGGCCTTGAGAGTCTGGGGCTGGCAGCAGATCATGCGGCAGTAAGCAAACAAACATAGTAAGACATTCAGGGGGTGATGAGGGCCAGGGAGAGAAGAAAGCAAGGCACTGGGTGGTCAGGGAAGCCTGCCCACGAAGGTACCTCCAGGCCATGATCCCTCAGCCCTATGCTTCTCACCCGGGGCTGGGGGGGGGCGACTCTACCCCCAGGTGGTGTGTGGCAATGTCTGGTGACGTTATTATGACAGGGTGGGGGTGGTTACTGGCACGCAGTAGGTGGAGGCCAGGGATGCTGCTAAAAATCCCACAGTGCACAGAACAGCCCCCACCCCACACAACCCCTCGGAGGATGAGCGGGCCCCCGATGTCAATAGCGCTGAGGCTGAGCAACCCTGATCGGCTCCATTACTCTGTGCTATGTTCTTTGCGCCGCTCAGCAGAGCTGATGGCCGGGAAAACCCCTCAGTGCAAGGGACCTACAGTGGGTGACATCGGAGACCAGCCGCCCAGGCAGCGCCCCCTCCCATGGTGGGCGGGCATGCGACAATGCCTAGGGTACAGTCCCACCCCTCCTGGCCTAGGTTGTTCCGAGAAAGCCTCTTCTGCTAACTAAAGAGCAAAAAAAAAAAAAAGAAAAAAATATCAAACAACATAGGAATCCGGGGGGGGGGCTCTAGCCAGCTTTGGGGAAAATGGATTCAGGAACACTTCCATGAGATCCAGTAACAGACTGTCCTGGTCCAGTAAGTGCATCCTCCCTGCACCCCGCTGCACCCCCCCCCCCCCGCCCCGCCCCGCCCCGCCAAGTTTCTGGGTCTACATACGGTGAAAGGAAAAGACCAGATGCAGGGAGAGATGCTGCCTCTAACAGGCACATAGGTGTAGCGGGAGGTGACAGCCGGCAGCCTGGCAGTGAGGGAGGACGCGGCCCGTCACACAGAGCGAGCAAAAGAATTCAGAGAGCACAACGGTCTGGGGCCATTTGGACCCTGCGGGGAACCTCTGCGTTACACAACACTGAGACACGAGACACGCAGGCCAGCTTGCACTGTTCCTGCCTCCCCACCGATACCCGCGCCCCCCCCCCCCCCCAACGCCATCAGGACTCTGATGGTGCTTGGGAGACAATATGCACAGCCCTAACGCTGTCCGAAACCAGCCACGGCCACGTCATTCTTCTTTGCCAGTGATTTGTTCTAGGGATGGTCGTGTGACCCTCTTCTAGTCAATAAGGAGGGTAAGTCGGCTTGAGAGCTTCTGGGGAAGATTTTCCTCTCTGACAAAGCAGAGGGCCACATGACCAGCACGTCCTTATTTTACCAGCACTCTTTTATTCCTGTTTGGGGAACGGGCTTGTAAGAAAGGATGTGATGCTTGGAGCTCTGGCAGCCATTTTGTGACTATCAGGGAAGGGGTTCCCCAACATGCTGAGGGTGGAAGGAAGGGAACATAGAAAGAATCTGGATCCTCAATGACAGGGCAGAGCCCTAAGCCAATTCTGCAACCTTAAGACTTTTTGTTATGTGAGAAATGAAATGGGGGTGCTTGGGTGGCTCAGTCGGTGAAGTGTCCAACTTAGGCTCAGATCACAATCTCACGGTTCGTGGGTTCGAGGCCCGTGTCAGGCTCTGTGCTGACAGCTCAGAGCCTGGAGCCTGCTTCTGATTCTGTGTCTCCCTCTCTCTCTGCTCCTCCCCCACTTGTGCTCTGTCTCTCTCTCTCTCTCTCTCTCTCAAAAATAAACATTAAAAAAAAAAAAAGAAATCAAATGCATTTATCATTGAAGCCTCTATTAGTTGGGTATTTTGTTACCTGTAACCCAAAGCATCCTAAATAATATGGTTTCTTTTTGTAATAATACCTCTCAGAAAATGTCCATCCCCAGAGGTTAACATTTTAAAAGATGCTCTCTCTAGAATGGACGAAGCATCAGTTATTTAAAAACCTCTTTACTCTGGAATGATGCCCTCTACCCCTGCGGTTTCCACAAAGTACAAAATGACTGTATTTAATTGTACGCAGAGTCATGTGATCTATGACATATATCATCTCTGCTTTCGCACGGTGACTTAATGCTCATGATCTCCATTCGTGGGCCCAGAATCTCAATACTAGAAATGGCACTTCAAGCCGATTTCCTCCATAATCTCCTCATCTGTCGTCTGTCTCCATCGCCACCCCAGGTAGTACTGACTCGTTTGCCTGGTGAGCACACGATAAAGAACTGAGCTTCCATGGCCGGCCCCTCCTTTCTCCTTCCTCTTTCAAGCGACCTGCTCACAGAAAGGGCACATTCTGCTCTGCTCCTCCACAAACTTAGGAGGGGAAGGGCAGCCTCCACCCCTGGGGGAAGGGGGACCTGCTTCAGGCCAGTGCTACCTGCGTCTGGGTGGGGAAATATGTCTAATTAGGGAGCCCCTCTGCCTTCCCTCATAGTCACACAATGGCTGCCAGAGCTCCAAGCATCACCTTCCCTCATAGTCACACAATGGCTGCCAGAGCTCCAAGCATCACCTCCTTTCTAGCAAACCCACTGCCCAAACAGGAACAAAGGAGTGGTGGTAAAAAAAAAAAAAAAAAAAAGATTTTCTAGTCATGTGGCCCTCTGCTTTATCAGAGAGGAAAATCTTTCCCGGAAGCTGCCAAGCCAACTTACCCTCCTTGTTGACTAGAACGAGGTCACATGACCATTCCTAGAACAAATCACTGGCAAAAAGGAATGAAATGGCCATGGCTGATTTCAACCTGTGACACAGGACACATTCTCCAATGTTATCTTTGTCCGAAATGAAGATGATATTTGGGTCTCGCACTGTGTGACTGGGGTGAGTTCAGAGAATGGATCCTTCTGGTTCCTCTAGGCAGGAAAGTATTTACTACAGGATATTGATTATATTGTGTGATTATAGGAAGAGCCTAAGGAACACAGCTCTCAGGAATGAAATCCACACCAGGAAACTGCTGCATCTTCTATGAATCAGATGTTGGCAGCCCCAGGACTTTACCTCCTTGGCCACAATCAGGAAGCTACCCCTTCCTCTGCTTCTCCTGCAACCACACCATGTGTGCCAAGACTGCGGCCAGCTGGGCCCACTCCCAGGCCACTGCTAAAGCGACCATGGAGAAGTAAAAATAAAATGTTAAAATGAATTCTAAAAAATGGGGCGGGTGGCTGGCTCAGTCGGTTGAGCATCTGACTTCGGCTCAGGTCGTGGTCTCCCGTCCGTGGGTTCGAGCCCCATGTCGGGCTTTGTGCTGACAGCTCAGAACCTGGCTCCTGCCTTGGATTCTGTGTCTCCCTCTCTCTCTGCCCCTCCCCTGCTCACGCTCTGTCTCTCAAAAAATAAAAATAAAACGCTAAAAAAAAAAAAAAAAATTGAAAGTGACCACAGAGAAAGAAAGGACCTTAGATACGTGCTTGCCTGCTGAAGTGAAGAAGCAGCAGGCAGGTGTCTCTGCCTCCCTCCTACGTCCCAAACCACCCCTGAATTCGTCTGTGTGGTCAAAGCAGAACCACATGAAGAACTCTAGCTGCAAGGGAGTCCTGACGCCGAGTTCCCAGCTTTCCCCCCTGCAGGACAGGTAGACCCAGGGGAATGGGATGGAGTGGTCCATGAACTTCTGTTCTCCACACCCATCTGCACAGTGGCTAGGGGCACAAATATAGAATCAGACTTCTCTGGATTCAAACCCAGCTCTGCCACGTACCAGCCCAGCGACCTTTGGCATGCCACCGAGCTCAGTGTGCATCAGTGTCTCCATCCATAAAATGGGGATAATAGTAGGACCTGCTTTATAGGATTGTTCTGAAGACTAAATGTTGCCTTTATTGAAACCCTTGCTGCTTACTGTCACGAACTCAGAAACAGAACTGATTCAGGCAGGGAGGGAACCTGGGCACATAGGACTCATAGAACTGTAGTCAGCACATTATAAGTGCCACAGAAGCGTTTGCTATTCAGAAAGTATTCTGAAACTTCAAAAGCTACTCCCCAGTGACAGCTTAAGATTAGAAGGGACAGGGGCACCCGGGTGGCTCAGTCGGTTGAGCATCCGACTTTGGCTCAGGTCATGATCTCGCGGTTCGTGAGTTCAAGCCCTGCATCGGGCTCTCTGCTGTCAGCACAGAGCCCGATTCAGATCCTCTGTCCCCGCCTCTCTCTCCCTCTGCACCCCCTGCTCGTGCTCTCTCTCTAGCTGTCAACAATAAAAATAAACATTAAAAAAAAAATCAGACACGGACAGCAGTGGTTAGAAGGGTGTGTGTGTTAGATGTGTACAGATCAACAAAGAATTAAAGATGTCCAAATTCCTTAACGATAGCACTGTCAGGAAGCTTTGTGTTTTCTCGAAAAGGCTGAGACAGTGAAGAAAATGGAAGGAAGGTCATGCCTGACCGCATGCTCTCTGACTCCCAGGGTTTTCCCTGGCAACTGGACTCGTGTCCGTTTTCTCCGAGGGCCATCCAGTTGAGGAGGCCCAAATGAGAAGGTGTCCACAGGGGATGGCTGGCTTCAAGCATAATTCAGTGTCCTGGCAGGGGGTTGGCCTGACAGCTGATGAAAACAAAATATAATGAAATGTCAACCAAAGCGGACATGGCAGGGCATCGGCTGACATGCCAAGCCGGTCGCCAAACTCCCTCCCGCAGGATGCCAATCACGTGTGGCTGCTCTTCTGGGGTGATGTGACCAAAAGGCACCGGCATCAGATGCTGACACGAAAGGAACAGTGTCTGGGGCCACTGGCGGAGGGGTGGTCACACCCTTGAGGGGCTGTGGGCTTTCTCCTTCGGGCCAGAGGGCCCACTAAGGGCTCTTCGTACTGTCTGGGGCTTGGGAAGAAAGAACATCAGGGGCCGTGCCCTCACATCCGTGTTCCTGCCTGGCTTCCAGAACTGGAATATTGAGACGAGAGATAACTCGCCTGTTCCTCCTAAGAAAGACTATTCCAAATGACAGGGACCACTGAGTCCTTCCCGTGCAGTATGGGTGTGCTAATTGTCCTTTAATTGCATTATCTCGCTAGTGTCAACGATGGTCCCTTTTGTCCCAGCATCCATTCCCCTTTCCTGTGCAGTTATGGAATATTCCTTCCATCCCCCATCCCTGTCCCCCAAGCCCACCAATGCAGGCAGGCACATGGGAGCCCGGGGACTCCACTTCCCAGGATCCTTTGCAGCTAAGCTCTGCTGCATGGCACATTCTGGTCAATGGAAAGTGGCTGGGACCAGCTTCCGAACGTGCAGATCACGTGGGTTTAGAGAATCTGCCTCCGCTTCCACGTTCCCCCTCTGTGGCTGCAAAGGGTGTGGAGGCAGCTTCACCCAATGGGTAAGTCCCCAATACTGAGCAGAGCAACAAGGTAGAAGGAACCTGGGTCCCTCGACAAGCTCACGGGGCAGAGCTGCCGCCGACCACCCTCTTCTAGACTTTTACGAAAGAGAAAAATGCACTGGGAGCTCGTTCCCTGCCTTTCAGGCCTTTTTAAATAACACTTCAGCTGCACCCTGATGAACACAAATTTGATCTTCGCAATAACCTTGCAAGATAGGTCTGATTTCCTCTCCATTTTGTCAAGGAGCACCCCAAGGTTCAGACAGGTTAAGCGGCTTGCCCACGGTCACAGCAGTATGAAATGGCAGGGCTGGGACGTGACTCCAAGCGTAGCTGTAACCAAAGCGTATGCCCTTATGTACTGCTCAGGGTTCTCGCTTCCCTTGGCAGTGCCTGTGCTGATGGCTCTTTCCCCACGTCTATACATTTTAAGACGTTGGGACAAAGAACCTGATATACTCTCTTCAAAGAGAAAGGAAGGGGGGAGGCCTCTTTTTCCTTGGTAAATCTGAGTGTTGGAGACTTTGGGGGCTCAGGGTGTGATCAACTGGGGTGATGAGCTGACATCTGTTATTTTTGCCTCCAGTCCCCCATTCCGGTACAAGCACCCAGATTTTGCATGGGGAGGGGGCCTCCCCTGCACTCTTCATTCATGTTGCTCACGCTGGTTGACCCCACTGGGCCCGAGTTAGGCCAACGGGTCCCCATCGCGGACATTGGCGTTTTGGTGGGGAGACACAAATCTTTCAGGGCTAGAATTCATTCATTCCAGCAGCAAACCCCACAGGACTGTCCACAGGTCCCTGCTACGTGGAACCCCGTGCTGCCCTGAGTCCTGACCCTTCCGAGTCTTGCTCGTCAGCTCTTCCTCTGATGTGGAGAGAGCTCTGTCACATCCTTCCTTCTGAGCAACCCTGTCTCTGCTTACATTTTTTCCAGGACTGGTCTTTCTTCCTTTCAAAGAGCCCGCCTGATAGAGCTGCTCTGAGCCCAAGGCAGAGGGGGATGGCTCAGACCACGTCCAAAGACGACACCGAGGTTTCCAAGCACACAATCTGGGAGCCCCGGAGCTGGACTCAGAGGCCAGCGTCACTAGGTCGGGAGCTGGTGGGCCCAGGAAGGGGAACAGAGGCAGGTGGGAGTCTGGGGAGAAGATAGAGGACCAGGACTGACTGGGCGGGTGCACGACTGTTTATCTCGCTGGCTTCTGGGGTGTAGGTGAGTTCAGATAAAACTCTCCATGTTCACTGGGGGACAGGATCTGTGTTGGTGCTCTGTGTCCTGGCACATGGACCAGGCCCAGAAGAAAGGCCACCAAGGCTTTTGCCTGCTGGCCACGCCCAGTGTCCCTGGAGCCCCGCTGTGGAGCGCTGGCCCACCCCGGAGCAGAGGGCAGCAGAGCGAGGCCCGGCAGCCTCTCTCCAGGCCCAGGGAGAGCAGTGCCCGGGGAAGCACGGTCATACAGCACTTGAGTACCTCTCTCCCCAGACGGAGCTGGATTTATGGGGCCCACTCGTGGCTCTGCTTCATTCCGGATGCAGAGACCCAGCTGGGGCATCATTCATGAAGGACAGCCCAAGCAACGGGCAGCTGGGCCCCCTAGCTCCTCCAGCCTTGCACCACTGGGGACCAGAAAGCGCTGGCGGCTCTGGGACCTCGCTCCCTGGTCCTGTCTGCAGGGGCCACCGATGCATGGACTTTCTGATCCTGAGTATCAGCACCCCGCCCCTGCCGCCCCAGCACACCGTCAGGTCTGGTGCTGGCCAGAGGGCAGGGTTGCACATCAGTCACAGACACAGCAGGGGACGGCGGTGAATGGTCAGTGGGTCTGAGTCCCCCCTCTGCAGATCTCTGATGAGGTGATCGAGGACACCCTGCTCCATTTCTCTGAGCCTCAGTTTCCTCCTCTGAAAAATGTCCTTCTCAGGACACTGTGTGGGTCAAGGGAGATCTCTAACACGGTATTTGCTGTGTCATGAGCCCTCCATAAATGGTGGCCACGGCCGCAGTATTAGGCATAGTAACACAAATGTCTTATTTTTCCCATAATCACTTTCACAATCACAAATCACATTCCATTCTCCTGACCACACCGGGAGGAGCATGGGTCAGACGGCAATTGTTTCCATGTTAGCAGTGAGGGAATCAGGCTCTGAGGGGTCAGGTGGCTTTCCTGACTGAGCCACCCAGGCGCCCCTGGAAGAGATCATTTTAAAATGGAGGGTGTGACAGAGGGAGGCTCTGGAAGGGTCAGGAGCACAGCCCCCTTTAGTGCAAAGAAGGAGGGATTGAAGAGAGACCTTGCAGCAAGCCGTGTTGGTAAATTCATCACTGGTGTGTCACAGACACAGCAGGCTGTCAGAACCTTCCCGATGAAGCCCGGGATATGATGAGTGACTTGTCTTGAGCAGCCCGTCCTTCTCCTTCTCCCCCTCCCCCCATTGGGAAATGGAGATTCTACGGAGGACAGCCCATCCTAAATCACCATCCCTTCTCTTTCAGTTTCAGAGGGGCCCGGAATGCCCTAGGGTCAAGGACTCGGCTAATTTGTGAGCTGCACTCGGGGTGGAAGTCACCTGCAACTCTGCTGGCCCCTGTCTGCATCACGGCTCCTTGCAACGCTGACAAGTAAGCTTGGCCCCAGACACACGAACGTGCTCCTGGTCTTGACTTCCAGAGAAAAACATTCCCAGAGGAGCCCGTTGAGGTATCGCGGAAAGAGAACCACAACGATGTGGAAACACCCCGAGACTGTGCTCCGTGTGGCGTTCGTGGACCGGCTGTCAAGGAGTTCCAGAATCGCCGCCCGGTTCCGCGGGCCGCAGCGGTTAGAACGTTTCTGATCTGATCACCACGGCCCTTGCCTTATGGTCCTGTTTCCTCCCACACTTCCTTTTTTCAGATATAGAATTCATACACCATACAATTCACCTTTTAAAAGTACACAATTCAGTGGTTTTTAGTATATTCGCAAGGCTGTGCAAACCATCGCCACTATCGAATTCCAGAATATTTTCATCGCGCCAAGGAAATCCCCACCCATGAGCAGCCACGCCCGTCTCCCCTCCCCCCCGGCTCTGGCCACCACAGATCTGCCTTCTGTCTCTATGGATTTGCCTGTTCTGTACATCCCGTATGCACGAAGTCGCACGACACAGCGTTCTTTGTGGCTGCCTTCTGACAGCATCATGTTTTTTTTTTTTTTTTAATTTTTTTTCAACGTTTTTTATTTATTTTGGGGACAGAGAGAGACAGAGCATGAACGGGGGAGGGGCAGAGAGAGAGGGAGACACAGAATCGGAAACAGGTTCCAGGCTCCGAGCCATCAGCCCAGAGCCCGACGCGGGGCTCGAACCCACGGGCCGCGAGATCGTGACCTGGCTGAAGTCCGACGCTTAACCGACTGCGCCACCCAGGCGCCCCAACGTTTATTTATTATTGAGAGACAGAGAGAGAGACAGAGGGTGAGCAGGGGAGGGGCAGAGAGAGAGGGAGACAGAATCCAAAGCAGGCTCCAGGCTCTGAGCCGTCAGCCCAGAGCCCGACGCGGGGCTCGAACCCACGGGCCGCGAGATCGTGACCTGGCCGAAGCTGGACGCTTCACCGACTGCGCCACCCAGGCGCCCCTGACAGCATCATGTTTTGAAGGCTCCAGCCCTTTTCGAGTTATGTGTCCATGTTTCACTCCTTTCTATGGCCGGGAAATATCCCACCGTATGGACATACCACACTTTGTTTGTCCTTTCCTCAGCTGATGGACGTCTGGGTTGCTTCCACCTTCTGGCTATTGAGAATTGCGCCGCTGTGACCATTCGTGTACGAGGCCGTGTGGACGTCGGTTTTCGTTTCTCTCGTATAAACACCGAGGAGGGGAATTGCTGGGTCATACGCGGTTCTTGGCATCAAGAGCATAAAAACCTTGCGACTTGACATACTGGGTCAGGAAGTATTTCTGGGCTGGGATTCTGGGCCACCCGAAATCCCTGCTGTCTTCCCGTCTGGCTCATCACGGAACTGCCATCCCACGCGCAACACCCCAAGTCTTTCAGAAGCTATTAATACCCCAGGTTGAGATCCCACCGCACGAGACCTCTAGGTGCACGCATAGATGATCTGACAATGCCTCCGTACTTCAGTACCAGAAACACGTCAGATGCTTAGAACTTCGGTACGGCCTTTGGGGACATCCATTATCTAACGCTGGTTTTATCGGTCGCACGAAGATACGAAGACGCAACGAGGGAGAGGAAGTCTGGGGTCTCCAAGGCTTCCTGTAAAATACTGTGTAAGATTCCAGAAATGAGACTAAATTATACATTACATGTATATTTTATTTAGTTAGAACCTCCTTTTCAAAAAGATGTTCTTCAGGGGCCTCCGGATAAAAGTCAAAGCCATTCATTAATTACATCCTGAGTCCCACCGTCACATGAGGAGTTTTGTTTTCTTGACATTGACTTGATCTGATTAAGTTAATGGTCCCCTTTTTGCAGAGCTGGCTCTGGCCAGGCCCATTTCTGATCATTTTAACAACTCGACTGGGTCCTCTAAAAATTAAGTGGAAGTTAGCCTCGGACCTGGAGGTACTTTTCCATTCATTTACTGCTGGACCACGTCAATATTCTAAAGAGGTTTCGGGTGTTACTCCTTTTTGAATAATTTATCATCGGTAATGAAAGCTTTAAAAATTGGCTAACATGAAAGCAAAACCGTCATTCCCACAGGTGCCTCCAATGAAGCCTTTCTGGGCAAAAGCGATGAAAACACCCATTTCAGCTTCTGCAGCCCCCAGGCAATTCGGCTGGTGGAGTTCACCTCACCCTGCTGGGTAGTCACTGCACATGTGCTCTGAACGCACAGTGCACGAATCAGACATAAAGCCGTGGCACAAGGGTGTAGCAGACAGGACAGGCGAGGTTATACCGCCGTAACAAACAACCCCACTACAGTCAGGGGTTTTGTTACTCATTTATGTATTTATTTTTAATTGTAATTTTGTTTCTGAGAGAGAGAGAGAGAGAGAGAGAGAGAGAGAGCCAGAGTGCAAGCGGGGGAGGAGCAGAGAGAGAGGGAGACACAGAATCCGAAGCAGGCTCCGGGCTCTGAGCTGTCCGCACGGAGCCCGACGCGGGGCTCGACCCCATGAACCGTGAGATCGTGATCTGAGCCGAAGTCGGACGCTTAACCGACTGAGCCTCCCAGGGCGCCCCCAAAGTCAGAGGTTTTAAATGAGCATTTCTTTCTTGCTGCATTTCTTACTGTCCTTACCCTGACAAAGGAAGTAGAGCTCACCTGCTAAGACTACTGATTTCTGCATGGAGAGAAGGGTGTTTGCTGATGCACTTTGAAAAGCTGCTTGGATGCTCTGCTGCAACTTGATTATCTGCCACGTTTTAAGCAGAGGACTTCATGAGATAGTGAGCTCTCCGGCAACGTAAAGAGAGGAGCTGTGTTTTCTACGTCTCCTTTGGCTTTGGTGCTTCGCCACAGGGCCATGCGTGGAGCAGGTGATCAAACTGTGTCAAAGGCAGCAGAGCACAGACAGAGGTCACGCTCATGGGTGCAAATGCTGCTTCCGGCGCTGCTGAGCTGTGTGACTCAGACAGTCTTCTTAACTTCTCTGTGCCTCAGTTTCCTCATCTATGAGGTGGGGAAATGGTGTAGTCTGGTATATAATAAAGGTGACTGAATTACTGCCTGTTAAGCACCTAGAAGAATCCCTGCAACATTACGGGCACCACGTTATCGGCTAATGAATAAATGAGAATCAGCATCTTTTGAACGTTGACTAAGGATTATTTTATCCTCACAGCAGCTCAACACAACAGGCATAGTATGGTGACCATTTTGCAGATAAGGAAACTGAGGCTTGAGGGCTAACTTGCCTGGGGTCTGAAGACTCGTGGAAGATGATCTGTGCCCCAGTTGGAAGCCAGGTATTCCTGACTCCACGGCGGACACTCTGCCTCGAAGCTACGGAACCTCTATTTGCAAAAACTGAAAAAGGCTTCGGTGAGCAACAATGGTGCCCATCTCTCTTGAGCTGATGTATCGTCTTCATTCAGTCCGTTAACATTCTGGGTTCCAACATACTTCCCAATCCTCTCACGCCCATCCCTTTTTGTAGACTCCTGTCTCCTGGAATGCACCCACTGCATCGTTCTCCCCTGGGCATTACTCCAACAAAACAATTCAAAAGAGCACCACCCTCTCCCTTTCCACCCCCCTGCTTTACTCAAGAGGCTGTCCAATGACATGTCCACACAGAGAATTCACACCTCCTGAAACCCATGACGCCATCTTGACACTCTTCTGCCCACAGTGGACCCGGAAGCTGCGTACTGAGCCAACTTGCATCCTGCTTTTCTCTGCTGCAGTCGTGCTTTGGAGAAAAGGGCAGGTCATGCCCTCTCTCCAAGCCTCTTTTTTCTTTCTGTAAAGTTTGTCTTTCTTAAGCTCGCTCCTTCAGGTGACAGGGGGTGAGGACTCCTAATGTTAGCAAAAGGCAGTTCTTTGAGGAAGCACCCAATGGGGAGATGCTTCCATGGTGCCGTGCTTGCTAAGGGGGGGAGGGACAGTTATCTTCCAAAATGAGGGCAACGTGCAGGGCCCAGGCGAACGGGACACTTCTGTGTCCCTTTGCAACAGCAATGTACCCACCGCAGAGCTCTCGAGCAGATTCTGGGCTGCTGGAAGAATTGTCAGTTACCCCGTCTTTACGTCTAGGATGCCAGGCTCTGTTCTAGGGACTAGACACTAGGGCTGCACAGGACAAGGTCCTTGCACTGACGGAGCTCCCACCGGGTGGGTGGACTGAGATGTGCTTGTCACGGGCTGGGCTGGATGTAGCACAAGGCCTCGGGCCTCATTAAGATGTGAGCCTTGAGTCTGAAGAATGGAGGGGGCCTGAGCTCTGGCGGGGGAAAGTCAAGGGCGGGGGAGGAGACGGGTGCCTGAGAAGATCATGCACAGGCCAGGGCCAACCTTGACTTGAGGCATGGCACGTATGTGCAGGAACGACACCCAGAGTTTGGTCCACAGAAGGGCAGAGCTCTGAGAGACAGAAGGCACCAGAACAAGCAATGGAGGCTGGAAAGGAGCTGATCTGGCATTTCCAATCAGAGAGAGACAGAGTGCAGCTGGGAACAGAGGGGAGGTGGGGCCCACAGAGAAGTGGACAGATTTTCTCCCATGAGGAGCTCACCACAAGTGGAGGTGGGGGAGAACAGGTAATAAACCAACAAGGAAACCTATACTGTACAAGGTAGAAAGAAATATAAAGTAGGCTGGGGTGGGGGAGGGATAAAGAACGGGGTGCCAGTGAAGCCTTCCTATTTCAGGCCAGGTTTTCTGAAAGGTGACATCGGAGCAGAGACCTGAGTGATGGGAGAACGAGGAGAGGCACAGACAGCATGTGCAAAGGCCCCGTGGGAGGACAATGCATGGCATGTCACAGCAATGCTGGCAGAGAATGAGCACGGGGACGAGTGGCAGGAGATGAGGGCAGGGGGGTAGGTGGGAACCAGACCCCATAGGGCAGCCGGAGGGAAAGAAGTTGGGCAAATTTAGGTTACATTTTTGTGGAGGTTCTGATGGATGGCAGAGACGGTGAACACTGAGGGTGCCACGAAGCCCGAATTTGAAAATAAACTTAACTGCAGGGAGGGCAGCAAGGCTGTGGCTGGAAGAGTATAAAAGGCTTTTGACCCACTCACTAAGGGCCAGATGAGCACCTACTCTGCGCCCTGCACGCGGTACAAAGATCGCGGCTGGGCCTGTGTCGGTTCCCAGCCTGCTGGGAGTCTCCGGGCGGTGGGTACGCACACCCCCTCACAGTGTTATCCGTGTGCACGCTGGTTCTCATTCTCTGACGGCCTGCGGGGCAGGTGCTGCTGGGGTGGTGCAGCCAGTCCCTGGCCCCTTGGAGCTGATTGTGCCCGTCTCATCCTAGCTCCGTAGTTCGGGACGTCAAGTCAGTGGCGAAAGTATCTACGCCATGGAAATCGGGGATCGCCGGAAGCAGCCTCCCCTCCCCCGTCCTGGAGAAAGCTGGTGGTTATGCACTGAGCAGCACAACACGGGCTACACCCACTTGGCAGAGGAGGGCACCCAGTGCCCCAAGTCCAGGGACCCCCTGCCTTTTGTCAGTTTGCAGAGGATCCCGGTAGCGGACAATCCAGCGGCATTCCGCTTTGGATGCCACAGAATTTTCAAGGCTTTCCATGCCTCTTTTGGTTCCTGACTGTGTCTGGTTTAGATCAAAGCCTGAAATCCCTTGTGGGCTTTCTTGCCATGAAGGGGGCGACCCCCCGGCTGACCCCTGAAGGCTACGAGGGGGCATCTAGAAAACCCCGTTGGGGAGCAGGGGGAACCGCGCCGGGCTGCATCTGTCGGAGCCGGGAGAGGAAAGCAGGGAAGCGGAGGTTCAGGGTGAGAGTCCGTAAATGCCACCTACGTAATTGCTGGTGAACAAAAAGTCGGGCCCCGTGGTATTCCTTTTTGATTACGCCGAAAAATCCAATCCAGTTTTTTTTTCACTTCCTCGGGTGGAGGCTGTGGGCTGTGCGGGTTCACAGGGCGCTGAGCGGGGAGGGGGCGGCCTGCTTGTTTGCCAAAGACAGACAACCCGGGGGGCTGCCCAGGGCTCCCTTCTACCCAAAGTTCTCACCGGCTTCAAATATAAACTGGGCTCTCTCCTGACCTGTCTTGAGCCACAGAGGGCAAGGAAGGCTCCCAGGAGGAAGAATAAGAGCACGTATTTATTGAGCACTTACTGTGTGCCGTGCACTCTCTATACACACACAGACCCACGCATGTATTGCCCGCAACACCCTGTCCATCTTACAGCCGTGTGAACAGGTACAGAGAGAGCTTAAGTCACTTGTTTGAGGTCACACAGCCAATAGGTGGTAGGGCTGGGGTTTGAACCCAGCTGATACGGCTCCAGACTCCCAACCCCGAGCAACTAAACTGCATGGGACGGTGGCGGCTGGGTGCAGAGGTGAGCCACGAGGCACTAGGAAATGCTCTGAATGTAGTATAGTATTTCCTCAGAGGAAAGTGGGAAAATGTCGCGACTCCTTTCAGACCTTTCCGATCCAACAAGGCAGGGCGACCCCCCCCCCCCCCCCCGCCCTCCAACCCCAGACTGCACCACCAAGGCCTCAGTTGCTGCCCTTTCCACTTCTTGCTGGGGCCACCACGGTGGTCCCTGGAGGTCCCTCCCTCCAGCCTCACCTCCCCCGCATTTCTGCAGGGGGGTGTCCACGCCCATATCTCTATTGCAGGAAGCTGTCAACAGCCCCACGGCCTGGGCACAGCACACAGACCCAGCTGGCCGGACCCCCATGGCCTCCCCCGCCCCGGACACTTTCCCAGCAGAATCGCACCGACCATGTCCCACGTGCCCGTCCTCAAGTGCACACTGCTCTCCTTGCCTCCATGCCTTTGCATGTGCTGTTCCTGTGCTTGGAATGCTCCCTTCCAGTTTCTGCACCTGCCGGTTCTTCATGATGCTAGCAAGGCTCCTCTCCTTTTGGAGACACCCTGACCTCCAGGGGGAGGTAAGAGGCCCTCTGGGTCCCCACAAAACTCCTCCACCTCATTGTGTCTGCCTGCCTACTGGGCTGTGAGAGTCTTTGGGGGGCAGGGGCACTGTCTTGTGCAGTCTCCTTCCCTTAACCCCCAGCAGAGTATCTGGCACACAGTGGGTGCTCAATAAATAACCACTGAAGAGATGAACGGATGAATGAGTGGCTGGCCACCTGTGAATCAGCTATCCTTTCAACCAGGTAGCGATTCTGACTCCTGTCCTCCATCTGACAGCCAAAGGCAGCAGCCCTGTGCTTTGGGGGTGGGCAGGGGTGAGGACGGGCATTTGAAGATGAGACTCAGGAGGGGCATCAAAGGGGCCGGAGGAGGCGTTTTGAAAGTACAGCCGCAGTTGGGACAATCCAAGTCCCCGCAGCACTGACCGAGGTCACACGGGCTGATGCGGCCGTTCCTCCGGAAAGGCGAATCCCACCCCCAGGCCCAGGGACCACGGCAACGACAACAATCCGCAGCCCCCTCCACGGGATCAAATGCGTGGATGAGGGGAAGCTGTGTGTGTGCAGAGATTAAAGGCTGGCGGTGAGCTGCTTCCGTCCTGGCGGGTCAGGCAAGCGTGGCCTGCAGGCCTGGGAACCGCTGTCCGGTGGCAGGATGGATTAGGCCTCGGATGTTCCGGAAGCTTGCCCAGCTTCTTAACCACCTCCTGCTTTCTTCTTCTCCCGGGGACTGAGCCCGCACTGGCGTCCTCAGTGGAGTCCCAGGTGCCCCCCCCCAACCCCCTGCAGCGTTGCTGGGTGCTTTGTGGGCAAGTGGAGGGAGGTGACAGCAGATGGGAGGTGTGTCCAGTGAACAGGGTGACATTCCTTGATCAGATCCCCTCCAATAGCGGTTCAGAAGTCACGCGGATGCTAAGAGGTACAGCATGTTGGCTCATTAGCCCAGCAGAGCTGACGAGGGGCGTTTTCTGTGGTGGCACCAACGGGCTAACGGAAAAGTGTGCAAAGAGCTACCTGCGGATGAGGCTCAGAGTGGCATTTCGGGACAGAAGAAGGAGCACGTGGAGCGGTTTCTGACGTGCATGTGTCACCCACGAAGGCTTCTAGCACACCCTCCCCGCCCCCCCCCCTCTCCTTACCTGGGCTCCCCAGCCGGCGGGAAGATGTCCCCACCCCCTCGTTCTTCGTGATGCTAAGTCAAGGTTCATGATGTGCGCTCTGGCTCCCAGGTAATGAAATCTTAATAAGCCGCGCCGGGGAGAAAGGCTGTCCAAACAGATTAACGGTGATGGGACAGAGTTCAAAGAGGGATCGCTTTCGATGATTTAGATGCATCTCCGGGCCGTTTCGAGAGCTGGGTTCTGTGTTAAGCACGTGGTGGGCAAGAGAGGAAGTGGGGGTAAGACAGGGCGAGACTGGGGAGCTGAGGGCGCAGGACGGATGGGATGCAGCCTGCCCCTCCCCCAGGGGCCTCGCGACCCCTGACAGCTCTGGGAAACCATCGCATCCGGGTTTGGATCATGACACCCGTGATTCCCCAACGAGAGAACGGCCGTATTCTTAAAGTTAACAACGAGCCCTTTACTTTTTTAGGATGCTGTAAATGTCCCGGAATCAGACAGCTGTCATGGTTGCACCACCTCGTGAATATCCTAAAAACCACTGAATCATAGACTTTAAAACGGCCAGTCTCGGGCTATGCGAATTACATCACACACACACACACACACACACACACACACACACAGAGGTAGAAAAAGCCCCTTTATTCCATACCCCACTCTGGGTCAGGAAATTCGAGGAACACCATGATGTGGCGACTCAGTTACAGGAGACCACATTCCACAAAGGGAAACAAATCAAAGAATCCTTTGGAAAAGAGTGGACAGGAGCTGTCATCTAAGGGGTACTGGGAGCACGCGTCAGCCGGGGGATAAGCTTCAATTACAGAAACATATTCACTGTATGCCAGGTACTGTCTAGACTTTAGGGGCACCAGAAAGATGAAGAGCCCAGGACCTTAGCCCGCAGAGGAAGAATGGCAAATAAGACAAGAGAACAAATAACCCAGGAGGGAGGGCACAACGTGCCAGGAGCAGTGAGCCAGGCTCTGGAGGGTTATTTTTTTTTTATTCTAATTTTAATGTTTTATTTTTGAGAGAGAGAGAGCAAATGAGGGAGGGGCAGAGAGAGAGGAAGACAGAATTTCAAGCAGGC
This sequence comes from Acinonyx jubatus, assembly GCF_027475565.1. Lineage (NCBI taxonomy): Eukaryota > Metazoa > Chordata > Mammalia > Carnivora > Felidae > Acinonyx > Acinonyx jubatus. The sequence continues at coordinate 10,549,693 of NC_069381.1, read as the reverse complement.
TCCGCGCTGCCAGTGCAAGACCCCGATGCAGGGCTTGAACCCATGAACCGTTGAGTTCGTGACCTGAGCGCAAGTCCAGAGTTGGGCGGTGAACTGTCTGAGCCACCCGGGTGCCCCTCTGTGGGTTTATTTTCAAGGAGGGGCAAGGCCCCATCTGGTCACAGGGACCCGGGACTGAGATGGGCTTTGAAGGACGGGGAGCATCCTAGTCAGTGGAAATGCTTCAGATGGAAGGACCAGCAGGAGCAAAGGCACAGTGGCTGGAAATTTGCCTGCAAAGGAGGGTGTGTGGAAGGCGGTGGAGGAAAGTGGGTCTGCAACCCCGAGCAGGGCCTTGCGTTTGAGCGGATGGGAAGGGGGTGGATTTGGTGTGTTTCAGGTCCTCTCCTGGGGAGAGGCGTGTCCTTCCCTGCCTTGAGGGTGGTTCTGGTTCTAAGTAGTGAGGCAGGCAAGGTTTGCTTTGGGGAACCCCCCCTGCACCCCCATCCACCAGATTCCTGGCCCCTTCCTGCCCGCAAGGCGCTCAGCTCTGGTAGGCGTGTCCCCTGGAAGATACTCAGTGAGATCATTAGGTGAGATGATGAACGAATGAACTGACAAATGAACGAATGAATGAATGCTCCTGGCCCGGAAGCCACTCATCTCCAGATCCATAACCTGACCAGTGTCTCATTCTTTCAGGACTCTGCCAGGACGGAGTAGGGTGAAGGCATTGCAGGAAATTCACGGTGACCCGCACAGGGAAGATGGTGGCATTTGTGCACTAATCCCCGTATCCGTGGTTTTAGTTGCCCGTGGTCAACCGTGGTCTGGAAGCAGATGACCCTCCTTCTGACATAGTGTCAGCTCAGTCATAGCCTAACGCTACGTCACAAGCCCTATGTGATTTGCCTCATTTTTTTAAATTTGTTTTTTTTAATGTTTATTTATTTTTGAGACAGAGAGAGACAGAGAGTGAACAGGGGAGGGTCAGAGAGGGGGAGACACAGAATCCAAAGCAGGCTCCGGGCTCCGAGCCGCCAGCACAGAGCCCAATGGGGGGCTTGAACCCACGGACCGTGAGATCATGACCTGAGCTGAAGTAGGACCCTTAACCGACTGAGCCACCCAGGTGCCCCCTTTTTTTAAAAACATTTTTTAACATTTATTTTTGAGAGAAAGAGACAGAGTGTGAGGGGGAGAGGGACAGAGAAAGAGGGAGACACAGAATCGGAAGCAGGCTCCAGGCTCTGAGTTGTCAGCACAGAGCCCGATGCGGGGCTCGAACTCACGAACCGTGAGATCCATGACCTGAGCTGAAGTCGGACGCTCAACCGACTGAGCCACCCTGGAGCCCCCTGATTCGCCTCATTTTAACTCCTCATGTAGGCGCTGTATCATTGCCCATCATCACAAGAAGGGTGAGTACAGCAACACTCAGATACTTTGAGAGAGAGGCCACATCCACATAATGTTTATTATGGCCTATTGTTACAACTGTTCTATTTCGTTATCAGCTATTATTGTTAATCCCTTACTGTGCCTCATTTATAAGTTAAAAACCATCACAGGTATGTGCGCGTACGAAAATAAATAGTCTGTAGAGGATGGAGTACTATCCGTGGCTTCAGGTATCCACTGGGGGCCTTGGAACCTTTCTACCACAAATGAGTTGGTTGTGTGTGTGTGTGGGGGGGGGGGACTGTAAGTCAATTCTCTGTTGGAAATCTTACCCCAAGGGATTCTGCAGGTGGCATCTCATGCATTGGGTGTGCTGGGCAGAAGTACCTGTCCACGCCCCTCGGACCACACCGCTGCCCTTCCTCGGCTCGACCTGCCCACAAGCTCAATTATCTTAAGATGCTGCGGTTGTAGGGGGCGCCTGGGTGGTTCAGTCAGTTAAGCGTCCCACTCTTGATGTGGGCTCAGGTCATGATCTCACGGTTCGTAGGCTCAAGCCCTGCGTTGGGCTCCTTGCTGACAGTGCAGAGCCTGCTTGGGATTCTCTCTGCCCCTCCCCCGCTTGTGGTGGCTCTCTCTCAAAAATCAATAAACTTAAAAAAAAAAAAAAAAGACGATGCAGCTGCAGAAGAGAAGCCATCTCCAGCCTGGCAGGTGAGCGTTGGCGGGAATGGACCCATCACGGGCAGGCCTCTGCATCATACGCTTTAACGGGGTGGGGGTCCTCGGGGGGGCTTGGGGTTTACTGTGTCTCTGGGCATCTTATATTCATGCAGACAGGTGACGGCCATGTAAGCCTCATCACTCTCACAGCCTGACGTATGGAAAAGAAGCCTTATACGTGTTTGCGGTGCATCAATCTTCCTGGACAGAAGCCACTGCTCGAGTTCCGTGAGCTGCCACCCCAAGAATTCAATTTACCCATCTCAGCTTCCCCGGAGCACTCCTTAGTATCTGTGGTTAATCACAATTCATCTGGGCTAAAGATTTCTCTTCCCCGCCCCTCTTCTGTTGGAGCCCAAACCATCTCATTTCACCTGCGCATCTGTCTTTCAGCACGCTCCTGGAGGGAGAAATCTGAGGCCAACCAGGGCATGAGCTCGTGAAGCTGGAGGCCCGGGAACCACTTCAGCCCCATCTCTAGTTCACAGGGGTGAGGGCTGCGGTTGGGGGTGGGACAGTGACAGAAAGGCAGGTCAGGCTTCCTAGGTATGTGACCTGTGCAACTGCACAGGACCCGATGCTTAGAAGTACTCCGTGCTTGGTTTAACGCTCTATTGTTGTTCTCTTGAAATGTTTAATGCTTTCCGCATGAAAATTCTATAGTGGGTCCTGCACAGAGGCCTGGCTCTCACTGCTGATTGGCTTGGTTTTCTTCTGGGGCCACTGACATGGTCCTAAATCTGGCCGATCTTTCAAAAATGTTGACTCACTGATAATGATGCTCCTATAGAACTGGTCCCCCTCATGCTTTCCCACCGCCGTGGTCAGGGCTCCCCATCTCTTCCCTGGGCTACTGTGGATTCCCGACAGCCAGCTTCCCTTCAGCCTCTACCCGCCCTGAGCCGTCCAGAACAATGCCGGTCAACAAGGCTGTTGTGCTGCACAGCTCCAGAGGGGGCAGTCATCCAGGACCCACAGCGCAAGGTCCCCCAGAGTGCCCTTGGAATCATGCACGGGAGAGACCCTATAAGGCTGCTGTTCATCACAGAGCAGCCAACATTAATTGAGCTCATACTAGATTCCAGGCAGCATGCCGAGCGCTTGACGTGCATTTGCTTAAATGTGTAATTGCAACAACGATCCCAGAAGCAGGTATTAGTACTGTTGCCATTTTATAGATGGGAAAGATGCCACTCAGAATAAGCCGAGCACCCTGGGCAAGAGCAGGGATTTCAGACGCAAACTCCCTGGTTCAAATGCCAGCTTGGTTATAACGGGATCTTGACTTTGGGCAACATTCAAACTCCGCTGTGCCTTGGTTTTCTACTTATAATATGGAAATACGAAGGAAAATACCCAACTCATAGTCTCGTAAATCTGAAGATCAAAAGCGTCAATATAGACAAAGAACTTAAACCCTCCTTAGTGCCAGCTCAGTACAATATATGTGTTAATACCTGTACTGGCTATTATTAATATCGACACATCCAAGGTCACATGGGTAGAAAGTGGCCCAAACAGGATTGGAACCCAGAGAATCAGAGCTCCGAGTCTGTGAGTTTAACCCCTGGGAAATACCGCCTTCCGAGAAGAGAAGCAGGACGTGCCACGTTTAAAGACGTTCACGAAGCATGCGTTACTCAGTCTAAACCTAAGATGCTGGAGTCAAGACTCAGAAATTAATAAGCAGAAGAACGTGATTCAAAGTGTTGACTCTTATCCCTACATGTGCGCTGTTCATTAGCTCAGAAATGGGTAATTTTGCAGCATTTCTAATGGCACGTCACCGTTTACTAGAAAATTCACCGTGGCATATTTCTGTACAGTTACAATATCGTTACAATTTGAGATGTCAGCACAACATCCTTCTATTAAATGTCTTGCAGGGGGGGGTGCCAGGGTTACGTGAGGATTACAGGGTGTGCAAATTGTTCAGGCACCGCTCTATACAAAGGTATTTTTTTTCCTTTATCCTGATTTAGTGAGTCGGGAAGGGGAGCAAGCGAGTGCATTTTAAAGACAGGCATCAGGTTATTTAGATGCAGGGCAGTGGCCTTTCTCTGTAAATGGCAGATGGAAATGAAATGCGCTTACAGTGGCTCCTTATTTGAGCTTAATTTTCCTGCAATCCATTCAAGGTGCCAAATCACCATGCCTGGTTTGGCCCAGTGTGGGGTTTCAGCTCTATGTGCTCACAGAGAACATGTGATTGAGGGAATGTGTGCTCCAAATTACTTCCGATCTCAGTGAAGAACGAATCACTCCAATGCCATATGCAAAAATCACAGGGCTACTTCTCAAACTATGTACAGATGGCCTTGAAGCCAATGACAACACTGCCCAGCTCTGAAAATATTAACTGTACAGTTACCAGCGAGAGAAGGCATAGGAGTCAGAATGGTTAATCATCAACCAATATCGCAGCTGCCCAAGATATAAATGACATCAGAGTCAGGAAGTTCATCAGATTTAGGCTATAGTAAGATGGAGTTGAGCAGTCGTGCTATTATGCAGGAGTTTATTTGACTAAGTAAGTGGTTCAACAATAAGAGTGGTAACTGACAAGAGTAATGGCAAGATCATGAGGATAATGATAAGAATTCCCTTTTATTGAGAACCTACTATTTCCCAGGCATTTTGCTAAGCTCACTAGGCACGGGGGACGTCATTTGATCCTTTTAAGGATTCTGCAACATCACTGCTACTACTTTCGTTTTGCAAATGAGAAAACAAACTCAAGAGATGTTGAAAGACTTGTCACATAGACATTAAGTGGCGGGGGTGAGGTCGCAATCCAGATACGGCCGGCTCTGAAGCTTATGTCTTCCACCCTTTCACAGTGCCCTATGCTGTTATTATTTTTTCTAAGCCCAGCTAGGCAGCGAGAAACATTGCCACCAGGACACCAGTCACAAGTCACAACATTTAAAGCAATAACAATTTTAAGAGCAAAGAGCTGAATGCGTATTCACAACACTTCCAGAAGATACGTTTTATTTTCATGTCCATTTTAGAGTTGAGAAGGCTGAGGCTTAGGGCAAGTACTTTGTCCTGGGCTACACAGAGAGGTGATTCCCAGGGCTTCAGAAGGGCAGATAGAGAAGGGATGAGAAGGTACTGCACAAGGTCAGGGCAGGAAGGTCACCGGGAATAGGGTGCAACACGAAGCTCCTGCTTGGGGTGTGTGTGTGTGACAACTTTATGACGACAGAAGAAGCGACCTTCCTGACGTGTCCTTAGTAAGCACAACACAAGACCTGTCTGCCTTGTTTGTTCTTTACGACGCCACCATTATCAGCCAGAGCTGATTGGATCTTGGGTGAACATCTGGCCCAAAACATCCAATGAGATTCTTTCTCTCAAGAGGTGGCAGCCATGTTTATTTGTTAATGAGGACACTATCAGGCAGAGCTGATTGGGTCCCGAGTGAACATCTGACCCAAAACATCCAATGAGATTCTTTCTCTCAAGAGGTGGCGGCCATGTTTATTTGTTAATGACGACACTATCAGGCCAGAGCTGATTGGGTCCCGAGTGAACATCTGGCTCAAAACATCCAATGAGATTCTTTCTCTCAAGAGGTGGTGGCCATGTTTATTTGTTAATGACGGCACTATCAGGCCAGAGCTGATTGGGTCCCCAGTGAACATCTGGCCCAAGCTATCCAATAAGATTCTTTCTCTTAAGAACTTGATCGAAGAGGCACTGAGCCTGGTGCCTGTTGAGTGCTGAGTTTGGTCAATAGCAGAGTTCCCAAAGGTAGGGCGAAAATGCACCTTATAGAGGTCCACGGGGATGCCCTGCCTCTAGTTTTCCTGAGGCTTGGCTGTCAGCACTATTTTTGGACTCTGTAAACCATGCCAGTGTTCCTCCAGTGTTTCCCCACTGGCTCCAGACTCAGCCTCGAGTGTCTCCACCCACCTCACAGTCGCGCCAGGTCTGGTCCCTCATGCTTCCAGGCCTTTCTCTCTACCATGAATCACATCTGCTTGCCAGAAAATGCCAGCGCCTCTGCCAGGACTCAGTTCAGGCCCACCTCCTACATGACGCCCTCCTTGACTTCTTCTGGCAAGCCATGGTGGGGTTTTTTTTTCCCCTTTACACTCAGGTTGATAGCAGTAGAATCATTTCTTAGCATTTTCCCATTTCCTTGGCTTGGCAGGCAATTTTGGCCTTGAGGACAGAGAGTGTGCCTTCTCCCCTCTTATCTCCAGGGTCTAGCTCAGGAGCTGGCACAAAGATGAATTTTTGTTCAATAAATGCATGAACACAGGCATCTACACCCAGGGTACTGGTTTTGCAGATGGGATGTTCAGGAGCAGAAAGAAGTCTGACCACACCTGGCTTCTCAGGGTCACCTTCAAAAGGCCAGTCGGTCTTTATCAGCTCTGTGCACACGGACTCTTCCTCTTTGCGGTGGTTCTGAGAAAGGAGCCCTTGTTGGTGAGATTTCCCTGGCTTCTCCGCCTGTCTTTGGGCACCATTATTAGGATGAATTCCTGCATGACCTTTAAGATTAAAACTAAATGTCCTGATCTCTCCCCAGACAGGTATTAGGTGCTGGAAATGGCATTTTGCAGGGACTATGTTCAGTAGCAAACTCCAAATATCAGCCTCATCACATTTTGACATATTATAGCCTATCTGAACTGGGGCTTCACGGAGCATTTCAAGGCCGGGCAATTCTAAGGGCAGCAATTATCTCTTTTTCACACTGGCTCCGGTGGGTACCCCTCCTGAGTCCTTTGAGAAGCTACCGTCGAGGGAAATGAGACCAGAGTCCTCCGTGTTGCCCCTCTGTGCTGGGATCGGCAGAGGGGAACAGGGAGATCAGCAAACAAAGTTCAGCAGGGCTGTTAGGAAAAAATTTAGCCCCTCTGAAGATGTTCCCAGGCCTTGTGCCACAATCTGTAATGAAAACATTTGCCACGAGGTTGGGGGTATCCCTCTAGCAACTGAGGGAAACCACAAATGGCCTTCATCAGGAAACACACTAAGAGTTCCTAAATTTGGACTCCTTTGATTAAAAGAAAAACCTAATGAGATAATCGTTTCCATAGAAACCTAGGTATACTTATTCTTGCCTTTATAAGCCTCTTCAATTACTCAAATGAGGGATCACGCTCACTGTCCTCCACGTTCGCACGGGAGGAGAGTCTCCACGAAGAGCTGAGAACCATGAACAAGCTGAGAGGTGTATTTGCCTAAAGGGGATGAAGGTCTCATTCTCAGCATCGTGAGCAACTCCTTGTCCAATTAATAATAAATTGATTTTAATGACAGCCAACACATGCAGAGTGTTCTTTATAGGTGCCAGACGATGTCGTGACCCTATATGTCCATTTTACAGGTGAGGACACCGAGGCTCAGGGAGGTGAAGGGACTTGCCCAGACACAGAACCAGAAGCGGAGCCAGGACTAGAAGACCTAATCCCGCACGGCTCTGGGAGCTCAGCCGTCATGGGGACTAACAACGATTGAAGAGTTTTTATTCCTGGGGATCGAATTCATAGTAATTAAAAAAAAAATAACAACAGCTTCCATTTACCGAGTGTATCTTACGTGCTGGGCATCATGGCAAGCATTGTTTTCTGGTGAATTCTCCCAACACACTATGCACTGGGGGCTATTTTGCTTCCAGTCTCCATCCAGGAAAGTGAGGCTCCAAAAGACTGTTCCTCCGCCTTTGATTGGTTTTGAAGGTACAAACCATCCCTGGGGGAGCCGAAGAGCCTCGTCATTAACATCCAATCTTGAATTTGTCTGAAGACCGAGAAGCCCCACCTCCTGCTTGCCCCGCCCAGTTTTCAACGTCTCGGCATGCTGTTATAAATGAGGCCACGTCACAGCGGCTCACGCTGCGTTCAAGACCCCGCTTTTGTAAAGGCTGTTTAGGCACCGATGTTTGTAAGGGCACGTACTGTCTTCTGAAGTTGACCCTTTGCTCAGAAAATGCAGTGACTCATTTTGAAATCCGGTAGTCGAAATGGGGATATGATTTCTTAGCCCTCGACCCTGAGGTTTTATGCCTTTCAATGCGGGTTATTTACGCTGGGGCTCCTTGAGCTCTGCCCCCTCCCCTCAGCACGCCCAGGGCTCCTGTGACCCTGGCTGCAGGCCTGCAGGACGCGGTTGGTTTTTCCAGAAACACCAGATCCTCTGAGCTTCTCCTTCTCTCCGTTTCTAAGTCAAGATAAAGAACACTTTTGATCTTTAAAGTTTTACCAGTTTCTACCTCAGTCAATAGCAGAGTTCAGGGCTCAATTCATTCCTGGTTGGCGATCATTCATCATTGCCCTGAAAACAGCAGAAGGCAAACCAGGAACAATAATCATCTGAGTGTTTGCTGTGTGTCAGGCACTGAATACTATGTATTTTTATTTATTTTTTAAAATGCTTATCTATTTTTGAGAGACACAGAGAGTGAGTGGGGGAGGGGCAGAGAGAGGGAGACACAGAAGCAGGTTCCAGGCTCTGGCTGTCAGCACAGAGACCCATGCAGGGCTCGAACTCACAAACTATGAGATCATGACCTGAGCCAAAGGCGGACACTTAACCGACTGAGCCACCCAAGCGCCCCTATGTATTTTTAAATTTCATTTTAGGGGTGCCTGGGTGGCGCAGTCGGTTAAGCGTCCGACTTCAGCCAGGTCACGATCTCGTGGTCCGTGAGTTCGAGCCCCGCGTCAGGCTCTGGGCTGATGGCTCAGAGCCTGGAACCTGTTTCCGATTCTGTGTCTCCCTCTCTCTCTGCCCCTCCCCCGTTCATGCTCTGTCTCTCTGTCCCCAAAATAAATAAACGTTGAAAAAAAAATTAAAAAAAAATTTCATTTTATGTAGCCTTAGTATCTAGAAGAGAACTATTTCATTTCATTTCATTTCATTTCATTTTTTAAGAGTACTCTGTTTTAATTGCTAAATGCCTACATGCCATGAAAGAGCTGAGAAGTTTATTTGTAGTATCTTGCTTAATTCTCACACCAACCCTTTGGGGCAGGTTTGAATTACTATCTCCATTTGACAGATGAGAAACCCAAGGCTCTGACCAGTTGGGTAACCTGCCAAGGTCATGCGGGCAGTGAGTGGGAGGGCACTGGTTCACTTCACAGATAGTTTTCAAACTAACAAAGGAATAAATGGACCCACCGACCAGTTCTTCCATGTGTTCCAGAAAGGAGGAGAAGCACTATAAATCTCCAAACAGAAGAGGGTGTCTGCTGGGTAGAGATACATGCTAGCAATAAAACAAAGCAAGGTGTTTATAAACAGATGGGAGGCCGGGAGGGCCAGGCTGGCCAAGGGAGGCCTCTGAAGATGTGACATCTGAGCAGAAACCTGAAGAACAAGACAGAGGGATGATACAAAGAGCAAAGAACGGGGCCGTGGCTTTGGGGCAGAGGCAATGCCAAGTTCGAAAGCTCTAAGGAGGAAACATGTTTGGCTCAAAAAAGAACAAAAAAACACGAAGAAACAAAACAAACAAACGGACAAAAAACCACTTGGCTCTGATGCTCCAAGGCCTTTCCGTATCCCAGAGCTCCCCCTTTGGACATCTACAGTGCATGGGATAATATGAGGGCCCACCTTGTGGGTTTATTGAGGGAATTAATGAGATAAAGCCTGTCAAGCACTTAGCAATGAGCCTGACACAAACTGGATGTTACCTGTTATTGCAAAGTTATCATTAACCCCGGGTACACGCCAATTAGCATCAGCAGAGGAGAAGGTCGTTTATGCCCTATCACCAGCACTGCAGTGTCTCTTAAAGATGAGCACGCTTCCTGCATGATGGTTGCCTGTCACTTCCCTTTGGGAGGTCATTGGCAAACTGGCTGCCAAAAGAGGGACGCTGAGTGAATTCTCTGCTGAATAATCGGGTTGTTTAGAATACACAGTGCCTTAATCCCAGGGAAAAAAAATAACAAAACCAAACGCTTCCCAGGAATTGTTCGGAGAGGAGAGCTTGTCAAAAGGAAATTAACAAAGTGCACAGCAGATAATCAATAGTAATCAGCCCAGGAAATCAAAAAGAAAGCAATTGCCCTGCAGACCTACATCTTGTTTGTTCAATATTTCTGTGAGGTCAGGAGCCAATGCCAATCCGTTATGGTTCTCAAATTCAGAGGTAAATATATTCATGAGCTTCCTGCAGCGAGGGGTAGCTCCGGCATCCAAGACAGTAGCATGTGCAAAGGGCCAGGAAGCTCTGGGAGTGTCCCCCGGAAGTTTCTGTTTCTGCCTTCCAATGCCGTGGGCTGGGAGCCTGGAGGCCTCACGAACGCCCCAGAGGGAAGCCAGTAGAGCCCACACTTCTTCCCAGCAGCAGGTGCACAAAAGAGTGATAAACTCTTGTGGTCCGATAGAGGCCAATTGGGAAACGGGATGTTGTGGGCTGTGTTTCCAAAGATGATGGCAGTAATCGAGAGAGAGAGAGAGAGAGAGAGAGAGGCAGAGAGGGAATCCCAAGCAGGCTCCACACTCATCACGGTCTGAGCCAGACCGTGGCTGGTCAGAGCCAGACGTGGGGCACAATCCCATGACCGTGAGATCATGACCTGAGCCAATATCAAGAGTCCGACGCTTAACCGACTGAGCCCCCCAGGCTCCCTTCTCCCTTCCCTTTCATCCGCATCACACAGGGTGCGCACCAAAGCCAGGCTGACCTGGACTGTCACCGTGGACCCAACACTGCTGAGCTGGGTGACCGTGGGCACGTATATGAACCTTCCTCGGTGTCTTCATCTGCCACCCGAGAGGAGGACAGTGTTCATTTCCTCAGAGGGCCACCAGGAGGCTGAAGTGAGGGCATCCCCATTAAGTCCTTAGTGCAGAGGCCACCTGGAAGGGATCGATCAAGAATGGCTGTTATCAAAGCCATTTCTTTCACATTGCTCTGGAAACAAGGACATAGGGAACCAAGGGCTCTGATGTTGGAAGAAGTTGAACATGATGGCACGAAGCAGCAATTTGGTCCACTCTCCTTATCTGTGAAATGGGTTGCACCTGCTTGCCCATGCCGGAGGTTGCTGAGGGTCCAATACGTACGCATCAAGGTCAGTCTACTCTAAGGCACCCTGGAGGCCCTCAGGTGCCCCAGGGAGTCTGTAAGTATGAGGGGGACACACGGCTCTCTCTAAGGTCTGCCTCCCTGCCCCATAACTGGAAGCTCCATGAGGGCAGGCACATGTCTGCCTTCGATCAATGGGGCCGCCGAGCAAAGGCAAGCATTTGCCGGGCTCTTGATCAATGCTCTCGATCAACGGAAGGGAGCAGGGGAGGGTGGCCTTCCAGAAATATAATATGTTCTAGGACCCTGGGCAGTGGCCATGATTTGCAGATGCCAGACAAGATCAAGAATCTGTTCAAGAACCAAGGAAAGTCACCAAGCAGCATCCTGAGGGGGAGTGTGGTGTGAGAAGGTGCCAGGCCAGGGGCAGAACTCAGAACCGTTTGCTGAGTTTCCATATGCTTGGGGCACTGGACAAGGGGCTTTACGTGCCTGTCTTCTGTACCCTCCCAGTCAGCCTGCGGGGCTGGCCTTATGATCCCATTTGACAGAGGAGACAACGAGGCTCAGAGGGACTTTGGGGCCGAGAACCACTTTTTCATAATTAACCTTCTCCTTGCTGTTTCCTTCACGCTTCCCTCCGGACATTCAAGCGGGAAAGACAGCATTTCTTTGGAGGTGCGGAGCCCTGGCCGTGGCTTTGTGGGCAGCCTGTGTTAACCAGGGAGAGCGGCCGTGGGAGTTCACAGCCAACGGAGCCAGCCCCGTCAGCAGCTCTGTGAAGCTAAATTATGCCAACGGGAAACCGACCGCACAGAAGCGCCAGCCGCGGTGACTCACAGGGTCCAAAGCAGGAAAAGAGGAGGGAAGAGAGAAGGCGGCACGTTCCTCACTTCCGGCTCCCTGAGACCCTGCAAAGTCAACAGGAGTGTTTCATTTTCCCAGATGAGGAAACTGAGGCTTGGGAGGTCAGGCCATGTTGCCCACCGGAGGCAGAAGCCGGAACGGGCATCTCTCTCCCTCAGGGGCGTTTATGTTTTACGTCCTGGCTCTCCCCGTGGAGAGGAGGGCTTTGGTGAGAGACATTTCAAGCAGCAACATTTCAGGGCTGGCCCCCTAGAGGCACTGGGGACATCTGTGTCCTGAGGAGCGGTTTCAAAGGCCAACTCGTGATTCAGAAGCAGGAACAGGTTGGGGGGGTTGCCTCTAATCTCTCCAAGCTTCTTCCCCATTCATGAAGTGTCAGCCTCCCCTCTCTGATGGGATCTGCCACTTGTCCACGACCTGGACCACCCACCAGACCCTCGAGGATGCATTTCCACAGAGACCCAGGTGACGATGCTGCCTGTGGAAATTCTGTCCTCTTGGTTGAGGGGAAACGTGGCAGACAGACAACTCAGCTTGGGCCCCTCAAACTGCCCCCAGCACTGAGAACCCCAGAGCACAGAAGGCTGACATGGGGAGCCCCAAATGGAAATTTTAGGGGGGAAATGTACAGCTTCTGCTTTCTTCGTAGAGATGGCTCTGAGGTGAGTGATGTAGGCCTACACCAATTCTTAAGATCAGTTCATGGTTAGGGGCGCCTGGGGGCGGGGGTCAGCCAATTAAGCATCGGACTCTTGATTTCGGCTCAGGTCATGATCTCATGGTTTCACAGGTTCGAGTCCCACATCTGGCTCCGAGCTGACAGTGCAGAGCCTGCTTGGGATTCTCTGTCTCCCTCTCTCTCTGCTCCTCTCTCTCTCTCTCTCTCTCTCTCTCTCAAAATAAATAAACTTAAAAAGAAAAGATCAATCCACGGTTAGAAACATCTGGTCTTTCAGGAAGGGGTCTCAAGCCCACTCTAGACTCCCTGAAAATGCGGCAAAGGTTTCCCGGGACGTCCGCTATGGTTGGCATCACCAGGCCACTCGTGGCTCTGCAGAGACAAAATGTTCTGACAGATCAAGTGCACGGTGGGCCTGTCATCGCTCAGCCAACAGATATTTATTGTAAGCTTCTCTACAGAGCACCCAAAAGGGGTCTTTTCTATTTGCTTGTTTTTACTCCAGAGTTCTCTCTCTTCTCTCTCTGTCTCTCTAAATGTATTAGGTGAAGTGTTTCTATCCAGGCAAATGTTCCAGAGGGATCTTCTGCAAAATGCAAATCGGACCATGTCGCTTCCCTGCTTTGTAACTTCCGGTGGCTGCTCGGGGGGGGGGGGGTGGGGGGGGGGGGGGGGGCACTTGGAATGAAACCCAAAGCCCTTAGCAGCCTCCGAGGCACCGCAGGCTGTGGCATCGCTTCCCCCCTGCGCTCCCCCCACCCTGCTCCCCTGCTGTGGTTCTGTGCACATTCTCTGCCCGTCTGTTCCCCCGTTAGGGACTTTTCACCTGCTGTCCTGGCTCTTCGCACAGCTGGCTCCTCCTGGCCACGGAGGGGTCAGCTCCGTGTTTTCCCGCTTCTCAAGGGGCACCTCTCAGGCCTCCCTCCCCCTTCTGTCACTCCACCTGCCGCGTTCCCATCACAAGCCCACTGTGGCACTCACGAAACTATCTGGCTTGTTTATTTGATGGGGTATCGATCCTTTGTCTCTCCCGTCGTTGGGGGTTGAATTGTGTCCCCCCACCCCGCCGCAAAAAAAAAAAAAAAGATCTGCTGAAGTCCTAACTCCCGGTAATTGTGGATGTGACCTTATCTGGAACCACCAGACTGTCTTCCAAGCTGGCTGCACCATTTTCCACCCCCGTCAGCAACACACGGGGGCCCAGTTTTCTCCGTAGCCTCAGCTGCACTATTCTCTGTCTTTTTGATTCAAGCCATCTTGGCGAGTGGGCAGTGGCCCTCACAGAGGTTGGGATCCCTTCGGGTGACGAGGGCCGTGGGGGCTCTACCCTGAACACCTGGCCCTGTGTCACGGGGAATCTGAGAAGTTATGGTTTTCGACTCTTATTCTCCAACCAAAAGGGACGCCCTCATTGGGAAAAAAATGTCGAGTGCAGGATGAGAAGAGAACTATTCAAAGGCCCAGGGGAAGACTGAGACAGGCCGTCAGAGGCAGATCACGGTCCTACTGTGTCCATCAGATGAAATGTTTTTGTCGTCTCAGAAAGAATAGTACTCCCTTCCCTCCCTCCCCTCTTAGCGTCTGAGATGCCATCTGCTTTCAGGCCATCCTTGTGTTCAATAATGATTGTATTTTATTGAAGTTTATTGGTTTTTGAGAGGAGGGGGGAGAGACACAGAGAGAAAGGGGCAGAGGGAGAATTGTAAGCAGGCTCCACACCCAGCACGGAGCCCGACGTGGGGCTCGATCTCATGAACTGTGAGATCATGACCTGAACTAATATCAGGAGTCAGACACTTAACTCATGGAGCCACCAAGGCGCCCCAAGAATGACTTTATTATTTAAATTTGTTTTCAGGAGTGATTTTCCATCTTTGGTCTTACTTGTCCTCAGAACATTCTTCTAAAGGAGTTTGGGGCAGTATTTCTCTCCTTTTATTAGGCTTAAAAAAAAAGTCTGTCTTCCTCGGGGTCTTCCTTCTCTGCGGTAGCATATTATTGCGCGTATAACAATGATCGCAGTGAGTCATTCTTGGCAAGGTTTCAGCTGCCCCTGCACCTTTTTCCGACTGCGAGGACGGGAGGAAGTCTGAGGTCATGTGGGCGAGTGCCCAGGATTTGGGAATTTCCAGTCGTTTGTGGGGCTCAGTTTGGACACTGAGCTGGTAGGAGTCTTAAGGTTCCTTACTCTCCTTTCCCTGATTCCTCAAAGTGTCGTAGTCTCAAAGTTAATTCCTGCTTCTTTCCGGGGGAGGGGAGGAGGACTGTTTCCAGTTAGTAATTTCTGAAAGATTGAAGGTGCATGTCTCTCTCCCAGAAACACTGGGGGCCTGGTTCTCTTTAAGGCCTAACCACTTTGAAACTTCAGTTTCTTAACTTTGACCACTTTTTGGTCTGACAGTAGTGGAGAATTACAACTGGGCCTTCGGAGACGTTTTGTTAGTTTCTTTGTTAAACTGCCAACGAAATCTGTCCTTTCCCCCATCCCTTCCTACCAGGGCTGCTGTGTTATATAGCTCCAGGGAAGTCATTCACACTGTAGTCTAAGTGAGGGCCCCTCAAGGAGTTGTACCTATCAGTGTTCCCAATCTCAGCAAACTCCTCATAGTTTTGTAAGGCAGCCACCTTTCTCTCCTTCATCCCTCGCACCCAATCAACGACCACCTTATGTTGCTTCTACCTGTTAAATATTTCACACATCCCTGGCCTTATCCCTATCTCTGACTGGACCTGGTCCAATCAGTTCTTCACAGTTAAGCCAGAAAGACCTTTTAGGAGGCAAATCATCGTGCCTCATTCTTTTTTTTTTTTTTCAAACTAAATGCCTTCATATATTTTTTAAACAATTTTAATGGGAGAAAATTTGTTTGCAATGAATGTATCTAATATTCAGAAAGCAGCCTGGCCTTCTCTATATTCTGAAGTTTTATGTTCTAATATATTTCATCTTTTTTATTAAGTTTTTAGTTTTATTACGTTTTTTAAGTTTTTAATTTTAATTCCAGACTGTGTTCTATTAGTTTCAGGCGTCCAATGCAGTGATTCGGCAATTCTGTACATTACTCAGTGCTCAGCATGACAAGCGTCCTCATTAATCCCCATCCCCCATTTCACCCCCCTCCCCCACCCCCCCCCCCCCCCCCCCCCCCCCCCCGCCATGCCCATTCCTGGTTAAGCCATTAGGTTACTTTCCCTCCACCTTAGGGCGAAATCGAAACTCTCACCGTAGCTTACTGCAGGGTCTGGCCCAGGCCTCCTCTCTGGCTTTACCATCTGACTCTGTCCCATGGCCTCTTTATTATTAGTTATTATTATTTTTAATGTTTATTTACTTTTTAGAGAGAGAGATAGAGCATGAACAGGGGAGGGGCAGAGAGAGAGACACACACAGAATCCGAAGCAGGCTCTGGGCTGTCAGCACAGAGCCCGATATGGGGCTCAAACCCATGGACCGTGAGATCACGGCCTGAGCCGAAATCCGACGCTTAACTGACTGAGCCACCCAGGCGCCCCTCCCCACCCCGCCACCATGGTCTCGTTAATCTAGCCACCCTGGACTTTTCTTGGTGCTCCCGGCTCCCTCTGCCTCAGGACCCTTGCACATCCTGCTCCCTCTGTCTCCCTCTTCCACGTGACAGGGTCCCTGTCAACCTCCAGCTCTAGGTGCACTCATCACCTCCTCGAAGGGACCTTCCGTGCCCCCCAAGCTGAGTTACGCACACTCCTACACTTAGGACCCTGTAACTTCATCCCAGACTCAGTGCACTCAGGGTTACTTCTTCATCTACGTATCCCGCCAGACTGTCAGCAACGAGCAAGTCTGTGATTTACCGCTGGAACCCCATCACCCGCACACAGCAGATGGCCAACCCATATTTGCTGAATGGAGGAACGAGCGAAGGCTCAGTGCTTATTTCATTCACCGAAATGCTGATTAAGAACCAAGCATCAGTAAGAAGACATTGTGCCAGGACCCGGAAGGGTAAAAACCTGACCAGGGCACAGTTTCCATCCCCGGGGTAATCCCAAACCTCCTGAG
The DNA here is from genome assembly GCF_027475565.1 of Acinonyx jubatus. NCBI lineage: Eukaryota > Metazoa > Chordata > Mammalia > Carnivora > Felidae > Acinonyx > Acinonyx jubatus. Next base: position 10,532,998 of record NC_069381.1, on the reverse strand, counting down.
GTCAACGTCCTGGCTCTACAATTCAGACGGAGGTGATACCGGTGATCCTAGCAGAAGCAAGACCCGACTATCACCCGCAAGCCACGCTTGTGAGGGTTGAAGACAGCCGATAACGGGTCCGACTCAAAATTGCTTTGCTTCTCGTTGCCGGTGAATAGGCTGACAAGGCACGGCCCGAAGGGCTGGGTCCTCCGACGGGCTCTTTGCCTCGGAATGAATTTCTCACCCCCAAGGCTCCTCTGGAGGGTCAATCAGCCGTGAAGAACTGGACAAAGTCTCTAGGAAAGAGGGGCTGCACACGGGCCAAATTCGACCCCACGTGGTGGCACTTTGTGAACGTTTTAAGTGCGTTTGCCAATGACTGAAAACTCGGGAGGCTTCACAGACCCCAAATCTCCAGCTTTTCTGGAGACAGCAAACGCTTTGGCCACACTGGGCCTGCAGTCCCCTAGGCCCGCAGCTCAGCAGGAGCCGAGCAGAAACGTCTTCCCTTGATCGGAGCGAGCTCTCTCTTTGCACTCGTTATTCCCATCCAGCTCTGCTGCTCCCCAGGACCTGCCAGGCATCCGCGGGCACTGGAACCCAGCATTCCATGCTGCCCTAGGATCACTGCCAAGTCGATAAGAAACGATAGTTACTCCTGAGGATCTCATAATGAAACCTCACACCACGTCCCCTCACTCCAGGCCGGTCACACAAAAATTCGGGAGAGCGGGGAGACCTTGGAGGGTGGCGACCACCTGAAATCCTACGTTTGTTTGTATTTCGTGACGTTTTGCGTCTCGTGACAGGGACCCAGGTTCAGGCAACTCTTTGATATACTGACAGCGTTGATTCAGGCGCGAGGTCTTGCCACTGAAATTCCCAAGGCTCTGTGTCCACACCCATACAATGGGCTGATTCCACCTTCCTACACAACACCGCAGACTTGTTGCAAAAACTGTATCAGTCCTGCACATAAGGCACCGGGCTCTCGAGAAGTGTGCACAAAGGTTCGTCTTACTAGTATCTTCATAAGTTCGTGGATAACGAATGATTATAGCTCGAAACGGCAGTGCACATCGAACCCTCACACCTAGATCTTGTTTCCGTCTTGATTTTTTATTTCCGATTATAATACGAGTCCGTGCCCCTTACAACAATGCTCAGAGAGGGGAGCCCGGATGGCTCAGTCGGTTAAGCGTCCGACTTCGGCTCAGGTCACGATCTCGCGGTTCGTGGGTTCGAGCCCCGTGTCGGGCTCTGTGCTGACAGCTCGGAGCCTGGAGCCTGCTTCCGATTCTGTGTCTCCCTCTCTCTCTCTGACCCTCCCCCGTTCATGCTCTGTCTCTGTCTCAAAAATAAAGAAACGTTAAAAAAAATTTTTTTTAAAATGCTCAGAGAAATTCATACCGTGGGGAGAGCAGGTTCTTAGACTTCCTCATCGTTTTTGCTCTCTGATCTTTAAAACATCTTGACGTCTCGACGGCGACATTTACGTGCGTTAGGACCAAACCAAGGCTGAGGCATAGAGTTCATCCCCCTCTGCCTGACCCTGGCCCTTAGGGTGACTAAAAGGCTTGAAAAGGAAAATTAAACCTTGCAGCCGCCTTGGTAATACTCTCCAGAGTGAAAGTGACATTTATCTCCCCCTGGGCTATTGCTCTAGCACTGTGTGCCCGCATGCTGGCAGTTCAATTAAATTCCTGGAGTCCTGGCCCAGGAGATCCTGTTTTTAGGTGATACCCTGAGACATCAGTTGCTGAGGCTCTTCTAGGGTCAGCCAAGTGGTACCTGCTCTCATGCTCTGGCGTGCACCGTGCCCCCCACCTCCCCCCCCCCCGCCCTGCAATCCCAGGCCACGTGGACTCATGGACAGGAGCCCCCGTCCCCACCAGGACAGGGCCATGCAGTCACTTTCCCAAAAGGCCGTTGTCTGTCTGCACCAACACGCTATTCCAAGCTGCTTTCCCAGGAAGGACAAGCTTCCCGATCCAGTTCTCTGGTGCTCTGGTGTTCTTCTGGCCCAGCTCTGAGTCCCAATGCTTGCCAACAGGGAAAGCGCCAGGTCTCCAGGCTTGGCCTATCAGCTAACTGGAACCTCCGGGGAAATAAAGGCCTGGCACTTTCTGCCGGATTCAAAGTTACCTCCTCTCAGCTTCTGCGGGTTTCCGCCTTACAGATAGAGCCGTCGGGGCGTATTGTCCCCCGGCAGTGGGTTTGCATCGGGGCCCCGCCCACTCACAGGCAGCAGTCCAGGGAGGAAAGAGAACAGGCTCAAATAAGCGGTGGGAATTTCCATCCGTGGGGAGAAAAAGGGGCTGCCGTTGTGAGGCAGGCCCCTCGGAAGGCCCCGCCACCCTCCCCACGGCAAGGCTGCTCGAGAGGTACTTGACTATCAGCAGACCTCAGTCCCCCCGGGGTCTCCAAGATGGAAAGGAAAAGAAAACACAGAAAGGGCCCCTGTTGCTGGCTGCTCGGGAACCATGATGCCTTTCCGCTGAAGATTCAGAACTGAGGCAAATCTTCAGCGAAGCCTTTCCCGACAAACCCTCCACTCACCCCATCCTTCCCTGCCCACCAACGGATTTAGTCCCTCCAGCCCTCATGTTCCCCCAGACCTCCTCTGTTTCTCCACCAGGGCACCAACAGTGAGAACGACAGCCAGAGTTCGCTCAGTGCTTCCTGTGCGTGCGCACGGGAGTGAGGGGGGTTGGGGATCAGCACGGACACGTATCGTCTTGTCTGATCCCTGCGATGATTCTGGGAGGAACCATCCCCAGGTGACAGACGAGGAGACTGAGGTTCAGGGTGGTTAACTGTGCTCCACCCACCGTGCCACATGGCCTCCCATCCTGGGGTGTTTGTACCTATGCAGCTTCTGGACTGTGAGCTCCCCCAGGGGAAGGACTGACCCTTGGCATCTCTGTCTTCCCTTGTAACTGCCAGGGAACCCACTGGGTGCTTGGGAAACGTGCTAGAACGGACCAGAGCTACTCTCTCCAGCCCCCCAAGGCCCCCTCTCTGTCCCAGGGCACTAGGCAATATGCTTGTGCCAGGGTCTATGCTATACCAGCGTGAGGCTGTCTTTCTTTTCTTTTCTTTTCCTTCCCTCCCTCCCTCCCTCCCTCCCTCCCTCCCTCCCTCCCTCCCTCTCTTCCTTCCTTCTCTCCTACATTGTCTTTGTCTTTTTCGTGTACATTTCCCTGAGATGGTGAGCTTCTCAAAGTCCTTCCCCGTCTTTCCATCCTCTATCTTGAGTGCCTGGCACTGGGGGAGGGAGAGGACAGCCAAACATCTCATCTCACAGGTAGTGGCCTGTTGGAGCCTCTTTGGGAAGGCTTTTGAGACCCCCGATGGCCCCAGAAGAAGGAGGACCCCTACCAAACAGCAGTGCCCCCTGGGGCTCCCAGCAGGACCCCATGTCGCATACCTCTGGAGAATGTTATTCCCGTTACGTTTGTCCTATCAGTGGTGGCCCCCAGAGCGAGGCAGGGCTGCAGCCCCGAATTCCAGAGTGTAGGGGACCCACTCTGTCCTTCCCTGCAGACTCCATCCAGCCCCTCGATTCACCTTCTTTCTGTTAGTGCTGGACGCCCCCAGGGTACAAGGCTGGGAGGGCTTGCTCGGCCAGGACAGGGTCTAGAGAACAACCCTTCGTGGTCAGAGGCGTGCAGAAAAGGAAACTGGCAGGGATAGCGAGTGCCCCAGCCCACGAAGACCCTTCACGCAGGTAGTGAGCAGGCCAAAATCACACTGGGAGCTTCGGGAGACCCAGGGGGAGAACAGGCAAGGATGTCTCAAGGCAGAGGGATACCTCATTCACTCATTTCTTCAACACAGATTTGCCTCCTGGTTACCAGATGCCCGGTGCCGCTTCGCGTGCTGGGGATACAGGTATGCGCCAGACAAGTGGGGTCCCGTCTCTCAAGGAGCTTGCAGCCTGGGGGACTGGGTTAGAAAGGATGAATCTAATGGATGAGCCAAGGTCAGGACGGTGCTCTTTGAAAACTACTTCTCTCTGCTTTAGGGAGACCCCGACTTACATTCGTGCCCGCCACAGAGGGCGCTCCCTGTGTCTCAGACAGAAGTGGGTTCTGTCCCCCAGCAAAAGCCAGTAATAATTATGTTTCTTACGGGAGGAAAGGGGCCTGTATCTACAATCTTGGGCATGGGACGGGATCAGAGAATTTTCCTTTAGGAAGTCTTTGACTGTCAGTTCTGGGGTGCATAGTGATGCATTTGGGGGGGGGGGTAAAGGCTCATTCCAGCCATCCCCACTTCAAGGGGAGGGAAGAAGAATCTGTTCGGTGTTGCCATCTATGGAAACACAGGGTCTCCGGACCGGAGAGCAGACGAACAGCGTTCCCTGTCTCTGTTCCGCGTGGGGTGATGACACCCGACCTGTGTGCTCAACGGCTGCCCCACAGGAGAGGAACCCCAAAACTATGAGGCTCAGGGCTTATAGAAGGTGGCCCGGGTATCTGTCCCCTCTCCCCTCTGGGGTAGGTTGGGAGAGAAACCTTTACTCTCTAAGGGAAACCCATGCTCTCTGGGGAGAGGAAGGGAAGGTCTCTGGGTTTTTATTGTCCTTAGAGAGTAAGCTGATGTCTCCAGGGAAAAGGAGTCTCTCAATCCCTCCAGAGCGAAACACAATCTCTAGCCTCTAAGCCGTGTTTGCCATTCAGTCATCCTCCCATTCAGCTCGCCAGGAGAAAGCCTGAACCACGCGGGACACAACAATATTCCCGGCCCAGCAAAGTCGTCGCTGGGGTGCTTCGTAAATGCCAACGGCTGTTCTAAGCAGCACGTTCACACGCAAAGGTATGAACCCACTTGAGTGCCACCACGTCCCATGAAGTAGGAACCGCTTTTATCCCCATCTTACAGATGTGTTCACTGAGGCCTGGTAGATTTTGTAAACCTCATCCGAAGCCACGCAATCGGGGACTCGGGTCTCGAACCCAGATCGTCTGACTCCAGAGACCTTGCCTGTCACCACCTCCGTCACCGCTGGTTGGTTCTGGGGACCCGGATGGGAAAGGCAACATCAGCCGCCACCTGGGCCGGGACCTCGGAGCCGGCTTGCGCAGCCTCAGGGCGGGGTGTGCTGGTGACCATCTCCAGTGCTGGGTGCTTGGGGGAGATGCCGTTGCTGTCTCCATCTCCGCCCAGAATGAGCAAGAGCCGCTCTCTCTGTGTCTTTTTTTAAGAGAAGAAAATTGCGCGCTAAAAACCCAGCCCCCAGCTTTCCCTCCGACCATTCTGCGGCGTTGTCGGTGACAAACGGGGCAGTTCTCGACTTTTCCGCCTCAAGTACAGCCTTGTCAACTTTCTCCAGAGGACTCCGCCTCCCGAAAACTCTCATTGGCTAAGCAGTGGTTGCTAAATACTCCCTGTGTTACCCTCTTCCTGTGACCCTCTTCCTGTGACTCCCTGTGTTACCCTCTTCCTCGGCTTCCTCATCTGTAGAATGGGGATAGGAGCAGCTCCCGTCTCACAGGGGTGTGGCGAGAGCCCAAGGAGCCGCCATGTGCGAAGTGAGCCACACGGTCCCAGGCACGTGGACCACGAGTAGGTTCTATTACAGTTTGTGGTCGGCCCACAAAAAAAACAAAACAAAACAAAAAGGTACCCGTGAGCCTCCTCCTTCGAGGTCCTTGGAGATCAACTGGCAAAAGCTGTATTCGATGAATGTGGTTACTAGTCTGGAAGTGAACCGCCCACAAAACTGTAAGTGTGTGGTTTGGGGGGTTGGGGGGCCTCCCCCAACTTCAGTTGAGGTGACCCGGGTGTAATCTCCAGAAGACAGGACCGGAACAGAGAGTAACGTCGTAAGGGCAGGCATTGAAGTTGCATGGGACCCATGCACCCCGCTGGAGGAGGGCTCTGTGCTTCAAGGAAGGGTGCTGGGCGCGGAGCAGAGCAACGGGGGAGGCGGAGTGGGGACCTTGCGGGCACCCCCCCTGCAGCCAACGTGATGTCTGGGGCCTGGACAGCCCCAGGACTGCGGGATGGGCCCGGCGGTCGCAGCTCAGCAAGCCCAGGAGGCAAGAGGGCCCACGTCCTCTGGGGGGCTCCTTCTGAACACGGCCTGACCTCCCACGTAGATTTTTCCCGCAGCTCAGACGTCCAGCTACCGTGCTAGGCTCTCTCCATGGTTCCAATCCTTGGTGTAAGCAAAAGGGAGGGGCGTGGCTTGGGGGTGAAACTCCGGGCCTCAGCTTCTCCGTCTGTAAAGTGGGGATATGAAGACGATGTACCTTGTGGGATTATTCGGAGGACCGAAAAGATGGCGTGGCAACAGAACTGTAAGGCCCTCCCCAGGGGCCCTGCGCTCACCTCTTCCCTGGCTTCCAGGCTCCAGGGGCTGCTTTTTTGCAAATATTGGCAGCTTTGCCTGAGGCTCTCTTCCTGGCCTCTGGAGCAGGCTCGGTCAGTGCCTAGGGCAAGCGGGAGACCAAATGGCTCACCTTTCCAGGGCAACTCTGGGATGGCTTCTAAGCGGCCAGTGTCTACAGCCCTTTGCCTGAGGGCCTCTGCTCAGCAGGTCTGAAGCTGTGACTGAGGGAGCAGGCGGAGAGGACCCAGCTCCCTCACTCCTTACGTTGGAAAACTCAGAGGCCATGCGTCCCACGCCATTTCTAGAACTCTCCAGCACGATCAGGCTCCAGTTCCCCGCAGTGGCACCTTGCTTATGTGCCCTCAGTGGCTTTCTTTCATCCCTGGCTCACTATTTTCTTCCCTTACTGGAGTTTCACGGGAGTCACCGCCTCCAAAACTTTATGTGCCTTGAGTCCTTGTCTCAGGGTCTGCTTCTGTGGGCGCCTGAGCTAAGACATCGCATAAACGGCACTGGGCAGATGCGGGGCGGGGGGGGGGGGGCGGCAGCGGTGGGGGTGGTTTGCTCTGACACACAGAAGCTTCTGGTGTGACTTTGGTCGGCAGGCCACGCAGTCGGCTCCTACGGGAGCAGGACTGATCCACAGCCCCAGCTGCCGCCCCTCTGTGGCCACTACTGGCCCTGGTTCTTCTGGCTTGTTCTGGGCAGTGACTGAGCACAACAGCCATCCCGGTACAGTCCATTCCTGCAGGCTGGGGGAATACAAAATCCTCCAGGCCTCAGTTACCGCATCTGTAAGATGGGGAGAAGAGTGGTACCTACTTCGTGGGATGTGTGGCGCTAAAGTGAGCTGCGCTGGGGTCTAAGACCCTTCCTCCCTGCTTCCCTTCACAGGTATCAGCCCCACAGTGCGATCTGAAGGCTCGCCCTGCCTCCTGCTTCCCCCCTTTCTCCTCCACGGTGTCTCCAGTAACTCTCCGGCACATCTGATTCCCCTGTAGCTGCTTCTCAAATGATCCACGCTAGCACAGTTCAAGGGAGAGCCACACTGAAGGCGCCCCCCAGCTCTGGGCCTAGAAGACACAAGCCACCTGCCAGACTGGGGCTACGCCTTCCCCAGCACAAGACAAGGCCCTGGCTGCAGGGCCCAAAGGTCGCCCTAACGACGGTTCTTTCCTCCTCCTCGGCAGGATCTCAGGGCCAAAGGAGAGCTCCTTCCACATCGTCTATAGTAGTGATTTGCAACAGGGGTGACTTCTCCCTCCAGGGATACTTGGCAAAGTCTAGAGCCATCTTTGACTGTCACACTGGGCAGGGGGAGGAGGGAGCTATTAGCATCCGAGGTAGAGACCAGGGATGTCGCTAAACGTCCTACAGAGCACAGGACGGCCGCACAGCACAGAATGAGCCGGTCAGGACAGCCCAGGTTGCCAAACCCCGCCACACTGGGGAGGAGAGAATGTACAGAAAGGAGCTCAAACTCAAACCCGAAGGAAAAACATCAACCGATGTAGAGTCAGACAGATACGGGTTTCAAAGCCAGTTCCGCTGCTCCTGACAGCCCTGGGCAGTACGCGACTCTCCCGAGCCTCAGTTTCCTCATCTGTAAAACCAGACTAATAGTGCCTAGCACACAGGATGGTTGTAAGGATTAGATACTGTCGAGAAGGCCCCAGGTTTTACTGGCACAGAACAGGAACGCGGAATCCGTCTCATCCTGACTCATTTCTGGCAGCCGGGAGCCAGAAGCACATCCCGTCGGTCCATCGTGGTGACCGTCCAAGGCAGGGTATGACAGCTTTCTTACAGTCAGCTGTTCCACCTGTCCTGCATTCCCTCTGTCCCCTCCCTCAAATTCCTTCATTTATCCATCCCTTCAACCAACTAATATTTACTGAGCATCTATTTTGGCCTCTGGGCATTTGGGATCCATCAGTCAGTCAAAGTGGCAAAGGCCTCTGCCCTACTTATCTCCCCTATTTCTATCTGGGGGAGCAGATAATAGAAGATGTGATTAAGAGTCCGTAAATCAGGGGCGTCTGGGTGGTTCAGTCGGTTGAGCGTCCGACTTCAGCTCAGGTCATGATCTCACGGTTCATGAGTTCAAGCCCTGCATTGGGCTCTATGCTGACAACTCGGAGCCTGAAGCTGCTTTGGATTCTGTGTCTCCATTTCTCTCTACCCCTCCTCTGCTTGTGCTCTCTCTCTCTCTCTCTCTCTCTCTCTCTCTCTCTCAAAAATAAAATAAACATTAAAAATTTATAAAAAGTCAATAAATCATATATTGTGTCAGAAGGCTGGGGAAAGAGAACAGGGAACAAATACTGGGAGTGTGTGTGTGTGTGTGTGTGTGGTTTGTAATTTTAAACAGAATGGTTGGGGGAGGGCCCAACTGAGAAGGGGACCCTTGGACCAAGACCTGAAGGAGGAAGGATTTAGCTAAGGGGCATCTGGAGGAGGGGTGCTTTGACCCAGACAAGGGCTCAAGGTCTCAGGCACACTGCTGCTACCAGTAAGGGGGATTCCTACCCTCCTGCAGGTCTTTCTGGGGCCCACCTGCCTACTGCACATGGAAATCATCCTTTGCTCCTTCTTAAGATGCATTCCACTGCAGCAGAATAAACAAATGCCTTAATTTTATATTTTTATTTAAGTTTCTTTATTTTTTCAGAGAGCCAGAGATGGCATGAGCCGGGGAGGGGCAGAGACAGGGAGAGAGAGAGAGAATCCCAAGCAGGCTCTGCACGGTCAGCACAGAGCCTGATGTGGGGCTTGAACCCACGAACCGTGAGATCATGACCTCAGCCGACACCAAGAGTCAGACGCTTAACCGACTGAGCCACCCAGGCGCCCCACGCATGCCTTCATTTTAAACAGGTGTTTAAACTGGTGTCCCCCAGCCCCGCCTTTCAGGCACAGGGTCGTCCTTGGGCTAACTCACCGCCACCGTATCAGCTCACCCTATTTCAAGGGAACAAGTTGCCCTTGTTCGTTTGGCCGATCTGTGCCTCGAGCAACTACTGACAATTAAAGCATCACCCAGCGCCCGTTAAAGTTGAAACCGAGCCCCCCAAGAGCAAGGCCGCTGCACTTAAGCCCAATGACCTACGGTTCAACACCCCGATCCTGTTCTCTCAAGCAGTTTGGCAAAGTACGGATGCTAGCGGGCCGGGGTCTAGCTGCATCTCGAGGAGCCTGGCCAGTCACAAACACGGGTGAACGGGGGCCGGACCAAAGTGTGGTGGCTGCAACCCCAACCACGAACACAGTCACAGCTGTGCTCCTCACTGGGGTCTGTGCTCGGGGCTGGCCTCAGATGGACACCGCTTCCGAAACAGCGTGCCGTAGGGCTTGATGGGTCACACACGGGAGCGCTGCCTTCAGTCCCACGGATCTCCCCTCCCCCACCCCGCCCCCATCCCTGTTTTTTAACGGTATTTCTCCAACGAAGCTGGTTTTACTGCTGGAGCAGCAACACCCACCCTTTGTGAGCCGAGCTACCGGGAGGCCTCTTAGGGCCCAGGCACTGCATGAGGATGACAGAGTCCGTCGAAAACTCACGTGCCGACCAGCTCCGATTAGCTCTGTTTGATGACGCACTGCAGAAATGGCACCTGACGACCGATGAAAAGTTCATAAACGACTCGTTATAAGCAAGTTTCAAGGCGCTCGCTACCTTCTCAGAAACCCAGACAGTCGGGTGTTCAGCTCATGGCCATCAGTGCCGAACAAAATCCGAACTCCCAGAGCCGAGGTGGGGGCCTGCCTCCCCCTGTCCCTGGGGGTGACCCGTCCCTGGGGTGAGAAGCCCTGTCCGAACCTATTTCCTCCCCTCCCTTCCCGATGCTACCGTGGCAGTCAGGTCCCTTCACTTCCCACCTGGAGCTGTAGAGCCACCTCCTACCTGGGCTTCCAGCCACAAGTCCTCCTCCTTCACACCGTCCTCCCCACGGCTGCCATGGAGCATCGGCTGGGGCCCTCCCCAGCGAGCAAGCCTGCCAGGCTCCCTGGCCGGCCTAAAGCTCACATCACATTCCCCAGCATGGCACACTCCCCACCGCCTAAAGGCAGCCACGTCTCAGGCCACGTCTTGAAGCTCCCCCAGCCCCCTTACAATGCTTGCTGTCTGGGAGCCACTGCTCTGAAGTGTTAAGTAGTAAAAAGAGCCACTGCCACTTCTGGGGTGGCGATCAGCATGATGAAACAGCTTGTTTCTCCAAGCCAGTGTCCTGGGTTTTGCCGTGGGGAGGACAGCCTTTGTCAAAGCAAGACAAAGACGTCTTGGTGCCAAGGAACCCGGGATGAAGAGTCTCCTCTTCTAGCACGATGAAGTCGCGAGAGGGGGGATCAGGAGGGGCAGTGAGGTGTGCATGTCAGGCGTATCATGATTTCTGCTTCCTTTCTGAGGCTGAGTGGGAAAACCACACGTACACACACACACACACACACACACACACACAAAACCCTGCCACCCAGATGTTAAGTAACTCCTAAATCCCTCTTTAATTAACTGGGTAATCTCAATGTCATGTTCAGAGAACACATTCCTCTTGGTGTTTTTAGCCTTGAAAATGGAGGTCCAAGGCTTGGGACTGAGAAAAGAAAAGCGAGGATTTGCTCAGGCAAATCCTCCGATGAGATGTTCCGTTTAGCGGGCTAATTGACAGGGAAAGAGGAAGAGAGGAAGATGATTGGGAGTTCTGCGATTTTGTCTTGCAACCGACATAACCACCTGAAATTCCAGTGATCTTCACCCTTCACAGACTTCTCACAGTCGGCGGGGGGAGGGGGCGTGTCCTAGACACCACTAAGCCAACCAACGTTTATTGAGCACCTACTAAGGGCCAGACTCATGTACCTTCAGCTATGGGCCGAAGATGCGGCAGGGAACAATCAGATACTGTTGAGCCTTGCCTTCCTGACAGACAGACACCAAACAAGTGATCAGGGGAATAAATGAACCACTGAGAGGATGCAGATCAGTGTGAATGGAGTCGGCGGCGGTGGGGTCGGGGCGAAGCGACCGAGACCTGCAGGCTTGTGAAGGCCTCCTGGAGGAGGTAACACATGAGCTGGCACTCGAATGATGAGCAGGGGCCAGGCATGCAGAGGGCTCCCAGAAGAGGGTCCCAGACCCAGACAGGGGACTCGTCGCACAGAGACACCTGATGCAGGAATGTGCTGGGAGTGAATGAGCCAAGAGGAGGAGAGCGGGTCAGGGTAAGGCCCGTGGCTGACGAGGGAGGCAGACTCCACACCATTCAGCTGTCTTGTCGACCAGGGGTCAGCAAACCACAGCCTGGGGGCCAAATCTGTTGTTTTTTTTTTTTTGTTTTGTTTTGTTTTAACGTTTATTTATTTTTGAGACAGAGAGAGACAGAGCATGAACGGGGGAGGGGCAGAGAGAGAGGGAGACACAGAATCCGAAGCAGCCTCCAGGCTCTGAGCCATCAGCCCAGAGCCCGACGCGGGGCTCGAACTCATGGACCGCGAGATGGTGACCTGGCTGAAGTCGGACGCTCAACCGACTGAGCCACCCAGGTGCCCCCCCAAATCTGTTTTTATGAATTAAGTTTTATGGAAAGCGGCCACGTCCGCTGGTTGACATACTGTCTGTGGCTGTTTTGGTGACACACGGCAGAGTCGAGTAGGTGCAACAGAGACCACATGGCCCACAAAGGCTCAAATCTTTACTGTCTGGCCTTCTATAGAAGAAGTATGCCAACCCCCATTGTAGCTCACGGTGGGAAGTTTGGATTTCATTCTGCGTGCAACAAAGTAACCACTAGAGGGTCTCACACATTTGACGGATATGTTTTAAAAGGCCATTCTGGCCGCTGTGAGGAGATGAACTGGGAAGGGGCAGGAGGGACCAGGGATCAGGAGGAGTTTGCATTTTTCTCCCACACATGTTGCAGGCCAACCGGGTTCAGACCGGGCCAGCGTGTGCGGAGTTCCTGCTGTGTGTTAGACATCGTGTAAAATGCTTCCGGAGACCTGCTTTCTTCATTACAACATCACCAGAGAAAATGCATTTTGAACATGTAATTCCATGCCTGGCACACCAAAATGCTGAATAAAAGTTAATAAAATACTTTGTAAAAAAAACTGGCATGAACCGTCGGTCTGCTACCTAAGGTAGGACTCCCTAAAAAATGTTTTTTTAATGTTTATTTATTTTTGAGAGACAGACACACACACAGAGTGCGAGCAGGGGAGGGGCAGGCAGAGAGAGAGGGGGACACAGAATCTGAAGCGGGCTCCAGGCTCTGAGCTGTCAGCACGGAGCCCGACGTGGGGCTCGAACTCACGGACCGCCAGATCGTGACCTGAGCTGAAGTCGGACGCTTCACCGACTTAGCCACCCAGGCGCCCCTGAGGTAGGAATCTTTAGAAGCAGCCCTGAGACCAGGATTAGGGCATAAGTGACATATGAAAGAGGTCTTCGGTAGGAGAGGGGAAGAGGGTCAGGGAAGGAGAGGAAGGTGAGCAAGGGGGAGCCTTAGCCTGAGGCTGTGGAGGGCTCTGGAGTGCAAGCTGGGCTTCCGTCCCCCCACACTGGTCAGTCACTGCCTGACGGCCGCCCCGAAAGGACATCAATTCCCAGGCACTCCCGGCTCTGTGGCTGTGCAGGCAGAGTGGCTCCAGAAGCCAAGGGTGATTTTGGGGAGACGTGTCCCAGGTGCAGGGCGCTGGACACGAAAGCTCACAGGGGCAGGCAGAGGTGGCACACAAGAAAAGGCTGGAAGGGCTGTCGGGGAATCTTAGCAGACTGTTGTCTGCTCTACACGCCCACTGTCCAGATGAGAAAGACTGAGGCTCCCATACTGAGGCTCGCTGACTCGCTCTCCAGTGGCAGGCAGGGTTCCAAACCCAGCATGACTCCCAAATCCGTCCGTTCCTCTGCTTTCCCAGTAAGCCCGTCCTTCCTCCCCACGGTGGTCATGAAAAATTGAAGCCTTACACTGCTTCCCACCGTACAAAATGATCCTGCAGGTACGCGGGCCGCGCTCCTGCGGATTGTCTTTTAATGCCTGTAATTGCTTAATCAGAAACAAATGATGGTCATAAAAATTGGGAGTGTTCAATGTCCTCTGAATAGCCAAGGAAGGTTATCAAAATACCAAAGTTTGGGCAAAGAGGACTTCCTTTATAGAGTGTCTCCAACGGCAGACCGTAAAACCGTCCTCCCCGAGAGGGGGTGGGAGATGAAGCATTTCTTCTTCCTGCAGTCATAAATCAAACGACACTCCGTGGACAGTGGAAATTGATTTTTGCCACTCTGCACACAGCCACGGCACTGCCAATGCCACGGTGCGGTGCTCTCACAGCGACAAGCTTCAACTCGGCCACATCAGTTACCGAAATAAGAAGTGTCAGATGTCGGGATGCACGGCGATGTCGGGATGCAAACTCTCGCCACCACCCGGGGTTGCCCTATAGGTGCCCGCTCCCCGCAGCTTTTCTTTAAAGTCTAACGAGGCTCAAGCAAGCCAAAGACGAAGTTAATCTCCAAGAGGATCCCGCCTCCCTTCCTAAAGTTCCCTTCAGTTGTTCAGGGGATCCTACGTTAGCCCCGGGACGAATTCCTGGTCCGGGGGAACTGGCCAAATTCAAGCCTCTGTGGATCTTCCCTCCTGCCCCCAACTTGCTCTCATGCTCTCACTTTTCATCTTTCTCTTTCACTCATTTCTAGATTCAAATGACCCTGCTTGGGAAGGGCTGCTTCCCAGCAAAATGACAGTAACCGATATGCAAGGTCACGGCTTTTCGTCATCTGAGAGGCAAAGCAGATCTCAAAGTCCCAATCTCTCCAGAGGCTCCAATTCCCCGGCACTATTTCTCACCACCCCCTCCACCCCACCGCCCAAGAATGCAGGTGCAGCTATCTTGAGAAGCGTCCTACCTGGTAAAGCAGATTCAAAGCTCATTTCCAGCTTCTGCCTATAGTTACACTAGCTAACATGCCATTGGCCAGAGCAAGTCCCATGGTCGGGTCTAAAGTCAAGGTGGCCATGGTGACAGTGTGGTTCCAATTACTGTCCGAAGTCTCCACTTGGGACAGTAGTTCAGCCTACTGCACGTTCCTGTCAACACAACAGGGTCACTGTTGTCCAGCCCTGCCTTCCTCCTTAAATAGGTCAATCATGGTGACGAGCGATTATCCGGACATTTAGACCGGTCATGCTAAAACGCGAATTCCTAATCCATACGTAAGATGTACAGGGTGCTCCCAAGAGATGACATCAGAAGGGACTCCTGAGCCCACAGGAGAAATTTTGATTCCCCCATTAGGACATCCCAGTGATACGGAACTATTACCAAGTTTCAACTTAGTCAAATCGGTTCCCTCAAAAGCAGCCGTTTGCTTCCTACACTGTCCTGCGTGTAACGAAATCGGCACCTGATACTTGTGTAACGCTTCACCGACGCACTTTCCATAAATTGTATCTTCCTCATGAAACTCTGTGAGGTGGTTCCTACTGGCAGTGTTTTACCGATGAGGAAACGGGGGCTTAGAGAAGTGGGCTAATTTGCCCAACGTCCCACAGCAGGTCTGTGCCGGACGTGGGGTTCAGACCCAGTCCTCAGACGGTCGTTCCTTTGCTCTTTCCCGTAACTTCCAGTCCTCTCTCTGGCTTCAGTAACCAGCTCCGGCTTTCTTCTGCCCGCAGAAGTGGGCCCTGCAGAGGAAGCAGGAGCAGACAGGTTCTGGCTTAGCTGTGGGCTGTGCTAATGCAGAATTCTGTGTCCCGTAGGGCGTCGGAGTCGTGTCTGTGAACACTGACAACCCCTCGTATTGCACCTGTTAATTTCCTGTGGACTCTTGGGAGCAGAAGAAGGCTTGGTGATGTCGAAGGCAAAAGTCCCCCAGGGCCTCCTCCCCAGCCTTGAAATCCTTGCTCTGTCAACTCCTGAGCCTCTGCAGGGAGGTTCTGAAGTGAGTTTCACAGTCCTTCTGCAGACAGGCCAGGTCGATTTCTCCCTCTTGCAACAGAATCTCGCAACCCTCGCAGATTAAAGGTGAAAAGGACATTTAGCCAAAAATGTCCGCAAAGTGACAAGCCTACCCTTTGCGCCTCTGCTGGCAGGAACACAAAAGGTTTTGTTCTATTTGTTTTGTTTTCCTTGTTTCTCTTTTTTTTTTTTTTTTTTCTCTTTTCGGTATTCCAATGTGGCCAAGCCAGTTATGATAGAGAGATTGATTGTTCTTCCTTCAGCAGCCTGCTGAGTAAGAAGACATTCAAAACCCATGATTTCCCCTCATTACGTTCTCAATGCGTGGACCGGGGGAGGTAACAGAGGCGAAGCGGGGCCAATGTGGTTTCATCTCGGACCCTGGTGGCATCCGTGCTGCCTTGTAAATGACCCCAGGCCTGAGGACACAGTCCCTGCTCCCGTGCCCGCTCACCTCACGGCGGACTTTGCTGCAGCGTCCATCAGAAATGAACGGATAAAGAAGGCACTAGCTGGGATGAGATGCTGGTCTGGCACCAGAAGGGGCATTTCCAAAACCTCACCCCCAAATACGCTGCGTTACTAACCACACTGACCGGGACCCCCCGGGGTCAGGCTGAGGGCACTGTTGAAGGTGGGTCAGCAGGGGGTACAGGGCCGGTTTTCAGAGCTCTTTTTAGCCTGCCCGCTTGGCTCAGAGTGAGGAACCGTCCGGCAGCAGGAGGCCAAGGGCTGGCCTAAGACAGAGGGTGAACAGAGATGCCTGTCTGGGGAGGAAGGGCCTCTAAGGGATGTCTGCTCAGATGCTGAAGACCATGGGCTCTTAGATCAGAAAGGCCTCGGTTCGAATCCTCACGCTGGCCGGGGGCAAGCTGATTTCCCTCCTTGATCTCCGTCCCCACCGTGTGCTTCTATGAGGGTTTGTTGTGAGGATGAGTATGGGCATCTCCGTCAGTTCAGGCTGCTACACGTAACAAATTGCCAGATGCTGGTATTCTTAAACAGCAGACATTTATTCCTCACAGTTCTGGAGGCTGCAAGTCTGCAAGCAGATTGCCAGCGCAGGGAGGTTCTGGTGAGAACCCTCTTTCTGGTCGGTTCGCATGGCGGAGAGAGAGGGGAGAGAGGCGGGGGGCACAAGCTTGGGTCCCCTCGTCCCCGTATTCCACGCCCATGGCCTCACCCAAACCCAGTTACCTCCCAAAGGCCCCACCTCCAAATACTGTCATGTTAGACATTACTGTTTCCGTATATGAATTTGGAAGGGGGCTCAGGGGGACAAATGTTCCATCCGTAGCCCGAGACACTAGCACGAGGCAGGAAGGCACCCAGCCGGGCAGAGACGGATCTCCTCAAGAAGTATTTGTTCAGGCTCTTCCTCCCCCGCGGTGGACATGGCCTCCCAAGTTCAGGAGGGAGTCCTTGGTACAATTCTAAAGACAGGTCACTGTGCAGCCAACCTCCTCTCCAGCCAGTGGGGGGTCTGCAAGCCTTTGAGGCCTTTGCTCCCGTCATAAAGTGGCTTTGTGTGCCTGCTAATTCTCTGGGTTTCTCCTAAGTGGGTGAATTCCCCAGAACGTTCGCCCCACTCGGCTAGTGTTTTTCTCCTCGTCCTTAATTGGAAGCTAAATGCCACTTGAGCGGTCATTAAAGCATCATTCCAAGGGGGACCCCGCCGAGCCGGGGCACAGAGGGCATCCAGGCCAGGAAGGGGGCTGCCCTTCACAGGAGCGGCAAATGAACAGCCTCATTTGCAATTATGCAAATCTGGAGCTTGAGTCTCATTTCCTCTTCTGCAACTTTGGGGAATCTGCCGAGACCTCCCTCTTAATGACTAGGAGATCGAAACTTCCCAGGAGGCATTTTTTCTCCTTCCCTAACCAAAAAAAAAAAAAAAAAAAAAAATCTACAACCCCATATATTAGTACAAGTCGACTTCCTGAATTTATATTCTTTACAGAAAAGCGTTCAACATTTTTTCTCACCTGGGAGTTAGGGTTGTATCCGATATCAAAATCCTCTGGGTGGAGAGATGAGGGGCTGGTGGGCAAGGTGTGGGGGGTGAAAGAGAGTTTAGAGACGGGCACAGAAATGGCGTTTTGCAAGCCTTGATGAACTTAATTTTTTCAAGCTGGGAAATCCACGTCATTCCCGTTTTATAAAGCGGGGGCAGAAGCAGATGTTCAGAGAGGTTAAGTAATCTGTACAAGGTCACACAGCTGGCAGGCAGTGGAGCTAGGGACTGAAAGAGCACCCACCAGGCCCCAGAGCCATTCCCTTTCCCCCGGACACGCGTTTCCCCCTTCTTGCGTGAGAATGCGTTTTCCCACGTGTCATGAAGCGTGAACTCGTCCGCCGACATGAACATATCAGCTTAAAAAGTCTGGGTTCATTGATTCGAACTGGAGACATGCTGAATTCGCAAGGTTCAAAACACTGTGTTTTCTATCTAATTATGCCCAACGGAACCTCTCCGCGGGCCTCCTCGCCATATACCACGGAAATCGCTGTCTAACTGCCAGGCCCAGGGTGCTGGCCCTGCATCCGGTCCGCGTAAAGTGACCCCCACTCTCAGGCCCGGATCTGGGGTCCCGCAGCAACTCTTCCCAGTGGCTGAAGCCCACCTCCACCCCGCCTTCTGAATCCCCAGCACCTGTGCCAACTGAGCCCAGGCTGGTTAGAGGAGAGCCCCCAAGTCCTGGCCAAGTGTCTCTGGAAGGAGCCCCAGTCACCTACACGCCAGGCTCCCCACTGCCCTTCACTCACTCCTGTCTGGCTGGTAAGTCTGGGAGAAGGAGGAGGGCTTACCCGGAGCCTAGCTGCCCACGGACACATGCATTCTGGCCTGTTCTCTACCAGAGGTAAGTACTCGAGAAGACTTGGTTCCTGAGGGTGGAGTACTGAGGTCTGTGGCCCTTCAGATCTGCCTGCCCCTGGGGAGGAGAACCAGCCAACACCCGGGTCTCGTTTCCCAGTCAGCTCTGTCGGTAACGACTGTGATCTCCACGGTCTTTCTTCCGCGTCTTTAATTCTCAGTTAAAAAGAAACTGGGGAGTGGGGGCGCCCGGGTGGCTCAGTCGGCCAAGCATCCGACTCTTGGTTTTGGCTCAGGTCATGATCTCGCGATTTGTGAGTTCGAGCCCTGTGTCGGGCTCTGCACTGAGAGTGCAGAGCCCGCTAGGGATTCTCTGTCTCCCTTCCTCTCTTCCCCTCCCCTCCTTGTTCTCTATCTCTCTTTCAAAAATAAATAAAAATAAACTTAAAAAAAAACAAACCTGGGGATGGAGAAAAGGGTCCTCTTCATCTGAAACCCCACCAATACCACCTTGTCTTACGGGTGATTGTTTCATCTGTGTAAACCTAGTCTCTTTGAATAAACAGGAGGCGCTCGACGCATGCTCGTCGGATGAGTGAATAGACTACTTGAAGTACGCTTCCTGGGTCTCCCTCAGTGCCCCCCAGTCACGGACACCCTCAGTAAACTCTTGGCAATTGACACCCACCCACGCTTGCTGCCCCCTGAGCCGTGGCCACTGCATAAATTAAAAGTATTGATATCACTAATGCACTCCATTTGGCAACATCTTTTATCAAGCGTATTGTGATGAAATGATCCTTTGTGGCCCATCCTCTCTGGTTAACTCTGAGTTGTCCACGTGCACAGTTAGGTAGAAACAAAACTCTGATGAGGATGTGTCCCCAAGGGTAGTCACTGTTTGTTCTTCTCTAGTTGGGGAAACAGTGGCATAGGGTACAAAGAGAGGGACTGGTAATAGAAACAAGCACCGGCTTTGGCTTTGCTCCTCACCTAGACAAGTCAGTTCCCCCTGGGCCTGATTCCTCACTCACGAAGGGGGAAGCGGCATTAAATGGATCGGGGAAAGCACCTAGGCATCACCCCATGAACCCATCTCAGTGGCTTAAGAGTCACTGCCTGTGATGACGTATCCAGAGAGAGCCGGTCTGGGACTCTCAGGGGGAAAGGAGCTGTGATCCATTAGTAATGTCTGCCATGGAAACAAGGCTGAGAAATGGTATTCTGTGTGTCAGCCATTCCCCATCCCAGGGCCAGGTGAGTTCAGCGATGCCTGGATTCAGGATTGAGCACCAGGGTAGCCCAGCAAGTAAGAGCACACACTGTAGCACCAAATGTCTTATTCAAGTGCCCGGCCTGGGGCCTGGATGCGTGACCGTGGGCAAGTCTCTTACTTTCTCCGTGTCTTAGTATTCAATGGAGGCAGTAACACTAGTCATTTTAGAGGGATGCTGGGAGGACTCAGGGATCATCTGGGTGCTATAAGAGTGTCTGACACTGAGGGAAGTGCTTCACCTGTGCCAGGCAGGAGTCAGATGGGGGATGAAGTAAGGTTGGAATTCAACGACAATGAACATAAGAATGGTCAGGGCTCTAACGATGCAAATGGAATGGGCAGGTGTCAGAAGGCCACGCGAGTAATATAGTAAATCCACAGGCATACACTCTGTCTACATGTATACACGGTATCTACACGTGACTAAAGTCCTGCAAAGATCTGGGGGAAGGCTCACCACAATGTGAAGCGTGACTGTATCCGGGTGGTAGAAGTCAGGGTTCACTTACAGTGAGCATGTTATCATTTCGTCTAGGCAACAAAGCGATTTTTAAAACTCGAAACAAACAAACAAACAAACAAACAAACAAACGCGAAAGCCTCCCATCTCCCATCTCCTCTGGGAAGGAAAGGGGCCAGAGTCTGGATTGCATTATAAATGACCTCCCCACATGACACATGAGCCCTGACTGTGATCAGGCTCTTCGCTCTTCCCCACTTTACCTGGGAACAAAAATGGTGCCTCAGGGTTTAAGCTGGGCCTGTCCACTGACCCAACAGAAACTGTTGCTTATTTTCAGCAACAGCCTCCAGATGTCAGAACCCTCCCAGCGAGCTCTCTGAAATCATGTGTTTTCTAAAGTGCAGAGACACTCTGCCTGCCGCCCCACCACCCGACCAGGCAGCCCGGGCTCGGGTTTAGCGGCTTCCCTCAATACAAGAGTAATTAACAAGTCTTCAAATTAATCACAATTTCCCAGGCCTTGAGCTCCTCAAGGCCCTGCAGAGGGAATGGAAGACAAATGGATTTGAAGGCTTTTTTAAAAAAAGAAATCTTGTCATGTACAGAATTGAGGAAGCAGCTGTGTTTAAGATAGAAAGCATCTCAGACTATGAATTTGGGGGGGAAAAACAGATGCCAAGATACGAGCTTTTCCAGGTACGGGGGGTTGCTGTGACTGAGGCCTCAGTGTTGATGTCTGGAGTATGGGGCACCTAGAACTTGGATCCCCTTGTGAACTCAGGTACACAGGTGGCCCGAGAGATGGGTGAGACCTTCAGCCTCTGGTGTTGACAATGCCGGGGCTGTGAGTGCGTTCCTTCCACAGGGCCCTGGACTCCCGGGACCGGGCAGAGGAGTTCATGTCCAGAACTACAGCCCATGAGTGCTGTCTTGAAATTGTTCAATGCACGTTCAAGGATTTCTCATTTAAAAAAAAAACAAAACCACTTCTGTTACGAAATAATGACATACTTACACAAAATTGCAAAAATAGTATGGAGGTTTCCTGTACCTATAATAAAGCTTTACCCAATAATGGCATTCTCCCAACTGCGGAAACTGACATTGACACATGGCTCAGATTTTACCAGTTTTTATGTACACTTTTTTTTTTTATATGTGCGGTGGTGGGGTATGTCTTTGTTCTGTGACATATTATTATATACACAGTCCCCCAGAACTGGCCAAGGACAGTAGCTTCCAGAGCAGGGAGCCAGAAAATGCTGATAAGCCCCCAGTGGGGAGCAGTGGGCTGGTGGTCTCTGTGGGGCAGAAGGGCCCATTCCCAGAAAAATCGGCCTAAAGGGGAAATGCTTCTCTTTCCCCACTGGGGAAACTATGCGCGCCCCCCCCCCCCCCCCCCCCCGCAGCCTGCTCTCCTCTCTTAACCCCAGGCAGAGCCTGAACTGAAGGGGCAGACTGAACCACAGGTACCCGTGACTTCCCCTTACCACTAATTCCCTGATCCGTGTTTGCTTCTTCATGCCAAGCTGAAGCCCTTTCCTGGAGAAGGTTTAAGAGTGGCTTAAGAGTGCTTCTTGCACTGCTGATGGTGTTCCCTAGCACCTGGCCTAGTGAAAACATTCAGGAGCTATAACTGATGAGACACTTAGCAAAAGAAGTCCTTGGGGTGCCTGGGTGGCTCAGTCGGTTAAGCGTCCGACTTCCACTCAGGTCATGATCTCACGGTTCATGGGTTTGAGCCCCGCGTCGGGCTCTGTGCGGACAGCTCGGAGCCTGGAGCCTGCTTCGGATTCTGTGTCTCCCTCTTTCTCTCCTCCTCTCTCATTTGCACTCTGTCTCTCTCTCTCAAAAACCAATAAACACTTAAAAAAATTAAAAAAAAAAAAAAAGAAGTCCTAGCACATCTGCCCGTGTGCATGGTGGTGTGGGAGAAGAGTTTATTAATGGAATCAGGATTCCCACGTAGAACATCAAATAGGTTTCAACTCATTAACCTACTGCAGTTGATTGTAGCCCTGTGTTGAGAAGGATTCTGAGGTGGAGACTGGTCTCAGCGGCTAGGAGTGCTGAGATCGATTAGTAACGTCTGCCGTGGAGAGGAAAGGCACTCAGGCCACATTTATTTACCGTTCTTGATAGAGTCTGTTAACAGCAGGAGACTGGGACCCAAGGATTGGAGGGACTTACTTGCCTGTGGTCAAGCAGAACACTAGAGATGAAGCAGAAAATATAAAATGTATCTTTTGACTAGTTCTTTTTTTGCCTGCAGAGTTTGGGAGACCATTCTGGTGCTTGCAAAACTTTCGTCTCCTAAGCTATGGCTCAACTGACTGAGTTTGGATATCATCACAATCCTCCGGGCTAAGGATAAATACTTGCTTATTCTGGGGCGCTGGAGGTTATCAGCATCAACAATCCTGGTAGTGACAACACAACTTAGACTTGCTGAGCAATCACTATGTGCCAAGCCTGTGTCAAAAACTTTATACGCCTAAGCTCCGTTCTTTTACATAACAGCCTTTGAAACATAACCTATTACTAGCCTCAGTTTACAGAAAAAGAAGTCGAGGCTCAACAAAACTAATGTAAGTTAACAGACACGGAACATTCACTATATGCCAGCCACAGTTACAGATGACTTACAGGCATTCCCTCATTGAATCCTCCCAAAAACCAAATGAAGCTGGTCAAATATCCCTATTTTATAGACAAGGTAACTGAAGAACAAAGAGGTTAAAGAAAAAAAGAACTGTATAACTTTGCCCTTCATCCCCCCACCCCCCCCTTGCCCAAAAAGAGGTCAACTTGCCCAAAGTCACAGAACCAGTAATTCATTGGACCCAGGTCTGTGGACTCCTAATCATGTGATGTCCACTCTATTTACAGCTTATCCCCGAGGGAGGCTTATTCCTGAGCTGAGTTCCTCCCACACTCCTGTGAACTGAAAACTGTTGGAAAGGATGAGAAAAGTGATTTTTTTTTTTTTTTTTTTGCCACATATGGCTCCTTTAGATTTATTTTTTGAAAGATGATGTTCTGGGAGAAGACCTAGCAGAAACTGAAGAACTCGTACTTTCTGGTTGAAAAGACCTGGGTGGAGCCTGATAAACTGTCCAAGTCACAACAAGAGAGGAACCAAATGAGGGGTCGGTTTCCCAAGCCAGCATCTGATGACCAAAAGTTTAGCCTCTCACAGGCACCTCTCTGGTCACCTTGCCACCGTGTTGCTCAAGATGGGAAAAGAACAAAGGTTGAAATCTTTGAAAATCGGCAACATGATCCAGCTGAAAACCGACAAGGCAGGACTCCCATCAAAGATGTTGCTGGAGCAAGTGTAAACGTTAACACCGCTTCGTGTCCATTAGGGTGCTTGTGCCCCCCAAAGGAGGAAACTAACACGTGCGTGTGTTCAAACCGGAGCCTTCACACGTTGCCGGTGGGAACGGAAAACGGTGCAGCTGCTGTGCAGAACAGTTTGGCGGTTCCTCCAGAAGTTAAACATGGAATTCGATATTATCCAGCAATTCCACTCATGGGTGTCCACCCCCGAAGAACCGAAAGCAGTGATTCAAGCAGATGATAGACGTATGCCCGTGTTCCTAATGGCAGTATTCACAGCAGCCAAACCTGAAAACAAACCAACTGTCCATCAACACATGAACAGTTACACCCAATGTGGTACACACACACACGATGGAATAGTATTGAGTCTTTTTTTTTTTCTACGTTTATTTTTTTGGGGACAGAGAGAGACAGAGCATGAACGGGGGAGGGGCCGAGAGAGAGGGAGACACAGAATCGGAAACAGGCTCCAGGCTCCGAGCCGTCAGCCCAGAGCCCGACGCGGGGCTCGAACTCACGGACCGCGAGATCGTGACCTGGCTGAAGTCGGACGCTTCACCGACTGCGCCACCCAGGCGCCCCGAGTCTTTTTTTTTTTTAAGTTGTTTATTTATTATTTATTTTTGAGAAAGACAGAGAGTGTGAGCCGGGGAGAGGCAGAGAGAGAGGGAGAATCTCAAGCAGGCTCCTGCGCTGTCGGGGCTGGAACTCACAAAACTGTGAGATCATGATCTGAGCCAAAATCAAGAGTCGGGTGCTTAACCAACTGAGCCACTCGGGCACCCCTATTACTGAGTCTTAAAAGGCAAGGACATTCTGACTATCCACACTACAGCACAGAGGCAGCTGGAAGACGTTCCCTTACATGGCATAAGCCAGTCACAAAAGGGTGGGGTTGTAGGATTCCATTTGTCCGAGGTACGGACGCTCGCAGAGACAGAAAGCAGATGAGGCTACACCAGGGGCTGAGGGCTGGCAGGAATGGGAGTTATTGCTTAAGCGGTTGAGAGCTTCTCTTTGGGAAAATGAGAACGTTCTGGAAATGGATGGTGGTGACGGTTGGACAACGCTGTGAAAGTACTTAAAGTCACTGAATTATACACGTAAAAAGTGTTAAAAGGGTGAATTGTATGTTATATCTAATATACATAACATGGGGCTCAAACCCATGAACCATGAAATCATGACCTGAGCCGAAATCAAGAGTCAGACGCTTAACTGACTGAGCCACCCAGGTGCCCCTGTTATATATATATTAACACACACATATACGCATGCACAGGTCTGCAAGGAAAACAGCTGTAGCTGCTGAATCTCGAAAAGACCGCCTCGACCTCCAGCACTAAGAAATCCCTACCAGAGCACCCACCTCCCACCAAGTCACCTGACTCTCAAGGACGCACCTAAGTGGCTTTCTTCATGACACCCAAACTGCCATTTCAGCCTCCCACCTCCAGCTTCTACCTGAAATGCACCCCCCCACTCCCACTTCTGCTTATCAACATCCTCCTGATGCTTTCGTGCCGCCTCTTCTGGGAAGGCTTCCCGGATCATCTTGCCTGCTGGAAAGTTTAAGCCCTCCCTGACTGACCTGACCTCCTAAAGCATGTTGTCTGCTTCTTGGTGTTTACAGTTAGTTGTCTGAAAGAGGCCTCTTCTTCAGGACGTCGGGAGTAGAGGTTGAGTCTCTCCCACTTGAATCCCTCCATGACCCTTACTAGGGAGCCTGGCATCTTCTCGACCACTCAATACAACGTTAACTAAGTCAACATATGACTCTGCCGTCCTTCCTCTGTACTCCAGAAATCTTACCTAAACCTTTGGAGAGAGGTGATTCACTCGGTGTGAGAATCAAGAGGAAATCACCTCTTTGATATACTGATTTCACTTCCTTTGGATATATACCGAGGGATGGGACGGCTAGATCACACGGCAGTTCAATTTTTAACTTTGAGGAACCGCCATATTGTTTTCCTTAGTGGCTGCTCCAGTCTACATTGGAACACCAACAGCGTTTGAGCTACCTGTTCTCTGAATTCTCACCAACATTTGTTATCTCCTGTTGATAACAGCCATCCTATCAGGTGTGAGGTATCACCTCGTTGTGGTTTTGATGTTCATTTCACCGATGACGAGTGATGCTGAGCAGTTATTCCTACACCTGTTGGCCATTTGTATGTCTTCTTTGGAAAAATGTCTATTCCGCTCTTCTGCCCATTTTTCAGATGGATTCTTTACTTTTTTTCGCTATTGAGTATCCAGGATCTCAAAGAGTGACCTTCATACCATGTTCACGGCAGCATTATTCACTGTAGCCAAGATATGGACACAACCTAAACGTCCTTCCACAGATGGATGGATCAAGACGTGACACACACGCACACATACACACGAATATTATTCAGCCATGAGAAAGAAGGAAATCCTGCCACTTGCCACAACATGGAGGGCCTTATGCCAAAGCGAAACAAACCAGAAGGAGAAAGACAAATACTCAGATACCGTTTGGTATCACTTATATGTGGCATCTAAAATAAAGCCACAAAGTACCCGCACATTCACACCCGTACATAGGTCCATCAAGGATTTGGGTCAGGGGTGACTTTGAACTTTCATAACCTAGTTTGGGGTGTATGCAAATAGCATTTTTAAACCAAACCAGTGAGAGCTCATGATGAATCACATTGCACAACTGTTAAGATTCTTCCTTCAGAGACAACTTCTGCTATATTTTATTTCTGCTGGATTATCAACTCCATGAGGGCAGAGGCTGCCGACTTCCCCGGGGGGTCTCCCCCACATGGCCCATGCCAGCAGAGAGAGGGCTTTGCCAGAGCAGGCTCTTAAAGACCCGCTTGTGACAAATGAAAACGGTCTGCCCCCAACAGAAAGGCAAACTGTGCCAAATGGGGATGACAGCTACAGCAGCCAAGAAAATAATGTCTAAGACAGCATTCGTCCGCATGATGCTCTGGTGGATGAGTCGTTGACTTTGTTATCAGTGCTAATAATTCCAGGGACGGTGGAGACCTCCCTCTCTGCTCTTTCACTCTGTGCAAGCATCGTGTTCCCTATCCCACCTAACATTAGAGACACAAGCCCACTCCAAGTGCCTGGCCCCGAGAAGCAGAGGATCCCCATTGCTGAGTGTTTTACCACCTCAAGCAGTCACTCAACGGTGAGATTTCAAAAGCCTCCTTTCAGTTCTATTATGACTCTTAGTAACTGGTAATTAGAGTGTTGTAGAAGCAGCAATAACTCCCTACCCCAACCCCGTGCTCAGGGTGCTAATTACTCTGGGCTTTCCTACAAGCAAGGAAAAAAGCCCCACTATTATTCTGGGGGGAGGGGGTGTTCTTTATTTACCTTACTGTTACTATCATTCCTATCTGTTTGATGTGTTGATCATTTGGAAATGGTTGTGGAGAAGTCCGTTTGTCGAAGGAAGAATGTGGTTTTCCTATTTCACGATATAAGCCCGTTCAGCTGCCAGGCCAGTCCTGGCACCATGCGCCCTTGGGTCCACAGGGCACTGGCCACCTCGGGATCTGTCTGGGTTTTGGGCCAAAGTGTTCGGTTAGATCGTGAGGCAATTCAATCGAGTGAAGACCTCCTTTCACCCGTGTCATCTCCTGAGACCTGAACTACACGGTTAGTCCGTCATAACATAACACTGCCCACGGGTGAGAAAGGACCGAGGCCAGGAATGCGGCTTGGGGCCAGACCACCCAGGGAAGCTGCTCTTCCGCTGATGCTACAGGTCAGGACCGTGGCCACGTTGGGGGCAGACAGTGACTGGGAGGGGCTATCGGTGCTGCTGGGTGCTGGTGATGTTTTGCTGCTTGTGTGGATGTGGCCACTGTGAAAAGAACATCCTGCCACCTGTCCACTTAAGAACCTAGCCTCTCTGGGCCTCAGTTTCCTTATTTGTAAAGTGGGGCTAATAATCCTCACTTGTGGGTTGGGATCTAGACCAAATAAGATCATAATGAACTTGGCACTTTGCCAGTGCAGAAGAGCCACATATCACATGATGGTGGCCGTCAGTAACATTGCTACTGTTATTATTACGTGTGACCATGGCCAGGTCCATGCTGCTTGGACGTAAGGAAGAGTTCAGGGCCATGATGGTGCCCATGGAGAGCCGCTCCATTCTTCCAACTGTAGGAATGGAGATTATCAGCTCTTAGGAGGAAGCCATATCAGATGACTTCCTCCAATCCCATGGCTTTGTTGGTGAGGAAACTGAGGCCCAGAGAAAGAAGCAACTTGCCTGAGGTCACACAGCAGGACCAGAAGTATCTGCCCCATGAACCACACAACAACCTCACTGTTTTCAGTAGGCTCCCAGGAACTGCTCCAATAACCACATCACTTGCAGGGGGACAGGCACTGGGGGAGGTGGCCGGCCATCTCATTCACTTCTCTTGATAGCTCTGCACAGTGACCAAGAGTGTTTTTTGGGTGACCAGCTTTCATTTTTCACTCTTTATAGTACCATCACTTTGATTTTGCTTCAGGGAACCACCCTGACCCCTTTCTCAGCCTCAGTAGTTGGGTTAAGATGGACCTGCCCTCAAAGACCTGGGTAGACACTTTTCCAAAGAAGGCATCCAGATGGCCAACCAGCACATGAAAAGATGCTCAACACCGCTCATCATCAGGCAAATACAAATCAAAACCACAATGAGATATCACCTCACACCTGTCAGAATGGCTAACATTAACAACTCAGGCAACAACAGATGCTGACGAGGATGCGGAGAAAGAGGAACCCTTTTGCATTGCTGGTGGGAATGCAAACTGGTGCAGCCACTCTGGGAAAGAGCGTGCAGGTTGCTCAAAAAATTGAAAATAGAACTACCCTATGACCCAGCAATTGCACTACTGGGTATTTATCCAAAAGACACTGGTGTGCTGTACAGGTGCATTACAGGTGCACCCCAATGTTTACAGCAGCACTATTGACAATAGTCAAATTATGGAAAGAGCCCAAATGTGCATCGACTGATGAATGGATAAAGAAGATATGGTATATATACACAATGGAATACTACTTGGCAATCAAAAAGAATGAAATCCTGCCATTTGCAACAATGTGGATGGAACAAGAGTGTACTATGCTAAGCAAAATAAGTCCGTCAGAGAAAGACCAGTATCATATGGTTTCACTCTTGTGTGGAATTTGAGAAACACAAGAGATGAACATAGGGGAAGGGAAGGAAAAATAAGATAAAAACGGAGAGGGAAGCAAACCACAAGAGATTTTTAAATACAGAGAACAAACTGAGGGTTGCTGGAAGGGTAGTGCAGGTGGGGGGGGATGAATTCAATGGGTGATGGGCATTAAGGAGGCACTTTTTGAGATGAGCACTGGGTGTTGTATATAAGAGATGAATCACTGGGTTCTACTCCTGAAGCCAGAACTACACTGTATGTTAGCTAACCTGAATTTAAATAAATAAAAAACGACTGACCTGCCCTTGGTCCTAGGGTGAGTATCTGACCCAGGCCAGGGAATCAGCATATCCCAACATCTTGGCCACTGGGGACCTGAGATCAACCCTAAGCCACTGAGATAGTTCTGAAGACAAAATAGTTCTAGAAATCCGGGAGCAGCCGAGGGTAGGGGGCACCCCAGAAGACAGTCTGCCTGGAACCAAAGCCAACCCAGAGGATAATAGAGCCGAGAGTTGAGAAGAGGCAGATTTCACCGTTGAGCTTTCCTGATGCCGGTGACAACCTACGACTTCCCCGGTCTGGAAGCCAATTAAGGTTTCCTTCTGTCTTATTTTGCGCAAGCAAGCTTAGACAATATTTGGGTTACTACCAAAGAAGTCCCCACTCTCGCCACTGCAATGACTTATTATTACCTTCGAGGGTCGCTGTTAGTGCAGCAGGCACAGATGTGTCTGCCCTGGTCCCAGGCTCCTCCGAGCCCCCCGCCTGAGATGCACCACCCCTGCCCAAACGCATTGCGATTCAGCTTGCTCTCCCTCCTCCCACATTTCAGTTCCACCAGAGTGGAGATCTCAAAGGCTGCACATCTCACACGTCCATTCGCAGAGTGAACGCGGGAGCGTCTGTTGGACCAGGCTCAGTGCTGAGTGCTGTGTGCGATTACAGAGAGGGGCAAACCTGTCACGGGACCCCGGGTGCTTTTTACGATCGGCACAGGCAGGCGTGACACACGCTGGACACCAGTGACTCTGGAGGTACAACCTGGTTCCTTGTCATCTCTGCATTCCTGGTTTCTGCCACCGTGGCTGCCTGCAGGAGGGGCTCAGCAAATGATTTCTGAACTGTGCTAAGTGGCTAGGATAAAATGTGACGAAGCAACTCCAAAGCAAGAGAATTCACATCCCACCAGATGGGATGATTCAAAGAAACGGCACATGAACTGACAGTTAATGGTTTTGGGAGGCAGAGATGGGGAAGATTCATCAGGGACAGCAAAGCAAGTGAGAAAAAGTACAGGGAGAGAAATCTCAAGGCATATTGTTCTAGAACTGGAACAAAGGGAAATGAAACTGGTTATTGGCTGGGGGATTGATTGGCTTATTGGTTGTTTTTTTCTCCCCCCAATCATTTGTTCTTTTATTCATTCAATCATGTATGTGTGAATGCACTAGTTAACTCAACAAATATTTATATGGGGGTCTGACTAATTCCTGCCTATAGTGGTTGCTCAATGCATGAATGAGCTTCTATTTTGTGCTCGTTATGATGTTAAACTGAGGGAACACGTCAGTGAGCAAACTGGACGTGCATGTGGTCCTTGCTATCACAGAGCCTGTAAGCAAGCAGCTTGTCCGCAAATAATTATTGATTCAGCACCTACTATGTGCCAGGCATAGTAGTTGGGAAGGCCCTTTCTAACGGATCTGTCCTTTTGTTTATTCTGCTCTTTGAAACTTGGGAGGGAGTCACTGCCTGCACTGGGTTCTCACCAAGTGTGAAGAATATTTTCCTGCTTGCAGCAGGTTTTGTTTTTCTACACAGTTAACTCAGCCATTAAGAAGGTGAGTGAACAGTATGTGAGTTCAAGCCCTGCGTCAGGCTCTGTGCTGACAGCTCAGAGTCTGGAGCCTGCTTCAGATTCTGTGTCTCCCTCTCTCTCTGCCCCTCCCCTGCTCATGCTCTGTCTCTCTCTGTCTCAAAAATAAATAAAAAAACATTAAAAAAAAATTTTTTTTTAAATCTTAAAAAAGAAAAAAAAAGAAGGCGAGTGAAGGGGCATCTGGGTGGCTCAGTCGGTTAAGCATCCAGCTCTTGACTTCGGCTCAGGTCATGACCTCATGGTTTGTGGGTTCGAGCTCCATGTTGGGCTCTGCGTTGGCAGTGTGGAGCCTGCTTGGGATTCTTTCTCTCTCCCTGTCTCTGCCCCTCCCCCACTCACGTGCTCACATGCGTGCGCTCTCTCTCAAAATAAATAAACTTTAAACACAATAAAAAAAACCAAAAACAAAGTGTGCCTGCCTACAAAGAAAGTCCTTAAAAAAAAAATCACAGTAGACAGGCAACATTGAGTTAGTTCACAGAAAAGCAATATTTGGGTTCTGGCTCAAATAGCAAGATTTAAATATATTACAGGACTGCTCATCAGTTTCTCATTCGAGTTTCTCATAAAAACATGCCACCAATCTGAAATTTTATCAAGGGTTACTTGTGTTTCATTTGCCTTGAAGGATTTTTTTTTTTTTTTTTTTTTGTCTCAGAGGGCCATTCTGGAATGCCAATCTCTGAGCGAAGAATGCAAACCTATCAGCCGTGAAGCAGAGCAGGCCCCCAAAACCCTGGAGGGCAGGGCCCCTCTGCCTCCCTCTCCAAGGTACTGAACATCAGCATCATTTCGGAGAAAGCCAAACCACACAGGTTCAGAAGCAAAACCCTAACCAAATGACACTGGCCCTTTTACTGTGTGGATTGTTGCTCTCAGCCCTCTGGACCCCGTGGGAGGTGTTATTGGACCTTCCCTTCCAGGAGATCCAAGAGAAGGGTCCAGAACTGTTAGAACCTTATGAGGCAACAATCTCAAGAAAGCACTGCAGGTCCCCAGGTCTCCAAATGGCCGTGGGATTTGCCTGGGCTGAGGTAACACAAGCGACTGGTGCTGCCAGCCAACCCCTCCTCCAACTTCCTTTCATCCCATATTTATTGAGCAGTTATGTGCTTTAGGCATCGTGCTGGTGCTAGGGAGGTGAAGATGATCAAGACAGGATCCTTACCCTTCACTAGCTCACTGGGACACAAAGGGGAAGGCATCCATCCATCATCCATCCATCCATCCATCCATCCATCCATCCATCTTTCCTTCCTTCCTTCCTTCCTTCCTTCCTTCCTTCCTTCCTCCCCCTTCCTTCCTTCTTTTCCTCCTTCTTTCCTTCCTTCCATTTCCTTCCTCCCTCCCTTCCTCCCTCCTTCCCTTCCTTCTTTCCTCCCCCCTCTTTCCTTCCTTCCTTCCTTCCTTCCTTCCTTCCTTCCTTCCTTCCTTCCTTTCCTCCTTCTTTCCTTCCTTCCTTCCTTCCTCCCCCCTCTTCTTCCTTCCTTCCTTCCTTCCTTCCTTCTCTCCTTCCCCCCATCCATCCGAAAACCAAGCACCTAGACATAGTCGGGTGGATAAACCACTGGCTCCAGCACCCTGGGACAAGTGCTTGGCCAGCACACAGGACTTCCATAGGAGCGTAACAAAGGAAGTGAGGGGCAGGATTGTGCCCCAGCCTCTTACGGGGTGTGCACCCCTCAGGGAAGAATGTCCAAACGCTAAGATCATCATCCACTGAGTTTTCTCCCACTCCCCTCCAGGTCTGTGCAAAGAGGGCAGGATCCCCACCCCCACCGGCACCATGGAGAGCAAGTGTTGGTCATTCCCCCAGAGATGCCAAAACTAAACTCCCAAATGCTCTGTTGTTCCTAGAGTTGGTAGCTGGAACCCCGGAGTCCAGCAAAGGTGGAGTCTTTCATCCTTCTGGGAGCCGGCAGGGAGGGGAGCTAAGGGAATTCTAGGCAAGGGAAGGAGGATGAGCAGAGAGTGGAGACGAACAGCTTCGCCTGTGGCCCAGAGTCACAGCTGCATAAAGTGTGAGGTGCAAGTGGCAGCTGCCGGAGCGGGGAGGGTTGCGGGGCGAGCCCAGCCACCGAGGGGTTGGGCGAAGTAGAGTGAGGCGATCAGATTCGTATTTTGGGGGGACACAGGGCAGGATGGGGGAGACTTTAGTGGGTGGTTCTAACAACTGAGAGAAGTACACGTCTGCAGGTGTGGAAGAGAGGCAAGAATGAGGAGGAGCTGGAGGGAGGTAAGTCTGCATGGGGCTGGATGTCAGGGGACGCTTCCGACCCCCTCTTCCCCTCCCGTTATTGTCTGTGCATCAAGGTGGAGGCTTCTTGCCCAGGAATTCGGTCTGTGCGCTTGGGACTGCAGCTCTCTGGCACAGCACAGCATCTATGGTGCTATTACTCATCACCCCATTGGTTAGTTCCCGGAGCTGCACGGATTTCTGAAGCCATAGCTCCCTGGAGAGGGACCAATCTGCCTCCTGGGGGCTGCTGGGTATTCACCACAGACAGCTCCAGAACGCCCAGCTTGGTTCTGTCGACAACCGTGGTTTTGCATGGCAGATGGTCTCCCGCTTCCTGCAGACGCGTTTAGGTGCCTCCTTTAGGAAAAGGCTGGCTTCTTTCTGCATTTTCACTGCGTAGCAAACCACCCGTGCTCCACCGGCATCCTCTCTCCCCCTCTCTCCCCCTGCCTCTACCAGAAGGGCTCAGGGTCACGCCCCCTGCAGCAGAATTCCACGGGCTTACCCCAAACCCTGAGAATAAGGTGACTCCTCCCGCTTGTCAAACCCCAAAGCGGACGCAAGCCCTCCCGAAGTGTGCATAGGAATCCCTCCTATGCAGGTAGGGAGGCCTGTAGACAGGTCAGCATTTTGTGATTCTGAGGCCAAGTAAGGACGCTGCAATGTTTCCGCTCTTTGGAACACCCTGTGCCTTTGGCTCAGTCAGTCTGGCCTCTTAATCCATTTAACTTCTTGACTTGAACACTGGAGGACAGAGAAAGAAGGGGCATTGGGTAAAGAGGCTGGAAGGTCGCTGAGGCATCCTAAGGCGAAAAACAACATGCCCTACTTCCTGAGCCAAGTTTGAGAACGGTTCCTTGGTTTCCCTTCTGTCCAAAGAGGAGGGAACGCTGGACTCTGGAAGCATTCTGGGAACTCAATGGCTTTTAGAGATCTTCTGTCACCAACGGAACATGAGAACGCCTTCCCACAGGTGCACCAGAGAACGCTCCCGGTCCCACTTTCCCTCCCAACACCAGCACCTAGTAAGGCTGAGCTAGAGGAGAGGTGGACAGAGGACACCCATTCAAATATTGTCTCAACTTGCACCATTCTGGACCAATTGAAACTATTTCTTACTTAGACCTGCATTTCTAGCATAGCGTGGAGTGAAAGGAATACGGCCTTTCTGAAGCTTAGACAGACTTAGTTTTGAACCTAGATTCTGCCCTCTAACTTGCTGTGTCACTTCTGCCAATTTGCTTAACCTCTCTGGGGCACAGTTTCTTTCTCTGTAAAATGTGGATCATAATCCTTTCTTTGTCTTATGAATGAAATTCAGTCTGTAAACCTCTTTGAGAGAAGAATAAGGTCTCGTTTATAAGGCACACACTTCTTGGGGGTTCAGGAAATGCCCTGAAAGTCACCTTCCCCACCTTCCTTCTCTTCTCCTAAAGCTCATTAGACGTGCATAAAGCCCAAGCTCCCTCTGCTCCAGTGGTCAGGAAGCCAGGGAGAAGCCTCTTTGCCTCCCTGAGTGAATGACCACAGGTTTATGATTTATTTGTTGATTAATTGGACGCTTGGAGACAATTCCATTTCAATTACCTTACTGGCATGACAAGCTACACAAAGGCTGCCAATGTCAATACATTAAGGCTGAGCGTGCTGGGGCAGTAGCCAGAGTTCATGGCAGTGAACTGCCACGGCCCAGGCAGCTTGGAAAACATTTGATCATGACTGCTTCCTTCTTTCCACTCCTAGAGAGAGAAGGTTCCTGCACACCACAGGCAAGCAAGGCTGAAACTGGTTTTAGGACCCCCATCCCATCCCTGCCTCAGCCAGGGCTCTCTAACAGAGATCCCCATTTTCACATTGGGCCATTTATCACATTGGGTGGGAGCCCCTGGACAGAAGACAATAGCCCCTGCTGCTCCAATGCCGGGATCCAGAAATCATGCTGGAACCAAGGATGGGAGGTACTATTCTAAGATTCCAGTCCTTAGTGTACATGTCTTATATAATCCACTTCCCTTGAGTGCAAGCAGAACCTACGAATGGGATGGCGTTTCACTCCCATGGCAAAGCTTAGTGGAGTTTGACTTAAAGAAGAGTGTCCGGGTGGGCCTGACCTAATCAGGTGAACCCTTAAAAGGGCCTGGGTGGTTCCTAAGGGTTTAGAAGCCTGAGAGAGACTACAGAGGGGGGCACGCGGCGAGGAATTGCAGGCTGCGTCTAGGAGTTGAGAGCAGCCCCTGGCAAACTCCCATTAAGAGAACCGTTGGGGGGGGGGGGGCGTGCTCAGTCCCACAGTTGCAAAGAACAGAATTCTGCCAATAACTGCATGAGCTTCAAAGAAGGACCACCGGGAGTTCCAGAAAGGCACGCAGCTCAGTGACCACCTGATTGCAGCCTTAGAAGCCCCTGAGCAGAGAACCCAGTCCAGCCTTGCCCAGACTTCTGACCTAGGGAGGCTGAGAGATAACGTCTGTCACTTGAAGCCACTAAGTCGGTGATAATTGGGTATCGCAGCAATGATACACAAGATAGCGGCACAGCT
The DNA here is from genome assembly GCF_027475565.1 of Acinonyx jubatus. NCBI lineage: Eukaryota > Metazoa > Chordata > Mammalia > Carnivora > Felidae > Acinonyx > Acinonyx jubatus. The sequence goes on along the minus strand of NC_069381.1, from coordinate 10,497,981 downwards.
GCTTCCCCAACCCCTTTCCCTGTGGAAAACGCCCTGTGGTTTCTGCGTTGGCTTCTCCCTGCATAGCCTCATGGTCGTTCTTCTACTAGATCCCTCCTGGATCTCCTTACTCCTCTCCGCGCTCTGCGGATGAGGCCAAGCCCGTATCTCCCGAATGGATTCACTCATTCACAAGATACCCACTGAGGGGCAAGTACGTGCCATGTCTTGTTCTCAGTTCCAGCCGCAAGCTTTCTTTGAGATCCAGTTCCAACGTCTGAGAGGGGGTGGCCTTGGTTTGGTTCATTCTGCAATGACCAGGGTGAGAGTGAGCCAAGCAGGGCTTGAGAGAAAGGTCCGAGTGAGCCGAGCGGGGCTGCTGTGGCCTCGCCTGCAGGTGGTACGATAACTCTGAAAGGGTGGGGTCATCGTGGGTGGAGTACATTCCCCAAAGGGTCTATGCAGGGTGCAGATAGCTATAAATACTTTAGAGGTTTTGAGGGCCATATGGCCTCTGTCAACCCGCTTAGCTCTGCCATTGTAGAAGGAAAGCAGCTTCAGACGATATGTAAACAAAGGAGCATGGCCGTGTGCCAATAAAACTTTATGTACAAAAGAGGGCGGTGGGCCACAGTTTACTGACCTGTATTGTCGAGTTATGGTAAAAGAGAAGCCCTTCCTTCCAAAAGTGTCTGGTTTTTAGGGGCTCAGAGGCAGGAAGTCAAGAGGTCCAGGGGACCGCTTGGTGAAACCCTGGGGCACTTCATGAATTTCCTATCCCTGCTGTAAAGAGTCACCATAAACTTGGAGGCTTAGAATGACACAAGCTTGTTGTTATATTGCAGGTCTGTAGCTCAGATGTCTGAGTGGGTCTTGTGGGCTGAAATCAACGTCTCAGCAGAGCTGTGTTGTTTCTGAAGGCTCCGGGGGAGAATCTGTTTCTTTGCTTTTTCCGGCTTCTTGAGGCTGCCTCCTACCTTGGCTTGTGCCCCTGTCCTCGATCTTCAAGATGCTTCATTCCAACCTCTGTTTCTCCTCTCTGACACAGACCTCTCAGAAGGACCCCTGTGATTGCGGGGGACCCACCTGGAGAATCCAGGCTAATCTTCCCATCTCACCTCTGCAGAGTCTGTTTTACCACGTAAGGTAACCTATTCAGAAGTTCCAGGATTAGGATGTGGGTAACTTTGGGGGGGCATTATTCTACTTCCCTGAACCCCCACGGGCTACCTGGAGTGTTCGACTAACTCTCCCTTCTACCCATGCTGCCCTACGGTCTGCTCTCAATTTAGCAGCCAGACGGAGCCTTTTATAATCTAATGAAATCACGTCAGCCCTCTGCTCAACCCTCTAGGGATTTATCTCACTGAGAGCCGGAGTCCTTACAATGGCCTGTAAACAGGTAAGCGGATAATTATGTTATTGTTCAGACGGGGAACGTTTCAGAGTAAAATGGGAAACCATTGATCACCATGCAGGTATTCTGAGCTTCAGCTGGTATTGTCCTGGACAAACTGGGCAGGCCCTCACCCTGCCGTGCTCCCCATTCCCCCCTCTGACCGCATGTCCTACAATGTTCTTGCCTGGTCACCCCTCTACACCGGCCTCCTTGCATGTTGGGGCGCCCTGAGGTCTCAGGGTCTCTGTGCTTCACCCCCAACGTCCACGTGGGCCCCTCACCCCCTTCAAGTCTCTGCTTAAATGTCACCTCCTCTGGGATGCTATCCCAGACCTCCCAATTTCAAGTTGCCACATTTATTCCCACCATTGTCCCTGCCTGCAATATTCCCTCTGCTGAGTATTTACCACCTTCTTGCCTACTCCTAACTGTGTTCGATGTACTCACATCCCTATTTATCTTCTGTACTGCTGAGCTCTTCCAGAGGAAAACAGAGTCTTTGAAATCAAGGACTTGGTTTTGTTGTGTTTTTTTAAAATGTATTTTATTTAAACTTTTTAAGGGTTTATATTTGAGAGACAGAAAGAGAGACAGAGCGCAAGCAGGGGAGGAGCAGAGAGAGAGAGGGAGACACAGAATCCGAAGCAGGCTCCAGGCTCCGAGCTGTCAGCACAGAGCCCGACGCGGGGCTCGAACCCACAAACTGCAAGATCATGACCTGAGTCGAAGTCGGACGCTCAACTGACTGAGCCACCCAGGCGCCCCTGAAGTCAAGGAGTTTGGTCTGCCCAATTCTCTACTTTTCCTCAGCACTTAGAACAGCAGCTGGTATTCAGGAATATTTGTTGAATGAATGAATGAACAACGAATGAATGAAATGGGACTAAGGCCACGTCTCCTCAAATTCTGCAGCTTAAATCTGTTCTGGAAATTGCATTTCAAACCATGTGAGTGAACATACTACTCTTTCTCCCTTGAACATCCTGAGCTGAACAATGAACGGTCTCTCCTTCACTTTTGTAGAGGGGAACACGCCGGAGGAGGCAGAGTTTCTCAAAGCGCGGCCAGGGGACCACCTGCGCCAACACCATCTGGAGATGCTCAAGTCCTTCCCTAGCTTTCACAGGCCCGGGGCCCAGGAATATGTACTTTTAATTTTGAGGAAGTAGTCCCCTACCCCATTTGTAGGCGCGTGGAAGTTTGAGAATACTTACAGGACTCATAGGAAACACACGCCCACCACCCCCTCCCGTCTGTCCCGAGCCTGAGGACAGTTTCCGGCTGTAAGCTGGTCTCATCTATCCACTGGCAGTAATAAAGCCCCCGACATCCGCCTGCAAACGGACAGATGGAATATTCCAGCGGGCCCCTCCCATCTCCGGCTCGCCCTTCTGCCCGATGGCCCACCACACTCCCTCCTCTGGGCTTTCTCCTCTACCTGCCCATTTCCCCCAAATGCTTTTATTCTTCGAAGGCCACAGGTTGAGACTGTCACCAGGCTCTCGCTCAAGCTCCAAGCTTGCAAATCACAAAGTCCCTGAGACAGTAAGTGGTTATTTCACAGCGAGCCCCTTTTACAATTTATAAAATCCAGAGCGAAGAAAAGGAGCTTTCTCTTAAAATCGTCGGCGTTCCTCCTTCCTGGTGCAAGAGTGGCTATTACCCGGTGCGCTGCTCTGGAAATCCGGGAACAGGTGGCAGGGATAATGGAAAATGTCTGATAAGTAGCTTGTACGTCTCCTGCTGCTTCTCTCTACAGCAGCCGTCTGATGTTTGGGTGTTTGGATCTCAATCTGGGGGACTGCCATGTGAAGAAGGGTCATTAGGTGTGCTGGGCTTTGGCATGTTATCTCGGAGCCCGGCTGCTCAGAAACCTTCGCTACCTGGCCTTGTGGACGGCAGGCGGCCCCGGGGTCCAGCCCAAGCACCCGAGGTGGGCAAAAACCACGGTGGGGCTGTGTTCCCTTCAACACTAAATATCTCTTTGGCAAGAACGGGACCTGTTCCACACCGTAAAAGCCAAGGGGCCCATCTTCGCACAAACACGCCTTCTCCCTTTCTGGTGTTTCAGGCCTCGGCAACGTGATGGCCCACGTGGAGATCGAGGAACCACACTGAACCACAAGGAGTCGTGGATAGAAAAGGGAGGAAGGAGCAGTGGTGTGTCTAACCTCAGACAGTGAGATGCTCTGGACACACGGTCAGGCCAAGTCTCCCGGAAGGAGGGCGGGCGGGCGTGCTCTAGAAACCTCACGAAGCGCACAAGAAGAGCTCCCATGGGTGGCCAGGCGTGAGCCAGGCAAGTCCTCAGCACCTCACACGCCCCCTCACACGTAATGCAACCAGACAGGCCTTTGCTATTCAAAGCGCGGTCCCTGGACCAGCTGCATCGGCATCGCCTGGGAGCCCGTTAGCGATGCAGCATCTCAGCCTCCTTCCCAGACCAGATGAATCTTAACCTGCAGTTTAACAGGATCCCTGGGTGGTTCCGGGTACCCTAACATTTGAGACGCACTCAGTTATCCTCATTCTAAGGGTGAGGAGACTGAGGGAGACCTGAGAGATGCGCAAAGGTGTGAGGTTACGACCTGAACTCTGAGACAGTGTCATCATGATTCGAAAGTGTTTCTCCTAAAGGAGGAAACCCTTGAGAGCCTTCAAAGGATAGGTGTCCAGAGGAAGGGCATTCTGGGAAGAGGGAACAGCCTGAGCTAAGGCAGGGAACGGAGAGAAGTCGGGTCCAGCCAGGGCTTGGGCTGTGCAGTGAGCCAAGGAGAAGGTTCCATCTGGAGAGGGGGCCAGCAGGGGCCAGACCCCCCACGAGGCCGCTAAACAGAGCTTCTGTGGCCGAGGCTACTATCTCCCTTGAGAACCCACCTTGAACATCAAACAGGCTCTGGGAAAACATGGGGCCCCCAACCCTTGGAGAAGTGCTCCTTTTGCCGAACCTTCCAGAACTTCTGTGCGTTCCGGCAAACAGGGCCACGTGGACATCTCACAGGGAGCATCCACCTGACTCCGGAGGCTCTTGGGTTCCGCCCTGTGGCAGTGCCTTCATTTCCAGGCATTACTGGAATTGCCAAAAAGATGTTGCACGGCTGCAGCTGCTGACAGATTTGAAAATCAATGTGGCCGGGGGGGCAGAGTGGGAAAAGAACTTCTCTGTCTCCATTTAATTGAGGTAAAACTCAGGGTCGTGTGCAGGTACCCCCCTTTTCCCCCAAAGTGCCCGCATTGGGCCACGTGGCTTGTACAAAAGACGTATATTAAGGGGTGCCTGGGTGGCGCAGTCGGTTGAGCGTCCGACTTCAGCCAGGTCACGATCTCGCGGTCCGTGAGTTCGAGCCCCGCGTCGGGCTCTGGGCTGATGGCTCAGAGCCTGGAGCCTGTTTCCAATTCTGTGTCTCCCTCTCTCTCTGCCCCTCCCCCGTTCATGCTCTGTCTCTCTCTGTCCCAAAAATAAATAAACGTTGAAAAAAAATAAAAAAAAAAACAAACAAAAGACGTACATTAGGATGGTAAAGTCTTCTCTGATAGATCTTTCGTAAAAGCCACACGGCCTAACGTGAACTTTCAGAGAGTGGGAGACACTCTTGGCTTTGCACCGTTCGGGCTTACGTAGGGTTTCACAGGCACGCCCTCCTTTCGGAAAGTGGCGGGGAAAGCTGCATTTGAAAGAGACACCATTTTCTCTCCGTCAGCTAAGTTTCTCTGGGACACATCTCCTGGTGGTGTCATCTCAGCTCCAAGCGCAGGCTGCCAAGAAGGTACACGAGCCGGTCCCAAGTCACTCGGACGGCTTTATACCCTGAGCCTGGTGCAGCGGGGTGGAAAGTCCCTCCGGGGGGCTAAAGTCAGAGCTGATGAATCTGCGGCAACGGATCCCAAGAAACACACATAAAGGCAAGAGTCTAACACTCAGCCACCCGTGTTCGCAGAAAGTGGTTTCTCAAGTCCGACCCCCCGGTGGAGCTGTCTGGAGTTAAGTTTCCCAAGAGGACGTGGGGCAGCCGCTGGGTGTGCCTTAGGGAAGGAGTTGCCACATATTTTTTTTTTTTTCGGTTCACGGCACTCTTAGAGTCTCTATCATTTGTTTCATGGCACCTGGAGGCTAAAAGAAATCCCTAAAGGCTTTTTTTTTTTTTTTTTTTAAATTAAGTAGTTCAAGCCCAAACCTTAAAAACTACCTATGGTCTAACAACGTACTAGCCAGTTGAAAAGAAAATGTATGTACATCGAAAGGAAAAGCAATAGATTAAAATTGTTCTTAAACAGTCTCACGGATGTACCAATGGAATGGGTGTGCCTGTTGGGTTCTGCACAGCTCCTCCAACCTTGAACTTGGATGGCACTCAACCACCCGCCTTTCCTGGAACACACTGATTTTGTTGGTATTTGACCAAAGGGACTGCACAAACCCCAGCTTCACAAAGAAATGATGTCATCGAAAGGAATGTAGCAGAATCTGCCACGGAAAACAGTGACTTACCTTGAGCTAGTACTTTCCTCAACGTCCGACAGATGTCGCTATGTTTTCTTTGAAAACTGAAAATACCCCAGAGCACCCCCAGGGACTCCACTGTGGCGCCCCAGGACACATCGGTGCACAGTTTGGGAACTGTGGCCATAGAGTCTGCCATTTAAGGAGCACTTGCCATGTGCTTTGTATACACGATCTCACCACCACCCCATGAAATAAGCACTACTATCCTCCCCTTTTACAGATGAGGAAACTGGTGCCTAACAAGGTTAAGGTACTTGCCCAAGATCACCAGGCACAGCTGGGACTCCCACTCAGGCCAGTTGCAGCCAAAGCCCTTGCTCCTCACCTCCCTCCTACCAGCACAGTCCAAGGACCTGGGATCAAGTCTAGACCTTAGTACTCACTAGCTGTGTGTCTTTTTGTGAGCTTCTCAACCTCTGTGGTCCTTGAGACCACATCTACTGTTGGTGTACCTCGGACAGCTATTCTGAAAATGGGTGGTCTTTATGACAAGAAATAAAGGATGTATGGAGAAGACTCAAGACTAATCCAGAAGCAAAACCTCCTAAGACGGGAAAGGGAGAGTGGGGGAAGGAGAGACAGAAAGAGGAAAGACATGTCAAGGGCAGGCCCCAGAGCAAGACTTTCAGGACCATGGAGAAGGCAAAGCACTTAGGACTGGGCACCCTTGGCCTAATGCGCCATCTGGCATGGGTGTCTTGACCACACTGGCGTGTAGCTGACGACGCATGTTTTTTAATCACCGAGTTCAAAACGATGGGAAAATGGGTGCTGCTTGCTGAGAGCTTTTAGTCATAATTGCTCAGAAGTAATAATAACAACCCAGCAGCCTCTTTAATTACTCGACAAGGCTTCTTTTCTTTTCGTTAGGCATTTGCATTTGCTCATGATGGTATTCTAAAGTGTTTATCAATGCTAATGATGCAGTCCTCCACAGCCCCATTTTGTCAAAGGGGCTGTAAGTGAAATTGTTAAGAAATAAATTTCCCATGCAACAATACATCACAAAGGAAAGCGAACAGAACAATAGCCAGGGCCTTGTCCCCGGCTAATGGGGATGTCACTTGCTGGGGTCTTGGAATCCATCAGGCCTGGGCACCGGGCTCCCTGCTGTGCCCAAGTTGGCATCAGAGAGCCTCTGGGACCTGTGGGAGAGACAGCCAGCTTGAAGTGGGTCAAAGATGATATTTGAGACACCTGTATCCCAGTCCCAGCCCTGATCAGAAGGGGATGTTCTAGCAAACCAGGAGGAAATGTTCTCCCTGGGGCCTGAGAAAGCATCAGTCCCACTGGGCTTAGTTCTCAGGAAGAGGTTTTGGGTTCTTGCCTGGGAAAATCTAAGGACCCCACCTTCCAGATGTTCCCCTTATGGATAAAGTCTCGCAGAAGCCAGGCAGGCGAGGCAGTAGTCAACAGTGTATACTTTGGCTTCAGACTTCCCAGATTTGAGTCCTAGCTCTGCCCTTTTCTAGCTTCATGATTTAAAGCAGATGTCAGGAAGCTCGTCTGCCTTTGCTTCCCCGTCGACAAAATGGGCATTATAAGAGTACGTGTCCTGGGGTTGTTATAAGGATTAAATGAGTTAAAACGCGAGAAAGATTCATAGGAAGAACTCCACACGTACATCATTCAACACATGCAAGCTCCCTTGGCAAATTATGACAATTTCTGAGAGGGGTCGGCAAGCGTTTTCTATGAAGGGCCGGAAAGTGAATACTTCAGGCTTTCTTTGCAGCCATACGCTGTCTCTGTCACAAGTGTTACATCAAAACAAATGAGCGTGGTTGTGTTCCAATAAAGCTTTATTTATGGACACTGAACTTGGGCTTTCACATATAAATTTCACATATCATGAAATATTCAGGTATTTTTCTTTCGGCTTTTCCCAATCATTAAACATTGTAAACCCTCTGGGGGCACCTGGGTGGCTCAGTCGGTTAAGCGTCCGACTCTTGAGTTCGGCGCAGGCCATGATCTCATGGTTTGTGAGTTTGAGCCCCACGTCAGGTTCTGTACTGACCATGTGGGGCCTGCTTGGGATTCTCTGTCTCCCTCTCCCTCTTCCCCTCCCCTCTCAAATAGTAAACTTAAAAAAAAAGTAAACACTCTGTAGTTCGTGGGACATCCGAACATCAGTGGCAGGTATTTGCCGACCCTGTTTTAGGGTCTTAATGTTATTCATTTGCAGTCAGTTAAATCTCTGGTCTGAAACACATTCCTTTTTCTCTTGTTCTTCACTCGTGACCTCCGCAAAGGAAAAAATTCTGGGACACGGAACGGAGTAGGCCCTGTTCGAAGGGTGAGATCTTCGCCAACGGAATTGCGTGAGCGAGCCAACGTAAAGTCTAAATTCATGCATCTTCCAGTTCTGGAATTCTCGGTTCTTCTTCCAATCTTTTGATACTGTTGGAAAGGATTAATCTGTAGACTACACACTGAATGCAACACCTCACAAACCCCATTAGGATCTCCTATAAAAGCATTTGTTGGAACTGGTTAGTGTGGGAAAGAAGGCAGTTCAGTGGTGCTGGGTGGGAGGATGGCAGGGGGTTTTGCAGAGCTGTCTGCTCCCTGGCGGAGGGTCTTGGTTAAGTCTCCAGTTCATTTACAAATACTCACGTGGTCAATCAGACTGAAGGAAATGTGGCTAGACAGAGCCACTAAGTCTCTCTGAGTCACCGTGGACTCTCCCATCTATTTGCTGCACCATGTGGCCTTCAAAGGCCATACACATGTCCAAGAATCTGTGGTGACATGCCCCTTCCCCACCCTGACCCACAGAGCATAGGGCAGAAGAAGGGTAGGAAAGCTTTGTGAGCAGTGTCACGGTTCATGTCAAGGAGCCACTCCCCATCTGTCACCTAGAAGGAGCTTAAGAAATGGACTTCCCCATCATACCTGCAGAGAATCCGAACAAGTACCCTTTGGAAGGCACTAAAATTGCCTACTGATAATCTAAAACGTGATTTTATTTTTAAGTGCGTAAGTGGGGCCAAACATGCATGCCAATTCATTTAATCCTCATCAATGACCTTACGAGGGGAGAACTGTTACCATGCCCATTTTACAGATGACGACACCAAGGTTTGGAGGGGTTAAGAAATTTGTTCAGGGTCATAAAGTCTGTGAGTGCCAGAAGCAAGATTTGAACCTGCGATCTCTGGGCCCCAACTCTGTGTCCTGAAGCATCAGGCTAGGCGGCCACGTTCGTGTGTGGGTTCAGGACCTCTGCAAATGCAGTGTTACTAAAAGGAAACAGGCTTTGAACACAGGAAGCTAAGCGTCTTGAGATCTGGTGGCTACGGGAAGTTCCTGCATTAGAACCATCTGGGTGCAATCTGCTAACGTGTAGGTTCCTGGGCCACATTCTAGATGCCCTGAGTGAGCCTCTCTGGGGGTATACCCCAGAATCTGAATTTTAGCAAGTATCTGGGTGATCCTGAGAATTCCTTTGCTAGGCCTGTCAGCTCTTATCCTCTTAGTTGATAACCAATTCAACCAAATAATTCATAGAGAGGGGCCTGGAGCACTGGGAAGCAACTGTCAGAAAGGCCTCAGTTCAAGTCTGGGGCCTATTTTGTTCCCCTGTGAATCTGCATCCACTCTGCCTAGTGCTGGATTATTCCATGGGAAGGCTGAGCACGAAAAAGAGAAAAGAACATTTGGGGAAAACCCAGTGATTTGTAATCCAGTGTTTTATAAACATCTTTATTTTTTAAAAACATAGGAAAAAAAAACCCATGCTATTTGGTTTGACACCCTTATGTGTGTTTATGGTTTATACAGAGCACTGGTTTCATGGGGGCCACACTTGATGACAGGCAGGTGGTGACCCGGCCTCTGCAACCAGGGGCCCAGGGCTGAATGTTGCTGCCTCCACTTTCCAGCCGGGTGACCTCAGACAGGTGACCGCAACAGTTTGCGTTTAACAGGCTTGCTTTCAGGATTAAGTGAGTTCATCTAGGTCTGAGGTTTTCAAACCCAAGCATGCATCCACGTCCCTGGGAGGGCATGTTCCACACCGATTCCAGGCTCACCCCCAGGGATGCTGATTTGGCAGGTCTGGAGTGGGGCCCGAGAATCTGCATTGCCCACAAGTTCTCAGGTGACGCTTCTGTTGCGGGTCGGGGAACCCCACTTTGAGAACTACAAGTGTAGGCAAATAGTTACAGCAATGTCTGACCCACGGCATTGCAATGATTGCTTCGTAAGGATTTATTGTTTTTGCTGTTGTTCTATACAGCACTGTAGTAATGATCTTTGCAGGGCTCATGGCTGCTTTTTTTAAAATATTTTTACAAGGAGTGTTTGGTATTAGTTAAGTCATGATTCAAAATCCCGGGGTGAAGATCACCATGTGCCCCGTCCCCCTTCGGCATCCTGGGGGAAGGATGGAGGGCAGAGGAGAGGTGGGGTGGAACCCGTTCAGATGGTCCCAGAAACACGCCGGCCTGGCGGTCATTGTCACTGACAGCCAGAAAATTCAGCCAGCAGTTCCTGGTCTGGTTCTGGTCGGGAAAGCGGCTGTCCAAGGGGGCAGTCTGGTAGTTCTGGACTTGGGGTCTTCTGGCTTGGTGTGGACTGCTAAGCAGCTCAGTGCTGCGGGGCTCAGAGCTTCTAACGGTCTTTGCGCAGCCTGGTCCGGCCCGACCTCTATTCGTGGGACGCACACTCGTGGAAGGGCGGCTGTGGACAGCACCCTCCAACCGACGGCTCAGGGAGGAAGCTAAAGACGGAGGGAGGTGAGCAGGGTCCTGGGGGCAGTGCACACGTCTCCTGAGGGGCTGGGAACACATCTCCCAGGGACACCTCTTCCTGGGACGAAGCAGGGAGCCCCCGGCGATGAGAGCCTCCAGCAGCCTGCACAGCCCCCATATGTGCTCCGGGTTTCTCCCTTGTTGTGTAGGGTGTACATCTGCTTCTGCCAAGTGCCAGCTGTCTGTGCCCAGCTGGGAGCTGCTTCCTCAGAGAGAGCCCAGGCACCTCTGCCACCAGGGCTTGTCACAAGTTTTTCTAGTCCCCATGGGTGGCCCAGCCCAGGAACCAAGCCATTTGAAGCCTCACTCACAAACCCAGTGGCAGGTGACATGACACTGGCATTGAGAATGTCCCCTGCCTCTGCCCCATCTGTTTTAATGTTTACACTGTCACCACACACACACACACACACACACACACACACACAGCTCTGGAGCAGAATGGGGCCACACAAGGACAGTGCCCAGCGTGACCGAGGTGCTCCATGTGGAGCTCCTTGTGCGCTCTGAGCCTGTCCAATCCCCTCCCTCCGTGAGCAGACAATACCTAGGACAACGTCACTGCTCCAAGTGTGATCCAGGATTGGCACCATCAGCACGGCCGGGAGACTGATGGAAAGGCAGATTCTCGGCCACCCAGACTTGCTGAGTCAGAATTCGCCTGTTGACAAAATCCCCAGGTGTGTGTGTGGCCAGTAGCATCTCAGAAGTGCTGAGCTAAGGGATACGCTGGGGAAGGCAGCCAGGGAAAACCAAGGCCGGAAGCTTGGCTAAGTCACTTAGTAACTGAACGATTAATGTGAGTAACCCCCCTCTGCCCTCTGAGCCTCAGTCTCCTCATCTGTGTAAAATGGGAACGAGAGTAACACGACTGTTCCTGTTTACTCATCCCTGTACCAAATATGTGAGTGCCCACCATGTGCCAGGACTCCTGAGAGGCACCGGAGATCTAACAGGAAGAAGAGACAAGACAGCCCGTGTCCCCGCCCTCCCAGAACGTAGGCTTTGTTAGGGGACACCTGAAATCACACAAACGAATGCGAGGTGACCGTCTGTTGCAAAGTAAAGGCAACAGAGGAGAAGGTGCAGGGTGCCACCACCCGGGGGCGGGGGGGGGCGGGACGCTGATGAAGTGATGTCTGCAGTGACACATAAGGAAGAGCAGGGGGAGGGCAGGAGGGAGAAGAAGAATGTTCCAGACTAGCGAATGCGTTTGAGCCGGGTGTACCTGGGACACAGTACGTGCCCAGCCAGGAAGCGAGAGAATGCGCATTAGTCACCTACAGCTGCATAACAAGTGATCCCCAAACGCTTCTGTATTTAGGGTGAAAGTTTGGTGTGTGGTTCTCTTCTTCCTTCGGTAAATGATAAGCTTGGTGAAGGAAGACGCGCCCTTTGCACTTTTGTTTTCCCTTTGTGCTAACAGCAACTCAACAAATACTTTTGAATTAGTTGTTCTCAGGATTTGGGGTCGTTTTCTCACTCCTCACTAACACTTCGGATGCTGGGGGGTGGGGGCAACTGCACCGGCTTCCTCCAAACTTGACAGTGAAGTGAAAATTGATGGGGGGAAGTGGAGAAGGACAGGAGGGAGTTGGCGAAGTAATAATTGAAAAACCAGACAGACCATGGAAGAATTATAAACAGGAAGCCCCATTCGGCTGCAGCCCGCTGAGGCTAAAGGGACAGTACCCAGAAGGGAAGGACGGAGAAATCCGAAAGACCTGGACCAGAAACAAATTAGCTTTCATGGAATTTTTCAGTCCTGGACAAAAATGGGAACAGCAAGTAGAAATAACGGCCCCGGCAATCAATTTGCGGAAGTGTCATTCAGGCACAAAACGGGGAAGAGGGAACCAGAAAAGCAATTGGTTTAATTTTTTAGATTAATTGTGAGCAGTCAATAATGTGACTCATTCAGGGACCCAGAGGCGTCTAAGCTATGCTGAGTAATCTACTTAGGTTGGTAATTATTGTTTGTATTCACGGAATTAAGGCCGCAAAAAGGTGGTTTAGAGAAAGCCTCACCGAGTCGGGGAACGATAATCCCAGCTTTCCCACAGCACATGTGTGCCCTGGAGTGAGGCAGCGATACGATGGTTTCCAGGTGGAGTATAAGAAGGAAAAAAAAAACTTCCTTACATCCCTTGCTTTGTGGCTGATTCACTGCTGATTCCAAAGAATTCACTTTTCCTAGTTTTTTTTTTTTTTTTTTTTTAATTCAAAAATTGGCAGGGGCACCTGGTGGCTCAGTCAGTTGAGCGTCTGATGCTTGATTTCAGCTCGGGTCATGATCCCAGGGTTGTGGGATTGAGCCCTGCATCAGGCTCTGTGCTGAGCATGCGGCCTGCTTAAGATTCTCTCCCAATATCTCTCTCTCTCTCTCTCTCCCCCACCCCTCTCCCCTGCTCATGCTCTCTCTCTCTAAAACAAACAAACAAAAATTAAAATTGATTTTGGAGGGAAAGAAACAAACAATAGTGCTTCTTCCTGTGTTTATGGCTTTCATTTTAAGAAAAATCACATTTTTATGGGATTCCTGGGTGGTTAAGTCCATTAAGCATCGACTCTTGGTTTTGGCTCAGGTCATAATCAAGAGGTTCATAAGATCCAGCCCCGTGTTGGGCTTTGTGCTGAGCAGAGAGCCTGCGTGGGATTCTCTCTCTCCCTCTTTCTCTGCCCCTCCCCCCCGCTCGCGCGTGCTCACTCTCTCTCTCTCTCAAAAACAAAGAAACATTTAGAAAAAAAAGAAAAATCATATTTTTTTGGTAGAAACAAAGCACATTCCTTAAAGAAATCAGTGAATACAGAATGATGCAAAGACAAAAGAGCAAAGAGCCCCAATTCAACCATATTCGGTGGATGTCATTGCAAACATCTTTGTATGCTCCTGCGCGTGTAGAAACTTCATGAGGGCAGGGGTTTTGTCTGTTCCCATCACCTCTGCATTCCCAGTGCCTAGAAGAGTGTCGGCAAATCGGAGGCACCCAGGAAAGTATCTGTTGAAAGACTGGCCGAATCAGCCATGGCAACATTTCAGGGTTGTGCACCACACTCGGCCGTGGCTTGACGCATCGCCTCCCCACCCCATCCCACGATGTTCACCCCTGGGGCACACGAGTCCCAGGGGGAGAAGCCGACACAGGTGCGGAGGAGGGAGAGTGAGAAGAGCTGAGGCTGACAGGTCGACTGAGGGCTATTTGCGACCTGCCCTCTGTGCAGGCAGCAGTCTGAGTGGTCCAGTCTTCCAGCTCTTTCCTTGACATGGCAGATGGACACATGATGCTATTTGTACAGCTCGCTGGTGTCCAACTGATGAGGCTCCGTAAGGCCACAGGCCACGGTCAGCAACCTCTGGCCACCCCTGCCTGCGAGGACATCGCTGTCTGGGCAGACCTGCAACCCCTTGGTGGCCCTCTGTCACAGCTGGGATGCTCAGATGGATGCATTTAAGACAGGGCTCAGATTAGGGCGTAAGGAGGTCGCTCTGGGGACAGCGTGGGGCAATCAGCGGGCAGGAGTCCTGCAGGCCAGGATTAGGATATCGCGGCAACAGTGCAGCATCGGAGGACATATCCCCCGGCAGCCTCAGGGCAGCAGAGTTGGGAGGAGGAAAGGAGACGTTTCAATGAAGCCAGGGGTTTGCTTCGACCTCACACAGGACTAGCGGCTGGAAGAGGGGATCCAGGTTGAGACCGGGCAGGACAGGCTAAGACTGATGGGTTGGGTGATGGGTACATACACGAGTGTTCTACTAGGCTGTCCACCTCTCTGCATGCTCAAAATTCCCCACAATCAAGATAAAGAGACAGAGAGACACAAAGTCAAAGAAAAAGTAAAGTAACTTCCCCTACGTGTATTGTTCTTTTTATTATATAATAAAAGACGCGCTCATTGGAAGAGAGCTTCAGCAACCCAGCGGTGCAGGTTGTAAAAAGTCTCAGTTACTGTCTCTCCTGCACACACACGCTTCTCCCCCTTCTTTAGAGGCCTCTGGGACACATCCTTCTAATGGTTTTCCTATGAATGCACAATATCTATCTGGAGGTATAATGTTTTGAAGTGAACACGATTCTTCATGTTTACTGAAAGTAAAACAAAGTTGCAATGAATGAATCGTTCTTCTCTCCACTCACACAAACGGGAGGGGCTCTGATCAAATGTTCTCCTTCCAGGTTTTAAACTTACCTTTTATGTTAATTAGCTAGAATAGCATAACCACTTAATGACTTGAGAATGCTACAGTGTTTCAGATCTGTGAAGCAGTTAATTTCTCTTAATAAGGAGATCGTGCCTGTTCTCTAGCAGGTATATAATTTTGCTTTCCAAAAATGGATCATCCCCTACACAAAGGCAGGGCAATGTGTTTATTTTAAACAACGCAGTCTCCCGGTCATCTCTCTATGTCCACGTGGACCAATCTTCACCATTTTTAACAACCTCACGGACTCCTTGGTATAGGCAGGAACCACTATTTACTTACCCAGTGCAACCTGCGGATCGTTTGATAGACAATTAGGATCTCAACTTACTCGTACAGTAAACACGGCTGTAGTAGGTGGTCTTCTGTACAGACCTCTGCAAAACCCACTTAGTATTTCTGAAATTCCAGAAATGTGTGGAAAATCTGAACAGCCTTCACCAAAGCAAAGCGCCTTTCAAAAAAAAGACCGTACTGATGGGCACGCCTGCTGTGAGCGCAGAAATGTTACCTTTGAGGTAAATGCCCAACCACAACCAGATCTCGGTGATAACGAGGTCGCATTCAAGGTTCCTGTCTCGCCAAATCACACCCGCACAGAGCTCCGCGATTTTCCATCAGCGGTGCCATCAAAATCACCGCCCCGTCCTCGTTTCCCAGGAACGCTCAACAGCACTTCGGGCCGTAGGAAGAGCCTGCCTCTGTGCGGGCAACTGACATAAAGGAAAGGGCCAAACTAGACGGTGAAGATCACAGGTACGCACGCGGGAGGGTCCCCAAAGCCATCGACCCTGGAGGCAGCAGAGACATTCCCTCCAAAGTGAAGGTGAGGCAGCCGGGGAAGGCAGGAAGGCTCGCGACACGAGGGAAGGGCAGGCTGTGCAAATGATAAGAAAAGCAAAGAGGAGAAATGGAAAAGAGGATGGCACGGAGAGCAAAGCAAAGGAAAACGCTGCCAAAACGCGAGGAAGGAAAGGTCGGCACAGGACGATGATTTTGTCAGAGCGGATGAGCGGTGGGAGTTCACTGGCTGTGAACAGGTGGGGGCCCCGAATTAAACGTCTTCCTGGCCAGTTCCAGAAGGAGACAAGAAGCTGGGGGCAAGAGGGAGAAGCGGGAAAAGGAATCAGAGTCACCGTGGCATTGGACAACCGAGACAGACGCAGTAAGGACTTCGGAGGCATTTGGGATCTAGCTGGGAATTCTGAGGACGGCTCAGACTGAAATCATGGGGCTGCCAACTCGTGTCCCCTTGACTGAAGATGTTCCGGGAGCAAGGAAGGGAAACGCGGTCTGTCCTCTCTCCAAGCTACAGCTGTAGCAGCCAGGTGCTGGGGATGCCATGTCACAGAAGGTGCCATCTTCCAGGGGGCCCTCTTGTCATGTTGAGAGGTGGCACAAGAACCAGTTCTACGACACCACTCACTGGCTGGGGGGCTTGAGACACGCCCTGAATTTCCTTGAGCTTTGGCTGCCTCAACTACCCATGGTGGGAGGGCAGCCCCTTAACTCGCCGACCCCTCTCCTGCTCTCCCTCTGGTTCACTCCACTCCAGTCCCTCTGACTTCCTTGTTGTCTCTCAAACATGCCCCCGGGCCTTTGCACTGGCTATTCCCTCCACCTGGAATGGCCTTTCCAGCACGTGTGTGGCTCTCTTCCATCTTTCCCACCTTTGCTCATATGTCACCTTCTCAGAGAGGACCACCCTTGACCACCGTCCCTCAAATTGCACTTTCCACCTTCTCGCTTTTACTGCACAGTGTTAATCACCTTCTAATAGACCACTGAAGGCAATCTACTTATTTATTTTATGGCCTCAGTTGTCCCTCTGGAAATTGAAGCCCACAAGGGCAGGGACTCATGTCTGTTTTATTCATTCTCCGCCATATTTCCCAAGATCTAGCACAGGTGCCCGGCAGAGAGGATGCATTCGACATACATTTATTGACCCAGGTAAGGGACCCGTAAGTTCTTTTTCCTCTTCTTCTCTCTCTCCCTCTCCTTCATCATCATCATCATCATCGGTAGTATTTCATTAATTCAACAAAACCATCATCATGGAGCCATCGCCTATTATGTCGTCCGCTGGGCACAATCCCCGGGACCAGCAAGCAGACAGATGTGTAATGGCCTATGTGCAGGGGTTGAGCGTGGGCTAGTCACCTGATGATTGTAACCAGATTGCGGTACCTGTTCTTGGAAGCCAAGGCTGAACTCCCAAAGATTCAGACAATCCCGGGTCTAAACGCAGCATCAGTCTGCACAGTTGAAAACTGTCGGCTTCAAACTCACTGTGTTCTCTTTCTATGCCCTGCTCATCAAGCCCTCCTAGCAAGCACATATGGGGCACCCTCTTGCCTCCCTCACAGCCCCCAGGGACCCGGGGCTCGTCTGGGTTGTAAGCTAAAAGCAGAAAGAAAGGGCAGAGGCTCAGAGACTCTGCAGTCAAATCAAACCTCTCATCGGTTGCCTCCCCCATTGCTCGCAGAGTGTGGGCATCCAGAAGGCCAACAGCACACTCAGCACTTAAGGTCTTCCTGCATCTGTGGCTTGTGCTAGACACCCACAGCTTGAAAACTAGGTGACAGGAGACACCAAATATTTAACAGTCAGCTTAGAGGCAGCACCACGAGCAAACTAAATGTAAGGGATACATAAAGAGGGAGAACCACATATAATTCAGAGAAAATTATTCTTTCAAGATCTGGCGAAATACTGCAACCATCCGGAAAAGAAAAGTCCCCGCAAAGATGCCAGCCTGCCGGGTCGGGGGAAACTCGGTCTGGACTGTTTGAAGGGCGGACGAGGGAGGGGCCGCGCAGAAGGCCAAGTGGCCAAGAGGGTGCACCGCCTGCCGCTGTTTAAACACATGGCAAGGCGGAGAACAAAAGGGGGCGGCATACCCCAGGGGGAGATGGGCACTTAAGGGAGACGACCAACATTCTCCTTACAGAGAAACAGAAGGAACCATTAGACGTGGTGTGTGAGCAGCTGGGAGCTAAGAGCCTAGAACACAACGAAAATGCAACGGACGCGAAGCTGAATCCCTGGGGTATCTGCTTCTTTGTGCTCAGCTCAACGGTGGTGACCAGCCGATGCCATCGGTCTTGGCGTCGTTCCCTGAGTCACTACTGGCGATGGGGCCAGGCCCAGTGGAGGGACCCCCCCACCCCCACCCCAGTCTCAATGGCTGCAGTCCCGGCCTCCGGCCCGACGGGCTGTGAGGCCGGTTTGTTCTTAGACTCTGAACTGAGGAGCAGGCTGAGAACAGTAAACGAGGCAACAGTGCCCGGCCTGCCTTCTGGGGGGCAGGGGGTGTGCACAGGAGAACATCCATGTTGGGGGCAAGAGGCTCGGTTGGCTCCTTGCTGGGCCAAGTTCGGCCGTGCGGCCCAGGACAAACTGACACTCTGGGCCTCAGTTTCCACCTCCAAGTTAACCCTGCAGGGATGCTGTGAGGGCCGTGGGAGCGGGGTTGCATAGTATCCCCACCCCACCCCAATTCACGTCCAACCAGAACCTCAGAGCCTTGGTTAAAATAACATCTTAGCAGACAAAACTGCGGTAAAGACAGAGATGAGATCGCGTCAGAATAGGGTGGGCCCCGAGCCCAAGGAGACTGTCCTTATCAGAGACAGAAAAGGAGACACAGAGACGCAGGGGGAAGGCCACGTGAGATTGGATGGATGGGGCCACAGAAGCTGGAGGTGGCCAGGTAGGGTCCTCCCCTGGAGCCTTTGGAGGAAGCATGGCCCTGCCCACACCTTGATTTTGCACTTCTGGCCTCCAGACCTGGGAGACAATAAATGTCTGCTCTTGTGGGCCACCCACTTGCTGGCAGTTTGTCACAGCAGCTGTAGGAAATGAAATAAAGCCACTTAGAAACCACCTGGCCTCTCATGCAGCCCTGCCCACCCTCCTGCCTGGCCTTCCCTTCCCCCTCACTGAGTGACAGCCACACTCACCCCCACGTCCTCCCCCTCGGGGTCCCCTTGGCCCTCCTGTCTCCCTGACCCAGGCCCCCATCCCCCCCCCTCCGGCTCACTCCCCCCCATCTTCTCCGTGTCCACTGCGATGACAATGACAATGACGATGACGCTTCATTCACGGGGCCCCGCCCAGTACCACCCACTGCGCACAGAAGATTCTCCTTTAATGCCCTCTTGCCACCTCTCACAAAGCTGTCATCTCTGTACTTGTTTTAAAACTCTCTGCCTAGAACATACAGTCCATGAGGATAGAGGTGTGCCTTTCTTATTCACTGCCCAAGCCCCAGGACCTGGGAAAGTTTGTGCGTTGAATGAATGAATGACCGGAAGGGATAGAAGAGATAACCTTGTGTTCAGAGCCCATCGCCAGGGAGGCAAAGGGTAGAGTGGAGGCTGCGAGACGATGGCGTGTGGCAGCCTGTGTGTGCCCCACCGAGGTGGAGATGCAGCCCCAGGCTTGCAGGGGAGAGGGCTCCCCGGGCGATCAAGAAAGGTGTTCCCCCCCCCCCCCCCCCAGAGCACGGGGCCTCCCAGCTGGGTCTGGGAGGGGAAGGCTTTCCAGAGGGAGGGAGTGGCTTGAGGGAAGGCACAGAGAACAGGAAGCTGAAGGTCCCTGTAGGGTAACTGCAGGAAGAACATCCCCCTCCCCCCCACTGGCAGAATCTTCAGGAAGGCAGGCTCGGAAGCTTCACCTTGTGCAGTGGATTTAACAAAACAAAAGAAACAGAACCTCCGAAGGATCCAGCCCTGTGCTGGGCAGGGTGCAGTGGCGGGGGGGGGGGGATGGGGGGGGGTGGGGGGGGTGGGGGGGGTGGGGGGGTGGGGGGGAGGGCTTTGCACTCAGTCCCTCCTCCCCCTACCACCCAGGAGCAGTGCGCAGGCCTGGGCCAGAGAGCAGGACCTGTGCTATCCGTGGGCGGCAGGGAAGGGACAGGGAAGGCAGGGCCGGAGGCTGCGGGCCCAGCTCTGAAATGCCAGCCTCCGGGACGAGCTGACAGAGGCCGGAGCAGCGGGCTTTGAGCGCAACCTGCTCAGAGGCCTGCTAGGGGAGAATTAATCCAGCAGCTGAATCCAGGATGGATGGGAAGGAGGAGGCTGCAGACAGGGGGTGGGGGGGGTGGTTACTGCAAGGGTCCGAGGGAGGGATTATCGGGGCCTGATTGCTGGGTGGCATTGGAAGTGGAAAAGAGCAGAGAGACGTGAAAAAAGATTGGAAAGAGAAAAAAAATCTGCTCGGCTGATTGCACGTGAGGGAGGGGAAGGCGCGGAGGACGACCTGGGGGACCCGCGCTTGGAGAGAACGGGGCGCTGCTGGAACAAGAAACGTCTGGAGCAATCTGCTCCGTGCCTTTGAATGTACCGCGACCACTAGCTTCACAGAATGCTGGGTGGGGAGTGAAGAAGCCCCTCCCTGGGGCGCCCGGGTGGCTCAGTGGGTTGAGCGCCCGACTTCGGCTCAGGTCATGATCTCACAGTTCGTGAGTTCGAGCCCCACGTCGGGCTCTGTGCTGACAACTTGGAGCCTGGAGCTGCTGGTTAATAAACTATAAATTTATTTAAAACATTACTGAATCGGGGCGCCCGGGTGGCTCAGTCGGTTGAGCATCCGGCTTCGGCTCAGGTCACGATCTCATGGTTTCTGAGTTCAAGCCCCGCATCGGGCTCCGGGCTGACGGCTCGGAGACTGGAACCTCCCGATTAATTCTGTGTCTGCCCCTCTCCAGCTCACTCTCTGTCTCTGTCTCTCTCTCTCTCTCTCAAAAATAAATAAACATTTTTGAAAAATTAAAAAAAGGAAGCCCCTCCCTGTCCACACACACACACACACACACACACACACACACACGTGCACGCACACAAGCATATGCAATACATGTGTCTACATTTTCTCTGGGCTCCAAGAAAACTCGTGAAAAACGGGCATATGTGGAAGCCATGTCCGACTTTAGTGAACCCTGGGGTCTGCTCTTAAAACACTTGTGAGGGAGAAATCCAAACCTTTCAATGACTCAAAGGAAATGCCACTTCCTTTTACTTGCTAACCACAGCTTGATTAAAGGCCTTTGGTTGAACACAGCTTCTTTCCAGTCCTTAGAAGCCTCCGGTGAGAGGGTGGGGTCGGCTGACTTGCTCGGGAACAAGAAGCCAGAACCTCTCTACCACCGTGGCCCGGGCCTCTGTGCTGAAGAATTGGAGGTTTCAAAACGAGATCAAACCTCATTTCTCAGGAAGGCCTTGTCAGTACTGACTTAACCCAAAGAGAAAAGAAAACGGAGCTGTGATACGTTCAGTTCAATCAGCAAAAAGGTTCCGACCGTAGATTCGCTGCCGAGCCTTTCAGAGTGACGGAAGACTCTCGACCTGAATTTGGCCCTGCGAGGTGATACGGTCCTGGGAGGAAACTGCACCCCCAGGACGGGACACATCCGTCACAGAGTCCTCTGCCAAGCCTCGCACGCACCAAGCCGCACCCGCAGCCTGCGTCTTCCAAGTGCCACGGAGCACACGAGGCCCTTCCGGGGACAGCGCGCGCCGCCTGTGTCCCACAGCCCTATCCCGAGTGGAACACCTTCCTTTTCAGACTGTGTCATCCTTTGACACCAAGGGTCACCTCGTCTTGTAAACCTGGCTAGCCTCCCAAGGAGCGTAAAGCGTCAGAGATCGTGGCCCTCCCACCAGACCGGGAGCTCTCAGAGGCTGGGGCAGGGTCCCCGTGACACAGGAGGCTGGTGGAGACCAAGATCAACGCCCTTTACGTCTTCGAACTTCTCCAACAATCGTCATGGTGCTGCACACGGAGACCCTGGCAGACTGGCAGAATCACCAGGATGCAGCATCTTAGCCTGAAAGGCAAGCGGGCCAAGGACTTCCGGGGACGGCGGACCTGGGGGGCCCGTGCTGTCCGCGGCCAGAATTCTCACCACGAGAGCCAGCAAGTGATGCCGGGGCGGCTCTGGCTGCTGGGATGGTGAAAACCCACGTGGGCAACCTCCAGCTATCCCACGTAACCCCTTTGGGCTTCGGTTTCTCCGTCGGCAAGCTGGGGTTCCCTCGTTCTTCAGAGGGGAGCCTGAGAGAGGACGGGATGAGACGATGTCACAAAGGCTCTGCCACGGAGCTCGCTCCTTATGGGCACTGGGTAACTATCTGTGACTGTTCTCACCACTGTTATGTTTCATTCATCCCCAAATCCCTAGCTGCTAGCGGTGATCCCCACCCCCACCCCTTCTAATGTTCACAACTTGTATACTCCCTGCCCCCGAGCGTTAGTGGGACTTTTGAATGGCATCTCACTCCTGGGATTGGATTACACTACAGGGAAAAGGTGAAGGGATTTTGCAGATGTAATTAAGGTCTCTAATCAGTTAACTTTGAATCCAATCCATCAAGGGAAAAAAAAAAAAAATCATCACGGGTGGGCCTGACCTAATCAGGAGAGGCCTTTAAACTGGGGGCTGGAAGCAAGAGACGAGAAGCAGCAGTATGGGCCTCCTGTTGGCCTTAAAGCAGCAAAGTGCCATGCTACAGAGGGAGAGGGCCACCTGTCAGGGAATGACAAGTGACCTCCAGGAGGTGGGGGCTCAGTTCTACAACCACAGGAGCCGAATTCTTCCGGCAATCACGTGAGCTTGCAAGAGGAAGGTGAGCTCCAGATGAGAGTTCAGCCTTGCGAGACCTTGAGCGGACAAGTCAGTTCCGCCACGCCTAGACTCCTGACCCGCAGAGACGGTGACATAATAAACGGGTGTTGGGGAACGCTTTGCAATGCAGCCGTAGAAAACGACTACACCCTTAAAGCTCCAGATCCTACTCCTTGAGGGTGGAAACCAGGTCTTATTTGACCTGTCTTAGCAACTGGCACACAGTTAAATGAATGAGTGAGTGAATGCTGAGCGGTATTTCAGAAAGGCAACATGGTGAGGTCATCAGGCTCATGGGTTCTAGAGTCAGATGACCCGGCTCTGTCGCTTGCTAGCTGTGTGACCTTGGGCAAGCTGCTTGACTTCTCTGGGCCTGGGTTTCCTCATCCATAAAGGAGGGATGATAAGGGTACTTACTTTACAGGGTGGCTATGAGGATAAAGAGCTACTTTATATAAAGCACTTATTTAGTGCCTGTTGTGAGCCAGGAGTTGGAAGGACTAGGTGTTATTGCTCTGTTGTGGTGGACGGGAAGGAGAGCAGGCAGCCGAGTACAGCCGCGGGGTGTTAAAGGGACAAAGGACAAGACTGAAAGATGGGTGGCCCAGGTTCAGTGCTCAGCTGGGTCACGTGATCATGGGAAACCTCTGTGAGGCTCCGTTTGCTCGCTTCCATAACGGGGGTGGTGCTCCTGCCCGCCTCTCCGCTTGGGAAATTCTCACGGGAGAAGGTCCCTGTGTGCACGTTGCAAACTGTGAGGCACTGTGCACGCGTTAGCTCCTGGGAAAGGCAGGCGGATGGAAGGGACAACGGAGGAGAGGGTCAGGGAGAGGGGACATCTGTTGGCGAAGCAGAGGAGGTGACAGAAGGCAGAGGTTGGAGCAGAAGATTTCTGGGAGAGCCCCCAGGATCGCAGTTAGAGGACTGTGGATGGAGACAAAGCAGCTAGAAGGTACACAGAGTTTGCTCTAAGATGGGGAGGATGGTCCTTGTGTGCCTTCAGTGGATGTTTTCAGAATTAAAAAAATGGAAAAGGACCAGGAAGGACAGACTTCCAGCTGACATGGCCAAGCAATTCAGAAAGTCCTGGTCGCCGAACCCCATTCTCCTCACAACTTCCTTTAAACTTGGACTTTACGGGGGGCGCCTGGGTGGCTCAGTCGGTTGAGTGCCCGACTCCTGGTTTTGGCTCAGGTCATGAGCCCACAGTCCGTGAATTCGAACCCCGTGCCGGGCTCTGCGCGGAGAGTGCAGAGCCTGCTTGGGATTCTCTCTCTCCCTCTCTCTCTGCCCCTGCCCTGCTCGCGCACGCTCTCTCTCTCTCTCTCAAAATAAAAAACAAAACGAAACAAAAAGAAAACTCAGAATCTAGGTTCGAGAAGCAGGTGGGTCTTTGCACATCTTGTGCTTGGTTATTGTGAGGAGGAAATGCATGTTTCCTCATTTAAACTTGTCCTCAACTCAAAGTACCAAGGAAGAGGAAAGCTAGGAGGGGCAGTGAGAATCACTTCCCCTGACCCATTCCTACAGGTGGGGAGACTGAAGGCCAGGTAAGTCTTGGTGCCCTGTCACCAACTGTTCCAGATGCCACCTAATAGTTGCTCCATCGATAGCATTCTGCACAAATGGGATGACGGAAGAGCACCCAGCAGAGGTGGTGGGCCACAGCAGGTAGGTCCTCCGCTGTTCATCCCTTCCCCACACTGGGTTCCACGGTGTGCCTTTACAGAGGCGCCCGAGACCTCCGTTCATCCAGCAAAAACTCACGAAGCAATGGCTCTGTGCCAAACACTGGGGGGCCAGGGCAACCGGGGACGAGACTCCGTGGGCCACGGGGAAGCAGCCCAAGTCCTGGTGGAGAGCGAGGCTTTGGAGCCGGATCGCACGGCTCGGACTCCCAGCTCCCCTAGCTGTGCAACGTGCACACGGTAGCTTCCCCTGCCTCAGTTTCTGCATCGGTGACATGGGGATAATAACAGAACCCGTGCCGGAGGACTGTGGTCAGGATAAATGACGAGATGCATGACAGACGCTAACACGGAGCCCGCGGGGCCCAGATGCTGGTTGTTCTTACTGCTATTACCCAAGGAGCCTCTTGGGGGCAGGGCACCGGGTTCTCACGGCGCAACAAACTTGGGAATTAAGAGTAAACTCTCTGCTGTAGCCACTGGGTGGCCCAGTGGATGGCTTCAACCTTGTCTTTCTGCCCAAGAGTGAGAAAAAAAACCAAGACCTAAGCACGCTGTTCTCTTCCTCACGGGAAGGGCCCTGAGATCAGCAGCTGTTCTACACAGTGCCTTCCTCAAGGACCTTCAAACCTGTGTGAGCAGCTCACAAGAGGAGGGAAATCACCTGAAGTGAGAGCCAAGGACACACAGAAGCTGACAGCAGAGATGTCTGCAGTCACCACAAACATCTCCAGCCCCGGGCCCCTCTGTGGGCCGTGTGCATTCATTGTGTGCACACGTGAGGAGAGGTTCTACAGGGTAGACCAGGTGGCCAGGCTAACAGGCTGGCTCTTCTGACATTTGTTTCCTTTCTTCTGAATTCCTTTAAGATCGCCTAACACCGGTGGTGAGAAATTCCGTCTAGAGCCAATTACCCAGCTAATGGAGAACAGGAATACTTTCACACTCTTCAGCTGTTCCGAAGAATGTACCTCCAGATGCCTCTTGAGGAGGGATTTGTCCACCATGGGCCCACGCACGGGGCAGTGTTGGCACCTGCTTGGAAGTTGGACTAAATGGGACCTCAACTGGTATGAGGGTAACCAGACTGCATCAATCTGGACCCAAATCACAGGCGGTCTCCATCGGACAGTCCCACAGGGCAAGACTAAGTTATACGGAAAGAAAGGAAGAAGTAACAACAGATCCAACAGAACTTACTCCACAGGACGAGTGTCACCAGATGAACACCGTTGTCAGCCTTGGCACCATCAGTATCTGGAGCCAGACAATCCCTTGTTGAGGGACCGTCCTGGGCGCCTTAGATGTTTAGCAGAATCCTTGGACTCTACCCACTAGATGCCAGTAGCACCCCTCCCCCTCTGTTGTGAGAACCAAAAATGTCTCTGGAAACTGCCAGACGTTTCCTGGGAACATCCACCCTCGGTGGAGAGCCACTGAGTTAATATAAAATAATCACAGTGCCAGCTCCATAACTGACAGTGATGAGCACTGAAATAACAGTGCTTTTAGAAATGCGGGATAATCATGTGTCTGTTAGGGAAGATGGCAAAATGCTCCCAATTCTTCACCCCAGGCTTGGCTGCGTGACTTGCTTTGGCCACTGGGACGCTAACAGACATGGGGCCGAGCAGAGGCTTGCAATGTGCTTGTACAGTTAGGCTTGTCCCTTCCATCCCCTCTGCTACTGCCATGAGGACACGCCCGAGCCGGCCCAGTGGAAGGTGAGACATACAGAGCACAGAGCAGTAGTCCCATCACGCCCTCCGACAGCGGGATGACCTGTAGGGACTGAGCATGCTCAGTCAACATCAGAGCCGTCTAACCGACCATCAAGACACGTGAGCAGCAGGCATGTATAGTTATTTATGTTTTGGGTCTGTGTCACGCAGCATTAGCGGCATATCAAAAACTAGCTGATACATGAGCAACTATGGGGAGGGTGCCATCTTGTATCACATATAGACATCCCGAAGTCCCGGCGTCATCAGGGCTGGGAATACCCGGCTGCTTTTGACTGTGGTGTGTGAGGGGGCGCGGGGAGAAGGTGAGGGTGGGAAGGAAGCACTCACTCTGCAGCTGCTCCAGGCTGACTCTTAGCCACGGACTGCACTAGGGGAATGTTCCAGCCTGTCAATGTCTGGGCTGTTTCCGTCCTCAGCTTCTGACTTTATCTTTCCTTTCCCCGCTGAGGCCCAGCTTTGGTTCTCTGGGTAAGAACAGAGGACCGAGCAGCTGCCAGTTACTGGGGTCAGTGAGAACACAGAGCGACCATTCAAGAAATAAAGTGCATCTTCCAGGGCATGGCTCTCGGGCAGGTCCTGGGGTCCCTCAAAGCCTGGATGATTGCAACACGCCCCGCTTCCTGGGGTCTGGTTTCCCTACCACTAAACGGAGTTGGAGCTCTACCTGCTTTTCGGAAGGCATCAAAAACTTCTATGGTGAGGACGGCGTGGTTTCAGCATTGTTGGCGTCAACCCAAACCAACAAAGCATCTCACTGGCCTGCAGTGTGGACCGAAAACGAAGACAAAAACTATTGAAACCTACAGAGCAGCCCTGTGACGTCTCCTTCTCCCTGGCCACCACCCATTGAATCACCCAACCACTGAATCACCGAGTCCTGTGGGATCTTCTCTAAAATGACGTTAGGACCCACTCTCCCCATGCCCACTGCCGGCACCCAGGGCCAAGCCACTGACATCTTGCACAAAGATGGCTCAAGGTCCCCCAACACATCTCCCCACACCCACCCCTGCCCCTCCAGGTTCTTCTCTGTACGTCGGCCAAGGTGATCTTTTTTTCAAAGGTTATTTTATTTATTTTGAGAGAGAGAAAGCATGAGTGGGGGAGGGGCAGAGAGAGAGGGAGGGAGGGAGAGAGAGAGAAACAGAGAGAGAGAGAGAGAGAGGCAGGCTCCACACTGTCAGTGCAGAACGGTGAGATCATGACCTAAGCTGAAGTCTGACGCTTAAGGGACTGGGAATCACCCAGGCACCCAGGCCAAGGTGATCTTTTAAATGCAAATTGGATAAATGTCTTTTCCGGGCTCCAACCCTTTAATGGTTTATGTGAACTTTCGTGTTGAAACTCAAACCCAGAGCCTGGCTTTGTGCCCTTTCTCACTTCACCCTGGATTCTCCCCCCCTACCCTCCACCCCCACCTATTCACAGAGCTTTAGCTTTCTGGCTTCTTTGCATCTTAAATGCCCTGCATCCTGCTCCTTTGAGACTCAGAGTGCCACTCCACGCACCCTGTGCCTCTCCTGTATTGTTGTCCACGGCTCCGTCACAAATGGTTTCAAACCCAGAGGCTCAAAGCAACGGTGACGGTCTCAGTCTCTGTGCATCAGGATTCCTGGATCCTATGAGCTTCTATCTCAGGGTCTCCCGCCGGTTGCAAGGTCTCAGCTACGGCTGCAGGCATCTCAAGGCTCAACGGGGGAAGGACTTGCTTCCCAGCTCAATCACGTGGTTGTTGTGGCTGGTGGCAGCAGTCGGTTCCCTGTGGATCGGTGGGGCTGAGCCTCCAGGTTCCTCCCTGGCTGTTGATCAAGGCTACCCCCAGCTCCTGGCCACGGAGACCTCTCCATCACTCACAACCTGGCGGGGTGCTTCTTCAACGTGAACAAATGAGAGAGTGCGAGCAGGACTGTAGGCACAGTCCCGTGTAACCTAATCCTGCAAGTGACATCCGACTACTTCACCATATTCTAATAGAAGCAAGCCGTGATTCCCGTGCACATTCAGGGGAAGGGGACCACGCAGGGGCAAGAACACCACGAGGTGGGGATGATGGAGAACCATTTTCGAAGCTGCCTGCAACACCTCCCTTCTTTCAGAGAAATCAGCGTGGCCCCCAAGCCCAAATGTGGCCCTCAGTTATGTATTTATCCCCTCAACGATGATTTATTAAAGGTTTACTGTGTGCCACCCACCCTTCTCAGCCCTGGGCATCAGGCAGAGCACACAGGTGACCTCAGCTCTGGCCTCAGGAACTTTCATCCCACTCGGGGAAGACACAAAATGAACAAATAAACATAATAATACCAAATGGCAATCACTTGTTTGGGAAAAACAAAGCAGGGAAAAGGGAGACAGGGAGGGCCGTGTAACTACAACAGGACTTTCCTATTCAGAGCCCTCAGGAAGTGAGGATCAATTCGTACCAATACAAGAGGAAGGGTGTTCCTGGCGGATGGAACAGCCATTGCGAAGGCCCTAAGTTGGAGCACAGTTGGGGGATGCAGGAAATAGCCAACAGGAGGTAGTGTGGCTAAGCTTCCCCACCACGGCGAGAGGGAAGAGGTGACCATGGTGGGACCGTGGTGGGACTCTGAGCTCTTCTCTGAGTCAAGTGGGAGCTTCTGGGGGCTTTGAACAGAGCGATAACGTGATCTGATTTGTAGCTTAAAAGATCCCTTTGGCTGGCCAGAGCTGAAGCAGGGAGACCAGCTCAGAGACCACGGTGGCCGGGCCAAGGGCAGCAGCCATGGTGGAGGGGAGAAGCGGGTAAGCCATGGACGTACTCTCAAACACCGGTCCTTCCCTGGAGTGGTACCTATCGCCGTTGTAAACGAGTAGTTAACTGTGCAACATGTCATTGTTTACGGCCTGCTTCTCTCTTCGGTATTAACTGCACGAGGGCACAGGCCGTGTCTGGCATGTTCTCTGCCTTCAGAGCCTGGGGCGCAGTACGAGTGGATGGAGGGCAGTATTTTATAGCGTGTGACACACGACCTTTGACACAGCAGCTCTGTGTGTGCTGCAGAGGTGGCACGGGGAGTGATGCCAAGTCTAGAAGTTTCCCTTGGGTTGAATCCCCCCTCCAGCTCTTACTCTCTGTTCTTCTTTGGGTGAGTGTCTGAACCCCTCTGAGCCCTGTCTCCCTTCTCTGTAAATTGCGGGACAAAAGACCTATCTCGTTAAGAAATGTTCGTCAGCAACTGCAAATGACAGTAACTAGCACCTGGAAGACACCAACACATAGGAGCTCATGTCCCTGCTAAGCTGCCTCATGTGCCTCTGCTCTTAGAAGGGAAGGACCGCAACAGCATGGATTCCTACTGTCCCTCAACTCTGCCCCCTCTCTGTCGTTGCATCCTGGGAGCGGTGGCCTCTCAGATAGTGGCGGGTGTGAGATAATCAACTTCCTGTGGGAAAGACCGGCCCCCGAGTCCTCTCTCTGCTGAGCCGACTGAGTGGCTTTCCTCGCCGGACCACCGGGTACAGCCGTGGCTTCCCTGAGGAGCCCTGGGTACTTCTCAGGGGCTGCTTCAGCTCCCCCCTCCCCTGCCCCCTCCCTCCAGGAGGTTCTTCTGGGCCCTGGCAGGCTGAGACCCACCTCTTCAGGGCTCTCACTCAGATTTAGCCTGAGTTTGTCATGTTCCCGACTCTGGAGTTCAATGCTTCCGGGGCATCACAAAGGTTGGTGTCGTTCCATCCCCCCTCATACGTGCCTTTGGACATGGAAGGAACAGAACTGGAAAGACACACATGTTGCACTTCACGAATCTGGTCTTTCGTTCCGCAATTCAAGACAAGAATCTGGGCTCCGGAGAGGGACCCGTGTCGATGTGTCTCAGCTCCCCCGATCACTGGCATGTGCCTCTGTGTCTCTGACTCCTCAGCTGTGCAAAAATGATGGCGATAAGCACCTCACCTCCTCAGGTACTTACGAGGATACAACGAAAAGGGGGATAGAAGGTCCCCTGCCCCAGTGCCTGACAGGCTAGGCAGTCAAAATAAATAAACAGAGAAATAAAAGGTGCCTGTCTTCATCAACTGCATCACGGCCACCACCACCCTCCCATCATCACCAGCATCACCAACAGGTCCTATGTGTCTACTAGGAGCCAAGTCAGGGACTCCAGATCCAGAGGGCATAAAACACGGCCCTGGTAAGTGATACTCTCCCGGGCTTGTTTATTTCCATGCTCAAAAACTATCTTTAAACTCCAGGACCTGCTGAGGGAAAATAAAATTAACTTAAACAAACAAACCAACCAAGTAAGAGTCGAAGACAGCCAACACTGCAGGACAGAAAACAAGAAATCCTTCTTGAAGTGCTCATGTTGGCTGCCACCAGCTGAATATTCCTGGGGTTAAAAAAAAAAAAAAAAAAAGAAAAAGAAAAGATACCGCGAGGCGAGACCAGCCGCTATGGATCGGGGGCACTATTCACAAATCTGGGACCAGAGCCATCCATGTTACTCTGCGTGAACAGAGCTGTGGGCCGCCTTCTACACAGGAGCGTTCTCAACTCCTTTGGTGTCTTTTTTTTTTTTTTTTAAATTTTTTAATGTTTTATTTATTTTTGAGGCAGAGACAGAGTGTGAGCAGGGGAGGGGCAGAGAAAGAGGGAGACGCAGAATCCGAAGCAGGCTCCAGGCTCCGAGCTGTCAGCACAGAGCCCAACGCGGGGCTCGAACCCACAAACCGTGACATCATGACCTAAGTTGGAGGCTTAACCAACTGAGCCACCCAGGCGCCCTTTACTGGTGTCATTAAAAAGACCTTTACGTGGCTCTGTGCAGAGACCGTGTGAAAACCCTCCGATGCCAACCTTAGACAATTCTTAACCAGACACCTGGCACATTTAGGAACAAAAGATAGGCCCGTGGGAATTATTTATGAAAACAACATGTTATACTATCCCCCATGCGGCCAAGAAGTTTTCTGTGCTTTGATCAAATTCACAGGGACCCAGGAGCCTCGGTCAGGATCATGCTCGGGGACTGAAACAGAACCCGCAAAGCACTTGTTCCCACTAATTGCCTCTGAGTTCCCTTCTACGGAACTTCAGAGTCCAAAGCCCCAGCCCCGTAACCACTCCCTGTGCAGATGCGGGCTCCCCGGGTGAGCACCAGATTTTCTCACTGACGGAAAGGCACAACCAGGTCTTCGGCGGGCAGGGGTGGGGGAGGGTGTTGCAAAAAGGCTTCAAACAGAGGGAATCCAGCCTTTCTGGATGCATTGCCCACGATTGGGAAGGAGGAACTCCAAAAGCCGGAGCCAGTGAGGAGGAAGCAAATGCCACGGTGGCCAGATCTGGAAACTGCTCAGACTCAACGGACCTGGATTTTCCAAAGGAACACTTGGCATCCTGACTTCATTTCCTGAAGCCCTGGCAGGGTGTTTCACGCGGCAAGCTCCGTGACAGAGGGGCTCTGTCTTACTTTCCCCCACACCTGCAGGGCCCGGGCACAGTGCTTGACAAGTAGCACTGGACGAGCCACACTTAATCAGGGAGGAGGGCCGAGGCGCAAGAACCACAGACGCGAAACCTTTACGGACTTCAAACAACTGCCCCAAACGCCGATGCCTTCGGCGTAAGTGCAGGCTTCTTGATAATTTATGTGACAGACAATTATAGGAGGAGACGGCATCTTGGGACAAAATCTTAGTTGGCAAAGCATTCGCAATGGCGCTTGGTGACTCTGGGACCCGGGAGAAATCCTCATGCTCTTCAACAGCAGGGAGTTAGGTGTGGGAATGAGAGCAAATAAAGACCTCAGAGGAAGAGCCACACCACCATCACGTGGGCCTGGAGAGTTCTGGAAAAGAGACCTGCTGAGATCGGGAAGCCAGTGGAATGGCCTGGCATTATTCTCAGGACGCACGGTGGTCCTCAACCCTTCTGAAGGCTTTACATTACTGCCTTGATTCTGCTGCCTCAGATGGTTACTTGAACACTTACTGGGTGCTGTGGGGGAAGCGGAACTCCTATGCCTTATATCTCTTTATGTATTTATTTCCTCTGGATGCCAAGCCCTCTACCCGGTCCCTTGACACTGGGTTCTCCCCTCTCACCCATGGGAAGCTGTGACCTGTGTTCCCTATTCTACTAGACAAATGTCACCATCACGCATGGCATCTTTTACACACATTTTACACACAGATCGTAGCTTGGCGACACCCAGGCAAAGGTTCTCACGTGCTGGCGTGCACTGGCTGGGGGGCTGGACTTTAGGACACGCCATGCTATCTGCGGCTTCGAAGGTCACCGGGGGAGAAGTTCATGGCACCAGAGAGAAGCCAACAGGGAGGGTTCCGTGTAAGCAGGGATTCGATGGCTCTGTGCACCACCCAGCCCCTGTTCCTTCCAACTCCTGGGGTGTGAGGGGAGACAAACAGGTGCTTTAGTACAAATCTCTACAAGAGAAACAGCCCAGAGTGCCTTCCTTGATCAGCCAGACAACCAGAAACAGATGGCAGGTTCAAATCAGGAAAAAAAGTGATTCGTGAAGGGGGTAGGTGAACTGCTTAGGGCTAACTTGTGCTCCCATGAATTCCTACATCGAAGCCCCAACCTCCAGAGCCTCCGAATGTACTCTTGTTCTGAGACGGGGTCTTTAAAGAGGGGGTCAAGATAAATGAGGCCACTAGGGTGGGGCCCTGGTCCAATACGACTGGTTGTCCTTTCAAGGAGGGGCGGGGGCCGCAGGGGCAGGAGGGAAGGCCCTGTGAACAGCAGCAAGATGGCGGCCATCGGTAAGCCAACGAGAGAGGCCTCAGAGGAAACCAACCTGGCGGACGTCCAGCCTCCAGAACCGTGAGACAATAGATTTCTGTGGTTGAGACCCCCGAGTGTGCGGCACTTTGTTACGGCAGATGAATACAGGAGCCGTCTGTGCAGTAACCAGGGGCTGTAACCACCCAAGGGCCTATAAAGGAAAGGGTTGTGTCCGGAGGACTGCCTTGCAGTGACCTTCGGTGGACAGACAGCGTGCAGTTCCACAGCGACCACCCAGAGAGGGAGCCAGGACAGCGAATACCCTGACCTCACCCCCACTCCCTGCTCCGAGCTCCTGCTGGGAGACTCCCTGTTGGCTGAACGCGCTGGTGCCATCTGTATATGTCGCCTGTCATGACAGAGAGCAGGGGGCAAGGGTAGAGAATGACCTGGAGGAGCAAACGGAAAATATTTCTAGACATGGGATGTAGAGACTTCGAACTTGAAGAAAAGCACATGATGTCATGGCCACGGTGCCCCTCCTGGAGAGGACGAATTCAGTCTTACGTCTCTTACAGAGGGTGGCCTGCCAGGTTATCCCCCAGAGCCAAGGCCCACAGCCTCCTCTAAGGTGCGGGTCAAATCATTCCCCTTTGCCCCGTGGATGCACCTCTCCGCTTTGCAGGGAACTAACGCAGTGTTCCAGACACACACGCTGGGTCTCATGATGATGCTAGGTCCTGATGATGCCAGTGGGAGGCCGAGCTGGCCTGGCTCACCTTGTCCCTTCCAAAGATGCTCTTCTTGCTGTCACGGTATGATGGGAGCTCTAGAACTTTGTTCACAGGGCCCTCGTGCTGTGGAACCGTGGGTATTACAGGATCTTTATGGGAGTTGGTGTCAAAATCCCCTTGGGTGGGGAGCGCTTCTTGCCTCTTCCTGATATTTCCTCCCACGAGGGTCATCCGTCGGTGCTGTCCTGCAGGCCTTTCCCACTCTTGTCCCCGCACCCCCAGGGAGACGTGACTCATCTGACGGGTAAGTCTGCAAGGAGAAACTGGCTATGCACAGCCCGGCCGCTCCCTTCTCTCCTCCCTCTTTTGAGGGTGAACTGCCTCCTCGCTCCTCCAAGATCCACGCTGGGTGAGTATGTCTGTCTGATCCCAGGATTCGGAACGAGGACG
Organism: Acinonyx jubatus; assembly: GCF_027475565.1. NCBI lineage: Eukaryota > Metazoa > Chordata > Mammalia > Carnivora > Felidae > Acinonyx > Acinonyx jubatus. The sequence goes on along the minus strand of NC_069381.1, from coordinate 10,464,185 downwards.
CCCAGTGGCTCCCACACAGAAGCCGCCTTCTTCCTTCTCTTCTTCTCCAGAGAACTGATCAACCTCCTCTTGGCCAACCTCGTCCATGATGGAAGCTGTACAAGGAGCCTGTAGCTCGGTTCTCAGGCACAGCCCCAGAGACCCAACAGGTCCCTGGGTTCATATCCTTGCTCTACTATTTACACACTGCATGGCCTTGGGGAAATATCTTAGCCTCTCAAAGCCTCCGTTTCCTCATCTCTAAAACGGGGGTGATAACAGTCCTTACCTGATGGGATTATTATTAAATGGGATTGTCTACTCAGCAGTCAGTGTGTTGAATCCAGTAACGAAAATATTGCTCCCCCCACCCCCCAGTTGTTTTTGAGTAGGCTTCACATCCAGCGTGGAGCCTGATGCGGGGCTTGAACTCACGACCTTGAGATCAAGACCTGAGCTGAGATCAAGAGTCAGACGTTTAACCAACTGAGACACCCAGGTGCTCCTTGGCCCCCTGAGTTTTTAAATGGGGTGGGGGTGGAGGAATAAGTGGATGAAGGGTAGATTTTAGTTGTAAATCCTGTTTCCCTCATTCTCGGGTGAAGGAATAACAGGGGTAAGAAGTGAGGGTGGTCCCGGAAGAAGGGGACAGTCCAAAAAGCTCAAAGTAAACACCTCAGCAGAGCCCATTGCTACGGGCCGTTTTACATTTTAATTAAAACAGGTTGTGGGCACCTGGGTGGCTCAGTCGGTTAAGCGTCCGACGTCGGCTCAGGTCATGATCTCACAGTTCACGGGATCGAGCCCCGCGTCGGGCTCTGTGCTGATGGCTCGGAGCCTGCAGCCTGCTTTGGATTCTGCGTCTCCCTCTCTCCCTGCCCCTTCCCTGCTCATGCTCTGTCTCTCTCTCTCTCAAGAATAAACGTGAAAAAAAATTTTTTTAAAAACCAAAAAACAAAAAAAAACAGGTTGTTGCCTGGGGGGATCCTCAAAAGGCAAAGAGTACCTGACAGGAGACTAGGAATTAAGAGGTGGGGCCTCATGTAGGACTTTCCTCCTTCCAGCTCCGAGAAAAACAAAACAGGGGTGTGAGGTGGGGTTTCTTGGGGGAATCCACAAAGCCCCTACAATTGTGTACTGATTTCGTGTGTCTTTCATCTTGTTTGGTAGAGGACAGACCATCTATATGTTCAGGCACTTTATTCTTAACCTTTGGGATTTCATAAACCCATGAACCACCCCCCCACCCACCCCCCTGAGAAGTGAGGGAAGGTACCAATTCTCTTCGCGGGAAGAACACACACACCATTCTGCAGACCATGTCAGTGCATTCTGGAAACCCGTTAGGCCGTGCAAGTGTTTGAAGATCAGAACCCCTAGCACCAGGGTCGCTTCCTTAACCTCCCGAGCTGCCCGGGCCCTCGCGCCTTTTCAAAACATCAAATTTAGGACCCGAAGAGAAACGTGAAGCGAACAAGGCCAGCCCTCCCTTCCCCCTTAGTGGTTCCCTGCTTCCCAGACTTGTACTTGGAGCCCCGGTGATGAACAACCAGACAGCAGACGCATCCGTGCATACCGGAAAACCGACCAGAAGCAAGGCTGTGCTTCAGCATGCAGAAGCACAGAGTAAGGGGCCTGTGGTCTGGCGAGGACTGGGGGAGACCGGGAGACAGGGATGCTAAGATGGGGTGGGGGGCGGTGCACATGCTGAGGTGGAGGGAAAACGTGTCCCTGTGAGTCAGGTCAAGGGGAGGGGGAGGGAGCCACCTTCTTCTTACGGGCTCTCTCTCGTCCGAGAGTGAAATCCTGGTGGAAAGTGCCCGGGGGAGACTTCTCTGCTTTTTAAAAATTATACTAATGAAACATGTTTTAAATTAGACACCCGCGCCCAGAGGGCATGGGGGCCGCATCTTTTGAAAAGTCCAATAAATAAATAAGCAGCCTTAATTGAAATCTTCTCCGGCTGGTTCATTGGAACAAGACTTCCCTTTGAAGTCCCTTCCGTGGCCCCAGCCCCTTTGTGCGGGCTGAGGTTTCCCGGGGAGAGCAGGGAGGGAGAGGAAAACTGTCCAGAAGGCTCACCCAGCGTGGATCTGGATGCCTGATCCACTGCTTAGAGGGGCTTGTTCCTTGCTAAGAGCTACAGTTACTGCTCAGTTCCGTTCCTCCCGGTTCCCTCCTGGCCCGGTGACCGGGGCTGCTCAGACAGGGAGAGAACCCGAGCCAGGAAGCTGCCTTCCCCCGAGTCTTTTCTACCTTCTTGCTACCTCTGGTGCATCTCCCGGTTGCTTTTTTAGGACAAGCAGACCCACACGCTCGACTTCCACCCCGGTGACATCTGCAAACAGAGGGTGGCTGTGTGGACACATTCGTCACGATGATATTTTCTTTTTTTTTCTCGGTGGAAATCATCGATCCTCTTAAATCGAAACAAATGCTTCCAGCAGACACCAGGAAGGTGTGACAGGGACGGGGACAGTGCGCCCAGTCTCTGCCTATTTGCTCAGTCGGGTTAGAGCCAGTTTTCAAGGACTTGGGCAAGGCCTCCTCCTTCCAGGCCTCATGGTGCTATATCACTGCTGTTGCCGTGGTCAATGGTTTTCCTAGTAGCACCTCCCCAGTACACGGTCATTGCCATCTGGGGGGCATGACATGCCATCTGTCATGCCCCTAATTCCTTCCTAAGGTCCACAAGACCCTCTGTGGCCCAGCCTCTTTCCAGCATGACCTTCCTACCCCTTGCTCATTATGACCAGGCTGCACCGACCTCCTTTCTGTTCTTTGAACACAACATACTTATTCCTGCCTCAGGACCTTTGCACTTGCCATTTCTTCTGCCTCTACTGCTCATTCTCCAGGTCTTCCCATGGCTCACTCTGATGAGTGCAGTGGGGCTCACACCAGCTCACGAGAGTTGAGTGTGCACATCTCTTCCTATGATGTCAGGTTGACAGCTTGAAATCGGCCATGGTGGGAATAATGACACCATGGAAACTGGCAAACTACACATTGGGGTTCCCTTCCTTCCTTCCTTCCTCCCTCCTTCCTCCCTTCCTTCCTTCCTTCCTTCCTTCCTTCCTTCCCCTTTCCTCCCTCCTTTCCCCCCTTCCTTCCTCCCTTCCTTCTTTCCCCCTTCCTTCCTTCCTTCCTTTCCTCCTTCCTTCGTCCCTCCCTCCCTTCCTCCTTCCTTCCTCCCTCCCTTCCTTCCTCCCTCCCTTCCTCCTTCCTTCCTTTCCTCCATCCTTCCTCCCTCCCTCCCTTCCCCCTTCCTTCCTTCCTCCCTCCCTCCCTTCCTTCCTTTCCTTCCTCCCTTCCCCCTTCCTTCCTTCCTTTCTTCCTCCCTTCCTTCCTTCTCCCTTCCTTCCTTCCTTTCCTTCCTCCCTCCCTTCCCCCTTCTTTCCTTCCTCCCTCCCTTCCTTCTTTCCTACCTCCCTTCCTCCCTTTCTCCTTCCTTCCTTTTCTCCATCCTTCCTCCCTCCCTCCCTCCCTTCCTTCCTTCCTTCCTTCCTTCCTTCCTTTCCCCCCTTCCTCCCTTCCTTTCTGCATTCCTGACTTGTTCTTTCTTTCTTTCTTTCTTTCTTTCTTTCTTTCTTTCTTTCTTTCTTTCTTTCTCTCTCTCTCTTTCTTTCTTTCTTTCTTTCTTTCTTTCAGAGCAAGTTGTTAAGTATTTACCAGCTCACCACTGGCTGGCTCCTTCTTGTCATTCAGTGTTCATTTCCAGTGGTACTTTGAGAAGCCTTTGCCGTGTCAACAAGTCCTCCTGCCTGTCATCCCTTCCCTTCATACTGCCTGTTTTTCAAACCCACAAGCAGGTTATTTATTTGCTGCTAAGTTTTTGGATGGTTTCCCCTTTCCCACTGTAGGCTCTTGAGAGCAGCCACCAGCCCATTGCACACACACACACCCCCACCCCCAGCCTAGTATAGGGCCAGGCACCCTGCTCAATGCATATTCTTTGAAATGCTTGGGCATGACAATAAGCCCTTTCAAGCCTCCAGTTGACTGGGAAGGGCTTGGGGGGGTGCGGCAAATGCTCCTCCCTGGGAAGAGTGAACCTTCAAGGCCTGGGGCCCAGAGCATTCCAGATCCTCCCTGGCCCCGACTGGGATGCAACACCACCCTTGCCTTTGGAGTTCACCAGCGAGGATAGTTCTCCCAGGGGTCAGCCAAAGTGTCATCTCCTGCCATCCTTCAAGGATGCCATGAGCCCGGGCCTCGGAATTCCCCGGGGGCTGGGGTTTCACCTCCGTCCCAGTGAGGGATGTCCAGAAGCCATCTGCTGGGGCTTTCTTTGCAGGGACGCTCCCAGGCTGGATGACAGAAGAGCAGAGACAAATGGGGCTTACGTTCTGCAGCTTTCTGGCCCCTCACCCGTCAAGCCCCTGTGTCCTTGTCGATTCAGGTGCTCCTGCCCGTTTTCCTTTTCTCACGGAGGACTCGGGGAGACAAACAGGCTGGTTTCCTCTTTGCTGGCAGGACGGGGCTTTGCCAGCTCCGGGTCTCCACGCGTGTCAGGTCAGCACGCTTTGCCCACGCTTTTTGGCCAGGCGCCATGCCGCGTCCTGGAAGGAGCTGGTGCTGTGGCCCCGGGAGGCGACAGTCTAGCGGCCAGCGGTGGACAGGTAAAGGATTCTGACGCGGGACGGCCCATGCAGGTGATACGGTCAACAGAGGTTCTCCCAAGTATTCGAGAACAATTCCGAAGGGGCAGCACGGGCTGGCTTGGTGAGAAGACGGCACTTGAGCCTGGCCCCGGGAGCCGGGCTTGCAGACGCCCCCCGTTAGTGGAGCAGCGGGATCGTTTCTGCACGCTGCCCGCTGCCCGCCCCGAAGGGTAACCGCAGCAGCTGTGTAACTCCTGACAAGGGCCAGATGGCACGGCGAGGGCCTCGGCAGATGTCTGGGCGCACAGATGACACCGGGGGCAGATACCCTGCCACCCTCCCCACGCCGGCCCCAAGCCCTGGGCACTTTAGACACCGCCCCACCCCCACCCCAGCTGACCTGATGGCACATTTCCACCACTCTGGCTAAATGGAGCCCCGAGCTGAAATTGAAGCTGAATGTGCTATCGGAAAATCTTTAAAATCCGCCCAGGAGATGCATGTAACTGATTTTGCCGACCGAGACTCACACGGGTCGACAGGTTATCAAGAGCCACAGCATGGAGACTCTCAACAGCCTTTGGGGAGGATGCGGGAGGAGCAAAGACACAGGCAAACCGCAGGAACCCAGCCAAGGTTTGGCCAGTCTTGCCTCACACTCCGGAGAAGGGGACCAGGATTTTCTGGCTACTCTACCTCAGTGACCCCCGTTTCTCCTTTAACTGATGGCTCCATACCCAGAGAAGCATCCTCCCTGCTGGGTCCTGTGGGACCTCTCTGTGGGCAGGAACCACAGCAGAATGGGGGAGGGGGGGAGAGGAAACGGAGATAGCAGGGAAGGCAGGCGGCAGCCAGTGGCCCCAGGCCGGAGGGCACCCTCTGGGCCTCCAAGACCATGGTCTTAACACAAGAAAACGTGACATTTCAGAGTTTAGTGTGGTGCTTCTCTTTATCAGAAAACGAGCTTTGTCTCTGGACCCTTTGGGCCGAAGCGTTTGATGGGAACCCGTGAAATCTGGGGTGAGAGGAAGGCGCGGGGAGGGGATTTGCAGTGTTAGGTGTTGCTGGCCACTGGTGATGTGCCCTAAAGTGACCAGAAAGCCGTGAGAGAGGAGACTGGAAACCAGTGAGAAGATAGGCTTCCGAAATAAAGCCTTCGACACGCCGTGTTCGGTCTCCGAGAGAGCAGACAAGATTAAAAGTAAAAAGGGAAAACGGGTTACGTTTCCGGATGCGGCCAAATTGTATACAGTTATGAAAGGGAGGTGATTATTTCCTTAATGTAACCGCAGCCCACATGAGTTGGCTGCATCTGGGATTATCAGCTGGGACCCAGAGCGTGAGTTCAAGGACAGCCTGTCCGTGGGCAGCTGCTTCAGTGGCTCCTTCCCCCCATTTCCTAACCTGCTTCTTTCTCTCCTGATGGTTTCAGGGGACACTGCTCCTCCTGGTCGACCTCCTGGATGCCTAAGCAGTGGTTCTAAGCGTGGCCCCTGGGCCAGCGAGATCAGTCTCACCAGGAGCTTGCTTGTCAGAGACGCAGATTCTCAGTCCCACCCCAGACCCGCTGAACCCCGACCTCTGGGCGTGGGGTCCAACCGCCTGGGTTTTTGCAAACCCTCCAGATGATTGTGACACACGCTCAAGTTTTGAGAAGCACCGCTCTGTGGCATAGAGGCTCCTGCAAAACCATCCTCGAGAAAAAAATACAGGGGGTAGGAGGCACTGCCGTGTTGCCCAAACTCCTCCTCTGTCCATTCTGTGCAAGCCACCTTCCTGCCCGTCTCCTTCTTGTGGCGCGTGAGACCCTCCACCACCTGGCTTGGCCACGCCCCTCCCTGCGTACCTCTCCACGCTCGGCAGCAGTAACCCACTCACACTGCGGTATCCCACCTTCTCGCCAGGCTCAGGCTGTCCTCTGTCTAGAATGCCTGTACCCTGCCCCTGATGCTCCCCAGGCAAACCCTCTGCAAACCTTTCAGCCTGCTGTATACTCATTCCCTGCTGAGCACTGTGGGCTCCCGGGAGATAAATGTGGCTTTATTCCCATTCTCCCAACTTTCACGCGCACACACGGAAGGGCTCGCCAATGAACAAAGTGCTTCGACACGGGTCCTAGGAGGAGATGGAGAGAATGGCCCTCAGACCCTTGTGAGGTCTCAGGCTCACAGGACAGGAGCGAGCTCAGTAGGAGCAGCAATTTAAAAATACTAGGCACGCAAGGCCAACTTAATAGCTAAAGGAAAACTGAATTATGTATAACATGTGGCACATTCACACGTCTCTTAGAAGGTTTCTTACTGTATTCACCCAAACAGGAAAGATTGATGAACAGATTTTCAGTTCTTGTATAAGTTAAAAATACATGCATGCTCGCTGCGGAAGGGGAGTTACAGCACCCCTAAAAGCTGTGGCCTTTGGGAGTGAGTGGTGCATAAGAAGTGGGCAGAGGCCAGGGAAGGAATTCCACAGCCACCCGGGCCCCCTGTTGCCTGCGTCCCCTTCCCGTACTCCCTTTAACCTCCTGGGCAGAGGGCAGCCTCTGGGGGAGTGTGCTTCCCGCTGACAGTCCAAGAGTACGGACTCCTTCGTAACTCACTGGACAATTATAAAGCAGCATATGAATGAGGTAAACCTTGTACATCTGTGAGGCCAGCTGGAGCTGCTCCTGGGACCGTGTCATAAGAGACTCTAAACTTCAGATCTTTCAGCCTCTGTGTGTGGACACAGATTGGCCACTCACTTATCTGGTTGTCCAGTGATGGGCCAAGCAATACAATAAGTGTGGCAGAAAGTGCTAGAATTATGCACAAGGTACACTCCTTGTCCACCAGGACCCTCTCCTCTAAGCAGAGAGAAGACAGGGATCCAATTAAGCCCAAACCTGGAAGACTGAATGTATAAGTGGTAAACCCTCAGAGAGAGAGGGAGGGGAGAGAGAGAGAGAGGGAGAGAGAGAGAATAGGCTGGGGGTTATTCCCAGTTCACTGCCTGAACATCCCATTGTCAAGGATGCCTTCCTGACTTCCTAGATGAGGCAAATTTTGCTGTAATATATTCCCCTTGCGCCTCGTGCTTGCCCTTTATAATACAATTTACCATAGAATTTAATAGCAAAACCCAACAGTTATTGACTGCTTCCTAAGTGTGTTACTTGCAATGATTTACTTAGACCTTTCGACAATCCTGGAAGAGGTACTGTTATTAACCCCATTCTACAGATGAGAAAACCGAGGCTCAAGGAGGTCAAGTGACTTCCTCCAAGCTGTACAGCCTACAAGCAGCCAAGTCAGGCTCCAGAGCCCAGACAACTGGTCTCCAAATCCCTCCCTCTCCATATTCCCAACTTCCTGTGGCCAATGTCCATCCCGCTGCTAGATGGTGGGTTGATAAGGGCACGGACCTCACCTGCTGTGTTCATCCTCTACCTGTGGCACTGAGCACAGTGCACTTGAGAGATGCTCAATAGAGGTCTGATGAATGAATGTGCAAATGAATGGACATTGAAGCTGGGGGGATCAGAACAGGAAGAGCGAGGTCATGGAGACAGTCACAATTTGGAATTTGGGATTCTTCAGCATGCCTGACCACCTCCCCTTCCTTTTTCCCCGTTTTCCAGATGTGCTGCTTCTTTTTCCTTCTCTCGACATTCCAATAAAGGGCACCAGGTCCACTGACCCCTTGCTTGGTCAGTGACAGATGGGCGAGCAGAGGCAGCTGGGAGCTGCCTGAGTTTCTCTCAGAGCCGGAGAGGTGGAGGGGGTCACCTAGCAGGCTGAAGCCAACTGTCGTCTTAAAGGCACAGAGCTGGGCAGAGTTTTGCAGCTCAGCACAACAGAGGCCCTGCTTTTGGAGGGAGACTGATACACAACGGCCCCACAGCTTAACGGGATTGAAATACGATGCTATTCAAAGGGAATGTCAAAAGGATTAATAGCCCATCTCCTCCTAGCCTGGTGCTAAAGCCTGTGCTACCGCCTCAAGTTAAAATCACACTTAGCCTGCATGCCACATTTTAAACCTTCTCCATTAAGTGCAGGCCATCACCACCACAGCTTGGGGCAGGCTCTCGGGCCCCTCTGTGCATTAGTACCATTCTTCAGTGGGGTCTTTTTAATGGAGACCCAGTCGAGCTCCTGGATGGCAGGCACAACTCAACATGCTGAACCCAGAAATGAATATCTGGTCCCTATCCTGGAACGCACTTCTGGACCGATCCCCAAACACTCAAGAAAAACAGGGTGTCTCCGAAAATACGGTGACAATTGTAGACTCTTGAACACGAAGTGATGCGCATGACAGAACTGAACCCTGCCACCCCCCCCCCCCACACACAGATTTGTAGGTGGTGGTGTGTGGGGGCGGGGGGAGAGGGAGAGTCAGGGTAAGGGGGGTGGAACAGGAGAGTGAAATAAAGAGAATGTAAGGGGCGCTTGGGTGGCTCAGTCGGTTAAGCGTCCGACTCTTGATTTTGGCTCAGGTCATGATCTCGAGGTTTGTGAGGTCGAGTCCTGTGTTGGACTCCATGCTGACAGTGGACAGCCTGCTTGGGAGTCTCTCTCTCTCCCTCTCTCTCTTTCTCTCTGCCCCTCCCCCCTCAAAATAAATAAATAAACACTTAAAAAAAAGAAAAGAAAAGACAGAAAATCTAAGCTTCTATGCCAGAAGTGCATCTGCTTCGCCATCCAAGGGCAGGGTAAATAATACAGGAGAAGTCCAGCACCCGTAGGTTCAAGAGTTTCACTCTCCAACATGAGGATATTCCTTTCGGAGTGGGAGTCCTCAAATGCAGATGGGACCCAGAGATGACATTTCTCCAGGGGGCCTGCTGCATAACAGTGTGCAGTCCTGACGTTTGGAATGAGAGCCACGAGGCTTCCTCGCTTCTTGGTGGGAAGAAATGATGAATTCAGCTATCCTTCCCTTATCATCCACGGACAAACAACTACCTCTCTTGCTCAGGGGTTTTATTTTTCCCCTGAGCTTTACTGAGGTATGACTGATCAAAATAGAGACAGATACAGACACAGATATAGATACAGATAGATGTTTTTAAAAGAATTATAGATATACAGCGTACAAAACGATGTTTTGATAGACATACGCATTGTGAAATAATGACCACCATTGAGCTACTCAACATACCCTTCACCTGGTATAGTGTCCTTTTTGTGTGTGGTGAGAACACCTGAGATCTACTCTCTAAGCAAAATTTCAAGTACACATTATTTTTAACTACAGTCACGATGCTATACATGATGTCTCCAGAAACTTGTCATCTTATAACTGAAAGTTTGTACTGTTTGACCAACATCTCCCCTTTTCCTGCACCTCTAGCCCCTGGCAACCACCACCCTACTCTCTGTTACTGGGAGTTCCTTTTTTTTTTTTTTTGAGAGAGAGAGAGGAAGAGAGAAGGCACAAGCGAGCAAGGGGCAGAGAAAGAGAATCCTATGAGGGACAGAGAGAGAAAGAGAGAGGGAGAGGGAGAGAGAGAGACAGAGAGAGAAGCAGGGCTCACCTGATGTGGGGCTCGAACTCAAGAACCATGAGATCATGACCTGAGCAGAAGTCAGATACTTAACAACTGAGCCAATGAGGCACCCCCACCTTTCTTTTTCAGATTCCATATATAAATGATACCATTTGTCTTTCTCTGGCTTATTTCACTTAGCATAACATCCTCCAGGTTCATCCATGTGGTTACTCATGGCAGGATTTCCTTTTTTAAGGCTGAATTATAAACGTGTTTATATATATGTACACGTGTATATATATGTTTATGTATATATATGTATATATATGCGTGTATATGTATCTATGTATAAACACATGTATGTATAAATATACGTGACTATGTTATTTTCTTTATCTATTCATCTGTCCACAGTCCCTTAGGTTGCTCCCTTATTATGGCTACAAAGTTTCAATGGACATGAGAGTGCAACCATCTTCCTGAGACAGTGACTTTATTTCCTTTGGATAAATACCCAGAAGTGGGATTGTGGAACACATGGTTCTATATTTAATTTTTTGAGGAACCTCCAAACTATTTTCCACAGTGGCTGCACCAGTTTGCATTCTCACCAACAGTGCGAGAGGGTTCCCCTTTCTCCACATCCTCGCCAACACTATAATTTCTTGTCTTTTTGATTTTAGCCGTCCCGACAGGTGTGTGGTGGTGTTTCACTGGGTTCTGATTCACATTTCCCTGATGATGAGTTAGGCCGAGCATCTTCTCATGTCCCTTTTGCCCATTTGTGTGTCTTCTTCGGAAAAACGTCTATTCAAGTCCTTTGCCCATTTTTTAAGCACGTTTTTGATTTTTTGCTAATGACTCATGGGAGTTATATTTTGGATATTAACCCCTTATCAGATATATGATTTGCAAATGGCTTCTCCGATTCCGCAGGCTCCCTTTTCATTTTGTTGATGGTTTCTTCTGCTCCGCAGAAACTTTTTCGTTGGACGTGGTCCCACTTGTTAACTTTTGCTTTTGTTCCCTGTGTTCCAGCTGTCAAATCCAAAAAGTCATCGCCAAGACCAATGTCAAAGAGCTTTCCCCCTAATGTTTTCTTCTACAGGCTGGTTTTTTTTTAATGTTTATTTATTTTTGAGAGACAGAGAGAGACAGAGCACAAGTGGGGAAGGAGCAGAGAGGGAGGGAGACACAGAATCCGAAGCAGGCTCCAGGCTCTGAGCTGTCAGCACAGAGCCCGACGTGGGGCTCAAACCCACGAACCACGAGATCATGACCTGAGCAGAAGTCAGCGCTTAACGACTGAGCCACCCAGGCGCCCCCAGGCTGTTTTGTTAAGAGAGGCAAATAGTAAGGAGGTGATTGCGAGGCAGACAGTTCTGTTGTATCCAAGCGGTAAGGACCAAACCAGTTTGAGGACCGTTGCTCTTTGGGGGAAGGGAGACATCACCATTCCCACCTAACCTCGCAAACCAGCCTGGAGCTTTCAGACACCAAAGTCAAAGTCAAGGGTAGTTATTTAGTGACCCAAGCAGAGACACATCCCCATTCCCTTTAAAAATGACCCTTGGTAAGATCAACCTGATGCCAACACCGGCATAAGGAACTGACAGAGGTACATGAACTCAGGTAGTCCGGATCTAACACGTGCTCTGCACCTGGCTCATCTCATGGCGGGCTCTCCATAAAGAGAATCAACAGCGGTTATGCTTAAAGATGAAGACAGCAGAACCCCATAAACCCAGAGTTAATGTCTGTTAAAATTTTATCTGTACTTCCACACATGCATTGAAAGACATCTGGAAACATGAATGTGTGTGTGTGTGTGTGTGTGTGTGTGTGTGTGTGTATTATAAATACATACTATAATATATATGCAAAAAACTATACAAATAACATACATGTACATTATATATATATACATGTTGTGCATGTATACTCACACAGTTCGTGTGTCTGTGCACACACACACACAGATGGGATCACAGTACCCATACCTGCTTCCTTTGCTCATCAATACATTGTGAGCATATGTAATGAAGTGGCCACATGTTTCTGAGACACCTAGACGTAAAGTGCAAAATCAGGATTTTCTCCCCTGCCCCCGCCTAAAATTTGAAAGTACTGAGCTATCCATCAAGAGTCCACAATTCCCAAAGCTCTAAAAAATTTAACATTCAGTTAAATATCTAAGTCAGCTCTTGCTCTGTCAGCAGAGTAATCCCTAGTCATGACTAAAAATTATATATTTGCCTTTAATTGCCACATCATTATCCCTATACACCTGAGATATAAATGTAAATTCAATATTAGCTATTAAAATATGCATTTGTTTCCTAAATGGCCTTATCCAGCAAATGACTCTGCAAAATTAGGAAGAATAATAATGGATCAGGAGTGAAGAATAATAACCAGGTATCCCAACATCGCTGTAAATCACCACGTACACCCCTGTGTGTGTGTGTGTGTGTGTGTGTGTGTGTGTGCGCGCGCGCGGGGGGGTGGGGGGGAGTGTAATTATACAAAAATAAGATAAACCACAGTGCAGCCTCTGGAGTCTGCCTCCTTGAATGAATTATGGATATTAGAGGCCTATCTAAGGCAAAGTTATTAAGGAGTTTTATGGCTGGTATACAATGGGAGTCTGCAGAAAAGAATCCTGTCCTGCTAAGAAAGGGCTTTGGGTGTGTTTTAGAAGCAGTATTCCTTCCTGGTGAACGGCTCTGGCCAAAGCCAGAAGGTGATCTTCCTCTCTTTGATCTAAAAGAACAGGAAAAGGAGAAAGAGCGTGAAGGAAACCCTTTTACACCTGCAGGGGCTGCTGTCACCCCGAGTCAGTCAGGCAGGCCATGAATGACTTTGGTGACAAGGAGGGAGCCCGTCCGATGTTCCTTCCATTTCAGATCGGCCTTGGAGGATTCCCGGCTAGGTCTGCAGCACGAATACCTACCTGTGCTGTGTTCTCTCTCTCCCGATGTCTACTACAGTTTTGTGGCCCCCGGAAGTCCTGGGCTTCCAGATAAAAACATGGGATGACCGTCTCAGGTTCCTCGTCACATGGGACCGTGAGGAGTGTACGTTTCCAGGGCCTTGTATATTACGAGCACTTGAGGAAGAGAAGACAGGAAGGAACCTCAGCAGACCCGCGGATGCATAATTCACGTCAAGGGCTGCAGCTGTCCCGCGTGACAAGCCTCCTGGATGAAACGTGTAGCCAGCCTTCGTTTGTTCATAGAGGGCACCCGTTCATCCTACTGTAGAAAGTGATGGTGTCAACGCGGCAGGCGGGTAGCTTGGGCCAGAAAGGGACGTTTCTGCCGCCAGAGAGCGGGGTCTCCGGAATCCCATCCGACGTTGAAAACCTACTTTGTCAACACGCAGTCAGCTTTGAAGGGGAAGCCTCCACCATCCAGAGAGCTGGTGTCCCAGAGAGAAGCTGGAAACCCTGCAGGCACTCTGCTGCCCGTTTCACTCAGTCTAAGGAGAACAACCCCGCGACATCCCGTTCTCTTGCTCAGTGACCCACCTGCCTGGCTTTGCGTGTAGTGACTGTTTGGCACTAGCTGGTCTCGACGGGTTCCCTGCCATCGGAGGGTCTCACCATGCCCTCTGCCCCCCGGAACGGGCTGAACCCCGTGAACCGAAGCGTCTGCACATCCCCGCCGGGGTCTAATCAGTCCCGAAGGACTGGGCTCTTGTGCAGCTCCTTGCCACCTGCTGAGGCGGGCTGAGATGACGTTCCAGGCTCTGGGCTGCTGGGAGGGCCCTGCACCTGTTCCTTTCTCTTCGCGGCCACTGTAGGTTTTCACCGGGAAAACAACTCCCGGTTCTTCCAGGCAAGGTCAGCTGGGTCCTGCCGAGGAGCAAAGCAGGCTGAAGTGCCCTCTTGGCGTTTCACTTATTATCAACTGTCTAAAACCCCCGGCCGCCTCATAAGCAGACACTCCAATGGCAAACGTGTTGTTGGGCGACAAAGTGCTTCCACGCCATCAACGTCCTCCAGCAGCTTTGCCCAGACCTCACCCCAGAGGTGAGCTCCTGCAAGAGGCCTGTCCTACAATCAGAAGTGGGTGGGGAGAGGGGATGTCACTCCTTCTGGTGGCCGTCACTTGCATGTGAGTCGCCCGCCAGACCAGGTCCTGAGCAGATCTCCATTTGTTAAGTTTCACAGACTCTGATACACAAAACGCAGAACGGTTTCGCCTACAAACTCTCGTCGGCATTTCTTTTTAAAGAAAAAGTTATCTGGGGTGTCTGGGTGGCTCAGTCGGTTAAGCGGCCAACTTCAGCTCAGGTCATGATCTCACGGTCTGTGAGTTCGAGCCCCGCGTCGGGCTCTGTGCTGACAGCTCAGAGCCTGGAGCCTGTTTGCAGATTCTGTGTCTCCCTCTCTCTCTGACCCTCCCCCGTTCATGCTCTGTCTCTCTCTCTCTCTCAAAAATAAATAAACGTTAAAAAAAAAATTAGAAACAAAAAAAAAAGAAAAAGTTATCTTGCCCAAACACGTGCATCATCTGTGCTATCCTGCACAGAGAATAACAAATAACAGCATCCACGAACCTGGGACGTGACGAACTCCCGAATGGTCAGAACCCTTGGTGAGGGCCGCACCCGTGCGTGCCTCCAGCTGCGGGCAGTCTTGTCGGGTTTCCTTTTTGTGCTAAGATTCCTCCACTGAGATGAAATGGAATCAAAGAATCGCACTGAGCAGCCACTCCGGCTGCCACAGTATTTTCTCCTTACGTGTGTTTTCTACTCGCTTGTGCCATATTCGACTTATTTGCTCCCACACTGATTTTAACCACTAGACGCTGGAGGGCAGGGGTCTCGTTCTAGTCTCCCTGGTGTCTGCCCGGGGGGCACACGCTGCCTGGCCCGTGATGGGTGTTTCCGTACTCGTTCGATAGCAATATACCGAGCTCCGGTTCCGTGCCAGCCACTGAGGGATACGGCGATGAGCAGGACAGCTACTGCGTCTGCACTTGCTTTCAATAAATGAGGAGACAGGCTGGGGAAGGAAAGTGCCCAGGGCCATGCAGCTGGAATGAGACCCAGCCCGGTGCTTTTCTTCCCAAGCCCAACTGGCTAGAACACCACTTGGCATGTGGAGAGCCCCTCGGTGAGACTGTCTCTTTGGTGGCAGAGGCTGGGAATGAAGACGGGTAAAAGCAGGGGCACACAGTAGCAGCAAAGGATCCCAGGAGAAGAGACATGTCCAGGTTGTGGGTAAGAGGCAGACCGGGGCCGGCCTATTCCGACATCGGCGGCAGGACATCAGGTCTCTGGCCACCTCCCCGCAGCGGGGCGCTGAAGAACTCCAGCACAGGTCCTTGGCACTGGGCCAGCGTGCCGACTTCGGTCTTCATGCTGGAGCTGAAGAGAATAATTCTTGCCTCTTGGGTTTGCATAATTAAAAGCGAAGAGCTGAATTTGTCTATCAAGTTAAGCCCCATGAAAATGCACAGAACACCCTTAAAACATGACTCATTATTACACAGATAAATCACGCAGGGCTCCTGCCTCCAGCTTGCCGCTGAGTCCCCGACGTACAACGCAGGTAAGGCCAGCGTCCCGGGGTCAAGTCCCAGCCCCTTGGCAAGACCCAGAGGCCCCGCTGGGTGGAAATCTTTCTCCATCTCCAGGCTGCTCGTCGCCGGCTTCTGTCCTACATCCTGGCCTCAGCTGACTCCCTGAAGCTCTTCTCATCCACCACTTGTGTTTCGCCTTTGGCTTTGGCTCAGGCCACCTACGGCACCACAGTTCCGCCTTCTCTCCTTGGCTAATCCACAGTCATCCTTCTCAACTCAGCTCAGGCATCGCCTCCTCTGGGTGTTTGTTAACAGGCTCAAACCCTGCACACAAAGGTGGAGAAGCTGTCCACCCTCTGGGCTCCTGTAAGGCCCTTTATTTACTTCCCTTGTGGCACACGCCATGTGCCTGCCGACTCACCTCTCTCGTCCGATAAAGGGGTTATGCCTGAGTCCTATAACCGTGATAGCCCAGCGCTCGACCACAGCAGGCATGCAATGCGTATGTTAAATGAATGCGCCTTCAATCCAGCGTCACAGAAAGCTGCCATTTTGATACCGAAGGAATTACCATACCAGCCAACTTGCCAACTGATATTTCCTTTAAGAACAAGCACACAAAACCCCGGTAAAAATCAGGAAGGCTATTTTGCATGCTGGGAACCACAGTGTAAGTTGATCAATCTGCCGTTCCAAGGGGAGCAAGAACTGAACTGCCTTATAAGAGCTGCATGCCAGCCAATCCCATATTTGTCTATTGATGGGTCCCCAGACACCTCTCATTGAATCAGTGCTCTTGGGGTGAGCTCTCTTTCCTAGCCACCTCTGCAGGGAGTTCCATAGAAAATGGAAGAAGAAACCCAGCCAGTCCAAGGGTTGTTAATAGCTTAGTTAATAAGCTCTGCTTGGGTGAAAGTTTTTTGCTCTTCCCCTCAAACAGATTTCTAGTTAGAGCCTAGTCTCAGGCACTCGGGACCAACATGGAAGCCTTGGTGACCCCCCAGCCTGAGCTTCTCCACTGTCTGATTCCTGTTGCTGTCAAAATCCCAAACCTGGAGGTCTCTGAAGAGCCAAGGCCAGTATCAGGGCCTTTCCTCCATGCCTCCACATATTGCCCTGATATTGGGCAAAGCAGAGAGAGACTGCCCAGAATTCCTAGTAGGACATCTTTGCTA
Organism: Acinonyx jubatus; assembly: GCF_027475565.1. NCBI lineage: Eukaryota > Metazoa > Chordata > Mammalia > Carnivora > Felidae > Acinonyx > Acinonyx jubatus. The sequence continues at coordinate 10,447,420 of NC_069381.1, read as the reverse complement.
GAAGGTGAAGGGGGGGCGCTGACTTTGCTATGAGTTTTCAGGTGTTCCCATGGTCTATAAGCTGTGGAAGCTCATTAATGTCAAAAGAAGTTAAGAAAAGGTAGGATAAAGGTATCATTTCCCCTTTTCCATGAAGGAAGCTCCCAGATTGGGAAGGAGAAGAACCACATATCCTTGCCTGGAGTCTCTCTGGGCAATGTGGGATGGCCTCGGCCCCAAGAAATTGGTCAGACCGAAGCAGGTGTGCTTAGACACACCTGGAAGCTGTGCCAGGCTGGGATCGGTGGGAGGCAGTGCAGGGCCAAGAGGGAGATCCCCTCATTCAAGTTCTGCCACTTACTGACTGTGGGACCTTGAGGAATTAACCTAGCCGTTTTGGGTTTCGTCACTTACATTCAACAAAATGGGAATAATGCCAACCTCACGGTGTTGTGAAAACTGAATACACACACACACACACACACACACACACACCACAGCCACAATTCATCATCTGTGCCCTCCAGCTTGCGTTTCTTTAAAAGGAGAAATGACCACCCCTTCTGGAATTCTGTGGTTCGTCCTCCCCTGCCATCATCTTCCACAGCTGTCATGACATACCTAATTGAACAGCATTTTTTACGATCAGCTTTACTCCCATCAAGTCTTAACCTTAGTGTCATTAGACGACTGCACGCTTAACATTCAAGGGAGCTTCGTTACATGACTAGATAGATGGCATAAACGGGTTTGGACACAAATGCAAGGGACTCTTAGCCAGCAAATGACCTGACTGCTTGGAGCAGAGGTGCCCAGGCATGGTGACAGATGGACTGCTGACCATGAGCATCCAAGAGGCCCTGAGCCTCTGTGGAGGACACCGTCGGTTACACTGCCCGTACACCCTTGCCCTTAGCACATGGGTGCACATTGGCCTGACTTCCAACTGCCAATGATGCCTTCACTTCCTTGCCTTCCCTTAGCACCAGAGCTCACTTTGCTGCCAGAGGTGCCACAAAACTATGGGAATTCTCACATCAGTGACTGCTGGGAACTGGTGAATACATACCCCGGCTCCCTCCCCTATAAGGTTGGGAGTCTAACCCTGGGTTTCTCCGGTTAAGCTCCAGTCTGCTACAGAGGTAACTGGTCTGGATGCTCGGACTTCCTGGCTGCTTTCCCTTCCTGACATCTTCCTGGTGCCCCCTTTACCTCCTAGATAAACTATATGCTCTTGAATCCTCGATTCCATTTGCCTCGGAGAGGCCCAAACTAAGACAGTATCCGATGTGAAGTTTTACTCCAGAGTTGGAGAACACAGGACAATGTGGTGCGTTAGTTACTTGAAGGTCACCATACATACAATCCCCGTCTCCCAAAGATGTCCTCATCCTAATCCCTAGAACTTAGGCATATGTTACTTTACAGAGTAAGAGGGACTCTGCAGATATGATTAAATCCAAATATCTTGAAGTGGGTCTGATGTAGTTGCAAGAGTCCCTGTAAGAGGGAGGCAGTGGAGTCAGAGTGCGGAGAAGACCATGTGACAATAGGAGCCGTGGGGAACAGAGCTGGAAAAGAACGATGCTACCATTGGCTCCGAAGATGGACGAAGGGGCCATGAGCCAAGGCACAGAGGGAAAGACAAGGGAAGAGATGCTCCCCCGGAGCCTCCAGAAGGAATCGGTTCTGCTCCACCATGATTTTAGCCCCATCGGTTACATTTTGGACTTCTGGCTTCCAGACCCATAAGAGAATAAATCTGGGTTGTTGTGAGCCACTGAGGTTACGGCAGTCTGTTACAGTAGCAGCAGAAAACTAGTCCACCATCAAATCAGTGCATCACTTTTAGCGGATGCCATCTATCCCCATTTTGCAGATGGGAACACCATCACTCAGGGGTGGAACGGCCTGCCTCTGAGGTCAAAGAGTGGCAGAGTTGGGATCAAACTCAGTCTGTCCAACCTTAGCAATTAAGTCTTCTCCACCCACAACCCCAACATTGATTCTAAGAGGCCAGCTTGTAAAGCCATTACCCTGGGGTTGGTTTTCCTGTGTCTACAATGCCATTAAAAGCTTCTACAAACAAGCAACACGTCAAGCCTTGCAAAGATGATGGGAGAAGCTCACAGCACTTGACACAGGGCCAGAGCCTAACTCAGGACTCACGTAATAAAACCTGCTTTACGGGCGCCTGGTTGGCTCAGTTGGTCAAGCAACCGACTCTCAATTTCAGCTCAGGTCATGATCTCACAGTTCATGGAAGCCAGCCCCTGTTGGGCTCTGCCCTAACAGTGCAGAGCCTCGTTGGGATTCTCTCTCTCTCTGCCCCTCCCCCACTTGTGCATACGCTTTCTCGGGCTCTCAAAATAAATAAACAAACATGAAAAAAATTAATAAAAATAAAACCTGCTTAGATGAGGCCCAAGACAGAGTCACTGATTTTATTCTTTTTTTTTTTTTTGAGGGTGGGGGGGGGGTCAGAGAGAGAGGTATGTGTGTATGGGGGGGGGGTGGGGGATAAGAGAGAGAGAGAGAGAGAGAGAGAGAGAGAATCTTAAGCAGGCTACATGCCCAGCACGGAGCCCAACTTGGGGCTCAATCTAACAACCCTGGGATCATGACCTGAGCTGAAATCAAGAGTCAGATAGATGTGTAACCAACCGAGCCACCCAGGTTCTACATGCTAATTCTATTCTAGAGTGAAGTGGGCCGGCCAAGACTCCATACAGAAAACAACTGCTACCATACTTCAGAAGAAACACAAATGCTCCACTGAGCAAAAGAAATGAAATTTGAGGTCTAGCGGCCAAGGAGCATCCACCAGTGGGATGCAGGTAGGAAGTCTTTGCACCACGTCTCCGCATGAATAGCCCATGAATACAGCGTGTGCGTGCGTGTGTGTGTGTGTGTGTGTGTGTGTGTGAGACCTACACATCCTCTTTGGGACAGGCCACGACTGTCTAATGTGGGTGACGGTGTTTCAATTGAAGCTTTGATTGTTTCTTCGCGTTCCTGCAGAAACTCAGCGCCCAGGCAGTTACACTCCGCCCGCTATTCTCAGGTTGGTTCCCCCCGCGGAGATGCCCGGCGGCTCTCAGCTCCCGCGAAGGTGCTGCGGTCACAGTCAATGCGGCTTTCGGCTCGCATTTCCTCTCTCCCATCACGCATCCCGCGGGTGCCTCCTCTCAGATCTGACTGGAAACGTGCAGGATGTCCGATATGACAAATCGGGTTTTAAAACAGCCACGGGAGATATAAACAAAGAGATCTCCTTCTAGACTCTGGTATGAACTGTTCTGGGAGAAGAAGCGGAGAGGAGATTTTAATGGACTCACTGGGAAACCAGTTCAAATGAGAGAAAATAGGTGTTGATGGTGGCGGGTGAGCGGCTGACGGTCCCGACGCATTCCGTCTTTTACGGGACAAACCATGGTGAAATCCACCTTGCGCCGAGTTACCTGCATTTTGAGGTCTCCTGGACCTAGGATGTCGTGAGCGGTGACACAGCCAAACATGTCCTGGGTGAGTAAGGGAAGAATTTATTACAGAGCTTCTGGGTCGGGTAATTGTACGTTCTTTTTACAACTCTTTGTGTTAAATGAAATTTTTTCTCTGTGAAAAAATACAAGAACAGAGTGTGGTCTATAACACACAGTGGAGTATTATTCAGCCTTAAAAAAGGAAGGGCATTCTGACATGTGCTACAGCATGGCTGGACCTTGCTGGCTAAGTCAAATAAGCCAGCCACAGAAAGGACAGATATTGTTTGATTCCACTTACACAGGGTACTTAGAGTGGTCCGAGTTATAGAAACAGAGGGTGGAGGAGGAGAATGGGGAGTTAGTGCTTCATGGGGACAGAGTTTCTTTCTTTTTAAAAAACGTTTATTTAGGGGCGCCTGGGTGGCGCAGTCAGTTAAGCGTCCGACTTCGGCCAGGTCACGATCTCGCGGTCTGTGAGTTTGAGCCCCGCGTCAGGCTCTGGGCTGATGGCTCAGAGCCTGGAGCCTGCTTCCGATTCTGTGTCTCCCTCTCTCTCTGCCCCTCCCCCGTTCATGCTCTGTCTCTCTCTGTCCCAAAAATAAATAAACGTTTATTTATTTTTGAGAGAGAGCGAGAGAGAGAGGAGGGGCAGAGAGAGAGAGGGAGACACAGAATCCAAAGCAGCCTCCAGGCTCCGAGCCGTCAGCACAGAGCCCGACGCGGGGCTCGAACTCACAAACCGCTAGATCATGACCTGGGCTGAAGTCGGACGCTTAACCGACCGAGCCGCTCAGGCGCCCCTCATAGGCACAGAGTTTCAATGTTGCAGGATGAAAAGAGTTCTGGAGATGGATGGTGGCCACGAACGTGTTTAATGCCATTGAGCTGCACGCTTAAGAATGGTTAAAATGGTAAAATTTTATGTCCTGTGTATTTTACCACACACACAAAAAATATGTAACAACTTCAAGAAGCATTCTAGAGCTGAAACGGAGCTGTGGGATTTGGGAGCTGAAAGGGATTACAGTCATGAGCTGGTCAGTCCGGAGTTTCTACAATGTCAGTGTTGCAACAGATCAGTCAGGGGCGACCCAGGCATTTCAGGCCTAGTATTCACCCAGGAGAAGCAAAAACCTAATTCGACAAAAGACTTGCATACAAATGTCTGTAGGAGCTTTGTTCACAAGAGTCTAAAACTGGAACCGATCCAAATGTCCGTCAATAGATCAGATAAACTAATTGCGGTTATATCGGTACAATTTAGTAATCCTCAGTGATAAAATGAATGAATATGGAACGCACAACACCTTGGATAAATCCCAAAAATATTTTTCCGAGTGAAGGCAGCCAGAAATGAGAGCATAGCTATTGTAGGATCCATGGCTGTAAACGACAAAACTGATCTCTATTGATGGAACTCAGAACGGTGGTTGCATGGGAGGAGGGCAGTGTGGGAATTTTCTAGGGTGATAGACATACTTGATATCTCCATAGGAGTGTGGATTATATGGGGCGCCTGGGCGGTTCAGTCGGGTAAGCGGCAGACTCTCGATGCCGGCTCTGGTCATGATCTCGCAGTCGTGAGATCAAACCTCATGTCAGGCTCCGTGCGGAGTGTGGAGCCCGCTTGGGATTCTCTCTCTCCCCCTGCCCCTCCCCCCAACTCACGAGCTCCCTCTCTCTCTCTCAAAATAAATCAACGAACATTAAAAGAAAGAAGTATGGATTACATGAGTGTGTGCATTTATCAGAACTCATCACACTGTATACCCAAGATCTGTGCACTTCAACTGCACGTGAGTTACCTTACAATCTTTAAGGAGGATAATTTTACAGAGTCACTCAGGGAGCTTATCAAGAATATCGCCACCCCCCCCCCCCCCCCAGAGCTTCTGGTTGAGTTGGCCCATAGCGGGAGTCAGCCTCCGAAGGCTTCAAATATCCACAGGCCAGTTGTATGGCCAACTGGCTGTCAGCCACGTCACTCCCTCCTGCCATGTTGGTCTTGAGGTCTTGAGACAGAAATGCCTTCCCACAGCCCTTTCTCCCTGCATCCTTCACCCTGGAAGGTGCTGCCTTGGACCTCGGCTCACAGAGCACAAGTCACTTCTCAGGTGTGCTCAGTAATACCAGACCAAGTCCTTTCTTAGGCAGAGGGCAGGAATGAGGTCCTGGGGAGCCTGACTGCCCGGGTTCAAACCCCAACGCCTCTCTGACTAAGCTAAGGAACCTCAGGCAAGTCCGTATGCCTCAGTTGTCTTATCTTAGCCCTCCCAGGATTAGCTAATTCCTAGAGACAGCAAACAGCTAGCCTGTGAGCCTGCCTTTGACATGCACACCAACCAAGCCAAGGTCCACACCCCCAACCAGCTCCTTTATCAAACCCTGACAAAGCAAGCCAACATTTCCCTTGACCGGAATTGCACCAGGGTCAGGAACCAGACAACCAGGACCACCAGGACTGTACAGAGTCCCCCCCAAATTATTCAGATTTCGCAGTCCTAAGCTTATTTATCCTACCTTACCTATCCGTTCTGAGAATACCCCAGTAAACGCTCTGGCCTGTGCTTTCTCCTTGCCCCCTTCTCCCTCCTGACTTGGTACTTCCCCATGTAGCCCTGCACGGTGTGGCCTTTTCTCCCTCTTCTTTTGGGAACTACGAATCACAACAACCTTTTCAATAGCAATTACCTCCTGGTCTCTTGGCTTTACCAAACCCGTATAAACCCACAAGTCCAGGTGCACTCTAATCCAAGTATGGAAAGAGTGCCCGGCACATAGCAGGTCTGCGAAAGGTTGAGTTTACGAATGAACAGAATGTCTTGCTACTTTTTCACGGCACTCACCGCAACGTGTGATCATATGTTTGGGGGATTCTTTGATTAACACGTGTCTCATTAGCCTCTCAGCTTTTTTTTTTTTTTTTAACTTTTTTTTTAACGTTTATTTAATTTTGAGACAGAGAGAGACAGCGCATGAACAGGGGAGGAGCAGAGAGAGAGGGAGACACAGAATCTGAAACAGGCTCTAGGCTCTGAGCTGTCAGCACAGAGCCCGACACGGGGCTCGAACTCACGGACTGTGAGATCGTGACCTGAGCCGAAGTCAGACGTTCAACCGACCAAGCCACCCAGGCGCCCCAGCCTCTCAGCTTTGAGAAGGAAGGCTGATATCCAGTTTCTTATTCACTATTAAACCACCAGCTTCTAGCCAAGGACCAGACAGAGACTTGACTGATGACGGAGGATGCACTGGTTTTGCAGTCGAGCCCCCTCCCTTAGTAGGTAGTGAAGTCTAAGCCCGGGGTGGGGGTGTGACGACTCACCAAATCCCACAGCGCATTTGAGGTGGAGCTAAGGTGTCAGGGCCCCTCGACCCTCAAGGTCCCTTCCCCCATACCAGGCAGTCCCCCCGAAAACCTGTGAGCAATTCACGTCCCTCGAACATCCCTGTCTGCACATGCTGAAGCTGCGTGGGTGTTCAAGAAGTTCTGGAATGTCTCCTTGCTGGGCTACGGTCCTTTGCACACCCCACTGACCTTGTTCTCAGTCATTTTACACATACGTGCCTACATACAGATACATACACATATACACATACGCACATATATGTATTTTCCTGTCGCAGCTTTTTGACGTATTGGTGTAGACCTTGAAACTATTTTAGACTTGGCAGGCCATGTCCTGATCCCACTTCATAGATGGGAGCTGGCTCACGGGATCCTAATCGACGATTCCTGAGTGGCCTCCTCACATATGACGTAATTGCAACGCTGAATCTCAGCTCTTCCCGGAGGGAAGCCTGGAGTAACTTCCCTCAGCTTCAGGGTAGTGGGTGCCTGTCATCACCAAGGCCTGGGAATCTTAGGGCCTGTCATCAACTCTCGGAGTTCTTGGATTCCACTCCCAAGCCCCCAAGCCAGAGAGACCAGCTGCTGGTCTCAGGGGTGAGCAATTCATAAGCCAGCTGACTTCCGCAGCTTGAAAGGGTCACTTAGGTTGACCGTGGAGATATGTCTGCCTTTCCAACGGGAGTCATGGGTATCACCCTTCAAGTTCCAAGAATCATTTTAATGGTGGCCAGGTCTCCAAAAAATAAGACATATAATTATCCCCACATGTCCCTGAACCCAAGAGACAGCAGCATGGGGTTGAAGAAAGGGCCTAGGTCTTGGGGCTTGGGTCCCAGTCAGGCCTTCAGCCACCCTTTGACCTTGGTCATATGATTCAATTTCTTAGGTTCTCAGCCTTCTTTACAAAATAAAGACGATAAGGTCTATTATGTGAAGCAAGACATGCAAAGCTCTTGTCACAGTGCCAGGCACACAGCAGGCACTAAATAAATGTTGAAATATGAAGACGATGCTGTCAGTGATGATAACACACCAGCTGAATGCAGCCTGACAGCTTACTCAGCCGCCTTCTCATACATTGTATGTATGTGTGTTTATTTATTTTGTCAGTGAGATATAATTCATAGCGAAAAAAAATATTTACACTTTTCAAGTATGTATTCAGTGATTTTCCGTCTATTCACAAAGTTGTGCAACCATCATCACTACATAATTTTCATCAGCCCCCAAAGAAATCCTGCACCTATTAGTAGTCACTCCACATTCTCCCCTCCCTCCAGCCCCTGGAAACCGCTACTCTGCTCTCTGTCCCTATGGATTTGCCTCTTCCGGGTATTTCGTAAGAATGGACTCCCAGTACATAGCCTTTGTGTCTGGCTTGTTCACTTGGCATAATGTTTTTGAGGCCCGTCCATGTCGCGGTATGCGTTACTCCTTTTTATTGCCAAATAATATTCCATCGTAGGGATCTACCACTTGTGTTGATCCATTAATCAACCGAAGGACATCTGGGTCATCTCCACTCTCTCGTGCCCATCCATTATTTTATTATCACAACCTTCCCTACAGGAGAACAGAGCAGGTATAATCTCACCCATCACAGAGATGGGAACAAAGGCTCAGGGAGGGGAAGTGACCTCTCTAAGGTCACTTAGCTGGCTGGACACATGCTAGGGATCAAGGTCAATCACCCTGACCAAGCTCAGTCAATGCCTCAGAGCGAGACAAGAAGGACCGGTGTTTTGTGTTTGTAGAAGGAATCCAACAGCATATTAAGATCATTTCAGCTTGGCCCTGCGGGCAGGGGAATGAGCATAATTAAAGATTATCGTGCTTTGTAACCCCAGCAGGGTAGTCAACAGCTGATTCCAAGTGGATTGGTGCCAGCATCTAAGAAGGGAAGACAGCTTATTCTTACTAACTAGAAAACCCAGGAAAAACCCAATCTCATGCTCAGGGCTTTGCCTGGGGACACCCAGGTTGCGTGTGGTGGTCACCCTCCCTCCACCATTCCCGACAAGTCACATCAGATTCTCCTCTGCCTCCTTTGTATTTTTTGCCCCTTTTTAGCCCTCTTGTGCTCAGATCTGGAGGGGCTAAGCATACACGTGGCAGACAGCAAAGCCAACAGGAAAGTCACCCACAATCAGGGGGAAAAAGGCAGCAATAACCCACAAGGCAAGAAGGGAGTCTCTCCTATCAAAGACAGGGCCGGAAATTCCTCTGCGAATGATAACTCCTGGGAAGTTCCAAGTTCACATGCAATGAACAAACCATTATTGAGCACGTACTTTTATTCAGTATTCATTCACCAAAGTATTTATTCTGCACCTACTGTGTGCCAGGTCTGGAAGCATCAGAAGACAAAGAAGAAAACAGAGTCTGTCTCTGAGATTCAAATTCTCATGATGGAGACAGATCAAAGGTAGGAGGAAATAGAGAAAGTAATAAAGGAAGGAAATGAGGTTGGGGTGGGGGGGGGCGCACAGTCAGTCTGCCCCGCTGGACTAGGTGCCACACACATTGCTATAGGCGTTGAGGACACAGTCACGAAAGGCCCAGGAGCATCTTCTAAGTGGACGACCACCGCAGCAGGAAAAGCAGCTGAAGCAGGAGGGGAGGGTTTATGGGGAACATGCCCCGAAGTCCATACGGCCACCCACCACCTCTCTGGGCACCTCCTATACGTGTCCAGGGGGCACCCCGAGGGCCCCTCGTGCTGCTGAGCATCTGTGCCTCACTCTGAAGACGTGACTTCCGGGGCCCCTTCACAGCTGCCCCTCCACCATCAGGTCAGGGTGTGACTGATCTTGCAGAATGAACGCAGCATAGCCCGTGACGGGCTGTGGCTTTTGCTCTTGGCAGCCGTGATATCCCCAGAGGAGGAACAAACCAGCTATCTCAATGGGCTACACGAAATAGCACAGTCCCAACCACTCTGTCCAAGTAACTGACATCATGGGACGGACCCCAGTGCCAGTGTGGGGCACCTGGAAGGGAGGGAACACGGATGCTGTGATGAGAAAATCTCACTGAGAACATCTGCAGACAAAGTCATTTCCCAACTGATTTCGTGGGTTGTTTTTTTTTTTTTTAATCCTTTTTAATGTTTATTTGTTTCTGAGATACAGACAGAGCATGCGCGGGGGAGGGTCAGGGAGAGACGGAGACACAGAATCCAAAGCGGGGCCCAGGCTCTGAGCTGCCAGCACAGAGCCCGACGCGGGGCTCGAACTCAGGAGCCGTGAGATCATGACCTGAGCCGACGTTGGCTGCTTAAACTGACTGAGCCACCCAGGCACCCCCGCCACTGATTTCATTTTTCATCCAAACCCCTGTCTAGCTCCAGCTAAGGACCCACTCACACCGCCATGGCGTGAGTGGACAGCAACATCCCCAAGTCAGCCTAGAACCAATGGCTGATACAGTCAGCCTCGCGTCTCTGCTCAAGCTTCGAACTGCCCAGCTTGCCCTGGTGAGCAAAGAAGGCTCGGGGATGCAGGAGTGATATCTACCTGGGGAGGTGACATCTACCTCCAGGGGGCAGAGACTGTTAAGGGAGAGGAGGGGTGTAAGCCCGGCACCTACAAAGCGCCCCTTCCCTCCCAAGTCCAGGACGAGCCTTGCTTTCAGCCGTGAGTCCACTAAGCTTCTCACATCCCTACACAGCTGGCTCACGGTCCCGTGGTGACCACAGATGTATTTAGAGAGAAGGTATTTTCCAGTTTTGCAGGCAAGATCTTCTTGGCATCCAACAGTTCTACTGTTCCCCTCAATGCTTCCTAATGAAGACACACAGAAGATCTGCCGGAGAAGCCAGCAGATCAGGGCCAGTGACACAGGACTGGAGACGTGAACTGGAGAAATCCAGGCTCCGCGCTGGAGGTGGCCACCCGTCTGTCTACCTTTGAGCGAGTTTCTGCTCCTCTCCGAGGCTCCGTTTCCCCATCGAAAGATAAGAAGGCTGGATTGCACTGGTGCGTCTAGAACCTCCACGTGCACAAGAATGGCCTGAGAAGCTGGTTGAAACTCACATCTGTGGGCATCGCCCCAGAGTTGGATTCGGTAGGTCTGGGGATGGGGCAAGGAAGTCTGCATTCTAATCAAGGTGCAGTGGTGAATCAGATCCATGGAGAGTGAGGACCACACTTGACAAACTCTGGACTCAATGAACCATAAGGGCCTTTTTAAGATTCTGAGTGTTGAGGGCCTCCTGGGTGGCTCAGTTGGTCAAGCATCCAACTCTTGATTTTGGCTCAGGTCACGATCTCACGGTTCGTGAGACCGAGGCCTGCACTGGGCTCTGTGCCGACAGCGCGGAACCTGCTTAGGATTCTCTCTCCCGCTGTCTCGGCCCTTCCGCCTCCCAAAGTAAATAAACAAACTTAAAAAAAAAAAGATTCTGAATGTTAAAGCTGTTAGGGCTCCTCAGTCTGGCAAGAGGAAGCTCAAGGAAGAGGTGGGGAGGGGGGCGCTGGCCCCCAAAACTCGGGAGAGATTTGGTATGAAGATGCTGACTTGTGCGGATTCCTGGTGAGTTTTATTCACAAACACTCTGGCATCTCCTGCCTTCGTTTCCTTGGCTCACATCCCTGAGCCCGCCCGATGTGCAGTGGGGACTACACGCCTCTCTCCTCCAGCTGCTGAAACTTGGGGGCTGGTCCTCAGAATCTGGAAAGGCCCTGCCTCCCCCACGTTCTGGATGTCAGGTATTCTTTAACCAAACTGCTTGCCTATCATGCATGCTTTTGTTCCAGCCGTCATCAGTTCCTACATCAAAATAATCAAATCGTCACGAGCTTGTGACTGCTGCTTCTGGGAAGGAGCACCTGGCCGCTGTGAAACCATTACCCGGGGCGTGGGAGAGGAGCTTTTCCGTGGATGGTAGGACAGCTCTGTGTCCTCTGCAGAATCTATCTCCAGCCGAGGCCTGGAAGCGGGGCTGGGAAACCTCAGGGCAGCGTAACTTGTTGCTGCCTCAGATGGGAAGTCGGGGACAGCGGAGATCCTTTGGCGGGTCTCCCTCGCTTACAGCCTGAAGCCTCTAGCTCACAAGGATGCCAAAGCTCAATGGAAGGCCTTGCCTAGGCTATTAGGCACCTGCCATTCCTCCGGGTCACCCTAAGCTTTGAACACTCTGCCTGTAGTCGGAGAGTTCCTTACTTAGGAGCCCTTTGCAAATGAGAAGTGACAAGTTTTCCTTCTCGGCCTCCTTTGCACGTGACCTGGGCTCCAACACTCCGATTACGCCCAAGCCGGACTCAGGCTCGTGGCCGGGAGAGACGGGCACTGGGCAGATCTCAGGCAAGGGCCCGGCCACTACATCCAGTCTGCGGAGATGGCCCTGACAACAGCTTAGAGGTGGCACTTGGTGCCCAGCATCGGGGCACTTTGTTCTCAGAGGTGGCGGCACGGGTGTCTCCAGGAAGCAACTCTGTGACGATGATCTTGCTCCGTAGCTGCCCTGAGCCCAGCTGCCCGACCTCTGGAGATTCTGTGAGCCCCCTGATGACCTCTGCCTGCTTAAACTGGCCAGAAAGCAATTCTGCTGTCTGCACCAAGGCACCTGGGTACAGGTGGTAACCCTGAGTGCTACCAGAAAAGGGAGAAACGATCGCTTGGGTGGGACCTCAGGCAAATGAGCTTTCAAAGATCCTCAGCCCGGCAGTCCTTCAAGAAAGCGCCACACAGTTATGGAATTGACCTGTCAACAGGGAGGGGCTCTGGCCAACATCACACTCGAAGGTTCCTCCTCCTCTAGAGACAATAGTGACCTGTCCACGTGACAGTCCAGCCAAGAATACTGGGCAGAGGACACGGGAGAGAAAACCTGACTGGTTTTTTTCTTCTTCTTAATCTACTCCTCCATTTGGAGGAAATGAGCTAAAATAAGTGAACCTTGAAGCGAAGGCTGTGGCCTGGGGTGGGCTTTTGTTCCGGAATCAGGGGAGCGAATGCAAATGAACCCAGAGCTGTCCTTCCCATTGTGGCCCTGATCTCTTTGACGTCACACACATTAGGCAAATTCCGCCAGCTCAGTCTCCATCAATAACCCCCGCGGGGATGACGCGTCTCCCAAGAGAGAAAAAGGACAAATTCTCAGGCACGGATGTTCATTTCTAGGCTGCGGAACCTCTAAAGTAATAAAAGGCCAACAATAATTAGAAAGTGTTTTTGTAATACTCTCCTCTCGGAAGACAGTAACACACAAAGGTGCTCGGAGACTCGTGCTAATGGGAAAATGGGATGTTCTGAAAAGAGCCCCTTTGAATCTGCACTCCCCGGCCAGCTCCCCGGCAGTTGCAGATGCACAGATTAAGGGTCTGGCTTTCCAATTTTCAGAAAATACAGGGCAAGAACTTTCTGGATGGAAGTGAGGCTTAAAAAGAAAAAGAGAAGAAAGGCGGTGAATTAAAAGGAGACACAGACATTTATGTTCATTCTTACTTTTCTCAGTTCCATAGAGTTTCCTTCCCGAGCATCATGAAATTAGGATGTTTCCAAAAAAAATACACGGGCTCTTTGTCCATTGGGGAAAACTCTACTGCCCTTCTCTGAATGTCCAAAGGCAAGAACAATGGGTGATGGGCATATCTCACAGCCTGACCACAAACACATCAAGTGTGGGCCCCAGGAGCCGGTACAAAGCAAGCCTTTAGTATACATCCTATGATTGGTTGAGGGAAGGAAGGATGAAATAAATAGCTCTCCATTCCCCTAACCTGTGGCCTGGCACCCATTTCCTCTCCACTCCTCCAAAAACCTGGACATCTACTCATTCACTCAATAACTATTTATTGAGCCCCCGCTATGTGCCAGGCACTGTTCTAGGTGTTGGGGTGGGTTACAAGGTGGATCAGACAGATGGAAGTCTTGCCCTTCTGGATCTTAAATCTTAATAGGGGAAGCAGGTTATCAATAAGACACACGTAAGTTAAATTATGTGAGATCGTGGCATGTGCTTCGGAGACGGAACGGAACAGAGACGAGGCACAGGAGGTAGCAGGGGAGGGTTGCGACCTCATTGTCTCTGAAAGCAACTTAATATTAGCCGGTTGGACTCATTTAAGTGCTCCTTCCTCCTGATGTCTTTGCTGGCCATCCTGGCCCATTTATTGATGGTGAGCCGACTTCTCAGTGACCCTGTCTACCTAGGGTTTCTCAACATCGGCATTACTGACTGACATTCTGGCGGGCTCGTTCTCGGGTTGTGGGTGTCCTGTGCCTTGTGCGATGTTTAGCAGCACCCTTGGCCCCTACCCACTCCGTATCAGTAGTACTTAGACCCCCAGCTGTGACAACTAAAATGTCTCTGGACGTTGCCGATGTCCCCTGAGGGGTAAACGTCATCGTGGTTGAGAAGCAATGGTCTACCTGGCTGTTCAAACAGTGCCAGTGGGCCAGCAGTATGAGCACTGCCTGGGGATGGGCCAGAAGTGCAGAATCTCAGGTATGACCAGATCTGTTTAATGAGCATCAGTATTTTAACAAGGTCTTTGGGCGGTTCATATGCACATGAAGTCCCGGGGAAGCAGGGGTCTGCACCACTCACTGGACCCTTACAGCCATGATTCTCGAACATGGTATGCATCAGACTCCCCTGGAAGGCTGCTACAAAGTAGGGGTGGCCAGGCTCTTCCCCAGATCTATGGAACCAGAATCTAATGGCATGGGGTAATGGTATCTGAATTTCTGGCCAACTTCCCAGGTAACTGACGCATACTACCATTTGAGAAGCATTGTATCGGACCAGTGGTTCTCCACATACGGTCCCCAGACCAGGAGCCTCTTGGTACCTATTAGAAATACAAACCGTCAGGCCCAACCTCAGACCCACTGAAGCAGAAACTCCAGGGCGGGGATAAGCAGTCTGTTTTAACAAGGCTTCCAGGTGATTCTGAGGCTCACTCAACTTCGAGAACCACTGTCTTTGACTGGAGGGTTACAAACACAATAGCCTTCAGGGATACAGGCATGAAGGTATGGAACGAATAAAGGTGAAATATCTGGAAAGGACCTGTAGTCAACCAGAGACTCTAAGTTCTTGCTGATAATATTTGGATGAAAAACAAGACAGAAAGAAAAAGAAAGCTCCCTGGCCAAATAAAACCTCTGCAGACCCAATCAGCAGGGGGAGGGGGGCTCCCATTTGGCCATCTTGCAAGAGGTAATACCTTATATGGCTGTCGTCTTCCTAAGAAAACCTGGATGCCTCCTCAAGTTAGCAGTGATCTCCTTGAGGACAGATCTCTAGTTTGCGGTAACCTGTAATAAGCTGGTGACACCCAGGGAGTGCTGGTCAGATTCTGATGAATTCTCATTGCGCCAACTGCTTCCAAACAAAAAATGCACAGAGGAAAGTCTCGGCTGGGAGAAGCTGGCATGTGGAAGACCAGGTTCTCAGGGCAAAGGTTGCACGAGAGCAGGGTTTCTCAACCTTAGCTGCGTGGACAACTAAGATGCCACGTAGGTCTTTGTCATGGGGGCGGGGAGGCTGTCTTGTTCCTCGAGGTCGCTTAGCATCACCCCTGACCTCTGCTCACCAGATGCTGATAGCCCCCCACCCAACCAGAAATGTTCCCAGGCATTGCCAAAGGTCCTCTGGGGGCAAAACTGTCTCTGGCTGAGAACGACAGCATAAGAAGCAGGAAAGGACCAACACGAGAGAAAAATCGGCCTTAATGTTTAACCGAGGTCCTGTTTTTCACAGGGTGACCCCGGCCAAAGATAGCATTGCCATCCAGGGTACAACTCCCCTGGGAGGGGGGGCTGTCTTTTCTCTGGAGTAACCTTCAGGCTGCCTTGAGCTTTGTTAGATCTCGGTCAAGGGCCCCTCGTCCCCTCATCTAATCCTCCTTCTCCCCTTGCCTTGCACACCTGCTGCTCCCCAATAAACCCTCTGCACTTTTAGCTCCGTGCCCACGTCTGCTTCCAACATGGGAGCATCAGTAATGTGCCGGGCACCGCAGCCTAAGTCCTGAGCCTGACCTGCCTTGTGCTCCTCGTCTGTTCAAAACACCTGAAGAATAGAGAACCCTTGAGTGGTTCTCAACAGACCGAAGATGTTAGCTAACCACATCCATCCTCCCGATGAAGGCAGTGAGGGCTTCCCAAGCTGGGACAGGGGTGGATGGTGGGCGCCTTCAATAAGGGTTCTCAGCCTGTCTTTACAAGGCCCGTCATTCTCACGCGATAGAAGAAACTCCTTGTGATAACATCAGGCGAAAAGATATTTACGAACACAAGTCTCTGAAAATCCCCCTTCGTCCAAGTCCGTGATAAATGCTCTCTGTCTGAGGGGGTCTCCAGCGTCTCTGTGTGGCTTCCATTCCGTGCACTGCTCTGGGAGGAGAGAATTCCAAACCCAACTCCTTTTAAATACGTAACAGATGACAGTTACAAATCGATGGCAAGTGTGTGAGCTGCAGCCGGCTTCCTGCCAGTGGCAGGCACCTTTTCTATTATTTATTTTTAAACGATAAAAGCTCAAAGATGCATGTCGCAGAAGGGGAGAGTCGCACACGAGCAGGAGTGCGTGCCACGTGGAATGGCCCACGTGAGACAAGAGGGCCCATCTCCGTGTCAGAGAAGGACTGGCCTTCCAGACTCTTTGGGGGCACTTTTTTGGTTCAGCTGAGGGTGGCCCGAGTCTAAGTCACAAGCGCCCTGAGTAGCCTGCGGTCGCGGCACTGTAGCAGCCCCCTGACACCCTCGCTGTCCACAGTCACCAGCTCCTGTGTCTCTCCTGTGCCCCGGGTCCTGCTGATTCAAGAAAGGGAAACAAAATGGTGCCCTGGGGTCTACGGGCAGGGCAGCCGGTGTGTGGGGGGGGTGATGGGTTTCCTCCACACGCACACAGGATTTCCAGAGCCCCTCGGGATTTCTCAAGGCAAATTTAAGGACAAGGACCTGCCTTTCTTCTCTTTGAAATGCTGAGTATGGGAAGCAGGGCTGCAAACAGCAAAGGCATTGTGCTCAGAGAAGGGGTCTGTGGCCTGTCAGAGAGCTAAGGCAGAGGACGGCCACCGCAGCCCAGGGACGTATGAGGAGCCCCTGAAGCAGGACTGTGTGCTCCCCTGCCCGACAGCGAATGGGAAAAATCTGAGAGTTTTTATTAAAGATGCTTCCACTTATAAGAAAGGAAATTACATATAAAGTTCCCGAGTTTCCCGGAGACTTGATCCCGCTCTCCCCATTTCTCTTCCTAATTAAAGATGTATTCAGAGGTGCAGGAATATCTCTGTGGAGTCTTATGATCCTAGCATTTTTCAGCAACATCTGAATCAGTGGGCTTTTTCCTGTGGTTCCCTCCTTATCATCTTTTTTTTTTTTTTTTAAATGCTTATCTATTCATCTTGAGAAAGATGGAGAATGCGGGCGGGGAAGGGACAGAGCGAGAGGGAGCGAGAGAATCCCAGGCAGGCTCAGGGCTGTCGGCGCAGAGCCCGACACAGGGTTTGATCTCATGGGAATGATGAGATCATGACCTGAGCTGAAATCAAGAGTCAGACACCCAGGGGCGCTTGGGTGGCTCAGTCGGTTAAGCTCCGACTTCGGCTCAGGTCAGGATCTCACAGTTGGTGAGTTCGAGCCCCGTGTCGGGCTCTGTGCTAACAGCTCAGAGCCTGGAGCCTGCTTCCGATTCCATGTCTCCCTCTCTCTTTGTCCCTCCCCTGCTCACATCCTGTTTCTCTCTGTCTCTCAAAAATAAATAAACATTTAAAAAATTTTTTAAAAAGAGCTGGGTGCCCAACCGAGCCAGCCAGGCACCCCGCTTCCCTATCCTTTGTGAGTACTGTCACACCACAGTTTGTCCCACACTGCAGCCTAAGGGATTTCTATTTTCAAAGGGAAGATGAAGAAGATATATTTGAAGGTGCGAAGTGTGGGGAGTCAGGGTTTTGTTCTGGTTCAGCTCCAAGGGGCAATCTGATCACCAGAGTTGTATGTAAGGGCACCTAATCAGACACTGAGAGCTATTTTCCTTGATTTCCTTTCCTCTTCTCTCTTTCTTTCTTTTTCTTTTCCTCTTTCTTTCTTTCGCACTCATCTACAGATACTGCAGAGAAGGTGGGTTGCAGCTGTGGGCAGTTATCTGGATCAACTTGAAGCCCCGTGTTTTGAAGCTTTTCAGTGGGAATCCTTCCACCCAGGAGGCAAGGTGGTTCCCACCAGGACACCCCTTCCCATTTTCTCTGTTTGCTCCGGAATAATTACAACCCGAAGAGAAATCTGCCTGAGGTTAAAGTCAGCTGTTTGGTTCGGATAAAATACAGCCAGTCTGCCTGGAAAAACGTGACGGATTCAGTGTTCCTGTGCTGTGGGTGAATTCAGACCCTCAAACGCATAATCAGAGGCGCGCGCGGTTAAGAGAATGGCACAGGCCTCTAATGTTCTTGCGAAAACGGTAATTTCCTCAGCTTCCTTGTGCTCGAGGAGTTGGGGACAAATGGATCATTGGCTGAATGGCTCCCCGGCGTATACTCACCTACAAGTCTCCTCGTCAGGGTGATTCAGACCCTTTGGAAGGGCCAGGTCTTCAAGGAAAGCCACTCATCAGGCGCTCTAAGGATGCCGATCAACTGTTCCAGCTCCAGAGAGAGCAAGGGCTCACATCTTGCCTTGCTTCCCCTCGTTTGTCACGTGGGGATTGTGGCTGGCAACATGGGTAGTAGCCGTAGTGGGTTGAATAATGTCCCGCCCCCTCCCCCCAATGCCCCCATTCAAGTCTACCTGGAATCTTAGAATATGAACCTAATTTGGAAAAAGGGTCTTAATAGATGTAAGTAGTTATGGAATCCAGAGACGAAATCTTAGATTTAGGGTGTGTCCTTGTGAAAAGAGGAGAAAACCCAGAGAGACACTGGGGAGAAACCCACGAGAAGACAAAACAGGTGTTGGTTGGAAAGAGAGATTGGAGTAAGGTTGCCATAAACCAAGGAACTCTGGGAGCAAGAAGAGTCGAGGAAGGACCCTTCCCTCGAACCTTCCGTGGGTGTGTGGGCTGGCTGGTGCCTTGATTTTGTACGGCTGGCTTCCCCCACTATGAGAGAATATATTTTTGTTGCTGTAAGTCACCACTTTGTGGTAATTTGTCATGGCAGCCCTAGAAAACTCATATACGAGCTTCATTACTGCATTCTATTACATTAGTATAGATACTATACTGGTGGCATATCTTAATTATGCACCATTCCCCAAGTTCTGAATCTCCAGGTCTCTCTCTCTGCAAACCTTTTCCTTCCTGGAGCCTCCAAATTGCAAAGGGAACATGAAACCATTGGGCCCCAGGGGTGGGAGGTGAGAAGCTACCCAAATAAGGTGGCTGTGTCTTAGCAAAACACCTAGAGGGACCCCTGGGTCGCTCAGGTGGTTGAGCGCCCGACTTCGGCTCAGGTCACGATCTCGCGGTTCGTGAGTTCGAGCCCCGCGTCGGGCTCTGTGCGGACAGCTCGGAGCCTGGAGCCTGCTTCGGATTCTGTGTCTCCTTCTCTCTCTCTCTGACCCTCCCCTGCTCACACTCTGTCTCTCTCTCAAAAATAAACAGACATTAAAAAAAATCAAAACAAAACAAACAAAACAACTAGAATACAAACAGCTAAGATGATAAGAGTCGATGGGGATTCAGCATCTGACAACGGGCCAGTCGGTGCCAAACACTCTTTGGGATTTTCAGGCTGAATCCTTGGGAGGTCGGGGTGATCATCCCCTGTGCTTTCACACATGGGGAACCAGCCGCTGGAGGTCAAGTTCCTCCATCGGGCAGAACTGGCTTTGTCTCCAGGCCTGCAGTGCCTGCGTCCTGAACCAGCATTCTGCCACCCTCTGCCTCTCCACCCTGCTCGAACCCTAACAAGCACCCTAGGGTTGACTCTTGCAACCTCAGCTTTCTCGACACCAGGTATAAACGGATAGCACTTAAATAATTGATCTTGAGGGAAACGAAGCCATTGCATAACTTATTCATCAATCACTCTATCAGCACAACCGATAAATGTCATGCTTTTCATGACTAACTATTCAGGGGATGAAGAGGTAAACAGTGGTAACACGTTTCAATGCGCTTATTATTATTATTTTTTTAAAGGCAGCTATCGGACATTCTTGGAGATTGCTAAAAGGTAACAGAGAGAGGTTTGCTTAATTGGCTCAGATCTCCTGTTCATCGGAATGCTGTATTGTCCCGTTCCCAAGAGATGCTGTTGGCATGAGATACAGGACGGGGCAAGTCACAGCCTCTGCTTACAGTGTTTGTGTGGATAAGACCACTTTGTGGGGGGCGGGGTGGAAAGAGGGACACATGGGCAGCTCCAAATGCCTCGCTAAGAATACAAAGCCAGGCTTGTTCCTAGGCAGGGGGACCGTGCTGATGGTTCTCAAACACTGGGCATCAGCATTAGAGATGTAAGACTGTCACGTCAGGAGAAACAGAGATGGATGTACACAGACTTCCGAAGAACTGAAATACTCATGCTTTCGGGGTTAGGGCTGCTACCATCAGTGCCTGGGACGCGGTGAGCTAAGCAACGCCTTCTTCCTCTAACAGTCAGTCCTGAAGACGACACTCAAGGAGCGGACCGAGATACACCCAGATGGCAACTGTAAGCTTCGAGGGTGTGTGGCTGGCTGTCCATTCCCTAAAGCTGACCAACATTGAACCTTCCAGCCTGTGGTGTCAGCAGCCCATTGACCCGCCATGGCAGATGCCCCAGAAGTCTCGTCTGGACTTGAGCACACAACAGGCAACTAGTCCAAAGACTAGTTGGTCAATCAGTCCAAAGAAAATGGTCACCGTCCAGTCCATCGGGGATAGGCCTCTGCGAAAGCCTGCCCACTGGGGAGCGGGGCTAATGAAGTTGGTGCGCTTGGCCTCTCCCCTGGGAAACGTCTCTCCTTCCTGACCTGGGGCACACACACACACCTCATAAAACCATACAAGACGGGTATGATTACAAAGCCACTTTACTGATGAAGAAACGGAGGTAAAGAATAGTCCTCGGGATCATGCAGCTAGGAGTGGTGAAGCTGTGATTCTACCTCAGGCCTCGCTGACTTGAGAAGCCATGCCCTTAAGGGGTCAGCAGACTGAGGCCCACTACTTGTTTTTGTAAATAAAGTTTTATTGGTAACACAGCCAAACCCATTCATTTATGTATTGTCTACAACTGCTTTTCCTGTTTCAGCGACAGAGTTAAATAGTTGCCACAGACACTGAATGATCCACAAAGCCCAAAATGTTTACTATCTAGGCCTTTACGGAAAGTGTGCTGGCCCCTGCTCTTAACCATAACAATGTTCAATTTGATCAAAGGTGCAGGGGCCCCAGCACACAAAGCAGGGGTGGCTGAACCAGGTGGGAGGGTTAGAGGGCCCTTCCGGACGGAATCACCAGAGACCAGGACCGTCCTCATATCCTTTAGTCATCGTCTCTGACCTCTATCTAGCATTAGGATCATCCCTTCCCATGGCTCAAGAATGGCTCTGCCTCTCCATGCCTCAGTTTCCCCATTCACAAACGTGGAGAACAGCAACATCGCTCACGGAATTTTTGCGACATTTAAGTGAGATTTATGAGATAAAAGGCTCAAGACGGGGCTTGGCACAGAGTCTGCCCTCCATGACCCCTTCTTTCCTTCTTTCCTTGGGCCTGTGACCAACAACATCATTCTATGTGCCTGGCAAAAGTGTGGTGCCGTGGGGGAAGCCCCTGCCACCAGCCTGCTGTTCAACAGGCCCATCAGGCGGAGGAACCGAGAGAGAGCTCTGCTTTCTGGATAGATAAATACGCAAAAGGCAAAATGCAGCATACTCGAGGGACCTTCTTACTGCATAGCCACCGGCCTTGTGTCGATATTATCGTGACCTTGCTGGCAATAGTTTAATCAGTGACTGTAGCTGTCCGACTCCTTGTGGGAGGAGACAGGACTTGCTAGTACTTTCCAACAGATTTGAGTCTTCTGCATTTAAGCGCCCAATCTGTAGCTCGACTGTGGCTGTACAGGGCCGCTGCCAGACCTGGGCTGGAATCCTAGCTTTGCCGCTCATCAGTTGTGTGACTTCAGGAAACTCACGCCCCCCCCCCCCGCCCCCACACCCCCCCCCTACCGCCACCAGTGTTCACATCTGAGAAATGGGTGTGTGTGTGGTAGAACAGTACCTGACTTAGATACTAAGTATCTGAATAGAAATGAGAAATCACATGTGAAGTCTTTAGACGCTGCCTGGCACAGAGGGAACCGTGGACGAGGGTTATTGTTCCTCCTATCCTTGAGGCCCCCAATGTCCCCCCATGGCAGGGGTCCACTGCCCAGTCCTGGGGGGGGGAAGGAGGCATCTGTGTTCAGCCCCAGGCACCCAGGGGTGGCTCAGCACAGCTCAGGCTGCCAGTTTTTCTCTTTGCCTCCCAGGCCCTATTCAAGCAGGCGCTAATCGCATTATCGGGATTATCTCCCTGCGGTCTCCCGAGCAGGCTGCCCTGGGACTCGGGTTTAATTCCGTTTTAATAACAGGTTCTTAAACACATTTGAAAACAAAATTATGATGCCCTTTCATCCCTTCAGTTGGGGGAAAAAAAAAAGCCTTCCTGATGTACAGTAATGTGTTGGGTTTTGTGTAGTCTCTTGTTTTGTTATTTGGATCTTTTTGTTTTGTTTGAGAATGCGTATTGTTTTGGAGATTGTTGGGGGCTGCGATTCCAGGCTTTTTCTGTTTCAGAATGATTTCCGTGGCAACAAAGGAAACAGCTAGTCTTCCCAGATGCCAGGACCTGCCTTATTTGAAAATTGCCTTGTTGTAGGGCCAACAGGGATCATGGTTTCTGAAAGCAGCAAACTCGCTTTAAGATGACATATCCAATTCAGGGACAGGCTTGGGAGAGACTTTGTGCATCTCGTATTCATGGAAAACATAACATTTTACTTTCCCAGGCAGGGCCAAGGTGGTGGTTGATTTTCTAGAAGTTTCCATTGATTGTAAAGGATACAACATATAGCACTGCCTGCGGGAGACAGGAATGGAAAAGGAACTCATTGGGCTTCAAGTGAGCAGAGCAGAGAGGCTAGGTACCTGATGATTTTTGTTCCCTAATCTTTCAGTATTTTTCCCCATTACTGGCTACCACATCCTGGAAAAAAAAAGCAAAACAAAACACCATAGCGTCCTGGATTTCACAGAGGCTAACATTTCATCTCCTTGGTGATCTATAGAACTACCCCTAATTCCACAATTTGTGATACATTCCTTTGACTAGATTCTGCCTTTTCTTGGCAGCCTCCTTTAAAACAGAAATGCCATTAAAGCGGGTACAAATGGAATCCCTGGCCAGTCCCTAACGATTCCTGTGTGAGTTAGGATAACTCCAGGACTACCTGGGAAGTTACCTGGAGTGCCCTGACATAGCACGGAGTGGATGAACCTGGCAGAAGGGTTTGCTGTAGGAGAACGGGGGGTAGAGGGAGAGAAGGAGTATGGGAACACAGAGAACTCACCAGTGGACAGTGGCCTAAGCCACTTATTTGTGGGTACCCTTTCCACTGGAGACATTCTAAACCTGGTTCAAGGGGCGTCTGGGTGGCTCGGTCAGTTGAGCGTCTGACTTCAGCTCAGGTTACGATCTCACAGTTCCTGAGTTTGAGCCCCACATCGGGTTTGTGCTGTCAGTGAGGAGCCCGCTTCGGAACCTCTGTCGTCCTCTCTCTCTGTCCCTCCCCCACTCTGTCTCTTGGTGTCTCTCTCTCTCAAAAATGAATAAATATTACAGAGAAAGAGAGAGAGAGAGACAGCTTAGGGGGCCAATGTCTCTGACCCAATGTGCACAATGTTATTATGTTTGTATTTTTCCCGAAGTCTATGCTTTTTACCAAATTCTCCAAGAACTCTGACCTAGAAAGATTATAAATAATCTTAAGAGCGGACATTTACTGAGGTCCTTCCAGGCGCCAGGCACAGAGCCTCACAAACACTGGTTCACCTGCTCCTCCCCTTCCACGGTGAGCTACGTTAGCACTCTGTTCCCTTATTACAGATAGAGAAACTGAGGTTCCAGCTTGGTCAAGCAGCAGAGAGAGCAACGATGGAAAAAATACCGGCTCACATTTATTCAGTGCTTACTGTGCACCAGGCAATATGTATACATCATCTCAGGTCCTCATAGTCATTCTCTGCAGTGAAACGCAGAGAATTTAAAAACTCACCCACGGCCGGGGCACCTGGGTGGCTCAGTCGGTGAGGCGTCCGACTTCGGCTCAGGTGGTGATCTCACGGTTGGTGAGTTCGAGCCCCCCATCGGGCTCTGTGCTGACAGCTCAGAGCCTGGAGCCTGCTTTGGATTCTGTGTCTCCCTTTCTCTCTGCCCCTCCCTGGCTCATGTGCTCCGTCTCTCAAAAATAAATAAATGTTTAAAAAAAAATAAAACCTCACCCATGGCCACAGAGCCAAGAAGTGGCATCTCCTACTCCAGCCCTCCCCTGGAGTTTGTACGTACCTTGACCCCGCTTCCTGACCACTGCTTCCGAAATGCCTCCTTCTAGCCCCCCACAGTAGGCTCCCACCCAGTTTCGCACGGGTCTCAGAAATCCACCAGGGGAAACTGCTTTCGCCCTAGGATGCTGGCTCTTTCGGTCTTCACAATCAGGTGAACGAAGGGAAGGCACGTCCTGGCACTGGGGAGCTGCCCCAACGGAGGAGGGGGCCTCACGGGTTCCGCCAGGGTCTGAGGACACAACCCCAGACCTGTTGTGGTGGGTGGTTCACCTGGGATCTGGAGAGGCCAGTCCCTGCCTCCAGAAGCCCGAGACTCAGCCTGAGAGCGGTAACCGGCTCGGTTTCCTTCACCTGTAAATTGGTGTTAGCCACACTGCTTTGCATTGTTTTGAGGACGAAATGAGGGATGTGGATGAAGTGGCTGGTCTGTTAGTCTGTGAATTATTACATCTTGGGTGACGACTGTCAGTGTTATTATTCTGAGATCTTCTGAGCTCTGCCCGGGGGGAAATTTCCAGCCATCATCACCCTCTAAGCCGGGCGGACCATTCGGCCAGATTCCCTGGCACTGAGGGTTTCCCCAGAATGAATTTCAGTGCTCAAACCAGGAAAGTCTCAGGCAAACTGGGATGTGTTGATCACCCTGCTCTGAGCAAGCAGCTCCCTCCCGGCCTGGAGACCCCACTGTGGCTGCTCCCCGCCCCCAACCCCCAGCATGCAGGCACGCGCATTAGTTCACCTGCTACATCCTGGAGCTACATTATGTGGAACCGAACAGAAATGTAAGACGCTCTCCCTTTCTGAAAAACAGCTCTGTATCAGAGCCACCAAAATGTCACAGCTTCCCCATCAGCGGAGAAGCAAATTGTTCTAATCTATATCTGTCCCAGCAGCTAAGCCTGCTTATAATGAAGCACTATCCAAGCACTCGCCGGAGAAGGCATTTCAGACGTCCAGTGATTTAAGCCACCTCTGTTAAGCTCAAACAAACAAAAACCTATAAAGGGGGATTTCACTAATTCACTCTAGTGACCAGGAGACCCATCTAAACACGCGACATTGTCAGGGGGATGAGAAAAATAATTAAAAATCCAAAGAGCCGGGAGGCATGTAAATTTATTCAACCAGCAAGGTTACAAGGTAACTCAGTGCCACGAGTACTTGGTTACGGTCCACTGGGGATGCCTCGGCCCCAAGGAGAGAACCCAGAAAGAGCCAGGCAGGTGTCCCTAAGTCTCCCCAGCCTCTGCTTTCTCTGCTGCAGGGAGGAACCAGGTGGACGTGGGGAGATGGCATCTTCACGAGAGCCCAGAGGAGTGGTTCTCAGAGTGTGGCCCCTGGGCCAGTAACAGCAACAGCACCTAGTAACCTGTAAGAAATGGGAGCGGTTCTCAGGCTTACGTTTGAGAACCACCTGCCGGATCACTTAAGAGCTTACTCAACTTGCCGGACAAAGCTAACAGCTGCTGCTCTCATTACAGATTCCATCACAGACCTGGCTGAGAGGGTGGCCTCCCCGACCCCGGGGACACACACGGGCAGGGCTGGGGTCCCTGGAGCAGAGGGACTATTCTTCTGCGGTTGGGGGGGGGGGGTTGGCACATGTCCCTGTGAGCTGCGTCTCGGAAGGCATTTCTATAAAGACTAACTAAAGAGGTGACTTGGGCCTTGAAAGGGCAAACGCCACAGGCCCCGGAAGCAGCAGAGAGCCACAAAATGACCTCTGTGCAGGGGAGGGGGGCCTGGGGGCCTGTCCTGGGGAGGCCAGGAAGACTGAGAGAGGCCTTTCCTCAGCAATTTCTGAGCTCTCTACTGGGGCTGACAGCTGTACTGAGAGGCCATAGCAAAGAACTCAAGGTGCTGAGTTGAGTTGTAGCTTGCTAGGCAAATACTCTGTTGGCAAAATGTCTAGAAGCATTTTAGTTGGCACATCTAGGGATGAGGTCTGTTACTGGCTTCCGTGGGTAAGAGGCCCGGGAGCACAGGAGAGCCTCACAACAAAGAACGATCCCTCTCCGGATGTCAATCACACCAAGGCTGAGAAAGGTGGATTTAGATGAAGTATTCATGCTCGACCAATGTTTAGCGAGCACCTACTGTCTCCCAGGTACCCTATCGGTTATCACACACCTTCATTCATTTAATCCTTAGAACAGATGTCAACACTCCACGGGATGCAGCCCACAGATGTGTTGTCTGACCTGAGTGGTGCTTTTTGGTTTTTTTTAAACCAATATCGAATTAGCTGTTAACATTTAAAACTCGGGAAACATCATAGAAAGTCTGGGCTTCTAACTTTTCTTGAAAAATCACAAGGATCTGGCCATTCTGGGCCTGCATTCGTAGATAGAGAGAGCTGACTGCAGCTGCTGTGTATTTCAGCGGCTCTGATGTTTGCCACGGTCCCCAACACTCCCCAGGGAGCTGTAATCAGCTGCCAGTCATCACTGCTCTTGTCACCTCACCTGGCACCTGCAGGTGTATGAACTTGTAACCTCCACATCAGAGCTTCACCCACACTCAGGGTTCCAAGTTCCCCCCTGCACTGATATGTCTCAAACATGTATCTGTAACCCTTTGGTTTATTCAACATCTCTTCCCCTATTTCCAGTTACTACTGGACCTCTCCAGAAAAGAATGCTCTTGTAGAACTGTGAATGGGCTCGTTGCTGAACCGCCCTCCAACGGAGAAATAATGGGAGCACCTATAACCTCATCAGGAGCATCAACATAGTCTCCCTTGTTTATCTGTCCATTTCCTCTACAGAACTGTGAATTCCATGTGGCCAGGCACCCGTTATCTATCTCTAAGTTGGAAGAATTTCCCAACCCCGGCATTATTATATTTGGATCAGATAATTCTCTGTTGTTGGGGGCTGTCCTACGCATAATGAATGTTCAGCAGCAACCTTGACTTCTACTCACTAGATGCCAGAGGCACCTCCTCACTCCAGGGTGTGATGGACGACTAAAATGTCTCCAGACATTGCCCCAGGAAGGCAAAATTGCCCCCACTTAAAAATCACTAAGCTCGGGGGCACCTGGGTGGCTCAGTTGGTTAAGTGTCCGACTTCGGCTCAGGTTATGGTCTCGCGGTCCGTGAGTTCGAACCCCGCGTCGGGCTCTGTGCTGACGGCTTGGAGCCTGGAGCCTGCTTCCCATTCTGTGTCTCCCTCTCTCTCTGACCCTCCCCCGTTCATGCTCTGTCTGTCTCTGTCTCAAAAATAAACGTTAAAAAAAATCACTGAGTTGGTGTATGGCCTGGAGCATAGGCAGCAATGAAATGTCTTTTGGATGGATGGATGGATGGATGGATGGATGAGTTAATAGATGAATGAATGGATGAATAGGTGAGTGGGTAGGTGGGTGGGTGGATGGGTAGATGAATGGATGGATGGATGGATGGACAGGTGGGTGGGTGGATGGACAGATAGGTGTGTGTGGGACTGGGTGGATGGGTGAGTGGACAGATGGATGGATGAACGGATGGCCCCCAAAATAAACATAGGACAGCAAGACTAAGGAGCAGGTGGAAGAAGAAGGTAGACAAACTCAAGCTACAACCAAATGAAACATAATGAGGAGTGAAGCCAATACAATGACTTGGAAATGGCAATTTTGAATGACAGCAAATTGAGCAACTTCTCAGGGATGCTGTGAGTTACTTAAAGTGAAGAACCCTTGTTATAGCTTATAGCAGGATCAGAATTACAGGGCTGGGGTAAGTCCTTGAACATAAAAAAATGCAGCTTCCTAAACTGAATTTGTTTTCTAGTATTCAGTTCATTTCACTTTTGATTTTTGCTCTGGAAGCTGGGCCCTGATTTGTGGCCTGATGATCTGCCCTGTGCAGACTTCATTTCAGTACCAGAATGTCCTATTCTATAGGAATTAATTTAAAGCAAATGAAGGCAGAGTTTGAGAAACTACATGATTTTCCTCTTGGGGAGGGGTCTATTTCCATCTCGAAAGCATCTTATGGGATCAGCAGTGTCATTCAAACTACCCCTATTTTAGGTAAAGAAGTTGAAAAGGGGAGGGGGAAGAGCTCTGGATTCGGGCCCATTGGCCGTTTAATGAGGACCAACTAAGACACATTACCCACCCATCAAATGTCATGAGCTACATTATGATTTGTCTTTTCTTTTAATGCTGGAGTTCAAACGGTTCATTTAGACCCTGTAATTATTCTCTTGGGGAAAAAAAGCCCCAATCAAAATTTTGGAAAATAAATCCAATCAAGTAAATGTTGTTCTTTTCAAGGATGCCTCCACAGAATAACACTCATCGAGACTGAGTTCACGGTTTTGTGCCAGCTGATTCCTGCCTGTTTGGGGAAGCATTCTTCATTCCAGAGGTCAGAGGCAGAGATCAACTCTGCCCTCCAGGGTTCACCCAACACGCCTATCCCCCCACCCCACCCCCCAACACACACCCTATCTGCCCTGTAGAAAGGTGAGGAGGAGAGAGGCTGATTTCTCACTTATTATGCACTATCCCTCTGGTCCCTCTTCATTACCAGGGAAGACAGGTGTGCACGTGAAACAAAACCTTCCCAATCATTACCAGCAAACTGACAAGATGCTCCAGTATACAGAGAGCCCTCCCCACCCCCCCTCCACCGTCCCCGGCAAAATAAAAGGCCAGGTCTTCTTGCCACCAAAGCAAGTCTTAACTATTTCTTCGAAACCATGCAGCCCGTGCAAGCAACGTTCGCCAAGAACTTCTTTCCCAAAGTTCACAAAGCCAGACGTGGCAAGTTGAAAACGACACGAGGACACCAGGAGGTGCTTCTACTTATGACTGTGCCTCACCTGGCCACCCAAAGAACAAACGGTTTTATCTCAGCGAGGCTCTTGGATTTAAAAGGTGTTGAGGGACTTTCTCTGAATTCCAAATGCACGCAGTTTTAGGAAAACCACCGGACCTGCAGCCCAATGGGTTTGCTTTCCACACAGTCTCCTGCCCTGTGTGCGTGGGTAGCAGGAGGAGACTGACGGTTTGACCTGTCCTCTCCTTGGTTCCCTGAACCCACTTGTTCCCAATCTGGTGAGCCACTGATCCCAAGAGGGGAGATGGGGCCCTTGGTGTGGTTTACTCAGTCCCCAAACCCACACATGCACCAAACACTCCTTTTGGGTGGGCCGGCCACATAATTTTCCACTGCATGAAGAAGCCACCGATTAATGAAGTACAAATTTATTTAAAACACTACTGAATGCATAGTCTCTGTGTCAGTTGTGATTTTTATCAGTCAAAAGATGTTAAAAGCGAAGCTACATCAAATGGGAGGAGAAGCATTTTAATCATGAAAATGGTTTTTACCTACAACTAAGAGAAAGCACTTCTGTTGACTTTTGGTCCCACTGTAATTCTTTAAGACACATTTGATTTAACGTTTCGTTGTAATTTTTTTAATGTTTTTATTTTATTTTTGAGAAAGAGACAGAGAGAGAGAGAGAAAGAGAGAGAGAGAGAGAGAGAGAAAGTGGGGGAGGGGCAGAGAGAGAGGGAGACACAGAATCCGAAACAGGCTCCAGACACAGAATCCGAAACGTGGGGCTCGAACCCAGGAACCGTGACATCACGACCTGAGACGAAGTCAAGAGGCTTAACTGACTGAGCCACCCAGGCGTCCCTACCCTCTTCTCTTTAATGTCATTGCACCAACTCACACTACCTTAAAATGTGCAAATGAAAAGCAATCAGACACGAAACATTTTTGGATTTCACGGGATCATGACGATCATTGGAATAAAATCATGTCGGAGTGGGA
Source organism: Acinonyx jubatus (assembly GCF_027475565.1). Classification (NCBI taxonomy): domain Eukaryota; kingdom Metazoa; phylum Chordata; class Mammalia; order Carnivora; family Felidae; genus Acinonyx; species Acinonyx jubatus. The sequence continues at coordinate 10,417,347 of NC_069381.1, read as the reverse complement.
TTTCTGGCTTTTCCATCTCCGCTCCTCTTAGTTCATGCTGTATCTTTTTTCCTAATCCTGAGCTAAAAGCCACCCACTGAGAGACCTTCCTAATTAGCAGGCTGCACTGGTTGTCTTTGAGATTGGCCCGTTTTAAAGCAGCTTCTTATTAGTGTTTCCGTAAGGTGCCAGCAGGCAAACCCTAGGACCTTCCTTGGGCTGCACATGTTTAGAAACATACCTCATCACAGCGATAGGAAAACTGTGAACCTGGCTTATGGCGAGGCACTGATCAGGCTCCGGGACATAATGCAAACCATCAGCCGCTTCCGGAAGATCACAGACTTCACAGAACACTACTTGGGTTTAAATTCCAGCTCTTCCGGCCACCTGCTGTGTGACCTTGCACAAATCATTTAACCTCTCTGTGCTTCACGTCCCCAGCTCTAAAATCGGAAAAACAATATCGCCTTCCTCCACCCTTCAATGTAAAGAACTTAGGGCTGGGTGTGGCATAAAGTAAGTGCCCTGTCAGGGGTCTGAGGATTAGGTCTTCTGGGAGGGTAGGAATCCGAGACTGTGGCGCTCCTTGTCCAAGAGTCTGGGGAACGGGACAAGCCTTTACTTGGCTGAAGAACTCAGGGCCTGACCACCACCACAGAACTCACGTGGTGCCCGTTCCCTGGTAACTGCTCTCTGCTTTGTCGTGCTCAGACCCAACGGCAAACAAGTTGGGGCACGCTTCCCTGTTCCTAGTGGTTTGGGAAAGCATCCTGGAAAATTTAAATGTGTGGACAGAACGGATGTGTTCATTCAAATTCTTCTGCTGCCAACTTAAAAGAACCGAGTACAACAAGCTGCCTGCTTTTAACGGGATGAGATGAACACAGTTGTCTAACTCAGGGCACAAAGACTCCAGTAACTTTTGCCATTTGCAACTCCCCCAGCAGAGAGGCCACTTCCTGATGGGACACGACCTAAGGCATGCACTTTACGTTAGCAAGCTCCGTTATTTTTTCCACTTTTACAACAGTGACTCCCATCCCATCAGTGCCGTCAATATCCATGGAAGGAAAAACCCTCTGAATCGAGGGATCCGTCGTCGTGTTTAATGGTGGATTGGGAATTACTCCCTTGCAGGGCTCAGTCCCTATACCTCCTTCTCTGAACTCCAGGGGCAACGTCTACCCCAGCCTCTCTGCAATTTCGGGCTCCTCTCCAACCACCTCATCACCTCATCCGAGACATGCACTGCAGGGGGCAAGCCCGTTTTTCCTTAGATCAACTAAGATCAGGTATCTATCAAAGAATCGATGCTCACTAAGTATCGTTACTGAAGTTTCTTCATGTTTCTCATTTAATTTCCAAATAAGATTTCTTGTAAACATGTTTTCCATCATAAATTAGTAATAGCACATTCCCAGCATGAAAAGCTTGAAAAATACAAGAAAGTTGATGGAAAGAAAATGACCTCTATTCCCAAGCCCAGAGTTAGTTACAGTCAATATTTTGCTGTATCTCCTTCTGGTCTATTTTTCTCTGTGTAATTTACTCCCCCCCCCCCCCGCCCCCGGTTTTACTGAGATATAATCGACATATAACATTGTACTAGTTTCAGGTACTCAACACAATTATGTGACACACGTGTATATATATTGCAAAATGATCGCCACAGTGTTTAATATCCATCATCTTACGTCTTCACAATTTTTGTTCCAGTGCTGACAACTTTTAAGATCTACTCTCTTAACAACTTTCAAATATATAATACTCTATTGTTAACTAGAGTCATCGTGCTGGGGCGCCTGGGTGGCTCGGTCAATTAAATGACAACTCTTGATTTTGGCTCAGGTCATGACCTCACAGTTCGTGGGTTCGAGCCCTGTATCGGGCTGTGTGCTGATAGTGTGGAGCCTGCTTGGGATTCTCTCTCTCCCTCTCTGCCCCTGCCCCGCTTCTACTCCCTTTCTCTCAAAATAAATAAATAATCATTTTTTTAAAAAAAGCCTTGGGGCACCTGGGTGGCTCAGCTGGTTGAGCGACCGACTTCGGCTCAGGTCATGATCTCACAGTTTGTGAGTTCGAGCCCCATGTCAGCCTCTGTGCTGACAGGTCGGAGCCTGAAGCCTACTTCAGACTTTGTGTCTTCCCCTCTCCCTACCCCTCCCCTGCTCATGCTCTGTGTCTATCTCTCAATAATAAATAAATGTTAAAAAAAATGTTTTTTTTAAAGCCTTAACTATAGAGGTACCTGAGTGGCTTGGTTGGTTAAGCGTCTGACTTCGGCTCAGGTCACGACCTCACGGTTTGTGGGTTCGAGCCCCACATCAGGCTCTGTGCTCAGAGCCTGGAGCCTGCTTCGGATTCTGTGTCTCCCTCTCTGTCTGCCACTCCACTGCTCATGCTCTCTCTCTCTCTCTCTCTCAAAAATAAATACACGTTAAAAAAAAAAAATCCTTAACTATAGTCACCATGCTGTACATGACATCCACGGGACCTACTTATTATCTTATAAGTGGAAGTATGTACCATTTGACCCCCTTCACCTATTTCCCCTATCCCCAACCCCTGCCTCTGGCAACCACCAATCTGTTCCGTTTTTCTGTAAGTTCGGTACTTTTAGATTCCTCGTATACGCGAGATCACACAGTACTCGTCTTTCTCTATTTGTCTCGTGTCACTTAGCATAACGCCCTCAAGGTCCATCTGTTCAGTCACAGACAGGATTTCCTTCCTTTTTGCGGCTGAATAATATTCCACCATATACAAAGAGCACATTCCCTTTATCCATTCATCCATCCGTGGATGCCTATGCCGTTTCCATGTCTTGGCTGTTACACATAACGCGGCAGTGAACGTGGGGCATGCGGACGCTTCTAGAGAAAGTGATTTTGCTTCCTCCGGCCATATGCCCAGGAGTGGAAGTGCTCCATCATATGGTAGTTCTATTCTATTTCTGAATTTTTGAGGAACCTCCGTACTGTTCTCTCCGGTGGCTGCACCGACTCACACTGCCAGGTTCTTGGTTGTGATCTTTACAAGAATGTGATCGTTCCGTCTGTGCAACTTCATACTCTGCTCTCTTCACTTGGGCTTCCTGGCTTGTGCGTGTCCTCTGTGCTGCCGACGCTCGGATCACACTGCCACTATTCCTAGGGACACGCTCCGTCCTGATCTAGTTCAGTGGAGGGGAGGAGGCACCCATTCTCATCTGGGTTGGACAGTAGGGGCAGCAGAAGATACTAAGACGCCAGCTGGGAAGAAAGGACCCAGGAGGAGACGGGAAGCCCACGGAGACCCAGGGTCGGACTTGTGACCACGGTGAGCTTCCCTCATCCCTCAAAGGGCTCCCTGCAGAGCTGATGTCCAGAGGGTCGGGGTGGGGGACAGTCACACCCTCGTGGACCTAGCCTGCACGCTTGTTCTTGTCCATCGGAATTTACTGCAGCATTTACGAATCAGGAGGGATCAAATAAAGGCTTGGGTTCACGACTTCTGCCGGAAACACACGCGATCTGACAGTCCCAGGTCAGTTCCCACGTGACGGCAATTCTGTAGCCGTCAGGTGGCACTTGGCTCTTCAGAACAGGCGTGTGCCCTCGACCTATTTCCTCGTGGCTTCCACTCGGCTGCTCACACTTACTTGCCGGCCCAGAGTCGGCGAGCACTGGCGTTTGTCGCCCTGTGTCCTAAAGTAACTCTGATTCTCTGACCTTCCTTGTTTTTAAGATAATTCAGTAAACGCCACTGCTGGTCCCGAAGTGAAACCTGGAGGTGGACCGGTCCTCCTCTAGCTCCACCTCTTAAGCCACCTTTGGAACAAGCAAAGCCCTTCTCAAGACTTGAACACCTCCAGGATCCCTATCCTGGGCTGGAGGGCGGATGACACACGGGATGAAACACGGCGGCAGCAAAGGTGGTCTAGTGTGGTGGAAGGCGTGTGGGTTTGGATTTCTTTTCATTACTTTCACATAATTTTGCAATTGGCTGCGGGCTGTTTTGAGCATTATTTTTTCACGCAGCGGGAGAAACTGTGCCCCGGAGGATGATTATTAAAATATGTTGCTCTTCTATATTTAAATAGTGAAATGGCTTTTCTGAGCTTTAAAATGAGCCAAGGGAAATACCTATGGCTTGAGATGTAACTAAAATGTGGGCTTGACGCACCACCGCTTGGTGCCAGTAACTGCCCCGGGGGCTCAGCCCTCCGTCACCAGGTAACGGATATGGGGACGGAGTGGGGTGATGCGGTTGCGGGGAGAGGGTATGGGGGAGGCAGGGGCCGGTGGGGCAGGTGCCGCACAGGCTGCAAGGAGCAGAAGTTCAGCGAACAGCCCCACACGCCTGGCGGGGTCCCGCCCTCAGGGGTATCTGGCTGCACCTGGCAAGTTCCGGAGCACCTGTCACAGAACCGGGAATGGAGACAGAGTGAAGCAACAGGGTCTCTGAGAAAGGAAAGCACCAATTGGAGGTCATTTGTTGTAAGTAACGGAAACACACTCACACTCGCTTAGTGGTTCTCAAAACCAGGGGCAACTGTGTCCCCCGTGGACATTCAACACCATCTGGGACATTTTAGTTGTCACGATGGGGACTGGGATGCTACTGGCATCTGGGTAGAGGCCAGGGATGCTGTAAACACCCTCCAGTGCACGGGTCGGCCTCCTCAACAAAGAAATGTCTGGCTCTAAATGGCAAAAGCACCGGGGTTTGAGAAACCCCGCCTTGGCCCAACCAAGGGAACGTGCTAGAAAGTGAGGCACAGGTGGTCGGATCGCTACTGACTGCCCCCCCCCCCAACCTTATCCAGGCCTCCCTTCCACTAGAGTAATAACACTCTTTACAATAAAATTGGATTCTGGGGGATGCACAATTCTATAAATGTAACTAACCGGCACCACCATCAGGATACAGAACAGTTAGACCACCGAAAAAACTGCCCCGGACTGTCCGTCCTCCCCCACCCCCAACGTGTGGTAGCCATGAATCTGTCCTTCGTCCCCAGTTTTGTCTTCTCAAGAATATCACATAAATGGAATTATACAGTAGGCAGTCTTTGGGGACTTTTTTTTTTTCACTTAGCATAATGCCTTTGAGGTTCACCCAGATTATTTCCTGGATCAGTAATTCATTCCTTTTTACTACTGAGCAGTTTTCCGTCGTATGGACGTACCGCAGCCTGTGTCTCCATTCATCTGTGGAAGGGCGTTTGGGTCGCTTGCAGTTTGGGGCTGTTACCAGCAGAGCTGCTGTAAACGCTTGTGTGCAGGGTTCTATGTGGAGTTAAGTCTTTATTTCTCCACGGGAAGCATCCAGGTGTGCGACTGTTGAGTCATACAGTAGCTACAGGCTTTACTTTATAAGAAGCCACCGAAACGCCTTCTGGACTGCCTACACGATCTCACCTCCTCCTAAGAGGTCTGGTTCCTGCATTTGGTCTTGTCCACCTTTTTGATTTTTGCTATTCCAACAGGCGTGTAGTGGTTTCTTGTCGTGGTTTTATTATTTTTGAAGTGTATTTTGAGAGAGAGAGAGAGAGAGCGTGCAAGCGAGTGGGGGAAGGGACAGAGAGAGAGGGAGACAGAGAACCCCAAGCAGGCTCCTCACCATCCGCATGGAGCCCAATGCAGGCTCAATCTCACAAACTGTGACATCACGACCTGAGCTGAAATCAAGAGTTGGACGCTCAACCAACGGAACCACCCAGGTGCCCCTTGTCGTAGTTTTAATTTGCCTTCCCTGAACAGCCAACGACATGGGCCATCGTTTCATGGGCTTCCTTGCCAACCCTCTATTCTCTTTGGCCAAGTGTCTGTTCAAGTCTTTTGCCCATTTTTTTTAAATTTTTTTTTTAACGTTTATTTATTTTTGAGACAGAGAGAGACAAAGCATGAACGGTGGAGGGGCAGAGAGAGAGGGAGACACAGAATCGGAAGCAGGCTCCAGGCTCTGAGCCATCAGCCCAGAGCCCAACGTGGGGCTCAAACTCACGGACCGCGAGATCGTGACCTGAGCTGAAGTCGGATGCTCAACCGACTGAGCCACCCAGGCGCCCCGTCATTTGCCCATTTTTAAAAATGGGTTGTTTTCTTACTCTTGAGGTTTGAGGATTCAGATATGCTCTGGATACAAGCCTCTCGTACGACGTGCAACTGTTTTCTCCCAGTTTGTAGCTTGTGGTTTCATTCTCCTCATTAGTGTCTCTCACGGAGGAAATGGTTTTAATTTTTCTAAAGTCCAATTTATCAATTGTGTCTTTTAGGGACTGTGCTTTTGTTGTCATGTGCAAGTGTAAAACAACTTTCCAGGGGCTCATGGCCACACTCAGCTTTTCTTGTAGCCAAGGGTGGCCATGTGACCGAGTTCCGGTCAACAGAGTGCGAACGAGGTGGCTTCCTCCAGAAAGCCTCCTTAGACGTCAGCTGGTATACCTCCTCTGCTCCTTACTCCAGACTCTTCGGTCTTGCTTCTGGGAGTGGGGCTGTGACGGCTGGTGTGCCCTCTTGGCCCTCAAGGTTCTGGGGCCACACTGCAGGGATATGGCACCATGGGAAGCTGAAAGACACCCTTCAGCTCCACTTTGTGGAGGAGCCCTCATGCCAGTCCCGGATTGCCCACATCTCGCTTTTATGGGAAAGAAGAATAATGGTTTTTTTGTTTGTGTTTTTGTTTTACTTAGGCTACTGTTATCTCAGATGTTCTGTCATCGCTGGCCAAATCTAGACCGACCTGATGCAGCAACGTGCAGGGCTATCTCCCACAACTCAACCTAGGAGTCCAGTGGGCCGCATGGCACTCCAGGGGCCATCCGGTTTTCGCCTGCCCAGTGTACGTCCTTATACTGGTATTTTAGTATTAATTATCTGAACATTCCTCTGTTTCTGGTTTCACCACTTTAAGTCATGTGGTTTAAGAGGGGCTGACTCTACTTAGTTCCAAGATCCAAGCCTGGCCAATCAGATTCATAGTGGAATTGATTCAGCGATGGACAAAGGACTCGGGACTTTTGCCACAACCACTAGGAGTAAGGCCCCGTGATTCATCTGGGGACTGTGAGTTCACAGTCACCCACAACCAGGGTGCCACTAAAGAGCCTTCCCGAGAATACAGCCAGATCAAAGAGCCAAGAGATGGATGAAAATGTGCTGGCAAAAGGAGAGATTCAGAGCAGGGCCCTGGGAGCTCAGTAAGCCTTTCGAAGGAAAGAGGCCTTTAACAGGAGACCCGAAGCAACAAGAGGAGTTAATACGATAAAGGGGATGGCGGTGAGGATATGGAGAGTGAGAGTAGAGGTATCCAGGAAGATGGGGCACCTGGGTGGTTCAGTTGGTTAAGCATCCGACTCTTGATTTCCACTCATGGTGGTGAGATCAAGCCCCGGCTCAGGGTCCATGATGCGTGTGGAGCCTACTTAAGAATCTCTCTCTCCCTCTCTCCCTACCCCTTTCCCATGTGTACACACTTTCCCTCTCTCTCTCTCCCTCTCCCTCTCTCTTTCTCAAAAAAAAAAAAAAAAAAAAAAGTTATTCAGGCAGAGCAAATGGCATGCGCAAAGGCCCAGGGGCAGCATGACTACAGGTCAGAGCATAGGCTGCAGACTCTCTATTTGGGCCGGGCTTTGCAGTGGAAGGGTAGGATCCTTACTAAGTTGCAGCTCCCGGGGTTCTTCTCAAGGAAGCTGCAAAGCACCAGGTGAACACTTCGGGAAAGAAGTAGGACAAGAAGGTACTAATTACTCAGGCACATGATAGGTAGACCTAGCACAGAAACCAAAGATCTCAGCAATGGCTGCCCCCTGGGAATGGCTACAATTCGAGACTGCTCTGGCACCACAGACCTCTCCGGACCCCTTGCCCCAGCACCTGTGCCGGCAGGGAAGGGCATGGGTATTTAAGAGGCCTTTAAGGGAATGACAAACGTCCCAACCCGCTGCCTCCCCGACTGACACAGAACAGAGGCTGAGTCCACTTGCCACAGTAACAGAGCACATCCCAGCGGGTCCCAGACGGTTGAAACCTGGCAAATACCAATCAGGCAGTTCATTAGACCATAATTGTATTAAGCAGCATCTAACATAGTGAATAATTTTGAGCTTTATTATCTAAAATATAAAGGGGTGTTTTTTTTTTTTTAAACTTAGCTAAGCAGCAGGTTGTGTTTTTAAAGATATTGCTGTTTCAGGCCCGAACAAACTGCGAGCATTTCTCCAACAACCTTTTGTTCTGGGCTGTGCCTGTGGCTCTTCCGTCCACCTCCACCTGGGGTGCTTAGTAGCGGCACAAGTTAGGGAAAGAAGTGTCCCGTCCTTCCCTCTGCCCCCAAGGGGATGAGGAAGTTGGGGGGCGGGGAATTCCGAGTTCCAGAAGCCAGTAAGATTCAAAGTTGATCCATGGAAAGGGGCAGCCCTACCCGCAGCCACAGGCAGCCACTGGGAATGTGAGCCTCGCCTCCCTGCCCTGGATGGCTAAAAACATCACAGGACATGGGTCAGAGTACCTAGCAGCCATAGGCACTGGCCGGCTCCAGGCCTCTGACAGGCCTGCCCTCCGTATTGCATAAAACAAGCTAGGGTTGTGAAAAGCCTCTGAAGTTTACAAACAACTGGTGAGAGCAGAGATTAGGGAGAAAGCTTCTGTGCCCCTTGCCTGAGCCACTTAAGCCCAGCTCACCCCTAAATGGCCTCTACTCCACAGGGCATTTATACCATCCCAAACAGGCCCACAGCCATGGTCCCTGATGTCCCCTACAGGGACAATTTCCAGACATGGAGCTCCATGGGGGACATTTGACCACTAAAAATGTTGATGCTCAACATTCATTTTTAATGTTTCAGAAAACCGTTAAGCTGGTCTGTGTTATGCATCACATTTTTACAGCTGGTCATTTCATTTCCAGCTTGAAAGTGGCTGGAGGAATCTCAGTGGAGGAATCTCAGTAAATCTCAGAAATTTACTAGTTTCTTTGCCCGACTCAAGGTTTCAAGGAGAGGCCCAAACAGGACTCTCCTTGGCTTACTCTATGCTGTCTGCGGGGCCCCCGGGGGGATCACAGACCTGCCTGAGCGCATCAGCCTTTGGGGTCCCTGAGATGGCATCTGTCCCGCCTTCCAGGCAGAGGGACCACACAGAGGTCCTGAAGAAAAGAGCCCGGAGATGTGCTTCCGGCACAGAAGCACCTTCATGATGGGGAGAGCACTAGGTGATGTTGGACAGAGAGACTGGAAAGGCTCTCAGGAGGACAACAGGACCCACTGAGGGGCCTTGGCTGAGAAGTAACAAGTTTAGCTTTGGCATTTAGAAGACCAGCTGCTGGTTCACAATGAACTGCGTGGAATGGAGTAAAGTGGGGGCTTGCAGAGTCTGCAAGGCGGGAGGCAGGGAGACCGATGGGGTGATTGCTGCTGTCCATGCGGACGACAGACGATGGCGGCCTGGATGGGGGAGTGGCCTGTGGATGGAGAAGTAGAAGGACCCAAGACCCATTCAAGAGGAACACTCAACGCCATCTTTGGGGAGAGGACCCGTCTCCCTGCTGACTCTCCAGAAACACACACGATGGTTTTCTACTGTGGCCAAGGCCTTACAGGTCTCGAGAGGAGAGCCATTCTTAACACAACCTCAGTGGTTTGCGCACGCACGCGTACCCAGGCACACAGACACGGTGGGTTAAATAGCGTCCCTCCAAAATTCCTGCCCATTGGGAACCTCAGAATGTGACCTCATTTGGAACTCGTTCTTTGCAGATGTGATCAGTTGAGATGAGTTACTGGACTAGTAAGGGCCCTACATCCAATGACTGGTGCCCTATTTATAAGAAGAGGAACGGACCTATGGAGAGAGACAAGGACACCCAGCAAGAGTGCCATGGGGACACGAAGGCAGAGACAGAAATGGCGAGCCTCGGAGCCAAGGCCACTGGGACTGCTCGTAGCCACCAGCAGCTGGGAGACGGGCCCGGAACAGACTCTCCCTCAGAGCCTCCAGAACGGACAAAGAATACGTTTCTGTTCTCTTAAGACACCCAGATTTAGGACTTTGTTACAACAGCACTTAGAAACTAATACAACACACAGAGATACAAACACACACACACACGTGTTCATATACACAGATTCACACTCACATTTATACATAACTGTTTTTTTTTTTAACCAATGTTTCTATATTTTTGAGAGAGTGAGAGAGAGACAGAGCATGGGCTGAGGAGGGGCAGAGAGACAGAGGAAGACAGATTACAGAGCAGGCTGCAGGCTCTGAGCTGTCAGCACAGAGCCCGTCGCTGGGCTCAAACTCAACACGCCATGAGATCATGACCTCAGCCGGGGTCGGACGCTCGGCCAGCCAAGTCACCCAGGTGCCCTATACGTGACTGGTTCTTAACCCTGGCTCCCCACACAATCACCTGGGGAGTTAAAAAAAAAAATGATACCATGCCCAGGCCCCATCCAGGACTAACTGAGCAGAAGCTTTGGAAGGTGGGGTCCGGGTACCGTCACTTATAAAAGCTCTTGGATGACTGCACAGAGAGCCAGTGAGAGGTATCTGAGGAGGGTGACCGAAAGCGCGGGTCCTGCTCAAGCTACCTGTGTGCCCACCGCGTCCCACCCTGTGGCCTTGGTGAGCCCTGTGACATTTCTGAGCCTCAGCTTTCCTCCCACCTGCCCCCTGGGGCTGTTGGGACGCTGAAACAGTTAACGCCAGCAAAGAACTTAGCTGGGTACCTGGCACGTGGTAGGTGCTCAGTAAAACGTGAAAGCTCGTATCATGATATTCCTTTGACGAGAATCATGCCGCCGGTGACTCTGCCTGGCCCCATTTCTATCACCTCTTGCCCTTTCTGATGAGCTCTACCCAGGTTATTCTAGTTCTATTTTCACTGCACGCCTCCCATTACACATCCAAGGTACAGGGGGAGTCCCGTCGCAGAGAGAACACACAGCCGGCTCACAAAGGAATGAGAAAGCTGGGACTGGACGGGCTCTCCAGGCAGCCTGTGTGAAGCGTCACCAGGGGCCAGCCTCTTCAGAGGGACCCCTTTGAAATCAGAGCTCTCAGCGTTTCATCTCCCTGTGAAATGTCTGAACCTCAGGTCGGATTTCCCCTCGATCACACGAGCATGCATTTGGCGGGGTGCGGGGGGGGGGGGGAAGCAATATATAACTTCGGCTACTTCCCCTCTATATTCCCTCTGGTCTTCTCTCTCCCCTCCTAAGGAGGGTGGCATCTCACCAATGAGCTTCATCTGAAATTTAGCTGAGTAGTAAAGCGTGTGCACGGGCTTGCCGGGGAAGGGATCGCTTCTTGCAACTTGGGAGTGATCGTGTCTTACTTTGTGGGGGAGACTCGACTGCCCAGCTCTCCCACCTGTGATCAACAACCGTGCCTCAGTTTCCCCATCTGTAAGGCGGGAGAAGGGATGGTGCCTGGCTCCTGAAGCTGCCAGCTGCTGTCACTGTCATGACGGTAAGGGTTTTTAGGCACAAAGGAGAGCCAGAAATGCCCAACCAACACAAGCAGCCTCCAACCCCAAGGGCTATCCAATCCCAAGGGCTCAAGGTAAGGCACACAGGTGACTCGAATTCATTTCACCTCCTTTTGGAGGAGGCGGGGGTGGGGAGGATCAGACAACACCGTCTCCACCATGCAAGTTAGTCTCCACCAGGACCTTGACAGGGTGACCATCTGATTTTAAAGTTCTAATTAGGAATTTTAGAGCCGAATGGCAACTTCCATCTGGTCCCACCCCTTCGTTTGCCAGATGGGAAACCTGAAGCCCAGAGAGGTGGAAAGGGGGCCAGAATCCTGGGGTCCAGGGCCCCACCTACACCCTCCCTCCTTTCACTCTGCCCTCAGGGCCTGCTTTCCTCCTTCCTTTGGACTGGATGTATTGAGATTGAGATACAAGAACGGGGACAGAGAACATTTTTACCCTTTACCTTCCTGGGCAACCGTGACTTTCCATATGCCGACAAACCTCAATGTAAACAGACACTGGAATAAGGAAATACAAACAAATCGACGGAATAAAACAAATCAGGGTGCGGACAACCGATAGGTCACCTGTGAGATCATCTAGTTCAGGGTTTCTCAACCTTGGACTGTTGACCTTTGGGGTCAGGGGCTGTCCTAATATATTGTAGGGATTTTAGGAGCATCCCTGGCCCCCCACCCACTAGATACCAGCACCCCCCCCTCTTAGTTGTGACATCCCAAAACTGTCTCCGGACATTGCCAAATCGCCGTGGTTGGGAACCACTGGTCTGATTATTTCACATCAGCTACAACACAGATACAGCTACATCTGAAGCAGGGAAAGCCCATAAGTACCGGTGGATTACATTTGCTGGGGTCCCCGTAGAGAACACGGCAAAAGGGACAGGATGATTTAAGGAGGCCTAAGAGCCACCCTGTTACTAATAACAGTGGTAGCAGCAGGGGGCGTAGGAAGAGTGGCAAAAGGAAGCCGTGACTTCCTTCTGGCTACCTAGGTGCCGGCCCTGACCAGGTATCTCACATTGACCCCTCACGGCTGTATGGCTGTACTGGGGAACCCCAGTCAGGGCAGTCAGGGACTGGCCCAAAGCCCCAGTGCCAGGAGCCGGCACAGAGGATTTGTAGAATTCAGAGCCTTGGGCTTAACTAATCTATTACATCATCTCACCCAATTAACAGCAGCAGCAACAACAAAAAGCTAATATTTACTGAACACTCAGCATGAGCCAATGCAAACAGCTTGGCATTCACTCCATCCCCCTCACCCCCCTCACCCCCCTCACCGTAATACCTGTGGGGTGGGTACCATTCTCATCCCCCTCCCCCACCATACTACAAGTGGGGAAACTGACACCTGCAGGCTGGGGGACTTGTCCAAGTTCACGCGGCTGTTACAAGGCAAAGCCAAGTTCTACCTTAAGCAGCTGGACTCCACAGCCCCATTTCTGAGCCGCTTAACCTCCTTCCTTCCTTCCTTTCTTCTTCTCCTTCTCCTCCTCCTCCTCCTCCTCCTCTTCCTCCTCCTTCACCTCCTCCTCCTCCTCCTCCTCCTTCTCCTTCTGCTTCTTTTTATTACATGCGCACAGTAAGTCAGGGCAAATTTGCAAACTTACCTATCCCCTGAGTGGATTCTTGCTGAAGAAGAAAAATGGGCTGGAAACATGCAGTGCATTCTAGCCCTAGCAACCTTCTTTGCCAGCACTAGGTGACCTTTAGGAGCCCCTCCAAAGCCCACAGTGAGCTCGTCAGAGAGCCCTGGCCTGCCCTGCTGGCCATCCCTTATAGAAGGCAACTTACCAAACAAAGCCAGCCTGTGCCGGGCTGCATAAACAGGATGTAACTGAATGGTGGGGGGAGGGAAGCAGAGCTGTCTAGACCCACTGCCCCAAATGCAGGCAGAGCTCCCCACACAGTGCCCAAGGGCCGGGTTCCCCCCCACCTTCGCCCTGCCTTCATATTGCTGTGATTGAGTGACCACGGCCCGGGAGACATAATGCATAAGGCTTCGTTTATGGTGCGGCAGGCATCCTGCAGTGACACGAGGACGGAAGCATCCAACCTCCTGCCAACACATAATCCATTTTTGAAGACAGATTCTCCACGTGTGGTTATGAGATGGAAAATTTTAAGCCAAAAGAGAAGAAATCCTTAGTGATCTTTTCATCTTTTATCAGCCAGGCTTTATAAAACAAAAAAAAAAATAGAGTCAGGAAGTATATGATATATTCGCTGGGGAGAAAGTTCCCTGGGGGGAGGAATAGTTCAAGTGTGAGCATAGTGTCTGTGAGCCCAGACTGTCGTGCACTGGCTTATTTTACAGTCAATGGCAGCCACTGCCTTCTGGACGCACGCGCATAACGCCTCGGGATGTTAATGAGAAACAGGCATGCAAAGAGAGGGAGAAGTAAGGGTCCCCCCTTCTGCAAACCCCGTATTTACCCTGGTTCTCCTGCCTCATAGCATCGGACGCATCGGTGGCACCCTTGGAGGGCGACGGAACTAGGCACGATGACACAGAACTCAGGACGGGACAGCTCACAACTCTGTGAGGCTCCGGGGTAAGCACCTGAGCTATTTGTCTTCCCACTCCAAATGATCATCTTTTGTGGTTGTTGTTTTTTCAAAAAGTACGGGAGAAGCAGGCGAGTTTCACAACCCATCAGTTCAAGCTCGTTCTTAAGCGGCACTAATGTAACAGAAACGTATTTTCAGAAGCATGTGCCCAAGGCACGGTAGGGGCCTAAAGTGTCTTCTGCATCATCAAAGAAAGCATGAATTATGTTCTGTGATCTGAGAGCCCAGGGGTGTGTGTTACTTTAATGCCTTTGACAGCGGATGTCTGTATTAGTTTCCTATCGCTGCTGTAACAAATTACCACAAACTCAGTGCCTTAAAAAAAAAAAAAAAGTCTGAAAATGTGCCTCCCATGGCTCGCATCAAGGTGTCGCAAGGCGGCATGCGTCTGGAGGCCCCGGGGGAGAATCCATTCCCTCGACTCTTCCAGCTGCTAGGGCCGCCTACATGACTTGGCTTGTGGCCCCTTCCAGCAGGGACATGTCTCTGACCTGTTTCCAACAACACACCTCCTTCTCTGCCTCTGCTCGTCTCGCCTTCCTCTCATAAGGGCTCTCGCGGGGACGCTGGGCCCACCAGACAATGCACGATCATCTCACCTCACATCTGCAGAGGCCCTTCTGCCATGTGATGTTTGGGGGATGAGGACACGGATGTCTCTGGGGGGGGGGGGCGTGATGCTGCGTACCACAGCGTCTCAAAACCAGGAGATCTGATCATCTGAGGTCGTGTCTCACTCCCCCTCCCAAGTAGGGCACCATCTATTACATCACAGGTGAGTATCTTGAGTTACTCTTCTGGTCCAGTACTGGTGATCAGTTTGTTCGGGGCCAGCCACACCCCACACCAGGCTCTTCCTCCAAGGCGAGGTGGTCAAGTCAGGCACGCGGGTGATGCCGGTGGGATGAGGCCAAACGATGGGCCTCTACAGGGTCCTCTACTTGGATTCTTGGCTTCGTTTGTCCAGCCCTGGCTCAGAGCAATGCACGATCACTTGCGTAGGAGGGGATCATTACCTGCCGCTTCGGGGGGCAGGGGGTGGGGCAGGAAAATGACCAGAAGTGAGATGAACAAACCAAAGCATAAAATAAAGGAAAGGTTTCTCCAAAAGGAAGGATTCTCCCGCTGGAGGCTTGTTCGACTTTCTCAGACCACTTTGGAACCTGTGCCATTAATCTTCAGGCTACTTCTCGACACAGGTTGTTCTTCATTACGTATGTGTCGCTAATCTAGCTTTTACGGCGGAGGCATTTTCTGACGAAGACACCGGGGTGATTCTTTCCTCCACAGAAGGATTTTTCCATTTATAAAGGGATTCACATCTAATTTTCCCACAAAGAAACCACTAGAGAGATGCCATGCTTCATAAAAGTTTGTTTAAATTTTTTTTTAACATTTATTTATTTTTGAGAGAGAGAGAGAGACAGAGTGCGAGCAGGGAAGAGGCAGAGGGAGAGGGAGACACAGGATCCGAAGCAGGCTCTGGGCTCTGAGCCGTCAGCACAGAGCCTGATGCGGGGCTCGAACTCACGAACTGCGAGATCATGACCTGAGCCGAAGTCGGATACTTAACCCACTGAGCCACCCAGGCGGCCCTATAAAAGTTTGTTTTAAAATGAAAACACCCTCCCTCGACAGTGCCTTTTGACTACAACACTCTTGCAAACATTCTCCTGAGATTCCACCCCACTGTCAGCCACCCCAGGAAGCACCACGACATTAAATGTACCTGTAGATGATAGTGATGTTTCACGCAAGCTGCTCCCTTTCCTGCCTTTTTTTTTTTTTTACTTAACAGTTTGGCAGTCATGCTTTGGTTTGACAGGGAACTGTGAAAATGTGTCACTTTGTCGTCTCCAAACTTCAAAGCCCAATCAAAATAACATTTATTAAAAACCTGGGGGTGCTTGCCAGAATGTGTGCTGAGACACTAAGAGCGTCGACCCCAAGGTCTCTCTCACGACTCCTCTTTCTTCCTTTATGAAAACGGCACAGTGCTTCACACACACAACCCACAAAGGTGCATTATACCCGCAGGCTCCCTCGACGATGCAGGGGAATGGACTGTCTGGGAATTTTCTCCACTTGATTCCCTGGGACAAATCCAACCAGCCCGAGGCTGCAGGCTCGCGTGCTCGAGCTCTCTCGCGAGGACACCGTGTGACGGGAGAAGTTGCCACGCGCACAGTCTGGAGTCACACTTCTCCGCCGTGCACGCCAGGGCCGCCAGCTGGAAGCTCGAGAAACATCCTGTGGAGGCAGTGGCAGAGCCCGGGGTGGGAGGAAACAGGATCTGGAGCCGGAGAGCCTGGCGGGTGTCTCTGCTGCACCACTCTGGGCACTGCTACGCCCTCCCGCCTGCACCACTTTCTGAGGCTGTTTCTCCAGCTGTAATGTGCCCGACAGGAGTCTCGTGGTTGCAACTGATGAAAATTCCCAGCCCTCACTAGCTTAAGAATAAACCGAATATAGGGGCGAAATATCCAAGGATGAGGTTCTTGATCCAAGACTCAAACGCCTGTAGCTCCCGCCATCTGTCGGCTCATACATACACTACTCGGCTCCTACCTCATGGTGGCAAAACAGATGCAGCAGCTCCACCCTTCTGGTCTTCCAGGTCTCAGTGCAGAGCGAGTCACTTCCTAGTAGCTTTCACAGAAGCTCCTGGATGAATTCTGACCGGACCTCTAAACTAGTAACAGTGGTGACGGGATGTAACTATACTCTTTGGCTTAAACAGCAGGACGTGGGGTGAGGTGGGGATAGGGGATGTTCCATGAACCTCCGAGCCTAAACGCCAGGGAAAGACGGACCTCCAAAACAAAAACTGGAGGCTGCTGCCGGAAGAGCTGGGGATTGCAGGGTGTGGGGGTAATCAGTATGTACTAGCTGTGAAATTATAAAAAACAACGACTTTTACCTTTATTGTGCCCTCATATGCTTTATCTTATTCAATGTTTGCAACAACCCTTCCAGATAAGATCCATTGTTCTCCTTCATTTTTACTGATGAGAAAACAAAGTTTCACAGAGGTTAAGGATCTTCTCCACAGTCACACAGCTCATACACAGCAGTGCCGGGATTTGAACCCAGACCTGTCTGGACTACACTTGGTGTTGAACTGTGGTCCCCATGGCGTGAGAGATACATTGGACATGCAGGTGGCATTTCGTCTGATCTTCACGGTGGCCCTTCGGGGGAGAGGCTATTCCTACAATCCTTTTATGGTTGAAGCTACCAAGAAAGGTCCAAGGACTTGCCCGGGGGCCCCAGCTTGACTTTCTAGTCCAAGTTAAACTGTCTCCACTATCCACAGGTACAGAGAGGCTGGCAGTGGGCTTCATGCTGGCCTGGGAAGGACCAGGCTGATGCAGGGTCAGGAGAGAAGCCTGGGCATGCTACAGCTGGCCAGATTGAGGGCCCCCCACATCCACACCTTTTCCCTTTCTCTGCTTTTGGCTTGGGGACCCGTACTGCCCTCTGTGCGGTCCGCAGACATTGGAGGAAGGGTCACCCTGCGGCACTGGCCTGAGAGCCAATTATGAATGTGCTTCTGTTCCCAAGCGTATGTTCAGTGGTATTACATTCGTTGCTTAAAATCATCCATGGCAGGATGATTTACACCCCAGGAACCGGCCAATTCTGTGTTAGTATTATTGTTATTATTATTACTTTTGCCTCTCTTCTTGTTTCTGGGAGAGTCACTTGTTAAACATTTACCAGCACGCCACAGCATACCAGCAGTCCAGAGCTCGCGGCTTTAGGGGGAAGGAAACGGCACGATCCACCTGAACTCTTCCCGCGCCCCTCCGCCGTCCCTGCTTCAGGAACCGCCTCTGATCCAGCCAGACCTAAGTCCGGGACTTTTTCCTGAAGATCGGACAAGAGTTAGCTCTTGCCCACTGGATGTGAGTGAGGAAGCAAGCTACTCTGGAGCCGGAGGTGGCCATCCTGGGGCAGGAAGGGTAAAGACCCGTGTGGCCTTTGGAATCGACACTGAGGAGGCCGAGAGGAGGCGGGGCTTGGTCAGCTGAGCCGAGCTGCACCAGAGGCTTAAATGGACGTGCACAGAAAGTGCTGGAAGCCTTGGACGTTTTTCCGTCGTGAGAGCCCCTTACCATTGCAGTCAGTCTAAACTTGGGAGTTTCTGTTCCGTGCAACTAATACATCCTAAGCAACACAGCGGCCCATCAAAGGAATCAGCCCATGGGGAAGGGAGCTCCATAGAGAGCAGTGGTAAATAAGGGAGCCAGGGTACAGAAAGGCTCTCAGAGAAAGAACAAAGGCTTCCTAACAATGGCAGACACTAACCCACAGAAGCCAACCCCGACACCTTTCACTGGTTATCCACGAGACCCCCTCCAGACGGTCCAACAATTGGCCTCTTCAGAAGGCAAGTTGAAGACGTGACAATACTTCCAGTTTGGTTGTGGCTGAAAGATGCCATGCTGGTGTCAGGGGCGCACATCACAGAACGGCTCTCCTCCTCTCGGGACACCGGGGACGGGGGGACCCGCCCCTCGCGGGGTTACAGCACAGATGGGATGGAATCAGGCAGGTCTGTGACAACGGATTCCGAAACAGGAGGGGCATTCTCCAAACGAATTCCATTTACATGTGCGTCTCAACTAGAAAGCCACATAAAACGCCTTCGTTTCACTTGGGACAATAAATGAGAACTCTTTTGACATTTGAAGCATTTCATGTCCCTGTGCTTCCCGAGAACGGTTCCATTTAACTTGAAAGGGGTTTTCAGCGTGATTCCCGTTTCGTGTTATGAAAGCATTTCTCTCTCACATCGGGCTTTATCTAAATTTTTAAACAAGGCCTAATTTACAGGCCCCAAACGACTTGGCAAATTTCCTACAATCTCATTGAAAAAAATCCTGGCCGCCTATATGCTGCGGGTGGGTTGAAAGCCTGCTTTGTCTTGGGTGCCAACGAAAACTAAAATTACTCCGCCAACAAAAGGTCATCCTTTCAAGCCAACCCACAGAATCCATACGCACACAGGGCACACAGGACGCTCCCCCGCCCCGTCCCCCCACCTCCCTTCCCGCCAAAGCCAGTCCCCCCCGCCCTTCCCCGCCACAGAAGCACAAAGCTGAGGACCAGGTGCATTTTGTGCACTTTGCCCAGCAGCGGGGACTGGGGTGACCCGTCGCAAAAGGAGAAAATAACTTCAGAGAAGTCACCGAATGTGTTCCCGAGTAGTGGATGGGTGCTGCCCGTTTCCTGGGAAGGAGAGGGCAAGAGAGTCAGACAGGGGGGGAGGAGGAGAGAGTTTCACAGGCGTCTTGCCCACAGTGTCTCCGGGGGAGGGGCCTGATGAGTGGCGGTGTCCCCCTACGAGCGGCCTTCTCCCCATGCCCCCGATGCACCCTGCACAGCACAGGCCAGGCTTAGGTGCCCAGCTCCCCTTCGGTCGGTTGTAATTTGGGGGAGGATCACATGACCCGGAACACGAACAGCCCCGCCCCTCCGCTTCGCTAATGGCTCTGGCGTCTAAGAGGAAGCAGGCTGGTCTGGGAACCATTTCACGCGCATCTGTTGGGCACTTTCTAGGAGGCAGGGCTGTGAAGGCCTTAGGGATCAACTAGACACGGGCCCTGCCTGCCTTCACGGAGCTCACGGGAAGCAGCGGGAAGACCACACAGTAAACCGACGGCAACACAAAGGGAGGGAGGGTCGAGTCTGTTAAACCCTGAGCGCAGCGTAGTGAGTGGGCCCGTGCGGCAGCACCTGGTCCGGCTCCCCAGATTCCCGAGCTCTCCGTTCTCGGCCATTCTGCAGGCTGTGGCCCAGCTGCCCCTCTGCCCGCATTTCTTCCCGCCTCCTCTCCTACTTGCTTGAGCCTCCTCCCTCAGACACGCCAAGCGGCTGTAGCCTCACAGCCCCGTGCACCTGCTTTTCCTTCCGCTCAGATGCTTGTCCCCTGCACATCCACAAGGCTGAATGCTTCACTCCCTTCCCGCTCTCTGCACGGGGCCTTCCCTGACCCCTGACCTAAAGGAGCTCCCTCTCCACCCTGGCTCCGTCCCCCTTCGCCTGCTTATGTTCCTCACACATTTATTTACAGTGTCTCTCCCCTGCTTTCCCTGCTGTTCACCGCTTCATCTCCCAGGACTCCAGCAGCACCTGGAACCCAGCAGATGTTCGATATATATTTACTAGAGCCGGCCGCGGGAGCACGCAGGAGGGGCTCAGTGTCTGGGAGTCTGGAAGGCCTCCTGGAAGCACCACTTCATGGCCAGTGGGAGTTTTCTGTGTGGAGAACAGGGAACAGGACTGCAGACAGCACGAGCAGCCTCAAGAAATCTGGGAGAGGATGCGAGAATCTCGGTGTGGCCGGAACGCGGACCACGGTAGGGAGAAAGCCAGGGCAGGCGCTAGTGCCTCGGGGGCCACAGTGAGGTGTCAGGGGCCGGAGGGGGCGGTGGCAGAGAGATGCTGAGTCCCCCAGCCGGGGCGGTGGCCCTGGAGAGGAGCAGAGGGCCTGGCTCTGTCTCCGGGACCTCGGTGTCGCTGGGCACGTCGCTTGACCTGCCTGGACCTCTGCTTTCTTACCAGCCACGTGGGTATGCTGAGCAGCACAGTGGTCTGCTTCGAGAATCCGTGTCAACGATGCTGCTTCCGGGGGAGTGCAGGCTTAAGTGTTCCACAAAAGCGAGCTGTTAGGATGACGGCTAGCTTTCCCTGCTAATGGCTGAGGCTTTCCATGATCATCCCCGCTTGGCACTTAGCGAGTGTGCCAGAATCTAAACTCTGATGAATTTAAATAATGGTGCCGTTTGATTGACAGCCAAAAGTCACGAATTCAGCGGAAGGTGCACAGACAGCCCGAGAGGACCAGGGCAGAACACAGGCCTCTAGTGGCACTTGTGTGTTCCCAGCGGGGCTCTGTCCAATTGGCTGGTGCCTTGATTCTCCAGCTCCACCAGGTGTGATAGGGAAGGAAAGGATTCTTATGTGCTGTACCAGCTCTCCTGGCTCAAGTCTATACTCAGAGGACAACAGCCTCGGGATGGAAATCTATGACCTGTCAAACATCCCTAAGAATCTCTTAGGTCCCCCCCAAAGGCAAAAAAACACAAACAGGTTGTCTGGGAATGAACATGGGGGCAGCCACAGAGAAGAGACAGCTGTTGACAATGTCCAGATCCCTTCACCAGCCAGACTGACCGTTCCCACCCCACCTCCTGTCCTTTCCAAGAAAGCTGGAAACAGTAACTCACACCAGGTGTGTGTGTCCTTGGGAAGAAATCACACTGTGCACCCCACAAACCTGCCTGCCCTCTTTCACGTCTAATTGCCTGCTGGGTCGAGAGACTTTTGAAAGGAAGGAAGATAATGGAAACTTCACATAATTACATTTCCAAGTAACGCCTTTAGCTTCCCTCAACTTCAGTCAAAACTCTATCTTGTCAAAATAATCTTAAAGTTTTTTTCTTCCACAAAGATTGATGTGTAATATCACTGGCAGTCTTTGGGTTGCTAATTATAAGTCAAGTCTCTTTGGGGCTTTTGTGGAATATCTCTTTGACTTCTCTAAGTGGTGAGTTTGGTTCCTCTGCTTTTCAACTGTTCGTCTTCCACCTGCGGGGAAGGGTGAAATGTCTTCCCCAGTTTTAATTACAATCGGAGCATTATCCTCAGATAGTACAGACCAAAGCTTCACAATGGGAGGGGCTCCTCTGTTAATCAGGGATAAATCTCATGCACTGTAAAGGCTCATACCTTTCATTACATTACCTTGTTGGTCTAATTAATGGTATTACCCTCTGAACTGTGTGCAGAAGCTTAAAGAAATTCAACAGAAAACATGCTCGAGGGGAAAGCAAAGAATGTGTAATAAAGCGCCATGCATCACATCCTGGTTACCAGGGCTTATTTCTTTCTTGATTACTACCTGAGGGAGTGGGGGGGGGGGGGAACCCTCCAGGGGACACAGGCTGGGCTGACGCGGTTCTCTTAGAAATGGTGGCGATGTCTGCATTTTGGTTTCTGGCACGGACTAGCAATTTACCTGTGATATTTAATTTAAAAACAAAAAACCAGACATCACCTCATCAAAACCTAAATGTTGTTCCCATTCGTCCACATACAGCTTTTGGTAATGTCTGGTGAGAGCAGGTGGGGTAGGTGGGAGGAAGGATCTGACAGGAACAAGAAAGTCTTTTGCTCTTGGGTCACTAAACCCACTTCAAAAAATAATATTCCCGTGAAAGGCCGGACTTGACCGTGTTAACTAGCACAAAACTACAAGCTCTAACATTAGAGTGTAAACTGAGGACGGGGGCAGGGTCATGATCAGCCATGACACGTGCATGGCAAAGACCCAACGTGTGTTCATTGAGCAAATGAATGAACTCTCTGTTGAGTTCTCAGCTGTCAATAGCACTCTGTGCTGGCCATGCGTGGTCCGTGGAGATGTTGTTGAATGCTCAAAACTCTTTATTTTTTTGGGGGGGGGGAAGGAAAAGAAAAAGAAGAAAAGGAAAACTTACAGCCAAAGAAGGTAAGCAAAAATTTTAAGGTCATACAGCTATTTAAGTAACAGGATTTGAACCAGGTCTGTTGGGTTCTGCAGACAACGCTTTGAGCGCCTCCCATTATAAGACAAATCAGAGTGTACATATCGCTGGGTGATCCAAATTTCATTTCAGGTGAGGCTTAAAGGTGAAGTGGAGATTTTGACGGGTATTCACTAATGTTTGATGAAAGTGTAAGAAACCTCAAAGGTACCTTATTTTATTAAACATAATACCATCTACGACCGTTGTGGTTTTTTTTTAATTTTTTTTTTTAACGTTTATTTATTTTTGAGATAGAGAGAGACAGAGCATGAATGGGGGAGGGTCAGAGAGAGGGAGACAGAATCTGAAACAGGCTCCAGGCTCTGAGCTGTCCGCACAGAGCCCGACGCGGGGCTCGAACTCACGGACCGCGAGATCATGACCTGAGCCGAAGTCGGCCGCTCAACCGACTGAGCCACCCAGGCGCCCCGATCACCGTTGTGTTTTTTAAATGTCTTGTGAAAGCCTACGATTAAGCAAATCCACACCTTCCAACCAAAATGTATCAATACAGTCTCCTTCCAAGATGGAGTCCCAGTGGGCTCACGTGAGGGGAGTTTGGTCGGCCAACATTTATTAAATGCCCACTGTGTTTTGAAAGAAGTCAAAAGCATATCTGAGCTCAAGAAGCTCACAAGGTAAGAGAAAATAAACGTGCACACTTTTCTTCTAAAATTGCCCCTCCAACTGGTGTCGGGAAGGGGAGAGGATGACTCCGTGGAGGACTGTCTGCCACGCACAAGGTGACAAGGGTCTGGTCCCTGAACTCCCCCCACTTTACACCCTGCCTAAGCAGGAAGTACAGGCTGTAAGTACAGGAAGTAAGGTTTCCTAGGGTTTCAATTTTCCTACGCTCACTATTTTCTTGTCTTCTGTCTAGTTCCCCAGAGCAAAGGCCCGTGTTCTTCAGAAGCTTTGAGAAAGGAGGCCTGGTGAGGGGGATGCCTCGGTGGCCTCAGTCGGTTAAGCGTCCGACTCTTGGTTTGGGCTCAGGTCATGATCTTGCGGTCTGTGAGTTCGAGCCCTGCCTTGGGCTCCATGCGGACGTGCACAGTCTGCTTGGGATTCTCTCTCTCCCGCTCTGCCCCTCCCCCACTCACTCTCTCTGTCAAAACTAAATAAACTTAAAAAAACATTCTTCTAGGAGCACCTGGGTGACTCAGTTGGTTAAGCGTCCGACTTCAGCTCAGGTCATGATCTCACGGTCTGTGGGTTCGAGCCCCACGTCGGGCTCTGTGCGGACAGCTCGGAGCCTGGAGCCTGCTTCGGATTTGGTCTCCTTCTCTCTGCCCCTTGTCTGCTCACACTCTGTCTCTCTCTCTCCCTCTCTTTCAAAAATGAGTAAGTGTAAAAAAAAAATTTTTTTTTGTTTAATTTTTTAATTAAAGGAAAAAGAAAAAAAGAAATGGGGCCTGGGGAAAAGGTCCCCTTCTGCAGCCAGCCGTAGGGGGTAAACACTGGGCAGTGGCAGGTGCAGAGAAGTGGAGAAAGCCGACTGGACCCTGAGAGTCCGAGGGCGGCAAAGAGGCCTTTGTACATCAGTGTGGTCCTGAGAGGGAGCTGGGGGAGAGTGCGGCCCCGGCGGTTCCTTACAGACCGTCTTGCAAAGCGGGTTAGATTAGTAATCAGACTTCAACTTAAACGCGCATGTGGATTAAACTCATGGACTTTCCGGGGCACCTGGATGGCTCATTCGGTGGAGCATCCAACTTTGGCTCAGGTCATGATTTCACGGTTCGTGGGTCCGAGCCCCCCCCCCCCGGCTGGCTCTGTGCTGGCAGCGAGGGGCCTGCTTTGGATTCTCTGTCTCCCTCTCTCTCTGCCCCTGCCCTGCTCACACTGTCTCTCCCTCTGTCTCTCAAAAATAAGCATTAAATACATAAATAGATAAATAAACTCATGGACTTTTCTGCATTCAGAAGCAGCAGGAACCTATCTGTGAAATATAGCACCCATTCTTGAGAAAAAAAAAATAACCTTGCCAGCGCAGTCATCCTGAAGGCCACAGTGTGGATCTGGTGGCTGTGAGCAGTAAGCAACCTGCCCCCCCGCCCCACCCGGCTTCCACCCTCTGGCCACTGATCAGCCCCATTAGCAGATGACAAATGACTTGGGTGGCCCGGGTCCAGTCCCTGATGGACCAGCACACAAAGGATTCAGCCTTCATCGCTAGTAATTGTCTTTTCACTTGGCAGCTCCCTTGGGAGGTCAAAGCTCCAAGAAAGTGTCCCCCCGGAGCTGCCCATCTGTTCCGTGGCCTCCTCCAGGCCAGCAAGGAAGTCCCTACACAGGAAGGCTGACAGGATGGCTCCAACTTTCAGGACAAGCAGACGTGATAGAGACCCCTCTGTGCCACTGAACTGGCACCCTGATGATGGTGACGAGGACCCTTCTACTGAGGTTTAGTACACGCAAGCGGCATCTCCTGGGATCTTCGCGGCCACCCGGAAATGTCGGTACTCTCGCCATTTTCATTTTAAAGATGACAAAACCGAGGCTTCGTGAGACCACACGCTTTACTCAAGGTCACACGCAGCTAGTAAGTGGCAAGGCTGGGGCTGGAAGCCACGATGGGTTGATTCCGCAGCCTCTTGCCCCTTGTGTTATGCTAGCTGGCTTCTGCCGCCCAACACCCTTCCTGACCTGCTTCTTTTTAGGCTGTGGTGCTATGGCCTCACAGGATGCAAATTTACTTTCGAGTTAAATTCCTCGCGGAAGGGGGATCGCTCTGTGGATCAGCGACACCAGAGCAACGTCCTGGCGCCATGAACTGTCCGCTTGGGGTTGAGGTTTGCTTGCAGGTGACCCGCTGGTGGGGACGCTGGAGGCAGCCAGACCCGACGTGCATTCCCTTCTCACCCCTCGCATGCTGGCTGACCTGGGGCGAGGCCTCGCTGCCATCTAAGAAGCCAGGACAATCCATGCTAGAGCCTCAGAGGATTGGAGAGAAGGTTTAAAAACATAATCCAGCCTAATAAAGGACGCCACTCTTATAATAAAGATTCAAGGTGCTTAGCACAATTCCTGGAACAGAGTAAACGCTAAAAACTCAGAGCTACTATGAGTTCTTCGCAAGATCCCAAACCAAACTTCCATAGTCCATTCTAGCCAGAGATCGTCTCTCTCCTCCGAACTTCCAAAGGATGTTAAAAGTTCTCTCAGAAATCCTCTTTTGAGGGGCACCTGGGTGGCTCAGTCAGTTGAGCATCTGACTTTGGCTCAGGTTATGATCTTGACGGTTCGTGGGTTCGAGCCCCGCGTCGGGCTCTGTGCTGACGGCTCGGAGCCTGCAGCCTGCTTCGGATTCTGTGTCTCCCTCTCTCTCTGCCCCTCCCCCGCTCATGCTCACTTGCTCTCTCTCTCTCTCAAAAATAAACACTAAAAAAAAAAAAAAGAAAATCTCTTTCGAACTTGTGTTATGTAATTGATGCACATGTTTTCTCCTTTTTCAAAAAATGTTTTTGAGTACAGCTGACACGATGTGACATCAGTCTCAGATGTACACATCCTTTGGTAGTTCATAAGCATGATGACTGGGTATGTTTTCTCCTTAAAAAAAAAAGTTAGACCCTCATTTGAACCTCAAAATGAGCTACACTCTCTTTTACAGTTGGGGATGCTGAGGCCCAGAGTGGTTGAATAACTTGCTCAGGTCATGCAGGAAGTGACCGTGAGGCGAGGACCCAACTCCAGGCCATGCACTCTGGAGCCTGAGTTTGTCACCACTTATTGTTATAAGTCCTAGATTATCAATGCCCTGGACAGGACCAAGGTCAAAACTATGGCCCGCCTCTGCCACCCGGCACATGGAAGTCTCGGTAAGTATTTTAGAAAGAACAGGCCAAAAGAAGAGGAGAGTTCCTGCCGTTACACTGTCATGAATCTCTGGGCGATGTGTGCCCAAAGTCTACCCGGTAGGTCTCCCTCGTAGACTGGCGGAGATCCAGGAAACCCATCCCAGCCTCCTGCCGCCCAGAGAACATGGGGCAAAGTGGATAGCATGCCAATTATAACAACGATGATAATTACAGGAATGATCACCACCAACCGTCACCAGGTGCTTCCGATCTGCGTGCCTTCATAAACGAACACGTGCAATAACCTCGAGAAGTCTCGGAAATGGGAGGCCCCATTTGACACCTCAGGGAACGTTTGCTTTGGTTTCAAATCGAATGTGTGGAGCTTCAAACAATTTCAAAGTTATGTCATTTTTCCCGCGTGCTTGTAATTTAGGGAGAAGCAGATGGTAAACTTTCCTACACATACAAACATACACATAAATACACAGACCTTTCAGTTATATAGACGGATAAACCAACACTTACTGGGGTTAGGGTTACAGTACCTTGGTCTGAGGAGCTGAGCTGAGGCCAAAACTTGAAATAATTCAGTGCCACTATTCACAATAGCCAGAAAGTAGGGACAGCAACCATCAACAACTCCAACAACATGTCCGTCGAATGTTGGATGGATAAATAAAATGTGGCATATACAGGTGATGGAATATGACTGAGCCATGAAAAGGAAGGAAGGACGGACACCTGCTACAACATGGGTGAACCTTGAAAACATGATGCCTGACACAAAAAGTCAAAACACACCGCATCGTTCCATTTCTGTGAAATGTCTAGAACAGGTAAATCCATTGAGACAGCAAGTAGACTAATGGCCACTAGGAGCTAGAAGGAGGAGGAAGGTGAGTGCCTATTTAATGGGGGTAGGGTTTCCTTTCAAGATGATCTGGAAGTTCTGGAACTGGATAGTGGTGGTATTGCCCAACACCGTGAATGTAATTCATACCACTGAGTGGTATACTTTACAATGGTTAAAATGGTAAATTTTGAACCATGTGTATTTTTAGTAAAATAAAAAAATGATTCAATGCCTCTTTCATTGTACATGGGGTAAAATCCCTATTTCTGGTCTTGATTTGCGAGAAATTTCCAAATGTGTCCTCTCCACCTGCTCTCTCTCTCTCTTTCTCTCTCAATGCCAACCACTCTTCCCATCACACCCAGACCTGGAGCCCGACCCAAACACAAGCCACTCCCTTGCGAACCATGTGCCACCCATCATCCCGCAGCCAGCCCTGCTCAGAGTCCCCTCCTATACTCTCTGCCCACTTGTCCTCCAAGACTCAACTCAAGCACAGCACCCTGTGGAGGCTGTCACGGAGCCCCTTGCCTTGGCTCGGGCAGCGCTGATGCTTTAGATGCCTCATATGTACCGTCGTCACAGTACTTACCACAGCATATTGTAATTACAAGCTTTCATGCAACAGAGGAGCATGTGCTGGTTACAAGTAGAGGCCTGGGGGGGGGGGTCACTGGCCTGCAGTTCAAATCTCAGCTCTACCTGCTGTGTGCACATGGACAAACTACTAAACTGCTGGGTGCCTCTGTTGCCTATTTTGTAAAAATTGGGCTAATGATAATTACTGAGGATGTGAGGATTAAACACAGAAATACATAGACAGCTTTTAGAACAGTGCCTCATCCCTCCTAGGGACCCAGTAAATGTTAGTGTCGTTATTAAGATGATGCCCCCATCATCCTCCCTCTGCCCCAGTAGCTTATGAGCCCCACACGCCCAGCACAGGGCCCTGCCATAGAATAGATGTTCAAGAACTACATGTTGAATGAAGTTATGATCCATCCA
The DNA here is from genome assembly GCF_027475565.1 of Acinonyx jubatus. Taxonomy (NCBI): domain Eukaryota; kingdom Metazoa; phylum Chordata; class Mammalia; order Carnivora; family Felidae; genus Acinonyx; species Acinonyx jubatus. The sequence goes on along the minus strand of NC_069381.1, from coordinate 10,389,068 downwards.
CCCAGTTCTTCTCGTTTTACTGATGGGTAAATACGAAAGTGATTTGTCCAGTCATGCAAACGGCTGGAGGCAGAAGGAGGTCGTGAACTTCCCATGTTGGATCCTCACTCACCACTAAGACACGATGGGACAATATCCCAGTGTATTTGCAAGGAGATGGGCTGCACACCTTGCAGATCCTGTCATGTGGCCCAAACAACACTTCTCCATCAGAGTGAGGCCAGTGCTGGGCTAAGCTGCCACATCTCAGCACTCGAGACCTTTCTTTGCTTCACAGCAAGAGCCTGAAATATCAGCAGGCCAGCTATAAATAATCGAGAAGAAAATAATCCAGAAATTAACTGAGGGTCTGCCCACGAGTCAGCGGGGCTCCCTCTCCCAGGGAGGATGATGCATGAGCTGTCGGAGATAAGACTTTGGTTGGGCATATTTAAGGTGAGTGCAGATAGCAGTGGGCACTCAGGGAGTCCCTTCTGCCGCCACCAAATGGGAAACTCCATAGATCAAACCACAAAATAAATGAGGACATTAAGGCTTCATACACTCTGGGATTTGTATTTGAAAAACCAAGATTCTAACTTAAAGTAGCTAGCTCCTCCTTGAATGATTTTGTTATCACTCCCAGGAGAAGTCACTCTTCAGCACTAGAGGTCTTTCATGGGAGACTCTGACCCATAGTTTTAAATACTCACAGCTGATACTTATTGAATCCATATATCTATGTATATGTATATATGTATATGTGTATATATATGTATATGTACATATATGTATATGTATCTATCTATCTATATATGAATCTATCTATATCTATCTATATATGAATCTATATCTATATATCTATATATCTATCTATATATGAATCTACATATCTATATATGAATCTATCTGAATATGAATCCATATATATCCATATATCCAATCCATATATATACACACACACACACACACACACACACACACACACACACATATGCCAAGCACTTAGCACAGGGTTTCACATATATTAACCCAATATTAACTTAATCTTAAAATAAAAAAACCAAAAAACCCTATGAGGTGTGAGGAACTATTATCAGCCCCACTATGCAGATAAGAAAACATCTGTCATGTGACCCAACAAGACGACATATTAGGAGGTGGTGGAACTGGTGGTTAAACCAAGGAATTCGGATCCAGTTAAAGGAAGGCAGTCATACAACCAAGGCTGTTGTCTTTGCGGGGTCTCTGAGAGACTAAACAGAAACAAAAGGGGAAGTTCTAGCATCCACAGTGGCTCATGATACCAACTGAATGGCCAAAGGTATGGGCCATGTTATCCCCTGAACTTGTAACGGACAGCCCAGACAGCCCCCTTAGGAGCTGGCTGAAGAGTTAATAGCTATTTGATGGACACCCACCACTATATTACAAATGGTCGGGAGCAAAATAAATGCAAATGAGGCCATGAGGGCAGAAAACCGGCCTTCCCAAGTGTATCCTGCCTGCATTGAAACGTCCTGATTCTATCCCTGAGCTTAATATTTCATGCAAAAGGCAACACTGAGATCGCCGCTCCCAGAAAACCCAGGGGAGGACGATCAGGATGACAAATGGAACCCTCCCCCTTGTATCTTGGAAATGCCAAGAAGGATGGTGATGGGCCGAAATACTGAAACAAACCTTGAGTGAGCCTTTGGCTGAGGCTGATTTATGGGCAGAGTCGCCCAGCCCTCACCTTTATTTACATTGCTTGGAGCACATAAACTCCAAGAAAATTTAGTGTTTTAATTTGGGCATCTGGCTTGTGCTCTTCCCCCCCGCCCGCCAACCCCCCAAATCATCCTCTTCCATGCGCCCTGGAAAACAAGACCGAACCACAAACCTGTTCTGGAGGGCTCTTCTGTCTCCCACTTGCCTGGTTCAGAATATAAGTTCGTTGAGGCACAGAAAGGATGTGTTTATGACACATGAAGGGCTCTGCTGTCACCTGTGCATGTGTGCATCAGCATGGCCTCTGCATGGACCGGGGGGATGTGTCCCGGACCAGGAAGCCAGTGTCCCCACTCTAGCCTGGGCTTTGCTTCAAAGGGCTACGTGGCCTCAATCAGCTCATGTGTGGTTTCTGGCCTCAGTTTCTCCAAGTGCTAAACAAAAACTGGAGGATGGGGCGCCTGGGTGGCTCAGTTGGTTAGGCAACTGACTTCAGCTCAGGTCATGATCTCACGGTTCATGGGTTCGAGCCCCACGTCGGGCTCTGCACGGACAGCTCAGAGCCTGGACTCCTGCTTCAGATTCTGTGCTCCCTCTCTCTCTGTTCCTCCCCTGCTCGTTCTCTGTCTCTCGAAAATAAATAAATGTTAAAAAGAATTCAAAAAACAAAAACTGGAGGAGATGGTCTTCAATATCCCTTCCAGTGCAGTACAGACATCCCGTGATTCTGCAAGCCCACATGAGTGCTTTTCTCGGGTGCTTCCATGTTCTCTCCATCCGTTTTAGGGTGGCTCTCTCGCACATGTCTATCGTTGAGTCACAGGCTTATGTTATCTCTGCTTAACTCAGGGAAGATGACAGCCCCCAAATTAAACAACCTATTCTAAAACATTCTTTAAGGGGAACCTGTTGGTTGAGTGATGCTGTTCAAGGTCACAAATTGTAGAAATTGAAAAATGGGAGTGACTTCAGAGAGGTCTTACCCAATGCACTCACTTTGACGCACCCAATGTCCTAGCTCCTAAGTGACCATCTGGATGCCTCTAAAGGAGTCCTGGCAGACGGAGGTGGGAGTGACGTGACCCATGTCTATGGTCACACAGCTGGCATCACAGGGCACTGGGGCCGCTGGAATGTCCCAGTTATTCCTCTTCAGCCTCTCAGTTGTGAAGTCAGGGTGAGAATCCAGTCTCCTGGAGTCCCTCACTGCACCCTTCTCCTGCTGCTCTTTCTTGCTCTGGTTTCCAGCAGGAGGTGAGCACCTTGTCCTCGGATCCTTTGTGCCCACCACCTGCCTTGTCAATCAGAAAACCGTGCTTAATAAACGCTAACTGAATGCATTAACAGAAAAGAATGAACTCAGTCTCCCACGCTGGTACCCGCTGGGATGCACGTTAGCGCCACCCATTTATGACCCTTATGGTGCCCATTTGCGACCTTGACAACACTCATGGGGTGGGGTGGGGGGAGGCTGAGCTCAGCACCTGACCCATGCTCTTCCTGTGTCTTACAACAGCCCTGGGATGTCTGGATTAGGGTAATACCCGCAAAGAAACTGAGGCCTAGACTGTACAGTGACTTGCCCACCTCCTACAGCTAAAAACTGTTGAGAACATGGTACGCATCCAGGCAACAGGCTCAAGAGATTTCTGTCCTACATTATAAACGTGTGTCGGCATCTTCGTGCGCTGAGACAAGTCATTACGGGGAAAACCAGGGAGGCCCTTTTCCAGTAATTACAACATTTCTCTGGGTTGTACCCAAATGATGGCCTGCTGTGACTGCTAAACTCAAAATTCTCTTTGATGGCCAATGTGAAGGGAAAACACCATAAAGGGACGATTCCTCTCAACCAGACCACGCTGGGTGTTCCTCTTATTTTTTTTTTTTTTCTTCTGAACTTCCAAACCCCACACAGAAGGTGCTTCGTCAACACTCCTGGAAGAGGTTCATCCGGGCTCTAGGACTGACCATGTTCCACTGGACAGCCCTTCTCTTTAGCAAGGCTGGCCTGCCTCTCCCTATGGTTTGCGCCCAAGTCCTAGGTGGCCCACCAGCCAAATATCAGCCACACACCAACGAAAGGAAATGAAGACTGTTTACTTGGGTCTTCCGGGTGATTTTAATCGCAGGTTATAAACCACCGTTAAAAGTAGGGTTTATAATGAGAAAGTGCACGCCAGCTTAGGGTGTTTGCAGCGGAACAGTGAAATGATTTTGTAAATGCCATCTTCTCTAATAAATCTGAACGCTGCCGGAGAGATTAGGCCATTATCCAGCACTGGCATAAATGAGAAAATGATATGATGGATCACATGCTTGAGGGGTTTCAGGAGTTAGCTGGAGATGGGGCAGGATGACGCTAGTTAGCGATGGCAGTTGGCCAATCAAATCATATTGCCTGAAGTCTCGTTTAGGGCCAGTTCTGTTACTCTGACTGTAACTGGTGCTTTCCAGTATTCATGCCAGGAAGTCACTGCAGAAATTTCTGCCTACGTGAAGGGGGGTTTTCTTAAAGTCCAGGGACCAAATCAGAGATCAATCTGCTTGTGTCACGGTGAGGTGGAGATGAATTTGAGAAACAGAAGGATCCTCCGAAATCAGCGGAATACTCTACGTTCTGGAACAGTAGCCGTAATCTTCCAAGGCACATATCAAGCATGTAACCCACACGACAATATTGAGGGCCACGCTGAACAGGACTGAACACACATGCCCGGATGCATTCAGTGGCAGCAGTTCCCGACCAGTGGGCCATCGAGACCCTGGGTGACCAGAGAGAGCCACTTACAGAAAATCTAAAGGTCTCCAGCATGCTGTGAATGAATCATTTTTCTTGCATGTATGCACCATCATTTCCAAATATATGCAGATGCAGAGGCAACATCCATCTGACCATGCTACAGAATTCATTGCACTCTTTTGCATTTACACATTTAAAAAAATACAAAAATGACAACTACTGATATTAGGGGCCAGAATTCAGGCATTCAAAAATCTCTCTCTCTCTCTCTCTCTCTCTCTCATTAAAAAGAGTATATATAAAAACTGAGAACTGTTGTTTCAGTGGTAATACAGCCAAGTCATCAAATCCAGAAGGGGACCGATGGTATGGAACAGCCATCTTGCCTACAGTTTAAACCACTGAAAACTGGCCCCTGGCTAAAGTTAGAAGCACATGCGTGCTCCGTAGGGAAGTGATCATTTTGTTGGTGCTAGTTTGGGGTATATTACCTGTTTCCTCTGAGTACAACCTACTACCTAAGCTTGCCAGCCTTTGTGAGTTAAGCTTTTCAGCCCTTAACCCTCCTTGTCCACTCATGCTGCAGACATCTGGATGACTTCTTAAACGAGCTACTGGTGGATTCTAACCACAACCTCCAATACAAGTCGAGAGTACACGTATGTGAAAAAGACTGGAAACCATACTCAACAGGACATCATGGAAAGTTTAGCTCCTCCTAGGCACAAGGCCTCTAAGCAACACAGAAATATCAGGAAAGAGATCTGGAGCGTAGAAGAAAAACACCCTTGCCTTTGGGATACAAAAATCGGCTGGGAAAATAAAGAGAACGCCACTCAAAGGGGGGAGAATTCAACGTTCAATAAGAGACTATGTTACGAAGGATGAAGAGTTCTACCGGCAGAATCCCAGAGTGTGCTGGGCTCTGTGCCAGGCACACTATGTGCTATTATTCCATCAAGCTGGCGGTGCCCAGCCAAGGAAATTTCTCCTCCCAGGGAAAAATGGTGGGCAACAGCTGAAGATTTTTTTGGTGGTCACATTACGGGAGCTCCCACATTACTATGGGAGCACCAAGTAGTAGAGACCAGGGATGCTGCTTAACGTTCTACAAGGCACAGGACAGCCCTCCCTCTCCCCCCACAGCAAAGAAGTTTCTGGCCTAGAATGTTAATGGTGCCGAGGTTGAGAAACCCTGCATGAAACCATCCCAATCGCCCTATCAAAGGAGGCGTTATCAGACTCTTGTTCTAAATGTAGAAACCGAGAGCCGTAAGGTCCCGCACACATGAGGGGGGGGATCTGGATCACTCCCTTAAACCCATGTATCTGCTGTATTATCTTGACAAGGGAAGTGACCTCCTCATTTCATAAATAAGGAAACTGAGGCTCAGATGCCAAGTTGTCCCACCCTGTACCTCACTGTGACCAAATGACTTTTGTCCCCTCACAATGCTTTTAAGGTCAGGAATGATGTCTAAACACAGGTGACTATACCTCAAACCACAATATCTCTTTCTCTTGTCTGTTAACCATTACACCCCTAGCGACTGACTTGTTTCCGCTCCTCTAACACTATAACTGAGCAGTTTTATTGTTCACATCGAATCCACTAGCTTACTGGTTCAATCACCATTTATTAAGCTCCCCCTGTATGCTGCGCACTGTGAAAATAATACACGTAAACAGGTCAGAAGGCAAATGAAAGGGAACTACAAATTCGGGGGTTGGCAAACTACAGCCCAAAGGCCGCCTGTTTTCGTAAGTAAAGTTTTATGGGAACATAGCCACACCCATTCGTTTGCCTATCGTCTGTGGCTGCTGCTGTCCCATTACAACAGCAGAGCTGAGGAGCTGGGGCAGATACCTATGGCCCCCCAAACCTAAAATATTTGCCATCCAGCCCTTTGCAGAAAAAGTTGGCCAATCCTACACCAGCTCCATCATTCAAGCCACAGAGCGAGTATTAAAGTGAACTCTAAGGGGCGCCTGGGTGACTCAGTCGGTTGGGCATCCGACTTTGGCAACGGTCATGATCTCACATTGTGTGGGTTTGGGCCCCGCGTCGGGCTCTGTGCTGACAGCTCAGAGCCTGGAGCCTGCTTCGGATTCTGTGTCTCCCTCTCTCTCTCTGCCCCTCCCTTGCTTGCACTCTGTCTCTCTCTCTTGAAAACAGACATTAAAATTTTTTTTAAATAAATAAAAAAATAAAGTGAACTCCAGACCAAATCAAGACGTGTTTCCATTTATGCACGCAACTATAGTATCTCTTGGCAGTGGGGGAAATCCTAACTGTTCAATGCTAATACAAATCTGCAACTCCAAAGCACCAAAACATTTTCATCCTTGAATATACTTTCGGCTTTTCTAGAGTCCACTATAAATATATCTTCAAATGAAGTTCAAATGTGTGTTATTTCTGTTTTGCGGTCAGAGGTTTGGGAAGCCCACAGTGAATGCTCCTCATCACAATGAAATGAAAACCAGGATCAGACCCCAAGCACTGGATTAGCTGCTTAGGAGTGGGTTCATCACAGCTGGTTGTCTGATGATCTACAGAGGCCTCCAGGTTGCGACCTCCCTTCCATTCCTCTAAGATGCAAAAGACGCTGTTCTGATCTTCCCTGAGTTTTTCTACCACACTCTTGGCCTTTGGTCTATGGATGACTCAGGTCTAGGGCAAGAACCTGGAGCAGCAGAAGGTCTTCTTACTATTCAGGCAGTACAGCCACAGCAGGAGTGAGAACGTACACCTACATCACCTACGTGCAATAGGTTACACGGCAAATTAAAAAAAAAATTTTTTTAATGTTTTTATTTATTTTTGAGACAGAGAGAGACAAAGCATGAGCAGGGGAGGGGCAGAGAGAGAGGGAGACACAGAATCCGAAGCATTCTCCAGGCACTCTGAGTTGTCAGCAAAGAGCCTGATGTAGGGCTCGAACCCACGAACCATGAGATCATGACCTGAGCCGAAGTCGGATGCTCAACCGACTGAGCCACTCAGGCACCCTTTTTTTTTTTTTAATGTTTATTTATTTTTGAGAGAGAAAGAGACAGAGCGTGGGTGGGGGAGGGGCAGAGAGAGAGGGAGACACAGAGTCTGAAACAGGCTCCAGGTTCTGAGCTGTCAGCACAGAGCCCGACGTGTGGCTCAACCTCACAAACCGTGAGATGGTGACCTGAGCCGAAGCCGGACGCTTAACCGACTGAGCCACCCAGGCGTCCCAGGTTACATGGAGAATTTGAACCGACACATTTTGGTTGCATATTAACCCAAAGAACCTGGTGAAAGAGACCCCAAAGGTTTAGTGGAGTCCCCCCAAAGGGACAGTGAAGACGGAAATTAGGCAGATTTACTGTGATGGTTAAATCCTGCCCCCAACACTTAGAGAATATACACATCCATACACTAAGACCATGGGTTCCCACCCAGATGTACTTCCCATCTTCAAAAATCCCAAACGACAGTGGCGGCAGGTGCAAAAAAAGTTTCCTCCAAAGGAGAGTTCATTCAAAGAAGGAAGTTACCTGGTGCAGCCCTGCCCCAGTGTATAGATCCCTTACCTGCTTGTCAGGGAGGCTGGGAGAGCAGCTTTAAGCTTAGGCATTGAGAAGACAGGTCACTTGTAAAACTGGATTCTCCCCCTCACCATGAGTGGACATGAGGCCTCAGAGCAGGACAACATAGGCTTGGGGTGATGGTCTCACCATCCAGGCCTTCCAGATCAGGGTGACCGATGCCCAAGAGAGAGCGGCCAAGGCAAGGTCAGGTCTCACCCAATCGTAGGCTACAGGGCAGCCCTCTTCCACCACCGTGCAGTCAGACCCGGCCTTGCCATGGGAGAAAGAGAGGAGAACTTGGCTCAATGACCAGCTCAACAATTTTGAATCAGTCAGCTTAAATTACTGTGCCTTGCCTTGGTGTCTTTATTCGGGAAATAGATTGTTGTGTCTACCCCAATTCCATTACACGGGGCCAGTTGGTAGAATCCATAGAGATGATGCCTGTGAGCGTCCTTTTATACTATGAAGAGCTGGGCAGTGATAGAATTCGGTGCATCCCTGGTGCCCTCCTAGGTGCGGAGATGAGTGGACAAATGCAGTGGAATCCTGGAAAGAGGGACCAAGCATCGGGTTCGTGGCCTGAACGTACCAGACCAAGCTTCTGCTTTAGAGGCAAGGTGGTACACCAGAAGTGTTAGAAGGCGGGTTCCGAGTTATCCCATGGTGGCAACAACCCATGTGTTGACCAGCTGAACTTTAACAAGGTTCTACGCTATTGGCCAATGCCAATGACCTGCACTGTAGAAGAGTTGACCATGGAATCGTGATCCTTTCCCATAGGACTTCCATTAAGACTTACACCTGCTTCCTTGCTCCAGCAGGGCTGCCTGGTACCGCACCAAATTGCACACAGAACAACCAGGACACCCCTGCCAGCTTATGGGCCAACAGTGTCCACAAAAGGGCAGTGGGCTTCGCCTCTCTGGTAACTCTCGAAACTAAAGACGTTTCAAACGTTCCCATTTTTTTCTCACGTCACATAGTAAGTCTTGTAGGAATAGGAAGAACAATCTACTTGATGAACACATTCATTAAGAAAATCGATAGACATAAAATCACGGGTCCGTTCTCCCCAGCTATCATCTCTCAGGTTCTATGGTACCACGACTGTCCTCTCCAGGGTGTCAAATTTCCAAATTTCCAAATTTCCAGAAATGGTGAGCACAGAATTTCAAACGGCAAGAATGGGGACAGGGAGGAGACATAAATCCCACTGTGTTCCAAGTCGTACTTACTGAATTCAAGCACATACACCATGTTCAATTTTTTTTTTTTTTAAGTCCAAGGCAATCAAGGAAAACGAACTAATTCATTTGTTGTAGCTGACAAGAAGCCCCAGTCTTCGCCAGGAGGACACTACAAAGGGTGAGGTTACTTTAAGAGATGAAGGGCCATACCTGCACTGAAATTCATATATTTGTCTTATTCTCTTTGGAGAAAAAGAAAGCTGTTACTCAAGAGCTAAACCCTACATCGTCTACGTCTTCCTCCTCCTTAAGGAAAACCCTTTGAGGGAGAAGGTCCCAGCCAGCAGCTGCTCTCTGCAGTGTCCAACCCCAATCTCTCCGAAAGGTTGTGCTTTTTAATCATCTCTCATGGTCAGTTTAACCTTTAGTAGCAAAATGAATGTATTTTCCCAGCAGGCCTTTATCGCACGTCGCCGCTGTCACGCACATCTGTGAAGGCTTCTGTATTTGCCACTTCACCTCTCTTGCCATTACATCTGTCTAGACCTTTATTATAAAATGTAATTGTGTTTCCACGTCAGTCACACCTAGTAGACCATGAGCTCCAAGATAACTTAGTTCGTATCTTATTAAATCTGTGGTCCCCGAACCCGTGTGCCCAATCTGTCGGACAGACGGAGACAGAGAGAAGAGAGGCAGAAGAAAGGAAGGAAAGAAGAAAGAAGAGGGAGGGTGGCAGGGTAGATGTCTAAGCATAAAGGCAAAGCCATCCTAATGGCATGTCTCTGTGCTGCCCGGCCACGGCATCTCTCGTTGCAGTGAAACAAGCAGGCTCCGGGATTGGCTGAGCCTGGGTTCCGATCCCCTGCTCTGTTCAGCAGATGACCGCCTTCCAGAGCTGGGCAAAGCAGCCTCGCCTTTCTAAGCCTTAACTTCTTCATCCGGAGAATGGAGGTGATAACATTGCCTAACGCACTGTGGTAGGGAAGGAACAGGGACAGCGTCCCTCAAGCACAAGGGGCAGTGTTAGGGAAAGCCAAGAAGGGCTCGGCCCACGTTAGCTATGGCTGCTACTATTACTCTCAGATGGCCTCAAAAGTATCTCTAGCTCCCCAGTTCTGATCCTGGAGCATCCCTTTCTCTAAGAATGAGTCAAACCCCTGCTAGGAGAGGTCCACTGTCCCCTTTCCCAGAAAGGAAAGAAGTCCACGTCCTCTCCGTGACTCGCTCCAGCCAAAGCCCAGCAGCTGGGTAGAAAGAAGGGAGACTCTCACATTTGAACATGGTTTGGCCACCAGTCTGCCCTCTTGTCTCTGGCCAGGCACCACTCCTTCCTGGCTATGGATTCTCTGGCAGTGACGAAGCACATTCCGTACAGCGCAGCTCTGAGGATCCGTGACGGATGACTTCGTGTCGGACACACAAATCCTAACCCTAACTGCCACAGTGCCAGCTTTGGAACGAAAACGATTTCTTGGGCAAGAGTGGGGAAACCTGCAAAGCTGTTCAGCATCCTGGTTGAGACAGCAGGTGGCCCCTGGAGTCCCACTTACTTGTGTTTGTCTCCTGCCTCTGCCACTTGCTAGCTCCGGGACCCTGGGCAGGTCACACAACCTTCCCGCGCCCCAAGTTCCTCATCCACAAAATGGCAAACGCAGCACTTCCCTCAGAAGGTGGTTTAAAGGGCCGACTGAGCTAACACAGGGAAAGGGTGTGGAACAGGGCTGACGTGGCGAGTAGACACTCAAAACCATCAATGGTTAAACCAGCGATCTTCTTGCTGTCACGTAGAATGGGATACGCAGACCAAATTTCACACACTGCAATTAGCAACCAATCATGGATTCCTTCCTTCCTTCCTTCCTTCCTTCACTCAGCCAACGACTTACGGAGCTCCTGCCATGTGCCAGGCACTGTTTTAGGTGCTAACCAACGGGGCTGAGAACAAACAGACAAAACTCTGCTCTCACACGGCTATCATTCTAGACTCGCAACCAGGTCTCCCCCGAATGCCTGGCATAAAAAGCAGTTCCCAGCCGGGTGCTCTTTTGGCCTCTAGTGGACGTGTGGCAACTTCTATAGACGTCTGTGGTTGCCACAGCTAGGGTGGAGAGGGTTCTACTGGCATCTAGTGGGCAGAGGACAAGGATGCTGCTGCACATCCTACAGTGCACACAACAGCCTCCCTCCCCAACGAAGAACCATCTTGCCTTAAATGTCAACACTTCTGAAGCTGAGAAACTCTAGTGTAAAAGAATCTGTAAAATATCAATGGGTCCTTTGTTGGGTACGGTTTGGGCAACTGAAGGCTACCGAGACCACAGGAAGGGAAGCTGCGAAAGGGAGGGACACAGGTGGATGGAGAATAAGGGGACCACAAGATTCCAGCTTTGCCAAGACTCACGCTTCCAGAGAGAGAGAGAGAGAAAGCGCACAAAGTCCAAGAAGCAGGGGGCCCCGAACCCAGGATCCGATGGCTCTCTTCAGTGGTGACAAGTGACCCCTGGGTTGTGAATGTTGCAGGTGGGAGCCAGTTTCCTCTGTCAGCTAACTTCACACCCAAGTGAAAAGTATGGCTGCTCCCTTCACTCTCGGTCAAAGATTTCATCACAAGGGCCCAGAAAATACCACTAGCCTAGTGAAATAATACTCAGGAATAGAGACGAGCCTCCAGCTCCCTCAACCTTCTTCACATATCAAACCAAAGGATGTTTCTGACTTAGGCGACAATACAGGTTTACGCAGCAGAGGGACCTGGTGGGTTTGAACCCCTGGCTCAGTCACTGCCAACTGAGTGGCCCTTGTCATCGAAGGGGGACGAGGGAGGGCCAGACCCTGGTCACTTAACAGCAGAAGGCCCTTTTGCAAGTAATGTATCATCCCTGTACCTTAGTTTTCTCATATGTAATATGAGCACAAGAATGGCACCTGCCTCACAAGTCATTATGAGGACTGAATGCATCAGTTAAATACATTACTCCAGGAAAGTACTTGGAACACTGTACCTGGCTCTGAGTCAAGACCAGGTCAAAGCGTGCTGTTATCAGTGCCACCGTAGTCATGACTATGTTACGTGACTTAACCTCTCCCACTCCCAGTGTCCTCTTTTGAAAAACGGGCATAAGGGGCGCCTGGGTGGCTCAGCCGGTGAAGCGACTGACTTCGGCTCTGGTCATGATCTCATGGTTTGTGAGTTCAGGTCCCGCATTGGACTCTCTGCTGTCACCACAGAGCCCGCTTCGGATTCTGTCTCCCTCTCTCTGTCCCTCCCACATGCGTGCACGCTCTCTCTCTCTCAAAAGTAAATAAGCATTTAAAAAAAAGAAAAATGCGAATAGTTGCCAACTCATTGGGCATGGGATTCAGTTACGCATGTTAAATACTTGGGACAATACTTGATATGTTGTCATTTCTTATTATTTACTGAAAAGTTTGCCAAAAGCACTGAAACTAATTCTCACTTAGTCCTACATTTAAACTACTCACCAGGTGAAAACCGTATGGCGTCAGGATGGTTCTGGAAGGCCTTGTGATATACTCAAGAGTGAGCTCCGAGAACCATTATGGATTGCTAAAGGTGAGTGTGAAAAATTAGCTCTGGACCCACCTTCCTTGAGAGGGCACTTTGCTCTTGATGATTCACCCTACTTCAAACCATCCGCAGGGCTGAGACCGTACTGGTCATAGAAGGCCCTGACACCCTACAAAGGCATGGAAGAGGATGGGGGTGGGGCTGGGCGAGGCGTCTCCTTTTTCCCACTTTTGTCCATCCTTCCGGACAGAGTACACATCACAGGAGATCACAGAGGCCTTGGGAGGGCTTCACCTGCAGAACTGCCTGTTAACAAGCTCCATCCAAGCTCTCATGTACGGTCTCAATTCATCAGAGGGGCGAAGGGGACGGGAGCTTTTCAGAAGTCTGACCCGAAGGCCCAGCAAGGCCAAGTCAACAAAGACACCAAAACAAATTGGGAACCAATGATTTCCCACCACACAGAAGCCACCTGCCCAAACAGTTGTTCTTGCCAAACTCATTAAAACCGTGTTCAGTTTCTTTCATGTTTCTAGCAGCTTAGGACTCCAAGGGGGAAGCAGGAATGCCCACAGAGCACAACCTGGACTCCGCCGCTTAGATCTGAGGTTGCATCAAACAAGCAAGAATGTTCTGGTCTCATCCAACCACGTGGGGAGGAAGAAGAGATCCGTTGGCCTGGCCTTCCTCCAGCTTCTTCACAGTCGAGAGGGGCCTGGCAGGAGACCTTGAGGATGGTGACACGGGCCAGCAGGACTCTTGCCTGCTCTGAATTGTTGGGTGCAATCTGCCACAACGGATGGTCACTCTCTTGGCTTCTTTTCCTAAGTGATCCTGCCCGAACCCGCTCTGCCTGCATTTCAGACGGTGAAGACATTACCGTGAGTGCTGTTGGTGGCACCCCTTTGTCATTCCATGTGTTACTTACCCTAATATCCAGCCCAAACGGTACAGACTCATTTTCATTTACAAGATCACTTAAAAACCCATTCCCTAGCCTCAGCAGGCTGAACGAGTTGTCTTCTTGCCTGACGGATGGCAGGGGGTACAAAGCCAAGCGCTAATGTTCGCACAAACCGATCCGGGAAAGGGTCTGAAAACAACTGAGGAGTTCATGTTGATTTCACTTTCCTTAACTGTGTAACTCAGAAATAAATATACACAAAATATGCAATGAATATGGCCAGGACCCCAAGCTTGACCTCCCGGGCCCCCTGTGATTTGCACAGTGAGCAGGTACCTTTCTAACCGGCACTCCCCACCTGCCAGGTCCATCTGCCACGAGTTCACGGGCAGCCAGGAAGTCACAAATTTCGGCCTCCAGGATTCCTAAAAAGTGCCAGCAGTCTTGGGGCGTAGGAGAGTAAAGGGATGGGGAGAGCAATGCCTTACCTTATCCTGGGAGGATATGCAACATAGCTCCTGCTATAAAAATCAGATTGGCTTAGACTTGTGGTTAATATCAAAGTTTTGAAAAGCTTCAGTAAATCATGAAATATTGGAAGCATGAAATTAACCAGAGCCAGAAACTCGACTGAAGGGGTCCTCCAAAGGCATTTTCCAAAGACAATGGGAAGACAGTAAATAATAGCCAATCAATAAGTAATTTCAACCACGATGTACTGATCTGTAAGTAATCTCTTTGTGACCATGCGTGGTGATTTTCGGGAAGAACTTGGAAGTCCCATCTCATGATAGCCTACCAGATGAGGAAAAGACAGCTGTCTCTTTCGGCCCGTTGAGACAGCCGGAAAACCGACATGCGTGTGACCCGTGAATTGAGCTCTGTAACTTGGGGGCAAGCCAACAGAAGGCCCTAGAAATTCCACCCCGTTCTGTTCCATCCGCTCTTCCATCTGTAATTTTTTTTTTTTTTTCCTCAAGAAAAGATAAACGTCTACTTGGGAAAACCAGAGCCGAGGGAGAATGAATTGGGAAGGGGAGGCCAAAAGACAGAACTGATTTTGCAAAGCAACAGTGTGTAGCATCTCCGTAGACTGCTCACACATTCAATTCAGTCCAGAGGTAATTCATACTTCACCGAAGAATTTCCAGCGTTGTAGTGATGCTAGATAAGAACAGGCAGACCTGAAGTGGCAGCCTATTTTAGCACCTAGGGAGAAAAAAATAAAACCTGCCTCTATTTATGGAAATTTACCAAGGCGTAGGAAAGTGACCCTTTTCTCCATTCCCACCCTAACAAGTCCCACACAGTAGACCGTGTGTCCTCAACACTCAAAGAAGATGCTCTCAAGCGCTTCCACTTGCATAGGCACATAAATACAATTATTTCCCTAAAACAACAACAACAACAACAAAAAACCCTAATCGCAGTAGGCATGTATCCTACTAGGCACAAGTTATTTTACGGTGTAGACGGTTAACACCTATTTGAATCGGGTACAACAGAGTTTAATTGTTTTGTTCTATGCATAGCAAAGCAAGCAATTGAATCTAATATTAGTCATTCATCAGATAAGACATTTCCAGAGAAACAAACTGCTATATTTTCTCCTCAAAGAACAGCAAGCATTTTAAACACATTTTCCAGAGATGTTACGCCGAGGAAAACAGCTTAGAAATGTTACTTTAAACAAATCCGTTCTCTGGCTACCAACAAGACAAATTGGAACAAATGCTTGGCTCTGTTCTTTCCAAGGCTCCTTCTGTCCACCTGTCAAAGGCAGTTTTGACCCCCACCCCCACCCAACCCACAAGGCAGCTCCAGAGCTGTGAAACGCGCCCCCCTGCACGGATGCCCTCGGCACTGTATGCCAGAATCCTCATTAGGGATTATCCAACTTACTCGGAGCAGGGAGAGAGAAGATGGGCTGGCGGCCAAATGTACTTTCAACACAGATTCCAAAAGAAGATCCTGCAAAGTGTCGAAAGCCCAGATTTTCAGCAGTTCACTTTCTAGACTCCGTTACATAGCAACCATGCCAGCTCACACAGGGTACCAACCAAGTTAATATTTTGTTTAGATGACGCACTGCATTAACTCTCTAGGAAAACCCAGGTGTTCTTCACCGACTTACCTAGGGTCAGATGCCATCACTGGGACAAAACCCCTTGGTGAACTGACAAGCTTGTTTAATTCATTCAAAACAAAAATTGGGGGACACAAAAAAAAAATCTGAAAATAGACCTAACAATCTCTTGGCAGGGAGAGGTAGAGGTGACTGTTCCCTGTAACCCTTTGTGTTAATATTATTAAAAGTGCATTAGCGTTCATTTAATATGTGCATAATGCCCTTCAGTAAACTATGACTGCTACAGATGCATTTTGAAAGATACTTCATTTCATTCAAAACTTTGATTTGAAACGGGACAACTCAATAGCACAAAATGCTCCTGAGGGTTGGGTCCCACTGAATCTCACCAACAGAGACAAAATTAAAACAGAAGATGAATTTGGAAGAATGGTCAGGAACTCCCCAGGAGCTGAGCATCCGTGAGCCTTCCTGGATGTATATTACAAAGAAGCATAAGGAAACCAATCGACCATACTTTAGAAATAACCTGAGAGAACCCCACGTTTTCCTTTAGGAATATGGGAACACCAGCAGAAGAAACTACCAGACCACATCTGCAGAGGGTTTCTGCTCTAGCCAGGGCTGTCATAGGTCATGAGAAAAAAACAAAAACAAAAGAAAAGAAAAACAAAATCTAAAAAGCTCACAAAAGCTACCTAATGTAAAATGTACAGGATCGAGGTATTCCTGTAGAGATAAGCAAGTGATGCCCTCTTGGTTTTCTTTCTTTTCAACCATCCCATTGGTTGTCAGTCACCTCCATTCAAGAGGGACATGTGGCCAGCAATTAAGTTGAGTTGAAACCTTTAACGTTTTATTCTCTGATTATAAAATCACTCAATTCCCCCTAGTGAAGGTGTTGAAAACTATCAGGGACACACAGAAGAAAAATCGAGACCATCCTCCATCCAATCACCCCCCGGCGGCTACTGACACCGACAGGCACGCTCCTATAAGCATGAGGGAGACGCTGGTTTTGTGTGTTTTTAGGGACATCGAGAGATCCAAAAGTCACTTCCACAGCCTTGTGCAGGTTTGTAGGAAAAAAGAAGGAAACAGCCCGCTGCTCCCACTACAATTTACCCATCGGCTAAGCAGCTTCATTTCCAAGTTGAGCGTGTGGATCACTGCTGTACTGACCTCCTTAGCACACTCAGTCTGCAACTGCACCCACGACTCAAATGAAAGCCACTTAACTTTTCCTTGGCTGAGGAAAGGGGGGCGGACGGCGGGAAATAAACCAGCGTTGTTCCGTCCTCCTTACCACGGTTTCTGATTCTTCGCAGAAGAAGGGCCAGCTCTTAGCTATTTCTTTAATGTTGGAAGGGTCTCTGCCTGTAAGGAGTAAAGCATCACCACGCAGTCTGCCTTCCTTTTTCTTTTTCTCCCAGATGCCGGCGGACAGCCTCTTCCACACACAATGACAGAGCAGGGGATAAATGACAGGATAAGAAGATACCCACCTTGAAAACAACTGTGCAGCAAAGAACAGCCTCACGACACCTTCCCACCATTATGTCATGGCTACGTCAGACCAAATTACCGCCCCAATTCCTAACACTTCTGACAGACTCCTGGAGTACCAAGTTGACATCTGACTTGGAATTCTGCATAAAACGAACACATAGGCTTAACATCTCCCACCAGAAAAAGCACACCTTCTCCAGGAAGGAGAGGAGCAAATAGAAACTGAGGGGGAGAAGGCATTCATAGGAACACAGACTCTCCCAACACTTAGGAGAAGCTCTTGAAATAACAACAAAACCAGGAAAAAATCCCTCTGAGCCACTGAGCTGTTGGTACCTCATACTTCATCAAGTGACATATTTATACAAGTGGCCCTCCTATATATTTTTTTTTCTGTCGAATTCTGGATTTCAGCAGTTTAGTTTATAATTTGAATGATATTAATAATCAGTGAAACCATGTCTTAAAGGACAGTCAGGCAAAACAAAACAAAACACACATACACAAAAATACACACACAAAAAAGACTGAAAAGCCAGTCTACCCTTTTACTTTTCAATTGGCAGAAACCAAACAGTACATTTTTGGATGCTTCCTCCACCTTTAACCCTGGCAGGGGGATTTCAGGGCTTTATCACTGTCAATGTCAACACGGTCCAGCTGCCTTCCTCCCCACCCCCTCCTGTAAAGTGCAAAGAGTCCCTTCGAGCAGCGGGCTCCCTGCAACCCACCATCTAAGCCTTCGTTTCGCCAGGAGCCCATCACTCAACCTTTGAGGTCTAAGATTTCCCCCTGGAAAGTGCTCTCGGTGTTTATATTTGCTGGAAATTTAAACTCACTGCCGAGCAAAGCATCTACTGTTGCATCGATATATTCCTCTGTCTGCGCGATCTCAAATGGGAAGAAAATAAAGTCCAGATGCAATGGAGACAAGGGATTTGGCATCCGTGGAGAAAAGTGCAAACCAGTCCAATCCTCTACCCCAACCACGGCAGCACAGCCGGGAGCTCGCTCTCGGAGGGGGGGGGGGGGGGGCGGGGGGCGGTAAGAGTCTTTCCAAAGGAAGGAGCCGCCAGCACCGGGGGGAGTGGGGGGTGGGGGGTGGGGGGAGCTGTGGCATCCACCCCTGTCGGGGGTGGGGGCAAAGGCCCGGGCACGAAAAGTTTGCCCACGGAGCTGGGGGCTGTGCGCCAGCTAAAGGGCACTTTCTGCCGCGGGAGGGGCCCCGCCGGCTGCGCCTCGCTCCCGCTAGCCGGGGCCCGTGTGACCGTGTGAACCCGTGCACACCGCGCCCGGGTTTTCCTTAATGACAGCAGCCTGCAACTCCCAGCAGGGGAGCAGCGGTGGCCACCGCCGGGCGAAAAGGGTTACGAGCCACAATGCAAGGCGATTTCGCCCGGGGCGTGGAGGCACCGAGTCCCCGGCCGCCTCCGGCCCGGGTGCTGCTCGTCGCCTCCCCTGCGCCCCGGGCGCCGGGCGATCCCTACCTTGCGCGCCGTGCTGATGGTTCTCCATGTTCGCCGCCGCCGAGTCCGCCGCCGCCGCCGCCGCCGCCGCCGAGGCGCTGGCCGCCGCTCCCGGGCCCGGGCCGGGGCCGCCGCCGCCGCCGCCGCTCAGTTCCGCCAGTCTCCGGTTGGTGGCCGTGAGTTCGGCTCGCAG
The DNA here is from genome assembly GCF_027475565.1 of Acinonyx jubatus. Taxonomy (NCBI): domain Eukaryota; kingdom Metazoa; phylum Chordata; class Mammalia; order Carnivora; family Felidae; genus Acinonyx; species Acinonyx jubatus. The sequence continues at coordinate 10,370,186 of NC_069381.1, read as the reverse complement.
GTTGGTCACCTCCTGGCTGGCCGACTGGACCGCCCCATCGATGCGGAGCGCGAGCTGCTTATTGTCTTCCATCATGCTCAGGATTTTGGCCTGGGGGCGAGAGAGGTGACAAAGAGCTGCATGACGCGCGGGGGGCGCGCGGCCGGGCACCCCCGGCTCTACCTGTTGGGTCCCCCGCGGCCCGGCTCCCCCGCGCCCCGACCCCCGGGCTCCGGCAGCGCCGGCTCCTCCGGCGCAGGAATGACAGCGGCGCCTCCAGCCGGAGCCGCGGCGGTAGCGAGGCGGCGGGGGGGAGGAGGAGGAGAAAAGAGGAGGAGAAGGAGGAGGAGGAGCAGCGATCGCCGAGACCCCGGCGCCGAGCGCGGCTCGGGGAAGGACACCGCGCGCCGCCCGGCACTCTTTCACTGGAGCCTACCATTCGCCGCGCGCTCGGGAGGGGGCCCGAGCCGGGGACCGGGGCGCACCCTCGGCCTCCCGCGCCCCCCACTTCGGGGACACACCCCCCCGGGGGGCGGGGGCGGCGGGCGGCGGCCGCCAGTGGGCCGAGGTGGCGCCCCTGGCGAGGGGTAGGGGGCGCCTGCTCCGAGGCCGGCGCTGGGTCCCCTCCCGGGAGCGGTGGGGCAGCCCCCGCCCTGGCTAACGAGCGCCCCGCGCCGGCCCGGGGTTGGGGAGGGGGTGGGTGCTCCGGGGAGAGGGGTGCTCGGGAAGGAGGCCCGGGAGGGGAGCGGGGACGGAGCTCCGCGGAAGGGGGCGGCTTGCGCGATGCCGGGAGTGGAGCTTTGCTTCCCTTAAAATACGGGTAAGAAATGTGCAGCGGGGAGCTGAGCTGGTGCCCCGAGCGCCTCTCACCCTCCACCCGACTCCAGCCCGACCACCCCCACCTCCTCCGCACCAACCTCCACTGTGCGCCCTCCCCGGAAGGAGCCGCCCCCCCCCCCCCCCCCCGCCCCGTCCGGGCCCTGGGTGGGCCACTGGAGCTCGGGCCTCCTCGCAGGCCCCCGCCCCCACCCCCGTGCGTGCACCGGAGGTGGAGGGCTGGCCTCAGCCAGGTACTAAGCTTCTTAGCTGGGCTAAATATTGGGGGGCGAGAGGGAAGAGGCCAAGAGAGAAGACTGGAAGGCATCAAAGGGGCTTCCCTCTTTCTCCTCCTACTGGAGCAGTGTGAGCGTTGAGGCCCTGCTGTCTCAGTTTACCTACTACCCCTTCAAAGGACCACTGAGGTAACCTTAAAGTTGATAAACCTATCTAGCTCCTCTCTCTCCCAGAGCACAGGCTTTGCATTTTTCACTGGGGCCCTGGATTCCAGCCACCAGACCTTGTTACCATAGCAAGCTTCATTCCATGCAAATAGGACAATTTAGAACAGCCAATGTAACTCCGAGGACAATAGTGCACGGCCATCCCAGCTCGGTCAGCCTCCGGAGAGTAGCTCAGGGCCGGCTGCAGAAGCTGATGTTCCTGGACAGACTGAAGTTCCCCACCCTGGAGATTTATCAGCGTTTATTAGGCAGGAAGCCTACGATATGCAAAGTGCTTAGCTGGCTTATCATCTCTTTGGAGTAAGGATTATGAATTCTATTTTAGCGATGAGGAAACTGAGGCTCTGGGTGGGGGTGAAGCGATTTACCCGAAGGGCCCACAGAAATCCGGTGAAACCAAGAGGGGAAGTAAGCAGTCATCTGCTTTCCAATTAGTCCCACTGTGCCTTGGATGCTAGATTTTTATGGAACCATAAAAACCCACTCTAGCTTCATCCCCCTGGGGCCACTAACAAGCTTTTGTAAGAGGGCAAGACAGTATTGGTGGAACATGTGGCAGCAGAGATAATTTTTCACTGTTGACTCTCCTGAGCTAACTGGTCAGCTGGGGATTGAACCCCTGACCTTAGTCTCGTTAGCCGGAATCCTGACCCACTGGACCAACCAAGGAACCTAGGCTGCTTGGCGTATTTGTAAATCAGGATTTAGTTCTTTGAAGTCCTTTGGCTAAAAGTTATGGAGGGGCAGAGGGGCTGTCATAGTTCGGCCACTGTGTTCAAAAACTTAAACACAGAATTACCATATGCCTGAGCACTTACGCTCCGGGGTATGTAGGCAAAGAATTGAAAACAGAAAACTCAAACAAAAGGTTGCACACAAAGGTTCACAGAAGCGCTGTTCACAATAGCCAGAAGGTGGAAACAACCCAGATGTCCAACAACAGATGAATGGATAAACAAATGGTGGTACGTCCATATAACGGAATATTATGCAGCCAGGAAAAGGAATGGGATGAGACACCTGCCACAGTGTGGATAAATCTCAAAAATATTATGCTAAGTGAAAGAAGCCAGACACAGAAGGTAACATGATTTCATTTACATGAAATACCCAGAACAGGTAAATCGATAGAGACACGTTAGCCAGGGGCTGGGGGGAGGCGAGAGTGGGGAATGACTGCTTCGTGGGTACGGGGTTTTATTTTGGGGAGATGAAATATTTTGGAACTAGACAGAGGTGGTGGTGTATTGGGAAGGTACGAAATGCCACTGAGTTGTTCACTTTAAAAGGGTTCGTTTTCTGTTATGTGAATTTCATCTCAATAAACAATAAGTCAGCACTTATGCAAATACCAATAAAAGGCGGGGGAGAGGTGTCCTGGGAACAAATCTTCCGAGGAAACGATCTGGAGCAGGTCATTTGGAGAGCCCTGCGCTCATCAGAAGGCACAGTAATTCATCTGTTTACCTGTCTCTCTCCCACTTCACCTACAGCTTCCGTGTGGGAGAGGGAGGGTGGTCACCGTTTAGCGTCGTTATCTGTTTTTGAATCCCTGCCACCATCATAAACGCTCTGCAAATGAGTGTGTGTGAGCGTGTTCGTACAGTAAACAAACTGACCAAGTGTTACTCATTTTCCTCTTCAGTGAGATTATTCCCACACACCAGAATCTTAGAATCAAGTCAAAACAAAACAAAACACAAAACCCCAACAAGGAGAAAAGAAAGCAAGCCCCCCCATCCCTTGAGCTCTTTCTCCTCTGCCTCTGCCTCCTCTCCCCCACTTGAAGTACAGCCATTGAAATGTCAAGAAACTCACTTTGGAAACCCCTGGGGTGCCTCCTAGGATTTTACAGAATTTTAATTTTGAGAAATTTTTTCTTCACGCGAAAAAGGGGGCTTTTCCCAGCTGTGTCTCCTTATGTTCACCCACATACAAAAGGACCAGATCTCAGAGAGAAAGTCTGGGATCAATTACCACCTAGAATCTGCTCCGTTTAAACCAGAACGATGACTATTCTACCTCTCTTCCCCGCAACTTCCGCCACTGCCCTTCCCTGGGTGACCCCAGGTAGCAACACAGTCACAGAATCCTCCAGATCCCTGCCCCCTTGCCTCCCTGCAGGCTGACTCACATCTACAGCTCACTTCTTAGGAGGAGGGGGAGGGGCTCCAGAGCCGTGTGTCAATCACAGTCTTCTCGCTTTGGGGTCCACAACTGTGAGGATGTGACAGTGCACGTTCCTCATGTAGCCACAGAAATAGGCTTGCTTCATAGAGATCTGCTGCCATTTCCCCAATGTTACCAGTTGCCATCTCTCCCCATCAGCCGTACCCCATCCAAGCCACGGGCAGTGCACCGGCCCGTAGGCCCTCCTTCGAAGCTTACCTGGGCATTCTGGAAAGTCTGCAAAACCATCCTTGCTCTGAGAAAGAAAATTCCTGATAAGAACGAAGGCAGAGAGCCTAGCCCATGGCTGACAGTCATGTCACACGCACCTCCCTTTTCCCATAAATAGAATGACCTTATAATTTAATGTCCAAACTGGGACACTTTTGAGAGCACAAGAGGGTGTCATGAATAATGAAGCCGGGACAAGTGGCACAAACTGGAACTGTCCCAGGAAACCCAGCGTATGTGGTTGCCCCAACCTACAGCCGAATGAACTATCTGGTCCGAGAAGGCAATTTGGGGATCATTTCATCCAGCACTATCATTATATACTGATGGAGAAACAGAGATGCAGAGACGGGAAGGGACCCTGAAGCCACGTTGGTAAAGGAGTTGGGAGGGATGAAAAACAGAGTCTTTATGTTTTTTAGATGTTTATTTTTTGAGAGAGAGAGAGAGAGAGGGAGAGAGCTCATGCGTGTTCGAGAGTGGGTGGGGGAGGGGCAGAGAGACAGGGGGAGAGAGAATCCCACGTGGGCTCCATGCTCAGTGCAAAGCCCGACATGGGGCTGGATCCCAGGACCGTGAGATCACGACCTGAGCTGATCAAGAGCTGGACGCTTAACCTTCTGAGCCACCCAGATGCCCCCCCACCCCCCACAAAGCAGAGTCTTTCGAAAATAACCAAGCATCTTACTACTGTGTATCCAGCACTATGTATTGTCAAGGTCATGCCAGACCACTGGTGCACGTGGCACTTCCTCAACTCTAAATTTGGGAGCGCGAGCTCACGATCTTGCACAATCTGGCCTCCGACTCCATCTTGTATGGCTCTCCCCTTTGCTCACTACCCTCCTGTCGCTTAATTCCTCTGTTACAGTGTAGATCCTCAGCCCCTCTGCCAACCAACCGCAAGCTCTGAGGAGATGCCAGGTCTCTGCATTTGCAACAAGCTTCCCAGGAGTGTCTGGTGCCCCACAAAGTCTGGGACCCCCTGCCCTAGGCGCCCAGAGCAGGCGCCCATAAAGCACTGTTCACACGTGTGAAACACATAAATGCGAGAGACCTTCTGAACCTCAGGAGTGGCTGTAGCCCCGCCCCCTCTTCTGGATGCCGGCTGTCCTGTCTCGCCCACCCCCCTCCATTCGAGATCCCCAGCGAACCCCAACAGTCACCCTCAGACCCACAGCCAGGAAACAAAGGATTGGAGGAAAAAGACACCAGGAGAGGAAAACAGGGCAGAGGACTGTGGGGCTTAGGGAAACAGCCCGGAGCTGTAAGGTGAGAATGGATGCCACACACGGGCATCAGTGCGGACACAGAGCACAGTTATTAGTGTGAAGAGTGACATGCGTGGGGCGCCTAGGGGGCTCAGTTGGTTAAGCATCCTACGCTTGGTTTCGGCTCAGGTCATGATCTCTCGGTGCATGAGTTCAAGCCCCACATCAGGCTGACCGCCGACAGCACAGAGCCTGCTTGGGATCCTCTCTCTCTCCCTGTCTTTCTGCCCCTCCCCTGCTTGTATGCACTGTCTCTCTCTCTCTCTCTCTAAATAAATAAGTAAACTTAAAAAAAAAAAAGAACGACATTTTCCTCTTGACTTCCTCGGCAATGTCTCATCTAAGGGTCGGGAAGCTGGTCAGGTGCATCCCTTCTGTGTCTATTTAATCAACTCAGTCACTTCTGCACATTCTTCCCTTACAAACAATCACTTAGGATTCAGACGCACCTATGTATGGAATAGATAAATATTAAAAAACATATTAACCATAGATTCAAACACATAAGCATATATACAGAAAGCATATATATGCTTCTTCATAGAAGTGTAATTTTTTCCCTTGAATGTTCCATGTACTTTTGATGTTTATTAGGTGTGGTGTGGGGCTTACAAAGGGATGTGCCTCATGGCCCGGGCTCTTGGCTCTGGGCTCTGTTACTACCTGTGTGATGGTGACAAATAACAACAGCCAAGCAAAATGCAAAACCCTGAGATAAATCTGCCCACCTGTAGAAAACCATCCCTACACCCCAAAGAACTGGTCCAACCCCCAGGTCTCTTGTCAGATCTCCCGCGTTCTTAGGTCTTGGCTGTATCCACGGGTTGGGCACTAGTTTACTTTTCAGTACCAAGAGCAGTGTCTGAGAGATTCCTTGAACAGGGCTAAAGAGAACATGGTCAGAGTTTTCCAGTCATTGGGTCTTCAGCTCCAATGCCTCGTCTCAGTGAAGCCCTTCTCTACAGCCTATTGGCAGGACAATGCTAACTGACATCATGAATGATCTCACTCTTCTCGAAGGGCAAAAGTAGGGTTAACGCACGGGCTATGGAGTTGGTCAGACAAGGGTTCAAGTCCTAGCCCTGCCATTTACTCCCCCTGTGACACTCACAGAGTTCCTTAACTTCCCTGAGTCTCACCTTCCTCACTAGTAGAATGAGATAATGTGACTACCTACTTCGCAGACCTGTTGAGACATTAAATGAGACAATGCATGTGAAGCATTTGGCAGGGTGCCTGGTGCCTGGCAGAACTCAGTGGATGTATCAGTGATGCGACACACATGAGGAGGTCCTGGAGGGGAGGATGGACGGCGAGGGCTGTCCGGGCAGCTCCTGTCCTTTGGATGCCACCATGGCCGGCCACTGTGCTCATCCATTCACCACCACCAGCGTAGGCTGACTCTTCCCCACGCTAAGGATAGGTGTTAGGACCCCCTTTCAGCGGATCAGGAGCAACCCCAAGCTCAGGTTTGCTCAGACCCACCCAGCTAGAAGGTGCAGAACCAGATTCAGGCCCAGGGAGGTCTGATTCTAACGTCTGCCTCTTCTTCCTTTCCCCCTTCCCCTCGGATGCGCGAACATGGTCTCCTCCCTGTGCGCACTGATGCACCAAGGGACCTTCGGCGTCCCTTCCAGCCCTGCGCCCTTTATTCTCTGCCAAAGGCACTGATGTGATGGAGAAACAGAAGGAGCCACTCCTCAGTGGCCGGTGCATTAGTTCTTCTAGGCCCTGGGGACCCATTTGGTAAATTAGTTCTTTTGGTTCATGAAATGGTACCCCAGTGGCTTGAAATGCTTTCCAGCCCTACCTTAAATGGGTAATTTATTCTTTTCTCACTGATAGTACTATTTATGTGATCTCCATCCTATACAAGTTGCTTTCTATGCTTTCCAGGGGTGGGTGAGGAGATAGGTGTTTTTTGTTTTGTTTTTGTTTCTGTTTCTGTTGTTGTTGTTGTTGTTTTTAACAGAAGCGCATTAGATTCAGTAAGGAGCACAGTGGGCATTTCCGAGAATGGGATTTTCAGGACCCCTTTATCCTCTGCCGCCCCAACCCCCCGCCCCACATTTTGCTCTGCCATTTATTTAACTAAATGATAACTCAGGCAGGAGAGGTCTCTCTCATGTCTTCTCCCACCCCCCTGCTCAGACTCTCAGGAGTTTCCTTTTCCCCTCTGTTCGTTTCTTTTCACCTGTAAGATGCCTTACGCACTGAGCCCCTTCCGTCTTAGGACCAGTACAATAAAGACCAGGGTGGCCCTCACTCGAGGCCACAGAGGAGTGGCCCATAGTAGGCACCAAACAGCTTGGGGAATTAGGACCCCAGGGCCCCTTGACGACTCATTACAAAGGCATCTCAGATGCGGCGATGGCAACATGTCCTTTCTCAGGAATTGAAAGCAGAGGTAGTAAGAAAGGGCCTTGGAATCTGGCCCCTGGAGTCAATGCTAAACCTTTGCAGCACTAAGGTGCTCTCTGAAAAGTATTTATTAGCCAAATAGTATATACCGTTCAATCCAGTGTGCCACGAAGGACTGTATCTGGGACCATCCGCCCTGACAGTCAGGATTAGCCGACCAATTGCAGACATACTCAGAAAAGAGCTATTTTACCCAACGTTGGGCTCACTGGGATAATGCGTCTCTAGTCGGTAAATTGTGAAGTTGCCATATATATCTTAATCGACTGTCCCTTTATTTGTTTACCAGCCTTATTTTACGCGGGGTGGGGAGGGGGGAGTAAAACAATTTTATAATCCAACATTGGAAACCACAAGGCCACGCTATTAGGCGTGTGTGCGCCATTCCAGAGGGAACAGTGCCTACTCAGAGCAATGTCCGTTATGGCGTTTTTGGGCCAGCGTCCTCAGCCGCCTTGATGGTAAAACGGTTCCTCGACACCTCTGTCCACGAAGAGCTAGCTGGAGACGTGTGTTCCTTTTGATAAACAAAGAGCTGGGAGGTTTGGGTTTAAAAGAGGTTGGGGGAGACGTGGAAACAAGAGCCGAGGGGGGTGGTTCGCTCTTTCTCCTTGCCAGGCGTTCTCTGTCATCCCGCACCCATGTCTCTGGCCCTCGACCCCTCTGCCCAGCACGCTGGCTCCACACCTAGCCTCTCAAGCTGCTGGGACTGTAAGGGCAGGGATGCCTGGACAGCGCTAAGACAGCTGTCCTGTATCAAAGAGGAGAAACAGTCTGGAAAAAAAGGAAACAGAGCTGGGTGCTCCCTCATCCACCAGGGCCAGTAAGGAGTCCCTGGGGCTGGCGGGGGTGGCCTCCTGCAGGTGGCCACTTAGCCCTGGGAGCCTAACAGCTCTGGGCAAGCATGTGGAGCCTGAGGCCCCCAGGCAGCTTCGGAGAGCAATGAAAGACAGATCTACGTTCTCGTCCCGTCATTCATTAGGGAGGCTTCAAACCAGAGTATGAACGTGGATGTCTCCTAAAGGGTAACCAGTCCGGGGCCCTGGCTAGCCCACAGAGCACCTTTGTGCAAGTCAGGAAAGATGTGCCCTCTTCCCCCGGGGCTAATGCAGCCCTGCCTGAGGGCGCAGACTCAGAGAAAGGAGCTTCAGCACGCCTGTGGGTGAGTTCCCTCTGGACACCAAGCAGGAAATGATCCCATGTATCACTTGCCACCTGGATTTCCCCCCTAACTCACAGGGTTTCTCTGGTTCCAGTTTTTAAAAGCTCCTTTTATTATTGCTGTGAGTTCAAAGTAACACATACGTTTACAAACCTGTGTACCCTTGTATGGGAAGAATGCCGAAGGAAGTTACCGTACCTTCCCCATTGCATTTCAGCGATGGTATAAACCTCTTTCTTTCTTTCTTCTTTCTTTCTTTCTTTCTTTCTTTCTTTCTTTCTTTCTTTCTTCCTTCCTTCCTTCCTTCCTTCCTTCCTTCCTTCCTTCCTTCCTTTCTTTTTCTTCCTTCCTTCCTTCCTTCCTTCCTTCCTTTTTCTTCCTTCCTTCCTTCCTTCCTTCCTTCCTTCCTTTCTTTTTCTTCCTTCCTTCCTTCCTTCCTTCCTTCCTTTCTTCCTTTCTTTTTCTTCCTTCCTTCCTTCCTTCCTTCCTTCCTTCCTCTTCCTTCCTTCCTTCCTTTCCTTCCTTCCTTTCCTTCCTTCCTTCCTTCCTTTTTCTTTCTTTCTTTTCTTTCTTTCTTTCTTTCTTTCTTTCTTTCTTTCTTTCTTTCTTTCTTTTTCTTTTGGGTTTTCTAAGCAGAGGCTAAATGAACTGGCAGATTCAGAACCCAGTTTTGCCTGAAAAGTGCGCATGAAGGGGGGGCCTTTGTTAATAAAATAATAATACCGATTCCAGTGGGTTCTTGCGTTGACCATGGTGCTAAGGACTTGACTTACATCCCTGACAATGGCCCTATAGGAAGAAGCTACTATTATTATGCTCATTTTACAGAGAAGAAAAGTGAGGCGTGGGGAGGCTAAGTCCCCCCAGGTCGTGCAGCCGCCAAAGAGGCAGGGCTGGGTCAAGGGGACGTCAGTGGACTCCACTTCTCTGGCATGTTGTATCACCTCCTTACTCCTCCGAACTCACTGTTGGTAAAGCGAAAAGCGTAGTGAAGACGGGCTTCATAGACATACCTGAACTGAGGAATTCTGCCCCAGGGAACTCTTTGCGTTGCCACGGGAAGGACCTCGAACATCCCATCCCTGTTTGGGCCTCTGACGCTCGTGGCTTCAGGAGGTCTGCTTTCCCAAGTGCGGACCTCTGCACTTTTAGTCAGCGGCCAGCGGGAAAAGAACGTCTTCCAGCTTGTGGACTTGAGAATTGTAAATCCAGAAGGGACCTCGGTGTTCACAGGCCACACCTGCGTTCTTTACAAATGACGTAACTGAGACCCCAGGACAGAAGCTGACTAGGCCAGATAACCCAGACGTGTGGGGGCAATCCTCACTATCATTATTATTTGTTTGTATTTTTATAAGTGAGCGAGCACGTGGCCACGGGAGATGTTTGGTAAACATCCGCGGAGCTGAATTCGACTGTGGTATTTGATTTATCCATCTGAGGGGCACATCAAAAAAACAAACCAGCTCTATTTCTGATCCTTCTCTTGCGAAAAGCTTCCAAACTCCATATAAGGTGAACACGTCTGCTATGAAGCATCTCTTTGATCTCACCCTTCTTTTTCTTGAAAAGGGCAGCAAACTTGGCAAGCGGTTCCTCCCGAAATTAATAATCAAACCTCAGAAATCTTCTTTGGTTATTCCAACAACTTGAAACAAAAAGAAACAAAACATTCCCTACCGTGTCTCCCCCTCTCCCTTCCGACGCCCCCGCTAGGGAACAGCTGTGTCTGTTTAAAATCGATTTTGATCTCTCAGAAAGGATCTGGTTTCTCCGCACACGGAGCCGCTGCCTCGAGATGGCATGTGCCGTTCTGAGAAGGTATTGGGGTTCCGCTGACTCGGCTGTATTTCTGACAATCAGGAGAGGCGGGGCTGCCCTTGGGGACGTGGGGGACGGGACACCTTCACTGACATCGGCGTGATGGCCAGGATGTCCCCCTGCCCCAGGAGCCATTTAGCCCCATCTCCTCATTCCTCTTGCACATCTGTAGCATGCTGGATCATGGCCATTAATTCCTCACTCCCCTCCGAAGTGCCCACCCTGCCCCTGCCTGTGGCTTTTCCGCACCTCTCACTAAGGCAGGTGGATCACCTTCCTCTGCCCCACTCTGCCATCTGACTTGCTTTGGCCATGGGAGTGTTCCTTGACTTGCAGCAAGAAGGGACCTTTAAAACTTCCACCCAGTTCTGCTTGGCCTCTTAGGCTCCTGCAATCCTCGGTGAGAAGCGAGTGGCCCAGGCAACTGCCTCATTGTTCTCAGCCCCAGAAGGAAGACACAGGGAGCCCGCCTGAGCCCGCCCTTCAGCCTGGGGAAAAAAAAGCCAGCCAGAGCCTAGCCACGCCCTCCACAGTGTGTCGATCCATAAATGGGAAAAATGAATGTTGCTGTAAGTGCAGGGATTCTGAGGCTGTTTGTTACACACCAAAAACGGACTGATACACTATTGAAACTAGCACCTTGACTTCAGGCTCTCATTCCACATGCAGGTGCAAGCGAATCAATGTATACTAGCTTAGAGACCAATGGGGGAATTTATTGGCCTAGCAGGGTGTCCAAAGCCAGGTCAGAGCTCAGGGATCCCGGGAGCTCAAGCCAGCATATCTCTCTCACTTGCTCTTCCCTGGCCTCCTTTCTCATTCTCTTCTATGCACCTGGCCTCTCTCCCTGTAGAGGAGGCTGGGGGAACATGGCCACAGGCAGCTCTAGGCTTACATCATGTTACTTTAGCTACCTCCGAGGAAGAGGCCTCTCTTTCCTATCGTTCCCAGACAAGAGCTGGACTACCCCTGGGCCACAGCACAGTACTCCCCTGCCTGAGTAGGCCCGGTGTGTGTGCCCAACCCAGAAGCCGCACGGAATCAGGCTAGTGACCCCGGCCACAGGCGCAAGGATCGGGAAGGAGCACATGCCCGTGCAGGGGAGGAGGAGACAAGCAGGAGACAGGCAGTGGCAGACCCGGGCAATGGAGACCCGTGCCCATGACAACACTGCCCCAACAAGAAGCTGGTGAGCCTGGGCCTGCAGCCTGGGCAGCATGAAGGCCCTGGCCCCCTCAGACTTTTCATCATTCACACGGGGCTGGAATCCCCATCTTATCTTCCTGGATGATCGGTCAGCTTTAGGCACAACTTCCAAACTGCCGTTTGCTTGATTATAAAGTGGGCGTAACAAACGTATAACTCATTATGTATGGCAATGAGCATTAAATGAGATGCTATGCAGAATCCTTAGTCCATGTAGGGGATACGGTACAGCTCTCCCCAGTTCTCCTCTTTAGGGCCTATGCACTCATCTGCCAAGGGCTAGGAATGTCAGCCACTGAAGGCTCATCCCTGCCCCTGTTACCAATGGCTGTCGTCTGTGGCAGGGGCCTGCCTCATCCAAGGCTGCACCCCCACCCATGGACCAGCCCTTGGCCACCAGCTTGAATAAAATATCCCAGCCCCTGTGTCTCCATTTGGACCACTCTGAAGGGCCATCCCAGCCCCAGAGCTCCCTCCAGACATCAGGAGTAAACCACATTGTCTGCCCGCTTTTCCTTTGGCCCAAATCTGACTTCCTCACTCCATTACATGAGGACTATCTCCCTAGAGCACTCCTCAGTAAACTGGCTGCAGGCAGGGAACCTAATCTAAGGCATCCCAGAGGCTGATGCACAGGGAGTGCTCTTGTGTGATAGTTATAATCACTGTTAACACGCGCTGACTTATTTATTCATTTGGCCACCGCCCATCTGCCAAGGGCACACTTAGGAAAGGCAGGAGAATGGGGATAATGGGCCAACTAAGAGCACAGACTTGCCTCTGGACCCAGACTGCCTGGGGGTCTACCTCCAACAGGTCTGTGACGTTAGGTAAGGCACTTGGCTTCTCTGTGCCTCGGTTTTCTCATCTGTAAAACAGCACCACTAATAATTTATAGCATTGTTATGAAGATTGAAGAAGTTGATGGGCATAAGGGTTTAAAATGGCACAGGGCATGGAGAAAGTGATTCTCAGCATTTGCTCCTCCTCTTTCGCCGGATGGTGCATTAGGTGCCGGAGATGCAGGGATGGGGGAGACTAAGTCCCTGTGCTTACAGTGCTCACAGTCTGGTGGCTGAGACAGGTACTGGCTTATGTGAGAAACGGTTACGGACTTACGAGGGCTCAGGCTCTTATTCTGATGGAGATGGAGCCACTGCATAGTTTGAGCAGAGATCCAGTAGGAGGTGGTTTATGCTTTAGAACGCTCCCCTGGCTGCCATGTGGAAAGGACTCTAGGGGGACGGGAGTGGAGGCAGGAAACCATTCAGGCAGATGTTGCCAAGTCTGGAGAGCTATGATGGTGTCTTGAGCTGTGGTAGTGACGTGGAGGGAGGCGGCTGAACATGGAGAAAAGGACTGAGTTCTAGAGAGATGTTGAAGGGAGAGACACAGGATTTGCTGACAGTTGAATGTGGCATGTGGCAGAGTGAGGAGTCGAGGGTGACTTGAATGCTTTGGGTTTGAGCAATTGGAAGAATGAAAGGTCCACTTGTGACTGGGGAAGGCTGGGTGAGGAGCAGGCTTGGGGCTAAGGTGTATAGTAATTTTGAGATGTGTATTAGACATCCACATGGAGCTATCAAGCAGGCAGTGGGATACATGAATTTGGAGTTCAGGCAGTGGATCTGAGCTAGAAATATGAATTTGGAAGTTGTCAGCACTTAGGTGTGATTTAGAGGCAGGAGACTGAGGGCCCGGCAATGTGACCACTGGTGGCCCTGACGAGGGGTTTCATAGCGTGGGCATGGGGGATAAGGTGAGCTGACATGCATAACTCACCTAGTTTAAGCCCTGGTGCAGAGCGGATGCTCGTGAAATGTTAGTCCCCTTTCTCCTCATCACCAACCACACAACTTGTCCAACGCACAGCTATCGCTCACTTGTCCTTCACCACCCCCCCCACACATCTCTTAATATCAGTCACACAATCCTTCATTGTACGTGGCTACACTGGTAATATATTTTAAAGATGATTCATCAGCAGTGGCGAACACCGAGCTAACTGCAACACAGTGCAATTACCCTGGACCTCCCAGGGACCACCAGAAAATCTGCACATCTCCTAATAGAAAATTTGCACAACATCCTGAAAAAGATGTTGGATTCCTGGAGCTATGAATCATGATCGGCACCAACTGCCCCTTGCTCGGAAATGAAATGAGCAGATATTCCCCCCCCCCCCCACATGACCAAAGGACTGTATGATGTCCTAGAAAATAATAAAGTGAATGGACCCAGTATGAGAGACAGCAGCCAGCCTCGCACTGGGTTCCCTGCTGCTGATTAACGATACCAGCACATTACATTAAATCAGAGGCGAGGCTCGTCACAGGAGCACTAAGAATCCGTGCCTGGCTGCCAAGTGCCTGGACACTGCTCCTCATCTAGTAATACACCAGCCGCTCAGTTTGTGCCTGTTAATTTCAAATCCGATGACTAAGGCATGCTTTAAAAAAAAAAAGACAAAAAAAAAAAAAAAAAGCGTCCTGCAGTGGTCAAAAGCTATGCTTCTTCCAGCCTTTCTATGTTCATGAGATGTAAAAACTATAAATTTTAAGCATTAATATGTGTCAGATACATCTCTCCCCTCATTGTATTATCGTGAAATTTCAATACTATAACAACTCCAGAAGGGAGGTATTAGTAACAGTGTTACAAGCTGAGGTTCCAAGAAATAAGTTCCGAAGGTCACATCCTTGGTACACACAGGGCTGCGGTTTGAACTCAAATCCAGCTGGATGGTGAAGCCGGAGCGTAAATGTCTATCTGTGCTGACTTCTAAGAAAAGATTAATGTCTTAAGTAGAAAGAACATTGAGGAAGTTCCGCTAAACCTCTGACTTACATTTTCATTAGTCAGGCAAGGGGGTTTAAAAAAAAAAAAAAAGGATAAAATGTCTTGGTCCCTGCCTTGAATAAGTATAAATTACACTTCCTATAAAGTGGGAATGATAATACTCACCTCCAAGGGTCATTGTAAAGTTCAAGTAAATTAATGGATATGAAACCATCCTCTTTTCTAGACAGAATAAGGGGTGTAATAGGAAGCCGATTTAGAAAAAATAAATTAATAAAGCTCATTAATATCAACCTTTTTTTACAGTGCTGGACCAAATCCTAATAAATGGCCAATTTTACTACTCCATCCTAAATTTTAACTTGTGTATGAATGGACCAATTTTTCTCCCAAAGAAACATGCAATTTTTTGCTGCAGTTGACATAAATCTACTTTGCTTCTATGACTTGATTCATTCAAATTCTCTCCTTTTCAATTAAATAATCACCCGGAATTGAAAAAAGACGTATTTCCATTGGTAGACTCCCAAATAGATGACCTTTGAGACCACAAAGGGTGTATGCAAAATTTCCTGATTGCTTTTTATCTCCTTGTGTATCACTTTCCCTAAAAATTCTGTCAGTCAGTGTATTTAAATTCTTTCCTCGTCTTCTCATTGCACTGTTATTTACAATAATGAGTCACAGCTGAAAGGGACTGAAATATCATGGGCTTCTATGAACATATGCCAAAAGAAGGGTGCTCTATGGCGGGAAAAGCCTAATGCATGATAAGGGCAAGGCTCTCCTCTACCTGTGTGAGACGGAATTTGAAATTTCCATTAGTTACTTTCCAGGCTTTGTCCGGCTTGTTTTTCTGATACAAACCTGACATTCCCTTTCGATAACAGCAAACATGTAGTTAAGTGCTTGTTATACATCTGAGCCATGGGTGCTCATTAAATCTCCCAAGTCATTGATAGGTAGAGTCTTATCTCCACTTCACAGTTGAGAAGATTGAGGTTGGGGAAGGTTGGATAACCTGTAGCCTGTCGCAGAGGTGGGATTTGAACCCGAAGCTTGGGCTTTTGGGCTCCAGCTCTGACAGCTGGGGCGCTTAGAGCAAATCACTTTGCTTTTTAAACTCGCCTCTTGTCATCTAGAAGATGGGCATACTAATAATCTCGGCCTGGTCCCTCCCAAGATCGCAACAGGGCTGAGGAAACCACTGGGTGTGAGAGCGCTTTGTAAATTGTTAAGAGCCCAGCAATCACCATCATCGTTGGGAAGTGCGAGCAGTGGGGGGAATCAGTCAATCAATGGAACCGAAGGTCATTCAATAAGTGGGCTCCCATTTAAGACGAAAACCAGCTTTGTTCAAAGAACCAATTGCCTGTTCTGTGCATGTGCTGACCACTAATCTGAGAGTCTGGCTCCACAGGGGCTCTTACTTCCACAGTGATCTGATCTGGTTCCACAAGTGTGTTACTACTCTTGGAAATCAGCCCTCGGCAACCCTCGAAGCTACTTCTCACCTCCCCTACATGCCGACGAGATTAGTTTTGCCACCCTCTTTGATTAGTGGCACATTTCCAAGCTGAGGGTGTCTGTGGAAGCAATCTTTATGTTCAGATTTATTAAAGCCACTGTTGGTTTAATGAATTACCGCAATCCAATGAGCCCATAGATAGCTTGTATTTAACTTTTATGTGGCTGCCCCAGAAACCAGCTTGAAAAGCAGAAATCAATGATTGTGACAAAATCTCGATACTATTTATTTTGAATGTTCAGTTTGGGATTTGATGTATGCCATTGTCAGATATATTTTATGCTCTCAGATGAATTTTATACTTACTGATTAAAGGGGTTTAGCAATATCAGTAGGACACGATTTGACAAACTTTAAAAGAAATGTTGCAATAGTGCTTGCATCCATTACATGGTAGTTTCTAGCCAGATTCGCTTCACATTTTAATCAACAGCACCAGTAGCTGCATCTTCAAACTACCAAAGGGAGGCTCTATTTACCAGTTCTTAAGTTAATTAGTAAAAATGCATTTAATTAATTATACCCACTGTGAATATTTGATTCCCCGGTAATTGGGTAGGGTATAGGCAGGAACCAGGTGGTATGGGAGGGGTGGACAAATTGACTAGGAATCTTCCCATTGGAGACCTTGGTCTCAGTAAATATTATTTGCTCTTGGATTTTTTTCAGTAATGCACCAGCTACTATTTAGAAATAACCTGTTCATAAGCAACACCTGCAGATTAGCATGAAGTTCCTATTTAGAGAGGTGTCTAGACAGAACCTAAAATAAGTTTAAATCTTCAGCATTCAATGGCAGCAGGCCATAAGACTTGCACAGAAACCGAGATCAGGTGGCTTTTTAAGTTTTCAGACTAATCAATTTATTATATGGATGCCCACAAAATGGGATTAAGTTTGGTCTGAAAAAGACCATGACCTGATCCTACTCAGAATGTTCCTTTCATTTGTCCACTCATTCATCACCAATGCATCTATATATCCATTAACATACTCATCCATCCATCCATCCATCCATCCACCCATCCACCCATCCACCCATCCACCCATCTACCCAATCACCCATCCATCCATCCATCCACCCATCCACCCATCCCCCATCCACCCAGTCACCCACCCATCCATCTACCCAATCACCCATCCATCCATCCATCCATCCATCCACCCATCCACCCATCCCCCATCCACCCACTCATCCATCCACCCATCCACCCATCCACCCATCCCCCATCCACCCAGTCACCCATCCACCCATCTACCCAATCACCCATTCACCCATCTACCCAATCACCCATCCATCCATCCATCCATCCATCCATCCACCCATCCACCCATCTACCCAATCACCCATCCATCCATCCATCCATCCATCCATCCATCCATCCATCCACCCATCCACCCATCTACCCAATCACCCATCCATCCATCCACCCATCCATCCACCCATCCACCCATCCACCCATCCACCCATCTACCCAATCACCCATCCATCCATCCACCCATCCATCCATCCATCCATCCATCCACCCATCCACCCATCCACCCATCCATCCACCCATCCACCCAATCACCCATCCATCCATCCACCCCACATACCCACCCTTCTACCCATCCATTCATTCTATCCTTTTAGTCTAGCACTTACTGAGTGTTCACTTTCTGTCAGACACTCTGCTAAACTTTTGTCATGGATAGCCTCATTTAGTTTTTCCCACCATCAATGAAGTCTAATACTAATATCATTTTACATCTACATCCTCTACATTTTACAGATGAGGGAAGGAAGGCTCAGAGAGGTTAAGTAACTTAGTCAAGTCACACAGAGCACATGAGAAGGGTAGGAACTCAAGTTCATCTCTCAACTCTAAGAAGAGGCCTTTTTTCCCTATTACTTCTAACCTGGCTGCCTCAGGCAAGAATTCTGACTTGTCAAAGTTTAACCAGCTTAATATCTGAAAAGAGAAATGACCTCCCACCCACCACATGTTCATGTCAGGGGACGAGATTTAGGTGCCAAGTCCTATGCTAAGTCCTAGAGATAAAATGGCGGACAGGAAAGACACAGACATTGTCCCTCTCCCTCAGAAGCTTGTAGGCAGCAGAGGCACTTACTGGACAACTACTTATAGCATGGTTCGGCAGCTTGAAAACCATTATCCGTAGGGTAGGAGAACAATCACAACTCTCACTGATGTGTTACTGGCTCTTCAAGCTTCTTCCTCCTGAGTGTCTTTCAGCTCTGCCCTCTCCTTTATTTGACCACTGCTGTTGACTTGGTTCAGGTTACTTGCCACTTTGTCCCCAAGATTACAGCCAACAGCCTCCTCACTGGTTCCCTGGCCATGTCCTCCAGTCTTTTCCCTTCCCCAACCGGCTGAGATTCCATCATGCAGCAAGGGTGGCCTTCAGGAGCTATCGTTTTCATCAGCTCTTTCTTTTGCTCAATGCCTTCAATGGCACTTCCCTGTCTTTAGGAATAAACCCAAACTCTTTAATGTGGCATAAAGGACATGCCTGGATCCAGTTCCTGCCTACCAGAACTCTCTCTCTTTTCTTTTTTGTGAAGTTTATTTATTTTGAGAGAGAGAGAGAGAGCAAGCACAAGCAGGGGAAGAACAGAGTCAGATGCTTAACCGACTGAGCCACCCAGGCGCCCCCTACCAGAACCCTTGAAGGTGCCATGCACTCACATGTCTGCATCTTTCCACCTGCTGTTACCTCTGCTTGATCCCCTCACTTGGATACCTCTTCCCCACCTCCTTCTCTCTCCCCTCCCCCATCCCCTTCTCCTCTCTCCCCTCCCACAGCCCCCTCCTCCTTTTTCCTCTGTGCACCTAGGACCAGTTCCCTTCTGAAGTCTTAGTTGAACAGAAAAAGCTCCTGCCCTATCATCTCGGAGCATTCCTGAAGCCTTTCCGTCATAGAACCTCCTCTGTTATCCTGTAACTTCTGGTTTCCTCTACTAGGCTAAAAGCTCTCAAGGGCAGGAATAAGTCCTCCCCAACCTTTGCAGCCTCATTGTGTAAGCATCAGGTGCTCAATGAACAACAGTCGAATGAATGAAGACAAAGCTCCATGGGGACATTGGTAACTTGTCTGGATCTATAAGAAAGAACTCTCTGCTTCATGGCTGTTAACAAAGTTCTGGGAGACACGATGAAATGCAGCTTTCTGGTGCTATAAAGGAGGAGACGAAGGCTAGAGGAATTACCCAGCTAGTATGTGACTTGCTCCCAGCCTGTTCAGGCTTCACACAAATAGGAAACTTCCCAGAGTCTCTTAAGAATGTTTGAGATGCACACCTTGTAGACTTTCCAGAGTCTCTGGGGTTTTTGAGGTGCACACCTAAAATTATTCATTTGAAACTGTAGGTCATGAAATCACTGCTGCTTGGAATAACAACATACATTTTTA
Source organism: Acinonyx jubatus (assembly GCF_027475565.1). Lineage (NCBI taxonomy): Eukaryota > Metazoa > Chordata > Mammalia > Carnivora > Felidae > Acinonyx > Acinonyx jubatus. Next base: position 10,350,905 of record NC_069381.1, on the reverse strand, counting down.
AAGGAAAATCACCTAGATGAACAGGAATGCAGGGCTGAGATCAATGGAATCAGAGCTCTGAGCCACCTTTGGCAGTGATAATGTATGTATCTTAATGAAGATATATCTCTTAATTAAGATGTTTCCTGTTTCAAGTACTCCTTGCAGGCCCCTGAATTTCTCCTTCTGTTAATTTTTTTTAAGTTTATTTATTTATTTGAGAGAGAGAGAGAGAGAGACAGCGTGAGTGGGGGAGGGGCAGAGAGAGAGAGAATCCCAAGCAGGCTCCACACTGTCAGCGCAGAGCCGGATGTGGGGCTCGAACGCACAAAACTGTGAGATCATGACCTGAGCTGAAACCAAGAGCCAGACGCTTAACCGACTGAGCCACCCAGGTGCCCCTGACTTTCTCTTTCTTTCCCTACCCTCAAAAGCGGCAATCTTAGGGCTAAAACACACTGGCCAACTCAAGTTTAAAAAAGAAACCATCATTATATACGGAATGTGAGAATGCCATTTGCCAGGTTTATAATATGCTTGAACTTGCCTTGCTTTGAGTTCTTACCTGTATTCATTTCGTTTGGGTTTAAGTATTATTTCCAATGCTTCCACTTTGCAGAAAACAGGTTTATGGGAAAGCCTCAAGTAGGTTCCTGAAAATGTGCTTGGCTTTTTACAAAGCTACTTAATTTCTTTTTTGATGAGTGCACGATGCATTATTCCAAATTGTTCAGCTAAATTTCCCTAAATACACATGGGGGCTTAAAGGGAGAGTGTGGGAGGCTCTATGCTGTTTAGGAGAAGTGGGTTTACTGACCCCGAGGAGAGAGGAACTTAATGAATCAGAAGCATATTTCTTCTCATGCATGAAATAGGACTTCTACCCTCTCCCCCATCCATCAGAGCTGATGAGCACTGGAGTCGTCTGTTACATTTTCTGGTCGGCTACATCACTGCTTCTGAAGGGTTTCTACAGGTAGAGCATTAGCTTTCTGGATGGCAGGGAACACTTTCTCTATTTCTCCCGCGTCTTGACTCAACAATGCCCAGAGAGTGCTAGGTATACTGTAAGCACTCGCTTAATGCTCACACCAATGCCTCATCCAGTAAGTGTAAATACTCACATAAACGAATCACGAGTCTAAGTAGGGATTCTTTTTTCTTGAGCCTGTCACCTTTGGCGTCTCCAAAATTTCCCTGTTGCTCTTTTTGGAGCAGGAGCACGCAGCTGGACCAAGGACCACGTCACAAATAAAGTTCACACACTGACTTCTTAAAGGCTTTTCTGCATCCTCCACCGGGTCTTGGGCAGTGGCTTTGTTACTGTACTTACAGAAAACCCCGGTACAGGCTCACTGTGACAGAGCTACCGGCACAGGGCACAGGAGGCCAGAAGGTGAAGTGTGTTGGAAGCCTTTATGTCCCTGCTTCCCAGGCCTGAGCTCAGAGCCCAAAGTCATGCCACCCCTCGGAGATCTGGGGACAGGGAGGCATTACAGAGGATCTCCTCCTGGGAGACTGGACGAAAAAGAAAGCTTTTGAAGCCCGGGACCCTGTTCACCCGGGAAGGCCCCCGGAGCAGGAGACTGTGTGGCCCTTTCTCCTTGTCCCCTGGGTTCTGATCTGGTGCCAGAGCTTCCAGAAGCCCCCAAGTCTGACGGCTGGCCACCTGAATGCACAGCCTTTGTACGACACATCAAGGAATACGAAGCCTCAAACGTTCCATTGGCCATCATTGAAATAACCTGTAATACCACGTCCGAATGTAAAGTGTTACCTACTGAGTCATTCAGAAGTGTCCCACGCACCCACTCCATGATAAAAATGACTTGGCTTGCCTCATAAGGGCTGGTCACAGGGAGGCAGTGGGGATGATGTAAGAGGTACCTTTCCCAAAGCTGCAGAGGGCAGCCTTCTCACAGCACGAGGGGCAGGGGGGGCGGCTATTACCCCCCTCCCCCCACCCCTGGGCCTCCCCAGAGGTCTACAGGAAATCGGAATCACGCCCCTCCAGGCCCTCTGCACAGAAGTGAGGGTTGAGGGGAGGCTTTTGATTCAATTCCAGACGGAGTGCTTCCATTGAATTTACTGCCAGCTTGCTCTCTGGAGCCGCATGAATGCAGGACCCGCCTCCCCAGTCTCTGCCTTCCCCATTGCTTACCTCCAGCTACCAGCCCAGTTGGAGGGACGGATCATTTGATTAAGGGTAAATCTCCGTGGGATCCTCGTGGAGGGGAGGTACTGCTGGTCGCCCTGGCCTGGACGTTTCACAGCCCATAGCATTCCCAATTCAAGCAGTACAAATGAACGCAAAAATGCTGGCTGCCTTTATTGGAGAGGGGAGGTCCCTGCTCTCACGCTGCTTTCCTTTGCCTCTAACTGATCATCTGCAGAAAGACTGGTAGGGGTCACATCGCACAGGTGCACGGAGCCACTGACCTCGCACGGGGCATTCAAACCCGCTTTCTCCCAAGACAGACTAACCCCAACCCCCCCACCTCCAAAGAGCCCACTTTACTGAACTGCGCCAAAGCAAAACCAGGAGGGCAAGAATACTTGGCAAGTTTTGCAGAGAGAAGTCGGGGAACGGACGACAGGGATTCAATATGTGAAAAAGGTGAACGATTATGGACAATAATAACTAGTCTCTTTCTTTCTCTTTGGTATAATTATGGTACAAAGGCAGCATTATACGGAGCCTTTTAGCCCCAGGCCTAATGTTATTCCTCAACAATAGTTTAAAAAAAGGGCAAAAGCATTCCGAAAAATTGATCGTGCTCACAGTTCTTAGTTTCGAATTCTGTGTATGTTTCGCGAGGTTATATTTGGTTTTGTTTTTCAAAACAAATTCAAGTGAAAAAAAACCCAGGCGAAGGATTTTTGTCATGCACAGGCCGTGGGCAGCGCTAGGGTTGGGGTGAAGGGCTTCATTTCGTCGAGGTCGGAGCATAGAAAACCAGTTTGGACATTAGAAGTTGGGTGGCAGTTGAAGTTCCAAGCTTAGAGAGGACACGGAGAGGCTGGGGCTGAGGAATCCGGGGAAGTGGGCAAAGGTTCAGAGGTCAGGAGTAAAAGCAGGTGATGTGAAATCCAGGACAGCTAGCTGGTCACGTCACACGGAGGTATTGCCGAAACGCTGGAACCTTCCTCCAATGCTGGCTGGAATAGGAGATGTTACAGCCCCTTCGAAACCAGTTTGGCGATTTCTCAAGATGTGAAACATAGAACTAGCCTATGACCCGGCAATTGTACTACTAGGTATATATACCCGGGGGGCGGGGGAATGAAAACATATGTGCACACAAACCCTTGCCCGTCAGTGTTCACAGCAGCATTATTCATAATAGCCGGAAGGTGGAAACAATCCAAATACCCATCGACTGATGAAGAGACAAACACGATGTGGTATGTCCACACAATGGGTTAGTATTTGGCAATAAAAAGAAATAAAATACTGATACATGCTACAGCATGAATGACTCCAAAAACGTTATGCTCCGCGAAAGAAGCCAGGCACGAAAGAATCCCTATTGCGCTATTCCACTTGTACGAAATGTCCAGAATAGGTAAAATCAGACAGACAGAAAGGAGATCAGTAGTTGCCCCGGGCTGGGGGCGGGGTGTGGAAACGGGAAATAAACGGTTATGAAGTTTCTTTTTAGGGTGGTGACAGTGTTCTGAAATCAGAGAGTGAGGACTGCACAACTCTGTAAGTATACCAAACGTAATTGAATCGTACATTTTAAAATGGGTGAATTTGGGGGCGCCTGGTGGCTAAGTTGGTTAAACATCTGACTTTGGCTCAGGTCATGATCTTGCAGTTCATGGGTTCGAGCCCCACGTTGGGCTCTATGCTGACAGCTCAGAGCCCAGAGCCTGCTTCAGATTCTGTGGCTCCCTCTCTCTCTGCTCCTACCCCGCTCACTCTCTCTCTGTCTCCCTCTCTCTCTGTCTCTCAAAAATAAATAAACATTAAAAAAAATTTTTTTTAAAAATGGGTGAATTTTATGGTACGCAAATTATACCCCAATAAAGCTGTTCAAAAAACAAAGAAACAAAACCAAAGCAGAGGACTCAAGAAACACATTTAACAAAACCTAGGGGTGTCAGCCTGACTCTGAAGACGGGGGTGCCTGAGCCAGGCATCCTGGGTTTATTCAGAAACCTCATTGGGGGATTCAGCTCCAAACTGGTCCCAACCCTCTGGCTGCAGTTACGGCCGCTGACTGCACCCTTCTGACTGATGGGGTCATCCCGAGGTGTCACTGACTTGTGATTTCAGACAGTAAATTTCCCAAACTGGGTAATGAATGGTGGATATTACTATTTTTAAAAGGGGGTGCTGGGGCGCCTGGGTGGCGTCCGTTAAGCGTCCCACTTCAGCCAGGTCACGATCTCGCGGTCCGTGAGTTCGAGCCCCGCGTCGGGCTCTGGGCTGATGGCTCGGAGCCTGGAGCCTGCTTCAGATTCTGTGTCTCCCTCTCTCTCTGCCCCTCCCCCGTTCATGCTCTGTCTCTCTCTGTCCCAAAAATAAATAAAAACGTTGAAAAAAATTTTTTAAAAAGGGGGTGCTGGTGGTTTTGTGGTTAAGTTTGCTAACTTGTCGTCTGTAACTTTTTGTACCGCAAGACTTCTGAAATTATTCTGTAATATCCAACACACTTTCGAAGCACCTCCCCTGCCCCCCCCCCCGCCCCACAATATGGAACGACAATTATTGTTATGCAAGACTAGTGCATTGAACCTGAATATAGTCAGGAGAATTAGGAAAAAAATAAAATAAAACCACACAACTGTAAAGGGGATAGCTTTAGGGAAAACAAAACTGGGCAGCTGTCAGAAGTCTATCTGGCACACGAGCAAAGACGTGTAGATTTTCTGTGGACTGTTTTGCTGCTCCTTCGTTCAGCCAACATGCATTAAGTGACCTCTGTGTGCCGTGGCCAAACGTGAAGTGCTTGGATACAGTAGCTTCTTACTGCCTCAGTTTCCCCAGGGCTAAGAGAAATCCAAGACCCGCAGCAAGGCCGCCATAAATGTTCGTGGCCGAACTGGCCAGAGTCTCACGGGGGGAGACATTTAAGGTCTACCTGAGTTTTCTATTGCCAGAACAAACTCAGCAGCTTAAAACAACAGCTACTTACTGCCTCATAATTTGTTTTCAAGGTTATTTATTTATTTTCAGAGAGAGAGAGAGAGTGAGAATCTGTGCGCTGTCAGCACGGAACCTGATGTGGGGCTCTCTCACAAATCGTGAGATCGTGACCTGAGCTGAAATCAAGAGTCAGATGCTTACCCGACTGAGCCAGCCAGGCGTCCCCCACCTCTTAGTTTCTATAGGTCAGAAATGCGGATACAGCTGAGCCGAGTCATCTGCTCAGGGTATATCACAGGGCAGAAATAAACAAACGCCAGTGGACTGTGTGCGTGTTCTTATCTGGAGCTGGGGGTCCTCTTCCAGGCACATGTGGTTGTTGGAAGAATTCAACTCCTTATGGTTGTAGGACTTCCTCTGGATACTGCCACATGGCCCTATCCATAAGCATTCATGTCATAGGCATTTGCTTCCTCAAAGCCAGCAAGGGAATCTCTCTTGCTTTCTTCAAATACGGACTGGACCCTTTTTTTTAAAGGGCTCACCTGATTAGGCCAGGCCCACCCACAGCAATCTCCCTTTTAATGAACTCCGAGTCAACAACTGATTAATGTGACATGTGAAAAATCCCTTTATCTTTGCTATATGATGTAACCTGTTCACACGAATCCCATCATCTCCACAAGCCCTGCCTGCACTCAAGGGAAAGGAATCTCCAAGGGTGGGGCTCTCAGGGCCCTTGGAATTCTGCCTGCAAAGGATGTTTTAATTATAATTTTGCAGTCATGGCCCTGTGAAAGGTCAGAGGAAAGGGCTTTAAACTGTTGAATGGGTGAGGGGACAGATAGGAAGGCTTCCCAGAGGGGGTTATTAAAAAAAATTTTTTTTAACATTTATTTATTTTTGAGGGGGGGGGAGGGACAGAGAGAGAGAGAGAGAGAGGGAGACACAGAATCCGAAGCGGGCTCCAGGCTCTGAGCTGTCAGCACAGAGCCCGACACGGGGCTCCGACTCACAAACCCTGAGATCATGACCTGAGCCGAAGTCAGAAGCTTAACTGACTGAGCCCCCCAAGGCACCCCCCCAGAGGAGGTGATTTTTAACAGACAAAAGTAGCTGACTCAAAACAAAAGCAAAAACACCCACTTTTCCAAGTTGTATTCTAATATGGGCATTGATACTTATATTACTAAACACCAGTTTTAGGTTTTAAAAGAGAAGCTTGTACACGTTAAAAATACTTAAGCATGTATAGGGACAATACACGATAAATAAGGATGCCTGGCTCCTGGCGAGGGGACAAGAGGATGATACAATTAGGGAGGGTACCCAAGGGATCTGCCTGTATGGGTGATGCTCTGTTTATCAGCTGGAAGGTGGTGGGCCATTGTTCTTTATTTTTAAATACTTTCTGATGTATGTAAAGCTTCATAATAATTTTTCTTATCTCCTTCTCACCCTGGACCTCCAATATCTAAATTCTCTTCCTGGAGGAAATGTTGTTGACAGTATCTTGGTCACACATCCATGGACGTTGCATATAATAACAAAAATAGTAATTGCTTATAGCACTTAACTCGGTGCCAGGCACTATTCTAGGACTTAACATACATTAATTCAATTCATTCAGGCAACAACCCCATGGGGTCACTTTTATTGTTATCCCATATTACAGATGAGGACACTGAGGCACAGGGAGGTTAAACAACTTACCCAGTGCCACCAGTTATTAAGCGGTAGGGTTGACATTTGAACCTAGATGGTGTCACTCCCAAGCACGACATCAGGCTGTGTTCTATATGGACCCACAGTCATGGGTATATGGTTTCTATTTCTCCTTCTGAAAAGGAAACACGTAGGAACTCACCAGGTGGAGGCGGAGAAAGTAGGGGAGGACGTTCCCTACAAAGGGAATGTTGTTGAGTGAAATAATAAGTTCAGGACATCACAATTGGGAAGGAGAGCCCTGGGTGATGAGAACAGACAAGGAGGGTAGGAGGTGGGTATGAAGGCGCCTTAGTCCATTTGGACTGCTCTAACAAAAGACCACAGACTGGGTAGCTTGTAAACAACAGACATTTATTTCTCACCATTCCGGAAGCTGGGAAGTCCAAGATCAAGGCTCTGGCAAGGCTGGATTCTGATGAGAGCCCTCTTCCTGGTTCATAGCCTTTACTCTCTTGCTGTGTCCTCACGCGGTAGAAGGTGCAGGGAATCACGTGGGGGTCTCTTTTATAAGAACACTAATCCCATTCATGAGGGGTCTGCCCTCGTGCCCTAAACACATCCCAAAGGACCTTCTCATACCATCACCTTGGGCATTAGGATTTCAACATCGGAATTTCAGGGGCATACAAACATTCAGACCATAGCACCATATTAAGGAGCTTGAATCACATTCTGAGTGCAACTGGGCGCCACTAAGGGATTTTGAGCAAAAGCGACAAAGCGAATGCGTATTTTGAAGCATAATGTTAGTAGCCGTATGGAAATACTCAAACACAATCCAAGATAGGGAGGCTGGCTGAAAAGCTCTTGAAATAATCTGAGTGAGGAGTAAGGCAGCTGAACCATGGCGAGGTCAAGAAATGCAGAGCATTGGCTAGATCCGATTACTGTTCAGGGGACGGAGCCGATGAGAGTTGGGGGTGAGGGAGAATGAGGTGCTGAGGTGAGGAGTAACTGAGGGTGACTGCCAAGTTCTGGCTTGGGGGTGGGGGTGCGGTGGGGGTAGTGCCATCCAGTGAGATAAACCCAGGAAGAGAGAGTTCGCCATGAGAGGTTTGAGACAACTTGCTATAAACGCTGACTATTCAAGTCTGGTGTTTAGAAGGCAGAGCATGATAGGAGCATCTTATGAACTGTTATTCTCAAAGTGTGGTCTAAGGGGAACACCTGGCCAGAATCCCTTGGGGGTATGCCTATGGGCCAATACACCGTACTAGCCCCACCAAAAAGCTAGAATTACTGGGAATGAGGAATTGTTATTTTTATCAAGCTCCCAGGTGACTCTTGCAGGTGCCAAAGGAGGTCCCCACAGGAGCCACCTAGGCTGAGCTGCACCTGGCAAAAGGGCTGATCAAATTCTAACCGTAGGTGAGTTCTCACCAGATTGGGAGAGCCCTATGAACGGATGACCCGGTGCCTGCAGCAGAAACCCCCCATTGTGGCAGGTTCACATGTGCCCAGGGAGCAGTCATCACCTGACTCTTTTGGCCGCTGTGGGTATGCTTCTGTTACTTTTTTATTTTAATATCTTTGATGTTTATTTATTTTTTGAGAGAGAGACAGAGACAGAGTGCCAATGGGGAAGGGGCAGAGAGAGAAGGAGACACAGAATCCAGAGCAGGCTCCAGGCTCTGAGCTGTCAGCACAGAGCCCGACGCGGGGCTCGAACTGACGAACCGTGAGATCATGACCTGAGCCGAAGTCAGATGCTTAACCGACTGAGCGCTCAGGCGCCCCGGCATGCTTTTGTTCGATCTGATAGCTCCTCCTGGCCCTCCTGTACCCTGCCACTTAGCAAACATGTCACAGCGCCACTTGTAAGGCTCTTAAATGATCCACAACACCGCCTTCCACAAATCCCCTCCGAGATGAGTTGTCTTAACTAAACACACTCCGGAGTGCTATGCAATCGAGTATTTGGCTTGCCGACCATTCAACTGGCCGTCTCCTGCTTTCCACGGGAATCTCTGGAAAGCACTGCCATATGGACACGTGGGAAGAATTTAAGCTCTTTCACGGATAAACATTTACTGCGAGGGATCAGGAAATAAACGCAGGGTGTTCCTTACACTTAGTAGGTGCTCAATAAACATCAGCAGAACTAGGTTGAACCTACCCGTGCGTCGTTCCAGCACTCATGAGACTGGAGAGAAACGCATTTTACTGAACATCAGCTCTTTCAGACGCCGAAAATCCGCTGGAAGGCAACTCGGCCAGGGAATCAGAGGATTTCAGGATCGGCTTAGAACATCAATGAGACTCCACCACAGAAGTCCTCAGAACCATTACTACCTTGAGGAGATGACAAGCCTTTTGGAGCTAATCTTGAAGTTTGCTGAGGCCCATACAGTTCAATTTATCCAGGTGAGTCACGTGACAAAATGTCTACAACTTTAGACCTAGTGTCAATTACCCAGAAAATCAAAACCAACAGATGTTTTCCTCACTCCAGATATTTTACATGGGTTCCCCCCGACTTCCCTTAATGTTTGGATTTGGTCTCAGACGCTTTGACTCCCAGGCAATTGCTTCCAACCGATTCACCCTTTTCCAAATTGGAAGTTGGTAGCATGGCTAGCTCCAAATTAGCTGGAAGATTTCAATTTATGTGGAATCCAACAGAATGGCAGTCCCACATCCCTGAAGGAGGGGTGGGGGGGATGCTCACCTAATAAAAGATTAAGATGTTACCACTTATCTGGTAAGCAATTCTGTGCCTTTGATGGGGGAATCAATCTCCGGGCTCCTAAGTTTTTCAAAGCCTTTCCCTTTGGGGAGCCACTTTTTTTTTTTTTTTTTTTTAAACAAAGGAGGGATTTCAGGGACTTTCTAGAGCTTTCGAAATGGGGCAAGCATGACGGTCCCGTCCCAGGTTGTCCGGATGGCCTGGGCGGAAGCAGGGTTTTCCCACCCTCAGTCGCTGTTTCCGGTCATGTGACCAGCCCCACCTCACACAGCTGATAGGCCCAGGTGTGAGCACCTGACCTCGCAGCAGCCAATCAAACCATGCTGTGAAACAAGCCTCCCAATCATTATTTCTTTTCTTTCATTCCCCGTCCTGGGCCTCCTGCGTCCTCCCCGGTCTTCTTCAAACGCCTCTTTTGGCCATCTCAGGTTAGCTGCGACACTGCCTGCAAATTAGCGGTAAACCCCACCCAGAGTGGCACCGTGCCACTCCTTTGGGAGATGTGACACAGCTCAAGATTTGCCCCTCCCCCCACCGCAGCTGATTGGTCCAGCAAGGGACACGTGACCCGCGGGCAGCCACTCCATGGGCTGGCCACCATTGTGTGGGCAACTCGGGTGGAGGGTTTTCCCCAGTGGATGGCGCTGGATGGAACCCACCAGACACCCTCTCTCGGTTGCCGCTGCCGAAAGGGCCCAGAGAAGGGCTTTCTCTCCTCCTCCCTCTTCCTCCTTCCTTCCCTCCCCACTTCTCCTGCTTCCCCTTACGGTTTTCACTGTCACTTAAGGAGCACTTTGTGCCAGGCACTGCCCACAGCACTTTATGTCCTTGAACATGTTTAATCATCACAACAGCCTTGTCAGGTAGGTACTATTATTATCCCCATTTTTTTCCGGATCAGAGACCGAGAGGCCACGTAAGTAACTCGCCCAACCAAGGCCGCACAGTTCTGGGTGGTGGGGTCACACTTGGAACCCAGGCTGTTTGGCTCCCAAGGCCGTGCGTTCTCGTGCCTCCCTTGGAATCAGAGCCTGTCAGAGCTTAAAAAGGACCACGGATGTCAGCTTTGCCACCAATCGTCACACTTGGGATTTCACAGACCAGTAAGAGTAAGTGAGCAGTGGGGAGGGACACGGGGTTGCCCGCTCCTAATTTCAAAAGATAGGACAACAGGAGTTTCAGAACAGAGTACCACCTTTCCCATCACTGAAGAAAGGCCATTGAGTGGGAGAGGGTAGGACACAGCCTCAGGGTCCTTTGAACTGAGAAAAACCAGCCCCGCCCAGTTCTCTATGTTGACTTATTTTCCTAATTTGCCTGCACAGCAAGTAAAATGAAACCCTGACTCAACATGGCTCTTGGATTGGGTTCTCTTCCAATTTCCCGTATCGCCCGGGAGGAAACAGAGGCCTGGAGGGGGTGAGTGGCTTTGTTGAGGTCACACGAGGAGTTTCAAGCAGACCTCGAACTTGATTTTAGGTGTTTTGATCCTGTGGCTGACCAGTGTGATTTCCAGGGGGCCACTGTGTGTGTGTGTGTGTGTGTGTGTGTGTGTGTGTGTGTGTGTGTGTTTCCCTTCCAAACAGTGAGGACTGAACTTATAAAAATGTGCTTCTGACCACTCACTGGCAATGGATTGGAAGGTCTGGCCTTGGGCATCAGACACTGGCCTTGATGATTTATAGCATCTTCTGCTATGGGTCTGTTTCAATCTCTACAACTACCAAGTGAGGCAGATAATTCTGCTCTCATTTTAAAGACGGAGCAGCTTCAGCTCAGAGGGTTTCTGTGGCACTTGTGTGCAAGCCTCCCAGAGGCTCTGACGTCACCTACTCGGAGGGTGGTACTAGGCTGTCCTGAAGGATGGACGGTCAGACCTGCCTTTTCAGGGATGGAGAGGTAATCAACTCGTCTCGAGCTGGTTATTTCTTTTCCTCTGTTTTTTTGGAGGAAAGGTCTACAGTTGGTGAGCTGATTCATTCAATATGTATTTACCATCAACTACCTCCATAATAGATCTTTTCCCTTTTCTACTTCCGGCCCCAGAAGGATCTACCCATCCTGTATCCCTGTTACCTTCAGGCCCAGTTCAGCTGATTGGAACATAAAACCCAAGGGACAGGCTTGGACCAATCAGATTCCTTTCGAACCAAGAGATACAAAAAGGAGTTCCAGTTAATAACAGATGCCTGAGCTCAAAGATCATGTGTCCTTGGCTCACATCTCCTTGGAACTAGAACAACCATTCTGGGCCATGGGCAGAATGAGAAGGGAGAGGAGGCAGAAAGGAGGTGGGTGGACAAGAGGAAAGATGAGGAGTGTGAAGAAAGAAGAAAGAAGAAAGAGAGTCTCGAATCTCTGCTCCCCAGGAGACTTTGGATCCCTTTTATAAGCCCTCCTTTCATCTTGAGCTGGTCTGAGTGGATTTCTCTTTTGTGCAGCAAAAAGATCCTTAACCAGGACAGCTTGCTTTGAACTGGATGCTGGGCTAGATGCTGGGACACAGCGTACTACAGATCAGAGCTTGTCAAGAAGCCCACGTTCCGGCCTGGGGCAGAGGATGCCACTTCCTGGATGGACATGCTCACAGGTCCATGCACTGCTGTGTGAACTTGACACCTTTTTATGCTGAAGATGGAGGTTCCAAGACTTTCAACCAAATATCTGACCCAGAAATTTGATCTTGAAAAGAACTAGCACGGCTCCACGTTTGAAGAGAATGAGATACCGCATGAAGCCCAGTATTCCCAATTGGTATTTATCACAAGGGACAGCTCATCCTAGGATCTCTGAACAAACATTAATCCTTGTTGACTCCTTAGGGGCAGACGAGTGAAAAGTACTCAAAGCGAGGATTCTGTGTACCTGCCTCTTGGGAGGATGGGTGGCTCCTGAAGCCAACACGTTACTGGCACTTGAGGCTCAGCTGGTCTATTTCCCTTCTGAATTTTGCGGAAGGTGGTTCTTGGAAGGTGGTTCCTGTTGCTGCCTGGTGTAACACCTGATAAAACGGCACCTCCCCTATTGTGAAATCGGTACTGAAAACAACTGGTGACAAGTCCCCCAATTCAAAGTGAAGAGCTACACTGTTGCATAGTAGAACTAGTAAGAGGAAGGTCATCACCCACCTCCAGGCTACCTGGGAGGAGGTGAGCACGGTTTTATGTTGACACACAAAAAAAGTGTGTTATCACAAGAGTGGCCTTGGGGTCTGGGGAGACTCTTCTCCTGGACGTCAGGGTTTGGTGGTTCTCCCGCCAGCACAAGTCAAATCTGCAAATCTGTTTGGGCTCCTCCAGTGGAGGGCATTTATGAAGGTCAAGTTCTATTATTAATGCACCTGCTGGTTTCCTACTCTGGAGTCAACCAATCACCAACTGTTTATTGAAAGCCAGGCTCTCTAGAAGGGACTGGGAATACAACCATTAATAAGACATATGAGGTCACTTCTCACCTTCATGGAAATCACAGTCTAGGGAAGAAGTTGAAAACTGGTAGTTTGGGTAGGAGAGAGGGCCACTGCACCCTATAGACTGGGCTTTATTTGGCCCTCAGGATGCTTTGAAAACCTGGGAGATCTGGCCACAGAGAACATTGGGCCCATCCCCTCATGGCCATAGTTGGCTGGCCCTGAATAATGGCTGTCTCCTCTAGGTAAGAAAGCTCCCTTCTTCCCTATGGTCCTCACCAAGGCCACCTGTCACATGTCAGGCATCACCATGCTGTCCTCCTTAAAGTATGGTAGAGAGATTTCCTTTTTTTCTTTTTTTCTCTTTTCTCTCCTTCCTTCCTTCCTTCCTTCCTTCCTTCCTTCCTTCCTTCCTTCTTTCCTCCCTCCCTTCTTTCTTTCTTTCTTCTTTCTTTCTTTCTTCTTTCTTTCTTTCTTTCTTTCTTTCTTTCTTTCTTTCTGAGAGAGTGAGCAAGCATGAGCCGGGGAGGGGCAGAGAGAGAGAGACAGAGAGACAGAGATAGAGAGAATCTCAGGCAGGGTCCACACTCAGCGTGGACCCTGATGTGGGGCTTGATCCCATGACCCTGGGATCATGACCTGAGCCGAAATTAAGAATTGGACACTTAACTGACTGAGCCAGCCAAGCATCCTTCCCTTATTTTCTTGTCTTCTGAAGAGTAGGAAACATAGACCAAAATATAGACCAAGAGGCTCATATCTGTCAAGAAAAATAGCAGAGACCACATTTCTTTGTGAAGCTAAAGACTTTTATATCTATTTTTATGTATTTACATAAATGTTTATTAATTATTATAAGAATACTTAATATGGAAACATGTGTCCATGCCAAACTTCTCTGATGCCTGGACTATTTCACTCATTTATATATCATGTCTCTGGCACCCAAAGATGTTTGAGTTTTTGATCTTTGGTCCAGTGACTTCAAAATTTTTCCCTCTAACTGGTCCCCACTTAGATAGTTGGGGTACACAAAAAACCTTTTCAAATAGCTTCATTTAATGAATGCATAAAGGTTGGGGCCAATGCAGGTATCTCCCACATTGTTCTAGTTGAAAAAGGAGAGGTGTAGCAGGTGTTGGGGCTAATTTAAGATTCACATTGATTTCTTTTCATATTCTCCTCCTGCGGTCTGCTAAAATTTCAACTTCACTATTTGCTCATGGTATTTCTGCCTTTGTTGGTCTTAGCACAGATTCCTTTTTTTTTTTTCTGGTGCTATTTCACTTATAGCTTTATTTTGCTAGCTGGATTATTTATAGACTGATGCAGTCCTAAGAAGTTCCTATCCCCGCCTGCCACTCTTGGGCATAAAATGACGTGCCATCTATTGCTTTATGAATTGGTGACAAACTGTTCTTTTAAGACAAGTTAGATCAGCCACACAAGGGTCCTTGGGAATAGTTAGGACTGGGAATGAAGAACCACCTATTAGCAGAACCAGGAATCAGAATGTCAGAGACAAATGGGCCATGGGAGCTCATTGGATCTCATTGTCTCTTCTTAGAGATGGGGACACTCAAGAGAGGAGCAAAGGGGCTGAAGTCACCTGTTTCCATGGCCATTATTGGAGGAAGGTACAGACAGGATTTCTTCCAGGCACAGTTACTTATTTGACAGGGAGCTAATATCATTTGGGGCAAAAGCAAGTATAAATTGAGGAAAATGTCCTGGCAAAAACATTTTTTGGTCTTTCATAGGTACGTGCGAAAAGAGAACATTTGACTGGCTTAATGTTTAAAAGATTTAGTTCCAGGGAGCGCCTGGGTGGCTCAGTAGGTTAAGTATCTGACTCTTGAATTTGGCTCAGGTCATGATCTCATGGTTTGTGAGATCAAGCCCTGTATCGGGCTCTGTGCTGGTGCATGGAGCCTGCCTGGGATTCTCTCTGCCCCTCCCTCCCAAAAAGAAATTAAAAATAAAAACAGAAACAAACATTAAAAAAAAGGGAGAAAGATCCAGTTCCATACCTCCATGAGCCCCCCCATATAAAATACACATGTCCATGTGTATTAATGTGCTCCACGTGTTTAACAACCGCCTTTCCTCCCTCCGTGCCACATACACAAAAAAAATCCATTTGCCAGTCTCTGTGGCGTCACTCCTAACCTGTGGCTGGTTTTGAGCCACTGATAACATCACTGCGTACGGAGACGGGAAGCCCCGCACACAACTGGCTCTTCGCTGTAACTGTTTTTGCACGTGTATCGTTCAGAGACAACCTAAATCTCAATTTCAAAGCAACTTTCCAACCTCTGTAGGTTACAGAAGTAGGAGGCGAGCCCGATGTCCACACCACTGTTCTGTACAAATGCTCAGGTCAGTTGTTTAGACAGTCAGCAAACACTGATGGAGGGTCTCCTGGGTGCCTGACTTGCGTTGAGCCTACAGATTCAGGAGTGAACCGGATAGATACAGTCCTCGGACATTCTTAGGGCTGGCCATCAGGAAGAACTCAAAGAATTCTGTTAAAATTAGGCAAACGACTCTCAAATGTCTAGGAATCTTTTTTTTTTTTTTTTTTTCTTTTTCTCCACTGAAGACTTAACAATCCCAACTTTCTTGCACAACATTTAGACCTCCGGGGATGTCAGAAAACATTCCCATTGCCCAAACAGCTTTAATGTAGATTCAGTGTAATTCCTGAATTAAAGCTGCTTCCTACAGACTGTTAGGAGCGGAGGCATTGCTCACCAAATTAAACAAAGTGCTGAGGACCCACCGCTGCAGAAAGGGTGGAGATCTCTTATTTCTGGCTCTTTGGGAAAATGCATCCATGGCGAATCACCATTACCAGTGGTTGCTAAATGATCTTTTTCGCCTCTGTTCTACATTGGTGTTGCCAAAAGACCGTGTCCCCTGTGCCCCTGCCCCGCAGGCTGCAGGCTGCAGATAAAGCCACCACAAGGGGAGCTACACAAGGTTTTCTTGTAGGAAGCTTTGGGCAGGTGCAGATTTGCGGTGCGAGCTCTACGCCCCATTCAACTGCTAATTGGGAAGAGGACTTCCATCCTTGGGGTAAAGACAGCGGAACTGCACTTGTCATTGATGACAAGCAGGTCAGAGACCCAACCCCAGAAATCTTGGAGTAGTTGATGATAAACCCTCCACGGCTATAGCTATCGCTGTTAACAACTTGCTCTTTGAAATAAACAGAACCCCTAAGACGAGCTAAGCAACTCTCACTGTAGCAGGATTGGGGGCAGAGGAAGGCGGTCTTTCCCATTAGGTGCATTCAAAGGTACAACATTTTGGTGTGTGCAGTTCTGGGCTGGCTTGTGACTCAGTGCTTATGTACGAATAATGGACTGCGAATAATGATCTGTCATCATAGCTGAGGCTTAGCTAAAGGGCTTCAGGAAGCAGGAGGGGTTTCTACCAGATGAGTCCATTTAGACAGGAGATGGCAGTTTTAATCTAATTTTCGGGGATTCCCGGTTCATGAAAATGTGGACTCCACTGCACAGATCTTTCTAGAGACCTCAAGTACCGGATTAGTATTTCTAAAACGCTTCACTCTGAATTGTCTTTGTCTCCTTTAGGTCCTATTGTAAGACTTTCGAGGATGATGCTGGTGGAGGGGACCACCTGTTAAAAGTTTCAAAGGGGTCACGGACGTGGGTCAGCTTATCCTACCAATTCCTCTTCCTTTGGCTTGAAAGGGAGGGAAATGAAGAGTGACATTTTTGAAACACCCCTCGGGGAAACTCCTCCCATCAAGAGGCAGCTAAATTCAGCCAGGTGTGGGCCCCTGGGCCACCTGGGGCTCAGCTGTGAACCGACATTAGATGCATGCACCTGGGTGATACAGAGGTATGATTCAAGCCCCCGGAACTCTGCCTAGGTTCACTGCTCTTTGCTTTTCTATCTGTGGTGGCTGGGGCTGGAGTTGTGTACGAGCTGGAGGCTGCCTTTCATTGAATGCCACAGGTGTCATTTCATAGCCACACACCGCAATGTTTTGTTCTTCTCAGGAACCCAGTATCGTAGCAATTACTGTCCCCATCATAGAGATGAGCACACTGAGGCTCAGAGAGGGGCACTGGTTTCTCCAAGCTTCCTCAACTGGGAAGGGGCAGCATCAGGACTGAAACCCAGACCTATCCGGCTCCAATACTCTTCTGCATTTTCTTAGTCCTAGAAACAGGTTTGGCACTTAAGCAAGGGGATGGCTCACTGGCTGTCCCTCCCGGTTGCACATTAGAATCCTATGGGGAAGCTTTTTAAAAAACACCAATCGGAATTTCTGGAGATGAGGCCAGGCGTTGGTCATTTTAAAAGGCTCCTCTGGGTGAGTCCAATGTTCGGCCCGGATTGAAAGTCACTGGTCTAGCCCAGTGGTTGTGAGATCATGTTTGGATTTGAGTTGCCAACCATTCCAGATGGGCAGTGGTACAACACTGTGGCATTTGGGGGCCCTAAGCCCAGGAGAGGGGCGTCAGATCATCAACCCATGCAGCGCAGATAAACTTGCCTACTGAGCACCGATGAGTACCTTCACTAGCCATGTGGTCCTGGGCTAGTCACATGAGCACTTTGAGACGGAGTTCCCCCATCTGAAAAATGGAACTTGTGCCCTCTTCCTCGCAGAGTTCCAAGGCCAAGATCACAAACTGGTTACCAAGAACTGGCCCCGGGCCACTGACCTGTGGAGTTTCAGAGGCATGGAGTTGTGTATGGTTTTGAATTAGTTATCAAGCTTTAAGAATCAGAAGATTATACATGAAAATTTGTATTTCTGGCTTCTCTTGGAAAACCAGAGATGTGCCTTGGAGCCTCAGTTTCCTCATCTCTATAATGGGATCTGTGGTTCTGATGGGCACGGTCTTCTAGGACAGAACCTGAGCTTCCCTTTTGACAGGGCATGCTTGTCCTCGCTTACCCCTGGCCCCACCAGCCTTATTGCCTCACACCAGCCCAGATTGTTTATTTTGACTCCTGGAGTGGTGCAGGGTGAATTAGTGACCCCCTTCTGAGCATTAAATTAGATTATATGTGTGTGTGTATATATATATATGTGTGTGTGTGTGTGTGTGTGTGTGTATAATTATTTCATTTTTTTAATGTTTATTTTTGAGAGAGACAGAGCATGAGCAGGTGAGGGGCAGAGAGAGAGGGAGACACAGAATCTAAATCCGAAGCAAGCCCAGACTGACATGGACGCATTCCTGGGGCTCTCCTCCAGCTTTTGCGACGGGAGGAAGGAACCCCCTTGAGCATACCCTTGGTTCTCCCAGACCCAGTTGCCACAGTTTCTACCAGACAATACAGGGAGCGGTTTCCCTGGCAACCCCCAAGTTGCCGCTTCAGGTTGGCACACTGCAGTTGTGAACCAAAGCGGCTAGTTGCCGGAAGGGGACGCGGCGGTGTGGAGGGCTAAGCTGGGGTTTGGGGCCCCAAGATGGCGTCGCAGCCCTTGCAACCTGCCGGCTCTCTGTGCGGGGCCTTGTAGCCTGCAGGGTGGCCTCTGCTCGCCAGCCCTGAATCTCTTCCCAAGTGATATAATAATAGGAAGTGAGATGATGGTGTCCAAGGGAGAGAGGCTACCTGTTTGGAGGAACCCTTGTTCTACCTCTTGAACAGAAAGCATTCTGAACTATTTATATTCCAAAGGATAAATTACATGCATTTTAGGGGCACCGAAAGAATTATTCAGGTTGTCAGCTTTGAACCAAATCCCAGTCAAGGGCACTCAGACAAATGTGACATTAAGAAAGAGAGGAGGGAAGGAAGGAAGGAAGGAAGGAAGGAAGGAAGGAAGGAAGGAAGGAAGGAAGGGAGGGAAGAAGGGAGAAAGGAGGGAGGAAGGAAGGAAGGAAGGAAGGAGTGAGGGAAGAGAAAAAGAAAGGAAGAAGAAAATAAAATAGTGAAAAAAAAGAGAGGGAGGGAGAGGCCCTTTTTGAATTTTTAAAAATTTGTTTAAGTTTACTTATTTATTTTGAGAAAGAGAGGAGAGAGAGAGGGCACACACAAGCAAGGGAGGGGCAGAAAGAGAGGGAGAGCGAGAGAATCTCCTGCAGGCTTTACACAATCAGTGCACAGCTGTACGCGGGGCTCGAACCCACGAACCGGGAGATCATGACCTGAGCCAAAGCCAAGAGTCAGACAGACGCTTAACCAACTGGGCCACCGAGGTGCCCCATGGAGAGGCCCTTTTTAATGTTCTGAAGGCGATAAGCAGAGATAGTGTCATGCGTCATGCTGCTTTCTCACCCCCCGGGGCAAAGGAGGGATGAGAAGGACTCCAGGTAGCCATTAATTCTTTTCCTAATCCCTGGGTGGATTAGACCTGTACTGCCCTCCTTCGGTAATCACCTGCCCTGTGGTTAAACATCACTAGTGAAGGGCCTTGCTGTTTGGCTGGGGTTGGATGCAGCTTGAGGACCAGGAGGGGTGGCTCCGATGCCTCAAACCTGAAAATGACTCCACTTAACTCCCCGCCACCAGCTGACTCACCAAAATCTCAACCCAGCCTGCTATTAACATATCGAAGGCCTTGACCTAAAAAGGAATAACACTCAGAGCAGATAACACTACACATTTGCTGTAGGGGTGCTTTGTTATTTGTGGCCAACCAGCCAACAGATATTTATCGAGTGCCTTTGTACAAGGTGCCGTGCACGCACAAATTGCACACAGCTTAGCATCTTTGCAGAATATTAGATTTGTGCCAAGACTAGCTGCATAAATAGAGATGCCCCAAATCCTCTACAGGGGTTTAATTTGATTCCCCCCAATCTAGAGAGTGCAGAGTTTTACAAGGAGAACGGCACATCAGTCAGTGTTCCTTGTGGTAAGGAAGAGAAGGGGAATCATCTTTGCTGTGATCAGAGACCCGCCCCCCGCCCCCCCTCGTAATTTAGGCGGTTTGATGAACACTGGCTTGGTGATAGGTCCGAAGTTGATTGCCAAGGGGCAGAAGAGTAATGGGGCTGATGAGCTGAAACCCACGGGGCCTTATATTTTTATATTTGTAATATATTTAGTGTAAATGGACATTCAGATTTATGTTCATCTATTTGCATTTCAATTTACAACCAGAACACTTGCTGGATAAAGTAATATTTCTGGAGAGCAGAGAAGTGTGAACAAAACAGAAATAATGGGAGAAGGAATGCTTTATAAAGATGCGGGGTGGGGGGGCGCTGGGTTTGGAGGAGGAGAGGAGGCATGGGAAGGGGTGACCATCCCTTTGGGCCGGGGGTCTGCCTGGCTGCAGAATTTCAGTCTGATCCTGGGGGTTGTGTCTGGCTAAGCAGGAATGGAAGCTGAGGGAGGGTGCAAGCTACAGCTGGGACAGGACTGGCCCCTTGCCCCATCAGGGTGAGGTGCCACCCCAATCTCCTCAGCCTGCACACAGACCTCTCCCCAGCAAACATTTTACATGCCCAGGACATAGAATGATAGGAATGCTGGCTGAGGTTTATGTAGAAATCAGTGTGTGACAAGCACCTTATGGTAATGGGCTCATTTCACGCCAACAGCGAAGTCCCCATGAGGAAGACATTCTCACGATCCCCTAACAGGAGAAACGGACCACCTAGGTGGTGGGTCAGAAGCTGGTTGTCAAGGGAAAGAAGCATGGCGGGAGCAGATCCCACTACGGTAGGAAGAGGACATTGGAGTCTGGAAGCCAGAGACACGGACGGGGGCAGCCCCTTGTAATCCGTGGGGCCAAGGGTGTTAACCAAAATGCTGGGAAGTCCTGGTGTGCCACACCAGCCACCTCCTTTCTTGCTTCTTTGCCCAAGCTGTCCCCGGGGATGCTCTCTGCCTCGCCCATCTCCTGAACATTCACCCGCCGCCACGACTCGGCTCAAACACCACGTCCTCTGTCAAGTCCTCTCTAGTTTAACCCCATTCATCCAGACCTGGCCACAGGGACAAGGCTCAACAAGGCCACAGGGCTCAACACTGACAAGCCACAGCCTTCTCTTCCTCCCACTGTCATCATGGAGTCGGGACCGAAGACTTCACAGCAAAGACTGACCTGGTTTACAGTCCCGTTGCCTGTGCTGTGCTCTCCCCTGGGTAACACCCTGTCTGTGGGTTTTGGTAACCAGATACCCTAAAGATGGCATTCGCTTTTCTTATTTGCTGTCATAAAAAAAAAAAAAATGAGAGGAAGGGAAGTCAGGCTGTTCATGTTTTGGCGGCTGCTAATGAACTTATTATTAAAAAAAAATTTTTTTTTCCCTAGTCTAAATTAGACATCCCTTCAAGCAGAAAGAATAAGTTGGACCCACCGTTGACTTGGCACACTGGGAAGAAACAAGATAGAAAAAAGAAAACCACCCTAGAAATATATCCATTCTGCTGCAGACTTACAGAAACATGTCAGTAGTTTTCCAAGCCTCAGGGTATTTGCATTTTCTGGTCTATCTACCTGGAACCTTTATACCCAGATCTTTACGGAGCTGGCTTCTGGATCTCTTGGCCTCAGGTCAAATGTCTTGACTACCTTCCCTAATGTTGTTTCCTGTTCCATTCGCTTTGGCATTCTCCGGTTTTCATTCCCCATCCCCCGCACCCCCAGCATTTCTCTCTCTCTGAAAACCTATTTTTTTTTTGTTTGTTTGTTTTGTTTTCCTTGTCCCTGTGGCCAGGTCTGGATGAATGGGGTTACACTAGAGAGGACTTTTTCACTTCTGGATCCCTGGATCCTAGACGGTGCCTGGCACGGTTAGGTGCTAAAAAGAAAGCAAGTGTTGAAGGAGAGGAGCTCACACCACGCGATGGGTGTGCTCCGTAACAGGTGGCACAGGGAGGATTTCATAAATTGAGCCGTGAACTAAATAAATAGCAGAAGGGACTTCCATTTCTAATCTGAAGACTCTCCTGCAACAAAACATCCAGAAATTTTGGACCAAAGAGAACAAATCCCTTCTCAGATGCTTCGTTGATTTTGCGAGAAAGTAAGGGAAATTTCCGAGGACCAAACATAAAGAAGAAGCTGAAAACCAGAGTGGTAAGCGGGGACTGAGGCCACGGCTGTCGGGGGTGTTGGCAATCCAGTTACGCACCCAGGAGGCTTGGTTTTCAGTGGAGATGGGAGACGGGTCTTGGACCTGCCCAAGGCGGGAAGGTGGAGCTGAGGCCACTGCTCACCTGGGATTCTTAAAGGCTCATGGGTCACGGCGGGAAAGTTTACCTGTGCCAACAGGGATATGGCAAGTGCGTGGTCTGTTCTGTGCCAGATACAAAAGCATCGCCCGGAGAATTTCTGACCACAGTTTGCCCACTCGTAGGTTTGGGGTTCAAATTTACGTTACCCATGGGGTCCAGGAAACCTCCAGATGAGAAAGGAATACAAAACAGTCTCTGGCTGGTGCTACCCTATGTCTGCACCACAGGTTTGTGTAAGGGGGGCGGGGGGTGGGCAGAAGCCTCCTTCCAAAGCTTGATCTTTAATTTACTTCCCCTCCAGGGACATAAACAGGGACATTCCACCGGCCAGAACTGCTTCTTATGCACCGCCCCTCTCCCAGCTGCAAGGAGACTCATGGGCTGAGTATTTTTAGCAGGGCACAGGGCTGAGGGAATATTTTGGATTCTGCTCACAAGAAAGAAGGGGGAGAGGGGGAATGGGCACTGGATCAGAAGCGTGTTATCGCACACTAGGTGTAAAGATCCGAAAGACAGAAGCTCAAATGACATGATAATATGATTATCTACAGAGGACAACTTCAAAGACTCCACCGAAAAATTATTAGAATTAATAAGTGAGACCAGCGTGTACGCTCTTACGAGACTGATATACAAAAATTAATTGCATTCCTATAGACAGGCCACCATTTGTGAGACCAACAGAAACACCGAAGTATCTAGGAATGAATTAAATAAGATGTATGCAAGCCAGTTATGGACAAAATTACAAAACTATTCAAAGACACAAAATGAGTCTTAAGTGGAGAGACCGAGCATGTTCGTGGGTGGGAAAAGCCAACAGCATAAAGATAGAAGGAGCTAATATCTTAACACTTGACAAATTCCACTCTATCGTGATGCCTTGGAAAACTCTTAACATGTATACTGTCGATAATGAAAGGCTTTCCCCAGCAGCCTTCTCTTAACATTGAAAAGTAAGAAACAGTCTAGTTTCTACCAACAAAAGAATATAAGTAAACTTGGGATATTCATCCTGTGAAATCGTCTACAATAGCGCGGATGAAGGACCCACAGTCAACGTGCCCACAAGGATGCGTTCTAGAATAGAGTGTCAAAGGAGGAAAAAGACAGTACAGGTCTGCTTATATATTCAAGATACGCAGAATAGAATCATATATTGTTGAGGGACACAATGCTATGTGGTGAGATGATTGAGAAAAGCTGAAAATGATAAGGTAGGGGCTACTTCTACGGTGGGTGGAAAGAAGAACCTCACCAGGTTGGTGAGGGCTGTAGAGGGTAGCTTCAAATGTGTCCCTTGTGATTTAGATCTTAATTTGAGCAGTGGTTTCATGGATGCTAACTGTAGTATTCTTTATTCCCTCCCCCCTTTTTAAAAATGTGAAATATTTAGGGGCACTTGGGTAGCTCAGTCGGTTAAGCATCCGACTTTGGCTCAGGTCACGAGCTCACGGTTTGTGGGTCCAAGCCCTGTGTCGGGCTTTGTGCTGATAGCTCGGAGCCTGGAGCCTGCTTTGAATTCTGTGTCTCCCTCTGTCTCTGCCCCTCCCCTGCTCATGCGCGCGCGCTCGCTCTCTCTCTCTCTCTCAAAAATAAATAAACATTAAAAAAATGAAATCTTTAAAAATAAATGTAAAAACTTAAAATTCAAAACCTTAGGGAAACTTGTTTTGATTCATGTAATTAATTCACAAACGATCTTCACTTTAAAGGTTTTGTAAAGATGGTCTACTCCAACCCTTCTTCTAATAGATGCCTACACTCAGGCTGGGAATGACAAAGTGAGATTTTCACAGATCCGTGACCAGTTAATGGCAATGTCGAGACTAGAACTCAGGTCTTTCCTTATATAGAACCATTTTTTACATGAAAGACCTCTGCAATTTACTAGTTTGGTAGGGTACTATTTCTACTTATTGAATTTCTTAAAACAGGAGAATACGGTATGCCGAATAGGAACAGGAAATAGCCAAAGGTAGCTTGCATCGAGAAGGTTAAGGAAGGGGCGTGTGGGTGGCTCAGCTGGTTGAGTGACCAACTTCGGCTCAGGTCATGATCTCACGGTTCGTGTAAACATTAAAAAAAAGAAGGTAAGGGGGAAAAATGCATCATTATACTCTTTCCGTTGGGAAGAGCGGGTGCAGGAAAAGTCACTTGGGGTTGAAAGTTTCTGCCGATTCTGCGATTCTCTGTCTGGGATTCAGAGTGGGTTTGAGCCGGGTGACTGTCCCTGGCTCACTCAGTAAGCGTCAGCAAGTCCCCGACATCTCAGAGCCCCACATTCCCCAGGTGCTCAGGAAGAGGACTGTGGTTTTAAAGGGAAAGTCCAGATCCAAGGAAGGGTTTACTATCAGGAAGTAAGGCTCCAGCTAGAACCCCTTCAGGAAGTAGGCTGCTGTAGTAGGAAAGATGCTTCTTGAAAAAAAAAAAAAAATTCCCCAAAGTTGATTTGCCAAAGCTGATAAGCATCCTCCACATCTGTTCATGTAGGGGTGCGGGGCCTGATTTTTCTAGGAAAGTCTATTTAGACCTCGACACAGATTGCATTTCTTTTTAAAGCAACAAGAGTGATAAAGTATCTTAGTATAAAATCAATAGAAAGCAGTTTAGTGGCCTCTGAAGTCTCGCAGGCAGGCTCTCCTTTTAGTTCCTTCTACAGGAAAGATCAAATGAGAAGTTACCAGCTTCCTTGTGTGTTTTAGTTGTTTGTTACGTAAGTCATGGGAAAAAAATTAGGAAATCACTTAGACCTGGGGAGGGCTCTTCTCTGCTCCTAGTGCCTCTCACCCCCACCCCCAACCCATAAAGGATTAAAAAAAAAAATAAGGCCCGCACATTAAACTAGCCGACAGGACTGAGGACCTGGGGGTCGTTTTTCTTAGGCACTGTGACATTATTGCTTAAGCTCTGGAAGACAAAACAAGAAGAAGTTGGTTTCCATTTTGTCCCTGGAAGCTGTTCTCCCCGGCTATCACGCAACCAGAATGAAAGGCGGCGTTAAGACTGTTCAAAAACGATGGGCTACTGACAATTATGTGAGAACAGTGTAGTTGGAAAAACTGTAGGAGGGAGAGAGAATGTGCTTGGCTGCCATTTATGCCAGACGAGGGGAGAGGACTGATAGTCCGGTTCAGGCGTAAGAACCTATCTGTTTTACGTCATGGACATTTTACATTCTTGCTTGTGAAAATGTGAAAGTCAATTGCATACGAGCCTCTATATCCTAATGATGTCGGCTCGCCCCTGGGGGTGGTTCAAGAAACCAAATATTTCTGGTTCCCCCAACTTTTAGGCACATGGCAGGCTCACATAGCCGTGTCTCAGCGGACCTAAGCGGGGCCGTGTGATAACGTGCAATGAAATATGAGCAAAAGCCTCGCGGGTCGTTTCTGGCGGAAGATTTAAGAGCCCGTGTGTCTTGCCACTTTCTCTTTCCTTCCCTCTGATGTGACATAACAAACAGGGGGATGCTTCTTTAGCTTAGTTTTCTGAGTGGCTTCAATGAAGAGAGATCCCTGTCTAACCTGTGCGGGCATGCAGCATGAGTGAACAATAAAACTGTTTTTTCTTAAGCACTGAGATCTTATCCTTTATGTTCTGCAGCCCTAACCTCTACTGACAGGTACGCACTTATTAAACTCTTGATATGGGCCAGGAAATACACTAAACACTGGCATACGGATCATCTCATTGAATTCTTACAACGCGGTAAAGTGGACACAATAATTACCCTTCTTTACTGATCCAGCGTCACGGGCACCATGACCTTAAGTAATTTGCCCAAGGTCATTACGTGGTCGAGCTAGGATTCTAATTCAGGCAATCTGTCTTCAGAGCTTGCAAGGAAAACCACAATGCTCTACAGGCCGTTTAGGGAGGCTGGAGTGTTGCACGTGGGGAAGAAGAAAGAACATTCTCCAACACCAATTTTTGACCACCTCCCTTCCCACCTTGCTCAGCCCCTCCCCCACTTAATAAAGGCAGCGTGTTAGTAAAGTCAATGGCACCATGGGCCCAGCTACGCGAATGCAGGGTAGAGCTTCCCTGTCCCTGAAGAACAGCCTGAGTTTCTTTATAGGGACAACCTGGAAAATAAATAATGAGATCATACGCAATAGCTCAGGGCATTTCGTGGGGGAACACATCTGATACCAATGATCAGGTTGGTCCGATATGTATTGTATCGGACCCTTTGCTAATGGACTCAATATCCATTAGGACATGGTTCCTGAGTGCGTGCGCTGAGCAGTATAAGAGGGCTACTCCCTGGGAGAACGGGGCGGGGGGCACTTTGAATAGCACGGGTGTCCAGGAAGGCTGCATTGGGCGCCAAAGGGTAAGGGATATCCTCTGAGCATCCTTAGATCCCCCTCAATCCCTTGTCATAGAAATGATTCCAAGGGGTTTATCTGAACTCTTCCTGAAGCTGGTTGAATTTTTAGCCCATACTACCTCTCGCTGCATAAAGACAAGTTGTTTAAAATAGGTCCTCCTTTAATTTATCCTAGAACACTCTTTTTTATGTTCCCAGGCAAGAAGGGAAACACTGGTATTTTTGAAGTTCATTAAAAAAAGGCTAAATTTTTCCCTTGCGTATCTTTAGGATTTTTGTACATTTGGATCCGACCCACTCATATTCTTAGTCACTTGGGGTGAAGGGGAACTTATTTTATCCCCTTTTCACAATTGTGAGAAGTGTCTCTAAGAGGGGACCAAGAAAGCTTGATCAAACCCAAAGCCCCCAAACCTCAAAATGGCAATTTGTGGTTTGTCTACACCACAGTTGTCGGGACTTCAGACACCCTAAGAAAATCTACAAGACTAAAGGAAAAGAATCCTTCAACTTGCTCTTCAGAAAACTCTATTCAAGCATTTTCCAAATCAAAGGAAGACTGGGGGTGTTAGTTTCCCCCAATTATTCTCTTGATAATGAGATTTTCTTTAAACTTCCAATTTCAATTGGTGTTATGTAAAAGGATATGAGCTCCCTTCTCCCAACCTTTGAAAAGCCTGTTCCAGAATCGGTTGGGAAAAATATACATTTCACAAAGCCATGAAAATAATGATCCTTTGCCTCGCACAGTCTGATTACACATGTTTTTAGACCCAATCGTTGAGAATCAATCCATTATATTAATAGGCCCACAAAGTGTATGAAGATGAGTGGAAACCTACAATTAATTGTCGTACTAACAATGCCTGGGTGGTCCTTTCATTTAATTGGTCATCTAATAACATGATTCCTTGTTTGATTTATTTGTTTACACAAGCAGCTCTAATACACGTAACTTTCCATTTTCTTATTTCTAGCGTATGAAACACTCCTCGTACAGCAGTCTCCAATGACCCGATGCTGCAAAAACGGATGGCTCTCCCATTAAGATGGAAATGACTATTGCACAAGACCCATAATCTTGTGATTCGTTTGCCACTGAACCAGCGCAGCAAGACTGAAGCAATTTCTGGAACAAAATGAAGGGGGGTGTGCTGGAAAACAATAAAGGGGACTCCACCCATGTGAAGGGGGCCACCTTTTAATGAGCTGAGATAATGTTCCAAGGGTAGCTGTGAGCCACTGCATGCCCAGGGGGACAGGCATTGCCACTTTTGGTCTTCCAGCTCTCTGGGAGGACTGGCTTACTCTGCGTGCAGAGCCAGAGGACTAATGAAGTGGGCATTGGGGCAGCTCTGGAGCACCTGATCAGTTACTGGTCAATTATTGATCGGGTCAAATTCTTACATCTTGTCAACGCAGGAATGGCGGAGTCCTTCACTCTTCTAGACAATGACATACCTTCATTTCCCTGACCAAGAGTACTTCTTTCTAACATCGTTTGTTGATGAACAAATCCTGCTGTAGGCTGGAGGGCTGATGTGACCACCCCTGGAGTCTGCATTCATAATCCAGGCTCCTCAAATACCACTTGGCTGCCCTGAGAATGTCAGTTACGGCTAGCTTTCCTTACCCGCAAATCACACCGTTTGCGATAAGGGATTTTAAAAGGACATTAAAGGTCATAAAGCCCAATTAAAGATGAGGAACAGGCTCGGAAAGGTAAGGAATGTCAAGGCCACCGAGCTGGTTACATAGGAGCCTGTGCTCCCCATCGTGCTCCAGATGTGCTCCAAGTATCCATGTCTGCAACCTGCAGGCTGAGCCATGCACAACTACAGACAGTTCGAGCAGCGCCCACCGGAGGTGTGCAGCGTGGTGACTCCGTGACCCCAAGCAGCATT
Source organism: Acinonyx jubatus (assembly GCF_027475565.1). Taxonomy (NCBI): domain Eukaryota; kingdom Metazoa; phylum Chordata; class Mammalia; order Carnivora; family Felidae; genus Acinonyx; species Acinonyx jubatus. Next base: position 10,322,582 of record NC_069381.1, on the reverse strand, counting down.
TCAGTTTGCTGGTCCCTCACTTTCCCAGGGGGAGTAGACATTAAAATTGAATAGGAGGTAAGGAAAAGTGGCTTCATTTATGTTTTTCTGGGTCCCTAAAATAAGAAATACATACTAGAGCTGTTACTACCCAGCTCTTTTTGGTGCACGTCATGTCTGTGGGTATCAGTGGATTCGTGGCGGAGCAAAACGAGCCTCTGAGTCCCCTGCACGCCCCCAAGACCACAGAGCTGCTGCTCTCCAGAATAAATTCACGCGGGCCTGTCTGATTCATCAATCCCTGCATTTTGGAGGAAATGCCCTATGATGAATAGCAGAGGTTGGCAACCGCCTCAGCAGGCCTCTGCTTTGAAGTCTGATTCTTGGGCTGTCAAGGCAAATAACTGGAAGTTTCCACTGGATGCTCTCCATCATAAGATGCAACGTCTCAGTGTGGCAGAGAAGGCTGCCTTTAAAGATGACACTGAACGGTTATCTAACCTTTCAGCCGCAGGAAAGGAAAACAAATGTCTTTTTCTTGTGGGTTAAAAACGGAGGATCAAGAGAGATTAGAACCCATAACTCAGGGGCAGGAAACTGACAGGAACACTTGTAAGAGTAGCTTCAGAGAGCCACTCCCGTGGCACCAGCTGGACGCCAGGTCTTTTGAAATGCTCAAGGCCCTCCCTGGAGCCAATCTCCTTTATTCTCCAAACACTCGGGCAGTTTCGGAGGAAGCACAAAGGGCTGGGTGATTTACTCAAGGTTACCTGGTTCATCAGTAAACTCTGGATTAGTGTCCTGGCCCCAGGTATTCTTCCACACAGCCTCTCTTGAAAATGCAAGTTTGAGACTGACCTTCACTGCATGGATCTGAACTTGCCTTGACCTCAGTGTTTTTCTGAATGAAAATGGGGAAAACACATTTATATGTCCCAGGAAAGAACTTACTGTCTACCCACAAATCACTGTCACAGAAATCCGTTTCTTTTTCGTTCGTCTATCCCATAAATTACATTGGGTGCCTACTTTGGCTTTGCCATTGCCATCTGGAAAAACTGACTATTGTGTAGCTGTTTCTTTTGTCCTTGGGGGAAGCAGAGGCATAAGATAAATGGTTAAACTTAACTTGAGATCTGTTGAAAGACAAGTCAAGAATTATTGGAAATAGCTCAATCTTAGGAGAGCGACATTTGAATACCTTCTTTGAAAAAGATAATTGGTTTATACACTTGAGTAGGTGGGTAAACACTTTGTGCTGGGGCCTGTTGCCTATTCCTTAGAAATAGTGCAACTTCTTGCAAATAATTTGCATCTGATGTATCTAAACCTCCTCTCCTATTGATCTGATTGTTAACAGGGCTTTACAGGGTAGACAGAGAGAGAGAGAAGACCGAAAAGCAGTAGGATCTGGAAACTCTCTTTTTTAGATATAGATATACACACATTTATGCATTATTATTATTTTTTAATTTTTTAAAACATTTCTTTATTTTTGAGAGACAGAGGGAGACAGAGCATGAGCAGGGGAGGGGCAGAGAGAGAGAGAGAGGGAGACACAGAATCCGAAGCAGGCTCCAAGGCTCCGAGCTGTCAGCACAGAGCCTAACAGGGGGCTCGAACTCACAAACCACGAGATCGTGACCTGAGCTGAAGTCGGATGCTTAACCGACTGAGCCACCCAGGCGCCCCTGTGTATTGTTATTATAAATACACTGTGACACAGAATTTGCTAGTGTAGAGAGGAAAAGGGAGAGATCACTTAATATAATGTATAGTATTGCAATATATAATATAGGCCAAGTAAATTTATTTTCCAAAGTGGCAGGAATCCACTATGTGGGTTTCACCCAACTTTTAATATTTCCCCGGTCTAGAGGTTACACAGTGGCTGCCCAGGGAAACACGCATTCTACAGCCTTTGAGAACTCTGTCCTGTGCTTAAAACAATCAAAACAAAGCAGGGCCGTGGGGCAGTCTGACTTAAAAATCCAGAGTCCTGGCTTCTTTTGAAACATCAGAAGGGCTAGCTGTGCTGGGTGTATTTTTTTCATGGCTATCCCCTTTGGATGGGGCATATTTTTCTAGCTCACCGTGGTCCCATCACCCAGCCTGTGAGCTGTTTTCCTGAACCTCAGTTTCTCCTCCACAAAACAGGGTGATTCATGGGGTATCCAATGTGTAACTGGGCCATCTGGCACTTGTCTTGGAGTCCAGTGTCAACATATGTCTTATAAAAATCCAAAGCAAAACAGACTCCTACTCCAAAGTGCTGAAGCAAAACAGAGATTTTACTGAAGGTCTCTTGGGGACGATGAGGTGAAGTGACATCATATTTCACTCAGCCACACTTCCAGCGTATGCCAATCCCTTTATTGTATATAGCACTTTAGTCTTTACACATTCGCCCTCCCCCCAGCATTACAGAATCTTCTCTGGAATGCTGGATGGGGAGACAGTTTGCATACTGGACATGGGAGGGGGTCCACTTTTCTGCACATCATAGGGACCACAGAAAGGTGACTTCAGATGTATTCACTTAATGCTGGGGGGGGGGTGGAGTGTTCCAAATAAACAGTGGTGGGGGGTTGACTGGGATTGGGACTTCATCTTGAAAAATAGAACGATGTGAAAATTAATTTGTTATCTTGCATTAAACGTAATTTAGGTTATAATTGCTACCAGGTGTTAATTCTTAGAACTAAGAGCAAATCGATCAAGTAAGGATTTGGGGGGTGGAAATCTGGTACATTTTTTTTCTCCAGTGAATTGGAACGCTCGTCCTCACTTCACATGTGACCTTCATACCAGTGTCATAAAGTCAAGTTTTGCAAAAATATCTGGAGGCCTTACTAACTACCCCAAGGGTCTGTCTTAATCCTTGGATATTAATCATTCTCTTTATCTTGGAGTCACTTTGTATTTACAGGAAAGTTGCAAAGGGGCGCCTGGGTGGCTCAGTCGGTTGAGCATCTGACTCTGGATTTCAGCTTAGGTCATGAGCCCAGGGTCGTGGGACTGAATCCAAGTGGGGCTCTGTGCTGAGGGAGAAGCCTGCTTGGTATTCTCTCTCTCTCTCTCTCTCTCTCTCTCTGCCCCTCCCACACATGCGCACACACACAAGTGAAAGCTCTCTCTTTAAAATTAAAAAAAAAAGTTGCAAAGATAGTACTGAGAGTTCCCGTTCACCCTTCTCCCAGCTCACCCCAAAGTTAACACCTTACAGAACTATGGTAGCTTTGCCAGATGGTTCTAACAGTTCACCCGTTTTTCCACAAGTGCCCTTCTATTGTCCCAGGATATAGTCCAGGGCACCTCATTACATTTAGCAATCGTTCTCTTTTGAAGCATATTTCTTAACACCTTCTTTGATTATGACTGATCTAATTCTGCTGTCTATTTACTTCTCAGTGACTTGCCCGGAGCACGATTCAGGCAATTCTCATACATCACTTTTATTGACTTGAGGAAATTATATATTTTTAGCTTCAATATTTGCAATTCCACTTAGCAAGGGACTGATAGTAAAAAACTGTTGTGTCAAAATTTTTAGGGGCGGGTAGCGCGACTTATGCTCGTGTCAAAACAGGTGGGTTTTCAATCCATATGCGCTGGGACAGTCCTTTGCTTGTTAAAATAGCAAAAGATTCCTGTAAGTGTTAATAAATAACTAAGCCTAGAGATCACCCTCCCTCTGCCTGCCCTTGGACACCCTCCCCGCCCCCGTGCCAACCTCCCCCCAATCTCTCCACCGTAGCAACTGAAGGGTAAATTCTTGGCCAGCAGGGGGCCCCCAGGACCCTGTTCCAGGTACTGAGTCTGTTCCCGATGGGGGGTGGGAGGGGCGGGTGGATACCTGTGCCCTACTCGATGATAAATATCTGGACTAGCCTGCTCGTATTCAGTAAGAAAGGGGGGTAATTGTGTAAGTGGTCAGTTAATTGATAAATACTTTTGTAAAATGAGAGCTTTTTCCCCAGACTTTTATAATTCTAGACCCAAGGACCCTCCACCTAACATTTCCTTCCTCTATCATACAGTCTCTCTAGCGATACCTTTTATGGCCTTTGGTCATGCCCATTTTCAGAAAAAAATAAATGAAGCAAGGTGCATACACAAAGTAATTTTCCTAATATATGATTAGACAGTTGAGCGTACATGGAAAGTTTTAATTTCTGGTTCTGTTCTTCCTTAAATGCGTATCTTGTGGTGTGTAAAGCAAGATCTAAAAACCCAGATGCCTCAGGTCTTTGGCCAGTCTTTAATCAGTAAGCTAATTAGCAGAACACTCAACATGATCCCGTTGGGTTGTGAGGCCACCTTTGTCCCACTGAGAAACTGCTCTTGGGTTTCCTAGATGTCTCGTTGGGCACAAATACCCCCATTTATTACTTGTGCTCACTCACATGGGTTTTCATTCCTTTTAATAAAAAAAAAAGACTTGAACATGAGCACACGGCTTCCACCTGATTGCCAGGGGGTTAGGTATGCCCCTTGCCTGCGCTGCTCCTTTGAGCTGAGCCTTGTGTTGTCAGGACTCGAGGGAGAAAACTTAAACCTCACGAAGGAGAGAAATGGGGGGGGGGGGAAGAGAACTAACGCGTGAACGGCTCTTTGGATCTTTGAAAGCATTTCGAGCATCATTACAGGATCTTCTCACCTGCCTGGTGAGGTAAAGATGGCCAACTCGAACTTCAACTTTCTTGTAGAGAAGCTGGGTGCTTTTTGCCATTCCACCTGGGCTTTCAGACTCCCCAACCTGCCACGATGTTGAGAGTGATCATCTGTGCCTCCAGAGGAGCCTGGCTCTAAGGCATACACATCTGGTTGCTCTTGGTCTCTTCCCAAAGGGTAGGTCAACCCAACTTCTAAGAACAACGAACTGGTACCAGAGCCTCTGGGACCTCATCCTCTCTCCCAGGCACATGTGATGAAGGACATTCACATGAGCACCCCTCTGGCACAGGTGTTCCCCGTTCTTTCCCAGTCACAACGTACAGGTAAATAAGAAAGAATAGGAGGGCACTGCCTATGGGTAACCTTACAGCAGCTCCAAATGGTTTAAAGCAGAAAGAGAAAAATATCATTACTCAGTGTTGCGCCTTCGGTTATTATTAATAACCAATTATTTGTGGCCCAAGGGGGGACGAGGCTGAGGATCACGCTCTAGCCTGAATGTCACTCAAGCCAACTGGAGAGCCCCTGCACAGCTGCTGTCACCTTCTCCAGTCTGCCCTAGTGATTAGGGATTTCCAGTTCCAGTTAATTAAAGAGATTGCTTTGGCCCAGGGAGCTTAGGTCTTCCCATTTAACAAATATTTAGAGGCCATTCTATTTCCATAAATCTGCTTCAGAGGTCTGGGTTCCTGGTTTGGTCCCACAATGGGAAAGCAGGTTACCCTTGTCTTCGGCTGACGGCTGAGTTCTATAAGACTAAGATGATCACTCTCAACATCACAATAGGCAAACTGGGGAGTGTGAAAGTTCAGGCTGAGGTGTCTTGGAAATGTGCAACAGGGAAGAACCCAAGCAGATTCTCCAGGGCATACAATGAGAACACGATGAATTTGGTGCCATGGTGTCCCAGCGCATGAGATCAACATAAGATACTGGCCCATCGGTAATGTCTCGCAGGTGTGTCCAAAGTCATCGGTTCTATAGAGACGAGATGGGGATGTAGGGGTGTTGGGGACGGTCACAGTAAATGGCCAACGGGCTGGTAGGACAGAATCTGGGATCCTGGTGAGGCAAACACCAAAGAGGGTGGCTCTGGAGTTCAGGCAGGCTGGCAAATTTGTGGACTCCGAATAGGAGAGACATAGGTGACCAGTCACGCAATGAGAAGTCCCAGAGAAGACAGAGAGTCAGTTCACCGAACGGAAGAGAAGGGGGCTGACATTAGGAAAGGGGGGCCCAGACTTAGGATCTAGTGAGGAGTACAGTCTGGTGTGAAATGGAGGCGAATGTCAGGGGGGTTAAAGAAGATGAATTCAGTGCCGGTTCAGAGGGGACTATGGCACATGGTCTCTTCCATAAGAAAGTTTCAAATGTAGTGGTGAAAATACACAGAGAATCAGGAATATTGAATTGTGTAGGCACTTGCTGAAGATCCCATGGGCTAGAGCCCTTATTATTGGCTATTCATCCTAGGAAAGAGGTATGGCATCTAAGGGGGGGGGGGTGTCATAAGTGGCTAGAGGTGGAAACCTAGTATTTAGACAGTGCTACAGTTTTAATTGACTTTTCAAGAGCCATGTACATGTAGTACATGTAGAAGCCCAACATGTACTTGGAGTTGGGTTGCTTCCCAGAGACTGCACTGGAGATGGAATATGGGTTTTAAATCATGTATCAACAGCAATTGGAAATACTTTGTTGAGAAGGCTTTTTTTTTTTTTTTTAACTTAAATTCAGTTAGTTAACATACAATGTAGTCTTGGCTTTAGGAGTAGAACCCAGTGACTCAGCTCTTACATATGACACCCAGTGTTCATCCCAGCAAGTGCCCTCCTTAATGCCCGTCCCCTCACCCGCCTCCCCTCCAGCAACCCTCAGTTTGTTCTCTGTATTTAAGAGTCTCTTATGGGGGCGCCTGGGTGGCTCAGTCGGTTAAGTGTCCGACTTCAACTCAGGTCACGATCTCGCGGTCCGCTCCGTGAGTTCGAGCCCCGCGTTGGGCTCTGGGCTGATGGCTTGGAGCCTGGAGCCTGCTTCCGATTCTGTGTCTCTCTCTCTCTGCCCCTCCCCTGTTCATGCTCTGTCTCTCTCTGTCTCAAAACTAAATAAACGTTAAACACATTTTTTTTAAAATTTTTCAAATTAGAAATTGAGGATTTAAAAAAAAAAGAGTCTCTTATGGTTTGCCTCCCTCTATCCCTCTCTATTTTTATCTTATTTTCCTTCCCTTCCCCTATATTCATCCGTCGAGTTTCTCAAATTCCACATATGAGTGAAATCATATGATAATTTGTCTTTCTCTGACTGACTTCTTGCACTTAGCATAATACCCTCTAGTTCCATCCACAGTTTTGCAAATGGCCAGATTTCATTCTTTTTCATCCCCGAGTAATATTCCATTGTATCTCTACCACACCTTCTTTATCCATTCATCAGTCAGTGGACATTTGGGCTCTTCCATAATTGGGTTCTTGTTGATAGTGCTGCTATACACATTGGGGTGCATGTGCCCCTTTGAAGCTGAGTCTAGGCTCAGAGGGAAAGGGCACCGTGTGAATTCGTGGCATCTGGCAAACCATAAGAGACTCTTAAACACTGAGAACAAAAACTGAGGGTTGATGGGGGTGGGGGGAGGGGGCCATTCTTGCCTTCTTGTCTTGTCCTTGCAGTAGTAAAGGAAAGGATCTAGGGAAAGACACTTCCTCCCCAGCTGAAGGAAACCCATAAAGAAACAGAACACTTGAGACCATCTATAAACTTCAGGAGTGTTTATCTTTGTTGGCTGAGGATTCAGCCAGAGGCAAGGATGCTTCATTGCAAGCCTGAACGACCAATCCCCCCGGGTTTCTTTCATAACCGTAATACTTGCATGTGAGCAGAATTAAAGAATGATCAAAGTACAGTATGCTGAAGTCCCCAAAAGAAAATTCCCGGTAAAATATACCACAGTTGTCTATTAAAAGGAGAGGAAATATGAGTCCTAGCCTTTCAGAAGTCTCCACGAAGCCCGTGGCACTTGAAGGTAATAGTGAAGGACAGGTGGAAACGGGGGGAGTGGCGTGGGAAGTAGAGAGCATGTATGATGGATTCCCCTGCTAATTTGAAAGCAAACAGCACAGCTAGATAAAATTTGTTATGGGTCTGACTAGACTGTAGTGTGTGGGGGAACAGCCATTTTGTTGCCGACATGATCATAAATACCAGGAACCTTGAGGCAGGATGCAGAGCGGGGAGTTTGGAAAGATTGCTGGCCTTGGGACATCAAGATGCTGATTCTCTAAGATTTTACCAATATCCAATATGCTGAGTTGGTTGGCTGAGAAAAGGCCACCCAGTCGGCATGTGGGATGCAGACAGCTTCCTGTGCTGCCTTTAACTAGGAGCAGGTGAATTTTTCTGCCTGCAGTTGCTAGACATGAGGCTTTTTCAAAGTATCTAATTTTTCCCCACTACTATATGGCTAATAACTTGTCCTGGGGTATTGTGTTTATCCCAAAAATGTTAATGACTTCATAACTCGGTGTGAAATGCTCTGGGCAATTTTTGTATTATTAAGGATTCTATGAAGTATAAAAAAGGAAATGCTCTCAAGGTGCCAGGCCACAGTTATAACTTGATTCTCATTTTGGAGAAAGCAGAAGAATTAAGCTTTTAAAAAATACATGTTTTCAACCAGGAAAGCAGTTCATTTAAGCATAATGATGGTTGTTGCCCTTTGGAAATAAGGCACAAGTCTCCAGAATGTCCCTGGACTGTGAATTTAATCTTCTCTCCCAATTCCTGTCGGAGTCATGCCAGAGCTTAGGCGCTGGGAGTGAGGGTAGCAGTTCTGTGGCTCTGGCGAGTCGGGTTGAGGACCCTGGGCCTGGGGTGTTGGAGGGTTGGCGGGGGGTGGGACGCTATTTCTGGTGGCTGAGCAGTGAGTCAGGGAGGCAGCTGGCAGGGTGGAAAGGAGGAGCAAAGAAGGTGGCAAGCTGTTTGAAGAGGGATGGGGGGTGGCTGCCATGCCCATAGACAGCTTGGCACTGGCTTTCTTCACATCACTTTCCTGAAATCAGTAAATTTCCATACTTAAAACAAATTTATAGGTTTTTTTTTTTTTTAATTTTGTATTTGAGAGAGAGAGACAGAGAGACAGAGAGTGAGCAGAGGAGGGGCAGAGAGACCTTTTTTTTTAAGTTGGGGAGTCTATTCTATGGATGCAGGGCATGTGAAACCAATAGAAATTGCACCACTGCTCTGGTTGAAATCACCATAGAAGGTCATTCCCCTCACCCAAGGGGGAGGCTCCAGGGTCCCTTGGGGCTCCAGGGAACACAGTTTAGATGTCACCGCCTAAAATGCTTTAAGAAGATGTGTCTGAAAAAAAAAATTGCAACCCTTTAGAAATCTCTTTGTTATTACTAGTTTTAAAGCTTCTCTTGTTTTTCATTTGAACATATCAGGTCGTTTGAATGGTAACGATGATGATAAAAATCTCTTAAAGAGAAGGAAAACCAGGAGGCTTGGAAAGATAAAGTCAATTGACCAAAGTTCTACAGTTACCAAGCTGGGTACAAACCCTGTCTGTAAACCACAACCTTCCACTGTACCCCACCTCCCAGCCCCTCATTTCCTCCCACCTTCTCCCTCTCAACCCCCACTCCACCTAGCGGGGTCTCAGGAAACCTTTCCTGGATTAAGACGCTGGCCCCACAGGAGTGATCAGATTACAGACTGTGCCTGGATATCCATAGTCTGGCATCTCTTGTGCCGTCATCTGGTGACAGGGATCATAGTGGGGTCTGAGAATAGGGTGTCAACTTGCCTTCAGGTAAGAAGGCACATTTACCCCTTTATATTGGTTTGCCTGGGTGATCTCATGGGATCTCCAATATCTGGGAGGGAAAATTCTACAACTCTTTCTATCTTTGATGGTCTGGAAGAAGCTCAGCTCAAGATAGATGTGTTTGGATCGGCTCATAGGGAGTTTCCATAAATGACGTGTTGGACAGTTGGCTGCCAAAAATGGGGCTTGGGCTCTGCAGGGGTGGAAAATTTACACTCAGATGTGCAAAAAAAAAAAAAAAAAGTGGCTTTTTTTAAATGTCCATATTTTGCTTAGGAGGACTACATTCCATGGTGGCAGTGAGGGATATAACCTGCGTTGTACCTCCCGGAGGTGGCTTCATCTGTCTTGATCTTTAGAGCAGGCCCTTTGGGGTCAAGTCAGTCTGCTTTAGGTAAGTGTGCAATTTTTCATTGTTCCTCTGCTCCTGCTTCTTGTCTCTGGGATGCATTGGGGCAGAGGGGAGCCCACCTGTCCTCCTGGCTGATATCAGGGAAGATGGTCTGCCTGCTGTTCTCCATTGGCTTCCCCTGGCCCTCTAGGATCCCAGTACTGGGAGTGCCACAGACACAGCTGGTGCCATCTGGGTTTTTTGGGTGCTGCGCTGTCACCTACTGCGGTTACTGTCATGGGGTTTGGCCATGAGGTCCCACCTTCTGTATGCCCTATTCTTATCCCACGAGTTCTCCTGGATGGCCTGGTTGTTTCTGTGACACGAGCATCTGGCTCCATAAGCAGCCCCTGGTCCACTCACCGAGATACCCTCGTTGGTCATTTTTAACCTTCTGCCTAAGTAGTTCCAGGTAGGAGTATTTCTAACAGGACTGAAGTGGCCTCCATCCTGGGAAGGCTTTCTCATCCTATCTACAGACAGCTCTTCCTCTCTCACCTCTTCTGTCCTTCCAGCACTGGATTTGAGAACACCTCATACTCTAAGTCCAACATACTCGGTTTTCTGGAATGTAGAAGACACTCTTCTCTCTCACAAAACCTGTATTTTGATACCATTATCTTGAAATAATGGTGTGACGCTGTGATTCGTAGTAAGAAATATATATTTGGTCTTCATCCTCAGTCCCTGCCATAGGGCTCCTAACGCCCTTGTAAATTCCTAAGTGGTAAGAGTACCGGGAGCATGTTTTGTGCTATTGTGCAGACTCTGGGTGGGCTCCTGGATGGGGACCGGTCACCAGAATGACCAAGTTTTCATTAGAAGCTTAGAAATTTCATCACCACCCCACATTTCTCTAAAGAGGGGAGGATTTATCACGCCAAATGATGAAGCCTCCATAAAATCCCAAAAGTATGGTTTGGAGAGGTTCCAGCCTGGTGGACACATCCACACAGGGAGCGTGATGCACCCCGATTCTACAGGGACAGAACCTCCTGTGCTTGGGACCCTCCCAGACCTCACTCTATGTATCTCTTCATCTGGCTGTTTTTCCGTATCCTTCATCATATCCTCTAATAAACTGGTAAATGTAAGTAAGTGTTTCCCCGAGTTCTGTGAGCTATTCTAGCAAATAATCAAATCCAGGAGGAAGGAGGTCACGGGAACCTCTGATGTTTAGCCAAGTTGGACAGAAGTCGTAGGTACCTTGGGGGCTTACTGCTTGTGATTGGCATCTGGAATGGGGGAGGCAGTCTTGTGGGACCGAGTCCTTAACCTGTGGGATCTCCAGGTAGATAGTGTCAGAATTGAGTTAAATTGTTGGACACCCAGCTGGGGTCATAGACTTGTTTGGTATGGGAACTCCCAGCCTCACCCCACATTTGGTGACCAGAAGTATCAGAAGGGAAGTGTTCTGTGTGCATACTGAAGGAGACATATAGAATAGGGAAGAACTGTGTTTCTCCTAATACATCTGTAGACTAAAAAAAAAAATCCCAAACTGGAAATCAAAAGCCGAACAGTGGCTCTTTTTGTCCCCCCTCTGTGCATTCCTATTATGACAAATCCTAATCTCCCTCAGGGGTGTTGGCGGCTTGTATTGAATGGTAATGTTTGAGGACGCATGGGAAAGAAAAGCAGATTAATATGTTTCAAAACATATTATCCTTGTTACAAGTACATTAAGGGACAAGTGGTACCATGGATGGGGAGAGAGGAGGTCTGCCTGCTTCTGACTGATCAGTTTCCTGTTTTGTACTTGGCATCAGACTGTGAGAGGGACATGGGGGAAATGGAGCTTGTTCAGAGGACAGAAGTGACTGTGGAGGAAGAATGATAATATGTCATCCAAGACATGAATGAAGAAACTGGGGATGGGGAGCTTAGAGAAAAGGAGACTTAGCAGAGTGAGGAGAGCCATCTTCAGCTATATGAAGGAGTATCATGTGGAAAGGTAGGATGAGTGGTCTTGGTAGTTCCAAGAACTAGAATAGAATACATGGACAGATGTTAGAATGAAGCAGATCTTCACTGACTGTGAAAAAAGAATTTTCTAAGAGACAGAGATGCCCCGAGTTGGAACAGGCTGCTCCAAAAAACCAATGAGTCCCCATTTATTGTAGATGTTTCTGGAACGGGTTGGACTCTGCCAGCCGCTAAAGCAGATTAGATAGCATTTATAAAGGGGCTGTATAAGATGACTCCTTGAGTTCTTATCCTATCTGTGGTAGATTAAAGAGAACAATCTCTTTGATACCCCTTCCATCAAGAGGTGGGGTCTCTGTCCCTCCATCTTGAATCTGAGGGGTGGGGGCTAGCCTGCTAGAACAATAGAATATGGAGAAAATGGTGCTGTACCAGTTCCCAGGCTCTTGCCATAAGAGACTGCCATCTTCCACCTCGTTTGCTCTTGGATGGCATGCCCTAAGCTGCCGTGTAAGAAGTCTGACTCTCCTAAAGTTGTCATATTGTGAGGAAGCCCGAGCTAACCTCATGGAGAGATTTAATGGAGAGAAGAATAAACCCTGGTCCGGACAACACAGTTGTAGCTATCCCAGCTCAGGCACCAGACATGAGAGTGAGGAACTCTTTAGATGACTCCAGCCCTCACTGCCATTTTAATGCAGCTTCATGAAAGACCTCCAAGTAAGGACCGTCTCGCTGAGCTGGGTTAACCCACAAAATTATGAGACGTAAGAATCCATTGTCTTAATGCATTACATTTGGGAACGGTTTCCCATGCAATGATAGGTCCTGGCCCACAAGCATTAGAATTCCTAACTCTATCAACAAAACAGAGGAGGAGGATTAGACTTAGTTGTAGGTGAATTAGATGAAATTGTCATAAAGATGTTAGCAAGAGCTCAGCCCTACGACATCTCCACTACAGCCTGCCATGTTGCCCCAAATTACACCCAGAGCGAATCACTTCTGGTTGACGGGTGACCTCTCTCAAGATTGATACAATTTGGTGGTGGTTGGGGGGGGGGGGCGCAGGGAGAACACCTTAAATCTAATAAGCTCTCCCTTACCTTACTATGATATGGTTTCCTGATGTCTGAAAATGGCCCCAGCGGAATGAGGTTTTTGGTACCCAGGATGACAGAGGGAGCGAGGGATACTTTTAAAAGTAAGGCCCTCTAGGAAACTGGAAAAAGACTAGAGCCAAGAGCAGGGAGGTAAAAATGGAAAGAGGGACAAAAAATATTCAGTTACATCTTTGTCTATTTCAGCTTGTCAATCTTATCTGTGGCTATAACCATGCGGGTTCTTTGCTCTCAGCAAACTTGGTGGCTTGCACGGATACTAAAATATTACCGATGATGGTATGATGGCACGTGTCATTGTAAATGTCCAATGGGCTTGGTGCGTGGCTGTAACCACATCTATACATGAGGTCTTGATTCCTTGACACTTGATTGCCAAGAGCTCAGTGTTAGGAACAGACTCCCAGGGGTTCCAAACATGGCTCCCCCAGACTCTGCTGCAGAGGGAGTTCTCTTTAGTCCTTGTCCCTCATTTGGAGCAACTGGAAAATGATTGGCTTGTCTGCTCTCAAGCAGAAGCCCAAGCGTGGATCGTTGAAGAGTCAATCCTACCTACTCAGAAGAATTTCCATCCATCCTTGCAAAATGGCACTGCAGGTATTGAAAGCCAGGGAAGGAGAGACGTCTGGGGCATTCCACATTTGAACTCTGATTTAAAAAAATGGCATCCTAAGTGGCAATTTAGTAGTGTTGAAGTAGTTCAATGAGTAATAGTGGTGACGTGATGATGGCTGACACGCACCGAGGGCTCACTAGCTACCAGGCATCGTCCCCCTACTTTATGATCAGGTGTGCATCCTTGCTGTCAATATCACAGATCTGAGGTCCTAAGAACTCGGTTCAAATCCCAGTTCTGCAGCTCCTTAGCTGACATGAGCAAATCACTTAAACTCTCTCAACCTGTTTCCCTCTAAGCCTGTACTGAGTATTAAGGGAAGTAATGAATACAAAGGACTTAGCACAATGCCAAACATAAACACTCAATAATATTAGTTATTATATACACCACACTTTGGGTTCTTCATGGACTGAACTGACCTTTGTGGATTGATCTGATCACCCAAACAATATCTATAATCATTTATTTTCCTGTGGGAAGTGGCAAGCTAAATTACATATTGGCAATCTACGGCCCAAGGCCAAATCCAGCCTGTCGGCTCTTGGTGTATGACTTACAAACTAAGAACAGTGCTTGCGTTTTTAAGTGGTTGAATCAAAATCAAAAGAAGCCTAATATTTTGTGACACCTGAAAACTACACGGAAGTCCAACTTTAGTGTCCACGAATCAAGTTTTCTTGGAAGACAAGCACGTTCATTTGTTTGTATGGTGTCCCCGGCTGCTTTGGCCCTGCAACAGACACCTGACAGTTTGCAAGCCTAAAAGATTTCCTATATTTACCCTTCACTTGCCAATCTCTGCTCCACAAGATAAAAAAGAAAATTGATTTCAAGCAATATATTAGAACACGGTTTTCAGAGTTGGCTATTATACCTTTCATACGTGTGTTTATATACTTCTACACACACACACGCATACGTTCAAATACATGTCAGTACACATACGTGTGTGACAACCCGGACCCACACCCACGTATCATCCGCCCGGGGCCCCTCCTGGGTAACCTGCTCTTCAAAGACCATTATGTTGCTCAGCATCTGTCCAGCATGGGGTTGTAGGACAGCATCGGTGGTAAATGTGTCTGGCCAAGTTGAAAATAGCTGGCTCTCTCCATACCCTGCTGGGTCTCGAAAGAAATATATGAATATTTTAGCACTTTCTTTACGGTACAAGATTTCCGTTTTCCTTATGGGCTCCCTTTGCTGGAGTTTTTAAGAACCTGCTCTCATCACAAGTCAGGCACGGGAACTATTTATCATACATATGAGAATCAACATGAATAAAACACCCCTTAGGTATGGCTCGCATTTCTTTCGCCTTCTCACTCTTGGGCTGCTATTAAACTTTAATACGTATAAAGTTTGCTGGGTTTTATAGAGTCGAGCAGTGAAGGCACAGCTGTGGCAGGCTGACATGCCGAGGGGTTTGAGCTCAGCCAGGTTTGCAGTTATATAATGAGCAGGTGCCCTCATCACCGTAAAAAGCTATTGAACAATATTGTCTATTTGAATAAACTAGCACCGAAGACCATCAAAGGCAAAGAGGACTTGGCGACCAGCCAGTCCACACCTTTACTTTTAGAGATGAGCAAATCTAGGGGTGGCCTGGAGAACGGGCTCCTTCTAGGGCACAAGCTCCTCGATGGGAAAGCTAGAATGCTGGTTACTGTCTCAGAGCCCTCACCTCTCACCGTGACGCCACGCTTCCTGGATAACACACGGATGCACAGACGTAACATCTAGTGAGCCTAGATGGGATATACACGTTCCAAATAAAACATTGCTTCCCCTCAGCTGTTCAGTTTGTCTGACACGCGTGGCCAGCACATTCTGCACCGCCTCATGACCATGCATGATGTTCGCGGCCACCAGATTTGTGAGCCATAAGACCTACCAGTCCACGCTTCTCCTTGATTCACTTAAGCGGGGGCACTGAAGAGAAAGTAAGGGACTGAGAAGGCAGATGGGATGTGCAATGAAATATTCAGCTGAGGAACGAAGCCACGGGACTAAGCTGAGAAAGTGCCAGGATGCATGTGAAGGCTGTTGGTTGTGGTGGAGGAAGAGAACACGCTGAGAACCCTCCTCGCAATGATGTAGAACCTCGTAACATCTGTGCGGCTGGAATAAATATATGCCTATGTCCACCTCCTTCTCCGTATCTGTGCCCATCTATGTGTATGTGTGTATTTGTACATGTATATGTCTATATATGTACATGTATACAGGTATCCCCTGCTTTTCAGTTGTTCAAGTTCCGATACTTTGTTTTATGGGAGACCGGCATTAGTACCTGTTTTCGCTACCTGAAAGAAATCCAAAGAGGACTTCTGTTGGTCTGAAAAAAGGCGAGAAGCGAAACCCATGTTCAGCATTTGTTTTGCAGCGAGCCCTTCGTGGGGCAGTGTGCACCCCAAGGAGCAGCGAGAGTGGCCCCACCGAGGCTCCTTCCCTGGGACCTACACGCAGCGTGTCAGCATCCAGCCGACATAGCTTTGAAACGTGTCTGGGAGCATCTGCGCTTTATCTCCATTTATTCTGTGCATCCATTAGCAAGATGTGTCCTAAGGCATCAGAAAAGCCTCAGAGAGGTTATTTTATTTATTTATTTATTTTTTTTTGAGTCTGGGAACACTCTGAAAATTTTCCATATAAATTACTGGTAATTGCTTCTTCGCTTCATGCCATTTTGACTTAACGGAAGTTTTCATAGGGACACGCTGCTTTCAGATAGCGGGGGAAAACATTTATGTATTTGGTTACTGCTTCTCTATTTTCCTCTTTCTATTTCTGAAATAGGTCACAAGTTCTGGGCTGGAAAGCTCAGGGGAGGGTGGGGAGCTGGAGTTGTCTGCTGGACATTTCTCTCTCTTTTTAAGTTTATTTATTTTGAGAGAGAGAGAGCATGAGTAGAGGAGGGGCAGAGAGAGAGGAGTCAGAGAATCCCAAGCAGCCTCCACCGTCTGTGAGGAGCCCGACGCGGGGCTCGATCTCACAAATGGTGAGATCATGACCTGAGCTGAGATCAAGAGTCGGGCACCTAGCCCACTGAGCCAGCCAGGCGCCCTTAACGTTTCTCTTCTTGGCTTTGGTTTGCCAACTTAAAATCACAGAGGTGGATAATTTGGAGGAGAGAGGGAAGGGAGTACGTCTAAGAAAAGCACAAAGAGATAGGGAGGGCTAGTCTTTGAAGAAAAATCTATTTCCTCGGACCAAAAGCAGAAGAGCATTCTGAGATTCCGGAGAACCAGCACCCTGTTCCCCAGCAGGGCTCAGCCGCAGGGGAGTAGCGAGGGGGCGGAGGGGCAGGGTGAGGTGCTTCCCAGGTTTGCCACGGTACCCCCGCCTCCATGTGCGGGGTGGGAGCAGCAGCCCCAGACATGAAGGGACCGGTAGACTGGGACAATGTGCGTCTCCATGGCAACCAGCATAGTCCAGTGACTCACAGCTAGTACATGCTGGGGAGTCGGGGGACGGACTAGGTGATGGGGAAGGCCCTCCCAGCACCTCAATGCTAGGAAAAGACACCCTAGGATGGGGCTGGGGGTGCTCTGAGAATCAGTGACGTTGAATTTCCTGCCTACATGATGGCACAGGATAGTCACCACGGAATCGGAGCTGTCCAGAAGAAAATAAAAAGATTTGATGCTTATTCCACACCTGAATCTGTGACCTGTGATTCATTCGTTCCTTCCACATCTGAAAAACAAAGATCTGTTTCTCGTCATGAGTTGTCCCATGCATGCTAAGTGTCCAGGTAACTGTGGACGCATTATGTACTGTTTTTCTGTAGGTACCCTGTGTATTCTATGGCTCGTGTCAAAAAGGATGGGCAGTCTGCATCCGTAGGCATTTGCCTTCCTTCTCTTTTTGGCCATTTATTAAAACCAGGCTTTAGAACACCACCAAGGACTCCTGCCTAATGCAAGACACCAAACTGTCCAGTGTAAAAGGTTTAGATTTGCAGGCAAGCCTTTTGAAGAGCCTGATCCCCGATCCCTTTAATCGTTAGGATCATGGTTAAGTTGAAAGAGTGGCAACAGCCAGATAATGTATCTGCTCCCATCTTCCAACCTGCACCAGCCTCCGCTGTAAGGAGCAAACGTGTGTGACCCACAAGGCCCTTTGGGGGTAATTAGGTCTCAGATGGCTTGCTTCTCTGAATACGGGATGCACAACTTATTTTTCTTTCGGGGACGTCAGTTACCACCTCCCCGGGGAGAACAATGTACAGGTGATGGAAGCCAGGACCGTATTCGAGAGAGAGAAGCAGAAAATTCTATCTTGCGTAATAAATGGAGTTGAAGTAGGAGCGAGAAGCACTTGCCAGCAGGAGATGGAGATTTTTGTGCAAGTAGGGGTGTGAGTTTCTCTTAATTTTTTTTTCCCTGTCATCGAAACTCTTGGTGGAGAAGGCCTGCGCTAAACATCTCGAATAACAGCTCCATGTACAATCCTTAACACGAATTTGCATCTACATGTGACATCTCAAAAGTGCACATTCTTTCAAATTTAGCTGCAACACTCACTGAGATGTGCTGATGTCTACAGATATGAATTTCTTTTTACGGCGCACTTGTAGCCACTTAAGAAACCCAGTCTTTAGTGCACATTTGCCAAAGAAATCGATTCTGATGACCCAAACCGCGGCATCGTCACTTGACCCTCGACTAAAGGGTGGTTGGAGGCCAATGCTCAGTTACCGCGTGTCATTGAACTTGAAAGAGAACTTTGAACTTTAAAGAAAAGCAGGCATTCAAGAACGGGATGAAGCCTTAACTCAACGTCCCGGGCCAGTCTGTTACTGAGGGTAGGCGGTCCTCCGTTCTCAGTTCAAAGCCAAGTGCTTGGCTAGTGTTTTTCTCGAGTTGTTCCACGGTGCTGACCTGACAGGCCACAATGGTGGCCATCAAGCAAGAGGCTTAAGCGGAGACGGCGTGGTGCTTCGAAGAGGAAAGAGCTCATTCAATTTCTCAGCATTACGGGGCTCCGGTTTTGCTAAAAGCCCCAGCCTGATTGAATCCTGAGTTCACGATGTCTACATTTACTACTTTCTGTTTTACATTTTTCCCTTTGGCTCTGGGAAGACGTCACCAACAAACCGATCTGACAACAGACATGCTTCTAAAGGGTTTGGAGACATAAATGCCACGGGGGCAGCATTTCTGTTTAAATGCCACATTGGGCACATGGAATAAAAAGGGAATTGGCCAACGCAGTCATGGGCGCCTCTGGAAATGTCAGAGTCCACGCGGACCTGCATCCTGGGGGCGTTCTTAGACCCCCGTCCCTCAGGTATGGTCTCTCTTGCCATTTCTCCTAATGATGCTTCGAGAAAACACCCGCTTCTGTGGGCTGTGCTTCCTCCCTCGGCATTGACAGCCCACATGACCTTGTGGCTGGACACGCATGAACTCATCTGGGCTTTGCCTGTTGGCTGTTAGCAGAAGTGGGGAGCCCAAAGGAGGCTAATTCTTCTTTCCTTCCCTTCTCTCTCCCTCCAGAGGGGCCAATACGTGGGTCTCAGCCCCAGTCTCCCCCACGCCCTTTCCTCCTGACAGAACTGTGTCAGAGGGAACAGAACTGAATGAATGAACAGGTGCTGGGATCATTCTGCCTGGTTTGGTTCAGCTCTTTTCTTTTCAGAATATTGCTCGTTTTTAGCTGAGACAGGTTAAACACGTGTCAGAACAAGCCCACCTTTAGTTTAGTGCCAAAGAGGTGAGATCCGGAGGGAGCTCTGGAGGGTGATCACATGTGTTAATGGTTCAGTTCAGTTCCAATCTCTGCCCGGGGAAATTCCCGGGGTAACTGCAGCCAGAGGGAGGCAAACCTCAGCCAAACCTGCTTCTTCTCTGGGCTCCTCAGCACCTCGGTTATGTTCTTGACGGGGAAGTGGGATTCCTGTTTGGCTTTTCGTGAATACATGGTTGTGTTCTAAGCTGCTGCTTTTTATGGCCAGGTACACGGAATCAGCATGAATTTCCATGTACTCCCCTGCGCCCCGCCCCTTCCTGGGTGCTGGTCTCCCCACACAACCGTCCCGGGGGCTGCTGCAGATTTGGGGCTCACTTCTCTCGTTCACACTGTCTTCTCCCCACTCCTGCTTCTTTCTTCTGTCTGCTACCCCATTCCCATCAGTCTTGGAATGTCCGCCTCCTCCATCAGGCTGTGGCCACTGGTGGGAAGAAACTGTGTGGACCGACTGTGTATGGCCATCTCCATCCCTGTGTTCCCAGCCTGGCCGTGCCCGGTCGATCATGTGGCTGTCCGGAATGAACAGACGCCAGGCCTGGATGCCACTGGACGTGTGTCATCCGTGTGCTATAGTGGCATCATCTTCTAAAGTCGCCAGGATGTCCGTGGCACTATGTCCTTCCCTTGCCCCAATCGCAGGGCATCTTCCTGCCTGCGGCATGATGTTGGACACACCTGTGTCAGATACTTGGGTTCGTGGGAAGCACCCATGGCTTCCGTGCCTTCCTGTGGCTCTGTGGGTCCCCGGGAGCATTCGATGAGTCCAGTGTCATGCTTGGCACATCTCTGGGCTGGTATGCCCCAGACTCTTTGAGCTTCCTGGAGTCATGCAAAGTTAGGACCCCTGAGTCGGGCCCATTGACACCCACATCTTCTCTGCCTTCCTTCTTACTCTTCCTTCCTTCCAGAGGGAAGGATGCTGACTATTTGGCTCATCCTCTGTCTTGTGTCCTGGTCTAGCCTTTTGAAATTCTTCCGTCTTGTGCCCTGGTCTAGCCTTTTGACATTCAAGGTCAAATATAGACTTTGATTTGGCCCAGGTCAGTTCTCCACAGGGGCAGTGAACACTACAGGGGCAGGAAAGCCCAGAAGAGGGAAAGGCCTCAGCTGGCGATAGAAATGCACAAGGGGCTGTTGCTTGGCCCCCTACCAGCCCTGCTCTTTCCGCTGCTCTCAGCTGTTTTTCTCAACAGCCCCTGGGCTTCTTTTGCTTTGCCTCTTTTCTCCTGCACCTATGTCATGCTTCCTTGCATTTCTGCCTCAAGAGCCGGCCTTGAAGACCATTTAAAGCAAAGCAGAGGAGGGGCGCCTGGGTGGCGCAGTCGGTTAAGCGTCCGACTTCAGCCAGGTCACGATCTCGCGGTCCGTGAGTTCGAGCCCCGCGTCGGGCTCTGGGCTGATGGCTCGGAGCCTGGAGGCTGCTTCCGATTCTGTGTCTCCCTCTCTCTCTGCCCCTTCCCCGTTCATGCTCTGTCTCTCTCTGTCCCAAAAATAAAATAAAAACATTGAAAAAAAATAAAATAGAGCAAAGCAGAGGAGTCCTCCTTTCTTTCCACACTTCAAAACGATCTTTGGACCCATGCACGGGTCCTTCTCTCATTCTTCATGGAGTTCATGTTGACCTGTGTAGCCAAGGGCTGTTTTTGTGGCTCTCGACACTTTCTGTTTTCATTATTAAAAAAAAAAATTAAATTCTCACTTATGTAGCACCGTAGCAAGTCAGAGCTGAATGGGACTCAGCGACTCACATTATTTCGAATCTGCACCTGCCCTATCTCCTTCCCTCCACGTCATGGCTAAGACAATGCTGCTCAGAGGGGGCAAGATACTTGCTGAGGTTGTACAGGGTCCCAAGAGCAAGAGGACCACAGAAGGTGGGTCTCTGCACAGATGATGTCGTCCTCCCATACCTGTTCCCAGCAATTTTTGTTACAGCATATTTCAATAGAAGTGTCGGCTTTGGCTTTCAAAAACTTTGATTATTAGCGTTTATTGAATACCTGCTATTGGCTTGGTGCTGGGCACAGATCTCAAAATGGAGTAACTCTGTTGACCTAATAGCCCTATGTAGTCTCCATGTTACTGAGGAGGAAACTGAGGCTTGCCCAAGGACAGGCAACAAGCAAATGCTGGAGCCAGGACTCGAGGCCCGTTCTGTGTGATTTCGGGGACAGAGCTCTTCTGAGGAACATCACACAATAGCAATGGCAAGATGTCCTGATCAGCCCAAATATGACAGACCGAGAGATGAGAGCAGGCCATCTCAACCTTGGCAAATTCATCACCTGGGGCACTAAGAAGCTGACTTTGCTAATACTTTCCTATTTTCCTTTAAAAATGCCTTCAAATAGACTCCAGCTAAGCAGAGCATGGCTAATAATGATGGATATGTACTACCCCACTTGACAGATCAAGAAGCTAAAGACTGCAACAGCTAAGTGGCTTGTTCAAGGTCTTGCAGCCAGTCAGCGGCTGATCTTGGACTTGAATCCGGGGCTCTGATCCCAAATATTGTGAGCTAAAGGGTGTAAAACACCCGTCACTAGTTCTGGAACACACAGTAGGTGTTTGGCCAAGTTAGCCTCATTTCCTTGCCTCTTTTTCACTCACATTGTGCCGCACACACCCTCACAGCTAAAGCAATCTACGTTCGTCTGTGTTGTTTTATGGCAATGAAAAAATGTGAAGCCATCCATCCACTTTGCTGCTGTTGAAAAATAATAACTAGATGATGTTCCCCTTGGCAGCTGTCTGGGCCTGGTATTTAAGCAGCATCCAGTTCCAAAGAACTGCCCTTTAAAAAGAGATTAGAATTGCACATCCACGGGGTATGAGCTGGAAGATAAACAAATGCTCTTTTCTACCCAAATATTTCCAGCTTTTGCTTTAAGGTTTTTCTCATAGTTGGAGGCCAACATGTTGTTTATGCAGAACTAGAAGAGCTTAAGCTCATACTGTGAGCCATGGACTGTGCTGAGGCATGGGTTCCAGACTTAGCATCACTTTCGGTTCCTGCATTAGCCTTTTGCTTGCAAATGACTCAAACTCCGCAAGTAACAAAAAGAGATTTTTATTGCCTCGCTTATTGAAAAGTTCGGAGGTAGATCAGCTTCAGGCGTGGCTGGATCTAGGGTAGCCAAAAGATGCTGACAGGCAAAAGAACAGATAATCACTACAACGTAAGGTTCCTTATGTCTAAGAGAATGAAGATAATTAAAAAAAAATATTTTGCTGACTTCTTTTTCTCATCAAGAAAATCCATGTGCGAAAATTCAAGGAGCTAGAACAGAAGAGGAAGCCTGGTTCCAGTTAGAAAAATGAGATTGAGGGTGGGGGATGGAAAGGAACTAAGAAGTAAGGATTGATTCCTTTTTTCCCCTTGGAAATGTGAAAGCAAGATGACACGGTGCCTGCCCTCAAGGAACTTACATAGTTGGGAACAGAGTCAGAGCTGTAAACATGGAAGACAAAACATCCCGATACAGCAAAATCACTTTAATGTCAGTCACTCTCTCATTAGCCCTTTATTCAGAAAATGTTCATTGAGCATCTACCATGTGCCCAGGTGCTATTTAGGCCCTAGGGATACAGGGGTGAGGACAGACAAAAGAAGGCAGACAAGATTCTTGTTTTTGGAGCTCATGTTCTAGTTGGGAGATATCAAACAAGTAAATGACCCATGTTCATGAGCAGAGGCACTTCATATTTAGGTGACAACTTTCTGGAAGAAAATATAGCAGAGAAATGTGTAACAGAGGACTGGAGGGGGGAGAGGGATCCCTTTGGATAGACAGTCAGATGTCAAGAGGAGGGGATGGCTGAGACTTAAGAACAAAGAACCATGAAGATCCCATGGGGATGAGGGCTCCAAGGAAAGTCTCTGAGGCAGGAATGGACTTGGTATGGATGAGGGCCAGAAAGAGGGTCGGTGGAGTGGAGCACAGTGGGTAAGAAGGACAGACAGAGAGAGGCAGGAGCCAGATCCCATATTGATGATTCTGCTTCATCTGAATTTCCCAAGTGCTTTATTTGTGGCCATGGAACCAGCTCCATGTCTGATTCATACATGGATACACTCTGCCCCCACCTCTCCTACACATTCACACAGCCTTGCGTATGTCAGACATTCAGTGAGTATTTCCTACAGTGGAGAGTAGGGTCCAGTGGAGATGACTAGATTGGAATCCCAGTTCTGCCACCTTGTAGCTGAGGAATATTGGCCAAATCACTGAAATTCACTGGGCCTGTCATCTGAAAGTAAGACAACATAGGTCTCTTAGGGTATTTTAAAGATTAAGCAAGCTCAGGCAGGAATGTTCATAGTGTAAGTTCACTCATTAAGATGTTTGTTTTTCAGGGGCACCTGGGTGGCTCAGTCGGTTAAGCATCCAGCTTCCGCTCAGGTCATGATCTCGCTGTTCCTGAGTTTGAGCCCCGTGTAGGGATCTCTGCCGTCAGTGCAGAGCCTGTCCTGGATCTTCTGTCCCCTCTTTCTGCCCATTCGTCCACCCGTTAGAAAATAAATAAACTTAAAAAAATGTTTGTTTTTCTTTCTGGTTTTGTTGGCAAGAGAGGACATTATGGCCCAGGGTCAGATGGATGTTGGAAAAAAAAAATATTTCTAATTTCTGTTCATTCTAGAAGACTGGACACATGGGGACAAAAGTTGGGAAATGTGGTATAGCATGGGATGAAAAGATAAAAAGAAGGTAAGATCAGAGTGGTAGGGGATACCACGGGAAGGAACGAACGCATGATGACAACAGCAAAAGCAGTAATTATCATATCTTTAGCTCACACTATGAGTCACAGGCCAGACTAAGTCTTTTGCATATGCCATCTGATCTAATCCATCAACATGAAACAATGACCCTAATCCGACACTAACCCTTTCAGGAGGGTTGATTTATCTGTCTTATTTTATGAATGAGATTCAGGAAGGAGGCACAGAAAGATGAAGTCACTTGTTAAGACCATACAACCCGTAAGGGGTTGACCCTGCATTTTTATCACTATGCTACCCTGACTGCCTTGCTGGAATTATTAATACAGGCACAAATGCTTGCTATCCCTGTGCATTTTTTTTTTTTTTTGGCTCTGATAGTTCTTACCACTCAAAAATCCCAATATCCTCTGACTTCAAATGGTTAAATGTGTAGCATCTTCCAATGAGGAAATTAATGATACTGAACCTCAGAAAGTTTTTTTTTAAGAAATTAAAGACACCCCTAAGAATGGTCTCCTAATTGTAGCAACCTGCTACATTAATGCTGAAAAACTCATTTACAATTCAGCTATTAAATGACAAACCATTACCACCATTTTTATTGCTTTATATTCCCCTAACAAATTTATTATGTAATTACCCTGTATAACAGCATCATTTTAGAATGTAAAGTTGAAATAAGGTCGCTATTTTAAAATGCTTACTATTATATGTTTTCAATATCTAGTTTATATAAAATATCCACCAATAATAATCAGGTTTTCTCTTTTGTTAACCAGGGCTCAATAAATAGGCTTGCGATCCCTTATTTCATAAATCTGATTCTCTTTCTGCCCTCTGCTGCACGTTACAAAGAGGGGAAAAAAACCAGACCTCGAGGCTGCCCATTCTTTAGCATGGTGACTTACTGGTTGACAATGCTTGGGTGTATAACACAAGCTTGTGGAGTTTTATGATTGGGGATTATGAAAATAGGCTACTATCCCCCGCCACCCAGTGAGACTGGGCCCAGGTTTGAACACAAGCATATCAACAAAAGACTGGGGATTTATGGGTAATGGGAGCAATCTCTCCCTGGTGCTGCTTTTGAATGTGGGAGTCAGAGACACCGCCCAGACAAAGACAGGAGGGGGGATGCTAACACAGAGGCATAAGACCGTAAGATATACGACGCCCAAAGGACAAGCCAACACTTCTTTTCCTAGAGGCGGAAGCAACTGGACTTGTTTCCAAGGGAAAGGGGCAAAGGAGTGTACCTGGAGACATCCCCGGGGAGGCTGGCATTCCCATCGTTGTGCGTAACGAGACGAGGGCATAAAACTGTAAAGAGATCTTTTCTAAGTAAGCTCAATCATATGTGATATTTCGGAGGCTGTGTTGGCTGCACTGATTAGGGAGGGACCTTGTTCCAAACCTGCCTGCTTTGCGATCTCAAGAAAGAGAAGCGTGTGGTTTCTCTCAGCAGAACAGTCTGCCCGATTACCTGTGTAAGGTGTCCTCAGTCTTAGGTGCCAGATGTGAAGAAACTTGTAACTCTTTGCAAGGACTGCCATGAATAGGAATAAGCGATCTGCTGTTTGACTTTATTTCCATCTTAATTTCTCTCATAAACCCAGCGAGGTGGAATCTGGGCAGAGAATAGCTCCTCTGTGACCTTGGATATGACCCTGCACTTCTCTGGGGCTGTTTTGTTGCCTGTGAAATTAGGAGTTTGGGGCTGACTGGTGCTCACTGTGCCTTTCTTGAGTCAATGAGCCATCACATGCTGACAGTCCGATGTCCTGAATCTTCCCTCAGTGGCCTAACTCAGTGGTCCTCAAATGGGGTTCTCACTCCACCCAGGAGACCTTTGGCAACCTCTGGAGGCACTGTTAGTTGTCATACTGGGTGCAGAGTGTTACTGGCATCCTGTGGGTAGAGGCCAGGGATCTGCTAAACATCCTACACCCACACAGGACAGACCCCTGGCAACAAAGAATTATCTGTCTCCAAATGTCAATTGTGCTGAGGCTGAGAAACCCTGCCTTAAGCCATCGATTAGACATAAACTCACAGTGTCCCTCCACATCAACATGTGGCCAGAGGCGATGCCTTAGATAAGCTTCCTCCTCGTGCCCCCTGAACACACAGCAAGTTATCCCAGGTGCCACATCTGTGCGAGTTCCTAGGGAGAAGGACATTCCACACATCTGACAGCATCTGAGACGAAAGGCGATGTCAACATGCACTTGTGCCCATAGGGGAAAAAGCAGACGGCCTTCCACGTCTCCTCCAGGAGGAGAACTCCACCTTGACCTCCTCCCTGGCCACACCCCTGGAAAAATTCTGTGGTCTCCTCCTGTTGCCCGAGTTATGCAGAGAGAATAACCAAGCTTTGTTCCATTCTTCAGAATTCCCAGATTTAAACTAATGCATTTATTTATGCTGAATGTAGCCTTCCACCCAGAACATTATGAATTCTTCTTCAGGAGCCCCGAGTGAAATCAGCCTCCCCCCAGTCTGGCTCTTAATACGTGATTGTCGAAGCTGCTGGTTTCCACTCCCTGCGTTAACAAGACCTGACTTGGTAGATCACTTAATATTTATCCAAAATATTTGATCCACATATAATGACATAATCACTCGGTCCCTTAGCCCGACATGGTTGCATAAGCACCTACCGGCTTTGAAAATCTACATTTTTCAGAATATGTTGTCAGCGAGTATAATGTATTCCGGAGCATAGATTTCTTGCCAAAATGATTCCGCCCGGTGAATGATAAATGTGTTGTGATTATTTCTTCAGCCTTTGTGAAAGCATACAGTAGGGATAGTGTCTTGAAAGGAACACAGAGACCGGAGGAACACAGTGCTTCTTTGTTTGCTTCTGCCATATTTAGAATTTGTTCCCTAAATTCTTTCCCCAAACTCTCTTTTACTCGTTTCTACTCCCTGAAGTGATTGGTGCTGGCAATGGAAGGCTGTGTTCAGCTAATAAGTTCTTCTTGGCTCCAGCACCTGTCTCTCTTAGTTAAGCCCACAAGAACTTAATGAACTGTTGTGTCTCTCCCGGGTAAAGGTCATGGAAGCTCAGGTTTTAAAGTAACCTCATCTTTCAAAACTGGCTTGACAAATGGAAATATCCAGAGCCCCAGATGTTTGCTATTTCTGGCTTCTACCAGAGTAAATGGGAATAAATCTCACATGCAGTAAGGAAACAGGGATTCCCCCGAAGAACTCAGAGGTACATGATGTTTGATTAAAAATGTTAAGTGGTCAACCCAGAGAATGTTGACCAAGGCTAGAGAATTAAGGGCGGGGGGGGGGGGGGGGTCACCAAAGAGCACCAAAATCACCATCTGTCTTGAACACCAAAGATGCCTCTTGGGCCAGTTAAGTCAACTTGTACATCTAAGAAGCTTCCTTAGCCATAAAAAGCAGATGATGGTCTGCTCTAGTAGCTAATAATCATGCTTGATCTACAATTCCCCTCTCTCCAAACCTCTCCATCCATTACCTCCAATGCATGTCCCAAATCAGTTTACTTCTCTCCAAGCCCACAGCTACCCCTAATGTAAGGCACCACACACCCTTTGCCCAAATGACTACTGAATCTCTTGCAGCTTCTCTGGCTGTACCACAATTCGTTTTTCTGCACAGCAGTCAGAATACGGTTTTAAAAATGCAAATCCGTTCACGTCACTCCTTGCTTAAAGCACTTCAATGATTTGCCATTGTTTTTAGAACTGATCCCTGAGCGCTCACTATGTAGGATGGCTAGATTTAGCAAATAAAAATACGGGATGTCTACTTACATTTGGGTTTCAGATAAACAATGCACACTGACAACCATATACGATACTTGGGGACATACCTACACCAATAAAGTGTTTGTTGTGTACCTGTCCTGCATTTTCTCTGGCAACGCTGCTCACAAGACTTGCTACTTTTCTAGCTTCATCTCACACCTCCTTACTCTCTCACTCACCCCAACGACTTTTCCAACTTCTGGCCGTTGTGCTAATGACTCCCTCTGCCCACTGTGTCCATCCTTCAGCTCTTTGTTTGGCTTGCTCTCTTCGTTCTGCAGGTCTCTACTCAAATATGCCCTCCTCAGAAAGGACCTCAGGTGTGCCTGGGGTGGCTCAGCTGGTTAAGTGTCTGGCTCTTGGTTTTGGCTCAGGTCATGATCCTGCAGTTTGTGGGTTCAAAACCCCGCATCTGGCTCTGTGCTGACAGCGTGGAGCCTGCTTGGGATTCTGTCTCCCTCTCTCTCTGCCTATGCCCCTCCTAACCATCCTAACCCCCCCCCCACCCCGCTCTCTTTCAAAAATCAATAAACGTTAAAAAAAAAAAGGACCTTGATCACCCTATCAACAAGGACCTTTTCCTCATCCCTTAGAGCTCTTTACCATGGCATCTTGTTTTATTTTCTTCATCTACAGGTGAGTGTATATTTATTTTTTATCTGCTCCCTTGCTCTGTGCCTGCCTCTTCTAGCAGACAGGCAGCACGGCCTTGTCAGCCCTATTTCCAGAGTCTGGCACAGGCCACGGTGCACGGTGGAGGCTCTGGGAACAATTTAAAAATGAATGAATGAACTTATGTTTATCCTTCTACTCTTAGAATAAAATCCAGTCTTTCTCATGCCTGAGAGGCTCCACGCCTTTCTCTTGAATGTCAACTCACGGGGAGCCTTTTCTCTGGAAGCCTAGCATATGTAAAGCCCACGGCATTTCCACCCCTTTGGGGACCTGGGTCACATCTACATGGACCATAAATATGCCACATTGATTAGCAGAAAGACTGGGAGCTTGGGTGATGGAAAGCTCTGTACTTGAATCCCAGCTTCGACTTTGGCTTCTCGATATCCTTTATCTACCTTACAGGGGCAGCCAGACCTTATTTATAGGAACAGAGGCAAAAATCAAACGCAATGATATGTGTAAGCCAGCAGCATAGGGTCTGGTGCACAGCTGGCCTTTCATAGGTATTTGCTGAGTTTATCCGTCATGAAGGGCTCTCTCGGGTACCTTGGGTGGCACACTGTGCCTCAGAGGCTGTTAAAACCCTCTACACATCATAGAGTCTCCTGCTAACACCATACACCTCTCCTCTCTTACTGCCCTGTTAACCTGTTCTCGGTAGTCCTTGCACCAAATTTCCACTGGTTCCAATAAGCCATGAGCTCTGTTTGCACCGCTCCGTGTTGTCAGCTTTCTCAGAGGACAGAACAGGCAGGCGTTGATCCTGGAAAGACCCTTTCTAGTTCCCTGCTGGCACCCGGGTTGGTACCCACTCCTGTCTGCTCCTTAAATATCCTCCGGGCTGGATCTGCTACAGATGTTGCTGTTGCCATGGTAACTATTATGGCCGAGATTTTCGCAGACTAGGAAGGGAGAACAGCAGAGGTCCAAAGAGCAAATGTAATTACTTTTGTCCCGGGCTTTAAGTGCTCCCCATAAATGCTGGATGATGCATACCTGGACACTTGGGTCCTTTAAACTCTCTTCTTATGCTCAGCACTGACATCATACGGTCTTGCTGGCTGGTGGAGAGAACTCGCACGAGGTGTTTCACTAGGGTACTGTGAACATCCGCTATGCACCACATATAACGTACTGTTGTGCGGTGGTCAAAACCTGCTATTCATCTGTGAGGGCGTTTTCTTTTAAACTTGGAAATTGTTTTACTAAACTCTTAAAGTACGTCTGTAGTTTATTATTATATTTTTAACTTTGTCACGGCAATTTTTTCTTTCTTTCTTTCTTTCTCTCTCTCTCTCTCTTCCTTCCTTCCTTCCTTCCTTCCTTCCTTCCTTCCTTCCTTCCTTCCTTCCTTTCTAATTTATCGTCAAATTGGATTCCATACCACACCCAGTGCTCATCCCAACAGGTGCCCTCCTCCATGCCCATCACCCACTCTCCCCTCTCCCCTACCCCCCCATCAGCCCTCAGTTTGTTCTCCGTATTTAAGAGTCTCTAATGGTGTGCCTCCTTTCCCTCTCTGTCAGGGCAATTTTAAACCATGCCCAGAAATTCCTACCCTCCCACTGAATCAGGGATCAAGTGAGTTTAGTAACTTACTTGAAACCAACTAGTTGGGATGGGCACAGGGTGTTGTATGTAAGCGATGAATCCTGGGAATCTACCCCCAAAACCAAGAGCACACTGTACTCATTGTAGGTTAGTCAACTTGACAATAAATTATATTAAAAAAAAAAGATACAATGGAGGACGCCATTGCGAGGTAGCTTCTAAGGCTGTATCACGAAAGGCCTTACTGGCACTAGTTTTTGGAGTCCTGATTGTCATGTAAATCTGACTATCGTGAGGCCACCAAGCCGTAGAGAGGGAGTCACTTGGAGAGATTACAAGCAAGGTGCTTTACTTGACAGTCACAGCTGAGGTCCCAGTTGACAGCCAGCATTAGCCGACAGACATGTGGCACCCCCAAGATGTCTCCAACCTCCACTCACTGAATCACCCAGCCACGCGTCACCCCCAGATGCTGCATCCTCCCTCCCAAGGCCCCAGACGTCACAAAGCAGAGACGAGCTGTTTCCACTATGCTTTGCCTTGATTCCTCATCCACAGAACCTGTGAACCTAATACAAAGATCCTTCTGAGCGGCTACGTTTGGGGATAATTTGTTACTCAGAAATAGCATCTGGAGTAGATGGGCCGGCTCCCATTGGTTGTCTTAGGGGCACCTGAAATTCAGCCTATCCAACATGGAACCCATGACTTTGTCCTGGTGCAACCTGATGGCTTTGCATAAACACTCGTGGGCTCTCCTGGGGACCATATTTCCAATGTCATTTAAACCAAGGTCCTTCAGCCTCAGGAATAATGACCGCTTCAGGGACTCCTAGAATGACGGCCAGGAAGATGGGGAGGCACCCAGGATGCATGGTACTGGGGCCACAGGAATGGGGTCCATTTGATAAGGGGCTTGGGAACATTTTGCTCTGAGTGTGAGACTTCAAACCTTCCTTAGGCCTTCAGAGCTCTTATTGGACACCAGAGCGAAATACCCATGGGTATAATTGTTGACTGAATTCCATCAATGCACGATTCATTGCCCCGAGGCTTTCAATTAAGACAAGAAATGTGGTTTCAATCTGGGGTAGAAAAGGCCGCCCTCCCTCATATTGATTCTGCTAGGTGGGGTCCGTTTTAGTCAAAATCGTCCATGTGGTCTGTTCCACTCTCAGAAAGAATTCGGCTTTATTGGTATGATCCCTGGTGGATGCACTCACTATATATTTAGCATCTGATTCCTGGAATACAGGCTCTTAGGCCTTCTAGTTATCATCCTGCAACTTTTGTTTCCATAGAAACTAATGTTTATGTTTATATCTATGCAGACTCTGTTTCTATCAGATTTTACTTCTCAGAGCAGCTGTGGTAAGTCATTTCACCAAGATGGACGTTAGTGATAGGGAACAAAGCCCCCATTCTCCTGAAACGAGCATTTTGTCCAGCATATTATGGGCTCAAAAGCCAGAGTGGTTCCAAACGAAAATAAAAGGGGTTCAGGGAGGGGCCTTAAGCAACAGCATGGTCTAAAAAGCAAGTGATCTAGGGCTGAAGATGATGGAACCCGTCCACAATTAAACTGTCGTTCTGCAAATAAACAGGGGCTGCATCGATCTCTTTCCCTGGGGAAATCTAAACGCGATGTACATATTTAAGTGCCAATCTGTTCTTCGCAGCCAAAGGATGTAGCAGCTAAGTGGAATGAAAATCTATGCTCGGAAAGGGACACTCTGGGCACCTCATTTATGCACACGTACCACAGTGGGAGGGCTAGTTAACTTTCCGCAATGTCCTCACCGAGGCTCTGTCTACTATTTCCTGAACCTCCCCCAGAAACAATACATTCACAGCCTCCTTTACAAAGCCGAGGCCACTGTCACGTGTCACAGGCAGCCAATGTGCCTCTTTTTTTTTTTTTTTACTTCATCTTGCAACCTTGCAACCATTTGTTTTGTCGTGACTGACAAAGTATACGCACCTACACACAGTTTTATTTTTTTCCTTATTTTGTTCATCTATGCGACAGACGCGGAGTCTCCACCATGTTCCTGATGCTGTGTTTGCTGGTGAGTAATAACAACGAAAGCTAACGTTTACTGAGTACTCATGAGGTCTCAGCGACACGTACAGTGGCGTATGTGGGTTTCCCCCATGTAATCCTCAAGACAACCATATGGGCAAATACGCTCACGGTCCCCCATGTTTGCAGTCGAGGGGACGGAGGCAAGGAATTTGCCCACGGTCACACAGCGGGTGAGTGGCAGAGCTGAGGTTTGGGGCTCCGAGGTCTGCTGTGTGAACTGGCCTGCTCTGGGAGAGACAAATGCATCTAAACAACGATCGTACGTGATTGATAGTAAACGGCATCACGTACCACATACGCTGCCATAGAAACACAGAGAGCACATGATTAAGTCTGCCCGGGGGAGTGGAGCAAGGCTTAAGAGAGCAGGTGATAGTACCTGGATCTTGAAGAACAACTGAGAGTTTGCCAAGCCCAGAAGGAGGAAAAGTGCTTCCCAAGCAAAAGGAGCAGAGGAGGGCAAGCCACACATCTTTGTGCCCTTCCCTCTGCTGGTTCTCTAGTCCAACTTTTATTGACTGTACTTTATCATTTTGGTAAAATATATACAACATAAAATATACCCCGGTAACCATTCTTTTTAAAAACTTTTTAAAATGTTTTGTTATTTGTTTTTGAGACGGAGAGAGACAGAGCGTGAGCAGGGGAGGGGCAGAGACAGAGGGAGGCACGGAATCGGAAGCAGGCGCCAGGCTCCGAGCGGTCAGCACAGAGCCCGACCGAGCGGTCAGCACAGAGCCCGACGCGGGGCTCGAACTCACGCACCGTGAGATTGCGACCTGAGCCGACAGGTGCCCCCACTGTAACCATTCTTAATTATACAGCTCAGAGGCATGAAGTACATTCACACTGTTGCCCAGCCATGGCTACCACCCCTTTCCCCAACTTCTCTATCATGCCAAGCTGAAACTCTACAGCTATTAAACAGTAACTCCCCACTTTCCCCTCCCCCACCCCCCTTGGCCTGGTCACCACCGTTGTACGTTCTGTCTCAGGAATGCGACTTCTCTAGCTGGAATCATACGATAGTTGTCCTTTCGTGTCTGGCTCACTCGACTCGGTGTAAGGTCTTCGACTCTAGTTAACTTTTGAGCACGTGGTTTCATGATGTTGTGGCTTTAGTCCATATTGCCATACGACTGTGGATGAAATTACACCTCACAGGAGGAGGAAATACAGACATCTGTTGGCTTGTCCACCCAGGACCTGGTCTTCTGGGGATTTGCCCCTCTTCCTTCTTTCCTCCGTGTGCTTATAAGGGGAGGAGCCACATTCAGACCTACCCTCAGGGCCAGACTTGATCAGATCAGGATGGCCTCCGATCTAAGCTGGCCCACCAGCCTCTTCTCTGGGAATTTGGTAATAGGACCAAATTCCCATCAGTATGGCCATTCTTGGAAATAGGGGGACTTCAAGTGGGGAGCTACTAGTGGCCATTTCCCACCAGGTGGACAGAGAAGCAGAGAAGCCGTCCTATAGAGTGAGCAGCACAAAAGGAATTGTGGGGGTGGGGGGACGGCATCCTGGGTTCTTTACAGAGCTGCGGTTTTTTGCTGATATTTCCTTCCTGAAGCTAAAACATCTTGTACTTGGGATCCAAAGGACACCCTGTACTCTTCCAATCAGATCTTTCTGCTTATGCTATCTCCAGTCATATTTTGTCACTTGCAGCCAGAAAAGTTCTAGTTAATGCAAGAAGGATATAAAACCCCCGTTCCACTGACCTCCACCTGAGCCATACGTTTGGCCATTAGGGAGAAAGAAGAAACTGAGTCTACAGCTCTTCACCTGGGGGCAAAATTCCCTTTTTTAAAAAAATTAATGTTTATTTATTTGAGAGAGAGAGAGCAAGTGCACGAGTGGGGGATGGGCAGAGAGCCAGACAGACAGACAGACAGAGGACCTGAAGTGGGTTCCTCAGTGACAGCACAGAGCCAGATGTGGGGCTCAAACCCATGAACCATGAGATCATGACCTGAGCCAAAGTTGGACATTTAACCGACTGAGCCACCCAGGTGCCCCTGGGAGCAAAATGCTTTATGAATATTTGCAAAGAACTCTGAGCTCTTTGGAAAGAGACTCCCAGATGAGTACAGAGTGATACAGGAACTCAAAGCCTGGACAGGAAGATGGCGTTCCTCCAGACATCCATCACCCGCCATTTGCCTCTTGCCCTACAAACACTTCTCACGTGGCCCTCATCTCTCCTTGTTCAACCTGTCCCATCACATCACTTGCTTCTGTTCCATGTTGAACCTTCTCCCAGCTTCCCTTCCAGAATTCAGTTTTCCAACTAGGACTTAACTTGTTGGAAATGCTTACTCAGTGCCTTCTTTCTCTACAATCCAAATGCTTGGCATTAATCCTCATTATGCTGGTTTCACTTCTTTCCATAAATCCCCCTGTCTTCTCTAACATTACGCAGCATTTTAACTTGAGGCCACTGGCTTTCTTCAAACTCCTCTCTCTTCCAGCTTTAAACTGATGGTGAATTTGGCCAGTACCAGCCCCTGAATTATACTGGACTCGATGCTCTTACTTCCCTATAACTCCCAGGTCTCTTTCCATGTTGTAGTAGAGAGACACTATAATTTTGTCAGCTCCGAACACAATCTGTGACACTCTGTCCTCACTGTGACAAGATCCTGGGGCTTCCTGAAAGGTCAGGGATGGGATTAGGGAGAGAGATAAGCAAGGGAGCTAAAGTACAGATTTAAGGAGGCACTTTAATC
The DNA here is from genome assembly GCF_027475565.1 of Acinonyx jubatus. Lineage (NCBI taxonomy): Eukaryota > Metazoa > Chordata > Mammalia > Carnivora > Felidae > Acinonyx > Acinonyx jubatus. The sequence goes on along the minus strand of NC_069381.1, from coordinate 10,287,723 downwards.
TCGGGTGCCAGCCTTGCCTTTGCTTTACCCTGAGAATAAGCACCTCTTTCAATTTTGTGTCCTAGATATCTCATGTGTCTCACCCTCATTCTGGTCCAGCTTACAGCTCTCCACTACCCCCTGGGGTTGGTCAGATGGCCTTGGGGGTGAGAAAATTTCCTTGAGAAGGAAGCTATTCCAAGTCCTGAGGAATGCAAGGGGTCCTGGCCCTAAGAGAAGGTGAATAACATCAACTCATCCAATCTTGTCTGCATCTTAGCTTGTGCAATCCTGTCCTTGGATTTCTCATCTGTAAAATGGGAAGAATAACTCTTCTATGCTTGTGTAGAAGTTAGGTGGGTTGGAGTTGGGGGCTGGAACATGTCCAGCGTTGTGTTGGACATTTGGTAAGTCAATCAGATAGATCCATTGTAATTACTATTGGTTCTGTGCGATTTGATGAGGGATCACAGCTATTACTTATTGATCACCTAGTATAGTCAAACCCTACTCCAAGCACTTTACACACATCAGTTCACTTAATCCTAATAATACTCCCTCTAGATTGGAGTTACTATTGATGCACTTCCCAGAGGAGGGAATGGAGGCAAGGACACATAGCTGGCAGGTACAGGAGCCAGAAATCTGAACCGGCAGTATTCTGTCTATCTGCCCCAGGGCCCATGAGCCTGCACTAGAAGCTCACTCCTGGATCTGTAAGTCTTTCAGGTATTCTGAAGACAGAAGCCAGAAGGCAATGCAGGAGAAGAGAATGCTCACGGGCTTTGGAGCCAGGCAGAGCTGAAGTGAAAATTCTGGTCCCTCAACTCATTAACTATGTCATCGGGCAACACTCTCTGAAAGGTGTCTATAAAATGGGGACCATAAAGTTACTGGGAGGAGGGAATGAGATGATGCATATAAAAGCCCTGTGCAGTATCTGGAACACAGTAAATGTTTTGTCGACACCGGCCATTTAGTTTTGCTATCCCTGTGACCCACCTGGCAGGGAGGTTGTGATCACGGCACAGCGTTGGAGCAGGCCAGGGGCCCAACTGGTATTCAAGGTCTTCTCTTCACCTTTCGAGTGGTCCCCAACTTGAATGCAGGAAGCCCCGGGAAGGCAAACATTCTAAACTGGCCTTTTTCCAACAGGTGACATTCTGATAGGCACCCAGGGGAAGGGTCTACCAGGTACCTGAACCGAGGTCTCCGAAGAAAAAAGCTAATTGTTTCTCTATCCCCACTCCCACCCTCACTCTACAAGTGGATGGCCTGACAAGCCAGAAATTCAGAATTAAGCTTCAAGCAAGTACGAACTAAATGGTAAATTCTCTGAGGAAAGGGACCAGGTCTGTCCTGTTCATGCCTGATACATGATACAGAGGATGCACTCAGTTAATACGTGGGGAATGGATGAATTAATGAAAGAATGGATGAATTAATGAAAGAGTGGATAAGTGAACATGCCAAGACTCCTCAATCCAGAAAGATGTGAGGTTACCAGAGTCACAAAGGGGAGGGAGAGATGAACACATATTTCATCTGGTACAGGAACAGACTCATGAGGGGCATTCCTAGCGGCGACTGCCAGGAGATATTTTAAAATGTAACAACTTTATTGTTGTTATTCACCATCAAATTCACCCTTTTAAAAGTATACAATTCAGTGGCTTTTAGTACGTTCAAAGAGTTGTGCGACCATCACTATTACTTAATTTCAGGACATTTTCATCACCCCAAAAGAAACCCTGTACCTGTGAGTTGTCGCTTTCCCGTCTCCCCTGTGCCAGCACCTGGAAACCATGAATCTACTTTCTATTGCTAATGGTTTACCTATTCTGGACCTTTCACGTATATGGAATCCTACTACACAAGACCTCTGGGTCTGGCTTCTTTCCCTTAACATAACATTTTCAAGGTTCATCCACATTACAGTGGGCGCCAGTGTTTTATTCCTTTTTATGGCCAAATAGTATTCCAATGGTTACATTGCTTATAGCTGGGATCCTGGAAGAGAGAGGTGTGTTGAATCTGCAGATCGGTTTGGGGAGTACGGTCATCTTAACATTACGATGTGTTCCGATCACGGGAGACCATTTCCATAAATGAACATTTCCATAAATGATCACGGGAGAACATTTCCAATTAATTCGGTCTTTTTCAATCTCTTTCAACATGTTTGGTAGTTTTCAGGGTAGAAGTCTTGCACATCTCTTGCTAAATTTATTCCTAAGTATTTTATTCTTTTTAATGCTATTGTAAAAGAAATTGTTTTCTTAATCTCATTTCTGGATTATTCATTGTTAGGTGTAGAGCATAAATAACGATTTTCATATATTGATCTTATAACCTGCAATGGTTCTGAACTCACTTAGTAATTCCAATAGGTGTGCGTATGGGTGTATTTTTAGGATTTTCTGTATATAAGATCATGACGTTTATAAATAGATTTTTCTTTCCAATCCAGAAGACTTTTATGTTTTCTTCCTGCCTAAATGCCCTGCCTAGAACCTCCAGCACAATGTTCAGTAAAAATGGTCTTGTCTTACTGTTTGCTGGAGGCAAATTCTTGTCTTACTGTTTGCTGGAGGGAAAACATTCAGCCTTTCACCATGAAGTATGATGTTGGCTGTGAGTTTTTGGTAGATGATCAGGTTGTAAATGTTCCCTTCTATTTCAGATCTGTTGAGTATTTTGATCATGATAGGATGTTGGGTTTTTCTCAAATGCTTTTTTTTTTTTTTTTTTTTGGCATCTAGTGAAATGATTGTGTGGCTTTGACCATTCATTCTATTAACAGAATGGATTACATTGATTGATTTTTGTATGTTGAACCAAACTTGCATTCTTGGGTTAAACCCCACTTGGTCATAATGTATAGTCTTTTGATATATTATTGGATTCAGTTTGCTACTATTTTGTTGAGGATATCCATGTCCAAATTCACAAGGGATATTGGTCTACAGTTTGCTGTGATGTTTTTATCTGGTTTTGGTATCAGGGTAGGGTAATACTGGCCTCACAAAATGAGTTGGGAAGTGTTCCTTCTTCTAATTTTTGAAAGAGTTTGTGAACAAACGATTGAGTGGTAATTCAATCTCTTTACTTGTTCTATAGGTCTGTTTGGGTATTTCTTCTTGAGTTAGTTTCCATCATGTCTCTCTTCTAGGAATGTATCCATTTCATCTAGGCTCTACCATTTGTTGATGTAGAATTATTTACAGTATCCACTGAAAATTCATTTTAATTATAACCCATTTTATTTTTGTGAGATGGGTAGTATTGTCTCCTCTTTCATTCATGGTTTTAGTTATTTGAGTCTTTTCTCTTTCTTCTTGGTCATCTATTTTTTTTTTAATTTTTTTTCAACGTTTATTTATTTTTGGGACAGAGAGAGACAGAGCATGAACGGGGGAGGGGCAGAGAGAGAGGGAGACACAGAATCGGAAACAGGCTCCAGGCTCTGAGCCATCAGCCCAGAGCCCGACGCGGGGCTCGAACTCACGGACCGCGAGATCGTGACCTGGCTGAAGTCGGACGCTTAACTGACTGCGCCACCCAGGCGCCCTGTCTTCTTGGTCATCTATTTGAAGCTTTGTCAGTTTTGCTGGTCTTTTCAAAGATCTTTTTTTAAATCTATTCAAAACCTTTAGTTTTGTTGGTTTTCTCAATTAGCTTTCTATTCTAACTTTCATTTATTTCTGCTCTAATCTTTATTATTTCCTTATTTCTGCTTGCTTTGGGTTTTGTTTGCCTTTCTTCTAATTCCTTAAGGTGAAAGTCTAGGTTATCAATATGAGATCTTGCTTCTTTTCAAATATAGGCACTTATAGGGGCACCTGGGTGGCTCTGTCAGTTAAGTGTCTGGCTCTTGATTTTGGCTCAGTTCATGATCTCGTGGTTTGTGGGATGGAGCCCCGTGTGGAGCTCTGTGCTGACAGCGTGGAGCCTACTTGGGATTCTGTCTGTTCTCTCTCTCTGCCCCTCCCCTGCTCACATACATTCTCTCTCTCCACCCGCCCCCCCCCCAAAAAAAATGAGTAATTAATTAATTTAAAAAATATAGACATTTATAGCTATCAATTTCCCAGAGGCATTTAAAAAAATAAATACAAGATCATACTCCTTAAGTTCTGAGAAGTTGTCTAGGCTAAAAAAGAGAAATAAAACAAGTAAAGCTTAAATTGTTGTTTCTCCAAGAAACACGTGGTCAAAGAAGTTTGAAGCTAGGTGGCTTAAACACAGTGAAGTAGATTCCTTCACTGCAACATGCCTTTGGCCCTTTGATCTCCTAGCGTGTGACGTGACTCTCCCAAGGGAGGTGCAGCCCTTGGGTTTCCCAGATTTTATTTGCCCGAGGAGTGTCTTCAGGGCCAGTGTTCTGCACAGCAGGGCAGCATTATGACTTCTGAGGGCCCAAGGCACATTTGCCTTTGCAAGTCCTTCCCTTCGTGGAAAATATTAAAAATTAAATTTTACAACCACACTGACATAAAGCAAGTATAATCCAGGCTGGATTTATTATTACATATTCATCATTATTATATGCACTTTTTCTCCTGAGTTTAAAAGAAATTAAACATAAGACGTTTTCATGTGCCTTTAACAGCACTGTGAGCCCCAGACACCTTGCCTACTATGGAAGTCAGTCAGGTACAGAGTGTCTCCAGAAGTGAGAGGCCCACCCGGGTCCGATGGGGTTTCTGGGTAAGGACAAGGGCTGGAATACAACGGTCTGAGGCCCAAACCCCTCGGACCAAGCCAGGACTATTGCTCTGAACCATTTTCAGCATTCAAAAAGAAAGAAAAATGTATTTGGTCAGAAGCTTTGAGAACATCTTCATATGAAATCAAATAGCCTCTGTCTCTATCTACCCCTCTCTCTCTTTAAAGGGTTTGGTTTGCTTTGGGAGGAAGGAGAAGGAAGCATAAAGAGTGCACTGGTTCTAACCCAGTTAGATGGCAAAACAATGGATAATGAGACAATGGGCCATTGTTATTCAGAAATACCACCGCTGTGCACAATCCCTAAGCCTATAGTCAGCTCCTCACACAAAGAAAGGCAGGACAGCAATTGTCATGGGATCAATATCTTCCAGCTCAGGAGCAATCGATCTCACGACAGAGCCTAAAGGCAAACTTCTCCCTAACTGAGACTTGGTGGGTGAGGGAGGAAGGTAAGCACCCACACTGAAAGCAAAGTGTGCAAGACAGGTGTCCTTGGTCGTGCTGGCGATTACAGAAAGGGCCCTGGAGGTCTCCGCATCGAATTTTCTTTTATATTTAGAAAAAGTCCTGAGAGGCAGAAGCCGTTACCATCCCCAGGCCCGAAGGGGTAAAGGGAAGGAGAAGTTCCTAGAATACAGTGAGCTGGAGCTGTAAGGGAGGGAGGGGCTGCCCCCAGTGGAGCAGAGGTTTTACATAGAAGCTTATAACCTCTGTCAACCCGTGGCTCAGAGGGAGAGAGCCAGAACACCTGGCCCCTCCTTCTTCCCACCCTCCACCCTCGTTTTTCGTCTGTACTTCCCCCTCTGGAGGTCAGAGGGCAGTGACCAATTTGGAATGTTTTGTTTTATGGAGTATGTTCAAAAGACGATGAGCCCAACGCGACTGGAAAGTGGGAGCAAAGAGCCTGCGTGATGCCACCGCAGAACCCAGAGCAGGGAGGAGAAGGTGGAGAATAGGTCTGTGGTGGCAAGTGGGCAATACCCAGAGTACACAACAGATACGGAGGTGCAGAAGCCAGTCCTTGGGGCCAGGACCTTGGGATCAGGTCGGGAGAAATGAGAGTATGCTGTCGATGAGCCACATCGGCTCCAGATGCCGTGGGAATGCAGAAGGAGAAAACTGAAGGGGGGCGGGGGCGGGTCAGTGAGAGAAGTCAGGGAGGTTTCCAAAGAAAGAAACTTGAACCTGGACATTGAATACGATTAGGTGAAGGAGCAGCTGCTCGTCAAAGTGCAGATGAACAAATTGGAAGAAACAGGTGCCAGGTTGCAAAGTCTGGGCTTTAACCAGAAGGTAACAGAAAGCCATTAAAATGAGTCTTGGGCACACAGGCGAGGGGCTGACATGACTTCTTTCTAATGGTGGGTTTTGGTCACTCTCTGTTTTCTTCCACACAGGGGCGCTATATTCCTCACCCACACTGGGCCAGCCACCCAGCAGCACCCGAGGGATGACTCAACCTTCCGTGCATTCTTCTGGAGGCTCTATGGGAACCCGAACCCAAACCCTCTAAGTGTTCCAGATCCCCAGTTCCCCCTGGCAATCCAGTTACCCAAATAATACATCTTCACAGGCTGAATGGGATAAGCGGGCCCTGACAAGCAGCATTAAATTCCCTACCTGTTTTTCTCTGTTCTGAATTCCCTACTCATTCATATGGCCAACTCGAAACTCAAATAAATTCTACTGTTCTGGTTACTGTATTCACTCTGAAGTTGAAGGCCTCCTGAAAGTAACAGAAATTCAAGTTCTAAGCTAGTGAAATCACGGATTTACTGTTGCAAAATGTTTTCCCTTTGAAAATGACTTATTACAGTTTGCTACTGTTCAAATCTCTTTAGTTATTCATAACTAATTTTTTTTTAAAGATTTTTTCCTTTTATAACGGAATTAGGTGAAACATTAAAGAAAGGAACAAATGGTAAAGGCAATAAAAACACCCATTCCCTTCTATCTCTCATAATTGAGATTCAATATCCCTTTTCCTCCTCTGTCTCTCCTTATTAGTCAGAATCCCAGGGCGAAAAAGGGTGGAGTTGGTGTTTTATTGCTATCAGACTTGGCGAGAGAATGAGGCTTATGGGGTTTTCTGTACCTCCTTTGTGCCTGTTCTGTAATTGTCTGGCGTTCTTTCGGTGGCTATTCAATACCAGTAGATTGAATCTTGGCAGAGTCGGAAAATAAAACACAATGTTGCATTCAAGTATATATAATACTTCAGTCTAAGCAAAAAGGATGATAAAGATGTATTTCTCAGTTGTCAAGTTCCAAGATCAATGCAAGGAAACAGAGCCAGCAGCTGTATGGATTCACGCAAGGTTGCTTCTGCAGTTTCTAGCGTCCTCCTGGTTTCCAGGAGCAGCTTCCTCCTAGTTTCTGGATTTGAATTCCAGCCCTTTTGCTAAAAGCCTTCAAAATGCTGATTCTACATGTTCTGGGAATAGCATGCGAATATCATGCTTTGCACTCGGGCACACACTCGTTTTCACATATGTCTCGTTGCCGAAGAGATGTTTCAGCATGATTTAGAGTCATTGCCAAGCTGTTTTAGAGCTGAAAATTTCAGGGGAATAGGAAATTAGGGGTCTATTTTCTTTGTCACTGTTCCTCATCTATCATTTTTAACAAATGTATTCAAAGGTGATCACAGACCTGTTTAAGAGCAATAATAATTAAAGTCTTTCAAGAAGCTATTCCTGTCTCCAAAGGAAACACCTTACTTTCCCCTGGCCTTTATGGAAATAAGCATATCAAGGGTTATATAAAATCACTTGCCTCCTAACACCTCATTTACTTGTATGTGAACATCAATCTGAAGAAAATATTCACATGCAGCAACACCCCTCAACAATGCAGGATTTATTGCCTTCCCCCATAGAATTTTCACATTCCTTAGTGTACTTTCTGTATAGTTCCAAACATTCCTTGTTTCCATTTTGATTCTTGATAAGCAAGGAGGAAAGATTCAGAGCCTTTTTTCTCATTAGGTTCACAGCAGGGTTTTTTTTTTTTTTTTAATGGAGACTACAGCAGAGTTTGATTGTGTGTGTGAACTAGCAACCAGCAGCTCCTTTAAAGCCTAATTTATGTAACACACACACACACACACACACACGGCAACAAGGATCTTTCTTCCTCATTCTCTTGACTCGGTGAAAAGTGAGTCTGTGAAAATAAATAGCAAGTCTTGGGGAAATCCTGTCTAATAAACTCAAAATGCAGGATCAGGGAAAACATACTTTTAGAAAAAGTCCTGGACTATTCAGAAAAGAAAAAAGAAAAAAAAAGAAAGATACAATATTTCACCCCTAAGAACCCACAATTCAAAGGAAAAAAAATGTTGCTTCCATTGACTCCCTGAAGACAAATGATAGAGAAAGCAGAAGCCCTTTCCTTCAAATGTTATAATTCCCAGATGCATTTTGCAAGCACTTAAATCAGTCTGTAAGACCCGAAGGCAATTTTATTTTCTAGAAACCCTCTTCAACCCTAATTTCCTAACCAAGTCAATGGTGGATCTCTGAGCTACACGTTCTTGGGCATCTCATTTCCTCCTGATTTCCCGAGGCTACTTCTAATAAAGAAAGAGAGATAGAGAGACCCAGAGACTCACAAGGCGCCAAATATAATCACTTTCTGTCAAAGTAAAATTCTGACTCATACTAATTCACTGTGACCGATCACTGGGAATTCAAGAAATAAGCTGGATCTACACTCTTCATTTAAATTATTCCAATGTGCCCCATCTACCAGAAGAGAAACTGAACAGGAGTTTCTTCTCTTTGCCTAGGGGTGTGGACTGAACCATCTGGCTAAAGGTGGGGGGGGGGTAGTTAGACTGCACTGAGGTGAAGAGTTTGATGGAAAACAGTGCCCGGAGCCCCTGCCCTGATCTGTGGTTGTAGCCTTCATCCACTGCTTTCCAGGTCTAAAGGAAGGTCTGATTGAGCCAAAATGATTACTGTCACAGGACTTCTTTATGGTTTTCTTTCAATCACCAAGCCTGGATAAAATTGCCTATTGATTGACCTTAAGTGAAAATTACTCTAACCTGGGAACTTCATTGAAAAATTAATTCAAGAGGCTATCTCCCTACCAGCTCATTGTGAACCGGACTGCCTGGGAATTAATGATGCATACCATTTGGGGGAGACTCATAATTCCTTCCCAGTTTAAATATTTACCTGAGGGACGCCTGGGTGGCTCAGTCGGTTAAGCCTCCGACTTCGGCTCAGGTCATGATCTCAAGGCCCATGAGTTCCAGCCCCTCGTCGGGCTCTGTGCTGACAGCTCAGAGCCTGGAGCCTGCTTCGTGTTCTGTGTCTCCCTCTCTCTCTGCCTCTCCCCTGCTCTCACTGTGTCTCTCTCCCTCTCAAAAATAAATTAACATGTTAATAAATAAATATCTATCTGAACTCCTTGAAACCTTGCTATGTCCCCCTTCTCCACCAGCCTACATTTCGTTTTTTCTTTCTGTCAGAGAGATGAATTTTTCCCCCTTCTTTAGAATCAGATTCACTGGTGCTCTTTGAGCCCCAAATCCTAGTGGGTCCACTGAGGGGACAGTTCCTTGACTTGCCTGCCTTTCTCTATCACCCAGGGTTGTCTCTACCAGTGACCAGAGGGCACCAGAAATGCAACATGCTTTCTGTAGTTTCCTTGAGCCCTGCACCAAACACATATCAATAAGTACTAGAAGGGGGTCACCCCTGGGAAGAAATCGTCCACTCTGGATTTACTTATTCCAGAAGAGTCCTAGGAATAAAGCCTGCTGGAGATTTTGGCTTTGCCTGGACAACACCAATTGGATCAGGATGTCAGAGAGCAACGGGGTGGAGGATCTTATCCAGTGTCAGTAGAGATGCACAGTTAAAATATCTGTCTCTTCACACTAGAGATTGGACCAGACTTTGTAGACATCAACCTGCCACCTGCCTGTACATCTAAAAGGAGATACAAATGGCACACGGAGAGACAATGAGAACTAAGAGGAATTCGATTCCATTTGTTACTACACAAGAAGCCTGGATCACTCATGCCTCATTGAGAAACACCAAAGTAAGGGGGTAATAACCCAAATTCAATGGCGTGAACCATAAGAAAAAGCGATACTTCAGAAAAAAAAAAAGACAGTAGCATCTACCTCCCCTCCATCTCTGTTGTAGACAATGTGATGCGCTCCAACTCTGTGCTCTGATATCCTCTACATGTCCTATCCATGGTGCTTGTCATACATTGTTTTAAGTTTATTTATTTATTTATTTATTTATTGAGAGAGAGAGAGCAAGGGAGGGACAGAGAGAGAATCTCAAGCAGGCTTAGCACTGTCAGTGCAAAGCCTGACGTGGGGCTTGACTCCCAGGAACTGTGAGATCATGACCTGAACCGAAGTCAAGAGGCAGACACTTAACTGACTGAGCCACCCAGGCACCCCGGTCCTTGTCGCGTGAATTAAAATTTCTTACATAATTGTTTAGTTTTCCCATTGAACTCTACCATCTGTGGGGACAGAGACTTGCTGGCCATGGGCTGCCTCCCGAAGCCTAGTTCTGTACTAGGTACCGGAGACACAGTCAATACATTTCATTGTTGAATGAACAAATGAAATATCCATAGCGTTCAGAGGAAATGCGTGCTTCTGAAAATGATTTACGCTAGGAGCCAGAAGAAAAGTTTAGACAAGTTAAGAAGACAATGCAAGAAGACATGACCTGGGAAGAAAAGGAGGAGAATGGCCGGGGCAGGAATGGCACAGAGGTTGAAGAGTGTCTGAGGTACAAATGTGACCTGGAGACAGGACTGGGGAGACAAGGGCGTCTCGAAAGGAAACAATGTTGCAGTAGCAGCATTAACGTTCACTCCTGAGGGGGAAAAGGACAGATTTGACACTGCAAAAAACCCAATCAATGCCCTCGACATGAATTTGAGAAGCTCTCCCAGAATGCAGAACAAGATAAAAATGTATATAGAATGAAGGGACAAGAATATACTATATAAGACACCTTCCTGGAACTGGAGAAGTTCCTGGAACCGTAGGGAGCAGACGAAAATGTTATCTCATGTCTCAGGCACAATTTATGAAAGGTGTAGCCCTTCCAGACACCTTGTGGCAAAACTTAAATTATAAGGATAAAGATGAAAATCACACAAGCCGGAGTCTGAAACAAGAGGAGACTAAATACATTGTGGGGAAGGAGTGCTACTCCCCATTTTTCCCGTCCCATCCTATACTCCTCCCCAAGGATGTGGAGCAAGTTACCTGACAAATGCGCTGGGAGATGAAGGAGGCCTGAGCAGCTTGGCCCTTTCTCCCTCTCCCTGTCTTTGGGATCTGCCGACCTGCAGAGGTCTCCCTCCCCACCAGCTCATTCCCCGGAACCGTTACTGCGTGCACCATGTACTGCTTTCCTCATTCGTTCTTTCAACAAACACTCATTGAGCGTCTGCTTTGTACCGAGCTCTGTTCCCTGTGTTTATTCCGCAGAGAAAGTCCTTGCCTTCAAGGAGCTCACTGCTAGGTAGCAAGACAGACAATTGACAAAGACGCAGATAAATATATGCGTGACAAGGTCAGATGGTGCTAAGAGCTGTGAGGCAGAACAAAGCAAGGCAAAGAGAGAGACTGAGTGGGAGGGAGGGGTCCTGCCTCACGGAGAGAGTGGCCAGGGAAGGCAGGGTGATATTCAAATGGACCTGAAATAGACGGGTGGTGAGCTAAGTAAACATCTGGGGAAAGAGCATCCAGGAACAGCCAGCGCAAAGGCCCCGAGGAAGAAGCACGCCTGGCCCGTTTGAGGAAGGTTGAAACCAGGATGTTGGAGCCAGGAAATCAAGGCAGAGAGAAGGACTGCTGAGGTAATGGGGTGGAGGAGGGTGTCAGTTTACGTAGAAACTGTGGAGGGAAACTCGGGTTTTCTTCCAGGTGTGATGAGAAGCTGTTAGACGTTATCTTATGCTTTTACTTGTCATTGTCTGCTCCCTCTTTTAGAATATAAGCTTTGTGATGGCAACTAGTTTTTACACCTTCTTCACTGTTGCTTTCTCAATATCTAGAGTGACACCAGATCTAGAGAAAGTGCTGAGAGGGTATTGATTGACAGGATGACTGAATGAGTGAATGAATGAAACTAAAACTCTTAAGTAGTCAGAAACTATGAAGTAGAGAAAAAGAGTAGAGGAGACGTAGCTCATTTCCGGACTTAATGGTGGTGCCCTAGTGTGGGATTCCCCAAATTCCATGGAGTCCCTAAACTCAGGAGCACCAAAACTTCCATTTCCCTGACGCCCAGCTGATTGACTCTTCTCAGGCTATCTTGTGTGCACGTCTGCATGACAAACCTATCAACTCTGGGCAAACTTGCCGGGAGCTCCCAGCTAGGAGCTCCTGTGTCCCACATCTGTCCACAGTGGCGCCTAATTCAGTCTGAGTTGTGATGCATCCCTTCTGGCAAGTTTATCTACTTGCTCATCTTTATCCCAGGGACCTAATCCAGCGTTCTGCCATTTAGGCATGTGGCCAATATTTGTTAAATGTCTAACTGAACTGAGATGCTGAAAATCAATGGTACAGAAAGATTTAAAACGGAGAGATAGGCAAAGAATAAGCAAATACAAGCAAAAAGATGTTTTAGAAAAAGCAAGGGTGGCAATATCCATTTCAGATAGAGTAGAATTCAAGGGGGGAAAAGCATTAGTAAACACGACAAAGAGGGACACTTAGATAACATGTATAATCACAGCATTTATAAACAGCCAAGCACTGATAACGTATTGGGTAACATTCAACACCCACTCCTAATTAAAAGGGGGGAGAAAACCTATTTGCAAGCTGGGAATATACGTCCACTTAATAACTATGGTAAATACTATCTAGCTTAAACCAGCAGTAATGGTGAAAACAGAAGGCATTTTCATTAAAATCAGGGGAAAGCCAAGTATCCCTGGTGATATCAAGAGATTCACTTGTTGATCTCCTAAGAGTTAATCGGCGTTTGATAAAGTGGATGGATCAAGTATAAAACAGAGAAACAGCAACAGCTTCACTTACATCTGCAATAACCAGTTAGAATATCTAAAGAGGGAAATTTTCTTAATTGCGTTAGCAAGCCCAAGATACCCTAGGACAAACTGTGACAAGACACGCATAATATCCCATTTTATTCCCTATGATGAAAACTAGAAACATCTTTTTGAGATACACAAAATGAGATATGAGAAATGAACATATTTACCTGGAAGAAAATCTATGAATTTGTGACAATGTCAATTTTCTTCAAGCAAATCTATAAACTTAGTATTTTCTCAATCATTTAAATGGCAAACTGCAGAGGAAAAAAATTGTAACTAAAGCAGGAAGAGGATAAATTCTTTCCTTATGTAAAGAGCTCTCAAAGATCAAAAAAAAGGGCTTTTGCCCATTAGTAGAACAAAAGGGCAGAAGATATGAACAGATGGTTCCCAAGGAGTTCAACCTGACTAGTAATCAAAGAAATTAACAAATCAAGTCACTGCCTTTTTGTGCCAATCAAACTGTCCAAGATAAAAGGACGGAAGGATGGAGAGGCTGAGAATATTTATGTCTCCCTCCTCCATGGCCGCTGGTGGCTTAAAGTGCTACCCTCTTTCTCAGAAGCAATTTGACAAAAGATACCAAGGGTTTAAAATGAGTTCACATCCTTTGACAAAGAAATTCCTTTCCCGTGAAGTCTGTCCTAGAGAAAATAGATATGTGGGCAAAGACTTATACACAAAGACATTTATTCCTGGGAGAGATTAATGTTAAAATCACATTTCAGATAATATTTGAATTATGAGAGAGCTCTTCTGCAATAATGTTAATTTAAAAAAGGGATTTCAAAAGTTTATTTGATTTGATCCCAGTGTGTATGTGTATATAGAACATATATCAGATATCAGTATGTAGAATATATACACAGAATATACATGGTCATATAGAATAGACCAACAGAATAGATATGGATATATAATCCCAAAATACCACCGGTGATTATCTCTAGGGGGATTATGGGTAATTATTATTTGTTTTTATAGTCTTCTATATGTTTTTTTACTTTTCCAAATTTTCTGGAATGAACAGAAATTACCTCAGTAATAAGCACATGCTCTTGTTAGTTTCAAAAACAAACAAATGAAAACATATCAGAACCAACTACTGCCAGAAAATTTGGCTCCCAAGGTGGTGAGTGTGGGACAAAAGCTAACGCTAGTGATATCTCTGTTCCCCGATCTCTCCTTCTGTCTCTCTCAGCCCAACTCAGATAAACGTAACTAAGATAATTGCAATAAATGTTTACTGTACCCTTACTGTGTAGAAGGTGCAGGGCAGTAAAGGTGACCCAGAAGACACGTATCTTGTCCCAAGTACAGAATTATCGAGTGAAGAAGACAGACTCCAGCTTGGAAGGCCATAAAACATGGCAGACCAGGCAAAGAGATGAGAAGCCAAAGCCAGATGGACAGGACTCATGGGGCAGACACATTTCACACTTCTCACATCACAGGAAATGCAGTGGGATGGAGGATTCCTTATTTTCTAGAATCCTTTTAGGGACAGCACTTTGTGGCTTTGGAAGGAAGATGTGCACGAGGAAGCAAGCAGCCAGCGTTTGGGGAGTGCTTACCACAGGCCAGGGGCTCTGCTGAATGCTTTAAGTATGCTACTTCATTTAAGCTCAGACCAAGCTGATGGGGGTGGTGGTCCTATTATGAACCTCCACCCACCCCACCCGCCGTTTTAGATGAGGACACAGAGGCCTAGAAGTTGCATAAAGTGCCCGTGTCCATACAGTCAGCACATGCGGAGGCAGGATTTGAGTTCAAGGAGTCTTACCTCCAAGCCCTTATTCTGTCTGCAGCGAACACCATGCATGTGTGGGCCGGAGCTGAATTGTTCAGGATCCGAGAGAGCAGGAAAGGTCACCCTTCTGTTTCTCAATATCCTGTTATCCTCCTTTCCTCTCTCCCACCTTAAGCAGCGTTGAGCCTCTTTTCTAAACAAGTGACTAATGAACAGCTATTTAAAGAATATTGTGTTGAAGATGTGCCACATTATTAGTTTCTAAGAGACACCAAAGAGCCTCAGGCCTGGGCCTCTGGAGAGCCTGGAAGGGAGAGAGGTTTCCTTCATGAAGCTTCTTCTATAATCCCTGTTATCAGTTAATTTGACAAGCACTTCCTGAGCAGGTGTTATGCTAGAACAACGTGCTAGGTGCTGGGGATGTCCTTGCACCTCCTCAGGCAGAATGCTTTGGTCTGCCCCTCTCCTTGGAGCCAGCGGCCCACGTGAGCTCCATATTGGAAGTGCCGTGGGGATGCGTCATCCTCAACATGCCCCAAACAGAATCATGAGCTCTGTGCCAGGCCTCCTGTTCCTTCAGGGATCTCTTTCCGGGCGAGGTAGCACTGGCTCCCAGATGCACAAGCTAGAACCGGCTATCTTCCCTACAGCATCCGATGTATCCCCAAATCTATCCCCTAACCTTCAAAATATCTACTGTTTCCACCTGCACTGCCACCACCTCAGTCCCAGCCACCACTATGTCTCTCTCCTGAGCAATCACAATAGCTTTCTTTTTATAAAGTTTATTTATTTATTTTGAGAGAGAGAGAGAGAGAGAGAGAGAGAGAGAGAGAGAGAGAGAGAATAGGGAAGGGGCGGAGAGGGAGAACATCCCAAGCAGGCTGTACACTGTCAGCACAGAGCCTGACAGGAGACTCGATCCCAGGTACTGTGAGATCATGCCCGGAGTTGAAATCAAGAGCCAAATGCTTAATGCACTGAACCACCCAGGTGCCAACATCACAATAGCTTTCTGATGGTATTCCTGCATTCATTCAGTTGCCACACAGACAGACTTTATCACTCCCTCTCCTTAAACCCTCCAGAGTTTTCCTTTACATTTGGACGAAGATAAAATAAGTCTTTGGCCCCAGGCCCCACGTGGCTTACTCCATCGTCTCTCCATGTTCTCCCCACCACATGTTGAGTATGAAGATGGGAGAAATACATGGACATCTGTATTCCAGGCTGTTAACATTGGTCACCTTGGGACGTGAGTCTGGAGGGGGGTGGAGAGAGATTTCTTCAGATATAGAGACAGACACAGATATAACTGACAGATAATATTAGCTTCAGGTGTACAATATGATTCAATATTTACATATGCCACAAAATGATCACCACCAATAAGTCTAGTTAACATCCATTGCCACGCATAGCTGTGCATTTTTTTTAAAGGTCATCAAAAGGCACAGCATTCTGGTTATAAAACATGTAAGTCCTGGAGATGTCAGGCAGAGCATGGTGACTATAGTTAATAACACTGTGTCATACATTTGAAAGTTGCTGAGAGAGTAGATCTTAAAAGTCCTCATTACAAGAAAAAAAAATGTATAACTCTCTCTTATATGTATGAATTGTTTCACTGGTTGTTGTGGACCCAGGTTAACTTTGTAACACCAGAAAAGGAAATTAATAAAATATGTTTCCATATGGGCCATCACCTAGAGAATGACCATCTTTTAGTCATATGGAAAACTTCAGTGTAATGATATTGCCTTCTCTTTCCCAATGGGATCCCAAAGAACCAGGTCAAACAAAACAGGAAATAAGGTGGTGGCCTGGGAACTCATATGAACGTTACATCAAGAGTTTTCAACCAAATGTAGAAGCAAATAGTGAGCCTGTTGATTTGGCCCCAGCATCCTACATTACCGTAAGAAAATTCACTACTGTAGCTGTTAGCACTGATTTATGGAATCTCATTTAGACCATTTTTAGCCCCGACCAAAAAAAAAAAAAAAGTTGGTCTCCATGAATACACATCCAGCTGATGGATCCTTCCATTTCAACTTGGCCACAAGCAAAACCACACTGAAAGTGAATAATTGCTTTAGATAAAATGACAGAACCCGTAATTTATAGGAAGCTACCAACGAATTTAGGATAGAGGTCAAACTGATAGCCCATCAGGTGTAATATTATGCCTGGTGCTTCCCAGTGGTCAGTACTTGGAATTTAGCCAGGCAGTTCTGTGAACTTCACCACAAAGGACAAAGGACAGAATTCTCCTCCCAAACCAGAAGGTATTAGACGCATGGTGTCAACTCTTATTACCTAGTTAAAAATTGATTATCAAAATGTCTATCCGCTGAGTCTATCTGACCCAACCATCTTCACTGCACATTATCTTTTATGGATCTTAAATGTACAAGCTATTAAAGTGGTCAGCTCCTCTTATAAAACAACACAGAGGAGAAGGAAGAATGCCTCTCCCAGAGCTTCTACACGAGAAACAGGCAGCGGTGGGATAGTCAGCTGTAATTCTAAATCTTCATCGTGGAATTTTACGTCCCATCTTTAATTTATTTTCCTGGAATCTACAGTAGGCACCAGAATTTTCAACCACAAGCCATGGTAAGTGGGGACTGAGAGTTCCACAGCAGATATCATGTTCAAAATAATTTCATCTATGACCCAGCCCAGTGGGTCTTTTTTTTTTTTTTCAACGTTTATTTATTTTTGGGACAGAGAGAGACAGAGCACGAACAGGGGAGGGGCAGAGAGAGAGGGAGACACAGAATCAGAAACAGGCTCCAGGCTCCGAGCCATCAGCCCAGAGCCTGACGCGGGGCTCGAACTCACGGACCGCGAGATCGTGACCTGGCTGAAGTCGGACGCTTAACCGACTGCGCCACCCAGGCGCCCCTAGCCCAGTGGGTCTTAACTGAGAACTGGTAGAAGGGAAAAGAGAAGGGGCAGTTTTCTAACTTTCATCCATTAATTGGAGTCAAACCTGTCTGAAATGGGGAGAAATCTTAATGTCTTTAAAGTTATTTTTCACTTATTTTCACATGGATATGCAATTCTTGGAATATTAAAGTCTTGGAGCAGAATGCCTGGAAAACTGTCCTCTGAAGGCATATCTGGATTCGTTCAAAGTAGGTGGGATGGGAAATGTTGATAGGATTTTAAGACGGTAAAGAGTGAAATGTGAGAATGGGTGTTTCTTTGAATGCAAAAGGTCCATAAAGGGAAATGTTAGTTAACATCCTCAAAGTTGCCTGTTTTGTGGGTGATTCTGGCATTCCTTTCAGTAGATTTGGTCTCTCATAATTTTCCTCTCTGCTTTCCTGAAATCAACGTTGGCAAATTATTTTGACTATGGCCAGAGACTGATGGACAGATGTACAAGAGATAGACAATTCTATCCTTTCCAGTACTGAAACCTTTTGCTATGTAACTCTGCATTACCTCCTCATTGTGTGTGTGTGTGTGTGTGTGTGTGTGTGTGTGCGCGTGTGTGTGTGTGTGTGTGTGTGTGTGTGTGCGTGTGTATGTGTGGAGGGGGGACATATTCTATCCCATCTCTTGACTTTGAGCTAAGTCATGACATTTGCTTTGGCCAAGGAAATGGTAACAAATGTCAGACCAGCAGAAACTTGATGCATTTCTGCACAACCAATCATTCTTTTGCTTTTTCTGTGAAAGCTTCCCTGGGCTAGCCTGCTGGGGGATAAGATCCATGGAGCAAACCTGAGACAACCCAACAGAAGAACGCCCACCCCCCGGCCCCCACCCCAAGACATGTGAAAAAGCCCTGCTAAGATGGCAAAATGGCCTGGTTTTCCTGCAGATGACCATGGACGTGGGAATGAGTCCTGCTGAGGCCAGCCTCAGATCAGCAGAACCAGTCAGCCAGCCCACAGCCCATGGACCAAAACAAGTGTTCACCATATGCCATTGAGGCTTTGTGGTCGTTTGTTATACGGCATTATTCGAACGGCCATCAACTGATACAAGTTGCAAGTTACTTTTTCCCTTATATTTGGTTCAAAGAAGAAATACAAGCACAGAATATCTCCCACAGACAAGTTGTTCTTTCGTTCCTTCTTTGATTGGCTAACGTTCTTATGTCAGTGAGTGCTCCCACTGCTGGGAGCCCCTGACTTTGGGTTGTGGGCAACCCCGCTGACGTTTTTGTTTCTCTCTGAAGTGCAAGTGGAGATATCTTCCAGGGCGCATGAAAAAGGAGGGTCCCACTCTTTATCTTCATGTGAACATCGGTGGCTTTAATATCCTTACTTTGAGGGAAAATGGTCTGGAGTTTGGATGGGTTTTATTGTCGGAAGAGAGATCATATTTGAGACCCTGAGGGATTCTAGCAGCTGAAGCGTAAACTTGGATGGAAACAATATGAGAGTAATAACAGCTAATGTTTATAGTGTGTTTCAGCATATGCCAGGAAGGAAGGCTTAGAGAAGCACTTCGCTTGTGTTCGTTTCTTGAAGCCTCTGGATAACTTTTTTCAAATAGGAACTAGTATTATCCTCACTTTACAGGTGAGACGAGCCCAAGGATACGTCCCTAGCTAGTAAGTAAGATAAATCCAGGTAGTGGGACACCGGAGCCCATGACCTTGACTGCAACATTGTATTGGCTCTGACCAGCTTGGAGCACACGGGGACCACGTGCTTAATGCACACATAAACCCAGTCTTCTGCCCTCTCGGTGGGCCAGTGACATTCTACCATGTGCCAGCTGAGAGGGTTTCTTCTGAATCTTCACCACCAGGAATAACAGCAACTCATTGCAGACCCCTCCAACCAGCCTTGCCCCAAGACCCCTCCCTAACTCCTTCCCTTCTAATGATGATATTCACCTACATTTATTGAATGCCTATCATGAAACAAGCCCTCAAGTTTCTATTTAACACATGCAATCTCTCAGCAGGTATTATTACTACGTCTATTTTATAGACAGGCAAAGAGAGGAGAGAAGAAAGGAAGTACCTGGTCAGCTGACAAGAGGCAGAGCAATGACCAACCTTTTAAGACTCTAAACACCCACATTCTTAATCAAGACTTCTATTTACTATCTCCATACAGGGATTTCTGACTTTGTTTTTGTTCTGGGAATCTGCCAGAAATGTAGCTTTGCATTTCTTTTCCTGAACCTACCGTGGCCCTTGATTCCCCTGTTGTGGCAGAAATTTCATCTTGGTCTCCTTTCCTATCTGGTCTCTGGCCATCCATCCAGGCAGGTCCCTGCGGCGCCCTCCCTGAGCCACCAAGCATTGCCTCACGCCCGTTGGCTCTCATGGTTGCATTTGTGCAGCTTTTGGGGAAGCGTTTCACTGTCCGTAGCCACTCTGGGCTGGGGAAATTTGCTCCTACACCACTGGGCCTGTGAGGCTCTTGATTAACCTGCAGAATTCAAGTGCTCTACCTGGGGACGGGAGGTCCAAAACGTTCCCATGGAGGTAGGGCCCAGAGCTCCTTCACAGGCATCCTCCAGATGCCGCCTTCCTCCATCACACTTTTAAGCACACCTCTTACTTAACGTTCTCCCTCATCATAGTTTCTGGTTGCCCTATGCATATATCCTCCATTTTTCCAAGTGCGTTGGATAATTTTTTGCCTGCAGTAATCAAGAACCACAGTGGATGCTCAGCAAATTATTACTTTCAAAAAAGGAAGTGTCCTGCTGTCTGAGGCACCAGGCAAAATTAATTTCTAGTCTTACGCCTTGCCATCTGAAAACTGGGGATCAAAAACACATTCTTTAGGGGTCAAACATGACTGCTCCTGTGGACCTCTATTCAGTGACTAGAACTTAGAACCTGCCCTCTTACTTAATGAGAATAATTCTTCCTCTTTCTTAGAATTTTCCAGAAAACTGGCACTCACACTGTGCCACTGTGTAATAATCTTAACAACAACAACAACAACAGGACCACTGATAATGATAGCTAACCTTATTGAGGGCTTAGTGTGTGCCTTAAAAGCCCTTTCATTTATCAATTCATTTCACCATCCCAAAACGTTACAAAGAGGGTGCTTTCATCATCCCCACTTCGCAGATGTGGAAACTAAGTGGGCAGGTAAATCGCCCCACATGACAGAGCCTTTGCCTTTGTAAGAGGCAAAGTAGGATGTGAATGTAGGTGGTTGGACACTGCAGCCCTCCCTCTTAAACATTTGAGATTGATCTACTCATTACATACTCACTCAACTGGGTTAAAAGGGAAAAAGAAAAGAAAGGCTATGTGTAGGGAATATAGACAGTAAATACATGACAGACAGAAAGGCAATGGCTGAGTGTACATTCATGTATCCTGTAATATTTCATCAATGTAAATACCTTTAGAGCTCCCATCCCTCCCTTGTACATGTATGCAAGTCTCCGTACATAGTATGGCTCACATTGTTTTAGGATACCATACTGCCATTGTCCCCCTACGTGCCTGTTTCCTCTGCTAGAGTGTACATGAACGTAGGGCACAGATGGCTGCCCTTTGAGCCAGGGGCTCACTAAATGTTTGCTGTGGGGTATGGCTACCTGTGTGCGATACTTGGAACATTCTCCTTTCCAGATTATAGGTCAATGGCTCCATTGGCTGCCCTTGCCCCAGGGTGGATACCTGTCTGGAAGCACAGAAGAGGAAGGGGTGGCATCCTGACACAAGGAAGGCTGGCTGCATTGACAGTCTCATCTTGATTCACCTGTCTCTGTCCTCGTGTGGGACTCCCCAGCACTGGTCACAAAGATGCCCAAAGACATGTCAGGAATTTTGTTTTTTAGCTCATCCTCTTATGTTGTGTCCAACGCAGTGACTCAGCTCTTTGGCTGTCCAACAAATGTTTGCTGAATTGAATTTACTATCAGAGCTGTTGCCTTCTTGATGGACACCTGGAAAAATGGTTTGTGCATCCTTAAACAATTGTGAACAGATGGTCCAGACTATTTGGATTGGGATCTAGTGAGCGAAGCAAGATGCTTGCATAGTGTGGGCTCTGCTTCTCCTTGAAGATTGGGTCCTCTCCAGTTGCCAAGACCACTTTCTGTTGAGTGAGTCCACACTGAAGCATTTGTGCACACGTCCAACCAGCCAGCCATTCAGCAACATCTCTCCCGTGTTCTCCCTGGGAATTTGGGAAGCCAAGGGGAAGAGAACCTTGTGTGTCAGTGCGCCCACTGAGCTCACTGTCTAAGCAGTAGGGGAGCAGAAGCCCCTCAACTGGCAATGATTATTTTTAAAAAATGTGCTCGGGGCAATGACAGAAATAGGGACGGGGGCTCACTCTGCCTGGAATTGTCAGAAAAGGCATCTTTAAGGACCCATTAGTCTAGGAAAGGAATGCAAATGGGAAGGGAGTCCCAGGCAGAGGAGTCACAGAGAGGAGACCCATGGATGGTGCAGAGAGCAAACAATGAGTAGGGAGTTATCACAGACGAGACTGCAACAGAGGTAGAGTTAGTCTACAGGTGGTCTTCTGAGCTCTATTAAGAAAGTCGGGCATCTTGCCCCAGGCTCAGGGAAGCTACCAGGAGTCTAACCATTGGGAATCAGACTTGCACGTGCGTTTTAGAGATCATGCTGTAGCAGAAGCCTCTAGCAACCTTGGTCGGCTTCTGATTTCAGCCGCAGCTTCAGTGGACAGTTCCACAGGAGCCCAGACCCACCTCCCACCTGTCTGTCCTCTCCACTTTCTATCTCAGAGCCTTTTTCACCACCACAGGAGGACCACATGGCCTGCACATAAGCACCGCCTGGAAGCATGGAGAAGTTAATGCCACCAGGGACAATCCTGAACTGATGGGGTAGAAGCTGGTGGATAAATGTTCCAGCTTCCCATCCTTCAGGTGCACAACTGTAGGAGGCATTCTAGATGCTCCCAGGAGGTCCCAGTGGTGCCAAGCCCCGGTTGCCCGTCGCAGCAACCTTGATAATATACCTTTACATTGGCTGCCTTTTCCTTCTTTCCTGATTCATTTCCCTGCTTATTCACTCCTTTTTTCTTCTAGGATGTCCTCCCAACAAACCACTTGTATCCAGGCCCTTGCCTCAGGCTCTGCTTTCAGGAGAACCGAAATTGGGACGCATTCTGATCATGGCTTAGCCTGGAGATGGTTGAAATTTTCAGGCAGGCCACCTGGTGATGGGGGTACCAATCCTGTGAGACATTGCACAGGCCTGAGCTGGAACAGTAGCTGTGAAGCATGAAGTGAGGATGGAGGCTAGTGACACCTGGGGAGTAAAATGGGAAAGACGTAGCGTAGATTAGGTGATGGGTGAGGAAGAATTTATGGCTTGGGAAAGAAGAGCAAGAAGAAAGCAAATTGTTAAGAAAGAGAATGGTTATTTTAGTTTAGGATATGTTGGGTTTGAGGCATATGTGGGAAAGGCTTGTTCCATGGGGAAAGACAAAAATAGTGACCTTTTTGAGTTTTCATTCATCCCATTGGCCCTTGAACACCAATCCATCTTTCTTTCCTTCCTTCCTTCCACCCATCCACCCATCCTACCATCCATCCATCCATCCGTCCATCCTTCCGTCCATCCATCCATCCACCCACCCATCCATCCTCTGTATATAGGGTGCTTTGTGTGTACCAGGAAATGTTCCCAGTACTGGGGATTGCCTTGGCCCAGATTCTCAAGAAAACAAAGCTTGAGGTAAAGATTAAAATGCTTGTGTTTCATTTGGGAGGTACAAACTCAGGGCAGCAAGAATGAGGGAGAGGAAGCGAGTAAGGCGAGTAAGCGAGGAGGTGAGTAAGAATGTAAGTGATGTGCTACTATGCTGACTTTCCCTTAATGCTGAGCTGTGGAAGACAAGGCTAGTTGCTCAGCAGATTCACCCACTTGGTGTACCGACTTCTCGGCAAGAAGAAACCATGCCTCAAAGCCGTCTCTGGGAGCAAGAAAGGAGAGGTGACCTATCTGGTGACTCCCCCACCCCCATTCATCTCCTGTTTTCCATTGGTCAGAGTTTGCCCAGTGGAGAGTCCGCTCTGCAGGACATCCAACCCTTCAGCTGGACTGTTCCTCTGATGGTTGCTCAGGAAGCCAGATCCCACACTCCCTGCGCTGAGGGCTTCTTTCACATTTGGAAGTGGCTAAAACTCTGGGCATGTGACTGGTTCAGTCTGACGCAGAAGGCAGAACCAGGCGGGCTCAAGTGGGCATAGTAGGGCATGGTGGAGGTTGTGTGAACCAAGGGAATCAGAGGAGATGCATAATATTTGTTTCCAACGTAGGGAAGAGAAGAAATAAGACAAGACTTGGCCCTGATGAAAAATGCACTGAAAAGAGATGGACAGAAAAAGACTACCTGGGTGGGTGAGATATCTTAGGCCTTTTCAGGTTGCTGACATTTTCACTGAGACATGGTGATGAAGAGAAGATGGCCTGATGCTGGTCTTTAGAAAGAACATTCTGGGCAGAGGGATCAGGAGGTTTAAAGGCCTTGAGGTGCAAGAAAGTTTGGTATGGTTGAAGAACAAAGACAATGCCACTTTGTGGCATTTGAGGAGCCGAAGGAAGTGGGCAGGAGTTGGGTCACGCAGTGTCGCAAACCCAACTGCCAAGGTCATCTTCCTATAGCCACACATTCCTATCAGCCTTCCATCCGAAAGACAGGTGATGGGGTTCTAGATAGGAATCAGGTTTGAAAGATGGGTGGGGATGGTGGCATTCACGAGTGACTTTATCATCTTGGAGAGCTTTGAAGCAAACTGAATACGTAATGTCAGAATCGCACTGATACAGTAACTGTTACACTTTATAGGAAATCGTTATGACCCATAAAGATAACTGTATCAAGAAAAGTAATTCCTGATGCAAGTTTGGGAAGCTCTTAGCTACATACTACTCATTCCCTGTTGTCTGCTTTCCCATAGCAATTCCAAGACGCTACAGAGCACAGGGCGGGGAAAACCTATTTAATCTAATAAAGGTCGCCCTCGCATCTCTCCTGTTCTGTGACATGCCATTTACTGAATCATCCATTATTGCCCAAAGAACAAAGACGAGCTTCACTAAGCAACGGATGATAAAGTTCACTTGAAAATTGGGGAAGAAATTGCAAAACTATTTGAGGCCAAGGGCACCATCATGCACGAAAATCAATAGCTGTCAGGCAACGAGGAGGGAGGGGAATGAATAAACACAGTAAATAATGCTGAGAAATGACTCAGTGCCAAGCAGCCAATCAAGGAGAAGTCTTGGAGCGTGGCGGAGAACTCCAGCACTGGGATCACACCAGTGTGAGTGTGCATCTTTGCGCAACTTGGGTACGTCCAGTATCCTGTGGGAGCCTCATTTGACTCATCTGTACAATGGGAACAGCAATACCCCCTGCACCAGGGGTTGCCGGGAGCATTACAGGACAGAGCAAAAATGAAGCTCTTCCTGTGTGTGCACATGTAACGCTCAAAAAACAGCACCATCATCACCACCACCCCTACCCTCCTCCTTCAATCAAGGATTATCCAGGCAACACCAAAGATAGGAAAAGCGTGGTGAGGAGCCTCCCAAAGCCGACTTTCTCCGACTGTCTGGGAAGAGAATAATAATTTTTTTTAAAAATCCCACAAAATTATCGAGTGTAAAAAAAGATGCCTATTGGGTTTTCCTTTGCCTCACATCATTGACAGTGAAATGAGCTTCTTCCAAGTTATGCTCAAACTCAAAAAAGTTTAATTATTCACACATACTCACAAGAGCCCTCCCTATATTAAAAAACCATCAAAGGGAATCCAGGATTGTGAATAAAAAAATTGAAATACTGAATAGTTTATAACACTTCCCACACTGCACCATCTCTCCCTTTCATTAAAAAAAAAAAAACTTTAAACAGTTGATATAAATGTTTTTGTTTGGGCTGGGTTTTGGTGCAGCCTGAGTCTGAACAGTTTGAGAGCAAGTGATAATGAGGGTGTTGAAAAAAACATCTTCAATGTTACAAATTGATATATAGGATGCTAGAGGT
The DNA here is from genome assembly GCF_027475565.1 of Acinonyx jubatus. Lineage (NCBI taxonomy): Eukaryota > Metazoa > Chordata > Mammalia > Carnivora > Felidae > Acinonyx > Acinonyx jubatus. The sequence goes on along the minus strand of NC_069381.1, from coordinate 10,262,217 downwards.
AAGTAACAGTAACTACGGGTGGAATGAGTCAGAAGACATTATCCCTTTTAGTCCTCACATTGTTTTGATGATGCACATAGTACCGTTCCATTTTTCAGATAAAGAAAGTAAGGCTTAACGTTGAGCTACTTCTTCAAGGTTGCCCTGTTAATGAGGGTATCAGCCAAAGATTCAAAAGGAGATTGATCAGGGTCCAGAGCCTGGGATTTTAATCAGTTTATTCTATTTCCTTATTCATCCATCCATCCATCCATCCAACATCCATTCACTATCTATCCACCGATGAATCCATTTATCCGTCCTTCCACTCACCCGTTCATTCCCTCATTCCTTCCACTAATTAATTAAGCAATTTCTGTTGGTGAGGCTCCATAGTTCCATCTCAAATATGTCCCATTTTATCCTCATTGCCAATGCTGAAGCCTAGACCAACCCACCGTCTTCTCTTGCCTGCGCAACTGTGGTGGCCTCTTATCTGGTCTCCATGTTTCCACGCCTTTTTCTGCATCGTTCGTTTTCACCATGGCTACCAAAGTGATCATCTTGAGGGGCGTATTAGTCTCCTGGTTAAAGTCCTCCCGTGCATTACCATTGCATTACCAGCCTACTCTGGCTGTTCCCCTAACACCCCTCTCATTGGCTGCCTTTTCCTGCATGCCATTCCGAATATGCTGGTTAACTGTCTTCCTCTAGCAAGCCAAGGCTGTTCTTGCCTTAGGAACTTTCCCATTGCTGCCATTCCTGCAATGTTCTTCCCTTTAAGGGACCCCTTCCTTCTCATTATATAGAACTCAGCCCCCATTACCTCCTCAGAGGTGCCCCTCCTAGTAAGTTCTACGAAAAAAGAATCCACCCTGCTTGGCGTCCCCAATGGCTCTTCAACATATTGCTACACTTACTTTTTTTTCATCACATTTACTCCTATAATAAGTTATATCATTTGTCTGTCTCATCCTCCTTTCCTTAGCTTTCCCACATATACATACATACTAGAGGCCAGGGATCTTGTGCAAACTAAAGCATGACTCAGTTCATAAATGCTCATTGCTTACCTACTACATTCTAGGCCCCGTTGTCAGTGCTGGGATGTAGTGAGGGACGAGGCAGACACGGTCCCTGCTGTCAGAGAAGCTACACGATAGTGAAGAGAGGCACACAAGTCTCTCTTCCAATAGTGGAAACTATTGTAAATAAACACAGTGATATAAATAGAAGGATGGAGACAGGGCAAGAGGGTGTGGCTTTAGATCGCCTGATCAGAGGACGTCTCTCTGAGGTGGTGGCATTTAGGCTAAGATGGTGAAAGGAGAGAAGGCAGCCTCTCAAGAACCTAGAATGTCTCATGCAGAGGGAATAACACGTGCAAAGGCCCTGAGGTAGACTCAGACCAAGTATCTTACAGGAACATAAATGAGACCAGTGTGGCCGGTGTGGCATAGTAATTGCGTGGTGGTGGGAAAGGGGAGTGGTACAGTATGAAATTTGAGGTGGCTGGAGTTTCTATAATGGTGAGGGGTTCTTAAGATAGGTTTTCCAGATTTGGCAAATAAAAGTACATGATGCCCCATTAAATTTGAATGCTCAGGCAAACAACAGATAACTTTTTAGTAGAGGTATGTCCCAAACATTGCATGATAGATGCTTATACTAAAAACCATTTTTTTGCTTATCAACACTAGCTAAACTATGGGGAGAGCCCAAATGTCCATTGACTGATGAATAGATGAAAACGATACGGGATATTAATATATAAAGGAGTATTACTCAGCCATCAAAAAGAATGAAATCTTGCCATTTCCAACAACGTAGATGGAGCTAGAATGTATTACGCTAAGTGAAATAAATCAATCAGAGAAAGACAAATACCATACGATTTCACTCATACGTGGAGTGTAAGAAACCAAACAGATGGACATAAGGGAAGGGGGAGAAAGAGAAGAAAGGGAAGCAAAACACAAGAGATTCTTAAATACAGAGAACAAACTGAGGGTTGATGGAGGGAGGTGGGCGGGGATGGGCTAGATGGGTGATGAGAATTAAGGAGGGCCCTTGTGATGAGCACTGGGTGTTTGGGGGCTGTATGTAAGTGATGAATCACTGAATTCTACTTCTGAAACCCATATTGCGCTGTATATTAACTAATTAAAATTTAAATTAAAAATAAAAAGTATTTCTTGCTAATATGAAATTCTAATTTAACTGGGCAGCCTGTATTTTGTCTGGCAATCCCGCTTTAAGACAACAGCCCAAATTTGATCAATGTGTGACAATTGTTCCAGAATCCTGGACCATGTTGCTGTCCCCTGATCATGGAGGAGAATTCAGAGAAGAAATTGGAACTGGAACAGGCAATTAGTTGAATTATCACTTATTCCCGTCTACTTAGGGAAAAAAGACACGAGGAAATTGAAAAGCACATTTATCTCTAGAACATATTAAATAATGATTATTCCAGGCGATTTACTCTCATAATTATGTTAAAACTGAGAGGCCATATGCTTCCCTTAAGGGAGGGACCATATCTAATTGACTTTCTATCTCTTCAACAGCACCCAGCACCGTACCTTGCACATATATAGCTCCTTAGTAAATAAGTGTTAATTCATTAAGAGGAAGCCCAGCCAGTTTTGGGTTTGCCTCACTCTATTCCTGTCTCATGGAGAGACACAGATTTCAGGGACTCGAATTGTGATCCCTCGTGACTAGTTTTGGTCCATGAAATGGAAAGAGAAACACCTTGTGTTACTTACGGGCCAAAGCACTGAACTCCAGCCCTCTTTTGTCTGCTGTAGCATGTTGGTATCATCGGATGGTAAAACCTCATTGGCCTGGGCCCCAGAGTGGCTCAATGAGCAGAGACCCCTCCAACCTGCACTGGACACACAGCGTGAGCAAGAATGAAACTTCATCATTTTAAGCGCTGAGCTTTGAGGGTTGTTTGTTACAACATAACTGACTGACGGGCCTGACGGGCATCCTAGAGCTTCTGAGCCTGTAACATTGTAACATTTCTAATGGGCCCTTAGAGCCAAGTTAGGCAATCTCAGAGCCAAAGAACAGAACTGTTGCAGCTTTTCTGAACACTTGTGCAGAAGCAGCATGCACTGATTCTTCCCTTAGTTCGCTCTTCTTATATTAGGATTAAGCCTAAAGTACAGCCCGAGGGATAGGAGGAGTGAAACTTTTCCTGGTGTGGTTGAATGTCAATGAGCCTGGAAACGCCTTGAGGGTAGGGGCTTGACACCCTTATTCTCAAAGACCCCCTAGCACATGCCTGGGTACACAGTAGTCTGGGCACACAGAGTGTCCCCTGGGCACATCAGTTAGGTCATGTCACTTACTTCTCTGCTCAAAATCCTCTGATGGCTTTTTTTTTTTCCCATCTCACTCAGAGCAAAACCCAAGTCTATACAGTATCTTATTAGGTCTTGTATGTGATGTGGTTTACACATCACACATACAGGATGTTAATTTATCTGGCTTTTATTGCATAAGACACTCATGCCGGGATACGTAATTTTACCCCTTTCTACCTGCATTTGTTCTGTTATCTTCTCACATAAAAGTTTGAAATATTTTAATATTACAATTATAGAAGCAAATCCCAAATTAAGAATTATAGTCAGCTGTTCTAGTCAACCATTACTGCATAGCAAAATATCCCAAAATTTAATGGCTTATAGCAAAACAAAACAAAACAAAGTACTACCTCCTAGCTCCTGTGGGTCTGGAATTTGGGAGTAACGTAGCTGGGGAGCTCTGACCCTGAGTCTGTCGTGAGTTTACAGTCATGATGTTGCAGGCATTGCAGTAAAGGTTGGACTGGATTTGGAGAATACACTTTCAAGATGGTGCACTTTCAAGATGGTCTTTGCAGCAGTCTAAAGGTTGGACTGGATTTGGAGAATACACTTTCAAGATGGTGCACTTACTCGGCTGTTGGCAGGTCTCTCTATAGGGCTGCCCTCACAACACGGCAGCTGGCTTCCTACAGGACAAATAACCCAAGAGAAAGAATGGAAGCCACAATGCCTTTTATGACCTAGTCTCAGAAGTCACACCCTGTCTGTTATGCAATGGTTTATTGGTTACAGAAGTCATCCCTATGCACTGCGGGAGGGGACTATACAGGACACAAACAACAGGAGGTGGGGGTCATTGGGAGCCATCTTGGAGACTGACTGTATTCATGTAGATGGTGATAGTGGTGTATTGGAGGGGCACAAGGGAACTTCTGAAAAGAGCTCCCCAAATTCACCCACGCCTTCCTTTGCCTGCAAACAAAGTGAACTCTGGGGAACATGCAAGGTGCACACGAGTGTGGAATTTCCAAGAAAAAACCATTCTCTCTCCTTTCAGTATAGAGTTGCAGATTGTTGGCTGCTATGGGTCTTCTGCCTAAACAATCCTACATTCAGTCTAACATTCTCTCCCAAGAAAGCTGCTGCCTGTGATTGGCAGAAATGGATTGTCAAATGGTGGATTTCACATGCTATCTCTCTGTGCTTTGGTGTAGGCGAAATAGCTGTTTTTTCCTTCTTTTTCTCTTCTTCCTTGTGCTTCGGCCCGTTTCCATGGCCACACCTTTTCCTATGTTTCCAACCATTTGTTGCTGTCCCTAAGTACTGGCTGTTTACAGAAGGGACCACGGACATGCCTCTTTGGAGAAAGCTGCTTTGTGTTTTAATCTTTCTACCTGACATAATTTTCTGCCTGTATCTATATTTCCTACTTTTCATAACAGGAGTTTCAAACTGGGCTATCTGTCTTAACTCAGCATTCATTCTTATGCTATCCGTTGTACCTCGCTGGGCATTTCTCAAGCACATTGTTTATAAAATATGTAGGCACGCGGCCTTAAAAAGAACCTGTTCCTATAAAATGGTCAATAACAATAGCTTTGCTGTTCAACGTTATCACCGCCCAGACTCACTTATCCCCTCAAAATAGTGTTTGCTGTATCAACGCAACACCATCCATTTTGCTCCCGACCGTGACACTATTTCTTGGTGTTTTACAGAACAAGACATTATTCAAAGCCAAAAACCTACACAGAATGCCAATAAGGAAGAGCTAACCCAGCAAGGACAGAGAAAATAGTCACTTAATCTTGACCGCTAGTCCCAAATCCTCCAGGAAGATTTGTAGTGTCAGGTTCAGAGATTTCGTCGAGCAACCCATCATTAATGCTAATCAGAATCTGACATCATGGCCTCTTTTCTAGAAACCTCTGGTGCCCACTAGGACTGGCTCAGTGGGAAACACATCCACCATCCAGCTTCCTGCCTGGGAGACCGAAATTCATTATTGCCATCCTGAAACCTAGAATTTTTTTTTTCCCAACTTGTTAATGCTGCTGAGGACGGCAAAATAATGCCTCTGGCAACCCTGTGAATTTGCTATTGCCATCTTCACTGATAAACTGCCCAATTTTCTTAGCAAATTCAGCAACAATAACAGTTTTCTGCTATCAAAATAACCTTTCATTTCATTAAAAAAAAGGGGGGGATGGAATGGATACAAGTGAAAGAGGTTTTATGTCTCCTGTAAAGCCAAGTTCCTAGTTTTCAGTTTTCCCTAGCTGTGGGTGGGGACTAGTTTTTCATTCCTGATAAATAAAAGTGCTACATTTTGGATTCAGACTATTGCTGTCCTTGGACTGGCTGGCCAAATAATTTTGGTAGAAAAGGTCTATTCCAGCACTTTATAACCTCAGAGGAGATGGAGTGGATGATTTTTTTTTTTTGCCTGCCTGACATATATCCCACCATAATCTGACAGCAGCACCCCATTTGTTTATGGCGGAGATTCCTGGTAATTATGTTCAACAGAACACATTGTAGGGATTACTGCCTTAATCCATCAAAAAGGAGAGAAGCATTTTTCCAAGAAATATCTGGATGAAGGAAGCCGTCCAATTTCAGCATTGGTTATACACCTCTGCCCAAGAGGAGGCAGAGAATGCAAAGTGAACGAAAAGGTGTGGTGATCCCATTTTTCATCACGACCCATGCCTCATACCGAGATGAAGCCAAAGACTGAAAATTGGGTGTGATATGAACTGGAACCGAGAAACAAATCAAAGCGAGAATCATGAGCCACTGCCATGGGGAGACCGTCTTGCAAACTGCTGCTGATCCCCGCCCCCCCCCCCCCCCATCAGAGATGCCTCAGCAAGCAAAACGTGAATGTACAAGATACAAAACCACCAACCTCCAGACATTGATGGTGAAATACCTTTCCAGTAAAGTGGAAGCCAAGAAGTTCTGACCGTGTGCTTCACTGGTGCTCAGCCTTCGATACTCCTGGTTTAGCTTGAATCCTGACATTTAACCCCACATTTGTGGTGAAGCCAAACTCTACCCTGGGCATGTCCGTGGCTTCTTCCCAGTTCTTATCTGAACACAGGCATGTAGGAAGATACATAACAACGACACGCTATGCAGTATGATGCAGGCAGGGAGTACAGCAAAGAGCCCCGGGCTCTGGGTTGTGTTGACTTGAGTGGAAACCTGACTCTGCCACTTGGCAAATGGTCATATTGGCAAAATGACTGATCTCTTTGTGCCTCCATTTCCTCATTTTCAAAAGGCTGAGAATTCCATCTAGTTCACAGGGTTTAACATAGCTTGAGTAAGATTAGGTATGTAAAGAGGAGGGGTACAGAGCTGGTATTTCATAATATGAGATTCCGTTCTTCCTTTTCTCAATCTCACAGAACTCCACTGGAGTATGTCCTATGTATCAAGGGAGCTAAAAGTATTTTAAAAATTAATTGAAAAGGTCTTCGGACACTTAAAAACATGAACGTAAAGTTTCCACACTTCAGAGTTTAGTTAGCTTTGTTTTTTTCTATAGTTACAGAATGTCCCTCCAACCCAAGATGACCCAATGCATGTGCAGTGGGCACTTGTGTTGTTTAGTGGCCAGCCAACTATTCACTCTTGTTTATTCTGATTACAGCTCCCTGGCCTTCACTGTAGGAGCACCCTTCACCTACTCTCAGGAATACTGTTCAGGAGAGGCCAAGCCAAACTGCCTCTGAATCCAGGGTAGGGCACATGACTCAGGCCTGGTCATTGGAACTGGCTCAGAAGTGGATGTTTGACTCAAGCAGGCTAATGAAAGTCACACCAGAAAGTTCGCTGGTATAGCAGAGAAACTTAACTTCACATCGGAGTTGCAACACCTGAAGCTTCTGGGGGGCCACCAGGGGATGCCGAACTAACACAGAAGAATGCTTAACTGAGTAAGACTAAATCTTGACAACACTATTAGAACTCCCAGACCCAGCTGATGCTAATGCTAATGCAAGTTCTACTCTTTTTCTTTTTGAATATGTGTGCCAAATGCTTATTTTTTCACTCTTTTACTTTCAACCTATTTGTGTCTTTGAATCTAAAGTGTGTCCCTTGTAGACAACATATAGTTGGATACTGTTTTCATCCACTCTGCTAATCTCTCTACCTTTTGATTGGAATGTTTGATTCATTTACATTTAATGTAATTCTTTAAAGGTAGGATTTACCTCTTCCATCTTGCTATATGCTTTCTGTATGTCTCATGTCTTTTTTGTTCTTCCATTTCTCCATTAATGACTTATTCTGTATTAAATAGATATTTTCAATTTACTATCTTACTTTCTGTCTTCTTTCTTTTATAAAATATTTTAAATTATTTTTCTTAGTAATTGCCCTGGGGACTGCAATTAGCATTTTAACTCAAAATAATCTAGTTTGGATTAATGCTAACTTAATTTTAATAGTATACAGAAATTTTCCATCAAATAAAGCACAATACCCTCCCTCCTCCTCCCTGCTAGTTTCATCATAAAAATTACCTTTTTATACATTATAAGGCACTGGCTTAGTTTTATAATTATCGGTTTATATAGTTGTCTTTTAAATCAGATAGGGAAGAAAAGAATTACAAAAAATACTGTATTTACCTATGTAGTTACTTATGCTCGTATGAATCAATACTTTCGTCTCTCTCTCTCTCTCTCTTTTCTTATAAAAGCTTGAAGTTCAATTACTTGTATTCTAAAGTGTCCTTTGTGATACTGCATGCTGTGGGGGTACATCTAAAAGGGCAGTGGGCACAGTGTAGAGTGAACTATCTGCTATATAGACCTATCTTCTGTTTCTTGGATCAGGAACAAAATGTTTATGAAATATAGTGAATTATTATAAGATATATTTATTTAGCCTAATCAGTATCTTCTAACTCAGAGCAACCGAATTTAAATAAAAACCCTGTAGATTAAAGATGTTATAAACTCTTTTCTATTCTTCCTATTGAATTTAATTCCCCTCCCCATGACTAGGCTGGACTTGGTGACTTGCTTGGCTAATAGAATATGACTAAAGTGATATTCTGGAATATCTGAGGTTTCAAGGTTTCAAGAGGCCTTGTGGCTTCTGCCTGAGTTTCCTAGAATGCTCACTTGGGGACCCCTGGGCCACCATATGAGTCCAGCCACCTCAATTCTATGCTGCACTGGGGAAGTCACATAGAGGTATTCCAGGTGACAGACACAGGAAATCCAAACCTCCAACCATGGCCGTCAAGGCATCAGACATGTGAATGGAGCCACCCTAGACTCTCCATACCAGCTCATCCACCAGCTGAAGAGAAACAGATGACCTCTGCTGACATCGTATGAAACAGAAGACACGTCCACCTAAGCCCTGTTGAACTCCTGACCTGCAAAATCACAAGATATTGTTAAACAGTGGTTGTTTGAAGTCACCGTGTGTTGGGTCAGCTTGCTATACAGCAATAGACTATATAACAAAGTGATGCGACCTTGTTCATCTGGACCAGGTAGAAGGGGCTGCTAGAAATCGTCTAGAATCAGGGTCTCAAACTCAAGTACCAACACAGGCTATCCAGGCAGGCAATGCAAATGAATGAATAACCTGGGGGGATGGGACAGGATTTATGCAACCCAGAGAGTATATGTCATGTCTGGAGAGGAAAGCCAATTGTTGCCCTGAGGGAACACAAGCTTAGTGTTGCCAGACTTTTCAAGACTTGTCGGATTTTTAAATGCAAAAATCCTAATTTTTAACTGTTGGGAACTAATTAAAAAATATATAACGTTACTTTGCAAGCCAAGGAACACACACCTGCAGGCTGCACTTTCTCCCCAGCTATTAGCTTGTAATCTGACTCAACCCCCTCAGGTACAGGTGAGAAAATGTTAGTTCAGACGGGGGATGTGTCATAGTTAAGTCCCATCGTGTGCTAACATTCTAAAAATGCCTGGGGCCCATGTCTTCCCTGTATGGTCCGGGGCTCGTGTGTGCCCGGTCAAGACAGAGAATTCTCAGACAGGTGGCACTCCTGGGGCTCTCAGGTTGCATGGAAATGAAAACAATACAACCGAAAGGCCTCAGCAAGCTCTCAGAATGGAACTTTCCAGAATTAGCAGCACTGCAGCTCATAATGCCGAGAACACCCATATCTCGGTGAGAGGGGGCAGGAGAGAAATCTCTGGCCTTCCACCAGCAGTTTCCTTCTGAGCAAAGAGACGTTTACCAGTTTCATTTATTCTTGCTTGCCAGGGACATTAGCTTTGTACCACAAATTTGTATGGTAAATAAAAGTATGTAAACTTATGTCCTATTTCCTCAGAACTTGCTGGGATGGCACCCTCAACAATTGGCTTAGTTTGTCTCTCAGACAACTGAAGGTTCTGTATTAATTAAGGCAGGCTCACTGATGTAACTAAGAATACCCAATTTTAAGTACTTCAACATAATAAAAAAAAATTGCCCTTACTTATGCAACAGCTCAGTGTGGGTGTGTACGTTTGACAGCTCTTTGCTGTCCTCCAAACAGAGACTCGTGGGCCACGTTCCTTCCATCCCATGTCCCTGACATCACCTTGGGCCTTAGAGCACTTTACTCCCAGTCTCATAGATGGGGAAGACCCAGACGTGAAGGGTTGCACTGGAGTCTCTTTTCTAAAAGACTGGACATCCACATAGATCAGTTCTGCTCACATTTCACTGGCCAAAGCACAGTCCTGTGGTTCCCCCTCCACTGCAAGGGTGCCTGGGAAATGCAGTCTGTGTGTCCAGGAGGAAAGGAAATGGAATCCTTGCTCCAATAAGCCCTGCTCCCCAGGGCTGGCTTCATGTAAAGGGTGCCCTGAGCTGGGTTGGGCTGATTGCTAAAAGCACCCTGCCCTCACAGGGAGGGGCAGGACCATCGTTTTCAAGCCTCTTAAGTATCAGATATTGTAGAGCTGCCTGCTGCTTCTACCACAGAAAGACCCCTAGAAAGGACTGTGCCCAGACTTCATATTGCTGCTCGGATTGGAAGCAATGGCAACTAATTACGCAACACGGTCTGGAAATTGTATACTATACATCAGAAGCTGAAATGGAATGGATGCCGCTGATTCTAAGGGCCACATTGCTAATAATAATCACTACTAACACGTACTGACTGCTTACCCTGTGCCAGGAACTGTTACAGGAGCACTTTACAGAAACACACTAGAGAGATTCAAATAAGGTATAACAGAGCCTGTCAAAGAAGCTTTGGGCCGCCTAAGGCATTCAGGTGGGATTAAAAAACTTAAGGATCAAGGTTAGAATGGAGGTCCTAAGACAGTGTTCTGGTCCGATAGAGTGAGATCTCTATCAGTGGGGTTGATAAAAATGTTGGCCTCCATTACCTTCGAAATACAGGAGTGGAACAGCAGTTGGCAAACGTTCAGGATGCTGAAAACCTGCGTCATGCACAGGGAAGCTTCCTGGACCCAGGGTGGTCCAGAATTAATCGAGCCCCCCGCCACCTTAAACAAACTGCAAGCATTCACCATTCTCAGCTTCTTGCCCTGGTGGCCAGGAGTTTGGGGAAAAACAAAGGGAAACCAACGCAATTTAATTCTCTCCTTCCAAAAGATAAGAACAGCACTGCAGCTTAGGGAAGGGCACAAATATTCAAAACTGAAAGTCTTTTCTGCTCTCCCTGGGAAAGGACCGTTGCCTGATGGTCAAGGAGCCAAGCAGGTCCCTCCCAGGAAAGTTTTCAGTTTCTGGTTTCTCGATTTGCCTTATTCTGACTCCTTCCTGGCTACCTGCACGGTTCACATGTTTCTGGATATAACTGGATGGGCGAGGTCATAAAGTAGGTGGGCTTCATCGTTGCCCCACCTCCATTCAGCCTCTTTCTCTGCTCGTGGTAGCTTCGGTCCTGCCCTGTTCCCGCCGTTCAGAAGAGGGCGTCAAACAAACTGATTTCAATTAAGCTGTAATTAACCTGCGTGTCTTATTCCTCTGGGAGTGCTTGAACCCTGGACAAAAGGGGTGTCGGCTGGGAGAGAGTAATGTCTCTGTGCTAGATTCCAGGTACCGTGAAGAAATTCGGTTCCTGTGGGGCTACGAAGCAGTGACAACTTTATAAGACACAAAACCCTGCCCTTGGAAGGAGTTTTACAGCCACGATGGCTGTGGATGAAAAGTCAGGCCAGACAGCCCGGTTGTGGGGGGGAAGGCTAGTTGTGCAGCCGGGATAGACTGTGTTGGGGCCCTAGCCCTGTGCCACTGGCTTGTTGCACGGCCTGGGGCAATTTATTTTCCTTTTGTGAGACTCAGCTTCCTAACAGAGAAATGGCTATAAACTGCCTTAACGAGATCAAAATAAAGATCAGACTTGCCAAAGTGCTTTGAACTGTAAAATGCCCCCACTGAAGCGAAGTATCTCTGTTTTTCTAAGGAAGCTCTGCATCTGATTTCTGATTGGAGGGTCCTGATGAGGAAGGGGCCCAGCGTCCTCAGCCGCCTGGGGGACTTCTGCTTGGCGGGTGGGGGATGGAGGCCTGTGTCGGACCTGGACTTAAAGGAAATTAGGGAAGAGAATGTCAGAGAGGAAGGGAGGGGCATCTCAGGACTGTAGTAAACGCTGATAGGCCACCTGGCCGGTGGAGGCCAGGACAGAGGCTCAAGGTCATGGCCCAGGGAGCCCTGTTCAGGGTACAAGCAGGTGCCAGTGCTGGTCACTGTCCTTGGAAGGGTGAGCTGAGCTAGCAAAAGAGAAGCATATCTCCCCGGGGCGTCAACAGGTCCAAGGCTGGATCCTCACTACTGCTCCACATTCTGGCTGTTGCCAGGCTATGTGTGGGGCCTGCCAGCTGGGCTGTGCACACTTGTCTGTACGAATAAATGAGGCCTCAAGTAATGTCGGACGTCTGGGGCAGCTTTGTGGGGTAGGTTGGGCCTTGGCATCACACCCAGTGTGGATGTTAGTTTGGAAAACCTGGGGGGTGGGGGGGGGGGAGGAGGGGGCCTGGCGCCTGGGTGGCTCAGTCGGTTAAGCGTCTGACTTTGGCCGAGGTCATGATCTCGCGGTCCATGAGTTTGAGCCCCACGTCGGGCCCTGTGCTGACAGCTCAGAGCCCAGAATCTGCTTTAGATTCTTTGTCTCCCTCTCTCTCTCTGCGTCTCCCCTACTCATGCTCTGTCTCTGTCTCTCTCTCAAGAATAAATAAACATTAAACAATTCTTTAAAACAAAGGAAAAAGCAGAGGGGGACTATGTGTCCCTGGCTGCTTGGCCAGATGTTGTCTTGGGGGTAACTGGTGTCCTTGCATGCTGTCGGGATAGTGGTGCAGCATAATGGTGTCACATTCAGATGGCCTACAGCTCCAGGGTCAGGCATCAAGAACCTTCCAGACTCAGGAACTCAGGAGCTGGACAACGTCCCCCACCAACTAATTGGAACTCGTGGGTAAGAGAAAACCGATTTGGGATTACTCTCTAAATATCACCTGCCTAATGCTTATCCATTTGTTGAGTATTAATTACTCTGGTTTCTATGGGATCATATGAGTGCAAGGAAGGAAGGGAGACAGAGAGAGAGGGAGGAAAGAAAGAAAGAAAGAAAGAAAGAAAGAAAGAAAGAAAGAAAGAAAGAAAGGAAGGAAGGAAGGAAGGAAGGAAGGAAGGAAGGAAGAAAAGAAAAGAAAAGAAAAGAAAGAAAGAAGAAACCAAGCTACAGAAATCAGAACATTGGTGACAGCAGCTCAAACCTGACCTAACCTATCTATCCTTCCTCTTCTTATATTTACCCAAATCCAGAACAATTATTTCCTATGCTGACACTACTTAGATATACGTTTATGTTGCAATAAACAAGGGTGTTTGTTTTCCCTTGGAGGCCAGACATTTGAGCTCTTCCATTGCTTTGAGGATACTGGGCCAGTGTGTCTGGCTTGTGAGTTGCCCCTGACTCTTCTTGTGCCCATGGAAGACATTAATTGATCGTGTCATGCTTTTGTGCTGAGCCAGGACCCGGCCTCAGAATCCTTCATGACACAGCAGCCCAGGCAGCCAATACCAATGGATTGGAATTGGTATAAGAGATAACAGCATTGTGGCATCTTTGATTTAATACCTCCCTACCTTGAGTTAATGTGATTAAGGAAAGAACGCAGAGGCTTGCCGCCATCTTCCCCCTTGACCATGATGTTTGCTTCAAATTAATAGAGAGCTTTGGCCCAATGAAGAGCGGTGCAGAGGGAGGAGCCAAAAAATTTGGGAGCTGTGCACACACACAAGTCCAAACATATTCCCTCTCTCTCTCTCTCTCGCTTCTTCCCCCTGAATCTTAACTCTCAGGGCAGCAGACGTGAGAGAACATGGCAAAGTGTAGGAAAGAGCCTACCAATGGGGAGAAGGACCTAGAATTCTCAGTAGTGTCATTTTTCTCTGGATTGAAGCTAAGGAAATGGGCCAAAGCTTAGAGGAGTCCAAAGGCTGAAGGTGCCAGGCAGGAAGCAAGTAACAGGGCCACCCAGTATGAAAAACAAAAAGGGAACAAGGGTTGCCATAGTTTCCCCTTCTCGGAGTTTGGATTTTTCCAGAGTTGGCTAACTTTTGACTCTTTTCAAAGAGTGAGTCCAATTTCAAGTTAGATGCGTTTCTAGGATTGCTTCCTCATTCATTCACTCAACACTATTTATTGAAAACCCTCTAGGAGCCGGGTACTGTACCGGTTACTTGGGATACCTCTGTACACAAGAGACCCTAGTCCTACCTTCGGGAAACCTCCCGGCAATCAGGACCCTGAAATAAATGTGTAATTGTCATGAAATCTGATGAGGTCTGCAACACCAAACATGTAGCAAACTGCCAGGGTGCATTTATAGAATCATGTACATACCAGTCGGCCTCGGGTGCCACAGCTTCAAGCCTCCCGGTGCCTCAAAATCATGGTTATGGTCATTGTTAACTGTGCCTTCAGTAGCAAAGATCAAAACGCCATCAGGGAATCCCGTCTGTTGAGATATCTGACTTGCAACCTCTTGTTCGTTCAGCAGTAATTCATTAAACACCAATCCAACCAGACCTTCTGTTGCAACAAAACCTGTCTTCCGAGGATTTACAGAAAACAGCCAGGGTGCATTTACGGCCAAACCCCTTCTGAGCCAGGAGGGCATAAACAGGACACACAGTCTGGGCCCTTGCAGAGTGGGGTCCAGCAAAAGTCCTCTGGCTCAGTCCCCTCGCGTTTGTATGGCAGGTTCAGTGCCACAAGCACACCTAGAAAGCAACACAGAGTCCCTGTGAGGCTGAGAAAAGAAGTTCTCGTCCCAATGTCTTTTTGCGGCACAGCACAGGCCAGGTCAACTTACAGAACTGGTGTGTGTGTGTGTGTGTGTGTGTGTCCCTTTTAACTCAGTGTTCACATTCAGTGAAATAAGCTAATAATCCCGGTCCCTTGGTAGAAAAATCAATTTTACCTGCCAGTGCAAAAGGAAGAAGAGCTACGGATAAAGGAGCAACAGAAAAGAGAAGTTGATAGTTTTCCAAGAGAGGAGTCTCCAAGCCTCTTTGAAAACAACACTGAACATTGACTATCCCCGTTGAACAAATGCAGCCTCCAGGATGGCCCCCAATCGTTACCGCCTCTGCTATTCCTGCCCTTGTGCCATTGCCTCCTACGCTGGCCCATCACTGCCGAGAACACGTTTAGCTGCTGTGTTGGAGGCTCTCTCAGATGCCTCTGGGGAGGGCCCCTGCTAGGTCGGGTGCAGATCGATGAAAAAGACCACAGGGCATGGAACCAAGGCCTCCCCTCAACCTTTGGGTGACTATAGCCCTGGCCAACAAAAGCTTGACTGCAACCTCGTGAGAGATCCTGAGCCCACAGCATCCTGCTAAGCTTCTAACAGATCCCTGATCCCCAGATAATTAATGCTTGTTGTTTAAAGCTGCTACGGTTTGGGAGTAATTTGTTACACGGCAATAGATAGCTTATACATGCCTCTTTTATTTTCTTCTCCAACCTAGGACAGCCAATCCCTCCTCAGTCCAGAGGAGACAACACCATTCTCATTTTCTACCTCGAGACCCAGTACCAACTGAATGGGTGACTGATGTGTCGCTGAACATTTTTGTGCTCGTCACTGATACCCTCTAATCGTGGTACATGCCCCAGAGTTAGCAGAATTCTTTTATGTGTTCAGTCAACAGACACGTACTGGGATCCCCTTAACCATGCACAAGGCAATATCCATGGGCTGGGATGCCGAGATGAATAAACACATTCTCTCTCTCCTCTCTCTCTCTCTCTCTTTCTCTCAGGGGAGATACTACAAAAGCCATTATAGTGCAGAGTAGAAGGTTCCAGATGGGTCTGGGTAATTCAGAATGAGACACAGTTTCTCTGTCCTCAAATAGCTTACTGGACTCTAAGTGGGGAGACAAAACTTCAAAATCAGAAACAGAGATGATACTCTCAGCCCATAGTTGGAACTTGATATTTTTATGACAACTGAATCGATGTATGGCTGCTAATTTAAGACAAAGACTAAATGCTGTGAAATTTATAGACGTACGAAATAGTTGTCAGTTTCTTATTTTTTATTTTAAGGCCTCTATGTTTCAACGGGCTACGGGAGAAAAAAGTTCAAAGGACGAAACGAAACAGAGGCAACAAAAGAAAACCCCTCACTTTTATTCCTGGGCAAAGTTACACTTCTCTCCCCTAGCTCCCTATCACACATAAAGAAAATTAAGCCAAATTTCTCAATTCCATAACACTCCATGGAGAATTTTCTATACTGGCTTATGCCACCCTATCGTCCACTTGGAGGGAAGGGCTCATCTCATGTGCAATATACCAGAACCTCACTATGATACTGTCCTAAAAACGCATGCTGGGAAAGTTCTCTTTTGCAAGGTCCTTTTAGGTCTTTGTTGAATATGGCAATACGAGAACTGCATTAGATGTGTTACAAGTTTCTTTTCGCCTCCATTCACGTTCTTGGTTTGGGCTTATGATAGGTAGACTGTTGAAATAGAGTGCACGTAGCAGAGCAGCCTTTATATCCATGGTAGACCAGATGTCTTCAAACTAGTACCTTTTTTTAAAAGACTAAATTGGGCCTGCATGGTGTGACGGCTGTTGATGTTATTGTTTTTAACTAGGCAATAATTTATATTCTCGTTATTACCCTTAAGCTATGGCTAAGGAGTACTTAAAAAAAAATGCTTAGAGAAATATTTCCCTCTACCCGTGTTTCTATCAAAAATAGGAAAATCTAAAAGGCAGACTGTAAGAGACACATATTTCAAGAAATGGGAATTGTAAAACATTGTCTTCTGGACTGCTTTACTCATTACCATCACTTGCCTGGTCCTTGCAGGCATTTAAGTCTACCGTCCCAGCAACAGATCTCTAGATGGCTATTCCCCAATACTCCTGGGAATCCCTTGATACTCAGTCCTCAACATAGCATGTAATTTCCTCCATAAAAGGCAGTCAAGGGTAACTTAACCAGAATGCACACGCAAATAGAGAAAAACTTAGGGGCAAGGCTGTTAACGCTGGGCTGTGGACTAGGTTCACTCACTCGCTTTCTGACACTTCCTTACACGCTGACCCTACAGTGCCCACCATTCAAGGTCCTGCTTCAGCCAAGTGTCCACTCACTACACCTGGAGAGCCCTGATGAGTAGTCATAAATCCAAATCCTTAAGGTCTATCATGCTTGAGAACTGGTACTGTGTGCCCTTTGCCTGTCCTTGTAGCTAAGACCACCATGCTTTAATAAATAAATTCTCATATGTAAAAACCAAAGTTTTTTTTTGTTTAAATGCAATGAATGTTATAGTGACTAGATGTATAATGAAATGCCAGTGTTTTCCAAAGGCCCCAGAAAAGTGTCTTCAAATAGGAGAGAAAATGGAAGCTCAGAGAGTACATGCCACACGTCACATTTCCAAAACTGTCCAGAAGGTCAGTGACGCGGGACAGGACTGTTTGTTTCCACATCTCACTTGGGGCAGACCCGATATTAGGTACATAGCGCTTTCCTCAATGATTAAAAATGGATCTGCTTGGTTTTATTTTTCAAATGCTGGGTCTTAAGTCTTTCCTACCCACTCGTCACTGAAATTTAATATAAAGAGGAAAGAGCTGATGATTAAGAAAAAGGGAACTGACACTTGCCAAATCCTTACCATACGGGCCAAGCACCACGCCAATCACTGTTCATACCTAACCCTGCCCTACGAGGCGGGAATTATTTGTCCGACTTTTTAGATAATACGAGACCCAAAGCGTTAAGAGAACTGTTCATCCTCACAGTGGTAGAGTGAAGATTCGAACCCAGGAGAGGCTGGCTCTACAGTGCAATCTTCTCAGGAAAAGTGGTTAGAATTCTGGTGCATTCATCTGTACTATTTCCCTATTTCCTTCTCCTAGGACTTTCTCATTTGTCTGCTTCCCATTTTCTGTCCCTCATTCATCTTCCAAGACCAAGATCAATTCTGCCTTCCAGTGAAACTTCCCTGAGGCATCAGCCACTTTGGTATCTCCTTTCTCCAACCACTTCTGCCTTTGAAGAAACTCTCATTTTGTAAATGTCTGTTCTGCACACCACAGCACTTCGTGATATTGGTAGAAAATGCTGTAATATATACCACTTATTTTTTCATCATCCTGTATTTGATACTGTGTCTCTTCAGCTCCTTGTGTGCAGAGAATTTATTTTTGTTCTCTAATTTTTCTTTTATTTAAATTCAAGTTAGTTAACATATAGTGTAGTACTGGTTTCAGGAGCAGAATTTAGTGATTCATCACTTACATCCAACACCCAGTGCTCCTCCCGACAAGTGTCCTCCTTTTTTTTTTTTTTTTTTAACATTTATTTATTTTTGATAGAGAGAGACAGAGCACAAGTCGGGGAGGGGCACAGAGAGAGGGAGACACAGAATCCAAAGCAGGCTCCAGGCTCCGAGCTGTGAGCACAGAGCCCAATGTGGGACTCGAACTCACAAATCATGACCTGAGCCGAAGTCGGGCGCTCAACCGACTGAGCCACACAGGTGCCCCCCAACAGGTGTCCTCCTTAATGCCAATCACCTCTTTAGCCCATCCCCCCACCTCCCCTCCATCGACCCTCAGTTTGTTCTCTGTATTTAAGAATGTCCTCTTTTCGATGTGTGTTTGTGGCGCACATGTTGACTTCCAAGAAAACATTCTGCCTTCCTGCAGCAGCCCAGTTTCCCTTTGGGGAATGACCAATGCCTCATTACGCATGGTCTTGGAGAGAAGGTAATTACAGACCATGGCCATGCATTAAGGAAAGTGAAGAGGCCAGATCCTCCTTCGAAGCAGCCCAGTGCAGCCAGAGGTGAACACATGGTCTATGCTCAGCCAATTGGTGCCTCTTTTGGGGGGACCTAAGATCTAACCGACAGCCACTTGTTGCCATGGAATCATGCCCATCAGGCTGTCCTGCGATGAGTCCAGGGCTGGGTTTTCTGCTAGCTGATTCTCAATGTGACCTTGGGTCTTGCTCTGTTGCAGGTAGGCCTCGTCCTCTGGCCTCCCACCAGTTCCGTAGGCCCTGAGACGTTGCAAAAATTTCCTCTTTGGTTTCTTTTGTTTTGCTTGTTTGTAACCATATGCTCTCACAGAAACTAAGCCCTGGGCTGGGTTCAGATAAGCAGTGTAAGTGTAAATTCTTGCTGATTGCCTTTTTGAGGTATTAGTATAATTTCCACCCAACATACGTGATGAATAATGGGTATTTGACTCCATTTCAGGGCCGAAGCTTCTCAGGGGGCTGGGACTACGTTTTGGATAACAACTGGGTGTTCCCCAAGCAGCCAACTCCCTCCTTCCCAGTCTGCCCTCTGCAAATCCAACCGGCTTACCCTGCTTTCTCCATACTTGGTGCCCGGGATGAGTATGATGTTAAGAAGTGGCAAGATAGGTCACATCTTCTGCTCTCCACCTTTATCACAATGGCACGGCCACACTGCATTTCTGTTTATGTCGGGTGCCCTGTGTTAGTTTATCATGACATTGCATCCCATTCCTCAAATCAGCCAGAGACGGGGAAAACAGAAATTAAATGCAAAGCAAAAGGGATGGAGAAAGGCCAGGAAAGGCATGGCCAGGTGTGGACGGATGGTAGGCTGAGGGCGGCTGCAGGTGGGGGTGCCCTACTCTCCGCAGCATCTCCAGGAGCATGCTGTGTCTCATGTTTGCATGAGAGTACTTGCCCGGGAACAGCAAATTGGAACACCAAGTTGGAGCCAGGCACAAAACGATAAGCTTCTCCCCAGAGAGGCCATTAAGAGTTAAACTGGGCGAAATTCTTTTTACCACAACTTTACTTGAAACTGGGAATGTACACCATCATTTTTCTCAAACTTAGAGTCAGAGGGGGCTCATTAAACTCACTTACACATTCTCCAAGTGTATTGGAAATAATGGAGATGAGGTCAGGTAGGAATCATGTCTTGGTAGCAACTCAGTGCTCAAAAAGCAGCAGACTGGATGGTCCTTGATGTTGCAAACAGCCCTTGTTTTGGGGAACTATTGGTTGAAGACCACAAAATTCAAAGCTCAGCCCTTATCTCAAATGGAATTCTTCAAATAACCCCGAAGAAAATTCCCGTTTTGCTTGTTCTCTAACCCTTGGAGAACAGGCTACTCAACCCCCTTGAAAATCCAATTGTGCATAGAGTTCCATTAAGAACAACAGCCCCAACCCCACAGTCTAGGGAAGCATGGACCGCCCACACCTCCACCCCAGTTAGATACCTCTCAGTACAAGCACATCATGTATGCTCTGAGTCTGATGGTGGAAAAATCCAATAGAGCCACACTCTGATCTGTGTAACTCCTCAGACTCCAGGAAGCAATACAACTAAAGACAAGGGGTAGACGTGGATCAGGTGATGGATGAGGGGAAGTGCCAGCATCCACTTAGGTAATCATGGGTCAGTTAACTTGGTAATGAGGCTAACTCAGAAGAATACAGAGAAAAGATGGGAAGGGACCAAGTCTTCACGGCATGGCTTCTGATCCCGAATCCAGCTGTTCTGGAAGCCCACCATCCCTTGAACTTTCCAGTTATGGGAGCCAATCAATCCCTTTTGGTTCACGCCCAGCTAAGTTAGATTTCCGTCACGTTACAACTCATGTAGCCACCATCATCGTAGCGGATCATGGATCAGGTCAGGAGCCAAAGAGCCTCCAATTTGGACCAGCTTCAGCCAATGGGACCCAGTGGCAAGCTACTTCTCTGGGTCTCAGTGTCCCCATCTGTATAATGATGGGGTTGGGTGAAATGCCATGTTGGCATTCTAGTTTCTGCCAGAATTTATTTTTTTTAAGTTTATTTATTTTGAGATAGAGCTAGCGCAAGTGGGGGAGGAGCAGAAAGAGAGCAAGATAGAGAATCCCAAGCAGGCTTTGTGCTGCCAGTGCAGAGCCTAATGCGGGCTCGAATTCACAAAACCCTGAGATCATGGACTGAGCCGAAACCAAGAGTCGGACGCTTAACCGACTGAGCCACCCAGGCGTCCCTAGAATTTCTTTAGCATTCCAATTCTTAAGTTCTGTGATGAGGGGCAGAAGTGTGACCTTGTCCTTGCCCATCAGCCACCTGTGAATGAAATAGGATGTGAAAAGAAAAGAAAAAAAGGGCTCCCGTGCACAGGGCAGAAAAGGGAGGAAATCAGGCATCTCCTTTAGGTGAGCGGAAGGTACGGCCCCCTGGTGGCCTTAGTGTTGGCCCCCGTCAGCCCGGAGTTGGACCCCTCTGCCAATGTTGCCTGCTGTCCTGTGCAGGGCCACTCCTGTGCCAGCAATCACTTACTTCCTCTCAAGCCAAGGGTTGTTGGGAGGCTGAGAGGCGACTGAAGTTTGGAACGTGTGTTTGATAGGTTTGCTAAGACAGCGGTGTTCAGAGCTTTTGCCCTGGTTTCTGTTTGTTTGTGTTTTGAAGGAGGAAGATTCCATAACTATAGCTTGAACGACCAGCTGAAGATTCATCTTTGTGGTAGAAGCAGGTCTCTCCTGGTCAACACCTGACTTAGCAAGTATCAGAACACGTCCCCCTTTGATTACTTCTCCTCTCCCTCTTGGTCTCTGCCACCTCCAGATCCCATGAGTGTGGGGAAGGGAAAGTCTGGTGCCTTACACCCTAGGCTCTGGACTAAAAAGACCTCGGTTCATGTCCCGCTTCTGTCACTTACCAATGGTGTAACCTTGCACTAGTGACCTAACCCCCTCGGGTCCAGGTTCCCTCTTCTGTAAAACGGACTTACTGTATTGATGCAGCGTTGTATTGCAGGGGGGCAATGCTCAAAGTGCTTAGCACAGATCTTAGCACATCACTACTGTTTAATCAATGCCACCAGGGCTTGCTGAGAATGATCTAATCACAATCTGTCCCCTGGATAAGCTTCTGAGTGGGTATCACGCTTACTCACTTTCCAAGCTCAAATCGCAAGTCCTTGACTTGTCCTGTTATCCAGCTCCACTCGGCTGGTCCTCCATTCTAGGTTTTACGTTGGTGACAGAGAGGAGTTCTAATTTCTCCTGCTCTACTTTCTAGCTCGACGAACTTGGGAAAGTTATTTAATTTCTTTTAGCCTCTTTTTTTAAATGTTTCTTTATTTTTGAGAGAGAGAGACAGAGAGAGAGAGACAGAATGTGAGTAGGGGATGAGCAGAGGGAGAGGGAGACACAGAATCCAAAGCAGGCTCCAGGCTCCAAGCGGTCAGCACAAAGCCCGATGTGAGGCCAGAACCCGCAGACCGCGAGACTATGACCTGAGCCTAAGTCAGACACTCAACCGACTGAGCCACCCAGGTGCCCTTTTAGCTGCAAAATGCTGACCTGATCCACCCTGCAGTGGCGTTGTGAGATCTGACATGCATCTAAGGTACTCAGGACAGTGCCTGCTCCTGACATGAGAGATCTACACAGGGCTGAGGATGTGAGCTGAATTCCAGAGCCAGGAGCGGGGCCTTACAATGACTAGCCGTAGCCTGTAAATATGGCAGATAAACATTAAAAGTGAGGGACAACAAAAGAAAGTGAAGGGTGGACATTCCACAGGTGCAGAAAAAGTTCTAACAGAAAGAAAAAGATTCTAAATGTGTAGGTTGCTGACATGTGGTGGGAACACAGTGTCCTGAAAACGACCTGAAAGAATTATTGGTCCCCACTAGGTGACCCAGGGCCGTTGGCTTTAGAAGCATCAAAAAACACTTCTGCGTTTTCCCATGGAGAGTGGTTTTCCGCTGAAGGACATAGCGGGTGGAGAGCGGGAAACTTCCCCAGGAGGCAGGGTTTCTAAACCCAAGCAATCCCACAGCACAGGCCAACTCACCAACAACTGTGCTTGACTTGTTTTCACAAGGCTGTAGAGAAGCCTCCCCTGCATCAGGCCTCCCCTGGATGAATATCTGGAGGCCTCCAGCCCAGAGATCAAGGGGAAAAGGAACCAAGAGGTTTCTAATGTGTTGGATGGGGATAAAACACACCTGAAGGAAGGCAGGTGATGAGACCACCATAGTTGGCTTCACCATTTTCCACCATTTTCTCTTGCTGGCTGGCACACACCGTAATTAACCCTGCACTGGAACTTTCCCCCCCGCTGAACTTGAGTTCATATAGACTGGAGGCTCCAGAATACAGAGGGGACCATCCAGCATGATACGGAGGCTAAAATCAAAGTATTTCTATCCACTGTTCTCTTTCAGAGACCACGGAGTCATGGCCATGGCCGTGGGTAATGAAAATCCCAATGTGGATTTCTCTAGATGGGATCTGGAAAGATCACTTGGCCAGGAATAACACATCTGGGCTGGGACTAGGTTGTTTTCTAAATTGTGTATATGTGTAGCTGATGCCTACTTCGGCACTCACCATTCCAGTCAGTACATGTCAGCCACTCCTTGTTGCAGACACATGTGACCGTTGGCCCAAGAGCTTTCTTGCAGCCGGTGGGAACTCTGGAAGCCTTAAGACAGATGAACACCTCAGCTGGAGTCAACTGGGGCAACGCTGGAGATTCGTGTCTACACTGGTGAGCCCACCAGTGCTCCCCAGGGAGACTGAGCCTCAGTGGTCTCGCTGTGAGACCTGACTCAATACATTCTCTTCATTGACCACCTTCCCTTAGCTGTCTTATTTCCACACCCCAGCCAGTGCTTGCTGGGGCCACTGTCTGCTTTGTCTGCTCAGACTGCCACAACAGAGCACCACGGGCTGGGGGCTTGAGCAACAGGATTTGTGGCCTCACGGTGCGGGAGGTTGGAAATCTGAGATTAAGCTAACAGAGGGTTGGTTCCTCCGGAGGGCTGTGAGGGAAGACTAGATTCCAGGCGTCTCTCCCAGTTCTGGGAGTTGTCTGGCAATCTCTGGCGCTCATTGGCTTGTAGATCCATTAACTCAATCTCTGCTTTGATGTTCATGCGCTGTTCTCCCTGTGTGCACATGTGTCTGTCTCCAAATTCCCCGCTTCTTATAAAGACACCAGTCATCCTGGATTAGGGCCCACGCCATGACCTCATTTTAACTTGATTACCTCTCTGAAGACACTAGACCAAGTAAGGTCTCATTCTGAGGTAGCAGGGGGGTTAGGACTTCAACACACGATTTTGGGGGAACACGATTCAACCCATATTCTACCCAAATAAATGGTCTTCGTTCAAACCCTTGATTCAGGGTCTCTTTTCAGTGTAACCCAAAAGGAGACAGCAGGTATAAGGCTAGTGCTATTATATATAAGCTTTTGGCCTCTTATTTAAAGGGGGGCACACAAGATCTTTGTTGTAGAACAAATTCAAAGTTTGAGGTCCTGCAGGAATCTCACACACTCTGGGAGAAAAGACCTATGCTGAAGAATCTGATTCGCCCAGATATCAGTGTAAATTTCACTTTGCATCAACTGACCAGATTAAACTATCAGGAAAGGTGATTTTTGAACTTTGAGAACTAGATCTTGAATTCCTTGAAACTTTAAGTTGGAAAACTTGAGACGGGAACCAGCATAGGAGATAGATTTCCATCCTAGTGCAGAGCAGGGCTTTGGAATTAATTTAATTGATAAGCTGCCTTTTCTATTTAAAAACTTCTGGGAGCAGTTGTTGAACGGCCCAGCAGCACTCCCGAGGCGTCCGCTGAGTCTCAGGGTTTGGTGTTGAGGATGTGTTGGCTTGGCTGATTTCTCTTTTCATCTAAAGTGGCACCCACAGACCTGGCTGGCCATGGGCTTAAGATTTCAACCCAAGAGATTAAGGGAGATAGAAGCTGGAGAGTGTTTTGGTGGACGGCGGCTTGAACTTGGAGAGGGAATTAAGAGGTGAGCTCACTCCAGAAAGCCTCAAGTGTAGGCACTGAGATCAGAGGACAGAGTAGAGATTGGATCTGTATCTCTCTCGGGTTTACGTTGGGACTTTGAGAGGAGACAATGCCACTGAATGCTGAAGTTCAGAACCAGCACATTTGAAGAATTAAGTTTTTTTTTTAATTTTTTTTAACGTTTATTTACTTTTGAGACAGAGAGAGACAGAGCAGGAACAGGGGAGGGGCAGAGAGAGAGGGAGACACAGAATCTGAAACAGGCTCCAGGCTCTGAGCTGTCAGCACAGAGCCCGACGCGGGGCTCAAACCCACGAACCGCGAGATCATGACCTGAGCCGAAGTCGGACACTTAACCGACTGAGCCACCCAGGCGCCCCTGAAGAATTCAGTTTTTTAACAGACATCACCAAAGGAGTAGACACATGGTGTGCTTTAACCGGAAGCTTCACTTCCTTATAAGATTTGAGGATTTCAGGAGGAAAAATTCTCTCCTTCCCTCCCTTGACATTTATCTCAAAGAGGGCTGGGAATGTCTCAAGACCAATTGTAACCTATTTTCATTAAAATCATGAATTTCATTTATTTTTGAGATGGGAGAAGAAGGGGGAAAGTGAGTCCAGAGAAACCACAGGGTAAGGGTCACCATTCCAATGGATTGTGACATCATTTTCCTTAAGGGGCGTATATTCTATAAACACGTTTTCCCCAGAAGCCTTTGCAATTCAAAGTTAGAGAGGTGCTTTGTGCCTATACCACACACCATGAAACCTGTCAAGGAACTCGACTGTTAAGATCCAGGTGCATCCAGAAAGAGAAATTACGCACTGCAGTTAGAGTCAGGGTGACCGGGTTCCCTCAGTTTTACAACTTTCAGTTTACCTAAGTTGAGCAAATCTTAGGATTTCTTGGGTAAGGGGCTGTGCTTACTTATTAAAAAAAAAAAAGCTTTTGACACTGAAAGGACACTTGAAGCCCTGGGAACTCTTATAAATCTGAAGGGCAGGAAACGGGATCATCTCTGCTGTAAAATTAGTCAGACAAATACAGCATTTTGACGACAGGAAGACCACAGGACGTAATTGGAATTCTAACTAGGGCAGAACAACACATAGGTCATAGGAATAAACAATGTACCTTCAATGCCTTCGCATCCCCGCGGGAGGCTCACAAGGAATGAGTCACTGGGGATTAACTTCCGGAATTGAGAAGACATTAGTGACATCTGCCCTATCTCCCCGTTTCAGCTGATGCCACAATCCCACCCCATCAGAGCCCCAGAGAGTGGGCCAAGAGGCCAGCAGCCTCCTGCCCAATGGCAATCCTGCCTTGCCATTTTCAGAGGACTTTAGGGCTTCTGTTAGAACGATTGCCATTTGCAAGTGGGATGGCTTGCTCCTGATTTATTTCATTCATTTGCAAAGCTCCACCCCTTATCTCTGGATGTGTCTTGTGTCTTATCTTCCGAGAGAGAGCCCCCTGGCCCACTGATGGTAGTCTGCTGGCTGAAACTTAATTAGGCAGCTTTTGAAGTCCCCGTGGCCCTCTGGCAGCCAGCCACTATCTCACCGTGCAGACATCCCTCAGGAAGTGGTGGTGGTGGGGGGGATCGGGAGGGGCTAGAGATGTATTTTTGATTTGCGAAACAGAGCAATACAAAATGCAACCTGTCTTAAACTATATTCCTTGGGAAGCCCAGATCACCTTTGGCAAAACCAAAACATGTCAGGGTTGCGAGGAATCTTAAAGGTTGTATCATTTAAGGGTTCGGGGTGCTGGTCAAGGAAAGAAAGATGGGGACCAGACAGACGCTTGGCTGATTGGCCAAGTTCACCCTGGCTACCCAGATATCTCAACAGCTCACTGGTCCCGCAAATGGGACCCTGGGGAAAAGGAAACAGAGGAGGTGTTTCCAAGGGAGGGGAAATCTACAAAAGCCCCACCCACGTGTCCAGAAAGCAGGTGTCAGTTCACCTTGGCTGTTGCTATAGTGCTGACCTACCACAAGGTGGCAGTGAGCAAGACCACTTTTGCTTTTCTTAAAAAAAAAAAAAAAAAGTGCTTTTGGTGTTCAATTTTAGGTACCGAGACTTAGGAAATCAGGTCGACAGGGATATGGTGGTATCCTACCACAAAGTTTGGGTTCCCAATGCGATTAGCAGAAAGAACCTTCTTTCCCGTTAAGCACGCGAGAAACAGAAGTCCAGGCCTGGCTTGGCCCTATGGGACTGCTGCCCGACTGAAGAGTCCTTGGGTTCTCTGGTGCTTCTGGCACTTTCTTGCGCAGATCACTCCCACCCGGCCAGCTCAGACGCAACAAGCTGAGCATCTGAGGGTGTGCTGCTAGGTACCCAGGCCTACTAGGTTAGCTACAACGTCTTAACAAACTGTTAGAAGCCTCAGCCAGTCGCCTGTCGCCATCTTACAAAGTGGCGAGGGTGCAGTGAGCTCCTGCGAGTTGCCCTTCCTGGGACTAAGGAAGGAGTCTGGCTGGTTTCCCCCAAGTGTTACAGCATGAGCTTTGGTGGATGGATAGTGATTTCTGTTCAATTAGCGTATCAGGTATTTGGTCGGCCTGGTTGAGTGAAATGGTCAAAATATAAGCATATCCCTGCAGCAACAATCAAAATAGCATCATATCTTTTATTTATACAACATGCCATTTTGAAATCGCTTTCCTACTCATCATGTCTTGAGACTCATAATAACCTGAGGAAGCAGGCAGAGAGGCTCCAGGGGGCCTCTGAGTGAATGAGACAAAGATGTCCCTTCCTCTGGGAGTGGAGGCAAAGCCTAGCTCAGCTGGGCATCTGCTCCCACTTGCCCCTCAGCCAGATCCTCTTGTGCAGTGTACGACATGCCCAACCATACATGACAACCCTGGGTATTATCTCCATTTTTCAGGTGACGAAATTAAGGAGCACAGTTTAACTGACTTCTGCAAGGTCATATATCGTCTAGATCTTCTAGCTACTGATCCAGCATCCCCTTTACCACATATATCTCTCCTCCTAACTCACCTTCTAGCTTTGCATCAACAAATAGTCCTTTTTTTGTGGTTAAAAAAACATACACTAGGGGCGCCTAGTGGCTCATTGGTTAAATGTCCAACTTTGGCTTAGGTCATGATCTTATGGGTCTTGAGTTTGAGTCCTGTGTTTGGCTCTCTGCTGTCCGCATGAAGTCCGGTTTGGATAGTCTGTCCGCACCACCCCCCCGCCCCTCATCAGCATGTTCTCTCTCTCTCTCTCTCTCTCTCAAGATAAATACACTTTAAAAAACCCATACACTTAATATGAGCATTCCCTTTTCCTCTCCTATTCTCAACTAAATGTCCCATTTGCTGAGCCCAATAAATACCCATATCAAGACCCAGCCTTATGGGATTTTGACTCACAATGTAAAATTACATAACAAAATTTAATCCTTTGAGACTTTTAAGGCTGCAGCTGCCAACAATTAATTTGTGTTAAAATCCAAATGCATCTGGGAGAAAGTTCCATGAAATCACAGCTTTCTAAACTGTTCCTTAGAACACCAGTACTCTCAGATGAGGGGCACTAAATCACCGGGAGCGCTTGTTCAAACACAGATCTCTGGGCACCACCCCCAGAGCTCCTGATTTAGCAGGTTTGGGGTTGGGCCTGAGAAAATTTGAAAGTTTGCATTTCTAGCAAGTTCTCAGATGAAGCTACTTTAATTTCCAGAACCACAAGTTGAAGGTAAGGTTCTGGAGTATGCTAATAGGGGTTCAACATGGCTTTAGTTTATATAGATATGGATAGAGATAGAGATAGAGAGATAAAGAGATAGAGAGATAGAGAGATAGAGGTACAGAATTATGAAAAGAGCCCAAATGCCCATCGATGGATGAATGGATAAAGAAGATGTGGTATATACACAATGGAATATTACTCGGCGATCAGAAAGAATGACATCTTGCCATTTGCAACTACGTGGATGGAACTAGAGGGTATTATGCTAAGCGAGATAAGCCAGAGAAAGGTAAATATCGTATGATTTTACTCCTATGTGGAATTTAAGAAACAGAAAAGATGAACATAGGGGAAGGGAAGGAAAAAATAAGATAAAAACAGAGAGGGAGGCAAACCGTAAGAGACTCTTAAATGCAGAGAATGAGGTGTCTGGAGGGGAGATGGGTGGGTGAGGGGTATGAAGGAGGACACTTGTTGGGCTGAGCACTGGGTGTTGTACACAAGTGATGAATCACTGAATTCTACTCCTGAAACTAAAACTACACTCTACGTTAACCACCTTGAATTTAAATTAAAATAATAACAATAATATAAACATAAATATATAAATAGAACTATTCGTGCTTTCATGAAAAATTAATTCAGAAGAGAGTCTGAAAAATCCTATCACAAGCCATAAGAAGCCAGCATTGCCATCTGGGTTTATTAATTTATCCTCCAGTCATTTAAACAAACATGAATTAAGTGCTGAAAATGTTCCAGGGTCCTGTTCGCGTCCCTGGGGATTCACAGGCCGGATCCTGGTCCCCCAAGACCTCTCAGTCCATCAAGGGCACAGAGAACCAAACAGACCGTGACAACCCAATGGGCCCCTTTGCCCCGAGTAAGATGGATACTGGGCCTCTGGGGCCCGTGGGTAGTTCGGCAAGACGGTACAAGAAAGAGGAAGGTGGAGGCCAGCCCTCAAGAACCTCCTTTGGACCACTCTTTGCCTCAAAGGCAACGGCTTTTATGCTATCAGAGTTCTAGTGCTGGGGCCCCCACCGTCATAAGTACAGGTGACCTAGGAGCTCCCAGAACATCGATGGAGACCAGGGCCCATTCACGGCTGCGCGGCCCATGTCGACCCACAGTCCTGGCGTGCAGGAGAGCCCCAAGCTTGGCTTAATGCTCTGCTACCGTCGTCCTGGAATTCTTAACAATGTCGGAACCAGGGGCCCTACATTTTCACTTTGCGCCGGGCCCTGCAAAGTACGTAGCCGGTTGTGAAGGTGTCTGAAGTAGTCCTTCCATACGATCTTTTTAGCACCTGCTAAGTGTCCCACACAGAATCAGGCCTCAGAGGTTCTGGATGAGGGAGGGTGGGGTTCCTGCCGGAGGAGCTATTAGCCGAACACAGGAGACAGACACATGAATAGCAATTGACAATCCAGTGTGGGAAGTGAGGAGAAAGCGGAACACGCCCAGCACTTCATGCCCACGGGAGAGAATTTCTCTCTGCCAAAGCCATCTCAGGCTGTCAGTAGAAAGTTCTGTGTCTCCTCTCACAGTCACGGAGAACTGGAGGCCTCACTCAGGTGATTTATGGTGGGAGGAGTGGGGGAGTCTCCATCACAGAGAATATCACCCTCATGCCAAGCTGGGCTTTCAAAGTCAAGGTAATGTCATGATGTGCATTTTTTTCCCCCAGAGGCTCATCAGGGAAGCCAGGTAGTTACGACACCGTAACAGATTTCCTTTTCAAAATTTTAAATGTTTTTACTTATTTTTGAGAGAGAGAGAGAGAGAGAGAGAGGAGTGGGGGGGGGGGGGCACAGAATCCAAAGCAGGCTCCAGGCTCCAAACTCCAGCCCAATGCCAGACCCAAACTCATGAACCATGAGACCATGACCCGAGCCGAAGTTGGACACTCAACCGACTGAGCCACCCAGGGCTGTTAAAAATAAACAGATTTGTTTTTAAGTGAAAAGTCAACTTTCTGTCCTGACCCTTGAGTTGTATTTGGTGTCCTCGGCTATTTGAATGGAAGTCAGCAAATGCCCAGATCTACTGGATAGATCTGGACATTGGCCATGGACTGGACTGGACATTGCCATGTCTTGCCACAAATGGCCAATAGACCAGCTGCACAAGAATCACCTAGTATGTTTCTTAGAAAGGCAGAATCCTAAGCCCCAATCAACTCTGGAGTCTGCATTGTTTATAAAATATTCATTTATCTTGAGAGAGAGAGAGAGAAAGCAAGCGTGAGCAGGGGAGGGGCAGAGGGACAGAGACAGCGAGAATCCCAAGCAGGCTCCACACTGTCAGTGCGGAGCCCCACATAGGGCTCGATCTCACAAACTGTGAGATCGTGACCTGAGCCAACTCAGGGCTCCATCTCAGGAACCGTGAGATCGTGACCTGAGCCAAAATCGAGAGTCTGATGCTCAACCGACGGAGCCACCCAGGCCCCCCTAAGCAATGAATATTCTCAGAGCGCAGGCAAGGAGATTGGAGCCAGCTTCAGTGACTTGAGAGGAAGTGGAATTGGCTCCAGGCCCGGCAGGCCCTGCCTGATCGAGGCTCTGTCCACCTCAGTGTGGAATCTGGCTCACCACATCCCACCTCCCCACGTGTCTTAGAGCCTCACTCCTTCTCCCCGCGGGGCCCTCAACACCTGCTGTTTCCATTCATTCTAGTTTCCCCTCTTCATGGCGCACTCTCCCCTGGCTTCTGTGTAGCTGGGCCCTTCTCCTCCTTCCGACAGGCCTTCCTTGTCCTCATTCTGCCGATTCAGCCCACCCACCGTGTTCTCCGTCTCACGGCACCCCGACCTTCTAGGCCCACTACACGCTCTTTTCGTTTGCCTGTTCACTGTCTGTCTTCTGAAGCCAATGTCAGCTCCCTGAGGGCAGGGATTCTTGCCTGCCCGGTCACTGCTGTGTCCCCAGCACCTAACACCGTGCCTGGCAAAAAGGAGGCTCTCTGAATATTTGCTGAATGAGGGATGAGTGTGGTTGGACAGGTGGCTGATGGCATCCCAGGGAGAAGAGACAAACATAAGCATGTTCAAAGAGAGCCACAGCAGAGAGTGGGCCAGACCTCGCTGGCTTAGGTCTTTGAACAAGCATTTATTAAGCACCTTCTGTGTGCCAGAATTCTTCAAGGTGCTGGAGACCCAGAAGTGGACTAGGGAGATAAAGATCTCCATCCTGGGGGAACAGGGGGAACGGATCTAAAACAATAGAGCCAGTAAATAAATTATGCAACCTGCCGAGAGGTGAGAAGTACCGTGGATGTGAAAAAGCAGAGTAAGGCAAGGGAGATTGGGAGTAGATGTGGGTGAGGGCAGAATGTGGGTACTAACAGTGCAGATATCCAGGAAGGACCCTCCAGGCAGAAGGGACAGGGAAGACAGCAGCACTGAGCCTGGAGCTTTTGAGGAACACACAGTAAGAGGTCAAAGTAGCTGGAATGGGGTGGGTGGGGGGGGCCGGCAATAAGAGAACAGGTCAAAGGCTTTGGGTCTTGTAAGTCTTCACTACCCAGCATCGCAGCCACAGGGAACATGTGACTATTTAAATTTAAGTGAATTAAAAGGAAACATGAGGGCACCGTGGCTCAGGCAGTTAAGCGTCTGCCTTTGCTCAGGTCATGATCTCACAGTCCGTGAGTTCGAGCCCCGCGTCAGGCTCTGTGCGGACAGCTCAGAGCCTGGAGCCTGCTTCCGATTCTGGGTCTCCCCCTCTCTCTCTCTGCCCCTTCCTCACTTGTGCTCTCTCTCTGTCTCTGTCTCTGTCTCTCTCTCCCCAAAATAAAATAAAACATGCTTTGAAAAAATGAAATAAACTTTATACTATAGCTCCTCAGTCTCACTGGCCACATTTCACATGCTCAAAAGTCACATGTGGCCAGTGGCTGACATACTGGACCTTATAGATGCAGAACATGCCCATCACGGCAGAAAGTTGTGAGCGGCCAGCACGGCTGAAGACTTTAGCTTGTGCTCGGAGTGGGGTGGGCAGCCGTGCAGGGTTCGAGCAGAGGAGTGGTGTTCTGGCTTCTATGCTGAGGACACAGCCTAGGTGGGTAGAGACGGGGAGCTCAGGTAGGAGGCTGTTGAGGCGATGGGGGCAAGTGGTGGCTCGGCTCAGGGCAGCAGCAGAGGATGTGGGAAGAAGTGGTCAGAGACTCAATATTTTGAATGCACAGCCAACAAAACGAACTGACAGATTGCATACGGGGTATGAAAAGAAAAGAGAGGGGTCAAGGCCAACGCCTGCAAGCCAGAAGAACGAGGATGCCATCTTCTGAGAGGGGGAAGCCTGTGGGACAGAGCAGGCTCGGATGGGGAGGGAAGTCAGGAGCTTGGTTTTGGATGTTTGGAGTTTGCGAGGCCTCCAAATCGGGTGTATGGAGTTCAGGAGCACATTCTAGGCCAGATGTATACGTTTGCCAGGACACGGATGGCAACAGAGAGCCAGGACTGGGCGGGTTTACCAAGGGAGTGGCGACGGAGACCCAGGAGGAGAGAGGAGAGGGCTTGCCAGCACTGACGGCTTACATGGGGGACCAGCGGGGACTAGAGGAAGTCTTCATGGTGCGAGGAACCTTCTACCGTCTGTGGAGAGATTGGGAAGGTTTTCAGCAGGCCTGTCACGGACCAGGCGGGACTCCTATCACAATTACCAGTCATCTCACCAGGTTAAGAGAATATCTACGCAGGGAACAGCTGCAGTCCTTTCAGAGGCAAAGCCCTACATGACTGGCTCCCCCAACACTTTCACTTCCCTCCTCTGACCTCCTAATACGCCCTGAATTGTGCTCCAGCCACACACCGGCCAACACGCAGTTCCTCAAACACGGGGCTGCCCTGCCATGGGGTCTCTGCACGGGCTGTTTCCTCCACCTGGGATCCTCCTGGCTTACTTCCTCTCCTCCTCCAGCATCCTTCCCGACCACCCCTCGCTCCCGGGTACCCCTTTCTCTGCTTCATCTTTCTGCGTACGACTTCGCTCCATCCATCTGGTGCACTAGACATCTTTATTTATTTATTGACTCCCGCCCCTTACTAGGAGGCCAGCCCCCCTGAAGGCAGGGATTTTGTCTGGCTCAGTTTTGCCCACCGAGTTCTGCTCTGCATAGGAAACAGAGGCTGGCCCGTGGCGGGCACTCAACGAGTATCTCTGCGGAGTAAATCCACCAAAGAGTGTGCCCGTAGGACCGTAATCAAAAGCGTCCACGAAGGATAAACACAGAGAAGCAGGGTGCGCTGTGTTTCTCCATTTCTTTTTTTCTCAGCCTCAGAAAACCATGGACTTTTCCACTTCTCTGAGAGTTTAACAGAGTGGTGGTGGG
Organism: Acinonyx jubatus; assembly: GCF_027475565.1. Lineage (NCBI taxonomy): Eukaryota > Metazoa > Chordata > Mammalia > Carnivora > Felidae > Acinonyx > Acinonyx jubatus. The sequence goes on along the minus strand of NC_069381.1, from coordinate 10,228,525 downwards.
GCGGGGAGGGAATGAAAAGAGCAACAAAAAACGGGAGGGAACGTGGGCTAAGAGCTCACTTGTTGATTTCAGGACTACAGTCATGCCACCATCTTTCGGGGGGTGCGAGAGACAATGGGAACTTGTCATCCCACGTCCGGAGGTGACAGCAGTGCCCCCCCCCCCCCCCGTAGGTCTCCTCCTCCTCTCTCCCTCACCTTCCTTTCTGCTGTCACTTCAAATGCTGCCCCCTTTGACTTCTCTTAAATAGCCGGGTAGGACTATACAGGGGGAAGGTACGGAGGTCGCCTTTGAAAGCTGGACCAGCAGCGAGCCTCCTGCATACATCTCTCAGCAGGACAAGCATCCCTGGCTTCTCACGGCCAGCCTTGGGGGTGGGGGCTGCAGGGCACTGAGCTCAAGGCAGGTGCATCACCGGTACAGACCCTGGGAGGCAGGACAGGGGTGGGGGGAGAAGAGAGCGGCTGTTTGGCATTGCCCCCTCCTCTGCTTTCTTTAAAAAAAAAAAAAAAAATTACATCCAGTTGATCACGTTGGAAAAAACTGGACAATTATTTGTACAATGCCTTGTTTCTGACGGCCAGAGGCGAGGTGAGGAAGAGAGAACAAAGATGCGGGTCTCCCGGATTCTCCTCGTCCGGCAGAAAGCATCCTTTGCCATGATTGCTCAAAATTGCTCACTGGCCTTGGCGAGGACTTTCAAGGGAAGCCGAGGCCTTTAAACAGGCACGTTTCACTGGCTTTGTTCTGAAAATTATCCTCATCACTGTAAATATGCTCCGGTCTTATGAGTTAAGGAGCCGTAACAGACTGGCAGCAGGCTCGAGCCCGCGGGCCACGGGCTGCGGGCTGCGCGTGGGGTGCCTTTGAGCGATGGGGGGAGTGATTCTCAGATCATAAGCTGACATGGTTTTATCTAGAAGAGACACATGGCTCTCTGACTCACCGAATTTCCATGCGAGCTCTAACTGGGACGCACCAAGGGAACACGAGTGTTTTCAGAACCTGCTACACGGAGGAGGAGAATGAGACACACTTTTTATCAAATTCCCTGGAGGATAAAAGGTCTTGATTCAGGGTAGTTGGTGAAGAAGGTAAAGTGTCAGGCAGGGAAATGGCACTGAAAAATAATGATGATCAAACCAAATTAGAAACAGCTGGGTATGCCGGCGATGTCTCCGCACGGCGTCTTGGGTGACAAATAGACTCTGGGATCAGACGCACCTGAGTTAAATCCTGCTTCCTCCCCTGACCAGGTGTGCAACCTTAGGCAAGTGAGTTAACATCCTAGGGCTTTGATCGTCCTCCCGGTAAAAGGGGTCTAATAATAGTACCCACCTCTCAGGACTGGTTTAAGATCTGAACGTGTAAGTACTGGGCACAAAGAAAGCCCTCTCCAACTGCTAGCCTCCCCCAGCCCCTCACCACCACCACCATCAACATCACCGTCTGATTTAATCTCGGTTCCACTACTTAGTGCCCAAGTGACTCTAGGTAGGACATCTCAGTATGTGTATTTGTGCGTTAGCTCCCTCATTCGTAAGATGGGGATCACAATAATATTTGGCTCATGTGAAATGAGATAATTTGTGTGGAGCATGTGACTCGGTGGCTGAGGGCCCAATGTCCCATTGTTTTTAGGCCCTGCCACTATCCGCATTCTAAGATGAGGCAGCCGAGGTTAAAGCGCTTGCAGAAAGGCGAAGATTAAAGGGGGGCTCTTAGCTGCAACCTTAGGCCATGTGCTCCACAGCAGCCCCGACGACCAGGATCTGGAGCCCAGCAAGAAGTGTTAGAAGATGGGGAAGCAGGGAAGGGGAGGGGAGGAAGCCAGGAGAAAGTCTACTGAGGAACGGGATGTCACTGTAGGCCAGGGAGACCCTGGGAGACACGTGTCACACCTCTGAGCTGTCCCTCTGCAGTGTCAAGGAAGCTGGGGTGTTTATCTTCCTTCTGGCATTTGCCATGGCCACAGTTCTGGAGACTGGGAGTCCGAGATCAGGGTGCCAGGCAGGGCCGGGTTCAGTGAGGTCTCTCTCTCTGGCTTGCAGATGGCCACCTTCTTGCTGTGTCCTCCTTGTGCGCGTGTGTGAAGAGAAGAGAGAGAGAGATCTCTGGTCTCTTCTTATGAGGGCACTAATCCCATCATGGGGGCCCCACCCTCATGACCTCATCTAACCCTAGTCAAAGACCCCACCTCCAAATATCGTCTGGGGTCTGGGAGTGAGGGGGGTGGGAGGGGTGAGGGCCTCAGCATGTGAATTCTGGGGAGACAAACATTTAGTCTATAACTGCCAAGTCCATATAACAGAAACTACATGGATGAATCTCAAAAAATATTTTGCTGAATGGAAGAGACTGGGCGCTAAAACTGCATCCTCTGTTTTTAAATGAGTTTCTAGGTTAAGGCAAAACTAATCTATGATGATAAAAATCAGAAAGGGGATGGGCCCTGTGGAGGATGGCTATTGACTGGAAAGGAGCCTGAAGGAACTTTCTGGGAAGGTGGAAATGTTCCAGATCGTGACTGGGGGGAAGGGTCCCACAGGTGTATATGTGCTCAAGGCTCACTGAACTGTGCGGTGAGACCTGTGCAGTCTAAGTGAATTCTACCTCCACAAAAATCAGCATTAAAAATAAACAATTAGGGCCAGGGGAGGAGTGTTGTGAAGTTCAGGGAGAACAGAGAATTTGTGTCTGTTGTGTGTGTGTCTATGTGTGTGCATGTATGTGCACATGTGAGCATGTGTAAATGTGTATGTGTGTAAGCATGTGTGTATGCACATGTGAGTATATGTATGTGTGTATACATGTGCGTGCACATGTGTGTGTTGCGCGTGTATATATTTGCATGTGGGTTCACGTGTATGTGAGCATGCATGTGTATGAATAGGTATGCATGTATATGTATATGAGTGTATGTATATATGTGTGTGCACACATATGTGTGTGCACATGTGTGTATATGTGTGAATGTATGTGTGTATACACGTGCACGTGTGTCTATGTAAGTGTATGCATATATGTCTGTGTGTGCATACATGTGTGAATGCATGTATGTGTGTGAATGCATGTATCTATGTGTGTGTGTGCATGTGTGAATGCATATATATGAATGTGTGTGCATGTGTGAACACATGTATATATGTATGCGTGTGCATGCATGTGAATGCATGTATATACATGTGTGTGTGCATGCATGCGTGAATGCATGTATATACGTATGTGTGTGCATGCATGAATGCATATATATGTATGTGTGTGCATGTGTGAACTCATGTATATATGTATGCGTGTGCATGCATGTGTGAACGCATGTATATATGTATGCGTGTGCATGCGTATGTGAACGCGTGCATGTGTGTATGCATGAATGCACGTATATGTGTGTGTGCATGCATGTGTGAATACATGCATGTGTGTGTGCATGCGTGAGTGCACGTACATACGTGTGTGTGCATCTGCGTTACGTATATGTGTGTATACACATCCACCTATACATACACATACATACACACACACACACACACACAGTTACCTAGAAAGAAACCACAGCCAATCACAACGGTGTATCAAAGAGTCACAGGAAGGTGCACCCAAGCCCTCAGCAGGAGCCCTATATGTGTGTGCGCTGGCAGGGGAGGCCGAGGGGGGCGCTGCCAGGACCAGACATGTTTGCGTGTCTGGGTGAACAGCATCCAGCCTGAGAGACTGGTGTGATTAGGGTACCGACGCCCATGGAGTTATATCAGGGAACTCCTAGCTTTTCTCTCCCGTCTTGGTGAAAAAAACCAACAACAACGGCAGTTTCTCAGGGCAGCAGAATCGAACTGTGCCGTACATCTCACAATTTACATAGTTGGTTTCATGTACTTTTGGCAGTCCAATCACATTGCCAACAGTGACGAGCAAAAGCTGTTTGCCTGCGAAGTCACAGGGGTGTGTCTGCTGCTCCCCCACCCTCCCCGCTGCTGTGAGGCTCACGCAAAGTCCAGAGTTGAGGATGTGGGGTGAGAGTTACGGTCTTTGATTTCAGCATGGTTCTGGGTGACCTTCCTCTGCACGCCAGCGTTTGAGTCTCCCGTCGTCTGCCACACCGTCCCTACCTGCCCTCCAAGCAGGGGCGTGCAATGTCCCGAGGCTTGAGTAAAGATGTCGCCTCCATCACTACTGACAATATATACAATACCCAAGCTAAGAAAGCTTGTTAGGCTTGGTTTTGGATAAGTTAACGAGTTTCACCATTTGTAAGACAGACCCCAAAATGCCCATCTCCGATGGCTACTCTCAGGGTTGAATGAGAAGCTATCGCCACGGCCAGTGTGCCAGGTGAGTGCTGTGGGCAGAGAGCTTCTCTCTACCGCACTCTCAAAATCACCACCTGATCCAGATGTGCTGGCCTGTCTTTATACGCTTTCTTCTTTAATGTACTCATTCAATCGTTCACCCATTCGTTCATGTATTCATTCCATCACTCAATGAATATTTATCGAACATTTATAATTACAAACTGTGTAAGACCCCTGATGAAAAGGAGCATAATTTTCTGGTTGTGTAACTGCAGCGCTTGACTAAGGCTGTAGGGTCAGGGGGGCTTCCCTAAGAAGGGGGCATTTGAAGCGAGATCCGAGCACGGGGAGGATAAGCATCCTGTATGTCTGCCCATTCCAGCCTCTGCGGCTTTGCCCAAAAAAGGAGGGCTTTGTCCCCTCTCCTTTCCACCAATTCCAGTCCTTTAAAGACCCAGCTCGATTTCTGTCCTCTCTGGGAGTCCCTTCCCAACAAGGCTGCCTGTGCCCAGCACCTGCTGAGGGGCCCTTTAGGAATTGGAGCCGGTCTCCCACAACCCACAAGTGAACAGAACGTGCTATCCTCTGTCTCAGTTGTGTGTCTCATCTCCCCAGCCTAATTAGAAGCAGAGGGCAGTGGCTGTCCCCTCCACCTGCCTCTCATATACCCTCCATGATGCTGGCCACCAAGAGGATAGAGACTATTTGCTGACTCAACCTCTGTGTGGACAAATGTCACATCACGAATGAATGATGTCAGCACCGGCTGCGCACAGAGGTGGGGTGGTATAATTAAGACCCTGACAGCCCTCTCGTTCACTGGCTAATTTGTTCTTTCAATGAGTCTTCCCTGGCTATAATCCATCAGGTGCTTTTCTAGATGCAGGTGCTATTCTAGATGCAAGGGGATACACCGGGGAATCAAAGATCCTTCCTCTGGATGAACTTCGTATCTGGCAGAGCCCAACACAAAGCAACCAACATATAAATAATTTAATTCTATAATAGGATAGAAGGTGATAAAAGCAAAAGGAAAACAAAAATTGGCCAGGCGATGGAGTTTGAGAGGTCACAGGGCAGAGGTTGTGGTGGCAAAAGGTGTTACAATTTTAAGTAGGGAAGTCATGATAAGTTTCTCCGAGAAGATGACATTTGAGCACATTCTTGAAGTCAGACATGTGCTCACTTGGGAGAAAGTGTTCCAGATAGAGGGAATGGTCCATGCAAAGGCCCTGATGCAGGAAACTGAAACTGCCTGGTCTGTGGGAGGACCAGCCAAACAAATGTGGTTAAAACTGAGTGATCAGGAGATATGGGAGTGGAGGTTGAGGAGGAGATAAGGCAAAGCAGGACCACGGAGGACCTGTGGGCCTCACAACATATTTGGCTTTTACTCCTGGTGAAACAGGTTTGTGTCCTAGCTCTGTTAGTTGTGGGAACCTGGGAGATCAGTTCAACGCTCCAAGCCTAGTGATCTCATTTGGACGAGAGCAGTGATGCTGCTCCTGGTAACATCAACTCCACCACAGGTGGCTGTGGTGGGAATGACCTGAGATAAGGCTCTCAGTCCAATCATCGAAAGCCCGTAACTCCCTAAATGGGACACAACTGTTCGCATTTGTTATTATGGTGGCATTGCCATTTCTATGATCTCTATTAATTTTGGAAAGGGAAAGGCACTACCCTTTAGTGAACACCTTCTGTTATTCACAGTAGGTACCTTCCCTGAAATCCCAACTAAGCCACCTCCCGAGTCCTTGGGAGAAGAGGTCCGACCCCTCTTTTCATTGATGAGCAAACCAAGGTTCCAGAGAAGTGAAGTGACTGAGGGTCCGACAGTCAGTTGATGGTTCAGCAGGACTTTGAAGACTCACCACTTTGTACTCAACTGGAACAAGAGGTTAGGGAGCAGAACATAACTGCAGCATTAGAACGTTTCTGCCAATGACGCCCTCACTGACAAGAATGCCCTTTGTGTGAACAGAGTGCAGAGACCCAGGAGGGCCGTGCGGACACCCATTCCTTGGAGATGCCGATGGGATTTCACATGGCTGTTCTTAGGAGTGTCCATCGTCTCCATTCTGTTCATAACTTAAAATCCAATTTTCTAGAGCTTTGCTGGAAGATTCTTGTTATCGGAGAATAGAAGCCATCATGAATTCTAAGTACCAGTACAGACCTCAATATTTAGATACTTCCTGAAGCTATTCTGGCCACACCATGGAAAGGAAGAGGGATGGCTTGGGCCTGGGTCCAGTATTTCTGCTCTTGTCCAGAAGGAAGAAATATTGGCATGTATGTATAACCAATTTAAAGGCTTTGCAGAATTTAGAAAAAAATATCTGTGTGGAGTTCAATTTGAGCTCAACATAATGAATTGTTGGTACTGAATTCTGGTTTGATCTGATTGGATGTAGCTATTTCTCCCATGTCCTTTCCACACTTGTTTTTTAATGGCAGAACTTACAAGGACATTTTAGAAAGCCTTAAAGTTTCTGATTTGCAAGGACATTTGAATGGGGGGGGGTGACATGCCCCACAGGACGTGTATAAGCACCCAAGCTACCATATGTGCTCCCTCAACTGAATGCATGGGCCTTTCTGAGCTCATTTATTAATCTGAACTCCTGAGCTAGCACCTCAAAGAGTAATGGAATGTTCTGGAATGTTCTGGAATCCATTCTGAAGAGCCTGAGCTGCAGTCCATCGCAGTAGAACACATTAGGAAGAACATCGTCTGAAGTTCATTTACAGGTGATCCACTATGAATCTGTGTAATAATTTATATTAACAAAGACCTAGAAACTTGAACACAACCACGGGATGAAGAAACCTGCAAAATTTTGCCTTGACATGAGCCTGGACTTGTGTGTGGGCAGCAAACACCCAGCAACCACGTTCTCCCTAAATTGGAACAACAGTGCAAATCCACAGTGACCATCAATTCTGTATGGACTACACCTTGGACTTACACTGACAAATATATTGATCACATACACAACACACCCACACATGTATTGAATGCTTTTCTATCTGTTACTCTTCATTCCAGTTGGTCAAATGGCTGATTCTTGAGTAGTCACACACCACTGATGTCCCCCATGGAAAAGGGCGAACCACAGCTGGGTCAGCCTGGTGTCTCAGCCCCCTACTCATTTGCTCATTTGCCAGATTCTGGGCACATAGTTGTGAGGTGGTCAGAAAAAGTCCCTGCCCTCATAGAAGTGGACCATCAAGTGGGGTTGAGGGGAGGAGACAGACAACAAACCCCAAATGGGTAAGTCCTGGGGTGATATATACCATGCAGGAAAATACAGTGGGTGAATGTCGCAGAGTCAAGGTAGAGGGGATAAAGGATAAAGGCTTGCTGTTGTAGACAGTTGTCAGGGTAGACCTTTCTGATACATGACGTTGGAGCAGAGTCCTGAAGATGCTTGGTGTTTGGGGAAGGGCCAGGAGCCCCATGTGGCCAAAACAGAGTGGGCAGGGGTGAGAGGAAGGGAGAGGAGGTCAGGGAGGTCATGAGGCTGTACAGACTTTTAGTCTGAGGGAGCTGAGAAGCCACCCTGTTCAAAACAGTCTCGCACTTAAGCTGAGATTTAAAAGATGGGATGGGTAAGAGGGGTGCAGTATAGGGTGTTAGTCAAGGGCGTGGAATCAGACAGACTTAGGTCTGAATCCCAGCTCTGCCACCGACTAGCTGGGTGGCCTGGGACAGACCATGCAACATCTCTGAGTCTCAGTTTCATCACCTATAAAATGGGGCCCATAATGCCTCCCTCACCAGGGCCATTGCAAGGACCAAAGTAGATAGTGAATGTGGACCATCCGGTTCAAGGTTGGGTCCCCAGGGCTTGAGAGATGTCCCAGTCTTATCGCACTGTTGTTTTTATCCTTTAGAGATTTGACTCTGGTCCCCAGCACCCCAGCTAGGGCTTATGATGTCATGGCAGGGCCTTTCCTGGGACTCTGTGGGGTGAAGATGTAATGGCAACTCTTGAGTTCACCAAGAACCTCCTTCTTGGTAAGCTGGCTCCTAGAGAAGCAAGGGAATACCACGGCTGGAGCTCTCACTCGGGAGATGAAGAAGACTACCCAGTTTTCTGGATGCCCTCAGCTATGACAGGAGCTTCCTGGGGCTTTGGAAGACGTCAGGGCAGGCTCCATTTCCTGTAGCCTGACCCTAAAGATAAGCATTCAAATGCCAGGGGAGAGCACGGGCCTGTCTTGGCCAACCCTTGTCCATCTATCTGGGTTCAGGCTGGCCTTCGGTGAAGTCATGGACACAGGAATGGCCCCTTTTGTCCCGCTTCAGGTCTGAACAGGGCACCTTCAGTGAGTCCCCAAAACCCACCTGGTCAGATATCTTCAAGGGCCAGAGGGAACTCCGTTTTGTTAAAGTGACACGGTTTTTCACGATGTGCTCCTAACAGAACTTTCCAACCTGCTGGAGAATGCCCAAAATCCAAAGCTAATGTAAGAAGGGCTTATATTAAACCAAAGCATATTTGTCGACCCAGAGATCAGGTTGGCAGTGGCTCAGCAAGCAACAGGGACCTGGAAATCTATCTGGTCCTTCTTTCCTCTGGCAAAGCAGCTGAGGAGTCTTTAGTAGGACTCCCTGGAGGTTGGGCCAAAGACGTGAGAAATGAGAGTGGCTTGGAGGTGCTGCGAGAATGGTTTAGATGAGCAAAGGGGTCCTTCGCAATATAAACATCTTGAATATCTCCCTGGTGTTTGCCCTTACAAGGTCTCCTGTGTGTCTGTGACTTTGGGGACCATCATGTGTAGGGCAAGTTGTGCACTGCACAATTCCAGAGGGCACCCTTTAAGTCTGTGTCCATGCGAATGGTCCTCAACAGGACGTGCTGTGGTGGCTGTGAGCAGTGTGGGTGAACTTCGTCTTGCAGGCAAGGGGGCTCGCTTGGTGGGGAGCAGCGTATCTTGGTGAAAAGGGCCTGGACCATGACCCCAGACCTGCGCTTAAATCCCAACCCTCTTATTTGCCGCAGACTCGCAATGAAGGGCCTAACTTCTCTCTGCCACAGTCATCTGATCTGCAAAATGAAGTAATTCACCTTCTGAGCTCCGCCACGGAGGGGAGGAAATGAAACAAGCTATACGGACTTTAATAATCTTGAGGGTCCTCTCTGTGGAGCGTAATCCTGGTGCCATTACACACTCTGTGATGTGCGGACCCTCATTCCCTAGCAAAGACAGTTGAGATTTAGAGAGTTTAGGCAGCTTGCCCAAGGTGGTCACGTTCGTTGGGCCCCTTTCGATTTTCTCAGAAAGCCAACTCAAACTAGCTCCAGCAAAAGGTTGGATTTTGTTGTGTCAGGTCATAGAAGTGTTGCCTGCAGGCACCTCTGTATCTAGGTGCTCAACGTATGTGCCCAGCAGTCCAGCTTGCCCATCTACTCTGGGTTCTTTGGCTGTTGCCATGGTTGCCTTCATTCTCAGGCAGGGGCTCTTCCTGTGCAGACAAGGCTGGCGTGGCCAGTTTCTGGCTTATGTGGCCTTTTAGTGCCTGCCTTCTCCGAGAGAGAGAAAGTCCCTCCTTCGCAACAGTTCCAGCCAAAGTCCCAGGAGACGGCTTTGACTGGCCAGGCCTGGGTCACAGGCTCACTTCTGGAGCCAGGGTGTAGGAATCAGGCCACGGGCAGCACATGGAGAGGAATTAGATTCCAAAGGGATAGGTCCACTGTGGTTCCACAGTGGATCCATGCAGGAAGGGGGTGTGAATCCAGCAGCACCTTCTTGTCAGTGAATGGTGTCTGCTAAATACACCCACCGTGTTACCGTTATCACCGTGACTACAGGCCTTGTGGGTAACTCAGGTCTTCAGAAGCTCGAATTTCTGGATAGCATTTGAAATTTTTCCTAAGAGGTTCTGTACCTACTAGGAGTGGCCTTATTTCTGTGCCAGAGGTGTTTTAACAGGAATGCAAATTAACAGATGTGAACACACAAGAAAAAGTATAAAGTGATGTGATGCCAACTATTTCAAGATACCATCACATCGTGACCCTACGGGGAAAAAAATGAAACTATACGCTATTTCCTTGTGTTTTACAGAGGAGGAAATAGAGAAGAAGTGTTTAAATAATTTGACCAACTGCAACCTGAGGTCTGTGTTCAGGCAAGGACGAAACCCAAGCTTCCTGATCCGCAGCCCAAAACTCATCAATGGACAATGTTTCTCAAATTCTATTCCAAGGAACGCCAGGGTTCCAAAGAAGTGCATTGCTGGGGCAGGTGATAAGCAGGCAGGGCCTTAGAATCTTCCAACCAGTTTCCATGGGACTAGCTCCTTGCCTTTTCTGCTTATAGAAATAATAACTTGTGCAAGTTTTTAAAAAATGTTTGTTTATTTATTCCGCGAGAGAGGGAGAGAGAGAGAAAGAGAGAGAGAGAGAGAGAGAGAGAGAGAGCAGGGAAGGGGCAGAGACAGGGAGAGAGGGAGAATCCCAACCAGGCCAGCAAAGAGCCCAGTGCAGGGCTTGAACCCATGAACCGTGAGATCATGACCTGAGACGAAACCAAGAGTCGGACACTGAACCAACTGAGCCACCCAGGTGCCCCAATAATAATTTGTGCAAGTTTTGTGTGGAAAAAAGGTTTCACTGTTCTTAAGAGTTACCAAACCACTGCTGCAGACCAAGTAAGCCCCGAGACAAAGAAGCCCCGACCTATTTCACAGTCAGAAGTTGAACAGAGTCGGGGAATATAATCAGATGACCTTCCATAGGGGAAACGCTTTTTCTACCAGAATCCTAAGGGGAACGTAAGGGACTAAAAGCTGAGCTTAGGCAATGGTCTAAGAATGTTCACATGGCCCACAGAAGGATGGTCTGTAATCTCTGAGAGACCCACCTCCCTCCTGGACCACACAGTAGAAATTCACCAGCGGTGAGGCTTTCGGCGCATTACATTTCTGGGCATAAGGATGTTACATAGATACTGTATGGCTGAATTTGAATGTAAGGCATCATCTGTTTTTAACCCTTTAGGGGGCAATCTGGACCAACTACAACCATAGAGTGAGATTCTTCAGTTTGGCTTTCTTCCCTTGTTATGTACAGGAGAAAGACAGTAACAGAAACAAAATGCAAATACCTGCTTGGTGTATATCACCAAAAATAAAGCCCTAGAAGGGCAGGATACTGCCAACTGATGCTGGAAGTGTCTTATGCACTGTGTGGCCCTTTGCTCTGGGCCAGGCTAATACTGTAAGTGTTCTGCCTATGCTGTTGAAGGAAACGGAGGTCTCCTCCCCACTGGGCTTGTTATAGTGCTCGTTCCTAGGGCAGTTAGCTGAGTAAACACAGATACACACAGATGTCCTTCGAAGCATACTCGCATCAGATCTCATCAGAACACAGAATCTGGAACTCACCAGCCAGAGCCAAAACACCGGCTACAACTGAAGTTTAAAATGACAAAGGTAAAAGTATGGATTTGCCCAGTTTCTTCTCTGCTCGCTGTGGTCTGGTTGAATGGGTTCCTTCACCGATGAAATTCCTCAGAACTTTTGCTCTGCCAACACACGCGGAGAATATCAAAGACAGACCTTCCAAATCCCAGCCGCTGAGGTTTTAAAAACTCATCTTGCAAAGTGATGACACTGGTTTTAGAGAATTAGCCTGAGATCCCCCAGTACCACACACACATTCATTACTTTATTATATACACCTTCTCATTGGGAGGTCATTTCCCGCATCATAGGAAACCACCTGGAACACAGGTTGTCGCTGAAAAGCTCATTTGTAGCTGTTCATTTAGACACTGGAAATGTCTAAGAGACCCTAAACCCAGTGCTCTACAGGGCAGTTAGGGGGCCCAAGGCCCACGTCAGCATTTTGAAAAGAGATACACACAGGAATTTTCTGGCTCAAAGGGCCTGGGAGACGCTTCTTGGAGAGTTACCATGCCTCCCAGCACAATAAAGGTTGTGTGAAGTTTTGGATAAAGACACCTGTTCAACCATATTCAAGCCAGAAGTTTTCAAACTTCTAGATCGAACCTGCTTATAATCCAAAGACTACCATTTGGGAAATGTGGGTTATGGACCATCTAATATCTCAGGATCACAGTTCTGTCATTGCCCTAATAGGATAACAATAAATATATCGGCTGGGCTTAGCAGGGTGTTTATAGGAAAGAACGTTGCAAGTGCTAACCAGGGATACGGACATGTGTCATCTCTCACGGTGGCTCTCCTCGCCTTCTCCTAGGATGGAGATTTCAAAGCCATGGTTGGAAGATAGATCATCTCAATGAATATTTTAAAACTCATGGGGAGCTCTTCCCCGAATAAGTGCGAGAACAATGATTTATCACTGATAGAAGGTGATTACAACCATTTACATCCTCTTAAGGCACATTGTGTAAGATGGATCCCTACACAGAGAGAATATGCCCTAATCCCTGAAATCCAGGAAAAAGGCGAATTCTTTATGGAGCAGCATGAACAGGGCACAGGCCTCGGGCACTCCTGTCCTGTGACAAGAGAGGTATTTGGAGGGGCAGTGGCTTCACAGGCAGTAGTAAGATGAGAGACGGCAGGGGAGGGGGGAAAGAACACAGACTTCAGACTGAGATCCTGTCTTTCCCATTTTCCCACTTTGTGACTTTGAGAAAGTCATTGGCTTTCTCTGAACCTCAGTTTGCTTCCCTGTGAGATGAGAATCAGAAATTATCTTTACAGGGTCGTGGTGAAGAGTAAATAAGACATATTTGATAGTGTGTGGTTTTCACTGGCAAGGTATGCTCTGCATAGTGACCCAGAGCTACCAAAAGACAAACTTCTTCCTCTTGAAAATGCTCCATAAAACTCACATAAAGGGCCCCTGGGTGGCTCAGTTGGTTGTGTGTCTGACTTCTGCTCAGGTCATGATCTCACAGTTCATGGGTTCGAGCCCCGTGTTGGGCTCTCTGCTGACAGCTTGGAGCCTGGAGCCTGTTTCGGATTCTGTGTCTCCCTCTCTCTCTGCCCCTCCCCTTCTTCCACTCTGCCTCTCTCTGTCTCTCAAAAATAAATAAATGTTAAAAAACAAAGAATGAAGACTACAGGATCAATTGTCCTTCCCCATATGCTTACTGAGCACTCAATATGGACAACTGAACTTCAACAACAAGCCGGGGGCGTGCAGACAAGAATTCCCAGGGGAACAGTTCCTGGGTGGGGAGGGGGTCATCACGAGCCTCCAACTGGCCACGATTTCTGCACATGCAGAAACCTGATCTTTATTTGTATTCACAGAAGAGTCCTGGTGATGTACTCTCCAAACACACAAGACATGGAGAGATGAACCAGAAGCTAATTTCATGACTTCCTGGTGGAAGAAAACCCTGACTTCAGCATTGACAGCCCTTTGGCCTGCTTTACTTAGATCCAACCGCAGACAAGAAGTGGCTTGGAGACTATACAATCAGAAGACAGGAGTCGGATCTCCTAACAAATGCCTCCCTCTCGTCAGGAAAGTCGGATTAATTGTCTAAAAAACAAGGCTTGCTCCCTAGAAAGTCTCATTTTCCTCGCTTGGTGCTGATAAATTCTGACAAATTCCTAATCTCCAATTTCATTTTCCTTTTCTTTGCACCAAGAGCACCAGAAAATTTACAACATGCGTCCGTAGGTACAATTTTCCACAGAATTCTAAGCAGAATTTTTTTTTATTGCTTGCGCGCTGATGGTAACAGTAGCAGCCGCCATCCACTGAGTGCTTACTATGTGCCCCACACACTGTAAAATACTGTAAGTTACGCTATAATCACCATAACAAGCCTGCGCAGCCCTAGACTTTACTGGTGGGGAAACCAAGACTCGGGGAGGTTAAGTAACTTTCCCTGGGATCATGCAGCTGTCAAGTTGTGAAGCTAAAGTCTAAACTCAGGCCTTCCCGACTTCTCATCCACTCTACCTTCAGTAAGATTTTTCCAGGGTCCTATAAGGCTCACCTCTGTTGGAACCACAGGTCATTTGAATGGCTATGGGATAAACCCTAGTTCCATTAGCAACTCTGGATGGAACATCTCCTGTGATGGACATGTCTAGGGATGCCAAATCTTTATATGTAGTTCTCTTGCAGTTTCTGTTACAGATGATGACACTTTCTGATGGCCCCAAAGACTGGAACCATTTTTAGGGTCCGCCTTACACAGCCCGTGCCTCGGGTATCCGCACAGTCTCCTGCTTTTGCGCTAGCCAGGAGGGAATAGCTTGCTTCACTGATGGGCATTTGAAGTGATGTGTTTCACTGACTCCCTGGCACTGTTTAAATGCACTGGATACTGAGAAGCCAAAGCTAGTTTCCCTAGGGACGTCTTCATTCACCTTTATGAGAAGGTGGAGGTCAATGGAAGCATCTTTCTTTCCAAATCAGCAGCGAGAGAAAGGTCAAGAATCGTACTACAGTGCTTTGCTTTTCCGAACAGTCGCATTGACTCAGTAGCCAGATGCAATGGGCTTCAAAAAAAAAAAAAAAAAAAAAAAAAAAAAAAAAAAAATCCCCTGCTTAAAGGCAAGGGGTTATCAGTTTAATAATACATGATGAGAATACCTAAGGGGCTATCATTTGTTTGTGTAAATGACAAATTGAAGCAATCATTTCTTTTTTTTTTATGTTTATTTTTGAGGGAGAGACAGACAGATTGTGAGCGGGAGAGGGGCAGAGAGAGAGAGAGAGGGAGACCCAGAATCGGAAGCAGGCTCCAGGTTCCCAGCTGTCAGCACGGAGCCCCACGTGGGGCTCGAACCCACAAACCTGCAAGATCACAAGCTGAGCCGAAGTTGGACGCTCCACCGACCGAGCCACCCAGGCGCCCCAGCAATCATTTCTTATATTACCGTCTAGGTCAATGCTTTCTAATTCGCTGCTGAAATGTCACTGTGGCACGACTGGACCGTCACTCGATGCCGTGTCAAGAAGTCGCCCTCCAGTAACATTCGGTGATATTTCCTATCAAAGCAGAACCCATCAGTGTGCAGTCCTGCTCGGCAGACACGGCTGGAAGGAAGTGCAAATCGGTGACATCCCAGGGGCATCGGACACGGGACGGCTCATCATCAGGTGGTGCCACACTGCTGAATCGGTCACGGGAATCCCCGCACGAGGCACTGCCGTATGTGCTGGCACAGACCCGGGGCAGCGAATGTCCAAGCAGCCCGTTGTGTCCTCGGCCCCTTGGCTACGCTTTCTCTGGCATGTGTTGTGTCTCCCCCTGGCCTGCCCACAGCCCTTGGAATCTGTCTTCGTTTCATCCCCCCTTCCTCTTGTCGGACAGACTGAGAGGGACGCCAGTGACGTGCCTGGTGGCATGTGGGCCCTCTTTGGAGGTGGGCACGCTTTGGAAGTAAGATTGTCACCATAGTGCGGGTTCTTCCAGCTGCAGATCCGAGGCAAGGACACAAGTGAAAAAGGGTTCACCGGGGAAGCAGGGCTAACACTGATAGGGAGGTGGGGAAGGGATCCGAGGGAGGGCAGACTGCCTACAAGTGTCTCCTAGTGTGGCACCCAGGTGGCTCCATCGGTGAAGCCTTTGACTCTTGATTTCGGCTCAGGTCACGATCTCACGGTTCATGGGTTCCAGCCCCACGTCGGGCTCTGTGCTGACAGTGCAGACAGAGCCTGCTTGGGATTCTCTCTCTCCCTCTCTCTCTGCCCCCACCCTGCCTGCGCTCTCTATCAAAATAAATAAATTAACTGTAAGAAATTATAAAAAAAACAAAAAGTGAGTCCTATTAAACCTGCCACCTCGGATGGTGCCTGAAGATGAATCTTAGGGGAAGCTTCAGGAAATGGTGCAAAGCACAAGTTTCAGAATGATTCCGGCCAACTCCTGAGGCCCGTGGGTTGATGGCCGCATTCCTTATTAGCACAGCTGGTCTACCACTTGGAGGCAGCACAGCTTTGGGACAGTTCTGGTGGGAGAGGGGAGGAGAGAAGGAAGAGCCTTCATCAGCACAGAGATGCAGCCAATAGCAGCTGGAAATCAACCGGAGCACCCAGAAAGGTCCGCAGAACACGGACAGGGCAGCGACTGTCTGTTTCTACCCGCTGTACATGAGAGAGCAAATCTGTCCAAGATCGTCCATTTTGCCTCCAAAACATTTCTTGGTCCTGTCCACTTCTCTGCCTTCTACGGCTGCCCTAGTCCTAGTGAGTCTTATCTCCTTAGTGTCTGGATTAATACAACAGCCTCTGGGCTGATTTTCCTACTTTGACAAGTTTCAAAAAAATGTAGGTGACAATAAAATAGTTCCTGCCTACTGGGAAAAACAAAGAGAATTCATGTCGCGGCCCTATGTATCCACCATGGAGCTTTGCCGCATCTCAACACATCTTGCCTCCCTTCCTTCCTGAATGGCATTAAAGTTTTGTAGATGCAACCGCAGCTCTCTGTGTGTTATTTCTTGATCTCCTTCTCCTCCAATCCTCCCAGGGGAGTCGAGGTTTATCACTGCCACGCTGGCTTCTCTATTTTTGCTACCTAGGTATGTATCCTAGACACGTAGGTATGGCATGTGTATATAAGGTGGCTTCCTTTTTTTTTTTTTTTTAATTACTAAATTGACATCATTCTGAAACTTTTTTTTTTTCTTCTGGGCATTACATTTTTGCAGCTGTATCCCCACTGATGCATGCAGCCCTCATTCAATCATTCTGACTGCTGTGTAGTATTACAGTGTGCAAAGGACACTGCAAATTTTCATCGGTTTTTCTGTTAGGGGGTTACAGGCCGCCCCTCTCCCCAAGCACCACAGAAAGGTTCCCCCCCCCCCCCTGTTACGGATAGTGCCGCATTAAGTATTTTTTGGCTTTACCAGTTTCTTTATAAGCATGCGGGAATCTTTTTTGGGTATGTTCTTAGAATTGGAAATGCTGAATCTTAGAATATATGCATCCACAGTGTTACTAAATATTGCCAAATTCCTCTCTAAATTGAACTAATTTGCTCTCCCACGGACAGCGTAGATGGAGTTCTGTGTCTCTACCTCCTCACCAACTCTTAGTGTTGTCATTACTGATTTTTGCCAGTCTGGTCCAAAACATGTCATGAGCCTTGGACGTTACTCTTCCCTGGCTTTCTGCCCCTCCTGGAGCATCTGGACAGATGGTCCCTGCCAGGGTTGACGGGGGTGGAGTTCCTCTTGCTTCACCAGGCACTGCCCTGATGACTGGTGAGGTTTAACACCCTTCTTCTGTGCTTATAGGCCATTCAGGTCTTTTGTGAATTTTCTATCTATACCCCTTATCTTCAAGTCTATCATATTATCCAGCTTCTTCTTACTAAATCATGTATTTTTTCAATATTCTGGATGCTACCTGTTTGTTTGTTTGATGTGTAAGTACCTATTTCCACTCTGGTTTGTGTTTTTTACTTTGCGGTGACTTCTGTTTTCTAGATATTTTCAAGTGCAACACAGTCAGATTTACCATATTTTCTTAATCATTAGTACATTTTGAAGAAATGTCATAGGATATTTTCCCATATTGTCTCTTAAATGTGTTAAAACTTCACCTTTTAAGTTAAGTTTTCTCTACTTGGGGTTGAGTTTTACGGATTGAGGTAAGGATCTAATTGATTTTTTTTTTTTTTTTTTTTTTTTGCATGCAGATAAATGGCAATCCCAGTTCTACTTTTTTTTTTTTTTTGTCAGTTTGTGCTTTTTCTCACTGATTTATAATGCCACCCCTATTGTGGATTAAGTTCTCATATACGTATGGGATTGGGTCTGAGAGCTCTGTTTCATTCCATGGATAGATCTGTCTGTCTTCGAGTCAATATCATACTGCCTTAATTCCTACAACTTTATAGTGTCTATTTAGGAGGGAAAGTCCCTTCCCATACTGTTCTTTTTAAAAGTTATGTTGCCTCCTTGCTTTTCTACATAAATTTCCGTGGAAAATTCTGTGGAATTTTCTGTGGAAAATTCCGTTAGGTTCATGATTAGAGTTATATTAACTTTATATACTGATTTGGGAAAATTTCCATTTTAAAACATGGATTCTTTCCACTAATGAATATGGCCTATCATTTCCATTTCTCTGGGTCAATAAGTTATTCATTACTCCATAAAGGCTCATTTCTAGGCACCTTTAAGTTTTGATTGCTAGTGTATATGACACCTTTTTAAAACTGTATTTTCTAATTGTTTTGGCTGATGTGTATACTGACTTTTGTATATCTGAGCTCATTCCCAGCAAAACTGCTTAATTCCCAACTTAGTTTTTATTAGTTGGTATGCACAGCCTTTGAGTTTTCTAGGTAGAAAATTAATTGTGTTTTTTTTTTCTTTCTAATTCTTGAATATTTGAGCACTTTTATTTTAGGTGTCTCCTGATAAAAGCAGAGAACATGTAGATTTCGTTTATTCATCAGGGAATCTGTCTCTTAAATGCTGGGATTAGTTTGTTTATATTGTTTGTGATTCTTGATAGAGTTGGATTTATTCACTGATACATTGGGATTTATTTTGCCCCTTATTTGTGCTCGTTGGATGTTGTGTGTGTTCATTTGACTCTTCCCCCTTTTCTTCCATAGTACCTACTGTATTTTCCATTCCCTTTTAATCTAACGTATTGCTGGGGCACCTGGGTGGCTCAGTCGGTTAGGCTCAGGTCACAATCTCACAGTCTGTGAGTTTGAGCCCCGCGTGAGGCTCTGTGCTGACAGCTCAGAGCCCGGAGCCTGCTTCAGATTCTGTGTCTCCCTCTCTCCCTGCCCTTCCCCTCCTCGTGCTCTATTTCTCAAAAATAATAAATGAAACATTAAAAAAAATAAAGAGCTAGGAAGGATACATCCCCATGGCTTATGGGCCTGGAGTCCTTCCGCAACATACAAATTTCAATACTCAGAAAATCCAGGCCCTGGCAAAAGTGGAAGAGTTTGCATAGAATGGTTAATTATAATCAAATCATTAAATTTCTCTCCTTCACAGGTCCCCACGAGGGTGTCATTCTTACCTTGTGCAAGTCCTGGCCCTAGGGACAGCTCCTTGAGAATTAGGTACCTGCCTGCCTTAACTAAAGTCAAGCAAACCCCTCCCCCAGCTCCCTAGGGAGGTGATACACTGAGCTGAGAGGTGTGTAAGTAAGTAAAAGCCACACGCAGAATCCACACATAGTAACAAATAATGGAGTCTTAAAAAAACAAATTAATTTTCTTATTGTGAAAACAATATAATCACTTTCCAGGAGCTCTAAAAATAGAAAAAAGAAACCAATCATAATTTAAGACCTACCATAAGCCGGCGTAATCATTCTAGTGCATATATGTCTGGTTTTTAAAATCATATTTAGTTACAACCCAGAAATTCTTTGCTTAGGAACATATCCTAGAGAAAAATGTAGAGGTGGGTCCCAGCTGCTATGGACCAGCCTGTTCACAGGAGCACTGTTCAAACGGAAACGCAAGCAGAGACCCAAATATCCATTGACAGGATGGACGCTCTTCAGGGCTGTCTGAATACCCACAACCACACGCAATGGCATGGGGTGAATGTTGCTAATACAGTAAAGAGTGAACAAAGCAAGTCTAAAGCTACCATTTTTATGAAGCACAAAAACAAGCAAATCTAAGCAATGTTTGGACGCTCACACATGACTCCTAAAACGACGTAAAACAAACAGAAGAGACTGAGAAACAACATTCAGACAGAATTCTGCTGATTTGTGCGGTAATTACATACCGAGCACTTACTAAGTCCCGGCTCCCCTGATTGTTCTTTGTAGGCAGCAACTTACGCTGCACTCCAACTCTATGAGCTATTTACTACCGTCTAGAGATGAGGAAACCAAGATGCAGAAAGGGTAAGTGTGATGGATAACTTTATGTGTCAACTTGACTGGGCCGTGGGATGCCCAGACGTGTGGTCAAACATTATTCTGTGTGTTCCTGTGGGGGTGTTTTTGGACAAGCCTACTATCTAACTCAGTAGACCAAATAAAGGAGATTGTGCTCCTTAATTAGGGTGGGCCTCATCTAATCAGTTGAAGGCTTGAATAGAACAAAAAGGTTGACCATCCCCCTGAGTAAGAAAGAATTCCTCCTGCCCAACTGCCTTCAGACTGGAGCACTGGCTCTTCCCGAGTCTCCAGCTTGTCAACTCACTCTGTGGATCTTGGGACTTGTCTGTCTCCATAACTGCATGAGTCAATTCCTTATAGCAATCTCTTTCTGTGTATATATACACACGTCTCATCGGTTCTGTTTCTCTGGAGCAGCCTGACTAACAGAGTAACGTGCCCAAATGCCACCCAGCTAGCAGGTGGTCAACAGGCCTACCGGACTTTAGAGCCAGAATGCTTATCCACTCCAACCTGCCGCCTCTTCAACATAACCTAAAACCACTCTCATAGGACCTCTGAGATCAAAAAATAATTTTATGTGTCAAAACTCTATAACCTGAATGGACAGGCCTTCTGAAAACCTATATGATTCTCAGTTTAGATGCTTCATGAATCATACGCTTTCTTCTTTGCTGGGCATATCACCAATTTCTAATGTCACATTTGGACTCCAACAGGCTCTTGTCCAATGCAAAGTATTCTATATTCCTCCCTGGTTTCCTTCAGAGTAAAAGAAAGAATCTGCATTTCAAATCATTGTGTTTGTTGTTATGACAACTCACAGCCTGGATCTGTTCTGAGCAGCAGTATGCAAAGTCCCGAGGTTGAAAGCGTTTCATACGTGTAATTCAGGAGGTCTCAGAAAGAGGCGGTTCCCTTCACACACACTGCCATCCGCCCCATCCCACCACAGACAAAGAGGAAAATGTTTCGTAGCTCCCTTAATGCAAAAATATATGAAACGTAAAGATTGCACAAAAAGCGTATAATAAGAGAGGCTCTCCCAGCAGGGAAGCTGGGCATTGGTGCTTTGTTCCACACCCGACTTTGCAACACTGCGACAAAATGTCAGGCACCAGAGAGCACAGCGGAACGTAATCCTCCAAAGGAATTCACTGAGTGTCCTTCAAGTCAACCCTCCTTAATCTTTTGCATATATAGACATCAATGACAACAGGTTTTCATTTGCGCAAGTGTGTTTATGCCACGGTTTGGGTTTTGTTGCTACCTGTCGCTATTATGGCTTTGGAGAATCATCAGTGGTTTATTCTTTTGTGTTAAGTACCACCTGGTTAAGTAGCCATTGTTCTTCTCCTATTTGTAACATTTGAAACACTTAAACTGTTTCTAGTTTTTCCCTTCTTTCCCAGAGTAAACAGTTCTGCCGAGAACATCTTCACGGATGTCCGGTTAGGCATACTTGGGAGAACTCCTCTGAGACGTAGGACGAAATCGTCGGCACCTAATACGTGCACTTTTTCATTTTCACCCGATGATAACCAAATCGCTCATCAAGGGAGTTATTCCAGCACATCCTTCCAACAGTAGTGCATGGAAGGCCCCATGTTCCCACCCCCTCAGCCGTGTGTGACCCAATCAGAGTGTAAGCTTTCCCCAGCGGGCGGCAGTGAAACGACACCTGTTGTTCCTGTAGTTCCCAGCCTACTAGTGTGGTTAAGTCTCTCCTGCCACGTGTAGCGGTGTGGCCAGTTTTCATTTCTTTTCTTTAAAAAAAATTTTTTAATGTTTTTATCTATTTTTGAGAGAGAGACAGAGTACAAGCGAGGAGGGGCAGAGAGAGAGGGAGACACAGAATCCGAAGCAGGCTCCAGGCTCCGAGCTGCCAGCACAGAGCCCGACGCGGGGCTCGAACCCACGAACCTCGAGATCATGACCCGAGCCAAAGTGGGGTGCTTAACCGACTGAGCCACCCGGGCGCCCCTCATTTCTTTTCTCTTCTCTTTCTTCCGTTTTTGGTTGTTTGTCTTTTTCTGATTAATATGTTGAAAATTCTTTATGTATTCCAGATACTAATTCACTTACATATTGCAAATATCTACTCGCAGTCTGTAGTTTGTCTTTTAGCTTTTTTTCACAAAGGCTGATAACTGAAATGAGCAAAATTTATTAATGTTTCATTCACCTGATGTTTGGAGGGGGGAATGCAGGGCCTTTACTAAGAACTGCTTCCCCCATCTGAGGACTTAAAGATATGTTGTTTCATTTTCTTCTAATAAAGTTTTCTTTTTGCATGCATGTCTGTGATCCCTCTGAATTTTATTTTTGTGTATGGTGTGAGGTAGTGATATGGTTTCATTTCTTTTTCTTATGTGGAAATGTAATTGGCTCAGCACCCCTTTGAAAGATGTTTAGTGGTTCAAGTTTGCCCTATTAGCTTGCAATGCCAACTCTATCATGTATTAAGTTTCTTTAAAAAAAAAGTTTTTTAATGTTTGTTTATTTATTTATGAGAGAGAGAGAGAGAGAGAGAGAGAGAGAGAGAGAGAAGGGGAGGGGCAGAGAGAGAGGGAGACACAGAATCCAAAGCAGGCTCCAGGCTCTGAGCTGTCAGCACAGAACCCGATGCGGGTTTGAACCCATGGACCACAAGGTCATGACCCAAGCCAAAGTCAGACACTTAACCGACTGAGCCACCCGGCTGCCCCTCATGTGTTAAGTTTCTATATATGTTTGTGTCTGCCTCTGAGATCTTCATTCTCCTCCATCGATCCAGTAGTCTATTTCTGTAATAACATCACACTGTCTTCATTATGATAACATTAGTCCTGGTAACGGTTCTTTCTTTCTTGTTCTTTTTCAGATATGTTCTGGCTATTATTCTTAGATGTTTACTCTTTTGTATGAATTTTAGAACGAGTTTCTCTATTTTTATAAAACTGCCCCCTACTCCCCCCCCCCACAAAGCCCATTAGGACTTTGAACTGTTTTGAGTTTATGAATTAATTTGGGGGAGAGTTGATATTTATAAAATTTATCTGTTGAGTCTTCTCATCAAACAATATGATATGTATGTATTTTCATCTACTTGAGTCCTTTATGCCCTTCAATATACAATTTTGTCTATAAAGTTCTTGCTAGGCTTTTGTTATATTATTCATGGTTAGGTCAGGTTATGAGCTTGCTGTGTGAATCAAACAAGGTAGAAGAGGTAAATGCTTAGAACACAGGTAGGAACTCAGTAAGTGTCAGCCATTATTAATATCTGTTGCCATTGTGAACAGGCTAATTTTCCTATTATATCTTCTAAGATATTTTATAGTTTATAGGAACTCTATTGATTTTTTTAAACTGTAGACCTTGTATGCAATAGTCTTTTGGGATTCTCTTTTTACTTCTAAAATTTCATGTGTAGATCTCTTTAGTTTTTGTGCGCAGATAGTCATAACTTCTGAAGATAATGAAAGCATTATGTTTGCTTTCCCAGTTCTTGTGCCTAGTTTGTTTTTTTCTTATTTACTATTACATTGTATCGGCAAAGAATTTAAATACAGTGTTGAATAACACATGGGAAAGCAGGTGTCTTTGCCTGGTTCTGAACTGTCCTGGAAATTGTCCTGAACGTGATCAAAGGAAGTGCTAAAACTCGAAGGCAGGCATCATACTTCAAGTATTTAAGCCCAGTGTCCAGTTGGGAGGAGAAATTAAAGCCTTACTGAGAAAACATAATTCGTTTGGTTCTTGAGGGAATGGAACCCAGGTCCCAGAAAGGGTGGAGAGCCCCGGCACATTTTCCTGCTCCCCGAGAGCCCCGCGATGTCACCTGGTGCCGTCATCCCATCCTGTCCTGTTTTAAGGCTACGGGTGAAGGAGGCGACTTTAATGTCACCCACTGCTCTGCTTGGGAGAGTCAGGAACCCTCTCCTTCAGACCCAGCACAGCCTGGGAACCATCTCAGCCGTTTCCCAGGGGCTGTTTTAACACCCTCGCTCTCTCCTGGTTTGCACCCCACCACCCCACCCCACCCCCACCCCCGGCTCATTGAAACTGTCCGAACATTGCTCGATGAAATGGTACAGAGCAAGTAAAACCACAGAACTGAGCCACGCTGCTCACTGCGGAGATCGATTTTTAACTCCCGCGTCCTATGAGGACAATGGTCTAGTCTGGCATCACGGCCACCTCTACCACCCCCGTATTGCCCTGCCAGAGGCAGGCCAAACTTATCAGCTGTTTCCAGCCCATCTTGGGCTTGGTGGTCTTCTGCATACTTCTTCAGAGCCTGTGGGTACAGCCTCGTGCGCCTGGATGCACCTGCCAACGTGTGTTGGCGACAGAAGCTAGAAATTGCTCTGCACTCTTCAAACCCTCCTTTACTTTCAAAGGATGCAATCATTCACTGCTGGGAGAAGGTTGTAATTTTTACTTGTTAAACTTTACTTGTTTTTAAAAGTAAAAAAAAAAAAAACACCATCAAGTATGATGTTTGCCTTCAAGTTTTAGAACTTCTTTTTATTGTGTTAAGGACAATTTTATCAATTTCCAGTTTGGTAAGAGGTTTCTATTTTTTTTTTTTAATGTTTATTCATTTTTGATAGAGACAGAGACAGAGTGCCAGGGGTGGGGGTGGGGGGGGAAGAGAGAGAAGGAGACACAGAATCGGAACCAGGCTCCAGGCTCTGAGCTGTCAGCACAGAACCTGACGTGGGGCTGGAACTCACGAACCATGAGATCATGACCTGAACGGAAGTCAGACACTTAACCGACTGAGCCACCCAGGCGCCCCCCACCTTTTCTTTTTCATGAAGTGTATTGATCACTTATTCTGGATCTACTGAATAATCATATTATCATTTTACTTTAATTGGTTCAGGTCTTGAGTTACACTGATTTCAAAATTTCATACCACCCTTGCATTCCTGAGGTAAGGCTCATTAGTCACAATGTATGCATTTCAATAATCTTCTGGATTCAATGTCCCGATACCTCATTTAGGATTTTCCCATCTGTGTTCTATAAATGAGATTGACCTATAGCGATATGTTCTTGTACCGGAAGCTTCATAAAATTGGTCTTCCTCCCTCTTGTGTGCTTCTTCTGAAAACTTACACACAGAAGAGATTACCCGCTTTCCCAAGCTCTGGTAGATCTCACTTTTAATGCATTCTGGGCTCACGTTACCCTTTCTACCTGGAATCCTTCCTCCTTCCCCCACTGAAAACATTCCCAAGTTTCCGAGTCTTGCCCAACTATCGCCGCATCTGTGAAGCCGCGTTTGAACCCTCCCCCCTGCCTGCCCCTGCCATCCTCTCTTCTTTGGAAATCCACTAGGCTCACTCTTTCCCTGGCAGCCCCTGCTTCTTTTTTTTTGTTTGTTTTTTGGATGTGACCTCACTGCCCTCAAAGTGCTGAGCACAAGGCCTTTCTCCTGGATGCCCCATTATGCAGGTGTCAAACGTCTATATAACATTATTGCACTTGCTCAGCATTTCCCACACGCACACACACATATGCACACAAAGCGGACAGGAATATCATGAAAAAAATTTTTAAAAATTTTTTAATCAGTTTCTGATGCTAATTCTTGTGATCGGATCACATCGAGTAGGGCCTCGCTCTTCTGCAAGAGGGACTCCAAAGTGACAGGCAGGGCAGCAGGGGCTGGGCCTGGGAGATTGTCACTAGGTAGCGACATTTACTGAGGATTGACGGGCCAGATAAAGCTTCTGGGTTACATCCTTATCACAGGGGTTTATTACTCTGTACACCAGTCATCACAGAGCTTATTGCACACAACGGTGTGGCTTGGAGACAGCAATCCATTCCTTCCTTGCCATCTCTGCTTGGCACGGGGTACTGGGTGGATGCTGACTGAGAAGCTAGAGAGTTCCAGGCGCAGCCCCACTACTGGTTCTCCGTCCTTGGGCTATGTGCATCTGTACAACGTGTGGACTGGGTGAGAAGCACCTCTCAAGGAGTGCATGTTTTAGTGGGTGGATTGGACAAGATTTCTAAGTGTCCGTCCAGCACTACGACTTTATGATTTACGAGAGCTCAAAGTGCAAAGAGGCTAACTCTGAGAGTCTGGCTCGACTGGCTTGAAATTCACAGACAATGGGACTTCTCATGGCCAAGTTATTTCCGCAATGCTCTTAAAGATGCGGATAGGTCTTCCTTTGTGATTCTCTTAGGATAAAAACTGCCTGAGCGGGTGTCAAAGAAAGACATGGAAATGAAAGGAGCTTCTTAAACACTCTGTCCTTGTCCCGGGTACCCCGAGGGGGACAGCAGAAGTGGTTCAGTGTGTCTAGAAACCACCAGAGCTTACAAGAGGCCTGGGTTTGGGGAATCCACATATTTGGGAAGAAGTGCAGGTATCATCACCCCCCAAATGGATGAAATCACTGGGAAATCGGTCCTTTTTAAAAATTCGACAACTATTTATGGAAAGCTTCATACGTTAGTCTGCTAAGTCATGTGGGGGATGATGGCATGAATGCTATATGGCTACTGTCTTCAAGGAGCTCACAGCCCAGCAGGGGATTGGAAAGATTCATGTGTCAAGGGCTATGAAGAAGCCAGGGGAGGAAGAGTAACTGACAACCAGAGCCTCAGGGAAGCCTTCCCGAGAGACAAAGAACAGGACAGCCTTGAAGGACAGGTAGGGTTCATGACTGCAGAGCAGAGGGTGGGGAAAGGGGAATTAGTATTGATTTGAGGGAACACATACAAAGAGGTGAGAAAATAGGCATCATGAATGTCTCCAGCTATTACCCAGGACAGGGGGCTTTGCAATGGTCATGTGACCTCAGGGCCTCCCACTGGTGACTCATGAGCCCACCTCAATGTCCAGGACTGGTCCTAATGGGTTGCTACCTGCCTGTTGTTGGGAGAGTCCTGAGTGCCTACTTTCCCTCCAATTAGCTTTACCAATGACCATCAAGGTGTTCCGGTTTCCCGCCATTAAACTCACTTTTCCATGATAAGATACTATTCAAGAAACCTATTTGGTAAACAACAAGTAGGTTACTTAGGAGGGGTGACTTTTTAACAAGTTAGCTACTACACGAAAATCCTTGTCTAGGGGTAGCAAATGCCCTGAGTGGGAAGGGGAACAGGGAGGTTCAAGGCATCCATGGTGGGAGCGGCAGCCCCAAGACTTTGGGAGAGATGAAATTCCTCGGTAAGTGATCTGGGTGCACAGTGCAGGAACGGTGAGCACCTAGATGTGGGAAAGAGAGGGAGGAAATACAAAAGGGTCTGCGCCCTTCACAACGGTTGTCCACATTGGAGTCACTTTGCTGATGCCTCCTTTCTTTGTCATCACTTCTACATGGAGAAAGGGAATAATTCCATCAAAACGCTAATGCCTATTTCTCAGAGAAGAAACAGTCATCTCAGAGAATTCTAAAGAATTCTTGATTATATTTCCTATTTTGGGAAAAGTGAGCTGGTCTCATGCTAAGATGAGACATCAGAGCCCTTTATTTAAGAGTAGAACAAACCCTACCTGGGCATCAACTAACCTCACCCCTGGCCTCCCCTGTCCAAGTCTCAAACCCTTTAAAAGGCGTAACAGCAAACACCTCCCCAGGGCTTGCTCTGAATCAGGCACCGTGTGAGGCACTTTATATGCATTAACTCATTTACTACTCATAATTGCCTTATGCAAACCTGTTATTGTACCTATTTTACAGATGAGGCAATTAAGAATGTCTTGCCTAAGTTTACATAAATAGTAAGTGCCAGAGGTAGAATTAAAATTTGAGAAATCTGAATCTACTCCATGCTTTTAAACACTACACTCAAGTTCCTTTCTAGGAAGAAAATAATGATGAGGATTATCCAGTAACCAAAGTGTATCAGCTAGCTATTGCTGCATAACAAACCACCCCAACACACAGCAGCATAAAACATAATCATTGATTACTATAAGTCATGCATTTGTAGGTAGGCTAGGGATCAGTTAACGTAAGCTGGCCTCTATTGATTTTTGCTAGGCTCATTCACGTAGCTATGGGTTAACTACGAGCTTTGTTCTGGGCTGGAAATGGCTGGGCCACCTTAGCTGAAACCTCTTATCTCCCTGTGCCTCTTATCCCCCTCCTGTGCTGTAAGAGAGCAAGAAGTATCATGCAAGGGCCTTCAAAGTCTAGTCTCAGAGCTGGCACACAATTATTTCTGCCTTATTCTATGGGTCAAAATGAGCCACATGATATTATAGAGTGAATGTTTGTGTACCCTCCAAATTCATATGCTGCAGTCCTAACTCCCAGTGTTATTAAATTTGGATGTGGGGCCTTTGAGAGGCAATTAGATTTAGATGAAGGGATAAGGGTGGGGCCCCGTGATGGGATCAGTGTCTTTATAAGAAGAGGAAGAGACCAGAGCTCTGTCCACCATGTGAGGACACGGTGAAAAGCAGCCATCTGTAAATCGAGAAGAGAGCTCTCATCCGAACTGAACCACACTGGCATCCTGATCTCAGACCTGCAGCCTCCAGAACTGTAAGAAATAAATTTATGTTGCTTAACCCCCAACCCTGCTCTATGGTATTTGGTTGTAGCAGCCTGAGCTAAGACACGTGGGGAGGGAAAATGTACTCTGCCTTTATGGGAGCTCCATAAAGTCACGTGATAAAGGGTAAGGACACGGCGGGGGGGGGGGGGCATTACTGAAATCAATCTGCTAAAGTCTCACAAAGGCATGCTGTCTCTAGGCTCTAGAAAAAGGAGAGAAGTAAATCTTCAAAATCCAATGCTGCTAAATCACTGGTCGGGGAGCATATAGGAATAGAGATGGAGACAAAAACTTCCCATATATCTCACTCTATTTTTCGGATGCCCATCTTGTTCTAAGTAAAAAAGACTCATAGAGCAGCAAAGACGGAATGTGTCTAAAAAGATGGCTGCATGTTAGTAAAAAGGCATTTAGGTGACAGGACTTTTTCAATCTTACTGCTATGAACAGATCCAGGCCGCGTGGCTTTAATTGACCGGCATATTCTCCTGCACTTATCAGACGTTTATGAGTGACCTGAAGTATTCTTCTACACTCACAGCAATGTGTCCAAGGGGTGAGATGAGGGTAACACTGGCCTGTTTCCCCGTTTTAGATAATCTTCCAGAAATTTGAGTACAGCCACAGAAATCATCCCCAGTAATTTCAAGTTGGCAGAGTCAGGCTAATTATCTGCAATTTCATCTGTCAAAATAGTTTGCTTAGAATGATCACGTGTTGGGGGAATGAGTGTGATGGGAGGGCTTCTCCGAAGCTCTGGAACTTTCATAAGTTTGAGACGGTGTTGGACGCTGGCCTTGGGTAGAGGACATATCACTATCCTTTTTCGGAGCCTATATGTCTGAGTGACAGGGTCACAGTGCAGGGTCTGTGGCTGGTGAGGATTTGGCCCTGCCCTGTCTGAGCCACAGCTGATGCCCCTGCGGTCCCTACCGGGGTGGCCAACTCAGAGAAGCTGTGTGCACGTCTCGCGGGTCCCGCGGGAGGTATGTGCACACCTTTTCCAAGGACCCACTTCAGCGCATGCCAGAGGAAGAAAGGAAGCCACATTATGGCTGCCGCCATTCTGGTCGATGCCTGGTTCTGTGTGGGCCCCCGCTGCTCAGGTTGTTAAATACTTTACCTACCCCTCTTCTAACTGCGGGAATTTCCTGTTGCCCCTCAAATCCACTCTCCCTCTTCCTCTGGAAAGCTGGCATCTCTGGATCAAGGGTGCCCTCACATTCCAGCTTCCTGTTGGGCTTGGCCATTGTTGGGGGGGTGAGGCAAGGGCACTGACAGAGAACTGAAAGGTGGGAGGGAAGGAGTTGGGGTAAGTTAGACCCCCAGCTGCCTTTTGCAACAGCTGGACAGCAGCTGAATTCCTCCGCAGGCTCCACAGCTCCTTCTCTGGGTTCCAGGAACCCTCGCCCACCCCTCCTTCAGACCTAGAGGTGGTAAGAGCCCCCTCCAGGCCCAGAGTGCATGCTTAGCTCCCACTTGCCTCCTTTAAAGCTGCCCAAACTTTTGTAAATGACTCTGCGTTAAACTCTCCTCAGTGGTCCCATTTGATTGCTGCCCTCTATTTCCTGCCGGGACCCTGACTATTCCAGTGGTTTTAGAAAAACATGGTGGTGGCGGAAAACCCAATGGTTTGTCTACTTCATCAACTAAACAACGATAAACAGTAACAACGTCAGTGCAGACTCCTTGTGCCATTTGTAGAGATAAGTAGACGCACCGGAAATGCAACAACTTCCCTCCTTTTCTCTCCCCACCTCTTTGTCCCTCCCCTCCCCCTTCCCTCCTCTCTCCTCCTGCCCCCTCTTCCACACTTCAGCTCAAAGCTGGCCTGTTCTGCACCAGGCCCTGTGTCAGCTTCTGCGGGGACAGACGTGAGCTAGGCAGTCTCAGACCTCAGTGAGCTCACAGCCGAGGACCCAGGGTGTCCGGAAGTGCCAGGTATAGACCGGATAGTCCAGAGGTTCCTGAGTCCCCAGTCTGTCACTCGTGGGCTGGCTGACGTTGGGCATATTCGTCAACCACTGTACCCACTGCTGTTCCCGTATCTGTAAACAGAACCACGTCCGGACTGCCTCACGGGGTTCTCAGTGAGATAATACATGTAAACCACCTAATGCCACACCAGCAAATATTAGGTGCTAATATATAGTGGGAATGTTCTCATTTCTTTAAGGGTGGGGGTGGGGGTGGGGGGAACAATGACCGTATCACCTTGTGGGGAAGGGTTAACATCTTAGACAAGCTACTTAAACTTTGGTTTAAATGGGGTTAATACAAACTACCTTCTACCCTACTCCTTGGCGGCTATGTGACTATATATACATATTGTATATGTGTGGATATATGTACGTTCAAGGCTCCAGATTATAAAAATAGTAAAAATCAACTGAATACCAGCACATGTTATTATACGATGTTGGTGCACATTTCAACAAGCTCGTCGCCTGTTTCCTTCAGCCACTGGACGAGTGACCTTCCCACCCCGCGTCATCCCGGGGCCCCTTGTCATTTATTTATTGCGAGCCTTGAAACGGTCCAGCCAGGAGAACATTGGAAATCAATCTGTCTGCCGAAACGGCAGGGACGGCAAGAGGGTCCCCAGGCCATTGCCTCTCCCCTGGACGTAAGAGCATGCACCATTTTTTAACCCCCCTGTGAACTTTCACATCTTACAAACGGACTAAAGCAAACAGGAGAATGAGCATCATGAACACCGATGGGATACCAAGCCCACCCTTGTCCTGCAGGGATGGGAGACTCTACCGTAAGAAACGAGTTTTCTTTCATCCTGCCCGTCTGGTTGGGGAAGGACATCAAAAAGCCAGAAGCAGCTGCGTAGTGTCAGATAAATGCCAGTCGGGACGGCCTGCCTTTGATCAGCAAATCCTTATAGCAAAGCTCTAATTCTCCTGGTCCCATTAAAATTAGTTTAAAGGGCTTCCCGGCATTTTTTTTTTTTTTAAACCTTTCCTTCACACAGGGACTTTAAAAGCACAGCTTTCCCTGACTTTTACCAACAGCAATTCCCCTGATTCAGGTGCTGAATGATAGCAACGGCGTCCGGGGACCATCTGAGAAAACATCTGTCAACGCCACATCTCCAGGACCATGAATGTTAATCACCAGTGACCTGGGAGGGCGCCCTGAGTCACTCCTGCAAATGTGTCCCCTGGAACCAGCGAGAAATGGCAGGACACCCGCCACAGCAGACACTTTGTGAGATTGCATTTTACTGTGAACTATTATGCTGCAAGGGCTGTAGTCCCTGGATGTCTGAAGGGCGGTTGGTTTTCACAGCCCTGAAGGCATAGGGAGGTTCCTCAGCACCATGTGACATCTCTAAACTGAAATTATGTCTGCAAGAGTTCATACCCTAAATATTTTTATTTACATACCTTTGTTCTTGCTGCACGTTGATAATAGCTATTCCAATAATAATAACACAGCAACATCTGCCATTTGGTGAGCATCTACTTTGAGCCAGGGGCTTAAGTGCTTTGCAGATGTCACCACACGGTTCTCAGACTTGGGGAACAGACCGATCAGGAGTGCCCCACTTCTTTGGGCAAAGAAATCTGAGAGAGTGCCTATTCGGGGTTCTGACAAGTCCTACGGCCTGTTCCTGATGTGGGCCACTTGGCTTGGTATTGATGAATTCCCACAAGGAGAGGGCTCAGAGCAGCTGTGACAGAACCTTACAGAAAGCAATATTTGAATTTGACCAGGTTATCCAGCAGCAAAAACCAGCAAGACAGGCTGCAGAATGCTCTCATGCCTGCCCTGGATCACGCGTGCTTGCCCCCTGCTCCCCTGGATACATCCCAAGAGCACAAAGACAGCCAAGGGTGAAGGATACCCGCCCCTCTTCCAGAAGCCCCCAGCTGGAAATTAGATGCCCTTATTGGGTAGACTGGAGGGGCTGGTGATCTGCCTGGTCCCCATTAGAATCACTGGGGGGTATTCCAGCAAGAGGCAGGATCTTGTCTTAATTGGGCTAGACCGGCAGGTGTCAGTTTTGTACCCCCAGGCAACATTTGTCAATGTCTGAAATCATTCTTGGCTGTCACAACTGGGGGGGGGAGGGGGGGTTGTTATTGGCATTTAGTGAGCAGAGGTCAGGGAAACTGCTAAACACCCTACAAGGACCAGGATGCCCCACAACAAAGAGTTACCTGACCCCACATGTCAACAGTGCCACGGTTGGGAAACCCTAGGTTGGATGGCTGGTCTGGGGGTGCTGTATCTCCAGGACCTTGCACAGCCTGGCATGGAGCAGTCTCCACTAAATGCCTGAAGACTGACTAATGACATAGGGACCCAATCCAGCTACGCGAGAGATAAAATCACTTTTGACAGTCAAGGTAAGGTACCCTTCAGTCCTCCCGTATTACAGTCAGCACAGAGACTTGAAAAAGGAGTCAGTTATCACTGGCTATATTACGTTTGCACATTTCTAACTTACATACCCTTACTGTCTTCCTCCAGACTACGAACAAATCATTTGTTTCCCTCCTTGTGATTTCGTGTCTTCTCCGCTCAACGTCCTCCAACCCACGCGACGGTCCCCGTGACAAAGCCGATCCAGCCCCAAAGGCTAATAACAAACACTGCCATCTTGGGAAACCCTGACTTAAACCAAATGTACAAGTTGTCACTCAGTACATGGGAGCTAAGCTTTGGCAACAGAGTTAGCAGTCGCTCTCCCCATGAGGAAAGTCACTTGTCCGGCCCAAAGACTCGAGTTTTGAACCCTTGATTCTGCTGCCCAGGCAGTAAAGCCCGCCAATGACTCAGCAGTAGGTTCTCCGGCTACTGCCATTATCAGTCCATTGTGGAAAATGCAACTTGAGGAGTCAGGCCTGTTGCAAGTTGAAGCGGGTCGAGGCTGGTTTCTTTGCTTGGTAGAATTGCTATTTCTTACACTTTCTGACTGTCACTGTTGCCATGGAGAGCATTTTCTTTGAGCTTGAGGGGAGTGGGACAGATGGCTCTCGCAATGCATGGTCTTTCCACTGACGTGATGGCCCCTTGGATCAGCCCCTCCAGTCCCTACAAGGCGCCTTCATATGTCTCTGGAACAGACAGAAGCTGACTGAATGGCCGCCTGATGGAGGAGAGGAAGCCAATTACTGGTTTAAAAAACAAAACAAAACAAAACAAAACAAAACCCTTTATGGTTGGTTGATTCCCACCCTCGTACTCTTTTAAAATGTCTATATTATCCACCTCAGAATGCCTCCCATCTAAACACTACAACACAATGTTCTCGTTCCCATTAGCTTTCGCTCAGAAATACCAAGAAAAGGGAGAATGGGTAAGCAGCTACCTTTCTTCAATTATTATGCAAGACGATATTTCTTTGCCAACATAAAAAATACATAAATGTCTGGCTGATAGGGAAGATCTTGATACTAAACAAATCCCATTTGCAACTCAATACCGGCAGACTCCTACGGGAGTGTCTGCTCGGCAAATGAAAACACACACGGCCAAAACCATCTCGTTTCACGTAATGCTCTTTGGTCTGTTTGTTGCTGCCCTGCCGCAGTGATTCCACACTCAGAATCTAATGACTAACCCGCTCACCTCCGTTTAGTGAGCGCTTACTATGCATTTCATCTGGGCCATCTCGTGTGACCACCCCGCATGGCTCAGAGTGGGCGTGTGATGTGCCCAAGATTGGGTGGCCGGGATGGGTGGCTGAGAGATGGCGACTCTGGCTCCTTCAGACTTTATCTCTGACGATGGGCATGTGTTCCTTCCGGGTACTCTGCACATTTGCAGACTCAGTGCATGCTGTTAATGACGATCAAGATGGTGAAACTTCCCCCCCCCCAAAACAGTGAGCTGCCCTGCATTCTCATTCATGGTATTCAGGCGCTGGGTCCTGACACCCTTCTTTTTAAAAAATTTATTAAAAATGTTTTTTTTCAATGTTTATTTATTTTTGAAAGACAGAAGGAGACAGAGCATGAGCAGGGGAGGTGCAGAGAGAGAGGGAGGGAGTCACAGAATCCGAAGCAGGCTCCAGGCTCTGAGCCGTCAGCACAGAGCCCGACGCGGGGCTCGAACTCATGAACAGTGAGATCGTGACCTAAGCTGAAGTCGGACGCTTAACCGACTGAGCCACCCAGGCGCCCCTAAGAATTTATTTTATTAAAAACTTGTTCCCAGCTTTATTGCAATCTCACTGGCGTATAACATTGTGTGAGTTTAAGGTGTTGACTTGCTCCACTCACGAGTTGCAAAACAGTTACTTCTTTTCTGTTGCTCCCATCAGTCTTCCCTAGGTGTTACCAAATGGCCCAGAGCCATGCCTGTCCCAGGGAACATTTGCAAGGGTGGGGGGACTATCTTTTGCAAGGGTTGATCACATGCACGTTCAGTTCTGCATGACGTTCCTCGAGGCGACCTTACGCCTTCTGGTGAGTGTGAGGTGAGAGGCCCAGCCGGATTGAGCCCTTAATGGGTCTCAGCGTGAGCATCTCATCACAGTTCAGGATACATGGTTTCACGACAGGATTACTGTAAGTTACAAGCCACCTACTTCATCCTGGACTCAGCTGAAGAAAGGCCATCTACCCCAGCTGACTGTCCCTGTTGGTCTGACTCACAGACAGAAGGTGTGTGGGTCTCCAACGGACCTGGGGTTGACCCGGGGAGGGGGTCGCCTCTCTGATTTCCCCTTATGGCTGAAGCTGACCCCTCCTGCGTTCTTTCTCAAGTGTGTGTGATGCATTCGTGACTGCTAAAAGGCAAATGGAAAAGTATTGCTGAATTCAAAACAACTTTTCCATTATTATCGGTTTTTGCCAGTTAACGGTCACGAAAGTACCTCTGCTTTCTGGCGGACGTCATTGAGATTAGGGGTCGTCTTGCCAGAAGAGGCTGGAGACGGCTAACTTGGAGCTGCCTACAGAGGTCCCCCAGCTAAGCTGAAAGTGTCCCAGCCTACGCCCTCAAAAGGCTGACGTGTATGAGAGTCTGGGTAAAGCATGGCTGTTTGGGCTTTAATTCTTGGGAAACTGGCAATTCCGATATGATCGATGGGATCACTCTTGTTTAATCAGATTATTCAATTTACTATCCTCCTCTCTTCCCACACCCATTCCCAAGACAGACTCAGCTTGTGCCTGCCCATTTCGATGCATGGAATTTACTCTCAAATGCCGCGGCACAGTGAGCGTGACGTTACGTATATGCTAACTGGACTAAGCCACTCTACCGGGGCAGTCAGTGGTCGTGATCTGGAATGTACTCCCTCCTGGGGGAGTGGACCTCAGCACTAACTCAGGAAGACCACACTCCTGACAGTTCCCACGAGGGTCTCTTCATTCTTCGTTACTTCTGAACTCTGATCAACAAACACCAGAGGCTTTTGAGCTCAAAGAAGTTTCCAGATGAGCTTCCATTGCAATTCAGCCTAATGGATATAAGAAGTGGGTTCTCACTGGTGGAATTAATGGTATACAAGACCCATGTAAGAAATAACCTGGACAACCAAAGCCCTAGAGAATTGCACCTTGCTTAGCACAGACACCTAACTTGTAATCTCTGAAATACTCCTCAATTCCCCATGAGGTCTGAAGCCATCTTTCCACCTGACATCCTCCCTTGAAACTGGGGAGGGGACACATCACCCCAGGCCTGCCTCCCAGGGCTTCAGGACTGTGCATGACGGGGGGTGCCCCTTTCCCTAGGCCTCTGAGGCAACACGCGATTTCTAGCAAACTGCCTCTATAGTCCTTGTCTAGTGTTCTCGCTTCCCTTGGTTCAGTCCTTCTTTCGCAGGAGCTCTGGTTCATCCAGCAACTCACATGGCTGCTTCCCACTCATCCTGCAGGCCTCAGCCTACATGACACCTCCTCAGGGAGGCCTTCCCAGATTACTCTACCTGCCGACACTGTTTCCATGTCAGGCTCTGATTCCACCCTCTGTTTCCATCACGCGATTTTACATTTTATAATCAATTACTAGTTTGTTTCCCAATTGACCACCCGAGCCTCCCACTGGACTGTAATCTTTTTAAGGGCAGGCACCTTGTTCATCTTGCTCACCACCAGTGTCTGGTGCATGGCAGGTGCTTAGAATATATTCTGTGACCACACAGAACGACCCAGAACACGTTTGCTGCTACCTGATGGAATCAGCAACGAGCTGCAAGGTGGGGCTTGACCCATGAAGATGTGCGTGCCTTGCTTTGAGGACACTCGATACAGAACTGTCTCAAATAGGGCATGCTGACTAGGTGAAGAGTTGTGTCCTCCTAGAGCGATGGTCCGTGACTGGGGGCCATTTTGCTCCCCCTTCCAGGGGACACGTGGTAAGGTGTAGACACACGTTTGATTGTCACAGCTGGCAAGGTGCTACTGACATCCAGTGCGGAGAAGCCACAGATGCTTCTAAACATCTTACAGTTCACGGGACAGACTCCCACATTAAATAATTATCTGTCCCAAAGTGTCAGTAGCACGAAGCTTGAGAGAGCCGGTCTGTGCGTGGTTATATCTGCCACACCTTGATGACCAATCTCCGACAACTCAACGTCCAAGAAAATATACTTAATGCAAGTGATCATTCTTTGCTGACTATGGATACATTTTAATTCTTTGACGGACCTCAGGTTGATGGTGTAGCGAGCATGACTCAATGACACTACAGCCATAAAGAATCACAAGAGATAGCCTGAGTTGACCCAATAAAACATGCGGTAGATGTTTAACAATGAATCTCTGATACAAACTTGTCATTCGCTTTTTCCAAAGGAAGAATGCAGAGAAGTTCCTCTTACTTGTGTCCAGGCCGTTCAGAACTACCAAACTGAAAGATCGAAGCTCATGAGGTCGATAAATGAGAGGGACGATTATTCACATTAGTAAGCGATTCCTCTTTTTCCAGACGGATTCTCTGCCAGGTGCCTTTAAACAGTTGGCTCCCCTTGTGCATTTAAAATCAACCTGCTCCACAAAAGCATTAATTTATGTGCACAATTTCAGGCCCACGTCCGTTGTGTAAAGCTAACCGCGTCTTTCATGGGAAGCACATCTGCCTTGCTTCCCAAAGATAATTCCCCTATTTCTTGGTTTTCTCTTCAGAATGTGGTCTCTTTGGAGGGCAAAGCCCGTGTCTCTCGGATGCTTGGTTCTGCTTCTCACACCCCAAGTATTTCGGGAGGCCAATAAATATTTATCGATTCTGATGAGGCCAATGGTACCAGAGAGGCATTTTCTCACATCCTTGTCATGTTCCTCAGGGGCACTTTTATCAGCATCTGCAAAATGTGCATCGAGAAACTCCTTTCGAGCACGCTGCCTCTCAAAGGGACTCGGGAGCTCTTTGGAGGCCCTGAGACCACACTTCTCCAAGTCAGCCCTCATTAATCTCCCGCCAGACATTCCCAAGGCATAGTCTCTCACCCGTGAATCATTTTCGGATTCTGTCTCAGCTGCAGAGGGTGGTCTTATCCCTGGCCCCTAAAAGCATACTATCTATTGTATGAGATACTTTTAGAGATGTCCCCATATCACAGTGAACACTAGGAGAGTTTTTATTCGCCTTCCGTCAGAGAGGCAAGATTGAGCAAGAGCTTGTAATGTGTGGTCTCGGGACCAGCAGCATCAGCATCACAGGGGAGCTTGTTAGAAATGCACCTGCTGAGACAGAAGTTCTGAGGGAGGAGCCCGGCCATCTGTGTTTTCAGAAGCCCTTCAGGTGACTCTGACGTATGCTCAACGTTGACAGGTCCCATTTGAGCTAGAGGCTCAAGCTTTTCCTTGAGTGCTGAGTCTATGCCCACAGCTTGGTCAAGAACTGTCCATAATGTTCTATGGAACATATGTGTCCACTTCATGGCTCCCAGAAGAAGCTTCAGGGACCCAAGGCCCCTGGAAGCCTGGGGTTTTTGAGCCCGAGAGGTAGAGAAGAGGATGATGTAAGAGACAGTGAGTCTACCACTTTAAGGGAACAGTAATCTTGTCCATATCTGCCTTGGCTTTCCCAATATACCACCTCCCTCCACAGGATGGATAAGTGTCTGCCCTCTCCTGGACTGTAATACTCTTGGCCTTCCGAGGCGTGGGGGCTGTGGGAGTGGGCAAAGGAGAACTAACCCCAGGGCAAGGGCCTTGAATGTTCAGGAGCTGAGCAGCTGGCTTCTGGGGTTGGC
Source organism: Acinonyx jubatus (assembly GCF_027475565.1). NCBI lineage: Eukaryota > Metazoa > Chordata > Mammalia > Carnivora > Felidae > Acinonyx > Acinonyx jubatus. Next base: position 10,189,733 of record NC_069381.1, on the reverse strand, counting down.
CAGACTCGCTGCACAACAACAGCTTAGCGGCCCCCATCTGCTTCCAGGCAGGGTCCAGGAGTCCTGGAGGAAGGAAGGTCCCTGCTCCACCCCTCAGTTCTGCCCAGTACCAATGTTCTCTCCTTCATCACTAGCCCAGGTGGGCCCCATCTCCTTCTGCCTCTTTCCACTTACCCCAGCCCCTAACCCTACTCTCTCTCAAGCCCTGATCTTCTCTCGTTTCTGGGAGAGGAAAAATGTACTCTGCAGAACCACCGCATCTGCCATTTTGGTTGGTGTTTCTGTCTTTTAGAAACACAATGTCTGCCTTTGGGGCTAATGCAAATTCTCACGCCTGCTGGCGTGGGCTACAGACGGGTAAAAAGGACTTTCAGGCACGTGTGGGCAGTGGGGAGGTTGGGAATGCACCCAAAACACAAAGATTAGTGCTCTGGCTATAATCCCACCGTGTGGTGACTCCCTTATTGAACACTGATAGTGACCTTGACCTTGACCACACATCATCATGAGAACATGAATTACCAGGGCAAGGGCTTGTTGCTGACTTACACGCGTTTGGTTGAATCAGTATCTCGGCGCAGAGAGGCTGGGTTTCCGTCCGCGCGTCTTGGCTGGTATATTTCAAGGTTCCTTCTTGGAAGCTGAATAGATCCGGCCACGCAGGTGTCTCCCGTGGCCACGCCTACATCTTACACACCAGGTCACACACACCCTTTGAGGTAAATACGGCCACGAAAGCACCTGCAGAGGGTTGAGGCTGATGACCCGGTGCGGAGTGAGGAAATTAAAGAAGGAACAAACGTTCCTGACGTCTCTGTTGTCCCCGCAGCAGTGGTAGCAGCTTTGCCGTGGCTCAGAGGGAACGTTCATATGGAGGGTCTCTTGCATGTAGACACGTGTCTCCAGGCTGACTGTCTCCCGGGGCGATGCTGCGGAAACACGTCTTGGGCAGAAGACGCCTTCCATCTCTGGCCGCTGTGCCTTGAGCCGACGACAGTCAATACTGTTTACTCAACTCCCTGGAAGGCTGGAGCCCCGCATTAGCCACTGTTTGAAATGTGGGCCAAAGGAAGGCGAGCTACGATGAAGCAGGGCCAGAAATGGACCTGGATGTGTCTGGAGAATGTGCCTGAGTGAATGGATGTGCCGCGGAGAGACAGAAGGAAAAAGCAAATCGGTATTTCTCTACTTGGTGATGATCTCTCAGTATTTGTTGATTTTTTTTTTTACAATGAATTCTCTAGCGGATAAAGGAGTTGTGAATTTGATGAGCTGTTTTTGACACCGTGAAAACCCAGCTGCTGAAAATTAAAGCACTGCCTTCTCTTTCTTCGCTTGGTTACATCGTCCAGGCCGAGGGCTCTAGGCGCTGAGCGGCCGGAGGCAGGATGGCACGGGAGGCCTGGCGGGCAGGACGCGTCACAGATAACATCCACCGGCACAAAGTGCCCGGATCACCGCATCTATTTCTGAGCTATTGACAAAGCCGTTTTTCCAGGTCCCAAAGGTGGCTGTAAGGGTCCAGCTATGTTATAAATTGTGACAGTCGATTCTGTGGTTGAGAAAACAAGAGATCCACGACCGCATCCTGGGAGGTCCTGGAGGGTGGATCATTCACAAACACTCTGATAACAAAGTAAGAACATGTGCTTCTTGGCAAACAGCCTCTTGATGCTAAGAAGATAGACTTCAGCCCTTGGAGGTGCATCCCGTCAGTAAACAGACTTATACGGGGGGTCAACTTGCTTTCCCAAAACAGTATTTCTTCCAGAGCCAGACCAGGGTGCACTGTGGTAGGTGAGAAGAAGCCGGTTTGTCTCTGCTCTGTTTTCCTTCCTGGCACTATGCCTTCACAGCAATACACAACCACGGACTGCACGCCCCTATCACACTAGGGTGTCGTGCTAGATGTTGCTATATGTCGTATCTACCTGTGTAGGTGCAGAGTCAGTCCTCGGGTCTGCACAGGAGACCCGGATGGGGAGCCCCACTTTGGCAAGCCCAGAAGCGGATCCGAGACCTGCGCTCAGATCAGACTCTGGGCTCTTGCTACCCTACCTTTCTTGTTTCAGGACCCTCACACTTGGACGTGGTCTACGTCATTCTGAACGTTCTCACAGGCCCCAGGTTCAGGTACAGTCAGACCAACCAGTGTCCACGGCACCAGGAGAAAATGCGGCACTTAGGGAGTACATCGGCAGCGAGGGAAGGCAGGCATAGGTGGGTGTGCACACGTAGGGGCAGGAGTCCTCCTAAGACCCACCCCCACCCCCAGATCACACAACACAGCTGGACACACACTGTGTTCGCACTAAGCCAGCACAAGACTCAGCTTCTGACTGGTCTGCGTGGAACCCGAGAACATCAGTGGGGAGTGGCATGGACTCAGCCCGGATTCCCCAGCCCTGTTGCCCAGAGACAGGTGACACAGGTAACCGGCAGGCTGGATCACTGTCGATACAGCTACAACACATTTTTGAGAAAATCTCCCAAGTTTCCTACATCTGGTTGAAGAACTGACCTTTCAATTGTTCAGAAACTCGCCATCCCCTCACCGGCCCAACAAGACTGGAACCTGGGACCCTGGGTGGCCAACAGCCTCAATGGAGATGTAGTCACAACATGCCGTCTCCGCTTGTGTGTCCAGAGGGCTCCCTGAGAGTCGCACGCACTTCCCTGCCAAGCCATCACCACAGACTCTCTGAATATGTTCTCCACAAACTTTCCACTGTAAAGGATGATGTTTGGATATTTCGTTTTTAAATGGGAACAGCTGCAATGGGCCAGCAGACAGCTTTAATGAACAGATGTGTATTTCTAGAGAAATCGATTTTCCTTTTTATTATTGTGTCACCAAATTTGGTTCATTTCCAAGCAATTTGCATGGTAAGCTATGACTCGCTTATGAACTAACAATATTAACTGTGGCCTCCAGGTAGAGAAATTTATCTCAGCAACCAGATCTGCTAAGCAACGCAAAATTTTTAGTTATGATTATTAGCAACACGCCAGAAGAGAAAAATCTACACTTTACAACCTATCTGCTGTACTGACCACTTCCGCAGTCACTTCTGCAGTCTCATTTGCAGGACGGCTTTTTATGTTGACTTGGTCCATAAAGTTTTATATTTTTAACCTGACTGGGGCAATTTTGTTCCTCAAGGGATGTTCAGCAATGTCTGAAGACCATTTTGGTTTGTTATGACTGGGGTGGGGGGGGGGGGGTGTTGTTACTGGCATCACCTGGGTAGAGGCCAGGGACGCTAACTAAACATCCTACAAGTGGGGGTGGGGGGAGCCTGGGCGGCTCAGTCGGTTAAGCGTCCGACTTCAGCTCGGGTCACGATCTCGCGGTTTGTGGGTTCGAGCCCCGTGTCGGGCTCTATGCTGACTGCTCAGATTCTCTGCTTCAGATTCTCTGTCTCTTTCTCTCTCTGCCCCTCCCCCACTCACACTCTCTCTCTCAAAAATAAATAAAACATTTAAAATAAAACGAAAACATCCTACAATGTACGAGACAGGCCCCCCCCCCCACCCCAACCCTGACAAGGTACCGTCTTGCCCCACGTGTCGGTAGCATGAAGGTTGCAAACCCCAGCTGCCGATGAGTTGAATTGTGTCCCAAAAATATATGTCAAAGACCTACCCCTCCCCGAACCTCAGACACGTGACCTTATTAAGCACAAGACTCGTTTCCGAGAGGTTTCAGGGGGAGCACAGCCCTGCTGACTCTCTGATTACAGACTTGTGGCCTCCAGAACCCTGAGAGAATTAGCTTTGTTTCAAACCACCTAGTTTGCGGTCTTCCTTACAGCAGCTCTAGGAAACTCTCCCCCTTTTTTTTTAACGTTTATTTATTTATTTTGAGATATAGAGAGAGAGAGTGAGCATGCAGGGGAGGGGCAGAGACAGAGGGAGAATCTCAATCGGGCTCTGCGCTGTCGGCTCAGAGCCCAACGTGGGGTTCAATCTCACAAATCGTGAGATCATGACCTGAGCTGAAGTCAAGAGTTAGATGCTCAACCAACTGAGCCATCCAGGTGTCGCAAGAGTGACAGTTTATTAGGAACGTATACGGTTTCCTCATTCTGAATCACTTCCCCAGACGTTATTATACTGAATAACTCTGCTACGCAGCCATCAGTACCCCCGTTTTGGGGATGAACAAAACACAATGGCGTTTGTCCAGAACTTTCTTGTGCCAGCACTCACGCTGTGTGCTTTGCAAACATTATCTCGTGGGATTGTTCAGGGACCCGAGGACACGGCTTCCATTTTGGAATGGAATGGATCACTTCCATTTTGCAGTGGAGGAAACTGAGGCACAGAGAGGTGAAGTGCATTCCCCAGGTCCCATAGATGGTAAGTGGAAGAAGTTCAAACCCAGTGAGCCTCTAGGGCCCTCCCTCTTAACTTTGTAGTGCCAGAGACCGAAGGACCCACAGAGCTCACGCAGCCAGTCAGTGCCAATGACGGGACCCTGTCTACTCAGACTCCAAGGTGCTACCAACAACATATTCCTAAGAAAGAGGCTTTTCATACAAAGCAGTTCCTGAACCACATCCCATTGGAAAAGGGTTCCGAGGCAAATTAAGAGTAGGATCATTGCATACGATAGCCCTCTAAAAGGCCATTAGTAAAGGCTCTGATAAGGTGTGCGCTTCCCCCTTCCCCCCCCCACCAAAACCCCTGAAAACCTATTTGTTGTGTTTAATCCAATGGTCTCCCAGATTACTGGATCATAGAAACCTTCAGGACACTGTTAATATCCAGTGCAGAGAAGTTTGTCGAAAGGGACGGAGTTGAGAAATGTGAGCGGAGGACAACTTTTGGATTATTTTGTCACTAAGATTTCACTTGGATTATTGTTTTTCACTAGGACAGTACTGACAAATCCACGTGGGAAATCCAGGATCAGAAACTTGAAATTCTGGACATTACCCCAGTGTTCTTTCCATGCAACAAATGAGAAAATATAAAAGTCTGAGCAGTGAATTGTTTTGAGTTGTGTTTCCCTGGTTGGAGGGAAAATGACTCAGAGCCAGAAGGTGGGTGGACGGGAGCCTGCGTGGAGCTCCGTCTGGGCTGCCACACCTGCTCAGGCCCTTAGAATGTCCTTCTGCCCACGGGTGGGAGACTTAGACGTTTAAGCATCATCTCAACATTATGCAGATGATTTTCTCCCTGTCTACCAGGCGCAGGTGGCTGCTTGCCAGGGTAGTTTATAGAGATTTCAGAGTCCCCAACTGCCAACCTTAGCAAGATAATGAGGACTTTTATGGGCGCCGGATTGGATTTCCTTTAAAAATGCAACCATGGCTCCCTGGAGTGAAATGCTGGGGGCCTTCTGGAGCGAGGGTGCCAGTTCTTGGAGGTCTATATTTAGAGGTAGTTGCTTCTTTGTAGGAGGAGAAATAATGGACAATGCAGCATGGGCCCGGAGGCAAGACCTGTTATGCTGCTGAGGGCTTTGCCATCGCTCCACCTCGTGGAGGCTGAGCCCCCCCTTTCTATGTTAGTTTCTCTATCAGTGAAGTCTCTCCAAAGCATGAAATAGACAAATGAGATACATGTTTTAGCAAATGTGAGGCGGGAATACATGGCAGGAAGACAACACGGACTGTGGAATCACACAGGTCTGGGTTTGAATGCTGGATTTGCTATTTTCCAGCTGTGGGAACTTGCAAAAAATGACTTAGCCTCTTAGAAGTGCGGTTTCCCTATCTACGAAATGAGGATAGCAATTCTGATTTTAAAGTGCCGGTGGAAGAATTAAGCCACGCAAAGAATGCCTTGCATCCAGCGGGGACACTGTATCTTAGCCTAATAGCTACACTGGCCGTGGCAGACAGAGTCTTAGCTCTGCTGCTACATTCACCCCCATGTGTGATCCCTTCCCCTTGAGTGTGGGTGGCACGTGTGACTTGCTTCTTCCTAACAAAACGTGACAAAAGTGATGAAATGTCACTTGCATGATTATGTTGCATGAGATCACAACACCTGCCTTGCTGAGAGTCTCTGCCTTGCTGGCTTTGAAGAAGTAAGGTACCATGTTGTGAGCACTGCCTATGAAGAAGGCCATGTGGTTGGGGCACCTGGGTGGCTCCGTGGGTTAAGCATCCAACCCTTGGTTTCAGCTCAGATCGTGATCTCACGGTTCGTGGGTTTGAGCCCCATGTTGGATTCCACGCTCTCAGCATGGAAGCTGCTTAGAATTCTCTTTCTCCCATTCTCTCTGCACCACCCCCCCCAAAATGAATAAATACACTTTTTTTAATATATAAAAAGGCCACGTGACAAGGACTGAGCGCAGCCTCCCACCAGCAGCCATAAGAAATGGAGGCCACGGGTCCAGGAATGTGCAAGAAACTGAAAAACTGACTGTTGCCCATAGCCACGTAAAGATCCCTGCCCGATCCAGTCTTCAGATGAGACCACAGCCTCGCCAATACCTGACTGCAGCCTGCAAGAGACTCTGACACTGAGCTCCCAGCTCCGATATGTCTGGACATGTGGGCTACAGAAATGTCAGATAATAAATGTGAGTTGTTTGAAGCCACCAAGTTTGTGATGATATTGTTATGCAGCGGTGAGCAACTAACACAGTGGCTTTCAGTCAGTTTCTGAAATGTACCATCGACTCTGCCCAGAGACTTCTCTCACTGCTGTTCTTTGCCTTAACTTCTCCTTCCCCTCATCTCCAGGGTCTCAGCCCAGTAATCAAGAAGAAGCCTTTCTTCACCCTATCAGGTGCTTTCTCACTCACAGCAGTCATCACTGTTGTAAATTTCCATTTATGTGTGCGATTGCCAAGTTTCGGGTGTAAGTTGCATACAGTGAAATGCATAGATCTTAAGTACAATTCTATCCACTTTGGCAAATGCATACACATATCGCTCCAGAAAGCCCCTTCTTACTCCCACTCAGTCACTACCTCCCCGAACCAAAGAAATTGCTGATTTGATTTTCAGTGCTACAAATTAATTTTTTGTTTGTTTGTTTCTGAAACATCATATAAATGCAACCACACAGTTGGTGGCTCTTTTGCATGTGGCTTCTTCCACTCTCTGCATAATACTTTCGGGATTTATCCATTGTGCATCTCGGTGGTTGGTTGGTTTGTTTCTGTTTTTGGTTTTTCTTGTGGTTGCTCAGTAGCATTCCATTGTGTGAATACACCAGAGTTTACTTATCTGTTCTCCAGTCGTGGAACATCTGAGTTAACTGTTTTGGGTTATTATGAATAAAGCTTCTCCGAACAATAATTTTACAGACACACATTTGCATTTCTTTTCTGGTAAATACCTAGGAATTGCTGGATTATAAGGTAGATGTATATTTGACATTTTAAGAAAATGCCCATATTCAAAATGGATGCCGTGATTTTTTACTTTCACCAGCTGTGTATGGGTGTTCCAGCTGATTCTTTGCCAGCACTGGGCATTATCAGGCTCTTTCTCTCTTTTTTTTTTTAAGTTTCTTTATTTTGAGGCGGGGAAGGGAAGAGAGACAGAGGGATAGAGAATCCCCAGTAAAACCCACGCTGTCAGCACAGGGCCTGATGTGGGGCTCAAACTCCCTAACTGCGAGATCATGACCTAAGCCGAAACCAAGAGTTGGACACCCAACTGACTGAGCCACCGGGCGCCCTGATCAGTCTTTTTAACATTAGCTATTCTCATAGATATACAGTGGTATCTAATCTTGGTTTAAATTTACAACTTTCCTGATGACAACTGATATTGAACACGTTATGATGTCCTTATCGGTCATTTATAATACCTTCTTTGGTGAACTATTAGCTCTCTATTCAAGTGTTTTCCTCATTTTTTTTTTTTTCAGAATTGAGTTGTTTGTCTTTTTATTAATGAATTGTAGAAGTGCCCTACATATTCTGGATCAAGTCCTTTGTCAGATACAGATATTGTGAAAATTTCCTCTCAACTCACAGATTGCCTTTTCGTTTATTAATGATGTCTTTTGATAAGAAAAAGATTTTAACTTTTAGTCTAATTCATCAACCCTTTTCTTTTATGTTTTCTGCTTTCTGTGCCCTATCCAAGAGATCTTTGCCTAATGTGAGGCTGCGAAGATACTTCCCTATGTTTTCTTCTTTTTCAAATTAAAAAAAAAATTAAGTTTATTTATTTTGAGAGAGAGAGGGAGAGAGAGAAAAAGTGCACAAGCAGGAGAGGGCAGAGAGAGACAGAGAGAGAGAGAGAGAGAGAGAGAGAGAGAATCCTAAGCAAGCAGGCCCCAAACTGTCAGCTCAGAACCCAATGGAGAACTCGAACTCACGAACCACGAAATCATGACCTGAGCAGCGGTCAAGAGTTGGATGCTTAACTAACTGAGCCACCCAGGCGCCCCCAACCCTATATTTTCTTCTAGAAGGTTTGTGGTTTGTAGCTTTATATTTGGCCTGTAATCTATATCAAATGAATTCTCGTGATGGTGGAAGGTAGGGATTAAGGCCCTCGCCCCCATAATATACAGTTGCTCTGGCATTAGCTGTTGAAAAGGCTTCCCCTTTCTCCTTAAAATACTTTGACAGTCTTGTCAACCACACATCTGTGTATCTGTTTCTATCTCTGGACTCTGGTCTTCCAACAACGTCACGCTGCCTTGATGACTATAATTTTATAGCAAGTTTTAAAGGCCTAGGGCGTACGTTCTCTAACCTTGTTTTGTTAAATATTGTTCGAGCAATTCTATGTCGCTTGCATTTCCAAGTACATTTTATAATCAGTTTACTTATTCCCTGAAAAAAAAAAAAAAAAAAAAGAGCCAGCTACGATATTGATTAGGATGGGTGTTATTTACAGATTAATTTAGGGGAAAAAAAAAATAATACCTTTACAATACTGAGTTTTCCAGTCCAGAACATAGCATATCTCTACACTTATTTTGTTCTTTAGTTTCTGTCATTGGTGTTTTCTAGCTGTTAATGTAAGGATTTTGACATCTTTTAAAAATTTAGCCCTAAGCGCTCTGTGGCTTGGGATGCTATTTTAATTAATTAATTGCTGAATACTGGCTTGTAGCCTTTAGATACTGATAAATTCACGTATTAGATCTGGTAGAGCTTTTGGTTAGATTTCTTAGAATTCTCTGCATATACAATTAGGTCGTCTCTGGGGACAGCTTGGCTCCTGCCTTCCCAATCATTATGCCTTTGTTTTCCTGTGTTCTTGTACTGGCTAGGACTTCAAGTAGTGACATAAGCAGACATTTCTGGACTTGTTTCCATTTTTAGGGGGAGAGTGCCCAATGTTTCAACAATAAATATGCTCTCAAGTACTAAATTTTCGCAGATGCTCTATAACAGATTGATAAAATTTCCTCTATTCCTAGTTTTATAAAAATTGTTTTTATCATGAATGGGTGTCAAATTTTGTCAAATGTTTTTTCTCCAGCTAGTAAAAGTAATATTATATATAGTATATATATATAATGACGTTATATATGCTACATAAATGTGTTAATATCATGAATTTCATTAATTGATTTCCATTTTTTTCATGTTTATTTATTTTAAGGGAGAGAGAAAGAGAGAGAGAGCACAAGCAGGGGAGGGCAGAGAGAGAGAGAGAATCCCAAGCAGGCTCTGCACTGTCAGTACAGAGCCTGACTCTGGGCTCAAACCCATGAACCTTGAGATCATGACCTGAGCTGAAATCAAGAGTCCGACGCTTAACCAACTGAGCCACCCAGGCACCCCTGATTTCTGTTTGTTAAGTAAATTTTGCATTCCTGGAAAAAAACCCGGCCAGTCATAATACCTTATCCTTTTTTCATATATTGATCTGAAATTTTCTTCTTTTGTAATGTTTTTGTCCAATTGTGATTTTTCTCTTATTTGTCTGTGTGCTTAAAATGTGTTTTGCAAGTTTCCTGAAGCCTAGACTCATGTCTCTTTGGATCATCTTTTTATCTTACATGCTAAGAATGTAGTAATAGGCTGTTGAATGAACGAATGGATTGATGAGTGAATACAGAAATTATTTCTGGTCATAATATGTGAAAAGTGCTTTATAAGTATTAAAGCGTAAGGCATACACAAATATGGGTTTAGTAGTAATAGTAGAATTAGGACTATATTGGTCTTTTTATAGGGCTCAGGGTATGAGTAATCAATGCTACTGTCGTAAATGAATTCAGAATTAGGAGGCCTTTCCAGGTGGACTCTGGGAAGACCCTATTATATTCTTTCTTCTACCTAAAGGGCCTTTTAATGTTCTGTCACTTCTCTGAAGCCAATAAAAACTCAGGGCCTTACTGTTTACTCTTACAGATGTTCAAGACTCTCTCTTTCCTACTGCGGAAAAAATGCTAGTGATCTGATTCTGTGCCTAATTGCACATAACCATGTACCTCTACAGACATATAAAAATCCCTTTCACAGCCAGGGATGTTACAGATGCAACACTGAAGACCAACAAGATTTTCAGGGATGTATAAAAATGTCTAAGATACGAAAATACGTTGCGGCTTCAGCACATAGAGGTAACTGCCAAAGAGAAATAAACAAATACTTAAGCATCTATGGAATGCCACACTACCCATTTTCACTCAATGTTTAATTTTGCCTTCAAAATTTTCATTACATTTGGAAGTAATTTATGTTTAGGGTTTTTTTTTTTCCCACATTAGAGGAATTCCTGTGTGTATATGATCCCCTAAGAGAACACTGCTCATCTTAAATCAGATGAAGTCTAGTGATCAACTGATTTCAAGAGCTTCAAAAGTAAAAACTCTTACAAGATTTATACATTTAATATACATTAATATTATGACATTTAATGTACGATCTAGTCACTGGTCAGAATGTTTAGTGTGGTGTGGTGTGGGCTTCGGAAGTAAGAGTGCTTCCTGTCAACATGTTCTTCAACGGGGGGAAATGGTAGACAGCTTCCTTGGGTCTATTTTCTTTCAGAAATGATGGGATTTCCCTTTGCTTACAGTGATCAGGTATTTGGTACTATCATTTTAGTAGTAGGGCGCCTCGGTGGCTCAGTCGGTTAAGCATCTGACTTCGGCTCAGGTCATGATCTCGTAGTCCGTGAGTTCAAGCCCTACATTGGGTTCTGTGCTGACAGCTCAGAGCCTGGAGCCTGCTTCTGATTCTGTGTCTCCTTCTCTCTCTGCCTGTTCCTCCACCCTGACCTTTCTCTCTCTCAAAGATAAACATTTAAAAAAAATTTTTTGGAAGTAAAATATCATAGGGGCACCTGAGTGGCTCAGTTGGTTAAGCATCCAACTCTGGATTTCAGCTGAGGTCATGATCTCATGGTTTGTGAGTTCAAGCCCCGTGTTGGGGTCTGTGCTGACATCATGGAGCCTGCTTGGGATTCTCTTTCTCTCTCCCTCTCTCTCTCTCTCTCTGTCCCTTTCCCATTCCTCTCAAAGTAAATTAAAAAGAAGAAGAAGAAGAAGATCAAAAATTTCCAAAGAGAGGAAGGAGTTTTTCCACTCTTCAGGTCCCTTCTGGGTACTGGTGAGATGGTTAAGAACACGGTAATCTACCTGCCAGAGAGCCCGGATGCTGATGTGTAGGGTTGGCGTGGGGCTTTCTCGCACGCAACTTTAGGGTTCATCACACCAAGCCGCTGCCTGGATGAGGGACCGGGCCAGGTTCGGGTCCACTTCTATATTCCTCTTTTGCAAACAGATTTACGCATCTGCTAATCCAAACCAGACTGCCCAAACCTGTCCCTTGCAGTGGACCACAGACGCCCCGGCCTGAGAGACATATTTACATATGCAAAAGACACCTGGTGCTGGAGGGCATCAGAAGGGCATGAGAAGCTGCTACCTTTAGGCAGGTGGCTAAACCTGGCAGAGGGTCAGGACTTCCAGCAACTCGACCAGGAGGTGAATTGCGGGGCCAGCTTCCGGACAGGCTGGCACAGAATCTGGGAGGAGGGACAGAAAAATCTGTGTTCTTAGCACCTTTGCTGGGTGGCTCTGTGTAGCTGGTCCTGGTGAAGCCCTGTTCTAGACCCAGCCTGCTCCATTTCCACGCCGTGGACACTCGGGCTGGATGATTCTTTGATGTGGGAGCTCTTCTGGGCGTTGTAGGATGTTTAGTGGCTCCCCAGGATCCTACCCACGTGCTGCCAATAGCATCCTGTGCCCCCTCCAACCCCACAGGATGACAACAAAAATATCTACAGATATTGCCACAGGTACCCAGGGGAACATCCCCTCCCCCCCCCCCCGGCAACCACTGTTCTAGACCATTCTATGTCACTAAAGATGATGACGACAATCACGAAGGAACCAGGCTCTGTGCCAAGCCCTTCACCTGTCTTGTTTAATCCCCACGGTACTACCAGTAGGCATTATTTCCGTCACTGCTTTAGAAGGTTTGGAGCAGACTCAGAGAAGTTAAAATACTTTTCTCAGGGTCACGGGAAATCAGTGGCCACAGCATGAATCCACAGCTGTTGGGCTCCAAAGTGAATACTGGGGTCACCTTGACCCAGAGGCGCAACGTGCCTTATCCTTGACTGCAGGTTCTGCCAGCGCCCGTGCGTGTTCACGATTTGACAACTCCTCACGGCTCTTACGTGTCTCCTCCACCAGGTCTATATGCTTTAGGCTGGCCTTCCTCCTGCACCCCTGATCTCCTGTTATGTTCTGACCTTAGACGAGTCTCCTCTCCGACCCTAAGTGCGCCCCGTTCACTCCCACTCTGGGGCTGCTTCTTTCTCAAACTGAAAGGTCTGCAGGGGTCTCGAAGGCAAAAATCAAAAAAACCAAGTGGGCTTAGTGCAAGATGGTAAAGGGCAACCAACCTCGCAGCCTCATCTGGGGAGAAGGGCGGGGACCGTGGCAACTTAGAGGGTCCCTGCCTCTCCACCTTGCCCCGCAGGAATGTTCGTGAGCTGAGATACTCTGGAGTTCTGCAGCTGTCAAGAAAATCCGGACACTGTAATAATACGCACAACATCAATTTTTAAATTTGGGTAGGTGGGGGCACCCAGTTAAGCATCCAACTCTTGATTTCTGCTCAGGTCATGATCTCACGGTTTGTGGGTGCAGGCCCCACATCGGGCTCTGTGCTGTCAGTGAGAAGCCTGCTTGGGATTCTCTCTCCTTCTCTGTGTTCCTCCCCCACTCGTGCTGCCTCTGTCTCTCTCAAAATAAATCAACCAGAAAAAAATTTTTTTGGTAGGTCATTCAAGTTAAAGAAAAAAAAACAACACACCTGTGGCCTACTTGTGGGTTGAATCCGTGCTTCTACTTTGAGACTCCCGCTCTAATCTCTCTTCTGAGACTTTTCTGCATTTACCAGAGTCCTTCCCAGCCTCCCAGGCTGAGCCCAGAGCTCACAAGCATGCATCCCTCCTGGGTCACTCCGGACCCCTCTCCGGCATCCAGCATCCCTGGTACCCCACGCCCCAACCCCTGGCCCTGTTATGTGGTTGGATCTGTCCTCCTCTCATCTCCCTCAGACTAATGCAAGTTGCCAGAGGGATACGGCTGAGCCTTATGTTTTCTTTTGAATCCCTTACAGCACAGCGCGAGGCTCACTACATAAAATGCACTGGTAAATATACGTTCACTTGAATCCAAATCCTTCCTCGGAGTCAACCCTGTTGTGTTGGGACATAAGCCTGTTTCTTCTCCTTAGTCCTTCACAGGCTACACAGTGGATGTGCATATAGAACTTTTGATGCACTTAAAATCCACAATCTGGTCGTTCCTTAGCTTTCTTTATCTCTCAGCCAAAAATCCATAATCTAGTCATTCCTTAGCTTTCTTTATCTCTCACCTAAAGCTCCAGATATTCTGAGGAAATTGTATGAGACCCTGCACCCTGATTTTCTCAGCTTTTGTTGTTCAAACACTGGATCCCTACACACACATGTCATTTCATTGCTCCCTGTGCATTCCCCGACTTAGAAAAGGGGAAAATACATATTGTGCCACTTTTCTCCTTCTTTTCCAACGAAAGCGATGGATTTCAGAGATGCATAAAACTAAGATCTTTTTGTTGATTGTGCCTTGGATGCAGAGAGATGGCCAACATTCGAATACCAAAATCTTCAACCAACTGTCAACAGCCACTTAGATTATCGTCACTGGGGAACATTCCAGGCAAATGCAAATTTATTTATAAATAGGGCTTTGGCTTAAAATCCCTATGGTCTCTGCTAGGTGTGAGCTACAAGCAGTTTAATTTTTAACTTTTCTTGTTAAAAAGTCATATGTGCTGGGGTGCTCAGTCGGTTGACCATCCAGCTCTTGATTTCCCCTCTGGACATAATCTCACAATTGGCGGGATAGAGCTTTGCGTTGGGCTCTGGGTTGACAGCATGGAGCCTGCATGGGACTCTCTCTCTCTCTCTCTCTCTCTCTCCCTCTCTCTCTCTCTCTCTCTCCCTCTCTCTCTCTCTGCCCCTCCCTGCTATCTCTCTCTCTTTCTCTCTCTTAAACTTTAAAAAAAAAAGGTAGTATGTGCTCACACTAGAAGCTTTAGAAGATACAGATATTCAAAGGGAAAATAAAAATCATCTATAATCTGACTACTGGAGAACTGGTTTTTTAGGCACACACACATGCATACACGTATGTACTATAGGCATAATGTATTCTATATAATATATGGTATATATTCAGACATATAATTTTTTATACAAATGGCATAATTTTATACATACGCTTTCAACAACTGCTGAACAGTCAGAACTGTGTGGCTGTAAGTAACAGAGACCAACTCTGGCTAATATGACAAAAAGGAACGTATTGGAAAGACACCAAGAAGGCTCAACGATTCAAATACTGATTTGAACAATCAGGCCTTGAGAGGCTGGAGTCAGGTGAATCTTGAAACCTAGGTTCAGAGTGTTTCCATTGGGAAGACCCAGTTGTAATCACTTCCTGGCATTACAGCATTCCACCCCAGATCTGAATTTTGGGGAGAGGAGTCCAACTGGTCTAACTGGAGCACATGTTTGGACCGCTGGTATAGCTGTTCAGGTTGTACACTGCATAACCCGTGGGAGCGTGTTTACATTGTAGCCTAGGGTTGTGCAACGCCCAGTCACAACAACCTACAGGATGGCTTTACACATAGGTGCCCATCCTGAATGACCGCTCCTTTCCCAAGTCCCTGGGATGAGAGCAGGAAAGTTCTCCGAAGCAAAGGTGCCACCGATAAAAGGGAGAAGACGTGCAAGGCGGACAAAAACAAATGAGGTCCACTACATCTTTTTTCCTGAACTTATATCAAAAGCACCTTGGATGTAATTTAACATTCTCCCTTAGCAGTTTTTTTTTGGGGGGGGGGCGTGTAATGGTCTGTGATATGGCTATACCATACTTTATCTAGTACGATTAGACATTTGTGTCTCTTTCGATCATGGCTTACTCCCGCCACCTAGGATAGTCCCTAGCACAGACTAGATGCCTAGTAAATATTTGTTGAATTACTGTGTGCTCAAATTGTTCGCCATTATACAGCGCTACAACGGACAGCCCACAGGTAAATCTTAGTACACACAATGTACCCACAATGATGTCTCACGGGGTGACCAACTTGTGTTGGTTCGCCTCCTGCTTTTGGAAGATCCCGTGTCCCGGCACCACCTCAGTCCCGGGCAAAGGGAGTCATCCCATAAAGGATTCTGCCGCTCAGTTCCCATGTGGGGTTCCTTCCCCCACGCCCTTAAGCAACTCTGTAACTCCAGCTGGGTGTCTTCGAATTCAACTCCATTCTGACGTTATCTACCTGGAGATAGCAGATCCCACAGGTGAAGACCTCAGTCCCACAAGACAGTCTGTCACCACCCTTCAGATGCCAGCCACAAGTCCAGGCTGTCCCCCGTGCTTCTGACCAGACTGGCCATAGATTGTAGGTTCTAACCACCCCCTCCCTGGGTTTGATGAATCTGCTAGAGTGGCTCACAGAACTCAGAGAAACACTTCAATTGCTACATCGCCGGTTTATTAGGAGAGGTTCTAGCTCAGGAACAGATGGAACCTCCACGCCCTGTCCAGGTGTGTGTCGCTCGCTAGGAACCCCATGTTCGCTCACCCGAAGCTCTCCAAATCTTGTCCTTTTGGGTTTTTTACGGAGGCTTCGTTACACAGGCAGGATTGATTCAATCATTGCTCAGTGACTATTGAGTTGACCTCCAGACCCTCTCCCTCCAGGGGGTTGGGGGGGATGGGACTAGAAGTCCTAACCCTCCAATCCTGGGAGTGGTTTCCCTGGCAACCAGCCCCCCCCCCAAAAGGTGCATTCCAAAAGTCACCCCATTAACATAATAAGACACATCCTTGTTGCTTTCATTGCAGGAAATTCCACGGGTTTTAGGAGCTCAGTACCAGAAACTGGGAGGAAGATCAAATGTATATTTCTTATTATACATCACAATATCATACCCTACAATCTAAGTAAGTCTTCTCTGATCCGAGCCCTAGAGCATCTGGCTGATGGTGCTGGGGGAGGTACAGAAAATTCACCCGCGGGAGAAGAGCAGCCTGCCCGAAGCTCTGAGTCTCTACTCAAAACCGTCCCCTCCGAGCCTCCTTCCCTGTGCCCCCCACTCTTCTTCTGTCATGCCTTCCCAGGGGGGCAGTCGCATGGGAGTGATGAGAAAGAACCTCATGGCAAAGGCAGGACAGGGGCAGCGGGGGCGGGGGGGGGGGGGAGGTATTGGCTCCAGACTGAGGTTATGAGTCACCCTTTAGTGGATGCCCCTGAAAGTTCCCCTCTGTAATTGAATGACCCAACGTGTCACTGGAGAACATTTTAGAGCCAAAGCATTTCTTCCTCCTCCTTGGGCATAGACCAAGGTCAGCATGCCCCTGGTGCCCCTCTGCGGACAGCGATAAGCCACGCGTGGCAGGAAGCGCCCAGGAAGTCACCCTGGGGAGGCTCACCTTGGGGCCAGGCTCCACCTGGAGGACAACCCTGTGATGCATTGCCACTTCTCAAGAATGCACAGTAGCAACCTTCTAGTGCCCAATGACAAGTACCACTTTGCTCATGCATGTTCCTTCTGAAAATCCACCTCCTCTATTTATCAAAATAACACCTGCATGGAGTTTTTAAGGGCCGAACGGTGCCACAAGGCTTATAACGGACATTAGCGGCCTCCCGCCCCTCTCCCCTGTTGAAAACCAGACAGCAGGTCCCAAATGGGGCCACTTATGCTAAGCCCCTCATCGCCAAACCGAGACTTAAACTTCATTATAGTTTCTGCTCTCCCAGAAATGGAATCTTAAACCAATCCATCAGCAATGGTCTCAACAGCACTGGTTAAGTATCTGCCTGATAGATCCCGCCTTCCCCTCAAGGAGAGTAACCTTGCCACAGATTCCTCATTCCCGATTCCTCTTTGCCTGAGACGACCCCTGCTTGCTCTCTGCACCACTGTTCACTGCTGCCATCGCCACGTTACGAATAGCATGTTTACTCTTCCAGTTGTTGGTTTGGCAAAGGTGTTAGGTGTTACCTAACACAGTGATGCTCAAAAGGTGGTCCTGGGCCACCAGCAGAGGCAGCGGCACCTGGGAACTTCCCAGAAATGCAGATTCGTGGGTCCCGCCCAGACCTGCTGAATCAGAACCTCTGGGGGACAGGGGCCATCCACCTGGGTTCCAACAAGCCCACCAGGTCATGCTCATGCAGCTAGAGTTTGATCACCCCTGGTCTATGTCTGCGTGCTACAGATAGAAGCCAAACTGTCCCTTTTTTCCTTAACCTGGTACAAGTTTCTGCCAGCTTAAGAGTCCTGACCAACAGGGATGCTATTAATTAACTTTTTCTTCCCTGCATTGGCCTCTTGCAAAGTAGACTCACTTAGCACTCACTGGCTGTTCCCTTCCAGAAGGGTCTCATCTTTGGTAAGATGACCTCCCTGGTTAAATAACATGCCTTTCTCCGCCCACTCTCCAGCCACCTTTCCTGTTTTATTCCCCCCCCCGCCATAGCACTCATCACAATCTGACATACTATACATCTTAATCCTTCCTTCCTTCCTTCCATCCTTCCTTCCTTCCTTCCTTCCATCCTTCCTTCCTTCCTTCCTTCCTTCCATCCTTCCTTCCTTCCTTCCTTCCTTCCTTCCATCCTTCCTTCCTTCCTTCCATCCTTCCTTCCTTCCTTCCATCCTTCCTTCCTTCCTTCCTTCCTTCCTTCCTTCCTTCCATCCTTCCTTCCTTCCATCCTTCCTTCCTTCCTTCCATCCTTCCTTCCTTCCATCCTTCCTTCCTTCCTTCCTTCCTTCCTTCCTTCCTTCCATCCTTCCTTCCTTCCTTCCTTCCATTCCTTCCTTCCTTCCTTCCTTCCATCCTTCCTTCCTTCCTTCCTTCCTTCCATCCTTCCTTCCTTCCATCCTTCCTTCCTTCCTTCCTTCCTTCCTTCCATCCTTCCTTCCTTCCTTCCATCCTTCCTTCCTTCCTTCCTTCCTTCCTTCCTTCTTCCTTCCTCTCTCTCTCTCTCTCTCTCTCTCTCTCTCTCTCTCTTCCTCTTTTTGAGTTCTATACTGTCTCCATTGGATTGGAAGTTGCTCGAAGGCATGGATTTTTGTTTTGTGTTGTTTTCTGCTGGATCCCCAATACCTACCAGCACCACTCCCTGGAAATGTAACGTGAACCACATACACAATTTAAAACTTTCTAGTAGCCACATTAGAGATCTGAAAAGAAACAGGTGGGGTTAATTGTAATAGCATTTTTCATTTGTAAGAACGTACTCAAAATATGATCTCCACTTGTAACCGACAGGCAAAATCACTGAGATATTTTACGGTTTTTTCCCCATGCTGTGACTTCAGAGTCCGATGTTTTTTTTTTTTTTTTAATGCTAGCACAACTCAGTGAGGACTAGTCACATTGCAAATATTCAGTAGCCATGTGTAGCTGAGGGCTGCTATCTTAGCACAGACCTGGGTAGGACTAGGGTCATAGTGTCTTTCAGTAAATAGTGATGAAAGATGGAAGTAACAGGTGAATAAATGAACAAACGCTGCCTCTCTGGAGGTTAGAATGCCCATAATATGCAGGGTGACATCAGGAATGTGACCCCACTGGCTTCAGTTGAAGGACAAATGCTCTGGCTGACAGGCCCCGAAGGACGGGTTCTGGTTTTAGATCTATCATTTAGCAAGGGAGAGAAGCTCTGAGTTGGAGCAAACTCACACACTGGTTCTGATGTAACACAGCCATCGTGGTTAAGGTACGGAGCTTTTAAAAAACAAAATGGCGCCCCAATTCCTTTGCATGAAAATGTTGTAATGTATTTTTAATTGGATGAGTTCTCTGAAGGAGATGAAACGGAAGTGGCTGCCTGCCAGTGTTAAGTGTCTCCGAATGGGTCTCAAAATCAATTAAAGTTAAAACTAATTAGCAGAGGAATTAATTGAAAGGGAGATTAAAAAAAAATTTCCATTGGTTTCCCAACTATTTTATGAACAAAATCTAGTTTGTGGTTCCAAGGTGAATCAATAAAAATCAAACATGGCTCTCAAAAGTAGGGTTGCTAGGATTGAAATGATGATCCTTTTTGAGGGCAGCTCGTTAATGGTTCCGAGGTTTTAAAAGCATGGCATCTACACAAACAGCATGGTGCCACACGGAGCCGGGAAACCCTGGAGTCAGCGAGACTCAGAGGACTGTCACAGAGATCCATCACCCACATCTGCATTGGCTGACCTTCATATCAATAGCTCTTAACCAAGGAAAAATTATCTTTCATTCCTGCAATCAAGCACTTCAGTGCAAAGCAATTTCCATTTATTTGTGCCCATTTTCCTAAATTGCTCAAGTGTGGCAGAGAAATGTATGGC
Source organism: Acinonyx jubatus (assembly GCF_027475565.1). NCBI lineage: Eukaryota > Metazoa > Chordata > Mammalia > Carnivora > Felidae > Acinonyx > Acinonyx jubatus. Next base: position 10,169,928 of record NC_069381.1, on the reverse strand, counting down.
GTGGACTCAAATAGTCTTTCTGATCTTTTTCCTCGACATTCCCTCCTCCCCCAAGCCCCCGCCACCGAGGCTGTTGCAAATTTCTGGGTTTGACTTCCACTGGGGGGAACACGCCAGGTGCCAGCCAGGGCCTAAGGTGGCTAACGGACAGGAGTTCATCAAAAACCACTCTGACAAGGGCCACTGCAGCAAGCCAGATTTCTCCCCGGTCTGCCCTCATCCCTTAGGTTTCCTGAAAGTGCCTTCTCCTTTCTCATCTGTTCAGGAACCCGCGTCCTCTGCCAACCTCCCTCCACCCTGGTGCTCCTCACCATCTTTTATGTTGTTCCCGCGGCAGGTGCTACGGGGGGGGGGGGAGGGGGGAGAGGGGGGAGGGGGGGCCCTTCCCGTGTGCTATGGGGAGAGGTGCTTTATGTGAATTACCCTACAGCATTCATTTATCGAGGGCCTACCATGTGCAAGGTATTGCTCTAGGCACTGAGGACGCAGCAGTGAGCAGAACAGACAAAAATCCCTGCCTTCATGGAGCTTACACGCTAGAGAGGAAGGGAGAGGAAGGCAGTAAACGCACGGAGTAAATGAGGATAACACGCAGGCTGTTGGGGGAAGTGGTCAGTGCCAGGAGAACAAGGCAGGACAAAGGCACAGAGAGCGTTAGCTGGGGGAGGTGGCTGGGTTGAAAGTCTAGACAGCAGCTAGGAGAGGCCTTCCCGGGAGGTGACAGGTGGGTCAAGACCTGAAGTGAGCAATTAGCCATGTCAGTGACTGAGGGCAGAGTAATCCAGGTAAAGGGAACCGCCTTTACCAAGGTCCTGAGACAGGAGCACCCGCGTGTGTTTGCAGAACAGCGAAGAGGCCTATGCTGCTGGAAAGGCGTGAACGGAGTGTGCGGGGGACCCGAGGACATAGGGAGGTCGTGGGGACACGGACTTGTGAACCGAGAGCCACAGCAGTACTCTGAGCCAGGAAGCAGCACAACCTGACTTCCGATTCCACAGAGCCAAGGCCCGCGTCATGAAGAACACAGCCAGGAGGGTCGAGTGCAGGGGGATACTGAATTTGATCATTAAAATAACCCTGTGAGATCACTGTCATCACCCCCCCCCCCAATTTTATAGATGAGTATCGTAAAGGCGAATTTTTCTTTAAGAAGAGCCAGGACTGGCATGCAGATATAAAATGCGCATATGATAAAAATGCTAATTTTACTCTTAAGGAGGGAACCAAGCAAATGTTACAATTCATTCAAAGGAAGAGTCAAAGACACTTTTGTAGCTCCAGAAGGATGGAATGAATGACAAACGGGGGCTAACTCACTCTTCCACGGGGCCAGAGGCGTGGGTGGGATCTCAACAGGACAGAACATGATTTGCATGTCTACAGACAGAAGTGATTTGCAATGCTCTCCGTTGTCCACAACTTACACGAAATCGGAATCAGATGACTTGGACAACGCATCACTTGGGACTGAAATGCACCCCCCCCCCTTTTTTTTAACAGAAGAAAAACAGTTTGAGGCTTAAGAAACCTGCTTGAGGTCACTCAGTAACAGCTAAAGCTGGAGTTTGAACCCAGGTTTTTCTGATTCCACAGTCGGTGCCCCCCTCAACCCCTCGCATTTGCCAGGGATTTAGGAAAAGCAGGGGCCTGCGAAAATGTTTTCAGAGACTTGGAGAGCGGTGAAACTTGGTCATGCAAAGCTCGGCTCCAAAGAGCTGCAGAGTTTAATATCCAGGTCAACAAATATCTCCCAAATGTCTGTCCTGTGCAATGCATCTTTGAGGGACCCAGGAGGGACCCAAAGATAAATAAGAAATAGCTTCTAATGATGCGGAAAGTGACCCCCCGCACAGTGGGGGCGCTCAGGGTGCAGGGAGAGCATTAATCTAGCACACTGAAGGAAGACCTGTCGCCCTGCTCCCCTGGTCCGTGTTTTCCTGACTACAGATTCAGTAACAAGCGGTGGGAAACATCTGGCCACGGAAATCTGTCCACTGTCACACAAACGTCCGCAGAAAAAACTAGGGAAATTCACAGTGAAGCATGGTCAAAGGGCTGCTCCAAGTGGCCGGATAAGGAAGGAAGGTAGACCCTCTTAATGTTCGCATTAATGTTCCAAACCGAGAGGTGCTTTGTTGACCACCATAAAAAGTGAGGGGTCTAAGGATAGCTTATGGGAAGGAGCAGAGACCGCATTTTTAGAGAAAAGCTGTTGCTGCTATATTGTGGTTAATTTATGTGTCAACCTGACTAGGCCACAAATGGCCTAGATATCTGGTCAATCATTATTCTGGATATTTCTATGAGGGTTCCCTCCCCCCCCCCATAAGATAAGTTGAACATTTATTTATTTTTTCTTTTTTTGAATATTTATTTATTTTGGGGAGGGCGTGAGTAGGGGAAGGGAAGGGGCAGAGAGATGGGGACAGAGGATCTGAAGCGGGCTCTACGCTGACAGGCTGACGGCAGTGAGCCCGATGTGGGGCTTGAACTCACAAACCGTGAGATCATGACCTGAGCCGAAGGAAGCTGGATGGACGCTCGGCCAACTGAGCCACCCAGGTGCCCCTTATTTTTAATTTTTTAGAGTAGGCTCCATGTCCAACGTGGGCTTCAGCTCCCGACCTTCATGATTAGGAGTCGCGTGCTCTACCTAGCGACTAAACCAACCAGATGCCCTGGGTAAGTTCAACATTTAAACTGACAGACTGTGAGTAAAACAGACTGCCTTCCCGAATGCAGGGGGGCCTCATCCAATCGGTTGAAAGCCTGAATAGAACAAAAAATAGACTCTCCCTGAATAAGAGTGAATTCCTTCTGCCGGACTGCCTTGGAGCCGGGTGGCCCTGTTTCTTCCCACCTTCAGACATGAACCAAAATGTCAGCTTTCCTGGGTCTGCAGCTGGTTGACTGGCCCAGAAGATCTTGGGACTTGTCAGCCTCCATAATCACGTGAGCCAATTCTTTATAACAAACATCTTTCTACACATATCTGTACCCCATTGGCTCTGTTTCTCCGGAAAACCCTGATTAGTACAGAGCTCTGCGCAGGCTCTAATCTTCTTCTTTCCCGCCCCCCCCAGCCCCCCCACTGTGCCATATAAACACTTAATTTGCTCAGGATCTAAAGTGGTTCAAGCACTTTTTGTTTGACTGCTTTTTCTTCCTCCCTCCTCATTCACAGAACGAGAAGAGGAACATGTCCAGACGCATCATAGCATTTGGGAGCTCTGAATGTCTCCTTTTATGTATTTTATTCACCCTTTCCACACGCTTTCTTTTCTTATTTCAGAAAGGATCGAATCTCCCCCTTTTTACTCCTGATCTTGCCCATCTACAAACTCCTACCAGAGAAAGAGGAGAGTTTTGTTGACTTTCTTCTTCATCAGTCTTTGGGCAGTTGAAGGGTGACCTCTTCACCACATTGGTCCTACAGACTGATTCAGTCACCTGCCCAATGATGTGGGTGCCCCCTTCCACCATGGGTCTCCTGTGTGGGTTTTCTCCTGAAACAATGCATCGTTTAGGACGCTTTTTAGCCATAAGCAACAGAAGACTTAACTGAAAGCATACTAAACAGAAAGGATACTTGCTATCACCGATCTATGAAGAAGTCTGAAGATGGGACAAATCCAAGTTGGCTAGTTTGCTCACTAACACCAGCCGAAGACCCAGGTATTCTCTATGCCACCATATTGGACACAATGGATTCCTATTGTGGTCACACATCGCCTAACACGGTTCCAGGCCTTGACTATACACACAATGACATACAGTGAAGAAGAGGAACATTTTCTCCCGTTTGTTTTTTTTATTTCTGAGGACAGGTCCCCCAGAAGCCATGAAGCAGTCTTTCTATGTTATTAGCTGGAACAGGGTCAATGTCATTCCTAAATTAATCACTGGGCTGGAGGAGAGAGAAACCTCCTTGATGGGCTTAGGAAGATTGAGATCCTCTCTCTAAGGGTGGGAAAGTGTCTAAACTCATCAGAGAGATAGAATTCCTCTAGGAAATGTGGGACAAATTACCTGCTATGGACAAAGAAGAGAGGGAGATGAGCATTGGGTACACAATCAAGAGTGACATCCACAAGTAGCCTTAGAACAAACTTCTCAGAGATAAGGGGCCATTCTTCTCTTACAAATGAACAAACAGCTACTCACCAGAGAGGTAGAATAGGAATAAGGGAGGAGAATTTTAGGAATTTCGAATTCTATTTGCCTGCATCTAAACTCCGCTTTAAGGGGGTGCCTGGGTGGCTCAGTCGGTTGCACGTCTGACTTCGGCTCGGGTCATGATCTCACAGTTCGTGAATTTGAGCCCCGCATCAGGCTTTGTGCTGACAGCTCAGAGCCTGGAGCCTGCTTCAGATTCTGTGGCTCCCTCTCTCTCTCTGCCCCTCTCCTCTCCCCTCTCAAAAATAGATAAACGTTAAAATAAACTCCGCTTTAAGTCTTTACGATGTGTAAATCTTATCAAGGGCTGACGGTATTTTTAAAACAGGATCCTAAAAATATTTTCCTCCCTAAAGACTGAACTTTTAAACTATTGCCATGTCACAGAAAGGAGGCCCATTTAAAAATTTCTTTTCGTTATGGATGCTTCCAAAACCGCTTTCTCTCTCCCATCCCCCCGAGACAATGTGGAGTTACTCTGGACAGAGACGAAGAGGAAGAATTGTGGCATCTGCCTCCACCCTACCTATTCCTCTCCAAATTACATATCGAACACGTGCTAGACTCCATCAAAGCGAACATTTATTAGGTACTCGTTCTGTGCTAAGTCATCTCATCTAGTTGTCTAACATCCTGTGACGTTGCTAATTATAGTGAAGGTTTGTTTTGTGCCCACTTGGCATCTCTTTGTACCTACTTCTGAAATGCCATCACATTTTGAACATGGGTAAGTATACACACCCTGTCCAGACAAGCCACAAAAGAAAAACTAGAAAGACTGGACCTCATTACAATAAAACACTTTTGTGCATCCAAGGACAGCATCAAGAGAGTGAAGAGGGAACCCATGGCGTGAGAGACAATATGCGCAAATCACGTATCTGATAAGGAGTACCCGGATGGCATAAAAACACTTTCAGCAAAAAGACGAATGGGCACATTAAGAAATGGGCAAGGATTCGAGTGGACATTTCTCCAAAGAAGATCTACACGTGGCCAGTAAATACAAAAGATGTTCAACATCGTTAGTCATTAGGGAAATGCAGATCGAAACCACCGTGAGGTACCACTTTCATTCACCAGAAGGGCTAAAATGAAAAAGACATAAAGCGTGTTGACACGGAAGCAGAGAAATGGGAACCCCATACGCTGTGGGTGGGAATGTAAAATGGTGCAGTGGCAGTGATTTGGGAGTTTGGGGAGCCTTCAAAAAGTAAGCCCTAGAAATACCATGTGACACAGCAATTCGACGCCCGTGTGAATACTCAAAAGAAGTGAAAGCAATCCAACGTTCGTACACCAATGTTCACAGCGGCCATTGTTCGTTATCGCCCCAGAGTGGAAATAACCCAAATGTCCAGGAACTGAAGATTGGAGAAACAATATGTGACACATCCACGCGATAGGATACTGTCCAGCCATGGAAGGAAGTACGGATGTGTCCTACCACATGCATGAACAGTGAAAACACCCTGCCAAATGAGAGACACCTGAATCATATCATAGGATTCCATTTGTATGGAATATCCGGAATATGTAAATCCATAAAGATAGAATGTAGTTTAATGGTTCCCAGGGGGTGCGGAGGGAACTGAAGTAATTGGTCAGTGTGTACAGGGTTCCCCCCGGGGTGATAAAAATGTTTTGGAACTGGATACAGGTTACGGTTGTCAACACCGAAAATGCACTGGGGCGTGTGGGTGGCTTGGTTGGGTAAGCGTCCTACTCTTGGTTTCAGCTCGGGTCATGAGTTTGAGCCCCGCGTCGGGCTCTCCGCTGACAGTGCAGAGTCTGCTTGGGATTCTCTCTCTCTGTGCCCCTCCCCTGACCAGCTCTCTCTCTCTCTCTCTCTCTCTCCCAAAATAAACTTTAAAAAAGAAAAAGAGAATTACTAAATACCACTGAGTTGTATACTTTAAAATGTTAATTCAATGTTCTGTGGGTATCATCTTATTAAAAAAAACAAAAGCCACCCTCCCCTGGCCACAGTAAATCCATGCATCCAAGCTAAGCCACCCCAGTCTGCTCCCCCTGGTGTTCCAGTCTTCCCTCCCAAATGGCCTCCCTGTGTCAAACTGTGCTTCTAATATCTCCTCCTGTATCAGGCTGTTCTACCTACATGACAGCATCTCAGTTAATGGCAACCACATCCTATGAGCTGCTCAGGCCAAAACCCTTGGAGCCACCCCCTCCCTCATTTCCTGCCTCACGCTTCACGTCTCATCAGTCAGGGAATCTTGCTGACGCCGTAACCAAAATGTACCCAGAGCCCAGCGATGTCCCCCTTCTCTGCCGCGACCTTCCTAGTAAGGGACGCCCCGGCAGCTCTCCCATGAATCACTGCAGGGACCTTCTAACCAATCTCTCTGTCCCTACCCTTGTTCTCTGTGTCCTCGGTTGTCCCGGATGGCCCCTGCCTCCCGGCATTTGTTCCCTTGTGTAATCAATCCCCTCCTATCGAGTGTGGGCTGGACTAAGTGACTTGCTCTCAAGGAACAGAGTCAGGAAAAGGTGACAGTCTCTCTGTTTGTCTGTCTCTGTCGACCTGCCTCTCTTGGGTCACTTGCTCTGGGGGAAGCCAGCTGCCAGGTCACGAGCAAACCCCCGAGAAGCCCACGTGATGAGGAACCGAAGCCTCCCGCCGACAGTCGTGTGGCTGAACTTGGGAACAGATCCTCCCACCCCAACCCCACCTTCAGCCGGTGGCTGCCTCCTCGCATGACTCCTCTGCTCAGGACCCTGCGGTGGCTCCCCACTGCCTGCAGGGTGATGGCCAAAGTCCTCGTGATGGCCCGCAGCACCCCGTGGGATCTGGCTTTTCCAACCTCAGCAGTTTGTGATGCTCTGTGCTAGCTGTCCTCCAGGGGCAGACGCAGTCTCACAGTCTCAGCTCAGGGCCCTTCGTCCATTCGTTCTCCTTTGCCTGGAGCACTCGCCCAGGTAGCCACACTCTCCTCCTCGCACCTGTTTCAAGTCTTGGCTTACAGGTCACCCCCCAGGATGAGGTCCACCCCGTCCGCCTTATATAACACAATTAGCCACCCCCTCGCCCTGCTGTTTTCCAAGCACCCAGACCAGCTGGCAGATAGCGGGTGCTCAAGAGATGTTTGATGAGTCCATGAAGAGTGGAGTGGCCCAGGTAGACACCATTCCTCCTGACAGCAGGGCCCAAAAGGTGTCCACGAGATCCTTGCACCGAGACCCAGAGAGGCCGTCGTTTCCCCAGCTCTGACTTGGCCGCTTCCATGTTTTCGGTGCTTGGAGTGATTTCCTGCTCTTTGCCACCGCACAGTGAGCTGAGGAACTGGTATTCTCCGCTGCTTTACAGAGGTGACACTGCAGTTCGAAGCTGTTAGGTGACTTGACCTGGTCGAGCAGCACAGCCTGGACTCAGGCCAAGTCTACGGCCAAAGCCCACATTCATACTGACTGCTCCACAGGCGGGTCGGGTCGAGGCAGGACATGCCTGGGAAGGAATTACATCCGAGCGGGATTGTGAAGGCACAGAAAAGAAAAGCACCACACCAAACAGCTAGGAGACCACAGAGAGTAACGGATAAGGCCAGACGGCGGGGGGAAATCGTCTCCCAGGCAGCAAATTTCTTTAAAAAAAAATTTTTTTTTTTTAACATTTATTCCTTTTTGAGAGTGAGAGAGACAGAGCATGAACAGGGGAGGGGCAGAGAAAGAGAGAGAGAGACACAGAATCTGGAGCAGCTCCAGGCTCCGAGCTGTCAGCACAGAGCCTGGTGCGGGGCTCGAACCCACAAACCGTGAGATCATGACCTGAGCTGAAGTCGGACGCTTAACCGACAGAGCCACCCAGGCGCCCCTGACAGACAGCAAATTTCGATGACATTGACGTTGGTACTGCCTTATCTGTGAAATGCCACTCTCAGCACCCCTCCCCACCAAAGATGGATGTTCCCAGCAATGCCAGTCCTGGGGAGGCTCCCCAAAGAATCTTTTGCACATGTGTAACAGCAGATGACTTGGAATACACTCTTTCTGATAGCAAAAAGCCCAGTGATAAACCAGGTTTCATTAATGGAAGAAATGACTAACAAACCATGATACCATTAATATTATCTAGCAATCACCACGATGCACAAGAGCGGAGGTCAGCAAACTACATTCTTGTATGGTCTGCAGGCTAAGAACGGCTTTTGCATTTTTTTTTTAATGTTTACTTATTTTTGAGAGAGAGAGAGTGCTCACATGTGTGCAAGCAGGGGAGGAGCAGAGAGAGAGAGAGAGAGAGAGAGAGAGAGAGAGAGGATCTGAAGTGGAACCTGCACCAACAGCACAGAGCCCGACACGGGGCTCAAACTCACAAACCACTAGATCATGACCTGATCCGAAGTTGGACGCTCAACCGACTGAGCCACCCAGGCGCCCTGGCTTTTGCATTTTTTTAAGGGTTATAAAATAAACAAAGAAGAACATATGACAGGCCGTATGTGGCCTGAAGAGCCTAAATGTTTCATACGTGGCCCTTTACAGAAAACATTTGCAGACTTCTGACCTAGAGCAGCAACTTGCAAAAATGTGGATGTGGACAATATTAAGCGAAAATAGTCTCAAATTTTTATATGTGGCATGACATCCTTTTTACAAAGATCAAGCCAACTAAAATGAAAATGGGCTTTTAAGGCGTTCATATAGATGCAATGGAGACATATCTGAAGAAAAGCAAAGGGCCGAAGGAATTCAGGAGAATGATCAGGTACCCCCGGGTGTTGCATATGTGAGGTGAAGATGACAGTTAAGGTCCTCCCTTGGCCGGGGGTGGGGGTGGGGTGACCAGGTGGTGCTTGTTGCTTTTTTAAAGAAGTAACTAATAAACTAAATAAAAGCAGGCCCCGCGTGGACCAATGATGAGACTGCATCGTGAGCCACGGCTGGTAAGTCACTTGGTTCTGGCACCGAGTTTCAATAAAATTAACAAGCAAAGCATATTGGCCGCAACATTTAAAAAATATCACATAAGGTAAAACAGTGAGATAGTAAGAATCCCTCTCCCCTCACTTGTCCACTTGTAATGCCTCAGAGGCGACCACTGTCAACTGTGGGGGGCGGGGGGCGTTCCGCTCATACGTGGGTAGAAATCACCACTAAAACAAAGAGACCCTGCACACACAGGAACATCGGTAAGACGTGAGCCGATGTCTCCCCCTCATCATAGCAGGCCATCCTGGCTGTAGTAACTACCTCTCGGTTGGGGATCCAAGCCCCTTCTGGTTCCGTGTGTCACAGTCTCCCTTGTCAGCGTGATGGGAGAGAGCCTACCACGCTTCCACGGCGGGGGGAAAAGGGCCCCGGGAACATTCCCACTCCACTTAAAGGCAATACCAGAAGCCACACGTGTCCCGGATGCTCACCCCACTGGGCTGATCGTAGCCACAGGGCAGTCTGGGAGGTGTAGACTTTATTCTAGGAGGCCACAGACCACATAATACCCGGGGAACAGACATCAACGTACAGAATGTAGGCACGTGCATCTTTATTTATGACCTGCATATGCCTCACAAGGTACTACTGCTTACAAGGTCCTGCAGGTTGAAGTGCTCAGAGAGCGACAGAGCCTAGAAGTCTTCCCAGATTAGCCCATGGAGTTGTCCTCACTCTTGTAACGGTTATACACTCTTCCGCCGTGTGTATGTGCCAGGATCTCTACAGTCAGCCCCCGATTCATCAACATTGAAGCTTGTTTGTTTGTTTGTTTGTTTGTTTTCCAGTTGCCTGGGATCTTCTGAAAGAGTCGATGGCCACACAGGCATACGCACTCCACGGCAATGCAGAGAGAGACACGGTTCCTAAAGAGAAGTCCGGCTTTGCGAGTGACAGTCCTGGACCAGTCTTACTGCTCCCCGCCATCGAGTGGAACACGTGGGCAACCCTCAGCTTGCGTCTGACGCTGCCATGAGCCTCCCCGGGGATGAGCAGGTGCCGCTGTGGTCCCGCCCGGAGGAGCCCGGCTGCATCTCAGTCACACGGCTCTTTCCCCACGGCACTGGCTCGCCTGCAGCCCTCAGGGACAGGGACAGCCTCGCGGCCCTGAGTCAGCCGCCACCGCCCACTCTGGTAATTTTGAGATGAGGAAAGGGGGGGAAGTCCGCAGGAGGAACAGGGGGCTGTGGCCTCTGTCCCCTCGGCGCGAAGTCACCGCCCACCAGTAAGATGAGCTTGAGTTTGTACCTGCTTCGTAAAAATAGGCACAGAAAGGAAAATGCACTCCCTCTTCCCAGGTTAATAGAGTTCCCTTTGCCTCCCAGCGCCCACCGTCCTGTTCACCACGGGGTCCTCTGCTTGCACACCACAGAGGTGCGAACGCCGGGAATCCAGAGAGAAGCCACGCAGCTGTCACAGCGGCACAGCCAAGGGCGCCCCAAGCAGCTACCAGGTGTTCGGAATTGGCAACACTGAGCCCTTGTTAACAGATGTGATTAGCAAGCTTTAGGAAGTGTTAGGAATTCTGTAATTGCAAGTTTTGGGAAATTAGACTCTTCCACCCCAGAAGGCAATCCAGAATGAAAGAAGGTGAGGCGGTGAGGAGGGAGGCCGGCCCCGACCGAGCGAGGACTCCCAGCACTGAGCACCAAGCCGGATGGGACCCCAACGTGGCTCATCTAAGTCCCTGAAACGATCCTTTGAATCTGGGGAAACTGACACCCAAGGAAGTCAAATAACTAGGCTGAGTTACTGCAGGGCAGGGCTTCAACCCCGGGTCTCGCAGGTTCGGCACCCCCTTTCTGGTTTGTGCCGGGCAGGGGTATGGCTCGGAAGCAGGCGGAGGAGACAATGCAGGCTTTGGGAGTGGGCTGACCCGGCTTACCCTGCCGACCCAGGTTCCGCGGCAACTCTCACAGATTATATCTGACCACTCGCCCACATCCCAGATCTGCAGGTCATGCCCCACCAAGCCTCCTCTGATGTATTCAATCTTCCTTCATATGAAGTAGAATAATGGACAGCTGCTGTCTTTGTCTGATGATATCCATTCCCTCTCCTGGGAACAGCACTCTGGATTTCTTTGGGGCCATTCCCGCTCACGCTCTCATTTTATATGGCTCAGGTGGGGCTGACCTCAGCCTCCTGTGACCACAGGGATCCACTCAGGAATGAGAACATTCTCCAAGCTAGCCCAGATTTCCCTGGGATTTGTTCTGGAACCACTGAAAATGGGTGACTTCTTTCTGTTGGACCTGCTCACCTAGTAGGTTACAGACTCAGCATGGTTAATGGCCATCTCATTGTCCTGTGGGAAAAGCATCCCTGAAACAGATCCCCCAGGGAAAGGGAAAGCACAACTAAGAGAAGGAGATAGACTTCTGACAATGTTGTTTCAGTACCTGGATCTAACTATGCCTGAAACTGGTCCATGCGTAGACCATTTGGTCACATGAGTCATTAAGATTCTTCTTTTGGTGAATGTAGTTTGAGTTATATTTCTTTTTTTTTTTTTAAGTTTATTTATTTATTTTAGAAAGAGAGAAAGAGCAAGCAGGGGAGGGGCAGAGAAAGAGAGAGAGAGATAGAGAGAGATAGCGAGAATCCCAAGCAGGCTCCCCATCAACAGCACGGAGCCCGACACGGGGTTTGAACCCATGAACCATGAGATCATGACCTGAGCTGAAGTCAGATGCTCAATCAACTGAGCCAGGTCCCCTTGAGTTATCTTTCTTTACTTTCATCCAAGAGTCTTGAATATGTGTTCTATATCCTTCTACATCGTGATCACGTCTCTTCCTCTATTTTGCTAATGTTTCTCTTAAACATGGCAGCCCCTCCCAACAAATTTTGCAAAATGTAATGTCTAAGCTCGATAAGGCTATCTTGATAAAGGCGCAATGCTTTGATCTGCCACATGCACAAAGAGTCTAGAGCTCCTTAGGTTAGGAAAGCCTTCTCTACATGTCTACACACACATATACACACACACACAACTGACTTCACAAAGTAATGGAAGTTTGGGAAGGGAGAAATTGAGAGCAGAGAAAAATGGATAAGAATAACAAACACCAGCAACATATCTCCTCTGAAATTCACACATGCATATCTATTACACCTAAAGAAACTTAAGATTCATGGAAGGAGGAACAGATCAAGGACAGAGAAAAGCTGGAGTCAGTAGATGTGAGGAGGTACAGACGTTGCTGGAAGCCTCAACTGCTACTCCCCTGGGGAAGAAACAGGTAAATGTTTTGTCTGCCTGGTCTATAGTTGAAGAAAAATACCAAAAGTTATTCCCACTCCATGAGCCAGAGACATTTCTGTTCATTGAACATACAAAAATATTCATAAGGAAAAAGTAAGGGATCCCAGGGCTAAAATATTAGAATCTCTGATGCTCACATAATTTTATTCCGAAAGAATCACTTACTGATGGCTTAGCAAGACCATCTTATTTAATTTCCCCCTTTTCTGAGCAATCTTATGTGAGCACAATTGTTTTTTCCACGGTCCGTGAAAGGAGATCCTTTTTCACAGCCACCTGTGAATTTAGTATTTGGGATGTCTGATCAGTGTTTGCACAGACGACACTGTGGGGCTGACGACAGCCAACTGTCTTCGGAGCAAACAGAGGGGTCACATCAGCGGTCCCAGGAAAGGGTTTTAAATAGTGGGAGTGGGGAGTCTACTGCAACTTTCTAGGTTTTTAATTCACCAAATCTTTATTGATGGCCACCTGCGTTCAAGGTGCTGTGGTGGAATCAGGCAAAAATGGGATACAGTTATCCAAGAAATGGAGCCAGGCAGGCCCATAGATTATTGGACGATAGAAACAGACTGGAGATGGAAGTTCAACTCTAAAGGGAAATAGAGAAGGGAGAGGTTGAGGCCAGCTGGAGGAGTGAGAAGGTTTCTCGAGAAGGTGGCATTGGAGCAGAGAATGGAATTAGCCACGGTACATGAGATGGGTTGGACGGTCCAGGCAGGGGCGTCAGAAAGGGTGGGAAGGGGCAGGGCACGTTGGGGGAACAGTAAACAGGGTCTCAGGTGGTTGGATCCCAAGATGTGTGTGGTCAGGGCTTCCTGCCCTGTTGGCTGTGTTTCCACCTTTTCTCCACTATTTAAGAGAATAAATTGAAATACAAGTCAGTCACCGAGACACTGTATTATGGGTAACTTTGCAGCCACTGGAATTTATGAAACAAGATCATTTGGAAGCATGGACACTTTATCTTTTATTTATTTTTGAGAGAGAGAGCTCAAGAGCAAGAGTTGGGGAGGCACAGAGAGAGAGAGAGAGAGAGAGAGAGAGAGAGAGAGACAGAGAGGACCTCAAGCAGGCTCCGCACTGTCAGCACAGAGCCCAAACTCAGGACTTGAACTCTGAGTTCTGAGATCATGACCTGACCCGAAACCAAGTTGAACCAACTGAGTGGTTGAAGTTGGTTGCATTCCTTCCAATGAAGTTGGGCGGAAGTTGAACCAACTGAGCTGCCCAGGTGCCTTGGACACTATCTTTTTAACTAAACAATTCCTTGGGATACACCTCTTATACTAACACATTTCTACAACCATTTAGTGAGTATTTGCTGAGCACTAACTGTTCCAGACACAGGGGATACAGGAACACAAAAGCAGGGAGCTGCCCTGTGGAACTGTGGTCTGATAGGAGGAGACCCATGAGAAGCCAACAGTTAAATATGGAGCATGAAAGCCCTAGAGAAAATAAAGCAAACCAAAGGGGATAGATAATGAGGTGAGGGGGCTGCAGTCATATGCGGGATACTCCGAGAAAATCACCCTGAAGTTAGCCGCTTGCAGGCGAGCACAGACCTGAAGGAAATGAAGGAGTGAGCCAGGCAGACTGAATGGGAAACAGATGCAAAGTGCTGAGGTGGAGAAGTACTTAGCATGACTAAAGGAACACTCAGGGGTTCGGGATGGCTCTAGAAGAGTGAAGGAGGCAGAGAGTGGAAAGGGGGAAAGTGAGAAGTAACAGGGGATCCGGGACATGAAGGGACTTGTGGGTAAGGATATAAATTTTATTGTGAGATGTAAAATGACTGGAAGGTTTTGAACAGAGGGATGATTTGATATGAATTCATTTTAAAAGGGTCGTTCTGGCCACTCTGGTGGCAAATGGCATATACAGGGCAGAGTATATCCAGATTCCCTCAAAAGGTATACTTCGGATAAATACCCTGAAGAAGGTACAGCCCATTTCCAGATGGGTTATATATGACACGTAAAAGAAAGAGACACACATCACAGGATGCCTTTGAGCTTTGTAGCCAGAGCAAAAAGAAGGAGGGAGGTCTCCTTTGCTAAGTAAGGGGTGGTGATGGTGGGCCTTCCAGGGAGCAGATGTGAGACATGAAAACGAAACTTGAGTATTGGCTTTGTCGGCTTTGAGGTGACCGTGAAACCTCCAAGTGAAGATGTCAAGTCAGCAGTTAGATATAAGAATGTGGCGTTCTCAGCACAAGTCTGGGTTTGAGACAGAAAGGGACAGTCCTCAATGTAGAGATGGTTTCCAAAGCTAGAAGACCAGATGAGTTCACCTGTGGACTGGGTATAAATTGACAAGAGTTCCCTGGACTAGAACCCTCGAGGCCTCTACCACGAAGAGGTGAGGAGACATGGAGAAATCAGCAAAGGAGACAGAAAAGTGGTTTGTGTGGTCAGAGGAGGATCAAGAGAGGTTTGTCCCCGAGGCTGCACAATGAGAGTGTTTCAAGAAGCAGGGAGTTATCGACTGTGTCTAATGATGCTCAAAGGTCATGTACAGTGAATGCTGGTTTTGGGTGACAGATCTTTGGTATTTTGTCAGAAATATTCCAAAAATCATGGAATAAAGCTCATTTAGAAATGGAGGGAAGCAGAAATTCTGTGGTCACATGGCAGCATTTTCAAGTTAGCATCAAATACTGTGATACATGTATATGTATATGTATGTGTATGTGTATATGTGTATGTGTATGTGTATGTGTATGTGTATGTGTATATGTATATGTATATGTATATGTATATGTATATGTATATGTATATTTTGGTCTCTGTCCTGGTTCCTGGCACACAGAGCTTCTGAAACCCTTCAAGAGCATGAGGAGCACCTTTTGTTCTGATATTTGCTCTTTGACCTGGTTCTAGACACAGAACTCCTAAATCCCTTGGAAATTCTTGGGTGATAATAGTGTGCTTTGTTCTAATTGGGTGACAATATGTGGGCTCCTGGGTGGGAAAGACTTAGCTATGACAAGAAGCTTAAATTTTCCATCCCACCCCCCATTCTCCAGAGATGGGAGAAGGGCTGGAAATAGAATTAATGATCTATCATGCCTATGGATGAAACTTCCATAAAAATCCCAAAAGGATGGAGTTTGTAGAGTTTCTGGGCTGGTGGACACATGGAGGTGCTGGGAGGGTGGCATCTCAGGGAACGGCATGAAGGTTCCATGCTCCTTCCCACGTACTTTGCCCTGAGCGTTCCTCTGTATCCTTTATCCTATCTTTTTATAATGAACTGGTAAGCAGTAAGCAAAATGGTTTCCCGAATTCTGTGAGCTGTTCTGGCAAATTAATCAAACCTGCAGAGGGGGATCATGGGACCCTCTGATTTATGGCCAAAATTCAGAAGCACAGGTGACCACCTGAATTTGCGACAGTTATCTGAAGTGAGGGGGGCGGTCTTGTCGGACCGAGGGATCTCCAGGTAGATAGTGTCAGAATTGAATTAAATTGTAGGACACCAAGCTGGTGTCATACAGAATTGCTTATTGTCAGAAGTGTTGTAAGTGTGATAGGGTGTGAGAAACACATAGCAGGACAAGAGAGGTTTTCTTTACAAATACATCATACTGTTGATGACTGCAACTCTACTTCATCTCGGGGTGGGGGGGAGGGGGTCTGTTTGGATTTAATGCTCAGAGAGATGGTGTCTCATCTTTGTTTTTAATCTGCATGGGGGAAGACTACCTGAGATTGGAGAGGCGGGGGTGGGGGCGAAAGGAATGCATACAAAAGAACATGTCCATGTGAGCTACTCGGGGTAGTAGGGCCAGTAGACAGGGCCCAGACAAAATCATAAAGCAGATGACTTTGTCTCTACATCCTCTTTCTTCCCCTTTCAATTCTTTTTCTTCTTCCTAGAAAATTCTGTGCATGGAAGCTCCTTGATAAAGATGTAATCGTGGTCACCTCCCAAGGCACCTGCATTTCTAGGGTCACAAAAGTAATCATGTGGGTTCATGGGATATTTTCATAATTTTACACAGCCTTACAGAAATTGTACATTCCTTTTCAATATGGTTACAGAGATAGTCTTGATAGTGTTCAGAGAGCAACGTCTGTATTTGCAGCTGTAAGTGTCAGATGATTTCAAGTAGAGAAACTATTACATAATTAATATGGTTTGACTGGTAAAAATCTTTTGCAACATGAAGCCTGTGGGAGTGGGCTAGGGAATAAAAGTGTTGTGGTAGAAATCAATATTGTGAGTACCTTCCTCCTTCTAGAAACTTGGTGGGCTAGCACTCCCATGTACCCTTGAAGTCAAATAAGGCCTATGTCTTGTTGTGGGCAAGGAAATGTGGGTGGGAATGATGCTTGGCCATTTCTAGGAAGAAGCCTTTAAGAGTCAATGTAACATTTGCAACCCTCTTTTCCCTGCCATGGTTACTGGAGACATTTCAGATTGTGGGATCTTTGTGAGCCTGGGTCTCTAGTGAGAAGTCTGTGGGGCAGAGACTTCCACTAACTGGAAGTGGACAGGTGATGTGAACAGGAAATAAGTCTTTGTTGTTGCTTTTGTTTTAGACATGGAAATTTTAGGGATGCTCGTTACTGCGGCACGCATAGCCCATCCTCACTAATACAGAAATTAGTACCTTGAAATGAGCTGCTGCCATTAGACAAACCTAAAATATGTGACATTGGTCTAGCCATCGGTGGTAAGTAGCAAAGAAGATGTAGTCAGGGGTCGGGAAGATAGAGATCTATGTCACTGAGTAGAAAAACGTTGGGCAAATTGTCACCTGTGGTTGCACCGGGAGGCACATCACATCCCTAAAGAATCTGCACGTTTAGGTAAACAGGTTGGAAAAGATAATGTAATTATGGCGTGTAGGTGGCTCCTGGCTGCATTTGGCAAGGTATTACAAGCATGAGCTGAACTCAGAAAACAGTTGATCATTTTACAAAGCAGAAAGGAAAGGAAAAGGTGGGGGCCGGGGGATGGTCCATAAATTCAAGGACTTGCATGACTGGAAGGGGCAACTGCTTCTCAGTTACATATACTGAGTTAAAAGTGATCAAGTCTTGGAGCAGCAAAGATCAATTAAAATTCAGTCTGTGGCAAGGGTCAGATGAAAGGTGCAGCCATCATAACCTGCGGCTCAAACCTCTGAACAGATGAAGGTGTCTCCAGTAAAGATCTATCGAATACTATCAAGCGGGCCAAATATCTCTAAGGAAAGAAAATAAGGATGTGCTCTTTCAACCCACACCTGACAGGTTCCAGGTAAAGTGGATTAAATTTAGGAAGGCAGGAGGCAGTGAGAAAGCAGAGACACGCAGCAAACATGAGGACTGAATTTTGCAATGAACGGGAGGTATGGCTATTGGCACACGTTGTTGGCTGGATTCAGAGAGTTAAGAAGCCATCTGTTCGGGAGACAAATTGTAATAATAAAAGATACATCGCTGGCACTCAAAGAGGAGGTGGTGGTTCTAGACTTCAAATGACTTTTTGGGTCCCAACTCTGTCCATGCAGAGTACGAGCTGAGAAAGGTTCGTATCTCCTAGGGAGGACTCAGTCCCCAGCTCAGATGGGGCCAAGGGAAATCTTTCGCCAAGGAAGAATCTTTGAGAGGACAGAGCCAGGGTTCCCCAGGGACAACCGACAGGGAGGAACCTTTCGGGGAATGGGACCATGGCCTCTTCAGGGAATGTCCCCCATTTTTGAGACGGGAAATCTCAACGTCTGCCTGCAGGATTGCCGGAGCACATCCTTCCCCTCTCTGGATGGGATCATTTATCATGCTTACCCTGTCCCCGTGCAACCATTATACAGCGGATGTGAGAGGGCCAGATTCCTCATCGTTTTAGTTCTGGATCCAGACCTGATGTACAGACTCCCTCATACCACCCAGAGACGCTGGACCCTGAGCTTGATGACCTACCTGAAAGGAGCTTTCATAAGGGGCAAGGGTATATGGTACGTAAGAAAGAACGTGAACTATTTGGTGACCAGAATAGTTATTCGTGCTATGCTATCAGTGTAGTCATTACACTATTATTATTAGCTAGCCGATATTTTCAGCTCTCCTCCTGGGCCTATGGTTGGATTACGCTGCCCCGTTCATCCATCAGGTGTGTCCAAGAAGCTTCGTTCAGCCATATGCAACACAATACAGTTGAAAGGACTTCTCAGGGAAAGTCTTTAAGAGGGAATGTGAGATGCTACGTTCCCTCCCCCTGCCACAGTGACGGGGTGCCACTCCAGATGGTAAAGACTCCACGTGTCTTGGTTCCCGAGTGAGAAGGCATTAGAACCGCCCTCTGCCCCCGCCCCGCAACCACCATGACTCAAAACTGCCAACGGTCCGAACAAGAAATAAGGCTTTGTTAGAAGCCACTAAACTGGGGAACTAAACTAGGCTGTTCTGTTGTCAGAGGCCTCTCCTTTAGATAAAAGATTGGTAACAACTGATTTCAGATGTCCCTTCCCTGTAACGCTTGCAATCAAGAGACGATGTACAGAGTGGATTAGAGGCAGGTGGGACTGACCCCAGGAGCTATTTGGAGGCCGTTTGAGCAGCAAAGAAGGGCAAAGAGGCTGAAGCTATGGGAATGGGGAGGAAACCTAACTAAGCCTTCAAACATGAATAGGAGTTGCTTCAGATACAAGACCATTTTCTGCGGCTCAGATGCAGCTGGTTAGACAATATCATGTCAGCATCCATACTTCACAGAGCCTCTAACAAGTGTGTTAGGACTGAACACGCAGGGGATAATTTGAGCTTCAAGAATCAGATCCCGAGTCTTCACGATCATATTTGGCCACAAAGCCAAATGTGAATAGACTGCGGACATGTAGAGTTGAATCGAATGTGGCATGTGACTACTGAATCGAATGTAAATAGGAGGTCGAGTGTATAATGTTGAGGTGAACTAGTCCTTGATGGGTTGTGTTCCAATCCAGAGGGAGCCCGATGGGAGTTACGTTCTCCAGGGATGCCCTTGAGTGAAGAGCTCCTCTTTGCAATCCAGTGTCCGCCTTATTCTGGGCCTATAACTTCTGAGTCTTGAATCCTGGCACTGAGCATTCATTAATAGGAAATCTGCTCTCTTTAATGAGTTGTAATCACTGAATTTGGACTGTATGATTAATCATAGAAAAATATAGCCCCACCACCTGTCATTTGAAATTCCTGGCAAGATCTGAGTGAAACTCTCTGGAGATCAATGGTAATAAGAAATGAATGATGCTTTTATAGTACACAATAATCATTTTCTGATCAAATAAATTCAAATGGCTTTGACTGCACAGCTGGCCAGGGCTGCCTGAGCGAGCCAGGGACAAAATTATAAACACTAGGCTCTGTTACTGTCTTTTACATTCTTGGTAATAAAATCCAGGTTTAGGCTTCAAATTCTGTATGTCCCTCTGTAATTAAATACCCTCTATGCTACACTTGAAGTAAGAGCTACTCAATAATTAATAGTATCTTATAGCTCCAATTTGAATAAAAAGGAGATTGGGCCAAACCACTTCTTAGCACAGATAAAAATCTTGATTTTTTTTTTTCTTTGTTTGGCCATCCTCAATACAAAACATTCTGGCTGGTTTTGACTTTCAGATGGATTTTTTTAGAAAGACAAACACTCAGCATTTCCTTTGATTTTGTGCCTACCCCTTGATCCATAAATCTTATTCACCTTGACAAACCAAATTCTGTAAGCTATGCTGTGCACTTCAAAGAGCCTGAAGGAGCATTTCAGAAGTGGATAGGATGCTTCATGGTGCATTTTTGCCATCTGACGCGGCCGGGAAGTGTTGCTGTACGTTCTCATGACTTTCACTAGTAATTCCAGAGAATACAATTTTAAAAGCAAAATCTCCTTGCAATAGCTTAAAAACAAAGCAATACCACCGACAACTTTTTCTCCTGCTATTAAAAAACTAATATTTGGGGGGGCCTGGGTGGCTCAGCGGTGAAGCGTCCGACTTCGGCTCAGGTCACGATCTCGCGGTCCGTGAGTTCGAGCCCCGCGTCGGGCTCTGGGCTGACTGCTCAGAGCCTGGAGCCTGTTTCGGATTCCGTGTCTCCCTCTCTCTCTGACCCTCCCCCGTTCATGCTCTGTCTCTCTCTGTCTCAAAAATAAATAAACGTTAAAAAAATTTTTTTTAAACTAATATTTTAAATAATAAAATTTTAAAGCTGAACAAGGCTTCAAATATCTAGCCCATTAACTTGAAAAACATGGAAACCCAAGTCTGTAGAGACCTTCAATCCAAAGTTTAAAACAGTTGTGTGTAGATACAAGCATGACTTTATAGTTTGAAGCTTTGTAATTCAAAGCAGGTGGTATCAGAGGCTAATTGAAAGCCTGCTGATTGTTGGGGTTTTCCTAACTAAAAATTCACTATATTCAAATGTAAATGACAAAGAACAGGTATAAGATAACTGCCAGGAAACACTGAGTCTTTCAGCATGGAACTGATTTTACGGTTGAAGTTCCTCTTTATTTTTTGATTCACTGGGATGGAGTATGCTGGAGGTCTTAGAGTTCAAATATTTGACGCTGGAATTGGGTAACACCCGGGTAAATGTTTGTGTGTAAAAATCTCTTGAGAACCCAAGTGAATATAATTGCTCAGAAATCATGACTCAGACATTCCGAGATAGAATCCAGGAAACTCTATCCTTTCCCCTCACCTCAGCTTGGAAAACATTGGTATAAAGCTTCTGTCTACCATAACCACACAAATCTCCCCCTCTTCCTCACTCCACCAAAGATGTGGTAAATGTAAGACATGGAAAGGTGGGTTTCAAAAGAACAGTATTTGACTTTGAATCCTGACTGCCCTTAACTGTCCCAGAGCCTGAGTTGCCTTGCGATTCCTGCGTTTTCCTATTAAAATAGCAATAATAAAAAGAACAGCTGTAAAATGCTTAGCACCGTAAGTAACAAATAATAGACATTTAATAACTGATACCTATTATTCTTTTATGATTTTAAAAACAATGGCAACAATAATAGCAATAATATTCTGGCCAAATCTATACTTAAGATTAGAGTTCAAATAAATTATTAATGGATCAGAGTTGGGGATAAAATAATCACCTTTGACTCTGTTTAAAATGTGTTCTATAAAGAACTTCTGCTTCCAGTTATAATGGGAAAACAGGAACCAGATTTACCCTCCTGCCACCGATAAATGGAAAATTGGACACAACAGACGCAACAAGAGTCTTTAGACAGTGGACCACAGACAGATCAGATCTACGATCCCTAAGAGAAGGGGGAAAACAAGGCAAGCCTCGTCATTGCCCTGATATTCTGCCTGGAGGCACACTGCAGACTGTGGAGGAGAGACGGGGGTCCTAAGCAGAAGACTTGAGTTGAGGAGACAGAACGGTGAGTTCAGAGAACCTGAGGGCTGAGTTCTGAAGAGGCCAGGGGGGTTTGTAGGGAGAGAGCTCCAGAAATCTGCATGGGGCGGGGGTGGGGGGGCGGTTATCCCCTGGAATCTTTGCTGAAAAGAGACGTGCATCTAGAGGACAGATCTTGACGCAGGCAGAGACCGACCTGTGAGCAGTGAGCTGAATGATTCTGAGAGCTCACATAGGCTCGGGAGTCATTTGGCGCCAGCCGGAGTCATTGCTGGTGACTCAGTAATCACCTGGGTCCTTCGGCAGGGACCCTAGAAAGACTGCATTCAGCAGGAGTTTAGTAGCATAAAGACTCTTTTAGACTCACCCTAGCAAAGCTTAAAAATAAGCCTTGAAAGGATAGAACTGACTTGTAAGCAATTGAGCTGCCCCTCGGAACAGAATCCAACACCATCTAATGGAGGACAACAGAATCTAAACCCCCAAACGTAAAATTTACAATGTCCGAGAGTCACTAAAAAATTACCTGACACGCCAAGAAGTGGGAAAAGAAAACCAACAACCAAGAAAAAATAAAAATAAAAGAAACAGGTCCAGAAAGGACAGAGGTGATGGAATTTGCAGGGGAGACTGAGACCATTATGTTAACTACTTCGAGTATTTAAAGGAAACAATGAGAAGCTGACAGGGTAAGGAGAACCAATGGAACTTCTAGAAATGCAACTTACAATATCTGAAATTTAAAATTCATTGGATGGGATCAGAATCAAGTTAAATACTGAAGGATAAAATGTTAGGGAACTAGAAGATGTAGCTATCGAAACTATCCAAAAATAAAAACAAAACACAAAACACAAAAAAACAGTACAGAAAGAAAAATGAACAGAATCTCAGTGAAGTGTGGGTCAATATCTAGTGGTCTTTCATGTGTCATGGGAGTTGGGAAAAAGGGGGAGACAACTATTTGAAGAAATAGAGTAAAACATTCCCCAGACTTGAGGAAGCCTATAAACCAGAGATCTAAGAAACTTACTGAACCCCAAAGGAAACACACAAAGAAAACCATCCCAAGGGACATCATAATCAAATTGCTGGAAACCATTAGTAAAGGGAATAGTCTTAAAAGCAGAAAGGGAAGAAGACATTACATTTAGAGGAACAAAGATAAAAATAATAAGAATCTTCCTAACAAAAACTATGCAATCCAGAGGAAAATGAGATCACATTTTTTAAGTTTCTTTCTTTATTTTTCAGAGAGGGAGAGGGAGAGAGAGAGAGAGAGTGCATGTGTGCAAGTGGGGGAGGGGCACAGACAGAGGCAGAGAGAGAGAGAAAATCCCAGAGCAGGCTCCTCCTTGTCAGTGCAGAGCCCGACACAGGGCTCGAACTCATGAACAGTGAGATCGCGACCTGAGCTGAAATCAAGAGTTGGATACTCGACAGACTGAGCTACCCAGGTGCCCCTAAAATGAGATCACATTTTTAAAGGGCCAAAGAAAACATAAACAGTTAATAAAAAATTCCAGAGCCGGTGAAATATCTTTCAAAAACAAAGGCAGGCACGCCTGGGTGGCTCAGTCGGTTGGGCGGCCGGCTTCAGCTCAGGTCATGATCTCGCGGGTTGTGGGTTCGAGCCCCGCGTCGGGCTCTGTGCTGACAGCTCAGAGCCCGGAGCCTGCTTCGGATTCTGTGTCTCCCTCTCTCTCTGCCTCTCCCCTGCTTGTTCTCTGTCTCTGTCTCTCTCTCTCAAATAATAAACATTAAAAAAAAAATTAGAAAACAACAACAACAACAACAACAAGAAAAAAACCCAAAGGCCAAATACAGACTTTTTTCAGACACATGGAAGGTGAGAGAATTTGTCATTGAAAGGCCTGTACTACAAGAGAGATGAAACGAATGTACCAATAAATGAAGAAGACTGGATATAATAAATAGGTAAATGTTTTTTTTAAAGTCTCACTTTAAATGTCTTTTAAAAATAATTACCTGTTTAAAGTGAAAACAATAGCAAATCTTGGATAAACAGTAGCACCAAAAAATGAAAAGGGAAAACAGAAGTTATTTTGGGGTAAGGTTCATGAAGTTAAGCTGTGGTCACTGAGAGATATAGATCATGTACATCACAGAGTAACCCCTAAAAAATAAGTTATAGCTAATAAATCAATCATGGAGAAAAGACAGAACTTAAAATACTCATAATCTAAAAGAAGGGAGGGAATGGGGAACAAAGAACAGACAAGTCTGAAGAAAACACATAGTTGGGGTGCCTGGGTGGTTCAGTTGGTTGAGCGGCCGACTTCAGCTCAAGTCATGATCTCGCGGGTTGTGGGTTCGAGCCCCGCGTCGGGCTCTGTGCTGACAGCTTGGAGCCCGGAGCCTGCTTCCGATTCTGTGTCTCCCTGTCTCTCTGCCCCTAACCCACTCGCATTCTGTCTCTGTCTCTCTCAAAAATAAATAAACATTAAAAAATTTTTTTAATAAAAAAATGAAAAAAAAGAAAATACATAGCAAGATGGTAGACTTCTTTTTTCAAACTTTTTAAAAAGTTTATTTATTTATTTTGAGAGAGACAGAGAGAGCAAGCAGGGGAGGGGCAGAGAGAGAGGGAGAGAGAATCCCAAGCAGGCACTGTGCCGTCAGCGCCCAACATGGTGCTCGAACCCAAGAACAGTGAGATCATGACCTGAGCCGAAACCAAGAGTTGGAGGTTTTAACCGACTGAGCCACCCAGGCGCTCCAAGATGGGAGACTTCTGCACACACATATTATACAGACATCAAAGTGACCTAAGCGTTACAATTAAAAGGCGGATGCTGTCAGACTGGATCAAAAAATAAAAACAGAAGAAGCCAGACTCAACCATATATTATGTATAAGAAACCTATTTTCAATATAAAGACACAAACAGGTTGAAAGTCAAAGGCAGGAAAAACTTACATCATGTCAACAACACTCCGAAGAAAGTTGCAGGAGCTAAAATGACATCAGAAAAACAGACTGCTGTTCACGGGGATCGAGAGGAATATTATAAAATGATACAGGGTTCCATCTGTCAAGATGCCATAACAATCCAAAATAACAGAGCTTTAGAATTTATGAAACGAAACAGCCAGAACTGAAAGGGGAAAGCCGTACATCCACAGATATAGTAGGACACTCTACTACTCTTCTTTCAATAATCAATAGGAGAAGTAGACAGAAAATCAGTAAATATACAGAAGACATGGATGACGTTAAAACCCATAGGACCTAAGTGACATTTATAGACTGCTCCAACAAAGAACAGCAGTGTATGCACTCAAGTACGTATGTAATATTCTCCAAGATAAATCATAGGCTGGGCCCCCAAGTGAGGCTTTTGGTAAAGGTAAAAGATTTAAAATCATACAGACTATGTTCTTTCAGCACAACAGAATTAAGTTAAAAACCAAGAGCAGACAAAGAGCTGAAAAACTGCCAAATAATACTTGTGAGCAATCCACGGGTCAAAAACAAAACAAAACAAAACACAAATCATGTAGGAAATTAAAAAAATATTTTGAACTAAATTCAAATTAAAGCACAACATATAAAACTTAGGGATTTATAGTTTTAAATGCTATAAAGACGGGTGAAAAGGCTCACAATCAATGATCCAAGTGTTCCATTACAAATCTAGATAAAGAAGAAAAAATTAAATTCTTTGAGTAAATGAGTAAAAGGAAGAGCAGGCGTCATTGAAATAGAAAATGGATAAACATTAAGAAAAATCAATGAAGCAAAACCAAAAAAGTCAACAAAATTAATAAACTACTAGCTAGATTAATCAAGAAACAAAGAGAGGAGACACAAATAACGAAAATTAGGAATGTACTAGGGACCTCACTAGATCCTACTTGACTAGAGATCCTACAGACATTAGAAAGATATTAACAGAAAAATCTGAACAACTTTTTGCCAGTAAGTTAAAAATTTAATTGAAATAGACAAGTTTCTTGAAAGACACAAGTAACCAAAGCTGATACCAAAACCCAGAAAATATGAATAGTTCTGCATTTATTAAAGACATTAAATTCATATTTAAAAACTGACTAGAAAAACAAAAAACAAACAAACGAAAAAATCTTTATGCCCAGATGGCTTTACTTATGAATGCTCTCGGTCATTTAAGAAAGATATTAACCAGTTCTACACAAACTCTTTCAGAAAATAAAGGGAACCTTTCCCAACTCATTTTATAAGGTCAGAGTCACTTTGACATCAAAACTAGACAAAGATATTGTAAGAAAGCTACAGGAATCCAGAGTCAAAACTTCTCAACATAATTGCTGTTAAGTAAAACCCGGAAATATATGTAAGTGGTAATATACCATGACCAAGTAAGATTTATCCCAGGAAAGCCAAGACAGTTTAAAATTTGAAAACCAATCAATGTAATTCATCTTATTAACATAATAAAGAAAACCATAAGATCTCCTTAACGGATGCAGAAAATGCACTTGACATTTTCAATATACTTTCATGATAAAGATTCTCAGCAAAGTAGGAATAGAAAGAACGTTTCTTAAAATTGATAAAGGACATCTACAAAAAGCCTACAGCCAACATCATATGTAAGAATGGAAGCCTGGATGTTTTTCCCCTAGATCACAGATAAGACAAGGATGCCCACTCTCGTCATTCTTATTCGACATCATACGAGATCCTAGGCAGTGCAGTTTGTCAAGAAAATGGAATAAAAAGCATATAAATTGGAAACGAAGTGAGGCTTTAGTTTTAGATGGCATGATCATCTATGTAGAAAATTTAAAGGAATCCTTTTAAAAAGCATCTATAAGCAGTAAATGAATCTAGCGAGATGGCAGAATACAAGGCCAGTGTACACGATTAATTTGATTTCTATATGCTAACAGTGAATAATTAGAAATTAAAATTTAAAAATAATGTTTACAATAGCATAAAACATGAAATACTTAGGGATAAATACATCAAAAATATATATCTGAACACATATATATCCATTTATAGATATAGATATATATACATATACATATGAATACTGAACACTACAAAATGTTGCCAGAAAAAATTAAATAAGACCTTTAAAAAACCTTGAGAGATTTATCATGTTCATGGATTGAAAGTCTCAGTATTTTTAACATGTCAATTCTCCCCAAATTGATCTGTCCATTCAATGCAATACCAATCAAAATCCTATCAGCACTTCCTGTGGAAATCAATACATTTTTCTAACATTTATACAGAAATGCAAAGGATTAGAATAGCAAAAACAAGTTTTCAAAAGAACAAAAGGGAAAGACTTCCACTACCAGTTTTGAAGATTCATGACAAATCTATAGTAATCGAAACCGTATGATACTGACACAGGATAGACATACAGATCAATGGAATAGAACTGAGAGTTCAAAAACAGATCCATGTAAGTCTGGTCAATTAATTTTCAACAAGAAGCCAAGGAATTAAATGGTAAAAGGATAGTCTATTTAACACACGGTGCCAGGCTGGTTGGGTATAGACGAATGAGCTTCAATACTCACTTTATATCATTAACTCAAAATAGATTCTAGATCTACTTGTAGAAGCCAAAACAAAACATCTAGGAAAAAAAAAAAAAAAAACAGTAAATAAGCTCTGATCTCAGTGTAAGAAAAACTTCTTAATTAGGACACAAAAAACCATAATCTATAAGGGAAAAAAAGATGAAGGGTTTCACCATATTTTACTTTCTGAAAGACCATTAGGAATACGAAAAAGCAAGCCAAAAGGTATGAGAAAATGTTTGCTTTATATTTATCTAACAAAGGACTTACTTGCATCCAGAATATATAGAGAGCTCTTACAACTCAATAGGATGACTCAAAAAAAAAAAAAAAAACCAAACCACACACAACAAACAAACATGGGTGAAGGTTTGAACAGACATTTCACCAAAGTCCAGAAAACACATGAAAAGATGCTCAATATCATTAAGCCACCAAAAGTATTCAGATGAAAACCACAAAGGGATACCAGTACATATCCACTCAGATGACTGCAATTTCAAGACTGATAACCGGAAGCATGGTGATGACGTGGAGCTCCTGGAAAGTTCATGCATTGCTGGTGGGAATGTAAAACAGTGTAGCTATTTTGGGCAGAAGTTAGGCAGCTTCTACAAAGCTAAATACCGTCTCCGATTAGACCCAGCAACTCCACTTCTGGGTATATAGCCAAGAGAAATGAAAACACAGGTCCACACAAGAACTTGTGCCTGCACGTCCAGAGTAGCCTTGTTCATAAAAGGCAAAAACTGGGAACAGTCCTCATACCCCTTGAAATGGATGTTACCCAATGAATGGATAACCAAATTACAGTACATCCTTACAGTGGAACGCCATTCAGTAATAATCTGATCCATGCAAAAACAGGGATGAATCTCAATGCTAAGCAACAGACTTGAGACACAAATGATTACATGCTGTAGGACACCATTTATGTAAAATTCTGGCAAAGACAGACCTAGTCTTTAGTGCTACAAAGTGGATCAGTGTTTGGTTGGAGCTGGGGGTCGGGGCTGGATATGGACTGGGAAGGGCATGAGAGAACATTTTAAGGTTATGTGATTGTTTTCCACCTTGACTGTAGTGTTTTATATCTTGATTGTGGTGGCGGTTATACAGGTATATTTGTCAAAATTATACAGGTATAAAATTTGTCAAATTATACAGGTATAATTTGTCAAAAATTATCAAATGGTACACTTAAAGTGTGTATGTTTTACTGGTTGCAAGGGTTGTATGTATTGTATGAAATGTATTGTAACAATAAAATTGACATTTTTGAAGTTCATTGTGAGAGAGAGAGAGAGAGAGGGAGGGAGGGAGGCAGGTTCAGGGGAGGGGCAGAGAGAGGGGGAGAGGGAGAGAATCCCAAGCAGGCTCTGCACTGTCAGCACAGAGCCCAATGCTGGGCTCGAACTCATTAACCATGAGATCATGACCTGAGCCGAAGCTGGACGTTTCACCCACTGAGCCACCCAGGCGCCCCAATAAAATTGATTTTTAAAATACAATACAATTGGGGCACACCTGAGTGGCTCAGTCGGGTGAGCATCAGACTTCGGCTCAGGTCATGATCTCGGGGTTCACAAGATGAAGCCCCACGTCAGGCTCTGTGCTGACATCTCGGAGCTGGAGCCTGCTTTGGATTCTGTGTCTCCCTCTCTCTCTGCTCCTCCCCTGCTCGTGCTGTCTCTCTCTCTCAAAAGTAAGTATTAAGACAAATTTTTTTTAATACAATACAATCTATTTCGCTGTTTTGTTATTTATGTATCTGTTTAACGAATGTCTAGCTGCTGGGCACTCTGCCTGGGCTTTAGGGAAAAATCACAGTGAATGAGGCAGAGCAACTTGCATTTCACAGACATTTCATCGTGGTTGGGAAGACAAATGAAGCACACGTCACTTACATGAAGGAAATAAATGTCATTCAAACACCTGCACATGAATGTTCACAGCCGCGTTGTCTGTAACAGCAAAAGAGCGCAAACATGCCCACTGTCCGTTACCTAATGAATGGATCAACAGAACGCGATGTCGCCACACAATGGAATTTATTCCACTGTACAAAGGAATGGAGTTCCCATATGTGCTACAACATGGATGGCCACTGAAAACGCTCCTGGGTGACAAAAGCCAGGTACGAAAGGTTACGTATTGCAGCATTCTGTTTGCCTGAAGTGGCCAGGACTGACAAATCCATAGCCACAGAAAGTAGATGAACGGTTTCTAGGGGTTTCTGGAAAGGGAGAATGGGGAATGGTTGCCCATGGTTTCTTTCTGGGGTGATGAAAATGTTCCAGAATGAGAAAATGGTGCCAATTGTACAACCTCGTAAATATACTAGAAACCGCTGATTTGCATCCTTTATTTATTTTTTAAATGTTTATTTTTGAGAGTGAGAGAGACACAGCATGAACCGGGGAGGGGCACAGAGAGAGCGAGAAGCAGCCTCCAGGCTCTGAGCTGTCAGTACAGAGCCTGAAGTGGGGCTCGAACTCATGAACTGTGAGATCATGACCTGAGCCGAGGTTGGACGCTTAACCGACTAGGCCACCCAGGTTCCCCAGATTTGTACACTTTAAAAGAGTGTATTGGGGGTGCTTGGGTGGCTCAGTCGGTTAAGCGTCTGACTTCGGCTCAGGTCATGATCTCGCGGTCCGTTAGTTGGAGCCCCGCGTCGGGCTCTGGGCTGATGGCTCGGAGCCTGGAGCCTGCTTCTGATTCTGTGTCTCCCTCTCTCTCTGCCCCTCCCCCATTCATGCTCTGTCCCTCCCTCTGTCTCAAAAATAAATAAACGTTAAAAAAAATTAAAAAAATAAAAGAGCGTATTGTATGGCATATGAATTACGTCTCAATAAACAATTTACTTTCAAGCAAAAATGAATGGAAGGATGATGGTGACATATGACCACAAGAGTTAGAAAAGAGCAGCGGTGAAGCCACTGGGTGGGGTGGGCAGGGAAGCCTCTTGAAAGGAACTTTCAGTGGGGGCCAGTCAGATACCAAAAAGGCCTGGAAGCATGAGTGTTTTGTCTGAACCCAAGATCTTCTGGGAGTCCCAGGTGATCAGGGTATGGGGTGCAGAGGCAGGGATAAGTCACGGTGAAAGTCACGGAGATGAGCAAGGCCAGACGGAACACATCAGAGCAACGAGTTTGGAGGATGCTTCTTTCCGTTTGCTTCAATAAAAAAGTGATTTTGCAAACAAGGCGTGCAAATGCAATGGTTCTAAATTTGATCAGCTTCAAGCAGGAAGCCACCCTAGAAGCTTTAGACACGTGTAGCTGCACGTTGACCACAGTGGGTGTCCGTCCCAGGTTCGGGACAAAATAGGCTCCCTGAGAACTCACTTCTCTTTTCTCCAAGGAGCACAATTTCTTCTTGATGCATACACAGGGCTGTACACATGCTGAATAACCAAACTGAAAGTATTTACATGTCCAGATGTGGAAAGGAATCACCAACGGGAGTTAAAGTGTTTTTATTCAAGGCTAAATTTTCAAATCTGTATCAAATATCACAGAGCAAATGGCTTTTTCTAGGATTAACTGCCCAGTTACCCACTTACCCATAATTTGCCACTGATTAGAAGTCGGCAATTATCATTGTAATTTGTCTTTATTGGGCCTCATTTTCCACTTGAAAAAGCCAAACCATCATTTTTTTTTCCATCCCTATGATTCCCAACCCTTTTGGAATTCACATCTTATGTATTATTTATTTCAAAATATCTCTCCTTCCCAAGTGGTAGGATTTATGCATCTTTGGGATGGACTAAAATTAAACTAGATTTTGAAAATTGCTTAAATTTGTCAACATGCCTGAGTAAAGGGGTGACATCATGGGGTGTGTCACAATCTAGGCTAGAAGTTCCTCCAATAAGTTTAGCATTCCACAGATGGAACTGAAAATTAGGTCAAACTCCCTAACTTTACACAAGAAAAAAACCTTGGCCCAGAAAAGTGAAATGACTTCATCAATCTGTCCCATTGTGATTTATACACTTTTCTTTGTACGTGTGATGTTAGTTGTCTATCGCTACCTAACAAATTACCTCAAAATGAAGAGGCTCGAGGGGCGCCTAGGCAGCTCAGCTGGTTAAGGGTCCAACTCTCGGTTTTGGTTCAGGTCATGATGTCACAGTTTATGGATTCAAGCCCCATGTCAGGCTGTGCACTGGCAGAGCAGACCCTGCTTGGGTTTCTCTCTCTCTGTCTTTCTCTGTCCCTCTCCCACTCATGCGACTCCCCTCTCTCTCTCTCAAAATAAATAAACATTAAAGAAAAGTAGAGGCTCAAAACATTTATCATGTCACAGTTTCCATAGGTCAGGAATGTGGCGTGGCATAACGGGATGGGGCTCTGCTTCAGGATCTCTGAAGTAAGATGTCCGCTGGGGCCGCAGTCTCATCTCAAGGCTCACCTGGGGCGGCTCTGCTTCCAACTCACTTACGTGGTTGTGGGCAGGATTCGGTTCCTCGTGGGCTGCTGGCCCTCTGCTGCATGCTGGCTGTTCCTGACACCCTCTGTTCCTGACCACATGGGCTTCTCCAACATGGCAGCTCGCTTCACTAAAGCATGCAAGCAAGAGGGAAATACAGAGCATGCTACCAAGATGGAAGCCACGGGCATTTGTAACATAATCATGAAGTGACTTCGTTGCATCATGTGCCTATTCTATTCATTAGAGGCAACTCACTAGGTCCAGCCCAAACTCAAAGGGAGGAGGGCACACAAAAGTCTGAATATCAGGAGGGAGAAATCACTGGGAGTCATCATAGAAGGTTGCTCCCTACACACACTATACGTCTATACAAAGTTATTTATAACAAAAATGAATGTAAGCTCAGGCATCAGGCCGACGTGGGTTTGAACCCCACCTCTCCCATCAGCTGGAAGAGATTTCACAACTCATTAAAGTGTCGCAAGTCTGTTTCTCCATCTACTATATGGAGTAATAGTTACAATTTCCTAGAGTTGTTGTAACTATGAAGTTGCAGAAAGCAGGCAAGGCCTGCGGAGCCTTATTGCAGGGTCTGCCACAGAGAAAGTACTCAGTACTAAGTGTTATCGTTATTATTATTTCAAAGAAATTTCCTAAAGAAATTTTATTGCAAGGAGAAAAAAACAGGACTACGTGTAGCACATTTTGAGGAAACAGACTCTGAGATGTTAGGCAACTTGTCTAAAGTCACACAGCCAAGCCAGGATTTCAGCCTGGGTCCACTAACCCCAAAGCCATTTCTATTTCCTGCTCCCTCTGCTTCCCTATGGAAGCCTCTGATGGGCTTTCCCCTATGACTTCTGTCCCCTCTAGGTCTTTGCTCACACTGCTGTCAGACTAACTGTCCTACAATCTCTTTCTTCATCTGGTATTCTCCAGCTACAGATGCCCCAATTGACTTCAATGTCAAGTGAGCACTCTCTCCTCAGCCTACAGGGGGCCCTGAACTTGGTCCTGAAATTTGGGCACTTCGTTTCCTGCATACATCCTCTGCCCCAAGCATCATGAGCTCATTATTAGCCCAAACCATGTCATGACCCATCTGATCCCACCTCCATACATCTGCATTGCTTTTCCTCTTCTCTAGGATGATAGTCCCTTAAAGTTTCTCTCTTTATACCCGTCCATCCGTTCATCCACCCATCTGGCCATTATTTACTAATCCATGTCTGGGAGTCTTTCACAGTGCTACGCAGAACAACCACTACAAGACAGAATCAAACATGGCCGCTGCTCTCTAGAGTCAGTCATATCTTAATGAGAACACACTAGTGTGAAATGCTTACAGGAGAGAACTGTAAAACCTTGTTGAGATCCTTCTTGTGGCCCAACGCTCAGGTATCATTTCTGCTCTCCGTGATGCCTTCCTGATTATTCTACTCCACCATTGCTTCTTCGCTAAATTTCTATAGCTCTGTGAGCTCCACTGTCCATCTAACGGTTTAATGTAGACAATTGCCTTTAAGACGGTTATAGGAGAAGGGGACTTTTAAAGGTCTATTGGGAACTTACTAGGAGATAAAACCAGTATACAAATTGTCTTATTGAGTAATCCCAGTGACTCCACAAAGTAATTCTTATCATGCCATCATACAGCTAAGGAAACTAAAGACATAGAGAGGAAAAGTTCAATGTCTCAAAGCAAGTAAATGCTAGAGCCTGGACTCAAACTCAAGTCTATTGACCGCAATGTCCTTGCCTGCTCTAAACCTCTCATTAGGCTCCTCCGCCCCTTGTGGTGCAGCACAGAGCGTTGCACCTGCAGCTCAGCACGTGATGAGAACAGCACCTAACCTTCCATTTTTCACCACAGTGACAAAGGCCTTTCCCATCCACTAATTCAAATATTTACTGAGTGACAGAATGATCCATAAAAGCCCCAAACAGTTCATCTCATCAATAGGACAAGAAGTCTGATGGATCTCTCATCAAGCTCATCACTGTGGGCCTCCTTTGGTGTTGGACTTCTCCAAAGAGTTGGCCACACTGTCAGGGTTGGTGTCTCTGTTGTGACAACTTCACTCCAGCACAGCATCCGTGAGCAGTCCTTTGGAAAGAGCTCGGGCTGCCAGGCCTCTGACAACAAACAAAACCCTCTTTTTCCTGGGAATTCTCAAATGTGGCAGCGAGCAGATGTGCTCACAGAACCTCTGAATGCAAGCACAGACAGAACGCTCTGCAGAGAAATTGCGAGTAAACTTCACAACTGGGGAACATAAAGATCTTTTATTTGCAGAAGTTGGAGGTTGTAATTTGGATGTGTGAAATTGCCAATAGCCTGGTAAATACGAAGGCCCACCAGCAGCCTTAAAAGGGAATTGAAACCATTTTAAAAATCAGTGAGGTAGGCAATGTGTGGGTGGGTGTGTTTTCCATGGAACCAATGGAGATTTATACTAGATGCAAAATACTCTTTAAGTCATTGAGTACAAGAATGGGTCATTAGGAAGGTGGTGGACTTGTTCTAACCATTGGAGGCCTGCTGGGAGTTTTCTAGTCTGCTCAAAACCCTGTGGTGGCTCCATATTGCCTGCAGAAAGAAATCCATTTTCTTTGGTCTGGCATTTTCCACTCCAGCTCCAACCACATCTCCCTTTCCTTTTGGCACCTCATTCTCCAGAAAGATTCTAGTTACTCCTACCTCCCTGGACATGGGCTCCATTTTCGCACCTCAGGTTTCCACCCACGCTTTTCTGCCTATAATATCCTCCTTGTCACCAATGCATGTTAAAATCTTACCCTGCTTTTAGAACTAGGATCATCCTTGGCTCCTGCCTTCCCCTCACCACCCCTCACTGCAACCCAACCCAGCTTTATTGGCAAGTCCTGGTGGCTCTACCTCCAAAATAACTGTTAACTGGGAACTGGGTTCCCTCCACTGTTTTCATCTCTTCGTCCAGCACCATCATCTCTTGCCTGATGAATTATAATGGCTTCCTCTCTAATCTTCTTGCTTTGGACTTGGCCCACACAACAGCTGGAACTTTTCAAAAAATTTTTTAAATGTTTATTTATTTTTGAGAGAGAGAGAGAGAGAGAGAGAGAGAGAGAGAGAGTGCTAGTGGGAGAGGGCAGAGAGAGAGGGAGACACAGAATCTGAAGCAGAATCCAGGCTCCGAGCTGTCAGCCCAGAGCCTGACGGGGAGCTTGAACTCACGAACCATGAGATCATGACCTGAGCTGAAGTCAGACGCTCAACGGACTGAGCCACCCAGGCGCCCCTGGAATTTTTTTTTAATGTCAGTCAATGAGTCTGCCCGTATGCTTCACACCCTTCGGTGGATTCCTGTAACACTTATCATCAAGCCCAAACGCCTTCGCGTGGCTTCCAAAATCTGGCCCTGGCCACCATTTGGACTTCGTCCCACTGCTCTCTCACTCTGGTCACTTTGCTCCAGCACTGAGGTGCTGTGCGGTCTAATTTGAGAACAGCTCCACATCTTATTCGCCTTCAAGCTCCCAACAGTGGCCTGCGTGGTGCCTTGTAACTAGTAGGTAGATGTCAATCTTTATTAGGTCAACAACGTTCCTCTGACTTCAGATCAGAGTTTGAGACAATTGGTGGTGTATCACAAAAATCTAACTATCATGTTTTTAAGGGCCAATCCTGTTGCATTTTGGGGAGACCCCACTTCTGTTTTCACAATGCGAGTTATGTTTCATTTGGGTAGCTGCCATGTGGAAAAATAAATACATAAATCAGCCAAACCTACAGGTGGCATTGTTCTGGGAAATACGTAGAGACTTAATTAGCAATGAGACTCCACACATTTTGACTGAGCCAAAAAAATCAAGCTGCCAATTTCTCATTAATTCTTGTTCACTACATTGCATTCAAGCCCTTCAAGGGCAGCGTGTGTTTGATGAAACGGCCTCCAAATCTCCTAACAATTTGCTCGTCTTTAGAACTGCACCCCTGGAGATCATCTGATAAACCAAGAATCCATACGTATCAGGACAAAACCAAAGAAGCTGCTACAGCTGACCTTCACACTTACTGATAATCTCAGCTAACACTCAGCGACTGCTGATGTGGCCCCAGGTTCTACTCTGTATATATTAGTTCATTTAATCATCAGAAAACCTTGAGAGTAAGTGCTCCTTTGGCTCCATTTTGTAGGCAAGGAAACTGAGACACAGAGAGGTTGGGTATCTTGTCCAAGGTCACACAGCCAGGACTTGACAGATCCAGGATTTAAGACCAGTTAGTCCAACTCCAGAGCCTGTATTTTCCACAATGACTCTAACCGTTTTCACGACTTTTAATTTTGATACATTTTGAAAATTGCAGAAAAGAATTGAGAACATGGAACTACCTTTTACCCAGGCCCACCTACTGTTTATATTTTGTCTCATTTTATTATTCTTTCTATATATTTTATATACACATGCATATTGCGTTTTTCTGAACCATTGAGTTGGTTGGAGATATTGTGCCCGTATGACTTTAAATACTATATTGTGAATTTCCTAAGACTATTCTCCTATATAACCGGGGCTATTATCAAAATCAGAAAATTTAACACTGATATTGTTTTCCAACTCATAGTCCATATTCAAATCCCATCAATTATCTCAGAGATGCTCGATACAGCTATTTTTGTCTTGATTCAGGTACAACCCAAGATCATCCCTGTATTGAGCTGCTTCTAGTCTGGAACCTTTAGTGTCCTTCAATCTGCAACAGCTCCTTAGCCTTTCTTTGTTTCCTGACCTTGATATTTTTAAATTTTGTAACATGTTCCTAATGTTTTCTCATGATTAGATTCAAGTTATGCACCTTTGGCAGGAAGACCAGAGTGATGTTGTATCCTTCACAGCACATCATACCAGGAGACACAAGATGTCCTTTTGTCCCCATAATGATGATGTTGGCTTTTATTGCTTGGTTAAAGTCAAATCTGCCAATTTTCTTCAATGGAAAAGTTACTATTTGTCCCATTTAATAAATAATTTGGTGGGGGAGATACTCTTGGACTCTGTACAAATCTTCTTTTCTATAAAACTTTCACCACTACTTTAGCATCCAATGGTGGCCAACCACTATATGTTACTGCTTCTTTGTACCCAGGGCTTCTTTTCCAACTCAGTGGAAGTCCGTGCCCAGTTGGAGGCTCTGACATGAGTATCCGAGGACAGGCATCGTCCCATAGTGAAGAGACAGCACAATCTTTTGAGTTAAACAGTCTGGAGTTTGTGTTCTGGCGGTAGCATAGCTAATGGCCTTGGGGGAAGATTCAAGATTCTCTTTGAACCTCGGCTTCCTCATTCATAAAGAAGAAAATGACAGGGGCTTGTAGCAAGTGGTATGTATATGGCAAAACATAGATCGTCTGGACCTTAAAGGTATCAGCAAGAGCCGTGTGATTATCGCTGAAGGGAGAAGCAACCCAAAATGTCGGGGCTAGGCAGGCTTTGTAATTAGTCAAAATGTTTACGCTAGTTGTTGAGTGTCTAGCGTGGCATTGGGAGAATATAGAAATGGCAGGGTGGGGAGCGGGGGGGGGGGGGTCCCATATGAGTGAGCAAGTCATGGCCAAGGCAGTTTGGAATGTTTTGTTAGGCAGGTACAGAGAGTGGCAGGTGTGGGAGACAAGCGATCTATTCCATTGGGAGGATCAGCGAGGACTTCACAAAGCAGGCAGTAACATATGAACTTGGGACCACTTGGGGTCAACTTCTCTTTATCAAATCCCCCTGTGGACACTGCTTTCTTCTCAGCGCTTTAAGGTTCAGCTCCACGTAAATGAGACGAGCAGATCCTGGAGAACAAAATAATTGGAACGAGCGGCAGAAGTGGACCCCTTGTTCACAAAATTGAGTGAAATGGAAAGAACTGGGGACACGGGGGTCACATTTTGCTAACTTTACCTCAAAGCCTCCCATAGGACCGAACGGCCAAAAAAGCAAATCCCTGTCTGTCCTTCAGAGAATGAACTTTGATTGTGAAAGTATCTTTGCAGGTAGAGCCCGGCACCTTTTAGATGCTGCTGGTTTGGAGGTAAATTTGGCAACATCCAGGCCCTGTCTGGGAGAGCGAATCCCAGCAGCCTACCTGGTCCACATGGGACACAGAACAAAGCGCTCTTTTTCCAGAGTTGCCTGGGACAGCTGACTTTCACAGCAGGGGTGGGCCAGGCACTTTTCAATAGCAGAGTCTTCGACCCAAATAGGCTAGAATCAGGAAAGTCTGAAGGGGAGACCAAAGCCCATTATGCCGCAAGTTCACTCCCTTCCCATTGAATCATTCCTCTCAGGCCTTTCTAGGTGGCCTGCGGGAGAGGCCCTGAGCCTCCGACAAATTGGCTGTGAGCCATGAGAACCACGAAGCAAGGACCAATTGAGTTTGAGCTTGGGTGTGGCCCACAGTCTGTCAGAGCCAGCCCCAACACACTGGCCTTCGTAGAGCCCCACCCCCCCCTTAGAAGGCTGCGCTCAGGGAACCGTTGCAGAGACGGAGAAATAGGGGTATTTAATTTTCCCACAAAGCACTTTTGCCCCAGCTGTGCTAATGTTCTCCAGTTGAATACTTTTCAAAACAATCTACCAAAAAAATGCGGCTACACATTCCATTAACGATGTCTAGTTTCGTCCCACCCAGGGTTGCAACAGTCAGCCAAGCAATTTAATCTCTTAAAACAGAAATTGTTATGTTTCCTCCCCTGATGGGGAGAAGGTGCAATGAACAGACAGGCAAGATGAGTGTGCTTTCCAGGAGGGAGAGGGCTCATAGTTTCTGAACTCCCATGGGGTTTCCCAAAGCGAGAAGAGCTTCTCCACCTCTTCCCATAAACACTGGAACTGCTGAACCCAAGGCACTTCTGCTGGATTTTTCTTACAGCAGGGCCAAGCTAGGTAAGCCATAATTGTAGAAGCAAAGGGGAATGCCTTGCCTCTCACTGCGGAGTGTGAGCCCTCTAAAGACGGAGCGGAGGCCAACTCATCTTTGGAATTCTTATTCCTTGCAGAGACCCTGCCACCTAAATGCTCAGCGAAAGGTTCATGAATTTCAAAGAGCAGAGAAGGGCCGACTTCTGGCCCTTAGCTCACTCCCCAGTCAGACAGCCATATGCTCTACATGATCTGGGGTAATCTTGATTCTAGACATTTTCCTCCACCGTCGTCAGAATTAATATCGTTTTCACATGCAATGCAGCCTGTTAGGTTCAGCAAGCAGGCACATTTGATCTTGAAAGCAGCATGCTGCTTGTTTTCCAACTTTTTCTGGGGTCACAGACCCCTCTGAAACTCTGATGAGAGTTACAGACTCTTTCCCCATTTAAAACTCCAGTTTGTAAAGACATTCACAGTGTTGCATTCCGTTTCAGGGAGCTGTCAGACCCTAAATGCCAAGAAATAAATTGCTTCCATAATGTTGCTATCATGGCTTGTCTTTAGTTTCCCCAGCTGTGGAAGCAGATTCTGCTCCTGACATCGATTTTACTGGCTTGTACGTTACGGGAGAGAATATTGTGGTCTTTTCCTTAGCTGCCTGTTTTCTAGCTAGGAAGTGCTTGACGCAATCCAATCTTTAAAACCTTAGCTGACACAAGCCCATGAAAACGCAGTGGACTTCTGTCTTTTCTAAAATGCAGGGGTGGGGCGCCTGGGTGGCGTGGTCGGTTAAGCGTCCGCCTTCGGCTCCGGTCACGATCTCGCGGTCCGTGAGTTGAAGCCCCGCGTCGGGCTCTGGGCTGACAGCCCGGAGCCTGGAGCCCGTTTCAGATTCCGTGTCTCCCTCTCTCTCTGCCCCTCCCCTGTTCATGCTCTGTCTCTCTCTGTCTCAAAAATAAATAAATGTTAAAAAAAAAAATGAAAACAAAAAATTAAATGTAGGGGTGTATGAATATATGGAAAAAAAGAGGAACCATGTTGTGTGTGTTATTAATTTCTAAAACGCTAATCCTTTTTTTCAAAGGCTTACAGATTTATCTTCGTATTTAAAAAGAACGAGCTCTGGCTGTACAGCAACTGAGCTTCTTGAGGCTTCCAAAACGTATGGTCTGATGAAAGACAATGCAGTCCCCGGGCTTCATCAACTTCCACAGTTGACATCTCTGTTATGAGTTCCAGGAGCAGCTACAAGGCCAACTACTCAAGAATGAAGGGAAAACACAAAAGTAAATTACATCATTCATTAAGACTGTGGTGTGGTAATGCCATATGCACTTGAAAGAGATTTTGAATGGCTTTATAAAACTCAGATATACCCTTGGGAATATATTTAAAGTCCACTGGTTTCAGAAGCTTACTGGATCATTGGAAATGCACTGACGTGAGTTCATTGTCCAGTTTTTTATGGATGATTTCTGAAAGAAACACAGCAATGTTTGACGTGAGGCTGGGAAATGAACTAAACTTCCGCAGAGTGGAAAGTGATTTTAGCAAACTTCCAAAATTCCAGATGCTCACTGAAGCTTATCAAAGATACCCAGGCCTCGTGAGATGGAAATCAGGGGTGAAAAGCACACAGATGTACAGCCATCTCATGCACATTTTTGGCCTAAGCTCCAGTCAATCTTTTTCTCAAGGTCCTGACCATGTCCTCAGAGAAACATGGAGATTAACACCCTCTCCTTGAAGTCTCGAACCTCAAAGAAAGTGTCCTGTTGAGCTGTTGGATGAAGGTCAAACATCGGCAGATGAAACTCTTCGAGCATTTTGCAAACGACTGCGGCCAGCAAGTCTTCTGCACCAGCTCTTTGTACCGAAGGATGGGATTCAAATTCTTCAGGTCCTATTTCCTACCACTTCCAAAGGAAATACAAATAGCAAGGGCAGCCTTGGAAAACCAAAAGAAAACGCAGGAAGAGACTGTGATTTCCAAGTGGCAAGACATGCCTGCCATCAACGCTTGAGGTTGGTAAGCTAAGACTATTTGGTTTCTACTTAGTAAAGTTAAAAAAAACATTTTTTAAAGGTTTATTCATTTTTCAGAGACAGAGAGACACAGAGCATGAGGGGGATAGGGGCAGAGAGAGAGAGAGAGGGAGGCACAGAATCTAAAGCAGGCTCCAGGCTCTGAGCTGTCAACACAGAGCCCAACGCAGGGCTCGAACTCACGGACTGTGAGAACATGACCTGAGCCAAAGTCAGACACTTAACTGACTGAGCCACCCAGGTGCCCCTCTACTTAGTAAAGTTTAAAACAGGCTTGCTAAAACTTTCAGAAGCAGGGGTACTCTGGAAGAAAGCCTGTTTGCTGAATATTCTCCTTACCCCTAGAGATAAATGAGGCAGTGGATAGAGTGCAAACCAGCCTTTGAGGAGTTCATTGCTTCTGACTGTTTTAAGGAGACCAAAGTGACATAAATGGAAAAGAGAATTAGGCAAGACTTCTGGGTACCAGATTCATGCAAAAAAAAAAAAAAATCAGTGAAAGCTGGAGAGGTCTGAAAAAGGCTTCTTGGATGCCATGGGCGATGAGTTAGGCTTAAAGGACAGATAGAATTTGGAGGGCATCAATAGGAAAGGAGAAGAACACAAGCAAAGGCAGTCTTTGTTCACTCTGGGGTCAACCTGGAGAACATCTGAGAGTTCCTACCAGGGTCAAGGTTCAAATTTTCTTATGCATCCAAATGACATGGGAAGCCTCTTTAAAAATGTAGATTCCTGGGGCG
Source organism: Acinonyx jubatus (assembly GCF_027475565.1). NCBI lineage: Eukaryota > Metazoa > Chordata > Mammalia > Carnivora > Felidae > Acinonyx > Acinonyx jubatus. The sequence goes on along the minus strand of NC_069381.1, from coordinate 10,128,515 downwards.
GCTGGGTGGCTCAGTCTGTTGAGCATCCGATTTCAGCTCAGGTCATGGTCTCACGGCTTGTGAGTTCGGGCCCCGCGTTGGGCTCTGTGCTGATGGCTCAGAGCCTGCAGCCTGCTTCGGATTCTGTGTCTCCTTCTCTCTCTGCCCCTCCCCCGCTTGTGCTCTGTCTCTGTCTCTCAAAAATAAATAAATGTAAAAAAAAAATTAAAATTAATAAATAAATAAAAATGTAGATTCCTGCACCCCACTCTTATAGACTTATTTAGTCTGTCAGGGCTTGAGTCTGGAGATCTTAATTTCTAGCCACTTAGCCAGATGATTCTGATGTAGGTAGTCCTGGGCCACATTTTGCAAAACACTGACATCTACTTCCTTTGGCTTCTTTGTTTAATCATTGAAAACACCAAGCAGGGGTTGCCTGGGTGGCTCAGTCGGTTAAGCATTGGACTCTTGATTTCAGTTCAGGTCATGATCTCAGGGTCATGAGATGGAGCCCCACATCATGACCCATGCAGGACGAAGAGCCTGCTTAAGAGTCCCTCTGTCTCCCTCTGCCCCTCTTCCACTCATGCTCCCTCTCTCTCTCTCTTTCTCAACCAACCAACCAACCAACCAAACGAACAAACCAAGCAGCGATACGGTCCTAAGAATTCTGAATCTGTAACTTGGAATGAAATGTACCCCCAAGAGCTAAACCAAGATGGAGGGCCAAGGTACCCAGGTAAAGACACTCACAAAAGTGCCACGAGCTAGTGTCATGCTCTTCCTGTCCCCTACCACACCACAAACACCACTCACATGACCCCAACCAGTTCATAGCTGATACCAAGCCCCATTAAACTACCCTCTTTCCACGCTGCTTGCCATGATTGGCAAGACCAGGGCAGGGTGATTCTTGGTGGGGGCCAAGAAGTAAGATACAGTCTTACTTTGAGTTTCTATAGATTTATGATCTATATGACCTTACCTGTGGGGGAAATATGAGTAGCAATCTTTAACCCTTTTTGGAAATAGTAGACTCTTTTCAAAAAACTATGATCCCTCTCCTCAGATGCATATGGACACTTGTACATACAATTTGGCACATAATTTCATGGAGTCCAGCGGGAACAGTCAACTAAGACATTCTTGTTGGACCCAGGACCCCAACCTCTATTCATACAGTTCCCTCAGTGTTAACAGTTTCATCCACTCAACCTCTAGGGCGATATGCCTGTTTCAATGTCATTTCTCTGGACTCTTCTTTGGGATTCTGAGGAAATGCTCACAAACCTCCATCTGAGGTTCCTACTTGCTGTCGACCTTGGCTCACTTTCTCAAGTCCTTCCTGGTACAAGATGGGACACACCACACCTGCTTCCACATGATGGTCTGCACTGATTTGAGAATAAGAGACAACTTCATTATTGACCTGTCTGCTGGTCCCAACTCTGTGCTGTGACTCAAGGGACTTCATTTGTCATCCATTACAACCACAGCATTGAGTTGGAACAGTTTCGGGGAAGCCTGTCAGTTTGGAAATAGGCAGAGAGATTTCCCCCCAAATGGTCCCTGTTTTCCCCTGTGCATGTGCCATTTTTTTTCATTTGTTTATCCATCAAATGTTCAAGTGCCAGATCCTGTGCTAGGATACAGGGAAAGTGGAGGACTCAGTCCTTGAGAAGGTGTATCGTCTAACTGAGAGAGACAGATACTAAAATAGTAAACAAATAAGATAACTGTAAGTGCCACAAAGGGGAAAACGAGGTGGTATAGTAGGGAAAATGTGACATACGGTCCTGGCTTTCATAGACTGATCAAGGAAGGCCTCCTGGCAGAGGTGACATCTGGACTGAGACCCAACAGATGAGGGGCCAGTCTGGGAAAGCAAGGACTGCCTCGCACTTGATGAATTCTTCACGTCTGGGACCCGGTTCCTGTGAATACCTGCCAAGTGCTTCCTATCTAGGAAAGCCCCAGACAAGCATGATCTGAAGAGGTTTCTCTGTTTAATGCATGCTGCTGGCATATGTCTTGCTTCACCTGTGGAACATCAAGCTACGTTTCCCGCCAGGAAGAGCACCTTGTCAAAGAGTGAAGCTGGTGCTCACAGCCTGAGCTGGATCACAGGAGCAGTTAGAGCCCTGCAGGGTCAGGCCCAGGCATGCTCTGAAGAGCTGTGTCTATGCTATCCCAGTCGCCTGACTTGGAGAGTGCCCCAAATCAATCCCATGGTGAACACCTACAGATGTTTTTTCCAAGCCGACTGGTCGAGAATAAAGAGCAAGGAGTCGGTAGGTTTGAAGGAGAGAGAGCCACAAGTCTACAGAACCATTGGCCAGGAGGACACTCAGGATCAAACCTTCCTCCATTAATGCCGGCCTGGAAGCTTGAACTCTCATCACTTCCCATTCAGCAGGTACAGCAAATGCAACAGGGACATGTGAATCATGAGAAGCGTGTACTTGGCCATTGTCAGTCTCCTGGGCGGAGCACTAAATTCAACTGTGGGAATGATCTGTGGTCTGGGTATATAATACCCTGGGCTCCCTGAGCTGTGGGGCTGAGCTTTCTGTCCAAGATGCTCCCATAGAATCTTTTAATAAAGGCTTTGTTGTGCTAACACGTGGATTTCATCAACCCTCCCCAAGGCTGAGCTGACATTGGTATAGATGTGATTTCTTTTCTGAGACTCCGAAAGCCACAAGCTTGTAGAATGTAGGGTAGGTCTCCAGTGGGGTATATACCTTCACATCCAGGATATACAAGGACTCTCCACCTTCCCCTCCCCCTGATTCTTGTGACAGATGGTGTGCACAGGTGGGACACACCCCAGGGATGCGCTCAGATTTTATGAAACGCTAAACAAATTTGTGGAAACAGAAATCCTTCCTGGTTTCTCAAGAAAAGGTGTTACAATATCTGGCAACTGAACCTCTTACGTACGCGGTCAACCTGTCTGCTCTTCTCCATTGATGGGGCTGCCATCTTGGTCAAAGCCATCGTCTCTAATCCACGTTCCTCAGTGTCACTACAGGGATCTTTTGAAAATATAAATCAGATAACATTACGCCACTGCTTAAAATCCTTCAGTGGCTGCCCTTTGAACTTTGGATAAAACCCAGATCCTTACTACCTGTAGGATCCTGTCCTATACTACTTCTCCACGTCTCCAACATCCCACTCTCCTCCTTGCCCACCACACTCCAAGCACACTGGTACTGTCGTTACACCGGAACACCAAGCACTTTCCTGCCTCAGGAGCTTCGCATTTGTGGGTTCCTCTGCCAAGCACACCATTCTCCCCTCTCAGGGTGAATTTCTTCTAAGTTCCGGCGTCCCTCATTTCCCTCCAAAGAAGCCTTTGGAAACCACGTTGCATAAAACAGCCTCCCCATCCTCAGCACTGTTACTTCCTTAATTAATGCTTGCGATAGACCTGATTATGGTTTGGTAAGCGTTTGCCCTCCTCCGGGAAGATCTGCACCTCTAGGTACATTTCCTACCATGCTGACACTGGGCTCGTCCATGTGACTTGTGTTGGCAAATGGGCTTTAGCAAATGTGATCTGAGAAGAAGCTTTAAATGTGTTCAGATGGCAGGGGCTGCCCTCTTGAACCCCTGCGATTCACCGTGAGAAGAACTAAACGAAGGTGCCCCCGGACCAAGAAGGAGAAGAGGCTCACCGTGCAGACTTCAACCTGATCTGCAGCCTGAGGCCAAGCCCGGCTGAGCTAAGCAAGCTGTAGCCGAGAAATAAATACCTGCTGTTGTAGGCCCCTGGGCTTGGAATGGTTTGTTACGCAGGGTTATTTCAATGATGACTGGTTAAATGCAGTGCTTTATCACAGGCTGGTAATTTTCCCGATTTGTCTCATTTCATATCTATTTCCCCCACCAGGTTGTAAGATCCATGAGAGCAGGAATCATGTTTGTATCTCCCTGCTTGCATTCCCTAACAAACAGCGCAATAAATAGTTGTCCAATGGATGGATACTTTGTAACCACCCCAACTACTCTGGTTGCATCAACAATAGCTCTTGCTCTCCCTTTGGCCCAGGTAAAGCCTGTTTTTGCTTGGGCTCAGTGGCCTGCTCACAGCCAGAAGGCCACCCCTGCCCTCCCTCTGCAGAAAGCAGGCTGGAGTACCAGTGCCCGAGAATGGCAGGGAAAATCCTGACTTTGCTCTAGCTTCTTCAACAGGAAAAGAGTCAATCATTTGTAAACTCTCTTATTAGCAACCAGTTACGTGCACTGTATTGCCTACCATGGTTGAGAACCACCATTCAAGGTTAACAAAGCAGCGGGTGAATCCAACCCCTTGCCTGGACCCTTTTCCAAAGGTTTGCAGATACCTACAAAGCAACAGCAGCACGCAACACTGATCTTGTTCTAGGTGCATTTTCATTCCTTTCCAAAATTTTAGTCTGCACACTAAAAATAATCCACGGAGTAATTAAATGAAAATAAGAGGAACAAAGAATGCACAGAGATACACGTCAAGAGAACATTAAAATAATGCGCGTGCGTTGGGGGAGGGCAGAGAGATAGTTCATAAATCTAAACTCATAAAGAAAAAGAACTGCATTCCCTTGAATGTAAATCAAAGGAATAGCTTCCATCTCCAACACGATCTAATGAGTTTTTATACACAGACATCCTGAGTTTCATCGGGGAGAAGACAGGGAGCAATGACATAGGTGCTATGGCATGGGCAGACATGGGGCTCATTTTTGGGCAGTTTACAGGGAAGTCCATTTAAAATGACCCTCGGGGCGCCTGGGTGGCTCAGTCGGTTAAGTGTCCGGCTTTGGCTCAGGTCATGATATCACGGTTCATGGGCTCGAGCCCCACGTTGGGCTCTGTGCTGACAGCTCAGAGCCTGGAACCTGCTTCGGAATCTGTGTCTCCCTCTCTCTGTTCCTCCCCTTCTCTCACTCTGTCTCTCTCTCTCTCTCTCTCAAAAATACATAAAGATTAAAAAATACATAAATAAAACGACCTTCTTTAAGACAGAACCAATTTAATCTATTGTAAATCGGCTTCTCCTGTGGGATGGCCGTTTCAACCTGCTGTCCAGGGCAGGAATTCTCAACCAAGACGTCACAGTCCACCGAGGTGTTTCTGATAATTCCTTACTGATGGTGAAGGCTTCAGGTTGTAAAAGACTTCAGTTTTTATGCGAATTTAGGCCCATTGAAGGCCATTCCTCTTTGTTTATTTTGTGACCAGTATGAGCGAAAGAAGGAGACGGAGTTACAGGAATGACGACAGCGGCCCCGCCCAGGGTGGTGATGTGAGAGAACATCTGTTACCAGGGTCACTGCTGGGGGCAGGGATACAAGGACCACTGTGGGGGGTGGGAGCCACCCGGGCCCACAGCACTGTAAGCAACACTCCCGAACTCTTCTCCTGAGCGATACGCTTCTGGCCAGTTTGACACCAGTGGAAATCTATTTGCTTTTTTGTTGACAAGAGACGGCAGACCCCTCATGCCACCCTTTCCCCGTTTTCCTAGCTTGATGTAAACACGACGTCTGCCATCATAAGAGGCACTTGCCTTTTCACAGAAGGAACGACCCCAGGGAAGACATAGAAGACCACAGCATGGTGTTTCTGGCAAGGAGGAGGCATAGAACCCTGCTGACAACTGCCCACCTCCCGACTTGTTGCGGGGGAGGAAAAGCAAGAGTTTCTATTTGAGCCCAACGGTCAGATTTTCTATTTCCTGCAGTTGTCATCATTGCTAATTAATGTATGATTAAGCCACAGGGCCTCTGCCGCTGGATAATTCTAACATAGTGCAGCATGCCCCCCCCCCATGCATACACGCACACACACGTACACATATACACATACACACACTTCCCAAAGGCCCATCATGCTAAGGAAACTGAGGCTGTGTATGGAGAAGCAAGATGCTGCGCTCAGAGAGGAGCCAGCCGACACCAGCTATTTGGAGACTGCAAGAAGATGTTAACCCATGCGCTTGGTAACCCCAACACACAGAGTCCCGTTTAACCCAGGACCGTTTTATTCTGTGCACCTGTGATGTCTCCTGGACACATTCAATGTGCTCATGAAAATCGAATGTCGGGGGCTGGGGGGGCGCGCGCAGGAGAGCCTAGTGTGAGCAACACGAAGGATAAGCTTGACAAAGACAAGGGAAAGGGACAAGGTCTACATCTTCCAAATGGTTTCACGAGCCCGCAGAGCGGTGTGGAGAGACCCCAGCCAACACTTTCAGGAAGGGATTCCAACTTAATTGACCGGAACGTGAATTTCCCTAAAGGAAGAAGGAGATGATGATGAGGAAGAGGAGGAAGTTTCCAGGGTCCTGTGAGACTTACAGGTAACCAGGTTACAGACTGCGTGTAGCTCATGGTCTCATATACATCAGCCCAGCCTTGACCTCCCCATTCCCGCTGCCCCAGCTTTGCTGAGTGGCCACCAGGACCCGTTTAGTCTGCCTAAAGTATTTAGCTGCACACCCCATGGTGTTCTTCTGACCTGGCTAAGCTGCCCTCAGTCCCACCCAGAATCTTCACATTTACCAGAGCGCAACCTGGGGCCGCTGTGTCCCCCATGGCAAGGGGGACGGCAGTTGGAGAAAACAGGCGCACGGAGGAGGCAGCATTCCGGCTCATTCATCAAGGTAAGCCTGTGGCTGACAGGAGGAATGCCACCCCTCCCCGGGCACGACACACAAAGAGAGAAAGCAACGTTGGGGGAGCAGGAGCCCATTCATTACCCAGAGCCTGCCAGCGTCACCACTGGAACTCTGCAGGGGAGGTGAGGCCACGCCGGCCTGGCAGGCAGCTTCCGGAAAGTCGGAATACACAGGGAGCCCACACAGCAGCTCTTCCCCTGCCTTTCCTCGCTGCTCATTGATCATTCCTTGCCAAGACAGGCCCTCGGAGGAGCCTGCCTGCCCCCGCGCCTCCCAGCTCCTTCTCCTCCCAGCCTGCATGATTACCGAACCAAAGCCCCAGAAGGGCCCGTGGGCAGAGAGGTCCTCAGCCAGTTGGACAACTTTTCCAGACGCCCCTCCTTGGGGTGCTCCCCGGCACCCCAGCCCATCCAACGCCTCCCTGTGTCCTCTGCCCCTAACACTGCCAGAATGCGAAGCAGCTGGACTGATGAGAAGACAGAAAAAGCGCTAAAATGCTGCGCAAACTGCAGAGGGAAGGGCACACATTGCTTATTTTTATCGGTCCTGCAACGTGACAGCAGGGAGGCAGGCCAGCAGCTGGGAATGCACAGGCAGAAACGACGCACCCTGCTCTGTGCCCGGAGCAGCAGAGTCTCGGTACAGAAGGATGATACTTTTGCAGTCAGTTTTGCACCTCCTGTCCCCCACTCCCCATCTCCATCCCCAGCCCTGGCTTTTCCCTGTTGCCTTCTCCCAGGGACTGCTTCTGTTTGCGCTGTGCCCATTTAGCTAAACTCCCATGCTCTTCCCCTTGAGCTCATGCAGACCCTAGCTTGGGGGTCCCTCTGGATTATATTAAAAAATTTTTTAATGTTTATTTATTTTTGAGAGAGAGAGAGAGAGAGAGAGAAAAACAGAGCGTGAGAGGGAGAGGGCAGAGAAGGAGAGAGAGGAAGACAAAGAATCCGAAGCAGGCTCCAGGGTCCCAGCTGTCGGCACAGAGCCCGACCTGGAGCTTGAACCCAGGAACTGTGAGATCATGACGTGAGCCAAAGTTGGACGCTTAACCAACTGAGCAACCCAGGTGCCCCATGGATTGTATTTTTGAAAACATTCCCCCAAAGTACTCCTTAAGGCATTGGGAATGTCCGCTGTGGGAATGGACGTGACTGCAGGCATCAGAACACCCACGGGCGGTGGCTTATGTAGGTCGGGGTGTGTGTTTCTCACGCTGCACAGAGTTCAGAGTCGGTCTACTGTCTTCCCACACTTCAGCCTGTGGCCTTATGGCCCCAAGATGGCTGCTGCGGCCCCCGACGTGGTATCTGTGTTTGAGGATAACAGGTGAGGGTGAAGAGAGGCGAGATGCTGGTGCCGGCATCGTGTGCCTTTTATTCAGAAATGAAAATGTTATCTGGAAGCCGGCACCCCACAAGGCCGCTTTTGGGCCTCACTGGTCAGAGTGATGCCACGTGACTTCCTCCAGTGGCAAAGGAGGTTGGAGAAAAGAACTTGGGAAAAGTCAGGTGCGAAGGAGTCAGAAATGGCAATGGATGTAGGGCGTATGCACGCCCCAGATGTCTGTCAAAGACCCCAGGTAAAGCCTGTGTCAAGGGGGTGGAACCAAAAACGTCCCTGAAAGTTCCAGGAGTCAGTGGATCCCCCTTCCCCCATAGCTCCTGTTCTCAGAGGCTCACCTGGAGAGCATGAAACTCTCCTTCACCTAACTCATTAACTGGATTTGCAAACGCTAATAAAAACATTAACATATATAAAGCTCAATTGTATTCCAGTTACTCTCCTCCCTTGTCAGATTAAATTTTCCCTCAACTCATAAATGGTTCCTTAGGAGGGGCAATTTCCTCTCCCCCCACGTACCCAAAAACAGTTCAGATCCTTTAGCGCTGTTCACGTTCACGTAAATGGGAACAGCCAAGATGGTGAAAATAACCACAGGCCCACAAGCTTGAAGACTAAACATCAAGATTAATATAAAGAAAGTTCCAGCGATGAGTGCCATAGTCCCAGGCGCCTCGTCAAGAAAGTCAGGTAAATTCTGCGCTAAACTAAGGATCTGGGCTGTCCAGGAATGTTAATCTAGGGGCCCTGGTGGATCCACAAAGTAGGCTTAAGACTCGTCCCCAGCAGCTGCCTAGCTTTTGAGGGATTATTCACCCGTAATTTCAAGACTGAATAACTAGGTCTACCAGTAGTATGTGAGAGCTACACGCAGTAATTAGTAATGAATGGTTTATTATGCGCTACTGTGCTAAGTGCTTCACAAGGGTTATCTAATTTAGAAAGGCTCTCGCCTCTCCGTATTATGTAGACATGGCATTCACCTTCTCAAGGCGCTAGGGGAGGTGTGTCCCCACACTGCCCTCCCAAGCAGCCACTTCTCCCAGGACACTGCTCTAGGCTGAACTGTGTCCTCCTCTGTATGATTCAGGGGTCTCTAGAACCAGTAGGTTCTTCCTAGGTACATGCACAGGAAGAGGTTTGTTATAGGGATTGGCTCATGCAATCATGGAGGCCGGAAGTCCATGATCCCAGGTCTGCAGGCCAGAGATGCAGGAGGGCTGGTGCTGCTCAGGCTGAGCCTGGGAGGCCTGAGAATTAGGGGTGCTGAGGGCAGCAGCATGGATGTCCCATCGATCAGGCAGGCAGGCAGGAAACGCCAAATTCTCCCTTCCTCTGCCCTTTTCTTCTCCTTTGGCCCTCAACAGACTAGATGATGCCCACCCACCCTGGGGAGGGCAAACCAATGTGCCGAGTCCACTGATTCAAATGCTAATTTCATCCAGAAATACTCTCACAGGCCCAACTAGAAACGACGTTTAGCCAAATATCTGTGTGCTGCATGAGGCGATCGAGCTGACACATAAAATTGGCCATTGCACCCCCAAATTCAGATGTGGAAGTCTTAACCCTCTGTACCTCGGAATGTGACCTTATTTGGAAATTGGGTCTTCAAAGATGGAATTAAGTTAAAATGAGGTCATTAGAGTGGGTTCTAATCCAATATGACTGGTGTCCTTATTAAGAAGAGGAGATAGGCACACAGGTACACACAGAGGGAGGACGTAGGCACAGAGAGAAGACCAGGGTTTACAAGTCAAGGTGAGAGGCCTCAAGGAAACCCACCTTTGCCAACACCTTGACCTTGGACTTCCAGAAGTGTGAGATCAATCTCTGTTGCATAAGCCCCCCAGGCAGTGTCACTTTGCTATAGCAGCCCCAGGACACTAATACAGACATAGTCCTACTTCTTAGCCTAAAGAGATACTGGGGCACTGAATAGTGCATGCGTGTGTGTGTGTGTGTGTGTGTGTGTGTGCGCGCGCGCACGCGCACCCCCACTCCCTGTGCTCACTAGTAGCTGGAGGAGCCACACTATGAAGCTCATGGTATCATTTGCAGGGTCCAGCGCAAAAGGAAAAGTCAGAGAGGGCCCCCTGTTCAAAAATTAGTAAGAGTTTCACGACAGCAAGAGCAGAGCACTGAACCAAGGAGGGGGCCCTTCTCGGCACGGCACCCTGGGTAACGACACAGGTCTCACGCCTGGGAAGCTGGCCCTGGTCTCGCACGTGGGCTTGAAAGAAGTGGTCCGTGGGCAATCTGAGAGTGAGTCTTCCACTCCCACACGAATGCAAACGGGACGATGTGGCAGACACAAAGGGAATAGATGGGGCTGGAGCAGGAACTGTGGATTCACGTGGCGCCTCTCCACCACAGCACTGGCCTCTCGGGCTTCTGTCTCAGCCAACTGTCAGGACCAGAGGCTGGACGGCTGGCTTGCTGCACAGAAGGTGGGAAGAAGAGAGTTTTGCTTTAGAGAGGCACCGGTAAAGTGCTGAAGCCTCCAGATGGCGGGATGCACAGGGCATGTCTGCTGTTCTACATCCGCGTTTCGTTCAAAGCCATAACAATTAGGAAAATGCTAATAATGGCCAACTTTTATTGGGCACTTGGCATATAGCAGGCTCTGTTGTAAGCCATTTATGTGGAATGTTTTACTTAATTCTCTCAACAGTTCCCCGAACTACACATTTTACCGAACAGGAACCTGACGCACAGAGAGGTTAAGCCCCACGCCCTAGTTAATCAGAAGCGGGTCTGGGATCTCGAGAGGGACTTGTGTCTCCGGGGTGCAGGCTTGAGTATCTGGCCTTGTTAGATTTCCTTTCAGCAAACCCAGGAGGAGAAAAGTAAATCGGCGTGCTTTGAGGAAGAGGAAGCCAAACCAATGCCAGCGTGGTCCTGGACGAGAGCCAAGAGAGGAAATCTTGGGGGGGGGGCGGGGGGAGTGAGGAGCAGGGCTTTCTATTTCCATCAAGGGTTAAATGGAGAAACCATCTCTGTTGTGATCTGCAAAATGACCTCACGCACAAACACTGAACACCTTAACTTCTCAACGTGTCCAACGGACAGGATGATCGCTGATGTGTTTACTCCTCAAGGTACCTGTGATGATCAGAAACTTCTGGATGCTGTTTGTCATTGCTGCCTAAACTGTTCCAGGAATGGCCACAGGTTCTTTGCTCTCCTCTCCACCTTCTTTCCAATCCATTCTCCACACTGCAGCTCAGCCTGTCTTTTCATAAAGTAAATCTGATGGTCGTTTCCTGTAACAGCTTTCCATGCTCTGAGGATAAAGGCAAAACCCCCTTTCCCTGGCCTGCAAAGTCCTCTAGGATTTTGCCACTCCCTGCTGTCCATCCATCTCCCCCTCCCTGCTCTCTATTGCTAGTGGGGTTTTCAGAGCCTTGAAGTCGTCATGCTCTCTCCAACCACAGGGCCTTTGCACAGGCTGTTCCTGCTGCTGGGAGACTCTGCCCTTCTTCTTCAACCTGGGTGACTTTTACGTGGTCCTCAGCAACTTTACAGAGATATAATTCAAATGCCAGATAAGTACTCAAAGTGCACAACTCAGAGATTTTTGGTACATTCACAAAATTGTGCATCCACATCCATCATCACAATCCGTAATTTTAGAATATTCTTATCACCCCCGAAATAAATCCCTCACCCCATAAAAGTCACTTCCCCCTTCCTCCTCTTTCCTTACACCCCACCCCAGGCAACCACTCATCTACTTTCTGTCTCTATGGATTTACCTCTTCTAGAGGATTCCACATACATGGAATCATACAATACGTGCTCTTTTGTGACTGACTTCTCTCACGGAGCATCTTGCTTTCAAGTTTTGCCCATGCAGTCACTTATTTTGTTTTAACATTTTTAAGTTTATTTATTTACTTTGACAGAGAGGAGAGAACAAGTGGGGTTGCGGCAGAGAGAGAGGGAGACAGAGAATCCCCAGCGGGTTCTTCACTGTCATTGCAGAGCCCGACGAGGGGCTCGAACTCACGAACCGTGAGATCACGCTCTGAGCTGAAACCAAGAGTTGGGCACTCAACGGCCTGAGCCACCCAGGCGCCCCTACCCTTGCTGTCACTTGTATCAGTATTCGCTCCTTTCTGTTGCCAAATAACACTGCACTCTGTGGATACGCTACATGTTATCTATCCATACATCAGCTGATGGACATTGGAGTTATTTCCATTTGTTGGCTATCATGAGTAATGCTGCTGTGAACATTTACATGCAAGCGCTCGTCTGGACGTGCGTTTCCTATTCTCTCGGATAAACACCTAGGAGTGGAATTTCACCACACGGTAATGCTGTTTAACCTTCTGAGCAATTCCCAGATTGTTTCCCCAAGTGGCTGCCCCAGCCTCCATTCCCACCAGCAACGTGTGAGGGTTCCAATCTTTCCATACCGTCCACTGATTCTTCCTATCTCACTTTTTGATTATAGCCACCCTAGGAGATGTGAAGCACATCTCATTGTGGTTTTGCATTTCCCCGATGGCTGACGATGTTAACCATCTTTTCGTATGTTTATTGACCCTTTGTATATTTTCTTTGGAGAAATGTCTCTTCAGATCCTTTGCCCACTTTCTAATTGGGGGGAGCTATTTCCTCTTGAAGTCAGCTGCCTCCACTGACAACAACCTCCTTAAGAATAACCCTGGAAAATGTTTTCTTCCCCCCTCTTAGAATGAAGAGCACGTTTCTGCCATGACAGGCGTTGAGTTCAGCCTCAAAAAATAATTTAAAATCTGGGGACTTGAAAAAGAATGCCTCGATAGAGTCTGTAGATCCAGAAGGGAAGAACTCAGGCTTCAGGGAATTGTTTTGTCTGAAAAAAACTGCAGCCCAATTAATATTCTGTGAAAGCAAAAAAAAAAAAAAAAAAAAAAAACTCCACAAAACCCATAAAATAAAAAAATAAAAAAAATCTTGGAAGTGCCAGGTTCTGGGTGATACTGTTAATTGTGGTTTGCTCCCGAAATCCTCCTGTGCTGTGTGACCCTTCCATTCTGTTAGCCACCCTAGAGAATAAATAAACTCATTTGTCTGACCTCATTCTCTAGCAAGGGCAGATCGACATTCCAGAGAGAAATGACAGAAACAGCACTCCACTACTTGCAAGGTGATTCTCTCCCGATTCTTCCCCCCAGGGGCTCCCCTTCTGACATTGGCATCTATTATCTTCCTGGATGAATTCTTCCCTAAAGGGAGCTCGGTATCTCTGGGCAATGCCAGTGTCAAGGAAACCTCACCAACTGTAACGAAGCATGAGCTCCTAGAGGAGGCAGAAAGGAAACCCGGTAGAAAGATTCTGGGGTTGGAGCAAAGCTGTCCCGACTTGTGCGGTGAAGGAAGTCGCAGGAGCTGGAGGTGTGCACCACGCAGAGGTTCTGTGTTGTTTGTAAGACTGTCTCCAGGCAGAGGCAAAAATGCTCAGAACCCCAGTGCCTCTATGCCTCTGCTGAGAGGGGTGTCGGTGCCTTGGGAGGAATTAAAGCACCCTTTAATGAGAATCACAGGCCTGAATCCTGCCCAGGACCGCAGAGATGCTCAGTCATACCCTTGCAGAGCAGGATGCTTGAATACAGTCAGGCACAAGGGGTCTCCAAGGTAGACTGTGGCTTCTGTATTCTCAGGAGTAAGGTTTGCTTCAGTAATAAGGAATAAAGAATCATCCAAGCACACAGGTCAGTTGAGGGGACTTTCAGGTTGGAGTTGTATTCACGGGGGTAATTTTCAAGTTCAAATCGTTAAGCTGTTCTCTCTGTGGGAATTCCGAGCGAACACCGATCACCCCATTACAGGGACTGAGGGAAGTTCTGCACACGTGTTCTGTCCAGCCGTTGAATCGCATCTGGTACATGATAGAGCGAAACGTTCGCAGAAGGAGCAGCCCATAGGGTAGAGCATGCAGGTGAAGGTGTCAACAAGGGCTTTTTTTTAGGTAACAAAACTTTTTGTCAGACAAAATCTTTCTTGAAAATTCACCCTATATGTGATAAAAGCAGAATTAAGCTAATCCATGTGGATTGCTCAAAATGTACGTGTGGGGGGTTGGGGAGCTAGGGTGTTGGAATGAAGGCAACCAGTGCGAGAAGAGGATTCATTTTCAGAAATACCAAATAAAAGCCGTGCTGTCTAGTTAACAACAGGTTTACAACCTATTGAAAATATGTACAAACTCCCCCATCCAACAAGAGGGTCCCAAACCCTTAGATGCTTCACTTCCTCGTTCTTCTTCCCCTCTCCATTTCACAGGCTTATTTTTCACAGCCTTTGCAATGGGCATGCTCCAAAGAACCGAAGTCCCCGCATCACCTCAGGGAATGTACATTTGTTCCAATCAGATTACTTTTGGCCTTACATGGGCATAGGCGACTTCCGGGTAAGGCTGTAACCTCTGTAGTACTCAGCCAATGAGGAACCAGGGGAGGGACTTGCCCCTGTAGTACTCAGCCAATGAGGAACCAGGGGAGGGACTTGCACGCTAGGAGATAAATTGTCTGCTGTAACCTCCCAGAGTGTGCCTGTCCATCAGACACCTGCTCTTGCAAGAACGTTAATTAAAGCCCTGCTTCACTGTGCTCTGAGTCTCCATGTCCCTCCCTTGACTGGGTCAGTGGACTTATTTCTTACAACCAGCAATCAGTCTGGTTTGTCCAAGACATTCTTGATTTCAGCCTCATGTCCCTGAAACCCCTCCGTCCCGCGCAAACTAAAATGCTTGATCACCCTAGTGGAAACCTGCTCACTGGACCAGTCAGTCCCCTGTGGCTTCCCATAGGAACCTCCAGGGCTGCAGAAAGTGGTCCATATTGTCATATCTGTCCTTCACTTATGGAAGTGCTTAAGAAATGTTGCTCTGATAGAAATGGCATAGGACCCCCAGAACACACTTTAAATATCACTGTCATAGAGGAAATGTCAGGAAGAAAAGGGGGCAGGAGAAGTACATCTATCAGGCTTCTAGAATGTTCCAGACCCTGGGCCAGATACTGCATATGCATTACCTTGGAAAACCCATGAGATATGATGTGGAGATAGGTAAGTGAGGTTGGCATGAGAGCTGACAGGGTAACGCAGGCCTGTCTGCTTCTACACCCTTGACCTTGCCATCACATTTCACTTCTGTAGGTCCCAAAGGACCCCAGCAGGGCTCCACCTTTCATTACCGCCTTCCCCATATGCCTCAGATCACCACTCTTTCAGCAAGCTGACTTGGCTCCAAGTGCCTGCTGCCTGCCAGGGTTGCTGGCCAGGATCCTGTTTAGCAACATGTGCCCTTCCTGCCCACCCAGCCCTCCACCCCAGGGCTTGGAGACACTCCACCACTTCTGGATTTGGAGGAGGGCTGCATCAGAATAAAATCCCACATTCAGGCAGCTGCAAAACCCTGAACGGTGGGCCAGGCCAGCTCCACACAGCTCCAAACCAAAGCGTGCAGTTCAAGGGGAGAAAACAGCCCGGCGAGGCCTGAGGAGGGGAGGCCAGAGAGGAGGCTCAGGCTGCTCACAGGGGCCATACTCAGGGATACAGGGACGGTCTCCCGGGTCCTGGGTCATGTCAGGCAACGGCGGTCCTAGGATTCCCAGCCTGCCCGGTGGCACCAAAGTTCCTTCAAAGTCAGATGGCTGCAAGACACCTTCCCACTGATTCACTTAATGTGTGCAGAAGCATTATCCTGCCCAGATAAGAAGCTGCTGCTGCCGATAAAATATATGTGTGCATCTCAACTGCCTTCGCCCTTCAAACCTGGTAGAAATACAGGGTTGGGGGATTTGTAGACTTGGAGGAACACACAGCTCTTTCAGGGAACCCCAACTGGAGTGAGTCCTGGATTTCTGTTCTGACTGACTGGCCGAAAGGAAGCCAAGAGAAATCTGTGGCCTCCGGACACGACAATGTGCCATGAGAACAGTCCGGAATCATTCCAGAAATATCCAGTGACTTCGTTTCAAGTGCCTCTGGACAAACATTCAATGCTCCAAGTTCAAGTGTGGACTCCAAATTACAGTGGACACACTTTAGATGTGCTGGGTTTGAATCCTGGCTACTTACTGCCTGTGAGATGGGCCGGCTGCTTAACCCTCTGTGCCTGTTCCATCCTCTGTAAAATGGGCCGATGGTAGTAGGTTACTAGCATTGTAGTATCAGAGTACCTACCTCCTAGTGCGTTATGACGCATCGTTGAGGAGAAGCATTTAACATATGGGCACGGATGCATGTGCTCCCAGGAAAGACGGGTTCTTGTCGTTTCGCCAAATGAACGTTTGGGTTTGCTGCAGCTGCCGTAACAGAGGAATGGAAACTGGGGCAAGGAGGGTTTAAACAACAGGAATTTCTTACCTCACAGCCTGGAGGCCAAAAGTCCAAGATCAAGGTGTCTGTAGGGACGGTTCCTTCTGAGGCCATGATGGAGAATGTGCTCCACGCCTCCCTCCTAGCTTTTGGTGGCTCACTGGCCATCATCGTTGGTATTCCTTGGTTTGTGGAAGCATCACCCTGATCTCTGCTTTCATCTCCACATGTGTGCATGTCTCTGTGTCCACCTTTCCCCTTTTTGTGAGGATGTCGGTTATACTGGATTAGGACCCCCCCACCAGTATGATCTCATCTTAACTAAGTACATCGACAACGACCCTGTTTCCAAATAAGGTCACATTCTGAGCCGCTGGGTGTTATGATTTCTACATGTGAATTTTGGGGAGCCACAATTCAACCCATAACAGCTGTTCACCTTTTAGACTTGTGAGTTCTTTTCCTGCAGCAAGGAGGCAGAGAGGGTGGTCAGCCTCGAGGCAACTTTCTCTTTCTCGCTCCCTGCCCATCCCAGCATCCAGAACGCTGCTGTTCACAGAGCAGACACTCCATAAATATTTATTAAGTGAATGAATATGACATTTCATTTAACCCTCAGACACCTCTAGGAGATAAGCATCATTATCCTGTTTTATGATAAGGAAAATGATTTGTTCATACTCAAAACTACTATCTTTGCATGAAGGTACTACCTGTTTAAGTGCTGGTTTTCTAGAATGCTCCAGACCCCTGACAGCACTGAACTCACAAGGTACGTCTGCCTAACAGATCCCAGACCTCTCCACGAATCTCCTAGCAAGAATCTCCTGTCATCTCTGTCTTTAACATGCCTGTCTGTGATTCTAAAATCAGTTCCATTTGGGAACAACAGCCTTAACGATGTAAATATGAGGGTGGAGGGGGCAGGAATCTCTCCTCTTTCGATTTCATGTTTTCCTCTGAAAGAACAGTAGTCTGGAAACACCCCCAGCTTCTCTCCACTGCTAATTCAGCATCTTCTCTGCATGGTGAGTTTGGGACAAGGGACTGGGCATGCTCAGTGTGCACATTTAGCCTGATCTGTTCTCTGCCAGGCAAGGGGGGTCTTGGTGGGAAGGTGGGGGACGGGATATCAAATTGCTTTGGTATTTAGGTTACATTGGAAACATTCAAACAAGCAATATGACAATTTTTAGGTCAATATTTATAATAGGTCCAAAGGTACATCCTTTGAAACTCCTTAAGCTGATGACAAATACAAATTAGACAGCCACTTAAAAAAAAATCTGTGAGAAGGTTCATAATTTCACAAAACAGACATGACAGGCCTCCGGATCGACACAATGTGCAACACCATTAGTGCTGAGAAGAGTCTTGACAAACAAACCCCTGATTCTGATCAGGCCACTGGGGCCAACTCTCACCAGTTTACAGAAAATAAAGGAGAGAGAAAAAAAATGTTAACTGACACCATGTCTGGATAACAAAATATCCAGAATGTGGGAAATTTATCGGGGAAGTGTTCTAGTTTCTGCAACAAGTAAATACCTCCGAAGGAGACACATAAAAAGAGAAGACAGCCGGAGATGCCAAAAGGCTTAAGAAACTGATCAACTTGGGGCGCCTGGGTGGCTCTGCTGGTTAAGCGTCTGACTCTTGATTTTGGCTCAGGTCATGACCTCACGGTCTGCGAGATTGAGCCCCTCGTTGGCTCTGTGCTGACAGTGCAGACAGAGCCTGCTTGGGATTCCCTCTCTCCCTCTCTCTCTGCCCCTGCCCCACTCATGCGCACACATGTGCACACTCTCTCTTTCAAAACAAATAAATAAACTTAACAGTAAGTAATTTGGAGGGGTCATGGTGAAACGAGTTGATAATTATCTAAGCAGAGAAATGGGCACGTGAGAAAGTCCATCACACTAACTTTGTATATTTTTATATCTATTTATTTATTTTGAGAGACAGAGAGAGGGAGAGAGAGTGAGCGAGCATGTAGGGGTAGGGGCAGGGACAGAGGGGGAGAGAGAATCCCAGGCAGGCTCCTTGCTGTCAGCACAGAGCCCAACATGGGGCTCGATCTCACGAACCATGAGATCATGACCTGAGCTGAAATAGTCAGATACAACCTCCTGAGCCACCCAGGCGCCCCAAACTTTGTATACTCTTAAAAAGGAACTTAGGTATCATTAATGGCATTGCAGTTGTGTTTTTGAAAAGATGTCTTACGTTTTAGAGATACATGCTGATATATTTGTAGATGAAATGATATAATGTATGGAATTTGCTTAAAAACAATCCAGGGTTGGGCATGTGCGCTATGGCTTGGGTATCTGCGTCCCCCCCACCCCCGCCCCAGATTAACATGTTGAAGCCCTAATCCCCAGTGTGGTGGTATCAATAGGTGGGGCCTCTGGGAGGCAATTAAGTCATGAGGTTGGAGCCTTCATGAATGAGATTAGGGCTCTTATAAAAAAAGACACAAGAGGAGAGCCTGGGTGGCTTGGTCATTTAAGCAGTGGGCTAAGTGTTGGGCTCAGGTCATGATCTCAGAGTTCATGAGTTCGAGCCCTGCCTCAGGCTCTATGCTAACAGCTCAGAGCCTGGAGCCTGCTTCAGATTCCATGTCTCTCTCTCTCTCTTTCTCTCTCTGCCCCTCCCCCGCTCATGCTCTGTCTCTCTCTCAAAAATAAAAAATAAATAAATAAAACATTAAAACAAAGCTTTTTAAGGAGACCAAAGAGAGATGATCTTTCTCTCTACTGTGGCAACCTTCTGTAAACCAGACCAAGAATTCTCATCAGGAACCAAATTGGCCAGCACCTACACCTTGGATTTCTCTGTCTCCACAAGAAATACGTGTTTGTTGTTTAAATCACCCATCTACAGGGGCGCCTGGGTGGCTCAGTCGGTTAAGCGGCCGACTTCGGCTCAGGTCATGATCTCGCGGTCCGTGAGTTCGAGCCCCGTGTCGGGCTCTGTGCTGACGGCTCAGAGCCTGGAGCCTGCTTCCGATTCTGTGTCTCCCTCTCTCTCTGTCCCTCCCCCGTTCATGCTCTGTCTCTCTCTGTCTCAAAAATAAATAAATGTTAAAAAAATTAAAAAAAAAATAAAAAAAAATAAATCACCCATCTACAGTAATTTGTTTTGGTGGCCCAAGCTGACTGGCACCGTGTGTAATGGGTAAAATACAATTGGCTGTATATTGTCAATTTTTGAAGCTGAGTAGTGAGCACATAGGAGCTCTTTATATTATTTTCTCTACCTTTACATGTTTGGAAACTTTTCATTAAAAAATTATAAAAACAAAAAAAAAAAGAAGGAACTACTTCCTAAAACCTATTTTCTGAGGTTCCTATGATTTGGATATCCAAGCCAGACAAAGTTCAATAATGAATATTACAAGCCAATCTCATAGGTGAATATATAGGCAGAAGTCCGAAGTTAAATTTAAGTACAAGATTAAGAAACTAAACCCAGGGGCACCTGGGTGGCTCAGTCGGTTGAGTGCCCGACTTTGGCTCAGGTCATGATTCACGGTTCGTGGGTTTGAGCCTCGTCAGGCTCTGTGCTGACAGCTCAGGGCCTGGAGCCTGCTCTGGATTCTGTGTCTCCCTCTCTCTCTGCTCCTCCCCTGCTCACACTCTGTCTCTCTCTCAAAAATAAATAAAGATTTAAAAAAATAATAAAGAAACTAAACCCAACAATGTTAAGTATAAAACAAAATAGCATGGGGGCACCTGGGTGGCTCAGTTGGTTGAGTGTCCGACTTTGGCTTGGGTCATGATCTCGTGGTTCGTGGGTTCGAGCCCCACATCGGGCTCGGCGCTGACAGCTTAGAGCCTGGAGCCTACTTCAGATTCTGTGTCTCTGTCTCTGTCTCTCTCTGCCCCTCCCCTGCTTGCTCTCTCTCCCTCCCTCTCTCTCTCTCAAAACATAAACATTAAAATTTTTTTTAAATTAAAAAAATAGCATGATAAAGGAATGCAAGGTTGATTCAACATTGGGAAATTATTCAAATATGTTATGGGTTGACTTTGTGTCCCTCCAAAAGCTGTTGAAGTCCTAATCCCAGTACCTGGGAATGTGAGTTTATTTGGAAATAGTCTTTGCCAATGATCACAATGGGGTCATTAAGGTAGACCTTAATCCAATATGACAGTGCCCTTACAAAAACGAGAAAATTTGGACAAAAGGACAGATACAGAGAAGACGATGTGAAGAAATACAACACCACCATTAAGCCAAAGAATGCCTGAAGCTACCAGAAGTTAGGAAAAAAGAGTCAAAGCCTTCCGAAGGAACCAACCCTGCGGACACCTTGATCTCAGACTTCCCACCTCAAAATCTGATAGACAGTACACTTTGGGGTTTGTTTTAAGTGTATTTGTTTGTTCATTTTGAGAGAGAGAGAGCAGGGGAGGGCAGAGAGAGAGGAAGAGAGAGAATCCCAAGCAGGCTCCACACTGTCAGCACAGAGACCAATGCGGGGCTTGAATTCACAAACCATAAGATCATGACCTGAGAAGAAACCAAGAGTCACACACTTAACCAACTGAGCCACCCAGGTGCCCCAAGGGACAATACATTTCTGCTGTTTAGGCCACCCAGTCTATAGTTCTTTATTATGGTAATGCCAGGAAACGAGTACAATGCAATCCAGCATATTAATACAGGAGAGAAAAACATATGGCCATTTCAATAAATACTGAATAAGGAATTCATAAAATTAAGCTGCCATTCATGAAGAACAGGAAGGAGGAAGAGGAGGACTAGGAGGGGACAGCAGCATAATTCTTAGCAACAAGGAATAGAGTCAATTTCCTTAACTTGAAAGGACAAGTTAACGAAAAACTGCAAAAAACTTACAGCACACAGTATGCTAAATAGTGAAACTTAAGTTTCTCTTTAAAATCAGTAACAGCACAAGAATACACCCACTATTACAACTTCTGTTCAGTATTATACTGGAGGCCTAGCACAATAAGATACACACACACACATATATATATATATATATATATATATATATATATATATATATATATTTTATGACAGAGAATAATGATTAGAAAAATAAAACAGCCACTTTTTCACATGTAATTTTCAACACAAAAAATCCAAAATAATTTATAAACAAATTATTAGAATGAATAAAAGAATTTAGCAAGCTTCCTGATATGTAAAAAGCAAAGAATTCTATACACCAGCAATAGAACATGCAATCTAAAAACACAATTTACCTTAGCATAAATTAATTAAGTGAATAAGAATAAATCTAACTAAGGATGTACAAGACTTAGATGTAGAAAATTATAAAACTTTATTAATTTAAAGACATTAAAGATGCCTTCATAAAGAGACATACCATGCCCATGGATATGAACACAATGTTATAAAGATATGAATGATCTGAAGTCCAATGCAATTCCAAAAAAATACGAAAAGAATTTTCATAGGACTCAATAAGCTGATTTAAAATTCAACATGGAAGAACAAAACACCTCACAAAACAGCCAAGACATTAAAAAAAAAAAAAAAAAGCCAAGTAGGAAAATGTGCCCTACTCACTACTGAGAATTATAAAGCTACTGCAGAAAATGAAATATAATCTTCATCAAGGGATATACAACAGGACTATGGAACAGAATAGAAGCCTAGAGACAGACCAATGCATACAGAGAAGCCTGGAATATGACAGACATCACATTATAAATCTGTGGGGTACTTGAAAGATCGGTTATCCATAAGGGAAAGATATGAAACTGTATTCTATCACACCTGAGGGAAACATCAAATGGCCCCGCAACTAACAGCAAAAAGCAGAATTTTTCAACTTCTAGAGAACAATATAGGAGAATATCTTCATTATCTCAGGCTAAGGAAGGATTTCTTAAATAAGACACAAAACTCAATTAAATTAAAACTTTAAAGAATAAATAGGCAAGTCACAAAAAAGGCGAAGATATTTGCCATTGATAACAATGAACAAAGGAGTATTATCCAGAATGAGCAAAGAGCTCCCGAGAATCAACATGAAAATTGCAAACATTTAAAAAATGGGCAACACATATGAATAGGCATTTCATAGAAAAGGAAACAAAAATGTATAATAAACTTATTAAAATATGCCATCCTCATTAGTAATCAAAGAAATGCCCATCAAAATTACAATAAGATATCATTTCATACATTTTATACCATTTCATACCTTGGCCAAAGTCCAAAGCCTCACCCCTGAGGGAGGTATGGATACTTACTTAGGGATGAATAGAATTCCGGGGTGGTTGTCTGTGGCCATCAATTAGTCAGGGTTTAACGCTCAAGACAAAAACCATTCTATGCATTTAAAATGGAGAGTGATTTACTATTGAGAATTAGGCACTTACAAAATTGTTGGAGGGGTTGAGGGAACATTCTTCCTACCATGACTCCCCAGGAATATACAGAATGGAGTCCTTTTTGGACCTACTACCCCTGAGACAGTCCCTGGAGCTATGTAGGAGGCATGTATCCTTGCTTTCTCTGCAACTACCTGCCACACAAAGGAAGCTGGAAAGGGGCATGTGAAGCCTGTATCCCCGGATTAGGAAAGCCAAGCCTGGAAGGTGGCCTTTCCCACTGTCTATTTTCTCCCTTCCTTCCTCCCTTCCTTCCAAGATATAACTCACATACTATAAAATTCATGCTTTCAAAGTACACAACTCAGAGATTTTTTTATACGATCACAAGGTTGTGTGATCATTGTCATCTAACTCTAGAACATTTCCATTTCCTTCAAAAGAAACCCATTAGCAGTCACTCCCTGTTCACCCCCCATGTTGTCCTGGCAACCACACATCTACTTTTGGTCTCTATGGTTTTGCCTGTTGTGAACATTCCAAATAAATGAAATCATACAATATGTAGTCTATAGTCGCTGGCTTCATTCACTTAGCATATTTTTTTAAGGTTCATCTATGTTGTATGTAGTACTTCCTTCTTTCTCCCCTGCACCAGTACTCGATTCCTTTTTATGGCTGAATAATAAGCCATTGTATGGATATGCCACATTTGAGTTTTATATTCATCAGTGTGGTGGACATTTGGGCTGCTTCCACTTTGTGGCTACAAATGAATAATGCTATGAACATTTGTGTGCAAGTTTTTGTGTGGACACGTGCTTTTATTTCTCTTGGGTGTGTACCTAGGAGTGAAACTTCCAGGTCGCCTGGTAGCTATGCTTAGCCTTTTGAGGAACCAGAAGACTTTTCCAACGCTGCTGCACCATTTTCCATTCCCATGAGATAGGTACGAGCATTCCAACTGGTCCACATCCTTGCCAACATTTGCCACTGTCTGTTTGATTATAGCCCTCCTTGTGCACGAGAAGTGACATTTCATTGCGGTTTTGATTTGTATTTCCCCTGCCATTGTTCCTTGTCATTCAAATATATGAAGAAGGACACAGGGAGGCTATTCCAGGAACTTGCTAGCAACAGTGGCCAGAAGCACCAGGGAGGACTGCTTTGGCCCCTGTAAGGCCTTCTCCATCTTGCATGAGTACATCTAATTGGGAAAATCTTATCTGCCTCTAGAAACCCAGCCACAAGCCAGTCCAAGTTTTCCGGGGGGTTTTGTTGTTACTGTTGGTGTTTTGTGCATTTCCAACCTCTCTATATGAAAGGATGGTTGGATGGGAGTTCTGAGAATCAAGCCTACAAATTTGCTATAGGCCCTGAGAAGCCCGTTTACCTCTGTTTACAAATATTATCATTTTCTATATTCACTGTGACGTGACGTGAAAATACCCGGGAAGGACCTCCCTAGAGACACCCTTTTGTATAGGTGCATCAATTAAATATTCAAGAATGTTCGTGCCAGCATTGATCCAAATAGAAGAACATGAGGGAAAATCTAAATGTCTACTGGCTCTAAAATGTTTACATAAATTGTCATATTCAACAATGGATACTATATGGCTGTAAAATAATGACCTTATGATATACATATGAATATGTATGAATCTTAAAAACATAAGGTAGATAAAACTATCAAGGAGAAAAGAATACATAAAGTATGATCTCACTGACATAAAGGTCAAAATCAGATAAAAGTAAAGAATTTATTGCTTAAGGGCACACTAACATACATGTAGGCACACACAGCATTTACCTACTACAAAGCTGTGGTTTTCACTGAGCATCCGAATCCGCTGAAGTCATTTTTATCATGTTTATTTATTTTGAGAGAGAGAGACAGAGACAGAGACAGAGATAGAGACAGAGCACAAGCAGGGGAGGGGCAGAGAGAGAGGGAGGGAGAATCCCAAGCAGGCTCCGAGCTGTCAGCACAGATGCCAACATGGGGCTTGATCTCATGAACCATGAGATCATGACCTGAACTGAGATCAAGAGCCAGATGCTTAACTGACTGAGTCACCCAGGTGCCCCTCCTGGAAGTCTTTTTATAACCCACATTCTTGGATCTCTCCCCCCAAGTTTCTAACTCAGAAAGTCTGGGAGTGGAACCTGAGGGTTTGTATTTGTAGCAAATTTCCCAGGGATGTTTATGCTTCTGGACCAGGGATTACACTCTAAGAAACACTGCTATAAAGAAATACATGGGGATGACAAATACTAAATACCGAACAGGGGTTGCCTTGATGGGGTAGGGAGATGTGATTAGGAAAGTACACATAGGAGATTTCAATAATATTAGTCGTGTCCAATTTATTAAGCGGGGTGATGGGTGCTTGACTGCTTTGCAAGGTGGTCTTTCAAAAGATATTCCTTAAAATATACATATGCATTATAGTCACACTTTTGTAAATACAGTCGATATCATAATTTTTAAATGTAAGCAAATCAACGCGCAAAAAATAAACTGGTCCCATACAACTCTTGCATTTCATGCTAACTTTTTCCCCCTCTCTGTTGAGTCATACTCTTGAATAAGAAATGAGTCATGGACAACTGGGCTAGTCTTCAGAAATTTTAAAGACAGAACCCCTCCCAAAAAAGGGAAAATTGAGCTCCATCTAGATACCAGGAACTCATCACTTAAGACGGTGCTGCAGTGTGTACAATACCACCCTATTTTGCAGATGAGGAAATTGGGGAACAAAGTGAGGAGTAAACAACTTGCTCACAAAATCACAGTTATTCCAAGATGGAGCTAGAATTCAAACCCACGGTGGGTGGCCGAGAGCCCACTCTCAGTGACCACACCAGTGTCCCACAAGGTCTTGTCCACTGGTCACCTACATCCAAGTTGCATAAAGCATTTTACAAATCAGATGTCCAAGCTTCAAGTCAGCCAACCATATCAGACTTGATGAAGGTGACCCTCGCAATTTGATTTTATTAAGCTCTTTGAAGGATGCTTATGTATAAATGAAGTCATAAGCAGGACCAACATTTTTCCAGATGATGGTGGACATCAGAACTCATATGATCCTTGGACAGCTTCACTGTGGATGCCTTTGAAACGAGGACCAGTACATTAAAAACAATTGTGCACATGGGAGGTGGGTGTGAGGTCCGGGTGGGAAGGGGAGGTGGGGCGCGAAATACGCCCAACAAGAGAAGCCACGAGGCTGGAGATATAAAACTTCAAGACAGTGGTGACGTCAGCAAGGGAGCTAGGTTCTCCATCCCATACAACAAAGTGTTTCTGTTTAAAAGGATTGTAATAGAGATGTGCAAATATCCAACTCCTCACACTTTTCATTTACAAAAATATTAACCCCAAGGCAATGTTTGTAGCTCACAACTCACACCCTTTTTTAATGTTCAAAAGCAGACGACAAAGGCATCAGAATCGTCCTGGGTGATGCAGCCTTAGTGTGCCCTAGCACAGGGTACCTTGGAAAGGAATATATACATAGGAAAAGCAATCCTGCATCCCTCCCAGATGGGAGAATTTCATCTGACAGTAGTAGGAGTTTGGCTTCTACGTGACTGCAGGATGAGTGTTTCATAATTTGCATATTTTGAATCTGTTACATTTTACCCAAGTGCTTTTACTTGGAAGATCTTTTTCACTAAGGCCCAAGAGAATAATAAAAAATGCTTTCCCCACCTTTCAGAATTTGAGAAAGATTGTGCTTTTAGAACAGAACGGTTGAGATCAAGAGAAGATGGGGAACAGGGCACAACCATCGAAATGACTCAAAGAAGGGAAGACTGTCTAGTATCTTTCATGTAGTTCAAGAAGGCTCTACATGGCTGTTCTGAGAGGCAGAGAACATCAGACTTTATTTTTGTTTTTTTTCTGTGTATTTACTAGAATTTTTCTTGTCCTTAGTTCAATGCTGAGCTTTGAATATAAGCTGTATAATTTTTTTTTTTGAAACCAGATGATTGTCTAGCATTTTCTAAATCTCTAGTTCCCCTACCAATAATTTTGTCATGGTTAATAATCAAATCCCCACAGTGGAGAGACATAAAATAAGCAATTCAAAAACTAGAGGTTTGTGTGTGTGTGTGTGTATGTATATATATATATATATATATATATATATATATATATATATATACACACACATACCATTAAGACTTATTTCATAAGGAGTTTTAGAGCCAGGAGGCTAGTGAAAAATTTGGGGAGCAGGTAGAAAATTATCTCTCAATTTGGTGAGTCAACTGCAAATTCTCTCCCACTTGACGACTCATAGCTTTCTGTTTAATCTCCAGATTTTCAGATAGGGTCTGAGAAGCAGTGAATAACACCTTGGCTAAATCAAGTTAGATTTGATCCAAAACAAAAACAAAAATCCCAGATATATTAAAGTTAATCTGCAATTCCCTGGCAGCATTGGAATTTCCAGATTCAGTTTGATCCAGGTTTCACTTAGCCCAATGAGAGAGATACATGTATTTGGGATTTGTTTTGAGGCCTTGGACAAGTCATTTTACATCTCTAAGCTGTAGTATCTCTACTTGTAAGACAAAAGGGAAATGTCTCCCAAGTCTTAGAGCGCTAACGTTTTTCATTCTCTAGTTTAAATAAAGAATTCAATGAAAACATCATTAAATCAGTAAAATTTTGGTTGAAAAGAACCAGAAACCGTCAAGGCAATCAAAAACCAAGCATGCTGAGTTTTATGTGCCACGCTTCTTGGATTAACGAATGTTTGTGAAAATCATGCATTAACATGAACTCGAAGCATGAGTCCTGACTATATTTTAGTTTTGGCCATGGAAGTATGAATGATTGATTTGCCATGCATGTAAGTAACACTTATTAAGCTGTAACCCAGGTGGCCTCATCCTAGGATGTATCACATTTAACGAGAAAAGAGTAAAGACAGATTCCTAGGCATTAAGAAGCCTGTCTGCTTCTGCTTGCATTCTTGAACCTCCCTTATCACCATGAGAAGGATATATCCTGGTTAGTCTGCTCATCCCAGAAGGAGGTGAAAGACATCTGTGGCACAGCCACCCCAATCTGAGCCCAGCCTAGCGAGCCAGCATCAGATAACCCACAGATCCATGAGAAAAACTGATGGTTGCTTTACGTCACTGAGTTTTGTTACTCAGCAGTTCTGTGTCGAGAGCTAACTGATACAGGGACATAGCAATGCAGCAATATAATTAGTAAGCTCCTACTGAACTCTTCAAAAACTTCACATGCTTCAGGGTCACCAAAGAAGTCTGCAACTCATGATCTCATTCCTTCTTTAGAATGACTCTGTGACGTATATACGGTCATGTCTCCTTTACAAAGGGGAATGCTGAGGTTTATTTTAGGTTATAGACATAGTGTGCGATGTGTGTCCATGCCTCGGCCTCTCTACGTGAGGACTCCCCTGCTTTAGTACTTGCTGAATGGACTGGCCTGAGAAATGTCTGTATTACATAGCCCTGCTCCCCTGTGGCTGGGACCCAGCTGACTGGACCAGCAATGGGCACCTGACTCAAGATCAACCAGTCAGGTTGGCCAATGACCCATCAGATTTTCTCTCTTAAGATTCTGAATTAATATTTAGAGACTAAAACTATTTGGCGGTAAAAGATTTTATTAACTTGGTTTAATTGCCTTGTTGGACGTGTCAGTAGAGAACAAGAAGGGGAGGGAGGGAGGGAAGGAGCGAGGGTGAGGGGAAGAAAGAGAGAGGATACAATAAAGCAGAGATGAGAGCCATGTTGCTAGTCCTGGGAGACGGAAAGAGGATGGCTGGATGTCAGTTGTCTCAGGAGATTACACCTTGCAACTCTTCAGTAAACTCAACTTTTAGTTGTACTGGCTTGAGTGGGTTTTGGTTCCTTGCCTCAAAAAGAGTTTCAATCACAACTGAGTGGTTAAGAGACTTACTCACAGGCTCACAGCTCGTAAGTGGTTGTTACGGGCTTGGCTGTGCACCCCCAAATGCATGTGTTGAAGTACTAACCCCCAGTACCTCAGGTTGTGACTGTACTGGAGATGGGAGTCTTTAAGGACTCAGGAGGTCATTATGGTGGGCCGTAATCCAATATGGCGGATGTCCTCATAAGAGGAGATGCACAGAGGGAACACCAGGTGAAGACACGGGAATAAGACAAGCATTCACCAACCAAGGAGAGAGTCCTCGGAAGAAACCAACCCTGCTAATACCTTGACCTCAGACTTGCAGCTTCCCGAACTGTTTCAGCTCCCTGTGATGCTTTGTTATGGCAGCCGAGAAAACCAGTGCAGTGGCAGACCCTTTCTCACTGCATCACATGAGGATCCTTTCCCTTCTCGGGGGACGTACCCCATTTATTGGCAAACTGTGTCATTACCAGGCACTATTCAAGTCAGGATGGCAGGGGAGATCTCAAAATCAGAGCAAAGGCAAAGCATTGAAAGGAAGATGGGAGTACATTAGTGTCTTAGAAGGTCTAGGAAAAAGAGGTATATTGAAAGAGGAGACGAAAAATAACCCCGTGGAGAATTAGTGAGTTAATAAGCTCATTGAAAGCACACAGTTAATGAATTATGAATTTCGGCACTGATTCTCCTCATTCAATTGCTTATTGTGGACACATATTAATCAACATAAACCTCATTTCTTTGGTAGGATAGAATTCCTCAGTAAGGAGGAAAAAGAGTCGCATTAACTGAGGACTGACAAGGTGCCAGGCACATCGCTTACCTCCATTTTACAGGCAGACCTCACAATAACCCTGTATAGTCGGCTCTGTTATTGCCAGCAGCCACTCTAAGGGATGTAGCTGAGGGGCAGAGACATGACATATTCTGCCCAAAGCGCCCAAGGTACCCGAGCCGGGTTGGAAAGCAGCTCTGTGTGACACTGTGGTCAACGTCAGTCACTTGTGCCTCACTCCCCCACATACCTTCTCTGTACTTTTGGCAATAACATGACCTAGATTTCCTTGGAGATAAGCCCTTCCTCCACTGCTTCTCCCACACAGTTCGAATAGGGCTGTCCCCACTGCCACTGGCCGAGGGCTGGGCATTCCCAAGTGATTGGTCAGGAACGGGCACGCGACCCAAGCTGATCTGATCAGAGGTATAACTCACACTTTGGAGGAACCGGAGACTTCAGAGCTGGTATCTGCCCCATCACCCGTGCCACCTTCCCTAAAGGACACGTATGGAAATGCCCTGTTCCAGCCTTGCCTTCCATCAGCCCCATAATCTTACCCCCTAGTTCATTAACTTCTCCTGGCCACCGCCCTCTCTGACATGGTGTTTCCCTCACTGTCACCACACAGTGCTCCCCACGGCACGGCGGTCGAGGGTCTTCGTGGCATTCCCTGTCATTCTATCGCTTTGTCTGACCCATGTGGTTCTACCGTCGTCGTCCAGTTCTAGGTTCCGGTTGCCATTTATTCGTCTCTGCCCCCTACTTCCTCCCAGCTCACACCCACAAGAGACACTTTTTATTTCTGCTGTTAAAGTCTACTGCTCTATTTTCCCTGTATAATGCCCATCTGTCTGAGCTATAACGAAGTACTATGGATCCAGTGTCTTAGAAACAACAGAGACTTCCTTCTCATGGTTCTGGGAGCTGAAAGTCCCAGATCAAGGTGCCAGCACGGTCAGAGTCCAGTGAGGCCCTCTCTCGGGTCACACGTGGCTGCCTTCTCCCTGTGTCCTCACACGGCTGAAGGATGGCAAGTGAGGTCTGGGGGTCCCTTTTACAAGGGTACTAGCCCCATTGATGAGGCTCCACTCTCAACACCAAATCACTGCCCAAAGACCCACCCCACTGCAGCCCTCAGAGTAGTTTCTAGGAGGAGGGGCACAAATATTCAGCCTGTTAAACTGCCATCTGAAAACATTAAGATATATTCTCTATCACAAAGTGGGTAGATGGATCAAGATCATGTATACAGAAGGCTTGAGCTGAGTTTCTCAAACCCTATTTTTTTTTTATCATCATCATCTCCCAAAGGAGACTTTTTAGACATTTTTCCTGTTCACCATCCCACTCCATAAAATATTAGCACCATAGATGCTGGATATCTGTTTACACACGATAGCCTTGTGGGGGGGGCCATGAAATTGTAATATCTGAGTTTCCCCAACAAGAACCAGTTTTTACCCTTTTAAGGGGCAATCTTGCCCCTTAAATCTTGCCCCTCAAATTCCACTAAAAAATGTGAGAGAGAGAGAGGTTGAGATAAGCCAACCAGACCACTGCTATTCATAGTAACATCTCCTTAATTATCCTGCACTGTGTAATATGCAAAGATGGCCACAGTAGCAAGTCTGATAATTTGTACTCAAACATATTGAAAGACATTAAAAACTTTCATTTGCTTCTAGCGCATTAATGACTCTGTGAGTGTGAGAGATAGACTTATTCTGGCTTAGGGTGCTCATCTTTGAAAAATGATGGAAGTTGCTTTTTTAAATTAAGGTAGCAACACCATTGATAATTTAAACATTGAAGGCATTCCAAAATGCTGTGATTTGCAACACCAGTTTTAATTAATGCCTGCAACCCGGCTGTGAAAATTGGGACCTATAATTTGTGAGTTACAGTAACTGCTAGTGTTTATTAACCTAGCAGGTCAAACTCTGGTTTCATGGCCTTATATATACATATATATCATCATCCTATTAAACTTCAAGTTGAAAGTCAACAGGAGAGGAAAATAATCACCCACAGGTAATGCGTCACCTTTGAACACAGAGGTGAGAGCGGAGTGTAAGCTTTTCTCCTTCTCCTCCCCATCCTGCCTCACTTGATTAACTCTTTCTTCTCAAGGTGTTATTTAATTTCTTCATCCTTTTCTACAGCTCTGTGACTGTATTGCCATCCTTCTCATCCCACACAAAAGGTCCTCTGGGTTTCAAATATTATTTTATAATAACTCCTGGGGCTTTCTTCCACCTTTCTAACTCCCATCCATTTGTTTGAGATTATGCATGGAGAGTATGTGCTAGGAACCACAGTGGATCTTTGGATACATGGAGAATGACATCAATACCACTTACAGAGCCCCAGGGATCAGGCACTATGCAAATCTCTTTACATATGTTAAACTTCTTTAGACCTGGAAACCTCCTACAACAAAGTGAACCTAGCCATCAACCTCTGGGTGTTAATTATGTAACAGAACTAGTTGCACTGACTTAGCTTGACTGCAGTACCTGGAAGGCTCTCTGGGCCTTACACAGAGCAAGGGCTAGGTTCAATAAATGTTGGCTGATCCAATTTAATTGGAAGCAAAATGAGTTTAAGAACCTTTCAAAAAGTGGGGCACTATGGGACACAATGAAGAGACGTTAAATATTTGCTTTTAGCCTCTAAGAGACACGTAGTGTGGTATTTAACGGCACAGGATTAGAAGTCAGGCAAACAGTGGCTGGCTTAACTTCCCGGTTCCAGCACCCATCGGCTGGGTGACCCTTGGGAAAGTTCTCCAATCTCTTAAAGCTTGTTTCTTCATCAGAAAAACGGGGATCATATCACTTCTAACATATAGGAGCATGTAGTGATTCAACGACACAAACATAAGAAGGGCTTAATGCAGTGCTTGGCATTGATCAGGCCATCAACCACAGTCAATAAGTTTAGCTATTATTAGTATAATAATCCATCATGTTCTCCATGGTGGTCCTTGGAAATCCTTCCTGTAATATCCGGACACTTCAAGCTGTCAATTAACTAAACATTTTTGAGCATCTACCCTGTGAAAGATCTAATGTAGTCACAGCGGGGGACTCAAGGGCTTATAACTGATCTCTCCTAGCACCTGTACTAATCACAACCGTGGTTATGGATTTGTGTACATGTTAATACTCGTCTCTTTCACACGGGGCTGGCTTCATGGGCAAGTGACCTGCATCACTGACAGGCCCTCATTCTTAGTAGAGTCTCATGCTTGGTTTAATGCTCCACAGTCATGATCTCCAAATTCTTAATCCTTTACTGATTTTTGACCAAGAGCCCCCAAATTTTCTAGCAAGCTTGGGTCTTTGTTAATTAAGCCAACGCTAATGTGGCTAGAAATACACAAGTGCTACTTTTAGTTTCATTTCGATCACTGTCACAAAATTAACATAGGCTATTTTTAAAATGTGCTGCCATCTCTGAGGGGTTTTGGTGGGTATTAAAATGCATCCAAATCTATAATATAAAACAGAAATATTATTTTTAAGAGAACTGATGAAAAGTATGTGTGGGATGGGAGGGAGCAGCAGGAAAAAAGAAGGAGGTATTTCCTGCCTTGGGAGGAATTTTTCTCCTTTTCTTCTTCTCCTTTTTAGCCTTCTTTAAGTACAGGCGTATGCTCTTTGTGAGTTCCAACCGTTCACCCAGCAAAAAGGTACTGCCGGGCTGGTATGTGCAAAGCACCACCTCTCTGTGTGTACAGATAAAAAGGATGCTTCAGATGCGGTGACAGACTTCACACAATCGTTCCAGCGCCCTCGTGGAGAAGTGTACGGGTTGTTGAGACATCACCAGGAAAGGAGCAAGTGACCCAACAATGGAGGGCATCACCAAGTCTGTGGCATTTGAGCCGACTTCTAACTTACTTGTGATCTTGGACTTCATTTCTCCATCTAAACAACGGGGATGGTAACTTCTACTTGTTGTGATGATCAGAGATCGTAATTGTGGTGTCTTTGCAAAGGGTCAGACCCCTTGTAGCATGGAAAGACATCAAACAGCATGGTCCCAAGGGCCACTGCTGTATTTGCATATGTTTGCGTGGGTTGGCAAAGAAGGTCGAGAAAAATAATAATTATTAATTACCCTCTGGCACTAATCTGATGAGTAACGTCTAACAGTGTGGTACATTCAGGAATCTCATTCCTTGGGAAGAGATAAGTGGTTCCAGGAACATAAACATGGTTTATCTGCCAGGAACAATTAAGGCAGTGCATACACTGTAGTTTCTCTGGGTATAGCTTCTCGTGTTCTTTTAATCATGATTATATATATATCTTTTGTATTCTTTGGTTCTATTTCTTCTTAAAGCAACAATCCTGTTATTTTAATCCATGTCTTTACAGTACAATAGCAGTACCATTAATTTTGATGTCGTTACATCTTGGCTGCATGATTAAGTTTAACACCCCAACCAGACATAGGTAAAGGCACACCAATTATAATTATCCATTAGATCCATCTGTCTGTCCATCCATTCATCCACCCACACGTCTAGCCATCTGTTCATCGTCCATTAATCCATCTATCCGTCCATCCATCCACCCACCCACCCATCCATTTGTTCATCATCCATTAACCCATCTACCCATCCATCTATCATCCACCCATCCATCCATTCACCCATCCCTCCATCTACAGTGCCAGACATTGGCCACAAGAAAAAGGAAGCTGATCACATCAAGTGGAGGCAAGATTCAAATTCGTGTCATCTTTGGTTTAAAAGAAGCAACACCTTCGGGACTGGCCAATCCAGGTAAATCTCAACCTGAAACGCTTAGCACCTCTGCTCTTTTCAGAGTCATGTACGAGTTAATTTCCAATGGATTCACTAAGAGATGGAAGTGCAAATTAAGGAAAAGGGCAGATCACCACCTGCTTGGGGAGCCTCACTGGCGAGCACACCCCACTGGCCACAATCAGGAGTCCCTAGTCCTTCCTGGTTGCATTTTGCCATGGTGTCATCTTTTGATGAATTACTTAATCACCGTCTACATCTGTTCCTTTCTGAATCTCAAGGAGGCCGCAGGGGCATGTAAAAACAAAACTGGAGTATTTGAGGAAAAGGCTGAAAACTTCTTCCACACGGAGGATCAGATTTCTGGTTTTCTCGCAGAGAGTAGGGAAGAGACCGCTGCCTCTCTACACTGTTGGGGTCAAGCCTGGGGTGAGCAGAGATGTAAGCAACTTGCTTATCACACCGCACGATCCTTGTGGTCACCTGAGTGAGCCCAGAGGTGCCTGCTCGGGGCCATTACTTGCATTACTGTTGTGTGTATCACCACGCAGCCAGCAGCCTGGGATGCCCCCCCCCACCATCAAGCTTTGTGGCCATTTTCCATATAACCAACTGATCATGTTTAATCACTTAAACCAAAATGTCAGTATCTCTGGGCCTAAAGACCGTGAGTTCACGAGGAGGCTAGACAAATCCCTTATCCACAGCAACATTAGACCTCCTCTTTGACTTTGTGAGCCTTCATTACTTTGAATCCCACTAATTTGGAATCATAAATGGTAGACGGGATACTGCCTGGGCCACGATCTAACTTTGTGCTCTCTATGGAAAAGGAAGCATTTGGTAAATTAAAATTATTCAGGTGGATGAGATCTAGAGGACATTTAAACTACATGAAGATAAAATATTTTGATGTATATATAATCACACAGAAGTCACTCAATTTATTTCCTCTCCGCAAAGATGTCCATGCCCTAATGCCGGGATTCTGGGAAGATGTTATGTTACAGGGCAACAAGGACTTTGCAGAGCCTGCATTATTGGGACTATCCCAGTCTAATTACAAAAATTCTTTTTTAAAAAATGTTTTTTACTTGAGAGAGAGAGAGAGAGAGAGAGAGAGAGAACGAGTAGGGAAGAGGAGCAGAGGGAGAGAGATGAAGAATTTCAAGCAGGCTCCACATTCAGCATGGAGCCTGACACGGGGCTCAATCCCACAACCCTAGAATCATGACCTGAGCCAAGTCAAGAGTCACACACTCAACTGAGTGAGCCACCACCCAGGTGCCCCTAATTACAAGAATTCTTTTTTTTTCTTTAAAAAATTTTTTAATGTTTATTCGTTTCTGGGAGAGAGAGACAGAGACAGAGAGAGACAGAGACAGTGTGCGAGTGGGAGAGGGGCAGAGAGAGAGGGAGACACAATGCGAAGCAGGCTCCGGGCTCTGAGCTGTCAAAACAGAACTTGACGCAAGGCTCTAACTCATGAACTGTGAGATCATGACCTGAGCTGAAGTCAGATGCTCAACCAACTGAGCCACCCAGGCGCCCCATAAGAATTCTTAAATGCAGAGAACTTTCTTCAGCTGGAGTCAGAGACATGAGGCAGAAGAAGAAACTGGAGAGAGATGTAGAGCATGAAAGAGACCTGACCTCCCAGTACTGGGAGAAGGATGCATAGAAACCACAAGAAGGATGCAGACAGCCTCTAGGAGCAAAGAAAGATCCCCAGCTAAGAGCCAGCAAAGAAATGGGAGACTTCAGTCCAACCACAAGGAACTGAATTTGACCAACAACCTGAGTGAGCTTAGAAGCAGGTTCATGGAAGCAAGTTTGCGTCTAGAACTTCCAGAAAGGAACATGGCCCTGCTGTCCATTTAGCTCTGATCTCCTTAAAGCCAAGGACTGCACTGAGCCACGCCATACCCACACTTCTGACCCAAAGGAGTGTGAGATCATCAGTGTGCATTGTTTTAAGCCAATAAATTTGTGGTGGCTTGTGACAGCAGCAATAGAAAATTAATACGATGGGAGCATCTATTTCTCATATGGCCAACATGGCCAGGAACTGATGACTCACTGGTCAGAATGGCCGGAAGGCTGATCCTGCTCGAATGTCAGTCTTGCAGATGAAGGAGGGAAAAGGTGGTGATGAATTACTCTCAGCTATTTAGCTCTTCGCGACAACTGCACTTGACAAGGGTCTCTGGGCAGCACTATTTAAGCTTCGGCTCTGTTTGTGGCATGTCCACAAAAGTAATAAAAAGGATATTCCTTAGTATCTCTAGCAATTTGGTTGAGCTTCCCACCGCATCCAGTCAAAGTTTGTCCCTTCTGGGGCACCTGGGTGGCTAGTCGGTTAAGCATCTGACTTTGGCCCAGGCCATCGTCCCATGGTTTGTGTTCATGAGTTTGAGCCCCTCAGTGGGCTCCGGGCTGGTGGCACGGATCCTGCTTGGGATTCTTGCTCTCTCCTCTCTCCGCCCCTCCCCTGCTCGTGCTTGCCCTTGCTCTCAAAATAAATAAATAAACTTCAAAAAACTTTTCCTGTCAGTCTGTGTTTGCAGTTTGGATGGAGCCCCACAATAATGCATTTCCCCAGCCCCCTTAGCGACGATCTCTACCCCCAGGAACCATCTGTAGATCAAACTAGAGTTCTGTCTTTGAGGTGAGAAGGCTTCTCCTCTCTGCCGCGGGGCCAGCCGGGGCTGACGTGGTTACAAGAGAAGCTGGGTGTTGCCAGCATCCTATTAAGAGTGAATGAAATCAGACCAATGTGTTTGTCAGCCGTCAGCAAGCTCAGCCTCCCCAATTATCCTGTCTAATTAGATTAGAAGCTGACAGCTGGGAACACACCCTATGACATTTCTGTTTGCCATCTAAAAATGAGGAGCACACAACCCAGCTCTCGCTCCTCATTGAGACCCAGACCCTCTTCCGAGCCGTTACAGGAACTGATTTTTCGTAATTAGCTGCTGCTGGCGTTACACCAATTACCCTTCTCCGCTCCACACAAAATATGCCTGGAGGGTAAAGCAAGTTAATAACGCTGGGCAGTAAAGTGGAGCTCCAAGCTTCTTCAGAGAACTTTCTCAAATGCATAGGGGCACTTACTTTGGGTTTCCCCTAAAACCTCAGAGAAGAGTTTGTAGATAGTCATTGGTGGTGCCTGAATCAGCTCATGGAGTTGAAAACTCACGGGCACATGTGCACACTCCGTGGTCTGACTTGGAGCCAAACCCAGGGACTGCACAGTGGGAAGGGTGGTAGGTCACACGGCCCGGGACAGAGGTTGTGCAGAAGGCGATCAGCCTTCCCTCTGGTTTTAGAGAAGAATAAGCCCCCCACCCTCTCCAGTGCTATTCTTGAGCGCTACAGGTCTGGTGTTTCTGGAGATCTCACGATGGCTTCTCGTAGCAACAACCGTCTGATGCACAGCTCACACCGGCACCTTACAAGACACAGCTTGAGAATCGGCTCTCAGAGAGGCCTGGACGTCTCAGTGCAGAACGGTTTCAAACAATACATTTGAACAGAAGGCTTAACAAGGTTTTTGAGCAGAGATCTAAAGTGGTTTTGTCATGGGGCTCCTTTAAATGACATGGGACGGGGGGCCTGGGTGGCTCGGTCTGAATTCAGCAAGGGTCATGATCTCACGGTTCGTGAGTTCGAGCTCCGCATGGGGCTCTGTGCTGACAGCTCAGAGCCTGGAGCCTGCTTCGGACTCTGTGTGTGTTTGTGTGTCTCTCTCTCTCTGTCCCTCCCCCAGTCTCTCTCTCTCTCTGTCTCTCTCTCTCTCAAAAATAAACATTAAATGACACTGGACAGTGTCCAAGGCAGGCGGCCCATCTTGCGTGGCTGAGCTCCACAGTGTCGACTGTGGGTGTGCAAATGACCCTCTGGTGTAGAATTCAGGGAGCCGGACAAGCATGGCAAAGGGGCTGGAGAGAGTCGCAAAGCGTAGAAAATCTAACCTTTAAAAAGCTGCAGTTGTCAACGCTGTACTTCCATGTACTTATCGGGCCCACGTGGGTCACCCAATGTTTCTTGTGCTTTCCCCAAATTTTAGCCATTCAGAACCATATAATGAGGGCTTTTGCCCTATGTACCATTCGCATGATTTACTTAATACTTATTTTTTTAAAAATTCTTTTAAAAATGTTTATTTATTTTTGAGAGAGAGAGAGAGGGAGACAGAGAGAGAGAGAGAGAGACAGAGCACGAGTGGGGGAGGGGCAGAGAGAGACAGACACAGAATCGGAAGCAGGCTCCAGGCTCTAAACTGTCCATACCGAGCCTGACATGGGGCTTGAACTCACGAATCGTGCGATTATGACCTGAGCGGAAGTGGGACACTTAATCGACTGAACCACCCAGGTGGGTTAAATACTTAATATTGTTTCAAAGTAGTTCACTTTCTTTTTCTTTTTCTTATATAAATTTAATGAAAAAAACATTTTTTTTTTTCAAGAGACAAACAGAGTGCGAGCAGGGGAGGGGCAGAGAGAGAAGGAGACACAGAATCCGAAGCAGGCTCCGGGCTCCGAGCCGTCAGCACAGAGCCCGACGCGGGACTCGAACCCACAAGCTGTAAATTCATGACCTGAGCCGAAGTGGGACGCTTAACTGACTGAGCCACCCAGGAGCCCCTACTAATTTAATTTTAGAACTCTGCATCATTGGCTTGATGTGCTGGTTTTATTTTTTTCTGATCTACATTAACTAAACATATGGCTGTTCAAATTTTGGTGTCCCTCCACGTGTGCCCTGAAACCTCACCTGTGCAGTGTTTACCTGCCTGTTACCATTTGGGGACCGTGGCATTTGGGTAAAGTGAGTTTCCAGTGACTCCCTGTAGCTGAGCTGCAGGAGTTCAGTTGGAGCCCTTGTGGTTTCTCCAACTACATTCCAGAGCTTCTCAGCTGCAGTGGTGGTGGTGGGGGGGGGGGCCCAGGTGGCTTCTGGGCACAAGAGGAAACTTCTGGAACCATCTGCTTAAGCTGTAGCTCCAAAGTCACAGGAAACTCTCAAACCCAGAGGGTGACCTTTGGAAGGGGTACCAAGAGACCTGGAAAGTGACTGGAAGGATGTCCTGCCTCACGGTGACACAGCACCCTCCCTAAAACATCTGAGATTGTAGAAAAGATTATTCTGCCTCCTCACATCCTTCTGGAAGGGCCTGGGGCCTCACAAGTAGACAATGAGCACTAAGAAAGGGGAAGCAACTTGACAGAAGGCCACTCGGCCAATCAACAGCCATGACAGTATCTGGTCAGGCCTGTGGGAACCACCCGGTTCTGTCCTGAGCACCCAGCCCACCTTGACCCGAGTCCTGGCCACTGAAGCCTGGCACAGACAGCACCAGGCAGGGAAACGGGAACTTTAGATTATAGCAATAACAAGCTGGGGGCGGGGGACGCTCAGACCTGAAGTGTACTGATTTATCACTAGGTGATGGGACTTGGAAATACATCATCTTATTTCACCGTAAAACATCCTCACAGGGGCACTTGAGTGGCTCAGTTGGTTAAGCATCCGACTTCAGCTCGGCTCATGATCTCATAGTTCGTGGGTTTGAGCCCTGCGTTGGGCTCTGTGCTGACAGCTCGGAGCCTGGAGCCTGCTTCGGATTCTGTGTCTCCCTCTCTCTCTGCCCTTCCCCCACTCACACTCTGGTCTCTCTCTCTCTCTAAAATAAATAAACATTTAAAAAAAAAAAAACCTCTTCACAAGGCACCCACCCTTGTTCTCTCTATTTGGATTAGTTTGCTGGGGCTGCTGGGACAAAGTACCACCAACTGGGGGGCTTAAATGACAGGAATGCATTGTCTCATGTTCTGGAGGCTGGACATGTGCGATCAAGATGTTGCCGGGTTGGTTCCTACCGAGGGCTGGGAGGAAGGACCTGTTCCGTGCCTCTCCCCCAGCTTCTGGGGTTTGCTGGCAATCCTTGTCATCCCTTGGGTTGTAGACACATCACCCCGATCTCGGCCTTCATCCTCACTGGCATTCTGTGTGTGTGTGTGTGTGTGTGTGTGTGTGCGCGCGTGTCTATGTCCAACCTTCCCCTTTTTCTAAGGATCCCAGTTATATGGGATTAGGACCTCACCCAACTGCAGGATGACCTCACGGTCCCTTTAATATACCCGCAACAACCCCACTTCCAAAGAAGGTCACATTCTGAGGTCCAGGGATTTAGGGCTTCAATATATACATCTGTGGGGAACACAGTTCAACCCAGAATACCATCTTGCAGCTGTGGGATGTGAGTCTCAAGATGGTGAGGTCACTTGTGTGAGGGGACAGAACTGTAGGCAGCAGACCCAGGATTTGAAACCAGAAGCGTAATGCCCGCTCTACCTACTTAAACACCACTACAGACTGAATGTCTGCATCCCATCAATATTCATACGTTGAAACCTAATTCCGAATGTGAAGGCGTCAGGAGGGGAGGACTCTGGGAGGGGCTGAGGTCACGGTATTGGCGCCCTTATAAAAGAGACCCTAGGGGCACCTGGGTGGCTCAGTCAGTTGAGTGTCCGACTTCGGCTCAGGTCATGATCTCACAGTTCGTGAGTTCGAGCCCTGCGTCGGGCTCTGTGCTGACAGCTCAGAGCCTGGAGCCTGCTTCAGATTCTGTGTCTCCCTCTCTCTACTCCTTCCCCGCTCATGCTCTGTCTCTGTCTCTCTGTCTCTCAAAAATAAATAAACATTAAAAGAGACCCCGGAGAGTTCCCTTGCTCCTTCTCAGCATGTGAGGACACAGCAAGACATAGCCACCTACGAACTTAAGAAGTAGGCCCTCCCCAGACATCGAATCTGCCCGTGCCTTGATCCCGGACCTGCCAGCCTCCAGACCTGTTAGAAATCACTGTGTTTAAGCCACCAGTCTACGGTGACTTTGTTAAAACTGCCCACACGGACTAAGAAAAACAGCTTTAGAACTGGTCCGACCCACAGTCTCACCTAAGTTCTATGGATTCCTGCATTAGTCACTGTCTTACTCTCCTCCTTCCCAGGGTGTGTCGCTAAAGTTAAATAATAGAAGTCACGTCCCGCACACCACGCAGGGTGCTCACATACAAGAAGCACGTAGTATTACATCATCATCAGGCCGACACAGAGGCGGTGTCACTCAACAGGCAGGTGCACGCAGCCTGCACGCGGTCCTGCCTGCTTTGAATTCCAGTGCCTTTCAATGTTTTGTGACCCCTGAGCGATGACTTCACCTCTTTCAGCTTTAGCATCCCCGTCTGTAAAATGGGACAATCGTTAGATAGCTACTGTGTGCAGAGTGCAGAAACAGTGCCGGCCAGTAGTAACTGCTGGAGAGGATCCCCTGTGGGTGAGCACAGCCAAGCAGCCTGAGCCCTGGAAGCCTGCAAAGATCAGAGCTACCCCCAGGGTCAGCCCCTCGTCAGGGGCGAGGGGTGGTGGTAAATGACACCTCCATCCAGCAGGAAACGCGGACATGATTCTGCAGCCCTCCCTCATC
Source organism: Acinonyx jubatus (assembly GCF_027475565.1). Classification (NCBI taxonomy): domain Eukaryota; kingdom Metazoa; phylum Chordata; class Mammalia; order Carnivora; family Felidae; genus Acinonyx; species Acinonyx jubatus. The sequence continues at coordinate 10,086,889 of NC_069381.1, read as the reverse complement.
CCTCAAACCCTGTCCATTTTACCTCCCGAATATCATTCTGATTTCTGAATATTTCTCACCATCTCCATGGGCCCCAGCCCCCTCTTCTCTCCCCACCCCTCACTCCCTGCACTCCCCCGCCCCCATCCCCTCTGTACTACAGGAGCTTCCGGACTGTTCTGCTGCCAGCCTTACTCTTCTATACCGTATTCTCAAAACAGCAGCCAGAGGGAGCATTTTAACAAGTCAGATCATGCCCCTTCTTTGCTCAAAACTCTCCTCTGGCTCCCATGTCGCACAAAGTCAATCCATATCCTTTGCCCCAGCCCCACGTGACCTGCCTCCCCACAACCTCTCTGATCTCTCTCTTCTGCTCGCACGGCTTGCTCTGCTCCAGCCAAACTGGCTATCTGGCTGACACGCACACCTGATGCTGCTACCTCAGGGCCTTTGTACTTGCTGTTCTGTCTGCCCCGGGGTACGTCCGTGGATGGCTCTCTCACCTCTTCACACTTCCCACAGACATCCAGACCACGCTCTCTCCCTTGTAATTCTTCATGGTCTCTGTACACTTACCCCATATGCCATGCTATATATTTTCACTTGTGTCTCTTGCTTATCATCTGCCTCCTACCCTAGAATATCAGCTCTGCGAGGGTGGGGATCTTTGTCTCCTTTGCCCAACGCTGTATCCTCAGTGTCTGCAAAAGTGTTTGGCACATTACGGGACCTTGATAAACATTTCTGGAATGAACAGAGAAGTGGAGGAAGCAAAGAAAGGAGGCGATGTTGTGTAGAGATCGACCTCGGGAGCACAGAAATCAGAAACAGTGGTTAACAGCCGACTCAGAAAATAGAAAGAAAGAAAAAAGAGTTGTCAGTATCATTCCATTTTCAAAAGAAAGACCCATCTGCTTTGTGCCCCTGTAAAACCTCACAATTTGGTAAAAGCACATTTATGTGTTCAAGGGGAGAGGGAACACTTCAGGGCTCTCGTATTTCCTAGACTCAGTCAAAAGGCTCGAGGTCACCCAAAGTCACTGTTACAAAGAGAGGGATTGAGTCACGGAGAAATTTCCAGAGCTCAGAGAGGACCTCCTATTCTCCCAAAGCTTTCTTGAGGCCTGGAAGCCACTGTCTAGCCTTGCAGTGAAGAGTCCTTTCACACCTCTGCAGTTTCTTAATCTGAGAGGAGGGAGCATTAAAGGGACCAATGCCTGTCGCATGTCCGGAGTTTCTAACATCTCCTTTGGGAAGGCTGATAAACCCCAGACTAATGCAATTAATGTGCTTCTTCCAGATGGTTCCTGAACCAGAGCCAGGTCAACGTGATGGATGGAGGTCCTGCCAGGACACTTGGGGAGAGGAGCTGTAATGTTCCCAAGGCTGAAAGGGAGAGGCATCCCACAGAGGGCTGGACAGTTGAAAAGGGGGTCTTGGCACCAGTGGCCGGGGCTCCTGGGGACATCATGTGCCTTCTTCCTCTGTGCCGTGGCTGCTGTCCCAGCTCTGCACAGTGAAAGCCTGTGCTGGCCTACATCGGCTCCAGTCAGGAAGGGAGAGAGCACAATGCACCTCGTACAGAAAGCCTGGGCCCCTGGCCCTCAGAGGCTCGCAGCTGTGTGCATCTGGAACACGCCGTCCTGCCCGGAGCCGTGCAAGTACCCCGTGGACCCTCCGAGCAGACACGTTTGCTCTTGTGACTTCAACTCTGAGCTGAAGGCATGCCTGCCATTCATTTGTTCTGTGGTTCATCCTCGTGTGTCAATAACCCCTGAGAACTTGGGTCTCCCTACTTTCCACCAACCCCAGTATCACCCGTCCCCCACCCCCAAATGCGAAGCCACTCTGACTTTTGTCATCAAAATCTAAACTCCGATGCAAGAAGACATTTGTTGAACATCTACCACGGAGACAGAAATGTCAGATTCTCTTACTTCTCCTCAATCACCTAATCCCCACACATTCCTACATTCCATGTCTAAGAGCAAAAGCAACTTGCATGAGGTTTCACAGCCTCAGACCCAGCCTGGTCTCACAACACACCGGCCAGCTGCCATGAAATCAAACAACTGAGAAATGAATTGAATATGCAGAATCAAAGCAACCCAACCAGCCAACCCCTTTGGCTCTCGCTGGTAGAGACTCTCGGTTACACAAATGGCAAAAGAAATCCCTCTCCCAGAATGACAGTTGACCTCTGTCTTACAGAAAGAAAGAAAGAAAGTAATAATCTTGAAACGTTCCTCAAAGCATAATTTTGGGACGCTCAAGTGGAGCTCTCAGTTTCCCCTTCCTTTTCTTCTCCATTCATCTTGTCAGTATCTGACACTTCACAGAAACATCTAGACTTCCATCAAATGGCCTACTGTTTTCCCCCTTCTTACCCTTTCCCCTTCTTAACAATGCTGCTTTGAAAAATAAAGACATATACTACATTCAGGGCTGAACAAGCAAAAATATGAGTAAGTTATGCAGAAGAGCCTGAAAAGATAAGAATAAACTTTCTGATTGAAAGAGTAATTAACCATTGACACAGCCTGTGAACAGAAATCGGTCAAATGCGCTGATTTATCGCGTTGTGGGAATGTAGCAAGGACTCCAATTATACCATTTGGGGCAGCAGGTGGGGAGAGGAAGAGTAGCTAAAGAAACGGGAAGGCACATCTATGCCATTTAGATCTTGCAATTCAATGAAGGATTCACAAGGAGGAAAGCCTCAAAGCCCTTGCTGGGCAAAAAAACTAAATTCAGGGAGCACCCACACTGCCACATCCATTACATATGGATTCTATCCCATTGGATTCTCCCAACAACGCTTTGAGGCACATGCCATTATCCTCACGCCGCGTTAAGAAGACAAAGTCAAGACTCAGGGAAGTATGGCTAAGAAGGGATCTGCTCCCAGAAGACCCGACTCGAAAGCCAGTGCAACTTTCTCTGCCATTTTGTTCTCACGTGACCTGAAGGAAGATTTCAGGGGGCAGGTGGGCAACACGGGCTCTCCTATTCCCCTTCCTTCCTCCCCCCTCCTCATTCTCTCTCCCTTTCTCCTTCCCTTTCTTCTTCCTTGGCTCCTCCTTCCCTTCCTTCTTTCAGGGAAAGACCATTTCTTCACCATGCACAAGTGGGGACGGTAGGTGAGACAGAGTATCTGTCTTCTGATACCCGTGTGCATATTAAATACTAACCGTGGCCAAAGCCACTTGGCTCACCTTTGAGGATACGAGGAACACCAAGGTGAACTGTGGTTACGTGTGTGGCAAAAGTCTCAGCAACTTGACCAGCCAGTAGTTCACAAGCTACAGGGTTACAAGGAGGCCACATCCTTCCCGAGGGGCAGGCAGAGAGGGATGCTGGAGAGAATGAAGAGGTTTTGATATTGGGGAAAGAGAAACTCCAGGACCAGAATCTAAGAAGTAAAAAGCATCTTACTTAGATTTGCCGAGTGTAGACACTTAGGGATGAGAGAGGCTGGCACAGGGGAGGCTCTAATTTACACAAGAAAAGAAAAATCAAGCTTCTTTTCTAGGCTTCCTGCGATTCCAATTATTTTCTCTCCCGACTGAGGTTATGGGTCACGACTCACAAGGTGGTGCGGGAGAGTAGCACACACGTCGGAGGCGGTCAGACCGTGGGTCCAATTAATTTGCTCGCTATTTGTTTGAGCAAATGATTTAACTTCTCAGTGAGTCAACGTCCTCATCTATAAAACTATCTAATCCAGTGGGTTCTCAGAAGATAAAATGGTATCACACTTGTAAAGGGTTTAGCCCCGTGTGCCCCATCAGGCGCATTGTAAGGACTCAATAAATGATCGGTGTGGGAGTCATACGGTACATCATGTACTTGGGTGACTTCAACAGTATAAATACGACACAGATGGACGGATCGCTCTGGTTGGTGCAGGTAAGTGTGCCTGTCACTCTACCCGATGTGCCCGAGCCCAGCCCAGGATGGCACCAACGAATACACCCCCCCTTCGTGGCTCTCAGTTCCCAAGTTTCCATCTTGCTAGGCTGACTACATTGGACTATATGCATGTGTGTATATAAAAACAAGATATAAAATTTTGTGAAACGAGTCCCCTACTCTTTCCCTCAACGCTCAGCCATAAGAGAGCGATCTGTTCCGATTCTGGGGGTGGCGGAGGCAACAGACTGTGTGGGCAGTGTAAGGAACTGTATTTTGGCCATTCCCAAATTTATTTGATCTTATTCACTGATTTCTGAACTTCGCCCCGCTGCTTGTGGCTGTTACTGGTCTATCATCGAGCGGACCATTGGGGACCACTGGCTTGACTTGGGTTGCCAACGAACGGAATGGTTTTCTGCAGCTTTTTGACTTCTGAGCAACAACGTGAAGAAGGGCGTGGTGATGAAGGTCACAGACACCAGGGTCGATCTCCACGAGCCCCCGTGACTTTCTGCAGATGTCAGTGCCAACTCCAAACACAGACGAGATTCTGAGCACATCTTATTAGCACAAGTTGCTGGATATAACAAAGTCTATCAAATTATTTGATAAAGATCTATTCATTACCCTTATCCAACCAAAAGGAAAATATAATTGAAACGCGGTCACATATGCTATAATAGGCACAGGAATAAAACTTCCTCCTTTTCCCCCCTAACTAGAAAACCAGAAGCTCAGAGAAACGTGTACAGGCAGATCAGATAGGGGAACAGATTTTGTGCGTTTTAGGGAGAGAATTTTTTTCTGGGTGACTTGCCCGTTAAGACATTTTATAAACTCCAAAAACGAAATAGCCTCAACCAAAAATACATGCCCCCCCCACCTCCATTGAAGAACTTGAATGACTCTCCCGCTCACAGAAACCACCCATTAAATATCCTGTTGAGTGTGTGCTGATTGATAACGGCTGTAGGAACTCCCACATCTGCAACACGAATATCTTGGTCAGTGAGGACTCGGGAAATGAAAGAAAAGCACACTGATAAGGAGGCCTGAATCCTACTTTGTATGCTGGAGAGCTCTCTCCCTGCAGCCTGGAGAGGGGAGAATGCGAGAAGCTGCAGGGGGGGGGCAGGAGAAAGCCCGTGTGACATGGGGGGGCGGGGAGGAGGCCTTCCCCACACCTGTATGGGGCAGGAGCAAAAACAGGCGTCCAGGGAGGCCTCCAGTTGGACTGCATCTGAAAGGACAAGGTCACCCCTTGCCCCCAGCCCGAATACCTCCCCCAACTAACCCAGTTTCTCTCTTCCTCTATGTGTTTTATTAAAAAAAAATTTTTTTTAACGTTTATTTATTTTTGAGACAGAGAGAGACAGAGCATGAACAGGGGAGGGGCAGAGAGAGAGGGAGACACAGAATCCGAAACAGGCTCCAGGCTCTGAGCTGTCAGCACAGAGCCCGACGCGGGGCTTGAATCCCTGGACCGTGAGATCACGACCTGAGCCGAAGTCGGACGCTTAACCAACCGAGCCACCCAGGCGCCCCATATGTGTTTTATTTTAAAATGCAAATAGTGCTATCTATACATTAACCCGTTACTAAGCCATTCGCTCAGATCAAATGGCTTTTTTTTAACTGTTTTCTGAGGCACCTGGGCGGCTCAGATGGTAAAGCATCCGACTTCAGTTCAGGTCACATTCTCAGGGTTCATGAGTTCAAGCCCCGCATCCGACTCGCGGCTGTCAGCACACAGCCTGCTTTGGATCCTCTGTCCTCCTCTCTCTCTGTCCCTCCCCTTCGCGCGCTCTCTCTCTCTCTCTTTCTATCTCTCAAAAATAAAGAAAACAACAACAACGACATTTAAAACTGTTTTCTGATGTGGGGAACAACTTCTCCGTGAAATGGTTCTGAAGAAATAGGACCCTCGGCAGATAAGTACCCACGGGCAGGTGGGGAGCTTGGAGGGATGGGGGTACCTTGTGGGGAAGACACGCCCAGGTGGGTTGCCAACCTGGGGTGAGGAGCTTGGAAGCTACGAGCACTGTAATCACGTGGCAGAAACCCTCAGCGCTCACCAACGCCACCGTCCTGCTGGTCTTGGGGTGCGGCCAGTCCACACGCCCCTGCCCCAGGTGGCCGGGTGGGGCCCTCGGGAAGACACGGTTCCACTATTTGCCCGCCAGCCTCTGAAACTTCTCCAGGGTCCTCTGCTCCCTTCGCCTGACTACCAGCTGCATGCAACTCACAACTCAGGGGAGGATGCTGAGACCGCGGGAGATGACAAAGCGTCCGACGGAAGGAGCCCGGAGCCCCCGTGTCTGTACGGGGCCAAGCCCCTCTCCACTGGCCCACCCTGGATTGCGAGAGGCGGGGGACACAGACTTCTACTGTGTTGAAGCCTTGACATTCCGACGTGTAGTTGGTGAAGCAATTAACATGACTTATTCTAACTCACTATTATTGTAGCTAACACCCACCGGGTACGTGTCTAAGTATGTTCGTCCTCGCACTAGTCGTACGAAATAGGAACTATTATCATCCCCATTTTATAGGTAAGGAAACTAAAGCTCAGAGAGGTTAAGTAACCTGCCCAGGACCACCCAGCTAGAGAGCAATGAAAGCTCTGGGTACACACAAAGGGGCAGAAGAAAGCATCGTGGTGAAACCAGGGGGGACTTGGTTCCACTAGAGATGACAAAGTTTACAAGCCTCACATGTTTCCCGAAGGGAGACTCGGGCATGACGTTATAGAGCAGCGGGTACGGGCTTCAGTAACGGACGGAAGCGGGTGCCAATTCTGAGCCAACGGGTGCCATTCACACCCCGATGGTGTGCCCCCTGCCAAGACATCTGGCTTCTGCAAACTTTTGGGCCGTCACCTGCAGAGTGGGGATGGGGACACGTCCCCTCACTGGCGGGCTGTGAGAATTAACAAGGTGAGTGTTCATGGCGCAATGTGGGTGCTGAACGCGCATCTATTCCCTTCCTGCCTGGTGAGAGGTCGTTTTTGGTGAAAGAGGAGCATGAAGAACTGGTTGCAGACCCACTGTCCCCTGTGCTCGCGGGTCCTAGCTTGCACACAGCGTGGCCCCAACCGAACCCGCCGAGAGCAGCCACCAGCTCACGTGGCCCCTAGCAATGCCAGAGGACTTGAAACCAGTGCCACTAGCCAGACGCTTTCCTCATGGGACCTTGCCTTGGCCCTTTTCTCAGGTGCTCGTGTGCTTAATGCAGATTCACCGAGCGCACACCGTGCACCAGGCACTCTCCCAGGCACAAGGGACAGACCCGGTGGTGAACCAGAGTAGGAACGCACCTGCTCTCCCAGACCTGACCTTCCCACAGGCCCTAGGGGATGGGCAGATATCAAGCAAACCAACCAACAAGATAGTTCCACTACCTGTTGCATGTTATGAAGAAGATACACGGAGCACGTGAGCGAGAATAAGTGGCATGGGTTGGGGCTTACACTGACAGACAGACCAGAGTAGGTGACCCTTGAACTAACGCTTGAAGGGTGAGCATGAGTCCCCCAGGGAAAGGCGTGTTCCAGGTGGAGCGAACAGTGTGAGCAAAGGCCCTGGGGTCGGAAAGGCTTTGGCATGTCCGAGAAACAGACAGGAGGTCAGTGTAATTAAGAGGGCAGTGGTAGAAGTTAAAGTTCCTTGTTACTTGTTTTTCTGAAAAAAAGATCCAGGAAAACTGCACCGTCACTCACATTCTGGCCTGTAATTAAGGCCAAGGTAATGAGATTCGGTTGTAGACAAACCATATTGGCAGCATGAACTCCACATTTACCCATCAGCTTGTTACTACTGAGGTAAGAGATCTGCAAATAACATGAAGGCTACCGTGTCCACCTCTGCAACTGAGATGGAAACCAGACGGAGCAGACACCCCTTAGGACCATCTGGAGCCTTAGAAAATAGTTCCTAGCTTGAAAAACACATTTTTAGGTAAAATCATACTGGACAACACAGATACAAACATACAATATAAACACAAGGAAGGGGCCGCTCAATTCCCTCTCACCGCCACCCCTGTGTGGAGGTCCTGGCTCCTCTGGCCAAGCTGGGCTATCCTCCCTTCCTGGAGACTGTCTAGCCATTGGAGCAACTGGAACTTCCCCTTCGTGAGAGCCCTAGAAATCCAGGCTGGGCCTGGATGTCCCTGGACGCACCCCAAGGTCAAGTTGGCCTTCTGAATCTTCCCAGACCCCGCTGAAGAGGATTCCTAGAAAGGCAGAGCAGACTCCCTTCCCTCCCTGCCAGAATGTCCGATATGGAGTCTGAGCCAACCTGACGGCAGCTTCTGACCCTCTCCCTCTTCTACCAGAGTGAGGGGGGATCCAACAGGACAGAGAAGGGACCACCCAACGAGAGAGGGAAGATACACTGCCTGCCCAGAGGTGATGGCAAGAATAAGGTGATCCCGGGGGAGGAGAACGCCTGAGAGCTTTCTAAGATTGAGGTACTTTTATCTCAATCAGGCTTATCATCTAAAACGAGAGCCCGAGTCTCTGCTCCATGGGACACAAGTGATGGCGGTCACAACAGATCAACAGTAATGCCAGCGTTGTGGGACTTCTTGCTTTTTTATTTTTTTAAGTTTATTTATTTATTTTGAAGGGGGGCGAGGCGCAGAGAGAGGGAGAGACAGAATCCCGAGCAGGCTCCTCTGTGCTGTCAGCACAGGACCCAACACGGAGCTCGACCCCACGAACCGCGAGATCATGATCTGAGCTGAGGTCAAGAGCCAGCCGCTTGACCGACGGAGCCCCCCCAGGAGCCCTGCCAGTGTTGTGACTTCTGTTGGTAAAATCCTGGGATCTCTGCAGTGAGGAAGATACCAGATTTATGTGCCGAGGAATCACACAGACATAGCTCACGTAGATGAGATTTAATACCAGGGCCAGGAGCTTCCTCGCTTGCTATCTTACGTTCATGATGCGGCATGGAGCATGCTAGAAGGGAAGACGTGCTGTTATTTGCTTCTAATTCTCACGCTATGCTTTCCATGATGTGAGCTGTCTCTTTCCCTCCTTAGATCTCTGCGTTTCTTCTGCATCTTTTATCCATTATGTATAAGGTATCTTTTGAATGCCTTGTTGACACCAGGTGGTTTTTTTTGTTCCACTTTATTGATTGGCTCCAAGGAAAAGTCCTAGATCTTATGCACACGTGTTCTGGAATCCTGAAGTTGATGATAAGCTTGAACATGAAGACTCTGCTAGGAAAAGAACATGTGGAAAAGGCCCATGTATACAGAGCCTGGGGCTTTATGTTGCATTGTCTGAGTAAAACAGAATGGTCGGGATAGTTTATTTGGAAACGAAATGTTTTCTCTTTAATAACAGACTATTTTCTGGAAGGAAATTTGGACGTGGCGTTTCAATTTTTAGTGCTGAATAAAAGCATGCATCAAAGAACCCATCATTAAGATTCAGGAATGTTTATTAATTAACAGTGACAAAAAAGAGAGTAACAAAAGGAATGGGGGTCAAGAATCCCCAACACTGAGTAAGTCTAGGACTGGGAGGCATAACTGTTACTTTGGTGTTTACAAAACCTGTAACAGGGATGAGGTCTAAGAAGCCCGAGTCATGTCAGGTCATGCCAAAAGGGAACAAGAAATGTCTCCCTCGGGGGATCTCTGTTTTCTGAGTGAGTATCTATTTCTCCTTCTGAGAATACAAGAAGTAGCAACTTCATTTCTTCCCCTGTTAGGAAGTCATAAACATCTTCTGGCTCCAAAGGTAGGAATGTGGCCCAGGGCCAACCAGGGTACTGCTTTCTCATGGCCGTAGTCATGGGTGAAAGGCAGGTATAGAATCTGAGCTGGGGTCCAGTCAAGGCCAGTGAATATCAGTCAACCTTGAGAGATGGGCTGAAATGCCCGGGGAAGAGATGGTCTCTTTTTGTGGGTAGGGGCTGGTCACGGCCATCACACCCTTACCTGGGGAGTACCTGCCTGGAAATGAGGACCACACAGAACAAAGCAGGATGCAGAATCGGGGAGAATTAGATTCCAATCATCACCTGAGAACCTGGGTCCTCCTCGGGTGCTGGATTCATACCTCGACCTTCCCCGTTGTGCAAACCCATAGATTATTTTTGTGATTAAACCAATTTAGCGTCTTTCTCAATGTTGCTACAACCATTTTTCTTCAAACCAAAGGTCTGCGTATTTAGAGCTTACTTTTTGAAGAACAGGAGGATATATTTGGGTTTTACAGAATAACGAAATTTTAGAGCTATTTAGAGCTGTTCCTGTTCTTTCTGCATAGCAAACCACCCCAAAACCTAACGGCGTAAAGCAACAACTATTGGATGCTCATGGATGTTGTGGGTTAGGAGTTCAGAGACATCACAGCGTGGGGTGGTTTGTCTGTTCTTCGTGATTTCGTAGGCTTCCACAGGCAAGGTGTGACTCACGTGAGGTTGGAGTCCTGTACAGATTTCTTTGCTTATACACATCTAGTGCCCAGGCACTATGCACACAAAAGCTGGGCTCAGCTGGGACTTCCGAACAGAATGCCTACTGATGGCCTCTCTGTATGGCTAGCTTGGGCTTCCTCACAGCATGAAGGCCTTGGGCTAGCTGGATTTCTTACACGTCCTCAAGGCTCCAAGAGCAAATGTCCCAGGGAACAAGATAGAATAATCATGATCTAGCTTCGTATAGCACTGCTTACACCACATGTATATGCCTTCCCAGATTCATGGGAAGGGACAGTGTCAAAGCATCGGGCGCCATGTTGTAAGAGTACCACGCATGTAGCAATTTTTTCTCATACTCCCAGTCTTGGCAGATATTCTCTGGTCAGGTGATATTCTCCCCCCATCCTAGTCTTTCAATTGACTTTTTCTTTATTCTGCAAGGTTCTGTAACAGGCTACCCCCTGAAGAAGCATTCCCCGACTTCTTCTGAACTGGGCTGGGCCTCATGTTGCTCTGCCACATTCACACCCTCTGGTCATCTCGCCATGTTGCAACTGCCTCATTCATCTTTGTTGTTTGTTTCCAAATCGCAGACGTCCTAATGAGCACAGACCATGCTTTCTATTATGTATTTTTTATTATTATCATTACTATTATTATTATCATTATTATCAATTTTTACTTTGGCTCCTGTCACATAGAAGACGCTAAAACATGTATTCAGTGAAAATGCCCAGCGCCCTCACTTTACAAATGAGAAAACACCAGCCTAGAAAGAGAAGGAGACTGTTCAAAGCCATGCAACTCATTTGTCAGAGTCTAGAACCCATGTCTTCTGTCCACAACTCCCATGTTACTCTCCCTATGCCAACATGTTGCTCCCAACATAAAGTCCCAAGGGCGATCAGAAAGGGTTGCGTATGGCAGCCATGAGCCCGGGAGGATCGGTGCGGTCAACCTCTGCCACTGAAATCACTGGCTTTCGAGACCCACTAATTCGTGAACGCTTTTCGACCTGGGAAGAAAACACAATAGATTGAGAGTGGCATTTTACATTTGCAGAAACAAGAACCGATTGCGTTGGAGTTCAAGCCTAATTAGCTTATGCATTTTGCCAGCAGGCCCTGTACCTCCCAGCTGAAATGTGTGTTACAAGCACGGCTGGTTCCCCGCACACGTGGGCCAGATGTTTGGCAGGCCAGTAGGCAGAAGAGTTATCGCCAGGAAAAAACAAAAAATAAAACAAACAGAAAGGTGAGCGGTTGTGTTGAAATGCCTTAGAACATTCTGAACAATTTTCACTTTTCATGAACCTGTCACACGTGCAAAGTAAAACTGTGCTACAAAGAAATCCGCATACGAAGAATCTAAACTAAATCTAGACGGTACACAGTACTCACGTGGCTCCGTTTCTTTTTTTTCATGTTTATTTATTTATTTTTGGGAGAGAGAGAGAGAGAGAGAGAGAGAGAGAGAGAGAGAGAGAGAATGAGCAGGGAAGGGGCAGAGAGAGAGAGGGAGACACAGAACATGAAGCAGGCTCCAGGCTCCGAGCTGTCAGCACAGAGCCCGACGTGGGGCTCAAACTCACAAACCATGAGATCATGACCTGAACCGAAGCCGGACGCTCAACCGACGGAGCCACCCAGGCGCCCCTCACATGGTTCCATTTCATAGGTATTTATCAGCAAGTACTTCCTAGAGCACGAGATAACACATTTCCTTTACCTATTGATCTCCCCATTCCCTTTTTGTACCAAGGCAAATTGAATGTTTTTAAAACAGGTCCAGGAGAAATTAGTTTGGGGATTTCTTTTACCTTTCTGGTAGCGCCTTTTAACACCGATCTTATCCACAACTCCAAAGAGGAGAGTATTCAGCTTATTTAACAGTGTAACCATCTCTTCCTGCAAATTGTCCCCTAGATAGCTTGTTTTTTATGGCCTTAAAATTACCTCAATTTCTAACAAAAGTTCTGATCATTTTCAGCTTAATGAAAAGAAAGTGTTGTTAGCTTGCCTTCTTAGTATTCCGAGAACATTACAACAAACAAACAAATCGATATTTTTTTAAATCCACAAGATTTTCTTTATCTGGCTACCTCTTCTAAGAGTTTGTATTTTTTTTTTTTAATAAAAAACGTTCCTTGTCTTTTCCCATTTCATGTGCACTAGATTAGGGAAAAATAAGTCTATCTTGGCAAGGATGTGGACAAATCAGGAATCTCATACACTGCCTACCAAAATAAATATTTGTAAAAAAAAAAAAAAAACAAAAAAAAAACACTCTGGAAAAAGATTCAGCCTAAGCTAATATATTTTCAGATATGCATTCCTTGGGACTTAGAAATCCCACATCTAGAGAAACTTCTGCACAGGTGCACTGGGAAGGCTAAGCAACGATACTTAGAGCAGCCGCCCCCATGTACTGCAGCAAAAGGATACACAAGTCAAGGGCGTGACTGATCCTTCTCGTACCAGGAGGACAGGTGAACCACAGTTCAGCTTCAGTATGGAGGAAACTCACACACATAACAGTGTTTGAAAATAACAGGGCATGAATGATGCACGCCATATGATTTTATTTACACAAAGCACACAACCTGGCAAAAATCAAACTGCATTGTTTAGCAGGTCCTATGCGTTCGCTAAAACTATAAGGAACGGCCAGAGAATCAACAACATCAAATTCGGGAGAGGGATTAGTTTGGCTTGCGGGAGGGAGGGGGGTGCAAACGTGGGACCAGAAGAGTTCCATTCCTTAAACTGGGCGATGGGGACACAAGAGTTTGCTTTATTTTATTCTTTATACTTTTCATAAGTGTGTCATGTATTTTATAAGTATACCATATTTCATCAGTTCTTTAATTTTTTAACGTTTATATTAGAGAGAGAGAGACAGAGCGTGAGCGGGGGAGGGGCGGAGAGAGAGGGACACATTGAATCCCAAGCAGGCTCCAGGCTCCGGGCTGTCAGCACAGAGCCCCACGTGGGGCTCGAACCCACAAACCCTGAGGTCATGATCTGAGCCGAAGTCGGAGGCCCAACCGACTGAGCCACCCGGGTGCCCCAATATTTTATAATTTCTAAAAAAGGCAAAAGGTTATATGAAAAAAATCCTTAAAACTCTGCAACATTTTTGACAATGCCTTTAAGATATGAAATGCTCTTAATGTTAATTTTAGAACAGACCAACAGGCCAAATAGTATAGGGGCAAAGCCACGAAATGGTAATAAATAACAACAGAAATACGGCAGTTTGATCTACCAGATCAGCCAAGAATAAAAACAGCGATAATACTAAACTGGGACCGGGGTGGGAGACACAGCTGGGCGGAATGCGCCTTGCCTGGTACATACCTTTTTTTCCAGGCAATCTGGGAACGTGCATCCAAAGCCTTCAACTACTTGCAGCCTTTGACCTGACAATTATTTCTAGGACTCCATCTCGGAGAAATCCTTGGATAAATGAGTGCTTGGGGATGTGTGTTCAAGAACGTTCCCTGAAGGACTGCTTTTCACAGTGAAAAATGTGGAATGCCAAGGTGTTTAACTCAAAACTGGCTAGGTAAATTATGGTACGTCCGTGCAAGGGGGTACTACGGACACACTGAAATTTTACACAGCTCCACATTTATTAATATGGAAAGATGTGGATGGCATATTAAGTAAGGGGCACTGTAATAGAACAGGTGAATGAGGGGCGCCTGGGTGGCTCAGTAGGTTCAACGTCCGACTTCGGCTCAGGTCACGATCTCGCGGTTCGTGGGTTCGAGCCCCGCGTCGGGCTCTGTGCTCATGGCTGGGAGCCTGGAGCCTGTTTCAGATTCTGGGTCTCCCTCTCTCTCTGCCCCTCCCCCACTCACGTTCTGTCTCCCTTTCTCTCAAAAATAAATAAACATTAAAAAAAATCTAAAAAAAAAAATAACAGGTTATATGCACACAGGTTTGTGCTATTGCAAAAGTATGCATGTATGTGCATGTGAATGTGGACACGTATACTCCTGCCCGGGTACAGGCCAGAGCCTCCTCAACATTCTCCAGCCCTTCCTTGCCTTCTCACAGCCCATTCTCAACACAGCAGCCAGAAACACAGATTCTGGCTGATCAACTTACACCTCTGTTCAAAGGCTCCAATTGCCCCCTTCTCGCTCAAAATAAATGTCAAGATCTCCAATGCCTTACAAGGCTTTACCTCATCTGCACTCACCCTCTTCTCCCCCTGCTTATCTGACATCACCCCCTCCCTACCTGCTCACCCTGCCCCAGGCACTCCGGCTTCTTGATTTTCTTACACTCCTGCCTCAGGGCCTTTGCATTCGCTCTGCTCTCTGCCTTGAATGCTCTTCCTAGCCCCAAACTGCCTTTTCAGTGAGACCTCCCCTGATCTCCCTGCTTAAAGCTGCAACCACTCCACACCAGTGCTCCCTCCTCCCTTCCTGGCTTCCCTTTCCCCCACGCACCTCTCATCCTCTCTATATCCCATAGAACCCAGTCACTTTCCTTACTGTTTGCCAGCTCCCATGAGAATGTCAGTTCCATGAAGACAGGCATTTGGTCTGTTTTGTTCCCCGCTGTATCTCCAGAACCTAGAATAAATAGTGCCTGGCACATAATAAGCCTTCAACAAAAAGTTATTTGCATGAGTAAGTCGCTGAAGAACGTTAATTTCAGACAGGGAGGTGTACAATGAAGTAAACCGAATAGATTAGAGTCCCTGTGGGGCCAGGCAGGCGGGTTGCTTCTTTAAACGAAGTTGGCCAGAGGTGGCTTTCCTGATGAAGCGTCACTCGAGCAAGGCCTGAATGAGGGGCAGAAGCCAGGTACCCACAGACCCAGAGGAAAGACGTTCCAGGCAGAGGGAACAGACAGCTCAAGTGTCTCAAGGCCAGAGGAAGTGCCCAAGGAATGAAAGGAGGGTGCACACCCCCAAGAGGTTATACTGTTTCTTACAGCAGCCACATCACAGGGGAGTTCTTATCATTCTTTTTCTCTGTTTAATGACCGCATTATTTTAACAACGAGCATGGATTGACTGGGCAAATCTGGGACACGTGACTCCACGCGTCCATCTCGGACTGAGTCCTGGGCTGTGTGTGGCCATGTGGGTTCGTGATCACGGGCTAACCGCATCCACCTTCTGTCACATCGGGACGTCAGGGCTCCACATCCGACGTGGCTCAGAACATGCCCATTTACACGGTTTTCCCCATTCTTCCCAGACGAAGACTGGGGACTCCTTTCCCTTCTCGAGGAGCTCAGATTATCTTAAATTTACACAGAGATAAGTGGGGTTGGCCCTAGAGACAAGTGCAGACACTCCTTTACAAACCGGCCCGGAGAGCTGGCCAATTCTTTCATTTATTCTTTGTTTATTCTTATTGTTGCAAGAACAGGTAACATGAGATCTACCCTCCTAACAAATTTCTTTTTAATTTTTTTTAAATTTTATTTTTTATTTTTTTAAATTTATATCCAAATTAGCATATAGCGCAACAATGATTTCAGGAGTAGATTCCTTAATGCCCCTTCCCATTTAGCCCATCCCCCTTCCCACAACCCCTCCAGTAACCCTCAGTTTGTTCTCCATACCTATGAGTCTCTTCTGTTTTGTCCCCCTCCCTGTTTTTATATTCTTTTTGTTTCCCTTCCCTTATGTTCATCTGTTTTGTCTCTTAAAGTCCTCATGTGAGTGAAGTCATATGATTTCTGTCTTCCTCTGACTGACTAATTTCGCTTAGCATAATAGCCTCCATTTCCATCCACGTAGTTGCAAATGGCAGGATTTCATTCTTTTTGATTGCCGAGTAATACTCCGTTGTGTATATATACCAGGTCTTCTTTATCCATTCATCCATCGATGGACATTTGGGCTCTTTCCATACTTTGGCTATTGTCGATAGTGCTGCTATAAACATGGGGGTGCATGTGTCCCTTTGAAACAGCACACCTGTATCCCGTGGATAAATGCCTAGTAGTGCAATGGCTGGGTCGTAGGGTAGTCCTCCTAACAAATTTCTAAGCACACAATACAGTATGTTGACTACGTGCAAATTCCCAGCACAGCACTGGAGGCTTCCTTCTCTCCCAACTTCATCCGGAGAGCTACTGTGTCAAGGAGAAGAGCCATGTGGGACCAGAACCCAGAGGGGCTGCCATGGTGATCTCAATGGAGTATAAGTTGTTTTTTTGTGTGTTTGTTTTTTGTCGATGTTACAACGAATCACTCCATTCCCTTCTCCTCCTCCTCCTCCCAGAGACTGGAGGGAAAGATACATGAAGGAAAATTTACCTTCCGCCTGTGGGAAGGGGCAGGGCTTGCTCAGGCATCTGAAGGTCAGCCGAGCACCTTACTGAAGGTCAGCCGAGCACCTTACTGATGCTTCAGCTGTGTGCAGGTGAAGCGAGAGGAAAGGATGAATTTGCTCTCAAAACAAAAAAAAGGTAATGGGGCTGAATTTCTGGAGAGAGGTCAAGAAGAGATACAGTTTCAAACAAAGGAGAACCAGACAGAAAACAAAACACAGGGTGTGTGTATGGTGGCAATGGGGGTGGGGGGCCTGGGAAGGGCGTGTTCTGAGCAATGAGGCAGGAGGCCCACAGGGTGGGGGGCGGGTGCTGGTAGGACTCGTGACTGATGTCCAGCGTGGGGCTGTGGACCCCCTGCTGCTGTCAAGGGATCTCTTTTGTCACTTGAGCGCCTCAGAAATGTCTGCCATATACAAATGTCTTAGGTGAGGTATTCTTTCGTTTTATTTGGCTTCTTTGTTTGTGGGGTTGGTTTTTTGTGTATTTGTTTTGGGAGATGGAGAGAGAGGGCTTGTGTTCTACGCCGGGTAGGTTCTGGTAGAGAAAGGATGTGTGGTGTGAGATGCCAGAGGAAGCTGGTTCCAGAAATCAGAGACAGCGGGGGCTGGGGACAACGTGAGCTAGCACGAGCTCAAAGTTCAAGCCAGCTCTGCGCTTGCCCTGTACCTGGTCTCCATCACACACAGCCCTGCCGGTTGCTAGTTTGTGCTCTTAGCTCCAATCGCCCTTGAAATAGTATGCTTTAGTTTGTAGCCTTCTGTTCCCTCATTTCCCCACCCAAATACAAGCCCCACAAGAGCAGGGACTTCGTCTACTTTGTTCAACGCTCTAATCCCAGCTGGCACAAAGTGAGCACTCGGTAAATATTTGTTGTTCGAATAAATACATAATTTTTTTCAGGGTTTTTTTTTTGTTTGTTTGTTTGTTTTTTACTCCTTCCTTGAAAATGGTGATCACATATGCTGGAAGGCAGTTCTTGTGGAAGTTCTTTCTTACAAGAAAGCAAGCTTCGGACAACCTGACTTCGCTCTCTTGCTTCACGTGGTGGTTTCCATGTATTTTCCATCCATTAACCATTTTTCACAACTGGCCCCTATACACTGAGACACGATCTGTTCATCTGTGTGATTCTCTTCTTGGTTGGAAAGCTTACACTCTTTGGATTCGTTTCCTTCCCTACTACTTATGATAAATTTTAACTGTAGGCCTGTGACGTATCTTCAGGGAAAATCCGAGTGTTTGTGGCCAAAGGAAAACGTGGACGCAGGCCACCCTTTCTGGAAAGCCTCGTTAAGATGATATTTCGTGCAGCAACAGGTCAGAAAACAGGGCAGAGTCCAATTAGACAAATGACTTGTGCAAACAATCTCGGGGCCTCCCAGCAGCTGCTCTGTGTAAGAATCGCAACCATCATCTACAGGTCAGGAAGGTCTGTATACTTCGGAGGCAGGGGAGACAGGAGGAGATAGATAATAAAAGCGATATCATGCGATGCTTTCAAAAAGTTGGACTACCTTTCAAAGACAGGCGTTAAGAAAAGCAAGTTCTTCTGTCTTCTGACTCTTGCCGGGAGTTCAAAGTTTCTCTCACGGCCCACTTGACTCCCTTCCTGCTTCTAGAGCACCTCCCCCATCCACGACGACCTTGACCAAGTCTGTCTCTGAGCCTCTCTTTCTTCATCTGTAAAATGGGAAGAATACCCATTCCCACCCCACCCACCCCCAAACACACACATGCACACACATGGGGAGGAAGGATTCCTTGAGTCAGAGCACAGGAAGGGGGAGCCCAGACGCTGGCTCACAGCAGACAGGCAAGAACTACTTGGTGAAGAAATGAGGGCTAACTACAATATTTATTATTAGTTCTTTTCAGTTTATTGATTTATGATGAGAGAGAGGGAGCGAGAGGGGGTGGGGGGCAGAGAGAGGGAGAGAGAGAGAATCCCAAGCAGTTTCTGCACCTGCACCATGGAGCCCCACTCAGGACTCAAGCTCTCCGTTAGAATGTGACTTGGGCCAAAATCAAGAGTCAGATGCTTAACCGACTGGGCCACCCAGGCGCCCCTCCTAGTAATCTGCATCGGCTCCTGTCTTCCCGATACAATGTGCATTTACGGGCTGCCTTCAGCGGTACAACCCAGAAGAGATGACACGGACTTTTCAGGGCCAGCAGGAGAGATTCGGGCGCTGAGAGAAGCTGGGGAGGCAGCCAGGGCTCCCGGTGCCCTTGAGGCCAAGGGTAGGGGTAGCTACTTCGTCACTCTATTTTTAGCAGCTTTACTGAGGCATGACTGATACACAAAGAGCTGTACGTATTTCACGTGCACACGTGATGAGTCTGGACACCCATGAGTCCATGAGTATGCAGACACCCATGATGCCACCATCACAGTCAAGGTAAGAGACCTATCCAACACCTCCCAGAGCTTTCTTGAGTCCCTTTTAGCTTTTTGCTTTGCTCTGTTGTTGTTGTTGTTGTTGTTGTTGTTTTGTGGCAAGAACACTTAACGTGAGGTCTACCCTCTTAAATTCTGAAGTGCACTATACGGACTGTAAACTCTAGGCTCTGTGTTGCACAGTTGAGCTCTAGAACTTAGTTACCTTGTATAACTGAGACTTCATATTCATGGAACCAAAGTCCCCATTGCCTCCTCTCCCAGCCCCTGGCAACCACCGTTGGGTTCTCTGCTTGTGTAAGTCTGGCTATTTTGGGATACCTCCTACAGGTGAAGTTATGCAGGATTTGCCCTTCTGTGTTTCGCTTATTTCACTTTAGCATAACATCCTTCAGGATCATCCATGTTGTCTCAAATGGCAGGATTTCCTTCTTCTTAAGGCAGAATAATATCCCATCGTATGTATGCATCGTGCTTTCTGTATCTGTTCATGTGGTGATGCACACAGGTTGTTATTGTACCTTCGCTATTGTAAATAATACGGTAAGAAAGATGGGAGTGCGGATGTCTCTTCGAGCTCCTGATTTCAACTCTTTTGGATGTATGCCCAGGGGTGGGAGTGCTGGGTCATATGGCATTTGCACCTGTGTAGACACAGCCAGGCTGCGTAGCAGAGGCCACAGTGTGACGGAAACCAGAAGCTTGGGCTCCGGTCCTGGTTCTTCACTTCCTAGACCAGTGACCTCTCTGGGCGTTGCTTTCTGCAGGTGCCAAATGAGGGGGACAAGAGACCACGCGGCCCGGGGTTGCCGGGGTGTCAACCAGATGGAGACTTTGACAGGCCCTCGCGCTGCGTCTTTTGAAGCCTCCTCCACCCAGCCGGGACCCTCGCTATAACCTGACGTTTATGATTTCACCCAACTTCCCCACCCACTCGATGAGGAAGGTGCCACTGTGATCCCCGCTTTATAGACGAGACGGTGAAGGCTCAGAGAAGTTAAAAGTTTTTTTTTCTTTTTCTTTCTGTAGGTCATACCCTCGGTCTTGGTGGAACAGGGACGTGGACTCGTGAAGTGTGGGTCCGTGGTAGCCCAGCGCCAGCCTGACCCTCAGTCAACAGAAAGGGAGCGTCCCTGAACCCCACAAAGCTGGCTCCAGTCAAAGGAGATCCCGTAGCCCGGTCTAGGCATGGACGGACACAGCAGAACATGACCCGGGGAGAATTCTGAGACCCCAGAGAGGGACGTTTGTGGGTGCCGATGAAGCGAGCCCTGGCAGTGGCAGCGGGGTCTCGGGGAGTAGAGGTCTCATCTCGGGCGGACCGTCATCACCCCTCCTGCGTCCCCACGAGGAGTAGAAAGAAAAACCAGGCAGGGCACCCTCGTGTTGGCCTGCCAGGTGAAATCAGAGGGTAGGGCCGGCGTCCTGCCTCTATCCCGTGCACCCTGTGCCGACCGCGTCTATCGGGAGGGTGCGTGCACTCACGGGGAAGCACGGGCCCCCTTGTCTAACCACAGAGGTGCCCCCATGGGCACCAGAGGTCCCAGGTTCCCCGGGGGCTGTCCTTGCCCGGACATTTCCTGTCTCCCTAACCCTCATTTCCTTTCTGTGCTGATTCAGTTTGTGCGAAGAGATTACTAGGATCCAAGCCTTGCCTCTTGCTCCCGGGCTCAGGCCTCTCCCGTCTGCAGCTCACACGCTGACCGGGGGCCACGCTGCTTGTCTGTAAGCCTGAGTCTCATCGGGTGAGGCTCCGACACACAGGACGGCAAGCTGGCCCAGATCTCCACCACTGTCCCCTCCAGCACACGTGTGATCCAGCCTCAGCCTCAAGCACCTGCGACATCTGGGGCCCGAGAATTTTTTGTTGGAGGGCGAGGGGCGCTGCTGGTGTGAACCATGATTGGCCACACCCCTGCCCTCCACCCATCAGGTGCCTGTATCGCCCACCCACCTCCAGGCAAATATCCTGTAGGGGGCAAAAACACTCTCAAGTGGTCTACAGAACCGCCCCCCCCCCCCCCGACTTACAATTTACCACCAGGAAAAGAATCGTCAATGCAAATTCCCTAGCTCCCTTTTCAGACTTCAGGTTCCTGAGCTCTGGGTGATCACAGAGCTGGCAGCAAGGACACAGAGAAAATGACACCATGTGACCCAGCCTCCTCAAAGACTTCTGGGCGGCGGGACGGGAAGCAAGAGTGATTAAAAATTGCTATGTTGCCAAAACTGGAGACAAGGTATTATCTCTGCTTGTCTTTGTCCATTAAAGCATATGATCGATTGCTATATTGAAGCAGGAAACAAAAGCATGATTTACTGAAAATAGGGAGGTTTTGGCTTCGTTAAAAAAATTTTTTTTTCAATTTTTTTTATGTTTTATTTATTTTTGAGAGAGAGAGAGAGAGGGAGCATGGGAGGGACAGAGAAAGAGAGGGAGACACAGAATCCGAAGACAGGCTCCAGACTCTGAGCTGTCAGCACAGAGCCCAACGCAGGCTCGAACTCACGGACTGTGAGATCATGACCTGAGCCCAAGTCGGACGCTCAACCGCCTGAGCCACCTAGGCACCCCCCCCCAATTTTTTTTTTTAATTGGAGAACACAGAGTACGGCAATTTAGCGCCAGGAAAAGGCGAATCATTAATTTGAAATTCCAAGAGAATCTATGAAATCACAGCCAAAGTTTTCATCCAACACGAAAGCCACCAGGATCCCAGAGCCCTCACCTACCTGGCTGCACACAGGAGTAATGGCGTCAAGAACTCATTGGCCATTGGAAAGACAATGGCCAGCCTTGATTATACATTGTTGCTGTGCCCAGGGTAACGAACACAAGAGAGGCGTTTGTCCTGGGGATTCAGACGCACACAAACACTCTAACAACAACACGGAAATTGGAAGAGTCCAGATCCCCTATCCTTTCCCCTCCTAGGATTGCAGTAGTTGGGAGCATCCATGCGGTAGGAAAGGCGCCTGGTGCACTTGGCCGTCACCCTCGTGGGCCAGCTGGAGTGCTTTAGCAAATGAGAAGCATTCAGAGGGATGTCTGGCCTCTCTCATGGGCTCCAGCCATAAGGGCTAAGGGGAGCTAAATTTAGCTTAACGATCGCTCCTCTCAGATGTGTGTTATTGCTTGTTGGTTTGTTAACATGTTGTTGCGAAATGGCCAGGCCTAATAATATGCCGTTTTGAGTTTAACCCACCCAAATCAGTCCCAAATGGCTCCTGTCAAGTCATGTTACTTGGCTTGAAATTGGGGCCGGAAAATCACCCACCTCGCTGTGAAGGAGGACAGTCTGTCACTGCCATCTGGTAAGGACACCCAGGCAGCAGGGCCCCTGTGCTCCTTACGTCCCCTCGAGTGTGGCTCCATCTACCCTGCCCCCAGCCCCAAACGCAGCAGCAAGAATAACCACCAGCAGAAAAATGTCTACGAGGTGTCCCCCATGGAAGTCTGGTGCTTTATACACAGTATCTCAGTTGGTCCTCAAAAGGACCCTTTTTTGAGGCAGGTGTTATACTGAGTGTGGGGATGGCTGCACCACTCTGTGAATACACCTGCCCACCACCGGATTGTCTGCTTTAAATGGGTTCACTGTATGGTATGTGAATTCCCTCTCAATCAAGCTGTCAAAAATATTATTTTTTTAAAAATGTGGAGGCTGCTAAAGAAAGAAACGTAGTGGGGCGCCTGGGTGGCTCAGTCAGTTGAGCGTCCGACTTCAGCTCAGGTCACGATCTTGCGGTCCGTGAGTTCGAGCCCCGCGTCAGGCTCTGGGCTGATGGCCCAGAGCCTGGAGCCTGCTTCCGATTCTGTGTCTCCCTCTCTCTCTGCCCCTCCCCCGTTCATGCTCTGTCTCTCTCTGTCCCAAAAATAAATAAACGTTGAAAAAAAAAATTTTTTTTTTAAAAATTTAAAAAAAAGAAAGAAATGTAGAGCCCTAATGTTGCGTGTTAGAAAAGAAGAAAGGCCAAAACTTAATGAGCTCGAGATCCAACTTTATAAATTGGGGGAAAAACAACAACAACAACAACTCATTGAGGCAGAATCTATTCCCACAGCCTCGTATATGAATGGCTGGGTTCTCATCCAGGCTTCCGGGCCTCATCACTCATGGTCTCACGGACCCTAAACAGTGTGTGGTCTCCCACGATTCGTGAGCAACCAGGACGGTGGTAGGAAGCCGGGGGCGTGGTACTCATCTTCGCATTCCCGTGGCCTCACACTTAGTAGGTACTTGACAAATGTTTGCTGAGTGGATTATCTGCTTGACTTATTATACTGATTACACCAATCCATTCTATAGCCATTTGCCCTGGCACGTCCGTGGGTGATTTATATGGCACCGTAACAGAGCATTCTTGCCGACGGCCAGGAAAAGGCATCCCTAAATTAAAGATATTCAGAGAAGAGTTTCTGCAAACCGAGTTCTCAACGTGGATTTGGAAATGAAAGAGGCCAAGGACCACTGGATGCCTGAAACGATTTCCTGGGACTTGCAGATGATTTAAAGCAAAAGGTCAGAGCTCTGTGCAATTAGTTTCCCAAGCAGTTGGGACTCAGGGGCTCTCCGGGCCTCGCTGGCTCCACAGACACTAACAGTCATGTTAATGGGAAAATACACTGGCCCTTCAGCCCAGAACAGTCCCGAGATTCACTGACATTGTCCTCTGTGTTTCTTCTCTCCTGCACCCACTTTCCACTTTAGGAGAAAGAACAACTCCTGAGAGTCAATAAGTCTCCCGCTCTCCTCCAACACATCCCATCCACCTTCCCCCCTACCCCCGCCCTCCCCTCAAAATGAACCTTAAAGAGGCTCCCACCCAGGACCTACTCATGGGAAAAACAATGCAAGACAAAAAAAAAAAAAGGTATTATCTGACAGCCTTTGTTTTTGATTCAGACATTCCCCCCTCTACAGATTAGTTCATTTCTGCTGTTGATATGTGATCGCTTATTTTGTTTCACATTAATTCAGTAACATTTCCTCGTGTTAATACTTGCTCATTATCAAATATGATGGTGGGTGGGGCTAACCTCAAACTGTTGAGCCCTTGATGAAAATGCCTGAAAGGGGGCTAGATGAAGCTCGTGTGGTGTTTCTCTGGTCTATTGGCCTCCAAGGGCATCAAGGAATCTACAAGGGGGAAATGAAATGGTGGCAGCCACGCCCTTGTGGCGGGGGAGGGGAGGAGAACATCTCTTCTAGGTTGTCTTCCTTAGAGGTCAGTCCTCGTGCAGAAGAGGAAGACTCAAGTGGCAGATTCTGGGCTAGGAAGATGGGGGAACCCTTCTTTCTCTCTTGGGTTCTGGGAGTCAGTTGGGGCTTTATTCTCAAGCATGGAAAGATCTGAACACCTTAGAGATAACTGTACGCGCTCCACACCTCCCCAACCACCACCCCCCCACACACCCCACCCCAGATAAACACTCATGAAGGCAAAACAGAAGTCAGGTAGGAGCTGTAGCCTAAACCAACTAGGACTGGTGTGGCCCAGGGTGGGAGGGACAAATCATATTTTTTATAGCACTTTCTTCCCATTTCCTCTCTATCTTAATAATTTATCTTTTTTTAAAGCGTGATTTCTGCCTCCGCTGGTTATGGGCTGAATGGCGTTCTCGCAAAATTCACACATTGGAGATGTCACCCCTAGTACGAGAGACTGTATTTGGAGTCAGGGTCTTTAAAGAGGTGATTAAGGCAAAATGAGGTCATTAGGGAAAGCCCGGACCTACCATGAGTAGTGTCTTTGTAAAGAGAGGACACAGAGACACACAGAGGAAAGACATGTGAGAACAAGGACACAGGGAGAAGATGGCCACCCACAAGCCAAGGACAGAGGCCTCAAGAAATCATCCCTGCCCTACCTTGATCTTGGACTTCCAGCCTCCAGACTGTGACACAAGAAATTCCTGTTGTTTAAGCTCCAATTGTCCCAGCAGCCCCAGAAAATGAATAGACCATACTGGAGAATTAAGGAAAGGTTCTAGGTTATTTTGGGGGGCCAATATTACATAGGTATCTCTTCTCCCATAGATGGAATGGTTATGGTTATGGAAGGCCCAGCCCACTGAACCTGAACCTTGGTCTCAGGCACCAAGGGAGGGAAACCAGAGTCAAAACAAACCAAACAAAGCAAAACCCAAGAAGCATCCAAGTGAGCGACTGGAGAGGTACTCAGAAAGAGATGGGGTCACTGTGAAGGGGACTGTCTCCAGCACTAAAGCCGGAAGGGACTCTTGCATTGAGTTAAAAATTGTTTAAATGGATGGCTAAGAGTCCATCCCGTGGCCACATCATTTTCTTCTTTCATTTGTGGCTGACATTTAGATTGCTTCCAATTTTTTATTCTTAGGGGAAAAAAAGGGCACGATTTTGTCTTTGTGCATAAAACTTCCTCTTTGTTTTTATAACAGTATAATTCACATACCATAAAATTCACCCTTGTAAAGTATACAATTCAGAGGTTTTCAGTAAAGTCACAGAGTTGTCTGACAATCACCACTATCAAATTTGGGAACATTTTTATCATCCCCCAGAGAAACCCCTTCCCCATTAGCAGACACTCTCCATTCCCCCCCCCATTCCCTCACCCGCGAGCAGATACTCATCTATTTTCTGTCTCTATGGACATCTGATATGAATGGAATCCTATACCACGTGATCTTTTGTGACCGGCTTCTTTTACTTAACAGTGTTTTCAAGGTTCGTCCATGTTAGAGTACTCCATTCATTTTTATGATCAAATAATATTCCACCATATGCAAACACCACGCGTGATGTATCCATTCATCAACTGATGGAAACAGCCACGTGCTTCCACTTTGGGGCTATTGTGAATAATGCCGGCATGGACCTTTGTGCACAAATTTCGGCATGGGAATGTTTCCCTTTACTTCCGAGTACGTCTGTGAGTGGAAAGGCTGGGCTACACGATCACAACACAGCCAACATTTTGAGGGACCGTCAAAGTATGTTCTAAAGTGGCTGGCCCATTCTATTTTTTATTTTTTTTAAACAAACCTTTGCTCTTATTTTTTTTAAGCTTATTTATTTATATTCCGAGAGGGAGAGAAAGTGTGCAAGCAGGGGAGGGGCAGAGAAAGAGGGAGAGAGAGAGAATCCCAAGCAGGCTCCGCACTGTCAGCACAGAGTCTGATGTGGGGCTCGATCTCACAAACCGTGAGATCACGACCTGAGCTGAAATCAAGAGTTGGGTGCTTAACTGACTGGGCCACCCGGATGCCCCTGGCCCATTTTATAATCCCACCAGAAGTGGAGTTTTTTCCATTTTTAGGATTCTTCTCACAGGAGATTTCCACTTTAAAGACTCTAGACAGGGGCTCCCGAGTGGCTCAGTCAGTTAAGCATCTGACCGGCTCAGGTCACGATCTTGTGGTTCATGAGTTTGAGCCCCACATCGGGCTCTCTGCTGTCAGTACAGAGCCCGCTTCGGACCTTCAGTCTCTCTCTCTGCCCCTCCCCACTCACGCCCTTTCTAGTTCAAAAATGAATAAACATTAAAAGAAAAGTAATAAAGTCCCTAGACACACACTGCCAAACCGCTTTGCTGAAAGGTAGCATGAGCAATTTTCCTAACAGCTTTCTTTCGGTGTCACTAATTGACATCTCTCACCCTCCGAGCCTGGCAAGAGTCTCGTTCCGTCCAGGGAGGTTTATCCCATGCGGGCATCACCACCTGCTCTGCCCACGTCTCCTAGCCCCATCCAGCTCTTCAAGTTCAATTTGTAAATTACCTGGGAATTTTCTCAAACACTCTTCACCTGTCAATGCCCTTCAAGCCTCTGAAGGTCAGGTACCATGTCCTCAATTTATTTTCTATTTTGGCAGAGCAAGCAGGGAAGGCATCTGCATATAGAAGATACTCAGTGAACGCTTTCTGACCACTCTTTTCAAAAGCACGTGAGTTGGGCAAATGGTACTTCATTAGTATGACTGAGAACAGTGCCCAACGGGACTGAGGTTCCTGCCTCTGGATCCTCTACTAGAGACTGAAGAACCTTTGAAGGCAGAGGAGCAGCCGGTTTGGGCTTTGCAATTCCCCCTATCACATAAGAAGGGCGAGGAAGCCGTCCTGGAGGAGGCAACTACCATGTGCCAGATGCTTTCGCAATATGCTTTATAATTTCCTTCACCTGACCTTCAAAAAAAAAAGTCCATGCAGAATCTGTAACCAAGTGCTACTGTTGTCATTTTATGCATAAGAACATGGGGGCCCAGAGCAGAATGCGGGTGTCCCCATGAGGGGATCCCAATTCCCTACAGTACGCTGCTTCCGAGGCCCTCAAAACTCTGTACCGTCAAAATTATAGGAAAAAAAGGAAAATATTCCAAATATGAAAGAAGCTTTAGTCTTTTACCGTTTTCCTTTAACTTTTATAAAAATTCTTTACCCTAAAAATGGTGAACACATTTGCATGTGATATCATTGTCTTGGTACCTAGGTTTTCCTTTGCAATTGATAGGAATCTTGAGAAATTCATGTATTATTTTTGATTTTAAAATACTCACTGTTTTCTTTTTATATACAATAGGATTTTTATTTTATTTAAAAAATTTTAAATGTTTATTTATGTTGGAGAGAGAGAGAGAGAGAGAGAGAGAGAGAGAGAGAGAGAGAGAGAAAGAGGCAGTGCATGAGTGAGGGAGGGGCAGAGAGAGAGGGAGACACAGAATCCGAAGCAGGCTCCAGGCTCCGAGCTGTCGGCACAGAGCCCGATGCAGGGCTCGAACTCGCGGGCTGTGAGATCATGACCTGAGCTGAAACTGAGAGTCGTACGCTTAACCGACTGAGCCACCCAGATGCCCCTAAAATACTCATTGTCTTCTAAAAATTAGATGTGCTGTGAAAGAAAATTAACAAAACAGTAATCATAAGAGAAAAAAATCAAACAACGGTGAAGAAAATCTGGCAGAAACGCGCACGAAAACTGGGAAGATGCACAGCACTCCTCTTGGCCAGAGAGAAATGCTTTAGCTCTTGAGGTGGGGAAGGGACCATTGTCTCTAAGCCTCATATCAACTGGGATTAGGCACCGTGCAGAAGCCAACCGCAAGAGAATGCCAGAATGTCAGAATATCAGAAATGGAAGGGAACTTGCTGGCCTCTGGGGGGGCTCAAGTCTTCCCCTCCGGGTCCCTAAGAGCCCAGAAAGTAGCGTAGGGTCTTTGGGTCCTTGGTACCAGGCACCGGCAACAGGGTATGGAGCTTCCCCGTGCTTTGGCAAGAAGGGAAAACCTAAGGATCTAGGGGAATGAGAAAATAAGTCCCCAACTATTTTTAATATTTCAAAAAATTGAGCAGAAATGTCATATCCCCAAGCCCCCCACAGACAGACACACAGCCACCCACCTATCTAAAACTCCAAATTCTGTTGCTTGACAAGGGGCACCTTGTGCATCGACACCAATCGTCTAATATTGACGAGAAGCTGCGGCAAAGGCCCTGGATGTTTACCACGCTCACTTCCTCTTCCTCCTGGGCACCCAGCCATACTAGCTTTCCCACGGTGGCCTCGCAGTTAGGTGTGCTGCTAAGCCTGACTTCTACCAAAGGGATGGGAGCAGAAGCGACAGGTGCCGCTCCCAGGCCCAGCCCATATAACCTCCACGAACCGTCTCCAGACCCTGTCCCTCATCCAGCAACCTTGGAATGAGAAGTGAGGACTGCAAGGTCACAAGGCAAGAGGAGCCTAGATCCCTGAGTCACCACTGGGAGGAGAGCTATCTGCTCATCAAGGGCACCTATTTAAAATTTTTTTAATGTTTATTTTTGAGGGAGGGAGAGACAGAGTGTGAGCGGCGGAGGGGCAGAGAGAGCGGGAGACGCAGAATCCGAAGCAGGTTCCAGGCTCTGAGCCGTCGGCTCAGAGCCCGACGTGGGGCTCGAACCCGCAAGCTGTGAGATCATGACCTGAGCTGAAGTCGGACGCTCGACCGACTGAGCCACCCAGGCACCCCCAAGGGCACCTATTTAGCATCTGCATGCATGAGAAATACTCTTGCCGTGCTAAGCCAGTGAGATTGGCAAAAATTATCTGTTAGAGTAGCTAGCATCACCCTACTTCACTCAAAGGTAACCAAACGGCGTAGTTTCTGAGTCAGAGTTGGTGCACTGGCCATCGATAACCAGCATTGTAACCAGGTAATGTGCGAGAATTTTCAGAGTTTAAAGTCTTCATCTCACAAATGGCTCAAATGAGAATTCCAGTAATTTGTATGAGACCACAAGAGCTGGGAGTCAGACCCAACATTTCTGATTTTCTGACGTGGGCTCTCTCCAACCCACCATTTGACTTCTACTTATATTTCACACATTACAGTAGTGTGGATAGTTAGTTACAAGCCAGAGGTAAATATGAAATAGCCAAGTATCCAGGCCACGCTGGGGGGAAGAAAGAAACTCAGAAAGAGCCTCCTCTTCCGTGTGCCTTTTGTTAATTATAAGGGAAAAAAGCATTTTCTCAGGGTGTTTCCCCATTACACACCAACTAGCAAGTCGGGGGCATAGTTGAGATTGTCTCTGCACCTCAGGAGAGAGAAAAAGGCATCTGACAACTATTACCTTGTTAGTTTTGATCTATGTCATTATTGTCATTATCTCTTTTCCCTCATAGTAAAAAAAAAAAAAAAAAAAAAAATCAGGTAAGAAATTAACAATCCACCCAGCATGACCTGAAGTGGATACAGAGTCATAATAAATTAGCCTTCACATTCATTGAGCACTTACTTTATATTAGGCACCCATGCCAAATACAAAACACTCTTTCATTGATCCACAGAAAGGGACTCAGGAAGTGACTGTTATTATGCCCATCTAACTGATGGCAAAACAGAGGTTCCAAAGGTAACGTAACTCATCTGAGGTTGTATAATGTCCTTATGCATTAGATTATCTTTGAGACCATCACTGATGACATGCCACTAAATGGCATCACATCACACTGTCATGTGATGATACAAAACGCAAATGCAATGTTTTCTAGCACCTCAAAAGGCCCTGAATTTTTCTTGTAACTTTTGGACTTGAAACAGAGGGCCACAAAGGGGCTGGGAGATATTTCAGACAGTTACAAATTCAGTGTATCAGGGTCACCAAGGACAGAGCTTAGAATCTTAAAAGAGAGTCTCAAATGGAAATAGAACTTTTCAGAAAAAAAAAAAAAAAGTTTGTTTTATTCAGTAAGGTCTTTTTGAATTCCTGGTTAGAAGGAAGTGTGAATTCTGACAAGGTATTTAAGAGAAGAATATGAAACACTACACACAGGCACTGGACTCAAGAGTTGAGTTCAAAGCCTCCCTCTGCCAAGAACAAGCTGTGGTCTTAATCTTTCTAAGCCACAGGTTGGTTTTTTTTTTGTTTTTTTTTTTTCATCTGCAAATAAAAAGGGTGGGTGGAAACAATAATACTTACCTCATAAGGATGTTATGAGGGTTGAATAAAATAATAAAATAAAATAATACTGCCAAAGCTTTTAGCTCACACCTTGCCTGGCTCCTAGATGATGCCTAACAAATGGTAGAGTTTATTTCAAGTGTTATTAGTTTCTTGTAAAAGGCAACTTTCCAAGTAATCCTGGAAGTTTCATTCAACTCAGACTGAACTCTGATTATATTCACCTCTGGTTTTTCTGTGTTTCAGTTTTTTGTTTTTGCAAAATTTCTAGAACTGCATGGCCAAGAGCTCAACATGGTGGTCACTAGCCACATGAGCCTATTTAAATTTAAGTTAATTAAAATTAAGAAGTCAGTTCTTCAGTCACAATGGTCACACCTTAAGTCTTCAGTACCCACATGAATTTAGTGGCTACCATGTTAGACGAACCAATGTAGACTAGTTCCACCATTGCGTGCAGTTCCCTGGGCCATTGTTGGTCTAGAAGAACAGAGCTGGAAAGAATTCAGGGAACCCATGCACTTACAGAGGCTACTTTGCACAAAGCTCTCATGGAGACAGGCTGATGGACCAGATGGACCAAAGGGGTCCTTCTGCATCCATGAGAATCTGGCACTCCTTGCAGAGATACTCAACTTTTCAGAACATCTTCCTGGATGGGTATTTCTTAAAGAATGACACTAGGTTCCCCTTGGTGGGAAATCTTGGAAACTAAGGTTGGTATCCTCAAGTGTTTGACGCCTAGCCAGGGCTTTGGACCTGAAAGGGTCCAAGTGAGACTGATACATGACAAAGGACACCATACAAGGGCCCTTGTGTGGATAAGATATATGTTGTGAAAATACCATTCAAGGAAAACACAAAACAGATAAATTGTGTGCCGAAGAATCAATGGTCCGAAAGCAAACAGGAGTATGAATTTTCTTTACATCTGTTCATCTTTTGCATTTCCCCCCACCAATATGACCATATTTTTACATAAAATATGTTACATGGGCATAAAATATGTTATATTCAGACTGTTGTTTTTTTAATTTGGAAAACAACACCTCAATAACACTTCTTTCTAAAAATGTTGTTACATTTCCAAGAAGCACTCAAAGGCTTTTATAAACACACTTTTATAAAACATATATGCAATGTTAAAGCAGGATATGTTGTGTGCCAAGAAAGCATTTATATTATAAATTTGTTTTGTTTTGTTTTGTTTTGTTTTGTTTTAAAAAAAAAAGCTAAGAAGAGAGAAATCCGTTGGATGCAATTAAATTATGGAATGGCAAGGTATTTTTCTTTCTTGTCTTTTTACAGTTCATGGTGCAATTTTATTTTTTCCCATTTTTAAAGATAATACAAATAGAGTTTATAAACTATTTTCTTGCTAAACAAAGGCAACCCATTAGCAGATGTGGGGGTGCATAAAAAATTTCTAAGGCTTTGGATTTTCTTCAATTAAATCACAGATCTTCAAAGCTCTCCCACTGGCATGTAACTGAGTGGTTCTGTGAGTCGCATGGACAATATCCTGAGTGCAGTTCTGGGAATATGGACCAGGGGAGACAAGGAGGGTGGCCAAGGCAGGGACACCAGGCCTCCCTAATGGTGTGTTGAAAACAATGCAGACGCCTCGCCAGGTAACAATGAATAGATCAGGATGGCTCCCTTCTCATAACATGATCTAGAATTTTGCATCAGGCTTGAAGTTTAAAGGCTCCACGCTCTTTCTTTTGTTCAATATTAGAACTATGCTTGCTTTGCTCCCCAGAATTCCCAAAGATCATCGGTAGTGATTCTGCCATCTTCTCTCAGAGTTTGGGAGGTAATTTAGCTGGTCCAAGAGAGCAGGCTAATGTTCTACAATTGCCACATCTATTTTAAGCTCCAATTTCCTATCATTCATTGTACTGGAGATGTTGATCGTGGTTCCTACCTGCCCATAGCCTCTTAGGAGGGCAATGATCCCAATTACATACACGACACTACTTCTCCCCCCTCGGCCGAAGTTGACAGGATAGCATCACAATGTCATTTGAAGCTGTCCAGAGGCCTGGGAGAAAAATTGAACTTACTGGTTCTCCACTTTCTAGCTTTGTGATCTTGTACAAATTATTGCAACTTTATAAGCCTCAGTTTCCCCAAGTGAAAAACAAAACCTGTGACACTGGCTTTAGGGGTGTGGTCAGTGTATAGTGAGATAGTGCATAACATAACATGGTCCCTGACAAAACACGGGCACTTGGTAACATGAGCTGCTGGTTTCTCTGTCATCATCACCACCATCACTCATATCAGTATTATCATCATTATCAACATCATCAGAACCCAGCTGAGTAGAAGAGATAAGCTGAAAGGCTTATAGATTCAGGGTTGAAAACACCATTTTGATCTATAGGCTACGCACTGAGTAAGCAGAGAAAACCAGTCTGCAGGGGAAGGAGAGTGACATAGGCAGGCAGTACCGGCATTTAGTGGGCAAGGGCCAAGCACAAGAAGCATCCTGTGTCCCACAGGACTTTCAAAATTCCTGCTGGACAATGTATATAAAGGTCAAGCCTGGAATCTAACTACACTTTACACATATAGAAACATGTTGTTTACGAGGGTTTAATACACCCCGAATTTTCCAGGAATGGATCTACTATGCAAACCAAAGAAAGGTCACAGTTTGTTTTGTTGGAAACTTGCTAAGAGTCAGTCACTGTGGTGGTTTCAGACATGGGTGTCAATTCTTTGACGCTATTCCCATCCGCAAGTGGGATCTATAAACTCATATCCTCCCCTCTTTCTACCCCCACCCCATATGACTGCTTTGATCAAGAGTATGGCGGAAATGATGCTGTGTGACTTTCAAGGCTAAGTTGTAAAAGCCCGGGGAGCATCTAGTGAGACACTTGTCCCTAGAGCCCTGACCGCCATGTAAGAAGTCTGAACACCCTGATGGGGCACCTGGGTGACTCAGTCGGTGAAGCGGCCAGCTTCGGCTCAGGTCATAATCTCATGGTTCGTGAGTTTGAGCCCCGTGTTGGGCTCTGTGCTGACAGCTCGGAGCCTGGAGCCAGCTTTGGTTTCTGTGTCTCCCACTCTCTGCCCCTCCCCACTCACATGCCTGCGCACGATCTCTCTCTTTCTGTCCCTCTCTCTCAAAAAATAAGTATTAGAAAGATAAAAAAAAATTTGAAAAAAAGAAGTCTGAACACCCTGAGATCACCGAGCTGGATCACCACATGTAGGCAGTCCAGTCCTCCATATCTTGGCCCAGGGTCCAGGCAGGTGAGTGAAGCATAGTCATCTTGAAAGTGACTTCCTTCAGCTTCAGCTCTTCCAGGGCCAGCCACTGGGTCCTCCCAGTTGATGGCCCAGCCATCATGGAACAGCAAAGAGCTCATCTTTCCGTGCTCTTCCTGAATTCCTGACCCATAGGACCTATAAGCATCACAAATGATTGTTTGGGGGTCACTGAGTTTTGATCGGTTATACTGCAGTTGGTAACTAGAAAACTCACCCTTTTGGAAAGCCATGTTGGCAGTACAATCCGACTACATCAGCGTGTCTTTGAGATCGTCGCATTCATGGTGATTCTACAAACGCACGGCCACTTCATTTTCTGTCTCTGCATTTACAGAGTATGCTACATCTTACTTTTTGTTTTAGGTAAATCACGTGCCTTGCCATATTCTTTCATATCTCAAGCATATCTCATATCTCATATCTTTCATATCTTTCATATCTCAGGCAGGGCATTATATTAATTTCACTTTGAATTAAGCATTTATGTAGGTTATACTATCTGGGAAGTTCACGTCAAGATAAGAAAATGGATGTTGTCAAAGATATTTGGTATAAAAAGAGACAGTTGGGTCCAATGGGTAGAAACCACCGAGCGAGGCCCTTTTTCCCCTGAGACCTGGAGAGGGCGCTCATTTTTGTCAGCCGCGTTTCTAGTTTCCAGAGATCTGGCTGGACTTTGTTTCTACTTCCTCAGTTCGGTGAGATTTTTGTAGTATCCCTGTAACCACCTGTTCTTAGCCAGCTTGGCTAGGATCTTTCAACTCAAGGAGTCGTGCCTAGGACGCCCTGTTTAGTTCCAACCAGGCTCTCCTTTTTCCTAGGCAGAGAAGATGAAGGCCCAAAGAGATGAAACCAAGCTGTGTTTCTTCTGGCAGCTGTCGGCATTACTTAGTCAGATCCAAGAGACAGTTGCCCTCTTCTTCGCCATCTCCTTGCTCTTGACGGAACTGTTAAAAGCCAGATGATATTTCTTCAGGTTTCTCTTAGAATCTTCCGTACATCGTTGTCTGATCTGGTATAAGCTTTAAAACCCAAATATTATTTCCTTGGGTTGCTCTCAGCATATCCTGTTCTTCTTTTATTGCTTGGTCTGCCTCTCTTCCCACTTTTTCCAGGCTCGCGTTGTCCCACGAACACGTCCCGCGTCGTTCACCCTTAGCAAGTCTGGGCTTGTCGTGTGCATCCTGGGTGTTACGTTAAGATGCCTTTTGACTTTCACATCAAAAGCACTGGCAGTTTGGGCGTCAGAAATTCATTTCTGACAGTCATTCATTCACCCCTGGGGTCCTTAAAAATCTCTGCCCCTGGGAGTATATTTTTAAAGTGTTCCTTGCTAAAATATAAGAAGCTTATAGATCTTACTGTAGGGAATCAGTGCCCATGCCCCAGCTATCATAAATTCTAAATGGCACATGCATTCCCTCAGTGTTTGCTGAAGGTCCTTTTTGGGGTGTTTTCCTAACCTCGCATTGATTACCTCCCTTGTCCACCAATGTGGGCCCCAACTGCCTTGTCTATATCAGATACTATCTGCCCCTCTGACGTAGCTGATTAGACTCAGGAAGGACAAATGATCAGGCTGGACCAATGAGAGTCTTTCTTCACGTTGGTTCTGAGAGGTCAGCAAGATTCTAGTGTAGTTTGGGCTAGGCACTTGAGAAATAAGCAAGTAAACAAACGAACAAATGCTGAGACCGTAAGACAGAGATATTCTTTCTCCAGAAAGATGGGAAAAGCTCTGACATTTGCAAGCATCATAAATAAAAGCCAGATAGAGGGTCCTGGTGCTTCGGAGTGCCTGGTTTCAGTACCTGGCCGCGGCCCAGGGCCTTTTCCCATAGGTCCCCTTAGACACTTTATAAATCTCCCCTACCTTTTGTTCTCTACAGCCAAATCAGTGATGTTTCCCTTGCATGCAAACAGTCTTAACCGATCCAGAGATTTTTCTTTTGGATCAGTTTCACGGTCGAGATTCTTGTATTATCTGAAAAATCAGTCCAAAGAAGTTTAACAGTAATTTCAGCATAATTTCCTGTCAAAGTTGGCCTAATATTTGGAAAAAGAATAGCAGTTTGGGAGAATATTCAAATTTGGGGATTTTGCTTTTCCTTAGGAAAAAAGACCAAAGAACGCAAAAGAGGGGAATACACAAGAAGGAAATTATAATTGTGGATTACAAAGTTCTGCCACACCAAACAGAGCGTGGGCAGGGAACTCACATCGTGGGTGAGCCGGTATCAGGTGGCACCAAGTGGGGTCTCTCTCAAGCGGCTTGCTGATGATGGGATTTGTAAAGCTTGGCTTCATGCAGACCCCAAATAGCCACCACAAAGTCCTTCAGGCATTGGCCCTGGGTTCGCAGCGTGTTCCAGGAAAAAGCCTGCTACGGTTTGAGTTTTGAAAAGCTCAGGGAAGGAAGCATAATCAAAAGAGCCTGCTGCTAAAGCAACCATTTCGGCTGCCATCTTTGTTTCTGCATGATAATAAGATAACTAGCTTTCCATGCCCTAGTGGGTTGTTTCTTGCTTTTTTGATGACTGTGGACCAGCTCTGTCCTGAGCAACCCAGAGACCTTCTCCACCATCCAGTGGCTGCTAGCACTCTCTCTCCAATCAGGGCTGAGCCCCAGCCTGGGGCAGGAGACCACTGTTTGTCCCTGGGCACTCTCCCTCAGCCCTTTGGGAGCCCTTTAGAGTTCCCTACATCTTTATACTCTCCTCCCATAATTCTTTAGCTTCCCCGGTTTAAATAGTAATCATAAAATAATAATAATAGTAATAGTAATGATAATAAAAGGCTTTGGATGAGCTAAATGCTTGGTCGTAAAACTATCCCAAGATAACTAGGCATCATGGTATTTGCAAATTCACTATCCCGGGGGCATCACGACCTTGGGGGATTCAAAGACTAAGTCTGCCAGTTGAAGAGTGCCATCTTTGGATTTTAGAACAAATAATCGACATGCCCCTTAAGAGATCTGTACTGGATCCCCGGTGCCAAGATTTTCTCTATTTCACAAATTACGTTTTAACTTTTCAAATAGAGACTACACCAGCTAGCTGATGATATCACACAATGGGGTATCATACTGACTTGCAAAAGGTGCTACAAATGTTTGGGCACGAAGCCAGATCTAATGGCTCCAAAGCTAGGCCTGCACCACCACCCTCCCCCACCCCAACCACAGACCAAAAGCCGGAAAATATGCTCCTTTATGAAAGGTGATATCCAAGGAAGGTAAAGCTTTAACCAGGCGCCTAGTTCTTATTGCTAGGCACTGAAACAGTTACATGTGTGAAAATACGGAGAGCAGAGAGTAGAAGGAGGCTCCTGACGTCTGCTTCTAATAAAGCACTAAGCCTCTGGTCCTTTGCCCTCCCAGCTTCCCACGGGCATGGCTGCGACCAGCTGGAACGTTCATCTTCAGGTATAATTTCATCACACGGAGGATGGAGTTGGTACCCCCTGAAGAAATATCTAGAGCCAGGAACTCCGAGACTTTACACCTTTAAGGACTAAATTTGTCAAAGAACCCAGAGCAAATTAACCTATTTCTCTACTCGGGAGAGAAGACAAAATATGTCCGTCTTCACTGACAAGGACTTCTGGCAAATTTGGATGGATGAAGCTTCGCGAGAAGACAACGATGGATTGTGAACTTCCTGAGGAAATGAATTTCAAAAGAAACCCCAAACATCACGAACCACAAGCTGCTTTGTTTCCTTATTCATGACCTTCATCTACCTTCCCTTCCATAAAGCAAATGGAAATGTGTCATTCTGATTAACGGTGATTGCTTTCGTGTCATACATCAACTGAAATGAGATGTTTTATCATGACAGATTTAAGGGGACATGGGCATATATTTAAGAGCACTTTTTAAAAAACACTCTTGATTATCCATGGCACTTAAAAAAAAATCCCTGTCATCTTCTTCCCAATCACCCCCTTTCCTACAGATTTTTAAAGGTAGAGAAATTACATGGCATTCAGTAGTAGCTGATTACTGCCTTGTTTGTGTAGCTGTATTATTTACAACGCTGTTGTAATAATGTTGACCGGTCTCAGGATTGTGATTAGCCAAAGAATAATCCTAGCTGACAAGCTCCACAGTGATTTTTCTTTAGAAACAGTACCCCAAACTCCTGTTTAAGAAGCATGTTTATGCAGCTTATTTTTTCCCTTCTTGGAAGCAACTTAACCTATGCAGGAAGCAAAAGAAAACTAAAACAATTTAGACTCAACGTGATTACTGTCACCATGATTTTTGAACATAACTTCCTAGGGGGTAAGGACAGTATGGAAGCCTGCAAAATGTTAACAGAAGACCCGCAGGGCAGGGATCATGCCATTGGTTTGCGACAGTATTCTTAAGGACTAGCATGGTGCCTGTTTACTATGTTTGGAACTCAGTCATTATCTATTGAATGTAATTGTGAAGGTTCAGCAAGGGATCTAAAACACACTGAAACTCATCAGCAAATGGTTATGGGAGAGGAGCAGATTGGAAAGTCAGTGCAGGGATGGATGAATGAATGAGTGAGTGAGTGAGTGAGTGAGTGAGTGAGTGAATGAGTGAGTGATTACATCCTCGGGGCTAATAACACACAGCAAGCAGACAGATGTAGTACGACCGTGATCTAGAACGTGAACTCCTTGGGGGCAGGAGCCACACCATTCATCTGACTGGCCAGCATCTAGCACCAAAACAGCTTTCAGTAATGCTTGGTGAATGAGCAAACAGGTGGAGAAACTGAGGAAAGCACTTCAGCCTAAACCTTTACTTCCAGGACAAACAACAGTGCCTGTATTTGTAATACATCTTTTTTGTTTGTTTGTTTTGTTTTAATCAATGTAAACTTAGACCAGAATAAGAAAAAGCAGCAGAATAAAAAAACAACCTGACAAGTATCAGCATGGTAAGGAACACAGGTCCTGGAGGTTAGCTGTGGGGACTGTCCACGTTTGACAGCTCCCACCTTCACCAAGGAAACATTCGCAACTTAGTTCATTTTAAGCTCGTTAGTGATGATGGCCACATTAGCTCTGATACTCATCACTTTAGCTAGCGGTATGAAGTACCCAGCATAGGTCTGGAACCTGAGAATGCCATCACCAAACAAGACGCAGACATATGATGATCTAGCAAGGGAGGCAGATGGACTTATGACAGTGAAGACTCCAGAGGAAACCTCCTCACTGGGTTTGGATGAAATCCATCCAAAGCCTTGCACACAGAGCAGTTCTAAAGGGTGCGTAAGTACTCTTGGTCCAGAGAAATAGAAGCTCTCCAAGTTTGGGACACAACATCTCCACAGGGCAGCTAGGGATGAGTAAAAGATTCTAAGTTAAGGCCAGGGAGGTAGAGAAGCTATTAATTGAACTGGCAAGGTTAGGAGGAGGATTTGGTTTGCGGAAGAAAATGGGTCCAATTTGGGGCATGTCAATTTTGAGGTGACAGAGGACATCCAGAGAGGAACGATGAGCAGAGAGTCAGAAGTCCATGTCTCAGGTTCCCACAGGGAAAGAATCTGG
The DNA here is from genome assembly GCF_027475565.1 of Acinonyx jubatus. Taxonomy (NCBI): domain Eukaryota; kingdom Metazoa; phylum Chordata; class Mammalia; order Carnivora; family Felidae; genus Acinonyx; species Acinonyx jubatus. The sequence continues at coordinate 10,047,608 of NC_069381.1, read as the reverse complement.
TAGGTATTTCAATTTTAATAGCATGTGGGGTGGCAAGTAAAGCCGAGGCAAGAGAACACAGAGAGAAAGAGGCAGAGGACGTAACCATGGGGGTGGAAAGGACACAAAAGGGACAGATGGAAGGTAGGAGGAAGAACAGGGTACCCTGAAGGCTCAGAAGAAAAGGAAGAGAAAGGTTTCAAGAAGATGGCAACACTCAACAGTGATGAATTTGGCAGAGTTTATGGAGGGTAAGGACTGAGGAAAAGTCATTAAGAAATGACCAAAGACCTTCAAGCATTGGGTGTCCATGGTTTGTGCTGAATGGGTTTCAGTGGGCTTCAACAGGTTATTTTGAATGATGGAAACCTGAACATAAGGGTTAAGGATGAGTAGTTATCGAGGCAGTGAGTTATAAATATTCTTTCAATATGGATTGATGGTTTTAAAAAAGAACATGCATTATTCATGTTACAGGATTCAACCGAAGTGCTATCGCCCTGTTACGCTTTTGCTAATCCCAACCAGAAATAAACTCCCATTCCTCTGCACTCTCATAACACTTTGTGTATATAGCATCTATCATATTATGCTTTGTACTATAATTGCCTCATCTTGGGTACAGTGCTCCTCTGATGCCTACCCAAGAGTCAGTTGTTCAAGAAATATTTGTGGAATGAATAAAGGCCCACATGCTTACAGGTCTGCCGGCCCAATGCGGCTCTTTAGAAGATTATACAAAAACTACTGAAGAGATAAACAGTTCAGTTGTCCTTTTTTTAACGTCTTAATTATAAAACATAACAGACACAGAAAATAGAATAGAATAAATCCTTAGTTTAATAAACCATCATAAGGTCAATGCTTTGTAGTCATGACCCAGGTCAAGAAACAGAAATCTGCCAGATATTCATAAACCCTCTACATGTCTATCCTTTTTTTTTTAAATATATATATGTATATATATATTTTTTTATTTTTAACGTTTATTTATTTTTGAGAGAGAGAGAGAGAGAGAGCGAGCAAGTGTGTGAGCACAAGTGGGGGAGAGTCAGAGAGAGAGGGAGACACAGAATTGGAAGCAGGCTCCAGGCTCTGAGCTGTCAGCGTAGAGCCTGACACGGGGTTCAAATTCACAAACCGTGAGATCTTGACCTGAGCTGAAGTTGGACACTTAACCAACTGAGCCACTCAGGTACCCCTTAATATATATTTTTAAAGTTTATCTATTTATTTTGAGAGACAGCATGTGTGCAAGTTTGGGAGGAGCAGAGAGAGGGAACAGAGAGAGGGAGACAGAGAGAATCCCAAGCAGGCTCTGCACTGTCAGCATGGAGCCCAATGTGGGGTTTGAACTCACAACCTGAGAGATCATGGTCTGATGCTTAACTGACTGAGCCACCCAGGTGCCTCTCTACAATTTCTTCTCCACCCCCTCAAAAGTAACCAGTGTCCTCCATTTATGGTGACCACCTCAGAGCTTTCCTTTATAGTTTTATAAACTGGGTGATGACAACCCTAAACACTAGTTTTGCCTGTTAGATTTAAATGCCTCTCTCTACATTAACCTATAGGTTGCACCTCTGTCCCTCCCCCCCTTTTTTTTTTCATGTAATTTATTTGTTGAAGGTGTCTGTCCTATAGAGTTTCCTACTATCTGGATTTCGTTGATTGCGTCTCCATGTATCTACAGGATTGACCATCAGGTTTAATTTTTGGCAAGACAACACATAGACCTCGTTGCATCCTTCTATCAGAGCCACATAATGCATGGTTGTCTCTTTTTTGACGTTAGCAGCCAATGATGTGTAAAACTTACATCCATTATTTCATTAGGGTTGCAAAATAATAGTATTCAAATTCAACCACTCCCTTTTTAGTCATTAGCTGGAATATTTCTGGAAAGAGAAACTTTCATTTACCTATGCTTTGTTTACCCAGGGTATAGTTCATACAGGAAGGCAGGATAAGAAGACTTTCTTTTGCACTATTTACCAGTTTTTAACATAATGAGTGGTTCTTTATTGTTCTCCATCTCCAAGATGGTAAATTAGTTTTTAATATTCTTATGAACTTGTGGGTTTAAATAAATCTGTTGAGCTTCAATCTACTCAAATTATTACCTTTATTGAACACGTATTATCTAATCTTGATCGAGTGGGAACATCTTTAACTTAGTTCCTAAGTCCTTTGGACACAAACTTAGTTAAGTATTTTAGCTCTCTTGCTAACCGGTATGACCCAATGTCCTAGGCTCACCTTGTACATATTCTGTACATTCATCTATTTTCCCAAGAATTCTCTTCTCCCTTTTATGGAAAATAGTATTTCAAGATCACGATCTGGGTCCTACAAATGTCATTGCTACTGGACTGTTGATCATTCCTAAGCTTTGTCCGTGCACATGGGTCTGATACTCCCAATTCAAATTCAGTACCACAGCATTTTACTGAACCCCTTCTACCTGGCATTCATATTGACTTTCTTTCACACCTAGAATCCTGATTCTTGAGGCCACAAGAGATTACAGAATTAGAATATCACATAATTGCTCCTGTGCTTTCTCTCACATTATATATGAAACAATCTCAGTTAGAAATAGCAATTCTTCTACCAAATATATGATTCTTAAAGACTGCTTAATATCCTCTTTCTCGTTTGCATTTTTACATTTTTTTTACATTTTTACAGTTATACTGTAGCTACATTGTGAGAGCATATAGACATTACATACTATACTTTCTCCCTTCTGACTCTCATTCAATCTTAGTTCCACAAGAAGATATAAATTTAGCACTTACTGTCAAACCATATGGCAATGGCTCTTTACTTATTTCAGTTGACTGGAATTTGCTATCTAGCAGATTCCTCAGAAAAAAACTCATGGGAAAAATGTTCCCCAGGTCACCGAGTTTGCCTGGGCAGTTTGTCTGCACCTTTCACTTGGAAGCCATTTTAGCTGGATATAAAATTCTTAGCACACATTTCTCTCCACATGTATCTTAAATATGTTACTCCATTTCCTTCTGTCAGGAAATACTGTTGTAGGAAGGCTGATGACACTTGATTTGCTTTCTCTTATAGGTGATTTGGTCTTTTTGCCTTGATGCCTAAAGTTTTTGTTTCTCTTGGAAGTGCAACAATTTTACCAATTTTTGCCTCAGTATTGGTCATTCTGGGTCAATTTTCTCAGGTATGTGGCATGTACTTTCAATGTAATTTCAAAAAATTGTCTTAGAAATATTTTAAGTTGTAGTTTTACTATTTCTGTTGTTCCCTTGTTTTGATTTTCTTCTTTGGGACCCCATATATTTCTTACAATATGTATGCTGGATCTTTTTTGTCTGTCTTCTAAATTAATCGTATGCTGTCAAACCCTTTTTAAAAAATCTTTCTTCTCTCTTATTTCTTACCCTTTCCTGAGTAATAGAACCTCACTTCTGAGTCTTTTAATTCTTAGGTATATGTTTTCTTTCTCATACTATATCATTTTCTTAGCATATTTTAGCTTTTTAGAAATAGTGGGTTATAGAATTATTTGAAGGATAGGTGGGCCTGTCTTCCTAGCATTCGTTTATTGTCTGTGGGGCATTGTCTACATCAGTAGATACTAGAATACTCAGTTGTTAAGATAAATGGGAATATTTAAGGAAAGGCACAGATGACCAGATCCTTCCCAGATTCCTTCCCAGCCTGTCCATCACGGAGAAATTTGGTGATCAATGATATACACATTCTGTCTAAATAAATCCTACAGCACCGTGCTCTGGGGAATCAGGTGACATGGCCTAACAAAATGAAAAACATGCCATGATAATCACAAAGCTCTAATTCTCTGTACCTCATACTGACCTCATGAATTGGTATCACATATGAAGAATTATTGGCATAATTTTCTGATGCACTTTCTGAACCAGATGGGGGGGGGGCAAAGAATAAGTCTCTAAAAGAACAAAAATTAAGCACAAATCTGAATAAAATAAGGAAGTAAGCCATACAACTATTTGAAGAAACACTGTTCCAAGCAGAAGGAAGAGTAAGGGCAAAGGCCCTGAGGTAGAAATGTGAACCAGAGCCAGGTCTTTGGACCATTTCTGTATTCACTTACATTCATAGCTTTGATGATCTCATCCAGTCTCATGGTTTGAAGCACCATTACACACTGATGATCCCCAAGTTGAAATTCAGACCTGCAACAATGCCAAATGCCTCCTCCAGCATCTCCCCTTGGATGTCCAGTAGGCACCTCGAACTTGGTATTTCCAAGTCTGAACTCCTGAATGCCACACCAAATCTGCTCACACCACCATGTTCATTCTGTCAGTAAGCGGCCACCTCCATCCTTCCATTTGTTATCTATTCTCTTTCACACATAATCCATCGGTAAATCTTGTTGCCTCTTAGAAAATATGCCTAGTCTCCTGACACTTCCACTGCTGCTGTGCTCATGTATCTCTCTTCTGGATCTCCACAGCAGCCTGTCAACCAGTCACCCTGCTTCTACCCCTTCTTTGCTCCCATAAGGACTATACTACAGTCAATTTGTTCCTTCTAAAAGTCAGCCAAGTCACATCACTCTTTGTCTTAAAACCTTCCACTAATGCCTCAGAATCAAACTCCTCCAAAGTCCGCATAAGGGCCTGTAAGGTGCCTTTCTAACCCAGCTGTTTCAACCACACTGGCCTCCGTGCTGATCCTCAAACACAACAGATATACCCCAGTCTCAGGATCTTTGCACTTCCTCTTCTCAGTCCTGAGTATTCCTCCCCCATATACCCTTCAGGTCTTTGTTCAAAAGAGGCCTGCCCTGATTTCCCATGTAAATCTACAATTCCTACCTCTGTGGCATATTCTGACATGCTTCCTGGCTCTATTTCCCTGTTTGGGCAGGAGGGAATGGGAGGCAAAGCAGGCGGGAAGATAGATATATTAGTAACACAAGAGAGGGGACTGGCATGGATCAGCAGTGATGCTGAACCAGCAGCTAAGGAGTGCAATAAATCCAACTCTGCACATCTGATACTCATAAAAGAAGATACGAGGGCTGTAAAAACATAAATGGTTTTCTATATCTACTTAAGAAATAATCTGCTAAAGGAGCCTTTAAATAGACAGAATTTACATATAAGAAAATTCTCCCAAGCAAAGATTGTTAAAGACAGGTATGTGTACCTTGCTTTATAAAACAAACACGTTCCTGAAAAGTGGAATGTACATTTAATTTCTAAATATCAGATGTCATTTTGAATTTATTATAGGGGTCTATTACTTGAAAGAATCCTAATGTAAAGTGAAGCATCAATATCTTCTTTAACTTCATGTATAAAATTGGACTTTCGTGTATTTGAAATGCATAAAATCAGGGCATAGAGGCCCTAGAATTAACTAGGTGGAAAGGTGGGTTTTCAGAGAACTTTTAAGGACAAGATTCATAAAATGTTCTACTACCAAGGATAGACAAGTATAATCTTTTTTGTTCCTGGAGGCAGGAAGATAGAAATAGTAAGATTCCCTGATTTGGGCCGGTGTTGGCATCTGACAACTAGATATAATGGAATCCCTTTGGAAGCACCTACCTGTTCTTATTTCCCTGCTGGCAGTCGGGATATTGCAAAATTTATCAAATAGGTCTCAGAGCTGGTGTCGCTTTCCATTCCATTCAAAGAGAATCATGATTTAGATCTTAATTAAAAACAAATCCTAACAAAATCTCCTTTTTTTTTTTTTCCTGGCTTGCTATCTGTGGTATACTGACCTACAGAAAAAGAGCCAGTTACTTAAAAGCTTTCTTTTGTTTTTCTTTAAAATGAAACTTTAGAGAAAATGTGTGATGATTTAACATAATTTCCCTCAATTTCTAAGGCTGTGAAAAGCAGTGCCTTGAAGCTAATGAACAGATGGTAAGAGAGAGGTTCGTAAATCACAGCTCCCCACCCACCCTCCCAAAAATACGGAGCCATCATTAATTTCCAAATAATAGTAAATCCTCACAAGGAATAATGCCAACCGTCTGCATAACGTAACTCGTGCCAGGCCCTGGTGTTACTTTGTCTCCAAGAAGAGAATTGGCTGTTGCTTCTAAATCATTTCACCAAAACATTCCTGGCGAACACCATCCCTACAACATCAAGGGCAGGAGTAAAAGCCATGGGGTTTTCAGAAGAGACATTCCAGCTGCCACGCAAAGGAGGAAAACCTGGAACCACAGACACAAGCATAAATGCCTACGGGGCCTATAGGAGTCTATAAAAATGTATGAATCAGGCTGGGGGTGAGGACAAAAAGAACCGGGTGAGGAGGACATGGAAATATGGAGCTTGCCTGTCTATGCAAATGCACTTTGATGGAACCACTACAAACCAAACAAAAATGAGGCAAACAAATAAAAATCTACTATACTAGCCAAAAAAGAAAAGCAGGTGGGATGGGTTATGCCTTGGGCTGCCATTTTGAATCCCTAGTGGAAAATCTATCAGGTAGTGGTCTGATAAACCAACTAGCTCTCTGAAAAGAAAAAGGCCTTGTTTATAGCATTTGCCTATTGTCATCGTGTAAATACTCCCGCCACGGCCAAGGGCAGGCTAGTCATGGCTTAACAGCTGGCAAAAATTCCTCAATGTTCATTAATGAGCTCTTTCGAGTCCATAATATATTGTCTGACACTGTTTGCCCTGTCTTCATGAAGAAAATTAAAAATAAAAAATAGGTTTGAATATTTGGATACTCTGACTCAATTCCAAAGAATCCTGTAAGATTTGGGTACATGAGTGCCTTCGGTAAATACACACTTATGGCAGAATTCCATGCAACCGGGGTTCTCACAGTGTTATCTGGGAAACTTCGCATGACCCCAAAACCCCTTCAGGGCATCTATTATTTTTATAGTAATCCTAAGATGCTCTCACAAGTATACAATGGAGTTTTCCTGTAGTTACATGGTGTGCATTATTGCAACAGATTAATTGTAGGAGCGGATGTACGAATCCAAATGCCTTCTATTAAGCCACACATTAAAGAGATTTGCAGAAATATAACGTAACACCACCCTTCCCAGTATTTTTGTTCAGTAGGATACAGTAATTTATGGATTATATTATTTATGTTAACATAAAATGGGTTTATTTTTCTAAAATGAATTAAACAATTAAACATTCATCAGTTTTGGCGTGCCTAGGTGGCTCAGTCGGTTAACGATCCAACTTCGGCTCAGGTCACGATCTCACGGCTCGTGAGTTAGAGCCCTGCATTGGGCTCTCTGCTGACAGCTCACAGCCTGGAGCCTTGCTTTGGATTCTGTGTCTCCCTCTGCCCCTGTGTCTCTCTCTCTGCCCCTCCCCTACTCACGCGCACTCTCTCTCTCAAAAGTAAACATTAAAATTTTTTTTAATTAAAAAAGTCATCATTTTAATTGCTACTATGGTAAATATCGATGGATTGAATGCACACAAGTAAAAACTCTTAGGGGTCCTTAGTAATTGTTAAGAGTATAATGGGTTGGTTCTAAGACCAACAAGTTTGAAAACCACTGCCATACAATAATCCGCGTCCAATGAACGCATTCAAGGGAGAAAAAAGACCTAGCCTCTCCTGCCCACAGATGTTTTGCCTCCACGTAGCCGGCATCCCACTGGAAAATGATTATATACGTAAGTGTCCTCCTCTCTCATCAGGCTACGGGAGCCAGCACCACCACTGGCCCAGAGCAGGTGTGCATCTCCTTGCTGAAAGCGTGAACAGGAACATCAGAGGGAGACATCCAACCTAAGAATCAGTCACCCAGGATCTCAGACGCCCAAAAAAGTAACTGCTCATCTGCAAGGGCAGCCCTTCGTAGGTGCCAACAGGAGAACTGGTCTCACCCTGGTATCCACGGCCTTATCTTGGTACACACACTGCCATCACTTAGGACCCAGCATCGCCATGCAGGCCACCTTGCATGGGTATGCAGACCCAGATGCGTGTTAATTACCAGTACTGGACTGCTACACAAACAACCACAATTATCTACTCTAGACACACGCAGGGTTATCTTGATATTCACTTGCCTATAAAATTGGAATGTGCATCGAGATCTGTAGACGAATCGTCAGTAGTAAGTTTCCTAGGGTCGTACTTGCATTATAGTTATCTACAATAATCACCTGCTTATTTAAAGTGATGTTTGTGCCTTAGTTTATTATCACCCTTATCACTATAAAGGAAAACATATATAGACTTCAGAAGTATTTGTGAATGGCAGGCAGATTTTTTCAAAAGTTACAGTTGCCCGGAAGGGCAAAACCATAGGGTTTTGGTTCCTGTGAGCAAGAGGGACATATATGGAGACGGGCGTGTGCTGGGAAAAACACCCCCCCGGGTCTTTCATTTCCACGTGGAGGGACCTCCAGGCCTTTTGGGCAGGCCCCTCAAACACTGCATCAAGGAGTAGAGAGCAAGTCAGCTAGCCCTGTTTCTCAACGGGGTGGAGCTGGTCCAGCAAATCTGCAAGCATTCTGCATGGGTTCTCGTCTCTTCTTCTCTTCCCTGTCTGCACTGGGTCAGTGAGAGGCTGTGGCACCGGGTAACCACATATATATGGACTCTGAAGATCCTAATTTCCCTCAGTGGCCTGTCCCCCGTCTAGACTGGGAGTCCAAGGGAAACAGAGCAGAGAGGGTGAAAGAGTACTGCAGTTGCATAGCAAAGCCATAGTCTGCAAACAGCTTTATCCAAGAGGGACGTGGTGATGTCCACCTACTGGGCCCCTACGTTCAGTTCTCACAATGGCTCCGAAATTAAACACAGGGAGGCAGGAATGTCACTTACGAACCTCTCGGAACCCCCAAGGGAGTCGGGGCTGGCTAACAAATGACTGGAGAGGCAGCCCAAGCGGAGGCAAGACCACAGATCTGGACTCAAACCCGGGGTATAAATCTGCCTCGACTTCTACCTAGCTCTGGGAGCCCCAGGGCAGGTTGCCGGCCTATACCAGCCTTTCCTTCCTCACTAGTTAAGTGCAGAAAATTATACCCACAGTGCAGCATTGCTCTGAGGCTGGAAAGACAGCGCACGGCCCGGGAGAGTGCGTGCCCTTAGAAGGCACTCAGGACACCGTGCCCCTTCCTTACACTCCCACAATCTGCAGTCACGAAGTGACTACTGTGTTTGTTAAGTGCCTCTCTCCCACCCTTACCGTCAACCCCATGAGGGGAGAGCCCAGCAGCTGCTTGCTTACCCCCGTCTTACCAGAGACCAGCCACGGTACCTGGCACGCAATAAATGCTCCGTAAATTTTGAACGAATGAGCTAATGAGTGGGACTTATTATTTACCGTCCCCTGAATCACTTTAATGGATAATTTTGTAAGAGCTATTTTTCATATAGCCTTGAGCGCTGGCAACTGTGTGGGTATGTTTACATGAGAAACACTTCAGGATGAAAACGAGGATCTGATTTTTAAATGCAGATAACTAGCACCGGATGACCAGTTTGCCACCTTTCTGCGAACCATTAGCCTCTGTCTCCTGCGCGCCAGGGGATGGAGAAGTATCATTATGGATACAGGAGATAATCCTCGTTTGCTTTGGTATTAAATCAGCACAAACAGCATGGACACTCTTTTTAGTCTGCGGTCAGATTGAAAACAGATCAAAGCTGAAGCTAACAGGGCACGTGGCTCCAGTAAACGATACTTTTAACTGATGGGAGGGGAACGGGGGTCTCGGGAGAAATCTTTGTGAAGCTTTTGCATCGGGCGATTAGAATAGCTTGTGGCTCAGGCCCCAAAGCAAGTTCTGACACCTCCGTTATCTGCGGCCGGCCGCTATGAGCCCCTCCCTGGCCTGTCCATTTCCATCCATTTGGAACCCCTAAGTGTGCACACTGCCCCACAGAAGGTCTCATAACGTCCTCTGGCATTTGACTGGCCTTGACCTTAGCACAACGTGTTTCCTCTCGGGTGTTATAATGTCCCTGGACACAACAAAAGGCCTGCTGTAGATGCTGGGTTCAAATCTCCCGGGGTGGGACTAGGGTGAGGTCACCTCGCTTCAGTTGCAAAATGCATCACCTTACCTCAGACGCAAAATGTAAGGGATGCCAAAAAAAACCCCAATCAGTGATCGAGGTAAAAGACACTCAAATGCAATTAAAAAAAAAAAAAATCAAGATTGATAAAAAACAATCCATGAGGTATGAAATGCCAAAATTCAAAATAGAAGTAGGATCAGACACAGTGTTAGGTGAAGCAAGTGAGGTCGCCTACAGGGCCGGATCCTGTCTTTATGTCAATTTTGGTATTGTGGTCATCATGGCAAAGCTTTGAAAAACATGGCGCCCTGGTTTGGAGAGCACATTCACAACTGCCATCAGCAGGTGGGTTTGACATTCTAAAGGTCAAGAACTTGGCAATAAGCCATCAAATCCTTTAAAAGTGTTCATTCCCTTTGACCTCTAAGCAGCACCTCTAGCAATTTATCGTAAGGGAAGTTCTAGAAATGCATACAAAGATTCATTTACAGTGACATTTATCACGGCGTTATAGCACAAACCTGGACACAACCTTAATGTCCAGCTACAGGAGACTGGTCACCCCAACACCAACACAGGCACGTGATGGCCTGTTATGCAGCTGTAATACTAGGAAACACCTACAGTTTTCTTCCTGAGTCAAGAAAATCCCAGTTCTCCACTGTGTGTTTCTTTCCTGGGAGCCTCCTCTGCTACTCACATAGAACACGTCACCTCTGGTCACAAGATGTGTGGGTTTTTCCCCCACACCAAGTAATTCTCCACACTACCAGCTGGACATCCTATATTTTTTTTTACTTTCTGAGAGAGAGAGAGAGAGAGAGAGAGAGAGAGAGAATGAGAGAGTGAGCATGAGCAGAGGACAGACAGAGAGCGAGAGGGAGACACAGAATCTGAAGCTGGCTCCAGGCTCTGAGCTGCCAGCACAGAGCCCAATGTGGGGTTTGAGCTCACGAACTGTGAGATCATGACGTGAGCGGAAGTCGAACACTTAACCAACTGAGCCACTCAGGCACCCCTGGATGTCCTATAATTTAACTCAATTCTCATACGGTCTACCTGGAGAGAGTGTCAGATTCCACAGGTGAAGGGTCTGGTCCCACAAGACAGTCCCCACTTCAGATGTCAATTGCAAGGAGTAAGACCCCAGGTTACCCACAACTTCTGTCCATTTGGCCACAAATTGAAGGTTGCCCTTCGTGATTAATTTTCTAGAGTGGCTCGCAGAACTCAGGGAGACAGTTAACATTTACAAGTTTATTGAAGGATGTGATGAAGGATACAGAGAAGCAGCCAGATGAAGAGACACATAGGGTGAAGTCTGGAAGGGTCCCCCACACAGGAGCTTCTGCCCCTATGGAGTTGGGGTACATCACTCTCCCTGTGTGGATACGTCCACAAGTCTGGAAGGTCTCTGAAACCCAAACCATTGGGATTTTTATAGAGGCTTTATCACATAGTCTTTCCCCATCTTCTCAAGAGAATGGATGGTGGGGCTGAAAGTTCCAAGTTCTAGTCATGGCTTGGTCTTTCTGGGGACCAGCATTCTTTGACAAGAATGGGAGACAGGGGCCATATACCTTCTACTACCCCCAAGCAGCCATTAACAGTTCCATTTGGAAGAGTGCTTCATGGCACGGGAACAGGCTCATGGAGTAATGTTAGGCTGAGTAAGCACAACACAGAGTATACAGACAAAGGATATTCAACTAAGATCAAGGGGATGATGTCTAATCACTGAAGACTCTACAGCAGTTACCATGACAGGCACATGGCCACACAGCCCACAAACAGAAGAAGACAGTTTGGCCCCAAGATGTCCTCTCCTCCACTGGCGTGGTGAGGCTGTTGCAACGTACACAGAGCAGGGAGAAGTAGAACTTTTTCTCTTATTATTAACTGAAAAACAAAACTGCAGGCAAAACATAAACACAGCTACACAGTCTCATTCCTGCAGGCACTTATATGCCCTCAAAAACCAAAAACTACAAAGACAAAACTATGGGAACTAGAAAGCAGGATAAAATATTGACCACTTGTATTTTCCAAACATTCTTTTACAAAGTTACATTACTGCAAAAATTGAAAAAAAAAAAAGAGGTAGGTGGGAATTTGGTTCTGTATTTATTCCACTGCTCTCTCATTAATTTTAAGTATGTGGATATACTGCCCATGCAGTAACGCTTACCTATTTTTGGAGGGAGTTATAATTAGATATATGCGTTCACCAGTAGATTAATGGGTTCAAGCAACACTGGCTACACAGAAAATCTTGTTTTCACCACTGCAATGTATTGTTTCCACTAAAAAGTCTTTATGATAAATTAAATTGGAAATTTCTGTCTAGAAAGAGTTAAGATGCTATCTGGGGCCATGGCACAAAGGACACTGCCACACAGCAGGTGCACAACCATGCTGCCTATTTTTGTCTCCTCTTGACAAGCCCCTCTGCCATTGCAGCTTGACCCAACTTTTGGATCTTCTTTCAAACTCCAATTTCTCACTCCTGATCCTCAAGGACTTTGCTCCCTGTGGCAGAAGGGAGGCCAGCCGACTACCAAACGTGTTCCCTCTTAGTCCTGAGAGCGCAGCTAAACTACATTTCCCAACCTCTCTTGCAGTTATCGCAGCCATGTGGCTGAGTGCGGGCCAGTTACACGTAGGCATATGCCTGGATGCCCAGGCATGGCCCATCCAAGCCTCCCACATGCCATCTCCAGCCTCCTTCCCATCTTCTAGTGAATGCAAAGGAGGAAGCCATGAGACGAAGGGTGCCAGGCCCCTGAATGACCATGTGGAAGGCCATGCCCTATTTTGAATTTCCAAGATATCCAGGAACACCTGTTTTGCACTGCATACTGGCAGGAAATCAGCCTTGATTGGCTATGTTTCTGAGATTTCAGGTTTATCTGTTACAGCAGCTGGCATTCTCTAATACACTTCCCTCTTCTCTATTGCTGAGGTTTTCTAAAGGCTAAAAGAACTCAGCTCCAACATTTTCTTCTCCCACTAGGTCTCATCTGTCACGTGAGCTCATGTGAGCTGCACCGGTTTAAAAATGCCATGGATTTACTACTTAACGTGCCTTGGCAAAAATTAGTCCAGGCCTGGGGCGCCTGGGTGGCTCAGTCGGTTGAGCGTCAGACTTCGCTCAGGTCACGATCTCACGGTCCGTGAGTTCGAGCCCCGTGTCAGGCTCTGTGCTGACAGCTCAGAGCCTGGAGCCTGCTTCGGATTCTGTGTCTCCCTCTCTCTCTGGCCCTCCCCCCGTTCATGCTCTGTCTCTCTCTGTCTCAAAAATAAATAAATGTTAAAAAAAAAAAAATTAGTCCAGGCCTTGTCCATTCTGTATTTCTGGAATTATAGGTGTATAAATAAAACCCTCTTTTTGTTCCAGAAGTTGAGCCCTTTTGTGCATTTGTTTGACACTTTTCATTAATTCTAAGGCCACGTGACTAAATGTGCCACTCGCTCATTTTTCACTTATAGGAACAGAGGACAGTACATCAGAGAAAAGGGAAGAGATAAAATCAAATCTCCTTGTGGAACAAGGAAAAAAATGCAAAAACTCTTGTCCCACTTTTAACATGCCATCACTTGACCTCAGTTTTATTTACTATTCAAAGGCAGGCTTTAGCAGTTTAAAAGCCGTGTAATTGGACCATCCTCCTTTGAAGATAAAGTCGCCTACAGTAATCCTTTCCCTCCTCCGTGACTTTTTCTTCAGAGGACAGGTATGACAAATGAATCCTGGCACGTCCTGTACAAGGTTATAGATCAGAAGTGTTCTGCTTGTTTGTGAGGGGAAAGAATAACAACAAAGAAACCGTTTCCGGTGATTGTTTGGGAAATAATGAGGAAGCCAGGACAAATTGGGAAAGAAACCTTAGTTTTAATAAAAGGTTTCAAAAGGAACATTTCCCCCCCCCCAATGGCTCCATTAGTCTTACATGTATTAGTCCACTTTCTCCTTCCTCAAAAGCAACAAGCTATAAAATAAATGGGCAAAGCTTCCTTCCTTGGTTTTCTATTGAAAGTTTAATTTGCAACACACCCAAATGTGCGTCCTATTCCACTGTCTGGAGGAAATTGATGGCCCCTCTCTTGTGGCAGGTGTGTAGGATGGTGGTTAAGGAGAGGGCCATTCATTTCCCCCTGTGACAGGAAGCCAACCCCAACGGCAGCCGTAACCACGTGTGCCCCTGTTGCTATGAACATTTGGGACACTAAAATAAATTGATTGCACCAAAAGATTCTTTCGCTCTCCCCACCACATCATCTTAATGGGGAACTCATACCACTCTGAGCTGCGTTTACTGCTGAAACAGAACGATGGCTTCTAAAATTACCCCAGCACGTACTGAATGGGACCTAAGTTTATTGGGTTATGAGACAACATTTTGGTTTTAGTGAAGGCCATCCTTCCAGAAGGCCTTGGATTCCGAGGCAATCATGCCTTTGTCAGATCCAGGGATATGAATCTCTGCTTTACGTCAAAATCTCTCTTTCCTCTGCTTGAAATACCCTCATTTCTGAAATTCCCAAACACGTCCTTATATCCAAAACGAAGACTGAAGAGTGTTACAGATCCCAGATGCGAGCAATTAATACAAGTCAAAACCAAAGAAAAGGAGAAGGGAGTGAAGACAGACGGCTGCAGGTTAACCGGTATACACACGGACGGGAAAAGTCTCACAGCTGAATGTGGCTGCACCCTGACGCTGTTCTGTATGACCCACTTCTGATTATTTACTGACCCCCCCCTACTATGCATAGGCCCTGGACAGCCCCTCGCGCCCTCCATTCTCCCAAGAGGACCTGCCTGATGCATTATTCAGTTAAACGCAACATGCTTCTATCCGAACAATTCCTTGTTTGCAGAGCACCTGCTCTAGTCAAAGGCTTGCCTATCTCTGATCAGGATTCTTCCCTGCACGTGGTTATTGCGAACTTCAGATAGGGAAGTGTGAGTACACCCAGGGCAGTGTCTTGCACCAACGTATGTCCTTCTTAATAATAGCTGCCTCCCTCATTACACTCCTGAGGCTGCTAGCTAAAATAGTAGTGTCCCATTTTTTGAAGACACGAACACCGGCCCTGGAGATTAAAGGACCTTTTGGAAAGTCACCTAGGAAGTTAGTAGTTGGATCGGACTTGGAACTTGTTCTTTACACCCCCTCCCTGCACTGCCCCCACGTGCAGGGGGCATCTGGGAGCTCTCAAACTGTAAGGGAGAAGCTCCCCTCTCGATAGGCTTGATCACCCATAATGCCCTGCGTCGGGCAAGATCAGATCAGCAAGCCACATGTTTGGAATGCCTCCCGTGAACTTCCCCACACTTCCTTCACTAAAACCTCAGGAGAAGAGCTGGTGGAAACTGATGGGTGTTCCAAAGCAACCCCACATGTAGCAAAGGGCGCCCACGTCTCCTGCGGCTCAGAACTAGCTGAAGAGGACCCAGGAACACAGCACGCAGGGAAAATGCCGGAGTTTCTGAGTCAAATGCCTTGGTTCTAATCCTGCCTCCCGCATTGACCGCATGTTGCTGTCTTGGGCAGGTCGCTAATGTCCCTCTTCTCTATCGTCCAATCATAACATGGGAATAATTTAATATGTACCTCGACAGGCTGCTAAGGATGAGATAAATAAAAGTGCCTCTAACAGTTTGGCATCTAGGAAGCACTGTGTATTTGTGAAAACAAAAAATTGAATAAAATAAGAGAGGCACGATGTGTAGGGGCAGGGAATCTCACTTGGCTTGCTTAGATCAAGTGAGCCGGTGTTAAAGGGAATTAAGTATGGGGTAAATGTCTGCTGGGGCTTTGTCCTTGCAGCCCAAACACAAAGGGCCCTTTCAGAAGCAGCCAGGCCAGCCCAGGGGGGGATGTTGGCAGGGGAGGGCGGCCTCACCTGCAAGACCACGGCCAGGCTCTGCCAGCAGCTCCAGGGCAACCGGGGCCCGGTGCCAATCAGACGTCTTATCTGAGTTCCTGGGACTTTTGAGGTTCCTGAACTAGAGAGAGGACTGGGTGCCACCAAGAGCTCCCTGCACATTCTCAACCATGAAAATGAACTGATCTACTCCTGAGAGAGAGAGACTAGGAAAGCGGGAGAAGGAGGAAGAAAGAAAGAAAAAAAAGGCCAGAGGTTTACCTAAAAAAAAAAACAAATAAAAAAAAAATAATAAAATACAACGTGGTTCAAAAGGAACGTCAATGACAGACATCTGGGAGCCGATAATGTTATTGTCGGTCTCAAGACGCCAACACCAGATCCCCAAAGGGCATCGTTGCTCCTCATTCATTACCTCACCTGACACCCACCCCTCCCCCTGAGGTGGACTGGGCTGGGACGCCCCACGCACCAATCAAGTGACGAGGCACAGGCGTGTTGGGGGCACCCTTGAGGAAAGCCTGTGTGTGAGCCACAAATACTAATGATGCTGCCAGAAGTTCCGTGGTCCTCAATGGAGCCAGCCAGCTGGGTGCTTTATCTTTCAAAAAGATCTCATTAAAAAGGAGGAAAGAAAAGAAAGAAAGAGGCAACCCAAGACCATTGGTGGGCATTCGCTTCCAGCACAGGTGCGACAAGGGATTATGTTACAAACCGATGATCTGAATAGGACAGGCATTATTTCACTTCGGAAAATAAATGCAGCAAAACAACAGACCAAGTAAAGGACAAGATATATGCATATAAGTTATATGCATATAGGCCTTATATGTAGACACATGTATATGAATATACTTAGATCATGAAGCATATACCATATAACCCAGTCTATGGTAGCATGTTTTCTGCATTTCACATATGTAGTCTGAAATATATTACAAAGAACATATATCATATACAACATATGTATTCCAGGCTCATTCTGAATCTCTAGGAGACTAAGGGTAGTTGGGCAGAATAAGAAATATTAATGAGACACATTTTTTTCCTCTCAAACTGGTTTTTACTTGTTCTATATAGGGGGAGAGCTCTCCCGTACTGGTTATGAAAATAATACATCTCACTGTAGAAATTCAGAAAAACGAAATGAAATAAAGAAGAAAATTAAAAATCTATTATCTCACTGTTCAGAGATTGCATCTGCCGACATTTCTGTGTGTTTCCTTCTGGGCTTTTTTTTTTCTTTTTTCTTTTTATTTACCAATTTATCACAGACATGTTTCCATGTCAGTGAACATAGATCTACGTAATTGTGTTTAATGGTTCTAGACTATTCCACTCTAGGGATGTGCCAAAATTCATTTAGCCAATCAAATATTATTAGATTTGTATGTGGTTTCCAATTTTTCACTGTTACAATCGTACAAGCGTTAAGTTTTAAAATAATGCCCAAACAGGACTGCGTGGGACATGCATGGAGCCAGAGGAAAGTTAAACAGTGTGTGAACAGTGCCCACTTTTATCTGTGATAGGGATGACACAGAGCAGTCACCTGGGTCACTCCAGGCAGTGGCCTCCCCAAATTTCAGCTGCGCTGTCTCCAGCGGAGTCAGGCAGAAGGAAGACGCCGGGTACAAAACAGCTTGCGGAATTCATCGTCTGTCCAGCAGCCAAGCCTGAGACCCATGTGGGATCTCAGCTCTCTCCTTAACTGACCAAAGCGGGCCAGGGGGCAGAGGTAGCGGGAAGAAAGGCTGGGAGCTTACTTACCAGCCTTAATTTCTCAATGGGCTTTTGCTGCAAGCTCGCTTGGTAACCTTTCCTGGGAGCTGCTCGTAGTGAAGTCTTTCCAGATACTCCAGTAAAATGTCTCTTGCTGCCCTTGTGCATGATGTCTCTTCTCCAGTCCTCAGAGAGCGTCTTCCAGTGTGTATGCAGGTGAACAAGAAAGACGTGAGCCCTGCCTTCATGGAGCGAATTAATACCTGAGCACAGGAGTAATCAGGTAATTGAACGAAGTTGTTGAACCCGTGGTAGGTTCTGGGGGTGACAGGAATACTGGTGGTGAGTTACATGGCACAAGGTGGTCCGCAAGGCCACTCGGAGCAGTGACAGTGAAGGTGAGAGCCCAGGACTGGAGGACACAGTTGTGCCAAGTACCAGACAGAGAGCCATCCACATGCAGGAACCCCGTCTGCAAAGGCAGAGGTGGGGAGAGTCCCCTCCATGGAAAGGAAGGTCCCTGGGCAACTGGGCAGGGTGTGGGACAGGGGAGTGGCATGGTGGGAGGGTGACCAACTCATCCAGGTTTGCCAGGGACTTCCCTGGTTTTAAAACCTAAACTCTCACATCCTTGAAAGCCCTTGGCCCTGGGCAAACTGAACACCGGCCACCTTCCCGGCATGGTGTTCAGCACAGGGACCTCCAGGCAGCTGAGGAGAGTGTGGATTTATTCTAAATTCGGCGTGTGTGTTGGGGGTGGGGGGCAATGAGAGTTTCAAGCAGGAGTGTGAAATGATGTCAGCAAAAGTGCCAGTGATATGCTCAAGACAGTAAGACAGGAGTCATTCTTGATTCATTTCTTCCCCTTTCCCCTGCACCCTCACCCTGCCCCTGCTGTGTCCCCAACCCATCCACCTCTCCAGTCTCCGTATCACCGCTCTACTGCGGACTGGTTAAAAGCCAGGGCTCTGAGGCCCGAGGACCCAGGTTCACATCCCAGCTCTGCCACCTACTGGCTGGGCGAGCTCAGGAATTCTCTGTGTGTCCATTAACTCATCCGCCAAAGGGAGGTAACGGAAGGGTCCTGGGGGGGGGGCAGGGAGACTGAATAAATTGACACATGTAAAGTAGTTAGTGCGTAGCACTTGGCAAGCTCTCACAGTATGAGACTGTCCGCCTCCTGAGGGCGCAATTCAGGCAGCTCCCCACCTGTTCACCGGGCTTCTGTGCTCACCCCCAGCCCAGGAGACCAGAAATGGCCTTGTAAACAAATCCAATTTTTGTCACCACCCTCCCGCCTTCTGGAAACCCTTCGGCGCCTGCCATTACTCTTGGAATAAAATTCAAGCATTTTCCCGGACCTCCAAGACCCTTGGTGATCTGAGTGATACCAGCCTCTCCCTAGTGGCTTTCCCTTTTTTTCCCCTTTATTTTTGATAACTTGAAATGGCTCATGAGTTGTTGCTGCCACTACCATTATGACCGTGAATTATCCAACCCTGCGTCGACCCGTCCGTTGCTCCGTCTGGGGACACCTGACTTCCTACTTTGATTCCTTTATGCTGCACTCTGGGAGAATTTCTCCGCCTGGCATTCCTGTTCTCTCTCAGTCTTTGTGAAGCCCTTCCACATCTCTTCAGCCTCTGAATGGTTTTGGACTTGCCCAGGGCTCAGTCCTGGGGCCATTTCTTTCCATGTTTCCACCAACTGTCTGGATGAAATTGCCCAGTGTCACGACTGAGTGTCTCCAGCTGGGTTCTTTTCCCTAAATGCCAAACTTCCCACTTAACATCTCCAATTGGAGCATCCTTCCAAGCATCTCGAACACATGTCCGAAGCCAAACTCTTGATCCCACCCTTAGTGATGCTCTCCTTTCCCTCTGCTCCTCCCTCCTGATAGTCTTTGTCCTTACAGTTCCTTGGGTTCTTCTGACCCCTTTCTCTTGCTCACCTCACATCCAGTAGGTCAACAAATTTTCTTGGCATTGCCTACAAAAGATTTCCGGGAGCTGACCATTTCTCACCACCTTCAAGAGGCAATGGTCCAAGCCACACTGCTTCTTACCTGGGTTATTTCCACAATGTCCTAATTGATTACCTAGTTTCCACTTCTCATCCCCCATAGTCGGTTTTTTCCAGAACAGTCCAATCATTCCTTTTAGAATGTTCAGTCAAGTCAAATCAAGCTCTTTGCCTAAAGCACTCCATGGCTTCCCGTCTTGCTCAGAGCAAGAGCCAGAGTCCTTCAAAGCCATAAGTAATCTGCCCTGTCCCACCCCCCTACCATTCTGATTCATTTTCTAAGGCACTCACACTTTGCTCATCCTACTCCAACTACGTAAGTCTCCTGGTTGTTCCTTGAAGCGTTGAGACATCCTCCCGGCTCAGGGCCTTGACACCTGCTGTTCCTTCTGTCTGGAACATTCTTCCCCTTGATATTCACTTGGCTCATCTACTCTCTCATTTCCTGAGGCCTGTTCTGACCATCCTGTATGAAGAGTATCACCCTCCCCATTCCTGTACCTCTTAAGTGTTTCCTACCCTGCCTTACTTCTCATCACAACACACATCACCTGACATATATTTACTTGTTTCACTGGTTATTATCTTTTTTGTCTCCCCTAACTAGACCTGAAGCTCCATGAGGACTGGGACTTAGCTTTATTTACTCTTCACTGCCCCGTGCATCAACTGTGCCTAACCTATAGTAGCAGCTCACTAAATACCAGTGGACTCAATGCATGGGTAAATGAAGGACCTCTGATCTGATTTCTTAGATGCAATATTCAATATTACCTCTCTGAGGATATTAATTATACTTATTTTAAAATCTTGTCCCAGTTTCTCTATTGACCAGTTTCTCCTATGTAACTTTTTCAGTTTATTGAGTTTGTCATTCTATACCTTCTGTCTCATTTTGTGGTTAGTTTTCAAGTGTTTGGTGGGATTATTTTTTTACTGTCAGTCGTTTTTGTATTTGAAATCCCTAACAATCACGTGGTTTTGTTTAGATGGCCCACTCTGGACAAATCCAGTTGTCCCCCCATCCTCTTCTCTCTGGGCTTCTGGGACCGAATCTTAATCCCAAAGAGCTGTCAGCAATGAGGGGTGAAAATGAGGTGTGCAAGGTCCCCAGAAGCCCAGAGAGGAGAAAATAGAGGGACAAGTGATGCTAAACGTTACCAATCGTTTGGCTTTGCAAGAGTAACCCTGTCCTCACTGATGAATAAGGAAGAGGCTTAACAATCAATTAGAAACATTCCATTAGGGGGCACCTGGGTGGCTCAGTTAGTTAAGCGTCTGACTCTTGATTTCAGCTCAGGTCATGATCTCAGGGTCATGGGATCGAGCCCCACGTTGGGCTCTGCACTGAACGTGGGGCCTGCTTAGGATTCTCTCTCTCCCTCTCCCTCTGTCCCTTCCCCACTAACATTAAAAAGTATTTATTTTTTTAAAGAAACATTCCATTAATGAGAACAAATCATGTGCTTACAGAAGAAAAAATCCCTTTTTCCTATAGAAGAAACTGTTGTTTCTATAAAACAAGTTATCGGTCCTTTCCTGAATGACTGACCTTTTTGGTGGAAATGCATTTTCCAGCCAACCGGGCCAACAGCTTCATTATGTTCCCCCGGAATCAAAACTGTACTCGAATGCTCCAACAAAATCCAGAGAGGGGTTGGCACAAGAGAAACAAGACTGAACAGGCACTCACGTAAGAGGTTGAGATTCCTCAACCCCAAATCTCCATCCTCACCAGACTTGAATGTTGCCCAACTACTCAAAATGTGTTCCTCTTGGAAGTATTCCCCTCCCTCAGCTACTCTGATTTAGGCTGTCCCTCTCCTCCCCAGTGCCCCATGCTTCTCTCCTCCACAGTATTCTTCAGGGTTCTGTAGAACGAAGAAGAAAGGGCAGCCATTAACATGTGCAAACGATGATGCATGTGCAGCCTTCCAGAAGCCTGGTGGGAGAGGAGGGGTCTGGGGCCACAGAAAGCAACGTGGAAGGGGCAAGTCTGATGGAGGGAAACCCACTGAGGACCTGGGCCAGCGAGACAGAAGCCTGGTGAGGAAGAGGAGCTCAAAGTCAGGAGAGGTGCACAAGTCCCGGGAGAGAGAGTTAATCCACTTCACGATTCCTCCAAAGGCGGAACATGGCGGCAGAAGAATGACACCGCCCGTTTGGCCACCCGGAGCCAGACACTGCATCCCAGGAGAGACTCGGTTTGTCCCTCTTGAGGGAGCCTCGTGACTCTGTGCGGGGCAGCTGCCCCATGAACTTTGCCAGATCTCCATCTCACTTGCTTATCTGCCCCCGCGGTCCTGCCAAAATGCCGAGGTTCGGCTGAAACCGATTAAGAAGCCCTAACGATGATCTGAAATGTCAAGTGCTCCTCTGTGCTAATGATACGCATCCGGAACACTTCCCAGATGAGAGAAGACACGCTTCCCTTTGATTTAGAGTTGGAAGGATGACAGGGTGGAGGCAGTAATGATGATGAAAAGAAAGGCATAAGCCAGGTGACAACTTCCCATCACACAGAGAAACCAACAATAGGGAATCAACAAATTATGTGTGCTGTTGGCATCGTGGCATAATCAACGGCGACACCACCTACGGCAACTGCCGAGAAAACACAGCCACCTGCCATGCCACGCCCGGGCCCATACGGGACCCTTAACTTATCTTGGATGAAATAAAACCTCTAGGTTTGCCAATCAGGGCTGTTACTCTTTGGAGAGTGAGGAAACATGCACATAGGCCTTCCTTAACAATCCTTTTCATCCCATTAAGAAAACGAAGAAAAATAATGCTGCTGTTGGACCACACTGTGCCTTCTTAGTTTGTGATTTTCTCATCAGGAGGGGTGTATTAGTTTCCTGTTGCTGCCATTCCAAGGTGCCAGGAACCAGGTGGCTTAAAACGGTAGCAATTTACAGTCTTACAGTTCTTGAGGTTAGAAGCCCCAAATCAAGGTGACCTCAAGTTTGCTTCTTTCTGGAAATTCTAAGGGAGAATCTGTCCTGGGGCTCTCTCCCAGCTGCGGGAGCCTCAGACATTCCCGGGCTTCTAGATGCATCACATGGCATTCTCCCCATGACTCCACATTGCCCACCCCCCAGTGCATGTGTGGCTCTGTCTCCAAATTTCCCCTTGTTATAAGGTCACCAGTCATACTGGACTAGCGCCCACTCTAATGACCTCATTTTAACTTGGCAGCCTCTGTAAAGACCGTATGTCCAATAAGGCCACATTCTGAGGTTCCAGATGTGAGGACTTCCAAGGTATCTCTTCTTGAGGACACAATTCAACCCATGACAAAGGAGCTGGTCCCTTCCAATGAAGCTAGAGAAAACGCCGTGTGGGGTGTCCACGACCAACTGTGTTCTGCATAACTGTGGGCTTTGGTGGAGGTATTTCAAAGGTTCTGCAAACACGGATTCAAATTTCATTTAGAAATACACTGGAAAAATCTACGAGCATGCACTGAGATGTGATGCATATCGTTTATGAACACCAACGTACAATTTGCGCTACCAGAATAACAAGTTGGGCTTTTTGTTTTGGGGGGTTTTGTTTTTGTTTTTGTTTTTTGTCCAGACCCAGGAGGAAGAGTCCTTGTTCCGCCTCCCTGCATATATTCAAACTTTTTTAGTAGGTTACTGATTTAAAATGAGTATTGCTTTATAGTGGTCTTCTTTGAATTCAAGTCCTATGCGTGACTGCGTAAGTGTGTAGGCAACTGTATAAAACTGCATAAATGTTTAAGTACAGGCAAGAAGGTTCCCAGGGCTTAATTGCAAGGGTCCAGATGCCCCTGCTTAGGAAAAGCTCCCACTTGGCTCCGTGGTTAATCATGTGAGGGAACACATGGCATGTTGACAGGATGACACTGGGGAGGAAGGATGGCCTTTCTATAAAGTTGAGGCGCCCCATTAGTCAAGGTTCCTCAGGCTGCAAATGACAGAAAGCCATCTCAATCTAGTTTAAGTGAAAAGAGGACGTTTCGTCTACTCCACGGTGTTTCTTCTGCCTCTGCTCCTCGCCGTACAATTTCCCTATGTAACTTCCTCTGTGTTTCTGTCGGGCGTACCGTGAGTTGGCTCGCTCGCGCACATTCCAACATTCTCTAGCCTGCTTCCCTGAACTACAGAAAATGGAAATCTAAATCTGGGAAATTTCCCAGATTCCCCTGTGGCTAAGGTTGCCAGGTAGCCTAGGTTCTTCCTCAGTGATGTACAAGAGGACAACGAGGTAGCCGTGGCATGGGAGGAGACTGGCTCTTTTAGCACGCTGGATGCAGAAGCACCTGGTTCTTCAGAATAGCACTGGAGAAGGCTCTAGCATCCAGTCCTCAGTTTACAGGTGCTACTGGGTGAAGCAGTCACTGGATGGCTTCCACTAACAGTCTTGACTGGTTTCTCCTGGCTGCTGGTTATGTGGCCTCCAAACCCAGTTTTTGAGACCTCCTAGAGATGCTGTGAACTATCAAAAATGTCACATTTTCTTTTAAAGGTCTTTCTACTTAAAGTAAAGTAGATTCTGTTGTGTGCTACTGAGAACTTAAGGAGATACAGAAGGACTCCGACATACGGTCCATACATTGATGAGTAGCAGACTCACCCCTTCAGCCACAACTTTCTCTGAAACTGAAGACAGAGTTTTGACTCTCTCCCAGACAACCCTGCCCAGATGTCTTACAGGTCCCTCAGTCTTCCTAGACTCCAAACCAAACTCATCATTTTCCCCTCCAAGCCTGCTGGTCCCATTTCCTTTATCAGATGCTACCATTTTCCCAGGCACCCAAACCCCAAATCTGAGACTCATCCTAGACTTGTCTTTCTCTTCCCCCCCCCCCAAAAATTCAATTAGTCCTACTTCTTAATCCTTCCCTGAGTACATCCCTTCTTTAATGCTCCTACCGCATACCATAGTTTCTCACCAAGAGAGGCTCTCCCATCTCTTGCCTCGGTGAATCCATCCTTCACACTTAACCATGGTGATTTTTCACACACCCAAATACAACCAGGTCATCCCTTGGCTTGAAAGCATTCAATAATTTCCCACCGTTATTGTGGTTTCAAGCTACATGAATGGTATGAAACCAGAGGGGATGTATGGCAGATACTGGCTAAAGACTCACCAAATCCATTTCATGTTTCTCCGAGAACATGGCCGGACTACGCTTCCCAGCTCGTCTTCCATTACAGGGCTTGGTTATCAGTCCAATCTGACTTCAAATATTGGCTCTACTATTGTATCAGTCAGCTCTTGCTGTGTAACAAACCACCCTGAAACTTAGCGGCTTAAAACAATCACCATTTTTTATTTCTTCCAAGTCTACAGAAAGACAGGCGGTTCTGCTGCCCTGGGGTAAGTTCAGCCGACTTTAGCTAGGCTCACTCTTGCATCGGTACCTCCGTAGGTCAGCTGGGAGCCGCCTGGTCCATGACAGGCTCAGCAGGGAGATTATACCTCTGTTCCATGTGGTGTCACCTCTGCCAGTTTTCTTGCCAGACTTACTCTCACATCAGAGACAAGGCTTCAAGAAAGAGCAGAAACATGGAGGCATCTGGAGGCTAGGCTCTGAACTGACCTAGTCTTCCCCTACAATCTCTGGGCCAAAAAAAATTACAAGGCAGCTCAGATTCAAGGGGTGTGAAAACAAATCCTAGCTCATAGTGAGAAAGGCTCCAGAGGCACACTGCAAAGAGAAAAAGTAAAGAAGCGCAGGCATTTTTGCAATTAAAGTAGCACAGCTGCTCACTTGATATGTGACCTTAAGGAAGTTTCCTCTCTAGGCCTCATTTCCTCATCCATAAAGTAGGGGAAATGATACATACTTCACAAATGAGATTCGGAGGTAAGGTAAAGTCCTTAGCACAGAGTTTGGCACATAGTAAGGACTCAATGGTCCTTTACCACTTTTACTTTTCACATATCCCTGCAATGTTTACCACCGTACCTTTCATGTGGTTAGTATAAGCTCAGGAAGCGTTTGTTGAACAAATAAACCACGCATCTGGCTTGAGTGACCAGCTAGAACAATGGGATTTTAATGGCTCATCATGCGTCTAGAGCTAGCACAAGCGCACTTGGTTTAGTGCGCTTCTCACACTTGGTTGCGGGCCCATTGAAACCATCCTGTTCGAGCTTGACATAGAGCCCTCTTAAAATATATCTGCCAGCTGTTCAAACACGGTCTGTCCTCGGTGCTTGGATAAGGGCAGAAGAACACAATCCGTGTCCCTCTAAATAAACTGACTGGATCAGTCTTTCCGAAAGATAATGTGCATGAAGCTTGCTAATTAGGACATTTCAGACTCCCATTTCTAAAAGATCAAATATTGCCAAGAGTTGCGCAAAGAGATCTTCTGCTACTTTGCTTTGCTTATGTGGTGGATTGATTACATCAATGGTCCATGCTTTATACAGCCTGTTAGGTGGTGCAATACCACACTGGCTCTGGGCTTGGTAATTTGACTCATTTCGGCCCGTGGAATAGTGGTGCACTTGATGCAAACATAGATTGGAAAAATGATTGCTTTTGTCCACTTGTTCTTTTTTAAGGACCCCTATCACCAGTAGGAGAATATTCCAGAGTTAGCTTGCTGGACGGATATGAAAGATACACGGAGGACAGCTGAATCATGCCAGCCAAGGCCATCTTAGACCCACCAGGCCCCAGCGACCACAAATATGGGAGTAAGACCAGTCAAGATCAGCCGTGCCCGCCCATGTTAGCAAAATCACCCCAGTCAATCCGCAGACTTCAAGCAGTAAACACAAGTTATCATTCTGAACCACTTAGTTCCGGGATGATTGTTTAATGTGGCAGTAGTTAACTGATACAAATCCATGTTGTGATTTTCATTATCAATTTTATCATGAGCCTGTTTCATTGTCTCCTACTTTTCAAGGAAAGAAAAAGAGATAGTAGATGCATATGAGTAACCCAAGACAAGAATGTCCATTCTGAAATTAAGTATCCAGGCTACTAAGCTGGCCAAAGCTGAGCGAGTTTATTTCAAGTCCACAGGAGTAAGTGAGAACTTGGAAGAGCCAAGTCACCATCTCACTATTAAACTGCTTTTAAGCATGATTTACTGAGAGCTAAGGAGTGAAGAACATGGAATATAGGCTTGAGCTGGCATCAAAGAGATTTTCTGGCTCTACTCCCAGATCTAACACAGGACATCCATGATGACACTTAGCAACACCACGCCTCTATTTACCTGGCCGCCCTACAGGGAAAGTTGGAGTTGAATGTGAATAGGAGGTCCCAACATCTCCGCAGAGGAATTACCATTCTAAGCGTAAGTTATTTTAGGATTATAATTGCATGGCATCCATTCTGCTCTCTACTATCTGACTAATGGCTGAGAGCCACAGCATTAAAAAAGTACCAAGTAACTGATACTAAAAGAAAATTCTGATATTGAATTCCATTATGGTAAAAAATATCTATATTGGCAGTGAAATTACCTTTCTAATTATGTCTCATTCAGACTAACGCTGGTTTACATTTCCTGAGTGTGTGCCACCAGGGAAGGAAGGCTCTGCCCGTAGATAATCCAAAGTTACTAATCTATAGGTGCATAACTGAGAACTGACAGTGGGCCGTGTTCTAGATGGCAGCTCTTCAGCTAAGCAACAGTAGCCTTCACCTCCTCATTTCCTTGTCTACATCTTCCCAGATTTCCCTTCACCCATCAGACTCCTGTGTCTCATGTAGTTCAAACAGCTCTTATGCTGGCCTTCCTTTGCATGTGTCTCTATGTCCACAGCATCTAGCAAAAAAAAAAAAAAAAAAAAAAAGAGAGAGATCCTGGTTCCTCTGTGGACACCCATAGGCAAAAAAAAAAATAAAAAGATTCTCTGCTCCTGAGGGACCAGTTAGAATTTTTATATTATCTAAATTATATGTAAATTTCTGGAATAAATAATTTGCTTAGATCTTTTGCAACACCCCAGGGGATCTATTTCCAGTTACCTCATGGGGTGGTATTAAATACATACAACTAAGTTAAAGTACAAATTATATGCAATAATGTATGAGTAGAGGTCACATTCTCTCTCTCCTTCGTTCTCTCTCCCTGCAGATCTCAGCTTAAATGTTATGTTCAAAGAGAAAACATTTGAACTCTTATCTCAATTAGGTTCTCATGCATCTTTAAGACAAGTACTGAAACTCATTATTATGTTGACTTGCACACTTAGAGCTACCCGCCCCCACTAAAATTCAAGATCCTCCTTTCGCTCTCAATATTGCTCCCCGCAGTCTAGCACAGGGCTTGGCACATTGTAGGTGCTCAAGAAGTGAATGATAAAATAACTAAGATCTATCTTGAGGACAAATTATGATTGATTGTAGGGTCTAAAAACAGAGTTGCTCAATCGCGACACAAGTGGCACTGGGGCTAGATAATTCTTTGTCATAGGGGGCCATCCTGTGCTCTGTAGGAAGTTTAGCAACATGCCTGGCCTTTACCCACAGATCCCAGGAGCACCACCACCCCTGCCCAGCAACCCCCACCAGCCGTGACCACCAAAAATACCTCCAGACACTGCCAAATGTCCCTGCGTGGAGCATAAGTGCTCTCCTCCCCTCTCAGTTGAGAACCACTCACCTAAAGGCTGATAGTAGGGTTGGGTATTATTTTTGGAGCCATATATTTGCCAATATAACTATAGAACACGATGAGAAGACTAGAATATTGGGGGGGGGGGTTCCTATAATACCTTTTATAGTCTATTTATTTTGAAAACCGTGTTCTTAGAACCCTAAGCCTTCTAGGAGTCTGAAAGGGTAGAGCTTGGCTTTAGTAAAGTGTTGCATATTTACTAACATTGTTAAAAACATTTTGAGTTAGGAGCACTGTTGTATGTCTAAAGCCAGGTTTAAATCTTCTCCTTTCCCCAAATTACACCCTCCTTTCCCCTCCATTTAATAACCCCTTTGGGAAGCAAACACTCCGAGGATCACCACCTACAACTTAGAAATCAATTACGCTTGCTTTGCGATTGGCTGGATGGAACACAACATAAAAAAGTCTATTTTATTAAAGCTTAATACCCAGTTTTCAAAACAGAGAGAATAATACCCGACCTCCCGTACTTCTCACGGCTGAGAGGAAAAGATGACAAAATGCCGGCAGAAGTGCTTTGTAAACAGTAAAGTGACCTGCAAATATTAGCCACTTCCTTCTCTGGGTTTCTGTGGCCCCCACACATGCCTTATCACAGGGCGCTTCAGTGTCTGATCCCTGCCCAACTACATCTTGAGTCCCTCTAGGGCAGGGACGTTCTGTCCCTCTCTATCCCTGGAGCTGAGTGCACAGTCAACCCCTGTGCTGGGACACAGCACTGAGTGTATGCATATCGAGTGCTTGGTAGATTTATTATTGCTTCCATCTGCCCAGAGTCCCCTCTCCCTCCTTGTGGTAACAATGGCGTGCTCCCCACAGCACACACGGTCTAGGTGGCACCATCCCTCGACATGCACACCCTCAACATGCCAATGGGGAAAAGGATCCGTTGACCTGAGACACGCAGATCAGATTCTTGATCAAAGTGACACGAAGAGAGAAAATAGCTGGAGTCAATTTATCCCAACCCCAGCACCCTGAAGCGACCTCTCTTTAATTTCTGAGACCTAACTCTCTGTAGCTGTCCTCCACCTCTTCCAAAGGTCAAGCCTACTGGCTTCCATCAAATGTTACCCTTGTTCTGTTAATCAGAGCTGGTCTTTCTTGCTGGTGACCAAAGAACCCCACCGAGTCCTTACCCCTAATCTTCTTTCCATGATTTTGCTACTATTTCAGATTCCCTCACTATATACCATGGACCATTGACTATCAGAGCAGCATACGTTCTATTTTATTACCATTTAAAATGTATATCATTAGGGGCACCTGGGTGGCTCAGTCGGTTAGGCATCTGACTTCGGCTCAGGTCATGACCTCACAGTCCGTGAGTTCGAGTTCCACATCGGGCTCTGTGCAGACAGCTCAGAGCCTGGAGCCTGCTTCAGATTCTGTGTCTCCCTCTCCTCTCTACCCTTCCCCTGCTCATGCTCTGTCTCTCTCTCTCTCTCTCTCTCTCTCTCTGTCTCTCAAAAATGAATAAACATTAAAAATAAATAAAAAATAAAATGTACGTCATTGAAATAAACACATAGTATCTACCCATCTAAGAGACGTTCCTTTCCTTCACAACACGGCAGTGGACAGGAATCCGGTTTTTTCCTGAGTCTCAGTTCCAGCTGTACCTGGATGTTTGCATAGTGAACACTGAAAGCAAACGTCAGTGTTCCAGCACTTTCCCTAAAATTCTGCCTTATAGGATTTTACAAAGATGGAAGGAGACTCAGAAGAGGCCACCTTTCACTATTAACATAAAGAACACCTAGACTCAAGCTTATCAGAGGAAGAGCATCGCAATTGTGTGCATCACCCTCCGTTCCTTTGGAGCAGGGAAGGTGATTGCTGGGGCCTCTGTCACCGCAAGGATTGCATCTAAGCCTGGCAATGCCTGCAGGTTAAAATTTTATTTATTTAAAAAAGCCATGACACTTTAAAAGATCAAAATCGCATGGCAGAATGGGAAGTGAGCTTGCACGAATTATGTAAGAAACTTCAGGCATAGGACCTGCTGGTTTTATAGTTTTGCATCTGGGAACAGAAAATAAGCATTGCCTTTTCAAATGCACAGGACCGATGGGTAATGGAGCACATGGATTACCGGAGGGGATAAGCTGAGACTCCTTTGAATAATCAGCTTACCAATGTAGCTCTCTAGTTAGGTGAACTAAATTCCTCCACGTCCGTTTAAGTGTTTCTTTCTCCTATGACCTGGAAGAGGTGGAAATCTGACAGCGTGCGTAGATTTAAACATATCCCAGGGTAATTTTCTTCTTTTGAGAACTTTGCCTCTTTGCCCTCGTTCTAATTTCAGAGTTTCTTCCCTGCTTGCCGCAATGTAGGGACAGTTCTGTTTCTTTCTCCCACATGGGGTCCAATTTCAAAAGATACTAAGAAAAAAACCCATGCTCCTGTGCTACCCTTAGCCGCGGCCAGCATCTGTGACCTTGACAGACAGGCACCCTTCTGGTACCCCAGTTTGTACAACTTAAAAGGCAAGACATTCCCTAGGACTGTCAACAGGGTCCTACTTGTGGCATTGACCTTGAAGCCAGCTGCAGCCAGAAAGCACCAGATGCCTGCACTAGGAATAACCACGAGCTCCACGTCCTGAGCATGGTGTTGGCTTCAGAAAGTACATGGAGGGATGGAACGTGCTAGAAAAGGGAGAGAATCTCTTCCAGGGTTATGGCTGCCATGAATGTGTATCAGTTACCTGATTTCCAAGGTCTCCTTCCCAAAACAAGCTGACAAGCCATCCGTCCCCAACTATGTGTCAGCAGCCTGAGCCATGCTTTCCTCTGGTGCAGTCTCCACCCCAAACCACACTTCCCCATTCGAGGCCAGTCTAGAGAGTGCAGTGTCCGGGCAGCTCAAACAGCCAATCATCTCATGTTAAATCGGCCCAATGTTGCCAGAAATTAATGAGAAAGCATAACCAACCAGAGGAGAGGAGTTTTCCAGACCATTCTAGAAGAGAAATTCACACTACCCAGACAACCATCACTCTGAGTCTCAGATGCTGGCAGGATCCCCTCCTGTCTCCTGAACCAGGCTTGCCTCCTGCCAGTCACCACCCCGCCCCCTCGTGCCGGGTAAGGGGGAATATGGGCTTTTGCCAAATACACTTTCGAGACCTCTGAACACAAAGAAGAGAAAGAAAGGCAGATGAGAAAAGGAAAGAAAAGGGGAAGGAAGGGAAGGGAGAAATCTCATTCCGCTTCTCAACTAAGACTTAGTTTGCCAATGGGAAGAAGAGGCGGGGGAGAGAGAAATGAAGGAGAAGGTAGGGGAGGAAGAGTGGATGCTGGGCGAGGGGTGGAGGAAGGAGGGGAAGGAAGGCAAAGGGAAAAGGGAAGAGGAGGAAAGAGCAGAGAAAGGGGCGGGCAGAGGATGAAGCGGATTTCATTTATTTCCCACCTAACATTTGACTTCTGCCAGGCCCGGAGCACACACTGGCTTAGAGATGATGGCTGTGCAGTTTATTTCTATTTTTAAAATTTTTTTAATGTTTTTATTTATTTTTGAAGGAGAGAGAGAGAGACAGAGCATGAGCGGGGAAGGAGCAGAGAGAGAGGGAGACACAGAATCAGAAGCAGCCTCCAGGCTCTGAGCTATCAGCACAGAGCCCGACGCAGGGCTCGAACTCACGGACCGTGAGATCATGACCTGAGCCGAAGTCGGACGCTCAACCGACTGAGCCACCCAGGCGCCCCAGTTTACCTTTATTTTTAAAGTCTTGCTTCCTTCGTTCCTAGAGATGGACCTCTGGGAGGGGTGCACCCGGGGCTCAGCCTTGCTGCACGCAAGCCCTGCCTTCAAATCCAGGCCAGGGTCCATGGAGAAGGGCCTCGCGCTCTGCCAGGCCTGGGCGACGGAACACAGGCCCCTCTAAGCCGCTGTGGCTGCAGAAGGAGACCCCATAGGGAAGGGACCGTCTCCACCTTGTAGCGCCCAGCCTTCCAGCAGAGGGCCCTGTGGCAACAAAGCGATCTTCTTGTTTTCCCAAGCATTCGCGCACCCCTTAATAAATAATGATACGAGGTCTTTGGGGGGAAGAAAGAGAGGAGTGCCAACAGGAGATTTAGTTGGCTGTAATCAACCCCTCTTAGCATGCGGAGTCACACAGTATGAGTAAAAGAATTAATCTCTACCAGAAAGAACTACCTCTTCGGCGTTATGAATCTAATCGCTCATGAGGCTGAGTCGGCAGTTTGGCTCCCAGGAACAAAAGCCACAAGGTCAGGTTTCAAATGCGGTCTGAATGGTACATGTCATTGAATTTGGGGGGCCCGCAGACGACAAGGGGAATGGAATGTAAACAGGGGAGCCCTGCCTCTTTCAGACACCCCCTCAATGTTCAGACGGACATTTAGGGAATGAATAAGTAACTGTGGGCCTCGGGGGCTCCCCCTGTGAGACGTTCCTTCTCACTTCCGTTCTGTAGAATGAACTGTCAGACCTGCCAATCATACCCGGCACCCCTATTATACTTGGGAGATGTGTTTGCTGTGTGCATACTGTTTTATAATCCTCAGAGGTAGAATTTCATAGCCCAGCAATGCTTTTGCCTTTGACATTCTCCTAAGCAGGATTTATTGCTTCCAAGACAGATGTGACTTGAATCGATTATGCCTTTTAAGCAGTTGCTCTCGAAAGCAGCCTCCAGGTTCTCTGGAATACTTTGTGCCTGACTTCATTCAACTCGCAAACTGATGTCAGAGTATTTCATCATCATCTAATGCTATTAAGAGTCCTCCGGGTATGGAAGCGAGTAGGCTATTATACCAACCAAGTTAAGGGATGTGGTTACTGCTCTTGAGAAGCTTACGTCCTACCATACACAAACCTACCGCACACCTATTAATATCACAAAATGCAGCTGAAGGGAAGGAGGCACACAGAATTCACATTCTGTTGACCTCCCGTTATCGATGAGCTTAGAATATGAACTAAGCACATTCATTCGTCTTTCCAATTGAGGTAAGAAGCAATGTCAAAGCATGAATGGAAACTCGCTCCATTTCCAAAAATGCTCATTAAAGAGTCTTCTTAAAAATCATGTATCTCTAGATGTCTCCTTCAAAACTGAAAACCACATATCGCCCCTGACCATACCCAAAATGTTGGGGTTTCTTAGCATGTTATAAGTGTGGCAACGCTAATCTTAGGGACATGATCTGAGCCTGGGGGCATTAGGTAACATGATTCTAATTGACTTCAGCCACGGACATAGAGAAAACCACAAATAATGTTTCCAGAAGTGAGTGGTTTGGAGAAAAAAAAGCAACGAGGGTGGTATTTTTAGACCAAACTAATCACAATTTACCTCATCCTATATTAGTCTCAAAGACAAGAGGGAAGAGGCTTCAAACAGAAGTAGGCAAAAGAAATAATGGGCCCAGACATCACAGCACTTTCCGAGCTGGTTTTCTATTTTTGCCCTGCTCAGGAAGAAGATTCGACCCACCTCCTTCTGGAGGTCTGACTTCGAGGAGTAACCACCATACCCCACTCCACTTTATCTGGCTATTTGAGTGTAAAATTCTAGCAGGCATTGATGAGGGGTCAGGAGAGAATGAAATAAGGAAACAGTCCCCCCCTGTAATCACATTGTATGGGATAGTTCAGTCTCATTAGATTAAAAAAAGGAGAGGGGGAATTGCGATCAACACCGTCTAGGATGAAAGTTGTCAAATGAATCTAGCATTCAGGGATGAAAACATTTTCTTAAGCGATGTTGAACGTTTCTGAAATCCCATTCTAGACACTAGTGAAAGAGAGAGAAAAGATGAATCATATTTTACTTCCTGAGATTTTACAAACTCTAGACTCTACACAGTATTGCTGGGATTCACGTGGATAGTTCCCTTGGCTGGGGGTGTTAGTTGTAGGACTGGGTCTAGGCACTGAGGAAAGCTAATCCTTTCAGGAACGCTTTGCTTTCTTTTATTTGGTAAATCGTTCTAAATTCCCCCTTTTTCCCCCCGAGTTTTACAATTGGCTGTTAGAGCTTCGGAATCTTTCCTTTCTCCGGCAGACGGGCTCAGGAAGAAAGGAGAAACCGAATGGGATGCTCATAACGAAGGGGAGAAGGGAGAACAGTGAGTAAAAATGAAAGGCTTTGCATAACCTGGGCCATCGCAACATAGGGGCTCAAAAACCCCATGGGGCAGCTTCGAACATTGACAGGTGAGAAACGCACAAAAGCCTTGCCAGTTAAAGTCCTATTGGTACAAGAGACAGGCTTCAGGATTGATTTTTAAAAAAAAAAAAAAAAACAAAACATAAAACACCACCATGGTAGAAACAAAACCAAAGGAACCGCAGTTCAAAATCTGATACCGAGTGGAACACAGGAAACCGCCCACCGTTCTGACCTCGCGGCTGTCGAACGGAAAACAAGCTCAGGAAGAAAGCTCCGGGGCAAACGGATACAAAATCACCAAAACCAAAGAACATTGGCTGAAACATTTCTAGATCCTGGAGAGGTAGAAATGACAATAAAATTTAGTTCGGCTTGGCTTCACGGACACAGAAAACTATCAACTCGAGTGAACCACCTGGTGTTTGCCTAGCAACGTATCTGGAGAGACCCACCAACAAAGCCAGAAGCAATAGACAGATTACCTTTAAATATTTCAATAAAATAGTACACAAGGAGAAACCTTGAAGAAGAACATCTCGACAAAAGCATGCAACGGGCTAAATGCCTTCTGTAATTAATTCATTGCGGGCATTAAAAAAGAAACGACAGTGCCGATTCGCTTACTGGGGGTGCATCAAATGTACCAAAATATTCATTAGCTGCTCGGTGATGCTGTTTGGGATACGTGCTGCTCCACTCCAAAGCCTTCCCCGGCTTTGAGGCCTGCCAAGTCTGTATGTAAATGGATTTTCACTTTTCCAAGGCTAAGGAGAGATCTGTTAAAGTCTCAGAAACAACACATGTATTATTTTTAAGCCCCATTACTTTGACTTAAAACCAAGCTATTTTAATACCAAATCCTAAGTAATTCCTAATCAGAAATCCAATACCCAATAGATCAGAATCTCTGCTACATGGACGTCCATCACAAAGGCAGTTTTCAATAAGCGTGGTAGTCAGACATTTTTGCCCACTTCTACTAAAAAGAAAACAAAAAAAGGACACCGCCGACTCTATACAGAATTTCTCTGTTAATCTCTGTACCTGAGCGTCCATTAAGAGGTGCCTCATCAGGATCATGGAACTCTTCAGAGTCTCCTTCTCAGTGGGTAGGAAGGGGTCTTTGTCCTCTTCCAGTGCCTTTGACTTGGTGACAATAAAATGGGATATCTGGTCATTTAGGGTGTACAATGATTGCACAGCTATGGAAAAAAAAGAGAAAGAAGGAAAGTGTGATCATAACAGGTAACTTTCAAAGAGAAGCTGGCTTATACTTTTATTTTTATTTATTTTTTTAATGTTTTTTTTTTGAGACACACACACACACACACACACACACACACACACACACACACAGCATGAGCAGGGGAGGGGCAGAGAGAGAGGGAGACACAGAATCCAAAACAGTCTCCAGGCTCTGGGCTGTCAGCACAGAGCCCGACGCGGGGCTCAAACCCACGAACTGCGAGATCATGACCTGAGCCGAAGTCGGACGCTCAACCGACTGAGCCACCCAGGCGCCCCAGTGTATTTTTAAGTGCCCCCAGTGGCTCCTACTTTTAGGCAGAGAGGTAGGAGTATGCATATAACGTCCAACCAGGGCAGGTATCAAGAAACCGGTATATCCACGAAAATCTCTTCACATGTGTTTAACAACTAACAAATATTTACTGAGCAGTCTCCCAATGCCAAACCTATGGAGTGCTTGGGGATATAATCATAGGCGAAGGCAGACATAATGCCTCCCCTCAAGGAGCATCCAATGTCCTGCAGAGAAAACTGGAAAGAAACAAGCCAGCAAACATTTCCATGAAGATGACTTTGTGTTAAGTGTCTGTAAACTACAGAGATTCACAGGACACGAGGGGACAGCCCTAGAGTAGATTGACATTTATGGTCATATAGTTGGCAACTTTACCTCTAAGCAGATGGCCTCTATCATTAAAGTATATGAAGGGACAAAGGCCATGTTTTCCAATCAGTGCCACATGTGTGCTGGGGGGATTATTATTTCTCTATAATTCACATAGCGCTTGCCGTCTGACCTGTTATAAATTTTCAGATTTCACCTATTTACTATGCTTGTTGCCTCTTTCTATACCTTCTCTACAGTGCCCTCAGTAAGAGCACAGATTTTTTTAAATCTTTGTTTATGATTAAATCCCCAACAACCAGGACAGGGACTAGCAAATAGACGGCGCTCGATGAATATTATTGAATTATTGTCCTTATTTTTCCTTGAGTTAGAATTTTCCTTATAGAATTTCTATAAGTTTCAGATAAATCTACCCTTTGCAACCAAGAATAGGTAAATCCTACGCGTTCTCAGGAAACCTACTGCAAAACCACAATTCTGAAGATGAAAGTTATCATCAAAAACGTATACGATAGAGTAACTCTGAGCACCTCCGCTCCTCACTGGGAGGGAGCACGACAGTTCAGATCACCCTCTTGCCACAACTAACTAGAAAACTGTACAACATCTTAGAAACAAATATTCCCGGACTTTGAACAACAGACAGCACGATAGGGGGTGATTCTTTAGAAAAGTGGGGGTGTGGGGGGGGAAGTTGAGACCTATCATCACCAAGCATTCTGAAAGAAAATAAAAGGGGGAATGTCCAGACTTGAGCACAGGAACAGGAGCCCAAGGACAGCCCGGTGATCTCGCTGAGTTGAGAAGGCAGAGGCTGGGAAGGCTACTCTTGCTACAGTTTGCAAGACAGAGAACTGAACAGGAAGGCACGGAGATCGCTAGAAATCTGTAAAGGGGTCCCTTTGAGTTGTTGGCTGAATATCAATCCCATATCTGAGTAGGATGAAACCCTACGTGACTTGGCAAGAAACAGTTCCAGGAGAGGAGAGTTACAGTCTGGGCAGCTGTAAGGCAAACAATTCTATGAGATCTCCTAGGGACACACATTG
This sequence comes from Acinonyx jubatus, assembly GCF_027475565.1. Taxonomy (NCBI): domain Eukaryota; kingdom Metazoa; phylum Chordata; class Mammalia; order Carnivora; family Felidae; genus Acinonyx; species Acinonyx jubatus. The sequence goes on along the minus strand of NC_069381.1, from coordinate 10,010,288 downwards.
CTCACGTACTCATCAGCCGAAGTGGATGATGGCCTTTGCTGGAATTCAGGGCACATTCGGTACAGACTCCAGAAGGATCGGGCTTTAGAAATGAAGCTAAATGAGCCATAGAATAAAGGCTACTCTAGGCCTATCCAGAAATAGTTTATTTATTTTTTTTCTCAACGTTAATTTATTTTTGGGACAGAGAGAGACAGAGCATGAACGGGGGAGGGGCAGAGAGAGAGGGAGACACAGAATCGGAAACAGGCTCCAGGCTCCGAGCCATCAGCCCAGAGCCTGACGCGGGGCTCGAACTCCCGGACCGCGAGATCGTGACCTGGCTGAAGGCGGACGCTTAACCGACTGCGCCACCCAGGCGCCCCCAGAAATAGTTTAAAAGTAAGCCCTGAAAGAATTGAACTGATCTGCAAGTAACTAAAATACCTGCCAGAAAGAAAAAAAAAAAATGGAGCATTCTTGTTTGTATAGAAGTACGACAAAATCTAGCACCCAAGAAATGCAAAATTCATATAGCTCAGAATTCAATAAAAAATTACCAGACATGTAAAGAAGCAAGAAAGTATGACTCATGTCCTGGAGAAAAATCAGTATATAGAAACAGACCCAGAAATAACAAGTGATAGTATTAGCAAACATGGCTATTAAAACAGCTTTTATGGATACGTTTTGCATGTCCGAGGTTGTGAAATAAAGCATGATTATAATGAGGAGAAAAATAGGATATTTAAATCAGAACCAAATGGAGCTTCTAGGAATGAAAATTACAATATCTGAAATGAAATTTTACTGAATGAGATTACTGGCAGATTAAGCAATGCAGAAGAAAAGGCCAGTGAACTTGAAATTAGGGTAATAAAGCTCTCTGGAATGAACAGATAGAGCCTCTCTGACAATATAAAGCTGCCTGACATGCACATACTTGGAGTCTGGGGGTAGGGTGGGGGCAGGGACAAAAATAATATTTGAGGAAATAATGGACAAAATGTTTTCCAAATTTGATAAAATTATAAACATACAAATCTAAGAATCTCAGGAAACCCCAAATAGGATAAACACAAAGAAAACTGTACCAAGGCATATTATAATCAAATTGCTACACACACACACACACACACACACACACACACACACACACAGAGTGAGAAAATCTTAAAACCAACTAGAGAAAAAAGGCAGGTTGCATTCAGAGGGACAAAGGTAAGAAAGGTGTCAGACTTGTCATATGAATCTCTGAAAACCAAAAGATAATCTTTGCATCTTTAAAATACCAAAAGAAAAAAGATACTTGTCAACCTAGAATTGTATAACCTACAATATCTTTCAGTAATGAAGGTGAGATAAAGACTTTTTTTAGATAAAAATTGAGAGAACTTATCACCAGTAGACTTTCATTAAAAGAAATGTGAAAGGAATTTCTTTAGTCAGAAGGAAAACAGCATTAGATGGAAACTTGTATTTACAAAAATGAAAAAAAAAACAAACACCAGAATACTTGAAAGGAGCGACATATAACAAAGACATTTTCTTTCTCATCTTTTAATTATTTTAAAAGATAATAAGATGGTTTAAGGCAAAACAATAATGTATTGTGGGGTTGACAACATATGTAAAAAAAGTAAACCATACAACAGTACCAAGAATAAGAATGTTCACAAATACATAACGTGCTATATTATCTGAAGGTGGACAGTGTTGTTAGATATGCACAGTGTAAATCCTACAGTAAGTACTAAACAATAAATAACAATTAATAAATGGTGGTTTTGAACTATGGAGAATCAAACTTGGAAAACACAGCATAGAGTCGCAACTATAAGCCACATAGTAGGAAGAATACAGGATATGATGTCACAGCAGTTCCTCACTGCACAGGAAGACTCTCAAATCCTGTCCTGGGCTGGGGGAGGAACTTGGCCGAAACAGAGATGAACAAGAAAGTATTGGGCCTGATCCCTGCCTCCCCTGAATCTTCGTTCTCCAAAGGAGATGAGTAGAAACACCCAGGTAGATTTGGTGATCTGAAAGCCAAAGTGACTTCTTAATGTCTTACATCCTGCCTTGGGCAGTTGGGTGGGGCATTCTTTCATTGTACATGCCAATATGAGGCACCCAGTATTAGAGTAGAAATGATAACCATATGGCCTCTTAAGTCATTGAGGATCTGAGATAGCATTACTGCCTTATCACCATCATTGCCCAACCTACAGTCTTTTCTAGCATCCCTGGGGATGAAGACATTTCCATTGAGTCCTGAAGTGTCCAGAGGGAGATTCATAGAGCAAATAGACATGCCCAAGACAGGAAAATACATAAGCCTCCTGAGAACCCAAAAAGAAGGGAAAAAGGGTAAAGACAGCAATCTGAATTTAACTGATATCTCTCCAGAAAAGATACTAAGTTTTCAATGAGAGGTGACTGAGTTACCATCGGTGGAAATGTGGGCTCCAGATCTAAGGTGAGTTCCATGGTAGAAAGTTAAAAACAGCAATAAATGGTTTTTTGGGTAAATTTGTAAACACTGTACATTTTTTACAAACGGGAAAGTTGGGACACAGGTAAGGAAAGCAACTGAGTAGGCATTCAAATAACGTACCCAGAGTCTAGGGCCAATCTCTGCATGATTCATGCCATGTTTTCCACCACCATTCTGCCTTCCTTCCCCCTTACCTCCCAATACAAGGACATAAGGTTCTCAAAAACAAGACCGCCTCCCTAAGTCATTCCAAGGATACCCTAGTTCCCAAGCCCCTTGCTTATAGACATGCAGACATGGCTATCAACAAAACTCCTTACATCACTTCTTGGAAAGGAGAAATTACTATCAATGCTTTCTACTCCAACTAGGCTAGTGAATTTTGGGTTCTCAATGCATCTATTATAGCTCTCTCTATTCTTGTTCCAGAAAACTGAGGCTTTAAAATATGCTCTAAACTTCACTTTGTTCTAAATTCAAAAGACAAATTGAAAGAAGTCAGCACTGCCTCCTCTGCTCAAAGAATAGACACTTCCATTAAAGAACCTACCATATCGTATCACAATTGCTTAAAAAGCCAACTGTGATAGATTTAATTATTAGCTCCAAAACTGCTCCTCTCTGAACCTATGCCTACAGAACCCTCCCTAGTGACTCTCCTTGGTGGAGAAACATACTTCCTGCCTTAAATAATACCAGGTTTTTCCAAGTGACTCGCTTTAGCCACAAGTAGACACAAACTATTGCCATATCCAAGCAGAAACTTTAAGAGCAATTTTATGGTTCCCCTATTATTCTTCCCCCTTTGCTGTAAGTACAGCTCGGATCCCAGAATGAAGAAAACACGTGAAGGAAAGGCAAACTTTTGCTACTGGAAAGCACCAGTATTTGGGGGTTATTAGTTACTGGAGCATAGCCTAGTGAATGCGGTCTCATAGTCTCTGGACTAGAGGGTGACTCCTTTGAAGGCAAGAATAGAATCTTGTTCACTAGTTACTGATGGTGTTCAGCAAAGAAAAGACACTCAGGGATTGTTTACTGAGTGAATAAATACAACTGGTTCGAGAGTACAGATTCTTTTTTTATATATATAAAATTTTAAATGTTTTTATTAACTTTTTTTCTGAGACAGAGAGTAAGACAGAATGCAAGCAGGAGAGGGGCAGAGAGGTAGGAAGACAACAGAATTCAAAGCAGGCTCCAGGCTCTGAGCTGTCAGCTCAGAGCCTGACGCAGGGCTCGAACTCACAAACCGTGAGATCAAGACCTGAGCTGAAGTCAGATGCTTAACCCACTGAGCCACCCAGGTGCCCTGAGAGTACAGGTTCTAAAACCAGTTGGCTTGGGTCTCAATCCTGCCTGCCCCTCTTACTAGCTATAATAATAATAATAATAATAATGACAACAATTACAGTTTATTGAGCACCTATCATATGTCAGGGGCTTTTAAAACCTTTGCGCAGAGTGATGAGTCACTAATAATGTGGACCTAGGGTCAGAAGCCCGAATCATACCCAGCTCTGACATTTACTAAGTAGGTGAATTTGAGCAAGTTATTGTATACCCCACAGTGCCTGACATATTGTAAGTTCCTAATAAATGTTTGCTGCTGTTATTGTTAAAGATCCATTATAGATGGGGAATCTGAAGCTCAGAGAGGTTTACGCAACAGAGATGAGACCCAAGGCCATAATTCTCCAATGGCTGCTCTCACGATCTTGCCAGGATACCACACTTTGGATCCAGAAAGAATAACGTCATTGGAGACAACACCACAAGTGGGGTTTTATAGCAGCGACTGCTGCTGAGTGGGGCACAATGAAAGTAAAGGCAGGGAACACGTCTAGACTTTTTTTTCTTTTTAGCAAATGTAAAACAAGCAGATGGCAGGATGCCTGGTACACAGTAAACATTTCATGTACTAAAAATGGCTAGGATTTGAAGCCCTTCTCAGATGCTTCTCTATCTATCGAACGTCTTCTCTCCATCACACAGTTGCTACACTGATAATAATTAGTAGTGGGGTGCTGGGCTGGCTCAGTCGGTTAAGGTGTCCCCCTCTTGATTTCGGCTCAGGACATGGTCTTGTGGTTCGTGAGTTCGAGCCCCGCATCAGGCTCTGCGCCAACAACGTGGAGCCTGTTGGGATTCTCTCTCTCCCTCTCTCTCTGCCCCTCCCCCTCTGTCTCTCTTTCTCTCAAAATAAATAAATAAACCTTAAAAAAAAAAGAATACTTAGTAGTAGTAAAAATATTACAGCAAACATCTATGGGCAACTCTATTTGGCAAGCACTGGGCTTCATGTTTAAGGGGCACTGTCTGATTTAATCACAACTCTACTGACGTGAGTGCCATTGTTCTAGCTACTATTTTACCAAGGAAGACACTCAGACGATGTGAGTCACCCAAGATTATGCACCTAGTCGGTGAGGGAGGCGGATTCATGCCTAGGCAGAGCCTGTGCGCACAATCCCTACATGAGACCGCCTCCACCTGATGCTCCACCCCACGCCTATCGCTCTTCTTGAGCTAACCAGCTGCCGGTCTGGTCCCTTGGTCTCCCTTTATCCATTCTCACCACTTCCTGGAGGACACAGCCAAGGAGCTCACACTGATGTACTTCCACCTGGGACACCACCCAGAGCAAGCCTAGAAGGACAGTGACAGGCTGAGCACGGAGCATCACCTGGTAATCCTCGCTACTTTTACAGGTGAAGACGTAGGCCAGGAAGGTTACCCAGTTCCCTGAAGATGCTTGAGAGTGTGGGCTCTGAAGCTAGTCTGCCTGGGTCTCAACCTTGTCTGCCCCTCCACCTGTATGACCCTGAATGACTGACTTGACCCCTCGGTGTTCCCATCTGTAAATGGGGACAGTAACAGGAACTACTTCCTAGAGCTGTCTGTGAATTAAATAAGACAGTTTGCACAAAGCACGCAGCTCGGCGTCTGTCACGTGATGAGTACGTACAAGACTTTAGCTATTATGATTCTCATCCCACAGTTTATACCTCAAGCCTTTAACTTGCTGACGTTAACTAGTTACTATGTTTATAATTGAGGATAATTAGTAACTCCTTGTAATATAAATCAGCCAAGATGATGTCTGCATATTGGCCTGGGTGGTTTATTTCTTCACTGCAGGCTGAGACCCATTAACTCAAAACCCAGCAGGTGCCAAACTGAAATTTTTACACATCCACTTGTTTTAAATATAGCCCAAATAAACAGATTTTTAGCTATTTAGAGCCCATCTGCTTTGCATGCCCTACAAAACTGCACCTAATGTCTGCTAGCCACAGATAAGACAAGCCCGTAGCACAAAGCCTCTTAAGCCACTGCTGCTCTCTGACCCACAGAATCCCCACGGTGCTGTTCCGGGACATCACCTAGATGCAGAAGTCCTCTCGAGAATTCTCCTCTCCCCTGGCAGCTCCCTTGCCCTCCTCTCCTGCACTTACTTCTGGAAGGTCTCCTGCTGCTGCGAGGGACTTCCTGGAACCCCAAACCTGTCAAAGCCTCACCCAAGAGAGCCTGTGTTTGCTACTGCCACCTAGTGGCCATCTCTTTTTCCTTGATGAGCCCCCAGATCCCTGGAACCCCTACGGCCCCCGCTTGTCTATTCATTTTGTGATCCCAGTTACAACTTCGTACACATTGAAAATTTAATAACTGCAAGGTGACTGACTGGAGGCTAGGGCAGCAGGGAGGAATAGCTTACCCCCTTGCATCTATGTGTAGACCTAATCTTCACGGCAGGCCATCCTGTGTTTTTAGGCTTGCGTAATGGGTATTTTGTGTATTTGTCTGGTGAGCATCTATTTCTGTTGTCTTCTCCTAAAAGAAACTGTCTCTCCTTTTGTGGACACACTCGCCCCCCACTTGTAGTTCATGTAGGGCTGATCCTATTCCGAGATCCCTGAGATAGACACACAGTCAAACCCGGCCAATCCAAGCTTTTCATTTCCCTGGCAACTGATTGGCTTAGGAGGAGGCATGTGACCTATAAGTGGCCAATCAGATTTAACCCCAAAACCTTTTGCTAGAACCATTGAGAAAGAGGTAGCTTCTCTTTTTTTTGGTTGCAATTGCTAAACTGATAGAAGTATGAAGCAGCTGGCAGCCTTTGTACTTATCATTTGAGGCCCCCCCCACCCCCACCCGAGAGTAAAATCACCTGAGCAAACAGACAATTATCGCTGACATAGGGGAACAGAGATTCCTGACGGTATCCTTACAGCACTGGGATTCAGCCACAGGCTTCTCAGTGACGTGGGTCAGCAGATTCTCTTCTTTTCATTAGCCCATCTGGGTTGATTTTCTGTCACTGGCAGTCAAGAAGTCCTGATTACCATGAAGAAGCCTGTGCTTTTTTCTATTGCAATCATTATTTATGTGATTATTTTTTTAAATGCCTGCCTTCCTCTGTGGCAGATTAAAATGATCTTGACATTTGTTACTCCTCCCATTGACAGGTAGAGAATAAATCCACTCCCATGAGTCTGGCTGACTTTAGTGACATGGTTCACCATGAGTGAGGGGTGGAAGTGACATTCTGGGATTTCTAAGTCTAGATCATAAGAGGTCCTGGAGCTCCTGCTCATGACTTTGGAACACTTGCTTCGGGAGAAGCTGTCTGCCATGTAAGCCCACCATGAGACCACCATGCTTTAAAGAAGCCTGCACATATACACCACTGGAGAAAGAAAGATGACCAGCCAGTTCTGTATGGGCATGAACAGGTGCTTAAGTTCTTCTGAGCAGCTAGCCAGGCCGGGGTCCAGATATCTCAATAAAGAAGCCACCTTGAATATTCCAATCCTAGAGGACGCAACATAGAGAAGAACCAAGGAATCTAGCCATCCACCATAACTGATGCTTTAGACACATGGTACCAGCCATCTCTACCATTCAAGTCGCCCAAAATATGGCCCCCATCACTCTGAACTACTCCCCTACACCATATCCAAATACCTGGCCCATGAAACTGTGAGCATAATGAGGTACTGATTTGTACCATTCAGTGTGGGGATGGTTCGTTATACAACAATAGATAACCAGAACGTCGGTCACTAAATTGTAGGCTCCACGAAGCCAGCAACGGTGTTGATTCACTATACACCCAGCTCTAAGCACGGCACCTGGCGCATGGTGGCACTTAATCAAACAAACATTTGTCCAAAATAAAAAAGGATCCATGAGAGAAAAAGGCAACTTCATCCCATTGTGCTCCATGTGCCACCCCAGCACCCTAGCATCAGGTACTATGTCCGTTCTGCTCCATTTGTCATATAAAAATCTCAACCAACTAATACTGTTCTTAAAATGTATGATGGATTATGGAATGCAGAGCCATGTATATGCTTTCTTACTTACCTGAGTTTAGGAAATTGAGTCATAAAACCAGTTTATTTGGTTGGTGGCTCTGAATGTGAAATGATGTCAAATTTATTGCATGTTATTCTGGTCTACAAATTTGAAGAAACACGTATTTCTATAGCAGGATTATTTATACAAAATGTTCATTTGAATTGCACTGTACATTAATGAGTATTTATTTAGGTTTCAGGTAAGGATGGCACATTCATGGGCTGGCGGAAGAAAAAAAAATAACAAGTTTCAACATTTTGTGTCATTAGCAAAAATAGAAGGGACACATAAAATTTCTTCATGTTTTTAGAAGAGAAATAACAGCTTACTGTACTGTGCCTCTCTTTTTATAGATCAGATGAAGTATAGAACGTGAAATAATAATAATATGACCCTAAACGCTCATTTTATGCAGGCGAGTCCAGATGTCACTGAGATGGGCTCCTGTACATTTTTATAGAAAAACATACCAAATGAATCATATCGTGGAGCACAGCCTCACCACAAGAGGGTCCATGGATTTTATGATCTTGTCATTTACATGGTCCATAGATATGAACTAATGATCAGATTTATCCCTACGTGTTCAACAACCTTTGCTTTTCGTGTATCTCAAATTCTACGACGAATGTTGCATTAAAATGCCCACAGGTTTCCAGTTCTTGCTTTAAGATGGCCTCATTAAATAAATAAAGCCTAAATAATTCAGGTATCTTTTCCCCCGCCGTTATAATAAAACTCACTCTGCAAGTCAAACGTTGACGCTGGAGGAGAGGATGTGGAGAGTCGAAACCCTCATCCATGGCTGGCGGGAATGTAAAATGGCGCCGCTACCGTGGGAAACACTTTGGCAGTTTCTCAATAAGTCCAACTCAGAAAGCTAAAGGATCTCGGTAACTTAAAGGATTTCCCTGTGAACCAGCAAGTCTACTCTTAGGTGTATAACCAAAAGAACTGAAAACGGGCGTCCAAGCAAACATCTGTCCGTGAGCGCCCACAGCAGCACTAACCAAACAGCCAAAGGTACACACAGCCCGCATGCCCACCCGCTGATGAACAGATAAACAAAACATGGTGTCTGTACAACAGAATACTATTCGGCCACAAAAAGGAACGGAGTCCATGCAATCACTTGCTACATGGGTTATACATGCTATAACATGGACGGACCTCAGAAAACAGACCAAATGAAAGACGCCACAAAAAGCTACATGTTGAGTGATTCCGTTAATAAGAAACGCCCAGAAGAGGCAAACAAACCTACAGAAAGCGAAAGCAGATCCGTGGTTGCCGGGGGCTGCGGGGATGGAGGAGGGAGTGATGGGGTTTTGTTCTGTGGTGATGAAAATACTCTGGTACTAGGTGGCGGTGAGGGTGACACAACATTGCATGTGCACCAGATTCCACGGAGTTGTGCTCTTCATAACGGTGACATCGTAAATTTTACGTATATTTTACCACATTTTTCTTTAAAAAAGGTTGGGCAACCAGCTCAAGGTCACACACCTAAAAATAAAAATTCGATACTGGAACATGTAAGGATGACAGTGTTGCCCGTGAAACTGGGGTTTGTCTTACAGTGAAACACAGGTAGGATCCAACATGTTATGTTGGCACCAATGAAAGAGGCATACGTTCCCTAACTAGTCAGGTTTAGAAGTAAGCAACAAAATAAACTCTTAGGACCAAAGACTCTACATGCTGGTAATGAATCTTCCACCAGCTTCTTTAAAGGGATTTAGTTGCAGGAGACCTGGGGTTATGTTGTGGGTGACACTATCGCAGTAGAAGTGATGGCAAGAAGGGTGACAATGTGTGCAGTGGTGTGGACAAGTCAGGCAAGGCGGTGACCGAATTGGGCCCTGCTAGAGCCCATTGGGCTTGAGAACCAATGGGCTACAGGTCGATGGGGGGTAGGAGGGACTCCTGGAGAGGGAGCATGGTTCAGGCCACACCCTGGAAGATAAATATGATCAGGGTCTTAGAAACCCAAAACCATGGCCAGAGAGAAGCTTGGAGGAGGTCCAGCCTGCCTCCCATTGAAGGGGGAAACATTTTAAGAGGCATAGGCTTTGGGGGCACCTGGGTGGCTCCGTCGGTTAAGCATCCGACTTCACCTCAGGTCATGATCTTGCAGTTCCTGAGTTCAAATCCCACATCAGGCTCTGTGCTGACAGCTCAGAGCCTGGAGCCTGCTGAAGAATCTGCATCTCCCTCTCTCTCTGTCCCTCCCCCATTTGTGTTCTGTCTCTCTGTCTCTCAAAAATAAATAAATATTTAAAAAATGAAAAAAAAAAAAAGAGGCATGGGCTTTGGAGTCAGACATCCTGAGTTACAATCCTGCCTCCATCTGTTACTAGCTGTACACAATTGGGGAGGTGACTTTACATCTCTGGGTATCACTTGTCTTATCTCTCACATGGAGATAAAGCCATGTCTGCTTCACAGTAATGAAGCTTAAAGTAATTCATGCAAATAAGGTCTTAGAACAGTGCCTGGCCTAGAGTTAGTATTTAGTTAGTATTCAGTGATAGTACTCAGCTACCATCACCATGATTAGTAGTGCAGTAGTCCATGATGGCCACTGCATAAATCCCATGAGCTCAGAACACACCTAGTCCTTACCTGCTGCAGAGGGCAGCTCTCAAAGCATCAGAGGCTCGCTGGGAATCAACCCCCACCCGTTTTCACAGCCCTGCGTTTGCCTGTCCACCATGACACCCTTTTCATTTCTCTCCCAGACAACTGGGCCTGACCAACACTGTCCAGCGTTCTGAAATAGAGGCTGAGGCATACAACGTGGGAACATTGTTTGAATGGACGGCCACGGTCTACTGTACAGCCTGAAAGGAAAGGCAGCTAGAGAAGCAAAGAGAGAAGGAAGGGAGAACGAAATGGCCAGGACCCACAGAGCAGCACACAGCAGCATCCAGCCTTGCCCCCTCTCCTATCTTTGGCTTCAGTCCGTCTGAGACCAAGCTGCCTCCTGCCCTCACCCTGCATGATAAATCCCCTCTTTTTCCTTAAGCTGGCTCATACCGTTTTCTGTACCAAGAGAATCTACTTAATACAAGTTCCACATCTGAAGTTCTTTGTACTACTTACACCGTTTGACTTTTATTTCTCAAGGCTGCACAGGAACTGTGATATTTTTTTAGGTTGGCTTTTTCCATGCCTCGCTCAGAGGAAGGTGGCGGTAACAACAGAAACACCACCAGGACCCATCATGGCAGCTGCTATTTCTTAAGCACTTACTGAATGTCTGGGCACCGTGCTGGGCACTTGGGATGTATCATCACATTTCATCCCCTACAACTCATGCTTTAGCCCTACTGGCTCCATCCTTCTACTGGGGAAACTAAGGCTCAACAGTTTTAGTAACTTGGCCATGGCCATAAAACTACCCTCTGTGAAAGGCTCCATGGCCCTCTGGCTCTCCCCCCTGCACTGAATGGACACATCTACCTGGGTCAAAGGCTACAACAATCTATTGCTACATTAAGTCTATGAAGTGAGTGCCCTGGGATCCCAAGAGTTCGGTTTTCAAGCAACACAGTCCTGTGGCCCGTAACTGACACCATCCACATCCACCACGGCAATGAGAAAGCTGCGTGCCTGCCAATCTCATCCATTTCCTTCAGAATCAGCACAAAAGGCAACCTTCACTGGAACCTTGCCCAGAACATTCTCATGCAAGCAAACAGCGGACAAGTATCAATTTGCACAAAGACAATAGGTGCTTTCACTTTCCTGTCTCCCTCCATGGGCCCCTCGAACTCCACCTGGAGCAAAAGAACTCCCCATCACACCGCCGTCACAGCTAGCCGCGACCTATCTGCACGTTGTTCCACTGGTATTCAAAAGGTGCTCCCTCTCTCTTTTATGGGCTGCCTCCCAGCGTAACCGCGGCCAACTCCACTTCAACCTAATAGAAGCTGCACGGGAATGAATTACAATAAAGTCGCCCTGTGAGAAATGGATTATGACAAAATCATGTAGCCAGAAGACTTGCCTGGGCAAAACGCACCGATTTTCATTTGAATGTCATTGTCCAGGTAAAGACCACAGTGAGAGAATGGACTCTGGATAGAGGAGGAGGAAGTGGAACCAAGGACACGTCAACCTTACGGTGACAGAAGATTGAATATCGTAGCTGTGGTCCTGAAGGAACGTGTTCTCCATCCGTGGGAGGCTGACTTCACTCCTGAAACCAATTCATTTCCTGAAAAGAAGCTGAGAAGCCATCCTCATCCTCATTTGACGGCTCAGGGCCGTTCAGACCGGATAGGTATCTAAAGGTGGATTTTGTGGCTCATAGGTTTGGCTGCCCTATTCCTTCCATGCCCCGATCCCAGCCCAGATCTTTCCCCGCTTTACTCCCTTCCCCAGCCCCCCTCTGCCCGCCATGCCTCATTCCATTCTCCTACATTCCCGGGTTCCACCTTTGTGTTTAGAGCAATAGCTTAGCCCCACTTTTCAAGTGAGACTACTGGTCCCCTGCGGTGGGACTACACATGGCTTGTGCTCTGTCTCAGGCCCTTTCGGGGGTTGGGAAGATGGACAGAGGCCGACCATTCTTTCTATGATAAAATAAGCAGGGATGAAATACGGAATAGAGTACAACATTCACATGAAATGTTATGACAAAACACAAGATTTCGAAGAACGTTCCAGCCCTGTCCTGACTCGGGGGGAGGGGTCCTAGTTCCTTGGCTCTCCATGAACTGCGTTTTGATGGTGGAGTCTGAGAATCCTGGAGGTTGCAACCTTAAGTCCTGGCACATCGTTGTCACCTCCCACAGTGCCGGGTGCGCTCTGGCCATGTGGTGGTTCACAGAATCTGCCATTTACCCTTCATGTTCTAGCTAAGTCCATAAAATATCCTTTGTCGCTTTTTTAAAGTGAGAGAGAGAAAAACAGTGGGGAGGGGCCGAGAGAGAGGGATAGGACATCCCAGGCTAGCTCTGTGCTCACAGCAGAGAGCCCAGCATAGGGCTCGAACTCACGAAGTGTGAGATCATGACCTGAGCCGAAGTCAGGTGCTTAACTCACTGAGCCACCCAGGTGCCTCTAAAATATCCCTTTTAAAGACTAAATTAAAGAAAAAAGCAAGTAGGCTCCCAAGTATGTAAAACTGGAAATACATCAAACGTAAGTGAAGAAAGCCAAAGTGTCGGCTTTTAATAACAGATAATATTTGTAATTAGCAGGCCAACTGTACCTAAGTAAATATGGCTAAAATGCTGGGAAGGCTTAAAAAGTTGAGCTCACTGCAATTTAAAGGTAGTCTGAATTTACTTGCCAAACCCTCTACAGTAATACTAACACACTTTATCACTCACAGTAACACTTATAATAGCGCCCAATTCCTTTAGTACGTAAAAACACAATTCTTCATTGAACACCTGTGGTGTTCCAGGAGCCAGGCTTCCTTTGTGTATCTTTATAATTCTTACAAAAACGATGAGGGTCTGACGGCCCGTATTTTACAGATGAGGAACTTGATGACAGAGACATGACTGTCCCAAGGTAACACAGGCAATCAAAGGTGGAACTGGTATCTCTTCCAGTTTCATCCAGCTCCAAGACCCTCGGCCAGCTCGTGAACCTTCAGCCAGATGACCTTGCTTCAAATTATGAAGTGAGGGGCACCCTGTGCATTGTTTTACTCTAGGTGCTAAGTATCCCTTTCCTGGGCTTACCCACATTCCACACTGACGTCAGCTCCTTCTACCACTGGGAGGGCATCTGCTGGAAGGTGACTGATGGCCTAAAACGAGACAACAGTCACCGTCCGCTAAGACCTCAGGCTGCAGCCACGTGACTCTAGGCAGCACCAAATGCTTGCCAGCCCACTTACAGAGCCCTGCCACCGGTCTCCCCCCGAGATGTTAAGTTACGAGCAAGGCGGTCAAACCTAAGGTTCTAGGCAGCTCCCAGAAGGAGCACAAGAGGGACCACTCCAAGTCCAAGGCTATGAGGAAGAGCAGAGTGTTCTTTTCTTTAAGAATCCAAGGAGAAAGCATCCTGGGCAGCTTCCTCTGCTTTGGGACGCAACACAACGTCCACAGCTGATAGGAAGGGGCCGCTGACATTTTATTATGCAAGGCCAGATGCAGCATTGTGGAGGACAAGGATGCAATCTGCATGTAAATGCAATTGAGAAAGTCCCAGAGACCTGGGCAGCCATGGGTAGGAGGCCTCTTGCCAGCGGTCCATGCCGATGCAGAGTAAGGACCTAGAGAAGCAAACTGCATGTTAAATAGATCCTTACGATCCCTGCTTTTAAGGAGGGAAGCATGGCGCTGAGGTGGGTGTTGGGGTAGGGCTGAAAGAATCAGAAACCGGTTTTCCAGTGGGAAGGACCATCTTCCCGTGCCATATCTGACCTAAGCACGGCATGACAAGGAGATGGGGGTCTGCTGAGGAACATGAGCCTCCCCGTGTGCCGGAGAGGTGGAGTGTTTTCAAACTGAAGGACACGTTCCGAGACTGTCGGGCATACATAAAGCCAGCTATGTAAATGTGACACGTAATTTCTAGTCCTGGGTATTCAGTGACAAATTTCAAAACTGCAAAGATAGCATCAAGACAGAAAATTGTGAAGAGGAAAAACTATGATCGCTTTGCCCTGATCTGACATACAATTATGCTTGAATCGAACTACCTCATAGGAAGAGCAACATCATGGGAAAGGAATCTGCAACTTGCCTTCTCCGTACTTTATTTCAGCCAGAGCTATTTCCAAAAACCCAAAATGAACATCCTCAGAAGTGAAACGGTCCCAACACTGAGTCTCCCTCCTTTATTTTGAGAGGGAATCCATGGCCCCTGGAAGGTAGGCTCAGGCAGAGAAAAAGCTTACGCTGCCTATGTCCATCTGAGGGCACAAATGCTGACATCACGTGCTTTGTGACATGCCTTCTCCCCATAAATCATTATAATTTAATGGAGCAGCCTTGGTAAGGGACCAAGTGGAGGTCAATTCAGCAATGTACCAATGCATCAACAAATATTTATTAAGTTTCTGCACAGCGCCGAGCCCTGGGCCAAGTTTCAAGGACTGTACAAGAACCAAGTTCACCCATAAGAACTGTAAAGTCTATTTATAGATCATGCTCATTGCATAGATTACGACTGGGTTTGAGATTTGGGCAGTGTTCAAAACAATTCTGTAATCATTCTCAAGAGAAAGAAAACAAGTTAATGGGGTTTCCCCTTCTCCAAACAGAAGGAGTCCCACATGGACCCACTGCCCCCCTTGTTATTAATTCTTGGCTAGTAACAAAGCTTTGTCAAAGGAAATCTTGTTTTCAATTGTAATTACCACTTGGGCTATTTAATTACGTTTGGTCTATTAATATTTTAAATGCATTTCATTTTACTATATCCTCACCTGCATTCTAAAGTTCAGCAGGAAACCACTTTGTATCTCAAATAAATTCTGCTTTTAACATAGGGTAGCCTACAAACTTATGAAACGGATGAAGCAGCCATTAGCGTGGAGCCATATTTGTTTTTCCCCCAGATAAAGCTGTTCTGTTTGAAGGACTCTACCTTTAGTTATTCAACAACAAACAGAACAGCATTGTGCTTAGAAGGCAGCCTCTGGGAATTTCAAATCGTGCCTCTTCCCCTTGCTAACTACAGGCCATGGGCAAGTGAGCAAGTGTCTCTGAGCCTCGATTTCCTCATCTGTGGAGGTTATGATATTAGCTACTTCAAAGGCACTATGAGTAATCAGCGGGTCACTGTATACAAAGAGCTTACAATAGCACCTAGCCGGTGGTAGATACTTGGTGAACTTAGTTGTGTTTTTATTACGACTACTGCTTCTGCTACACTGAGGGTGATGATAACGATGACGATCCTTGTTATTTTTGAAGTTCCAAATCCTATAACAATACACCATGAAGACACCTGCCCGCATGGAGCTTACAATGTAACAGGAGACAGATGGTGAATAATTCCAAGTGCAAGGAGTTCTGTGAATCAGAGCAATGGAGACATCTGCCCGCATGCGAATACAGTTGTGAACATCACCCCCACCATTATGGTTTGCTCACGCATCTGCTCTCTTCCACAGTGCCAAGAAATCCAAAATAAGCATGACATTCACTTAATTTTTTATTGCTTTTGAAAATACTTCTTTAATAAGCCTATTTCAGACTTTCAGTTAGAGGCAGAGTGAATTTTCATCCTGTCTCTCCCAACCCCCAGTTAACATGGTAGTTCTGTGTCTCCCTCTCTCTGCCCCTCCCCTGCTTGCACTGTTTTTCTCTCTCTTTCTTTCAAAAATAAAGAGACATTTGAAAAAATAAAAAAATAAATAAAAAACAGATTCACAAGACAAAGGAAAAATAGAAAAAGTCACAAAAACCAAAATTTTAGAAGCTTGAAGCAGAAAGACAAGCAGGCCTAAGAAATCAGAGCCCAAAGCCAGGAGAGGAGTAAGTCAGGGACAGCCTGATGGAGAACAACAGACCCCCTGGGAGTTACAGAGATGTCAGTGCTGTGAACAGAAGACTAACTGAAGGTCTAGACCCCTTCCCCCATCTACACAGTCAATTGACTGCCCCTCGCCCACACAGGCTGAACACTACAGATCCGTTCTCTGAAAAGGCTAATACAGGGAGCCTCCGGACTGGGGGCCACCAAGCAGTTGAAGACAGAGATACCTTACTGGAGATAATGGGAGTAATTTGGCTGATATATTAAATGCTGAGATCCCCAGCTTCTTCCTTAACCCAGATCTACTGAGGATAGGATGACAAGGATGATGATGACACCATCCAATACCTGTTTTGTGTTCATTTTGTGGCAGGTACTGTTCTAAGTACTTTATGTCTATTAACTCATATGATCCTCACAAAAATGCGACTGTTAGGTAGAAGCAGATTCATACTATCCTGCACCTTACCTATGAGGATATCAAGGCTCAGAGAGGTTATTGTACCAAGATCACATGATTAGTAAGTGGTCAAATCAGGGTTTCAGTGCAGGCCAATAGAAGACAGAATGATTATACCCAAGGTATGAGACCGACAGTTCCCCTGGGGAATGAACCAGCCCAACAAGTAAGAGCTGGAGACACTGACGTGGATTCTCCAATGAAACAGCTCAGCCAGATTACCTTACAAAGAGGCCCACGGTCAACAAGCCACCCCGATGTGCTCAGAACCCCCGGCGACCCATTCAGTGTCTCCTCTAAACTGAGAGCAGACAGGAAGGGATCACCAGATTATGAGGAAAACCTTTACTCAGAAAGGAAGAGGGAAAGGAAGGAAAGTGCAAGGAGAGAGAAGAGAAATAAGAGAGAAGGAAAACAGAAGGTAAGGAAGGAGGGAAAGGAGGTAAAAAAAAAAAAGAGCAAAGAACAGAGGAGGGAGGAAGAAAGAAGGAAGGAAAGTGGAGGAAACAGATTTTACAGGGAGGTGGAAACTTTGTAAAATTCCCAATAATATCCACAGAGGGCATATTATCATGAAATTCCAGACATTAGAAGAGATGATCCTGTTAAGTCGTCAAAGGGGAAAAAAAGGAGGGAGTGAAAAACAACACTTCTTGTAGTTAACTATTGCCACATGACAAACCAATCCTAAACTTAGCAGGACATGCCAATAAACGTTTACAGGTTGACACGGTTTTTGATGGTCATAAATCCAGAAGCAGCCCAGTTGGGTGGCTTGGGCTCAGGGTCTCTCATGAAGTTGTAGTCAAGCTACAGGTGGTGTTGACGAAATGCCTAGTGTGTTTGAAATAAGAAGAATTTAAACAAGGGGAAGAATTTGGAGATCAATTATTGTTAGAATGAAAGAAAACTAAACAAGAAAAAAAACACAATAATTAACTCTAAGGTACAATATAAAAATAAGTCGAAGAAAGTAACAGGAAGCATAAAATACTACCTGATTGCCATGATTTGTATTTGTGTGGTCGTATGATAAAGACTGAATTTTAAAAACTAATCAAAATTAAGTACGGATATTCAGATGATGCTGGGGAGGGGGATTATGGAGGAGCTAAATATTCATTTTCCTTAGTTGCAATCAATAGATAATTAAAAATAAAAAATCAAGGGAGCATTATAGACATGTTATTTAGACATCTAAAAATTAAAAAAAAAAACCCACACAGCTAACACGAGTAGCAAGTGATTGCCTCTGGATACACAGTTTGTCTCGACTCTTACGTGTTTTTAAGAAGTGATTGCTAATACATGGGTCCCAGGGAGCTCAAATTTCAACCTTTATTACTACTCAGTGGCACAGAAAGGTGAACGTAGTAGCCAGACTCTAAGATGAATTCCTGATGATTCTTGCCTCCCTGCTAGTCACAGCCTTGGGTTGTCTCCTCCCACGCTGAATATGGCTCATCTGTATAGCCAACAGGATATCGCAGAAATAATGGAGTGTCACTTCTGAGGCTGGATCAAAAAAGGCACTGCGTTTTCTCTCTTGGATCGCTCACTCTGAAGGACGTCACCTGCCGTGTCATGAGAACACTCAAGCAGGCCGCGTGGTAAAGAGCGGAGGCTTCCTGCCAGTAACCAGCTACACTAACCAGCCACCTGAGTGTGGCAACTTTGAAATAGATCCTCCAGCCACAGTCAAGCCCTCAGATCACTGCAACAAGCTGACATCCTGACTGCAACCTCAGGAGAACCCTTAGGCCAGCATCATTCAGCTAAGTCACTCCTGATTTCCAAATTCATAAAAATTGTGACATAGTAAAGGTTTATAATAGTTTTTAAGCCTCTGTACTTTGGGGTTATTTGTCAAGTGGCAACAGATAACTGATACAGACTTTTGTACCTAGAAGCAGAATGTTGCCATAACAACAACAACAACAACAACAACAAAATACATGCTAAAAATAAGGCTATGGCTTTCAAACCAAGCAGTGGGCAGGAGCTGAAAGAACTTCAGGCGAGAGTATTAGTGAAACCCTAAAGCGGCTCAAAGAGACTGCTAGCAGAATCCTGTTAGTCTTCAAGGAGACTGCGTTGGCAAGAGTACGAAGAAAATGCTGCTGGAAAGCAGAGGAATGAGATCCTTGCTATGCAATGGCATTGCCTGTGGTGTAATGGAACCGTGGTGTAATGGCCCCGTTGCCTGCAGTGATGTAGAAAGTAGAAAATGTATCTAATGAGCTGGACGATCTAGCAAAGGAGATTTGCAACCAGAGTGTTGGAGATGTTATTTGGTTTCTTCTTGCTTCCAATCATAAAGAGCAGGAAAAGAGAGGTAAGCTAAAGAAGAATCATTAAGAAAGAAAGAAAGAAAGAAAGAAAGAAAGAAAGAAAGAAAGCAAGCAAGCAAGCAAGCAAGCAAGCAAGCAAGCCAGGACTTCCTGGTTTTGGAAATTCCATTCTCTGCAGATGACAAATGGGGCTAAAATTAAGAAATGGTTCCCAGGTAAAAAGCAAATTCAGAACCTTCTTGGGAAAACATGGTATAAACATAAAGCCGAGGGTGTGGCTATAAAATCCTTTGCTCAGACCTTAGAAATATCTAAGGTGGTACCTCGAAAACCATTCAAAACAGGGCTCCTGAGAAGGTTAAGATTGTCCCTCAGCAGTTTTAGCAAAAATGCAAGGTAGAAAAGGGCTTATCTCAAACACATTTGGAATGTGGCTATGTCTAATGGAATCAGTTCCAGTGACATTCCTTTCTAATCTTTATTTTATTTTGTTTTTGTATGTATGTATGTATGTATGTATGTATATATGTATGTATGTATGTATGTATGTATGTATGTATTTTTGACTAGGCTTCATGCCCAGCACAGAACTTGAACTCACGATGCTGAGATCAAGACCTGAACTGAGATCGAGTTGGACACTTAACCGACTGAACCACCCAGGCACCCCGTCCAGTGACATTAACAGTAGACTCACAATGTTTTCAAGAGAATAGTACTGGCAGATATATTATCAGCTCAGACTGTAAGGGACAGAGACAGTACCAAAGGGAAAAAAGTCTATGAGTCCAGAGTTATACCACCAAATGCAGACTGAAAAAACTGTAAAGATAGAAACATGAGCTATCGGGATACCTGGGTGGCTCGGTTGAGCATCCGACTCTTGATTTCGGCTCACGGTTTATGAGATTGAGCCCTGCTCCAGGCTCCATGCTAAGTGTGAAGGCTACTTGTGACTCTCCCTCTCCTGCTCCCTTTGCCCCTCTCCCACTGTGCTCTCTCTCAAAAATAAATAAAATAAATAAACGTTTAAAAAGAAGAAACATGAGCTATCGTCCACGTAAAAGGAACAGTGACTCAGAGTATAACCTAGAGCTCAGAGGGCAGACCCCAAAGCCATATGAGGAATTATTCCTCGTCTTTAAATCCAGATAAGAAACTGTCACCCTGTGCCTGCTGGGTTTTAGAATTGTTATGGTCCCTGGACTCCCATGTGCTTTGCATTTCCCCCTTTATGAACAGGAGTGTCTAGAGCAATTGCTTTCTGCCTGGCCTGCCATTGTACATGCGTGAGGAAGATAACGCGCCTCTTTAGCTCACAGGTCTTTAGACCAAGAAGAATGGTATTAACAACACTGCACTTAAGGAATTACACCTGGACCCGATTGAGATGACGAGGTTCCAGACTTTGAGCTGATGCTAATGGAATGATATTTGGAGGGGCATCTTTGGAAGGAGGGAGTGTGTTTTGCACATGAATCATTAGGGACAGAAGGTAGACTATGACGGCCGGCCTCCAAAATAACATCCAGCTCATCTTACCTCCTGGCATTCACACCCTCATATGGTCTCATCCCACATGAAATAGAGCTGACTGGGTGGTCAAGAGGATACTGTAGAAATGGTGGAGTTTGACTTCTCAACTAGATCATAAAATTCACTATGGCTTCTGTCTTGTTCTCTCTCTCTCTCCGAGCAATCTGTAGGAAGTCAGCTGCCCTGTTATGAGGATAAAAGTAGCCCTTGAAAGGCCCATGTGGTGAAGAACTTAGGTCTCCTGCTACAAGCTAGCACAAACTTGCCAGCCACCTCAGAATCAGCTCCAGTCAAGCATCAAATGACTCCAGTCAAGCTAGCCACCCCTATGATTACATCTTCAGGTAGAGGCAGTGATCCAGACCCACCAGGTAAGATGCTCCAGCAGTCCTTCCCCGCACATGCTGTGAGATAACAAAATTTGCTGTGTTTGGATGTAATTTTTTATGCAGTAATAGATAACTAATACGGTGAAGGTCTGAGTTCTATTGTAGTCGACAGCTTTGATTTTGCTCCGATAACTTGACGAGACCCCATCCTCTACACAACAGTACTTTTAGAGACTTAGGTTTAGGAAGCACTCTGATTGTGCCTATGCTATCCTGATTTTCTTCCAGAATAAAGAAGGAAGGTTCTGCCCACCGGGGAAATGGTTTCACCAGTCATGTGCTTAAAGGACAAGTCATAATACAACCACCAAGATTTCATGGAGCCACAAAGATCAGTCCTCTTATCAGTGAGAAATTATTTCCACTGATAGAACTGGAGAAAGACGTAGACTTTTATTTGTTCATCAAATGCAATCTTCTAAAAAACTCATACCAAGAGGGGAAAAAAAATGCAGCTTCAAGAAATGGTAGCAATTGAATAGTCACCCGTCAACCAAGGATAATTTAGGCCTAAATCCTCCATGGGAACAGAAAGATAAAATAAAGGTGGACCCCTGAATATGCTCACAAATTCACTTACTTCCAGCTCAGCAAGAGCTGGAAGGCAAAAACTTTATTAAAGGGCCTAAAACAACGAAACAGACAAAAACAGGAAGCAAACCAAATTCTCCTTCTTCGGGATTTTATTATACTTTCACTTTTGTTTTTCTTTCCACAACTGACCACGCAAGGTTCGTCCCGTACCAAGAGTTTCTTCTTGCCCTCCCCCCAAAAGAAAGCTCACCATTGGAGAGCTCGTCAACTGCTATACTGGGGCGGTCAGTGTGGTGGGAATGGTAACAGGCATGATCAGGCATGATGAGGTATTCAGCTTTCAGCCCTCAGGAAGGCTTAAGCCCCACGTGATCCACTCAGCCTTGTCTATCTGTCCTAATCTACTGTAAAAATATGATAGTTTTCTCTGTGTGCCAAGACTAGGGGAGCCGTGATCCACAGAAATCACCAGTGACCTTTTCACCGGACTGGAAGCTTCCAATGAGCCCACTCATGTTTCGCTTATTTGATTGTTAGTTTTCTCCATATCCAGAATTCCTAGCCCAAGAGCTCAAGACTCAATAAGTGGTAGTTCAATTAATGATTTAACTTGCTAAGAAGACTGATATGGGAAGGTCTAGCCAATAACTGACAGGCAGACATGAAGATCATTTTCATTGCTTCCAGGGCAACACACTATCGCCTACTTTTAGAAAAAGAAATCTAACCGGAAAAACAGCTCAGAGATTATCTTTTCTAGGGCGCTGAATCATATAGATTGTGTCCTAAAAAAAAATTAACTCATGGTTCAAAAGTACTAGTTTAATGTCTTTTAGAGACTCCTAGTGAGACCATCGAAATTACTTTACCTTGATCTCCCACATTGCTTTATTTGTATTTTTTCCTCTATAATAGGAGAAATAAATAACTGAAGGGGTTCCTGGGTGACTCAGTCACTTGAGTGTCTGATTCTTGATTTCAGCCCAGGTCATGATCTCCCAGTTCATGGGTCCAAGCCCTGCATCAGGCTCTGCGCTGACAGCATGGGGCCTGCTTAGGATTCTATCTCTCCCTCTCTCTGCCCCTCCCCTGCTCGTGTGCATTCTCTCTCTCTCTCTCTCTCTCTCTCTCTGTCTCTCTCAAAAGAAAGAAAATAAAAGAAAAGAAAAGAAGAGAAGAGAAGAGAAGAGAGAAGAGAAAAGAAAAGAAAGACAAGAAAAGAACAAAGGAAAGGAAAGGAAAGGAAAAGAAAAAGAAAAGAAAAGAAAAGAAAAGAAAAGAAAAGAAAAGAAAAGAAAAGAAAAGAAATAATAAATGAAGCTGAAACCCTAGGATGACATTGTAAATGATGTAGAAGACGACTATATGTCTGAGGAAATATTTCAAAACAGTGTGAACAATGTGACCTTAATATGTAGTTAAATGCAGGCCACTTATCCACACAGTTTTGTAATATAGGTGTATATACATATATAATTGAGTCTCTCTCTCTCTCTCTAATTCTATCCATCCATCTAAAAGCTAGGGATACACCCTACCTGATGTTATCGCCTGTGACTCATTTTCTTCTTTTCTGTATCTTATTACAAACGTTCCCACATGGAATAGTTACGCTATATAACTAGATTACAATTATTTACTGATTGTATTAACAATGAAAATGCAACTGATGCCAGTAATTATTAGGAAGAGTATAAGCATGTCTACATTTGAGGAGATCTCCTTAGTAATCTCGACGCAAGGTCAAAAGCCTAATATTGCATTTCATTGGTTTGAGGCTCAGCAATGGGAATGTGGAACTTTCTCTCTCCAGACATGGATTCCAACAGTAGGTTCACGCTGACCTGATACCTGATACCATCTTTCACAGGCCCTATTGAATTAACACATAAATGAACATGTAAGATATAAGAACTTTTTCTCAGGTGATAATTCAGAGGAAAATGCAAAAGCACAGATCTGAAAGTACAGATTTCGGCGGCACAATGGAATTGGAAGTTCAGTGGGTATACGGTTCCCTGTCGTGGGCCAAGTGAAAGAGCACAGGCTTTGTTCACACAGCGACAACTCATTGTTTCTGGAAACCTTCCACCAGAGAGGAGTATTCAATTCCTCCCGAGCTACTTAGCTGAGAAGTAAAGATTTCAGATCATGTGAAGTCACGCAAGTTATCTGGCACCAGTTCTAAGCTGAGCCACCCACCGTAGCCGCTACAATGCAAACCACTAACAAAGAGAAGGTGGAGTTGTAGTGGTCAACGGGGCTTGTTGCGTAATCTTTGGCAAATCCTTGGTCTCTGTGATTTTCCTTAGCTTAAGACAGAGAGAATAATGCTGGTAGGGGAAATGGGGTCTGTAACACAAGACAGTGCATGTAAAAGTGCTTTGAAAAACCATAAAGTGCTGGGAAAACATAAATATGGTGTTGCCTATGTTATGACCACTATTGCCGTTGGTATCATCAGTTCCTGCATTTACAGAGGAATAGTTAGTCCAGGAGTTTTCAGGATATAGTATTGTAATCATCAGAGAAGTGAGTTTTCCTCTTTTGTGATCCTGAGTTGCTCCAAATGCAAATCACACAAAAATATGCACATTTTAAAACTATGTATTTCCACCCCATTCTATATTCTAGCCCTTCAATGAGGCTTTTAAAAAATCACGGTACTTGATCAAGAGGATAGGCTAGTATTTATTTATCTTCTAGCCCTCCTCATCAAAATGATGGTAGGGAAATAAAAAGAACACAAACCCACAACCATGAATAAAGGCTATCAGAAAATTAGACATTCAAACACATTTCTGCACAATATGAGTTGAATGATGTAACCGTGAGTGAGGAAGAATGCTCAAGGAAGGGCAGCACTGAGAAGACCCAAGCGGTGGTCGTTAGGAAAGGTGGATGGAACTGAGTGAGAGTACGATCCCCTAGCCCTGTGGAACTCTGGAGAGACTTGGGACTGGGCAATATCATGTCCTACAGAACAAGGGTACACCTGCGACAGGGAGATTAACTCAAAGGTTGTGTGTGGAAGGGTTGACTCCCACCTCTGCCCCTAGCTACAGAATATCTGGCAGCTAGGCCTTCCCTGAGCAAGTGAAAAATAAAAGCCAAAACAAAATCCAATCAGACAAACAACAAGTGGAGTGCTCTTTGTCCAAAGAATGGAATGAACTCTCAGAAGAGAATAAGGGCATCTGATGTGGATATTGGAAGCCTAGAACAAAACTACAGAAATTCGGCCATTTGGGAAACTCTGGCATAATGATTGGCCCCACCTGTTCATCATGAAGCAAAGCTTTCCCCCAACGTGTATATAGTTCCCCACTTGCTTTTTCATCTCCTCATTCTTAAGCATGAACAGACCACCAAGGGTTTCCTGACATTGAAGGACAGTCTGAAATATGAGAGAGACATACATAGAACAAAACAATATGGCCCTAGGGGGAGCAAAGAGATAACATACAAGCAAAACAGAGATTCCAGATTATATTTTATCCATAAAACAAGAAAGGGGGACTGGGACAATGGGACAATCAGAGAGTAAGAAAAAGCTCTTGGAAATTAAAAATTGTTATTGCCAAAAAAATAATACAGAAGCTGAATGTTAAGTTTGAAGGTAGCTTCTAGCAAATCAAACAAAAAGTCAAGGAAAAGATGAAAAAAATATATAAGCAGCAGAGAGAATATGCCAAAAGTCTCAGAGAAAGGGAACAGGGATGATGGGAAAAGCAGAGAGGAAGAAAGTCATCAAAGAATAATATAAGCTCACATCACAAAACTGAATGCAATAAAGTCTTACATTTAAAGAGACCATTAAGGGGTGCCTGGGTGGCTCAGTCGGCTGAGCATCCAACTCTGGCTCAGGACATATCTCGCGGATCTGGCTCAGGTCATATCTTGCGGTTCGTGAGTTTGAGCCCTGCATCGGGCTCTGAGCTGACAGCTCAGAGCCTGGAGCCTGCTTCAGATTCTGTGTCCTTCTCTCTCTGCCCCCACCCCTGGCTTGTGCTCTGTCTCTCTCTGTCTTTCAAAAATGAATAAACATTTTTAAAAAATTAAAGAGACCATTAAATAAATGGCAATAATCGTAATATTAGCTAAAGGTTATTAAAAACCTACTATGTGCCAGGCACCCCTTTCAAAAGTTTTACATGCAGTGACTTCTTTAATCCTCCCAATAAATGTAAGAAGTAGCTACCATTTTAATCCCCATTTTACATCTGAGACAAGGGTGGCACTGACTGGTTAAGATGCTTAAACAAGCTAGTAATTGAGAGAACTGGAATTTAAACTCAGGCATGCATGATCCATAATCTACATTTGGAAATATTATATTATCCCTCCTGCAACACTCTCACGTGGATAAATCATTTTAAAATTTAAGAAGACTGAGGAGAAGGAAATTTTCCTAAAATCCTGCAGATGAAAACAAACAAACAAACAAAAAACTCAAGCTTACCAAAAAAGGAATGAATATGAGACTGGTATTAAATCCCTCTCGGCATCCCACAACATCAGAAGACCACAGAGCAATAATTTCCAAGTTGTGAAAAAAAATAATTTCAACCTAGAATTTCATTTCCAAATTATCAATCCACACTGAGGACAAAATGAATATATTTCTGAACCTGTGAAGGTTTAGAAAGTTTGCCTCAATACCCTCTTCCTTTAAAAGTTATTTGTGGACTGCTCCAGTAAATGAGGAGTAAGTTTAGAAAGAAAAATACATGAAATTCAGGAAATAATGACTACACCCAAAAGAGTGTTAAGGGGTCAGAATAATTCAGGTGACCCAGAGCGACTGGAGCAGGGGAACAAGAAGAAACAGGTTTTCAGGAGACAAATATCCAGAAATAAAGGAGAATTAAGAAATTTGAGAAGAAGAAAAAAAAACTTAGGATGAAATCAAACAATTTAAAAAAGACTACCAATAATTCCAAAGGGGAGTGAGTAGCTGTAAGAAAAAAAGAAAATGTAAACAAAGTAAACTATTTGTCATAATGTTAAGCAGAGTTAATTCTGTTTAGAAGGAAAATTATTGACTGTAAAGTGAAAAAAATAAGTAAAATAAAACTAAGGTCAAGAGAACATTGTAAAGCAAAACTTAGGACAGTCACAAGTTGTGAAGGGAAGAGTAGGGGTAATAACCTTATCACACGTGAGACATGGTTTGGAATTGATTTTAAAAAGCAACAAAAACGTGACATGAAAGTAACCTACAGAGGAGCTAAAAGGGACATAACTATTATGTCCATATATGTGGATTCTCAAGAAAAATATACATTCCAGGTACCTTTTCTATGGTAAGTTCCAGAAAGCATGTTCCACTAAAGTTAGATGAAGACATGCCAAGGGGAATTTCTAGAGTGATGATGAAGGGAAACCCCAGGTCAATTGCTAAGGAACAAACCTAGACAGCCACCAGTCCAAGTGGACTAGAAGGATGAAGGAGCCCTACATCCAAGAAGAAATTGAAAATGAGAGCTTACTTGACATGCCCAAACAAATTTAAAAGAGGTTTACAATTACAGATGAGAGTTCGGAAATGACTGGCTAAAATGAGGTTTTACAGTTTGGAAATGACTGTAGAAAATGAGGGGAAAATCAAAGGCAATTATAAACTCCAGAGAAACCAAATTTGTGCAAGACAAGATGTATAAACATGACTTGGTTGGTAAAAAAAATGTATATTCTCAGTTTAACAGAAATCCCGAACAGTCATTTCATGAAAATTCTGATATAATCACATTGAAGGAATTAAGAGAGTGAGCACAGGTATGTGTACGCAGAAGGGCAGGAAGGATGCGAGATCTAAATCGTCATCTTTCACATAGGAAATAAAATTAATATGTAAAACCAAAGAACGACAAAATCACGGTGTAAGTATATCCATTAGAAAAATGGAGTTACATAACTGAAACAGAGCTCAAAATTGAAAGAGCTTTCTAGGGAAGCAGTACTGTAAAAGGGAGGAGGAGTTAGAAGGAGGATGGCGTTTCCTCACCTCAAGATGCAGAGAATTACCTAACCTCTTCATGTATAAAACCAAAATTCAGATCAAAACTTTCAAAATTATTACATGTTACAGCTCAAGCCACAATGCTATCTCCACCCAGATATTTCAAATTAGGAACCATCGTTCCAAGCAATGTTTCCTGGCCCTGGCAGCAGTCCACTGTGATGAGACAGTGGGGGCCGAGCCGAGAGCAGCCTTGGAACCCGCGCTGGCCTCATTAGGTGATGTCCCCTCCCACTGTTCCATCCCTGAAATAATTACTATAAACTGTGACTCACACTGACCTCAATTAGACATGTCCTTTCTTTCACAGACATAACTGCATGGTGGCAGTCTAGCCAGAGAGCTAGCAAGCACTTGAGAAGAAATGTGGGCCCATCTAACTGAAAATACAGCCCAGGGTGGCTTCTCCTGAAAGCTTCATTACAGAGGCAATGCCTGTAATTCAGTAGCCTGAGAAAATGTACTTTGTACAGTTGTGCGTTGAGGGGCCACAGGGCGGAAGAGGGATTTGATTGTTTTAAATGAGTACGAGAGGTCTTCTGGCTCCAGTGGGTCCAACAGTCTCATGTGATGGTGTCCATGAAAATGAAGTGAGATAAATATCACTTAACGAGCTCCTCCACTCCCTCAAGAGCAGCAAATGCTGGGGGCTAAGGAGCTTTCAAGCTGAAGTGCTTCCTTCACTCATAAGCCTTGGCAGGGAGGCAAGAAATGCACAAATCTGGCACCTTCTCCTCCTCCTGCGAGAGCAGCCATCTCACATAGCAGGTAAAAGCACGTGTGCCATACATCTTACAGAATGCATTACGGCCCTTAAAAAGCAAACGCTCGCCCAGTTGTGTGCAATAACGTTGACATATTTCCAAAAGTCATTGTTAAGAAGCTCAAGCCCTCCATCCATTTACATTTACTGTTAGAAACAACCTGGTAGCTAGAGCTAAGACACTTCCAGACTGTGTATTTTATTGGAATTTTAAATGAATCTAACTGTGAATACACGGGGAGGCACTGAAAATGAAGGTTTTAAAGATTTTAAGCAGACACAGCTAGACCTCCCTGAAGGCCGTGTTTTCCCAAAGTATCCTTTGTGATGGGAACACACTGGGTCTTAGGTTGAGCTTGTAAATCTACCTCCGTGTGATTTTAAGACAAGCCAGAAAAAAAAAAAAAAAACACCAAAAAAGCCCCAAATAACAAAACAAACAGACAAACAAACAAAAAATGGAGAGGGAGGGGAAGAAAAAGGAGGGAGAGTGGGAAAGAGAATATAAGGAGGGGAGGAAAGAGGAGGGAAAATTTTTTTGCTTCTAGAGTAAATAAACTTACATGGACTTCTCATCAAAGGTTTACCCTTTATGTCAATAAGAGAGCAGAAATTGAGGCCAAAAAAAAAACCCCATTCTCCACAAGCACTAACTCTTAACATTTTCACTCACATCCTCAAACTTAACAGCATCCGACAATTTTCCGCAATTTTGGTAATGGCCGAGACACTGAAACATGCACGGACAGCAAACGAAAACACACCATTATCCATGCACAGGTGTGACCTTGCAACACAAGGATTTTTCTCTAGGACTTTTTAAAAATTGCCTTCAGGTGCTATTGCTACCAAAATGCACGTGTTTTTCTTCCTATTTTCACCATTTGTTCTAGGCTGAAACCATTGACAGTCCAGAAAGGGATTCAACCCCACTGGGTCTCAAACTATTAAAACCACATTGGCTTCCAGGCTCTTTTCCCTCTAACATCGATTCTCTGAGGCCTAAGGGATGACTAACATGGGGAAACTCTGATTCACCATCATCACTCTCCCTTAGAGCAGCAGCATCACCAAGGAAAGCAAGGGAATTGGGGGGGGGGGGGTTGGGGTAAACGAACCCTTTCTTATGTATTGTCCCATCAGCAAGCCACATTTCAGCTAAGAAGCCCTATGCATCTGAGTCTGGGAGAGAGTCTGTGCCAACAGGTGGGCACTGGAAACCCCTCTCCCGGTGCCGCCCAGGCAGTGGCCCAAGCACACGGTCCCGTGAGAGCTAGCGGCCAGGAATACCTGAGCCACGCAAAGGCTCACGTGACCACGAGTGCAAGACTGTCATTTTCTCTAAGCTGCTATTTTTTTGTTGTTTCAACGGTAATCACTTCAACAGCATCATGGAGGAGATCCAAATATTTCCCTGCAATTTCCAGCTTTTCCAATTCCTTTTCTGGGAATTTTATGGGGAAGTTTAGAAGCGCGATCTAGAAACATCTTGGCAAGGGAATGGTGCCCGAGGTGGGGAGCTATCTGGCAGCACACAGACACTTGGCATTGCTCCTCCAGGGCCATGGGGACCATCCTAGCAGGACTTGGGCACCTGCCCAGAATTGTTGAGCGGAGCCTCGTTCATGTGCTACTCATTCTGGGCTGGCGAGATTCGGAAGGCGTCAGTCTACAAGCATCCTCTCCCCTCCACTGCCTGGCAGTGATTACATAGAATGTCTTTCTTCACGGAGAAGGAAGGCATCGTCCCAGCCAATCTCCCATCACCTGGGCAGGTATGGGCTTGGCTGTCTGTCCTTAAAAGTTATTATGATGAAGGGCACTGAGTAGAGCTTCAAAAGAAGCCTGAAACTTCTGCAGAGGATTTACACTGAGTGCAAGAACCACAACAGGGAGAGTGAGTTTAAGTAGGAGCTGTTATATACACTATGGAAGTCTGTTAAAAACTTCAAAAGAATGCTTGGGTTATTTTTCTGTTAAAAGTCAGCAAGGGAGGGAAGAAAATACAGGAGAGTAAAAAAGAAGGGGGTGTCTGTCTCCACTTAGACGAGAACCCTACATTTGTTTCGTATCATCAGGAGGGAATAAAGATCAGACAAACATTTTCTGGGGGCTTAACATTTAAGAATTTACCTATAAATAATAATTAATATGTGCATTAATGATGATGATGATTATTTTATTGTGTATATGCCAGGCCCCATGCGGGGTGTCTTAGATTTATAATTTAATCCTCATAACATGTACCTTAGGTATATTGTCAAATTTAAGCTTCAAATCATTCCAGTTTTGCAAATAAGGAAACTGAGGCTCAGAGAGATTAAATAGCTTGTCCAAAATCACACTTGTTAATTGATGGGACCAGGATTCAAACTCAGCTCTGTTTAATTATATGAAGCCCTTACCTAACCTGTAAATTGCCTCTTTTATGAAAAGAGTTGGCTCTGTGGGCCAGTTCCATTTAGAAAACTTACATGGAGGTCTCTACAGTGTGGCAGGAAGGAAGCTAAACTATCCTTCCCACTGCCCAACACACACACACACACACACACACACACACACACCTCTAAAATTCCACCCCCTTCCCACCACCATATTACGTCACACTTTTATCAGCAGCCTACTTGACCATAAAGAATTTTAAAGAAGGGTGCCTGGTTGGCTTAGTCAGTGGAGCATGTGACTCTTAATCTCAGGGTCGTGAGTTCAAGCCCCACATTGGGCATGGAGCCTACTTAAAACGAAAATTTAAAAGATACTTAAGAAACAAAAAAGAATTTTAGAGAAAATTTTTCTGAATCCATTCATCTCCTGGTTAAAGAAAATTGAGGCCCAGGGCATGGCGTGATGTCAAGTTGTAATCCAGAATCTCTCTTCCCCAGACAGTGCTCTTTCCTCTGCACCCCAGTCCCCATACCCTGGCGGGGCCCTGGGTAGAGGGCAAACGTAAACCGGTCATGGCCACTGGCCTCTTCCCCAGAAGCTAACTGTCCAGAGGAGAGACAACGCTAGTTTATCAAGAACTGAAATAGCAGGTCAGTGTGTACCGAGGGCAGCAAGAGGGAGACACAGTAATGGTGCTGAAATGTCAGAGGAAGGAACGAAAACCTCCAGCCCGGGCACCGGTGAAGTATTTCGCAAGGAGGTGCTGTCTGGTCGAGACTCGGAAGGGCAAGTAAGATGTGAATGTGACATGGCAGGAAGGACACTGGTGTGGAGGCTGAAGAAACTGATTTCAGGTTCCCCCCACCAGACACATAACAACACTTAAAATCCACTAGGTTTTGCCTAAAATGGTGACATACCAGCCATCATCGCAGTTGGCTCAGTCCGCTGGGGCCGCCGTAACAGACTGGCCTCAGCCGGGTGGCTGAAACAACAAACGTGTATCTGCCCCAGTTCTGGAATAGGGCACATCCGAGAAGAAGGTGCTGGCAGATCCTGCCTGGTGAGGGCCCGCCGCCTGGCTTGTAGATGGCCACTTTCTTGTTGTAGCCTCACATGGAGGAGAGCCGGGCTCGTAAGGGCTTTCTTCTAGAGGCACCGACCCCATTCATGAGGGTTCCACCCTCCCGACACCACCACATGGGGGGGTTAGGACTTCGACATCTGATTTGGGAGGGACGCGTTCGGTCCGTAATAACAATAGTGAACAGCTTAGTTTTACAACAGCTTGCTCTCTCCAGCCTCCTAGAACCTGCCCTCGATGGGCCACCCCTGCGGCTCATGCCCCGCATGTCTGACTGACGGTCACGGCAGCCACAGGCCCAGGTGCCCTGACTCCACTGACGGGGGCCGGGCATGCAGTTTCGAACCCATCGAATCAGGCACAGTCCGTACAATCCTAAACCGTCCCAAGCCAGTCACATGCTGCAAGAGCCAGGCCTGCCCTGGAGCGTGGTGGCATTTGTTGGCGTAAGAAATGCAGAATTTGGTTCCTTCCTCCCGCCGTGGCTGGTAAAGCATCCTGGGGAAGAAGGAGCATGAAGGTGCCCTTTCAAAATCTGAAAAGGGATTAAATTTGTCCTGGTTGCAGAGGCTTGGAGGGGGGAGCTTTTGAGAAATGAGTTCAGGCTCCGTGATGGACAGGGCGGCCTTCCCAGTGTCTGCTCTCCCTCCTTCCCAGCAGCAGCCCCCACTGCTCAGATGTCCACCACCCGCTTGGTCTCAGGGAATCCCGTTTCCTTTTCCAGTAACTGGCTTTGGTAAAGGCGTGAGACACACACGTGGTCAGTGAGACCTTAGAGGGATTTTTCTCTCGGGGGAAGGGATAAGTCCAGGGCATTTTTCTAACTCCTAAGAGCAAGGCACAGAAAAAGCTCATCTTTCGTCATGTCTGCATGACTCCTCGATCTGCTTAAGCTGTGTGGCTACCAACTTAATGGAAAGCAGGGCAAAGAAAGGAAAGGAACCTGGGTGCTGGACGGCACCATGGAGCCTCTGAATCAACCATGCTTGAAGATTACTCTGCCTTGGAACTTGTTGCTACAGGCTAGAATACACTTCTGTATTGTTTAAGATGCTAGGTCAGATTCAGGCAAATTTTCTATTACTTGTAACTGTATTTTAACAATCTTGCTCTACCCCTGAGTTATATACCCAACATGTAGGATTTATGTACACACACACACACACACACACACACACACATGCACACACTGCAATACATAGTTAATGCTGGATAGAGCATTTTACATGGAGTATCATTTCTTCTCTCCAATAACCTTGCAAAACCTGTACTAGCGTTATCCCCATTTTACAGATGGGGAGCCACAAAGAGTCACTCCCTTGTGTAAAATTAAGTCATCTGTTACATAGTATAGCCCAGATACATACCTCCAAGAAAGAATCGCCTCACATTTAGGCCTGATGGAGTTTGGAACAATTTGCCTAGCAAAATAACAAAGACAGTGGCTCAAAGGCTTCCTCTCTGCAGGATACTTTGGTCAGTATTTTACATACGGGCACAGATGAGATCCCTAACAATAGTTCTATGAGATGGCTATTATTATTACCCCCAGTTTGTAGGTGAGGGAACCAAGCCCACAGAGAGGTTGAGCAATTTGCCTGAGGACACCCAGCTGGGAGGTGGTACCAATAGAATCTGAATCTAAACTGTCTGGCCAGGTCTCGAGTTCTTAGAACCCCTTAAGGCATAGGGCTAACCCTTGTGGGGCCCCTGCCAACCAGACGTGGCTGGCTGTGCTGGTAGGTAACTGATCGCACTCCGGAAGGGCCAGTGCCGTGAAGCTGCCCAGGGCAGCATCCTGTCTCTTACTGGAACTTACACTCTGGATCCCAGTAGAGTGTTGCTCTTGGCTACTTTGAAGGCAAGAGGGAAACCTCTGGGTTTGAACCTGCCTGACCATCTGGGCTGCTGTGAACGACCCCGCCCAAGCAAATTCCTAAGGGCTGGGCTGGGCTGGACTTGGAAAAATTCCTCCGGAGCTTTGGCTGGGATGTCTCTTTAACAAAAGAATTTCCCCTCCGCCTTTCAGAGGCTTCCTTGCCTTTATCACTCCTTGGGCAAACCAGGGGCAAGTTAGTTTCTGCTTTAGAAGACAAAGGGGAGAATCCTTGCCCGGCTTCAAAGGAAATTTCACAGCCCCGAAGAGAGAGTGGGCTGGCTAGCAGGCTCTTTCCCTCGCTCGGCTTTGGGGAGCCCATAGTGACTCCCCAGCCTCGACCCCAACCGCTGTCCCTCCGTTAGTCTGATGAGCAGTCTCCTCCCCCTGCCCTAGTCCTCAATCAAACTCCCCAGCAGAGCTCACGGCAGTAATTACTAATGCTTTGGCTCATTAGAGGCTCTTCCCACTTGGGCAGGGGATTGGCAAAGAGTGGCAATTTGGAGCTTTCTGTTTACAAACAAACTACCCTCTAGACACTGAGCCAGGAGGCAGCAGCTGGGGAAAAGCACCACACTCCCATTCCCTGCCTTCCCTCTCCTGGTGGTTCAGCCATCTTCTTCCTGCAAAGCTCTGCACACCTAGGCCTTTAAGTCAGGGCTGTCGGGAACTCTGAGCTTTACGGGATGCCTTTGTGTAGCATTCCGTCCTATTTGCGTGACCTGGGAGGGTTTTGCTGCTGATTCACTGCATTTTAGCAAAATGTCCCACTTGCATTTTCTTTCAGATGTTTTGCAATAGTTTAATAATACTAATGTGCCAGGCCCTGGGTTAAGCACTGGATAAGCTTCATACAAATCATCTCCCTTCATTCCCCAGTCGGTGAAGTGGGTGCTATCGCCTTTCCTTCCTTACAGATAAGGCACCTGAGAGGTTTGGTGAGCAGAGTAGTTTGTTCAAAGCCACGGCGGGGAACCAGGGGGTGCAAGTCAAAGTCAGGTCCAAGGTGCCCAGCTGAGCTGGGGCTCCCAATAACTGCACATACCGCCTTCCCCAGGGGGAGACTGAGTGCAAACCAAATGGCCACCCCAGACACAGACAGACTCAGAAGCTTTGCCTTCCCACCATGGCATGTTCCTCTGACTCTGTTCTCTCAGGCCTTACCCGGTTACACGAAAAACGTCGTGTAAGAAACCCTTCCTCCCCTCAAGAGTTTCCTGCCCCTCCTCTGACCTTGCAAAGACACCCAGAGAGAACCACTGCTTAGAAACCAGAAAAAAACAATACCAATCCCCACGCAGCTTGAACCAAATTTATATGGCAGGCTTTCTGCCATGAACATTTTCCTTAGAGCAAGTTCCCTCACTCTGGGTCTTTAACCCGCTCCTAAGATTTCAGCACAATCACAGCAGATATGTCCTTCTGGAATCTTCTGAACAGGATCCATCTCGATCCAAGACGGCAAATTAATCCTCACATTAGGTTTAAGCTGCAGATTGCCTTCTCTTCTAGAAGTAATTCCAGTTGGGTCAAAGGTAGCACTTCTGTCCTCTAAAAGTTAGGATGGGGTGAACAAGCAGGGAAAAACCAAAGGCCCAATCTGTTGGCTTGAATACGCCCTTGCTTCGTTCCATTCGTTACTGAGAAGTTAAAACCGCCTCTGAGTAGCATGTTCAATGCCTCAGATGGAGAATTTCTGAAGAAAACTCTTTGCTTCTCAAGAGTTACAAGATGCCTGTAAACACTCACGGTCTTCAACCTCGAAGGCCCCAGGATTCTTGAAGTCTTCGATAATCTAAATTTAGCCATTTTCATAAACATTTCAGACAGCAGGCTCATTTTTATTCCCTGGAGAGCTTTGTGCAGTCAGACTGCAAGTCTAAGAAGAATGTCAACTTTTAAGAAATACCCTGAGCCTTGCCAAGACTAAGAGCCAGACACCGGCTAAGTTGGCTGACTTTACACCTGTGTAATTACTCACTGTCCCTTGGAGAAGAACATAAAATTTTATTATATACTGCTTATAATTCAACCAATAATTACTGAGCAGGTAATCTGAGCGAGGCCCCCTATCAGGTGCTGTGGGAGAAGCCAGGATGAACCAGACTTGGGCCCTGCCTTTGTAGTTTAGCGAAAGAAGGTCCAATCCTAACTGTGTGTGTGTGTGTGTGTGTGTGTACACATATGTGTGTATGCATATGGGAAGAAACACTCCCAGGATAATTTCTTGGAAAAGGCAGTATTTAACCTAGATTTTTAAAAATGGATGGAAGTACAGGCAATTTTTCTATTTTTCTGTTTTTTCTTTTTACTGCTGTGAAACTGTGCAATTAATAACAATTGAGCAGGGGTAAACGGAAAGGAAACAAAGGCCACAGAGCTCTAAAAGTACCAGGAATATAAAGGGCTGAAAGCCAGAAAGCCCAAGGTGGATCATTCCAGAAAGGCATGCTGTTAATATCTTACTTTGAAAACAAAGTCAGGAATTTGCATCTCTATTCACCAGTGTTATGGTGTTTGAGCACACCAACTAGGGGAAAAAAAAAAAGTTACTGATGGAATTGTTACTAAGATGAAGTAGTGATCTAAAATAACGGCCAAGAGGGGTGTCTTGGGGGCTCAGTCAGTTAAGTGTCCAACTTCGGCTCAGGTCATGATCTCACAGTTTGCGGGTTCGAGCTCTGCGTTGGGCTCTGTGCTGGCAGCTGAGAGCCTGGATCCTGCTTGGGATTCTGTGTCTCCCTCTCTCTCTCTGTTCCTCCCCCTGCTCCTCCTGTCTCTCTCTGTCTCTCAAAAATAAATAAATATAAAAGAAAAAATTATTTAAAAAAAATAAAATAAAATAATGGCCAAGAGCACCTGGTCTAGAGTTGGCCCGACCAAACTCAAACTCTGCTGCTTCCTGGCTGCATGATCTTGGGCAGATCATGTGACCTTTCTGAGCTTTTGTTTCCTATTTGATTTGAGAATAATAGTCGTACCTACATGATAGGGCTGTTGGGATTAAATGAGATAATCTGTCTAAAAGTGCCTCGCACATTATTCAGCACATAGAAAATGTTCCGTGAATGTCTACAGTGTTTCCAACACCAGAGAAGGATCCTTTTGGGCCATGTCTTCAAGGAGCTAATGATCTGATCATTTTGACCCATAGGATGATTTTTTTTTAACCATGCAGTTGCATAAAAACAGTCAATGATATCCACATTTCATCATTTTTGTGTATTTTACCACTTTATATTATCCAGGTGTGATCTTCTTGAAAGCGGGAGCCCCAGGCGGAGAGACAAGGAGATTGGCTCAGTTCCCACGCCTCGCTGGAGAGAGAGGGCATCAGGCTCAATCCTACAATGTCTGACTTGAAGCCATTTCTCTTTCCACCACTGGATACAATTCATGCAATATCTTACTGTCATGGATACACTAATTAGGATTTGTTTTGTGACAAAAGCAGGAAGAAGAAACGTATCGTGTCTCAGGATAAAAAGTCCACTAGATTTGCAACCACAGCAGGACTCACAGGCCTGTGACTAGGGTGGCCTCTGGTGGTTTCATGCTTCTCCTTGCCCGCTCATCCTCAGGCCCCCATGTGGTAGCAACCAGTCACCAGTATCTCTAGGCGTATATTTCAAAGATCATTCCAAATAAACCACCTTGGGTCTATGTGCCCATCCATGAATCATCATGGTGGCCAGTGATGAGAGTAAGAGTAGGCGGGCCAGAGTCACAAGGTCCCCAATCAACAAGCCACTGGAGAGGGGCAGGAGTACCCTGGCCAAGAACAGATCATTTCCTCCAACACTGGTCCATCCAAGCCTTCTAGCCGAGCACAGAAGTAAGGCTGGCTCCACAGAGGTCATTCAAGATTCTGTTGCCGGAAGAAGGGCAAGGGACATTGGACAGACCAAACCAACATCTGTCCTCTGAAGGACATTCTACAAAAAGGAATGACAAAGTAATACAGATTTGATAATATTCAGAAGTTAGCCATTACTAGATTATGCAAGAGATCAGTATTTTCTCTTTAATTGAGAGTTCTACGTAGGGCCCCTATTTTCTTTTTTTTTTTTTTTAATTTTTAAACATTTATTTATTTTTGAGAGAGAGAGAGAGAGACAGCATGTGAACAGGGGAGGGGAAGACAGAGAGGGAGACACAGAATCCAAAGCAGGCTCCAGGCTCTGAGCCTGTCAGCACAGAGCCCGACACAAGGGGGTCAAACCCACAAACCACAAGATCGTGACCTGAGCCAAAGTTGGATGCTTAACCCACTGAGCCACCCATTTAATCAGAATATAATCAAATATTCTTCAAGTGTTCTGTCACGTGATGTCCATGATATCTTTACCCCAGGGTTACCTCTGTGCACATCCAAGCTTGTTGTGATGGACCTGACCCCATCTTCCCTGTTGTACTCCACTGAGAGAGTAATAGGAAAATAAGCAAAATGGGAGGGATAGAGGGAGGGGGAGGGGATTGGGTGGAAGGTGGCTGGAACCACAAGAGGGAGCCAAACTAAGTCATTAAGGAACAGACATATTATCCAATTTGGGCCACAGAGAGAATGAAAAGGCCCCAAATCAGGAAGGAGCTCTTGGTCTGGTGTCAGGGGCAAAATGAGCCCGAGTCTGTCAGAGCTTGAGAACCATGCCATCAAGGAGGAGACAGAGACGAAGTCTGGTAACACCCTTGGAGCCCCAAATTCAAGGTGCCCCTGAAGCCCATCCTACTCGGAGTCTTCAAAGTGATGTGAATGAAAAAATTCCCATCTTAGCACAGGTAGTTTGTGGCATTATTTTCTTTTCTCTACCACTTGTGACCAAAAGGTGCTGAACTAAAACCACAAAGAAATTTCGAGCTATTGGCGCATCTAACGGTCAAAAAGCCCGCCTTGAAGAGAGCTGTTGAGTTGTCCATAACTGGAAAGGTTCAGGCAGAACACAATCAAACGTCCATCTGACGCGCGGTAGATGGTTTTCCTTCCACACTGAATTAGTCTGCGGTGTTGGCAGTTGTGGGGACGGGGCGGGGGGGGGGGGCGGCAAAACTATGCAAATTCTAAGATCCACTTGGAGTCTAAAGTACCCGACTGACTGCTAAAAATGGATGGACTGGTGCCCAAGCTCTCCAGCTAGGAGGAGGTCAGGTGACAGTGTTTCCTATTGTATCCTCCCTCACTGGTCACCCTGCCATTTGCGTACGGTCATTAACCACTGATGTATCGTCAGTGAGTCACTGGCCTTGCTGCGGTCTGCCTACCCTCTGGCAATTCAGACTGCTGATGCTTAAAGATACTCTGTTCAAAACTGCATAAGTGCATCATCAACTACTTGTATCACAGGGTTGGCGGGACAATCAGCAGATACAGCATTAATTTAGGGACCCCCAAAAAGAGGCTTTCACCGAGGAAGACTCGGCCAACCCCAGAGGCAGTGAGGAGAGGGATTCACAGCTTTCTACTAAAATAACAACACCAAATAATGTACTTTCACTCAGGGTAAGGCTAATTATCATCTTGATGGCAGGAAGTTCAGATGTGTTACACATGGGTTCACCAATCCCCCACAAAGACCTGTTCCAGCAATGCACACTACATTAATATTTATTTTTACAGGATTAGCATGCATTAACCAAATGAGTAAGGCAGCAGGAAATAACTAATCTCAGAATTTTCTTAATAAAGAAAAATCAGCCTGTTAATGGTGAAAAATATACTGAGAGGCTCTTGGCTTTAAGGGTGATGTCCTACCTTGCATGCAGAGTGAGCTTCTGGGCATGGTTAGCTAGAGCAAACTACAGGTGGGAGCAAGTTCCCATCAATGGCTAGATGCGGGGGCCCCAGCCACCCGCCCCCACATTGGGAAGGGGAGGCCACAATGCAGTGCTCAGGGTTACATGAAGACAGGAAATGGGGAGATAGGTGATAGCTCTTCAAACTTTGGGCCAAAGAAAAAAAAGCTTTTAATTAGAAAGCACTAAATCAGTTATGGCCAGCAGAAAGAAAATAAGAATAAGAGATACAAGATCACTGACTGTCATGAAATGTAATTGATAGAGTTTCTGAATCTTGTTTGTTTAAAAATAACGTTCTACCTTGGAAGCTAATCTATGTACAGCTTGCCTGCCCTGTGCACTTTCTTCCGATTATCTGCACACATAAAATGTGACAAGAGCTGCCTCTCTTTTATTTTTCTGATCTGGTGAATTTCACCCAACAGGCAACAGAATCGTGAAATGTTGTCCTTTGCACAAAGGCCAGCATTTCTGTAAACTCACAAATGGGTGGAAATGTATATATTCCTTCATTCATTCTCTTTCTCTCTCTCCACCTGGTGGCCTTTCCCTGGGGCTGCTGGGAAATGGAGAGAGGTCTGTAATAACACCCATCACAAGAAGAGCCTGCGGCTAGGGAGATGTGCCGAATGAGCTCCAGCATCCTTCCCTTTGGAGGCTGCGGTCCCAGCTTCATTTTAGCGCTGGGAAGACAGCTCCCACAGATGGGCAGTCAGCCAGGGGCACCCCCGGCTGCCCGTGGAGGATTTGGGAGCATCAGGGGGAGAGGGTAGGCCTGATGCTTAAAGGGATATCCCTGGATGCGGTGAGAAGCGGAGGCAAGATGGCTGGATCTGTAGGATCCAGTGTGTTCACTAGACAGGGTCATGGGGACAAGAGGGTCAGGGGGCAGTAGGTGGGAGCAATATGGGGGCCCAAAAGCCAAAAGTTTATCCAGCTTCTCTGTTGCCTGGCCTCCAGTTAAACAACATCCCCTTTCATGCTTTCTTTTCTAGGTTCAGAGACCCCCCCCCCCCCCCCCCCGGTCACGTTTGAAACACAACTTCAACAAATTCAATCCCACAGACATTTGCCATGCGAGTCCCTGCTACGTTCAAGGTTTGGTTCCGGGCAGCATGCTAGCAAGATCACAAAGCAAAGTGCCTGGTCTCTTAGGAGTCCGTGGTTTAGCAAGAGAAGCAGGTACATAAATAAATAATTAGGCAGCCAATGTGTCAGCATTATTAATGGTTGGGCTTATGTTGAAATCCCCCGGAAGATGGCAGGGCTAAGCTCTATGCAATTCGAAGCTCTCCCGAGCTGTATTTCCAGCCCTGAGGGCCTCGTGCACTAAATTCACAATTGAACGGGGGTGTCTTGCCAGAGCTGAAAATGATAATCGAGACTTTCTGATGCTGTGGTTAACACACTGCTCGTCTTCCGGGGGCTGGGGGCTTCCAGTCTCAGCTCTCCACGGGAAAAAGAACAAAAGGAGAAGGTACCCATTAGAGACTGAACTGGGGCCCCTGCAAAACCCGTATGTCCAAGTTTTAATACCTAGTCCCTCTGAATGTGACTGTATTTGGAGACAGGGCCTTTAAAGAGGTGATTAAGGTAAACTGAGGCTGTGAGGGTGGCCCCGATCCAATTTGACTGGTATCCTCATGGAGATTCAGACCCAGAGGCACCAGGGATATGTGCACACAGAAGGGCAAGCCTGAGAAAAGGCAGCCAGACGGCGGCCACCCGCACGCGGAGGAGACAGGCCTTGGGAGAAACCGACCTCTCAGCACCTTCATCTTGGACTTCCGGCCTCCAGAACGGTAAGAAAATCCATTTGTGTTGTCTGTGCCTAGTCTAGTACGCAGCACCCCCGGTCTGTGCTACCGTCATGGTAGCCCAAGCAAACAAATACAGCATCGTCTTCACGTGTTTCCATCTTAATGTCAGAAGCCTGCAGAACTCATTGACCCCATCTCCCCACTTGGGCTCATCACCGAGGAGCTTACGGCCAGCCTCAGGCACCCTGGCCACTGACGGCAACTCGAGCTGACTCACAAAGCCAGTCTCGCGCTGCCTCAGGCCCAGGAGCCACTACACGGGCAGCCAGCACACCACGGGGAGGTGCCAGCCCTCCCGCGGCTCGCAGACTGAGTGCTGATTCCTTTGCCCTGACCCACAGTTGCCCACTGAGGTGCACCCCACTCTTGGATTTTTAGATTCCCAACCCCTCACTCTCACTCGGCCTCTTGGGGGCTTCCAGATTTTATATTCGCCACCGTCTTGCTGGCTCTGACTGTGGCTCATTCACCTCCTGGTCCCAGTTCTCCTCCTCGGTGTTGGGGAGTGCTCCCAGCATGATGAGCTGACTTGGCTCCTTCTGTATACAGCACAGCACACATTTCTTAAAAGCTCTCCTCTCCAGAACGCAGAGTGTGGGTCTCCTTTTTGCCAGTGTGTCCCCAGCACCTATACAAAGCCTGGCACACGGAAGGGCTTGATACACACACACACACACACACACACACACACACACTGCACGGTCAGGTTTGCAGGCTGGACAAACAAAGAACCGTGTTTCTCTGATAACTATGTATATTCTTCTCATGACAGGACTGGAGAGGCAAGTGACAGCACTCCAAATGATCTATTGGGGATGTGGTTTCTCTCTTGTCAAGGATGAAGGGGGAGGTAGAGAAAATCTCGGAGCACTGTTCAACCGAGAACACAGACACGGACGAACACACGGCATCCACTGCTAATTTCCCCTGCGTGAGAAACACCCTGTCGCTGTGAGCACGAAACCTCCTGGTTTTATCACAGCTGCAACGTTCTGCGAGCCTTCGCTTCTAATATTGCACACAACAATATCGCTTCTAATATTGCACACAACAATATTCTGTCCTGGGACAGAAAACGGCTGGGACAGAAAACGGCTAAGGGGAATGGTTTTCCCAGCTATCGGGAAACATGTTTAGGCTTCATGGACCCCACATCACCTCTAAAATTGTTTTCAGACCCAGCACGTCCTGTATTAACCCCCTTCCTTGTTCTTTTTATCTGCAGCCTTCAGTGTGAAATAGTTTTGCATCTGGACAATGAAATTGAACTTGCCCAGAGGGCAAAAAACAACATATAATCATAAATTGAAAACTTGCAAGTTGCAAAGAGGTCGCTGGAGGCAAGGAGATGGTGGACGGCTGCAAGATTTAGGCAGGGGGGTCAGCGCTCTCTATCAGCCCAAAGACCCAGCAGCGGCCACGGGGGCACTGAGAGGGACGTCAGACTGGGGCCGCGGGGAGACCCAACGCTGATTGACAGGTCTGCCACCTTTGGAAAATGCCCTGCTCCGTACAAGTAAAGAAAGCAAGTCAGGAAAGAACAGGGGAAGCCGGGGTTCGAGTCCAGCCCTGCCCGTGAAAACCTCTGTGCGTGTGGACGTGAGGTGAATGTCGTCTCTTCTTTGGAGGCTTCTGTCTCTTCACCTTAAAATGAATCAGTGGGTTGACCAACCGATGAATTAGCCTTTCTGTTGGAATAACTGGAGGAGGGGTTGTGTTCATCCGGGCTGTCCCCTGGATCACTTTTCTGTGATCACTTTTCTTGGGACTCAACGCACAGGGAAGGGATTTCAATGCACTCACAGCGTAACAGTTACAGACCATGCAGATTACGAGAATGAAGCTGGTAGGGGCAATTTTCTATTTTATAACCAGGAGAC
This sequence comes from Acinonyx jubatus, assembly GCF_027475565.1. Classification (NCBI taxonomy): domain Eukaryota; kingdom Metazoa; phylum Chordata; class Mammalia; order Carnivora; family Felidae; genus Acinonyx; species Acinonyx jubatus. Next base: position 9,967,161 of record NC_069381.1, on the reverse strand, counting down.
TATTGCTTCTACTGTGACATAAAAAAAAGGCAGGAGAAAAAAAGAAAAGCAGAATATTCTTCTATTGCAATGGAACAGAAGAAAGGATATCAGTTCACCAACCACGCGAGCTGAGCTGGATGAGCAACTATCTCCGGGAGCCTCAGTTTCCCTCATTGTCAGATGGAAGGAAAGCCTCAGGATTGAGGTGGGAATAAAAGGAAACAATGGCAGTAGGAATTCTTTGTCACGAAGCAGATACAATCCAGACGGCACTTTTGGGTGAAAGGAAACAAAGGCAGGCATAGGCAAAAGAGGTTTGTTGGCCACAGCAATGAAGTTCAAAGCCTTTATATTTGGTTGAATCATTCAAATTTTGTCCCCAAACTTAAGAGCTGTTGCTGACTCCTCTTTTTTCCCACCCACACCTGGAATTACAAACTCTTTCGTCTCTTCCTTCAAAGCGCGTTCAGAATCCAACCACATGTCACCACCTCCAGGGCTGCCACCATGGTCCAAGCCACCATCATGGTTCACTGGGATTGGCACCAAGGTCTCCACGCTGACCTCCCTGCGCCTGCACTTCCTGCCAACAGCCTGTTGTCCCACAGCAACCTGGTCCACACCATGCCCCTCCTCTGCTCCAAACCTTGCAGAGGCCACTCTTCCCAGAGATCTGTCCCCATCCCCTGTCACTGCCCTGCCTTCATCTCCTACTACACTCTACATACTCAGTTCCAAATTCACTGGCCCCCTGCTGTTCCTCCAACGTGCCAGGCATGCTCCTGCCTCTGGGTCTTTGCACTGGCCCTTTCCTCCATTTAGATCATTTTGTGCTCAGGTAGCCCCATGGTGAACTCCCTTGCCTCTCCCACCTCACCTTCTCAAAGAGGCCCACCGTGACTGCTCTATTAAAAACTGGAATTCTCTAGGGGCAGCCGGGTGACTCAGTCAGTTAAGCATCTGACTTTGGCTCAGGTCGTGATCTCATGGCTCGTGAGTTCAAGCCGCACAACAGGCTCTCTGCTGTCAGCATGGAGCCTGCTTTGGATCCTCTGTCTACACTGCATCCACCCCCCTCACCCCCACCTCTGTCCCTCCCCTGCTTGCACTCTCGCTCTCTCTCTTTCAAAAATAAATTAAAACATTTAAAAATTAAAAAAAAAACTGGAAGTGCCTGCCCTGATTCCCCTTAGTTTCTTTTTTTCTTTTTTTTCCCACAGAATGTGTCACCCTCTAACATTTCTTAGTATTTTTATTGTTTGCTTCCTATCTGTTCTCTCCATACACGTGGACTTGAGTGCTTTTACACCACAAGGCAGGGGTCTTTGTATGTTTTATTCACTGATGCATTCCATGATGGATCCAAGGAGCTCCTCAACAAATATCCCTGGATTCTTTTTTAAGTATTTGTTAGACATAGTGATTAAAAGCTTGGATTCTTGATCTGGACCACCTGCTTTTGAATCCCGATTCCCCCATTGCCTGATGTAATCTCTCTCTGTGCCTGATTTTTCTCCTGCAAAACGGACCCCTCCCGCCTTCTCTTTTGCAATAATTGCTGTAGAACCACCATCCCTCACAACTCAGGTTGGTATATGCTAAACTGGGATATGAGGCCTCATTCACCAAGTGAGCTGACCAAGAAAAAGCTTTCTCAGGGGAATTTTGTACACCCTTCCCTAATCATTATAGAAAGGCTTGCCATGAGTACGCTGATGAAATCATACTCATTTACAACAGACTACATCTTTAAGATTGTTTTACAAACTAAGAAAGTTGAATAAACTGTATTTCCATGATAGGCACTGCCTGACCTGAGGGTTCTTACTCTCTGCCTCTTGGCTCTGCTTCCTTGGAGTTGGGCATCATCCTCTGTCAGCGTGTACCTCATGGTGGCAAGAAAGCTGCCACGGCTCCAGACCAGACATCTTCACAGATTGTGGTCTCGTGGAAGAGTGAAAGAGGCTTTTTGCCAGCATGCCCACTTGGTTCTCTTCTGCTCTCATTAGCTCCCGTGCCCATCCCTGACTCAATCAGAGTGGCAGACATGATGCTCTGATTAGCTAAAGCCGAGGTCAAATGCTTCCAAGTCAGGGATGGAGACCCCCCAAGGGCACACAGGCTGAAAGGGAGAAGCGAGGTGAGACACAGTTATCAAAAGGATGCACTGGAACCAGAGGCCAGAACAGCACAAGTCCTCTGTCCTGAGAACGGTGCCAGTGCCCTCCAGCCAGGCTTTCCTCTCCCACCTCAAGAAGGTATTTCCAACCCACCATGGCTCCGTAGGAATGTAGTTTCAGTTACCCCAGGGCCCAATGAGGAAAGATGTAGAGCATGCCATTTATTGATATTAAATTTAATCTTCAGGTCAGATAAAACCCAGACCTTTAAAACACACACACACACACACACACACACATTCAAGGGCAAATAGCCTGTCCCTATGATCTCTCTCCTCTACTTCCTAGTTTTGTGGCCATGAACAAGTTACTTCTCCCATCTGTGCCTCAGTTTCCTCATCTCTAAATTGGACATCCTGTTTCTACCACCCGACGAGGCTTCTGGGAACATGGAGTGGGGTTATACACGTTAAAGCCCACAGAACAGTGCCTGGCACACGGCAAGGACTGATTGTTGACAATTACCACTACTCTTGGTATTATCAGCAAGAGGCCAATAACCCACTAAGCAGAACAAAGTCTTGTGACATGAGACAGATGTGTGCAATGCGATCTGGCCTGAGAGTTCCCATGTCTTTCCAAGGGAAAGGTTTTCCTTGAGTCTCAGCAACTGAGATATTCACTGGACCAAACTCACACTAACCAGAGTGAATACATCTAGTCCGTACATCATGTTGGTCCTTGTCTGGTGCTGGCTAATCAACAGGAGGCTGAGTCCATGGTGGGCTACGATGAGCAAAGTGGAAGATGTGAAGAGAGCCACCCCCAAGGGCATTGGCATCAGACTCGGGGAGGGGCTCCAACATTCGGTCCAAGTCCATCAGAATGAATGACGACACTGTGACATGTCCACACCAGACTGCTACAACCCCTACTGGCCCTTTGGTGTCTGATAACTAACTGTCCAAGCAGGGAGAATAACTGCCCTGACATGGTCAGCTTAAATCTCTCATCTGCCTCCAGCCCCCTAGACTCTGATGAGGGCAAGAGGCCCAAGCCCTGGATGTTAGCGGTAGGTCAGCCTGAGTTTCTAGCTAAGCTCGCGACTTGATAAAAGTCTGGGGAAAGGAAGAAATGCTCTCTCTCTTGCCAGTCAGGAAGGGTCTGCCTATTCCCTTGAAAGCCCATGGGCTCACCTTCCTTCTTGTTGCAAAAACCCAAAAGCTCAGCCTTGCAGGAAAGAATTTTTTTTTTTTTAATGTTTATTTATTTTGAGAGAGAGAGTGCAGGGGAGGGGCAGACGGGAAGACAGAGAATCCCAAGCAGGCTCTGCGCTGTCAGCACAGAGCCCGATGTGGGGCTTGAACTCATAAACTGTGAGATCATGACCTGAGCTGAAATCAAGAGTTGGACGCTCAACCGACTGAGCCACCCAGGCGCCCCAAGAAGAATCTTTTTAAAGAGGCTGAAGCTTTTTAAAGAGGCTTCCATTGGTGACTGATCTTCCCTAGTGTTTGTCTGGAGGAAAGACTGAGAATCCTGGTTCTAACAGAGGGTTCTGGACACTGACAGACTTCCAAGGCTACCCAGCTGCGGCACCTCTCTGGTTACCCTGGTGAATGTGAAACCTGCTGTCTTCACGACAACTTGGTGACAGAAGTCAACAGACCAATCTGTGGCATTCTCTCAAAGACCTTGGCAGTTCTGGGTCCAATTCCAGGGCAGATGTTAACCACCAGCAGAAAAGGAACTTAATTCCACTAAAACATTCCCAACTCGGTCCCTAGTTACTTGCACTCCACTGTGATCTTTTTGTTCCCTCTGGCACTCGGTCTTCCCATCTGTAAAATGGGAGGACTGGGCTAGGTGAACTCTAAGATTTCCTCCAGTTCCAACATCTTCATGGATGTTCTGTGTCAAAGAAAGGACCAGCGTCTGTAGTCAGCATGTAAGGCAAAAAATTACCCTTGTAAATTGCTTACACTACCCATACAATACCCTGGCTTGGAGTTTTGTTTATTCAGCCCTGTGCACCAAGTTTCATGCACTCCAAAGTTTAAGAGTCACTGAGCAAGAGAAAGAAAGGAACCAAAGGGAAGTCTGTAGGCTGGCATCTGAGCCTATCAGCCATCCTAACCACTAAACCCCAGATAGTGAAAAGTGGGAGAATGGGGGGCTTGAATAACATGTTGCTGCTTGACTGTAGGGTCTGACCCATTCTGTATTTAAAAACCCATGCCTGGGCGGCTCAGTCGGCTGAGGGTCCAACTTGTGATTTCTAACTTGGATCATAATCCTGGGGTCATGGGATTGAGCCCCAAGTCGGGCTCCATGCTCAGTGTGGAGCCTACCTGGGATTCTCTCTACCTCTGCCCCTCTATCCTGCTCATGCTCGCTCTCTCTCTCTCTCTCTCTCTCTCTCTCAACTAAAAAACTTAGGGGCACCTGGGTGGCTCAGTTGGTTGAACATCTGACTTCAGCTCAGGTCATGATCTCACAGTTTGTGGGTTCGAGCCCCGCATCAGGCTCTGTGCTGACAGCCCGGAGCCTGAAGCCTGCTTTGGATTCTGTGTCTCCCTTTCTCTCTCTGCCCCTCCGCTGCCTGTGCTCTCTCTCTCTCTAAAATAAATAAAACATTAAAAAATAAATAAAATTATAAAAATTAAAAAAAAAATTTTTTTAAACCCACAGGGCCTTAAACTGATGCTATGGATTCATTTCTTGCTGAAGGATTAAGTAAGATTTTATATGTAAAGAAGCATCTAGCTCAGGACCTGGTCCCTGGTAAGTAGGAAATACATGCTAATTTTGAATATAAAGTCTGCATTTTCAATATTCTTTGGAAAACTGTAGAGGAGAACATGGCTGCCTGTCAGCTGTCCTTGCAAACTGGGTTTTCACATCGTGACCCCAGCACACAGCTGTCCCACACGTGCCCTGATCTCGTGTCCCCGGCCTCTGGGTAAGTTTCTAAAGTCAGCAGAGGAGTAAGAAATGCAGTCCCACGCTGAGCTCACATGCGGAAACCTCTTTGTAAACTGGAAAACAGTACACACCAATGACCGATTGTTACCATCACCCATCTGGCCAAGGGGTCTGAGCTGGGCCCTCCTGCTGCACTGGTTGCTAATTAGCTAATGTTTGCGTGCTCACCATGTTGGGGGAGGAAAGAAAAGATCAGAGAGGCTAACTGACTGGGCCAAGGTCACTCTGAGGTTACGCTCAAGGTCACAGCGGAGGAGCTGGGATTCAGTTGGGTTAAGTCGTTCCTTCCTCACCTCCCCACCCTGACGGAGACCTGCTGAGTCCCCTCCACACAAAACACTGCTAATTGTGTCTCCCAGATTCACGCACCAAAGCCTAACCCCCAAAGTGTGGGTATTTGGAGTGGGGCCTTTGGGAGGTAATTAGGGTTAGACAGGTCACGAGAGTGGGGTCCTGTGATGGGATTAGTGACTTTATAAGGAGGGAAGGAGGGAGAGAGAGAGAGAGACAGAGAGGGCTTGATCTCTCTTCTCCCTGAGGATACAGGGAGAAGATGGCAGTCTACCAGCCAAGAAGACCATTCTCACCAGAAACTGAATCAGTGAGGACCTTGACCTTAGATGTCCAGCCTCCAGAACTGTGAGAAATAAACATCTGTTGCTTAAACCCCCAACCCCATCTGTGCTATTTGTTACAGCAGCCTGAGCTGACTCAGACAGACATGAACAGAGGCCGGCGAAAGGCGTGGGAGGCACACGCACCTGGATTCCAGACTCCACACCTCCAAACACCGGGCAAACCAATTTACCCTTCCTGGTTCTTAGTTTCGTCATCTACACGTGGGACTAATCGCACCTGTCTCACGGGGTCATACTGGGCACGAGGCTAGAAATGCTCACCGTTTTCTAGCACGTAGTAAGCTTTCAATGAGAGTTAGATTAAAAACTATGTGGATGCATGTCTAAACTGACATGGTGTCATCACTTTTAGGGGTGAGAGTATTGAAAATTACTACTTAAGTGACAACCTGATATGTGAAAGGAGAAATCCATCAGCCCGTTACCATTATTAATGGAAAACTGGAGGATGCGGGAGGGAAGAAGGAAAGGCACCCAAGGACAGGGCAGGCCTCAGTGTGATGGTAAAGATTGGGGGTAGGGATGGAGGGACATGACCCAGAAGCCTGGGACAAGGGGTTCCAGAGAGATCTGGGCTATAGAAGAGAGAGTGGCACCAAACCCCAAAAACACCTCCCTTCCTAAATCTGGAACCCCCCAGGGGCCACGTCCTGCTCCCCCAGGGTTAGAAGGCAGCCATGGGGAGGGCCAACATCCTGCTCTAGAAGGATGTCCTGCTGTGGCCAAGCAGCTGAAATATGGCAAATTCGGTCCCCTCTTTTGCTGTCTCCATGGCCTGCATGTGACCAAGCCACGTTGGCTCTGAGGGACTTAATGAGATCAGGTTCAGGGTGCTGCCCGCACCACTGCAGCCCAGGGCACAGGGTCTCTGAGAGGCTGACCGCACTGTGGGGAGACTGTGCTCAGTCCGGGGGCCCCAGACGACTCGCTGAGCTATGGTGAAAGAGTGCCTTCCCCTGGACATTCACTGCCGGATTCAGTGCCTCTCCCAAAACCTTCGCTGAAATTCGCCCTTCTTCCGCAACTAGGAGGCAGGTTCAGGGCAATGGGTCTCAAACTCAGAAGGCCACCGGTCACCAACAAATAGATATTCCCATTGTCTTCTTTGTTCCACTGCTATTAGAGAGCTTCCACTGTGCAAAGCCCTTTTCACGAATGATTGAACTGGGTTTTCACCAAAACTCTCACGGGACAAAGATTCAGAAAGGTTCAATGGTTGCTCAAGGCCATAGAGCTAGTCAGCACAGATCTCAGATGGCTCCCCCAGCACCGCGGTCAGGAGCTCAGACTCTGCAGCCAGACTGCCTGGGTCCTCATCTCAGACCTTTTATTCATTAGCTGTGCAATTCTGGGAAAGTGACTTAATCTCTCTGAGCTTCCATTCCCTTTATCTGTAAAACAGGGAAAATCAACGTAAACATGGAAAGATCTTAGAGAAATGCCAAGCACAGGGTAAGCATTTAACAAATGGCATCGACTGTCACCCTCATTTGTCTGACTTCAAAGCCCTGGCTAATTGTGCGTCTGCATTTTTGTGTGAATGTTCTTTACGAGTCACTACCTGTATAGGTACGGAATTTGAAAAGCTCAGCTAAGAATGTAATATAATATTGTCTCTTCCTTCTCATTATTCCTAAGCTGCATGTCACAGTGTTAACAGGGCATTTGCCACTGAACATCTGCCTTCTCTGCCAGCCCCAACTCCCCAGAAGACAGTAAATGCATTGTTTTTATACCAGAGAAGCAGCTGACGACCAAGCAACTCCACGGCTGTGATAATACTTAGCCAGCCCTGAAACTGCACGGGGGTCCCTGATGCTGAGGACAGGAGGGCGTGAAGGAAGGAGCCTCTCCCCAGAGATGAATCTTTTTTTTTTAATGTTTTTAAATTTATTTTGCGAGAGAGAGCACATGTGTGAGCAGGAGAGGGGGCAGAGAGAGAGGGAGAGAGAGAATCCCAAGCAGGCTCTATGCTGTCAGTGCACAGCCTGATGAGGGGCTCGATCCCACAAGCCATGAGATCATGACCTGAGCCAAAATCAAGAGTTGGACACTCAACCGACTGAGCCACCCAGGCGCCCCTCCCCAGAGACAAATCTGCATGTAGGAATAAAGAGTCAGACTTTAGAGAGAGGGTGCACATAGAGAAAGTGGAGAAGCTTCTGTCCAGGCCTGGCCCAACACTGCCCTGGATGCTTCTCATGCATTATCTCATTTACTGCTTTTTATAAAAAAGTTTTACTGGAACACAGCCACTCTGATTCTTTTACTACTGTCTGTGAGAGCTAGAGGGAGGAAGTTGTTATTATCATCCTCCCTTTTTACAGATGGGGAAACTGAGGCTTAGAGAGTTCACCTGTTCATGGTCATAGAGCTAATGAAAGGCCAAGCTAGTTCCCCGAAGGGGAATTGCTCAGACCTTTCTGCCGGACAGCAAACCTATTTCCCCCGTGGATGCTATTCAGGGTTCTATGGTGTCTTAGTTGTCTGTTGCTATGCAACCAATTACCCTGACCTTAACAGCTTAAGGCAACACCCATTTATGATCTCCTGGTTTCTGTAGGTCAGAAGCAGGTAGACGTGGGTGAGGCCTTTCTTCATGGTCCCTTAAGGCTGAAATCCTGTGTGGGCTGGGCTACACTGTTACAGGAGGGTCCAGGGGAGAATCTGCTTCTAGGCTCATTCAGGTTGTTGCAGAATCGTGGAAGGGGAGGGGCTTTTATAAAAGTGAGGGTCACCGGAAATCATTCTGCCTGTGAGCAGCCAAAGGTTAGAAAGGAACTCAGGAGTTTGGATGCCTCGTTCTCCAGCTTAGACACTTGGGCTACACTCTGGGATGATGTGAGTGGGAAGCATTTCTATAACCCTGGCTACAGCGCCTACTCCATTTATGGAACCCTGATCTCAAAACCAAGAGTATGATTCAGTGTCTCCACAACACATACTTCATGGAGCCAGTAATAAGTTGCTGAGCTAAGATGATGTGTAGAAAAGAGAGCAGTACAGAAAAACCAGAGGCCTCCTTTTTTCCCTCCCTCCCTTCTTTCCTTCCTTCCTCCTTCCCTCCCTCTCTTCCTTCCTGTTTATTCTTACTGGAGACCTGCTGTGTGCCAGGCAGTGTACTAGGTCATGGTGAGAGCAGTTAACAAGTCCAGCAAAATAAGGTGACCACATGAACTACATGATCTTGAGCAATGATCAACAAGCTTTTCTGTAAAGGGCCAGCTAGTACATGTTACCAGCTTTACGGCCCTCTACAGCCCTCTACAGCCCTCTACTCAACTCTGTCACTGCAGCAGGAAAGCAACCACAGACAACAGTAAAAGAATCAGAGTGGCTGTGTTCCAATGAAACTTTACTTATAAAAACCAATGGTGGGCCACTTTGGGTCTGCAGAATGTACCCACTTATTCTTGGTCGGCTGGGGTAAGGCTGAGAACATACAGGCAAATGAATAAGCAAGACCATTACAAACTGCTGTAAGTCCGTTGAAGGAAACACAAAGGATGCTGTGGCAGAGAATATATTGGAGGAGGAAGTCATTTCTGTAGATAGGGTGGTCAGGGAGGACATCGCCCAAGAAGTGACATTTAAACACAGACCTAAAAAAAGAGACAAGAAAGAAGTGGGTGACAAAGGAAAGAGAGTTCTGGGCAGGAGGACCAGCTGGTGCAAAGGCCCTGAGGGAAGAAGGAACTTGGGCTGTCCCAGCGCAGAGAAGAAACCAGCCATGAGGAGTGGGGCTTCTGCTCTGTGTAGGGTGGACAGCCACAGAGGGTTGAAGCAGCAGTGACAGGTCTGATGTGCATCCTAAAACCCAGCTGAAGGCGGCACCTGAGTGGCTCAGTCGGTTAAGCGTCCGACCCTCGATTTAGGCTCAGGTCATGATTTCGTGGTTCGGGAGTTCAAGCCCTGCATCGGGCCCTGTGCTGACAGCATGGAACCTAATTGGGATTCTGCCTCCCTCTCTCTCTGCCCCTCCCCTACTTGCGTGCTCTCTCTCTCTCAAAATAAATAAAAAAATAAAAATAAATTTAAAAAAACAAATAAAACCCAGCCTAGGAAAGGGCAGCAACTGTCCTAGGCACAGTTCACTTTAGTTGAAATGACTTCTCCAAAAGGTGTGAAAAGTGCTAAAATCAAGCACATAAAGTCTCAGACAGTCCTCCGAATAAAGGGTCACTCGCTTCTAAGAAACAGTTAAAAAGAAAAATTTGAGGGGGTGGGGCAGAACTCTGCAGCGTTGTCACTGTCATACAAAAAGAACTCAGCTTCAATCCCCCTGCTGGTGACGACCGCCCCTCTCCTCTGCCCTGGCCACACACTTGCCAGAGAATCACTTACATAACCAGGTCAAAGCAACATGGTGGCTCATTAAAGCTGAGCTGAATGCCTTCCCTGATCAATCACGAGCCTGTTCATGGCTACATATCCTACTAAAAAAAAAAAAAAAAAAAAAAAAAAGAACCAAAAATAAATAAATAAAGTGATTGGAGAGCTCAGAGCCATCACGACGTGGATTTTTGCTTTAACGACTCCCATGGAAAATCTTCAGAGTCGTGAGGGGACACGGTGGTTAACTGCGCCCTGGTCCACGAAAGCGCTGCATGCACCTTGGGTTTCCTCCTGGGCAGGTGCAATGCCGAAGGCCCAGCGATTCACTGGGCTTGTGTCCTCTGAGCCCTGTAGGACTCACGGAGCTGTGGAGCCAACACGTAGCAAGTGGTCCTTTACCAATGCCTACTGCACAATTGCCTTGTTCCCTGTCTACAAGAAGTATTTGGGCTCGTGAACATCCCTGGGGCTTGGGGAGCCTTCGGTCTCTTTTTGATCGATCCTCCGGCCCCACCAGCCAGCCCGGGTGCAGTAAGTGAACACACCAGGCTTAATAAATGGTGTGGATCACAAAGCAGGAATGGCTGCCTGGCTTCCCCCAGGCAGAGCTGGCTCAGAGCCCTCAACATACACTCACTGAGAACAACTGGAAAGCTGACCAACACACCATCCAAGATGTGGCGATACCGTCCGCAGCAGACCCAGGAGTAGCTACAAAGAAATAAACAACACCTGCCTCTGGGCGTGTGGAGAATTCTCTATAGACGGGAGGCAGAAAGTGAAGGTTGAGTTAAAGATTCCAGAGCGTGGCTCAAAAGGAAAACAATACCCGGAGAAGGGGAAACGGGGTGTCATTTTGAGCTACTTGGACAAAGTCTTTGGCCTTCAAACCCGAGGTGGCGGTGAGTGACAAGCAAGTCTTTGCCTTCTTTGTGCGGCCTCTGCCGTCTGCATTTAGGCGGCAAGGGTACTCAGTGCACCACTGTCAAGAATGTTCTACCAGGCACAGGACTAGGAGCTGAGATACAGTAAAGAATGTGGCGCCTCAGAAAAGGCGGAAAGAAAACAAAAAGCAAGGCTAACGGGATGGCAGAGACACAGGGGAGTCACCAGGGCCGAGGGACCAGTGCAGCCGTGTCCCCATCGCTTGGGAGGGGAGCGGGTCTAGCATGATCCAAGCAAAGTCTATGCCCCTAAAAGTCGAGCCAGGAAATCTTGGAATTGAGACAGATGACCAGGTCCAATGACCCAAGGGAGACCGAGGCATGCACACAGCTCCCGCCCCAACCAGGCGCGGTGGCCTTCACTCCCCACAACAAGCCTCCATATGTTCCAGTGTCCGAACGTGGACCGTCCAGAGCCTGCGTTCTGGAGAAGGGAATCAAGAAAACAGAAAAGAGCAAGATTGTTTTTTACTGAAAAGAGGACAAAGGAGGAGCCTCGCTGGCCTGCCTGACAGAGGCCGGTCTACACGGGGAGGTCAGAACTGGCCATGGGTCACCAGCCTGTGGTCGGACAAGGCTGAGCTCTACGCCTGGAGGGTCTTGGGCTCAGGGATTTGGGCCAGAGGTTAGAACCTAGGCAGAGTTTGGGTAATAGGCATGGAGCCCCAGAAAGCAGCGCCCAGTGCACCTGCTCTGCGGTGGCAGACAGGGCTGTGATGCCCATAGAGACTCCTGTTCAAGATGCCCTGTTGGGCAAACACAACTCCTGCCCCCTCAAAGGGACAAGGCCGCTTTGTGTGAATAAGAAGGAACCACATCCTTCAGGCACCCAGGCACCCCGCCCAGAACCCCCCAGCTTAGCGGGCAAGGCAGGTAATCACGTTTGCCCTTGAGCAGGGGCCCCGATGCACAAGCCCGAGACACAGATGCTGTTTCTCCTGCCCAACTCCCCACATCTTCAGCATTGTGCCTGATGTCTGGCACAGGGTGGGCCCTCATTCAAGGTCAGTTGTGGAAATGGTATCAGATGAACGCTTTGCCTTCCCTGGAAGCACTGGTGTCTTTCAAGTGAAGGCAAAACCAACGGGGGCCATTGTGAGCCCATGCCCTCTTGTATGCTCTCTAGAGCAACTCTGTGGGCACAAAGAGAGTAGGAGCCATGGGTGCAATTTACATGTTCTAGTAGCCTCACTACAAAAGGAAAGGAAAGCAGGTGAAATTCATCTTAATCATATATTAAACCAACATATCCAAAATGTTATCATTATAGTTTTGACATGTAGTTAATACAGAGAGACATTAATAGGGTATTACACGTTCTTTTTTTCCCTGTACTGAGTCTTTGAAATTCAAAGTGCATTTTACCAATCACAGCTGGAACAGCCACAGTCCCGTGCTTCGTGGCCACAGATGGCTCAGGGCTCCCATATTAAAGATCATGCAGCTAGAACCTATGATGTCAAGGGAAAAACAACTCTGGAAACCTAGGAAAAAATCATCCTAGGGGCACCTGGGTGGCTCCGTCGGTTAAGCATCCAACTTCGGCTCAGGTCACGATCTCACAGTTTGCAGGTTTGAGCCCCGCATCGGGCTCTGGGTTGACAGCTAAGAGCCTGGAGCCTGCTTCGGATTCTGTGTCTCCGTCTGTCTCTGCCCCTCCCCAACTTGCACTCTGTCTCTCTCTGTCTCTCAAAAGTAAATAAGCATTGAAAATAAATTAAGAAAAAAATCATTCTAAATCATGCAAATAAAACCCAGTAAGAGAGACAGATAAACATACAATATAGGTCAACAAGATAGAAAAAAAAAAAAAATGATTCCCATCATAGGAGCATCTTGCTCCTAGCACGACTGTGAATTGTGTGTGTCATACTTGTACGTGCTCAGGAGAGGGCCTGGTATGCGTTATGCCAACAGGCCAAATGCAACTGGAGTCTAAATTCTTTTAAAAAAATTTTTTTAACATTTTTATTTATTTATTTTTGAGAGATAGGGAGAGACGGAGCATGAGCAGGAGAGGGGCAGCCAGAGAGAGGGAGGCACAGAATCCGAAGCGGGCCCCGGGCTCCGAGCTGTCAGCACAGAACCCGACGCCCGGCTCGAACCCATGAGCTGTGAGATCAGGACCTGAGCGGAAGTCGGACGCTTCACCGACTGAGCCATCCCAGCGCCCCTGGCGTCTAAATTCTTATACAGTTACACAAAATTGCACTTGATGTGTGATGCAGGATGCAGCTTCCAAAACCGTGAGTTCCTAAGGGTTAGAAAGGTATTAAGCCTTCCTAGAAGCTGCAGGCCTGGCCTTTGCAGGTGAAAAGGAATGCCATCCCTAGCCGAAGCAGGGGGTGGAGGGCCAAGGAGCTAGACAAAAACCATCCTGCTGACTACATCCATTTTTCAAAAAACAGCAAATGTGCACAGCACCGCTGAGGCAATGAATAAGGTCTGCTTTTTTCCCGCCTGCCAAGCCACTTATTAATCATAACATATTATTGCTCTGCTAGTTCAATGTGTGCAGTGTAACACCAGGATCCAGCTGAGGACCGAAGCGAAGAGACCGAAATAGGACGGCAAGGAAAGAGCAAACTTCACAGAGGCTAAAGTGGGAGGCGGGGGGCCGGGGGGGGGGGGGAACCCTCTGCCCTCTCAGAACAGATTTTCACAGCCGTCAGGAAAGCCAAGGGACAACCTGAATCGAGTTTCGGTGCGGCTACCACGTGATGTCTCTGTTCTGATAAGGACTGGCGTTTGGGGGAGGGGGCCCCCGGGGCTGAAGAGGAGGCTGAATGGAGGGGCAGCTCCAGTCTTGGCCGACACCTGTCCAAGGCAGCTGCAAACGGGAGTCGCTGCCATCAGGTTGGTGCCGGGCGGTGCAGGCAGGAAAGCACATTTATGTTCCAACAGGAAGCGGAAGGAAAATTTCAGAGCGTGGAGAAAGGAGGGTAAGGCGCAAAAGCACTCTTGACATGGCATAAAGGACATTAAGGGTCGCAGCAGAGAATCAAGGACAAGGAGGAAGTGAGGCCACGAGTCGTGGCAGGCACCTACAGCAACTTCAAAATGAGCTAAAAAAAAAAAAGGGACAGGAGAAAAAGAAGATTTAAACACAAACACACGCACACACACACACACACACCCTCAGATACATATCAAAGTCCTCAAGGATCTATACTTGGCTGTGGTCAAAAGGAACTTCGGAGGAGGGCGAGTTTTCAGAGCATCATAAGGGTTTGAAATGGAGAAAGGGATCATCGTCGGTACTAAGGGCCACTAGCCCAGCCGTCTTCAAGCCCCTTTGTCCGCCCTGTGAATTCTTCCCCGCACGGAACGGACCAGGAACACCCAGCCAAGTCTCATGACTCCACTCGGGATTTAACGCTGTCCTCCAGCCCAATGCACTTCGAGTTTAACTAAACATTTTTTTTTCATGTGTATTCATTTTTGAGAGAAAGAGAGACAGAGTGTGAGCAGGGAAGGGGCAGAGAGAGAGGGAGACCCAGAATCCGAAGCGGGCTCCAGGCTCCGAGCCGTCCGCCCAGAGCCCCACGCGGGGCTCGAACCCAGGAGCCGTGAGGTCAGGACCTGAGGTGAAGTCGGATGCTTAACCAACCGAGCCACCCAGGCGCCCCGTGCCCATTGTATCTTCAGATCACCACTTGGGGGTGTTTGGTGCCCAGTTCCCAAGTGCCATCTGTGTGGCAGGATCTCAGCAGGGCGGCCTCTTCCCTACTGGCCGCCGGGACTTTGGTCCTTAACTCAAAAGGCTAAGAATGATTCGCAGATGGAGGCGTGGCCCAGCCACATTCCTAGTGCAGTCTGTGCGCTCCTAGTCCTGGCCGTGAAACACTCACACGTGATTTTTTAAAGCGTCTTAAAATCCTACCGCATACGCGGCACACATCCAGCCACGCTTGATGGAATTAGAAATATGTTGGGGTTGGCACATGCAAAGCTGTGTGTTCTCCTTCCTGCCAAAGATGGGAGATGATTGACTGAATGGGAACAGGAAATCAGCTTGCCAGAAAGGATCTAAAACGGGACGTGCGTGCTGGATGGCGCGTCGGCCTGGTACTTCAGAAGAGGGACAAACAGGAAAGTCCGCGCGATTCCCAGCTCGTTCTGAAGACAAAGGGTCACCTCGGGGAAACGTGAGAGGGCAGGGCACACGCCGAGCCCAGGCCCGCACCTGCACCCTGAGAGGTGGCCGGGTGTTTGGGAAAGTGGAACGACCACCACTGAGAAACAGCCTGAGTCAATTCACCGGGGAACATCGCCACGTGGCCCACAGCCTGCCTCTGGGGAGGGAGGGATGCCTGGCATGAAGCCACACTCTGGGCAGCAGAAGAGCCACTTAAATGTGGTTTACGTGACACATGTCGCTTGCTTGTCTGCCGCATGCCAGGCACTGTGTTAGAAATGGGGGACTCGGTGCAAACGGGGCACAGTCCCGTCCTTCGAGGTACCTAGAACTTGTTGCGGGGGGAGGGGGGCAGATGGAAAAGTAAACGGGGAACCACAGTATTGTAGAGCAAAAGCTACGACAGGAGCAGATCGACGAGCACCTTGGACATGAGCCTCTACTAGGCTTGGGGTGGGCGGCAAGAAGGCATCTCGGACTTTCCGGCGGAGACCCGAGGGTGAATAACATGCAGCCTGGGGAAGGAGTGCTGGCTGCCACTAGTTCGGGGGGGGGGGGGGGTGGTGGTGAAATGGCATTCACAGAGACCAGGGGCCACGGCCAGCTTCCAGAATGCCATGTGGTCCAAGACGGCTGGAACGCAGGCAACGGGAAGAAGGGGCAGGAGGGAAAGAAGCCACAGGGACCAGGTCTTCACGAGCCATGGACGCCCTGCTAAGAAACTTGGGCTTCGCCTCGAGGGCAAGAGGGACCCGCAGATATATTTTAAGCAGGAGAGAACCTTGGTCAACCGTGTGTTTCAGAACGAATACTGTGGAGGGCGAGCTGGGAGGTTGGTCAAATCTAGGTAGATTCAGAAATTAGCAGAAAAGAGGGTATGAGAAATCTGGCCCAGCCCCCTCGTTTTGTACGGGAGGCACAGAAAGAGGAATCACCTGCTCGAGCCCATAAAGCTGGGGTGGGACAAGTGAGCCAGGCAGGTTTCTTGAATCCGGGTGCACACGCTGCACCTACAGGGTTGAGGCACTGCTGTGTTTCCTTCCCCACTTGGGAAGTCCCCAACAAGGCACATTTTCTCTGGGGCACCCTGCCCAGCACACACAGCTCCTGGGTTTATGTGCCACCATCTGGTCCAGAAAGGGCCTCCTCCCGCACTGCCCCACAGGGTCTCCACCTCACTCATCGTGAGCAGACTCGCCCCTATATTTCACACCCCCAGGTGACTGGAGAAAGCACCCGAAGGGGCCTTGAGCAGAAGCAGCGTGAGAACCACAACGTACACACATTGAGCCCCGTGTCCTTCTTCCCCGAGGCCTCCCCAGTCCTGCAAACGTGTTCATCTCAGCCACTCTCCCTCCCATAAAGACAGGTTTGCATGGGGCTGGGAAGAGAATTACTCTAATTAGGTCCTCCTGCAAGAAAGAGGGATCCTTTTCTTTTTAATTTTTATTTATTTTTGAGAGAGAGCAAGCAAGGTGCAGGGAGAGAGCGAGAGAAAATCCCAAGCATGCTCTGCACTGTCAGGACGGAGCCTGACACGGGGCTCAGACTCACGACCCCGCGAGATCACGATCTGAGCCAAGATCAAGAGTCAGACGCTTAACCACCTGAGCCACCCAGGCGCCCCGAAAGGGGGATCTTGATGGGAGAAAATGAAGCAGGCAAGAACAATCTTGGGCTAGTGGGAAATAACTGAGCAGCTACGACACAAATCGCTGGCTGTCCAGCAGCCAGCTGACCCTACGTGCTCCCAAGCTCCACTGGATCCAGGGGCCGAGTGAGGACCGCGGGGAGTGATGTCAGGGACCGGAGAAAGGGTCTTCGATTCGGGAAATGCCAGCCCTCTCACCCGGGCAGCCGAAGAACCTGGGGAGAGAAATCAATGACGACAAGCCAGGCTGCCGTCTGCACCTCGGAGAACGGGTAGGGAGCGAGAATGAGGGAGGGAGGAAGAACGGGATGGTTGGGTGTATGACTGGAAAACTGGAGAAAAGCGATGCGTTTTTCTTGCACCGATCCCACGGACGCTGGCCAAGCGCCACGCATGGGCACTGGCTGCAACCAAAACTCCTCGGCTTTTTTTTTTGTAATTTTTTGAGAGAGAAAGTGAGTGGGACCAGGGCAGAGAGTGAGAGAGGGAGGGAGAGAGAGAGAATCCCAAGCAGGCTCCACGCTGTCAGAGCAGAGCCCAACACGGGGCTCAGTCTCACGCATCGTGAGCGATCGTGACGTGAGCCGAAATCAAGAGTCACAGGCTTAACCAACTAAGCTACCCGGGCGCCCCCAAACTCCTCATCTTAAAATACGGCCCCCACACCTTCTGGTATCCCACGGAGCGGAGACTCACCGGACTTAACCCATGCCGAAAGGAAAACCCCTCTCCAAGGACAACAGGCATCATCCGTCACCAAACCTCAGCGGTCATCAACTGAAAATCAGATTTACTCTCGAGATCGACCCCACTGGAGACTGGGGGTTTGGATGTGGAGAGAAGCAGCAAAATGATGCAGTCCTTGAAGGCAGGGAAGGAGGGGGGAGGGGTGGCTGACAAAAGGGATGGGATCATTCCAGAGGGACTACGCTAAGCAGCTGCATGTGGACACAGACTAGTTTTCCTGGAGGCTGTTTGTTCTACGTATACAACAAGTTTTGGCCGAGCCCCTGCCGCCCGCCACAGCTGTTAAATCTATTTTCTAGGGCCACCTGGGGATTGTGGACACAACATCCCTTTGTTTGCTCTGAAAACACCGCGAAGGAAAAGGGAGCTTGGTCAGAGTGGTGTTGGGTTTTGTCAGGTTTGGAGAATCCTTAGCAACTCTTCAGATTCCCAAAGGGGGAGAGTTTAGGTCTTTTTCTGCCTGGGCTGGTTTCCTTCGTGGCAGGATGGAGAATTCAGTGTGAAGCATCCTCCTCCTAATTTTCCAATCATCTGTTGTTTTTCTCTCGAAAATGCCATGCGGCTGTGTCATAGTGCCTAAGACAATTTCAAGTATCTTGTGCCAAAAGATTGCTACAAGGATGGGGGAAAGGGTGAAGAAAGAGGTCATTTATTAGGTTGAAAATATCCTTCCCATCACCTCAAATCCAGCCCTGATGTCAATCTCTCCCAAGTGCATCGTCTGGCATTCCAGAAGGGACTCTTTTGCCAGAAGCAAAGTAGATGCTTGTCTCTTTGGCTGTATTCTATGCGGTCACTGTCGGATGGATGTCCCCAGGTAAAGCCATTCTTCAAAAACCAATAGGTTCAGGGCATAACGTCCAGGCAAGGTATGGGTAGGACTCAGAAACACAGAGTTCCCAGGGCAAACCTCAGTCATGTTTGGATCAGGAACCAGACAGCCAGAAGGAAAAGAACATTCCCACAAACATACCAAATCCCCTTCTACCCCAGGGCTTTTGCACAGTCTCTTCTATATGGAATGTCTTCTCTTTGCCCAACGTTCCCCATACTCCGACCCTTCGCCAAGGGGAAGCCTTCCCCAACCCTTCCCAGCCTCTACCCGCAGGTCAGGTTTGTTCCTTTTGTGATTCACACTCAAGAGACCCTACTCCTTCTCTCAGATTGCTTCTCTTGGTTTGTAACTGTGTGCTCATTCATGTAACTGAATTATGTCCTTCTCTCTCTGCCAGGCTGACAGCTCCTGGATGCCAAGGGTCTGTGTCTCCTGCTTAGCACAGAACTTGCCACATTGTGGGTGCCTAAAAGCAAACTAGAACATAATGTATCACCATGAGACACACAGGCACGATACTACAGGAGTTCAAACAAAAACCACCCTTTGCAGAAAAGGGAGATATTTAATTCATGTATCTAGTGATGCTCCGACTCAAACCACAAAGGTCTGAGGGGGGACTTAACAAAAAATCCATGCAACTGCCAAAAAAAAAAAAGGATAAAATAAATACTTTTGGGAATAAGGGCAAAAAGAAAACTGAATTAGATAAATAGTAGAAGGACATTAGGAATAAAATGAAACCACTCAACAAACACAAAAATAGATGGCTCATTCCTCCAAGAAGGACAAAGAAATTGGTTACCTGCTCTGAAAAATAACAAATGGTATTAATTCCTGGAAACATCCACCAAATAGAATAGTCACAAGGTGAATATTAAGTGTTTAGGGGGGGAAGAAAGGAGTGGAAATAACACTACATTCACAGTTGAGACATCTGGGGTTCAAGTTCTAGGATGGCCACAAAGTAGCAGCTTTCCTGGTTGTCATCCATGATTCTAGGGCTCCTACCCTGGAAGACTGTGATGGGGTCCCTTCCAGCTCTCCACTTCCGTCCTACAGTGATGGAAGTACAGGAAAACGTTCCTTACCACCTTTTCTAAACCAGATGGCAGGAAATTCTTCCCCTTCCCCCCGCCATCAACATATTTGCTTGTGTGTCAAATGCTCCTTGGGAAGGTTTTCAGAAGCAAAATGGATAACTGCCCAGCTAAGGCAAATAATTTCCCCTTAGGAGGAGAGAAGGTGTTTGCACAGCTCATGGGGGAGGAAGGGCCAAGAGCTGAGGACAGACCCATCCAGCTCCGGGAGGTGTACGGGATCCTATGGGAGGGGCAGCAGGACCACGGGGCCACGTGGCACAGAGGTGCTGAACTGGGTTCCACACCAGCTCCACAGTGGGGTTCCCCTTCCTTCACCAGCCCCTTCACGAGTTATATCCCAGCCAGTGTGGAGACAAGACAGAACCCACCTCCCTTGGCGTAATGACCCCCCTCTCTCCTAAAATCCCGTCAACCCTACATAGGCACTCCTGGAAAACTCTACATTAATTAATAAGGTCATTTTTGTCCATTTTCCTGCAAAGTAGAGAGACTTCTCCTCCTACACTTGGGGAGCATTACTGTGGAGAGATGATCTGTGTTAATAGACAGGCTATGGGAGCCTGCTTGGTAGAATAATGTGCCCCCAGACATGTCTACACCCTAATCCCAGGAACCTGTGAACATGTTAGGTTACATGGCAAAGGAGAACTAAAGTTGTAGGTGGATTTAAGGTTGCTAATCGGTAGGCCTTCCAGGAGGGAGATTACCCTGGATTGACCAGTGGGCCCAACATAACCAACAAGGGTGCTTAAAAGTGGAAAAGAGGCCAGAACAGGTGTCAGAGGGGAATGTGATTATGGAAGAGGAAGGGGGCCTCCAGGAGCTAGAAAAGGCAAAGAAACGGATGCTACCCACAGCCTACAGAAATGAGCTATTGATACTTGATTTTAGCCCAGTGAGACCTGGGTCTGACTTCTGACCCACAGACTGTAAGGTAATACATTTGTGTTCCTTAAATTGATGCATTTGTGGTAACTTGTTACAGCAGCTGTTACGAACTGAACTGAACCCCCTGGCCTCCAAAGTCATACACTTATGGTCATAACCCCCATGACCCAGAGATACAGTCTTTAAAGAGGCAGAATGAAGTCATTAGGGTGGACTTGAATCCATATGACCAATGTCCTTATAAGAGGAGACTGGGGAGATGCCTGGGTGGCTCAGTGAAGCGTCTGACTCTTGATTTTGGCTCAAGTCATGACCTCACGGTCCGTGAGACTGAGCCCTGTGTCGGGCTCTACAATGAGTGTGGAACCTGCTTGAGATTCTCTCTCTCCCTCTTCCTCTGCCCCTCTCCCCTACTTGTGCTATCTCCCTCTCTCAATAAAGGAGGAGGAGGAGGAGGAGGAGGAGGAGGGGGAGGGAGGAGAGACTGGGACAGGGACTCATGCAAAGACAAGACAAGACCACGCGCAGGCACAGGGAGAAGACGGCCGTGTGCCTGCCAAGGAGAGAGGCCTCAGAAGGAAGCTAACCCTGCTAACGTGTGTGTCTCAGACTTGTAGCCTCCAGAACGATGAGACAGTACATCTGGAAGGTTTGAGCCGCACAGTCTGTTACTCAGTTGTGGCAGCTCTCGCAAATTAACACAGCAGTCACACGCAGCCAATACACAGGGCTGCACGGACTTCACCTCAAAGGACCCCAGGGGCACCTGGGCGGAAGGCCGTAATCACAGAGGAGGAGCCCACTGATGTCCCCAGGCAGGGCAGCCAGGCTGAACCACAGAGGACGCCAGCAGTGATCTGCCAAACAAAAGGCAGGGGGACAGCTGCTCGGAGCGCAGATCACCCACTCCTTTCCCTGGCGCTCTCTCTGCCAGAGTTTAAGTCACTGAGCCTCCAGGATTCTCCTGAGCAGCACAGGGAGGCCTTGCGGGTGGGGAAATCTATTCCAGGCGCGGAGTGTGGCTTCCCCGGGACCCTGGATGTGGTGCGGTTCAAAGTTTGCTTTGGGTCTAGCTGGTCTTTCTCTCCTTGACTTATTTGTTGGAAGTCCCACGAAATAATATCCCACGGGTAGGACGCCAGGCCCTCGGTCACCGAAGTTGGTAAGAATTAAGTGCCATCCTTTTTTATCTGACGCTATTAAAAAATGAAGTACCTTCCTAGCTTGGGAGGTTTGTGGATTGCTCGGAGAGGGATCTCTCATTTGCGATGATTATTCATCAGGAGCGCTACCCTCTGGGCTGATTCAGCCGGGCCGGGCTGACGTTTACCTTTGCCATATCGAGGAGAAAAGGTTTTGCTAAGCAAATGCAATGTGTAAACAGCATCGCGAGGAGCATATTTAACCTGCTTAAGAGAACAAACTGTCTTCAAGTAATTTAGCAGCGTTCATTTGCATCCCGACGGTTAATCTGCCTTTATAATTGGGTTTATTTATATATTAAAGGAGAGTCACCACAAGTTCTGTATAAAACTATTTTTTAAATTTTCTGATTAAACCGTTGGGTATAAGACAGACAACACCGATGCCAAGAAGAAACTAGAAATCACCCATGATACTGCCTCCTGGAAATAAATACTCTTCACACTTTCTCCCTCCTCCAATCCCTACTTGCCTCCCTACACCCCTCCCCTGCCTTTAACCGACTTTGCAGTCTGAGAAACCAGGATTCAGATCCTGCCTTCACCACATACTCGCCGCATCACGGTGAGCAGGCTTTCCATCTGCCGAAACGAGACTAAAAGCAGTATTTACTTTAGCTGCTGTCATTCGAAGAAATGACTGGGGCTCTCCTCCAGATGCAGTGCCTTGCACAACAGAGTGCACACTTCGGAAATGGTGGCACAGTGGTTCCCAGCTGTGCAGAAAGTCGTTAACGTGGCAGGCGTGACTGCTACTCTTTGAAAGGTCTGCTTACAAAGTTGGCCCTTGGCGGGCATCTGGGGGCTTGCGACTGGGGAGAATTCCAACATCTCCTACAGAAGAGTGGCACTCGGTGCTTAAGCTGTTTGTACAAATAATGCGGTTCAGGCTGAACACCTGCTTTCCCTCTGGGAGTCTGGAGTCTGGGTACCTGCCAGGTAGGGGGTGTGGCCTCCATGAACAGTCCCCAGTAAAAACCCCCAGGCACCGGGTCTCTGAGTGTTCCTGGTTGACAGCGTTTCAGACGTGTTGTCACCACCCCCTGCCAGGGGAATTAAGCACATGCCGTGTGGCTCCGCAGAGAGGGGGCCTCTTGGGAGCCTGTGCCCGGCTTCCCCAGACTGGGCACCATGCACCTTTCCTCCCTGCTGAGTTTGCTTTGGATCCTTTGGCCGTAATAAGTCACGGCCGTGAGGACAACTGTACATGAGTTCTGCGAGTCCTTCTGGCAAACTGTCCCACCGAGGAGTACTCTTGGGGACCTCCCAACACACGACCACATCTCCGGAGTTTGGCTGTGGATTCTAATCCACATATTGCCTCGGGTTCCTGGCAGGACTCAGGTGGCCACCTGGAGCAGGGGGTCTAAAGAGCCTTCAGTGAAAGGCTGTTACTAAGGCGTGAGCAGGGTCTAAGAAAAACAGTCGGGAGTGGCTCAGGACCCCGGGGCTGGCGGGGGCTAGTTGATAGCAAGTGGCGAAGTGGCAGCGGTCAGGAGCAGTGGTCATGATTCCCATTATTACGTTGACTATAGGTGTAGTTTTCATGTGATTATTTCCCCATTACTTTATGGCCATCCCCAAATAACATGCATGCTGGAAACAGGAAGAAGAATGAAGAAAAGGAAGAAAGGAAGGAAAGGAAGAAGGAAGGGAGGGAGGATCAACTCTCGGCTCTTTAAATATTGATTCTTCTCCTGTCCTTAGACAGGTGTTTCCTGACCTGTGTCCTAACACACAAGGGCATTCCTGAGGTTAAAGCACCGGCTGGCCAGCAAAGGGCCCTGACTTTCCTTATATTCATCACCTGATGTAAACTCACCACCTTTCTTGGAAGCGTTGTCATGAAGAGCCTACCCAATCAAATCCCAAGAAAGGCTGAGGCCTCCTCTCTCCCCCAAAGCTGAGCCCAGGCCCCAAACCCTGAACCTCAGTTAAAGATGGTAAATGCCCTCCATGGAGGGCTAACGGGCAGATGTGGTTTCTCCCCGGCCCTTGGAAGTCTCTGTGTGTGGCATGGCTACCCAGCACGCAATACTTTATAAACCCTGCTCGCCCCCCCCCCTCCACAGCACCCGCAGGCATCCTCCAGAGGGAGGAGAAGCAGAAGGTATATACATGAGACTATAAATTGAAGTAAATCAAAGACAGGCCTTGGGTAATGAGGCAGCTGGGAGCCCCAGGGAGGCTCAGCAGTGTCCAGAATGCATGAAATGTTTGTTAAGAACTTAAAAGGTACAGTCTCCCAAGAGGGGAGGCCAAATGGCCCCAACCCTAGAGCAGTGAAGCTGAAGAAAATCAGGTAAAGGAGAGATAAAGGGTAATACATCTGGGTAGCCCATGCTGGAGGGCATTTTGAAGGGAAGCCAGAGGGAAGCAGAAGCACGTGGAGAAGACAGCCAGTTTCTCAAACTCCCTGGTTGCCCACAGCAACCCGTTTCCTTGCGGTCATGGTCATTTACATAATGTCGCAATTGTCACTGCTGTTTGCCTTCTATTGCAAAGGGAGGCCCAGCATCAAAGGAACCCACTATAACTGCGAGGGTTAATTCAACTCTCATTAACCACTGGCAAAATAAAACCCACTTAATCACCTACTTAACTTGAACATGGAGTAAAAAAGGCTGGTTTTGTTTGGAAGGAGGTTGCAATGAGCATGTATCTTCCAGCTAGCCACACCCCACACCCTCGTAGCTACAGAGCAGACCGGGTCTGCACCTGTGGGTGCTAAGACGCCGTGCTATCTGAAGAGGCAGAGGGGACACAACAGCCTCAGGTAAGACGGCAGGGGTGGGATAGCTCTAGTCCTCTGCTGGCTGCGGGGCCTTGGGTAAGTGGACACCTTGGGTCTCCGTCTCCTCGTCTGTAGCGAGAATAAGAAAAAAATCCAACTTGTAAAATTGGGGGAGGATTAAATGAGACAGTACCAATGCCTTGGCACGTTTCCATAAGTGCTGGTTGCCATTATTTTTATTGTTGCGGCTGCTGCTGTCACCCCGATGCCAGACCATTCTTCTAACGACAGTACTGTTGTGTCCAAGAGGATTGTCATCTGAGGAACTGATGTAACTGCTCTGCCTGAATTTACTAATGGCTTCAAACAGCTTAACTGAACTTTTCTGGATATTAATACAGACTGCGGGCCAAGATAAACACACCTGAGGGCCAGATTCAGCCAAATGACTGAATATGAGAGGCAGTGAGGCATCCCGTGATCCAGCTTCAAACAGAAAACAAATCAGATCCTCACTGGAAAAGGTTCCCTCTGGGTCAACACACACACACACACACACACACACACACTAGTTTATAATGGGACCTGTTGCTTGCTTCTATCACTGTCTGCACAATATCAGTGTTTTTTTTTAACGTTTATTTATTTTTGAGACAGAGAGAGAGAGAGCATGAATGGGGGAGGGTCAGAGAGAGAGAGGGAGACACAGAATCTGAAACAGGCTCCAGGCTCTGAGCTGTCAGCACAGAGCCCGACGCGGGGCTCGAACTCACGGACCGTGAGATCATGACCTGAGCTGAAGTCGGCTGCTTAACCGACTGAGCCACCCAGGCGCCCCTGCACAGTATCAGTGTTTTTCAGGTAAGGAGAAATCCTTTGAATCAGAGAAATCAAATTTCCCTTCTGTCTCTTACCTTCATCATCCTACTATACAACTGTGATTTTCAAGTTCACCCTATGGTCCTAGATGGGCTACTGGAGCTCCAGCCATCACGCTAGCATTCCAGGCAGCAGGAAACAGGGAAAAGGGAAGCTGTGGCACTCAAGGGTCTCTTCACTTGGTGGTGGTATCTGCCCTAGGCTAGAAGGAGCCTGAGGCCAGTGTTATTTCTCACTTTGACAACCGAATTAGTCTAACTAGGTTCCCCCTCCAGTGTCTCTTTCCAGTCTACGCTCTTACAGCACTCGCTGCAGACTCCAGTCCGTCTACACCCGCCTTCACAAAGGTCCCCCGACAGGAACCCTCTTCCCCCTCATCTCTAAAGGTTCTCTACAATGACAGTTTGCCTGATCATAAGTGATGAGGGGGCATAAGGCAAGCTGACACCTGGCAAACCCCCCCCCCCAAGGTGGGACATGTGTGACATTTCCTCAGGCGCTCCTGGCTACCCAAGAACAAAGGAAAGCGGAAAACAAATGGTTAACTGATAGAATCACAGTCATGTGAGACCTGAGTCTTCATGAGTTTATAAATGTCTTGGTAAATGACAAGAAAAAGACAATCTTACCAATAGGCTGATCTCTAAAACCTATAGACTCAGTTTCCTGGAGCCCCAACACCACCAGCCCCTCCATAGTGATGTGGGCAACAAAGCCAAGAAGGAAATGGTAGCTAAGATTACATTTATGACCTGCAGCCCGTTGGCAAATACTTGAGGCAAACAGAATAGCAAAACCTTGGGCTGCGAGTAACTTGTTCAGGGAGTCGTCCACAAGATGAGCAAACATTTCTAATAAATTTCCGCTTGATAAAGGATCAATACCTTGCAATACAAGTAGTACGTGATGCTGAACGTCACACGATCACAACTGAGCCAAGGATCCTTCTCTCCCCCCCCCCCCACTGCGGGATTATGGGTAATTGTCTCCCATGCTCAGATGCTTGGTCTCAGGCCGCGGTGTTTGACAGAAATCAATGATTTTTCAGAACATTGGAAGGTGCCCACAACTCCCACTACTGTATTTCTTGTCACTTCCAAGCTCCTTTGGACGGTCTTTTGCTTTTCCCTACAAGAGTGAGCTTAGGAATGCTCTGCTTCATTCTAGGTCAGGCTGCCTGCGGATATAGACCCGTTCCTCTGCTGCCTTGTTGCCAGTTACATTAAATAGAGCATATGACAAGAGTTTATTAACACTGCACTGTAGTCAACATCTGTGCGAGCGTATACGGTGGCCCCCATGCAGAGAAAGATTCCATTGAGCCAATAGATAACAGTGATTCCGTTAGTGAAAGTCGTCCTACACAATCACCCTCCTCTCTCTTGTCTCCCTCACACCATCTGTGAAGCTTTTCAAAGGCAAGTGCAGGTTAATTTGTTTGTCTTTATATTTTGTATTTTCTTTATTATTGTGTATTATATTACAGTATTGTAATCATTTTTATATGAATTTTTGGGGGTTGTAGAATGAATCATCTGACATTCATTATTTCTTATGGAGAAATTCCCTTTGATATACAAGTGCTTTTGATTACAAGCATGTTTCCCGAACCAGTTATGCTTGCAAACCGAGGTTTTACTGCATAACATCTGTCCAGTAACTCACCACTCTTTTATTATTTCTATTAAAAAAATTGTTTCATGTTCATTTTTGGAGAGAGAGAGTGCGAGCAGGGAAGGGCACAGAGAGCAGGAGACACAGAATTTGAAGCAGGCTCTAGGCTCTGAGCTGTCAGCACAGAGCTCAGTGCTGCACTTGAATTCATGAGGCACGAGATCATGACCTGAGCGGAGGTCAGACACAACTGACTGAGCCACCCAGGCGCCCCTGTAACTCCTTACTGTCTTAATGCTAATGCCTTACCACAGGGAAAACAACCTTAGCTTGACAACAGCTAGGCCTCCAGTATCTTCTGAGTCCTCTGTAGCACATGAAAGTCCTTTTGGAAACCTCCCTTCGCCTTTCCGTCCCCAACTCCATAGTATATAACCAGTCATCCTCACAACCCCAGTGCAGCTCTTTCTGCCCATGGGTTCTGTCCCCGCGCCTTCATAAAATTACCTTTGTGCCCCAAAGATGTCTCAAGAATTCTTTCTTGGCCGTCAGCTCCATATCCCCACCACTCCAAAACCTCATCAGTAGAAGTGTCACCTGAGACTTGTAGTAAAGACACAGATTCCTGCCGTAGACTACTGAATCTCAATCCCCATGACAGGAGCCTGGGAATCAGTGTTTCTAAAAACTCCAGGTGAGTTTCTGAGGTAGAGGGAGGTCATGTTCGCTACATACCAGATTCCCTGTTTACAAATGCAGATGCACCTGCTTCCATTCCAGAAGGTCTGAGGTCATGTTTCGAACAAACTCCTCGGGCAATGGTGACGACCTCCAGAACCTCCAGAACATATGACCTCGGCTCATATATTTCAGCTTAAATCCTACCTCCTTCTCAAAGTCTTCCCAGGTCACCTGGAGTTCACATGCCCTCCCCTATATTCTGAGGGCTATGTTCTGAGAAATAACTTAAGAACACAAACCAGTGCCCACATGCAGCAAATGCTCAATAGATGTTAACTCTTCTGATTACTCGCATTGTCCTTTCCAAGCGAGTTAAGCACCTCTTCCTAACCATAGGTGGATCCTCCAGAGCACCCAGCCCACCGCTCAACTCAAGAATTGTACTCAAGAATTAGCTGTTGCATCAAATTAAGAAGGCAGTGTTTTCTGACACTTCCTTGTGCATCCAGAACAATGTTTATATTTATGCCGCTAACAGCAGGTCAAAGTTGCCTACTTCTCTCCTATTCCATTATTATAGGCTATTTCTGTGATGGCCAAACCTCATCCCCTTAAAAAAGTTATATGAATAATGTGTGGATTTATTATCATTATAAAGAACACCTGAACAACACAGATAAAGCGAAGTTTATCCTGAATTACTGTCTCCCCAACCCACTCTTCTCTACCAGAGATAACCACCACTACCACTGGATTGAGTCATGTAAAATCGCCAATATGACAGCATTTTTAGTGCATAAGATAATCTTACAGATTCACCTTAACAGATCGACGTGCGCCCTTTTAGAATGCTCTCCTATGCACCTGAGGTGTGGCAGTTTCAAAACATGGCTCTAAATTCTTTGGATACTCTTGCCATGAACAGGTCAGGTGTCTGTGTCCCGGGTGGATTTGCACGGCTTAGATGATAAAGTGTGTGTGACTTCTCCTGTGTAACTTTCAAGACTAGGTCACAAGGGACCGTGAGGCCACCTTGGAACCCTAAAGCCACCATGTAACTAGGTGAGGCTGCCATGTTGCGAGGAACCCAAACCCACGTGAACAAGCTATGGGTCAGAATATGCCACCCCAGAATATGCCACTTTGAAGACAACTGCAAAACAACAGGCACACACACACACACACACACACACACACACACACGCATTCACACACATGCTCTCAGCTTTCCCCTCCATTTGCAAAAACAACAGGCTGAGACTCTTAATCCCCAAAGACAACTCTAACATTACTGAAATAGCCCTTATCTTTCACTACTTTCCCCCCACATATTTACCTACCCCCAGTCTGCCACCCCTGAGAGCCTAAAAACTTTTTTCCTTCATCTTGTCACTGCTCTAATGTACTGTCTTACATTAAGATGCTCTGTAAGTCCCAAGCTCATCTAACTGTCCCTTTGAATTACTAATCGCTGAGTTTCTCCCATGTGTATGCTCACTGCATGTGTTCATTTGTTTTTCTCTCCTTAACCTGTGTTTTGTAAGTTGAGTCTGCAGGGCCCTCAGCCAATGAACCTAGGAGGGTAGAGGGAAAAGAGCTTTTCCTCCCCTGCAAGGCCATGTGTACATGCTTCAGCCCCTTCAGATGGGCTCCAGCCCACTGAAACCCAGCCTGTGAGCTATTCTCAGAGCCCAGGAGCCAAATATGTGAATGAAGATGCTTCCAGATGACCCCAGCCTCCAGCCACTGAATCCACCACAGCCTTGCAAGACTTCTGACCTGAAGCCCCAGATACTGTAAAGCAGAAGCAATCAGTCTAGACTCTTGATCTATAGACTCCGTGAGCATAATAAAATGGGATTTTCATAGGCCACAATGTTTTAGATGCTTTGCTAGACAGCTATTAGATAACTCAAATAGTAGGAGAGCACCCCTTGAGCATATAACATAGAAATTCAACTATGCAGGCTCAGAAAGGAAAAGTAATTTTAAAAGATCCTATTTATATAGAGTAGGCGAGGGCACCTGGGTGGCTCAGTCGGTTAAGCGTCCGACTTCGGCTCAGGTCACGATCTCGCGGTTTGTGAGTTCGAGCCCCGCGTCGGGCTCTGTGCTGACAGCTCAGAGCCCGGAGCCCGCTGTCCTGACCTAAATCATCTGTCCTGACCTAAATGTGTTGATGTTCCTGCTGGGAAATGCTGTTTGGTCTCAGCTTTGGAGAGCCTGTCATGGTGTAAGCATCTTAAAGATACAAATTAATTTTTGCTTGAACAGTGTGGCCCCGCGACCGAAGCAAGCTGCCATCCTCAGCTCGGGTGAAACCGCCCCAAGAAATAGTAATCTTCTCCAACACGATGGGAAACAATACTGAGCTGCATCTGACTCAGTAAAGAGGAACTGTCTGCCTCCAAAGTAGCCCCTTCCCAAGGGATTTCAGAAATAAATTTCGCCTGCATCCAATTGTCACCCGGCTCACTGACTTGTCTAGACCCTCGTGCCCATGTGACATTCGGTTCTACTAGAAGAAAATATTAAGATCCCATAAATACAAATACACAGAAATGTCTAGGTTTTGTGGGCTTTGCTCTTAAACTATAAATGGTATGGACTAGTCATATGATTTCTCAGTGTTGTTATAATCCAACAGTACGTTCTGGAAAATTTGTTACTACGTCGGTGTATAAGGATCTATTGGGGTTTTTTAAACCTCTGAAACATAGTCTACTGTATTGGGTACCCTGTGGTTAATTTAAACATTTACATATTGCTAGACATTTAGTTATCACTTTCCCCTCTCCTAGTTTTTTTACAATTACAAGCAATACATCAGACAAAATCCTTGTCCTTGAATTTTTGACTCACCTGGATGCACCACGTCCTCAGGACAGGTGCCCAGGTGGGGGATTGGCAGGATGGCTATTTGCAATCTTAATACAGTCTACCAAACTGCCCTACAAAACAGTTCAACTGATTTCCACTTTCACCAACAGTGTTTCAGGATGTCCCAATTGTCTCTGGATTTTTCCCAGGCAGTTATTCAAAGGTCTCAGGAAGAAAGAACAGGGCAGTTTCTTTGTCTGTCCTATCAGGCAGAGAGGGAAAGAATTAGTTGCAATGAATTGAATTCAGAAGCATTTAGTGTCTCCTAGGAAGGAAGCACATTGCTGGAGGGGTCTCTAAGAGAGATAGCACAGAGCCTACACGTGAAGGGTTCACAGTCTCTTCCACCCACAGATTTCAGACTTCTGGCATTAGAACAGGAATAGGCCAACAGACACATGAAAAGATGCTCCACATCACTCCTCATCAGGGAACTACAAATCAGAGCCACACTGAGATACCACCTCACGCCGGTCAGAGTGGCTAAAATGAACAAATCAGGAGACGATAGATGCTGGTGAGGATGTGGAGAAACGGGAACCCTCTTGCACTGTTGGTGGGAATGCAAACCGGTGCAGCCGCTCTGGAAAGCAGTGTGGAGGTTCCTCAAAAAATTAAAAATAGACCTACCCTATGACCCAGCAATAGCACTGCTAGGAATTTGCCCAAGGGATACAGGAGTACTGATGCACAGGGGCACTTGGACCCCAATGTTTACAGCTGCACTTTCAACCATAGCCAAATTATGGAAAGAGCCTAAATGTCCATCGACTGACGAATGGATAAAGAAGATGTGGTTTACATACACGATGGAATACTACGTGGCAATGAGAAAGAATGAAAACATGCCATTTGCAGCAACATAGCTGGAACTGGGGGGTATTATGCTGAGTGAAATAAGTCAGTCAGAGAAGGACAGATGTCATACGTTTTCATTCATATGTGGCTCTTGAGAAACTTAACAGAAGACCATGGGGGAGGGGAAGGGGAAGGAAAAAAAGGTTACACACAGAGAGGGAGGGAGGCAAACCATAAGGGACTCTTGAATACAGAGAACAAACCGAGGGTGGATGGGGGGTGGGGGAGAGGGGAAAGTGGCGGATGGGAAGGGAGGAGGGTGCTTGTTGGGATGAGTACTGGGTGTTGTATGGAAACCAATCTGACAATGAATTATATTAAAAAAAAGAAGAAGAAGAAGAAGAAGAGGAGGAGGAGGAGGAGGAGGAGAAGGAGGAAGAGGAGGAGGAGGAAGAGGAGGAGGAGGAAGAGGAGGAGGAAGAGGAGGAGGAAGAGGAGGAGGAAGAGGAGGAGGAGGAGGAGGAAGAGGAGGAGGAGGAGGAGGAGGAGGAGGAAGAGGAGGAGGAGGAGGAGGAAGAGGAGGAAGAGGAGGAGGAGGAGGAAGAGGAGGAGGAAGAGGAGGAAGAGGAGGAGGAGGAAGAGGAAGAGGAGGAGGAGGAGGAAGAGGAGGAGGAGGAAGAGGATGAGGGAGAGGAGGAGGAGGAGGAGGAGGAGGAGGAGGAGGAGGAGGAGGAAGAGGAGGAGGAGGAAGAGGAGGAGGAGGAGGAGGAAGAGGAGGAGGAGGAGGAGGAGGAGGAGGAGGAAGAGGAGGAGGAGGAGGAGGAAGAGGAGGAGGAGGAGGAGGAGGAGGAGGAGGAAGAGGAGGAGGAGGAGGAAGAGGAGGAGGAGGAGGAGGAGGAATAGGCCAATGCAGAAGTTCTTGGTTCAGCACTGAAAAGGGGAAGTTGTCATGAGTCCGTTCGGCCATGAAGCCTTCCTAAAGGAGGTGGCCCTGAAATGCATTTGAAAGATGGAGGGATTTGGCCACTTGAAGAGAATTCTGAATGGGATGGGGACACAGGAACACGTGGCAAAGGAGACGATGCAGAAGTGGGTCAGAGGGAGATGGCACGTGGAGACGCACACGGCACAGCGGGCGGGGGTGGGGGGGCAGGTGCCGTCATGGTTTCCATCCTGCTGGCAGAGGGTGGGAAGGCAAGAAAAGGGAGCGCAGGGCCAGTATGAAAGGCAGGCGAGTTCTTGCACATCAAAGAACACGCGTAGCCAACACCAAATTACAAAACGTAACTAGTTCAGAGAGATACCTGAAATAGATTATCCCATAAATTGCATCTTCATTGATTTTAATAGCACAGAAAAATGAATTTTACAAAGTACATTACACAACACTTAACTTGTAAATCGATGCAAAAACTGTACAAATGTGTTGGACAACTACTCAACCAGGAGATACAAAGTTAAGGGAGAAAACGGGAATAGGACAAGAATCGTGTTTTCAGTATGAGTAGGTGGTTATACTGTTATATATCCTTTTTTTTTATGTTTATTTATTTTTGAGACAGTGCATGAGCAGGGGAGAGGCAGAGACAGGGAGACACAGAATCCAAAGCAGGCAACAGGCTCTCAGCTGTCAGCACAGGGCCTGAGGCAGGGCTCGAACCCATAAACCGTGAGATCATGACCTGAGCTAAAGTCGGACGCTCTGCCGACTGAGCCATCCAGGCGACCCTGTTATAAATCCTTTTTAAAAATACGCAGCACCTGAGTAGCTCAGTTGGTTAAGCACCTGACTCTTGATTTCAGCTGAGGTTATGATCTCACAGTTTGTGAAATCGAGGCCCGTGTCAGGCTCCGTGCTAACAGTGTAGGGTCTGCTTGGGATTCTCTCTCTCCCTTTCTCTCTGCCCTTCCCCAGCTTTCTCTCCCTCTTTGTCAAAATAAACTTAAATAAAATAAAATACGTGTATACTTACATATGTGTGTATATATTTATGTGTGTGTGTGTGTATAAATTTACCGTAAAGTTAAGGAAAAATTAAACTATTACAAGAATTAACTACTACTGTTTTAAAAGCCACCTAACAGAAGCACCTGAGTGGCTCAGTGGGTTAAGTGTCTGACTCTTGGTTTCAGCTCAAGTCATGATCTCACAGTTCATGAGTTCAAGCCCTGAGTCAGGTTTTACGCTGATGGTGCAGAGCCTGTTTGGGGTTCTCTCTCCATCTGCCCCTCCCCTGTTCATGTTCCCTCTCTCTATCTCAAAATAAAATAAACTTAAAAGAAATAAAAAAATAAAAACTACCTAAAAGCCATTATTATGATAATGATGGTAACCATAGTAACAATAATCATTACAAAAAAATATATTATGTTTCCACGACTCTTTTAAAATATTTTGACATTGTCAGTGTAAGCTTTCACAATAGCCCAGCAAGGTAAAGCAGGGAAAAAATTATAATTTTTTTGATCACCGAAGTAACAAACAAAGCAATATTAATTAGAGGAGTTTCCACCTGGAGCCTAGATAGTCCTCCAAATTCCACAGGGAAGAAGCAGGGATTATTTTAGCATTTTTTAATTTGCATGTTAATGTGTATGTATGACCATGTGCATTTTTCAGAGGAGGGGGTTTATGGATTCTCTAATGAATCCATAACACCTCAAAAGTTAAAAACTGCTGACACAGAAAAATAGCTATGAGTCTGACATTAGCAAAATGTTGACATTAACAAAATGTTTTGACATTTTTAAAAATGTTATAGTAGATTATATAATAATTGATGTCTTTTACCTGTAGCTATATAGATATATGCAAATAAACTAATAGACATGACTTGTACTCTTGGCTATGATGGAGTACCCAAGGCAAACTTTATCTCCCTCCCTGGTGACTAAAAACTGAATAAATATGTGAATGTATGTTAATGCTTTTCAGACACTGGACAACAAACAGCACAGGAAAATTACCTCAAAGAAGAGAAATGGGGGCACCTCGGTGGCTCAGTCACTGGAGCGTCTAAATTTTGGTTTTGGCTTAGGTCATGATCCCAGCCAGGGTTGTAGGATCGAGTCCTACACCAGGCTCCATGTTGAGGGTGAACCCTGCTTAAGATTCTCCCTTTCTCTCTCTCTCTCTCTCTCTCTCTCTCTCTCTCTCTCTCTCTCTCTCTCTCATTCTCTCTTCCTCTGTCCCTCTCCCCCACTTTCTCACTCGCTCTCTCTCTCTCTCAAATAAAAAAAAGAGAGAGACACACACACGCAAACAAAGCAGGTGCCACAATTTATTTAGCTTCCTTCCTGGAGAGAGTTTCCAGACCAGAGTCCACTGGGAGGGAACCAAAAGGGCCTAGTGGTCCTATTGAGTTGAAGAAACAGAGTGGTCCTCCTTGGGGAGGTCAAGGTACCCAGGATTTGCATCACAAAATACGAAAGAGGAGGGACCTATAGAGGCACAGAGCTCTAAAAATTTGTAGAGGGGTCCCTCAAATCTTTGGCTGATTCTCAACCTGTGCACATTTGGGAAGAAACTTCTTGAGGCCAGGAAAGAAGGGTAGATAAAGAGTAGATTGTGCTTATACAGAGCTGAGAATAATTCATGTTTCCATAAGCCAGTGTGGAAACATGGGGCAGTAGACAGAATTCTTGACTAGGTGTTGCCTTAGCAATAGGGGCAAATTAGCCCTCAATTAAAGGTTGCTTGGGATCAACCCTAACTTAGGTTAAAAGCCAACCTAGCACTCCTGGATAGCTCAATTGGTTAAGCATCAGACTCTTAATTTGGCTCAGGTTATGATCTCACGGCTGTGAGATCGAGCCCCATGTCAGGCTCTGTGCTGAGCATGGAGCCTGCTTAAGATTCTCCCCCTCTCTTTTCCCCTCTTCCCCAACTTACTATCTCTCTCAAAAAAATCCAATATCAAAAGAATCAAACTGATTTCAGTAACTTGAATGTGTTCCAAGACAATACCCAACAAAAATGAAGGAACTGCAATCAATATAGAATACAAGAAGCTAGCACTCAACAATGTAATATTCACAACATCAGAATCCAATAAGAAAATTTTGAGGAATAAAAACAAATTGGGAAATAACTACCCCCAACAGAAGAAAACTCAATCTAAACAGATCCAGAAATGACAGAGATGATGGAATAAACAGACACAATAAAATTGCTACTATAAATATATTCCCTATGTCCTAAAAAGGCAGATGAAAACATGAGAAATGTAAACTATAAAAACAGATTAAACTTCTAGAGATGAAAAATAAGTATCAGAGATGAAAAATATACTACATAGGATTAACAGCAGATTAGACACTGCAGAAGAAAAGATTAGTGAACTTGAAAACACAGCAGTAGAAACTGTCCAAAATGAAACAACATTGACAAAACAATGGACAGTGCTTCAGTGAGTTGTCAGACAATATATAGTGGCCTGTCATACATGCAACTGGAGTCCCAGAAAAGGAGTGGTAAATCTTTAAAGAAATAATGGCAATTTTGTTCATTTATGTTTTTTAAATTTTTTTAATGTTTATTTATTTTAGAGACAGAGAGCACAAGCAGGGGAGGGGCAGAGAGAGAAGGAGACACATTATCTGAAACAGGCTCCAGGCTCTGAGCTGTCAGCACAGAGCCTGACACGGGGCTCGAGCTCATGAACTGTGAGATCATGACCTGAGCCAAAGTCGGACGCTTAACCAACTGAGCTACCCAGGCACCCCTGTTTTATTCATTTCTGATGAAAACTATAAATCCACAGATCCAAGTAGCTCAACCAACCACATATCAAGAAATACATGAATAACAACACACCAAAGCACATAATATCAAAATTACAGAAAACTAGTGAACAAGACAAAACATCAAACTAGCCAGAGAAAAAAGACACATGTATAGAGGACCAAAGATAACAATGCAACAAAATTCTTATCATAAACTATGCAAGCTAAAAGATCATGTGGTGATAACTTTAAAATACAAAGAAAAAATACCTCTAAGCTAAGAATTCCAGAGAAAAACCAAAATATTTTTATAAACATAGTAGTGGGAAAGTTTTCTTTTTTCTTTCAAAAAACTAAATGCTGAGAGAATCTGTCACCACTATAGCAGCATAATGAGAAGTATTTAGAAAATATTTCAGCCAGAAAGTAAATAAGACTAGATGGAAATTTGGATCTACACAAAGAATAAAGAGCATCAGAAGCAGTAAATATGAAGGTAAATATAGAAAGCATTTTTCTCACTTCTATAAATCTTTTTAAAAGATAATCATTTAGGGGCGCCTGGGTGGCTCAGTTGGTTGAGCGTCTGACTTTGGCTTGGGTCATGATCTCGCAGTTCATGAGTTCGAGTCTCGCGTCAGGCTCTGCTGACAGCTCAGAGCCTGCAGCCTGCTTCAGATTCTGTGTCTCCCTCTCTCTATGCCCTTCTCCCACTCGTGCTCTGTGTCTCTCTGTCTCTCTCTCTCTCTCAAAAATAAATAAATATTTTAAATTTTTCAAAAAAAGATAATCATTTAAAGCATAAATAACAATAATGTGTTGTGAGGTTTAGACCACATGTAAAGTAAAATGAGTGATAAAAATAGCACAAATCATAGATGGGAAGAAATGCAAATATATTGCTGCAAAGTTCTTACGTCTTTATATTATTGGAAAGGACACCATGATAAATTGAAGGTACATATTATAATCCTTAAGGTCACAATTCTTATGCTTTTTTACTACATTATTTTTATACATTACAGGACAATAATGAATAGCTAAGAAGTTAAAATGAAGATAGAGTTGAACCATATAGAAATAATCCAAAAGAAATTAGGAAAAAAATGTAAAATGAATGAAGGTTAGCTATGAGTAGCAAAACGGTATATTTAAATACAACCATATCAGTATTTACATTAACTAAAATTGTTCTAGCCACCACAATTAAGAGACAGAGATCGTCAAGCTGGCTAAAAGAGGAAGACCCAACTATATTCTAACAACTAAAAATCACATTTTAAAGACAGAAAGATGAAAAGTAAAAGGGTAGAAAATGATATAGCATGCAAGCACTAATCAAAAGAAAGCTGGACTGGTGATATTAATCTCCAAGTCAGTTTCAGGACAAGGAATACTACCATGGGTAAAGAAGGACATTTCATAATAATAAAGGGGCCACTTCACCATGAGGACAAAAAGATACTAGATGGTATAGACCTAATAACAGAACATCAAAGTAGATGGAGCAGTAAATGGTGGAACTAAAAGAAACGAATCCCAAGTTATAGTTAGAGACTCCAACATCCTTCTTTCAATAACTGATACAAAAGGCATACAAATAATCAGTAAGGGTGAAAAACATGAACAACACTCTCAACCAACTTACTGTAAATGGCATTTACAGATCATTCCACCCAATAATGGCAGGATACAAACTTTTGTGTATGCGTGTGTATGTTTGTGTGTGTGTGTGTGTGTGTGTGTGTGTGTGTGTGTATAATAAATAAACCTATGTTTCTATCTATCTACCTAGATATCTATCTGGCGATAGATATCTAGGTAGATAGAAACATAGGTTTATTTATTTTTTTGAGAGACAGAGAGAGAGAGAAAGAGAGAGAGAGCATACCATGCAGGCTCTATGCTGTCAGTGCAGAGCCCGATGTAGGGCTAAAACTCATGAATGGTGAGATCATGACCTGCGCCAAAATCAAGAGTTAGATGCTCAACTGACTGAGCCACCCAGGCACCCAGGATACAAATTCTTTCAAGTGTGCAGCAAATATTTGCCAAGATAGACCATATTCAGGACTATAACCCAGCCTAAAAACCTAAAAATGATGCCGGTAAAGAAATGAAAAAGCAAGTCACAGACTGGGAGAAAACATTTGTAAAACATATTTCAAAGGATTTGTATCCAAAATATATGAAGACCCCTTAAAATTCAATTACATGGAGTCACAAATAAAAAATTAAAAATGGTCAAAAGATTTGAACAGACACTTCACCAAAGGATATATAAGATAGCAAACAAGCATATAAAAATATTCTCAATGTCGACAATCATTAGGAAAATGCATATTAAAACCACTAAGAGAAATCACTTCAGATTCTACAGAATGGCCATAATTTAAGAGTATTAAAGAAGACATGAACAAAACTGAAATCCTTATATGTTGCTGACGGAAAATGCAAAGCGCCACAGCCATTTGGAAAATAAGTTGGTAGTTTCTCATAAAGTTATGCACACATTTACCCTATGAGCCCCTAATCCTACCCCTACATACTCATTTAAGAGAAATGAAATTCCACATAAAGATCTGTATGCGGATATCAGCAGTGGCTTTATTCATAATTGCCTAAAACTGGAAAGAATCCCTATGTCCATCAGTTGCAAACTGTTATATAACCGTACAATGGAATGTTACTCAGCAATAAAAAGGAAGAGCTACTGGTACAAATAACACAGTCATTGTACCGAGTGAAAGAAGTGAGACATAAAAGCTTTCGTCCAGAGTAACTTCAACTACATAAAATTCTAGAACAGGCAAAACCCTAGTGATGGAAAGCAGGTCAGTGGTTGTCAGTGATCAGGGAGTCATGAGAGGGACTGACTGTAAAGGAGCATGAGAAAACTCTTTGGGGTGATGGGATGTTCTAGATCACAAGGGTGGTGGTGGTTACAAGACTATAAACCTTCCCAAAACTCACTGAATTGTACCTGAACACTGATTAATTTACTGTATGCTAATTATATCTCCAAGAAAAATGACAAAAAATATGCTAAAAAAAAAAAACCCATAGTCTAATTTGCTAAGAATTACTTAATTACGGTGAGAGCAAAATAATATAGCTGTAGTTCCCAGAGATGAATGGACTTGTTCTAACATGAGGGGAAACTCCAGGGCATTCAGTGTGACTTTTTGCAAGAGGAAAGGACAGTGTAGTCGGAGTACTGGAAATCATTAAATGGGGGAACCCAAGAATCATCTCAGAGGCTCTAGAAAACCTCTCTTTTCTCATCGGGATCAAATTTACTCGTTCCCTGATAGCCAATCCCTCCGTCATGTGCTGCCACAGAGCTGGTGATGACTGCTCTTGTTTCATGATGTGTTCAGCACCCCAAGGATGAGTGTAACACGTGCATAGGAGCACATGGTGGGCCAGGAGATTTGGGGAGGCAGTCTTTCATCATATAGAGTCAGATGGAATGTGCCAAATATCTACCATCTGCCTAGCACAACACGTGGGGGTCCAAACTGTACTCCTATCTTCTGCCCACAACCTGGCCTTCAGGAGTTCCTCCCCCTCAATGCCCCCCCCCATTCAAGGGCACAAGCTAAGAAACCAGAGGGTCCCTCCTGACCCCCTCCCTTTCCATACCAACCCCCTGACCTGGTCTTCCTGATTTTTCCTTCTGACCGTTCTCTGACTTGCCCATTTCTGTCTATCCTGCCACATAGCTCCTGTCTGACTCACCATCATCTCGTTCCCTGACGTGACCCTCTCAGGGGTCTCCGGCCTCCATGATTGCCTTCCATGCCTTCTCACTGAAGCCAGGCGGGTCTTTAAAAATGTAAACTGCTCGATTAGTGTCTGTCTGCTTCCAACTGGATCACAGAACAGACCTTATCTGTTTGGCTCACAGGTCCTAGGACAATGCCTGACACACAATGAGTGATTAATAAATACTGACTAAGTGGAAGGAAGTGTGGAAAACTTGCATGATTTCACGAAGCTATGGAAAAAGAAGGAACAGTGCTGAAAACATCTGGGCCAACGTCAGTCTCAGCAATGCTATTGGTCGGTGGTCCAATGTACAATTGCCATTTCAATCACACTGGGCTCAAGGAAAGGTCTTAGAAGCTAACGACCAATACACGTATTGATACATGCACAGATTCCCAGGGAAGGGCAGAGATGGCTCCTGTAAACTTCCTAAGGTGCTCAGATACCCCATTCCCCAAGACAAATGGATAGAAAAGCTCTTACTATTACCAGCTCCCAATTCCAGACCCACTAACTCTAAGCCAGGCTCTGTGCGAGGCAGTGACACGAATCATTTCGTCTTCAAAGCTGTTCTATCAGATGTCGTTCATCATCCCACTTTTTTAAACTTTGTTTTAACGTTTATTTATTTTTGAGAGGGAGAGACAGAGCGTGAGCGGGGGAGGGGCAGAGAGAAAGGGAGACAGAATCCGAAGCAGGCTCCGGGCTCTGAGCTGTCAGCACAGAGCCCAACACGGGGCTCGAACCCACGGACTGGGAGATCATGACCTGAACCGAAGTCGGCCTATTAACTGACTGAGCCACCCAGGGACCCCAATTCATCATCCCATTTTTTAGAAGAGACAACTGAGGCTCACAGACATTAGTAAACTTGTCAAAGACATACAGCTGGCAGGTAGCAAGAACACACTCACTTCATTTCTAAAGTACACTGCTTTCCGCATTTGTTTTATAGTAAAATGTATTCTATCCCATCCATCAAGGTTATTTATAGCCACAGAGTCACATCAAATTGATATGAGAAAATGCTATGTGCACAGAAGGACTGAGACTAAGCCGTGGGTGTCTGGCCAGCTTAGGAGCAGTAAGGGGGACACAGAAGGGTGAGGGTGATTAGCCTGGACCTCCCGTGTCTGGAGAGGGGCAGGGAAACCTCAGGATGGCCAGGGAAAGAGAAGCGGCACGCTTAGGATGGGCGAGCTGAGGTGTATGGGGGGGTTGGCAAAAACACGCATCACCTGCCTCCCCAGGCGGCTCGGGGTTAGCCTGAAGATCAAGTTACTGGCCACCAGTTGCAATCCTGTCATCACCCTTTGGGCAGAGCTTCCTTTCAGCACACGCCTAGAGTACACCCCCCATCGAGTCCACAGGATGCAGTCAAGGGTTGGCGTGGGTCTCAGGACAGGTGTGCAGGAGGGCGCTCTGGGAAATCTACCCCAGGCCTGGCCCTTCTCATAGGACAACAAGGAGGGGTGTTCACACTCATCTCCCCACAGCCAGCACCTCCTGATGCCCACCTCCTCCCCGCTGCTGGACTGCCACGGGGCAATGCCCGTTTTCTCCTCCTTCAGGACCACGCCGGGTAAGAAGTGAGAGGGAAAGTCAGCACATCTCCGAAAGGTAGACGCGGATTCTCCACACGCCTCCAGTATCAGCTCAGTATATAAAGCTCACTTCTCACAAGACCACAGCTCACTCGCTGAGGAAAGACAGAGGAGTTGGCATCATCGGCAATGGTGTTTTCCCACACCAAGGGATAAACACACGGAACGCTTGGAGTCTAGGCAGCCCAATCAGAGAGATGCTGGGTGAAGGGACAGAGTATGTGTGTGCGTGTGACGTCAAGGGGAGCTTGTGTCTCAGGGATCATTTAAAGCAGGGTGGGCCATAGACAGTAAGTAAATGAACGGTTGTGGCGGTGTACCAATAAAACTTTATTCAAGTACACTGAAATTTCCATTTCGTGTTATTTTCATGTGCCATGAAATTAGGATTGTTCTTTTGATTACTATGCACCATGTAAAAATGGAAAACGGTTCTTGGCTCATGGATCATACAAAAACAGAGAACAGGATCCGACCTGTGCCCCAATTTAAAGCATCCTAAGGGGGTGCCTGGCTGGCTCATTCAGTAGAGCATGTGACCCTTGATCTCAGGGTTATGAGTTCAAGCCCCATGTTGGGCATGAGCTGACTTAAAAAAAAAAAAGAAAAAAGGCATCCTAAGGTTATGTCTTCTCATTTG
The DNA here is from genome assembly GCF_027475565.1 of Acinonyx jubatus. Taxonomy (NCBI): domain Eukaryota; kingdom Metazoa; phylum Chordata; class Mammalia; order Carnivora; family Felidae; genus Acinonyx; species Acinonyx jubatus. The sequence goes on along the minus strand of NC_069381.1, from coordinate 9,925,267 downwards.
GGGGAAAAATTGCCGTGCAATATTTATATATCAAACTCAATCTTAAGTCTTCTTTCTTGTGTCCCAGGGAGGTATTAAGTGGCCACATAGTGGAAAATGTATTGCAATTCAGGGCCATCTTCAACAATGGGTCCCCAAGTGACAGACTGATCCTTAGGAGTGTTTGGACATGGCCAGTTTCATTAACACCCACATTTAATTGACAACTAATAGCCAGCAGGTTTTTCTGCTTAATAAAGCAAACAAAGGATTTATTTGAAGGAGGATGAGTTTTTTAATTTAATTTCCTTAAAAAACAACAACAACAACAAAAATCCTGTGAGTGTCCACAGAGTGATGGAGAGAGATGTATCCATTGGATAATTTTTAATTAAGGTGAATGAACCCTCACTAGCGAAAAGGTTTTCTTAGGGGAAAGGTCTCAAACTGTTAACACATCAATATGTTTCTGTCCATTAGCTTTTCCCAGGGTGACAAGTATGGCCTTAATGGCGATTTCAAGGAAGGTTCTTTCTGTATCTTCAGGGCTGTTTAGTGATGAGGTCTTAGAAACCATGGAAACTCCTCTAGGGGGGAGTCAAACTTCAACTGTAGCTCTTAATGACAAATCATTACCTGGGGTTGTCAAAGCAAGTTATGCCAGCTGGCTATGTGCTGAGCCAGGATTCAGAGCAGGTACATATGGCCAAAGCCCTCTGTGCCACTGAGGCTTCTACAGAAGAATCCAGGAAAGGAGTCACACTATGCATCCCGCTACACTTATAGTATCTCCTTCAATCCTCACGATGACCAATGAAGTACGCACCATTAACATTTCTCTTGTCCAAACAGAAAAACTGAGCTTCAGAAATTGTAAGCGACTTGCCCAAGGTCTTTCAACAAATACTTACTGAATATCTATTTGCCGTGGATGCAGCTCACATCTGGTGGGGGAATGCAGACTGTCAAATAATTATAGAGACACATATAAAACTACGAATTGTGTTAACTGCTAGTTAGAAAATCTGTAGGGAGCCACAAGAGTGTGTAAGAGCTAGTAAGTGCCAGCAAAGTCTCCTGACCTCAAAGCCACTCCATCACTAAACCACGTCAAACTGTAAAATGCAAAAATACACATTTTCTATAATTGTCATATTCATTTTTTTTTAGGGCTTGCCATAACAGAATACTGCAACTGGGTGGCTTAAAACAACAGAAATCTATTCTCTCACGGTTCTGGAGGCTAAAGGTTCAAAATCAAAGTGTCCACAGGGCTGGTTCCTTCTAGGGGACTCGGAGGGAGACTCTGTCCCATGTCTAAGAGCAAGCTAGCTTACTGATGACAGCCGCCCTTGATGTTCCTGAGCCTGGAAATACATCAGTCCAGTCTTTGCTTCCATCTTCCCACAGCCTTCCCTCTGTGAGTCTGTACATCTTGTCCTTTTCTTACAAGGATACAGTCATACTGCATCAGGTATACAGACTAACGACTTTATCTGAGCAATGAGGACATCCACAAAGCCTGTATTTCTGCAGGTACCAGAGTTTAGGACTTCAACGTATCTTTTTGGGGGGAAGACACAATTCATCCCCAAACAATTGCCTCTATCATATTTTCTGAGTTTTTTTTCCCCCCAAACTTTCAGTGTTCCTTCAGAGCCTGAAGGAAACAGTACCAGGTTGACCTTCTAGGTCCTAAAAGCAAACCAAGCCCAGGGGAATGATGGACAGTCTTAAATAGCTGTTGCTGTAACCAGGGGGGACGGGGGGGGGAGGGGGGGGGCGGGGGAGGGGGCGGGTAAGGAGCAGAGAGAGACAAGAATTGAGGCTGTCTGATGATGTTGAGCAGTATCTGTCCCAAAGGTGACTTCTCCCCTACCCAAAGCTACCGGTCTCTATAAAACCTCTCTCATGACGCACAACTGGAACAGCATTTACAGCCATTTCTTGCAGAAGGCGCTTTTAGGAAGGAGGCTCCCACTGTCAGCATTTGGGCACACCATAGGTGGTCACAGTAGCAAGCTGGCAGAACACCTGGGAGTATAAAAGTTCACAGAAAAGTCCACGTGAGGATGGCCTAAAGTAACACAGAGCCAGCACTTGGGGAAATAGAACCTTTCCAACAATCACAAACTGTACAAATCGGTATAAGGAAGCAACCAGTCTAACAAAAGATGCCCATCCCGGGCAAGGGAGCTGAAGAGCAGTGTGAGGGGCAGGAAATAAAGCAGGGGCTGAGAAGTCAGCACACCTGGACGGACTCTGATCCCAAGGTGCATTGCCAGCCAGCCACGTCCAGGGCGGGCTGCTCACCTCCTCCGTACGGCAGTATCCTCACTCACCTCCCATCGGTTGCGTCCTCTACGGCTCACGGACCAATTCTGCAGCCCCGGACTGAGGCCAGCGTGCCTCCAGATCCCACAGTGAACTCTCTGGGATGCCAGAGGACAGCTACGATTGGGGGCAGGGTCAGCAACTTCTTCTGTAAAGGGCCAGATAGCAAATATTTGGAGTCTGGGGGGCCATACAGTCCCTGCCACAACTACTCAACTCTGCTGTGGCTACACGAAAACAGCCACGGCCAATACTTACTCCAGGGGTTCTCAGGCGAGGGCAGTTTGCCCCCAGGGGACGTTTGGAAATGTCTGGACACATTTTGAGCTTGTCACAAGCGAGGGAGTGTGTAATCCGTTTGTTAGGCCTGCTGTAGCGGGGCACCGTGAGCTGGGGAGCTTACGCCACAGAGATGTATTGTTTCACGTTCCAGGGCTGGAAGTTCAAAATCAAGGTGCCGGCAAAGGTGATTCCTTCTGAGGGCTGCGAGGGAGCATCTGTTCCACACCTGTCTCCTAGCTTCAGGTGCTCTGCTGGTAATCTGTGTTTCTTCACTGGATGCATCACCCCAACCGCTGCCTTCATTTCGTGGCATTCTCCCCGTGAGCTGGCTGGTGTCCAAATCTCTTTTTACAAGGCCACCAGTTGTATTGGATTGGGGCCCACTCTAATGACCTCGTCTTAACTAATCCCATCTGCCATGAACCTATTTCTAAATAAGGTCACAGTCTGAGACACTAGGGGTTAGGATTTTAACATATGGATTTGGGTGGGCACAATTCAGCCCATTACAGGACACTCCGCTGATGTCTTGCGAGCGGAGGCCAAGGACCCTGGACACCGCTACACGTTCTACAATGGCCAGGACAGCCCCTCAACCAAGAACTAGTCCGCCCAAATGCCAATCATACAAGGCCGAGACTCTCTGGTGTAGACCTGTCTTGGGTAGGTTACTTTCCGACGGGATTGCTCGCTGGGGGGAAGGAGCAAAACAACATTTGGGAAGAAACTTGTTGTTTTGTTTTGAGCTTGTCTATGCCCAAAAGCTTTAGGGCTTTGTTTGTTTGTGTTTAAAGGTTTACCCAAATCAGTGTTGGTTTTTTTTAAGCACAAAATTCCCTCTATCATCTTCACGTTCAATTCCCAACCCTTATCTGTGCTGCTTCAAAATTCTCAACGAGTGCTGCTCGTGTTTTATTTTCTGTACCTTGATGTGTGCAAAGGCAGATTAATACTACTCTGAAAGAAATTCATTTTCTCCTCTCTGGCAACAAAGGTGATACACCGGAGAAATAAATCACAGGAAACAACCATTAGCCCAAGAGTGAGTTCCACCAGCTGCCACGGAAAGAACCTGGGTTCCAGTTGCTTTAACATACGTATATTTCAGCTGGGACACCAAGTGGTAAATAAAAATTAAAATTAACATTTCAATGAACTCTGATGGCGGCTGAGGATTTTTGTTATTCACATGGTTAAGTGTTAGACTGAACAGAGAAAGGATTTATATGCAAACTCCCCCATCGCACAACCGCTTAGCACCAGGTAATTAGCAATATGTGTCCAATATTTCATCCTTGGCATACCCCTCCCCCCCCCGGCTTCTCCCCCCCCCAACTTAGTGACCCAAAACACGAGGAAACTGTCCTCAAGTGAGAAATAAAAAATGGCAGATTTAAAATTACTTCCTCTCCTAACTTTTGCACAGAATCAAATGTATCACGGTTGATGCAAAAGCAAGCAAATGTGTTTCTTTTCAGGGGGTGGAAAAGCATAGCACAGATCATCTAATTCGACACCTTCATTTCATCAATGAGAAAATCGAGACTCGACAGGAAAGCAATCTGTCTAAAGACACGGAGAAAGTGCACACCAGATGCTGGCCTGGAGCTCGAGTCCCACGTCTCGGTCCAGTGCTATGAGATGCCCCTGGGGTTCTTTCAGATGTGCCATTCATGCCTAAAAGCCCCCAGTTCTGCCCTTAGACCTGGGAGAAAGGAGCCCCATTCCGGGCTGGACACTGTAGGGGGCCCTGCTCTGGTCCTCACCCCACTGAGCCCTCCCTCCCCAGAAGGCCAGGTGTCCACAGGGCTGGGGGGATACGCCCACCCTAGCCCATGGCCCCCAGCTGGTACATCACCAGATGACCCTGAGCCTCCTGCCAAGGCCAGGGAAAACTCTTCAAAGGTTCATCCCCAGGAGATGGTCACATCACTGCAGCTTAGGATATCAGTCACATCACTGCAGCTATGGAGGCTTCTTATGGAGAACAGAGAGGGGGCTGGGGAGCTGGGGGGCCGGGGCCCAGAAGCCAGCATACCCTGCTTATCCACCAGCCAATGCAGACTTCAGAGGATTCCAAAATCCTACATTGGAACTTGGCTCTCCAGGTCAGTATATAGCTGTATGCCCAAGGGAGGAGGCCGAAACGGACCACACTGAATAGTTCATTAGTGTGACGGAGAACTTCTAAATAGTGAGACTGTGCATGTGGCTCTTCATTGTACTATTGTCCTGGGTCCCTCTCACACACGTGAGGGGTGAGGTCACTGGAGGTACGATAGTGGCCTCAAGCCTGGATTGGGCCAGCAGAAGTGCATTCTGTTTTAGGAAAGGAAAGGAGAGGGAAGGAGAGGGAAGGGAAGGGAAGGGAAGGGAAGGGAAGGGAAGGGAAGGGAAGGGAAGGGAAGGGAAGGGAAGGGGAAGGGAAGGGGAAGGGAAAGGGAAAGGGAAGAAGAGAGAGGAAGAAAGAAAGAAAGAAAGAAAGAAAGAAAGAAAGAAAGAAAGAAAGAAAGAAAGAAAGGAAGAAGAGAGGAAAGGAAGGAAGGAAGGAAGGAAGGAAGGAAGGAAGCCAAGAAAGAAAGAGAGAAAGAAAGAGAAAGAGAGAAAGGAAGGAAGGAAGGAAGGAAGGAAGGAAGGAAGGAAGGAAGGAAGGAAGGAAGGGGCAGGGAGGGAGGGAGGAAAGATAGATAGGTAGATAGATAGATGAAACAGATTAAGAGAAGATGCTGAGATATAATGAAATGAAATGAAATGAAATGAAATGAAATGAAATGAAATGAAATGAAATGAAATGAAATGAAAAAATAAATCAGACGAAACGGAAAATAATTTGAATGCCTCTAGTCCCCAAGTCCACAAGGCCCACCATACACATCAGTCCTGGTGCACTCATTTGTGGCCACCGCTTGGCTCCTCAGCTCTACTGATCTGTACAGGGTTCATCACTCCTGTCTTCTGGTGTTTGTGATGTCTTTGGTGCTGTCTTGGGTTCTCAGATTTCAGAAAGCACTATAAATATTGACACCCAATCTCCCTCTCCCTCCCTCTGTCTCTCAAGGTCCTCCCCCAATCCCACACCCCAAAATGTGGGTCTCGCCGCCTTCCTTTGCAGAGACAATCACAGACCCCTTGGGTGGGAGTCTCCTTTCTCCTCCCCATGGTCAACCCACTGCCCTTCACCCTCTGTTTAACCCCTCCTGCCCTGGCCTGGAGAACAGTAATTATTGTGCGTTTGGGACCAGCCCGGATTAGGAAAGCCTCCTGTCAGTGCCTTCTGCCCAGTGGGAAAACGGCTTCTAGAACCTGTGACTTTTGCCTAGCAGGAGTCAATTCAGTACTCCAAGTGGGTCTCTGCATTAGTGGCTGATGGGGATCAACCAGGTGCCCGGCAAGTGACGCTTTGTCTCATTTCATCCTTACATGTCCTGGGGCGGGGTGGGGGGGGGGGGCGTCAGGGGGAGGAGTCCTTGTTCCAGTTTGCAGGGGAGGAAAACAGAAGTCCGGGTTGAGCCATTTACCACGGGGCACACAGCTAACAGGCAGTGGAGCCGGGACTCAAACCTCAGTCTGTCTGACTCAGGCATGCACGCTTTTTCTGTTTCCCTGGGCTGCCTCTCATGAGTGGGAAGAAATCAGGGCTTCCGTAATTATTATTATAAAATGTCTCACACTCATTTTCCTGCATCCAATCCTCATAAGAACCCTAAAGCCCACTTTTATATGTGTAAACAGAGGTTCACAGTGTCAGAGAGGTCTCGCCATGCCCCCAGAGCTGGTGGGCCGCGAAATCCCCAGCAACACAGAGGGTTGTTCCCGTCCTCCCTAGTCCTCCCCAGAAGACATGGAAAGGAGCCGCTCAGCAGGGACCAGCGTCCCTGCAAGGATGCTGTTCCCATGTTCCCAGAGCCTCCAGTCTTTGCAATACCAGTGGGATGCCGAGTTCCTTGCAGAGGGAGGAGGGGGCCCCTGCTTGACGTGCTGGGCAATATCCTGTCATATGGACCCCACCGCATGTTTGTAGACTCTTACGAAATCCTTCACAGAAAGAGCTCCATTAGCTCCTGACTAGGGCACCCCTTTGCCCTGTTGGAAGCCACAGGATGAAGCAAGGCACAGAAGGCATGCCATTGTGCCTCACCCCAGAACTTCTCCCTGCTCCTCCAGCCAAATAACCACCCCCTACCTCCCCTCCCCCCCCCACCCCCGCCCAGACTCAATGCATAACAACTGGAGCATAGACACCAAGGGATCCTGACCTACTACTTTCAAAAGCAGACCGTGAATCCCCCTCTGGCTTCACCTGAGATCCTCTCAATGCACTTAACAGTGACTCTGTGGTTAAATGCTACATCCCGAGTCCTTTTCCTACGACTGCCCTGTGCTAGACCTCTTCTCTATTACACGATTGTACACGTAGGCTTCAGTGTGGCCTTGGGAATTAAGAGAAATCCCGAAGTGCTACCAGGGGTGGGCTTCGTACCTATGAGCATCAGTGCAGAAAAACAGAGTTCCCACAGGCTGGAAGTAGCGGGACTCAAGTTGGAATCCTAACCCAACCTCTTACTGGCAGTGAGATCCTGGGCACATTACTTCGCCTCTCTGTTCTCCCATTTCCCTCCGCTGTGTAAGGGAATGATGATACCTCCCTCTGAGGATCGGTAACATTCAGATAAGGTACGGGCCGTGGCTGGTTTTATGGTTTAGGCGAATCTGACACAGTTCGGTAACGCATCAACGCTGTTGGCCAAACGCCCTAACGTGATCGGCATAAACCCACAACATTGCAAGCAGGCGAGGCACGTACAGAAGGAGGAGCTTCCGAACGAGCACATACATATCGTGAGCTCCAAATTAAGACTCTTAATATCAAACATTACTCCTAGTATTAATAATAGTCACGGAAGAGCTATAGAAATGATGTTGTTACAGCAGGACAGGAAGTAGTTACAGGGAAGGAGGCATCATTTCCATCCTCACTGTTAAATCCTGACGTCTTACCCTACTAGCTTTGCACTGCTGGTCTGCCTTCAAATCATCCTTGCAAATAAAAGACCATTACCTTGCCATTACTGAATTCCTAATGCTTTCTCGTTAGGGGATATTCAAATGCTCTTCCCCTCTACTACATAAATTGGTGGATTTGTAAAAATTCCTGACAAATATGAGGCTATTTCTACAACAAATTACAGGGTGTGTGTGTGTGTGTGTGTGCTTCTTCTTCTTCTTTTTTTTTTTTTTAATTTATCCAAGTTAGTTAACATATAGCATAGTAATGGCTTCAGGAGTAGAATTTAGTGATTCGTCACTTACATAGAACACCCAGTGCTCATCCCAACAAGTGTCCTCCTTAATGCCCATCACCCATTTAGCCGGTCCCCCCACCCACCCCCTCCAGCAACCTTCAGTTTGTTCTCTGTATTTAAGAGTCTCTTATGGTTTGCCTCCCTCTCTGTTTTTATCTTATTTTCCTTTCCCTTCCCCTTCATTCGTCTGTTTTGTTTCTTAAATTCCACATATGAGTGAAATCCTATATTTGTCTTAACAGGTACAATTTTTGTTCAGGTTTCAAAATAAACACATAAAAAAATAATTCAATCCCTTCTCTGGCATTCTCCACCTCTCTTCCTTTCTCCCTCCCTCCCTCCCTTCTTAAACACAAAGAGCAAGAGGAGATGGAAACCTCTATGGGGAAAGGTAGCCTCCTCTCAGGATGGCCTTGGCTTGCGATCGATCGATAAGGATTAAATAGCCAGTAGGAGCAAACCCTGAAAAGGCTCACTTCCTTCCTCAATGACCCCTGCCCTTCGCGAAATCCAAGGAACATGCTTCAGAAATAAAAATGAGAGATTAAAAAAAATGAAATATGCTAGGCTGAAAACATGAGGCTTTCAGCATTTCCCCTGCCTGCAATTAGGTCTGTAGCCGCTCTGAAAGCCCGCTAAATCTTCCAGGTAATGCAGACGCGGCCCCAAATAACAGATCACTATCATTTGGCTTTATTTGTACAGTAGAGATGACTAGATATTTGTAATTACATCGGTTTGGAAGTAAACAGGTCTTCCTTTTATAGCTTGAATAAAAGCTTTCAGAGTCCCCGGGCACCGTGCATGAAATCCAGCTTCAAAGAGCTCCCACTGCCCTGTGCCAGGATCACGGTGGTGCCTTCGGAAGGCATCATGCCACAAGGAGCCCTCGTCCCCATGGAGCCCTGCTACCCACCTTGTGCAATTATTCCACTTGACATGCCTGAGCGACAAGCGGTCCCTCCCCACACTGAGCTCTGAAGACACATGATATGATGCAGCCACAGATCTACTCGCTACGCTCCATCCCGTCCTATTGACCCAAATCAGCTCCTGGGTCAATAACGAAAACCATTGGTGGACAATTAGCTGAAGACCTTGGGTAAGAACTGGCAGTTTCTCCCTTCCCCACGTCAGGTCAGACGTGAAACCTGGAGGAAGAGGGTCCAAGCAAGACTTGTTCTCCATGGCGGGCAAAAGGCAGCTGCGTTTGTCGCAGGATTGGGAGGGCTGTGGAAGGCCTCGAAACTCCCAAATTTCTCTCCCATCAGCCAGCCATGACACCCACCTTCTACCCTACTCAGCCACAAAAATTCGAGGGATTAAGCCGGTGGTTTCCTAACCTGGCTGCATGTTAGATTTTTTTTTTTTTTAATGCACATCCCTGGCCCTACTACAGACTTAAGTAAAATCTTCCAGGGTGCAGTTTGAGATTCTGTATTTTAAAAAGTCTCTGTAGGAAGCAACAGCAAAATTGAAATGTACTCATAAATGAAGGGGTTGCTTCTTCCAAAAGCTCGTCGTGTAGATTAGTTTATCAGACAAGAGGGGGGACACCTTTGTCTCCAATGCAGAGTTCAGTATGGAAGGAGGCTGGCAGACGAGAAGCCGTCTGCAGTTTTCTCGTTTCCTGCATTCGCGTGTTTAGAAATTGCACCTTGCTTTTTTTTTTTTTCCAATGCTTTATTTTATTTTTGAGAGAGAGGGCACAAGTGGGGGAGGGGCGGACAGAGAGGAGGACAGCGGATCCGAAACGGGCTCCATGTTGACAGCCTGATGTGGGGCTTAAACTCACTAACCACAAGATCACGACCTGAGCCAAAGTTGGACGCTCAACCGACTGAGCTACCCCGGTGCCCCTCAGTTTTTCTTTCAGAGTACCACCTTCCCTTCCTTGCCAGAGAGTACGGTGGGATCCACCCACCCCCCAGCTCTAGGAGTGGGCATGGGATCCAGGCTTGGCTAAGCAGAACATTCCAGGAACAAGTGTGTAACAAGTTAGACCCATCTCAGACAATCTCCCTGAGACCCTAGAGAACGAAAACACCTCTTTCTGTCGGGACTGTTGGCTGTGAGGAAGAGGGGGCAGATGAGACACAGACCAAAATGAGGCAAAACCAAATCCAGGTGACACTGTTAGAGCTCCCGGTCCCTTGGGTTTGCTCCAGAACTCTCGGGGTTTTGAACCAACTCATCCCTCCCCGCTTCTCTACGCCTTAGCAAGCTTGAGCTAGACTCCTGTCAACGGAAAAGTCCTGGAAACACAATGGGACAAGCCCAAAAGCCAGGAGCAGGGGGTCCTGGAGCAGCTTTATTTCACAAATGTCTACAGAGCCCCCGAGCCCCCAAGCACTGGGTACTAGGTCAGGCCCGCAAGTACAAAGGTAAATGAGCCTCCTCCTTACTCAGGAGGAGCTCACAGTCTAGCAGGTGACACACACGCGGTCAGATGACTTCACTGATGGGGGAGGGGCTGGCAGGAAAGCTACAAGTCTACTCTTCCAATTGCAGGAAATGTCATGAAATTACTTTCCAGCTTTAGTCTCCTCCCTGGGGCAGCTGAAACAGCTCTTACCGCTTTTCCTAAGGAATGGGGGAAAGTGTCACACTCCACCGAGACAGAAGAATCAGCAAAAGAAGACAGCTTTCATTCACACAGCAAGCACTGTGGGCAAGGCTCTGGGCAAACCAAGTCTCTGTGTTCACGGGTCTTACATTCTACGTTTTGAAGGGAGCGGTGGGGGACATGGAGGGAGAGGCAGCGAAAAAAGTGAGCAAATACATAATCCTAGAAAGTGATCTGTGATACAGAAAAAATAAAACTGGATAGTGTGGCAGTCACCCAGTAACTGGGGCTGGGGGGAGAGGGAGCTACCCAAGGATAGTCAGGGAAGGTGTTTCAGAGCTGAGTCAAAATAATCGTTGCTTCCACTCAGGAGCAAAACGGATCCAGGCTTCTGGTTGGAAGCCATAAGGACAGAAAGTAAGGGCTCCACTGAGCTTATAAAAGGGCACAGGGTCTCAGCCATCTCTGTGCCTCATTGCTGAAACGTTTTTGTGCACGTGTCAGAATCTGGTCTGGTGTCTACCCTCCTGTGACATACAGACTAGTAAGGAGGTTGCAGGAGGCAATTCTACCTACTGCTGTTGTTGACCCAGAGCCGTGCAGCCCTGCTCACTTCCTACTCTGGGGGCAGCGGAGGGGTGAACCTGAAGGCCCTGGACCACACCTCGGGGTCCTTACACAACGGAGGGCTTTTTCGGATGGTTACGGGACCAAAAACATGTTCTAACCATGAAATTAACAGCTCGTTCCCCTGCGTGGAAAAGTAAAGCAAATCCTATTACCACCGAGCAGAAGACCCCAACCTCCCCCAGAAAGCGTAATGAGCCGATTCGATGTCCCTTCCTACTTGGAGGTAAGTCACTGGTGCATCTGAAGCAGAGCTGGAGAACGCCAGGAAAATGCCAAGCCCACCTCTTAAGTATTGATTCTCAAACAAGTTTAGAGCGGTGTGGATTAGGTCTCCGGCTGGAGCCTGCCCAAGTAATTGGGAGATCAGACAACAGCTTTTATGCGCTATTTGGAGTAGTTTTCCTTTGGGGGCTCTTCTTTTTTAATGCATTTCAGATTTGGCCTAGGATTTTAGAGTAACAGTAGCTTACGTGTGCTTAGAAAGATAGGAAAAGAAAAACAAAAGATTCAAATCGTGTTTTTACTCTCAAAGGCGAGCAATCCTCTTTTACCCGAAATCGCTGTTCACTCTTCCTGTTCTTATCACGTGTGTGTGTTAATGTAAAAGCCTCGTGCCTTCTGTTCTGAGGCTTCAGGGCCTGCCAAGACCATGCCAGCAAACACTCACCCCTGCTCGCTTTCTCCCAAGCCCTCTGTCCCTTTGCCAATCGTGTGTCTTCATAAGTTTTATCATGCTATCAAAACTGAGGGTAACACTGAATGGTTGCCCCTCCTGAGAATTTTGCAACATGCTCTACAACACTGCATGGGATTCCACCCAGAGCGAGTGTTGTCAGAGTAGGGCTCTCCATCACATTTAAGAAAACAAATGGAGCCCCACACACGTTACAATCAAGATCCACCCAAGGCCCGGACCCCTCGTTCCCACCCTGTGCCCCCCCACAGCCTGTTCCCCAGGAACCACCTTCTTGACCTGTCTCCTCACTGGCCACTGGTGAGCCTGAGTGGTGGTAAGCAGGGCAGGGTGGAAGCCGGGCCAGGGGCCAGGGGCCAGGACTCCTGGGGGTGACCGCACCTGCCCACACCTGGGATGCAGACGGACCCGGACAAGCTCCCCAGGGAGCCAGGTTTGCAGGTCCCCTTCTGCTGCCTGAGGATCTCCAGAGAGTTGCACACGCTTCCCAAATACACCATCCGAGCAGGAGGGGAGGGAGGGAGAAGCCCAGTCAGCTGGGGAAGCAGATCCCGGTGATTCAGGGCGGGTAACCCTACACAAGAGCGGGCTTCCTCCAATTTCCCAGGCTAGACCTTCGCTTGCCTCCTTATCCCCCACACGCCTGCACTCCTAGTCCCACACCCTCTGGGAGCCCCATCAGCTTTCCCAGCTCTTGCCCATTATGCCCATTTGCTCAAGTGGCTAGCAAACATTCAAAATGCTTCCTTACAAAACCAAAACAAAGTAAAGAAAGTCTTTATTTTGGTGGTTCCAACAAATAGGGCCTTCTACAGCACGGGCCCCGAGCAGGGATCCCTCCTGCCCAGATGTAAAGAGGAATTTAGGCAGAAGGAACTAGATTGGCTGTTGGCCTGGCCAACGTTTGCTGGCCAGTAAAGGTGGACTTCAGTTGATAGTGCCTACTGAGAAACACTAACTTATGTTTTCCATTGAGAATGTACTGTCTTACCGAGGGATGAGAAGCCCTGTATCACTGTTGATCAAGATACCTGACCTGGAGGTTGGCCACTCAAGAGCTCGCTTCTGGCCATTTGAATACCAGGGCAGAAGACAACTGGAGAAGTTCCACCCTGATGGTAGCCTAGTTGGACATACCTGAGTGTCTATGAGTTCCTGCTTCATGGATCCTCAAAGCTTCCATACTTTTTGCCCTTCCCAAAGTCCATTCTTTAGCTTTGCCTCCACTCTGCCAGGTTGCATATAAACTTCCAATAAATGCCATTGCATTAGCCAGAGTTGTTTTCTATTGCTTACATCCAAAAAGCCCTAATAGATATGTTAATCATGCAGCCTTTGGGGTGTAGAGGAGAGAGCTACACTTCATTCATTCCAACACAGAGGAGTATAGCATCAAATTTGAAAGAATATTAGTTTTCCTTTGGACTATGTCAACTTGCCTGCTAAAAACCACCAACAGAGGGATTCACCTCTCCATGCTTCTTCCCATCTCCCCACCACTGCCACCGCCATAACCCATTCCTCCCCAATACAACCAAAATCTGAATATGCCTTCAGCTGGCTCTCTAACCCTTGCTGATCACTTCCCTCTTATACAAACTCTCCAGTCTGGAAAAACACTGATCTACTCGACCACCTCTCTTTCAAGTCCTACCATAATTTACTTTTAAATATTTCTTTATGGATGGTGTGATATTAGGAGTGGGGCAGCTGAAGTTTCAATTATTCTGGAGGGTATCAGCTATTGCATCAGAAGAATCACCCTCCAGACCTGATGGTAAAAAGGAGACAGTCTCAGTTTGGAATGCATTGGTCTTTAACATCTCTCCCATAGATCAATCGATCGATTGATCAACTGGTCTATCCATCTACCTATCTGATTTCCATTTTGAACAAAGGGAGATCATGCCCTGAACTCAAAATCTTCTGTAAGCAGCAGAGCTAATTAGGAAGGTAGTTACACAGCATTTCTTTTTTATTATAATTATTTTTATTGTTACTTCAAGGGAAATAGTGTTGGGGGCTGCACAACTGATTGAAGTCTCAGGAAACACTGGTGTACGTGACAGCTTCCCAATTAGGACATTAGGAATGTTTTATTCATCCCTGCAAGTCCTGAGCATCTGGTCCTCCGGTTGATGGCAGGTAATCAGGAGTTCGATATAAAGTGGATGAATTAATGAGTAAAAGACCATTAATTCAGTGTCAGTAATTTGGAATTGATAATGCAACTTGAGCAAAGAAAAGTAACACTATAAAGGGGTGCATATTGAATTCACTAAAGATAATATGTTTTAAGCGTTTTGTAATTGCTTTGCCTCCAAACCACTGCCTCCAACCATGTCTCATCTACTCACAGAAACAGACATGGCGGGACCAGGCAGTTCATCCTTGACTACCCATTACCTGGATTCACTGTGTGTCAGCTCAAGCATCGTATCGTTGCCTTCCCTGCACACTGTCCCCAGCCCTAAACTCCATTAGGTTTTTCTGCTAGATGACGGCCTAGCCCCCCCCCCCAAACTGTTCCCTCATAGCCCTAATTAGTTTTTAATTACATATTGACTTGAATGATCATTTGATTACTGTTTATCTTTCATGCTAGACTTTAAGCTTCCTGAGCAGAGATGCTACATCCGTTTTGTTTACTCCTCTTTCCAGCTCCCGGAACTGGGCTATAACTTAGTAGGTGCTCAATAAATACCTAAAACATTAACAAACAAATACCTTGTGTGTGTGTAATTATTTTTAGACAATTAGGCAATTCAGCTTCTTGCAGTGATTCAGATGAGCCCTGCCTCTAATTTGCCAATCTGAATAAATAAACAAGGTTTTACATTCATCCCTCAGACAAGACCCCAACAAAGCCATTTAGAAAATACTAAGTTTAAAGATCTCAGTGGGAAATGGAAAACACCCTTTTGCACAGTCCAGTGCTTCCAGGACAGGCTACTCTCTTTACTAAGCCTTTGGCCCAGGTATAAAATAATGGAAGAACATTCCCTCTGGGAACACCAGGAACTGTGATACCATTTCACTCTTGGTGCAGTCTGGTCCTTCCTGTCACACTCAAAAAAGCATTGTTTCAACCTGAATTACTCAGTTTTCATGTTTTGGGAATGATTCCTTGTAGTTGGTGTCTTGTGTTACTACTCCTTTGTGGCCAATATCCCCAATGTAGGATTGATCCTTATTCAATGCTTCTCCTTTCTATGGTGCTGCACCTCAGGGCACACCATTCCATCTAACTCCACAGTCCTTTTGTTGGGATTTCCAAAAAGCAACCCACAAAACTACCCAGATTTCCCCATGCCTTTTTTAAAAAAAAAAATATAACTTATTATCAAATTGGTTTCCATACAACACCCAGTGCTCATCCCAACAGGTGCCCTCCTCAATGCCCATCACCCACTTTCCCCTCTCCCCCACCCCCCGTCCACCCTCAGTTCTCTGTATTTAAGAGTCTCTTATGGTTTGCCTCCCACCCTCTCTGTAACTTCCCCCCCACCCCCTCCCCCATGGTCTTCTGTTAAGTTTCTCAAGATCCACATAAGAGTGAAAACATATGGTGTCTGTCTTTCTCTGACTTATCTCACTTAGCATGATACCCTCCAATCCCATCCACATTGCTACAAGTGGCCAGATTTCATTCTTTCTCATTGCCAAGTAGTATTCCATTGTGTATATAAACCACATCTTCTTTATCCATTCATCAGTTGATGGATATTTAGGCTCTTTCCAGAATTTGGCTATTGTTGAAAGTGCTGCTATAAACATTGAGGTACAAGTGCCCCTGTGCGTCAGCACTCCTGTATCCCGTGGGTAAATTCCTAGCAGTGCTACTGCTGGGTCGTAGGGTAGTTCTATTTTTAATTTTTTGAGGAACCTCCACACTGTTTTCCAGAGTGGCTGCACCAGTCCATCATGCCTCCTTTTCAAGAGCAAGTTACCCCACCTTTGTGTTTAACGTCATGTTTGTGACACTTCTGAGGAGTCCAGTAACTTTGGCAGAGGAGTTCCATCACCACTCAGATCTTTGTGTAAATTCCAGAATAAAACAGGACATGCTCTTCTCCCCCAAACTAGCAAATAAACATCGTAGAAGGTGACCATCCTCTGGAGCCCCTGCCAGGCTGGCTCTTGGTAGCTGGGACAGCCACCTGATTTCTCACTTCCTGCCTCCCCAGATGATATCCATTATCCCCTCCGATTCTAAATGGTGTTTCTAAAAGGCAGATTGCTTTCGGCCTCCTGTTTAATCCCCTTCAAGCCACTCATTCTCCTGATAAATGTTTAGTAGGCATCCACTGTGAAGCAGGCTCAGGCACTGTGGTGAACAAGATGGCAACTTTCCCCACTGTGGAGTTTCTGTTTCCTGCAGGGGAAGATGGGAATGAACAGACATCAAAGCTCCCCTCCCACCCCCCCCCACCCCCGTTGCTCTTAGGATGAAATCCAAACCTTCCTGGGGAGGCAGTCAAAGCCCTTCAGGGTGTGAGTATGCTCGCATTTTTTCACCTTCCTCAACGTCACCTTTGAGACCATGTGTATTCTGAACGTGCAGGTCACGGGACGTGTCATGCTCTTTCGTGGCTTGGCTTTTGCTCAACTCTACCCTTTCTGTGTGTCTTGCTCTTCCTGTCTTCCTGCCTGACCCTTTCCCTAGAAACTGCCTATTCACTCTTCAGAACTCAACGCATATATAGGTCACTTTCTCTCCGAGGAGTCTTCCATAATGCCTTCCTCCTGAGCCTGGGACAGGGGTCTCTCCTCTACACTCCCCAGCACCCTACAAGCACTGTATCACAGCACACAACCATTGATTTGTAACGGCCCCCTGACTTATTCACTGCTTACGCTCCCCCATTTGTTGGCAACTGGCAGTGTTAAGTTCGCCTCCCATCTTGGAACCACTATACTTTTCTCTAGAAGAAAAGTTTCATGCAGAGTGTAAGAGGTTCCTTGACTTGTCAGAGGCTATAAAGTAGTGCGAGGTGAAGACAGGACATAAACCCACATCTCCTGTCTCCATATCTAGTGCACCAGGCACTCGCCTGCAAAAGCAGGAGGTCCCGTTTAGGAACAACTGATGGGGATTCGGGTGACTTAGATGTAGGGTAACCAGATGTCCCAGTTTGCCCAAGACAGTCCTGGCTCATGCCTGCTGTCCAAGTATAACTATTAACGATGCCTTCTTTCACTTCTAAGAGTCCTGCTTGGACACTAACATATATGGTCCCTACTTCTATGGCATCAGGACATGGTGTGAATCTCACTCAGAGGTTATACCAAGGGCATTCACTGCAGGCTCTCACAGGGCTATATTCATGGGACAGCAAGTGGCTCCACAGAGAGCCAGGACCACAAACCGGTAAAGGCCCTCAGTACAACTGGACCACTCAATGCTCTTTCGAGTTCTATTTAACGAAGCCCATTCGGAGTGAGTGTTTAGGGCTCACTTGCCTGGAAGTTTACACAGCACTCCAGAAAAGTTGCACGATGATTGCCAGGAAGCCAGCTGGGGAGGTATCCAGACTTTGAAAGTGGGTATGATTGTGGCAGAAAAGGACTCTGGCTCTTTAAATAACAGTGAGAAGCCCTACAGATGGTATCAGCCACTTGGCAGACGCCGCTGCTTATACAAAGCCAAGAAAGAAAAGTAAACCAGGCAAAAATGATCCTCTCCAGCCAAGAGCAGAGAAGTTTTCCGTGACGCCCAGTGCAAAGCAGACTAGCTAGTCCCTGTGGGAGAGACATCAGAGGGACAGGTAGACAGAGAGTGAGGGGAGCCTCTGTTTGATGAGCCTCCAGGCCAGCACTGCCCAAAGTCTATAAAGTTGCCCCTCTCAACAGTTACAGGAGTCACTCACTCAACTGCCCCAAGCTGACCAGAGCCTATGGGGAATAAGACGAGAAGTGAAGCACACTGTCTGCCCCAATTCAGAGCAGAGCTGTGACCTCTCCATAAATTCCTGAATTAATGTGATCCGAACAGGAACATCCTGATGACATGGCTCTAAAACGACATTGTCCATGTTATGAGAGAACATTCTAGAACCGATTGGAGCTTAGTCTTTATGGCTCTTGTTGTAAATAGAGAACGTGGAATTCTAAATCTTAAAAAAAAAAAATGCAACCACAAAATAATTCAACCACAAAACCCTCACCCCACCCATGTTCTAAATCCGCGGGTTAAAGAGATTGCACCTTGTGTCTTACCTTCATTCAAACGCAGTAGCATCATAGTAATACCCCGGGCTCACCTTGTGCTGCTGCCGCCATTGGCATTCCTGTAGTTCTTTGGCTTTTCCAAAGCTGGTCCTGCCCTCAGCCTTTGTACATGCTGAACCCACTGCCTGGAAAGTTCTGCTCACCCTTCCCTTTGCATGTTGACTCCTTTCAATCCCATGAATACTAGCTTAAACATCATCTTCTACAGGAGGCAATTTTCTGACCATTCTGTCCCGAGGAGGTCCCTCTTGCCCGACTTGCTCTCACTCAGCACCCTTGTCATTTCTCTGAGCACACACCACAGTTTGCTTTACACATGGTTTCTTCCATAGCCTCTCACAGAATAATGCATGGATTCAGGTTTCTTCGCTTCTAACCAGTCTCTTCCTCCAAATCGTCCACATGCCCCTTATTCACCACCGCATGCCAGCACTGGACACAGTGCCCAGGACCAAGTGCTGCCCAAAGATTTGATGTGTGGCTGGAGGTTATTTGGAGAGATAACCTAAGTGGTGGGTGGGGGAGGGGGGAGTTCTTCTCCTTCCTATGTATTTCCTTTGCCCACTTGCCTTCAGAAAGGGACGGGAGAGAGGAAGAGAGGAAGGAGTCCCGTGTCTTTCTGGCTTTGTTCTCACAAAGACCTAACCTCTTAGTGGATTCAGAAGTGAAGCAGAAAGTCTTAAAGGGAAGGGAGAGGATTTTTCCCAGAGTAAATATTCCCCGGAAAGAAGGAAGAGGGGACAAAAGAGAGGGTCTGGGTGAGAGTCCCTAGAGCAAAGTGTACCCTTGTTTCTCAGCAAGACCAGTGGGATGGCGGAGGCAGAGTCAGGGAGGAGAGGTGACGACAGGATCTCATACAGCCCCCCAGGGATGCAGGCAGCAGAAAGCCATGGGACCAGAGGGGTCCCTGAGGACAGAAATCATGGATGGCCCACAGGTAATGTGTGTGGGCAGATGACAGAGGACCAGAGGAGAAACCCCCACCCAGATGTCTTGATGCTGTTCAGAGAACTAGATCTGCAATAGGACCCACGAGGCACAGAGGGGACCCCAGGAAGGGCTGAGGAGCCCGAATATAAAATGAGGTTGGGATACAGCAAGTTGAGAGAGTGAATTTGTGCATGGAGAGTCAGACCTGCCACACAGGAGAATAAATAAATCATACATGGATGGGAGAGCTTTGCCTGAAGTTTAAGGGTAGGTCCTTTTGAGACCCCATCTAATGCTGTTAAATTTATAGATTCTCTCTCTTTTTTTTTTAAACTTTTTAAGTTTATTTTTGAGAGACAGAGAGCAGGAGAGGGGCAGAGAGAGAGAGGGAGAGAGAGGATGTCAAGCAGGCCCCATGCTGTCAGCACAGAGCCCTACTCAGGGCTCGAACACACAAACCGTGAGATCATGACCTGAGCCAAAACCAAGAGTTGGACGCTTAACCCACTGAGCTACCCAGGCGCCCTCCTGTCTTGTTTTAATTTGAGAGAGAGAGGGAGGAAGTGGGGGGAGAGGGGCAGAGAGACAGAATCTTAAGCAGGCTCCACACTCAGTGTGGAGCCCGACACAGGGCTCGATCCCATGACCCTGGGATCATGACCTGAACCGAAATCAAGAGGTGGACACTCAACTGACTGAGCCACCCACACATCCTTTTGTGGATTCTCTTAAAGACCATGCACAAGGCAAGTCTCTCTACCTTTATTTACAGCAGCGGGAGGGGCAGGGGAGGGGGCGGGCGGGGGTAGGTGGAGGTAAAAATAAAATCTCAGCTTTGAAGTCAGACAGTTCTGTTCCTTCTATGCATGTGACCTTGGGCAACTGACTTCACCTCCCTGAGCCTCGTGGCTGTTGGGCAAATATAATGAGCTAATACATGCATTATACCCGATATGATCATTTAGCACACAGGAATGCCTTATAAATCACCCTTACAAAAAATTGTAAGTGGAATATGCCTATGTATCTGCCCCCAAATCCCAAAAGGTGCTCAAAAACACCCCATATTTTTTCCTATTACAAGAGAAAGGACTGGAGAGGCTCAGAGAAATGAAGAGACTTGCTCAAAGGCCAGCAAGTGGCAAAACTCGAACCTGAACTTCAGTCTGGTGCTCTAGTTACATTTATTTTTTTCAAACATATCTACTGAGGACCTACTAGGTACCAGGCACTCACTGGGTATACAGCAGAGAAAGAAAAACAGAAAGCAAAAAATCCCTGCCTTCAGGGAGCATGCATTCTGGAAGAAACACTGGATGGGCCAGCCGGCCATCAGCGCATCATTCAAGTAGCCTTCCCAGCGATGAGGATGGGTCCCACTCAGTCACCGGCTCTCATCCATCGGCTGCGTTAGGAAACACGGGCTTGCTGGACGGAGAAAGGAGGCACTTTTGTAACGCACGCTCGTATTTCAAGGCAAGCTGGAGTCAGGACCACAGACTGGGCCTTTAGCACAGAATAGACATAACTGGCCCACAGAGGCGTTGAGACCGTGACCTTGACTGAACTTTAAACACACCCAAATGAAAGGGCTTATAGGCCATAAACTCCCAAGAATGCTAAACATCAAAGTCCCCTTCTCTGAACCCAGCTCTGGCTCTGAGAGCTGATTTTCAAATCTGAGTGTCTTCTGTTCACTTGCTCATTTTATATCTGAAAAACTGGGCAGTGCCATAGGGGAGAGGACCACAGTCAGTTTGGGCCTTCCCACGGCATGTCTCCAGACAGACATGGGCTCTGGAGTGGGACCTGTCTGGGTCTCCGATCCTCATGCGCCTGCTGTGTGACTGACAGCAAACCATCTCAGAACCTCTCTGAGCCTCTGTCTCCTTATCGGTGATATAACGTTGGCGTATTCATTTCCTATTGTTGCTGTAGCAAATGATCACAAACGTGGTGGCTTAAAACAGTACAAACGTATTACCTTACAGTTCTGGAGGTCAGAAGTCCAAAGTGAGGCTTCCCGGGCTAAAATCAAGGTGTCTGCAGGGCTGAGTCCTTTCTGGAGGTTCCAGGGGGAATTTGTTCTTTTCTTTGCCTTTTCCAGCTTCCAAAAGCTGCCTGCTTTCCTGGGCGTGTGGCCCCCTTCAAGCAATTAGATCATTCCGACTTCTGCTTCTGTCCTCCCATCTCCTCTGACTCTGACCCTCCTGCTTCCATATTATACCGGGTTCACCCAGCTAATCCAGGAAAATCTCACCATCTCAAGGACCACACCCTTAATTACGTCTGCAAAGCCGTGTCAGGTAACAAGTTCACAGATTTCCAGGATTGGAATAAGGACGTGGTGGAGGGAACTGCGTGGGTGGGGGGCACATTTTCCATCTTACAATAGGTGTGCAGACACCTGCCACCTTGTTGGGGGTCCCTAAAGGTGAGTTGCCTTTCTAGAGGAGGTGGCTTGGGGGGAAAAACTGGACCCTGAAGTCAGGGAGACGGTGGATTTGAGTCACTGAGCAAAGTGTAGAAACTATGAGTTGGGATTAGGGCGGTGGTGGAGCGAACAGAAAGCAGGCCGGCTGAACCAGAACAGAAAGGCTATCGCTGCAGGAAATGACTGAGATTCAAGGGAGAAGAAATAGGCTCCGCAGCAATTTTTTTTTTTCTCCCAGATAGTGAGGGGTTAACATTCTCTTTTGCAGAGTTCAGTCCAGGACACGTCTTCGACTTTCTGTTGCACACAGTGGCATCCCTTGTCCCGTGCACTAGCAGCGTGGAGATTCCGGGGTCGGGGTGGGGGGTGGGGGGTAGCGCTGGGCTCCTCTGCTCTGATTCATCCCTTGCCTGGCAGAACTCCGAGTCTACCTGCTGGGGAGCCACTGCATGTAGCCTGGGCGGCCCCGAATGCTCTAGGTTTCCAGAGATCTGTTAGCGAAACTCGCTCTCTGATGGACACAACGGAGGCAGAAGGGCCTCCCTGCATGGATACCCGAGAAACTTCCGCTCGCCAATAAACACGGCTCAGAAACCTCGGTGATCTCTATCACTTCCTGAGTCAGATCTCTTCCTTTGGCAATCAGGGATCTCCAGAACCTTCCCTCACTCACTCCATCGACATGCATGTGTCTTATATTCCAAATCCCCTCGACCCAGGTACCGTATGCCCAGACCTCTGTGAAGTCAGGCTCTGGTGCAGTCCAGACCATGTGCCAAAGCCTGTCCCTGCACAGTGGCACCAACTACTGCTTCTGTGACTGAGCACCTACTACGTGCCAGTTAGTATTCTAAGTGTTTTATTCCCATCATCTCACTTAATCCTTGCCGTAAACCGGTGAAATGGGTCCTGTTTTGTCCCTATTTTATGGATTAGGAAACTGTGGCACTAATTAAATAGTTCACCCTGGGTCCCATTGTAAATTCTAAACCAGTGGTTCACAACTGGGACAAGTCTGTCCCCCAGAGGGGACATTTGGCAATGTCTGGAAACACTTTTGATGGTCACAACTACAGGATGGAGCGAGATACTACTGGCATCTAGACAGAAGTCAGAGGCTGCTGAATGTCCTACAAAGCACAGGACAGCCCCACAGTGGAAGAGTATCTGGCCCAAAATGTCAGTGGTGCAGAGGTGGAGAAATCTGCTAGGTTTCGCACCCAGGCAGCCTTCCTGAACAGACCCCTTGCCATACGGTACTACAATAATTTGTCTCCTATACAAGCTTGTGGATTTCTCGGAGGCAGGGGCCACTTCTTGTAAACATTTATATCTCTCACACACAACCTATAATTCAATAAATGTTTGTAAAATAAATGAACCAACCCGCAAGCAAATGAATGAGTAATTCCTGGGACAGAATCTTCTCCTTTCTTGAATAGCTCATTCTCCTCTCTCTCTTGTGGCCCTTATTATCTCTGTCCTAATTTATCATCACCCAGGATGGTCTCATCTCCACTACTGCAAAAGAATGTTCCAGAAGGCAAGAACCAAGCCGCCCTCATCCTTGTGGCCTCAGTAGCTCTACCATTTAACCCACGGAAGAGATTTAGTAAATACAGAGATATGATAGACTATTCTCCATTTCCTCCTCTCCTTCCCACTTTCTACTTTGTCCACCCTGTTCTCGTTTTTACTTCCATTTGCTCAATCTACTAAAACTTCTAAAGTGGTGGACAGGCTGGAAAGGCCAGGGACAATTTATCCATCAGGCATCGTAGGCACGTGCTGGGGACCCAAGGCACTTTTAGGAGCCCTTGAAAATATTCTCATTTTAATTAGAAGAAAAACAAATATAATAATGAATACATAATAATGAACTCAGCCTGGATTATATTCACCTTTACAAAAAGTTAGGCATAAAACGTATTTTTACTGTTTGTTTTTTGTTTTGTTTTGTTTTAATGGAAGATGAAGCCCACAGTGGCAACAGTGTCCAGGCCCATAAAAGCCATATTGCATCCCTGGGTTATGGTCAGTACTTAAATAAGGTCTTCTATTCCTTACCGTCAGATAGGCTTCCCCACGGCTGAGCAGAAAAGAAAAAAAATCGAGTGCCCGGGATACCAACTGCATCCGTTAGCTACTGCTGGGTAACAGGTTGCCGCAAACATGACGGCTGAAAACAACACACATCACCTCACCAGGCCAGCCAGCCGGGTAGCCAGCCAGCTTCTCTGCCGCGGGCCTCACGGGGCTGCAGTCAGGGGGTTCGCGGGGCTAGGTTCTCATCTGAAGTCCAACTGGGCAAGAATCCAGGCCCAGGCTCACTCAGGGGAAGGGAATATACAAGTGCATGCGGACCACAAGGCGGGGATCATGGTTTCCTCAGGTTCTGTCTGCCGGGCCAACCTCGTGGGCATCCCACAAGCAGTAGGAAAGTGAGGGCCCAGCTACGCGCAGGTGGGCGCAGAGCACTTCCTTGGCTGTTCCCCCTGCCTGGATGCGTGGGCGCCCCCTGGCGGACACACATGAATCACCAGGTCTCGCCTCACCCAGGTCTCTGCCCTGGGTCGAGGGGATTTGGGATATACCTCCTCGGAGAGAAGGTATCTCCTGATGCCTCCCTCCTAGCTTTGCCCCCAACCCCATCAATCTCCCTCTGCTGTTCTGGCAGAGACGATTGGAACTGACCCAACAGTCCTGTGTTCTCCTACCCATCCAGCAGCCTGGGCTGTGGGAGGAGGACCAGAGAATTGGGCACCATAGAGCACACGGTGCAAACACGCCATCTCCCCAAGAACTTTCTCTTGGGCTTTACTCCTCAGCACCCTGTCCTTCCTGTAACCAAAGACCTCGCTAGCATAACAAGATACGATCTCAACCGGACCCTCCTATACGCCATCCTATGAGGCCTGGCATGGCGGCAGCCACCTCCAGGCCACGCGAAGTATGGGATGAACAGATGCATTTTTGATGATTATCATGATGCCCAGCATCACTTTTTTCTCCTGACCTACTTCTGAAATACTGATGAGGTCAGCTGACACAGAGGGCTCACAAAGGTCAATGTCTTTGCACGAAGCACAATGTGTAAACATGTAGATAATGATCACGGACATTCTATGGCAAATTCTCCCTCTGGCACAAAGAGTTAAGGACCTGGATGGGTTGAGAGAGCTCAGCTCTCTGGCTGGTCCCTAAGGGGAGCAGGAGCAAGACAGAAGCCAAGTGCCAGCACTGGTGACAGGAGCTCTTGGAGATTTGGGTTCTGCATTCGAGGTGCTCACGCTCCAACAGAGGAGCGAACAGGTGCATGAAATCCAAACCTCAGGGCTAAGGGGATCATCAAGTGACCACCGCCATGGCCGGGGTCCGCGCACAGCCTCCGTGCCACACGTGTGCCTGTCCTCAGTGTCCCCAGGGAGGATGAACAGAGGTCAGGCTTGGCAGTTCCTATACGTAGCATGCGCTTGGTAAATACTAGCTATTCTCAGACTTCTTATTTTTCGGCGGAAGAGAAAGAGGCAATTCAGCACGCTGCAAACACACCCCTTCCCGGTCAATTTTTTCCCTGGATTTTGCCCTCAAGGGCAGCACAGAGGTGGGCACACAGGAAGACACAAAACAAGACAAAAACTGACAAAGTCTTTCCCCTTGACCAAACTTAGGCTCCTCTGAGCCCTCTTCTCAGTGAGGCCTCGGCCTTGGGCCCCGTCCTCAGCCTGTCCAACCAGTTTGGGCAAGAATCGTATTAAGTCAGTTTAGCAAAGATCCCCTAGCCTTGATATCTGCTCAAGTCCCTCATCCCCCACTTTTGATGCCGAAGTCCTGGCCTGCCTTCAGCAAGCATCCCCCCAGCCTTGATGTAGCTCTCTATCCACTTGATGTAGCTCTCTCTCCCTCTCTCTGCACCTCACTACAAATCCCCAGCCGTCTTTGCCGTATTCACAAAGTTTGAGCTCCGTTTTACTAAAGCTTCTGTCTCCTGTTGCAACGGCACTAGCATCCGCCTCTTCTTCTTAAACAACACAAAAAACAACCCTTGAGAGAATTTCAACCAAATAACGCTGGTTTGTTGTCATATCGTGTCACAGATTTTCCAGATGACGCTCTCAGTCATCATTCTTTTTTGTGAGGCTGTGGTTATGGGCCTGAGCCATGAATTTGAAGGGAGGAGTGCAAAGGACAGGCCGGGCCCTCTGCGTCGTCACATGGGTGGACCTGCCCACAGGCTGGCTGAACTCCCCGTGGGGAAGGAGAAGGCTGAGTTTGGGAGGCCTAACTCCTGTGTTGGGGTGACCTTCCAATACTTCAAATCACAGTGCGCGCACACACACACACACACACAAGCACACACAGCCCCTTCTCCTTTGTTTCTGCCTGGTTAACCCCCCAGTGAAGGCAGAGAGTCAGGCCTTCTCCGGGATGCTGCCCCTGGTCTCGTTGACCAGCTTGAATATCCCCACCATTTCAGGCCCCGTCAGGCAGCGCTGTCACAGCCTGCGATTGGATGCTTGTTTCATGAATCTTCGATCAATGTCTGGATTCCCAACTATCAATCATGTGAGCTCTCTGAGGGAAGGGGCACTGTGGCCCCTCATCATTATATTCCAGGGCTGGGCAGAGCCCCCTGCACATAGAAGTCCCCGGTAAACCTCAGCTAGAGAAAGAAGGATGGAAGGAAGGAAAGGAGAGAATAAAAGGGAAAGAAAAAAGAAGGGGCGAAGGGTGGGAGGGAGGAGAGAGGAAAGTTGGAGAAGGAAGGAAGGAAGGAAGGAAGGAAGGAAGGAAGGAAGGAAGGGAGGGAGGGAGGGAGGGAGGGAGGAAGGAAGGAAGGAAGGAAGGAAAGGAGGAAGGGAGGGAGGAAGGGAGGGAGGGAGGGAGGGAGGGAGGAAGGGAGGGAGGGAGGGAGGGAGGAAGGGAGGGAGGGAGGGAGGGAGGAAGGGAGGAAGGACATGAAGTGTGGGTTGAGGTCAGAAAAGGATACAGAGGTACTCCTGGAAATTGTGGACAACCTAATACTCCTTGCTAAGGAGGTAGAGCTCTTCCCAGCAGAAAATGGGTTGTCACTGAAAGGAAGCCCATGGGAGATGATGTAGTCAAATAACGTATCATAGAGAAATCAGTTTGGCTGTTGAGAACAGGATGCTGTTAAATAATCCCGACAAAGAAGGTATGGAGGCCTGAATTAGAACAGTGATGGTAGGCATGGAGAGGAATTTAAGAAATGTTGAGATAGATTTGACCAGAATTGTTAATAGGGAAGTGGTAAGGGTTAGCTGGCATTCACCAAGCATTTCCTCCATGCTGGGTCCCATGCCAAAGGCTTTGTAAACACTATGCCATTTAATCCTCAACACCCAACAAGGTAGGTACTCTCCCGTTTTGCGGCTGAGAAAAACGAATCAAAGAGAGGTTAAGGAATTTGCACAAATCACACAGCTAGAGACGAGTAGAGCAGGCTCCGGACTCAAACCCTTAGCCACTGGGTCAGAGCGATCCCCATGAGATAGAGTTACACCAGACAGGAGTCCTACTCCCTTCACAGAGCTCACAGACCGGTGTTTTAAACCTTTTCCTTATAAGCAGCAGAAATACTATATGGAACCAGTACCATTAGCTAGAATTAGAAGACGGACTTCTTATTTGGAGTGAGGTCTGAAGGTGATAGGTTCCACGTGAAGTGTTGTGTTTGAGTGGCTGTGGGGACACCCAAGGGACACTGTTCAATAGGCTGCTGGATGTGCAGATCAGAGGTGAAGAACCTACACAGATATTTGGGAATAAGATTGGGAATGAAAGCTGAGGATTAGGCAAATGGCCAAGAGCAGTGGATCTCAAAATGTGCTTCTCAGAGCTGAGGGTTCTACAGCAGCGCTCTGGGAGCCAGAAATGGGGGCAACAAGGAGTATCCATGCTTCCCACACTGACCTCCACCAGGGAAGAGCACCAGGCTCTGGTGTACAATTCTATTAGTTCTGCTTCCAGACAAAGAATTTAAAATGGACAGATGAGAAGATGGATGGATGGATGGATGGATGGATGGATGGATGGATAGAGGGATGGGTAAATGGATGAACAGACGGATAAGGGTATAAATAAGGTGGACCCACTAGACAGAGAATTCTTAGGTTCAAAGACTCATACAAGTGCCCCAAGCCCAAACTAGGTGCATGCCGAAAGATTACAAGAATATTTCAGATCATCCTTCTGTGACAGGAATGAACATTCCAGCAAAATGGTTGATGTTCACTCAGAAATTAACAGGGAAATTCAGAAGCTGCCAATAACAAGACCTAGGGCTTGGGCCAGGTGACCCAGCAAGGGCTGTAAGTGAGGAAGGGACACATGGCTAGCCCTGGACGCCGGCCACGTGCATCTTGCTAAATAAACCTCGACCATTTGCTGTGATAACAATACAGGGAGACTGTCTGTGGGCCCACTCACTGGGTCTGACCATGCAGCTGTCTTCAATAACCTCTGCAAGCAAAATTCCAAGCAGGAGGAAAATGACTTCTGTTTTGTGTCAAAAGCCAGCAAACAAGGTGGGATACTAGAATGTATTTGGATTGCACACATATACCCTCTGCCTTCTTTCTTCCTTCCTTTTATTTTGGCGGGGGGGGGGGGGGCGGAGATTACTTAGTCATACATTAAAAATATATGTGTATCTATTCCCGCCTAGATTTTCAACAGCAGGCATGTATATAAAACCACAGGGGCATCCTCCCCATACTTACTTTGGATGTATTCTCCCCATTTTTGGCTCTAGGAATGTTTGTTCCGGCTACATCTGAGATGGGGATTTTTAAATTAATTTTTCATTTGGTGAGAAGAGTGTGTCATCTTGGAAATGGTTCTCAGTGAACCGGTAACAGATGCTGTCACTGCACAGCCATCATTAGAGAAATCCACCGTCCGTGATTCCTATTAAATCTTTTATCAAACTGTTGGCGATTTCCAATGAGATAATTGAAACTAATTTTTTGGAGACTTCACACAAAGCGTGCTTCTCTAGAAACAGAAAAATCCAGGCAAACAGGTCTTGTCTATTCTCTGCACTCTGAGAGAAGACTTCCAAGCTCTCCTTCAATGGTGTGTGTTCCCAGCTTTTTGCACCCCTTCCTGTCATAACCATTTGTGGGCAGGAAAATAGCAGAAGTCATAGTTTATCTATACACTAACTCTGATATTATTATCCCCATTCTACTGATGAAGAAACTAAGGCTCGGTGATAAATAACCTGCTTGTGGAAATGCAAGCTACAAGTGACAAAGCCTAGGTGGGAACCTCTCTAATTACACACACACACACACACACACACACACACACCATGTTGGCCGGCTCCCTGGAAATGCATTTGATTGGAACCAGGGAACATGGATGCTGATCTGCTATCAGTTATCACTGGTGATAATGACTGCAGACATTTATTGAGTGTTTACTATGTGACAGTCACTTGCAAATATTTCATTTTTACGCCTGGATTATAAATTTAAGATTAAGAATCCTCTCAAATAGCAAGGGATGGAGCTTGGACTTCAACCCAGGCTGCTGAGTCCAGAATCCCCGTTTCTAACTCTCACACCAAGAAGCGGGTTGCTTCTCCTCCCCGGATGAGCACCTTTCCGTGTAAACATTCGCCAGTTGGACAGATCTGTTCGAGTTACCTACGGCAGCGTTACAAAGTACCCCAAGTCTTAGTGGCTGGAAACAACCCTTTAATTCGGCTCCTGGTTTTGCAGGTCAGAAATTCAGGAAGGGTTCTCCTGGATGGATCACCTCCGATCAGTGTCCGCTGAGGTGGCTGGGGCTGGAAGGTCTACTTCCAAGATGGCTTTGTCAATGCTGTACCTGGCCCCTTGGTACTCCTTGGCTTGTCTCCTTCCACACGGCATCTCATCCTCCAGGACCTGTGTGGTGTGGGCTTCTCACGGCATGATGGTCTCGGGGTAGGTGGGTTTCTTCTGTAGTAGCTGCATTTCCCCAAAGCGTTCGGCTCAAGCCACCTGGGCAAGAGGCTGAAAGTCTTCTTCTGACTTAGCCTCAGAAGCCCCACAATGTCACTTCTGTCTCATTGTGTCGTCAACCACGTCACTCAAGCTAGCCCAGCTTCGGGGGGGAGGAGAGCTCCTCGGTGGGAGGAGCTGCTGAGAACTTGCAGCTGCCCTAATCCACGGGATGGCCTCATCTATAAATTGAGAGAACATTCACCTCCCTCAGAGGTCCCACAGGGAATGGAGAGAGACGAGTCTCGTTTACCGGCTGCCTGTTCAGGGCGTCTCCTGGCATATCCTACCCGTCTCAGTCCTAGAAGCTTTGGTAGCAACAACAGCAGGTGTCATTTACTGAGCACTTGCTGCACACCAGTCACTATTCCATATATCAATGCCTTGATCCTCATCGCAGCCCTGCAGTAGGGCTGCACTCTTTGTACTTCTACTCCACAGGAAAGAAAACCACACGAACCACACGAAGGTTAACTAAGCTGCTTGAGGTCACATGGCTTGGAAGGAGGAACAACAGTGAGCGTCCAGAGCCTGTGCCCTTCGCTTCTTTGCCCTGCCCTTCTCTGCCTCATACGTCACCCTCTGAGGAAAGGGTCCGACATTTCGTTAAGTGGTTTCGAAAACCACCAAACGAGGCGATCCCTAGTTTTGACAACCAGAAGAACAAAGCGAAACCAACAGAAACACAGTACTGTGTGGAGGTTAGCACACCGATTCTAGGGCCGGACTTCCGAGCCCCGAATCCTGACGGTGGGAGGGTTCTTCTCCGAGGATGGTGGTGCCAGCCCTGCCCATCCCACATGCTCTTTTGTGCCACGGCTCTGCAGCTCCCCCCGCCGCTGCCCTGCATCTCCGCAGACCCCAGGGTTGCACTGAACGTGACGGATGTAACACTGGCACAGCCCTCCCCTGACCTGGCAGCCTCGGGGTCCTGCCTCTCAAAGCCCAGAACACCGCGTAGGCAGCCTGGGCTCCTCTGCCGGGGAGAGAGAGACACACACATCGCCTGCGGGAGGAGGGAGAGGGCGAGCAGGTGCCTAAAGAAGCCGTGTGGATGCCCACCCCGGTCGGGCCTTCTGCTGACTCCAGCTCCGGCCACCCTCTGGGCCAACCCCGTGACAGACAACACTTGACCGCTGTCCGGCTGAGCCATCAGCCCCAGAACTGTGACAGATTGTAACAGATGCTATTTCTGAGCCCCTGAGGTCTGGGTGGACTGTGGGGCACCACGGAGAACCGGGACACTGGCTCTGCCTCTTCTTTGCTCTACCACTGCAGCCAAGTCATTGGACTCTTCAGGCATCAGTCTTCCCATCTGTAAAATGGGAACAGTAGGAGTGTCTTCTTCAGAGAGATGGTGTGGGGATTAAGGGAGGTATCAGGGAGAAAAAAAAGTGGATCCGACAGATTATCTGACAGGTTTGACCGAGTGGAAAATTGTATCGGGAGGCATTTTACAAGCTGTCGGCAATTACAGGGACACCGAGACAAAGATTCAAAATAAATCCAGGAAATGGAAGAACGAAGATTTCATGCGTAGGTTGAGAAGAAGGAAAATGTCATCAGAGAAGTGCAATTCTAATATACTCCCTGACTCAGCTGCAAACAACTTCACATAACCGTAACAATGGAAATAACAAAAATTCCAAGAGGTGGAATTATACTATTGGGGCACGGGGAGAGAGGAACGGGTGTAAGAATGCCAGAAATCCTCACCTACACATGGCATGCAAACAATTGAAAAGGTCTAAAATGGATCATTCAAGAGATAATACGCGGCTATCATTCAGAAATATGGAAGCAAATACAGAAGAAAGAAGCAAAAAAGAATATGGTGGTGGTTGCTTCTGGAAGCAGGGTGGAGGGAGGGCGCGGGGATCCAGGGCACTGCCGGTTTGGGGTAAAAGCCTTTCAGCATTATTTGATGCTTCACTACGTGCACATATAAAAACCACTTTAAAAATAAAAAATAGCTGCCTGCTAGACTTTAAAAATGTAATTTGATTTTCGTTATCATCCGTACTCATCCCCAATATCTCAGGAGAGTATCTAAAGTAAAGAGAACAGCAAGGCCTCCTGCAAGACCCTTAGGAATCTCACCCAGACTCTTAAGTCCAAGCAAGTCTCTGGAAAGAGGCCCTCCACCCCACCCCCACACACTGGGGCTTTGAAGCCTCCCAGACTGGAGGCCTCCCTCCTCCACGAGCTTCAATCTCCTGCTCCAGAGTCAGCTGTTTTCCAACTGAAAAGGTCAGATGTGAGTGCTATTTCTGGGCATTCACATTTGGTGAAAACGATTCAGGCAAGTTTAGGTTTATTGCCTGGGCCAGGTAAACATGAAATCTCTCCAGTTCAAATACCACAGGCAAA
The DNA here is from genome assembly GCF_027475565.1 of Acinonyx jubatus. Classification (NCBI taxonomy): domain Eukaryota; kingdom Metazoa; phylum Chordata; class Mammalia; order Carnivora; family Felidae; genus Acinonyx; species Acinonyx jubatus. Next base: position 9,893,502 of record NC_069381.1, on the reverse strand, counting down.
AACCTCTCAACCTCTCTCTCTCTCTCTCTCTCTCTCTCTCTCTCTCTCTCTCTCTCTCCCCACCCCTCTCTCTCTCCCCCTCTCTCAGACACACACACTTTTCCACCAGGTCCAGCCATCTGAATTTATTACCCAAGTAAGATTTACAAAGTTTACATGAAAATCCCCAGCCTCAGGGTGACATGCATGTCAGAACGGTTGCTGGCAGCGTGATGTTGAAATAGATTTGCTGTACACGCTTGTCCATCTAGATTGATTGGAAACAGGCACACGTGACAATGTAGAAAAATCTAGATAATCCACAGTTATCTGTGCTTCTTTCGCCTGTACCACAGAGGACTGGAGAGGTCACCAAGTGTGCCACTCATGCGACGTTTGCTCCGAATCTCCAAGGATGCCACAGTACAAAGCTGTTTATATTGATCAACAGGAAGCGTGGAAGTTAACATAAATCAATTAGCAAAATGTGTATGTGGCAGCCGCTGCTGAACTCTACTGTGTAAGTAATAGTTTTAAGTGCAAAACACGATGATAAAATCTATTAACCATGCTCAGCTTGGCTGAGTTCCTCTGTGACCTTCAGCGACGGAATGCTCGGCCGTCATTCAGAGGCCACTGCCGATGGCTGTGGACGATCTCGAGTCACTGGGTGCCAGGGTCATCTCAGAAATTAACCCCAAGTCCCATCTATAATAACAATGACAAGCATACATTTGTACAGCACTTGACCATGTGCCAGCCCCTTTCAAATACCCTATTAGCTGACTTAGTCTTCCCCATAAGTCTGGGGAGCTTATGAGAGGTGGTGAGGCACGAGCAGACTGAGTTCCGCTCTTAGCTCTGCCATTGAGGGGCTGGTGGGAAGGCAACAAGTTCATTTCCCTCCAGGAGATCCACTTTACTTGAACAACGACTATTCGTGCGATCCCCACTTTTACAGGTGGTAAAACTGAGGCTTGGGGAGGGTAAGTAATTCACAAATGTATGTGGAAAAACTGGGATTTGAACCCAAATCTATTTGACTCCTTGCTCTACCCTCCACTTCCTCCCGAGAGGCCTCCCGGCCCACATGCAGCTTTATCACGGTTATGACCTAGGGTGGGTCTATGGGGACCCCGCACCCCAGGATTCTTTTCAATGGAGCCCAGAAAAGAAGGTGCTGGTGCCTAGAGCAGGCACTCAGCTCCCCACTGTCCGCCTTCTGTGACCCAACGGCTGGCCTTCACTTTGCCAAAGGTACTGGCAACAAAGATATATTGAGAGTAGATACCTATACGAGGGCACACAGAGAAGCAGAAGACTTTTGCTCTGACCTCCTCTGCCCTTGCTCTCCTCAAAGCTCACTATGCTGAGGTTGTCTGTCCCGGGCGCTGTTCCCTAAACACATGGGATGCTTCTGCTTTTAGGCCCCTTGCTCTGGGTACTCCCTTTGCCTAAAACCTTCTTCCTCCAAAGACCCACAGGGCTAACTCTGCCATTCAACTCATCGCTGAAAGGTTAACTACTCAGTGACAGCTACTGTTAAAAAATGTTTCAATGGCGCTTATTAAAGGTCATGGCAAGGCAAACTTTATTCGAGGAGCGCTATCGTGACAGATATAGGGACCGCCACAATGGGGTCTCGCAGTGGGAGAGATGGCTGGGCTCGACTCCAAATATAACAAGGGGGAAGTGGGAATTTACAGTCAAGGAGCAGGGTGGGAGTCAGTGGTTGGAAATGATTAAGAAGAAACCTCAGGGTTAAAGGGAGATTCTGGCTAAGCTGACCTACCAGGATTCTTGCTGAAGGCAGAACTGGAGGGAGGGTCGTGCCCTGAGGGATGGGGGGGGTGGTGAGAAACCCCATCAGATATCAAGGACGGCGGGGGGGGGGGGGGGGGGGGTTCTGGCTAAACTGACCTAGCAGGATTCTTGCTAAAATCAGACAATGTGGAGATGAACACAGATGTCCCAAAGTTGAAGTCTGGCTGAAAAACAAACAGCTCTGGGAGCTTGACTTGAGTTTGGTCAAGGAGAGAATCTTCATCCTGCCCTTGCCCCACCACCACCACCAAATTAGCATCCCAAAAGCACCTTCCCTTCCTCACTGGGTACTCCAGATCCCCCTCCCCTGCTGTTTTTCCCCACAACCTTCCTGACTCCCAAATACAGTGAAACACTTGTTTATTTTCAAATGTTTATTTAGAGAGAGCAAGAATGCACGTGCGGGCATATACGTGCATACAGGGGCACACGTGCTGGGGGAGGGGCAGAGGGAGCGGGAGAAAGAATCCCAAGCAGGCTCTGTGCTGTCAGCACAGAGCCCGACGTGGGGCTGGATCTCACGAACCACGAGATCATGGCCTGATCCCAAGTCAAGGGTCGGATACTTAACCAACAGAGCCACCCAGGCGCCCCTGAAACACTCACGCAGCTCACAGTACATTGCCTGTCTCCCATCACTAGATGTAACCTCCGTGAGGGTCACGCAGACACCAGATTCTCAAGCGGAGTTTGAAGCTGGTTGCCCAGGCAGTTGGTCTCTTGCCCGGGATCCCAAAGCCTCTGGACACACACACACACACACACACACACACACACACACTGAATCCTCAAGCTTTCTGTCAAACGCGGGCCCGTTCGAGCACAGCCCAAACAAACTCACTGGTGCAGAAACACCATTTCGCTCAGCCAAGGCCTGCAGAGCATGGAAACAAATGAAAAAACCAGCTGGGGCAGCACGGCCTGGGAGACTTAAGAGGCTTAATTGGACCTCATTTCTCCACGATGTGGGCAGCTCGTTTCGGGCCAGGCTGCCACCATGCCAAGTTTGCCGTGACGAGCTGTCAGCCGCCTTTGTGCTGCGGCTCCTGTGGAAGCAGCTGGAGGAGGGGGAGTGGCCACTTCTAAATCGAAGGCTCTGTCTCCCTGCGGGAAGAGCTGCGGCTTCAGGGTTCTAAATTGGGGCCCCCTACCTCCACTGACCGGCCAGGGGAGTCAGGACAGAACGAAGAGCGAGGAATAATGGCTGCACAGCCAAGAGCCGGTAAAGAGATGCTTCACAGGAGAGCCTCACAGACGAACTTCAGGGAGCATTGCTTTACGTGGCGTTAGAGAGTAGGGAGATGCCAGCACACTGAGCGTGCGTCGTGGGATCGGACGGCCTGCTGTACAGACTGAATGCCTAGCACTTGGCAACTGGAGAAATAAACGATTGTACATCTTATCAAGGGATAGCTGGTGGTCCTTCACACCAGTGTGATAGAACCGTAGGCATTGGCATGAAGAGACATTTATGGTAAAAACAGGAAAAAGCAGGCTAGGGGCGCCTGGGTGGCTCGGTGGGTTGAGCGTCTGGCTTCGGCTCAGCTCATGATCTCACAGTTTGTCGGTTTGAGCCCCGCGTCGGGCTCTGTGCTGACAGCTCAGAGCCTGGAGCCTGCTTCGGATTCTGTGTCTCTTTCTCTCTCTCTGCCCTTCCCCTGCTTGTGCTCTCTCTCTCTTTCTCAAAAATAAATAAACAAAAACATTAAAAAGAAAAAGAAAAAGCAGGCTATAACATAATCCATACTACGTGATCCTATTTTCGTTCAGAAAATGTGTACAAACAATAGACCCCAAAAGGCTATGAGTGGCTACCTATGGATGATGGGATGACAGACGACACACACATCTACTTGACTACATTTTCTCAACTTGCTGCAACATGTGTAATTTTGTCAGAAATAGCCCAACATTCAGACTTCAGGCTACTACGTGGAGAGGAAGCTGCCTCTCCATGGAACAACACATCCAACCCGCCTGTTCAGAACACGCAGAAAGAAACTCTGCTGTCAGTAGCATTGCCTGAATCACGCTGAGCCCATGTGGCCACAGGCTTTGGCCTCTGGAGCTGAGTTAGTTCTTTCCCAGTACAAACCTGGCCCATCCCACCTTTTTTCCTCCCACCCAAAACTGCTGAAGTCCCCACATGCCTTGGATCTGAGACCACCCGTAGGCCAGCTTCCTTCTTCTCCACCATGCCACATCAACTTGTCCCAAAGGCATGTGTGTGTGCCTCCTGTCCTTTGCACATGCTGGTTCCCTTTCCAGGGACGCTCATTCCTCCCAAAGATGTCCTAGGAAACTTCTCTTCATGTGTCAAAATCCAGCTCAAGCAACACCTCCTCTATGAAGCCTTCCCAGACTCTCTCAGGGGATCATTTCCTAAGACCTCTGTATTTACCTCCAGCCAAGGTGGACCTCATACGGGCCTGAGACTGAGCCTATTGAGGGGTGTTTCTTGCAAATGGTTTTCCGCCACCTCCCAGTAAATTTATTGGAGATTTATTCTCCAGGAGATATTTGCATCTGATGAGTGAGTGGGCAGACACACAGCTAGAAATTTTCACTGTGAGGACAGGGGGTAAATAAGAGAGTCAAAAAGTCCCCATGAGCAAAAGAAAGTTCTCCTACTAGGCCAAATCCTTTGCTTTGGGGCAGGTGAGTGGTCTTCAGCTCTGAGCCCCCAGGGGGGCATCTGGAGGATCTGGGAAGCCGTCCCTCCACTGGGGAGCACTCTGTGTTATCTCCTGCCTTATGAAACCACAGCCTCTGGCATTAGGGAGCTGTATGTCCTCGAATGCTCTCGACTGGCAAATTTTTGTCAATCGCCACATGATTCCACTGTGGCAACCACAGACTCCTCCAGCAGCAGCCCATCACACTGTAGTAGAAACTGCGACCTGCCTGTCTGCCTTTCCATCAGACCATGACCCCTGGAGAGACCAAAAATGGCAGTGTGGTTATACCTCCTCATGTCCCTGTAGAACTAGCAAAAGAAGGTGTGTGCCGGGCAGGGAGGGATAAGGCGAGCACATTCTTTGTTGCTTTGTCAAGGTTCAGCCTGGGGAGTGTAAGAAGAGACTTAACACTGCACCTCCCTGTTCTCTCTCGCTTAACGAGAGCCTTATCGTGGCCCCCTGTGCTGTGCTGAGGGCACAGAGCCTTCCTCGTCATTGCGGCCTGCCCAGTCAATACCACGGGGATGTCACTGCAAGGCCAACTGCTTACTGCTTCCAACCAGTCCGTACTGGGTGAAGGAAGGGCAGTGAGCCAGGCCTCATCCCTGAATTACACAGAGCAGGCTGATAATCAAGGAATAATTGGATTGATGGCATTCTGCATTCTTATCAGGCACTAAATGCCCCCAATGAACCATGAACTCTCTCTTCTGGCTGTGCTTTGACCCCACCGGTGGTAATCTGTAGCGTTATGTATATAATCTAGGGGGGAAAAATGCATCGAACCCCACAGACTAACATTAACGGCCACTAGAATGTTCAAACCCGGCACATTTAATTCAGAGTGTAAATGGCAAACGCCTTGTTCAGTTGAAAAACAAAGAACCAAATTGTGCGTGACCCAGCTCGGCACCTTTGAATTATGCCATTTGTTAAGTATACTCTGCATGCATATAATTAATCCAATTTGGCTCCGTGAAAAAGAAATCATTTCCCTTAATGATGCAATATTAGAATTAACCAATTCGGTCCTCAGCCCACGTTCTCTTGTTGGAAGCAGCCATGCTTGATGATGTCTGCCGAGGGGCCCTGGGAAAGTTTGTGCAAAAGCACAGGGGAAAAAAAAAAGAGGGGGGGCGGGGATGAGTTAAAAGGAAACACCAACATGTCTCCTACTACATTTAAATTGGCTAGGGGTGCCTGGGTGGCGCAGTCGGTTAAACGTCCGACTTCAGCCAGGTCACGATCTCGCGGTCCGATCTCGCGGTCCGTGAGTTCGAGCCCCGCGTCAGGCTCTGGGCTGATGGCTCAGAGCCTGGAGCCTGTTTCCGATTCTGTGTCTCCCTCTCTCTCTGCCCCTCCCCCGTTCATGCTCTGTCTCTCTCTGTCCCAAAAAAAAATAAATAAAAAACGTTGAAAAAAAAAATTTTAATTGGCTTGTGATCGCAAACATGTATTTTGCCTTCTGTGCTGTGGGTCCAAGACTAGCTTTACCATTATGTACAGCCACCTGCTATAGGTTGCTTGAAAAATCAAGGTAAAAAGGAGCATTTATATTAGTCACGGAAGAGATGTGCATTTAGATGACGTGCTTAGCGTAGCTAATAACTCATTCAGCCATCAAAGACACGCAGTTGAAGCACGGCCTTGCTGGGCCCAACGTTATTGCAGAGCAGAGATTTCCACGTGCGTTCCCCCTGACTGTCCCACCCTGCCTGGATGGCAGTGTGAACCCGCTGGTTCCAGCTCCAGCGAAGAGCAAGCTGGGTTGACAGAGAGCCGCACGCGGCTTCCCGGGCGCACTTCCCTTTACAAATTCTGTGTCTCCGTGCATGCGCTGGAGGAGAGGAGAAGTAAAGAGAAAACGTTTCTACCAGGAGAGGACTCAGTTTCAATTTTACCTGCTTTGCTTGACAGGGGCTTCTAGAAGTTTTGCAACAGCTGCTGTGATTGGGAATTAACCTAAACTCCGGCAGTAGGCTGGGGAGAAGAACTTGTTTGCTTTAAACTACCTTCCAGTCGCTCTCCCTAGCTTGCAAAAGAAAATCACAAACTCTTGGGCCAGGCTGTCACAAGCCTGCCCTTACACCTTATTCCGTGTCTCACTGGGTACTTGAGTTCCCAGGAGAAGGCGATGCCTGAGTTCAGCTGGTAGGTGGGAAGGACTCAAATCCTCAGTATCAACAAAGCTGCTTTCCTGTCTGTCTGCAGGACCTTCACAGCAGCCCCCACGCCAGGACTGTGGCATTGACACCCTCCCAGTGTGACTCCTGACCCCACTGGGTCCCCTTGCTGTCTACCTCCATTAGCTCTCAGGCTGGAGGCAGAACCAATCGCCCCCCTGTGGCTCTCCGGTGCTGTCCTTGCCCACCCCTGGTGGTGCTCCTCTTCTCCAATCACCCCCATCACTGGGTTCTCGTTTGGCTTTGTCTTACTCTCCCGGGCTCGTTTCCCTTCCGATGTGCAGCGGCAGCAGAAGATTCTGAACGGTATGGCATCTCTTATGAAGTTCTCCCATTCATTCAACAAACATCTTTCTGGGCCAGGCACAGCACTAGGCAGGGGGAGGCTCAGAATGGAAGCCCAGAGGTGAGAAAACACACCGTCCTTGGGGAGACTGCATGTGGCTCAGTACACCTGGGGTGCAGAAGGCACCGGAAGCAGAATGAGATGGCTAGAGGGCTGGGAGGGCTGGGAGTTACAGTGTCCTGTCTGAAGCCTCTCCACTCCAATGGAGTTGCTGGGAGCATCCAATGAGATGACCCCTATGACACCTCAGGCATTGGCACATGCTCAGTACATATCAGCCCTTGTCATTATCAAGATCATGCACATTTTCACTATCATTTTAGTGAGGGGCCAGAACATACAGGAGTCACGTAGACGTTTGTGAGTTAGAGCCACATATGGGAGGCACCAAGGGGCCATCCGAGGGTTTAAGCCAGGATGCGATGGGGTATAACTATGATGGCAGTTCAGAGCAATCATTCTGGCGGATGCACGCAGAACAGACTGGAAGCGGGCCAGACTGAGAAAGAGGGACAAGTTCAAGAGGCTGTGTTAGTGATTTCAGCTTAGCCCAGCGGGATCTGAGCCCAGGCCCTGGGGATGGGGATGGGGATGGGGATGGGGCTGGGGCTGGGGCTGGGGCTGGGGCTGGGGCTGGGGATGGGGCTGGGGCTGGGGCTGGGGATGGGGATGGGGCTGGGGCTGGGGCTGGGGCTGGGGATGGGGCTGGGGCTGGGGCTGGGGCTGGGGCTGGGGATGGGGATGGGGCTGGGGCTGGGGATGGGGATGGGGCTGGGGCTGGGGCTGGGGATGGGGATGGGGCTGGGGATGGGCAGAGGTCAGTGGGATGGAGGCAGAATGGGAGAGCTGCAGGCACAGTGGTTAAAAGCACAGGCTCCGGGTCTGAACCTGACCCTGCCATCTCTGTTCCACATGACCTTGAGCAACTAATTTGATTTCCCTACACCTCCATGTTCTCATCTACATATGGAGGACAATAATGAATGTTACCAACCTCACAGAGTGGGCACCAGGTTAAGTTTGTTAATGTATGTAATGCACTCAGAATGGTGTCTAACGTTACCGAGAAAGCACGCGGCAAATATTGCTTATCATTCTAAAGAAATGACAGCATTTGGTGGGTGACCCATTAGATGGACCACTGGGGAAGAGTCTAAGAAGACCCAGGTAGATGGGGGGAAAGATGCAGTTTTCTTAGAGGGGGATCCCAAGAAGAGTAGCAAGTGGAAGACCAAGGAAATAGAAGGTATCAATGATCATTAACCATCACCAGTCATCAGATAAAACATACACATTCCATGTTGGGGAATGATTTCATTTGGGGGGTGAAAAAAAGTTTGGTCTGGCAGTTCAGACAGATGTCAGGTGTATGAAGGCGGTTTTGTTAAACAAGAAAACCAAGTTTCTTTAGATTTTGCTCTCAAGAATTCCACTGGGTAGACAACGCTCGGGAAAGAGGGCAAGCCACATACCCGCTTCTTCATCCGACATCTAAAGCTGCCAGCCCTAGGGCCCTTGAAGCAGGGTCTCCAGAAACTTTCAGAAATTCTTGAAATAAAAGTAGCATTGAGAAATCAGCCGCAATATCAAAACTAAGGCACGGGAGGGGTTGCTATGACAACCCAACTCCATTATTTTCAAATCCTATGGCAAAAAAAAAATCTAGCCAGCAACAAAACTGAAAGGAAGCTTTCTGCCTTTTATTCACGGGAGGGAATGGTGCATGTCCTAAAATGTGTCTTCTCATTTCCTTGGAAATTAGACAAAGCAGCCACTTCCCCAGCGTTTCTACAACAAAGAGAACCATTCTGTTTACGTGGGACAATGAATTATGTCAGTATTGGTCCCCTGCAAAATCCTCCCTGAGCATCCTTCATCTGGCCACAGCTAGCCACCCTGTAGGAATTAGCTCATCCTCATGATGAGGAAGAAAACAGGAATTTACTTGTTTCGAGAATCCTTCCTGTGCTACTGATCAATTTTTTTTTTTTTCCGCATATAATCATGTTCACATAGGATCCTACTGAAGTCGACTGAATTGGTTTGCATGTGGTATTTGGACACACACTTCTTCATGTGCCTCCCAAACTCAACCCTATGAAAATAAAATGCCTGTTAATTACAACTAGATTAGGGGCGCCTAGGGGGCTCCGTTGGTTAAGCGTCCAACTTCAGCTCAGGTCATGGTCTCACGATTTGTGGGTTCAAGCCCCGCATCGAGCTCTGTGCTGACTGATAGTGCAGAATGTGGAGCCTGCTTCGGATTCTGTGTGTGTCTCTCTCTCTGCCCCCCTCCCCACTCACGCTGTGTTTCTCTCTCTCTCTCTCTCTCTCTCTCAAAAAGTAAATAAACATTAAAAAAAATTTTTTTAATTACAATGAGATTATGAGCAAGTGCTAGTCCTGTCTCCAATTAGGAGTGCTACAAACAAGCATGCTAGGCGGCGTGTGGAAATCCCACAGTGACTTTTCAACCAATTCTTTGTATGTCTTAGAGGGAGAAAGGTATTCCACCTATTTTTAAGTCAGGAGAAAAGGCAAGCACAAAATAGATTAGCGGCTGGTCCAAAGACATAAAGAAATTCAGGACCTTAAGATAAATATTTATTAAATACCCACAGTGCAGCCGTGGCTGGGTCAAGAGGCACGGTTCACGGTTTGAAGGAGACTGTAAATTCAATTTCCCTGCATACATAAAACAGGTAGCTCCCCTTATACCTGTAAAACCTGCAAAGTCATTTTAAAGCACCGTGTCCTTAAATCTTTAGTAACTCACGGCACCCCTGCAACTCTTTACCCTGGTTATAAACATCCATCTGTCCAAGCTGGAGGAGAAATGGTTGTAACCTGAGGTAAATGGATAGACTGAGGTGTGTGCATGTGTGTGTGTGTGTGTGTGTGTGTGTGTGTGTGTGTGTGTGTATGATGTGCATGTTGTCGGCTTTTTCTTTCACCTCCCCAAATAAACCTTTGGAAACTGCAAAGAGGACATAACACATTGTATCTCAGGGTACAACGTGAGCAAGGTCTCTGGCACACCCAGTCTGCAAAGTGCAACATCGGGTCATTTGTAGAAGTCTGTGCACGCCCATCAACCTTCTGGCAACCCCATTCCTGCCAGAATGCAGAACCAAGCCGCTGGGAATGTCAGTGGCACTCACCTGAGGCAGTTTTTCAGGTAAAAACCCAGAAACAGGTTTTTACCATCCGTAAAGAGCTGTGCCTCTCAGCTTGGAGAAAAGAGGCCAGAACGCGCTAAAAGCTGTGCAGAGAGTTTGAGAAGACAGGCTGCTCCAATGAGATTAGCAAGGCTCACAGGAAGCTTGGCGGCCTCCTGGCCGGCCCTCCAGCGAGTGGCAGGTTCTAGGAAGGTAATCTCATTGGGAAGAACCGGTTTTTCCACTATCTCTACAAAGGGAGAAAATAAAGGCAAAAGCTGGCTGTTTTGAGGCCAGATGAGCCACTGGCCTTTCTCTTTCCCGGGACTCACCCCCTGGGAACCACATTTCATGAGACCAGCACTGCAAAGCTGCAGGGTCAGTCATTCACCGGCCTCAGAGAGAGACGGTTGGGTGTTGAAAAACAAAAACCAAAAACCAAAAGAGACTGAAGAAAGGGAGCTCTGAGATATTCAACACAAGTCATTGTATTAGCCTCTAGTCCTTCCAATATTTTGGCTATGTGTTTTCTTTTAAAAAATCCAAATGGTTATAATTATAAGTTAACTATCTGACAAGACAGCTGATTGTAGGCCTGTGAAAACCAATTATTTTGACATTGATTACTTTCTACATAGGAGCAGAGTATTGTAATTGCAGTTTGCTGGGAGCTACTGCAACCTTCTCTGATGTGCTCCCAATTTGGCTGCAGTTAATTAATGGGTGTTGGGGGAGGGGAGGGTGAAGCTGGCTTACAGCTTAACATACAAATTAATTGACATGAAATAAACTAATATGTTTAATTTAAATGTTATCAACTTACCAAACAGAGAGAAACAGGCATAAGGTTTAGGGAGCTACGGCATTAGTATCTGCTACAGGGATGTCACCCGGTTACCATGGCAACTGCCTCATTAGGCTTCCGAGGGGATGCCAGTGCGTCGCATGGGGCTGAGGAGCAGTGGGCAGAGGAATCCAACCATCAGACAGGTAATCAGAAATATCAACTAGAACCAAGCGGTGCTTTGAGGATGGGATTCCGAGGAAGCTGTTTATCTGCAGGTGACCCGACTCCAGCCTGCAGCCAAGAAGAGGCAGGGCTTGAATCCCAACGTGCTACCCTTTGGATAAGGAATTTGCTCTGGGAGGAGCAGGTGCATCCCAGGATGCCAAGACTGTTTTCATGACCTCAGATGTTCCATCTTTGCTTGAGCCTCTCACTCCCTGCACATGCTGTTCCTTCTTCCTGAAACACTCTTCCCTTACTCTCCTCACCTGCCTCATGCCCTGTGCCTGATTCAAGTCTCAGCTCAGATGTCACCTCCCCCAGGCTGGCTGTCCCTCCAGGCACCCCACAGAACCTCCTGTGTCCTATCAGAGCAAATGTCATTCTGCAGTGTCACTGTGAATGCCCTCCCCGCCACTCCCCCACTGGGAGAACTCCCTGAGAGCAGGGCTGTGCCACTCACTTCGGACTGCAGTTCTCAGGCCAGTGGCACTGGCATCTCCAGGAAGCTTGTTGCAAATGCAGGAACTCAGGGCCCATCTCTGGCCTACTGAATCAGAATCTGCATTTTAACAAGATTCCCCGGAAGATTCACATGCATGTTCGAGGTTATAAAACACTGTTACCCACCGTTGCTTCCCTAGAGTATGGCAAATGGTAGTCACTCAACAAATATTTTAAAGTCAAGCCTTCCCTTTACATCTAAACTTTGTCCCTGACTCAGGTAGCACAGAGGAATCCAGAGGAAGCAGCGGCAGACCATAACTCATTCAGGCAGTAAAACAGGCTGGCTATCCATGCGCGGTGCCAGGATGGGATCTGGAGTCCACACTGTGGGAGCTTAAACCCTCGCTCTGCCACTGTATGGCCTCAGGCAAACTACTTAACTGCTTTGTACCTCAATTTTGTCATCTATAAAGTGGGGATAATAGTTCATCCATTCAATATATATTTACTTGCACATCTACTATGGGCCACTCACTGCTTCAGGCACTTGGGAATTAATATTGACCAAATCCATAAATGTCTACCCCTTTATGAGGATTAAATGAAATGATACATATAAACAACTCAGCCTGGGACATAGCGAAAGCCCAGTGAATTACCATTCTTATTCTCTGAAGCTCTTTAAATATCCTCTTCCTTCCTACAAACATATTGGCCTTGCTTCCCCACATAATCTTTTATAGTCATGACTGTGGTCCATCTTGCTGGCATAAGATGAAGGGGAACTCAGCTGGGGGAGGGACAATAGAGATCACTGTTCCCACAGTACAGCTCTGTACTCTCTGCACCCAACTGGAGAATCTATCACGAGACAGAAGGTGATTTTGTTTTTTTTCTTTTCTTTTTTTTATTTTTTTTGGAAGGACAAGTTATGATAATGTGGATGGTCCACTGGAGAGGTTAGATGGAGCCAAATTTTAAAAGGATCTAGAAGGATCTAGAGCTATCCAATGGACAGCCATTAGCACTTTGGAATATTTAAATTTAATATGATTACAATTAAATTTAAAATTCAGTTCCTGAGTCAAATGAGCCACATTTCAAGTGCCCATCGGCCACATGTGGCAGTATGTCCACCATATTGGACAGTGAAGATACAGAAATCTCTCTTTGCAGGAAGTTTTATTGGATAGCACCAGTCTATAGCCATGTTTCTCCAACTTTCACATGCATATGAAAATCCTAAAATCTTGTTAAAATGCAGGTTCTGATTGAGCAGGTTTGCGATGGAGTCCAGAATTCTGCATCTTGGCTTCCAGGTGATGCTGACACTACTGGTCTACCAACCACACCTTGAGTCAAGAGGATCCACTATCACAATAAACACACAGAGAAATTCCAAAAGCAATTTCCGTATTTTCTTTAGACATGCCTGAGTAAAGTTTCCTTATACACTGGGCACTTGACCAGCCCAGTGCTCTTCTGTTGAGGGGTATGAAAGCCAGGATCTTAGAGAAGCTGTAAGAATTTAGTGCTGTTGTGTGAGATAGATGATATTCATTCATCTTTTTGACCACCCCAGTCTCTCCCAGTTCAAATCCAAGAAATGTCTTCCCCCATGGACCAACTCACCAGTGGCCTGTTCTGCTCAGAATTCTGGAAGAAACCAAGGGAAAATGTAGTGGAGAGACAGTGAAGTTATTCCAGAGACCAAAAAACCTCATTTGGGATATTTTCCAAGGTGGCTCCTTCCCTCTTTGGATCCTTGGCCTTCAGACCAGTTATATATGATAGTCAGCTGGGGACATTATTAAAAATACTCCTGTCTCCTTACCACTCCCAGCAATTTGTTTAATTGGTCAAGGGTAGGGCCCAGGCATCAGTGTTTTTAGCACTCTCCAGTTTATTCCAATGTGCAGCCAGAGTTGAGCTTCCAGATTTTGAAGAGACAGCTTTCTTGCACAAATGTGCTACTCCCTCCCCTGGGTTTATCCCACACCTTGACTCCATGTTCTGCTACCCCCACAATGACAGCCTGGGATCTAACTCATTTTGAGCTTCACACCTGCTCCAGGACGGGCCTCCAGTATTCATCTCCCAGTTCTGTGCACCCGGTGAAAGACACACTCTCCCTGTCCCTTGCCAGGTGACTATTATCACAGGGAGAAGGACTGAACATATGCCATGATGTGTTTTCTAAAGTAATGAAACAGACATGATACCAATTGGATTATTTTTTAAGGAAATAAATCACCAATATCTTGACTGCCTCCAAGGCACCTGTATTTCATCTTTCTGTTTCCTCTTAGTCTTTAAGCATAAATACATGGGATCTTGCAAATAATTTTGCTATTTTGAAAGAGTTTTATGTTAGCCACTCTTCCCATGATGCTACACAGTTTTAATGGCCACCACTTGAAATGTCTGCATAAACTTTCATTGAGATGATTAATCATAATTTAGTTCCATGTTGTTGGGCGTTTGGGTTGCCTCCAATTTGTCGCTGTTGATAAACAGGACTGCAGTGAGCGTCGCTCTGCATCAGGCTTTTTCTGGGTCACAGGCTTAAAGTTTCTCTCTGGTCAGCACTTGTGTACCACATCTCTAATAAGACGAGCCAAAGCAGGATTCCCTCTGACGTTTTCCGGTGGGGTGCTCTATGCATTGGGGTGGGATGATGCTGTACTGGGTGGAATTCCCTGCACTCTGTAGGAAGTTTGGCATCCCTGTCCTGTCCTTTAGATGCCAATCATGTCCTTTGCTTATCCATGACAACCCAAAGCCCCCAGTGATCTGAGATGCTGGGGTCTGGTAGCCTCTGAATGTTGCCCATCAGTTTCTGTCTTAACTTCTCAGATACTCCTCAGAGCTCCTGAGAAGAAAAATCTCAACAGGAGAGGTTTTAAGGGTCGGTCATGCATATATGAGCAGCTCCAATCTCCACCCAAATGAAAGCCCTCATCCTTATGGCTGGGATGTACCCATTTCCCAGGATCTTTGAGTTTAGCTTCTGGCCACTCAACTCTACCTCTTACTATTCATCAAGAAGACCCTTTTCAATACACGAGTGCTGATTCAAAGGGGCACATGCACCCCAATGTTTATAGCAGCACTGTCGACAATAGTCAAAGTATGGAAAGAGCCCAAATGTCCATCGAACGATGAATGCATAAAATAGATGTGGTATATACACAATGGAATATTACTCAGCGATGAAAAAGAATGAAATCTTACCATCTGCAACAAGGTGGGTAGAACTAGAGTGCGTTATGCTAAGCAAAATAAGTAAGAGAAAGACAAATATCACACGATTCCACTTATATGTGGAATTTAATAAAACAGATGAACATATGGGAAGGGAAGCAAAAATAAGATAAAAACAGAGAGGGAGACAAGCCATAAAAGACTCTTAAATAGAGAGAAAAAACTGTGGTTGCTGGTGGGGTTTTGGGTGGGGGGGGGTGGGCTAAATAGACGATGGGCATTAAGGAGGGCACTTGTCGGGATGAGCACTGGGTGTTATATGTTAAGTGATGAATCAGTAAATTCTATTCCTGAAATCATTATTACACTATATGTTAACTAACTTGGATTTAAATTTAAAAATAAATTAATTTAAAAACAAGAAGACCCTTTTCTGTTTACCCTTCCTGAATTTTCCCTCCACTGACATCTCCTCCTGTGTCCTGTATTATGAAACCCAAAGCCAGGTCACTTTCTAGCCAGTATGCACCCAAGAGAATGCAGACACAGCCTATGAGTTAAGATCTCAAACTCATAACCAGACCAGCTGGGTTTGAATCCTGCCTGGGCCACTTTCTAGCTGTATCAGTCCAGATGAGGAGGGTATTGGAGGCCCAGAGAGGCACATTTCCTCATCTGTAAGTAAGATGGAATGATGACACTAATAAAACCTCCTCATAGGAATTCAGTTAAGGAGGCTGCTCAAAAGTCACAAGGAGACTTCATGGTGGAAATGGAATTTAGACCCAAGCCAATTACAAGCCAAAAAATCAGTATCTTTCCACCAAACTAGCCCACCTCTCTTTCAAGAAAAGCTGGAAGTCTTGGGGTGCCTGGGTGGCTCAGTCGGTTAAACATCTGACTTCAGCTCAAGTCATGATCTCGTCGTGGTTCATGAGTTTGAGCCCCACATTGGGCTCTGTGCTGACAGCTAGGAGCCTCGAGCCTGCTTTGGATTCTGTGTCTCCCTTTCTCTCTGCCCCTCTCCTGCTCATGCTCTGTCTCTGTCTGTCTGTCTGTCTGTCTCTCTCTCTCCAAAAATAAATAACAACATTTAAAAATTTTAAAAAAAGAAAATCTGGAAGTCTTTATTACGTTACACCGTCATGAAGTATTTAAGCCACTTGGAAGAAGAAAGTACAAGACTGGAAATGGTATGACCACGGGAGATGTAAAAGGAACAGTTCTGTGTTCATGTTATCAATAAGGACCACACAAGACCTTTGGTCTGCAGACACAAACAAAATAATACAGAAATGCTACATTGCATGACACATGAAACCACAGTTTTGTTTGTTCGGTTTTTGCTTTCAATTTTTTAAAAAAAAGAGTGCTATAATATGCACTCTGCTCTTTTCGAGACCTATAGTCTGTATAGGTCAAAGGCTTCTTAATAATCAAGATTCCTATCACTCATTTCATCTTTGTAATTCTTTTGTAATAGCGGCCTTCGGGCTAGCATTTATACAAAGCTTACAGTGGATTTGCAAAGGTGAAGTTATCGAGAAAAGATTTTAAATCACTCAGATTAGATATAAACACCATGACTGAATTTAATGAACTGGAGAAAAAGAAAAGTCAATTTTTGTCCTGTATAAAGAATAGGCTAGAAAGAAGGTATGTTCACACTACATACAGCGAACACACACACACACACCAAATCCAAGGATCCTACTCACTCTGCAGTCCCAACCTACCCCCCGCCATCACTCAACAAGATACAAAATCAATTGTCATTCTCTCTCTACTTACCAGGGGCAGCATGATGCTCATCCAACACAGAACAGACTGACGCATTGCACCTAAGGAGTCTTTGCCCCCAACAAAGCATGTTTGTTCACAACCCATTTCCTCTTAGAGAATATCGACCCCATAGAAAACCATTTCCAGTTTGCTTTTCATAATTGCAAACACTCGAGTTTCTATTTGGAAGGCAGCCCTTGGAACAAATTGGCTTTTCCTGGGGAACGTGAAGAGTTTCCATCTTCCATGCTTGAGATGTGGCAAGATGGCGACCACCAGGACATCTTGCTTGGGTCCCTGAACATGATTACCGCATCTAGAATTCTCCTTCCAGAATTTTAAAATAATGTCCAGGCATTGATCTCCATACAGAAGGCAGGTTTATTTCCTGATTTTGTGGTTTTAAGGCAGTGATTCTCATATTAGGGTCAACATCAGATCACCTGGGGAACTCAGAAAAAATACAAAGACCCGGGCTCTCTCCTGATTCCGTGGGGCTAACATCTGTGTTCTCCATTTAGCTATCAAGGTGATTTTGATACACACCGAAGTTTGAGAGCTACTACTTTAAGTCACTGAACTACCAAGCTCCTCAAACTTGCACGTACATACAGATCATCTGGCAATTGGGTTAAAATGCAGATTATGACCCAGGAGGTAAGCAGTAGAGTTCCAGAATCTGCATTTTCTAGCCACTCCCAGGTGATGCTGATGCTTCTGATGTGTGGCCCAAGAGTGGCAAGGCCCTAGGACAGTCGTTGTCAACTGGGGATGATTTCACTGCTCAGGGGACATTTGACAAAGTTTGGAGACATTTTGCATTGTCGGATCTGGGGGTGGGGGAACTGGTATCCAGTGGATAGAGGCCAGGGACGCTGCTAAACACCCTACGACACACAGGACCACCCCCTCCCCCCCCAACCTAACCCTGCCTAGCCAAGAACTGTCCACCCCAAAATATCAAGAGTCAAGATTTAAAAACCCTACTCTGGGACACAGGCAAACAAAAAGGAAAAAAAAAAAGATGGTGAGAAACTTGGCTGACAAAAGAGAGTTCAAATGGCAACGTCACTGCATTGCTTAGTTAAAAGAAATGGTAAAATGAACATCCCTCTTTCAGAGCTGCAGCCATAGGATGATTCATGATTTACAGAATATGAACAGAAAACTACACGTTTGACCCTCAGGTTCTGAGGAGTCTCAGACACCTGATTCTTACAAATAACCCTCTGTTCTGGAATTCCAGACAATGGTCTACAGCTTTTACCTTCTATCCAAATATTGCAAAATCATGTGTACCCTCGGCAGAAAAACTCTCCTGGAAATCAGATTTCGAATGGCCCCGCTGGCTCAACTAATTAAATCTAAAATCTAAGGAAGGATTGGCGCATCAAGGTGAATTATCTTGCCTTTCCTGGATTGTCCTAAGAAGCGGACATATATCCAGACTTCACTGCTTAATTACACAAAGCAGTTTGCTAGTTACCTTGACATATTTAATTCTGCAGCAAGAATTATGCTAGATTCCTCAATCATTCCTCAGCCCATCCAAGGGTAAAAATGGGTTCTAGCCTACAGGGCTGGGGGTGGGGTGAAGTGGGCTGGGAAGAGACTGACTATTTAGACTAAGACATTTCAAGGAGCTCATGCCCAAGCTGGTGAGAATCCCATACAGCAAGGGGTGAGCATTGGCAGCTTTGAGACAAAACACTCTTTGCCTGTGCCCCCACCTTTGTTAGGATAATCTGAAGACAAGATCTCATGGCAGCAGGGAAACAGTGGTGCTAGGAAACTCTGGAAAATACCTGCTTCTCAAGAGTAGGGCAACCTGGCACCCTGGGATCAGAGAGGAGACCGTGTTCACCTGTTCAGAAAACCATTCAGCAGAAGAGTTCTGAAAGATTCTCAACTACAGATTGATGGATACATTCATGGCATCACCCACTGGCTGGCGGAGATCCTGCTGGATGAAGCTATGGTGGTCGTGGTGGAGGAGAGGGAACCTTGGCTGAGGTATGTATATAGAAGCCTAGGGGTAAGATCGTTGGGTGATTAATGAAGGGGGAGATGGTCAGAAGAGTGGCCACAAATATCCCACCCTACCCGAAATGTGCTCTGTTTAGCCTTCATGACCTGGTTCAAATATCCCTGCCTCAAAGAAACCTCTGTTTACTTTACCAGGAAGAATGGTGGTTTCCTCATTTGTGTTCCCAACAGGTGTTGGTACACAGCTTGAGCACAGGGCTTATCACAGATGTTAAAACTGAGCGTGTGTGTGCATGTCCCATCAGACTGCGAGCTCTGGGGTGTGAAAGACCTGTGCCTTTATTCACCTTTGAACCTACCTCAGTGCCAATCTCAACGGCAAACGTTCAGGGAATATTTGGACATGATGGATGCCTTGCAGACAGGAAGAGAGAAGGGAACCCAGTCAAGGAATGTGTGAAACACTACAAAACCAGTCAGACCCAAAAGTCTAGTGACCCCGCGGAGAACCCATCTGCTGTTTTCCAAGCCCAGAAACCATCCCTTGTTTGCTGTGATCACCCTACACGCTCCTTAATTCTTCTCCTGAGGATACCCAGATCTTCATCAATTTGGCCCAGGATGACTCCTCCCTCTCTAGATCTCAGAAATGGGCACGAAACCCAAGCCTGGACATTCAGGGTATTCCATTCCCCCGGGTTCAGTGATGCTTCCAACATGGACCCATAAGTCAAGTCAGACCACTGAGCCTTAAATCTGGGTTTTGTTGGAAACCCTCTTTCGGCAGGGATTGCTATCTAGGAGGATGTCACTATGAGGACACCTTTACTGCCTGAAGGTGAAGTCGGCATGGAACAGGGCAGAGCTGAGAGTCCTGAAGATGGTGGTGAGCCCGACACCTGCTCAGTCTCTCCAGAGACTTCTACTTCCACGAGCCAACAATGTTCCCTTTTCTGCTTACACCAGTTTAAGTACCTCCCTGAGTGATACACTCCAGTCCAGTGGGGTGCTTCTAGAGGACCCCAACACAATGCAAGGTCTAATCATTCTCTTGCCAGTGGCTCCAAGCCCACCAATCAAAGCCCCAAGCTAGATCCGAATCCGCCAAGGTATAATAGAGTCACAGCATGCACCCCCCACCCCCCCACCAAGTCATCATGCTGTCGTTCAAGGGTTTAGGAACAAATGGCATTATCTGAAACACCAAGCCACTGAGTGCAGTGGGCTTGTGGGTTTCCCCACTTGACTGTGTAGCCAGCCTACAGCATAAGCAGTGGGTTCAGGTAAGGGAAGATCAGAACTGTCAGTTCCAACCAACTGTGCGTGGGGATTTCCCTTCGCTGATAGACTTTGCTCTTTTGGCCACGACAGACACACAGAGGCACACTATCCAATATTATTAAAATAGCAGGCAACAATTAGCAAGGAGACGTGGCTCCAAATACACCAAGACATCAGAAACATGACAGTTAATTAACGATTTGGGTGCGTGTGGTATTTTTCGAACATCCAATATAGATTTAAAATCATGTTAAATAAAACAAGTCATTTTTAACCAGTAAGTCTGCAAGTAAAAATGAAATTGCTCCTGGCCTTTGGTTAGCACTAATTAATTCCATATATGAGAGCAAGCTTTTAAAAGTTAAAATGCCACATATACACAAATTGTGATAACTATCAAATTACAGCTATTATTATTAGTTCTACAGTGTCCGCCCCCCCCCATCCCCCAGAAGGGTAAGATCATCAAGTTCACATGTGGAGATTAATACATTCTCATTCTCTGTCTTTATCTTTATCTTGCTTGTCGGTAAATTTTGCCTAGGAGCAAACATCATCATATCATGACATCAATTCGCTCACTGTGTGTTAGACCATAAGCTATCAAAACAAACTTCACACTGCAGACAGGCAGGACAAAACCCGGGAGTCGAGGCCAGTAGCCTCACTAGCTCAGGCACTGTAAAAAAATATTTTAATTTTTTAAAATGTTTATTTATTTTTGAGAGAGACAGAGTGTGAGCGGGGGAGGGGCAGGGAGAGGGGGAGATGCAGAATCCAAAGCAGGCTCCAGGCTCTGAGCTGTCAGCACAGAGCCTGACGCGGGGCTCGAACCCACAGACCGCGAGATTGTGACCTGAGCGGAAGTCGGACGCTCAACGGACTGAGCCACCCAAGCGCCCCTTTAAAAAGGTTTTTAATTCTAAATTCACGAGTCACAGGAAATCTGCCCAGCTACACCAATCAGAATCCCTCGACTCTGCTGCAGATTCAGCCGCTTACAGGCACACGTCAAAGCCATCTGTGTTGGAAGGACAGGTTGTGCTCACATAGGTGCACACGTGTGTGTGTGTGCGCATCCACACGTGTGTTGAGGAATGGGGTGAGAGAACAGAGACTTGTTGCCCTAACCTCCCCCACAGGTAGAATTTCGATCCTATGAGAGTAAGCTGAGTAAACTGTTCAAGTCAGGCTTATCTGTTTAAATGAGTCTTCTCATTAATCCTTGAGGGAAATCTTTCTAGAAGGCATTCATGCACGTGATGAAATGAGCCCTTCCCAATTACGTATATGATGCAAACACAACCTGTTTTGCTGTGTTAAAAAAAAAAATCTTGCAAATATAAATGTCAATATAGGCACATTAAGCAAGCTCATTTGGTTTGTTTGGTGAGTTTTTTATCGGTGCTTGAGGAGTGTTTGCTGATCATTCAAAATCAATCTACAGGTAAGAAAATACACAAGATCTAAACAACTGAGGGAAGAGGAGATGGAAGTATCTGTTAGGAAAACTTGTGTCAGAAGTGTGACAACTTGGCCCAGATTTGATAAAGGGAAGAACAGAGATGATTGGGTTTTTTGTTTTTGTTTTGTTTTGTTTGCGAAGGTAACAGCTTCTTCCTCTATATTCTTGTTAATTTTCCTTCCCTCAGTTGTAACCCTCCTTATCGACTTGGCACAGTTACTTGCGTAAAAATTAACCATAATTGGGTGGCATCCCTATATGGACAAAAAGTTCCTGGAGAGCTGGCACCATGACCCATGGTGAGTGCTCGGTGGGCAAGTAACCACATTCTTCTGGGGAGAAGCCATCCAGGATCAGTGACTCTACCCTGGTCTCGTTTTGGTAGATTTCCATTCTGCAGAATTTCCCGCCATTGGAATTATTTATTTGTTCATTCATGCAGACACTTTGCCTGCCGAGTGCCAGGCACTGCACACGGCCCCAGACGGTGCCTGGCAAGTCACAGGAGTTCCAGACAGAGCTACGGGAAGCCATCTGTCCTGCCTCCTCCAGATGCCCCCAGGCAATAGGTCAGTTGACCCAACTGGCCACTGAACAAATAAAAACATGGAGGTTCTAGAGAACAATCCTGCTCACGCCAGGGGCGGCTTCCCTCCTGCCTCTGTTCTACGTGACTTCATTCGTTCCACACTATTTATGAAGCACCTACTACATACTAAGCATTTTTCTCGGCAGTGTGGATACAACAGTGAACAAATCAAAAACAAACAGAAAAACCCTGCTTTCGTGGAGGGATAAATAATAAAACAACTATATGTTAGCCAGTGATAAGTGCTAACAAATTCCATGAGCCTCAGTTTCCTCTTCTGCCAAATGGGGATAAAAATGTAATCAGATAGGGATGTTGCAAGGATTAAATGAGTTAATTCACATCATTCACCAGTTTTGACGGGTGCCTGGGGCATACATGTTCAATAAACGTCAGTCATTATTATTGTGATCATTATCCTGGCTGCTACCCTGCATTCAGGTGTCCATAGCTTAGCAACAACATGTGGCTTCCACGGAGTGTTGGCGAGGGTGCCTGGCACCCATGCACCCAGGCATGACAGCTCCGGGTGAAGATAAATCACGCTTTGTTTAAGCTCGACAACTGGAAACAGAATACCAACAGTCTTCTCCCACGCTGGAAAAATTCCACACACCATGCACAACGCTTTTTCAAATTAGGAGGAAAAAAAAGGGTGAGGACACAGTGGAGGATTTTAGCCAAGAGGGTAAGAGCTGCGTTTAACGTAACAGAGAGCCTCTGAAGCCTGGCGAGGTGTTGGGGTTTAATGAAACACGCTCTGTGGTCAGACAGGCTCAGTTTAAATCTTAGTTTATCACTTACTTGGTAAAGTGACCTGGGCAGCAGGCCTTCCCCCAGGCATGTAAAAAACAGAGTAAGAGACAACAGAGGCTCACAACGAAGAATAAATAAGTACGTGTGTCTGGATTATAGTAAGTGCTCAATTAACGTAGGTTGCTCCTTCACCTCTCCTACGAAGGAGAAATGGTCAGTTTCCGTATCGGAATCGCAAATGTTGTACAGACTGCTTTCTGAATCCAGGCTTGGATCAGGAGGTACTGAGTACGTCACACACGTCCGAGTACTGAGTCTTTAGTAGAGGATTAAGAAGACGCTAAGGAGTAAAGGGAGAGAGGCAAGTGGCAGTGTATAAAGGACAGTATTTGCAAGAGAAGGTGGGAAACAGGAGGGAAAGGACCCCAAGCCTCTGACTTCCACTGGCCTAACATCCTTGCAAGAAAGTAGAAGAGATAAGATGTACTTTTGCAAACATGCTCCCCGCTACTGAGAACAAGAAGGGAAGACACATGTTCTGCTTGCCTTCCGCCAGACTAACGGGAAATAGACCAGGATGGCTGCCAACTCATCTCACAAAGACACTTTTTTAAGAAGGAAACTATGGAAGAGACAAGCTTGATCAAGATAAGCTAGTTCCAAAACTCTGCCAAAGCAGCAGAGGCATTTTTATTCATGTTAACTGCCACAGAATTAACTCAGAAAAAAAACCCCAAATGTACACACAAAAATGACTACACTTATTTTTTTTAATTTTTTTTATGTTTGTTTATCTATTTATTTAGAGAGAGAGAGAGAGAGAGTGTGAGCAGGGGAGGGGCAGACAGAGAGGGAGACACAGGATCCGAAACAGGCTCCAGGCTCTGAGCTGTCAGCACAGAGCCCAATGCAGGGCTCGAACCCAAGAGCTGTGAGATCATGACCTGAGTCGAAGTCAAGCGCTCAACCGACTGAGCCACCCAGACACCCCTACGCTTATTTTTTTTTATGCCATAAAAGCAGCACAAGGGCAAACCTCAGTTTCTCTGTTTTCTTTCTGGATCTTCATGGAAACTGTCAGTTTCTTGTGGGTTTTGTAAAATATGCATGCTCAGCGATGTAACATCTCTGAGAAGCTAATGGGAATAAAGGCCATTAAAACAAGGACAAAGGTCTAGGGGAAGCAAACCCACAATAAAATCTATTTGGGAAACAGCTGATGGAAGAAAATTCGGAAAATCCATCCCAAGAGAGCTTCCCGAGATGTTCTGACAATTTGCAGAGGGTCCACGATGGGTCACAAACATCATAAATGCACCCCAGATACTGAGTCTTTGGGAGTCAGGAAGCCTGAGTTACATCCGTGGCTCTGATTTTTAGTTATGGAGTCCCAGGTGTATTATTTTAGTCAGACGTCCTTCAGTTTCCTCACCTGTAAAATGGGTACAGTATTTAACCCTGAGGATCGCACATACGGTCACGTTCATGAAATTGCTTTGTGAGCTGCCGAGTCCTGAGTATTAGATCACACATGTATGGGCCAAGTTTCTCGCGTCCTCCCTCGTGCAGCTAGGAATATGCACGGAGTGTTTAATAAATACAGCCACAGTTCATCTAGGAGCCCCAAATTCTCCTTTTTATTTAACACCAGGCTTTGGCAATGCTTCATGCACTGGGAGAGAAGAGAAATGAACACCCACCCTGAGATGTGCAGAACTGAGCTATGCTTTAATTAGCTTCCCTAGAAACACAGCTAGCCTAGCAACAAGGCTTAGCACTAGCAGGTTCTTAAAGACACACAGAACTTTCAGGTTTGAGTGCATGTGGCCCTTCCTTCCAAGGCTCTGAAGTCCCCAGGGGTCCTTGGTCGAGTGGAAGGGCCGCCTAGAGAGGCCCCCAGTCCCAGAGTGGTGGAAAGATCACAGAGCACTGGAATCGGACAGCCTGGGCTTGAATTCTGGTTACAACACATAGCAGCTGTGGGAGCTTGGGTAAAGTATTTCGACTATAGGAACCTAATTTCCCTCCTGTGTAATACGCCACCAGGAATCCCACCTACCTCCCAGGATTACGTGAAATCACAGATGCCAACGCGTACGGCTTTCTAAAGTAATTCAGGACTGTAGCAATGCCCAAGCCCACTGAGGGAATGCGGGTCTCCTTTCCAGGTAGCTTTACAAAGTGTTCCCAACAGACAGGGCATTCCCATCCTCTTTGGCTCCCCCTTTTTAAGCCCAAAGAAGACTATGGGGAAAGAAAAGCCAGCGACTTAAAAATACATTTTTCTCCATTGGCACACACATCATATGGGCCAACCATGGGAAAATATAATTATAATACGTTTTCTTGAAGGTTGGTTTTTAGATCGTCAACTGTGTTAAAATGTGAATAACTTGAGAAGTGTAAAAAAGGGAAAGAGATTATAGTAAAATCAATATTAGCAAGAGTGAAATTACAAGACTGGAGGCAATAAAAACCTTTCCCAAGCCAAGGAAAGAGATCTCATCATAAAATTATAATAAATTACTTTAGTTTTATCACTTGGTAAATTGCTTGAATATTAGTATCACCGAGGCTACATTTCCTTTCAACCAAAGAGCGCATTTCAGCCTTGGCTCCAGTGCAAATCAGATTAGGGCAGCATCATTCGACAGCATTATCTCATTAACTCGGATAGAAGCTCATTATTTTAACCGTGGCCCCACTTCCTTGCCCTCAGACTTTTCTCCAAAACATCATTTTTATTTAGATGTCGTGTCCTGGTCCTTCCAACAAGACTATTTATGGACAATGATACTTGAATTTCACATCGCCTTTATAAAAGTTACACAATATTCTTCTTTTGATTTTTTTCCCCAGCCATTAAAGAATGTAAAAATCGTTCTTAGCTTGCAGGCTAAAAGAAACAGGCAGCGAGCAGGATTTGAGGCACCAGCCAGAGGTGACGGACCCCTTGCTCTGTCTTCTGAAATGGTCCCTGCTCTCCTGTAGCAGGTGCATAAACAGCTACGTGTCCAGGCATCTTCTCCCTCTTTACTCTGGGTCCTGGGACAGCTCAGCACCCTCATGATTCTCTGACATTTTGATAGGGGTTCTTTCCTGCTTGCTTGTTGGACTTAGAATAACATCACTTCTGTGCTGTTTGTTCAAGCGTCCTCGTCTAGATGACTTTGAGGCTCCTTTGAATTTTTTTTTTAATGTTTATTTATTTTTGAGAAAGAGAGAGAAAGAGACAGGGCATGAGCGGGGGGAGAGGCAGAGAGACAGGCAGGCAGACAGACAGACAGACAGAATCCAAAGCAGGCTCCAGGCTCCAGGCTCCGAGCTGTCAGCAGAGAGCCTGACGCGGGCTCAAACCCACAATCCACAAGATCGTGACCTGAGCCGATGTCGGACATTTAACCGACTGAACTACCCAGGCGCCCTTTGAAAGACTCTGCTTCTGGCTGTCTCCAGTTGCTCAGGAAATTCCGGATTATGCAGAGTAATTGCAACGGACGTAGTTACAGCATGGCACCAAGACTTCTGCGGTATAAAATACTGTTGCTCCGTTGTGATGTAGTGAAAAGCACATAAATGGTGGCTGGCAGGGTACAGAGTTGTCATGAGAACAAAATGCAAAAATTACAAAAAGTAAGTATGAGACACTTTTTCAAAGCAGAGCACCCTGGAGCTATTTAATTCAAGGGCTATTTAACTCACATTCTTCCTGAGGCTCCAAGGGAGCTCTGTTACAAGTGGCTTTGTCGGGTTAAGGGTGTCACATTCAAACCAGAATTCGCCAGGACCGATCC
Source organism: Acinonyx jubatus (assembly GCF_027475565.1). NCBI lineage: Eukaryota > Metazoa > Chordata > Mammalia > Carnivora > Felidae > Acinonyx > Acinonyx jubatus. Next base: position 9,867,024 of record NC_069381.1, on the reverse strand, counting down.
CAGGTTGGTGAAAGGCCCTGAAAACTCCAGAACCGTCATCATCATGGTCTGGAAGCTTCCAGCGGATCAACTTCCTGGTGAAATCAGTCTTGCTTCTCTGGAGTCGGCTCTTTGGGGGAAGGAGAGACACAAGTTCACAGAGGGAGCGATTCCATCTCAACGAAGACAATGGTTCAGGTCTGCACGGTTCCTGTTTGATTGTGGTATCGGGGAAAAATGGTAATGACAGAGACCTGGTACTGAGGTTCACATTTCCTAGGTTATTTGCCCCCCCCCCAAAACCTCCATCTTTAGTGTCCTTCTCTGAGTTTTGGCAAGAATTCCATGACTTTGGAGTATGATGTTCTAACGATCATTCCCTGACAAACGACAAATGCTGGTGTGTACCCAGCATCCAAGTTACTGCTGCCGCCCAGGAAAAACACAACACCGCCACAAAGACCCTCTGTGGGCTGTTGTTTGGGGGATTTTTGCTTGGCTGGTTGGTTGGTTTTCTCTTCTTCTCATTGAAAGGTTTTCACTGCAAGATTTCATCGTTCTGCTGGATGGAACGCTGAACACTGACTAGTGTAGGCAAGGCTCAGATCCAGGTCCAACTTTATTGCTGCGTGTTTGAAAATATCCTGCATGTTTGAAGAAATAGTTTACAGTTTCCTGCTCAAGGCTGGTTTTCTTTTGAGAGTGGCTTTTAGAGAAACTAGAGCAAACTCACAGAGGGGAAGCCAGGATAGTGAGGCATCTGGAAGCCACATCACTAGGAAACAGGTTGAAGGGACTGGGGATGTATATTTTGGAAAAGTACAGACTCAGAGGGGTGAGCACATGAAGGCTGTCACCCTCTTCAAATATCTAAAGAGCTGTCCCAGGGAAGGGAAATTAAGCAGCAGACCTCAGGTCAATAGAGGTGTCACAGGGCCGAGATGCTGATCTCTATCAGACTCGAAATCCTCTTTTTATAATATATGTTGGGATTTCCCTTTATTGCCCGAATTCAAAGGAGAGGAATGTATGCTAAAAATAATGTATATCTTGAAAAAGGAAGTTCTCAGGCAGGACTAGCCTCTGATCACCCATTCACCCTGACATCACCTGGAGTCAAGAGACGAGCAGTTGAATATTGTCAACACTGGCATCTTGGAATAAGAATTAAACTAGTTTAGTCGTCCACAGAGCAGCTACAAGTTGCACAGTGCCTCGGGTGGCTTTGTGTGCCTTTGATGAAGATTTTCAAACTGGGGAAGGGCCCCTGGTAAAATTTCAGATGAAACAAGCCACATCCTTATCTCGGTTTCTATGAAGTTACACTCCTCAAAACTTCAACCATACAAACAAAATTCTACCATCAGATCACTGTAACCAGGTTCTTCACCGGCATAAGTGTCTGGCATCAGGTGGTTCACAAGACATGCAGGAGGAGGAAGAGAATCTTCTCTGTGGATTTGCAGGACAGTTAGTTAGCACTTTTCCTGCCCACCAAAGGCCAGGAGCCTCCCTCAATCACTGTGAGAAACAAGAATACCCCCCCCAAAATGCCCCCTAGAAAACAAAAGCATCCCCAGAGAGAACTATTGCCGCAGAAGGCAGATGTGACCTCAGCAAAATGGCGCAAATACCTCCAGCTTACCTACTGCTTCCTCTGTGCCAGGAAACACTAAGATGCTCTACAAGCATTAACTCATCCAATCCTTGGTTCTCTACAATCATTAACTCATCCAATCCTTGGTGCTCTACCAGCATTATTAACTCATCCAATCCTTGGTGCTCTACAAACATTATTAATTCATCCAGTCCTTGGTGCCCTACAAGCATTAGCTCATCCAATCCTTGGTGCTCTACAAGCATTATTAACTCACCCAATCCTTGGTGCTCTACCAGCATTATTAACTCATCCAATCCTTGGTGCTCTACAAGTATTATTAACTCATCCAATCCTTGCAACAATCCTGGGGGGTAAGCTCTATTACCATTAGTTGTTTCAGAAATGAAGTACTGAGGCTCTGTAAGGGTAAAGACCTTGCTCAAGGACACAGTCTATGGCAGAACAGGGATTCACATCCAGGCGGTCCAGCTCTGCTGTCCAGGCTCATAACCCCCACACTATCCCATCTTCTGATATAGTCTATAATTTGGTGGTATCCAACCAACATTCTTGGATACCAGTTCCAGAGGCCGGAAATCTAAAATCAAGGTGTTGGTAGGTTGGCTGCTTCTGCAGACTGTGAGAGAAAGGTCTGTTCCAGGCCCCTCTCCTTGGCTCGTAGATGGCTCTCTTCTCTGGGTCTCTCCATGTTGTCTTTTTGCCATGTGCGTCTCTGTATCAAAAGTCCCCTTTTGTATAAGGACGTAAGTCATACTGGATTAGGGCCCACCTTGGTGACCTCGTCTTAATTACACCAGCAACTTCCCCATTTCCAAACAATTCTGAGGGGGTTCAAAATTGGGGGTGAGCCTTTAAACATGATTTCTCAGGGTGGGAGAAACAATTCAACCCATAAAAATGTCTTAATTAAATTAAATAATGCCTATAACACACTTAGCACACGCTGTGCACATTCCAGGTGTTCAGTAAGTGATTTTTTATTACCATTATTATTTCTATAATTAAGATTCTTTTTCCCAAGAAAGAATCAAGGAAGACCAAAAAATAAAAATCTCAGAGGCACTCAAATCAGCTAGATCCATGGACTTCCAAAAGATAAGAAGAGCAAGGATATGTCTCTGGTTAGACATATTTTACTAAACCTACCCATTGATGGCCTGAAGGAGACCTCTCCTGACTTAGCTAGTCAGGTTCCAAGGCTAGCCCACCTTATACACTAAATAGTCTACTGGAGTCTGTAACCTGTTCTCTAACACTGTGACTAAAGCGGCTCTATGAAGCTTAACCAACATTTATTTTCTGCTCTCGTTAATTAACTCATCCATTCTTTCATTCAAAAAATATTCGCATGGGGCACCTGGGTGGCTCAGTCGGTTAAGCGTCCAACTTCGGCTCAGGTCACGATCTCGCGGTCCGTGAGTTCAAGCCCCATGTTGGGCTCTGGGCTGATGGCTCAGAGCCTGGAGCCTGCTTCCGATTCTGTGTCTCCCTCTCTCTCTGCCCCTCCCCCATTCATGCTCTGTCTCTCTCTGCCTCAAAAATAAATAAACGTTAAAAAAAAATATTCACATATCTGATCTGGGCCATTTCCTATTTTAGCACTGGGGATACATGTAAAGAAACACAGAATAAGGCTCTGTCTTCAATGAGAAGCTACGTTCTAATGGACAAGACGGATACTAAACCCCTAAGACCGTAAAGAAGATGCTTTACGATAACAAGAGGTGCTAAGAAGAAGATGGGTGGGAGAGACAGCGACAAGAAGACTCATTTCAGACAAAGGGATCAGGGAGGCTTCTCGTTAGTCTGAGGTCAGAATGATGCAGAGGAAGTGGCCATGTGAAGACCCTGGGGAGAACTCTAAGCAGCAGCACACCTGCAAAGGCATGAGTGGGGAGGAACGGGGAGACCCGGAACCGGAGGCTTGATGAGCCAGGGAGAGAATGCAAGAGAAGGCTGGGGGGGAGGGCGGCGGCCAGATGGTGTAGGGTCTTCTCAGTCACAGTAGGAACTTCAAGTTTGCTAAGTACAGCTTCCTCCTGTGTCATAAATTGCACCCCGGGACACCCAGAGCACGTGTCACATCCACCCAACAGGGCAATACAGATCTCCTTGCCTCCTGTGCTGGTGGTTCCAGTGGTGAAGAGACAAGTGAAGTTGAGCTGCATCCACTGGGTCTCCAATGGGGGAGGGGAACAGGAAAGACGGTGAGAGGTGATAGCAGAAGGCGGGGAAAGGAGACCAGGTTGAAGGAAGAGGGGAAGCAGGGCTCAAGGTCATGGGCGTCACCAGGAGGTTTCAGCCAGTGGCAAAGAACTAAGCTCTTAAGAACGGTCATTTACACACTGATATTTTTCCTCTGGCCACATGATGCTTCGCCTAACCTCTCCCATGAGGGTGTCGGGCTCTCTCTAATGTTACTCAGGTAATTATGGCCTTTGACGCATCTGCTTTCATTGTTGTCCACCCCGAATGCATGTCTGGCAGCCTGGGCATCAAAGCATACTTTTCAAAACATCATGAGAATGCTTAACACATACTCTCTGACAATGATATATGAGTCCCAGCCCTGCTCGTAGAAGGGCAGGACGAATCCTGGAATAGCAGCTCCAAGCCGAGGTGAGGCAGACTGTTAGCAGAGGGGCTGCTCTTGCTTCAAATAGGTGGTAACTACAGTGGAGCAGCCAAGAGTCACCTCCCATGCTGAATGTCTCCCCTGCTGGACGCCTCAGCCCTGAGAGCCTTTCCCCAATACAGAACTCTGATTACACATTAAAATAGTACGTTAGAATTTCAGCACTTTTATAATCTGAGTCGGCACTGGCCCTAGTTCCCAGAAAAATTAAAAGTCCGTAAGATGATACCTCATCAGCAACAAAACAGGGGACAGGCAAGCACAGTGTAGTGCACAACACCAAACATGGCAGGTGGCTCTTCCGTGGCAGGCCACGGGGTGATTTTATATAGGGTATGGATGATTTCTATGTGGATTGTTATGTGTTTTTTATTTTATTTTATTTTATTTTATTTTATTTTATTTTATTTTATTTTTTAAATATGAACTTTATTGTCAAATTGGTTTCCATACAACACCCCATGCTCATCCCCACAGGTGCCCTCCTCAACCAGGAAGAAATGGAACCAGAACCCCAAACCCGGGGGAGGATGAGTCTGAGTCAAAAGAAAAGACTGTAGAGTTGATTTTTAAAAGCTATTATTTAGATAATAATAGAGGTGTTACTGATAGGCCAATAACAAAACTGTGCAGGCATCCTGTGAATGCCCAACCGAGGCTTGTCTGTCGTAGTCTTGGGCTACATATTTGGCTAAGAGCAAACAGGAGGCAAGGCATGTTTCTGGACGGTAAAGAGACTATTCAACCAGCACTGTGTGTACACATGGAGGCACCTATGTGAATGTGCACATGGCTTCCTGTGTGTGTGCACACAGTGGGCTCTTCCAGGCTGACGCCATAGCATTCTGTGCGTGCCTCTCCTCACAGACTTCCACATGATGGGCTGTGAAGTCCTCTGGGTTAGGAGACAATCATTTGCCTATAGCAAATGTGCAGTAAATGCCCACTGAATGAACAGCTCTATCAGGCATGAGGAGTGGTCAAGAGCAGACCGCCTATGTTAGGCTCCTGATCTACCACTTTCCAGCTGTGGGACCTTGAGCAAGTAACTTGACCTCTCCTCTGTTCCAAATTTCTTCAACTGTAAGATGGGCGTTAAAATTAAAGCCTACCTCAAGGGTTGTTGTGAAAATCACATGAGTTAATACACGGAAAGACCGTAGAATAGTGCCTTGCTATATAAGGACAACTATCCTCACCCTCCAACCAAAAGCCAGCGTGATATTTTTTAAAAATGTTTATTTATTGAAGAGAGAGAGAGAGAAAGAACACATGTGGGGGAGGGGCAGAGAGCGAGGGAGAGCGAGAATCCCAAGCAGGCTCCATGCTGTCAGCACAGAGCCTGACTCGGGGCTTGAATTCACGAACCATGAGATCATGACCTGAGTCAGAACCAAGAGTCAGGATGCTTAACCAACTCAGCCACCCAGGTGCCCCAAGACAGCAATGAATTTAAAGCAATAACGTCATCAGTCATCCAGTTTAGGTACATATAATTATCCCTTTACTTGCCTATCCCACTAAGCTCTAGGCTTCCTAAGACTGAAGCCCCTTTCAGAGCTGTATCCCCAAGTGCTCCAGCTTGACACACATTAGTTACTAAGTACTTAGCTGATGTTTGAATGAGTGAATGAACAAATGAATATCCCCTCCTGAAATCCTGGGACGTCCTCTCTTAACATAATGGCAATAGCAGGCTTATCATCCAGCAGGATTGGTGTGTCAGCCCCAGTCTCTTTTTCATAAAACATTTTAGCATTCTGTGAATGCATATACCTTTACTAGAACATCAGGGAGGGTGGCGAGAAGTCGTGTGGAAACTGAGGTTACTAATGCATGTGGAATAGCTCACCCCTGGGGAAAACTCACAGGAGCTTATTTTTATCCTCAGATACATTTAGACACAAGACGTTCTTGCAAGACCAACTTAAATTTCGGGTTAGCAAATGAACATTAACCACCGGGGTCGGGAGCCTTGACCTTTACCTTTTACAGGATGAGAGGCAGGCCACCACTCCAATGACTTCTAGAAGACCTAGAAGTCCAAATTGCCTTTTAAACTTAGAATCAAAGAGATTCATCAGAAGAAAGAGTCTAGAGACAAAAGAGTACAAACCTCTCCTAGCACAGATGAGACAACGGTGGACAAGAAGAAAGTAACTGGACCGGAGGCACAAGGATCATTGTCCTTAGAGTTGGGATTCAAACCCAAGATTCCTGACTCTCAGCCCAACACCTTTCCTCTGCCTCCTGATGGCTCGCAGTCAAAACCACTATCGGGGGGGACCCCTTGCATGCCTGCTGATTTATAACAGCAAGTAGAATGCATGTTTTCTTTGTGACTAAAAGGCAGGTATTTGTACTTGCACGGCAATGAGTCAGTATTTGAACTTCAACGTGAATCTCCATGCTGCAGCTGATTTGGAAACTAATGTGATAGAACCATGGTCTATAGATCTGCAGAAAGGGGACTGTAGACCTCATTAGACAGGGGAGGTAGTAGCTTTTCATATTTTAGGGCCAGACATGGATACTTCTTTGCAGTGCTACCTGATTGTTACTGGTCTGCCTCACTTTTGACCAAATGTGCTTCCTTCCCAGTTGGGTGTGCATGTTTTGCTTGAAAATGATGTTATATTTCAAATGCCCCAGAGGAAGCTGGCCATCTTTGGTGAATTTATTTATTTTTAAAAAAGAGAGAATTTATTTATTTTTAAAAAGGCACCTGGGTGGCTCAGTGGGTTAAGCATTGGACTCTTGATTTCGGCTCAGGTCATGATCTCACAGTTTGTTAATTCGAGCCCCATGTTGGGCTGTGTGCTGACAGAATGGAGCCTGCCTGGGATTCTCATTCTCATTCTCATTCTCATTCTCTCATTCTCTCATTCTCTCATTCTCTCTCTCTCTCTCTCTCTCTCTCTCTCTCCCCCCTCACCCTGGTCTCTCTCCCTCTCTATCTCTCTCGCCCACCCCGTACCCTATCACATGCTGTTTCTCTCTCAAAAAATAAATATAAAAAAGGGATAGAATCCCTTTACACTGCCATAGGACTACAGAATTAGAAGACTAAAAGTAGCAACTCACCATTTTTGGAGCACAAACTATGTTCTGAAAATTGTGCTAAGTGCTTTATATATATTATCTTATTTGCTCAACACAACTACCCACGAGGTAGGTATTATTGCCATTCCCATTCTATAGATGAGAACCCTCAGGCATCATGGCAGACATTCACAAAAGTGGCCCCGAATGATCCCTGACTCCTGCTGTTCATGCCCTGTCCCCTCGAATGTGGGCAGGATCTGTGACTTGCTCTAATCAGTAGGATAGCACAAAGGTGATGGGATGCCATTTCCATGACATGTTACTTAATAATAAAACTTGCATCTTGCTAGGAGATGGTCTTCATGGACTCTCCTCATTGCCAACTTTCATGAGTTAAGCCATCGTACAGACAGCCCTACAGCAGAAAGAACACAGAGTGGCCTCCAGCTGACATTTAGCAAGGAGCTGAGGCCCTCAATCTGATCTTCTGCAGCGGTTTGGATCCTGCCAACAGCCATGTGAGCTTGAAGGCAGATCCTTCCTCAGTCAAGCCTCTGATGAGAGCACAGCCCTGGCCGACCCCTCATTGCAGCCTGTGAGAGACCCTGAACAGAAGACCCTACTGAGGAGTGCCTAGATTCCTGCCCCACAAAACCTGTGACATGATAAATATGTGTTAAGTTGTAGTGATTTTTTTTATGCAGCTACAGAGAACACAGGCGCGGATAAGATACGCGATTTGCTCAAGGTCACTCAGCTGGCAGGTGGCTTAACTGGATTTCAACGCGGAGAGTTCATCTGACCTGGAATAATCATGGAAGTCCAAACCTCTGAGCTTCTTCCCAGACTGACGGATGGACAGATGTAGTCTTTTGAGGATTTCTTCCAATAAAAATGCTGTGGTTGCGCTTGCTTGCTCATTCGGGGTCCATAACAGTATAGTCCACTGAGTCACAGGACTCACCAGCCACACCCAGAACTTTAGGTCAGAAGATCTGAATCCAGAAATCCCTGCTGTGCACCTTCCTACCCACCTCCTAAAGCTCAATCGTCAGCAATTTGCTTAACTTCTCTAAGCAAATCTTGCTCTTTGGTAACTTCACATGCTCACAGTGTCACCATGGATATGGGCACTGAATGAGACTACATGGGTAACGTGTTTAGCCCAGGGGGACCTGGCATGTGGATGACTGGCATCTTTATTCAAAGGATTCAGTTCGAGCTCCATTTCTTCAAGCTTGCCTTTCAAGCCTTTTCTCTGGGCTCTAGACCTACATACCCAACTGCCTACCCAGTGAGTCTACTCGGGTACTCTCTGAAGCCCCAACTTCATCTCTGTCACCCACCTGCCCAATAACCTGGTCCCCCTCCAATGCTCCCCTTCTCCGGGGAAGGAAACGCCTTTGTCTGGTTACACAAGTCAGCACCTGGGAGTCAACCTTGGCAACTCCCTGTCATGCATCCTTCCCCAGCCAACGCGTTAATGAAGGCCTCTTCGTTTTCTTCTTCAGAAACTATTCTGCGACTTCTCGACTACCATCTCCGTCTTGTGCCCAGACCTTTGCAAGAGCTGCCTGATGCCCCACATCCAGACTGCCCACTCTGCCATCTTCGCTACTCTGGCAGGAATTACGGTTATTTTTTTAAAGTGAAATTTTTACGTAATATAACATTAGGTACAAAATAGACACAAATCAGAAGGGTGTAATTTGATGAGCTTCTGCAGGGTGATCATACCCCCAAAACCAGCACCTGGATCAAGCAGCAGAGCACCACAGGTATCCCTAGGACCCATCCCTCTCCACCCATGCCTCTTCCAGCCACTACACTAGGCCGGAGTACACTTACATTGTGCTTTTGCAACACGATGTAAATGTTCTAGTATTTTCCATACATGGATGTCGGCAGATATATGCATGCATTTCTGATGTGTATATCTATATGTCTATATATATCTATATAGGAGCCTGAGTGTTATTGGATCACAGTGTGGGGATACGTTCAACATTTGTGGACACAGTCAGTTTTCCAAAAATAGTTGCAAGCAATTTGTACTCCTCCCAGCACTGTATGATTTCTCTGGTGGTGTCACATGCCTTTCAACATTAGATATCATCTGTCACTTTCCACTTAGCCATTCTGGTGGGGGTACAAATGTATACCCTATCATGCTTTTAATTTGCATTTCCCTGATTCCTAATGAGGTTGAACAGTTTTCATGTGCTTTTTGGCTCTTTAGATGTCCCATTTTGTGAGGTGGATGTGAAAATCCTTTGCTCATTCTCCTATTAAGCTGTCTGCCTTCTTTAGTATTGATTTGTAAGGGTCTTTATATGTTATGGAAATGAGTCTTCTGTCAACTATAGGCTTTGCAAATATGTTCTTTCATTCCATGGACTCCCTTTCCACTCCCTTAATGGGATCTGTTGAGGAACAGAAGCTCTTAATTTTAATGTAGTCCAATTTACCTATTCGTTTTCTCTTTCTGGTTGGAGTTTTTAATATCCTACTTAAAATAATTTTACACACCCCATGATCATGCTTTCCTACATTTTCTTCTGTGACGGTTTTTTGTTTGTTTTTGTTTTGTTTTGTTTTTGCTTGTCTGGCCTTTCACAATTAAGTCTACAATCCACCTGTCATCTTTTTCATATGGGCGTCAATTGACCCAGTACCATTTATTCTTAAAAAAGCAAACAAACAAACATACATATATTTCCCTACCACACTCCAGTATCACCTGGTAAACCAAGCAGCTGTGTAAGTGTGATTCTGTGTTCGGTCCTCTATTCTATTCCCTCGGTCTTTTTTTGTCCATTCGTTTGTCAGTATGACCGTCTTAACTACTATAGTTTTTAATAAGCCTTGAGACGGGGACTGCTTGGATGGCTCAGTCAGTGGCCCATGCAACTCTTGATCTTGGGGTTAAGTTTGAGCCCCATGTTGGATGTAGAGATTACATTAAAAAAAAAATAATCCTTGGTATGTAATAGTATATAAGTCCTTTACCTATTTTTTTCTTCTTCTAGATTGCTTTCCATAGTCTTAACCTTTTGCATTTCCACACAGATTTTGGAATTCTCTTGTCAACTTCTGCCCCAAAAAGGTGGGAGGGGGAAAAAAAGGTGGGAGATTTTTATTGGGATTGCACTGACTCTATAGATCAATTCAGGAAAAACGGACATTTTTACAATATTGCATTTCCTGACCCACAAACATGGCGTATCCATCCAATTATGTGTCTTCTTTAATTCCATTAATGTTTCACAGTTTTCAAAACTTTTATTAGATCTATCTCAAAATACTAAATGTTTGTGCTATTATAAACATGTCTTTATTAAAACTTTGTTTTATTGCTGCTAGCAATAAATAAGTAAATAAATAAAAAAAAACCATTTCGTTTTGTCTATTGCCTTTGTATCCAGTAACCTTGCCAAGTTCATGTATGAATGCACCTAATTTGCGTGTAGATTCTTTTGGATTTTCTATGTACAAAATCATTTTGCCCTGTACATAGAAACAGGTCTTTTTTTTTCTCTCAATCATTAATGATTTTTATTTCTTTTTCTACCCTTATTACACTGTCTACAACTTCCAGAAAGTAGTGATAAAAGAAATCCTTGTTTTATTTCTGGTCTCAAGGGGGAAGGCTTTAACTATTTCACCATGAAGTATGGTATTTGCTACAGGCTTCTTATAATCTTTACTGGATTCATGGGGGTACCCTTCGAGTCGTAGTTCACATGTCCTTTTCAAAGAGGAAATCTGGTCATGTCACTCCCTCCTGAGAGGTTGCTGGAGAATGCTACTCTCCCAGCACCAGAGCTCCTTGCCAGGCATTTTCCCCCTGCCCTGGAAGACTCTCACAGCACCCTCTTCATAAGCCCTTCTCTTTATTAAATCTTACGCATCCTGCAGACCTCTGCTGAAAAGCCCTCTCCTTGGGGACCTTCCTAAGCCACTGCCCCCAAAACCAGATCAGGCTACTTAGGGACAAGTGCTCATAGAAGGATTTTCCTTTCTTACACAGCTCTTATTCCCACTAGGCACCTTGTCCCCCCTCCTTGGAGAAGACCTAGTCACTGGGCTAGCTGCTATGACCCTAGGCAAGACATTCCCAGGCAGATCCAATGGCTGGAATCATCTGAAGCTTGCCCTGGCAAACAAAAACCACTGAGAAACAGGACCCAGTTTGGTGCCCAGCTCCAAGTGATTTGGTGCTCAATAAATATTTGTTGAATGAATGGGTGAAAAAACAAACTCAGACAACTCATTTTAATCTTGGTCTCAGTTCCCACAACTGCAAGATGATGAGCTTCATGTCCTTTACCTTTGATATGTTGGGATTCTGACTGGAGAACAGAATTGTTGCAAAAGATATGAGTCAACTTCGGATGAATATGAATAATTCTTGACTTTTGTGGTTTTGTTGGCTTTGCTGAATTGGAAAACATAAAATACACTTGGTGTGCTCTTTGTGACTGTGACCATTAGTACTCTGAGCTCAACTTAGCCTTGTTAGAGGCAGATGGTAGACCTTGTCCACAGGGGATCCCTGCGATCAGGAAATGGAATGCCCTAGATCAGAGCTTCACAGAACACATGGGGCCTGTGTTCTGGAACCCAACTAAAGTTAACTGCCCTGTCATGGAGCTTCAGAAACCAAAGCCTTTATGATGTCATCCAGGAAGAGTTGTCTTCAACATTGGAATGAAGTCCTTTTATAGATACAGTTCAGACTTCACTACAGATAAATTAGAAGAGGAATGTTTACATCACAAAAAGAATATGTGTACAACAAAACGGCTCTCAGCTTTAAATGATCCCAGTGCTTTTATTAAAGGGATTGACATAAAACTATGATCCATTAAAAGTGGGGGGGAGTCATTTGTGCAAATCAGTTCTATGTCTCTGTGAGGTAGAGGGAGCAACATCTACATGATGAATCATAATGCTCTTCAGTGGCCCTCTGCCCTTCCCTGACCACACAGTTACTCTCGCTTTCTTTATCCTCTTTTCCTCTTTTCCTGTTCTTATGACCTAATCACTTTCTGAAATTACCAGGCTTAGTATTTAGTCTTTATTTTTTTCGTTGCCTGACCCAACCAAAGTGAAAGCTTCATAAGGACCAGGACCTTGTCTGTTTACCACTATGTCCCAGGACCTAACCAGTCCTTGGATGACAGTAGGCACTTGATTCATACTACAAATCATAACCAGACCAACCCCCAATCAAATTCTGTGTAGAAACACAAAAGATAATGCCAGGTTAGAGACAGTTACGTAGAGAGGAAATGTTTACTTATTATATATTAATTCACTTCGCTTTAAAATGAACACTGAATAAGTTAACGTTATGGTGCCTGGGGCTCAGTCAGTTGAGCGTCCGGCTTTGGCACAGGTCCTGATCTCACGGTTCATGAGCTCCAGCCCCATGATGGGCTCACTGCTGTCAACACAGAGCCAGCTTTGGTTCTTCTGCCCTCCTCTCTTTCTGTTCCTTCTCTGCTCACACTCTTTCTCTCAAAAATAAATAAAACATTAGAAAATAAGTTATTGTTGACAAAAGCCTTTTTTTTTTCAAGTTAAGCTCGTTCTCTTCCTTTCTTTATGAAATCTGGTAATCTGATAAACTCCTTTATTTGCTGTGGTAATAAAGAACTCCCACATCGCAGGGACTTACAACCATAAGGATTGTATGCTTACAACCATAAGCTCCATCCATGTGACCTTCAGTCTGAGACCCAGGCTAATGGAGCAGCCTCTATATGGGCGATCAGCCCTTAAAACTTGGGCTTTGACATGACACAAGTGACTTCTACTCACATGGCCTTGGCCAAAGCAAATCACATGGAGAATCAAGCCTGCCATCAACAGAGTGGAGGGCCACCACAGGGAAGGAGCTGAAATGTCTGGCCAATGAAGTATAGTCTTTATCACACTGTGGTTTCAGCTTTGGGAGCTGACGAGAGAGAACAACGGAGAACTCCACATCCAAACTCAGAAAGAAAAATGAATCGGAACTGTCCTGATTTTATCCTTGAGAGACACCTGAACTTACATAGTTCTGCCAATTCTGAACTCATATACAAGTTCTCTCCTGACACACCCAGAAGAAGCCCTCTGATAACCATCATGCCCACCTTCAAACAGGAGGCAGCATGTAAAGTAACTTGCTCGTGACTCCTCTGCTCTTCACCTTCCCCAGGAGCTCAGAGTCCTTCATGGAGGTTTTCTTTTTACTTTCCTGGACAATTTACCTCTAATAGAGAGGCATAATTCTGGAAACCGCAACCCTTTAATTCTCGGTGACATTATCTTAAGGTGGGCTGATCTGACTAACAGCAGCCAGCATTCAGGAATAACCTTTCAGTGAAAGGTATTCTCCTGAGCTGCCACTTTAGGAAATTATCTCTTCCCTCCTATGACTCACTACTTAAGGGGAGGAAATTTCTTCCCAGAGACTAAGAAGTGATACCAGAAGAGGTGAGTAAAGATACATTTTTGAGACTCCCAATTTCAGGCTGGGGTCACGGGAATGGAAGAGACAGATGACTGGGGAGGAAAATAACTTTGGTGAGAAGGAAAACAAAGATGCACCAATTAGGCAACATTTATGGATTTCCTGCTGTGTACGGTGATGTGCTGTATTATGCCTAGAAACAGCTCTAAAAGACACAGTCCAAGTATTTGGGGGTGCCCTACAGTCTAAGAGAAAGACAACAAGTATTTTCCATGAAGTGTATGAAGTGTGGTTGTTCTGAAGCAGGATGATCACTCATCCAGCCTGAAGCACTGGGGAGCTATCCTACAGGCACTCAATTCAGAGATAAGGATGAACCAGAGTTAGCTGGGGAAAATGGGAGTTGGCTGATTGGTAGTTGGGTGGAGATGATGCGGAAAAGGCATCCGGGAAGAGAGGACAGCGTAAGGCACAGAAGGGTGGGAATGAGATACACTGCTGTCTCTGCCCACAGCTCAAGGTGGCTGGGGCTTAAACTACACATGGGGAAAATGAGTCTGGAGAGAGAAGTCACGAGGCACCTTGTCAACCATGATATTTACTGAAGGAAGCTGGCGGCAGAGGTTCCAGAAGGGCAAGAGGTGCTCTAGCCAATGGTCATTAGAAAGTATCCCTACTACCCCAAGTGTGAACAATTAGCCATCACCTTTCCTCAAACCCCACGAAAGCTACAAGGAACAGCTGACCTCTAAGAAAGCATAAAAGGAAAGAACATTTGCTCCGCATTAAACACAATAAAATTCGTCTCCCTGAGATGCCAAGTTGTTATTCTGCTAATAGCAAGATCAGATGGTCCATTCCAAAATAAAATGTGGTATCACTATGGTTTTCCAGGCACATGCTGTCAAGAATTTGAGGCAACTCAAGGTCTGTGATATCAGGAAACATTATTGGTTGGTTGTCTGCAGTGACGTGATGGAACCAGCTCTTCTCAGATTGCAATCATTACATGTTCAGGAATTTTGTAAGCCAATAGTTAAGCATAATGATACAAACTTGCAATTTAATAAATCACAATAAAAACAAAGATAACAAATACTCAAAATGCATTCCTGCCTAATGATTTTACTACATTTTACTGCTCTCTTCGTTCTTGAAGTTATTTATTTTATCTGTGTGGTAGAAATGCTATGCTCCCCAACGCCAGGCTCTGTAACTTGAAATCAATCACAGTTGGAGTATTTACACCACAGAAATTGGCGCTCCCCCTGCACCTCACTCCTTCCACCAAGAACTGGATGTTAACATTAGCAGCACACTGTTGACTTCTTTGGATGTATTAAATAACATGTTAGTAATTCTCCACTGTTCTTGCTTTTTTACCCCCCACCCTACACCATACACCATGAACACATGTATATACACAAACCCCATGTCTCTACCTACTCCAAATCTCCTGGTCATTAGCACATCATTCTCCTGGAATATACTCTCCTCTTCCACCTTTCCTCCTAAATAAACTCCAGGATGTATAATTCCAACCCCATGTTGCTGGGATTCCAATAATAATTGCACCTCAGTTTTCTTGTCTATAGAATGGGAAGATTTAATAAACTGCACCCTAAAACCTTCACAGTGTCAACGGAGTCAAGGTCTTCTTTTATTGAGAACAAGGCAGAGGCCAATTCCGTCCTCACTGCCTAACCCCGCCATGCCAATACCATGTAACCTTAGCCAAGTTATCAACCATTATCTGTCTCAGTTTCCACACTGATAAACTAACCATTGTCATTGCCATTATCACTGTCCTCAGCACTGTCCATCGGTTCATCTCTACTTTGAAGTAATGCTATTTTAAAGACAATTTCAAAGATGATTTAAAGATTTTAAAAATGAAAGGATGAAAAAGCAGCAAAAATACACATGCAATCCTAACTATGTGGGTAGTAATGATCTCAGAAATGGGATTTACTTTCAGTACACTAAAATCAAGACTAAACTGATTAACAGAAATCCTAAATAATCATTTGGTAGGATGAGCATTAACTCTTTGAAAGAACCTTCTATATGGAAAGGGTACATGCAAGCATTGTACATTCAATCAAGCTGACACATGAGCCTCAGGATCAAAGGCTGAGGCAAGCAGGCACCTCTGATCCAGCCCCTGGATTGAGTCAACCCCACTTCTGAAGGAGGTTCCATTAGGACCATAGACTGACTGTCCAAACCAGGACACTTTAAGGAGAGAAATCACACAATTACATTGGAATTAGTATGAACCAGGATGGTCTCAGACAAACCTGGAGGTCTGGTCTCACACCTCTAACTACCACCACCCCCGCTCAGTGCTGTGATCTGAAACCAAATACTCGCCCTTAACCTCAACCTAGGATAAAGCATTGCTAGCTCAAATAGGAAAATTTACCACCTGAGAAAAAAAAAAAAAAAGGAAATGCTCTAAGGCAACCCAACTAGAAAAGGAATGAATGGTCTGTAACTATGGTGTTTTTAGCTTTGACATAATCCATAGGCCCAAGGCAGAATCTGTAGCTGGTCTATAGCAAAGATAAATAAAATGAATATTTTACTTTTACGCAGAGATGAATCCAGGTTTGTGTAGTATGAAACATATAGAATTTGGGGACCTTTTTCAAAGAAAAAGAATTAAAAGTTACAAATTCAAAATGAAGTTGCAAGTAAGTTATTTGTTCAGAATGAAAAAAGAAATCATAACAATTTTAAAACCATTTTCAAAAGCTGGCAAGTAACACAAACACCACAAAATCAAGAGAAATCTGGGAAAACAACATGACAGTATTGATATCAATTAACTTCCTAACATACCGCCATAGTCCTTCTTTTCCTACGTATTTGGACTACATTCTCCTTGGTTGACTCCACATTTTATAGTGATTTTACAGTCATTTCTATGAAGAATATAAAACACAAAAATAAAGCAATGTGTCCTGCAGAATGG
Organism: Acinonyx jubatus; assembly: GCF_027475565.1. Lineage (NCBI taxonomy): Eukaryota > Metazoa > Chordata > Mammalia > Carnivora > Felidae > Acinonyx > Acinonyx jubatus. Next base: position 9,850,304 of record NC_069381.1, on the reverse strand, counting down.
TTCATCAAAAAATTGGGATCTGCAGATTCAGGATGGCTGCAAATTCTTATCACTCCTCCCACTGAAAGATGGACTCCATTTTTCCCTCCCTTGAGTCTTGAATGCAGCAAAAATAACACTGTCTGATTTCCCCGTCCAGGCCTAAAGACGACGAGCAGCTCCTGCTTCCTTCCTCCAAGGACTTCCCTCTTGGAACCCAGTCACCGTGTCATGACAAAGCTCAAGTAACCACTTGAAGAGGTCAACAGGGAAGGGACCCGGGAGCCCTGGCCAACAGCCTCAGCTGAGCTCCCAACACCATTTGGGACCTCCCAGCCATCTCGACATCCCAGCTGCAATCCTACAAAGCAGAATGACCATCTTGGCAAACCACAGGACCATAAGAAATAAGAAGCAGTGTTTTAAGTCACCAAATCTTTGAGTGGTTTATTATTCAGCAACAGTTGTTATAAAGATATGTTGAAAAGAACTGTAAATGTTCATATATCCACCCCTTTGATTCTATCATTAACATTCTATCACACTTGCTTTATCATATGATCTATCCATGTGTCCAGCCATCTCATGTTTTACACACTTCAAAGTTGTAGACGTCACTCCACTCCAAGCTCCTCTGCATGCCATGGACTTAAGATTTTTTCTCTGAGATAAAATTTACATAAAACATAATAAAAAAAATCTTCAGCATACCATCCTGAGTTTCGACAAATGCCCACACCTGTGAAATGCAAACGTCGAACAAGACACAGAACACTACCATCGCTCAGAAAGTTCCCTCGTGCCCCTTCTCGGTCAATCCCGTGCTGCTCTCCTCCTCCACGAGGAGCTACTTTTCTTTGTTTCTACCCTAGATTAGCGTTACCAGTCCAGAAGTTAACAAACAACAAATTATACCATATATTCTCTTTTGCATCTGGCTTTTTTCACTCAGCATAATGTTTATGAGATTCATTCACGATGCTGCCTGTGTCGGGAGTATGTTTCTTTTTATTACTGAAGAGCATTCTTATGTATAAATATATCACAATTTGTTTACCCATTCTCTTGTTGATGGACACCTGGGCTGTTTCCAATTTGTGACTATTATGAAGAAAGCTGCTATGAACATTCTTGGGCAAGTCTGTTTGTGGACATATGTTTTCACTTCTCTTGGGTAGATAGACCTAAGGGTGGAATCACTGGGTCAGAGAGTAGACGTATGTTTAGTTTTACAAGAAACTCCCACGCCTTTTTGCTGCAGTGAACTTTGCTTTTTATCACCGATGGTTTATAAAGTGTCTTTCGGCTTCACATCTCGTTTTTGGCAATGCCCCATCTGTAACACCCTTTCTGCAGTTTCTCAGTGTTTTTTGTTTGCCAGGGCAAGCTTCAGATGATTCCAGCCATTGGATCTGCCTGGGACTGTCTTGCCTAGGGTCACAGCAGCTAGCCCAGCTACTAGGTCTTCTCCAAGGATGGGGGACAAGGTGGCCATGAAGCCTGGGTCAACCACACTACCCTCCAATCCTTCTTGGAATCAAAGATGAGTCTAAATGCTTGATGAGTTCACCAGGGCCTGTGGTCACTAGGTGACTTAAAATTTTATTTCTTTGCTAATGTTCTCCCTCCTCCTTCCCTGTCTTCCCAACAAGCATACAACCTCTTCTCCTCTCAGAACCTTGCTTCTCCCATTCACTGCTTTATCACCATCACTCAAAATGGTGCCCAGAACAGAGTAGAAACTGAACCCACAAATGAATGAATGAATAAATGAATAAATGAATGGCTAGCCCCATTGCTACTTTGTAACCCAACCCTGAAGAATTTACTTCTATATTGACCTACGGCAATGTAGACTGATGATGCCTAAGGCCCCTTTTTGGTCAGTACTTTGTGCCTCTGGCACAGCAGTCACTCAGTCTATGTGACACTTCTTTCTCTGATTCCGCCTGAGGAGTGAGAACCCTTTTTACCTAGCTCAGCTCTGTCACCCCATGGTACCCAGAAATGTGTTTTGGACATAGTAGGTGCTCAAGACATGTCAGCTTGGTTTCTGCTTACCACAAACACCAACGGGACCACCAGATTGTGGGAGTTGCCTGAAATGCCGAGATCATCTGCAAAATGTCTTCGTATGTGTATTCTGTAGGGTGAGGAATTAACACATTCTCAAAGGAACCCATGACCTAAAACATGTTAAGAATCACTGAGGTGGATTTTGACAAAAGCTACCTTTGCTTCCCTGCTCACCAGCTCAGGCCAGGCTTTGTGATAGTCATTGTGGATATTCATAGTATTTCCATTATATCACAATCATTTAACAAAATCTCCATTGTTGAAAAGCTAGACTCCTTCCAATTCTTCACTATTATAAACAACACTGAGTGAATATCCTACCCTTGCAAAGTTATCTTTATCCACCTCTCCCGTTCTTTTCTTAAAAGAGATTCTAAGAAATGGAATTAGTAGGTCAAAAATATGAATGTACTTGGGTGCCCGCATGACTCAGTTGGCTGGTGTCTGACTGTTGATTTCAGCTCAGGTCATGATCTCACAGTCGTGGGATTGACCCCTGTGTCAGTCTCCATGCCCAGTGTGGAGCCTGCTTGGGATTCTCTCTCTCCCTCTCTCTCTGCCCCTCCCCTGCTCATGTGCATGCTCTCTAAAAAACAAACAGGAAGGAAGGAAGCAAGCAAGCAAGCAAGCAAGCAAATATGAATGTACTGATCCTCAAGCTGCTTTCTGGAGAGCTGTTTGAATTTACACTTCCATGAACAACATATGAGATAAACATTGTCCTTTCTGTTGACAATTCCAGTAAGGAACAAACCATTTCCCATCTCCTTGAGGCTTACTGGATTACCTGATCAATAACCCAAAGAAGGGCAACCCAAGACAAATTATTAGTATGACCACTTCCAAAATGTACTGAAGTTGGGCCAAGTTTGACCTTGAATTTCCTTCTCCTTGCCACTCTCACATTCCATCCTTATGACTCAACCCATGCATTATGTTAGGTTTTGAAAAGGAAAGAGGAGATCCAAAAATGGCCATGTGTTACTTCTGAAATATAAATGAAGAGGCATGAGTTTTGCAAGGGCAGAGAGAAAAGACAAATGAGTATGATATGATATCAAGAGAAGAAAAGCAGGTACCCACAAGAAGGGCATTCTGAGGCTGCCTTCCCTCACTGAGAGGTAGAAGCTGGTCCACAGACCACCTGAGCAGAGTCCACGGCTCTCTCTCTTGCCAGAAGACAGCCCTGGCCCGACTGGAGTTCCTCCAGGCCTTGTGCTTCCAGTTACAACTGTAGTCAATCAGTTGCTAATGACTCCTCCACTTACTCTCAGAGGCACGGAAATCAACCTAGCAAACAGGATCACAGCCCTCTACCTCTGTGCGTGACATTGGCCAAGTTATTGTCCCCGTCCAGGTCTGTCCTCTGGTTTGCAAAATAAGAAGGTCCCACCCAATAATGTCAAACAGGGATATCTGAGTCAGCAATAGCTACTACACAATCACAACTGTGATGTATCACAGTGTCTCTAAAAGCACCCACAGTTATTGCACACTTTCATGGGGGCCCCTCTGGGCTCTGGGGCCAGCAGAGGAGACTCTTAATTGCCCTGACCTCTCCTTCTTCCCTGCCATGGAGGGGAAAGTTCTCATGTGAGCTCATAAACAAGACCTTGTGCTTTGTCACAGGCTCAAGTTCACTCTGCCTCTTAACAGGATCCCTCTCATCACTGTTTGGCATGGCCTGCTTGGTACAACTTGGCACCTGACAGAACTCATAAGTGCAGGAATCTACAGAATGCTCATTCTAGTGGGCTTAAGTGTGGCAGCAAATCCTTTGACGTTCTTCCCATTAACAGGTAGGGACCTATGTGCCTTCCCTTGAACCTGGGCAAGCTTATTTCTGCTTTGACAAGCAGAGTATAGTTAAAATGACACTGCAGGACTTCAAGGCCAGTCACTGTTTCTTAACCTCTTTCATTCATTATTGTCTCCCTAAAAAGCCTTTCAGACATTACTTTTCCCTAATCACTTCCCTACTTCCATAATATTTTAATGATACATATATATTTCTTATACTGTATGTACGTCTATTTTTTTACATAAAAAGAGTAATATTTTTTCACACTTGCCCACAGACCAACTTTTATCCCCAGAGGACAGTATCACCTCTGTTAAAATGCACAGCTTAGGTCATAAAAGGCCATGCAACTTCCCCTCAGTTCTCCTGAAACTTGTCTTGGAGCCTTTAGATGCCATGTATGAAGTCTGACTACCTAGAGGATGCCATGCTGGAAGTCAAGCTGGAAAAACAATATAGACAGAAAGATGCCCAATGAGTCCAGCTATGACAACCATCAGCCATTTGAGTCTTCCTGGCCCATGTGATGAAGAAGCCTGCAAGACAATGCCAGCTCCAGCTGCCATCTGACTACAATCACGTAAGAGATCCCAAGCCAGACTCACCCAGCCTAGCCAACCCCCGGAACCGGAGAGGTAATATCAAATAAATTATTATTGCTGTTTAAGCCACTATGCTCTGAGATACTTTGTTATTCAACAGTGAGGAACCAGAGCACTTACAACATACCAAAAGTTACCCTAAGAATTCAACATTAATTTATTTTGCCTTCACAACACCCTGTGAGGTAAGTATACACATTTCACCGATGGATTCAATGCTGGCAACTCATCCAAGAAAACTAGAGGTATGGGCGTGTGGGTGGCTCAACTGGTTAAGTGTCTGACTCTTGATTTCAGCTCAGGTCATGATCTCTTGGTTGGTGAGTTCAAGCCCCACTTGGGGCTCTGTACTGATGGTGTGGAGCCTGCTTAAGATTCCCTCTCTCTCTCTCTCCCTCTCTCTCTCTCTCTCTCTCTCTCTCTCATGCTCTCTCTCTCAAAATAAATGAGGAGGAGGAGGAGAAGAAAAAGAAAGAAGTAGGAGAAAGAAGAAAGAAGACTTGGAGGGCTACACATTGCTTAGAAACGATTGCTCTACACTTTCTTCCAGACATTACCTTCATATAACCTATCATAAACATGATACCTGTGTATACATTATTATATTTAATAAGCGTTTTATTAATCATTATATTCTGGGTACTGTGCTAAGCATTCAGGATACAAAGGTGAAAATCATAGCTCTTATACTCAAGGAACTTGCAACCTAACAGAGGGATTAAAATATCAATTTGGTATAATAGCAGTCAAGATGAGTATAAGTACAGAATGCTAAGGATCACACAAGTGGGGACCCAATCCAGAATGGGGGCCAGAGAGAGGGCAGGGACAGGGAAGGTTTCTTGAAAAAAATGTGACCTCTGACCTGAGTTTTCAAAGGGGAGAAAAGGATTTAATCAAGAGAAAAGACAGGAGGTGGATATTCCAGCAGAATAATAGCTGTGCAAAGTCAAGAGAAAGTCAGGTACATTCAGGGAATCACCAACAATTTTCAGGAATTTGGGCATGTGTGAAGGGAGAGGATGGTGCAAGTTGAGTCCCTCATCTTGGTTTGCCTGAGACTCTCTAGATTTTTTTTATATACTCAATGAATATCTTTTTATTTTTTTAGGGGATCAGTTCCTCTTTTTATTTTTTTAATACAATTTATTGTCAAATTAGCTAACATACAGTGTATACAGTGTGCTCTTGGCCTGAGACTTTCTAGATTTTAAAATGGAAAGCCTCACGTTCTGTGAAGTCCCTCAGCTGGTCACCCCAGGCAGGCCAAAAGAGAGCACAGAATGGGGGAGGTGGAATAGAGATTGGTGAGTGGCAGCTAGGAGGTACTGAGCCTTGCAAGCCATGCTAGGGCGGTTTGGACATTATCCCCAGGATAAATAGGAGACAACGAAGAAACATAAGCAGGTCTGGTGATTTGATTATTTAACAGAGAATTGGGGTTGAGCCAGAACTGAACCTGAGAACTACCCCGTGCGCTCTGAACACAACTGTCTCTTCGCTTCCCTACTGGCGTTCAGGGAACCTTTTTAAACATCATGGGATGTTTGCAGACACAGCACTAGATGCCTACGTGCACTCCCTGGCTGACACAGAGCCCAGAATCCTATGGAAGAAACCATGACTCTAATCCACAACTCCTTCTCTACCGTATACTGCCACATCTCCAACCTTCCAAGAAAGAAAAACAGGAGAACCCAACAAAGACCTTCCTTGACCCCTTGTTCCTCTTCTGCCACTGTCCTATTTCTCTGCTGTCCTGTATGGAAAAAAATTGTTCTGATGATAGTTTATTCCTGATGTCTCCAAATCCTCACCTCCCATTCTCTTCTCCACTTCTGAGAATCAATCTTTTACCTTCAAATTGGCCTGTTATACTAATAATGCTCACTCCAAAGTTGTCACCAAGTTCCATACTGCTGCACCCAGTGGGTGATTCTGCCCCAACCCACCCACTGTCAGCAGCACTCGACACAGGTAATGACTCCCTCCTTTTTAAATGTTCTCCATAAAGTTTAATAGTTGTCTGCGTAGACATCTTATATAACTTGTTAGATTTATTCCGAAGTATTTAATACATTATGCTACTTTAAAGGCATAGTTTAAAGGCATTTTTAGGTTTTATCTTTGTCTTAGTACGAAGAAATACAATTAATTTTTACATGTTCAGTTGTATGCAGCAACCTGGCTAAGTTCATTTTTTTTTCTTTTTTTTTTTTTTTTTTGGTGCAAAAAGGTGGTTTTATTAAAGCATGGGGATAGGACCCATGGGCAGAAAGAGCTGCACTGGGGTTGTGAGGAAGAGTGATTGATTATATACTTTTTTTGTTTGCTTGGTTGGTTTCAGGAGAATTTAGTTAATCATCACTGACATGCAACACCCAGTGCTCATCCCAACAAGTGCCCTCCTTAATGCCCATCGCCCATCTAGACCATCCACCTGCCTCCCCTTTAGCAACGCTCAAGTTTGTTCTCTGTATTTAAGAGTCTCTTATGGTTTGCCTCCCTCTCTGTTTTTATCTTATTTTATTTTTCCTTCCCTTCCTCTATGTTCATCTGTTTTATTTCTTAAATTCCACGTGAGTGAAATAATGTATTTGTCTTTCTCCACCTGACTAATTTCACTTAGCATAATAAACTCTAGCTCCATTCCCATTGTTGCAAATGGCAAGATTTCATTCTTTTTGATCTCCAAGCAATATTCCATTGTATGTATGTATATATATACATATGTGTGTATATATATACACGTACATACATATAGATATGTATATACACATATATATGTATGTATGTATACACACACACACACACACACACACACACACATCTTCTTTATCCATTCATCAGTTGATGGACATTTGGGCTCTTTCCATAATTTGGCTATTGTTGATACAGCTGCTGTAAACACTGGGGTGTATGTGCCCCTTCAAATCAGCATTTTTGTGCCTTCTGGATAAATACCTAGTAGTGCAATTGCCGGGTCATAGGGTAGTTCTATTTTTAATTTTTTGAGGAGCCCCCATACTGTTCTCCACAGTGGCTATACCAGTTTGCATTGCCACCAACAGTACAAAAGGGTTCCCCTTTCTCCACATCCTGGCCAACAACATCTGCTGTTTCCTGAGTTGTTCATTTTAGCCATTCTGACAGGTCTGAGGTGGTATCTAATGGTGGTTTTGATCTGTATTTCCCTGATGATGAGTGATGTTGAGCATCTTTCCATGTGTCTGTTAGCCATCTGGATGTCTTCTTTGGAAAAGTGTCTATTCACATCTTCTGCCCATTTTTTTACTGGATTATTTGCTTTTTGGGTGTTGAGTTTGATAAGTTCTTTTATCAATTTTAGACAGTAACCCTTTATCCAATATGTCCCTTGCAAATATCTCCTCCCATTCTGTTGGTTGCCTTTTAGTTTTGTTGACTATTTCCTTTGCTGTGCAGAAGTTTTTTATCTTGATGTGGTCCCAATAGTTCATTTTTGCTTTTGTTTCCCTTGCCTCCAAAGACATGTTTAGTAAGAAGCTGCTGCAGCCCAGGTCAAAGACATTGCTGCCTGATTTCTCCTCTAGGATTTCGATGGTTTCCTGTCTTACATTTAGGTCTTTCATCCATTTTGAGTTTATTTTTGTGTCTGCTGTAAGAAAGTGGTCCAGGTTCATTCTTCTGCATGTTGCTGTCCAGTTTTCCTAGCACCACTTGCTGAAGAGACTGTCTTTATTCCATTGGATATTCTTTCCTGCTTTGTTGAAGATTAGTTGGGCATACCTCTGTGGGTCCATTTCTGAGTTCCCTATTCTGTTCCATTGATCTATGTGTCTTTTTTTTGTGCCAGTACCATACTGTCTTGATGATTACAGCTTTGTGATACAGCTTGAAGTCCAGAATTGCAATGCCTCCAGCTTTGGTTTTCTTTTTCAACATTACTTTGGCTCTTCAGGACTTTCTGGTTCCACCTATTAATTCTAATAGAATACCTCTGGATTCTTTTGGGTTATATGATTATACAATTGTTTATAAATTACCACTGCATTGTTAAAATTCAGTCCAAGGTTGAATGAAAGTGGTGATGGTAGATAGATTTGTTTGTTCCTACCCTGAAAGAGAATACTTTCAATATCTGACCAATAAGTCAAATTCTTGCTATTGGTTTTATGTAGATGCTCATTATCAAATTAGGAATTTATAGTTCTAGTTTGCTGAGAGTTTTGTTATGATTGGATGTTGAATTTTATAAAATGTCTTTTATGCATTTATTGAAGTGCTCATAGTTTTTTATGTTTTGTCCTTTGTTCTATATTTTTAAGTTTATTTTGAGTGAGGGAGGGAGGGTGGGAGTGAGCATACATGTGTAGGAGGGGCAGAGAGAGGGCGGGTGGGGGGGGGGAGAGAGAGAGAATCCCAAGCAGGCTCCACACTGTCAGTGCTGAGCCTGATATGGGACTCAAACCCATGAACCATGAGATCATGACCTGAGCCAAAATCAAGAGTCAGATGCTTAACTGACTGAGCCACCCAGGCACCCCTTGTTTTTTGTGTTAATAATGTCATAAATTCATTGGTTGATTCTAAATGTTAAACTATCTTTTTATTCCTGATATAAACCCAACTTGCTCACAATGTATTGTCCTTTTTATTTTGTACTAGATTCAGTTTGCTAATATTTTATGTTTTTCTTTTGTCTTTTTTCTTGATTACCCTTGCTGGGAAGTTACCAATTTTATTAAGATTCAAGGGGCTCCGTAGATGTTTCTACTATATATCTGTTTTCTATTTTACTGATTCACAATTTTTAATTTTTATTTATCTTCTCAATGTTCCTTGGACGTAATATGCTGTTCTTTTCAGAGCTTTCTGAGATGCAAACATAAATCATAGATTTTTTTCAACTTTTCTTCTTTTTCTGAGATATGCCTGCTGTGTTATAAATTTCCTTCAAGCATAGTTTGAGTTTAACAATTTGGATGTCATATTTTCATTGTCATTAAGTTCAAAATATTTTCTAATTTCCATTATGATATTTTTTTGGTTTTGTAGATCATTTTGTAGTGTATTGCTTAACAAACAACAGAATTACACATTGTTATCAAGAACACAGAGAACCTTTACCAAAATAGAATATTTGGCCACAAAGCATACCTCAACAAATTTCACTGGATTGAAATTACACAAAACATATTCTTTGACCACAGTGAAATTAAGCAAGAAATCAATAATACGCAATTATGGCTGGAGATTTTAAGATACTTGTCTCTGTAATTGATAGAACAAGCAGACAAAAATGAGGAAGCTTAACTCCTAAGCATTTGGAAATTTCTAGTCATCTTTTCTTTATTGAATTCTTGATTAATTTCACTGTGGTCAAAGAATATATTTTGTATAATTTCAATCCAGTGAAATTTAGGAACAAATTTAGATTTGTTATATATTCCTACTGAAATATCTTTTGTTACTACAACACTTTTTCTTTGTGTCTAGTAATATTTTTAGAGTCTATTTTGTCGGGTGTTATCAGTACACCAGCATTTTTTTTTGTTAGGATTCTCATAGTATGTCTTTTTCTACCCTTTTTCATTTAGCTTTTCAATGTCTTTACCTTTAAGGCATATTTCTTATAAGCAACATATAGTTAGTGTCTTTTAAAAATCTAGTCTAGTTATATTTGCTTGTAATTGAATATTTAGTCCCTTTACATTTAGTGTAATCCCTGATATACTGGAGTTAAAACTATTTTTTCACTATTTGTTTTATATTTGTCTCCTCTGTTTACTGTTCAATTTTTATCGTGGTTTCTTTTCTTCTTCTGAATTACTCAAATAATTTTTTATTATTTTACTTTCTTCCTTCTATCAGATTCTCATTTATATAACACTTTAGTATTATTTTAGTGATTACCATAGAGATTACAATATGTATGCTTGACTTATTAAAATCTACCCATATTAGGACATTATCGTGGCTTGGACAATGCCAGTATCTTCTAACACTTTCACTCTATTTGCCTATCTCTTGACTTTTGTGGCTACTTCACCATGTATTTTAATTCTATTTATATTTTAAACCCCACAAGGCATTACTACTATTATTGAATTTGACAGATTCACTTAGATTCACCATAAATAAACCCTTTCTGATTCTTCCTAGATACCGATCTTCCATCCAAAAGTATTCTCCTTTTGCTTTAATATTCCTTTTAATGCAGTTAAGTTTTTGTTTTCTGAAAATTTTTTTATTTTGTCTTAATTTCTTAAAGATTTTTTTGCCTTGTATAGGAATGGAGGTTGACATTTATTTCTTTCAATAATTTAAATATGTCATTCCATTGCCATCTACTGTCTATCATTTCTGCTTAGGAATTGACCATTGGTCTTATTGCTTCTTTAAAGTAAGGTATCTTTTTTCTCTTGATGCCCTTAAGATATCCTCTGTATTTGGTTGTGAATATTCTTTATTATGATGTTCCCAGAGTGGTTTTAGTGCCATTTATCTTGAGTTTTATAGGGTTTCTTAAATTGGGGACTTGATGCTTTTGAGGGGTATAAAAATTTTTCAGTCAGTATTTTCTTCAAATATTGTTTCTGCTCTACACATTCTCTTCTCTCTTACTGTGATTTCATTTACACATGTTTGACCTTTTCAGCGTGTCCCACATGTCTTTTAACCTCTTTTCAGCATTTGTCAATCCTTTGTTCTCTTTGCACTTCACTCTAGATATTTTCTACTCACCTCCCTTTCAGTTTACTAATTCTCTTTCCTACTGTGTCTAATCTACTGTTAAACTTACCTACTGAATTCTTAATTTCAGTTCTTTTATTTTTAAGGTACAGCATTTCCACGTACTTTTTAAAATATACTCTACTTCTTTGGTAAAATTCTTCACATTTTCTTCTGTTGTCTTGAAAAAATGAACCATAGTTATGTGAAAGTCTGTGTCTGAAAACTCCATATTTGGATCACCCATAGATCTGTTTTTCTTGTGATATTCAATCATTTGGTCCTGTTTCCTATCATGTGCAGTAATTTATTAAATGCCAGACATTGTGAAAATGAAAACTGTAGAGACTCAGTGTAACTGCTGAAACTTCTGCTTACCTCTTTAATCTCTTAACAATTGCTTTGCACTTGTTTGTTTCCTGAGTCTTGCCCCACACATGTACAGATTAGGAGTTTGACAATTGCATTAATGTAAAATTGTAATACACTTTTGAGCTCATTTTTTTTCTGTGATTTCCTCTTTTCTAGGACATTGGTTCTTCTAGTCCCAACTGTCTTGGCACCAAAAAGTCTAACTCCTTTCTTTTCATGCTATCAAAACTGCTATAACTTCAGGCCATCTCTCTCTGCTCAACTTCTATTCCCCTCTTCTGTGAATCAGCAGAGCGGGGAAAGCAGGGATAAATGCAGGACTCATCTGAATGAGATTTTCTTCTCTCCAGGCTTTGGTCTCTTAAGTCCTGGTTACCTTGATTGCTTCCTGGTATCTTTAGAAGGATTTTACCTCTCTTTTTGGTGCATTTTATCTGGTTTTATCATTATTTTCAGAGGGAGGGGAGGGCTAATCTATCCATGCTACTCCAATGGAATCAGAAGTTCTACATTACTTCTTTAAAACTTCAGAACAATCCTGTGCAATAATTATCCTCATGCTATAGATGAGAAAGAGAGGCATAGGGGCTTTAAATTATTTCACAAGAAAAAAAAAACACATCGAAATAGGAGTGCTGAGTTGTATTTCAAGGTCCATGTTCTTTCCAATCTACACTGATACCTCACCCCCAGTTCTCTTTGGATAACATCCAGAACAAAGGAACCGAGCTGAAAAACAAGGATAAAGGACAATTTTTCTGCACACTAAGATCCGCTCTTCTTTCCACCTCCTCTCTGATCCTCACCAACAATAGAGAGCCAACCTATATTTCTGAAGTGGGAAACTACTGAATAATTCATAAGACAGGAGGGCTCCTAGCTCAACTCAACCTTGGATGAATTGTCTTTGTGGCCCTACTGAGATGAAGAAAAATATTTTCCTTGTTCAGTAAATGTGGTTCAAAGAGAGGATTCATTAAGGAAGACGCAATTTAAACACATACATTTTTCTGACTACCACCACACTTTCAACGGAAGGTGACGCTTAATAGAGTAGAGATGCTTTAATCTCTCTGCATACTGACTTCCTAAATTTAAAAAACACACAACGTTGCCACTAACATTTTAAGGAAGATAGGTGGATACATCCATACACACTTCATTTTAAGTGTCTGTCCTTAAAAAGGCATCTGTTATTGACTGTAATAGTGTGAGTCATAACAAAGGCATTTATATTCATGTAGATATAATCTACACTTCCACAGGTGTCCAAGTGTAATGTACAATTGCCTAATGAACCCTTAAAATAAAATGCTGCCAATGAGAACTGAGTTTGCCTCTCCTATAAAGAAAATGAAACTCCATCAGGCTGGCAAATAGGAACTTCGGCTTCCTAGATATTTTTAATATGATGGCTTTCTTACTACAATTTCTGCAGGGCATAATATATAGGAAAATAATGTTTCTCCTTTGTGATTACATTACCATATGGAGTAATTTGTCTTGACGGGGAGGTCATTTCATCTGATGAGTTCTTGAACAGTGAAATGGAAGCTTGGTTCTATGACAGCAAAGGACAGATTGACTTATTAAAGCGGTTACATTATGGATTTTTATTAGTCTATTTCGTGTTCCTCCCTTATAAGATCAAAAGCACGAATGCGTTTGGTAAGTCCATCAGGAAATATTAGGGATAAAAATTAGACGGAACAGTCATTATTACAAATGGGAAAATCATCTGGAAACTAAGATTCTAGAGGCCAACTCTAAGAAGTCTCACAAAGATAGAATTTGGAGAGCAGAACAGATGGGATGTGAGTATTAATGCAGGAATCAGCCCCATAAGAGCAACAGCCAAAGTTTTATAAAAATCACTCAGGCGTCTGAATTCAGGGCAGGTTGCAATAGACTGAACAAAATTAATTGTCCTGGACATCTAAACCCAGAGGAAAAGTGACCCAAATCTAGCAGAGACTTCCCAAGCACTCTAAGAAATGTTGTTTTCATTTTTCATCAAAACACCTTGCAAAATCTGGGCTTATTGTGACTGTGCTCATACGTATCCTCTTTGATTTATTTTCATTCAGCAAGTCTTGGCTGAACCCTTTGTTGTGCTAGGACCATAAAAATGTTCGGACATGAGTTCACGGTCTGGTAGGGGAGACATATGCATCAACACCATCTGATGGTGTGGGTGTAGTAAGGCCTATTTAAAGAAAAAAGAGCAGGGGCGCCTGGGTGGCGCAGTCGGTTGAGCGTCCGACTTCAGCCGGGTCACGATCTCGCGGTCTGTGAGTTCGAGCCCCGCGTCGGGCTCTGGGCTGATGGCTCGGAGCCTGGAGCCTGCTTCCGATTCTGTGTCTCCCTCTCTCTCTGCCCCTCCCCCATTCATGCTCTGTCTCTCTCTGTCCCAAAAATAAATAAATGTTGAAAAAAAAATTAAAGAAGAAAGAGCAATGACCATTCACTCACTCATTCATCACTATTTAGTGAGTGCCTACTATTTGCCAAGATCTGTACTCAGCACTGGAGACACAAGAGTGTCCTTGGGTAGTTATAACTTTAGTAGGGGAGACACAGGAACAACATAAAGTCGACATTATGGTTCAAGCTGCGAGAAAGTACTGTCAAGTGTCCACATGTAGCTCTTTTCTGCAGCACGTTGGCCTAAATCCCAGAGGAAAGACTGGACCCCCACCCCGCTGATATCTCGAGCTCCTTCTGGTGCAAAGTGTTCTTAGAACAAAGAGGCTTTTTTCATGTGCTTGGTCTGGGCTGTGATGAAGTACCCCTGGGTTCTGAATAGTGATCTGGACATGAGACACAATCAATCATCCCAGCATCCACCACCTGCCTTTCCGAGAAAGTGGCAAAGTTCCTCAAAACACATTTGGATGTAGGGCAGGGCAGCTGACTCAACCTCTATCCTGAATGGTGCTCTATGATCTATCCTCCTATTGTAGGTTCCCACCGTCAAATCTATAAGGACAGAGCCCCTGTTTTCCTTACTACTATATACCTAAAAGCTAGCGCAGTGCCTAGAATATAGAACATATTCAATAAATATGTGTCAAATAAATGAGGAAAACAACAACAAAGTAAGGTAAGAAACATGTCAAGAGTGGGTGTATCTGCTTTCTGTAGCTGCCATCACAAATTACCACAAACTGGACAGCTTAAAACAATGGGAATCTATTCACTCACAAGTTAGGAGGCCAGAAGTCCCAAATCTGGCAGGAACTTACTCCCTCTAGGAACTCCTCAGGGGGATCTGTCCCTTGCCTCTTAAGCTTCTGGTACTCCTGGAGTCCCTTGACTTGTAGCTGTATTCCTCCAACCTCTGCGTCGATGATCACATTGCCCTCTCCTCTGTCAAATCTCCCATGTGTCTCTTATAAGGACACTTACTGGATTTAAGGACCACCCAGATAATCTCCATCTCAAGATCCTTAACTTAATTGCATCTTCAAAGACCCTTTTTCCAAATAAACTCACATTCACAGGTTCCAGGAATTAGATGTGGACATCATTCAACACACTATAGCTGGCATCTGTGAACTGGAATTGTAAACAGTTCCCTACATGGATGTAAAACTTTCCCTAAATAATAAAAGGGGTTTGCTGTGCCTAGCCTGTTTGTGTACAAACAATACGTCTTACTCTGAATACCTACTCTCCTTCTGGGAGTCTAGAACTTTGCCACATGCTAGGCATCGAATACCTATGCAACCATCCCCCAGGAAAACCCTGGACACTGAGTCTCTGATGGGTTTCCCTGCTAGAAAACATTTCTCACACGTTATCACAGTTCAATGCCAGAGGAATTGAGCACATCCCGTGTAACTCTACTGGGAGGGGACTCTTGGAACCTTATGCCTGGCTTCCACCAGACTTTGCCCCATGCACCTTCTCCCTTTGCTAATTTTGCTTTAGAGCCTTTTACTAAGTCACAGCCATGAATACAACTACACGCTCAGTTGAGTGAGTCATCCTAATGGATCATCAAACCTGGGAGCGGTCTTGGGGGACACCTGACACAGGGGGCGTTTAGGCCACTAGGGAAGGCTTCCCTGAAAAGGCAGTATTTGAGCTGAGAGCTGGGATGATCACACAGCTCATTAGTGGTAGGGCCAGTGCTGAAGGTCAGTTTCCGCAAAACGTGGCCACATCCATCCAAGTGCACTCATGGTGAGTTACAGGACAAGAGTTTCACAGGGAGATTACACACCAAGGCGCGGTGGGGGTTTAAACAGCAAAGAATAAGGCAGAGTCCTCTGGGGCTAGCAACAGTGGAAAACTGAATCACTCAAAGGCCTGAAAGGCAAGGACAGAGTGCTTGCCAGGATCCAGAAAAGGGCTGTATGGAAGGGACTGCCTGGCCAGAACCAGAGTCCACGGCCACCTGGTAAGAAGGGAGCCAGGTAAACAAATACTCAGACACCTCACTCTCCTCTGATCCTCTGCCAGTGTCTCCAGTGACCAAACCCGAATGGAAGCCTAAGAACAAGGAAGTCATTGCATGTGCTCAGCCCTCCTAGAGCACAAATCAGGGCGAGGAAGGATGGGCAGGGGATGGAGAGGGGTGAGCAGAAAATACGCAGCACAGCGGCAATACGGGTCCTTATCTTCACGGGGCTGATATAAAAATTAAGTTAGGTGGTACACATAAAGAGAGGACTTAGCACACAGTACGGGATGATTCAGTATTGCATCACTCTTTTACAGATGATCATGACGAAGATGAAGGAGAGGAAGAAAAGGAGGAGGAGGAGAGGGTGGGGTGAGGAGGTGGGGATGGAGGAAGAGGAGGAGGTTGAGGAAGAATAAGAGGAGGAAGAAAGAAGCTCCTGGAAAGCAAGAATTCCTTTATTGTTGTTATATCTGCAGCATCTAAAACAGGTCCTCGCATGTGTAGAGACTCAGTAAACATGTTAAATTAATGAATCATGTAAGGATTTGCATATCCAGATTCTAAACCCTGACTCAACGCAGAGACTTGGCCTTAGAGACACAGAACAAGCAGGAGACGTTAGCCAAGCACCTTAATTTTATAGGTGGTAACTAGAGCCCAGAGAAGGAAAGCAACTTTCCCAAAGACACACAGTAAATGTGACAGTGAGTGTGACAGTAAGTCAACGTGTGTAGACTGGAAGAGGCAAGGACAGTACCCACATGTTCTGATTCCAGTCCAGCTCCCTTCAAATAAAACCAGCCTGCCTCTGGTGAATTCGCTGCCTCTGAGAATTCCAACTCTGCAGCCAAGGGATGATCTGGTTCTCTCCTACCTCCAAGAGCGTCTCTCAGAGGAAAAGGCTCAGGGTCTGCCTTCTGGGCACTCTAGCTGATCCGTGTTGGTGTTACAGAGGAATCACATGCCTCACAGCAGATCAGGGAACCTCTGGAGTGGCCTACGTACCTGCCTGACGCCCCTCAGCACTCAACCCTGACTGTTGACCTAATAGCAATTGACAGCTGACCTCCTCTTAATCTTTTTAAAAAATTTTTTTTAATGTTTATTTATTTTTGAGAGAGACAGAGAGACAGAGCACGAGCCGGGGACGGGCAGAGAGAGAGAGGGAGACATCGAATCCGAAGCAGGCTCCAAGCTCTGAGCTGTCAGCACCGGGTCTGACGCGGGGCTTGAACTCACAAGCTGTGAGGTCATGACCTGAAGCAAAGTCAGACGCTTAACTGACTGAGCCACCCAGGCGCCCCTGAACTCCTCTTAATTAAACAAAAGTATTTGAGATCATCCTCATACCTCTGTTTATTTCAAAAGCTGGGTGGCGTTTCACACAGGAATACCAGTTTGTGATTTACTGGAGGCTTCTTTGGAGCTTGCTGTCTTTTTCTTCTTGAATTTTATCATTTACTGAAATATTCTCTCTTCCCTTTGCACATGCCCCGTCCACTCTGATTTAACAAAAGACAATTCTCTGTGATGCCATATCTCCGGAAGCCATGCTTTGTGAAGTTCTTCCCAAACGAGCCAACACGAAAACTCACAAGACACTCAGTAGACACGCGTCCCTTAAATCAGAGAATCACAGTGCATCTTGGTCTGGCCATCCAGGTGCGGGAAGATGCCAAGAGCGCTGTCTGAGCCCATACTGAGGATGCACGCATACGTGACCACAAAACGTGCAATTACTGACCCCCTGAATCCACGCCCTCTGAGCTCTATCTGTGGTCCACGTGTACACCCGCAATCTGATTCTGATTCTGCGCTCACCCCGGGACTCGCTGCGGCTTGAGCAGTGTTCGCGAAGGCAAAGAAAGCAGAGATTCCAAAGTCACATGCAGGCATCCATTTGTTCTCTTCTACACTCAGGTCTGCTCGCTGTTACCTCCCTCTTAGGCCACGAGAATACGCCTGAGCTGGCCACGGGGAGGAGAGCGGCGTTGGGTTCCAGCCAAAGCCATCCTCGATCGGCTCCCGGCCAGCCCCCTCCCAGACACGTGAGGAGTCTAGCAGTGAGCACAGAACCTCCCCACTGAGCCCAGCCTCAACGGCTCACCCAGAAGTAAGTTGAGCAGACGCTTACTATTTGAAGGCACAGGCCTTGGGGTGGTTTGTGGTGGCAGACAGCTGATACACTAAATACGTCACCCTTCACTTTCCTGCGAATCCGTAATGAGGTCTGAGTCAGCACTGGCACGCTCAGCTCCCATTATAATCATCAGAATCAGAAGGTCTTTCTGCCTGAAGTTCTCTTTTTTCATTATTGAGTACTTTCATTGGCTTGGACAGAAGCTATGATCCCATGAAAGAGCTAAAAATGGCCTATTTTGAGATAAAAACTAGAGGCGGCCGGCATGGGGGCCATGCCAGTAAATCAGAGCAGAAATACAAACCAGGCAAAACCCTGCACTTTCTGTCTCTCAGAGAAACTCTTTGTGACGAATGGGCATCGCTCCCACAACAGAAGACATCTTGACATTCTGGTTAAGGAACATGGACGTCCCTTGAAAAAGAATCATCTTTTTTTTTTTAAATTTTTTTAAAGTTTATTTATTTTGAGAGAGAGCATGAGTGGGGTAAGGGCTGCAAAAGGCGGGGAGAGAGAGAGAGAATTCCAAGCGGGCTCCACACTGACACAACACAGAGCCCAACGCAGGGCTCAAACTCATGAACATGAGATCATGGCCCAAGCCAAAATCAAGGGTCGGACACTCAACCGACTGAGCTACCTAGGTGCCCCGAAAAAGAATCATCTTAAGAGGTCATATCACCCCTCCCCCACCCCTGAGCAGCATCACATCTGATTCACTGCCTACAGATAGTGGCAGGTGCCACACGATGGCCCACAATCCACCTGTTCTTTTCCCAAAGAGTAAAGACTTGGGACCATGACTCGGCATATCTTCCAGGGTTGTCACAGGGTTAGAAGAGGTGCGGACGGGCTTAGACATGGCCTGGCACATAGGACACCCTTAGAAAACAGGAGCTATTATTAGCCCTCGTCAGCACTCCGCTAACATTTAATGCCTTCATCATTCCCTCACAGACATCACTTTCCCCCTTCAGAAGAGAGACCAAGAGCAGATGGTATTTGGAATATTCCTTCTGCTGAAAAACCAAGAATATAATTATTTGACTTTTAAACCTTTTTTTCTAAATTAAACATTCCTGGAATCTAGGACACAAGCGACAAACAAACAGGAACATGAGTCCACTCAGCAGAGTGAAATTTTCCTTGGCATTAAATAAACCAAAGTGTACATCTATCTTCGGCATTTGCCAACCACATGCCTTTAGGCAAGTTACTTAACCATCCTATGCTCTTGGTTTCTTCTCCTCTAAAACAGGAGTTGCTGACCCCCCAGGATCATTTTAAGAACCAGTATTTATTAGCTAACACTGGCCTCCATATTTGAATTCAAAAGACAATGCCATGCAAAATTCTCAAATCACCCATGGAACCTACCTGAAGTTATTTATCTGGTGTTGTGGTGCTTAGAGCACATGCACTAGTCATCTTCTGTCATCCAATGAAGACTGATGTCATGCAAAGCCTCAGCCTGGAGAACTGACCGGGTCGCAGGTGAGCCAAGGTTTAAACAGGGCAAAGCATTAAGGCCCATGAAGAGCTGGGAGAGGGTATTCCAAGGAGGGGAGCAGCTGGTGCAGGGAACCGGAGGTAGGAGCAGGCTGGGCCTGCTCACCACTTGGCAGGAAGGCCAGGGTGGCTGCAGCGGAGACAGCAGGGACAACAGTGGTGGGCAGTGCACCCAGAGTGGGGCCGGTGCAAGACCTGGTTATTCCTTGGAGAGACAGGGAAAGCCCTCAGGGCCTTCAGGGCCGGTGAGCAGAGGAGAGAAGTGGTCTGACATGCCTAACTTAGACTCACCCTGGTTGCTCACCACATGAAGAGCAGTCTTGTGGGTGTGAGTGTGGAAAAATGGAAATAGAGAGACTTCTAGTTGTGAGGTTTCTACAATACCCCGAGAAAAAGATGAGGGTAACTTAACGCAGATAAGAGCAGTGGAGGTAGGGAGGAGTGGCTACGTGTTGGGTATATTTTGAAGGTAGAGCCAACAGGGTTTGGTGTTGGGTTGGATGTGGTGCATGAAGGAAGGGGGATCGAGGAAGCCTCCTAGAATTCTGGGTCGAACATAAGCGCCTGTCCCTCCAGAGGGTCTTTCAACCTGCCCCTCCTTCTTGCTCCAATGCTCCTCTCTTGAATCCCCACACGGCCCCTGCCCTTTCCTCCTCCAGGTCTCTGCTCCAGCATCGCTCCATCAGTGAGGCCTTCCTGACCGCCACATATGAAAGAACACCACCCCCTCCCAGTGCTTCCCAACTCCCTTGTGCTGCACCGTTTTCTCCATAACCTGCATCCCTCTGTGACACACTAGATGTTATACATTTGCATATTGTCTGTCGTCTCCCGTATGAGTTTGCCAGGATGGCTATAACAAAAACCACAGAATTAATGGCTTCAAACAACATAAACGTATCGCTTCACAGTAAAGGCAGAGGCTGGAAACTCACGATCAAATTATCAGGAAGGTTGCTTCCTTCTGAGGGCTGGGAGAGAGAATCTGTCCTGTGCCTCTCGCCTTGCTTCTGGTGGTTTAGCTGACAATCTTTGGTCTTCCTTGGCACCACCCTGATCTCTGTTTTCGTGTTCACATGGTATTCTCCCTGTGTGCATGTTTATGTCCAAATCTCCTTTTGTAATGACGTCAGTCCTATTGGTTCAGAAGCCCGCACTACCCTAGTTGACCTTACTTTTTTATCTTATCTTTTTATCTCCCGCATGAGCGGATGAGAGGGGCAGAGGGACAAAGAGAGAGAATCCAAAGCAGGCTCCACACTTAGCACAGAGCCTGATGTGGGGCCCTGATCCCACAACACTGAGTTCATGACGTGAGCCAAAATCAAGAGTTGGATGCCCAACCAACTGAGCCACCCTGACGCCCCTCCAATTGACCTTATTTTAACTTAACTAATTGCATCTGCAACCCTATTTCCATATAAGTTCTAAGGTACTAGAGATCAGGACTTCAACATATGAGTTTTTCAGGGTTCAATTCAACCCGTAACACCCCCCAACTAAAATATAAACTCCATGAGGGCAGGAACTTGTTTTTTTATTTTCTACCATATCTCAAGAACCTAGAAGACTCCCTACCATGTAGCATGTGCCAAATACTGAATAAATGAATGAATAGAGAAGACTGAGAAAGAGAATTTATAGAGGTACAAATCAAGCAACCCACGTGAGGCCTGTTGTTTGAGATGCTTATTAGAAATCCAAGTAGATGTCAAATGACTGACTGCAGAATCTTGGCAGGCAGGTTCTACTGCACTTGTAGAGATGGGAGTCATCAGCAAGTGCCTAGCATTTACTTATTTATTAATGTGTATTTTTGTTTTGAGAGAGAGAGAGAGAGAGAGAGAGAGAGAGAGAGAGAGAGAGAGAGAATGAGCAGGAGAGTGGGAAAGAGAATCCCAAGCAGGTTCTGCACTGTCAGCACAGAGCCTGATGCAAGGCTTGATCCTACGAACACTGAGATCACGACCTGAGCCGAAATCAAGAGTCGGATGCTTGACCAACTGAGCCACCCAGGAGCCCCAGCAAGTGCCTGGCATTTAAAGACACAAGACCAGGTGAGACCAACTGGGGAGAGAGCATCCACCGGGCAGAGGTTGGGAGACAGGGACCAAGGATAGCCCAACACTCTAAGTTCAAATGGAGAGGTGAGCAGGTCAGAGAAAAACAGCACTGCGGTGTCTCATAAGGGGGAGAAGAAAGCATTTCAAAGAGGACACGATCACTTGTGTCAAATGCTGTTAGGAGCCAAGTGGAAGGACTGACCATGGAATTTGGCAAAATAAAGGCGATCAGTGGTCTCAACAGTGGGGACAAGACCCAACCCGGAAGGGCTTGACGAGAGAATGAATGATGCGGAAGTAGAGACGGGAAGTATAGATGATCTTTTCGGGAGTTTGGCTGTCAAGCTTCGTGAAGGGAAGACAGCAGCTGATTGGGTCAGATTTTGGCCGATTTTGGCAGCTAGGATTAAAAAGAGGGGAAGGGGGGAGCTCCTCATGGCTTCTAGCCCATTTTATATCTGAGGGGTCCAAAGAACAAGCTCCAAAGACCTGTTATTTGCAGACCTCACAAACCCCACAAGCCTGTCCCTGCCCGCAGTTCAGGAAAGCCAGAGGCCACGTGCTACAGACCGCTCTGGCTTAAGCCACCTGTCAGATGACCTCAGGAATGGCCTTACAGGTATCCTACCAGGTGAATCTGCAGTCCCAAGATGCCCTAAGAGATGGTATTTTCTCAGTAGCCGCGCTGAATGCCTACACGGCAGCAGACTCCCCATTGCCAGGAACCACCATTAACAGCTTAAAACTAGGCTCGCAAACTAGTCATTTTCTCCAGCAGGAATCGCAGCAGGAAATGGAAACCCTGGGATAGCGGAGCTGGGGGGGGGGGGGGGGTGGGGGCAGGAGGAGGCCCCGAGAGGCCTCCAAGCGTGAGGACCAAGGACCAGCAGCCCCGGGAGGAGCGCTGCTCAGAGGCCGAGGGAGAGGAGTCTCGGGTCCCAGCTCCATGGTTGCCATGGTTTCCGTCCTGCTGCCTGGGGGACCAGTGATGCACAGCTCTGTGCAGGGGAGCCCTGGGAAGGCGCCATGTGCCACACGGCACCCAGCCCCCCTCCCAGAGCTGCCGAGAGGCACGTGCGTCAACGCCAAGGTCACTGGCCCATCTGTGTGGAGGCTGTGTGGGACAAAAGCTGTGCCAGCCTTGGCAGGTGCAGGGCACCAGCTGCATCTGTTCTTGACGGCCGAGAGCAAATCGATTCCTGCTGAGTGAAGCCCGCTCTCCAGTCCAGAAACGGGGTATCTGAACTGGGATCCCAGGGTCCTGGCCACTTGGTAAGCCATCGCTTTGCTCCCTCACCGCACCCCACCCGTAGAGTGGCTATGACACCACCTGGCCTCCACTGTCTGTTACTCCAAACCAGCCGTGAGGCAAAGCACTGTCACTGGCTCCATTCTGCAGAGGGGACAGTGAGTCACGGGAATGCAGAGCAGTGGCCACCAGTCGTAAGTGTGAAGGCAGGATCTGATTGGGAAGGCTGATGCCCCGGCTTCTCCGTTTTCCCACCAGACCACACTGCATCCAGGTCTACACCACCTGATGCCATCAGAGTCAGTTCCAAAAGGTCATTCCAGAAGCTTATTATTGGGGGCGGGCTGGAGGGAGGGAGAGGGAGGTGTGGCTTCTGAAGGCCCATTGAAGTAACCCTTCTCAACATCTTGGCTTCCAAGTCTGGAACGTTTGCGTTCCTTGCGGGGTAGACAGGAGTGGGAGCCTACTACGTTCATGCTGGAACAAGTCAGCACACATTTGCCAACCACCCCCCCAGCCCCATCACCTACAGTGTCACTGGGGAAACTCAGTGAAGGGCACCTGTGACCCTTTGGGCTATTTTTTCAACTTCCTGAGAGTTTAGGATGCCTTCAAAATAAAAAATAAAAACAAAAAACAAACAAGCAAACAAAAAAACCCAAAAACCGAATCTGTGTCACATCTCATCTAAGGGCACCATGGAAAATAAAAAGACAAGTGAGCCCTTCTAAAGTAAGGCTTTCCAGGCTCAAAGTCTGGCTGGGGCAGGGGATGGAGTGGGAAGAGGGAGGGGAAGGCAGCTATACAGACATAGTAGAACATGGTGATTTTTTAATTTTTTAAAAATGTTTGTTTTTGAGAGAGAGAGAGAGAGAGAGAGAGAGAGGGAGGGAGGGAGAGAGGGCGCGCATGAGCAGGGAAGGAGCAGAGCGAGAGGGAGACACAGAATCCGAAGCACGCTCCAGGCTCCGAGCCATCAGCACAGAGCCCGACGCGGGGCTCCAACTCACGAGCTGTGAGATCATGACCTAAGCCAAAGGCGGGTGCTTAAGTGACTGGGCCCCCCAGGTGCCCCTAGAACGTGATGATTTAAAACCCAGACTCCAAGGGCACCTGGGTGAATCCGTCACATGCAATTCTTGATTTCAGCTCAGACCATGATCTCACAGTGGTGGGATCGAGCCCCGCACTGGGCTCTGCACTGAGCACGGAGCCTGATTAAGATTCTCTTCCTCTCCCTCTGCCCCCCTCCCCAACTTGCTCATTCGCTCTCTCTCAAAAATAAAAATAAAATACATTTTTAAAAATAAACACATAAATAAAATAAAACCTAGACTCTAGACCAGCACCATCCAATAGAATTATACTGTGAGCCACAAATGTAACTTTTAAAAAGTTTCCTAAAAGTGTATGTAAAAAGATAAAAAGAAAGCGTGAAATTAACGTTAATAGGCTTTATTTAACCTGGTAGGTCAAAAACATGATCAGATCAGCAAATGATCAGTATAAATGATTACGAGTGAGGTATCTTACGTCCTTTGCGCATTCTAACTTCAAAATCCCGCGTGTATTTTGTCCTTATAGCGTATCCGAGTTCAGCTTGGCCACCCTTCACCGCCCCACAGCTGCAGGCGGTGAGGGCCCACCGCAGGGGACAGGTCAGGCCCACAGGGGGACTTCCTGGGCTCAGATCCTGGCATCACCACTCACCTGCCCTGTTGCCCCAGACAGGTCTAAACCCCAGTTTCCCCTCCTGGAACCCACTCTGGGATGACCAGGTAACTTCACACGTCAGTTGCCACAGGACCCAGCATCGAGCAAGTGCTGTGAGGGCAGAACTGCTCTTCCAGATGATATTAAGAGCAGCCAGAAGCGGAGGCCAAGGGGGAAATGCGAGCAAAGAGCTGCGGGATCCAGGAGGCTCCATGGGGTCCCCTGACTCATCACTGTCCCTAGGAAGATGCTCCTTCCTTACCTCCTTTCCCCATTCCCACTGCTAACTTATCCTTGTCCTGAGCAGTCCCCTACATGAAGAGCAGTTCAGGTGTGTGAATGGAGGAAAAGAAAAGGAGGGATGAGGGAGAGAGAAGCAGGAGAGAGGAGGTGCAGGGCAGCAGGGAGGAGAGGGGACGAGGAGGAAGGGGTGGAGAGGGAGGGGGAGGGGAGGGGGAAGGGAGGGGGGAGGGGAGGGGGGGAAGAGGGGAAGAGGGAAGGGGAGGAGTAGAAGAGGACAGGATGAGTAGAGGAGGAAGGGGCAAGAGGTGGGGGGAAGGAGTAGGTGAGGAGGAAGGAGAAGGAGTGGGAAGGGAGGGGAGGGGGCCGGAGAGGCCTGAGAGAGCCCGACCTTCCGACCTTGCCTCAGCGTCCCAGGGCAGCCACCCCCAAAGGGTCTGATTGAAAATGACAGACACCAGGAGAGACTCAGACCGTCGGCTCCCTTTCTGCTGTACTCTGCCTCCCTCTCCTGGGCTCGGTGTCAAACAACCCCGTGAATCCGGACACGCAGCCTGGCGGGAAACCAGCCGGAATCAGAAACGCTGGGCGCCCCGTGAGATCGAATTCCGAGGGGAGTATTCCACGTTTCGGTGAAGACGTGAACACAGTGCGGCTCCTGCCCCCCCCCCCCCCCGCCCCCGTGACCGCACAGCGCCGTGAATCCGTCCAACCCGGCCCATGTCCGGCACCCGCCATCTCCGGGGCCAGCACTGCAAATACACCCCTGTGCTGCGGGGTGCTCGGTGCCACGCTGGCGGGTCCGGAGTGTCGGGAGGAGGTTCCACCTGAAGCGATGGGGATTGAAAGCTCCCTCTGGAGTAAACACAGGCCCCTGCCTTCCAGCTGCCCAGTGAGTACAGGCTTTGTGCCACCCGTTCCCGCGAGTCTCAAAACAACCCTAGAGGGTTAGCCACCACGCCCAGGAGGCAGTACTGTGACTGTCCCCTGGCCGGAGCCCCCACACTTGCCCTCCCCGTGCCACTCCACGAGCCTGCCAGCAGGCCTCCCTACTTCGACCCTTACCTCCTACGATCTGGGCTCAACACAGAACTCAAAAGCATCCTTAAAAAATGCAAGTCAGATCCTATCCTTCCTCTGCTCAAAACCCTCCCCTGCCCCCACCCATGTCACTCAGTGTGAAAGGTCCCTGTGGGCTCTCTGTCCTCACCCCCTGCCATTCCCCCGCCATCCTCCAGCCTTACAGTGCTGCTCCTCCTGGACACGTCTGCCCCAGGGCCTTTGCACCAGCTGTACCCTACGCACGGGACACGCCTATCTACGCTCCCCACCTACTGACCCCTTGAGTGCTTCAAGTCTCTGTCTAAGTGTCCCCTTCTCAGGGAGACTTCCCTCACCACCCTTTTGCGTGCCACAACCTATACGCCCCTCCCTGAGGCAGACTGACTGCAAAATGGCCCCTGTGGTCTGTCCCTCCTTCTCCCCTGTACCCACATCTTTTGCAATGTCTCTTTTCAGCTCTTCCCTGTAGGATGTGGTCGCCAGAATGCAGCAGAAACGACAGCATCCCTCCAGTCGAGTCTTGCCTATATCTGCTCTCTCAGAACCCTGCTTCTGCCATGACAGCAAGTCTGGGCTGGCCCGCCGGGGGAGGAGTGGCCGTGGGGAACACAGAAGACTTGGCCTGAGGCCGTGCCAGACAGCCAGCAGCCGCGGACGCAGCCAAGACCAGAGAAGTGCCCAGCTGGGCCCCGCCCGAACCGCAGACCCGCAGGGCAATACAACTGTGGGCCAGAGAGCAGCTGCTGTCCAAAGCCAGCAGGTTTGGTGATCGTTACACAGTAGTGACTGACCGATACATCCACCCAAGCACTGCCAACCACCTTACCCTGCTTTACCGTTTTACTCTTTTCCTGTTCTCCACAGCACTTATTACCTTACAACACATTATATTTTTTAATGGCTTTATTTATTTATTTTCAGAGAGAGAGAGAGAGAGAGCATGAGTGGGGAAGGGGCAGACAGAGAGGGAGAGAGAATCCCAAGCAGGCTCCGCACTGTCAGCACAGAGCCTGATGTGGGGCTTGATCTCACCAACTGTGAGACCATGACCTGAGCTGAAAGCAAGAGTCAGACACTTAAGCGACTGAGCCACTCAGGTGCCCCCAACGTACTACAAAACACGTGTTATACATGTTGTTTTTTGTCACTCCCCCTTGACTATATAGAATTGTACTCCCTTGAGGACAGACACGTCTGTTTTATTCACCGGTGCATCCCCAAGTGCTTAGGACAACACAGGGCACATAGCAGGTGCTCAATCAATACAGAAGAAATGAATAAATAATGACTAACACCCGCCACCCCACCATTAATGATACACATAATGATGCACATTAATGATACACATTGTGCCCAGCTCTGTGATCAATGAGCTTATTTAACTTTCACAGCAGTATTATGAGGGAAGCACTCAATCCCCATTTTACTGATAAGAAAACTAAGACCAGAGAGGTTAAGCAGGCATTTCAAAGCTGCACAGCAGGCAAGTCACAGAGCTGAGATGAGAACCTATGTATCTGACTCCAAAGCCCATCCAGTGCACTGTCCTGCCTCCTGCTACCCACCACCCAACACACACACACACACACACACACACACACACACACACGGTCCAAGCAGAAATGCTGAACCTCTTAAAGGAGCATAAAAGCAGGATAGAGAGAGAAAGGAGGGGAAAAGAGAAATTTTCCTGGAGGGGGTGGCAGTTGAGCTAGACTTTAAAGCATAAATAGAATTTTAAGAGATAAGAAGGCAGATAAGAGGTAGTTGTTATTTACTTAGAAAACTCTGTAATCGCCTAGGTAACAGACATACTCTTTTTTTTTTTAATTTTTTTTTAACACTAATTTATTTTTGAGAGAGAGACAGAGAGCATGAGCAGGGAAGGGGCAGAGGGAGGGAGACACAGAATCCGAAGCAGGCTCCAGGCTCTGAGCTGTCACCACAGAGAGGGCTTGAACCCATGAACTGTGAGATCATGACCTGAGCCGAAGTCAGACTGTTAACCGACTGAGGCACCCAGGCGGCCCGGTGACAGGCGCATTCTTAAAGGAGCCAGAGAAGCACAGTTACAGCAGCATCTCACACAGAATGTCCAGGGTCCAAAGATGCTGCGCGCTTGCCGTGAAGAGGGTGCCGCGCATCTGCAGACACCATCAATGGGGGAAATCAGCGGGCATTCGGACGCTGGGCAGCGAAGAGGATCTCAATTCAAGGAGTACTTAGCCAGTGCGCCTGCCGCACCCCCAAAATGCCGTGCTCCCCAAAGCTTCTAGAGAGTAAGGGAGATGGCAGCTAAAACCCTCCTACTCTTCCTTAGCCTCCCTTTCTCACTTCCAGCTTCCAACCTGTTTCTAAATCAGGCTCTTTCTCTCCTGAAAACAGCCCTCCACCTATCTTACACGGTTAAGAGCTTTCTCGAAGATTCAAGCCAAAATTGGTCATCTGTCTCCCCGGCCATCCGAACCCCTCCACCCCGCTGCCCACCTCTCTCTGGTTCGTCACCAAAGCTGACATGAGAGTGATTTTTAAAATACAGATGTTAGGGGCGCCTGGGTGGCTCAGTCGGTTAAGCGGCCGACTTCAGCTTACGTCATGATCTCGCAGTCTGTGAGTTCAAGCCCCGTGTCGGGCTCTGTGCTGGCAGCTCAGACCCTGGAGCCTGCTTCGGATTCTGTGTCTCCCCCTTTCTCTGCCCCTCCCCTGCTTGCTCTCTGTCTCTCTCTCTCTCTCAAAAATAATAAACATTAAAAAAAATTTTAAATAAAATAAAATACAGATGTTACTCTACCCCTTCCTCCTTTAATGACCCGCAGACATCAAGATAAAGTTCCAACTTCCTACCATAAATACACAAGTCCCTGCAAAGTGGCCCCGGGTTGTCTCTTCAGCTTCATCCCCTACAGCCCCAACCCATCCCTGGGGTGTCCCCAGATCCTGCATCCACCCTGCCTTTGGAGAAACTGTTCTGGCCAGTGAGAATGCTCTTCCCCACTTCTCTCTGTTTTCTCATCTAGAAAATGGGCAGAATGGCATCCATCACTCAAAGTGGTCGTAAAAGTCAATGGAAATAATGCAAGTGAGAGTTCTAACCAAGCCTAGCCCAGAGAGCCCCAAATGGCACCAGGGCATCTGAGCCGGAAGGTTGTCTCATGGCTCCTCCTCTGTGTGGGTAAAGCAACTCACCATTCTGAGGAGGGGCTGCCTTTATACACGAGGCCAGAATCCGTCCCATCAACAATACGGAGCCCTCCTAAAGCCCCATAGGACATTCGCCTGCCTCCCTCTCCCAACTCTGGCCTCCCTACCTGTCCTCCCCTTTGCATGCCCCTGCAGCCACACTCCCCGCCCCTCCCTTGCTACTCCTCGTCTTCCCACCGCAGGGCCTTTGCATCCATGGTTCCCACTGCCCAGAATGTTCTTCCCAGATACCCACATGGCTCACTCCCCCACTTCCTTTAAGTCCAGGGGCATAAAACAGGCAGGACATATGCTCGTATGGCAAATACTCCAACAGGGAAATTTTTATTGTGGTTTTGCCCTGAGTTACTACCTCTAGAACTGTTGACTATCAAACAATGAAAACACCGTTTTATGTGTCGGTTTCTGGGTAATTCTAGTAGAGAGAGAGAGAGAAAGAGACAATAAGAGAGATCAAAGTGCACTCCCCCCAGGCACCTCTGACCTTCCTTAAATGATGCCTAAGCACCAAGATTTCCCAGCACACCCACATAAAATAACACCCACGTGCCACTGCAATTTCTGCTCCCCCCACTTAGCGTGGCTTTCCTTCTCTCTGGGATGTGTACCATCACCTGATTATTTTCTGTCCCTCCCCACTAGAAAGTAAACATCATGAAGGCAGAATGTGTGCATGTGTGTGTGTGTAAGTGTGCGTGTGTGTGTGCGTGTGTGTGTGTGTGTGTGTGCATGTGTTGGTTTTGTGGTTTATTATTCTTTATTTTCAGTGGGGTAGAAGCTGGGTTCCTTTCCCTCAAGGCACACTTAGATGCCACACGCATACAAACCCCAGGCATTAAATCATTACACAGAATTATTAAGCAGGAAGACGGGAGTGAGGTCAGGTGTGGAAGAGGGGCCTCCTTCCTCTACCTCTGGGAAGGAGAAAGGCAGGAACTCGGTCTCTCTTGTTGTCTGCTTCATTCTCAGCACCTGCAACATTCCTGGCACACAGTAGGTGCTCAGTAATTATGTGGCCAAAGAAATGAACAGCCGGGGTCGGTGCCCGGGAAAGCGGAGACTAAGTGAACTGGGCTAAAACAAGGCCCACACAGCCCTCCTGTCCTGACGCACCAGGCAGGAGAGGGAAGCTAGAAGAAGGGCATCCCGGGTTTTCCATAAGCCTGGACAGGAGTTCAGACTTCTCCCGGTCACAGCCCCATCGAATGCCCAATGCCTGAAAGGCCACCTTTGGAGACTTTGTCCTCCCCTGAGTTCTTAGATGCACCAGCACAGGTGTGACCCAGATGGGGCCTCTGCAGAAACAACTCTGAGGCTGGGTCCCCCCTCCTCCCCGCAGCGTATTCATGCAATTCACATTCTGGCCACACGAGGTCACCGTAGCTGCACGTACCATCAGAGATGGCCCTCTTCAGGGAGTGAGTTTGTTCTGATTTTCAGTAAGTCTTTGAGGCCGGAGCAAGTAGGAAAATGCAGTCTGTAAGAACAGCGTTGGGGCGGATTCTAGAATTCCTAGAACATACGTGACCTAGGTGTGTCTTTATAAAGGCAGTAGATACAACCAAAGAAAAGTGGGCTCCCAAGTCGGGGCATCTGGGTTAGGATCCCAGCCCCACCTCCTTGTGTGATCTTGGTTTCCCTTTCTGCAAAATAGGATAATAAGAGTGCTTTCCTCACAGGGATTTTGTGAAGATTAAAACAGTGATGCACACAGAACTCTCCAGAATAATGCCAGCATAGACTCAGACAGAAGTTGTAAAAGTTAACTGCTTATCATCACTTTTTCTCCCCTTCTCTAAGCCCGATCTATAATGATAAATTTTATGATTAAATTTTGTGATTAATGGCTTTTTTCCTGTTGGACTGTAACCTCCATGAAAGAAAAGACAGTTTATATATTTTTAATTTAAAAAAATTATTTTAATGTTTATTTATTTTTGAGACAGAGAGAGACAGAGGGTGAGCATGGGAGGAGCAGAGAGAGGGGAAGACACAGAAACTGAAGCAGGCTTCAGGCTCTGAGCTGTTAGCACAGAGCCCGACGCGGGGCTCGAACTCACAAACCGCGAGATCATAACCTGAGCTGAAGTCAGATGCTTAACCAACTGAGCCACCCAGGCACCCCTATTTTTAATTTTTTATTGTGAAAAATTTCAAATATACATAAAAGTGGAAAGAATAGCCCGTATCTGTTTCTATCATGGCCCCCACCCCCGCTCCCAGAACACTGCCTGGCACGTAGTAGGCCTTCAACACATGATTTCCTGCCTACCTATTAGGTGCTATTATAAGCCAGGTCAGTGTCGAGCACCAGGGCTAAAACAGCGAATTAGACCCAGGCCCTGTGCTCGAGGAGCTCAAAGTCTGGTGAGAAAGGTGACTTAATTTGGCCATCTCCTGGCGTAGGGGTGAACTAATGGAGGGTATTATGGGGAATCTCACCTCGTCAGGTGAGGTTTCCTGGAAGAAACGTCTATGCTGAGAACTGACGGGTGTATAGGAGCTAACGAGGTGAACAGGGTAGGGGAAGAGCCTCCTAGGCAGAGGAAAGAGCAAGTGCAAAGGCCGCATGGGGGCACGGCCATGTCCAGTAGGCAGTGGAACTGACTGCCAATTGACTGTTCCATAGGACTCACTCTATTGAGGCATTTTCCAGGCTGTTCTGGGGACTGAAAAGAGAGAACCAATCACGAATCCTGCCTGTTACTCCTGCCCTGACAACTCGCAGCCCATCCAGACCCTCTCACGGTGAGGTCGGCCATGGTCCCCACGGTGGCCTCCTGTCCCATCGGTGTTTCTAGTCACAGTGGGCCTGCACCAGCTCTGGGAGGGCAGAAAGCTGAGCCAGTGGGAAGAGCCAGGAGACACGGCAGCAGGGGGACAGGTGGAGCCGGGCTGAGGACCACCATGGGGGAGGCTGCGCAAACGGAAAGAAAGGACGTGGGTGGGGCAAGGCCAGAGGCAGGAGCAGCAGGGCAGGTGTGACCTGGGGCAGGTGGGATGGATGTCAGACACTGCCCGGCTGGTGCAGTCCAAAACTCTTACCGCGACCCGCGCAACCTGGCCCCTGCGTCTTCCTCCAAACGCATCTGTCGCTAACCCCCACCCTCTGCTGCTCCACCACACTGCTGTCCTTTCTGTTATGGAGCCAGCCAAGCTCTTTGGCCGCTCAGGGTCCGCCCTCCCACAGACTCCTCTCCCCACCCAGAGGGTCCTCCTCAAGCTATCACTCCTCCCAGACCAGACAGTAAGGTCTCCCCTTTCATGTGGTTCCCTGGATTCCCTCCCGAGGAGATTCTCCTCAGCCTGTTAATCTCATGAATTATACCTCGTGCTCTTCCCTGAGACTACTTACCAAATTAGCAATGGAACATCTACTTGTGCCTGATTAACTTCTATCTCCCCCACTCCATCATAAGGTCTGGGTACACGCCATGGTTTTAGTGTTCCCCGTAGTGTACCAGGAACCAGGCAATGCCTAGCACACGTGAGTACTTAACAAATATCTGAATGAATGAATGAATGAATGAATGAGGTCAGCCCTAATGTACCTGCCCATTCAATACCCAGCAGGATGACTACTATCAGGTTCCCATCCCTAAGTGTCGAGCACTGACCAGTCTGGTCTCCTGGGTGTCACTGTCACTGCCATCATCATTATGATCATATTTCTAATGATACCTAGCCCTCTGCATCCTAACAGAAACACGGGCACCCAATTCAAAGTTGCCCCCGAGAGGCACCATATCTCATCACCCTCTTACTGTCTAAACTCATCAGTGTCATAAACTATCTTAGTTTTTTGCCTGTGTTTTTGTTGTCAGACTCCGTGCCCCGAGAAAGGCAGGGGCCTGGATTCTCTTGGTCAGTGCCCTCATCCCCAACTTTGAGAACAACGTGTGGCATCCAAGAAATGTGAACGCTCACCTTTTAGCCTGCATGTATCATTTCATTTTGCATTCCCATACACCTCTATGAAGCGTGTGCAATAAAGCCCACGTTGCAAATGAGAAGACAGAGGTCCGGGGAGGCCGTCTGACTTCCAGACCACCGCTGGTCAGAGGCAATGAAGCTCTTACTTCTGGAATCAGAGCTTTCTCCAAGTTTCCCAACAGCTCACGAGACTCTGACACGGGTCAAGATTTCTTCTTCCGGCTCAATTCCTAGCGCTTCACTAGGAAAGGCACAACAAAAGCAACCCTGTCCTCCAGGGAAGACCCACATGGGCTGTCCCCAACCTAGTAAGGGCCTCACCCACCTAGCAACACAAAGACAATATTAAGGAGCCACTGTCATATGTCTGAATTCACAACCTATGGATGCCAAGGCCTCACTTAGTAACCAGGACGTCTCATGACCTTGAAAACATTCTTCCCTTCCCTGGGTCTTCACCTATGGATCAAAGAAATGAGAAGCAGGCAGTAGCTCTCCACCTCTTCCTACATCTTCTGTGTGTCTCCTTCAAGTCCTTGATGTTTTGGGTTTTTTTTTTAAAACCTTGGAGGCAATAATTTGTTCCCCAACAACAGAATAGCAAAATACTGGGCACCTATCATGCTCCAAACATACGCATGATTGTATCATGAGCACAGCCTTCCCGCAGGAGCCACATCATTAGGTGGGCCACCCTTGGAGGATACAAACACAGTGACGAGAGCCTGGGAGCAATGCCCGGAAAGAAAGGAACAACCATGTGTCTGTCAGAATCCTTCCCAAGAAATACATCTAGAATTCCCTTTCAGAACGTGAGCTGGCAAGGAGTTGGAGGACAGTTTTGTCATAGGTCAGGAACAGACAGGAACGAAAAGACAGAGAAAAACCAAGATGTCTCTGGGTAGACAACTGTAAACAGTAAATCCACTCAGAGAATCAGGGCTGGAACTTGGACAATTTGACATTTTCACAAACAAATCGAAAAAAGAAATGATGGAGTAACACCTACAGACATCATAAAAATTCCTGCAGGTTGACATGCCAAGCAAAGAAGAGTCAACGATCGTACAATTGGTGAGGACAACAACAAAGAGAATGCCAGAAAGAGGAAATACAGACCAATGATTTAGAGGGAATCAGTACAAAGTAACTTCAACTCAATTAATAAAAATGGGAACGTATTTTCCAGTTCCAATTAGGAATAATGCATTCAGCACTCATTTACTCAGCAGCCTTTCCAGAATTTTTACTTCAGGTCTCACTAGGTACTGGTGTAATGAGCATTGACCAAAGGAGACATCAGTGATGGGGCCAGTAGAAGACGACCTCCTAGTAGAATTACTGGTGTGACCTGGTAATCTGTGGACAACATAGTTTTAACTCCCTGAAGAAGAGATGCCCCATGTCAATATTTAGAACACTAGGGCAGGCACCCCTCCTCTGCTTGTGCCAAGGAGCAGAAGGAAACATTCCCAACCTGACACTGTAGGTTGAGGCCCTTGGACCAGAGAGCTAGAGAAGTATGAAAAGATCCCTGAAAGGGCAGAGAATTCCTCACTCGGAAGATAAACTACCAGCATACCCACCAGATGACATATCCCAATCATCCTTCACAATTCCTGGACACAGACTGTGGTGGACAGAAAGAATACTCAGAGAGAAGGGAACAGGGGATCTTAAACATGAGGACAGGTGCACAGTCATGACTCACCCCACACTTGAGGGAAACTTCCACCTAGAAAAGAAGTTCCAAATTGAACAGAAGGAATTAACACTTGAAGAAATGGAAATGACAAAATAGACAATAACCTTTAAAATAAACATAATTAATATTCTCAAAGGGATAGGAAGTTTAGTAAATCTGTAAGAACCGACTATTATAATCACAAACAATTAGGGATTGCCAACATTTCAAAACACAGCCACCTGAATTAAAAATTCAGTAGGGGTGAGGTACCTGGGTGGCTCAGTCGGTTAAGTAGTTGATTTCAGCTCAGATCATGAGCTCATGGTTCATGGGATTGAGCCCCACATGGGGCTGTGTGCTGACAGCCTAGAGCCTGCTTGGGATTCTCTCTCCCTCTCTCTCTGCCCCTCCCTTGTGTGTTCGTTCTTGTCCTCCCTCTCTCTTTCTCTCTCTCTCTCTCTCTCTCAAAATAAAAATAAACAAACATTTGAAATTCAATAGGGGCTTGAATATTAGAACAGACACAGCTGAGGATGAATTGTGTAAGACAGAAGATAGAGCTCAGAAGTCCCTCAAAATACACCTCAAAGTGGGGCACCTGAGTCGCCCTGTTGGTTAAGCGTCCAACTTTGGCTCAGGTCATGATCTCATGGTTCATGAGTTCAAGCCTCGCATCAGGCTCTGTGTTGACAGCTCAGAGCCTGGAGCCTGCTTAAGATTCTGTGTCTCCCTCTGCCCCTCCCCTACTCGCACTCTCTCTCAAAAATAAATAAACGTTAAAAAAAAATTTTTTTTAAACACACCTCAAAGATCTGAGAAATAAAATATCAGAGAAAAGGAGATCAAAGATAAAG
The DNA here is from genome assembly GCF_027475565.1 of Acinonyx jubatus. NCBI lineage: Eukaryota > Metazoa > Chordata > Mammalia > Carnivora > Felidae > Acinonyx > Acinonyx jubatus. The sequence continues at coordinate 9,814,698 of NC_069381.1, read as the reverse complement.
TGCAAGGGAAAAGTTAACAGATATGCAAGAGGAAACCCTGGTGGTTCCAATAACTGTCTGATATAGCACAATCCAACAGAAATAGAATGCAGGCCATAAATGTAAGCCACATGTAATTTTACATTTTCTAACAGCAAGTTTAAAAAAGGAAGTAAGTGTAATTAATTTTAATAATATACTTTAACACATTACATATAAAATATTACCATTTTCACATGTAATTAATATTAAAAAGTTAATGAGATGTGTTCTTTTTTTTAATAGGTCTTAGAAATCTGGAGCATATTTTAAAATTAACAGCATGGTTCAATTCAGACTAACCACACCTCAGATGCCTAATGGTCACATGTGTGTTGTGGCTACCATAGGGGGCAGTACAGTTCTAACAGGAACCTTAGAATAATTAGAGAACAATTAGAATGCAGGAAAAGAAGTAAGAGACAAGGTGAAGATATGGATCTTCAGATTAAGAGATTCGCCAAGTGAAGACATCCAGATGGCCAATGGACACATGAAAAAGTGCTCAACATTACTCATCATCAGGGAAATACAAATCAAAACCACAATGAGATACCACCTCACACCTGTCAGAATGGCTAGCATGAACAACTCAGACAACAACAGATGTTGGCCAGGATGTGGAGAGAGAGGATCTCTTTTGCATTGTTGGTGGGAATGCAAATTGGTGCAGCCATTCTGGGAAACAGTATGGAGGTTCCTCAAAAAATTAAAAATAGAATACCCTATGACCCAGCAACTGCACTACTAGGTATTTATCCACAGGATACAGGTGTGCTTTTTCGAAGGGACACGTGCACCCCCATGTTTATAGCAGCACTATCAACAACAGCCAAAGTTGATGGAAAGGGCCCAAATGTCCATTGATAGATGAATGGATAAAGAAGATGTGGTATCTATCTATCTATCTATCTATCTATCTATCTATCTATACACACACACACACACACACACACACACACACACACACACACAACGCAGTATTATTTGGCAATCAAAAAGAATGAAATCTTGCCATTTGCAACTACATGGATGGAACTAGAGGGTATTATGCTAAGCGAAATTAGTCAGAGAAAGACAAATATTATATGACTTCACTCATATGAGGACTTTAAGACACAGAACAGAAGAACATAAGGGAAGGGAAGCAAAGGGAGGAGGACAAAACATAAGAGACTCATAAATATGGAGAACAAACAGAGAGTTACTGGAGGGGGTGTGGGAGGGGGGATGGGCTAAATAGGTAAGGGGCATTAAGGAATCTACTCCTGAAATCATTGTTGCACTATATACTAACTAATTTGGATGTAAATTAAAAAAATAAAATTAAAGGGGCACCTGAGTGGCTCAGTCGGTTAAGCGTTTGACTTCGGCTCAGGTCATGATCTCACGGTCCGTGGGTTCGAGCCCCACGTCGGGCTCTGTGTTTTCAAAAAAGCAGCCTGGAGCCTGCTACAGAATCTGTGTCTCCCTCTCTCTCTGACCCTCCCCCGTTCATGCTCTGTCTCTCTCTGTCTCAAAAATAAATAAACATTAAAAAAAATTAAAAAATAAATAAAATTTAAAAAAAATAAAGATTCACCAAATGCACGAAAAGAGACCCACACTTAGTAATGCAACAGTAAACATGCAAATCAAAACAGAGAAAATCCTGAAAGCTTCCAGAAAAGAACAAAAGATTACCAACATAGGAAGGACAATAAAACTGAGATCAGACTTGTCATCAACGAACGCCACCAAGTGCTGGAAGAAAAGGGGTTAATTTCTGAGTAAAAGTTACTTTGGATCAGGAATTCTTTACTGAGACAAATTATCATTCATTTTGAGGTGAAAATAAAACTTGTACTCAGAGGGTCATCCAAGACTCTTTCTAATATCTTTGCAAAACTCTCTCTTCGATAGTTAAGGAGACTAGAAACAAGCTTGACTTTTATAGCATTAAGTATTCCACTGGCCAAAACATACCTCCAGATTATAAGGGTAAAGTGTTGATTTAGACCATCCCAGAACCATAAGAGTAGCCATAACTGCCCCATGAGTAAATTAACCTAAAACACACATCCAATACATGAGGGGTGAGAGAAGAGAGATTATATGGTCCAAGGAAGAATCATCCCAGGCCAACAGGCCATTGAAGTCAGGAAGCCTTTCTATAGCTTCCCCAACAGATTGTTCTGTAAACTCCACTTGAATGACCCCAAACACAGGCTTCTCACTACTCCTGAGACAGCCCTTCCATTGACTACTAGGTAGTCTGGGCCTGTTGGAAAGTCCTTTGCATTGAGCTAAACATTTATTTCCCTTTATCATAGGAACAAAAGAATTACACAATTAGGGAAGTCAAGATGACTTTGATTCACCTTTCTTATTTTACAGATGAGTAAGTGGAGGCCCAGAGAGAAAAAGGCACATCCCCAAGCTTACAGAGCATAGCTGTGGTCCAGCTGGCATTATTGGAATCTGATCTGTGTATGCAGGTTAGCCAGTGACCTTGCAACATGAAGAGCTTTGCATGATGATCTAGTGGAGAGATTTTTCAGGACCGTGGTCAAAGCAATAAAAAGTGGGATATCACCTCTGGACGATGGCCCAGAGACTAGCTTATAAAGTAAAGTGCTCTGAGCTGAGGGTAATGCCCTGGAATCTGGAATCTGGGAGTTTATATCTATCTGTTCCCTACAGACACTGACCCAGCTTACTGCAGTTTATTCTCTATCTTTCCACTGAAAGGTCCAGCACAGGGAATTTGGAGCACAAGAAGGCAGCTCAGAAAATTAAAGAAAAAAAAAAAAAAAAAAAAAAGCAGCTCTAAAGAGCCTTGAAACCCTTTCTCCCATACAAATAAGAAGCTGCCAGAGGGAAGATTACCCATCAAATAGTCCTCAAACGATCAGCAGCTCCCATAGGCCTGCAGGAATCTAGGTTAAGACACCATCCTTTATTTACAGCAAACAGACCTGACCTGGTTCAAGGTTTCCCTGGGAAACCATTATCAAAACTGCCCTGCTGAGAGCAGATGAGGAAGCTATGCCTGAGGCAAGGCAACCAACAGGGCAAAAGGGCTGTGGGCCATGCCTTCCTCCCAGGATGCCTGAAGGCTGACGGCTCCACGTTCCTCACAATGCATTCACTTTAGAGATTTTTATGAATGCGTAAATGGATGGCTAAGGGAGTCAGGGGACCCATCCAAGTCCATACAGCCTGCCTGGTCTCAGAGCCTGAAGAACCACAGATGCCTTCATCATGATTGGGATCAACCCTGCACAAGCCATTCTGCATCGTCCCATCATCCCACCATCCCTGAATCAGCCTAACAGCTGAGTCAGCCATATCAGCAAGCATTACTGTTATCCCGTATTTGAGCTAAGATTCAGAGCAGCTATGTAACTCAGCCAAGCATTCAACATTAGTATCGTCCTGTTACCTGTAAAACCGTATGAGTTATCTCCAAATCAAAACTCTTGACAGTGAAGGGGTAGCAACATTATTATTATTATTACTATTATTAATATAATTAATACAATAACTATGCCAGGACAACAGACATACTTTGGTGCTGTCCTGAGCTCACCAGGAAGTGTGGTCACCCAACTGTGCTCCAGGCACAGCTCTAAATGCTTTGTATGTATTAGCGCAACCCATCGTCATATACCATTATCCCCATTTCACAGATGGGAAAGTCAAGACACACAGCTATGAAGTGGAAGACCCAGAATTTGGACCCATGTAGCTTATTCCCAGGTCCCAAGCCCCAGAATCTGTGCGATACTGCCTCTCCTGGAGTCAGGAAGCACCTCAAATAGGGCTGACCCCCAAATCCATGCTCTATCCACACTACCATATTCCCTCTAGAGTTCCCCACTCAGAGAATCTCCACCTGAAAATGCTAGTTTACTGCCTGCTAGTTCAGATTACAAAGGTTAATACAGGGCAGTGTTTTGGCACAAAAAGCTAAAACTAAAAGAAATCCTATGACCCCTCCCCCACCCCCTGCAAGCATGGCCAGTTCCCAGTAAGACCAGAAACATTCTGTTCTCCCTTCTCCAATGATTTCCTGAGAACTACACCGCTATCACATCTCTTGGGAAAGCTGTTCATTCCTTCTCACGTCCATTTAACACACAGTTCTGGATAGACCACCTCACCCCTGATATGCCCCAAGAGGTAGACCCAAGCCAACTGTATCAGTGGACCCCCTTGTCCTAGGGCTGCTCAGTGGACTCAGCCAATGGGAAGTGAGAGGCAGGTGAGGTCAGAGTATTCATTCCTCTGCTCTCTCCCCATTGGGTGGCAGTGAACTGACCCCAGCTCCTGTCAAACAGCCCTCTCTAGGTGCCAACAGAACCCTCCCTCCCCTGCCCCCTGGGGCCTGGCTGGACTGCACTGCCCCATGCAGCTTCCCTCCTTCCTGCTCCCACCTTCGTAAACTGGATCTTCATTAGCACCAATAACCCAATTGGGACATGCCAGCTACTTCCTGCCAGTCTACTGAATTCACTTATTCAGAAAATATCTTGAACTTGAACAGTGTTGTAAGGGGATTTACAGCCAGGAAAAACAGACACACTCTCTGTCCTCATGGAGCTTACGCTCTGGTGGGAAAGACAGTCAAATCTCAGAGACAAGTGCAAAATGCCAGCTGTAACTGCTGCGGGGGAGCAATGCAGGGTTCCGCGAGAGGTGACTTTGGAGGGCACTGACCTGGCCTGGAGGTCAGGAGGGCATAAAGGATACCAAGACCGCCTTACACAGAGGCATCAGGAGGGCGGGTAGAAGGCCTTGGAAACTAACGAAGCCCAAGGGTGGAGGAAGACTAGCCCAAACAGACCAAAAGCACATAGAATCGCAAAGAAAGGGGCCTGGGAGAGACAGGTGCTCTAGGAACTCAGCCACAGGTGTATGGGGGGGGGGGCGGTGAGAGTCAGAAGATGGGGCTGAAGAACAAGGCAGGGATGAGATCAGGGAGGCTCCCACAAGCTGTTCAAAGGCCTTTGTACCTTACTTGGTCCTGATGCCTCTAAGACATAGCGAGCAAGATCATCCTGACGTCAAACCCAGTCTTGCAATGAATGGCCGCAGCAGGAACTCTCCTGGGCCTGCAGCCGAGTGGTGTCTTGGCTGCATTTTGAGCAGCAGCCTCCTAACTGCTTTTGACCTTAGAGGCTGAAGGTGGAGATGGGGCTCTGGGTCAGCCTGTATGAGTCTAAATCCTATTCCCACCTACCAACTGGGACAACTTGGTCAACTGCCCGGTGACCCAGATACCTCCCTTGTAAGACGGGGGCGGTAACAGTCCTTGCAGGATGTTGTGAAGTTGGAAGGCAATAAGGTTCAAGGAGTACTCAGAAGGCTGCCTGGCCTGGGGAAAGGGCCCTGTAAATGTGAGCTATTACGATCTTCAGTATGGAACCCCACATAAAGGCATGAAAAGAATTCCACCCTAAAAACGCCTCCTCAAACAGAGATGCTCATGAAAAGCTATGCAGAGATTATTAACTGTTTGATAAGGACCACTGCCTGATGTTCAGAAGGCTGATCTTTTTCCAAGCCCTGAGCCATCTAATAAGGGATCGTTTTCAAGTCAGCCGACCTTGAATCTCTCCCGCTGCCACTTAAACAGGAGATCTTGCTGCTGGCGCAGAGCCCTCGCGGAAGTTGTGTCTCCAACTACAAGAGCTCACGGGGCATCCCTGGGAATGATTCAGGAACAAAACGGTACTTTGTGCAGGCAGGTGTTTTGCAATAATTAAGTGTGGTCCCTGAACATAAAAATCAGAGCTGCTGGAAATAAAAATCTTGAGAGGAACTGCAATTTCTGGGACAGCTACTCCCTCCGGGGAAGAAAAAATGATGTCCTTACCAAAATGTTGGTTAGAAAGAATAATAAATTCGGTCCAGAAGACCTGGGTTTGAGTTCTGTCTTACTCAGCATTTACTGGAATAATCGTTGAGTATCTAGTACCTGCTAGGTGCTGTGATTCATTAAACCAGAGAGGCAGCACATGTGTCCTTGAAGAGCTGGGACATCTGAGTCATACATCAAGTCAAGTCATGATTTTGCCTCTTGCTACTTGAGTGACCTTGGGGAAGTCACTTATTAGTTTTCTAAGCCTCCATTTTCCCATCTGCAAAATGGGAAGGGGCCTGGGGCACACCTTCATTTCCAAAAATAGCAGCCTATCAGGAGCCAGCAGAATTTCTGAAAAGAAGCTTCCAGAGATGCAGAAGGGAAACCAGGAGACCCCAGGTGGTATCATCAAAACAGCGAAGATTGTTTGCACAAAGAAGAAATATTCCATGATATCAAAGGCTGCAGAGAGGTCTTAGAGGTAAGGCTCCAGAAGCCAACACTGGATTTCAATACAAGAAAGTTGCGTCTTGCAGAAAGTGTTCCAAGTGTCCTTTCCCCTCAAGCAGGATGGCTTTTAGTCACCCGACATTCTCACTGTCCTTTGTTCTTCCTATTCCCCAGGCTGAGTTAAGAGCCACCCAAGGAAGTTGGTTCTTCATCCTTGAAAGCTGTGGATGTTGCCTTCTACGAGAAAGCAGTCTCTGCAGGTGTGATTAAGTTAAGGACCTTGAGTGGGGGAGATTGTCTCGGATTACCTGGGTAAATGACAAATGCCATCACAAGCATCCTTCCTTATGAGAGAGAAGCCAGAGGGATTCTTGAAGTGGAGGGGGCAAGTGTGACCACAGAGGCAGAGGTGGAGGGATGCAGCCACAAGCCAAGAAACACCTGGAGCCACCAGAAGCTGGGAAGAGGCCGGGAACAGATTTTCTCATGGTCTCAGAAGGGAGTGGGACTCTGCTTACACCTTGATTTCAGACTTCTGGCTTCCAGAACTATGAGAGAACATACTTCTGTCATTTGAAGCCGTCAAGTTTGTGGTAATTTGTAACAGCAAATTACCCAGGAAACTAAGACACAACCTATAGGACGCATCTTTAGTAGGGGACCTCCCTGGTAAATAGGGGTTATGTATTAAGACAGATGAAGAAAGTATTCTATTACCTTCAGGGACATAAAACCTTGGCTAGTTAGGATCTTTGACATACGTTTCGGGACACAGAGGCAGAGACCACAGGCCTTTTGGAATACTGTTTCAGCTGCTTATTAAGAACCTACTGGTACCTGTTGGGATGAGCACTGGGTGTTGCATGGACACCAATTTGACAATAAATTTCATTTAAAAAAATAAAATAAAATAATTTTAAGAAAAGAACCTACTGGATGCCATTTACAATAGCCAAATTATGGAAGCAGCCCAAGTGTCCATCCATAGATGAACAGTAAAGAAGAGGTGATATATAGATATACATATATATATTACACATTATATATACAATACAACATATAATTATATATAATTATAAATTTTATATATGATATATATAATATATTGTATACATATATATAATATATATATCATATATAATGTAATATTATTCAGCCATGAAAAAACAATGAAATCCTGACATATGTAACAACATGGATGGAGCTAGATAGTATTACACCAATTGATATAAGCCAGTCAGAGAAAGATGAATACCATATGATTCCACTCTTATGTGGAACTTATAAACAAAACAAACGAGCAAAGGAAGAGAGAGAGCGAGTGGGAAACCAAGAACCAGACTCTTAACTATAGAGAACAAACTGGTGGTTACCAGAGGGGAGGAGAGGGGGGGATGGGAATTAAAGAGGACACTTGTCATGACGAGCACTGAGTAGTGCATAGAATTTCTGAATTGCTATATGGTACACCTGAAACTAATTTAACACTCTATGTTAACTATACTGGAAATAAAAACAAAATAGAAGCTGCTAGATGCCAAGGATTATCCTCAGTACTGGAGGGATAGGTGAAACAGTTCTAATTTTCTACAGTGAGTATGATAATTACTATTGATCACTATATTGGCAGATTTTTGTGTTCATGACCTCTCAATCCTCAGAACTCCTGATTTTTTATGGATGGGGAAAAAAGAGAAATAACTTGTCCAAGGGCACACAACTAGTAAGAGGACGATCCTATTTTGGAACCAGGAAAACTGGCTCCAGAATCTGGACCCTTCATGACTCCACTATGCATTTTATGATTGAGGAAATAAAAACCTTGTTTTAAAAGTTAGCTATGTGAGGTTTCTCCTATTCTATCAAGATGACTGTGGTAAGCAGATTAAAGGCACTTAAATCAAGACATGAGGGATTCAGGTTAGCCAAAAATGCACTTCTTGATAGAAAAGCACCAGAAATTGCTGACCAGGGAGAGAATACAGAAAGACTAACTCTGGGTTTATTTAAAAATAGGATAGTATCATCTGCCTGAGTGACTCTCCCCCAAGGATTCAGGAGCCCAGACCGTCTGATGGCTGACATCTGGCCACTCTTGCTGCTGGAGAGATGCCTTCCATGGAACAATGTTCTTCCTCAGGAGTTGAGCAGAGAGGGGACCAAAGCAAGCACAAGAACCACCCCTGATGTCTGTGGACCACACCACCACCTCCTTCCCCACTCGGGTGGCCCTTGCCAGAACCAGCATTTCTCATTCCCAATATCCTAGCTCACACACCCACTAGGTCCATAAAAATCTCCTCTCCCTCTTCCCACTCCCCCTACACACACACACACACACACTCCCAAACTACACCACTGAAAGACAAATGTTTCTGAAAAATCATCCTGAGGCACAGTTGTGTTAAAAACTCATTGTGAAAATGCTCTTGGGTCTATCACTTATTGCTATATGTATTGTGAGGCAATGTTAGTAGGTGCATAGGAATTGTTTAATTTAAAGCTTTCAGATTTTGTATCTTTCAGGTGGATTGGGGCTATCTTTGCTATTTTATGAAATGTTTCTCCATCTTATGAAACATAATGGCTTTTGCCTTAAGGTCCACTTTGTCTTACATTAACAAAATGACACGTTTGTGTCCACTTACTTTGGGTTAGTGTTTGCATGGTATATATCTTTTCTATCCTTTTACTACAAATATTTCTGTATCTTATATTTAAGGCTTATCTCTTGTAAGAGTATAACATTGGATTTTTTCTTTGTTAATTGAAATATCTAATTTATTTACATGTATAATGTAATTATTGACATATCTGAGTTTAAGTCCACTTATTTTCTATTTCTCAAACTGTTTTATGTTGCTTGCTCCATCTTTTCTTGCTTCTTTTTGATGAATCAAGTATTTTTTATTATACTTATCCCCCTATTATGTTTTCAGTTACATATTTCCACCCTCATATTAATGGTTACTGCAGAGATACTGACACACATCTTTGACTTATTAGAGTCTAATATGAATAATAATTTTTACCACTTTATGGCCAGTTCAAGATATTTACAATGCTAATTCCCTTTGACTTCACTTGATTTTGTGTCATTGTGGTTATGTTTTTTAATTTTGCACATACTTTAAACAATTTTATTCAGGTACACTTTACATATCTTAAAATTCACCCATCTCAAGTATACAATTCAATAATTTTTAGTAAATTTTACCAAGTGGTGCAACCATCAGCATAAATTAGGGTTATTTATTTATTTATTTATTTATTTATTTATTTAAATTCTAGTTAACATACCGTGTAGCTGGTTTCAGGAGAACCCAGTGATTCATTACTTACATATGACACCCAGTGCTCACCCCAACAAATGCCCTCCTTACTGCCCATCATCCATTTGCCCACGCCCCCACCCAGCTCTCCTCTAGCAACACATCTGTTCTCTGTATTTAAAAGTCTCTTATGATTTGCCTCCCTCTCATTTTTATCTTACTTTTCTTCCCTTTCCCCATGTTCATCTGTTGTGTTTCTTAAACCCCACATATGAGTGAAATCATAGGATATTTGTCTTTCTCTGCCTGACTTATTTCACTTAGCATAATAAACTCTAGCTTCATCCACACTGTTGCAAATGGCAAGACTTCATTCTTCTTAAATTAGTTAATAGTTTTAAATGAGTTTTAGAGCATTTTATCCCCCACCCAATAAAATCCCCCATGTCCATTTATAGTTAGCACCCACTCCTATTCCTAGCCCCCAGGCAACCACTAATCTACTTTCTGTCACTATAAAGCTGCCTTTCTGGACATTTTATATAAATGAAAGCACAGTGTGTGGTCTCTTGTACTTGGCTTCTTTCACTTACCATAGTGTTTTTAAGGTTAATCCATGATATAAAGCATGTGTCAATAGTTCATCCCTTTTCATTGCTGAATAGTATTCCATTGTACGACATGCTGCATATTGTCTATGGATGTTTATGTTGTTTCTTTCTCTTTTTTTTTGGCTACATGAACAATGCTGATATAAACATCTACCTAAAAGCCTTTGTTTCGACATTTGTTTTCATTTCTCTGGGGCAGATACATAGAAGAGAAACTGCTGAATCATATGATAGTTTTAACTCTCTCAGAAACTGCCAAACTGTTTTCCAGAATAGCTTACCATTTCACATTCTACCTGCAGTGTATGAAAATGTTCATTTCTCCATATCCTTACCAACATTTGTTACTGCCTATCTTACTATAACCATTTCTCTAAGGACTAATGATGTTGAGTATCTTTTATTAGTCATTTGTATATCTTCTTCTATATACCACATAGGCTTCTTTTTCGATTAGGCTATCTTTGCATTATATTATTTATTTTCTAAAATCAACATGTATTTAGATTTACCCATAACTACCCTTTGAATTTTTCTTCATCCCTTCCTGAATCTCTGTTCTTGCTAGGATGTTTCTTCTGCCTGAAAACCCTCTTTTGGTATGATGGTATTTCTTTTAGTATGGTCTGCTAGCAAGAAATTCTCTAGATTATTTACCTGAAAACACCTGTATTTCACCATTGTACTATGAGGTTATTTTCTCTAGATATGGAACTCTTACATAGCTCTTATTTTCTTTCTGTGCTTTAAAGATGGTGTTCCACTGTCTCTGATAATATGGCTTTCACCAAGACTTTAGAAAAGTCAGCTGTTTGGAGGCACCTGGCTGGCTCAGTCGGTAGAGCAGGTGACTCTTTGTATCAGAGTCACGAGGTTCAAGCCCCGTGTTGGGCCTAGAGCTTACTTTACAATAAAAAATACAGCTGTTTGTTTTACTGCCTGTTTGTAGACAATGTCTTTTTCCCTCTGACTTCCTTTTTGTCTTTGGTTTTCATAAGTTTTATGATGATGCATGTAGGACCGTCTTCTTTGTACTTACTCTGCTTGGGATTTCTAGAACTTCTCGGGCCCATGGCTTGATGTTGTTCATCAGTTTTGGAAGATTCTTAGCCAGTATCTCTTCAAATATTGCTTCTGCTCCATTGTCTTGCTCATTTCAAAACTTCAGTTATATCTATTAGGTCTTTTCAACATGTCTCACGTGCCTCACACTATTTCTGTACTTTCCATCAGTTTTTCTCTATACACTTCTGTGTGTATATTATGTATTGATTTTCCAGGTCACTAATCCTCCTTTCCATTCTAATCTGTTGTTAAACCTGTATATTAAGTTAGTTTCAGCTACAGTATCTTTCACTATTAGAGTTGTCATATGATTTTTAAAACAGATCCTAGTTCTCTAACAAAATTCATCTTTTCTTGTGGAAAGCATATTAATCACAGTTATTTTTAAAGTCCATGTGTCTAATTCCAAGTCTTTGTCTTAGATTTTGGTTATTTGGTCCTATTCCCTCACATATCTGGAATTTCTTATTGAATGCAAACTACTGCATATGTATGAAAAAGTATAAAGGTAATTTGAGGCTCTGGTGAATTACATCCTCTCCCAGAAAGGACTTGTTCTGTTTTTGGATAAAGTGGAGGCAAATCACCTGAATCTGGTTGAGAACTGAGGAATCTGAGGCTGGACTTCAACCTCTTCCGAGGGATGCCCTATTTTTAATTTACTATAGCTCCTAAAATATAGCCATCCCAGGACACTACCTTGGAGTCAGAGTTGTTGTTGTTGTTGTTGTTTTTTCCCCAAGGACCCTTTTCCTTGGAAGACTCTAATTTCAATATTTGTCTCCCAAACCCATGAGATTTCCAAAATTCTTGCTTGGTCTTCCAGCCTTTTGACCCCACTGCTTTCTGCTCAACTAATTATCCTTACAGCTCCATGCAACATGCAACTATCAGATGCCTGAAGAGGAAAGACCCAGCAGAATACTGGACTGACTTGACCAGGCTCCTCCGCTCTCCCTGGACCTGATGCCCCAAGTCCTAGCTGCCTTGTCAGCTCCTTGATGTTCTCAAACACATGAATCTGGTTGTTTACACTGGTGGTGGTGGTGGTGGTGGTGGTGGTGGTGGTGGTGGTGGTGGTGGTGGTGGTAGGTTTTATTCTTATTAGGGGCCCCTTATTCTAGATGTTCTCAGTGGGAACATCTGTCTGCATCAAGTTTCTTTCTCATTACCAGAAAGAAAATCTGAAACACAGCTGTACTTGCTCTAAAGTACCATTCGCTGCCAAAACTCCAGAACACAGAGCCTCCAGGAGAGGATGATTGCTGGGAAAGAAGCCACACATCCCATTTGCTTTACCGAGGCACTTGCCAAACAATCACTGCCCTTGACCTGAGGTGGCAAGGGTTGGGACCGCCAGTACGAGAGATGAGCAGAAAGGAAGCCTGTCTAATCTAAATAGGAATCAGTCGTGTAGTTAATGGCCATCAGTTCCCTGAGCTGTGCCCTATTCATCTCCAGCACACAGTAAATAGCAAATGTTTCAGGAAGGAAGGGTTGGGGAATGTTTGAAAGAATGTGAGCAAGGATGAAAGAGTCCAGTCTTCCTACAGTAGCTGCTGACCACGCAGATTTTTCCCACTTAATATCACAGATGTATTTCAAACGTTTGGGGTATAAATAAAACTCGCATTGATCATTTATTTCAGAAGAAATCCACTGAAGAATCAGAATGAGTAACAACTCATTCTCCAAATTTAAAAACAAGCGAACCCAAATAACCCCCATAAAGAACAGCAGCTAAAATTTTTTTTGACTCTACTCATATACAAGGCACTACATGTGTTTTTTTTTTTCTATTAAACTTTCAGGTCACTAATTCTCTCTTCTGCTATGTCTAACCCATATAACGAGTTACTTTTACTTATAGTATTTCTCAACTGTAGAGTTGCCACCAATTCTTTTTTAAAAATTCTAATTCTCGGGGCGCCTGGGTGGCTCAGTCGGTTAAGCATCTGACTTCAGCTCAGGTCACGATCTCGCGGTCCGTGAGTTCGAGCCCTGCGTCGGGCTCTGGGCTGATGGCTCGGAGCCTGGAGCCTGTTTCCGATTCTGTGTCTCCCTCTCTCTCTGCCCCTCCCCCGTTCATGCTCTGTCTCTCTCTGTCTCAAAAATAAACAAACATTAAAAAAATTTTTTAAAATTATTCTAATTCTCTGATAAATTATCTGATATGTATAGATTACCAAAAAAAAAAACAAAAAACTGGAATGAATCGTATATTTAATCCTCACAATTTTGAGAAGGAGGTATACATATTTGTCCCCTTTCTACAGATGGAGAAACCAAGTCCCCCCAGTTATGAAGTGGCTTGCCTAGAGCTGCAGTCAGTATTGTTATGATCGGCTGGCCACCCATGACATTTAATCCCATCAACTCCAAAGTTCATACTCCGTCTACTATCCCATGCTGTAAACTCTGATATTTATAGCTTGGGTTGTCTCGGTTTGAGGTGCAACCACACATCTGTTTGGGGCTTACAAACCAGCTGGTACTCTGTGCTAGAAATGCAACTCCCCAGCAATGAGCTAGAAATCGGTGCACCGGCTCGTCAACCTGTTCACACCTCCCTTCCACAGATCTGAGCCATAGGATGACATCCCCAAAGTCAAGACTCTTGGTCAAAGTCCAGCAAGTTCTCTTGAGTTGACTGGTGGCAGCAAAGAACAACAGTTAACAGGCTCTGTTGCCAGACTGCCTGGGTTTGAATCCCACCTCCTATCCTTCTTAGCTCTGGCACCTTGCACGAGACTCTTGCACCCTCTAAGCCCTAGTTCCTGTATCAGAAAATGAGAATTAAAATAGCTCGGCTTGTTGGGAAGATTAAATACCAGGATATCTAGGGGCGCCTGGGTGGCTCAGTCGGTTAAGCGGCCGACTTCGGCTCAGGTCGTGATCTCACGGTCCGTGAGTTCGAGCCCCGTGTCGGGCTCCATCCTGACCACTCAGAGCCTGGAGACTGTTTCAGATTCTGTGTCTCCCTCTCTCTCTGACCCTCCCCCATTCATGCTCTGTCTCTCTCTGTCTCAAAAATAAATAAACGTTTAAAAAAAAATTCAAAATACCAGGATATCTAAAATGTATAGCGTATGTACGAACTGAAGGATTATTATACTAGTTCAATTCGACTTCATCTCAAAGTAAAAACATTCATTGAACATTTGCTAAGGGCAGCTGGGTTGTGCAGCAAGACTGATGAGTAAGACCCAGTTTCCACCTTTGGGGAGCTCTGGGTGAGTAAACAAAACCCTGTGAGTCTTGCCTGAGGACTGAGTACAATGTCTGGGAGCCCAATGGTGAGAGTGGCTCCTTCCCACATCAGGTTTTAGAGGAAGAAAGGAATTCAAAGTGGGGGTAGGGGGGTGGGGAGAAAGGAAAGGAAACAAAATAAAAGGCATAGTCACATAAAACTGGATATCTGAGGACTCCTGGGTGGTTCAGTCAGTTAAACATCCGACTTTGGCTCGGGTCATGATCTCATGGTTCCTGAGTTCGAGCCCCGCGTTGGGCTCTGTGCTGACAGCTCAGAGCCTGGAGCCTGCTTTGGATCCTGTGTTTCTCTCTCTCTCTCTCTCTCTCTCTCTGCTCCTCCCCTGCTCACACTCTTTCTCTCTCAAGAATAAACGTTAGAAAAAAAAAAAAACCTGGCTATCTGGATAGGCCATTGAAAGTCTGGCATGACTGGAGAGTAGGATTTAGGGACAGAAAACATGCACACAGGAATTTCATGGACTTTGGCAAAACCACAGGTGACTTTAAATTCATAGGTAACGATGTGCCACCAGCTGAGCTGTAGGCTTATCTTTCCCACCACCTTCTCTAGGAAGCCCTTTCCAGAAGCTTCCTTCGGGAGTGAAGTCTCAAGGCGGTGGTTCACCCCAACACACACAACCACTGCAAAGGCAGTAAAGCTGCTTTTGCCTCTGTGAGTCTTGTGATAATTCACTGCTGTTTATTATCTTCTACGCATCGATTCCATTTGAGTTACCACAGAGAAATGCCTCCGCTATTAAAAAGGATTAGTCCTGCCTGTTTCCATTTATCCAGAGATGCGGGAGTGGATATTCTTGGCAATTTTGTTTTCCTTGTTTTGGCTACAGACTAGCTCCCTCTTGGCAACCAACAGATCTTTGGCTTCAGACTACGTTCTACAAGGATTCATTCATTCATTCACGCACGCATGCATTCATCACCAAACAGTGGTTAAAGGCATCAGCCTTGAGGCAGACAGACCAGGGATAGAAGATCTAAGTTGCCACTAACCACGTATGTGACTCTAGGAACGTTACTCAACCTTTTGGAGATCAGTCACCTAGCAGAATCACAGCATCAATCAAATGAGCCTGCCACAGAGCGAGCAGTCGGTGAATAATTAGCCAGTATTCTCATCCCTCAGAGGATCCTTCAACAAACTGTTAGCATGTCAACTCCAGGAGGGCAGGATTTAGGTTTGTTCGGCTGTGCCCCCAAAGCCTGGAACTGAGTCAGGCACAAAGCAAGGTTCAGCAAACATTTGTCAAATGAGGGACTGAGCACTTACTTCATGCCAGACTCCATCGGTGTTTTGTTTTTTTTTTTTAATGGAAAAAAGTGCTATGGGGAGGAGGTGTCAGGATGAGATCCCAGAGCAGAAAGAGGACATTGATTTAAAAAAAAAAAATGGTGAGGGGCACCTGGGTGGCTCAGTCGGTTAAGCGTCTGACTTCGGCTCAGGTCATGATCTCACAGTCCGCGAGTTCGAGCCCCGCGTCGGGCCCTGTGCTGACAGCTCAGAGCCTGTAGCCTGTTTCAGATTCTGTGTCTCCCTCTCTCTGACCCTCCCCCGTTCATGCTCTGTCTCTCTCTGTCTCAAAAATCAATAAACGTTAAAAAAAAAAAAGGTGAAATCCAAACAGAGCCTTAACAGTACCATACCAGTGGCTGGTTTCATACTTTTGACAAAGTACCACGGTCTTCTATGATGCATCGGGGTAAACGGGGTGGGGACTGAGTGGGAACTCTCTCGTCCCATCTCTGCAACGTTTCGGTAAACCTAAGATTTTGTGAAACTAGTTCACTTAGAAAAAAAAAGAATCAATTCCTTTTCCCGATATCTTTTTAAAAATAAACTTCCTGTTTTGCAATGGTTTTATAAAAGGACTCAGTGAAATTCCAGCCTGCTGACAACAGCAGGGCTTGAGCAGGGCTCAAGGAGGAT
Organism: Acinonyx jubatus; assembly: GCF_027475565.1. Classification (NCBI taxonomy): domain Eukaryota; kingdom Metazoa; phylum Chordata; class Mammalia; order Carnivora; family Felidae; genus Acinonyx; species Acinonyx jubatus. The sequence continues at coordinate 9,798,237 of NC_069381.1, read as the reverse complement.
CAGAAAATGTACACGTGGCTTCGTCCTTCCCAGATATTGCAACAGTCCTGATGTCAAGCACTTATCAACAAACACAGACCGCTGGTGATCATGAGCTCAGGCCCTGGAGTCAGGCTACCCAGGTTCAAATCCTAGCTCCCCCATGTGTGAGCTGCGTTACTGTGGCCAAGGAGCTTGTCCCCTCTGGGCCTCCATTTCCTTTTCTAGAAAACGGGGATAAGAAATGGTGCCTGTGTTAGGAAGATAACATGAGGATTCATTGAGCTAATAGGTTGAAAGAGCTGAGAATTGTATCTGGTACGTAGAAGGGAAGGCAAGCTAGCTAATCATCTTATTTCTTCCTTGATAGATGAGCTGTTAAATGTAGAATGTAAGCGGTTTGCCGCGGTCTGATGTCTCATATAAATACATTTACCAGTCAGAGAGTTTGACCGGGAGACGTTTGCATCCCGAGTTTGGTTTCTGAAATAGCTCAGGCTAAGCCACACTTAATAATTAACGTTAACATGCCAGGGGCTAAATACACAAGTGCAAATAACAATCAACAAGGACTGTCCATGTTTTCGATTATCCACGCCCCTGATCTTCTGTCATTAGTCTGGATAATGGGGAAGTCAGATGCTGCTGTAATGCATGACTGCTTCCAGTCTAAGCTTCTCTGTGACTGAATGCTAAGTCTCACCCGCTCAAGAGACAGGTGTCCATGAGTGCACACACATACACACACACACACTCGCATGCCCCTCTGGCTGAAAAGCATTGGCAATTCCCAAACAAGCAATTTGCTCCGGTCACACCCGGCTGGGTTTTCCTGCACCACAAAGCACAGCAATTAAAACGCGTCAGGGAAGCTGCACCGGTATTTGGACGGAGAATTACTAATTTATGTTTACAGTTTACAAATCCAATCATGGCCGTGTACTTGGCCCGTTACAGTTGTGTAATAAAACTATGGTGACTGCTTTTATTTGGCAGAAACTATCATTTCCTTAGATTTTGCCATTTACTAACATTAACTGGCAAAACTGAAATCTTCCAGCATGAACAGAGATGAATGGCCCTTCATTATTAACCAGGAGAAAACCCAGGGCCCTGTTCACAGCTATTCTGACCAGAGGGTTTTACTGGGAACCTGCAGGGGCTGCTGCTCACTTCATTCAAGTCCAGACAAGAGAGGCTTTGCAGGAGGAAAAGGCACTAAAGGGACAGAGCACGAGACCAGGAGGCTTTGCAGATCTGCGCGAGTTCTCCTGGCTGGCTGGGAGGGTCAATCCAAGGCTCCCTGAGGACCATCAGAGTTTTCTCTTCCAACCCATGACCAAATGACTGGCATGTGCCAGACTCTGGGGATGCAGAGACTATTAAATAAAGCACAAAGCATTTGTTTTCCCCTAGAACAGCACGTCTGGCAAACTCCTACGAATCCCGCAAAGCCCAGGCCAAATGTTATCACCTAGGTAAGACCTTCGCCAAACTCCCAGGCTGAGTCAGTGACTCTCAGCCCTTCTTGGGCTTCGAGCGTAGTGCTTTAGCTCGTCTGCCTATCAGCAAACCACCCCCCTCCCCAGCAAGACTGGCATCTGTGAGGGTAGGGGCTGTGTCCATGTTTTCTCAAACTTACAGACTTACAAGAAGCACCTGTTTTTCACTCGTGGCTCTGTGGGTCCCTTGTGCTCTGCTGCTGTGGCTCAGTTTAGCTTCAGGCTGCAGCCTGGGCTCAGGTCTACTGCTTGGAGAAGCAGCTTCTGATGGCAGAAAGGCAAGAATCCAGGCTTAATCATATCAGCATATTAAAATCTCTACTTCAACCACGGCCACTAATATTTCACTGGCCAAATCCAGTGGCAGGCCCAAGTCCGACATCAAATAGCGGGGGGAAAGGGGAAAGATTTTCCCTCTACTCTACTGGGATGCATAGCAAAGTTACGTGACAAAGAGCGTGCCGACGGAAACACCCAGGGATGGAGTGGAGAAGTAGGGGCAGTGAAGCCCAACGGTTAGGAGTGAGACTCCAAAATCAGATTGCCTGAGTCCAAATCTTGGCTCCTCCTGCCCCCGACTAGGACTGTAACCTTGGAGAAGTGACTCAAGTGCTCAGAGCCTCAGTTTCCCCATCTGTCAAACTGACGTGACGATAATACCGAATTCCTAGGGCCGGCCACGAAGATTTAGTGAAAATAGTCCTTGCAGAGCATTTAGCATGGGGTCTAGTCACGGCAAATGTTCAGTAAATGCTACCCACTAGTTTAATCCCCCCTTCTCTGCATTGGATCTTCTTCCAGAAAACACCAAACACTCCCAGCCCCCACCCCTTACGTACACCAACCCTCCCGTGGCCAGGCTCCCCAGTTTCCCCTCCAGTTAATAAGATTCCTTTATTAACCACGAGTAGGTCTTTCCTAGCTGCTCAAAGTACCCCCGGGCATCAGGCTCACATCAGGCACAAAAGCCCGGGGCTGACATTGATGCGAATCACCAAAGTCATTCTGCCCATAAAGAAGGTGTCTCGTGATGGATGACTGCAGGCTGCTGAACTGCAGTGTGCCTCCAGGACCATCCATCTCCTCCTCGGAAGCCGGGATATGCAGCCATGGAGACGATGAGCACACGGTGGGAGTCAACTTTGCTCCTAAATGAACGCACGGGGTATGTCTGCAGCCTGAGCTTTCAACTGGATTGAATCGAGACAAAGATGTTCGAGATTTCGAGATACAATATGGCCAGGTGCCTATCAGGTGCCTCTCCTGGGTCCCCTCAGTTCGAATTAAAGAGTGTTGCAGCTACCTGACCTCAGTCATCAGCTGGCCCAGAACTAGTTTACAATCCGGAAGGCTGATTCCCAAGAGAAGGGTCTATCACCACACAGTTAGTTTGGGGGCAGAAAAGGGATTGGAATGTATCCCTTTAGGGCTCCTTCCCCAAATTAGGTATCAAGGGAACAAAGGAAAAAGATTTCCTCCAAAAATGGGGGTTCTTTGGCCCCCAGGCATCTATTCATTCAAAAATTACAGATCCCGGTATTTTATTAGAGAGTGATGCTTAGCTTACTTTGAAGAATCTCCCTACCTCAAAGGTCACTCCCCAGAAACCATGTTCACATATGCCCCCAACTGTCAGCACCACCCAGACCCTTGCTAGATGAGTGTTTTATTCAGAATAAGAGTCCTGGACACAATGAGGTTTTTTTATTTTTTTTTTTTTTATGTTTTTATTTTATTTTTGAGAGAGAGAGACAGAGTGTGAACAGGAGAGGGGCAGAGAGAGAGGGAGACACAGAATCCAAAGCAGGCTCCGGGCTCCAAGCTGTCAGCACAGAGCCCGAGGTGGGGCTCAAACCCACGGACTGTGAGATCATGACCTGAGCCAAAGCCCGACGCCCAACCGACTGAGCCACCCAGGCGCCCCAATGTTTATTTATTTTTGAGAGAGAGGCAGAGACAGAGTGCAAGCAGGGGAGGGGCAGAGAGAGAGGGAGACACAGAATCCGAAGCAGGCTCCAGGCTCTGTGCTATCGGCATAGAGCCTGACATGGGGCTTTAACTCACAGACCATGAGATCATGCCATGAGCCGAAGTCGGACGCTTAACCGACTGAGCCACCCAGGCTCCCCCAACACAGAGAGTTTCTAAACTCTACTTACTTCCAGATGTATTCCGTCCTGATTTGAAGTTCAGAAAACTAATGACAAGCAGAGTTCTAGAAGCAGTGCTGATGCTGTGTAACCTTGGGCACCCTCTCTGAGCCCCAGCATCATTGTAACACCGGGGGAAGAGACATCCTTCCCACCTCATAGGGATTCGAGGGCATGGCAGGCAGTGTTGAGTAGGTTACAGTCCTCAGAGTAAGCCGCGACATGTGACGATCACCACCAGGGTCTGTGACCCTAACAGGACCCAGGGCAAGGAAGTAACACAACAGGGTCTCCACCGAGGTTGGTTCACAACATGGGAAGACCCTTCCAGAAGAAGCCCCAATACTGCAGGTATTTAGGGCCACAGGCTGCTGTTTTGCAGAAAGCTGATCTGCCCCCAGTGGCCTGAGCAATGAAATCTCTGACCACTCCACGTGAATATGCCCTCTGGTTCCTACCAAGGTGCGCAGATCAGCTCTGTGGTTAAGAGCCAGGGCTCTGAGCGCACCAGGCCAGTCCCCACCATGGTGTCTCTGCCCTCGCTCTGCCCCCGCTGGATGCCCTTCCCCTGGACCTTCACGTGACTGGCTCCCTCTCGCCATTCAAGCTTCAGTCTGTCCGTTGACCGGGCAGAGTCACCTCTGAGCCCCTTGGGCTTGGCAGTTCCTTCCTTTCCCGCACATCCAGTTTCTCTCCATTACCCGGCTCCAACTGCTGTGGAACCTTCTCGGTATCTGAATATGGGTCTCTTCTTGGCTTCCCCACTGAGATGTAAGCTCCGTGAGGGCAGAGACTTCTCTGTCCTGCACCCACTGTATTCCCCATGCCTAGAAATGCCTGCCTCAGAGCAGACCCTCAACCAAGAGCCGCTAAGTGAAACACTGAGGTTGGGACTGATAGGCCGTTCGGTCTGATGCAAAGACCAAGCTCTTAACACCCTGCACCCCCCACCCCCCTCCCACATTGGCTCTCTTCCCAGCGGTTCTAACGCAGCCTCCTGATATGCTGCATAGGACAAATTACTTCTCTCTGCTTGAGACTTTTCAGGTGTCTGAAAACAGCTCCCAGGCTCCACTTTAAGACCCCTCTGCAATGCCCCAACTCTGCACAGGTTTCCAGACCTGCCTCGAGGTGCCTGTGTAACCTTCCGATTCCTGAAGGTCCTTCTCCAACGGCACTAAGGCTGGATTCATCCCAGGGAAGGTGACCTGACCCTCTGTGCCTTGACACTATACTTCCATTAACAAAACCCGGGACCGCAGCGCTGTTTGATCTTAGAAGGCTTCTGAAAGGCTTTATGGAACACGAAAACTGGGTCACATACAGAAGCAAGACTCGAGCCTCGAAGACACAGAAAACCTGGCATGTCTTTATCTGAATAGCCGTCATGCCACGATGACAGAACACCGCGTGAGGGTTTCTGTGGAAAATAAAGAGTTAAGCTAGACGGATTTTTACTTTTAGCCACTTTAAAGCAAATGCATATTTAAAACATATTTACCCAGGCCTCTTTTTTGTTTCCTTAAAGCTCAACAACAATATTAACCTTTGAAAGGAAGTGAAAAACTTGGAAGATGAATGCTTCTGGTCTCCCTAGCCATTCCCTCTGAAGCCCTAACTCGGAAAAATAGCAAATGCGGAGGCTGCTATTCCAACTGTCACCTCGATATTAAATATAATCTGTCACTGTAGCCAGCCTTTCGTCACCTGAAGGTACTGATTTGTGCTCAGGAAAAATTTACAGTCATTTATTTCAGTAATGCACTGAAGTTCTCAAGAGATTTTTAACTCTTAAAGCAAACATAAATCTTCCTCTCTTATTTTCAGTGCCTCGTTATTTTTACTCATTATTAACAGGGAGTTGTCAGTGTCACTGTAATCAGCACCCAATGTCACTTCCCTTGGGTGCCCACCTTCGCCAGAAGGGAAACTGAAAATGGGCAAAGGCTGGAGAAACGTGGAAGACACATGGGAGAACACTGGCATTTGTATACTGACTCGTTCTTGTCCTAGACACTGAACGGGAGACTTTAGAGAAAGGGAAACACTTCCGAGTGGCATAGGCAGAGATGCGGCCAAACTACGAACGAGCATCCCCTGTGCTCCCGGTGGGGACGTGCGATGTTCACTGGCGGTCCCGGCCAACACAGGGCAGAGGGTCATACCCAGCCTGCCCACCTGGGCAATAACAGCACCAGACGCCCAGGCCACAGAGGAGGACATAGTGCCGTCAGAAAGCAGGGCCCTCACCTGTCTCAGGAGGGGTTGGTGAACGCTTCCTGGGAGAAAGGACTTATAAATAGACACCAAGCATGGGACGCCTGGGTGGCTCAGTCGGTTGAGCGTCTGACTTCGGCTCAGGTCATGATCTCACGGTTTATGAGTTTGAGCCCCGCATCGGGCTTTGTGCTGACAGCTCGGAGCCTGGAGCCTGCTTCACGTTCTGTGTCTCCCCCCCCCCCCGCCCCTCCCCTGCTCACGCTCTGTCCCTCAAAAATAAATAAATGTTCAAAAAAATAAAACTAAAAACAGACACCAAGCCTAGCGACTGTAATAATGCAGAGACCCTGGGTCAGAACCAGACTCTGTAAAATGAGAAAGTGAAGGCTTACAGAGGACATGGTCCTCTCTGAGGAACTCTTTCTCCCACCACCCCCACACCTGCCCCTCTCAAGTCTCTACGATCTCCATCCATGGCCACCTGCCCTGCTGGCCATGCCGGGAAGGCCCTTCGACAGTCAGCATCACCTCTTCTCTGGTTCTCATCCCAAACATTCAACCCACTGGCAAATCCCATGAGCACAGCATGCAAATGTACTTGAGGACCGTCACAGCTCCCTGTGCCAGAGTCATGGTGACACTCACTCTCCAAACTGGACCCCATGCCTGTGCCCTCTAGTCCTTATGGTCCCCTGTCAATACTGCGGCCAGAGGGGCCCTAGAACTTCTAGGTCAGTAAGTTGCTCCCCTGTTCAGAGCCTTCTCACTGCTTCCCATTTCACCCAGAAGCCAGGCCAGATGCCTTCAACGGTCTACAGGGTCCAAAGCGATCTCCCACCCTACCCGCTTCACACAGTGCCTCTCCGACCTCACTTGCACCACTGCCTCCCTCCCTCACGGCCATCATGAGGCTCCTTGAACTATCTCAGGTCTTGAGACTCACCACCACCTCCGTCTGGAGCACCTTCTCCTGGGAACTCACACGTCTTCCAAATCTTTGCCCAAATATCACTTCTACACCAAGATGACCTTCCCCAACCACCCAATTTACAGTTGAACCCCATCCCCTGAACTCTTCCTCTCCCTTCCCTGTTTTTTTTTTTTTTTTTTAGCTCTCACAGATGAGAAGAGAATTCTTTCAACATAACCTCAGTAGATCGTACAGAAAAGTATAAAGAACTACACCAGCCATGGAAAGACAGGAGCCCTGATGTATGCAGGAACATGGCTGAAGCTTGAAACCATTAAGCTAAAGGAAAGGAGCCAGAGGCAAGGGCCACATATTCTATGATTCCATTGATATGAAATGTCCAGAATATGTAAATCCATGGAGACGGAAAGTGGGTAAGTGTTTGCCTTAGGCTGGGCAGGAGAGGGGAGGGTGGGGAGGGGAGCGATATTTAGCGATATCAGGTTTTGTGAGGCCATGAAAACGCACCAGAGCGGACTGTGGTGACAGCTGCACAGACCTGTAACTATAGTAAAAATCGCTGAATTGTACACTTTTAATGGGTGAATTTTATGGTATGTGAATTAAATCTCAATAAGCTCCTTTTAAAGAAAAAGACTATAACATTACCTGGGATTGGTAAATGATCACTTACCCATGTTTGCTTCGGGTTTTTTTTTTTTCTCGTAAGAGAAAATATTACTGCAGCTGAAGTCTCTTTCATACCGTCTCCCCAACTTAAGTTTTGTGACGTTGGAGAAACTTTAAAGTTTTTCATTGCGGTTTTAATACTAAAGTCTTAAACCTTATCTTCAACCATCCCACCCCCACCACTGTTCAGTTGGATATTTTAGTCCCAATTTAAACAGATTTACTTGGAGGGGACTTTTCCAATTTTGGCCATCTCTGGAAGACAGAGACCTCGAAGAATAACAGACCATGCATGTGGGTGGGGGGGCGCACCTGGGTCCAGGACACCACGAATACACCAGACAGCTAGCCACTGCCACCCCAAGGGCCCTCAATTCTGTCCACGTGGCCAGCCCAGCAGCCTCACCAGTCAGATCCGATGTCCCGGAGCCACTAGGGTGCACTAACCGACGTTCTAAGCACCGAACTATAGAAATGAAATGATATGGCTTTGAAAACACAACCAGAAGCAAGGAAAAACCATTCCAAGGGAGCCCAGTCTCTGACCTGAGCTGGCGAGTCCTGGCACGTGGTCCCGCCACGGACTCCGAGGGTGGCAAGCCAGATCAGGCCGCACAGGGCATCCGCATGCCAGATGCCCCCGATGTCCCGTCGGCCTCCGAGGTTGTGTGATCAGCTGAGTCACACTGCACCTCAGGGTGACTAATGACTGTGTGTGTGGAGCTGCAAATCGGCGGGGGGAAGGGCGGGGAGGGTCACTCCAGGCCACGTTCAGCTGCACTTCTCTTTCTTCCCACTCAATGTCAGACCACGGCAAAGCTCCCAGTGGGGAGCAGAAGGGTCTGCCGGTGGGGAGCTGGAAGAGCAGCCCCCAACAGACCTCCACTAGGGAGCCCAGTGTGATCCCAGGAGACCTGTCCGATGGGAAACAGAAATGGCAGTCCCTCCTCCCTGGGTTAATCCATTCATTCACTCACGGTGCACGGAGTGCCACATCAGGGGCCAGGAGATCGATAATGTGAGTGGCTCTCAGGGAGCCCCAAATCTGAAACATACATATTTGTTCTCTATGTCTAAAGAACCCAGAACTTTCCTGGAAGAATACAAAATGAGGGAAACTGCTAACCCACGAGGAAGAGAAAGTCAAGTTCTGGGGCCATGGATTTCCCCCCCCCCAATGCTATAGAAAAGTCAGAGAAAGCCAGGGCCCAGGGCCCCAAGGGTGAGCTCCTCTCCTCCCTCCTCTTCAGCATCAGATGGATCCAAGTAACTTACTGTACCATTCTGTGTGCCAGACCTCAGGAATAAGAGAAATGGGCTGGGGGTGATAAAATCACCAGTCCCCGGTCTCAAATGACTCGTGACCTGATCAGACTACAATAACAATGCAAATAACTATGGTGCGGGGCAGGACAGGAGCATGGGGATGGGGTTATCAAGGGTAGGGGAAGACATCAGCCACGGTTCAGACTTCTGGATTTCACAGAGCAGGAAGGTATGAAAGAACCTGGAGGAGATGCCCATGGATTAGAAAAGGACTCAACCTTGGGGCGCCTGGGTGGCGCAGTCGGTTAAGCATCCGACTTCAGCCAGGTCACGATCTCGCGGTCCGTGAGTTCGAGCCCCGCGTCGGGCTCTGGGCTGATGGCTCAGAGCCTGGAGCCTGTTTCCGATTCTGTGTCTTCCTCTCTCTCTGCCCCTCCCCCATTCATGCTCTGTCTCTCTCTGTCCCAAAAATAAATAAACGTTGAAAAAAAAAAATTTAGAAAAGGACTCAACCAACTGTAGCCATGGCAAACTCGGGCCCACCGCCTCCTTTTATAAATAAAGCTTTACTGGAACACAGCCACACTCATTCATTTGCATAACCTCCATGCTGCTTTCACTCTACCATGGCACAGCTGAGTAGCTGCAACAGACACTGTCTGTCCCACAAGAACTAAAATATCTGCTATCAGGATCTTTGAAGAGAAAGTCTTCCAAATCCCTGAGTTAGAAGAGTCAATACTTGAAAGATACCTGTTCTCTTCAAAGGGACCACGAAGTCAATAAAATCCCAAATCACCCCAGGATTTCATTGTGAACATGGATAAGCTGATTATTAAATGCATTACGGAAATGCAGAGGACTAAGAACAACCAAGGCAATCCAACTTTGAAGGATTTTTCTTTTTTTAATGTTTTTAATGTTTATTTATTTTTGAGAGACAGAGAGAGTACAAGCAGGGGACGGGCAGAGAGCAAGGGAGACACAGAATCTGAAGCAGGTTCCAGGCTCCGAGCTGTCAGCACAGAGCCCGATGTGGGGCTCGAACTCACAAGCCATGAGATCATGTCCTGAGCTGAAGTCAGACGCTTAACTGAGCCACACAGGCGCCCCTTTGAGGGATTTTTTTCTAATATCATCCTTGGATAACAAGGACCCCAAAGAATAACTCAGAAGGTGCACAGAGATGCCACGGGTCTGTGCGCAGTGAGCATGCAGGAAAGTCCACCTTCTCCAGTCCAGATGCACCATCACGTTCCTCTGAGCTGTACCTCTGACCTGTTCATGTGGCCAGCCTGTCAAGCTCACCAGCCAGATTCCAGGCAAAGCTGGAGGACTCACACTCCTAGACAGCAAGACTCATAAGCCACAGTAATTCAGACAGGCTGGTGACGGAAAGAACCGAAGGGAAAGTACAAAATGACCACACACATGGACGCTTGATTCATGACAGGGAGCACTGCAGAGCATGGGGACAGGATGATCTTTTCAATAAATGGTGCTGACTCAAGGGGATAGTCATATTGCCAAAGAGGAATCTTGACCCCTGACTCACGCTATACACAGAAATCAATTCTGGGTACATTTCTGATCCAAATATAAAAAACCACATAGTAGGCAAAGAATTCCTAAACAAGACACAAAAAGCACCATCCACCAAGGACTATATTAATATTGTGGATTATGCTAAATTTAGAAATGACTTCTCATCAAGATTCCAATGAGAGGGTGGAAGACAGACAAGCCACAGAGGGGGAGAGCACACCTATGACCCCAAGACTGGTCTCCATATTACAGACAAACTCCTATAATCCAATAAGAAAGAGACAACCCAGTACAGAAATGGACAAAAAAGTCTTGCGCAAACACTCCACAAAAGAAGTTATCCAAATGGCCAATAAAAATGAAAAAATAAACAGACGATATCTAGTGTTGGCGAAACGATATGGCGCAACCGGAACCCTCATATACGTTCGGTGAGAGCGCACACTGACAACACCATCCTGGGAGATCGTCAGTAGCTAAAGCTGCACCCGGGCAGCTCTCCTAACTCCTGGAGATGCGTGTGCCCTCAGCACCAAGAGACCCGTACGAGAATGCACACAGGCACTATTCAGAACAGTCAGTAGCCCAAAGGACCATCAACCACAGAAAGGACGTATTTAACGCATGTGACAGGGCCACGCAGCAGAATACTACACAGCAGTGAAAAGAAGCAAGGATTGCTACACTTCACAGCGTGGATGAATCCCACGACAGGTTGAGAAAAAGAAGCCAGACAGAGAGTAAAGCATATAATTCCATTCATAGGACGTTCAAAAACAGACAAAACTACACTATAACGTAGGAAGTCAGGATGGGGGTGACCTTTGGGAGAAGCAGGGCAGTGGCGGGGGGGGGGTGGGGGCGGGTACTGAAAGAAGGTAAGAGAAGAGACTTCAGGTATAGGTAACATCATACCTCCTGAGCCGAACGGTGGTTACACAGATGTGTTCACTTTGTGATCATTCATTGAGCCGCGCTACGCTCCTGATTCGTGCACATTTTTGTACGTGTCTTACTTCGATTTTTACTTCAATTTTACTGTTCCCTGTGCAGAAAAAGGTTGCTAATTGTTTACTCTGCTAAGTAATCTCAATTTTACTCCAAAAGGGAAAGAACATTGGAACACCGAAAGGCTCATAAAGAAAAATGTCAGAGTGAAGGAGTCCATTAGATTGAGTAAATTGATCTTCATAAAAGAGTTTAAAATGAGGCTTTCAATACCATCTATATGCCTACAGCTCCCCAGTTTTCATCTCCAACCCAGTCCTGGCTCCCAATCTTGGCTTGTATTCCAAGTACACTCCCACCACCTCCACATAAGCGTCTGACAGACACGTCTCCACCCCATCATGCTCAGACCTGGCCTCCTGCCCCAGATCGGCTCTATGGCAGCCTCCGCTGTCCATGCCGATGGAAACTCCACCCTCCAATGGTTGAGACCAAAAACCTTGGAGTAACACCTGACTCCTCTCATCGCCTGCACACAACCTATCAGGAAACTGTATCGATTATCTGTTCCAAATGCGCCCGGCATCTAACCATACTTCAGCACTCCCTCTGTGACCACCCTGGCTGACGTTATGTGTATGTCACACGTGACTCTTTAAAAAGGGAGAACTCAAGAACAGGTTGTTGTTGTTCTTTTTTTTTTAATGTTTGTTTAAAAGAGAGAGAGAGTGTGAGTGAGGGAGGGGCAGAGAGAGAGCGAGACACAGAATCCGAAGCAGGCTCCAGGCTCTGAGCTGTCCGCACAGAGCCCGATGCGGGGCCTGAACTCACCAACCATGAGACCACGACCTGAGCTGAAGTCAGACGCTTAACCGACTGAGCCACCCAGGTGCCCCCAAAACCAGTCATTCTTCTGCTCAAAAACCCAAGTCCTGACCAGTGGTCTATAAGTCCTTCTCTTCACCTCATCTCCCTTGGCCCTGCCCCTTGCTGCCCCCCAACCATACTGGGGGTCCTCTCACCGACGGGCCTTTGCATTAGCTCGTGCACCTGCCTGCAAAGCTCTTCCCAGTGAGCTGCACAACACGCTCCCCTCTTTCATGACTCTGCTCAGATGTCACCTTCCCAACCAGGCCTCCTTTGATACATTTAGTAGAGCAACCTGCCCTCCAACTCTCCCCTCTTCCTCCTCCCTGCACTCCCAGGACTCTCACATTTTCTAATTTTCCTTTTGTCCATGGACTGTTACCGCCTTCTAGCCCATCACATAACTTACTTACTTTGTGTATTTTTGATGCCTCGTTCCCCTGCTAAAATACAAGCTTCCGGAGAAGGGTCACCGTGTATTACTGTTCATTTGCATAGTCCACGCAGCTTTAACAGTGCCTGGATTACAGCAAGTGCTCCAGAAGTATCTGTTAAGTGAATATGCCTGTGATGCTATCCTTGGGCTTCTCTTCTAGTGGCAGCTGGACACTGGGAACCACTTAGAAATTCCACTCCATATGGGGATCCTGGAAAGAGCACAGAGATGCTGGAAGATGACCATTAGTTACGTGATATGTATGGAGTGCATACTCTGTGCCACACCCTGTTCCAGGTAGTGGGGATACAGCAGTGAACAAGACTGAAAAAGTCTGTCGTCTGTGGGCTCACTTTCTAGTGGCAGGAGAGACAGAAACAGATACATCTGCAAGGTTATGTCACACTGAGCGAACGGAGACAGACTGATGGGCAAAAGCATGACCAGATGGAGAGGAGCCAGTTGAGATGTGTGGTCAGGCAAGGCTGCTCTGAGGCCCAAGGGAAAGAAGGAGCTGGTCGCTCATGCTCAGTGATGGGAGGAGAGACATGGAGAATGTTCTAGAAGTGATGGAAGCCTATGGAAGGTTTTATATCTCTGCGTTGAGTGGAGAACAGACTGAAAGCGGGCAAGCATGGAAGCAGGGAGATAAATCAGCTATCACAGGATAGGATGCGACGTGGTGCAAGAAAGTCACAAGCAATTAGAAGCTACTTTAAGTGAACTGCACGTGTATTTCACATGTGCATGTGAGCACACACACACACACACACTCACACACACACACACACGTGTACGCGCACTCACTCTTCAAGGGAAGCAGAATCCTGGCTGATCTTGGCATTCAAAACATTCTTTTCATTGAATCGAATAAAGAACAAAACTAGTTTCTCCCCTGCTCAAAATCCTTCTATAGCTACCCATTACTCCAAACCCCCTCCCATGCAGTACAGAGCCACACATGTGCTAGGCCCACCTCTCTAACTTCTCGCCCTGCATCTCAGCACACTGGCCCCTGGCTGCTCCTCCAGCATGCCGTGCTCCCTCCTCCGGCCTCAGGACTCTTGCACACTCCATGGTTGTAATTTCACATATATTTGTATGACTTGACTAATATTGGTCGGTCCCCTCTACTATGCTGTGAACAATAAGAAGACACAGACCCTATTGGTTCAGTTGACTCCTCTATGTAACACCTGGCATACAGAAGTGTTAAATGGGTGGAAAAAGTAGTACTTAGAGCGGTCTTTGAACACCTACTATCTGTACTAGGCAGTGTGGGGCATAAGAATCAAGCTGAGATATAGCCTCTCTCTCCCAACACAGAGTCGCCATAAAGATGAAAAACAGAGACGACACATTCAGAAAATACCAGATAGAACTAATCAAAGCCAACATCTGCTGCCTGGCGTCCCTTCCTCCTTCAGGCAAACATCACCCTGGGGAGAGGCTCCTTGTCCATCATGTGCAGCTCTGGGGGGGCTCTCCATCCAGGGGTCCTAGTCTCCCATCAGAATAGGTGGACTCATGGGTGCCTGGGTGGCTCCATCGTTAAGCATCTGACTTCAGTTCAGGTCATGATATCATAGTTCGTGAGTTCGAGTCCCGCATTGGATGAGTATGAGCCACACCTCAGCAGCCACGCCCTGCTTCTCTTTCTCTCTCTCCCTCACCCCCCCCCTTTCCCCCTCTTTCCCTCTGCCTCCCTCTCTCTCTTTCTCTCTGCCTCTCCTGGGATTCTGTCTGCCCCCTCACTCACTTGTGCCCTCTCTCTGTCAAAAAAAAAAAAAAATCTCTTAAAAAAAAAAAAGTCGGTGAGCTCAAGACCAAAGCTCAGCCAAGAAGAATCTGGCTCCTGGAAATTTACATCTGGCCTGCAGGATGCAAGCATCAAAAGCATCCAAAGGCATCAAAAGGCTGATCACCCTACTGGCAAAGCCTCCGAGACCCTGCTGTGGGGGTCTTGTTCCCGAGGTCCCCCACCCTGAGCGCTGCCCTGTGGCCAGTCTTGTTCAAAGCCTGGTTCCCCCCCCCCCTTTTGGATTCTCTGAAATCTCTTCCAAATTGCCTTTTCCCTTCAGAATTAGTTTATATTGCTAACAGCCAAGAAATCCTAATCGAAGCAATGGGTAAGCACTGGTATTCACAGAAGAGGGAGGCCGAGTGAGGTGGAGCTGGGCCCACACTCTGGCCTTTCTCTGCCGGCGCTAAAAAGGGCACATCGAGGCACGACACTCGCCGGGGCCTCTCCCTGCTTCATCTGTGACGGCCACTGGATCAGAGACAGTCCAGCTGGGGTGGAAACAGGACAAGACAGGTGCAAGGCAAGCTCAGTGTGCACAGCATCAGCACCAGGGGCTGGGTGGGGGAGGAGGAGGGAACTGACAGAGACCCTCCGTCCACCAGGGGCCACGCGTGAATTTCATGGGGCTTAGGCACTTTCTGCCTTTGCGGGTGCCTTCTTTGATAAAAATATTAAAAACCACAGTTCACGACTGCTGGTGTTTGAAGACAAATATATTAGTATTTTCATATGTAATACTATGTACGAAAACATGTTTGTTGACCTGAAGTGCATTTTTTCTTTTGACTTTAAAAGAAACTAAAACACATGAGTTCAAGCCTCATGTTGGGTATAGAGATTACTAAAAAAATAATAAAATAAATAATAAAATAAAATAAAATAAAATAAAACAAAAATAAAATAAATTAAAACAATTTTGTAAGCTCCTCAAAGTACTACAGAGCCCCAGGATCTGTACCATCCACAGTCCTCCCAAGGCATTGCTAATGTTCTTCTGTTTCCACCATAGGAAAAATGCTGGTTGAAGACAGAGGGGTGTGCGTGTGTGTTTATGCATTTACACAACATGCATACATACCTGTATGTATTGTGTATACATACATATACGTGTATATACATGTACATACACACACCACACAAATACATACATAAAGTTGTATCTTCTATTAATGTGTCACAAATTTCCACAGAACTAGTACTTAAGCAACACCCATTCATTATCTCCCGATGCTGTGAGTCAGAGGTCAGGGACAGCATGATGGGGCCATCTGCTCAGGACTCCCAAGGCTACAGTCAAGATATTAGCCGGGCTGTGTTCTCATCTGAAGGTTCTAAGGAAGAATCTGCTTCTGAGTGCATTCAAGTTGTGAGCAGGATTTCTTTCCTTGTGTCTGTGTGACTGAGGTCCCCACTTTCTTGCCACCTGCCATTTGGGGAACACTCTTGGGTCTCTGGGCCACGCTCTGGTTCTTACCACATGTCTCTCATAAGCCGGCTATTTGGTTTTTCAAGGTCAGCAGGAGAATCTCTCCCAAGTCAGCTAAGACAGAGTCATATACCATAATGCAATCACAGGATGACATAACCTAGTCAAGAGAGTGACATCCCATCCTGCCCCCAGATGCCACCTGTCCAGAGGGTGGGGATCTTGGGGGTCACCTTAGAATTCTGCCTACCACGGGAGCAGCAGCAAATAGCAGCAGCTGGACTTCCTTGCTCTGTGCCAGGCACTGTTCTAGGGAATCATACAAGTTCTAACACCTTTGAGGAAGATGGTAATGTCTTATCATCTTCCGTGTTACAGTTGAGGAAACTGATACGTGCGAGGGCTGGGTAGCTTGTGAGGCTCACAGTCCAAAGCAACATCCCTGTGATTACAGGACGGCAGCGGTAAGACTACGAGGCATGAGTCATTTCCTTGTTATTTGTAGTTTCCTTGTAACTGTTTCATATATTACCAGATTGGTGCCCGATCAAAATTACACCTGCCTGTGCAGAGTATTTGGTGCCTGCCCCCCGCCAGGAGCAACTAGCACAGAAGCGGGGCTTGAAACTCAGGCAACATACCCTTGGGTTGTTGCCAACCCTCGTACCCTGGCACTCAACCTTCAGTGTATATCCAGATCACCGGGAGGGCTTGTTGAGGCCCAGATTATCGGCCCTTCCCCAAAGCTTCTGATTTCAGCAGCCCTGTGAAGGAGCCTGAGGATGTGCATTTCTTTTCTTCTTCTTTTTTTTAATGTTTATTTTATATCGGAGAGAGAGAGAGAGAGAGACACAGCATGAGTGGGGGAGGGGCAGAGAGAGAGAGAGACACAGAATCCGAAGCAGGCTCCAGGCTCCCAGACGTCAGCACCGAGCCGACGTGGGGCTCGAACCCACAAACCGAGAAATCATGACCTGAGCTGAAGTTGGACACTCAACTGACTGAGCCACCCAGGTGCCCCAGGATGTGTGCTTCTAACGAGATCCCCAGTGATGCTGATCCAGGACTGACTTTGACTCCACTGCACTGGAATAATGGTTTTTCAAACCACCTGACACAGGGGCTCCTCGGAGTTCTTGTTGAATAGACTAAATGGGCCGGCAACGAGACCTCTTAACCAGAATCTCTTGGGCAGAGACTGTGAGTCTGCATTTTAAACAGCCTTCCCCAGTGACTATGTAACACTGAAGTTAGAAAGGCACTCTGGAAAGGACCATCACCTCCCAGGTTTCTTGCTTGGCCAAAGTGGGCCGGAATTGGTCAAGTTTAAGCACCTGGCCTCGAATAGCAGTGGCTATTATCTCCCCAGAGATCAGCAGAAAACCGGCCTGAACCCTGACCGGCGAGGCTGTCAAAACAGCCTTGCTGGAAAAGGAGAAGCCCCTGCGGGGAATGGGGTAGCGCCCGGATCAATTCCTGACCTCACACGGCCCAGAACTCCTGTGACCTCACCCAACGCCCTGCACTGATGTTGGCAGGGCCAGTTCTGCGGAGTAACAGCTCCACTGCAGGCCAGCAGCAGAGTCCCACCCAGAGATCAAGTCCACAGCACAGTGTGTCCGGAAAACCCACATCAAGACCCACCCATCACCTCCCACAGGCACCTCCACCTGACCAGACCGGGGCCACACAGAACGCCCCCTCCGTTTCCACAAGCGGAGGCCTCTGCCGGCTCGATTGCTTTGCCCCTCCCGTTGTTTCCAACGGTTGTCCACACGGCAGGCAAGGAGTAGGCGTCCTGTGTCTTCCGGGTGCCCCACAAGCCCCTGTCACGGTTCCTATGTTAACATGGCAAGAGGCTCCAACACCCTCACCTCAGCCCCCCATCATCAGCGGGTAATAAGGCAGATGCCACCCACGCCACCTGAGGCCAGTTCTTCCCAGGGACCTCTTCCTACACCACCCCTGGACCCAGCCCAGGCTGTCCTCCGGCTTCCCTGTGACGCCTGGCCAGTCGGTAAATCCTGCATGGAATGACACAACTTGTGTTGGACAGGACCTCCTTTTGAGAGATATGGAAACTCAGTCAACCCTTCACCAATTTTATCCACTGACTTTTTTTTTTTTTAATGCAAGTCTTCATTTCCCCTTTATTTTTTTTTAGTTAATGTTTATTTTTGAGAGAGGGAGCATGAGTCGGTGAGGGGCAGAGAGAGAGAGACACAGAGACAGAGACAGAGACAGACAGACAGACAGAATCCAAAGCAGGCTCCAGGCTCCGAGCTGTCAGCACAGAGCCCGATGCGGGGCTTGAACTCACGAACCACAAGATCATGACCTGAGCCTAAGTCGGCGCTCAACCAACTGGGCCACCCAGGCGCTCCTTCATTTCCCCTTTAGATAAGAGGCCATCCTGTGGGTGTTAACACCAGCCTCCTCCTCTGGCCTCAGTCTGTCCCCCTCCAGCCTCTGGGGACAAGCCCAGCCCTGGCCCTGGAAGTTGAGGAGGCCAGGAGGGTATTAAATGGCACCTGTTTATCCTGTCAAGTGGCAAATGGCTTCTTGTGGCCTTTTATCAAGAGTGTGTGCTCACATCCAAACCGGATAAAGTGCCAACCCCGCAGCAGCCAAAATGGCCCCAGTAAACCAGAGTTTCAATTGGCGACAGCAACAGGCTCCTCGGGACAGGAGGAAAGGGTAGGATTCTCTTCTGACCCGAGGGAACCGAAGTTCCAGGTGCCCCCCAAGGACAGGACTCTGTCTGGGTGCCGGATGTGGAGGCTCAATGGGGAGCACAACTCCGGAACTTTGCTCCGATGCTGCCTCTGCCTGGCGACAGCCGGTCTCCGTGCTTCGCCAAGCATGCGGTCCTCAGAAACTTCTACGCGTTTGTATACAACCCTCGTGGTTCCTACCTTACAGCAATGCTATCACCACTCCACACAAAAACCTGTGGTTCCGAGAGATTTAAAACAATAATAATGGGGAGAAAAAAAAAATAACTCGTCCAAGTCACACGCTCCGTAAGTAGCAGAGCACAGCTCCGACTCCAATCTGCCCTCAAACCCTTGCCTTTAACTTCTGTATTCTTGTGGAATTGCCCAGAATGGACCTCTGAGGATCCGAACCCAACACTGACGTCCTGCAGACAACCTTCTTCATCAGGCACTTCTTCCCCTTTAGCAAAGCAACATCGTGCCTTATACAATTTCTGGTCTAAGGACACAGCTTTTTATTCAAAGTGTCTCTGCCTGGGCCTCCAAGTGGTGGAGGTCGTTGGATGGATTTTAAAATGAGATTTCCAGGTTCGCCCGGGGGGCTCAGTGGGTTAAGCATCCAACTCCTGATTTCAGCCCAGGTCACGATCTCACAGTTGGTGGGACGGAGTCCCCGCATCAGGCTCTGCACTCACAGTGAGGAGCCTGCTTGGGATTCTCTCTCTCTCCCCCTCTCTCTGTCTCTGCCCCTCCTCCGTTCCCACACTCACACTCTCTCTCAATAAATAAACTTAAAATATAAAATAAAATAAAATGAGATTCCCAAAATGGCAGATTATAGCACTTAAGAGAAGTGATGTTCTCTCTGGTATCAGAAAGCAGAACTCTAAAACTTGGGCCTCAAAGGATTATAATCGCTTCCCCTGGAGACCTCTTCTCATTTTGGAAGAGCCTCAGACACCTGATGGGAGTTAGTGCACATTTTAAGTGGCCAGTCCTGGGGCACCTGGGTGGCTCAGTTGGTTGAGTGTCCAACTTCGGCTCAGGTCATGATTTCATGGCTCGTGAGTTTAAGGCCCGTGTCAGGCTCTGTGCTGACAGCTTGGAGCCTGGAGCCTGTTTCAGATTCTGTGTCTCCCTCTCTCTCTGCCCCTCCCCTGCTCATACTTTGTTTCTTTCTCTCTCTCCCTCCCTCCCTCTCTCAAAAATAAACATTAAAAAAAAGTTTTTAAATAAATAAAGTGGCCAGTCCAGGGGCACCTGGGTGGCCCAGTGGGTTGAGCCTCCTACTCTTGATTTCAGCTCAGGTCATGACCTCACAGTTCGTGGGCTCGAGCCCCACCTCGGGCTCTGAACTGACAGTGTCGTGCCTACTTGGGATTCGCTCGCTCTCAAAATAAACAAACATCTTAAAAAAAATAAATAAATCAAGCAGCCAGTCCAAATGTCCACATCAACCATCACGGGGGTGAGGCTGGCAAGCCCTATTTGGGTTTAAATGAGGGTTCTGTGCACCTCGACACTCGAGACAAATTTCACAAAGCCAATCCAGGAAACGGGGCCCCCCTTTGACGTTTCCATCCCCACAATTTCCATGCCCTTAATTCTCACAGATTTTAGCTCAGACTGAATATTTCAGTAAGGCTGGCACCAGGGTTCCCCTCCCCTCATAAATACTTCACTAGTCCCACTACATCTTCAAACTAGGCTTTAATCATAAGAAGCCAAGAAAGACATTTCATCCTGAATAAGCCCAAGTACCGAATATCGATTTGTTGTTCTTCTGAAGAAAATGCAGGTGTGGGACCAGGTGGGCAGTAAAGCAGGGTGCAAGGACAAGCCTGACTGAAGTAGGACAGATGCACGCAGGTTCCCCCTTATCCACAACCTTCCGTCCTCCAAGGCTAGACTCGGCTCGCCCCCTTCACCACCTGGGAAGAGAGGCAGATCTAGACCTTCCTCCCTACCCTCCTGTCCCTGAAAGCAGCACAGAGCCTTTTGTAGGTTTCTGGAGGCTCTTATTTCCAGGCATCCTAGGAGGGAGAGCGACCCAAATAGAGACTCATGAACTGAAATCACTTCGATGCCGCCCGGACTGTAATCTATCTGGCAGACACACTCTTCACTGTTAGTGCTAAATAACCAGTGCAGTTAAATGGCGTGTCAACCGATCCCCAACTCAAGGTGGTACTAGGATTCTCAGTCCCCTTGCATGTGCATTCCGCCTAAACTCTACCCAAGTACCTATCTTTCCTTCTGTAGAGAGATCTCATAGGACAGGACAGTGCCCACCTGCTGTGCTGAATCAGTAGGTTTCATCTAAGGGTCACGATAACCCGGAGAAGCATAAACTCACTTTGCAAAAGAAAGTGTCCCAAGCAGTGGTCTTGTGCTTTCCCTTTTCGGTCTTGAAAAGCACATGTTTGTTTTATGTTCTCCTCCAGCTCAGACAAGTCCTCAGCAGCTCTGTCGTGACGCTGTCTGGGGCGCGCATCGGTCCCGTAACCACGGGTTTCTGCACACACAACAAATTCCGCCACTCAGCATCCCAGCTCAGAGCCTGTTTTATCACTTGAGAAGTTTATGACCCTTGAAAGTGAAGTGTAGGCCCCACAGTTCCTTAGGAGACCAAGGGACAAGATAATAGCAAAGGGTTCTTGTGCCGTGCTAGGCTCATTTATCAGTGATGAACCAAGAAAAGCTGCAGAGGCCCTTTGGGCCTCTACACGGCTCCGAGCTTCTATTCCCAAGTGCCAGTGGCCACAAAGGAACTTTTGTTTAAATCAGGGACAACCAGGGTGGTACCACCTGACAAACTGGATTTTTAATGAACACTTAGTACTCAGGGGAATGAGCCATTTCAGCTGGAACTTTCTTAGCTAAAGTGTCATCAGGCCAAAGAGCTAAACTGGGGCCTACAGCAATAAGCTTTGTGCAAGAAAGCATGTATTCCTTTGAAACCCTCCAACTTTCTCATGACCTTTCTCTTTGCCCTCGAAGGCAAGTGACTGGTTGGTTCTTCATGCTAGAGCAGGCAAGAGGGTCTTTCTAGGCCACAAGACAACATGCTGACGAGGCCTGTATTTCACTGGCAGGCCAGCCTTCTGAACTACCCACGTTACAGGCTCCCCGATGGACCCAAAAATAAACTGTCTTCACATAAAACAAAGTCTTGGAATCCTGTTTCAAGCAGAAAAATCGACCAGCTGCTAAAATGTGGCTGGGGCTGTCTTTAACCCAAATTATTTCAATTTCTGCGGGCCAGCCGAGAACAAAGGCTCTATAGGTACTATAGACTTGTGCATGGGTATCACTTTCTTCAGATCACAGGGATTCTCCTCGATAATCTACTTTAGGGTGAGCATATTCTCTTGTTCTCTATCAACTACACAATCTTAAAATCTCGCCCAGCTGGGGCACGAGAATAATCTAAGTTAAAAAACGTCACAGTTGGAGACGTTACTCCCACCCCATTCAGAAATTTCTCACTGGGAGACAGCTTTCGCCAGACTAATCTGGGCTCATGCTTCCCAGAAAACAGTTTGGAACTGGCTAAGGACGGCAGAAATTTGGTTTGTCTGTGGAAGGGATTCTGGATAAGAAGATAGCATCAATGGCTCCAGGGACTGGTTACCTTTAGAACATCCTCCCGGAGACGAGTGCCTGGACCTGAGGGTGACGGAGACACAGGTGATGCCAGTGTAGATCATTCCAGGGCCCCTCCCCACCTACACACACCCCATGAAACACACCTCTCAGCTTGCAATGACAGCCTGGAGCCCTGGGCTGGGGTCTTCTCTGCCAGTCCCTACTGGTTTAACACTAAATTTAGATCCTAGACCCCATTCACCCTGACAAACTCCTGGCACAGTTCCTGGGGGCCTTCACCAGGGGTCACTTGATCTCAATGTGAAGAAACATTGCCAATTGAGCCTACACGGGTAGGAGAGACACAAAGCATATTTCCAGAGCCTTCTGTGGAGCTCTGGACCTGAAGGAGCAAGTTGGGGGTGGGGGGGAGGGGAGAGTGTGCCCTGAGGTTCTAGAAAGTTCTATTTCATGGTGGAGATGACCTCACAGGGGGAGGGGAATTCCAGATATAAAAACACTTTCCAGGTTTCAGCCACTGAGGATAGGGCCACTACTTCAAGAGAGGGAGGAACAAAAACTACCCATGTAGGGTATTTCTTTCCTATGAGTTCATGGAGCCAGGAAGCCGCTGTTAACTACTCCATATATTACCTAAGGGCACAGGTTGTTTCACTTTGCAGTCGGTGGCCTTCACGCAAGCTGGTGAGTTTCAGTTTCCAAAGAGTCACAAGAAGCACAACATAATTTCTTGGTCAGTCTGTCTGACGGTCCCTGGGAATGAAGATTTGCACCAAAAGAAGTTTCAGGAATGCATTCCATCTCTCCTAAGGCTGGAATACCAACAGCTGCAGAGGAGTCATATTCCACAATAATGGTCAGTTCTGGTGCTGCCCCTCCCTGTGGCTTTGGTGATGCCCGACTGGCACACAGTGAGGTCCCGAGAGACCCCAGGGCAAACATCTGGCCCCATCCCTGAAGCAAAGGGGGTGATGAGGAACAGACTCAAGGGCTATTACTGGTTGCCAGAATGGAAGATGCTATGGGTCAAGTGAAAGACGAAACCAAGATCAGCTGCACATGTGCATAAGCCAAGAGGCAGCATCAGGAACAGACCAAAGCAAACCAAAACCTAGGAAGAGGTGAGCCAGGAGAACTTGGGCCACTCCAACCATTCCAGACAGCAGGGCCCTGTTAGCAGGAGGTAAGGCCAGGCTTTTACACCACAGGGTTTTAGCAGTGCCCCTCCCTGGCACAAGTTAGCACCTATGCCTTAACGTCTTCAACCTCCGGCCCTCTGAGAAGCAGCCTATTACAGTGGGCTGTGCTTTCCTGTCTCCAGCCTTGAGATTCTTTGGTGTCTTTCTCTTCCAGGGAATATGGGAGACTCGGAAAAAAAAAATGCCGCGGAACATCTGGAAATACAACGGGTATTCTTATAAATACAAAGCTGAGCTCTCAAAGTTAGGGAAACCTGTGGTAGGTATGGTTCCTCCAAAAGAACTCTAGAATTTGTAAATGTTACATTATTTGGAAAAGAGGCCTTTGCAGCATGATGAAGTTAAGGGCCTTGAGATAAGAGATTATTCTTGATTATCCAAGTGGTCTCTAAATGCAATCACCAAGTGCCTTTACAAGAGAAGGATGGAGAGAGGTCACACACACAGAAGAGAAGGAGCAATGTAACCACGGGGCAGTTACTGGAGTGAGGAGGCCAGAGTCAAGGAATGCCAAGAGCAGCAGGAGGCTGGAAGAGGCAAGGAACAGATTCTCCTCTAGAGTCTGAAGGTGACACCTCGACTTCAGCCCAGTGATCCTGACTTCAGCCTTCTGGCCTCCAGAACAGGGAGGAAACAAATTCCTGTTGTTTTAAGCCAAGCTTAATGGGAACTTGTTACAGCAGCCACAGGAAACTAATATGTCCACAAAACACATTAACAAAGAAATACAGAACTAAAAACCAGAGTGAAAAGCGCACACACACGCTCGGGCTGTTCAGAGGCATGTGCTGATCTTACGAAATGGTTGCCAGAGTTTTGTTGGCACCTGGACCAGGTAACAAGGCCTCTCTGTGGCTATGCTGGAAACAGGTGTTAGAGCTGCACCTCACACGTGCACGCGTGAGCACCAATGCACACGCATGCACACGCATGTGCGCGCACCTACACGCACATTCCAGCCGCCTCAGAGGGCTTCGTGGTCAAGAAAAGAGGGACCTTGGATAAGGGTCAGGCACAGAAGCAAAGGGCGATAGGGTCTAAGTCCTGGATTGAGCAGAGCAAGAGGCTGATCTTCCTTAGTAGCTCGGTACCCCAACCCTGCCCTCAAACGGGTTCGGGTTCAAATTACACTGCCTGGGGCGTGAGGAAATCCCCAGTTTGGAAATTCACGTTGCCTGCGGTAATGGTATCGCACAGATAAAACCCCCAACGTGAGCTCAAAATCCAAACTTACAAGGTACATAGGGTAAGAAGCTATCCTGGACACGAGTCAACAGGAAAACAGAAGAACTGTGTCCAGAGATGGATTATAAAATTCCTTTCTCAGGTAAACATGACTCTAAATGATTACACAGCTTAACTAGAAAACCAAGATCGAGGACAGGAGAGATGACGGATTACTATGAAAAGAAACAGAATCCCTGGAAGATGCAAACACTACTCAAATAGAATTTCGAGAGGTTTAAAAGGAAAAAGATGTTATGGGTTCCTGGGTGGCTCAGTCGGTTGAGCGTCCGACTTGGGCTCAGGTCATGATCTCTCTCTTTGTGAGTTTGAGCCCCGCGTCGGGCTCTGTGCGGACGGCTCGGAGCCTGGAGCCTGCTTCAGATTCTGTGCCTCCCTCTTTCTCTGCCCCTCCCCGACTCATGCTCTGTCTCTCTCTCTCTGTCAAAAATAAACAAACATTGAAAAAAAAAAAAAGATGTTAAATGAATAAACCTGACTGCCTGAGTTAAGCTGAAGATTAGATACAGCCAGAAAGAAAATTAATAAACCAGAAGGTAGCTTCTAAAATCATTTATCCAGAATACAGCAGAACGACGTGGTTGGACAATACGAAAAACAGGTCAAAATGAGAAGTCCAATTCAGCTCACATGGGAATTTCTAGAGGCAACAGGAAGAGAGGGAGACAATCAGTTTTCTAAGAAATTAAGTGGCTTAACATTTTCTGGAACTGAGACCCCAATTCTCAGACCTGAGAAGCATAAAGCCCAAAGAGGATAAACGAAATTAGATCCACTCCCAGACACACTATAGTGAAACTACAAAGCTTCCAGGATAAAGATTTTAAAAGCAAATCCAAAGAAAAGGCAGATAGCCTCCAGAGAAATGACTTCAAGAGAAACAGAATCTGACAGCGACAATCGGAAGACAGGAACATCCTGCCCAAATGCTGAGAGAAAAATAAGCTGACCTAGAAATCTATATCCTGCGGATCTCATTCAGTAGCACTGGCCAAAATAAACCTAAAAATTTTGTAGACCCTTCCATGGAGTCCTTTCTGTGGCTGGTCCCGATCTCCATGCTAGACTGGTCGCAACCATTCGGGAACATCTCAGCTGTCATTGGCCTGGTCTCTAGAATCCAACTCTTCATACCCTGGAGGGATGGGTACCCCATCCTCTGCTCTTCTGACTAAGCCAACGAACGTCTCATCCCTCCACCCAGCCCTTTGGACCGCTGCTTCATTAGAAGTGCTGATCAGGGTTGGACCCTGCCTTGTCCCCACACAGACCTTGTTGTTTTCCCACAGCCTTCTGGGTCTTCCACAGCCCCAAGGGGCGGGCCCACCTGTCTCTTCTGAGCACTTCCTGCTATCCTGCTGGGGCTGCAGTCTCCCCAGAGATTCAGAGGGACCCACCGTGTAAATTCTTTCTCACATTCACTTCTCACCTAGGAATCGGAGCCAAGACTCTGGCGTTTTCAAGGAGCCTGGAACACTTCTCTCTCAGACCAGCTTGCAACCTCTGTAAATCTCTCCCAAGAACTGGCTTTCTTCCCACCCGATATCAGTCCTCCAGGTCCCTGAGTGGGTAGGGACGGAAATCCCCTCCTTGCGTCTCCTTCACCCCATCCCCAAACCAGTCCTCTCTTCAAATGTCCTGACAGGTCCTCACGACAGGGAACTACAAACGACTTGGAGAAGATCAAAGAGGAGACGGCGAGTTTTGAGAAATCTTACGATCCAAGCGGAGCCCAGCCTGAGCACTTGACTGCCCTCGTGCTGTGTCTTCTCCCTTAGATGGAAGCCCGATGGACTGACATTCCCTTTGGTGTCTGAGGCTGGGGCTCCCTCCTAGCAACAGCGACACTAGACTCTGTAGGTTAAAACAAAGGCAAACACACACCAGACAGAACAGCTGATAAAGAGACCAACAGAAGCACATTAGCCTTTCCAGAAAAAGCCCAGACTACACCTGCTTCATCTAGTTTAGTCCTTACATCCTTAGGAGGAGAGAGGAGATTGGAATCGGTCAAGGGAGCTGAGGCCCAAAAGAAAGATGTTGTGTGAGGGGCGCCTGGGTGGCTCAGTCGGTTGAGTGTCCGACTTCAGCTCAGGTCATGATCTCACCGCTTGTGAGTTTGAGCTTTGTGTCGGGGTCTGTGCGGACGGCTCGGAGCCTGGAGCCTGCTTCGGATTCTGTGCCTCCCTCTCTCTCTGCCCCAACCCACTCATATTCTGTCTCTCTCAAAAATAAACAAACATTAAAAAAAATGTTTTTTAAAGAAAGACGTCGTGTGAGACTATAATAAACCAGAAAGGGTTATTCATCAAGGTCTAAACATCACCACCATAAAAGGTGGGGGTGGGGATGAGGAGGTGGGAATCCCGGCACATCACTAGTTACTGTTTTTACGTTTCCAGAGTCCTCCACATCAGGACACTTGTCGTGGCCTACTCCAAACATCATGGTGTCAGTTTTAAGTCCCCAAGTAGCCCTCGGGGCTCCCGGTGTCCACTTCGTTCTTGCCTAGTGATGCCCGCTATGGGCAGAGAGTCTCTTACCCACCAGCCACTTCACAGGGGGACCGTCACAGACGACTGTGCTTCTCCTTCAGATTTTTTAAACCTACGACCATTCCATTTCAACTGGGAAGAGGTGGGGGGAAACTTGCCTGGGTGAGAGCTTTGCCCTTGGTTTAAATGGTTATCTGGCAGAGGGCTTGGAAATGCCAATGGGGAGAATCCGCTCTTAAGTTTTTCAGAAGCTGGTTCATCCACGTAGGGCCTCATGAGAACAGCCCACAGGAAGCTGATCAAGCACACGTGTCCAAGAACAAGAGTCTAAAGGCTAGCTAGACCTTGGGCAAGAAAAAGCACCTCCAAGGTTCGCTCCTTGGGGGGCTCCCGGTACTACCTAGGCATCCTTCCAAGAGGAAACCCACTAGTCACTTAATCCCAGTACTTTCTAAAGAGAGAACGGACAGTAAAGTGGGGTCTCTCACCTATTCCCCCACAAACAGGCCATTTTCCTTCGTACTCGGCAGTACCCACCAACTCACCAAATCAAAGATGTCCCCCTTGCCCTTCAGTGCTGCCACCACGAGCAGGGAGCCGGCTCTGTTCTTGACCACCCGGGACTTCTTGGGGACTCTGGCACTAAAGGTGTGGCTCAGACTTCCCGATTCATGGCGGCACCTACCTGCCCATTCTGGAACGCCGTAGCTTCGGGTCAAAAAATGGAATGGAATGCCTTGGAGCCTCAGGATCATACTCCTTCTGTTTGTTCCTATTCCCCGTCTGGAGAAGGCAAGTCTTCTCCAGGTTCCCACATCCAAGAGGAGCGAGAACACACCAGCCACTCAAGTAAAGCATGCTTACCACAATACCAAATGGTCGGCTAGCTCACAAAAAAAAGCGCTCTAAAGCCCCAGGGCCTCATGCAGTCATGGTCCAGCAAGACCATATTTGTGTATGTACAAGGGAACGTGGACGAGAACTGGGGTTGGGGGCTCAACCTACAGCTCTTATTTTAGAAGGAAAGGCAAGGGAGTGGGATCCCAGGAAGTGGGAACAGCACTGAGGCTGGAAGCAGTCTACACATGGGAACAAGAGGCCTGTTAATGAGACACTGTAAACTGGCGGCCCACAGACTCTGGAGAGTCTGACCCTCCAGGATTTGACATCTTGCATTTGGTGATACGCATTCAAAAACTGGGAGAATCTTATAGGAAAGTCAGGACTGCAGTGTTCTCTTGGAGAATAGGATCTGGCCACATCAGCAACCCCCACAGTCCTGCTGAGAACGGGCGCCCAGTTCACCTGATCTGTCTGGCCCCTGTTCCAAACCAAACATTTGCTTCTTCCGCTGACTGTCTCTGGGCCTTAGACTACTTCCTCCGACATTGGATGCTCCACATTTTTAACTAGAATTTGAATTTTATTTATTCAGCTGCCCCTTATTAAGGCTGACCATCTAATGTATCATGTAAAGGAGGACATGCTTGAGAATGAATGAGGTGCTACAGTAATTACACTGGAAGACAGACATGAGCTAGGCCTGTCCTAGGTAAGCTGGGTCCAATGAGGACCTTCTTTAAACACCCTTTTGTGATTACCGGATAGGAATTCTCACAGATCTGGTGTGATTCCTGGCCTTGGGGATCAAGAGAATAACCAATGTTGGAGGTGGGGAATTTTTTTTTTTTTTAACCACAATGATTAGCCAAAGGAGAAAAGTTGCAACTTTTTACTGGTCAGAAACACAAGACCACAAGGAATGCCTTAATTCCTGGTGTTACTAAACTCTGTCTCGCTAGGCAGAATAGCGATGATGTGCTAATAAGGAACAGTAATAACGACAGTGTTATGAACTGAATCTCCTCCCAAAATTCACATGTTGGAATCCTAATCCCCACTGTGATGGTATTTGGAGGTGGGGCCTATGGGAGACGAGAACTTCTCTCTCTGCTCCCCACCATGGGAGTTAGGACGAGAAGGCAGCCATCTGCAAACCAGGCGGTGGGCCCTCGTCACAGACTACCCAGCCTCCAGAACTGTGAAAAGTACGTGTGTTTTGTTTAAGGCATCAGTCTACGATATTGTGTTATAGCTGCCTGAACTAACTAAAACAGACTACAAATGTTCATATACATAATGCATTCTGTGGCAGGCACTGTGATGAGCATTTCACTCCTATTAACTCATTGTCAGACTCACCACAACCCTGTGAAGGAAGTAAACTACGATTTCCATTTTACAGATGAGGAGTCTGTGGCACAGAGAGGTTAAGCTACTTGTCCAAGGTCACACAGCTAGTGATCAGCAGAACTGGGGTTTGAACCTAAGCAGTTGAGTTCTCAAGTCCATCCTAATAACCACATGGCCCTGCCTCTGACAAACAGGTGTCCGGAAGAAGAAGTCAACGAGAGACCAGCTGCGGCTTCTAACGTAGGACCCGTGGGAAGGCTGCGCTGCTCGCAAGTCAGGGCTCCTGCACACGCTGCTTATATCTACCGTCACAAGGATCCAACTTGTCCCTGTCACCTTCCCCTCAAACAAACACCACTGGTGGGAACTCGCTGAGGTCAAGGTATGGGACAGGGGGTGTCACTGACAGTAGCTGCATCCTCAGGAGGTCACCAGGATGCTGAGAAACCCTCCCGGGGGCTGAGGATGGGAGATGCTGAAGGGGGCAGCTGTGGCTGCCACACTGTCCTTCACACCAGCAAGTAGGCTCCTTTCCCTTTAAGAGCCTGGAGTCAAGGGTACGCCATCTGATCAGCTCAAAGGACCACTGCCCTGATCCCACAAGCTGACCTGAGGGCTCTGAAGCATTAGTCAGAAAGAGAAAGAGAATGGGGGGCGCCCGAGTGGCTCCATTGGTTAACTGACTGATCCCTGATCTCAACTCAGGTCACGATCTCACAGTGTGTGAGTTTGAAACCCCACCTCGGGCTCTGTGCTGACAGTGCAGAGCCTGCTTGGGGTTCCCTCTCCCCCCCTTTCTCTCTGTCCTTTATCCACTCATGCTCTCTCACTCCCTAAGTAAATAAACTTGAAACAGAGAGAGAGAGAGAGAGAGAACGAACGTAAACACAAGTCTGCTTTGCCAGCTCCCACTCACGCCACCCTACTGTGCTAACAGCTTCTCTTGAGATTGACGACGATGGTGCCACGGGGTGAACAGCTCTGTCAAGGCAGTCACGCCACTGAGCCACTGTCGCACTGATAACGGCTACAATGTTCCCAACACCGCAGGAGGTTTAGAGGACTGGGAGACAGCTAAGATGATACATCGTGACCTGGAGACCCCCCAGGGCTGAATCTGAAGGCACCAAGGAACGGGAATCACAACACACTGTGCATAACTGTGGAAACACAAGATGTGGGTTAGAGCCCCTTTAAGCTACAAACTCCTGGAGGTGGACGTCGTCCTCGGTAACTCTTATCACTGCAGAGTTCGTGTTCGTTCCGCAAACAGTCATTTGCTGGCACAGACGTTCATACGTCCGGAGACGAATCCCTGAGGAGCTGAGGAATTCGACAGAGTCTGGACAGAAGAACGGGAACAAGTACAGACTCTGGATGCAGATGCCTTGAACTTGAAGCCTGGCCCAACCGCTGGCTAGTTAGGAGCAATACTTCCTTTTACGGGCCTCAGTTTCCTCGTCTGTAAAATGGGGGTGATTTTAGTAACCTTCCAAGGATGCGACGGGGAGGAAATACGGTAAGGTGCAAGCACTTAGCATAGTGACCATCCCAGAAGCAGCACCTCGTTGTCAGCTATGGCTGTGCTCAATTGCCAGACGTCACTATAAGGATTCCTCGTCTAGGACGTCCAAACATGCGTTCCCACCTCCGAGACAGCCATCTCTTGGGGAAACCTTAAAACCGTGTCCCCCCTCCCACAGATGGTAATGCAGGGAAAAGGGCTCTTTCCTCTGCTCTTCTTCATCTGCTTTCCTTCTGCAAAGGACCCGGTGTGCTCAGCTCACGGCGGATGGCCCGGCTCCTGGTTCTCTCCTTTCCTGGTTCTAAATACGGCAAGCGGCTTCCAAACACGTCCAGATAAACCCCTATATTGTCCAACAGGCAGGACAGGGGGCCTTCGGAAGGAACGAGGTAATAAAGCCAAAAGATGACTGGACCTTGGCCCCGGGCTTTGGCCTCACTTATGAGACAGACAGACAGACAGACAGACAGACAGACATGACTTGCATACATTTGAGATTCTGTGTGGCACAGAGCAGGAACTGGCCCTTAATTAATGGTGCCAATGGGGCGCTAGTGGGTGGCTTCTGAGCGGCAACCCAGGAGTGATGCAGAGCAGCGGCAGTCCAGGTGCAAACGTCCGTCCGCCTTCC
The DNA here is from genome assembly GCF_027475565.1 of Acinonyx jubatus. Lineage (NCBI taxonomy): Eukaryota > Metazoa > Chordata > Mammalia > Carnivora > Felidae > Acinonyx > Acinonyx jubatus. Next base: position 9,766,880 of record NC_069381.1, on the reverse strand, counting down.
TGCTCCCTCCTCTCTGCCACCCTCCCCCTTGAGCTGGGCCTGGATTCAGGCAACGTCAGCGGGATATACTGGACAGAATGACTTCAGTCATTCTGGTCAAGGAAAGCAGCCCTGCAGAAATGCTTTCCACCCAAGTCAGACAGGTTGGAAAATGGACCAGAATGACACGGGGGCAGCTTGGCGAGTCAGAACCCAGTACCAGAGACCAAGCCTCCGGGAGCCATGGTCTGCAGACCATCAGGCCCGGGGGTCAGTCGAGAGCCGGCAGCGGAGACCCGGTCAAACACCAGGTCAGAGGGTCTCCCCCATCCGACGCTGCGGGGGCGAGGAGGAGACGGGCAGGTGGAGTTACTCAGCTACCCTGAGACCAACACAGCACCGGCTTGAATCTGGACTCCACGTCCCCTCCCCAAATCCTCTGTCAGGTGCTGGAGACAGCCAGAAACCAGTGGCGTGGAATGCTGTGAGCTCCCCAGTGGCCTGCCTGCCTGGGAGAGTGGCCTTAAGCTCCCCACTGACGGAAATCAGGCAGGAGCACTGAAGAACAAACAACGGCCTCCATCAGTCACGTCTGCCTGGCCGGGCTGACGTCCCTCCGTCCCGTTCGGGCTACAAGCAGGGCCCAAAGGAAAGGGGAGAAATTTGGGCTGGGGGTTAGAAACCCAAGAGAACTAGCTTCGTAGGGCTAGGCATCCCAAAACGGGTGGAGGACCCTGGAGGGGGACGAGGGTGAACGACACCATCAGAGCTAAAGAAAGAGCCAGGACGCCATTCTCTCCACATCCTTAAAAAATGCAAAACAAAACAAAAAACCCTCTGCAGAAGCTGCAGGATCGCCCTTTTTGAACACAGGCTTTGGGGTCGGGCTGACCGGGGTTTAAGTCCCAAGTCGGCCAACATCTAAACTCACCCGTTAAATAGAAAAAGTACCGTCTACCTGCCGGGTCGCCATAAAGAGGAGACAGGCACCATCTAGCCCAGCACAGGGGCTGCAGATCTGGGAACACAGCGGAAGCTAGTCTTACTAGAGCTGTGAGACCTGCTCTAAATAGTTCCTGCCTAAAGCAACGCCTACTGTGCATGGTGAGGCAGTGCGGGGTGCCGGAGGAGGAAATAAGAAAACCAAGGGACCATGTAGCATAAAGGTTCAGCACGGAAGCATCGTGTGAGCGCTCCCACACCACCCCACACTGTCCCATTCTGTCTAGCCCCATTCTGTGCTACATATGTTGGTCTAGGGCAGGGATCAGCACACTTTTTTTCTGCAAAGGGCAAGAGAGTAGATATTTTCAGCTTTCTGGGCCACAATATCTTAGTAACAGCTACTCAACTCTACTGTTGTAGCACAAAAGCAGCCACAGATAAAATGCACGTGAATGGACGCAGATGTGTACCACTAAAACTTTATTTACAAAAGCAACTGGTGGACCACATTTGGCTCCAGGGCCATAGTTTGCCAACTCCTGGTCTAGGGTTTGGGGGTTCATCAAGTTCACGCCACCAGCAAACAGCCAATGCAAAAAAAGCTGAATTGGGACTAAATGAGAAAGAACTCCATGCTCTTTCCATGGCCCCACCAGACCCTTCACAATCCCACCACCACTAACTGGGTCAGAGTTCTCAGTGGCCCCACCCATGCCCAGCTGCATTCTCGCTGCCCCCTAAATCCGCTGGGTCCCTCTATGCCCCTTCCCCCCTATCTCCACCCCACTAAACATCCCTGACTACTCCATCTATGAGGAATCAACTTCTCCTAAGTCATGGGATACTTACAGACCCGAAAGATTAAGCCAAGTTATCCCTGGGGACCACATGCTTTAGCAGTGAAAGGCACAGGCTTGGGCATCTGACCAGGGTTCACCTTCCCCTTCAGCCCCTTCCTAGTGGGATGAATGTGGGCATGGCAGGCAACCTGAGTGTTTCCCTTGCCTGCGGAAATTGGTTAGGATTTTTGAAAATTAAGTAAGAGAGTTTAGGTGAGACGTGGAGGAACCATTATTCAAAAATGGAATTGTGAAAAAGCCACCTCCTGTATAATTCTCTTTTCCTCAGTAGGCTTTACATTTACCAGGTAGATCATCATCTCCTTGCAAGATAATTTCCTTTTGACCTACTCTCCAGATTCTGTAGTTCTTGAAGCCGTACGGAGAGAAAGCACATAGTAGGTGCTCAGTGAGGACGTGTGACTGATGGCTGCACCACCCCCGGGGGGCAGATGCAACGAACATGGCGGGAAACCCCTGGAAGCTGCGTAATCATTTCTCCCACGCTGAAGATCTCATTTGTGATGCCAGCTGAACTACCAATGGCTGGCTGGAGAGGGGTCTACATTTTCTCTCAACCCCTTGTACCTCTTAATTGAGCTCTTTTGACTTAACTTTTTTGGTTCTTATTCCTCTTTGCCTTTCTCCAGGGAGGGCATTCTCCCTCGAGACTGCTGGTCATTATTAGCCTATGTTGCATTGCTTTCTTTTTTTACATTTATTTATTTTTTGAGAGACAGAGAGAGAGACAGCATGAGCAGGGTAGGGGCAGAGAGAGAGGGAGACACAGAATCCGAAGCAGGCTCCAGGCTCCGAGCTGTCAGCACAGAGCCCAGTGTGGGACTCGAACCCACAAACCATGAGATCATGACCTGAGCCGAAGTTGGATGCTTAACCAGGTGAGCCACCCAGGCACCCCCCCCCTTTTTTTAATGTTTATTTTTGAGAGAGAGAGAGCTTGTGGGAACACGAGCATGAGTCAGGGAGGGGCAGAGAGAGAGGGAGACACAGAATCCGAAGCAGGCTCCAGGCTCCGACCTGTCAGCACAGAGCCCGACACGGGGCTCGAACTCACAAACCATGAGATCATGACCTGAGCCGAGGTCAGATGCTTAACCGACTGAGCCACCCAGGCGCCCCTGCTGCATTGCTTTCTTGACAGAAACAGTTTTGGTTTTGTTTTTTGGGTGTTTTTTTTTTTTTTAAAGGAGACAGAGGATTTCACAGCCTGATTTAGGCCTGGGTGTCTCTAAAAGCTTAGAGAATAAAGCCACAGGGGACAGCACCGAGGCACTGTAGAAATCCGATCTGCTTTCCCACAGTTGACTTCAGAGAAGTAGAAAGGGGTGTGAAACCTTGGTCCGGGCAAGCTCCCAAGCCCTGGTTCTTATGTGGAAGTAAAGGCACCTATAAACCACTGCAGATCGAATAATCCACAGATACATCGAGTGGGAGATTCTCAACTTTCCGGACAAACCAGGGTCACATTGCCTGTGGAGAGGAGGGGGTGGGATGCTTCGATCTCCTAGAACCGAAGGCAGCCATCCTACTCTCTGCAATCAGGGATGCCTTCACTGGTACGTGGAAGGATGTATGCCCAGCCCTCCCCACATCCTCTAGACACATTAATAAACACTTGCCACTCACCGTGCCGGCCGGGCGCCAGGCAGTTCTAAGGCTTTCCGTGCACCGACTTAAACTTCGCAATGACCACGTGAGTTTGTCTAGTAGTGCCCATTTTACATATGAGGAAACTGGGGGTGCCTGGGTGGCTCCGTCGATTAAGCCTCTGACTCTTGGTTTCAGCTCAGGTCACGATCTCACCGTTTGTGAGACTGAGCCCTGCATCGGGCTCTGTGCCGGTCGTGCGGAGCCTGCTTGAGATTCTCTCTCTCCCTCTCTGCCCCACCCCTGGCTTGCTCTCTCTCTCTCTCAAAAGAAACAAATAAACTTAAAAAAAAAAAAAAAGTTTACTGATGAGGAAACTGAGACAGAGAAGCCAAGTAACCTGCCTGAGGTCACACAGCTGGTAACGGGTGAAGCTGGGACACCTGGCAGTCTGGCTCCAGAGCCCTCGCTCGCCCGCTCCGTGAGCTGCCACCTCGCGCAGACACATAGCACCCTTGGAAACCAGGTCGTTTATTTTCTCCAGTGTGTGGGTTCTTCTGAGCCCCCAGCATTGAAGGTCTGGCTGGATCAGGCTGCCGTGAGACCAATTCTCACTTTGCAGCTGCAGACAGATGGCCCAGGAAGAGGGGAGGGGTCTGCAATTGCCAAAATCATGCGACCACCCCGTGAAAGCATCAGCATGGACACAGGCCCCCAGACTCCTAATACAGTGCTCTTCTCATGGTCTTCCAGACTCACGGCCAAAATGCACAATGAACACTTGGACACCCACAGAACCTCTGGGGAACACGCGGTCCTTCTCCCAACAGGAATGAACCCAGAAAGCAGGGAACCAGGCCAAGATGAAGCCACCCAGAATCCTGTGTGACTCCAGCAGAATCGTAAGCACCCATCAAGCACCGGTCTGTGGGCTCCAGCCCTGTGACCATTTGCAGCAGGCCAAGCACCTTCACCTGGTTTTCTCTGTGACCAAATGCACATCCGAGCAAGATGGCTGGCAGACAGGAAGGCTGCGGCCCACACCAAGTTTCCCTTCTGTACAAAATGTGAGCCTTTGGAAGACAAAGTCAGGAGGAAAGGGCAGCGAGCTCTCCCCGCAGCAGAGCCAAGGGCCGGGAGAGGCTGCAGGACAGACCCTCAGGAGCGTCTAAGTTACTCAACACTGACTGAGGAGGCTCGGCTCGCACACCGTCCTCAGCAGCAGAGAGAGGCCAGCTGACAGATGGACGGACAGTCTAGGACTGGTACCCACCCCCTGAGAGATAACCACAGCCACCGTGTCATCAGATCCCGCCCCCCGACGTACTCTCCCTCACCCTCCAGGTGGCCACAAGAGGAAAGAGGTGACAAGACAAATGGGGGCCCTTGCTCACCATGCCTGAGTGGCACATTCAGTCTGCTGGCGTGTCCTCAAAGCTTTAAAGTGAACGTGCCAGGCAAAGGGAGAAGCACAAGCAGGCACGGACGCACGGGCCTCCGCCGCTGGGGCTCCCGGACGGCGCCCCTCTCCCCACACGACACCCCTCCTACCTGCTTCCATAAGCTGGCACTGCTGACCGAAGACGTGGGAGAAGGTGACCGGGCCCGTGGCGGAACCGGCTGGTGCCAGCGTGGAATCCATGGCGTTTCTGGGGTCTTCGGTGTTGGTCACGCGGCAGCGGCCGGACCCTTCAGAGCGTCCAGGCCAAGGACGCCGCCGCCACCGGCCCCGGGAACCGTAGGTCTGAGGCTCCCGTCACTTCCGAGAAAACGTCCCCGCTCCCGAAGTTTCTAACGCTTCTTCCTCTCACCACTCACTCCTTGCGGGTTTTCTCAAACACCAGGCTGGTGAAAAACGAAACCCTCTATGGCTTGGCAGATGGTGCGCGCTAGCCTAGCCGAGTTAGACGCACAGGGAAATCTAAGTTTCACCCAACAGGAGTCCTTTCCTCTGGTCCGGGAGGGACGACTGGGATGCGGAGTCCCCGGAGTCCTCGCAGTCCTCGCGGCTGCCCCCTGGTGGCCGCCGGCTGGCCGGCTGGAGAGCTCAGGCCCCAGCAAGTGCCCGGCGGCTGCAGGAAAAGCGCTGCCTCCTCGGGTCTCCTGCCAGGGGGGCAGGGCAGGGGGCGAGGCTGCTCAGGCGCCCCGCGGAGAGCTGGCCTCACAGGCCCTCCTCTCCCGCAGGCGAGGCCCCGCAGCTGGCGGCCGGCAGGGTCCCCGCGCCCCTGGGCGGCCGGATGCAGGCGGGGAGAGCGCGGCGGGCGGGCGCAGCGCGGGCACTCTGCGGCTCTGGAGCGCGGCGTCCCTGGCTCATCCTTCACTCCCGCGTCCCCCTCCTGGCAGGGCTGTGGGAAGGAGAACGAGACACGGTTAAAGAGCCCCTGCTCCGACCTGCGGCTGCAGGCCCCCCCCCCCCCCCCCGCACCACCACCCCTTTTCCGGGATGCAAAAGGGACGGTACTTGGAGATATTCTGGATGCAGAGGGAAGTGCTAACTCAGCCCAGCAGGCTCCTGGCTGCTGTAACCTCTTCATGCCCGCAGCCCAGGAAGTGCCAGCCTGCGGGAGAGAATGCCACCAAGACAAACCCAAAGACCAAGAAGAGAAGAGGGGGCAAATGCCACACGTCCCCCATGGGTGACACGGGGATGGTCTGTCCGGGTGCTATTCCGGGCACAGAACAATCTACCTGCTGCCCCCCAAAGGGACAGTGTCTCTGGGAAGGGGGGAGAGGAAGGAGAAATACCTTTCACATGATTACAACAGCTGTGGCAGTGGGTGCTAGGTCTTTATTTTGATATCCCACCTGCTGATCACAAAGGTGCTAACTTGAGAGACAGAGAGAGAGAGAGAGAGAGAGAAGGAAAGACACCGCACCCTCTCCAGCCAGCATTTTGGATACTCTTGGGTGGGAGCTGGCTGCAGTGCTGGTGGGACCCTGGCACCACAGCCACCAGGACAGAGAACACGACACGCAGCACAGCAGCCCCCATGTCTGTTTCCCCGGGACGACTTTGGCTCTTTGCCTATTCCGTATTTAAGATACAGAGGGTAAAGTTCCAACTTCTTTGTGGGCCAAAAAGGCTCTTAAACAGAAGCGCTTTCCATTCAGGCTCTCTGCCAGCCCAGGGATGTTCAGAGGGTCGTGTGGGATGGTCAAGGCAAGGCAGAGGAAGCCTGGAAAATCCCCCAAGAGTTACACGAGGTCTACTTCACGTTCACGCTCCGAGGTAGCTTGAACAACGGAGTATTCGTTCCCTTGCACACAGAGGTTCTTCTCCAAGGCATGGGGTTACGGGACATCAGAGACCATTCCCTCTGACCACTGAGGTCTCACACAATCAAGGAGAAGACCAGATTTTTTGAGAGCTGCAGAAAACCCCACGCAGGATGGGAGGCGGACTGGGTTCCCACGTCTTGGTGGCTCCATAAGTTTTAATGCATCCTACCAATGAACGACTGTGCTGCCACTAACAGAGAACCCAAGGTAGGTTGTGGGGAGGAGGCATGAAGAGGAAGAACACCAGGAATCTTCAGGGTGGTGAACGATCTCTATGACACTATAAGGAAGGATACGTGTCATTACACGTTTGTCTAAACCCATAGAGTGTACAACAGCGAGAGTAAAGCCTAACACAGACCACAGACTTTGGGTGACGACCACGTATCAGTGTGGGTTCATCAGCTGAAACAAGAATCCCACTCTGGTGGGGGGTGTTGATTAGGGGGGAGGCAGGGCACGAGGAGGGTCTATGGGAAATCTCTGCACCTTCCTCTTAATTCTGTTGTGAAACCAAAACTGCTCTAAATGTATTCTTTTTTTCAAAAAATTTGTAAATGTTTACTTTTGAGAGAGAGAGAGAGAGAGAGAGAGAGAGAGAGAGAGAGAGAAAGACAGCACAAGCAGGGGAGGGGCAGAGAGAGACAGGGACACAGAATCTGAAACAGGTGTGGGGCTCGAACTCATGAACGGCAAGATCATGACCTGAGCCAGAGTCAGAGGCTTAACTGACTGAGCCACCCAGGTGCTCCTTGTCTTTAAAAAAAAATCCAAAAAAAGAAACTTTAAAAGAAACTTTATTTTTTTTTAATGTTCATTTATTTTTGCGAGAGAAAGAGAGACGGAGCATGAGCAGGGAAGGACAGAGAGAGAAGGAGACACAGAATCTGAAGCAGGCTCCAGGTTCTGAGCTGTCAGCACAGAGCCCAATGTGGGGCTTGAGCCCATGAACCATGAGATTATGACCTGAGCTGAAGTCAGACCCTTAACCAACTGAGCCACCCAGGTGCCCCCTCCCAAAAAAAAGAAAAAGAAAAAACTTTAAAAGAATGGGGCACCTGGGTAGCTCAGTTGGTTCAGCATCGGACTCCTGATTTTGGCTTAGGTCATGATCTCATGGTTCATGAATTTGAGCCCTGCGTTGGGCTCTGAGACCTGCATCAGGCTCTCTCTCTTCCTCACTCTCTACCCATCTCCCTCCCTCCCTCTCTCAAAACAAATAAATAAACTTAAAAACAATCCAAGGTAAACCTTCATACAGTAATTCAACCTGCAGATGTCTTTTGTTTGGAAAACCATGGGTTCTCCTCCCTTCTCTGCACACCCAGCCCACTGCTGCACCCCGCTCCACGGTGTTCCATATACTAAACCTACCACTGGGCTCTCTGGGCGCCAGGCACCTGAGTTGCCTCCTGCGCCCCCGGGGACGGTAAACACAGTAATGATGCCACCTAATAGTCATCAGTATGTCACCCAAGTCGGGACGCTGTGAATGAAGGGAAGCACCTCGTAATTACACCAGGATAAGCGGCATCAACTGGGAGCCACGTACAAGAATTTCCCCGGCTACATACCCAGGGGTGGGATGATTCGGAAATATACGCAAATTTGATTTCATTAAATGCTGCCAAGAACCACTCCAAAATGACTGTGCTGGTTCGCGCCCTCACCAGGGATGCACGCGGTTCCGACTTACTCACATCTTTACCAGTAATTTTGGCAAAAATTAGAAAGCTGGGCAATCCAACAGGTATAAAAAGCCATACAAGTCATCGTTCTGATTTGCCTTTCCTCAAGAACGAGGAAATTGAGCCCTCCTTGGAAAGTCCATTGACACTGCAGCTGCCTCTTCAGGAAAAGACCATGGTAGAGTCAGGTGCCCCATTTCCTGTTCGTAGCCTCTACCCACCTTTCCAGTCATCTCTCTTTTCTTTCTTGTTGATTTCCTTGACTTTGCGAGATTTTGCTTTGGACCTTGCCAATATCTCCTCACTGACACCTTCGTGCCTGGTGTCTTTTCTAGACTAGAAATACTTCACTTTAATGTGGTCTGGTCCATTGCTTTTTCTGACTTGCAGCCTGTTTCGAGGGTCTTGCTTAAAACACCCTTCCCTAAGGCGGCAAAGTCAGCCTCCTTTATAGTTTCACCTTTCGCGTGCAAGCCTTATCTAACTGGAGCCTACTTTTATACCTAGTATAGGGTAAGGTCCAGATCTGGTTTCCTTAAGACTGTGAACCAGCTTTCCCAAAACCATCTCTTCCCAACCCATCCTTTCCCCACTGTGACCCCACTATTACTACCTATCAAGTACCCATACCGACGGATCTGTTCCTGAGCTGTCTCCTGATCTTCCAGTCCCCCCTACTGTGCCATCCGTGGGCAACATTGTAGAGTCGGTGACCAACATTTTTAAAAGCCCAGATTCCAAACGTTTCAACACACGTCAGGTCTGCTGTTGTTGAGCCTATATGTCTCTTGCCAGCAATCAGCTGGAGCAGCAGATACCCTCTTCTGTGCAATACGTGCCTTCCTGTTATACCAAATCTGGTCTGCATTCATTTACAGTATAAACCGATTTCTCCTAGAGATGTGGTCAGGTATTAAAAACACCTCCAAAGACAAAGGTCTAACGAAAATCACATTCAAGAAAACATCTACTGACTTACAGGGCTTTTGTTACATCTGCGCTACTAAAGATCATTTATTAATTACCTAGTTGATACCTGACACGATGCTAATCACAGGCAGACGGAACAGAGGTGGGCCATGGAAGGTGGTGGAGGTGAGGAACGAGGAAAGGGTGGGAGAGATGACACATAATCTGATTGGACATGTTAAATACACAGAACAACTAACTTGTAAGAAGAGGAAAAACACCACAGTGTGAATTGTGGATCATGAAAGGTCTTCCCAATTCCAATATAGGTGAGGGTTATGACCTTCAGGGAAACCTTTAATTAAGGGAAGGAGTATGTCAGCTGGATCTGAGAACAGACGTGGGCTTTGCATCAGTAGAAGAAGACTGGGCTGGGGGGAGGGGCTACACAAGTAAGTCATTTGGGCAATGCTAGTTTACATGCCGTGTTATACCGAAAAGGCTCTCAAGGCCACTTAGGGCTCTTTAGATTAGGAAAGATAAAACCTTGCTCTACTTCAAATCAATGGTCATATCTACATTTTTAAAATCTCCCCTGATACCTTTTCAGACTTTAAACTGATCTGCCTCCGAGGGCTCCCTTGACTTCGCTGAGGCTCATACTCCCCAGAGGAGTTAAGAACCAATTCTCTGACTGATCGGGCTCAACCCATCAGCTGTTATCACCCACAGTTCCCAGAAGGTACAGAGTACCACAGCCAGGCATCGTAGACAAGCAGAAGCAAAGGGGAGAGCAATCTGCAAAAAAGGGACCCTGGGCTCAGAGCAACTTGTTTCATGAAGCTTCATGTCTCGTAGCAAAAGCCCCCTCAGCAGAGGCTGTTACATACCATGAGCCATGCTAGGAGCTCCATGGACGTCCTGATTGAGTAACAGATACTAACATGCCCCTTCCTGGATGAGGAAACCTGGGCTTAGGGGAAATTCAGGTGCTCTGCCCAAGATTATACAGCCATTAATAGGATCCTCAACAGGAACAGTTCTACTGGTTCCCTGCTTTGTGACTACCTGTTACGCACTTCGCTGAAAAGTCCTGCTGCTGAAACACAGTCCACAAAGGTTTCCATATTGACTCAAGGGTCCCAGCAAGACATGAACTAGGTCTTTACTTTTACGAAGTGTTCAACAGTTTTACCGGGATATAATTCAAATGCCATACAATTTACCCATTTAAAGTGTACGATTTAGGGGCGTCTGGGTGGCTCAGTCGGTTGAGCGTCCCACTCTTGATTTCAGCTTAGGTCATGATCTCTCAGCTCATGAGATTGAGCCCTGCATTGGGCTCTGCACTGACAGTCCACAGCCTGTCTTTCTCTTTCTCTCTCTCTCTGTCTCTCTCTCCTCTCTCCACCTCTCCCCTCCTGTGCTCTCAAAATAAATAACATAAAAATAAAAAATTAAGTGTACAATTTAATGGATTTTAGTATATGCACAAATATTTACATCAGCACAATGTTGAACATTTTCATCACCTCCAAAAGAAACCCAGACGCTTTAGCTACCACCCCCTAAACACCCATCCCCCTTCAACCTAAGCGGTCAGGAATCATTCTGTCTCTATAAATGTCCCTATTGCGGTCTTTCACATGAATCGAATCATAGAATACTTGTTATACAATCATGTCTTGATGCAGTACTGGGTACTAAGTTATCGTAGCAAACTTAAAGGCAACAAAGGCAAAAATAGTACTTGGCTCAAAGGAGCTTAATTAAATTTCTAAACAGACTCATTTAGAAAGGGTAAGGCTTTCTTTCACTAGAGAAGTCACTGATCAGTAAATCTAGGCCACTCGCCTTCTATTCTGTCACAACAAAACCTGTAGAAGTCAATGTAATTTTTCTCTGGAGTAATAGGTCTTAAATTAAATCTCATCAATCCCAGGGCTTAAATTATTTCTATAATTTCATATATACTTTCCAGCACGGAATCAAAAATAACCAGTTATCTACTTTCCTTCCTTCCTTCCTTCCTTCCTTCCTTCCTTCCTTCCTTCCTTCCTTCCTTCCTTCCTTCCTCTCTGAATTATGGAATTCAATCCAAAAGAGATGAGAAGACAGACAAAAATCCATGCCTGAGGGGTCAGTGGTGGGGCCCAACGCTGAGTCAGAACCCAGGAAAGGTGAGGAAGGTATCCATACGGAGCAGCACCAGCAAAAGGAGACTGGTTACACTGGGCAGGGGAGATTAAGCAAATAGGTAAACATATTGAAGATAATAAGACAGGTCTGTTAGAGAAAAGGGAAAACTTAGAATGAAATTTATGGTGTTAAATAGGAATTATAAGTATGGGTATGAACTCATGATTTCAACCTCTCTATATAATATATATACCACATATAAATAACTACAAACATATATATCTATATTATCTAATATGTAAGTATATACCCAAATAAATGAATATAGATTTAGACGTGTGTGTGTGTATATATAGTATGTCAGCATATAGACTCTATATTCCCTAATTCTGTCCCCTGGAAGTGCCTGGAGGCAATGACGCCCCAACAGCAATGACATCTCATAGGTTCTAAATACCATTCTTCCCTAAAAGGAACCAGACCTGGTTGGTTCTAAGGCTGAGACAAGGAAAACACAAGAGCTTGATGTCTCATTTGGCCAGAAAGTATGAAAATGCTCAAAGATGGATGGAGATATTCCCAACAACACACAGAAACCAGTTTAAAGAGGGTCCCACTGACCAAGGATAATTTGAGCATAAAAAATGATAATAATGTATTTAACTCATTAAATAGAAATCTATGTTTCCATATGGATAGATGGATGAGTATGTAATACATACATACATACATATATACATACATACGTTACAGCTCTTCTTTATACAATGTAAATAATGCAACTGGAAAGTTGTCATCTGACTGCCATTCAAAGTGATACATCAGACAAGAAACATCAATGAATGTCAAAACCATAGATGAAAGTTTGATGAGGAACAGTAGACTTAATGTCTCAAACTATGTCCCTATAAAACATTTACTAATTGCAAAGAGAAAAGGGAGTGACTTTACAGTGAAACCTGATTAAGACACTATCCTATTCAAGTGACCCAAGCTAACTCCATTAGTAAAAGAACAATTCAAAATCATGCCCCAGTGAATAGGGTACAATAAGACAAACTCAGCATGACTTCTGCAATATCCCTAACAAAGATCTATTACACGAATCTAATCATGAGGAGATCAGAGAAGCCCAAACTGAGGAACATCCTACAAAATAAGTGTTCTGTAATCTTCAAAAGTAGCAAGGTCATAAAAGTTAAGAAAAATCTAAAAAGTATTCCAGATCAAAAGCAACTAAAGAGGCAGGACAACCAAATGTGATCCAGAATTGTTCCCATAAAACTTGAAAGGAGTACCATTCATTATATGGTAATAATGGATTGGAGTTGATTCTGTGTGATGATTACACCGCGGTTGAATAGGTGAATTGTCCCTGATGTATAGGAAATGTACCCCACAATATTTGGGAGTGATGGAGCATCATGTCTACAACATACATACTCTCAAATGACATGTGAGGGAAAAATTCTTTGTACTATTCTTGCTTTTCTGTAGGCTTGAGAAAAAATAACCAGACATAACAAAGACAACATGATCAAAATGCAAGAGAGTCAATGGAAAGACAACCACAGGTAATCCAGATAACTCCAGTCTCAGATACAGACTATAAGTTTGCACAAGATGATCAAGGAAACAGGGATGCCTGGGCAACTCAGTCAGTTAAGCATCTGACTCTTGATCTCAGATCAGGTCTTGATCTCAGGATTATGAGTTCAAGACCTGTGTTGGGCACCACACTGGGCATGAAGCCTACTTTAAAAAAATATGATAAAGGAAACAGAAGAATGTAAAGAATTTTGGCAGCGAAATGGAAAGTATAAAAAGTTACCTAATTGAAAAAGTGAGCAGCAAAATTGGTTATTAGACATAGGTAGAAAGAATTCCCAAGCTGGAAAAACAGAACAAAGTCTGAATGCAGCACAGAGAAACAAGATGGGAAAAAAAAAAAAGAGAGAGAGAGAGAGAGAGAGAGAGAGAGAGAGAGAGGACAGAATGAGACAGAATTCTACACCCACTGAAATGATCCTTCAAGAATGAAGAGTAACTAAAGGCATCTTCAGACTAAACAAATCAAGGAAAACTCATCACCAGGAGACCCAGTCAAAAATACACTAAAGGGAGGGGCACCTGAGTGGCTCAGTCGGTTAAGTGGCTGACTTCGGCTCAGGTCATGATCTCACGGTTTGTGAGTTCGAGCCCTGCATCAGGCTCTGTGCTGACAGCTCGGAGCCTGGAGCCCACTTCAGATTCTGTGTCTCTCTCTGTCTGCCCCTCTGCTGCTTGCACTCTGTCTCTTACATTGTCTCAAAAATAAATAAGCATTAAAAAAAATTTTTTTTAAATACACTAAAGGGAGTTTCTTCAGGGAGAAGAAAAATCACCCCAGATGAGAGCTTGGGGCTGTAGGAAGGAACAAAAAGAAGTGAAGGCTAGTTGTAGCTAAATATAAATTAGATAGAAATCAATGTGAACATGGAATATTAATATATAATCATACACACTTATAATTATTAATGGTTAAGATTAACTTATTGTCTATTAACATATCATAAAGTACTTAACTGTATTTAAAGTACATATAGAAATAAAACACAAGACCAAAATAGCTTGAAAATTGAGAGGGGGGTAAATGGAATGAGAATGTTCTAAGATCTTTGCATTGTCCACGAAAAAATAGGAGCATTAGTGTATATCAGACCATGATAAGACAAGAATGCATGTTATGATCTCCAGTGTAACCACTGAAAGTATATGAAAAGAGTATATGATCACCAGACTAATAGAGGGGGGAAATGAATATAAAAATAAGCACTCCAAAACACGTCAAGAGAGAAGAGAGAACTTAAAAGAAAGCTGGTCTATTTCTGTCACTATCAGACAGGGAAAAAAAGAAAAGAAAAAAGAAACAAACAGCTTTCGACACCACAGATATCCTTCCTAATAACAAAATGATCAGTTCTAGAAACCTCAAAACAGGAGACAAAAAAAATGGATAAACTATATGGAAAAGTGAAAAATAGAAAAACTAAATAAACAAAGAGCAGAAAATATTGAAAAATGGGACGTAACATATTGACCAATGTGCATATAGAATGTGATCAACAACTACCAAATATACCTTTTTAAAATGTAGAACACTACAAAAATTGCCCCTATGCCAGACTTTAATTCATGTTTCAGAGAAATGTCAAAAGAAATAAAAAGAAACTTCCTTTAGCTATAAAGAATACACACTGAAAAGCCCATAGAGAGAGGGATGAGTAGGCAGAGCATAGAGGGTTTTTAGGGCAATGAAAAGACCCTGTATGGCACTGTAATGATGGATAATACCATTATAAAGTTGTCTAAACCCACAGAATGTGCAACACCAAGAATGAACTTTAATGTACCTATGGACTTGGATATAATGACGTGTCAACGGAGGTTTATAGATTGTAACAAACACACTACTCTGATAATGGATATTGATAATGGGGGAGGCCATACATGTGGGGGGCCACAGGGAATATGGGAAATATCTGTATCTTCCTCTCAATTTTTCTGTGAACCTAAAACTGCTCTAAAAAATAAAGTCTGCTAAAAAAAAAAAAAAAAATCTAACCTGTCTCCTCCCAGCCAGGATAGGGACAGAAATAGCCAAATAAGTGGAAAGGCAACATATTTAACAACAACAACAAAAAAAAAAAAAAAAAAAAAAGAAAGAAAGAAAGAAAAAAAAAAAAAAAGAACCCTATAGAAAAACATAATTCATAATGGTAAAACATTGAAAGCTTCCCCCTAAAATCACCACTATCATCACTTCTATTCATCATTATACTACAAGTTAAAAAAAAATGAAATTAGAAGTTTGAAGTAAAAAAAAATAAAATTGTCCCTATTTGCACGACATGATGGTTGTAGAAAATCCAAAAAGAAGAGTCTACAGATAATTATTAGCATAAATTCAGCAAGGTTGTAAGATATAAAGTATATATAAAACAGAAATTATATTTCTGTATATGAAACAGAAAATAAAAAATTTTAAATATAATAGCATTGCAATACATCAAATAACCAGGACTAAATCTACTATAAAAGACTACAGACCCCTCTACAGAAAACTCTGAAAGATGGAGAGAAAGTAAACAAACCAAAACAAATGAAGAAATGCACCATTAGGCATGGACTCAGTAATTCAATGTTGTAAAAGTTTCACTTCTCCCCATATTGAGCTAAGATTTAATCTTATTGAAACTTGAACAGATTTTCTGTGAAAATTGACAAAATGATTCTAAAACGTAATTGGAAAGGCAAAAGAACAAAATCTCTTGAAGACCACCAAAAAATGAGAAGACCTGCTCTGCCAGGTTATCCAGATTGTCAAGCTTCGGTAATTAAGAGAGTATGATATTGGTCCAAGGACACAAATGGACCGAGCCACTTGTGCTTGGTCCAGAAGGTGACTCATAATGATAAAGCAATAGAGATGCACAGTGGTGCTCAACTGGAAAACCATATGGGGGGGGGGGGGTAAAACTAAACTAAAATTTGACCCCAACCTCACACCATACTCAAAAATCAATTATTAGATGGATTACAGATTCTAATGGGAAATTAAAACAAAACTTCTTGATGATAATAAAGACTATCGTTTATTGCCCAATGGCTTCTTAAATAAGACACAAAAAGCATTAGCCATCAAGGAAAAGATTGATAATTAAGAGATCAAAGCCAAGAACTGAACGGATTCTGTGGCTTGTCTTTCCACTATAATAGTGACACATGACGAAATGTGCACCACCTATAGCCAAGAAAAGATTGCTACTCTCATTACAGAAAGATCTCCCTCAATTCATTAGGACAAAGAACTCAATTACAACACAGACAAAAGCACTTCACAAAAGAGGGTATTTCAAAGGGGAAAGGCAAATTGAAACCACAGTGAAATAACTAACACATATCCACCAGAATAGCCAAAACTTAAGATAGACAATTCCAAGTGTTGGCAGAGGTATAGAGCGGCAGGAACTCTCACACCCCATTGGTGGAAGCATGTGCAAGGACTGTGCAAACGTTTTGGAAAACTGTCTGATTAAAGTTGACCTTCCCACCTGCTCTCTGGCCTAGAAACTCTACTCCTAGGAAGACACCTAACAGGACGCATGCGGCATATCGCCAGTGTTCAAAGAAGCATCCATCACTCGTAACAGTCCCAAACGGCAAACAACCCAAATTCTGACCCACAGCAGTGCAAGAGAGATGTGTGTATTCCATACACTCAGGAAATGTAAGTGAACAAAAGACATGCAACATGGGAGACTCTCCAGGTTGAAAGGGAAAGCCAGACGCGAAATTCATGGATGAATCCAATTCGTCCGTCTTGAGGAACTTCATATAATCATTGGTGTGAGGGGTCAGGACACTGATCATCTTTAGGGAAGAGGGAAAGGGGCTCATTGGGAGGATCTCAGGGCGCTTGCAATGTTCTCTCAACATAGGAACTCTCTCAACATAGGAACATAGGACTCTGTGCTGTTGTTTACTTCAATAAAAGTCACTTTAGAAGGTCCGGGTGGATACACATCAAACTTAGCAACAGGACAACCCAGGGTAGTTCCATTTTTCCTTTACATTGTCTAGAATAAAGTTGTACTGTTGTAATTTAAAAAAAAAATAATTAAACACTGAGTTGGGAGAATAAGTTTTCTATCCCCCAACCACTGTTACTGGGGGCGGGGGGGAAAGCTGAACATTTGAGAAGTGAGCTATTAAACAAAAGCAAACACTACTTTATCTTAGCGCTGTCTTCACTCTGCTCATTCCACTTACGCTTTTTCCTGAGTACGATACAAATTCCAATACCCCTTCCTACGATATCTTTTTGCCACACGTTTAGAACAGTCCCCGGCATGGACAGACCCTCAAACATAATGGACAAATGGGCAATCTGAGATTTAGTGGATGTTTTTTTTTTTCCTAGTGGGGATTTCCCTAAGGAACTGCACCATCAAGTCGGGCTTAGCTTTCTCAGATCTGTATCACTACAGTGATGGTGTCTTTTATTGCCCAAACTGGAGCACTGGAGGGGATGCTGTTAGCAACTATACTGGTATGTCAGGCATAAACCAGGACCATTCCAGGCAAACTGGGACGTAAGGGCTACAAGCTGGCTTGGGACTAAGAACGCAATGGCTGGAGAACATTCAAAACGTAAGGCAAGGCTCCTCCGGGATTAGAGCCGTGCTGCCAACCTTGTTATTAAAACAGGGTAATTGTGTTCTCTTACTTTCTACATAACAGCTAATGCTATTAGCTCTGAAATAGAAACCTGTGCTAAATGAATCTTTTATGAGACACGGCCTTTTGTACTTTCCCTGCCTTATTTGCCGGGTGCCAAATACTGTTTCTGGGAGGAAGACCGCCTGGGGCACACTTACCAACGCCACACAGACAAGCTGAGACGGAACCGTTGTTCTATTTGCCTCTCGGGCTCTTTCAATGCAGTCCGGGGGTTGAATTCTGGACTATTAAGAGCCCTGGGAGCTTAGTAAATATTTGTCAAGGGAGTCATGTGGCACAGTGGTCTTTCCGGTACCTCCTACATGTTATACCCCCTCCACACATCTAGCTTTTGCACCTGCTGCTCTCTGCCTGAAATGTCCCTCCCCCTTCCTCACTGAATCAGCTCCTTCTGGACCTCAGCTTTCAGTTCTGACATCACTGCTTCACGAAATACATCTCCGATCATCCCGGGAAGGTTAAGTGCCTCTGTTACAGGGTACCCAGACCTCCTATGAGGACCCAGGTCTTGACGTGAGATTTCTCTAGGGCCAGAACCAGGGTGGGGCAAGTGAGACACCCACCTCAGGTGCGGACATGAAGGAATCAGAACAAATTATATATCTTACTGCAATATGTTTAAAAATGTTTGTTTATTTATTTAGAGAGGGAGGGAAAGAGAGCACGAGCAGGAAGGACCAAAGAGAGAGGGAGAGAGAGAGAATCCCAACTGTCCGTGCAGAGCCCCACGAACGGTGAGGTCACAACCTGAATGGAAACCAAGAGTCAGATGCTTAATCGGCTGAGCCACCCAGAAGCCCCTGTGCAATACTTTTTACTAGAGAGCAGAATGAATGCAAAAAGCTTCACGACAAACGCAAAATCAAAATGTAAAATAAAGACAGGATCGCAAGGCAAGGCTTGTTAAGGTACAGATTGCTGTTAAATCCCATCCCTGAGTTTCTGATTCTGGAGGTCTAAGGTGGGGCTGAAAATCTGCATTTCCCACCAGTTCCCAAGTGGTACTGACACTGCTGATCCAGGGGCCACATTTGAGAACCACTGCTTTGGGTATACTCACCCCACCTCCCACCTCTCCCCACGTCCAAGTATAGAGAAATAATCGCTTCTATGCCAGGAGAAGAAATCGGCAGAAAAGCAGTCCAACATCTGACGGTCTAACCTCCCGTGGTAGATGCATGCGTGTGTGCCTCTCACATCCTAGTGCCCAAAATCGACAAACATGTTATCTTATGTGACAGGAAAGGACTTTGCAGATGTGATTGAGCTGGGGCCCTAAGACAGGGAGACCAGCGTGCACGGTCCCAAAGTAGTCACTTCCTCTTGATGAAAGAAGGTAACACAGTGACAGAACAGAGACCAGCATGATGTACTTCACGAGGGCATGAAGACAGGAGGGTGGGGCCACAGGCCAAGGAATATGGTGGCCACTGGAAGACAAAAAGGACAAGAAGACAGATTCTCCTCTCGGAGCTTCCAGAAGCCCTGAAGACACCTTGGGGTTACCCCAGTAAAACCATTTCGGGCTTCTGCCCTCCAGAACGGTCTGAGTAGCGAAAATGAACAAATCAGGAGACTATAGACGCTGGCGAGGATGTGGAGAAGTGGGAACCCTCTTGCCCTGTTGGTGGGAATGCAAACTGGTGCAGCCGCTCCGGAAAACAGTGTGGAGGCTCCTCAAAAAGTTAAAAATACAATTACCCTATGACCCAGCAATAGCGCTACTAGGCATTTACCCAAGGGATACAGGAGGGCTGATGCATAGGGGCACTTGTACCCCAATGTTTATAGCAGCACTCTCAACAATAGCCAAATTATGGAAGGAGCCTAAATGTCCATCAACTGACGAATGGATGAAGAAATTGTGGTTTATGTACACAATGGAATACTACTTGGCAATGAGAAAGAATGAAATCTGGCCTTTTGTAGGAACGTGGATGGAACTGGAGAGGGTTATGCTAAGTGAAATAAGTCCTACAGAGAAAGACAGAGACCATATGTTTTCACTCTTAAGTGGATCCTGAGGAACTTAACAGAAGACCATGGGGGAGGGGAAGGGGGAAAAAAAAGTTACCGAGAGGGAAGGAGGCAAACCATGAGACTCTTAAAAACTGAGAATAAACTGAGGGTTGATGGGGGTGGTGAGAAGGAGGGGAAAGTGGGTGATGGGCATTGAGGAGGGTACCTGTTGGGATGAGCACTGGGAGTTGTATGCAAACCAATTTGACAATAAATTTCATATAAATAAATACATACATGTTGTTTGAAGTCACTGAATCTGTAGCTCAGTTACGTAGCTGTAGGAAACTAACATCTTCCCATGTGAAGGAGCCTGGCGTGAGAGCCGCTCACATCTGCTACAGGAGAACGCATCTCAGCCAGGCCATTCATGTACATTATCGCCAATATTCCCACTGGCTCTGACAAAATGGAAAACTGAAGCTCCATTTATAGCCATAAAACTAGCAGGTCACGGACAGAGGCAAGGTTCCAACCCAGGCTAGTGACCTCTAAACCTCACCACCTTTCCCTCCCCTCATAACACTGACACTTAGACACTTGGTACCAAGCTCAGAATCAAGCCTTTCACATACGAGATCGTAATTCGTCCTCACCACCATCCTCGGTGAAACTATTTGCATCCACGAGAAAACAGATTCAGAAGAACGACTTTCCCATAATGTCACAGCTAAGAAGAGAAGCGCTTGGAATCAAATCCGGATTTTATGTCAGAACCAGCAGCGCGTTTAATTAACCATCAGGCCATATCGTCTTCTATGGGAGGAGACAATAGATGTTGGTTCTTCCGTGAGAGGGACCACCTGCTTTCCATTCATCTTGAGCTCTAACCAATCCTCGTGTGCACCAACCTAAGGGCACCATGTGGACATGGCTGGACCTCACACTTCCCTTGAGATCTATACCCTAAATGAAACCAAGAACCAAAACCTGCAGGTAGTATAGACCAGCATCCCATCCACAACACCACCCAAGGAAGGGCTAGACTCCTATGCTCCCTCCTAAAAATCTGATGAAAAAACACTAGCCTTTCCTCAGAAAACCAGGTACAACTTTACATGCACTCTCAGCGTCCTCATGTTGGCCCCACCACCACATCCCTTCCTCCTGCCAAGCCCCGAAGTCCATGCTTCTCACCCCAATGCCACTGCCCTGTCCCCACCTGGCTCCTAGCTTTGTGTCCCTTTAGACCAGGGGCATAAGCTGCATTCACCTGACCTACATTTTAAGCAGAAACCAGGCACGGACTCCAGAGTTCAAAGCAAGGGTCCTTCCTCCCCACACCGCAATGACACCAAGTATCGTAAACCTGTTATAAACAAAACACCCAGGGACACACTGGAGAAAGTCACTGTGAACTGGGCCACCAGGCCAAGGCAGGATTGGCAACCACAGAGAGAGGGGCTGGTGTTCCCAGCAGACGTCAGCACCGCCTCATTTCTTCATTTCTCCAGACGGTCTGAACTCCTTCCTACCTCAGGACCGCTGGAATGTTCATGCAGGACTCTAGTTCCTGGGCCTACGTACAAATTTCTCCAACAGCCAAGAAAATGAAACGGTGTAGTTCCTAGCAGGCCACGGCAGTCTAGAAGGGCAACCCACATCACCAGAGGTTAGACCAGGCAGTGCTATTCCAGTCTCTTTCGGCAACCCAGGTAGACTACAGGTAACAACCACCCAAGCCACGAGGCTTGAACAGTAAGATTTATCAACACAGTCCCAAGGCAGGTTTCAGAGTTTAAATTTCTTCCCCTCCCCATCCCCCCACCCAAAAAAGTACATGCTGAAGTCCAAACTCCCAGCACCCCAGAGTGTGACCTTATTTGGAGACAGGGTCTCTGCAGAGGTAACCAAGTTTAAGATGAGGCCATGAGGGTGGGCCTTAGTCCAGTATGACTCATGTCCTATAAGAAAGGGAAGTCTGGACCCAGACAGGCACACGGGGACAACTCCAGGTGAAGACGAAGGCAGAGATCGAGCCAAGGGATGCCAAAGATGGCCAGCAAACCCCCAGTAGCCAGGAGAGGCCTGGGACAGACTCCCCCTCACAGGCCCTCAGAAAGAACCAACCCTGCAGGCACCTTGATCTTGGACTTCTGCCCTCTAGTAATTCTGCTCTGTTGCTTCAGCCCCTCAGCCTGTGGCATTCTGTCACGGCAGCCCCAGCAGACAAACAGACACTCCTAGTTCAATCCTCCCATCTCACAGGGGACAGTTCCATCAGAGAACCAGTAACTCGTCTAGGTTCTAGCAGGGCTCAGCCTGGATTCCTGTCCAAGCTGGGGTCTGTCGGCCTCCCACGCAGTCACTGCAGGTAATGATGCCACTGAGCTCATCAACCGCAGGCATCAGCGGGGCTTCTGTCCGCACTGGAGTTGGTGCTACAGCGGGTGCTGTCCTTATCTTTGGGCCTGCTCCATCTGAATCTGGACTAAAATGGAGTGGCCGAGTGACCCCTGAATGGAAAGGGGGCCCAAACTCCTCCTGTGGCTCCCACGGTCATTAGCATGGAAGAAACAACCTCAAAATGGCAGGGTCGCTGGGGGGGGGGGGGGGTGTTGGAAACAAATTCAGCTTAATCAGAGAAATACAGTTTGCAGGCAAAGTGCTAATTCATCAAAGCACAGCCAATAGAGACATTCGCTCGGCTTTCATTAGCCCAATGAACACAATACAGGAGCAGTTGCACATAAAGAGGCAGAGACCAGTAATTCCTTCCAAGGAGCTCCTGGGTGACCGGGTCTTTCACATGAATAAAAGGGAGCTGATTAATCAACGATGGTGAATAAAAGCTGCTTGCTATCCACCGAGACATGAACAAGATCTAAGCTAGATAGTGCTTCCCACCCGCCCTTTCCAAGCCGGTGCCCCCTCTCCCAGCAGAACGAAACGCGACAAGAGCAGATTTTTAACAACGTGGCTGCCCTGCTGTCCCGGCTTCATTCCTTTCCCTAAATAATCGATATGTGCGGATCACAGCTGCTATAAACGTCAAGCCGCAATTTGTGACTAACGCCAGTGCAAATCAGTTCGGGCAGCTCGTGACCAGAGGCCTCCCCCACTGCAGCCAGGGTGGAATAATAAAACCGCTCAGGGGCTACGGTGGCATTTTTCTTCCTATCAGCTCTCGACGCAGAAGGGCTCAAGATTTTATTTAATCTTGCAGGCTCCCCGGGAAGGAGGAAATCATGGCTGGAATCCATGATGCTCAGTTGACCTTGGGAAGCTCAAGGACGGATGGACCTGATCCTTAAAAGCACACGTCCTTGAGCAAAATGACCTGTCATTCCTAGAGACCAACAGGGAAGAACCCAAAACTTCACCTGCCTCTGGGCCTTTGTACCTGCAATTCTCTTAGCTTGTGATGTTTTGCTTCCTTCTTGCCCAACAGCTAACCTCAGTTGTCACTCTGGTTTCAGCTCAGTGGTTCCTTCCTCCAGAAATTCTTCCCTGACCTCTGGGGCTGGGTTGAGCACGTTCCTCTACGCTCCTATAGTTCATGACACACGGGGACCCTGGTTTTCACTTACTTACCCAACAGCACTTACCCCATCTGCCAGTAACAGAAACCTAGTGTCCTTTGGGAGGTCCCCACCACCAGTGCACACAGCCTTGGTGGGCTATCAGCCTACGATCCTGTCCACTTGGGGCCAAAGAAGTAGACAGAGAGGCAAAGTCAAGTGAAATTCTCCTGCCGAGGCAACCTGGTGTTGGTGCAAGTGAGGAAAATGGTGACAACCAGTTCGTCCCAAAGGCATCGGCTGTCTGTATCTCCTGCTTCTCAGACCTTCAGGGCTGGTGCCCGCTCCTGTCCTTTCAGCGCCCAGGTGTTCAGCTTCTCCTCCAATCCTGTGAACCATCCCCGCAGCCTCTCAGTGCCCCGTCTTTGGCTGAGCTAAGCCAGAGTCTGCTTCTGCTGCTTCCAACCAAAAACCCCGAGGTCCTATAACATCGCACCCGCTCTACAGAGACTGCCTAAGTGGCTGTCGCGTGGCGCCTGGGTGGCTCAGTCAGTTAAGGAGCTTTAGCTAAGGTCATGATCTCATGGTTCACGAGTTTGAGCCCCACATCGGGTTCTCTGCTGTCAGTACAGAGCCCGCTTCAGATCCTCTGCCCACCGCCCCCCATCTCTACCCCTCCCCTGCTCATGCTCTCTCTCTCTCTCTCCAAAATTAACATTAAAAATACTAAAAGAAAAGTGGCTGTCACTGATCTTCATACCCTCTGTGCCTAACACAGGGTCTGGCACATGGTAACTGCTCGCCAGTTTATGGAGTGTAGGCTCCTGGCACTAATCACGGAGTAATGCTGCTTGGATCAGCTGGGTCAAGAGCTGTCAGTCTGACATGAAACACATCTGCAGGTCTGCTCAAGATGCACGCACTGAGAAGCAAACGTGATGGCGTAGAAACACGTCAGGCTTCCAGGCACGCACGTCCGAATCTAGAGGCCAACCTCAGAATGTGTTAGTCAGAACCCAAGGGCACGGGGTTGGCCTGTTAGTCCTTGTATCCACAGCACGACACCTGGCACCCGGACAGGTGCTCGAGAAGTGGGTCTGAGTGTGTATCACCCGACGTCAGTCTTACCTTCAGCATCTTTACAGGAAGATAATGTTGTCCCCTCTCCAGACTACTGAGGCTTAAAGTCAACACCGAGCAAAACATGTAGCATGATCAGTGTCCGGTGTGCATCAGCTCCCCTCTCGTCAGAGGGCAGGTCCAGCCTTCAAGTCTCTCCCTAAGCCATAACTGTGGTGTGCAAGGGGAACCTCAATTTAACCCTGCGGCCCCCAACCCTCCATCTAAGTTACCTAGTCTAGCGTCTGCCGATGGAGGAGAGACTTTTTCCCTCTACCCTCCAAGACTCTCCAGCTGAGGCCCCTGCAAATTAGAAGGACAACAGACAGACTAACAAGAGGAAAACAAACAGAAGTGTGTTAACCCATGCAGCGCACATGGCACGCACAGGGCAGAAACTCAGATGAGGAATTCCAAGGGGGGTGTTAGAACTTGGGCTTTAGATAGCATCTGAACAAAGGACAATACATTTGTAGGGAAGCAAAAGGGAAACGGGTTTAGGCTTTCAGGGGTGGCAAATGTATGGGGAAAAGTAACGGGGGAAAAAAAAGAGTTGCTTACTGAGTTTTGTTAGGCAGATTCCTCTGGTGTGGTCTCTGGGCCCCAAAGAATCAAGAGTTGCCCCAGTGATTAAGCAGGGTAGAGAGGAGAGGGCAGAGTATTTTTCTTGCGTCTGCTTTCTCTCAGTTGCCTTCAGCTCAACATGGCCCTTATGTCAAAGGGGCGTATTTGGGGTTGTATACCCTGAATGTTTTCATGTCATATATAGAAAGGTAGGACCCAGGGTTCCAGACATCCAGCTATAGCTGTCCAGAACATGAACAGTACCCTGGGTCACCAGGACCCACTGGACAGCAAGCACAGTGTGCCCGCAAAGAATGGTTACAGAACGGTGCACATAACTATATATATAATTCCATTGATCTGACTTTGTACCCAACTGCCCTGGTGATCTGCCCTCTAAAAACTGTCCCGTCTCCTCCCACCTCCCAAGAGAGCTTAGGACGTCATTCTTCTCTGGGAGAGCAAACATGACCATCTAGATCAAGGGTTGGCAAAGGTTTTCTACAACGGGCCAGATAATAAATATTCCAGGCTCTTCAAGCCACAGAATCTCAGTCACGGCTACTCCTCTCTGCCGTGGTAGCATGAAAGCAGCCATATCTATGGTTATGACTGTGTTCTAATAAAACTTTATTTATAGACACTAGAACTTGAATCTCATCTAGTTTTCAGGTATCACAAAGTGTTATTCTTTTTTTTATTTTTTTCCAGCCACTTAAAAATGAAAAAAAAAAAATCATTCTAGCTCTAGAGCCATAGGCTATATTTGCCCCACAGGCCAACGTTTGCCCCATCTGGCTGGTGACTTACTTACTAGTCCATGGCACATGACGACAACCATTAACTGCTCACTCCCCTTCCCAGCTAAAACACCCCCAGAAACCTGCACCACGGGGAAAAAAACTGGCCAAGAAAGCATAGAGAGAAATACTGTCTGGAATAGAAGGAGCAGTAGCAGTAGTTAAAAGCTGTGGAATTTGACCCAGGACAGCATTCTATTACCCCTGCTTACTATATGTCCGGTCCTGGGCAATTCGACTAACATTCCTAAGCCTCGACTTTCTCTTATGCAAAAAGGGTATGTCCTACCTCATGGGATTAAGAGGGCTGAGTGAAAATTAACCTATTCAAAGCATTTAGCTCACAGCTTGGCACCTGGCAAGAGCTTCTTGGCGGTTGGTCCCAACATGGAAGGAACAGAGTATTTCAATGTTTTCGATGCCAATTAGCCTAAGAGCACCCGTACGTGTGCAGAATGTGCGTGCAGAACAATATACACACCAAACAAGTTTGCTGAACCCTGGAAAGGATGTACTGTGTTGATCTCCTGGATATGAATGACTTCCTAAGCTGTCCTAGGAGGTGGGAAGAGACAGGACAGTTTTCAGAGGGCAGATCAACATGGCAGCTGGAATGTACCCGGGAAGAGTCCTGTTGACTTTCTACTTCGGCAGCAGAAACTCAGCTGTTTGTCGCCCTACTGCCCCATTTTCCATTCACCCTAACTAGTGTGTCCTAGCTCTGCACTGGGACCCATGGACCCCTAAACGGCAAACAATCCCTTGCAAGTTGCCTGTATCGAGAGCCGTCGTCAGCAACCTGCAACACAGCCCTCTCTGCCACACAAGAGCAGATGGCCTTTAGCCTTTAGGATCGAGGGCCCTCGCACTGTGGAAGTGAACGTACACTTGCTGCAGCTGTGATCCCCGGGGAGCCAGCTAGGCATCAACCAGGAACAGGACATCGTCAGACCTGCCCTCGGAGGGCTACGTGCAAGGCACGATGGAGGTCTTTTTCCTTGACACTTTGCACGTTGACCTTATTTTCTGATGCAGTCAGTGGGACCTCAGGTGGGCACCACGGCAGGCTTTCTTCTGCCTTGGCTTCAATTACAGCACTTTAGTCTCAACATCACTACTTAGCACTCCCCCCCTCAAGGTCCCGAACACTTCTTCACTCACCATGTAATCACTTAACAGGGTGCAAAATACCAATGGGGGTCATTAAAGTAAGGGAACTTGGCTAAACTTTCACCGTGCTCATGTCTTCTCCTATTACTGTAACCACCACAATTTATAGGGCAATAAATGAAATGAGCTCTGGCTTTTAACCCGCCATAGAATTAGGCATTGTTCTCAGTGTGGTATTAGAGGCCAAATAACTCACTGAGAAGCACCACAAAATTACTGCAGTTGGGTGCATCTAGAACCAGAGTATTACATAAAAACAGGCAATTACATACAAACAAGCTTAATAAGACCCAAATTCATTGAGGACCCAAGATGGGCTTCTTGTTCAGGGGGTCCCCTGCTTCAAAATAGGTTAACAGAGGGTCCATTTTTAATAGCTTCGCTGAAATGCAATTCAGTGGCCATACAGCCCACCCATTCAAAGTCTACAGTGCAACGGTTTTTAGTAAAGTTACAGATTTATGGGGCCACCGCTGCTATCTAAAAGGTTATTTTTAAGAAGTTCGGAATTCAGGACACGAGTCAATGACTAAGTCTTTTGGGGTATGGTGGACCCCTGTGAGCGCCCTGAAAACCATGGACCCTCTATTTCAAACATAGTTTCAGGGAGTTCTGGTCCCCCAGAGCTGGCTAAAGCTCCTTAACCAAATCCCAGCAGTGGGCAAAGGGGCCACATATTCATTTTCACGTGAAAATTGCCTCCCAGCCCCAAATAATGAACAACTTGATGAGAAGTACTCAAGCTTGAACGTGCCAAATTAGAATGGATTGGCCACACTGACTCATTCCACAGCCTCGTATCCAAGTGCTGGCACTTGGGCTCAGTACTGACACAGCAATGAGAACGGTGAGCTCATAAGCCAAGAACATGGAAAATGTTCTTCATGGCCAGTCCTCACTAAGCTGCTATCGGCAAAAGACTTGCAGGTTATTTATTCCCCTAAGCATTCTAACCCAGCTGATCAGACAAGAACAAATTGGGAGTCCAGACTTCAAGGTCCCCAAACTTCCAGGATGCACAAAACAAAAAACAAAGTTCCTATGGGAGCATTGGGACATACTGTATTTAGCGATCTCTGAATACAAGACGCGGGATTCTACTGGTAAACAAGGAGAATTCATTGGAAATAAATAGGAAATGTGTGGAACCCCAATAAAGGGGGGAAACGTGTAATGGAAATCAGCAGTGTGGCGGGCTTGTCTCTTTTGGGGCTGTCTAGAATCTGACTTTCTTATTCTGGGGCAATACCGATAAGGTACGGTATTAACTGCCTCAGCATTTAGCCCTAGAAACCAAAAGAGAGGGTGAGAATCTTCCTTCTTCTCCCCCAGCTCCTGGCAATCAGTGGGCAGGTGTGTGACAGGAGCCTGGCTCCCCACCCTCCCAACTGAGACTTTGAATCTGCGGAGAATAGTAGGAAACAAAGGAACAATTGGGATAGTTCTGGGGTGTCTGTGGAGGGGTAGCCTGATGACCTAACAGCATGCCTTAGGAACTGCATCTCTGGTCTGGTGGACTGTTTCTGCTAAAATAGGATTTTCACGCGTCCTATTTCTTAATTCTCCGGAACAGCCTTGGTCAGTGCCCATGTTTCAAATCTGACCTTCCGTATCCTTCCAAAGGATTCCTTGCTCTTACTTAAGAAAGGGACAGTCGGTACTGTAACTAACAAAACATTTAAGACATCTCCTCGGACCTCGAAGCAAAAATGGCAGGGACCGTATCGAGGCGTAAGTCTCTGGTCTGGGAACAACAGCTGAGATGCGTGACTGCCAACCATTTTTCTTCTGGCGTTTCATCACTCTCTCGGAAGTCAAAGTCTCAGACAAGGGCATGTGCTGGGCAGAGCTTGGGTCCCCCACTCATACCCAGGCTGGGATGGTGAGAGGAAGGACTTGCCCCATCAGCAACTAAACAGAGAGCAAGCGATGGACTTGACCTCTCCTAACTAAATCATTCACGCTAGGGAGAAGGTATCCCCTCAGAGCATCCAGATATTGTGAGGAATGAGAATTGGATGCTGAGCTGGCAGAAAAGGTTAGGATCTATCCCGCACAGTGAAGGCTCACCCTTTCAAAGACTGTGAAGCTCTTTTTCCCTTGCAGTCTCCAAGCCCAGACCAGGGCTATATCCTTCAGGTACCACCGGACTGGGCACGTGCTTACATAACCACAGCATGTGAACCGGGTCTCACATGTTAACAGGACCCGATCCACCCTCTGCTAGAGCCGGGTTCCCAGGGGGCCTGGCTGGACAATGCAAATCCCGGAAGGAATAGGACCCGCATCCACGCTTGTCTCATCTGTCATGTCCCATTTCTCCCCAGTCGGAGACCATCATCGGCCTGCTCTTCCCTCGCTTGCCAGGACACCTTCTCTGCACAGATGTGTATAACTTGCTGTCACACACCAGGCACGGTGCAAAGCTGAACACCTCTCATCTCCAGGCCTTATTCTTCACAGACCCTTCACTGATGTGCTTAGGTCAGAACTGTTCTAAGGATGATGCGTGTCCTTCTTTTAAAAGTGGGAATTTGGGGGCACCTGGGTGGCTCAGTCTGTTAAGCATCCAACTCTTGATTTGGCTCAGGTCGTGATCTCGCGGGTTCGTGAATTCGAGCCCCACGTTAGGCTCTGCACTGATAGGGCAGAGCCTGCTTGGGATTCCCTCTCTCTCTCTGCCCCTCCCCCACTCGTTTTTTTTTTCCTAATAAATCTTTTTAAAAAAAGTTTAAAAGTAGGAGTTTAAACATGACAGATTAAACATACATTTATACCAACTCCCAAAACTCCAACACAATTATCAAGTAATTAAAAAAAAAAAACGGTAGAAACCCACAGGGCAAAGAAGAGACATGACAGAAGAGGGAAATGTCCACGAACCCTGGAGGCAGGGAGAGTGATGTCCCAGAGACGGCTGCTGTAAGCAGAGAAAACACATGGAGGGCGCAGCAGGCGGAGTGGAAGGCAATGCCAGGGAAATGCAGAAAACCCCAGGAACTGAGTTACCAGGCACCTCTGAAGGTCGGGATGTAGGGTCGGGCTCAAAGACAGGAAGAGGGGTTGAGAGTCTGTAAGAAACTCGTAGATTGTCCACACTCCTTCCCATAACGGGGCAGAAAATGGCAAGCACATTCCAGGAAGCAAGCGGACCAGAAAGTCCCTGGGCTCACGAGCGCCCACCACAGCAGAAGGCAAGGGCAAGAGCCGTAATGACAACAGGGAAAAGCCCAGGCGCCTGGAAGGTCTGCGTGTCGCGGTTCCCTACTCGGCCCTCAGAATGCCGAGGCCAGGCTTTTATCAGCCCGGCACACCCTCTTCCCAGGATCCTCCTGAGAAACGAATCATCCCAAAGGAAAACCCACAGACAGAGACCCTCAGGAGTCCTGGCTGAAGGTCGAGGTCTCCACCCAAACACCAGGTGAGGGTCCCACAAAGAGACAAGCACGGCCCCTGCACAGAGAGCTGCTAGCCAGCTGCAGAGTCTCACCCTCGTATGACAAGACAGCTCAGAGCCAGCTGACCCCAGCGGGACCACCTGGTCTACGTACTCACAGCGGGCTCTGAAGCCAGAGGCCTAGGTTCAAATCCCGACTCTGCCACTGGCCAGCTGTGGAACGGAGACCGAGGATGGAGACAAAGGACGATCTCGTGGGTGGAGGATTAAGTAAACTCTTGTAAAGCGACAGAGAACAGTATCTAGAATATAAAAGAACTAAATAATGTCTCCATAGCTATATAAAAGCTCTGTAGAAACACTCAGGCAATGCATTCTGTATAAGACACTGAAAGAAAATGTGAAGACAATTTGCACCCGTAAAATTATGGGATATTAATACAAGAGGACAGAAAAAAATGTACCGCTCTTAGGATATAAAAATCACTAAACTTAAAAACAGAAGAGGAACAGTACCAAGAAAGTCTCACAAAAAAATATAGAAGAATCAAGATCAAGATTTAAAAGTAATGAAAACTGAAAAATCAACCCAGGAGCTAAACATAAAAACTACAGAAGTCCTGGGGAAAAAAAATTTTTTTCTGGCACATATACATGTTCATTTTTTTTAAATATGAAATTTATTGTCAAACTGGTTTCCATACAACACCCAGTGCTCATCCCAACAGGTGCCCTCCTCAGTGCCCATCAGCCACTTTCCCCTCCCTCCCACCCCCATCAACCCTCAGTTTGTTCTCAGTTGTTTTTTTTTTAACGTTTTTATTTATTTTTGAGACAGAGAGACACAGAGCATGAACAGAGAGAGAGGGAGACACAGAATCAGAAGCAGGCTCCAGGCTCTGAGCCATCAGCCCAGAGCCCGACACAGGGCTCGAACTCATGGACCGTGAGATTGTGACCTGAGCTGAAGTCGGACGCTCAACCGACTGAGCCACCCAGGCGCCCCTGTTCTCAGTTTTTAAGAGTCTCTGACGGTTTGGCTCCCTCCCTTTTTTTTTCCCCCTTCCCCTCCCCCATGATCTTCTGTTAAGGTTCTCAGGATCCACATAAGAGTGAAAACATGGTACCTGTCTTTCTCTGTATGACTTATTATGCTAAGTGAAATAAGTCATACATGTTTACTTTAAATTTTACTGATAGGGAGTATAGAGCACACAGTTTATAAATAATAATAAAATGGACAATATTCTTTAACGAGAATTCTATGTTATCAATTGATGCGCACAGAATTTTCCATTGGTTTTGGCTGAACTTTTCTATCTGTAGCCAGCTATTAATGTAAATAGCAAGTATGATTTTGACAAGAATCTTAGTTAATATTTCTATTGGTGTTAATGATTAATAGGAAAGCGAACAAACAAAAAAAACAAAGACAGGTGGTGGAACCTCACTCATTCTTTGATGACAGGAGTGACCTGGAGAAACTGGACAAGAGTCTTTTTTAATCTTCTCATTTCAGCGGAGTTGACACACAACGTTACATTAGTTTGAGGTGTACAACATAGGGATTCAACGAGTTTAAACATTACTCTGTGCTCACAAGTGTAGCTGCCCTGTGTCCGCCCTACGCTATTACAATGCCGTTGACTGTACTCCTTATACTGTGCCTTTTACTCCGGTGACCTACTCCTTCCATAACTGAAAGCCCACTATTCACACACCCCTTCACCCATGTTGACCACCCGTCCCCTGCCCCCAACGAGCCTTCCTGCTGGCCACCATCAGTGTATTCTTCTCTGTGTTTATAGGTCTGGTTCTGATTTTTGTTTGCTTGCGTAGTCATTTGGGCTTTTTTAGATTTCATATTATTTTGTAATTTTTTTTTTAAGTTTTAAACTCTCAACAGAGTACCCAGTGGGTATAACGAACGAAAAATGCTTAGTCATGCTGAGAAGTTTCCGAACATCAAGGATAAAAAGAAGATCCTAAAAACTTCTGGAAGAAAACGAAACAGATATAAAAATAAGGATAGCATCGAGTAACATATGTGATCGACTGAACAGGTGCACGGAAAGGTACTCAACATCACTAACCATCGGGAAATGCAAGTCAAAACCACCGAGAGATGTTACCTCACGCCTGTCAGAATGGCCGCCATTAAAATCCCAAGAGATAACGAACACTGGAGAAGATGTGGAGAAAAGGGACCCTCATGCATTGCTGGTGCGACTATAAACAGGGTCGCACCAATGGGAAACAGTATGGAGGCTCCTCAAAAAATTAAAAATAGAACTACCCTATGATCCAGCAACTCCACTTCTGGGTGGATGTCCAGAGGCAATGAAAACAGGCTCTGGATGTGATACCTGCACTCCTGGGTTCACTGCAGCATTAGTCACAGTAGCCAAGACGTGCCAGCAACCTAAGTGTCCAGTGACGGGTGAATGGATAAAGAAAACGAGGTGTAAGTATACAACGGAACATGTTATATATACGGTGGGACATATTTAGCCATAAAAAAGAAAGCAGTTCTGCCACTTACAACAACATGGAAGGCCACTGAGGGCATTATGCTGGGAGAAACAAGTCAGACAGAGGAAGACAAACACTGTATGATCTCTCTTGCAGGTGGAATCAAACAAACAAACAAACGAAAAACTGAACTTGTAGATACAGAGAATGAACTGGTGATAGCCAGAGGCCAGGGGTCGGGGGTGAACAAAATGGTTGAAGTTGGTCGAAAAGTACCAACTTTCAGTTACAAGACAAGTAAGTCCTGGGGACACAACGTAGGGTATGGGGACTACAGTTTCCAATACTATGTCGTATATTTGAAAGTCCCTAAGAGAGTAAACCTTAAAAGTTTTCATCATAAGAAAACAAAATGTCTAACAGTATGAAGTGACAGTTGTTAATTAAACCATTATGGTAAACATTTGCTATTCAAAGATATAGAAGTCATCATGTTGTGTACCTAAAACTAATACAGTGCTATAAGTCAATTACAGCTCAATAAAACTGGAAAAAATAAACCTCAACAGATGTAAAAGAACTGAAATCACAGAAAGTAAATTCTCTGATCAAACAGATTCAAACTAGAAATCAGAAGAGAGCATAACAGGAGAGTCTCCAAGGGCTTAGAAACTAAGCCACACATTTCTAAATAACTCACGGGTCAAGAAGGAAGTCTCAAGAGAAATCAAAAATACACTGAACAGAATGAAAATGAAAATATCACATATCAAAATTTCTGGGACACAGCAAATGCTGGGAGAGAGAGGGAAATCTATAGCACAAAATGCATATGTTAGAAACAAGGAAAAAAGTCTCAAATTAATAATCAAAGCTCTCACCCCAAGCACCTAAAAAACAAGACCCAAATACATCCCAGGCAAGGGAACACTAAAGGGCAGAAATTAATGCAATTGGAAAGAGGAAAACAACAGGGGGGAAAAATCAATGAAACAAAGAGCTAGTTCTTTGATTAGACTGATGAAATTGACCTTCCAGCAAGACTGACAAAGAGAAACCAGAAAGTATCAGGAATGACACAAGAGAACTGAACGGATAATGAGGGACTATTATGAACAACTGTATGCTGTATACATAAATTGGACAACTTAAAGAAATTAATTTCGGGGCGCCTGGGTGGCTCAGTCGGTTAAGCGGCCGACTCCGGCTCAGGTCATGATCTCGCGGTCCGTGAGTTCAAGCCCCGCGTCGGGCTCTGTGCTGACAGCTCAGAGCCTGGAGCCTGTTTCGGATTCTGTGTGTGTCTCTCTCTCTCTGCCCCTCCCCTGTTCATGCTCTGTCTCTCTCTGTCTCAAAAATAAATAAACGTTAAAAAAAAAATTAAAAAAAAAAAAAAGAAAAGAAATTAATTTCATTTAGGGATGCCTGGGTGACTCAGTCGGTTGAGTCTGACTTCAGCCCAGGTCATGATCTCGCAGTTCGTGGGTTTGAGCCCCATGTCGGGCTCTGTGCTGACAGCTCAGAGCCTGGAGCCTGCTTCAGATTCTGTGTCTCTCTCTTTCTCCACCCCTCCTTTGCTCGCACTCTGTCTCTCTCTCTGTCTCAAAAATAAATAAATATTTTTAAATTTTTAAGAAATTAATTTCATTTAAAAACACAAATGACCATAACTCGCCCAATATGAAGTAGATCACTTGAACAGCCCTGTGGCTATTTAGGAAACTGAATTCATAATACAAAAACTCCCAAAAAAGAAATCTTCAGGCCTAATTGGTTTCACTTAGGAGTTCTACCAAATATTTAAAGAAGAATGAAAACCAATGCTCAATAAGAAAAGGAAATAAAAAAGCATACAGATCAGAAAAGAATAAAACTGTCCCTATTTGCAGATTACATGATTATTTATATAGAAAATCCCAAGGAATCTGCCAAAAAAACTCTTAGAACTGCTGAGTTCATCAAAGCCACAAAATACAAGATCTACACACAAAATCGGCTGTGTTTTCTTCCACTTGTAAGGAACACATGAACATCAAAGTTAAAAAAGCCACTACCACTTACAGTCATTCCAAGATAAAAGATTTAGGTAAAATCCAACAAGCATGAATGTTCAGGGCTTTTATGTTGAAAACTACGTGACACAGATAAATCAAAGAATGTCTAAATAAATCATGTTCATGATTCCAAGAGTGAAGCATGGTAGAAATGCCAATTCTCCCCAAATTGCTAATACAGGTTTAACACAATTCCTGTCAAAGTCCCACCGAGACTTTTTTTTTTTTTTGGTAGATACAAGATTATCCTAAAATTCTACAATGATTCTCAAATTATATGGAAAGGCAAAATAACTATAACAGCTAAACAATTTGGGGAAAAAAAGAACAAAGCTGAAAGAATTAGTCTACCCGATTTCGAGACTTATCGTACAGCCGTAATAATGAAGACTGTGTTGCCCTACAAAAAGCAGAAGACAGCATACAGATCAGCGGAACAGAACTGAGAATCCAGAAGCAGTCCCCACTCAC
Source organism: Acinonyx jubatus (assembly GCF_027475565.1). Lineage (NCBI taxonomy): Eukaryota > Metazoa > Chordata > Mammalia > Carnivora > Felidae > Acinonyx > Acinonyx jubatus. The sequence continues at coordinate 9,731,685 of NC_069381.1, read as the reverse complement.
ACAAATATGCCCATCGACCTCTGATAAGATACAAAAGGAATTCAATGAAGGAAACAGCTTTTAAACAAATGACACTGAAGTGAATATTCCTAAGAGAAAAGAAGACCCTTGACTTAAGTCTCACACATTACTCAGAAACTAACTCAAAAATGGATCACCAACTTAAATAGAAAACATAAAACTTTTAGAAAAGAAAACACAGGAGAACGCTTGGGGACCTAGGGCCAGGCAGAGTCGCTAGACTTGACACTAAAAACATGATCCGTAAAAGAATAAACAGGTTTTCATCCCCCCACCAAAAAAAAAAAAAAAAAAAAAAAAAAGTTTCAATTGGGTGGTTTTGTTTTGTGAAAAAACCCTGTTAAAAGGACAAAAAGACAAGCCACCGACTGGAAGAAAATATTTGCAAACACATACGTAACAAAGAACTATCCTCTAGAATATATAAAGTGCCCTCAAAGCTCAGCAGTAAAAAACAAGCATTGCAATTAGAATATGGGCAAAAGACAGCAGACATTTTGCCAAAGAGGATGTACAGATGGAAATGACCACATGAAAGGACTGGCATCATTAGCCATCAGGGAAGTGCAAACTAAAACCACAATGGCTAACATAAAAAATAGTGACCACACCAAATGCAGAGAAATCACTCTCTGGATCGTTCCTACGCTGGAGAACGTAAAATAGTAGAACCGCTTTGGAAAACAGTTGGGCAGTTTCTTAAAAATAAAACAAAACTGGGTATACATCTCAATGATTGCACTCCCAAGAATTCACCCCAGAGGAACGAACACTGTGTTCAACAAAAACCTGTGCACAAGAGTCGGTCTATAGTAGCTTTATTCCATCACAGCCCCAAAGTGGAAACAACCTCGATGCCTTTCAATAGGTGAAGTACTTACTGGGATGCACCGTGGAACGCGACTTAGCAATAAAAAGGAACAAACTAGCAATACACACATGATAACCTGGAGGAACCTTGAGAGAACCTCACTGAGTGAAACAAGCCAGTCCCAAAAGTTACATATACTATGTGATGCCATGTAGAACATTCTTGAAGTGACGAAATTACAGAGATGGAGAACAGATTATTACGGGTGAAGGAGGAGTGAGGAAAGTTGATGTGGCTGCAAAAGGGGTCTCCGTGGTGATGGACATGTCCCGTATCTTGACCGAATCAAGGTCAATATCCCACTGTGCTACAGTTACCACTGGGGCAAACTAGGCAAAGGGTATTCAGGATCTCTGTAGTATTTTCTTACAACTACACAGGAATCTACAATTAATCTCAAAATTAAAAGCTTAATTAAACAAACAAATACAAGAAAGTGACCACTATGAAAATCAGGACAGTAGTTACTTTTGGAGGGAAACAAGGCAGCTGTAATTGGTGCTGGATGGCTGGGGCAAAGTTCCATTCTTGTCCTGGGTGGTGGTTGGGAGGGAGTTTATATAATCCACATATATATGTGTGTGTGTGTGTGTGTGTGTGTGTGTACATGTATACACATATGCATAGAGCAGCCATTCTGTGTCCATCCAAGAGTCAGCAAATGTGGGGAAGGGTCCCTAGTCAATCCGCAATCAGCATGTTCCATGCTCAAGAAATAAGCATTTGTCTTCAGCAACTAAGACTCTGTTACTGCAGCATAAAGAGCCCATCCTGACTGATGGGCACAAGGGGGAGAGGACAGAGGTAAAAGTCATCTGGACTCCAAGACCTAGGCATGAGTTACAAACACTGAACTAGCAGCAAATGCCAGTGTGTCCCTGGGGAATGGTGGGAGGGACTATCTGATGAGGTTAAAAAGCGACCATTCTAGAGGCGCCTGGTTGAGCGTCCAACTTCAGCTCAGGTCATGATCTCACGGTTCGTGGGTTCGAGCCCCACATCGGGCTCTGTGCTGACAGCTCAGAGCCTGGAGCCTGCTTCGGATTCTGTGTCTCCCTCTCTCTCTGCTCCTTCCCTGCTCATGCTGTGTCTCTCTCTCTCTCAAAAATAAAATAAACATTAAAAAAATTTCAATAAAAAAAAAAAGCAAACACTGTGACCACTTTCCCGCATGTACTCCAAGGCCCACACCTACTACAGACTCAGCTGTCTCTTCCGTGGATCTCGCTTGCAGTTTCCACAGGACAGAAAAATTATCAGAATGTTCATGTTATGGACTGAATTGTGCCCCCTGCCCAAATTCATATGTTGAAATCCTCACTCCCAGTACACCTGAGAATGCGACTGTATTTGGAGACAGGGCCTTTAAAGAGGCAGTTAAAGCCAAATGCCATAAGGGTGAGCCCTAATCCTGTAGGACGGGCGTGCTCATGAGGAGGAGGAGAGACACCAGGGATGGGAGCACAGAGGGGAGACCGCGTGATGTCACAGCGAGAAGGCGGCCACCTGCAAGCCGAGGGGAGAGGCCTGGGGAGAAACCAGCGCTGCCGACAGCCTGAAATTGGCCTCCCAGCCCCCAGAGCTGTGAGACAATAAATGAGCTGCTTAAGCCCCCCCAGTCCGTGGTACTTGATCACAGCCACACGGCCTAGTGCAATCGAGAACAGAGGCTGCACCCTGAAATGTCCCAGGATCGCGCTGGATCCTTCCAGCAGCGCCTCCCGCCATGAAGGCTTACCACGGGGCCCACCCCAGCCCACACCTTCCACGGCTGCCCTCGCCCCTCAGAACACCCCCCCACGTTAGCCGTCAGGAATCACACATGGCGTGCGGGGTTCCGGGTGCAAGGCCAGACAGGGGCAGAGCCAGAATCAGACCCTCACCATTCTGCGGCTTGTTACGCCCCAGCCTCCCCCAGCAGGGAAGGGGGGTGGCCCAGAGGCGGGCTGGGGTAAGAGCGGGATCAGGGCACCGCCCAACAGGGGAAAAACTAGACAGGCAGACTGGAACCAGCACTGAGGACATCTGAAAACCCCGTTCTGGTGGGAACACGACCCGGAATGCCAGCCGCAGCCCTTCTGCCAGTGGGGAATCGCCTGTACGGGCTCCGACGGTCCGCCTGCACCGTAGGGATGAGCGGCTCAGGCAGGGGGGCTGAGCAGCCGCAGAGCGGCCCCCCTGCTCCCCCGTGTCCAGAGTCAGGGCGGCCCGATGTGCCTCCCGCCCAGCAGCCCGACTGCACGCAGGGTCTTCCAAAAAGACACACTTCCGGCAGAGCCCCCTCCTGGAGGGGGGGCCGCCCAGCTTGCTCTGACGAGCTTCAAGGGCCCCTCGGTCTACTAAGGTCTCCAGAGGTTAACCAGACCTCATCCAGGGCTGGGGGAGGGAGCGGGGGTCTCCCCTCTGTGATCACAGGAAGGACAGCGCATTCCTGGCCCCCTCCCCCGTTTCTTCTTCCACCCAGAAGGGGAGTCTCCCACTCCCGCATCACAGTCCAAGTGGTCACCTGACCCTTCTCACTTGTCCAGTCACTGGGGAATGCACACCTTCACAAAGGGTGGGGACTTTTGCCTTTCAGAGGGTTGAATGCATCCCAAACACAAGAAATCTCTGTAATAAGCAAGCATGCTAAACGAGCCGAGCGTGATTTAAAAAACAAAAACAAAAACAGATTAAAAAAACAAAGACAAAGGGGCGCCTGGGTGGCTCGGTCCTTGGGTCCCTGGGCGTCCAACTTCCCCTCAGGTCATGATCTCACGGTTCCTGGGTTCAGTCTGTGTCAGACTCTGTGCTGACAGCTCTGAGCCTGGAGCCTGCTTCAGATTCTGTGTACCCCGCCCCCCCCACCTCTACCCCTCCCCTGCTTGCAGTCTGCCTCTCTCTTTCTCTCTCTCTCAAAAAATAAACTTAAAAAAAATTTTTTTTTAATGAAATAAAAAACAAAGACAAAAACAAAAAACCGTGAAAGGCTGAAGAGAAATGAAGGTGGCTGTTTGGTGTCTCCCCACTGCTCCTGGGCAAAAATGTCCCTGGCCCGAGGTTCAAACCCAGCTCTACCCAACATCCTACGGCCAGGCAGGGACTGGTCCCAGTCATAGGTGGGACATGAGATGGCAATGACCTCAAGGTGGGGCTGGGACGGTGGAGAAGATCAGCATCATGACTGCCCATCACAGACTTGACCACCGGCATGTTTTTAGATTAAAAGGCAACCAAGCCTTCGCATGAGGCCAAGTCTGCTCCCTTGCATGTCCTATGCCACAGGTCCTAGCCGTGCCCTGGGGCCACACCTGGAGTTTGGTTATGGAAGAAATATCTTCAACACTGGGGGACAAGAATACCCATCCTTCCTGCACACAATCACAATCATTCTCCACGTTAAAAAGCTTCACGTCCTTCTAGAAGGTCCAGGACTCCCCCCAACGGTGGCTGCTCCTATGTGGACTGGGGGTTGACCCCATCACTGGAGACCTACAGAGGGACGACGCTCCGAAGAGACGTACCACAGAACAGGCCTGGTGTCAGGAGGAGAGGACAGAGCCAAGGAGCCGTAAGCAGCCCAGGCCCATCCCACCGGCAGGAAGGGCAAAACCAGAGGCCTCTCCCAACCGCCAGCTCAGCACAGTGAAGCGAGGGACACTGCGTCTCAGCTGGCACATCCTGGAGAAGGGCTCCCAGAGCAAGAGGGAGAGAAGCCAGAAGAAAGCACGTGCATCTGGCCATGGCCATCCCGGGTATGGCTCTTGGGTCACACTGACTGCACCTTCTGCAGGTTCCCTTCCTTTTTTACATCCATCCTGACTGGGGAGAGAGCCCAAGCAGGGGAGGAGCAGAGAGAGGAAGACAGAGGATCTGAAGTGGGCTCTGCGCTGACAGGCTGACAGCAATGAGCCCGATGCGGGGCTTGAACTCACGAACCACGAGATCATGACCTGAGCCGACATCGGATGGTCACCCGACTGAGCCACCCGGTACCCCTGAGCCTGGAGATTTCTACTAGACTTTTGGGAGCAGCAGTGGGTCTGCAGAGCACAGAGCTGGCACCAGATAAGCCCACCTGAGACACCTTGCTGGGGAGGCTGTCCCCAGGAAGGGAAAAGAGCACCTGTGGCGACTCCCCTGCATTCGAGCTCTCTCCCCGCCTCTGTCCAGGTAGCTGTTCGGAGGACACCAGGGGTACTTCGGCAAAAAGGTGATTTCCTCAAGACTGCAGAACCAAGCTGGAAACAGAGCCCAGGGCAGCTGGTTTTCACTCACCCTTGCCCTGTGCCAGGAGGACCCTGCTCTCAGATACTCTCAAAAGCCCTCCCCACCTCTCTCAGCGGGAGTCCTATAGCCTGCCCTGCTTTAGAGAGGATGGGCATGGGGGCCTTGGGTGGCATCGGGCAAACCAAAGAGCCTTAGGAAGACAAGGAAGAGCCTTGAAGCTCATACATTTGCAGCAGTTAGAGGACGTTCCATGGAGACTGGGGCACAGGACATCTTCCACTTAGACCTCCAACAACAGACCAGTAGTCAGAACTCATCAACAAATTCAGTAAAGCCGCAGGATACCGAAGCAATATCCAAAAATCAACTATGTTTCTACATGCTATCAGAAAGAGAAATTAAGAAAACAATTTACAAGGGTATCAAAAAGGATAAAAGACCTAAGGAATAAATTTAATCAAGGAAGTGAGACATCTGTACGCTGAAAACTAGAAGATCCTGATGAAAAAAGCGAAGACACAAACGCAAAGATGTACTGTGCTCGCAGATTGGAAGCACTGAACTTATGAAATGCCCACACCATCTGAAGACATCTAGATTCAATGCAATCCCCATCAAAATTCCAATGGCAGTTCTCACAGAAAAAGAATAATCCTAAAATTTGCATAGAACGACCCCAAACTGCCCCAGCCGTCTTGAGAAAGAAGAACAGGGCTAGAGATAGCATGCTTCCTGCTTTCAAACTCTAGCACGATGCCTTAGTAATCAAACAGTATGGTACTGGCATAAAAACAGACACATAGGGGCGCCTGGGTGGCACAGTCGGTTAAGCGTCCGACTTCAGCCAGGTCACGATCTCGCGGTCCGTGAGTTCGAGCCCCGCGTCGGGCTCTGGGCTGATGGCTCGGAGCCTGGAGCCTGTTTCCGATTCTGTGTCTCCCTCTCTCTCTGCCCCTTCCCCGTTCATGCTCTGTCTCTCTCTGTCCCAAAAATAAATAAAAAACGTTGAAAAAAAATTAAAAAAAAAAAAACAGACACATAGATCGAGGGCATAGAATGCAGAGCCAAGAAATAAACCCTGAACCCACGCATATATGGTCAATTCAGTTACAACAAAGTTGACGAGAATGCACAATGGGGGAAGGATGGCTTCTTCAATAAATGGTGTTGGGAAAACTCAACAGCCACGTGCACGAGAGTGAAACTGGGCCACACCGCCTTACACCGTACGCTCATGCAAAATTAAAAAATTAATCAAAAAAAAAAAAAAAAGCAGGTAGCTTCATCCACCATTTGAGACTTCAGAGGAGTACAGCCTCTTTAAGGTGGTTTCCTCCTCCATAAATATTGAAACAATGATGGAGGTTACCTCCATGGGGTTTCCATTAGGCAGACACGTAGCCCGGCGGTTGGTACACAGTGCGTATTTAATAACGATCATCAATTATTGCCTTTTAACATGGCCATTCTACTTCCATTCCGATAAAAACAAAATCATACTGTGGGCAAATACAAGGATGTCCATATGAAAATGGAGACTCCAAATGACAGCTATAATGTGAACCCTCCACCACCACTGTGACCATTAAGAGAAATGCACAAGTAGCAATGCTCTTAAAGTGTCAAAGTTCAATATAAATGACATCATAACGAATACACCCGGAGCTGGGCACTCTTCTAAGAGCCTTTGATGTAACAATCAACTTAATCTTCCCAGACACCTACAGGGAAGGTCTGCGATCATCCCCACTCTAAACATGAGGGAACTGAGGCAGGAGGAGGTTCAACAGCATCTCAAGGTCACACCAGCAGGTTGGTGGCATGGCCAGTTAGCTGACACTTATTTACATAAAAACCTTGAGGATTAGGCCCTAAAGGGCCAATGGGTACCTGGGAACTTCTTTAGATTCTATTTTTCTCAGGTTACTTCAATGTGTATTTTCTAAATAGCCAATTAAGATTTTGGTATTTAAGGAATCACACCAGAATTGGCCCCGTGCCTCGGGTGTGGAGGCGGCACACACAGGTTAGATGCTCACTGGGAGCTGGACACGCCCCCAGGCTTACAAAGTCACAGGAGGGATGGATGGCCCAAGGGCAGCTGCCCCTCCCGGGGCCCCACGGTGAGTATTCACACGCTCCGGGTCCCTGCCTTCCCTCTGTTCCCGTCCTAGCGCGGCCAGTGTCACCTAATGGCCCTTGGGTAAAATGAAGCAGATGGGAGCCATGTGTCAGCTGGCTTAGAAGGGCTCACCCAGCATGGCCCCGGGACAGGGCAGGGGGCCCACAGCCGTAGAAGCCCTTCCTTGCCCAAGAATGATGGCATTTGGCAACATCCTACCTGCCGACACCAAAACTGGTCCACTTGTCTGCCCCACTGTCAAAGGAATCACATCAGATGGCAGGAAAGACAAGATGGTTTAAAAAAAAAAAAAAAACCTTATGCATCAAGCAAAGGTCAGAGCCGCAACTCCAAGACGTAGGCAGGCATCAAAAGCCACTTGAACACTCTTTAGAGTCCTCAGGGCCACACTTGACATTGGTGACCTTCACATCCACAGCATGAGCTACAATTGAGAGCAAGGGGAGCCACTGCACCAGCTGCTGGGCTGAGGGCCGGGCCTGGCTGACAAGTTCAGGGAGAGCAGCTGGAACCGGGCAGGAGGTCCCAGAAGAACACAGCTGAGGGCCTTAGTCCTCTGAATAGGGTTGTCAGATTTGGCACATAAAAATTCAGAATGCTCCATTACATCTCCATTTCAGACCAACAACAAATTTTTAGCGGAAGTATGGCCCATGCAATATTCGGTACGTATTTATAGTTAAAAAAAAAAATCACTCATTTATCTGACATTTAAATGTAACTCGGTGTGCTGGGTCTTACCCGGCAGCGTTATCTCTGCAGCAGTGACATTTAAAATAAAAGCCGCCTTACTTCCCCCTCTGCAAAAATGGTCTGCATAGACAGACCCCTACACAGAAGCAGGCCATGGTTGAGGATTGGGCCGAATGCTCCACCCAGATTGGCAACCTCGAACCAGCCATTCTCACAAAGCTGCATTCAATCCCCAACTCATCAAGGCCTCCTCTAAGGTCACTTTGCCCGCAGGATGCCTTTCAAAGCATCCCACAGTGAATCCTGAGGGCCTACTGGGTGCTGGATGCTGTAGCCAACAAAGAAATAGAGGGATAAGGTCTGTCTGTTCCCTCTGAGCTGACATTCTAGAGAAGCTGAGAAACTAGAAAATCTCAGGTAGTGAATAAAATCAACAAGACCAAATGACAGGGAGGCCACATTAGACCTCAGGAAAGGAGGCTGAGGGGACTATACCTAAGCTGAGAGTCATGTGATTTCTGGGTGGAAAGTTACTGGTTAGTGCAAAGGTCCTGTGGCAGAAGACAGAAGCAAAACCACAATCGGTATGGCTGGAACAGAGAGAGCAAGGAGAAAGATGGTGGTGTGTAAGGTGAGGCTGGAGTCAGTGGGTTTTCTAAACCAGAAAAAGGAGTTGGATTTTATCCTAAGTGCAGAGAAAATCCTTGAAGGGTTTTTTTTTTTTTTCATGTTTATTTTTAAGCATGAGAGTTCATGAGCAGGGGAGGGGGAGAGAGAGAGAGAGAGGGAGACACAGACTCTGAAGCAGGTTCCAGGCTCTGAGCTGTCAACAAAGAGCCCAAAGGGTGGGGAGGGGGGGGCGGGGGAAGGTTGAACTCACAGACTGTAAGATCACGACCTGCCCCAAAGTCAGAGGCTTAATCGATTGAGCCACCCAGCCGCCCTAGTCCTTGGTGAATTTTTACAGTGACATAACTGATTCAGAGATGTACACACCGCCCAGAGAAACACACAGCATCACAGGCCAAGATCAGGGCTAGGAGGGCACAAACGAGGCAACTTCCGGGTGCAAAATGTAAGGACACCCTCACTCTTAGCTTTGTGCAAGCGCTGACTCTCAGTGGTCCCACAGCCCCCGCATGGAAGTCAGCTGGCCCAAAGTCACAGGACAGAGAGTGACCTTCCCCTGCCTCACCCTATCAGCAAACCTGCTCTTTCTCAGCCCCTGCTGCTGGAGGTGGAGGGCAGGCCAGAGGAGAGAAACTCACTTTGTGCTCCATCCGTCTCAGGCACAGGCCGCTTCCCCCTGGGCCGGGTGCTTCACCCCCCACCCGCCAGCCTCTTGGAAAGAAGGGGCAGACCCCGGGCCAGGCGGCCGTCTTGGAGCAGAGGCCGCCTCCGGCTGAGCCACGGCCAGGCAAGGCTGTTGGGGGCGGTCTGAGGCGTCCAGGCTCCTAGCCTGGAGAATTCGCGTCGTCAGGACCCGACGGGTCAGGAGCCCGACACCCCACGGCCGACCCTGCCTCTGTGCCTTCATCTCACACCTGAGTGGGGGCTGGGGGGCCAAGCCACCCTCTTCAGGGCAGGGAGCTCGGGGACCTGCTCTACCCACCCCTCCCCCAAGCGGTCCGTGGCCTCCACGTTCCTCTTGACGCCCACTGGCATGAACGAGAGGCAGCCGGCTCACCCCGGGGCCAAGGGAGGACCCCACCCGCTCCCGCCCAGGTGCCCAGGAGGGTGGCCCGGCCTGTGTCCGGAAAGCAGTGCGCTCGCGCGACCCCTTACCCGCTGGGGGGAGGGGGGGGGTACGGCCAGCACCCACCCTGCACGGACTATGCGTCTCCCCACAGGTGCACACCGCTGATAAAGCTCAAGCGTTGAAAAAAACAAAGCTTATAAATCACGGGCAGCAAGGGATGCAGGACGATTAACAGCAACATAGAACAATTATAGCAACAACCTGGAGCAAACGTCGTGGGTGCGCTCGCGCGCTCTCAAACCGCCTCAGGGCCCTGTACTCACCCTGCCCCTGATGACGTAAGCGGGGAAACGCCTACGTGACGTGACGGCGCCCCCGGAGGCGCATGACGTCCGCGTGACGCAGCGGCAGGCTGCTCCGGACCTGGGACTTGACGTCAGACGTAGCACCCGCTTCCGGTGGCGGTTGCCGGGGCAACCGGGACGCGGCCAGCGTGGAGTCTGCGTCTCGGTGCGAGTGCTGTGCTGACCTCAGGCGACCCCAGGAGGGATCGGAGGACCCTATCATCCCCGCGCTGCCAGCTGCCGCAGCCGCAGGCCATGCGGAGCTCCCTGCTCCCCAGCGCCTCGCTCCCGGTCTCTCCCCCAGGGGCGCAGGTTTAAGGATCTTCCAAGCACCCGGTGGGTGGGCGTCTCTGGAGCCCGCTCCCCAGTCCTGGCGGTGACTGGGCGCCAGGCACAGCCTGACGCTCAGAAAAAGCACTGGAGAAGCCATTTAATGCAAACCCCAGGGGCGCCCCTGATTCACTGGTCTGCCTGTTTGCAGACATGCTACGGCCTTTGCCCGGCGTTAAAGTTGGTGGACTGCGCAGAACTGTTGGCCAGGCAGGTGGCCCAGACCCCACCCCACCCCCCGCCCCGCCCCCAGGGATTCTGATTCAGCAGATGTGAAATTGGAGGCCAAGAATCTCTCCTTGAACAATTAGTCAGGTGATCCCTGAGGCAGGTAAATTCACTTACCTTTAAGCAAACACATAGTAGCTAGAAATCAGGAAGGTGGGCAGAGTGGTCATCCCCTTGTACAAACGAGGAACCAAGGCTAGGCCAGTGACACGTGCTGGAGTGAGCAGAGTTGGGATTTCACCCATACCATATATATATATATATATATATATATATATATATATATATATATATATATAGTATGCATATATATAGTATGTATATATATATGTATGTATATATATATGTGTGTGTGTGTGTGTATATGTATTATTTGTCGAGTTAGCCAACATACAGCGTATATACAGTGTGCTCTTGGGTTTCGGGGGTAGATTCCCATGACTCATCGCTTACATACAACACCCAGTGCTCATCCCAGCAAGTGCCCTCCTCAATGCCCATCATCCATTTTCCCCTCTCCCCCACCCCTCCCATCAACCCTGTTTGTTCTCTGTATTTAAGAGTCTCTTATGGGTTTGCCTCCCTCTCTGTTTGAACCTATTTTTTTTCCCTTTCCCTTCTGCCATGGTGTTAAGTTTCTCAAGTTCCACATGAGTGAAAACACAGATCTGTCTCTCTCGGACTTATTTCACTCAGCATAATACCCTCCAGTTCCATCCACGTTGTCACAAATGGCAAGATATCATTCGTTCTCATTGCCAAGTATGTTCCATTGTATATATAAACCACATCTTTATCCATTCATCAGTTGATGGACATCTTCACCCATACTTTTAAACCTCTGCTTCTCTTATGGCCAGTCTGGGGTGGAGCAGAAGTCCAGTAGCTGACTGCTGTTCTGGGGAGCTGGGGGGGTGGGGGACTGACCCATGTTGTACACAGTTTCTACCTGCAGGTGGCTTGAGAACTGGAGAAACCAAAGGGTGACATGAGAGGCAGCAGCGAGAGGCAAGTAGGAAATACTGAACTTTGGGCGGGAAAGGGCTGAATCCAATCCCCAGTCCACATCTGCCAGCTGTGTGGCCCTGGGCAAATGGCTTAATGCGTCTGAGCCTGTTTCCTCACCTGTGAGATGGCTGTCGAAGTACCTGTCCTGCTGGGTTGCTGTGACAGGAGAGGGAATGTGTGGGGAATGGTTGGCACATGGCAATTCTCAGTATACGGCCCCTAGAACAACAGCTGGAGTCACTGCTGCCGAGGTAACAGTTGCCAGGTAAGAGCCAGTGGACCGGTTAGATACGAATTCCTATAGATAAACAATGAGTGATTCCCTTTTCTAAGTGTTAAGTAAGTCCCAAATATTGCACGAGTACATCCAAACCAAGGGGTATCTGGCCATAGAACGGAAGGAAGCGATGTATGCTGCAACCTGGGTAAGCCTTGAAAATACTATACGAAGAGAAAGCAGCTGGTCATAAAAGATCACATGCTGCGTGACCCCATTTCGGTGGCACGTCCAGGAGAGGTAAATCTACATGGATAGAAAGTAGGTTTGTGGTTGCCTAGGGCTAGCGGCTTGGGGAGAAAGGGGGAGTGACTGCGACTGGGTAGGAGGTTTCTCATTGGGGTGACTGGAAATGTTGTAGAACTGAATGCAGTGCCAGCTGTACAACTCTACTACTAAAAAGCACTGATTTGTACAATGATGTCGGTTAACTGTATGGTATGTGAATGTGAGCTCAATAAAGCTGCTCTAAGAATATATGTACGATCACAGAGGCCTTTCTAGCCTTAGTGAAATGGCTTAACTAACTAGCTGGCAGGTGGAAGAGGGTTTTGAAGGCAAGTGACCCTACTCACCAGGTAGGCTTTTCCACAGTGAGCTTCCTCGAAACCTCGGCTTTCTCTCACGGCTGGAAGGGGGCCTTCAAAGCCGCTTCATCCCACTCCCACCCTACGCCCCAGAGAGATCGCCAAAATGGAAGACACAAAACACAGAAACCAAAACGATCACTCCCAGGCTTGTTCCTTACAATCGGGCTTCACACTTTTATTGTTACTTTTCTTCACATGGCAGATACAGAACCGTCCTCTTCCGTGATCCAAACCCACGCCCCCAAAACCACCACTGACCAGCAAACACCACTCTTTAGAAGACCACCCCCGTTGTCGCGATCGGAACACTCGTGTAACCCTTTCCACTAGTCTGAGAGGGTGGAAAGCTGACCGGCACTTTTGCGCATGCAAAAACGAGTGGCCCCCAGCCCCCAGTGACATTTCCTGGAATTCACCATCGGCTGAAGGTGAACTTTCGAAGCTTTGGGTTCGTGAGCCTTCCTTGCTGCTGAAAGGGGAAACCTTCCAGAACGGAGAAGATGAGTGTGGACATTGATGGGACAAAATCGTATCGTGAGGATAAGGAACAGCCACAGCTTTCCATGCTTGTGAGGGTTAATTTTAGGAGTGGGCAAAAGGATTCCAGCTTATGGGAATTTACAACAAACAATGGTGTGTAGCTGGGTGGCAAATGGAAAACTGGGATGCGGGCCAGCCATCGGCACTTTTCTGTCCATGTGAGGATCTCGTGAGACCTTTCTCCCGGACCATGATCAGACCCTACACTGCAGCCAGTCGACTGAGTAATTAAATAACACAAGTTATAAAACTTTAAAAAGGGGGCATTTACAGTCAGGGACATAAATACGTGCTTTTAAAAGTGTCTACGTACATATTTACAGAGTTGCAAGATCAACCGTAGTAGCCCTGGGGGAAAAAAAAAAGTCCCTTTTTGTGTGTGACCACTCATGTTCTCCCAAGTTCTCTCCTTCCACTGTGGGTCTGATACATCACTACTGAAAACGGAGCTGAGAAAACAGCGCCAAAGTGGTCTCAGACATCTGTGTCTGGGCTCTGCCCCAAAGGCACAAAACCCAAGACCCTCACTGAACTGGGTCCAAACTCCTAGCTCAGCTCACCCGTTTCTCCGAGACATGGGCTGTCCCTGCACAAAGCAGGGGCCAGCTCCATCGTTCCCTGGCAGGCGACTGGTGGCCTCTAGAAATCTCTTCTTCTTCCCCCTGTGCGTCTTAATCCTCCCGCTTATCTTCATTTCCCAATTTTTGTTTGTTTCCCTTTTCAGCTAATTTGGGAAGGTCAGTCGCTAACGTGTTGATGGTCCCAAGTGAGGCAAAGAAGCACTGGGAGGAGACCTCCCCCTCCTGCCACATGCTGTCCCATCCCCTGCCTCTCCCAAGGGGGCAACCAGGTCTGCAAATGGGGACGGGGACTTCTCTCCCAGATGCCCAGGGACTGACTAGAATTTCGAATCTGGAAACGACTCAAGCCAGCAGCTCAGGCAAAGAAGGGGGATTTTCGAAGTGCGCAGGCCAAGGGGGTCGACAGCGAGGCTCTGACGTGTCTACACGCCGTGGATTCCCAGAGACGTTGGAAGGCTAGGGAAGGCGGGGCGGTGAGAAAGGAGACTCGGCCTCCTCCTGAAGGCCTTCCTCGGACAGGCCTAGAACTGACCCCTGAGCCAGACCACAGTCCCCGCCATGGCAAAAGACAACTCGAGAAAGCAAAAAGCAGGATCAAGGAGCTCTTGAAAAATTGCATAGTAGGAGAGGCCCCACCCCAGCAGGAAGGCTGAGCTGCAGAACACGGTCCCAGGGGCTGCACCCACGTGTCGTCCACGCTGTGGAGTCAGCTGCCTTCCTGCCTCCCTGGGGTTTGGGACCCTCGTCTGAAGACCGCACACGCACACCCACGCACGCACACACTCCCTCCCTTTCTCTCGCAGGCTCGTAAAACTGGAATAGGTCGGTACTCCCTGCGGGGCAGAGGGCCAGCCAGTCCCTTTGGCTTCACTGACTCCAGGTCACTTCAGGTGCTGAAGGAGAAAAAGAAAAGAAAAATGGTAACAGTGGCCGCATCCTCAGTGCCTTCCCTGGGCTGCTGAAGCACCATCTCAGTCAGTTCTTCTAATGCAACAATTTACTGACATTCACCACGCGTACAGAAAGAAAGCGCAGCTTGATGAATTTCCACCCGTGCAACCAGCACCCAGATCAAGAAACAGAACGTGACCAACCTCCCCTTAGCCCCCAGCCCAGGCTCCTTTTTAGGACCAGCACTAACCCTCACCCCCAGAATAACCACCTCCCCTCGATCACCAGGGATTGATTTTTGTCCGTTTTTTAACTGAAGCAAATGGAATCAACCAGCACACATCCTTCCCGGCTGGGCTTCTTCCACATGGTGCATTTGGGGGATTCATCCCTTTGGAGCCCGTGCGTGCAGCTCTGTCCACCTCCTTGCTGGGAGATTCTACCACAGGATCCTGCCACTTTCATCTGGCTGGTCCCCACCAGTGCACGAGCGGGCAGCTTCCGATGCGGGGCCACCGTGAGGGATGCGGGTGGCTAGGACTCGCTTACCTACGCCTGGAAGACCCGTGTGGCGTCCGTGCGTGCCTGTTTGCGCCAAGTGGAAGTGCTGGCTGGTAGCGTGTGCACGGATGACATAGGAGCTCTCCCATGCGTGTGCACACACCCGCTGAGTGTCTCCCTAGTGGTGTAACTGCTGGGTCCCACTTCAATCGATACTGCCAAAGCCTTTTCCGGAGTGATTACACTATCACCTGATTTCGTTCTAAAGGTCCCGATGACCCTCGTGGCAGGTGACACTGATCCCCATCTTGCATGGAAGAAACAGAGGCTCAGAGAGGGCAAGCGGCTTTCACCAGGTCAGGCTGGTAACGAGGGGCAGAGGTGGGGCTGGAACTCAAGCCGAGCCCACCCCAGAGCCCGCGTGTGCCTTCCGTCATAGCGAATGGCTTGGGCTGCGTGCCTCCTGCACAGAAACCCCACTCGCAGTACCTGACAACAGAGCCAGGCTCGTGAGTCAGTCCTCAGTAACTTCTGCTGCGCTGGGCGGAACAGGAGCATGGCGTCGTGCTGGGCCAAGTTCAGGGGCTCCGTTCTCTCACCCCATGGACCTGGTCATCATTCCTGTAATTCCTGCTCCTACTACAACTGCGATTCCTCTTCCTACCACTACTCTGGTAACTCAGTGGGAGCAGAAACAGCAGGGCTGATTCAAGGCAGGCTGACCACACACCAGCCACTTTCCTAAGGGCGTCTCACGTACTAACCCACGCAGTCCTCGCAGCAGACCTATGACACAGGTATACCATTAACCCATTTTGCAGATGGGCAAATTGAAACGCAGAGAAGTGAAGTACCTACCAGGACCGTTGGAGCCAGGATTCGCTTCCAGAAAATGCACACTTGACCACGATCCATTCCAACCCCCGCCCCCCGAAACCTCTTGATGGGGCTGGAAGGAGGGCCGCTTGCAGTACAGGAGGGCGCCTTCAAGAGAGGAGGGCCTCCCTTCCCGGTGGGGGCCCACGTGTGCCCAGGCCCATCCCCGCACAAGCCGGGGGAGAAAAAGAACGCAGAGACAGGGGCCAGCCATGGAGTGGCCTGCATGTCCTCGGGCCGGTGTGGCTGGTGTCATGTGTGTATTACCTGTGGGTCATCGAGCGGGACCCACAAAAGAAGCCATCTTGCCAGTCCCCAGCCCGAGGGGCAGCCCTTCAGGGAGGGGACCCCAGCAGCAGGGGCCGTGGGCTGGACCACTGGGGCTGGAGCTGGGCAGAATTTGCTAGAGGGGAGCTCTCTTATCAGGGAGGCGGGCAGGGGGAGACACCCCACCCACCCCACTCCTGGGACCCCACAAGAGGCCAGCGACCAGCACTAGGAAGCCTGCCCCGAGGCCAACGACAGCTGAGGGGAAGATTACGGAGGCAGCCAGATGAGTGAGAGGTGCCAGTCCCTTCCCCGGACGTCCCCTCGAAGACCCCGGGGCCCAAGTGCGGCTGGCCCCAAGCAACAGAAAGAGACAGAGGCGGACAGGACGTGCAGGGGCAGGCTTCACGCTGGACTGGGCAAGGTGGCACGTTTTGTACCTGAAAGCGAACAGAGAGCTCTGGGCACCGATAAAGCCCAGAAAAGGGAGGTGCCTGCAGACAACAGTCCCAGGAGAAAAGCCGAGCTCCTAGCTCGGTTCGGACCGTCGAGTAAAGTGGCCAGAGCCTCTAAGCCGGCGAGAGCAACAGGTGAGGGGCAGTCCCGGGGCCTGGGTGCTTCCAGGATGTCACCCGTTCCTCATAACAGATCCCACTGCACACACAGTCTCACACGGGGTTTCAGGGGACAAGCGTAGGCCACTTAAAAAGTCCACCATCCATTCTAGGAGTCAGACGACTCAAGCTCTGCCCCCAGTTCTGCCAACTGCCTCTCCGTGACCTACACGCCCTGCCCACGCTAACATCCTTTGTCACAGCACTGAAAAAAAAATCATTCTGGAAGTGTGTTAAAGACGGCAATGGGCTGAACTGTGTCCCCCTCAAGATTCGTATGAGGAAGCCCTCAGCCCTCGTGTGATGGGATCAGTGCCCTTACAAGGGACACCAGGGCCTCCTCTCTGCACCACGGAGGATGCAGCCAGAAGACGGCCTCTGTGAGCCGGGAAGAAGGTTCTGGTGAGGACCGTGCCGGCGCCCTGGCCTGAGACTTGTGCCTCCAGAACTGTAAGAGACAAATGTCTGCATGTTTAAGCCCCAGTCTGTGGTATTTTGTTATGGCGGCCCGAGCAAGACAAATAGTATAAATGAGGTGTTCTTTTAATTTGTATACACGGATATGTATCTATAGATAGATAGATCTATATAGATAGATCCACAACAGGCTTGTTGTAAATACAAATTAGAAACGTAAAAAAGTTTAAGACTTGAAGGGGCAAGTTCCAGTCACTTAGAAATTAGGCCATTCAGGTCCGAATGCTCACTGTTGATGGGCAAATAGAGGCTGTTAACTGCAGATGCTAATTACATTGGGCTTCTATTCACCTGAGCACCTTGCCGGGGAAGCTGCACCTGTTTGAAAATAAGGGAAGACAAGGCATACTTCCGGGGTCGTGCCCTGGCCCCTGGGCAGAGCCCGAATTAGCAACGCTTGGCCAACACTGTGTCACCACCAGAGACTGCAGTGGCCAATGGACGCACCCTGTCTGCGGACAGATCAGCCCAGTTGCACCTGGCTCTCCTTCAGGTTGCAAAGAACACCTCCAGCGGCCACCACAGGGACGTCCCGGGCCCCAGAATTATCCTGGCACAGACTCCCATTCTCTGGGAGACTCCAGCCCAGCCTCTCGTCTCCAGGCCCCAATCTTCCCATCTGTAAGATGGGAGAGGGGAGGGACGATCTCCCGGGCCTTCCAGCTGGGTGCTATCCTAGCGTCCACTCCAACTCAGCTCCCCAGCATCCCCAGCTCAGGGCCATGAGCCCTCGCAGGAGCCTGTGCTGGAGACGCAGGCTCGGTTCTGGCTCAAGACAACAGACTCTCTGGGGAAAGTGGATTCTGTTTCCGTTCCCCTCCCCAAGCCCCAGAGAAATAAAGCCAAGCCCAGAGACTCCAGCAGCTTCAGGAAGGAAGCAGTGAGTGCACTCTGTGGGCATCAGGGCAGGGGGAAGGGAGGAAAGTAGAACACAGAAGACGCCAGAGTTTCAGAATTCAGCCCATTCTTGCCTTAAACAGCGATGTTCTCATTCTGAACAACCCTGGCTGCATTAAGCAGGCATCCGCAAACTTGAGTGCGTCCCGGAATCACGGGGCCACCTGCTAACACAGATTCCCAGGCCCTGCACATCAAGGATGCTTTTTAGCAAATCTGGAGTTGCACCTCGGGGTATCTTTAACCGGTGCCCCAATGCACAGGTGCATGCAGTCGTCCAATCGTTTCTTTAGAGGCTGGTCTCAGGGACACAAGGAAGGAAGATGTGCCGTGTCACCAACAAAAGAAGCCCAAGCCTACTCGAAGTCACTGGCAAAGCCCAGCCCTCCCCTCAAAAGATGGAAAGTCCGGCTCCTATAAATGAGTTCAGGTTTTACCATCAGACAGTCTAGAAAGAGACTTCTGGTTCAACATAAATTTAACCTCTGTATCTTCCAGAAAAGTACTACTTTCACTTTCAAATACGTTGTGCGAATAAAGACTACACGATCTTTTCTGGGCTTAAAGCCTCTGGAGGTCTCGATTAATGCTGGTTATTGTTGCTGTTCTTATTCAATCAGTAACAAGAGCTAATACTTACCTGATGCTTTCTATGTGTCAGGCGCTGATCTACATGTTTTGCGTACATGTGACCCTTGTAATTCTCACAACCTATGAAGTAGGTCACCCCCACTTTATAGATGTGGAAACTGAGGCTCAGAGAAGCTGAGTATCTTGCTGAGGTCCCACCGCCAGTAAGTGGCAGAGCTGGGGGCGGGGTCCAGGGTCCGCACCTACCTGCAGGAAGGCCCCGGGCTCCACCCGGCACACACCAGGCCCACCCTCTTCCCTGCTTCCCAGCCCAGCCCAAAGACCCAAGCCCCAGCCCTCCCGGGCCCCAGAGCCGCCCACGCAGCGCCAGAAGCCGCTCCACCCTCCTCGTACCTGTCAGGGAGCAGGCGAAGTGTCTACTCTTTGAAGAGGGGTCCCTGGAACTGGGCTGCAGCCGTCGCCTTGACATTCCTACACTGCCTGGTGATGTACGGGGCGGCTGGAGGAGGACACCGGGACGCCAGGCGGAGACTGTAGCTGTTGGGAGAGAACGACACACACCATCACCAGGGGCCCACCCCGGTGCCCCAGACAGCACCCCGAGGCCTACGGCAGGTGAGCTTCAACAACCCGCGGGAGCTCCACCGCGCTCCGCCCACCACCTTCCGTCCCCTTGAAAGTGATGGCGGAAGCATCCGCCAGCTGGGTGCCGGGACACGGCACTCGGCAGGGGTGTCCTGGGGACCCCCCCCTCCCTGCAGAGGGATGGGCGAGCTGGGGGCGTAGCCCTGCTGTGCACACAGCGGCTGCACTGTTTCCCCATCTGCCTTCCCAGGCACGTCCTCCCCTCGGAAGCATCTGGAGGCTCCTGGTACCAAGGTGCCTCCAGCACCTGCAGCGGGTCCTCTCCAGGCCGCTAACGCTGCACTTGGCACCTACCCCAGCCTCGCTGCGCCAAGCACGTTCATTCCGGGAACCCCTGAGCCCAGATCGTGGGACACGGGTCCGGCCCTATCTGCTACCACAGCCCGCTAAATTCGATTATTCTTTCCCAGGGAAGCCTTTAAAACTTTTCTTAAAGGTAGGTAACGTAGACCACGATTCCTCCCCTCCCTTCACCCGGCAAACCCAGACTCATCTTTCAGGTCCTGGCTGGGATACCGCTTCCTCCGGAAAGCCTTCCTTCTTTAACCCCTGGGTGAGGCGTCTCTTCTGCAGGCTCCCGCTGCCCCCTGGGGCTTCCCCACCACAGTACCTGTTCCACTGAGTCACAATTGCAACATAACGGATCTGCCTCCCTCCTGGCCCGTGAAATCCCAAGGTCAGGGCTTCTGTCTCGCTTGCGGATATATCGTAGCGCAACCCACTCAGCACAACAAAAACAAGTATGTGTTGACTAAGAACCACACATACGCCGCAAGTGTGCTAAGTATTTACGTCCATCAACTATCTCCCTCTACATACAACCTATCAAGGCGCATTTACTATATTAGCCGTAATTTACAGAGAAGGAAACAGGCGCAGAGAGGTTAAGTAACTTGTCTCAGGTCCCAGTTCTGTCCCCAGGCGGAAGAATGGAAGTGAGCAGGCCCTCCGGACAGGAGAGGTGGAAGGTGAGGGGAGCGGGAAAGCAGGAAGGGTGAACACTCCGGGCACATCACCTGCACCGGGGGTTGGCCCGGAGCCAGCTGTCTGAGGGAGCGAGAGATGGGAATGGGGCCAGTCTCGAAGCTGAAACATCAGGGTTTAGATCGCTGGTTCTCAACAAGGGCAAGCATTTGGCAGTGTCCAGACACATTTCTGGTCGTCACATCTCAGGGAAGGGATGTGGCTACCGGCGGCTGGCGGCTGGGGTCGGGGATACTGCGAAACGTTCCACAACAATCCAAACGCTAACCGCGTCAAAGTTGCAGCCACCAACAAACACCTATTATGATAAACGAAGTAAGCGAACGTGTAAACAAACAAACGTATAAACAGACAAATGAGAATCTGGCCCCCAAGTCAAGACACAGGGCTGCCCCCGGGGTGAATTCCTCCCCCAAGCTGTGCGATCGAGGCCCGTGGTCAGCTTATTCTACTATCTGAGCAAGATTCAAGGCAGAAAACTAAGACCCAATGCTCAGGGGCAAGCCTGTGCCCCAGATGGACCACCAAAGCCTCAGGGTCACAAGGCCCATGGGGTGGCCTGGGGGCTGGCTGGTACCCCAATGTGAGCACAGCCCCTCGGGCAGCCGACCCGACTGTGGGAGAGACAGTCAGCTGGCTGGAAACCTGGCCCACCTGCACGCCCCTGTCCTGGGACACCGCGGATCCCCCTACACTGTCCCCTCTCGGCAGAAATGTCTCCAATGGAGGGGAGCAGACCCTGCATCATCAACATCTACGTCTCCCTCTGTCACCATCATTACCCATCTACTTAACACTCAGACACCAGATCCGTCAAAGATAACTGCCCTGGCCTCCCAGCCCTCTCCAGTTGGCCGGCATTTCTCTGCTCCCTGGCACACCTGTTCCACCCTCAGGCTCCTGCAGCTGCGGCAACCACAGCCTTGTCCGCTAGGGGGCGAGCTTTCTCCCCAACCCCTCCCTCAGCATCCATGTGGTTGGAGAGCTTACATTGGGGGGTGGGGGCCAAAGCGCCTGAAGGGAGGCCCCTCTTGCCACCTCTCAGCGCACGGCCAGGCCCAGCAGAGGGCAACGCCAGCCAGCACACACACATCCCCTGTAATTCCCAAGTACTTTCTTTCTCTGCTATTATCTCTGGACCCTCCCGGCAGCTCAAGATGTAGGGAGAACAAGCGCTTTTTATACCCATTTCACAGATGAGGACACTGAGGCTCAGACACATTCGGAGACTTTCCTGGGGCAGCAGAGCCCAGCCCTCTCAGTTCCATGGATCACAATTTCTGGGGAGACACCAAGTCACCACCTGGATGTGTCCTATTAAGACTGGGGCAGTGATATCCAGCAGGACACCTGGTCACAAAACCCTTCCGGTGGTCAGAGAACTCTTGAGAGCTCGGGGGCTGCCCAGAGCTGAGATGTCAGGTGCTGAGAAACAGCATCTCAGGAACCACGTATCTCTCCAGCTCCCAGCAAGGTAGCGGTTAACACACAAAGACCTCCTGACTTGAGGTTCCCACTCTCTAGCTGTGTGACCTCGGCAAGTCAGGGGCCTCTCTAGGCTCTGGCTTCCCCATGTGCAAAGCTAGCCATTTCATCCATTAAATTCAGAGGAAGCTCTTAGCGCAGGACATGCTGGCACTCTCCAGCATCCACCGGCACGGTGTCTGCACTGTGGCAGTCAGCGGGGACGTGGGCGCCTGCCAAGTGACACGGCCCGAGGAGGGGGCGGCACGGCCGTCAGTCCCAATCCTCGTGTCCACCTCCCTGCCTCCCAGCCTCCGAACCTTGGGACACCATCCCTGCTAGCCTGGAGGCAGAGCGGGGCTAGGAAGAGCCCTGGGACCGGGATGTGAGGTCACTGGACTTCTAAGAATTCAGGACACGGGGGAGGCACCTGGTGCCGTGATGACTGACGTGGCGGATCAGAGCAGGAGGCGGGCCAGGCCCTCCCTCCACCGGCCAAGTCCCTCCCCCTTCTCACTGGCCTCCTGGCTCCTATGCACGGCCTCCCCTGCCATCTTTCTACAAAACAGCAAGCTGCCCCTTCCCAAAAGGCACCCTGGATCATGACACGCCCCTGCGGCAACTGTCAGTCCCGGGCTCCCAGCACAGTGACCCCGTTCTCGTTCCTCGACACATGGGGGGGGGGGTGCGCATCGCCTCCCGGCCCCCTTGGGCTCCTGTTACCTGGGCCGTGCTGGGCTTGCTTCAACACGTCTGTCCTTCCGTCTGTCTGCACACAGCCCTCCTCCTAGTGGCCCTCAGCCCCGGCTACTCACGGGGAGGCCAGGTCTGCGCACCAGGCCCGTGGCGTCAGCGTCTCTGGGGGTGGCAGGGGCGTCGGTACTTGTGAGCTCCCCAGTGATCCTACCCAGGGCTGAGGAAGGCCCCCCCAGGTCCTCATGGGGCTCGCCCCTCCCTCACAGTCTTGCTCAAGGCCTCCCTCCGTCTGAAGCTGCAACACGGCCTCCCAATGGCCTCCAGGCCCTCTTCCTTTATCATGTTCAGCACCATCAACACACTCAGAGTCTACTGGGTTGTTCGCTGGCTCCGCAGGGGGCTTCTCATCACTGACGCATCCCCGGCACCTGGACCTTCGCCTGGCACACAGGAGGGGGTCCACCACCGGCCAGGTGCTAGGCCAAGGAAGCTCTGGGAAGTAAGACAGACAGTTCTTTATGTCACCCAGTCCGCATGCGACTTAGTGCGGCCGAGACGGGAAAAACACCCAGGTTCGGAGGGGGTCTGATGCCAGCACAAGGCCAAGACTCGGGCCCCCCGGCTCTCAGGCCACCCGTTCTCATTCAGCCCCCACTGATTTCTGGTAAAGAGGACAGCTGGACACGTGGGTCTACACGCAAGAAACAAAACTGAAGAAACAGGACTGAAGGCCACGGCTGGGAGAGGATTCCAAGAGTGGAAGGTTCCGGTTCAAGGACCCTTAGGACCTACCAGGGTTGGTTTCTTTGCCTGGGCCGTCTCCACAAGCTCATGGGTCACGACGAAGGCACGCCGTCCCCTCACACAGCCTTCCTGGAGCCCCGGGGAGGGGACTCAGCAGCCACACCTGAGCCTCTCTGGGGCCTTCCAAGAACAGAGGGTGCAGGGACCAGAGAGGAAGTCAAGTGACAACAAAACAACTTAAAAAAAAAAAAAAAAAAAACGGGCAAAGGCGATCCAATCACTGAACAAATAGTTTAAGGACACAGAGAGGCAATTTGCAGAGAAACCCCAAGCTCATGAACAGCAAAAGACACCATTGTCCAAGAAGATCACTGGTCAGACTGGGGACATGCACTGTAAACTCGGAGCCCGCAGGTGAGGGAGGGTGGCCGGGCCAAGGACGGCCCCCATTCCCTGCCACTTGGGGGGCCGAACACCCCGCACCACCTCCTCAGAGCCTATTCAATTAGTTGAAGCTACTAACCCCGACCCCGGGGATGAGCGATCACTGCGGCTCAGCACGTGTGAACGAGGCAGACGGAGCAGGGAATCACGCCTCCACCTTCCCCGGCCACCTCCTCAGTCAGAAAGGGAATAAACGAACAGGTGGCAGGCCACACCGTAGTGATCCCCACGGAGAGAAGTGACGTCGAGGAGAAAGCTCAGCAGTGCACGGCGGGGGCAGGCAGGGCCGGAAGGCGGAAGGGAACACCTCACAGAACCATGTGCGTCAAACCCGAAGGCCGTGGGAGACGGATCTGCTTGGACACCCGGGCCTAACCCGGGCTGGGTGGTGCGAACGGTACGTGCAAAGGGCCTGAGGTGGGACTTGCCTGGAATGTCAGAGAAGCGGGGGGCAGAAGGGAGGGTCTCGTGACCCCTGAGTGAGGTAGGAGCCAGGTTGTCCTTCTGGGCAGCAGACGGACATGACCCGGCATGGCCACTGCGTTGGGCGCAGACTGTAGGATGACAAGAATGGAAGTGGGGAGGGGGAGGGGGACCAGTTAGGAAGCAACTGCTGTCATCCAGGTGGGAGTGGATGGCAGCTTGGACCCCGGGGTGGCAGTGAGAAGCGGCCGACTCCAGGGATGGTTTGGAAGTGGTGCCGACAGGATTTGCTGATGAACCGGATGTCAGGGCTGGGGCGGGGGCCAGGAAGACACTGGAGTCTGGACAGACCCCGGGGCAGGATGGTCTGCCTTTAGCCAAGGTGGGAAGATGGCAGGAGACGCTTCAGAGAGAGATCAGTTTGCACGGGATTCCATTTAAAGTGTGTACTCGACCCAAAGGAGAGGTCACGTGGGCGGCTGAAACGAACTCAGGACTCCGGGGTTGGTCAGCATCTGGGGGGGTCCAGATGGCTCACGAAAGGGAAAGGGGCCACAGAGAGAAGTGCAGGGACCCAGGACGGGATGGGGGGGAGGGGCAAGTGGTGACCTGGGGAAGCCCGGAGAGAGCGGTGGCAAGAAGGGCAAGCATGTCAAGGAAAGGGGAGCATTAAATATCTACTGTCGCCAAAGGTCGAGGAGGCCAAGACGGAGAGCCATGGACACGTTCAGTGGCCTAGAGCCTGCTGGTAACCGTGGTAACAGCAGCCTCCAGGGCGCAGTAGAGAAAAACCCCGAGTGAGTTCACAAGAAGAGGGTCCAGAGAGCTCCCTCAAGGAGAGCTCAGTCAAGGGGGGGCCGACGGGTCCGAGCAGAGACCCCCTTCCTCCCGCACCAGTCAGGAGGGATCTCCTGGAACGCAGTCCCCACAGCTGGTTAGGCCACACCGGAGTCTTACACAACTGTCCAGAAGTTCTCGGGAGTGCAGCTCACTCGAAGTCAGTCTCACGTTCTGCACTCTTGCCAGAGGTAAAGGGGAGGCAAAGTGCGTGGGAGCCGGTGCGGCAGTAAGACAACCGGAGACGATGCTGAAATTCCCTGGAGGCTGGGTGCGGCCCCCTGGTCGGGGCTGTGCATGCCACTGCCTGCTTCCTGGAGCCAGCCACCGGCCATTTCCAGGAATGGTGGCACCTTGTGACTCCACCTTCCCTTCCATTCTGGGGAGGTCCTCCCACCCGAACGAGGCCCCAGGCCGGGAGTCAGAGGTAGGAACAGGGACGCGGCACTGGGATGCGGGAACCTGAGTTTCAGCCCTGATCCACTGTTGACTCGCTAAGTGGCCTCTGGTAAATGCCTCCACCTCTCTGAACCTGAGCCATCCCACCTATAAAAGGAGTATGTCAAGCAAGAAAAACTACGCAATAGTATCACTTAGTGAGCACCTACTAAGTGCCGGGAGCTACTCTGGGTGCTTTATGGGAGCTCCTCGAATATTCCCAGCAGCTCTTGGGGCAGGGACAGGATGATCTGTGTGTTACAGGGGAGGAGACCGGTTCAGAGAGGTGAACGTCCAAACCACATTCTCTTAGCCAACCGGGGTGCAACCAAACTCCGAATCCAGGACCATCTGACCCCAAAGCCTGGGTGCCCCTCCCTGACACAGTTCTTGTACCGATGGGGACCAAAGAGCTCTTTTCAATATTCCAAGAAGCCAAATGGGGTTAACCCTTTGCCCACAGGACAGCCACCCACGAGGACAGAAGTTGGGCTTTGGGCTGAACTGTGTCAGTTCAGAGGAACCCTGGCATCAGGAGGCAGGGACGGGGGGGGGGGGGGGGGGGGGGCGGGGGGGGGGAGGGAGCGTGGGGAATTCCAAACTCCAATGCTCACTGGAATCACCTGGAGAGATGGAAACGATCCTGCGGCTGGAGCCCCAGGCCCTACAGATTTTAATTCAGCTGATTTGCAACCCAGGCACTGAAAATTTTAGAAGCCAGCTCTGAGAGCCACTGGCGATCTGTCTCCTCAAAGTGTGGTCAGCAGTCCCTGCGGGCCTGTTAGAAATGCAGCTGCTCAGCGCCCCCCACCCTGCGCCCAGCGACCTCCTGGGTCAGAACCTGCATTTTAATAAGCTCCCCGGGGAAGTATGGGGATCTGAAGCCCGGGGAGCATGGGGCTAGCGGGCATCTTCAGCAGGGAGTCGAGTGCAGGCCAGTAGGTGGCTGTGCCTAAGGAGGGCCTGGCACCAAAGCCTGAGAGAGGACCATGGAGGTGGCCCTGGGGGGACAGGGGCAAAGGGCTGAAACCACTGGCCTTCAGGTGAATGTGGGGGTGCTGGTAGGGAGGCCCGCAGCTAACACTCAGGGGTGGGCAATGCCAGCCCGGCCCCCTCTGTGCTTAGATGGTGTTTTCACTCACTATTCCCTGTAACCACGTGAGAAGGGTTATCGTGCCCTTTCTCTGGCTGAGAAGACGGCACAGAGAAGTTAAGTTACTTGGTCAGGGTCACACAGAGAGGTGGCAATAGATGGGAAAGGGGGAGGGAAGGAGGGAGGGAGGGAGCCAGGATTCACACAGATCTGACCCCAGAGCTGAAGTGGGCCTGCGGGCACAGATCCTCCTTCCCTCCCACCAGCTCTGAAGGAGGCCACGTGCCGTGCCGGCTGCTGATTTGGCCACCATGCATCCGAAAGACCAACTGTGCCCCTGCTTCGTGGGGCTCTCACGCCAGGACCTGAGGTCTTCAGAGGCCATGATTTCCCCAAACCTGTTTGGCTTGAACTCCGAATACCCAGCATGTGACAGCTCATAATGCAAGCCAGTCGACAGGAAGGCTGGCCCGGCCCGCGATGACCTGAGCCAAAGGGAGCTGCCAGCGGGGAGATCCCTGCCGTGGTGGCGTCTCCTGCCCTGGCAAGACTAGGAGAGGGGCAGGGGACCCCAGCGGCCATGCCAGGCAGCCCTTCACTCTCTGTGAGGAAACTGAGCCAAGCGAGGAGGTCACTCACGCAAGATCACACAGCAAGTTGTTCTGCAGAAGCAGCGAGGGGACACAAATGGCAAAGAAGGGCAGAAGCCACAACGGCCTCGGAACGAGGACTGTGGGAGGCGGGTGCCCCTGGGGCGAGACTGAACTCCAGCCCCAGAGAGCTCCATCTGTGCTCAGGTCTCACCCACCCGTCTGCCACCAAGCCCGGCACGAGAGGTGCCTGGACAGTGTTCCCTGAACCAGCAGACGGCAAACCCGGAGGGAGCCCAGATCCTGATGCAGTTCAACCTCCACATGGCTTGAAAACCCAATCCACCCAGAAAGCCAACTTCCCGGAAGGCTTCTCTCACTGCCAAGGCCCCACCCAAACCGTGGGACCAGGTCCCCCACTTTTATGACAATTCTTTGAACCCGACTCTGCACAGCACAGCCCACCGCCCCAGCCGAGCCCTCTCGGCCCCAGCAGGACAGATGGGGGAGTGGCTCCTCATGCAGACACCTGTCACCGCACTTTGCTCTGGCCGCCACCCACCTCCATCCAGCACGCCCCACACGCCGTCCCTTGTCCCCTCTCACTGAGCAGAAACAGGCTGCTTTCCTCAACCGGAAACAGCTAAGACCAGGAAGGAGGCCGAAAGGAAGCGTGAACAAGACGGATGAACACACACAAAGCAGATTCCCATCTCGGGACAGAAACGGGTTGATAAGCCTCCCCGGAGGGCCGATGGAAAAGCTCTTTTAAACGGCAAAACTCTGTGAAAATGCGAAGACTTCGTTATTACGGCCATTCCGTCTTTTACAGTTGACACAGGCCAAAGAAAAAGAGACTAAGTCAACTCCAGGGACAAACCCCTTGCATGGTTTGGAGTCGTGGGGGCCAAAAGTCTTAATTAGCCGTGTGTGGATCTGCCCTGGTAAACGGGGTTTCTAGATCTTGCTGTCTGGTGCCCATCCCAGGACACTAGACAAGAGGTAGCTACCTTAGGGGGGAAAGCTTGTAGGAGCCCAGGGGGTTCCTGGGCTACCAAGGTGTCTCAACCAGCTCATTTTGGGAGGCCTGGGTTGCGCCACAGGAAAGGCATGGGTGTCCTGTGCCGGAACGGGGCACAGGTCACCAGCGATGACACAGCCCACGGGGCAAGGGCACCGTGGACCCGGGGCCTGGAGGCCTCATCCTCAGAGAGTGCAGGGGTCTGGGTGGCAGAGTCTGCTCACGTACCTGCCCCGTCTCCCCACACTGTCCCGCCATTCCCGAAAGCCCTCACCCTGCATTCTGGCTGACTCAAACAGGCTGGAGTGAGGAGGGCTGGGCCAGTTCATCCTGTTTTACAGACGGGCAAGCAGAGGATGCCCGCAGGTGCTGGAAGACTTGGGACCCAGGCCAGCCGACTCCACTCCGGGCTGCTGGGCTTCCCAGGACTGTGTGCTTCATCTGATGTGTGAACCACTCGTTCACACAGGCTCCCTCCCTGTCGCCCGGCCCGGCAACACCGGGGAGGCCCGGGGACTCACAGCCAGGTAGCGGCAGACAGGGAATAAAAGCCTTCCTAATGTTTCTTCCGTGTAACCGGCGTTTCCCCAACCAAGGTTCAGTAGAACAAGTTGCCCCAGATGCCACACGTGTCATTACCACCTGCGTCACGGCGGCCAACGTTTCCGTGCTTGCTGTGCGTCGAGGGCTGTGCCCAATGTTTGACGGGCAGTCACAAACTGAATCTTCACGAGCCCTTTATGAGATGGGTACTGCTCCGTTTTATACACGAGGGCCCAAGGCACAGAGAGGTTCGGCAGCTTGCCCAAGAATGCGTCCCTGGCAAGAGGCAGAGCTGGGATCAAAGCCCAAGCCATTCACCTCCAGAGCATGGGCTCACGAAGCCATACAGGTGTGTCCCTGCGGAATTACTGGGCCTTTGATGTGCTCACAGGAGGTATAAACTCCCAAGAGGAGGACGCACGCCATCATGGACTCCAAACTTACTTCCTCCGTCGATTTGGTTAACTAGCTACTGAGTGCCTGCTCTGTGCCAGGTACCGTGGGACACAGTGCAGAGCCAAGCAGACGTGCCCTCTGAAGACACAATGAGAAGTCTGCAAGACGATGGCTTTGATCCATGTGAAACCTCCGGGAGGGCCTGCTAAAGGGCAGGCGCGTGCGTGCGCACACACACACACACACACACAAATTTAATTTAGCCTCTTTGAACAGAAATTTCCTAAAATCAGCCATATGAAGAAGTATGTCCCAAATTTAATTTAGTATAATCGGTGGCAGTCAGGTCTGGGCCTTCGTGGGGAGAGGGCCTTGAGACTTACTAAAGTGTATGAGTATTGCTCAATCAAGCACCTATTACACACACACACACACACACACACACACACACACACACACACACGGCCCTGTGCTAGGCCCGGGGGACACAGCAGTAAACCAAACAGACCTCCCTCTCTGTCCCCATGGGGCATGTGTCCCAGAAGGGGAAGGTCGTTATTTGCATAACATAGGAATACATAATTACAGAGTGTGAAAAACAGAGGCTGCCTGAGCGCTCAGAATAAGGGAGCAGACCACAGAAGCACTGTGTGTGTGTGTGTGCGTGTGTGCGTGCACATGCACACAGTTCCTGTTGACAACCTGAGACTTGGGTATTTTGGGATTTGCTTCTCTTTACCACGATGCCTCTTGTTTTACTTTATGGGGTAGGGAGGGAGGGAAGACAAAGCAAGCACAGGTTGTAGAACTTCCTTTACCCCCTGGACGAAGAGACGGGACTTCCAGAAGAGGGGTTTCTGTCCCTGGAGGCCACTGCTTGGGGAAGGGGGTCCTCTTGTACCTGGGTCTCTTTTACACGAGGGAATTGGGGCAGTCTGCAAATCTGAAGAAGACCAGGGCAGGAGCTCACCCAGTGTCTCTACCCTGGGCGCTTCTCGGAACTGTGAACAACAGACTTTTGCTTTTCAAAGGCAGCAGATCTGACAGAATGTGAGCAGCCGAGGCCAGTGCCTGCATCTCTGACGGGGTGGCACTCGCCTTGCTGCAGATGGTTTTCAGACAGAAACAGCCCTGGGGAAATAGCAGGAAACTTGGGGATGCCTGTGAGGGAGATGCCTCCCCGGGTAAGTCAGGGGGCGTCTCCACTTGCCGCACAAGCCCAGAGACGGTCTGGTCTGTAGCACACGAAGCCGCCTCCGAACCTACCACCGCTGCCGCCATCAGAAGCCACACGGGTCCCCTGCACACCCTTGGCCCAGAACACCTCCAGGCCCTTCCTGATCTCCCCAAGCCTTCAACCCCGGAGCACCCCCAGACTCAGTTCTTGGGCGTCTCCTCTTTACCTACGCTCGCTCTCTCGGGGATTTGCAATCTCGTGGTTTTGAGTATCGTGTGCACTCTGAGGACCCCAGAATTCACATTTCCAGCCGGGCCCCTCCCTCTGAACTTCAAACGGGATACTCGACTACCCCTTCCACAGCTCCCCCTTGAAGGTCTGAGAGCATCTCAAACTTCACCTGCCCAAAACTGAACGCCCCGCACACGTGCATCCCACATACTGGCTCCAATAACAGTCTTCCACCTCCTCACTTAAGGGCAAAAAATAAATAAAAATGCACCTGGGTGCTGGAAGCATAGGTGAAAAAAGCCTGCTGTCATCCTGAACTTCTCTCCTCCAATCCCCATCCAATCCTCAGCAAATCTCATGGCTCCCCCTTCAAAATATATCCAGAATGCCCCTGCTAGTCATACCTCCCCTGCTACCCTCCCGTCCATCCACCATCACTCCCGAGCTGGGTTACCACACTGGATTCCCAGTCTGTATTTCTACTCTTGGCTCCTTCCAGTTCATCCTCACCAGATGAACAAAGGAGACTCTTTTAAAAGGCAACGCATCCCATATTACCCCTGCCCACGAAGTCCCCCAATGGCTCCCACTCAAGAGTACAAGAAAAGTCTTTACGGTGCCTGCAATGGCCCCGGGTTACCTCCCCGACCTCGTCTCCTATTCCTCTCCCCTCCGCCTTGTTCCCCTCCAGACAACCCGGTCTCCCCAGTGTTCCCCCTGAGCATTCCAAGGATGCTTCTGCCTCAGGACCTTCGCACTTGCTATCCTTCTGCCAAGTGCTTTTCCTCCCCAGGTCCCCACGCTTGCTTCCTCACTTCCGACTCTTTGCTTCAATGTTCCCTTTTCAGCCAGACGTTCTCTGGCCCTCATGTTTTCAGTGGTAGCCCCGATTCTGGCTTCAGATCTCCCTACCCCGCTTTCTCTGTTTTCCTTCCCTCCACAGCATTCACCGCCTGACATTCTGTGTAGCTCCTTGCTTGTTCACACTCTGTCTCCCCACCAGAACGTGTTTCTTTCACCAGTACAACCCCCAACACTGACCAGCACACACCCCCGGGCGCTGGCCCTACACCCGCTCCCAAGCAGATGGGTAAAGGAACAAACACACAAAGGCCTGAGACCTGCACTGTCCTTCCGACTAAATCACACCCGCAATCACCTGTGAGTTCCGGTTACTATTTCAAGTGGGGCAGGCAGGGGCACCTGGGTGGCTCAGTGGGTTACGTGTCCAAATCTTGGTTTTGGCCCAGGTCATGACCTCACGGTTCGGGGAGTTCAAGCCCCCCCTTTGGGCTCTGCGCTGACAGCATGGAGCCTGCTTGGGATTCACTCTCTCCCTCTCTGTCTGCCCCTCCCCCAGGCTCACTCTCTCCAAATAAGCATTTTAAAATAGTAAAGAAGTAAACAAAGTGGGGCAAAGAACTTAAGTGACTTATAAAAGCAACCTGAGTGTGAAATCGTCCTTTGCCTTCATGCAAATTTTTCATGGTTTTTCACCCACTGAATGAATGATAACTGAGTGACAGTTTTTAAGCAAACTACTCTGAGCCTTTAGAAGCATTCAACTTGTTTTTCATAAACAGCTCTTACGTTCCCATTTTGTTGGTTTGGGTACCATTTAATTGAGTCATACGAGTACAGTCACAGATACGCGTAGCACAAACAGGTTTGGGAACAAATACAACGGACTTCTGGCAGCATTAACCTGACCGCTGGGAACGGACACGCGCGGGCTCTCCCTGCGAGGGTGTCAGGATGCGATCCACTGGGAACGCGGGGCATCCGTTAACAGGGAGGGCTGACTAAACGGAAACGCTGACTAAGCCTCCACTGTCTTTCACTCTATCCGTGGCTGGAATTGTAACAGAAGTTCTGAAAGATTCCAGGGAGCACTGTGCCCCGGCAGGCCTGGCACTCTGCAAGATGACCTCACACTATTCCTTAGGCGGCAGTGACCATGCTGGCCTTGAAGACTGCCGTGCACACGGGGGAGCCCTGCGCTTCCCCTTCGGCCTCGTCAGTGGGATCATACCCCCCGGCACCTCAAAAGCGAGTGTGTGGGGGAAAGGCCAAGGTGAGTGATGCTGTGGCATAGGCCCAGTTGGGGGAACAGCCTTGTTCAGCACGGCCCCGTCAGGTGCGTGGGACATCGTGAAATCCATCAGCGTTTAAGCTCTAAGAGGGAAGGCTTCGAACAAAAGTGAAAACACACGAGAAAATCTTCCACTGCCGTGTATTTTGGAGGTTCTACAAGTGAGGGACCCTTGAGGAGATGTCCGGTGTCAGGAGGCAGAATTAAAGCTGGTGACACAGGGAGGGTGACCCTATTTTCAGAGCCAAAAATCGGGGGAGAGGGTTTAAAACCGTAAAGGAATTTTTAGATAGTTCTACCCGGGCATCAGGGGTGCTACATCACAGTCACAGGCAGCCTGTGCGCACCGGTGTAGGTCGGAGCAGGAACAATGCCACCGGCGTGGCTGAATGAATGAGCCAGCAGCTGCAATTTCCTTCTGGCCTCTATCGTTTACTGACTGGCTTTCCTTAGACACCTGTAACCCTGAGGACTGTGCCCTGAGGTGGTAACCCTTTAATGCTGGGTGTAATTAACTATCACCAAATAACCAATCCTTTTCTTTCAACCCGATTAAAAAAAAAAAAAAAATTTAATGTTTATTTATTTTTTAAGACAGAGAGGGAGACACAGAGCACGGATAGGGGATGGGCAGAGAGGAAGACACAGAATCCGAAGCGGGCTCCAGGCTCTGAGCTGTCGGCACAGAGCCCGACGCGGGACTCGAACCCACGAACTCCAAGACCACGACCTGAGCCGAAGTCAGAGGCTTAACCGACTGAGCCACCCAGGCACCCCTCTTTCAACACGATCTTAATTGGTCATTTACTTATCCAATGGACGTTGTCTATTCTGTTGCCAACAATTAATTGCCCCCAAATTCACACTTTAGGCCAGAGAGTCCTAAATTAGGGACAGATAAGCAAATGGTAGCTCAGACTCTATTATTCCTAGAGACTTTTTTTTCTCCTTTTTATTCCACAAACACTGAGTGGACACCTACACGTGCTAGGTGCTGCATGGGTGCTGGGGACTGGTGACCACACTGGCGGGGGACGCAGCACCCAGACTATACTAGTTAATAGCTAAAGGCCGCCTGTCGCCCTCAGAAAGACACGCTAAGAGCAACAATGGACAAGGCAGAAAGCCCTTACTTTCACCATGGCTGACGCTTAGAAGTGTCCCTAACTGTAGCGCCACCCTGCACATCCGTCACGGGGTACTCATCAGGATCGAGGAAAAACGTTAACTGATGCGTTCTGAAAACCGAAAACTACCACCTCGAAGATATTTGCTAATAACCAAAAGAAGAGAATTTCAAATGAAAACTGGAAGCAAATTAAGTTAATGAGATGGGGGCGATACCACGGTCACCTGTCCTTTTTAAGACCCAAAGGAGAACTCCTTAGTTCTGGGTAAAGACGCATTTGAGAAGCCGATGAAAACAAAAAGAGTTCAAAGACCCACCCCGGAGATTATGGTTTAGTAGGTCTGGAATTTTAAATAAGCCTCCTGGGTTAGGTTTTGAAGCAGGTGGTCCGCTAAGTGAACATGCCGGGGTGGGGGACAACCCTAACTAGGGCCCCTTCACGCACCTGGAAACACCTTGCGGGAACGCAGCTCCTCAAGCTGAAGTTACCAACACGCCCGGCCGGGCAAAATACCCCCACCCCTCACCCGAGCAGCTGTCCAACTCAATTCGGGGCATTGCCTTAATAAAACACCTGCTGTCGGCTGGCCCTAATGGGCTGCGTCCGTAATTTTTATAAATAGTTTTTAAGGCACACAGTCCTACTAATCATGGCGATGAAGTCACTTAAAACAGCACATACTTCAACTACAGCATCTGGCAGCAATTTACTGAGATGAGTCGAAGTGGTTGGTTCCTGCACCAAAGCAGTGAACGTAGGTTTTCACGAAACCGGCTGGCAAAATTTGATCAAAAGAGCCTCAATATAAACGATAAAGGTAGGAGTATAAGACCCCTATGTACTGGTTATTACGGAAATTCTGAAAAGCTTCTGGAGCAAGATCCTGAAACAGAGAGGAAAATCCCTGGCAGGTTCACCAGCCTGTGCACCAAGAAAGGAGATGGGTGAACTCCACGTACTTCCTTCCAGAGTCAACCACCTACCTCCTAGCACTTAGCACTAAACAGAGCATCCACTCAAACATAAAGGACAGGCATCCAGCAAAGAGAGGAAAACTATCCTGTTTTGGAACGAAGGCGCTTTCCCTGGCAGCACACCTTTGCCTTTGCCGAGGAAGCCTGTACACACGTCACCCGGACGTTCACGTCACTCTCTTCACAAATCATTTCTCTAACTCACATGTTTTCAGGAGCTTGAAAGAAAAACAAAAAACCAAAAAAAAAAAAAAAAAAAAAAGCAGTCTCTATGTGTTTGTTACACCCAACACTCTATTACAAGGTCACTTGTCCAGCAGCGTCACTTACCAGCAAAGAACCAAGAGCAACAACCAATTTTAATGAGTAAGCAAATCATGCCAGAAAACCCACGTTCTAATATTAGCACACCTGACACACAAGGGAGGTCCTTGGGTGTTCTCTCAGGGCCCACCATTTCTTTGTTTGCGTATCCTATTAACAGGACCGCTACCTAGCTTCTGTCACCATCGACGATCAACAGAACCATATCTGGGGACACGAGGAGGGCAGACAAGATCTATAAATAATGAAAAAGGAGACAGTGAGGAGTACATCCTTCCCAAAAAACCTTCAGGATCCTGAACACCTGAATTATCTGAGGGCATCCCTTTTCCACAACCAAGTATTAATCGATGCTTACACCTCGAGCCTTCAGGGAAAGGCGAAATTAGGTCTAGTGTAGTTCTTAAAAGCAGGCAAGTAGCCGATGGGTGAGACCACAGACATCCCTTCCCGCCATAGGAGGCAGACACCAGGCACTCAGCCTGGCCCTCCTTCCCCGAGCACGACCCCACCTCCGAAGCAAGGCTGTGCAGCACCCCAAGCAGGTCCTTCCTCCCCACGCACACACATCTGGAAGCCTACTGGCCAGCCATGGCTTGGGAAGGTTTGCAAATAGAAAGACAAGGGGATAAAAGGTGCCACTAGGAAGCAGCAAGGTTTGACTCTCTGAACGAGTCAGTACCCGGATCTGCCCGTTCCCTAACAAAGCCGTGTAGATGGGGGCTGAGCACGGGGCATCACACCAGGCCTACAGCAGAAACCACTCGGTCCTGTCTCCCAGGCACTCATAGAACGCACTAGGACCACGAGGGGCCAGGACTCGTGCTCGCCTCCCCCCGGTTTGAGCTCCTCTGCATTAGCTGCTGCTTCCTACCCACACACAGGCAGCTACAAACTAAAGCCACGTCTCCTTCCTGCCTCTTAAAGAGCATACCACTGAAGGAAGAAGCGGGCAGGTCAGGGGCTTTCACCCCCAGATCTGCAGGTAGGGGCGGGAGGGAGAACACGACTCGTGATGGGCAGATGGAACCACACGGCTGTGGCGTCGGGCAAACCGTGTCAGGAGTCTGGGCCCCGCTTGCCCGTTCGTAAAATGGGAGAACACAAAAGTATTTACTTCACAGACTCGATGCGACGACTACGTGGGAGAACATGGAAAACCCCCAAGACGGCGGCTAGCAAGCACTTCAAATTACCAGGGATCATTCTTCCACTATTATTTCAGTGGGCTGGATGGAGTTCCTTGGTTAGGTTTTCATGATTTTACAACCAAGCTAACCGAGGTTTTCTTCTGCACCTGGCTTTTAAAAACTGCCACTTGGGCCTTGAAATTCAAAACCAAGAGAAATCAAGTTATGTGGAGAGGCGGTGACAAAATTACGGTCATCTTCGTCCTCGCCCTGATCTGAAAAGTGGTTTTCGTGTTTTCTAGCTCCTTCTATTTCTGACGGGCGGGAGTGCCTGACGCAGACAGGGAGGAGCTCCGGCCTGGCAGGCGCTCGGCAAAGCATCCTTGCCACCTGACCGCTTTCTCTCCGGGCACAGGCAGCGGAAGCGGACGACGAGGGAACGTTCCAGCTACTGCAACCTGTGCCGCCATAAAACCTACGTGGCAAGTCGGCTTTGAGCGCCAGCCGCAACCTTCCGTCCGATCCCAAGGGACATTCCAGAGGGCACCTTTCGGTAACAGCCGCAGCGGCTAACGTTCTCGAAGCACTTCGCTACGGCAGGCGGCATCCGTGGTCCTCACAGGCTCACCTGCCGTCCGCGCAACCAGCCTCTGCGGTCACATCATTACTGCCACTTCGCAGAAGGGAAAAGCAGGGCTCAGAGAGCTTAAGTAATTTGTCCGAGGTCACAGGGCTGGTAAGTGACAAAGCCAGGCTTCAAACATCTTATTCAGTCAATAAGTATTTATACTGACCGGCTGCTACACACCAGGCACTGTTGCAGATGCTGGAAACGCAGCAGCGAACAACACAAAGGTCCTTCCTCCCAGGTAGAATGTTCACTCTGGGAAGGCAGACGTTTAGTAAACAAAGGTCACAAGTCGGTAGCAATGCACAGAGGAGTTAAGTGGCCCCCAAGACCAGTAAGGCAGAGTGAGAAGATGGAGAGGGCCAAGGGCAGTATTTCCAACTGGATGGTCAGGGAAGGCTTCTTGGGAGGAAGGGACAACTAATCAGCAGCTCCAGGTAAGGAGCCAATCAACACCCTTACCTACATTCTACTGCCTGTAACGAAATCACAACAAAACCTCAAAAGCCGGCCACGGGTGGCCTACACCACACTGTCCCTCACGGAAGGCCAGAGGCCGTTGGAAAAGTTCTCAACCTTGAATTCCATTCTTGTGTGGCCACGGCCGGCCACCCTGGACTGCAGCTCTACATGGACCCCCACTGCTACTGTGAGGGTCTCCAGGGAGGCCAGAGCGCCAAGGGCTCCCCGACACCTCGGTGCGCCTCGATGGAGGGAAGGGGCCCGCCCTGGAAGACTTCAAGACTGTTTCTAACGTTCTGACGCAAGTTCTAATCTCGTCTGTTCTGGGGAAACCAATATAAACTGATGCTTGTCAGCTGCCATGAAGTAATCCTTTTCCTTTCAAGGCCTTGAAAAGCATGAGCAGTTTCTTCAGGAGCTTCTTCCAAGAGTCGCTCAGGGATCACCATCACTCAAGTTCCACCCCTCCCACCAGGATGGTTGCTAGGCCGCGGGCTTCCTTAGTGGGGCAGGGCCTTCTGGGGTCTCCCACGGGGAGGACTCACCATCACCACCACCATGGCCAGCAGCTACTGCGTCCTAAGCACACACCTGACCTTCGATACAGCCACCTGCAGGTGAGGTGGCCGAGGCTCAGCCGGCAGCCTGCCCTGCCTCAGTTACCAGCGGGTCCCAGGACAACTGAGACCCAGATCACTAGGGTTCAAGGCCTGTTTATTCCCACTGTGCTACACAGCCTCTGCAACAAACCCCCGCTCTGGGCGATGACATCAGCACCAGTCATTTGGGAGACACGACAGCCGTGCAAAACCCAAGCAGGGAAGGTGAATCGGGTGGTGTCCCTGTAGTTAAGGGCATGGAATCAAATGGCCTGTTTGTAGGCGCCCCTTACAGCTACAGCTGTGGGACATAAACCCAGTGACCATGTCCCTCAGATGTGGTCGATTTCTCTGTAAACGGACATGCTATCTCCCTCAGGTGGTGGGGGAGCTTCAGAGCAGACAAGTGCCGCTGGACGGCCAGAACAGGGCCCGGCATACAAGCTGGGCCAAGGAGCACCCCCAGCGCCCCACGGCGGCCGGCTACACCCCAGAGCCCTCTTGGGGCCCGCACACAGACAGAGTCCATCAGATCTGCAGTCCGACACCCTCGTGACCCAGACTAGCCATTGAAGATGTTTTCTGAATGGCTGGCCGACTCAAACACTCCGGGAGAACGTGCCTAAATTCACAAGTCCAATAATAGCTTGGTAATAGAAGCCATATGAAAATGTTCCTGAACTCGAGCTGGGTTGGCAAGGTTTGGATGTGATTATAAAAAGCAAGTGAGAGCAGAATGTTACTGCGAGGAAAATCGAACCCATATGAGTCTCAAATAACTTCATTCCGACAAAGAATGTTAAAATAGTGTATCGGGGGCAATTACTAAATACGACAACAAATGCAATGATCTTAAACTGAAGTTCTTATTTTTAAATTAAAAAACAAAATTGCCCCAACTATATCCTAAGGCCCAAATCCCCTTTTGTTATTAACTTACCTGTATAACAAACACCAGGTCTTTTTTTTCCAGTGATTCCTATTCAAAGTTTACATTTAGATTTAATGCTAAGACTCGGTAGTTACCCAAGCAGAATTCCCGATTATGACACAGGTGCCTGCCTAAACGTGGGTACGGAAATGTGCTTAGCGTAAATGTGTTCTGACTCAGGGCATAAATCCATACTTTAAAACCCACCGGAGGGGCGCCTGGGTGGCTCAGTTGGTTAAGCGTCTGACTTCAGCTCACGTCACGATCTCACGGTTCGTGAGTTCGAGCCCCATGTCGGGCTTTGTGCTGACAGCTCGGAGCCTGGAGCCCGCTTCGAATTCTGGGACTCCCTCTTTCTCTGTCCCTCCCCTGCTCACACACTCTCTCTCAAAAATAAACATTAACGAAAAATTTTTTTTACTTAAAAAAAAAAAACAAAAAAATACCGTAGCGTTCTCTCACTACTGAAACACCCCTCTCACTGGGCAGGTCATCGCTGTGGTTTCCTGTGGCACATGGTGAGCTGGACACGGGTAGGCACATTTAGGCACTAACTCTTCCCATAAGATATTTACGTTTTCTGGAACATCTGCCTGAATTTTGGGTCACTTTCTATACGAGCCAGAAGATAGCAGCATGGACAAATGCTATTATCCCAACAGTTCAGCAAGTTTACTCTAATAAAAATACTTCCAAAACCCTTTACGTGGCTCACAACAGAGCGTAATTTTTCAACTGCAAGTAAATTTAATGCACGGTCATGACAGCTTTTCCCTATTCTTATTCTTAACCCAGAAAGTAAACAAAACCTACACATACCCTCCAGGCTCTTAATCCTATACTTCAGAAATAACTACCCGCAGAAAGTTACGAACAACCCTTTCTTCAGCACTCTTTGCTGAGGTGGGAAGGCAAGCCTGGACCAACTACTATCTTTCTGGGTTAATGCCCCAACAGGTCAAGGTTCTCACGTGACATTTGAGGGAGGACTCCTGATGAACCCCCGGGCCTTCTTTAGAACCACCTTCAAAATCAAAGGCCATTATTATAACAAGCTTGGCTTCTGTGAAGCAGATTTTTCATGAGTAAGAAGAATGACCTACAAAGCCAGTCAGAGCTGAAAGGTCCAGGACAGGGAGAAGCGTATTCCGCGGTCAGCACGAAGCTGGACGCGGGTCTCCAAGGGACAGATCCTGTCTGCAGTCTTGCTGCACCGGGAAGACTCCATACCCACAGTGATGGTTCTACTTGTTCACTAAGCCAGAAAGCTCTTAGTAGAGAAAGTATCGAGTCCTGTAGTCGACGTTTAGAGGAAATGAAACTTAAAAAAAAAAAAAAAAAATACATATAATAGATAACCATAAAAACGATCAACAGGATGGCATAGCCTGGAGGCAGTTCAAATCCCAACTGGCCAGTTGAGAGTGGTGTGGTCTCTGAAGGAAATCACTCCCCCGGGGTCCGTTTCCCCATCCGCACACGATACCAACTTCGAGGTGCTATCGTCAAGTTTGAAAGACGCTTAAGCACGGTCCCTCAACACAGAAAGCACTCGAAAGTCGTCAAGTCCGCAAGGCTCATCAGGTCGTTTCCAAAACCACTTGGGAAAGGAAGCAAGCACAAGGCTAGGAAGGTGGGAGGAAGAGCTGGGGTTGCACGTGTGGCTGGAGACGGGAAGGGGCTACACAGTGGGGGACCTGGGCAGCCCCCAGACAGGAGACCGGGCCACGGATGCGCCAATGAGCAGTTTTCCATGTTTCCCTTTGTCACACCCACTCAAACCTCTCTTGTTCCGTCAAACCTTTCCTGACACTGTTTTCATTTTGGCTAAAAAAAGAATTTTAACAGTAATATGGAGATCATGACCACCAGCTGGATCTCGCTCCTACTCTGTTATTTTTTCTTTATCTCCTAGCACAGCATAAAGGCCCTGTATCTTGTAGGCAAACTCCCAGAAAAAGGTCAAGAGGCACCAGGATGGAGGGGACCCAACAGGGGCTGTGACCCTGGAATACTGGCTGAGAAGAAACTGCACACCCAGCCAACCTTCCTCTTCCCGAGGCCGGTCGCCTCTTCTTTCCATAACCTACAGCCCAGCCCAGGGCTCAAGACTAGCCCTTTACTCCCCACCTCCCAGGTGACCCCTCCCCCCTACCGCCTTCAGAAAAATGGGAGAGACGAGACAGTACCGGCAGGGGAACTGTAAGCTCAGACAGCAACACATCGGTGCTCGAGCCATGAAGGGCTACACTAACGGTCTCGTTTTCCCCCACCTCCATTCACCGGTTCTTCAACGCCTGCTGACATTACCTGGGGCTTTAAACGACAGACTACCCAGGCCCCACCCACGGTCTATTTTAAAAGGTTGGTCGTAGAGCTTTGGAGCCGGTCGTCTGGCACCTCTCTAGGTGAAAAGTCTGAGAGGCGCTGCACGTGAGAGCAGGGCTGTGGCTCCTCGTTGTCGTCTGACAGCCGGGCCTGCTGCCCAACAAGTGTGCCAATCCCCGCCAGGTCCCCTCCAGCCACCCCCACCTCCCAAGTCTCTCAGGCCACCCGATCGCTGTCTACACTCTACGACTCACTCCTCAACGGTGCTTTCCCGGAGACAGTCTCTGAAGGAGGAGATTCCCGAAGGGGGAGCAGCGGGCTGCTGCCACCCGGTAGGGAAGAGGCCACAGGCTACTGGGTCTCCTAAACAAGGACAAGTGGCAAACCACTTCCTCTAACCATCAGCCCGGTCTTTGAAATGCCACCTCGGTTGGGGCGCCTGGGTGGCTCAGTCAGTTGAGCATCTGACTTCGGCTCAGGTCATGATCTCGCGGTCCGCGGGTTCGAGCCCCGCGTCGGGCTCTGTGCGGACGGCTCGGAGCCTGGAGCCTGCTTCGGATTCTGGGTCTCCCTCTCTCTGCTCCTCCCTGGCTCATACTCTGTCTCTCTCTCTCTCTCAAAAATAAAACATTAAAAGAAATTTTTTTTTTAATAAATAAATAAATAAATGTGGCCTTGGCATCCAAGTCCGCCTTTCTCTCACCCACCTGCACTCCACTCTCGAGGTCAACGTCTATGCTTTATGGATAAAGTCGGTCCATTCGAAGGTTTGGTATCAAATCAAAATCCACCTGAGTAGCAGACGCAGTAACTGAGCTACAGTTTTACTAAAGTCACTTTCACCAAGTAGTAAAAGGCTGCAGCCAACTAGACATCCATCCTCAAATATGCAGTTAGAGGGATCTTCTTGAGCACCCAGCCTTTGGAAAGCTGTGACAAAGTGACATTTTCCATAGGAAGTATAAACAGGGGAGACGGCCAAACAAATGTAAAGTTCCACCAGGGCCAGGATTTTTAATCCGCTGATGTAACCAGGGACCTCAACACAGCCCGGTATACAGTAGGTGCTCAATAAACCGTGATTCTGTAGAACATCTGACTAGAAAGCACCTGCAGCAACCAGGTTAAAACAGCCAGCCCAGAGAGGGGTTTGTAACCACAGCGAGAGGTGCTTCAAAAGAGCAAAAACGTAAGGCTTCAATTACTAGCCTTCTGAATGTTGTAAAACGTTGCACTCCACGAAGAGTAAAAGCAACCAGACTCTCGGGCGGCTCGTTCCTGGCGGGGTGGGAGCTACAGGGCTTCCTGGGGACTCCTCCCGAGGAACTGTCCGTGTGCCTGTCACGCTCCAGCACTGCTGTCAGCACCGGCGGCCCAAGGAGACAGACCCAGTCCCGCTCTTTTCAGTCTGGTGAGACAGCCTGTGAGCATCCATACCCAGTAAAAAAAAAAAAAAAGACCTCCTTCTGGAAGGAAGGCTCAGAGACCGTCTCATCCGTGACCCACTTGGGCACATTGGGAACTGAGATTTGGAGGGTAAAAGAACCTGCCCGCTGGCAGGGACGCGGAGGGCACCTGTTAGACGCCTGTTAACTGGCACGTGGAGGGAGGGACGAACGAGGAGCACAGGACGGAAACCCGTTTCTCCTTCCCAGGGCAGCGCTTCATCTCACAAGGCCCAGCTCCTGCACGGGACACTGGGCGAGTTCGGCGCTCAGTTTAGCGGAACATTTAAAACAAGGGGACACCGAAAGCTACTGCAAAGCTCCCTCAGCACCCCTCTCCCCCCGCCCCTCCCCCACACATGCCTCCTCGTCCCTGGGTTTTTGCAACATAGGAGTATCCTCGGCCAGAGATGGGACCATCTGGCCAAGGCAGGCCGCTCGCACCTTCAGCTTCACTGCCTTTCCCTCGGATGCAAGAACACGCAGAGACAGGAAGAAGGTATGACAAAGCATGTGCTGCTGTGGAGGGCTTGATGAAACTGCTGATCTTCAGTCAATTAAAAACAAACAAACAAAACAGCAATTCCATATTAAGCTTGATACAAATGTTACAGCCGGTTTCATTCTTCCAGGGATTCATAAAAATAAAAACCCCCAAACTAGCGTGAACAGTTACCAAGCAGAGAGGAAGCGGAGACCCCACGTAGGAAATTCTTTATTTCCCTCTTGGCAAAAGGAGTTCACAAGGTTATTTCTCAGCACCACGGTCCCGACTGCGCGTCTACCCTCTAGACGGGATGTGAGTTTAATGTTCAGTGACTGCCAAACAGGAGCAAGGGAAGAGAGGTGGTCCGGGCGGGCCGTGCCCGCCGCACTTCTGCACAGCGCAGCCTCCGCGGCTCCTCCCGCCCCTTCGGCCTCCTCCCTCACTGCTCCCCAGGATGTACAAAAGCA
Source organism: Acinonyx jubatus (assembly GCF_027475565.1). Classification (NCBI taxonomy): domain Eukaryota; kingdom Metazoa; phylum Chordata; class Mammalia; order Carnivora; family Felidae; genus Acinonyx; species Acinonyx jubatus. Next base: position 9,688,314 of record NC_069381.1, on the reverse strand, counting down.
GTCCTTTCACGAGGGTTTAGAAAGTGGTTTTATTGGTTACAATGATATAAAACGTATCGCTTGAATTCCCTCTAGTTATTAAGTGCTCGCTGGTAACAGCATAAACACACTCTTTATACAGCTGACAAGCTCAATGATTTATTTCACGCCAGAAGGGGGGAAATAGCGAATGGCACGCCTGTCTATAATGACCCTCTCCCTCTCCCTCTCTCTCTCTCTCTCAAGGCTACATCGGTTAAAGTCAACGGACAACCCCTTTTGTACGTCAAATTGTAAATTTTAATGTTTGTGTTAGAATAGTCTTTTATATCACTCTCCAACAAGAACAATAAAACAACTCACAGCAAACTTCAATACAAGAACACGCTCCAGATTAACAACGCGAACAGAAATGTAAAACGTAAATCATATATAATACAATTGAAGTGTCCAAAACAATTTAAATAATTTTAAATATTTTATTTTTAAACTGCTACAAATGCTTTACACAACATTTCAACACAAAGTCCCCATAACAGAAATGTAACAAAACGGGAATGGTCGTGAGAGGGTTGAAGTGGCACAAAGTCACCGAACAAGCATCAAACTACACATTTTCAGAGGTAGATTACTTTTGAAGTTGAGAACAAAAATCAACATGAATAAAAAACCAAGCCATTTTCCACCAACTCCGTCATTAAGAAGGGAGGCATAGAATGCACGGAGAAATGACACTTACATCCTCTGGAAGAGGCCAATCTGTGGGTTTTTTGCTCTTAGAGACCGAAGTGTAAAACCTGGCATGTATAAATTCATTTATACTTACGTGTAGATATGCATCTAGAGAGGCCTGGGGTGCATCCTGGGCGCGGACATATTGCTACGCAGTGTCCGATAATATAATGGTTATGAATTAGTGCCAGATAATCAATCGAGAGGACAAGGTCCATTTGGATATATAAACATGATGCTGGATAAAGCATTTTTTAAAAAGTCCATATCCAATCCTGATCTGGTTTCCTCTCCATTATGCTGGCAATCTGCTTGTGATATATATTTAAACAAACAAACAAAAAAAAAAGGCTGAAAGACGCTAAGTGCCTCTCCGTACAGAACTCATTTAAAAGAAAGGCATAAAGAGCTGGTGTGTGACCAAAACATTTTAGAATGAGTGCATCAGAATTTGTCTTCCCTGAAATCTACAAAAACTTCTCCTAAAACTGAACTTGCTTTGCAAGGTAAGAAGTTCAAATCGTTCCTTTCTCTGCTGTGTGCCAAGCGCCAGGGCCACACTTAGATCCGAGCCCCCAGTGCCATGGCGACGTGCCCTCCTCCTTGTAGCCCCATCACCCAGGAGCCAGGCACACGCCAGGAGCCGGGCTCCAGCGAAGCAGGAGACCCTGACCCTAAGCCGGGCAACAAGAAGCCTGCCGACAATCAGTTGTGTGTTAGGATTTGCGAGACAGCTTCAACTGGCCTCGCAAGCTTGGCAGATTTCGTATCCTTTGCTGTAGTGCTTATCCTAAGTTGAGCATGCGATGTCTTTATTTAGTCAATTAAAGTTTGTTTTGTTTGGGGGCTTTTCTACAGGAAGTTCCTAGAAAACAAGAAAACTGAAGATAAATGCCAACGCAACGTAACCCAGTATGAACTGACCACGTTCAGGAAAAGACAAGCAGACCATTCAACAGATGTTACCATGACAGCAAAAGAACACCTCCGAAGGTATACAGGAACCTGGGCATCCTACGCAAAAAAGGCTGGAAGGGACCACAAGCGGGTCTCTTTGGACTGGTGCATGGCAGAGGTGGGCATGTAAAAAAATTAGCATCACTGTAGTTTTTAAATCAATTCATGGCAAATGGGAAAACTTGGTCTGTTATTTCAGTTTGCCTTTTCACCTTTTAGTGTTCAATGGGAACACAGTACTTTTTAGAAGCTGCTCTAAAAGGAGCATTAAAAAAATGTAAAAACACCTTGAAATTTACAAAGACTGAAGAGGGGTAGATAGGAGGAGAGAATGCATCTCCCTCCTCGTCTTTCTGTCTTATGCCAGGTGGAAATGAGCCCTCAGCGACAGATGGAACTTCGGTCCCATAGGACGCAGAGGAGTTCCGGCTGCTAACTGAGGAAGGGGAGCCCAACACAGGGTTCACTGGGCTGAAAGGTGTGACAGGACAATCTAAAGACGGGTGGCATGCCTGGTGCCCTCTGCTGCTCTGTCCTAAGAGGAGGATTTGGAACACAGGTCTTTCTGACACCCTGATTGGCACAATGTCTTGTGCTCCAGGAAATGACCGACTGGCCAAGTTCTGCTGAACCCTCAGCACTGAATGGGAAACTCTGACTTCACTCACATGGCTTCAAAAACCTGTGGAATCCTCAACTGGCATTCAAATGTAAAATGTCTGAGTGCTGGAGACTAGCTCTTCATCAGTCTGTTTTAACGAAACACCCAGGAAAACATGTGCTGCCAGTTCTGTGAGGTCCTTGAATACGCAAGGGGCTAATGCTGAAAACAAAGTCAAAGCAAATATTTCTAAATATGCGCCATGAAACCATCCCTGAATAAAATTTACAAGCAGGAACATATTGAGAAAGGACAAAGACTACAGATTAAAACAGCTCCTTTCCAGTGTAACACGTCCAACCTGCGAGGATGATGAGGCTGGCTTTCCAAGAGCCCTGGGCTGGCCAGTGATGACCCACCACCTTCCCCAGGCCAGAGCTCAGGAATCCCAGTTTCATACCTAATGCACCTTGTATAAGGCGCTAAGAAGAATAAACTCTCTGAGGAAATGCCCACTCTTGTGTCCAGATGAGTTAAGTATGATGTCCTACTGAACATTTGGTTTTTACGTCCCAAAAATACTTCACAAGTTTATGGTCACTTGTAAGCAGCTCCCCGTGTGAGACACACATCCTTCAGATGTGCCCACAATACAGTTCCAGCGACTCCTGCAAACAGGGAGGCCTGCTGCTACCATCTGCCTGTCAGAAACAATAGCCATGTTTGCTTAACAGACTCTTCTTCCGTGTTTCCTTTTAGGCTCAATCCAGTCCAGCAACGTAACCCCCCGTTAACTCTCAAATAAAGCAAAATAATGAAAATTAACTAGAGCAAAGGAGAGAGACACAATTTTATTAGGCACTTTGGTCCTTTGCACTGTTAAGGGTTCTTCAAAAAAGCACTGGAGGAGGAAGAGCTAAGGGAATGAACCTCGTAACTGTATGGTTACTCAGAGAGTTTCTCTTTATAGTACTTTGATTTTTCATAACCTCACTCTTGAATTGTAGAAATAGGAACCAGTACAAAAATGAGTGATTCTTTTAGGTAATATTGCAGACAAACAGGGATGCACATAGTACATTCTAAAGCATCAACCACCTGGGAGATGTTTTTTCAGTACAGTCAGTGAACACGATGGCATTTTCTGGTTCTCTAACCTTAAAAAAAAAAAACAAAACAAAACTCGGCTTAAGAACACCCTGTTGTTGTGGAACTTCCGGAACACAGAATGAGCACAAACAGGTACGCCGTTAAACTGCTACAGGCAGGCAGCTTGAACAGCCAGTAAACAGGTGCATATTTTCACCAGGGCGAAGCTCCAAGATGCTACACACAGGCCTGTGCCGTGGCCAGAGACCAGATGCCGCACTGGAACTATCACAACTGATCATTTAGTTCACTTACGAAAATCGCTTGTTGAAATGGAACCCTTCACTCCTACAGTAAATCATTCCAATCGGCCTTTGGCTAATGACCCTTCTCCACCTCTTTCTTCAGCCACCACGTTAAGGCACACCAGCCCCAAGAACGCCACCTCATCACCTGCGCGCTGAGAACAGCACCTCCGAGTCTCCGAAACGGCAGACACGCCCCAGAATTCACTCTAATGGTTTGCCTGAAACACCGAAGAGCTTCAGACACTGAAAGTGATCGCCAAGAAAGCCTAGAGCCCAGCAGCTCACCCTGAAAGGACAAGCTTTTAGAGTGTCTTACAGAAATTCTGTGGTTGAGCACTTCACGCGGGATTCACCTGTAGGCATTATGCAGGAAACTCCTATCAACTCGGGTTACTTGAGTAACTTGGAAAGTCTGAGAGGCCAATATAACAAGTTGAACTACTGCCCTGTGTTTTTATGTGTTGCTGAGGACAGTCTTAATACGGGGAGGACACGGAATAAAATTGTGAAATCACCTCCCACCTAAGACGAACTCTTACACCATTGCTGGGGGAACGAAGGCGCTGACCCACGGGGCTGACCTGCCCTGGGCTGCCACACCGGCCCGAGGGAACTGCCCGGCTCCGCACGGCTCTCAGCGCCCCCTCCTCTCCTTTCTTCAGAATCTGGCCTGTTTCATTATCCTATAACTGGTGGCGGGGCGCGGGTCGGGGGACGTAAGGCATCTTAAAAAGGAATATGGTGTCGTGTTTTGTTCCATAACCAATCTGAAGCAAGTTTTTCAAATTAAAACACGATAAAAAGAAGACATGATAATAAAAGCATCCTCAGTGACTGTAACTAGGCTCCAGTCACAGAAATAGTCAACAAGATTGCAGTGTGGTTTCAATGAACTCAATGATCTACCTTAACCCTAAGCAATGATCTATGATCCGGAATAATAACAAGAGACACTGAGATGTTACCCGAGATACGAAGGAAGTGTGAGAAAATTTCATCTTTTCGTTAATAGGGTACTTGTGATTCTGAACACTTTTCATGGTTTCAATTCACAACTGGCCCTGTTAGAGAAATGGTACCACGTGCTGAGTCCTAGGTCTGAAACAAAAGCTGGGAATTCGTGGCTGAGGCAGCCCAGCAGTGACCCTTCTTCGTGCCTCCAACGTAATTAACCAACAGCTACTTCCTTTAAATGCTTATGTCAAAATTCTACAGGAAAAAGGAAGAAATAGCCATCGGGCAAGAATATTGTTGTCTTCTGACCGTCTTCCCCCCCGCGCTCGGCAGCTCGGCTCTCCTGTGGCCCTGGAAGCCTCGGCTTACCTGAAGTCCTTCAGCTCCTGCTTGCCACCACCATCCTCCCTCCTGCTGTCGCCCGGCTCGGCAGCAGCTGCCAGCTGGAGGCTTCGGGTGACTGGCCCCCCACTCCGTTCTCTAGATTTTACATTGAACCGGTCTGTTCTTTTCTTACTGGCCAGAGCGGATTTGCTCTGTAAGACGGCTTTGCTTTTCTGTACCCTCACGTGCAGGCTCCGGGACGTCTTGCTCGCGAGCTGAGCAGAATGATTCTTGGCCACAGCTTTGGGTTTTTTCCCCTCGCCGTGGGTTATTTTGGCCATTCTTATGGGGCTTGAGTTCCTTAAGGAGGAGCTTGGCTTTTTGGACTTCACCGAAGCCGTGAACTTGACATTCTGCTTGGACCTGAAGGCCGACGAGGGCAGCGGGACTTGTGCCGGGCCTGAGCTGCGCGCCCTGGTCTTGCCCAGGGGTGCCTGCACACTTTGCATCTTGATCTCAGCGTCCGCGGTCCGCCTGCGGTGGCCGCTATTGTTTTTGTCGTTACTTGCAGGTGACGGGTGTCCACCTTTCTTGGATGAGTGGGCAGCTTTTTTTTTGGAAGGAGAAAGCGGTTTTTTGGGGCAGCTGAAAGCGGCGTGCTTATTCAGGCTCCCGATGTACGTGAACTCTCTGTGACAGTACGGGCAGATGTGCGAGGAGCACTCGGAGGCGGTTTTTAGGTCGGCCTTCTGCTTTGCAGATTTGTTTTTTTGCAGGATTGCTTTCTGGACAAGCTGGTTTTTTTTCTTCAATGCATTTAGCTTGAGCTTGTTTGAGGACATCTTGCTGAGCTCGACACTGAAGTTCAGTCTCTTGGGCTGTCCCATCCGTCTGAAGGCATTTTTCCCCGAGTTATCGAAAACCACCACGCCGTTCTTGGGCTGCACAGTCTGTTTCAAGGGGACTGGGTTTTTCTTAGGGGTATACCTCTTCTTGTCACTAGCAGAGGCACATGCCAGGATGTGTTTGTGTAACTCTGGCATGTTGTCTACACCCTTCCCACACTTTGTGCAGCGAATGGCAGTGGTGAAAGTCTGCGGGATATTGTGCGTAGTGAAATTTGTGGCCGTCACGCCGATCCCCATGGGGTTTCGGTGATGGTATTGAAATGGAGGTGGTTTAAAGCTTGGGTAATGTTGATTGAGACCCAGTCGAACATCTGGGTCTTTTGTCTTTATTCCAGAAGCCATTATTTTTATGGTCGTGTAGAGCTCTTCAGAGGAATCATTTAATTCTTCTTCTTCTTTCGAGGTTTCTAGAGGGTCTTCCGGCAAACTCTGCATGTGCTCTACGTGGGCCTTGCTGGGGTCTGTGAAGTTCTGGGGCCTGAGCGTGCCGCTCTCAAACTCATGGTGTGTGCACACCTTATCGGGGTGGAGATCTCGCTGGTGCTGCTGCAAATTGCACAAAAAAGCAAACTCTTTTTTACAAACTGAACACACAAAGATATTCCCAACTCCATGAAGCAAAAAGCGATGTTCCGACAGATCAGTTTTAGCCTTAAAGAGCTGCACACAAAATTCACATTTGAAGGGCCATTCTTCAGCATGGATAGATAAATGTTTGGTTAGATCTTTAATGGAAAGAAAAGGTGATTCACAGACATTGCAGACAAAGTTTTTGTTGAACGTCTCCTGAACAATCTCCTGCTCAACTGCAGACTGGGGCTCTTCCCTGGGCTTCAGCTCTTCATTCTCTAGTTCTTCCTGCTTGAAAGTTATCATGGGGAGAGAAGCTTCCAGATTATCCCCAGAGGAAACAACGGATGAAACTGCCGAGAGCGGCGGCGGCGAGGGGGAAGAGGAGGAGGAAGAAGAGGAGAACGAAGATGAAGAAGAAGACGAGGAAGAAGATGAGGAAAGGGTCGGGGGTCCGGGCGAAGCAGCAGACGTGAGAGGTTCCACGGAAGGGATGGGAGATGGTGAGGGGGACACCGTAGGGGACAGAATGGGAAGTGGCGACTGCACGGTAGCATTCGAGAGCGGAGAGGGACACGGACGGGGAGACGCCCCAGAAGAGGAGGCCGGAAGAGGGACAGTAGGAAGGAGTGGAGGGGGTGGCGTGGCAACAGTCAACACAGGAGGACAGGCCGGGGGGGAAGAGGGATGCGTTGGGATCAAGAGAGGAGGCAGCTGCCCGGCAGAAAGGGAAGATGTCTGCAGGGCAGGCGAGGAAGGAGAGACATCAGGTGGGGACTCGACCACAGGGGTCGATAAACCAGCTTCAGGGCCGAGGCCAGAGTCTGGCTGGGGATCCAGGGATTGACAAGGACTCGGGCTCCGGGTCACGTCTGCAGCATTCTCTGCGGGTAAATCGACGCCGTTGTACTCGTTGAGAAGAACCTTCTGCAGCATGCGGGTGGTTGGCTTCTTTTTCTTTATGACACTGCAGGCTGGCTGCACCAGATGGTTTTCTTTCGACTCCTTGCCTTCAGAGTCACTACAAGGCTTCTTATGCACACTGAGGTCTAATACAGATTCCCAATGGACCGGGGTCTTGCCTGTGCCCTCGGCCTTCTGTTTGACACCGCTGGATAAGTCCAGCGGCTGTTGGTTGCACACATTGCTGAAAGTAGGACCGGCTGCCCACTCCTTAGACACTTTGTATTCATCAAAGCCTGGCGGGCTCACCGTTTCTCTCTCCTCTCTCCCAGACAAACTCCACGCTGGTGAGTTGCTATGACTTTCTAATTTGGGTTTTTTGGAACCCAGAACGGCATCGGTCCACACCGCTTTGCCATCACTTTGCTTTCCAAAGTCTCGGAGGGCAGGACTGTGTTGTGGGGAACTGGGGGGAGAGCTGGTCCGCCGCTTAAACCTACTCGAGGTCACGGGCAGCATCGACGCGGGAGCAGACACGCAAACGGGACCTAACTTCGGTATTTCCGTGGCCGAAATGCCCGCAGGAGGCGTTAGTTTGTCCTGGGTTTGAAGCAGTTGTTTGAGCTTCGACGACAGGTACACACTCTTCTCTTTGTGGAAAGACACCGCCTCCGAAGTTGATATGCTGAGAGGCAGTAAGGAACACGCGGGCACCGAGGGCTCAGACTCCGTCTCGGCTTTGATTTTAGGGAGCGCGGGAGGACTCGCCGTTCTCCGTTTCTTGGACTCACTGTTCGTGCCGCTGGAAGGCTCTTTAGGAAGATCATCGGCTACGGGGGCCTGTGTGGCCTTTACATTCTGAGTGATTTCCACCGTGACCGGAGTAAGCAGGCAATTGATGCCGTACAAGTCGGCCGAACCAGACTCCATCTCAATCACGTCACAGTTACTCGTGCTGCTGCTGGTCTGAATTTTGCCATCGATGTAGAAATTTAAGTTTTCAGAGATGTTGCTGGAGATGTCCATGATGTACACGTCGTCGGCCTCCCCGTCCTCCTCGGGCTCCGTGCTGGGCACGTAGACACTCTGGGCGGGCGGGGCCTGCTCCGCGGGGGGGTGCGGCTCCTCCAGGAGGCCCCCTTTCCGCCGCACGCCCTTGGGAATCAGATGGCGTTCGTGGACTCTGCGCTGATGCCGCCTCATGTTGGTATGTGTCCCGAAGACCTTCTTACAGTATTTGCACGGATGAAGCTCTTTCACTTCCCCATTCTCTTCTGCAACAGAAGAACCGACGTTTTCTTGCGGAGCCTTCTCCGAACGCAAGAGCAGAGAGTCTTGCCCGAGACCGGAAGGAGTCGAGTCGTCCTTTGGAGCCACGCTGTCTCCGGACGATCTGCCATCGGCCGGGTCTTCCGACGGCTGGAGCGTGAGGCCGGGCTTGCGCTTCAGCCCCGCCTCGTGGCGCCGCTCGTGCCTCCGCCTGTTGATCTGGGTGCCGAACGCCTTCCCGCAGTACTTGCACTTGAAGGCGTGATTGACGGTGGATATGTGGATGTGCATGTGGCGTTCAAGCCCCTGCTTGGTTGTAAACTTCCTTTCACAATGCTGACACGGAAACATAAACGTTTCAAACATATCACCATTGGCCTCTTCCTTAGTTTTGGGAGTTCTGCTAACAGGCGTCAGCCCTGGAGAGCCTTCGAGAGCGTCTTTCGAAACATTTTTTGGTTCCTCTAACAAATCTTCAGGCTTCTCGTCACACCGAATTTCTGGCTCTTTCACAGAACTTTCATTTGGCGTGTCAGCTTCTTCCTCCCCCTCTTCTTCCAGCTCATCATCTTCATCTTCTTCCTCCTCCTCCTCTTCCTCCAAATCGTTCACCTCACAGTTCGCTGCTTCTGGCTTCTCCTCGGGTTCCGCGTGGGGCGCGCAGGCAGTGGGGGAGACTACCGGTTCTGGAAGCACATCCTGACTAACCGCTTCCTGAAGAACGGCGGTCTGCTCAGCTGTTGAGGCCGAAGGCTTCTCGTCCTCTTTGGGACCTAGAAAGCACAGGGAAGCAGAAGCATGGGCGTAAGGGCAAAAACTAGCCACGTTATGCTCAACTCTTACTGTGCAAGTGAGTTCTCTTATCACCTACAACGTGAGAGAGTGTGACCAACCAGACAGAGCGCTCTTTTCCCGCTTAGAAAGCTGTGCTGGATAGGAATCCACTTCGCTCATTCACTCAACAAACATTTTTGGAGCATCTGGCACATACCAGGCAACATGCTGTGCAGCGAGGACACGTATGTGAACCAAGAGTGCTCACGTGGGGCTTCGATTCTTTTCTCTGTTCAGCCACACACACACAAATACAATTTTGTTAACAAATCGTAGAGCTTAAACTTGTGCCGGATACTGACACAATACTGAAGTCACCGTTACGGTGTGTGTGATACTGAGTTTCAGGAGTCTAGTTGTGAAGTCTAATTTCTCACGATTCCAAACTGAAAGCAGGAAACCGTTCATCATATTACCAGGTTAGGTTCTCAGTAGCCTGTCTGGAATAGAATGGATTCTCTCCCTCCCTCCTGACCAAAACTGTGTATACAGAAGCTAGGACATTTTTCCAGAACCCGGTGACCAGTTTTTTTTTCAAGTAAAAGAAACTTCAGAGATCACTTCTTCCAAGCCTAATCAAATTATTAAGAATTCAGGAGCTGTGGAAAAAAGGGAACCCTCATGCACTGTTGGTATGAACGCAAGCTGGTGCGGCCACCGTGGGATACAGTATGGAGATTCCTCAGAAAATTAAAAATAGAACTACCCCACAATCCACAATAATTGCACCACTGGGTATTTACCCCCCACCCCCAAAAAAGAAAAAACGCTAATTCAAAGGGATGCATGCACCCCTGTGTTTATTTCAGCATTATTTTCAATAGCCACATAATGGAAGCAGCCCAAGTGTCCATCCAGAGAGGAATGGATAAAGAAGATGTGGTACACACACACGGACATTATTCAGCCACAAAAAAGAATGAAACCTCGCCACGTGCAACAGCATGAATGGAGCTAAAAAGTATCATGCTAAGCAAAGTCAGTCAGCAGAGAAAGACAAAGACAAATACCCTATGACCTCACTCACATGTAGAATTTAAGAGACAAAACAGGGGCACCTGAGTGAATCAGACAGTTAGGCATCCAACTTTGGCTCACGTCATGAGCTCACAGCCCAGTCCGGGAGTTCAAGCCACACGTCTGGCTCTGTGTTGAAAGCTCAGAGCCTGGAGCCTGCTTCAGATTCCGTGTCTCCCTCTCTCTGTCTCTCTCTGCCCCTCCCCTGCTCGCACTCTGTCTCTCTCTCAAAAATAAACAAACATGAAAAAAAGAAAAGAAAAAGAGAAAGAAAAAGAAAGAAATGAGCAAAGGAAAAAAAAGAAAAAGACAAACCAAGAAACAGACTCTTAACTATAGAGGACAAACTGGTGGTTACCAGAGGGGTGCTGGGTGGGGGGATGGGTGAAATAGGTGAAGGGGATTAAAGAGCACACTTAGGATGAGAGAGTAACATACAGAATGGTTGAATCACTATATTGGACACCTGAAACCAATACAAAACTGCATGGAAACTTTACTGGAATTAAAATAAAAACTTAATAAAAAGACAAAAGAACTCAGGAGCACCTCGAGAAGGAAACAGAGACCTGAAGTCACTTCTGAGCCTCTATGCCCAGGAGACACCCATGTGAGCCCAACCTGAGGTGGACAGCAGACAGGTGGTCAGGGAAGGACTCACTAGTAAGGAAACAGTGGAACAGAGGCCTGAAGAAAACGAGTCATGCACATATCTGGGGGAGGGAAGCTCCCCAGACAGAGGAAATAGCAGATGCATAAGCTCTGAGTCAAGAATGTGCTAGATGTGTTTAAAAAAAAAAAAAAAAATAGCAACAAGTCGGAAAGGTGGGGTGGGGAGTAGAAGATAGAAAACTCTTGGACAATAGAAATAGAAAACAATGGACAAGGGTGAGGGCAGGGAGAGGTGGTGGGAGGTGGTCAGACACTAGATATATTTTGAAGACAAAAATGACAAGATTGCGTACTGGCTGTGGCACATGGGAGAGGGAAGGAGGAGGCAAGGAAGATTCCACAACAACTGTGATAATCCTCTCTACTGGAAGACTGAGGGAAAAGTAGCTCTGATCTTGCGCGCGCACGCGCTCTCTCTCTCTGTGTGCGCGTGTGTGCACTGAAGGGAAATCAAGAGCTACGTTGGGTGTGTTGAAGTTTGTGGTACCCAACATACACCTGAGTGAAGATATTAAGTGGTTGGTTTTACAGGACTCAAGTTCAATGAAGAGGCTGAGCCCAGAACTGTACTTGGAACACGGAACTGCACAAGGCCATCTGGAGAGCGAATGCAGACAGAAGAGAGGCGGGAAGATAGTCCCCCAGGTGACTCTGGTACTTAGAAGTCAGAAGATTGGATAGTGAGGTATCTGGAGAGCCAAGAAGAGTAAAGAAAGTTTCCAGGAGGGAGCAATCAGCTGTGTCCATAAGTGAGAGTTGGGTTGGCTAAAAAGAGGACAGAGAATTCAACACCCGATGTACCAAGGTAACTGGTGTGCTGATCATGGACAACAGTTTTGGGGAACTGTGGGGACAAACGGCTAACGGAGTTCCTAAGATAATGGATGGAGTGGGAAGACAGGGAGACTATAAACAACTCTTTCAAGTGTAGCTATAAAGGAAAGCTGAGAAATGGGGCAATGGCTGGAAGGAATCACAGGGATAGCAAGGGACTCTCAGATGGGCACTGTTATAAGCCCATTTAATGCTGATGGGGGTGGTCCCCGGTGCTGCTTTCTCTACAGTACCCCCTGAGCCCCTGCTAAATTAGGCCCCTTTTAAGAAAGCTCTACAAGAGTTAAGAAAAGGCTCTGTAAAGGAGGCAGAGCTACTCTGAATTCTGGCTGTTCATTCACTGGGCAAAATTTACTGTATGCCAACAGCAGGTAAGACTGTCAAGGCCCTTATTCTTACAGGGCTTCACTTTAACAGGCACTACGTACAAGCAAGCAGGAAACAATACTGTCATCAACGAACGCTCACGCTTTGTGGAGGTACAGGTTGCTCCAGAAGCATAACAGAAGAAGCATCTAAGAATGGCTTGGTTTATCAGGGAAGGCTACTGAGAGAAAGTACAGACTGCCTGAAGGTCAAGGACAGAAGAGGAGAAGCAAGCAGGAGGAAATCAAAACTTGTAGCACACCGTAAATTAGTTTGGACTTACCTGGGGCAGTGGGGGAGGGGGATCCACTAAGGTATTTTGTTTTAAGCTTATTTACTCATTTTGAGAGAGACAGAGACCGCGCCAGCAGGGAAGGGGCAGAGAGAGGGAGAGAGAAAATCCCAAGCAGGCTCCACACTGTCAGTGCACAGCCCGACTCGAGGCTCAAACTCACTAACCGTGAGATCATGACCTGAGCCAAAACAGGAGTCACATGTTTAACCGACTGAGCCACCCAGGCGCCCCCATTAAAGGTATGTTAAAGCAGGAGAGGGCCATTTGGAGATGTGGCTACAGTGTGGATAACGAGATTGGAGGCAGGAGACTGATCCTAAGGCAGGGACATTCGAAGGGAGAGGACGGGGCCTGAAACAGGGATGGGAATGAAAGGAAACAGCAGACACAGGAGAGTGGCCAGGCTGTGGACAAGAGGCCTGTCAAAAGACCTGGTGACCACCAGGATGTGGGGGAGGGGAGCTAAAAAGGCCAAGTGTTTCCAGCTCTGTGAACACAAGGTGTTCGCACAAGCTCACCTGCTCAGTCCTAGTCCCCCCACCCCCCACCCCGGCGTTGCCCTAGGAATGTCAGTCTTACCCTCACCCATCCGTCCACCACTACATTTACTGCCTGTCTCCCCACAGACCAGCCTGCTCTCCCCCAAGACAAACTCCCATCAATCCCCCAAGTTCTCCACATACTGGGACACACCAGTCATTTTATGTTGGTAGGAACTAACACCCTTTCCAAATACATTTTCAACAGCACACTGCTAAAAATGTCAAATATAAGAACAGAAAATGAAAACAACATCTCTAAGGCTTAGAAATTTTAGGGTTCATTTTAAGTCAAAATCTGTGGCTTCTTTTATGGGGGGGGGGGGAAGGATTCCTTCCCTGTGACTGGTAAACAATTCCAGACTTACAACTGTCCAAAGTAATAAGAAGCAAAACATGCAGAGCCCTATTTATTAACTAGTAAGGCCCACACCAACGTGTGTCCACGCACTCGATGAGGTCTGCTGAGTTTTAAAAATAAAGGAAGGTTTGGGAAACACAAGGAAGAGTCTGGACTGTTTGCTCAGTACACAGACCACTTGCTGGGGACAATGCAGAACATTCAGGAGAGGCTTTACCCTATTAAGGAACCAATTGCACTCTGACCAGCTATTCCACAAACAGGTAAATATTAAGTACTTTTCTTCATAGGACCTAGTGTTATATGAGGAATAAAGACCTGTCTCCAAGTACTGAAGGAGAGAGGGCAGTCGGATTTTCTTTTTTAATTCTGCCACTAAAGGCAGTGACATTCTTTAGTGTTCAAACAAGACTTACTTAGCAAATCTGCTATCAGCATGTAGAACTTAGTCAACCTATCTGTTCTTGCTTCATAAAATGCCACAGGAAATTATAATCTTTTATGAATGTCATCACCTCCAACAGTGCTAATAAAGTGGTTTAAAAGGCATCCAAAATATTTTGTTGCGTTTTTTTCTCTACAAATTTTTTTTATTTATTTGAGAGAAAAACAGATTGTGCAAGCAGGGGAGGGGGAGAGAGAGTGAGTGAGAGAGAGACAGAGACTGAGAATCCCAAGCAGGTTCTGCACCAGCAGCACAGAGCCCGATGCAGGGGCTCGATCCCGTGAACTGTGAGATCGTGACCTGAGCCAAAACCAAGAGTCAGACGCTTAACTAACTGAGCGTCTACCCAGGCGGGTACCTATGAATGTTCTCGAAAGAGTCACAAGGCTCTATTGAAATTTGCCTGTCTGGGTCACTATGAGCAATTCTTAGCAAGCATGTATCTGCCACGTACCAGATCAGAAGACACAACTCCCTCATTTCTATCATCAACAGTCTCAATATGGTTGCTCAACTGCCAAGAGCACAGAGCCACCAGCCTTTCTGACTGACTTTCAATCCTCGCCTCTCTCTGAATTCTTCCATCATGGAGGGCCTAGAATGTTAATCCTCAGAAGGGATGATAAAAAAGAAAATTTTGTGTGGAGAAACACAAAGAATAAACTAGGAAGTTAATTTCTAACAAAAAACAAGAACGCTTTTTTTTCACTCTGCACACTTTTCATGCTGATGTATAAAATCAAAGGTGTTTGGTATTTCAAGTAAACTCTTAACTGAAGTGCAAAACAAACGATTTAAGTGTGTAAATCAGAAGCATTTAGCTAAATAAAATGTTTACAAAGTCAATACTGATGCCCACAGTCCACAGCTCACCCCACAGCTCAGGGGTGGACTAGCACCACCGTCCCAGAAGCCTTCTGGCACCAGAGATTTGTTTTGATGGTTTTGAACTTCATAAATTATTTATAAATGTGATCATATAGTACATTTCATTTTATTTTAACCAGGGAATAATTTTATTTTTAACAAAGAAGGTCTTTAAAAATACTTTTAAGGGAAGGTGGGATGTGGAGGCTCAGTTCACCGTTATTAAATTCAGGCAGCCTTGGGGCACCTGGGCGGTTCAGTGGGTTAAGCATCGGACTCCTGATTTCAGGTCATAACCTCAGGGTCCGGAGAGCAAGCCCTGCATCAGGCTCTGCACTGACAGCACCGAGCCGGCTTGGGATTATCTCTCCCTCTCTATCTCTGCCCCTCCCTGGCTCACGCCCCACTCCTCCCCCTCAATAAATACGGCTAAAAAATAAAAATAAAAAATTAATTAATACAGGCAGGCTTTTCGCTGTTAACCCTTTACAGTTCTTGGGGGATTCTCAGAAGGGCATTCCAAGGAGATTTACAGTATCTGTGATTTACAGTAACTGGTGATACATACCCGAACAAGTCCAACTTCGAAGCTTACCTTCCGCAGAATCTCTCATATTTGCAGAAGCAGAATCTGGCTCGCTTGTCTTCAGGGGTGTGTCTTCAGCTTTGTTTGCTTTGTTTTTACTTTCCTGGGATTTTTTCTTCCCTAAAACACAATATTTATTTGTTTACTTACTATTACCCTGAATTCTTGAAAAAGACAATTACTAATCCAATGACAGCAAACTGTATACTTCTGGACAATTATCACATCGGATTTCTAAAGAAATGAACAGATGATGAATATGAATACGTGTAAATCATGTCAGAGAAGAAAAAGAAACCCAAAACCCTGTATTTTTGAGACTCCTCAAACTAATAAATCATCTATTCGAGAAAACGTAACAATATTGATGTCAGAGGAAAACTGGATACTAACACTGAGTTTCAGTACCACACAAATAACAGGGACTGGCAAAAGTCTGATTGGTGCAAGAAGCACTTTAGGGGAAGACAATATGGTATAACTTGGGTCCCTTTTAGTTGAGATAAGCTTGTCCATAATTGTGAAAGTGAAGCAAGAGAAGCAGACTCTGTTGGACTACAAAGGATCCGTGTGTGCAACAGCTCAGATATCACATGCAGAGGAATTATGAAGAATTCACTGTCAGGACAGCAGGAATTCTGAGGGTCCCCAGGGACCCAACTCCAAGTTCAGTACGATTCAGGATTTCATTAACAACTGCAAAAATGGAATTCAGGAAACACCCACTGCATTCCAACCGACAGCACAGTTCAGAAGGGAAGATTAAAAAGCAACACAGTTCGGACAAGCTGGAACGAGCTCAGGTCACTAGACAGTCCACAGGGACGAGCCCTTCTCTAGAAAAGTACGAATGCTGAAGGTTTGGAAGCTCCGTCTCTTTGGGATTTGGCCAGAATTTGTGGCCCTTTGTTTCTGTTTTTTCAACTCTAAGGTTCTTTTTTCCTGGTAGCTCTTGGGTTTGTAGTTTTCAGAGTCAGAACAGGCTCATCTTCGTCTTCCCCAAACCCCTCCTTCTCCTTCAGCAGCACTCGCCCACTGGGCCTGGCAGACCTGTCCTTTCCTCTCGCAAAACAAGCCTCCCACCACCTCCATCTCTGAATTACTAAAATGACAAACCGGAACGCACTCGCTCACTGCTCCTGGAAAACGGTGTTCTCCATAACAGAACTTCACTACAGAGAAGCCCAGTTAACTAAAATATAGACAACAGATAAAAATGAGGTGAGACGCACAAATAACACTGAACAGTTCAGAACGTAAAAATGGAAGCATCGATGATAGCAACAAGCACATAGGAATCCTCAAAAAGCACCACCAGATTCTGACAGATATTTAAGAGATGAAACAAAGAGGAAAAAAGTACAAAATACTTCATAATCAGCCATTTAATTTGTCAGTCTTAAAAAGCAAACTCTAAAGTACTATTTTAGGGGCGCATAGGTGGCTAAATGAGTCAAGGTTAAACGCCCGACTTCTGCTCAGGTCACGATCTCGCAGTTCCTGAGTTCCAGCCCTGCAGCGACTCTGTACTGGAGCCGGCTTCAGATTCTATGTCTGTCTGTCTGTCTGTCTGTCTGTCTCTCTCTCTCTCTGCCCCTCCCCCATTCGCACTCTGTCTCTCTCTCTCTCAAAAACAGATATAAAAAAATGTTTAAATACCATTTTAAATCCCTAATTCTTTAAGCCCATTTAAAAAAAAAAAAAAACTGATGCATTCTGCAACTATGTTAAAGAGTTTGCCCAAATAAATTCCTGCTAACATGTCCATCCCTCATTTCCAAAGGCATCTAAAATGGACCTCGGGACACAAGCAAGCACTTTACTGGAACCACACTCTGGTGGCAACAGAAGCCAAGAGCCTGCAGGCGGAAAGATTATAAACCAATCCCCTGGAAAGGGCAAGGACATGAAAACACCTTTTCACACTAAAAGAGGTAACCTCCTCTTTCAATTCTTTCTCCTTTTGCCACCTTAACAGCACTGAGCTTAAATCTGTGATGACAAGGTTCTTGAGGAATCCAGCTGTGCTTTAGGAAGTTTGGATTCGATCTACTTTCAGCTAGTTTTCTTATCCTCACGATGACCTATGCCCTTCCCTGTGTGTGATACCCAGTGCAGATCAGATTACCGGTAGCAAACAATACAAATATAAATGATCACTGGCTGCTAACATAACTGCCCCAATGCTGCAGTTCATGTCTGCTGAGAACCACGTAAAGGACTCCTGGTGCCCTAGGATGCTTAATTCTGAAGTTTTATTCAGTAAAGTTTTTCCCTGGACCAAAACCACAAAGTTGCTGTAAGACATCATCAGCACCACCTCATGTATCCCAAACAGCCCAAGAAATGACCCTTTCTTACCTCTAACTTTCTACTTCGAATAGGTATGGGCTTTTGAAATAAGTAAAAATGGAGGTATAGTGTAAATTGTGCCTGTTATGCATATATATTTCTTAAAAAGTCACACCGTGAAATTTAATAGCAAAACAGATGTCAACCTGTTGTAATACAATCCCTTACAGAAGCAATTCAAAGTTTTTCTGCAACCTCTCAAATGCTATACAAAGCTGGTTAGCAGGCCATACAAAAAACTGGCCTATATGTAAACAGTATTAAATAAGTGAAGTTTCTAGATATAACTTACAATAAAACAGCACAACTTTAATAATATCATTCACTAATACATATTCACACTGAAATCATGTAACTGCCTGCTACGTAAAAGTACTCTTTTAAGTTTTATTCCCTGCCTAAAAGAATAGGAAAACATCTAGCTGATACTGAACGTCAAGGTCTACTTCTGGACTCTCCAAACCTAATTAGTGAGAAGTGCCCCACCCCCCTCCCCCCACTTCCAGGCACCCTCTTTAAAAAACAAGACCAGGAAGCCCTTGATCCCCCGTGAAGAGAAACCATTTGAAGTAGGGACATCTGCATCCTATTCAGATGGTCACAGGCTGCCTGGGCGTCCCGCGAATGATCCTCTCGGTCGTGGGGCTGTGTGATGCACTGAAGGAAGGACGTTGAGCAGCATCCACTCACTAGACGCCAGCAGCACCTCCACTTTTAACTGTTGACAGGCAGATCCCCAGGCATGGCCAAATGTCTGGGGAGGTCTCCCCAGGTGAAGAACCACTGGGCTGAACCAATACAGGCCACTAAAGACACAACGGGGGCTCTGCAGTCTATATAGTTAAGAATTTTAAAAGTATCTGAAGAATTGCAAAAAGCAAAGTACGGGACAATTGAACTTCCCTCCAAAGTGACTTCAGTGAATGCTGACACTTAGTTTTTCAGGGACATGAGTCTATCATGAATCTAAGAGATGACTCATGACACTGATATTACCTGACACATGAAATGATTCTCACGATCTTAATCGGAACCATCTAACACCCAAGTTACTTCCCATTAGGATTGTACACTGGAGATGGAAGAGACTGTATCGAAACCACCTGTCCTACCTGCCATTTTGAGAGAAAGTGAAAGCCAGGGCCCACGGGGAACTAATCAGTCCACGAGAGAACAGAAAGTAGGACCCAGGTGTCCCGACTCACACTTAGGTATGCTTGGTGTCACTCACAAAGCCAAATACTGCAATGGGAACAGAGGAACAGGTGGTGGAACCTTCTACGTTTCCTTAGATAAGCAATCCCCCCCCCCATACTTGGTTTCTGTTCTATTTGTAATCAAATTTAAAAACAAAAACAAGCCTATAACCAAAAACAACCTGTAATGACTCTTACAAAGGGGAGCGGGGGCTTGTTAGTGTCTGGGAGGCGGGACGTGCCTCTAGCACTGGTCCGGCAGAGCCCACTGGGAGCCTGGTAAGCACACGTGTGCACTTACCATCGGGTTCCTGAAGGGTCCTACATAGAAGCTACTGCCAGCTGCGTGTTCCACTTGGTCTAAACAAGAAAGATACAGGAATGAAACACAAGGAAAGTGAAATGGAAACGACAACGAAGAACATAATGAAGGACAGGACAAACTTTATGTATATAAGGAAAAGAAATGCACACCAAGTTATGAAGAAAACTAAATGAAACAGAAGGAAATGAGCAGTTACCTACCGAATCAAAGTTCTCACGCACACACAAAATAAAAAATAAATGAATCTTTAACTGTGATCTCAGCTGCTGACAGGAGGGCTCACTCGGCATACTTACTCTTATGCCTCTGCCACACCTGTGTCGCAAAACAGATGCTCTTACCGCTGACGGCACCATTCTGCCAGAGACCCCGAAGTCCCAATCATGCCGCTCATCTTACAGTTACCCAAGGACCAAAGCCGTGAAGTCATCTGCCCAAGGTCATGTAACTAAATCAGCTCTAGAGCCAGAATTAAAACCTGAGGATGACGACGCTAAAAGTGTTCCTTCTACTACGAAAAGTGTTATTTCTTAAGACCTGTAATGGCACAATCAATACCATAGTCTTTAGAAAGCACTCTTTCTATGCGTTGTCTCACTTGGTTTCAAGGGCAAATGAAAGAAAAAAGTGGTAGAGACATTCACTGCATTTATGGGAAAGGAACAGCAATCAAACTGGAATGCAGATTATTTTCCCCATTTCAACTGTATCTTATGCCAGAAACACTTATAAGTCAACAGCCCAGAAGCTCAATCTAAGCAAGTATGATTCACCGTAACAGAACTGGGTTTTCTAGTGAAATAGCTACTGTAGAGAGAAAACCAACAGTCATAATGACTACTCTTTAAAGATAATGTCTAGCATTATACCTCTGATGCCTGGATGCAAGTTGCAAAACCAGAATTGCCTAAGGCATCACATAAATAATTTAACCTAGGTCTGGACTGTGTTCTACTAGTCTAATAAAACTGGTCAAACACTAGGAAAATCTAGAGAATAATGTTTCACTTAAAAATGTGCAGGCATCAGAGAAAACACAAAATTCTAGAAGGCATGCTCAGGTTACATTAAAAATTCATCACAACAGTGAAGGCTCACGAATTTCGTGATTTAAGTGAATTAAATTTAGAGCCATATGTAACTCTACATGTGCTGCCTCCTCACTGGGAGCTACCCAACTCCTACGTATAATATCAGAATTCAGTACTGGCGCACAGAAGCCGGTCTATCTGATCTTTGTTGAGGGAGCTCACCACCTTACTCAGATACACAGCTGATTCCGCACCAGGCGAGGCCCCGTCTCTGAGCTCTTACCATGAAAGGTCATGGAGAACATGAGCTGCCCCGAACTGGAGCCACCACGGACTCCCCGAAGGACTCCCCAAAGGACGGGCTGTGCCCGTCCTGCCTCTCTCTGGTGCCTCACCTCTCGCTCAGCCCTTCATCTCAGCAAATGAGCCTTCGTCCTCTCCCCTCCACTGAAGATCCACTCTCCACGGTTCCCCCTGATCTCATAATTACAAAACCCGAAATCTCTTTAGGCTTCATTTGCCTCAAGTTCCCCCTTTTGTGTCTGACAGTTTCGTGGGTCTTACATTCTTTAGATTCCTCTCCCCAGCCTTATGACACCACCATTTACGTACGATCTCCTTTTGTGACCACTTTTTTTGCAGAATCTTCCTCTTCTTCCTGCCCTCAGACAAGTGGGTCCCTTATAGGAAATCTGAAGATCGGGGGCTTTCGTACAAGGCTGGAGAAAGGCTTCAACAAAGTATTCAGCTGAGCGGAGGGTACAGATCTTAGAGAACAGAACAGACATGGAATAACGGAAATAATGGCTATGTTAAAAGGTAAGGAAGAAGAACCCTAAGATTTGACACAGAAGGAGCCTTTAAAGCTGATCTTAGTCTGCTCCCCAAACTCCACAAAAATGCTTCTCAAAGCTTTATCTCATTGTATGAATTGCCTAAAATCTCAGAGCAAGTTGGCAGCAAAACTGGGATTTTTATTCCCACCCAATTCACTAATCTGTCTCCTGTGTTCCAGAAGCCTTACTATGAGTAATACTTTCTGGGTCCTAATTTTTTCACCCTAAGAAAGATAATGGTGCACCTGGGTGGCTCAGTTGAGCGTCCAACTCTTGATTTCAGCTCAGGTCATGATCCCAGGGTCGTGGGATCGAGCCCCACATCGGGCTCCACAATAAGTGTGGAGCCTGCTTAAGACAGTCTGTCTGTCTGTCTGTCTGTCTCTCTCTCTCTCCCTCCCTCTTTCTCTCTCCCTCCCTCCCTCCCTCTGCCCCCTCCCCTGTTCACGCTCTAGAATAAAATAATAAAATAAAAAAGAAAGATAATAGTGCCATGTTCATTGCAAGCTACATTGAGAACTTTATCATAAAACTATAAAGTCAGTATACAGCTTTTCAAATTTTTGAAAGGCAAGGGTGTGGCTTCCATGGCAGCAGGCTGGCCTGGCACTGACAGCAACTCTCAGAACACCTGCTGTAGAGGTAAATCAGAGTTCACGGGCAAGGTAAAACACTTGCTTGGAAAAAAGCATAAATTTCAGGGGCGCCCGGCTGCCTCAGGCAGTAGGGCATGCGACTCTTGATCTCAGGGTCCTGAGTTCAGTCCCACGCCGGTCGTGGAGACTACTTAAAACATTTTTTTTTTTTTTACTTAAAAGGCATAAAGTTCATGTTAAATGACTTCTTTATAGGATCAAAAGAAACACACACACACACACACACACACACACACACACTCACGAACTCTAACAGACCACGCAGTGAGGACGGGGCATCAAAGGTAACAGCCAAGTCGTGGGCTGAAAGAATGGCCAAAACGTGCCATGTGAGCTGGTAACGGGAGGCAGGGAGTCAGACCCCCAGCCCTTGTTTTCTATCTGGGGGTAGTTAACCCTCTACAGTTGGTGTGATGGGTACAGAGGACACAAGCCAGAAACACATATGACAGTCCGTGTTCCACAAGGAATCAGCAGTCCGTTTAGACCACTGTAACATAT
Organism: Acinonyx jubatus; assembly: GCF_027475565.1. Lineage (NCBI taxonomy): Eukaryota > Metazoa > Chordata > Mammalia > Carnivora > Felidae > Acinonyx > Acinonyx jubatus. The sequence continues at coordinate 9,666,007 of NC_069381.1, read as the reverse complement.
GCTTAAAAAAGAAAACAAGAAGATAATGAATGACTCAGTAACCTGGACGTCCACGGAAGTCACAATCTGGGCAACAGGGAAGCTGCGCAGCAGGACCAAAGTGAGAGCAGGGCCTCCAAGACCACAGCCAGAAAGGCACCCGCAAAGGTCGGCCAAGCTGCACACGGGTCGGGGTGTGTCCATCAGATGGTCAGGGTGAACGTTACAGCTTGCCCAAGGGGGTCTCAGGGGGAAACCGAGCTACTGGGGGCCTAGCCCTGCTGCCCCACGGTGTTTTGGGCAGAACGCTCTGAAGTGGCAAGATGCTGTGCAGCAACTGGTTTTTATGAAATATGCTCTCCATTTTCTATACATTTCTTTCATATTTAAAGTAACTTGAAATGTACCTGACACTAAAAAAAATTCTGTTAAGCAGCTCGGGCACAATTTCAACCTTTTCCTGGAGTTAAGCTCTCCAAGAGCTGTCTGTAATCCCAGAGGCAAATTACGAAAATAAAACCTCTCTGGTTTTAAATTGCTCATAGTATTAAAACAGGGCTCTAGGCTTTGCTTCCAACAGAAACAATGGAAAAGTTCTGGATTTTTCAGTGCTGCAGATCCCGGTGTAAATTCCTGGGATGCTTGTGTCGCGCCGGGGGGGGGGGGGGGGGGGGGGTGCGCACAGCCTCTGCCCCTGTGGAGGGTCCAGCCAGCAACTCTTCCAAGTGCCAGGCTGATGGCAGTAGCAGCAAGGATCACATCTGAAGGGAGCTTTGAATTTCTCTAAAAAAGGCTTTTAGTGGCTTTGACTGGATAAATCCAAATACCAGAAGAGGCTCCCCAAATAAACTTTAATAAATTCAAATTAAGAAAGCATTAAATTTCCTTATACTGTTCGGAACCTCAAAGTCTTGTGGCATGAACAAAATGAGTCTAGAGACTAACCAAATACCCCTGAAACTTAAACAAGCTGCCAGCCTGTTTTTCTTTATAATTATTTTAATTTCTAGGGTTCTTCTCAAGGATCTTCAGTAGCTTTTATTTTACAGGGAGAAAATGTATCTAAAGTCTGAAAACCTTGCATATAAAAAGTGAATGGGCAACTACAAAGTAAAAACCTTAAATTCAAGTGTCAGTCCCCGGAGGCCACACAAACAGGACTGGGAACTAGGTAGGGAGGTGGTGACGACATGAGCCTGGCAACTGGTAAAACAGAGCGCACAGCCACACCCTCAAGAACTGGTTATCCTCAGCTAAAAGGAAAGTCATTTATGATAAATTTTACAATTCTATATCCGGATGAATTAACTGCGCCATTTAGATTAAAAATACTTTCAGGAAATAAAATCTAGATATAAATCTGAAAGAAGACACAATTACCACACTTAAGATAATTCTCTAGATTTGTTTACAGAAATGTTTACAGGAACAATGATCAAGCCACAGCACTAATTAATCAAATCAGGCTACAATGTATCCACAGATGTAAACCAAGAAGATTAGGATGCTGGCAGGTGGCTCCCAGCAATGAGACTATTGGTGAAGGTAGGAGACCTGTTTATGTGTTCATATTTTCTAACTTTTCTAGATGAACATTTGGTTCTATTATGCAAAAAATAAATGAATACATTATTTTTGAAAGAAATGACTAACAAAGGCAAAATTAATGAGGCAACTGAAAAATGGCCACTATGGATTGAGATTAATATATGCCATTTATACCCATACAATTTGGAAAAGGTCTCAACTGTCCACTCTGTCTACACGGCAGGAAGTACTGAAGTGCTCCTCTGTTCTCTATCTCCTACCTGTACACCTGCTGTTAAGGGTCCAGAAAACAAGCACTAGCTCCAGAAACACCAAATCCACAACAGACGCACATTTAAAGGGGGTGTAGTCACAAGAGACATCATTCAACAGACGACACTGCGTAAGCATTCAAACTGCCACTGCTAACCTTCTGGTGGGTCTTCAACTCTTTTCCCTGTGCATCACATTGCTTCAAACAAAAATTTAATATCCCTCCTCCTTTTGAGCAGCCACATACCTTGTATTCTTTTTCTTGTTTATGTCTTTTTTATGTTTACTCGGTTATGATACCCATCTTCATGGTTATGACACCCATCTTTATTTAAACCAAAAAGCTAATTTAAATAATCGTGTTGAGTGCCTCCCAGGTGTAAGCGAAGGGTCAATGTTTTGGCAGTCAGCCATGATAATCATGAGCGTATGGTTTCCTGGCTTTTATATTGCTTCTCCTAAAAGTGCAAAATTCATATGCCACGTTTTGATAGAGGTTTAAGAAACAGGTTATGAAAATAAGACCATTTACAGAGATACTAAACTACTCCTCACTTAGATCTACCGTGAGACATTTTATTCGGGTATAGTTCTTAAGACTATTCATCACTACAGCGGAGCAATCTCATTCCCTTCTTTCCAAGACCTCAACTGTCTTCTGGCCTCCGCCACACCTGCAGATGTGCCTCTATCAGAGCTTGTGAACGGACACATCATCACTCCACCGGAGCAGAGCCTGGACCTCTGGAGGCTCATGCATGTGCACCAACTAGCACAAATCTGCCTACTCGGAGAACTCAAAATGCTGTCTTTTAGAGATTCACAAGCAGAGAAGGAACTAACATGTATTCTCCTCATAAATTATGGTCACAAATTACATTTAAGTTCAAGATTTTTTTCTCCTAAGATCTGCACCTAAAAACAAAATCCCACTAACCAGCCTATTTGACAACACATCTCGCACTCAGATGCACTAGCATGTATCAGACTACTGTTCAAATTTAGCTCAATTCTTGCAAGATTAGAATTTTTTCCTTGACATACTTTGTAAGGTTTCTGGAACCATGGTGAAGCACAAGTATTTGGATTTTTTTCCTGGGTGCTTATTATCTACAAAGCACTTTGTTAAGAGCTATATAGGGTGGGTGGGTGTATGTGTGTGTATAACTTAAAATTGAAGTTATGCCCAACTCTGTGAAAAGCCAAGCCCCTTTGCAGAAAGGCTCTACCTAATGTCAACAAGAAGCAAATTTTGAACGGAAGAGATGTTCAAGAGAATCTGAATCTCATTAAAAATAAAAACAAGGGAGGGGAAGGGAAGAGAGAGGTAGGAAGAGGGAGAGCCAGAGAGGTGGGAGGGAGAGGGAAGGGGCAGAGAGAGACAGGGGAGGGGATGATGTAGATCGCCGGCCAGCCAGGTAAAGGGAAGACCCCTGGCGCAGCTGGGCCCTCCTCAGGAGTGCGGCCTGAGATGACAGCCTTTCAGACACACTAAAATCTTCTCAGGGCTGGTGTCCCAGGGTTAGGCCACATCATCCTGACTCGATGCTGCTTCTATCTTTTGCCAACACACGGGTAAAATAACGCCCCCAGGGAACAAAGAAGCTTGGGAGGAAGGGCTCACAGAAGACTAGGATTTTAAACGGCTGCCTCCCAGGCCGGTGCCCAAGGCAAGGAGAAAGGGCCTCCCTCTCACTCCAGTCACATTTCACCTGCTCCCAAAAGGTTCCTGTGCCCCCAAAGTCACACATCTTTCCTGCAGATGGTCTGACCCCAACTAATCTAAGACACTGGAATGGGCTCTCCTGTCCCTCCCCACTGTTGGGGTGGCACTCTGATTAAAACAGGTTCCTGAAGGGCACAAACTCACACAACTTGAAATCCACAAAACTAAAACGATATTGCACAGCCTTGGGCCATGATATGATTAAGGAGAAATACTCCTGGCTAAGGCAGACAGGAACAAACCATGGACACACTAGTGACCACTACCTGATACTGTCACCAGGAGGAGTAAATCTGACAATGCATAAAAAGAACGCTGCACAGTGCCTGACACAGACTCAATGGAACCAACTGTAAGGATTAGCCACAGGAGATTCTACTAAACAAATTTCAGAAACCCCACGCCCACAAGTCTAAATTGTCAGCATATGTTCCTTCTTAGGAAAACAATGACATTCTGCTTCCACTAACAATCCCGAATTCATCCATTTGTTTTGTTCATTTGTCCTATACAGTGATTCACACGATCCCACCCAGATATCACTATGGAAATGTGCGAGTCCGGATGAGGACAGAGGTTGAACGGAGTGCTTCAAACACTCACTAATGCTCCCATCAATATGCAGTAATGCTCCCACAGAAGCTGAAGGTACATTTCAGGTTTTTTTTTAACCTGTAACCTTGATTTTTTTATTGCTTCCAACCAACTGTCTAAACATACCAGCTCACTTCGTGGTTCTTAATCTTTTGGGAAAGAAACCTTAGACCCCTTTGAAAATCAGGCAACAGTGAAGGCCCCTCTTTCCAGGTGGTCACACAGAGACATAAATACACTTGGAGACCCAGAGACCTCTACGTCATCACCAAGTTCAGTTCTGAGTCTATGTGAACGTGCATATGGAGGGGTACACCTGTGTGATCCCTGAAAAATACCCCAACTCCTTAGACTATTCAAGAAAACTGCCGCAGAGAAAATCGGGGCATTTGTTTTCTTAAAACGGTCTTGTCGGTTTTACTGGTAACTTGTAAGAAAAGGACTCTTTCACATTTTTGTTTTTTCCTGACTGCACATCCAGAGAGATGTGAAGTGACAGATTTCCTAATCTGTCATGTGCAGCACGGAAATTGCTCCCGCACATTTACTTTCAAGGCGGTCTGATCATTTAATGTTTAAGGAAACGTATCCAAAATACACCCAAAATGTCAACCGCATGAAATTTGGTCCTAACAGTATGGTAGTCACGAGTGGTTACGACCACAGAGAGGTGACAGAAAAACGAGAAGAAAACAGCAAACACTTCATTTAGGCAACAAACATGTTTACTTTTGCCCAGGCAAACGCAACAAATCAAATTCCAGGAGTTATCTAATCCACCACTCTATGTAACCACAGGTGTCCCAGTTTGGGTAACTAGTTAAACAAGACAGCTTTTGAGAGAAAAGCGGGTCTCTAGCACATGAGGAGTTCTCCAGGGCCATGGTGTGTCCCCAGCTGCAGATCCAAATAACATCTTACCTCTTACCTGATTTTCAATCGACTTAATCCACTTCATGTCACCGAAGCAAAACAGATGGATTTCAATAAGCCACGTTAGAAGATACTGGAACTATTCCTTTATTTTTCGAAGTGCCGTGATAAGTCCAAGCACGGCAGAGTCACCACGGAGCTAATTGTACCAGTGCCCACCAATTAAGATGGGACCAAGGTCAGTGTGCAGGCATATTCCTATGAGGCTCTCACTTAATGCTCGCAGTGATCCCACAAGGCAGATCTTACCCCATTTTACCAACAAGTAAAGTGAAGATCAAAACATGTGGAGTAACGTGTCCAAAGTCATACTGCTATTAACAGGTGGAGCCAGGATATGAAGCCGGCCTCACGATTCCAAGGCCGTGTTCTGGCATGCCACAATGAAGTCCACGTGCTGTACATCTTCTGGAACTCAAAGGTATAGCTGGGTCAGCAATTTTTCCCTGCTCGCCTCCCCACAACAGACACACACGATTCAGGCTCATTTTAGCAGGTTACCCGTTTGCAAAGTATTGATCAAGCTGTATCTAATACAGAAGCAATAACGAAGCCCAAGCAGTACACTCATGTACTTTAGCACAGAAATTTAAGTTGGACATAGCACAACAATCAGTCACTATAAAAACAAAGTTTACCAATTCCATGCACTTCTGACAACTGCCCATGAGATTCAGAGGATCCTGTCTCTCTAAAACTGAAGAGGGTCAGAAAGTGTTTTAATTAAGCATCATTTTTTCTTGATTTTAATATATTCTACCCTCTACTGCAACCATAAATTGAATTCACCATGACACACAGACAGCAATTTCCATTTCTAAGGTTTCTTTTTTTTTTTTAATGTTTATTATTTTGACAGAGAGCAAACCAGTGAGCAGGGAAGGGGCAGAGAGAGTAGGGGGGGAGAGAAAGAATCCCAAGCAGGCTTGGAGCTGTCAGTGCAGAGCCCAATGCAGGGCTCAAACCCATGAACCATGAGATCCTGACCTGAGCTGAAATCAAGAGCCAGTTGCTTAACCAACTGAGCCACCCAGGTGCCCCCAATTTGCATTTTTTTAATCCTGAATTCTTTTTCTTAAGTTTATTTTGAGAGCGAGAGAGTGCACCCCAAAACTATAAATAGATACTAAGCTTCACACCCAAATTTGATCTTGTTATCAACTCCGTGATCACACGCAAGGAAGACTTTCTGTGACAATGTATTTAGCAGCTAATATAACTGCTAAAGACAAATTTGGCATTTTAAGCCCCCTGTTCAAAACTCCAAGATTGATTTATAGTTACTCCCTTTTATTATTTGTTTTGAATGCCAGTGAGAGAGACACTCTAATTTTGACCCCATTGCTAAACCTACAAAAATTACAATCCACAATATGTAACTACACGAGGAGAGTTCCGGAGAGTTCCGTGTGTAAAAGATCAGAGCTGCGGCTAACCAGCGCCACGCTGCCCACAGCATAAACCCCGGGCAGCATAAACCTGGTAGAGATGAATGTGAGACTTTGGTCTACACTAATGCCAACATTATTAGGCTCACAGAGAAGGTACCAGAGGCAGGGGGTGGAGGTAGAAGCCCTCAGCCCTCACAGGGATCCTCAGACGTTCTGCCTAAAACCAGCAGTCGCTTGACTGCACAGAGAAACAGGGTCTAAAGATCTTATATGTTAAAAGCAAAAATACAGCCAACAGAACCAGAAAGGGCATACTCTCCACCTCAAACTGGCAAGAGAATGAAATCTGAACCTAAGAAGCCAAACGGTAGGAAAAAAATAACAGAAGGCACAGGAACTGCATTGTTGCCCGTTCCAAACTGTATCGCCACTTCAAACACTGCACGATTGGTTTTGGGGTTCTAAACACCGGTGAACAAAACAAACCAGTCTGTCTTCATTTTTGTGGCAGGTGGTGTCTCAGGAAACCTACAAAAGACTGCAGCAATAGGAAGGATTAGAAGGACAAGGGGAAAGACTGTCACTGCAGCTTTAACAGAAGGGGGGGGGGGGGGGGGAGGCATTTTAGCCTAAGTAGGCATCCACTGGTTTTCTTTTTAACCAAAGCAAAGATAATCCTCTGCAACTACACATAACTGGTGTCACACATTTAATTTATTAAACCCAGCAAATTAGGTTTGGACCATTCAGACACTGATTAAATTAATCAAAGCCTGTAAGCGAAAGTTTTTAAAGTACTGAATTTGCAAGGAATTTAGATATCATAATCTTATTTTAGAAACTGGTATTTTTATATACCACACACACACAGTATCATGATTTTATCATTACAATAAGTCTCTAACCTCTGAAACTAGTCAAAGATTCTGTCTGTCTGTTCCCCTCTCTCTCTGCCCCTCCCCTGCTCGCATGCTCTCTCAAAAGTAAATAAACATATAAAAAATAAAAAAATAAAATATATTAAAACAGGGGCGCCTGGGTGGCTCAGTCAGTTAAGCGTCCAACTTCGGCTCAGGTCATGATCTCACGGTCCGTGGGTTCGAGCCCCGTGTCGGGCTCTGTGCTGACAGCTCAGAGCCTGGAGCCCGTTTCAGATTCTGTGTCTCCCTCTCTCTCTGCCCTTCCCCTGTTCATGCTTTGTCTCTCTCTGTCTCAAAAATAAATAAACATTAAATATATATATATATATATATATATATATAAACATAATACTTAAAATAACTATACATGTACCAGCTTATTATGAAAATTTCCATCAAAATTTTTTTTTAAATTTCAGGGTCCGTGGCTACAAAAAAATGGGAAGTGGAAATAGATACAACAGATGCTTCAGAAGGCTGGGAATTTTCTAGTCTCTTACCCATAGCCCTTCAAGACGTTTAATAACCCTTCTTAATATATGTGCCAAGTTTTAACCTTTTAAAACAAAGGTGCCTCCTAACTTAGAGAAAAAAAGGACAGAACAGAAAGGAAAATGCCTTTGGAAAATGAAAGCACAGATTACAAAGCGGAGGTTTTGTCCAGTTTACCATGTGTGTCTGAGGCGTGGGGGTGGGGTGTTAAGGATTAAAGACTAAATCTTGGGGCACCCAGTGGCTCAGTTAATTAAATTATCGACTCTTGATTTTGGCTTAGGTCATGATCTCACAGTTCATGAGATCAAGCCCCAAGTTGGGCTCTGTGCTGACAGTGCAGAGCCTGCTTGGGATTCTGTCTCCCTTTCTCTCTGCCCCTCCCCAGCTCGCTCTCTCAAAAATAAAGAAACGTTTTTTTAAAAAGACCAAATCTTTAAGGACAGAGTAAATACTCTTATTAAAAGTTTCAGGTAAGGTCACCTGGGTGGCTCAGTCAGTTAAGCATCTGAGTCTTGATTTAGGTTCAGGTCATGATCTCACAGTTCACGGGATCGAGCCCCGCACTGGACTTTGCGCTGGCAGCACGGAGTCCGCTTGGGAATTCTCTCTCTTTCTCTCTGCCCCTTCCCTGCTCACGCTCATTCATTCTCAAAATAAATAAACTTCAAAAACAAGTTCAGGTAGAAAAGGCTGTATTACATTTTGTTACAAACTCAAGAAGTTTCAAAATTCTTACATATACGCATACATGTTCCAAAGACTCTGCGGTGGAATAATTACAATTAAGAAACCACCCCCTGCCCCTCGTTAGGAAAATTCAAGAGTGCACAAGGACAGGTTAGGGCAACTCCTTTCTCGCTGTTTCTTTTCATGCCTTTCCTCCTAAATGAGTCAAGCCACTAGAATGGGAACAGCAAACAAAGTCTCTTAACAAAGTGCTGCTTCAAACAGTTCAAATGAGCTCCTCTTAATAAATAAAAAAGCTACTACCCCCTCCACCCCAATAAACACTTTGACAAAACAAAACAAAAAAAATAAATAAAACAAAGTCCCTCTCTTTTGTTGGTGTCACATCGTAAGAGTGAAAGAAACTAACAATAAGCATGATTTAACCCCACAACAAATCAGAACTGCACTTGCCATCAGTTTCTAGATTTAATTTTTGGAGTGTACGTAAATTAAAACATGTTAATGATCCAGAACACTCAGCTTAAGAAAACTTTTTAAAAATTATATTGTATTCAGTTTAAGAGCCCATCATTCTCCACAAAAGCACACTGGTCCAAGAAGAAAGCAGAACAACACATCATCATCTTGAAATCACCAATAAGACGAAGTGAAAAGAGCTCCTCCCTGCCCACCGTCCACACTGCGCAGGGACCTAGGCCAAGGCAATGTCTCTCTCTGTTCTTGTGGTTTCTAAAATGACTTCAAAAACAATGTACAACTTAAGAAAAATGGAATGAATCCCATTCATCTGAAGCCCAAACCAACAAATGCCATTAAAAAAACACTTAACAAACAACAGCTAACAAGGGACAAAAACGTAATGTTAGGGTTTTTAAAAACTGTTTGTTTGAGGTGCTCAAAGGAACACAATAAATCTCTTCAATCCATAAACCCCCAAAGCAAAAATAACTGAAGGCATTAGTTCTCACCATAAGGTAGCTTTCTAATACCAAAGGCTTCACTTAATCACACTGCCTGATTATTCAGGATTAAAGTGGGCAATTCTACAGTGAGTAGTGAAAATACATCCTGGCTAATTAGTAAAGCCTTATAAAACACTGCTACTTATTCAGTATAGCTGTCCCACTCAGGAACACTATGAATAAACACTGGATTTAGGCAAGACAGAGCCAAATATTGTAGGAGCCACGTGAACTTGGGCCAACCACATAACCCCCGCCCCAAGCACCAGTTCCCTCATCTACAGAAAAGGATCCACTCCTTGCCGCGCTACTGGGAGCATCAGCAATGCTGTCTACGGAGCACCAAGCACAGGGCCAGGCACGTGTGACACACACTCACGGAGTCACTGCCGTCACTCCCGCCATTAACAGAAAGCAGCGACTCGACACATAACGACGGGATGCGCAGGTTAAATGTCAAATCACGAGATAGGTCCGAATCAAAATACATCAGAAGGAATGAATTCCAGCCAAGAACCCTTGTAAGGTCTGACCGTGTTTGAATCGGAGTGGCAATAACGAGAAACGGCTGCTTTCAGTATTCATTCATCTTTTTTACTTTGAGAAACAACGGTAGTGTTTTCAAGTAACTCTTCCTTCTCCATTCAGATTCCCTAAACTGTGTCAACCAGCTTATTAACATCAATCAAATCAAACTTTAGAACTCTCCTTGGCAGCATGTAAAACGTGAACAGACAGCGTGAGTGCCACGCGAGCACGCCAGCCTATCTGAAACCAACACGGGCAAACACTTCTTCCAGCCTAAGGTTGTCTGGAGAACTACTAACGTTTAACCTGCATCACGGTGTCCTTGGAGTATTTACCCAATTCCTCACTTCTTCACAGGCAACTTCACATATACAACTATAGTCCCTTCTGTAATTCTACTAAGCGCATGTGTGCAATAGCCCCTCTGTAAACCAGAACACGAAACCACCTAGTTCAGAAAGGAGGCACTCCATGAGTTTTAAAAACAACAATTCATCTGTAATTTAGAAAAAGAACCTAGTACTCCGATTTAGGGAAAGCACGGAAAATTGTTTTGTTTTTTTACTTTCAAATTACAACTAAATTTTTAGTATCAACTAAACTACTTTGAGCTCATTGCATTAAGGGTCTCATTTCTTTTTTCCTTTTAGAAAACTTAGTCATGATCAAATCTATCTTCTGGATCAGGGTAAATTTTACCTTCCAATTTATATATGGACAGGAGACCCAGAATAACAGCCTAAGTACACACGGAGCACAGCAGATTTCCTAATATGCTCAGTTATGATGTTTGAAGCAGTTTTTAATCATGGCATGTATTAGGATTTTTTCCAAGTTCATCCACTGAACTACAGTTGAAATGTGCAAAAGGCTTTGAAAAATTCTAGTTAATCCACTTAATTTCCCTATGAACAAGGTTATACATAGCAAACATGAAAGGTACAAAGCTACCGACCAATTTATTACCTAAATTTGGAGCAAATCCGTAGCAACAGAATTAGAAATTAAAAAAAAAAAAAAAAAAAGTCCTGTCTCCAACTATTGAAAAACTACCAAAACTGTATCAAGCTTTTAAAAAGAGGCCACCGTAGGGGCGCCTGGCTGGGTCACTTGGAACAGCATGCAATTCCTGACCTCGGGGTTGTTCAGTTCAAGTCCCACGTTGGCTGTACAGATTACTTCAAGATTAAAAAAGAAACTTTTTTTAATTAAAATTAAAAAATAAAGACAGGCCATGGGAACAGCAACATGGACCAACCTGGCACGCAACCATCAGAGATGGGACCCAACGCTCAGCAAAGGCATCACTCAGCCAAAGACAAGTGAGAGCCATCGTGGGGACCAACCAGGACACTGCTCACTTGGGTTCAACACGGCAGGCTTGCAAGCATTTAATGCTGAGGCCACATTTCCACAGGAAAGTCACCACCTCCAACTGCCCGTGCCCTACAAGCAAACAAGAACTACTACCAAGGAGTGCCCTTGAAGTAGGCACAGGACCTGCCCACCAGATGCCCACAAGGTTCAGGGCCCATCTGCCATCATCCTCAGGCACCACGGCCAGGCATCCATCATTCAGACAGGCCTCTGCCCTTCAGCTTTGGCCAGAGCCTCAAAAAGAGCCATCCGGGGGTGCCTGGGTGGCTCAGTCGGTTGAGCGTCCGACTTCATTCAGCTCAGGTCAGGGTCTCGTGGTTCGTGGGTTCAAGACCCACGTCGGGCTCTGTGCTGACACCTCAGCCTGGAGCCTGCTTCCCATTCTGTGTCTCCCTCTCTCTCTCTGCCCCTCTCCCACTCATGCTCTCTCTCTCTCCGTCAAAAATAAACAGACATTAAAAAGAGCCATCGGCTGCTATAAGACACCAGGGCGGCAAACACCACCGAAGTACCCTTGTCCTCTCAGCTTTTACTACACATATTCCTTAATTTTAACTTTAAACGGAACCAGTGTTGTCACATCTGCTGCTGCTGCCCGCCCCATGGAGACCTGGACGAAAAGCAGCATATCCTGTAGAAGAAAAGGCATGGAAAACCTGGGTTCAAGTTCTGACGCTGACGGCCACCGGCAAGGAGCTTGGACAAGTTACCCAACCTCGCTAAGTGTCGGTCTCCTCCTCCGGAGAAGGTGTGCACACCACAGAAGTAGAGGCTGAGCAGGAATGCCCGAGGGAGAGAGCACAGCACTACCTGGGGCTCCCGGCTGCAGGCCCATGGGCCGGTGCCCAGGAGGGAGCATGCTCCATGCCTCCGTCAAAGCCTCTTGCCACATCTGTCTTTTACCTGTTGCCCAGCAGCGACCCGTGACCTCCTGTGTCCCCCCGAGTTTTTCCTTCCCCAACTCATGCATTGGTCTTTCCTCCTTCCCTCCTCAATATCCTTCCTACAAGTCCCCCCCCCACTGTGCGCTGCTTCGTCACTACACAGCAGCAGCACGTCCTCCCGCCTGCCCCCCTCCCTACCCAGGACCCCCCCCCAACACACGCAGACTGGAACACCTAGTGAGCCTGACCTGCACTGAGCCACGTTAAGATGGATGAAAAGCTCCTCCCTGAATGTTTTACTCATCTCTCTAATTTTCCGTACCAATCCAGCCACTAAGTGCAGTGAGTGCCTGGCAGAAACAAAGGCCAATACGTCCATTTACAGAGCTGAGTTTCATGACACAACCACACTTGTGCGGGTTTCTAAGTGGCCCCTCCATGCACCCACCACCTCCCTTCTCCCGCCCCGACCCCAGCAAGAAATTTCCCCAACTGCTGACGGAACCTCCAGCTTGGTCCCTCTCCCTGGAGCTGAACTTGCCCGGGCCCACCCCTGTGTCATTCATGCCAAAGCCTCAGAAAGGCCACCTCTGGCTACCCATCTACAGTCACACCGTGTCTCATACACATGAAACGTGACAACACTCATACTGTTCATTGGTTGACTGTTCATCCCCCTGCTCTTTAGAACATATATTCCACGAGAGCAGAAACCCTGGCCGTTCTCGTTCTCCGCTGTAACTTGGGCACCTAGCAGTGTCGGACACGGCAAATGCCTGTCACATCAGGGAGACCCTCCAGACCTCCGCCACTTCTCCGACCTGCTGACAGTCCCCTAGGGCTTCTGCGCACATCCTCCCCACTCTCGTCCCTCCACCCTTTGGAAAGAGACCGCCCGGGGAGCCCAGCCGAGTCCCCTTCTCCTTCCCTGTTGCCCAGACACTTTGTTTCCTTAAATGGCCTCAGACCAAGACACTTTGCATGTGGCTCTCTTACCTCCCATTCAAGTGTGTATATAGGCTTTGTCACCTTTGGAGAAGAAAGAATTCGAAATATGTGCAACTATAGAAAACTTTAAGTGTTCTTCCCGGTACCATGGTTTTTTACTTGAATGACTCTGATTACAGAGATACGTGAAAGATTTCCTCTTGAAACGGATTATAATCTAACTGTTCTGTGAGTACTACGAGTCACCTAGATAAATACTATAAACTAGTTGGTATTCTCAGGGACTATTTACGTTCTTCTAAGACTCTCGGGTAACCTTAAGGAGCTATATATACTCTTCCAATTCACTGCCGCTTCTGGTATAAACTGCCTCCTTCACTGTCCAGCTATCAGGCATCAAAACTATTTGCTGCTAGAAATACCTCCTCATCGCTTCTCGGCCTTTCGGCTAAGATCAAGTGTAGAAATACCTCCTTCTCTCGAATCTGTTGTGAGCACGAAAAGGGTAGCAGTAGGCCTAAAATAAGGGTGAAGGGCCACAGTTAGGCTCTGCCATGGGAAACAGGAGTGGAGAGGCCCGCTGCTTATTTTGGGCTTACAGAAATCCTCCACAAATACCAGCTGATTAAATGAGTCACAAACTCGGTAGTTCCTCCGCAAGAAACACGAACTGTCAGCCACATTCCATCGGTGGCACTTACTGCTCCAACGGACAGGCGTGCGCCAGGCTGTTCTGTATGATCTCGTTTGTTCTTGACAGCAACCCCACGAGGTTAGGTAGCACAGAGACTACTCCGCGTTAGGACGCCCATTTTTAAAGCTATGGAAACTGGACCCCCAGAAAGGTGACACGATTTCCCCAGTGATACACCTGGTCAAAAGCCCGGAGCCCCAAGTTCTGCATTCCTTCCACTAAGCCCATCTGTGGGAGCCGCTATTGTTTCCTTAGGGGAAAAGAACTTCAGGTAAGGATCTTCTGTAGCCAAGAGACAGCAGGGCAACACCACATTCGGATCCTGCTCTTACGTTCTGTACTTTAAAAGCACTTTTGCCAACAGTCATTATTTACTGCTAACACGCAAATTCCATCTCTTCTCACAGTAACTGCACAAATCGAGAAGACGGTAAATCCTTGGAAATACGTTCTAGGTTACTTCACAGATTATAATCTTCCTACAGTTCAAGTCGAAATCGCTGAAACATCTGACACTAAAAGCCCTCCCTTCTTCTCTACCTGGAAAGGCTGATCTGTCCCATCCAAGAAATTCTCATGCTCAATCTCCTAACGGGCTGCTCAGACATGTAAGAAGCTAGGCTGAATAACAAAGCTGAGAATCCAAAATTCTAGTTTGAAATACCCAATGTATGCACATCTTTGGCCCATGGCAAACCTACACGCTCCCTGGTCAGAGACAATATGAACTGTATTCTCACAACACTGTGTTCTCTTCCTTCGCTACAAGTTTGTGTGGGTCTTTGTTTGCCAATCAACCAATATTGATTGAGGGCCTGTTCCATGCCAACCATCCAGGCGCTGATCAGCAACTCGCAGATTTAATGTTGGTCTCCCCCAACTAGACTCCAGGCCACTGCTTCTTTTCTGCTCACCAGTGCACACCATACAACCTAGCAGAGCGCCTGGCACACGGCAGGGGCTCAAGAAACATTAGTTGTAGGGCACCTGGGTGGCTCAGCCGCTTAAGCGTCCGACTTCAGCTCAGGTCATGATCTCACGGTTTGTGAGTTCGAGCCCCACACCGGGCTCTGTGCTGACAGCTCGGAGCCTGGAGCCTGGAGCCTGCTTCGGATTCTGTGTCCCTCTCTGGACCTGCCCCTCCCCTGCTCATGATCTGTCTGTCTGCCTGTGTGTCTCTCTCTCTCTCAGAAATAAACATTTATTTTTAATTTTTTAAAAAAGAAGAGAAACATTAGATGAATGAAGGAACAAATGAATGAATGAGTAAGAGAGACAAAAACAGAGAGAAGAGGCCACTCTGTAAAGGAAGCAGGGCTTTTTACTGCCCAGAACACGCCTCATGACCCACTAGCGATGTGATGAATTCTGAAAGGCACCACATGCATCGCACAGCTGTAGGCACAGCAGCTGTCATGCAAAGGAGCCGAGGCCCAGAACTCTGAAGAATTCAGCCCTTTGTTTCTGTCTGCCGGCCTCACAACCAAAATGAAGCGAAGGCCACTGTCAGTCTACCTGTCAGCTGCGTGCCTTCAACATCTGGCTTTCAGAATTACTAAATTAACATGCTACTGGATGAAATTTATGTCGATTAACTCTCTGACATCACTGCCTGCAAAACTATTTAAGTGTCTGAGGTCACACATAAGACCTAAACAGAACCGAGTTAAAATGAACAGTTCTCCGTTTCAGGTCTTTGCAAGCAATAAATTAGCTTTCACAGTATTTAACTTAAAAGCAAAAAAGGTTTGACTCTCTTAAACTTCAGGACTCTACCAGTAAGTGGTTCAAAACAGACTGTTAAGTTCCAAGAGTAAGCTTCATGCAAGTATTTTCATTAAAACCTAAGACTCAGTGGATTATAGGCTTCCCAGAGTTAAGGACAAACTACTTCACTCAACAGGAAAACCCAGCAATGGAGGCATGTATAAAAATGAACATGTGTAAATTCATCTATCACTAATAAAACAGAAAGTTTATTTTCAGGTGTTTTTTTTTTCTTCCACATCCATCTAAAAGAAGAGAAAATAAAATTCAGGAATAAATAAAAAAGCAGAAAATGATGAAATGTTCTAAACACGCACACTAAAGTATGTTGAACAGAGAAAATCCTGAGAGAAGCTGCGAATAAGCTATGAATGTATCTAAATATATGACTAGTTATGCTTAGCAAAGTAAAGATCTCCGCTTCCCCTCAAACTCTAGTCCCTGCAAATAAATCGCAACTTACCTGGAGAGGCTGGTGGCATCACTTACAAAAAGAACACTAAATAAAGGAACTAAAATATGTAAACAATTATTCACTAAGCCTAAAATCAACAAAAATTGTAAAACTCAGTTACAACAGTAGAAAAAACACTTAGGAATTTTCTAGACCCTGATCATCTGATTCAAGATCAAAGCATTTAATGACCTAAAAGAGTGACAAAAATAACATTCAGTAAATTAAAAACATGTATTGAATAAAAGACCCACCAACTGTCTCCTGGGATGAGTTAGCTGTATTCACATTACACTGAGAAATACAGAGAATATGTAATGGAAAAAATCAGAATGAAGTTCTTGCCTATGTTTTCAAATATTATTTTTACATTCCTCCAAAATTAGGTTTATGTTATGATTTTATTTACAATCGGACTTCCACAACTCACTTGGCAATGTTCTGAATAAAGGACGAACTCGAGAGTTCTGATGACTACAAAAATTTACGTAAGACCTAAAGCAGGCCAAAAAAAGGGGGAAAAAAAAAAACGAGCAAAAAAGGATTTATATTAGTACGAAACTACCATACCGTGCCTTGGCTTATATTCAAACTGGGCTCTACGAAAGATTCGCGAATTCACATTAAAATTCGTCATTAAAAAAAAAAAAATCCCAACGTGTCCGAATGCCAGCTGGAAATATGATACATCCAACCAAACTATTTTCCTACCCAGAAATTATCCCCTCCCCCTTATAAGTGTGACTACGCTTTGCCTTTTGTTCGAAAACATCGTAAAACAAACTAAAACTATTAGAGTTGAGTCAAAAGTGACAAAACGGCACAGTCTTCAACTTCCATTTTGTTACTGGCCTAATTTCGAGGTCTGCTGCGCTCAGACCTTCACCCACCCCAAGTGTTGCAATCGTGCGCGGCGCGGCCCGGCCCGGCCCGGCCCGGCCCGGCCCGGCCCGGGGCGGACAGGAGTGGCGGGGCCTGTCCCGGCCCGGCCCGGCCCGGCCCCGCGCGGAGGGCAGTGAGGAGCGGCGGGCCCGGCGCCGCGCGGCTCCGAGCCGAGGCGCCCAGCTCCGTCCGGGGCCGGGCGGGGCCGGGCCGGGCCGGGGCAGCGCGGGGGACAGAGCGGCGGGGCACGGACCGCCCGGCCCGCTCTCTGCCCCCGGAGACGAGCGCACCCGCCGCCGCGCGCCCGGCCCGGCCCTGGCCGCACGAATCTGCAGACCTGGAAATGTCACCCTCGGAACACATTTCGTGACGCGTTCGCTGGCGAACGGCACACACAAAAAAAGCTAAGAATACGCCGGGTGCGCAGGGCTTTGGAAGAGACCGGCCGCCGCTCCCTCCCGCAAGTGCGGCTATTCCGGAGGTTCCGAGCGAAGTGACAAGTAGCCCTCGGCCGACCCTCCCGGCTCTCGGTCCGCTCACTTTTGCGCGCCCGGCTTCTCGGCCCCAAGTTAGCCAAGAGCCCGAGCGCGGCGTCCGGCCGTGATTCAGCAGCGGCCCTGGGGAGGGGAGGAGGGAGGGGACGACCGGGGGACGACCGGGGGCCGGGATCGCGGGCTGGGGCCGGGCCGCCGGGCCGGAGAAGGTCACGGAGCGCCGCGGGCTTCGGCCGAGCCCGGGCCCGGTCCGGTCCGACGGCGGCGGGGGAGCCGGGGCGGCGCGGGCTCCTACCTTTCCTGCTTTTCGGGGAGCTCCGCTTGCTCCGGGCGCTGGCTCGCTCTTCCTCAATCGCAGCTGCTATCTCGGGGTTGTCTTCCCCATTGTACCAGACCAGGAGCTCCTCGCCCGGCGCGATTGGCTGCGGGGAGAGAAGAGACAGGCGCCGGGCCAATCAGAGCGGCGGTTGTTGGCGGGGCGGGGCGGGGGCGGCGCTCCCAGCTGGGGCGGCGAGCCAGGCCAGCCCGGCAGGAAGGGCTCCTTAACCCTTGGCGGCCGCGGGCAGGGCCCCTCTGCTGGAGGGAGGACCTCATTTCCCGGCCCGCCTCCTCTTCCCCCGGGTCCGCGCGGGCGGACCTACGAACCTGGCTGGGCGCGACCGCCGTCCACTCCAAACTGTCCTACACTACCGAAGCAGCTCACTGTTCGCAGCCTCACGACTGCCCACGCAGAAGGAAAAATAAAACACGGAACCATTTTGCCCACGAAATCGGAGCTGATGAGAAATAGAAAGCGTAATTTAACAGAACCAGGTGCTTTGGGAAGAGAAGTGTTGAACGCTAATTAATTACCAGCGTACGTTTCGGATGCCAAGAGCAAGTTCAGCATGTTAAGGAAGACGTGTATGTCATTGCACGTTTAAAAACGCACAGCTAACGAGATCACGGAAATGCTAAAGTAAGAGGCGGCACGGAAGACGCAGGCGTCCGCGCACTCTACTCTCTAGGATCTGCCACCGACCTGCTCGAGCCCAGGGAGAAGCCACTGCCTCGCCCTCTGCACCAGACAACTTTTAAATTCCTAAAAGTACCTCACAGGTACTATGCCCCTAAAACATTAACTCTTAACAGCCATGTGAGTAGCGAGGACATATACCACCACCATGCTGATTACGCCTAGATCCTGAAGAAAAAAACACACCGAGTGTGGACACATCGCATTCCTCAACAGAATTTAAGGAATGGCTTAGTGGTTTCTCATCTATGCACAATGACTCATCTATTCAGAAAGTTCCAAGAGTAACAATACAAGTAAAATTCCAAGTAAAACCCACTGAATAAAGTCAGAATCCATCAGCCCATACTGATACAAATAAATGAATGAAGTCAATAAGGAAAGCTCTTCCTTAAAGTAGATCCCAACTAATCAATGAAAAACAAATAATGGAATTCGAAAATCACCATTTGGCAATCAGTGCAGTAATAATTGACTCATCAATAGATGCTAAAACCAGGAAGTAAATTTTGGGTGTAACTGACTATTAGCATGGTCTCAAAATATCTCCTCATAGAACATTCATTAATTACAAAGGGAAAAACAGTATCCTTATAATTACATAAATCAACATCATGTGCCCCCTGACATAACGCACAGAAAAGAACATCACTTATGGAGATCTCTGCCTGAAGAGCATAACCATAATTTAATCATGAGACCTAAGAAAAGCCCAAACTGTGCGACATTCTACAAAATAACTGACCAGTCTCTCAAAACTGAAAGGTTATAAAAGATAAAGACTGAAGTACTGTCCAAACTAAGGAGACTGACAAGACATTATAACTGAATGCAACTGAGCATTCTTTTCCTATAAGGACCTGAACGGAACAACTAACAGAATGTGAAAAGGTGTATAGATTAGCTAATAAAATATTGTGTCAGTATTAGCCTCCCGATTTTGATCACTGCACTATGATTATGGAAGGCGATGGCCCTGTTCTTAAGTGCAGGTGAATTCCATCGGAGATGCCTGTTGAGAAACAGCATAGCTCCTCATTTGAACATACCTTCCCATCTAGATAAAGCCCTTGAAAGTAGACATTACTTTGTTTCCTTCTCTGCAAAACTCAGTTTATATAGTCCAAATTTAAGATATTCTGAATTCTTTAAAAGAATATAACGACTGTTTCTTTGCTCCCCCAGAGAAGGCTAAAACCTGCCATTTTCTCATCTTTAAACCAATGTACTATTCCTTTCCTTCTTGAATCAGCTGCACCTAAACCAAAAAAACTTAATCTAATATATGGGCTTTTAATGAGTTGAAGTAATCATTACAGATGTCTTTTGGCATTCTGATGAGCTAAATCTGTTTCTGCTGAAGGACAGGCTTTTTTATTTAAGTTAGCTATTTCTAGTTCCAAATGTATAGTTTGCTTCTCTACTATTTTGTAAGCCACATAGTTATGAAATGGTGGTATCCTGTAATATTTGAAATGATTAGGGTTCATATAAGCAAGTGAGGACTTCAATAAGACCAAAGTAAGAAAAGAAACATGCAAAGGAGGGAGGCAGAGTTATTCCAAATTTATTCCTAACCTAAACAGCATAACAGGAACAACGGCTACAAGACACCCACTGGGCATTTTCAAGACACCTCCCAGACTCTGAGCTTAAGTTTCCTTGCTCATCCACTGCAATCTTCTGCACAGTACTAACTGTACTAGCAACTGTGTGAAGATAAACAACACAAACTCTTCATTTAGGACGGTACGCCTTTGTTGCAAAGCACACAATGTAAAAACACAACAGAATCTGTTCTTAAATCTAATGTAACATGTCTAAATAGCTAATGAGCTGGTGAATATCTAGGTTAAGAGCAACCCGATTTGTTAGCTGTTGAACAACCTGCAAAACTGTTAGCAAGTGGGAGATTATTGTATTATGGAGTTACAGCCTTCCCAACTTCGTAGTAAAACAGCTACACAAGAGACCTTTAAGAACAGGAAAACAATCTATTTATTTTATTTATAAGAGCACAGTTAAGATTTTGTAAGTCAAATTTCAGAGAAGAAAAATTATGTCCTAAACACATTAAATACAAACCCACATTTTAAAAAGTAAAGTTGATGGGGTGCCTGGGTGGCTCAGACAGTTGAGCATCTGACTTCGGCTCAGGTCATGATCTCGTGGTTTGTGAGTTCGAGCCCCACATCGGGCTCTGTGCTGGCAGCTCAGAGCCTGGAACCTGCTTCGGATTCTGTGTCTCCCTCGCCCTCTGCCCCTCCCCCACTCACACTCTGTCTCCCTCTCCTTCAAAAAATAAATTAACATCTAAAAAAATTCTTTTTGATAAATAAACAAATAAATAAAAAGTAAAGTTTAAAGTCCAAAAAACCTCTTTTTTGTATATTGTATTTTGATGTTCAACAAAACAACAACAAGACGACTTTAAGATCTGTCAGTGTTTCCTTTGGGTTCTGACAGGCTTACAGAAGAACCAAGCACACTCTCTTATCGAAATATCAGCAAATATAAACCTGAAATCTTACCAGACCAATTAGGAAGAGGCAAGGTTCCAATAAATATTCCTGACACGAGGTCAAAATAAGAGAAATCCTCCAGAATTACAGGAACACACAAAGCACGTCAACGCTCAGCCACCTACAATCTATCCCCAACATATGCTCTCTTCAAAGTCACAGATCAGACGCCTCAACTCTCAAATGGATGAACTGAAGACTGAAAGTCACCTTTCTCCCTGCAGGCCACTAGGCCGCACCTGATCTGACCCCTGGCCACCTCACTAGCCTCATCTATCATTCCTCTCCTCGCTCTAGCCACACTGGCCTTTGTTCTATTCCTTAAAAAAAAAAAGTCTAGCTTATCCCTACTTCAAGGCCTTTGCTTCTACCGGGGCCCCTCTTCCTAGACTGTTCTTTCTGCAGAGATCTCTGTGTGCCTGGCTCCTTCCCATGGTACAAGGGTGGGGAGGGGGGCTTCACATTTGTCTTGTCTTCCCTGACCCACGAGGAGGGATGGAGATATACATACATATATATATATATATATATATGTATAACTATGTAATTTCACAACATTATCATTTTACTCATTGTTTATTATCTGCCTCCTCTGCCATAAACTGCAGTCCCAGGAGACCAGAGACTGTCCTGTTCACTATCACAGGAGAACACCTAGTACACAGTAGACTCTCAATAAATGCTTATCAAAGTAATGAAGAGATGAATGAATGGATGACAGGCTAACAACTAACTTTCAGAAATTTAAAATAGTTTCTCATCATACTACAAACAAAACCAGTCTTGAGATTTCCTAATTATCTGGGTAATAGTTGAGGAGGCTATACATAGCCAAGAAGAACATCACATGTAGTTTCATTTACAAAACCTAACCCACAGAAAGCTTTATCCGGAAGACTGTAGTCAGATAATCACTAGCAAGGAATCTGAAAGGTCTTGCGCATACGTGAGCAAACACCAAAGGTCAGGACCGGGGGAAGTCTGCAAAGATAGAACTATGTCACTTCAGACAGAGACAGGTAAGAATGGTGGTAGTCGTGAGCTTGGGAGCACTTCGGTTAGGCTAGGAACTGCTCACAGAACCTCACCTACAGTGGCTCGTTTAACCTTCACGACACCTAGACGTGTTAACTGTACTATTAACTCCATTTTTACAGAGGAGAAAACGAAAACGGTGTAAGCAACTTCTCATGCTCGCACATCTAGAAGCCCAGATTCACTCACAAGCCAGTCTGCTCCAGGGTCCCCACTCCTAACCACGGCATTATACCACCTCACCAAAAATAACAGCCGGCACTTAGCCCTGAGCAGGCTCTAGAGCTCTACCTCTACTGACCTATGTAATCATGGTAACACCGTGAGGTCGATACTGTATTTCTCTGTATCTTACAAATGAGGGAACTAAGGCACAGAAAGGTGAGCTGCCTACGGTTGCACGGCTAGGTAAAGTCCCAATGGCTTGCCCTGGGTCACACAGCAAGCCCAGATTTAATCCAGCAGTCGGGCTTCAGAGTTCACCCTCCCAAACACTATTCTCTCTTGCTTCTCACTGTTTCTCAGATTTGCTACCAGGGAGGTGAACACATTTTAACCGGAAGTCTTGCAAAGGAACCGCAGCGAGGGAACGTCACCCCGGACATGCTCTCCCTTGGAACCTCGCTTCTACTCCCTCGATCCTCTCCTATTCATCCCTTCGCCCGCCCTTCATCTCCACCAGGATCCTACCTCGATTTAACCAGATGTAATGCTCACTTTAAGTAAATTTGAGAGACAACGCATGAATTCTCGAATCAAATCCTGACTCCAATTTCAAACTGCGGTGTAACAAAACCGTATAGTAGTACCTACTAGGAAATCACGCTATTACCGTCAGCAGAAAGAAAATGAGAATGAAGGTTGTAGACGTTTTAAATGAGAATACACCACAGAAAAATATCTCCTGCAGGGATTAGAATCAAGGACATGGGTGTATCTGAAGTAAAGGGCAGTCCCACTGGCTACAGATGACAGGAAAAATACAGCAGAGGAAAATTAAACAGCTCCGTGCTAACTGAACTTCCAGAAGTCCTAGTGCCCCCGCACAGGCAAATTTCAGCATGTTGCAAAGCTGACCACGGTCTTCAACGCTTGCTCATCGAGAGATTTCAACTCCGTGGAGATAATCTGTTTTCACGGAATGTCCCCCAGCCTATGACATTTTTAAATGGAAGTGAATAAACAGAAATGTGAATTACAGCAATTTTAGTAAACATATGTATTCCAAAAAGCAATCATCATCTATCTTTAGAGCCGTAAGACTCTTTAGAGAACATTTCCGTGCACGATCGGTACAGATTCGCCTTCCCAGAGAACCTGAGAGCAGGGACAAAGACCCAGACTCGCCTGTTGCAGAAATACGACGATACTCAGTGCTTCCCAATGTACTCAGTACCCTGAATGCACTCGGTGACCTGTGACCTCACCACAAACTCTAAAAAATGATTTGCCTCTTCTTTTCATCTCAACAATTAACGTCTCTAAATAAAAACTTGGCAGGAAGAAGAAACCCGCTCTGTTTAATTTCCATTCTGAATCACATCTACAGAAGAGAAAAGCTAATAATCCAAGGCTGCCTTATACCGAAGACCAAGTACATGTTTTCGGTCAGCACAGAACCACCGCAGCTGGCGACAGCTGCTTACAGTCGACACGTCTGCCAGTCAGACCCGTTCGTGACGCCTCCGTTTCGTAGGAGGAGGGAAGTAGTTGCCACACACCTCACTCATTGGTCTCTGCGAGGGGGCAGGGTGTAATTACTTAACGCGATCTTCGTGCTTTAGCGCACACAAAGCGGTGGCAACTGTAGATTTAAAACAAAGACCTTCCGAGGTGTTGATGAACCACTTTCAAATATAATCCTTTCAAGGTCGGCAAAGTCATTCTTGTCAGTCCCAAGTGAGGACAGTTTTTGCAAAACTGCACGCAGAATGACTAGAGCAGAGCAGCTTTAACACTCTTACCTTTAAAGTTTTATAGTAAATGGCCCTGTTGATTTCCAGCGGAAACAAATTCTGCTCTTCTCCTGAGCAAGCCCAATTCACATACCGCAGCCAGTTTCCCTTCTCTGGATCGGTGGCATCAATGCACATCCATCCCAAATTTGGGTAATACACCTGGAGGGGAGGGGGAGGTAAACACCTTTGTTAAAACAGAAATGTCTTTAAAATGTTTCCAGTTTCAACTTTTAAGACAACTCTTTTTCGTCATATCCAAGTACTCTACAAAACGCTTCACAGAAACTAAATTAGCAGCAAAGAAAAGAAAAATAAAAGATAAAAACAGAGATCCAAAACTGATAATCCTCATTACTCATTTTTCTATCTGGACTTGAGTCATTTTTCTCTCCTAAACCTAAACAACTGTAGTAATTGTGTTTAATGATCTCTAAATGCTCTGCAAATACCGTATGTACACAAAGACGAGTGACAGTCCTAGTCCCTACATGAACTTGAGAAGAAGAGTGAGCGTCCAGCAATGCCCCACCGCACCCAAATCCCCTGAGTGTTCTGGGCTGTTCTGCAAGTCAAGTGCAGGGGCCTGGTCCTGCCAGACCACACGGTTTGGCGGGTCCCTTTACTGCAAGGCTGAAAAAGAACTTCGGTGAGTGAACGTGCAGTACGAAGGTCCACGTGAGTGACGGCGTACGAAGCCCTGGCAGACGCAGCTGACCCTCCAAACCTCATCTAAGCATCTGTCAGGACTAAGGTATCATGGAACATACTTCGGGAAATATCAGTGTCCTTCCAAGACCGGAAACCCAAGCCGCTTTTCAGGACTCAGATCAAACTTACTCCTGCAAGAAACTTGCCCTGATCATCCACTCTTGGTCAATGTCCCCGCCCCACTGGCCTCTACCACGCATCCAGCACTTCTCATACCGTCAATTTAAAGAAAATCTATTTAGCAACTATTTTTAACTTTTACCTTTGTACACACACACACACACATATATATAGATTTTTTTTTTTTTTTTTACTTCCCCCAAACTAGACCGTAAAAACACTTGATTAGGCACTGAACTAGAGCTGCAGGACCAACTGGTGATAGACCTGTCAAAAATAAAGCAAAAGAAATGAGTCTTTTACTTCTCTTTAGGAAAGAAAGGAAAGACTCTCGATGCTTCCATTCCTTCCCTACGTATGTGAAGCGAAGACTCCCGCCACTCATTTCTTCTCTCCTCTCCCACCCACATTGCATACTCTTCTTTACTGCAACTTTCCTTCCGGAACAAAACTCCCACTCTCCACTCTCAGCTCTTCTGACCATACCTGCATCTCCAAGCCTGTGTCTGGCAGGGGGCAGCGCCCAACCTTACTGGGTACTAACCATATTTCCTTCCTATTGGGAACTGGATGTCAGGCACAGTGCTATACGCTTTGCATCTTATCTCATTGAACAGGGTAGGTTCGTTATCATCTCCTTTTTTAACATGTGGAAGGTGAGGATCAAAATTCAATTGAACTTTCCCAAAGTCACCCAATTAAAAAAAAGAAAAGAAAATCCGCCTGACCTCTACCATACTTATCAGCACCTTCCTTGACCGTCCTGGTGAAAAACTACGAATCCCTCTCTTCCCATCAGCCCCCAGTCATCCCCCCAATTTGTTTTTCTCCATAGCACTTAGGCTCTTGTAAAGTATGAGATCTACTCAGGGACTTACTTTTTTTATCTGGTGACTGCATCGTCACACCAGAGTATGGGCTCCATGAAGAGAAGACATGTTAGCCTTTTTTCACTCACTGCAGTGCTTCCAGTATCTTGACTGGTACCTGGCACCGAGCAGGCCCTCAATAAATAACTATGGAACGGATGTAAGGATGCTGTTACACATAAAGGTATTCAGGGCCATCCCCTGTGAGTTTCTTCAAAAACTGTCTGTTTACTGAAACCCCTCTCTGCACCACTCCAAAGAAAAGCTCTCCCTGTTGCTGCAGACCCCTCTTCAAACTCACTCTCATTCACCCTCAGTGCATACAAGTATGCGTGCACACACACTCCCCCCCCCTTTTTTTTAATATTTATTTCTTTTTGAGAGTTGGGGGGGAAGACAGAGATTCCCAAGCAGCCTCCACACTGTCAGTACGGAGCCCGACGTGGGACCTGAACTCACGAGCCATGAGATCGTGACCTGAGCCGAAATCAAGTCAGAGGCTTGCTTAACCGACTGGGCCACCCGCGCGGGCCATCCACTCCTCTCCCTCTAAACAAAGAGAAAGGGAAGCCCCAAACGGTGTGTTACCAAGAGCCTCACAACGCAGATTTTAAAGTTAAATTTTAAATGCCAGGATAACAGAAGTGGCTTTACTTTAAAATGTTTAAGAGACGTCTGTCACATTTGTCAGCATGGTGAATTAAGGAAAATGGGAGCCGTCGCTACTGTAACAGTCAGTCCACAGTAGGTAGCGACTTTGGACTCATTTAGGGATCAAAAGCGTTGCTTCGGTTTATCACAGAGGATGGCATGGTCCTACTCACACCCCATCCGACGTACTGACACCGCTCCAGGAAACCAACGGGAGACAGACGGTGCTGGAAAACCCCACACAGTCAAAGAGGGCAGCTGGGGAGAGACGCGAAGCCCACCCACCAACCTGAGGATATCAGCATGAGCCACGCCAGAATTTCCCGACACCCTGCTCAACACTGACCTCTGCAAATAGCAAGGCAGCCCACTCGACTGAATTATTTATTTACGTAGGGTTCATTTTGTTTCAAAATCGATGGCAGCATCTGCTAAGTCATACTTAAACTGAAATACGTATTTCACAGAAAAAGATGAACGCTTCAATTTTTTTAATGTGCAAAAATAATTCAGAAAGGAATACACAGGACCAAAATCTCATGGAAATAAATTAAGTTTACCTAATAATCATAAAGTAAGTTCAAATTAGATCATTTCTACCTAGCAGACTGGTAAAAAGAAATTTTTAAGAGAAAAAGGAAAAAAACACAGGACCAGAGAGTAGACATTCTCCCAAACAATGCTCATCAGAGAATAAATTGGTTATCATTTTTTGGATGGAATTTATTAACAGTCCATGACAAAAAAAAAAAAAGCTTTAAAATGTACACACACTTTAGTGAGCATACACACTTGCAGGAATTTATTCTCATGAGATAATTGGCAATTGTACCAAGACGCATGTACAAAAATGTTCCTAACAGTGTGGTTTATTACAGACTGTTTCCAATTAGTTGCTAAGTGAAAACCACTACGGATTAGCTCAGTATGATAATCCATGCACAGAGCAGAATACTAAGCAGACCTAAAAAGCACTTTTGTACAAACTGTTAGTTTATGTGGAATCTTTTATTTTGCTAGATAATTCTATATCCCTTAAGAATTTTTCCAATGAACACACATGACTTGTACAATTGGAAGAAAACCAAGATAACCACGAGCTGGGGAAGTATTTTTACTGGTGCAAAGGGCGGACACAATACTAGTGATGACTGAATAAAGCTGGTTATAGAAAGTATGGCTTAAGATGGCACCATTTTTGTTTCAACATGTGAATTGCCTGAGGAGAAAAATAAGCTGACACTAAATACACGAAACTGTCAGCAACGGTTTTCTCCGAGAAGTGGGATCATCCATAGTTTTTGTTTCCTTTCTTCTGTTTATCTGAATTTTCCGCCTTTCCTCCACTGACTTCGTGTGATCTCAAAGTAAAGAAGGGACAGACAGGGTGGGAGAGCAAATTCGTCTCCGGCGTGAAACCCCACGTCGGACTGAAGGCCTCAGAGGCCCTACCGATGCTCCTCCTTCCTCCTGCCATCACCACCGTCGTCACACACAGTTTAAATCTGCAGCTTTGTCATTTTTATTGAGAGTCTAACCTTACAAACAGAAACCGGTATGAAAACATGTTTTGATACAATTTCTACCTTAGCTGGCCAAACCTGGGCTTCCAATCAGAATCAATTTCAGTGGCTGACACACAGAACCCAAACGGTAACATGTGACAGCTCTGGCTTCACGTTAACCGCCAAAACTAGACCACAAAGGCGCTGCGGCACTGTTAGGCTAGGGTAGCGGGAAACGAACTAGAACCCCTTCTTTCACACAAAGCGAGTGCAAAGGCAGGTCAAACGCCCACTCCAGCTCCAGCTCAATAAATGATGTGCAACCAACCAATTTCCAAATCTTTATAATGACCGAAAAATATTCGGCTGACTTGATCCCAGAGAGAAATATTTTCATATAATCAATAATTTTTCCTCATCCAATCTGTAGGAGTCCCTTTTAACAAAGCAAGGTATACCCTTTAACAAGGCATAACAAAAGGTACACCTTTTATACAAGGCAAGGCAAGGATACCTGATTGTGTATATACAAAACAATTTTTACAAATTAACGTCCAAGTGGAAATTCCTTCCTCGGAGAAACAGAGCTCAGGGAGAAGCATCTCCACACCAAGCCCCGGGCTAGATGCTTAATGAGGGATTTTATTTAGCTTTTACAGGAACGCTATGATATAGAAGTAAGCCCCTTTTATAAATCGAGACACTAGGAAAGGCTGCTAATTTTACTAGAACACTGAAGTCACTAAAAGTCTGAGCCAGGATTCAAACCCTGCCCCCTCAGTTATGCTTCCATTTCAATTTCCCTTTTTCCAAACCTCTCCTCCCATCCTGGACCTTCCCTCGGTCACCCAAGCCTGACCTCCCTTCTGCCCTTACCACTGAGCACAGCCTGGGTATTAACTCTTTGTCGAGCAAAACATAATTTTCACACCACCTAACTGCCATGCAATTTAATCCAATCCTTTTGAAATTGCCATAAAACCACCTACACTCAAAATCCAGTACACACCGCAATCTAAAAATGCATCAAAGTTAAAGACTCCTGAAGAACAGAGGATGCTTTGCAAAGGACGAACCAAACTGATAAAACATACTTACCTCCTGGGTTGGGGGTGAGGGTTTTCATTTAGATCCGTCCTTATCATTTACTTGTTATATTCTACATGCGTTCAGGCAAATTTGTAAACTCAAAAACCTCTCATTCAATTAATGCAAACATTCATCATTTGAATCCTCAACTGTCTGTCTAGGAGGTCCTTAGCCACTCTCAACTTACAGTAACGAACTTTACTCTGACACAAATCACTGCCAGGGATTAAGACAGAGCACTAAAGATGCTTCCTCATACTGAATCGACTCTCATGCTGAGATACATCTTGCATTCATCCAAACAACCCCCCAGCCCCCTACAAATTAGAGTCTACAGTGATACAGCCTTTCTGTTGGCTGTTCTCTGGACTTGCCCTTCAAACAGCTCTGACACTACTAATGGTGGGACAGAACCTCTCCGGGAGGTCCATGCTCCTGAGGCTCCTTTCCATCTTTATTCCTCTGGGGATCTAGCTTACTGAATTTCCAACATTATGATCCATACACTGTTTGCCACTTTCCCCGCCTGTTCCCGGGAAGAGACAATATCTATTTCCACTTGTGGAGACTGACAAAAGGAGTAAAGGGGAGACAGGAGGCTCGTGTCTCTACAGGCCCAACTTGCAGAGCATTTACTTCTCATGTGTTCCATAAGTAAACAATAACTCAGCTTGTAGAAGTCACTTTCAGGATTCCTCCTGCCCCCCCCCCCCCACACACACACATACATACCGTGTTAGAGCTTTTTGGTTCAAAATACAGCCCATACTCTCTAACATTAGAAGAGAAAAAAATTCGGACCACCTGGGTGGCTCAGTTGGCTGGGCATCCGACTTTGGCCCAGGTCATGATCTCATGGTTCATGAGTTTGAGCCCCGCGTCGGGCTCTATACTGACAGTTCAGAGCCTGGAGCCTTCTTCAGATTCTGTGTCTCCTTCTCTCTCCACCCCTCCCCGACTTTGTTCTGTCTCTCAAAAATAAATAAATGTAAAAAAAAAAAAAAAAAAAAAAAAAAAGACAAGAAAAAAATTCAGGGCACCTGGGTGGCTCAGTCGGTTAAGCCTCCAACTTCAGCTCGGGTCATGATTCTTGAGTTCGGGCCCCATATCGGGCTCGGCGCTAACAGTGTGGAACCTGTTCAGATTCTGTCCCTCTCTCTCTTTGCCCCTCCCAACTCGTGTGCTCACATGCTCACTCGCTCTGTCTCTCAAAAATAAACAATTGTGGGGGGGCACCTGGGTGGCGCAGTCGGTTAAGCGTCCGACTTCAGCCAGGTCACGATCTCGCGGTCCGTGAGTTCGAGCCCCGCGTCGGGCTCTGGGCTGATGGCTCAGAGCCTGGAGCCTGTTTCCGATTCTGTGTCTCCCTCTCTCTCTGCCCCTCGCCCGTTCATGCTCTGTCTCTCTCTGTCCCAAAAATAAATAAACGTTGAAAAAAAAAATTTTTTTTAAATAAACAATTTTTTAAAAACAAATAAATTAGAAATTCTAACTCTGGACTATGGATGCTTAAGAATCCCATATAACCCTAAATATGATATGCAAAATGTTGTGTACATATACACACTTGTACATTTTCTGTGGAAATTTTCAAAAGGGCCCACAACCCACAAAAAAAGTAAGAACCTCCGGGCTCTGCTAGCGGGAAGGGCACAGAACAGGCAACCAGGAAGCCTGGACGCGAGGCCAGACTCTGGGACTGGCAGCTTGAAGGCATGAAGCAAGCCACCTCACACAGATTTCTCACCTGTCAAAAGACTCAGGGCATTTCCAGTATCCTATTATTCCACAAACAAAAATCTCCATTGGGTATTGCCAGTAATCTATGCAATACCGCGAATATTGTATGTCAGACTCAGTGCTCCAGAACTTAGGACACTGGTAAAAGCACATGTCAAAAGCTTAACAAATAGGGGCTAAAATAAAGGAATAAATGGACTCCCAGAGACACTCTTTTTTTTTTTTGCACCAGACCAAGCTGCCAATCTGCGTAAAAGTTAACTTATTTGGGAGGATCACTTAACTTCTCTGTATTGCAATGCCCTCATCTGCCCTAAAGTTCCACAGAAAAGAGTATGATCGGCATAGAAGCTTCTACGACCACCAACTGTACAGCTACTCCACTGGTAACTACCAAGTTCAAAATCTTTTCACTACCGGGGTGCCTGGGTGGCTCAGTCGGTTGAGCGTCTGACTTCAGCTCAGGTCATGATCTCATGTCTTGAGTTCGAGTCCCGTGCCGGGCTCTGTGCTGACAGCTCAGAGCCTGGAACCTGCTTCGGATTCTGTGTCTCCCTACCTCTCTGCCCCTAACGCACTCGCATTCTGTCTCTGTCTCTCTCAAAAACGAATAAACATTTAAAAAATTTAAAAAAATCTTTTCACTGCCATCAACCACATAGCTTCACAGTAAACCTAAGACACCGGTCATCACCACACTCATCCCCACTTGCTTCTCCTTTCTACACACTGAGACCAGGGCTCAGCTAACTTTTTCTGTAAAGAACTAGCAATAAATATTTTCAGCTTTGCAGGCTGCACGGACTCTTGTCTAAACTCCTCAACTCTGCCACCGTAGGGCCAAAGCAGCCATCGATAACATACAAACAAATGAACGCAGCTATGTTCTAATAAATCTTGATTTGTGAGCGGACATCTGAGTTTCATATGATTTTTATGTGTCATGAAACATTTGATTTTTTGTTTAAACCACTTACAAATGTAAAAAGCACTCTTGGCTGTGGGACTGTAAACAACAGGTGGCAGGTTGATTTCCATGAGACCCAGGTCTTTTCCTCTGGCACCCCCCCTCTGGTGCAGGTTTGGAAGATGGAAAGAAGAGCTGAGCAGTACTTTCTAGAAAAAGGTTCTACAGGATCAGCTGGCAGACTTCTCTGCTCTTTTTTCTTCTTGCCTCCATTTTTAACTTAGAAATAATCTGAAATTCAAAGTGTTGAGCTAGGGGGCACCAGGGTTGGCTCAGTCGTTTAAGTGTGAGACTCTTGATTTCGTCTCAGGTCATGATCTCACAGTTCGTGAGATAGAGCCCTGTGCCGGGCTCTGCGCTCAGTGCAGACAGAGCCTGCTTGGGACCTCTCTCTGCCTCTCCCCTGTGCACATGGACGTGCGCAAGCTTTCTCTCTCTCTCTCAAAATAAATAAATAAACATTAAAAAAAACAAAAAAAAAAGAAGTGTTGAGCCAGCCAAGACTAGGGAATGCACTTGCTCATGTCTAATCTGAACAGTGCAGATGGATAAAACGTTTTTCACTTCCTCAAATGATTAAACTCTTCTCATTGAAGAGCAATAATTCATCAATTTTAGTTGAAACACAATTCTACATCTTTCCACCATCCCCGATTCAAAAGTTATTTGCCTAAATGAATAACATGCAAACAGAAGTAGTGAACTATCAGTTTTCACTTATAAGAATGGGGCGGAGGAGGGGACCATTAAAAAGATTAACAATACTGGGTTTTAAAAAGCTAGAAAAAAATAGGTACTTTTGGTGGGTATACAAATCAGTGCAATCCTTCTGGAGGTCTGTTAGCAAAATTCACCAGAGACTAAAATGTAAATAACTTCTGACTTAACATTTATACTTGCAGGAATTTATCTTAAGAAGATAACCAGACAAGTCAGCACACATGTATACACGGTGAGTTTCATAGTCAGAAGAGTTGTTAATACCATGAAGAGATGAAAACTATTTAAATGACAACTGGTTGAATAGTGGAAGAATGCAATGGAATTCTATGTGGCCACAGGACATAATGATGCAGATGAAACTGTTTGACATGGGCACGTCCACAGCAAACTGAAAGAGAAAAACCCGTCACAAGACTGCATGTGCGCTTGGATCTCAGTTGCACGAAGCATCTCTATATGGTGTTTGTATATGCACCAGCCTGTGTGAGAGACAGAAGAAAAACAGGCAGAGAAGCACAGACTTGGAACGTTCACCAAAATATTCACAGATGATTTTTACTTTCTTGTTTATAGTGTTCTGTAATGTTTACGTTATTTTCCAATGAGCATGTATTACTTTTATAATTTAAAAGAGACTTATTAGAATGTAAACCAAGAATGAACCCTAATGAAAACTATGAGCTTTAACTGACAGTGATGTGTCATAAGTGCAGGCTCTCTGAAAGTCTAACCAATGCACCACCCTGGTGCGATGGTGGGAGGAAGGGGGGGTGGGGTATGCAGGCACACTCTGTACTTTCTGCTCAATTTGCTCTGAACCTAAAACTACTCTAAAAAATAAAATCTAGGGGAAAAAAAAAAACGCGTCAAAACAATTCACATGCAAACAACTCACAAGTGCAACAGAAGCCATCTGAGACCCACGAAAGGGAATCTGAAAGGCTTTTGTCAGAAGCACAGATCACCACAGACCTCTCGGCACGGGTGGGGGCAGTCAGCACGGGTGGGGGCAGTCCCGGGAGTATCACACCAAGTCCAGCACTCCAGCTGCCAGCAAGCAGCTCCCCACCAGAAACTGCTCCAACAACTGCTCTCCTCTTAGGAGAACCTGACTGTTTGGGGCATCACCCTGAGGATACTTTATTGTTTCTCTCCTGTTGTTTCTGATTTACTAGAATGTTTTCAGTGAAAGCTTAGGGGACGTAAGACTCTGTGAGACAATCAAGGGCTCAAGAAAAGCAACTTAACACTTGGTCTTAGTTAGCTTGAAAACGGAGTTCTAGCTGGGGCAAAAGACGAGGCTGCTAAAAGATAAGCAGGTCTTAAGGGGCTTTAATAGAAGAACAAATGCCAAGATGAGATTTTAATGGTAAGAAGTTTCTCTTACTTGAATACAAGCCATTCTGATGCAAGTCTGAGGATCAGACCAAGGTTGGAAGAAATCACTGGGGATACACTAAATTTTACTTGGTGTTTTACCTTCTTTACAAGACACATGGACATTGTAACTGCTGCTTCCTGTATTTTACCGAATGCATGCCTCTACATATACATGTATCTACTTTTATTTTAACAGAGCAAAGGCTTACAGGTTTCTGTACGGAATACTATGTACCTTGTAGTTGGAACTACCTGAATGACATCCAGTTGTTTTTAATTCCAAGAAGAAAAAGTCAGCCTTGACAAGAACTAAAGTTTTAAATATAACAAGAACTGGCAATGTCAGAAGACTCACAAACTGTGGTGGTATACAAGTAGAAGCACCTAAGTTAACAATGCGATCTTCACATGTTTGTAAGTAGAAATCGAATCCCTAATACGTCATGGCTCCAAATTAGGATATTCACCAAGCTACTATGAACTCGCATGACGTACGAATTTCAATACAAACGAAGCTTAATTTACAAAAGACACTATTAATGATTTATATACTACGCCCAACAATAACAAACTGTTAAGGCAGGTAAATTAGGTGCAATAAACTTAGGTATAATATTAATGACATTTGTTCAAGCTCAGCAATACACACACGGAACTAGAGAACACATCTCCTGGTTTCCAGATACTGTCCTCACTAAGATTAGCGCGGACCCGGTAGAACATATCTGTTAGTTTCCCTTGGGAAATTTCTAAAATTAAAAATGCAGTTTATCTGGGGGCATACTTTTGTGGTCCAGACATTTTTAATCATACAGGCATTATCTTGAGTAATTAATATCATTTTTTGGCTGGGCAGTTTTTCTACAAATATAAGCGCTCTTTCACCTCAAAAGTAGTGAAATAGCATAATGTGATTATTCTCACGCTAACTCCTCATTTCCTAAGGCCCTTCGGGTTAACTGTCATCAGATTTATTATAAGGGACTCACAACAAACACAGAACCTCAAAATTACTGGAAGAAACCAGAGGAATCTTCAAGTTAAGAAACACTGCTCTGAACACTGAGAACAGCAGCGACATACCTGATGTACAAATGTCACAGAACTTCTTGATGTAAAGTATCCAGACATTTCCTAGGCATATTTTGTTTTTAGGTCTGTGTATGTTTACGTGTGAAACAGATGTGATTCCATTTAAGACAATCTGATAGGAATGCTTTTCCTAACCACCGAAAAACTTCACTTGCTTTGCAAAGGGAGTCACACACCACTGAGATCCTATCAGACCACGAGAGCTTCCCCAGAGCACCTGATCTGAACAAAATTCCACAAGAATGATGAATTTGCATGCAACGCTCCAGGAAGCAGTAACAACCTATTTACCTTCACAGCTATCTTAATGAGGGATTTCTTCTTGTCCCCGTTTTTAAATTGAGGATTTTAGGGCCCAGAGGTTAAGTACCCTACACCCAGAGTCACAAGGCTAAAATAAAGGTAGGATCTGAAACCAGGTAATCCAATGAAACATTTTTAAATGTCTTACTGTCGGGCAGGAGACATGGGTCCTAGCTCTGCATCAACACCACTCTTGACACGGGTCCTCAAGGGGAGGAACAATTCACCTCTGTTCCTGACGGCCTCACCTCTGTAAGGAATGTGCTAATGCCCTACTCTGTCCTCCAGGATCATAGTGAGAATAGGAAATGCACAAAATTAAAGCCTCCTGAGAAGTCCGAAGCACTCTATAAATATGCCATGTGCTAAATATATCCAATTCTGAATATTCCAGCAACACAGAGATTATTTTCTAAAACACAGAGAAGACCCTAAGAGTGTTTTGTTTGTGGTCACCTCAGAGTGTTCTTTTATGGTACCTATTTGGAAGCCTGCAAAGGGACAGACCGAAGTCTTGGTTGTAAAGCAAAACACCCTGAACAAGGCAATATAAAAACTGGATTTGACATTCATCGTTGAGGACACCCAAGCCACTTCAAAATACAAATGTAAACGCCGGTCTGTATCCAAAGAGACACATTTTCTCTTTAATAAAAACATTTTTGATTTTAAAGACCGTAGTAAGCGAACTATTTTAATCTCAAATGTCAAATCCTGAGAGAATAGAATGATTTCTTTAAAAACGTACTGAATGCTGATAAACAAAGAACCAGAATTCTTTCTTACCTCCCACATGTACACATTATTCTTAACCTGAGATCTTTTTTTCTTATCACCAACAAATGGCCCAAACTTTTTGCCTTTTAAAATTGGTTTAGTGGCCCAGACACCTAGAAAATAAAACCAGTATTTTTATAAAGTATTGTGGTTAAAGATCAAAGCATTAAAGTCAATTCTGTTTCACACAATAGTTAAAAGGCTAGCCAGTCTAAAAGCAAGATAATGTTAAATCAATGGAGAGCAAGTGAAATTAAATGAAATCAAGTCTTCAGGAGGATTTTTATTTTTCTTCTTTGTATTCTTCTGTACTTCCCAAATAGGCTGTAAAGAACCTACACTGTTTTATAAGTAGGAAAGAATGTTTTATATCTGTTTGTTTCTATTTCTCACATGTAAAATTACCCAGATGGCACAATCACAAACACCCAGAGAACAGCACAATAACAACTTAACGAGAAAAAATACGAGGAGTGAAACTATAATTTTTCGAGGGAATGTTTTTGTTTTAAGATGTATTTATTTATTTAAGTAATCTCTACACTCAACACAGGGCTCAAACTCATGACCCCGAGATCAAGAGCCACATGCTCCACCAACTGAGCCAGCCAGGCGCCCCGAAACTATAAATAATTTTTAACTCTTTCTACTTTTCCGCAGATTTGGAATGATCTCCAATGAACATGAATTGCTTTTACAAACGCTGAGAAATACAGTTTTGTGAATAAGTATTTCTGAAGTTCGCTCAAAACGGAACACTCTTTCCTCTCCAGCTAGGTCTCCTGAAAACTTGGCTACTGTAACAACTCACTCTTCAGAGTTGCAAACAGCCAAGAGTTATACCGCTGCTGTTCCTGCTGCTCCTGCTGCTCCTGCTGCTCCGTGGTATTCCTAGGCTGTTGTTTTTCTGTGCACTACCCATAGCCAAACAGACGAGCCGAAGAAGGCAGCAGGCAAAACGGCGGAAGGTGGTGGTGGGGCCAAGGGAACCGGCACCCAGAGGTGACGCTCCCTGACAACATCCCTTTGGACAAGTTCCCTCATCTTCTGGTCTCCGTTTCCTCAGGCACAGAAGGAAGGCGGAGACTGAGCCAGTCCTGCCCAGCTAGGAGGTTCAAGTTTCCCTCTTCTGTAAGTCTATGAATCCAGTTTGATAACAGAGCTAACGATCAGTTAGTGGAGCTATAAAATCAACCACTTTCACGTGAATGATGTAAGCGCTCAAGCTGCTTACTGAACACTTTTTTAGTGAGAATTAGGAAAAGCATTTATTAACAATTTATTCACACACATATACACATAAACTGGAATATCAGAAATACATCTTAAAAAAAAAAAAAATCGAAAAGGGATACAAACATGATAGATTCCAAAAATGTACTTTGACTAAATTTTTATGATTTACTTCCTTATTAGCCTTCCGTCTAAAGATTAGGTCACAAAAGCAAAACCAAATACACAAAAGCTCTGTTTGTATTCAATGAGAAATCCCAGCCAGAAGCATTCAGAGACACTCGGATCATCATTCGTTCAAGTACCTGCTGAGGTCCATAATGCGTCAGGTACTGGAGACATAAAGAGAAATGAGAAATGGAGGCCCTCAAATCAATGCAAGGGCAGATGTGACGACACACAAGGATGAAATTAAATATAACAGCACAATCACACTCAAGTCCCAGTGAAACAAGACAGGAAGGAATACGCTCTGTAGTACGAAGAGCCCCAAGGAAACGTGGAAGGGAACACGCGGGCTGAATCACGAAGGACGGGAGGTGGTGGACGTGGAGATATTTCTGGTTCAGTTTTATAATCTATGTCCACCCTGGATTCTTCACTGGAAAATGTAGAAACACCACACAGTGTTCTAAATCAAAGTGCAAACCTGTTGCTTTTATGATGAGCTCCCCACCTCCACACAGGCTGCTCCCTTCCCCTGCCCGTCCCCTCTGGGGACCCTAGTACTCACCAATCCGAGTCTTGTCAACAGCAGATGGGAAAAGCCTCACTTCCTCCGGAAGTCCTCGAAGCACATGTTCAGGTACCTCAGCCAGGCTCTCAGCAGCTGCGACAGGCTCGGTGGCGTTCTGCAAGTCAAGGAACAGAAGGATCAGAGCAGAGGGAAGCAAACCCAGTTGGTGGGTTTTTTGTTGTTTGTTTTTTTTTTTTTTCTGGTCCAATAAGCAAATATGCAAAACTGTAACTGCAACCTGAAGCTGGCAAGCCAGACGGAGACTACAAGATGCGAGATGCAGAGCATTTCAGGAGTTGCTTTCATTGTTGTGAGTCTCCAAAGGAAACGACTGCAGCCTTCAAGTCTGTCTGTGTTAATCTGTTTTGTTCAGCCACCTGTAGTCACTTTCAAACTACGTGAATCTCTGGCACCACACTGTTTTCAACTCCCACAGAATCTGGAAGTAAAATACGGCTTCAGCTTCCTTTTCAGTCA
This sequence comes from Acinonyx jubatus, assembly GCF_027475565.1. Classification (NCBI taxonomy): domain Eukaryota; kingdom Metazoa; phylum Chordata; class Mammalia; order Carnivora; family Felidae; genus Acinonyx; species Acinonyx jubatus. Next base: position 9,627,589 of record NC_069381.1, on the reverse strand, counting down.
AAGGCTACCATCAGCATTTTAGAACACTTAAAAAATAAAAATCAACACTCCTACTTAAACGAATACTTCTGGCACACACTGCAAAGGCCCAGCCAGCCGGCCAGACCCCACCCCACCTATGTCTTCATCCTTCTGGCAGCAACACCCCCTTTAACAGGGGCTTGAATATTCCGACAAGAACACTACAACTTTTTCTGGGCCCTCAATGGAAATGCAACCTTTCCCGGAAGCAGTAATTTACCGCTTCTATCAAGTCACATTAAACAGCAAAGTTGCCAGAATATCACAGTCTCCAAGAAATAGAGAATTGTATATAATTACTAACCAAAATTCACTTTAATCTTAAGAAATAACATTACTATTAGGTATGTACTATATAAGGGAAGAGGAAGCAAAAATCTGAGGCAACTGGTAAAACATGACTGTTAGTTTGAAAATAACGTTCAATCAAAGGAAAGCCAAGTTTGTATTGACTGTTATCCCATATACCCCCAAAGAACCGATGTATATATCATAACACCACTAAGAATGATGGGTCCTTTAGTCTTAGGTGTTTTTTATTTCACTGCAAAGGGAAACACTTCTCAAGGATTTTCAAAGATACCAAAGTAAGCAAAAAGCAAACTCCAACCTAAGGAAGTTAACTTCCCCACAATGAAGCTCTTATAGCTTTTAAGAATGTTTTGTACAAAGACAAGAAATCATCCACGTTTGTGTAATCCCAACATTATTTTTTTTGATGTTTTCTGTGCTGTGTTTGTTTGTTTGTTTGTTTGTTTAAAGTATCAATAGGCTGCTTTAAGAGAAATAAATCCGCCAGCAAGGAGCAACTCATTATGAAGGTCCATTCTCTGGCCTTTTTCGAGTCGGGATGCACACAAGCGGGCCCCCAGGGACGGAGATTCCCTTCTCAAACAGGGCAAAAGCTCACAGTGCCGGCACTCCGGAAGCACGAACGCCGTGAGCCTGCTGCTCTACAGCTTGGTTCTGACAATAATACCAAGCACACGTTAAATGCCTTTCAAAACACAAGAATGCCAGAACTGCCCCCGAAAATGGGTCTGATGGTGTTTTTAATTAGCTACAGTATGAATAAACTCAGCACACAAATTTCTCACTTTTAAATATGGTACCCCATTTTTAAAACTTTAATCTATAGATGGTGATTCTGGAAACAGGATCACCTGTTTTTTCCAAAGGGGGAACAGGTATTAAACTGGCAGTGGGCACCCTAGGCTACATAATGATCACTGGACAAATAATAACATGGACAAACATGAAGAAGTACTTAGCTAAGGCTCTGAGTCCCATCAGCACATGGCCACTTAGCAGCGTGAGGAAGTTTTCTTCTCCTTCCTCAGATAGGACCCTAGCCTAAGATTTAAAAGGATCTGACACCATTTAACCTCCCTAGGAGCTTTGAAAAGACAGTGCATCAGCTACTCTAAACTGGTACTTCCAGACACAATGACAATAATACTAATAAGTTAGCATTTCCTGAGAAAGTCCTCGGGGCCTCAGTACAAGGCACTGTACTAACCGTCTTCTATGCATGATGGCATTTACTCCAAACAGCTCAAGGGGCAGGGACTGTCATTGCTTCCTCTGGCACCGCCCCTGCCCTATCCCCTCACCCCCACCCCCAACACCAACACACCCATTAAGGAGGAAATTGAGGCTTAGGGAAGTGGTCTAAGTTGCTCAAGACCAGGATTTGAACCTTTGTCTGTCTGACCCTGAGCCCATGTTCATAACTACTGTGCTCTTTCCAGTTAAGATTCTGCTGGATAAGGTCTGAGGATCTAATGTAAAACATGCTAACTCTAGGTGATAGCACTGAATTATAGAATTGAAATCTGCTAAGAGAAATGTTCTCACAAAAAAAAAAAAAAAAAAAAGGAAAAGGATAAATATGAGAGATGATGGATGGGGTAATTAACTAGATGGTTACACATATATCAAATTACCACTATGTATACTTCATATATCTTACAATTCGTCAATTATACCTCAATAAACCTGAAAAAAAAAAAGAAAGAAAAAATTTCTGCTAGAACAGAATCTGAGAACCTCTGCCCTAAAACCTCCCAACTTCCATGGCAGTGACAGCAGCCAACGGCTCCTGAGGCAGGAATGGTCATTCCCACGGGAAATGTGTCACTGGAGTGTAATTTGGAGGCCACGTGTGTTAACATTTCTGATACACCTGTGAACAGAAAGGTGCCCCAAGTGCCCCAAGAAAAAAGATAAGACAAATTCCTATGCATTTATTTACCTGCTTTTGGTGAACCCCTCCCTGCTTGTAAATTTGGGCTCATTTACCTAGTGGAGGAAAGCTTTTTGTTTATATTTTAGTAGCCTTCACACCACAAGACTCGCCTAAAATTTGCAGACTTCCAACCACACCAAGCCAACCCTGGCAGCCCCAGGACCTGGCTCTCACCTTTCCAGCTGCGATGGCCCCAGCTGGAAACTGCCTCTTCCCTTCCTTAGTTTACCTTCATAGTTCTTATCACAATTTTAATAATTAGTTGTAAAATTATGTGTTTAATGTACCTCCTCTGATAAACTACAGTGAAGACAGATGGTATCTTTTTTTTTTTTTTTAACATTTATTTATTTTTGAGACAGAGAGAGACAGAGCATGAATGGGGGAGGGTCAGAGAGAGAGAGAGACACAGAATCCGAAATAGGCTCCAGGCTCTGAGCTGTCAGCACGGAGCCCAACGCGGGGCTCGAACTCACGGACCACGAGATGGTGACCTGAGCTGAAGTCGGACGCTCAACCGACTGAGCCACCCAGGCGCCCCAGATGGTATCTATCTTATTCGATGTTGCGTTCCCAATGCTTAGCAGGGGACACAACATGTTTGTTGTCATTTAAATACCTGAATGAATACATAATTCTTGTAAACCAACTTAAAGCTTTTTTAGAAAAAGGAGGGCTAGAAATAAATAAAATAGCTGGGTCATCTATCGGAAAGCATTTTTTCCATGTGCCTGAATTTCTTGAATGTGAGGTAGGTATATTTCTGGGTCAACATAAGAATTCTTTTTTAGAAAATGTGATATATGCTTTCAATTCTTAGCATGCAACTTACAAGTAAACCTTTAGAACAAAAGACTATTTAAAAGAAAATTTCTCTCCCCCACCCATATATAAACTGAGATCTCATTTATACACACAAACATACATATACACGTATATTTATATATATGAACATCCTTAGAGTATTAGATGTAATATTATACTCTAAACAAGGTCAAGTATTAGATGTAATATTATACTCTAAACAAGGTCATATACTCTAAACAAGGTCTACACTGAAGATCACCATTTGATCCTGGGACTACTTCCCAGATCAATTTTTCTCTAAAAGAAATTGCAGCATCTACTCAATTTTTGAGTCCCTTCTACGGCCCAGGCAATGTTTTAAGCACCTCCTTTGCCTTAACAATGTGTCACTCTATGGAGGAAGACCGACAAAATCAACCAAGGATATACAATGCCTGGTACTTTCTGATGCTCTGAAGAAAAATTAGGCACAAGAGGAGGACACAGTGACGGAGATGGGTAGGGTGCTATTTTAAACAGAGAGCTTCAAGAAGTAGAAGGGCATCATGTGACAGTATGGGGGCAAACACACCAGGACAGGTAATCAGCAAGGACCCTTGCTGACTCAAGAATAAGCTTGATATGATCACAGAACAGACAGGCAAAAAGACCAGCGAGTCCAGAGCAGAGAAGGTGAGGGAAAAGCAGCTGGAGCTGACGCGGGAGAGGTAGGTAGGGGTAACACCTTAGGAGAAATGGATCACCTGCTGAACTACACAGAATATGAGGAATAGAAGGTGACCAACCAGAGACCAAACTGCAGGCTCCAGGAAGGACCCTTGCTCCCCCTTCTGGAGTGGCCAACCGCCCATCCTTGCCATCCCAGAATAAAGGCACGTTCCTGTTTCAAGGGTTTCTGGACACCGATCACTGTGGTAAGCACAGAGGACGTTACAAGGACTTCTCTACTTTCCTATTACGTAACAGGAAACAGAAGAGCTCGTTTACTTCACCGCTTGATGAAGTAAAGGCTCCAAACGTGTCTCAGTGAACTGATCTAGAACAGCGTATGTTAAATTTAATGTGTTAAATTTAAGTTAACTTAATAAGCTTTGTTATTGATCTCATTAAATCAAGGTCTCCAACTTCCTAACTCAAACTCAAAAGAAGGCAGTCAGTATTCCTTCCCCTCCCCGACTCGTGGCCACAAGCAGCTCTCCTTCACTCAGTCCATCACTCAGTCATTAACAAGCACTTCCTGAGAGCCCGCTCCAGGCTGGCCCTGCGCTGAGCAGTGAAGGTACGATGGTTCACAAAGCTGATCCGGGCCCTCTGCTCACAAAGTTTTCAGAGAACTGCTTTTTCCCTTCCCCTAATACCTAATACCTTTCCTTTGGCTCACGATGACTTCCCATGCTGGATGGTGGGGGAGCGTCAGGAGTATGACTTTTACTCCTTCCTCTGGACCAAGCTCTGCGCTAAATGTTTTTCCTGCATTACCTCGCAATAATCACAGCTAACACCGCTGGATGTTCAGGACGCCACTCGGACGCTACTGCAAGCTCTTTTAATCTTTTAACCAGCTCGTTTAATCTTTACACCGCCACTCTGGCTGTGGGCACCTTCATGATCCTCACTCTACAGATGAAACTGAGACCTGCCCACAGTCATGGCTAGTAAGTGGCAGAGGCAGGATTCAAACCCAGACAGTCAGGCTTCAGGGTCTGGGTTCTCAAATACTATGCCACAGAGCTGCCCTGCCAAGTAACTCTCCCAAGCTGCGTGGTTTTAAAGTAGCAGAGCCAAGGGGCACCTGAGTGGCTCAGTCGGTTGAGCGTCGGACTCCTGATGTCGGGTCATGATCCCAGGGTCAAGGGATCGAGTCCTGCATCAGGCTCTGAGTTGCGTGTGGAACCTGCTTAATTCTCTCTCTCTCCCTCTGCCCCTCCCCCTCTTACACTCTCTTTCTCTAAAATAAAATTTTTAAAAACACATAAAAAATAAAAATAAGAAAAATAAAGTAGCAGAGCCAAGATAAAATCCAGACAGACTCCAGAGTGCACGTTCCAACCAAGCCAGTGGGGTATCTCACGGTCATTTAGGGCCACCTTTGGGGGGTCCACAGGGTCAGGGCTATTTCAACAATAGTCCTAGGATGTTACCTGCCTTTTTCATCCTCAGGCATGTAGAGGGGAGGTTTTCAGGGTTTATGACAAGTGATGATGTCATCATTCCACTGGCTAATGGATGTGTGATTGTCTAATCTCATGTTTTAAAAATTTCTGAACTATGAGTAAGGACTGTAGTCTAACCAACTCCTGAACTAGGTCTAGTTCCTGGTTTTGATACTGTAATAAAGTAAGATGTTACCACCACGAAAAACTGAGTGAAGAAGAGTATAGGGCTCTGTACTATTTCTGCCACTTCCTGTGAAGCTATACTCCCTCAACATTGTTCAAAGAATTTTTGTTTCAAGGGGCGCATTCGGTAGAGCTTGCTCATTCGGCAGAGCTTGGGGCTCTTGATCTTGGGGTCGTGAGTTCAAGCCCCACAGTGGCTGCAGAGTTTACTTCACAAAAAAGAAAAAAAAATTGCTTCAATTTCTCACATGGTAAATATCCAAAGATCTAAGGCACATAAACAAAAGCCTGATGATTGCTGCACGAGAGACCACCTCTGCTCTTCCAGCACCTCCCATCTCAGGACTGAGAAGCAGAGATCAGGAGACATTCTGAGAGACTAACTAAACCAAGAGGAGGAAGGAGGGTGGGGTCCGCACATTCGCACCCTACCTCCCCAACTTCTCCACTACAACTGGAGGAGCTGTTCCCAAAGGCAAGGGGGGGGGGGGTTCCGTTTTAAGGGTTTCACTCTGAATTGCTAACGGAGAACAAGCAAAGCATACCAGAACAACCTGGGATAAATAGCTTCAAAGGCAATTAAAGGCAACCAGTTATTGTCCATGCCCCTTTGGGGCTCCTGCCTGGGTCTGATAGAAAAGCAGAAGAGAGTTCCTACCCCTTACTTTAAGCACCAGCCTGGTTGGGCCAAGACCTATCAAGGCAGGAGGGTGTCATTTTGCCTGCAGGGCTCTGGGCCTCTGCCCTGCCCTAAGGAAGCCAGTCCCCACTGTCCTACCAAGCAGGATTTCCCCTAAGGCTCCATTACCACACGCCCCACCTCTCCCCACCTCCCCCAGCACTTTGCACTTTGTAAGCACTTACTGGCTGGCTGGTTTAATGGCCTCTCCACCAGAGGCAGGTTTAAGCTGCAGACCCAGGGGGCAGGTTCCGTTTCACTCACCGCTGCACCCGGCGCCTGGCACAGGATGCCAAGCCCCGAGCAGTGGTTGCTGTCAACAAACAAGTACCTGGCAGTCAAGTGCAGGAGGTCTGTGTGCACAGAGATGGCTGTGAGGGTGTACAGACTCAACTGGCCATGGAGTCCAGGGGAGTGGATGAGATCAGAGAAGAGAGACAAGCAAGGACAAAGCCCTCAGGATGTCACTATCTAAGAGTGGGAGGTAAGACCAGGCACGATGTCACCGTGGCAGAAGGGGCATCAAGAACATGATGTCAGAAAGGCTGGGGAAAAGGTTCCACGAAGGGGGAGAAGTCAACAGTCGAATCTGCTGGTGAGCTTGCAGTATGTGTGGTATCTGATCCTTCTCCACTTCCCACCGCTGTAGTCACCCTTCAGCCTGAAATAACACAGCAATCCCCTCATCCTGCGAAGGGCAGACGAGCACCCCGCGTGCCAGCACTGCACTACCGAGGAAAGCAGCAGCGAAGACAGATGGGTTCTGCCCACCTGACCAGGTATTCCACTGCGACCAGTGAAATAAAGAGTGTGATGGGGCACCTCGGCAGCTCAGTCGGTGGAGCTCCGACTTCGGCTCAGGTCATGATCTCACGGTTCGTAAGTTCGAGCCCCGCGTTGGGCTCTGTGCTGACAGCTCGGGACCTGGAGCCTGCTTCGGATTCTGTGTCTCCCTCTCTTTCTACTCCTTCCCTGCTCACACTCTGTCTCTCTCTTTCAAAAATAAATAAAGACTTTAAAAAAAATTTTTTTTTTTTTTAAAAAGAGTGTGATAAACAGATAAGGAGGGGGCACTGTCCTCGTCAGGGCAGCTGCGTGCGGGGGGACATCTTAGAGAAGATCACACACACAGACACTTGGACCTGAAAGATGAGAATGGCCACGCATTAAGGAGCGAGCATTCCAGGGAAACGTACTAAGGGGACAAAGGGCTTGGCACGTTCAGGAATAAAATGAGACCACCGTGGCCAGGTCACAGCGAGCCAGGGAGAAAGCAGAGGCGGCTGCCGCCAGAACCTGCAGAACCTTGAAGGTCAGGGTAGAGAGAGACTGGAGCTCATTTAGAGAGCAGCAGGACACAAGTAGAAGGTCTTGGGCAGGGGAGTGACAGGACGTGATGAGAAGGTCTTCTGGCTTCCAGTCTGTTCCCTATTCAACTTCTCTAAACCCTCTGCCTTCTTGATTAATCATCCTATAAAGCATCCGGTTCAGAATTCCTTTTTTTTTTTTTAACTTTCTAAATAAACCAGTGGTTACTTTACTGGTTGTAGAGTCTCTCGAGGTTGAAGAGAAGCAAAGTAATTAGACCTAAGAGCTCTTCTCAACCTGACATGCCCCTGAAGGAGGGTTCTGCTGCCTCCTAGTGAGTCTGTTACTGCTGAGACTGAGCTGCCAAATTTCAAACCACCTTCATCCAAGCAGCAAACCAAGGAGCAACAGCCTTTCAAGTCAGGTGGGAGTTTGCTTGGTCTAGCCACAGCCTTAAAAAAAAAAAAAAAGAAAGAAAAGAAAAAGAAAAATTCTGTTGGAAGAAATCACAGAAAAATCTCGATTTTACTCTCAAAGTTCCTCCCCAGTCCCTACAGGCACCACTCTCTGGAGGTCCTCCAACTCCTTGGCGTCTTTCACAGATCAGGCTTTCAGCCAACAGGGCCCCCAGACCTCTGATCCTTCTGGCCCTCAATTCTTCTGACCAGTCAGTATCTTCTATATCCTTCCAGGTCAAGTTCAAATCCATTCATCCATGAAGACTTTCCAAACAACTCACAATAATTGCCTGCTTTTCTAATTTCCTATATGCTCAGGTTTATGCTGTATGAATACAGTACTCAAGACATACAGAGAATGGTCCCACAGAGAGAGAGACCGTCAGCCAAGCAGTGGTCAATGAGGGGGTTTCTGTGAAAATCCAAAGTAATGACTTGGTCTGAACAAAAGCACTAACAGTGCTTAGAAAGTATGTTACAGGACAGAATCAGCACTTCCTTACGAGCTGAAAATAATGGTGATGATGATACCTACAGTGTTTCCTACATGCCAGGCGCTGGCCTTGACGTTTATTAACTCATTTACTCTTGACCACAACCACATGGGGTGGTCACCACTATTATCTCTATTTAACAGGTAGGAAAGCAAATACCAAGAGGTCAAGTGACTTGCCCAAGGTCACACAGATGGAGTGGCTGTGAAGGACGAAAGTCCACTCCCTGTGGAGTCCTGTGAAGGACTGAGGGTGAAAGTGAGTCACCACACAGCAAAGTTGAGGAAGAGCAAAACAATCCTACAAAACCTTTTTCTTTGCCAAAGCATTAATATCAGAATAACAAAAAATGTAAACCTTCTTGCCAGAGTTCCTCCCACAGTTATATAAGAAAAATGTCATCCAAGTTGCTAATTCTTTTTCAAATTTCAGAAATAATCTAATACTTTCATTCACAAAGACAATGTCCCAGATCTTATAAAAACTGCCAATTTATCTAGTAGAATACATGATTCAAAATGAGATTTAAGTGCCATCATTATTAAACATGTTAATTTTCTGAACTATACATTCATTAATCGAAGTTTAAGTTATGACACACATAAGAATCACCTTACTTGGAAGTCTCTTTTTAAAAAGCCTGAAAAATCAAATTCGCATTTATAATTACTTACACAAATCTAATTCTATATTAATAACATGCTACAACAGCAAAAGTGGTTTCAACGTTTTATACGTCATTATGCATATATACCCAGGATTAGGAAAAAAGTGGGGAAGATAACCTAAAACCAAAGATAGAAAGCCATTCAAGGCTTTACCAAATCTTTGGAAATACATCTATGAACAGATGTATCTGAATGGTCACATGGTCTGCTGCCCCCCATAAAGCGTCCTCTGTGAAAGGAATAAACTACCACCTATAACAACATGATGAATCTCAAAAACACCACGCTGATCAAAAGGAGACAAACACAGGGGCGCCTGGGTAGCTCAGTCGGTTGAGTGTCTGACTCTTGATTTCAGCTCAGGTCAATGATCTCAGAGCTCATAGGATTGAGCCCCACTTCAGGCCCTGTACTGACAGTGCAGAGCCTGCATGGGATTCTCTCTCTCCCTCTCTCTTTGTCCCTCCCTTGCTCGTGCTCTAAGTAAATAAATAAACATTAAAAAAAAAAAAAAAAAAGGAGGGGGGACAAATACAAAAGGCAAGTACTAACAATTCCACTCACGTGAAATTCTAGAACAGGAAAAAACAATCCAGAGGGACAGAAAGCCAATCAGTGCCTGCCTGGGGTAAGGACTGGGGGGTGGGGAAGTGACACTAACTGCAGAGCAGCAGGAAAGAATTTTTGGGGTAAAGGAAGTGTTCTGTACCTTGAGAGAACTGAGTGCAGGTATCTGGCAATCTTAAGACTTGCGCACTTCAAACAGGTACATTTAAAAAAAATTTTAGGGGCACCTGGGTGGCTCAGTCAGTTAAGCATCCAAGTCTGGCTCAGGTCATGATCTCCTGGTTCGTGAGTTCGAGCCCCGCGTCGGGCTCTGTGCTGACAGCTCAGAGCCTGGAGCCTGCTTCGGATTCTGCGTCTCCCTCTCTCTGCCCCTCCCCTGTTGACACCCGTTCACTTATGCTCTTGCTCTCTCTCCCTCTCTCTCTCAAAAATAAACATTATAAAAAATGAAAATTAAAATTTTTTAAACTTTATTGATTTATTTTGAGAGTGTGTGGGAAGAGCAGAGAGAGAGAGAGAAAGAGAATCTCAAGCAGGCTCTGCACTGCCAGTGCACAGCCCAATGTGGGGCCTGAACTCACAAACCGTGAGATCATGACCTGAGCTGACATTAAGAGTCAGTTGCTTAACCAACTGAGCCACCCAGACGTCTCTCAAATGAGTATATTTAATGCACACAAACGATACCTCAATGTTGGGCTTTTAAAGTAAAATAAGTAAATGAATTATACACTGTCCTCTTTAAATCATGTCCAAATGAAACTGTAATGGTCCCAGAAAACCAAAGATAAAATACTGATGACGTAGTAAAAAAAATTTTTTAATCAAAATTTTTTTCAAACCCAACTCAACCATTCCTCTGCTCAAAACCCTCCGACGGTCTCCCATCTCCTTAGGCAAAGTCTACTCTGTTCTTTACAATGACCACAGAGCTGAGCCCACACCTCTCCTTCATCTGCTCTGCTCCAAGCACACAGGTGCCCTAGAACCAGCCTGCTCTGCTCCCTAGCCAGCCCCCACCTCTTAGATACACATCCACTGGGATCAGGAAGGTAACTCCACTACATGGCGTTATATATATAGCATGGCATTGGCATTGGCTGCTGTTACAGGAGGCTGCAAGTACAATCTGACATAGACAATACGTACTAATGTTTTCATTTTTAAAAATATAAAAATAAGCAAGTTTTACTGGTATCTCATTTAAATTTGTATCAGTAACTAGGGGCACCTGGGTGGCTCAGCTGGATAAGCGTCCGACTTCAGCTCAGGTCATGATCTCGCAGTTCATGGGTTAGAGCCCTGCATCGGGCTCTGTGCCGACAGCTCATTGCCTGGATCCTGCTTCAGACTCTGTGTCTTCCTGTCTCTCTCTCTGCTCCTCTCCCACTCATACCCTGTCTCTCTCTCTCTCTCTCTCTCTCTCTCTCTCTCTCTCAAAAATAAATTTAAAAAAAATTTTAATAAAATAAATTTGTATCAAACTCTTTTTACATATTCTATCCAGAAAACGACCATAAATGATCATACCCGTTTTCATCAATTTAATTAAAGCACCTAGTTTCTTAAACATGAACTTTATTTTTAAATTTTAATGTTTATTTATTTTTGAGAGAGAGAGACAGTATGAGCAGAGGAGCGGCAGAGAAAGAGGGAGACACAGAATCCGAAGCAGGCTCCAGGCTCTGAGCTGTCAGCACAGAGCCCGACATGGGGCTCAAACCCACAAACCATGAGATCACGACCTGAGACAAAGTCGGATGTTCAACTGAGTGAGCCACCCAGGCGCCCCTTAAACATCAACGTAAACATCAACACTGGAGAGCAACAGCAGTGTCTGACAGAAGAGTTTAGACTAAACATGAACATGACTTGACATCGAGAATGTGTCATAGTATATCACACTAAGATACATGCTATTCTACAACAGACTAATGATAAGTACCACAGTTCATTGTTGTCACCAGCAAAAGACATCCAAGAATTAGAGCGCTAATATTTCAAATTCTATGAACAAGTCTTCTTTGTTTAAACTTGCAAACAAGACTCTTAGCTACTATTCTGGGAGCAAACAGTGAGGGGGAGAGAGGATGAAACAAGCTTCAGTTTACTGAAACAGCATTAAATCGTGTTTGGTGAAGGAATGAGCAGAAGAATATGACCGCAATAACAATAAAGAGATGCGGACACCAAACAAAACAACCTTTACACGGTCTCTGGAAAACAACAGTAGCCAAAGAGTTCTAAAACACACCAAGAAAGTACCCTCTTTCAAAAAGCTGGCAGGTCCTTTAAATTGTCCGACTGAAGAAACTATCTTCAACTACGGCATTAATCTCAATAGTGAACAAACATATTACTATACTCTTGCCCAATAAAGATAAAGGTGCTACTCTAAAAAATGGAAACCAGATCATGTCACTGTCCAGTCGCTTCCCACTGCACTTAGAGTAAAACATAAGCTTCTTCCTATGGCCCTTAAGGCTCTATAAATCTGACCCCAGCCTCTCCCCAACTCCATCTTGTCTCAGAGCCCCCCTAATGCCTGCCAAGCTCCAGGCCCTGGCCTGTTCTGTCTGTGTTTGAACCAGCAAGCTCATTCCCACCTCAGAGCCTTTGCACTCACTACTGATCGCTCTACCTAGAATTTTCTTTCCCTGGATCTTCACATACCTAGTTCTTGGCTACCACTTGAGTCTGTTTTAACTGTTAGTCACCTCTTCAGAGCAGCCTTCTCTGACCATGTAATCCGAAGAAACTCCCTGCTGCCCCCATTCATCACTCTTTATCACACCGCCTTGTTTCGCCGTCCTCACGGCACTTTTCGCTATCTAAAATGGTCTCGTCTTCCGCTTTTCAACCATCTCTGAGTAGGTAAGCAGCAGAGCAGAGCCCTGGCCTATCTAGTTCACTGTGGAACCCACAACACCCAGGGGTGCCATCCAGTCCATCAATGGCAGGATGAATGAGGGAGCAAGTGAACACCCAGAACAGAGAAGAGAATGGAACCGGGGACTGCTTATCCCAGTGCTCAGGGTTGGATCTGCAGCATCCAGTGATTAAAAGCTTCTTTTGTTATTTCACTGTACAAAACTTTTATTTAAAGTCTGGAAGGCTACGCTGCTAAAACTGTTTTGCTACTGGCAATAGCAGATCGTTCATCTGGATGTAGAAATGCTGCAATCATAAGCTGCTTTGTTGATAGAAAATTTCAAGTGTTAGTAACAACCTGAGTTACACAAAGATTCAAAAAAAAAAAAAAAACCCACCTATGTGTGATTCAATAAATCAGAAATCAAGGCAGCTGTATTACCTCACTAGGGCTAAAACTTACACAATGCCCCGTGTCAATTAGATCTCAATAAAGCTGGGGAAACAAATCACCGAGGCTATACCCAAGATGCCATGGTTCTCCTCTCTTCCCCGCAGGATTGTACTGCCCCCCAGCCAGCCCCTAATACCAGAGTTTTAAGTCAGATGTGGCCATATGACTAACTTTGGCTAATCAGATGTGAGTAGAAGTGATGTATACTGAGACAAAGCCTTCATCATCTCTGGTTCTTGAGCAACTACAAAGGCAGATCCACACAGGATGTGTAGCAAAAACAAGAAATAAACAAATGTTGTATTAAGCCCCTGAGATTTTGGAGCTGCTTTTTGTTAGCACAGCATAACAGAGCTTATCCTGACTAATAACGGCAGTATAAAATGGTGACCTGGAACCTTAGCTTTGGAATTTGACGAGTGACGGTGTGAATCAGAGCTCTATCACTTACTGTTTGAGTGGCCGTGGGCAAACCACGGCCACCTCTCTGGGCTTTAACTGCCTTCGTCCATAAAGTTGTTATACTACCTACACTTCATAGAGTGGATGCAAAGACTCAATTAGTGAGAAAGTACATATGCAATATTTAATGGAGTGCCTGGCCTGTTGGTTAAGCACTCAGTAGACAGGAAGTGGTATTAAACTCTAGCATACCTATTTTAAGCTACTATAAGCATATTCACATTATGGAACTTTGCTCACCTTTGATATTCTATAAAGTAAAGCATTCTAAACTCTTTATTCAACGAGAAAGTAATTTTTAAAGTTTTGGATGCTCCTAGATAAATCTATGGGGGAAAAAAGAAAGAAAATAGTGGAACATCTGAAAAGTTAAATATTGGGATGGGTGTAGAATGTTAATGAAGTAAAGGACACCTATGATTTAAAATGGGAGAGAAAAGAAACTGGGAGAAGGAAGTCGGGAAACAGAATGGCTCTCCTCTTGTCTGCCAACCAGCCTGCACTGAGCTGGAACAAAGGATCACGGGCAACACGAGTGGAGTTCCGAGTTGGGAAGATAAGAGAAGGGCTAAGTGTTGAATGGAGAACAAACTGGAAGAGAAAGAAGGACAAAGAACATGTGGATCTGGAGGCTTTGTGCAGCCCAGGGCTAGGGTCAGAGAGAGAGCCTGGTGAGCTACCACACCAGGAACGACTTGGAACACACTGGTAAGACTGAGCAGTTCAGAATGTTGCTCCAATAGTTAGTGTTTAATATACCGTGAGACTCTGGAGTCTGTTGTTTCTTCTAAAGGACTCATTTACAAACAGTATGGTCTGCTCACTCAGAGGATACTTCAGTCCCTAAAACTCAACCAGCAAACACATGAATGAATGATACAGTACTACCCTCTTTGAGACCATTCCCACTATAAGAGATTGCTCTGACTGCTAAAGTTCATCTAAGCAAAGCTGCTTGGTACCTACAGGGAATAATCTCAGCGTAACATCACCATTATGATTTTAATTAAAAGTCAATCTGGTTCAGGGGCGCCTGCCTGGCTCAGTTGGTGGAGCATGCAGCTCTTGATCTCAGGGTCATGAGTTCGAGCCCCACGCTGGGTACAGAGATTACTTAAATAAATAAACTAAAAAAAAAAAAAAAAAAAAATCAATCTGATTCAAGTTAAAACTTTAATATCCGAATTTTTGTGTAGTTACTTCCAAGTTTCTCAAGCACTGATTGCTCATTTTCACTGGCTGAAAAGGGGGAAATAAATAAAAGAGGGAAAAAGATAAAATGTCCTGAAACAATCCTTAACTTTTAAAAATTACTGAGACAACTGCTGAAAAACACTCAGAGATTTTATGCCATGACATAATAATCAGGTCTAAATATCATACAACCGATATTCCTCAGATAATGAAAATATAGCTAAAGATGCTGAAAATTTTACTCCTAAAAAGCGGACAACTTTTATACTCCAAATGAAAGTTTCATTACTACCAGACCACGTAAATTACATCCAAATCAGAAATGTGCTAACCATTAGAAACATAAGAGGACACTTTTCCCCTGATATTTGGCATTTGGCATCAAAGGCAGTCTTCTGCAGATCTGATATTAAAACTTGTCAAAAACAAAATGAAATTGTAAAAGAGCCAAAAAAGAAATGGTTATTGCTACAACTCTTCTGAATGGCATGTGGACTTTCTCCACACACAAGGTCGTGTGATGTAAGGGGAGCCACAGGGTGAAAAGTATGAGGTGCCCAACAGGTCGAAACACGTTAGAAAGAAAATATTAGTAGCCTAATATGGTGTAAGAATTAATGCGTTAGTAAGCCTACCGGTAAAGCTGTAGCCACCTGAAAATAACTGGCTGCTGATTAGCAATACAACAAAAGCAACGTCAACATTTGGATTCCACTATGGAAGCCCTCGCAATCGTTCTAATCCAGAATCAAGACTCCTAACAACAGTTCCTAGACAGGAGAAAAGCAAGTTCCTTTGGGTGACCAAGTTCACATACAGAACCAGTCTTAAGAGAGAAAGAGAAATGAAATCTAGGACATATATGTGCACATAACTTTGAGGAACAATGACTAGGCAATCCACTGTTCTCTTTTCCCCTCCCCCATCTGACCATTTCAAAACTAATTTGGCTTCAAAAGCATGTCAGTAAATCTGCAAGTTGTAAAATAATAGGAACCATGTGCCCCATGTGTTCACCAGATTCATTTTTTATGATGTATGGTCCTCCGCATTAAAATAAACATATTTTTGATAAAGAAAAGTAATGAAACAAAATCAAAAGAATCCATTCCAAAAAAGTCACATCTCTCAATGCAACCCGGGACTGAACTTTACTAAATGCAGCCCACCCCAATAAAAGTGGGACTCCAGTTAGAAGCACCTGTGAATGATGAAAAAAAAGGTGTCCAAAATCTCAGATAGTGAGGGATACAAAATGTTTTCCAGTCTGGTAGTTTTAAGCTCAACACTACTAATTAGACTTCACATTTTCAAGTTTGTCTCTCATATTTTTTAAATGTTTATGAAGATCTCAAGAGAATGTCTCTAACACCCATGAATTTCTGTTAACTACAAGTAAAATGATAATAAACCAGAAAATAAGAATCCTCGTTTAAAATACATTAAGTCCATATAACTGGTTTTACTTATCAGAACAGCCCTGAGGCTCCAGAAATCTCCACAGCAGAACTGTTTAATCCCCAGGTAGCTCCACACCCTCTTCCACTAAGAAACACATCTTACATTTCAATATCTGCCTTCTTGTTTGTATTCTATTAACAGGGTTTTCAAGGACAGAGTGCTTATAAAGTCTCCCACTTGATCAGTTTCAGCTTCTAAAAATAAATTTCAATCTTCCCTTTTCAACCAATGGATAATTTACAAAATAAAAAAAATATTAAAAATGAAAGCTTAATAAGCTTCAAAACAAAACCAAAAAATGAACACTACAACGTGGCAGGGGAAAGGTAAAAACAGAAAGTCTGAACTGAGGTCTCAAAGACTCTGTCCCCTGAGCAGGCTTCCTCAGAAAGGCCAAGCCACGCCCAAACAGAGCACAGGCCACTCCACAAACAAATGCACACTATGAAAGCAATGAGCTAGTTAATGGTGCGAAGAAACAGAAAAGAAAATCAGGGGAAAATGAATGTGTGTGTTTTGATCCTTCAAAAATCAAGAACTGGTCTAGCATCTAGGTAATGTATTTGTATAAATTCTTATTTTTAAACTCACCTGATTCATTTTCAATTCCTGTTGTGTTCTGAAAAGTTACACACAACAAAGAAACTTCTTTGATTACATGAGCCCTAAAAAGAAAAACAGACAATTGTAATATGTACCTGCCTACACATTTACAGTGATTTCAAACCACATACAGAACTGTAGAGTTTGCTCAAAGGGCTATTCATAAAGCAACTCCATGCCAGGTCAACTTCAATCTATGCTGAGAGCTTACTTTGCAGATTTATTATCTACAATAAAATAGATTTCTTACTAATCTTTACTAGGCCCTCATTGTACTCTACAATTGAAAGCAGACTCATTAGAATGACATCAAATTTTTGCTGTGAAATTGCATCATTCCTAAGAAGAAACAGATTAGCTCTGTTAATAGAAACACAAAGCACTGCTGAGTAATTTATTATGCAATGTAAATGTTTTTCTTTTACTTATATCAATACTGTGTTGAATGCAAACACAATTAGACCCTTTACATTATTTAGTTTTTCAAGTTCCTGAAGTACAGCGGTGAATTTACTAACATTTCCATGGGGAGTTCTCTTTGAGGAATAAAACAAAAACCGTGTAGTAAAATACAAATGTTTTCATAAAAACTGTTTGGAAAGAACTGCAATATTCCTTTACAATCTTTATTCGTATATTCACAGTACACTAAAACGATACGACAAAATCATTTCTTGTAAATGCATGTGACATACTTGTTTCTAAATGACGACCTACGAAGACAGTCCTTTCTGCCACGTACATCCTAGGAGGCACTGGAAGTCACTCACAATAAATGAGAGTCGTGCTGCTTTAAGTAGCACTTCCACAGAAACGTTCTAAATGTTTCTGGCAGGTACAGGCACACATACCATCAGTCATAGGTCTATTTTTTCATGAACTTGCTTTAATAAATTATCCTTCCTTCCTAGATCCACAAGACTCCACTCACATTGTAGAACCTTATGTTCTAATTGTTAATAAACCAAGGAACGTGGGACATTTTTCATCTCAGAATATGCTGCCTGCCCACTATCATAAAAAACAGCACGTTGACATTTTGTCCCAGTTCATTAATATGAAGATTTTGGGTTTTTATTTCCCCTTGAGCTACTTCACCACACTCACCTTGATCAGCTTTAATAATCAAAGGTACTGTATTTAAGTTAGGGCCTGGTCATCTGAACTAGTTTTTATTCACAAATGGCACAGGGAAATGTATTCTGTAACTTGCATCTTGTTAGAGAGCTCAGTGCTAGCCCAACCAATACAAACTCTTAATGAGGAAATACTCAGAGAATATGATTTCAGGTAACTGGAGGTTAGCCCATGAGGTCCATTCCTTTAAATTTTAGTATCGAGCATCTTTCTCATATATATTTACCATGTCTTTCTGTAGTATACATCTCCCCTTGAACATAATCGATCCTTTTCTATGAGACTTGGAATCATTATAAAGTTCAAAGTGTATTTGGGTGTTAAACAGTGATGAGGTTAGTGGCCCGAGGTGTGCGTCCCTCAACCCCCTCTGTCACCAATGCCTACTGAATGCCACACAGTCCACTAGGAGGGCCATGAGGGACACCCTGGCACCCAGAAGTGAATAAAATATCAGTGGTTTCACCTGCCCTCTTATGAAGCTTTTATGGATGGATTTAGTAACATCG
The DNA here is from genome assembly GCF_027475565.1 of Acinonyx jubatus. Classification (NCBI taxonomy): domain Eukaryota; kingdom Metazoa; phylum Chordata; class Mammalia; order Carnivora; family Felidae; genus Acinonyx; species Acinonyx jubatus. The sequence goes on along the minus strand of NC_069381.1, from coordinate 9,609,309 downwards.
GCCATAGGGAGCTCTCTTTAAGGAACCAAAAAAAAAAAAAAAAAAAAAATGCAGTAAATGCCAGTACTGTAATGAAAGATCTTTTGGAAAGAGCTATGATGCTTTACCATTTCCTTCAGATGGTCTTGTCCTTCCCATGAGAATCTTCGGTATCATCATCGTAACTATCACTTATGATGCTCCTCCCAAGATAAGCAGGCGCTGTGCTATGGTCACGTAAATCAGTCCAGCTGATTTTTACAAAGATAAGTACTAGCACCCTCAACAAACAGGTTCAAGGAAGTTGGATAACTCAGCCATAACTGAGTCTCATAACTGGTTTCTATTAGTGCTTCTTCTTAAAAAAATTGTTTACCTGTTTATTCGGGGGGGGGGGGGGGAGAATCCCAAGCAGGCTCCGTTCTATAAGGACAGAGCACAACTTGGGGCTCAATCTCATGAACGATGAGATCACGACACGACCTGATATCAAGAGTTGGATGCTTAACTGACTGAGCCACCCAAGTGCCCTTCTGCTATTGCTTCTTAACCACACTTCACCAACTTTTACTCCCATCTCACCGTAACTCCTACTATCTTTGTGTCAACCACTGTTTTCAGCAGTAAGCAGAAAATCCCTGCCTCTGGGGAAAGGGACCCGCAGACCCGCAACAACAACAACAACAACAAAAATCAGTAAAATGTGCAGTAGATGAGATAATGAAAGTGCTTTAGGGAAAAATGAAGAGGTGGTAGGGAGAAGGAGGTAGGAATTACCATCTCTGTCTCTATGCCTGTGAAACCAAGCGTAAGTATGGTCAGAAAAGGCCACTGTAAGAAAAGGACATCTGCATAAAAGCCGGAAGAAGAGCTATGGGCCAGGACGGTATGGGAACATGAAGTGAGAAACCCCATTCGGCAGCATGCCCATGCCCAGGTGTTTCAGGGAGGGCAAGGATGGAGGCAGGGAAAGTGGAGGAGGGGATTCAGAAAGGCAGGGAAGGCAGATAAAGTATGGGTTTAGCAAGGTAAGCACTGCTCACCAGAATGGCTGGAGCTTTTCCATCCAGGGATAGAAAGCCGTTGGGAGGCTCAAGGTGGCCGACCTCACGTGACTTAGGTTTAAAAAGAGACTGTAAGGGAAGAGGGTGGAGGCAGGCAGATCTCTCAGGAGGCTAATGCCCCAATCTAGGCAAGAGATGATGCTGGCTTGGCCCGCACAGAAGAGATGTGAGAAGTAATCAGATCCCGGATATATTTTTAAAACAGAGCCCCCAAGATTTGCTGCCACCGGAGATATCAGGTATGAAAGAAGAGGAAGTCAGGGATGACACCAAGATTTTTATCCTAAGGACAAGGAAGGCTGGAGCTGCCATTTTCTGTCATCGAAGGAGATGCTGCCTCTTCCTTTCCATCTGCTTTTCCTTGCTTTTTTCCTCTTCACTTAACATTTTCTTCCTTTCCTTTCCCTCCCCTTTTGTAGTTGCTGGTTCACAGGCACAAATAACTGAGATACTATGGCCTCTAATCCCAAAGAACTCAAATACTAAAGTATTCAGAACGTTTCAGTCTTTCATTTGTTTCTCAATGAATCTCACTTTCTCTTAATAAAAATTTACAACATAATTCAGGTTGTTAAATGATTAATAAGCTTCTCTCTGACTTTCCGCACTATCTGTTCCTTCCTTGTCCTAATAGGAATCCGCTCATCATTTCTTTCCAGAGAAAAGGATCGTAACATCTTTTTTTTTTTTTTAAGAGTTCACTTATATACATGCGTGCTTGGACCCTCCTCTCCATCACTTCTAATCCCAATTGCCAAAAACCAGAGTCTCATTTTTTTTCTCTCTTAACTCACGACATCGTCAATTATATATCTAAAATATTTTACGTGAAAAGCATTGCAAATCCAACACTGACTTCTCAAATGATACTTTAAAAATTAAATCTTTTACTAAATTATACTGAAAACAAGGGATGTGAAACACAAGAACTGAGAATTTGGCAGTGGCTCTCAATACAAGACCACTGCATTTTGGACTGGGCAACTAATCCTTGTCTGTCCCTTCTATCATGGCCATGGCCTTGTCTGTCCCTTCTATCATGGCCATGGCCTTGTCTGTCCCTTCTATCATGGCCATGGCCATGCCTGCACAATCAATGCCGGCAGTGCCTCTGACTGTTTTGAAAATCACAAATACCTACACACCTCCCAAATAACCTCCTAGCTGAGAACCTCTGAACTGTAATAATCATGTAACTAGCTGCAATATGACAACACGTTTAAAAGCAACTACAGACTCTGAAAGTTGTTACTGAAGTAACTTTGGATTCCTCCAGCATGCAAAACCCCTGTGGAAGCGTCCTGGCAATCCTACCTATTTTCATATTCAGTGCTGACTTCAACAGCAGTATTTTCACATACCCACTTAACTAACATAGAATCTCAAGGTCAAAGTTTTATCATATGTACAAACTTGAACCAACAATCCTATCAGTGCAGTGGCAGAGAAAAATCTTTCCATACCTATCACTGAAACTTACTAATTCTATCAAGTTAGGGGGAAAAAAATAGCTAAACAGGTCAGTGCCTCTGGTTTTCCAATGGCAAATATTGAAAATCTTAAAATCACGAGGATTTCTCCTACCCTGGCTTATGCCTTAGTTTCTTTTTTGGATTTCTGTACCTGACCAAACCTCCTTGAATTCCAGCTTGCTGACATTTATCAGATAAAGTACATGAGGCAGATACGCAGACTAAGAGTATGGGAATCTTTATCATCAACTGTACTTTACTAATAGCATACATTCTTAGAAAAATAAGAGCTTGATCTTGATTTTACATATCCATGGCTTTAATAATATACACGTACTTAACTTTTCAAGATATTGCTTCCAAATTCTAGGGCAAATCATCCTCACAAGTATTTAATTTAATATTACAGAGATGACCTGATTATACATGATCAGTATCAATGCAGCAACCATAAAATAATTAGGGTCTTTATTCCAACAATGGTCCCTTGAAGTGGCAAGACAACGTCAAGAACCGTAAGCTGCTGTCTTCTGACATGGAGGCCAGGGACCAGAAAAGGGAGAGATACGTGGGACATCCCCGTCCCTGGGTCAGACCAGCCCGGCAGCCCCACCGGGGCACACCACCATCACCCATCACCCTTCCTCAGAGATAAGGCAGATTAAACTGAAGACAAACACAAAGTAACATGAATGCAACACACAGAACAGGTTAAACAGTCACATCTACCCTTTGTAGATCCGTCCATCTACAAAAACTGCATGAGAGGCAAAGTAAAAGCAACAGCAGATTCTTTACGATCAGTCTAAATCTGAGAAGGAAGGGGGAGAATTAGGAAGATAATTATTTGATTTGCTTTGCATATTCACCTTTTAGTCACTGATGTTATTTTACAACTATTCTCTCGGGTCATTTTAGATCTTTTGGAGCTATCTGGAAAATAATTAATTAAATTTGCAACAAAGTCATTAATATTATTTTATAATTATTTTAAGTTATAAAAAAATGCATATTGTAACATCAAGACTGGAGCCTGTTTCAGATTCTGTGTCTCTCTCTCTCTCTGACCCTCCCCCGTTCATGCTCTGTCTCTCTCTGTCTCAAAAATGAATAAAAGTTAAAAAAAAAAAAAATTTAAATACCAATTTGTGAAAGAAGTCTTACAAAGTTTATGGCCTATATAAGATAAATATATATATATATATATATATATATATATATTCTAAACTAATCACAGCATAAAGTAGATCTTTCATGGTAAGTATCATTGTAGCAAATGCAGAGATGATTCAGCTTTCAGTGGAGTATATTTACAGTGTTTAACACTGATTTCAACTTACTCTGACCAGAAGATTCTTGAAATCCAGAAACTTCTAGAGAAAACAGTAAAAATATCTAAACTATGCCGACTTCTCAAAAGCAGTTTTCATTAATTTACAAACACAGCTAGCATATTTGACATTCAAAACTACCACTCCTAATTCCTACCAGAAGAATGGAATCACCAAGTTACAATCTATAAACTCTAGGTATCAATAACGAAAACAGTTGGCACTTATTCAGATTAAGCAAAAACACATAATTCATAAATACTGAATCTGCCCAGGAATTTGTCAAATACAAACACAATTTCACAAGAATAATCATCTAGAACATCTAGTTTCACACTAAAAAACATACTCCCAACTCCCCTCATAAAAGGCAGATTCTATTACCATATTAAATCAGCCAAAGTGAAAAATCAAACCAGATACATTTATCATTTTAGGAATAAAGAGGTCACGTGCACCCGTTGTGTGCGTAAAGAGAAAGAGACCCAGAAGACGGCAAAGATTCGGCCAGTGTGAACTCTTGCTTCTTGACACCCCACCCTCCCGCCTCTCTCCCCATCTAGAACCATTTCTACCCAAGGCAAAACGGCAATCATGCAACACACTATATCACACAGGAATTTCTCTGCCTTAAAAGTAAACGAGATTTGAAGAGAACGCTCACAAATAAATCCGTACTTTCTCCTACTTCAATGAAGCGATTTCCCCAACGAGGCCTAGAACACTATGGACAAAAATACCCCAGGGCCTGATCTTCCAAATTCTTGGAGCAAGGTGTCCTGACACAAACCTAAATAGGGAAGCAGAGTCCAGCGAATCTACTCCTGGTGGGAGAATCTGATCCTGACAACACGGTTTCAACAAGAAGGAAGGGGAAAAAACAGAAAGTCTGCCGTTCTGAATGGCTTCAGAGCTGCAGAAATCAATGAGAAAATGAGGTTGATTAGAGCTTTTGTTTGAAATATGTAAGTTAACACCACGGAAGAATGTTAAGAGATCTGTGGATGTGCGAGGAAAGTACTATAAAGCCGAATTTAGATTATGGCGCCCTGGGGGTTTTTTCCTCCCTTAGAATATCTCTACAGGAAAAAAAAAAAAGAGAGAGAGAGAGAGACTCAAGAAAACTTTTTCATAAAATATTGCTTCAAGCACCCATTAATGAAGAGCTAGCTTAGCTCTCATAAACGTATAGCAAATGCTGATTATCGCTTACGTGGTTTATGTCATGGGCAGCTACTAACAAATGCTCTCCTTTCTTTTGATTACATTTATACACCCATGTCATCATATTAAATTACATCACAAATTTCAGGTTTTGTTTAGCGTTTCTACAATAATACCCTCTAACCCCACAATTTAAAATACCCAGTTTCTCTACAGAAATTAAAACATATTATGCCCACTTTAACATGTTCCTCTGATATCCTTCCTCAAGGCACTAAAAACTAAAGAATCACTGTCCATTTTCCCAGATGAACTAACTCCATCAATTTAAAATACGCTTGAATTAAAAAGTTACTTTCGGGGCGCCTGGGTGGCGCAGTCGGTTAAGCGTCCGACTTCGGCTCAGGTCACGATCTCGAGGTCCGTGAGTTCGAGCCCCGCATCGGGCTCTGGGCTGATGGCTCAGAGCCTGGAGCCTGTTTCCGATTCTGTGTCTCCCTCTCTCTCTGCCCCTCCCCCGTTCATGCTCTGTCTCTCTCTGTCCCAAAAATAAATAAAACGTTGAAAAAAAAATTAAAAAAAAAAAAGTTACTTTCCTTTCCTTATTTTCAATGCTACCTGATAAGAAGTCTAGATGTAAAACTCCACCCGGGGAGATGGGTGGGTAAGAACACAAATGCCAGCCCCCAGCTCTGTAACACAGCTGGGCTCCCATCTCTCCTAGAAGTTCAGCTTAACCAAATGCTGGCTGTACATTCTGCCAAACAGCATTCAAACCAAAGCAGTTTCTATAAAATGATACTTTTCTGATATTTCCCTATGTTAGACATGCAAAACTTTTAAGTTCTTTTCAAAGGAAAATTAAGTCTTCCCTAACATTTAAATGTCACGCTTCCAACTCAAACACAAAATTTCTAAAGCAAGATGCCACATGGTAGTTCATTTCACAATCCCTAAAATACAAGGACTTCTCAGTTGACCCCTTTGAGTCAATGTTTTTCCACTGGCATTGCCAATACAGATGTCACTTCTGTGATTAAACACTTAAAACTGAGGGATCTTCAGGAACCCTACAAAATACTTGTCAATTTCCTGGAAAACGGAAGCAACCTTCTGCAACACGATGCTCTGGTCCTGGCACTCAAGTATTCATTTTCTCACGCAAGGACTCTCTAAGCAAGCGAACGCAATCACCTTACAAGTGGCTGCTGACAGCTTTTCTGGTTTTTCCCACACAATAAAATATGTAGGAAAACTCATCTTCCACAAGCTACACGGAAATGACAAGGCTTCCTGAATTCATCAGCGAAGAACCTAAAGTAAAATTGCAAGTTATCCCAGACAGACTGACAACTTCCACCGTACCTTGCTAAGATCCCAGACACGCTTTATGTCACCACAAGATTCAAGGTCTTCTCCCAAGAGTTTATTAAGGTATTTATTATTTTGGGAGGGAGTGACTCACTCCACTTTAAATAAAGGCTGAGGTTTAGGGTCGCTCCTCTAAATATGCAAGTACTTCTGTTCTCAAGAGCGTTTTGAAAGAACAGCAACACCTACTGTCTGCAGAGCAATGTTTGTGAATTGCTCTGCAGTTTAAGTGGCTTTGGTACATACATAAGTTTTTACTTTTTAAGGGAAAGCAGGATTCCAAATAAATCATCTGTAGTTCTCGTTTCAAGGTAAAGATATGTAACTCCCCCGCCTATGATAGAAAGAATGAAAGCCTATCTCTTGGTACTATGAGCAGTGGTAAACCAAAGAGCGCGACTCACGCGAGACTGTGTGCAAAAAGCACTAACAGATTAAATGGGAGAGTTCCGGAGGGGTGTGAGTCCCAGGTTAAATGTAAATCTGACCCTGTGGGTCAGGCTCCCCAGATGTCGTGTGAGGAGTTATTATCCCACCCATTCTCCCTCTGGACCCACTCCAAAAGCCCGGGAGGTCTTTAAGGAAAGACGCAAAAGGAATTAAAGGCAGAGCCCGTGAACACGTGCACCTGGGAGACCAGGGCCAAGAGCCTGATTCCATGACTGACTGTCAGGCAAGCAGCTTCCGCCACCTGGGATGAGCAGCGCGGAGCCACCGGGAGTTTCTGACTGAGGAATGCTACAAACAAAACAACGTCTAACAGTTTAGAAAGACTAAATGGACAGGAAAGAGCGAGGTGGGGAGACGGCAGCCAGAAAGACTGGGACTGGGCAAGTCGGTTAAGAATCCAAGATGTTATGTGATGAAGGTCTGATATGACCGACGCCACACACAGGAAGAATAGACAAAACGTGTCTTCGAACTAAACAGGAAGTAAAAAGAGATGGTGAAGAGGAGTCCAGAATATGCAACGTGACTGAGCGGAAGAATGAGTAGGTTTTTAAAGATAGAGCAGCCAGAGTAGGGATAGTATTTAAGTGGAAGGTGGTGAGCTCCATTTTAGACTTTGAGGAGAGGCCAGACGTCCACACAGAAAGCTGCATCCATTAAATGAGGGGAAAAAAGTCCCAGCACAGATTGCCTTCAAGTGTGGGGATGGCTGGGGACGGAGATCTAGAAGTCTTCAGCCACAATGGGGTGCCTAGGGATTAAAGAAACTGCCAAAGGAAAAAATATCCACAGAGAAGAGAAGACTAAGGATTTGGCTTTATGACAGGCATGGAAGGGACTAGAAAGAAACTTGCCCCCTCCACCATGTTCGGGGCGGGGGTGGGGGGAGGAGGCAAAAAGCTTAAGGACTCAGATGTAACTCGGAAGGGTTTCTCTCAGCGATAATTTTGCCATGTTATCCCACAAGACTTACTGCACTGAGAGAAGTAGCTAAGAAAAACGCTGTTAATATTTTTGAAAAAACCTAAAGTAACTGAAATTGCTTTCATATTCTTCATCTATTTGCCTCAGAACATCCCAACGAAAGGAAGAAGTAATCATTGTCCCCACTTTACAGACAGGAAGAGGAGAGGATAACCGACCTGCCCCCCACCACTGCCAGAAATAACCCAGGCCCTGCGCTCAATCTGTGATACGGTTTATTCTGTGCATCCAGGCAGGGCTCATTTAAATTACTATGGGACCGCACGGATACGATAGTCCTCTCCCAAAACAGATAAAACTGACTTGCTCAATGTCCTCTAACAAATGGTAAGACAGCTTCATAATTAAAAATCTAAATTTATCCCAAGAGCCCCCCTTCTTAAAATTCCTATTTTCAGATGTACGTTAAAACTAGGCCTTTCTGAATTATAGCGAATTCCCTAAAATAAGCCTCAGAGAAACGTTCAGAATGTCACATTTATACTGATACTCCAAGTTACACTTGATTTATACTGTCTTAATAACCTCCCGGGCAATGCACAGGATCCACACTGAAGTATGTAAGGGTTTGGTGAACCTCCAATTTCTTTTCCAATTTTAATAGCATCATTTAAATTACTTGAAAATGCCATGGAGTTTTCCCACCAGAGTTTAATGTCGTCTTAGTGGAACTACTTACACGCACACGGAAAAGCTGTAGGTTTTACCAATTCCCAGACAAGCTGCCCACAATAATCAAACTAACAGTTGCACTTAGCTTTACATATTTCAGGCAAGCTGTGCCAAGAAGCAATTTAGCTCTTTCAAAGCAAAGCCTATCGTACAATTTAGTGCAAGAGCTCCAAAATATTCTTTTCACCAAAATGGCTGGCAAATATGTAATTCAGTGAAACCGCCTTTACTGCACGTTCCAAAAAGACTAATAAATGAAACACAGCATAGGTATGACATGAACCGAGACTCTGAGAATAAACACTATACGGTACTGAGGAAAATACGATAAGCATATTTCACTCCAAAGGAACCAGATTTACCACGTACAATAACTAATTCACAGTTCAGGGAAGTGGGGTGAGGAATGAAAGGCATTCTCTTTAAGAAAGCATACTCGAATGGCACATGCATTCATTCCAGCGAAATTACGCAGATATTCCGTAATTGAGAAAACCACCCCATTACCAAATGTGGTCCAACAGGACATCTCTTTTTTTTACGTTTTCCTTATCACTAAGCTCTAGCTAATTCTTTATGCCACGATAAAAACTCAATCTATTCGGTTCCTCCAAAGACTGCAAATGTAGATTTGATAACCTATACTTTTTTTGCCTGGGGGTAGTTGCATTAATGATGCATGTATGCCATGAAGATCAATAGCTATCTTTAAATTATAAAGTAATAAGCTGAAGTTGGGTAAGCACTTCAAAAGTAAACTTTATTTCCTCAGGACAAACTTATCGCTTTCAATGCATAACCTGAACTGGTTGCGGGCGGGGAAAGATCTTAGAAAAACTAGTCTGGCCGCCTACATCAATCTTCAAGGGGTTGCTTCACCCTCATTTTCCAGAAGACGGTTGTTTCTGTGCCATTCGGGAGAACAGGCAACAAGCTTACATTATTCACCACGCATCAACTCTATACAAATTGATTTAAATCCGTAATAATTTAATCTACAGACTATGTCATGAAAACTCCTTCATACTCTCCAGGATATCTCAAATTGCTTTATCTCTTGCCACAGAACTGCTGAAAAGTGTACGATTCGATAAAATCACAGGCACACACACAGGAAGGAACCTCCACGGGGGAGTAAGTCTATTCCCCAACTTCAAGGTGGGCTTCATGTAAACCGTAGTCTATTCTTCCAGTTCGTTGCCTAAAGCGATTCCATAAACTGCTTTAGTGGTTCAACCATCCCATCAGATGGGCCTTTCTTTAAGGCTGTGGTTGACAACTGGGTCCCCACCAAGGGACACCTGGCAATGTCTGGAGGCTTCATCAGCTGTGTCGGCGGGGGGGAGCTGTTACTGGCATCTCACAGGTAGGAGCCAGGGAGGCTGCCAAACATCCTCCAATGTGCAGGACCGCCCCCAAAAGAAAAAATTATCCAGCCCCACTTGTCAATCGTGCCAAGGTCAAGAAAGCCTGCTTTAACGGAACCTAAGTGATGCTTTTTCAGTAATGGAGTCCATAGCGTTCAGTCGCTCTAGGAAGATGATTTTAGCGGCTCTAATTATAAACTTCTCACTTCAGAAGGAGAGAGCCAGATCTCTAACCAAATGCTATGAGGAGTGACAGCGTGACTGACAGGCACCACGCAAACCACAGAGCACTGGCCACACGTCAGCAGTATCAGCAGTAATGACTGTCAGGTAACGTCCCCATCATCTGGAAACTCCCTGTATCTGCGCATCGCCTCACAAGTTTGACAATTTCCCCCTACCGTCCACCTACTCCCCTTGCACTCCCCACTATGGAGTTTTCCCATGCAGCCCACAGGCTTTTTTTCCCTGCCTGGGTATTAAAAATAGCATGAAAAGCAAGTTGGAAGACACAAAAATAGTAAATAACCTAAGGTGCTTTCCATCCCGGAAAGTCTATGATTTAACGGGACTTAAAAGGTTTGTAAATCAGAACTGGAACTTGAAAAGAGATCGGCAGCTTAAAGAAACAGTCCCATGAATAAATAAACATCTAACGTAAAATAATCATCAAAAGAATATGCGTGCATACATACATATGGAACTGCACAGACCCGGCTCAGGGAGAAGAGAATAAAAGGAAGCTGAAATTGAGCGCTGCTTCCTATAACTGCATTGGCAGGAAAAATACCTATTGAGAGGCTAAAAAACAGAATTTACATTTTCACATACCTTAAAAGATGACAAAACTTCAAAATTCACAATGGAAAAACCTAAACAATCTTAATGAAGAGAGAATCTCAGGCCTTAGAAACCTGACCGATCAATACAGAATTGATAAATAAATTATGGCCCATCCATATATTACACAGCCATTAAAAATCACATTGAAGAATATTTAATGGCATGAATAGACGCTCACAATATAGTAAAAAGACAGGTTATGGATAATATACACAAGCGGGTATCGATTCTGCATAAAATATAAAAGCAAATAAATACATACAAGAAATACACACATGCACAAGACAGACAAGGAGGAGGTCCGCCAAAATGTTAACGGTGGTTATCTGAAGAACAAGAAGATCAGAGCTGGTTTCTTTTCCTTCTTTGTGCCTTTCTCTATTTTCATATCATCCTACACTGAGAATCATTTGTTAGTTTTTTACTTACAAAGCGAATAGATTATCACAAATACAAATTTAAACCGTACTGTTTCAGGAACCGTCCACAAAATGAGAAAAAAACAAATCTGAATATGCCAACCTTTCAATTAAAGAAACCACCTTCAGAATCCACAAAAGCGAACTTTCACAGAGTTGTTATTATGTGTCCGGTATTCTTCTAAACACTTCAATGTATTAACTTATTTAAATCAAACCAAAAGAGATGCGGAAAAAAAGAAGAGCCCTGGAATAACAGAGGCTGTGAACCATTTTAGTCCCCGTGTGAATTTCAGTCTCGGCTTCTATAGATTGAAATGAGTGTTTAATCAGATCATCTTTAAAGGTCCTCTCAAGGCTACAATGAGATTCTACACATGATGAATATGGTTGCACGTTTGTAAGGAAGCTTCTAGAGAATGATGGGGCAGCTGCATGCCATCTCAAACACAAAACCCTACTTAAAAAGAACATGATTATGCGTCTCAGTTCCTCCTCAGTATCTATCTGTACAACAAATTGCATAACATGTTAGAAATAAATTCTAAAGCCTTACATTTTCCCAATACTTGGCCGTATCTGATCACTTGGATATGAAGTCTGGTATGGTAGGTAAGAGAATCACTGAAAGGTTAGGTTTCTTGTTCAACGTTAGGGTTGTTTTTAACAATAAACCTGTAGTAAACAAAAACTTTATGAAATATATTAGTCGTGTTCTGGGTACAACCATTTTAGGGTCTGATTTAAGGGGCCTAAAGATCTACTGGAACTCACCAAAGGAATTCCACTTATGAAATAAAACCAAAACCTGAATACAACACGGAATGGAAAATGAGGGGCCAGCATGAATCTCCCTTCTCGGGGCGGGGGATTTCAGCTGCGAGGTTAAAGGAATTTGGGCTTCCCGGGTAAATGTGGGTTTATTCCCCAAGCTCACCGCCCGACAAAAGGGGGCCAGTCGCAGTTCAGCGGCTCACTCGTGGGTCGGAAGGAACCACCGAGACTTGGGAATACCCGTAACTGTTAGTTACACTTCGGGTCTCACTCGCCACCATCAAAAAATAGGTTCGTGGATATCTTTAGTAACAAAATTAATAATACATAAGTGCACGTCTGTTAAAAACAAAAACAAAACACCGGTGGGTCTGAGATAGGAATACTGAAGGGAGACAATTTGCAGGGTGAAACCACACAAAAACTATTTAGGAAACACAAAGACGCAAGACACAAAACAAATTAAGAATGCAAGTGTGAAAGGCACATTCGCCTTGAACACAAAAGAGAAAAAGCAAAAAGCTGGCACGGCCCAGGGACCCCGCGTGCGCCTTCGCCGTCCGGGGACGCGGGTCCCGGGTGGACTCGCAGCCGCCGCCCGGCCCCGCCGCCCACATGCGTCCCCCTCGCGGGGCGCGCGGCGATCCAACGGCCACAAAGCGAACCGCACAACTTCGCCGCCGCGGGCCCGAAGGCCGGCCCGGGGGCTCGGGCGCGGGAGGGAGGAAGCGGGGAGCCCCGTGCAGGCCCGCGCCTGGTTCCGGGACCCCGCCGGCCCGGGACGCCCGGTCCTCCGTGGGGGCGCGTCCGCCGGCCCGCCCGGCCCTGCGCGCCCGGTCCCCGCGGGTCGCCCCCGCCGCCGCCTCGCTCTTCGCGGGCAGGGACGGGCGTCCCGGCGTCGAGCCCGCCGCCGTCCCGGAAGCCGCCCGTCCCGGCCGCCCCTTACCTGCGCCCGCCGCGCCCCGCGCCTCAGAGCGCCGAGAGCCGCCGCCCGCGCCGCCGCCGCTGCCGCCGCTCCGCCCGCCCCGGCGTCCGCGGCCGCGCCGCCGCCATCTTGGCTCCGGTCGGAAGTGACGTCGGGCGGTGGCGGCCGCGGCCGCGAGAGCCCACACCGCCCGCGCCGTCGCCGAGGGCCGCGACCCCTGGCCGCGCGGGCACCCACCCCGGGACGCACGCGCCCCGACGACCTCCGGCCGCCCCGACCCCGAGGCGCCGCCGCCCTTCGGTCTCGCGCTCGCCCGGTCGCCCTCGCAGGGACAGCGCGGACCCCACGGGCGGCGCCTCGCCTCGCCACGACCAGCCCGACCGCACCCGGGGGGGCGGGAGGTAATTCTGCACGATTAAAAGTTACTACGGGAATCTATAGCCTTTAATAAAAGGTGCGGGGAGGCGAAAAATGGGTTCATCACCGAGTTCCTGGCAAAGAAGCGTCGATCCCATTCTTCGCGCGTCTCAAAAGGACCAACCTTGCCTCACCCAAAAAGCTCAAGCTCCAAGGGGGCAGATGCACCTGGATTTAGTTGCTTATTCATTTGGAGCAAGTATTTATTGCCTGCCCACCATGTGCCTGGCACTGTTCTCGGTGCTGCAGCTACATCCGGCCCAGAACGTGACATTGGCCTTGTCCTGATGGATCTTATTATTTACAAATAGATGGGTTGGGTGGCTACGAATAAATGCTGTCATGGAGGCGGACTGGGTTGAGTCGGAGATGTTTAGCAGGTAGTTAGAAAGGAGTCTGGAGTCAGGGAGAGAAAATTGGGGGTTCTCAAATGTGGGTGGTATCTAAAGCCGTGAGCACTTCAAGATAAATTTACGCCCTGAGAATGAAATCAGGGAGAATTTAAAATGTAATGGGTAACATTAAGCCTCTGTGTTAAGGACCCACCGGAAAGAATAGACACTAAATTAGATACAGGTGTGCAAGTCCACTTAGTTAACTGGGGTTTTAATCTTAAGAAAACCTGATGTATCTAACATACAGTATGTTATAATCTTACTGCAAAGGGATGATGTAGCCAATGACCTAGTCAGGCATAGTTAAAAAAAATCAAGATAATCTCATCAGAATAAATTTCATCAAGGCCTTTGAAAGTGATAGGGTCAGTACAGAGACTAGGGAAAAAAAAGAAATCAAACCTCAAGTGTTTGCCTTGTTTCTGCTACCATTCCAGGGAAAGAGGTCCCAGATCTGGGAGATACTCCTATCTAGGTATGTTACTAAAATAGCATACTCTGCTGTAGATCAAAGACGACATCAGACTTTCCATCCTTTACCTAAATCAATGCCTTGCAACATGATCCATACATTAAAATTATCTGGAGTATCTGCAAAACAGAAAGAGAGAGAGACGCCACCATTCCATCCACTGAAAACACTGACATACAGGGGCACCTTAGACAGCTCAGTCTGTTAAGCATCTGACTTCAGCTCAGGTCATGATCTCACAGTTGATCAGTTCGAGCCCCACATTGGGGTCTGTGCTGAAAGCTTAGAGCCTGGAGCCTGCTTCAGATTCTGTGTCTCTCTCTCTGCCCCTCCCCCACTCATGCTCTGTCTGTCCGTCTCTCTCTCTGAAATAAACAAAAAAATAAGACACTGACATACAAATCAAAAAAATTAAAAGAAGAACTCTATGCCATCTGGCATTTAATAGAGTGCAAAGGAAAATGAAGGAGCATCAGGTTAGAAGGACCATGGTGACATATACTTGACATATACTAGAGAGCATCATGCCAAGAGATGGTTGACCGAGTAGCCCGTGGTTGTCCTCCTGTCATTAAGATGACTGGGTGTATTAGTTCCCTGTGGCTCTTGTAACAAATTACCATAAGCTGTGTGGCTCTAAACACCAGAAATGGACTCTCTCTCAGTTCTAGAGGCCAAGAGTCCAACATCTGTATCAATGGACCAAAATTCAGGCATCAGGAGGGTCGCACTCCCTCTGGAGGCTCTAGGGGAGAATCATTCCTTACCTCTTCCAGCTTCTGATGGCTGCCTGCATTCATAGGCTTGTGGTCACATCACTTTAGTCTTTAAGGCCAGCATCTTTAACTCTCCCTACTCCATCTCTGCATCACCTTCTCTGGGTGTGGTCAAATTTCCATTTGTGTCCCTTTTATGAAGATAGATGTGATTGCATTTAGGATCCACCCAGATAATCCAGGGTAGTCTCCCCATGTCAAAATCCTTCACTTAATCACATCTGCAAAGACCTCCTTCCATATGGGGATTAGGATGCGGACAAATCTTTGGGGACCATTATTTAGCCTGCCACACTTGGGTACATCCTCGGCTCTTCTAAATTACCCCCTAATCAGCCATTGCAAATTTTTCCCCTGTGTGCTTTTCTTGAACGGGCATATATTTTCCAACCTGTGCCACTTCTCAGGATAAATAATATGTATATGTTACCAACTTAACCCAAAAAAGACACTCTCTGTCGAAAATACAATGTAATTTCATGAGTGTTTATTATCCGATATGCTAAGTATTACTCTTCTGCCTTGTTGAAAAGGTGAAATATATTGCTAATGGGTGAGGGAAGGAAATTCAGACATTTTCACCACATCTCATGGGCAATTTCTATGTTGGGACAGAAGTATAAAATGCACTCTTTGTCTAAATCTATAACATGGCTGGAACTCCACTCTACACAGGTCCATCTAGTATAGATCTTGGCCAGTTTTGTACTTCGGTGTGCGGTAGCATTCCAGAGCATGTATCATCATTCACCACCACATCCCGGTACCCAGAACTGTCTGGCACATAGCAGACACTAGAGAGATGTTTTTAATGGGGGGGGGGAAAAAAGCCTTCTCTCTGACTCTTCTGAAGCGGCCGGATTACAGCAAGTATGTGTGGACCAAAGACATCATGCACTTAAAAGACAACATATGGCTATAATGGAAACCACAGAACTCCTGCTCAGGATAGCAGCCAGAAGACTTACAGTGGAGCCCCTCAAAAAGATGAAAGATTTTACAACCAAGATTAAGGAATTTACAACACATCACCAACGTGAATGTAAGTGGACTTTTCAAACTCCTCAGATGATAACAGTGCTTATTTTCCACTGGCTTCTATTCTAGGTATTTTACACAGACCATCTCTCATTCATTCTCGTAGCAACCCTACACGATAAACTATCCCCATTTTACAACTGAGAAAACTGAGGCCAGGAAAAGTTAAAGAACCTGTCTAGTTAGTCACAGAACCAGGTTTTCAACCCAGACAACTTAGCTCCCTAGTAAACTGCAGGCTTAACAAGTAAATTATACTCCCTACACACACACACACACACACACACACACACACACACACACACACACACTAAAAAGCCTAAGAGCTGGTAACAGGTAATTCTGCCACTACGTGAGCTCAACTAGTCATTCCTGAACCCAGATACTTGGGGTAGGAATTGGGATGTATTTTTTTTTTTAATATCTGCATAAGGAGACCATTCTAAATAGTCCCTCTGGGCTGTCCCGCAAGAACATCTCATGAATATGGGAAAGGGGATTGGGTGTCTAAGGGCAACAGCATCACATCAACTCACATTTTGTCCAAAGAACACGTCACCTGGGTCTCCTTTCCTGGTGACCGTATATGGTTTCCAATGAGACCCAGAGTCTCTTCTCTCAACCTCTTCACCTCTCCCTCTCCACTCAGCATCCCGCTGCCATGTCGTTTACCTAAGCAAGGAACAACATCCCAGCAAAGCAGACCAGCAACCAAAAGATTTGGAACTTGGATTCTGGGTTCTGGTTAGAGATGAATGAATGAAGTTCAAAGATAGAAACTCAGGAGGCTAACGATACATCTTCTTGTGTACCGGACGCTTTGGGCTGCATAATTTTCGTGTGAAAATTTCTGCAGCCTCCAAATGTACAGAGGAGCCTTAGCAGCAGGAAGACTGAAAGGCAGAAAGGGGAAAGGAGGTGACCTCCAACGAGGACCAGCCTGCCCTTCTCATGAAGTCCTCAGCACAGCACAAACGACGGCTGCCGTTTTACAGATGAAGAAACAGAAGCCCAGGTTGTTGAAGGGCACAGCCTGGTGAGTGCCAGAGAGGCAGGGTTCAAGAACTCGTCTGGCGTCACGGTCCATGAGCTGTCTACTGGCCACTGCTTCCCAGTCACCGTAATGCTCTTAGCACTACAATCTCTGGGCAGTGAGGAGAGCACAAAGGGACAAAGACACCATCCCTGCCCTCCAAGAACTTAGCTTCTGGTGGAGCAGCCTGGGCTTGCTTACAAAAGCCCTGCAGAGCATTGTATAAGACTAGAACAACATCTCTATGCTCCCTGTGTGCCCCATGGGGGGTTGATCCCCACTCCTTTGTGTTCTTCAGTATTACTTTAAGGCGGTCTACTAAATGGGAAAAAACATCTGCGAATCATACATCTGATAAGGGGTTAATATCCAAAATATATAAAGAACGCATACAACTCAACAGAAAAAAAAAAAGCGATTAAAAACAACAGGCAGAGGATCTGAATAGACGTTTTTCCAAAGAAGATGTAAAAATGGCCAACAGGTACATGAAAACATGTTCAACACTGATCATCAGGAAAATGCAGATTAAAACCAAAATGAGCGATCACCTCACACCTGTGAGAATGGCTATTATCAAAAAGACAAGAAATAACAAATGTTGCTGAGGAGGCGGAGAAACGGGAACCCACGTACACTGCTGGTGGGAATGTAGAGTGCAGCCACTCTGGAAAGCAGTGCGGAGGTTCCTCAAAAAAAATTAAAATTAGAATTACTACGTGATCCAGCAATGTACTTCTGGGTATTCAGCCAAAGAAAATGAAAATACTCATTTGAAAAAAATAGATGCACTCCCATGTTTATTGCAGCATTATTTACAATAACCAAGATATGGAGACAACCTAAGTGTCCATCAATGGATGGGTAGATATATATGGATGTGGGTAAGTATCATCAGTATAAGATATGTATATCGTACTTCTCCTATATCTGCCCATATATATTATATATAGCATGATAGACAGATAACCACAATGGAATATTATTCAGCCATAAAGAAAAATAAAATCTTGGCACTTGCAACAAGCTGGGTGAACCTTGAGGGCATTATGCTAAGCAAAATAACTCAGAGAAAGACAGATACCATACTATCCCATTTATATATGAAATCTAAAACAAACAACCAAACAAAACCAAAGTCATAGATACAGAGAACAGTTTGGTAGTTGCCAGAGGCAGGGTGTGGAGCGTGGGCAAAATGGGTGAAAGTAATCAGAAGGTCCAAACTTCCAGTTTTTGGGATTCTCTCTCTTCCTCTCTCTCTCCCCCTCCCCCACTTGCTCTCCGTCTCAAAATAAATAAATAAACTTAAAAAAAAAAAAAGAAAATCTCTCCCCCTCCCCCACTTGCTCTCCGTCTCAAAATAAATAAATAAACTTAAAAAAAAAAAAAAAAGAAAATCTCTCCCCCTCCCCCACTTGCTCTCCGTCTCAAAATAAATAAACTTAAAAAAAAAAAAAAGAAAATTCAGAGCACCGTTTCTAGATTTTCCCATCGCACTCCTTACACCACATTTTTAGAATGAAACATGTTAATTAATCAGTTTCAAAGTTCAGAATTTGCCATGCAGACGTCCCCGAGTAGCGGCACCCACTCCTGTCTCAGAGCCCCTAGTATAACAGGCTCGAAGGCCCATGTAGTTTTGTTCGAGAGAATACAAAGGGAAGTTTATTGAAGTCTTCCTTTTCCTTGAAGGCGGAATTAATTCACTAATACGCCACCATGAGAACATGAATAAAACATATAGGTTGGCAACGAAAACATAGAGTGAAAATATTTTTCAGCAGGAAATAGCAAGCAGCACGGGAAGGAATAGAAGATAAATTACGTACAGAAATATGCACAAAGCATTGAGGTGGTAAAGCCTGCATTTGTTTCCCCAGATAGGAAGCTCCTGTGTGTCCCTTTACAGGGGTGTCTATGAACAGGTTGGCCCGTCCTACCTACCCAGACAACATTCATTCACCATTGACATGAATCAGATGCTCTGTGAGTCCTCACTTCCCACCGCCCCCACCCTTCTGGTTTTCTTCAGCTTGCTTTTTGTCTAGAATTCACCTGTCACTCCTTCTCTCCTCCACCCGAATTTCACCTCTCAGAAGCCAGCATTTTGATGAAATTTTCCTTTAGGAGTTACATAAGATTCCTAGGACTGCCTTAACGAAGCACTGCAGGCTGGATGGCTGAAATCAACGGAAATTTAACTCGCTCACAGTTCTGGAGGCCGGAGGTCTGAAATCAAAGTGTTGGCAGAATTGGTTCCCACCGGAGGTTCTGAGGAAGAATCTGTTCCACGCCTCTCTCCTAGATTCTGCTGGTTGTCTTGGTGTTCCTTGGCTTCTAGACACATCACTCCAAATCTGTCTCCATGCTCCCATGGCCTTCTTCCCTCTGTCTCTCTGTGTCTTCAACATGGCCTTCTTAGGAGGACACCAGTCACTGGATTTAAGGCCCTATCCATGGGCCATGAGTTTATGACCTCATCTTAACTAATTACATCTGCAAAGGCAGTATTTCCAAATAAGATCCCGTTCTGAGGTTGCAGGTGGATATGAATTTGGGGGCACACTATTCAATCAGTGCAGATGTGAACCCCACATTGATCACGTTCTCTCTTTATGAATCCCTACATATGCACCATCAGCAATTATCCATATGCTCCGTCCCACTGTGGTCCAATTACTGCATGTGGATGTTTCAAGTCCCAAACCTATTCTAAGCCCTTAATGAAAACAGTTGTACACGCTTCCATTACCCAAACACTGGTAGAGGAGAGTCTTCCCTTCGTCAATATTGTTGATCGAGGGGAATCTGGGTGGCTCAATTGGTTAAGCATCCAACTTCAGCTCAGATCGTGATCTCACGGTCCGTAAGTTAAAGCCCTGCATCAGGGTCTGTGCTGATAGCTCAGAGCCTGGAGCCTGCTTCACATTCTGTCTCCCTCTCTCTCTGCCCCTTCGCGGCTCATGCTCTGTCTCTCTCTCTCTCTCTCAAAAATAAAATAACAACATTTAAAATTTTTTTAAAATATTGTTGATTGATAGAGATCTGTGCACTGTGTTATAATTTAAATCTAATCTGTGAAATAGAAACACTTCAACCATAACTTACGAAGAGCTCAGGGCCTGTGCTTTGAATTCATTTTTCTTCCAATTTAATTTGGCTGTGTATCCCTCCCTCCTCCTCAACCTTTCTAAAGCTTCACAAACAAGTGTCAGAAGGCATGGCATTCCTTTCTCACAGAGGTCATCATTTATACAGTACTGAGTCATACAAATGTCACAGACGAGATGGCACCTGCCAATACTTGCCAGGGCTGAGACACCTGAGCTGGAATCCTAAACATTGTAATCAACCTGTCTGAGCTTCTGTGCAAAACCTACCCATTGGCCACGTTATGATTAACGTTAACTAATTGTAGAGCAGTGGTTCTCAACTAGAGTGAGATTTGATCCCAAGGCGACATTTCCCAATGTCTGGAGATGTTTGGATTCTCATAACTGGGTGAGAGATACTACTGGCCTCTAATGTGTAGAGCCCAGGGAAGTTGCTAAACATTCTATGATACACAGGACAGCCGCTCCCACAGCAAAGAATTATTTGGCCAAGATGTCAAAATGTTGAGAAATCCTACCATAGCTTATTCTGCGTCTGAGTTTCTAGTCTCACCTTCAGACATTTGCCTGCTCTATTGGAATATGAAACAAAAACTTGTCAAGGAAAAGGAGTATACCTCAACCTTTTGTTGTTGTTGTGACATCCTGTATTCCCAGAAGCCTTTCTAGACATTTCGTTCTAATTTATGCCTCCCTCACCATGAAATTTTAATATCACAGATATGCTGTATATCTGTTTATGGACTATGTGTGCATCTGTGCTCCCTGGTGAAATACTACAGCCACAATCATGAAAGAGCAAACAAATATTTTAGCAGAGAATAAGCTAATCTTTTACATGAGATTATAGACAGCTTTTTAAAAAGTTATAGTGAAATGCACATAACGTAAAATTTACCATCTTAACCATTTTTAAGTGTTTAGCTCAGTGGTATTAAGTACATCCACATGCTCGAGCAGACATCACTACCGTCCCTGTCCAGAACTCTTTTCATTGTCCCAAACTGGAACTCTACACCCATCAAAAAATCATCCCCCATTCCACCTCAGCCCCAGCCCCTGGCAACCTCCATTCTACTTTCTGTCGTTATTAAACTAGTATAGGTACCTCATATAACTGGAAGATTCATACCGTATTTTGTCTTTAATTATGCCTGGAGTGCCTGGGTGGCTCAGTCGGTTGGTTGGGCATCCGACTTCGGCTCAGGTCATGATCTCATGGTTCATGGGCTGGAGCCCTGCATCGGGCTCTGTGCTGACAGCTCAGAGCCTGGAGCCTGCTCTCTCTCTCTGCCCCTCCCCCACTCGTACCCTGTGCCTCCCTCTCAAAAATAAATAAAAACATTAAATTTTTTAAAATTGTGCCTGGCTTATGTCACTTAGCATAATGTCCTCAAGGCTCATCCATATCGTAGAGTGTGTCAGAATTTCTTTCCTTTTTATTTTTTATTAAAAAAAAATTTTTAATGTTTATCCATTTTTGAGAGACAGAGAGACAGAGCACAAACAGGGGTGGGGCAGAGAGGGAGGGAGACACAGAATCCGTAACAGGCTCCAGTCTCTGAGCTGTCAGCACAGAGTCAGGCGCGGGGCTCGAACTCATGAATCATGAGATTGTGGCCTGAGCTGAAGTCGGACACTTAACCGACTGAGCCCCTCAGGCGCCCCATCTTTCCCTTTCAAAGCTAAAGAATATCCCATTGTATGTATAGCGCATATTTTGTTTATCCATTCATCTGTCGGAAGACACTTGGGTGGCTCCCACCTTTTGGCTGTTGTGAATAATGCTGTTGTGAACATGGGTGTGCAAATATCTGTTCAAGATCCTGCTTTCCGTTCTTTTGGATAGATACACAGGAGCGTGGTGCTGGATGTTTCATTTTTAATTTTTTTGTAAGAACTGCCACACTGTTTTCTGTAGTAGCGACACCATTTTACATTCCTCCCAAGAACGCATGAGGCTTCCAATTTCTCCACGCCCTCGCCGAAACATTATTTTCTGGGTCTTGGATAGTAGCCATCATGATGCGCATGAGGTGGTATCTCCATGTGGTTTTGATTTCCATTTCCCTAATGACTAGGGATATGAACGTGTTTTCAGGTGTTTGTTGGCTATATATATCTTCTTTGAAGAGATGTCTATTCAAGTTCATTGCTTTTTAAAAAAATTTTTATTTAAATTCCAGTTAGTTAATATATAGTGTAATATTGGCTTCAAGTGTACAATACAGTGATTCAACACTTCCATACATCACCCATTGCTCATCACAGCAAGTGCCCTCCCTCACCCCCATCACCTATTTTATACCCCGACCCCCGCCGCCTCCCCTCTGGTAACCATCAATTTGTTCTCCACAGTTAAGAGTTTATTTCTTAATTTGTCTCTCTCTCCTCTCTCTTTTTATTCCCCTTTGCTTCACTGATCTTTTAATTGTGCTGGCTATTGAATTGTAAAAGTTGTTTATATATTCTGAATATAAACCCCTTCCCCCTTATCTGATCTGCAGGTATTTTTTTCCCATTCTTGGGTTCTTTTGACTCTCTTGATCATGCCTCTTTTTTTTAATGTTTATTTATTTATTCTGAGAGGAGTGGGGAGAGAAGGGCAGAGAGAGGGAGAGAGAATCCCAAGCAGGCTCCATGCTATCAGCACAGAGCCCGATGTGGAGCTGGCTCTCACAAATTGTGAGATCATGACCTGAGCCAAAATCAAGGGTCAGATACTCAACCGACTGAGCCACCCAGGTATCCCTTGACCGTGTCATTTGATGCATGGAAGTTTTGAATTTTGTTTTAGTCCAATCTATTTTTACTTATTTTGCCTGTGCTTTAGGTGTTATATCCAAGAAATCACTGGCAAATCCAATGTCATGGAGCTTTCCCTCTACGTTTTCTTCTACGAGTTTTATGGTTTTGGCTCTGACGTTTACATCTTTAATCCATCTTGAGTTAATTTTTGTGTGTAGTGTAAAGGAGAGATTCAACAACTTCTCCTTCTCCTCCTCCCTTACATCCCCCTCCTCCTCCTCCTTCTTCTTCAGCTTCTTCTTCGTCTTTTTCTTCTTCTGCATGTGCTAGTTTTTCTGGCACCATTTATCGAAAAGACTGTCTCTTCCCTATTGAATGATCTTGGCACACTTGTTCAAAATCATTTGATTATATATGCGGGGGTCTATTTCTGGGTTTATAAACAGCTCTTAAATATCAATTCCTCTCTCATGTTTCTTCTTCAAACATCTGTTTCAGCCTTGGGAAAGTTTTGGGTGTTCTGTTTTGTTTTTAAGAATTTATGGCCAAGAATTTTTAAATGTTTAATGATTAACATTTTGTATCCTCCAAGAACCAATGTTTGCCCCTGTTGGGAATGCATAACTCAAATCAATAACCTCCTGATTATGGGAGGAAAAGTTCACTAGTACAAAGGTTGAACACATTGATCAAAATAGGGATGTTGTATCCATAAGATAACATTTCCCCAATTACTTTTCCTAATGAATGCTGTTCACACCAAACGGCTCTTCAGTTTAAGATCGGGATTGTGTTTAGCAGATCCAAAGAGGCAACATGCCCAACAATGAACTAAAACCCCCTAGCAGTGAGAAAACCAAAACTTCACTTCCTCATACTGTGATTACCTAATCTAAAAATATCAACAAACCCAGGCTCCATTTGACTGGAGAGGCACCTTGCCTCTTTCTCGATGTATCTCATGATGCAAGGCATAAGGATAGCAATATGGAAAGCTTAATATTAATCATACTCTTTTTATGTATTCTACTGTGAAAGCAAATGTCAAAGAAATTTACTAGCAAGACTGAAGCCTCATTAACATCCTCTTATGCCACTCAGGATTATGTCTGCTTCCAGGGAGGCAGACCAAAGCATGAGGAAACCGTAAGCCCGAGGCAGTGTTTTTCAAACTTTCTCTTCTGATAGGATTAAAACAAGCAATAGGCATTCCTAGGGGGTTTTTCCTTATTTACCCAGGTGGCATCACAAATCACAACACCCCGACCACTTTGTATAGTTGACCATGATGTTAGATTATGACAACAGTTATATTGAGCAAACAAATATTTTAGCAGGGAATAAACTAATATTTTATGCAAGACTATAAATGGCTCTGTATTGATTTACATATTTTATTTTGAGAGAGAGAGAGACAGAGAGAGTGGATGATCTCAGTTGTGAGTTCAAGGCCCACAGTGGGTATGGAGACTACTTAAAAATAGAGAGATAGAGTGAGTACAAGTGGGGCAGAGGGGCAGAGGGAGAGAGAATCTTAAGCAGGCTCCACGCTCAGTACAGAACCCGACAAGGGGCTCGATCCTACAACCCCGGGATCATGACCTGAGCTGAAATCAAGTCTATTGCTCAACCGACTGAACCCCCCAGGTTCCCCTACAAATGGCTGTTAAATGTAAAACTAATTCCTATGTTTCTTTTAAAAGTATTTGTTTTAGGGACGCCTGCACCTGGGTGGCTCAGTCGGTTGAGCGTCTGACTCTTGATTTTGGCCAGGTCATGATCTCATGGTTCATGAGTTTGAGCCCTAGATCAGTCTCCACACTGATGATGCAGAGCCTGCTTGGGATTCTCTCTGCCTCTTCAGTGCTCTCTCTCTCTCTCTCAAAATAAATAAATAAACTTTAAAAAATAAAATAAAAGCACTTGTTTTTACTCTGAAAAGTATTTTAGTGTTTTGTTTTTGTTTCTAAGAATTTGTGGTTAAGAATTTTTTTAAAGAATTTGTATGACTTTAATTATGATGCCTAGTATCTCTGGGCCTGATTTTTATGTATGTAAAATTAAGGAACTAGACCAAACCCCTAAGATCCCTACTGGTTCTAAAATCTATCATTCTAATTGTATTTATATAAACTTCTCTCAGAAAGTTTCACAATAAAAAACTGAGCCAGTAATATTTGACAAACAGAGGTATTTTGAGTTAAAAATAGTGTAGTTGAGCTATCCCTTACTTTGTAAGAAACCCTCTAAAATTTTTATTTTATAAACCTTCTTCTTAAATTTGATTTATTTAAAAAAATTTTTTTAATGTTTATCTACTTTTGAGAGAGAGACAGAAAGACAGAGTACGAGTTGGGGGAGAACAGAGAGAGACACACACAGAATCCAAAGCAGGCTCCAGGCTCTGAGCTGTCAGCACAGAGCCCCACGCGGGGCTCGAACTCGTGAACCTTGAGATCATGACCTGAGCTGAAGTCGCACGCTTAACCAATGAGCCACCCAGGCTCCCCAATTTTATTTATTTTTTTAAAGAGAGCACAGGGGGGTGGGGGGACGCCTGGGTGGCTCAGTTGGTAAAGCATCCGACCTCGGCCTAGGTCATGATCTCACAGCTTGTGAGTTCGCACCCCACGTCAGGCTCTGTGCTGACAACTCAGAGCCTGGAGCCTGTTTCAGATTCTGTGTCCCTCTCTCGCTCTGCCCCTCCCCCGCTCATGCTCTGTCTAAGAATAAATGAAACATTAGAAAAAAAATTTTTTTAAACATTAAAAAAAAAGAGAGAGAGCACAGGGGAAAGGCGGAGGGAGAGAGTCTTCAGCGGGCTCCATGCCCAAGGCAGGGCCCAATGTGGGACTCTATCTCACAGCTGTGAGTTCACAACCTAAGCCGAAATCAAGAGTCCTTGGCTTAACCAACTGAGTCACCCACTTGCCCTTAAACCTTAAGCCTAAAGTTTAAGGTGCCTTAAACTTTAGGCATTTTTCAACAATAACAACTACTTAAGTACGCATCATTTGCAATTCACCTTTTATTACAGGTGACATACGGAGGGAAATGCAAAACAAAGAAAACCATAATATTGTATAACTTGAGACTTCACATGGTATCTTAAAATGTCACTATGGAATTTGGACATTTACGGTTAAATAGGGTAGGGATGTTCTTTCAGTGACAAAAAAATAAACTCATTAGCTGATAACATATCTATGGGAACATATATAAATACATATATAAATATGTATTATAGAAGGCACATTATATGAAACAAATGTATATAATACAGTCTTTAATATGAAATGGGCAAACGTGTTTAAATAATGTAAACTATGATGTATACATACAAAAGTCACTACTCTGAATCAAAGAACAAAAAGACTATCACATGTATCTTTTTATGTAATCATCTTGTTTGTTTAGATATAATTAACACATAACTTTGTATTTGTTTAGACGTACAATAACATAATATCTCTTTTAATTAAAAGAGATTATTACAGATTCTCCCCCTTAGATGGAAGATTGCCGAATGACAGAACAGGAGTTGACTTGAAAATAGCAAGAAAAACAATTTCCTCTAAATCTACAATGTCGATTTTAAAAGTAGTTATAATTCTAAAAGCATAATTATAAGAATGGCATGTATGAGATTAATAAATATTATAATGGTGTTTTAATCTTTTCTGGCTTCACTGAATTTTTTTCTGCTAAGACTTCTGAACAAAATATATAAAGGGGATGCCATTAATGTATTCATTTATTTAATTCTGTTCCACTTCATGTTTAGAATAATACAGGTGGACGACACTTGTGTATACAGTTATAGTAGGGCAAAAATAGGTAAAGAAAGCAAAGTGGAAGAAAAAAAAAAGAGGTAAGTACAACGGACGTTTCCATAAAAGTACCTCAACAACCTCCTTATGGTTCAAACATAATGTGTGTCCTATGCCTGCTATAAATAAATATGTAAATATAAATATATTTATATATATTTATAGATACATAAAATAGATATATAAAATCTGTTTTTAGATATATATTTCCCTGTAGTGAGGGCCAACAGACAGGAAGTCCAGAAAAGCCTTTGGTCTAGATGAAATCTGACAGCAGTCTACTGAGGAATTCCTTCTTTTTTGCGGAGACCAGTCTTTTTCTATTCAAGCCATCAACTGATTGGACGAGGCCCACCCATTCATAAGACCCTCCCTATGGAAGGCAATCTGCTTTACCAAAAGTTTTCTAATTTAAATGTTAATCTCATCCAAAAACACCCTCCAAATTGATATATACAAATAGCCATTACAAAGATAGAGTAATACTATAAAAATGAATCTGATCGTAACAAATATTAATGGAAATATAACATTGGTACTTAAGTATTGTATAGCAATATTAATTAGCACATTCAGATAAAATTCTTTTTTTTCTGTCAACAATTTCCATTCAGAGGCCATGTTTATGGGCAAACTTATTTTTTCACAACTCTACAATATTTCTTTCTCCTTAAAGGGTAGCACTAAACAGTTGCTGATGAATCTTCTACATTTGGTTGCACTTTGTTCTTTTTCTGTGCATGTGAACTTATGAGTGAAGATTATTCCTATGAAAAGGGAAAACTGTATTAAAGCAAAGACAAGACCAGCTCAATCATGTTTATAGATCTTTTATATTTCCGTGTCTTTAGCTGTAGATTAACGTGTGGCATTCAGGCAAGACTTGACATGAAACCTGGAGAATTTCTGTTACTGTAGTTTATAACATACATCATTTGTTTTTAGTATAAACATCTTTAAAGAACATTATCAACCAATAGAAAGAAATGTATTTCTACCAAAGCACCTCCAAATTCCTAGAGGAAAATGTGTTTTTGTTCCAAAATTTACACACACACACACACACACACACACACACACACACACACACAGCATTTACTGGTAAAAACATGAGATTACATCTAAAAGCAAAAAATAAGGATGCAAATATAACATTGGGGCGCCTGGCTGGCTCAGGTGGTGGAGATCGCAACTTTTGATCTCGAGGTTGTGAGTCCGAACCCCACTTTGGGTGTGGAGATCTAAAAATAAAATCTTTAGAGGTGCCTGGGCAGCTCAGTCTGTTAACCATCCAACTCTTGATTTCAGCTCAGGTCACGAACTCACGGTTTGTGAGTTTGAGCCCCGTGTCAGGCTCTGAGCTAACAGCACAGAACCTTCTTGGGATTCTCTTTCTCCCTCTCTCTCTGCCCCTCCCCTGCTCTCTTGCTCTCTCAGAATAAATAAATATTCCTTTAAAAATAAAATCTTTAAAAAAAGAATACAAATATGACATTAAGTGTAAAAAAGTGATTTCCTCCCGTAAACGCCCCCTTTCTGAGATCTCTGTAGGAACGAACCTGCTGTGTCTCACCCTCATACTTTTCCTTTTGCCCTGCATTCTTTATCTGTCTTCACTTCATTGTTCGTGTTCGGATTAGTTGATCTTGAGATGTGACAACACAGTTGACTGCATCACTAAGTTGACTGGGAGGCAAGGGGAGGTTCAGGTATTCCAGGTTTGTCCATTTACTCTGCACTGATTTATGGAACAGCAGGCAAAGTCTGGGAGGTGGAGCCCTGCCTTCATGGGGTTGGGACTGATAGTCGGCCGATTGAGGCACAGTCTATCCCACCTGAAGTCAAGGCCTCGTGTGACACCTCATTAACTGTACCTTTCAGCTTGCCTACCTTCGTTCCCTGTGACTCACCTTTGCCCGTCTTACTGGCTTGCTCCTCACTTCCCCTCTCCCAGAGAAGCCCCATTCCCACTTTCCCAGTGGTTCCCTCTTCACTTGCCCCCTTGTGAGCCCCTCCCCTGCCCTTCCTCATCCCCTCCTGCCATCCCCCCCCTCCGCCCCCACAGTGAGGAGAAATTCCTCCTTCTTTCATACTCCCAGAGCTCCACATCCTTCCTAGAGCTGTTTCCTAGGAAGGCTTCCTCGAGCCTTCCATCAGCCTGTTTCATTGCATTTAGAACTTTCTGCTTTATAATTCTCATTATTTGCGCCCACATCTTAGCTCTCCCACTAGACTGTTAATGACCCGAGGACAGGGTGCAAGGCTATTTGGTTCTGTCCTCACATCTGTCACAGTGCCCTGCCCACAATGGATACAGCTTATGGGGCGAATAAATTACTGAATTAGTGATTTCTTTGGGCAAGTCACTTACCTCATTTAATCTGGTCTGCAAAGCGAGTTGGGGTGTAAATGTTTGCAATGACGACTTTTCGTCATGTTTTCCCGTAAATCCTGAAGGCTCTGATTAACCATACCTCAATCATATGTAAAGGTCTGGATCCGTAACCTTGAACTGGAAGGGTATAGAGTAAGCTTTTCTGGCCCTTGGTCCCTGCTTTCTCCAGACCCGGCTGACCTTCAAGAAGATGATAATGATGTGGCTGTCAGCCCTGACCGTCATCTTCCCCATGTGTGGAAATCTACCCTCCTGGCCCCCTTCTCTCCTATCCCAAACGCTCTCCTTCTCTGAGGCCGTGCTTATGACTTTGTGCTCATGGATCTGCTCCTACCCACCCCCCGCCCCCGCCTTAGCTCCTTGACTGGCCAAGCACACGGAATCACACTTCACACCTTTCCTCAATATGAGTTTATTTCCGGACTCTGGATTCTATTCGATTGATCTATGTCTGTCCTTATGCCAGTGCCACACTTCTGACCACTGCAGCTCTGAGGCAAGTTTTGAAATCAAGAAACATGAGCCTAATTTTATTTGCTTTTTAAAAATTTTTAAATGTTTTTATTTTTGAGAGAGAGAGAGAGACGGAACACAAGCGGGGAGGGGCAGAGAGAGAGGGAGCACAGAATCTGAAGCCGTTTCCAGGCTCTGCTAAGCTGTCAGCACAGAGCCCGACGCAGAGCTCCAACTCACAGACCTCAAGATCATAACCTGAGAAAGAGTTGGATGCTTCACCGACTGAGCCACCCAGGAACCCCCTAATTTTATTTTTTAAATAAATTTAAAATTTAAATTTGAATAATTTTATTTTCTTTTTAAAATTAGGATGTTCCCTGATTTTATTTTATTTTATTTTTAATTTTTTATTTTTTTTCAATTCACATCCAAATTAGTTAGTATATAGTGCAACAATGATTTCAGGAGTAGATTCCTTAATGTCCCTTACCCATTTAGCCCATCCCCCTTCCCACAACCCCTCCAGTAACCCTTAGTTTATTCTCCATATTTATGAGTCTCTTCTGTTTTGTCCCCCTCCCCGTTTTTATATTATTTTTGTTTCCCTTCCCTTATGTTCATCTGTTTTGTCTCTTAAAGTCCTCATATGAGTGAAGTCATAGGATTTTTGTCTTTCTCTGACTGGCTAATTTCACTTAGCATAATACCCTCCAGTTCCATCCACATAGCTGCAAATGGCAAGATGTCATTCTTTTTGATTGCCAAGTAATACTCCATTGTATATATATACCATCTCTTCTTTAACCATTCATCCATCGATGGACATTTGGGCTCTTTCCATACTTTGGCTATTGTTGATAGTGCTGCTATAAACATGGGGGTGCATGTGTCCCTTCAAAACGGCATACCTGTATCCCTTGGAGAAATGCCTAGAAGTGCAATTGCTGGGTGGTAGGATAGTTCTATTTTTAGTGTTTTGAGGAACCTCCATACTGTTTTCCAGAGTGGCTGCACCAGGTTGCATTCCCACCAACAAGGCAAAAGAGATCCTCTCTCTCCTCATCCTCGCCAACATCTATTGTTGCCTGAGTTGTTCATGTTAGCCATTCTGACAGGTGTAAGGTGGTATCTCATTGTGGTTTTGATTTGTGTTTCCCTGATAATGAGTGATGTTGAGCATTTTTTCATGTGTCGATTGGCCATCTGGATGTCTTCTTTGGAGAAGTGTCTATTCATGTCTTTTGCCCATTTCTTCACTGGATTATTTGTTTTTTGGATGTTGAGTTTGATAAGTACTTTCTAGATTTTGGATACTAACCCTTTATCTGATATGTCATTTGCAAATATCTTCTGCCATTCTGTCGGTTGCCTTTTAGTTTTGCTGATTGTTTCCTTCCCTGTGCAGAAGCTTTTTATTTTGATGAGGTCCCAGTAGTTCATTTTTGCTTTTGTTTCCCTTGCCTCTGGAGACGTGTTGAATAAGAAGTTGCTGTGGGCAAAATCAAAGAGGTTTTTGCCTGCTTTCTCCTTGAGGATTTTGATGGCTTCCTGTCCTACATTGAGGTCTTTCATCCATTTTGACTTTATTTTTGTGTCTTGTGTAAGAAAGTGGTCTAGGTTCATTCTTCTGCATGTTGCTGTCCAGTTTTCCCAGCACCACTTGCCAAAGAGACTGTCTTTATTCCATTGGATATTCTTTCCTGCTTTGTCAAAGATTCGTTGGCCATACGTTTGTGGGTCCATTTCTGGGTTCTCTATCCTGTTCCACTGATCTGAGTGTCTGTTCTTGTGCCAGTACCATACTGTCTTGGTGATTACAGCTTTGTAGTATAGCTTGAAGTCTGGGATTGTGATGCCTCCTGCTTTGGTTTTCTATTTCAAGATTGCTTTGGCTATTTGGGGTCTTTTCTGGTTCCATACAAATTTTAGGATTATTTGTTCTAGCTCTGTGAAGAATGCTGGTGTTATTTTGATAGGGATTGCATTGAATAGGTAGATTGCTTTGGGTAGTATCGACATTTTAACAATATTTGTTCTTCCTATTCAGGAGCATGGAATGTTTTTCCATTTTCTTTGTGTCTTCTTCAATTTCTTTCATAAGTTTTCTATTGTTTTCAGTGTATAGATTTTTCACCTCTTTGGTTAGATTTATTCCTAGGTATTTTATGGTTTTTGGTGCAACTGTAAATGGGATCGATTCCTTGATTTCTCTTTCAGTCACTTCACTGTTGGTGTATAGGAATGCAACCGATTTCTGTGCATTGATTTTATATCCGGCAACTTTGCTGAATTCATGAATCAATTCTAGCAGTTTTTTGGTGGAATCTTTAGGGTTTTCCATATGGAGTATCATGTCATCTGCGAAGAGTGGAAGTTTGACCTCCTCCTGGCCGATTTGGATGCCTTTAATTTCTTTGTGTTGTCTGATTGCAGAGATTAAGACTTCCAATACTATGTTGAATAACAGTGGCACAAGTGGACATCCCTGTCTTGTTCCTGACCTTAGGGGGAAAGCTTTCAGTTTTTCCCCATTGAGGATGATATTAGCGTTGGTCATTCATATATGGCTTTCATGATCTCGAGGTATGCTCCTTCTATCCCTATTTTCTTGAGGGTTTTTACCAAGAAAGGATGCTGTATTTTGTCAAATGCTTTCTCTGCATCTATTGAGAGGATCATATGGCTCTTGTCCTTTCTTTTATTGATGTGATGAATCACGTTAACTGTTTTGCGGATATTGATCCAGCCCTGCATCCCAGGTGTAAATCCCACTTGTGGTGAATAACTTTTTTAATGTATTGTTGAATCCGGTTGGCTAATATCTTGTTGAGGATTTTGCACCCATGTTCATCAGGAGAATTGGTCTATAGTTCTCCTTTTTAGTGGGGTCTCTGTCTGCTTTTAGAATCAAGGTAATGCTGGCTTCATAGAAAGAGTTTGGAAGTTTTCCTTCCATTTCTATTTTTTGGAACACCTTCAAGAGAATGGGTGTTAACTCTTCCTTAAATGTTTGGTAGAATTCCCCTGGAAAGCCATCTGGCCCTGGACTCTTGTTTTTTGGCAGATTTTTGATTACTAATTCGATTTCCTTACTGGTTATGGGTCTGTTCAAATTTTCTATTTCTTCCTGTTTCAGTTTTGGTAGTGTATATGTTTCTAGGAATTTGTCCATTTCTTCCAGATTGCCCATTTTATTGGCGTATAATTGCTCATAATATTCTCTTATTATTGTTTGTATTTCTGCTGTGTAGGTTGTGATCTCTCCTCTTTCATTCTTGATTTTATTTGGGTCCTTTCCTTTTTCTTTTTGATCAAACTGGCTGGTGGTTTATCAATTTTGTTAATTCTTTCAAAGAACCAGCTCTGGTTTCGTTGATCTGTTCTACTGTTTTTTTTGGTTTCGATAACATTAATTTCTGCTCCAATCTTTATTATTTCCTGTCTTCTGCTGGTTTTGGGTTTTATTTGCTGTTCCTTTTCCAGCTCTTTAAGGCATAAGGTTAGGTTGTGTATCTGAGATCTTTCTTCCTTCTTTAGGAAGGCCTAGATTGCTATATACTTTCCTCTTATGACTGCCTTTGCTGCGTCCCAGAGGTTTTGGGTTGGTATTATCATTTTCATTGGCTTCCATATGCTTTCAAATTTCCTCTTTCATTCTTTAGTAGGATGTTCTTCAGTGTCCATGTATTTGTTACCTTTCCAAATTTTTTCTTGTGGTTGATTTTGAGTTTCATAGAGTTGTGGTCTGAAAATATGCATGGTATGATCTTGATCTTTTTGTACTTACTTAGGGCTGATTTGTGTCCAAGTATATGGTCTATTCTGGAGAATATTCCATGTGCACTGGAGAAGAATGCATATTCTGCTGCTTTAGGATGAAATGTTCCCAATACTTCTGTTAAGTCCATCTGGTCCAGTGTGTCATTCAAAGCCGTTGTTTCCTTGTTGATTTTTTGATTAGATGATCTGTCCATTGCTGTGAGTGGGGTGTTGAAGTCTCCTACTATTAAGGTATTACTATCAATGAGTTTCTTTACGTTTGTGATTAACTGATTTATATATTTGGGTTCTCCCACATTTGGCGCATAAATGTTTACAATTGTTAGGTCTTCCTGGTGGATAGACCCCTTGATTATGATATAATGCCCTTCTGCATCTCTTGATACAGTCTTTATTTTAATGTCTAGATTGTCTGATATAAGTATAGCTACTCTGGCTTTCTTTTGTTGACCATTAGCATGATAGATGGTTCTCCATCCCCTTATCTTCAATCTGAAGGTGTCTTTAGGTCTAAAGTGGTCTCTTGTAAACAGCATATAGATGGATCTTGTTTTCTTATCCATTCTGTTACCCTATGTCTTTTGATGGGAGCATTGAGTCCATTGACTTTTAGAGTGAGTACTGAAAGATGCGAATTTATGTTTCTTGTAGAGTTGGAGCTTCTGGTGGTGTTCTCTGGTCCTTTCTAGTCTTTGTTGCTTTTGATCTTTTTTTTTTTTTCATCTTTTCTCCCCTCAGAGAGTCTCCCTTAAAATTTCTTGCAGGGCTGGTTTAGTGGTCACAAACTCCTTTAATTTTTGTTTGGCAAACTTTTTATCTTTCCCTCTGTTTTGAATGACAGTCTTACTGGGTAAAGAATTCTTGGCTGCATATTTTTCTGATTCAGCACATTGAATATATCCTGCCACTCCTTTCTGACCTGCCAAGTTTCTGTGGATAGGTCTGCTGCAAACCTGATCTGTCTTCCCTTGTAGGTTAGGGATTTTTTTCCCCTTGCGGCTTTCATGACTCTCTCCTTGCCTGAGTATTTTGGGAATTTGACTATGATATGCCTCACTGACGGTCGGTTTTTGTTGAATCTAATGGGGGTCCTCTGTGCTTCCTGGATTTTGATGTCTGTGTCTTTCCCCAGGTTAGGAAAGTTTTCCGCTATGATTTGCTCACATACCCCTATTTCTCTCTCTTCCTCTTCTGGGACCCCTGTGATTCTGATGTTGTTCCTTTTCAATGAGTCACTGATTTCTCTAATTCTTAAATCGTGCTCATTTGCCTTGATCTCCCTCTTTTTTTCTGCTTCATTATTCTCTATAAGTTTGTCCTCTATATCGCTGATTCTCTGTTCTGCCTCATCCATCCTTGCTGCCATAGCATCCATTCGGGATTGCAGCTCAGTTATAGCATTTTTAATTTCATTCTGACTAGTTTTTACTTCTTTTATCTCCGCAGAAAGGGATTCTAATCTATTTTCGACTCCAGCTAGTATTCTCATTATTGTGATTCTAAATTCTGGTTCAGACATCTTGTGTGTATCTGTGTTGGTTAAATCCCTGGCTGTCGTTTCTTCATGCTCTTTCTTTTAGGGTGAATTCCTTCGTTTTGTCATTTTGAAGGAATAAAAGGAATTAATGAAGTAGAAAATTTTAAATTAAAAAAATTAAAATTAAAAAAATATTAAAAATTTTAAAATATTACAATTAAAAAATTAAACACACACACACAAATCAAATAAATGATGTTAGATCCTAGGTGTGTTTTGGTCTGGGTGTTGAAAATGCTTTGACAGATTAGAGAAAAAAAGGGCAGGGAGAGGAAATCGTTTGAGAATTTGAAAAAATGAATACATCGAAGTAGACTAAAATGAGATGATGGGAGTAAAACAGAATTTTAAAAAATTTACACAAAAATAAAGAATATAGTAGAAAAAATTAAAGAAAAATATTTTTAATAAAAATTAAAAATAAAAGTGAATTTTTTCTCTTTCTGTATTCAAGAAAAAGAAAAGAAACAAAAAAGAGAAAAAAGAGGAAAAAAAGGAAATCGTTTGAAAATTTGAAAAAGTGAATACACTGTAGTATACTAAAATAAAATGATGGAAGTAAAATAGAATTTGAAAAAATTTACAGAAAAGTAAAAAATATAGTAAAAAAATTGAAGAAAATATTTGCAATAGAAACTGAAAGTAAAAATGAAGTTTTTCTCTTTCTGCATTCAAGAAAAAGAAAAGAAACGAAAAAGAGAAAAAAGAAAAGGAAGAAAAAGGAAATCGTTTGAAACTTTGAAAAGGTGAATACACTGTACCAGACTAAAATAAAATGTTGGAAGTAGAATAGAATTTGAAAAAATTTACACAGAAGTAAAAAATGTAGTAAAAAACAAAGAAAAATATTGTTAGTAAAAATTGAAAATAAAAATGAATTTTTCTCTTTCTGTATTCAAGAAAAAGAAGTGAAAAAGAAGAAAAAAGAAAGAAAATGGGATAGATGGACTTTCTACCAGATTGAAATAGAACTGAAATTACTTTGTTTTCCCCTAGAAGTCAGACTAGGAAGCGCTTTATGGTCCATAAACTCAGCAGGCGGTGAGACGTGTGTTCTTGAAGAGCGAGGTTGGCCCGGTTGGGCGGGGCTCAGTGTAACGGCTCCGCTCTCCACTAGATGGCGCTGCTAGCCTCCTGGGGTGGGTTCTTGTGGCGCTCGTAGGTGTGTATGCGCATGCGTGGGAGCGGTGACATGGCGCCACCCAGCTACCCGGTCTGTTCTCCCCATCAGCAGTCGCACACCTGTCCTCTGTCTTCAGCTCTCGTCTGCTCCCCGCTTCTTGCCTCTCCGTGACCAGGCCCCAGGCAGTCGCTCTCTCCCGAGTTTTGTCTCAGACGCGGCTGTTTTCCCCGGCCCCTTACTTCCGAAGGGCTGCCGCTTCGGCCCCTTCCGCCCCTCTGCGGGCGGGTCTCCCCCGGCAACGGCCGACGCCGGCCGCACCCAGGAAAGTTCGCCAAACCGTGCTGCTGCCGGAGCCCAGAGACCGCGGCCGGGTGCCAGCCGCCCCACAAAAAGTTCGCGAGCTAGCGCAGCAGCAGCCTTTCAGGGATTATGGAAAATCGCAACTCGCATCTGGCACCAGGCTTCACCCTTAACGACCTCGTTCCAGCACCAGCGATCCGGCCGTTCTCTGGGGTCTGCTGGGCCCAGGTGGCCTCACAGCCTCCAGGGGAAGTCCTTCCGGCCGTGGAACCGCTTCTCCCCGTGTGGCCCGAGAACCTCCCGAACCCCGCTCTGCTCCTGGGGATTCGCCCTTCCCGCCAGAGCACCCACCGCCAGGTATCGAGCTGGGGAGTTGCAGCCTTTGCGCTCCCCTTGTTTATTACAGTCTTAATGGAATTTAAACCCTCTCCTTTCTCCTTTCTCCCTTTTTAGTTCAGTCCCTGCGGCTGTTTCCAATTTTCCACTTTCTCTCCAGCTGCTTTTGGGGAGGGGTGCTTTTCCCGTATTCTCCCCCCGACCCTTGACTCCATCCTCTCTCTGCCTGCAAAAGCACCTCCCTTCCCGTGGCTTCTTGCTCCCCAAGTCCGCCTCTCTGCACCGCGTACCTGCTAAATTCTGTGGCTCAGGTTGTGCAGATTGCGGTGTTAATCCTCCAGTCCGTTTTCTAGGTGTGTAGGATGGTTTAGTGTTGGTCTGGCTGTATTTCACGGACGGAGACACACAAAATCTTCCATGCTGTTCTGCCATCTTGGCTCCTCCCCTCCCTAATTTTATTTTTTAAAGATTGTTATGTGTTTATTTGAATATGTTGTGCAGACAGTGTGAGTCACAAATTTAAAACTTTTGTGCATCAAAGGACATTACCATGTCAATACGAGGCAGGCAACTCAGACAACGAGAAAAAATATTTGCAAATCATATATCTGATAAGAGCCTAGTATTCAGATTATATAAACAACACTTACAATTCAACAAGAAGAAGAAAAATAGCCATATTTTTTAAAAAGAGCAGAGGATTTGAATAGATTTTTCTTCAAACAGGATATACAAATGGCCAATAAACACACGAAAAGGTGTACCACATCAGTGATCAGAGGGAAATGCAAATCCAAACAATGGTAAGATACCACTTCATACCCACCAGGATGGCTGTCATCAAAAAGACAGACAAAAAACAAACGTTGGCAAGGAACAATTACAATTGGAACCTTCAAACATTGCCAGTCGAAATATAAAATGGTGCAGGAGCTTTGGAAAACAGACCGGCAGTTCCTCTAGAAGTTAAACGTAGAGTTGCCATAGGACCTAGCAATTTCACTCTTAGATTATATCCAAGAGAATTGAAAACATATATCCACACAAAAATGTCTATACAAATATTCAATACAGCTTTATTTATAATATCCCAAAGGGCAAACAACCCATCAACTGATGAATGGATAAGCAAATTGCACCGTATCCTTAAAATGGAATACTATTCAGTCATAAAACAGGATAAAGCACTGGTTTTTCAAGAATGCTTCATGTTTCAGGGGTGCCTGGGTGGCTCAGTCGGTTAAGGTTCCAACTCTTCATCTCAGCTCAGGTCATGATCTCTAGGTTCTGTGACTTCAAAGTCCCTCGTTTGAGCCCTGCATCCATCGCATCCATCGGTCTCTGGGCTAACAGCAGGGAGCCTGCTTCCGATTCTGTCTCTCTCTCTCTCTGCCCCTCCCCACCCCACTCTCTCTCAAAATTAAAAAAAAAAAAAAAAAAGAATGCTTCATGCTTCAATATGAATAATGCTTCAAGACTGAAACTGGAAAACATTACGTGAGGTGAAAAACACCAGACACAAAAGACCACATATTGTAAGATTTCATTTGTGATAATTACCCTGAATAGGTGAATCAAATCCATAAGACCGAAAGCAGGTTAGTGGTTTCCAGAGAAGAGGGAAGTGGGAGTCACTGCAAATGAGTACGAGGTTTCCTTTTGGGATGATGAAAATTGTCTGGAAGTCCATAGTTGGTGATGGTTGCACAACTCTGTAAATAGGCTAAAAATCACTGAAATTCAGTACACTTTTTAAAAAGTGAATTTTATGGTATGTGGATTATACATTAATTTTTTAAACTGCAAAGACAAACTAATCTCTATCCCAGAATTACCTACTTTGAGCACAATATACAATGAAATGAGCGGTAAGCACACTCCAAAATATCGTGATTGAAAGGGCAACTTTCAGGGGCGCCGAGTGGCTCAGTCAGTTAAACATCTGCCTTCGGCTTAGGCCATGATCTCGCAACTCGTGAGTTTGAGCCCCACATTGGGCTCTGTGCTGAGAGCATGGGGCCTGCCTGGGATTCTCTCTCTCCTCTCTCTGCCTCTGCCCCACTTGTGCTCTCTCTCTCAGAATGAAAAAATAAACTTAAAAAAAAGAAAAAGAAAGGGCAAGTTTCAAGGGTGAGTCTGAAAAGAAAGCCCTGTGAATTCATTCCTTTGGTCTGAGGAGTGATTTCTGATACCTGTCAAAATGGCAAACCAATATAGGCTGCTGTTTCCTTCTTCAAAAAAATCAACTTTGGAGAAACTATTTAAAAACAACAAAAGGATGGGGCGCCTGGGTGGCTCAATCAGTTGAGCGTCCGACTTTGGCTCTGATCATGATCTCAAGATGTGTGGGTTTGAGCCCTGTGTTGGGCTCTGTGCTGACAGCTCAGAGCTTGGAGCCTGCTTCGGATTCTGTGTCTCCCTCTGTCTCTGTCCCTCCTCCAGTCATGCTCTGTCTCTGTCTCAAAAATAAATAAACATTAAAAAAGAAAATTACAAAAAAATAAATAAAAACAAAAAAAGGAAAGTATGGCTTCCATAAAATGCAAACCAACAACAAAATGTTAGAAAAACTAGCTGGTTGTGGGAATACTGGTGATTTAGCCTGGGCGGTGGCAGCTGAAAATGACACTAAGAGGTCAGGATGGGGAGAGATCTTAAGTTCTCCTCTTCTTTCTTCCCCAAAATGCCTCCCCTGCTTAACCAGAGAAGTCTCAGGTCATGGGTGTCTGAGGGCACCACATGTCCTTGCTGGGCTGAGGAGTTGATATACATTAATGTATGTGTATGCCTACATCCATATATAATGCATACATATGTCCTTAATATAGGCACATATATACACATATTTTTATATATCATGAATCTCTTAATTGCATTTTTCAGATTTTTGCTACATATATGCATAGTGAGAGGGAGGAAACTCTACGTACCAAACAGCAGAACACATCTTTTTCTGCACATTTTGGGGTACATGTGGAAAAAATATCAAAAAAGTAGATCATAAATTAGGCCATAAAAGAGACCTCAATAAATTCCAGAGGAACAGGATCACATATGCCATATTGATCATGTTCTTCAGCTATAATGCAATAAAATTACAATTTAATACCAGAGGATGACCACAAAAATGCCATATGTCTGGAACATGAAATATTAAGAAATAACCTATAGTTGTAAAGGAAACAAAAAAAGAAATAAAGAAATTCTTAGAACTCAATGATAGTAAAAAAAAAAAAAAAAAAAAAAGAACGATAGTGAAAACATTTGTCCATAACGTTGATGGTCTGGTGAAGAATACTTCTGCCGAATATTTCTGCCACAACTGGAGTTGTGCTCACGTGGCATATCCCACAGTCTGGAATCTCTCACTGAAGGATGAAGTTGCATGGATTTTAATGGAGTCCACAGTTTAATGGAGTATTTGGATTTTTAAGGAGACCAAACTCTGATGCATATGGTCCAATCATTAAAAGTTTGCTTTCTTCTCCTGAAAATCAATAATTTTCTACCTTTGATGAAGAAAGAGCTCAATGATGTGTTGTTGGGAATAATCTTAATACCACATCGAAATGCTTGACACAACACGAAGAAATACAGCCCATGCCAACAGCAAGGAAACAGGAGCAGGAATTCGCACTCAGCTCCTACTCAAGTGGAAATGGAAACTTCCAGAACAAGTGTGACATGTTGGGTGAGCCAAGGATGGGGCACTGGAAAGAGACTTCCCTGAGGGATCTGCCCATAACTTCTGGTCTTCCTTCTAGCTGAGCATTCGTAACTATCTGAGCTGCTACATGCTTGCTGCCATTCTCAAGGACTCTTAATGAGGAATTTAGTATATGAAGTGGGCAAATGTTGTTTTTCCCCAGCAGATATTAATGCCCCACTTCTCTGATAACCGCATTCTAAATTCACCTTGGAAAATGACCCCCTTCTTGCTCTCAGTCTGTGCAGTGCAGGTGGATGCCAACCTAAATTTGGAGGATGGGTACAAGTCCAGGCCTGTCCAGGGATTTCAGCATTTCCTGGGCACAGTGATTGGTTTATACCCAGGAAGATGGATTTGTAATCAATCCATCCTTTGGGAGATTTTCACAGGGTTTTGCTGAGAGAGCCACTCTGTCCTTTTGAGAGCATAGGCAATAAGGTATGTACGTCTGGAGCAGGCTGGGGTTATCTTTGCTGCCACATGGACAGAAGGCCTAGAATGGAAGGAAAAAATAAGAACCAAAAAACAGGGACGGTGGGGCCCAAGAGATGAAAAGAGACACGTTCTTGATGACATCATTCGGGTGCCTAGATCCAGCCATGAGTAAAATTAGCAGTATCTCTGAAGTTTCTGGTTATCTAAGCCAATAGGTTCTTTTTTTTTTTAATTTTTTTTACATTTATTTATTTTTCAGAGACAGAGAGAGACAGAGTGCAAGCGAGGGAGGAGCAGAGAGCGAGGGAGACACAGAATCCGAAGCAGGCTCCAGGCTCTGAGCTGTCAGCACAGAGCCAGACTCGAGGCTCAAACTCATGGACTGTGAGATCCTGACCTGAGCTGAAGTTGGACGTTCAACCGACTGAGGCACCCTGGTGCCCCATGAGCCAGTAAGTTCTTTTTTAAAATTACGCTAATTTGATATTTATCACTTCAAGGGAAAGAACACTGGCAAGTATAGCAACTAAT
Organism: Acinonyx jubatus; assembly: GCF_027475565.1. NCBI lineage: Eukaryota > Metazoa > Chordata > Mammalia > Carnivora > Felidae > Acinonyx > Acinonyx jubatus. The sequence continues at coordinate 9,568,067 of NC_069381.1, read as the reverse complement.
TAAAAATAAAAAACAAAACCAGTTGGATTCGGAGCCATACTTTTGGCTCAACTGATCCATCATCAACAATGTCCAACTATGGACACCTTCTTAAAAGAGAAGGAATGGCATATCCTAGTCACTCATATAAACAACTATTATTCTTTATTTAAAAATGTTTTATTTTGTTTACAAAGAATTACAAGGGATTTTAAAATGTGTTGAATTTTATTTTATTTTTATTTATTTAAGTAATCCCTACACCCAACGGGAGGCTTGAACTCATGACTCTGAGATCAAGAGTCACGTGCTCCTCTGAGCCAGCCAGGCGCGCCAAATATGTTGAATTTTAAAATAAATTTAGAGAGCTGCGTGTACCCCAAGACCCCATTTCATACTCCACTGAGGTCACCAGTTTGAGAAACTCTGACTCAGCTTTATCCCTCCTTCCCAGCCTTCCTTCCACAGTGGATTTACAACCATCTCGTTCTATATGGAAGTATGTCTTCTGACTGTTCTTTAGAAGCCTGTTGAAAACATTTTACCTGGACAGGGAAACGATGAGACCTTCACTTATGTAAACATATTGGCTCTTTCGTTGGCTTCTGGGCACATTTTTTGGGTGCTCTTTAGAGCTGCCGTCTTAAAATTGGCGTGCTTAAAATCACATGCTCTCTGCTCCACTGAGAAGGGCGTTATAAGGAAAAGAATAGAGGATTTAGAAAAGGAACAGCGCACATGTGTATTAAATTCTGAGCATATTTGCATGCACGAGTGATTTGCAACAGGGAAAACCATATTGCGCATCAGTATTTACGTTAAAAGAGCAAACTACCATCCAACCAAATGAGGATTTCAAACCTCTCCTTGCTGTCCGCTCCCTCATTTGCACTTGAAAAGAGCTATCAGTCAAGATTGGGTTTTTTTGTTTGTTTGTTTCTTGGTGTTTTTTTTTGTTACTGGAGAGATGATTCTCTTGGGAGGCTATGTTTTTTCTTTTTTTAAGCTACAACATGCTTCACAACTTAAAAGTGTGTTCATCTTCTTAAAATCACATGGGCTTCATTTTTCAAGCCTTGAGTTAAAGGGATATCGCCCTGGATAAAAATACATCCACGGGGGGAAAGGGTTATTTGCAATTCAGAAATGCTAGTCTAATGCATTTGGTGGCGGTGTAAGTTGGGACCGACATAGGAATCTAATTTAAAGTTTTAGAAACCGTCAACTGTTTTGGTTAAAGTAATGCGAAGATGAGTCCGTTTTCTGACAGCTCAGCAGGCCTCCCAAGCTGTGATTGTCAAAATGATAGACACTGACAAAGAAAATCAATTCTATGTCACAGTGAAACCTATTGCTGAGGTTTTTCATTAAAAAAACTGCAAGTGAAGCCCAGGCAGGACTCTTGGGCATATCTATAAGGTGTGAAAAGCAGCAGAAGAGGTATCTGAATCAAACTGAATTTAAAGATTTCTTTTCCAAGAGAGGCCCCCATTCAACCACCTTAACACTTTCTAGAACATTGCATGTCTTCTGCGCCAACCCCAAAGGTAAGACATCTAACAACTCATTAGTAGAATTGCCATGTTCTTCCTTTTCCTTTGCTTTAACAGCAAATGCCAGATGCTTAGAGCCTGGAGCCTGCTTCTGATTCTGTGTCTCCCTCTCTTCTGCCCCGTCCCCCACTCCGGCTCTGTCTCTCTCAAAAGTAAATAAACATTAAAAAAAAAAAAAAAAAAAGGACTCCCTGGCTAGTACTCCTGCTGAATGGCCGCTGCCCTGTGCCTAAGTCACGTCTGCCAGTCTCTGAGCTCCCTAACGTGGTGCAGCAGTGATCGTCCTGCTTTCAGTTGTCTTGGAAATGACGAGTAACTGAGGAATCCCTGCCTCCCCCCATCACTGTGGGGCTGGTGCGTTCCCATTTCCCACCCAGATTCCTACTGGTGTCCTACGTTGCGAAGCCATGCCTTACACCCCAGCCCTGTTCCCCACGATGGGCCGAGGTCTCTCTATCAGGCATCATCCACATCGCCTTCCCTCCTCCCACCCTTTCCCCATACCCCAGCTCTAAGCCAAGGAAGCAGTTTGTAACTCTCCCATTTCAGGGCTCCGTAAAATAATATGGTGATGTGGTATAGTGGAACGGCGATGGCTTTTGAAGTTTCACCCAATATTGTGACTTTAGGCTACCTAACCGCGGTTCTCGCTTTGCAAGGTCGTTGTGAGGACTCAGGAAAAGAGGATTATAAGGCTTCTGGAACCTGGTGGTACTTGGAACGGAAGGTCGGTTTCATAAGCACCGTGTATGCGCGCGCGCGTATTAGGGGCAGAAATGACACCAACTGGACCGTTTGTTTTTACTTCTATCCCTCCGACGGTCACTGACTGCGGAGCGGGCTTGACTCGGTCCCTCCTAACCTGCTCCCTTTGCCAGGCTGGACTGCACAACATGTGGGAGAACGCGCCTCCTTGTGGCCGGCCAGAGAGTTGCGGTTACTTGCCTTGGCTTGCATCAGTACTTTTTTTTTTTTTTTTAAGATGCAAAGTCACTTTCCTGACCCAGGTGCTGAGAGGGGTGTTAGGAGCGCGGTGAGGTCACAGGAGTTGACCTCGGGAGGTTGCCTTCAAGGAGTTACGGTAACCAAGGTAACCAACCGTTGGTTGGTTGGCCGGTGGGGGCTGAAGGATACATTGTTATGCTGAGGTTGTTTTTCCCACTAGCAAAGCATTAACTTTAAGACAGTTGGGAGTTCCCAGGGATGTCAGACTGTGCCAGTCTGGAGTATTTGTCAATGGGCTGCAGATTGTAAGGGGATTTGATTTTATGCACATTTTCTTTTGCCTTTGTTCTCCACATCAGCCTGTGGAGGGGGACATCCAGGACTTTAGCAACTCCTGGACAAACTGGGACACGGTCCCCACTAGGTTTATCTCGCTCTGTTGCTGAGCTGAGACCAGGTCTCTACAGGGGTTAAATCACAACGCTGGCGGTTTAAATGGGAACAAGGATTGAGAAAAGTCTGGAGAATGGCACAATTTCCCTAAAGGTCAGGTGTAATCAGGGTACCAGCTCAGAGACTGGGGGCGGGGTGGGCCACGTTGGGAGAAGGAACTCACAAAGAACAAAGTTCCTCCCATTGTGTCTACACAGCGACGTTCTGGACTCTGTGATCTGGCTTTGTCTCTAATCTTTCTAGGACTGGTCTTCATCAAAGAAAGCCTTTTGCAGATTTATGAGCTATGGGTAAGTGTTTTTCTTTTGGCAAGACAATTTAAGGGAAGTTTCTCTCTCCATTATTACATCCCACAGAGCCAAAATGAGAAACTTCAAGTTGTCCTTTTCATCCACCAGTGCTGTGCCAACTTAAACATTACAAACAAATCACAAATTAATATCCCCTAACTAATCACTAGAAGCGGAGAGAATAATTATGGTTTAGTCATGCAGTGTAGAACAGAATCAGAGAAAGGCACCATGTGCCGTGAAAATTGGAAGGAACACCATGGAAGGTAACCTCAAGCACCTGGACTGGAAATGGGCCAGGACCACACGGTTCACACACCGCTCAGGCACAGGTGTTCTAGTGAATGAACCAGAGCGACCTCCCAACCTTTTAAGTCACTTATCAAATTACCCAAATTCTACTCCTGTTGGTCCTTGGAGGTTGCCTTTGCAAAGACTTGCTCGGTTCAGTCCTGCCCAGTGAATCAAAGCCCATCAGATGAAAGAGGAAAAGGACCAGGGTGTTGACTCCAAGACTTCCAGTCCCCTTTCTGTTGTAATGCTGCTAATGCAACTCTCTGGGTTTATTATTACACAACAGCGGTTTCCAACTGGGGATCATTTTGCTTTTCCCCCCATGGGGGGGGTATTTGATAATGTCTGGAGACACTGTGGTTGTCACCACTTGGTGGAGTACTACTGGCATCTAGGGGGTGGGGCCAGGGATGCTGCTGAATACCTCCAAGGACAGGAAGCTCCCAGGACAAGGAAGTATCCATTCCCAAGTGTCCGGGTCCAGAGAGCCTCCAAGATGGCATAGCTCTGTCAGGCTCTTCTACTTTCCTTTTTCTCCAACCAGAGGAAGAACAACTGATGTGTATGTTCACGTTGCTGCCATGGGAACAGCATCCACACTTTCCCGGGAATGTTCAACAAAAACAGAATAGAGGGGCGCCTGGGCGGCTCATTCGGTTAAGCATCCGACGCTTGATTTTGGCTCAGGTCATGATCTCACAGTTCATGAGTTCGAGCCCCGCGTGGGGCTCAGAGCCTGCTTGGGATGCTCTGTCACCCTCTCTCACTGCCCCTCCCTGTTTGTGTACTCTCTCTCTCTCTCTCGAAAATAAACATTTAAACAAACAAAAGCAGAATAGAGAATATAGGGTGATGTTAAAACGTTGATACTTTCATCAATTTACTGAGCGCAACGGAAAGAACTGAGCTAACTCCATTGTAAATTGGTACAGCTCAGGGAATAGGTCAAGGGTTCAAAGCTAGGATCATAGGTTTGTGGTCAAATCCAGAGGACTGCCAACACCATCCAAAAGAAAGGTAGAAAGACAGGAATAAAGTATTGTGGAAACTCAATGTGTAGCCACATATCATATAATTGTAGTATTAATTCAGTTTTTACACATGGCCAACGGGGAAATTTACAAGATGCATGTAATAGTGCCAGAAAATAAGAAAGTGCTCACATAAATAAAAAATACAACAATGGGGGTGGGGGGCGCCTGGGTGGCTCAGTCGGTGAAGTGTCCAACTTCAGCTCAGGACATGATCTAATGGTTTGTGGGTTCAAGCCCCGTGGCAGGTTCTGTGCTGACAGCTCAGAGCCTGGAGCCTGCTTTGGATTCCATCTGTCTATCTGTCTGTCTCTGTCTCTCTCTCTCAAAAATAAATAAACATTTTAAAATAATTAAATACCATGATGGGGACAGGTCAGAGGGACACATGAGCCAGCTGCAAGAGCTCCTCCCAGTGGCCAAAGCTGGAACATCCTGAACAACAGAAAAACGAGATAGTGTGGGATTATAAACTAAAGTATAAAATAACTAGCCATGAAGCCGTAATACCATAACTAAGTGAGGAAGAATAACTAAATCTATTCTGGGTTGGAGGATAAGAAAACTCATATTTTATTTTTCGAAGCTGTCTGTTAGAGGCGTGCTAGCATCTACACTCTGGAGGCAGAGGGACTTCCTCTTCTCTCTGCCACTTCCAGCTTAGTCAACTTGGGCAAGTTGCTCGTCTTTCTAAAGGCTCATTTTTTTTTTTTTTTTGCATAAGCAAAATGGAGATAGTAAGGGTATCTACCTCATTATCGTGTGAGTCTCTTACCTTGGTGCCAGCACAATTCAGGAATTTAAGAACTTTTCTTTCCTCCTCTGTATTATTTGCCAGTTGGCATCTCCTTCTTGCCTCTAACCTGTGAGGTCAGTCAGGGTGGGGACTGGGTCCCTCATCCCCAAAACATTCATCACATCACCACATCCATCACAGTGGTTTCAAAGAAGCCTCTGTTGAACAAATGAATGAACCAGTGAATGGAGGCATGTGTAGATGTGATCAGAACTGCAGCCACACTGGCTGAAGGCCACGGTGTCAATAGAATGGGAATCTTGGTTTCAAGCAATGGGGACAGGGAAGGTGGGGAGTCAGCAGGTGGGGTAAGACCTTCAGACTTTGGATCTGACTGTGTTTGGCAATTCTCTTGACTGTTTCTGTCTTGGAGGGAGGCATGCAAGTTACCGAGGCCCTGCCAATCCGACTCTTGGAGATGCAGAGTCTGTGAGCACTTCCTCCTGTGAGTAGCAGGTGACCTGGGAGAGCTTACTATCACAAAGGAGCTCCACAAGAAGCAGGACTTATATAAGACACAATCATTAAAGGATATCGTTCTATGGGGTGTCCAACATACCAGTTGTATGCTAGCTGGTAGAACGTACAACTCTTGATCTCGGGTTGGTGAGTTAGAGCCCCATGTTGTGGGTAGAGTTTACTTTAAAAAAAAAAGGACCTCGTTTGGGAAGTATTGAATCTACTTTGAGCCAATTACCTTTCAGTGCCAAAAGCACACCAATAAGAACTCTGTTGTGTTTGGATTTTATAAATATATCCGTATATGTGCACACATACAATTTCTTAATACAAACAAGTTACACTGCGGATTTGTGGATTTGTGTATGTTTTTGAAATATATGTTAGATCCTAGGATTATTATAGGCTCTACCAGTAAAGTTTTTATTCTTTGATTATGATCCTTTCAAATGTGTTCTGACTTCAATAAGATCATACTTATTCCTGTGATTTTAGTCCTAAAGGAACTTTCCTTGGATAACAAGGGTGCATTTTCCAGTTCTTTCGATAGCCACAGAAGATAGCTATTGCATCCAGTTTAATCGCCTCATGATTATCATGAATTAATGCTGCGTGTACTTGTGTGGACTCGCTCGATTTTCTGGATGTGTAAACAGTAACAAAAGTGGGCTTCACTTAAAATGGCAAAGCAGGGTAGCTACCAATGCCAAATTTGCCACAGGAGTCCTTAATTCTCTGTTTGTCTGTACAGACCCAGCAAGACGTTGTCAGAGCTGGCTCAGGGTGTGATTGGTGAGTCTGCTTGAAATTCCAGACTTTCCATCACAGAGTGCTGGATGTGATAAATGGGCTGGGGTCTGATGGTTAATGACTGCTCTCAAGGACAGCTAGAGTATCCTTCAGGCTGAATTACAGTGAACTACCAAGAACCTGCTACATACTCAAAAGCTTTCTGCAAAAGCTATACATATTCAAGGGTGGCTTTTTTTTTTTCCTCCAAACACAGAGATTTTCTATTCCCTTCTTTTCTAACCCCATCCTGGACTCTCCTCCCAGTATTCTGACAACCGTATCAGGCAAGCTGCTCATCGGTTTTCCAGCCAAACGCACCCCTTGGCATTTTAAATAAAGATGTCTGTATGATTTAGTTAAGAGGGTAAAAATTATGTACTGTGGAAGGTGCCTAAAAAGTGGTTTAGAAATTGAGATGTAAGATGTCCTTAATGCAAATGTTCTCTCTATTTTTCCTGGCAAATAATGTCTTCATTAATGCTTGCCACTAGCTGGTGCTAGGGCACCACTGAGCAAGCGTGCCATTTCATTGAATCCGTCCACCAGGATTAGTCACCCTAGGTGGGTCGTTCCTCTTTGTTTAACATCACGCCCTTATGTCATTTCCACTCTCTGGCTAATCAACATGTAGGAAAGCAGCTCTCCAATCTTCCACCCCACAGCTGCACTTTACAAACATCGAGGAAATTTCCTTTTGAATGAGATGAGCTTTCAAAACACCGGGATTTTCTCATTTTATTGTCACGTCCAACACATAAAGTTATTTTGATTGTTCTTCAATCTTATAATATACAGGGTGCAGCTGGGGGACCAGAGATTTTAAAGACAGAGGCATCCTAATAAAGATATGAATCCCCAAATTTATATTGTTCAAGTCCTCCTTAAGGGAAGCAACAGGGCTAGATAGCCAGAACTCTCTTTTTATTTTACAGTTTTACATTGGATCATTTATATAGACGTTGAAAGACTCTGCCTTATAGAGGTCTGAAAGCCTCTCTATAAATGTGGGGTCTTTCAACTACTGGAAAAACAGTGCAGAAGTTCACATCCTGCTATTTGTTGGTTACTTCTGTTATCCTCAACCAGTAAAGAATAGCAAATTTTATGACAAAAAAAAAAAAAAAAAAAAGAAAAAAAAGAAAAAAGAAAAGAAAAAGCACAGAAGAAAAGTTTCATCTATTGATAAAAATATGCTGACAATTCCATTTCTGGTTAAGTTTTATGTAACTATCATCTTTCAAAATACTTAGGAAATTTGCACAAATTGAGTTTCATTTTATTATACTATCATCATTATACATTTTGCTTTTAAAAGCCATTAAATTTAAAAAAAAGTGGGGAGGGGGCACCTGGGTGGCTCAGTCGGTTAAATGTCCGACTTCAGCTCAGATCATGATCTCGTAGTTTGTGGGTTTGAGCCCCACATTGGGCTCTGTGCTGACAACTCAGAGCCTGGAGCTTGCTTCGGATTCCGTGTCGCCTTCTCTCTCTGCCCCTCCCCCGCTTGAGCTCGCTCACGTTCTCGCTCTCTTAAAAATAAATACACATTAAAAAAAATAAATAAGTAAAAGTCATCGAAATAGTTAGAAATACCATTATTTGCAATTCTCTGAATTAATTGCTCTAAAGTGATCAGCTCTGGCATTTCTGATGGTAACATGGAGTGCTCCTCCCCGCTGTGGAGATCAAGGACAGGATGTGTTCTCAAAGGTTTGTGACACATGTGAGCCACTCTGTTTGTCAACAGCAAATGTGAAAGTCTCCTATCCCCGTTCTGTCTGGTATATAATATTGCACCAGAAGTTTAGAGGAAGTGGACAGCTTGGCCAGCAAGCAGCGTTTATTCTTCCTGGCGTCCTGTGTCACATCATGTGTTGGGCTGTTGTTGAGGTAGGAGGGTGGGTAGTGTGGTTAGAAAACCTAAAACAGCAGGCTGAATGAAGGTGTCAGCTATTTCCCAGCGTACTGACTTGTAACTTTTAAAGTAGTGTCGAGTTTTAGCCTCAGCGACAAGGTGCTGGAAATATGAAATAAATTATTATCTTTCTTTAACTAAGGCTATCCAATGAACCAGAACAGCGATCATTTCCACTAACTGTGTCAAAACCACAACAATCACAATTCCATCTGGAAAATAATCTGTCGCTCACACAGTATGTCAAGATGATTTCCAAGAGTGGCTGGCTGGCTCAGTAAGAGGAGCGTGTGACTCTTGATCTCGGGATCGTGAGTTCAAGCCCCATCTTGGGGGTAGAGGCTGCTTAAAAAAAAAAGAAAAGAAAGAAAAAAGATGATTTCCAAATGGACCAAAGATCTACATTTTACTTTTTTTTTTAATTTTTTTTTTAACATTTATTTATTTTTGAGACAGAGAGAGACACAGCATGAACGGGGGAGGGGCAGAGAGAGAGGGAGACACAGAATCGGAAGCAGGCTCCAGGCTCTGAGCTGTCAGCACAGAGCTACGCGGGGCTCGAACTCGCGGACTGCGAGATCGTGACCTGAGCTGAAGTCGGATGCTCAACCGACTGAGCCACCCAGGCGCCCCAAAGATCTACATTTTATAAATGAAATTATATAAGCACCGGAGACAAAGTAGGCAAATTCCTTTGTAACGTAGGAGTGGAGAAAAACCTTAGTCATTATGACTTGAAATTCAGAAGCAATAGAAAAAAGAGATTGTGAATTTAACTCCCCCAAATAAAACAAAACACATTGAAGACCTTTTAAATGGTGAAACTACTAGACGCAAAGGCAAAAGACAATAAAGACGGGAATGATTTGCAACTTATAGAGAAGGGATTTATAGACAGCGCCTCTAAAAGTCAAGAAGAAAAAGTGATTTTTTTTTAATGGATGAAAGTTACAAACAGTTCATAGAAAATGAGAAGCAAATGGTTTTTAAAAAGAAGATAAAGATGCTCAACATCACTCAGAATAGGGGAAACGAGGAAACCTCACCGAGGGGTTATTCCTCACCTATCAGAGTTACACACATTTAAAACTTTGACACGAAATGCCATCGGTGAGACTGCGGAGGAAACAGGAATCCTCATACATCATAGGTAGGAGTACAGAATAACATAAGCCCTGTGGAGGAGGATTTGGCAATATCTAGCAAAACCCCGTATGCATTTATCCTTCGAAGGAACAATCCCATTTCTAGGAAACTATCCCAGCGATTCATCCGCAAACAAGCAAAACACAGAACGACATGTGAATTTACTCATACATATTCAGTTACTCATGACAACATTATTTGCAATGGTAAAACACTGGAAACAGCACAAATAGCCCTCAGTAGGGAAATGGTTGAATAAAGTATGAAAAATCCACACAATGGAGCACTGTGTGTCGTATAAAGGAATGTGGACTATCTCTGTATTCTTAAATGGGGTGATATGCAGGATATATTGGTAAAAGAAAAGGCCATCCACAAAACACTGCATGTAGCACACCACCTTTTCAGTAAAGGAGGGGAGGAAATACTAATGCGACACACACACACACACACACACACACACACACACTTATATTTCCAAAAGGAAACACAAGAAGGATAAACCAGTGGGGAAAATATTGGGAGGAAGAGGGAGAGCATATGAGGCAAAACAGAAATAGAAATGAGACTTCTCTGAATAAATCTAGCTATAAAGCTTTGACTTGAGAATCAGGAAATATTTTACATATTCCAAAAAGAAAATTAAATCAAAAGGCAGGGAAAAAAAGCATTTCCTTAAAATTCGAAAACAAATCCAAACAAGTACTGAATTATATATGAAACTGATGTACCACTAAGATCACTAAGATAAAGAGCTATTTCAAGTTAACTTTGGTAGGCAGCATTTGGACTGCACATCATTAGAATATTCTGAGGCTAAAAAGAACTGTGAAGAAAATTTGAACTTCAACAGTCTTTTATGAGTCTCAATATTGACATTTTGAAGTTATTATATGTGTATGGTAGATTAATAAGTCATTACAGCAATAAAATTATTGCTAGAAATCAAGATTTTTTTTAGTATAATGGAAAAGACACTTCTGTTATAAATAAAATTAAAGAATTTAAGTGTAAACCCAATGATGTTAAACTTGAAGCGGAAATATCACTACAAATACTTCAGGCTTTTTGCTTTTGAAAAACAGTGAAAGATGTGTTTTCTAAATCAGTTAACAGAGGCAATAACAGCTCAGTAGCAATGAATATACCATTCCCCACTGAAACAAACAAGGCTTTTTAGAGAAATAGCTAAAGCTAAATTGGAGGCAGGAAGTGTATGAGCTGGTCCAGGGGGCTCTGGTGCCAGAAAGCAAGGAAGCAAAGACGAATGGGGTCATGTCAAAAAGCCACCTTGTGGGGCTACCATGGCCTAAGATGGGACAATTTGAGCTTCAGAAAGAATAATGATTGCAACTGATCAACACATAACAAATGTATGAGATCCTGAGTTCACAGTGATAATCAGAAGAAGGGAGAGGGATGGCAACAGTAACTCAAAACATTCATCGGGCTCTATTGAAGCAACTATTGGAAGCTAGAACACCAACTCTTTTACGGACCAAATGTTTGTATCCCCGCCAAATTCAAATGCTAAAACCCCAACTCTCCAGTGTGAAGGTGTTCAGAGGTGGGACCTTTGGAGCTTTCTCTCTGTCTCTGCACCACATGAGGACACAGCAGGAAGGTGGCAGTCTCCAAGCCAGGAGGAGGGCTCTCACCGGACACTGAATCTGCTGACAACTTGATCTTGGACACCCCAGCCTCCAGAATTGTGAAAAATAAATGCTTACTGTTGAAGGCACCCAGTGTGTGGTATCTTGCTACAGCAGCCTCAGCTAAGACGAACTCTCTACTCTGAGAAGTGGTAATGCAAGGGAAAGAATTAAGCTTTCCTTCTGCTTGTTCCGTGTGAACTGTATTTCTACGTTACTAAATAGTTCTAGTTGATGAAGAGAAGTTCTTCTTTACAAGAAAATTCCAGCTAATAAATGTGATAGAATAAAAATGGTAGAAAGATCACCACTTTTCAATTCCTAATTAAATAAGTGGTCCAGATGCAAAACCTAATGGTGATGGTTGACAGGGACATTTACAACGAGAGATCGGACTGTCCCACCTGAACCCACTGGCGTGTCCAGCATCACTGTAGGTAGGACAACCGGATTATGTACCTGCTGATGAGATACATAGAAACTACAATAGAAAGTACCACTGTGATGTATTCTTGCCAAAGAATTCCCAAAACCTCTAAACCTAGCTTTTAGTTTATAGAACAAACAAGGGACAAACACCAAGTTAAATATCTCCAGAAGAAAACTAACAAACACGTGCAGAATGTAGGACACCCTGTAGAAAAACAGATGCAGTTTCTAAAATAAGTCAAGAGCATAAGGGAAATAGGGTGGAAGGAGCAGGGTTTGGGGGAATGTCCCGGATTAAAAAAGACTTGAGAGCCATAATAATCTTCAAATGTAATGAGTGGAAAATTAGAGTATACACTGACTAATCGTTCTTATTAAGGAATTTTTAACTTCAGTTAAATGAGGTGATGCTATTGTGGGAAATGCCCTGATATTTTAGAAAGATTTACAGAAGTATTTCAAGGTAAAATGACATGGTGGTAAGGCTATGCTTTTAATTAGTGATGGGGGAAAAAAGACAGGAAGGAAGGGAAGGAGAGAGGGGAAGAATGGTTAGATAAAGCAAGTATGACAAAATAAAAATGTTGAAATCGCTAATGCAGAGAAATGGGTCCGTGGGGGTTAATTATTCAATTCACTGCATTTTTGCGGGAAAAAAATGTTCATAATAAAATGTAAAAGACAAAACAATAATCATTGCGCACTTTGCCAAAAAGATTTCAGATAATCAGTGTATCACCTAGGATAGACCTTCTGGTCATGAGTTTCCTGCACCCGGGTGCTGACAGTGACCTTCCCAGGTAGTCCAGAGAAGAGAGATATGCAACGATGGGGTGACAGGTGCTCCAAGAGTCCCTCGTGAGCTGCTGTGTCTTCACTGTCCCCTTAAGAAACATTTTATTTTGAAACCTTTCTTTCTTGGAGCGCCTGGGTGGCTCAGTCGGTTGAGCGTCTGACTTCAGCTCAGGTCATGATCTCATGGTTTATGGGTTCAAGGCCCGCGTCAGGCTCTGTGCTGACAGCTCAGAGCCCGGAGCCTGCTTCCGATTCTGTGTCTCCCTCTCTCTCTGCCCCTCCCCCGCTCATGCTCTGTCTCTGTCTCTGTCAAAAATAAATAAACATTTAAAAAAAAAGGAAACCTTTCTTTCCTTTATTACTGATCAGGCTGATTCAAACAGTCCATTTAGCAAAAGTGCCCGACAGGTCCGAAACATACCGTGTGAAACCAAATGATGTGGCTCATTCATTCCCAGAAGGGAATAGCTCTTTAGTATAGGCACAGAAAAGAACAAATGTTTTTATGATCTGGACTTAAAAAAAAGTTAATGTAAGGAAGAGCGGGAACATACTGGATTGGGAAGAAGAAGAGCTGGGTTGTGCTAGTAAAGGACTGTAGGGTATTTGGCAAGTTGCTTAACAAGAATAAGATAGTGTCCAGGGGATCCCCAGTTCTGGGCTTCTAGGAGCACGTAGTCTCATGAGGTAGTGAGCATCTGCTCGCGGGTGGTGCATGAGCAGAACAGGAGCCAGAGACAGAATGCAGAGCTAGGAGATGACTGTAAGGTTCCTTGTGACTGTGAGATCCTGGGATGCTGGGACCCAGGTGCCAGAATAGCACACGCGTGGAAGGGTGTTTGTAAGTAAATAAAAGAAGCTCCAAACTCCAGTTCTGTGACGGGATCCGCCACCTTGCCTCCGGCTGGAGTGCATCTCTGCTATGAAACACAGTAGCTTGTTTCTGGTTGGCCGGTCAATATTTGGTTTTCTAGGCAGTGATTCTGGGGTGCCCCAGAGAATGTGGTCCAAGAATTCCTGAGGGATCCTGGTAGCCCTTTCAGGCAGACCTCCCTTTGTCAACCTGTCTGATTGAAGCAGGGTTTTCTCCATATACCTAACCAAAACCCAAATGCAGAAGCAGGTATGGGAATCCAGCTGTCCTCGATGACACCAGACATTAAGGAGATTTGCAAAACTGTAAAACAATGTCACTCTTCTCACGAAATTGGTTTTGTTTTGGAATTCGTAGTTATTTTTCATTAAAAATGTGCTATTTATGGTAATGTATAAATGGCCTTATTGTATTTTAAATAAATATATACATATTTTTAAATGTGTATTTTTTGAGAGAGAGACAGAGAGAGCACAAGTGGGGGAGGAGCAGAGAGAGAGAGAGAGAGACAGAATCCGAAGCAGGCTCCAGGCTCCGAGCTGTCAGCACAGAGCCCGATGTGGAGCTTGAACTCATGAGCGGTGAGATCATGACCTGAGCCGAAGTCAGACACCCAACCGACTGAGCTATCCAGGTGCCCCAATAAATATATATTTTTAAATTCTCCCAGTTTTAATTTCTAATGTGGTAAATATTGGTAGATATACCATGTAAACAAAAGCTCTTTGTTGTCCTAAATCATATTTGAGTGTAAAGATTGAAAAGCTTAAGAACCATGGTTCTAGAAAAATCTGACCTCGGGGTACCTGGGTGGCTGAGTTGGTTAAGCATTCAGCTTTTGATTTTGACTCAGATTATGATCTCCTGGTTCTCTCTCCCTTTCTCTCCCTTTCTGTGTGCCCCTCCTCCCCTCAAAAAAACAAAATAAATAAAATAAACATTTAGAAAAATCTGACCTCATTTTACTTCTAGCCTCTTCTTACCAAGGATGAAACTTAATCCTTGCAACAGCTCTTGAAGGAAGACACAGATGGAGAAAAGAGGCTCAGAGGTAAATCACCTTGTCCAGAGGCTGCCAGCCACAGCACACTTCCACTGTCGGCTCAGAAGTCAGAATTAGTTCCCTCGCCAGTTCTAAATCAATCACTGGAAAGGAGATGAGATCCATGATTGATTTAGACAGGTTGCTTAGGGATAATGGATGTTGGGGTGTCAACCACAGATTGTCCATTCTCTTTATAAATGACAAGTCCGTGCAATGAAATGGCCAAAGAGAGGTGCACTATCTCATTATGGATCAGACCATTCCCGGTGGCTACAACAATCCTCAACCCATGGTATTAACTGTCACGGATCACCGAGGAGCTGGGACCCAGGTGCTGCAGCCCCAGGACCCTATAATGTAGCCTCTGTGTACCTCCTCCGCCTTCTCCGGACAGCTGGGCTTGGTGATTTACAATTGCTGGCCATATCTAAGTCCTTTTAATACAATTCGAATTGAGTTCTTAATGTCATTGCCTCGGCATGCAAATCTATAGCTGTTGACTCTTCCCACAACAGCATGAAAGGTTGTAATTTTCCAGAGCATCCGTTCAGTTGAAGCAATGGTCAAGTTTCCACTTCCTGAAGGCACATTCAGAGGCAAGAAAACTGTGTGTACTGTGAAGAAAAATTAGCATCAATCATAGGTTGTACTAAAAGTCAGCTGACTGATTTAGGAAAGCTAATACACGCAAATATTTGTTTGGGTTCTCAGGGCTCAATGCAAAGCTGGAGACACTTAACTTTTATTCTAAAGGAGCCTCTTTGGAATAATGATTGATGTACTGAAGTTCTTCCAAAGCTCAAACCCAGAGCAAGGCCGCCCGGCCACAGACTGCTTCTCCAGACTTCTCACGGTGTTATTTCTGGAGGAGCTGTGGCATTGGTAACTCAGGGCACACACTGATCTGTAAGCAGAGGCCTGGTCTGCGGACTGGGGGGAGGGGGCACTGAGAGGCAATAGAGCCAGAGGCTAAGACCTCAGGTCTCAGCTTTGCCACTTAGTGTTGAGTGCCTTTGGGCCTTTTGCCCTGACCATGCCTCAGTTTCCCTGCTGTGAAACAGGAATAATAAATAATAATAGTGTGCACTTCCTGGGTTGTCATGAGCATATGTAGAGCTCATAGAATGATGTGCAGCATATGACGAGGGATGTGTGTGTGTTTACTATTATTATTATCCCTCTGGGATTGAGGTGGCAGGGTGAACCAGCAAGGTGGGTATGGGGGTGTGGGGTCGGACTTGGAGACAGATGCTAGGGAAAAACGCGGGAGGCCCAGGGCTTGGTCACGCCCCCGGGGTTGTTGGTGCTTGTCCAGTGCTTGGGAGTGTGATGGGTGTGAACACGCACTTGTGGAAGAGAAATTTCATCTCCCGTGGCCCCTACTAAGCCCATCAGGAAACTTGTCACACAATTGGCTTTCCCTGTGCAGATAGCTTTTTTTTTTCTTAGATTTTTTTTTTCAAAAATTGTAAATGTTTATTTATTTTGAGAGAGAGAGAGCATTAGCAGGGGAGGCGCAGAGAGAGGGAGAGAGAGAGAATACCAAGCAGGCTCTGAACTGACAGCGCAGAGCACCACAGGGGGCTCAATCTCACAAACCTCAGGATCATGACCTGAGCCAATATCAAGAGTCTGACGCTCAACCGACTGAGCCACCCAGGCGCCCCTAGATTTTATTTTCTTCAAGTAACCTCTACACCCAACATGAGACTCAAACTTATAACCCTAAGACTAAGAGTCACAAGCCCCATCAACTGAGCCAGCCAGGTGCCCCAAAGATGGCTTTGGATAAAAACGAGTTGCCCTGCCAAGGAAACCCACCCTCCGATTATGAATACATACACCAGAAAACGTATGAAATAGAAGGAACCCAGCCGATTAAAATGCCCTCAGATTTGATTTGCACAGGGTTCTAAGTGTTGTGCTCCTCAGCATGGAGAGATTAACAAGCAAGGAGGTTGAATGGAGATCTTTGTACTTCGACCCAAGTGTTTGTTACCAGAGGGTCTGTGGGTTTGGTCCGATGCCTAGACCCACAGATGCAGACGGAGAGACATGTAGCTGGCGCGGCGCGATGTGGGGTTTATTTACTGAGTGGGCTTGGGCCGCGACTGGAGTACAGCACAAATCTGTGACTCAGACCCTTGTTGCTGCTGGCAACTCCCCTGGGTGACCCCCCAGGCTGTGTGCTCCCCATCTTGTGCTCACCATGGCAACCCTTCATAACCCACAGGTCGATGACCCGGGATTAGCTGAGGAGCTGATTTCAGGGCTTGGCCACTGGGGACAGCCTGACCCCAGTGAGCAAAGCTTTCCCCCGTAAATAGCCATATGCTCTATGTGTGGGGCACGGGGGAAGAGAGGCAGCAGGCTTCTGTCAGAGCCTTGAGGGCCCTAGAGGGGATGGTGTGGGGGGCCATGCAAAAATGGATCTTTTCGGGGCCATCTTTTGGATGGCTCAGTCGGTTAAGCATCTGACTTCAGCTCAGGTCATCATCTCACAGCTTGTGGGTTCGAGTCCTGCATCAGGCTCTGTGCTGACAGCTCAGAGCCTGGAGCCTGCTTCGGATTCTGTGTCTCCTTCTCTCTCTGCCCCTCCCCCCGTCTCTCTCAAAAACAAATAAACATTTAAAAAAAGAAAAAAAGAAAAAAAAAAGGAAATGGATCTTTCCCCCCACCGGTTTTATGCTCACACGGGAAGGGCAGGTACACACAGCACAGGGGGCGAAAGGACATTTGTTTAGTGCGGTGGCTTCCCGTGGCTGCCATAACAAGGTGGCACAAGCACGGTGGCTCCAAACAACAGAAACGCATTCCCTCCCGGTTCTGGAGGCCAGAGGTCCAAAGCCACGGTGTTGCAAGGCTACGCTGCCTCCGGATTCTCCAGGGGAGACTCTGTTCTTTGACTCCACCAGCATCTGGCGGCTGCTGGCATTTCTTGGCTTATGGTGCGTTACTCCAGCCTCTGCCTCTGGGGTCACCCCGCCTCCTCTTCTCCCTGTGACTTCTCTTTTTCTGTGTCTTATCGGGACACACTGGGTTTAGGGCCCACTGGGTAATCCAGGATGATCTCATCTAAACATCCTTAAATTAACTACATTTGCAAAGACCCTTTTTCCAAATTACGTCCCATTCACAGGTTCTAGGAACTTGGATGTGGACCTATCTTTTTGGGCACAACCACTGAACCCACTACACCCAGGTACAGGTTCTATACCCGATGCCCTTAGTCCCTTCAAGAAGGTCAGAGGCCACGCTACAAGGCAAACAAACCGAATTGATAATCTAGGCTGCTAGATAAAGTTTTCCAGAAGAGAGGGGGAGTTGAATACTTTGTTTCTTAGACTTTTCAATTTATTTCTCTAGGTGAGACAAAAGCACTCATCTGAGTGAGCCTGTGTAGGAACAATGTCTTATATTGGGGGATCAGTGACACAGTGAGAGCTAGAGGTTTGGGACGGAGGTCCTTCACCTCCTATTTTTTTTTTTAAGTTTATTTATTTATTTTGAGAGAGACAGTGAGCAGGGGAGGGGCAGAGAGAGGCAGAAAGAGTGAGAATCCCAAGCAGGCTCAGCACCATCAGCGCAGAGAATCATGTGGGGCTGGAACTCACGAATCACAAGATCATGACCTGAGCCTAAATCAAGAGTCAGACTCTTGATGCTTAACTGACTGAGCCACCCAGGTGCCCCTCCTTCACCTACTATTGTGTGGCCTTGGGTAATTCCGCCACTCCAACGTTTGGCTTTCTCACCTAAAAAAAAAGGGCAATAGCAATACCCACATCTGAGGGTTGTTGCAATGCATGTAGAGACTCTAGCATGTTCTAGGACGTGATGGTTGCCAAATAAACAGCAACTCCTATTGCTGTTGTTGTTGTTCTTTTAAGATTTTATTTTCAAGTAATCTCTACACATGACGTGGGGCTCCAACCCACAGCCCCGAGACCAAGAGTCGCGTGCTCCACCAACGGGGCCAGCCAGGTATCCCTACTGCTTTGTATTTAGAAAACACTTCCACGTGCACTATGGATTTGTTCCAGGTGCAAACAAGACTGTGGACCGTGTTATTATTTCTATTTTTGCAGGCGAGGAAACAGACAAGTAATGTGCTATTACATGAACTTCGAGCCAGACACTCCAGCGTTAGACTCCGTGTTCCTTCTACCCCATGGTTCTCTCCCCTTCCGGGTGGCTCAGTTGGCAGCCTGCTGAGGGCAAGCTCATTCATCGCCGTGGAGGATACAGGAGCGTGGGGGAGAGGACCGAACAACGGGAGGTGGGAAGACACCAAAGAAGTTCCTAATGTTGCCACAACCATCTTTGAAGTTGTGTTGCTCTGTGTTTGGGTATCTGACCGCCATCTGATGCCATGGCCATTGAACTCTAATCCCGTTGGAGATCTGTGAATGAAGAGTGTGCCTCAGACCCCAAATAGTTGTTTCCTTTAGCCACAGACCCAAAGACATATTTTCATTGGCACGCTTTATGAGTTATTAGAATAATTCTTCTCACTGTTAACATCTATGGCAGCGCCTGCCTGACTCACAGAAAAGTGCTCCGTGAATATTTGTTGAATGCTCAGTCGACGTCAGTATTTTATTTTCATTAAAGCGTTTCTGATCACGCAGAGTGAGTGTTGAGTGAGGAAGGCGTTTTAGGGTGACTCACCACAAAGGGTGGAGAGATGAGTGCAGCTGGGTCTGCCTTTCTATACCGCTCATCATGCAAGTGTTGGCTTTGCCTATTGTTCCAGGACACATTTCTGTCACCGTGGATTCCTCCAACATGAGTGAAAAATTGGAATGACAGTATCAGAAGGTCTGGGGACATCTGTCTGTCACAAAGGAAGCATGGTAGCTGCCAACCCATTGTTTAGAAGAATCCAGGGAATGGCTCCAGGTCAAGAGTGGATGAGGTCAGTGTCGCTTTCCATCTGGGATGGGCTGGATGGGCCATGGGGAGCTGCCTTCCCAGATGGGCTACTCATGGGGTGTGTTAATTTCCTAGGGAGGCTGTAACAAATTACCTCAAACTGGGTGGCTTAAAACAACAGAAATTTATTTTTCATAGTTCTGGAGGCAACAAATCTGAAACCAAGGTGTTGTCAGGCATACCTCCCTCTGAAGGCTCTAGGGGAACCTTCCAGCTTCTTCAGCTTCCTGTGGTTTCCAAGGGTTCCTTGGCTTGTGGCTACATCACTCCGACCTGCCTGTGTCTTCATATGGCCTTCCCCACCCCCCCACCCCCATGTTTCTCTTCTTCTCTTTTTACAAGAACACTTGTTATGGGATTTAGAGTCCCATTAATCCAGGATGATCTTGTCTTGAGGTCCTTAACTCACTTACATCTGTAAATACCCTTTTTCCACATAAGCTCACCTTCACAGGGATTGGGGGTAAGGACTTGGACTTCCTCTTTTGCGGGCCTCAGTTCAAGCCATTAGAGTTGGGGCTGGCTCCCGTTTCTGAAGGCGATACTGATAAAACAATTGTGGAGGGATTCCCAGTCGATTCCAAGCATACTCCTTATTTCCTACTTAAAAGAGGAAATGTTCAATTTAATTTTGTGCATGTAGAAATTCGTTTTCATTTCAGAGAAGGTGACTATCATGAGATCTTGTGATTTTTGACAACTTCCCCAGAAAGATTTTGGACTCTGGATCACCAGAGGAATTTTCTCAGGAGCCAACTTCACATCTTTAAATTCCTTTTCTTCTACATATTAGAAAATCCCTTCCAGCATCTAACACATCACCTTATACTTAAAAAAATACACTGACTTTTAAATTCACTCAGTTCTATTTTTATTAGAAATAATTGACTAGCTCCAAACATGTTCTCATGGAAGGTAAATGAGACATTTCTATCATTTTGAAAAGACACAATAAATGTATTTTATCAAAATGTTTTCATATAGAAAATAAGATCAGGAGGTCATCTGAAAGAGGACAGATGGATAGGAACGAAAGATCCTTGTGAAGTTATTAGCCATTTAAATCCAATTAATTTAGACCTTCTTCCTGGGAACATCACACTTATGAGGAAGATGTCAACCAATTCCTAATCAAAGCTGGATAATTAAATATCCAAAGAATTAGTTCATGTTTACTTTTATTTTTCCTAGGGGACAAAATCCTCATCTCTAGAAACATGTAAATTCTTTTATTATGACCCCATTGGTCGCAGCATGATTTGTAATTCAAATATTTAGAAGCATCCTAAATATCCATCTGCAGGAAAAAAGTTAAGTAAATAATGGTCTGGTCATGGTCTAGTGCTCCACACCAGCTACAGAGATACACTGGAGCTCCACGCTCAGTGAGGAAGAATCTCCCAGTGGAGGGCACGGGGGGGCGGGGGGGAGAGCAAGTTACAGAGAAGGATTCGGAGCAGTTAAAAGTTGAAAACATGTACAACAAAGCTACATGTTGGTTATGGGTACCTACATATACAATAAGAAGAGTGGTAGAGAAATATACATGTTTTCCAATGAAACGTATGCAATTCAGGAGAATGGTCCCTCTGGGAAGGATAAGAGGAAGGAACTGATGTCAGGAGAGTACCCAAGGGACAGTATGTGCTGGGGGTAGGGGGGTTTCTTTCTCAAAAAAAAGTATGTAGGAAACATGAGAATACATTTGGGTTTGCTAGAATGGAATTTGGGCATGTGGGGCTTTCTTTCCCCCGTATGTTTAAAATATTTCATAATTAAAGAAATAACTTCCCCATTTTCCACTGGCTGAAGAAACTGTATCTTCAAAATGCACTACTGTTGAGCTGATAGGGAAACAAGTGATTAAAAAACTTTTTTTTCCCCAATATTTACTTTTGAGAGACAAAGCTCAAGCAGGGAAGGGGCAGAGAGAGGGACACACAGAACCCGAAGCAGTTCCAAGCTTGGAGCTGTTCGCACAGAGCCCGACATGGGGCTTGAACTCACGGACCGTGAGATCATGACCTGAGCCGAAGTCAGATGCTCAACCAACTGAACCATCTAGGTGCCCCAGGAAACAAGGGATTTTACAAGAAGACTTGTGGGGGCTCCTGGCTGGCTTAGTAGGTAGACTGTGCGACTTTTGATCTCCAGGTCACGAGTTCAAGCTCCACGTTGGGCGGAGAAATTACTTAAAAAAAAACAGAAATGACACGTGGACCAAATAAAGGACATCCAGAGGATGAATAGAGATGCCTGCACCCTGGTTATGCTTCAGGCACATTGTAAATCTGTAATTTTAGGTAACCGTTTGAACCCCAATGTCTTCATCCCTAAAGTGGGGTTAATCTCTCTTGCCTACTTCACAGGGATGTAGTGAGAGTAATTGGGGCTATCATAATTGAAGCAAGAAGTGGTCGTTGGAATAATTGCTGCTAATGACTGAGCAGTTACTGTGTTTTCAAACAGGCAGTAAACATTCATTATTTATTTTAAGGCTGATAACAACTCTATGATGTAGGTATTATTTTCTATGCGGTTGTGTGTGTGTGTGTGTGTGTGTGTGTGTGTGTGTGTGTGTGTGTAAAAATAGTAAGGCTCAGAGACAGATGGTTTATTCATGCTCTTCCCTCCAGAACCAACCCCTGCCAACAAGGAATGGGCAATGACGAGGGGTGGGGGTGAAGTTACCTACAGTGGTCGGTGACCCATGTGGCCTGGCACAGGGAGTTCTGACCAACAAAGACGATGGGTAATAGCCAAGCAAAGCAGATTCCCTCGGGCGTCAGAAGTCTTAGAAATGCAGTGAATCGGTCCAGTGGTGGCAGAAACCAAAGTTGAGGGAGGCTGTTGCTCTGGCAGGGTGCACGTGCCTCGGGGGCACCACTGGCCCATTTGTGATTTCAGCTGGGAGATCGTGGAAGTTCTAGATCCGCAGAGGCCAGGAAGCAGCATGGCGTTGGCTGGTGATGGTAGGAAGGACGGGAGGGAATTCTAGGTGTTCAACACAATTCCTGCTCTTTCTCAAACCCGAAATACCCACAGCCTTCCCCAGTGACCTGATAGTAACTCCACTTTCTAGTTGCTCAGGGCAAAGTCCTTAGAGTCATTTTGATCCTGTTTTTTTGTTTTTTGTTTTCCATATCCCACACCCAACCCATCAGATAGTTCTGTTGACTTTATTCAAAACACAGTCAGAACAAGACCACCTTATGCCACCTCCACTACAGCCATCTGGTCTGAGCCACCAGCATCTTGAGCCTGGATTATCACACTGGCTTTTTTTTTTTTTTTTAAGATTATATTATTAACTAATCTCCATACCCAACATGAGGCTTGAACCCACAACCCTGAGATCAAGTGTCACATGCTCTACCAGCTGAGCCAGTCACGTGCCTCTACCAGACTGGCTTTTTAATTGACCAGTTCCCAACCAAGGGTGAGAGTGATTTGTTTAAAGTTTTATTTATTTTAAGGGGGTGGGGAGGAACAGGGGGAGAGAGAGAGAGAGAGAGAGAGAGAGAGAGAGAATCCCAAGCAGGCTCCATGCTGACAGCTTGGAGCCCAATGTAGGGCTCGAACTCGTGAACTGCGAGATCATGACCTGAGCTGAAATCAAGGGTCAGACGTTTAACCAACTGAGCCACCCAGGTGCGCTGAGAGTGATTTATTTAAAAATGTCAGATGTTTTTTTTGAAACAGCGCAGCTCTGCTCAAAGCCTTCCAATGGCTCCCCATTAAGAGCACCCCCAACCTCTCTGGCTTCATCGCCTACTTTTCTCCCCAGAATCCATACTGTTCCAGCCTCCTGAGCTTCCCTGCCTTCCCCAAACACCAGATGGGCAGACGTGCTCCTATCTCAGGCCTCTGATGTTCCCCTGCTCGGAAGGCTTTTCATCCCGACATCTCTCTGGCTCACTCCTTAGCCTCTTCAAGAACCTTTCCAAACCTTGGCGAGGCCTTCCCCACCCCCAATTCCACGCTTCAGTCCTCCACCTTGCACTGCTTCTCCCTTCCCCTGTTTCTCTCCACTGTCTCTACTGCCCGCGAAGCTTCTACATACTCTATGACTTATTTGGGGTGCAGTCTGTCTCCCATGCTAGACTGTAAGCTCACGTGGGCAGGGATTTTTGTCAGTTTCGGTCACTGTGTATCCCCAGGACCTAGAAGAGGACCTGAGAACAAATGTTTGTTGAATGAATGAATGAATGAATGAATGAACAGATTATTCATCCCACAAGAGAATCTCTCTCTTTCCAGAACCCCCAAAGACCTCGTTGACACCAAACATTCCCTTTCCAAGTGGCCCTGTGCCATCCACAGCTCCAGCCTCATCTACGGGGTGGATGTCAGAAGCAAAAGGAAGCTTCCACTGGTCCCTTTAGTTGGAACAATCTTATCCCTCCTGAGGTCACACACGGGACGCTCTAAGTAGTGTTAGTTGTCCAAGTACATATTTCAGATGATGTCTTCAGTAGCTTCCAGAGGGCAGCCGTCATTTCAGAAACAGCTCCCTGTGACTGGCATGTGACTTTTCCCCCGAAAGATTTGCATCAGTGGGAAGGTAGAGGCGGTAAGAGAGAAGGGAGCAGGAAAGGAAAAAATGGAAGAAATGAGGTCTCAGGACTGCATATGATTCTGGCGGGGAGCCCTTGGACGCAGAGGTAGAACACACAGAGTGCTTTGCCTCAGTGTCTGATAAAATGACCGCCGGAGAGAGCAGAAATGACGAGGAATCATTTGGGGGAATCCAGGCTGGCCCTTAGCCTGTACGAGGCAGATACGTGTATCTTGGATGCTCCGGACTAAAAACAAAACAAAACAAAACAACCCACATTCTTCACAGCAGTGGGTCAATCTTCATGCTTTGACTCCAAGATTTTAAATTTATTCTGCAGTTATTTCCCATGAATGGTGATTACATAATTTATATTTACTGAATTTAAGAACCCAGGCTCTATGACACATCCTAACACAATGTGAAGCCTCAGGTAGAGCACAGAGAAGTGTAGTCTTTTAGGCAAGGCAAGCTCTCCAACACACAAGTGCACGACTGAGTATTCCAAGCATGTGGCCACACCCAGCCGGGTCTCGGGGACCTGCCTCTCCCACTTCCACTGGACTTTTGATTAGTCGAGAAAGGTTTCATGTCAGAATACACATCATTGCCCATCGAAGCATTTGTCCCAAGCCGCCCCATGCCCTGAATACTAAGAAAGATGGATACAGCAAGGGGTTCAGTTACTTGTTCTTTCCCGGTTCATGAAAGGTGGGGCAGGAGGCAGAACCATGTGTTGGTTTTCAACTGGCTCTTTCAGGTTGACAAAAAAAAAAAAAAAAAAAAAAAAAAAGGTGTGTGTGTCCGTGTGTGGCAGGGGTTAATACAAGGCTCTGATCTGGTGTAGTTAACTTAAGCACGCCGGCTCCCAGGTGCCTCTGACGGGAGAATGGATGCCGTCATTTCCTTGAATTTCCAGCACCCTTTGGTGGCTCCATTAGGGCGCAGTCCTCTTGTGCGGGGAGCGTGTGAGGCGACGGAACTGCACACATGGTGTAGCTGAGATCTCTGTTCTCTGTCTCTGAGGCCACGTGGACGTGGCTCGTTTCCTGTTAGAAAAGGGATGCTTTTCTTCACCGTCTCATGGACTTTCTTACAAAGCAACTGTAGCCCAAAGAGGTTAAATGACTCACCTGAGGGATTCCTGTTGTAAACTAGAGAACGGGACTCAAAATTCTGGTCCTTTCCACTATGCTTCATCGGTTAGGAAACAGGCACCCAGAATTCCTGATGTCTGCCCCATCCAACGATCCCGATTTAACAAAAACAGAGTGCTGCAAGGAAGGCATGGTACTAAGGGCTCTCATGCTCCAACTTCCAACCTTTAGGAGCGGGGATAGGTTGGGCAGGGAGAAGGCCCCAGGTGTGGCCCTGGAGTCCACACTGAGCAGCGTAGGTGGGCGTGGGAAACAGATCAACCGCCAGAGAGGGACAGAGCGACAGAGGCGGGGCGCCTGGCCACTGCGGTCTCCAGAGCGGGTGGAGCGTTTGCAGCCGAGGACCACAAAGCAGGGAGATGTCCCAAGGACAGGAATTCCGGAGTGACAGTCTGCCCCGGGGCCCACAGGTGGTGGGAACACCCTCACCAGGCTCCCTGCCTCTTCCTGTGTAGCCAAGCCCCACACACCCGAGGCCGGGTTCCCAGGGAGGACTGGCAGGTACAGAGGGTAACTGTTCCCTCACCTGGCTCCCGTCCAGTGCCGTCCAGTGCCGAGAAATCAGGAGCTAGGCAAGACCTTGTTAACTCTTTTGTGACCAGAGGGCAAAAGAAGTCCCAAGGTGCCACTTGTCTCCTCCCATTCCTCACCTTGACCTTAACCTCTCTACTTTGACAGAGCCCTACGTGAAAGGTGTGTTTGTGTTTGTTTCCAGTGGATGCATTTCCCGTGACCACTTAAAATTCACTCCCAATCAAGAAAAGAGGCATATGTTTCCATAACTTATAATCTCATCTGGAGGTGTTCTGAAGTGTGACCCAGACATGATCTTTCCAATCAAAGGCCCGACTCATCATTACACGCAATCATCTGTTTTATTTTAAAACATGTCTATACTGCGTTGAGCACCAACACAGATGTGACCAAGAAACCCACAGTCCTGTCCCAGCAGGCGGCGGGTCCAGTGTGTGACTTGGGGCGGACGGTTATGGTTCACAGTGACAGAAAAAAAGAAAAGGGCAGGAAAGACAAAACGGACTTTGTCCTCAATTCCTGTTCAGG
This sequence comes from Acinonyx jubatus, assembly GCF_027475565.1. NCBI lineage: Eukaryota > Metazoa > Chordata > Mammalia > Carnivora > Felidae > Acinonyx > Acinonyx jubatus. Next base: position 9,541,907 of record NC_069381.1, on the reverse strand, counting down.
AATCTGAGCGAAAGAAAGAGAGGGATCCTTAAGCTCACAAAGCTCTTCAAAAGCCCCTTCTCTGAGTTAGCGGATGTTCAAATATAGACCCTGGGTTGGTGGACCAGCCGGACTTGGTAACAGAAGAGCAAAAGCTGTTTAATATAACATCCCCACGCTACTGCAAGAAAGAGGGAAATGGGCTGTGCTTTTTTAGTTTACTTTTTCGTACAAGTGGAGAGGATATCAGCCTTACACAACCACAATCGTGACAGACCATCTGGTCAGTATAAAAACTCTGCGTTTGGGAAAAAGATGTCACCTGACCTACGGGAAGAAATGGACTGAGCTGGATGGTGCCTATACCAGATGGCAGCTTGGGTTCCTTTACTTTAATGATCTTTTCAACGATGACGCCACGGAAGGGTGTGGTATGTGTCGTGAAGACTGGGAATCTCACTTATTTTTACATCAAGCCCTTACATCCACCTGCTTCCTTAAAATTACTATCGTACGGGATTCTTCTCGTGTCCACATCGGTCCTCTGAGGCAGGAAGTAAAGGTTAGAAATTTGGCAGGTTCTGTTTCTCAGGCCAGAGGACGCACAGGGTTTCCTTCTGTTTCTTGGTTTCTGGAACACTTGAGCCTCAGGCACCATCGGGCCTCCAGCAGCCTCCTTGGCATCCAGGGCTCGGACTTCCCTATTCCCAATCCGGAGGACTTATGTCATGGAAAGAAAAAAGACTGCCCCAAGAGTCCTCGGCTCCTGGGCCCTCAATTGAGGGAAGAGGAAGCAGCAGGTAGGAGCAAACCTTTGAGTCACCAAGTCATCACTGAAGAAGGCAATAAGCAAGCCTAGAGCCTGCCTGATGACCTTATTGTGAGAAACACAGTCCCTTCTCCAAACCATAGACTTCCTGTTTATAATCTAAAATGGGTGTCTTTGAAATGACTTACCCCGGGCCAGTGAAAGGCAGTCGCTCATTACATGTTATACTAGGTTAGATTTCTACTTGATGATTCACATGAAATTTGAAAACGGGCCAGACTACCTTGGAATGTGTGTGTTTCAACTGATCAGAAATTGCAAAACGCTTTCGCCATTTACGAATATAGCACTTGAACCCAAGGGCTCCATTGGTATGAATATTTCCAGACTTGTTTGCCTTTTAACAATAACAGAGCATGGTCGGAATGAAGACCTGATTACAGTTTCTAACATCGATTAAATTATATCATCTTAGTTACAAATCAGTTTATGCCGTTTTGCTCCATTTTCTATGCACTCTGTCTTTTAAATCATCTGGTATGAAATTTATATTTAAAAAATTTTTCAAAAGGCAAATGCCTAGAGGAGCAAGTCGTTTGCATTGTCTTTCCTTGAGTTACTTTGGGTAAGCGGAGGGATCACCATGGATTTGGAGTGGGGTCGCCAAGCATTTCCATGGGTCATCTTCTTCCACGTGCCCCAGGATGGGGAGGTCGGAAACTCTCTTCTAAACATGTTGGCAGAAGGGCACAATTTTTCAGCTCTTTAGGGCCTGTGAAAACAAAGAGAAAGGTGGCTGTCACTTCTCTTACTGGCACCGTGAATAGTAATCCCATGAGTCATGGTCCTATTGTCCTCTTGTCTAAGACTCGCAGTTCTGGAACCTAGACCTCTTCTCCTCTCTCTGCTCATTCCTCCTGCATGCTTGGTCCTCACACGGCCTGGGGCAGACTTCCAGGCATTTCCAAGCACATAAATCTGTGATGCTATTGTGGGCTGTGTCCCTCAGCCCCCAGTTGTAGAACATTTGCCCTCTCTGCCACCCTCCACCCCATTATATAACATCTCCCTAACAGAAATAAGAAAAAGACTTCCTCTGGTTATGAGTTTGAATCTTCTGAGTTCTTATGGAATTTTCAGAGACAGAAAGCACTCCTTCCCCTCCTCAATGGTCAATTCTAGGAGTTCACTACATGTGTGTGGGTGTGTGCAGGGCAGAAGTGGAGGGAGGAGACCTCACTACCAGAAGAATTCTCATCAGAACGGTGACCTAGCTCTGCAATGAATGCTCTTCTGGAAACCACCCAACTCCCTCTGATGCCTGGGAGTGGGGAGATTAGGTATCAAGGTGAAACTTGGTTTGGGTTTTCTTTCAAGTTCAGTTAGTTGAAAAATTAGGACAAGAAGCCAGATTTGGTTAGAGCTCAATAGGAGTCAAATGAAAGCCATCTCTGGCTCTAACTCTCCCTCTCTCTCTCCCTCCCTCTCTCTCTCTCTTTTTTTTTCGAAACTTAGAAAGGCCAAGCAGTTACCTGTTTCTCCCAGGGAAACTTCAGATGTAGCCCTCACAGAGGTAAGGGGCTTCTGAAAAGGACTCTTCGCTTTTAAAGTAAACTCTATGCCCAACGCGGGGCTCAAACTCAAGATTATGAGATCAGCAGTTGCTTGTTCCTCTGACTGAAGCAGCCAGGCACCACTGAACCTGATTTCTAGAGGTTTCTATTGGCTCGAGGTTGGGGTTCTAGATATGACCACTCTCATTTATCTACCACATGGGTGTAATTTCTTTACTTACGAGTACCTTCCTGACATTTTTCGAGCAACCAAAATGATGATCCCACCAATGAATCCAATGGCTAGTAAGACTCCAACTATGATTCCAACCAGGGTCACTGTCGCCAGGCCATCTGATTGAGGAGGAAAAAAAAAAGCATGAACCCCAGATAAATGATACACCTGTGTCATTTATAAACAATACCAGTGTCCCACTAAAGACAGCAAATAATGTTCTAATTTGCTTCTCCTTATCCAGTAGGAGTTGACTTAGAAGAGATGAAACCTTGGGCTACTCTAATCCCATCTTATGAGTGGCAAGATTCCTGGGTCTCAGGATCTATCAAGCATATCACTCATACTGGGTGGCTTCACTGTTTATTATTAGGTAGTGTTTGTCTGCTGCTATTAAATTAGCCCCTACTTTTATTCTTAGTAACAATAAATTATATGACACCGTTCTCCATAGCTGTCATTAAGTGAGTAGACTCATTTGCGGTTTATTTTCAGATTCAGGTAATTTTCTTTTCTCTCTTAAAAGAGGTTTGAAACCTGTTCTCAGAAGGTTCTGTATTGCACTCTTGTTGACTACAATCCAGGAAAGAATGTCATTCATCAAAAGATTAGCTTCAAAGAAACTTTTTTTTTTTTAACTCCCACAAAAATATTTTGATAACAAAATCTAGCTTACCTTTCTCAACTGTTGTCTCTGTGTCTTCACCTATTTTCTCTGGAAAGAAAGAGATGTAATGATACAGAATTATTAGGATTTAATAACTACAATTTAACAACTGGCAAAAGATTAATTTACTCTAAGTGGAAGGCAGCAAGGCACAAGCAAAGAGGATAATTTCTTAAATAAATTGGATCAGAGGATTTTTAAGCAAGCTCTGACATGATCCTATCTTCAAAAGTATTATTATTGAATTTATGAATGCTTCTTCACACCTATGGGCCCATAGCACTTTGGTGTATCTTTTTTCTCACCCACTTTAGAGAGCAGAGTCAAGGAAATTGACCCACAGAAATCTTACATAAATGGTCACAAAGTTTCAGAGGTTTGAATGACACAAGAAGCCAAAGCTGTTGATTCTATGGTCCAATGTCAAGACCGTAGAAAACTCATTCACAGTGATGAGTTTGATTTTGAAAGATTTTGTTTTAGAACAATATACTCTAGTTCTGGAAGATGGGCCCAGACAGTGATTTGTCTTACGTATCAGTTCCCTGCTTTTTCTTTAGTAGCAAAACCCACATCTTACAGGGCAGCATATGCCCAGCTAAGTTTAATGAGGGAATATACCTTGGGGCACCTGGGTGGCTCAGTCAGTTAAGCACCTGACTTTTGGCTTAGGTCATGATCTTATAGTTCATGAGTTCAAACCCCACGTTGGGCTCTGTACTGACAGCTCAGAGCCTGGAGCCTGCTTCAGAATCTGTGTCTCCCCTTTTTTTCTGCCCCTCCCCTGCTCACGCTCTGTCTGTGTCTCTCAAAAATAAGCATTAAATTTTCTTTTTTTTAAATGAGGGAATATACCCTTTGTGTTTAGCCTCTGTTATTTTAGGATTTCTCTCTGTAGCCAAACCTAGTCCCATAGTTACAATGTGAATATTCTCATTAAGCTATCACATGGGTTTGAGTTATTAACTTAGAGTAAGTAAGTAATAAAGCTGCGAGTTTCTTTCAGATAATTTTACACAATGTCTATTTAAAAATATACGCTTTGGGTTTTATTTTTCCCATCACCCTGCTTGCACACTAAGTCCTTAACTCCTCTGGGTGGTGGTGATTTACCTAGTTTGCAGATGGAGAAGAAGTCAAGAGGCTTTGATTTAATGAAACAATAGAGAGACGTGGATCAATTAGGTGCCTCCCTAGGACTGTAGTTCACAACCTGCAAATACTGCAGATATCCAAGAGCTTTTCTAATCAAAGGGGAAAGCACCATCTGCAAGATGCTTACTTTTCCTAATGCTTGAATTTGAAAGAAGTCTTTGTACCAAGGCTCTCTTCCAAAAAAATAAAAAATAAAAAAAAATGCACCTTTTCAAGATGGTCCCAGGATAAGAGTGTCTGAATCCAGCTCTGCCGGCTGGCATGAGCTGAACTCATAGCTGTGGAGCATTTACATGGAGCTCAAGCTGATGGTGCTATCCCACCTAAAAAGGGGGTGAGACTGTTGGGTCTGAGGCCAGCCCAGAACAAAGGTGTCATGGAATCACTCCTGAAAGGTCATCTTTGGTTGCCAACTACCAGTAGAAAAAAAGTCAACCATTCGCTTATCATGAACTAAACTGGTAGCTGCTGATTCCAGACTTACAACACATCCTCATCCATTGTGACACCGTTGGCCAGAAAACATATACCAAAAATTCATGTGGAAGATTCGTTACCAAATTAAAGCTTATTAGTTCTATACTCCCTAGCTCCCACCCGGTGACGGTGGCTGCAGTCATGAGAATGTGTCATACATACATGTGAACGTCATCACACTTGGGTGTTTCGTGGGAAAGACATCTGCTGCCCTAATAAAATCAGCTCTTAAAAACCAAGTGCTTATAATTATATTTTAACTCACATGTGAAAATTTCTGGGATGCTGGTGTGTTATGCGGAAATGTGCGGTAAGTCACAGTTTTTGTGACAGGGTGGGGCAAGAGACAGGACAGGAGACTAATCATGAGTATTTTCCAGAGAACTGAGAATTTTGTTTTAAAGGAATGGGAGAGGTATCCTGGTATTATAGGAAGAAGGCTCCATTTTCTGCAGGTAATTAGCTGTCAACTCATTTACACGCAACTGATTCTCCAAAATTTTGAAATGTTTTCCAATGACCATATTGATGATTCTTTCCTCCCATACCCCTACTTGGTTCTATCTAGTGCTTAAATGGTAAGCGTTTTTTGGGGTGCCCTGGGTGACTCAGTCGGTTGAGTGTACTACTTCAGCTCAGGTCAGGATTTCACAGCTGTGAGTTCAAGCCCCATGTCGGGCTCTGTGCTGACAGCTCGGAGCCTGGAGCCTGCTTCAGATTCTGTGTCTCCCTCTCTCTCTGCTCCTCCCCCACTCATGCTCTGTCTTCTCTCTCTCTCAAAAATAAATAAACGTTAAAAAGAATAAATAAACGGTAAGCATTTCTTTAGCATCTCAGAGAGACTTTGTGGCTTTATTCCCAAAGTACTTCATACAGCTTTTTTCTTTCCTATCATGGTAAAATACACATAACATAAAACTATCCTCACCATCTTTAAATAGCCAGTTCAGTGCCATGAAACACATTCGCTCTTGTGCCACCACCACTGCCATCCATCTCCAGGACTCTTCCTATCTCACAAAGCTGACACCCCATAGCCATTAAACCAACTCCTCACTCTCTCCTTCCCCCAAGCCCCTGGCAACCACCCTCCTACTTTCTGTCTCTATGAATTTGACTCTAGGCAGTCTAGTACTCATATAAGTGGAATCATACAGTGTTTGTCTTTAGGTGACTGGTATGTTCCAGTTAGCATAATGTCCTCAAGCTTCATCCATATTGTAGCATGTGTCAGAATTTTCTTCCTTTTAAAGGCTGAATATTAGTTCATTAAATGTATATACCATATTTTGTGTATTCATTCATGTTGATGGACATCTGAGCTGCTCTCGTGTTCTAGCCATTGTGAATGATGCTGCTATGGACATTTTGTGCACAAATATAAAGCAATTAAAAAAATCCTCAGAAGCATTATAGTTTTTAAAAACAGAATGGTGATAGGGTCTAGAAATGTATACTGAACAATAAAGAGTAATTTTCTAGGTGTTCAGATGGGCAACTGATTGGAGGAACCATTAATTTAGGTAAGGTCTTTATGTTGACTTTCATTTAAAGATGGAAACACTCATCTAGATAAAATAATTAGCAAACATTCAGTGCAATTATTGGAGGATCACTTTTTTCCCTCTCCCACCCCCATCTACTCCAAAAGAAATAAAGAAATAAAGAAAAAAATCTCAAATAGGAGCCCCTGAGTGGCTCAGTCAGTTGAGTGTCCAACTTTGGCTCAGGTCATGACCTCACAGTTCGTGATTCAAGCCCCTCGTTGGGCTCTGTGCTGACAGCTCAGAGCCTGGAGGCTGCTTCGGATTCTGTGTCTTCCCCTCTCTCTGACCCACCCCTACTCACACTCTGTCTCTCTGTCTCTCTCTCTCTCAAAGATAAATAAACATTAAAAAAAAATCCCAAACAACTGAATTTCTCCTAAAAAAGCTCTAGAAATAGGAGGCTTTTTCTTTCCATTGCTAAGTTGTAATGGCAATTATTTTTCCTCCTTCTCAGGAAGGATGGAAGGAAGGATGGAAGGAAGGATGGAAGAATGGTCTATACCCATAATAGTGGCCAAGACCCAAGACAGTGCTCCATTCACATTGCTGCAGGTGTCACCTATGAATCACAAGGACAGCCCCAAATCCTGGTAAGACTGGTTACATAGGTTGCTTGGGTTTTCTGCTCCTGGGAGTCAATGGGAAGTTCTTAGTGTAACATTGTATCAAGTTACAGTCAGCAACATGACACTGGTAGCTAACTTGCCCCTTAGGGACATTTTCACTAGTTGTCATTCAAAGTGGAGAGCTGTGTTCAGCAACCCAATAAATCAGATGCACTTTAGCAACCCTATAAGTAGAATTCTGAAGCTGGCACATAAGGCTTGGTTCAGAATTCACTCTTATGTTCCAATATATGTGCCACTAATCATTAGATTTGTTCATGGATATTTGGAATGCACTGATCATGCAAAAGAAGATCAATACCTATTGGGGCGACTGATTTTCTTACCTATGGAGTGACTGGTCACCACATTCAAGGTTGTGGTGCTCTGGCTTTCTTCATTGGCATGGCCTGTACTTTCTTGAGTCGGCCCATCCTCTATGTGAAAGTCTGTTATACTCTCTGTATTTGTTGGCACCTATTGGAGAAGTAAATGAGACAAAAGAGAAATAAAATCTAATGTTTTAAAATATATATTCAGCCTCATAACGGAAAAGGATTTAAAGGCATAAATATATAAAATATATGATGACTTAAATTTAAACAGGAAACAAGGAAACAAACAGAAACGACAGAGTGGGGATAGGAATAAAACCAAACGTACTTCACAAATAAATATCAAATGTTGACTCCATAGGGTCTTAATTCTTTAGAAAATACCAGGTCACTAGGCTTTAATTCTTTATCTCCCTGAACTTAAATGGCATTTTTCCTTTATTTGGCACATAATATGTTGTATCCTCTTTCAATGCCCTCCCTCCTCCAATTAGAGTAATAACTGAATTTTATTGAGAGCTTACTATGTGCTAAGCCTTTTAAATACCTTCTCATTTATTCCACAAACAACCCTCTAAAGTCAATCTTAATGTTAGTCCTATAGTCTGGATGAGGCCAAGAGAGATTAGACAACATGCCCAAACTCAGACAGCTAACAAGCAACAGAAGGTGACTTAGAAGTGATTCTGTTGACTTCAAAGGTCATGCCAATGTGGCATTGGACAAATAAGCTCGTCAGCACAGGCAACAAAAGCAAAATTAGATAAGTGGGACCCCATCAAACTTAAAAACTTCGTGCATTATAAGACACAATCAACAGAGTAAAAAAGCAATCTGTGGAACGGGAGAAAATATTTACCAATAATATATCTGATAAGGGTATAAAGAACTCCTACCACTTAGCAACAAAGAATCAAATAACTTGACTCAAAAATGGGCAGAAGGGGGGCGCCTGGGTGGCGCAGTCGGTTAAACGTCCGACTTCAGTCAGGTCACGATCTCGCGGTCCGGGAGTTCGAGCCCTGCGTCAGGCTCTGGGCTGATGGCTCAGAGCCTGGAGCCTGTTTCCGATTCTGTGTCTCCCTCTCTCTCTGCCCCTCCCCCGTTCATGCTCTGTCTCCCTCTGTCCCAAAAATAAATAAACGTTGGAAAAAAAAAAATTAAAAAAAAAAAATGGGCAGAAGGGCTCGCACAGACCTTTCCCCAGAAATGATAGACAATGGTCAACAAGCATATGAAAGATGCTCAGTGTCTTAACATAAACATCAGAAAAAGGCAAATTAAAACCACCATGAGATGATCACCTCACTCCTGTCAAAAGAATGGTAAATAACGTACTGGCAAGAAGGTGGAGAAACTGAAATCATTGTATCCTGTTGGCGGGGATGTAAAATGGTGTAACTGCTATGGAAAACAAGATAGAGGTTCCTCCAAAAAAATTAAAAATAGAACTACCTTATGACCCATCAATCCCACTTCTGGGTGTATACCCGATTGAAAGCAAGATCTGGAAGAGGTGTTTCCACATCCATTTTTCATAGCAGCACTGTTCACAAGATCCAAGAGTTGGAAGCAACTCAAACATCCACTGACCAATGAACAGATGCACAAAATGTGGCACACACATACAATGGAATAATAATCAGCTTTGAAAACGAAGGACATTCTCACATGCACTACAGCATGGATAAATCCTAAGGACACTATGCAAAGTGAACTAAGCCAGTCATAAAGTATCCTTGCATGTGGTTGCATGGCTGTGGGGCAACTTCCTGGGACACTCTTCCTGGGACACTCACCAGACCTGTCGGGCCAGTAGACTCCTCAGGGTCTGCGCCGGCACCTGTGGTCACCACATTGTCTTCTGCACCTAGGGTCACCATGCCATCTTCCACACCTGGTGTCATAATGTCATCTTCTGGCCGGACCGTGCTAGCTAAAAAAGAAAGACTGGGTCAGGGCTTAAGGTAGAAATTGTGTGGGCAGACCTAACTGGCCAGCTACAATCAGATTATTTTCTTTACCATTTCTTTTGGGGATTGTTTTTGGGGGGAGGGTCATCTTTCCAGCTTACCACAAACCACTCTCCTTGCTGTACCTCTGTCACATACAAGGACCTGGTTGTCTCCATAGCAAGGTAAAGGGAGATAAAAATACAAAATGGTGAAGCCGCCAGCCCTTCCCCACTGCGGTAACAGGAGGGATATAGACCTTGCCTTTTCAGTAATGAACCAGGTTCTTCCTGGTGTCGTTTCATACAATGAACGAATGCATTCGGGTTGCTAGAATATCATTTAGACCTGGAAAAATTTTTAATTAGAGTCACGTGGAAAGACTTCTAAAAATACCAATTTGCAGGCTCTATCTTAAACATTCTGAATCATAATGTCCAGAAGGAGATCTCCATCCTTAAAAATCAAGCTTGCTTTCCATTTAATTTTGAGACTGCTGTCTCCTTGAATGAGGAGAACCATTGCCTCTGACCACGGACCTCATAGGTGAGGTCAACTTCTTAGTTTATAGTTGAGGTTACTATCTATGGGAGATAGTAATGTATGTAATGTGCTGAGGTAGCCAATAGGATTCTTAGTGCACAGAGAGCTAAACTAATAAGGGACGTCGGTGCCCCAGGCTGGGGTTTTTCTGCTTTAACATTGAATGAATGACCCTGTTGTACAAACCAGAAAGGTTTTCAGAGGAGCAGGGGGTGGGTGGGGTGGGATAGCAGGTTGAATTCCACACAAAGGTGGGGTGGGGGAGTGGAACAGATAACAACAGTGGCCTTTTCTTTAACCTCTGTCTCAATGATCCAGACTAAATCACGACCAAGCAAGGGCATCACCTCAACTCATCAAATAACCCTTTTCATGAGTTAAAAATCTGACTCATTGGCCACGGGCTCCCTCCCCATACTCAGAGTGGCTCTGGAAATTCCATGACTAAATACAGTTGCAAACTAAGCAAACACATGTCCTAGGAGCAAGAGGGGCTGGGGTGCTTGGAGGCTTCTTTGTGTAATTAAAGAGTTGATGTTTGTATCCAGGCAGTGCTCAAGTTAGCAATCCAGACCTTGCCTTAAGATACCTTATTCCTCCCTATGCTTAGAGAGCCCAGCCAAAGGCACAGCTAATAAATATTTGATCATAACTTCTTTGCTGATGCATAGAGGTAGAAAGTCTCAAGAGTAAATTCGCTTGTTCTGTGAGCCTTCTCTTTGCATCTGGAGTCCTAATCCAGGGCTGTCTATCTATGGCTTTGGTTGAGCCCCCTAAGCATATACATTTATTTTTTCATCTGGGGGGGGAAATGGCTTTCACCAGTTAGCAATAACTGAATACCTTCGTGCAAGCAGCCTCCCCTCCTGGCTGCTTGCTGGGGTGGGGGTGGGGCCAGCGATGGGCTCCCACCAGGATTTATGACTCTGGTGGTAGACCAATGTTGAATGTAAGAGGGAGATATCCCTTTGCCAGGCAAGTTGTCCTTATTAAACACACACACGCGCGCGCGCGCACACACACACACACACACACACACCCCTATACCCCTTTTCTTCCCCTCCAGGTTTGAACAGTTAACAAATCATGAATTTTACAAATGTTTTCTGGAGGCTGCTTAGCAAAACCATTTACTATATGGTACCTTCCAACTTTATAAAACAAAACACCCTTGCTTTAAAAAAAAAAAAATCAAGTACTGAATGAAGTTGGTTTGAATTCTTTCATAGAAAGTTCAGCTCATTGAAAGCGTAACTTGATAAAAAATTCCTTCTTGTTCTTTTCTATTCTTGGCCCACAGAGCCAAGCACTAAAATCGCCCTGAATAGACAAAGGGCGTTTTATGAATGACACTCATGATTAAGATGCATGGCTTTTGTCTCACTGCCCTGGCATTCTTTTTGCTCCATGGGAAAGTTGATCTTTAACAAGGGATCTTCAATTGTCCCTCGTATTATTTTGGCGGAAGGCTTTCCTGGGTGAAGAGTTCCTACCAGCCCAGCTGCCGCGTTTCCAGCCAGCGATTGATGCCCCTTTCCCTTCAATGGTGAAATTCAAATCGTGTCTTGACGCCCTTCATCTCAGATTCTTTTTCCTCCTAAGACACGTGTGTGCGCAGGCAATACCCACAGCTGTTTATATAAGCGCGGTGAGGAATGTACAATCACAGGGTCAGTTCTGCTGCATGTACCCTCATGATCTCACGATTCCAGCCTCACCCAGGTTCACCCAGCCTGGGGGTCAGAATCAATAGAAGTTTCCAAAGACGGTGGCAACCCATCCATTTGCTTTGGAATTTGTGCGTAGGTGTTATTCTTTCAAGAGCTCGGCCAAACTTTATATTACCTATGAGAAGATGTGATAAATCCATTTTACCTTGAGGTTCTTAAGCTTGAGAACAAGTAAGAACTGAGGAGATGTTTATTGGCTTGAAAGTGCTAATTATGAATCGCTTTTATCTTTGCATGGAAGCCCGACCTCTCCAAAGGAATTCTTCTAGTTTATATACACTTAGGGGAGGGCCTTTCATTTAAAATAGCTTAGAATTTAGATGCAAGGTAAATCATGCTGCTACTGTAATAGTAATAGTCCCAAGTTCTTGGTCAAAATGTTTTAAATAAGTGTTTTCAATCTTCTGGTTTTATGGACATTCCTGATAAGTGGGGAGTTCTTCCATTTATCTGTTGGGTGTTAAAAATATCTTCTCTTGTGGCCATTTTTCTCTTATGGCGCTCATCTTTTTTTACAGTTTTGTAAGTGTTCTTTATACCTTAGGAATACATCCTTTGGGGGCACCTGGTTGGCTCAGTTGGTAGATCTGGATCTCAGGGTCATGAGTTCGAGCCCCCTGCTGGAAGGAATATACTCTTTTTTTTTTTAAGGTACTATCTTTTTAACAAAAATGTTTATTTATTTATTTATTTTGAGAGAGAGAGTGCATGCACGTGTGTGCGAGTGGAGGAGGGGCAGAGAGAGAAGGAGAAAGAACCCCAAGCCGGCTCCACACTGTCAGCCCAGAGCCCTTATGGTTTTGTTCTTACACTTCATATTTCTATTTGCCTTGTGCTTCTTTTGAAGTATGATGTAAAATGGGGACATAATTTGATTTCCCCTGAAAGATGGGCCGTTTGTCCCAATAAACTGTCCTTCTCCCCCTGCTTCAAAACTAGCTCTCACTGACACAAAGGTCTTCTTTCAAGTACCATGTCATGGTCATGGGAGGAAGCTTTCAGTATAAGGACCAGCTGCAGTGGCTTGGGCACTGCCATCTGCCCCTTCTTCCATGCCACCCTCTGTCTTCAGATTCTTTCCAGAACCGATTCCGAAATCCGTGTTCCCCTTACCATCAGCTCCCCCTTCCTCCTCATATCAGCTAACCGCTGCCGGATGAATTCAACGCCACGGGTGTAGGGGTGTAGAGAGTGAGGAGGAAGGGTAGACTACTTCAACAGAAGTTCATCGAGGTCTTTCCAAGTTGCATGTTCTACTTAACGAACGTGGGAGGCCCAGCTTTATAACATTACCCTCCCCCCGCCCCCCACCACATTTGTGCAGCCACGTAGGGTTTATTTGTTTATTATCTTTCGGCTGACTTTATTCCAAAATGGCCTTGTGGGTGAGTTGCACTGGCATCATTGTCCCCTTTATCAGATGAAGAAGGTGAGGCCGACAAAGATCTCCCCTTGACCAAATTCTACTTAGGTGTCCCTACCCATCCTTGCAAGAGTCTTGTTTCTTTCTTTCTTTCTTTCTTTTTTTTTTTTTAACATTTATTTATTTTTGAGACAGAGAGAGACAGAGCATGAATGGGGGAGGGTCAGAGAGAGAGAGGGAGACACAGAATCCGAAGCAGGCTCCAGGCTCCGAGCTGTCAGCACAGAACCCGATGCGGGGCTCGAACTCACGGACCGCAAGATCATGACCTGAGCCGCTTAACCGACTGAGCCACCCAGGCGCCCCGCAAGAGTGTTGTTTCAACAAGAGTCTGAAATCAGCTCCCAACTGACCCAGTTCCCCATCCCCCACCTTTGATGTCTAAGTGGTAGGCCTGCCTTGAGCAAGAATCCTGTCAGGCCAGATTAGCAAGAACCCCCTACCCTTGATGTGTCTTCTCCATAATTGGCCATTCACTGCCCACCCCCCCACATACTCTGCTCCTTGCTTATAAACCCCCAGCTACGTTTGCTGCATTTCGAGCTGAGCTCTATTTCTCACCCCCCTTGGGATAAGTCTTGAATAAAGTGTTCCACCTGTTTCAACAAGTGTCAGAATAATTGTCTAACGCTGGAAATTAAATGGTTTGCCTGGTTCACCTGGTTGGTGAGCAGACACAAAGCCATGTGTTGTGACAGCTCATCCGTGTAGTAACCAACACAACAAAAGACATCTTTGTGCCACTGTGGCCGCGGTGGCCCAGAAAGCCCGCAGCCCCCCACCCTGGGTCCTGACGTCCTTCCTCTTCAGCCCCCATCCTCTCATAAATTATAATCCTGGTTGTCAGAAGCAACTGTTTCCTCTGGCATCACACATCCTCTTATGAAATCCCATCTGGTTGGAATCTTCCAGTTTGAGTTGTGTAGGAACCAGAATCTCGGCTTCCTCAAATGAGTCCCTTCGAGGACTAAGTTTTCAGAAGTGGTATAGAAGGAAGGTGTGACCTGCTTTATAAGAGTGTGACTCTTTCAGCAGCTCTCCCTTGCTCTGCAAATGAAGGCGGCAGCAATGATCAGGGCTGGAATCTTCCCAAGGCTCACCTGTATATCCCCAAATAGTCCATGTGTATCTACTACGTGTTGGGTCCCATTCTGGGCACTGGAGACAGAGGAGTGAACAAGGTGAGTTCTCTCATGGATTTGGGTACCATCGGCGGTGGTGGGGGGATACTTCCAACAAGCAAACAAGGGAAACCTCAGGATAGTTTTCTTCCACCCCCTTTAGATCCGTCCTCAAAGGGCACTTTCTCGGGGAGGCCTTTTCCCATGACCGAAGTGAAATTCCCTCCCTCCACACACCCTCACACATATACCACAGTACTCAACCTCTCATGCTGTATATCCACTAACTGACTGTCCCACTAGAATACAAACTCAATAACGGCCGTTTACTTCAATGTCCCCCCTTGCCTAAAATATCTGGTACACAGGAGACACCCAGTAGGTATTTGTTGAATGAACATATGAACTGTGGACAGGAAGAGCTGGTCTAATTAACCTGGAAGCCGAGAGTGAGCCCGCGGCACCACTCACTGAAGAGACAGAGAGTGGTCAGTGGGGCTGGATGAGAAAGAAGCAAGACTGAGGAGGTGTGGAGGGCCAGTCGGGTGGGATTTTCCTTTCAATTGGAGGGTGAGGGGAAGCCAGAAGATGACGTTACTGGAGTCGGAATGCCATGTGAACGCTGGGGGTGGGGGCGGGGGTCTGTCAAGGATGGTGCTGGGATCTGGCTGAGGCAGGGAGACCACTCCGGCTACCCGGCTGTCCCAGCAGGAGTGGCTCACTGCTTGCACCAGGGCAAGGGGAGAAAAACAGACAGGTAATGGCCGGGACGTGTCTGAAGTCATCACCCACCAACGATCAGAAATAAACACAAAACATCGGAGCCAAGAATTCGTTTTAGCATCCGTGACAGCTGCATTGAGAAACAGCATTCGGAGTGTGAATGGATGTACTGACTGTATGATGCTGAGTCTTTTACTGGACTTCCCCTTGTTTCGTTAGGAGAGCCACGGAAGTCCCCTCCCTAAGTTGAAGAGCCTCTGTCTGGTTGCCATGTCCGCAGGAGGGAGAAGCTCCCGCTGCCCTCTTTCTGCTGACCTGAAGCCTCAGAAGCAGACAGCTGGAGAAGCGGCCTCCACAGCATTTTATCTTGAAACAGGAAAGTTGATTTTAGCAGTAAAGAAGTCACACGCTGAGCTAGCCCCGGGGTTTTTCAAAGAAAACCTGCGGTGTTCGCCAACAGATCAAGGCAGTCTTTCGTGGTCCCTGGTGTGTTCCATGTTGAGCTGTTCCAGCGTCTAAATGCACAAGTAAAGCCTTTGAAGATGGAGAAATACGTGGCCAGGGAATGGTTTTCGTGGCCACTGAGAAATAGAATGCCCTTTTTTTTTTTTTTCTTACATCCTAGGAAATTCTGGTTTTCCCCAGTAGGGTAATTACCAAGCGATTAATTCTAGCATTCCCCACTCCCTACTTCCATTTAGGATGCAGTAATGCTTTTAGAGAGAGGTCAAAACACCTACTTGGAAAACAAAGGCAAAAAAAAAAAAAAAAAAAAATGTCTGCTTCTGTTCCTTTGCCCAGACATAGGCCTCTGCATATCACTTTTCTGTCATGTCTCAATGCTGTGCTCCGAAGCCTGAAAATAAACACACCCAGAGCTGTGGAAAGGTGCCAACCTCCAACATTTTCTAGCACCCTGCAGACCACCCACAGTGATCCCCAGATACTCAGATCTTCATATGGTTCTTCATCTCAATTCAAACAGCCCCAATTTAGCTGTTTGATGTTATTCCCTTAGTTTCTGCTACCAGAAGAAAGGTGTTAGGACTTAGCTTTTTTTATTCACCACATCTTTTCAGTTACTCTTCCCGTCCTACGGGCCAGCCCATCCTCTGACCCTTGTGAAGGAGCCTTTCCTTGGAATATTGAAAACCACTTGCTGACGCAGAGCTGTGCGCCTGTGCTCAGCTCCTGGCAGACACTGGGTTGTGGTCAGTATAATCACTGATGTGGCAATGGGTTCCCCCTCTAAGCCACCCTCTCCTTGGACCCTGGTAAAGTGCTTACTGGATCAAAAGTGTGGCCATGGAAAATCTAGGCAGCTCCTTGAAGGCTTGGCCCTGCCACTCGGTATCCAATGGTGATTTTCCTCCAGGTTGCACAGTGCTACTTAAAGTCCACACTGCCCCATGGTCCCAGTGCTTGGCACCGTGGTAAGCCTTTTGTAGATGTTTGTTGACCAACGGTTGGAAAGAGAACACTGACACCCAAGTAGGACGTTTCTTTTGAATTATCCCTTCCATGACAAAACCCTGCTACGGTCCACTGTGCTTCCCTCAAGAGTTGTTGAATACCTTCCCCCTTCCCCCGAACGTGCTGAAAATAGGACAATGCCCCTCCGAGGATGAGCTCTGTGGCTTTGCTGTTCAATCTGTGGTGAGCAGCAGCCTGCTGCTCGGTGTCTCACCCTGGCAGTCCCTGCAGGCCCAGACCAATGGCGAGGAGTGACCATCCACTGTTAGCACTGGGGACCTGTGCCTCCCCTGTGAAATTCAAGAGAGATGTGTCAAGGCTGAGATCACACAGGTATCACTAGTTCCTCTGAAGAAATCAGAAGAAATGCCACACATCAAGATTCGGAGCAGAGTTCCTTGACTTTGGAGACGGGGCCCCACAGTGCCCCCCAAAGAAGCAGAATTCTGAAGAGCTCTGTAGCTGAGCATGGGCAGTAAAAGAAGGGAGAGGGGGCCATGTGGCTGGGGACTCATCTTTCAATTCCATAGCAAGGGCTCACACCCAGTCACTGGCAGGTGAATAGAACAGAACATGCAGGCAGGCCATTAGACGTGACACCAGGCTCCCAGCCACCTGCCTTCTTTCTCTCACCTGATGGGGGAAGATCAGCTGAGACCCACTGTGTGCCCTTCACAAGTCTTCACAGTTAGTCTCCACGGCTATCTGAGAAGCAGGTATTTTGTTCTATTTATTTTTCAGTCCAGTGTAATTAACATATAGTGTTATATTAGCTTCAGGGGTACAATATAGTGATTCATAATTCTATACTTACTCCGTGCTCCTCACGATAAGGGTACCCTTAATCTCCCTCACTTAGTTCACCCATCTTCCCACCTACCTCCCCTCAACCATCCATGTGTTCTCTATAGTTAAGAGTTAAGAATTTTTTGAGTTTATAGTTAAGAGTCTTTTGGTTTGTCTCTTTCTTTGTTTTGTTTCTTAAGTCCTACATAAGAGGGAAATCACATGGTATTTGTCTTTCTCTGACTTATTTCACTTAGCATTATACTCTCTAGATACATCCGTGTTGTTGCAAATGGCAAGATTTCATTTTTTAGGGCTGAGTAATACTCCATTGCATATATACACATCTTCTTTGTCCATTCACCTATGGATGGACCCTTGGGCTGCTTCCATATCTTGGCTGTTGTAAATAATGTTGCAATAAACATAGTAGTGCATGTATCTTTTCGAATTAGTGTTTTCATTTTCTTTGGATAAATACCCAGGAGCGGAATTATGGGATCATAAAGCAGTTCTGTTTTTAACTTTTTGAGGAACCCTCCACACTGTTTTCCACAGTGGCCGCACCAGTCTGCACTTCCAAGGAGGTAGGTATTGTAATAATGGCTGCTATTTTTGAATTTAGGGGAAAATGTACAAACCGTGGTGCCCAGCACTCTCTCCTGATCTTTACAAAAGCCTTGCAAACGAAGGTCATTCTCATTTTGAAGCTGAGGATGGTGACCTTGAGAGTAAACTGCCCATGTAGCCAGCAAGTGGTGACACAGGGATTAGACATCAGATCTGTCAGACTCCAAGCCCCGCTCGAGCCACCGTCTCACACAGCCCCCATGTATCCTGGTTACTTTCCTGCAGCTCCCCTCATATTCCCTCTACTTCACGTGGCAAGGACTGGGGTGGCACTGAAGCAGCTCCCTGGGCTTCTGGATGCCAAGGGCACCCGAAGTTTCATCTTCTGACTGCACTGTCATCTAAACCCCACCTACTCTTCTACCTGGCCCTGGTGTGAGACTCCTTCCTTTAGAGCCTTCCCAAGGTGACAAGAGAAAGTAATTCCTCTGAACTAGCACAGGATAACACCAACACTGGCTACTTTTTCTCTGTTAGCATCTATAAGCTTCCTGAGGGCAACACCCCCTTCTGCTGGAGGTTTGCAGCCTCCTACCCACCAGCGTGGCCTCTGTGAGCTGAATGAATACATGAATATTCATCCCCCCCTTTTCAGTGTTCACATATCAACTTACCCACTCACCACCGCACCCCCCCCCCGCCCCCCCCCCCGCCCACCACAAACAGGGCCCAGGACTCCTCCAGCGTTAAAACTGGATGCTGTTGGTTACAACCTCAACCAAGATTACTCAGCCCGGGGAGAGGTTTTCTCTGTTGACCAAGAGCAGAATGTTCTCTGTAAAAGAGGAAATGAGTTCAGCTTGGTAAACTGGAATCAACACGTCCGTAATAACTTTTCTGGAACTAGCTGGGTCTGGCGTCCCGTTAGGCCACCTCATAGTGAGGACTGTTGAGTACTTGAAAAACCAAATGACTAAAAAACCTGCTTTAGAAGTCATGCCCCGGAGCAGTGCATCTCAACCGCGTGGTGGACCATTTGGGAAACACTCGCCATCTGCTCGGAAACTGAGCTTCTGATTCATTCAAGGCTGTCAGCTGAGCAAGCCCTGATTTTGCAAGAGTAAAAAGAGAAGCCCCTTTAGATCTGACCTCACCATCTACCCATGCAGCTTGCAGACAGCCCAGCTGTGCAGCCAGGAGGATGAGGCCTTGCAGGAATGTGCAGAATGTGGCTGTGTTTCCATTAGCTGCCCTCGGCCTTGATCCTGAGCCTGGCTGGGGAGTCTGAAGTGTGCTTCGGTAGATTATTAAAAATAATTGTTCTCAGCTGGTGGGGGGGGCAATCTCTTCTGACCCTCCTTGCCACCTTTCTCCCCTTGTTCTGATGAATGGGGAGGAGTTCAGGCAGCAAATTGTGTGTCCAGGGTTTATTTCTGATGCCATTTTGATGATCTCCCCAGGTACCCATCAGATACATCAAACTGGATGTCCTACTATTACCTCAAAGTCACTGCGTCTAAAACAGAGTACACAAACTTGAACTCCTTCTTATAACATTGGTTCCAAACTTATCATCCCTCCAACCTGCTTTTTTTGTATTTCTATCACCTGCCTCCTTGTCATTTCTGCCCAAAGTTTGGATCACTGTGTTTCCTCCCTCTTCCTCCTGACAAATGTTTACGATGCACCAACCATATGTTTTTGTAAGTGCTGAGTAAGGCATGGATCCTGCTCTCTTCTCTAACTGGCAAGAGGTGTATACAAGTAACTAAAATACAGTGATAAGAATAGTCAAAGCAATCTTGAAAAAAAAAAAAAAATCAAAGGAGGCAGACTCACACTTCCCAACTTCAAAACTTACTACCAGACTGCAGTAATCAGGACTGTGTGGCTTTGGCGTAAGGACAGATGTACACAACAATGGAATAGAATTGAAGGTCCAGAAAGAAATCCATCCATGTATGGTCAATTGATTTTTGACAAAGGTGACTGAGTAACTCAATGGGGGAAAGAATTGCCTTTTCAACAAATGGTTCTGGGACATCTGGACAGCCACATGAAAAGAACAGAGTAGGATCTCTACTTCGTATCACATATAAAAAGCAACTCCAAATGAGCCAAAACCCTAAATTTAAGATCTTAAACTATGCAACTGCTGGAGGTAAAAATAAGAGTAAACCGGGGCGCCTGGCTGGCGCAGTCGGTTAAGCGTCCGACTTCAGCCAGGTCACGATCTCGCGGTCCGTGAGTTCGAGCCCCGCGTCAGGCTCTGGGCTGATGGCTCAGAGCCTGGAGCCTGTTTCCGATTCTGTGTCTCCCTCTCTCTCTGCCCCTCCCCCGTTCATGCTCTGTCTCTCTCTGTCCCAAAAATAAATAAACGTTGAAAAAAAAACATTAAAAAAAAAATAAGAGTAAACCTCTGTGACCTTGGATGAAGCAATGGGTTTTTAGATATGACACCAACAACATAAGCAATAAAAGAAAAGCGAGATAAATGGGACTGCATCACAAATTTCAAAACTTGTGCTTCAGTGGACACCATCAAGAAATTGAATGGGAAGGATATTTGCGATTCATATGTCTGATAAATGTCTAGTATCCAGAATGTATAAAGAATTCAACAGAGACGCCTGGGTGGCTCAGTCAGTTGACTGATTCTTGATTTCAGCTCAGGTCATGATACCAGGGTTGTGGGATCAAGCCCTGAGTTGGGCTCCACGTTGAACATGGTGCCTGCTTGGGATTCTTTCTCTCCCTCTCTCTCTGCCCCTCCCCTGTTCACGTGTGTGCATATGCTCTCTCTCTTTCTCTCAAAATAAATAAACATGTTTTAAAAAGAATTCAACAATAAAAAGACAACTCAATTTTAAAATGGGAAAAGGATTTCAATAGACATTGCTCCAAAGGAAGATAGGTTAATGGCCAGCAAGTGCATGAAAAGATGCTAAACATCGTTAGTCAATCAAAATCACAATGAGATACCACTTCATACCCATTAGGATGGCTTCCATCAATAAATGAAATGAAACAAACAAAAAACCGAAAATAACAAGTGCTGCTAAGGATTGGAAAAATTGGAACCCTTCTGCATCGCTGGTAGGAATGTAAAATGATGCGGCCACTTAGAAAACAGTTTGCAGTTCCTTGAAAAGTTCAACATAGAGTTACCATATGACCGGGCAATTCTACTCCTAGGTATATCCCTGAGAGACATGAAAGCACATCCACATAAAGATTTGTGCATGAATGTCCACAGCAATATTATTCATTATAGCCCCAGAGCGGAAGCGACCCAAGTGTCCAGCAACTGGTGAGTGGATACGTAACAGACGGTATATCTGTACAATGGAGCATTATTCAGCCACAAAAAATTAATAAAATTCCGAGACACACACACCACAACAGGAATGAACTTTTGAAATCATGCTAAATGAAAAGAAGCCAGGCACAAAAAGCCACATAGTGTACAATTCCATTTATATGAAATACCTAGAGTAGGCAAATCTATAGGCCTAAAAAACAGATCAGTGGTTGCAGGGGGTGGGGGTGGGGGGACGGAAGAAATTCCTAAGGGTTTGATTATTTTATTTATGATTTTATTTTTAATGTTTTGTTTTTTTTTTAATTCTTGAGAGAGAGAGAGAAAGAGCATGAGCAGGGGAGGGGCAGAGAGCGAGCGAGACACAGAATCCGAAGCAGGCTCCAGGCTCCCAGCTGTCAGCACAGAGCCCAATGCGGGGCTCGAACTCATAAGCCAGGAGATCATGACCTGAGCCGAAGCTGGACGCTTAACCAACTGAACCACCTACGTGCCCCATTATGATTTTATTTTTAAATAATCTCTATACCCAACGTGGGGCTCAACCTCACAACCCTAAGAGTCACACGCTCCACCGACTGAGCCAGCCAGGTGCCCCTGACTCTTCAACTGGAAAGGGTTAATTTTATGATCTGTGAGTTACCTATGGATAAAAAAATGTAAATAGTGTTGTGTGGTTAAGAGGCGAATAGTAAGAACGCAGGAAATGAGGGAAGAGTAAGAAATCAGGAAATACTGAGCTACAGGTCAGTAGCTGGCTCTGATTCCCCCAAATCTGACCTCACCCCTCCCATTCTGTTGTCACCACACTTAGTCTCTTATCTCCTGACCCCCATCCCACCCCACCCCAGTGGTCCCATAAACTAGATTCAATCCCATATGGTTCCTGTCATCATTTTTTTTTCTGACAACTGCTAATTCATGGCGCACCTCACTCCCATTTGTGGTTACTGGCTATTGCCTACAAAAAAAGGTCCAACTCTCTCACTCATCAGGGGTTCATCCTTCCCCCTGACTTCCCTTCCTCCAACACCAGTGAGCCTCCATGCATCTTCCCACACAAACTCCAGGTTGTTCCAACTCCCGTGCATTTGCTCAAGCAGTCTCTCCTGCCTGGACTGCCCTTCTCTGCCACCTTGTCCGGCCAATCCTACCATTTTTCACAGTCAAGATCAATTCCCATCTGCCCCATATGGTTTTTTTTTTCAACTGTTGACAACCACAAGAATCTCGTCTCCAAACTCTGAGCACATAATGGTTTGTGCTGCTCAGGACATGCTGTTTTGTATTGTCTTGTATGTTCTTTTTATGCTTACACCACACCCACTTGTCTTGCTTCTCTCTGTGAGCTGCGATCCCGCTTTGTGTTCCTTCCTTCACTCTTAAAAGTGTTTTTTTTTAATTTTTTAAATATGTTTTTATTTATTTTTGAGAGACAGAGTACAAGCGGATGAGGGGCAGAGAGGGAGACACAGAATCCGAAGCGGGCTCCAGGCTCTGAGCTGTCAGCCCAGGGCTCGAACTTGTGAACCACAAGATCATGACCTGAGCTGAAGTCAGAGGCTTAACCAACTGAGCCACCCTTAGCTCTTAAGTTCTTAATAACATGTGTGTCCTATAAATATGTAAAGGGGCAGGACCATGACCTTCAGTTTGGTACCCCAACGCCAGCTAGCTCTTCAATCTGAAATATGCATCTAACAAATACCAGGTGATGTTGTTACTGTAAGGGTACTTGAAGAAACCAATTGGCTGATTTTCTGGGTGTCCTTGGAAGCCTTGAGCCCAAGTATGGGTGGCTGTCGCGTTGAGTGGTTAGGAGCATGGGTTCTGGGCTTGGGCTGCCTGGATTCAAGTCTCACCTTTGCTATTTACTACCTGCCTGTGTGTGTAAGTAACTGAACCTCTCTGAGCCTCTTCACTGGCCTATGAAATGCAAATAGTTCTTACCTTGTAGGTCTGCTGCACAGATTAAATGAAGCAGGGCTTGGAGAGTGCTGGAAATTGCTAAGCACCCAGTAGAGGTTAGCTGCTATTACATAGTTACTGCTGTTACCACCACCCAACCAGAATCCAGTTCCCTTGGCTTTATAGATCCAGAAATTTAATCTTACTATGGGGTGATCCAACTCAGATGATACTGTTTCCCATCAGCCAAATTCACAAGAGGCCAGGAAACCAAATAGTTTATTTCCAACAGGAGACAGCTTTCCAACACCAAACACATCATGCCCTTCTCAGGAGTGAACTACCTGGGATGCTGTTCGGTGTGTATAAAACAAAGGCAAAGGGTGGGGCTCTTGGGTGGAGTACATTTCCAGACTGTGATGGAACAGAGGTCCCTGATTCACCATAGAACACTGTGACTGAGATCAGAACACCCATGGCCACCAGATAGGATCTCCTGCATACTAGCTGTAAACAGGGATTACATGTGCCTTGCCTGACTCACAAAGCAGTCACTCAATACGTACTTGGTAAATAAATGAATTCCTTGGGTAGGGCGGGTTTACCGTCATAAATCCTCATCACTTTTCTCTCCCTTTCTAGATTCTCAGCAAACTGACACCTTCTTCCTCAGGCAGGACACTATCGATAACAGCCTTCAATGCTAAGTTGCGTCTTATTCTCCTGGATAGAGACATTGTAATGAATTGCAGGAAAATACTGCATTCTCATCACATCTTCTAGCACCCCTTCTCTGCTTCCTATCTGTTGTCTGTGTAATTGACAGTACTTTGCATGCTGTACACGTTAACAATGTCAATGTCATTCATTACCCCCTGTGTTCAGTGATACTCTCTCCACTGCCTGGGGCATTGGCATCTCTATCCCCCTGGACCCTGGTCGAGAGCCCATCATCCTCCAGAAAGATGATTATCCTTTTGTTGATTTCCCCCCACCCCCTGCATGAAATTGAGTGTTGCCCCAAACAATTTCAGTCTGCAAGCTCCCCAGACAACTAAGTGAATGAATGAGGTGCTCAGATCTGCAGACTTCCTTCTGGACTCAGCGTGATTCCCCTCAGAGGGCAAACCCACCTCCTCTGAGCAGTTCCCCAGGCAAAGGCACCCAGCCAGACAAAAAGAAGGGAGAGCCTGTCCACCCCTGTGTGTGAAGCCCGAGGGAATTCTTGCCTTGGACTGGTCCCCCCACCAGGCGCCAGTGGTTGATGGGCCCTGGAGTGGGGCAAGGAGGAAAGAAGCTGTCACCTCATTTTCCGCACTTGCATGAAGTTGGCAGAATTCCAGCTGTTCCCTAACCTGGCTCTATCCTGTAGCCCTCGGATCAAATGCCTGATCTCTTTCTTTCCCCCAAAGTTTTAAGAAATCAGTAGGGAACGGATTCAAAATTTCAATCGAGGTTGCTTCATTTCTTATCTTCCCCGCCCCCCCACCATGGGAATCTATCAAGACTTATCTTGATAACTGTTGACTTGGCTGTAGGAGGGCTCCCCACCCCGTGCCCCCAGTCATTTGATTCTCTTCCAACAAATCGCTCACGCTGGGGGTTTCCTGGAGGGGTTTCAGGGTGGCAGGAATGGCAAGGCTTCCTTCGAGAGCCTTGCAGGCTCTTATTCAGATTATTCAAATGAGTTTCACCAGGGTAGTGCTGGGTATTTGGGTCTTTTGTCCTCTACATCCTCCCCTGAAACATTTCCACAAGTTGTAACCTGGCATGCCTGTTCTTGGAGCCCAAAATATGACAAATATTCAGATAAGCCAATGGAATTTAAAGCACAGGTCCGTTGCTCTGCTGGTGAAGACTTCAGGGAATGCTTTGTAATGTTAGGTGTGCCTCTCCCGAAAGGGCTCACAGCTCAAATCCAGTACCTGGCCCTGTACCAAGCACTCAGGAGATGCTCGATTACCATATGGGGAAGGAATTAATGAATCCTATTTCAACGTACTGTGATGTCTTCATTCTTATAGGAATATTATAGCAAGTATTTAGTGTAAAGGACTTTTTATACCTTTATATATATTATAATATTATGTTATATATATATTTATATTTATATATTTATCTATTTTTATATAATTATACAAATTATATGATTATATAAATTATATTTATATATGTGTATATTTGTATATTTATATATTTAAATGATATAAATTATATAATATATAAACTATTTAAATTTAAATTTATATAATTATTAAAATTATATAAATATTATTTATATATTTATATATAAAATATGTTTATATTTATTTATATTATATTATAATATTATATATATATTCATGTTTAAGGAGCTTAAAATGACATAAACCTTCAATTTCAAGTTCAACTTTTGGTTCTTATGTGGTTTTGTAATGTAGTGAAGAGAGCCTGGGGTTTGGAGTTAGACCCATCTCTGAAACCCAGTTCTGGCATATTCTGAAGATAGTGATGTATAATTTAAGGAGTTGCCATGGTTAAATGAGGGAACTGTGACATTCCTAGCACGTGGCGGGGGTGGAAATGGGAGAGAGGTGGTGTCCTCCCCACTTGGCCAGACCACTCACTGTCATGCCAAAGTTTGGGGGCTTTACAATTCTTTGGTAGAGAGTTACTCATGGACCACTCATTTTAGAGGCTGGAGAAAGAGAGAAGGAGTCGTATACCTCCGCTCAGCCAGGGTCCTTCCTGCCTTATCCGCCAAGTTCTGACTTAGCCTTCTCACACTTGGATCCTTCTTAAAAATGTGTTTTTTCTTTCCATTAAATGCTATTTTGGATCTCACACACCAGTGTAAGGGACAGACTTCCCTCGCGAAGACTCTAACAGACCTGGTGTTTATTAAATGCGTGATAGATGTCTTTAAGTGAACAGAAACTCTCAGCAACTCATGAAGGTCTCAGGGCCTCTGAAACTCACTGCCAAGAGTTTCGGGGAAATCACAGGGAAATTTGTTCACCGCATGATTAATCCTGGGTGGATTGGTCCCGGAAAAATCACATGTGGGTCTGTAGCGAGCAGCAGCCTGCAGAATTTTACAAAAGAAACCATACCGGATGGGCCCCGGAGTGCGTGTTTTGTATGAAAGTTCAGAGTGAGGGCGGGGCCTGACGATCCAGGAGAAGGCCAGATGTGCGGACAACGGTACTCCTCTGGAGCCACTCAGCTCCAAAGACGACGACACATAGGACCAGAGTACAAAACTGAACCAGATCACACAGCAGAGGAGGGAAACCCCGTAGGGAGTAGGATCCTGTGAGAAGGATAATAAAATTCATCCCCATAATTACCCCCGGCCCAACTCCGCAACAGGACCCACAATAGCTCAGCTCAATGAAGTTATTCATCCATATTCACATCGCCTCAGTCATTATCCTCAGACAAAACCCCTCCTGGGCCTCAGCTGCTCGAAGGCAGCCCAGCAATTCAGTGTCCACACACAGCTTGGGGCAGGAGGGGGTGTGTGTGTGTGTGGGGGGGTGGAAGGTGGGGGGTGTCTGCAGTTAACAGATTTTCTAGTACCAACTGTGCTGGTAGTTTTTTTGCTTTGTTTTCTTTCTTTCTTTCTTTTTTTTTTTCCTTTTCTTTCCTTCTTTCTTTCTTTCTTTGTTTTTTTTTTTTTTTTCAGACAAGGTTTACAGAGCCCTAAGTCAGGTTCACGCCTTGGGCAAACCCCTCCTTTAAAGCACCTCTGATGTTCAAAAACTGGTGTAAGGATAATTAAAGCCAACCCTTTCCTAGGAGGAAACAGAGGATGCTGCCCGGCTGTTGCCTTCCCTTAGCTAAATTGGGATGAGGCTCAGTTTGGGGGTGTCCCACACCTTGGCCTGGGGGAGCACGAAATGGTATCCTCTGCACACTGTGTCGCCAAAAGGGAAACGTAAGTGAAGGGCAGAGCTGTGTATGTTCCAGTGGAAAGAGAAGTTCCAAAGATAGGACCGGCCATGAATAGCCCACGGCCCTGTAAAAACAGTTGCTCAAGTCTCTCTGAAGCAGACGGCCTGGTACAGAGTAGTACACCCTGTATAATTTCCCCAGGGCTGGGTATTATTGTCTTCGCGCGGAATTATAGCTGCCTAGGTGAGGTCCGCCCTCCCACCAGCCACTCCCTCCCAGAAGGATTTTTTTTCTGGTACGAGACCTTCCTCTAGCCTCCATTTGGAAAATACAAGAGTTTACCTTTCAGCAACCTCCAACTCCAAAGATCACGAGTGAGCTTACAGCTCCTCCAGCCAGGATTTAGTGAGCAGCTACTTCGTGCCGGATATGGTTTTGGCCCTAGGGATCGAGACTAGGACAGAGCTCTGTTCTCCAGAGCTTATATTCTATGCGGGGAAACAGATAAAAATAAAGTGGATGGAAGAGTCCGAAGAGGGAAAGGGGCGGGGGAGGCATAGCTGGTGGGCAGGCGGAGCCCCCACCAGCAGATCTAATGCAGTTAAAGTCCAAGGAGACGCCAAACACTCGGTCATTGGTGTTGGCCCAGTTCAACACAGGGCCCCAAACCAGCTTATGCCTCAAGGCTCACAACAGTCCTCCACTGCCCCACGCTACTCAGGAGCCCCCCGCTCAGTCCTGCTACACGCAGCATCCTCTCCACGGAGGATAACTGACGCCTCTTCCAGACAATCCCAATGATGGGGGTCCCCGGGGTGTCCAACACGTTGCGCACAGGGTGTAAGACCAGGCGGCCACCAGAGGGAGACCATCGCCGCACAGGGGAGTTCTCCCCTGTACTCCCAGTACTGCTTAGTGTCCCTCCTGATACCCAGGGCCAGCTTCTTCTGAGGCCGTGTGCATTCCTCCCATGCACAGCCCTATACGAAAGCACAGCCCAGCCAGGGGAAGGCTCCTTGCTTCTAGCCTTCTACCCTAGGTCTCATGAGCTGAGCAGGGGGTGGGCAGGAGGTGGCCTGCCCTGCAGAGACATCCCTTTCTGCTCCCCACTCCTGCTGCCCGTGGATGCGGGGTCTCCTCCTTGCACCCTGCTCAGCCATTGCTTTGGGACTCGGCACCAGCTAAGCCACCGTCTCTCCTTCCCGGGATCCTCCAGCCTCGCGGGCACACGCACACTCCCAGCTCCTCCCTGCTCTCCTGGGCAACTTCAAATACCAGGCCCAGGCATTCCAGCAAGTCCCAGCTCGCACTCGTCCCCACCCTGCCGGAGCCGTTCTGCTGGGTCTTACCTCCTCCTGCCGGGATCCAGAGCCAGGCGCTTCCCAAAACCAAGAGTAGAACCGGCACCTTCCACATCTTCTTGGTTGACTGGTCCTCTTTGGGGCCCGTGCACCTGGTGTCTGTGCCAGGGGAAGATTAAAAAGCTCTGCAGCCAGAGGCCCTCGCCCAGTGGAACCAGAGAGTAGGGGCTGGAAGGCGGGGAGCAAAAGCCTCAGCGCGGGAGGGGTCCCCGAGCTTCCTTCCCCCACAGCAGCGGAGGAACAAACTTGGCAGTTGGAAACTTTGCAGAGAGTGAGAGCGGAGTCAGCATTTATCTCTCCCGAGGAGGGCGGGGAGCAGCTGGCCCTAAGGTGGTCCCAGTCCAGGGCTCACTAGGACCGCCCTCTGCCTCTGTTTGGCTAGCACGAAAGCGATGACCTCAGGCCAGGTTTAAAGTTACAGGGCTGCAGCTGTGGGGGGCTGCCAGGGCTTGTGGAGGGCCCTGAGCCCCAACAGGAGGGAAAGGGGACGCAGGCAGTGAGCAATTTAGTTTTTAAAACATTTTATTTTATTATTGTGGGTTTTTTTTGGTTTTTGGTGTTTTTTTTGTTTGTTTTGCTTTGTTTTGTTTTCGGAGTAAGGCACAAGCCTACGTTTTTCTTGTTAGGAGGAGTAAACTCTTCCTTGTGTGGCCAATAATTTTAGAACCAAGCTTGGGATTGTTCTTGCAAATATTGAATTTGACGGCTTTCTGCAAAAGTGGCGGTCCTTATCTGGGTGGGCCCGGAGGCAGATCGGGCTGGTGGATCGTGCCTTGTCTGGGGGACCTGAGCAGGTGGGCTCTGGGGTCCTGGCTGCCTGAGAGAGATGGTGGGGACTTTCGGGGACTCCCTGGCTCTGGCAGTTTTAGAAAAAAAGGCTGAGTTTGAGGTCTGCTTCTCCTCCCTTTGGATGTAGCGCTGTGGTGCTGGACGGACGGACAGATGGACGGCCGTGTGCCGTGAGTGAGGTGTCGTAGCCCAGGAATGTCAAAGGCCCCACCTGGTCACCAAATCTGTGTCCACTTCCAGCCCACACTCATCCTTTTTAATCCTGGAATTTGGACTCACGATCCCTGCTTTACTGGTTTAAGCCGTTTCTCAGGTACTGGATGTTGACAATAGGCAAACTTGTTGTGTGTGTGTGTGTGTGTGTGTGTGTGTGTGTGTGTGTGTGTGTGTTACTTTTTTTCCTTCTGAACCGTAGACGAATGCCCCAAAGCTCCTGACTGGTATGAAAGTTGGTTATTTTCAGATCCTCATCCCCAGACCCTGATTCCAAATTTATTTTGTCATAAGAATCACAAGGGGGAGGTTGCTTTAAAAGCTCAGATTCCTGGGCTCCACCCCCCAACTCCTTAAATCAGACCCTTTGGGAATTCACTTGTTAAACCAGTGTAGAACTTTGTCCAGAGGCCTCGCTTCTCAAACACCAAGGTGAGACGCCTCAGTGCTGTTAGATGCAGGTGGGCTTCTGAGGGTCTGGGGTGGGGGAGATTCCGCATTTCTAAAGGTCTAGGCAATGTCTTATCCTGGGGCTACAAGATAGGAGCTGAAACCTGACCTAAAGAGAGGGAAAGGACCCTGGGTCAAGGGGTTGAAAAGGTAAAGATAAAAGGGATAGAGAAGATAACCTGACCGCCTCTCCCATCTTGTTAATAGATTATTATTACCGCATTACCAGGAATGTTTGTTCACAGACTGAATGATACATGTATCATCTGTTGAGCCTGTTAGATGGAGAAAAGATACAAATCCACTCTAAGGAGAGAGAAAGAAAGGGAGGAAGAGCCCATCTTCACTTGGGAACAGGGGTGAAATGAAGCCTGTGTGGTGGGGATGGGTTAAATTCAGCTAGTTTGGACGGGGGCTGGGGCTAGGTTACTACTCAAGGAGATGCCCCTCTCCCCACCCCCACTGCCAACCCTCTCCCCAGGGATGTGTCTAGATTCTACAAGTTTGGTCACCGGACCTTCTGGTGGATGATGGAGGAGGGAGACATGATAGAGAGTAGCATCCTGTTGGAGGCCATCCTGGGGCCGGGGAGACGGGGAGGACCAGGGGAGTCTATGGACATGGTCTAGGTGCTGTTGGTTTGAGTAACTGGGAAGAGTGGGCTACAGAAGCTGGTGAGGGACCTTCCTCAAAATGCAGACAGCACAGGAGAGACAGGAGACGCTGTCTCGGACACAGGGGTAGGAGGCAGAGGTCATCCGAGTGACTCAAGGTTGGGCCAAGAAGCTGCAGTGAAGCATAATGGACCTGGCAGCCTGAGACCAGCCCAGATGAGGGGAAGAAGGAAACAAGTAGAGTACATGCCGGAAGATGCCTCCAGTCTTTGACATAGCTTGTGCTCCAAAAACAGTGACTGGTAAGATAATAGTGACATTTTCTCTGTTCACCAGGAACCAGAGCCCTGTGTCACTTAATCTTCAAAATACCCCTTGGGTTGAGAACACTGATAATGCCCATTTTGTATATAAGGAACATGTTTCCAAAGGGGTTTCCAGAACAAATGTGCATCAAATTTGTGTGAGGACTGGCTGGTTAGAATTAAGACACTGAGGGGCGGGGCGCCTGGGTGGCTCAGGCGGTTAAGTGGCCAACTTCGGCTCAGGTCATGATCTCACAGTTCTTTAAGTTCGAGCCCTGTGTTGGGCTCTGTGCTGACAGCTCAGAGCCTGGATCCTGCTTCGGATTCTGTGTCTCCCTCTCTCTCTCTCTACTCCTCCCCAACTCGTGCTCTGTCGGTCTCTCTCTCTCACAAATAAATAAGCATTAAAAAAATTAAAAGAAAAAAGACACTGAAGGGCTCCTGTTGGTTCAGTGGGTGCATCGGTGGAGTGTGTGACTCTTGATGTTGGGGTCCTGAGTTCGAGCTCTACACTGGGTGTAGAGCTTTCTTAAAAATAATTAAGGGGTACCTGGGTGGCCCAGTCTGTTGAGCATCCGACTTCAGCTTAGGTCATGATCTCATGGTTCGTGGGTTTGAGCCCCACATCAGGCTCTGTGCTGACAGCTCAGAGCCTGGAGCCTGCTTCGGATTCTGTGTCTCCCTCTCTCCGCCTCTCCCTGCTCACACTCCGTCTCTATCTCTGTCAAAGAATGAATAAACATTAAAGCATTTTAAAAAAAATTAAAGGTTCAGTTACTGATCTGGGCCCCACTCCCCAATTTCTCACTGTAGGTCAAGAGTGGGGCCCAATAATTTGCATCTCTAACAAATTCCCAGGTGACACTGCTGGCCCTGGGGCCCCTGGTTTGAGAACCACAGATTTAGAGAAAACACAAACAGTCCAGGGGCACCTGAAATGAGTGCGGGAACCGCTGTCCCTCTATTGCAGGACTTGAGCCTCTTGATAGTGCTGTCTTGCTTAAGGCTCTAGGAGAGGTCTGTATGTTGCTTTTAAGGAGCACAAAGCCCCCCGCCCAAGGGTGGGGTACCACAATGCACAAGGAGAAGATGCAAGGTGAGAGCACCTGCCATGGGACCCTGAACCATGAGGTTGCTGTAGAGAAGCTGTCAGGATCTCTCCTGCTCCCTGCATGCTCTGAGGCCTGTCCAGAGCCCCGGAGCTTCCCCCATGCTGCCTGGGAAGACCTCTCAAGCGTCTTCTCTTGCTTCTCTTGCTTCTCAACACGCACTGCTCCGGGGCCAGGATACCACCTGAAATGGTAGCCGATGTCAAAGGCACCTCTGTGACGCAGGAATAAATCACGCACTTAGGTGTACGAGCAAAATGTATTTAGCAGCAAGGGGATGAGGTTGGGGGTGGGGAAGGCGGGTCGGGAGTGGTGTGGGACTGAAGGAGCGCACAGTAGCTTGGTTTGCTGGAAAGAGCCTCAGTGTTTTCGAATCAAACTTCAGCTCCATGGTGGCCTCTGGCCACACAAGTCTCAGTTTCTGCTTCTTTAAAATGGGCGTGTTATTCCTATTTTGGAAGGGTCTATGCACAGCCACGAGTGTGCCTGCTTTGATCGCCACGATGGCTGTTTCTGCCAGGCCCTGCCTGGTTCTCAGCCTCTTGAGTCCTCCAGTGCCCACCTGTGCCCACCTGTGCCCACCAGCCAGCCCCTATGTCAGAGGTTCTTGACATGGGCCCGATGGAACCGGTTCCTTTCCACCTTAGGACACCCAGCTGGATCAGTACATGGGGACCTGGCATCAGCTTGTTCTCTGTTAAGGCCAACCCTCACCTTGGGCCTTATTCCTAAAAGCTCTCCTGGATCCCTGTCCAGCTCCCTGGGCCCGAGGACCCCTCTGGGAAGTCAGATTATCCCCCCATTTCTACCCAGGAACTAGTGTTCTGCACCAGGATCCTACCTGGAGGCTGGATCCTGCCATTCCACACATGGTGGGAAGCTGGCTTGGATTCCTAGTTGCCAGAGCACCACCCTGCGCTCCCAGGAGCCTCCCCAATGCTGACCGCCCCTTCCTATTGTCAGAATCAAACTCATGCCCTATTTTAGTGGCGGGCATACCATTTTGCTTGCAGACCTTCAAAAGAATTTTGAGAAACTAGATACAATCATTTTTTTTAATGTTTCCTATTTATTTTTGAGAGAAAGAGAGAGTGTGAGCAGAGGAGGGGCAGAGAGAGAGACAGAGAGAGACAGAGAGAGAGAATCCCAAGCAGGCTCTGCACTGGGAGCCTGGGCTCGATCCCACCCACGGTGAGATCATGACCTGAGCTGAACTCAAGAGTCAGGCACTTAACTGACTGAACCACCCAGATGCCCCATATACCCAATCATGTTTAACCACAGAATTAAATAAGTATACGTTTAGTGGGAGGTAGTCTATATTAAACACTTGATAAAAAGAAATAAGGTGAAGACTGACTGTGATTGGAAAAAATACTCATGGTATGTTTTGATGATATGAACTGAATACGTATTGGCATGGAAAATTATATAAAAATCTTATCCATGAATTTTAATCCATACATTTTGACATTTTTTGATAGCAGATCCAGAAAACTTTCCAGTTACCCTTAAAAGAATCAGCGTCACTAATATTCTTTTGTATTTATTTTTATTTTTCATTGTATGTATGTATTACGTAAATTCTATACCCAATGGGGGCTTGAACTCACGACCCTGAGGTCAAGAGTCACGTGCTCTACTGACTGAACCAGGCAGTAGAGCATAATTATATATATAATAGAGTATAATAGAGTATACTCTATGTAGAGAGTATAATTATAACATCTAATTATAATGTTATAATAATCACAATTATGAATTATAAAAATATAAATTCATTACAGAAACTGTGGAAAACAGGAACATAGAGAAATTATCCTATGTCCAGATTTCTTTGTGCATTTGTTTGCAACTTTTTTTTGACAAGGTTTCAACCCCTTGCTTTGTGTTTTGTCCTATTTGTTTCATTGTTATCTCTGTATTGAAAACGTTTGAATATTGGTTTTGTTCTGAATCACTTGAGAGGAATGGAGATTATGGCCTCCAGCCCCGAACACCTGGGTGTGAATTCCCCAAGGACAAAGACATTCTCTCCTAGCGGCAGTAGGATTAGCAAAGTAAGAAACTTAATATGAATACCATACTATTATCTAATCCACAGCCCATATTGACATTTTGACAACTGTCCCAAAAGTACCCTTTACAGGTTTGTTTGTTTTTTTCCCCAGAATCAAATCCAAAGACACACGTGTCATCTGTCATCGTGTCATTGAACTTGACTGTCTTGTCTTCCCAAGATTCCAGAACACTGCTTTTCTTTGTCTTTCTTGAGCTTGATGCTTTTTGAAGACGGCAGGCTAGTTATCTTGCAGCTTGTCCCTTCCGTCTGGGTTCCTCGGATCTTTTCTCCTGATTATATTCAGGTATGCATTTTTGGCTGGAGGGCTGCAGAAGTGACCCGTGTTTTCTCAGTGCCTCAAGGAGGAGGCAGAATGGTGGTTCCAAGGCAATTGAGTGTTAACTTTGATCCCTGGGAGGGCCTTCTGATGCTGAATTCAGAACCCCCCAATGTAGTCCCAGCTCCACCCTTCACAGGATGCATGCAAGCCAGGAAAAACCAGTCTATATACACAGGCACCCCCAGGGCTAAAGATATTTTTTTTCCGCCCCAGAAAATGCCCCACAGTAAGACTTGAGCTTGTAGAAGGAGCTGCCTTTTGTAAATGGAGAGGGGTTATTTGTGAAGAGGCTGAGTTATCCCTCCCTGTGGCTTTACAGGAAAATTTGTGGATGCTGAGGATTTGAGAAGTTGCTCCCTTGCTGGGATGCCCCTGGGGAAGTCTGTGTGTGTCCCCAGTTTGAAAACTCCTGCCCTGTCCCTCTGCCTGCGTGGATCTCCTCCCAGCATCCCAACCACCTCATCCCATCCTGACACAGTTGAAAGACTGAGCCCAATGTCTTCTAAGCTACGGTGCCGCTCCTGCCCCCTTGAGGATGTCATGAGCTCCCCGAAGCCAGGAACTTACTGATACATTCATTTTCGATTTTATCTGACCTGCTGGGAGGGAGATCCTCCCCATCCAGGGCGCACACACACACACACACACACACACCCCGTCCGGGCTCACCCCAGAGACTCAGTCAATGGCAGGTGATACACCACAGGCCAGTCTAATTCCAAGGACAAAACCAAGAGCAAAGGGGCGCCTGGGTGGCTCAGTCGGTTAAGCATCTGACTTCGGCTCAGGTCATGATCTCATGGTTTGTGAGTTTGAGCCCCACCTCGGGCTCTGTGCTGACAGCTGGAACCCGCTTGGGATCCTCTTTGCCTCTCTCTGCCCCTCCCTCTCTTTTGCAAAAATAACATTAAAAAACAAAAAACAAGAGCAGGTGTTGATAGGGCGCCCAAGGGACTGGCTTCTTGGGATTTTCCAGGAAGGAGAAAGCCCTGGGGTGCTAAAAGACACGTTTTACCCATTTCATCATTCTGTTTGGTCAAGCACTGCCAGCCATTCATGCTGCCACTCATTCACTGTTGTAATTCATTGACTCACTCGTTCCAGAAACGCTCAGTGATGCGCGTGGCCTGCTCCGCGTGGCACTGCCGTGGGCATTCTGGTTGTGGTGCCAGGACTGTGACATCTCCCGCGTTTGGCTGGAGCCACCCCACCGACACGACCTGCCATCAGCCTCCTCGGGCCAAAGGTCCGCTTTCAGCGCCCCCCTCCCCCATTTTGGTACAGGAGAATTGACTCTTCTCTGCCCAGGCGGGGCCCTGTGTCTGTCTTGGGACAAGGAACAAGGTGTGTTGTTCCTTTTCTTCACTGGTCTATTAAAAGCATCAGGCTTTTGAGTGAAGCAATAAGGAGAACATTCACCTCTGTGAATCAACAGACTTC
Organism: Acinonyx jubatus; assembly: GCF_027475565.1. NCBI lineage: Eukaryota > Metazoa > Chordata > Mammalia > Carnivora > Felidae > Acinonyx > Acinonyx jubatus. The sequence continues at coordinate 9,506,478 of NC_069381.1, read as the reverse complement.
TGTGTGCTTCGTCGTCCTGGGGAAGCCTTGGGCCTCTCCGCTGGGCACAGAGTGAGGTCCACAGACGCCAGGAGAATGGAGAGCTCGGACCTGGCCGTTCCCCGTTTCACAGACTAAATTTGGTGCTGGTTTCACGGGGCACCAAAGAAATGCAAAAAGCTCTCACTCAGGCCACTGGTAATTTTTTTTCCACAACAACGAACTGCTTATTTATATACAACCTCCCCCCGCCCAACCCCCTCCCCCAGCCCCAAAAGAGAAAAAAATTGGCTGAATCCATGAGTTGCTTTGAATTCAGGTATTTTGGATGGTTGGGAGGAGAGGGCCCCTGATTACTTTCATGCGTTGGGAGCATAGTCAGTTTTTTGTTTGTTTTGTGTTCTGTTTTCTTTTATTATTATTATTTTTAATCAACACTGAGTTTTTAATGGGCAGACAACCATCAGGGAGGAGGGAGGGTGGCGTTTTTTACAATTTAGACCTATGCACACAGAAAGCCCCTTTCATTGCTGTGTTCAGAGAGTCCTTCATTATGGAGACTCAGAACTGCTTGGAAAACAATCTGAATGAATGTGTCTCAGTGTGGGAGGCTGGGAAGTCGAGTAGGGACAGGGCTGGGAGGCTGGTGTTTATCTTACTGTTCTCTTCAAGGCTGGTGGCCCTGAAGACATCGGTCCTTGGCTTTCTCTCCCTCAGTTTCCCTGGGTGGAAACTGAAGCTTGGTGATGGAGCCCCTGTGTATCAGGAAAATCACTGACGTGGCCGTGTGCTGAAGGCTTGAACGACCTCACCCTGCATTCCACCAGCTCCTGCTCGCACGCTGAGGGCAATGGCAGCAAACCCTCACCACGGACCTCATGCTGTCCCGCCCTCCTGGAGTCCCCTGCCCAGATCTGCTGGTGGCTTTCCCCAAAGATGAGGCCAAGAGGACCAGAGGATGAGCCCCAGCCCTATATCCCTCCACTGGGTATAATCCCTATGGAACAGTCTGGCTTTTGTTGGTATTTTGGAATCTTTTGTTGAGGTCCCAAATCGGTTTTAATCATCACTGTTCAGGAATCTAATTCAAAAAATTCAGACGTTAGTGCCTGCCAAGAGGTGGGTTTGGCCATGACAGGAAAACAGGAAAAGGCTTAAAACTTAATAAAACTGGAAGAAAACAACTTTAATGTCAGCAGTCCAATATCCAGAGCCCCTGCCCCCCATCCTGTCCTCAACTGCCTTTGGATAGAGCCAGGCATCCCGAGATGGGTGAGAGGCACAGAACAGTTTCTGGAAGATGTTATTAGAGGGATTTAACTGTTTTCCTTAGCAGAGCCGGGGAACCCGGTCACCTTTTTATTACTGGCACCAACAGCAGGAAGCTACAATACAGATGATTTATTCTTTCATTTAACAACTACCTACGGCTCATCCGGCAGGGTGCCAGGCGGTGTCCTGAGCTCCAGGGACATGGCAGGGACAAGGCATCCAGGTGGCTGTTCCTGAGCCCTTTACATTCTGTGGGGGAGACAGATGATAGGTCCACAAGTAAATCCGGTAGGTAGGGGTGGTGGAGACTGTTATAAAAACAGTAAAAAAAAAAAAAAAAAACCTCAGAGAAGCAAAGAAGCAATCTTGCAAGTGAGGTTGGAAACCACCAAAGGCAGTGCTGACTCTCTGAGGTGACACACACCGACAGGAAAGTTTAAAGGGCATCAATTTTCTTTTTCTTTTTCTTTTTTTAACACTTATTTTCTTTAGTTTTGAGACAGAGAGAGAGAGCACAAGTGGGAAGGGTCAGAGAGAAAGGGAGACACAGAATCCGAAGCAGGCTCCAGGCTCTGAACTGTCAGCACAGAGCCCGAGGTGGGGCTTGAACTCACCAACTGTGAGACCATGACCTGAGCCAAAACCAAGAGTTGGACGTTCAACCGACTGAGCCACCCAAGCGCCCCAAACATCAATTTTCAAATTCTCAGCTAACTTGTGTTCTCTTTGCCTACATGGCTCTAACACGTTTTTCTTCCACTTTGCTGTAGAAAGACAAATCTGTTAATCACCCTTAATCGCACAATGATGCATGGCCTATAGGATGTAAAACCCCTGTAAGGGCGAAAAGATGACAATTCAAAACGATGGCAGATGCATGGTCTTCTTTAAGTAAAGTACCATAAGCCTATAGGAGAGCTTTATGTCTTTTTTGTCATATGGATATTTCCATGGAATGTGAAATCTAGTTTTAGAATTGGGGTTTTGGGGCACTTGGGTGGCTCAGTCGGTTAAGCGTCCAACTTTGGCTCAGGTCATGATCTCGCGAGTTTGTGAGTTCGAGCCCCACGGCGGGCTCTGTGCTGACAGCTCAGAGCCTGGAGCCTGCTTCAGATTCTGTGTCTCCTTCTCTCTCTGCTCCTTGCTTCAGATTCAGTGTCTCCTTCTCTCTCTGACCCTCGCCTGTTCACACTCTGTCTCTCTGTCTCTGTCTCTCTCAAAAATAAATAAACATTAAAAAAAGATGGGGGTTTTCAGACCCAAGTTGGGTCATTCTGAATTCAGATATCAACAGTGATGACAATTTGATTTTATGACCTGGCCTCTTCCATATCCTGGCTCTTGACCCAGATGTGTGGCTCTGAGGGAGAGCTCTGGGAGACCAATGCAGAGAAAGGACAAAAAGAAACAGTGAAGGCTAGGGGGACATGATGGATGTTTCTGACGTGAGAAGGAAGAGTCAAGATGCTCAGAAGGAGGACAAAGTGGGGAAAGATGCTCCCTGGGTCCTTTGGGGCTCTGTCTAAGGTCAGGGTGATGGCAAGAAGATGGAAACCTCAGTCAACACATGGGCCAATGTTCTGCTTCCAGAACCATCCAACATGGCAAGGATGAAGAAGTGTGGCACTGTGGAGGGAGGTGTCCAGACAGGTTCCAGAGACATGACCCTGAACTGGCACAGCTGGCCCCTCATGGGGGGGAAGTCCCTTATGTCCCCGTCAGAGGAAAGAGAGAGGCCAAGAGGACCAGAGGTCCTGACACAAGCCTGGGTCAGGACAGGGAGATCTCAGAGAGCAATGACCTTAGCCCAGAGCAAATAGCAGAGTGGAGAATCAGTAATAGCAGATGCCAGCTCACGGATTAAGAACAGACAGGACCAGTGACCTCACCAACCAATTCAGCAAGGATGGAGATCAAGCCCAAAATGTGCATACGCATGTGGATGTCTAACTGTCATAGACTTAATGTTTCTGTGTCCCCCAAATGCATATGTTGAAACCTATTCCCCCAATGTGACAGTGTTTATAGGTGGGGACTTTGGGAGGTGATTAGGTCATGAATAGGATTAACACCGTTACAAAAGAGATCCTTCTGCCATGTGAGGACACACTGAAGAGAGCCATGTATGAACCAGGAAGCAGAATCTCTCTCATCAGACACTAAACCTGCCTGTGCTTGACCTTGGACTTCCTAGCCTCCAGAACTACAAGAAATAACCTTCCATTTTTTGTTTATTATTTTTTTAATGTTTATTCATTTTTGAGAGACAGAGAGAGACAGAGCATGAGCAGGGAAGGGGCAGAGAGAGGGAGACACAGAATCTCAAGCAGGCTCCAGGCTCTGAGCTGTCAGCCCAGAGCCCAACGCAGGGCTTGAACTCATGAACTGAGAGATCATGACCTAAGCTGAAGTTGGACGCTCAACTGACTGAGCCACCCAGGCGCCCCGAAACTTCCATTTTTTATAAGCCACCTAGTGTGTGCTATTTTGTTATAGCAGCCAGAAAGGACTGACACTAACTTTGCAAGACAATGCTACATTGTTTTCCAGAGTAATTCCTTGTTTTAAATGACACCATACCCCCTACCCTCTGGAAGCTGTGCCAGTTTCTATTAGGGCACATTCTGCCAACACTCGTTAATGTCAGACGTTTTAATACTACAGCGAATTCTTACACAATACCGTGTGTTAGGCACTATTCTGTATTTTACGTATACTAATTTTCATGCACTCTTCATGACCTCGTGAGTTGGGGACTACAGTAAAAGTCTGCCATAATCCTACAAATGAGGTCCAGAAAACACAATTGTTTAAGATATTAGGTGGTGTTATTGTGGGGTTGGTGAAATGAAAACAAGGGCTGGGTGGATGATGGGAGCCAATTTCCAATAAGGTTTTACTGGGCGAATATTCCATTTTACATAGAGGAAACTGAGGCGTGGAGAGGCTGTTGCTTTCTCAAGGCTTGGAGGAGCCATCCTAGGACCTAGTCTGGCTTTAGAGTCTGTGGTCTTACCTCCAGCACAATGCAGACCTAGAAGGTGTAAAATAGCACAGTTCGCTGGGGTTCTGTATGCAAATTAGTACCTGATTACTAATGAGGCTGATTATTGTTCCATAGGTTTATCCACCATATACATTTTCTCTTCTGTGAAAGTCCTGCTTGTATCTTTTGCCCATTTTATTATTAGGTTGTTCACCTTTCTCTTATTGATTTATGGGAATTTGACATATGTATATATTGTATCCATGCTACCAATACTTTGTGCTTATAAGTGTGCAAATATATCCCCCAATTCATAGCTCACTTTTTCTTTATGGTGTCTTGTGGTGAACAGAATGGATTAATGTAAAAATTTTTTTTTTCAACGTTTATTTATTTTTGGGACAGAGAGAGACAGAGCATGAACGGGGGAGGGGCAGAGAGAGAGGGAGACACAGAATCGGAAACAGGCTCCAGGCTCTGAGCCATCAGCCCAGAGCCTGACGCGGGGCTCCAACTCACGGACCTCGAGATCGTGACCTGGCTGAAGTCGGACGCTTAACCGAGTGCGCCACCCAGGCGCCCCTGGAATGGATTAATTTTAATGTAGCTCACTGTGTCAAGTTTTTCTTTTAAGTCTTATGTAAAAAAAAAAAAAACTTTCCTTATTCCAAGGTCATAAAAATATTCTCTGATATGTCTTTCTGAAGTTTCAGATTTTTGCCTTTCACATTTGTGTTGTCGATTCACATGGAACTGATTTTGTAGGTGGTGTGAGGTAAGGGTTCCCCCGCCCCCACCCCAGATGGATAATCAGTTATCTCAGGATTTATTGCCTAATCCATCCTGACTCACAGAACTGCGATGTCTCCTCTTTATGTATCAGGTTTGCAAATAATTAAATCTATTCTGCTTCATTGATTGGCATGTCTGTAATGGCATAAATATCATACTATCTGAATTACTATAACTTCACAATAAATCTTGTTATGGGGTTGGGCAAATTCCTCCTCCCTCACCTTTCGGCCAGCCTTTCTTCACCCAAATGCCTTAAAACAGTCTTTGTATGTAAACCATGACATTTTCCCTAGGCATCTAGGATGCTTGCTCCTACCCTTAGGAGGACTGAGAGAATAATTACTAGAATCATTTTCTGTGTTCAGAGGAGTAACTTAGTTGAGAAGGGCTCCAGATTATTTTCAGCCCATTGCTCTTCTTTCTATATACATTTTGGAATCAACTTCTCAAATTTCTCAACAAACAAACAAAAACAAATAAACAAACACCAACCAACAAAACTGTTGGGATTATGATTGAAATCACATTGACTCTACAGATCCATTTGGAGAGAACTGGTATCTTTGTGTTGTATATTTCTAGCCAAGTACAGTATTTAGGTTTTTTTCTTTTAATTTATTTTTTTAATTTACATCCAAATTCGTTAGCATATAGTGCAACAATGATTTCAGGAGTAGATTCCTTAATGCCCCTTACCCATTTAGCCCATCTCCCTCCCACACCCCCTCCAGTAACCTCTGTTTGTTCTCCATATTTAAGAGTCTCTTATGTTTTGTCCCCTTCCCTGTTTTTATATTATTTTTGCTTCCCTTCCCTTATGTTCATCTGTTGTGTCTTAAAGTCCTCCAATGAATGAAGTCATATGATGTTTGTCTTTCTCTGACTAATTTCACTTAGCATAATACCCTCTAGTTCCACTCACGTAGTTGCAAATGGCAAGATTTCATTCTTTTCGCTTGCCGAGTAATACTCCATTGTGTATCTATACCCCATCTTCTTTAACCATTCATCCATCGGTGGACATTTGACCTCTTTCCATACTTTGGCTATTGTTGATAGTGCTGCTATAAACATGGGGGTGCGTATGTCTCTTTGAAACAGCACACCTGTATCCCTTGGATAAATGCCTAGTATTGCAATTGCTGGGTCATAGGGTAGTTCTATTTTTAATTTTTTGAGGAACTTCTATACTGTTTTCCAGAGTGGCTGCATCAGTTTGCATTCCCACCAACAAGGCAAAAGAGATCCTCTTTCTCTGCATCCTCACCAACATCTGTTGTTGCCTGAGTTGTTAATGTTAGCCATTTTGACAGGTGTAAGGTGGTGTATCTCATTGTGGTTTTGATTTGTATTTTAGGGTTGTTTTTAAATGTTTTATTTATTTTTGAGAGAGAGAGACAGAGAAACAGAGACAGAGACAGAGCACAAGCAGGGTAGGGGCAGAGAGAGAGGGAGACACAGGATCCGAAGCAGGCTCCAGGCTCTGAACTGTCAGCATACAGCCTGACGCAGGGCTCGAACCCACGAACTGTGAGACCATGACCTGAACCGAAGTTGGATGCTTAACTGACTGAGCCACCTAGGCGCCCCTAAATCACATCTTTTTTAAAAATTATGTTTTTATTTGTTGCTTATGTATAAAGATACAATTGAATCTTGTACGTTGATCTCATTTGCAGCCATTTTGCTAAACCCTTTTATTAATTCTAACAATCAGGTCTGAGAATCTTGGGGGCTATCTCTTTGCAGATAATCATGTTATCTAGGAATTCTGATACTTCTGCTTTCTAACCCTCAAGCACTGTTTCCTCTTCTTGCCTTATTGTTCCGACTAGTACCCCCAGCACAATATTAAATAGAAGTGGGAATGCAGGCACCTGGCTGGCTCAGTCGGTAGAGCATACTCTTGATCTCAGGGTCCTTGAGTTGAAGCCCCACGTTGGGTGTAGAGCTTACTTTAAAAAAATGAAAGTTTGGTAGGCTTTACCTACAAACGTCTCTAGTACTGGTGTATTATCTTTGGGTCAATTTTTAACTATTAATTCAAACTTCTACATCCTCAATAATTATATGACTTTTTAAATTTTCTATTTCTCCTTTAGTCAGTTTAATAAGCTACGTTTTCTATTAACTTGTCTTTTCCATCTACATTTTCCAATTGGCATAACATTTATTGTATACTCTAATTATCTTCTTAATCTCAGCTACCTCTGCAGTTTCTTTTCCTATGTCAGATCTTGTTTATTTGGGAAAGTCTCTTTTTTCCTTGATTCATCTTGCTAGAGGTTTTACAATTTTTTTTTATCGGTCTTTTCAAAGAACCAAACTTTGGCTTTGTAGATACTAAGTACCAGGCACTATTCTAAATTATTTTTCCGTATTAACTAATTTAATTGGGTGTATATCATACTTTCTCATTCCATCTTCTTTATCATTCATATTTTCCATCTCTTTTTCTGTGTTTGGCATCCCAGATACTATTTTCAGATGTATCTCTTTTTAAAAAAAAATTTTAATGTTTATTTTTTGAGAGAGAGACAGATCGTGATGGGGAGGAGAGACAGAGGGAGACACAGAATCTGAATGAGGCTCCAGGTTCTGAGCTGTCAGCACAGAGCCTGACTTGGGGCTCAAACCCATGAACCGCGAGATCATGACCTGAGCTGAAGCCAGGCGCTTAACTGACTGAGGCACCCAGGAGCCCCTAAGATGTATCTCTTAATTTACTCATGCTTTTGCTAATCTGCTGCCTACCACATCCATTGAATTTCAGTGAATATATTTTTCATTTCCAGAAGTTCTACTAGGTTCTTTTTCCAGTCCGCCTGGTCAATTTTTGTGGTCTCTCGTTCTTTGTTCATTTTTAATGACACATTTTTTCTACACACATTTCATACTTCTTCTTTTAATGTCTTACAATTGCAACGTCAGAAATTCATATGATTCTAAATCAGTATCTTGTTGATTCTGCTGATCTCACTCAGTGAAACTTATTGCCTTGAGTATTTGGGTTTTTTTGTTTGTTTTTTGTTTGTTTGTTTTTACTGTGAGCTTACGTTTGGTTGAATATCTGCTGTAGGGATACTGAGAATCTAAACTGGTAATGCTTTCTTCCAGGGAGGATTTATGTTTGGTCTTCTTAAGGGCCAGAGGCTTGTTACCATGCTGGGCACACTCGAACTCATTTGAAGAATCAGGGCTTATGGAGGGAGGTCTAAGGGTACATGCTCCCATCCACAGGGAGCTCAGGGCTTAGCATCCCAATCCCAGGGCTGGTACTCACACCATTTCCTGCCGTCATTACAGGTCCTGACTATTCCCACTCTGCTGTCATTGTATTATTCTCCCCCATGACCCTACCAACCTTGGAAGTTGTTCTTATTTTCATACAAGCCTAGCAATCATTGAGGTATGTTTATTGTAATCTTCCTAGGATCTAGTTATAGTAGGAGGGGCCTTTGGAAGAAATGATTTGCCATAGTCCCTGCGTGAGAAGATCAGTTCATTTTTCATCTTTGTATTATATCAAGGAGAAAGTCTGAAGGAATTGTCCTTGTGTCTTTAACACCTCCTGAAGACCTGCTAAGGGTCAGAGACTTCGCCATCCAAAGTATCCAGCTGGTATTTAATACCATAGTTTTGTTATCATTACCTTTACCTTATGGTCACATTCTATTATGGAAAGTGACCCTGGGTTTCCATTTGCATTGTGATATGAAGTTTCCTTTAAAGAAGAGTTAATTTGTATACAAAAAAAAAAAAATGATTTGATTAAAAGAAGATGCTCAATAAACAATAGAACAGCCTGCAGCCAAATGTTGCGAAAATCATATGAGGATGAGGGTTGGGAAACACCACCAGAATGTGTCTTCCTGACTCCTCAGATCCCATGACCCCCTAAAAGTTTGCCTTCTCAGCCCAGCCCCAAGTGCTTCCTCCCTCCTCTGAATGACTAAAGCACAGTGCTTCTCAGCCTCTCCCCTGCTAATCACACCCACTCTCTGTGTCATGTCCCCTAGCTCACCCCGAAACTCGAGTGAGCTCTTTGAGGACAAATAAAAAAACCCAACCCCGACTCCCCACAGATTGTCTCCTTGCACCTCTTTGTCTTCCCATGAGTCTTCATCTCCCCACGTCTCCCCAGGATCCTGGCCATGTGTCTTACATGTATTCTCGTAGCACTCGGTACACTCTGGTTTTGTTTGGACATGAAAACGAGTTGATGTAACCAGAAGGACCCAGCTGGGGGCGGGGGTCATAAGAGGCAAACCAGTCTCCGGTGGTGACAGCAAATGGGCTGTTGCTCCCAGACCGGCCAACAACTGGAGTGAAGGCACTAAGCAGCTTGTCTCCTGGCTTTACATTTGTTTGTCTCATAAACAAACAAACTCAGGGCTTCTGTTTCTTGGGAAGTCAGTATAAACCCCTTCCCGTTTCCTGGCGCTCGTGGCCAATGAGCTATCTGTGCTGACCACGGGGCTGGCATCCTGTGGGCACTTAGGAGGGCAAAATTCTTACCTACTCCCGCTTTGCTAAGGTCTCATGACAGGCTTGCTTCAACCACAGGGGCAACGCTACAGAGGTAAATGGGGGTGAGAGGGAGCTCCGAGTGGAAAAGGAAGACAACTCCTGGCCCACGCATCTGCCTTTGGGAAACCAATAATTTGTTTTGTAAGATGTTGTTCCTTTTTCCACTCAAAGTTTATTCCTAGGACCTGGAAAAAAAAAAAAAGTACAATGAGGTTTTCTCTAGGACTTGCTACGGTCTGATAACTGTACTTATTTAGACTACTTTCTTTCCTTTCTTCAAGTCACAGCTGTTTTTTAATTCGTGTATTTCAACAAATATTTACTGACAGCCTCTCTGGCTTGGAGTTTAAGAGCAAGGCTGTGGAGTCAGAACGCCTGGTTTCCATCCCCGCCCCTGCCCCCTGCTAACTGGGTGACCACAGACGTAGAAACTTCTCTGAGGCCAACTCTCCACTAAACGGGGATCGTAATAGTACCTGCTGCAGAGGGTTATGGTGATGGAATGGGATCATTCCTGTGAAGGAATCTGCATACTGCTTGGCACTTAATGGTATATGTTGGTGGTGGTGATGATGGGGGCACACGTCATATACCACGTTGGGTTCTGGGGACACCAGCATCAGTGAGAAAATCCCTTGCCCACAGGGGTTCACAAAACATCCATCAGATGTAGCAGGCTGTGGCGGAACACGGAATTCGCCGGAACAAGGATGGTGTTAGTGAGAAATCCATTCCTTGGCTGTATGTTCACGTGAGGTCAGGTCTGCTAGAGAAGCACTCTCAGACTCTTAGGAGAGGAGAAATGACCTGGGTTGGGCAGCTCAGAGAAGCTGCTGCACTGCCCATTCTCTCTGCAGGATGTCTTGTCTGAAGGTGCATTCTTGGCTTCTCCGAATATCAAGCCTACCTGACTGTGCTGGGCTCCTGCAGGGGGAGCCCCAGCTGTGACCAGGTGGCTAAGTGTGTCTACTTCAGGGAAGAGGGATTACAAAGTCCTTTGTGGTCATACATCTTCTGCCACATCCTCTGAGGCAGCTTTTTTTCATTTTAAAGCCATCATTTTGTTCTCCATCTTTCCTGTCTACCGGTAGGGAGCCTCCAAGATGGTTCCTGGGAATTCCTAGATGCTGGTATTTGTGCTCTCTTGGGGTGCCGTGTTGCATCAGGGGCGGTCTATCTGACCATTGGCATGTGGCAAATGGTGGCTGGCCACTCCCTCTCTCTTTTCCCCTCTCTCATCAGTTGCTTTGGGGGAAGCCAGCTTCAACATCCTGGGCACCCTTAGGGAGAAGCCTGCATGGCAAGGAATGCCAACACCAAGTGAGGGAGCTTCGAAAGCAACTCCTCCAGCCCCCACTGAGCTCTTAGGTGACCACAGCCCTGGCTGACCTCTTGACCAAAATCTCTTAAGAGACCCTGTCTCATAATCACCCCGCTGATCTGCTCCCAAGATTCCTGACCCTCAGAAGCGGTGAGACAATGCACGTTTCTCATGGTCCAAAGCTGCCAAATTTGGGGAAAGTTTGTCACACAGAAACAGATAGTTAACATCGTCTGTTTCTCAATTGTTGGTACACTCCGAAGGGGAGTAAAAGGTGTTATTGATCGGCCCTCTACCATTCCAACAGACGGTGCCCAGTAGACTCTGGTCTGCTTTGGGAGGAAACAGGGCTTGAGCACACACCTGAGTCTGAATCCTGGTTCCTGCAATTACTTCCTCCTACATGATCACGGGCCACTCACTTTAACCATGCTAAGCCTCAGCCTTTTCAATTTTGTAAATGGAGGTAATAGCTACCTTGTAAAATTGTTGAGAATGAAATGAAATAATGCATGTAAGAGTCCCCTCATGTGCTGGCTATTAATGTGAATAATAAAGCCAACTCTTTTCTTACCTCGAACTTGTGAGAGGTTCCCCAGGGGACAAGCCTCTTCACTGCCCACCCCCCATCTGCCATTCACCTGCGACCCAGTGGGGGAGGGGGAGGACCTCGGTTTTGAAAGCTAAGTGGGATGTGTTTATAGGATAGCCAATACTTAATTTGCCTTTCGGAAGTCACCCCACACTTCACTTGAGTTGGTGCCACCACAAAATAGTCCCACACATGTGACATGTATACACATGGACAACCAGTTCTACTCACAGATTCGGTTAGAGGAAATTTGGGATAACTGGTCCCCTTCAGAGAGGGTCCTTTTTCTTTCCTTTTCTTTTCTTTTGTCTTCTTTTCTTTTTTCTTTTCTTTTTCTTTTCTTTTCTCTTTTTCTTTTTTCTTTTGTCTTCTTTTCTCTTTTTCTTTTCTTTTCTTTCTTTCTTTCTTTCTTTTTTTTTTTTTTTTGATTTCCAGGGTGGAATAGAGTCTGATTATTTTATCAAGAGTCCTTCTCAAGTGATGCCTCCCTAACAGACATGCAGGCGCTTGAAAGCAAGCATAATGCCCCATATTAAGTTTACTTGGCTAATTTTAAAGCTCTGGGCATCCATCATGTACTTAGCTCTAAATTATATGGTGGATCTGGGTTTTTCTCAGGCTTCATCCACGCAGCAGGTAAATAAAACAACCCTGTGAAGGGACCGTAAAAAGCCCTGTAAAGGCCTAGTGTTTCTGTCCTCTCCTGGCAAGGGCTGCAAGTTGCCTATCCAGGAAAGCTGTCCTTGTGCTGTTTGGTAGACCTGTGACTTGGGACGATCCAGGATAAATAACAGCCCAGGTTAATGGAGGCCACCAGCCCAAGAAGCCCTCAGCTCCCCGGAGCCTCTCTGGCAGCTCACCAGTCCTCCTGGCTAAGTCCTTCACCATCAAAATCATCCCATTTTTCCCTCAGTCTGGAAAAATCACTCTGGGCATCTGCAGTGTCTGTCCTGACCACGAGAGGGCGCCACAAGGCAACAAGCCTGGAGGACAGGTTTGCCTCCTTCCTTCCTCTCCCAGGATGACACCAGGAGACAGGACAAATACAGCGTAAACAATAGTCAGAGGCTGCAATTTGGGTGCGACAGCCTCCGATGCCAGCCGCTTCTCCTTCTTTTTTTGACTTTTTTTTTTTTTTTTTTTTTTTTTTTTTTTTTTTTTTAAGACGTCTAATGAGAGGGAAGCGTGCTGAGTTTGGAAATAGAACCTCTATTTCAGGTCAAGGCCTGGGCTCAGATTTGCTGAGTTGAAGGAGGGCCCTGTTCCTTCTAACATGAATTAATGAACTCATTCACACAATCGACAACTAGTTATCAAACCACCATGTGCGGGGCACTCTGGGCACTCTGCAGGACACTGGGAACACAACAATATGCCCTGGTGCAGCTGGGGAGGCAAGTGCCCTCCAGGAGCAGGTGCTGTTGTGGGGTGGGGTCGGGGAGTGGGGCGGGGGGGGGGGCGGGGAGAGAACATGCACGGGAAGGGGCAGAGGGAGAGGGAGAGAGAGAGAGAATCCCAAGCAGGCTCCGCACCATCAGTGCAGAGCCCTACGCGGAGCTCGAACTCACGACCTGTGAGATCATGAGCTGGGCTGAGACCAGGAGTCCAACGCTTAACTGACTGAGCCACGCAGGTGCCTCTAGCGGGTGGCTTTTGAGGCGCTGCTGAGGGCTGAGTGTGAGTGTGCAAGGCAAAGTTACCAGACACATGGAAGCCAGGTGAGGGCAGGGGATGAGCGAAAATCTGAGGCATGACTGTGAGCCGCTGCAGGCACTTTGGCCTGTCCGTCGCCCCCACCACCTCTGCCTTCTCAGCTGGCTCCCTACTTACTCCCCCTTGGACCCCACTGCAACCAGTCCCACCCGGTGGCCAAGCGGATCTTTAAAAATATGAATCAAGTGGAGTCTCTCCCAGGCGCACAGCCCCATCACACCTTCCCACAGGCTACCGAAGTCTGCCTGATCACCTTTCTGACCTCCTCCTCTGCCCTCTGCCCTCTGCCCTCTGGATCATGGGTCTTCTTACTAATTCTGGAAATTTCCAAGGGCTCTCAGACTGGTATTCTTCTTCTCAGGGCCCACTTCTTGAGCAAATGACCTCGCAGTGACACGGAGCCCGAGCCTAGAGGGGCCCCACGCTTCCTTCAATGCTCTGCTCACACCATCTTGAAATTCTTCATGAGTTTGGAACCAGGCCCCATGTTTTCATTTTGTCCAGGACCGCAAGCATCATCTGGCAGGTGCTACCTCTACCTAGAACACTCTGGCCTTGGTATGTCTGTCTCCTTTAGTTACCAGAGCCTTCTTGGCTTGAGGGTCACTTCCTCAGGGAGTCCCTCCCTGGCCACCTGTCCAAGAAGACTCAGTGGGTCTTTCTTGGTCCTGGAACCGTTTTATTTCTCTTACAACACCATCTGTGTCTGAAATGACCTTATCGTTTCTTTCTTTCCGTGTTTGTTGTCTGTCTCGTCTTGATCACGCCGTCTGCCCACAGCTGTGTCCTCGCTCAGAGCACAGAGCTGGCTCTGTGGGCACCGGTGCCTGTGAGTGTTAGTAGAGGAGTTGGGTGGGTGCGAGACAGTGGGGCAGAGCAGGAGGGAACTGGGCCACGCCGTGTGAAGGGGCAGGTAGTTCTCTCTCTCTCTCCCTTTAAAGCTTATTTATTTTGAGAGAGAGAGAGAGAGAGAGAGAGAGAGAGAGAGAGTTAGCAGGGGAGAGGCAGACAGAGAGGGAGAGAGAGAATCCCAAGCAGGCTCTGCATTGTCAGAGTCAGCCGGACTCGGGATTCGAACTCACGAACCTGAGCTGAAATCAAGAGTCAGACACTTAACTGACCGAGCCACCCAGGCGCCCCTCTCTTTTCTTTGTAAATCTCCCCTGAACACTGGTGTGCAGACCACCCAAGCACCCTCTCTACCCCGCCCGTGCTGCTCTGTGCGTCCATGATGGTGCTCATTTCTTCCAGCCGTGGCCAGTGTGAAATTCTAGACCAGAACAGGGGGAGTGGACTTGCCTCTGAAGTCAGAGATGGATCTGACCTGTGTCCTGAAGCCAAAGAAGAGAAGGAATGTGTGGCATTTTCTCTCCCACTTGGAGCCTCTCGGAGGTGATCCCCGAGACAGAGGGATGGCCTACCATCCAGACAGCCCTGCTCATAGCTGCTGGACACTCAGCAGCTTCATCCAAGTGAAGTCAGGCTTAAGTTATGGACTAAATGTTTGCGTGTGCTTCCCCAGGGTAGAATGATTCAGAACCTTCCAAGGGCACCAGTGCTTCCTCTGAGTCTGTAATTTGTCGATGGATGGGGTCAGGAGTTTTCTTCTGAAATGTCTCCAGTGGGGGGGGGGGGGGGAATGTCTGAATTAAGGCTGTGACCTGGGGGACAAAGGGTTTCATTTGGACTGTATGCATTTTCTTTTTCAGTTAAAAGTGTGACTTCAGAGGCACCTGGGTGGCTCAGTCGGTAAAGCATCTGACTTCAGCTCAGGTCATGATCTCGCCGTTCCATGTTTTAGCCCCGGGTCGGGCTCTGTGCTGACAGCTCAGAGCCTGGAGCCTGCTTCAGATTCTGTCTCTCTCTCTCTCTCTCTCTCTCTCTCTCTGTCTCTCTCTCTCTGCGCCTCCCCCATTCATGTTCTGTCTGTCTGTCTCTCAAAAATAAGTAAAAATTAAAACAAAATTAAAAGAAAAGTGAGACTTCATTACCATGATTACTATTACTATTGTTTGTTGATTTACCCAGAACCCGAGGGCAAAGCTGTCTCCCTCTTGGAGAAATGGAGCCTTTCATTCTATGCATTCAAGAAATCCTTACTGAACCCCTGCTATGTAACAAGCAGGGGGTGGGGCTCACCTGGGTGTCAGAGACTGAACCAGGGACAGTACGTGTGTGAACGCACTGGAAGCTGCAGTCACCCCATAGGGGCCCTACTATTAATCCCACTTGATGGCTGAGGAATCTGAGTCCCAGAGGGAGGTGAGGCCGCCTACCTAGTGGCTCAACTAATAATATGGACCAGACCCTTCGGTGCCACTCCAGTGCCCAAGCTCGTGACCACCATCCCGTCATGCCCGGCAGGTGCTTTCCTGAGCCAGGAAGAGAGATAATGACCTAAACCCTGGGGCTCTGTCTGCCACCTAAAGATGGGCCCACCAGCCCCAGTGAAAACCAGTCGCCTTACCACCACCTCTCTTGTTTGTCATCTTTGGAGATATTGCCCCATTTGCTCCATCCAGCAGAAAGTTCCATTGGGAATTGGCACAGCTAGAGCTGTGTGCATTTTATACCCCACCTCCAGGGGGCGCCATTCACACAGACAGCTGTCCCTGAAAGTCTGCAATGGCCAAGCTCTGGAAAGAAGACAACCCGTGTCCGTTTTCTATTGATGCAAAACAAATCATCCCCAAACCTAGCAGCCTCAAACAACAAATGCTTATTATCTCACAAGTCCTGTGGGTCAGGAACCCAGGAGAGGCTTAGCTGGATGGTAATGGCCTAAGACCTCTCTGGAGGTTACAGTCAAGATATCACACAGAGCTGTCCTCACCTGGGGCCGGGGTGTCCAAGCTCACTTACGTGGTTGTTGGCAGGAGGCTTCGCGTTCTCACTGACTGTTGGTGGGAGACCTCAGCTCCTGGCCACGTGGGCTTCTCTTTGACTTAGTGTCCTCAGTGGCAGCCGGCTTCCCCAGAGAAAATGATTTGAGAGAGAGAGCAAGAGAAGAGTGCCTGAGACAGAAATTACAGTCTTTTCTTAACCTAGTATCAGAACTGAATTGCCATAAGTTACTGGTTGCAGTATGATGTGGGGGGGACTAGGCAAGGGTGTGCATCCCAGGATGGTCGGGGGGACACTGGGGGCCATCTTGCAGGCCCACTGCCACGAGACTGCAAAAACAGGAACACTGGCGTCCTTAGAAAGTCACATTTCGGAGCCAGTGCCTAGATCCACCAGCTAGGGGTCCCCAGACTTTGTAGGCCTTGGGGGTTTCAGCTATGGAGACTTTCACTCCTGATATGTGCTCTGCAGATGTGCCCCCCCTTCCTGTTCCTTCCCAGTTGAGCTTTGATGGTGAGGTCTCTGTCGTATCGCCCAGTCAGTGTTGCCCAAGCTGTCAGGAAAGCCAACAGATTTCATACAAGGTTTGCACTCAAGATCTAGACAGCAAAAGGTGGGGCTGCTTTCTTACCCTTCTGAAAGACACTTAAGAAAGAAACCTGTTGGGGTGCCTGGGTGGCGCAGTCGGTTAAGCGTCCGACTTCAGCCAAGTCACGATCTCGCGGTCCGTGAGTTCGAGCCCCGCGTCAGGCTCTAGGCTGATGGCTCAGAGCCTGGAGCCTGTTTCCAATTCTGTGTCTCCCTCTCTCTCTGCCCCTCCCCCGTTCATGCTCTGTCTCTCTCTGTCCCAAAAATAAATAAACGTTAAAAAAAAAAATTAAAAAAAAAAAAAAAAAGAAAGAAACCTGTTAGGGGGTGCCTGGGTGGCTCAGTCGGTTGGGTGTCCGACTTCGGCTCAGGCCATGATATGGTGGATGGTGAGTCCAAGCCCTGCGTCAGGCTCTGTGCTTGGAGCCTAGAGCCTGCTTCAGATTCTGTGTCTCCCTCTCTCTCCCCTTCCCCTGCTCATGCTCTGTCTTTCTCTCTCTCAAAAATAAATAAACATGAATGAAAGAAAGAAAGAAAGAAAGGGAAGAAAGAAAGAAAGAGAAAGAAAAGAAAGGAAGAAAAAGGAAGAAAGAAAGGAAAAAAGAAAGAAAGAAAGAAAAAAGAAACCAAAGCCATTAGAATCTGGGCTCCAGACCTGTTTCATTTAGCAGCTAAAGTTGTTGTTGGGGTCATTGTTTAGTGTTTTACTTTAGACCTTTAAACCAGATATCTCTGGTGGAGGGGAAAATACTCCAAACCCAGAATCACCAGACCTGGTTTGAATTCGGCTCTGCCACTTTCAGGCGTGAACGTGGGTGAGTGACTTAAGCTGCCTAAACTTTATTATTGCATTAGAAAAAGAAGAAAATAATACCTAGTTCAGAGGTTGTTATGGGAATTAATTTAGATACAGTGTAAAAATGTCTTGTCTGGTGCCCCAAACTTAGAAACTACCCAGGAAATGGTGGTTGACACTGAAATTATTGTACCATATGGAGAAATAACCCTAGCATTTTATTTCATGTTCTTCAGCTTTTTTGGAATGTATTTTTTTTTTAATATAAGAAAATGGTCCCTTCCAAGTATAAAAGTGATCACGTTAAAAGGGTTGCTGCGGTCTTAGCTGTGGCTTTATTATATCCTAGAGCCTAGGAATATTCTGAGGGCCCATTTTGCAAGGAGAGTAATGGGAAAAAAATGATTTAGGCTATAAAAATTCCAATTTGCGGTTAACTTTTCAGGAACACATCCCTTCCCTAAAGTGAGGGGCATGTGTATCCAGATGAGATCAGAAGTCCCCTTGTCTCTTTTCTGTTCATTCCTTCCTTCATAATCAGACAACGAGTGTCTTCTGGAGAAATAGCTGCCTGTCTACAGGCGCAATTTCTCAGAAATAAGCACTTCGAGACTTCTTTTCCTGAGAGTCTCATCTGCAAAGTGCTTTCTCATCAAAGACACATTCTTATTTTCAAGGCAGGAACCGTGCTATTTTCCTTTTTCAATATGCATTGTCATTCTGCGCAGAGGGCTCTGTCTCTACGTTTTGCACTCAGGGATATTGAAAGTCGCCACAACCCCAAGGCAAGTGTCACCCATCAACAGCTCCCGAATAAGTAATCAGGGGTGGGAGACGGAGAATCACAATGCAGAACTCATTTTCTGCTCTTACAGGGCTTGTGATGAAGCTGAGAAAAAGGCCTTGATTCACCCTCTGTGCGTGTTCGTGCTTGTGCCTTGCATTTGCTGGTGAAGGGTAGACCAGATGTCCACAGGGACTTTGCCTGTTGGGCCTGGAAACAGGATGGGGAAATTAGTAGTTAGGTGTCACTTCCTCTGAGGCATCCCCTCTCACCTCTTCCCATCCTTTCAGGTGATGAAATGCGCCGTCTGCTGAGGTCATTTGCTCCCTGAGGAATCAGACGGCTGGCCTCCTAATAGACACTGGAAAGTTTCCAAATTCAGCATCTCCAATCTGATTTGAGCGGCCCTGCCTAAGTGCTTCTCCCTTAAACCCAGTGATGATTAAGAACATTTCCATGATGAGTTTAGCCATGGGGAGATTAGAGTTTAATGGCTGCTGAGAACCAAGGACTCACGTCTGTGGCCCAGAACTTCCATTGCTTTCCTCTCCTCCCAAGGACCTGGTCCAGGACTGGTGCAGGGCTCTGCGTGCACGTAGGAGGTGCTCAATAAATGCTTACTGACCTACGTGTTTTCTTTCTTTCTTTTTTATTTTCTATTTTTTTACAGTAGGCTTCGGGCCCAGCATGGAGCCCAACACGGGGCTTGAAGTCACAACTGACCCTGTGATCAAGACCTGAGCCGAGATCAAGTGTTGCACGCTTAACCATTGAGCCACCCGGGTGCCCCTTTATTTTTACTGAAGAATAATTCACATATAATATGTTAGTTTCAGGTGTACAGCACAGTGATTGATATTCATATACATTATTATATGGTCACCACTGATAAGTCTAGTTATCATCTGTCACCAAAGTTGTCACAATATTATTGACTCTATTCCTTGTGCTGTACATTATATACCTGTGTCTTATTTATTTTATAACTAGAAGGTTGTACCTTTTCGTCCTTTTCACCTATTTCGCATCCCCCCACAGTCCTCCCCTCTGGCAACCCTCGGCTTGTTCTCTGTATCTATGAGTCTCTTTCGGTTCGTTTCATTTGCTGATTTGTTTTGGTTTGTTTTTTTTTTTCTATATTTCCACATAGAAGCGAAATCACATAGTATCTGTCTTAATCTGACTTATTTCACGTAGTGTACTTCCCTCTAGGTCCATCCATGTTGTTGCAAATGGCAAGATTTCATTCTTTTTTTCCCCATTAATATCCCATTGTGCCATACCTTATTTTTAAAAAATTTTAACTTCTATTTATTTATTTTAGAGAGAGAGGGAGTGTGAACGGGGGGGGGGTGGGGTTGGGAGAGAAGGGCAGAGAGAGAGAGAGAGAGAAAGAGAATCTCAAGCAGGCTCCACACTCAGCATGGAAGAAGTTGCTCATCTCATTAAATGAAGTTTCAACACGTAGACATCATTTTACTTTTCTTTTACTCACCAGTACAAATCAAGAGATCAGTCAATATTCACATCGGAACTACAGGCGATCCTCAAAGATGCAAGCAGTTTCTTTGTGGAGTCAGATCAAACAGTCATTTTGCCAACATGGTTGAATTGCACCCCTTGGATTGCTACAGATCAAGAGTTCTACAGAAGTCAGTGAGGGGTTCCTGGGTGGCTCAGTTGGTGAAGTGACCGACTTATGCTCAGGTCATGATCTCATGATCCGTGAGTTCAAGCCCTGCATCGGGCTCTGTGCTGACAGCTCAGAGCCTGGAGCCTGCTTCCAATTCTGTGTCTCCCTCTCTCTCTGCCCCTCTCCCACTCATGCTCTGTCTCTTTCTCTCAAAAATAAACAAACATTAAAAAAATTAAAAAAAAAAGAAATCAGTGAAACTGTTTCGCAAGAATCATTTGGCTGTATGGAATTTATAATACAAGTATTGTGTGACATTATTTGTAAATTATGTGCTATACATCATTTTTGTTGGCAAAATTTTTACTTATTGCAGGGCAGTTTTTTTTTTTAAGTTTATTTTCAAGAAAGAGACAGCGCAAGTGGGGGAGGGGCCGAGAGAGGGAGACACAGAATCCCAAGCAGTCTCCAGGCCCTGAGCGCTCAGCACAGAGTCCGACTCGGGCTCGAACTCACAAACCACGAGATCATGACCTGGGCTGAAGTTGGAGGCTTCACCTACTGAGTCACCCAGGCGCCCCCAATTTTTACTGATTTATGTACTTAAATATTAGTTTGGTTTTTGTTCTTGTTTTTCTAGAGAGCCAATGATTAACATTTACCAGCATGTCACTGGTTGCTATACATTTCTAGCGTGATAGGGCCCAACTTAAACGGGTACATTGCTTCAAAGAATTCCCCCAAATGTGGCCATCCCACTGGAACGGCCATAAATTATCATCAAGACCCAGAGACATAGTTTTGGCAGCATTGAAGGTAAGGAGGACTGACACTTCATGGAAAAGGTAGGATAAATGAGCAAGAGACTGCTTGCTCAGAATTGGTGCAATTTATTTCCATCTGTCCATTGAAATGAATTCATTTCCCCCACTCAGAGACGAGTCTGCAGTATAGACTTCAAATCTTCTTGTCCCCCAGAGTCCAGTTGGGGAACCAAGTTGTCTGATGTTTGAATGGATAAACAAAATGACACTTGTTTAGAGGACACTGCAGAAAATTCAGAACAAAACCTCTCGGCACACGAATAACCCATGAGCTTCTCGTATGCTTGCCAAGAAGTACACATAATCTTCCGGGTCATTAATCTGGTAGGATTTCCACAAAAG
The DNA here is from genome assembly GCF_027475565.1 of Acinonyx jubatus. Classification (NCBI taxonomy): domain Eukaryota; kingdom Metazoa; phylum Chordata; class Mammalia; order Carnivora; family Felidae; genus Acinonyx; species Acinonyx jubatus. The sequence continues at coordinate 9,485,479 of NC_069381.1, read as the reverse complement.
CACCGGTATGAAGTGCACTCTCCCTATCTCCCAAAGAACTTGGAACTCATCTGCTCTATGACATCTGAGAAAGGGAACATTCTCAGTGGAAAACAGGTGCGTCTACCTTTTCTGCTCTTTCATACTCGAGTGAAGGATGGGTATGTCCTGGGCTTCAGAGGTGTGGGAGAAGGAGGACCTCATGTTTGCAAAGTGTTGCAGAACTTACCAGGAGCTTCATAGATATCATCCCATCCAATCCACACAGCAAACTTGAAACACTTACTGAGATGCTGTGCTTGAGGGGAGCGAGCTGGGGCTCCTCGGGAGACACCAACTGGCTAGCCTCATAGGATTTCAGGAAAAGTCACATTTGAACTCAGCCAGAAAACAAGCAAGAGCCAACTGACGAAAGCAGGCGGGAAGTAGCACCAGGGATTTCCTAACTATCCCTGAGAGGAAGAAGGTTGCTTTGGCGAGCGATGGGATGGTCAGAACTGAACAGCTTAGAGAAGGAAGTAAGAAAATAGAGCGTGTGCTGATCCAGCTTGCCGGTAACAGACACACAAAGAGGGAGACATAGGCGCCGGCAGGTGGCAGGGTTCACGGAGACTGGAAAAATACCTTCCCTCACTCCGAACTGGGTTCTGAATAAATTGAGAATAAGAGGCTGGGACATTCTCTTTACTACTAAGAAAGCTGACTTAGGAGAAGCTGGTTTAAATTCGAGCGCATGTAGACACCCTATGATGGATGGAAAATGGCAGGTGTGCCCGGACACGGGGAGAGCTGTGCCAGCACGGGCCTCCCCCTGCAAGGCAGAGCTGCTCCTGCAAATCCCCAGTTCGGAGGAGCACAGCTCCCCAAGAAGAGAGAAGGGCTGTGTTAGGCACACTCATTTTTCTTCCAGCTGCCCTTTCTCCCTGATGAGGAGGCCGAGACAGCTCCCTCTACGTAGCAGGAAACGTTACCCCGGGAGCCCTTTGAGCGCTGTGGCCAGCCGTGGCCTTAGCCGCTCTGCGTGGTACCCAGACCCTTCCTCAGCCAGTGTTGAATCTGTGTTTAACCCATCACTTAGGCCATCGGGAGTTTCTGTTTGGATTTCAATATCTTTTTCTGATTATAAAATTCCACTTAGAAGCTTTGTTAATCTTTCATTCTTTTTCTCTGTGTGCACATCTGTAAAACTAATTGGAACCACACTGCACACACAGTTTTGTGAACAACCCATTTTCACCTAATATTTTCCTCATCACCGAATGGTCTTCTAGAACAAGGTCTCTAAGTGCGGCACGGCATTTCATTACGTGGACATTGCACAATTTATGTAACCGGTCTTGTGTTGCTGGGTATTTGCTATGGCCTGAGTGTTTTGTGTCTCCCCCGTCCAACAGATTCACATATTGGAATCCTAACCCCCAAGGCGGTGGTGTTGGGAGGTGGGGCCTTTGGGAAGGGATTCAGTCATTGAAGTGGAGCCCTCAGGAGTGTGGTCAGTGCCCTTGTAAAAGACACCCCACAGAGCTCCCTAGACCCTTCCGCCATGGGAGGACAGAGCGAGAGGATGGCCATTTATGAACCAGGAGTAGGCCCTCACCAGACATGAACTGATTGCTGTTGTCTGTAAGACATAAGCCTTTTGTTCTAGCAATTTGAGTGGATGAAGACAATATTTCCAGTTGTTTCTTTCCCTTTCTTGCTTTCCTTCTTTTTTTCTCTTTCCTCCCTCCCTCTTTCTTTCTTTCTTTCTTCCTCTTTCTTTCTTTCTTCTTTCTTTCTTTCTTTCTTTCTTTCTTTCACCATTATAAATAATGTGATGAACATCTTTGTGCACATCTCTGGTCATCAGAAGGCTCTAGGCAAAGATCAGATCTCTCTTTGGAAGACCACAGGGGTAGGAATGCTGAGTGAGATTCAGGTGGTGGCAGAGACTGGAGACAGGAAACCAGCTAGGAGAAAATGTCTCATAACCATCAAGACGACAAGGCTCACTCTCCTGGACCACAACTGTGCTCAGCTGGGGAAGGGGATAAGGACACAAGAAATAGACGAAGGGAGATGTCCAGGACTTGCTGTCAGTGGATGTGGGAGAAACAGCAGCATCTGGGGACATAATAGTGATAATGGTGAAGACAATTAGAGCATTAGAACTCATACTTATCAAGGGCTATTCTAAGCTTGTATTATTCTTTTCATCCTCACACAACCCTTGGACGGGGGTCCTATGATTCCCATTTTATGGAGGAGGAGAATAAAGCACAGACCATTTAAATAACTTGAGCTAACCTCATGTAACTAGCAAATGGCAGAGCTGGGACTCAAATGCTGGCAGAGTTTTCCGCACCGTCTGCAAGCTTAGCTGGGTGCTCGCACTGCCCACCTGTCCTCGCAGCCTGGACCACAGCATGGTGGCTGGTGGCCCTTCTAACACGGGAGGGGAGGCGTTGGACAGAGTATGAGCATTTTATCTCTGAATGGAGCGCAAAGTCCCTGAGGCCCCAAATGACCCCGTGGGATGCCTGTCTGCGTTCCCAGGCCAGTGCTTTGCGCCTGGATGTTTGCACAACAGGTCTGAAGTAAAGATTTGTCCAACGAGTACATGGCCACGTGACCAATCAGAGGCTCTGCCTTAGAAGCTGGGTGTGGTTGGGGGAACACACTGGTGACTGGGACAGGCTAGGCTGCCTGCTTGGTTTGTGGGGTCTCGGTGCATCTGCAGAGCCCCAGCCACTGAGTGCCCCTGGACCGGCAGCCACCTGCCTGGCTGACCCAGGGCCATGGCTCTCACCTTGACGGCAGCCCGGAGGAGATACCACAGAGAGAAAATGCTACCAACTGGCTATTGACAGGTAACTTCAGTGTCTCCTTGTATGCTTGCCTTCTTTTCTCATCCCCACTCCCTGCCAGGGAGGGGGTCAGCCTTATATAGAGGTGCAGCAGGCAGTGATCAGAAGTGTAGTGACCACGAGGGACAGCCAGAAGCCCCCCAGTCCCAAATCTGCCCTGCCCCCCTCATTGTTACCTGTCCCCCCCCCCCGCCCCCGCACTGGCTGCTGCTTCCCAACCTCATGCCATCCCTCACCACTGTCAGTATTGGCCGTCCCCTCTGATGCACTGACCATTTTCTTTACATAACCATACACTTTTAAAGTCACTTACTGACTTCTGCTTTGTGCTAAGCAGGAAGAGCTGTGAAATGCCCAGCCATTAAATGCAGATGTCCTGTAGATCCGCGGGAGGTCAGTTCTACAAGGTGCTGGTTGGTCCTGGGAGACTCCGTTTGGTCAGCGCCTCCAAAAGGACCTTATTTGATGCAAAGGCATTTGCTGGTGAGTGAAGCTTATTAATCCAACTTTACCCAGGAGTAAGATTCAAAAATGAGTGGGTCCTCCATAAAAGCAGGTGCTGGTATATTCAATCGGTTGGAATGGAGGGCGGTAGTGGAGGGGAAGTTGGAGGATGGCAGGAATGGACTGTGGAAGGGATGTCCGGCACTCTCCAAGAGTCATGGCTGCTAGCAGACCTAGGAAAACAGCTGCGAGGGGTGGTGGCTGTTGCTAAGAGTAGGCGAAAAATTGGAAGTCAAAGTCTGACACCCACTGAGGACTTCCATGTGCCGGGCCTCTCCTTAATCTTCAACAACAGTCATATGAAGGAAGGATGTTGGTCCATTTCACGGATGAGAAGATTGAGGCTCACCGTCTCAGCTAGTCCACAGCTAGTAAATGGCACCAGGGTACAAACTCACCTCTCTCCAGCTCCAGCGCCCTGTGTCCTCCTTGGAAGAGGCAAGGATAGTGGACCATTCACATGACAGGGTCTCGGCATCTCTGGTCTCAGCCTGGAGCTGCACACCAGCCCGAAGTCCATTTGAAGTTAAGGCCAAGTCCCTAGAACTATGCCCCCCTCTCCCCACAGTTATCTTGGCTGAATTGTGTCCCCCAGCACTAACTCCTGCCCATTTCACTCAGGTCTTCCATTTGAAGATGAGGTATTGAGCAGTGAGGATAAGAAAAGGCAGGGTAGCGGGCTTTGGGGGCTCCAAAGGCAGGTCAGTGGGACCTGTGGTGGGCACAACCCCCACTCCACTCCTGTCCCTCACATCTGCCCCTTAAGAGATTTCCAGTCTCTTATCTCCCACTACCCAGACTACAGGTCAGAGCCCCATCGTCACCCTTGTTTTAAATAACGTTATTAAAATATAACTTACACACCGCCAACTTACACTCATTGTAAGTGTACAATTCAATGATTTCTAATAAACGTATAGAGTTGTACAACCATCACCACGGTCCAGCTTTAGAACATTTCCATCATGAAAAGCTTCCCCCTGCTTGTGTGTTAGACCCCACTGCCACTGTTTTCCGTAGGCAGATGTGTTTTCAGTCTCTCTAGATTTCTAGATTTCTAGTCTCTCACTCATAATGTGCCATGGATCACTAGTTCATTCTTTTTTACTGTTAAATAGTATTCTACTGTGTGGACGTGCAAACTTTATCAGTCTCCTGTTGGTGGACATTTGGGTTATTTTGAGTTTGGGGCACTTATGAATAATACTGCTGGGAGCAGTAGCCTAGATGGTTTGGGGTGCACTTAGATTGTCCTTTCTTTTGGGTAGATTGCTAAGAGTGCTGGTGACATCATCTCCCCCTTAAATTGCTGTGGAAGTCTTCTAGAACTGTCTCTCCTGACTCCAGTCTCACCTCTCTCCAATCCAAGCCCAACGTTGTCCTCATAACCATCTCTCTGAAAGGCACACTCAGTTATGTCTTTTTGCAGCATAAAGCCTTGCAAGAGCTCAGAACAAGGTCCAGAGTCCTGACCCTGAAATATATATACAGCGTTCTCCCTGGTGCCACCCCACTGCCCCCTCTCGAGTAGCCCTCTCACAGTGGGGCTCACGCCATCCCGGGGATGTCATTGTATCCACAATATTCAATCCCACTTAGAAGGCGCCCAGTCAGTATTGTTGGATGAATCCATGGAGCTGGTAGCTGTGTGACCAGAGCTTTTCAAATACTGATACAACACCCAGGTATTGGGCCACCAGACCCTGGGACAGCTGCTAAAGAGGGTCAGATAAAAGCATGGACTAGGACTCAGGAGGCCTGGGTTGCTTTCCAGCATTGATTTTAGAAGTTTAAAGAGCCTTTCTCAAACATTCATGGCCAAATTCGGAAGGATGCTGTAAGATCTCTTTGCCTTTATATACACAGTTCTCCCAGAAACGTATTTTTCTTACGTGGAGCAGACTCCTCATCTGCTTGAAGAACTCCTATTCATCCTTCAAAAACATGGTCTGCCATCACCTCTTCTGTTGATACCTTGCCTGTTCCCTCCCACCCAGGTAGAATTATCATTCCCTTCCTCCTCTGTGCGCTGCATTTTGTATGCATTTTGATCCGGGCATGTTTAAAATTTTTTTAATGTTTATTTATTTTTGAGAGAGAGAGAGAGAGAGAGAGAGAGAGAGAGAATGGGGGAGGGGCAGAGAGAAGGAGACACAGCATCTGAAGCAGGCTCCAGGCTGCAAACTGTCAGCACCGAGTCCAACACAGGGCTCAAACTCATGAACTGTGAGATCATGACCTGAGCTGAAGTCAGACACTTAACCGACTGAGCCACCCAGGCGCCAAGATCATGGCATGGTTCACAAATTATTTGCTTGCAGGCCTGTATACGACACTAACCTCTGTGTCACGGGATCTGGGGGAACTACCTCCCATTTGCCTCTTTATCCCAGGGTCTTGGCACACAGGAGCTCAATGCGGTTTATTCTTTAACTGAACTGAACACTCTCAAGCTTCTCTTTCCCCCGTTGTCAAAGGGGAATGACAACATTTGCCCTCGCCGCCTGAAGGCATTTTTCAAATGAGAGTAAAAGGACCAATAAATAAAAATCCCTTGAAAACGAGCATGAGAGTCTCCATGAAGGCCGAGTCCAATAGATGCTGCTTGGCCAGAGCCTCTGGTTACTCAGCTGGACACAAGTTGGCCTCACTTCGCTCAGGAAGTGCCTGGGGCTCTCCTACGCCTTCAGGACCATCACTGTGACCATGGGTGTGGTTGGGGAGTCAGTTCAGAACGGTGATTAAGAGCTCATGACTGTCTAAAAATCTGTCCTCATCACCCTCCAGCCCCTTCCCCTGTCTTGTTTTTCTTCCTTGTCCTTATCACTCTGGGACATCATCCAATTTAGTGATTTGCTTGATGAATGTTATGCTGTGGCAACAGCGGCTGTTTGCCCACCCAGATCCTCTGGCCCATCCTCTTTGGTCTCTGGCCAGATCCCGCTCCCCAGCCCCTCTTGAGGTTGAATGTGGCCACGGGACTAAGTTTTGTTCACAGAAAAGAAAACAAGAATGACGGTTGCCTCTACCCCCAGGCCTGGGCTTTAGCACGCTGGTGGTAGTCCCTCGGTGCTCCCTTCCACATTCCTGCCCACTACACAGACATGGTAGCAGCCAAGCTCCCTCCAACCAGGTGAAGACGGTGTCCCAGGTGCTGAGCAGAGCAATGGCTTGGAAGGAACCTGGGTTGTCTCCAGTGACCATGAGGGGCAGGGCTGCCCCTCCCCCGCCCCCCAATCTGGGAAACACGCCTTGAATTACTACTTGAGAGAGGAATCTACTTCTTTGTTCCTTGATTTAATACATCTCCAGATCTCTTTGTTACAGCAACCCAGCCTTCCCCTAACTAATGCATGCTGATGCTCTGAGATAGCTGGGACTTTGTCTTTTTTTGTTGTTCACTGCAGTGTTTCCACTGCCTGGCCCATAGTAGATGTTCGAGCTCAAATTTGCTGTATAAATAAATGAAGCCAGATGTCCAAGTTTGAACCAGGGACAAGCCATGTTACCCTAACCCTGTGGACCTCAGTTTTCTCACCTGTAAAGTAGGGATAGTTATGGGACCCAACATTCGGATTATCAGCAAGATTAAGATAATATAGTTACAGCCCACAGAGCAGTACTTAACATATAGCAAGCCCTCCATGTTAGATACCGTTATTATTAATTATTATTGTAAAGATGTCATGTTCCCGGCACCCTTTGAGGTCTTCAGTAATATTGAAAATGATTTCATGTCAAATGAGAAGAAATCTCAGGGAAAAAATGAGCCAAAGCAGCTAGGAGAGCAGATGTGTCCACTTTTGCCAGTGGCTGGCACCAGTGAAGTGTATTCACCCATTAATGGCTTGCTTCCTGAACTTGGGGAGTGATGGCTTTGGAAAATACATGCAGATTTATGCAAATCACATACAAATTCCCATAAAAATAGCCTCCGGTGTGCCCCCGCATTTACTAGAAAGAAGTCGGGTGGCTCTACACTATTTGTTCCCATCTGCCCTCTCAGAAATTCCGACACACCTGGAAGGAGAGAGGTGCGTGCACGCACGTGGAGGTGTGCACGTGGGGCACGCGCAGGGCTGTGTGCGGTAAGGTGGGGGGAGGGCAGGAGAGGCTAGCGAGGACAGCTTAAATACTGCTGTGCAATCAGAGATGTGTGGCTCGTCCAAAATAAACTTTAAAATGCCAGGCTCCGAGGGCCTGCCTCCAATCAGTGCCTCCACTCTGCAGCCCCGCGCTCATTACTACAGACCCCGCTTGAGGACACGGGAGCCACAAATGGAGCACAGGAACCTCGTTCCTGGTTTGAAAGAGCTCGCCAGCTGTGCAGAGCTGAGCCCTCCGAGACTTGGTTTCCGTTAAACGGACACAATGACCCCTGGCCTGGTCACTCAAGTGCTTTAAGGACTATCTGTGATTATGGGTAGGAGGGGCTTTGCAGTCTGACAAGTGGTTTAGGAGAGTGCTTGGGACCACCGTGCTTATTACTGTGAAGGAAGATGTAGGCAAGGGGCAGAAGCCACAGGGCCACGGAGCAGTCTGCAGGCCTTGTGGAGTTGAACAAATAGTTCTGTGGCATCATTACAGAGACCCATACCTCTTGAACTTTGCTTTGTTTTATATAGATCTTTTTTTATGCTTATTTATTTTTGAGAGAGGCAGACAGACAGAGACAGAGTGTGAGCTGGGTAGGGGCAAAGAGAGAGGGAGACACAGAATCCGAAGCAGGCTCCAGACTCCAAGCAGTCAGCGCAGAGCCCGACGCGGGGCTCGAACTCATGAACCGCTCAAGCTTTGCTTCAAAGCTTTGGAAAGCTTCAAATACTTCCATATGGCAGAATCATTCATTCATACATATGTGCACTCATTGATTCATTCAGCAAAGACATTGGGCACCTGCCCCAGGCAGGGCCCTATGCTGGGTTCCAAGATTCAAAGATGGCAAAGACACAATCTTTGCTCACAAGGACGTGTCTCTGCTGTGTCCTTGCTCCCAAGGACCTCTTTCTTCTCACACCAGAGCTCACTAACCATCCAGCAGGGGAGACAAGTACGTCATCAATAACTGCCATGCCGCATGCAAGAAACAATAATAGAAGCCTGGAGAGCAAGAGGTGGAAAATAGAGAAGATTTGGCTGCACCTGGGAAGGTCAAGGCCACCTGGAAAAATGCATGGTGTCTTCCAGGGTGAGCAGGAGTCTGCCAGGTGGGCCGGCAGAGGGAATGCTGTGCGCCAGGGTACAGAAGCATGAAGCTACATGGCCATGTGCTCCAAGATCTGATTTGGGAAATATGGCCAACAGTGTCAAGATGTGCCTTTCCCCACTCACGCCAGCCCGGGCATCCCTGACGCCTCCAAATGCCTGTGACACTTACGAACCCATGAGATTTGTGTGGTGGTTATATTATACAGCGAGTCCTTGAATGGCTTGCTGCCTGCTGCTCCCGTGTGTCCCATCTCCTCAAGGGGACTGTGAGTCATCTGAGAATAGAGGTTGTCTACTCCATCTCTGTCCCTCTAGGACCCAGGTCAGTGCCTTTCTTGTGACTATTAGGCAGGCCACAGACGTTTGTTGCGGGAAGTGTCCAAACGGACGACAGTGTCGGGACATTGCTACTTTTGACATGTTGTGCCACATGCTGACTTGTACATTATCTCATTTAATCCTCCCAATAACCCTACGAAGTGGCTACTACGAGTCCCCATTTTACAGATGTAGCAACTGAGGCTTCCGGAGATTACTTGCAGACGAGATACAGCTTCATCCTGGCGAACTAGGATTTGAATACTGGGTGACTGGCCCAAGGACCGATGCTTTTAGCTCTGACTCTACCCAACTTTACTGCCCTTGTTCAGTGCACTTAATAAAACAGTATGAATTGGAGTTTTACAGACGGGCATGTAAGTCCTAAGCTCTAACCAAATTGTGGTTATTTCTTCTCATGGCTGCTTCCTAAGCCATGGCTCCTAAAGCATGTGCCTGTTCTGTCTTTGTATCCCCACAACTAGCACGACACCTATTCTCCCAGGTTGGAGAATAAGGGGACCAGGGAATTGTCTGGGGCAATTCTGGAAGGACTCCTCGGAAGAGGCCAAGTTTCTTTGAGCCAAACTGGGAAGCTGGTGAGAGGCAAGACAGAAAGAAGGTGTGTGCGAAGGCTTGAAGGTGGGTGTGATAAAGCCATTTGCGGGTGCTGCGTGCTTTTGATGGAGTGGAGAGGAACTAGAAATGAATTTGGAGGAGCCCCCAAATCCCAGACTACTTTAGGGGTGTCACTGGAGCACTATGTGCTACACACACAGTTGCCTTTCCCTCCATGAGACCAGAGCTGAGGCCAGTTTTGGAGGGATGACAGTCCTTGCTCCCCGGAAGAGGTGGATGGACATCTCCAGGTGAGACACCACTGGAAGCTATTGATAAACTGGTAGGTTAGTTGAGAAGCATCACCTGCAGGTAGCAATGAACTTGATTAAACATTTCTTCTGGGCCTATTATGCTCTGGGGCTGAGTCTAGGAACTGGGTCTACATAATGGCCAGGTATTCCATTTAGTGGCAGAAGGTAAGTAAAGTAACAAGCAAGCTAGGTAATGTCAGGTGGTAATAAAAGCTTGGAAGTAGGTGAAACAAGATGGTAGCATAGAGAGTAACTGGGGAGAGAGAGAGTGAGGCCAGTGAAAGCCAGTCCAAGGAGGTGACAGTTGAGCTGAGGAAGCCTGATGACCGAATGGCACCAGCCATGCTAAAAAGCTGGGGTGTACAGATGAATTAGAAGCACAAAGGATCAGAGTGGCTAGAGGGTGGGGAGCCAGAGGGGGAGTGGTCCCCAAATGGTGTGGGAGAGGCGTGTGGGGCCAAACTGCACAGGGTCTGGTAGGATTTTATGCCAAGTGCCACAGTGTATTAGCTAGCTATTGCTGTGTAACAAGTTACCCCAAGAAGTAGCACTTTAAAACAAAACACGCTTTATTTTTACCTCCCAGTTCCTGTGGGTCAGGAATCTGGGATGCCCTCACCGTGCCCTCTACTTCAGGGTCTCTTACAGTCAACCATCAAACTGTTGGCTGGGCTCGTGTGGTGGCTTGCTGCCCATGTGGTTGTTGGTAAGATTCAGTTCGTCACAGGCTGCTGGTCTGGATTCATCCTCACTTCCTTACCATGCAGGCCACTCCAATGTAGCAGCTTGCTTCATCAAAGCCCACAAGCCAAAGAGGCAGCAGAGAGAGAGAGAGTCTGACAGCAAGATGGAAGTGACCGTCTCTTGTAACCTAATCTTAGAAACGGCATCTGTCACCTTGGCCATATCCTACTCATTAGAAGTAAGTCATGGGCCTTGCCCCCAGTCAAAGAATATCAGCAGGGGGCATCACCGGGGAGGTCATGTTAGAAGTCGGTTGGCCTTGGGGCGCCTGGGTGGCTCAGTCGGTTGAGCCGCCAACTTCGGCTCAGGTCATGATCTCGCAGTCCGTGAGCTCGAGCCCCGCGTCGGGCTCTGTGCTGACAGCTCAGAGCCTGGAACCTGTTTCAGATTCTGTGTCTCCCTCTCTCTGACCCTCCCCCGTTCATGCTCTGTCTCTCTCTGTCTCAAAAATAAATAAACGTTAAAAAAAAAAAAAAGTCTGTTGGCCACACACAGAAGGCCACTGGAGGTGTCTAAGCAGGGAGATGACGTGATCTGATGTATATTTTCAAAGGATCACATTGACTTTCTTGAGTACGTGCAGTGTGGGCAGGGGTTGGGCAAGAATGGAAGCAGGGAGGTCAGTGGGGGCTTCTGTGTGAGATGATGCTGGTTTGGACTAAGGAGGTAACAGTGGAGAGGCAGAGAAGGACAGCCAACGATGCCTCACCAACGGATAGGAGGGGTCGGGGACAAGCACAGAGGAACTGAGCATGACTCCTGAGCTTGCAGTCACATGGCAGGATGAGGGTGCCTTTGACTCCCGGGACGCACGCTCTGCGTTTCTTCTTCCCCTGGGAAAGAGAATCCTCATCCTCCTCTGGCCCTCCCCAAGGTCACACGTTCGCTGGACGGTTAGCCAGCATCAGGAGCACCGGCCGGGAGCACAGCACAGACGTCTCCTTGTGCCGGGCTGAGGGACTGACCCCCATGTCCTCGGTCTGGTTAGTCCGCCCACGCTCAGACCAACCAAGCCAGCGAAGCGGGGGTGTGGTTGGAGAGCCCTCACCTGGAACTGCGCTGGCGAAGTCATTCAGCGCCCCCTGGTGCGCGTGCGCGTCCGTGCGCGTGCATGTGTGTGCGTGCGTGTATGGCTCAGAAGGTCTACGGTTGGAGTGGGGAATACGGTAGAGGGAAGGGAGAGTTCTGAAAACCCACCGTCAAGTTTTAGGGCGTTCCAAACAGATACGTTCCAGAGAGACAAACACGTTCCTCACCTGAAGAACACCACCTCTGTGGGTGAAATGAGAGATGATTATGTGGCTGCCATTTGTTGTGATGGCCCCGTGGCCAAGCACTTGACAGATACACTTCATCCCCATAACAACCCAGTGAAGCAGGCACCAGGATTACCCCATTTCACAGATGGGAAACCCGAGGCTTCGGGAAGTTAAGCAACTTGCCCAAGGTGACAGAGCCAATGAGTGGGAGGGCCAGGATTTGATCCAGGTCTGTCTGACTCCAAACCCGCGTTCGAAACCCCTACCACCTTACTGCCTCTCATTTAGGCCGATTGAAGATTCGTTTCCTGGCTCAAGGGATGAAACTAGGGGCAGGAGATCTTCTTCTAAGCGGGTCCAGGCTCATCAGAGCTCTCGTCAGCCCTGACCTAGTGGTTAGGAGACAGAGCAGTCACCCCAAGAAAGGGTCCAGCCCTTACCAGCGCAGGCCGCGGATAGCATGAGAAAGGGTGGGGGGGGGGGATATGGAAGAGCTCGGGGTTGGCCAGTTAGTTGGGGGGACAGAGTCACAGCAGTGTCCATGGAGCAGGGAGCCGGCTCCATGGAGTCAGGCTGTCCCAGGCTGTCCCAGGCACAGCCTCCTTTCCTGGGGCCCTTGGGGTGTCCTCACGCCTCGTTCCCAGGTCAGCCAGGCGCTCATCAGAGGCAACACCCACCAGTAACCCAAATGACATCACCAAACACCAGCCACACTCATCATTCAAACCTAGCATCCGCTCCTAAACTCAGACTCCTGCACATACCATACTGGCATCATCTTGCTTACAATTTAGGGCCTGGGATTTTGGCTCATTTAGAGGTCTGTCTGCCAAGCAAAGGGAGAAAACCTCATGACCGGATTGTTTCTGTTTACGGGGAGCAGGCCCTCACATAGGAAATTTCCTGGGGGGGGGGGGCATTGTGCACATAGCTTCCCAAGACCCAACCTCACGGGGAGACAGATATGGGGCACTTATAAAACAAGGCGGGGAGGGCTCCGGGAGCACAGGAGGAGTGGGGAGCTCTGCTTGGCTAGTTGGGGAAGGCATGACATCAGGTTTTGAACACATCAGAATACCTTGGGTATTTGCCACCTCTTGAATAGGAATCACAAAGAAGGAGCTGGCTGACAGTCTCTGAAGGTCTGTCCCTGTCACCTGCAACATTTTCCCTCAGGTTGCAAGAGGCCCCCTTCCTGGGGCAGGAGCAGGGTGAGCAGAGCAGCTGGGGAGTCTGGATGCCTGTGTTCTATTTCCAGCAGCTATCACTGACTCACCGTGTGACCTTGCTGAGGTCACAGCTATGTTTTCTTCGCCTGCGGAAAATCAGAGGTGGCAAAGTTTGCATTTCCCCAAGGCATAGGAGTCCTGGGACATTAGGGGCCCCTCCCTGCCCCCCACAAACCCCAAGAGAGTCTTCTCCCACTGACATTAATGAAAAGGCTTAGATTTAGATTCGAGGGACTTTGGGGGAACACTCAAAGCAAGAAGCAAAGAGTTCCTGCCATAGCGAGACTTACGGCCTCTTTTTAATGTAGCGTTCCTCTAAATACGCTTCAGATCACGTCCCCTCCCGGTATTTCCCCACGTGGGCCTTACATAGTCTGTGGAAGAGGAGAGGGAAATTATTTTCTCCCTGGTTTCACGATGAGGAAATCCAGGCCAGGAGGGAGTATTTCTCAACATTTTTCATTACCGGGAGCCCCTTTTGTTACGTTACCATCCTGCATCTCCGTTTTGCAAGCCCTTGCTAAGTAAATACTCTGCATTTATTAAGTAGGAATGCATCTCTGTTTTCATTCATCAAAGTCATCCATGAGTGCCAGTTTCTGCTCTGCACAAAAGAACTAGGGCTACCGTCAAGTTCATCACCAAGAATTCCAGCATTGGCTCCGGGTGACCTCTTCACAGGTAAAGGTCCAGTTCTCACCAGATTTTTACAAAACTCTGAAAAGAGTTCACCACCAAGGGGCCCAAGGACCCCAGGCGAAGAAGTACTTCCCCAGAGACATCAAGGGGCCCGTGAAAGTTTCTGTGGCTTGTGGTGGGGCCAGGACCGGGGCCAGGAGCCTGACTCCCAGGCCAGGCTTCCAGCAACCACACTACTTTGGTAGGAATGGCTGGCACACACTGAGACACACTCACAAGGTGGCCGCCACCAAATGCAGGTGTCCCAAAGCAAGGATGCTGAGGGCTCAGCCCGGTGACAAACGGGTTCTCCTGGGGACTGCAGTGAGCAGCCGGAACCAAGCCTGAGACTGGAAAGGGGGAGGAGGTAACAGATCGGTGCAGGGTGTTCCCGGAGAGTTGCAACAGGGGGACCTGTCTATTCTGCCACCTGCCTGTGCTTTGTCTGACATTAAAATACTACCTCATTTATGCAGCCTGGGGTACTCTCACCCACTCTAGGAGGATTCAGATTATTTCTCCCTGCACCTGCCTCTTCAAGGGGATGATGATGCCAGAGCGGGGACTGAACCCCTGCACCTGGGGATGATAAAGGCAAGCGGGGGACCCTGGGAAAGCAGGGGCACAGAGGATTCAGGAGGTCTGGAATGGTGGCCTGGAGTACAAGCAGAGAAAAGAGCTGCAGGGCCCCAAGAGCTGTTCCCTGGAACTCTTATCCATGACCGCTCCCCACCCCCCACCCCCACCCGCCACCACGCCCTGGTCTTCTGCAAACACTTGTCATCTGTTGAGCTGGTGGCTCAGCCCCAGAGGCTCAGGTTTTTGATCCATCGGAAGGCATCAAGACTGCATGTACCTTTGGAAAAAGGCTGAGGCTTAGCTCTTACGGTTTTAGAATCTGAGCCTCCACCAGTCTGTGTTGGGCCAGGGACCAGGGCAGGGTCTCCGGGGGCCTGTTGCCCAACAGCTGTTCCCTGGGTTATTTTGGTTCAGTGGGAGCTTATCAATTCCAGCGTATTTGGATCAAGAGAGCCAACAGCAAGACAATCTCCGGGTGGTTCTCTGGGGACGTCTCCAACATTTCTGAAATGAGCAGGGGTGGGGAAAAGAGTTTGCTTGGGGAGTAGTTTCCCCAGGAGGGAAATCTCCTGCCGGTATCATACCTATCACCTTCTCCAATTTTACGCCAGGGGTCCAGAGAGGCGGAGGCACTGGAACTGAGGCCACACCCCTGGGGAGCCAGGTCTCTGACCCCAGGCCACAGTGCCTCTCCGCTGGGCCTCGGGCAGACCAGCAGCCAGGTCGGATCGTGCCAAGGGGGATTCCGGTTCCCGACAAGCTCCGGCCAGCATGGAAAGCGCTGACTGGCCCTGGCTTCCTTTTGGGCTACAGCGAGGGGGGGTGGGGCAGGCAGCTGCCCGCCTCACTGACCCCGAGTGCCTCCCTGAGATGGGTCGAGTGCGGGTGGGCGGAGTGAGGCAGGAAAACGAGCCACTCTGGAGCCCCGCCCAACCCTAGGTCAGCAGCTCCTGGCTTGGCCTCCCAGAGCCCGCGGGGACTGCCCCCGGGGCGCAGAGCCAGAGGGACCCAGGCCGCGTTCCCTTTGGCAACCGGCCTGGCGCCCGGGGAGCGCGCTTAGGCACCAGGCGGGCGCACGCCCCCCACACGTCCTCTGGAAATCGCCGGGGTGGGGGGCGCTCCGTAACCGAACTTAGTCGTCGAGCGCGCTCCTGGCAAGTCCCAGCGACAGGTCTTATTGCCGGGTCTCAGAAAACAAGCGGCCCCGGGTGGGGCCGCTTCGGCGAAGTCCCCTCGGCAACCTCTATCGCTCCCGCCTCTCCCTGGGATTTTCCAGCGGGTTAATTTCCTGTCCGGGTAAGTCCTTCGCGAGTGCTCGCCCCTCCCTCCCCGACTCTCCCCTGTGCGTCCCCGCCGCCCCGGACTCCCCTAGTCCGTCCGCGTCGCGCTCGGTCGCCCCCGCGCGCCCGGGCGCACGCCCTCCCCGCCCCGGCCGCCCTCCAGCTCCCAGCGCCCGGCCGCCCGGGGCCCCGCGCACCGCCCCGCGCCGGGAGGGCTCGCCCCGAGAGCCACGTCCGCGTAGCCGCGGCTCGCGCGGGTCCCCCACCCCCCCCCCCCCCCGGCCATGCGCCCCCGCGCCGCCCCCCGCGCCCCCTCCGGCGCCCCCGCCGCCGCCGCGCTGGGCGTCCGCAGCCTCCTCCTGCTGCTACTGCTCCGGCCCGGGCACGCGTGCCCCGCGGGCTGCGCCTGCACCGACCCGCACACCGTGGACTGCCGCGACCGCGGGCTGCCCAGCGTGCCCGACCCTTTCCCCCTGGACGTGCGCAAGCTGCTGGTGGCCGGCAACCGCATCCAGCACATCCCCGAGGACTTCTTCATTTTCTACGGCGACCTGGTCTACCTGGACTTCAGGAACAACTCGCTGCGCTCGCTGGAGGAGGGCACGTTCAGCGGCTCGGCCAAGCTGGCCTTCCTCGACCTCAGCTACAACAACCTGACCCAGCTGGGCGCCGGCGCCTTCCGCTCGGCCGGGAGGCTGGTCAAGCTGAGCCTGGCCAACAACAACCTGACGGGCGTGCACGAGGCCGCCTTCGAGACGCTGGAGTCGCTGCAGGTGCTGGAGCTCAACGACAACAACCTGCGCAGCCTCAACGTGGCCACCCTGGCCGCGCTGCCCGCGCTGCGCACCCTGCGTCTGGACGGCAACCCCTGGCTCTGCGACTGCGACTTCGCCCACCTCTTCTCCTGGATCCAGGAGAACGCGTCCAAGCTGCCCAAAGGTGAGCCTGCAGGGGGGACCCGTACCCTGGGCTGGGGGTGACGGGGAGGGAGCAGGCGGCCTCGGGTCCGGCCCGGACGAGGGGGGGGGGGGTACTGGGTGCTTCAGAGCAACTGCCCCAGGAGTGTCGCACAGGCAGGTTCCCAGCCTGAACGTTGCCCGGAGGTCTGCCGGGGACAGCGGGTGGGCCGGCTCACATCTGGACTCTCTGGGGTTTCTGGGCCCGGATGCCATGCTTCTACACCTGTTTCTCCAACAACTCACTTTCCAAAGTTAGGGACCTACCATCCTTCTGTTACCCACGTCTGAGATGGACGCATCGGGCTTTGGGTCCTAGTCCTGGTGGGTACAGATTATTTAGGGGCCCCTCCTAAGGGCAAGACGCCTCCCGTGTGGGAAAGAGCTGAGGGCCGTCCTCGCTACGCTGAACGTGGAAGGATCCAGCCAATTCTGAGGGCTCTCCGGCAGCCTCCAGAGCCTGAGCAGGTCTGTTTCTCAGCTCTGGTGTCTGAGAGGGATGAGAGGTCTTTCTGGTGAGGAGTGATGGCAGCCTGCTAACAGCCAGTGATGCAGTAAAGATTTGCAGTCTGGGGCTTTGCAGCCCAGATGTGAAATAGCGGAACAAAAACCTTGCAGGCCGGTGCCCCCTTTCCTTTCCTGGCGTGCTTTTCCAGTGGCGACATGGACATACGGACCCCTCTGGCAGATGGGGACACAGCGGGCACAGAAGTTAAGGGGCCCTGAAGCGAGGCAGAGCTGAGAAGAGGGGACCCCGGCATCCACAGAGATGAGCCCCAGGATGGGGAGCAGGCAGAATGTCCCTACCCTCAGTGGATTCCAGTTTTCCACTGGCGAGCATGTAAGCATCGGTCCTAGCAGTGACCTTGCAGAGCCTCCCCCCTTGCCCCCAAGGCTTTGGCACAGTGGGACCCAGAGCTGTAAGTCACACGTTAGAATAGGTGACATAGATGCGGGTTTCGCTTTGGTGTATCTTTTTTCCATTTCTGGCGATTTCAAGGTCGTTGCTCATCTATGCCCTGAATTCCTGTGATCCCTTATTCACTCTGGACTTTCCTAAGCACGGCCCCCAGGCGTCGGGGGGCAATCACTCCCCAGCAGACGCAGGCCCCTGAGCTGGCATTTTCAGCCCAGGCCGGCTCCGCCACATGAGCAAGTCCTAAGCAGATGTGACCTGCCTTCACTCAGCCGCCTGGTTCTCCCCACCTCCCCACCTCCGGGAGACAGGAATGTCCAGATAAAAACGTCATTGTGGGATGGCGGTACGCCCTGGTTCTCACCGCTCCTGCCTTTGCTTTTGGGTGGAGCTGGCCTCCCTAAGCCCTGTTGGTAGTTGAGTTGGCACAATTGGTTCCACTTGCATGAGGGCAAGGTGTTATAGAGTTGGAGGCTCTAGATCTCAGTCTCACTTCTGCCACGGATGGCTGTGACCTCGCACAGGGCTCGTACCCTGTCTGGGTTTCAGACTCCTCATCTCTAAAGGGCTTTGCTTGAGGGCCACCTGGGTGGCTCGGTCGGTTGAGTGTTCGACTTCGGCTCAGGTCATGATCTCGCAGTTCGTGGGTTCTAGCCCTGCATCGGGCTCTGTGCTGACAGCTCGGAGCCTGGAGCCTGCTTCGGATTCTGTGTCTCCCTCTCTCTCCCCTCCCTTCCCCTGCTCATGCTCTCATTCTCTGTGTCTCTCAAAAAATAAGTAAACATGGAAAGAAAGAAAGGAAGGAAGAGCTTTGATTGACCCCTGAGGTGTCTACAGAACCCTGGATGTAGAGTCAGAAGACACAGGTTTGAGTCCCGGTGTAAAAAACCGGGTGAGTCTGGCCAGGTCCCTTAACTTTTTTGAGCCCTGTCTTCCTCCCATGTGAAATTGGGACACGGATAATGCAGGGTGGCCCATCTGACCGCGTGGTCGTCCGGATCAAAACCGGATAATGTGGGCGAAAGTAGAGGGCAGTGAGACTGCAAGGTGCTATTCCTCCCAGGGTCTGTGATAGAGGGAAGAAAAGGGACACCAGATGGGGATGTGTGGCCGGGGGAAAGGATGGACAGGTTCAGAGCAAGGAGCAGAGTCCGGGCCCTGGTTGACAGTCGGTCTGGTTCAGCGGGGAGAGGACAGAGGCAGCGAGGAGGGGGCGCGTGGTCTCCATGGGGGCTGCCGTGAGCGTGGCCAGAGCAGCGTCCCGAGAACCGCGAACCACAGTGGGGTGCGTGGCGAGGGAACTAGCCCGGGGCCTCGACGCAAGAGGGCTGAGTTCCGACTTTGACTCACGTTTCTCTCTGAGCCTCAGTTTCCCTCGCCTCTGCCTTCAGATTGCAGTAAGAGTATCCCCCGCGTCGTTTGCGGTGAGGTTTGAAGAAGGTCGGTTCTGGCGAGGGCGCAGCGGTGCTTAGCACAGCAAGGGTGCTCCCTGGAAGCCAGCCGCCCCGTCCCTCCTCCTCGCGCCTTGCATCTTCGCAGAGGCTCAGGGCAGCATGGCTGAGGAACCAGACTGGGCCCAAATCCCGCCTCGACTTCTTGCTAGTTGGGTGACCTTGGTTTCCTCCTCTGTGAAATGGACATGATGCCTAGCACCCACCTCCTGGGGTTATTGGGAGGATTAAAGAGGTTTGGTTTATGAAACACCAAGAACAGTGCCCGGCACCCAGCAATCCTGTGGAAGTGTTAGTGCTGTTGTTATTATCCTGTTTTAACAGGAAGGTCCGGAGAGGTGAGGGCACAGAGAATTAACAACAGCTGGGGGCACATGGGGCCCTCAAGGCTTCCAGCCCCCTGCCACGATGTGGCCACCCACTTCCTGCCGAGGAAAATCGGGCTCCGTGGAGTCAGTCCAAGCTGCAGGGTTTTCTAGACAAGTGCCCTGCCTCCCCCAGGGGGAGGGGGTTCAAAGGCAGGAGCAAAGGGATCCTGTCCTCATTGCCTTTTCCTCGCCTCCCTGTCCCCTCCCCCAGAGAAGCAGAAAGGAGCAGAGCAAGTGACCTTGACAGGCTCAGACATTTACAAAAATACATTCATCCGCCAGGCGAACCTCTCGTGCGGCCGCTGTGCTGATGGGAGAGCTCCCCTCACAGACCACACCACAGCCGGGAGGAAGGGACGTGTTGGGGATGACGGGTCCCCTCCATCCAGGCTCCTTTGGGGCTTAGTCAGGGCTGGGGCTGGGACCTTAGGAGGGACTGCCAGGCTGGGGCTGGGTCTGAAGGAAGAGGAGACCGAATGCCTGCCTGCTGGAATGCCCATCAGCCAACTTAGCAACAAAACAAACAAAGCTGACAAACCTAAACAAACAACCAAGGGACACCTCCCCCAGGATGCCTAATTAACTCTGAACTTCAGATAAATAATGCATAATATTTTAGTATAAGTATGCCTCACGCAGCCTCTGGGATATACTTACACACAAAGTTTTTTGTTGTTTTCTGAAATTCAGCATAACTGAGCCACCCTGGCTCGACATAACTGGCCTGACCTTGCGGTGTGCGTCACTTTGTAGTTTACGAGTGCCACCCCCTTTAATACAACTGGGCCCGGCAGGTGCCTTTGCCCACAGTTTACCCAACAAGATGCAAAGAGGCAGTTTGTGGTCATGTGGTTAGTGGCTGAGATGAGTTTGTACTCAGGAGTGCCTCACCCTACAGCTCATTCTTTCTGGTGGGCAGAGATCAGGGAGGAGGGCGAGAATATCCCCAACCCCCTCCCCCCTCCCCCCCCCCCCCCAGTGTCCGATTGCCCTGGGTGACAGCTGGCGGACCTTCCAGCCCCAGATCCCGCACCTGGTCTGGTGAGACAGTGGGTTCCGGGCAGGTTGGGACAGTGTGTTGCCAAGGGGACAGTGACCATCCCTCTTTAGGTAGAAAGGACTCCAGACCTGGAAGCAAGAGTCCTCGGCAACCACTCAGGCGAGCCGTGGGGTAGAGAGGGAGAGGGTGGGAGGGTCTGGAAAGCGGGGAGCAGCAAGGTAACACCCTTGAGCTTTAAAGCTTCGTGCTGGCCCAGCACCTGGTCTCTTTAGCAGCCCAGTGAGATGGATTGGGAATGAAGACACAAGGGAGATTGGTGGAAAAGGAGATTCTTGGGCCCCCAGGCCTACTGAGTAAGCCGATGCAGGTAGGGGCCCAAGGTCTGCATTTTTAACCCCCTGCCCTGGGGCTTTCAGTATACACGGAGGCCCCTGCAGGTAGGAGGAGCCCTGGAGGGCCTCTGCATCTCTAGAAACCCAAGGTCTTGTCTTGGGTCAGTAAGCAGCTCATTAGCTATGTGCCAGTATCTCAGATTTTTCTTTTGTGAACAAAGGAGTGGGTAGGAGGACTTTAAGGCTCCTTCCAACTCTAAAATTCGATGGTTTCAAGGAAGGGGAATCTTGTCCTCATTAAGGATCAGGAAGTTGAGGTGAGGGGAGGCCAGGTCCCTCTAGAGAGTCCTCTGCTGGAATCTAGGGGGCCGTGGTCTCTGTGTAGTAGGGTGGGGGCAGAGCACTCAGGACTCGGGGCTCCCAGGACGCCTCACCTGTCCCCAGCCTAGATCTGGGAGCCACAGGGAGGAAAGGCTGCTGGGTTTGAGAAACCCTAGGGCCAGGCAAGGGGCTGTGTCTGTGCTCCACTTCGGAGGTGCATGGAGCCCGCGGACTGTCCACAACCCTCACCACGCCCCAGAGTGCGTCAAAGGCACATGCGGGTCCCAGGTGGAGGCCAAATTGCCTAGACACCTTCTTTCACCGTCTCTAACCACGGTGCACGTGGCCGGCAGGTCACAGGCCCCGGTTCCAGCGAAGAGATCTGAGCTTATCTTGTACCCCAAGGCCTTGACACAGGCAGCTATAGGGAGGGAAGGAAGGGCTGGGGGTGGGAAGGGGGCCAGGGGGGCCACAGGTCATGCTTTGGGTCTGTAACCCTGGTCCCCTGCGTGGGCAGCCTCCTAGAGAAGGTCCACTATAGTGCCTGGAGTATCCAAGCATTTGGGGGGCTCAGCTCCTGGGGGTCCCCGAGCCCTCTCTAGGAAGGGGTGTTGTGACAGGCAAGGTCCTGGACGAGTGACATGACTAACCCCTCCTTCCAGCCCCGACTCACTGCTCGCTGGGGGAGCTGCCCACACTTGCCGGTAACCTACTTCCTTTTCTCATGTCAGACATAATGAGGGCCTGGCTTGGTCAGACAAGTGGGGACGTCTTGTCATACTGACAAAGTAAACAGTGTTTCAGCGAAAGAGACAAAAACTGATGCTTTGCTGGAGGTAATTCGGGGCTGCAGGTGACTCCAAGGTGACTCTATTTCTTTTTCTTTAGAAATAAAAGCAGTTTTATTTTCCCAATTATAATATAACAGCCGCCTTGTATACGTGGGGAATATAGATGAGTATTGTGAAGGAAATAGAAACCACCCGAAATCCCACCACTACTAAAGTTTTGCTGTATTTTATTCCGGTCGTATTCTTATGCACATACATAGTTTTAAACAAATTGCTGTGGTATTATAGATCTTATTACTGATGTTTTTTTTTCTCTTATTGGGTTGTGAGAGTTTCCTGTCATTACAGTACTTTGACAATGTAATCTGGGGCACGTGGGTGGCTCGGTTAAGCATCTGAATTCAGCTCAGGTCATGATCTCACGGTTCGTGAGTTCAAGCCCTGCATCCGGCTCTGTGCTGACAGCTCAGAGCCTACCCACTTCAGATTCTCTCTCTCTGCACCTCCCTGCTCACGTTCTGCCTCTCAAAACTAAATAAACATGAAAAAAAAAAGATTTAGAAGATGTAACTTTTTTTTTAAGTTTATTTATTTTGAGAAAGAAAGAGACAGAGGGAGAGAGAGAGAAAGCGCACACAAGCTGGGGAGGGGCAGAGAGAGAGGATCCCAAGCAGGCCCTGCCCTGTCAGCACAGAGCCCGATGCGGGGCTTGAACTCACAAACCGTGAGATCATGACCAGAGCCAAAACCAAGAGTCGGACGTTTAACTGACTGAACCACCCAGGTGCCCCAAAAATCTAACCTTTAATGGCCACAGAATACGTCATTTTATGGATCTATTCGTTGAACCTGTCTCCTGTTGTTAGAAATGTGATTTATTTCTTTTTATCTTTTTTTTTTTTTGGTATATAAACAGTGCTGATCTAAACATCCCACACATGTAAAGCTTGTGGATGCTTCTTGGTATTTCATTTCTTTGGTGCAAATTCTTTGAAGCAGAAATGCAGGGTGAAAGTCTGTGGTTGTTTTAACCATACGTTTTTTGGTTAAACCATACGTTTTTGGTCTGGATATGTTTTTTGCCTAATGGCACCCTAGGGAGGTGGCACCATTGGCAGGCAGGGAAGACCTGTCTTGCCACGTCTTTCCCAGCGTGATGTGTTATTATTTTTAAACCTGTTTCCCAGCAGACAAAACAGGGACATCTTCTTTCTTTAATCTGACCATTCGAGCGGATGTTTTGGGTATGTTTATACACCTGAGAACCACGTTCCTGGCGGAGGTTGACTGAGATCTTCTTCCCTTTGGCAGGTGGTCTCCCTCGTGCCTTTGACGGGTCTGTGCACGTCCTGTGACCAGCGGGTGTATTCTTAACTCATCTCTTATTTAGAGTAGAGTCACGGGGTGACACCTCTCCCGTCACCACCGGCATCCAGGGCCGAGCGTCAGCTTTCACGGGCACCGGGGTCTGCAGTCCCGGTGGAGAGTGAGCCGAAAACGTGACACAAGGCCACCTCGCCCTGTCTTGTTGGCTCCCAGGAGAGCCCGGCCGAGGCCTGCCGCTTCGTCCCAAACACAGGATCTCTCTGGAAATGTCACATTGGTTGTGCCGTTCTGTCAGTTAACTCAAAGGGCAGCCTCATCGCTGGGCAACGTAGGACGGCGGACCTACCTTCCTGTCCAACTAGGGCAGCCCTGGGGGACACAGTTGGGCATTTTTTTCGGAGAGGCCCCGATTGCCGTTAGCTGGCTGCCAGCTGACTCACATACCCAAAGAGCGAGCCTTCCAGCCAGTGGCCCGTCCAGTTTCCGCTATCCCAGAATCTCGTGGTGTTGGATGTGGTGTGGAAGGGAGGGCTTGGCAGGCCTCGTCGCCTTCGGGCTGGCTGTGTCAGTGATAGCACAGCAGGACCTCCACGGACCTATGTGAGTTGTCGTGAGGACCCGGAAGGGACGCAATTTGCAGAATTGCACGTTTGTCCTGAACGTGGGCGTTACAGGCCCACCGCAGGGTGCATGACCCAGGTCCTGGGGAGCTGTCCTGGGCTCCTGCCCTCAGGGCTCTGCGGCAGCCGTCACAGGTCCCCGATCCTACCCTCCCGCCCTCCCTCCCCTCCCCCACCTTTACTTCTTTATGTCTCTGGTTCCTACTTAGCACGCAGCCTCCAGCTCTCTGGCCCCCGAGGCTGGGTTGGGAGCCTTTCCTGTGTGACCTCATTGGATCCTGTACTGTCTCTGTGACCACTGCTTGAGACTGCCAGGTCACAGGAGTGGCCTGTTCGGAGGACACGAGATACGTCTTTTTCCTCCTTGAACCCCCAGAGGCTGGTACAGGATGTGGCATGTTTGGACGATGGCGTCCCCTGCGCTTAGAACAAGCCAGCTCCCTCCCATGCCCCAGAAGACCTACCCCCACCCGCTCCCCCATCCCTGCCCACCCCACCCCAGCCACACCGACCCCCAGCTGTCCCTGGAACACGCCAAGTGTCACTGTCCAACCGGGACCCTGAACTTACTGCTGTCTCTCCCGCTAGGACATTTCCTTCTCAGATGGCTGCATCTCCCTCACCTTCAGGTCCCCAGGCGGACGCCCCCGCCTCCGAGACCTCCCCTGTCCCCCCTGCCTAGGTAGTCCCGCACCACCCCCAGCCCAGCTCTGTTGCGTTTATGTCAGAGCACCCACGAGGTCCACGCTACCTTGTCCACGAGATATCTCGTGTCCCTGCAGACACACGAGCTCCCAGAGAACAGCATGCTCGCTGCTGTGTCCCCAGCACCTGGGGCCACGCCCAGCGTAGAAGGGGCTCGGTGGGGCTGTGGGCATATGCGAGCAGACGCGCCCAAGGCCTCTGTCACAGAGATCACTGGCCTTGGCTTCTGTCCTCAGCACATAGCCCTCTCCGACTGTGGTCAGCAAAGGCTATCCAGAGCATCTTTCAGCAAAGGCAGAGGCCTGGAAGGGAGGTTCTGCGGGTTCCTGTACCAGATCTGTGTGATCCGGTCAGACCCCAACGGCCCCTGAGCTTCGGGCTCTCCACTGTGAAGGAGGAGGGGGGTGCAGCTGTGCCCGCCTCTCTGCTGGGGCACCGCTGGCAGGACGAAGGGGCGGCCATCTGGGGGTCCTGGGGCGACTAGTGCCCTGGTATTCTCTGCTGTGCAAGGTGCAGGTGAGCGGCCGGTGGACAGAGTTTGTGTCACCAAGGCCATTGATCTCAGCTGAACCGGAAGCCGATTCCATCTGGAGCAAACAGAAGGGGTTCTGGTGAGGATGTGGGGTGTCACCGGCAAGCCTGGGTCCCAGGCCGTCGGGCCCCAGGAAGTGCTGTGGCCGAGACCTGGGAGGCCACAGGGAGCACAGGGCCTCTGTCCCGCTCATCTCTGCCTCCCACACTTCCTTATTCTCCCCTCCACGTGCTGACAGGCTCTCTCTACTTCCTCATCCACGTGGCAAAAGCAGACCACTCCATTCAAGAGGCCAGCGGGGGGCGGGAGAGACTGTGCTCTGTTGGTCCTGATTTCCAGGTCCCCGTAGGAGGCTGTGTCTGGCTCCGTTTGGGAGCTGTCCCTCTCAGTCCAGTCGGCTGGGGGTACAGCCGCGGTGACATTGTACCCAAGGGCTGCCAGGGCGTGGGGGGGCTGGGCAGCCACCGTGAGGCATCTGTGACCGTGGCCGTGCTTCCACTTAACTGTCTGATGGCAGATAAATCCCCTGATGCTCTGGGTCCCAGTGTCCCCTCAGTCAAATACAGGTGATGGCATCTGCCCTTTGACCTCGAGTGACGTCATATGAAGAAGCTCAAAGTGCAATTTCCTTCACCACCACACATAGGAGCTATTTTTTTTTTTCTCTTTATGCAGATCATAGAAATGCTGATGCACGGACCAGATATGCACACAGCCTTACAAATCCCACTGGGTTTCGGCATGGCTGGTCAAATCCCAAGTGTCTGGTGACCCACGCAGGTGGACACTGTGTTTTTACAGCACATCCTCCCGGTGGCTCTCAGCCTGGCCTGTCCGCTTCAGAGGCTGCTGATCAAAGAGCCCCTGGTGCCCCATGACCCCCATCCTCTGGGCTGGTCGTGGCATAAATGCCAAGGGCAAGGGTCAGGACCTTGAGGGAGCATCAGACCCCTCGGGATTAAAGGGAAGATCCTTAGAGGTGAACCCAAACCAAAGAGGCAGGAATTAGGGTCCCGGTCCTGGCTGCATCTGTAGCTGTCAGTGGGACCCTAGATCACCTCAGAGGCCCCTCAGGGTAGCAGGTGGGAGTCACTGGAGAAGGTGGGGCGGGAGCAGAACCAGAGAACACGTGCATGAAAGATAATTTAGAGCACCCACTGGAACTCCCCAAACAAGCTGGTGGCTGCGTTCCTCCGACTGACTTCCAGTCTTTGGCCCCCAGGCTAGATGGCAGTGAGGACTCCTTCTTGCTCGGATTCTGGCTGATTCTGTTCCCTCCTGAGTCAGCCTCCTCCAGGTCACAGGATGAGGGGTCCAAAGAGACCCCAGCTCCTAGCAAGAATCTCTGGGGTGGGTTCCCTTGCCACAGGTCCTACCCGCCAGCAGCTGTCTTTTAAATAAGGAGGTACAAGAGTATTTTCCCCTCTTCTCCCTCTCGATATCAAGAAAAGACCCCCCAAAGTTAGGGGCGCTTGGGTGCTGCGGTCGGTTAAGTGTCTGACTCTTGATTTCGGCTCAGGTCATGATCTCACGGTTAATGAGTTCGAGCCCCGTGTCGGGCTCTGCACTGACAGTGCAAAGCGTGCTTGGGATTCTCTGTCTCTGGCTCTCTCTCTCTCTCTGCTACCCCCCCCCCCCACTTGTGCTCTCTTTCCCAGAAATAAACAAATAAAAATTTAAAAAAAGACCCCCCCCCCAAATTATCAGGATAGCCTTGCTTTTTCACAAGATGCCAACGAGACAATATCTGTTTTTAAAAATTTCTTTTTTCAACGTTTATTTATTTTTGCGACAGAGAGAGACAGAGCATGAACGGGGGAGGGGCAGAGAGAGAGGGAGACACAGAATCGGAAACAGGCTCCAGGCTCTGAGCCATCAGCCCAGAGCCCGACGCGGGGCTCGAACTCACGGACCGCGAGATCGCGACCTGGCTGAAGTCGGACGCTTAACCGACTGCGCCACCCAGGCACCCCAACAATATCTGTTTTTAAACACAACCACCACAAATGATTGTCTGCATCAGAAATGAAAGTTGCCCACGGTCACGCTGAGGGGCTGGGAGCTTAGAGCTGAGGTCAGG
This sequence comes from Acinonyx jubatus, assembly GCF_027475565.1. Taxonomy (NCBI): domain Eukaryota; kingdom Metazoa; phylum Chordata; class Mammalia; order Carnivora; family Felidae; genus Acinonyx; species Acinonyx jubatus. The sequence goes on along the minus strand of NC_069381.1, from coordinate 9,458,585 downwards.
ACATCCTGCCCCCACTGCCACCCCCTTGACTTGGGCAGGTCGCTAACTCTTCTGGGCTTTGGTTTCTTTGTCTGTCCTCCCACCCTCCCCCGGGTCATCAGGGAAATACTGACATGAAAAAGCTTTAGAAGAAAATTGGGGAGCATTTGCGAAAGAGAAGGGCCATTGTCAACCCAGTAAAATGACAAGACAATGGTTTCTAGGTCTTCAGCCCCCTAGACAGAACCACAGAACAGCGACCAGCAGCCAACGCTCTGTACCCCCTTGATGGGACACAGGAGAGAGGGCGGACGTTCCAGGTCACAGAAACTGCTGGATGATGGAAAAGCTCTAATGTTCGTTGGTGGGGACGGGAGCAGAGGGAGGGGGTGGTGCGGAGAGAAAAGATTGCCCAGCCAGTGCAGGAACGGGGAGGCCGGGGAAGCTTGTGGGGAGCCCCCGGGGAGGCCGGGAGAAAGAACCAGGTCCCACGGGAAAATGAGTGGAAAAGGGAGGCAGCCAAGTGCCACTGGTGATTTTTCTCTGGGTGAAAGAGTTGTTTTATTTTATTTTAAGAAATAATTAATAGACTTTTTTAGAGCAGTTACAGGTTTATGGAAAATAAAGCAGATGATACAGACAATTCCCATAAACCCCCTCCGGCTCAGTTCCCTATTACTGACACCTTGCATTAGTCTGGCCCATTTGTCACAATAGAGGAACTGATGATACTATTACATTATTATTAACTAAAGTCCACAGCTTACACCAGGTTCACTCTTTGTGATGTACATGCTATGGGTTTGGACAAATGGATAATGTCATGTACCCACCATCGTGGTATCACACAGGGAATTTCACTGTCCTAAAAACGTCCTGTGCTGCATGGATCTATTCCTCTCCCCTCCCTCCGGAACCCCTGTCTGGGAAACACTAATTTTTTTTTTTTTTTTACCGTCTCTATCATCTGCCTTTTCCAGAAGGTCATAGAGTTTTTAATTTATTCCTTTTCCTCTGTGTGCTTTTCCATGTTGGTGCAGTGGGGAAGTATTATGTTCCCCCTCCCCCACCTTACCTTTATGTTTAATACAGCACGTGACAGATAGGTGCACACATCTGCGTTAGCCACAGCTCTCCTGCCTCGCCAGGTTATCCCTTTATCCTGTCAGGTAAGGCCGCCCCGTCCCCCTGGCAGAGCCCTGGCTACCTCACTGCCCCTTGCTGACTTCCGGAGGCCAGTCCACACCTTTGTAAACAGCCCCTCGGTTAGATTCCCGTCCAATAACCCATGTGGGTGGGCCATACTCGCCTGCTGGGACCCTGACTTGAGGAGCTCTTGCAGATTCTTCCGCAAGGAATGGAAAGAGAAAGAGAATGCTGTGGGCGAAATTATGTTTCCCCAAAATCAGGTGTGCAAGTCCTGACCCTCAGTAACTCAGACTATGACTTTATTTGGAGATAGGGTCAGAAGCAGGCTCCGAGCTGTCGGCTCAGAGTCTGACGTGGGGCTCGAACTCACACACCATGAGATCATGACCTGAGCCGAAGTCAGACGCTTAACCCACGGAGCCACCCAGGTGCCCCGAGATAGTGTTGTTTTAAATGTCGCTGGGATTTGTTTTAATCAGGCCCGGTAAGACCTGCAGACACAGAAATGACCGCCACGAAGGAGGACACTTAGCACTCACAGATCTCTACAAAGAGGAAGCGTGGATGCCACGCAGGACTGCCCTGGGAGGCACCAGGGATGGTCGGGGGGCAGAGGGGGTAACGGGAAGGTGCAGGCAAGAATCTTTAGTGTGTTTTTTGCAGGAAGAAGGGGCAGGGTAGACGGGCTGGCAGGTTTGGGGTTGGCTTGTTTGAAGAATTGGGGCAGGCTGGGCGCTTTAGGGGTGGTCCCCAGTCATCAGGTCCCTGGCCCTGGCGTCATCCAGGGCCCAGACGGTGTTCCGGACCACAAGAGTCTGACAGGAAAAGGTGGGTGGGGGTGTGGACCAGTCAGTTTGCATATCAAAGGTGTGCTGTTGAGCTGGTTGTTGACTTTCTGTCTCTAGGAATTGGCTAACCCTGGGAGGGGCTGTCGCTCCCCAGGCAGCAAGGCCCTAAGATGTCAGAAACGTGATTAATCCAAGGGTCATTGAAGATGTATCTAGTCAGGGTAAGGTCAGGAGGGTGGGCCCTAAAGGATGAACATGAATGATGCCCTCATGAAGAGGGGAAATTTGGACACAGGCTGGAAGGGAGAAGGCATGTAATGAAGGCAGAGGTCAAGGTCCACAGGCCAAGGATTGCCAAGGATTACCAGCAAACCCCCAGGAGCTGGGGTTGAATAGCCTCCAAAATGGTGTCCAGCCGTCAGATTTTAGGACGATTTTATGCCCTCGAAGCAAATTGCTTCACTCTGTTTGCATGTTGGGGACATAAGCCCTCAAGGTGCAAATCGGCCTCTTGTTTATTTCTCTGGGGGTTGTCCCTGCCCCCTGCCTTGAGCAGGCTGCCCCCCGTGGCTTATTTTGTGTCTTACTGTGTCCCCGGCACTGAGCTAAGCACCCTATGGTAGCTCCACCCAGGGAAAAGACAAAGCGAGCCACAAATGAGCAGGTGAAGTTAATTTTAATATTTTATTTAATCCAGTATATCCGGAATGTTATTTTTTTTCAACCTGGAATCAGTAGAAAAGTCATTCATGAGATATTTTCCCGTTGCTTTTTTCACACTAAGGCTTCAAAATCTGGGGTGTATTGCACACCTACAGCACATCTCCTGCAGACTGGCCGTGTATCAACTTCTCGACATGTGGCCAGTGGCTACTGCAGTGGGTGGCATAGCTCCGAGTCTGTTAGTGTTTTCCAGGGAGAATGTTTCCAGCTGGCATCACCCCCTTTTACAGATGAGAAAGCCAAGGCACAGGCAGGTTAATGTAACTTGGCCCAGGACACCAGCCAGAGTGGAGGTATGGCTCCAGGATCCTTGTCAGCGGTCACTGTACAGCTTCTCAAATCTCATGTCAGAAACCAGGGTACCTTCTCTACGAGCCCATCCTCTCGGGTCCAGAGCCTCTGTTTTGAGCTCAGAACCCCACTTAGTCAGTGAGCTTTCCAGATTCAGAACCTGGCCTGAATCCAAAGAGGACCTGAATGTCTTAGCAGAAACCAGAGCAGACCAAACATCTGTGAAAACAAATTCAGCGCCAAGTGAAGGACATGGCAGTGACTTTGCTCTCTTGGAGGGAACATTCTAGAAAACTCAACAAGCTTAGATTATAGAGTTTTCTGGTGTATCTTTCTTCATTTTCGGTTAGGAAAACATGGCTCAGAGAGAACAAGTGACGTGCCCAAAGCCACACAGCAAACTAGTGAATAGCAGACAAAGGTCAAGGCCCCCCAATTCCGGGCTGGTGCTCTTGTTTCATATCACTCATCACTCACCAGATGGGGATGTGGCACCATGACTGAGAACTCAGGCTTTGCATCGAGAGCCCCCACCATTTGAACCCCGCTCCTGTATTTACTAGCTGGGTGAGCCTGGGCAGATCACTTCACCTCTCTCGGCTTCCGTTTTCTCATGTATAAAATATGGACAATAATAATATTCATGACTCTCTCATGAGGGTCAAAGAGAGAACCCTTGTAATGGGCTTAGCACAGTGCCTGATACACTGAAAGCCCATTATAAACACCAGCTGTTATCACTATCAGCTGTAAATCAACACCCGTGTGTCGCCTCCCCAGGGACCCAGTTCTGGAGGCTCACGCCGAACCACCAATACGCAGTGTCACTGCAGGTGCTCAGGACTCAGAGTTGGCTCCCAGGCAGGGCTCTGCCACTGACTCACTGTATGATCTTGGGGACTGTGTTGGTTTTGTGTTCATTTCCTGTAACAGACTACCACAAAATCAGTGTCTTAGGATACCACAGATCTATAATCTTACAGTTCTGTAGGTCTACAGTCCAAAACAGGTCCCATGGGGGCACCTGAGGGGCTCTGTCGGTTAAGCGTCGGGCTCTTGGTTTTGGCTCAAGTCATGATCCCACGGTTTGGGAGTTCAAGCCCCATCTTGGGCTCTGTGCTGACAGTGTGGAGCCTGCTTGGGATTCTCTGTCTCCCTCTCTCTTTGCCCTTCTCCAGCTTTCTCTCTCTCTCCCTCCGTCTATCCCTCTCAAAATCAGTAAATAAATATTAAAAAAACACGTCAGGTCTTACAGCCTGAGATGGCTGTGCTTCTTTGGCCTTTCCCAGCTTTAACAGGCTGCCCCACACTCTTGGCTCGTGGGCCACATCACTGTGACCTCTGTCACATTTCCTCCCTGAGGTCGGCCCTCCCGCCTCCGTCTTACAAGGAATCTGGTGACGACATTGGGCCCGCCTGGATAATCAGGATTTTCTCCCCATCTCAAGACCTTAATCACACATCTTGAAAGTCCCTTTTGCGTATGAGGTAACATAGTCACAGACTCCGGGGATTAGGGCACGGGCATTTTGGGAGCATTCTTCTGTCTACCGCAGGGAATTAACTGCGCCTCTCTGGGTCTGTTTCCCCACCTGTGAAAGTGGAGGGTCAGTAAAGGTGAGGGCCTCTCTGCCTGCACAGGTTGTTTCTAATGACACCCCCCCCCAACCCCAGCCCCTGCCGACCCCTGCCCCCGCAGTCACTTCCAAACACGGCACAACTCTGGCCCTAGTGACACCAGTTGTCACAGTGCTGGGATCTACTGAAAACTGCAAGGGGAGGTGTCTGTTTCGGGGACCCCAGGTCTACCCTTGGCCACCTAGCTGCTGGCAGATTCATAAATATAACAAAAAAATCCAATCTGATTCCTGACTTCCCAAGAAAACCAGAATTGCTGTGTTGGTTTCACAGACGGTTGAGGCGTCAACGCCAGCAGGTCGCGGGCAGCTGTCCTGGGGTGACCGTCGTAAGCAGCCACCAGGGAGCTCCAGAGAGAGGCAGGTCTCACATGCTAAGAGTGAAGGATGGATGGGGCCTAGACAGAGAGGGAAGGTGGCACCGGTGAGCGGAGATGGGGAGACATGAAGGCGAGTTTCGCAACTGGGATGAAATTGTCCACCTGATAGCGGCCCAGGGAAGTTCCAGAAATGACCACTGTGTGCGTGAGCCCACACGGTCCTGAGGACACCATGGTGTGATGGACAGAGAATGGGCTTTGGTGATGGCCAGGCCTGCCTTTAAGTCCAGGCCCTCACAGACAAGTTGTGTGACTTTGGGAAAGCCGCACAGCTTCTCTGAGCCCTGGTCTCTGCATCTAAAACAAACCTCACATTTGTGCATTCAAGTCCATGGCGGTATTATTCACAACAGCCAAAAGGTAGAAGCAACCTAAGTGTCCATCGATAGATGAACAGACAAGCAAAATGTGGTTTGTCCTTACAATGGGATATCAATCAGCCTTAAAAGAAGGACATTCTGGCACCTGTTGTGACAGGGATGAACCCTGGGGACACTACACCAAGTGAAACAAGCCAGTCACAAAAGGACAAATCACTCTAACTTCCACTTATGTGAGGCACCGTACAGGAATTAAATTCATAGAGACAAACTGAATGGAGGGTGCTAGGGACTAGGGTCAGGGGAATGGGGAATTAGTGTTTAATGGGGACAAGGTTTCAGTTTTGCAGGCTGAAATGAGTTCTGGTGATAGAAGGTGGTGATACCTCCAGATATCACCAAATGCCTGCGGAGGGGCAAAATCACCCGCCGTTGTGAGAAGCACTGGTCCAAAGGGCTGTTGAGGAAGAGAATTAAGTGAGTTGATAATGGTGAACCCATCATAGTTCCTGGTAAACAGTAGGAGTTGCAATAAATATGACTTCCCTATCGAATGTCATCTCAACAGTATAATTGGAAGGGGCCCACTTCCCATGCACGCCCCACATTACCCCCAATACACTCAACACATCACTGTACCCACCTGGCCAGTGGGCCCACTGTTAGAGATTTCCTTGGGGCAATGAGAACTCCAAAGGACAGGTCCAGGGAGGGAGCCACAGTGGGTGCCCCTGAGTACTCCATGGCAACGTGGAACATTGATCATTATAAGTATGGGAGGTACCAGCCTCAGGGGGCCAGTCTTAGACTTCCCCACACAGAGGAGCCTGCCAGAATGTTCTCTTTAACTAGATCATCGATAACAACTAGACACAGGTGAGTATCCCTAGCACTAGCAAATAGTGTTTGCTACTGAGGTGGCAGTGATGAGAGTGGTTTCATGGTGGAGGTGGTGGCCACGGGACAGGCGGTGATGTCACCATGGTGGCTGGGACGGGTGGGAGACATCATGGTGGGATGGTGGCCATGGGACGGGTGGGAGGAGTAGTAATGGTGATAGTCGAGACGATGGCAGTGATGGTGGTGCGGGAGGTGGCAGTGGAAGTGAGCGCCTGCCTCCCCAGAGAATAAGACTTTCAGCCCTCGGTGATCATCTCTGCTCCTTTCTTACCAGGAGGAGGACAGGCTGGGAAACCTGCACTGTGTGTCTGTCGATCTTCTGTGCATGTGCAGTGACCGATGTGGGTGTCCTGAGGTCCAGGGCTGCCAGTCAGGCTGGAGTCACAACCCTGGCACAGGACCGACTGCACTCTGCTGCCCATTCTACGGAACATGCTCCGTGGGGCCAGGACCGAGCAGGAGCCCTTGACCCGACGCTGCCGGTGCATCTTCCCCTGGTAGAAATGAGCTGATTGCTTAATCAGACAGAGTGTCTGCGGCCGAGACAGGGAGGACAGTTGGGAATTTCCCCTGATGCAGCAGCCCATATTTAATGAAAGTTACGGTGGGGAACAAAGGCCAGCACTACGGGAAATTAGAGCTGCCGTTCCCAGCGCCCCACTCCCTTGCAGTCCATGCAGGGAGGCCTCGCTGAGAAGTCTTCCTCTGCGACACCAAGAGCCTACAGCAAGGGCCATGGTACCCACAACTTCGGGTGCTCATAGTAAACGAAGAGCTGGGTGCTTGGAAAGAGCACAAAACTAGGAGTTAGGGAACCTGGGCCCCATCCAGTCTCCATGTGACCTTAGACAGGGTGTCTAACTTCATTGGACCTCTCATCTGTAAAATAAAGGGGAGACGTGGGGTGGGGGTAGAGTCACAGATGCGTTTGGATCTAACCTTCTATGCTGCTGTGAAATCAGGAAGCCCTGGCTGGAAGTCTGGCTGAGCATGTGAAAGAACACAAGGGTGATTCTGTCTCCTGATCCTTTGGGTTTGGAGTTCCGGGAGGCTGGCAGGCAGGGCCTGGCAGGATTTCACCAGCCCAAACTGAGCCCTCTTACTCCGGAGTGCAGGAGAGGAAAGTGATAGGAGGGTGAGCGCTGGCCAAGCGCAGTGGGACGGATGCCCAGGGGTTGGTCCTTCCTCCCAGAGGGTGGGAGTGGAGGCCCCTTCCCTGGGAGTTGGAGCTCTGGCAGTGGGCTGGGTGGAGACAATCAGCTGCACTCTCTCCCCAACCCTCCTTGGCCCCAGGGCCTTCTCACCCCTTGATAAGACTCGTGAAGTTTTTAGTACAGGTCCTGGGCAGGCAGTTCACAAAAGAGCCACTCCAAATGGTCAGTGAGCACATGATACAACATTTAGCTCTTCTAGTAGTCAGAGGAATGTAAATTAAATCAATAATTGTGCTCTGTTATGGCTTATGAGATTGGCCAAGACAAAAAAGTGACAAAATCCCATCACTGGCACAAGTTCAGCGGACAATCTTCAACCTGTGGGAATGTTATCGTGGGGAGATAATTAAGAATGTGTGCATCGATGCCCATAGCAGATTGCTTCTAGGAAGAAGTCACTCTGGAAGAGTGTTCTAGGATTGTGTAAGTAAATTATGACTCGTCTACGTAATACAGTGCCCGCAACCGTTACTTATGATGTTTGGTAATTATACTGGTCGAATGGAAAGAGGTTCCCAGTATGGTTATCCAACAGAGTGGCTGAGCAGATTCCTACCTGGACGATTTATGTACACGTACGCACAGAAAAAATCTAGAAAGGTATAAGCCAGTGTGTTAAACATGTATTTATGGGTCCTTTTATCTTGCTTCTTTTTGTTTATTTCTCTTCTCTCAGTGTATACACGGGCTTTGCGTAAGTGGAGTTGGGAAAACAAAAAAATATTTTTGATGACAAAAAGTGCTTCGGACAGCCTATCGCTGATCTGGATTAGGCAGTTCCCAGGAGGCCGGATCAGGGGAAGGGCCCCAAGAGATCCTCTGGCCGCAGGCCTGTTTGTTGGCAAGGGGCAAGAGATTAATCTCAATCTATCATCCGCTGTGTCACCATCTATTTTGGGAGAGTGGCAGCTCTTCACCCTCTCCAGCTCCGGTGTCAGCTGCTGGGAGAAGTCATCAGTCAAGGGGACAGAGCGGCAGCGGGCGGGGCGCTGGCCACCCTGCACGAGGAAGGAGGCATGTCCCTTTGGAGTGCGCCCCGTGGAGAAGGAAGAAATGTTTCTAAAGGGAAGGAGTGGTGGGGTCCTTCTGGCCTCGGCCGGAATGAGCTGGACCCCAGTTTGTTTCGGCGGATGGTGGATGTGGATGGGAGGGAACCCCCTAGCAAGACAGAGGTAGGAGCTCAACCTCCCATCAGCGGGGCCCTTCCGCTGTGTCGTCTCCCCAGGAGGGGGTGGGAGCTGCACCGAAACATCTCCACCCCCTCAGGACCCGGCGGCCACGGAGCACATGCTTTTGTAGGACAGCTGCGGAGAGCCAGCTGATTTACAGCCGGGGAAACAGAGGCTGAAAGCATGGGCGTTTAGCTCACCCTTGAACTCCGTTTTCGTGCAGTCCACTTGTGGGGCCTCTTGACTGTAAGCAGCAGAAGCCAACCTCTGGCTGACATAAGCGAGGAAGGGACTCACTGCAGGGATGTCGGGGAGTTCACACAATGGAAGGGAAGCCCAGGAAGCAAGCTCAGAAAAGAGTGCATTTTAAGAAGCCCCAGGGGGGTGAGAGGTGATTGCCCAGAATGAAACCTGGGAGCAGCCTCCAAATAAGGAGACACAGAGGAGGAGAAGCCAAAGGGCAGGAGAGGACTGTCCCCCATATAAGACACCTGGAGTGTGTTGCATTGTGTCCCCCCAAAGATATGTCCAAGTCCTAAAGCCTGGAACCTGCGAATGGGACCTTATTTGATGAAAGAGTCTTGGCCAATGTAGTTAAGGATCTCAAGATGAGATCATTCTGGATTTAGGATGGGCCCTAAAATCCAATGACAGGTGTTTCTTTTTTTATTTTTGTAAGGTTTATTCATTTTTTTTGAGAGCGAGTGAGAGAGAGAGAACATGTGTGCGGGAGCAGGGGAGGGGCAGAGAGAGAGGGAGACACAGAATCCAAAGCAGGGTCCAGGCTCCGAGCCGTCAGCACAGAGCCCGACGCGGGGCTCGAACTCATGAACTATGATTGTGACCTGAGCCGAAGTCAGATGCTTAACCGACTGAGCCAGGCACCCCCTGCCAGGTGTGTTTTTATGAGAGGGAGGTTTGACAGACAGAGGCAGAAGGTGGAGCAATGCCATCGTAAAGCAGGGAAGTTCTGGAGCCAGCAGAACCAGAGAAGGCCAGGACCTCTTCTCCCCTTGTGCCTTCAGAGGGAGCCTGGCCTTGTGGCTTCATTCATTTACAGACTCTGGCCTCCAGAGCTGTGAGGGAGTAAACTTGTTTGAAGACACCCAGTCTGGGGGCACCTGCACGGCTCAGTCAGTTAAGTGTTCAACTCTTGGTTTCAGCTCAGGTCATGATCTCCCGGTTCATGAGTTCAAGCCCCACAGCGGGCTCTGTGCTGACAGCTCAGAGCCTGCTTGGGATTCTGTCTCTCTGTCCCTCCTCTCCATGCTTTCTTTCTCAGAATGAATGGGTAAACTTAAAAAAAAAAAAAAAGCCACCCAGTTTGTGGTAAGTCGTCAGGGCAGCCCTAGGAGACAAATACAGCACCCAGATCCTTGAGCATGACCTTGTATGTTCTTTCCACTGAGAACCCTGGGCTGGGGCCACCTCTGGAGGTGGCATGGATTCCAAATTGGGTTTGCACTTTTACCGAGCAGCCTTGGCGTAATTATATGACCCACTGGGGCTTAGTATCCTCTGCAAGAACTTTGTGGGAGCGTTTTGAAGGCAACGGGGGGAGGGTCACAGCTGACCGCACAGACCCTGGAGTCAGACTGCCTGATGCCAAATCCTGGCTCTACTGTTTCTTAGCTGCATGACCTTAAGCAGGTAACACAACTGTTCTGTCTCCTTACCTGCGAACCAGTCATCACAGTGCTGCCCCAGAGTTTGTTTTGTGGATTAAAGCAGCGTAGACAGTGCAGAGTGCTTAGAAGAGCACCAGGCATTGGGGTTCCTCCAGGGGGTTAGCTGATCTGCCCCCACTATTTGTGGGGGCTCTTTGTTCCCACGCCATCCGTGCCTGAAGAGTGCTGAGAATTTCCAGCCTTCGAGAAGGAGAAGCATGGGAGAAACACAGCTTCTCTTTCATCGTAGGGAACCGAGAATTATCTGCTGCTGAATTTGGGGAGAAGGACTTTTGTCCTGCAGGGGAAGGGTCTGTGCTTGTCCAGCACAATCGGACATCAGGTGGGACGGTCTGTCACAGGAGATGGTTTAGGAAACTCTTCGTGGCTGTACGGCTACGCCACATTCTCCAATCCTATCTCTATTGATATATTCATTCAAAAATATGTTTTGAGAGTTCTAGTTACTGGGAATCCAGGAGGGAACAAAACCAAAAGCCTGACTTCACAGAGATGACATTGGAGTGGGGAGGGGCAGGGAAGCAGAAAATAAACAAGTATATACATACGTCATAGGTCACGTGGTGCTGAGTGCTATAGAGAAAACTAAAGCCACGTTGGGGGGCGGCTGGAGAATGATCATGGTGGGGGTGGAGTAGGGGGAGCGTCTCTGATAAAGCGCCATCTGAGCAGAGGCCCAAAGAAAGTGAAGGAGTGGGCCAGACGCAGGGAGCAGGTGCAAAGGCCCTGAGGTCACCTGTGCTTGGGGTGTTTGAGGGATGGCAGGCAAGGTGCACTGAGAAGTTTGGGGGCGTGGCAGTAAGGATCATGGCTTTCACTTTGAGACAGATGAAGAGGCTTGGGAGGGAAATGTGTCGAGCAGAAGAATGATGGGATGAGTGCTTTTCTGCAAAAGACACTTCGGGGTTGCTGAAGGGAGGATTGGAGCAGCCTGTAGAGCAAAAACATCAGGGCAGCTCCGAGGCCCCTGCAGTAACGAGACCGATCGTCTAGTCTCCTTCCTCGGGATCCCACGTCATCCACACAGTTCTAGACTCAGGGCGGGAAGGGTGTTATCCGCTGAGCCCATCAGCTGTCACGGGTGTTCTTGCAGAGGTCGTATCTGTTACACGGCTAACTACCTGTAATGAGTAGGAAGAGTTCACATCTGGGATGCATGTCATTGAAGAAGCTGGAGGAGTCATAAAAATTGGTAGCTCCCAACAGTTTTGCCACTAAGAACCTGATGGGTTAATGTTTCCAGAGCCCAGCTTTGAGAGATTTTGTCCACCAAACAAACCCCATATTTGACGGATAGCTCTGTGGCCTTGCCACAAACAAGTGAGTGGCTGCTGATTGGCTTTCTTGAGAGACCGGTCCTCCCTTACCGACCCGCAGCCCACCTTTCGGGACCCTGGCCAGGCATCACACGCTAGGATCCTTCCCACCTAGACATTTCTGACCTGTTCTGGATTTTCTTGGTTTTTGTGACATTCGTATATTGTGTGCCAGCTCGTAGCTGGGAGCTGTGGGTGCAGACATGGTAAGCACAGCCCCCCTACCCCGTGGAGGAGACATGGGGGCGGGCAGGGAGGAGAGGGGAAGGGGGAACACAGGTAGCATTCACGGCAGGCTTCCCACAGGAGGCGTTTCCTGCACTGAGTTTTGAACAGGAACTGGCAAACCTCCTCTGAAAGGGCCAGATGGTAAATATTTTAGGCCTCGCGAGACATACAGTCTCTTGTAAGTCCTCAGATTTGCCATTGTAGTGCAAAGCCGCCCTGGATGATGTGTAAACCTGTGGGCCTGGCTGTGCTCCAATACGACTTTACTCACAAACACATATGGGAGGGGCGGAAGAAGTGGGGTGTGGCCCTGGGCTGTGGTTTGCGGACCTCTGCTCTCGAAGAATAAGGAAGCGATCGCCCAGCACTTGTCCAGGAGAAATGGAGCGTGTGGAATATGGCCCTGGAGCGTGGTAGATGGTGCTTCCCAAAGGCGGCCCTGGAACCGTGGTCACATGTCCAGGCACGCACAGACCCTTCGCAAAATGAGAACAACGAGGGCGTTGCGGTGAGTTGTTCTTAAGGCTCAACGTATTTACTGCTGTTTCCTTTTATCCCACCCTTCCTAACTTCAATGGTGTACAAAGGTTTCTCTTATAAAATGTTGATGTCGGGGCGCCTGGGTGGCTCAGTCGGTTAAGCGTCTGACTTCAGCTCAGGTCATGATCTCGCGGTCCATGAGTTCAAGCCCTGCATCGGGCTCTGCGCTGACAGCTCGGAGCCTGGAGCCTGCTTCGGATTCTGTGTCTTCCTCTCTCTGCCCCTCCCCTGCCCATACTCTCTCTCTCTGTCAAAAATAAATAAACGTAAAAAATAAAATAAGATATGACAACGACGATGTTGTTGATGATGATAGTGTGTTTTTCATGTCCTCACAGGGCAGAATTATAAGCTGCCGTCCTATGTCAGTCTCTCCGTTTCTTATTATTTTTTCTTTTTACCAGCATATAAAATCCAAAAGTCTGAGGACCACAGCTCTGGACCATAGGCTCTCAAGAGATCTTTGTCACGGGCACACGGTCTTTGCCTCAACCTCTGGTCATGCCTTTCATTCCAGGGCCGCCTCTGGGACATGGGACATGGGAAAGAAGCCCACTACCCCGGGGGCACTCAGATGCTTGCACGGGGACCAGCCGGGTGACACGAATGAGTGAAGAGGCTCACGGCATGTGTCCTGTCTCATTATGGCAGCCTGACAGTTGTGTCCATATAACTATGCCGCTTGGTCTCCTGATTTAAATTGTGGTGTTTTGTTTTTTTTTTTAGATTCTTTTTTTTCTTTTAACATTTTTCTTTTTAACGTTTATTTATTTTTGAGACAGAGAGAGACAGAGCATGAACGGGGGAGGGGCAGAGAGAGAGGGAGCCACGGAATCTGAAGCAGGCTCCAGGCTCTGAGCCATCAGCCCAGAGCCCGACGTGGGGCTCGAACTCACGGACCGCGAGATCGTGACCTGAGCTAAAGTCGGACGCTTAACCGACTGAGCCACCCAGGTGCCCCTTTTTTTTAGATTCTTAAAAGACCACCACCATCGCATTGACAAGAAAAAAAAATGCAGCCTGAGTGGGGCTCATGGTTGCCATTAAAAAAATTTTTTTATAATGTTTATTTTTTGAGAGAGAGAGACAGAGCGTGAGCAGGAGAGGGGCAGAGAGAGAGAGGGAGACACAGAATCCGAAGCAGTTTCCAGACTCTGGCTGTCAGCACAGAGCCCGATGTGGGGCTCGAACTCTCGAACCGCAAGATCATGACCTGAACCGTCAGTCAGACGGTTAACTGACTGAGCCACCCAGGCGCCCTTCATAGGCTGCCATTTTTAATCTCTTAATCCAAATTCTCAATTCCTGGCAATGAGTCTGCGGTGACTGCACACACAGCCCGACATCCGCCAGGAGACAGTCCTTTGGGAAGATACCATATCTCGGGGGCTCCATCCTAGTCCTGAGGTGCATCTAACACCCACCCACACTTTCAGATTCCACCCGCGCCTCTTATGTGCAAGGCCTTTCGCATTCCGCTCTAATAATCCCTCAAACTCAAAGGTATTCACTCGTTCCATAAATATTGATGAGAACACACGAGACCTTCCAGACACCCTGTGTCTTCATTCTTCAATTTGTGAAGCCCTGCAGATTCTCCAACTGTATATTATCTTCCTTTCCGGTGGCTTCGTGTTTTTTAGTTCTGGTTCCTTTGTTGGATTATTAATGTCCTGGGGCCCGGGAACTCACTTTCTTCAGGACTACAGACAACGTAGGCAGACGGAAAAAACACGGGCTTCGGAATAAGACCGAGTGTAGCTCGAATTCTGGCTCCATCACTTAATAGAAGCATTGCCAACGATTTCTGAGCCCCGTTTCCTCAGCTATGCCCTGGGCATATTCCCGCTCACCTCCCAGAGGGAAGTCAGCGATGAATGACGTGTGTTAAGGGGTATGCTCTGTATGACACAGTAGGTGCCCAACACATGATACCCCCACACGGGCACACATGTCCTTCCGATTGAGGGCATGGGTGAGAGCTCAGGAAGGTGTAGGTGAATTATACTGAATGGGAGGTTATGCCTATTTTCTCTTTTCAGCAATCGGCCCAGTGGGTCTCCCCTGGGCTCTCCCAGCCCTACCCTCCAGTGTTGACTCCCTTGGGACTAGCCCTTTGCGCTATGGCTGCTAATCCCTGATGAAATATCACATAGAGTCTCTTTAGGAGACCATGGCCTTCATTTAAAAAGAAGGAGCAACCCAATAAGTACCTGAAAGGATGCTCAATGTCACTAGTCGTTAGAGGAATGCAGAACAAAATCACACCCACAAAAAATGAGATAAGACTTTACACCCGCTAGGATGGCCATTATTATTATTTTAATGTCACATAACAAGCGTGGGCAAGGACGTGGAGAAATGGGAACCTTCGTGCACCGCTGGTGGGAATGTAACATAGTGCCACCATTGTGGAACGCAGCATGGCGGTTCCCCGAAGAGTTAAACGTAGAATCACCATATGATCGAGCCATTCTACTTCTGAGTATATATCCCAAGGAACAGAGCAGAGACTTCCAACAGCTTTTTATATGCCGATGTTCACAGCAGAAGTATTTACAGTAGCCACAAGGTGGAAACAACCCAGTGTCCGTCAACAGATGGATGGACAAACAAATGTGGTGTATCCTTGCAATGGAAGACCGTTCTGCTTAAAAAATAAGGAAATTCTGATACGTGCTACCACATGGAGGGACCTTAAAAACCTTATGTTTGGTGAAAGAAGCCAGTCACACAAGGACAAATATCGTATGATTTCGTGTATATGAGTAGGCAAGTTCATAGAGACAGAGAGTAGGATGAGGGAGACAGGGGGAAGGGGAGAGTTATTGTTTCTTGGACACGGAGTTTGGGAGATGAGAAAGTTCTGGAAACAGAGAGTAGTGATGATTGTACAACATTGTGGGTATACGTAATGGCACTGAATTGTGTACTTATAAACAAAACGGTAAGCTTTGTGTCGTGTCGAGTTGGCCACAATGAAAAGCGCAAAGGGGAAGAAGGAGGAGGAGAGAGGGAGGAGGAGGAGGAGGAGAAGGTTGGAGCGAAGATGAAGGAGGAGAAGCCGCCATCCCCTCTGTAGACGGAGAATGATTCTGGGCGTGCAGATCGTCCGTTCTCACTGCTAAACCCCGAGCTGTTTCCGCCTCTCGGCAGCTATTCCAAGCAAGTAGAGGACAGAAGACAATTTCGTTTTAATTTCCACCTCAGACTAATATGATGAGAAAAATGTCTTCTCTCTTGTTGCTGAGGAAAAGCACAGAGAGCACTGTGATGGGCCTAGATATTTGGGCAGACATTACTGGGTGTGCCCAGGAGCGTGTTTTTGGATGAAATGAACATTTGCACCAGGAAAGTGGGTACAGCAGAGGGTCCTCCCCAAGGTGGGTGGGCCTCATCTAATCAGTTGATTAGAACAAAACCACTGGCCCTCCCCTCCTGTGAATAAGGGGGAGCTCCTCCTGCCTGATGGCCTCAAGCTGGGGCTTGAGTTCTTTCTTTCTTGCCTTCTGACTTGAACGGAAACATCGTCTCTTCCTGAATGTTGAGCCAGTATTCAGACTGGAACTACACCCTCGGTTCTCCTGGGTCTCCAGCTTCCTGGCTGTGGATTTGGGAATTTGTCACCTTCCGTAATCATGGGGCCCAATTCCTTATAATAAATCCCTTTACACACACACACACACACACACACACACCCTATTAACTGTGTCTCTGGAGAACCCTGACTAATGCAAGCACCCTCCTCAGATATCTGGAGTCAGGTGTGGGCACAACTTGAAACCTTGAAAATCTGAACAAAACTAACACTTTTTGTCAAGCACAAATGGTGGCCAGGCGCCATGTTAAGAGCTTTTCAGATATCCCTTTATTTCATGCTCATGACCATGAGCCGGGGGTCTATTCTGAGACTCACTAGAGGCTGTCCCTCCACGTCTGCATTTCAGAACCCATCTCCTGACGAGGGAGACTACTCCAGTTTGTCTAGGTCAGGGCGTGGGAACAGGAGGGTTGCTGGAGAGTTCTAGAGAGTCTCTTTAAGAGACAACCTGCCCAAAGGGAACTTGTTCTGAGTTGCTGGGTGGGACTGTGCAGCCCTGGGAGAGTGGGTGTGGCAGGGTAGTGGTCAGAGTGTGGACTTGAGCCAGACTGGCTGGGGTCACTCTCAGCTCTGTCGTTCCCTGGCTGTGTGGTCTTGGGCAAGTCACTTGATGTCTCTGTGCCTCAGTTTCATCATCTGTAAAATGAGGATAATTACAGTAGGTCGCTCATTGGGTTGGCATGAGGATTAACTAAGCTGACAGGTGTAAAACCCCAGTTGCAGCACCTAGCATACACAAAGTGCTATATCTGTGCTGGCTTTTATCTGCTCTTCTTAACTCGGACAGCTGAAGAGATGCGGGTCAGGAAAGGAGGGAGAACGTTCCAAATCAAGTAGGGACATCCCAGCGACTCCTTCCCTTCCCTCACGTGCCCATGCCCACCCGCCTTTCCACTCACCCTGTCCTGGTGACCCTTCTGTTAGACCTAAAGTCCTTGAGGCCTGAACTGTGTCTTTCTCTTCTTCCTTCTTTCCCTCCCACCTTCTCTCCTTTCCTTCCTTCCTCTTTTCCTTTCTTTCTTTCTTCTTCTTCTTCTTCTTCTTCTTCTTCTTCTTCTTCTTCTTCTTTTTGGTGTGTGCTTCACAGCCTCTAGCATAAAGCTTCGCTTGTTTTGTCTCATGCCCTAATCAAAGAAAGCCATTTAATAACTAAGCTCAGCAATGAATAATAGCCCTGCCTTAGAAGGTAACTTACTTTTCCAGGCACTTCCACCTGAAGTTCTCAACCAAAGGGACTTTAGTCCCCCCACCCAGGGGACATGTGGCACCGTTGGCAGACATTTGTGATTGTCATACTGGGTGGGGTGCTACCAGCATCTAGTGGGTAGAGGGCAGAAATGCTCATAAACGTCCTGTACCATGTGGGATAGCTCTCCTACAACAAGTGTATATATATATATATTTTTTTTTAATTTTTTAATGTTTATTTTTGAGAGAAAGAGACAGAGACAGAGACAGAGCGTGAGCAGGGGAGGGGCAGAGAGAGAGGGAGACGTAGAATCTGAAACAGGGCTCCAGGCTCTGAGCTGTCAGCATGGAGCCCATTGCGGGGCTCGAACTCACAAACCACAAGATCGTGACCTAGGCCGAAGTCCGACGCTTAACCGACGGAGCCACCCAGGTGTCCCCCAACAACAATGATCTGATGCAACATATCAATAGTGTCAAGGGTGAGAAGCTCTGGTCTAGAGTAAGATCCTGCAGGGGAGAAGACGGGACGGGACCCCCAAAATCAGATTACCTTGACTGCTGAGTTCTGCAGCCTGCCTAGAACGCGTCTCCAGAATGCTCTCTCTGGCAGCAATGCCCTGCCCCCTCTCCTGGGCCTTGTCTGCCCAGCTAACGCTCTTTGTCTGACTTTTTTTATTCCTCTGCCTTTCCTGAGCTACGAAAATCCATGAAGACAGTGTATCTTATCGTGCTAGCTCCATCAGTTGTGGTTCCAGAGTCCCTCACCCCTGGTGGGTTTGCATGTGACGTTTGGCAAACAAGCCTGTTTCTTCCAGCCGCAGAGAAATGTGAGATGACATTTTCTAAAAGGGTCACTTTGTAAAAATGCCAAGCTTAATCTCAAGGCACAAAAAACATCGTAGAAATCAGAATTGACTCAAGGAGTCTTGGCAGGCCAAGGTTGGGCTTAAACAGCAGGTGCTGTGGGCTGGTGTTGTTCTGTTGTGGTTGTTTTCCAGTGAATATGGCTTATTGAAGACAGGGACTGCTGGAAAGTTTCTCTAGATAACAGTGACCCGTTGTGGGTTTGAAGATTACAAATACGGTAAAAACCTCGATTTGCGAGCAGAATTTGTTCTGGAAACACGCTTGTAATCCAAAGCACTTGTATATCAAAACGAATTTCAAGAACCATTGGTTCAGTTGTGATCATGTGACATGATGATCATGTCCCATACGACTTGTATTGCAAGACATCGCTCGTTTATGAGGTTAAAATTTACTAGAAATGTTTGCTCGTCTTGCGGAACACTCGAACAAGTTACTCGCAATCCAGGGTCTTACTGTATTATCTTAGAGTTAGAAACTGTCTGTGTTTCATGGAGTCCATTCGCGTCTACCTTGTTTATGTTCATAACATCTTTGGCTCAGGGGAAGGGGTGTTTAGAAGAGGCAGGTCAGTGGATTTTTCCCACTTTTCCATTGAAGAAAACTGTCTACAAGGGAACCCCAATATAACTCTGTCTTCAAGTTCTCCTATTCTGTTCAATTGCATTTAAAATGCTCATAAGAAGTAAACAAAACTTTGGCTTCTGCCAAAGCATAAGAGACTCTTAAAAACTGAGAACAAACTGAGGGTTGATGGGGGGTGGGTGATGGGTATTGAGGAGGGCACCTTTTGGGATGAGCACTGGGTGTTGTATGGAAACCAATTTGACAATAAATTTCATATGTTAAAAAAAAAACAACTTTGGCTTCTTTCAGAAAAAGAAAGTCAAAAACTAGTCAAGCATACCTGGAGAAAGACACAGAGTTTTGTCCAGCTAATCCCTTGGGGATATAAGGTCGGCATTGAATCAGGGAGAGGAGGTGCTGTAAGGCTGGTTGCCAGGCAACGGCTCCCATGGGGAGGAGAGCATCAGCCCCAGTGGGTTGGCTGTACATTACAGAAAAGGTGGGCCAAGACCCAAGGAGGGAGGAAGCCTCTGTTTCTGAGCTGGGGAAGGAAAGATATGCAAATAAAGACCCAAAGGGTGGTCACTGGGTTGCCGTGCAATTAGCAAGCTGCTGTTTGCAGTACAGAAGCCAGTTAATTAGTGAGATGTGAAAAGATCATTCTGACTTTCAGACAATTCGGGAGATGGGTTGAGGGCCAGCTTTCTGAAACCTGGAGGCACTGAAAAAGAGAGGAGTTGAAGGTTTTCCTGAAAGTTGAAAGGAAGCCAAAGGTAAGTGTCCTGCAGTGTCCTCACCGCAATGGTGTCCTCACATTTCCGGGAAGGTGTGTTGCTAAAAGCAAGCTGTGAAAACTCTTGATGCTTCAGTTTTTTTCATCCATAGAACAGACATAATGGTACCACCTACCTCATGAACTTGTTGCAAGAATTAAAAGTCAGTATGTACGTAGCAGTTAGAAGAGTGTTTGCACATAGTAAGTGCAGTATGAGTCCTAGTTTCTACTGCTTTATTTTTCTCCCCTCTTCCAGATCAGAAACAGATGATCTGATCTCTTTATGGATTTTAATATTAAGCACTTTCTTGTACCTGAAGTTTGTGAAATCATGGTAGTAACTCGACTTTGTATATAGTTCATATTGTGTATCAGTCAGATTGTGTAGATTACCCTTGGTAACAAACAGTCTTTGCTGGCTGACTACTCACACGAGTCTTTATCTTTTGTTCATGCCCAGTGAGAGTTTGTAGTAGTTTTCTAGGGCTGCCACAAGAGAATACCCCAGACTGGGTGACTTAAATAAGAGAAATGTATTTTCTCACAGTTCTGGAGTCTGGAAGTCCCAGATCAAGGTGCTGGCATGGTCAGTTTCTGGTGAAGCCTCTCTTCCTGACATGTAGATGGCCACCTTTTTGCAGAGTTCTCACATGGCCTTACCTCCGTGCACATGCAGAGAGAGAGAGAGAGTGAGATCTGTGAGAGAGCGAGATCTCTTCCTCTACTTTTTTTTTTTTAATTTGCAAAAATTATTTATTTTAGAGAGAGAGCACACATGCACAAGCATGGGAGTGGGGGCAGAGGGAGAAAGAGAGAATCTTAAGCAGGCTCCACACTCAGTGCAGAGCCTGATGTGGGGCTTGATTCCACAACCTGGAGATCATGACCTGAGCCGAAATCAAGAGTTGAACATTCAACTGACTGAGCCACCCAGGTGACCCATGTCTCTTCCTCTTCTCTTTTTTTTTTTTTTTAATTTTTAATGTTTATTTATTTTTGAGAGAGAGAAACAGAGCACAAGCAATGGAGGGGCAGAGAGAGAGAGGGAGACGCAGAATCTGAAGCATAGAGACCAATGTGGAGCTTGAACTCATGTACTGTGAGATCATGACCTGAGCTGAAGTCGGACACTTAACTGACTGAGCCACCCACGTGCCCCCTGTCTCTTCCTCTTCTTATGAGGACACCAGTCCTATGAGATTAGGGCCACGCCCTTCTGATCTCATTTAACCTGAATTATCTCTCATTATTATCTCTAATTACAGACACATTGAGGGTTAGGTCTTCAACATATAAATTTCAGGGGGATACAATTCGGTCCAGGTTGGTGGTACAGGTGGGGCCTCTGTTCATCATACTCATTTGGAGACCCTGGTGAGCTGGGGGCTTCATCTTCAGCCGTGCTCACCTCTCCCACCTCAGCTCATACTAAATGCCCCTTTGCTCACTCTTCTGTCCCTGGCTACGTGGTGTTCCCCAAACACGAAACTCTTTGCCAACTTCCTGTCTCCTCTGCCTAGACTGGTCTTTCATGACTGGTTCCATCTCATTCTTTAGATCTTCACTAAAATAGTACCCTGTGAACACCCATCTAAAGACGGTCCTCTGTCCCAGACACTCATCCTTTCATGCTAGTGTGTCATCTTAACATTTATATGTTTCTTGATCTACTCACTAACTGTCTAAACCTAAGCTGCATTAGGTTTTGTTCACTGCTGTATCCCCAGGGCCAAGTATATAGTAGATACTCAATAAACATTTGTTGAATGCATGAATGAGTGTCTGCTAGAATTGATACTCTTTGAGTGTAGGGGCCTTTTTTTTTGGGGGGGGGGCCTTGTTTATCACCAATCCCTTGGCACAGGATAAAATGCTCAATAAATGTGGGTTGAATGAATAAACGAGTATCTGGAGACCCATCCTTATGGTGCTCAGATTATCATGCCTTGGGCAAGTTTTCCTTTGGGCTTACTGAATCAACAGAGGGTGTAGAATTCACCCACCTGCAATCCTCATAGCTGTCTCCCTCTCTTCCCCTGATGGCATGATGAGGATTCTTATTGTATGTGAAGTGCTTAGAACAGCGTCTGGCCCATGGTAAGTTCTAGTTAGCATTTATGGTTATTGTGTTTTTTTAATTAATTTATTTGAGAGAGAGAGAGAAGGCATGTGAGTGAGGGAGATGGGCAGAGGGAGAGAGAGAGAGAATCTTAAGCAGGCTCCATGCTCAGCACAGAGCCTGACGTGGGGCTTGATCCCTGGGATCATGACCTAAGCTGAAATCCAAAGTTGGACGCTTAACCGACTGAGCCACCCAGGCGCCCCATTCATGGTTATTGTTTTAAAGCACTTTCTCACACGTACTCAGATGCCTTGTTTTTCTGGACTGGAGGGTATGAAACTCCTTTTTAAATGAGCCAAACACTCTTCCAGTGAAATCTTAAGGGGACCCTCAATATATAACACAGAGGTTAACAAGGGCTCCTCTGGGCACAGCTGGAGTGGATGTCCCAGAAGCTCTCAAACTCCCCGGGGGAACTCACATCTTAAAGCACTCTTCAGGTGGTTGTGAAAAACACGGAGGCTTCGCAGAAGCTTCAGTACCTGCTGTTTGAAGGCCTCCTTCACATATAGCCTATTTTCCCCACTCCTGTCGCAGGAAAACCCTTCTAGGGTAGTGCTGTGCTAACCCTGTTTATGCCCTGAAGACAATGACGGAGAAGATTGGGGCAGTGACGTTGCCCACTGGAGCATATTGTATGGATGGGCACTGTCACCCCCCTTCCCCTCCCCCTGCACTGGCCCCTCCTCCACCCGCCACCCCCAAGGCCACATAGTACCCAGGTCTGGATGAAGGTCTACAGAGGCCCTGACCTTCAATCTCCCCTTCTGTCACCATCTGAGTGGTTCAAAACCTAGAGTTCCACACCTTAAGAGCAGGGCAAGGGAGACCAAGGCGTTCGGATTTTCTCATGGTGGTTACTCTGGGACTTTAAAAAACAAACAAAAAAAAAGCTTATACAATCAATCCCCTCCCCTCTTCCGTTCTGGGGGAACACTCCTGCTCTGCACTCGGTAAGCACTCGCCTTGCCAACTTCTAGGCAACCCTGCAGACCTCTCTCTCACCCCTCCCCCTGCCTCTTTCACAGGCCTTGAGGAAATCCAGTGCTCTCTGCCCCTGGGGAACAGGAGGATATTCCTGCATGAGCTGTCCGAGGCCAGCTTCAGCGAGTGTAGGTTCAGCCTGTCGCTCACGGACCTGTTCATCATCATCTTCTCGGGCGTGGCAGTGTCCATCGCTGCCATCATCTCCAGCTTCTTCCTGGCCACCGTGGTGCAGTGCTTCCAGAGATGTGCCCCCAACAAGGACACCGAAGACGAGGAGGACGAGGATGAGGACGACTGAGCCGCCCCCTCCCTTCCTGGATTGCCAGAGCCCAGGCGGGGCTCCCCTCCGAGCCTAGCGGGAAGAGGGGAAGCTGGAAGTGGGAAGCAGTCAACCCACGGTGCCCAGAGCAGCACCTGCCCCCGGCCGTGCACCTGGCCGTGCACCTGGCCACACACCCCGGGTGCCCGCTGGGACCTCCCATCTCAGAGTTTAAGACCTTAGGGGTGGACGAGCCCAGGAAGGATTCTGGAGGGACCTGCCTCTTGGCTTGAGGTTCGAGAATGGGGTAGAGAGAGGCTTCCCCGCTGACCCTGAACCCCAAGCCGGGGAGAGCAGACGCTTGCAGCTCTGACCACCGAGCTGGCTTGTGCATCTGTTCTCTGGCCTCTCTTGGGACACTGAGCAGCAGCCTCTTCGTCCCGGGATGCAGCCGCTCAGACAGGGACTCACGTCCAGGGCCCTGTCCCTGGAGTGGACTTCTGCCGTACAGGGCTTCGGCAGCCTCTAGAGGTCCACAGGACGGATCCCCATTTGGCTAAAGTGGCACCGAGGGAAAAGCTAAGATCTGGCCAAAGGGCGTTTGTTGCTGTAATTTGGTGAGCAGGTGAGGAAGACTTTTCCTGACAGAGCTCACACCCTGTCCTCAGCCCGAGAGGAAGCAACTTGTAGAGGAAGGAGGGTCCGTCTTGTATACAGTCTCCATGGCCTCTGTGCCCCATCACTCCTTCCCCTGAAACACAGCCACTTGTCTCCCTTCCCTGGCCCCTTCCCCAGCCCCCCCACCACTGGAATCCCTCCTCAGCCAGCTAATGCCTGGCTGGTCTCTGTGCTGGCACGGGTCCAGACTTGTCACCTCCAGAACTTGTGGTAAACTTTCCCCCGAGGCCAGGATTCCAAAAAGCAGGTTGTGCTGGACCAAGAAAATGCTAAAAAAACAAAACAAACAAACAAACAAACAAAAAAAAAAAAAACACCAGAGATTTGGCCTCTGAGAAACCTCCATCAGTGGCCTTAGGGTGTGTGTTACATTTCCTTGGAGCATAGTTTGTGACAGGCCGTGTTTTCCTGGATGTGGAAGACGGTGCTTGGTTCAGAGATAATATGAAGCCACATCATGTGCCTGGCGGGTTAATGTAGGGCGACGGTGTCAGCAGCATTGGACTCTGCTGGGGACTGAGACTTTGAGGGAGCCTGAGAGAAGCCCTGGGTGTTTCTGGGAACCACCTCTCCACTGTTTCTCCTAATATATTCCTTATGTGCTCTTCCTCCATTGCTCCCTCCCATCTCTGCCTCCACAAAGACCCACTGTCACTTGCTAAGGGCCAGGCACTGGTCTGGGCAGCGTGGGTGTGTGCTAAGAAGACAGGGCCCCTGCTCGCTTGGCCTCTTTGTTTTTAAGTTTATTTATTTATTTTGAGAGAGAGATGAGGAGGGGCAGAGAGAGAGGGAGAGAGAGAATCCCAAGTAGGCTCTGTGCTCTCAGGGCAGAGCCCGATTCAGGGCTCGATCCTGCAAACTGCCAGATCACGACCTGAGCCAAAACCGAGAGTTGGATGCTCAACTGACTGAGCCACCCAGGCGCCCCTCTCTTGGCCTCTGTTCTTGCGGGGGAAACATAAAACAAGCAGGTAGACAGAACTGTAATTAAGGTGGTGATAGGCACCGTGAAAGAAAGAAATGAGGTCCTGCAACAGAGTAATGGTAGAAGCTATACAAGAATGGGTAAATGGGTATATTAGCCAGGGCTCTCCAGAGAAACAGAACCCACAGGGGATATGTATTCTATATATCTATTATTGTTTGTCCATCCACTCATCCATCCATTCAACCATCCATCCATCCATCCATCCATCCATCCATCTAGATTATAAGGAATTGACTCACATTATATGGAAGTTGCAAAGTCCCAGTATCTACTGCTGGCCAGCTGGAGACCCAAGGGAAAACAGTGGTGTAGTTCCAGTCTGAGTCCAAAGGCCTGAGAACTGACAGAGCCACTGGTCTCTGTTCTAGTCCAAGGTCAGGAGAGGACTCAGCTCAAGCAGTCAGGCAGACAGAGAAAGCTGGGGCTTGGGGCGGGGGGGATAATTCTCCCTTCCTTCACCTTTTTGTTCTATTCAGACCCCCAATGGATTGGATGCTGCCCGCCCACACTGGGGATGACATTGTGCTTTACAGTGTCTACAGATAAAATGCTATTCTCATCCAGAGACATCCTTAAGGTCATACCCTTAATAATGTTTCACCACATATCCAGGCACCCCAGACCCAGGCAAGTTGATGCATGAAACTAACCCTCACATCAGGGAAGGTCTCATTGGGTAGCTTCAAGCTGAATCCTGCCTCCTTCCCTCCCTCTCTTCTCTTCTTCTACTCTCTCTACTCCTCTTCCCCCTTCCCCCTGGAGGAGACTCGGGCCCCTGTCTGGCCCCCAGCATTGTTGGCCCCAGGGGAGACCACTAGCTCAGGAGCTGTCTTGTCACAGAGTCACTGGGCAGGCGGGCAGCATCTTTCACACGCTCCGTTGCACCCCAGCGCCAGAAGGAGCCACCTCTGTGGGCTCCCCCTCAGCCCAGGTACCACTTCCCTGGAGAAAACTGTATGAGCAGCCTGAAGGCGATCATCATGAACGTTAGGTGCTGCGTGAATTCCAGGTTCCAGCCGTCATGTGCACCTTCCTGTGAATGAAGGCTCACGGAGAAGGTGCTCAGTCAGGGGAGGGGATTCTACTGACACCGGGCTACCTGAGAACAGGGAAAAGACCATGGCAGAGGTGTGTGTCACAGGCTCGGAGGCTGAGAGTGTGAGGCACAAAACAGTCTAACGTCAGCACCTCCCCAGCCTGGCCGCGGACTCACTGAGATTTGTGTGGGGTCAGAATTGCTGTCTGTTGTCACAGGGTCCGGTCCCCACCCCCGGGAGCACCCTACCAGGGACACCGCTAAAGGCCCTGGATCCAACTGGGCCCCTGCCAAAGTTACAACTTGTTTCTCCCAGAATCCTGGGGAATTGGTGCCCCGGGCTGCGAAATTAGTACCACGGCCTTGGTCTGATGGGTTCCAGGGGGACTTAATGAGTCTTAATGAAACTTAATGAGTCTATTTCACCCCTCGTGGCCAACAGAGTCAGCTGTTTCCTTAGAAGGCACAAGCCCTGCATGGCACAGGGGCCCGTGGTTATTTCGTGAATGAACGAGTGAGTGGGGGAGGGACAGCCAGGGGCTCGCTGGGCACAGATCAGCCCCCACTTCTGCTGGCTGCACCCCAGAGTTTTGGAAGGAACATGACTCTGGGGAAGAAGGGCTTTAAAATATTACCAGCTGAAACCATCACTGCCCGGACATGAAGCCTGTGAAATGCTCAGGACGTTGGGGACGGGAGGGACATCCAAGCCCAAGAAAATATATACTGACCGGGCGCCCCGGCTCCACTGGGAAAATGCCTTTCAAGAAGTGACAGTGGCACAAGCAAGAGGCAGTGACTCAGTGATCTCTGGCTGGCTGTGGGGTCTCAGGTTATAACTAACAGCAACAAGGACAAGGCTACATACCGACTGAGGGCCTCCTGCACCAGAAATACCCCCTGTCAGATCACCACCAGTGTCACTGTGTCTCAGATGTCACCTCCTCAGAGTAGCACAGTACCTCGTGCTACTTTCTGCACAGCACGTACCCATGATGTGACATTGTTCCACCTGTTTATGTGGTTATAGTCTACCTCTCTGGACTGGAACAGGAGCTCCCCAAGAGCCGGGATTCGGGCTGTGCGTGTCCCCAGAGCCGTGCCTGGCACACAGCGGTGGCACAACCAATATGCATGTTGATTAAAAGACCAAACAAAAGAATTCCATGCACCATACCAGGAACACCACCAACATAAGCTCTTTTCAAACCTCTTTATAACTCCGGGGGAGAGCTGCTACTATCCCAAGTTTATAGATGAGGGAAACTGAGGCTCAGAGAAGGTGGGTAGGTGACAGGACCTGGCAGAGCTAGACCAGATTCACATTTGGGCTTGGAGGCCTGTGCTCCTGGTTACGATCATAGTTCGTGTGCATTGAGGACACTCTATGCCAGATGCTGGACGAGGCCCATTAGGTGACTCACAACCCCTGTAAGGCAGTGTATTCATCCGGGTTTCCCCAAGAAATAGAACCAATAGGATGCGTATAGACAGAGAAAGAGATTTATTCTAAGGAATTGGTCCGTGTGACGGTGGAGGCTCACAAGTGCAAAATCTATGGAGCAGGCTGGCAGGCTGGAGACCCAGGGAAGAGCCAGTCTTGCAGTTCAAGTTTGGACACCGTCCCCTGTATAATCCCCTTTTAGCTCCACTTAATGGAACTGAGTCCACGAGGCCACATCTTGACTGGGCGATTTGCTTTCCCCAGAGTCTACCGGTTTAAATAATCTCAGCTAAAAACACCCTTGTAGAAACATCCAGCGTAACGCTTGACCGCACATCTGAGCACCAGCCAACTTGACCCAGGAAGCAAACCATCACACACAGGTACCATTATCACTTCCCCTTTTACAGACCCATCGCCTCTGGGTGGCCGTTGAGAGAACTGGTTTGGGCCTGGGAGTAACCGGCCTGGCAGCTGGCAGGACACAGCCCGTGAGGGAGTGGAGTTTGGCCACAGGGCGCCAACCACCGCTCACTCTCTCTCCACCCAACTGCATGCCCTTCTCAGGCCAGTGGGAGCGGGCTTGACGGGGACAGCCCGGGTGGCGCTCTTCTCGGAGCGGTGTGCTGGGCTCCAGAAAGAGTAGCTGCCCTTGCTGGGTGCAGCCAGGATGAATTTATTTGGAGTCTCGAATCTAACGTCTCAGACCCCTTCCGGAGAGTCAAAACCACCAAGACATCTTGTCTCATTGTCTTGCTCTCCTTGATGTCTGATGACCAGGATTCTGGCAGGCATCACAGATGAATTCACCTTATGATGATGACAGCGGGTACCCCCAGTACAGCCCTTGACCCCAGGCCTGGGGCCCCAGCGCTTTAGAGGGTCCTATCCCCGCCTTACTCTGAGCTCTTCCCCCTGGAGTGAAGGATCTGTAGGGGACAGGGTACATACTCACTCAAAACCAATGCCCTCTTCTAGAACATTCTCTGGAAACACAGGACCCCAGAATTCCCCGCACAAACGGTGTCAAATGATCTGCACCCACCATCCCTCTGCCAGGATGGACCGAGTGGCCAGGCAGTAGAGGTTGGCAGGGTGTGTGAACAGAGGTTGGCTGTGCAAGCTGGAGTGTCCATGTAAGTGTGCACAAGACCCCTGGAGGCACAGGATAGAAGAGAATGGGGGAGGTCTTAGATAGCTCAGCTCTCCCCACATGCCACATTCTGGTGCAGATTTCTAGGAATGCAAGAATCATTTGAAGCCGGTTTTCCAAGCATTAAGAAGGTAATTCTGCCAAGGTAGCTGGGTGGAACATTTCTCTATCAGTTCATCTTCATTTATGACGTACAACGGTTCCGATGTGGGTATGTGAAGGGTATTTTTACTCTTGTCCTGGCTTCATGGATTCTTACAGGGGGGCCTGGGTACCACAGCAGCAACCAAAGGGCAGCCACAAGCCCCGGTTGTGGCCCTAGGGGCCAACACTGCTTCTGCTCTGCAGAGCTGACCCACACCAGCCTTTGTATAGAAAGCATGAAAAATGCACGCACACCAGTTGCGTTCACCACCCACAGAGAAGGTTTGCTTTGAACGTCCATGCTTCAGCCACCCCCTTCTCCCCCTCCTCCTCTTCCTTCCCCCCACTCCCCGCCATGTCCCTATAGGCTCAGATGGCCAAAGTTACAGACACGAATTCTAGGTTCCAACAGCGGCTGGGGGCGGGTGTTTTTTTTCTAACGCTATTAAATTTAACTGGACCCCGGAGCATATCAAGTCTCTAAGTCTCCTTAACATCCCGCCACCACCAGCTGAGCCAGCCACCAGCCCTGGGCCTTGGCCATAAACTCCTTTTTAGTGGCTCCCAGTAGCCTTGAGGGTTAAGTAATTTATTATTTGCAAAAATGGTCTATTGAACCCTGTATGGTAAAACCACCCCAAAGCAGACCCCTGTGGGTTTCATGTGCCTGCAGTCAACAAGGTAGCTTTGTTCTTTAAGACTCCAGGCTAATGAACACACATCCAAACTTGAAATTGTTTTTCCACGGAAAAGACTTTTTAAAAATGAAAAAGAACACTTTTCTGCTATTTGCAAATGCGATCCATTTTCGGAAAACACACCTTTCCAGGGTGCGAGTTGTTGTATTTTGGCCTTGGCAAAAAATACGACGTGTTTTTTGGTAAAACCTCATACCTGTGTTTGGGACCGTTCATTAAGAACTCATTTGCTGTCTGGAGTTTTGCTGATATCTAAGCTAAGGATTGGTTTTCCAAGAATCATTCTTTTAGGGTGTGCTACTCAGTATGATACCACCATCCCCATCCAAGCCTCTAACTGAATAATCAGAGTGAAGTAACCATAGGTCTACCAGTCTCCAAAAGAGCCCTTGGGCGTGGAAGGTTAGCTCTCCAATGGAGTGCCTGTCTGCTTCGTCCTTGTAGCCAAGTGCCCTTGGCCATGCCACGGACCCTCTTGAGCCACAACAATGAAACAATGGGAGGGACGGCCCACCCAGCACCTGGCACACAGGTCCGCCCCCACTCCTTCAGAATCCCAGTGGTGTCTCCTTGAGCGCTCACAGGTGCACAGTAGAGGGGACCGTCTCAAGAGAACCAGAGAATCATAGCCAGGATCCCAGCATTAGATAACAGGAGCCAAAGGCGAGCAATCTGAAGACCTTGGACACATAATGAAGGAACTCAGTTGTCCTTGTCACCATTTTATAATCAGTCCCCAGCCCCACTGCTAGTGGCCTGGCTGCCCTCGATGCGTTTTGGTGCTCACGGAGTCTGCATAAATGTCAGAGGCGGCTCTTACGTGTGAAACCTGAGCATCCCCGGGGGTCCACTCGCCAGAATACAAATGGCACCACGTGAAGATTCGTTCAAATTGTGCTGTCGTGCTGGATCCCTGCCTGACTGCAAGTCCGTGAAAGTATTGCCTTGCCCACTCCTCGCCCCACAGACTCTAATTATTTCTGGGGATGGAGAGTCTGTCTCAGGCTTAAAACCCACCCTGAACTGGCGTCCACCAAGCATCCATCGTGTCTGCTGAAGGTTTACCTTTGTCCTGGACAGTGTGGCCTCCATGAGCCCTGCTGGGGCTCCTTGGGGGACCCTTACCCCATGATTGGTGCCCTGCCCACGTGTTTAGTCCCACACCACCATCCCTGGAGGTGCTGTCATGGGCCACCTTCCTTTCAACCCTCACTCACCCCACAGAGCCTCAGTGTGTTTCTCATGGAAATGGGGACAATGCCCCCTCCATGGGGTCAGACTAGTCTCTAGGCTAGGCTTAGAAGCAGACCTTTTAAGATCCTTCTAATTTCTCCATTTCTTGGGCTTCCTCCCTGAACACCAAAATCTCCCTCTCATCAGGCCCTCCTCCACTCAGGTTTATGGACATGAACAAATAGATTTCCCAGGCAGGGACACCACCATCCATAGCCATGGCAACAAGCCAGCTTCGGTGGCAACAAGCCAGATGAGGCTCAGGTGGGACAGGAAGGGATAGGGACATTGGTGACATTCAGCACCTCCATTCCTTCCTGATTGGTAGGGGAGGTTGCAGGGATCTGCTGAGATGGGGAAAGCCATGGGCTCTCCACACCCTTGCAAAGCTGCCTGGGAACACAAGAAATACAGGGCAAGATGTTCCCACCACAGGGCTCCAAGCTGGCACCATGGACGTCTCCCCCAGCCCCATGGAGCCCTTTGCCCCCAAAGATTCCCGTGGTAGTGTAAACTCCATGAGGTCAGACGCAACAGGTCCCCATCACTAAACACCTTGAGCAGGCCTGGCAGAAAGGAGCCCTCCACTGTCACATGAATGAGGAACACACACTCTTCTCCATCTGAAGAAGCCACACTAGGAGCTTCCCTTAAGGAAGTACAAGGGGGTAAGGAGGCAGAGCAGAGTCCCAGTTGGAGTCCAACGCAGCCTATTACACTTGACCCACAGCAACCAAGATGGTTCCAACAGAGTATTTGGGAGTGGTAATACTGGAGCGTCGAAACAGAGTAATAAAATATTCTGGTATGTGAATTGTACTCACATTCCACCTGACTCTTTGCAGGGTGACTGAGCTGGGCCTCTGTTCGTGCAGCTGACCCTTGGTCTGTGTGACACTGCTGTGAGTGGTCCCAGCCTTTGCCAGCCTGCTCCTGTCCCCAGTGCTCAAGCCTGCAGCCCTAGGGCATGCAAGCCTTGCTTGCTCCAGCCTGAGAGCCCTTGCAACTGGCTGTCCCCTCCACTTGGGATGCTCTTCCTCCACATCTTTGCTCCTTCCTTCTGGTCACAGCCCAAAGATCACCTTCTCAGTGAGGCCTTCCCCGCCCATCTCAGCTAAAGAACCGTCCCCTGCCCACCTCTAATGCACCTCACTCTGTTTCCTTCTCTCCAGAGCGCTCATTGCTGTGTGGGCGTCTTGGGTTTTGTTTCCTTGTTTGTTTGCTCTGTCTCCTCCTCTCTTGATGGTAAACTGCAAGAGCAAGGTCGATCCTTGTCTTGTTTATCCTGTAGGACCAGAGCCCGGATTTGTCATGGGCTCCACAGAGCCTCAGTGGTAACTATTTGTGAAGTGGTTGGATGGGTGGGTGGATGGGTAGATAGATGGACAGATAGATGGATGAATTGGTGGATGGACGGGTAGGCAGGTGGATGGATGGATGGATAGATGGGTGGATGGATACCTGGATGGATGGATGGATGGATGGATGGATGGGTAGATGGATGGTTGGGCATGTAGATGAATGGATGGGTGGATAGAAAAGTTTCTACCCTTTCCAAGGACTTGAAAGCCACACATAATGTGCTAGGAATACAACCAAGAAAGGATTGACAAGACATACTGAGTGTGTTAAAGGAGAATGCCTCTTCACCTTGAGGGGGGCAGAGTTCCGAGCCCAGGGCTATAACCACATCGGGGACCACTTGTTGTGTTTCCCTCCTTAGCAGTTGCCCACCTTTGCTGTAGCTCAGGAACCTTCCCCTCTGCCCCAGTGCGGGCTGCTGATTACGGATACAACCCCCAGACTTTGCACCTCGCCTTTTGTCTGAGCCCCAGGAAAACAAGCCCTGGTCAGACTGTCAGATTGCCGAGTCCTGTTAGGCTATGGGGCCACCTCCTCCCCCCTCCTCTCCTCCCCGAGCCCTCCTCCCCCTTACTCTCCTCTCCTTGGCCCTGCCAGCCTTGGCATCAGCGGCGGGGTACTGAGTGATCTCCATCCGTGACCATCTGACCCCTAATTACTTCCGTTAATTACTTGGACAGGCTTTCCCTGCAAGAAAGGCTTAAAACCCAGCGATGGCGACGGGGGAATGTTCTTCACCTGTCCTTGTCCACCACCTGCCTCTAGAGGGAGGAGACTGTGCACCAGTCAGGTTATTCGATTTTTCCAACCATTTGCTCACAGTGGAGGTCAGTCTGTCCCTTTAATGCGCTCCCTCTAAAAGCTTATTCTCTTGCTAATCCTGAATCTTCTAAAGTGCCTGATTGCTTGCTGGGAGAAATAAGTGTGAGGGCAAGAGAGAGGTGGGGGGAGAGCTCTCTTCAGCGTGGGATTAAGTGCCGGGATGATTTCTGGTCCCCACTCTGACTCCCTCGCCCGGAGCCCCCCAGCCCACACAGCACAGAAGCCCAAGCAAGGTGTAGATGCCCCTCAAACCGGTTTGGGGAGGTTGTGTGGGTCCACACTTCCTCCTCATTCTCCCCCACCCTGCATCAATCCTCCTCGTCTAGATGCTTCTCACTTGGGACTGGCTCATTCACTCATTCATGCATTCACTCAGTATCTGAGTGTTGACGTGGATCCAGGCACCGTCCTCTACCAGCAAACAGAACAAACACGGTCTCTGACTTCAAGCACTGTCGTAGCAGAGAAAACAAGTAAAGCAATGATCACGATAGAGGTAACGCGTTACCCTGCCAGGAAGTGCAGGTACCCGAAGAGCCCAGGGCAGGGGCCAGCCCAGGGTGAGGGACCAGGAGAAGGGTCCGCGGCTAGAGCTAAGGACTGTG
Organism: Acinonyx jubatus; assembly: GCF_027475565.1. Taxonomy (NCBI): domain Eukaryota; kingdom Metazoa; phylum Chordata; class Mammalia; order Carnivora; family Felidae; genus Acinonyx; species Acinonyx jubatus. The sequence continues at coordinate 9,425,731 of NC_069381.1, read as the reverse complement.
CCCAAACTCCTGCTCTAGGACATGAGCGACTTCCAGCAGGCCTTCTAACAGCGTATGGCTGTGTCCCTAGGAGGACCCCAGCCCCCTATCAAGTGCCTGCCTGAGGAAGCTTATCAGAATTCACTGTGCTAGCCAACACAGGACAATGCGCCCAACTTCCCTCTCTTAGAGCATTTACTCAAAAGGGCTTTCAGTTAAGGGTGCTTCCTCTGTCCCTTTGAGATTATGCATCTGTCCTATAACTCAGGAGTTTTTCTCTGGGGCCTGGGAGCCATTCCTTTGAAATGTAACCATTAGGAAGGGAGGGCCCCGGCTCCCAGTCCCTGTGCAGGGAGCACAGGATCCTCACTTCTGTAACTGCCAAGCTGGCAAACGCAGCTGGCCTCATCTCAGGTGCACTGACCACCCTTTGTAGTTTTTTCTGAGCAGCCCCCCACCCCGGTCACCTCCTTCCCCACTGTCCCTTTAAAATGCAGTCAACTCTGGCAGGTCAGAAGAAAACTCCACCCTCCCCTACCGTCAGGCCTCACTGAATAGAATAAAACGTTTTCACCCCTTTAACTAGGGTCCAGCTGTATTTATCTTTGACACCGTGGAGGGGAGGTTTAATCTGAAACTAGAAAGCTGAGCAGTAGTTAGCGAAGCTGAGGGGGTGGGTCTAGGGCAAGGAGGTGGGGGAGAATGTTCTAGGCAGAGAAAAAGGGAGAAATCAGAAGAGGCTTAGGGGGCTGGAGATGGGAGGGGTGAGGTCTTTGGTGCCTGGCCTGGCCCTGGGAGAGCCTGGGGGCACTGCCTGAGGCTGCATACACCCCACCTCCTTCCCTCTCCCAGTGAGCTTGGCCCAGCCCGCCCTGCTGCAGCCCCAATGGCTTCCTTCTTATTAAAAACAAAACCTGAGGGGTGCCTGGGTGGCTCAGTCCGTTAAACCTCCGACTCTTGATACCAGCTCAAGTCATGATCACAGGGTCGTGGGATCGAGCCCTGAGTTGGGCTCTGAGCTCACAGTACAGACCCTGCTTGGGATTCTCTCCCTCTCTCTCTCTCTCTCTGTCTCTGTCTCTCTCTCTCTGCTTCTTCTCTGCTCATGCACATTCTATCTCTGTATTTCAAAATAAATAAACTTGTAAAAACTAAAGTAAATAAAATAAAATACATTTTAAAAATATTTAAAAACCCGAGGCACCTGGGTGGCTCAGTGGGTTAAGTGTCTGACTTCAGCTTGGGTCCTGATCTCATAGTTGGTGAGTTCAAGCCTTGTGTCGAGCTCTGTGCTGACAGCTCAGAGCCTGAGGATTCTGTGTCTTCCTCTCTTTCTGCCCGTCTCCCGTTGGCGTACGTCTTTCGCTCTCTCTCAAAAATAAATAAACATTAACTAACTAACTAAATAAATACATTTAAAAAAACACAGAAATCGAGATAGGACATACCATCCAGTCCCCCTTTGAAGTGGACAGTCAGTGGTTTGAGTGCACTTGCAATGTGGTACAGGGGTTACTACTCTCTAATTCTGGAACATTCCAGCACACAGAAAGAAGCCCCATACCTATGAGCAGCCACTCCCATTTGCCCTCCCTCACCCCTGGAACCACTCATCTACTTCCCGTGTCTGTGGATTAGCCCATTCTGGACGTTTCATGTAATGGAATCACGCAAATGTGGCCTCTGGTATCTGGCTTCTGTCGCTCAGCATCCTGTTTTCGAGGGTCACCCCTGTTGTGGCATGGGTTTGTATCAGTGCTCCCTTTTCTTTCTTTCTTTTTTTTTTAATTTTTTAATGTTTATTTATTTTGAAGGAGAGAGAGACAGAGTGTGAGTGGGGAGGGGCAGAGACAGAGAGAGGGAGACACAGAATCCGAAGCAGGCTCCAGGCTCCGAGCTGTCAGCACAGAGCCCGATGCGGGGCTTGAACTCATGAGCCATGAGATCATGACCTGAGCTGAAGTCAGACGCTTGACCAACTGAGCCACGCAGGCGCCCCTGGGTGCTCCTTTTTCGTGGCTGGATAATATTCCACCGGGGGGCTGGCTCATCCATTCATCGGGGGACAGACGTTGGGATTGCTTCCCTCTTTGGGTACCGTGGATAATGCTGCTGTGAACACTCATGTGCACAGGTGGGGTTTAGGGGTTTTTTAGTGGACAAATGTTTTCGATTCTTTGGGGTGTACACATGGAGGTGCAATGGCGGGTCACATGGTAACTCTTTAACTTTTTGAGGACCTGCCTGTTCTCCGAAGTGACTGCACCACTTTCCATCCCCCTAGCGACGTACCAGGGTTCCAATTTCTCCACGTCCTTGACGACGCTTGTTATTGCCTGTCTTTTTGCGTATAGCCATCCCCATGGGCATGAAGTGGCACACAGCTTCTCTTCCCGTCCCTCCGGTCCCCGCTGTCTACATCTGGCTTTGCGTGCAGAGCGGCACCGTGTGCTGCTGAGAGACCCTCACTAGTCGGTGAGAACACGGCAAACCCAGGGGCTCCGACGTTTCTACCCTTCACCCTGCTCTTTTCTGCATCGCCAGGGAGAAACCCCTTCACCGGGGCAGGTAGCTGACGGCGGCTCATGTCCCAGGTTCCTCCCCATAAAAAGTGCTCAGAGAGGCTGAGCTGGAGAACCTTCCAGCCACAGCATTTTCTGTCCTCATCATCACAGCCCGTCTTTGGGTGCAGAGCGTGGTCCTAAACCGCGCTCTGAACTGAACCACACTCTGAAAGGGAGGTCAGCGCCCTGGGGAGAGGAAGCAATGCTCTCAGAGCACTTGCTCTGACCCAAGCCGGGTGCAGGTGGACTGTGTCCAGGAGGGCAGGGCTGGGGGCAGGGAGCAGGCTGGTGCGGCCAAGGGTCCTGTGAAAGGGAGGCTGTCCAGACTCTGAAGGGCTCTTCCTTCCCTGCGGCTCTCTGCTCTCGGCAGATGGCATCACCTTTTGCTGGGATGCAGCTCCACTTTGGGAGCGGGAGCCAATGTTCGCTCAAAATCACAATCCCTGACTTAGAAAGATGTACATTTGCCTCCCAACAGGGCAGCTGAGTCACTTGATAAAGGCAGATTGGCCTTCACTGAAACGTCTGGGGCAGGGGTGTGGGGCATGCATGCGTGTCTCTGGAAGCCCAAGCGGCTGGGATGCAGTTTCCGGTTAGGCTTTGCCCCTCCTGGCACTCCCGCAGGGACTGCGTCTGACAGAAGGTTAGGAACCTTCTGTTCCTTCTGGAACCTTCTGGACCCTTCTCTGGCATTTGGCCTTGGGTGGTTGAAGCCACCACCCGGGAGTTGCCCTGCCCTCCCCGAAGTGGTGTGCTGGGACAACGGCTCACAGAAAAACGTTCCTGAGTGGAGCATTGGCCAATTCCTGGGGTGTAAATATAACCGGCCCCCTGGGTGGATTTCAAGCCACCAAGGTGATGTCACTGAACTCGGAGCTGGGAAGAGATGCATAGAGTTGGTCTCAACCACTGATGGGAGCAGGCAACAACACACCACTGGCCCTGCCCAGAATCCCCCATTCCCCCAGTGACTGATGGGGGAGGTATCAGGGATTCCAAACCGCTCTCCTTTGTCCCAAGGTGGGACAGGCCCTGGGAGGCCAGTCATGCTCTGGGGGTCCCTGCAGGACCAGCCAAAGCCAGCCTTCTGAAACCAGCCTCATACCGTTTCTTCCCCTGGTTTCTTCTGTTTCCTTCACTCCTTGGTGGTGTCTTCCGAGGACTCTCACTCACTCAATCACACGTGCCGCAGATCCTTGGTCTCGGCCTCGGCTTCCGTCAGACACGACCCAGGACAGGCCTCTCTGCCAAGTGGTGCACATGGGTTTTCTGACAGTGGCGGGAGGGAGGGCGTGACCGTCCCCCTGACTTTCGCAGGTAGTCAGAATAGCCTGCACCAGGAAGCAGGAAATTGGCCCCCGACTCCACCACCCATCGGGGCCAAGGCCCTTCTGCTTGGTCTACCCCACATCGGACAAGGAGAAGCGTGGGTGTGGACCCCATCACCTCTGGAAGATTTGGAAACTTTGGTCAGGCCCCATTCCTGGAATCTCTGGTTCATTGTGCCCAGGTTGGGATGCTTCTTATTTAAAAATGCCTCAGGGACATCTGTTGACCAGGTGAGCACGGAAATCATGGTTCGAGGGCAAATTTCTCAGCCTCTGCACTATTGACATTTGGACCCAATCATTGTCTGTCAAGGGGGCCGTCCTGTGCATTAGGCCGCTGAGTGACAGCCCTGGTCTCCACCCCCAGATGCCCGTAAACCCTTCCCTGGTTGGGACAATCAGAAATATCTCCAGACTCTGCCAAATGTCTCCTGGTAGGCAACATCACCCCCTCCCCGCTCCCTGGTTCAAGATCTATGCCCATGAACCTTGAAATGTCACGGCCATCCATCAAACCATGGATTGGACTCCACACAAACCCTTTTATACTTTAAAAAAGCCTTTTGCATGATATTTTCCAGTTATACTTGCATACAGTGTCTAAATATACTTCCTCTTTTTTTAAACTTTATTGTTATTATTACCATTATTCTGATTTTAAGTGAGGGGAAGGAAAGCTACTCCCAATTCTAATTCTATCTCTGCGGACACATTCATTTTGCTTTGCCCCACCCCGCTTCATAACCGTGTCCCCTCTCCACCACTATCTTTTTTTTTTAGTTTATTTATTTATTTTGAGATGGGGAGGACATAGAGAAAAGGAAAGAGAATCCCAAACAGGGTCTGTGCTCTCAGTGCAGACCCTGACATGGGGCTCAAACCCACACATTGCAAGATCTTGACCTGAGCAGAAACCAAGACTCGGATGCTAAATTCACTAAGCCACCCAGGCAGCACCCCCCCCCCCCCCGCCCCCAGCTATCTTTAAATAGAAGCAGTCCCTTCTGAGTCCCTCTGTCGCTGCTGCTGTCAACAGAAGCTCCTGGAAGATCTAGGGAGATTCTGGGACCTAGGAGGGACTGAAGGGCTTGGGAAACCAGCAGAAAGTAGGAATGTTGGCCGGGGGTGGGGATGGGGAGGCAAGCCACTGCCCCTGGGAGAGGGGTTCATAACCAAACCACGTCAGGGGCACAGCATTTTTCTTAGCTCCCAGCTGAGTGGTGGGGTCCAGAGGGTCCTTCTAAAGGGGAGCAGAGCGGGTGAAACCCCAGAGATAGGAATATTCAGCAGCCCTCAAAAGATGGTCCTTTGTAAGCAGTAACTTTACATCCCAATAGAGCCCTTGACAGCCAGACAGAGTAGTTTGGGCCCACCATGTTGTGACCTAGGGAGCCACTGAAAGTTCTTGAGCAAGGGCGTGGTGGCACCGGTAATATTCCACAACACAGGAAAGATCCTGACAATTGCTAAACCTCCAGGCTTTCTGATGTCTCTCTAGCTTACAGCAAGCCATCCGACAATAATGGGGCGGGTGGGGGGATGCTCTTGGCAATGGGGGTGCTGAGGGAGCAGGTGGCTCGTCTAGCAGATCTAGCAGACGGGTACTACTAGCACTGATGGGCCCTCATGGTCAGGGCCTGTCTGGACTATGGCGGGCTGGCCGGCCATCGCTGTAAGCCGCACCAGCTTTGTAAGCCAGGCTCCGACATTGAACTTCAGCTTCCAAGCGCTCTGATATATGGGGCCCAGGGATTTTCTCTTGTGTAAGAGGAGGATTTTCTCAGATTAACCAAAAGGAGACAGGCATACATAAGGCTCTGGATGAGGCTTTGGGAAGGAAATCTCAGCCTTTCTCTGGGCATATTCTTAATTTTACTGAATCCTCGTGAGTGACGGTGATGCTTCTTCAAACCATCTTGGGATGAAAGACGGAACAAAGAATATGATCATAAGTCCTTCCCGTTGCTCTCTCTTTTCTTTTCTCATAACCTGCGTCTCTAAATCCAAGTAAATATGGTCCTCCCAGGAGGGGTTTATACAAGTCCACAGCCTTTGGCTGGCAGATTGCTTTTTTAAAATCAGTTACTCAAAAAGGTAGTTGAAACTGTCATTTTCAAACCCTGAGGTGGCATCCAATTCGAAAGTGTTATGCAGACTGCACCTTCCCCATCGCTGGGGGAGTGGACCCACATCCCATAGTTTGGGCGGATTCCCACCCTGTCCCAGCATGACACAGCAGCCCAAGAATGCATACGGGGGTGATGAAAATGTTTGGGGACTTGAAAGAAGTGATGGTCGTGCAGACTGTGAATGTACTAAATGCCACTGGATTATGTACTTTTTTTTTTAATGTTTATTCACTTTTTGAGAGATAGAGACAGAGACAGAGTGTGAGCAGGGCAGGGGCAGAGAGAGAAGGAGACACAGAATCCTAAGCAGGCTTCAGGCTCTGAGCTATCAGCACAGAGCCCGATGCGGGGCTCGAACTCATGAACCGTGAGATCATGACCTGAGTTGAAGTTGGACGCTTAACCAACTGAGCCACCCAGGCACCCCTGGATTATACACTTTAAAAGATTAGTTTTATGTTATGTGGATTTCAACGACATTGAAACTAGGGCAGGGTAAGATATATTTTATTGAGGTCAGCACGTAGCCCCTGCCCACTCCTATTCTCCACCTGTTTGACCCCAAACAGAGCTCCTTGATCTTATATCCCTCTGGCTCCAAACACAAGGCTCCTTATTTTATTTTATTTTTTTTAATGAAATTTATGTCAAATTGGTTTCCATACAACACCCAGTGTTCATCCCAGCAGGTGCCCTCCTCAATGCCCATCACCCACCCCCCCCCCCCACTCCCCATCAACCCTCAGTTTATTCTCAGTTTTTAAGAGTCTCTTATGGTTTGGATCTCTCCTTTTCTAACTTTTTTCCCCCTTCCCCTCCCCCATAGTCTTCTGTTAAGTTCCTCACAATTCACATAAGAGTGAAAACATATGGTATCTGTCTTTCTCTGTATGGCTTATTTCACTTAGCGTAACACTCTCCAGTTCCATCCTTGCTACACTCCATACGTTGCTACAAAGGGCCAGATTTCATCCTTTCTCATTGCCAAGTAGTATTCCATTGTGTATATAAACCACAATTTCTTTATCCATTCATCAGTTGATGGAAATTTAGGCTCTTTCCATAATTTGGCTATTGTTGAAAGTGCTGCTATAAACATTGGGGTACAAGTGCCCCTATGCATCAGCACTCCTGAATCCCTTGGGTAAATTCCTAGCAGTGCTATTGCTGGGTCACAGGGTAGATCTATTTTTACTTTTTTGAGGAACCTCCACACTGTTTTCCAGAGTGGCTGTACCAGTTTGCATTCCCACCAACAGTGCAAGAGGGTTCCTGTTTCTCCACATCCTCTGCAGCATCTATAGTCTCCTGATATCAGACAAAGGACTAGTATCCAAAATCTATAAAGAACTCACCAAACTCCACACTGAGAAACAAATAATCCAGTGAAGAAATGGGCAGAAAACACGAATAGACACTTCTCTAAAGAAGACATCCAGATGGCCAACAGGCACATGAAAAGATGCTCAACGTCACTCCTCATCAGGGAAATACAAATCGAAACCACACTCAGATACCAACTCACACCAGTCAGAGTGGCTAAAAAGCCTCCTTATTTTAAAGCCCCAGCCACATCCCTGGCTTCCTCAAAATTTGACATTTATATCTGTTGTTCCCAGAATTATGATCTCCAGTGCTGTTCCAGCTCTGACCTGCTCACCTGGGCTTCTTATCTCCTGTCTAAATGGGAGTTCCAAGGGCTACTCCAAGCCAGCTGTGCGCAGTGGAGCCCCCAAATGATGGGGGTGTTCTTTAATACAATAGTTCATGAAAACACTGAACCAAGAAGGAAGTAGGAAACAAGCAGGGGGTTGAGGGGGCCACTAGATCATGACTCCAAGCTGCTCTGCCCTTCCCTCCGAAGCCTGTCTGTACATCTTATTTACTGGTTTTCTTGTGCATTGCTGGACAGAGATATTACAGGGAGGCAGGGCTCTCAGATGGCCCCCAAGATTCCTACCCCCTCGTGTGCAGACCCTTGTCCATCCCCTCCCTTTGAGTGTGGGTGGAACCGAAAAAATGATGGGATTTCAGTCCTGCCATTAGGGGGCATCTCAAGACTAAAGGTGATGGGATTTTGCAGATGTTGACTTTGGGTTGATCACACGGGAGAGTGCCCTGGGCGTGCCTTTAAATGAGCATCTTGAAGAGAGAGACTCTCCCGCTGGCCTGGAGGAAGCACGGGAATGAATTCTGCCACAGGAGCTTGGATTAGGACCCCGAGCCTCACCTGAGACCCCAGCCCTGGACGCCCCTCGACTGCAGCCTCGAGAGACCCCTGAGCAGAGGACCCGGCTGAACCATGCGCGGACTCCTAGAAACCCAGAGATGATAAATGGGTATTTTATGCTGTTTTAAGCCATTAAATTTTGTGGTAATTGCCATTCTTTGTGGCACATGAATATATAGTGACTTAAGAAGAGAAAGACATCCTGGCCAGAAAGCCCTAAGTGTCAAGAGATTGGATAAATCAAATTTTAGATCTGCCATCCGAATGTGATTTGGGGGGATGGGGGCAGAGTTTTTTGTAAGCAGCTTTATTCAAATATGATTGACATGTAATAAACTGCACATTTAAAGAATATAATTAGACGGGCGCCTGAGTGGCTCAGTCGGTTGAGTGTCCAACTCTTGATTTCGGCTCAGGTCATGATCTCGTGGTTCTTGAGTTCAACCCCCACATCAGGCTCTGTGCTGACAGTGCAGAACCTGCTTGGGATTCTCTTTCCCCCCCCCCCCCCCCTCTCTCTCTCTGGCCTTCCCCTGCTTGTGGGCACACATGCACGTTCTTTCTCTCTCTAATAAATAAATAAACATGAAACAAACTTAAGAATATAATTTGAGGAGTGCCTGGGTGGCTCAGTCGGTTGAGTGTCTGACTTCGGCTCAGGTCATGATCTCACTGTTCATGGCTTTGAGCCCCGCGTCGGGCTCTGCACTGACAGCTCAGAGCCTGGAGCCTGCTTCGGATTCTGTTTCCCTCTCTTTCTCTGCCCCTCCCCTGCTCATGCTCTGTCTCTCTCTCTCTCTCTCTCCCAAATATAAAATAAAAACACTAAACATTATTTTAAACATTAAACATTATTTAATTTTTTTAATTAAAAAAGAATATAATTTGAAAAGTTCTTATCCATCCCCAGGAAAGCATCACCATGATCAAGATCATGAACGTGGCCTTCCTCCGTCTCACCGCCCCTCCCCATGCCCAGACAACCGTGATCTGCTTTGTCCCCAGAGACTAATTTGCATTTTCTAAAGTTGTAATAAATAGAACCGTTACCAATCCATCGATCACAGCCTCTAACTCAGGAAATGGGCAGGTAAGTCCTGGCGCACTGCCGCGGCCATCCCGAAGGGGCTGGACGAATCAAGGGCACAGCTCCTGGCTGGCTTTGCCAACACTAGTGCTGGAAAGACATCACAAAAGAAGCCAGTAACTCAAGAGACGAGAAAGGGAGACATTTACTTCAGGTGCAGGCAGCTGGGGGTGGTGGCAGGCTCGAGCCTTAACAAGCCACCTCTCTGCCTGCAAGAGGGACATTTAGCATTTTCTAGGCAGAGGTTCAGGGGGGTACATGCGAGAGAGGAGGAAGAGAGGGCGTGATCACGGGTGGGGGCACCGGATGGTGGGCAGGGAAGGGGGTGTGTGGGGTGTGATCTTCCAGGCATTCTGTTGCTATCAGGGCTTTTCTGGCATCTGGACTAGAATATTCCCGTCGTTGCAAAACACGTCAACGCCTTAAGAAAGCGTGATAAGAGATAAGAACAACGGACTTTAGTTAGAGCGTGAGTAAAGCTGTCTCGGCTATTTCTGGTTTTAAGTATTGGGGTCTATGGTTGAACAAGACGGCTCTTTGACAGACCCAGAGCCTAGGAATTCTTTTTGGTTGGGTTTCCCCTTCACCCAGCGTGTCCATTTGGAGACTGATTCGTGTTGTTGCATGTACCAGAGGTCATGCCTTTGGTTGATGAGTTGTCCTGAACACCTTTGATCTTAAGCAGGACACTCAGTGTCTCTGGGCCTCAGTTTCTTTAGTGGGTGAACAGACACCAGGGGCGCCTGGGTGGCTCAGTCGGTTAAGCGTCCGACTTCGGCTCAGGTCATAATCCTGCAGTTCGTGGGTTCAAGTGAAACGCCCAGAGTCTAAGAGACCCCAAAAACAAACCACCAGAGTCCAGAGTCAAAGCTAAGCAGCAAGGGTCATTTATTGTAGATTCGAACCTGGACCTCTGCGCACTCGTTGCCGGTGACGCTAAGAGGCCCCGAGAGAGGTTTTTACAGCCCTTTTATAGACAGGTACAAACAAGGCATGGGGAAATCAGGGATTTTCCACAGTTACAGAGCTGTGATTGGTTGATGTTTAAAGTTGGACACTTCGCAGTATTCGATTTGTTCCTGCCTTTAGGTCAGACCACAACTGGGGGTACGGGTATCTCAATGATTGATCAGGAATACACGGGCATGCCAAGCAACAATGATTGATCAGGAATACACGGGCACGCCAAGCAATTGTACAGAAGTGGAACAAGCTGGTTAGGCTTGGTTAGGTTTCAGTTTCCCGTAACTTAAGCTTTTAAGTTTCAGTTTTCTCAGGCCTCTCACAAGCTCCACGCCAGGCTCTGTGCTGACAGCTCAGACCCTGGAGCCTGCTTCGGATTCTGTGACTCCTCTCTCTGTCTCTCCCCCACTCATGCTCTGTCTCTCTCTCTCTCAAAAAACAAATAAACATTAAAAAAAAAACCAGACACCAGATCCCTTGGGAACTATTACCTGGCTAACTTCCACGTCTTCTCTCCTGGGCTTTGGGACCCAGCACACTCTTCTAGTACTTTCTTGCCTGTGTACTAGATGCCTGGGTTTTTTTCCATGGGTGGTAACTGCCTCTAAGTCTGAAAAATCTGTCTTAGTTTTTAATTCATAGAAAGAGAGAACTTTTGGGGCGCCTGGGTGGCTCAGTCAGTTGAGCGTCTGCTTTCGGCCCAGGTCATGACCTCACTGTTCGTGAGTTTGAGCCCCACATCGGGCTCTGTGCTAACAGCACAGAGCCTGCTTTGGATCCTCTGTCCCCCCTCTCTCTGCCCCTTCCCCGCTTGTGTGCACTCTCTCTCCCTTAAAAATAAATAAATAAGCTATAAACAAAAAAAGAAGAAGAGAGAGAAATTTGAGACTCCAGTATTCCAGGGACCCTCCACGACGCTGAGTGACCTCCCCAACAGCAGACCCTGCTCAGGGAGCGGCCAGCATGCCCATCGCCCTGAGCACCCGAGGGCTCTGAAAACAGGATCCCACCTCAGTGTTGCAAACTCAGAAAGAATCAATCGAAATCTCAGGGTCGATCTGTTGTCAGGCTGCCCTTCTTTCTGCTAGGATTCTGGGCGTGGAGTATAAATAGTACAGTGGGTGATCAGAGAGACAGCAGGGTACAGCCCCCGTCCTAGAAAAGAAATAAAATATGTTTGAAAAAAGAAAGAAAAAGACAGAAACAAACAAAAACAAGGAGCGCTTTTGTATCTCCTAGGCAGAGCGACCCTCAAACCCCGTTCCTGATGGTCCCACGGTCCCCCGCAGAAATAGCAGCCAGCTTACCTCTCCAAAACGTGTGCACCAAGTCTTGAAAGAACACTGTCTGTCTCTCTCTCTTTCTCTCTCTCAAAAAAAAAAAAAACATTAAAAAAAATGAGCAATAGTGGCTTCCTTTGGCCATGACAAGGCTCCCACTCTTCTGACTGATTGAAAAGCCTATTAGGGACTTTGCAACCACAAGCTGGCACTCCCTCCCGGAACAGGGTCTGGTCATTTGTTCATCAAACGCTCACTAAGCATCTTCTCCATTGCTGACTGGCACTGGGCAGAATTGCTGGGGCATCTCCACGAGAACCCTGTCTCCACGTCTACCTACCTTAGGAAAATGACCCCATGCGTGCGTATATTTCAGACTGATTACAATTGGAGAGTTTTAAAATGAGAAATTTGTTTCATTTCTACCAATTTCTTCCCCTGCCATTTTGCGGACGTACTGAGGCACAAAGAGGAGAAGGGACCACGGTAAAGTTACAGAGCTGGCCAATGGTGAGGCAGGATAACTTTCCTGTGTCACTTAGGATTAGGTTTGGGACTGGGTTGGGCTGTATATGACAACAAACAAGCAAACAGCAACAACAAACAGGTAACAGAAGCTTGAACAAGAGAGTGGCTTATTTCTGTGTGTGGCCGGTCAGTTGAGCATCGTCTGGCCGTTCCACAATCCCAGGAATCCCAGCTCCTTCCCAGCCAGCCATGGCACCTGACTTCCACCTCATGGTCCAAGATGCCTGCTTGAGCTCCAGCCATCACTTGAGCATCCTAGCCAACAAGAAGGAGGAACAGGAGGGAAGAACACACCACTGCCTCCTAAGGGGACTTGCCAGAAGTTCCACACACTTCTGCTTATTTCTTACTGGTTTGAACCTGGTCACCAGGCCATAACTATTTTAAGGGAGGCTGGGAAATGAGAGGTGGGGGGGTTGGGGGGAGTGTCACATGACCAGCTAAAATGTTGTCTTATTCGCCAGGGAAGAAAGGGAGAATAGGTATTGGAGGCAACTGGAAAGTTCCCTGCCCCCACCCCCCACCAACTTCTGCCTCAGGTGTCACCTGGGACCACAGTTCTAAGCAGGGAATGCGCAGGTTCAGTTGATCTATATTTCCAAGTTTTCCGCTTGCTAAAATTTATTTGAAACCCCCGAATCAGGGCTTGCAGCACTTTTGTAGTCATTCACAGACCTGCCTGTGCCTGGAGTGGTCAAAAGTTTGAGTCACCCGACGCACGGGTTCCCAGCCGACGTCGGATGGGGGGACGCTCTACCCTCTCGTTTCAAGCTCTCACACATCAACCTTTGCACAGTCTACTGACTGCCACATTTTTTGCATTTTTGCACATTTTGTTGGTGATTTTGCAGTTTAAAATGGCTCTCAAGTGTATGTTGAAGTGCCATCCGGTGTTCCTAAATGCAAGGGTTTGGGATGAACCTCACAGAAAATATGTATGTTGCATAGGCTTCGTTCTGGCCTGGGTAGGCCATGAGGTCAATGTTATGGATCTACAATATCTATCAACTAAGATGTCTTTGGAAAGCGACAAATGTAAAACAAGGTTTTGTACTGATAAGGTGGCGAAAAAGTTGTGGCCAGAAGTCTCAAGGAACCTAACCCTGTATTTCCCCTCGGGGCAATGATTCAGTATTTACCAGTTCAACATTTTGTGGACTTTATGGAACATAGCTGCCAGAAATAATAAGAATTGACCACACACACTCTCACTGAATCCTCAGGGACCATTAAGCTCATTGGAAAGATGGGGAAAAACTGCTTCAGAGAGGTTAAGACACTTCCCCAAAGTGGCACAGCCGGAAAGTGGACTTGAACTCACTTCTGTCCGGCCTGAATTCTGCCTCGTTGCTCCCGTCAGGCTGAACGGAGAGAGGCAGAGAAAATTCGAAAACCAGGATCAAGGTTGCAAGATAGTTATGCTCAGAGAGGTCAAGCCCAGAGCTCCCTCTCCCACCCTCTCTGGGCACACCCCCGGCGGCGGGGCCTCACGCAAAGTGTAGGAGGCGGCCTGGGTCCCCAGCTGTGAGCTGCAGAGTGGACAGTCGGGGTGGGGGCGGGGGGCTCCTCGGCAGGTGGCGAACTCTGTGTAACCGAGGATTGATTGCTGCCGTCCGCCCTCTCTCCGTCTGCCCCGACGCGACCCTTCATCTGTGCACAAAGCAGGCAGCTGGTGCCTCTCTGCCCCCTGCCCGGGAAGCGGCCTGCGGGTCCCTTCAAAGCAGGCCCCAGCGGCAAGAAAGAACAAAAAGACATTTGCCGTTGGAAACACAGCAGACAGCAGATGCAGAAGGAGTGTGTGTTGTTTTGTGTGGGAAAGAAGAGTCGGAGGAAACAGTGAAAAACAGAAGCGAAATGAAGAGAGCTGTGCGAGGCTCAGAGCCAGCCAGGAGCAAACGGTGTCCCTAAATGGTTCTAAGGGTCTCTAATCACTGGAAATTTGCCCCCCGCGTGGAACGGGGCTGCCTTGCCCATTGGATTTCCCGCGGGGCTTGGCCATGGGAGACCGGCAATGCGGTGGGGTCCCCGCTGGAGCACCAGGGGCAACGTTTTGCAGGGCGACCCCCATTCGTGCCCCGTTCTCATCGTTAGAAGTCACTATGGCCAGGGGCGGGGGGCAGAGGGGGGTCACAGACCAGGAATTCCCATTGCTCAGCTCCCTTCCGACTTTGAGACTCTTTGAGAAAATGCCTACAAAGGTATGTCCCGGGGAGAGATGGCAAGGATGAAAAATAATTAGCTTTCGAGCTCATACCGCATGCCAGGTACCTTCTGGTCCCCATTTTCCCAATTTTCCTAACCTCCACGCCAGCAGGCCACATGATCCCTGTTTTTCCCTTGGAGATATTGACTAGGAAGCCACATGCCCGGTCAGACATGTCAGCCAGTGGCCATATCTCTCCCGTTATACCACGCCACCCCACCATCAACACCCAGAACCATCCAGAAGCTAATAGCTCTGGAGGAGATGGGCAGGAAGACATAATTCCTCCATAACAACGAGTTCTTTGTTAGAAACAGTTCCTTGGGCTTCCTGGGATGAAAAGGAGACCATACCTTCTCTACTAATGATTTCTAACTGTATTTTTAAGCAAAAAAAAGGAGGGGGGGGTGGACGTCTGGGTGGCTCAGTTGGTTAAGCATCCGACTTTGGCTCACGTCATGATCTCATGGTTCATGAGTTCGAGCCCTGCGTCGAGCTCCAGGATGACAACTCAGAGCCTGGAGCCTGCTTCGGATTCTGTGTCTCCCTCTCTCTGCCCCTCCTTGTACCCCCCCTTTCTCTCTCTCTCAAAAAAATGAATAAGCGTTAAAACAATTTTTTTTAAAAGGAATAAATCACCTGTACACATAGTATAATGGTCCTCCCCCTCTCTCTCTGCCCCTCCCTCACGCATGCTCTGTCTCTCTCTCAAGAATAGATAAGCATTAAAAAAAATTTTTTTTAATCATTAAAAAGAATCTCCAGTTAGAACCTAATGCAAAAGTCTGGACGCTGGTGAGAGGCATGGAGAACCCCGATGGCATGGGACGCTTCCTGCGATCGGCCACCTGGCACGTCCCCCAGCTCCAGGCAATGTGTGCCCTTCTTCATCCCCTGATATAGAAGAAGTCAAAAGCATCAGCCGTGGATGAAGTGACACCCCCGGGCGCTGGTAGGGCTCATCCATCCCCCCTGCACGAGCTGTCCTTTCTGGGCACCTGGTTGACCCCCCCTCCCCCCCCCCCCCCCCCCCCCCCGCCCAGCCTCTGGCTCCTCCCTCGTCCAAACCACCACCGCCTGTCCCAGCTCACTCTTGGTTAAGCGTAGCAGGGCACCCGGGAACTTCCCAAGATTGTCTTTCTGTAAAGGATCAGACAAGTTAATAGTTTAGGCTTTGCAGGCCATTTATTGCCTCTGTTGTATCATTTCTTTTTTGTTTGTTCTTACAACTCTAGAAATGGAAAAGCCACCCTTAGTTCACAGGCCACATCCAAACAGGACACCGACTAGATCTGGCCCTGGCTTAAACAATAAAGTCGCAGCCTGGCATTCAAGGCCTCCTGTGATCTTCCCACAGGCCCTTCTGTGAGCCGTATCCCGTATTATTGCCACTCCCCTTACTCCACTCCTGCCAGATCGGAGCCCTCCCACAGCCATAACCACCCAGCACACCCCCCCTGGTTGGCCCCCTTACGCTGTTCCTTCCACCTGGAAGGCTGTCTACCCACCTCTTCCGCCTGTTGAGATCCTGCATCTCAAATGCCACTTTGTCCGCAGAGTTTTCTGGATTCTCCTCCACAGGGCATGTTGCATACAGTTTGTGAAAGTCGCTCCCTCAGAGTCACGCGGTGCACAACCTGTACAACCAGACAGGGTACCCTGCCTGCCTCTATATACAAGTGATCTCTCCCTCCTCTAAACTAGAAGAAAAAAATTATTTTAGGAAGCATGATTACTACCTAGATTCAGTTTTCCACCCATGGCACGTTCAAATCTCTAACTCTTTTCTGTTTTGTTGCACTACTGTCTTATTGAATCTATCTCCTAAAAGAAAAAGAAAAAGAGTACCTTGTCCTTGTCCACTTCTCTCTTCTCTATTTTCTTTTTTTTTAAAGTTTTTAATGTTTATTTACTTTTGAGTGAGAGAGAGAGGGAGAGAGAGCGCACGCACAAGTGGGGGAGGGGCAGAGAGAGAGACACCCACAGAATCTGGAGCTGGCTCCAGGCTCCGAGCTGTCAGCACAGAGTCCAACACAAGGCTGGAACCCACAAACCGTGAGATCGTGACCTGAGCCGAAGTCGGACGCTTGACTGACTGAGCCCCCCAGGCACCCTTCTCTTCTCCATTTTCTATGTGGCAGATGGGAGTTTCCCAAAATGGCTACAGTGATGTCTCCCACCCCGTGTTCACTTCAGCAATGTGATTTTGCTGTATCCCCGTCAAGAGGTGGGGTCCGTGGTGAGGGTGAGTCTGGGGGCCCCTGAGTCAGCCCTGATAGGAAGTTCAACTCCCCTGAGACTACCGTGCTGTGGGAAGTTCAGCCACGGGGGGATGGTCCTGATTTGGTGACAGGTCACATGGAGAGATGGCGAGGAAGAGACCATGGGCTCTTAGAATAAACCTGACCCCTTTCCCACGGGCTGATGGCTCAGCTGCCTCTGCGACTTACCTCCCACATGCCAGGAACTGCTCCTGCCACCCTCTGTCAGGCCCTGGGATGTGCCAGGCCTCTCCTGCCCCAGGAATGTGATCTGTACGTGATCTTCCCCAGCCTTGAATGCTCTTCCTCGCGTGTTGAGAGAGCTGGCTTCCCATCAACCAGCTTGAACCCCACCTCCTCAGAGAGATCTTCCCTGGCCTCTGGATCCCAAGTAGCCCCCACCCTCCTCACTCCGCCCCACGTGTCCTCTGTCTTTGTTCCCCGCCTTCCCTCCCCTGAGCTCTTTCTCGTGGCTTGAACTGCTTTGAATTTTACCTGCTTATCAGGCCGTCTCCATCGTTAAACTATAAGGTCTGTGGGTGCAGGCACCTTGGTCTTGACCACCTTGTAGCCCTGGTTCCAACAGAGTGCTGGGCAAATGGTAGACGCTTAAGCTTGTGGAATGAATGAATGAATGAATGACGCTCCTAAGGTCTGGCTTAGCCTAATGCTTCTCCGAAATCCCACGGCACTTAGCCGGGGACCCGCCTGTCAGCAGGTATTTGCTGGAGAAAACTTGGTGATTGATGCCCTGTGTAGATCCCATGTGTGTCCCTACAGTGGGAGCTGGTGGGGGTCGGGGGGAGTTCAAGACGGGCTTCATTTTCCCGCCCCTGAGGGTCACCTGAGAGGGCACCTCACCCTCTCCAGTAGGGGCCAGGCAAGGGAGCTGAAAACTGGAAGACTTACTGCCTCTACCCAGTGAAACCAGGGGGAAATTGGTGGAGGAATGAATGAATGAATGAATGATGTGATCAGCCTAGGCCACTCCTGAAAACCACGGCGTGACAGAATAAGGCCCACCAGACTCCCGTCCCCAGGGAGGTGCACCGGAGAGTCCATGAGGCTTGTGGGTCTGGCCACTTGTTCAGGGTGGGCAGGAGAGCCCGGGGTGGGCAGCGGGGTCACCTTCTCCCTACTCCACAGATTTCCTGCAGGACGCTGGCTCTCCCCTCTCTCTCACCCCCCCACCCCTTCTTGTTTCCTTGCCTTCCTTCTCCTTCACCTCCACCCCATCCTCAAAGCCTGCAGCCCAGTCCGGTGGCCAGCTCAAGTGGGACCAGGCACTGAGACTGTGCCAGTCTCCGGTCCTCGAGTCACTGGCACCACGCCGATGTTGGGACCCGCACACGCCTACCTCCCGCATCTTCTCACTTGGGTGTGGACGTGGAGGCCGGGGAAAGATGACCAGCTGTCGCCCCTCAAGACTCAGCAACAGTATCAACAATATGTATCAAGCACCTACAGGGACTAGCCATGGGGTCGCTGCAGTGAGGTCTCATGCCCTCCTGGAGCTGGTCATCTGGAAGGAACAAGAATGCAGAACGTCGTTACAAATTGTGCTATGCTTCTTCTGTGGACAAAACCAGCCTCAAGAGGGATGGAGATGAGCGGAGGTGGTCAGGGAGGGCTTCTCTGAGGAGGTGGCAGGGCAACCGAGACCTGGAGGACGTGAAGGAGCTGTTCTAGCAAGGGGGGTGGGGGTGGGGTAGGAGAGGGTTCCTGACGGAGAGGAGAGACCCCCCCCGCCTGTGTCCTTCCACCCCCCAGAGCCAAGATCATGCAGCCAGTCACAGCTCCCTGTACCAACTCCCATCCCAGCCTCTCGCAGTGGGAGGTTTACTCTGAGAGGGAAGGGTCACCTCTGTCTTTTTTGGAGGCAAGTTAACATCCCCTGCAATGTGCTGCTACGAAAGGTGACAGCTCTTTGATTTATCTCTCACGGACATGCCTCCCCGTCGGTGACTAAACAGCACCTAAATAGACCAGAGCTGTGTTCAGACAAGGCAGCCTGAACGTATATTTACTCAGGAAGCAGAAACTGCTTTGGACAAGGAAGAAATGATTTGATAGCAAAAAGAATTGTGGAGAAACGGGAAGGATTTGGCCAAATTCACGTACAGAGGATTTGGGGGGCGGGTTGGGGAGGGGACAAGCTGCTGGCTTAATTATCTTGTTTATCACACTGACCAGATCCCGTTCAAGACAGCCCCAGTGAATAACAACACAGAAAATCAATTTTGAGCTCACCTGGAAAAAAACAAAACAGAACAAAAACCCACCACCATTAACTACTCTTCTGTACGTTTCTTGATTATGCCAGAATAGAGTCATGAAGCTTCTGTGGTATCTGAATTAAGCTAAAGAAAGATTTAAAAAAAAGAAAAGCCTGGTTATAAGAGCATTAGACTAAAATTCCAAAGTGTCTACAATTTTGATTTTTGTGTCTGACCTTGGAAGTGGCATTTGATTCTTCAAAGCGAACTTTTTTATATCCTTGCACGATAAACCTGGCAAATACAATCCCTTAACACCTTCTCCTTCTTTTCTTTGTCCCATGCAGCACCTTGGACTTCCTTCTTTGGGCTACACAGAGACAAGCACATAGACAAATCAAGGATTCAAACCAGACGAGGTGAGTACTTAGGCTACGCTCTGTGCTACCCAAAGAATTAAAGCTAATTCACGTCTGCCTCACTTAAGGAAAGAACAAAGGGAGAAAGGTAGTAATTCTTCAAAACATTCTATCTTTTGCTGTCATCTTTTTCCTGAGGTATAAGGGGTCCTATGAGGCCGAAGACTTTTCCGAGAAATACGGCTGGAGTCGCCGTGGTAACTTTCTCCCTCCAGGGACCAAAGAGGGCTTTGAATTTTCAAAGAGGTTGAGCCCTCCGTCTGTGACCACGTCAAAGTGGGTCACAGATCTGCTCTAACAGATTTCACTGTCAAATAGGAGGCTGGCGCCAGGCCCAGCCCGTGATGGAAAGTTAATAGAATATTTCTCATCTAGGAGCCTTTGGATCGCATGGAGACGCGGAGTCAAGAAGGCAGGCCACAGCGTTAAGTGGAAGAAAAATGCCACATTTTGACAGGAAGTTAACTTTCAGATAACCTCTCCCGATGCCCGCTCATGAATATGTATACGTTTAAGGAGCAATTTGAGTGAGAAGCGATTAACTCCAGCACACTGCTCATTTTTCTTAAAGCGTCTTCTTGAAACCCTGTCTCCCTTGTGTACTATGCAGCTCTCTCCAATCGGCCGAGTTAGCGTCACCGCCATCATCTTTTGTCCTGAGAGCCTGGTGTCCACCTCTTGGTCACTCAGCAGTGCCCACCCAACTGTCACATTTGACCAGATGTAGTGAACTGTCAGTGTCCCATCCAGACCTCTGTACTTGGGCACACCCATCCCCAACTGCTGTGTGTGTTGACTGCTAACGGCTCCCAGCTCCTGCTTCTTCCAGAGAATCACCTCCAGCAGGAGTGGAGCCCCCTTGTCAGCCCTGCCCCAGGCACCCCACAATCATCACTCACTGACAGAGGAAAAGAAAAGGCAGCCCCCTGGCCTCCGGGTGGGATTCAGCTGTGGCACATTCACATTCCAGAGCCTGCCAGTGTGGTCAGGCAGAACCCGGCTTCAGCTGGGACCATGTCCTTACTTGGCTCCTTCTCCTGCCCTGTCCTGTGTCCATCACATTCTTCTCTTGAGAGCCTGCCCTCAGTCAATCCCAGGCACCTGCATCCCTGTGTCAGGCTCTACCTCTAGAGAACACGACCTAAAACATCTGGATACGTTGGGGTGGAAATAGTTTTCCTCTACCCTTCAAGATTCTTCTGGCTGACCTGAGAATTAAATTGACATGAGGTCAGTTAACTGGAGACAACAAAATATAATTTTGAATATACAGAACCCACATGCACAAGACGTTCAAAGACAGAAAGGTAAAATGAAGTATATATACCATCTTGAATTAAGGAGAAGGCAGTAAGAGTCTGGTGCTTCAAAGGGAAGGGAATGATTCAGGGGAAGATGGAAAAGAGTAAATGCTTGGTAAACAAATGTTTGCACAGAAACAATGGGACACAGAGAGGAATTTTAACAATCAGGTTTTGCTAAATGCTTCCCTGTTTACTATCCTTAGTTCATATTACATTGTATTATCTATGATGACAGCTCTCTTCCTGGAGCAAGTTTTCTATCTAAATTCTTTTAGGCAGTTAGAAGGAAGATCAACATTTCTTCCTAAATCTTTTGAGCCTCCCTAGAAGTCTGATTGATTTCAGCTCAAAATAAACTTCTTGCCCAAGTGGCACATCTATTCTGAACCCCTACAGATATGCAGGTGCCCAAGAACGAGTCACACTGACCAACACAGACATAATTCATCTCCATTATCTTTGCAGAAATCCTTTTACATTTGAGAGCACAGGACCTGACAATGAGCAGTTAGGGCATTTTCTCATCATATGGGGTGGGAGGGTTGCAAAGACTGAGCTGCATGGACTGTTCACATGGGGAATAAATGAACTTTCTCATAAGTAAGCTTTTCTACCAGCAGTAGCCATATGTTTAAGATGAAACTGTGTGGGTCAGGATTGGACATCCCCAGGGGACAGTGGTAAGGGCAACCAAAAGCCCTGAAAGTTCTTACGCCATTTGGGAAAGTAGATTCAGGAGTGGTCTAAGTCCCTCAGAATATACCCAGCCCCTGATGTCTCTGTGGCAATCTCCATAGTGTCATTGCTTACGTTTCTTTAAAAAAATTTTTTTAGTGTAAATTATTTTTGAGAGAGAGAGAGAGAGAGAGAGAGAGACAGCATGATCAGGGGACAGGCAGAGAGAGAGAGGGGGAGACACAGAATCCAAAGCAGGTTCCAAGCTCTGAGCGCTCAGCATAGAGCCTGACGCAGGGCTCAAACCCAAGAACCATGAGATCATGACCTGAGATGGAGTCAGATGCTTAACCGACTTGAGCCACCCAGGTGCCCCACCATTGCTTACATTTCTATGTTACATATGTTATACCTAATATAAAAATTCTGGTTTACGATAGCATTAGAGAAATCATTTAACATCACTAGAGGTATTTAATAAATGTTAAATATCATAAGTTCAGAGAAATTTTGTTAATAAAGAGCATGCTCCAGAAACCTACAGCAAATATCATCATTAATAGTGAATCAACACCAGCACTATAGGCTGTGTGCTATAATATATCTGTTAACTTTGCTGTTGTTCAATGTTGCACTAAGGGTACTAATCCAATTTTGCAAAAAAAGGAAGAAGAATAATAGGTATAAATATTTGAAATTAATAGTGTAGATGATACGATTGTCTACATAAAAAATGCAAGAGAATCCACCAATAAACTTATTTGAACTAATATGCCAGTTCAGCAAAATGGGAAGGTACAAAAATCGGGACCTCTCCAACTTCTGATTCTTGTACAAATACCTAACAACAAATTTTGGAATGTTGGAAAACTATAATATGTATGCATAGCTGAGCCCATGAGGGGGGAAAAAAGGGAAGTGTTTACATGCTGGAATAAAACAGAACTTGAGACAGGGTGGTAAGAAAATGCACTAACATAATGACTTCCAGAACAAAGGAGGATGTAGTTCAGGGGTCATTACCAACCCTGTAACCTAGCAGCTTGGGTTTTAAGATCCGCATGGGGGATGAGTAGGAAACTAGCTGACAAGGGACAGGGCACTGGGATTAATACCATATATACATAAAGCAGGGTCTTTAAGAGCTTACCTTCAGTGACAGGATGGATTCTAGAAGTCCACTTGCCAGTCCAGGATGGTTCTGGGTAGGAAAAAAAATTGCCACCCCCTCATACATTCAATCCGCTAGCCTGTTGCTTGGGCAGGTTTGGGGCCTATTTTATGTTCACTGTGTGGTCTAGGAAACTCCAAGATGGGAAATTACAAAATTACAATTTGTATCAGGCTGCTGACATCCCTGGGACACTTGGGAAAGACAAATCAGCAGGCTGACCTTGGGGGATGATTCAGGAATGCAAGCTGTAAGACATTCCCACAAATAAAGATCTGGTGAAGATGAGCCCACAAACCAAAATTATAACACTCGTTCTAAATATTCCACTGAGATTCAGGGTCCACAAACCATAATAATCAGGAGGATTAGAACCCTGGAAACTCCAGGTAAGACAACAGTCTGAAAATGGCTCTAAAATAAGATTTTAGAAATGAACAAAAACATAAAGGAATCAAAAAGTTAAGAAAGGCTACAAGGGGGGAAAAGGGCAAATTTTTAAAAATAAAAGCAAATAGAACATTTTGAAATTTTTTATCCAAGAGCTGAAGACTGCATTTTTCCCAGAACTGGTGAAAGACAGTAATCCTCAGACTCAGGAAGCCAAATAAATCCCAAGCAAAATAAAGGAAAAGAAATCCATACCCAGATAAACTACATGAAATCCAGAACACCAAAGACAAAAATCTTATCTCAGGAGTGCCCAAGAGAAAGGTGCTTGGGTGGCTCAGTGGGTTAAGTGTCGGACTTCAGCCTGGGTCATGATCTCACAGTTCGTGAGTTTGAGCCCTGCATCAGGCTCTGTGCTGACAGCTTGGAGCCTGGAGCCTGCTTTGGATTCTGTGTCTCTCTCTGTATCTGTCCCTCCTCTGTTCTCTCTCTCTCTGTCTCTCTCTCAAAACTAAATAAACATAAAAAAAAAAAGAGTGCCCAAGAGAAAAACAAGAAACTACACAAGAATGACAATTGCCTTTATAGCTGGCTTCTCAACCCCACCAATGGAAACTAAAAGTCCTTCACGTAGGAACAGGATCTTAAAATCACTAAGAATATAATTGTCATCTTAGAATTCTAAATTCAGGAAAACTTTTTAAGAAGGAGGTGGAACAAAGCCTTATAAGGTAAGGGTTGAGAGAGTTTCCCAGCTCTGTTAAATGAAAAAGTAAATCACCTCTATAAAAAAGGCCTGAGATTTGGGGCGCCTGTGTGGCTCAGTGAGTTAAGCGGCCAACCTTTGATTTTAGCTCAGCTCTTGATCTCATGGTTCATGAGATCGAGCCCCAAGTGAAGCCCCAAGCTTAGGCCAACTTCAACTGTGTGAAAAGAAGTAATACAAATTTGGGATGCAAAAACAAAGGATAATTAAAACTCAAATCAAAACTATAGTATAATGTAAAATGAGAGAGGATTAATTGGCACTAAATTTTCTCTATTGTGGGGGCACCCAGGGTCTTAGCTGGTTAAGCATCTGACTCTTGATTTCAGCTCAGGTCATGATCTCATATTTTGTGAGATCAAGCCCCACGTCGGGCTCTGTGCTGACAGTGCTTGGGATTCTCTCTCCCTCTCTCTCTGCTCCTCCCCGACTCATGAGCCCATGCATGTTCTCTCTCTCTCAAAATAAATTAAAAAAAGGTTTCTCTACTGTTGGCAGGATAGAGACACTAACTTTGTACTTTACTTCTTTTCTTCTCTCTCTTCTATTTTATTTCTTTTCCCTAGTCCTGTTTTCCCTCCTCCCATCTTTCTTCCCATCTCAGGAACAGAACTGAACTGTTCTAGATTCTCCATTCATAGCTCATTGTTGTAACTGGTCCATGAGAGGGCGCCTGTCTCAAAGGTACGTAATTATACATCGGCATGTATTCCTTTTTATTCCTAATACCCTCTTCTGCTCCCCTCCCCGCCATAGATGAGCGCTCAACCATTTGACCTAACCTTGAATTTGCATGTGTCCTTATAAAACACGTGATGTCATTTTGTGCTTGTATTTATTTTAACTCGCATATGTGGAATAGGGCACAGTGTTATGGAGAGATCCTTAATTGCCCAATTAATTAAATGTCCAGTCCAAGACACTCAGGGGGAGGGGTGAAAGGAAGTGCTGTTATTAATACTTCCAGAACAGAGATACCCTGTTAAACCTACAATCACCCTAACTACAGACCTTGTTCTCTTATTTAATTTTTTCATTTGGTAACACGTCAGTAAATTATAGTAACAACAACAGCAGTAATATTACTTGCTATATGGCAAACACTTGCAACTCTGAAAGGTGGATATTGTTATTATTCCCATTTTGTGGTGAGTGAACTGAGGCACAGAGAAACTAAGCAAGTTGTACCAGGTCACACAGCCAGTGAGGGCTGAGCCAGTTTTGAACCTGAATTGGGCAGTCTGGCTCTGAAGTCTCTGCTACTACCCGGAGCACAGAGAAGTCTCTGCTACTACCCACAACTGCTTCTGAATCCAAAGGTTCTGTGGGCTTTCAGTGGCCTTGGTGGTATGGTAGTGAGACCAGCTACCTTTCAAAGGTTTTGAGGGTCCTATCTTATCTCTTATCTCAGTGGGAAAGTAGCTAAAGTCTCTCCACGGCATCTAATGTTTAATATGACTTTTTAGTTTATGCCATTTTATTTTCCAAGAATTTTATTGTTTATCTTATTTCTTTTTAAGTAAACTCTACCCCCAACTTGGGGCTTGAACTCATGACCCCGAGATCAAGAGTCACATGCTCTGCCAACTGAGCCAGCCAGGTGCCCCTCTTTTCCCAGAATTTTAAAACCTGAAATAAGATTTGATTTCTGTAAAATTACTTTCTGAACCTTTGAGGGAACTGTACTTTTCTTTTGTTCCTCTCTCAGTGTGGTGAATTACACTGGTAGATTTTTCAGAGGCTGTCTCACCATCCTGGAGTAAACCTTCCTTGATCATGATGTATTACTTTTTAATACTCTGTTGGATTCAGTTAGTGGAAATAAGAATTTTTGCCAAATGGACTTACAATTTACTTTCCTTCTGATGTCCTTATTCAGTTTTGAAATATGTGTTACAGCTAGCCTCATGAAATGAATTGCTCAGCTTTCTCTGTTAGTTTATTTTCTGGATCTTCTTGTGTAAGACAGGAATTACCCCAAAGTGTGGGGGAATATCACATGGAAGGTGTCTGAGCCCAGAGCTCTGGGGGAGGGCAGGAGTTCTGTCTGATTACCATTTTAGTGTCTTTGATTTGTCTATTCTAGTTTCTGTTTCTTTGTTCACCAATTTTTGCCATTTCATTGTTTCCCAGAAATTTACCCCCTTGGTTTTGGTTTTCAAATGTATTAGCATATGGTTGTTAGTATTTTTATTATAATACATTTTTATTGGGGCGCCTGGGTGGCTCAGTCAGTTGAGCGCCCGACTTGGGGTCAGGTCATGATCTCGCAGTTGGTGAGTTCAAGCCCCGTGTCAGGCTCTGTGCTGACAGCTCAGAGCCTGTTTCATATTCTGTCTCTCTGTCTCCTTCTGCCCCTCCCCCACTCATTCTCTCTCTCTCTCTCTCTCTCTCTCTCTCTCTCCCTCTTTGTCAAAAATAAATAAACATAAAAAATTTTAAAAAATAATACATTTTTACGATGAAATATGCATACAAACAAAAGACTATATGTAATGTATATTACATACACATGTAATACATATACAGTAATAACAAAAATTGTAAAAAAATAATAGTAAAGTGGAGACCCATGCTCACTTACCTTAGGGCCACTGTGTGTCCCCATTCTCTGCCTCTGTCAACTCCATCCCTCTAAATCTCTTCCAGTGATTTAATGACCAAGAGAGTTGTATCCCAGGAATGCAAGGTTGGTTTAATATTTGAAAATCACTCAATATAATTAAACATGTCAATGGAATAAAACCAAAAAAACCCATATTATCATCTCAAATAGAATACAGGGCTTAAAGAAACTTAAAAATACCTAAATAAATGGAGACAGACACCATATTAAAGACTCAGTACTGTTGGGGTGCCTTGGTGGCTCAGTCAGTTAAGCATCTGACTCTTGATTACAGATCAGGTCTTGATCTCAGGTCATGAGTTCAAGCCCTGCATTGGGCTCTGTGCTGGGCATGAAGCCTACTTAAAAAAAAAAAAAAAAAAAAAGACTCCATACTGTTCAGATGTCAATTCTCCCCAAATCTATAAATTCAATGGGATCCTAATCAAAATTTCATTAGGTATTTTGGTAGAAGTTGATAGGCTTATTCCAAAATGTATATAGACATGCAAATAACCTTGTATAGCCAAAGCAATTTTATAAAAGAACATTTTGGGAGACTTGGTCTACTTGATTTCAAGATTTAATATAAAGCTACCATAATCAAGATAGCATGCAGATTAATGAAACAGAACAGAGGATCCATAAGTAGACCATGCATATGCAGTCAGTTTGATAAGGTGCCAAGGTGACTAAATGGAGAGAGAAAAGTATTTTCAACAAGTGGTCCTGGAACAATTGGATATCCACATGGGAACAAAACACATACCAAAGCCTACCCCACACCATACATAAAAATTAACTTGAAATGGACCATAGATCTACATGTAAGAGCTAAAACTATAAGACTTCTAGAAGAAAACTTAGCATATAATCTTTGCAACGTTAGAGTGAACAAAGACTTTTCGAATAGGACACAAAAGCATAAATGATAAAAGAGAAAGTTGATACATTAGATTTTATTAAAATTTTCTTTTTTCTTATTTGCTCATTACAAACAGGTGTCCTTCTTAATGCCCATCACCCATCTAGCCCCTCCCCCACCCACCTCCCTCCATCAATCCTCAGTTTGTTCTCTGTCGTTAAGAGTCTCTTATGGTTTGCTTTCCTCTTTTTTTTCCTTCCCGTATGTTCATCTGTTTTGTTTCTTCAGTTCCACATATGAGTGAAATCACATGGTATTTGTCTTTCTCTGACTTATTTCCTTTAGCATAATACATTCCAACTCCATCTGCATCATTGCAAATGCCAAAATTTCATTCTTTTTGATGACTAATATTCCACTGTATACACACACATATACACATATATACACCACATCTTCTTTATCCATTCATCAATAGATAGACATTCGGGCTCTTTCCACAGTTTATCTATTGTTGATAATGCTGCTATAAACAGCATGGTGTCTGTGCCTCTTTGAATCTGTATTTTTGTATCCTTTGGGTAAATACCTAGGAATGCAATTGCTGAGTCATAAGGTAGTTCTATTTTTAACTTTTTGAGGAATCTCCATTCTGTTCTCCAGAGTGGCTGCACCCAGTTTGCATTCCCACCAACAGTGTAAGAGGGTTCCCCTTTCTCCACATCCTTGCCAACATCTATTGTTTCCTGTGTTGTTAATTTTAGCCATTCTGACAGGTGTGAGGTGGTATCTCATTGTAGTTTTGATTTGTAGTTCTGTTAGACTTTATTAAAATTTTTAATTTTTGTTCTTCTGAATGTACTACTGAGAAAATAAAGACAGGACACAGACTAGAAGAAAATATTCACAATACATATACCCAGCAAGGACTTGTGTCTGGGATATATTAAAAATTTCTTACAACTCAATAATAAGATTATGGGGCACCTGGGTGGCTCAGTCGATTAAAGGTCTGACTCTTAATTTTGGCTCAGGTCATGCTCTCACCGTTTGTGAGTTCAAACCCCATGTCAGGCTCTGCACTGACAGCACAGAGCCTGCTTGGAATCCTTCTCTCCCTGTCTCTCTGCCCCTCCACTGCTTGCTCATGCTCTCTCTCTCTCTCTCTCTCTCTCTCTCTCTCAAAAATAAATAAACATTAAAAAAAAGTTTAAAGACCAAAAGAAACGGGCAAAACGCTTGAAGAGACACTTCACAGAAGAAGATGTGAAAGCCAGATAAGCACACAAAAATGTCCTCAGCATCATTGATTACCACGGAGATGTAGTTTCTTATAAAGATAAGCATAAGCTTGTTGTTCAAACCTGCAATCCCTCTCCTAGGTATTTGCCCAAAAGAAATGAAATACGTCCACACAAAGAATCGTACATAATTCACGCAGCAGCTTTTTCCATACCAACCACAAACTGGAAACACAAATGTCCACCAAGAGGTGAGTAGATAACCAACGTGTGGTGAGTCCATGCAATGAACACTACACAGTAATAAAAAGGAAGAAATCGGGCACCTGGGTGGCTCAGTCGGTTAAGTATCCGACTTCAGCTCAAGGTCATGATCTCACCGTTGGTGGGTTTGAGCCCCGCGTCGGACTCTGTGCTGACAGCTCAGAGCCTGGAGCCTGCTTCAGATTCTGTCTCCCTCTCTCTCTGCCCCTCCTTGTGCTCTCTCTCTCTCTCTCTCTCAAAAAATGAATAAGCATTAAAAAAATTTTTTAAAAAAGGAAGAAATCACCTGTACACGTAGTATAATGGTCCTCAAAGTATGAGGCTCAAAGAAGCCAGACACAGAAAACAAGGTAGAATTATGATTCAATTTATAGGACATTCTGGGAAATGCATCCTTATAGTGACAAAAACAAAAACAAAAAAACACAACAACATCATGAAAAAATCTCACAGATCAGTTGTCCCTGGGGGCCAGGCAGGGGTGACTGACAGCAAAGGACGGGCAAGGGCAGTAGCAACTTTGGAGGGTAAGGGAAATATATTGTGTCCTATTGTGGTCCTGGTTCCACAGATGCACATATTTGTCAAAACTTAACAAACTGTAGACTAATTGTGTATACTTTCCTGTCAATAAACCATAGCACAATATGATCGATTTTAAAATTTACATGAATTCATATTGATAAATCTCAAAAACAACATCTTGGTCCCCAAAAAACACTCTGAAGGAGGATATATAAAGTATGACCTTGATGTGAATTTTACCAACATCTGAAATAATTTGTTATTCACGGATGCATATGTATAAAAATGTTATTAAAACATGCACGGTGATAATATATAACAAAGTTAAGGTAGTGATTAGCTCTGAGAAGGAAGGAGCCATAGGAGTTGACGGATGATGAGGTTTAGAGATGACTCTCCCCAGGGAGAGTCATATGTGACTATCAAGTTGTAATAGGCTTAAAAAATCTAAAGCAAATATGACAAAATGTGAATATTTTAAAAGTGTGAAGCTGGGTGCAGGTACCTAAGGGTTTTGTATATTACTCAGTATACTTCTCCATGCATTTGGAATTTTTTTTAATGTTTACTTATTTGAATAAAGAGAGAGAGAGAGAGACAGACAGAGCGTGAGCAGGGGAGAGGCAGAGAGAGAGAGAGAGACACAGAATCCAAAGCAGGCTCCAGGCTCTGAGCTGTCAGCATAGAGCCCGATGTGGGGCTCGAATCCATAAACTGTGAGATCCTGACCTGAGCCGAAGTCAGACGCTCAACCGACTGAGCCACCCAGGCGCCCCGAGACCAGACATTTCTATACGCACATATAAATGTATAGAAAGACGGAGAAAACTCTGGAAGAAGGTACACGAAATTGAACTCTCTGGAGAGGGGCCCGGGATGAAGAGAAAGTTCAGGGAGATGTCTGTTCTGTCTGCGTTAACGGAATGTTTTACATGGAGAACGTTGTCTGTATCACTTGCACAAAACCAATACCAAGCATGGAAGACAAAGGCAGTTTGCCCTCCTGTACCGTTTACATGTACAAATGTGGGGACCACAGAATCCCAGCGGCGCGTCCTTCCATATCCAATTTATTTATATTATTGGTAACCTGCTAATGTTGGCTTTCCCCAAATTTGCATTAGCTCTAAACTGATGTTTCATTTCCATGAATGATGCAGCTATAACGTTTGTACCACCAGGCTCTGTGCTCTGCTATGGGACCACAGGGTGACAGGGACACAGTCCCGTTATGGGCCCATCTCTGTCTCACAGGTGAGACTGTCAAGGGGAAAAAAAATAATCGTAATACATACCCTAATCAGGTGATCTGGCAGTCTTGGCCCTTGCCATCTGTCCAGATGAGGTGAAAACTTAATGTCCACACCGGAACCTGCACTCAGATTCTTGGAGCACCTTTAGCCATAATTGCCAAAACCTGGGGGCAACAGAGATCTCCTTCAGTAGGAGAATGGAGGAATAAGCCAGGGTGTAATCAGACAGTGGAATATTATCAAGCCATGAAAAGCCAGGGACGGACCCAAATGTCTATTACAAAGCAAAAGAAGCCAATCCGAACAGGCTACTGACTATATTATTGCAACTATAAGACATTTTGAAAGAGGCAAACTCTGGAGACAGCAGAGATCAGTGGTTTCAGGCACTGGGGGAGAGAGGGATGATCGGAGAGCAAAGAGGCTGTTTAGGACAGTAATACTACACTGTGTGATAGTGCAATGGTGGACGTACATCGTTGTGCATTTGCCCAGACCCATAGGACGCGCAGCACCCAATGTGGACCGCAATGTAAATTAGTACAGAGTTTGGATGATAATGACACGTCAGTGTAGGTCGGCCAGTTGTAACAAGGGGACCTCTCTGGCTTGCGGGGGGGGGGGATGCTGTGCGTTGTGTGGGGTGGGGAGGGTCGAGTCAAATGGAAACTATTTTCTGCTCAATTTTACTGTGAACCTAAGATTGCTCTAAAAGATAAAGTCTACTTTAAAAATTGAACTATAACCTTCCAGCTCTAAAATTTTCTGATTCTAATTTTTTTTTTTTTTACAGAGGAGACAATTCTTGTTCCTTGATTTTTTAAACTCAGTTTTAAAATCTCACTTGTTCACAGGCACCAAACGAAGTAAAACATTTTTGAAAATATCTGCATGAGTGCTTTAAAAACATTAAATTTCTGGGGCGCTTGGTTGGCCCAGTCAGTTGTGTCCAACTTAGGCTCAAGTCATGATATCACAGTTTGTAGGTTCAAACCCTTCATCGGGCTCTGCGCTGACAGCTCAGAGCCTGGAACCTGCTTCCCATTTTGTGACTCCCTTTCTCTTCTGCCCCTCCTCCACTTGCGCTCTTTCTCTCTCTCTCAAAAATAAACTTAAAAAAATAAATAAGGGCGCCTTGGGTGGCTCAGTCTGTTTAGCATCTGACTCCAGCTCAGAGCACGATCTCATCGTTCATGGGTTCGAGCCCCACGTCGGACTCTGTGCTGACAGCTCAGAGCCTAGAGCCTACTTTGGATTTTGTGTCTTCCTCTCTTTCTCTGCCCGTCCCCTGTTCGTGCTCTGTCTCTCAAAAATGAATAAACGTTAAAAAAAATTAAAAATAAATAGATAAAAAAATAAAGTTTCTTGTTAAACAACACTTTCTTGGGGCGCCTGGGTGGCGCAGTCGGTTAAGCGTCTGACTTCAGCCAGGTCACGATCTCGCGGTCCGTGAGTTCGAGCCCCGCGTCGGGCTCTGGGCTGATGGCTCAGAGCCTGGAGCCTGTTTCCGATTCTGTGTCTCCCTCTCTCTCTGCCCCTCCCCCGTTCATGCTCTGTCTCTCTCTGTCCCAAAAATAAATAAACGTTGAAAAGAAAAATTAAAAAAAAATAAAAAACACTTTCTTTTAGAATCTTTAAAGGCGATATATGTCTCTAATATTTATATGTACTACAACACAAATATTTACACTCAAATCGCATTTACCTAACAGATTTTTTAAAAATACTGATTGAAAAAAAAGCCAGTATAGTCCTTCGCGCAACACCAACTTGTGTTATCCGGATCTACCAGCAGGTGGCATACAAGTCCTGAGGCTTGGAAATGTTTGAGCCACACTAGAGAGAAATCCAGTCTTTCACATATGCCCCCTCTCCCTGCACCAGCTGTTGAAGCTGGCTGCATGAATCATGATCCATTGGTGGCCACATGTAAAAGCTGAGTCCCATGGCATCCCCTGTGCTCTACTTTCAGGAACAGAAGGGAAGATGGAGGAGTCAAGGGAAAGACCCATTTATTGAGCTCTTATTGTATGCCAAGCCCTCCACGTGCATCATCTTATTAGATCCTACAAAAATCCAATAAGCTGGGTTATTATTTTATGGGGAGACTGAGGTGCTTGTCTAAGTCCCACCAGCAACCCAGCCCCCGAATCCTTAGCAGAGAACTAAGGCATTTGGGTGCCCTTGCTTAGAGTAACTGTGATGAGTTTTTTTGTGTGTGTCGCCTGGACTGGCTAAGGGATGCCCAGATGGCTAGTAAAACTTTAATCCTGGGTGTGTCTGTAAGGGTGTTTCTGGAAGAGATTGGTGTTTGAATCACTAGACTAAGGTTAGAGATTCTCGGCACCATTCAATCCCCTGGGGACCAGAATGGAACCAAAAGGGGAAGGAAGGGCAAATTCTCTCTTCTCACCCAAGAATGTCTGGAGCTCTCAGCTCTGAACCCTTCAGACCCTGGAGCTCACATGGGGGTCCTCCCTCCTCAGGCCTTTGGCCTCACACTGGGAGATACACCATCAGCTCCCCTGATTTTTAGGGATTCGGTCTCGGACTGAGTTACACCAGTGGCTTTGCAGGTTCTCCAGTTTGCAGATGGCGGGACTTCTTGGTCTCTAACCACATGAGCCAATTTTCCCATCTCTGCCCCAGCCCTGCTCGTGCATTCTCTCTCAAAATAAACATAAAAATTAAAATTTGCCTGTCTGTATGATTTTAGTGCTTTTGTTAAAAGGAATTTGGATGAAAAATTAAAATAGAATAAAATAAATAAAAGGAACCTGGATGTCATTCCTGGCCACTAGTTGAATTCAAGGAATACTACCCACCCGCAGGCACGGTGAGGCCCAGAGTTCTCCAGCTAATCTGCAGTGTAAACAACCCCTTCCAGAACCGGGGCCCTGCCTTGAGCAGCAAAGCCCTTTCTCTGCACAAAGGCCAGGCACTGAGGTCTCTGGAACCATCTGGAGAACGGTAGTGAGTGCTCGTGTCCAAGTCAGGGCATCCGAGGCAGCAGCGAGGGTCCCCAGAGCCGTGTGCACCAGTGGCTCATCGGCCACTTAGTATGTCCCAGTTGCGTGTATTAACCCCCTGAATAGCCCCCGAAACAAAAGAAGCAAGAGATGCCCCAGAGAGAATAAAGAACTGGAGAAAATCATAAATATGCTGTGAGCTCCTGGGGCCAAACCCCAGGGCATCAGTGAGAGTTTCTGACTGTAGACAGCTCGGCACCAGCTTTTTCCCCATCAGTAACTGGAGACTCCTGAGGTGTATACTGGGACAACTGGTGAAGGTATCACGGAAGGCACCAGAGAGTTCACACCAAGGTTATTTATTTCCTACCTTTTCTTTACAACCATCCACCCAGGGATGAGACCCACGTGCGGGTCTCAGGCTCAAATCCCCCTCCAGAAACACAGTCACGTTTCTGACTCTATAGGACACAGGTCCCTGGAGGTCCCAGCAGCTCCCCAGGTCACTTTTCCTCCGCCCAGCACCCTGCAGTCTTGGATCACCTGTCCTTTCCCCATTCACACTGAGCAGATGTCTGAAATCGTGGGTCTGTGTCCCCCTTTATGTATGATATACCTATAGCCTAGATTTCCATCTCCAAGTGTCCAGAAGGAAATTTCTGGTGGATGCACTCAACTAGTCAGGCAGTTAGCAGGACACGAAGGGGTCCGAATCATAGACTATCTTGCTGCCACAGTGAGGACAGGGGTTAGTTCTAAGCCAGATGGTCCGGGGCAGTCCTAAGTCCTTCAGAATGCCCAGCAGCTCAGCCTGAGCCTGGGCAAACCTCCCTGGGTGGATGATCCCCTGACTGCTGTAACTCTCCAGAGGGGCAGGATACAGCTCGAGGCTCAGGCGGCTCAGCCCGGCGGTGTGACGCAGCAACCTCTCCATCAGGGCCATGGAGAGGTGGTTCCCGCGGACACTGAAAGTCTGGAGCTGGTGACAGCGGCTGAGGGCCGGCAGGATGGCCTCCAGGTGGGTGTCCAAGAGTCCACAATATTCTAGTACCAGGTCCTGGATGGTGGCTGCCACTCTCTCGAGCAGAACTTGGAGGGGCTTGGGACTAAAACAGGCCAGGCTGAGGCCACTCAGATCCAGCTCCTTCAGCTGACTGATGCTTGGGCACTGGGACAGGCATGCCAAGTCTGATTCTGTAAGCTGGCAGTTGGTTATGGAGAGGGCCTCCAAGGGGCTCTTCAGGCACCTGGGGAGAAACGAAGCAGTTAGGTCTGGCGATCGGGGGAGCAGGGAGCCTTAAGGCAAGACAACTGGCTTGTCCAAGGCCAACATTGTTGTGACCATCTGATGAAGGTCAGTCCCAGGATCCCAGTCTCATTTTAGGCTGAGCCCTTTCACTTGTGCGACTGAGTCAAGTTCGCAAAATCTTTAAAGCTCCCTTTCCCCATCTGTCAAGCAGAGTACAACGTACTCCACTTACTTATGGAAATGAAGGTAATGGAATGAGCTAGAATATGCTCAATTAAGCGTGGGCACCAGTGAATTTTGATGGTGGTACATGCAAGACCAGAAATGCTCTCCACTCAGGCTTCCTTCAGGCCGCTGCTTGGGCCTTCGGTGCCCATATCTTTGGGCCAGGTGAGGCTAACGGAGACACACAAAGAACGAACCAGGGCAAGGGGCGCTTCCCGGGGGGGGGGTGGGGGGGTGGGGGGTGGTGCTCAGTTGGTTGAGCGTCCGACTTTGGCTCAGGTCATGATCTCATGGTTCGTGGGTTTCAGCCCCATATCGGTCTCTGTGCTGACAGCTCAGAGCCTGGAGCCTGCTTCGGATTCTGTGTCTCCCTCTCTCCCTGCCCCTCCCCTGCTCGTGCTGTCTCTGTCTCTAAAACATAAAGGTCAAAAAATAAAAATAAAAATAAAAAAAAAGAATAAACCGGGGCAAGATCCCACCCCGCCGGCTGTGGGCGCCAGTCTTCAGGGGCTCACATCCCTGCATCATCCGCAGACCATCTAGCGCTCTTCATCCTTCTTTCTGCTCTTGTTCCCCTTCCTCACCTCCAGAAGCCTGCATTTCCCTCATTGATGACCTGACCTGGAGCACAAAACCTTTCACAGAGGGGAGTTGAGACGGGCTCGCGCAAGCGCGCCAGGCCGGGGAGCTCCGCGCTTACCTTCGGAAATGCTCACGTCGGCTGTGGCTTCCCCCTCTTCGGGGCCCTCTTCCCTTCACTGTCCCCCCCCCCCCCCCCCCGGCCATCTTGACTCAGACCTCTCTTCCCAGTGGAAGAATTCCCAAGCCCACCCCCACGCCCATCTGACCCCCTCACAGGGTGTGGCAAGGCGTCTCTTTCCAAAGCCTCCAACCGTTATTCGGGTGGTTGCGCGAGGCCACGCTCGGGACAGAGCCGCGAACGAGACGGCGCCCCTGGCCCGCGGGGCTCAAGTTCACCATCCAGCCCAGTGGGGCCCCGCCCTCACCTGAGCATCTGGCCCAGGCAGCCCTCGAGGAAGGCGGGAGATTCCATACGGAGCTTCCGCAGGTGGCGCAGCCGGAGAAGCTGGGAGGTGAATCGGCCAATGTGCTTTTCCTCGGAGGAGGAGGAGGGCTTGTGGATATGGGAGAGGACGAGTCTCCGCACGTTACTCATCCGGCCCAGGTAAGGAGCAAACTTCCCCAGGGTCGACAGCTGCCAGGTGAAATGCACCTCCACCTCCAGGACACAGCCCAGCTGCACCAGATTCAGGACCTCCTTAATATTTTGGATGGGCATCCCGAAAATCGTCACCTTCTTACAGCACAGGTGTAGCGATCTCCTCCGTCTGGCCCACCTAATGAGGTTGGCCAGGCATTCATCCAGGGTCCTTTCCCTGAGGCAGAGGTCTACGAACACTGTCAAGGGACCCGAGGGCCCCTTCATCCTTAAGCTGTCCTCTGCCACGGGTCCCGTCAGCAGGCACTCATGGACCCTGGCTCCAGACCACATGCTCCAGAAGTTCCGACTGGCATTCCGTAAATCCAGCACCCGCAGTTTCCACCTCCTGTGGGCGACAGGGGAGATTGGCCGAGATGCTTCGCGATCGGTGCCGAAAGAGACCAGGAGTCTCAGTTTGGGCAACAGTGGGACGCCCCCCCGCCCCCCGCCCTGCCGCGCCTTCACTTCACATCACTCAGCTGCTCGCTCGCCCTCTTCTTCCCTCCCTGCCTTACTTTTCCCTAACTCCTTTTCCCCTCCCATCCTCCCTGGTGTCTGCTTAGTTCCTTTAAGTATCACTGGCAGGAGGCGGAGACAAGCGGCCCTCACCTCCAGAAGGTGTTGCCCATGGGGAGCTCAGCAGCGGCCAAGTCCTGGACTCCTTCACTGGCCTCATCGGATGCCTCTAATCCACCCTTTGGCCATCCAGTCTCCCTGACCCCAGCCGCCTCTTCCAGGATGCCCGGGACCCTACCAGGCTACATGGATGAGCCTTACCTGGGCCGAACCTTCCGGGCAAGCAGGCAGTCAAGCCCATCGAGCACGGCTTGTAAGGCCTTCTGGTGAGGCATCTGTGTCAGGCCCCCCAGAGGGAGGCGGGCAAAAGGCCAGGCCCACACCATCGCCTTCAGGGTCTTGTCGCACCTCCCAGCGAGGGCCTCCATGAACAGCAGCGGGAAGAGCTCTGTGGGCAGATACTCCAGAGCAGCGATCGCCAAGTCCTCGTCCTTCAGCAGGCTCTTGGCCGCCAGTTCCAGGAGTCTGGGCGGGGTCCTGATGACCATCCTGAATCTGCTCTGAAAGGAATCCTCTGGCAATGTCAAGGGAACAAGTCCTCCTTCCCGGGCCAGGCCCATCTGCTCCTCGCCCTCGGGAGGAACCCACTCAGGGCCAAAGTCACGGTTCTGGCAATGGTGGGAGAGCCTCAGTTTACCCCAGTTCCACTCTGGGCTCTGTGGCCGGCCACAAAGCCATCGCTCTGCCCCTGCCGGCACCGGGGCGAGTGTCTCACAAGTACCAAGGGGAAGGAAACGCAACCACTGGCCCAGACATTTCCACCCACTGCTTCCCTTGATTCCAGTTCCACTGGCAAGTGGTAGTGAGGGGCCTGAGAGTGTCATGTGGCCTAACTCATCCTCAGTGCCCCCTGACTGGGAAAGATGAAGGAGATGCCTCCAAAAGTTTTAAATGAGAAATTGTAAAAGCCGTGTAACAGTGTTATACAGAATTTGGGAGTAGCAAGAAAATCCCTGAGAGGTACATTTCCATGCACGCACAAGTGGGGGAGGAGGGGGAAGGAGAGAGAAAGACAGGGAAAACCTCAAGCAGGATCCACACCCAGCTCGGGGCCCAACTCGGGGGCTCTGTCCCATGATGGTGAGATCATGACTGGAGCCCAAATCAGGAATCGGAAGCTCAACTCACTGAGCCACCCAGGCACCTCACGTGGGATGTTTTTAAGCGTTTAGTTAAAAAAGAAAGAACTGGTAAAATCACAAAGCCATAAAATATAGGAGCGGTAATCGAAGGGCACAAACTAAATATTTAAAATGTTAAGAAATAAAAATTTAAAAATATATTTAAAAAATCTGCCTGGCCAAGACATTTAAAAATGACATGAACCAAAGCTCAAAATCAAAATGTTTGGGATTTAGGCAAAACTGTACTTAGGGTCACCTGTAGCTCAGTCGATTGAGCGTCCCACTTCAGCTCAGGTCATGATCTCACAGGCCATGAGTTCGAGCCCCACGTCGGGCTCTGTGCTGACAGCTCAGAGCCTGGAGCCTGCTTCAGATTCTGTGTCTCCCTCTCTCTCTGGGCCCTCCCCCCCACTTGCTCTCTCTCGCTCTCTCTCAAAATAAATAAACATTCAAAAAAAACAACCAAAGCCTTAAACCTGCTCACCTCAAAAAGAAAGGAAAAGGAAAAGTGTGCCATCCTGAGCTGCATGGGATGGGAATGTCCTTAACCAGGACAGCAACTTACCGTCTCTGAGGCAGTTGGCCAGGTGCTCAGATCTCGGACCTGGTGGAGAAGCCAAGTCTGTGGTTCCAAGGATGGAGGGCTCTGTATTTCTTCTCTGGTGCCTGAGGCTTTTACGTACCTTTCTAATCCCATATCCCCCGCCCCTTTCAACCACTAACTTCTAATTGGAGAACAACACTTGATTAGATTCTTCAATCTCCTTCCGGCTATTCCTGATTGGGTCTTTGCCTTTTTCTAGATTGATTGAATCATATGCCTATTCAGGAAGGGGAAAGAGTTAGAGAGGGGGGGAAAGTCAAGAACTCATTAATCAGTTCACTCCACAAAAATGGATTGGGTTTTACTAATAGGGTGTGGTCTAGCCCTGAGTATGAGACAAGGAAGTTTAATCTATTCCTGACATTAGAGAGTATCAGTTATTGGGCGATCTTTGACCCCATCAAAATTATCAAGATGTTCCAGAGTTAAAACAGCTTCATGCAGACAGTGGTATCATCCCCAAAGAAAACAAAATAAGGGTCTCTGAATCAAGTTGTCACTTAGGTTTTACGTCAAGTAATATAGCAAATCAGAAGCCCATTCAGGGAGCAAGGTGGGGCAGCTGGGTTTCGGTTGGTTCTCCAGACCGTAAGACTTCTCTGAAGGAGATCAGGTCAAAGTCATAAGGAGAAAGTGGGGCTAGGGGCTGGGCAGGGCAGAGGTGGGTGATCCTAATGGGACCCTGTGAATGACCCAAGACTGTAAAATACGGGTTATTTTCCTTGGGGAGCAGGGAGATTGAAAGACTTTTCTCTCAATAGAGACATTAACAAGGGAGTGGCTGGGGTAGAGACAACACCATTCTTGAGGGCAGGGAGGGAGATTCTGTCTTCAGACCCTCCAGGGAGGGAAAGGGTGTTTCTCCCAGAAAGATGGGATTAGCTTGGGGACCTGAACTGAGAAGCCTAAATCTAAAAATGTCAGCTGAGGGAGAGGCAGGCAACCCTAGCAAGTCAGACACTTCCAAGTCTGAAAGCTCCAGGAAGGGTGGACACCGTGGACCTTCGGGATCTTGGAGCCAGGAAGACAAATAAACGTGGGCCGATCACGCATGTGACCTCGTCAGCATCATGGCAGCTGTTTCCAGGAGACATTTTATTTTAGCCTCAGAGTTGTTCCCACAGAGGACACTTCCCAGACAGCAGATTGGCCCCAGCCATTTCTGGGGTCTGGGGAACCTAACCTTTCCAACCCCACTGGCCCCTTTCGAAGCATAATTTGACAATGAACATTTCCTCCAATTTAGGTAACAATTGAGGCAAATGTAACTTCAAAGATCCCTTTCTATCCTTAAGATATCTTGGACACAGAGAGCCTGACCAAGGACATGACATTAGGCAAAGAAATAAAACTCTCTGTTTGTAACAAGTGCAGTACACTGAACACCACCCCCTTTCCCCCACAAAATCCAGAAGCTATGTTCAGTGTTTGCAGATCTGCCAAATGTAGGGATGAATCCCCGCCCGGGCTGGATCACAAGTGGATTCTTTTGAAGTCTCAGGATATGAAGAATGGGAGACTATCCCTCTGTTTCCAGATAATTCCCCAAGCCTTTCTCTCCTCCATTCAGTGTGAGGTCCAAACAATTCTTCTATTACCACTGGGTGCCAGGGCTAAGATTCTTTGAAGGATGTTCTCCATCTTGGTATCTTTCTGGAAGATTCTTTTTGCCACATATCTGCCCTCGGTATAAATGGCCTTTGCATAACATTGGGTTTCGTTGGATTGTACTCAACAGACATTTTAACTCCTGGCAATCACCTTTATTGATAACCTGCATTAGGGTGAGATTTGTGACAAGGATAATCATAAATGCCTGTTATTGAACACACACTGGGCAAGCCATGGTGCCAGCACTTTTCCTCCACTGCCTCAAATAACCTTCACAGAGAATCTGAAGATCACTGCTAGCTCCCCCATTTTTAAGCCTGCTAGCTTTGACACAGTGAAGAGTTGGAGGCTCAGAAGAACCTCCCTAGTTGTCAGACAACTTAAATGTTAGAAAATACTTACTGATAGACTTCTTGTGAGTATCAGCGAAAATTGTAGAAGTCCAAGGGAGGGATATTTCTACGGGATCCAAGCTTCTATGAGACCCAAGGAGGTAGGAGGGGTCAAAGTCTTCAAATGTCCTCGAAAATATAAATGTTCAACACTCTTCTCCTCTCAGGCAACAGGACACTCTTTTCTGTCCACCACCACACAGGGCCTGTTTGCTAAGGGGACACACTGGGGCATCCGAAGAGGAGGGAGCCCATCTGCACAGAGATGCCATCATCCCTGCCCAATTCAGGGGTCCAGCAGGACTCCTGGAGTCTGGTGAGAAGCCTGGATTTGTGGGACATTTCATTGTGTCCTGCTCTCCTGTCCTCATGACCCCTAGTTTACTGCCCGCATGAGAGCAGCCTTCTGAGCCCATCAGGTGATGTCCTGACCCCCCTTCTCCAGTTACAGAATCCCAACTGAGATTCCAAAAATCTGCTCCTGGGTCCTTGCTCAGGGGGTTAGAATATTTCTTCTAGTTCCCTCTCCCAGCCTGAGCTGACGTGGCAGCCTTCTCTTCCTCCATTCCAGGAGCTCCAGCTCACCTCTCCTAGAATGTGGAGCATGGAGACCTTTCCCATGGTATCAGCAGAAATCAAGAAATTCTTCTCACATTCTACTAGGCTATTTTGAAGGATATGACTAACCACAAGGCACAGAGTACCCCAACTGCTCTTCTGAATCCAAAGAGGCACCCAGAAATGCTGGAAAGTGACCCCTTTTGGGTTTCAGAGGAGGACCCTGATTCTTCTGGTCTTCCTAGAGGTTCAAGGATGATGAAAGGCTTTGGGGACCGTTATGAAGTGGCT
This sequence comes from Acinonyx jubatus, assembly GCF_027475565.1. Lineage (NCBI taxonomy): Eukaryota > Metazoa > Chordata > Mammalia > Carnivora > Felidae > Acinonyx > Acinonyx jubatus. The sequence continues at coordinate 9,384,664 of NC_069381.1, read as the reverse complement.
CTTCCCTCTGTGTCTCTCTTGGCCCAGACCTTGAGCTGGCAAAATCCTACTGGGATCCAGGAAATTGTTCTCTCCCAAGTTAGATGTCTTCTTACCTTGAAGTGTCTTGTCTTCTGTGCCTTTTTAAAAGCTCAAGTCTCTTTTGACCCTAATTACCCCCTCCAGTTCCATGAATATCTTGCCGTAAATAAGGGGCTGTTCTCTTTCTTCCTCATCAATAAAGGTTTCATGACAAATCACCCTGGGTCCAGACAATTAAGGCCAAGGGACTAGCTTGTAGAAGCATGGGGTGGGAAGCATGTCGGCTAGCTCCCTCAAGGGGGGGAGGCGCCAGAGGAACCCAGGGAAGGAAGAGGAAAAGAGCAGGGTATGGCCAGCTGAGCAGGAGAACATGTCCTCTGGTTCTTGCAGAGCTGTGTTCCTTCAAGGCTGAGCCCACCAGGGTCTCAGCCTGGATTTGGGGGCTGAGAGTTTCCAAAGCCTTGGCTTTGTCTGCACCAGCTACAGTGATTTTCCAGAGGCTGCCTCCACTCCAAGGGCACAGAATCAGGCCAGTGGAGAGTCCAGAGGGAGAGACTGGTGATCATCCATCCTGGGTGCAAAGCTGAGGGGCCGGTTGTGAGGGGACCTGGCCTGGACTTCAGGCTCAAGAGAGGGTACCCTTTGGAAAATTTGCTGTTCATGTCTCCTCGCTCCTTATGGTCTGTTTAGACTTAGAGACTTTGGCTTTCCAGGAGAAAAGGAGAAAGAATGGTGCCCGGCACCATGTCCGTGTCAACCAAGTGGACTCAAATGTCCTACTGCAAGCCATTGGAAGGTCAAGGTAGATGCAAGTAAAACCAAGGTCTCCCAGGCTGCCTAGGAAGAGAGAACAAAGGTGGAGTACGGGGAACCTCAGGACAGGAGCCCATATGGGTGGAGGACTCTGTGGACACATTCACTGCAAAGTCTTGGCACACTGGACACACCCAAGGCCACCCCCCCTCTCCACTCTCCCTGATTCATTAAAAGTGTTTACTTATTCGGGGAGCCTGGGTGGCTCAGTCAGTTGAGCGTTGGACTTTGACTCAGGTCATGATCTTACTGTTCGTTAGTTCAAGCCCCACATCAGGCTCTGTGCTGACAGCTCAGAGCCTGAAGCCTGCTTTGGATTCTGTGTCTCCTCTCTCTGCCCCTCCTCCACTGGTGCTCTGTCTCTCTCTCTCTCTCTCAAAGATAAATAAACATAAAAAAAATTTTTTTAATTAAAAAAATAAAATTCATAGTGCTGATGGACACACAACTCTATGAATAGACTAAAATCACACAATTGTAGCCTACACATAGCTGGATTGTGTGGTATATGGATTATACCCCAGTAAAGCTGTTATTTTTTTAATGTCACACTTCACACTCATTTTTTTTTAATTTTGGAAAACACAACTGCTTTTGATTAAAAAAAAAGATGGTGTTTCTATTTCGTAGCCAATAGGTTGAGAACTGTTATATATATAATTTCATTAATAAACATGTTTTTAACATTTTTCCATTTGAATTGATATAGAAAATATTAATAGACATAACCCACCTGAACAAAAGCTCTTGGGGATCTTTGACACATTTTAAGGATAAAAAGGAGTCTTTGAGACCAAACTTTGAGACCTGCTGATCTAGGAAGAAAGTTGACCAAAAAGGAAAGCAGTGGTTTCTCCCTAGTGTTGAGAACTTACATGGTGGTTCTTTTCTCCTTATATTGTTAGTTAATGCCCTGCGAGCCACCCACATACACCTGGCATGATCTGACTGGTAGGGGTCAGCGCCCCCCGCCTCGCCCCCCCCCCCCCCCCCCCCGGGACAGACCACACTCTAGCGGCAACTCCTGGCTTGGTTGTATTAGTTTAGACAGAGAAGTCAATCCTAAATGCAAACATTTCTTTTGTCTCTTCCGTTGCTTTCATTTCTCTTTCCAGTCCAGTTTTTGGCATGACTTCTCAGAATAATTTTAATATGAATCATGAAGTCAGCAACACGCAGTGCCCTACAAACCAACGGAGTATGGAGAAATGCGGGGTGCGGTCTGGGGTGCAGGGGTACCTCTCCGCGGTGGGACCCGAGGCGCTCGGTTCCATGCCCTGGCTCCTAGCCGGACCCACCAGCCCGGTGGTGCCTGGACCCGTCATTCGTGCAGCGGTTTCCTTATTATGGTTTATGCTTGAAGATGCACTGGGCCAACACCAAAGAATCAAGCCAGCTAGAGTCATATCAAGCTGTCCCCTGAACTTCCAAGTGAAGTTCATCTGCATAACTGGGGCTTCCCCCACCAGCGCCCCTGGTTTGCACTGGGTGCAACTCCCGGCCTGACCTCAGAACCCTTTCCCGACTTGGATCACAGGACACGGTTCTTCAGACCTTGGAAGAGTGGACACGTGGGCGGGCTGGGAGACTGCAAGGTTATCCTCAGGGCCTCCTAGTCCCCAGGACGCCGTCTGCCGGTTCCTGCTGCAGTTGCAGAGCGCCCCCTGGGGCTACCACGACGCCACATCTCTTTCCAGGGTCCTTCTGCAGGGTGTCTGTCAGTGGCAGAGCCGTTCCCCAGGGAAGGCAGTGACTCAGAGCCCAGGTTCCCAGGAGGTTCCTTGATAACTGCTTCAGACACAGCCCAGTGGCCACGCCCACACAGACGTAGTCGCTGGTCCCATTCGAGGTCCCCAAGGCGAGCTTTAGGCCCATTCGGATGTCCGCTGCTCTCCCGTCCCAGCCCCAGCTCCAATTCCCAGCGAGCAGGCGCCACACCCGCGGGGACTATTAGTCAGACTTTCCTCTCTCCCACTAACGCTCTTGGTCTTCTAAGCCTTTGCTCTTCCAAAGCCTTTTCCAAATCTACAGGGTCCTGTCCCGCCTCATCTGCCTCGTCCCGCACCTCTCTGTCTGGACCATCTTGTGTCTCTGACCACCAGGGGGCACTGTGGGCCCGGAGTTGGCGGCAGTGGAGGATTCCCCTGGAAAGCATTGGTCTCTGCTTCAACTAGAGGGGAGCGTAGGGAGAGGAGGCTAGGAAGGCAGAGGCCGGCTAGGGTCTCACTGGAAGTTTGTAAGTAGGTCTGTGACCTGACCTGATGAATGTTTGCCACTCCTCCTCGCTCCCCTCCCCACACTACGGCTGGATTATGTCCCACGGGGGAGTTAAACAGGGAAGCAGAGACACCAGCCAGGAGACTTGCTGCTCCCCATGGGGGATCCTGGCTTGCCCTTGAGTGGCCCTGGGGATAGCTTTGTGGACATCCTGGAGGTGGAATCACTGGGACTTGCTTAGAGCAAATGGCAGGTGTGAGGGGTCAAGAGACCCTCTAAAGCTCCGTCCTGACTTTCTGAGATTAAGAGGAATGGAAGGGAGCAGGTGTATCAAAAAAAAAAAAAAAAAAAAAAAAAAAGGTGGGGAGGGGGTAAGAAGTTAAGAAGTTGGCTGCACTGTATTAGATTGCAGACAATTCTATCACTGAGTGAAAAATTAAGTACAGAATAGCAAATGCAATAGAATTCTATTCAAATAAAATGATATATATACTCATTCAATCGCTATTTGCAAATGTCTCCGGTTGATTTTGTATTTTTTACCTGATGCGGCAGGGTTGGAGGGGCACCAGCACCATCCAAAGCCGAGGCCCCCAGCCAAGGTCGGTTTCAGGTCTGGAGGAGTGACTATAACCACAGTTCCACTGCCATCTCTCCAGAGACCTCAGAGACATCCCATTTCTCAGATGGCCGGAATTGGGGCCTCAAAGTGAGCCCTACATAAACTTGCAAGTCAACAAGGATATGCCTTCAAATTCATGCCCGAATTCTCTGAACCCAACATGGGAGCACCCAAATACATAAGACAGTTAATAACAAACATAAAAGAACTAATCAATAATAATACAACTATAGTAGGGGACTTTAATGCCCCTCTTACATCTGTGGACACGCTTCTAAGCAGAAAACCAACAAGGAAACAATGGGTTTGAATGCCACAGAGGACCAGATGGATGTAACAGATATATTCAGAAAATTTCATCCTCAGACAGCAGAATGCACATTCTTCTTGAGTGCACATGGAACATTCTCCAGAACAGATCACATATTAGACCACAGAACAGGCCTCAGCAAATTAAAAGGGTCGAAGTCATACCAAGCATCTTTTCTAGCCACAACACTATGAAACAAGAAAACGAGCACAAGAAAAAAATTGGAAACAGCACAAATACATGGAGGTGAAAGAACATCTTACTAAAGAATGAATGGGTCAGCCAGAGAATCAAAGAAGAAATTTAAAAGTCTATGGAAACAAATGAAAATGAAAACATGGCAGCCCAAAACCTTTGGGATGCAGCAGAAGGCAGTTCTAAGAGGGAAGTTTATAGCAATACAGGCCTAGCTCAAGGAGCAAGAAAGATCTCAAACAACCTAAGCTTGCATCTAAAGGAGCTAAAAAAAGAACAACAAATGAACCCTGGATCCAGAATAATAACCCTGGATCCAGAAAGGGAATAATAAAGATTAGAGTAGAAGTAAATGATATAGGAACTAAAAAAACAATAGAGCAGATCGATGAAACCAGGAACTGGTTCTCTGAAACAAATCAATGAAGAGGGCCTCCTGGTTGGCTCAGGTCATGATCTCACGGCTCGTGGGTTCAAGCCCTGCATCAGGCTTGCTGCTGTCAGCTCAGAGCCCACTTTGGATCCTCTGACCCCCCTCTCTCTCTGCCCTTCCCCTGCTCGTGCTTGGTCTCTCTCTCTCTCTCTCTCTCTCTCTCTCAAGTGTCCAACTTCGGCTCAGGTCATGATCTCATGGTTTGTGGGTTCGAGCCCCACGTCAGGCTCTGTGCTGACAGCTCAGAGCCTGGAGCCTGCTTCGGAATCTGTATCTCCCTCTCTGTTCCTCCCCCACTCACACTCTGTCTCTCTCTCTCCAAAAATAAATAAAGATTAAAAAAAAAGTAAGAAGCTTCTGCACAGCAAAGGAAACAATCAAAACTAAAGGACAACCTACTGAATGGGAGAAGATATTTTCAAATGACATGTCTGATAAAGAGTTGAATCTAAACTATATGAAGAACTTATACAAGTCAACGCCAAAACAAACAAACAAACAATCCAATAAAAAGTGGGCAGAGGACACGAACAGACATTTCTCCAAAGAATACATCCAGATAGCCAACAGACACGTAGAAATATCCTCATTATCACTCATCGTCAGGGAAGTGCAAGTCAAAAGTATAATGAAATATCACCTCACACGTGTGAAAATGGTTAAAAAAAAAAAAAACCTCTAGAAACTAGTGCTGGCGAGGATGTGGAGAAAGAGGAAATTTCTTGCACTGTTGATGGGAACGCAAACTGGTATAGCCATTCTGGAAAACAGTATAGAGATTCCTCAAAAAGTTAAACATGGAACTACCCTACAACCCAGCAACTGTACTGCTGGGTATTTACCCAAAGAATACAAGACCACTAATTCAGAGGGGTGCACGAACCCCTATGTTTACAGCAGCATTATTTACAGTAGCCAAGATATGGAAGCAGCCCAAGTGTCCATCGACTGGTGAATGGTTAAAGGAGATGTGGTGTGTATGCAATGGAATATCATTCAGCTGTTAAAAAGAACGAAAACTTGCCATTCTCAACATGGTTGGAGCTAGAGGGTATAATGCTAAGTGAAATAAGTCAGAGAAAGACAAATACCATATGATTTCACTCGTAGGCGGAATTTAAGAGACAAAACAAATGAGCGAAGGGGAAAAAGAGAAGCCAAGAAACAGACTCGTATCTATGGAGAACTGGATGGTTATCAAAAGGGAGGTGGAAGGGGGATGGGTGAATAGCACTTGTGATGAGCCCCAGGTGATGAAAATAAAAACTTAGGGGCACCTGGGCGGCTCAGTCGGTTAAGCATCTGACTTGAGTTCAGGTCATGATCTCACGGTTTGCGAGTGTGAGCCCGCGTCGGGCTCTGTGCTGACGGCTCAGAGCCTGGAGCCTGCTTCGGATTCTGTGTCTCCCTCTGTCTCTCTGCCCCTCCCCGCTCATGCTCTGTCTCTCTCTGTCTCTCAAAAAATTTAAAAATTAAAAAAAAAACAAATAAACTTAAAATAAAAACTTAAAAAAATTCATTACTGAATTCTCTAAGCATCAGTACACCCAGGTTCACCACCAGCTGCCAGATGTTTTCCAAGAAACAGAAAATCTGGTTTTGAATTATGTTCACGTCTGCAGAATTAGTGTCAATCCCAGAGAAACCCTGAACCCAGAACCATAGCCACCTGTAAACTGGTGTCAAATTGGCCAGTAGGGGGCAGGCTGGTCCCAGCCAGTGGGACAGCACCAGGGGAGGCTCCTGGGTTTTGCTCCTGAAGTGCTAGGTTGCAGAGTAAAAACATCAAAGCATCACGTCTTGATGGAGGGAACGGCTGGCTAGACTTGTTCTCTGTGGCCTTGGCTGTTTTCTTGACTGTTGTCTTTATTGAACAAGAGTTGCCACCATTTATGGAGGATATATTACGTACTAAGGTCTGGCCTAGTATTTCTATCTGCGTTAGAGACAGTTATTTGCACCCATTGGTGGAGGAAGAGAGATTCAGAGAGGGGCAGTAACTACTTCAAGGTCACACAGCCTATCCCTGGTGAAACTGGAATTCTAAGGCATGGCTGCCAGTGCTCTTGAACCCTTCACGATGCTGTCCCAGCACCCAGGAATGCACTGCTCATTTTATACTTTGTAATACATTCTGGACACCCGGCCTCCTAGTGCAGCTGGAGGAAGCCTCACAGAGAATCAGGTCCAGGTGTTTGCTACACTGTTTTCACTGCAGAATCTGTCATTCCAAAGACATCCCGCAACTGAAGTAAGAGGGCAGCCTGCTAGAGCGGTCCCCAAAGTGTGTTCCCCAGACCAGCAGCATCCGCATCACCCGAGAACTTGTTAGAAATGGGACTTCTCAAGCCCACCCGAGACCTACTGAGCCACAAACTCAGAGGACAAGAACCCCACCCCTGCCCAGCGATGCTGATGCTGCTTAAATTGGAGAAGCGAGCTGAGACGGGGATGTGGGAAAAAGAGCCTCCCTGCCTCAGTTTCTCTCTCCTTTCCACTCCTTTGGAAAAGATTGGGCCATCCTCCACCCTGGTCTAACGGGGGCCACGGCTACTGGTTGTGCAGCCCAATTTATTAATCTGGTTACAAATGCTGTAGTCTGGTTTTTGAACACGTAATCTGGTTCTAGTACTTCCGGTGACTAGTGTTTACAGCCACTTTTTAATCTGTGAGTGTGGAAGGCGAGGGAGCACTGACTGGTACGGGCAGCCACAGGCCTTGGGTCTGTTCAGTCCCAGCCTCCACCTCCCCAATTGCCTGGAAAGGACTAGATATGTCTTGGGGCTTAAGTGATGGAATACACACGGGGTGCAGAGGGCACCTGCCTTGCATCCAGGCTCCAGGTGAATAATGCACTCCCAGCCCCCAACCACAGTCCACACCTTCACCCCCTGAACCTCTAAATAGGTTAGTTTATATTCAAAAAGGACTTTGCAGATGTGGCTAAGGATTTGAGATGGAGGGGGGGATTATCTTGGATTATCCAGGGCCCAATGTAATGACAAAGGTCCTCCTGAGAGGGAGGCAGAGAGAGATGTCTCATTGCTGCTCTGGAAACAGAGAGAAGGGCCATGCATCGAGGCATGTAGGTGTCCCTTCGAAGCAGGAAAAGACAAGGAACCCAGTCACCCCTAGAGCTTCCAGACCAACTCATAGTGGACTTCTCACCTCCGGAACCGCAAGAGATAAGCTTTAAGCCGCTAAGTTTGTGGTGTTTGTTACAGCAGCAGTAGGAAACCCATACACCAGCTTTCTGGGCTCTTAACAGACCTGCCAAGCTCCTTCCCAACACGGAGCCACACACACAGGCTATTCCTGCAGCCTGAGCCGCCCCTCCCCCTTCCCCACCTGCCCCTGCACAAGGCCAGTCCCCTCAATGTCCCGGCCTCAGCCTAAATGTCCCTTCTTCGGGGTAGGCTTCCCTGATATCCTGTCCCCATGCCCCCATTATTGCTCTTAGGGCTTCCCTTCACTTCAGCACCCCGGCCCCCACTGATCTCCCTGATGACCCCTTGGTCCCCAAGGTCCCGAGTTCCATACACCCGTCTCCAACTTCTCTCTATCCTGTCCTGTATTGGTTGAAGAGCCCTCTCCTCTGCCTGATGGAAGGTTCTGTGTTGGCACCAGCTCCCCAGATCTCAAAGGATGTTTACGGGATGAATGAGTGGCTCCTGGAGGGGTGAGGAAGTCCAGCTGGGCACCAGCCCACAGCTGTCACTCGGAAGCTCTTTTCCTAGCACAACATCCTTTATTCCTCTTCCTCTTCTGGTCCATCCCTCATTCAACAAACATGACTCAGCACCTCGCAGGTAATGACAGGCTCTGACTTCAGGAAGCTTCGAGTCTCGTAGGGAAGACAAGGTCATTGAACAGACGCTTGGAGAAATGAGTGATGGCTCTGAAGTGTGCTGAGGTCAATCTAGAGAAGCCCGGAGCCAGCAGGTGTCCCTGGCAGGGACAGCCCGAACCCAGTCTTCCTCCACTTTGAGTCACATTACCTGTGGCACAGAATTAAAGTCAACCACGCACACGTGCCCCTGAGCCACATGCACGGCGGATCGACGTGTCCAGCGGGTCCCAAGGGTTTCTGCTGGCATTTCTTTGAAAAGACAGTTTTGCACCAGACCTAAGCATGCTTGCTCTGTGACCAGCCTGCCTAGGACTCATTCCCTGTGCAACTGCAGACCAGGCAGTTAATCTCTATGGTCTGTTCCCTCATCTGTAAACAGAAATGACATTTATAATCCCTATTGGGGCATGTATTATAAATGGTGGTGGTGACAAGGCAATGAGATAATCTAAATTAGGCCCAGATCCCGGGCCTTCAACCCAGAATAAATATTAACTTGGGTTTTTCCCCGCCCACCCACCCCCCCCCCCCCGCCCCAGCTTTTTTTTTTTTTTCTTGATTATTTGCTAGAATGTGGTAGCAGATGCCAAAAATGTAAGGAAAAGCATCACGGAAAATACTGCTACGCATTCCTTTTTCTCCAAAGCAGAGAAAACAACTATTTGTCGTAGCAGATGTGAGATGGGCTGACAGAGACTCAGAATTGCATCGATGCACCGCCATGGACAGATGGCCGGGTTCTAAAGTATGGAGGAGCAGAAAAGTGACTTCCTCTCTGATGCTGGCAGAAGGATTCTAGTGGGCTCACTTTTCCCCGAGTCAGAAGTGAGAGGGCCTGGGTGGCTCTGTCAGTTAAGCTCCTGACTCTTGATTTCATCTCAGGTCATAATTTCACAGGTTTGAGCCCCGTGTCAGGCTCCTAACGTGGGATTCTCTCTCTCTCTCTCTGCCCCTCCTCCCCTCCCTCTCTTGCTCTCAAAAATAAACAAATAACTTTTAAAAAAAGAGGTGGGAGAAGCCAAGATCTTGGAAGAGTAAGGGGTCTTTGGACATCAGGATGGGCTGGGGTCTGGATGGAGGTCCACCCTGGGGACAGGGGTTGGGGGGAGCAGCTATATGGAGGCTCAAAGCGTGGAACTGGACTGGGTCATGGTGAGTGGGGTACGGCATGGGTCCAGAGAGGAGCCCCCAAAGAGACAACAGTCCATTCATCCATCCAGCCAAGGATTATTCAGCACCAACTCTCCACAGAGCACTGCACCTACAGCAATGAATGCAGATCATCAGGGTGGAGGCATCAGGCAGGGAAGGCCATGCAGAGAAAGCAGGCTATAACCATCCAACTGTGTCAGTGAGAGAAGACAGAGGAGGCCGGCCGCTCTCAACCAGAGGCTGGACTCCACGCCAGGTGGCAGAACATGCCTCTAGGGACTCCATCCTGGGCGAGGACAGCACCAAGTGCCTGAGCCAGGACAGTGCCCTGTCCTTCTGTCAGGGGGTCCATCCTTGTTCCAAGACAGTCACTGAACAAGCCCCCATTCCCTGGAGCACCTGGGTGGCTCAGCCAGTTAAGCATCTGACTTCAGCTCAGGTCACGATCTCTCGGTTCATGGGTTTGAGCCCAGCATTGGGCTCTGTGCTGACCTCTCTCTCCGCCTCTCCCCTGCTTGTGCTCTGTCTGTCTCTGTCTCTCAAAAATAAATAAATGTTAAAAAAAAATTCTTTACATAAATAAATAAAAAATCCCCCATCCTCAAACTCAACTCTGGAAAAGATTTGAGAGCTCGGAGGTGGAGGGGAGATGCTGTGTGTCTCCCTTCTTCTGAGCCCCTGGGGAGACAATGAGGTGCTGGGCACCGCCCTTCCCCCCTCCCCCCCACCACGGATGGCCAGCTCCTGCAGGGTGCCTGCCCTCCCCATCACCACATTCGACCCTTCCCCGGAGTTCTGCAGCGGGTCTCGTGGTCAGACCCCCTTCTCCATGGGCCAGACACTCCTGGGGGGCCTCTATGCGGTGAGAACCTGCAGGAATCACGTCACCTCTCTGGGCCTCAGTTCCCCCTCACGTGAAAGGCCGGGGAGGAACTTAAGAGTCCTGACATTCTGCAGAGTTGTGCATATAGCTGCCACTCCATTGCCTGGAAGAGCTTTAATTATGGGATGGAAAAGAAAGGAGCCTGAGGGTTTGGAGGACACAGACCATGAACTAGGGGCCTCAGCCGGGCCGGATTTAGCACTCTGGGTGTGTCTGCAGCCACCTGCGGCCTGGCGGGTCCAACAGCACATTGGGGCTCCGGTCGGACCCACCTGCACAGCCCGTGGCCGTTCTCAGAAGCGCGGGACAGGGTGCAGGCGAGGGGGAGGGACAGGGATGGCGTGCTCCCGCCGGGACATGGCACACAGCGGTGGTCTCGGGTAGGATGAGGTGTAAATGCTCTCCCTCGGGGCAGCCCCGGGCATGAGCCACCTCTGCTTCAGCTGCTCATAGAGTCCATAGTTGGTAGGGGAAGCTGCAAGAGAAGCCGGGGTCTGCGTGAACGGGACCGGGCGTAGACTGGCCGGGGGACAGCGCGGCGGGGGCCCTGGGGGTTTCCCGGAGCGAGGCTGGTCGGGCTCCGGAGGGAAGAAGGGCTTTCGGGGGGCCGGCTCCCTGTGTCCTCAGGAGGGACCAGGCGCCGGTCTGTGGGCCTCGGAGAAGTCAGCGCCGTGACTGGTTAAGGATGGAGGGGAGCGTCCTGCCCCAGCGGCGAAGCGAGCAGTGCAGGTGTGTGAAGGCTGATGTCGAGGACAAACCCCAGGGTAACGGGGCGTGGCGCGCAGGTCACCATCGGACCCGCGCTCCTTTGCGTGGAAGGGTGGGAGTACAAAACATAGGGTGCAGAGAAAGAGGGCAGCTTGAAATGTAAATCAGATCAAGGCCCTCTCTTACAAAAATCACTCCAAAGTCCTAGTTCTGCAGGAAGGACACGGCCCCCCTCCTCACTGTGGCCTCCGAGCCCTGATGTGGTCTTCCCGTACTCCTGCCTTTTCACTTGCCATTCCCTCTCCTGGAATGCTCTCCCCACCCCCACTCCTGTATGGCTCCCTCCTTCTCGACTCAGCTATCTCTCCCAGAAAGACCACCCGGCATCATTCCACCCGAAGGAAATTCACAAACACCCGCCTCATTTTCTGTTGCTTACCTATAAGTTTTCTTCATGACGCACATCCCTGTCCAAAATTACCGTATTCACTAGATCTTAAGGTATCTTATGCATGCATGGCGTCTGATCTGAGACCCACTGGAATGACAACTCCCCAAGGGCAGGAATTTCTCCCCTGTGTGTCACTCCTGTGTCCTCAGGTGCTCCCGCAGGGCAGGGCCCCTGGGAAGTAACAGTCCCCATTTAGCACAGCTGCCTGATCTGAATGTGCAGCGGTGTTTTTCCTGCCACCTGTGTTCAGGTGACCATGTTTCCATGGTGCACGCAGGTGAGGGCTCCAGTGCACGGCCAGCGTCACCTCTGTGTCAGGGGGCGGGGGCAGGCAGCAGCCCTGGGGGGAAACGGGATTCTCCCGCTCTCGGGTCATTCCGATGCCCTCGCTGCGCGTCTTTCAGCCTGTGCCCGGCACACCTCAGCCCTACACGGCTGTGGACCCCTCGCAGCCCACTACAGGGGGGAAATCCTGAATTATACAAATACCAAGAAGGGGGACGTCTGCTTTCTCCGGGAGCCACAGCAACTTGTGTCCACTCCAGGTGCGACGCGGGGGCAGGCTGGGGTTGTAATTATGCCGGTTGTAATGGTCGTCATATGTGCTAATCAGATGGCGGTGTGAGGGCTCCTGGTGGTGCGTCAGCAGGTGTTTGTACGGGAGCCCCTGGAAGGACAGACACAGCGGGTGTGTTACTGGTCAGAGCACGGCATCCACTGGGCGGTGGACGGAGGCAGAAACTGTTGCCACCGAGGCTCGTGGTGCTGATGGCGAGGAGGCTTCCACGGGCCGGCGGCGAGGGTCTGCCGCCTGGGCCCTCAGGGCCACCAAACGGGAGACGCGGTTGTCTGGCCCACCCGACACAGCTCACCTTCACACACACATTCCATCTTGGCTGCAGTCCGTTCTCCGTATGAGGGCCCCCAACCCATGCCAAGTCAATTCATCCCTAGAATGGGCAGTGGGGACACATTAAAATGAAAGTCAGGACATCCAGCTGAATGGGAAGAGTCAGAACCATCTCAGTGCTGCCCTGTGATCTGAAATTATACCCTTTGATTTGTCTCGAGTCTCATCCATCCAAGTGCCTATTTCCATGGCGAGAGAAAGACGTTGAATACCGAGCCTGACATATGCACCTTGTATTTCAATCAGTTACTATGGGAAGAATCAGAGCATGCCCCATAAATTGCCTTCTCCTGCAAAGGATTTATGGCTCCCTCAGCTGGAAACTTGGGGAGCGATTTCTTTGGTGGGGGTTATTTACAAGGAGAAGAAAGCCATGTTCTCCTTATTCTGGGACGTTTGCCTGCATCAGTGCTTTTCCTAAGAAAATCCTCTTGGCCCTGCAAGGGAATCTTGGAGGACTGGGCTGATTTACAGGGGAAGATAATGTGGATTTCCATGCCTGTTCTCTTGTCTGGACCAAACAGGGAGGTCTGTGTCTGCTATGGTCTGGAAACGCTGACTGCACATAATATTTCAAGTAGTGGTTCCATAAATAAGTCAGATCACAATGCCGAAGGGAGACAAGGGGGGAGGCACAGACATTAAGCAGGGGTTCCCAAGATCCGTATCACTGGGTGCCCAGAGAACATTTCCAGCGCCACGGAGGGCACATGGGCGGCGTGGGGGGGGGGTTCCCATGAACCAAGGGAAGTGCTGGGGAGGCATCACGGCAGGCAAAGGAGAACAGCCACAAGTTTCTCTTGGTTTGGGGTGTGGCCCTGCTGTCTGGATTATGTACCTAGGATTTTTGTTTTGATCAGGTATGGTCAGGTGGCAGAGAGGGAGACAGCTGCCTTTGAAAGAAACAGTTTTGAAAGACATGCCACACCACATGGGGCCACATTAGGGAAACACCCAGAAGGAGAGAAAGAGAGAGAGCATGACCCAGGTTGTCCATGTGGTTTCCAAGGGAAGGAACAGGTGAGGCAGGATAGTCAAGTTTGAGTTGAGGATTACAGAGTTTGAATGATTTCAGCAGGCTCTGAGCTATAGGGGTGCCCACTCTTGTTGGTGCCTGGCCCCGGAGTGATTTGGGGCAAAAGGATATTGACTTGGCATAGAAGCGTTAGATAAAAGAGGTGGTTGGGATATAGGCTCTAGGTTGGTTGCTTTGTATCCTAAAAGCTTGTTTTATAGGCAAGTTGTGTACTATCTCTAGGAATTAGCAAGCCCTGGGAAGGCAGTCTCTCCAGGATCAGCAAGGCCCCTAAGATGTCAAGCCATCTAAAATACAAAACATAGGGGGCGCCTGGGTGGCTCAGTTGGCTAAGCGTCTGACTCTTGGTTTTGGCTCAGGTCATGATCTCACGGTTCATGAGTTAAAGCCCCGCATCGGGCTCTGCGCTGACAGTGGGCAGCCTGCTTGGGATTCTCTCTCTCCCTCTCTGCCCCTCCCCCACTCACTCTCTCTTCTCTTTCTCAAAAATAAATAAACTTTAAGAAATTAATAAAATAAAATAAAATACAGAACATAGAAAATTTGGTTAGTACACCTGCCTAGGGGCAAAGCACAGGAAGGGGGTTTTCCCTGGGGAATGCTAACCCCATCTATCCAAAGTGAATTTGAAGGGAGATCAGCATTTGCCTAAGAAGGGGGAGGTGTGAGGTGGGGGATGGGAGAGGTGCAGAATGAAATCCACAGAACAGCTGACGGACTGAAACGGCTGTTCAGAAGCAACGCTGTGTCCAGGGTCCCTGGCACACAGATATTTGAACAGAGTCCTTAGAAGCGAATATCTGATTGCTTGGTTCTATTTTGTGTATATGTTGGCAGGGGGCTTCTTAATTTTAGACTGTGTGTGTGTGTGTGTGTGTGTGTGTGTGTGTGTTTATCTCATCAGGGTTTGTTATGAGTCCAAAGAGAGGACACCTAATGTGTATTGAGAACTAGCCTAAGTACTTCTTATGTATTGATAACTGGGGACCAGGATCCCCAGATCATGGGTTTTTATTTTGACTTCCTTACATTAACAGGCATTTGGCACGCTAGTGGCAAAGGCTAGCAGCTCCAGACCATCAGCAGGGTCTGTGGATGCCGGCGTGCTCCAGGAAAGTCAGTGCAATCCAAAGATGCCAGGATTGTCCAGAGATGCCAACACAGCCCAGCGGTGCCAGCACAGAGCTGAAAATTTGCTGCCATTTATACTAAGATGGACCCCCAAAATGCAGAAGACAGAGTCAACTCCAGCAGATAGCGTAAAGGAATATGAAGATACTTCTTGCTTGATTTACAGACCGGCCACCTGCTTTGTCCCTTACCAACCAGCCAAACGGTTTTGGACAAACCATTGACCACACCTGGGACACCTTTTTATCTGAAAAGGAGGGTGCTGGGCTGAACTATCTCTCAGATCCCTTCCAGCTCCAAAATGCTTCCATCTGACAATGTCCACCCCTCACTGTGGGCCCCCACCCTGAGTTTAGGCAGGTAAGGGTTAGATGGGTCATGGTGGGGGACGTGTCCTGAGGATGCAGTGCCCTGCTTCCTGCTCCGGAGGCCTGTGACACAATGATGCACATAGGCCCTCAATGAGTGGGAGAGGACAGAATGGCCCTTGATTTTATACAAAAGACCAGGAAGTTGGGGCATAGATGATGCAAAACACTGCCGTTCAAGCATCACCGCTACTTGTTTTTGGAGGACCTCCCCTATTTCCTCACTATGTTCACCTAATTCAGTATTTACCCTTTGCCTACCTCCTGTTGGGAAAGTGTGGGGGAACGGGGAAAATGATCCAAGAAAGTGCTGGGGTACAGGGCAGAGGGAATGCTACTGGCTTGACATTTGGTGGGTTGTAAATAAAGGTGAATGCCATCAGTGGCCCCCAGGTGGGGGAGGATGCCCACGAGACTGCTCCTATGTCCCCAGAGGGAACCGAGCCTAGAAGGAGGTGGTGTCTCCTGAGCTCTGGAGGGGATCCCAGGCCTGAGTGTGGGTCCCCCACCTCCCCCACTTACCTCCACTCTCCTCTTGCCATACCACCTGGAGATCTGGTCGGGTCTGTGGCCCGGGAAGGGGACATACTCTTTTCTGTAAATGGACTGAGGTGTTTCCTCCATGGCTTTGGTGAACTGAAAAAGACCAAATACTCAGGATAACTTCTGTGATGCACCTTCTCATGCTTCTGTAGCGTCCCCTCCCCTCCTGGGCTATGGGAGGCTGGGCAGAGGAAGGATAGACATGACCCCAGGGCAACAGCCTACACAAGCCGGGCTTCATTTTGCCCCCTCCCTCCCAGAGCTTGGAAAGGAACATGCTCAGGCCATTGGCACCCCACTGCCCAGACCCACACCTCAGGAAAGCTGTCCCTTGGGTCACCCGACCACTTGTCATGGTCTGCACCTGTTCCCTTTGTCCTCTCTCTCCCCACTCTCCACTCCTGCTAGCCTCCTTCTTTTCTTCTTCTTTGTTTTCCTCGCTCTTCCCAGTTCCACTCTTTTTCCCCCATTATCTTATGTCTCCTGGTTCAGTTCTTAAACATTGATTGTGGTAAAATATACGTAACAAAATTTACCATTTCAACCATTTTTATGCACACGGTTCAGGAGCATTAAGTACATTGATATGGTTGTACAGCCATTAACACCATCAGTCTCCAGAACATCATCTTCTCACACTAAAACCCTGAACCCATTAGATGGCTCCCTCCCCAGTCCCTGGCATCCCCATTCTACTTTCTGTCTCTATGAATTTGACTCCTCTGGGGAGCGCACACAAGTGGAATCCTACAGTATTTGTCCTTTGGGGCCTGGCCTATGTCACTTAGCATAGTGTCTTCGAGGTAGGATCGTCTTCCTTTTCAAGGCTGACTACTGTTTCGTTGTATGTATATGCTACCTTTTGCTTACCCATCCTACCGTTGGGCTGCCTTGAATAATGCTGCTACACACATAATGTATGAACCTCTCTCTTCCAGATCCTGGTTTTAGTTCTGATGGTTATAAACCCAGAACTGGAGTTGCTAGATGATATGGTTGTTCTATGTGTACTGTTTTTAGCAACTGCCATAGCTTCTGTCTCCCACAGCAGCTATACCGTTTTACATTCCCACTAGCAATGTACAAGGGTTCTGATTTCACTTACATCCACACCAACACTTATTATTTTCTTTTTCTTTCTTTTTTTTCAATATTAGCCATCTTAATGGGTGTGAAGTGGTATCTCGCGGTTTTGACTTGCTTTTCCCTAATGACCAGTGATGTTGAGCATCTTTTCATGTGCTTTTTGGCCATTTGCATAACTTGGAGGAATATCTTTTCCAGTTTTTTCCCCATTTTTAATTGTTCGTTTGCTTTTTTGTTGTTGAACTTTAGGAGTTCTTTATATATTTTGGATATTAATCCTTTATCATATGTAATATTTGCAAACATATTCTCCCATTCCATGGGTCACCTTTTCACTCTGTTGATAGTGTTCTTTGATGCCTAAAAGACTTCAATTTTGATGAAATCCAATTTATCTATTTTTTTCTTTTGTTACCTATGATTTTGGTGTCCTATCCAAGAAATCATTGCTAAATCCAATGTCATGAAGTTTTCCTATGTTTTCTTCTAAGAGTTTTACCATTTTAAGTCTTACATCTAACTTTTTGATCCGTTTTGAATTAATTTCTGTATGTGGTGTAAGATAAAGGTCCAACTTCATTCTCTTGTGTGTGGATATGCAGTTTTCTCAACACCATTTGTTGAAAACACTGTTTTTTCTCCATTGAATGATCCCTGTTGAAATCATTTGACCAGATATGTGAGGACTTACTTCTGAGCTCTTTATTTTATTCCATTGGTTTATATTACTGCCTTTATGCCAATATATCAATATTTGGTTACTGTAGTTTGTAATAATTTTTGAAATCAGAGAATGTGAATCCTCCAACTTTGTACTTCTTTTCAAGATTGTTTTGACTATTCTCGAGAATGGTCTCTTGAGATTCCAAGTGAATTTTAGGGTGGGTTTTTTAATTTCTGCAAAAAAGAGCGTAAGGATTGCATTGCATGTGTAGCCATTTTGGGGTGGTATTGACATCTTAATGATATTAAATCTTTCCATCCATGGACATAGGAGGTATTTCCATCTATTGGCATAAACTTTCATTTCTTTCAGTCATATTTTGTAATTTTCATTGTATAGGTCTTTTGCTTCTTTGGTTAAGTTTATTCCTAACTATTTTATTCTTTTTGATGCTATTATAAATAGAATTTTTTAAATCCCCCTTTTAGATAGTTCATTTTTAGTGTATAGAAATGCAACTGAGTTTTGCAACTTGATTTTTGTATCCTGCTACTTTGATGAATTCATTTATTAGTTTTGACAGGTTTTTCTGGGGTTTTTTGTTGTTTGTTTTGTCTCTGTATGTGTGGTCTCTAAGGTTGGTACATATAAGATCCCTCATCTGCAAACAGAGATAATTTTATTTCTTCCTTTCCAATTTCTTGTTATTTCTTTTTCTTGCCTAATTGCTCTGGCTAGAACTTTTAATACTATGTTGAATAGAACTGGCAAAGCAGGCATCCTTGTCTTATTCCTGATCTTAGAGGAAATTATTTTTGGGTTATTTACCACTGAGTACGATGATAGCTGTGGGCTTTTCATTTATGGCCTGTGTTATGTTATAGTAGTAAAATACTGAGTAGAATTCACAAGAAAAGCCATCTAGTCATGGACTTTCATTTGGGAGATTTTTTAAAATGTTTATTTGTTTATTTTTTGAGAGAGAAGGAGAGACAGAATCCCAAGCAAGCTCCTCACTGACAGCACAGAGCCCGGTGTGGGGCTCAATTCCACAAACCATGAGATCATGACCTGAGCCAAAATCAAGAGTCGGACACCTAACCAACTGAGCCACCTAGGTGCCCCAGGAGATGTTTTTATTACTGAATCAATTTGCTCACTAGTTCTAGAACTATTCAAATTTTCTATTTCTTTGTGACCCTTTCTTCAATATGTACTCTCCTTATTTGGTTCTTGTAACAGTTTTTGACTTAAAGTCTACTTTTTATGATGTTGGTATAGCCATGCCACTCTCTTTTGATTGTTATTTGTATGGATATCTTTTTTCACTTCCAACCTACGCATGCCCTTAGATCTAAAGACTGTCTCATGTGTGTCGTATACTTGCATCCCAGGTTTGGGTTTTTCCCCCCATTTGCCAATCTATGTCTTTTGGTTGAAAGTTTAATCTATTTACATTTAAAGTAATGACTGTCAGGGAGGACTTCATTTAACTACTTTGTTATTTATTTTGTTACAGGGTTTTTGGTCCCTCATTTCTTCCATTACTACTTTCATTCATGTAGTTGACTTTTTGTAGTGACACATTTTTATTTTCTTCTCGTTTCCTTTTGTGTATACTCTGGAGATATTTTCTTTGTACTTATCATATAGATTGCATATAACATCCTAAACTTATAATAATCATTTTAATAATCTATTTTAAATTGGTACCAACTTGACTCAGCTCAGACACAAAAACTGTGCTCCTGTACAGCCCTGCCATCTCCCATTTCATGTTACTGATGTCATAAATGGCATCTTGATATATTTTGTACACATTAACATGGATTTATAATTATTTTTATGCATTTGGTCTTTAAATCCCATAAAAAATAGTGGAGTTACAAACCAAAATCCCAATAATAGTGGTTTTTATACTTGTTCATGTGTTTAACCTACACCAGAGGTCTTTATTTCATATGACTTTGAGTTACTGTCTAGCATTGCTCTGTTTCTTACAGGGCAGGCTTAGTGGTCATGAACTCCTTCTGCTTTGGTTTATCTGGGGCTGTTTTAGTTTCTCTTTCATTTCTGAAGGACAGTTTTGGTAGCTATAGTATTCTCAGTTGATAAGTTTTGTGGATTTTTTTTTTTTTTAGCACTTTAAATATATCACCCCACCCCTTTCTGGACTACATGGTTTCTGCTGAGAAATCTACAGATAATCTCATAAAGGCATCTTTGTACAGTGATGAGTCATTCTGATTTTGCTGCTTTCAAAATTCTCTCTTTGTCTTTGACTTTCAACAGTTTGAGTATAATATGTCTTTGTGTGGGTCTCTTTGGATATATCTTTTTGGAATTCACTGAGCTTCCTGGATTTGTAGACCCATATCTTTTCTTCAAATTTAGGATTTTTTTCAGCCATTGTTTCTTCATATACTCTCTCTACTCCCTTCTCTTTTTTCTCCCATAATGTGTATACTGGTCTGCATAATGGTGTCTCATAAGTCCTTAGACTCTGTTCACATTTCTTTCTTTCTTTCTTTCTTTTTTTTTTTTTGGTCTTCTCAGACTCAAGAATTTCAAATGATCTCTCTTCAAGTTCTCCAAACACCTCTAGTGAGTTTTTTCAATGTAGTTATTGAATTTTTCAGCTGCATAATTTCTATTTGATTTCTTTTTATAATTTCTATTTTTTTTAAATTTTTTTTCAACGTTTATTTATTTTTTTGGGGACAGAGAGAGACAGAGCATGAACGGGGGAGGGGCAGAGAGAGAGGGAGACACAGAATCAGAAACAGGCTCCAGGCTCTGAGCCATCAGCCCAGAGCCTGACGCGGGGCTCGAACTCCCGGACCGCGAGATCGTGACCTGGCTGAAGTCGGACGCTTAACCGACTGCGCCACCCAGGCACCCCTATAATTTCTATTTTTTATTGATATTCTTATTTTGTTCATATATCATTTTCCTGATTTCCTTTAGTTCCTTTGTTCATGTCTTCTTTAAGCTCTTTAAGCATATTTAAGACTTTTTAAGTTTTTGTTTAGTCCTTCTGATGTCTGTCTTTCCCCAGGGTAGTTTTCCCCACTTGGTTTTCTTCCCTTCAGTGGGCCATGTTTGACTATTCCTTTGTATGTCCTGTAATTTTTTGTCGAACATGGACATTTGTAAAAACAGCCCCCTCTCATAGTCTTTGCAAACTGGCTCCATTTAAGGGAAGATCTCCACTAATTAACAGGGCATGTTCTGAGGCTTGGAATCAGCCTGATATGAAGGAAGGCTTAAGTTCTCAGGAGTTTTCTGAGCATGCATCTTGCCTGGCCCCGTGTGTGTGTGTGTGTGTGTGTGTGTGTGTGTGTACCTTTGTATTTAGTCTGTATTCACAGCTACTTTAAAATGCCTTAATTTCCCAAAGAGTGTCTCCCCTGCTTCTTCTCAAGGCCCTTTATGTTCCATTGTATTCCTCTACCTGTAATCTCAGGCCTCAGACCTTCACTGGTTTATAGTCCCCTGGCAACTTTTGCTCACTGTAACCAGTCTGCTTTCAACAGCCTTTCTTGGCCTGAAACATGAACTATGACACTTTTCCCCATCTGAGCTCTGAGTCAAGAAAAACAGAGACCAGTTCTTTAGGCAGCCTCCAGACAGATTAAAACGTTGCCCCATTCAATAGCCAAAGTACGGAAAGAGCTCAGATGTCCATCAACTGATGAATGGATAAAGAAGATGTGGTTTATATACACAATGGAATACTACTTGGCAACGAGAAAGAATGAAATCCTCTCATTTGCAACAATGTGGATTGAACTGTAGGGTATTGTGCCAAGTGAAATAAGTCAGTGAGAGAAAGACAGATACCATATATTTCCATTCATATGTGGAACTTGAGAAACTTAACAGAAGACCATGGCAGAAGGGAAGGGGAAAAAATGGTTTCAAACAGACGGGGAGGCAAACCATAAGAGACTCTTAAATACAGAGAACAAACTGAGGGTGGATGGGGGGCGGTGGGGGAGAGGGGAAAATGGGTGATGGGCATTGAGAAGGGCACTTGTTGGGATGAGCACTGGGTGTTGTATGGAAGCGATGAATCACGGGAATCTACCCCTGAAACCAAGAGCACACTGCATACACTGTATGTTAGCTAGCTTGACAATAAACTACATTAAAAAAATAAAAATAGAAAGTTTGATGTCCAAAAAGTAAAAAAATAAAAAATAAAAATTTTAGCCCTCTTTTCCTCTTTGCAGAAAAAAAAAAAAATGTGCCTCTACTCTCTCTGGGCTCAAGGGAGGGGGAATGGCCGCTAAGCCACTGCTCCTCTGAAACTGAACTATGCTGTCTAAGGAGAGAATGGGGGAAAAAAGCAACTAAAAATACCTTAGAATTTCCTACCATTTTGAATGTGACTTTTTCTAAACTGGGCCTTTTTTGTTCACTGTGGACCTTTAACTATTTCCCAGAGCTCTTGTATAGTTGTTTTAGACAGGCCATAGTTGTTTCTTAAGTGTTTCCATGGGAGAATAAGGAGCTGGAGCTTCTCGTCTACCAAGTTTCTGATATCACTCCAACTCTGCTCTCTTTATGCAATCTCTTCTAAGTATAGGACCAACCCATAGTATTCCTGGATACTACCTCACCCACAAGAGCCTGGAGGATTGCTCAGCCAGTTCTTCTTGCCCTTGGAACTTCTCTTACACACACCCTTACTCCCCAAATAAGGCCAAGTGAAATCAGATCTAACAATGGCCATAGACCACATCTAGCCAGAGGGCTGGTGAATTCCAATGTTCTCCCTGAAAACAGCCTTTACCGATTCTCAGAAGTCACCACCAACCTTCTCCACACTTAAACCAAAGCCTCCAATTGTATTTCACTCTCTTTTCTTTGCTCATTTCCCAAGAAGAAATGAGGATGTCTACATGTCTCTGCAGACATTTAAGTGGCTCAGTCTTGATTGCCACTAATGAAAATATTTAATTTCAAGTAGGCCAATTCAGGCAAAGTATTTTTGTTGTGGCCTTAAAATACACGGGAACACCAAGAGCCCATTCATTCTGTTTTGAAAATAAAAACTGAGGGGCGCCTGGGTGGCTCAGTCGGTTGAGCATCCGACTTAGGCTCAGGTCATGATCTCGTGGTTTGTGAGTTGGAGTCCTGCGTCAGGGTCTGTGCTGACAGCTCAGAGCCTGGAGCCTGCTTCAGATTCTGTGTCTCCCTCTCTCTCTGCCCCTCCCCTGCTCATGGTCTGTCTCTCTCTGTCTCAAAAATAAATAAAAACATTAAAAAATTTTTAAAAAAATAAAAGAAAAACTGAAACGCACAGGCCGGGCAAGGTTGTGGAACAGGTGCCACAGAGCAGCAGCCCATCCCTGGACATCAATGTAGAAGAGTGGCAAGCCTTCCCTGGCAAGTACGACACTCTGGGAAGGGCCAGACCAGGGAGAACGGATGTTCTTCAGGTCAAAATGCAGAGGAATTAGAGACAGGGAGCACCAGATGCCTAGAAACACTCCACTGAAAATAATGCTGTAAGGCACAGCTATATTCATACCTGTACTATCGTGTTTTCAAGCTATACCAGGGACCTTGCTGATTACTTGAATGTAACTCCTCTCCGAAGAGCACAGAGACCCTAATGCCCCATTCTTAAGATGTAACTTTCTATGGCCCCTAATTTGGAAATAGTAATGACCTCACTCCTACCTCTGCCTGCCAGTCCATCCCCCAAGCCCTCTGTCCACTCTCTCCCTTTCCTTACCTTCCTCCTCTCTTCCACCCAGTTTCCAGTGAGCACTCGGGTTGAATACTTGGTCTCCACCTTCCAGCCTGGGGTAGAGAATGACTGTGGACTTACTGCAGTCAAAAACTGCATGGTAAGTGCTTGCCCCGAGTCTTTAGACTTGAGACAGTTTCAGGCTTTAGGGGTGAGTAGATGTTATGAAGTTGCTGAGTGTAGGGTGTCTTTCTCTCTTATCGTCCCAGCCACTCTTCTGAGTGGATAGAGATGACACTCTGCCAACTTCACAAAATAGGTGGGCCTGAGAGTCTGCTTTCTGCCTCCAGGGAGAGGTGATGTGATCTTGGATTCCCTACTGTTGACTGTCTCCATGGTGATAGATTGTGTATAAATACTCTCCTGAAGGGAGAAGCTGATTCTTCAGGAGCAAAACTGACCTCATAAAAGCAAATCAAAACAGCAATAACCACCACAAATGCAGGAGCCAGAAGGGCTTGGTGTTCGTGCTGTGACCCTGTGAGAGGCATCATCTTTAAGACACTCTTTACAAGGGTGAGTTGAGATGGTCGCACTCTATCGCTACATAATGAGTACTGATGTGTGAGGCCCACTCTGAGATATCTGTGTGCATTCACCCATTTGATCCTCACGGCAGCCCTTTGAAGCAGGTGCCATCGTTACACCCATTTTACAGATGAGAACAATGAAGCAAAGAGACACCAAGTAGCTGTTGAAAGTCCCACGTGTGGGAGAGCTGGGATTTAAATCCAGTCTGATTCAGGCCTAGACCCTTGGGCTCCACTCAATGCCTGTCTGCCCCTTTGCCCAAGGAGTTTCCACAGAGAATCCTATCTTTGTGCTCAAACTGATGCTGTATGGTTCATTTGGTTAGTCCTCATTCATCCCATAATCCTCTCACTGACCACATGCTACATCTTGGGCACTGAGCTGCGGCTATAAATGCATCAGTCACTAGACCAGGGTCCCATCCCCACAGAACCCAGTCCGATGGGAGAAAGACTATTATTTTGTTTGTTCACTAAGCAAAGGAGTCTGGAAACCACACGTGGAGGCCACACATGCCTCCTCCCTCTACCACCTGACTCCTGCAGTTGTCACTTCCTTGCTTTTTTTTTTTTAAATAGGCTGAGCACCAGAGGGTGTGTTCCTAAACACTAATGCTTAGCCTTGCCCATTTGTGGACTTGATATAAATGCAACCGTAGAGCATGTATTCATTTGAGTCTGGTTTCCCTTCCTCAATATGGTTAATGTTTTTAAGATTCATTCATGTTGCATATAGCTGTGGTTACTATGACTATTTTGGATCTAGTATGTGTCTCCTGGTGCCCAGATACAGCCATTTCTCTAGAGCTGTACTTCTCAAATTTCTAGTTTCTTAAAAATTATTGAGGACCCAAAGGGACTTTTGAAAATGTGGATTGAGGGGCATGTGGGTGGCTCAGTCGGTTAGGCATTCAACTTCTTGATTTTGGCTCCGGTCGTGATCCCAGGGTTGTGGGTTTGAGCCCCATGTTGGGCTCTGCGTTGAGCATGGAACCTGCTTAAGATTCTCTCTCTCTCTCTCTCTCTCTCTCTCTTTCTCTCTCTCTTCCTCTGCCTCTCTCCCACTCACGCTCTCTTTCTCTCTCTAAAATAAAAAAAAAATTTTAACTGAAAGAACTAAAAAAATAAAATAAAATAAAATAAAGTATGAATTGTATTGGTGACCTGGAGCCAGATCATGGCAGTGCATGAGAGCCAACTGTGCCCATCTCTTCCCAACACCATATTCTGTAAAATCACATCAGCAGCTCAACATCAGTCATGGTGGGAACATTTGTACCACAGAATGGGCAAACTCAGTGGATTAATATAAATATATTGACTATTATTTATTGATTTCAAAAAAAATTCCATCTGTTATGATATATTGTCCTGTGTAAAGGAGAACATCTAATATCACATAGATACGTAGTTAGAAGAGAGAGAGGTATTTTAATAGACTTTGCAATTAATTGTGGATATTCTTCGATACTACAGGAAAACTCAGTGAGCGGTAGTTTCTTAAAGGTTAGTTACAAGGTGGAATCTGAACCGATTCAGGCAACTCTTTGTTACATTAAAATCTACTTGTTGATTTCGTGCTTTGAAGAGACCTTCCAGTTATTTGTGATTTTGTTACATCATGGTGTCATTTGAATACCTGAGCTGTCCAGATCTTTCAAATGTTGACCTATTATATGATATCTTAAAAATCTGTAGGATCTTAAATATCACTAGTGATCTCATCAGAAGAGCATTTAAGTGTTAGGAAGTTGACAAGTTCACAGTGATGGATACAAGTTCTCCAAAATTCTAATTTTAGCTTGAAAGCTAAACTGTTGTCATTGGCAACAGCTAATGTCCACTGTTTTCCCTGAAGTGTCAGACTTATTTTGTTCTTTTTTTTTAATTTATTTATTTTGAGAGAGAGAGAGCACGAGCAGGGGAGGGGAAGAGAGAGAGGGAGAGAACTCCAAGCAGCCTGATAGTGCACTGATAGTGCAGAGCCTGATGGCGGGGCTTGAACTCACAAACCGGGAGATCATGACCTGAGCTGAAATCAAGAACTGGTCACTTACCTGACTGAGCCACCCAGGCGCTCCTACTTCATTCACTTTTAAGAAAACATCTGCCAAGTGTTCCAATTTGAATAGTCATGGTTTGTCCACCCATCATGCTTTCAAGTAACAGTCGTATTTAATTAAAAAAAAAAAAGTCTACCTAATTCTGCTCACAATTTCAGCAATTGCACACAGTGCTGTTTTTCAAGAGAACATCATTCTTGGGTGCACAACAACAGAGCTTAACTCATACCTACTTTCTGTTTCATCACATGGCGTGTTAGAAAGATTACTGCTCAAAGGTCAAGATTTAATAAAGTTAGTAATTTTTACGTCTTCATCAAGGACATCCTTAAGGGAAACTAGCATTGTGATTGTTATTAGTTATCTCACTGCAAAGTGTGTGGTGATGGAGAACACGACCGCGATCACCACGGATGCCCCTGCCTTGATTCACACATCGGGCACCAACTGCTTTACCCACCACTGCTTCTACAGCCCAAGTGCCAATGCCGACATTGTGGAAAGGAGTGAATAACATCTTAGCATTAGTAACAAAATAGTTTTGACCTTGCAGGTCTCCTGAAGGAAGCTTGAGGATCTTGCTTTGGAAACCTCCACTCTAGGATACATAGATACACCTAGCAGTGGAATTGTTGGGTCATAGAGTATGTGTGTCTTCAACTTTGCTAGATAGTGCCGATCTGTTTTCCAAAATGTCAATTTATATTCCCCCCATCAGTATGTATGAGTGTGTGTTTCCATCACTCCACACTCTAGAAATTTTTCATCATCCTAAACAGAAACTCTGTACCCATCAAAACAATAATGCCCCATTCTTACTTCCCCCAGACCCTGTTCTACTTTCTGTCTCTATCGATTTGCCTGTTCCGGGTACCTCATATAAGGGAAACCATATAGGGTTTTTGTTTGTTTGTTTGTTTGTTTGTTTTTGGTTTTGGTTTGTTGGTTTGCTTTGGTTCAGGTTGGTTTGGTCTTGCTTATTTCACTTAGCCTAATGTTTGCAAGGTTCGTCTATGTTATAGCATGTGTCAGAATTTCACTCTGAATGTCCTTTTTCAGAATGAATAATGGTTGAATAATAATATTCCATTATATGTATAGACCACACATTGTTTATCCACTTGTCTGTTGATGGGCATTTGGATTGTTTCCACCTTTTGGCTATTGGGAATAATGCTGCTGTGACCATTGGTGTATAGGTATCTGCTTGAGTTTTTCCCCTTTCAACCCTTTGAAATACCTAGGGATTGAATTGGCAACACAAAACCGTTTCCCCCAGTGCTCACACCATTTTACTTCCCCACCAGCAATGCATAGGTGTTCTGAATTTCTCCACATCCTTGCCAACCCTTGTTATTTTTCATTTTTATTAATAACCCATCTTAATGGGCGTGAGGTGACATCTCATCATGACTTTGATTTGCATTTCCCTAACGACTAATGATGTAGAACGTCTTTCCATGTGCTTATTGGCCATTTGTGCATCATCTTTTTTTTTTTTTTTTAGTTTTGTGGGTACAATTTATTTATTTATTTTTAGTTTATTTAAATTCACGTTAATTTACATACAAGGTGGTATCGATTTTAGAAGCAGAACCCAGTGATTCATCACTTATATACGACACCTGGTGCTAATCCCAACAAGTGCCCTCCTTAATCATTAGAAAAATATCTTTTCCAGTCATTTGCCCATTTTTTAAATGGGTTGTTTGAGAGTGTTTTTTGTTTTTGTTTTTTTTTGCTTTTGCTTTT
The DNA here is from genome assembly GCF_027475565.1 of Acinonyx jubatus. NCBI lineage: Eukaryota > Metazoa > Chordata > Mammalia > Carnivora > Felidae > Acinonyx > Acinonyx jubatus. The sequence goes on along the minus strand of NC_069381.1, from coordinate 9,357,165 downwards.
GTGTGTGTGTGGTTGAGTTGGAGAAATTCTTTGTATATTTTTGATATTAGTTCCTCATCAGATACATGATTTACAAATATTTTCTCATATTCAATGTGTTATCTTTTCTCTCTTGATATTGTCTGTTCCTATATATTTTACATTTTATGCTACTTAAATGGATTATTTTCACTTCACTTTCTGATTCTTGCCTACATATTAAAATGCAGTTGATTTTTTTTACAGATGATAACTTTATATCCATCAACCTTGTTAACTCTTATTAATTCTACTGGTTTTTTTTTTGTAGATTCCTTGAGAATCCACATGTAAGATCACAGCATCTGAAAATAATAACGATTTTATTTCCTCCCTTTCAATCCCTATTGGTTTATCCTTGTCTTTTTGCATTGCCTAGGACCACTAGTACAATGTTAAGTAAAAATGTTAGGGAACAACTCTTTTCCTGTTTCTGATACCAAGGGGGAAAGTTCTGTGTTTCACCATTAAGTACGATGTTTGCTATACGTAGATTTTGTGAATGCCATTTATTAGGTTAAAGAAATTTTCTTCTCTTCTAAATAGCTGACAGGTTTTTCCCCCATAAATAAGTGCTTAATTTTTTGCATCTATGAAGATAATCACAGTTGCTTTCATTGAATGTGTTAAGTATCACAAATTATATTGAGTTTGTGATATGAACCAATTCTCCAATGTTAAACTGATCCTGCATTGCTAGTATAAACCCAACTGGGTCATGATATATTATCCTTTGTATGTATTGATGGATTTAGTTTGCTAAATACTTTTTAGAAATATTTATATCCAAAGGCGCCTGGGTGGCTCAGTCGGGTTAAGCGTCCAACTCTTAATTTCGTCTCAGGTCACCATCCCCCAGTTCATGAGATTGAGCCCTGCATCGGGCTCTGAGCTGATAGCACAGAGCCTGCTTGGTATTCTCTCTCTCTCTGTCCCTCCCTAACTCATGCTTTCTCTCTCTCTCTCTCTCTCTCTCTCTCTCTCTCTCTTTCACTCTCAAAACTAAATAAACATTAAAAAAATATTTATACCCATGAGTAAGATTCTCACAGCCTGTCATGTTCATTTCCACTCTCCTTGTGGAATTTTATTACTAGGTAAGCCTCACAGAAAGAGTTTACCTGCTTTTCATATTCTCTAGGTCAATTTATGTAGGATTAAGTTCATTTTCCCCTTAATATTCAGTAAATCAAGGCATCTGGGCCAGGAGATTTACATTTTGTTTCAGTTTGTTTTGATTCAATATCTTTTATTATAAAATGAATCATATTTTGTCTTTTTTTGTGGGTGTCAGTTTGGTAAACTGTACTTTTCTGGGAATTCACACATTGCATCCAAATTTTCAAATTTTTAGTATATGTTGCTCATAATTTCCTCTTATTATCTTTTTAATATCTCTAGGATCTGTACTGAAGTCTCTTTTTATTCCAAGTATTTTCTATTTGTGCCCCCCTTCTCTTCATTGGTCTCATCAGATGCTTATCAATTTTCTCAGTGTTTTCAAAGAGCCCAAACAAGGCAATATTGATCATCTCTACCATATGATTATTTTATATTTTAGAAATTTTGCCCCAATGACATAAAAAATATATAAAGATAACAAATACATTGAAAACTACACAATAATTTTTTTAAGATATTATTTTTAAATAATCTCCACACTCAACATGAGGCTTGAACCCACAACCCTGAAATCAAGAGTTGCTGACTCCACTGACTGAGCCAGCCAGGCACCCCTATAAAATACTTTTTAATGCTAATCTTTCAACCACTTTAGGAAATTCTTAGCCACCATATGTTCAAATATTGTTTCTGCCTCCTTTCTTTCTCCTTGCTTTCTGGACCACCAACTACATATTTGCTATACCTTCTCACTGAATTTTCAATGCCTCTCGTCCCCTCCTCTGTGTTTTCTACCCTTTTGTCTCTCTGTGCCTGATTCTGAATAGTTTCTTCTGACCTGTATTCCAGCTCACACATCCTCTATCAAGTGTACAATTAAGCCCACCCACTGGATTTTTAGTTTGATTTGTTGCATTTTTCACTTCTAAAATTTCTGTTCAGTTTATATATACGTCGTGTTTTATAGTTCCAATTTTTAATTTTTCTACCTTTTGAGTTTTTAAATGTTTTTTAATGTTTATTTATTTGAGAGAGAGAGCGTGAATTGGGGAGGGGCAGAGAGAGACACACACACAGAATCTGAAACGGGCTCCAGGCTCTGAACTGTCAGCACAGAGCCCAACGTGGGTCTCAAACCCACGACCTGTGAGATCATGACCTGAGCTGAAGTTGGTCGCTTAACTGACTGAGCCACCCAGGTGCCCCTGAATTTTGAAATTAGCACTTTTTGCCTTCCAAATTTTCAAATCTATGGATTTATAGATTAAATTTTAAATTTATGAAATTATATTTATAGACTTACATATAGATTTACTTGTTATATTTATATAGATTATACTTATAAATATATTTATACAGATTTTTATCTCCTTGGAGAATGTAAGAACTATTTTACAGTGTGTGACTCTTTTTTCTATTTTATTTTGTTTTGTTTAATTTTTTAAAGTTTATTTATTTTGGGAGAGAGAGAGAGAGACAGAGTGTGTGTGTGTGTGTGTGTGTGTGTGTGTGTGTGTGTGAGTGGGAGAGGTGCAGAGAGAGAGGAAGGGAGATTCCAAAGCAGGTTCCACACTATTAGCAAAGAGCCCAATGGGAGGCTCGAACATACGAACCATGAGATCATGACCTGAGCCAAAGTTGGGCGCTTAACCCACTGAGCAACTCAGGAACCCTGACTGGCGCCTAACTTAAACTGTTACTTCTGTGGCTTCTTTTTGCTAGCTTTTCTCTTCTCATGTACCTGGTACATAAAAAATTACTTGCAAAAATAATGTAGGTCTAGGATGACTCATCCTCCTGCAGAGATTATTGCCATTTGCTTTTCCAGTCCCCTGTGGACATTAGAAATTGGGGATCACTTTCATCCAGGGGCAGACATTTTGGTCATTGCATGACCCCAATACTGTGTGCTAGAGGTATTGTTAGAGGAAATACAGCATACTCTGCAAGCTCACAGAAGGATCCAACCTTGCTTGGCTTCCCAGAGAAGGTGAAGCCTGACAGAGGGATCATAGATTGACTTCTCCTCTCCTTGTCCAGCATGGCCTAGAAACACTTCTTAAAAGATGGCCAATTTGCTTCGGGTTATTTCACAGGCAATGGAATGGTGGTGGGTGGTAGACTTGGAACTCAGACACATTTGGCATCAACTTGAAGATTGCCCAAGTCAACCTTGGTTTCCTAATCTATAAATTGGGAGGAAATATCATGTGCATTATGAGATTATGAGAATTCAGTGTAATGTCACCTGTAAAACACTTCATGAGATGTTTGTCACATATAAGGGGTAGATAAATATTCAACCCCTTCTTATGTTTGTGCCTAAACCCAGTTTATCTTGGTGGCAAAATCCATTCCTTTCCCTATATTAGAGAATCATAATTTGGGAAATTGGGAAATTGAGGGCTTTTCCCTACGGCTAGAAATGCTTTGAAACTGAACCCCAGGCACTGACTTATCTGATTGAACTTTGTGCAGCAATTTGCAAGACAGCCAGCTACAGTGTTGGGGCAGAGATGTTCTTGCTGGGGAACAGAGCAAACCATGGCAACCATGGGAATGAGGAGCCAATCTTCTGATTCAGACATCCATTGTTTTCTTAGACGAGATGCAAAGATGTTGGAGGCAAGAGACCGATTATACTGCAACCTTCCCTTGACTCCTCAGCTGATTCTCATAGAGGTTCATTTGAATTAAGGAACTTAAAATACAGGCATGCCATGCCAACTTGGTCGCACCCTACTGCTTGTCAAGCCTATCAATTTTTTTTTTTTTTTTTTTTTTTGTCTTTGGGATGGGTGGTTATGATCTATTTCCCTCCCAGTTGAGATCTGCTGAGAAAAAGGGAATGGGACAGGCATTTTGGTAACATCCACCGACAGGTAAAATATGCCCAGTCAACACTTCTCCTTCTTGAATCTATCACAGAATCACATGTGCAAAAGTGGGGAGGGGAGTGTATGCAGACACATTCACTACGGATTTGTGAAAAACTGGAAAGAGACCAAACGTTGGGAATTCCCACTAGTTGGGAATGGCTAAGAACTATAATGTAGCCACACTGGGGAATATTTTTATGCAGTGGCTAGAAAGAGTAAGGTAAATCTGTATTGTTTACTAGGATAGATTTCTGGTATATCATTGATTGAAAAACACTCAAGTGTAACAACATGTACAGAATAATATCTTTTATGTACTAATATCTAGCAAAACCATCCCACAAAATAATGCTTCATATTTTCCATGGGTACATATCTGTGTATGTAAAACCATAGAAAGAGGCTTTAAAGAGTTGAAAGACCACCCCCAACCAAAAAAGGTAACAGTGGATACATCCAGATAAAAGGGGATAGATTTAAGGGAGGGTGGTCAAAAAGGATTTTAGCCTTATCTCTGGTATTTGAAGGTTTTATTTAAAAAGATAATATCTTTGGAGCACCTGGGTGGCTCAGTCGGTTGAGCTTCCGACTTCGGCTCAGGTCATGATCTCACGGTTCATGAGTTCGAGCCCCACATCAGGCTCTGTGCTGATGGTTCAGAGCCTGGAGCTCGCTTGCGATTCTGTGTCTTCCTCTTTCTCTGCCCCTCCCCCACTCATGCTCTGTCTCTCTCTCAAAAATAAACTTAAAAAAAAATTAAAAAAAAATTTTAAGATAATATCTTTGTCTATCACTTACATAATGTAAAGTTAAATTTTAAAGGTAGAATGGAAATATTATGATTGAGGGCATGGTAAGCTGTAATATTGTCCAAAAAAATATCTGCTGCCCCTCTCTGGGGAGGATGATGCTTCTCTGTGCTATCAATGTCAGACTTGCTCTGGCCAATGAAAGGAGAATGGAAGCTTGAGGAGTCAGTGTGTGATTTGCTGTGTTCTTTTCTCCTCTGCCACAAGACTGGAGACATATCAGAGAGAGGCTGTCCCATCAGCCTGGATCCTGGAGTAGACAAATGTGGAGCGGAGCCCCAGCCAACCTGTGAAGGCCATGCAACGTGTAATGGGAGCAAGAAATAGACCTCTGCTATTATAAGCCACCGAGACTGTGGGGACCACTTGTCACTGTGGCAGAACCTAACCTAGACTAGCCCAGAGAAGCCCAGGGATAACAGAGAGTAAGCAGCCACTCTGGAGCAGAGGGGGAGACAAGGTTTGGGGTCAGAAGGGCCTGGAGGTCCTGGGTGGGGGTGAGGAGGACCCCAAGGAGGACACTGAAAGGGAAGTAGACCGAAAAGCAGCAGATGCTAATTTTGCCCATTTCTCAACTTTGCCTTAGGACCTCGTCCTCAATTACCCCCCGACCAATGAGAGCACTTTGGGATGCGACATGTTGCCCTTTATCAGATGGCACTTGCCCTAGGCTAACTGGCAGATCTTTTCAGAGACGTCCTGGCAGATTACTGAGAAAACAGTTGCAGAGCGTCCAGGTTTAATGGTATACATAGGTGCCCACCTCCCCTGAGCTGGTATTAGCTGGGCACCTCAGCTGGAAAGGCCTACGATGACCAATTCCAAAGTCATTCGGACTTCAAGAAAGCTACAGTTGAAAAAGCAAAGGAAACCAGGAGGCAAAAACACCTAGTTTCTTCAACATGACTCAGATCAGACAGGAGCCGGCACCTAGGTGGATGGCAAATGACTCAAATAAGGTCATGTGGCTCAGTTGTGTCTTTTAATTCTGAACGAGGAGGAAAGGAACGAGCTAGTGGGTCATGGGGCACAGCAGAAAAGGGGTGTCATCAGTTGGATCAGGGTTACAATGCACAGCACCTGGCCAATCACGTGGTCTTGAACCTTACCACAAAGAGACAGGAAGTGAGCAATGTTATTAATGATTCTGAGCCTCAGTGTCCTCATCTGTAAAATAGGCTTAAGAGTATCTACTTTGGGGACTCCTGGGTGGCTCAGTTGGTTAAGCATCTCTTGGTTTTGGCTCAGGTCATGATGTCATGGTTCGTGGGTTCAAGCCCCACACTGTCAGTGCGGAGCCTGCTTGCGATTCTCTCTCTCCCTCTCTCTCTGCCCCTCCCCAGCTCCCTCACTCTCTCTCTCTCTCTGAAAATAAATAAAATAAAACTTAAAAAACAAAGAATACCTACTTTGTAGAATTCACATGAGGAACACACGAGCTTGTTGGGGGGACCATAGCTGGTGTATTAGGTTAAGAATTTGCAGATTATGACCTGCTGAGTGAGGAGGTGTGAGCCTCCCTTGTAGGGTGGGCAGGCAGCTCCCTCAGTTTCCTAGCTCCGATCTTGGGGATGTAGAAACCTGGGGGTCTTTTTGATTGAAGGCGCAGTTTCAACATGCTCACACAAAGGTAGTAAAGTCTCAAGATTTATTGCTTATAGATTCCAGAAATGGGGTTGTGATGCACAATGAGCCAAGTCCTCTGTTTCAGGTCTCGAGTGAGCAGGAGAGAGAGCAGGGTAGTAAGCACCTGCTACTGATAAGGTGGCTGTGGCAGAGGTCACTAACTTCTTGTGGACTCAACCCTACATGGCTATTTTTAAAGGTGGCCCAGGAAAAGTAGAGTGGGAACTTACAGCAAGAATCCTAAGCTCCAGGTTCTTATCTGAATGTCTAGCCTGTGGGTGTGAGCAGGGCTGTCGTGCTGGAAAATGCCAGGGTAACAGCTCGAAGCAACTGCTTTCTTATCACAGGGCAGTGGAAATTCAAAGCCAGAGGTTCTTCCAGCCCCAAAAACGTAACTGACTCATCTCCCTTGGGTATGGTCCTCCACTGGTTCACACACCCCCTGCCATCCCACAGTAGGAGAGCTAACCACCCAACTCCCCAGAAGGCCAGCTCAGTCAGAGGCAGCATAAAACAATGAAGGCCACATTCCAGGAGAGGAGTCTACCCAGACTCAGCTCAGAGACCTATTCTAGAAGGGACCATGCTCCTCAGATCCCAGTGCTGCCCAACAGCTGAGGGGCCACCAGACGAGGTGCTTTCAGTGAGTGGTTCCTAATTCTCCAACAAAGACACCTGCTGGTCTCCTGCTGTGAATGGATTGAGGAGCCACCAGATGGGATTCCTCTTTGCCCCGTGTTTCAGCACGAGCATTCAACTGAAAGCCAGTTAAGGTCATGCACGGGGGTCTCTGTGCAGTAGACTTGGATCTTGGCCTATAATAGCTGCTAGCCAACCTGAAGACCAGGTAGGGCCAGCCTGGGAACCTGGGCCATCCATTTCATTGGAATTTTTTTAAACATGTATTTATTTTTGAGAGAGACAGAGACAGAGTGTGAGCGGGGGAGGGGCAGAAAGAGAGGGAGACACAGAATCTGAAGCAGGCTCACAGAGCCTGATGCGGGGCTCAAACTCATGAACCGCGAGATCATGACCTGAGCTGAAGTCGGACACCCAACCGATGGAGCCACCGAGGCGCCCCTTCATTGGAATTTTTATTCCTCACAGACAAGTGGCCAACTTGTTGAGTGGTCCTTGACATCCCTTGCCACATCCAAGTACTCTGATTCAGAGTTCATTTAGCTTCTGTGGTAGAGTAAGCATTGATGTCCACCCAGCAGAGTTGGCACTGATGTCCACTCAGTAGAGTAAGCATTGATGTCTACTGTAGAAGAGTGAGTGTTGATGTGAGGAAAATATTCTCTCCTTCCCTCATGCTCAGTCCAAGCACTGGGTGGAGTTGATCCCATCCTTCACTCCAAGGCCAGTATGGGACTTAGGCCTGGCCAGTCAGAACATTCCATTCCCTTAGTTGTGGCACCTGGACGCACCACCCAAAATGCCCACAGAGCTATTGAGTTACAACGTGGTTTCTTCTGGGATGGCTGAGAATGAGGCAAGTCTATAAGGACGGACTTGACTCTAGAGAATGTAAGTATGGAGCTGCTCAGGGCCACCCATATGCAGAGGTGAAGGTGAAGTAAATGCAGAGGAGAAGAGAAGGCAGCTGGTGGCATCGTCTGAGTTCTTAGATCAAACCATACCTGATTTATCCTTGGAATTCATAGCTACATCAACCAATACATTCTTTCTCTGATTTAGGCCAATTTGAGTTGGTTGTGTGTCTTCAGACAGAAATCGTTTTTGCTAATACATCTTCAGCCCTTTGGCTCCTTTGACTCCAGGAGATCCAGAGCTCCCTGGCCAGATGGCTCTTGGCTATCTTCATCAGCCTCTAGGTGCCAACCGCTATGGAAAACCTATCCATTCTGTCCTAACTCTTCAAGCCCAGACAGTCAAAACTCTGAGCACAGAGGCAGAGGAACAGCAGGAGAAATGTTACCGTGTACCCACAGGGGGAGAGTGACACCAGTTTCCCACCTCCATTCAGCAGTCTAGAACATCAGAGCCCCATCCTCTGAGCTAGGCTGAAAAAAGCCCATGGGATTGCACATGATGCCCGTTTCATTCCAAGGCTAGCCAAGTGCTACCTACAGCCTACATCAGCCTGAACTCTCCCTCAGGGAAGCCACAGGCAACCCTTACATGATCATTCACTCTCTCCAATGGCCACTGCAGCTCAAGTTTTCCTGACCACGAACATGAACAGAGTCCCACCCTCCCCCCAAACCTGTCTCTCCTACTGCTCTCCCTTGAGACATCAGAAACACGCATTCTGCAGTTCTAGAAGCTGAAGCAAGAAGAACATGGCAACCTCGACACCCTCCCCAGCCCCACTCAGCCTGGCCTACATCACAACAAAGAGTCCCATTGGGGAACCAGATCGTGGCTGAACACACACTTCCGCAGCTCTAACAGGAAGGAAAGACGGTCACAACTTATTTAGAAAATGGACCATGGCATTTAGAATCCTCGTGGAGCAGGGGAATTGCAAGTAGCCCATATCAAAGGTGCTAAGCACTCCGTGGAAACCATCCTCCATGTGGTGCCATGTCACCGGGACTCCCAAGTCCTCCAACCGCTTCTTGAACAACAGTGAATGGTCCCGGAGAAGGTCATACTCACAGCTCACAATGCAAGCCTCGGGGAGCTGAGACATGACTTCATCTTCTGCGATCAGGGGTGAGTTCATCAAATCCAGAGCGAGGTTTGTCTCCAGGTAGGCAGCCTCGTTTAGGGGCTCACGGGGCATCGGCCGGTAGCTTTTCTTCTTAAACCTCTCCGGGATGTTTTCTGCACCCAACCACTTTCTGTACTTTTCCCAGACTTCAGCAGGCAAATGGGCACCTTTCATGATGGTGCTTTTCCAGGAGGGGTTGATGTCCAGGTAACAACTCCAACAGTAGAAGGCAAAATTCCAATTGAGCAGTGGGATATTCCTGTTCTGCTGAAAAGAAGGGGACTGAAAATCCACAGCTTGGAGGATGGCGTAGACCAGGATCTGAGCACGGATCTTGGGGAGATCTGGACAGTCCAAAAGTTTTTGACAAACTATTGTGGCCATTCCCCCTCCCACACTGTCACCACAGACCACGACCCGATCTGGATCCACCCCATACACATTCAGGGACTTCAAGAAGTGGATGGTGGCTGCAATGCAGTCTCGTGCCGCCACCGGGAATTTATGCTGGGGCAGGCGGCGGTATCTAAAAAAGAACCAAGGAACACGGTTTACGCTCATCGCCCTAGGAGAGCCAACAATACATGTCTAGCATCCCTTAGACCAAATTTCATCCATTAGCCTCTCTTTCTGAAGCCCAAGAAAGTGAACTCATGGTATGAGGCTTCCATGAGGTGATAGGCATGAAGCCTGGCACACAGGCTCCGTGAGTGGCGGTTGCTGTTCCCTCCATCTAAATGACCCTTTGGGAGACAGGCTGTGACCACGAGAGCCCTGTCATCTGCCTATGGGTCAACAACTTAGCAATCACCAACATGAACCCCATCTTTCTGAACCTACCCATGGGTCCTTCCCTGGCTCACAGCTGTCCCCTTTTCTTATGATTCTTCTATGAGCAACTCCAGATTTGCCTGGGTTTCAATTCCAATTAACCCTGCCATGCTTGCAGGTTTTGTGGGAGGATCTTGCAGACATAAATACCACCAGGGGCCAGCAGTTAACGTACGGGTCTCCTCCAGATCACCCACGTCCACTCTGGACCACTGCTGTCCTAAAGGTGTGCCATGCACTACTGCCATGGAGGTCAGCAGCGTGGCATGCTAGACCTCCCGGTTTCTCAAGAGATTCCAGAAATCTGGGTGTTGTGAGAAATGTTACCATTTTAAATGCTGGTCTCAAATTTAAAAAAGAAAGAAAAGGGGCGCCTGGGTGGCACAGTCGGTTAAGCGTCCGACTTCAGCCAGGTTACGATCTCGCGGTCCGTGAGTTCGAGCCCCGCGTCAGGCTCTGGGCTGATGGCTCAGAGCCTGGAGACTGTTTCCGATTCTGTGTCTCCCTCTCTCTCTGCCCCTCCCCCATTCATGCTCTGTCTCTCTCTGTCCCAAAAATAAATAAACGTTGAAAAAAAAATTAAAAAAAAAAAAAGAAAGAAAGAAAAAAAAATACTCTGTGGGACCCACGAACTTTTGCCAACCATTCCCATCGCGATGCCTCCTCTTTTAAGCCACCCTGAGTTCATGCCAGGACAGCAATGTTTCTACTCTAAAGCCTCATCTATCTTGGATTCATAAAATAATTCTGTTGCAGAGATTTGCTGGCATACTATAGTGACCAGAGTTGTAAGGCATATCATGGCCAACACTTGGATCAAGACGTCTACCCCACTGCAGATACGGTTTGGGAGCTGAGAATTGTAAAGTGAGTGGTTTCTCTGGGGTCCTCTGCCTCATCCAGGACCAATTTCTGTATCTTTCACTCTAACTCAACCAGCTGTGCCACATGGAAGCTGGGAAATGTATTCCCACCAAGACATTGGCATTGGTACTGCTCTATGGAATGTGCATTTATTAAAATTTTTTAGGAGCAGGAGTGGGGAGGGGCAGAGAGAGAGGAAGACACAGAATCCAAAGCAGGCTCCAGGCTCAGAGCTGTCAGCACAGAGCCTGACGCGAGATCATGACCTGAGCTGAAGTCAGATGCTTAACCAACTGAACCATCCAGGCGCCCCTGGAATGCGCATTTAAAATGTTTTTTTTTTAATTTTTTTTTAATGTTTATTTATTTTTGACAGAGAGAGAGAGACAGAGCATGAGCGGGAGGGGCAGAGAGAGAGGGAGACACAGAATCAGAAGCAGGCTCCAGGCTCTGAGCTGTCAGCACAGAGCCCGACGTGGGGCTCGAACTCACAGACCGCGAGATCATGACCTGAGCCAAAGTCGGACGCTCAACCGACTGAGCCACCCAGGCACCCCTGGAATGCGCATTTAAATGAAACCGCAGGGAGTGTGTTATGCTAAGTGAAATAAGCCATACAGAGAAAGACAGATACCATATGTTTTCACTCTTATGTGGATCCTGAGAAACTTAACAGAAACCCATGGGGGGAGGGGAAGGGTAAAAAAAAAAGAGGTTAGAGTGGGAGAGAGCCAAAGCATAAGAGACTCTTAAAAACTGAGAACAAACTGAGGGTTGATGGGGAGTAGGAGGGAGGGGAGGGGAGGTGATGGGCATTGAAGAGGGCATCTTTTGGGATGAGCACTGGGTGTTGTATGGAAACTAATTTGACAATAAATTTCATATATTAAATAAATAAATAAATAAATAAACCGCAGGAAAGATTAATCGGGAAGGAACCATCCTGCCCCCATGGGACAAGGTGTCAGGCGGCAGGGGAGGGAGGATGAGGCCACTTGACCACAGTGACCTCTCCTCTTATGTGTCCACTTTGCCAGGGGAGGGGCCACCCCAGGTCTCTCCTGCCCCTGCCCCATGTCTCACCGGGGTGGACCTCCCTCTTGGGAGCACTTGGGAATTCTATGGCAATGGCCGAGGTTGTCTGTTACCGTGCAGGGCACTGTGGCATTTCGCGTAGGAGGTGCTAAGTGTCTGGAACGTGCTTCTGTGCCACCAATAGGGCTCATGTTTGCAAAGCCCTGCACTTGATCTACCCAGAGAAGACCACTCCCCACACAGCTTCCAGATGTTACCATGCACAGAACGCCCGAGGGCCACCCACAGGGAGGAGTGCTGTTCTCTGCCTCTCCCTTACCCTCTCCTCACCACTGCTCACAGCCCATCATCCCCTGCTCCGGTGTCCTGGTGTCCCTGCATCCCCCTGCCCGCCCCAAGCCAGGCTCTCCACCCCCCCTTATCCAGCACCACCCCTCCGCCTTTTACTCACCCAACTGATAGGACCACTGAGCCACTCTTCTTGGACAGATGACAGCATATGACATGATGGGTTTCTAGAAAATAAAAGGTATTTAACATTCACTAGGAAGATTAGTGGCCTCCTTTGCCAGCCATCACCATGAGCTGCCCCCTTCTCTCTGACAACCACCACAGACAGAGAGCTGGGGCTGATCCTAACAAGGTTTTGCAAACTTTCTTTCCCGCTGTGGAGCAGTCCTTCCTCCCCACCTTCTAGAACTTCTCCTCTGAGATCCCGTCTGAAGAACTTCCTCTAAGATTTCCCCCCATCCCCATTGATTCTGCAATCCATTCAAAATATCTGAGATGCCGTTTGGCCATAGAGCACAGGGGTGCGAGCTCTCGATTCAGACCGGAGCTCACATCCCGACTTTGCCTCCTTTTAGCTTGAGCCGAAGTAGTCTGGGGCAAGTGCCTTCACCTCCCTGAGGCTTGACTGCCACATCGGTAAAATGGGTACGATGATAATAACAGGGTTGTTTTGGGGGGGGGTGGTTAATGAGATAACTATTACATAGAGGGCTTCCACAGTGTCTGCTGTGTAAATATTAATTATTAATAATATTTATCAATACCTACTGACTGTTACCGCCATCCATTATGCAGACCAAACCAAAACCATGGTCGCATCAAATCCCTTACCCTCAAAAGCTCCTGCAGTGTGCCTCTGACATTCCACAGTTCGGAAGGCAGGGCTGAAACCAAATAAAAGGGTTTTTTCCCTTGAATTCATGGGACACCAGTGCGTGGGGGAGGGGGGGGCTAAGATAATAAAACGGTCTCGATTTTGAGTTTTTTCTGTCATTGATTTTCCTCAAATTGTTGGTTCTCCTGTCTGTACCAGAATTTGTCTCAGACGATAGCTGGTATGAAACAAAAGGACATGTGTTCAGCTATTTCCACTTTAAAAAAAATCCTATTTCCAACTGAATAGAGGTGCTGGTTGTAGAACACTATGAACGTACTAAACACCACTGAATTGTACACTTTAAAGTGGTTAATTTGCGGGCGCCTGGGTGGCTCAGTCAGTTAAGCGTCCAACTTTGGCTCAGGTCATGATCTCACAGTTCACTGAGTTTGAGCCCACATGGGGTGAGTTCGTTGAGCCTCACTTCGAGCTCCACACTTAGGACTCACTCTCTCTCTCTCTCTCTCCCTCTTTCCTTCTGCCTTTCTCTCGCTTGGGACCTCTTTCTATCAAAAATAAATAAATAAATAAATAAAAATAAATAATTGGGGTGCCTGGGTGGCTCAGTCGATTGAGCGTCCGACCTCTGCTCAGGTCATGATCTTGCAGTTCGTGAGTTCGAGCCCCGTGTCAGGCTCTGTGCTGACAGCTCAGAGCCTGGAGCCTGCTTCAAGTTCTGTTTCTCCCTCTCTCCGCCCCTCCCTCATTCACACTCTTTCTCTCAAAAATAAATAAGCATTAAGAAAAAAAGTGGTTAATTTTATGTTGTGTGAATTTCATATATATATATATATATGGATATTTCATATATATATGGATATAAACATATCCATAGATACACACATATACACATACATATACATATATGTGTATATATGAATATATGAATGTAAATAGAGCATATATATGAATATATATATTTATATAGCATATGAATATATGAATATATATGTTGCATATATAGGTCTCCTTAGTTCCAGAAAGAGATCAGTACCTTCCATATCTCTGCCACCTGGATGATCTGGGACCCGCTAACTGTCCAGGTCCTACAGCGGCTTATAGACTGGGGTGCCACCTCTTGCTGGAAGGTGGGTGGCACCCAGCTCTGCTCTGGGACTGTCATACTATGGGTGGGGTCTGAGGGAAAGACTCTTACTCAGGCTCCCCAGGACCCCCCCGCCGCCGTGGTAGAACACGATGCCAGGCCTGGGGATGCAGGAAAACACTTTGGGCTGGTACAGCTTCACAGGGATTGTCCCGTAGCGGAGGTCTGTGACCACGACATCCGGATCCTCCTTCAGTGGCCTCAGATCATGCATGAAACGGACAAATCGGGGCATAGAACAGATTCTCAGTTTCTCAAAAATCATCCCCTGTTGGTGAGAGAGGAGGAAATGAGGCCGGAAGGATTTCAGTCTGTGCTGCGCTCGGGTGCAGCCGCCACCCGTGCCCCCAGCGGAGTGGCTGGAGGGCAGGCTGGACCACGTGTCCACGTGCGCCCTTGCGACACTGTAGTAAGCCCACCCCACCTTGGCCCACACTGCCCCCTCATCCTCTTTCCCCAGACAATTGACACCCGGTCCCACAAACCGAGCTTCTGGCCACCCCATGAGGGTCCCTCTCCCCCAGAACACCCCCAACTGTGGCCTGGACGTGACCTCTCTTCCCGGGGCAGGCCCTCCTGGACCAGCCCAGCCAATGCAGTCGTCCTAAGCATTAGTTGCTAGTTTAAAGACGTGATAACTACACTGTGGTTATGTTTTTTAAAAGGTGAGGGCGTTCTGGTCTTTCAGAGATAATGACTGAAACCTTTTGGATAAAATAATATGATGTCTGAGGTCCACTTCCTGAGAAATGAGAAGGGGGAAAAGGTGGGAGCACCAGTGAAACAAGATTGGCCAGGAGTCAGCAATCAGTACTGGGGGGAGGGTACATGGGGCATCCTCATAGTTTTCTGTCTCCTTTGGTGCATATCTGAAAGTTTGCATGATAACAAAATAAAAGTAAACAAAGTCGTCTCTCACCCAGGCACCCTCTTTCTAGTGGTTCCTAACCCTTTCTGCACCAATGCCAGTTTGGCTTTAAGCGATGCCTGTGGACCTCGTCACAGAATGTTTTTGACACCTAAAATAAAATATGTGGGATTACATACGAGCACACAACAGCGAGATCTAGCGGCTGGTTTAATATCATTATTACTTCGAAGAAATGAGGCATCCGTGCAATTTTTCACCATATCTGCAATGGCTGTAATACGCTCTGGAAATATGCGGGGTTCCTCTTGGTGACAAAGTCCCAGGTTGTGCTGTCACAACTGTGGTTTGTCCCCTTCATTCTTCATGGAAGGGAACGCCGCATTTCCTTTAGAGGTGAGTGAAAATGGAGCGTTTTTTTTTTTACCCCACCCACTTTCACGGACCCCTTGTCTTCTGTCCCCTTGGGGATTCAGAGAACCCCGGATGAAGAAGCCCTCTTTCACTTTGCTGGAAGGACTCGCCACACTGTAAATGGATTGGTTTATAGTGGTTTTGCCTGATTCTTCTCTCTGTCTCCCCACCAACACTGCCATGAGACTATAAGCTCCCTGAAGGCAGACTCTATCTGGGACTGTATTTCTCTTGCCCCTCATTGATCCCAGAGCCACAACTGGTGGACGACACATCGTAGTTACATGACACATCTTTGTAAAAACAAAAAAACAAAACCAAAACAAACAAACAAAAAAAGCAAGTCAACAAACAGTAATAAGGCTAATACGTATTGAGGGTTTCCTTTATGCCAGGAATTGTAACCTGCACTCAGGACGGTTTAACTCATCGTAGCCCACAACATGCTATGGAGTCTGGACTACTACTTCCCCCTCTTTTGCAGATGAGGAAACTGAGTCATCGTATTTGGGAGCCCAGACTACAGACTATGAGGGTCAAGGTCAGGAAAGCCAGAGGACAAATCATCAGATCTTGTGAAAGCTGGACATAGGAAGCCTTCAGCCAGTGGGTTCTTCTCCAGGAAGGGGTCTTCATGGGAACAGGTGTTTGCACTTGCTTTTCATTATGTAAGAGAGTTGAGAAAGCCTCAGCCTCGGGGGGGGGGGGGGCGTTAAGATGGTGGAGCTGTAGGGGGGCCCTAGGCTTGCCTCATCCCTCAAACACAGCTAGATAATGTCAAATCACCCAGGAAAATTGATCTGAGGACTCACAGAACAAACTGCGCAACAAGAAGGAGAAAAAGAGGCCACATCGTGGAAGGTAGGAAGGTGCAGAGACGTGATTTGGGGAAGAAAAGAATTGTAGGTGCTGCAGAGGGAAGGGAGCCCTGATCATGGAGAGAGGACAGAGATTGAGAGACAGAGAAAGAGGGGGAGAGAGAGAGAGCAGGGCCCAGGGGACTACATAAGAAAAACATTTGCCCAAACCATTGACGGGGAAATCAAGAGGGGCCGAACATCGCAAGTTGCACAAGCAGGGGGACCCAAAGAAGGCAAAGAAGTCAGAGGCGTGGCCTGGTGGGCTTAGCGGTGCTTCAGGGAAGGAGGGAGGAGGCCCAGGAGTGGGCAGTGTGGTCTGAGGATCCCCTGGGTCACACTGGGAGACACAGTTTTCCTGCTTGGAGTGCATCTGGGAGAGGTGGCACAGCCTCTCAGGGGACAAAAGAGCCCCAGGCGCCCACATGCTGCCCTGTTCACAAGCATCACAAGCAAAGGAACAGAGACAGAGGGCAGCAAACCTTGGCGTTGGCTTTTTGCTGCGCTTTACCACAAACTCCGAGCCCTGCGCGGTCATGCGACTGCCCTTCTGGGACAAACAGGCACCGGCCACAGCACAGTGAGACCCTACCCCAGAGGATCAGCATGGGTCCGTGCCACACTGGGTCCCTGAATTTGGAGTTGTGAAACACAGCCGGATACCTGAGATAAAACACAAGAGTACTGTGCCACCAGGCAGCAGAAATCCAGGACACAGAGGGAGGCAGGGGCATCTGAGGGACACCTGGGACACACAAGGGAGATTGTCCACTCTTCTGTGAGGGCTTCCTGAGCAGCAGCAGGGGAGAACTCCCTGCTCCAGGTGAGAGAGAGAGAGAGAGAGAGAGAGAGAGAGAAAGGACTGACGTCATTCCCCAGCCCATCACACTGCCAGACTTCAGTGGGCAGCACAGCATCACCCAGGGGAAGCTGGAGCCCCTTACTCCAAGCCCCTCCCCCCTGCACCTTGCAGGTGCTTCTGAACTAGGGCAAGTCCCCCTGAGAGCTACCGCAGCAGGCCCCTCCCCCAGAAGACCAGTGCAACTCCCCCCCAACACACACACAGACACACACACACACACACACCAGGTCTACTGATCACAGAATGCAGCTCTAGGGGAAATAGGATCCAGCTTCTTTTAACAAGCAGAGTAAAACACTCCTAGTTAAAGCTCGCCACACACTAGACAAGGTCCAAACACCCCACTGCAAGCAAGAAGTTCTGCAGAGGATTGACCTGAGGGAAAGAGCAGCCAAAACACAGCAGCAGAGTGCACACGGCATACACCAGAGACCCCTCCTGAAGCACCAGGCCCTGGCCAGTATATGAGGTCTTCTTAATATAGCCATTACTCTCGAGACGCCTGGCTGGCTCTGACAGTTAAGCGTCTGACTCTTGATTTCAGCGCAGGTCACAACCTCGAGCTTCGTGAGATCGAGCCCTGTGTCAGGCTCTATGCTGATGGCACAGAACTTGCTTGGGATTCCCCCTCTCTCTCCCTCTCACCCTCTGCCCCGCTCGTTCTCTCGCTCTCTCTCAAAATAAATAAATGAACATTATAGCCATAACTCTCAGGAGCAGGAAACAGAACACACAGAAGACACAGACGTAAACAAAATGCCAAGACAGAGGAATGCATCCCAAAAGAAAGAACAAAAAGGGGTCACGGCCAGGGATCTAATCGAAACAGATATAAGTAATACGCCTGACCTAGAATTTAGAACAACAATCATGAGGATACTAGCTGAGCTTGAGGAAAGCAAAGAAGACACCAGGGAGTCCCTTCCGTTGCATAAGAGACTTAACTGTGTTTTCTGTATTCAATCTGTCAGCCCTCTGGAAAAGCGCAACCAGTCCCCATTGGCAACTTTGACACAATTCTCCCCACGATCTGTTTGTATCTATTCTATTAAATTCACACACCAGTAGCAATGAGCAGAATCTGACTATATGACATGAACAGTTTTCCATCTCTCAGTAGTAAAAATATTGTGTGTGTGTGTGTGTGTGTGTGTATCTAAAGCTACATTCTGAAGTTTTGCTCATTTGTACTAATTTACTGATTGGCTGCATGTGCCTTTGTTGTTGGCTGGTTCTAGCTAGGCAGGTGGTAATGGGGGCTCAAAATCCGGACTAACTCATGCTTGTCTTCACAGCTTCATGGTGTGTGCTGTGAAGACAGTAAGACAGGGGCAGGGAGGGTGGCACTGGAATTGACCTTTCTTTCCTGTTTAACCGAGGAAGTAAATCTTTTTTCATTTTCTGGCTCTGAGCCCAGTACAGCTTGAGCAACGCTAGGAAGAGATTGAGAACCTCTTAGTTAATAGGTTCCCTAACAGGGATCATTCGGATGTGAGAACAAAATGCAGCCAGCCTGTTTCTGCTGCTGCGTCGATGCAACTAGAATCTTCTCATGTGTTTTCCCAACCTCCTCCTTGAACCCTCAGGCGGAGAGGAAAAATCAGACACGGAACTCACCCATCTCAACAACAGCAGGAAAAGGCAATCCAGGACCCGCAGTTTCACCGGGTGGCCGATGGCTGCAGGGATGTCCGCAGTAAGGAAATGGCTGCAGATTACCCACAGACCAACCCCCAAGAACGCACAGGCTGCCATGGGAAGGGGCAGGAGCAGGACTGCCATCATGCTGTTTTTCAGCACAGAGGAGGCTAAGAGAAGAGGCCGTCCAGTGCCAGACACGGTCAGGAGTCAGCAGCCCTCCTCCACTTATGCACCACAACCTGCCCTCCCCACCTCCCCATCTCCACAGCATTGGCCCAGCCCAGGTGAGTCACAGACTCAGGTGAGGACATAATTCTAGGGCAGGGCCCATGCAGAGGAGAAAGTGGTTCACGCAGCCTGACTCAGCTGGAAATGAGGGCTCCAAAGTTCCAGCTACACCCTGGAGCACTGCTACGTGAAATGGCCTCGGAGGAGCACCTGGGTGGCTTAGTTGGTTAAGTGCCCACCTCTTGGTTTCGGCTCCGGTCATGATCTCACAGCCTGTGAGTTCGAGCCCCGCGTCAGGCTCCGTGTTGCCACTGCGGAGCCTGCTTGGGATTCTCTCTCTCTCCCTCGGACCCTCACGCACTCTCTCTCTCAAAATAAATAAATAAACTTAAAAAAAAAAAAAGAAATGGCCTTGGAGAAGTCACCATGGATGTCACAAACACCATTCCCTCCACCTGTGCTCTGGTGGCACTCACCCCCTAATTACACTCTGGCCATGCTCGCTGTTCCTTAGTCTGCCAAGGAGGTCCCAGGGTGTTTGTACTTGTGGTTCTCTGTGCAACAGTGTTCCCCAAGATAATGGTTGAGCTCAACTCCTCCCCTACTGCAGGTCTCTGTTCAAATGTCACCTTCTGAGTGAGGCTGTGCCTGGACACCTTATTTAAAGGTATAACTCCCCACCAGCATCCCTATGCCCATCCTACCCTCCACTTCTTCATGGCCTTTATTATCGGCTGAAATATCGCATACTTCACTTGTTTGTTTATTGTCTGTGGAGTGGCACCTCTGTGGGGACAAGAATTTTTGCTTTGTTCCTTGCTTTATCCTCAGAGGTTAGGTCGGGGTTTGGTACTTACCAGGTGCTCAGCAAATGTCTACCAAATGAAGCAATGAATGAACAAGCTTTGTCCTTTTCATTGTAAAGCAGGAAAATTTGAGCTTACCTGCCTTTTCAGGTTAGGTCAGAGATCGATGTCACTGTTCAAAATCTTCCCTAATGACAAGTCCCACATCTGCAGTAATAACGATGACGGCTGCCTTCTCTTCCACCTCCCCACCATGATGTCAGAGCACAGGGAGATCCTACCTGCCCGGGAGAGAACTGGCAATGTCTAGAGACATTTTTGGTTGTCACAACAGAATGGGCAGGGTGGGGGCTGATACTGGCATCGCAGGGGTATGTTCCAGAGACGTTGCTTAACATCCGGCAATGCACAGATGGCCCCGACAGCGAGGAGGTACCTGGTCCAACAGGCTGGTAGTGCCCAGGATGAAAAACCCTGAGCTAGTAAGACTTGGATTTGAATCCTGGCTCTGCCTCATCCAGCATTCTCATCGTGAGCGAGTTACAATACACTCTCTGAGCCTCAGCTTCCAAGACTGTAAGATGGGGATAATAATAGTAACTCCATTAGCTTTCAGTGTGCATTTATTTGAATCCAATGCAGTAGAACATTCTTTCATATTTTATCCGTTATTTGAGGTTTTTACTTTACGGATTCATGTGAATTTATTTTGTGTCTTCATACTCTGTATCTAAAATTTTCTATTTTCGTTTATCTTTTTGCACTGACTTGAAAAGATATTTGTAGTAATAACATTGGTGACAGACGGTGACCACACGTATTGTGGTGAGCACTTAGTAATGTATAGAATTGCTGAGTCAGTATGCTGTGCATCTGAATCTAATATCACACTGTATGGAGTGTATACTTCAATAAAAAATGTTTTAAATATTTTTAAGGATTATTTTCTAGTTATTTGCTTTTTTAACTTTGTTAATGTCGTTTTTCTGCATTGATGTTTGTAATTTTTACACAATGAAATCTCTCATCTGTTCTCTTATTATGCTTAGAAAGATCTTTTTTACAGTACATGAAACTATATGGCAATGATTTTGAAAATGAAGATTTTCTTTGTCAAAATATAAATATCTGGGGGCTCCTGGGTGGTTCAGTTGCTTCAGCATCTGCCTCATGATTTCAGCTCAGGTCATGATCTCACTGGTTCATGGGATGGGGCCTCACGTCAGGCTCTGCACTATCATTGGGAATTTTCTCTCTCCTTCTCTCTTTGCCCCTCCCTTACTCACACATGTGCTCTCTTGCTCTCAGAATAAATAAGTAAACTTAAAAAATATATATGAATTTCACCCAAGAAATAGAAAATATGCATAGATCAATTACTATGAGAAGGATTAGAGTCTGTTACCACTGAGGTTTATAAACACTTAACCCAGAAATTATGCAAAAGCACAGGGAGAATGAGGGAATGCCTACATATAAGCACCGAACCATTTTTTATTTCCTGGTTATATTACTTAGGATCAGTAATTCTAGCTGCTATAACAAAAGATTTTGGTAGAATAAAGACTAATTTTCCCCTCCCAACACAGACACTGGCGTGTTTGATGAACATCCGCACCACTTGGTGATTACAGGATCCATGTTTCTTTCCGTCTGATGTTCTGCCATCTTCCAGGACCTCCGCGGATCCTCCGTGCCTTGCCAGGAGCCCCAGGAATGATATGCTCGTGGAAGAACCCGTGGAGGAGAACTTAAGGGCCAGGCCTGGAAATACATCCCGTTGGCCGGAACACATTCACATGGCTTCACCGAAATGCATGGGACTCTGGGGGGGGGGGGGGGGGGAGCAAACCTTCCATCTACCTAAGGATGAAAATGAAATGGAGTTTGGCGGATTCATAGGATCGTTCTGCCACGCAGCCTTTTGTCCAACAAGCAAGAGGAGATCTAATACAGGGAATTCAAAACACTGTGGGCAGGGTGGAGGGAGGGCAGGCTTTCAGTAAACAGCACCCCAGGTGTCACAAGAAACCACGCTGCTGACTGATCTCTGGAACAGGAAGAGGGCTGACTCGCCAGGGGACACCGGGAGGCGCGTGCAAAACGTGGAGGCTTCCACCGGCTGGTGCTCACGTGCGCATGCTCGGCGCTGCCCAGGAAGAATGGCTTCCGCTTCTAGCTGCCTTCCAGAGCTTCCGGGAAGGATGTTCCTGAGACAAACTGCAGCCTTGTGGGCAAGATGGCCTAGGAAGCGCCATTCTCCTGCATTTAACCCCCAGACACAGGAGAGGGTTCAGAACAGTAAGGAGGGTGCTGAGTGCCAGCATCTGGCACAAGAAATAGTTTGATCGTGATGTTAGGGCCCTTGAAGTCCAACCACAGACTGCCAAGGAGTCCCCAGCCCAAGGTCAGGTCAAGTACTCCTGTTACGTCTCTTTGTGGTGTCTGTGCTCCTGCACGCTCATTGGGGAATTTCTAGCAGTCTTTTCTTTTGTGTATTTTGCTGCGATGTCATTTGGCACAGAGTTATATATTTCCTGCGGAAGTCGCCTTTCTCAGCGTGCTGGAGTTGCCCTAAACAAAGGACCCCAGGCTGGGGGTGGGGGTGGGGGAAGGGGGGCTTTAGCAAAAGAAGCTTAGAGTCTCCCAGGTCTGGAGGCTGGAGGTCCAAGGTGTCACCAGGGCTGATATCTTCTGAGGGCTGTGCAGGAAGGGTGTGCTCCAGGACCCTCTCCTTGGCTTTTGGACAGCTGTCATCGCTCTGTATCTTCACACTGTCTTCCCTCTACGCATGTCTCTGTGTCCAGTTTCCCTTTTTACAAGGACACCAGTTGTATTGGAGTGAGGCCCACTCTGAGGACCTCATTTTGATCATCGCTGCAAAGACCTTACCTCTTAAGTAAGGTCACATTCTGAGGTACTGGGGGTTAGGCTCAACATATGGATTTAGGGGTGCCTGGCTGCCTCAGTCGAGTAGAGCATGTGACTCTTGATCTCAGGGTCGTGAGTTTGAGCCCCATGTTGGGTGTAAGGATTACTTAAAAAATAAAAAAAAATTTTTTTTTAATTTAAAAACTCACAACATATGAATTTAGAGGGACATAATTCAACCCACAACAGCACCCTTATCAACATCGAATGGTATTCTTTTACGATACGTTTCCTGCCTTGAATTCTACTTGCCCAAAGGCAGAAGCTAAGAAGTATTTGAGTGTACTTCTCCCCTGGGCCAAGCAATCTCTAGAAAAATAACACTCTACGTTCCCTCTACTTCTGCACTCACTCTTCCCCTTGGAGGAGAAGTGGCTTTTGTGAAATGGAGAAGGAATTGGGCATGCTCAGCTCGCTGTGACATCTGTTTGCCCGCAGAGAAGGGGCATCCTGTTCTCTGTAGCCAGGTGCCTCCAGAGAGAGGTGTATGTATGTTCAATGCTGCCTGGGACCCTGTTCCTAATATCAGGCAGCACCCTTGCCCACACACCTAAGCCACATGCTCTGATAATCAGCTTTATCAGAAAGAAAGGTGATGTATCAGGGTCCTAGCAGGAATTGGATGGCTTACTCATGCTATAGACTGAATGTTTGTGTCCCCCTGTAATTCATATGCTGACTCTAATCCCCAGTGTGATGATATTTGGAGGTGGGCCCTTTGGGAGGTGATCAGGTCATGAGGGTGGGGCCCACATGAATGGGATTAGTGCCCTAGTAAGAGACCTCCAAGCGTTCCTTTGCCCCTTCTGCCATGTGAGGATACAGAGAAAAGACAGCTGTCAATGAACCAGGAAGTGGGTTCTCACACATGGAATCTGTTAGCACCTTGATCTTGGACTTCCCAGCCTTCTATTGTGTTTAAGCCACCCAGTTTATGGTAATTTTATTACAGCAGCCTGAATGGACTAAGACCCTCATATTAGGATAATTTGCAAAGAGCCCACAGGATAGCACAGCCGGTAACAGCAGGGCTCCATTCTCCCTCCCAGAGGGGAGGGAATATAGCAGAACCAAGGCTGTGTGGAAAGGGCTCCCTGTGAGCTGAGCTGAGGCACACAGCTTACACATGGCAAACCCACGGGGATAGAGCTGGCCCCACTGTCACTCCCCTTCCTTCCTAGGCTCTCATGCTGTTGTGCTCCTCTGCCCAGGCCCTTCAGGAAAGCAGAGGGCAAAGGATGCTCTTGGCGGGGTCCATGCAGGTCAGTTTCCCAGGCTACAGAGTGGGTGGAGGAAGGTGAGGAGCCTACCTGGGGGACAAAGGGAAAATGTCCAGCACAGAGGTATTTTCATCTCCAAATCCTTGACCCCTATTCTGTTTTCTGGTTAGTGTCGAGCTCATGGAGGAAGGGAGGAATAATGTATTCATTTCCCACTGCTGCTATAATAAATTACCACCAACTTAGAGCCTTGAAATGATACCGATTTATTCTCACACAGTTCTGGAAGCAGAAGTTCTAACATCAAGGTATCAGCTGGGCTGCATTCCTCTTAGAGGCTCACACCTGTTTCCTCCCTTTTCCCAGCTTCTAGAGGTGCCTGCATTCCTGAGCCAAGGAATCCCAGGATCCCCTCCCAGCACCACTCTGTTCTCTGTTTCTGTCATCCCACCTCCTTCTCTGATGCTGCCTCCTCCTGTCTCTCCCTCTTATATGGGCCTTCGTGATTACATTAGGCCCACTTGGATGATCCAGGATAATCTCCCCACCTCAAAATCCTTAATTACAAGTTCAAAGTCCCTTTTGCCATGTAAGGTAACATATTTGCAAGTTCTGGGATTAAGATATGAACATCTCTGGGAGGGGGGTGGGGGGATGTTATTCAGCCCACCACAGTGAAGGGACCAGTGAACCAACCCTTTTCAAACCCCCTTGGCTTTGGGAAATAGGCACGTGCAATTTGCTTTTGCAAATGCACTCAGTGTATATTTTGCTATAGCAGTTACTATCATCAATATAACTCCCACTTGAAACTCTTTTCAGTGCATCATCTAAAGACTTAGTAGAATTCTCTCCTTTCTCAAGATAAGAATTACCTGCCTGGTGTTTGCCAGAAGCAGGGAGTGGGGGCAGGCAAAATGAGTGAAGGTGGTCAAAAGGTACAAATTTCCATTTACAAGGTAAATAAGTCCAAGGGATGCCATGTGCCGTGAGGACTCCAGTTAACAATACTGTATGTTGAAATTGTTAAGAGTAATTGCTAGATTCTTATCACAAGAAAAAAAAAAGTCACTATGTGTGGTGATGAAATTAACTAAACTTTTTTTTAAGGTTGTATTTTTAAGCAATCTCTACACACAACGTGGGGCTCGGACTCATGACCCCAAGATCAAGAGTTGAGCCGCCACCAACTGAGCCAGCCAGGTGCCCCTAACTGAATTTTTTGTGGTGGTCATTTTGCAATGTATGTGCATACATCTATCGAATCATTATGTCACATACCTAAAACCAATACAATGCTGTATGCCAATGATGCTTCAATAAATTAATAATAATAATAATTACCTGCCTGGAGTGTGGCATGTTGTTGGCTCCTTTGGGAAACATGCTGCTTTCTTATCTTCCTCCCTTTTATCTTCTATCTTCCAGTTGTGTGTCCACTTCTGTGCATCTTTTACTTTGACTTCATTGCACATGCTTTTGCCGTAAGTTGTCACAAATCCTCTGTGAAAAGAGCCATCAGGAATCTTTGACTTTCTTTTCTATCTTCCAAGTGAATAAAGACAGAAGGTATGAAAAAATTACTAGACTAATCTTCCTTAGTATAGTTCCTGCCTTAACAGTGGCTCCATAAATGGATACCAAGGACACCTTTGTCTCTTTCCCCACCTTTCACGTCATGGAGGGGCTCTTAATCCCTTAGGAAAATCCATATGTGCTTTGAAGGGTAGAGGGGAAGGAAGTGAGGGTGGAGGGGCTGAGGGACTCGGGGTGTGGTGCACATTTTAAGGGAAAAATGAGCTAAAAGTAGTTTCCTGAAAACACATTCCTGGGTTTGGAGAAACAGAGGCTGAAACTCCCAGATGGAAGTCCCTGGAGCCCAACTGAGTCCCTAACAAAGGGTTTTGGAGAACAGTGTTGGTAGCAGGTGGACACGAGGGTCTGCAGGGCCAGAGAGGCTGTGAAAGCTACATCAGGCCACCTGACCCTTTGGGTCTCTATCTCAGATGCAGACAAATCAAAAGGGTGACAGCCAGGCATGATGGCGCAGAGAGCCAGGTGGAAGTGTTCCACAGAGGGCACGTGAATTTAAACTTGGACCAGATCCCAGCAGTGCCAGCTTCTCCTGCATGCGGCACCAATATGGCGTCAGCTTTGGAAAAACCTGTCTCTGTGTAATTGCCCTTGTTTGCAGCATCAGAAGGTGCCTTCATGCATTCATTCACTCACTCATTCATTTATTCATTCATAAATGTTTAGGATGCTCACTCTCCAAGCAACTCTCTGGGGAGAGCCTTCCAGGCAGAGATGTAATACTTCCTGAGGGAGCCCCTGGGAAGGAAAGGAGGGGACCCACCTTGTGTTTCAGGAGCCCCTCCTGCCTCAAGAACAGGCAAACAAGCTTTGACCTAAAGGCTAGGTCAACTTTCCAAAATCCGAAGTAACTAATCCTGGCTGAATCTTCACAATGGCTTTGTTCATCCATGTTAATTTTATGATGGCTTGATGTTGGACATAATGGCAGACAGATGGAGTGACCCTGCAGACACCCAGGAACCCTTTGGAATGTTCCACTCCTTCCTGATCATTCATTGTTGGGGGCTGATCCTTGAATCTTTTTGTGCTGCAGACTTTTTCTCAGAATATTTTTCGTACTTATTTCATAAAAACAATGTTCTTAAATAACTGCAAAACAGACATAGACTTACTAAGAAAAATTAATGACATTAAAACGGAGTTGTAGAGATTTTTTTTCAGTTTCTAATATAGAAAGATAAGTGCTTTAAAAAAACATTAAATAAAAAAAAAACATTAAATAACACTACCTAGTGGGAGATCTAGAAATGCCACATTTTGAAATAATGATCAGCATAAAGGATGTTTTGTAATATTTGTCACAACTGAAATACATGAAAATATTTGTGATCTTATTGGTGATAAAGTCCCATGTACAAGCAATATTACTGTGGCCTGTGGCCCACATTTCTGCCAGAAAAAAAAAAAATTTAGGGATGCCTGGATGACTCAGTCAGTTAAGCGTTCGGCTCAGGTCATGATCTCATAGTTTATGAGAATGAGCCCTTTATCGAGCTCTGTGCTGATAGTGCAGAGCCTGCTTAGGATCCTCTCTCTCCTTTTCTCTCTGTCCCTCCTGCGTATTCTCTCTCTCTCTCTCAAAAATAAATATTTTTAAAAATTCTAAATTTCAGTTAGAGGTTCATGAAAATAAGTGTGATTTCTTTTCCCATTCAAGTTCATGACTATTTGACTGCTAAGCACTGAGCCCCTGTTTGAAGGTACAGTAGTTTTGTTGAAAATATTTGAGCTGCAAAATAAACTTTTGGTGTTTCCCAAAGATGAGAAGCTATCTTGGTTTCAGGTACTCAGCAAAATGAAGTGTTCCCGCTAGAAAATGATATCTGCCCTCTGTTCCCCAAGGGAAATACAATCCCACTCCCTTCTGTAGCCACAGCTGGTTAGTAGCTTGACAGGTCTGGATCCTAATAATTGATTCAGGATTTGAAAGACAATTAAGTGAGGGAGGAGTTAAGGTGGTGGAGAAGTAGGGGTGGGCTTTCCTCTCCTTCAAACACAGCCGTATTGAGGTCAGATCACTTGGAACATCCAAGAAATCAATCTGGGAGTAGCAGAAGGATCTCCACGGTTGGAGAGAGACGGCATGGCAGGTGAGAGGCACGTGGAAGTGAATTGATGGTAGAGGAAAATGGTGGTGCTGCGGAGGGGAGGGAACCCCTTCTGTGGAGAGAGAAAAGAAAGAGAAAGAGAGAAGGGTTGAAAGAGTGCGGCATTGGGTTCACGCAAGAGGACAGCCTCTCTGGACCAGGGAACTCAATAATTCCATCAAGTGAAACAATATCCTTATCCCAGGAGTCCCAAAAGAAGAAGAGTGGGAAAAAGGGGAAGAAAGTTTACTTGAACAAATTATAGCTGAGAACTTCCCAAATCTGGGGAAGGAAACAAGCATTCAAGTCCAGGAAGCACAGAGGACTCCCTTCAAAATCAACAAAAACAGGTCAACACTACAACATATCATAGTGAAACTTACAAAATACAAAGATAAAGAGAGAATTCTGAATGCAGCTAGGGACAAATGGTCCTTAACCCACAGGGATAGCAATATAAGGTTAGCAGAAGACCCATCCACAGCAACATGGCAGGCCAAAAGAGAGTGGCAGGAAATATTTGATATACTGAATGGGAAAAGTATGCAGCCAAAAATTCTTTATCCAGCAAGGCTGTCATTCAGAATAGAAGGAGAGATAAAGAGTTTCCCAGACAAACAAAAACTAAATGACTTCGTGACCACTAAACCAGCCCCGCAAGAAATTTTAAGGGGGACTTTTTGAGTGGATAAAAAAAAAAAATACCAAAGCAACAAAGACTAGAAAAGACCAGAGAACATTTTCAAAAACACCAGCTCTGCAAGCAACACAATGGCACTAAATTCATATCTTTCAGTAATCACTCCAAATGGACTAAACACTCTAAACAAAAGACATAGGGCATCAGGATGGATGAAAAGAAAATAATATCCATCTATGTTCTGCCTATAAGAGACTCATTTTAGACTAAAGACACCTGCAGATGGAAAGTAAGGGGATGGAGATACCTCTATCATGCTAATGGATGTCAAAATAAAGCCAGAGTAGCTATACTTATATCAGACAAACTAGATTTTAAAACAAAGACTATAGGGGCACCTGTGTGGCTCAGTCGGTTAAGCGTCCGACTTCGGCTCAGGTCATGATCTCACGGTCCGTGAGTTTGAGCCCCGCGTCGGGCTCTGTGCTGACAGCTCAGAGCCTGGAACCTGTTTCAGATTCTGTGTCTCCCTCTCTCTCTGACCCTCCCCCGTTCATGTTCTGTCTCTCCTAGTCTCAAAAATAAATAAACGTTAAAAAAATTTTTTTAATTTAAAAAAAAAACGAAGACTGTAACGAGAGATGTAGAATGGCATTATAGCATAATTAAAGGGTCTATCCATCAAGATCTAACAATTGTAAACATTTATGTCCCCAACTTGGAAGAACCCAAATATATAAATCAACTAATAACAAACATAAAGAAACTCATCTATAATAATACAATAATAGTAGGGGACTTTAACACCCCACTTAGAGCAATGGACAGATCATCTAAGCAGAAAATCAACAAGGAAACAATGGTTTTGAGTAACACACCGTACCAGATGGACTTAACAGATATATTCAGAACATTTCATCCTAAAGCAGCAGAAAACACATTTTTCTTGAGTGCACATGGAACATTCTCCAGAATAGATCTCATACTGAGTCACAAATCAGCCCTAAACAGGTACAAAAAGATCAAGATTATACCATGCATATTTTCAGATCACAACACTATGAAACTTAAAGTCAACCACAAGAAAAAAATTGGGAAGTCTTCAAATACATGGAGGTTAAAGAACATCCTGCCAAAGAATGAATGGGTTAACCAGGAAATTTAAGAAGAAATTTTAAAAATACATAGAAGCAAATGAAAATGAAAACACAACAGTCCGAAACTTTTGGGACACAGCAAAGGCAGTCCTAAGAGGGAAGGAAATACATTGCCATTCAGGCCTATCTCAAGAAGTAAGAAAGGTCCCAAATACACAACCTAACCTTACACCTAAAGGAGCTAGAAAAAGAACAGCAAATAAAGTCTAAAGCCAGCAGAAGAAGGGAAACAATAAAGATTAGAGCAGAAATAAATGATATAGAAATTAAAAAAAAAAAAACAACAGTAGAACAGATCAATGAAACTAAATTCTGGTTATTTTTTTTTAAGTTTTTATTTATTTATTTTTGAGAGAGAGAGCATGCACACGCAGGAGAGAGGCAGGGAAAAAGAGGGAAACAGAGGATCTGAAGCTGGCTCCATATGTATAGCAGAGAGCCTGATGCAGGGCTCAAACCCATGAACCATAAGATCATGACCTGAGCCAAAGGCAGATGCTTAACCGACTGATCCACCCAGGTGCCCCTAAACACTGGTTCTTTGAAAGAATAAACAAAATTGATAACCCCCCAGCCAGACTTATCAAAAAGAAAAGAGAAAAGACCCAAATAGATAAAATCACAAATGAGAGAGAAGAAATCATAACTAGCACCACAGAAATGCAAATAATTATAAAAGAATACTATGAAAAAATTATATGCCAACAAACTTGGCAATCTGGAAGAAATAGACAAATTTCTAGAAATTCACAAACTAACAAAACTGAAACAGGAAGAAATAGAAAATTTGAACAGACCCATAGCCAGCAAAGAAATTGAATCAGAAATCAAAAATCTCCCAACAAACAAGAGTCCTGGTCCAGATGGCTTCTCAGAGGAATTCTACCAGACATTTAAAGAAGGGTTAATACCTATTCTTCTCAAAGTGTTCCAAAAAATAGAAATGGAAGGAAAACTTCCAAACTCAATCTACGAAGCCAGCATTACCTTGATTCTAAAACCAGAAAAAGACTCCACCAGAAAGGATAATTATAGGTCAATATCCCTGATAAACATGGATGCAAACATTCTCAACAAGATACTAGCAAATCAAATTCAACCGTACACGAAAGGAATTATTCACCATGATCACATGGGATTTATTACTGGGCTGCAGGGCTTGTTCAGTTTTCACAAATCAATCCACGTGATACACCACATTAATAAAAAAAAAAAAAGAATAAGAAACATATGATCCTGTCATTAGATGCAGGAAAAGCATTTAACAAAATACAGCATCCATACTTGATAAAAACCCTCAACAAAGTAGGGAAAGATGGAACATACCTCAACATCATAAAGGCCATATATGAAAGACCCACAGCTAATATCGTTCTCAATGGGGAAAAACTGAGAGCCTTTCTCCCGAAGGTTAGGAACAAGACAAGAATGTCCACTCTCACCATTACTATTTAACATAGTACTGGTGCATCAGCAATCAGACAACAAAAAGAAATAAAGTGCATACAAACCAGCAAGGAAGAAGTCAAACTTTCACTACTTGCAGATGACATGATATTCTATGTAGAAAACCTGAAAGACTTCACCAAAAAAATTGCTAGAATACATGAATTCAGCAAAGTCATAGGATATAAAACCGACGTGCAGAAATCGGTTGCATTTCTATACACCATTAATGAAGCAGCAGAAAAAGAAATCAACAAATCAGTCCCATTTGCAATTGCACCAAAAATAAGGTACCTAGGAATAAACCTAACTAAAGAGGTAAAAGATCTGTACTCTGAAAACTATAGAACATATATGAAAGAGATTTAAGAGGACACAAAGAAATGGAAAAGCATTCCATACTCATGGATTGGAAGAACAAACATTGTTAAAATGTATATACTACCCAAAGCAATCTACACATTTAATACAATCCCTGTCAAAATACCAACAGCATTTTTCACAGAGCTAGAACCAACAATCCTAAAATTTGTATGGAACTACAAAACACCCTGAATAGCCAAAGCAATCCTGAAAAGGAAAAACAAAACTGGAGGCATCATGATTATGGATTTCAAGCCATATTACAAAGTTGTAATCATCAAGACAATATGGTATTGGCACAAAACAGAGAGACAGATCAATGGAACAGAATAGAGAACCCAGAAATGGACCCACAAAGCTATGGCCAACTAATCTTCGACAAAGCAGGAAAGAATATCCAATGGAAAAAAGTCTCTTCAACAAATGGTGTTGGGAAAATTGGTCTGCAACATGTGGAAGAATGAAACTAGACCACTTGCTTACACCATACACAAAAATAAATTCAAAATTGATGAAAGACCTAAATGTGAGACAGGAAACCACTAAAATCCTAGAAGAGAACACAGGCAGCAACCTCTTTGACTTTGGCCGTAGCAACTTCTTACTAGACATATTTCTGGAGGCAAAGGAAACAAAAGCAAACATGAACTATTGGGACTTGATCAATATAAAAATCTTCTGCACAGCAAAGGAAACAATCAACAAAACTAAAAGGGAGAATATATTTGCAAATAACCTCTCTGATAAAGGATTAGTACCCAAAATCTAAAAAGAACTTATATCAAACTCAACACCCCAAAAACAACAACCCAGTTAAGAAATGGGCAGAAGACATGAATAGATATTTTTCCAAAGAAGACATCCAGATGGCTAACAGACACATGAAAAAATGCTCAACATCACTAATCATCAGGGAAATACAAATAAAAACCACAATGAGATACCACCTCACACCTGTCAGAATGGCTAAAATTAACAACACAAGAAACAAGAGGTGTTGGTGAGGATATGGAGAAAGGGGAACACTCTTGCACTGTTGGTGGGAATGCAAACAGGTGCAGCCATTCTGGAGAACAGTATGGAGGCTCCTCAAGAAAACTAAAAATAGAACTACCCTATGTTCCAGCAGTTGCCCTATTAGGTATTTACCCAAAGGATACAAAAATACAGATTTGAATGCAACCTGATGTTTATAGCAGCATTATCAACAATAGCCAAACTATGGAGAGAACCCAAATGTCCATCAACTGATGAATGGATAAAGAAGATGTAGTATATATATACAATGGAATATGGCTTGTCCATCAAAAAGAATGAAATCGTACCATTTGCAATGACATGGATGGAGCTAGAGTGTATTATGCTAAGTGAAATAAGTCAATCAGAGAAAGACAAATACCATATGGTGTCACTCATATGTGTAATTTAAAAAACGAAACAGATAATCATATGGGGGGGGAGGAGAGAAGGAAACAAACCACAAGAGACTCTTAATGATAGAGAACAAACTGAGGATTGATAGAGGGGGATAGGTGGGGGATGGGCTACATGGGTATTAAGGAGGGCACTTGTGATGAGCACTGGGTGTTGAATGTAAGTGATGAATCACTGAATTCCACTCTTGAAACAAAACAAAAAAAAAAGGAATAAGAAAGAAAGAAAAGAAAAAAAGAAATACTTCTAACTTAAAGAAAGGCAATAAAACAAAAAGCCATATTGAAAAACACAATTACTGGATTCTCTGTTGCTATTTCATATCGTAGAGTAGCTGTGTACATCCAGAACAGATGAGACCTTTTCAACAGACCACTTCTAATACTCTCCAGTAGAACTGGATATCAAGAAGTGAGGGAAGCAATACAGAGCACCCCAAACTCTCATACAACACTGGCAACTTGGCACAGTTGTTCTGGAAAGCTGTTTGGAAGCATCTACTAATTCTGAACACATGTGTACCCTCTGATCCAGCAATTCTACTCTGAGGTATGGAGCCAACAGAAGTTGAACATGTGTGCTAAAAGACATGGACAGAAATGTTTATGGCAGCACTATTCATGATAGCTAAAAACTGGAAACAACCCAGATGCCCATCAAGAGTCAAAGGGATAAATAAATGGTCCTTTGTTCACATAATGAGGAGTTATAGCACAAGGACATAAAACAATGTAGATAAATCTCACCAATGTTGAGCAAGAGGCACCAGACATGAAAGTGTACAGTTATGATTCCATTTTATAAATTTCAACAGCAGGCAAAACATGGTGGCAGAAAGAGGGCAGGAAGGGGGCTTCTAGGACACTGAAATGCTGTTTTTTTAAATCTGGGTAGTGATTACCTGGGTGTAGTTGGTGCAAAAATGCATTGAACAGTACACTTAGGATTTGTGCACTTTTCTCTAGATTTATTCTCCTCTGGTAACATTTTTTTTTTTTTTAAAGACCAGGTTGAAAAAAGCCAGAAGTATAAGGCTATATATTGTATGATTCCATTTATATGAAATAACCAGAGCGAGTAAGTTCATAGGAACAGAAAGAAAATTAACAGAGGCTGGAGGGAGGACAGAATGGAAATGATAGCTTAATGTACAGGGTGTCCTTTTGGGCGTGATGAAAGTGTTCTGGAATGAAACAGTGGTGAATGTTAGCCAACATGTGAATGCATGGAATGCCACCTAATTGCACAGTTTAAAGACGTGGCTTTTTAAAATGTTTGTTTGTTTGTTTGTTTGTTTATTAGAGATTGGGGGTGGGGCACAGAGAGAAAGGGAGAGAGAATCCCCAGAAGGCTCCATGCTGTCAGTGCAGAGCCCGACTCAGGGCTCAATTTCACAAGCCATGAGATCATGACTGGAACCAAAATCAAGAGTCAAACGCCTAACTGACCGAGCCACCCAGGTGCCCCAAGTGGTGACTTTTTATGTTATGTATATTTTACCACAATAAAAAAGGCTGATCTTAAGGGTGTTTTTTTTTTTAATTTTAGTTAGTTAATAAACAATGCAATATTGGTTTCAAAAGTAGAGTTCAGTGATTCATCATACAACCACCAGTGCTCATCACAAGTGCCCTCCTTAATACCCACCACTCATCTAGCCCAACCCCCCACCCACCTCCCTCCACCAACCCTCAGTTTGTTCTCTGTCTTAAAAAAAAAAAAAAAAAAAAAAAAGATTGATCTGAGAAAAGCATGTTATTTCCCCCTTTTAGAGATAAGCCGAGGCCAGGAGCAGATAAATAACTTGCTCAAAGTTGACCAATGAATCTACAGAGTCAGAGCTCACCAAGGCCTGTCTGATTTCAGTGCCTTTCTCTTTCCCCAGGGGTAATGTGGCTCAAACTGTCATGAGTACATGAATCACCTGGGAATCTGGTTAAAAATGCAGATTCTGATTCAGTAGATCTGCAAGGGGCCTCAGATTTTGCATTTCTAACAAGCTCCCAGGCAATGATGGTGCTGCTGGCCTAGGGACCACTATTTGAGAAGCAGGGCTCTAACCCAGCTGTTAACAGTGACAATTTCTCCTTTATCTTTGCAATTGTTGTCCACAGAGGGTTAGAGAAGGTGGGACCCATTGGCATTGTGTTCTATCACCAGCAACTCTCTGTGTAGAGAGCACAGACATCTTCCAATCAGAGCAGGAGAAAAGGACCTGCCATCATAGATGGAGAGCTCTTATTCTTGGCTTTGGCGAAGGGGAGAAACATTCACAGATTTATTATGACACTGGCAGCAACATTCATAATCTCCTCAGCACAAGGGAAAGAAGCCCACTTAATGCCACAGTATTGATGGCTCCATGAAAGCCGCCCTCAACGTGGCACCAAGCCACTGGTACCCATTGGTCTCCCATCCTCTTCTTATACATTAGAGTATCATCTCAAAGGACATCACGCTCAGGGTTCACAAGACAAGTTCTGGGGGAGAGATGGATGATGTCATCACCAGCAACAAGAGGTGAATGTTTTAAGTTAAGGATCTCTGTGCTCACCAGATGGGCTTCCTCCCTAAACATTCCAGACTCCTTGAAGACAGCTTCTTTCCTTGAAGCTCTCAAGGTATGTCATTAGAGTCTGGCCACTTCCCTAATCTTGTCCTCATTTCCTCTTGTCCACAAATGAATGCCATTCAAAATACCATCTCTCCCAGACAGGAACTTTCAGAGACTTCCTGGAATCTGGGGTGGAATCAAAGACTAATGATCAACATCACCATCTCTCTTCTTACTAATACTTCCAACCACCAGGAGCCATCTTTTATCCTGCATTGGAAGAGGGAAAACTCATGTCCCCGTTGACCTCCATCAACGGGCCAGCCAAGCACTGTACCAGGTACTTCGATGATTTGTTCTATCCTCATAGCATCATACATCGTGAGCATTGCTTGTTGAGAAACATAAAGAGGACTCATTAGGGAGCTAGCATTGGAATGCCTCATGCTGGTTGCCTAGCTTGAAGATGAAAGATTTGGAGGGAAGACCTAAATTTACTTCCTCCCCTAGTCACTGGGGTTGGATTTTTCTCTAGCCAAAAGTAAAAGAGTCTGAGTTTGCTCTTTGTCCTAGACCATTTGTTTTCAACTATCTTTGCCCAAATTTTGCACTTTATGAATTTCTTAAGAGAAACTCATGTTATTTTCATATGGTATGTAGATCCTACCTATTTATTTGTTTGTTTGTTTGTTTATTTATTTGTTTGTTTGTTTATTTATTTAATTTCTTCCTCTTTCTTTCTTTCTTTCTTTCTTTCTTTCTTCCTTTCTTCCTTTCTTCCTTTCTTCCTTTCCTTTGGGCTCACGGGTCTCAGGGCCTCAGGTGAGGTCTGCCAGTTTGGTGAGCTTCACAGTGTCAAGAAGGTTTTACTGACAGTGACCATCAGCTGGGCCTCCAGACACACTCAGACTATGGGTGGTCTACATGGCACCGGGCAGTGGGTCTCATTCGGCCAGTGGAGCTGGGGGTAGCAAAGCTCCATGCCTCCCTGGAGAAGAAAGCAGATAAAAAGCCTGTAGCTCAGCCTCCTGATGCCTGTAGCCACTCTCACTGGTAACTCTATGCAGTCTTGATTTCTACATATGGCTTGTACTGAGGATTCTAGCCAAGACTTACCTGTTGATCTTGTAAACCATGGACTGTGAAAGGGTAGGCTCCTTCCCTCCTCTCCCTCCTCCTCCACTTCCTTCCCAACATTGGGCTTAGGGATCAGTCCTAGAACTCCTACTTTTCTCTTCCTCAACAATCTGCACTCCCATGGCTGTAAGGACCACCGTGGACATTCATACCTTTAGCCCCTAACTCTCTCCAGAGTTTCTGCCCTCTTGACATGTGCTTCTCTGTTCCATTTCATTCCTGTCTCATTGCTTCTGCTAGAATCCCCAGAGTTCTCCATGGTGCTGTGCATTCCTGCCACCCTCACACCCAAGCCATCCCTGGGCCATTAGATCCTAGATCTCAAACACATCGATATCAATTTCTATTCAACATTTTCAATAATGGCTCCCTACACCTTCCCTTCCAGTCATGCTAGAATTTGGAATTACATGTGTTTGCTTTTCTGCTTGTTTTCTGTCTCCACAAGGAAATTACAGTTCCAGCAAGCACCCATGTCTTTTTCACTCCCTGTGGTATCCCTAGTATCTAATGCACAGAGTAGATGCTCAATAAATAATCACTGAATGGATGAATGAATGATGATACGTGAAAAGGATACCAAGGAAAATGCATCCTCTGACTGCTTTGGTTGTTTATTGTAGGATAATATTGTCAAGTAGAAATTGCTGGTGGAAATGAAAGGTGATGAAATTGGGAAAAGTCTAGAGACAATACACAGGAGATCTGTGGGAATTTTATTTCTTTGAAACCATCTTGGACTCAAATCTCTTCAGATTCTGCAGCTTTTGTCTCCTTTATGTTGCCTCAGGCCCCAATGAGCTTTTGACCGCTGGGGGCGGGGTGGGGGTGGGGAGAGCTCCAGAACTAGAAACACTATTAATTCTATTTTCATGGATGAGGAAAGAGAAGCTGCATTTAATTAAGCACTTGGTCCACATTCAGAGGCAGAAATAACTGGGATTCAAATCCAATTCAATATGAATCCAATTTGATCTAAATCCAATTCAATCCAAATCTAACTCCAAGGCCAAGTTCATCGCTTTCCAAAAAACCACTACAGCCCACATATCACAAAGCTTATAGCAGCCACTGAATGCCCTCCCTTCGCTTCTCTTGACCCACTCACATTTTAATGATTTCCCATCATATGATTTTTGAAAATACCTGAAAATGCATTCCTGCAGGACAGACTGGGCAAAAATTCTTACTTATTGTAAAGATTGGAAAGAGGAACTTGGGGTAATGGGTGTTTGCTTTATCATTTAGGAATATTCAATTCTGCACCAGAGAGAGAGAGAGAGAGAAACAGGATGTATGAAACACATAAGAAGGGTGAAGCATAGATGGAAAGTAAGCTGGTACCTTTAGACATGGATAAAACACATCAGGACTGTTAAATAGAGATCACGAATAAAGGAGGAGCTTGGAGACGTAGGAAGAATTCGTATCACACATTCAAGATAGACATAAGACAGTAACTGTATAATATATTAAAAATAGAGTTATCCACTAAATATCCAACAAAATATTTGATGGAACAAACAAAATTTCACTTATAAAAAGAAGGGGATGGAAAGATTAAATCGTAAGTCATGAGCATGCTGTGTCTGGATTGACAGCCACATCATCCTATATTGGTCTCCCATTGGTAACACCAAACATGGCCCCATTCTGGCTGTACATGTCCTCTCCCGAAGAATGCAGATAAAATTCACAGCTACTCAGCAAGCTAATGGATGAACTACTGCTGGGGCCAGGTTTAACTGTTCCCATTTCTCCCCCATGACATATGTATCTTTGTTCTAGGCACCCTCCATCTGTTGGAACCCCCCTGGTCTTTTTAACCACACCAGCAGAGGGGAAGACACATGTAGCATACAGATAGGATATATGGATATTGAACGACCCAGGGTAGAGTAGGTATAAAGTTTCTACCTTCTGGCACCTTATTCTATGTGGGTTAACTTTCCCCTTGCCTCTTGCTGTGTTTTAAATGGATTTAAACCATGTGACTACACCATCTTAATTTGGTCTGTGAGCCTTTCTGTTCAGTGACCTTCAGAATTCCCTGCCTGCTAGTATTTGGGGCTACATTGCATCAGGGTAATTTTCCACAGCACACATGGCTGACCTTGAACAAACCTGTGGGTTAGAAGTTTTCCTATGACCTTTTGCTTTCTTTGTTATGCCTGCATGCTGCCTCATAGTCACCTGGATTCTCTCCCTCAAAATCTGCTCCTTACTCAGGTGATGAAACTTTCTTACCTCCATACACTGTCTTACCTAACAAAATTTGTCATCTTGTGTATCATTCTGTCATCTTACTGCTATTATTTCTAATTTGAGGTTGCATAATCAACTTTCAAAACATATTCTCCTTAGAAATTTAAACCTGTAGGGGCATCTCGGTAGCTCAGTTGGTTAATTGTCTGACTTCGGTTCAGGTCATGATCTCATGGTTCCTGAGTTTGAGCCCTGTGTCAGGCTCTGTACTGACATCTTGGAGCCTGGAACCTACTTCGGATTTTTTGTTTCCTTCTCTATCTGCCCCTCCCCCACTCACACTCTGTCTCTCTGTCTCTCTCTGTCTCTCTCTCTCTCTCAAAAATAAATAAACATTTTTAAAAATTTTTAAAGGAATTTAAACCTATAATTAGGTTTAAATTACAAATTAAATAAATTTAGAAATTATTTTAGAGTACACTGCCACCAAGTGGTAGGGGAGCCCCAGGCACAGCTATTTCTATCCTTTGCATTCATGAAGGAGACAAGGTTCCTAAGGGTACATACAGCACGGAAGCCTCTTGGCCAGTTAGTGACTGAGATGGTTGTGGAGAAAGCCATTGCAATGAAAAGCCAAAGGCAAGAACCTAAGGCTTAGAAAAGAAACTTGATGTTCCATAAACAGAAATGGAGATGAGTTTTGCTAACTCTGTCTTGTTTCAGTCGGTCATTTTTGGTGATTATAAACCATGCTTCAAGGGGCTCTGGGGCTGGTCTGGGTTCAAGGGAGAGGCTGACTAGGCAGACCTCCTATCTAGACTTCAGCCAGACAACTCTGCTTTTCTCTGTTTTATACATCAGGGTGCCGTGTTCACTTTCATTAGATAAAAAGGTTCTATAACTAAAAAGGGGGCTGTTGCTATATTTCAAATCCCTCTTAGAAGTTGTCATTCCATATATGACATTATTATAATTTTTAACATTCTGAACACCAGCTTATTTCTATTGACCCAACTGTATGGAGGGTGGTCTGCTGGACAAGGAGGGGAAGACAAGCATTTGGAGACAGAGAAGCCTTCCCAGTGAAGGAGGAGACATAGAAGACCCCCACCAACAATAGAAAATTGCTAGAACAAGGAGTTAAGTGCTGGGACCACAGGAGGTCCTGCCCACCTTCATTTGAACAAACAGAGAAAGAGAAAGAGACTCTTGCATGACTAAAACCTCCTTGGCACAGGTTTGGTTTCACTAGCGTAACCATGATAAGGATCCTAGTCAACTCAAGGGCAAGTTCAAGTTTTATGAAGACATCATGATGACGATGATATTGGTAATGACTCTGAAACTTAACTGAGCACATAACGATGCGGTAAGTGCTATCATTACCTCCATTTTGAAGACGACAAAACTGAGCCCCAGAGAGGTTAAATAACTTGCCCAAGGTCACAAGGAAATAACAATGGAGCCAAGACTGCAAAACCAGGCAGTTTTTCGCCAGAGTTCCAGCTGGCCTCCTCAACTGATAGGGGCTTGCCTAAGAGCACCACATGTAAACCAACTCTCCACCTCACCCTGCCTCCCGCATCCCCACTTCTAGCCAATCAGTGCTCGCCCATCCTCCCAGTCATCTGCCTGCGGCCTGACCAGATGGAATAGTCTTTGACCAGAGTCAGGAAGGAAAGCCACCGCCCAGAAAGACAGGCATGGGGTTGAGGTCCCTCCCTTGTTGCTGGAGCCATGTGTCTGTTCCTGTTCACCATCATTGTCCCCCCCGGAATCACTCTCTGAAGCCCTGGGGGAGGTTTGTGGTTTACCTGCACCCCAGATGCTCTCTCTGTTCTGCCTTCCAAAGGCTCAGTC
Source organism: Acinonyx jubatus (assembly GCF_027475565.1). Classification (NCBI taxonomy): domain Eukaryota; kingdom Metazoa; phylum Chordata; class Mammalia; order Carnivora; family Felidae; genus Acinonyx; species Acinonyx jubatus. The sequence goes on along the minus strand of NC_069381.1, from coordinate 9,316,722 downwards.
CCTTTGGTTTCCTTTGGCGGACCCAGCTTCCAACCCCCAGCTTCTCTGTCCTTGGCACTTGCCTGCTTCCTTCCCTGTAGGGAGACAAGTGACAGAAGCTGACATCCTGCAGGTGGAAGTGACAGGTGGTGGATGGGTGGGTGCATGTGGCTGCCACATAAACACATCAGGAAGCAGCTTCCACCTCTGGATTCATGAACTCCCATATCAAGTGCCTGGTCCAACTGGGTCCCTGATCCCTGCCTCAACTGGGTTTTCTAGACTTGTCCACTTGTCTGCTCAGCCACATGTGCACACTTCCTACCCTTCGCTGACCCAGCTGACTTCCCAGAACTGATCCCTGTCCATGTGACTGGTCATCTACTCCCTGTCTGGTTTTGCCTTCATCTGTAACACCTTCCCTGGAAATCAGCCACCTCTTACCTCAGCTTGTTTTCTGTCTGGCTGCATTCTGAGTCCCAGCCTTCTCTGCCTTCATCTGGACCTGTGCTGGCTGGGTTCCCCTGTGAAATCCCCTAGGTCATAATATAATGTTGGAGGGAAAGGAAACAGAGTCCTTGGTATTTGTTTTCTTATTTAATACTCACCATGGCCCTATAAGACGTTGACCCAAAAAAAGATCCAATGACAAAAAAAGTAAGTGAGACTCAGGGAGAGTCTCAGGGAGACCCAAGATCACATAGCAACAGGCTACTCTGACTTTACTCCCTTATAACTTTTCTCAGCCTAAATTAGACTCCCAGAACCAGCCATCCACTCCCATGAGGGAGGTCTAGTGATTAGTGTCAACAGATTGCACCTTTCTGGCTCAGATAACAATTTAACAAAGGAGTCTTTCTTCAAAGCTTGAGAAAATGTCCCCAACTTGTGATGGCTTCATCCACAACAACTATCCAGGAACCTTCTGGGAGGGGAGTCCCCACGGGCCAGGAAGTTTTGTCTGCTTCATACCTCACCATCAGACAGTACCTGGCACATATATATTCAACAATGTATATGGTTGAACCAAGTAGGTCATTGCCCAGGGCCACCTGTGTTTTAGAGCAGAACCAGGACTTGAACTCTTCCCTGCACAGGTGGTATAGCCAGATGTTTTCCACTGCACCATGTCTCATTCAGGATTAGTCAGCAAAGATGGTCTACCTCTGTGTCATGTTATTTCAACGGTGATTATTGGTTACTTTGCATATTGTCCTTAGAGAACTAGCCCGTCTTACCACTACCAGCCACCCCTTTCAGCGGTCTTGTGGTTATCCATATGCTTATCAGTCTGGCTAGTCATCTATCACCCTTAAAAATACGGACACCCATGGAAACACCTCCCATGGCAAAAGAGACAAAGCACAGAAGGAAAATCCCTCTGGATTCTAGGAATCAGGAAACATGGCTTCTAGTCTTGTCTTTGCCACTGGTGGCTCTGAGGACAAGACCCTTCACTCACCCCCCAATCCCAGAAGCCTTCCTGGAAAACGAGGGAGTTGGACCCAGAGGTTTCTGAGGGCCCCTGATGAATCCCTCATCATCCTGACGCAATCCCGTTCATGGGGCCCAGGCTCCTGTCCTAGTCTGGCTGTCCTGCTCAGAGTCCTGTGCTGCTGACTGACTTCAGCTTCCTTCAGCCTCCTGTAGGGGAAATCCCTCCTCTTTACTCTTCCTTTTCTAAACTGACCTAACCATACCTTTCCCTGATGATTTGGTCTGCGGCTGTTGACTGCAGGGTGTAGGAAGCCAGATCAACCCTGCCTGGGGCCCAAACAAGAAGACCTGAGCTCCTTCCTCCCTCCCCAGCCCTCCTTGCCCAACAGCACCTCACCTGGCGCATGCTTTTTCACTCACCCAAGTGACAGAGGTGCGTAGTCTCATCCCTTTGGATAAATGAACACATGGCTCATGGTAAACATCTGAAAAACAAAGGATAACCAATAGACCCAGTTTGGTTTTACCTGGTCCTATATCCTGGAGCCAGGACAGTGCCTGGCACAGGACATGCCACAGACACTTCAAAAGTATTTTTTGTAAGGTTGAAAATGGGGCAAAAATCAATGGTTTCCTTGTCAGGCTAAAGCTTACATCTGTCTTCTGTCTATGAGCTCCTTGCATAAGCATCTGAATAGAACCTGGTCAAAGCTTTCTCTTATAGAGGATGCTTCCCAACTTCAGTGGGCTCTGTTGTGTCCATTAATGGGGGAGGGGGATTTACATCAGATCCACGATGGTTATGACAAGGACTGATGGGGCACCAACAAATGGTAAAGGAAAAAGGTGCTACTCAAAAGACACAGCTCTTCCTTTGCTGGAGTTGCTTGGAACTTGGTTATTAAAATAAAGGTTAAAAAGCTCATGAGAATTTAAAAGAAACAATGTTCATTGCTGATGGAGACCAAAAAAGAAAGATCCAAAAGCCAAGATCATCAAATGCTGACTCTCTGTTCAGCAAGTTCAGGTTGTTACAGCTATACATTTTGGCTTTGTATTTCTTTTAAGCCCTCTAATGCTGGGTATTCCAGAAAGGCTGTACCATGCTACATTTCCACGAACAACAAAATGAGTGATCCAGTGTCTCTGCATCCTTGCCAACTTTTGAGGTTATCACTATTTTTTATTTTAGCCAACCTGGTAGGAGCAGAGTGATGGCTCATTGTGATTTCTTATGTGTGTCTGATGATCTAATATTTATAACAAGATGACATAAACAGTGCATAAACTGTATAGTATATATCATCCCAGTGGAACACAGGAAAATAATTCCATTATTACACACATCAGTATTTCTGCAGCAAATCTATGAGCATTCACCTAAGTGGAATAAGTTAGGGCAACAAGTATCCTCATCCCAATTTAAATCTAAATAAGCCAACAAATGAGCTCAGGTCAAATTTGGCTTCCAAGCATGTTATGAAAAAAATTCTGTTTTCCCAGCTCTCTTGATATTGGAATTGCAGATAAAAAATTTGGAGCCTATTGATAAATTATTCTGAATGGCCTAATTCTATTAAGGCACTACTGGCATTGACTCAATGAATGTAGAGAGGATAGGCTGGTAAAAGATACTCTTCATTCATTCACTTATTCATCCATCTGACAAATACTTGTTTCTTTTTTTAAGTTTATTTATTTATTTTGATAGAGAGGGAGAAAGAGAGAGAGAGTGAGCAGGGGAGGGGCAGAGAGAGAGAGAGATAGGGAGGCACAGAGAGAATCCCAAGCAGACTCCTCTCTGTTAGCTCAGAGCCTGATGCGAGTCTCGATGTCATGAATCACGAGATCATGACCTAAGCCAAAATCAAGAGTTAGACGCTTAACCAACTGAGCCACCCAGGCATCGCCAATACTTGTTAAGTAGCTACTATGTGCTAGCAAATGAGGACTTTCCTCTATGAAGCTGGGTGAGGAAGCACCTTACATGGGCTCCTGAATACCCTGCCCCCTCTAGGCTAGAAGATGGCGCTTTGGTGGGGCTGGGGGACACCACCTTGGGCTGGAACTGACTCATGGGTATGGTTTGGGATCCTTTTTTTATTTTCATGTTATCATGTACAAAACAGACAAATCTGGGCGTTGAGCAAATTCCCAGCTTCTCAAAAATATGCTCCTATATGAGAGGGGGAAGGAGAGAGAGATCTTGATTGGTTTCAGGATGAAGCTATTTTTTTCATTCAACTGGTACTGCCCAGACTGCTGCCCTGTTTCAGGTGAGTTTTCTTTCAAAGACAAAACCACTATTTTGGATGTACTCTGAGTTGGCTCTCCCCTCTGGAGGATGGATTAACAAATTTGCTTATATAGCTCTAAGAAGTGGGGTGGATGTGAACAAGAAAGAAGAGGGAATGGGGTGCCTGGGTGGCTCAGTCTCCCGGTTAAGCCTCCAACTCCTGGTTTCAGGTCAGATCATGATCTCACAGTTCATGGGTTTGGGCCCCACATTGGGCTTTGTGCTGACAGTAGAGGGCCTGCTTGAGATTCTCTCTCTCTCTCTCTCTGCCCTTCTCCCAGTTACGTGCTCTCTCTCTCTCTCTCAAAATAAATAAATAAGTACTTTTTTAAAAAAAGAAGAGGGAGTGATTCCTTCTTATTGGACTCCCCTTGGCCTCTGTACAAAATTTCCCCTTGGCCTCTGTACAAAACCCTCTTGGTCCAGTTAGTCTTGATTCTGTGTGGGCTCTTAACTCATTTCTGATTACCCAACACCTCACTTCCAAAGCACTTTGGTGTCTTCATTTTTCCTTTTCCATTCAGTCAATAACATTTGTGGAAGCTGCTATTTTCTAGGCCTGGGGACACCGTGATGACTTTCATGGACCATAAGCACTTTTGCCTTCATGGGCTGCTTCCTCCATTCATGGTCTATAGCAAAGCCAAAGGGCTGACCCAGAATTTGCCCTTGACTTAGGCTCTTTGCAGCACAGACTTTGCAAGCTGGAAGATCTGTATTTAACTCCCACTTCTTCCCGACCTAAACCAACTGCATTTTCCTCTCAGTTATTCTACCAACAAAGGAAGTAATTAAATGTACCTTGAAGGGTGTCTGAGCGGATTAAATAGATTTATTTCTGTAACTTGCCATACAATGCACTCTGCAAAGGCTAGTTACCTTTCCTGTGATTTCTTGACCATCTCCCATGTGCCTGGAGGGAACTCAGCATGACACTTCTGAATGGGATAGAGGCAATGCTCAAGGGTACAAGGCCAAAGGTAAGCCCTCGGTAAGGTTAACTTTTGATTTGTGAAGATGGAAAAGGTGTGTTGGCCACTGATGTTCCACAGAAACTAGCTGATCAGCCATGGCTGGGACTGAATTAAGGAGCTGAATCAGTTATTCTGCAAACAGGGTCATGGCTCAAAGCTGATGCAAAGCACAGGGAGCTGACTGTCGTTGGTGTATATCTACCTGTGGCCCCTCCACGTGGTTTCCCATCTCACTCAAGAAAACACCAAAGACTTTTGAGCATCCTCAGACCCTACCCAATTCCCCACCCCAGCCCTCCCTGCCCCTTCCACTCTGTCTTAACCACGCTGGCCTTGCCATCCCCCAAATGAACATGTTCCTGGACAACTCTTCCTCTAAGAGACTCATGTGGGTGACTCCCTCACCTCCTTGGCCAATTGCTCAAAGTGCCCCCTCTAACCAAAGCCCTCCCAGGCCAGGTATTTCCATCCTCCTGTCGGTCTTTTCTTCTCCATTGTATCCTGCCCCACCCAGCACTGTCTAGTTTAGTGGGCAGCTGAGTGCATTCATTGGTTACCCACATACCCACTAGCAAGTAAGCTCCATGTGAGATTTTTCTGTCCTTTTTTTCTCCACCATGTTCCCAGAACCTTGAGCAGAGCCTGGCCCAGAGCATGGGCTCAATACATACTTGTTGAATGATATATAATTCTACTATTCTATACTCCCACAGTGGAATCCTCGCAAGGCCCTCGACTCAGGGACCTACATCTTTACATTTATTTAAGAATGCTGGAAGATGGCTCATTTTTTGTTTGTTTGTTTCCTTTCTCAGTTTGTCCTGGGAACAGAGGGTTTCCTGGGCCCTGTCCTGGGACTGGGCTGGCAGGGCCAGTGGCAAGCCCTTGGCACTTCTGGTACTCATTTCCAGATGACCCTTCCCATGCCCTTCATTCAACATAATGCCCTGCATAGGGCAGGTGCCTGGTCAGTGTTCACTGAGTAGAACACTGATTAGCTGAGTCCAAACAAAAGAGAGGATAAACATGGATGTGCAACAGATCCCAAAAGGGACCCTTCCCACAGCCAAAAAGTGAGCAGCAAAATGAAATCAGCTCCAGCTTTGGATCTTCCATCAAAGGCAGAAAGTTCAAAATCAAAAAGGTGAGAACACCATGTTCCAGAGTGGTTAAGAAACTTGTTCTGAGTCACCCAGCTAGCAGCTAGCACATTTAGAGTTCAGCTGGCTAATTCAGCCATCTCTCCATTGTCCACAGATGCGTCAACTTTTAAGTCAGGCTTTGGCATGAGAATTAACAAATATTAGAATGTGTCTTTACTTTCCATAGCTGGCCTGCCATCCCTCCTTCCTTCTTACTAAATTTTTTTGATATTTATTTATTTTTTACAGAGAGAGAGACAGAGCATGAGTAAAGGAGGGGCAGAGAGAGAGGGAGACACAGAATCAGAATCAGGCTCCAGGCTCTGAGCTGTCAGCACAGAGCCTGACATGGGGCTCAAACTCACAGACCGTGAGATCATGACCTGAGCCGAAGTAGGACGCTCAACCAACTGAGCCACCCAGGTGCCCCCCTCCTTCCATCCTTCCATATAAGGAACATATTTGCTCCTTTGTCCCTCACAACCTTCCCGAGTCACCTCACTGTCCAGGCCAGGAAGTAAGGCCATGTCACCCACCTGCACAGTGGCGGTGTGCAGGCTATTTACATTATTTCCTTTCCTTTCAACAACGAACTTTCCAGGTGGGCATTTTCTGTTGAGGAAGCTGTGACTCAGTAGAGCTCAAGAGTGTCCAGTAGAAAGGGATGTGAACCCAACTAGTCTCTCCAACCTCAAAACAAGATCCCTATGACCTCTTTTTATTACTTAGGGTTTCTCAACCTGGGTGGTCTTGGCATTTGGGACCAAACAACTCTTGTGGGGGTCGTCCTGCACACTGTTGGGATGTTCAGCAACCTCCTGGCCTCTAGCCTCTACTTACCAGATGCTGGTAGGGTCTCCTCAGGGGTGACAACCAAAAACATCACCAGATATTGCCAAATGTCCCCTGGGGGCTTAACACCCTTGCCCCTGTTGAGAAATGCCACTCTGACCCCATCACACAGGATGCTACTCAACACAGATCCACCTCATGCACCCCCTTGAAGAACACAGAACCTACTTTGCCTTCAGTTTGGTATAAAAAGAACTGCTTAATGTTCCTCAGCTGGAACACCGGGGTTCAAGTCCTAGCTCTACGCCCAAATAGCTGTTGACTTTGGATGAGCTGCTTACTCTGACAAAGAAGAATGATAATATTATCAGACTCAGGAAATTAAGTCAAAATAAATACACAAAGACTACTGTAGGAGATCAGAAGATGCCACCCCAAAATGGGCCACTTTGGCATAAGGGCTTCTGTGAGCTGAAGACAACTGAAAGGCAGTGACCCCAAAACAGCTCTCTGCTCTTCCCCCATTTGCCTCAATGTAGGACACAAATTCTCCTTTGTGTAGATCTCTCTCCTCCTCTCTCTCACACCAGGAAGGAGAGCAGAAGATAACCATAGACCCTCATCAGCCCGGAGGCACTGCCAGATGATAACAAAGCTCAGTAAAACACCCGACTGTCTTGTTCATTAGCTCCATACATTTGCTTTCCAATTGTCTGCTGCCCCTAAAAGCCTGACCCTCCTTCCTTTGTGCTGTCACTTCTCTGCAATGTATTGTTCTTTGTCAAACAATAGTACATAAGCTTTCTGGCCTAACCATTTCTTTAGGGTTTTCCCTTCTTTCTAAAAAGACCCCCCCCCATGCCATGTAAAAATATTAATAGCAAACAAAACATGTATGCCTTTTCTCCTGGAACCTATCTTCTGTTAGTTTGACTTCCAGGATCCAGGTGCAGAAGCTAAGGCATACAGCAAGAATGTTTTTCCTCTCCTATGCCATGAAAAACAAACAAAGCGGTAATGCTTGCCAGGGAGACACTAAAATCCAACACCTAGTTTCATGACTGTGGCTCTAACCATCCAAAACTGAGGAACAGCCATGAACTCTGAGCTGTCCCAGCATCTTGGACTCTCATCTCCCACACCAAAGGCTCTTTCCTAACCAACGAACAATATATTTGCTCACATGAGCAATGCCTGGGTCTGGAATTGCAGACTCATTCTGCCCTACCCAGGCAGGACCAACATACACGCCCCCTTCTCAGTTTCTAGTATATGCAAACTCCTAATTCTTTCCCATAGTTAAATTCTCCATGAATTTCTTCACTGTCGATGGCTCCCTTGCCTGACAAATAAGTGAATTCAGAGCTCATTTTGATGGTCACTGTATAGGCCATGGTCTTTCCTTTAACAAGCCCTCAGTACAGTGCCTGGCACATAATAAATGCTCAATAAACATCAGCCAGCACTGTTATCCTATGTAGCCCTATGCATTGCCCTCCCTAAGCCCCTCTTATCTGACCTTAGGTTCTCATCCCCTTAGCAGGATGTGGGCCTTAAGCAAAACTTTACCCATTTCATTGTCAATAGGAAAATGCAGGGCAGAAGCCAAAACTTCACCAGGTGGCTGATGGGAGGAGGGATGTGCCTACCAAGAACCCACACACACCGACTCTCAGGCCCAAGATGCACCAAGTGGTGAGAAGGGTCTGCAGCAAAGCAACCCTGATGCTCTTTTTCCTGGACGGTGAGCTGAGGAAAAACTCTCACCTCTAGAAGACCTAGTGAAACCCTCTCACCTGTAGACCTTGTAATTCATAGGGTGGCTCCAAGGCCTGTCTCTCCCTCACAGGAAGAGGCTTTGGCAAATTCAAGATGTCTCCATGTAAAGGGTCAGATTTCCACCTGGGAAGACTTTGTCCCTGCGGGAGTGGAGACCTGGCACCTTGTCCACAGGGGAAGGTGTGCTTAACCACAACCTTCTGGTCGGGAGATGGGCTGCCAGAGTGGGGGGTAGGGGGAGCCTTCGGGGTGATGAGCCCAAACCCCGGCTTGGTTCCTAGGAGACTGGGAACCTTGCAAAAGTCACATCAGGTGCTCTGTGGCCCTCAGTTGTAAAATCAGAGATAAGAGAGCTGGCCTATGTGCCACATTCAGCCTGGGTGAGAAAGAACAAATCCCAGGCTGTGAGGTAGTCACCTACCCCATTCTCACCTCTCCTCTTATTCACTGGCCCGATCTTCTCAAGTTAAGGACTCAGCTTCATCACGATTCCTTTTATTAAACATGTTTTTTAACTTTCTGTATTCCGATGCTTTGGCATCTAGGGCCCAACTGACCTAGAAGCGACTGTCCCTCCCAGGGTTAGTCAAATCCTAAAGATAGTAAATAACCCACTTGGGACTGCAATTTTCAAATATAAACCAGCTGATTCAGAGCCACCCCCCCCCCCCAACTACCTTCTCTCCCCAGCTGTCACACTCTGGGCCACTCTTCCCTTCCCCCAGTCATGACCAAGTTCAGGTGCCAGACAACTAGGCGAGACATCAGATAACTAGGGACAGCCCTTGGGCCCCAGAACCCACTGAAGTTACTCGAAACTACCAATCTTTAACCTGCTTACCCTTTCTTTCCTGCTCCTCCCCATGGAAACCACAATAAAGGCTCTTGCTTGCTCTTCCCTAACTCCTTCTGTCTCCTGACTGACCATGGTGCCTCTCCATGTGGACCCACAACACTATTGTGACTCCCGGGTCAAAGCGGGGGCTTCCTGTACTCAGGAGATAGGCAAGGTCTTCCTCAAGTCCAACTCACAGTGGATCCATTGGTCCACAGACTCACGTTTGTTATACCTCTACTTCCTGAATGCATAATTGGAGTAGATATCCTTGGAAACTGGCTGAGTCCCCACATTGGCTCTGTGATCAAAGTCTGGGGTAGGAAGGGCTAAATGGAAGGCAGTGGATCTTCACCATCTCCCCCCCCCCCCCCCACCAAGATAGTAAACCAGAAGCAGTGCTGAATCTCACAGGGACCGCAAAGGCTGCTGTCATCCTAAAACACTTGAAAAAACACTTGTCACACCCCAGTGTAACTCACCAGCTTGGATTGTGCAGAAGTCAGATGGATCTTGGAGGATGACTATGAATGATTCTAAACTTATTCATGCAGTGACTCCAACTGCAGCTGCTCCCCCAGCTGTCATTCTTTCTTGGAGCCCACAAACACAACTCCTGGCACTTGGTATGGAGCCATGGCCCCAGCCAACGCCCTTTTGCCCATACCATCTTGTAAGGAATATAGGTTTCATTTGCCTTTATCTGACAGATCCAACAGTATACCTTTACGGTCTCTCATCAGGGCTTTGTCAATTCTCCTGCTTGCAAGAAAGTCGATAGTGTGATACCTATAGAGAACATTTGTGACAGCATATAGTGTGCAGAGGTCACAATCATGGCACCAAACATCACAGTGGTCCCCTGCATTGGTGACATTGTGCTGATTGGATCATCTGAACACAGAGTGGAAGGCACTTTAGATTCTGTATTAGTCAGGGTCCAACCAAGAGACAGAAAAGGGGAGTCACAGATATAGTGAACAACCAATATCCCTAGGGCAAGATCCAGATTTTATTTTAGAGGACATGGCTATGGCTAACTGGAAAGGGTGTCAAGGAAGCCATGCATGGGTAAATGCCTTATTGGTGGCATTCTGCTGTACAAGTGCCCAGGAAAGCTGCTGACCACTTGAGTGTGATGGCCGTCATGTACTGTAGGAGCCAGGCACCAGAGAAACCATCCACCGCAGGACCCATATGCTGGAAAAAGGGAATACTGCAGGAGCCCAGTGCCAGAAAAGTCATTTAAAAAAATTTAATGTTTATTTATTTTTGAGAGAGAGAGAGAGAGAGAGAGAGAGAGAGAGACAGAGACAGAGAGAGACAGAGAGAGAGACAGAGCATGAGCAGGGAAGGGGCAGAAAGAGAGGGAGACACAGGATCTAAAGTGAGCTCCAGGCTCTGAGCTGTTAGCACAGAGCCCGACGTGGGGCTTAAACCCATGAACCATGAGATCAAGACCTGAGCTGGAGTCGGATGCTTAACCAACTGAGCCACCCAGGTGTCCCTAGAGAAACCATTCTTTGGCAGCAGAAGTCTGGCCAAGGGAGTGCACCAGAACCAGGAAGAGACTCCATCTATTTTCAGTATTCCTCCAGCATCCTCTACTGACAAACCTGGTGGCAAAGGGGAAATATGTAAAGGGCATATCAAGAACTGTGAAATAGGTATGAGATTTTATTCTACTTGCAGACGACCCAGCTAGCCTGCCCCAGTGTCATGGACACTGTCAGGAAACATATGATACCTTGTGCAGATTCAAAGACTTGTATGACTTACGGCACAACAACCAAAACATGCTGTATCTTAGCTTCTACTCACCTTGGCTCTGAAGTCCCAGAGCTTCTGACTTTTGATCTCAGGGTCATGAGTTCAAGCTCCCTATTGAGTGTGAAGCCTACTTTAAAAATAATAGTAATAAATTTTAAAAATTAGTAAAGCAAACTAGAGAAAAGAGAATGTGATTAAGAGAATCAAAAGAGAGAGAAAATACATTTACAGTACTGGGCTGTAAAAAGTCCACATATGAGCAGACTGGAGCAGTTCAAACCAATGTTGTTCAAGGATCAACTGTATAAGAGAGAATGCCTGACTCATCTTTTCCCATTAATTTTTAAATTTTTTTTAAACATTAAATTTGGGGGTGTCTGGGTGGCTCAGTTGGTTAAGTGTTCAACTTCAGCTCAGGTCATGATCTCACAGTTCATGAGTTTAAGCCCCCCGTCAGGCTCTGTGCTGTCAGCTCAGAGCCTGGAGCCTGATTCAGATTCTGTGTGTATGTCTCTCTCTCTGCCACTCCCCTGCTCCCACTCTGTGTCTGCCTGTGTCCTGAGAATCCCAGTCCAAACTGCCTGTTTGGTAAAATGAAATACCTTTTGGAAAAAGATATTTGCCTTCTTTGCAAGGATCCAAGACACCTGTAAGACTCCCTCCTCCACTGACCATTGGTGGGGTCCTTGGTACCAAGGGAGGCTATGGTTGAACAGAAGGGAGCCTCCAACTCCAGTGCTTGGGTGGGTCTAGACAGCAGTGAGGCCCAGTGTTATTACAGATGTATCTAGCAAACATGAGCCCAGTGGAAAAACTAATGTGGACTATGCCAGCATGCAGTACCAAGATTCTCTTTCCTTACCCCATGAGCAGACAAAGTGGTATGAACTAAGCAAGGCCAAGGTTCTTTTTTGTAAGATTTTATTTCTTTATTTTCAAGTAATTTCTACACCCAATGTGGGGCTTGAACTCACAACCTCAAGATCAAGGATCGTACTCTACTGATGGAGACGTCCAGGCGCCCCTAAGGCAAGGTTCTTTGTAAAAGTGGGAACAATACATAAGCTCACCAAAGAAAGAATGTATAGTAAGTTGTCTGTCTTGGAGAATGCAGTTTTCATATTCCAGATAGCACCTGGAGGTTCCCAGGACAGACTTAGCTCTGAGAACCTGCCTCTTGGTAGCCAGGAATCTGATTTTGGAATTCGGATTAAAGACTTGAGCCCAGACCACATTCGCAGCCCCCCAGAGCCCTTCCCTCACTGCTTCTCCCTTCCCTCTTCCCCATCTCCTTTTCCCACCACCTCCCCTGAAACCTGCCTTTAGTCGTGTCCAAGGATGGCTAAAGTGAGGCAAGAGTTTCATTGCAACAGCATTTCTCCTGCTGGAGACTGATCTATAACTGGTGTGTTGGAATTTGGCTGGTGACCTATGATCCCAAGAACAATTAGGTGCCCCCTCGTCCAACAGGCACCATGGCCCCAAGCCCTGTGTTGGCATCATGAGCATAGATGCACCATGATTAGAGACACACAGACAGAATACCCAGTTGTTAGCATTTATTCTTCACAGACCTTGTGTGTTAGGGCTTTGAGAAGTTTTTAAAGGCATTAGTCTCTCCCTTTGATATTTATTTCACCTGAGTGAGAATGTTAGCAAGTGTTGCTCACAATTTGGATTTTCTGAAATACTAAGCAAAACCATTCTAAGCTGACTTATCCTTCTCATGTGAGCAGAGCATTGACTCAGCATCTCCTTAATCAGCACCCCAGGGTTGCTATATGCTCTTTATATAATTGGCTATAGCATTCACAATTTTCAGGGAGCACAGGAACAAGAAAATTTCCTTGTCAAAAAGCAGTAGGGACCCATGAAAGCCATCCTCTACATGATACCACACCACGGGGACCCTCTGGTCCTCCAAGCGCTTCATATAGAGCAAGGTGTCATCACGGAGGATGTCATGCTCACAGCTCACCAGGAAGGCCTTGGGAAGCTGAGCAATGGTCTCATCATCTCTTATCAGAGGGGCATTTTCTACATCCAAAAGATGTTTGTTTTCCAGATAGGCAGCCCCATTAAAAGGGCCAGGAAACACAGGTTGGTGGCGCATCTTCCTGAATCTCCTGGGTATGTTGTCAGAGCTGAGCCACTGCTTGTACTTCCTCCAGAAGTCTGGGGGCATTAAGGCACCATCCAAGATGGCTTCCCACCAGTGAAAGTCGATAACCATATACTTAAATATACATGTCATCCTGAACTTCTGGGGCAGGATGGGACATTTCTGCTCTGCCAGTAAGATGGCAGCTGCAAAATGATGATCTGAACAAGTGGATAAATCAGGACCTGGGCCCGGATCTGGGAAATATCTGATCTGCCCACCAGGGCCTGGGTGACACAGACCACATACGCTCTCCCAGTGCTGTCTCCACAGATCACAACCCGGGAGGGGTCCACCCTGTAGGTTTCCAAGGCCTTCAGGAAGTGAATGGAGGCATTCAGGCAATCTCAGAAAATGCTGGGGTAATGGTGATCAGGAAGCTTGCGGTACCTGAAGAGCAAGCAGGGAACAAAAGTATAGCAGTGTGGACAGGTGTCACTGGGAGCCATTTTAACCATGTCCTCAACTCCCCCTTGCAAGACTGTCTCTGACTAAATCCCCAGAATGGCCCGGTGAGGTGGGGATTTTTATCTTTTCTTTTCTTTTTTTCTTTTGCATATGAGGGCATGAAGGACCTCCCCTTAGTCCTACAGGCAGGGGTTCTGGACTCCAACACTAGGCTCTGCCTGTTGTCCATAGGTGTAGACACTCCACACAAGATTATGCAACTTGAAAGCTATCTGAGCCATCTGAAGTGGGAGCAAAACAACTAGTGATGCTGGGAAATACAAAGGAACCTCCTGGCTGTCCCACTGGCTGCCCAAAGAGAACAGGCTAAGCAAAGTAAAGCTCAAATAAAGCAGAAGTTTCTTTCAGGATGAATTTTTGGTTTTTTTAATCAAAATCTAATGACCAAGGGGCTCCTGAATGGCTCAGTCAGTTAAGCATCTGACTTTAGCTCAGGTCATGATCTCCCATTTCACAAGTTCAAGCCCCACGTCAGGCTCTGTGCTGACAGCTCTGACCCTGGACCCTGCTTCAGATTCTGTGTCTTCCTCTCTCTCTGTCCCTCCCCTGCTCATGCTTTGTCTCTCTCAAAAATAAATAAACATTAAAAAACAATTTTTTTAAATCTAATGACCAAGATTTGTTCTTTCCCAGTGACTTAAAGAGCTGCCTTTGGCACAAGAACAGACACTCAGATCAATGGAATAGAATAGAAAACCCAGAAATGGACCCACAAACGTATGGGCAACTAATCTTCGACAAAGCAGGAAAGAATATCCAATGGAATAAAGACAGTCTCTTCAGCAAGTGGTGCTGGGAAAACTGGACAGCGACATGCAGAAGAATGAACCTGGACCACTTTCTTACAGCAGACACAAAAATAAACTCAAAATGGATGAAAGACCTCAATGTAAGACAGGAAGCCATCAAAATCCTAGAGGAGAAAGCAGGCAAAAACCTCTTTGATCTTGCCCACAGCAATTTCTTACTCAACACGTCTCCAGAGGCAAGAGAAACAAAAGCAAAATGAACTACGGGGACCTCATCAAATAAAAAGCTTCTGCACAGCGAAGGAAACAATCATCAAAACTAAAAGGCAATCGACAGAATGGGAGAAGATATTTGCAAATGACATATCAGATAAAGGGTTAGTGTCCAAAATCTACAAAGAACTTATCAAATTCAACACCCAAAAAACAAATAATCCAGTGAAGAAATGGGCAAAAGACGTGAATAGACACTTCTCCAAAGAAGACATCCAGATGGCAACTGACACATGAAAAAACGCTCATCATCACTCATCATCAGGGAAATACAAATCAAAACCACAGTGAGATACCACCTCACACCTATCGGAAGGGCTAACATGAACAACCCAGGCAACAACAGATGTTGGCGAGGATGTGGAGAAAGAGGATCTCTTTTGCATTGTTGGTGGGAATGCAAGCTGGTGCAGCCACTCTGGAAAACAGTATGGAGGTTCCTCAAAAAACTAAAAATAGAACTACCCAATGACACAGCAATGGCACTACTAGGCATTTCTCCAAGGGATACAGATGTGCTGTTTCGAAGGGACACATGCACCCCCATGTTTATAGCAGCACTATCAGCAACAGCCAAAGTTGATGGAAAGGACCCAAATGTCCATCGATGGATGACTGGATAAAGAAAATGTGCTATGTATATATAATGGGAGTATTACTCAGCAATCGAAAAGAATGAAATCTTGGCATTTGAACTACATGAATGGAACTGGAGGGTATTATGCTAAGTGAAATTAGTCAGTCAGAGAAAGACAAAAATCCTATTACTTCACTCATATGAGGACTTTAAGAGACAAAACAGATGAACATAAGGGAAGGGAAACAAAAATAATATAAAAACAAGGAGGGGGACAAAACAAAAGAGACTCATATATATGGAGAACAAACTGAGGGTTACTGGAGGGGTTGTGGGAGGGGGATGGGTTAAATGGGTAAGGGGCATTAAGGAACCTACTGAAATCATTGCTTCACTATATACTAATTTGGATGTAAATTTTAAAAAATAAAAAATAAATTTAATAAATAAATAAATAAATGTCACTATCTTAAATTCTTAAAAAAAAAAAAAAAAAGAGCTGTCTTCTATCTGGGGGTTGGGGAAAGAGGGAGAGGTTTGGGAGATGCCCTGAGGGTAAAGGTGGAGGAAAGGTAAACAGGCAGGAAACAGATTCTGCTCTGGCTGTGGAGAGCATCCTGAAGGCTGCTCTAAGCCCTCAAAGTGTGTCTCCTCATAGGAATTCAAGGGCAAAGAGAAAGGACTTTAAAATGAACTTCTAGGGGCATCTGAGTGGCTCAGTCCGTTGAGTGGCCAGCACTTGATTTTGCCTCAGGTCATGATCTCATGGTTCACGAGTTCAAGCCCCTCACAGGGCTAGGCACTAACAGTGCAGTCTGTTTGGGATTCTCTCCTTCCCTCTCTCTCTAACCCTAAATATAAATATAAATATATAAATATATATAAATATATATGTGCTATGTATATATATGCACTATATATATATATATGCGCTAAGGGAGTAGATCTTAAGTGTTCTCACCACAAAAAAGAAACAATAATTACATGATAGAATGGAGATGTTTCCTAATGCTATCATGGTAATCATTTTGCAATATATAAGTGTCTCAAACTGACACGTTATACACCTTAAACTTATGCAATGTTATATGTCAATTATATTTCAATAAAGCTGGGGGTGGTGCTGAACTTACAGAAATAGTAAAACACAAGCTAACTAATGCACAAATCAAGATTGAGATAATAGAAAGAAATCAATTTTAAAAATAGAAACCCTTTGGCTAAACTGCTTTGATTAGAAATTTTATGAAAAACATGGCTGTTATCCCAAATTTTTGTTTGAAGTTGTTGCTAAATGTGTTTTCTCTTCTTACAACCTATCATTTAAAAGCATTGTAAAAGAAAGTGCATTCTACTTGTAAGATTAAATTTGGAAGGCACGCATAAAGAAAACTGACACCTTAGAATAGTGGCTTTCAAACTTCGTTAGAACAGCAACATTGCTTTTCTTCAAAAAAATTTTTTACGTTGATTTATTTTTGAAAGACAGAGCGAGACAGAGCACAAGTGGGGGACAGGCAGAGAAAGAACGAGACACAGAATCCGAAGCAGGCTCCAGGCTCTGAGCTGTCAGCACAGAGTCCGACACAAAGCTTGCTTGAACCCACTAATTGTGAGATCATGACCTGAGATGAAGTTGGACACTCAACCGCTGAGTCACCCAGACCCTCTAATTTTTCTTATTAAAATGATACAAGGAACCCCACTGTATAAAATAAGTGAGTAGTGGTCAGTCATTCTAGCTTTGCCCAGGGGCAGGGATCTGAACACCTCACTCATTCTTCTTCCTCTTTGACCTCCCTGGCCACCCCTAAAAAAACAAAGGGAATCCCAGTGTCCTAAGCAACCCAGTCTGGAAGCCACCACTTCCTATTAGATCTTGATTTTTGTTTCCATTAAAAGTTGCTCTAAGGCATCATCTTTAAGGATAGGGTTTGATTGACTGCAACCCTGCAACATTGCCTCAATGAGCAAATATGTTGATAAATAAATCAATGTTATCAACATAGCTTTCCATTTAAACTTAGCAAAACATATACTATTTAGTAGGGTCCTTGTATTGAGATGTGCTCAGCACCTAGAAGCAGCAAACACAAACTTCAGCCTCCATTTTTCTATTTCTAGAAGGATACACATCCTACTAAATGTTAAATATACAAATATGGCAGTATAAAAGAAATAACAAATATTACATGCTTTCCATTAGCAGAATCCCGACCTGCTAGAAAGAGGCAGAAATGCCCACCCTTGCCCACTCAGGGTAGGGGTGAAAGTCAAAAGATTCCCCAGGAGCTTAGGTAGGGAGTCTCATTATGTCTTGATGAGAAACCAGGGAGCATTTCAGACACTGGACATCTTTTCCGACCTGCAGTCACCCTGGCAGATTGAAGAACCTTACCTGTCTTCCAACCTCCACCAGCCTCTCTATCAAAACCCATGTCCGAAGTCTTTTCAACTATAACTATATCAAACAACAATATCCTAAGCAATCTCCTACAAATATTCATGCAGGTGTTTATTAACATTTCCGTGTGTTCAAGGGGCATTTTCATTATCACAAAGGGCTTCTCAGATGTAGAGTGTGACAGAGCCTCTATCAGTCAGACACTGTCTTCCTCAAATTTGAGAAGACCAGAGATGCTAAGTAAGTTGCTTTAAGCTGCATAGATGCCTGGGGACAGCCAGGGTTTGAGGGGCCTTGTGGTAGAGGTTGAATCTAAAAGGACAGCTTTTAGTTTCTCTAACTTCTTGAAACTATTGTCCACTGTCTTCTTCTGTCTCGAGACACTCCCAGCATTGGACCCCAAAGTTAAGTAGGTAGGTAGTTGTTTTAACAAAATAAGCACCTGAAGAACCATCAGACCCAAACAACAGCCAGGACCTTGACCATAACCTTTGGCCAACCCTATCATACCCCCACCACCATCCCACCTCGCTGCCTTCGCCATCTGAGGGAACAGTGACCTTGACCTTCAATCCTGTATCCACCATTCCCTTTCTTTCCTTTTCATGTACTTTTATAATGTCTATGCATATTCCTTACAAATACTCTTCTGATTTTGTTTTCAACTTGATAAAAAGAGTACCAGGCTTACGTAATTATTTGAATGTTTTTCACTTAATTTTATACTGCCAAGATTCATTCACATTCTGGTGTGCCCTTCCAGTTCATTTATTTAAATGGCTATGTAATCATCCATAATACCTTAATGGCTGTGTAACATAATATTAACTGTGCCATGGTTTAGCTTAGTTTTTGTTTGTTTAGGAGAATTTTTACTCATGTTGAAAAGGGTTTAGACTATGATACATTAGTAATTACTCAAATTTCTGGTTTCAGAAAGAAGATGACATGGATTTATTTTTCCCTGTTCCTCTCCCAAAGGTCATTTAAAACACAGTAGGGGAGAGAGGCCAAGATGGCAGGGCAGCATGGAAGCTCTCTGCTTCACTCGTCCCTGAAATGTAGCCAGATCAGCACCAAACCATTTTGCACACCTAGAAAATTGATCTGAGGACAAACACAACAATCTGCATAACTTGAGCCACAGAACCTGGCAGGTACATGGTGCAGAGAGGTGAACTGGGGGAGAGAGAAGCTGCAGAGGGTAGGGAACTGTTTTTATTTGCAGAGAGAGGACAGAGACCTGGGGGGAGATTACAGGAAAAGCACTCCCTCCAAAAGCAGCTGGAGACAAAGAGAAAGAGTGGAAACACCTGCAAGAAAACATCTTCATAAGAAAGGGAGAAAGGAGAAAGGAGAGGGTTTCAATACCATTAGGACTCTATAAATAGGGGAGCACAGAGCCAGAAACTTCGCCGCTCAATACCTGGTGCTGCTCTGGTGGGAAGGGCGAATCTTCAGGAGCAGAGAGCAAGGTCCAAGGGGTCGTCAGGCCACATGGGGAGAGGCAGTTCCCCTGCAGAGAGGACATTTGGTAGAGGCCGTGCAGTTTCCCCACAGGCAAAGGTCCCAGTGGACCCCAGATTACAGCCATGTTGCTGGTGTTGGAACAAGGACATTAGGGTGTGGTGAAGACTGGCGCCAGGTATGTGTTGTGATTTACCATAGCCTCTGAACCACTGCTGCCACACAGTCATGTGAACTTTTTCTAGGGAGGGTGGCACCTGGCCACAGTCTCTGGGCCTCTGCAGCAGCATGGGCCAGCACCTGGCCATTGCTCAGCAAGACCCTACCTGCGAGGGTCAGAGTGGGTTCAAGCCGCAGGGCCCTCAGAAGTGAGGGGTTTGGAAACACAGTCCCATCTGAGAAAAAATTTGGGAAGGAGGTGCTGCCTGGCAGGCTGATGGCTTGATTGTGGACAGTGTAGAAGCAGGGAGTGGATGGAAGTCCAAGACAAAGAAGGGGTATTTGATTGCCAGTTGGGGAGAGCACAGAGTTCTTATGCTAGAGACTGGGAAGCAAGGTGATGCCATTTTCACATCTCCCGGGCATACATACATGCCCACACGCCACAACAATCCACCCCAGTAAGCTAAGCAGTGCCATTTAGTGGAGAATAGAGCCATTACACCAAGCCTTGTCCATCTCCACCAACCAAGCCCTAGAGGATGACCACAAGTCTCTCTGCCTGCTTAGTTTACAGACTATAAAGTGCTCATAGTTTGACTTCTAGGGGAAACTGGATGTAATTTCACTCAGATTTCATTCTGTTTGCTGGTCCAGCTATTCATTTTTTTTTCTTTTCTTATTCTTGGATACAGAAAGAGAAAAAAATTATTTTTTATTTTCTGTTTTTATAAAAAAAGATTTCTCTTTAATTTTTTTCTACTATATTTTTTATTATTTTTTTGTAAAATTTTTAGTCTATTTTACTTTCTTAATTTCATTTTATTCTATTTTATTGTATACATTTTTTAAATTTTTAAACATTTTCTTAATTTTTCCCTCTTTTCTACTTTTTTTCCTTTCCCTTTTTTCTCTATTCTATCAAGCTTCTTTCAACAACCAGACCAAAACACACCTAGCTTCCTTCATTTGATTTTTGTGTGTTGTTTTTAATTTTTTAATTTTATTTTTATTTTATTAAATTAATTCTTTTTCTTCCTCCAAAATGATGAAACAAAGTAATTCAGCCAAAAAGGAAGAACAGAAAGAAATGACAGCCAGGGACTTAATCTACACAGATGTAAGCAAGATGTCTGAACTAGAATTTAGAATCACGATAGTAAGAATACTAGCTGTAATTGAAAAAAGGATAGGGGTGCCTGGATGGCTCAGTCGGTTAAGCGTCTGACTTCAGTTCAGGTCATGATCTCATGGTCTGTGAGTTCAAGCCCTGCATCGAGCTCTGTGCTAACAGCTTGGAGCCTGGAGCCTGCTTTGGATTCTATGTGTGTGTGTGTGTGTGTGTGCGCGCACACCTCTCTCTCTGCCCCTCCCCCACTCGTGCACTCTCTCTGTCTCAAAAACAAATGAACATTAAAAAAAGAAAAAAGCATAGAATCCCTTTCTGCAGAGATAAAAGAAGTAAAATCTAGTTAGGACTAAATTAAAATGCTATAACTCGAATGGATGCCATGGTGGCAAGGATGGATGAAGCAGAGCAATGAATCAGTGATACAGAGGACAAACTTATGGAGAATAATGAAGCAGAAAAAAAAAGAGGGAAACTAAGGGAAAAGAATACGATATAAGAATTACAGAAATCAGTGATTCATTAAAAAGGAACATCAGAATCATAGGGGTCCCAGAAGATGAAGAGAGAGAGAAACGAGTAGAAGGGTTATGTGAGCAAATCATAGCAGAAAACTTTCCTAACCTGGGTATAGACACATCAAAATCCAGGAAGCACAGAGAACTTCTATTAGATTCAACAAAAACCAACCATCAACAAAGCATATAATAGTCAAATTCACAAAATACACAGACAAGGAAAGAATATGAACACAGCAAGGAAAAAAAGTCCTTAACCTTTAAGAGAAGACAGATCAGGTTCTCAGCAGACCTATCCACAGAAACTTGGCAGGACAGAAAGCAGTGGCAGGATATATTCAGCATGCTGAATCAGAAAAATATGCAGTCAAGAATTCTTTATCCAGCAAGGCTGTCATTCAAAACAGAGGGAGAGATAAAAAGTTTCCCAGACAAACAAAAACTAGAGGAGTTCATGATCACTAAACCAGGCCTGCAAGAAAAAGTTAAGGGGACTCACTGAGAGGAGAAAAGACAAAAGAAAACAAAAAAGACCAAAACCAACAAAGACTAGAAAGGACCAGAGAATACCCCCAGAAACTCCAACTCTACAGGCAACACAATGGCAATAATTTCATATCTTTCAGTACTCACTCTAAATGTCAATGGACTAAATTCTCCCGTGAAAAGACATAAGATAACAGAATGGATAAGAAAACAAGATCCATATATATGCTGTTTACAAAAGACACATTTTAGACCTAAAGACACCTTCAGATTGAAAGTAAGGGGATGGAGAACCATCTATCGTGCTAATGGTTGCCAAAAGAAAGCTGGAGTAGCCATACTTATATCAGACAATCTAGATTTTAAAATAAAGACCATAACAAGAGATGAAAGGGGGCATTATATCATAATTAAGGGGTCTGTCCACCAAGAAGAGCTAACGATTGTAAACATTTGTGCCCCCAACATGAGAGAACCCAAATATATAAATCAATTAATCACATATATAAAGAAACTCATTGATAATCATACCATAATAGTAGGGGACTTCAACACCCCCACTTACAGCAATGGACAGATCATCTAAGTAGAAAATCAACAAGGAAACAATGGCTTTGAATGACACACTGTACCAGATGGACTTAACAGATGTATTCAGAACATTTCACCCTAAAGCAGTGGAATACACATTCTTCTTAAGTGCACATGGAACATTCTTCAGTATAGATCACGTACCAGGACACAAATCAGCCCTCAACAAATACAAAAAGATCGAGATCATACCATGCATATTTTCAGATCACAATGCTATGAAACTCAAAATCAACCATAAGAAAAAATATGGAAAGACAACGAATGCTTGGAGACTGAAGAACATCCTACTAAAGAATGAATGGGTTAACCAAGAAGTTAAAGAGGAAATTAAAAAGTACATGGAAGCCAATGAAAATGATAATACCACAGCCCAAAACCTCTGGGATATAGCAAAGACAGTCATAAGAGGAAAGTATATAGCAATCCAGGCTTTCCTAAAGAAGAGAAAAGGTCTCAGATACACAACTTAAGCTTACACCTTAAAGAGCTGGAAAAAGAACAGCAAATAAAACCCAAAACCATCAGAATATGGGAAATAATAAAGATTAGACTGTAAATCAATGCTATCAGAATAAAAAAAAAACAATAGAACAGATCAATGAAACCAGAAGCTGGTTCTTTGAAAGAATTAACAAAACTGATAAACCCCTAGCCAGTTTGATCAAAAAGAAAGAGGAAAGGACTGAAATAAATAAAACCAAGAATGAAAGAGGAGAGATAACAACCCACACTGCAGAAATACAAACAATACTAAGAGAATATTATAAACAATTATATGCCAATAAATTGGGCAATCTAGAATAAATGGACAAATTCCTAGAAAAATGTAAACTACCAAAACTGAAACAAGAATAGAAAATTTTAAGAGACCCATAAATATAAAATTTTAACAGGCCCATAACCAGTAAAGAAATTGAATTAGTAATCAAAAATCTCCCCTCAAAAACAATAGTCCGGGGGCGGATGGCTTTCCAGGGGAATTCCAGCAAACATTAAAGAAGAGTTAACACCTATTCTTTTGAAGCTGTCCCAAAAAATAGAAATGGAAGGAAAACTTCCAAACTCATTCTGTGAGGCCAGCATTACCCTAATTCCAAAACCAGACAAAGACCCCACAAAAAAGGAGAACTAAAGACCAATTTCCCTGCTGAACATGGATGCAAAAATCCTCAATAAGATACTAGCCAACCAGATCAAACAATACATTAAAAGAATTATTCATCACAATCAAGTGGAATTTATACCTAGGATGCAGGGCTAGGTCAATATCCACAAATCAATCAATGTGATGTGTCATATTAATAAAAGAAAGGACAAGAACTACATGATCCTCTCAATAGATGCAGAGAAAGCATTTGACAAAATACAGCATCCTTTCTTGATAAAAACCCTCAAGAAAGTAGGGATAGAAGAATCATACCTCAAGATTAAAAACCATATACAAGATACACTCTGCTAATATTATCCTCAATGGGTAAAAACTGAGAACTTTCCCCCTAAGGTCAGGAACATGACAGGGATGTCCACTCTCACCACTGTTAATCAACATAGCATTGGAAGTCCTGGCCTCAGCAATCAAACACAAAGGAATAACAGGCATCCAAATCAGCAAGGAGTAAGTCAAACTTTCACTCTTCGCAGATGACATGATATGGAAAACCTGAAAGATTCCACGAAAAAACCGCTAGAATTGATCCATGAATTCAGCAAAGCCACAGGATATAAAATTATAGATAGCATAGAAATTGGTTGCATTTCTATACACCAATAATGATGCAGCAGAAAGAAAACTCAAGGAATAAATCCTACTTACAATTGTACCAAAAACCATAAAATACTTAAGAATAAATCTAACCAAAAGATCTATACACTGAAAGGTGAAAGATCTATACACTGAAAATTATAGAAAGCTTATGAAATAAAATTGAAGACACAAAACAATGGAAAAAGATTCCATACTCCTGGATAGGAAGAACAAATATTGTTAAAATGTCGATACTACCCAAAGCAATCTACATATTCAATGCAATCCCTATCAAAATAACACCAGCATTCTTCACAGAGCTAGAACAAACAATCCTAAAATTTGTATGGAACCAAAAACAGACCATGAATAGCCAAAGCAATCCTGAAAAAGAAAACCAAACCTGGAGGTATTGCAATCCTGGACTTCAAGATGTATTACAAAGCTGTAATCATCAAGACAGTACGGTACTGGCACAAAAACAGACACATAGATCAATGGAGCAGAATAGAGAACCCAGAAATGGACCCACAAACATATGACCAACTAATCTTTGACAAAGCAGGAAAGAATATCCAATGGAATAAAGACAGCCTCTTCAGCAAATGGTATCAGTAAGACTGGACAGCTACATGCAGAAGAATGAGCCTGGACCACTTTCTTACACCAGACACAAAAATAAATCCAAAATGGATAAAAGACCTCAATGTAAGACAGGAAGCCATCAAAATCCTCGAGGAGAAAGCAGGCAAAAACCTCTTTGACCTCAGCTGCAGTAACTTCTTACTCAACATGTCTCTGGAGGCAAGGGAAACAAAAGTAAAAAGTAACTATTGGGACCTCATCAAGATAAAACCTTCTGCACATAGAAGGAAACAATCAGCAAAACTAAAAGGCAACCAACAGAATGGGAGAAGATATTTGAAAATGACATATCAGATAAAGGGTTAGTATCCAAAATCTACAAAGAACTTATCAACACCCAAAAAACAAATAATCCAGTGAAAAAAATGGGCAAAAGACATGAATAGACACTTTTCCAAAGACATCCAGATGGCTAACAGACACATGAGAAAATGCTCAACACCACTCATCATCAGGGAAATAAAAATCAAAACCACAATGAGATACCAACTAACACCAGTCAGAATGGCTAAAATTAGCAACTCAGGCAACAACAACTGTTGGCGAGGATACGGAGAAAGGCGAACCCTCCTGCACTGCTGGTGGGAATGCAATCTGGTGCAGTCACTGCGGACGGAAAACAGTATGGAGGTTCCTCAAAAAACTAAAAATAGAACTACCCTACGACCCAGCAATTGCACTACTAGGCATTTATCCAAGGGATACAGGTGTGCTGTTTCGAAGGGACGCATGCACCCCAATGTATATAGCAACACTATCAACAATAGCCAAAATATGGACAGAGACCAAGTGTCCATTGACAGATGAATGGATAAAGAAGATATGGTATATATATATATGATATATATATATCATATATATATGGTGTATATATATATATGGTATATATATATAGTGGAGTAGTATATATGTGTGTGTGTGTATATATATATATATACTTGTATATACTTGTATATATATATATACATATACTTGGCAATGAAACAATGAAATCTTGCCATTTGCAACAACATGGATGGAACTAGAGGATATTATGCTAAGCGAAATTAGTCAGAGAAAGACAAAAATCCTATGACTTCACTCACATGAGGACTTTAAGAGACAAAACAGATGAACATAAGGGAAGGGAAACAAAAATAATATAAAACAGGGAGGGGGACAAAACATAAGAGACTCTTACATATAGAGAACAAACTGAGGGTTGCTGAAGGGGTTTGGGGAGTGGGGTGGCTAAATGGGCAAGGGGAATTAAGGAAGACACTAAGTACTGGGTGTTATACGTGGGGGATGAATCACTGGATTCTACTCCTGAAATCATATTGCATTACGTGCTAACTAACTTGGATGTAAATTTTTTAAAAAGTAGAAAAAAACATGGCAGATGCTTATACTAAAAAGCATTTGTTGCTTAGCAACAGTAGCTAAACTATGGGGAGAGTCCAAATGTCCATCAACTGATGAATGGATAAAGATGTGATGTGGACGTACAATGGAGTATTACCCAGTGATCAAAAAGAACAAAAACTTGCCATTTGCGACGACGTAGATGGAGCTGGAATGTATTATGCTAAACGAAATAAGTCAGAGAAAGACAAATATCATATGATTTCACTCATACGTGGAATTTAAGAAACAAACTAGATGATCACAAGGGAGGGCAAAATAAAAAAGAGAGAGACAGAGAAACAAACCGTAAGAGGCTCAGAGAACAAACTGAGGGTTGATGGAGGGAGGTGGGTGGGGGGTGGGCTAAATGGGTTATGGGTACTAAGGAGGGCACTTGTTCTGATGAGCATTAGGTGTTACATGTAAGTGCTGAATCACTTGTATGTACATTTAATATAGTGTCACTTTGTCTTGCTTAACATAATACCCTCTAGCTCCAACCACATCATTGCAAATGGCAAGATTTCATTCTTTTTTGTGGCTGGAAAACATTCCGTTGCATATACACCACATCTTTATCCATTCATCTGCCGATGGACACTTGGGCTACTTCCATAATTTGACCATTGAGAATGATGTTGCAGTAATCACAGGGGTGCATCTATCCTTTTTAATTGTAAGTATCCAGTGGTACGGTTACTAGATCATAGGGCAGTTCTATTTTTAACTTTTTGAGGAACCTCCATACTGTTTTCTACAGTGGCTGCACCACTTTGTATTCCCACCAACAGTGCGTGAGGGTTCCCCTTTCTCCACCTCCTCACCAGCACTTGCTGTCTCATGCCCCAGTTTGTTCGTGCACACCCCTGCTGTGGGCATGTGACTTCTTCCTGGGTTTTTGCTCTCGTGAACGGCGCTGTGCCTGTGTCCGTGCATGTACGTGCGAGAGTGCCTCTTGGGGGCTAGGGCCCCTCTCTCTCTTCTACAAATCATCCACGTGCTCCTCCCTACCTTCTTCCACCCAAGTGACACCCACTGACTTTCTCCAGCAGCTCACCCAATCGACAGCAGCACAGAATCAGTCTCCAGGGCCAGAAAATTGCACAGGTTGTGGTACAAGTCTGCAAGACAGAATCGGTCACAGCAGCCGCCCTGAGTGGCCTGTAGGGATGTCAACACCCCCATGCAGGGCCCAGCACTGTTCACCCTAGTCCCCGGGGAGAACCTGCCAGCAGTGTCCGCTTTGGGTGTGACATTCTTTTTCCGTTCCTTTCCCTACTTCCTCTGCAGTGACTCCAGCTGGCTCTGCCTGGGCAAAACCAAAAAGCCAGGCCACGTAAGACACCTGACATCTGCCATGGTCTCCTGAATGTCGGGACTCCAATGCACCTCAGGGCTCACCAGCTGCAACATTTTCTTCCACAGTGGGGGGGGGGGGGGGGTGGAAACTGAGGACCAGGAAGGCTTGGCGATTTGAAACAGACAAAACCAAGGCCAGGGAGGGTAGGCATGCCTGCTCTAAAATATTAATGGTAATTACGTACGCATGCATACAAATGTATGTTATTAAGAAATATGGGATGGTTGGATGGACCATTTTTATTATTTTTAATTTTTTTTTAACATTTTATTCATTTTTGAGAGACAGAGAGAGATAGAGCATGAGCAGGGGAGGGGCAGAGAGAGAGAGACACACACACAGAATCCGAACCAGGCTCCAGGCTCTGAGCTGACAGCACAGAGCCGGATGTGGGGCTCAAACCCACGAACTATGAGATCACGACCTAAGCTGAAGTTGGACGTTTAACCAACTGAGCCACCCAGGCACCCCATGGGCCATTTCTATTAGCCGAGGGGTACCTCTGAGGTTCTCAGACAAGTCCGTTATCAACAGTCCATTGGCCATCCTGGTACAGCACCAGACAAGTATCTGTGCCAAATAAGCCTCTAATTCCGTGGTTTCTAACCTTGGCTGTGCTGTAGATAGAAGTACCAGGGAGGTTTTCCAAGTCCTGGTGCCCAGACTGAGCCCCAAATAATTGAACCGGTGTCTCTGGGGTGGGTAGCACGGGCAGCAGGAGTTCCCAAATTCCAGCCTCGGGGGCGGTGGTGAATGACTGAGCAGACCGGGAAAAGTGCCCCAGCTTCATCATCACCCTTTGAGGGACGTGACGGAGGAGGGGACAAAACTGAGTGGAACAGGCAGCTCCCAAAGAGGCCTTAGCCCTGCTGGCAGATTAGCGCCATCTGGGAGCTTTTTTAAAATGCTGATGCCTGGGCCCCACCCCTGAGACGGACAGTGGCGTGGGCAGGACCTTGGTGTGGGTATGACTCAAAGCCCCCCCCAGGGGGTTCAAAGCACAGCCAGGGTGGAGACCGCTGCTGGCCTTTCCCACATCATCCCCCTGCCTCCTTGCTCTGCTGCCCTGACATTCTTTCTCTCCCTCGAGCCCCTGTTTTGGAGCTCTGCACTTGCTGTTTCTTCTGCTTAGACTTAACTGGGCTGGGACAGAGCGAGGCAGGCACTTGCCTTGGGCACAAAACTAAGGGGCCACCAAGACACTCTGCAGCTGAGATAAATAATACTTTGGTGCAATCTTTTAAGGAATCAAAGCAAATGCCACGAGTATCTGTGATGAAGGACGTATGAAAATCTTACATAGACAAGAGCCTACTTTGCATTTGTACAATTCGCCTGGCCCTGTTGGATCCCGCCTTTCGATAAACGTTGTTATTTTGTTCACCATATATTTTTTTTGCATTAATATTGAATTTTTGAAAATAGTGCATAAAAAAGGGGCACCTGGGTGTCTCAGTCAGTTGGGC
This sequence comes from Acinonyx jubatus, assembly GCF_027475565.1. NCBI lineage: Eukaryota > Metazoa > Chordata > Mammalia > Carnivora > Felidae > Acinonyx > Acinonyx jubatus. Next base: position 9,288,132 of record NC_069381.1, on the reverse strand, counting down.
ATCTGACTTTGGCTCAGGTCATGATCTCCCAACTTGGAGCCTGGAGCCTGCTTCGGATTCTGTGTCCCCCTCTCTCTCTGTCCTTCCCCCACTCACTCTCGCTCTCTCTCTCAAAAAAAATAAATTAACATTAAAAAGGTGAAAATAGTGCATAAAATTATCTTGAAGACTGAGTTTCTTGGTGCCCCTTTAAATATCGAGCCCCAGGCAAGGGCCCCATTTGCCTGCCCCTATCCCTACAGGCTTAGAATGCTGTTCCCCAGCCTCTATGGGGCTTATTCCTCCTCATCAGTTGCTTGGACCTGAGTTCAAATTCTACCTTTTTGGAGAAGCTTCCTCTGGAAAAACTAAAGATGCACATGAATCATTTTCTATTCCATCATCTTGTGCCATAACTCTGTGGAATTACCCTATTTATTTGCTTTCTCTTTCATTGCCCAGCCTCTTCGTTTGAGTAGGCTCCATGAGAGTTTTTCGTGTTCTCCACTCGGTCCCCTGTGCCTGGAACAGGATATGACACAAGGTAAATACCCGGTGAATATTTCCCAAATGAAGCCTCGCTTCACTTTTAAAATAACATCATGCCCCACAGAGGAGGGCTAACAGTCCTAGCCAACTAATGGGGTGCTCCCGGGGGATCTCTGAAAGGGAAGCATGACCTCGGGGGCCGGTAGATGGGAGATGTCCATTGTTAACTTCTGAAAAAAAGGAGAGCATCCCGGCAGCAAATGCGGCTATTGCTATTTCCACCACCAGGTGGCAGCACACCCTAATCTCAGGGAAGTTCTGGGCAACTTTGGGCAGCCATCCGTCCACCCATTTGTTCGTCCATGAACACATCCTTTCACCCAGTTATTCACCCATCCATTCATCCATCTTTGTGTTCATGAACTCATACAGTCATTCAAAAATTAAAATCCACAGGCAAGGAAGGCACTGAAGATAAGGCAGCAAACAAAACACAAGTCTTCCTGGCACTCTGGGAGATTCCATTTTTAGTTGGGGAAGACAGACAGAAAATGAGGAAATACACGAAGGAACAAGATAAATTCAGACCACGACAAGCGTCATGAGGGAAATTTAAAGGGATGATGTCAGGGATGGAGACGGGCATGGAACTCTAAGGGACCGTGCCTTAGGTAAGATGTTCAGGGAGGCCGCTCTGGAGAGGATATTTGAGGCCAGACTGAATGAACAAATAAGGGTCCACCAGTCATGCAAAGTCAGAAGGGGAGAGATATCGCCGGAAGCTGCCAGAACAGCAGGTGCCAAAGATTCAGAGAGAGAGGGGAGGAGCCTGGAGTGTCTGAGAGGCAGGCAGTGTGGCTAGAGCGCAGTGAACTGCTTTGGGAGGAGGGAGACGCCGTGCACCTGGTTGGAAAGGTGGGCAGGACCTCCAAAGCTGTCAGGGCTCGAGGGCTCGGTTCCATCTAAAGGCACCGGAGAGCCACAAGAAGGGTTTAGCCCAGGACCGACAAGCTCTGACTTGCAGTTTCACAAGCTCTTTCTGGCTGCCAGGGAAGGAATGGATTGAGGGGCGACAGAAGTGTGTGTGTGGGGGGGGGGTGGTTGTGGGGTGTGAGGGTCAAGGGGGCCGAGGCAAGAGAGAACATGGGGTCTTGGATCATGGTACTGTAGCAGGGCCAGGGAGAGATGCATGGGTTTGGGATGTACTGTGGGTGGAAAACAGATAAGACGGGCCAAAGCTGTGGGTGGCGAGGGAAGAGAGCAGTCAACACCCCAGCATCGTGAAAGCCCCACTGAGACACAGCACTAGCCTCACCTTGACCAAGACCATTATAGTACAGAAAAGAACGTTTCTCGCATAGATTGAGTGTCATCTGCTTACTTGAGCCCAAAGCACTCAGCCTGGGATTCCTATAAAAAATCTCCAACCGCTGGGGCACCTGGGTGGCTCAGTCAGTTCAGCGTCCCGACTCTTGATTTCAGCTCAGGTCATGACCTCACAGTTCATGTGTTCAGGCCCCGTGTCAGGCTCTGTGCTAACAGTGCGGAGCCTGCTTGGGACTCTGTCTCCCTCTCTCTCTCTGCCCCTCCCCTGCACTCGCTCTCTCTAAAAAAATAAATAATTTTTTTTTTTTTTAAAAAGCCTCCAACCGCTGATTCCTTTGAGTAACTCTTAAAAAGGTTCTCAGTGAAGGGTGAGCCAAGTTGTACACACAGATGAAGCTCTTCCTTTACAAAGCTGCAGGGAAGCACCTTACCCAAATTCCCCATGAACCCGCCTCCTCCGTGGAAGAAGATGATGCCTCACCAGGGGCTGGAGGACTCTGCCTTGGATTGGAACAGCCTCACAGGTATGGTCCCAAAATACAGGTCAGTCACTACAAGTCTAGCATCCTTTTTTGTTCTCACAAAACCATGCAATAACTGGGTAAATCTGGGCCTGGAGCAGATTCCCAGCCTCTCGAATATATTCCCCTGTCAGTCATAAGAGAAAGAAAGGGAGACATTAGGAGAGGTCAGGACCCATCTGGATCGTAGAGGACTCCTGTCACCTGTAATTGCTAGGATGTTTTTGCAGTTTCTCATCTGTCTCATCTGGGTAAGGCTCATCAGGAAGGACAGGCTCTGGATTGTGTCCACATAGAGGGTTTGAGTTTCAGAACTTCCTCCCAAACGATCTTGATTGAGTAACGGTATGAATTGGCCAAAGATCTTGACCATGTTTAGGCTGAATGGTTGGGCACTGAATTGAACAAAGCCAATTGTTCAAGGCAACTGGCAGGCAACCTTCCTCTTTGGCTCTCCAGCCTCAGATGGCAAAAAGGGTCATCACTTGGGTCAACACCCAACATTGCCCGCCCGGAGCCTGCGCCATGACAGATTCTTAAGCCATGTTTGTGTTCAACAAAAGAAAGTAATGGGATTAGGGATGCCTGCTGTTGACTCAGAAGAAGGGTGCAATGGCACATGGCCATTTATTTGCCAAATGTGTATAAAATTCCATTGTTTTTAAACTAATATAGTCACTCTAGCTATAAACAAACAAATGTCTGAATAAATCATGAAATATAGTTACAAGTTATCATGTTGCATGTACTCACTGCCTTTCAACCACTGGAATCATCTCTTCCAAGGACCGCACATTAAGTGTGTCCTTGTCCCAAGGGAAGTGCATCATTTATGAGTCACCTATAGCATGCCAGTAGTGGTCCGAGTGGTTATAAACTGGATGAAACTTTTCAGTGATGCTTCTAAGTCAAGCAGAGTCATCAGCTCTATTTTGTAGATGGGGGAGCTGAGGCAAACCAAGGTCAAGTGCCCTGCCTGCCAAGGAGTAACATGCAGAACATGTGTTCTCAACCACTAAACCAGAAAGAGCTTGGATTCTGGAGTCAGGAAGATCTGAACTCAAGTTTTAGCTTATCGCCAAACTAACCATCTCTGAGCTTCGATTTCCCTCCTTTACAAAATAGAATGGTGTCCACAGCCCAAGGAGGAGTCTTGGGGATTAGATATGACCACTCACGATGAGTGTCTCACTGGTGGGTCCTGGCAAGCGTGATCCCCAGTCCTTCTCCTGCTCACACCCACTGGGTCTTGTCCCAGGTCCCCTGGGATGCCCCAGTGCATTCCTTCCGTGGAGACATCCAAGGCTTTGATTTCTCCAAAGAGAACTCCAAACAAAACCTTCATTTCCCTGCTTGAGCTGGAGGAAAGTGAGGTGAGGAACTGGTTGGAGATGGCCTGCTTAGCCCACATCTGAAGACACCAGGCCTCTGTACTGAGCCAGCTCGGACCTTCACTGGCCAGCTCAGCTCCGAGCACCCTGACGTCAAGATGCCTCCTGTCGGCTCAGATGGGCTCCAGCTCTCACCTCCTCCATTGCAGTTCCCCCATGCTCCATGTACTCACCCGTGGCTCACATTGTTTCCTGGAAGCCTTTCTACCTGCCTAGCAGGTGGAGAAACACCAAACGGACTTTCATATCCAAGCTCAAGTCCATGTTCTCATTGACTGATGCCATCCCTGACCTGTATCCTCCTGTTCACAGCAATGGCTGCTGCCTCCTTGGAGGCCCTAAGTACCCTGCCCAGATTTCTTCAGAACCCCTCAAGGCTTTAGTACATGGATGTGGTCACCCGTGTGTCTCCCTCCACCGAACATCATTATCTTCATCATGGACACCCCGTGATGGGCAGTGCGTCCTGGGGGCACCCAGCCAGCGCTGGAGGGATCAGGATGAGACATCACAAGCGAAGCTCCCCCTTCAGGGCCGTGAAGCTGGACAAGGAAACCCCCTGGGAAGAAGAGGGGGAGCCCTCGCGTGGTGCCGCTCATCGTGATTGGAGACCAGCGAGAAGACTTGCATCACCTTGTGGGCGGAAGAAGCCTGCTTGCCTCCACCAACAGGGGGAAGGAAGGAACTTCTTGCCCAGCAACAAGCTCAGCCAATAAGAAGATACCACAACTCAGCCAATGAGAAACTGCCCCTCCCTGACCTCACACTTTCCTCCAATGGACTTTCATTCAAAGCAGCCCCTCCCACCTCCCTCCACTTCTCTGTAAAGAAGCTTCTCTCCTTTGATCTCTGGACTCGCAGGTGGTTTGCCATAACTTGCATGTCCCCAATTGCAATTCCTCTACTCTTCTGAATAAGCCCACCTTGCTGGCAAAATAACGGGCTGTGTTGCTTCCAAGGTCCATCTGCGAGCCTCCTGTGAGTGCCCCAGAGCCACGGTCATCAGCAGGTGCTTGCAGCTTGTGGGCTACTCTTTAGGAGAAAACAAGGTTGGAAAGGCCTTGGTTTTTTCTGGGTCTCAAACTGGCCCATAATTCCGTGCAATGGCAGCCACTGGTTTGAGACAGGCCGACTTCCAGTGAAGTGCCTGGCCAGGAAAAATAACAGAGATGAGAGTTTTGCCCTCAGCCTGTCTCCTTGAGTCAGTAACATTTCTGAAATTATAAACTAGAGGTGTTCATGTCTCTAAGAGTCATCCACATCCATGGTGGAACATTCCAGAAGCACATAAACATATTTTATTTCTTTACCAAACATAGGAAGCCCTTATCACGTGTCATTTAATTCTTTTGCCATCCTGAAGAGATGGACACCATTGTTTCCTTTCGCAGATGGGAAAATAGACACAGAGAGGTCAAGTGCATTGCCCAAGATTGCACAGCCCGAGCTGGGATGCACATGCTGGCAGGCTGCCTACCATCTGGGCTCCTTACCTATCACTCTGCTATCAGCTAAGTGAGGCCTTCTGTCTTCCTCCTTCTACAGTTGCCCTCCATCCCAAGTAAGCAGTGTGAACTGTTGGGCTGATAACACCCAGGGGTTGGAACATTGGGTTAAAACCAGTGGTCTGCCTCCTACGAGATGCCAAGCCTTTGTTTCCAAACCTGTTGCAGCTCTAAATATGTGCTGTCCTATCCCCAACCCTAGTTCCTGCTCAGAGCCTGGCCAGCATGACCCCTCTGACATGCTGGATAGATTCACCTATGTCTTGATCAGCAAATGGAAAGCACCTACCAGGTGGCAGGTCTGTGCCTGTGGCCAATGTCGCAAAGGTAGTTAAAGCAGTCCCTGCCTTCCATGTGCCTACACTGTATTCAGAGGAGACAGCCTACAGGCAGCTGAGTGCGCAGAGGGCAAAAGAGGCTGTGGTTTAAGGCGGTTCGGTTCCCTGTCAGGCTGAAAACCCTGTAGAAGAAGGGGCTGGGTCTGCAATCCTTTTAGAATCCTCAGAAAGCAGCCAGGTGACGGGTGCTCAGTAAGTGTTTGAAGGAAGAAAAGGAGGGAGGGGCAGAGAGAGGAAGGGAAGAGGGAGGGAAACAGAGCTGCAGACACAAAAGAGAGTGTAACAAAATATGTCTTGGGGAGAGTCTGAAGAGGAAAGGAGGGGCAAGTTATGGGGAGAGAGGAAGGGAGACCCAACCCACTACAGAGCCCGAGAGCAAACTCACCAAAGTTAAAGCACACAAGAACAGGCAATGCAGAAATCTGAACTTGGCGGGATGTTGCAAGGTAGAGAGGACAGCTACGGTGAGGAAATGCTGGAGGACAGTCCAGACGAAGACTCCCACAAAAAAGGTGCACAGGAGCACCAGGCGAGCATGCTCCCAAGGTTGCTAGCAGCTGCCTCTCCAGAGAGAGGAGCTTGGACACTTGTGTTAGGAGAACGTGGACCCGCTATACCAGCTCTCTCTCTGCTCCCACTGGTTTTGGACTTAGCCGTGATTCAGTGGGCTAACATGGCATCTTACAGGGCCAATGGGAGCTGGAGGGACTATTTCTCTGAGCAATGAAAGCTCCAAGAAAACCAGTCTTGCCCAAGACCCCTAAGGGAAAGGCCTCACATAGTTGCGCAGGCCTCTGTGGCCTCACCTTCCCATGCAGAATCGGCCAGCTTTCCTCACCATGGCATGGTTGGGCTGGCCAAAGCACATCTCATGCCAGGTTGCCGCCCTGGCCCCATTCAAGTCCAGGCTGTGGGGAGAGGCAGCATGGCCGAGAGTCAAGAGGACTTACTCAGATGCCAGCCTGCCTGGGTTTGAATCCCGCCTTTCCAGCTTACTGGCCCAGTGGCCTTGGATAAGTTCTCTCTATTCTCTGCATCTCGGTGCCCTCCTCTGAAAGGAGATAGACTGCTGAGGAATTGGCAATAGGGCAGCAAAGAACAGGACCATGCAAATATCCTTTTTCAAGCAAATCTTACTTACCTATTATAAATAAACGTATGCACACAAATGCCCGTGGAAGACTGCATAAATCGTGCAATATACCGCTCGAAGAATTTTCACAGTGAACGCACCCAAACACCGGCACCCAAACCAGGATACGGTACATCTCTAGCAACTAGGGGTCCCTTCTCCCCATCACCACCGCCCCCTGCCCATGACTAAACCCACCAAAGGCAACCACTGTCCTTCCTTTAACAGCCCACACTCATGTGGCTGATTTCTGACTTTTATATAAATAGAATCATGCAGAGGGGACTCCTTTATGTCTGGCTTCTTTCACTCAGCGTCGTGCTGGATGTCTCTTCCACGTCATGTATATGGGTTCACCCATGCTCCTTCCTGGATAGCATGCCACTGTATGAATACACCACAACTTTTTATTCTTTCTGCGGCTGCTGGACATCTGAGTTTTTGCCAGGCATCAGTTGATTGCCTCTCAGCTCCAAACTTGCCGTTTTAAAACCATTCTTCCGCAGGGTGGTGTCTTGCTGGGAGCACTCTGAAATGAAACTACCCCGGGGGGTTGCAAAGGGGTAGGGGTTAGAGCAGCTGTCTACACCACGGAAGCTTGGAGCTACGCAACCACATGCACTACGGGATTAGAGGACTGGAGGAGCCACCCCCAGTACGGAAGCTGAGCCTGCAGAACCCTGTGAGGCAATTTGTGCCCCAGGGTGCTGTTGAGAGCTACTGGGCTACTGGGCTAGTGACTACTTCACTAGCCTGCAATTAACAGAGGCAGGTAGCTTAACAGAGAGATCTGCGAAGGTCAAAAAGAGCTCTAATGCAAACAGTGTCATCCCAGGCTGATGGTACACGGCCTGAGGCTGTACCCCTGAGGAGTGACATCAGAAGCTGCACACTTGAGGGGTGCCTGGGTGGCTCAGCGGGTTAAGCGTCCAACTTCCGCTCAGGTCATGATCTCACGGTTTGTGAGTTTGAGGCCCGCATCCGACTCCATGCTGATGGTGCAGAGCCTGCTTGGGATTCTCTCTCTCTCCCTCTCTCTCTGCCCTCACCCCCACCCCAAAATAAATAAACTTAAAAAAGAAGAAGCTGGGGCGCCTGGGTGGCTCAGTCAGTTGAGCATCCCGACTTTGGCTCAGGTTATGATCTCATGGTCCGTGAATCCAAGCCCTGCGTCGGCCTCTGTGCTGACAGCTCGGAGCCTGGAACCTGCTTCGGATTCTGTGTGTGTGTGTCTCATTCTCTTTCTCTCTCTCTCTGCCCCTCCCCAACTCATGTTCTGTCTCTCTCTCTGTGTCAAAAATAAATACACATTAAAAAAAATTAAAAAAAGGAACTGCACACTGAGGGAAACACGTGTAACTGAAATAGTCCATCCAAATCACTAAACAAACAAGCAGACAATATGGGCAAAAAGCTCTGAGAAGGGGTAGGGGAACCTATCGTTGCTACATTGTAATATCTCAGTTTTCAACATCACCAAAAAATGAGACATTTTAAGGAACAGGGAAATATGATCCATACAGAAGAAAAAGCAAAAACACAGGCAACAGAAACTTCCTTTGAGAGCACCCAGATGTCTTAACAAAGACTTCAAAGCAGCTATCATACATATGTTCAAAGAGCTAAAGAATATCACACTTAAAAAATAAAAGGTATGGTGGCAATATTTTCTATACCATATACCAACAAAGAGATACACATTATATTTTTTTTAAAGACCAAACTAAGATTATAGAATTGGAAAGAATAATAACCAAAATGAAATATTCACTAGAGGGGCTTAACAGTAGACCTGAGATGGAAGAAGAAATAATCCGCAAACTTGAAGGTAGATTGATAGATTACATAACCTGAAGAACAGACGGAAAACAAATAAAGAAAAATGAAAAGAGCCTTCGAGAAAAGTGGGACATCGTTAGGCACACCGATGTACATATCATGGGGGTACAAAGGAGAGAAGAGAGGACAAGGAACAGGAAGATATTCAAAGAAATAATGGTTGAACACCTTCTAAAGTTGATGAGAAACGTTATACACATCCAAGAAGCCCAGTGAACTCCAAGTGTGATCGACAGAGAGAACTTCACTGGGAAATTCTATCAAACACTTAAGAATTAATTCCCATTCTTTACAAACTCTTCTACTGGAAGAGGAGAGAACACTTCCCAAATCATTCTGTGAATCCAGTATTACTCTGATGTCAAAGACAAAGACAACTAGAGAAAAGAAACCCACAGGCCGATATCCCCGATGAATATATGTACACAAATCCTCAACAAAATGCTAGCACATCGAATCCAGCAACATAGAAAAAGGATGAATTACCAAGTGGGATTTATTCCAGTAAAGCAAAGTTGATTAACTCAATTGGTGAAACTCAACTAATATAATATACCATATCAAGAAAATACAGGACAAAAGCCACGTGATCATCTCCGTAGATGCTGAAAAAGCACTTAACAAAATCCAAAACCCTTTCAAGATAAAAACACTCAAAAAAAAAAAATCCAAGATAGAAAGGAACTTCCTGGTTAAGGACATTGATGAAAAAGCCATACCTAACCTTACACTTAATGGTGCATATTCGTTTACATTGATTCTGTAACAAATTATCACAAATTTAGTGGCTTAACCAATACAAGCTTATTATACAGTTCTGGAGGTCAAACGTCCAACATGGATCTCGTTGGGCTAAAATCAATGTGTCAGGAGGGCTATATTCCTTCTGGATGCTCTAGAGTAATATCTGTTTTCTTGCCTTTTCCAGCTTCTAGAGACCACCCACATCCCTTGGCTCACAACCTTCTTCTTCCATCTTCAAAGCCAAAAAAACACTGGGCAAGGTCCATCTCATACTGCCTTCTCTCTGGCTCCCCCTCCTCTGCTTCTCCTTCTACTTTTAAGGACTTTGCAATTACATTTGACTCACCCAGATAATCTAGGATAATCTCCCTGTTCTATACTTATTAGCAATCTGCAACTTTAATTCTCCTTTGCCATGCAAGGTATACATTTGCAGGTTCTAGGATTAGGATATGAACGTCTTTGGGGAGGGAAGGGGCTATTATTCTCCCTGCCATGGTAAAAGGCTTTTGCTTTAAGACCAGGCACAGGACAAGGAAGTCCATTTTCACCATTTCTATTCAATATCGTATTGGAGGTTCTAGCCAGGGCAATTAGGTAAAAACAAACAAAAACAAATAATTAGAGAGACAGAGACAGAGAAATAGAGATAAACAGATAGACAGATAGATACATGACATCCAGGTTGAAAAGGAAGAAGCAAAACTAATTCTATTTGCTGATGACATCATCTTTCTATATATCTATTTATATATCTATATCTATATTAAAAAAAAAAGAGACCCACAGCATCCACGACAAAGACTATCAGAGCTAATAAAGGAATTCAGCAAGCTGGCAATGAAATTAAGAAAACAATTCCATTCACAATAGCATCAAAAAGAATAAAATATTTAGGAGGAAATTTAACAAAAGGTTGCAAAACAGGTAGTCTAAAAACCCCAACACACTGTTGGAAGAAATTAGAAAACACTTAAATGAATTTAACCCCTTGTTCATGATACTGAAGACAATATTGCCAACTTGGTCTGCAGACTCAATGCATCCCCCCAGCAAAATCCCAACTGTGTTCTTTTTTTTTTTTTACAGAAATTGACGAGCTGCTCCTAAACTTCCTGTAGAAAACAAGCAGATCCAGAATACCAAAAACAGTCTTGAAAAAAAGAACACAGTTGGAAAAAAGAATTCACATTTTCCTATTTCAAAACTTTGTAAAAAGCTATAGTAATCAGGACTGTGTGGTCCTGGCATAATAAGGGTAAATATATGAATCAATGGAATAGAACTGAAGAGTCCAGAGCTAAACCATCTTATTTATGGTCAACTGATTTTTGGCAAGAATGCCAAGATAATTCAATGGGAGAAAAAATAACCAGTCTCCCAGAAATGGTGCCAGGACAATTGGATGTCCACATGCAAAAGAATGAATTTATATCCTTTCCTTACATCATACATGAATCTACAATAAGAACGTTAAAATACTACTTAGGAACAAAGAAGGCTACGTAGTATGTTCTTGGGTGGGAAGACTCAATATCATAAAGTTGCCAATTTCCTCTGGAATAATTGTAAAATTTAATGACATCCCAACAAAAATGCTAATCGATCTTCCCCCCCCCACCCCACCCCCTGCCTGAAATTTACAAAAGCTACTTCAGAATCTCAAATGGAAAATAAGCAAATTCATCCAGGAAAATCCAAAGAACAATAGAAGGAAAATGGCCAGGCTAGATATTAAAACATATCTCAAAGCCTTAACAATTTGAGTAAATATGGGCTTTTTAACAAACGATGTACGATCGTTGGGTAGCCAGATGAAAAAAATAAATGAAATTGAACCCATGTCATAGGCTGTACCCCATGATAAACTCCAAATGGGGCAAATATAAACTTTTTTAAATGAAAACTATAAAAGCACCAGAAAAAGACACAGAAGAACTCTTACAACTTTGGAGAGGAAAAGAACTTTCTAACTATGTTTAAAAATACATAGGGCGCCTGGGTGGCTCAGTCGGTTGAGCGTCCAACTTCGGCTCAAGTCATGATCTCACAGTTCATGAGTTCGAGCCCCACGTCGGGCTCTGTGCTGACAGCTCAGAGCCTGAAGCCTGCTTTGGATTCCGTGTCTCTCTCTCTCTCTCTCTGCCCCTCCCCTACTCATGCTCTGTCTGTCTGTCTGTCTGTCTCTCTCTCTGTCTGTCAAAAATAAAATAAACATTTAAAAAAATTTTAATACAGAAATCACAGAGGAAATGAATGATAACCTCAACTACATAACAGCATTTATTTATATGGAAATAACCAATTATATCTTCCCGGTGACTCTCTGGGTGGAGTTATCAATATATCCGTAATGATGATGTATTATTTATGTGATTTAAGAGACAAAATTCTTCAGGGGAGCCTGGGTGGCTCAGTAGGTTAAGCGTCCAACTTCAGCTCATGTCATGATCTCACAGTTGTGAGTTCGAGTCCCACGTCGGGCTCTGCACTCACAGCATGGAATCTGCTTGGGAGTCTCTCTCCCTCTCTTTCTGTCCCTCCCCCACTGGCACTCTGTCTCTCTCAAAAATAAATACTAAATAAATAAACGCTAAAAAAAAGTTTTATTTATAAAAAAAAAAATAAGAGACCAAAATTCTTCAAAAGGTGGAAGCAGTGCAATGGTAGCCCTTACAGATCTTTCAACCCAAACTGTTCTGTTCCCTAAAAATCAACCACAGAGCCAGAGTAGACTGAGAGGCCCCCTCAGCCCCTCCTTTGGAGGACCCATTCTTTCAGTGGCCCATTTACTCAACAAACCCTCACTAAACACCTCCTATGTCTCAGACACTACATTTTATAGGAGCCAGGTTGGACCTTCATGAGAAACAATATGGTGTGTGATGAAGGACAGCTCCAGCCTTTCCCAGCTGCATGACCTAACATAAGTTAGCTCACCTCTCTCTTCCCCAGGTTTCTTATCTGTAAAATGGGGACACTAATCATACTTACCACCACATGAATGCTCCATGTCAAAGTGCTTCAAATGGATTTAAGCACTTCAGAAAAACATTTGGCAGAATCTTAAAGGAAAAAAAAAACAAAACACCAGGCTTAATTCTATTCCTAAGAATGTATCTGACAGAAAGTACCCATATGCTCACCAGAAGACGTATAAAAATGTTTCTAAAGGCATTACTCATGAGAAGCCATAACTGGAAACAAAATCCCAAATGTTCATCCCACAGGAAATGGATGACTGATGGCATATGTATACCGTGGAATATTATGCAGCAATGTAAACGAACAAACTATAACAATAGAGTTGAGCCTCATAGACACAGGGTTGACACAAAAGAATGCAAACTGTATGGTCTCACATATATAAAGTTCAAATAGGCAAGATTAGCCTGTGGTGTTATAAGTCAGGACACAGGTTACCCTTGAGGGTGAATACTGCTTTGGATGCTGCCCTTTGGATACTTCTTCAGCTGGGTGTTTGCCATATGGGGTGTTCTCACACAGAGAAGACAAAGCATGCTCTTTCAAATCCAGTAAGTGAAGGGCAATATGCCAACAGACAAGGCAAGTTGGTTACAAGACAAGGACGGCTTATGCAACTTGTGTACTTTACCCACAAGATACTCATCAATTTTGCCAACGATTCACTTCTGTTTCTCTAGAAATGGACGACTGTCTCAGTCCTACTTTTATCTTTACATTTTTGGTAGAGACATGGGTACAGAGTAATATTTCTTTAAGAAAAACCACAGTGCATGTATGATGAAATGTAACAATCCCAGCATCAGGGGCGATAGGGAGTGGTGGGGACTGGGGCAGCTGGACAGCACATGTTCTACTTAATGTGTGCAAAACACTGTGTAATTTACACCAGAAATAGGAAATACCTAAACGTCCAACAATAGAAGGATGGTTAAATAAATTCCCTCACTTATTCATTCAACAAATCTTATTGACTGTCTACTCTGTGCCAAGTATCATTTGGGGATGTGCACACCCATGAGAAAACAAAATACTCTAGACACATGCTTAGCGAAAACTAAAATACCAAACTATACAGAGCACACACTTTAACGCTCATCATATGCCAGGCACCTCGTACATCTCTTTCCAGTGCATGTGGAAACCAGTCTCCTCCTAATTTCTGCAAGTGTCTATAACTCACTTCAGAGAAATAAACAAGAAGCTCTTGACCTCCAGGAGCCAGTGACCCTGGCACTGTCACCCAGGCCTTGGTAGTTTCCGATGAACACAGACAAGTCACAGAACACTGACATCAGACAAGTCCACCCGGTGACCGTGATGGATTCATGCAAAACCAAGACCCCTCCGTAATCATGTCTGAACACAGACGAAATATGGAGATGGTTTGAGTCACCATATAATGACCCAAAATGGCTAATATGAGTGACTGCTGCTTCTTTAGCCTCTGTCTACTCCCCTGCTTCTAAATAAGATGTGTTAAGAATTCCCCTCCTTCCTGAAAGCATCCAATCCAGAGCAAAGCCCTGCTTCACACATCCTTGATGTCTTCTTCTGCTTCTTCCCAGCCTTCCTGCCTTCGACTGTGTTGTCTAGACTTAGCTCTGCCTCAGCCCTGTCGATCTCTGCCATATGAAACCCAATTACTTTCGGCCTCTTGCTAGTTCAGAAACCTCGCTGGGGTGCAAAGGAACAAGAGGGAGGGTCATGCTGCTCCTGGCTCCCAGCATCCACCCCACCCCATTGCCTTCCACACCATGTATGCCCCACTACACACACACTTACACACACACACACACACTCCATGCCCAGCCTCCTAACCCCACTCCAGTGGCTTCTCCTGCCCAAATCTGAACAGCCAAATAGGTCTGACCTCCCAGACCCTCCCCCAGAACCATGGTGCATAAACTGGCTCCATCTAATGGCACTGAGATCTACAATCATCGCATGATTATAAACTTTATAATCAAGAAAGCACTTTGTGATTTTCCTAAACTTAATGAAAATGTGCATTTCGGGGGCACCTGGGTGGTTCAGTGGGTTGAGCATCCGACTTCGGCTCAGGTCGTGGTCTCGCGATTCATGAGTTCGAGTCCCACATCAGGCGCTCTGATGTCAGTGCAAAGCCTGCTTTGAATCCTCTGTCTCTCTGCCCCTTCCCTGCTCAAGGTCTCTCTCCCTGGCTCAAAAATAAATAAACATTAAAAAATTTAATATAAAAAATTTATCTTAAATCTGCATTTCTGCATTGCAGTCAGGCTTCCAGCACCTGCCCATTTTCCAGGGTGTTTACTATGTATGGACTCAACTGGATAGGGGAGGAAGATGGGGAATGTACAGCAGGCAGGTCCTGTGATCAAGGCTCCTACATGATCTCAGGGTAGGGGGGGTGGGAATGGCAGGAGCCCTAACACTAGAAGCTATTGTTATCAGTGTCCCCATAGAGTTAAGTTCCGGTGAGCTCTTCCCGATATGACAAGAACTGAGTTAGCAGGAGGTGTGTATTCTCAGCTCATCTTCACAGCAGCCCACAATGCTGCTGCTGCTGGAGAATGGGGTCACTCAGTATGTAACCTGAGGCTCAAGAGCATGAGCTCTGGCTTTTGTGGAGGGAGCCAAGATGGCGGGACAGCGTGGAAGTTTCGTGTGTGTCTCGTGTCCACGAAATACAGCCAGACCAACACTCTACCATCCTGCACACCTAGAAAACTGATCTGAGGGTTAACACAACAATCTGCACAACCTGAACCACAGAATTCAGCAGGTACGCGGCGCAGGTACTTGGGGAGAGATAAGCTGCGGAGGGCAGGGGGGGTGCCTTTGCGACGGAGACGGGGGACAGAATACGGGAAAAGCACCCCTCCCCAAAAGCAGCTGGAGAGAAAGTGGAAAATTGGAAACAGCCGCAGGGACTGAACTAAAAAGGGAGAAAGGAGAGGGTTTAAATTCCATTAAGACTGTAATAAACAAGGGGAGCGCAAAGGCTGCAACTCCCCAGCTCGATACCTGGCGGTGGGTGCTCTGGCGGGAAGGGCGAATCCCCAGGAGCAGAGCGGGGTCCGGGAGGTTCTCGGGCCACACGGGGAGAAGCGGTTCCACGGCCGGAAGGACTTCCCCTGGAGGCTGTGAGGCCACCTGGGCCCAGCAGACCCCAGAGAACGGCCCGATCGCTGGTGCTGGAACGAGGTCGTTAAGGGTGAAGCCTGGTGCCAGATGCGAGTTGCGATTTTCCATAATCCCTGAAAGGCTGCTGCTGCGCTAGCTCGCGAACTTTTTCTGGGGCGGCTGGCACCCGGCCGCGGTCTCTGGGCTCCGGCAGCGGCACGGTTTGGCGAACTTTCCTGGGTGCGGCCGGCGTCGGCCGTTGCCCGGGGGAGACCCGCCCGCAGAGGGGCGGAAGGGGCCGAAGCGGCAGCCCTTCGGAAGTAAGGGGCCGGGGAAAACAGCCGCGTCTGAGACAAAACTCGGGAGAGAGCGACTGCCTGGGGCCTGGTCACGGAGAGGCAAGAAGCGGGGAGCGGACGAGAGCTGAAGACAGAGGACGGGTGCGCGACTGCTGATCGGGGAGAACAGACCGGGTAGCTGGGTGGCGCCATGTCACCGCTCCCGCGCATGCGCATACGCACCTACGAGCGCCACAAGAACCCACCCCAGGAGGCTAGCGGCGCCATCTAGTGGAGAGCGGAGCCGTTACACTGAGCCCCGCCCAACCGGGCCAACCTCGCTCTTGAAGAACACACGTCTCACCGCCTGCTGAGTTTATGGACCATAAAGCGCTTCCTAGTCTGACTTCTAGGGGAAAACGAAGCAATTTCAGTCCTACTTCAATCTGTTAGCAGGTTCATCTATTCAATTTTCTTTCTTTTTTTTTCTTTTTTCTTTTTCATTTCTTTTTCTTGAATACAGAAAGAGAAAAAATTCATTTTTATTTTCAATTTTTATTAAAAATATTTTTCTTTAATTTTTATTACTATATTTTTTACTCTTATGTAAATTTTTTCAAGTTCTGTTTTGCTTCCATCATTTTATTTTAGTCTACTTCAGTGTATTCACCTTTTCAAATTTTCAAAAGATTTGCTTTTTTTCTTTTTTATCTTTTTCATTTATTTTCTTTTTCTTGAATACAGAAAGAGAAAAAATTCTTTTTTATTTTTAATTTTTATTGAAAATATTTTTCTTTAACTTTTTTCTACTATATTCTTTCCTTTTGTGTAAAATTTTCAAATTCTATTTTACTTCCATCATTTCAATTTAGTCTACTTCAGTGTATTCATTTTTTTTCAAATTTTCAAATGATTTTCCTTTTTTTTTTCTTTTTTCCCCCTTTTTTCTCTAATCTATCAAGCCACTTTCAACACCCAAGCCAACACACATCTAGGATCTAGCATCATTTACTCAATTTGGGGGGGGGGTTAACTTTTTAATTTTAATATTTTTTAAATTTTAATATTTTTTAATTTTAATTTTTCTACCTCATTAATCCCTTTTCTTCCTTCAAAATGATGAAATGAAGGAACTCACCCCGAAAGAAAGAGCAGGAAGAAACAATAGCCAGGGACTTAATCAACACAGATACAAGCAAGATGTCTGAACCAGAATTTGGAATCACAATAATAAGAGTACTAGCTGGAGTCAAAAATAGATTAGAAATCCTTTCTGCAGAGATAAAAGAAGTGAAAAATAGAATGAAATTTAAAATGCTATAAATGAGCTTCAATCACGAATGGATGCCACATCAGCAAGGATGGATGAGGCAGAACAGAGAATCAGTGATATAGAGGACAAACTTATGGAGAATAATGAAGCACAAAAAAAGAGGGCGATTAAGGCAAAACAGCACAACTTAAGAATTAGAGAAATCAGTGACTCATTAAAAAGGAACATCAGAATCACAGGGGTCCCAGAAGAGGAAGAGAGAGAAATAGGGGTATGTGAGCAAATCATAGCAGAAAACTTTCCCAACCTGGGGAAAGACACAGACGTCAAAATTCAGGAAGCACAGAGGACTCCCATTGGATTCAACAAAAACCGACCGTCAACAAGGCATATCATAGTCAAATTCACAATACTCTGGCAAGGAGAGAATCATGAAAGCAGCAAGGGAAAAAAAGTCCCTAACCTACAAGGGAAGACAGATCAGGTTGGCAGCAGACCTATCCACAGAAACATGGCAGGCCAGAAAGAAGTGGTGGGATATATTCAGTGTGCTGAATCAGAAAAATACACAGCCAAGAATTCTTTATCCAGCAAGGCTGTCATTCAAAATAGGAGAGATAAAAAGTTTCCCAAACAAAAATTAAAGAGTTTGCGACCACTAAACCAGCCCTGCAAGAAATTTTAAGGGAGACTGTATGAGGGGAGAAAAGATGAAAAAATATATACAGAGAGAGAAATAAATAAATAAATAAATAACCAAAAGCAACAAAGATTAGAAAGGACCAGAGAACACCACCAGAAACTCCAACTCTACAAGAAACATAATGGCAATAAATTCATATCTTTCAGTACTCACGCTAAACGTCAATGGGCTCAATGCTCCAATCAAAAGACATAGGGTAACAGAATGGATAAGAAACAAGATCCATCTATATGCTGTTTACAAGAGACCCACTTTAGACCTAAAGACACCTTCAGATTGAAAGTAAGGGGATGGAGAATGATCTATCATGCTAATGGTCAACAAAAGAAAGCCGGAGTAGCCATACTTATATCAGACAATCTAGATTTTATTTATTTATTTATTTATTTATTTATTTATTTATTTATTTAATGTTTATTTATTTTTGAGACAGAGAGAGACAGAGCATGAACGGGGGAGGGTCAGAGAGAGAGGGAGACACAGAATCTGAAGCAGGCTCCAGGCTCTGAGCTGTCAGCAAAGAGCCTGACGCAAGGCTCAAACTCATGGACCACGAGATCATGACCTGAGCCAAAGTCGAACACCTAACCTCCTGAGCCACCCAGATGCCCCAAGATTTTAAAATAAAGACTGTGTCAAGAGATGCAGAAGAGCATTATATCATAATTAAAGGGTCTATCCACCAAGAAGACCTAACAATTGTACGCATTTATGCACCAAATGTGGAAGAACCCAAATATATAAATCAATTAATCACAAACATAAAGAAACTCATTGATAATAATACCATAATACTAGGAGACTTCAACACCCCACTCACAGCAATGGACAGATTATCTAATCAAAAAATCAACAAGGAAACAATGGCTTTGAATGACACACTGGACCAGATGGACTTAACAGATATATTCAGAACATTTCACCCTAAAGCAGCAGAATATACATTCTTCTCCAGTGCACATGGAACGTTTTCCAGAATAGACCACATACTGGGACACGAATCAGCCCTCAGCAAGTACAAAAAACTCGAGATCATACCGTGCATATTTTCAGACCACAATGCTATGAAACTCGAAGCCAACCACAAGGAAAAATTTGGAAAGGTAACAAATACTTGGACACTGAAGAACATCCTACTAAAGAATGAATGGACTAACCAAGAAGTTAAAGAGGAAATTAAAAAGTATATGGAAGCCAATGAAAATGATAATACCACAACCCAAAACCTCTGGGACTCAGCAAAGGCAGTCATAAGAGGAAAGTATATAGCAATCTAGGCTTTCCTAAAGAAGGAAGAAAGATCTCAGATACACAACCTAACCTTATGCCTTAAAGAGCTGGAAAAAGAACAGCAAATAAAATCCAAAAACAGCAGAAGAGAGGAAATAATAAGGATTGGAGCAGAAATTAATGCTATCAAAACCAAAAAAACCAGTAGAACAGATCAATAAAACCAGAAGCTGGTTCTTTGAAAGAATTAACAAAATTGATAAACCCCTAGCCAGTTTGATCAAAAAGAAAAAGGAAAGGACCCAAATAAATAAAATCAAGAATGAAAAGGAGAGATCACAACCAACACAGCAGAAATACAAACAATAATAAGAGAATATTATGAGCAATTGTATGCCAATAAAATGGGCAATCTGGAAGAAATGGACAAATTCCTAGAAACATATACACTACCAAAACTGAAACAGGAAGAAATAGAAAATTTGAACAGACCCATAACCAGTAAGGACATTGAATTAGTAATCAAAAATCTGCCAAAAAACAAGAGTCCAGGGCCAGATGGCTTTCCAGGGGAATTCTACCAAACATTTAAGGAAGAGTTAACACCCATTCTCTTGAAGGTGTTCCAAAAAATAGAAATGGAAGGAAAACTTCCAAACTCTTTCTATGAAGCTAGCATTACCTTGATTCTAAAACCAGACAGAGACCCCACTAAAAAGGAGAACTATAGACCAATTTCCCTGATGAACATGGATGCAAAAATCCTCCACAAGATATTAGGCAACTGGTTCCAACAGTACATTAAAAAAATTATTCACCACGACCAAGTGGGATTTTTATACCTGGGATGCAGGGCTGGTTCAATATCCACAAAACAATTAATGTAATTCATCACATCAATAAAAGAAAGGACAAGAACCATATGATCCTCTCAATAGATGCAGAGAAAGCATTTGACAAAATACAGCATCCTTTCTTGATAAAAACCCTCAAGGAAGTAGGGATAGAAGGAGCATACCTCGAGATCATGAAAGCCATATATGAATGACCCAACACTAATACCATCCTCAATGGGGAAAAACTGAGAGCTTTCCCCCTTGGCCAGGAACAAGACAGGGATGTCCACTCTCATCACTATTATTCAACATAGTATTGAAGTCTTAGCCTTTGCAGACAACACAAAGAAATAAAAGTCATCCAAATCGGCCAGGAGGAGGTCAAACTTTCACTCTTCACAGATGACATGATACTCTATATGGAAAACCTTAACGATTCCACCAAAAAACTGCTAGAACTGATTCATGAATTCGGCAAAGTTGCAGGATATAAAATCAATGCACAGAAATCGGTTGCGTTCCTATACACCAACAGTGAAGTGACTGAAAGAGAAATCAAGGAATCGATCCCATTTACAGTTGCACCAAAACCCATAAAATACCTAGGAATAAATCTAACCAAAGAGGTGAAAAATCTATACACTGAAAACAATAGAAAACTTATGAAAGAAATTGAAGAAGACACAAAATATGGAAAAAGATTCCATGCTCCTGGATAGGAAGAACAAATATTGTTAAAATGTCGATACTACCCAAAGCAATCTACATATTCAATGCAATCCCTATCAAAATAACACTAGCATTCTCCACAAATAATCCTAAAATTTGTATGGAATCAAGAACGTGAGCTCGTTTGTATCAGGCTCCACCTCTGACTATATTTGAGACCTTGAGCAAGGTACTTAACCCCCTGTGTCTGAGTTGCATCATCTGTAAGGTGGGAATAATAGTGCCTCATTGTATCAAATAAGACGACACACATTGGTCGAGGTAGTTACACCTCCTGCTCTTCCGTGTGAGTTCGGAGGTAAATAAGTAGCGGTGAAGGAATAACTTGCAGCCTAGAAGCAGAGGGGGTTAGTTAGCACATTATGGGTGGTGGGAGGCATGGGAGATATGCGGAGTGGAGCCCTGTCTGGGAAACACTAGCATGTGCTGTGGCTTCAGTCTGGCAAGCTCCCTCAGGGTGCCTGAGACACAGGGGGGCTCCCTCCCAGGGAAGAGAAGCCGGAAATGGAGGAGGAAGCCACTGGACCCAGAAAGGACAGCAGACAGGGCAGTAACCCTCTGCCATGTTGTGTTCCAGAGAAGAAAGGGCTGGGGTCGAACCTACTAGAGAACAGCATTCGCTGAGCACCTATGAAGCGCCAGGCACCGCACCACGTTCTTTAAGAATGTCATGTCATAGGGGCGCCTGGGTGGCTCAGTTGGTTGAGCAGCCGACTTCAGCTCAGGTCATGATCTCATGCCTGAAAGGCTCGTGAGTTCGAGCTCCGCATCGGGCTCTGTGCTGAGAGCTCAGAGCCTGGAGCCTACTTCAGATTCTGTGTCTCCCTCTCTCTCTTACCTTCCCCTGCTCGCTCTCCGTCTCTCTCTCAAAAATAAACATTAAGAAAATTTTTAAAAGAATGTCGTGTCATTGACTCTTCAGTAGAAGCCCGGAGAATACATATTCTCTCATCCCCATTTGACAGATGAGAAAACTGAGGCAAAAAGAGGGGAAGCCCTGGGCTAATAAGCATTAGAAGCAGGGGTTTTGATTTGAGCAGCTTGACCCTGAGTCCACAATCTTAACCAAGAGTCTTTCTTCCTCCCAATATAGAGTTTCTAAGGGACAAACAGGACAAGGAGAGTTCAGAGCTTTGGGGTTTTTAACTCCCAGACCATTCTCTTCCCACAACCTCCACCCCGTGTGGCTTCACTGAGACCCTAGCTCCAGCTTGGGTGGAGGACATGGGTCAGGGAGCCGAGGGGACAGCAGTGGGACTATGTGGTGTCGTCTTGAAATTTCCCAAGCCAGCGTTGCTGGAGAAGCACAGGCTGTTTGAGGAGCACATCAGGGGGGCTGCTGAGGCTAGAACTTTGGGCGGTCAAGGCAGCAGTGCAACTGGTAAACCATTGACATTGAGCATCTCCAAGCATGGGTCCTGCCAAGAGCCATTTGGGGTAAACAAACTGATAAGAAGCAGACTCTTATCATCGGCTTCCCAAGATTACAGCCAAAGTTGAAGAAGCTCCCACCAAGTGCGCGAGGCTGTGTGTTAACTTTGTGCAGGTTCCCATAGCAACACAGTGCTAATATCAACGCTCACAACAGTAATGAAAATAAGGTCCGCCATTGGCTTAGTGCCTACGGTAAGCCAGGCACAGCTGTATGAAGTTTGTTTAATGCCCAGAAGCACCTCAAGAGGTAGGTACTGATGTAATCCTCACTGAACAGATGAGGACACCGATATTACAGACCCAGGAGGTAGAACGGCTCAGCCCATCCTTTCTCTGATGGATAGATGGACAGACAGATGGACAAACACATGGACAGAAGGAAGCTTACCTTCAAGGACTCTCTTGCCTCCAAGGCCAGTGCCCCGCACAGAGATGCTCTCTGAAGCTGGCTCAACACGCCTGAACTCGTGAGTGGGTGGCTTTCTGGAACTCGAAACTGGGAGACACGTGGGGCGCCCCTGATCACAGCAGGTTTTGGAATCAAGGTCCCAAAACAAACTCCGGAGGGAGGAGAACACAGGGAGTTCTGGGCGGCAGATCAGAACGTCCCCACACACAGCCAGCCGAGGTCTTCATTGTGCTGTGAGGACAGGGCATCCCGGCTGGGCACGGGCCTCACCCTGACTTCCCCAGACAGCCCCAGAGTGCCCTGGGGACGCCAAGAACAGTGAGGTGGTGGCCCAAAATCCCACCCCGTGCTGAGGGGCGATGTCACGGACCTCATGCTACCGGTGAGAAGATGAAGTTCCGGGAGGCTGGAAGTTGCCCGGATCACAAGCAAAGCAGTGGGCAACAGTCCAGGGCCTCGCTCCCCCTTTGAAGGGCCCAGGGTCCCTCCCTCAGGAGTGGCGCAGTGTCTTCTGGGGTGTGCCCGGGCTGCGTGGTGCCCACCACCCACCCTCTCTGCACAGGGTGAAATCCTGGAATGTCAACTTGCTGGCAAAGATGAGGCGGGGCCTGAGCCCAGCCCAGATGCCGGGGCCTCACGGGACAATGGGAATCCTTGTCCTACATGCCCCCTCCCCACTCCATCCTCCTCCCTAGACTGAAGCCTGAGCCCCCTGCAGTGTGAGTCAGCCCAGCGGACCCAGCCCTGGAAGCAGACCCCTTGGGGACACTCCTGGATAGCCAAGAATTCTAAGAATTCAAGGGGCAGGTGCAACTCGCAACTCGAAGCTACACTGGGGCAAGGGCCAGAGCAATTTCCACTTCTCCCAGCCTTCAGAAGTGTTGGCTGGGAAAACCCTAAACAAGAACCCAGCCAAGAACCCTCCGGTGGCGGGGGGGGCGGGGGTGACCACCCCTTTGGAGGCAAGGTGGGGCGAGCAGTGAAGAGGCAGTTTTGCCTCAAGTGGGAATGTGGTTAGATTTCAGATTCAAAGGAATGTCCTCTTTATTGAGTTGGGTATGTGTTTAACAACCACATAGCGTTCTCTAGCACGAATCTAAGCATTTAGAAACACTACAGGCCAGCAGCATAATGAACATCATGCCCATTTTTCAGGTCAGAAAACTGAGGCACAAGAGGCTAAGTAACTTACCCAAGACCATGTGGCAAGTGAAGTAGCAAAGCAAGGAATCTAACCCAGAGACTGTGGTCCGACCACCTGTGAAAGGCTGCCATCCCTTTCGTGGGTGTTGAAGATGGCATCCTTGGGGTCACTCCCACCAATTCGCATCCTCTGACCACTGTGAGATCCTGCCATCCCTTTCATGGGGCTAATCATGACGTCACAATGGTTCATCATCACCCTCTCATACCACGCAGCCTCCAGAGCCCCTGACGAGCCCGGGGCCTGACTTAGGTGTGACAAACCATGCAAGGAGGCAGGTATGGGGGCTTCTAAAGTTCCTTTGTGCCCCCGCAGGAGACAGAACTGGTCGGTAAGAGAACCTTAAACGCTCACTGCCAAGCGAGGGGCCCAGAGGGGGTGCCAGGCCTTTCTCTGAGAGCTTCAGCCATATCACCTCACGTCCTCACGTGTCCCTGGTGTAGAAACTTCACAGACGTGGAAACCCAGGCTCAGCAGCACTAAGAAATGTGTTCCAGGTAAAATAGTGGGTAAGTGGAGAAGGCAGGTGTATGGGTCTCCTAGGGCCTGCTGTAACAAATTACCACCAACTTGGCCTAAAACAACAGAAATCTATTCTCCCACAGTTGCAGAGGCAGGGAGTCCAAAAGCCGAGGTGTGGGCAGGGCCATGCTCCCTGGGAAGGTTCTGGAGCAGAATCACTCCTGGCCTCCTCCAGCCTCTGGTGAGCTCGGGGGTTCCTCAGCTTGAGGCTGCATCGCTCCAGCCTCTGCCTTCCTTCCTGAAGCTTCTCTTCTTCTCTGTGCACCTCTCTTCTCTCATGAGGACACTTGTCATTGGATTTGGAGTCCATTTGGGTAATCTAGGATGATCTAGATTCTTAGCTTAAGCACATCTGCAGAGACTTTTTTTTTGTCCAAATTAGGCCACATCCAGGAGATGACGATGTGGGCATATCCTTCAAGGGGTCGTCTTTCAACTCCCTCCAGTAGGATTTGAACCAGTGTGACTGTCAGCCAGGGATTCAGAGAGAATAAGGCACCCCCACAGGTGCCCAGATGCCAGCCCCTAGGGAGGGGCCCCTGCCGACCCCAGGTGGAGCTTAAGACACACAAAGCCCAATTCCTCAAGTTGCTTGGTCCCCTGGGGACAGTGTAACCTGAGGCTTCTAAGTGTGAGGGACAGGGATCCTAGGTGGCCCTCGCCCCTCGAGTATGGCTTCCTCAACACCACCGACCCCGCCGGCCCTGGGCAAATCCCCTCTTCCCCACCACACACGCTACACCCCACCTTCTCCTATAGGACATCCCCACAAGTGTGGATTTGCTTTTGTGACCAGTGAGTTGTGTCTGTCTCCCCACCACATGTGAGATGGGAGGGCAGGGTCCCTGCCTAGATTTGCTGGACATCCACCCCTTCCCCGGGGAGTATTTTTTATAACAACTTTACTGAGATATAACACACATGTCATACGATTCACTTATTTTGAGTGTACAGTTCGGTGGTATTTAGTATATTCACATGATCACGGAACCGTTTTCACAGTCAATTCTAGAACATGTTCATCGCCCCCAAAAAATCAGCCCTGTATCTTAGCAGTCACCCTGCCATTTTCCCCCACCCTCCACCCTAACTCAGGCGAACCACTAATCTGCTTTTTACCTTTATGGGCTTGCCTATTTTTGGGCATTTCGCATAAATGAAATTTTACAATGTGTGGCCTTCACTGTCTGGCGTCTCTCCCTTGGCATACGTGTTGACAAGATTCACCCATGTTGCAGCATGTAACAAGGTTTCATTTCTTTTCAAGGCTAAATAGTATTCCAGGATATGGATGTGCCACATTTGTTTTTCCCTTCATAAGCTGAGAGCCACTTTTTGCTTATTATGAATAATGCTATGCACATTTGCATATAAGATTTTGTGTGGACATACCTTCTCATTTCTCTTGGGTGTGTGACTAGGAGCAGAATGGCTAGGACACGGGAATTCCATGTGGAAACTTTTGAGGCCCCCCAGGGATTAAAGAAAGACTAGATGCCCCTCACCAAGCCCCATGACCTTGGCCTGGTGGCTTGACCTTCCCAAACCTCAGTTTCCTGTCTTGTAGAGTGGGAATTGACTCACCCAATAAGTATTTATTGAGCACCTACTATGGGCTGGGCCCTGCTCTAGGTACCGGGATCACAGCAGACAAATTCCTGCACTCAGAGACTCTCAGCGGAGAGATCTGGAGAATAAATAGACAACAAACTAAATATAGTGAGTCCGATGAGACTTGCAACTGAGAAAATAAGGCGAAGAAGGAAAAAGAGTGTGTGTGGAGGGTGCAGGAAGGGGGCAAGGTGATATCACAGGGTTAATGGGGCTTCCAAGAAGGCCTCACTGAGGGGGTGACAGGAGAGGTAAGGGAGTAAGGCTGGTAGAGATGGAGAGGTTTGGGGGCTTCGGGGTTGGGTACATTGCAATCATCCCTACTTTCAGGATCTTTTGTCAGAATCAAATGTAGCCATGCTGATTATTGGTATCCTCACCATCCTGGGCATCCGTTCTTGTGAAGGGAGCCCAAAACCAGCACTTAAAATTCATTAGAAACCCAGAGCGATGAACACACAGGACACGATGAGCCACCCTGCCTTGGAGAGATCTGGGAGGCCCCCGGGGAGAAGGTGGCATTCAACCAGGGCTTGAAAAACGAGGAAGGACTGGCTGACTCTCCAGCATCCATCCATCAGGGGCTCTCCGGTTGGCCTCTGCACCCTCTGAAAACAGCATCTGTGTGCTGGAAGCCAGGAAGCAGGTGAGCTTTCTGAAGCCAGGCTGCCTTCCAGGAGGAGGAGTGCCCGCAGCTTGGGTGACTGGAGAGCAGCTCGGGTTCTTATGTGGAACGGCAGGCACTTCCCTCCTCCCCGCCCCCCCCCCCCCCCCCATCCACAACAGAAGCCTTTGTTTCTTTCACAGAGGCGGTCCTTTCCAGACCACTCCCCTTGCCCTCCTCCCCAGTCTGATTCTGGAGACAGGTAAGAGGCCAACGTGGCAAATGACTGTTACTGCCAAGCCAGCCTTGGGGGAACACCCCTATCTTGGATGCTGGCCCTCCTTTGTCTTGAATCAATAGTTGATTCATTAGTCAGTTTGTTCAACAAACATTTCCTGCTCATCTCTACCGTGCGGGGCTCTGTCCTGGGCGCTGAGGACAGGAGATGATTCAGATACCATTCCTGCCGTCTCCTAAGCCCCAGACTGGAGAGGAAAGCTAACGTGAATAAACAAGTGTTGCTAGCACTCCAGTGGCTTCACTGGGTGCAGAGCAGAAATAGCGCAAGGTCACAGGAGCCAAACACAGGACTGGTTGCTGCCCTGTGGCCCGGTGCAAAATGAAAATGCATTCCCTTGTTCAAAAATGACTAGGGTTTTCAAAATGGCAAACCAGGCGTGGGGGCCTTCTAAGTGTGGGGCCCCGTGTGACCACATAGGTCACGTGCTCACAAAGCCACGCAGCCCTATCCTGGAGAAGCACTCAGTCTTATGTAAGATCTGGACAGGCGAGTTCTCCTCTGCCTTCATCATCTGTAAAGTGGGTTTGTACCTGCCTCTTAGGTTGTGTTGTTATAGCATTAAATGAATCACATTTATATACTAGCATATAGTAGATCAGCAGCAAATAATAGCTATTATTATCCCAATAGGTTCCAAAAAGGAAAGAAGGGCCTGGTGTGGGGGGAGCGGTCCTAAGAGTCGCTTCATTCAAAGTGGTGTTGAGTCAGCCGAGCCCCGAAATACAGATACAGTGGAACTCTGGATTGCGAGTAACTAGTTCTGCGTGTATTCCACAAGGTGAGCAAAATGTCGAATAAATTTTCACTTGATAAAGGAGCGATGTCTTAGAGGAACCATCCAGGGCATCTCAGATGGCAAGAAGAGACAACTAAGAATGATCCAGAACCAAGCCGAGAGATGGTTTACAAAGTAACTGACGTGTGTATCAGTCTGCTCCAGCTTCTGTAACAAAATACCAGACGGGGGCACGGAAACAACAGAAATTAATTTTCCCGCAGGTCTGGTAGCTGGAAGTCCTGGATCAAGGTCTGGGTTCCCCTGAGGTCTCTCTTCTCGGCTTGCAGGTGGCCACCAAAAGGATCCAGGCAGGCCACCCCAAAATGACATATTGATTACCTTGAATTGAAGCTACTTAAAACAACCCGTGGTACAAAGTCACTCGGACCCTCCTCTGTCCCCCTGGGAGCGGGATGTGACTCTCCCACAGGAGAAACACCCTCCCTGTACTAAGAAGTAAAAAGACATCCTTCTCACCAGAATGAGGGACTTGAAAGTTGAGAAAGCTGGGGCACCTGGGTGGCTCAGTCCGTTAGTGTCCGACTTTGGCTCAGGTCATGATCTCACGGTTTGTGGGTTCAGGTTCCGCGTCGGGCTCTGTGCTGACAGCTCAGAGCCTGGATCCTGCTTCGGATTCTGTCTCCCTCTCTCTGCCCCTCCCCCACTAGCACATGCACACACACAGTCTCTCAAAAAGAAACATTAAAAAAAAAAAAAATCGAGAAAGCTGTAGAAACAACCCTACTGGTTTTTTTCTAATCTATCGGCCTAAATTCTGCTTAGAATCCCTTACTAATTAAAGCTTCCAAGCACCAGTTTCCTTTATCTCGTCAATTCCTCACAAATTTATTGTCTCTTTGCTAAAATGTATAAAAACTGCCTGTGTTGGTCATTTCTTTGGGTCTCGGTTTCATTGCTGGGCCTCCGTGCACACGTGATAAAACTTTGGCTTTCCCTCCCGTTAATTTGTCTCAGATCGATTTAATTCCTAAGCCAGCTAGAAGAATCCAGGGAGAACGAGTAAGATTTCTCCCTCCCGTATGACCGGCGTAGCGGGCAGGATCCTTTCACTCACTGGACGCCGCTCACCCAGACACAGCCCGGAGGTCCCAGGACATCTGACATCCAGCCAGCAGAAGGGGAGATTTCTTACCATGTCGGCCTCCCAGAATCTCTGTCTGCGGGGTCCAGTGCAGCAAGAGTAGGGAGAATTGTTTTTTTCTGTCTCTGAATTTAGATTAGCAGGATGAAATCTTGTGGAACTCGATGGGGCTTAGCGACCCTTGGTAAAAATTTGGTAGAGTACCCTTCGGTTACTAATCCTCCCGGAGATGGTCTTTGCCTTCCTTTGTCTGCCTCTGGTGTCCTCTGTCCTAGAAAGGAATCACCGCAGAGCAGAACGCAGGCACAGACCCCATAACCTCCCAGCCCGCTAAGTGCAGATCTGCATCTGTTTGACAAACTCTGCTGTGGCTTCCCTCTGTGAAAACTGGATGAGGTTTCCCCTTTGGTCGTGTTCTGTGTCCTAAGAGCTTGGCTTTGTGACCAGCGAGAACATTCTCTCTGGTCTCTGCCATCCAGAGGGTGTACTTACTTAAGTTTGTCCCGAGAGGTCCCAGTCCATAAAGGCCTTTGTCATCTCAACCCTCACTGATCGTTAGCGTTAGAAAGTCTCATTCTGGTAGCACCAGCCTGGTGTCGCAGACCAGCGGGTCTGTGACTGGAGGTGTCTCACGCTTTCATGGGAGATTGGAGGTCCCTTTTTCCCTACGCCTCTCTTACCATGTATGCAACAGAGGTCTTCGCTTTCTTAGGCTATTCTTGGGGGTCAGTGTTGGATCATGGGGCTACATCGTCTATGCCCTCTCCAGGGACCCCTCTTGTATCCATGGTAAAGGTTTATTCTAAGCCTGGAGAGTTGCCTCCACATCTTTCCATGAAGAGACTTACCGGGTTCAGTTGCTATTGGCATAAATATTCTAACATGATCCCACTCATCACCGGCCAGACGATGGGTCTTTTGAACTACAAAAACGTCCATATTTGAAAAAATTGTAGAGCGCTCTTGTTACAAGTAGTTGCCTTATTGGTATTTATGGGAAGATCAAATTGAAAGGAAAACACACACACACACACAAAGTATAACGGCTGGCCTTAGGAAATCCCTTAATAAAATGAAAGAACAGAAGTCACAAGAAAAAGCAAAAGACAAATCCAACATAAACCCCCTTCTTATATCTCCCTTTGTTCCCAACCCCCTATGCCTGGCCCTCCAGAAAATCTTTTGACTTCTGGATCTCTGGGCCCCTTGTCTAGACCTCCCCTTTCAAACCCAACCTCAGCTCCTCAGTCAGTTTCCTTAAATCCTAAAACCCCAACCTCTCCAAAGAACCCTCAGAGAACCAGCTGCCTATTGTCATTTCATTTTCCTTACTAGCTTTACAGAGAGCACCTCAGCCGGATCTCCAGGCACAGGGAATGCAGGTTTCTTGGGTAAATGCTGAATGTCAGGAAGTGAATCTAGTTAAGAGCACCCAGGAGGGACAGTAAAGCTCCTTTTGTGCTGCCTTTTCCTTCCTCCTGTTCTCTGGGGCTCTGTACTCAAGCTCTGCCAGTTTCAGACACTCCCATGCAGTGTCCTTCACAGATATATCCTGGATGCTGGCTGCAAAGAGTTCATGTACTCTGGACAGCAGTAGACTCTTTACTTCTTCCCCCACCCCCCTTTTTATTTTTAAGTAGGCTCCGTGCCCAACATGGGGCTTGAACTCACGACCGACCCTGAGCACAAGAGCCATACATTTCTACCAGCTGGGCCAGCCAGGGACCCTTTAAGTTATAAAAACCCTTTCATCTCCTGTCTCAGAGGATCCTACCAAATTTAGAGAGGAAGTCGAAAGATTAGTAGCTATTCACAGCCCCACTCACAGAGAGCTTGTGTGGCTACCGAGGGGTAACCTTCCAGCCTGTGATTATATGATGGCTGTTGGGCAGGCCAGACGGTCCCTGGAGAGACACCCCTCTCAGGAGAATCATGGCCAGAGCGGCTCCCGGGCGTCCTATGACTGACAAGGAGGTGGCTCAGCTAGAGGCTGGTATTTCAGGGTTAACAGGGGTGCTAGAGGAGGGCTTTCCTCCAAAAGTTAACTGGTCTAAGGCTGAAATACGTACTCAGAGAGAAGAGGAACACCCGAAAGCCTTTGTTGAATGGTTTACACAAACTTTTCTAAGTCACACTGCATTAAATCCGGAACCCCCAGAGCACAGAAATCTCCTCACCTCTGCTTGAGCAGGAAATTTCCTCCCTGGTATGAAGAACAAATCCACAATCATGTGATGGGCTGGACAGGGCAACCACCAAGGGTAATAATGGAGGCAGCTTCCCAGTCCCTTGCAAATGGCTTTACTAAGAGCAACAATTCTCACTTTGTGTCTTGAATCTTTGCAAAGGCGAGAGCGTAACTCTGAGAATAACTTGAAGCCCACTCAGACATCTCCCTCTTTGCCTCCAGACGAGTGCTGATATTACAAAAACAAACAAACAAACAAACAAACAAACCCCCAGGACATTGGAAGAGAAATTGTCTTGTACTTAAGAAAAAGGAAGGTTTAAAAAGCAATCCCCCAAACCCCAACCTCCCCTCTCCCACAATGATAGGGTCAGTCACTCTTCAGCCGCATGGAGCCTACCACAAAACTTAAATAGAGGATCCGAAAGAGGGTTTCGCAGCTGACATGGGTGTGACTTTGTCTACCGCTGGTTTGGAGCATTTGTCTCCACTGGCCACTTCTGATTCCTCTGAGCCTTCAGAGTCTCCGGGCAACTGGTGCCACAGCCCAGATCTCAGGCCAGCCCAGCATCACTCCGGTCGCCCCCAGTGCCTTCCCAGAGTGCAGCTGTTTCCCTGCAAACCTTCTCAGTGGAGATTTGCTGTGTAAATGTAATGCCACGATAAATCACAGTGAGAAGGCCCTTTTTGTTTTCTTTACCATCACACCAAGCCCCTGCGTTTCTTATTTTCTTTACCAGAAACTCATTCTGTTCTAAAGTCCTCCGAAGAAGATAAGTCTTTCTCTCTTTTTTTTAAAGTCTATTTATTTATTTATTTGAGAGAGCAGAGAGGTAGAGACAGGGAGAGTGGGAGGGAGAGAGGGAGGGAGGAAGAGAATCCCAAGCAGGCTCCGTGCTGTCAGTGCAGAGACCCATGTGGAGCTAGATCTCACTGAACCGAACCGTGAGGTCATGACCCGAACCGAAATCAAGAGTCAGACGCTTAACTAACTGAGCCACCCAGGCGGCGCTGGGACATCTTCTAAAGACTTATCTTCTGGAGCGCCTGGGTGGCTCCATCAGTAGAGTCTGCAACCCAGTCTCCGGGTCAAGAGTTGGGCGTAGGGCTTACTCAAGTAAAAAGAAAGTGAAAAGGTGTCCTAATCAGTCTTTGGGTCACACATGCAAATGAAGTTGGGTTGTTACAAAGGAGGAACATGTGTGCATCTCTTGGAAGAGAAACTGTTTCCATTACTGCCTCAATCCTCTCTCTCCAAAGACACGGAGCAAGGAATTGAGCCAATAAGAGACTTTCTCCTCCAACGGGGTGTCTTCGTCTTTACTATCCTACCCTGTAACACCCCAGTCTTGCCAGTAAAGAAACAAGGGAAAACTGACTTGGAGGGAGATAAGTTTGTTGATTCCTACAGGACCTGAGGGCCATAAGCTCTTTTGTAATTCCTTGGCAGCCTGTGGTCCCCAGGGCAGCTGACACTCCTACGTTATTCCTGGCCAAGCACCTGGTTCGCGGTAACTGACTTCTCCTTGGCTTTCTTTTCAACCCCACTGTACCCTGACTCACAAGTTTCTTTTTTGCACTTACATTTGGAGGGAGGCAATTAACCCGGACTCGCATACCCCAAGGATATCGTGAGTCTGTGAGTCTGGAGTCCCCCTCAGTGCTTTCCCAAGTCCTGAAAGCCATCGAGATTCCATAACCTTTACCCAAGTTCCCACACTGATGCAATATGTTCATGACCTTTCACTCTGTGATTAAACTAAGCAGGGAGCCCTTCTAGATTCTTCCTTTGTCTTGCTGGCACCAGCTGAGGAGGCCATAAAGCCTCTAGCTCTAAACTCCAATGGACGCAAACAACTATTAATCGACTTGGGACACACGCTGTCTCAGGGTATTCCAAAGCTCACTCCAAAACGCCTTGAGTTAATTCTGTCCCCCCCGCCCCACCCCAAAACGAGAAAGCACTTAAGGAAATTTTTAGGGGCCACTGGCTGCTGGAACTAATGGATTCTTAATTTTGCAGTTTTTGCTGAACCTTTGTTTTCTGTTCTCCCTGATATCAACTTGGAGTCTGGACTTCAGAGGCATGAATCTCCTTTGAAGCCTTAAAATTAGCTCTGTCTACACCCCTGGCTCTTGGCTTAACCTAATTTTGACAAGCCCTTTCATCTATATTGCCCTGAAAATAATGGGGCTGCTGTGGGCATTCTAGAACGACCTGTACAGATACCGTCGATAGCATATTTCTCATGCCAGTTAGGCCCTATGGCATCAGACATGCCCCCATGCTACGTGCAGTGGCCCCAGCTGCCGCCTTGATTGACAAAGCCAGTACTCTTGCATAAGGATCCACCATTCACCTGTATGTTCCCCATGTGGGGGGCTCTCTTACAAGTTCATAGGACACAGCACCCCTCTACATGGCAACAGACCACTTACAAACTCTTGACTAACCCTTCCATCATCTTCCATCAAGGTAACCTTTCAATCCAGCTGCCTTACTTCCTCTCCTGATGCTAGAGAGCCCTGCTCTATTCCCCATGATTGCCTCACAACTACAGATCATGGTCTCAAAACCAGAAGAGGACCTGTCAGACATCCCTCCAGATAATCCAGACATACTTCTATCTCATGGCTGTTGTAAGTGAAATTTGCAGGGAAACTATGGTTATGCCGTAGTTTCCCCGCATGAAACACGGGAGGCACATTCTTTGCCCACCATAAACTCATCCCAAATGGCTGAACTCAGAGCTCTTACTAGAGCCTGCACATTGGTGGAAGAAGAAACTGACATTTACACAGACCCCAAATATGCTTTTGGAGTCGGCCATGCTATTGGCAAATTTGGAAATCCCGGGGATTCTTTTTTTGTTTATTTTGAGAGAGAGAGAGAGAGAGAGAGAGAGAGAAAGGATGAGCAGCGAGAAGGGGCAGAGGAAGACAGAGAATCCCAAAAAAGCTCTGTGCTGTCAGTGCAGAGCCCAACACAGGGCTTGATCTCATGAACCATGAGATCATGACCTGAACTGAACTGAAATTAAGAGTTGAACGCTTAACCAACTGAGCCACCCAGGCGCCCCAATCCTGGGGATTCTTAACTTCTACAGGCACTCCCATTGCTAACAGGCATATAACTGCTGATCTACCACAAGCTATTCACCTTCTTCTGAAATCGCCATTGTTCACGGCTCAACTTGTACCAAGAAAACTGACACAGCTACTAAGTATGCAGCCAAAACTGACCCGCTTAGCCTTTTTCCGCCCAATTTTTAACTCTACCTTTCGCCCTGAGTGATATTATTCATTAGTGGGCAAATGCCCCACAATCTGAGGACACTTGGACACAAAAGGGTGTCAAACAATTATCAGATGGATTATACACTGGGCCAAAAAGACTCCCTGGCCTCTTTTCTTGTACCTTTTGGCTTGTACTTACCTCCCACCAAAAGGGACGTATGTGCAAACATGGGATAATTAAGGAACTAAAAAGACAATTGGTTTTGCCCTGGCATCCACAAAATTTCTGGCCAAATTATTTCCCAGTGCACTACTTGTAAACCTCACCAGATTTCTGGAAGAAATCAGTCTATCCTTTTTGTCCCACACTGCCTTTTTTGGCACTTCCAATGGATTTTTTAGATTGGCTCTCAACCTTGGGCTATTCTCATTGTTTGGCTATTGTTTGCATGGTTAGTGGATAGAGGGAATGCTCTCCAACTAGACATGCTGATGCCACTAGAGTGGTAAAGAAATTAATAACTGAGATTACTCCTCTTTTTGGCATCTCTTTATGGATTGAGTCAGACCAAGGAACTCACTTTAGCAGAGAGATAAACCACCCGTTTGCAAAAAATTGGGGTGTACTCGTTAAAACTTCATCCTCAATCACCAAGATAAATACAACCTAAAAATCTAGACATAAAAAGGAACGTAGGAAAGACCTGTCAAAAAACTGGACTTAAATGGCCAGAACCATTGCCCTTGGCCCTTACTAAGATCTTGGATTCCCCAAAGAGGAGATATGGTTTGACTTTTTTTTTTTTTTAATACTCATGCTTCTATTTCCTTAATGTTTATTTATTTTGGGGAGGGGGAGCAGAGAGAGAGGGAGACAGAGGATTCAAAGCAGGCTCTGCGCTGTCAGCATGGAGCCCAACGCAGGGCTCGAACCCACGCACCGTGGGACCATGACCTGAGCCGAAGTTGGACCCTTAACCGACTGAGCCACCCAGGCACCCCATGGCTTGACTCCTTCTGAAACAATGCTCGGTCTTCCAACACCTGTGGGCATCTGTAAACCTTTCATTCGTGGATTAAGTGAACAATCTGATACCATGACTATGTACAAGAATTAACTGCTATACTTACGGCGTATCACCAACAGGCAAAGAGACATGGTTTCCATCACCTGATGATCCTTACCACCCCTTTTGACCAGGGACCAGGTTTCCATCAAGGTCTCTAGAAGAAACCACGCACTGCCATCTCGCTGGGAAGGGCCCTGTGAGGTGCTACTGGCCACCTACACTGCCATCAAAAGACGAGAAAAATCCTCCTGGATTCGTGCAAGCCGCGCCAAAATGGACCCACATCATCCCTCTCAAGACGACTGGGAGATTACTCTTACGGGTGGCCTGAAAACAAAGATTTCCAGGGCCAAGTCCCAGGCCCCAGAAGCAGACCACACCACTGCGTGGACAGCTCTTCTCCAGAGCACAGATCAAGAAGCTTCTCCTTTACTTACTCTTCTCGTTTTTTTAAGACTCCATGACACTGAAAACAAAGAACAAGCAAAAACAAAACTTTCTTTTGAATACTTTTTCACATTTTAAGTCACTTAATAGAAGGTTGACTGCAGAGTGCTGGTCTCCATCTACCCTACTTCCCTCTGTAAGTGTCCACTATGGGCTCTTTTCCAACCTGTGTCTCGCTCTTTATTGACCCTCTGTTTTTCAGCAGGTCGGGCACAAACCAAACACCCCCATATGCCCATTTACCAAACCTGGCCACATTAACTAATCGGTCTGAGTGCTGACTGTGTCAACATTCAGATACTGCAAAGAACCTGGTCTTCGTTCACACTGATGTGACACCTGGTGCACTGAGCACAGAAGATGGGCGGTCCACAGCTATGGTATCCACAGCCGGGAGAATGCCACTCTGCCTTTTCCCTGGTGAGTTACTCGGGCCCCAGAAAATCTCTACGGAAGCTCCAGGATTGTCTCTTGTCAGGGTAGAAACAATAGCTGAACATTTTTCCCTCTGCAGTGAAAATAGACCTGCCACCTGACTTCTTCTGGGAGATATACCAGAACGGCACTGCAGTCAAACCCTGTGGGTTGATGCTGACAATGGCATCTTCAAACTTAGCAAGGAGATTAAAAATAACTAGCACAGACATTTGCCAAATCACCAAATGTTTTTGAAGATCAGCCCTGTGTGGCATGGGGTATCACAACTGTTCCCCTTGTGAGATTGCCCAATACCACAAACTATATTTGGGAGGATCGAAACTCTGGACACACTTGGTTGGATGATAAACTAAGCTTTACTGCTGCCAGAGCCAACTATGGGCCTCCTACATCAGCTATTTCCCAACCTGCTCTGCTCTCAGAGACTGACAGCACCACATGAAAAACGGAGGTGGGGGCACCTGGGTGGCTCAGTAGGTTGAGCACCCCACTTTGGCTCGGGTCATGATCTCGAGGTTCGTGAGTTCAAGCCCCGTGTCAGGCTCTGTGCTGACAGCTCAGAGCCTGGAGCCTGCTTCCCATTCTGTGTCTCCCTCTCTCTCTGCCCCTCCCCTACTTGTGCTCTGCCTCTCTCTCTCTCTCTCTCTCTCTCTCTCAAAAATAAATAAACATTTTTTAAAAAGAAGGAAAAGAAAAGGCAATCCTAAATCTCTCTATGGTAATGGAACAAGAGTTCAACGCCACTGTGCAAACTTTGACACTACTCCAGTCAGAAGCTAACAGCTTAGCCTCTATGATTCTCCAAGACAGCCGTGTCCTAGATACGCCGACTGCCCAGCAGGGAGGAGCCTGTGCAATCATCGGCGGACAAGGTTGCTTCCTTGTAAACCAAGCAGGACAAGTAACATGGAACTTAAATCTGTTAAAAGGGAGAATTAATATTTCTCAGCAGATCAATGAAGCACGGACATGACATGGGACCCATCTGCTTCCGGGGTATGGGACTGGCTTAGAGGGATGTGCGGAAATGGGCTCCAATTTGTTCCCCTCTGTTGGTTCCTCCTCTTTCTCTGTTGTTACTTCCCTTTGCAGATCTCTTACCACTCATTCACTAGCTCAGCTTCTCCCTCCCCAGTCATCGGCTCAGCTTTTCATGTGTGAGGTCCCACAGGCAGTTACAGAGGAGCAAACTGTAGGGCCCCCCGCAGGCCACCCCCAAAATGGACCACCATGCTGTCTTTGCTATGTTCCATTGAAGCTACTTGGGAAACAACCAGGGGTACCAAGACACGCAGACCCTCCTCCGTCTTCCTGAGAGCAGGACACAAATCTCCCACGTGAAAAACACCTTCTCTGTACTACGTAAAAAGACATGCCTTTCACCAGAGTTAGGGGACTTTAAAGTCGAGAAAGCTGTAGAAACAAACCCTGCTGGGTTTTGGTGTGTGTGTGTGTGTGTGTGTGTGTGTGTGTGTGTTTTCCTAATCTACTGTCGCAGCCTAAATTCTGCTCAGAATTCCTTACTAATTACAGCTCCCAAACACCTGCTTTCCTTTATCCTGTCAGTTCCTCACAAATTTATTGTTTCATTGTCTAGAATGTATAAAAACCGCCTACCTTGGTCATTGGGTCTCAATTTCATTATCAGGCTTCTGTGTGTGTGTAATAAGACTTTGGTTTTCTCTCCTGTTAATCTGTCTCCTATCAGTGTAATGCCTAAACCAGCTAGAAGAATCCTGAGGAGGAAGAAGAAATTTCTCCCTCCCCCACACCACCTACTCCCTGTGTCCTCACATGGTCTTTCCCTTCTGCACATATATCCACAGGGTCTCTTTGTGTGTCCAAATTTCCTCTTCTTGTAACACGAGTCAGATTGGATTAGGACCACCCTAAAGCCTCATTTTAATTTAATTACCTCTTTAAAGGTCCTATCTCCAAATATAATTGCACTCTGTGGTACTGATAATAGGGCTCCAACATATGAATTTAGACGGAACGTAGTCCAGCCCATCACAACCTGTGCTTTTCCAAAATGCCAAGGTCATGAAAGACAAAGAAAGGTAGAAGACCAGAATGTAGAAGTTAAAAGAGGCTTGACAAC
The DNA here is from genome assembly GCF_027475565.1 of Acinonyx jubatus. Classification (NCBI taxonomy): domain Eukaryota; kingdom Metazoa; phylum Chordata; class Mammalia; order Carnivora; family Felidae; genus Acinonyx; species Acinonyx jubatus. The sequence continues at coordinate 9,250,283 of NC_069381.1, read as the reverse complement.
TAAGTTCCACGTGTTCCCTTGGCCTGGTTCCCGGACTAGGAGAAAAAAAAAAAAATGCTTTTCTTTTGTTATAAAGGATTTTAGTGACATAATTGGCAAAATCTGAATAAGGCTGATAGATTATTACATAACAGCATTGTATCAATGTCAACTTCCTGATCTCGACTTAAAAAGTACTATAGTTATGGGGCCCCTGGGTGGCTCAGTAGGTTAAGCATCTGACTTCGGCTCAGGGCATGATGTCACCATCTGTGAGTTCAAGCCCCGTGTTGGGCTCTGTGCTGACAGCTCAGAGCCCTGAGCCTGCTTCGGATTCTGTGTCTCCCTCTCTCTGCCCCTCTCCCATTTACACTCTGTCTCTCTCTCTCCCCTTCAAAAGTAAATAAACATTAAAAAAATCTTAATAATTCCGTTAAAGAAAACATTATCACATGAGTGACGAAAACCCAGGAATTCTTGGCCCCATTATTGCGACTTTTCTGTAAGTCTTTTCAGACCTACAGTTTACAAACTTTTAAACCCTGAGCTACGAAAACCTAGGCAGTAGGTAGGTACCTGTGCGGGGGCAGTATGTTGGGGGAAGTGCAGGAAGGGAAGGACACCTATGGAGTGTCAGGTGCCACTCTAGGTGAGGCGGCCACCCTCACCCATAGCAGCAGCCTCAGAGAGCCCAGTCCCCACAGGGAGGCAGTGGGGTGGGGGAGGTGGGCGGTTCCTGCTGGATTTACAAACCGGTGGTTTTCCCTGGGTCCCAAACTTCAGGGCTAGCCTCAGCCCCTTCCGGCCCCACACACGTTCAGCACCCAAGTAAGACGGAATAAAGACCCAACGTGATCTGGACAAAGTGTTTTTATAAACTCATGAAAAGAGCCCTTATTAGAAAAGGGCTTAGGTAGGAGGCAGGCCTGGGGGTTGTGACATGTCTGATCACTTCTGCAGGCTCCTGGCAAGCCGTGATCATTAGCAGATTTGGTTCTGGGTAGGCTCAGTGTCAGCTCCACATGACGGGATTTTATGGGATTTATGTACAGAACTTTCCTACAAAGCAAGGTATTACAGGACGGATAGGCAGTTCCGAGAAGCAAAGGTTCTGACTCCCCTGTCTTATTTGTTAGCGGATTTTGTGAAGAGGCCCGCGGTCAGGGGCCCTGTGGCCTCACACCAGAACTCCTGTATCCTGCTGACTTTAAAACAAGCATACTTGCCCAAAAAGATCATCAAGTGGATTTTCCTTCACATAAACTCATTATAGAACGTTAGGAATATGTAAAAAGACATAAAAAGGAGATGGAAACCACATGTACTCGTATCATCCAGAGGCAGCAGCTGTTAACCTTTTCGATGTGTTCCCTCTGTCCCTCTGTGTGTGGATGTGTGTGCACACCTGAACGGGTGTGTGCGCGTGTGTGAGTGTGTGTGTGTGTGTGTGTGTGTGTGTGTGTGTGGAGAGAGAGACAGGGAAAGACAAAGGTCCAGAGCAGGGAGAGAGAGAAGCAGAGAGAATGGGCTCTGAAGTAAAACCGAGTTAAATTTGAATTCCATACCTGCCACTCACTGGCTCCGGGACCTTGACCAAGCGGCTTGACCCTCATTTCCACAGATGTAAATGGGGAACATAGATCCTTCCTCAAAGGAGCCTTTGGATTAAATGAGATTAAGTGCAACGAATAGGAGGCATTTCGTCTACTGCCCGACACCCAGTAAATCCCGACCAAATGGTTAACTAAATAAATATGAACATGTACTTTAGGCTTTTTCTTTCCCAAAGTGGGATCATGCTGCTGATACAAATTTGTGTCCCAACACTTTAAAGGTGTTACTGCCATAACTGTGGGAAAACAGGCTTCTCTTCCCAGAGAGCTTGAAAAAAAAAGTATAAAATTCCCAATTATGTCCTGCTTATTAGACTAAATTTTTTTTAACGTTTACTTATTTTTGAGACAGAGAGAGACAGAGCATGAACAGGGAAGGGTCAGAGAGAGAGGGAGACACAGAATCTGAAGCAGGCTCCAGGCTCCAAGCTGTCAGCACAGAGCCCGATACGGGGCTGGAACTCACAGACCGTGAGATCATGGCCTGTGCTGAAGTCGGACACTTAACCGACTGAGCCACCCAGGCGCCCCTAGACTAAATTTTAAACGAGGGAGTATATTGCCAATATTGTACATGTGACTGGGGAGTGGGCGGATTCGTAACTGCCCACGCAACTGTTCCACTTAACTACGAACGCTTCAACAAGCGCCTGACTGGGCTACAGATTCACCGAAGCCCAGAAGATCTGATTATCCCGCCTGTGTTTCAGCAACACCACTCAAAACCGCACAATCTGGACCAGCTGCTCCTCTTACGTGGGCCTCAGTTTCCTCATCTGTTAAATGGGGATGACAACCGTACCCCATCAGCTGGTGGCTTATGATGGCGAAGTGAGGTAATCCACATGAAGCATGGGGACCTGGGGTCTGGTAAGTGCTCGGGGAAAAGTAAAATAATAACGATAATTATTAAGTTTCTGACATTTAAGAGACATAATTTTTACGTTATGAATATATGCACTTCCGTTTGTCTATTTCTCTAGTCTTTCTTTAGGGTTATTTTTTAATTCATTTTGAGAGAGAGAGAGAGAGGGAGGGAGGGGCAGAGAGCGAGGGAGAGAGAATCCCAAGCAGGCTCCACCACACCAGTGCAGAGCCCGATGCGGGCCTCAAAACCAAGAACCATGAATGAGATCATGACTTGAACCAAAGTCAAGAGTCAGACGCTTAACCGCCTGAGCCACCCAGGCGCCCCTCTCTACTCGTTTTTATAAACTGGTAAGAGCAAACTCCAAAACGACCCTGAAATCATTGCCCCAACAAGGGCTTTTCAACAGTGGAACCAGAGCTGCCAGAACGGAGCCCTGTGTCCCCGTCCTCTGAGAGACAGCAAGCCAGACGTGGCAGGAGGCAGGTGCCTGGGGCATCTGGGACGTCCATGCAAAGCCAAGGGGTCTGTCTCCTGAAGGCAGGGACCGGGCTGTCTTTGTCATCAATTAATTAAAGACAGCTCTCATAATAAATGGCAGAGGGGCACCTGGGTGGCTCAGCCGGTTAAGCATCCAACTCTTGGTTTCAGCTCAGCTCAAGATCTCACAGTTTATGAGTTTGAGCCCTGTGTCAGGCTCTGTGTTCTGTCTCTGCCTCTGCCTCCACCCCTTCTCCCCTCTCTTTCTCAAAATGAATAAACATTTTTTAAAAGACCTAAGCCGAAGTTGGACACTGAGGCCTCTGAGCCACCCAGGTGCCCCTGGTTCTTACATTAAAGAGTATTCAGGGGCGCCGGGGTGGCTCAGTTGGTTCAGTGTCTGACTTGGGCTCAGGTCATGATCTCACGGGTGGTGAGTTTGAGCCCCAAGTCGGGGTCTGTACTGACAGCTCAGAGCCTAGAGTCTGCTTGGGATTCTATGTCTCCCTCTCTCTCTCTACCTCTCCCCTACTCACACTCTGTCTCTCAAAAATAAGTAAAAACGTTTAAAAAAAGTAATCAGAAGAATGATACTTCACGACCTGCGAATTATACGAAACTCAAATTGCAGCGTCCATAAATAAAGTTTTATTGGCACACGGCCACGATCATCAGAGGGCACATCTATAGCTCTTGACATATTATCTATTCACATGTTGCCTATTTACATATTGCTCATTTACATCTTGTCCATTTACATGTCTATTACTACAACAGCAGGGTCAAGTTGTTGCAACAGAGACCTGTATGGTCCACAGAGCCCTCCCTCTACGGAAAAGGTTTGCTGACTCCTGGCCCCGGGTAAGGATTGAGCACTCCTATGGCACCAGCTCTGGGCCCACTCTAGTGCCAGGGAAGGCTTTTTATACCCTACTGCTCAGGGATCCCCCCTCCCGCCACCCCCTCCAGGCCCTCTTGACCACCCCCCTGGCGAGTGCCCCTCTCGCTCAGACTCTCAGATTCTTCACCCACTCCACCCCGCCCCAGTGAGTTCCTTGAGGACATGTAGCCAGAAGAAAGGAAAAGAACACCCACCGAGCATCTTTTCCCGTCAGATGCCAAGCCCTTCAAAGACATCATCTCTGTAGGTGGTAGAATTTCCACTTTAGGGATGAGAACACAAAGGCTCAGAAAGGCAAATCGCTTGCCCAAACTCACACAGCTACGAAGTGGCAGAGCTTGGATCCCAAGCCGGCGTGCCAGCCCCACAGCCATCCTCACACCTTACACTCCACGCCCTGAGTTAGGATTGTGTGACCGGCCTGGAGGCAGGTGACAACCACTGGGTGCCCTCCTGGCTTCGGCCCAAGATTTCTCAGGTTTCACCCCCACCCCACCCCACCCCACCCCGTCTGTGTTCCTGCCACGTTCCCGGCCTTGGCTGCGGCCTGCGTCTCCACCCAGTCCCAGCAGCCAGAATAAACACAGCCTGCCCCAGCGTCCACTCGCATGGAGCCCACAGAACCCACCAGGAAAGCCTGCCTGGGCGAGCAGATCCCGGCCCTGGGAAGGAGGAGTTCCATGGAAAATACTCACCTGTGGGGGACGGGTTTTCACGGATGAAAGAAACCATTCTATCCGTTTTGGGTTTTTGGTTTTGATTTTTTTATATATATGTACCCAGTCCCATTGGCTAGGCCTCACCAAGGAAAAAATGGGCCCTCCTGGTAAATGTTCGGTGTTAGAAGTGGGCGGGGGTTGGGGGGGGTGGGTATTAGTTTTTTTTAACGTCTCCAGCCTTTGCAGACCAAGTGTCCCCCTCCCCACAGGGAGTTTACTGAAAGCTGTTTTCTCCTGTTTCCTTTGGCTGGACAAGTACCCCTGGTCCGCACCCCCTCACACGGCTCACGTCCTCCCACGTGGCCGTCTCCACAAAGATGCCCCCCACACACAATTTAGCCCCTCTTACACTGCTTGGGACACTGGTTTCCACTAGACCACAAGGTTCTCCAAATCCAACCCCCTCATTCAACACTGCCAGCTTGTTCTGCTCAGGGCAAAGTCGCCAATGGTCAGATAAAGCTGTGTGTGTGTGTGTGTGTGTGTGTGTGTGTGTGTGTGTGTGTGTGTCGAGTTATCGCTGTTAAAATCCCACTCAAAAGGAGTGTCCCTTGGAGGAGGAAGGGACCTCCAGGGAGGCCCCCGAGCTGGGCGTTCCCAGGAGAGAGCTTGCTGGTGTCACTACTTGCCCGTCTCTCCCCTGCCCATCCCACACGGCCTCCCCCCGCTGCTGTCTCCGCACCTGCTCCTGGTTCCTGTGGGCTGTTCTGGACCCAGAAGCCGGGGCTTCTCCCCTCTGCTCCTGTCACACCGGCTTGAGGGTCACCACCTCGCACTTCTCAAACTTCAATGTTCACAAAAAGCACCTGGGGACTACTCTAAATAAAACGCAGAATCTGATTCAGGAGGTCCAGGGTGAGGCCTGGGACTCTGCATTTCTCACACGTCCGGGTGATGCTGACGCTGCTGGTCCAAGACCACACTGCGCGTTGGAGACCCCAGGGGAGCTAACCCCAGCCACCCACCCCCTCTCCCCACCCTCCCCTCTGGCTGCCCCAGCCCACCAAGCACCCTCCTGCCTGGGTACTTCCTGTTCCTCCCCTGCAGTTCCGTGATCTCACACCCCAATCCACTCAGGTCTCTGCCTCAGTGTCGCCTCAGCAGGGCCTTCCCTGGCCAGCCCCCATGAACAACTGCTCAACCTACCGCCATCACTCGGACCCCTGCCCACTCTCACCTCTCTGTCCCCTACCCTGTGTATATTCTTCCTGGCACACTTCACCTCCTAGCAATGCCAGAATGCCCGCCCCGTGGGGGCAGGGACCTTCACGTCCTTACTGCTGTCTCTCCAACATCTAGAACCGGGCCTGGCACACAGTAACTGCTCAATAAATAGCTGGTGAGTGAGTGAGTGAGTGAATGAATGAATGAATGAATGGAGAGACATTTGAAATATTTCACTAACTTTCCTCCCGAGGCTTCGTGTCAGTGACTCGATTTCTTTACTGGGGGAGAGAAGGTACAACTTCGCTTAGAAATCACACAAGTTAAAAAATGACCATTTTCAGGGTGCCTGGGTGGCTCAGTCGGTTGAGCGTCCGAATTCCCCTCAGGTCATGATCTCACGAGCCCCACATCAGGCTCTCTGCTGTCACACAGAGCTCGCTTCGGATCTTCTGTCTCCACCTCTCTCTGTCCCTCCCCTGCTCACTCTCTCTCCCTCTCTCAAAAATAAATCAACATGTCTTTTTTTTTTAAGTACCGGTTTCAAGATGGTGATAACAGAACACTGACCTCACTGGGGGCCCAGTGCCACTGCATGGGTCACATACCCACCAAGGCAGTCCAGCCTCTACCCCTGAGAAGCTCCCAGTCTGGTGTGAGAGTCCTGGTGTGTGGAACCAGGTACAGTGTAGGAGGGAGGGAAACACGGGGGTCCAGCCTTGGCTTAAGGCAAGGACACTGGGGACTCGGGGGGCAGCTAGGAAGAGTTTCCTGGAAAAAAAAAATAGCACATGAGTTAAAGGAAACATTGCCAGATAAATAGGTAGGTTAGTTGGCCAGAGAGAAAAGGTCTTGGAGAAAGAGTGTTGGCAGCTATGGGGATGGAAGGTAACAGGGTGAAATGAGGGAGTGCCCAGCCTGGCGAGATGTTCCAGAAGCCCTGCTCTGGAACCCCACAAAATGTTTCTCTGCATGTGGCCAGGCTGACTCCTTAGCAAGATTAAAAGGCCCTGACAAGCAGGGACCGTGCCATGAAAACAAGAGCAGGCACTCACTGAGCTCCTGGTGGGGGATTTTAGGAGGATCTAATTCTATCCTCATTATTACCCACCCTTGACAAATGAGGAAGCTCGAGATGGGGGCGCTGGTGGAGCTGGGACTTGAACCCAAGCTGCTCCTCTCTGACGCACCCCCCCTGCCTCCCGTCCCATCAGCGGCAGCCCAGGTAGGGGACTCCGTGACGGTTGGCTGGCTGGTGGATGGACTGAATAGGTGAGTGAAAGCACTTCCGTCCCTCTGGCTTCCGTTTTCTCCCCCCATTAGGTATCTCGAGCTGACAAGAATGATCAACCCAGAACAGCCCATGGGTGAGGGCTTCACACCATGATACAGCCTAAGTACCGAGGAGGGAAGGGCTTGCACGGCGGTGGAAGAGGTGGGGAGACCTTCATGCAGGGGCTGTAAGTACCAAAGGGGCCACGGAGAGATAGCCCTGGAAGGTTCTCAACCATTGGGTGCCCAACAATCTCCTGCCTGGCCTGCATGCACACTCGTGGGCCCTGACTCTACTAGTCTAGGCTGGAAGCCCAGGAATCTGTATTTTGACCAGCACCCCAGGGAGTCCTACACGTTCTGAGAGACATCCCTGGATAAAGTAGACAGAGCTTAGAGCATTTGACCAGGGTTCAAGTCCCATCTCCATCTCCTAGCTGTGGGATCTTGGGTGACTTTCTTAACTTCTCTGAGTCTCGTAAATAAAAGGCAAGGCTTGATGCCCATTTATTTATTTTTCCAGTTTCTCAGTTGAGGTGGTGCTAAGGAAAGTGCCATGAACATTCATGTGCTTGGCACTGGGGATGCCAATAAGTAAAAAAGAGGGGACTCAGTGGGCAGTGAGGCGGGGGGAGATGGTTACAGCCTCGTGGCCTATCCAGGGCCAGCAAGTTCCCCTGCTGATCTCAGGGGAGGCTCTCCTGGGGGCCCACCTCTAACCCTGACACGGGCTGGCTCTGAACTAGGAGGCGGGTCCCAAACTGCCCTGCTGGGTCTCTGTACCTCCTGTGCCTGCCCTGTGCCAGGAGAGCTGAGTCATGGAAAAAGTTAGTTCTCCAGGCTACAGCTCACCCCCCACTTCATCCAACCCACAAAGGCTCCTTTCACGTTTTTCTTTTTTTTTTTTTTTTTGGTGGGTGGTGGAGGGGAGGCACTGTGGGGCCCTCTCCCTGGGCTGGGATGTGAAATTTCAAACTTTGCCCTGAAGTTAAATTCCTCACCCCCTGACCCCAAGGAAACTAAGGGAGGAGGGGTACCAAGAGCAAAGGACAAGGGATGGGGGCGACAGGAAGGGGTCCTGCCCATGCATTTCTCACCAAAGCCAAGCCACAGGGACCCTCTGGGCCCACCTGCTGGACTGGACACCCCCCAGCCCAGTGCCCCTTCAACCTCATCCTTCTCAGGACCCGGGGGGGATGCTCTACAGAGGAGGTGACAACACCTCTATGGGGGAGCTGATGACAGAAGAAACCTGAGGCCCACGGGGATGCCAGGCCCACAAAATCCACATCCTGAAGGGGAAACAAGCAGAAAAAAGCTGTCTGCTTCCCGGCCATAAGCCAACCCCCAGCACCTTTTAGGATCGTCTGACTTGTTCCTTTTCATTCTGATTTCATCCCAAAGCTGACTGCTGGGAAAGAAAAGGGCACCATCCCATGTGGCCTTCATAAGTCACTGGGATTTGCTGTGCCTGTTTCCTCCCGCGTCAAATGGGTGTGAGGACACCCACCTCTGCGGACCGGCTCCTTTCTTAAATGAGAGTATGTGTTGAGGGACCTGATACCCCGAAGGTCAACGTGAGTCCTCAACCCCCTGTCTGCCCACTGCCTGCCTTCCATCCCAAGGACACACCCAGGGGAAATGTAGGCAGAACCCAGTGGTACCCCAGCTGGCCTGGCGTCGGAAGGGGGCAGGTCACATGTGGGGGACCAGGGGATATAGGTGAACATGCCACGGTGTTTATGAATTGCTTAACATCTCTGTGCCTCAGTTTCCTCCTCCATAAAGCAGCAGGCACGTGGGGAGGTGGGGCTATGATCTTCGCAGGCCCTTTTAGGCTCGGGGTGTTGCCCCGGGGTGTAGGAGAAAGGTCTGGAAGAAAAAGGATAGCTGGGGAGTGAGCAGAAACACGGGAGGCCTTGGCTGGGGCAGCTTGGAGGTGCAGTGTCGCAGGCAGGCCACTAGGCGGTTCCGAGGATAAGGGATGATAACAGGCGGAGCACGGGGAGGGGGGTGGGGTTCCAGCTCCAGACTTTCCCAGGGGCTGATTGATTAACAGGCCCGCGGACACCAGGCGTGGCGGCGGCTGGAAAGGGCCGGTCTCTTCTCAGGTTGGGATTTCTTTTCCATTTTTACAGACCTCCAAGGTGGGAGGTGTCAGGCACTTCGACAGAGTGCTATCTTTAGCCCCAGTCTGGGAGTGGGAATGAGGGCGACGGCCCGCTCCTTCAGTCACACTTGTGGAGGGTCGAATGGAGGCAGGAGGGAACGTCATCCTCCACCGCTGTCGCCCGCTTGTGCCCGAGTCGGGTGGGGTGGGAGGAGAAATCAGGTCCATGTTGGAATCCCTCCCTCCTGCAGTTTCTGGCCGGGTAACCAGGAAAACGGAGCTACTAATACCCCCGTTGCAAGGTCAATGGGAGGATTAAATGTCAGAATATGAACCCTCAGTGTAGGAGAATTTCTCCTCCAACCCCACTCATCCAAGCCTTTCCTGTTCTTCCAGTGGCTGTCCAGATGAGTTTCCCTACTCCCCGGGAAGGAGGACCGTCACCTGCAGAACCTCTCCCCAGGACTGGAGGGTCTTTGTGGAATCCCCAGCCGCCACCTCCCCGAGTCAGCTTTTCTGAAGGCAGTTCTCTCACCGGATTCGCAGCAGAATTACCAGGTGGAACACAGGGACTCCAGTGCACCCAGCCCTGCTGAATCAGAGCGTCTGGGGGTGAGGCCCAGCTTCCTCGCCTGAACAAGCCTGGCGCTGGGGAACCACTGTCCCAGATTACAGGGTAGTTGCCCGGCTCATCCCCTCCCCTGCTGGCCTGGGACGGTCAGGGGCAGTGGGAGGCAAGTCCCATCAGCACTTTTAACTGGGGCTGCCTTTTCATGACTCACCTCCCAGACTTCCCGCAGCAGACATCTCTAAATAGCAGGCTCCCACCCTCCGGCAGAGGAGGTATTCTCCCTGCGGGGGGGAGGGCAGGAGGTGACAAGGTGGGTGCCAGGCTAGGGCAGCCCAAGGAGACCCATAGACAGAAGACGCTGCCTGCACAGCGCAGGGGGCACCGGTGTAGGACGTCTTGTTTGCAGGCTTTTGTTATTAAAGAAATTGCTGTCACTCAAGGTAATTCTACCCCAGATGAGCAATAAATATGCTCCCAGCTAATCTTACGGGGATTTTATTGGCACCTTGGGGGCAGAGGTTCCTTTACCCTGCTCACCTCCCCCCCCCCCACCCCCCTCCCTACGCCTCTCAAAACAAAACCCTGCTCCCCAGCTGTTTCCCCCCAGCAACAAGAAGGACTCGGGCCGACTAAGAAAGTGTACGCTAAGTGAAGACAGAAGCCGTCTGGGCAAAGGGCGGGAGTGGTTTCCTGGTCCTACCTGGAGGCAGGGGGTGACCAAAGAGCCCGAAATAACCCCTGGTCGACCTGGTTGGATCAAAGCGTGCGCGAGCTCCCCCGGGCCTGCCCCGCGCGCAGGACCCGGCACCTGGCCCGCGGGCGCCCCAGCTCGGGGAGCCCGCGTCCCCGACCGGGAGGAATGTCTCGAGGAGGGAGCCGGTTCGCAGGAGTCGGTTCCAGTGTGTTCGAGTTACTGCCGCGAGCCCTCAGGGACACCGCCGGCAAGTCCCGGCTTGCAGAGAGGGGAGCCTGCCCGGGAGAGCGCGAGTCGGAGCGAGCCCGGGTGCGCGCCCGCGCGCGCGCCCCGCACTGCGCGGGGGGAGGGGAGCCCGCGGCAGCCACTCAGAGGAACGGTAGTGGAGCCTCCGCACAACTTTAACTGTCAATCAGACTTAATGGGGTATTAAAAAATGGGGGGGAAAAAAGGGCAGCCCTCTCGCTCCGCGCCGCTGCTGCCCCGGGAGCGAATGAATAAGGCGGCGCTGACGAGGGCGTCCGATCCACACGCGCTCCGCACCCGGGCCCTCTCCAAGTTGGAAAGGACAAAAAGAAGGCAATAAATGCTAACAGGGGAGAGAAAGGGAGCCGGATCGAGCGGCAACTCCCGGCCTCTGCTGGGAGAGGGAGGGAGAGAGCCGGAGAGAGCGAGCGCGCGCCAGGGCGAGCCATGCACGTAAAGAAACTGACACCGGGACCCCCCACTTCTCCTGCACGTTGCTGGCAATCAGATCGCGTTTAAGCAATTTCCTGAGCCCAAGAATAGCAATGAGTCGGGAGACTTTCGCGGGCTGAAATTGGGAGCTGCAAGCACTCCCCCCCCACCACTTTTTTTTTTTTTTTTTTCCTGGAGAAGGGGTGGGGGGGGCGCTACAATTTGGAAACGGCCTTTTTTTTTTTTTTTTTTTTTTTTTTTTTAAATCTTGCACTTTGAAACCGCGGGACTGTAGCAGGGTGCGTGCGTGTGGTTGGTGCCTTTTTTTTTTCCCCCTTGCCTAAACTCCTCTGTCAGCCTGTAAACATTACCTGAGAATTCCCCAGCCTAAACGGCTGCTGGGGCAAGAAACTTCTTGTTAGAACTTTCCACCTCCGGCTTCCCCTCCAGCCCTCTTACCGTCCCAACCTTCTCAGACGGTTTTTCTCCTCCCGAGGAGGATTTATCTTTTTTTTTTTTCCTCTCTCTCTCTCTCTCTTTTTCTTTTTCTTTTTTTTTTTTTTTTTCTTTTTTTTCTCACCCGGTGCTTTGCTTTTGGGAAGAGGTGATTTCAACAGTGGCCAGGTGGGACGCCTCTCTCCCCCTTTCATTCGGTTTATTTATTATTGTTTGGGGTGTTTTCTTTTTTTAATTCCTGTTTTGCTCGGTCCGGGGAGTTTCGCCCCCCCTGCCTGTCTCCGCGGCGCGGAGGATGGTGTGGAAATGGCTGGGCGCGTTGGTGGTGTTCCCTCTGCAGATGATCTATCTGGTGGCCAAAGCAGCCGTCGGACTGGTGCTGCCCGCCAAGCTTCGGGACCTGTCGCGGGAGAACGTCCTCATCACCGGCGGCGGGAGAGGCATCGGACGCCAGCTCGCTCGCGAGTTCGCAGAACGCGGCGCCAGAAAGGTACCGGGGCACGGCGACTCCAGGGGGTGGGGGCCGAAGGTGCGGGGGACGCCCACCTGCTGCCGCAGCCGGAACCCGCGCTCAGAGGAGTCGCCGGCCACCCTACTTCTCGGCGCCACCCGCGAGTGCTGAGCTAGCCAGTTTCACCTTGTAAATTTTCCCGGGCACCAGACTGTCTTTTCTGGCAGGTCCGGAGCTGGTCCGCTCCTTTGGGATCGGCGGCCGGTTGGCCGTTCGCCGCCACCCCGAAACTTAGGAGACCCACCCATTTCCCACATTCCTCCCTCCCGAAGGAAGGTGTTGTGTTTTCCCCCCTCGCCTTCCCCTCGATGCCGCCACCCTGGTGAGTGCAGGGTGTGTGCGCTCCTGGGTAGAGCTGGGAGCCGCCTGCTAGCTGGCTTCGTATTTTCCTTGGCAACCCGCTTCCCAGCCCCAACCTGGGCGGCTGCAGCTCTGGAGGCACGAAGAGAGGGGATACTTGGTTTGGGTTTGAAAGGGGGGTGGGGAGCGGTCTTGGATGTCTAGCCAGGCCTGACATGCACTCCCACGCCCAGGTATTTGGAAATCTAGAAAGAGGGGGACAAGGGTAATGGCAGCTGATAAAGCGCCCTTGTTCTCACCTTCAACCGTGCCCCCTCCCCCGCCACCCCCCCCCCATGCAGCCCCAGAGGGGATCCCTCCCCGGTAAATGGGGAGGTGGCACTGTGGGGAGGGCCGTCCCCCTCCCCAGGGCTGTCTTTAGCTTTTTGGTGGTTACACCATCTCTTCCTCTGGTTTTCCCAGACCTGGTGCCCGAGAGTGGGGAGGGTGAGCCGGCTGTCACCCAACTCTGACCCAAGCTAGGCTGACTCACCCAGTGACTAGAGCAAAGGAGAGAGAGAGATTGGAGGCTGGCAGGCCAGATTGTCTCAAGCCGGCCCTGTGAGGAGGAAGAGCAAAATCAGGGAATTAGTTTGAAACTTCAACTGTTGAGAGCAAGGGGGGGGGGGGGGGGGGGGAAGGGCCGGCAAAGCCAGCTGATCTGACACGGAGCCACATACCTAGGGGATTAAGTAAATATGTACTGTAGAAAACCAAACCTGCATGTAATTCCAGGTTGCTTTTGTTTTGTTAAATACTGCCCTGAGATTTACAATTCCTCCGGGGTGGCTCAGACTGGGACTGAACTTTGGAGCCTGAACTATCAGCCAAAGCTGATGGCGATTAACTCTTCCCCTGCCGGGCCCGCGTAGGGGAGGGGAGGGCCGTGGTGGCCCAGCTAGCTGGAGTTGGCTGTCCCTGGCTCCTGCTTCTCCTTGGGTGGTTTGGACAGCTGCTTGACCTTGCAGTTGGAAGGGTAGTTCGGAAGTGTTTTTAACCCTTGGACACACTGAAAAAGGAGAAGTAAGAGACTTGTACTCAGCAGTTTCATTGCCTTGGGGTGATGCTGCCTCGAAAGTCTCCCAAAGCTCTTGGTGGAGGGGTGGGGAGGGGCGGAGGGGGGGAATCAGGATGGCAGATGAAGGTGTCCTTGTGGAGATATGTGGGGTCTGGGACAGTCGCGTGTGATTGTCATTCCTTGGATGTCTGCATCCCGCAGAAACTTTCTTCAGAGTCGTCCAGCTGGCCCAAGTCCTGGTCTCTTTTACTGCTTTTGTAACTGGCTGCAGTAGGCTTACGAAGAACTCTTTTTGTCAATCTGGAGAAACTTGACTAGTGTAAACAACCCTAAATTAAAGAAGTATATGGCATGGGAGGGGGAGGCAGTGAAATAGAGCGGAGTGGCACCCCACAAGCTCATGCACTGGGAACCCTGTCCCACCTTACTTGGAATGGACATTCTCTTCCAGGGTATAAACTCAAGGCCAATTAGAAATATGTCTCAAATTGGTATCCTGTCACCAGAAACAGGATCCATGGGGGCCCGTGAAACTTCCAGGGCCGTTCATGCTTAGGTTTAGTCATCAGCCCGGTCAGGACGAACAAGAGTGCTCCCTATAACTAATAACTGTCTGACCAATTACTAGAGATGGTTTTTAACGAGCCCTCCACTTGCCGCCATGGTGGGGAATTTGGAATCTGCCTGGGTCCATCTGGGGCCGGGGAGAGGGCCTTGGGACAATGCTGAGCCCAGGAGTGTGTGCACTGCCTCTGAGAGCCCTTCCAACCGGGATTTGGGTGGGATCGGATCTGGAGGGGGAAGGCCCCCAAAAGAGAAAGAAGGAAGAGCTTCTCCCAACAGTGGCATATCCAGAAGAGAAGTCCGTTTACCTTTGGGAAAGAGCAGCAACCCCCCTCCCCCCCCCTCCCTTTTCTCATAATGATCTTTGGCAATATTTGTGGGCGGAAGTGTGCCTTAGGCTACAAAGGTGACCCAAACGAGGGTTTTTCTTAAAGGGACACGAAGGATCCAGGAGTCAGAAGTTCCCTCACCTGGAAACATCTGTTCTTACCCATGGCATCCTGAGGTTAACCAAGGCAGGGCTGCCCATGGTTAGGGTCTCCAAGTGGGTTATTTCCACTATACTCCTTTTTTAAATTTTCTGTGCTCCCCCGGAATTCCTTCCATGAAAGCATTCACAGAGCTTGGGCGCATCCGGCTAGCTGGTCAGCTGGCACAGCCTCCCAAGTCTTTGACTTTGACAGGGTTTTAGCAGGGGGGCCCTGGGAGGAGGAGAACTGGACTGTTTGTTTGGAAGTGTTTGCAGTGGCTGTTCCAGCTAGATGAAAGCCCTGGGCTGTGATGGTGGGCCCAGGGAGGCAGGGGCAAAAAAATGCGGACGCGGTCCATCCATGAAGGACGGCTAGAGCTGGGAGTCAGGGCCCCACCCCTTTCAATGAGGTACTGTGAGAACTGGCTTGGAGTTGTACTTGCTTGGCTGTTATTGAGTTTACAGCATGTGGGTTGATAGCCTTGTCCCTAAAGCAGCTAGCCAGGAAGTAGCCCTTTATGTGGCTTTGGGAATCCTATTCTCCTTCCCATCCATTCAGCGGTCCCATATCCTTCCCATTCCCGGTGCTGGGCCAGGCCCGGGCCCATCTGTGCCATGATGACTGTCTAGTTCACCGACCCTGCTTGAGGTGTCTGGCAGGTGTTTGGTATAGCTCTAAGCCTGGAGAGGGGGTGGGCCCAGCAAAGATGAATAAAGACCCAGAAACAGTGGCAGGTGTTTAGAGTCAGGGCACAGATCATTTGTTTCTTCTGGCCACCATAACAGATTAGTAGGGCCCCGCTCCCTTTGAGGACTCTAAGGGAGACTCCTTCTTGCCTCTTCCAGCTCTTGTGGCTCCTGGCATTCCTTGGCTTGTGGTGGGATCTGTCCAGTCTCTGCCTCCTCGTGTGGCCTTCCTCTCCGTCCCTGTCTCTACGTCCTCTCCTCTCTTTATAAGGATACCAGTCAATGTGTAATGAAGCCTCAGCCAGGAATGAATGAGCGTGAACTGATTACATGTCCAAAAACCTCATTTCCAAATGAGGTCACATTCAGAGGTTCTAGGGTGCCCATTCATGGGTGGGGGGCGGAGGGGACACTACACAGTGGGAGCCCAGTGGAACTGTTAAGCTATAACAGAGGCTCACAGAAGGGCTTCGGGAAGGAGGTAGCATTTGAGTCAAGAGTTCCAACCTGAAGGGATGTGACAAGGTCACTCCGGGTGCAAGATATCACCTGATCAAAGACTCTGCACCCCATTGGAACTGGGGAAAGGAGGCCAGAGGCAAAGAAAGACAATACTGTGGATTGGGATAGGGAGCTGGGGAGGTAGGTGGGGAGTCATATCTCAGACTCTAAGTCAGGCCAGTACAAATAAAAATAGGAAAGAGGAAGAAGAGTGGAGAGGGGTCCCGACAGGGCTTCCTGTGGGACCCAGAGTCACCAGAACAAAATAGCTAGTAAACAAAATAGCAGTAAACAATGATGGATGGGACGCCCGGGTGGCTCAGTGGGTTAAGCGTCCAACTTTGGCTACGGTCGTGATCTCCCCGGTTCATGAGTTCAGGCCCCACGTTGGGCTCCGCACTCCCACTTGGGAGTCTCTCTCTCCCTCTCTGTCTCTGCCCCTCCCCAACTTGCACACTTGTTCTCTCTCTCTCTCTCTCAAATAAATTAACTTTAAACAATGATGGGTGATGAAGGTCAGTGGCCCTTCCCCCCTCCAACCTCACCTTGAATGCAGACTTTGCCAGAAGTTTCTGGGAAAAGGATCAGGCTCCCATTTGTTGTGTCTTGGAGCAAAAAGGTAGGGCACCTGTCCTACCTGTGGCATTTGGGAAAAGCCATTCAATAGCATCAGGTCCTTGGGTTTCAAACAATGGGCCTTACAATTTGGGCTGTGTCATGAATGGGCAAACACCTCCCTCTTACGGCCCACCCACTTCCCCTGCGGAACAAGACCTCACAACTGGATCCATGCCAGCTGTGGCCTGGCTTACCTGGGCTGGGAGGCCAGAGACTGGGTTCTAGACCCAGCTCTGCTGCAACCCCGGGAAAGGAACTACCTTCTCTGGGCTGCAGCTGACAGGCACACCTATAAAATGAGAGAGGACACAATGACCCCTGAGATCCTGGCACGCCTTGAAAGTCTCATTTTATGGATCAGCCTCCCAGGGAAACAACAGATTGCTAATAAGCTCCCTGCGTTGGGAGGAAGAGATCTCTTCAGAACCCATTTGTCCTTCTCACTGCTGATCTCAGTCTTTCTTGCTACTCATCAGATCCCACAGACTGAAAAAAGAAGCAGCTCAGATTTTAAGTTTTTTAATTTATTTTGAGAGAGAAAGAGAGAGAGAACCAGCAGGGGAGGGGCAGAAGGAGGGGGGGGGTAGGAGGGACAGAGGATCCGAAGTGGGCTCTGTGCTGAGAGCAGAAAGCCCAATGCAGGGTTCCATCTCACAAACCGTGAGATCGTGACCTGAGCTGAAGTTGGATGCTTTACTGACTGAGCCACCCAGGCGCCCTGGAAATTTTAATATTTTCAACCTGTATTTTTCAAGGGATCCAGGGGCCCAAATTTCCCAACTAGCATGTCGAAAGAGAGCTTTCACATTTTTTCTTTTTGAATTTTTTTAAAAATTTATTTATTTTTGAAAGAGAGAGACACAGAGCATGAGCGGGGGAGGGGCAGAGAGAGAGGGAGACACAGAATCGGAAGCAGGCTCCAGGCTCTGAGCTGGCAGCACAGAGTCCGACGCGGGGCTTGAACCCACGAACCGGGAGATCATGACCTGAGCTGAAGTCAGACGCTTAACTGACCGAGCCAACACAGGCGCCCCTAGAACTTTCAGCTTTTATCCTAAAGTCACCAGATTGTCTATTTGGGCTTTAGAGAATGCTCACCAGGTCTAGCGATGCTGAGCCTCGGTCAAGAATCTCACATCCAGTCTACCTAGCCTATCCACTAGTCCTTGCTTCAAGTCCAGGCTCTTATGAGCTTCAAGCTTCTCAGAGCCATGGCTGTGATCCCTGCACAGAGCCCTCTGGGATCTTCATCATTATGGTTACTTTCCCTGCTCCATTTCCAACTTCATCACTGAGATATGACCTCAGCCGTATTTTTTTAAATTTTTTTTTAAAGTTTTTATTTATTTTTGAGACAGAGAGAGGCAGAGCATGAGCAGGGGAAGGGCAGAGAGAGAGAGAGACACACACAGAATCCGAAGCAGGCTCCAGGCTCTGAGCTGTCAGCACAGAGCCCGACGCGGGGCTCGAACTCATGGAGTGTGAGATCATGACCTGAGCTGAAGTCGGACGCTCAATCGACTGAGCCACCCAGGCGCCCCTGACCTCAGCCATATTTATGAGAAGGTAGCCCTTGGCTGTCCTTTCTACCTGGGAAAGCTATCTGATTGTCACAGCCACTGCAACTTGTCCCGGAAGGACCTTGTCCCAACCTGCCACTGCCATCAAAATCCAACAGAGTCCTGGGCATCGGTGCTGGAAGGATTCCAGACCCAATGTATTCTCCTCATTTATCCTTGTGCAAAAGCACCACCCCACCTGGAATGTTCTAAGAGGCTCTCCTTATGGCTGCCTTCAAAAGACACAATCTAAAAATACACTAAGTAGATAAGATATTTGAAAGGAAACATTTGAAACGTATTATTCAGATGAACCATGAAGGTCAGGAAAAGTTAAATCCAAATGAGGAGAGAAGGGACTCTGCTTAGATGCTGGCATCCTCAAATGCCCATGCGACTACTGTGGGACCAGTGCGGGAGGCGTTAGCGCTCCAAAACTGAGTGCTCTGGATTCTTAAAAAGAGAGGGCCAAATACCAGAACAGGTTAGCAAATGAATGGTGGGCGGGAACCCATTCATTCATTCATCCATTCCCTTAGTCATTCACTCAACAAACCTACGCACCTTCGGGGTGCCAGGTATCAGAGGCACTGGGGATATGGTAACGGTAAGGAGCAAAGCAGACAGAAATATCCAGCCATGTAAACAGCCCACAGTTTAGTGAAGGAAACAGACAGATAATAAACAAGAGACATACAATAGAGAGCACATTAGGCCGTAATGGAAACACAGGGCAACACAAATGAGGCAAAGCAGACCAAGAGGACATGGTGGGAGAGGAGAGAATGGCATTCCCGGCAGTGCAGGGGTGGGGAGGAGGGGGGCGGTTAGGGCAGGGGCTTGTGGGGAGCAACAATCTCTAGAAGTGGCTTTGGCTTTGACGCTGAGTGAAGCTGCGAGCAGTTGGAGGGTTTGGGGCACAGAAATGACAGATCTAACCTGAGTCTTAGCAGGATCTCGGGGCTGCCAGAAACCAAGACAAGGGAGGTGTTATCAGGCCAGGGGCAGGGAGCTGTTCGGAGGCCACTGTGCATTTCTGCAGCCCAACCCCCCACCCCCCACCCCCCATGGCCAGAACATGGCACCAGACCTGCTCCGCCCTCTTCTGAGAGCCTCTTTCTCAGGGCGGGACCTCAGCTTTGCAGGTGGGACTGGGAAGATGTTGGCTAGTCCTCCCGATGTCTCTAGAGTCGGATGGAAGCAAACGGGCTGAAAGGGCATCTAGGTGGGCCAGAGCACCCCTAAGTGGAGTGGGTGGGAGTCATCGGGGACCCAGGCCTCAGAGTCTTCTGGGGAGACCTGCTGTCGGCCAGGTCCCGATCTCTTCTCGCTGATACCTCCGGCAAAGAATGCCAGCCAGCTGGAGGGTGGCATGGCTCTGGGTCATTGTGACCGTGGCAGACCGTGTCGCTTGATTCAGCGAGCAGAGGAACCACACAAACAAGGTTCTCTCCCAGTGGCATTCAGGGTCTGGCATGATGACTGTCCCCAGACCGACAAAGCCCCTGATGCTTTGGAAAGATGAGCCCGCTCCGGCAAGATGGCTTGGATGGTCATAAGGATGAACCGCCCCCCCCCCCCCCAAACGAAAACAAAAGCAGATGTTCTGGTGCCCAGGGTGAAGGAGACGCTTTTCCGTTCCACTTTGTCGAAGCACTTCTGGAGCACTGTGGTCAGGATTGGTCAACACTTTGAGAGGGTTCTTGAGCAGTTGGAGAGTGTCCAGGAAGTGGGCTCAGGATGACAGGGACTTAGGCTGGATGGCAAATCCGTGACTCCTTTAGGGGCTGGAGACGGAATCAGCGGCCTTACGATTCGCAGAGGCAAGGGGCCTGGGCCAGGTAGGGCGAAGGGCCGCGCCAGGCTGCAGGGGCGGGGGTTGGGGGGTGCTCCAGGATGTGCACTGGGGTCCCGCACCAGGACCGCCGTCCTGCCCTTTGGAGCCAAGCGGGCTGCTCTGGGAGTGCGTGTGCTGTGGACGCCTGCCACAGGGAGGGAAAGGCTCTGGGCGGCCACCCGGGGCCCCTCCACCCCTCAGGCTCTGAATCATGGTTACTACGGTGAGGACAGTGACCCAGGCAGGGTCAGGGGCCGGGAAGGGGAGAGGATACCAGCATCGATCAACCAACACTTGGAAGAGGAACTCTTCTCGACGTGACCTCACCGGTGTCCTTCAGGGGTCATGTCATTCCTTTGCTTGGGTGTTTCAGGGTGCTGGAGAGAGGAGAAGGGAAGGTGCGGGACAGGCCCCTGTCACATCCTTCACTCTGACCTTCAGTCATGACTCAGACCCTGCGGCTCCCAAACTGGATGCTGAGGGCTTCCTTGGGCTCCTAGTACTCTGCACGACCGCGTGCTATATGCAGCTGTGAGTGAGTAGAGTACGGACGTGACAGGTGCTTTCCCCAGGTGGCTGTCCTGGTCTAGTCTTGGGTGACCGTTCAGTGCTTTCTCACATTCTCTGTCTCGCCCACGTCCCGAGGTGGGTGTGATCGGCGGCCCCCTTCTAAGATCCAGGTGAGGTGAATTGTCCAGGATGCTT
The DNA here is from genome assembly GCF_027475565.1 of Acinonyx jubatus. Lineage (NCBI taxonomy): Eukaryota > Metazoa > Chordata > Mammalia > Carnivora > Felidae > Acinonyx > Acinonyx jubatus. Next base: position 9,229,970 of record NC_069381.1, on the reverse strand, counting down.
GGCCGAAGGCAGACTCTGAACTCAGGATTCCCAGCTTCCAAACTGGGCCCTTGGCCACGAGGACAGATCATCTCAGCCTGGCCCCGCCTACCCCAGTCAGGGTTACAGAAGGGTCAGGAGACAAGCTGTTAAATAATGGGGCCTCGTGCACAGAGGGTTCTGGACAGAGGGTTGATAAGCCGTACCAGAGTCAACAGGACGCAGTCAACAGGATGGGCCAGGATGCATTTCCGTTCCCCTTTACTCAAAACACTTTTAAGCACTAAGTATTTGCATACAATGAATGGGATACTTGCCAAAGGATTAAGGTAGTCCTTGGTTATCAGGGTTTGCTTTAAACAACTGAAAAGCAGGAAAACAACACAGTTTGTGCTTCAAATCTACTTCATTTGGACTTAGTCTGACAAGCAGTGTAACCCCTCCAATATGCCAGGAGCCAGCTTTGCGGGAACAGTGAGTGCAAACAACTTCCAGCTAACCCTGAGCCCCCGCCCCCAGCTCGATCCTCTGAAGGGACCAAGAGCTTTGATAGTACAGAGAAGGGAGCAATCACTGCACATTAAGGGAAATCTTAGAAGACTTCTTGGAGGAGGTGGCAATGTAGAGAGTTGTAGTAAGTCTTCATCCTTTGCTGATTGTAGAACCCTGGGATCTCGTGGTTCGTGGGTTCGAGCCCCACATCAGGCTCTGTGCTGACAGCTCAGAGCCTGGAGCCTGCTTCAGATTCTATGTCTCCCCCTCTCTCTGCCCCTCCCCCACTCACTATCTCTCTCTCTCTCTCTCTCTCTCTCTCTCTCTCTCTCCCTCTCAAAAATAAGTAAACATTAAAAAAAATTTTTCTAATAAATAAACCCTGTTCTAAGAATACACGATACACATTTTTTTTTTTTTTTGAGAGCATGAATATGCACGCACCGGGGAGTGGCAGAGAGAGAGGGAGAGACTCCCAGGCAGGTTCCATGCTGTCAGCACAGAGCCCAGCATAGGGCACCATCTCACAAACCACAAGATCATGACCTGAGCCGAAATCAAGAGTCAGATGCTTAACAGACTGAGCCACCCAGATGCCCCAGGAGAGGGAGATTCTTAAGCAGGCTGCACGCCCAGGGCGGAGCCCGTCTCAGGGCTCGATGTCACAACCGTGAGATCATGACCTGAGCCCAAGTCAAGAGTCGAACACTATGGACTGAGCCACCCAGGCGCCCCACAAGACACATTTTTAAATGTTTATTTATTTGTCTTTGAGAGAGAGAGAGAGCAGGGGAGGGGCAGAAAGAGAGGGAGAACCCCAAGCAGTCTCCACACTGTCATCACAGAGCCCAATGCAGGATTCGATCTCACAAAACATGAGATCAAGAGTAGGGGGACGCTTAGCCGACTGAGCCACCCGGGTGCCCTGCAATACACATTTTGATGCTTTCAAGTGGTCCTTGGATGCCCCCGATGCCTATCCCATCCACCAGGTTAGGAAGCTTGGCACCACGCCTAAGTCCTTCAGGCTTGGATTCCGGTGCAGGATTTGAGCTCATACCACAGGCAGGGGACCCCCTGGTGTCCTGGGACCCAGAAGCCAGAGCCAAGCCCAAGTGGACAGCAGATTTGTGGCCTGGTGGTGCTTAATGCCAACAACAGTCAGTTCAGCACCGGCCACCTGGCCCCAGCCTTTCTGACTCTGTTGGCCATTCCCCTTGCTTTGGTGGATGCAACCTTGAAATCCCTTTTTAGGGGCCTTCCAGGGAAGGTGCCAAAAAAGCGTTTTGATCATGAACAGTGTGACCATTTTGTCCGCATTTGAAATATCCCTCCTGGGGGGTGTTTATAGATAATTGTCTCCTATCGATATGTCTCACTTCTACAGACATCTGGCCCATCTAGGCCCCCACATCCCCCAATACCATTTGAGGTTCTAGGAGCCAGTTTTCAAACTGGGTTCCAGAACATCCGAAGGACTCCAAGAAGGTGGGACCACATGGGAGGTGGGAAAAATAGGGTTCTGAGGGGCCCCCACCGCCACTTAACTAGATTGACTTCACTTCTGTTTAATACCTTTGAATTCCATGTAAAATTTTTGCGTGCATTTTGAAAGAATGCCATTACTTTCAAGAGAAGAAAAAAAACACAGCTTAAAAATAGCTGTTCTAGGAAATGCTCAGGGCACACGCCTCTCCCCAGTTGATCCTTGGATGTGCCAAGCATCATCACACTGGGTCCTCAATCTTTGGCTCTTTCCTGCAAGGCGTAGAAGCATGTGGACTGATGGGTCTTCCTGTGAGCTTGTTCCTTGGCCCTACAGGAGAGGGACCCCCACCCCCCTCGACTCCAGGCATGTGGAACCCCGCGTCCTGCTCAGTCCTCAGCCAGGGCCTCTCCGCCACCCCTAGGGAGTCCGTGAACTAGAAGCCTTCATTTCTCAACCAGGATTGAGGGGGCCTCCCAAGTCCAGCATCCAGCCCTGAAGGACTGGGATTTGACCACCCCAGCCCCAGAGCCAAGGGCTGATCCATGGGTCTCTTGAGGGCTAGAGGCCAGCCCCCTGGCCACAGCACTCATGCAGTTCCTAATCCCATAAAGAGCCACCTGCGGTGTGACCTTAGACAAGTAACTTTATCTCTCCGGGCTTCCGTTCCCCTATCTGAAAAATGAAGGTGTGGAGATTGAGTGAAATAACATATGTAAACCTCCTAGTTCATCATTTGCAAGAAAGGATGGTTCCTTCAAGTCACGGGTAGGAGGGGGGGCGGGGGGGGCAGTGTGGGGGAGAGGGGGAAGGCAATGGGGGAGGGGTGAGGCAGTTGGGGAGCAGGAGTGGTAGAAAGGGGGCCAGCTTGGGGGCAGGGGGGAGGTGGTGGGGGGGGAGAGGGGGGGCAGTGTAAGGGCAGGGGACAGTGGACACACCCCAACCATGATTCTGCACCTTTTGTTTACTGAACCAGGTTGTCTATCTAGCGCAGGAGGTGGGGAGGTGGGGGAGGGGGAGGGGCAAAAGGCAAAGAACATGCTGGCTGAACTTGACCTGGTTCTGAGGTTCCCCAGGAAGGGGGTTATCCCACCCATGCCACAGAAACCCTCGAGCAATTTTAGCTAGAAGACAGTGGGAGGGAATCAGTCTTCCCACAGAGAGAGGGCTCAGAGCCTGGTGTCTTACCATCCACTGAGGCCTCCATCCCTGTTAAGATGGCCGGTAATGACTGTCCCTGTCCTCGTGGGTGCAGGCCTTTCTGTGGGTGAAGAGCAGAGCAGAGGCTGGCCAAGGGCCTGGCCTCTGCTCTGCTCTGCGCCGGGCTGCCCACTCCCCTGAAAACCACCCAGCTTCCCCTCTGTGGGTTTTCATTAGTCATTTTCATCTCAGCATCCAAGTAGCTCAGTTGGTCAGGGTTGGGCTATGGTGAGGCCAAAGTCATAGGTTACCATGGCAACTCGGGGCGCTCTGTGGCTGCTCGTTGCCATGTGTCTGATGCAAAAGACTGTAAGGTCCTCGGGGAGCAGGAGACAAGTCTCCTCGCTCACCAAGTGTCCTAGGCACTTGGCACAGTATCGGGCACACAGTAGGCACTCGATAAATGTTCGCTGCCTGCGCAAATACGTGATCGACCCATCCTGGCTAGTTTAGAGCCTGTGTTCACTGAGTGCCTACTGGGCCTGGGCCCGGGGGCTGGTTCTGAGCACTTTCCATGTAAGTCATTTACTCCCCACAGTGAGGCCTAGCGTTGGTGCCGTTCCAATCCTCTCTCTACTGGCCACGACTCTGGGGGTCAGTAACTTGAGATCTCACATCTAGTAAGTGACCAAGCAGGATTTAAACCCAAGGTGTCCTCTTGAGCCGGTGATTCTGGTACCTCCTCATTAATCATTCTATGGAACAGAACAGGTCACGTTGACAGCCCCCCAGCAGACTCCGTGCGGCCGATGACTTTAACAGCCAGGGAGTCTAAATGCATCAAACAACATTAGCTACATTTCTTCTGATGGTGGGTCTGGAGGTATCCTTCAGACTGGTTTGTCGGCCTCTGTGACCAGAAGGTCCGCGGATGGGACTACCTCTGGGCATGGCTTCAGGGGCTCAAACGCTGGTGTCAGGATTCAGTCTCTCCTTGGGCAGGCCTCCTGCTCACGTGTGCCCCTCGCTGCCTTAAATACCCCAGCTCCCAGTCCACAGGATGGAGTGGTGTCTTCTGCTTAGCAGTTCCAGAAGGATCCAGGACTTGAGTCCCCCGGTCTGTGACCCTGAAGCAGTCGCTAGTGATGGGTTACAGGCCTGTCTCTGAGTCAGGGGTGGACCAGCCCCAGCCAATCACAGTGGTTGAGAGTGGGGAGGTGGGCTTCCGTGGGGGTCTGTGGGAGTGCTGTTACCAGGAGCAAGGGTATTAGGAGCAGGCGTTTAGTCCTCCTTGTAGAAGGACCAGTCCAGGTTTTAGTCATCTCAAGCAGAAACTTCCAGGAGATCCAGGCCCACCTGTTAGCCAGTCTAGTCTAGTCTCCCAAGTCTGGTCCTGCAGACATTATCAGGTCATTTACTGACACTTAGGGGCTAAAAGGACAAAGTGGTCCTTTTAGGCTTGAGCTGAAACCTCCTCGCCCTCGGGGAGTTTGTATCTCAAAGAGGCAAAATGAGCAGCCAGTCAAGGTGGCCTCGCAGGTTGTCAACACTTTCTTCCTGACCTTTTCTAGAAGACTGAAGGCCACTATGATAGGAGAGTAAAGGAAGTCCCTTTGCGGGGTCACTGTTCATCGTGGTGGTTTCCTGAGTGTGAGAAGCCCAGTTCTCCCTCCTTTCTGGCCACAGGCAGGTGAGCAGAAGGGAGCCCATACTGGGTCCTTCCAGGGTGGGAAGAAGGGTCTCTGGGGAACTTCTAGAACTCCCGGGACCAGGGTCCTTTTAGAGCCCAGCCAGCCAGCACAGCATGCTCCGACCCTCTCGGGCCCCACAGCAGGTTATCCTGGGCAGCTGGGGCCAGCGTGACCACAAAGGGCAGGGCGACCTTATGGCAGCTAGCAGTCTTGCCAGACACCCCACGTGACATCAGGCCACCCTTGACTCCCGCGCCTCACGTCCTCACCTCTCACTTGGCACAGAAGGGCTCCCGCCTCACCTCTCCAGGCCACTTCCCTGTGAGCAGGCAGCAGAGTGCAGGGGAATGGGTGGGGGTCCTCCAGCCCGGAGCACAGGGGCCACCCTGCACCCCTCTGAGGGCTCACGCCTCCTTGGCTGGCGGCTCCACTGTCCTGGTTTTGGGGCCACCTCTTGGGCCTCTGTGTTGGGCAGGGTATGTGCGTGTGTTTGCACGCACACACGTGAGCTCCCGCGTGCTGGGCACGCACACCCGCATTGGCTTCTTGGCCCTGTTCCAGGAGCCAGTAGAGAACAGTGGTTCAGATTTTGAGCTCGGAAACCTCAAGCCAAAGTTCTTCCAGTTACTTTGCCGAGTGACCCCGGGCAAGCTGCTAGACCTCTCTGAGCCTCGGTTTCCTCATCTGTAGAAGGAGGACTCAATGAGATAACGTGTAGAAGTCCTGAGCACAAAACAGGCCTTCAGTATGTGTTGGCCCCGGGGGTGCAGCCGAGGATCGTATTTGACTATTCACTCCAACCCGTCTCGTACCCCCTCTACAAAAGCACTTATGACCGGTTTGTTTGAAGCCGGGGAGGGTAGGTTAGATGGGGAGGGGCTGCTGTGCCACCGACAGCCCACACACTTTGGGGCAGACAGACTCGAGTTTCAATCCCAGCTCCTCGGGCCGGAGACCTTGGCCAAGTTCCTCAACCTCTCTGCAGGAGCTTCCGGTGGCTGTGCTAACACACGGCCACGCACTCAGTGGCTTAAAACAGCATACACTTAGGCTCTTAGAGTTCTGGAGGTCGGAAGCCTGGCACAGGTCTCCCCGGGCTAAAGTCAAGGTGTCGGGGCTGCATTCTTTCTGCAGGCTCTAGGGGATCACCCATTTCCCTGCGCTCACAGCTTTTAGAGGCACCTGTGTCCCTTGGCTGGTGGCCCCTTCCTCTGTCTCCAAAGCCAGCGGCTGCCATGCTTCCTCACAACTTCCTCTTACTCCCTTCTTCTGGCCCCACTTGTCAACTTGTAAGGCCCCCTTGCGATTATACAGGGCCCACCTGGATAATCCAGGATAATCTTTCTATTTTAAAGTCAATTGATTAGCAAATTTAATTCCATCTGCAACCCTAATCCCCCTTTCCCTTGCAAGGTAACACCTTCACAAATTCTGGGGATTAGGGCCCCGTGTCCTGGGGAAGCTTTCTCATCTGCAAAGTGACAGTGCTAATCCCAGCCTCCCAGGGCCTTTGGGAGGATTCCAGGAGATGGTCCAGCATGCTGGGCAGGGGCTCAGAAAATGCTGGTTGGATCTGCCCTGAGCACCTGCTGAATACAAAGCTCTGTTTCAGGTGCCATCCAGAGTCACCAAGGATGGAAGATGTCACGGTTCCTACCACAGAGCGGCTGGTATTGTGATGAGGGCAGTAGGACATCCCCAGGGAAGGTTTGTCCTTGGAGAGCAGCATGGAAAAACAGGGACTTTTACTGACCCTGTGCTGGGGGAGCAGCTGCTCCTGGGTCAAACCAGAAGGCTTCCTAATGGGGGCGGATGTGATAGGAGGGAAGGGCACACAGGGGACTCTCCTAGGTCACAGGGCCCAGGTGGACATTACACAGAAAACAACACAAGGCCGCCTGGGTGGCTCAGTCGGTTAAGCCTCCAACTCCTGGTTTGGGCTCAGGTCATGATCTCAGTTTGTGACTTCGAGCCCCACATCGGGCTTCGTACTGGCAGCACAGAGCCTGCTTGGGATTCTCTCTCTCCTCCTCTTTCTGCCCCTCCCCTGCTCTCTCTGTCTCTCTCAAAATAAATAACAACTTTTAAAAAATAATTTAAAAAAAAAGAAAAAAAACACAAGGTTCTGGGTTCCAGCCTCAGTCTAGCTGGGAAAATGGACCAGTGGCCCTCAGTAACATATATGGTGCGATGGGTGCCTGATGAGCAAACCACGATGGGAGTCAGCTATGGGCACAGCGTAGGGCTCCCAACCAGTCTCTGACTTTGCTGTCAATGCAGCTCTTCCTGTGCACTAGGTGACTTACAGGGACCATCTGAGAGGTAGGAACTGTTCCTGTCCTCATTTTTTAAATGAGCAGAATAAGGCTCAGAGACGTTAAATATTTGCCTAACATCACACAGCACGAATAGTCGTGGGATTTGAAGCCAGGCAGTCTGGCTTCTGCAGAAGGAAGGCTGGCAGTGGCTCGGCCTGGGGTCTAAGGCGAGACATCAAGGAGGAGGTGGAGGCCACGGAAAGAAAACATCCCAGGCGAAGGGGAAGTGCGTGTCTGGAAAATGGGAGAGGCGGTTGGGCCGGCTAGAACAGAAGTGTGAGTAGCGTGATGGGAGATGGTAAAGGGCGACACCTCACAGTACTTGGTGGCCACAGACTGGATTGAAAGAGTGCTAGGGAGCCAAAGAGGAGCTTCTACAGGGTGCAGGACCAGACCAGGTTCCTGGAAGGTGAGGGAAGCCTGGTTTTCCAGCAGAATTTTCCTCTTTCTGCAGGGCTGGTGCTGAAGGGAATCCCCTTATGGCCCAGCATCCAGGCCAGGCAAGAACCGTGAAGATTTGCTCCCAGCATCCTTTCGCCTTTGCTGAGCAGGCCGATTCCCACTGCAAAACGTCCCACTGCTTCCCCAAATCCCCCAGCCCTCCAGGCCCAGATCCCCAGCCTGATAGCATGACGCCAGCCAGCCGGAAGGGTCAACTCCATGGCGTTTGACCTTCCTCCTGCAGAGATCAGACCGATTCCTAATTAATGGACTGTAGGATAGATAGTTACCTTGGCACAGCTTGCAAGTAATTTAAAGCTTGTCCTGAGGAGGCCGGGCCATAAATAATGCTTAATTAGCCGGAGGTCTTCCTGGGACACACCAGCTGTGTGTTATTGGGCACACCAGCTCAGGGACCCCCGGATGCCTGGTTGGGATAGGAAGGGGATGCTGAAAGAATCACCCCTCCCCCAGTGAAAAATCAGTCTTGTCTTTCCCAAAACAACAGCTATAGTCTCACCTCCACCAGCAGAAGTGTTACCAGGGTTGGGGTCCCAGCTCAGCTACTCCTGGCCAGGCCCTTGACATTTCTAGGACCTCGGTGCCCCATCTATAAGATGGCCCAATAGCTCAGGTCCATGGCCCCTTGAGGACTTGCTTAAATGTATAGATCAAATTAAGAGGAGGGTGGGGAAAAAGGACTTTGGAGACTTTGGATTTAGGAACTGAGGCTAGGGGATTATAGACCTCACTGAAGCACCTTAGACAAGCTCTTGAATAAATCCTAGAGCACTGGGGACCACTGTGACACGATTGTTTTCACTGCTAAATCTAATACGCTTCTGTACTGACTGCTTTTGGTTTTTTTGCATGTGTAGAGTGGGTGTGTAGGCAACTGTGAATCAGCTAGCTGTCGTCAGCCGTCTGTTGGGATGTGCTGTCCATTCTGCATCGTGCAGTGGGTCTGTTGGGGCCATGTTTCCCGCTGTCCAGGGCAGGAGGGGAAGGCACGTGACCTGGCATTCCGTGCCCCTGGGTATGGCTCTAGAGCCCGGTCCATGTAAAGGCCCCGCCCAGCTTCCTCGTGCGAGGCCTGTGGGCCATACTTCATCCGTCCCAAGATCCCCTTCAAGACACATTATCACCCGTTTCACAGAAGAGGCAAAATGATTTCATTCATTCACTCACATGCTCAGCAGGCACCTGATGACCATGCCACGTGCTGGGAATTCATCCCGAGAGCCTATGCTAGAAAGTGTGTGTTGGGGGGGCAAGAAATAACTTAAAATTTCAGATAGCGGCAAAATGCTGTAAAGACAATAAAACAGGGTGATGGGAGGGAGAGAGATTTAAATATTAACTTCGGTGACAGGGAAGCTGGAATTGGCTCTGGTGTTAGACAGTGCCTCGTTGCATTCCTGGGGTGCTTTTTAAAGATCTGTAGTCATTTCTTCCTTACCCCCCCAGTCGCCACAAGGACTTGAATTAGTGGGGTCCAAAGAGGGGAGTCTGTGGCGGCTCCTTGGGCCCAGGGGACCATTTGCCCATATGTCCCCAAAGCCCTGGCCACTCGCAGGAAATCCAGAAGGCAAGTTTGGTAGGTGGCTGAGGAGAGAGGGCCTGCTTGGGTTCCTTTCCGTGTCTCTAGGTTCTGCATCAGGCCCCGGATCTGAAGGCTTCTAGCCCGCCCCAGGAGCCTGGTGAGGCTTTCGTGCACTTTTGACCTTCCCACAGCGGCACAGGGAGGCCAGTTTTGATTCTTGATTCTTCCCACTTCCCCGGGGGGGGGGGGGGGGAGGGGAGACGGTAATGCCCAGAGATGCCAAGTGACTCATCCAAAAGTCACACAGCAAATCAACTCCAGAGCACAGTGCTGGCCTGCCGGCCCCAGCCAGGCTGCCTGCCATTCCCAAGGGCAGTTCAGACACCTGGGCTGCCAAGGGTGTGCGGGCCAGGGCCGTTCTGGGAGCCGCCTGGAACAAACGGTGGTCCCCTGCCTGGTGGAGGCGGGCAGCCGGCGGGACACGCTGGCATCTGCTCACACCTGGAGGAAGGGCCCCCAGCACCCCAGCACTTCTGCTTCCATGAAGAGGGATGAGCTTCCCAGAAAGCCGAGCTCAAAGGCAGGCACTTCCCCAGTCTGTTGGGCAGAAAGCCCAGAGCTGACCCCAGAGGCTCAGCCCTCGGTTTTGAAAACCCCCTCCCGCCCCGAGAGGCAGGGGATGGGGTCCCCAGCGGAGAGGCTGACCCCAGATGGGTGGACGCCGCCAGCCCCCGGGGACGCTCCGGAGGAGGGAGGCCGCGCTCCAGCTGGGCCCGTGCCTGCCAGGGGGGCGGCGGAGGGTTCACGCTGCGGCCAGCAGACTGGCTGCGTGTTGCAATGTCTGGTGGCGTTTGCAGCATCCTGTCCGTGTGTGCAGCTGGGGTAACCTCAGGCCGGCGCGGAGGAGCGTGTGTGGCGCGCAGGCCTCGCGGCCTGGAGGCTGCTGGCACCTTGCATCTCATTTACAGCTCCGGGTTCAGCCGCGGGCCAGCGGCGCCCGTGACGTCACGCCGTTTGTTTACCGCGGGGAGGAAGCGCGGGCGGTCCCGGCGGCGGCCGGAGGGGCACCCCTTCCAGCCCCCGCGCGCGCCGCGACCCCAGCCCCAGCCTGGCCCTCCTCCCCACCTCCCCTGCCCCCTGCCTCTCTGCGCCCCTCCCCGCACCCCCAACCTCAGCCTGGCCCTCCTCCCCACGTCCCCCGCCCCTTCCCATCCGCACCCCAACCCGTCCCCGGCCGGTCCCTACCTACCCCGCCCCCTCCCCCTGCTCCGCCCCCTCCCCAACCGCGCTCCGGACACCTCCCTGAAGCCCCCCCCCCCCTCACCTCCTGGACCACGGCGCCGCCCCGCCCCCTCCACATCTACCTCCCAGCCCTCTTCCCTACCCTCTCCCTTCCTTTTCCGTCCGCCAAACGGGATCCCAGCCCGATCCCCACCCAGGACTCCAGCCCAGCCCTGCCCTGCCCCACCCCCTCCCGGGACCCCCGCGGGCCCCCACCCTCCGCCCGCCCCTGGCCCGCTTTCAGAAAGACTTCCTGGAGCCTCCTGCCAGACCCGTTGAGGTTTCGCCCGGCGGCTCCTCCTTGCCACCCCCTCACCCCATCATGTGAGCCGCAGACTCGCCTCCCTGCACGGAGCAGGCTGCGGCGGCTCATTTCGCTGTCAGGGGCGGTGTTGGGATGGCCAGCGCTTTGTTATTGGAAACTGGGGTGTTTACCGGCGGCGCGCTAGGTGGGTAGCTGGCCAAGGGCGCGCTAGGTGGGCAGCTGGCCTGCTTGGCCGGCATCCAGGCACCCTCTTCCTGGGGAGGCGGCCCTCGCCACCTGGAACCGTTTCCGCACTCTCCACCACCCCTCCCCCTCGCTTTGCCTAAGCCCAGTGTTCTGGATGCTGAAGGGACCTGGGGATCGAAGTCAGGACCTTTCTCTTCCTTCGAACCTGGGACTTGCCAAAGCCGACCTTCCCTGGAGAGGGAGGCTCAGAGGCTCAGTGCAGGACCACTGTTCTACCATTGTCTCAGACCAAACCCTTTGGGGTCCTCTTGGAACCCCTCTTCCTCTGGCTGCCCAGTCCTGAACCCTCCTCTTCCAGAAACTTCACCCGACTGCCCCATCTGCCTCAAGTGTCACCCGCCTGTAGAGCAGCTCCTGACAGGCCCCCCTGCACCGCCCTGGTTCCCACTCCCATTCCCAACCCCCAAATCCTGCAGTCAGAACCCGTTCCAGAAGCCAAGTCAAAAGTGATCATTTCTGTGGTGACAACCCTCTGAAGGGTTTCCAGTCTCGTTGGGAATGGAATTCCATGCCCCCCCCTGCCCCCGCACTCCTTACAGCTGCAGTGCTCAACTTCGTGTCTGCCACCCGGCCACCCTGCTGTACCCCAACACCCTGAGCTCATTCCCACCCCAGGACCTTTGCACTGGCTGCTCCCTCTGCCTGGAAGGCCCTTGCCCCGGATATCTGCATCCCTCCCTCCTTGACTTCCCTCAAGTTTGCCCAAATGTTATCCTACCAGGGAGGCTTTCCCTGTCCCCCCTTCCACCCGGGGATCATTCCATCCAGCCTCCCCCCTACAAAGCTTCCCTCTCCTTCCATGCACTTTTGGCCACCTTTACATATTGCATTCGTTCCTATGTTCGTTGTTCCCCATCTCCCCTGTACACTCGTGAGAGCAAGTGCCAGGAGAGTGGATAGAACTTTCCTGCTGTATTCCAGAGCTTCCGGCACTGCCTGGCATGCGGTCACCACTCAGTAAGCCCCCTTGAATGTGTGAGCGCGTGAGTGAGCGCGTGAGTGTGTGAGTCAGGACAGGGAGCAGTGAAAGAGCTTGGCTTATGGGGTCTAGGTTGAAGCTGCTTGGAAACTTCTGGTTGCACAGCCTGCATGAATGACTTAGCCTGTCTGAGCTTCATTCACGCACGGCACTCATGGTCCCATTTCTCAGAATGGTGATGCTGGAGATGTGCACCATGCTGGAGAGTGGCCTGTAACCGCTGGCTCTCCTCCCCTTCTTGGCACCTGCATCTCAAGGTCACCTGGTGTTCTCTGCAACGGCCTGGAGGGAGGTCCAGATTCGGGAATGGGGGCAAAGGTCATGAGGTGTCAGCTAGCAATTCTGGCCTGAGTTCTCCCACTCCTGGGTTTTGCCAAGTGTGGTCTACGGGTAGACAGAAGGAGGTGCAGCCCTTGGGCCGGGCTTGTAGGCTGTTAGTGTTTGTGAAAAGAAACGTCAGCCCCTGAGTTTCGGGCTGGAAGTGAGAAGCTGTTCTGCGCTTCCTTAGAGGCAGCCTTTGAGATAGTTTCCCTTTGAGGAGGTTTTCCCAGTGGTCCTGGAACCAAAAAGAGTCACAAGAATCACACCCTGGGATGAGATGGGGACTTAGCCCAGTTGTCCTACTTGGTTTCTGAATAGTTGCTGAAGACATGGCTCTTGGCAGGTGAACGTGTTAGGTGTGTGTGTGTGTGTGCGTGTGTGTGGCGGGGTGGGGGGCGGGGTGCCCCTATCCTCATGGACGTAAGGCTTCCATTGTTGGAGGGAGATGTGTGTCCGAGAAGAGATCTGGAAAGTCAGAAAGCAAAGACGTGCACAAAGATGTCTACGGCGTCTTTGTTCATTGCTGTCAAAACTGGCAACCAAGAGGCCCTCCATTAAGTGAACAGATAAATAAACTGAAACATTCAAGCAATGAGATCCTATTTGGCACTAAGAGGAAATGAGCCATCAAGCCACGAAAACACACGGAGGCACCCTAAATGTATATACTAAGTGCGAGAAACCAGTCTGAAAAGACCATATACTGTGATTCCAACTGTATGGCATTCTGGAAAAGGCATAGGGACCTTACGCGTGTCAGTGTGGGTTCATCAGTTGTAACAAGTGTACCACTCTGATGGGGGACGTTGTAGTCGGGGAGGCTGTGCCTGAGGGGGTGCAGGGGAGATGTAGGGACTCTCTGTACCTTCTGCTCCATCGTGCTGTGAACCTAAAACTGTTTAAAAAAAAAAAAAAGCCTCTAGTGGCCCTATGTTACTTATGGATCAAATACACATTCTTGGTCCCAGAGGTCAAGGGCAGTATGTAACTGGACTCTACCTGAACCTGTCCATGCTGCCACCCTCTCCTGGGGACTCCACTCCACCAGCTCCAAGATGGCCTAGCCTTCTTCCTTCCTTTCTCCTGGACCACACTTACGTGGCTGCCCCCTGGAAGGGCGCTCCCCTCTTTTCTCTGTGTGTCTCCCTTCTGTCTCTTATAAGGACACCTGTCATTGGATTTAGGGTCCACCCTAATCCAGGGTGATCTCATCTCAAGATCCTTAACTCATTACATCTTCAAAGACCCTTTTCCCAAATAAGGTCACACGCATGGGTATCAGGGATTAGGAATTGGACGTAATTTCTTGGGGAGGGTGGGCATGAGTCAAGCTGTTATGCCCCTCTGCGGGCAGTAGTGAGGACCTCACCTACAGTGCCTAGAGCAGGGCCTGGCACACAGCAAGCGCCCGAGAAACGTTAGCAGCGGCAGTGGTGAGTCCCGTTCTCCTTCTTGCCCGCTGGGAGAACCAGGGATGCTCCTGGCACACCCCTTCCCCCAACCCCTCCCCCCCACCGACTGCCCCGGCCACTGTGCTGACCTATGCTCAGGGACAGTGGGTCCTGTCCTCACCTGTTCTCCCACGTCAGCCTCTAAAGGCCGCTGGTAGCCTCGCAAAGTGTTGAGGATCATCACTGTCACCCATGTGGCACATAGTTGGTCAGCAGGGCCATGTGCTACACGGTCACAGGGCAGCGGCTTCCCGGGAGGTGGACACCTTGCCGTCCAGCCCTCGTCATGTGGTGTACACTCGGTGACAGCTGTGCAGTGCATACATGTGGCCCTTTATGGGGTCACTTGGCTCTTCGCTCTGCAGGTGAAGTTCGGCGGCCGAGTGCACAGGATTGGGCATCAGACCCAGCAGGTTGGAGTTCCGGCTCTACCGTTACGAGCTGAGTCATTTCAGGCATATCACACAGCCCCTCCGTGCCTCAGTTTCCTCATTTTTGGATTGGGCCTGGGGCCCCCCTCCCTAGGGCTGCCAGAGGGCTGGGTGGGGACCTACAGCAGGTGTCCGCATGATGCTCGCGATTCTCTCCGTGGCTCCCACGGGCCAGTTCCAGGCGGACCTCGGCGGGAGGAAGTCTGTCCGGCTCCAGGCTGTGGTCAGGGACTCGTGGGAGGAGGACACTGCTGCCTGATCTAATCTGAGGAGCTTCCTAACAGTCCACTCCAACAGCTGAGCCGGCGGTAGCCAGAACATTCTGGGCAGGCCCAAACAGGGAGCGAAGCCAGCGCGAGCCTGCCCTGCCTGTCACTCGGGCAGCTCGGCAGCACGGGGACAGGAAGGGGGAACCGCCTCCGGCCTGAGCCCCCAGCAAGGAGGCCCAGTGCCTTTGCCCCCTCTGACCCGCTGGGGTCACACATCAGCGGGGGGGACACAGACAGCGAACCGGAGGCTATGCAAAGGGCAGGGTGCAAACGGGTGCATGTTGAGGGCAGAAACGGGGCTCTTGGGGAAGGGGGGGAGGTGGGAAGATTAGAAAATCTGAAATGTCTCGAGGGAGTATCCCATCACTGTCATGGATTCTGAAGGGTTGTCTTTGAAAGACAAGGTGGGCTGCTTGCCTGTTGGGGGTGACCGCCCAGCGCTCCCAATGGGTGAGAGCTGGAGGCAGCTGGTTGGGGTTCATTCCTAGAAAAAAAAAAAGCTTCCGTTCCAGAGAAGAAAGGGCTAAGGATCCAGAGCGGTAGTATTCAAACTTCGTTTTATTTTTTTAGCAACGGAATCTGTATAGAAATGGCTGTTCTAGAAGACGAATAAAAGTGACAGTGCTCTGAATGCCCTGGGTGGAGGGGAGCGGGGACCCCGTCTACCAAGCCTCCCACCCCTCAGCAGCCCTGGAGGCTCCTCGCTAGATTCCCCCAGGGTTCCCGGAGCTCAGCGGGAACACCTGTCTCGGGAAATCCTTGGACGGTTTTGACACTGGTCTCCACCTTCGTGGGCCCAGGACTGTGGACAAAGGAGGGTCTTGTAAGTCGAGTGGAAGGATGGAAATGGAGAGGTCTCTAAGATTCTGCAGTTGAGGCTGTGTCTAGAAGCAAGGCAATGAAGCCCCGGTCTTCCAGGCATCTGCCACCCCGGTGACCCCAGTTTTATGGGGGGAGAGTGGGATCTTCTGCGAGCAGAGATCTATTTATGTTCCTGAGTTAATAATAAGAATAATAATAATAGCGAGCGTTTGTCATGTCCTTTCTTCATCTTCCCAACCACCCTTTGAAATTCATAACCTTAATTTATAGAGAGGTTCAGTGGGTGTCTAAGTTCGTGTAACTTCTGAGGGGTAGATCAGAGAACTGAGCCCAGCAGTCTCTGGCTCCTGAGCCTGTGTTCTCAGCCACTCTTCTCAAAAGATAGGGGGTCTCTTTTTGGAAACAGGCAGGACTGTGAAAGGGAAGAGAGCTTAAAATTTAACTTCCGCTGGACAGCACGTGTCCGTGCTCCCAGCGTCACCAACCCGCACCCCTTTCGGGCCACACGAAGCTCTGAGAATGGATTTTTATGAACGTCCTCCCGCTGGAGGTGCTAAGAGTGGAGGAGAGCTGTGCACCCTCAAAACCGTGACCCTCCCACCCACCCCCCTTCCCTGCCATGGTCTGGGGTCTCTGGTGGGTATTTTCTTCCTTCTGGGAAACCAACTCAGCATCGCCTCGCTCCAAGACATGGGACCCGTGAGACATGAGCTGTTCTGCCAAAGACCTTCCGAGGGACTTAGATCTTTCCGGGGCCGCCGATTATAAACAGATGCTCCTCCTGGGATCCGCCCGGAGACCACCCAGCTCACGTCACTGGGGAGGGGGACTGTGCTCTCTGCAGCTGAACTCCAGCAATGAATGCCAAGTGCAGGCCTGCATGCAAGCATCTCTGGGCAAAGAAGGCAAGGCTGGGTGGAGAAGAGTCACTCACTGTTCTCTGGCCAGCAGATTTTTTCTAGAGACCTCCCTGGGCCAATGTCATGTGACAGTGTTAGTTGGCTTTTACTCTTGCTGGGTGCTGAGGTTACCAGATGGATAGAATGGATGGGATTCCCCAGAGGACCTTGCAAGCTTGCGGGGGAGGCAGGGGTGTTCACGCACAAAGATCAGTGTTGGCAGTTGGGCGTGGGAGGCTTGGGTCACACTGCACCGCACCAGTGGTGTGACCCTGGACGAGTCATTTTACCTGTCTGAGCCTCACCTGCAGAATGGACAGAGTAACCATACCCACTCATGGAATTGTAAGGATGAAAGGAGAAAACACACGGAGGGTACCCAGCCTATGGAAAGTGCTCACTAGGTACTGGCTGTTGTGTCATGATGTTGTTATTGTGGATTATTGTGTGTTATTGAAGGATAGAAGGAGCAGCCAGAGAAGCTTCACAACCAAGGGGGCATTCAAGCAGGGTTCTGCAGGAGGAATAGGAGTCCACAAGTAGGCTTGGCATTTAAAGCAAAGGAGAACAGCGTGCTGGGCACTAGGTAGGGTCACAGGGAACTCGGAATGAATGACGTTTATCCAGGAGACAAGATGTAGATGGGAAATGGCGAGGACAGCACACTGGGGTCCAAGTTCAGCATGTGATGCGTGAGTGTCAACCTGTAACCGTGAGCTTCCTCGCTCATCCTCACGATGGGGAGAGAGAGCCAAACAGACAGCCACCTCGTGCTGGGTGGGAGCCCCGAAGGGGCAGAGCCAGGGACCTGGGGAGCAGGGAGGGCTTGGACCCGCGGACCTCCGACCTCTGGCCTCATAGTCTCCTCAGCTGTGAGAAGTGGGTAACGGTGGCCTTCAACTCTGGGGCTTCTCGGGCTCAAGCTGGCTGGACCTGCGGTGAGGGCAGCTTTGAGGGAGAGAAGGGCAGGGACCCTGGGCCGGACAGGGCGGCCGTGGCCCGAGAGGGGCCGGATGTCTTGGTCCCCTTCCCTCCATGCAGCCTGAAGGACAGGAGCTAACCGTTGGCGCCAGGGAGGCTGGGAGGCCGCCAGTGTGGAGTCACCCTGAACCCTCATTTTATCAACCAGGCCTAAGAGTGAATCCCGGGCCCGCTGGCCCTCACCAGCTGCTCCCTGTCCTGGGAGTTTATTCAGAGGAGGCCGGCTGGGGTTCCACAGGCTCATCAATCTGCCCCCTCCTCTCCTGTTCACCCCACGCCCCTCTCAGACCCCTGCCTCCTGCCTGCCTGTCCTCTCCTCCGTTCTGACACCGGGTGGGACTCTTGTCCTGTCAGCTGTCTGGAGTCACCCCCAGCTGACTCCGGGCAGGGACCGTGTGGGCAGACCTGCTGGGCTGAATCTGCCGGTTTCCTGGTCAGCAACTCTGGGTCCCCAGAGGGGTCCAGGCAGGGCACTGGAGAAGGAGAAGCCAGCAAGGCACAGGTGAAGCCCTCCCATCCCCAGAGGACCCGCCCGTGGCCACCAGTGAAGCACCCATGCATGGCCCTGAGCCTCTTTTTCCATCTGAGAGTAACCCCTTGCCCCCTTCAAGGGTCTCAACCTCAGATTTGACTCTTCACATCACAGCACAGCCCCAGGGTGGTTTTGAGGCACTGGGGAAATCTGGGTCTCACTGAATCTTGGTCCAAGCAGACTCTGTGTTGAGGGTTCTAGGACCTTCGTGGCTCCATCAGGGAGGATGGGGTGGTCTCAGCCTTCATACCTCCTCCCTGCCCGTCCCACCTGTGGCAGGTGAACTGTCATTCATTCACCCAGCAAACAGCATGTGCCGTGCTGGGCCCTAGAATGTGAAAATGAACAAGCCAGGATTGAGGGCCCTCAGGGGGCTCCCAGCCCAGTGGGGTTGGGGGGGGGGGCGGGGTGGGCAGCAAGCAGCCCTGTCATTGTGCCCAGGGAGAGCTGGAGGCTCTGAGCACAGAGCATGAGGAAGCCAGCTCACCAGGGCATCCTCAACAGACCCCGAAAAGGAAATGGCCCCGCCTGGATGTATCCCCTGCCCACGGGAAATGAGTGGACACAGCGTTCCCTTTGCCCCCTTTCCCCCAGTCCCTGTTTCCCTCTTCAGGGCTTTCTTCCAGCCACATGGACAGTCCTGGCCTCCCTGGTTTCCTGATGGCTGGTTTCCTGGGCAGACCGGAGGCGGGGTTAGACCCAACCCTCCTTGCCCTACCTGAGAACTGGGGGAGGGGGGGTCAGGAAGAGTTAGTTAATCCGACCAGGAGTCCCTGGTGCCCCTTCTGCTGGAACCCCATGCACACCTGTGTGTGCTGAGAAGCAACCCAAGGTTCCCAGAATACAGGCCTCCTGTGTGTACTACTGCCCCAGACCCTCTGAGGGGTTCGCTTGTGCTCCTAGGACCCCTGCACCTGCCAACACCCACCCCAGCTTTACACTTCCCTTCTCTTTCCACTTGTCCAGAAATTCTCAGAGTCCTCAGAGGCACTGCCTTCTGCCAGACCCTAGGGAACGGTGCAAACCCCGTGGCCCTGTTCCCCATAGGAGCTGGAGGTGGGATAGGGTTGAGCAGGGACTAGGGGAGGAGAAAAGAGGCCAAAGATCCCCTTCACCTCAGGCTGACATAGTCAGAATTAGATGGAGGGTGGTTGGATGGTGGGAGAGGGTGAGTAGAAGGAAGAAAAGAGAGGTGGATGGATGGATGGATGGATGGAAGGGAAGGAGGGAAGAAGAATGGATTGGGTGGGTGGATGGATGGATGGATGGATGGAAGGGAAGGAGGGAAGAAGAATGGATTGGGTGGGTAGATGGATGGATGGATGGATGGACAGATAGGCAGATGGGGTAACAAGGGAGGATGGAAAGAAACTTGGGTGACAAGGACTACAAGGCAAGGGTGAAGTTTGGTGGAGTGGAGGATGCTTACACCCAATTGCCTTCCCACAAGAGATGGTTTTTTTCTTCTTCCTGAAGTGAATCTCACTGCCTCCCCTGAAGGAACACACTCTAAGTCTGTTTTTAGTTCAATAGACAAGAAAGTGTCCCTTGGAGACTGTCTAATTGCAGTCCGTTTGCCCTTAAAGGACTTTTGTGGTCATGGAGAGCCACTGATGGAATCCTTCCTTGTAAAACACTTCCTGTATTTTAAGACTTAATTATAAGAAATAAAGTGGTTGGACTAGGTGGGGTCTTCAAACTGGCCTTCCCAGGGATGTT
Organism: Acinonyx jubatus; assembly: GCF_027475565.1. Lineage (NCBI taxonomy): Eukaryota > Metazoa > Chordata > Mammalia > Carnivora > Felidae > Acinonyx > Acinonyx jubatus. The sequence goes on along the minus strand of NC_069381.1, from coordinate 9,210,684 downwards.
TCAGGGGTTGAAAAAACAGTTTTATTTTCTTTTTAAAAATATTTCAGGGGCGCCTGGGTGGCTCAGTTGGTTAGGCGTCTGACTCTTGAGTTTGGCTCAGGTCATGACCTCATAGTTTGTGAGATCGAGCCCCATGTTGGGCTCTACGCTGATAGCACAGAGCCCGCTTGGGATTCTCTCTCTCCCTCTGCCCCTCCCCACTCTCTCTCTCTCTTTCTCTCTCTCTCAAAATAAATAAACATTTTTTGTAAATTTTCAAAAGTATCTAAAGCACTAGTAGAAAAAGCAGGTCCGTTGGAGACCACCAGCTCTTTTCGTTTCCTTTCCTAATAAGATAAAGCCCATTGCTTTATTCAGGGGATTTGTACATTCCAGAAAGTTTGGGGGTGGGGGAGCACACCAGGTCTTTTGTGTATCCCTCCAGCTACTCCCTTTGGGACCCTTTCTGCTTAAGTGAAAGTGCTGAGATTTTAAGGTCTACAGTTGATAAAACCGTTCCCACCACCAACTAGTCTGTGTGACTTTTCTCTCTACTGTGTCACAGAGCGGACTGGAGAAATCCATCGGGTTCTGGGCTGGTGTGATTGGAGCCACCTCTGTAGCCTTCACTTGAAAACGCTTGCTTACCCAACACGGCCTTCCTGTTCTCGTTAGTTTCTTCTAGAGGGAAAAATCTGTGGTTGGACCTGGAATGTCTTCCTTGTGAAGAAACCTAGTTTCACAGACTGGGTACCATGTTGGGTTTCATTTTTCAAGGAGGAGTTTCATTGACAATTTTAGAAGGAAGAAATGAAAATAGAAACCCATTAGACTAATCCCTGGGAAAACCCCATCTCTTCCTTTTTCCAATGCCTTCCAGCCCCTGCCTCTATTGCCCTGTGCTGCCAGAGCTGAATTTTATTAAGGTTCTTAGTTCCCTTTTACCGACGGGGGCCTCTCTGGACCCAGGGACACATCATGTCATGGGGAGGTGGGTTGTTCTCACTGGGGTCAAGGTTGAGAGTGAACCAGCCTTCTCTTCTGAGCCTTTTATGGCCAGCCATTCATAAGTTTGTCCAACACTGTTAGGAGTACATTCATTGGCCCCACCAGGGTCTCCTCCTAGTGCAACGGGCCCCACATTTATTGCCTGTGGGGACGGCAGCATTTCTTTCTTAGTGGGAGCCTGGGTGCCTCTCTTCGTGCCCTCCTTCCCAGTGGGGCCACAGCTAGGTGGGGAGTCCACTTCACCTCTGTGGGCCTCATGGCCAAGACCTTCCAGTCCATTCTGGAGGCTGGTGCTCATAAACCTGGCTCTAGACCTACTGGGTGGGAAGGCCAGCTTGTTCCTGAGAACATTCTGGAACACCATACAGGAGTGCTGTCACTCCAAACTGTGTAGGGTAACTAGAATCTGTTGGTGGGAGGCGTCCTGTGGAAAGGAATGTGTAAGAAAGACTTGTGTGGGAGCCCGGGTGACTCAGTTGGTTCAGTGTCTTCGGTTCAGGTCATGATCTCGCAGTCTGTGAGTTCTGGCCCCGTGTCGGGCTCTGTGCTGACAGCTCAGAGCCTGGAGCCTGCTTCACATTCTGTGTCTCCCTCTCTCGCTGCCCCTCCCCCACTCATGTTCTGTCTCTGTCTCTCAAAAATAAATACACATTAAGAGAGACTTGTAAATAATGCATCCATCGACTGGTCGTAAATGGGCTCAGTAACTGTCCGTTCGGTTCAGAAAGTCGTATTGTTAATGTGCTTGGCGTGCCGTCATTGGATGCAATCGGGGAGGCTAGCTACTTGACTTGCCAATTACTTCGGCAAACTGCTGAATTTCCATTGCCCACCATTGAATTACGATGGGTCATTTAATCACCACCTATTTGGTGTTGCCATCCTCTCCTTCCAGATCGTTCTCTGGGGCCGGACTGAGAAATGCCTGAAAGAGACGACAGAGGAGATTCGGCAGATGGGCACCGAGTGCCACTACTTCATCTGTGATGTAGGCAACCGGGAGGAGGTATACCAGACGGCCAAAGCTGTCCGGGAGAAGGTAAGTGCCCAGGAGGGTCTGTCCCAAGTTCGGCTGGACACAAGACACAATAGCCAAAGAGAACATTCTCTCACCTGCCTGGCTTGGGAGAGAGCGTTGCGAATGGCAAAATGGCTGTTTTCGGGGCATGTCTGGGGACTGTCCCGGAAGCTGGCCCAAGCTGTGTGTGCATGTCCGTGTGCGTGAGTGTATACGTGCATGCGTGTGTGTGCGTGTGTGTGTGCACGCGTGTGTTCTTTGGGGCAGGGATTAGGTGTGTGGCTTGATTACATAACAGAAGTAATCACCTGTTGTCCCCTTTGGAAGAAACCTTGTGAGTTTCTGGGGGGCAAAAGTCCCATCGCCCTCTGGGAGGATCCTTCTCCTGACTCCAGCCATCTGTTCACGGTGAATGTATCAGTGAGCTCCACAAGAGCAAAACCCATCCTGTTTGCTATCTAGCCCGTGGTGAATGTTAAGTGCTTCTGTGTAGCAATAACCTCATTTATCGTAAACATGCTGTGTGCCACGAAGTATTTCTGACCCTCAGATCAACCCCGGTACGGCCATCAGCTCCATCTCACAAATCCAGACTGAGGCTCAGAGAGATGATGTGGCTGTCCAGGGGCACACAGCCGGTGTCGAGGGGGCAGGCCCCGCCCCTGTGGGTGCAGGCCACCGGGACCGGCTGCCCTAACAGCCCCGCGGCCCCCTTGCCCACAGGTGGGCGACATCACCATCCTGGTGAACAATGCTGCCGTGGTCCACGGGAAGAGCCTGATGGACAGTGACGATGACGCCCTTCTCAAGTCCCAGCACATCAACACCCTGGGCCAGTTCTGGGTAAGGGCCGTCCTGGGCCACAGCCGGCCCTGGGCGTGACAGTGACGTGTTCCTGCCCTCCAGGCTGCTGTAGGGGGGTGGGGAGAGGCTCACCGGGGCTTGGGCTCAGGCCAGGGGGATGTCCGGAGGCAAGGTGGCCAGATAAGAGCAATGACCGCCCAGCCCCCGGAGACATCTGGACGTACAGAAATGCGGAGCTCGGTGCCCTGCAGTGGGCGGGCCTCTGCCCCCTCCCCTCCCGTCCCAGGAGAGCTCAGTCATGGAGCGGTGCCTGTGCCCGGGGTGGTCGTGCTCCCCAGAAGAGGTTTCAGAGGGGCCGCTGGAGCCCGCGGCAGCTCCACGCTGACCTCCCACCCACCCTCAGACCACCAAGGCCTTCCTGCCACGCATGCTGGAGCTGCAGAACGGCCACATCGTGTGTCTCAACTCCGTGCTGGCGCTGTCTGCCATCCCTGGTGCCATCGACTACTGCACGTCCAAAGCCTCGGCCTTCGCCTTCATGGAGAGCCTGACCCTGGGGCTGCTGGACTGTCCAGGAGTCAGTGCCACCACCGTGCTGCCCTTCCACACCAGCACCGAGATGTTCCAGGGTATGAGGGTCAGGTCAGTGAGCGGGGGACTCCCCTCCCTTAAGCCAAGTCCCACAGCGGATCGGACCAGGGACGTGCTTAGTATGCACAGAGAGAGCTAAAATTTAAAAATATCATGGAAGCCCGTTCTGTTTGGCTTTGTGGTCTCATACCCGATTCTCTATGTGCGAGGCCGTGGGACACTGTAGTGGCTTAGGGTCTTGCTTCTCAGGTCAGGGAGCTCTTACAAAGTATCAGTGCACATGCACGCAGTGGAACACTCCCCAAGAGAACAGTGTTAACACATGAGCAGCATGGATCAATCTCAAAAGTATTACGTTGAGCAAAAGAAGCCAGACGCTTTCAAAGAGTGCCTTCTGCATGAAGGAATTACAGGAAACTCTAGCACAGGCAAAACCAGGCCAAGGTGATAGACATTAGAATAGTGGCCATCTCTGGAGGGGCGGGGACATAGCCTGGGAGGAATCACAAAGGAACTTTCTAGAATATTTTAAAATGCTCTCTCTTCCCAATCCAAGTGGCAGTTACACAGGTAAAAATTAATCATGCCATACACTTAAGATTTATTTCAACTTTTTATGCAAATTATATGCATAATTATATGTATGCAAATTATAGCTCAATTTAAAGAAAGACTGAAGCCCAACCCCCTGTCCTCCAGGCCAATGGGACTCCAGGGGAATGGGAACTATTGGTTGAGAGCTCATGCTTTGGAGCCAGCCACCTGTGGTGCTGACTCACTTATACCTGTATTGTACCATCTGACCCTGGGTCCAATTAGTTCCCACTGTAGCCTTCATTGCTCATTGGTAAAACAGGAAGGTGAGTGGGGTGGCTGGGTGGCTCAGTCAGTTGAGTGCCCGACTTTGGCTTAGGTTGTGATCTCACAGCTCATGAATTCGAGCCCCACATCGGGCTTGCTGCTGTCAGTGCAGAGCCCCATTGAGCCCACTTTGGATCCTCTGTCCCCCTGTCTCTCTGTCCCTTCCCTGCTCATGCTCTCTCTCTCAAAAATAAGTAAATGTTAAAATAAAATAAAACGGGACGATGAGGATATCCACGTCTAGGGTTCTATGATAAGGATAAAATGGGATCTGGCAAGGAACACTGCATGTGTCTATAGTAAGTCCCCAATAATGGTGCTCTAATGATGTACAGTCATGAAGGGGCACAAAGTTAGAGACCGGTGATGATGGGGAATTATCCAACAGCTACTTTCCTTGCTTTTGCAATGCAGCATATAATAACAGATTTGCCTTCTAAATTATACACAACAGTTCTTCCACACACGAAGATGGCGTGGAGGTTCACCGTGAGAATTTAATGAGACAGCTGGTAGAAAGCATTTAGCACAGCACGAGCCATGTGGGAATCACTCAGTCCCCCTTGGTTGTTATTACTGAGACTGGTTTGGTCATCCCTCCTTCTCTACACTTGTGAAATCTTGAGCCAGTCTTGCTACCTCTGTAGGCTTTACTTTGCTCATCTGTAAAACAGTGGAAATAATATTTCCCTCGGGGATCTTTGGGAGGATTACAAATAATACATGTGAGGCATCTGGTGCAAAGCCCGGCATGCTAGATGTTCAGTAACGAACGGCTGCTCTTTTTGTCCTTAACTAACAGTGAACATCTCCATGAACGCAGATGTGATTAATCTTCCTATCAGATCATACCTTTCGTGTGCCACGGAAATACACATTTCCACCTGACTCACATGCAGATGATCACGGATTCTGTATTTAGAGGAGGTGGGATTAATGACCGTTGATGTTCCCTATTGGCTTGCCGGCCCCCCCATACCACTTTGGGCCGGTTTCTTTTCTTCTGGGTATACAGGAGGTGCTCAGTAAATGCCTACTGGACGGAAGAGCAGCAGGGGCAATCCTGGGTTTCAGGTGGGCTCCAGGGCACAGAAGTAGGCAGGACATCAGCAGACCTCTCGCGTGGTGTTCCTGTCTCATCTTCTGGCCGTTTCCTATCTATCACTTCAAGGAAAGGCAACATTTTTCTACAGTGGTCCAGAGGTTGGGCCCAAACAGCCAAGGACCAAATCCCAGCTGTGTGTGACCTTGGACAGGTGACTCAGCTTTTCTATGCCTTGGTTTCATCTTTAAGAAGGGATTGAAAGTGTACCCTTCTTCACAGCTTAGCTGAGCTCCTAGATGTGACTCACCTAGCCTGCCTGGCACGTAGTAAGCACTAGGGGAATGTTAGTTACCTGTGGTTGTGCTGGTGAGCCCCGAGGTTTGGGGGGAAGGGTCATAAAAGGATGACTGATGTGTAAACAACTTCCATTCCCTAAAAGGAAAGAAAGAAAGAAAGAAGAGAAGAGAAGCATTGGTTTCCTGTCCAACCATGATTAACAGCTTCCCAGCATTAAAGGGAGGTAGAGACAGATGTTTAGGACAAAACTGATGGGTTTTCTGGCAAGAACGGCCATGTAGGTGCTGTTGTTTGCAAGTTGCTATTTATTGATCTTGTTCCATGTCCCAGCCGCAACAGCCGCTTTACAAACGCTGCTACACGTGGCCCTCAGCAACCCCGTGAGGGAGCTCTTGTCCACACTTCACAGACGTGGGAACTGAGGCTCAGAGGAGCAAAGCTACTTGTCCAGGGCCACACAGATGGACGTGGGCCGAACTCGCTTATTCCGCAAGTCTGCACGGCCTCCGTGGGAGTAATAGCTCCCTATATACCCATCCCACCCACCAGGAGGGAAAGGAGAAAGTCCCTCCAGCAGACGCACCAGCCTCCTCTGTCAGGCTCCCCTGCAGGGGTCTTGCTAGGAAGGGCCCCCCGTCCCCACAGAGCTTGGCCCTATCCATCCTGTCTTCCCTTCCCCTGCATAGCAAGTAGGCCGGGCCCTGGTCGTGGCTGGAAAACCAGACTGTCCGCCATGTCTATAGGGCTCGTCAACACATTCATCTCTGCAGGCTCCCGGTGGCCGTCCTTCCAGACTGCAGGGCTGTGAGCACCTTAGCTGCACATTAAGATAGCAGAGGAAGCTCGTGGCCAGGAGGGTGTTGGGGGAGATCCACGGGTTCTCTGAGACCAAGCGGGCCCGTGCTGGGGTCCCAAGAGTTGCCTTTGCCCAAGGTGACATCAGCTCCAAGAGATTCATCACCCTAAGTGCTCCTGATACCTGAGCACAAGCACTTCGTGGGATCAAGGTCAGCCCTGCGCCTACAGGCCCACCAAGGATGGGAGGACAAGCTGCAAGTGAGGAGGGGGACAGAGATTTGGCCCGGGGCTCATGCTGGCCTGGCTTGAGCCCTTAGGGCCCTACCATCTCCCCAGAGCCTCAGCTCCCTTCTCTATGAATTGGAGCAAATGGTGCCTGTTGGATTTAGCTCAGGCCTGACAGGGAGCATCGTCACTGTGCGGGGCTCAGGTTAGAGGCCTCTGAACAGGCACGAGAAAGCTCCCTGGTGCCCACTTATTCAATCATTCATTCATTTACCAACCCCGTGGAAGGCACTCTGTAAACGTTTGACCAGCTCAATGAATCAATGAATCAAGGAGGGGACCAGCAAGCGGGGCAGAGAAGGGCATTCCCAGCAGACCCCCACCTCCAGACGGGCCGAGCAGGGCACATTCGGGGAGCAGCAAGTTGTTCCCGGTTCATCGGTTCAGCGAAGCGTTTATTGAGCACCCACTATATGCCAGGCACTGCACACCAGGGGCTAAAACAGGGAGCGAGACCGACCAGACCTCTGCCCTTGTGGCACTCACAGTCTGACAGGGGAGACAGGCCACGGACAAGCAAACAAGCAGACAGGCAAGGCCACGTGGTAAATGCGGTCAAGAAAATTAGCAGGGGGAGGAGATCAGAGGCCACCCAGAGAGGATGGGCCGAGAACCCTCCCTGGTGGGACAGCTGGCGAAAGGCCGAGATGGCAGGGAGCTGAAGCGACAGAAACAGAAAGGTTGGCCTGGATTTCGGGAGCAGAGTGACAAGGGAGAGGGGTCAGGCAGTGGGCAGGGTCCAGGACAGTGCTGGAAGAGGGTCTGAGCCAGGCAGCCGCAGGATCTGAGTGACATGTTAGTACTTTTTTTAATGTTTATTTATCTTGAGAGAGAGAGAGAGAGAGCACGTGCAGGGGAGGGGCAGAGAGAGGGAGAGAATCCCAAGCAGGCTCCACACTGTCAGTGCAGATCCCAACATGGGGCTCGAGCTCATGAACCGTGAGATCATGACCTGAACCAAAATCAAGAGTGGGATGCCTGACCGACTGAGCCACCCAGGCGCCCCTGGGTGACATTTTAAAAGACATTTTAAAGGAAGCATTTTGAAGAATGGTTCCCAGGGGGTGGGCTACAAAACCTCCATTCTCCAGGCAGAGACCCACTGGGAAGAAGGGGAAGGAGGAACTCCCGACATTTCTGGGGAAGCAGGCAGGGGCGGGGAGAATATTCCAAAGGGGACTCGAGTCTCCCAAACAGGAAAAGCCAGAGGGACGGCCCGCGGATGTTAGCCACGGAGATGGTCAGCAGAAGTGCGTGCTTCTCTAGGAGAAACCCATATTGTCTCTTCCTGTACCAGGTTCCCCAACCTCTTCCCCCCGCTGAAGCCGGAGACTGTGGCCCGGAGGACGGTGGAAGCCGTGCAGCTGAATCAGGCCCTCCTCCTTCTCCCGTGGACGATGCATGCCCTCATTATCTTGAAAAGGTACGGGCTGGGGGAGAAAGTTCTGGGTCACGTTCACGCTGGCTGTTTCCCCTTCCGCTGGTGAATGCTGGCGGGGAAGAGGCAGCAGGAGGAGAAAATACACATGTGATCGATTACTCATGTCTGCTGTGGGCAGGAAAACCAGCAGTGGTGACCTGTGTCCCAGGGACTTCCCACACTTCGTAGGGAGCAGTGGTTCTCAAAAGCGTTGGTCTCAGGACTCCTTTACGATCTTAACAATTAGAAGAACCCAGGGACCTTTTTTGATGTGTCGTATCTATTATTAGTAACTGTATGAGAAATTAAAACTGAGAAAAATTGTTACAACATTTATGTATGTGTTTAGATTTAAAATATTGATTGATTGATAGGCAGCGGTAATAAATCCATACCTTGTTATAAATATGATATTTAAAAAATTTTTTTTTCAACGTTTTTTATTTATTTTTGGGACAGACAGAGACAGAGCATGAATGGGGGAGGGGCAGAGAGAGAGGAGACACAGAATCGGAAACAGGCTCCAGGCTCCGAGCCATCAGCCCAGAGCCCGACGCGGGGCTCAAACTCACGGACCGCAAGATCGTGACCTGGCTGAAGTCGGACGCTTAACCGACTGCGCCACCCAGGCGCCCCGAATATGATATTTTTATAAAACGTGTATTTTCCAAAAAATATGGAGTAGGAAGAATGGTGTTGTTTTGCATTTTGGGGAAGTTCTTTCTCTATTGCCTGACTTAATTGAAGACAACTGGATTTCTTATATCTGCTTCTGATTTTAATCGGCTGTGATGTCACATGTCACGGAGCCTCCAGAAAACTCAGCTGCACGCTGTGAGAGAAGAGCGTGCGAAGGCAAATATGTCTTGGGGTTATTACAAAACCAGTTGAACCTCTGAAGAGATTTCGGGTACTCCCCCCCAAAGGGTTCCTGGGCCACACTTTGAGAACCATTGTTCCCGGGACCAGTACTTGGCCCCCGTGTTCAGGAAGTTCAATCTAATGGGGGGAAACAGGGTTTGCAATGTTTGGGACTCACAGAAACGCCCCAGGACTAGTCAGGTGGGAGGTACCAGAACAGACTACCTCAGGAGGTAGGCTTTCAAGAAGAGATCATCCTCCTTCAGAATTGGCCCAGCATCACATTTCCTAGAACTTTCTAGACTTTGAGCAGCACACCCTGCCCATCCTGGTCCCACAATGAAGGGACCATTCTAGATGCCCAGCTGCACACAGGGCGTCAGGGAGAGCTTCTACCCTGGAGCCCCAGCGACCGTGGACCCTGGTTCCTCTGGGCCTCCAGCCATCTGCCGCCTCAAACCCCCAGCTCACCGACCCCTCTGACCTGAAAGGCCTTTCCAGGAAGTGAAGCGCCCGAGTACCTTCATCAGACATCAGCTCCCAGGAACCCGGGCTCCCCTCTCGCTGTGTGTCTACAGCTGAGGATTGGCTCCAGCCGCGGGCCCAGAAGCTTCCTCATCGGGCCACATCTTTGCCTCCCTTAGTCCATCCTGACTGAGGCTCTGACATGCCCTTGGCTGCCTCTGGGAGCCCCTAGGAGGGTAGAACCTCATGTCCTCACCAGGTTGGGGCTGCCATCCCCCCCCCCTTGGGGAGCTTCTTAGAAGCCTTTCTGAACATTCTAGGAAAAAGCTGGTTTGTCTAGAACATCTCAGTGCTTTCCACAGTAAGCCCATAGCCTACATTTCCTGTTCTATCCTCCACTAGTTTTCCACCTCCCACCCCCAACCCCTGCACTGCACCCCCTTGTCACTTTCCCCAAGAGAAACCTTTACAAGCTCAACTCCAGAACAACCATGCCCCCAGGGAGACTTCCAAATTGCTCTGGCTGGAAGTGAGCCTTTCCCATCCCGCACCTGGGGTGGTCCAGGGCCCTTCAACTTGATTCAGCAAATGGACTGGGGCCCTCTCTATGCCGAGCCCCACACTGCAGGCCAGGATCAGAGATGAGGTATCTTCCAGGCATGGGTTTGCTAAGGAAACAGCGAGGAACCCCCCCCCCCCCCAGGGCCTGTTGGGGAAGCACAGGGGCTTGGGAAGCCCAAGGAGAGGCCTGGGGGTGAATCTGGGAAGTTTCCCTGGAGGAGGTGGTAACTGCCTAACTCCTCAATCCCACACAGCAAATATTTGTTGAATGAGTGGCTCCTGAAGGGAATTGATCTCCCAGATACCTATTGGCTCCAAAATGCTAAGAATGTGGTTTTGAAAGTTTGTTTCTACCAGCCACCTTTACCTTTACCTCGGAAACATTGTTTATCCACTTACTTGAAAGCCCTTCCTTGTGGCTTGGAGAGAGGGCTGGGGCAGCTTATGGAAACCATTGCTCTACTATGACCTGGTGGCTGGTGCCCCCACTGACCCTCTTCTTTTCTCCCTCCCCACTCCCTCAGCATACTACCACAGGCTGCACTGGAGGAGATCCACAAATTCTCAGGAACCTATACCTGCATGAACACTTTCAAAGGGAGGACATAAAGGCAGGATGCAGAGACATGCTTGAAAGCCACGGAACCTGAGGGGCCCACGGCACGTGGGCACACCCCCATGCGCCTGTCCCTTGGCACACTTCTGCTGGGTGAGTGGGACTGTTCCTGTCCCCAGGAAGAATCCGGGTGAACCCCCAGGCCAGCCCCAGGACCTTTGCACAGGACTGATGGGCGTAACTCTGACCCCCATGGGGAGGCAAGAAACCAGCCAGCAGCCACCTTGACACTTTCATACATGTCTAATTCTGTAGAGTTTATTGTTAAATTGCTTCTCGAGTCTAACCAGCCTTAGCAGTGTGTTTAGACTGTTTCCAGGAGGGTCTATACCCAGATGCTCTTTTCTTTGCAAAATCCACCCATCCTCAGCTTGTGCAAACTGGTTGTATGGCAGGAATGATAAATAAAGACATGGTTTTTGCGAGTTCTTTTGCTGAAATCCCTGAACCCCTGGTCCTTGCCATTTGGAAAGGGACTGATCCCAACCACAAAACCCCATCTTTAAGAGACAGTTGTTCTGCTTGGGGTCCCCAGCTGCCAGGAGTGGAGCGGGTGAGAAGAGGGCAGAGGTGGCGAAAGGTATTGGAGCCTGAGCCTGGGGTACACGGTTCCTTGCGGCTTCTGCCAGGCCCCTCCCAACAGCCATGAGTTGGGGGACACTTTGCACCCCCACCCAGTTCCCTGATACGACCTTGACGAACTGGTCTGCGGAGAGCTGCCTTCTGCTCTGCCACAGCCCCACCAGCACAAAGCAACCAACTCAGGAGAGAACCAGTCCTTAGTGAGTACCCACTGTCTACTGAGCATGACTGGGTACCGAGAGGGCAATGTTGCTGAGAGGCCGACATTCTGAAGACCACCATCATTAAGACCAGTGTTAGGAGGGTGCTACAGGCCCCTGACCCAGATTGGACCTCAGGGGATAGACGTGAAATAGCAAAGGGGCACCTGGGTGGCTCAGTCGGTTAAGCGTCCGACTTCGCCTCAGGTCATGATCTCGCAGTTTGTGGGTTTGAGCCCCGCGTCGGGCTCTGGACTGATGGCTCGGAGCCTGGAGCTGCTTCGGATTCTGTGTCTCCCTCTCTCTCTGCCCCTCCCCTGGTCACGCTCTGTCTCTCTCTCCTTGAAAAATAAATAAGCATTAAAAGAAGAAGTGGAATGGCAAAGAACGAGGAGGTTTAGAATGGCACAACAGACCCGGGCTCAGTCAACGGGGAAAATCACAGCCAAGGAGATGTGGGGAGAGACGCCCCCTGGTTCGCCTGGTGTATGCTCTTCCCTGCTGCAGCAAGCTTAGTAAACCTGACCTTGGCAGGGGCACAGGTGAACAATGGCCTCCGTGCACACGGCTCTTGCTGGTGGGTGGCCAGGAGCAGGGAGGGGAACAGGCAGTGGTTCCCCAGAGGTGAAGACGGTCACAGGCCACCAATCCAATGGAAGAGCCTCCCACGTGCTGTGTAAGGCCAGCGTTTCCACACAACTCACGTTAGCAGATTAATCTCGGAGCCCAGACTGTTGTCAGATCTGTGTGCAGAAACGCCAAGTCATGGTCACATCCGCTGCTCGTGTAGTACCTGCTAAGTGGCCGCCAAGTCAAGGGCATCACATTCTAACGGTGAATCATCCATTGCACCAGGCAGCAGCTCTCGGGAAGCCCTTCCAGCAGCCACAATGTGTATCAGCCAGGATGTGACCCCAGGTGTCATCCCTTCAACAACGGAGGCTTGTCTTAGGATTGCCACTTGTCCTTCAAGGGTGGCTACAGCTCTGCTCTGTGTCCTCTTTGCGCTGGGAGCCTGGCCGAGAGAGGAGCCAACATCTGGGATGATGTCTTATGGCAAAAGTAGTAGACACGCCTGGCCACCCGGCATCGGCTCTGAAAGTTTCTGCCTGGAAACAAGGGATGTCACTTCCGCTCACAGCTCATTGGCCAGAACAGGTCACGTGGTCCAGACGGCCGTGGGTGTGGCTGGCCATACAATCCCCCTGGAAGAGTGGTCCGTAATTTTGAACTATTACGCCATGTGCCACGCCGTGGAAGTCGTCCGTAGAGCATAAGGAAAAAGTGAAATGTAGGCAGGGGATAGATGCCGCCCAGGGATGTGGTAGCCTCTCAGTGCTTCTTCACACCGGGCCCTGAGCAGAGCCCCAAAGAAGCATTGGCCTTTTGGTGGGGGTGGTTTTGGAAAGATCGTTTTGTAGGGGAGAAAACGGGCTCGCAGCAGGGAGATCGCGTGCCCGGGTTCGTAGAGCTGGTAAAGACCAGAGGCAGAATTTGAACCTGGCTCTGAGCTACAAGACCCATCACACCGGCAAGAGACTCATCACCTTCATTTTGGTGCTTGAGGACATGTGTCACAAAGTGTTGGGGGTGGGGGGGAGAAAGCTGCTAACGGTGTCCCCCTGGTACCCTTGCCAGCCCAGTGAGGTCAGACTCGGAATGTCCATGGGCTTGGCCTGACCCCTCTGCTGTCCCAGAACCACAGCCAGATGCCTGTCACTGGCTCTCACGGGAGACAGGTTCCGGGTGGGGGGCACATCTTCGTGGGCAGGGATGGATGAGGAGGAAGAAGTGGGGATCCTGTCTACTGAGCTAGTGAGTGTCCAGTTCAACTGCCCCTTTTGTGATCATCCTTGAGTGGCAAGCAGATTTCTGAGGTTACAGCTGGCTCCAGGCCAACCTTTTGGAGGGAATCGGACTCCTGAAGTTTCCACGAAATTGCATGTGACCTGCAGGCCAGGAACAGTGAGGATCCCAGGGGTCTGAGTGGACTCTGGGAGTGACAGGGCCAGCCAGCGCCGCCCCCTGCCCCCATCCCGCCCGACAAGGGCTTCGTGAGAATGGAATTGGCTTGGCTGCAGTGGGATCTCACATCTTCCCAGAGCCCCCGGGGCTTCTCCTGACAGCCAGGCAGGGCCTGGTCCCACCCCGACCCCTCCCTCTCTGCTGGGACACTTTTCAGTCTTTCTCTGGATCTCTTCCCAGAGGAACCAGGGAAAAAGCCTTGGGCAGATTCCCAGGAGGCCCTATCCTGGTCCCTCCCCCAGAATGGTCTGGGTGCTTGGAAAGCCTTGAGAGTGAGGGAGGAGATCTAATTCTGTCCCTGAGCTTAGCCAAGCCAATGAGAGTGACAAACACTGAACTCTGACTTCCTGACCCCCGAGGGGCAGGACAGGGCATGCCAACCCTGCAGAGGAGGCTCGGGCCCTGGGAAATGACCTAGTTGTCATGCCGGGGGCCCCTCCCTATCTCCAAAGAGAATCAGAGTGGAGGTGGGCACCAAGCCCAGGGAGGCGCCAGACCCGAGCCCATCCTGGCAGGGTTCCAGGGACCTGGTTATCTGGCCTGGCGAGTGGCCAAGAGTTGAATCCTGTGGCCACAGACCCGCTCCTAAGGCCAGAACGATTTGAGAAGTGGAGTCTCTTCTTCTCGGGCCAAATCAATGGCCGGAAGGGACCAGGATGACAGAAAGCTCCTGGGCTGACCACGGGCTCAGCCCTACCCCAGATTGTTCCCCTTCTGAGCCCTTCTCATCATGCCCCTGGAGATGTCCAGTCTGATGGGGGACAAAAAAGGGAACCAGGTTACAAATAAATGAATCCTGCTGCCTTAGTGCCGTGCAGCACAGAGGGAGCAAAATGCTTGCAGGTGGGAGGACGGGGGCCCAGGGTCAGGGAGGGGCCGCTGTGGGGTGCTGTCCCTCCACCATCGTGCATCTGGAACTTCTCCCACTGAGGAGGCTTCTCTGATTTTCAGAAAGGGGACCATTAATAAGAGCCCAGAGGTCTATGTTTGTGAAGAGAACATCGATATGCAGTCACTCCTGACTTCGAGCAAAGCAGGGGGTGACGACAGTGTCCGTCGGCACAGAAAGAAGGCTGGGAACCGCCTGTGGGCACCCCAGTCACTCTGTGTTCCCCTCCAGTAGGGCCCTCATACTGGGATCCAGTTTACCAACATTCGTTAACACACTTCTCCTCCTAAACTGTGTGCTGTGGAACAGAGCCTGGGCCTGGGGGCTACTGCCCCTCTCACCTCCCATGCCCCGCCCCGAGGCCCTCAGCTTCCAGGAAACCAGCAGATCCCTGAGTACCCAGCTTCTCCCAGCCCACCATGGCCCGAGGCTCCCCAAGCATCAGGAGGCCCCAGTATTTTCAGGGAGGGATCCAGACTGGAGTTCCACTGGCTCTTCTCCCTCCTGCATGTGAGGTCACCTTTCCTGTCCTGCGGAAGGGACAAGATGTTCCTGCCTCCTTGCCTCCTGGGCAGCGATGAGTGTCCAGTGCAGAGGTTCTGGGAACTTTGGGAGGGGGATAATGTGATGCTGCTGGCTCCCACAGCTCCTAGCCAAGACCGAACTACCCCTCGGGACACCCAGCATCACCGTCTTGGTGTGGCCCAGCCTGACCTGTGACAGCAGCCTGCCCTGAGGCCTGGTTATAGCTCCTCCGAGGCTGGGGCGGAACGAAGCTGGAGCTCAGGAGACCCCAACGTGGGCGGTAGGTGCAGGGGCCGTGAGGCCCTTGGGGAGGGCAGAGCAAAGGGGTCAGACAGAGAAATGCTACATCGGAAGGGGTTCTGCCATCTTCCAGGACACAGCGGGCAGGGCCGGGGAGTCTGGCAACCCCCCGCCTCCCCCCCTGCCCCCCCACCCCCCACCCACCACCCACCATGCTTGGCTCTGGGCAGGCCCTTTGTACCCAAGTCTCTCCGGGGCTCAGGAAGAAAATAACCACAGAAGTCCCCTGGGAAGGCATTGCCAGGTGTGTCTCGATGGGCCCTGCCCTCCTAGGGAGCCGCTCTCAGCACGTGGATCCCCTTGGGTGGACGGCAGGCCTCGGAGGCAGGGCCCCCATCCCACACTAGCTGGCTGGGGAAGCCCATGCGGGGCGGCCTGGCGACCAGTGCACAGCTGTGTGACCCCGGGGTCACTGACTTCCCTGGATGGAAGCAGCTGCAAGGGAATATTTCTGCAGGGCCCCGAAGCCTAGACGCCAGGTCGCTAAAGGTTACCTGGTCCCGCCCGCGTGGCCAGGCCCACAGCCCCTTCTCCAGCACGCGCGAACCTGCCCTCCCGGGAGGCGCCCTCCCTGGCCACAGTGGCCTGGGCTGCCCCCCATATCAGCCTTGCCCTGACTTCGTTCATTGCCTGTCTCACCAGATCCGAGGTGGGCAGGGGCCGTCGTTAATGTTTCCACGTGTAACAGCTGTATGGAGATTCACCTGCTCGAAGTGTACAATTCAGTGGCCCGTGGTACATGCATGGGGTTATGCAGCCCCCACCGCAAACATCTTTGGGAACGTGCGTGCAGGATGTGGTCTTTCCGTCTGGCTTCTTTCACTCAAACGCATTCGGGGCTCACCCTGCAGTCGCGCGGGGCGTCGGTGCCTTTTCACGGCTGAAAACTCTTGCGTGGCATGCGTCTACTGCGGCCTGTTTACCCAGTCCTCACCCTCGAAGGATCTTCCGGGCCATTTCTGTTTACTCGCTCTGTCGGGCTGAGTCTCTTCCCCTCCAGACCGGACGCTCCGTGAGCACCTGGGCCGGTCCACACCGGCTCAGCACCTGGAGGAGTGCGTGGCGTGGTAAATATTTGCCGTCTGGATGAAGAGGGACGGAGCCTTTGTCAGAGGCAGCCACCGTCGGCGTGCTGCCTTCTCACGGCACACCCCGTTCTCCCATCCACCTCCCCTTGTACTCCAGATGGGCCCCTGCATCGTAAAACCAACATTTACCATTCGACGTTCAGGGCGCTACGTTCAGGGGCTCAGTGTTTCTTACCGAGGCCCTGCTGACGTTTCGGTCGGTCGGGGACACTTCTCTGCGGGGGACCGTCCTGTGCATTGCAGACTGTTCTGCGGCATCCCTGGTCTCTACTCACTAGATGCCAGGCGCCTCACCCTCCTGGTTGTGACAACCAGAGATGATGCCGCAAATGCCCCCTGAGGAGCTGACCGCCCCCCCGTGTCTGCACACATTTTCTTGTTTCGTTCCCATCGCAGGCCATAGCATCGGGAGCTGGCGCTACGGGCACTGGCTGGCAGAGGAGGCCCCGGGGGGGGGGTTCAGCGGCCTGACCACGGACAGGCCAGCTCCAGAAGCGGATGGGAAGCTGCCGCCCCAGGGTGGGCCCTTAACCCACAGGCAGGAGCCGGGAATCCAGGAGGCTTTGGGCCCCTCCGGCCGCCTGCATCACACTTGAGTTTCTCTGCCTCTGGACTCGGTTTGAAAACTCCCTCACGCCGCCCTCTTGGTGAGTTCCGCCAACGCTGCAGAATTTTCCGGGCTGCTCCCCACCCCCCCCCCCCCGCCCCCAAATCCTTATCATTCCTTTCATTTTTCAATGTTCACAAGACAAAGGAAATAAGCACTTGGAGGAAGACACAAGCTGTGTTTGTTCCCTAGCTGCCGCTGTGATGTAACTGAATCCTGGCTGGGGAGGTCACACTGGGGACCACGCGCAGAGCCCAACCCCGGGGCTAGCTGTGGGCACGTCAGCTTCTGCGACCCTGGCGTGTTGACAGGAGGCAAAAGGTCCCCAAACCCCACCCTGGACTCCCTGTGGCAGTGGACTATTACAGGGGGGTGGGCAGGGGGGTTCTGGCCCAGCCCACATTTTTCTCAGCCATCCGGGGTCCCCCCCTGGCTGAGGGCCCGCTGACAGCCTGGGGAGCTGACTTAACCAGGAGCCAGGGCTGGACTCAGAGAAGGGCTGAGGCTCGACTTTGGAGGCAGCCAAATCTGAATCCTGGCTCTGTGTGGCAGGTCACGTAACCTGCCAGAGCCTCAGTTTCCTCATCTGTACCCTCCCTGCTGTGGCCAGCACTGAAGAGAATCCCTCCACCCACTTCTGTGCGTCACTTATTTGAGTGAAAGGCTGAGAAAGCATCTGATTGGTGGAGTGGTGATCACAGGGCCACGCCTCAGCTGCCAGGAGCAGGGAAACCACAAGTAGAACCTCTGTATGCCTCTGGCTTCTAGTCAGGAGGTCCCCTGGGACCACCCTGGACTTCAGACAAGAGCTGGTGCCCTGACCGGCAGATGGCCTTCCATGGGACACTGGCAGACTCCCTGAGTGAGTCCCATCCACAATGATTCTTGTTTAGGCAAAAGGGGGGATTTATTGGTTCACGTAATCAGAAAGCCCAGTGATAGGTGATTTCAGGTATGGCTGGATATAGGGGTTCCAGCGATGTTTCCAGGACCATCAGGACCTTCAGTTCCACATCCTCTGGGCTGGCTTTGCTCCCAAACATCTTGTTCTAGTGACCACAAGGTGATTGCTCAGCTCCAGCCTTACCCCCTCCCAGGCTCAAGGGCAGCAGAGGAAAGAGACTGGATCTTCCCAGTCAATCGGAGTTAGTTCTGACTGGTGATAGTTGGCTTGACTTGAGTCACATGTCCACTGTGACCCAATCACAACAGCCAGAGAAATGCAATGCTCTGATTGGCTGGTCCTGAGACCTGCCGTCTGTCCTGGCAGCTTGGAAGGGAATCAAGCCCGTTAAAACACGTGGACTGGAGTTGGGATGGCGTTGGGTCCCCAGAAGTCCGGTGGGGTGCCCCAGCCAGGAGAAAGGAGAAAGGGTTCTGGGTAACAAAAGCAGCCGTCACCAGAGTGACCAGTGGTGGGCTCCCTGACATGCCGCTGGCCATGCCCCACGGGCAGTACTGAGTTCCCAGAGCAGGACCGGGGCCTCTCCTGACTGACAGTTGGCCAGTGTGGTGACAGATGGTTGGCGGCCCCCTGCCGACCTCTGGCCCCGTCTGACGGGCAGTCAGCAGGCACCCTGGTGGGCAGTTGGCCCTCAAAGTGCTTGGCAGCCGACCAGCCGTATCTGGCAATCTTTCCTGGGGGCTGCCCTGCAGAACACGGGGAGATCTCCTGGGCTCACCACCGCCCCACTCTGGCTCGGCCTTCCTTACACCACGGCCCCAGCTGGGCAGAGAAGACGGCGGGGGGAAGGCCAGAGCTGGCTCCCTGGCCTCCGGCAGGAGCTAGAGGACTTTGGGGGCCAGTGGTTCCCTCCGAAAGCCAGGGGCCTGTGGCCCTGGAATGCAGGGATCCAGGAAATGTGCGAATGGGCACCCGGCCTGGCCCTGCTCGCTCAGTGTCACTCAGCTTCTAGTAGTTCTGAAAGGCCCACCAGGGGTCGGGCGCTGGGGCTCCAGGCGGCGGGCGGTGGCAGCCGTGAACTTAACAGGCAGGGCTGGCCCTCACTGAGCTGGCGGCCCATCGGGGAAGAGGGGCCTGGCTGGGGTGCTGACGACGTAGATGTGCCCTGTGGATGTGTGTGGAGGGGGGCCTTCCAGAGAGGTGATTTGTCAGCTGAGGCTGTGGGGGTGCCCCGCCGGGAGGAGCAGAGAGCAAAGGCCCGGCTAGAGGAGTGTCCGAGGCCATGAAAGAAGGATGGAGCAGCTCTCGGGGAGGGGTGTGCCAGCCGCTGGCCCTCTGAGCTCTGGAGAGGCTGTGAGGCTGTGATGGGCCCGGGAGAGGATCTGCGCTCTCCTCCCAAGGACAGTGACAGGATCAGCCTTGCCTTTTAGGAAGGTCCTTGTGGATCCAGAGGGAACCGATTGTGGGGCCAGGGGTGGAAGGTGGGGGGCAGTTGGGTAATCCAGATGAGAGAGGGTGGTGACCCTGAGCGGAGAGGGGTGGGTGTGACAGATCAGGGAGTTCACTTTCGGTGGCATCGTGGGGCCTGGCGGCTGCCCCCACCCCAAGGCTGTGGTCAACAGCTGCCCAGTGCCGTGCACAGAGGGATCCTAGGACTGCACACTCGTCCCCCCCACCAGCCCCCCACACCGTGTCTGCATGCGGTCCGCTTCCAAGGACCCAGTGGAGGAAGCGCTTTGTGCCTTCTTTGTGCGTCCTCGTGTTGTCCCTGGAGGCTGCCACACGTGCCACTTTCGTAGTTTTGGAAAGGGATTTGGTGAATGGAAAGGGGGGACAAGGTGAGCGTGGGGACCGCCACGCTGGCCGGTTGGGCCGCTGACAACTCCCAGGACGACGGAGGTGGCTCCGGCCGCCCCGGCCCCTTCTGCCACCGCCGTAACCCGGGCTGCCCCGTGGGTTTCGGGAGACCACGTGTCTCACGTGCCAGGGGTGGCTGTCGCTGCTATGCCTGTCCCCTCCCCTCCCCCATCACACTCATCCTTGCCCCCTCCCCCCACCCCCACATGACTGGAATAAGAGGCTAAGACGAGGCAGGTCTGTACGTCCGGCCCCGGGGAGGCCGCCACAGACTGAAGGCCGGGCCACCCCCGGGCCAGGGAAGGAGGCTGGCCTCTTCTCCTCGGCCAGCTGGTCCATGCGTCCGGCTCCTGCCCGGGGCCAGGATGACAGATGGCCCCCGAAGGAAAGGTCAGTGTCTTGGCAGAGGCGGGCGGGGTGGGGCGCCTTCTGAGCGCTCGCTCGGCCCACGGCTGGCGTTTGGGAGCCTGGACCTCGACAGCAACCGGACTTTATTTTGGTTACTAAGGATGGGAAGGTTCGGGTCATAAATAAACTGCCTGGCCGGGCAGCCGGCCTCCGATCCCCCAGGGCGGCCCGCGGGCTGAGGCCTCTTCAAGGCCAGCGTGTCCCCCGCCTCTCGGCCCCCGGGGCGGGAGGTCTGGCGGCGGGGGCTGGGGAGCCCAGTGGGGAGGCGGGGGAGAGAGGAAGGGGTCTCGGGGCCTGGGTTCAGAGCAAGGTTAGCCAAATAGTGGATAAATTAAGCGAGGGAAACAGACATCTCCCCTCTCGGTGAACTTTTCACCCAGCTAACCTGCTCCACACCCACTCAGGTGGCAGCAACTCCCGCCCCGTGGCTGTCACCTCCCCGGGGGGGTTGTCACCTGCGTCTTCCCCCCAGCCACCAGCACCACCACCCCAGGAGAGCAGGTTGGGACAGAGCCCCCAGGCTCCCAGGCCACAGGCCCAACGCAGGGCTGCCGACACCTCATTCAGAAACTTGGGGATCTGACCCAGCCTGAAGTTTGAATTTGGGCAGCCCCTGCCCTCCTCTCCCCTCACCCGGTGCTCTCTCCCTGGGTGGGTCCCACGATTCTGGCCCAGCCGGCACCTGCCCCTGATGGAGCCGGGGACTACTGGGGCGGGGCTGAGGTTGTCTTCCCTGAAAATGGCCCTACAGGTTTAGGGCAGGACCCTCTACCCGGACCTCCTTCTCTTGGCTTGCTTCAGGCCTGCGCCACCCCTCAAGGGACCAGCTCCATCTTCAGGGGGTGAGGCAAGAGGCCCTCCCCATGGAAGTGGTCCCCCAAGCAACCGCCATTGCCCCAGGCTCTGTGCCACGAGCAGGTATGTCCCTCGGCCAGCAGAGTCTTCTCTGAGCCGGGGCCCGCGGACAGACGCGGCCTCACGGGTCATCAGGTTACAGTGTGTGTGCCAGAGGAAGGCCTGGGCATCGAGAAGGCCCTCCCCAGGAGGAGAGTCTGCTGAAGAGCGGGAGGGGGCCCTGACGACAGCCACCAGGCCTTCTCTGCCCACTGTCCTGTTCTCTCGTGGCCGTCCAGCCTGGACACACAGCTGCTGTTTGGAAGAAATGCACGACCCTGGCGCACAGGTAAGCAGGGACGGGAGACAAACGGGGCCCGGAAGGGGCCAGGCGTTCACTCGGTCCGTGGGCACGTCGGGATGAGTGCCTGCTGCATGCTGGGCCCCGGGCCTGGGGCCGGGGACACGGAGAAATGCGGTGGGCCAGGAGCCTGTGCTGGCTGAGCGGAGAGAAGGTGGATGGACAGATAGGCCAGTATACAGACCAGTCACAGGGGCAAATATCAGACAGTGGCCGGAGCGGTCAGTGAAGACTTCCCAGAGGCAGTGACATCTGTGCTGCGGTCAGGATCCTAAGGAGGAGACATCCTTGTAAAGGGAGGGGTGTGGGGAGAGGCAGAGAGCTGGGCCGGCCTGAAGCACAGGGCTGTGGGGCAGCGTCGGAGGCCAGGCCTCCACCTTAGCTTTGCCCTTGGCCCTCCTGGTACATTATCTTCTTGTCTGCTCAGACCAACCCACCTCCCTGACAAGGACACCAGCTGGTCCTAGCGACTGCACGGGGCTGCGCAGTGACAAGCCCTTTGGATGGCGGTGGGTGGTCTGGACGGAGCCCGGGCTCGGACACTCGCCTTCGGGGGCCGCAGTTTGGATTCTGTGAGATGGGGACTCAGTGCCCACCCTCCCGAGGACTGGGGAAGAGGAGAGCTGCCCGGGAGTCCTCATTTCTCCGGAGAGAGAGGGTGGGGGGCACCTGCAGCGTGGCAGAAGGTGTGAGCAGAGGCACCCCTGTTCTGCATTTACATGTGGCCCGCGCCCCCCAGAGGAGATGGAAACCTGAATGCTGTGGTCTTGCCCTCTGTACCCTCCTTCCCTGGGCACTGCTGCAAGGCCTTGGCTGTCTGTAGGCAGGGAGGGCTGGAGGAGCCCTCGGGCTCTGTCACGGCCGATGTCATCTCCCAGACGGTGGCCTTCGAGAAGCTGCTGCTCCTCCATTGGACTCAGAGCCATCCTTCCCGTTCAACAAATGTGTCTGGTTTTAGG
Source organism: Acinonyx jubatus (assembly GCF_027475565.1). Taxonomy (NCBI): domain Eukaryota; kingdom Metazoa; phylum Chordata; class Mammalia; order Carnivora; family Felidae; genus Acinonyx; species Acinonyx jubatus. The sequence continues at coordinate 9,188,536 of NC_069381.1, read as the reverse complement.
CCAAATAATGTGGGGAACCTGGTCCCGCTGGCTGTGTTCCCAAGAAGGGGCGCTGCGGACAGATGTAGTCACTCCCTCCCGCCTGGTGTTTCTGGGGATCAGGAGCCTGGAAGTGGTGGAAAGGGCACTACTGGGGATGGGGCCTGCAGACACCACCCCATAATTCCACACGGGGGCCGCAGAGACCCAGAACCGGGCCTGGCGTGGCAAGGAGGCGAATTTTTTTGGCTTTCCTACAAAGAGATCCCGACGTCAGGGAATCTTCCTGGGGTCCCCTAAAGCGTCACCTTTCTTGCATTTCCTAACATGAAGTTATTAGCTCTGTGTTTCCTGGTTATAAAAAATAATATACACTCATTATTATTTTTTTTAATGCTTATTTATTTTTGAGAGGGAGAGAGCATGAGCAGGGGAGGTGCAGAGAGAGAGGGGGGACAGAGGAAGTAGGTTCTGCCCTGCCAGCAGAGAGCATGGCCTTGAACCCATGAGCTGTGAGATCATGACCTGAGCTGAAGTCGGACGTTCAACGGACTGAGCCACCCAGGCGCCCCTCATTATTTTTAAAAAATTAAAATAACATTAAAAGGCATTCAGATCTATCTCCCTGCATCACAGCTGCCTTCCCTGACCACCCGTATCTGTCACAGGGCAAGGACCCCACTCCGATGTATTGAATGAGTGAAGAAAGGAAGGAAGGAAGGAAGGAAGGAAGCAAATTATATAATCCTTCAAGGAAAGTGGACTACTTTATTTACAAATGGGTCATTATGGCCATCAGCATCCTGCCCCCCGAAAGAAACAGGTTCTCCTTAATGCCGGCCCTTCCAACAGTGGGATTTCCCTGGGACGCGGTGACCTTTCTGCTTCCTGTCTTTCCCACAGTTCCTGGGCCAGGGGCTTCCCAGAGCACATGGTCTGCCCATGGGCTCATTGTCTTAAAGTATTATTAAAAAGATGATGCCGTGTCAAGAAAGAAGAAAATGGGGGGAGGGGCAGAGAAATGGGTACCCACTAACTGTCCCAGCAAATACCACTTTCCTGCCTGTGGGTGGTCCTTGGGACCCGCTCGGCACACGCAAATTTTGTATGTGGTACAAGTTTTTTACTCAGGTTTATGATTCTCAATTTATACTTAACACTCTGATAGATGTTTCTGTGCATAACCTCCAGAATTCTCACTGTAAAATCATTTCAGGGGTGCCTGGGTGGCTCAGTCGGTGAAGCGTCCAACTTCAGCTCAGGTCACGATCTCACGGTTCACGGTTCGGAGCCCACATCAGGCTCTGCGCTGACAGTGCGGAGCCTGCTTGGGATTCTCTCGCCCTCTCTCTCTCTCTCTCTCTCTCTCCCTCTGCTCCCCCCCCATCTTTCTCTTTCTCTCTCTCTCAGAAGAAATAAATAAATAAACTTAAAAAAAAGATAATATTCAATGGCTTTCGACTCTGCCTTCGTGCCCCTTTCCCATCATATTTCTGGTAAATTCCTTTCCTAACGGGCGTATAGTTTGCATCAGGTTGTTTGTTTGTTTGTTTGTTGCCATTGACAACTTGCAGCCCTGGATATTTTACCAGCTTGGGCGTTTTGTATCTTTTAAACCTTCCCCTTGGGAAGAATCCCAACAGAGGGTCCAGGAACCAAGAACACAAAAAGTTTTATGGCTTTTTTTCTGGGTGTGATCCCCTGGCTTCTCAAAAGGGAGATGCCAATTTGCAATTCCATCAGTAGGGTGAGGATATGAATTTCTACGCGTGCTTGCCAATGCTGGGTGTGGCCTCAAAAACATTCCTCTTTTTGCCAATGTAGTATAAAATAGTCTCGAAGTACCTCCTTCAATCTGCCCTTCTTCGATTATCAGTGCAGAGAAACCTTTCACGATGTGGCGATTCAGAGCAGGTGAATCTGACCAGTGAATTCACCTCCGAGCCCCAGACCATCACGTATAAAGGGGATAACGTCATCTCCTCACGGCCTTTTTGCGATTATTTTTTTCCCAATTCGGCCGAATTTTTCTTTTTATTTGCATATTTATAAGAGCTTTGGGCCCACACTGCACCTTCAGAGTACTGAAATCCAAACCTGGTCTTTGCCCTGAGAGCTTACAAGATATTTTCATCTTTCTAGTGTTTCTCAGAACTGCCCGAAGTGAGCCTTTCAAGAGTAGCTTGAATATACGACAGTAGTGACATTATCTGCAGGACCCAGACAACTCGGAAATGAATTAATTTTATCCCAGGCACAGCTATCAGGGTTGTGACCATGTAAATAGTTCCCAATCTTTCACACCCGAATGAATGGATTATATCCTGCAGTAACCTGCTTGGTTGGAGAGATTTCATTAAGATGGAAATGCAAGGGGGTGCCCGGGTGGCTCAGTCAGTTAGGATTCTGACTTCAGCTCAGGTCATGATCTCGCGGTTCGTGAGTTCAAACCCCGCATGGAGCTGCGTGCTGACAGCTCAGAGCCTGGAGCCTGCTTTGAATTCTATGTCTCCCTCTCCCTCTGCCCCTTCCCTGCTTGCACTCTGTCTCTCTCTCTCTCTCTCTCAAAAATAAATAAACATTAGGAAACGATCGGAATGCAAAAATTTTCTGGGACAAACAAAAAGATTACAGCATTTCATAGATAATATAGGAAAAAGTTAGGAACATACCACAGTCACCAACTCTGTATATGTTAGATTTTCTTGCTGCACTTCCTGTGATAATTAAATGAGATAGAAAACTCTTAAGGCAGTGCCTACCGCAGGATAAACACTCAGTGCCTGCTGACTGCCTTAGTCCAATTTCTTTGTAGGTACATGATCTTTTCATATCCCTCGCTCACATGTGTTGGATGCGTGATTTTTTTCTTATTTATGTTAATGAGCTCTTTATATATTGTAGCCATTCTTCCTTGGTGTCATATTTCCTGACATTTCACTTTGTTCAACAAAATTTAGGCTATTGGAAAGTTTGTGGGGTTTTGACATCTGTTCCTTCCCCCCAGAACTGTCTTGGGATCCATTAGAGTCACTGCTTTCCCTCAATTGTTCAAGACAAAGCAGGCAGAAGCCAGGATCTGGAGGTCTACCAGTTGGAATAATTTAGTTGATCTTGTCTCGGGCTCAGTCAGCTTTCCCTGATGTCATGGCTCTCCAGGGACTTGGCTCATCGAAACATGTGGAATAATTCTTCTGAAACGAAAGACTCAGAGTCTGCCCGTTCTGGGTGACTTTTGCTTCAAACAAGGTTAGTCTTCTTGATTTTGTGTTGGTGGTTGTTCTCTCTTTTTTTTGCAGCAAATTTGCAGCCTTCTATGTGCAAGACTCTGAGGGGGGGGGGGGTAAACAAAAAAGATACATCCCCGCCCCAGTGGAATCCACAGTTTACTGGGAGACCCACACTGGCTAACGGCATCTAGTCAGTGAATATTTAATGAGCATCTACTGTGTCCCAGGCTGTCTGCTAGAGACTGGGGACATCCATGTGAGCAGAGATGACCCCTGACTTCATGGGATCATCTTCATTAGCCAAATAGCCACACAAATAAATGGAGGATGACATTTAACATGGATGAACTACGAAGGAAGGGCTCACGGAGCTAGGGGGCTGTAACACAGGGGTGTGACTTTTTCCGATTGAGGGCCCAGGGGAGCGAGGGGTGTCAGTTAGAGAAGGCTTCCAGGAGGAGGTGACATTTCAGGTGACTTCTGAAGACTGGCTGGGAGTTGACCAGGTACAGTGGGAAAAGTCTCTTTGAGACAAAGGGAGTAGCTCATGCGAAACCCTTGGGGTGGGAAGGGATAATTTTAAACGTCCACGCGGCTAGATCCAAGGTCCGGCACCAGAATTCTGGGCTGAAAGGCTGGGTCCCTCCTAGTCTACCAGGTCAGTGTTTCGGGGGACCCTCTCCTGGTTTGGCCCACCCCCAGGCCCCCATCTGCCTTGTCTGGCGGCGGGAGAGGTGTGAGGGGAGTGAGGAAGGCCATGTAGAGCCCACTGGCGCCCTGCTACTTTCTCTGACCTCGACTGGAGCCTGGCCTTCTGCCTCCGGGAGTTCACGGGGAGGTGAAGTCTCCTCCAAGTGGAGGCTGGGTCTTTCCCCTCCAGGGAGGCCCGGGAAGGCCCAGGAAGGCCCCTTCCTCCCCTTCCAGGGCTCCCTGGGACCCAAAGAGCCAATTGTCCAGCTGTGCCCTCTCCTCTTCCCGGCTCTGGGGCTCCGTGACTGTCCTGTCCCGGGGCACAGACTTGGGTCCCGGTGGGAGGACCCAGGACCTAGGGACCTTGGGGCTGCGCCAGACCTCTGTGACTCCCCCAGACAGGACGGGCTGCATTCCCCTTGCTGGCCCCTGCTTCCCTCAAGGTCCAGGGGACAGCTCAGAGCTCAAGTTCCCTCCGTGGGACCAGGACAATGAGAATGTGCACCACCTTGAGCACTTCGTGGTTTGCAGATTTCCAAAAGACGCTTTGGCTCTTTCCCTCTGCAAGCGCCCAGGAGCTATGTCATTGGCTTCCCACCCATCCTTACCGGGAAATTCCAGCCCAAGAGTCGGGGCTTTGGGAACGTCTGCCTAGAGTTGAGAGCCAGCGAACACTGGGTTGGAATCCCTGATCCGCCTCTACTCTCTGTGGGGCCCTGGGTAGATTTTCCTCTCTGAGCCTGTCTCCCCATGTGTAAAACGGAGATGTGGGAGACAGCCAGGTAAACCGAGGCCTCACTTGTAGGACCTGCGTTCTAGTGCGTTCTAGGAGGCCTCATTTGATCTGCACGGGAACCCGGTGATGGAGATACAAGGTAGTAGTTCTTACAGATGAGGGCTCTCGGGTTCAGAGAGGTTGTGAAACTCACTCAAGGTTGCACAGCAAGTAAACAGCCTGGCACAGTCAGGAGGGGTGTTTGCTGAGAACCCCGCCCAGTCTTGGACCCCAAAGCTAGGAGCCCGAGAGGAAGTTTTCTGTGCCAGCTCTTCCTGCAAGCCCAGAATTCCCCAATCTCTCGGCACCACCCCCACCCCCGCCCCGAGTGGTTTCTGCAGCCTATGGGGCTTCCATCCGCAGGCCTGTATTTTGAAACTTGGCATTGGCATTGGGGGAGGGCGGTCGGAGCGACCTCCCCTCAGAGGGAGCTGCTGTCACTTCTCCCCCCGGGGGGAGAGCAGCTTGGCGAGCAGGAGGGGCAGGCCGGCCCCTTTGTTGCTCGCTGAGAGGACAGTGCGGCCACCGCACAATTCAGCTGCCAGCTCGCCGCGGTCACTCCATCCATCACCGAGGGCGGGGGCTCCGGGCCGGCTGCTCGCCTGCAGTGTTGTTCTAGTCTGCCTGGAGCTGTGAGATAAACGGGGCATGAACTGGCCCCCTGGCAGGGGGTCAGCCCCTTCTGCCCTCATTAAAGTGCCAATCAAGAAGAGGAATGGAGGCCAGCCGAGTGAGCTCAGCCTCCCGGTGGCCGAGGGGGCAGGATCCAGACTCTCCCCCGACCGAAGGGAGCCCAGAGTTCCACCCGGCCCGCAAGCTTGTGGTTGCAACATCACCCCTGGTTTTTGGTTTTCCCTGCAGTGAGAGCGGTGGCGGGGCTGGGGGTGGGAGTGCAGTGGGGGCGGTGCCGACAATCCAAGGCAGCAAATGCTCCTCACACGGGCCAGCTGGGACCCTGTCTGGTTACCTGCCGCCACGTGACAAATCCCCAAAACTCAGTGGCTTAGAACAACAACCATTTTTTTTCTTCCCTAATCTCTCTTGGATCTAAGGGTTGACTGGGCTCCACTAGGTGACTTTTCTGCTCCATGTGATGTGGCCTGGAGTGGCTGTCATCTGGGGCTCCTCCGGGCTGGGAGAGCTTCCCCGTAGCTCATGCTGCATGTACTGGCTGCCTGTAGCAGGGACCCCTGGAAAGCTGGGCCCACCTACTTTGCTGGGTGATTGGGCCTTTCCTTCCATCTCCATGGGGTCTCTTCTCCAGGGCAGCCAGACTACTTATCACGCCTTTCCCAAAATGTAGAGAATGGAGGTGTTAGGGTTTCTTAAGGCATTGGCCTAGAACAGGCACAGGATAACTTCTGCCTTTTTTTTTTTTTTTTTTTTTTTTTAAAGACTGTGCGTGAGCAGGGGAGGGGCAGAGAGAGAGGGAGACACAGAATCTGAAGCAGGCTCCAGGCTCTGAGCTGTCAGCACAGAGCCCAACGCGGGGTTCGAACCCATGAACCGTGAGATCATGACCTGAGCCAAAGTCAGACACTTAACTGTCTAAGCCACCCAGAAGTCCCTTACTTTTTATTTTTTATTTTTTTAATGTTTATTTATTTTTGAGAGAGAGAGAGAGAGACAGAGAGCGAGTGGGGGAGGGGCAGAGAGAGGGAGACACAGAATCTAAAGCAGGGTCCATGCCCTGAGCTGTCAGCACAGAGCCTGACGCAGGGCTTGAACCCGCAAACCGTGAGATCATGACCTGAGCCGAAGTTGGAAGCTCAACCAACTGAGCCACCCAGGTGCCCCACTTCTGCCCTTTCTAAACCAAGTCATGGGTCAGCCCAGGTACAGTGTGGGAGGGGCCTACCCAGGAAAGTGGATGTTGGGGGGCACGGTCCTTTAGGGCCATCTTCGGAATCTGGTTACCAGGCACGGCGGGATCCCAGTGGGGGTGCTTTGCTTGTCAGAGGGGTGGAACAAGCTCTCTTTTATACTAGGTTCTCTGGAGGCCTGGAGGCCAAGTGGACCAGAAGCATACACACACACACACACACACACACACACCTTTCTATCTTCCATAGATAGTCCATCTATTCTCTAGAAAAACCCCCTAAAGTCTATAACAAGGCATTTGGGAAAAAATGATTACTAGCATGATTATGTATTCATTACAAATATTAAATAACAATAATTGGTGCCATTGCTTGAGAACTTAACAATACACCAAGCGTTGCCCTAAGCGATTCACAGACCCAGGCTCCATCCATCCTGTGGCTCTGCAGTGCTCTCTGGTCTGCTAGAGTGGACGAATTACTCTGGCTTCTATGCCGAGAATGGACCACAGGATGCATATATGTGGGGAGGGGAGGGGAGTTGATGGACATTCCCCACTTGCCTTAACCCACTCTCCTTGTCTCCATCCTACACTGTTTCCTGGGAGGCTATCTCCATGGACTGTTTTAACAGACTCCCAACTGGCTTCCAGTTAGGTTCGGCCAGTGTGAGTTTCAGAATGGCTCCAAAAAGATTGGTCCACACAGTGGCAGGCGATCAGAGATTCCCCTGGCTCTCTCTCTGCTGTAGTGTGGCAGGTGCTGACCTTTTTTTTTTTTTTTTTACCAGAGGCCATGACTTGCATCAGGTGGCCCTTTCCAGTCTCTAGAACTCTCATCCATTCCTAGGGATGATTACAGGATGCTACACTGTCTCTAGTCGGTACCTCTGACCCACCCATAACTAATAAAAAAGTCATAACCCTGCAATCAGGTCCTCTAAGTGTGTCATCTCTATCCTGCTGTGTCCCTGGCTGATACAGGGACAAGGAAGCTGTTCAGGAGGCTATCACAGTAATCCAGGTGGGTAGACTTCTAAGGTGGATTGGACGTGGGTAAAAGGGAAGTTTTAGAGTGGCTCCAAAAAGATTGGTCCACACAGCTGGAAGAATGGAATCGTTTATTAAGATGGGTAAAACCAAGGAAGAGGCAGGCTTGTGAAGGAAAAAAATCGTGATGTCCGTTGTGGACATGTCAAATCTGGGATGCTTTCTAGACTTCCAAGCGGAGATGTTAAAAAGGCAGTTGGGGGTCCAGGTCTGGACTTCAGGGCGCAGATCTAGGTTGGAGATATAAATGTGAGCATTATGAGTATGTAGATGGTATTTAAAGCCTTGGGACTCAATTAGATAACCAAGGATGGGGTGGATGGAGAAAGGAAGAGGTCTGATAGTGAGTCCTGAGGCTTTCCAACATTTGGAGGCCAGAAGGCGAGAAGCAACCAGCAAAGAAAACCTGACAGGAGCTGTCAGTGAAGCAGGAGAAAAACCAAGAAACAATTGGTTTCCTGGAAGTCAAGTGGAGAAAAAAAGTGCTTCAAGGATAAGAGAGTGATCAATAGTGAAGGATACTGCTGATTATTTTGGTTAGATGAGACTTCATAATGAAGATGAGAGTTGGCAAAGTGGAGTCAATGATAACCTTGAGGAAGGGTGTTTGTTTGTTTTTTTAAGATTGTATTTTTAAGTAATACATGCACCCCACATGGGAGTTGAAGCTTGAACTCACTTCTCTGAGGTTCAGAGTAGCATGCTTTACCAATTGAGCCAGCCAGATGCCCCCATAGATGGGGTCTTGAGGATAAAAACTTAACTAGAGAGGGCTCAGAGAGGAACAAGAAAAATTTTGGGTTCTATCCACAGCAGAGTAGCTGTATTAGACTTATCTGCCTGCCATAAATAACAGTAGAAATGGACAAAATATAAGAAACAACATTTATCAGGCACTGAGCCACAGGCAACCAAAATCTATGACCCTTAAGAGAAGGAGAGCACACAAGGCCGAGCTCCACACTCACCTTGACTTTCTGCCGAGGGGTAATTTTCAAACTGTGGCACAGGGAAGTGGATTCCAAGCAGAGAGCTACAGTCTCACTGGGTGGAGAAAAGAGAGTTCAGAGTTTAGGGCTGCTAAGACAGCTAAATTTGGAGGGCAGATTACCAAAGGAGAGGGAACCACAGAGAAGGAACAGCAGAGATGGAGCCCCAACATTTTTCATAGAGATTCCCTTCAGGTCTGTAGCTGAATCCTAAGATACGCATGTACACACAGGACAAGACTCCATAGTGCCTAACAGAAAATCTACTTGGAGACTGAAAGCTGAACAGAAATTTCAGAGGTCTTAATGCTAAAGCAATATTGGAGTTGTGGTCGGTCCAGAGAGGCAAGATCTCAGGAATACTCTGAGAATTCCACTGAAAATGTAGGAAGTTTACAGCTTAGAAGGGCTACACCATGCAAGTAAGGGCTTCACCCTAGGACTATGGGTAAAACTGAAATAGACACATTAACAAAGTCTAAAATCAGTTCTCACTAAGATCAAGACAGTCCTCCAGTTATTTAACTGCCTACCAGAAAAAATAAACCACTCTTCAGAGGATGATACCATAGTCTCCACAACATAACATTCAAAATGTCTAGCATACAATAAAAAATTACTAGACATGTAAAGAAGCAGGAAATGTGACCCATAGTCAAAAGAATAATCAATAGCCTCAAACTCAATATAATCCTGATGCTGAAACTGGCAGACAGAAACTAAAATATATAAATGTACTGAAGGATTTAATGGAAAAAGTGATCAAAACATTTTCACAAATGGGGAAATGCAGCAAAGAAATGAAATTTTTTAAACGGAAATACTTGAACTGAAAAATGTAGTAGATGAAATGAATAATTCTTTGGAAGCACTTAATAGCATACTAGACATAGCAGAAGAATGGCTTTGTGAACTCAAAGGCAGGCCAACAGAAATCATCCAAACTGAAGCACAGAGAAGAAAAAGGAATAATAAAATAAGACAGACCAGAGCATCCAAGAACTGTGAGACAATATTAAATGGGCTGATGTACTTGTATTTGTAGTTCCAAAATGAAAAGAGAAAGAAAATGGGACAGAGAAAATATTTCAAGAGATAACGGTCAAACATTTTCCAAAATGACTGATGGATATCAGCCCACAGATTCAAGATACTCAGTACATCCCAAGGAGGATACATTTTTAAAAAGTGTCACATCTAGATCATCATACCAAACTACTAACGTCCAATGATCAAGAGAACATTCTTAAGAATCAGCTAAAGAAAAAAAGGACACATCACATTCAAGAGAACGACAATAAGAATAATGGCCGACTTCTCATCAGAAACATTGGAAGCCAAAAACTAATAGAATGACATCTTTATTTTTTTTTAAGGGTTTCTTTTATTTATTTATTTTTGAGAGAGACAGAGACAGTGTGAGTGGGGGGAGGGGCAGAGAGAGAGAGAGAGAGGGAGACACAGAATCCGAAGCAGGCTCCAGGCTCCGAGTCGTCAGCACCGAGCCTGACGCGGGGTTCGAACCCACAGACCGCGAGATCATGCCCTGAGCTGAAGTCGGATGCTTAACCGACGGAGCCACCCAGGCGCCCCTAGAATGACATCTTTAAGTGCTGAGAGAAAACTATCAGCCTAGAACTCTATCCAATGAAAATAATCTTCAAAACTCAAGGTAAAATAAAGACATTTGCAGGAAAACGAGAACAGATACTTTGTTGTCAGCAGAACGTCACTAAAACAAATACAGAGGATACTTTCAGCTAAAAAGGAATGATCTCAGAATCCTAGATCTGCAAGAAGAAACAAAAGAGCATCCGAAATGGTAAATACGGTAGGTGTTTACAAAAATTTATTTAAAAGACTATTGACTAGTTAAAACAAAAATATGAACTATGTACAATGATGTTTATAACAAGTGTCCTAGTAAAATATATGACAACAGTAGCAAAAAAGAGAAGGAAAGGTATAAATGCAATTATGCTGTTCAAAGTTTTTCATAATATGAGAAGTGATATTATTTTAAGGTGGTTGGTGGTAAGTTAAGGATGAATATTTTAATCTAAAGCAACATGAAAAAAAAAAAAAAAGAGGAGGTAGTTTAAAAGCCATGAAGATAGGGGGGCCTGGGTGGCTCAGTCGGTTAATCATCCGACTTCAGCTCAGGTCACGATCTCACAGTCCGTGAGTCCGAGCCCCATGTCGGGCTCTGTGTTGACAGCTTGGTGCCTGGAGCCTGCTTCAGATTCTGTGTCTCCCTCTCTCTGACCCTCCCCCGTTCATGCTCTTTCTCTGTCTCAAAAATAAATAACATTTAAAAAAAAGCCATGAAGATAATGATGTGTAAATATGGGTTCATCAATTATAACAAATGTACCACTCTGGTGTGGGATGTTGATAGTGAGGGAGGTGCTTGGGAGCAGAAGGTATATAGGAACTCTGTACTTTTTACTCACGTTTGCTGTGAATCTAAAACTACTCTAAAAAATAAAGTCTTTTTTTTTTTTAAGTTGAGAGAAGATAAAATATAATTCTAAAGTGTACTCCAACCAAATTAAGAAAGGAAAGGGAAGGGGCATCTGGGTGGCTCAGTTGGATCCAACTCTTGGTTTTGGCTCAGATAGTGATCTCATGGTTTGTGAGTTTGAGCCCCATGTAGGGCTCTGTGCTGACAATGCAGAGCCTGCTTGGGATTCTCTCTCTCTTTCTCTCTCTGCCCCTCCCCTCTCATGCTCTCTTTCTCTCTCAAAATAAATAAATAAAAAAAATAAAATAAATAAAAAATAAATAAAATAAATAAATAAATAAAGGAAAAGGAAAGGAACAGAGAGAAAATGGAACAAATAGAAGACATGTAGAAAAACAGACTGAAACCCAACCATATCAGTAATTACATTAAATGTAAACAGACAAAATACTCAAAGTGAAGAACAGAGGGCATCCATTTGGATACAAGAACAAAAACCAACCATATGCTCTTCATTAAATACATGGACACCGAAAGGAAGAAAGAAAAGGTGGGTTATGTTCATATCTGACAAAGAAGAGTTTGGGACAAAGATTATTCCCAGAGATAAAGAGGGTCATTGCATAACGGAAAAGAGTCAATTCAGCAAGTAGACATAATAATCCTAACTGTGCGCCATTGATAGCGTTAATAATATAGCTTCGATATGTGAAGCAAAAGCTAACAGAACTAAAAGAAATCAACAAACTCACAATAATAATTGGAGATGTTCACTCCTCTCGGAGATATTGACAGAAAACAGGCAGAAAGAATACAAATACAGAGGATTTGGAAAAGAGAATGGGAGGCGGTGGAGAGAGAAACCCTAATCTTCTGAGGACTTGCACTTTGGAGAGAGCAGAGACTTGAGGAGTGGCTGAACTGAGATACAGGATCAAGGGTAGAACCAAATGGAAGAAATGACAGCATGTTTGTATTTTGGTGAGGACACTCCAGGAGGGGTGGGAGTTGGTGATGCGGGACAATGAGTGGACTTGAGTAGGCAGGACGGGATGTGGACACGAGGGGAAGAAGTGGCCCCTGAGGGGTCAGCCTGAGGGGTCAGGAGCATGGAGCTGGAGAAGGGGAGCTTTCCCAAAATGGTGTTGGTGTTGGCCACCGGGCCTTGTCCTATGGCCAGGCCTCCTGGGGATGGGCAGGATCCTCACCAGGCTCTCAGACTTGAGGTGCTCCTGTTCTCCAGATCTTTGTTCCAGGATAATCCAAGCTGGTCACAGAAAGCTACCCCACCACAAGAGGTTGCGACAAGAGCACTGCTTCTGTAACTTTCATGCATATATAAAATTAACATTATATATGAACATATGTTAGCATTACGTACATATGTTTTCTTTTTTTTTTTTTAATTTTTTTTTCAACATTTATTTATTTTTGGGACAGAGAGAGACAGAGCATGAACGGGGGAGGGGCAGACAGAGAGGGAGACACAGAATCGGAAACAGGCTCCAGGCTCTGAGCCATCAGCCCAGAGCCTGACACGGGGCTCGAACTCCTGGACCACGAGATCGTGACCCGAGCTGAAGTCGGACGCTTAACCGACTGCGCCACCCAGGCGCCCCTACGTACATATGTTTTAACATTCAGAGATTTGATTCCGTTTTTACAGATAACACATAAGGATGAAACTATACATATTTTTAAGTTTATTTATTTATTTTGAGAGAGAGAAAGAGAGAGAGCGAGTGGGACAGGGGCAGAGAGAGAGTGAGAATCCCAAGCAGGCCCCACATCGGGCTCTGCACTGTCAGCACAGAGCCCAGTGCGGGGCCTGAACCCACAAACCACAAGATCATGACCTGAAGGGAAGTCAGAAGCTTAACCCACTGAGCCACCCAAGTGTCCCAAGGATGAAAAGATTTTTATTTTTATTTTTTTTCAATATATGAAATTTATTGTCAAATTGGTTTCCATACAACACCCAGTGCTCATCCCAAAAGGTGCCCTCCTCAGTACCCATCACCCACCCTCCCCTCCCTCCCACCCCCCATCAACCCTCAGTTTGTTCTCAGTTGAAAAGATTTTTAAAAGCAATTGACTCACAGAAAAGGAAACAGCTCCGAAACATAATTTCTCACAAAAGAAGTCCACGTTAAAACTATTAGGAGATGCTCATTTCTCCCCAAATTGGCAAATATCAGAACACTTGCCAACACACTGCATTGGTAAGGGTGTGGGAAAATGCATCCTTGTTCATGTCAATCTGTAAGTTAGTATGAACTCTATAGAGGGTAGTTTGGCAATATGTACCAAAATTACAAATGCACAAAGGATCTAACAATTCCTCTTCTAGGACTTTAAATTTCATGTTGGGAAAGGTCTGTCCAAGGTGGTTCATTACAGTTTTGTCTGTAACAGGTGCCTGGAAACACCATAAGTGACCATCAGTAGGGGATTGGTTAAATAAATTATGGCATAGCTGTACAATGAAAATCATGCTGCTACTCAAGAAAATTAGAAAGGTCCTTATGTGCTGATATGGACTGATAGCCAAGTTGTATTATTATTTTTTTTAATGTTTATTTTTGACGGGGACAGAGAGACAGAGCATGAGTGGGGGAGGGGCAGAGAGAGAGGCAGAGAGAGAATCCAAAGCAGGCTCCAGGCTCCAAGCTGTCAGCAGAGCCCGACGTGGGGCTCGAACTCACAGATTGCGAGATCATGACCTGAGCCCAAGTCGAACACTCAACCGACTGAGCCACCCAGGTGCCCCGCCAAGTTGTATTAAGAAAAAAAAAAAGCCAGGCAATAGTGTGCTATAATTTTTGTAAAGAATAAAAATGAAAAGACCAAGCAAAATATATAGGTATGTATGTCATTGCCTGGATAGATAAATAGATGATAGGTAGGTAGGTAGGTAGGTAGATAGATAGGCAGGCAGTCTGTGTGTGTGTGTCTCCCTGGAAAAATACATAAGAAACCAGGGAGGGGAACTGGATTCTGAATGATAAGAGTGGGAGGGAGGAAAAATATAAGAAAGCACAAATAAAAACAAACACAGACGGCAGGAGACAGTGTGTAACTAACAGTACTCACATAGTCTACTTCCTGTTCCCTTTCTAAATACTAACTACATTTTCTCTTCTAGATAACCGTGTTTCAGAAATCCCGTCAAGAAAATTTGCAGGAACTTTAAATCCAGCAATGTGACCAGAGACTAGGCTAAGGTGACAGGAGGTGAGCACTGGGTAAGTCTGCCGGTCACCTTTGTAAAGTACCCACTTTGTGCTTTAGACGGAAAGGCCACACTCTGCTGCCGGTAGTTTACGACCAGTGACTCACCATTCCGGTTTTCAGTCTGTGGACGTACTTTCAGTATTATGAGTTATTGAATCAAAACACGAATACAGACCATTCTCTGTCGTCCTTTGTGAGGCCTCTCTTGATGAGGTAACTAGATTAACAGGACAAAGCTGAGGGTCAAAGTGTGAGCCGGTAGGATGCCTCCTACCAAAATAATGTAATCGGTGTCACCTTTCTGAAATGAACTGAAGTCTGCGATTGAGGCACACGGGCACAGGCGGGCGTAAGGGAGACTTTGGGTCAGACCTGGCCACCGAGGCCTTGCTCTTCCCCTGTCCTGTTCCACGTGTGCATCGCCTGCCTCTCTGCGGGGACTTTAAACACCCTGGGCAGCTGGCCAGAAGCCTTGATTTTGTTTGCTGTTGTTGCCCAATCTGATATTGGTGGTTAGCAAACCCAGCCAGGCTCCTGGAGCAAAACAGATGGCTTTCTTCCCCCTTCTGATCTCCAGGGGTCTTCAGTGGAGAAGCTCCCAAGATTTCGTGGCCAACTAGACTTGAACTAACCTTCCTTAAGGCTGACAGCTCACCTCAGCACCCTCCTTCCCTCTATGCCTTCTGCTTCTGCAGCAACACGGAGCCTACGAGCCCTGCATTCTTTCTGTGGGAGTCTTCCCTGCCTTCTCGACTGTTCCTCACCCCTCCTCTCATCCCAGTGTGTTCCCACAGAACTCCGAAACTAAGCAGATTCATGACCCCCACAAACCAAGGTTGAATATCTGATAGCAATCTGCCCCTCATCCAAGAGACTCCCGAGCACCAAGGACTTCACTCAGAGGCGTGAATCTCCATGGTGACTTTTATGGCCACAGGAGGGGATCCAGGAGGGCCTGGGCAGAGGAGCCTTGCCAGGTGGTGACTCTGTCCACACTCTGGTACCCACCACCGTGCAGCTGGTTCAGCTCTATCCAGCACAGGGAAGGGCATCGTGCCCCTAGGTACCACCTTCAGCCACCCTTCTGCAGTCCAGCCCTCTTGATGGGTTTGGGAGTGCCCTGAGCTATTACAAAGGATTATGTCCACGTGCACAGTCAGGTGGGGTCACCGTCATGGGACACAGCTAGTTTCTATCAGGCTAGACAGGGAGCAGATGATGTGCTGGCCAAGAAGGATGAAGGCCGCTCCCCAGCCTGAGCCAGGTGCACATTCCTTGAACAGGGTTTTTCACACTAAGTCCCCGGCCTGTGTGCCCTGAGGGCTCAGGAGCCGGCCACTTCCAAAAGCGTTTCGCGTTTCTGGGTAACAGCCACAGTGGATTGCCCGGTCATCTGCTTCCACTCTGTCCAGTTTGGCGGCCACCAGCTACCTGTGCCTACCGAAACGTGCCTAGTCTGAATGGAGATACTCTGGAAGCGTAAAACATACACCAGATTTTGGAAATGTAGTGCAAAATAAGAATGCAAAACATCTCATTAATCCTTGTCTATACTGATTACACACTGAATGACAATATTTTGGACAGGAGTTAAACATATTGTTAAAATTAATTTGGGGGGCACCTGGGTGGCTCAGTTAAGCATCCGGCTTCGGCTCAGGTCATGATCTCGCGGTTTGTGAGTTCGAGCCCCACGTCAGGCTCTGTGCTGACGGCTCAGAGCCTGGAGCCTGCTTTGAATTCTGTGTCTCACTCTCTCACCGCCCCTCCCCTGCTTGTGCTCTGTCTCTCTCTCTTTCTCTCAAAATATAAAAGAAACATTAAAACAAATTAAAATTAAATTAATTTTCAATTTCCTTTTCCTTTTTGTAAAATGTGGCTCCTAGAAAATCTTAAATTACGTACGTGACTTGCATTATGACATTTCTATGGGGCAATTTCCATCTACTTGGTAAAGCCAAGCACTGCACTTCTCAGAATCTCTTCTTGAATGTTTCCAGGCTAGAGCGTCAGTCAAAAGGGAAGGCACAAGCGATGCGGGAGGCAAAGGTGAGCAGCGACCACTAGGCTTTGAAGGTCATCGTTGAGTCAAGGTGGTTCCAGTCAGTCCTTGCTCTTGCCCTGCAGCCCGAGATCATTCCTGATGGACGGTCTCACTGAACCAACACTCACCGCCACCACCACCCCCGCCGCCCCCCCACCCCCCCCAGACCCTTTGCGGCAAACTCAGAGGGCAGCCACAAAGAACCAGAATCTTCCAAAGACGTCTCGCCCACCCCACTCCCCAGCCCTTCCTTAGTCCCGGGCACTCAGTGGCGCCGGGCCAGGTTAACAACCTTGTTCTGGTCTAACTGCCCTCGCAGCCTTCGCCTGCCAGCACCTCCCCAAAACAAACAAACAAACAACCCCCCCCAGAAAACAAAACTGGGAACATAAAACACATCGATTAATGTATCAAAATGCAACTGACGTGGCTCCGAAGCAGAGGCCTGCTCTTTGCTCTGAGGCCTCCTGCCCCCGGACTGAGATTCTACTTCCTTGCGTTCTGCCCACCCCTCAGTCTTCTCTCTCCTTCGCTGTCCCCTTCCCCCCTGGCTGCTTCTTTCTCGTCCACCTCCCCGCTGTTCTGTTCGGAAAGCATCTTAAAGGAAAAATACCCTCTCTCTCTCTCTCCTGTGGTCAAATTTTGGAGACCTCTACACTTACTTCTTCACCTTTGGCTCCTGTGTGGACACCCACAATTCCCCGGTGACGGTCACCGACGGCCTAGTTTCCACATCGTTGGTTTCTTTTTGGTCTTACTCAACCTGACTGACCTCACAGGAGAGCTGGGCATCACTGCCCGGTCTCTCCCTCCCCATCCCCTTCCCATGGAACATCACCCCTCCCCCCATCCCCCCTCCCCCCCCCACCCACCAGTTTACTGACCTTCCCTGGCTCCTCCTCCCTCCCAAACCCTTCATCAGGTCTCCCCGGGGCTCTGACCTCAGCTCATGTCCCTTGTCACCTTGTGCCCTCTCTGGGCACCGTCATTTATTCTACAGTTTATTTAAACCATTGTCTCCAAAGGAAGGACTCCTACATCTCTCTTTTCAACACCTGCTACCTGGGGTGACCCTAGGCCCCACGTTTACTGGGTCCAAAATGGAACTCACCTCCCAGTTTTCCATGTACAAGAAGTGCTGTCAAGGGGGGCGCCTGAGTGGTTCAGTGGGTTAGGTGTCCGACTTTTGGTTTCTGCTTGGGTCATGATCTCACGGTTTGTGAGTTTGAGCCCCACGTTGGGCTCTCTGCTGACAGTGCAGACTCTCTCTCTCTCTCTCTGTTCCCCTACCCCCACTTGCTCCCTCCCTCTCTCTCAAAAATAAACATTAAAAAAAAAGTGCGGTCAAGACCCATAGGTTGCAAGTGACCTTCGTAAGCAAATGGACCTTTGAACAGACTTACGCAAAGCCCGGTGCCTCGAGTGATGTCCTCAGGACCTGGCATCCCTTCACCTCTGGGGTGAGCCTCTCTCCATTTTTGCTTCACTCTGGGGCTGGCCCTACAGACATGTTGGTTCCTGCCAGCTCCAGACTCAAGCCCAGTGGAAAGCAAGCATCTCTCCCTGCTGACTTCTGCTCAACTCCCTGGATTCACCCTGATTGGACCACGTGTCCATTCCAGAATTGGTCCCTGTATCCAGAGATAGGATTGCACCGATTGGCAAATGGATTATATACATATACAAACAGTCACCAGGAAGAGTAGGTTGGGTGGCTGGCCAGGATGGAGTTCACGCGTCTCCCACGGGGGCTGGAGCCTCTCTCGAGCTGCAAGGGCAGCAAGGGCGAATGTCCAATCTACAAAGTGCCATGACCTCGTCCTTCCCTTCTGGTCACAAAGCCCCAAAGTACTGGGTTGGTTCTTTTTTTGTGTCTGTTCTTTTGCCTGGACTATCTCAATGGTTCCCTAAGGAAACTTGTGTCTCTCACCATGTGTGTTAGTAGTATGCTCATGTCGCTGGCCCAGTAGTATTCCATTCTTACGTTGTACTGCATTTTAAAATATTTACTTCTTAAAGTTTACTCTTGAGAGAGACAGACAGTACACGCAGGCACACACAAGCGGAGGAGGAGCAGAGAGAGAGGAGAGAGAATCCCCAGCAGGCTCCACACTGTCATTATGGAGCCTGACGCGGGGCTCAAACCCACGAAACGTGAGATCACCACCTGAGGCGAAACCGAGAGTCGGATACTTAAAAGACTGAGCCACCCAGGCGCGCTGCGTTTCTTTAAATCCATTCACCTATCGATGGATGTTTTTGGTTATTACAATTAACCAGTTGTGTATAAGTCTTCGTGGTGACGTATTTCCGTTTCTCTTGAGTAGACAACTCGTAGAACGGATGGGTCGGACGGTGAGTGTGCTTAACTCTTCGAGAAACTTCCAAGCGGTTTTCCAAACTGGTTTGACTGTTTTGCATTCCCACCAGCCATGTAGGAGAATTCCATGTGTTCCACACCTTGCCAATACTTGCTGCCGTCAGATGTTTTAACTTCAGCGTTTCTACAGGCGTATAGTGGTATTTCATTGTGTGGTTCTCTGCATGTGAGACTGCACATTTTGCATGTGCTTTTGGGCCCCCTGTATATTTCTTTTGTGAAGTGTTTGTTGAAATGTTTGCTTAATTTCAATTGGGTTACATGACTCACCGAGTTTATTTGCTAAAGGACTGTTAAGAAATTTTGCATCTGTGTTGAGGGATATTGCTCTTTAGTTTTCTTGTGTTGTAAGACCGCTGTCTGGTTTTGGTGTCAGAGTAATAAAATGATTTGGAAGTGATTTCTGTTTTCTGAAAGGGTTTGTATAGGACTGGTATTAATTCCCCCTTAAATGTTTGTTTGAATTCACAAATGAAGCCATCTGGGCCTAGACTATTCTTTGTGGGAAGGTTTTTAATTACAAATTTTCTTTGATAGACACAGGGCTATTCAGATGTCCTATTTCTTCTGTCAATTTTGGTGATTTGTTTCTTTTTTTTTCTTTTAGAGAGAGTGAGGAGAGAGGAGAGAGGAGAGGAGAGGAGAGGAGAGGAGAGGAGAGGAGAGGAGAGGAGAGAAAGGGAGAGAATGAGAGAATCTTAACGCAGGCTCCATGCAGGGTTCAATCCCAGAATTCTGGGATCATGACCTGAGCTGAAATCAAAAGTCAGATGCTCAATCGACTAAGCCACCCAGATGCCTGGCAATTTGTATCTTTTAAGAAATGTGCTCATTTTGGGGCGCCTGGGTGGCTCAGTCGGTTAAGCATCCGACTTCGGGTCAGGTCATGATCTCGCAGTCCGCAAGTTCGAGCCCCACATCGGGCTCTGTGCTGACAGCTCAGAGCCTGGAGCCCATTTCAGATTCTGTGTCTCCCTCTCTCTCTGCACCACCCCCCCCGTTCATGCTCTGTCTCTCTCTGTCTCAAAAATAAATAAACGTTAATAAAAAAAAATTAAATAAAAGAAATGTGCCCATTTTATCTGAGTTATCAGATTTAAAGGCAAAAAGTTATCCATACTATCCCCTTGTTACCCTTTAAATGTCTATAGAATCTGTGATGATGTCCCTCTTTTCTTTTTTCAGTGTGGAGTATTGTGTGTGTGCGTGTGCGGGGGAGGGAGGGTAGCGATGGGGTAGAAAGAACTAAAATCTAATTCTCCAGAGTAGAAAATCAGTAGATAACACCTCTGATGGGAAGAAATCAAGAATAGGTTAGAAACATGTGGTAGGTACTAGAAGAAAATGGAAAAGAGCTGAAAGTGGATGGGATTAGTGAATGGTGGGGCAAGGCGGGCCAAGGATTGAAAACCAGTTAATTCCAAACTAGAACAAAGTTCCACTCCAGGGTCCTTTCATTCCGTACCTCACCTCTTTCATTTGCCTTTCCCTCCCCCAATTTAGGCTGCACCTGAAGTGTGCTCTGTGCTCCCAGCCTTCTGTGAACTCCTCTCATCAGCGCCATTGGAAGTCTTAGTTCAGTCCCGTCTCCCTGGTTGTCTGACCCAGTGTCTACCCCATTTTTGGGGATGGCAGACCTAGACATCCCCAAGGATCCTGACCTTGGACCAATGGTGTATCGAGTGTACTTGAAACTCCGAGGATTCCCCTCCTCAATATAGCAAAAGAATCTTTAGTAATAATGATGAATGAAACAAATAATAGTAACCAGAAATGCTGTGAAAAATCTTAAGCTTCTAAAACAGTGGTGATTTATTTATTTATTTATTTATTTATTTATTTATTTATTTATTTAGAGGGAGAGAGAGAACCTCAAGCAGGCTCCTTGTTGTCAGTGCAAAGTCTGACTTGGGGCTCAGACTCACAAACCATGAGCTCATGACCTGAGCTGAAATCAGGAGTCGGATGCTTAACTGATGGACCCACTCAGGCGCCCCAATTTTATTGAACTTTTAAAAGATGTTAGTAAAAATTAAATGAGTATTAAAGTACAAAGAAGGGCATAACTAGTTCATCTTTTAATATGTAGTTTATCTTTACTCAATGGCTTGAATTTTGATTTTTTTTTTGGTTATAGCTCTCCATGGCAGATGTTTTTTCTTAAATACTTGCCCTGTAGTAAGCGCATTTTCATTAAATCAACACATCAGCATCATTTCCATAATCCAATCAACTCCCGTGACTGCCAGCGCTGCTCACGGGCAAGCCACTCTCTCCAGCTCTGAACTGCCCTCTATCTGCTTAATAGGTCACTGACATCTCAAACCTGAGAAGACAGTCACGCATTCATTTAGCATCCAACACATATCGAAGAGTCAGTAAATGGACCAGCCGCAAACATCCAGCTCTTATGATACTTCCCCATCTTGGTAATCACATCACCGGGTATCTGGTTACTTTGGCCGGCCGGCTGGAAACCTAGGAACTATCCTTGATCCCTCTTTTCCCCTCACCCTTTACATCAGATCCATCCCTCCATCTTCTCTGTTTTTCCTCAAAAGTCTATCCTGTCTATACACTTCTGTCTCCACTGCCCCCACCATTTCTTACCTGGACTAGTGCAACAGTCTTCCACTCTGGACTCCTTCTATCCAGGCTCCATTCTGCAGCCTGAGAGCATTTTTTTTTTTAATTAACCTATTTTTTACAAAAAATTTTTAACATTTATTTTTGAGAGACAGAGTGTGAGCAGGGGAGGGACAGAGAGAGAGAGAGGGAGACACGGAATCCGAAGCGGGCTCCAGGCTCCGAGCTGTCAGCCCAGAGCCCGACGCGGGGCTCGAACTCCCGGACCGCGAGATCATGACTTGAGCCGAAGTCGGATGCTTAACTGACTGGGCCACCCAGGTACCCCATTAATTAATCTATTTTTTTAGAGAGGGTTTTGAGAGAGAGGGGTGGGGGAGACAGGGAGAGAAAGAGAAAGAGAGAGAGAGAGAGAGAGAGAGAGAGAGAGAGAGAGAGAGAGAGAGAATCTTAAGCAGGCTCCATGCTCAGTGCAGAGCCCAACATGGGGCTTGATCCCAAGACCCTGGGATCATGACCTGAGCAGAAATCAAGAGTTGGACGCTCAACCAACGGAGCCACCCAGGTGCCCCGCCCCACTAGAGAGGTATTTTTTTAGATGCCAGTTTTGCAGTGAAATCTTCTGCTGAAAACTTTTGCCCATATAGTTTGCAAAGTCCAGCGTGGCCTGGCCGCCGGCCACCTCTCTTCAGCTTCAGCTCACTGCACTCCAGTCTGTCCAGAGGTCCTGGACCTCAAATGTGCTCCTACGTCCAGAACTTCAAGCGCCGCTCTTTCCTCTGCACCACTAGTTTTCAGCCCTCTGGACTCCGGCCACCTGCCTCTTCCCCAGTGAAGTCTTCCGTGCCCCACCCTGAGGTCCACTAGCCCAGGAGGGCGGTGAGAGTGTCCCCCTACTCATCCCATATCCCCGGCACCCAGTACGGAGCCTGGACCCAGGCGGATACTCGTGACAAGGGTGGCCAGTGTCTCCCTGTTGTTGGAGGGGCAGAGGTCGGGAGCTGTGCTGTCTGGGCACACACAGGGCACACACTGGGCACACACAGGGACGGGTGGTTCTGCAGACAAACCACCAGACAGAATGGAGTTGCCTTTCTGTGGGCTGGGCCAAACTTCCCGGAAGTCTCCGTGTACCCCTGAAGTTGAGCGTCTTAGGAAAACGCACGCCAAAGGCAGGACTCCCCTCCCCACCCCCTAAAGTCCCGGGAATCGATCTCAGCACCTCCCCACCCCCCTTCCCTCCGGGGCTCGGTAGCCCAGGGCTTCCAAGGGTCAATTTGGTCTAGATGCGTACCTTCCCTCCAAGGCAAAATGTACCCATGACTTTTTCGTGTTTTTGAGGCAGCCCAGAATAAGCAGGAGGTGTGAAGTTTTATTACCCCCTGGGAACTATTGACACCGGGCGTGCTGCTCTGGCCGGGGCTGTGGGAGGACATGGGCGGGCTCCTTGGAGCGACGAGTGGGTGGCCTGGCTCCCGGCTCCCAGGGGAAGGGACACAGCTGTGCAGGGCTGTTATTGTTCCAGCACCAAATCCTTCCAAAGCTCCAACTGGATTGCTTGGAGGCAGCCTAATGAAGGCTGCTGTTTCCTTCCTCCTTCCTCTGTTTGTTTACTTTCAACGCTTGCCACCTTCCAGGGGAGTATGGTGTAAGTTAGCAGTCGCTCCTCTGGCCATTTGAAGATGTGGGCCAGAGCTCTCTGACACACACAAGAAGAAGTAAGACCATACAGGGTTTGGTTAATACAGTCTATGAACTTAAACTCCTACCTACCTAAGGAGGTAGGTGTGCACCTGTCTTCACAGGCCTGAAGGGAGAGTAAACTTTCGTTTCCTAGGCTTATGGAACATTTATAAAAATTGATCAAGGACTTGGACAAAAAGAAAACTGCGGCAAAAAATTTTTTTAATATAGAAAAGTTCAGGTTATACTTACTGATTATAATCCAATAATATTTGATTTAGCAAGGACAGTGGTTTTTTGTTTTTTTTTTTTTTTGATATTCAGAAATGGCCTATTCCTAGGTAGCTCTTCGCGCAAAGAAGAAACCTAAAGTCCAAGTAAAAACTGCAGAGAGAGCGACAGAGAGAGCACTTAATGGCAAACCCTGAGATAAACAAAACTGTATTCAGAAGAAAATCGATAACCGAAACCTGCCATCATTGTTTCAAAAGAAAGGTTGACGCGAAACAAAACAAAAAATGTATTTATCTTACAAAGCAAAAAAGGAGGGGCGCCCGGATGGCTCGGTTGGTTGAGCTTCCGACTTTGGCTCAGGTCGTGATCTCAGTCTGTGGGTTCAAGCCCCACGTTGGGCTCTGTGCTGACAGCTCGGAGCCTGGAGCCCGCTTCCGATTCCGGGTCTCCCCCTCTCTCTGCCCCTCCCCCGTTCACGCTCTGTCTCGAAAATAAACAAACGTTAAAAAAAATTCTTTTTTTAATAAAATAAAGAAAGCAAAAAAAGAGTAGTAAAATAAATCAAAACAAGCTAGGTAGGGGAAATAAGATTAGAGACATAATCAACAAAACAGCAAAGAGAAACCCCAAACCAGTTCTTTGAAAAGAACAGTAAATAACAAATATTCAAGATCAAGAATAGGAAAGAGGCTCAGGAGGTACACACGCAATTCTATGGCAACACACTAAAAACCCTACACGAACCGGAGGATTTTAAAAACCAAACCGGCCACCAAAATGGACACATGGAGAAATGGACATTGAACGTTCCAATCAGCAGAAGGCACAGGGGTGTGATGATGAAGGGGAGTCATTGGAGAAGAGTCTAGAACCTGCCATGTAACTTCAAAACGTTAGAACAGGAAATTGTCATGTAATTTAAGTATCACAAGCCATAGAAAATGGTGGCCATCTCTCTAACCCATTTTATGAAGGCAGGATAATTATTTTTTTATTTATTTTTTTATTTTAGAGAGAGCACATGAGCAGGGGAGAGGGGCAGAGGGAAAGAAAGAATCTTAGAATTTTATTTCAATGTTAAGTTTTTTTTTTTGAGAGAGAGTGCGTGCGTGCAAATGGGGAAGGGGCAGAGAGAGGGAGACACAGAATCTGAAGCAAGCTCCAGGCTCCCAGCTGTCAGCACAGAGCCTGATGTAGGGTTCGAACCCACTAGCTGAGCCGAAGTCGGCTACCTAACCGACTGAGTCACCCGGGCACCCCTTGAGAGAGAATCCTTTATTTTATTTTATTTAAAAAAAAAATTTTTTTAAACGTTTATTTATTTTTGAGACAGAGAGAGACAGAGCATGAACGGGGGAGGGTCAGAGAGAGAGGGAGACACGGAATCTGAAACAGGCTCCAGGCTCTGAGCGGTCAGCACAGAGCCCGACGCGGGGCTCGAACTCACGGAGTGTGAGATCGTGACCCGAGCCGAAGTCGGCCGCTTAACCGACTGAGCCACCCAGGCGCCCCCCTTGAGAGAGAATCTTAAGCAGACTTGCCCACATGTTCAATGTGGGGCTCGATCCTACAACCCTGGGATCCTGACCTGAATCGAAATAAGGAGTCGGATGCCCAACTGACTGATCTACCCAGGCATCCCTGCGGCAAAATTTAAATGATAAAATCTGCTGCAGATAGGGAGAAAATTATGGAGCCCTCACTTTAAAGATGCAAAGACTCAAAAATATTAGCAAACAGAGCCAGGAAATGTATCAAAAGAATGACAAATGAACACATTCTGGGCAAATGGGGCTTATTCTAGGGAGTAAGGGTGGTACCTATCAGGAAATCTATCAACATCATGAACGAGGTGAGGAGAAAAAACAATACGGTGCTAAGGCTAGATGCTGAAAGGGCAACTGCTGTAACTCAGCAGCCATTCCTAACAAGTAGGTCCAGATGAGAAGATGGCCTAATTCGCTGCTAGGGAAATGCAAACTGAAGACAGGACCCCACCCTGTACCCATCAGCCGGGTCAATCCTGCAGATGCTACGGGAGGACCCCGGCAGCATTTTTGGAAAATGATCTTGTGCATACCCCCAGCTGCAACCGGCCCCGAGGGGTCTACCGTGTGGAAATGTGGTGCAAACACACAAAAACGGGGATGTTCACCGGAGCCTTGCTCTGGGGTGGGGGGTGGGGGCACGGTGCGGTGGACGGAAAGCGAAGCGAGAGACCGTCGCCACGGAAGTAGTTGAGTCAATTACAGAACGGCAGCATTGGAGAGAACGCTGAGAAGTTGCAAACAATGCCGGGAAACCACGTGTGAGTACGTCTCCCCGTGTGTATATAGCTGTGCACACACGCAGGGAGAACATGGGCAGTGCACACGGTATCCGCGGGGGATATGCAGGGGCAGAAAGGGACAAATAATACCGCACTACCTGCTTTCATATGGTAACAGATACGTGGACTCGAATTTTTGGCTTGCATTTGTATGGAGAGAATCTAAACTAATTGGAAAAGTTCCAGCAGGACTATCCAGCAGCGAGGAGCTCTCTCTTCGGTGTCTCCGATTACTCGAACCATCCCCCGGCCACCAGAGAAAAGCAGCTTGGATCAGTAACCACTGCTTAGGACCTGGTCTCAGTGAACTGGTGGCATGCCACCATTGAGAAAGGTCGATGTCCCACGCACCCCCTTCTTGTGCCAAGTGTCTCCAAGGCCTAGAGGGCCCGGAGGGCGTGTCTTCGAACACTGTCCCCCTGTCCTGGAGCCCCTGCAGGATTCAGGTTGTGCGGTCCTGCATTTGGGGACATGAGCCGCACCTCCCAGAAGCTCTCCCACTTGGAAGGGCGCCTTCTTTGGGTGTGTGCTTTGGTTTGGAGAGTGTAGCCCCTCCCTTCTTTTGCGTTCTCAGATTTCTGTCTGACGTTGGCTTCTGACAGGCTCACTCTTATTGAGCTCCCGTGGGCAACGGGGACTGGGGCATCTGAATGGGCAGGATGGGACACTTCTCAATTAATCCAACTCTTTGCCCGTTCCACGCTGAATTGTGCAGCTGAGTGTGGCTGGAGGAAACCAGAGCTAGGCTGCCTGGTCTCCCCTTAAATTCATGATCCCCAACCTCAAACGAGCCCTCCATGTTTCCTGGCTGACCCACTGCACATACTTCCCTGTCTGCTCCCTTGCCCATGATCTTCAGTGACTGTTTTGTATTCCCTTCCTCCTCCAGGTCTCCGTCACCCCCCACCCCCCACCCCCACCTCCATCGCCTCTCTGCTGATGTGACCAAAGAGAAGCAACGGAAATGAGGAAACAAGGATCTTCTGAAGTTTCTACCACATCCACCCCTCTTCCTGGCCAGTCTCCCTTGTTCCCTTTCACTGTCTTCCTTGATTATTGCCCCCCACCCTTTCTCGAAGTACCAGCCACTTCTCTCCTTCTGTTCACGGCCAGCTTACTCCACAGAGCTGTCAACGTGCGCGGTCTCCGGCTCCCCCCCCCCCCCGCCCCCCCATTTTCCTGTTGACTCCAGTGCAATCTGGCTCTTACCCTCTCCGCACTACTCAGACTGCCCTAGAAGGCTCCGGTGACCTCGATGCTGGAAACCTAGTGTTGCCAGTCCTCAACCCACCTGATTTATCAGCAGCATTTAATAGCCTCCCTCCTTCTGAAACCTTTCTGGACTCGGCTTCCAGGACCCGCACCCTCCTGGCTTCACGTCTGTGTCTGTGGATGGTCCTGCCATCTCCTGTGCTCTTCCCCTCCGTCTGTCTCAATTCTAGACTTTGGGGAGCCCCAGGGCTCAGATCCGGGGCCTCTTTTCTTCGCTACTCCCCCTCAACTCCCTTGGGGATTTCATCCAGGCTCCGCTTGTCATATGTGTGCTGATGATTCCCAATCGGGCGCCTCTGGCCTGGACTCACCTCTTTGAGCTCCAGATTCGTGGGCCCCACTGCCTTCTGCATCAAGCAGGCACCTTGAACTTAACACGTCCAAAGTGAGCTCCAAAGCTCTTCCTCCTGGGGTCTCCCCTTCTCAGCAAATATGAGAAGTTCCTCCCTGCCGGGGCCCAGGCTGCTCGCCTGAGTGGTGGGGTGAGAGGCTGGCCGCAAAAAACCGGGCTTGGAGCACGGAACGGGCGGCTTACTCTTGGAAAGTGAAATAATGTTCAAGGTGAGGATCTGCCCCAGGATCATGCTTCCCTGGAGCGAGGGGACAGGTTTTGTGTTCCTGTGAACGTCAGGATGTGTCTGGCATCGATCACTGGCACCGGTTCTAGAATCTGCGCAACACCAAGAAACCAGAAGAGAACGACCTGTCTGGGAAGTTGATAAAGCATTTTATTCCACAGGAAGAAAAATAACGACTCTGATATGAGACACAGACGAAAGAGTCTTAACAGATGGGTGATTGTATAGAATCATGTTTACACAGTGGAGAACCAGGATTTTATCAAGCAGCTACTATGGTATTTTGAGGCACAGATGATGCTTAAAAACACAGTGGCCCTAGAACCTTCTGAACACCCAGGTGAGTACCCACCAAGCTGGGGCTGCTGAGAGGTCTGCTTTCCTGCCCTCTGATCGGGTCGGTGGGCGCAGGGGATCGGCCTGAGCCCCTCGGGGGAGCCCTCCCCGGGGGCAGAGCAGCAGCACTGGCCGCGGGGCCCTGCTGGGTCCGCCAACCATGCCTGGTCAGGGAATTAGGATGGCTTTTGATTTCTCCTTATCCAATTTCTCCTTATTCAATTTATTTTACTTTCCTCAGAGAGAAACTGGGTATTTGGGACAGCATGAAAATCGGTAGAAATTATCATAACAAAGTCTCAGACATCAAGGGCTAAACACCAATTGAAAAAGAAATGGGGCATTCAAGTAGCCAGGGGCAGGGCCTGCTTCCTTCAGAGCTTTGAATTTTTTCCTGGCCAAGCAGGAAACGAAGTCCAGAGCCCCACCGAAGCCTTCCCACCGTGGCTGGCGTGAGGGAGCTCTATAGCGGGAGCCTCCTCTCAGGCCCCTTCAGCAGCGAGGGCTCGCATGACCCACCGAGAGGCGCGACTGTTTCTAGAGCTAACATTAGAAAGGAGCCCAGAGGAGGGCATCCGAACACCTCCCTGGGTCCCTCAGGAAGCAGCGTTGCGCCCTCCACCGGCTTGCTGCGTCACAGCTGCCACGGGTGGGGGGGGGGGGGTGTTGGGGGACCCAAGGCTGCCCTCCTCGTCAGTCTTACGAAATTCCACCGACTTCATTCCAGAAAGCGACAGAAGGCTCACTGAGGCAAACAATCAACCCTTCTGAGAGTTTCACCTTTAAGGGACGGTGATCTCTGGCAGTGGGTCAGTGATGACAAAGATCACAAGGCAGACTTGTGGGGCGCAGAGGAGGAGGCTGGTGAGGAAGACACAGGTCACCCTGCTGGGGATCTTGTGCGTGAGGGGACGCAGTCACGACTGGCACCCAGCAAAAAAAAAACCAAAACACGCCAACAAACGACAAACCCAAACCCACCCCAACCCTTCGCGAGCTAAGCTTCAACGCGGCAACCCACCAACTTAGAGTCGGCGAAGACCACACAGACCTTGGGGTTCAAGGCGGTCCTCGAAAACCCCACTGAGCTAGAGCTCTCGAGCACTTGTGCTAAAGCTCCCTTCCTGCTTCTTTAAAAACACGCACGCACACGCGCATGTGCGCAGAGGGGAGGGATGGTGAGATGGACAGATCAGCTTCATGTGAGTCTTGGAAGGGTTTGGGTCAAGAGTTACAAACACCCAAACCTTGCACACATCCGCTGATCCAGAGTCATTTTCGATCTCCGCCACACGGGACGAGGTTGTTGAAACCGATTAGTTCTATCAAAATGAAAACGTTAAAATCACAAGGCTAGTCATTCATTCTAGAGTGAGCTCCCGCTCCCAACCTGTTTATTCCAACAACAAGAACAAGACCCAGGCAGAAGAGGGCACTCATACCAGGCCTTGCTACTGGCTGGAATTTAACACTGAGGACAAGAGATGTTTTAGCCAAATCTCGGTTCCACGAAAAACTTGCAAAACAGCTTTTTAATACTCGGATTTCATTCCCTTTTCTGAGGCTCTCTCTCTCCCTTCTCGTCCCAGTGTTACCATCACTGAGCCCAGGGCTGGGCGGCTGTGGTGCTTGTCTGTGGCTTTATCAAACAAGAAAAGAGTTCTAGGACTTTCTCCTTGTTGTTCCGAAAGGAAAGGAGGGCATTCTTAACTGTGGGCTTCTGATAGATCTGTGGATTTCTGATTTGTTAAAACAAACAGTTGTGTGAGATTTTTTTTTTTTTTTCTCTCCTTCGAAATCAACAGAGCCTACCGGTGTTTCAAACTGATCCTCTCTGACAACATCCCAAGACAGACTTACAATGCTGGTGTGTGTGTGTGTGCAAGACTAGTCAGGACAAAGCCAAACAGACAGATGGAGGGAAAAGAATCTGTGACAATCTAGGAACTACTCTTAAAGGCGGGGTGGAGGGTGGGGTGGGAAATAAATAAAAGACGGGTTGGTTTCTGAGCCACCTCCTTTGGGGGCTGCCCTCCTGCTCCAGCCTTGAGGCCGCCCACCTCCCCTCCGTCCTCTTCCTGCAAATACTCTGGTTTCCAAAGCTAACATGGAACATTCTTCACCTTTCAAGAATGCCTTTTTTGTAGCGAGTACCCTGAATTACACATGCAGAATTAGTGCAATAGAAGATCCAATATAACTTTATATTACTTTACAGCTAACAAACCTTTACACATGTCACAGGCCCTGCTCAGAAACGCTCCTGTATATTTACAAACACACAGTTGTACATATATACATGTTAACAAAATACAGGGCAATCTAAAAATTAGATTCATCTCAGTACATTTTTTTTTTAACGTTATTCAGCCAATACCTTTTAAAAATTACTTCCCCGCAATCTAAAGGAACCCCCCAACCCACCCACAAATTAATACGGTTTCCGTTCGTATCGTCCCCTCGTTCCTTGACAGCCCACCCCCCAACCTTTTTCCGGTTTTGCCTCTGATTTAGGCCAAGCCTTTGGGCCTTTCCTCCCGATTGACTTGGGGCTTGTGTCTGCGAGCGTCTCTCTGGCAGCTGGGATTTTTCAGGAGTCCAGCTCCAACCGCTCTTGATTTTCAGTGAGTCTTAACATAAGTTGCTGCTCATAGTAAAGGCTCTTTGCATAGTTTATCTCTTGTGACAACTTGACGGCAAGGCCCTCCGATTTCACATGGACCTGGAGAGCAGAACAGAATGAGTGACCTGCCCCCGAGGTGGAGGCCAAACGAATCACAGGACGCGGGCAGATTCCTGGAATCCGCGTCTTTGACATACGTCCCAGGTGACGGGGTAGCCAAGCCACAGTTATCTGACATTTGGGACGCCCTCTAACCGACAGCCAGCGAGCCTCAGCTCTGAGGAGACGGGTCTGCTGAGGCAGGACCGAGAGCAAGAAGAAAGGGCTGCACCGAGGGGGTTCACCTCTAATGTCTGGTGCCAGTCAAAGAGGGAAGAAGAATCCTCAAACTAACGTCTCGAGGCCTTTCCTATCAGGAATGCTGAGTTGCTCAGCTGCTTTGAAAGGAGAGAAATGTAGCTGGGCAAGGCTCCCCATCACAAAAAGGAACTTGTGGAAATACTCAACTTCTGGGTGTTAACTCTGTGACTCTACCAGCCCTGGCTTAAGCCGACGACCCCAGGGGAGCCTGCGCAAGCCAAGCCAAACCCAAGTGCATTCCTGAGCAGGGGAAGGTCAAGGGGTTTCTGAGGAGAGAGGCCCAGCGAGGTTGGTTGTGGTTTCTGATCTGTAGGGAGAGCCGGGGAGAAGAAGCAGGGCCACTTTGAATGGCACATCATTCTCAAGAGCAGCTTTGAAAATCGCGGCATGCCGGGTGAAAAGTGAGCATGACGAACACCTGGGTTTCACGAAAAGCCTCCAAGTCAGACTATGGAGATGGCGGGTCTCCTCACACGCGCTTCTGCTGAGCCAACAGGTCCCTCCGAGCGGAAGCGGCAAACAAAGTGGTCTAGACTGCCAGCTCTGGAGTCGTACTACCTGGGTTTGAAGCCCCAGTTCCTTCCAGCGCTGGCCATATGACCTCGCGCAAGGCACTTGCCCTCACCAAGCCTCCTTACCAGCCAAGTGGGAAAGACGG
This sequence comes from Acinonyx jubatus, assembly GCF_027475565.1. Lineage (NCBI taxonomy): Eukaryota > Metazoa > Chordata > Mammalia > Carnivora > Felidae > Acinonyx > Acinonyx jubatus. The sequence goes on along the minus strand of NC_069381.1, from coordinate 9,157,220 downwards.
CAGCACAACAGCACGTGACCCTCAGGAAGTACTTAGTATCCAGCCTGGCCCAGGGCACATCCTTACTGGATGCTGGTTATTAATAGGAACGTTATTAAATACTAATAGCTTTCAAATGCAAGTCCTGCCGTGACAGTACCTTGTACCCTTTGGAGGCAATGTATCCATTTTATTCACAAATACTTATTTTGAGTTTATTCCGGGGAAGGGCCTTCGCTATGCTAGATACTGCTTCTTTGTGCAGAAGAGGAAAGTTTGCAATTGTTATAGAGGAGAAACGACAGAGAAGCCAGTATGTGCTGTAAGACCTTAGGTTCAGTGCACCAAAGAGTCGCATTTTAGGGATAACCCCCCCCCCCCCCCCCACGTATCACGTCGTTAGGTTCCCCCCCACTAACTAGAGCTGGCACGGCTGTCTGTGCTGTACCGACGGGCAGTGGAGGCACAAGTGCCGAGGAACTGGTGGGGTCGTTACTGGTAGAGCTGGGAGGGCAGTGTCACCCCAGTTAACGCACACACGGAGCTCCTTCTGTATGCAGGACTGAGAAGCAGTACCCCTGGGGATTAGTGACCGCTCGGCGTAAACCTAAAGTGAATCCCTGTTGAAAAGCATAAGCAGGGCAGAGGCGATCCGGGGGCCCTTTCTATCTCTCAGCCACGGAATACGCCAATTCGGGGGGGAGGGGGGGCAGCACGAAGAAGACAGGCCAGGTGGGTACTCACCATGGGCTTCTGGTGGGAAGGGCCAGGGATGGACACTCCACTGCTTGAGTTCACTGCCTTCTTGGTCACCTGCACATACACCTTCCCGTGGTCCTTGGAGACGAGGCAGTGGTAGAGATCGTCGTATTTGACTTCCAGGAAGATGGCCTCTCGATCCACATAGTCCCCACTTTTCAGGAAGTAAACGGCTTTGGAGGAGATGAGCACACAGTAGCTGTCGATGTTCTCCACGGCTATGAAGCTGTGAGAGAGGGGGAAAGGTCAGAAGGGCACACCGAACGGAACGTGGCCTCGACCCACGGCGCCGGGCCACTCCCGGTCACTGAGCCGAAGGAAGGGGAGGCGGCCTGGTGTGTGGGCTCCTGACCAGGCTCCCTCACGTTTACCGCCCCTTGAGCCTCAGTTCCCTCATCTGTAAATCTGGACTAAGGGTGTCAGTGACCTCCCGGGCCCGTACAGCACATGGCCCCGTGCACGGGGTGCTGGATCCAAGGAGCTCGGGACGACGACCAACAGTACAATTCTATACCCTGGAATTGCACTGTGCGGGGTTTCTTTTTCAGTGAGAGTTTTTAGGGAGTTTGAGGCCCAGAGGAAATGGAACCGGGCTTTGCTGGGCAGAACAGAGGGAGAAAATATAATGCCGTTCGACACCCACTGAAGTAGCCGCTGACAACGTTCACACGGGCGGGGTGCTGGGGACGCAGGGGGAACGCAGAATTAATGAGGTTTCCCAGGCAGGCTGCTGCGAGAAGGCGGCACGACGCCTCCAGCATTCGCACACGTGCACCCCGGTCCTTCCTCGTCACGGTTCCAACGAGGTGGCCCAGCCCGGTCTCCGCTCCACGCTTCGGTGACGGAGAACCCCCGCGTGTTCAGAAAACTCTAATAAATTGGAAAGTGCTTTCTGAAGGGAAGCTATAATCCCGATTTGACTAACTTCCAGTCCTTACTTGCAGGGGCTGTAGGGCCACTTGGGGGGGGGGGGGCGGGGAATCTCATTCCCTTTCCTCCATGGAGCTCACAGATTTAAAGTGGAAATTTATGCACGTCAAACCTTTCAGCTCAGCTCCTGAATGAAGGGCAGTGACCCTTGGAAACCGCCGCAGCAGCTCTCTGGGGCCTGGCTGCCTCTGTGGCATCTTGTGACAGCCTTCCACAATGGGGCGGCGACGTCGAGGGACAGCAAAAGAGACCAGATGACGGCAAGAATACTAAGAGCTGACGACAGGCTGGCTGTCAAGCTCTGGCCCCCTGGGACTTGATGTCCTGAGAGGAATTTCCAAACTGCGGTCGCTGGGCCGAGGGAGGCTCTCCCCGGAGCTGCTTGGGGACTGGGGTCCCAGGATGGCTTTGTTTCTCTGCGGTCACAGAACACGGAGGGGACGGAGGCCCGGGCATGGGCCGCTGGGGCACGGGCCCGTCTCCTTTCAGACCCAAGCATGTGCTGGGCACCCGCTCGCCTGCAGGCTTAGAGACCCCCTCCACCCCCCCCCCCCCCACCTACCCTTCCAGAGCACAACCTATCGAAAGTCTCCCCACCTGACGATTGCCCAGTTCCAACTCCTCCATGAAGCTTGCCTGGAATCCTTCAGTCCTGCCCCCGCTTCTGAATGCCTAGCTGCTTACCTTCAGAAGCACTGCCAAACCCTCGGCTCTCTACGCAGAGGTAAGAGTGGGGTCTGCATCCTACGCCCCCACGTCTGCCCAGGAGCCCACCCCCACCGAGAGAGCCACCCCCTACACGCCCAGTATCTGCCCGTTTCAGTTGCCACTTTAATTACAGCCTTGCATGACAAAAATTGGGGTTTATTGTTCTATTCTAACTGGGTGGCAATGCAAGAATGCAGACTTGTAAAGTCTCGATGCCAAAATTAGAAGTACCCAGCAGCTTTTGGTGTCCAGGCCACTTAGCACAGAATTTCCCACATTCCAGGTTCTGACAGTCTTAGGGGGACAGCATTATCACTTCATCGAGCTAAACAGAATCTAAAATAGCCTGTCCCGGGGCGCCTGGGTGACTCAGTCGGTGGAGCCTGACTTCGGCTCGGGTCATAATCTCGAGGTTCGTGAGTTTGAGCCCTGTGCTGGGCTCGCTGCTGTCAGCGCAGAGCCAGCTTCGGATCCTCTGTCCCCCTCTCTCTCCGCCCCTCTCCAACTTGCGTGCGCACTCTCTCTCTCTCTCTCTCTCTCTCAAAAGTAAAAAAATAAAAATAGGTCATCTGGGGAAAGAAAAGAGGAAACAGAGAGAGAGAGACAGAGAGAGAAATGAAAAAAGCATCCTGACAGAGAGGAAGCACCGCAGGGCCAGAACTTGCTGCGCAACTAGCATGAAAGCCCAGATCAGCTTATGGTTTCTGAGCACGGGTGGGCTGGGCAGGCAATGGGCTCTCAAGAGACCCCAAAGTTGGCCACCTCAGTTGGGATGAGAGCAGGAATGTGCATTAAAAATTCAACTGATAGGGCGCCTGGGTGGCTCAGTTGGTTGAGCGTTGGACTTCAGCTCAGGTCATGATCCTGAGGTTCGTGGGTTTGAGCCCCGCGCCGGGCTCTGTCCTGATGGCTCAGAGCCTGGAGCTGCTTCGGATTCTCCCTCTCTCCCTGCCCCTTCCCTGTTCATGCTGTCTTTCAAAACTAAACAAACGTTAAAAAAAAAAAATATATCTCAACTGAGTTTATTTCCTTTCCTCTGGTCCTTGCCCCCACTCTCACTCGTTTGGCACCTGCTGTAGCTGACATTTAGGCACAGCCTCTAGAAAGAGCCAAGGCCTTTCCATCCGGGCAGCTGCTCTCACACCGGGGCCAGGGTGGCTGAATTATTAGTGCACTTTCCATACTGGAACACTTTTATAGGCTTTAAAATAGACTTCTTACCAAGATGCCACAGATGGCACAAGTCCTCAGTCAGGCCAGGACTGCTTTGGGAGGAAGCGAGGCCCTGAGCTCGGGTGCTCTCCTGAGGCATCTTCGCACAGAGGCGGAAGCACAGGCTGCGAGGGCAGGGAGACGCTGCCAGGCCTGGCGACCCTGAGCAGCCCAGCTGCTGTCCTTCTGGGTCAGTTCCTTCATCTGACGACAGAGGGGATACTACCTGCCAGGAACGTCTAAAGAATTCACAGCCACACAGAAATATGAGGGGAGAGCAACAGCTTTGTGAACGTGCACAGACCTCTGTTCTGTGACCAGGGGCTCCCTTCGTGCCCTGAAACCACCACGCATTAGAAACACTTTCTGGACATTTATGTGAACTTCTTTTTCTTCTTCTTTATTTGCGGGGGGGGGGGGGGGGGTGGGGTGGGGGTGGGGGTGGGAGGGGCAGAGAGATGGGGAGAGAGAATCCCAAGCAGGTCCCATGCTCAGGGAGGAGCCCGATGTGGGGCTCGATCCCATCATGACCTGGGCCAAAATCAGGAGTCAGACACTTAACTGACTGAGCCACCCAGGCGTCCCTCCATGAACTCTTCTAAAGTCTTTTCAAATCAAAAGCAGATCAGAGTCAATGGTACAATGGAGAGCAGGAGGAAGGGAGACGGTGCAGCCACGGCTGGGGTGCCAGGTCCCCAACGATGGTTGGAACAAGAACCCAGAGCCTGACTTTGCAAAGCTCTGCCCCCCGTTTCCCCCCTGACGCTTCCCTCGTGCTCCTACAACCAACCACCAGGACTCGGGGTTTCCTGTCGGTCATCTTTCTCTTTGTTACACAATCTGGAAATCACACCAAAGAATAATTAAAACCGGGCTCTAGACTAGGGGTCTCCGTTGTGGAGGCAGATCCCAAGCATTTCATCTGCGAGGGGACCCACGGCTCAGGGTGATCGGAGCAGCTGGCCGAGGCAGCTTTCCTTCCGCTAAAGGCGCTTTCCTCCCCTGCTGGCCATCCTCCTGCAGAAGCTTCTCTCCACAGGCTTTCGTGGGCTCCACTTGAGAGGCTCGGGGTTTTGCTCACAGAGCGGCAGCAGCTACTGTTGCCCTGGAGCCCAGTCCAGACCCCTGGCTTCCCACTTGTCTTTCTGGAACAACTGTGTTTCACACGGGGCTGCTTCTGACCCGTAAATGAGGGACGATGGTGAAACCTCAGGGGATGACACAGGAGGAAAGCCAGTGTGGTCTCAGGCTGATCCTGAGCACATCCTTCCAGCCTTTGACCTAGTAAGAACCCAGAGGGAGGGAGGGAGGATGAAAAAAATTGTGGCCTGAAACACAAAGCATCTGGCTAAGCTCTACGCTTCAAATATGGAGGGAACTAGGGAAGTCACCCAGCGCCCTGGTGATACATTTTAGGTTGGCGCAGACACTACAACCGCTTCTATAAAAAATAAGATTTTTAGACTTTAGGTAAAAGTTTTACTTTTCACCATCCTTTAAGGGGAGAAGGGGGGTGGGCGGGGCGCCTGGGTGGCTCAGTCGGTTGAGCGTCCGACTTCGGCTCAGGTCATGATCTTGCGGTCCGTGAGTTCGAGCCCCACGTCAGGCTCTGTGCTGACAGCTCGGAGCCTGGAGCCCGCTTCGGATTCTGTACTTGCTCTCTCTCTGCTCCTCCCCCATTCATGCTCTGTCTCTCTGTCTCTGTGTCTCTCAAAAATGTATACATGTTAAAAAAAAAAAATCAAGGGGAGAAAGAAACTTCAGAAAGTTTCTTCAGAAAGGCTGGGGCACATGGCTTACATCATTCTCCGAGGTGACAGGTGCTGACAGTGGGTCACTCTGGCAAGGTCCGATGCCACAGAAGGAAAACCCACCCTTGCTAACAACATCCCCCAACCACGAACACCACGGGGGCACTCTCGGCCACCAACGGCATCACCAACGTTAGCTGCGGTCTCTCGCTCGGCGGTAGGTAGCGACGTCCTCTCCAAGTCGCGCGGCTGACATGTGACCAGCCGGCCTTGCCCGTCGCCTCTGCACGGAAGAGGTGCTCCGTTGCTGGCGGCCACCGCAATTTCCTCCTTCCGTTGAGACAGATGCTAAGTGACCCTGACGGGGGGGGAGGGCCTTACAAGTCCCCAGACCCTCACGTCGGCAGGTTGGAGAAATGAGTGCCCTTCTCAGCAGCCACATGGAAAACAGTTCAGGACCAACTAACTGGTCCTTGGGGAGAGAGCAATCTGCCAAGTAACTGCTTCACCCCCCCTCTTCAAGTTGATTTCTTTGTTTTCCTCCCACTTTTTGTTTTTTGCCGTATTAACTCTATTTGTATATCCATATTCTACTTAATTTTGGAGTCATTTCAAAATGGAGAAGTTCTTTTTTTTAAAAAAAAATTTTTTTTTCAACGTTTATTTATTTTGGGGACAGAGAGAGACGGAGCATGAACGGGGGAGGGGCAGAGAGAGAGGGAGACACAGAATCGGAAACAGGCTCCAGGCTCCGAGCTGTCAGCCCAGAGCCCAACGCGGGGCTCGAACCCACGGGCCGCGAGATTGTGACCTGGCTGAAGTCGGACGCTTAACCGACTGTGCCACCCAGGCGCCCCCAAAATGGAAAAGTTCTGAGTCATCTTACTGCAAAAGCGCTCCTAGAATACCACCCCCCAAATGGGTCACCCCCTGAGTCCATCCGTGACCCCCAAATCTGTGTCTGAGCCTGGTTTTCCACACAAATGCATCCCACACATCCTCACACTCAGGATGTGCTCGGCCAGGCTGCTCCTTCTCCTCCACCCCCCTCCCTGCCCCCGCCTGTCACGCTCGCTGGTCGGTATCTTGGTACAGCCAAATGGGCAAGAGGCTTGGGGGTCACTTTCACCCCCTCCTCACTCCGAATCTGTATTTAGCCAGCAGGACTGTGAATTACGCTGATGCCTTCTCCCCAGATACCCTCGACTCCGTCCTCCCCAATCCTTTTCACTGCTACCGGAGCGACAGGTGCCTCCACCGTTCACCGGGCCACTTACGTCCAGGGCGCCGCTGGCCGCCCCCCACCCCTCGCCCCGCCACTGCCCTGCCCTCCTGTCTCATCTGACTCTGATCCATTTCTCTGCTGCCGGCAAGGTTCCGTCCTTAATATGTAATTGTGAGTGGGATCGTCTTCAAAACCTCACCACCGCCTATAGGACAGGTGAACTCGGTGTGGCTCTCAGGCTCTGGGCTGTGAGCCACCTTCCCACATGGGTGCTGCCACCACACCTGGTGAGCCCCAAACCTCCAGAAATGCCAGTAGCTCAGCCACCGTCTGTGCCTGTGCCCGGCCCCCTTCTCTGTATACGGGCCCTTCTCTCTTCTCCTCTGGGCACGTTCTCCTCATCCTGCAGGACCAGGCCAACTGTCCACAGCCTTCCCCGGCTCTCCGAGAATAAATTAATCACTTCCCCTTGAGGCCTCATAACACATGGCTCACGCTTCTATTTTAAAAGCAATCATATGTTACAGATAGTTGGTAACCCTGTCTGCTTCCCCTGCAAGACTGCGAACTCTGCGAGGAAAAAGCACATTTCTTACTCTTCCTGGCACATACTAGCATTCGATACATTTATGCCTTAGGTAGTCTTAGAAACTGACAGAGAATTCACATTGTAAGGTCCTCAGGAGTTTGTCAGAGCACAGGCAACTTTGTATGTTGGATATATTTTACCCAGTAGTCAAGTTAAAAAAACTCTCTTAGAACTCTTGATCTAATTTACTAAAGATTTAGTCAAGCCATTCACTTTTATCGGCACAGCTGGCTAATCTGTCAAGTGAGTTTTAATTCAGGGGCATATCCAAGAATGTCCAATTCCCTAAGTGTCTATGGTTATTGACAGAGTATTTCCAGGTTTAGAAAATGAAAGCAAACGAGCTTTAGCCCATTCCTCAAAAGGACTCGTCTTTTGTTTTTGTTTTGAGACTATATATGTTACTATAAGGCTTATATTTGTGATTCTATGCTGTTAGAATCAACACCATAATCTGTGCTCTAAAAAAAATAAATTCTGATTTCTGTCTCATCTGCAATTTGTCAAGAAAGACAAGATCCAAAATGCCATACACAAGTATGTTTACATGGAGGGCAAGAAAGGAAATTTTTATTTTTGTTTTTATTTCTTTTTGTACTTGAATGTGCTGACCATGTGCACAAATTCCTTTCATCAAACAGAGAAAGAGCTTATTTGGCTGCTGGGTTAATAGGCTATTTTTCTTTTCTTTTTTTTTTTTATACTTCTCTGTACTAAAATAAAAATCTCATAAATGTTATTGTCTGAAACAACATTTAAAAGATACAATCCATGGGGCACCTGGGTGGCTCAGTTGGTTAAGCGTCCGAGTTTGGCTCAGGTCATGATCTCACGGCTCGTTGCGTCGGGCTGCCTGCTTTGGATTCTGTGTCTCCCCCTCTCTCTGCCCCTCTCCTGCTTGTGCTGGCTCTCTGTCTCTCAAAAAATGAATAAATGTTAAAAAATTTTTTTTAAAAATATTAAAATAAAAAATACAATCCAGTGGTCAAACTCCAGGAAACGGTAGATCAGAGCAGTTTCTTAGGTCATGCGGGTTGCTCATGGGAACCTTTTCTTAAAAGGTAAGAGCCACCCTAAGGCTTACAACGCTGGTGGGTCACTTTGTGATAAAGTTGTAGAAATAAAATAGGGACTTGTTTTCCTTTCTTTTTCTTCTTCTTTCTTAAATGAAAATGAGATCCCTGGCTACAGATGAGACACTAGTTACAAGGAAAAAATAATTTAATCAGATTGGACAAATTTTACTTTAACATCATCTTTACCCAGGATCCTGTTTCAAAACCCAAACTGCAAAGGATGGGAAGCAATGATAATCCTGTAGCATACCAGAGAAGCAGTTGATTCTTCCAAAAGCTGAAGCCTTTTTAGCTGGCCAGACCTTAAATCGTATGTCAGTAACTATCTTTTAAATACTAATTAATGAAATAAAATAAAAAAATTAAATGAAACTTGATCTGGGAGAACACAGTTGAAGTGCCCATGGCACTGGGGACTTTGTGGGGTTTTCACTACATCAGGAAGTAATTACACAACATTTTCCAGAAGTGAAACAGTGAGTCTAACTGGAAAAAAATGTGGAAACATTTAGTTAGAACAGTAGAGCAAGGTATTAAAGACCCTTTTAAGGGGTTAACTCTGAAGGAAAATATGCAAATAATTAGGTCTTTAAATATGTTTTTAATTACAAGTCTAGGATAAAAGTCAGAGGTATAATTTGGCAATTGTGTGCGTTTCTTGAAAACTCCTTTCTTGCAAAGCGATGATTCTAATGTTCACGTCACCATGAAGACCCAGCCTGACAACCGAGAATACTTCAGAGAAATATTTGCCGGGTTCCCCGATGGCTTCTTCCTTGTATGCCGGGGAAGGCCATGGTCACGTGCTTTCTTCAACATTCACTGGCGAGATTTAACCCACAAACTTGGGTAGCGACACATGGTTTTCATCTTTAGAGTCAAAATTCATTCATGCCAATATCTTTTCCCAGCTCGTATAAATTTCAAGGGTTTCACGAAATCTATTTTACTGACTTCAGTTTGATTCCAGTTTCCAGCTTTACGTGGCTCTGTTTTCAATGTGCGTGTATCTCACTGGGAACGATCCTACGTTAGCTGTCCTACACCATTTCTCCCTTGTGTTTTTGGCACATGCCATTCTACTGAAAATGAACTTTACAAGGACCGAGATGGTTTGAATTGAATAGCGGCGAGTGGGGGAGGAAATGAAAAGCACCACGTACAATAATTTATAATCTCAACCTTTGACCAGCAAACCTCCAAAAGATGGAAGAGTGAACGTGTATTAATATAATGCCATACTGCAGCTATCCAGCTATCATTCATTCAACAAATATTTATTGAGTGCCTATTAAAACGAAAATCCCAGGGCTCCTGGGGCTGCCCTTCTAGCCGCCTCTGAACCATGCCCTGCCAGACCTGAGGAATGACTCTCTGGGCCTCTGATCCAAGAGTTCCAACAGCAAAGGTGTATAAAGGGCAGCTGTGGCACCAAATCCTCCCCCGAGGAAGCAGGAATAGAAAGTCCCCCCCTGGAGGGAAGTTGCCTGGGGATTCTGGGTATTGCAATGGTGACCAGAGCCAGGGCTAGACTAAAAGCGCAAAACATATTCAAGAAGCATGCTGTGGACGGAACGGTGTCCCTGCATTAGCCTTATGCCAAGGCCCTGTTTGGAGGAAGGAAGTAATGGAAATGATTAAGGTTAAATGACGTCTTAAGGGCAGGGCCCTGATCCTACAGGACTAGGGTCCTTATAAGAGACACCAGAGTTCTTGCCCTTGCGTGTTCTCTCTCAGACAGAAAGCGTCCATCTGCAAGGCTGGAAGAGAGCTTCCACCAGGAACCAAACTGGCAGGTGCACCTCCACAACTGTGAGAAAATAAATTTCTGTTTTTTCAGTCACCCTAACTATGGTACTTTTTATGGCAGCCTGAGCTGAAACAGTATCATGTCTCATCAAGAGACCTTCCAGTAACACTGCAGGGGGCCTGAGTTACCCAAAACGCATCCGGGAAGATGCCATCCTACCCAGCAAGCAACAGACGAATTCTGGACTTGGTTTTTGATGTCTCCATTCAAATACTGCTATAAAAATATGAGATGAGGTCAGCTTAACGCCGTCTCTAACAATGACAATGAAGCCTATCCTGAATTAACCTCTGCTTCAGACACTCCTCCATCAGACAAAAAATATTCATGGCCCTCAGAGCCCTGCCCCTCTTGCTTTAGCTTAAAGGAGAGAAATGAGCATTAAAAGAAATTAAACAACCATTTTGCTACTCGCCAGGCACAACCAACTGCCTTCTCTGGAATGGAGGGTCTAACACCAATTTAAGTTAATGAGCTTTTTTTGTGTGTGTTAAAGAATATCCTAAAATAGTGATATACTGAATCCTATCGTGTCAACTTGGAATAATTTCACTAACCAAAAATACTCCAAGACCCTAGGTATATAAGGCCTCCCTTTCAAAGAGTAACAAAACACTTTTTTAAAAATTGCTTTTCTTGGGGGACCTGGGTGGCTCAGTTGGTTGAGCGTCTGACTCTTGATTTTGGCTCAGGTCAAAATCCCAGGGTTGTGGGATCAAGCCCTGCATCGGGCTCATGCTGACTGTGGAGCCTGCTTGGGATTCTTTCCCCAGCCCTTTTCCCCTGTTGGTGCACGCTCTCGCTCACTCTCTTTCAATTAAAAAAAAAAAAAAAAAAGTCTTAAAAATTGCTTCTCTAAAATTTTCAGACACTAGTTGCCCTTTGTTTCTGTTTTTTTTTTTTCATTACTGTTCTGCAGCAAACAGTAGAACACCAAAGTTTAAGGACATTTTACAGAGAAAAAGGCCTTAAAACTGAGTATGTCCTATTCACGATCTCCTCTCTTTGAACAAACTAGAGAGGCACCACCATCTTCTAGAAACAAAAGCCAGATGTCCCACTGTGGAACCCAGTTTGAGAACCTCCACTTGAAGTCAAAGGCTTTGCAGGAGTAGTGATACCTAAACCTGTAAAAGTTTTGGGTCAAGGAATCTTCGACAAGTTCCACTCCAACGCCTAAGAGTCACGAGGGTGCTTGGAACAATAGCAACTACTTAGAGATAGAAAAGATAACTCGGTGGTTTCCCGAGGCTCCACTTACAATTCGTCCTGAATGTTGTCTGTCAGTTTGAAGAGCTGCTCCTGCCCTTCTGCTTGGCTCTCAGAATAGCGGGGCAGCAGCCCCTGGGGCCCGGTGCAGCAGCGCGGTTTGCGAACCCTCTGGGCTTGAGTCCTGGACGGGTCAAGGGACAGAAAGCAAGGAGGTCAAGCATAACGGTTGACATGATTTCCCTTCTTCATCTGAAATACAAAGCACCACGTGGCAGAGGCAGAGTCTAACTTTAACGACCGGAACTGAGCGATGGCATCACCTATGAACGCACCCGCTATGAAGACAGTGCTGCTCAGGACTCCAGTTTTGACCAGAGCCTCGTCTCTGCCATTTTCCGTGTGATCACGGACAAGTGAGTGGGCTTCTTGCACCCGGGTTCCAGTTCTCTCTGTAAAATGGGATGAGGACGCCTACCTCACAGGACTGCAGTGAGGATCAAATAAAATCGTGCCGGCCGCGCCTGCGCCCCACAGGACGTGGGCTATCTACCGGTGACGACTCCTGTTGTTGTTCCTAAGCCCTCTCCTTGGGAAAACCCCACTTTTCTAGGAATCTTCAGGAGAGGCGCCTCTGGACTCGCAAGGGACAAGAACGGTGAGGGCACCGGGGCATCTAGGAAGCAGACACCAGGCTTCTGGGCTTCTTCAAGATGAGCTCAGCTGTCTGGGCCCAGGGCGAGGGACACAGGAATCCTGTGAGGGAGCAGAAACGCTCCATGGACCGGTCCCAGGCCACAGTCTGGGACTCTGCAGCGACTCTCACTCATGCCATCCGGCTGTCGGTTGCCCAAAGGAATCTGCTTTGCCATGGCTTTCGGGGTAGGCTGATGTTGTCTTTTTCCACAAACCATATACAGGGTAATTGATAAGTACTTTTCGGTGTTTTCCTAGAAACAGGAGTCCATATTTGTCTTGGAAAGGCTGTGCATATTTCAGATGACTGATAAGAGTGCGCCGGGTCTGTCCTCGGCCTTGTACTCGCTGTACTTTTCATTATTTGTTCCTGGATTCCACTGAAGCAAAACAACCCTCTCTAGACACAGCTAGCGGCAAGCAGGAAGGCTCGTGCACTGACTCACAGCTTCAGAACCATGTACTCACAGTAGTGTAGAAATTTACTGCAAAGGCGAAAAGTGCCCTACTGGGCAAACAGGAGTACTAATACGGACGGGAACAGTCTAAAAACTCAGCACAGGCTACGCGACACTGGGACACCGCAAAGCACTCCTGGACCCAGGTCAACACTCCGCTCACCGGGCCGTGGTGTCTGAAGCCCCATCCATACCTGGTTGATGTTTGCTATGTGCCAGAGAGCCACAAGTCCAGTGGTACATTTTTAGAAGTTCAGCACTAAGGATGCCCGAGATACCACTACATGAGCTCCTCAGGGGTGGTGTAAGAAGCCTGTAAAGAGGTTTCGGTGATCTGTACTGAGGGAAGGGGTGAAACAACTTTAATTTATGTCATGTACTCACATATTCCCACTACACACAGTCTCTGTTTCTGCTTGAAGGTTTCGGCCTTGTAAACGTTGGTCTCAAGATTTAGTTGGCTGTTTACATGCTAACTGCCGGCTGAGGGGAGGAAGGGAAGTGTAAGGAGCCACCCGCTGTGGGGTCCCCAGGGGCGAGGTCAGACACCTGCTCCTGTAAGGGTGCTGGCAAACCAGGGCAGGGAGCGTGGCACACTTGCCCAGGCAGCAAAGCCCTGCTCTGTCTGCCTGGCCCCTGAGACAGCTACTGTCAGTCCAAGCCTGCCAACGGCAGGCTCATCAAGGGTCCTTTTCCCAAGGCAGTCCTCCTGTTCTGTCGCCTGGAAGAGCTTCTGGCTATCGTGACAGAAGCCCCAGAAGCCCTTCCAAGAGGAACAAGACACGCTTTTGTTTGTTTGTTTATATTTTTGAGAGAGCGAGCGAGCGAGCACACAGGCAGGGGAGGGGCAGAGAGAGAGGGAGACACAGAATCGGAAGTAGGCTCTGGGCTCCGAGCTGGCAGCACGGAGTCCGACGTGGGGCTGGAACTCGTGAACCGCGAGACCGTGACCTGAGCCGAAGTCGGACGCTTAACCGACTGAGCCAGCCAGGTGGCCCCCGCCCCCAACAGCTTTTCAGTATAAGGTTTCATCCTGATGCCTCTCCCCACATCTTCCCAATCCACTGGGAGGTCCACAGGCTCAACATCCATATGTACTCCCAATCCAACTACCGCTCCATCTCTGTCATGACTAACAAACAATCTCTGGATTTCTAATGGATTATTACAACAGTCTTGTAATTTATTCTATTTCCACCCTTGTCCGTTCTCCTCATGGCAACGAGAATGGTACTTCCAAACTACAAGTTAGATTAAGTCAGCCATGTGTCAGCACACATTTGCTTCACATCCCACTTAGATAAAATATCTACTTATTGCTTGGTGCCCCATCTGGAACATAAGCTCCATGACAAGAATGTTGTTTCATTCACTGCTATCCTGGGATCTAGAACAGTACCTGGCTCATGGTAGAAAAGCAGCAAATATTAGTTGAGTAACTGAACGAATGCATTTGTGGGTGGGTAGGGGGTCAGCATAAGGGCCATTTTAACCATGGAACTCAAAAGTAAAGGTGGCGTACTAACTTTGGTGGAGAGTTTGAAGACCAGAGATTCTGAGCTTTGAAGGTCAACAAAGTTAAGGGAAAATGTGAACCAGCTAGAATCATATCTTCCTGACAGAAAGTCAAGGATTTGTGTTTATATAGTCCGCTGATCAAAACCAAGGAAGAGACATGAAGGCATGGTCATGAAATTAATGTCTTTGCTAACACATGTAATTTCCTTAAAAGAAACAATCTTTTCATTAGTACCAAGAGTGGGAACAACATGCTATACCGATGAGGAGAAAACTTACTAAGAGTCCTAAATTCCTCCGGTGGGATCCAAAGGAGCCAGGGAAGTCAAGGAAAGGAGGCTTGATTCTGGACCTGAGCTCCTGGAAATCACATCTTGTAACAACCATGGAATAGTTGAAAATGTAAGTAAGTGTACCCCGTGTTATCACATTAGCAAATAGTTGGCTGGGGCGTACAGTTATTTCTTGACTCCATGGTATCCCTCAGGATCCTCCCCAAAATTCACTGACCCAACTCACCTCCACTCCCAGTATATCTTTGAACTTGCTAACTATAAGCCCACCCAAACGCTGGAGAACAGGAAGGAAGAGTAGCTCCCTTGTGGGTACACACTGCCTCTGTTAGGTTTCTTATCTGTCTTTCTAACAGGTTGCACACTGTCTTCCCATTTCCAAGGTCCTCATTCTGTGACCCACCAACCATCCAGGGGAGGCTGGGTGTAGTGCTCAGACACTGCTGATAGGAGGAGCTCACTGTGGCTTCAAGGGCCATGGACACAGAAGAAAAAAGAGCTCAGCTCTGCCATAGGAGGAAACAGCCATCACTCCAGGGGCTATCAGAAGGGGTGGTTTAGAGATGCTCTTACTAGGAGCACAAAGGCATTAAAGGAATTCTTCCCAGAATCCCCTACTGCTTCATCAATGTTGGGACCTGAAAAACTATTCTTTCTTCTCCAAAATTCGCCTAAATTTTTAACCTCTGAGGTCCTAGTGGGAGGCTGCAGGGGTGGGTGGGTGTGTGTGTGTGTGTGTGTGTGTGTGTACTTAAAGTCAATGTGTGTCCACACATATGGCACCAAACTTAATCAAATAATTATGAACAAAAACTAGTAAGCTGGTGTTTCAAACCTTGTAAGCCAGCAAGAAGTTTAAAGTGCTATTCTCCAGGGCAGGCCACTTTGTGATGGAACTGTCCTCTCCATCTATCGATGATGGCACTGTAAATTCAGGTTACCCTTTGAAAGCAGTATGGCCGTAGGCAAACAGTGATCTTGTCTGTTCACGCTCTGTGATTGGGTAGTACCATGTGTCTACTTTAGATTTACAATTCTTAAGTAACTTTTATGTATTCATGTTCCCTGTGAGCCTGTGAGCACCTGGAGGGAAAGGACTCTAATTCCCTGGTTCTTTAAACTGGGCTTTAGGACTGTGCTCATCAGTATCCTCAGTTCAAGGCCTACTGTCATCATTGGCCTTTTTCTTTGTTTTAAATGGTAGAGTAAAATCTGTGAAACCACCATCCCCAGCACAAAAATGCCATCACTGGCCATAGCCTGTATCTCTCTGTGTGGTCCTCTGCTGTGCCCCCCCCCCCCACCCCTCCTCCACCTAAGACAGCTACTATTCTGAATCTTCATTATAGTCTTTGCTTTTCGTTGTTTCAGGCTTTTCAAAAAGGCTGTCATTGCCTTTTTATGTCTTGGGACTTACTTCTCCCTCAAGACATACCTGCTAAGAGTCAGCCATCCTTCTGTGTGCACCTAGAATCCATTTATCGTACCACCTTATGATCATCGTCCCATCGCACGGCTATACTATCATCCATCCATTTTCCTGTTGGTGGTACAAGGGTTATTTCCAGGGTTTACTGCTATGAACATTCCCGGACACGTCTCCTGGGGAATGGAGGCAAGAGCTGCTCTGGATATATCTGGATATATACTGATCTAGGAGGCGTTTGCTGGATCACCAGGCATCAGTGTTCGCCTACCAAGACAATTCAAACTGTTTCCAAAGTGGCCGAAACAATTTACACTCCCACCAACGGTGCACTTGAGAGAGCCCTGCAATCTACATCCTTTCAACGCTTGGTCCTGTCTAGAAGAGAGCACTGTCCAGTAACACAGCCACTGATCACGAGTGGCTACCAAGCAACTAGAATGTGGCCAGTGGGACCGAGGAACCGAATGTTAAAACTTTAAAGTGATTTAAATTTAAACTGCGCGTTAAACAGTACTGGTCTAGATCCTCACGTTTCTGCTCCTTGAATGGGTACAAAATGGCATCCCGTGGCCTTCTCCTCGTTCCTGCCTTCTCTTCTCAACCTAAAGGATGATGGCGGCTGTTAAAAGAGAAGGAGGAGGCTAGATGCTGGAGCCAAGGGTCAAGGTCCAAGGCACTCTGGCCCACCACTGCCGGACCAGCCTCTGGCCTCCCCCGGCTGCCTCGTACCCTTTCTCGCGATCACCTTCACTGTCAAGACGTGCTGCGTCTTGGGCAGGGTCCTGGCAATCCTGGGGATAATGGATCGTCCATTACACAAGAGGTGGCAAAACTCTGCCCGCTCACCTCTCGTTAGTTGACGGCGTCTCTTACCGCCGCTTGACATAAAAGATGGTTGAAAACATGAGTCTGTTTAGTGCATAGGCAGCAACCCTGCCTCCACAAACCTTTGTTTAGCCAAAGGTCTGTGGTGGATTTAATTGCTGCCAGCTGGGGGCTTGTCGGCCATTTTAAGCTCTCAGCTGCTGCGGTTTATAAATTTCACAGTGTATAGAAAGAAGCAGGCCTTCCAGTCAACCAGCTAATCCAAAATGTCAGCACCAAATGAACTTGAGCTTTGAACTCCATGAAAATGTCAGAGTCGGCGGTACGGCAGGGACGACTCTTCCCCCAGGGAAGGGGCTGCTGATACAGTGGCTGATACACGGCAGATATCCACGCAGGGACGGCGATCAATACAGGCCAGGTCTGCGTCTGGCCAGTGCTATCTGACATACACTGGAGGCCCAAAACCAAAGACGAGGATCATGAAAACACTCCACGTCATTTTCCTTTAGCAACTATAAATCCAAACAAGGTGACACAAGGAGAGCTAACCAATTCCACTCGGTTGATCATGCCTTTCAGCCTGAGGGTCAACAGTTGGCCAACCGCGATTTGTTCTTTGCTTATATGATGAGTAACTGTGTCACAGCCCTATTAGTTGAAGACAGATGTTGCACACACATAACGCATACCCCTGTACAGCTTATGTTAGGCTATTAGTCAGTTGAGAAATTTGTCATGGCCAATGTCTATCAACCAAGTGAGGTTCAAAAACAATCAGTGAATGAGGAGAAAGTGTATGTGCCAAACATGTGACTTCCTAGTACAGTAGACTGGATCCTCCTTAGGGGCTGTGTGTACTGACCCCAACAAAGTGATGGACTGTGCCTGCATTTACTTTGTGTGTGTGTCCAAGACTTTTGTTTTAATTAAATATCTTACAGATATATACTGTGCTCGACTGAGCACAATTAGGCTGAGAACAGAAGGTCAACCCAGACTATCTTCGAATACTGTGAACAGGTGACAGCTACGAGATACCAGGATTCTCGACTGAATGGTTCAACCAAACATTTGACAGTCCTCTAAAAGGACTCAACGGTCTATCTAAATAATACTTTGCACTGGAATGTACGAGTTGGTTAAAACTTCCTCTGATACCCACTGCAGTATAGTGTCTGGAAGTTCGAGAAGCCTGTCACGCCATGAACTGTATCTCCTCTCCGACCTGTAGCCCTCTCATCTCTATCCACTTTCAAGGACTAAGTGGAAAAGAATTTTTCCTCCACGGATTTTACTCCTTTCAGCGGAAACCGTAATCAGAGGGCATTCTGCGAGAGGGTGAAGGCCTCTCAAGATTGGCTCAGTTGACAGGAGAAATTCTTCCCCAGAGTTCCATGACAAACAGAAATCTACTTTCTAGAACCCGCTTGGACACAACATTCAATCCATAGGCTTAATAATAATTGCTGAGCTCTGGCTGCACTAAGCCTTGAACCTAGAAAACTGTGCCAAATACCCGCTACGACGATTTGGATTTTGAACACACCAAAAAATCGGTTGGGCAGAATGAAACCAAGGATCCAAAGTAAGACAGCCAGGAAAACGAGCCTGCTTAGAGCCTTGTGTCTGCCTCTGCCCCCCCCCCGTCCCCGCCCCATTTAATGACTTTTCCTGAGCTATCACATGCACAGGCCAGCACTAGGCCTCTGGGAAGACAGGGATGAATCAAGTTTCCAGGAACCTTGCTGGAGTCTAATGTAGAAGATAAACAAAAGCAGGCAATTCTAATGCGGCACGGAGGCACTAGGAGAGGGGCTGTGTGGCCTCACGGCCCAGAGGCCAGGCTCTGCAGCCAGGCTGCAGGGCAGAACTCCAGTTCCACCACTCATAAATTGTGACCTGTGGCAAGTTGCGTAACCTCTTGGAGCCTTGGTTTCCTCATCTGTAAAATGGGGATGACAATAATGAGGCTGCTGTGAGGAGTACATAATGCATACTGTGCTCATGAGAGGCAGTGAATAAAATGTTACCTATGAGGATGATGCATCCGTGGAGAGGGCCGTGGGCACACGAGGGGGGGCCTTACCAAGCTTAGGCAGCTGAGGCCAGGATGGGCTACGGTCCCACATCCAATCCTTTTTTTTTTTTTTTTTTTAATGTTTGTTTATTTTTGAGCAAAAGAGAGCGCGAGTGGGAAGGAGCAAGCAGAGAGAGGGGGACAGAAGATCCAAGGATGTCAAGCAGGCTCCGTGCTGACAGCAGTGAGCCTGATGCGAGGCTCAAACTCACGAACTATGAGATCACCACCTGAGCAGAAGTCCAACTGACGCTCAACTGACTGAGCCACCCAGGGGCCCCATCCAACATCCAATCTTTCTCACTCGGTTTTCTTATTGGGGAGATTGCTTCAAACAGAAATTTTTCCCTTTTCCTTCCGCTTTCTTGTTAACATTCTACTCCCTTGTCTCTAGAGTCCTGAAGTCATATGTGTAAAAACGCACAAAATCCGCACTGTTATCGTCGCAAGTGAAAATGGGGGAAAGATGCTATGCATGAAATCGTTAGGAACTGTATTACCATAGCTGTTAGATTTTTAGTCATTTGACATCCTGCAGTGGGGACAACATTTCTTGGGCAGGACTTTCTCCCATCAGTGGGATTCACACCTGACTTGTTTATAGGGGTCAAGGCTTCCTATAACCCAACACATGTTTTGGGGACCCCATGACATTGCAACTGTGACAGCTGGTAGGACTCGTGCCAACAGATAGGCCTATTGAGATTTAACCTCTAAGAACAATCCTACTCCCAAGTTTTCCCCCCCACCGAGGCAACTAACTGCCCCAGGGGGGAGCCTACCTGTTCCTGAGGCCAGGGGAGGGGCAAAGGCAGCTGGCCTCATTAAGAGTTCCAATCCAGTGGATAATGCCATAGTGAGATTACAGCCTGATCGCCTCAGATTTCCTAAAACGCCTTTTTGCATGCATTCAGGGGTTGCTTGGCTTTTTTTAAAAAAATAGACAGCTTATAAAGTGGTTTGCAACTTTCAACATCTTTACAAAAACGAGGTATCTGACCAACACAAGCCTCGTCTGTGTTCTAATCCTAGTGTTCTGAATCAGAGTGTAGTGCTTACGGGCATCTCTCAAGTCACAGGCACATTCCTTGCCAACCTGTCACCCCAAATGTCAGTCCTAAAGTATTTCGCCTGGGCCAAAATACACAATTCCTGGTAAACTTGATTTTGTGGCTATTGAGTGCAAATGCTAATGATAAGCTGATTAAACCAAATAAGCCAGATATTTTCAGATTGATTTCTGGCAAATGATGACACAATTTCTTTCTTTTAATCTTTACATTATCTACCTTCTCCCAAAAGTTGATCTCTTTTAAGAGAAATGAAATTTAGGAGCATGGTGTTAGAGAGAGGAATGTAAGGCTTTGGAAAAAGACAAACACAGACTGAAATGCCAGTCCATTCACTTATCAGCTGAGCTATCTCGAAAAAGTTGGCAGTCTCCGTTTGTTCATCAAGAAATGGGAATGTGGTACTCACGTGGTTGGTAACGTTGAAATAACATACGAAAAGCACAGAGCAAAGAGCCTGGCACAGAGTAGGTACTCAGAAAAGTTGTCCCCCTCTCTCCTACCCTTATTCAGAATTCTTAGGCGCTAAGTCAATGGAAAATACCAAAACGCACAACTTTTAAAACTCAGATTTAAAATTTCAGCCTGAAAGAACACGACGGAAACATGATTTCCTGAGTGTGTATGAATGATTCACAAGGAGTACGTCAAATGTTTGAATGCACAGGTATTTGCTGAAGGAACTAGTGTCTGAGTGATCACTCACCTGGCCACCCCAGGCCCCCTGTGTGCTTAAAGAACTGTCCTTAAAGGACTAGAGCTAATCCACCTAGCAGCTCAATAAACAACACCAATTGTCAAATTCTTACAATTGGAATTGATAGTTTTAGAAGGGCGCCATTAATAAAATTCATCCAAACAGAGATTTTCAGAAGCTATTTTTAGTGGCGGAACACTCTCTCTAAATGAAGTCTGTAAGAGAACCTGAATACGTCCAATCCCTGAAAACAGAGCTGCCCTGACGAGGGGCAGGGGACGTGCCTTCAGGCCGCGGCCTCCCGCTCTCCTGTGTGAAGGGCCCTCCTCACAACCACGGTGGAGCGGGCACGGGGTGCCGCAGCTCACCAAGGGGCCCGCTTGTGATTTGTCTGCTTTATTCTAGCCCACCTGTTCATCCAGGTTGGAAGTTTTAGACATTCCTCTACCATCAACCAGAGTGTGGTAGAGGGTGAGGTGGAAAAGGACACAGAGGGGATGGGAGAAGAAGCCTCAAAAACGGACAAGACACGCAAGATGAACGGCGGTCGTGAGAATCAAAGTTTGCGCACAGCCTCCACACTCCCAGGGATAAACAGGCTCTGCTCCGGGCCGAGGTTGGACCTGAGGTGGCAGAGGGACACTCCTAGGCCCCGGGAGGGTTCACAGAGCCAGCTGTGACACACCCCCTTTTCAGCCACCCAACTCTCCCAGGGAGGGGGCCTGGAAGGCGTGGGAGGTGCTGAGCAGAAGCTACGTGGAACCAGAGATTTTTTTTGTCCGTTCTACACTGTTGCACCCCAGCGCCTAGAACAGTACCCGAAACGCATGTTCATGCACACATAAGAAATGAGCGGACCGGTGGCCACAAGACTCTGTCAGAACCGGTGGCAGAACGGCCAGAGCTGCTGCTGCCGAAGCCAAGGGAGTGGAGGAGGGGCAGTCGAAGCCCGAGAAAGGCCGGGACTTGGTCACAACCCAGGAACCCCCGGAGCACAGGCATGCTGGTCATTCTCTCGCGGAGGCACGCTAGAAAGTTACTGCCTCGGTCAAGTTCTCCCAGGCGGCAACTGGATAGCTGCCTGGTGGCCTCGGGGGACCGTGCACCATCTGCACTTTTCCAGCAGAGAAAAAGAGTGGGGCCTGGCATTCTGGAAGTTGCTCAGGGGCCCAGTCTGATCCGGTCTCGACACTCAGCACTTCCGCAGCTCCGAACCCGCTGACCGAGATGGCCGATTCTCTGCACTAGCTCAAGTTCCAAGGAGAACCCCCTTCAAAGGATTTTTGCTGTATGGCTTTCATTAGTGCAGTCCCAAGTTTGAGACTCTTGTGACCTAGAAACATAAAGGGATCAGCCAATCAATCACCTACTTCTCATCTTCCTGCTGACCGGCTGGTGCTTGTTTATTGTTTGCCATCAAATGTAACCTATGGCTGAGCTTTCTCAGAAGCCAAGACCACCTCTAGTCGAATCTGCCCTCTACAAACAAGAGATGGCACCTTCTCTTTGAACTTGTGTCAAACTGGCTCTGGCCCACCATTCCGGTGCCCTCGAGAATATCTTGGAGCTTTCAGGCAATGGAAGAGGGGTT
The DNA here is from genome assembly GCF_027475565.1 of Acinonyx jubatus. Taxonomy (NCBI): domain Eukaryota; kingdom Metazoa; phylum Chordata; class Mammalia; order Carnivora; family Felidae; genus Acinonyx; species Acinonyx jubatus. The sequence continues at coordinate 9,135,315 of NC_069381.1, read as the reverse complement.
TCTTTGTTCGGGCTCTTGCTGCAGTGCCTGGGTACAAAGCCAGAGGAGGACTAAGGCAAGGGGAACATCCATGTGTCTGAGTGGGGAGTGGGTTCAATGGTGTCCTTCCTCTTTGGACAGGAAGGAAGCAGAACACAAGCTAGCAGCCAGGTGATACCCTGTGGGGCCTCCACAAGAGGTACACGTCCTACCTGGTGCCATGGTGTTCAACCTGGTGACAAAGGACTGTTCTTCATTTGGCGATAAGAAGGTCACGCTGCCTTACAATTAAATGCTGCCAGCGCGAACATGAATGGGACTGATTGCCATAGTCCATCAACCCTTGGCAAACTGGTTTGTTTGGTCTGGACAGCAAACAACATTCCACACTACTGGATTTTTTTCTCCCAGATCCCCTGCGGCCCCATCACCCCCCAAAACCTTTTTTCAAAAATTACAATCTGTTCTGCTGTCTCAAGTTACATTCTGTAAATAATAAGCAACACTGATGAAATGCAAAAAGCTGAAAATTTGTAAAGCAGAAAGATCTGCAATATGTCCCACATCTGTGTCACATTAAACATGCACTCAACAGATTTGTGGATTCCTGTCTAATCAGCACACAGGGGTGACGTGGGCCAGCGGGGCTCTTGTGCCACATGCCACAGTAGGGCTGAGGGCCACCGGAGGCAGGCAGGGAGGGGCAGGAGCTGGTCCTGGGAGGTGCATGTGCCAAGCTCGCGATGCAGGCGACGCGGGGCTGCCGGCGGCCTCCGTTTTGGCACATGCGCGGTAGAGACTGGCGGGTGACTGCTGTGGTGAGGTCATGGGAGAACAACCACTCGGACCCCTCCTTCGTCGTCCTCGATGCTGCTGAAGCTGGGCCCGTGGCGGTTACACTAAATAACATGTTTTAATGACCAAATGTCTCATTTGAAGGAGTTGGCTCCATATACATTACAATGACTACAAAATAAAAATAGAACAGAAGGAAACCAATTAAAGTGCATTTGGTAAAATGCTTAGAGGCTACCAGAGATGACAGTTGTTACGCCAGGCACAATTGGACGCCATCTTTATTTCTTCCAAGCCTTTCTCTCTCTCACGTGCACACACGCGTAGGCACAGGCACGCATACTCCCTTTAAGAAAAATTGGCACAGCATAAAAGAGACACTGGCATGTTTTAAACTTGTGGCATCGTGTTGAGTCCCTGAGTGATTATAAGGCTCCCTGTTGGAAAAAACCACATTCAGACTCAACAACGAGTCTTTCAACGGAGGAGCACAAGGGCCTCTAAGGATCTTCCACGGAAAAACTTAGTGTGTCGCCGCCTCAACCAGCTCTCTTATATCTGTATTTTCCCCACCGACCTTAAGTGAGAGAGACACCAGAGTGAAGGCTGCTGGGCCGCCACAGTCCACGGTATGTCCACGCAGCTGCATTTATTGTGTGGACTATACACGGGGCATGTTCATGTCACAACATTCTTATAGGAAGCTGTGAAGTTAGTATTCCATTTCATGGAGGAGGAAATCATGCCTTAGAGAGATTATCAAGATTGCTTAAGGCCATCCAGCTGCCAAGTGGCAAAGCCAAACTTGATCTCGGGTCTTTCTGATTCTCCTGGACTCGGTCAACTTATTGTGAGTGCTGATGAAAATGTCTTTAATAAATACTCTGACCCGTCACTGTGTTGAGCATTCTGGGGATCCTAGAGGAAGACCAAAGAAGGCAGAAGCATGACCTCAGGAAGGTTATAGTCCAGTTGGGAAGGTAAGATGGACATCCTTGAAAGGGGTGGGGAAGAAACCTAGACACTGCATCGGTGAGGAGACAGCTAAGGGCATCTGGTACCATACAGACAGAGGGCATGATGGGAAGGTCTGGCTTCAAGTAGTGTCCTGCCTACAAGCGGAGCAAGATTTTTATTAAGACAACAAGGTATGGCATCAGTACTAATCTGCCACGTTTTACAACAGGAGCTGGCGGTAATCAAATACTAAGAAACAGGAAGAAACGAACCACAGGATGAAAGCCGGCTAGCAGACCACACCACACAGTATCCTAAACCATCTGACTGAAGCCTCATTCTCGGTGCTAAAGCACCCGACTGGAGCTGTGACAGCTCTCCTTTTATAAAGTGAAGGTGCAGACGTTAACTCACAGGGATTCACACAGTGACTGATCTCAATTTCATTAGTATTTGGAGGAAAGATCTGTACTAATATGGATGAGAAACAGATTAAATGACAATTATTGGAAGGGTTGGGCCGAGACAGGCTGGGAGGAGACAAAGCCAAACACTAAAAAAGGGAGACAAACTTCGATCTCAAGAGCTGTGAAAAGGGTTGGGGTGAAGAACAGGCAAAGATAATTCCCAAAACAAGAAATCCGAACAGCCAACTGAAGTAAGAAGAGATGCTTCCACACTCCTACTTATCAAAGAAAGGCACTCAGTGACGTGGAAAATTCGCTCTCTCGGATCAGATCGGTGGGGACCAAAAAGAGGAACGATGCCTTGCTGTTAGTCTAACATTGCCTTCATAACATTTTTGGCTGGATTCTGAGTGAGTAAATGGCCAGAGCTGGCAGGGGTGAGGAGACACGGGTCCTCTCAAGCACTGTGGTGGGAGCACACAGAGTTTCAACTTCCTAGAAGGCAGCGTGCAATGTGTTTCAAGACAGGTAAGGATACCATGGCACACATGCAACTTAATATCATAGAAATGTTAAGAGTGATGATTAACTTCTGGAACGGGAAGATGTCCCAGAGTCACCGTTGGGTGAAAAAGGTCAGCTGTGAGCACGGGTGCTCCTACTCACGTAAAAGCACACGTACGCACGTGTGCACACGCACATCTATACATGCATACAGAAATATCTGCCAAGGTCACCACTGCTACCTTTCGGCAACTGTCAATGGCCAGGGCAACTGAGTTCTTCTTTTCTTCTTTAAAATGGGAATAACAGTGTCGAGCTCACCTGTGTGCCATAAAGCGGTAACTTGCACGAGGGCCTTGGAACAACGTCCACACACTGTGCGTGCCCATGCATTGTTTGAATTTTCACAACAGTTCACATCCATGCATCTTTTTGAACTCAGATAACAGAGCTATTCTTTCAGAAGACGATTCAGGACGCAGTGAGGCACAGACACCAAAATGTCTAATGCACACTTAAAAGAGCAGAGCACAAGGGCGCACAGACTTCTATCATCGTATGTTGTACGCAAGCAAGGGTTGGAGGCAGACCGGAGAGGGAGTCACGAGGGCCGGGCTTTGTCTGGGATGGCTTCTTGTGGCTGAGGGGCCAGTCCGCGTGAAGAGTTCTCAAGAGGAAGGGGACAATGAACTGACCGTCACTGTCCACGCTACTTCTTCCGACACTGGGCGGCACAGCCCCACCCTATGCTGGATGGGGTGAGGGCCAGCGGTGTTGCTCTGGTGACCTGAGGGTCCTCGGCAGGAGGCCTCCTTCCCAGCCCACCTGATTTACTTTTCCAGCCCTATCTTGCTTTTTGACCTTGGAGAGCAGAGCGAGGGCTTCTCCCGCAGCAAGCGGCTGGCTCGGCACAGCGTGCCCCGGCGGATGAGTGGGAGCTGGCAGGCCGGGCCGAGGCCCAGGTGCCCACCGCACTCTCCCTACACAGCCCTGTGGGGTGAGTCAGGGGACTGCAAAGGGGGCACTCCGAGAGCGGGTAAAAGCAAACGCACTCTGCCTCCCAGCCTGCCCGACATTCCCCTGCAGCCAACACAGGGAGAGAGAACATCTGGAACTGGTTTCGAGGCTCTCCAGCTGCAGAGCCACTAGAGCGAAGTTCGTGTTTCATTGGAAATTGCATTTCGGGGGCTTATAGACTGTCCTTTCTGATTCTCGTCAGGGTGAAGTACAACCTAGAAGACAAGCTGGTTCACAGACCAAATCAGCTTTGCTTTGAAATGCTCTCCTTCCCGCCCACCCCCCCACCTGCTTTGAGAGCAGAATTAATGGTCCAGGTGGTGAGAATGAAAAGAAAAGGGCGTGGGGTCATCTCAGGTGCATTTCTGTGCCTTCATAAAAATCAGACGCACCCCCTCTGGGCCAAGTCAACACCAAACCCTCAGAGTACTTGTCTTCCTAGGAAACAAGAACCAACAAGACCGAATCCATTGGAACTGTCGGACTGGGGCTTGCCTCTACAGGACTAGAAAAAATGGGGATTCAAGATGTGTTAGAGCTTGCTGGGAGCCAAGGAGACAGTGGGGAAAGAAGCTACTAGACACTTTCACACAGAGGGGTCAGCGGAATAAAGTCCTCTCAGATCTAGTCTAGCCCACCTGCCTTTCTGCAAATGGTCCCCCCACCCCCACCCGCCCCCGCCGCCGCACCGTCCCCCAGCACTGAGACACAGGCTCTCGAGAAGCACAGACCCATCAGCAGTCGGCACCAGCCCCTCTGTCTGAGCCTCCCTACACCTCTGGGAAGAGCAGGTGCATCTGGGAGTTGACCCAGAGCAGAGGTGACAGCACCCTCCCTACTCTGCCAACAGCGAACACGAAATGTCTATTCTAGCGTCTCCTGCCGGCTGAGGGTGGTCTCTCCCTCTGGACCTCGAGGTGGAGGCAGCTAGTGAGAGAACACATGTGGTTTTCCAAAGACCAAGCTCCTTGCATGGAGAGCAGCAGGCAGGCCTGGGACAACCCTGAAGGCCACAAAGGAGGCTGAGTCATGTATCAGGCAAGAGGTGATTCTTCAGCTGCTTTTCATCCTTCCCTTTCCAGAAGATCACTTAGATGCCAAACGCTCAGACCAGACCTCCTTCTGCTTCATGTTACATGAAGCACTGAAACTTTCAAGTACTCTCTCTGTCTTAAAATTTTTGCAGGTAAGAATTTCTATAAATCCCAGTTAGTGGATCATCTGGCTACCTCATGGCATCTTCGATCGCTGTTAAAGAACAAAAACAATTGAGAAAAACAGAATTTCTTCCTACAATGCTAACCCTTAGCATCTCTCTCTGATATTTCAAAAGACCAGGTACAGCACGGCCCCTTGATGCCAAATGCATTCAAACACATGACAAAGAGAACCTCTGAACAGATGCCCCATTAGGAGACATCCAGTACCAGGGTCTGCTAAACTTTGGGTTTAGCAATCATTTCAGGAGTCCACCCCGTAAGTTGGTTCTACCTAGGCTTTTAAAGCACCTTGACCATAGAAGCAAAATCAAATGGAATCCAATGGCCGCAGGGCTGCCCAGCCATTCAGGTGCTTCTCCTACTTCCGAAAGCATTTTTTTTTCAGGCCCCACAGCACCAAAGTAAGCAGGAGCCTTCCTTGGCCACGAAAAGGAGGTTACCGCATGTTGAGCACACCCTACTCAGTCTCCTTCCAAGGCTTCCTGTACTGTGTAGCAGCTGGAGTTCTCAGGTGACCAGCTGGTGAAGACAGCTTTTGCTGGATGGCAGAGCAAAGACAAGGTGGAGCCAGGTCGCATCATGGCTAGTTTGTGAAAGTGACAGATGCCGCACCTGGGAGGCTGCAGTCGTTTATCACTGGTGGGTGGGGGGCGGCGCAGGAAGGAGGCTCTGGGACAGCACAGCTCCTAGACACAAAGCTCAGCGATCAAGTTCTCCAGGCATGGGCACTGGCTGGCTAGGGTCTCCCATGGTCCTCTCGCACTGTCTCTGGATTAAGCTGGTTGGGGTGGAGTGAATGTGACAAGCATCCTTCACACCAGGGGACCCAAAGTTTATAGAAACTACCCCCCGGCCCACCCCGTTCCCCCAACACCTGCACTGGCATCTTTTCCCATATCTTCTGGGTCTGAGGCAGATACCCTATTCCCTCTCTCCGTATCCATATCCAAGAACCAAAAAGAAGTGGGTCATGAATGCTGGTGAGAAGCCTCAGATTTAAGTCATGAGGTCTTTGGGTGGGAGAGACCAAGAGATGACCCAGAAACAGCACGGAAGTTAGGAATGTGTGTTCTGCATTGAGACTGCCAGGGTTCAAATTCTGGCTCCCTCTCTCACTACCTTTGAGATCTCAGACCAGTCACGTAACCTCTCTGTGTGTCATGTTTCTTAGCTGTAAAGTGGGGAAAACGAAGCATCCACCTCACATAGTTGTTGTGAAAATGAAACAGTAAGGACAGTAATATATGAAAATAAAATGCTTAAAACAGTGCGTGGCACACATAAGCATTCAGCATCTGGAGCACCATCAGCTGGGACACGGGTATCCACCCACGATGCCTTGTCCCCTGGAGACAAGCTCCCTGGGAATGACAGAAATGTCTGCCTTGCTGGATGGTGTGGACAAAGGAGGGGCAGGTCCCCAGTTTGGCCAAAGGACGGGCGGGATTAAACTACCCCTTAGCCCACTGTTTTCCTAGGGTCCTCTGAACACAGACAGTGCCTTTCTTCCCACTACTTACACCCAGAGCCCTGTCTGTCTTCCATTTACTCGGTGCAGTATTACCGCGAGAAGCCAGGCGCCCGCAGGCCCTGCTGTGATGTGATGGGGTGCCCGTTCCCCCACGCCCTCCCGATGAGGGGACCGAGGCCCTCCGGGGCGGCCTGCCTCTTGACAGTCAGCACTCGGGGCTAACAGGCCACCCCATGGGACAGCCTTGCACCTGCTCTGGTTTTGCATTTGGGCGCGGCTCTGGAAAGCCAGAAGGTGAGGCTATCAGCAGCCTTCGAGGAGGCTGCGTAGCGGGAAAGGGAAACAGAATCATCCCGAATTGCAGCAGCTCCAGGAGCACGCTCCGCCGTCCACGTCCAACCGCCTCTGCCGCCAGCGCGGCCTCCTCGGAGACGGCTAGGTTTCCTGTGGTGTCAGCCCCGCTTCCTTCGGCAACATTATACTGCAAACAGAGAGCTACTTCGAATAAAGCGCTACGGTGTCCTGTTTCTGGCCGGGATGGCGGGGGGGGGGGGGGGGGGGAGCGGGGGGCGGTTGGAGGAAGGCGGGAGACCGACTGCTTTGCTTCTCTGGAGGGAAACCCTCTCTGGATGGCGCCTCTTCCCTCTCCCCGGTCCTGAGGAGCTCCGTCTGAAGAGCAGAAACGTGCAGGCTTTCCTGCGTGACCCCCGATGGGCAAGTTCTGAGTGGCAGCTGGATCTATTACACGCGGTGTGAGAGGGTTAAACAGGACAGCCGCCTCGACTCCTTATAAACGTTTGCCCTGTGGACATGTACTCGTTGGCGGCAGTACAAGACTCGAGCTGTGTTACACGCCTTAACGATATGGTTCAACTGTCGGTCAGGCTTGGGCCTGGCACCGGGCCAGACCGCAATCAATGGGACACAGAACCTCCCCCTTTCAGATCATCACGAAGGCTCATATTATCTCCTTTTCGTCGTGCTGGTTAAATTTATGGAGCAGAACCCTGAAGCCGCATTCCTTGGCCTGGGCCGGCCCACGCGGCCCTCCTTCCCTTTGTTCGGTACTGTAAGCGAGCCATGCTTTGGAGGACGGCAGGGTTGTTAGTTCAGGCACTGACTGTTTGCTCATGACTGAAATGAAAGAGTTCAGTGGAAGGGCAAAAGGACAGCCCAAGTGTAAAACCCCATCCCAGCAGGCCCTGGGCCCTACATATAGGCCCGGAGCTGCTCCTGAATGTATGAGTGCACTCTGTTCTCACAAAAGCAGTATCTTCAGTCTGATCTCTGACGAACCGTCTGGGAAACAGCAACCAGCGCACCTCCGCGCGAACTCGTGAATTCGGGGGTACCGTGGGGGCTCACTTGCCCTTCGTACAGCCGAGACGTTAAAAGGAGCCCCAGTTCTGCTGCCCTACTGCCGTCTTCCCGGGTGCCACGGGGGACGGGAATGCAGACACTGCCTGGTGGCTGCGCTTAGTTTAAATATTAATACAGAAAAAAGTGAACTCACACGCGTGAGCACGGTATGTGAATGTGCACGTGTGTGCGCACCTACACGGAAGCGAGGTGCCCAAGGGGGATCCGGTCTCATGGAATCAAACAGAAGGTCCCGTGCATGAGCCCTGCTGAGTCTGCTCTCGCCCTCCATCTTCAATAGCTGATTCGTATTCAAAGGGCTGAACCATCAGCTCGATGGACAGGCCTCCACCTCGGTTTAGAGATGATCCCAAGAGGAGAGCACTCCCGGAATTTGCGGCTCACCCCAGAGGCTGCCGTCTGAGGGCCAGAAAGGCGGTCATGCCAGAGCTGAACCCAGGCTCTCCAAGGGGATGAGCTGTGAACCCACAGTTCATCGTGTGAACCACCATGGTTCAGCATCTGTTGTGCCTCAGTGGGCCCACCTCTAAATGAGGCTACTGACAGCCTGGAATGATGACCAGCGGAACTCTTCTAACCAAAGTCTAAGCATGACAGAGGAAGGAGGAGTAAGAGAGGAAATGGAAGAGGGAAAAAAACAAGCCAAAACTAAACCAAAGACACGCTGAGAGGACCAGGTAGGAAAGCCTCTGAAGGGAGTCACTGCTGGCTTTTTGAGTGCTTTCCTGCCAGCTTGGTCGTTTTGGCCACTGTTATGCAGTATTAGACTAGGGCCCACGTTTGTTTAAAAATAAAATCCCACACTAGCAACAACATGCACCAAAGTATTTTCCACCTCTGGGTAGAGGCAGGTGTCTCTGATGAAGTCCAGTGAGGCCGGTGGTAGGCTCTGGATGAGAGTCTGGGTTCAGCCTGAAGGTGCAAGTCGTGCCTCCTGATCGGAACTAACCCGGTCTTTCTGAATGAACTGTATACCCATTCTTGTTTTCCTCAAAGGTTTCCTTGTCCACGATGCTGATGTTTCGAGCTGAGCTAATGAATTTGTCATTCCAAAGCCCAAAGCACCTTTTTTTTTTTTTTTTGGTAGTAGATAGGAGGTGCCATGGAATGAATGGATCACAGAAAACTGTCTCTAGCTATTGAGAATCCCAGTGTCTGTGGTACTTCTTCTTTTACTGTATAATATTTGTCCCGGTTTGTACAAAATATAGGTTGCAGAGAGCTACTTAGGTCAGGAAAGAGAAAGGGCACGAAAAAGTTAGGTAGGCTAATTTAGGAAATTCTCAAGAAAAATGTGAAATCCATTCAATCTGCCTCTAGTTATTCACATATGAATTCGGGGCTAAGTGAAGTCTTAATAACACCTCACGTCTCCCAGGGCAGTCTACAAAGCACCTGCACACGCCCACGTGATCACACAGGCTACATGAACACTTGCGAGTGAGGCCGGTCTCCACTGGCTGCTGGGTGCATAGCAGGCGGCCTTCTGAAGACTCACTCTGGCCCATCATGAGCCCAGATGCGTCAAGATTCCCTGATATATTAAAGTTTGGAAAACCAGACCCACCGCCGAGAATGGGACTTTCTTAGGGGCCAAGATAGACTGTGAGAGCTCCATAAACAGTGACCTGGATGCCCCCACTTCCTGTGGGACTTTGTCTCCGGGTCACTTTGATAACTGTATTTGGGGACATAGAATCGCAAGGAAACAAAGGGGGCCTGACTTCAAAAGTGCAGGGACGCTAGCTGCTCACGAGTGGGAGGCAGCAGCAGCCACCACACGGGCCCAGGGCCGCCATCAGCAGCCAACTCACCGCCGCACACACTTCTCTCCTGTGTGCTTTCCAGACGGCCTTTGCAAGCTACGGGGCCCCGCCACTGACTCTATGTCGTACGCAGGGCCTAAAAAGGACGAATTTTATCCTAGTTTGGGAGCCAAAGAGGAATGTTCTGGAATTTACTTTTTCATACCACACACAATCCAATCTTGATGCAAAATGGCCTCCGTCAAGAGCTTTTCTTGAACACCGACTTCCTTGGGCATCCGCTAAAAGAATCTGCGTAACGTTCTAGTACCTCTATGGCGACGGAGCGTGTGGGAAGCAGTCTGTTTACAAGGGTTTGCCTGGATGTTACATTTTATGTAGGCTGTCCTCACATGCTGCCCCCATGTGAGCTAGCCTGCCATGTCTGGGGCCACTTATTCAACCCTTTGGGGGATTAGATGTAACCAACTTAAATAGCGCTAAGCCCAGCTGGGGTTCAGGCTAGGGCCAAGGGTTGCTCAGCAATATTTTAGGTACCGCACTGCCTCAGATTAACCTACTGCCTTTTTATTTTTAGAAAATATTATCAAGCTTTCGTATGTCCTGCCTGAGCTCCCTCTTTGTCCCAATGCCCAGCTTCCTCTGTGATGGCAAAGCCAGCCGGGGGAGAAGAGCCAGCCCCCTCTGCGCCATTCCTCAGGGAGCTATTCACCTCGGCCAGGCAGATGTGACCAGGCCAGGACGACCCTCACCCCCTCAGAGGTGGGGACACTGGCCTGAGGAGGGGACAAGAGGCTGCTGGCACAAGGCCACAAGGCAGAGGGATGTGAGGGCTGGACTCGGGGTTCTGGTCTCATGATTTATGATCCTGCCCTCTTGCCAAGAGGCCATGCTGCCTCCAATACCCAAAGGGAACATCCAGATAGGTTATTTTGATCGCAGAGACTCGAGTCAAGGAGGAACCGATCCTACACTGACAGATTAAAAGAATGTGAACTGCTGTCACTTCACCATGATAAATCAGAATGATGTTCCATGTTACTCTGTCAGCACCACCACTGCATTTTGGGAATAAGAATAAAATCCTGTGAATGCCATCCCCAAACTTAAAACAAAACAAAGCAAAGCAAAAAACAAACGAAAAAACCCAAAAAACACAACACAACAAAACGAACCCCCGAAACCAACCTGTGGTGTATTAGAATTCAGTAAAAGTTTTGTGACAAAATGGGTCGCCAGAGCACTTTGCCTGCCTCACGAGTTCTGTAGGAGTCTAAGTCCCAAATGAACTGCGACGGCACGGACGCCACCCACTGCAAGCCGCCTCCCCCTCCTCCCTCTCGCCCTGCGGCACCCAGAACCTCCTAGGAGGAGCAAAAGGGAACGGGAGCTAGATTTCTGGAAATAGGACAACTGGGAAGGTGTGCTCTGAAATGCATTACAAAACGAACATTTATGCTCCAGAGGAAGCTCATTTTGAAAGGCTCCAAGCTGCACAATAACCCGAAGCCCTGTCTCTTTCCTTATGCAGAAGCCGCGAAATGAAGGGCGCACGATGAAAGCGAGGTTTCGAGGGGCCCGTCGCATCTACCCAGAGAGGAAAGCAAAGAGTTCTTCCTTTTCAACTCTAGCCCTGACCCCGAGAGCACTCTCTTGTTTGTTTAACAGACTAGGGGACCCCGACCTACACGATAACATTGCTGTGATGCCGTCCTGGCGGGAGTCGCGCAGATAAGCCCTCGCCCCTTCCACCGGCCCCGCCGAAGGGGGATCCGATTCTACGATTCAAAATCCTTCCACAAAACTCCACGGTGGCCTGTCATGCGTCTGGAGAGTATAACTGTTTTTGAGGAATGCTTTCCAAACCACGTAATGCTTTCAAGGCTGTTTATCAAGAGAGCTGGATGAGCAACAGTGGCCCGAAAGCGTCTGTCAGCTGTCACAGGGTCGCACGCCCCGTCCCAATCTCCGCAAGCACTCCATCACTCCCGGTCGCCCCAGCCTCGGCAGACAACAGATGCCAATGTTTGGAGACATTCGCTACATAACTTTTACCCGACAAACCTGGCTCCAGGACAGATTTCCATGTCATGTGGGGCTTCTGGCTGAACTCTGCTCGAACCCAGAGGCATATCATTTACCGCAGACACTAACAATAGTTTGGGATCACCTGCTCTTCACAAGTGGGTTCAGAGTGAGTTCGTGGCCTCCGCACACCTTTTTCAAAGGGCTTCTCCTACACGGAGGCTGAGGGCCCAGGCTGAGGGCCTCCGCCCAGCAACCTCGGCCGCGTGACGGGCCCAGGTCTGTGGGCCTGAACTTCATGGTCTGTTTTGTGCGGAGAAAGAGACCAGGAAGGACAGACACCCAACCGAGCAGGTGAACCTGGCCTCGCAGACTAGAGCAAGTGGCCAGTGGGCCTTCGGGGGTACGGTGTGTGCGAGCAGTGAAGACGTCATCGCCGCCTCGCGTCTGCTCCATCCGTGTTCAGAAAGAGCCCGGACGCCGACGCCGTTTCTCGAGCCCCGACCGCACACACTGCTTCAGGCGAGGTGCTCTCGTGCATTATGCCACCTCCTCCACGTGAGCACCACGGAGGCTCCCATCCCACGGGAGCGACAGGACTCTCACCTCAGAGACAGGAAGCAGGGCGGGACTCGCTCCAGGCCACAGCTGACAGAGAGCAGCGCAGGGCCTCGGAGCCGGGGCTGCCCGACTCCCCGCGGGCCCTCTGACCTTGTTGGACAGATGTGGGGACCAAACCACGCTGCGGGAAGCCCTCCCTGATTCCCGTAACCGCCTGGTTCCTTTTTACGGGAGGGGCCACAGTGCTCCTTCCCATTTCTTCTCCAGAACTGGGGAAGACCTGTGATTTTATGTTCTTTCCACATCTCTCTCTGAAATGACCGCTTCTCTTTGAAGAAAGACCTCTTGCCCTTGGAGTGTCGAGATAAGAAAACTTTCAGCAACTTCCCTTGGAAACTACAAAACACCCATCAGCACCCAGGATCTAAGCACAGTCGCTCACCAGCTGCTGGCCCTTCTGAATAGCTTTTATGGTTCCACGAGGAGTGGTGACAGGGCCATGTCACTACCGTGGGGTGTGCTATTTCTTTCATGTTCCTGGGATCTGACAAGAGCCTTCTACAACCTGTTTCTTTACGACACACAGAATGAGAGATTAAAGACCAAGCCCAGACTTGAGGCTGGGGTTGGGAGTAGCAAAGCCTTCTCTCCAGGCGCCTTCCAAGGCTTCCAGGGAAGGAAGGGCCACTGGCCGCCCAAGAGGCCGTTGTTCAGAAGTTGTTGCTGTAAAAGGAGGGAATACGGGGAAAGTACACAGAACGGTGCCTGGCTCGTGGTGAAGGTCTAAAACAGTCAGCAGCCACGTTACTGTTTGATTTCCTGATGCCACCAAACTTAAAGAAGGTCGTAGCAGAAACCACGGATATGGATGTCGGGCAAACCACACGGATTCAGAGCTACTGGCTGGATGCGGGGGGGGGGGGGGGGGAGGACATCAAGAAGGGATGAATGAATTAGTGAAAAGTCCGCGCTACAGGGCTTCTGATTAAATATGACAGACTGAGTCGAGAGACCCCTCGAAAGCGGAAGCAAAGGGATACAAATGGCACGGCTCCAAAAGGATAAAGAGAAGGTGTCAGCACTCTTTCAGAAGCGCAGCAGTGGACGGACAAGCGGTGCCGAAATGTAAGCCCGAGGGAGTGGGAGCCACAGAGCGGCAGGCTGATTAATTAGCACGGTGAAGCCCGCCAGGTTTCAGCAAGACGGGGCACCAAGAAGCTCTGGGGCCCCGGGGCCAAAGGCAGGCCCCGTGTGGCAGGGTGCTGCAAACAAGACTGGCTACTGGCCCGTGGAAGCAGCAGGGAGATCTGCGGGCCCCTCTCTCACCCCCGTCAGCCTGTTCCTCCTCAGCACAAGACAGGAAGGCCCCAGGCCCCACAGAGGGCTCCCAGGCCGCTTGTCGGTGCCTTGGCTTGAAAGAGGATCAGAACAGACAGTCGAGAATCACCACCCACCTGAGAACCGTCTCTATTCACGAAAGAGAAAGACCAAACCAACGGGAGAAAGAAACTTAGGAGCAGCAGGGCACTAGCCCTGTGGTTTCTAGACGGCAGGAGGTCCACAGGGCAGCAGGCAGCACTCAGGGGAAGCACCTACCAGAAAAATCCTAAACCCGACAAATTGCTTCATACGTTTTGAAACATACAGAAAGAGTTTGCGGATAAATCAGCGATAGGCAGATAGAAAACCACACTTTTTTTTAGGGAGTCACTAACTTTGCAGTAAAAAAAAAGAAAGCTGAAAGTAAGAGCTTGAGGAGAAGTGGGAATATGCATGTAGCAAATTAAGCAAACAAGAGTCAGAGCAGTTACAAACTCCAGGGAGAAAAAAGAAACCAAAAAGGAAACATAATCATAGTCACCTAGGTAGCTTCACTGGGAATACTGTTGACATAGTCCTAACAATATAAAAACTGAATACCAATTTGCCCAAAAAGGCCAATAAAGCTATACTGAAAAAGAGGGGGAGAGAGTATGTACGTACAGTAATAAGAAGTTGAACGAAATCAAGAAATAGCACTTTTTTTTTTTTTTTTTTTTAAGAAACATAGAGGTAAATACCTACAAATCAAAGAAGCAGCCAAAAGTGTTGTAAGTGGTTGCCTCTGGGGGAGCAAGGTCTCAGAGGCAGGGAAAACGGAGGCGGGAGGCTGCTGGTTTTTATCTTCAGACATGTAGAAGCCTTCGACTTTTAATAGTATGGACACGTATTTACTTTGACAAAATAAAATTTAGTTTGAGAAGACAAAAAAAAATGTGTTATAGTGAGGCAATGAGGGTCAAAGTCATAGCACGAAATTATATAATATTTAGTAAGAACATATAAGGCAGAAAGAGTGGAGATCTTTGGAGAGTTTTGGAAGAGCTATGACAAACCTGTTAATAAAGCCAGAAAAACAGCCTGTAACTAACCAAGCCTCCCCAGTATACACCACTGCAACACACATTCAACTTTGTGGTTTTCCAGAACAAACAGGAAATCAGGTCACCCTCATAAAGGGGTACTTAAAGAAAGCTAGAGGAAACTTGCTCTCCTGAACACGCAAGACCAATTTAAGAATACTGATGCACAAACAGCTTGGTGATTCTCAAGAATCTGGAAGATTCTTCAAGGCAGTTTGTCCTCAAGTATTTAAATATTCTTGGCACTTATACCTATTATAGGCCTGGAACATAGTGGGAGGTCAATATTTAACCAAGTAATGAATTTCTACTGTCAGTTTGCCTATACTTGAACCAGCATGTTTATTAAGCAATTGGATCGGAGTATCACACACATTTAGAATTGGCTAAACTGAATCAATGGGGCCCCTCAACAATTCAAACAAAGACACGGACTCTTAGAGGCTCTCGTCTTCTCACGAGGGATATGAAAACATGGTAAGCTGGCCTTTCACGCTTTAGGAGGTGGGCAGGTGCCAGTCACTGTCACCCTAATTGTGCCGCCGGGGTAGATCTGGAAAGTCTAGGGAACTGAGGAGCTCTGCCCTGTGTCGATCCTGGCAGAACTCAGGGAGGTTCCACTGGATCCAACAAGTCCTAAGCTAGCAGGGTTAGCCAGGACTCCTGGGGCCCATCCTCCTCATAATGAGAAGTGAAGTTCGGCTCTGACTCTCCTCTGAAGTTTCCTGCAGTCCCCGGGATTTTATGATGACGCTTGTGTCACCGCTGGCGTCACCTACGTTTGAAGTACGTTTGGGTAGTATCTACTAGGGGCGGCCTCTGGTGTTAACACAGAACTGCCTCATAAAAACTGCTTTTCACAGAGAGTTCAAAGGAGCTTACCCAAATACTGTGGGTTTGTCCTGCCCCACCAGCTTCGCTAGGGGAGAAAGCCGAGGTTCTGCCCAAGTGAACTGCGACCCAGATATACCTTCTCCATTTCCTGGAAGAGCTGAGGGCAGTGCTAGCGGGAGCCAGCGGCCTTTGACAAGATGGGCCTTGCACTTTGAAGTAATGTGCTCCTTGCTCACCATGCTGCTGAAGTTAAAATTTATTGGGAGGGTAGGTTAAGGTGAAGGACTAAATTAGGTAAATTGTTGTAAGAGGTCTTTCTGGTATGTAATAAAATCTTTCCAGTTGTTACCTCAAGAAACCCAGTAAAAGTCAGGAGCAAACCAGGAGGGCTGACAACTGTCGGCAGGAAGCCAAGGTGAAGCATCCTATCACGGGGGCTCCTGCAGTTTAATCCACATTAATCCACCACTGCCGATTGGTGCTATTTCCCAGCAGGATGATGGATCATCACCACGTTTTCACATAGAGCATCTTGTCAAGGAAATTAACCAGGCACAGGTATCTGTTGGTGGTGGCATATTCATGGAGCCACAGAAGGTGCGAAGAGTCGCATTGTTTTACATTTCTGCAAATCTCCTTACGTCTTGCTTAATAGAAAACAGTTGCATTTTCTTATCTGCTTGTACACTCCATCCGTGTGCACAGTATCACACACCGTGTAGCTTCTGGAAAACTCCACTGTATGTTCATTAGAGAATATCACTATAACAGGGTTATTTAACTACCCACGTACGAATTCCTATATAAATATATAAAAGTAAGTTTGACCTTATGGATCCTGGGAAAGTGGGCCTCCCTAGGGGTCCTCAAGCCATGTTTTGAGAGCTTCTGTTCTAAAAGGACCCACATGGACAAATTTTGTGCTAATGAGCAATCCGGTTCCTCTATGTAGCAAAGCAAATCCACTAAGGATATAGTTTAGTAACACTGTTAGCCAAATTTGAGTTATATAAGCCCGATGTAATAAAACTATTTTTTTTTGCAGAGGATTTGTGATTAAAATGCTTTACAAGTTCACGGGGCGCCTGGGTGGCTCAGTCGGTTGAGCATCCGACTTCAGCTCAGGTCATGATCTTGCGGTCCGTGGGTTCGAGCCCCGCGTCGGGCTCTGTGCTGACAGCTCGGAGCCTGGAGCCTGTTTCGGGTTCTGTGCTCCCTCTCTCTCTGACCCTCCCCTGTTCGTGCTCTCTCTCTGTCTCAAAAATAAATAAATGTTAAAAAAAAAATTAGAAAAAAATAAAAAATAAAAAAAAAATAAAATGCTTTGCAAGTTCAATCTTATTTTTCCCCCACTTGACAAGTAAGTGAGAAACTTGGCAAGAATCTGTCTTTGAAAGGCAGTCGGACAAAAGAGTACTAAATAAAGGTATTGGGGCAAGGAAACTCTGGGCTAATTATAACCCCCAAACCTACCTTTTCTTCCCCCAAAGATTACAAGCTTTTACTTGTAACACAACACTATAGTCTTCGATCCCCTCCTGGTCTGCTGGCCCCCTATGTGCCTCAGAATTATCCCACACTCAAGCTTTCTGGGAGCAGGGGATCTGAACTCAAACCTGGATCTCCTCTTTAAGGAGGATTCCAATTTCCTGCTGGGCAAAGAGAGACAACTCTGTAAGGGAAAACCATTAAAGACACAGGGTAGTCATCAAAACCTAAAAGTAAGTGCACTTAACACCTTTACAGAGGAATTCTATAAACAGGATATGACTTTTCATCCTTCTCTAATGCATAAAATACAAATTTTTCTCAGGAAGAAACACACTGTTCCGTTTCTCTTGAAGTTCAAACCCAAAATCTCAAATGCAGCCATTCCAGAGTTGCACAAATCAAGTCCCCGAACGAGGAAAGGACTCCACATGTGCAATGGTTAGATTGATTCTTTAATTTTTAAATGGAAGAAACCAAAATCAGAAAGCAATTATACTTTCCATTTTATTCTCTTTGAGCAAAGACCTGCTGGTTGAGACATGAGGATTGTACTTTAAGGATGCACATGCCTAAATCCAATTTATTTTTGCTTTTGGAAGCAGGATTGTGCCGTTTCCAGGAAGTCAGTCATGTCTGCGTGCCAAAAATGGCAAAAAATAGACACTCCTTTCTAGAAACGGTTATAATGTACCGTGACCAAAAAAGTGTTTTTCCCCCCTAACAGATAATCTTGCATAAAAATGAGTCATGGGATTTCAGAAATGAAAAGTCTCTTCTCAGATAGGTGTGTGCAGGTTTCCATTTTTTTTTTTTTTTTTTTTTTCAGCAACAGATCTGAGCCTTCCATAAGTTATGTTATAATGAGAATGGCATCATCTGGAGCCTTTGAGTGAAAGGGGAGTATGGTATTTACAGTTCAGCAAGAGGGAAGATGTTAGTCTCAGAAGAAAAAAAAAAAGATCTCTCTGTTTGTGTTCCTGTGAGAGGAATTTTAACTTATAAGGCATGAAAGACTGTTAGGGTGTTTCTGAAAAATATCTTATCCTGTAACTTCATCAGCGTAATTTTAGACCCGAGTGAGAGTATCCTACACCCTAACGTAGCTCTGAAAGCGGTCTCTCCCGTGGGGGTTGCTCAGGAGGAGTGAGAAAACGGTCTATCTACCTTTGGGCATTCTCTGGAAAGGCCTGGTTTGGCAAGATCGGGAAATGAGAATAGATGGCTCTCACCTCACACACACCCAAGGGTGAGCAGAAGATAAGCAACTGGCTGCCCTATGCCCTGTGCCCCATGTGCCGCCCTTGGGCAGCAGAGGAGAGGTGTGAACGGCCCCTTCCCTCTGGGTGGACACAGCAATCATTCTTCAGTCTCACTAAAATCAAATTCCTTCTCACGATAAAACTTCATATCACCCGATTCCCTGGCTGCCCCAAGCAGCAGATAGCTATCAAGCTCACAGACAGATACGGCTGAAGATCAGAAGCAGAGCCTCAGGGTCAAGTATGTACTAGGCTCTAGCTTTTCACTGTGTTAATACACCTGTCTTTGCGTCAGTGCTACTAGGGTCCCCAGGACTCATCCGGAAGGCTTCTCTTGAAGTTCTTCAATGAGCATGAGAGGCAGTTGCTACAGGACGACCTGGTGCGCCTTTGTGACGGGCTGATTTTACTAGGTGGCAACTGAAAACATTAAGTCATGAAAACAAACCTGCGATAAAATGTAAGATTCGTTTAGTTTTAAGATGCAACAGAAGCTTTCCAAACAATCCTGGGCTCGCTTCTGACCCCAGCTACACGGGGCGTAAGTCCACTCTCCTCTGCCTTAGGTGGACACTGGTTTTGGAAAAACTGACCGCCCTGGTGTATCCTAATAACCACTTTGATTTTCGTGAAGATTTTAATCTTGGGAAGTTGCCTCGAGCCTCAATTCAAACCAATTCTGTTTGATGTGTTATGCGTGGATAGGAGAATTACAAGCAGTATTTCCCAACTGGGATGGAAAAGTAGTAAAAGCATTTGCCAAGTTCCCTCTGTGGACTTTTTCCCAACCTGTCCAACCTGACTGCACTCAGGCTCTGCTGACCCAAGACGTTCTTCCCCTCAATCCGGGAGAGTCGTAGGTAAGAAGCAAACACTGTAACAAAAACGGACTTTTCCTTAAGAAAATCTACGTCCATTTCATATCCGGGAGGCCGCTGGCAGAAAGTGTCTTGAACAAATTTTGGGTGGTGTCTTTAGAGTGTTTTTACTGAAAAGGTCAAATATGCCCACCATCAATCTTTTCTGCGAAATCAACCCAGAGGTTACTCAAAAGCTCTCAGAGCAACTGGAATTTACATCTACGTGCACAACACAGGGGTCCTGGGATTCCAGAGCATTCTCAGAGTCCTCATGGCTATATTCTTAAACGTCAATCTATCATTACCCTTCGAATTCCCGTTCCTCCTTATCTAACTTAAATAAGGAGATAAAGCTCTGACACTCCTGAGCTTTGCTAAATTCGTTTAAATATTTCAAGTTCTGCCAGCTCCCGCTTCTCTCCCCATTTGGGGTCCTGACTAAAAAGGTGAAGAAATATTTTGGAGGAAACCTCAGGACCCGGCTTCATAAATCTTCATCTGCTACATTCCTAAAATGTCCTGTAACCCAAAGCCTACAACAGAGGGTATTTAGAGAAATAACCAAGCAAATACATAGCCCAGAGTCCAATACTCCTGTCTTTTCAGCGTTATTTGTACTTTCTCTTGTGAAATGGCTGCTCCCGGGTCTCTGTGGCTTTGTACCCAAGTATCTTTTCAAGGGCTCCCATCAGTTACCACCACACATGCAGGAAGAGGGCATGCGTGGCCATGTGTGAAGAGGGCTGGGCTTCTCTATATGGCTCCCGTGGCACGGCGAGTGTGGCTGCATCTGTGCCACTTTCATAAACTTGACTTGGGAACAGACAAACGTGGCCCAACACGTAGACGAGAAGATGCAACCTGAGCCAGCAGAACGTTGCCTTGGAAAAGCCTTCTTATTTCGGTTCCAAACCACACATACTTGTCCAGTTAACAAATGCAGCAGGGGATATTGGTCTACAACATTCATGTGGAGGCCAAGGGCTCTGCGTGGTCCTCCGCCCTCTTCTCCCCCCGCCCCCACCTGCCTTCCCAAGAACAATTAGATTGCATGGAAACTTGGGGGGGGAAAGTTAGGTGACTGTCCTTGTGGAATGCCTGCACACTCCACCAAGCAGAGGAACTTGGAAGTATTTTAATCTGAGAGAATCAAGGCGGGGGGTGGGGGGGGGGAGGTTCCCTATAAATAAAATCATGTTCAAATAAACACGAAAAGGAGCCAATATTTCCTGTAAGGCCACTTTTCAGATGGATTACTGGCAGGAGTATTCTTTTGCAGTCTTATGGCTTACTTTGCTATCATCTGCTTAAAATTTGAGTCATTGAAAACATAGATGCTAAGATCTAAGCCCTCACTTGGACGCAATAGTACAAAGGAAGCAGAAAGGCTCGTTCCAAGAGCAGACTCAGAGGCAGAACTCTTGGACTCCTGGGTTCTATTCCTGGCTCGGTCCCTGGGCTCAGGTCAGCCCTCGGTCAGAATCTCACTTCTAATCCCTTCAAATCATTTGTTAGTCCCTGTTGTCTAAACAGTGGGGAAAAACCCTGAGTAACACCCCTGGATCCTGTTCAGTCAACTGGGATGGTTGGAGATGGTTATAACTCACTTCCAAGAAACAGGGGTGATTTATCCCGTGGTAGAATTAGTATGTTCCTGAGAGATCCCAGTGTCATCAGAACAAACCCTCAAGGCACCGAAACATTTCTCCACCTGCAAGAATCTGTGTTCTTTTAATGTGACTTTCAAACATAGGGTTGTCCAGCAGTTTATAGCTCCTTATGGCAGTCACATTAAAATAATTCTGGTTGGGCTTCAGACCTCTGAGAGAGAGAATAAAGAGACAGGTATATTTATCCCCAATTTATAGATGAAAAAACTGAGGCTTAGGGAGGTGAGGAGACTTGACCAAGGGCCCGAAGCTAACAAGGGGGTGGGGACCCAGACCTATGGCTCTCCAGGCGAAGTGTTCTTTTCTCTCTAACACACAGATCCTCATTAATAACCTACTCTGGGACCTAGACAAATGGACAGAGGGAAACTGGTCCAAGTGTCTCAGCGGAAGCTGTAATGCCTTTTTAGTGCAATAAAGGGTAAAGGGCCAAAGCTCTCCGAGGCTCCCATTAGATGGTCCAGCACGTGCCCTGCGCACCTCTGCTAACTTCGGCCGTGGTTCTCCTGCTCGTGGCTCCTCTGAGAATGGAGAGGAGATGCAGAAGCTTCTTTCCCCCTCACTTAAGCTCCCATGTCCCCAGGCGGACTACCTGGCTGCTCCTCGCTTCCCACCATAGCTTTTGTTCTGGGAGCGAAGGGCTACGAAGACAGATGTTCCGGGAAATTTGCAGCCAAACTGCGATTAGAATGCCCGGCTACTGTTTGTGTTTAGGCAAGTCATATAGTTTCCTGTACCCCTTTTTTTTTTTAACGTTTATTTATTTTGGGGACAGAGAGAGACAGAGCATGAATGGGGGAGGGGCAGAGAGAGAGGGAGACACAGAATCGGAAGCAGGCTCCAGGCTCTGAGCCATCAGCCCAGAGCCCGACGCGGGGCTCGAACTCACGGTCTGTGAGATCGTGACCTGAGCTGAAGTCGGACGCTTAACCGACTGAGCCACCCAGGCACCCCTCCTGTACCCCTTTTACCTGGAATGTGATTCTCTCTTCCCTTGACCTGGCCAACCCTCACGTCCACTTCAGGCTTCATCCCGACCAGCACTTCCCAGGGGGTCCCGGGGCACAACGCACAGCGCATTGGACTTCTAAACAGCACTACCCTAGAAGAGCCTTTCCTGACCCCATGGACCACAGGTTAGCCGACCTCCTTCTCCCCTGCACCTTCTCCAGTGACACAGTCTCACAGCACCCTGGACATCTCCTGTGTCATTTGTCAGAATTTTCACAAATTATGATTACTAGGATGACTGTATGATTCTTGTTTTAAGTTTGCTTCCCCACTGGACTGTAAGCCCTTTGAAGGCAGGGCCAGCCTTGCGCTCTGCCATGTTCCCAACGCTGAGTTCTTAGAAAATGTTCCATTGGTATTTACTGACTAGAAATGAATGACTGACGGGATACATCGGTGACACGAAGTAGACCCTGCTGTGGTCTACCAAGACTTCCGCACTGTAGAAAATTCGAGTCATTTCTTTCTGGTCAACACCATTGAAGTTCCCAGCACAAAACGAAATTTAAAAAATTAAACACACGTACCTCAGACCCCTTGTGAAACAAACACTCAATCCCTTGACCACTTGGGGATTTTATGAATAAGGATGGTTCCTTTGGAATTCGTAGGGGCTGCCTGCTTTTACTCATGTGGTCATCAGGTCTTACTGTCCTGATGAAATACTGGGGGTAGACTTCTGGGGTTTCCAGCAGACGCAGAAAAACTGGAAATACTTTTGAAGCCTTCCTACTGCCCCTCCCCCCACCTTCATAAATGCTTCAAAATATACTCCAGGATTGCTCTAGCTCTGTATCTGAGAATAGAATGTAACTTAACTAAAGTAAACGCTACAGATCCTTTTGTAAAAAGCAGCTGCTTCCAGATGGAAGACATTCTGGCAGAACATATTACATGGTCCCAGTCCACAATCTTAAGCATTTCCCCTGCAGTAATGTGTCATCAGGAAGGTTTTCTGGTGACAGACAAATGGATTCACTTTAATTGGGGACGATTTCACTTCAAATCCTATTCGAGGGAGTGGCAGGGTGTGGATAAGGCCCAGGCCCTAGGCATTCTAAAAGGGCACGCTAATTCACTTGGGGAATATCTATTAACCGGGGAGCAGCAAAATCCTTCTGGGCTTAAGTGGCGTCCAGCTTGGCTGGGAACTGTAACATTCATTATACCCTTTGTTGATAAGATCCCCAATTAGTCACTCTGAAAAAGGAAGGCTCAAATAGGCGACTGACACGAGGAGCTGTGCTAAAGCAGTTGGATTCTGTGGGATGTGGAGCCATACGGGCTGCCCCCGGTTTCCCATCGTGGCTGGCATCGAGGCAAGATTGCATCCCACAGCGAAGCTGCCAACCTGCCTGCAGAATTCCTTTATGAGGCTGGGGGCTGGCTGGCATGTCCGAGTGGAGGGAGAACGGAGAAAGGGCAGACCCACATGGGGAACTGCAAGACAGGGACCCTAAAACCATGCCAGGAGCCCAGGAGCCAGATGCAGCCTGCAGCCCCACAGTTCTCTTAGTGGGCATATGGGGATCTAGTTCGTTTGGTGAACGGGAGATCTGTAACGGTGCAATTCTATTTCTGACCCCTCTAACGAAAAAACCAATATTTTTATATACACATAAATGACAGACGCAGATACAGGTGGATAGATACAGATGTAGTTCTCAAAAAATTCATGCCCGATTTTTGCACTTGATCTTAGCCAAGAGGCCAAGAAGCGATTCATGCCCGATGTTTGCACCCTATTTTCACATATTTATATTAGGCAGGTCAGAAATTTTAGATACATGGATTCAAGTTTTAAAAAAAATCACATCATTAAGGTGGAAAGTATATGATTAAACACATCAGCATGGATCAGGAGAGGCAGCATATCTGGGATGGAAATTGCAAAAGCGACTTCCTCTGTGACCACTGACCTGGGGCCACTGAGAGTGGCTGTGTCTCTCACCGCCTGGGCTGTTTCTGATGCAAAATCCAGGGCGCCTGCCACTGGCTTAGTTACAGTGCCCACGAGTCCTTTCCCAAGGCCAGATATGAAACCGCTGACACCCCCTTCTGTTTTCACTCCTTCCACTGTTGAGGTTATCACACTGGTCAATCCACCAATGATACCTAGAGCAAAAGAAACAAGGGCTGTTGTAACCTGGCCAAGGACAAAGCAAAAGCATTTAAAGCCGAACCTCATCAATTCCATGCACCCGGCAAGGTAACTTAGGGACATTCGGTCGACTTCTTAATAGGCTACAGGCAGGCCAACTCTAGCTGGGAAACCCAGTAGGCTTGCCCACCAAGTTGAGAGTCTGAGAGTATATATCACATATCAGTCTCAAGTAAAGTGTGTTCCAGTTTAAAAAATCACAGAAAACCTAAGAGGTTAACAGTGGCTACTTTCCAGTTTCAGAGTTTGGGAAGCATACGGGCCATCAGGAGACGACACGGACAGTAGGACTAAACCAACAGACTTTGGGGAAAGTTGGGACCCCATGAAATATAAGGCAGAGAGAACTAAATACAGCTCCTCAGTTTTCCAAGAACACTATGTGACTGGCCAACACCACCAGAAGTTTGAAACGGGTAAAAACAACTGCATGCTTTGCTGAAATTGGGTTTAGGTAATGAGTAAATCATGAGGCCTTGATGAAAGGCACCCCCCCTTCCCCCCCGCCCAACCCAAAGCTGCCAAAACCAGCCAGGACTCTCAATGGAGTCTGTTCCAAAGACCAACCTAGGTCAAAGAGACATTCCAAACATTTTGAAAGTTGACAGCAATGACCTTAAAGAGCCTCAAAAGTGGCCAGAGGTTGGCAGAGGCTGGAGACGACACAGGGGCTACAGGGAAGAAGGGGGGCCCTGTCCAGGGAGCACTTCCAGGATGTGTGCCAGGGACACTCACAGGATGTTTACCCTTTGACGGTGGGGGCATGAGGAAGCTCTCTAGACTCTTCAGCTCTAGTGAGACAAATCGGTAAAGGAAATCCCCTGGGTGAGAACGCACTAACAGCACTAACAATCCATAGCGTTTCTTTTGGATTCTGGGTCTGCTTGCTCCAGTGAGGCTACGGTCCTCTCCCAACCTTTGGAACCACATTCACAGAGACACAGACATTACTGAACCTGGCACAAGCAGGGTCTGCAGAGAAAACTGAGCAAGACTCCCAGTTTTTAAAACAAGGAGACTGAATGGATTCTGGTTCTTGTTATCATTTAAGAATTTTTTTCATCTTGGGGGCACTTGGGTGGCTCGGTCGGTTAAGTGTCTGACTCTTGATTTCGACTCAGGTCTTGATCTTGCGGTTCAAGGGATCAAGCCCCACATCGGGTTCTGCACTGACAGCGCAGAGCCTGCTTGGGATTCTCTCTCTCTCCCTCTCTTTCTGCCCTTTCCCTGCTCTCTCCAAATAAATAAATTAATTAAAAAACAAAAACGAAAACAAAAAACAATGGTTTCATCCTGAAGGAAAAAGGATGTCACTCGCATACAATCCAGAGCTTCACGGAAACTCCTTGGATGAGGCTACCTGTTCCTGGAGATGCTGCACATACTGTATGAATGGTCCTTGGTTGGAGGGGATTTTACAACCAACCTTGAACCCATCATCCATTTTTTTCAGCACACTGTCGTGTCCATCTGAAAAGTGAGGGCAGCTATATTTTCTCTCCACATCCCAAGGATGCTAGACAGGTAAAGGCAATTATGCACAGTAAAGCATTTTACATTCATTAAGAACACAGTTCCTCCGACTCCCATGCACTATCATTATATTTACTAGGAAGAATGAGCAAACCTTTCACCCCACACGGCTGCCCAGCAACCAACTTTTGAGTCCGTGAACACATTAATTTCAGCTAAATTTTACTCCTGGCTTGAATGTCTCCTCTTGGGCAGCTCCCTCTCCAGTTGGGCAGGCTTAAGAAAAGTAAAGGCATTTTGAGCCAAACCTCACAAGTGAGGAAAACCGATAAACAAAAACCCTGTCCTAAACATTGTGTCCCAAACCTGAAAAGAATTATTTTTTCTTTTTCTTCTCCACATTCCTCCTTCTTCCAAATGCAGATAATCTGAACTTGATCAGTCTTGATATGACTTCTGATAGCTTCAGATTATTTCTAAGAATCTGGTACCAACAGCGCAGTTTCCTAACCATCCTAACCTAACTATAAGCATGAACTATATGCCAGGTATCGTGTGAGGGTCTGAAGTATAAAGGTGAATACACGATGGTCTTTCTGCTCTCCTGACCTTCCCCATCTATCACGAAAGCAAGACACACACACAGCTGGCTAGAGACATGACCTAGACTGCCACGTGTGCCCTGATCGTCATTAATTCTGACTGGGGACAGTGGAGCAAACGTCACTTGAGTGGAGACTTCTAGGTTGAGTTGGACTCTGCCTGACAAGGAAGTGAGGCAGGGGAAGGGAGCAGAATGAACTGAGTGAGCAAGGCACGTCTGGGGAACAACACTGGGCTTCGGGTGGCTGAAATACAGCACGGCTGGGGGACAGTGGTTGGCCAAGTTGGCTGGGTTTACATTTCCAAGGGCCTTGGATGTCACACTCAGAAGTTGTGGAGAAAAAACACAACAAAGGGCAAATGACTCGGAGGTAGAGCAGTAAAGGGCAGAATTCATACAAATTCAGAGGCTTAATACATCCATGCCATCACCTACACCTCTTGGACGCCTGCATTTACAATCCAGGTGAGTGTGCATTTACACAAGACTCAAAAACATCTGGGCCACAAACCCGGCGGCCGGTTTCACACTTCACTTGCCACGGAAGGAATGCTCAGTAAGCAGAAGGCGGGTATCGAAGCGGCAATTCCGCATTCTAGAAAGGGGTTCAAATGATGCTACCGTATCACATTTTGGGAACAGAAGCCAAAGAACAGGAAGGGATCGCCATGTGTGCAACGTGTTGAAAATAAATGAAGGCTTGCCACAGGCTGTAACGTTTCAGTTGCGAGGAGGGTACAATAGGACAGCCTGGAAGGCTCTCAGGTACACCAAGCTCCCCGGCCTGGATGTCCGCTTGCCATCAGATGGGTGAAAAGGGCCCCGAGGAACTGTGGCAGGAGAGCCGTTGTCCCGGCAGCCGTGACGTACCGTGAGCCAGGCCGTGGATGCCGGCTACGAGGTGCTCCCCGCTCGTGGCCGCGTGGTATCTGATGTACTCCCGCTCTGACTGATGCCGATTGTCCATCGTCTTCCCTAAGCCGTCTGACAGCGTCCCCGCAAACTGGAACGGATCAAACACGGAAGGAAAAGGGTTTTAAAGCCTGAGCGCTGTTTTTGCTATTTTAATGATTTTACATAAATACCTTCCCTTGCTCCCAGCTGGGATTCAGTAAATACCAGTGGAGAGAGAGATTAACTGCTGAGTCACATATACTGTGTGTCCCAGGAGACTGGTTCTCAAGGCACTGGACGCACAAGATTGGAGGATGCGGACACGGGTGGACACGAGGTTCGCAGAACGTCTACTAACCGCCCCTAATGGCATCCACCTTCCACGGTCCTACTGCAAATTTACTGAAAAAAATTAAACGTATACCAAAATGACCCCGTGGGGGAGAGGGAAGTATTGGGATTCTATAATGTTAAGGACAGAGGCTCTCTGCGCAGAGAAATCAGTGGGATTCAAAATAGGAAACACGGCACCTTGTTGCTTTAGGGTTTGGTGCCAAACCTTTTAGAGACATCAACTGCCCTAAAGCGATGTCTTCTCTTTCACTTCTTCGTCAAGTACTGAGTGCCGAGGTGCCCAGCCCCATTTGTCCACAAGGGAAAATGAAGTATATGGAAAGGCTAACAGGTCAGGTCACCTTTCGTACGAAATGGCGGACTTGAACTCATGACTTCCAGTGCAAAATCCTCCCCCACAAATCAGGGAAAGATCTTATTTATCCTGGCATTCTTTTACCAGAGAAGCTGTCTCATCCGTCAAAGCTGGATAAAAAGGACGTAAAACTCTGTTTTGTCACAAGACAATCTGAAAAGGTTTAAAGTGATAGTTAATAAACCACAGGGTACTTATCCTCATCATTCAGGCATAAAGAGGAAAGGATATCAAATATATAATTAACCTTCTCGGGAAGGATCTACCAAAACAAGTGGGTTAAGTGCCAGTGACCCAGGACTAACCTTTCAGAAAACTCACAGGAATGCTATTTAGACATAGAGCTCAGCGCAAAGATTCAAGGCGAACAGCCTGCCTTGAAGGCCGAGTACACCGGGCAGCCCGGCCTTCGGGGCCTGTTTCATACTGGTCTGGCGAGGGACATTTTTTACACAGGTATGTCCTGGAAGCCACCAGGCCCGAGGCTTTGTGACACAAGGGACAGGAAAGGGGGAGTTCTGGGCCCAGAAGAGAGGCTAGGGGAAGAACCAGCAACTCGAGGTAAAGCAATGGTTTCTGGAGCAAGAGAGGGGAACACACATTCCTTTCACTCAGCCTAAACGCTTTTACAATCCAGGGCAGTGATTACTGACCTTTCTGGAGATGCAGCCCCTATCATTATTTGCTTCAGGCCTTGCCTCCCCTGTCTCCCCGTGTCTAACTGGAGAGCTAAAGTTAATGAAAATTAATTTTCCAGCTGCCTTTAGGATGGAGACACCACGGGATGTTGCAAAGCCAGCACTGTGAATCAATAAATGGGGCTTTAGTCAGGGATCCCGTCTGAGAGCCACCGTGAGCCATGAGTTTGGGCATCTGACCAGACCGGATTCGAGTCCTGCCTCAACCACTCCCGTAGCTACAGGAGCCTGAGCAAGGTGCCCTCCTGCCGAGCCTCCCCGGTGGCATCTGCAGAGTGACGATGGTACCAACGCCTCTATGTGGCTGGAAGAATTAGTGACAGGGGCTCAGGGTATGGCATCCAGTCAGCATTCTTACTGTTATTATTAGTCAGCTACTAGTCCCAGCGGGAACATCCTGCACCATGAAGAAAGCCTTTCAAAGGTTTAGAATTATGGTCATTTGCACTAGGCTTTAACATAAACAAAAACAACCCCCCCCCCACCCCTTTCCAGCAGATAAACACCAGCCTCCAAAATGAGTTTCTGGAGTGGTACCATCTTTAAAATTAGAGTGCTGGATTTGGTGGTTTCCAAAATCCTTTCCAGCTCTGACAGTGTGTGATCTACGATCCAAGTTAGGACATCTTTATTAAGCACTTACTGTGGGCCTGGCCCAGATTTATGTACTGCTGGGGACACAAATACAGCCTTGGACCTATTCTCAAGGATGACAGTCTCGCTGGGAAGGTAACAACCCCATACGTGAGACAGACAGCAATGAGGGTCTGCAACACAAACCGAAACACTTGCAAATCGAGGGAGAAGAGGAAAATGTGACCCTTGTTTTAAGGGTAAAAAAAAAAAGGGAGTCCCTGCTACATTCTGGAACCATGTAGGCTGCCGGTGTGCTGGTGTTCTCCACTCAGGGTCTGGACAAAAACACTTTTCCCTGATGCCACAGAAGAGGTGAGGCAGCGGCCAGTGAAAGAGCCCTTCTCAGAAGCGCGATGTTTCCAGAGGCGCGTGTTCTGCCTGAAGAGTGCCCAGCGGCACCCACGCTCCTTCCGGGGTTTTGTCCGGGTCTCTCCCACTTCCTCAGACTCTCGTTTTCCTTGAAAAGAGGTCTGTCCTTGGAACAGATAAGGTCCTGACTACGGATTTCTGGCAGCTGACTAGGAAGAATTGAAAAATCCTATAATACTTTCTGCCCCCCCCCCCCGAAGAAAATAGGATAGAATCCTCTAGGCAAACTGCCCACCACCACCCCCGCCCCCACCCACAACACGAGTTCAATACTCGAGGTTTGGGAGTGAGCTCGTGCCAAAAGCTTAACTGCCAAGTGATTCTGCTACTGCCCCTTCACTCCCCCAGCACTGATTGGACCCGGGTGTTCTCAGTATAAAAATACCACATCGACCACAGCAGGGATGGGGTAAGATGACCTGAGCGATCACTCTTTCCTCTAAATGCTGGATTCTTCTGTGTGCTTCGTAGCTGTGGAAAGGTGCCCACACCTACTCAACTTACTTACCCTAGGACTTCTGTCTGAATTCCCACTTCTCTGTGGGTAAACAAATTATTCACGCAAGCCAACTGGACTTGTCTTTTGTCACTTGTGGGTCCACATAAGGGACACAAAGATGTTATTAGCAGGAAACTATTACCAAAGACTTCATCCCTGTAACGGTGACTGACAACTCAGGAAATGGGAAGATGTTGACATCCATGATCCAGCCAAACCCGTACTGATTAGAGGTTAATCAGATTTTACGGGGAGAGACTCTTTATAAGAACTAATCTGAAACCAGTGAGTTGACGGGTGCCGTGGTCAAAGAGGCTGGGCCTTGGGCCAGTCCACCAGGCTTCTGAGTATGAATCCAGGGCACCAAAAGCTTGTGGCCTTCTCTCACTGTGGGAGCACTGAGTCATACTCAATTCCACCTCTCTCATTCCCCACCTCAGTGGGAAAATAAATCATACCCCGTATCTTATTTCTCCCTCAAAGACAGGGTAGGAACACGGGCTGGAGAGGGCGGGGATTCCAGTAAGCACTCTGTACGGTGCCCTCCGGCACTGGTCTTCTCTGAGGCTGGGAAGTGTTATTTCACCCGTGTCCTTGAGTTAGAACACAATCGTCAAAACACAGCCAGGGTGCCCATGACAGCCACGGTGTGCCGTGTGGCGGTGACTGGGCAGGACATCCATTACCGCCCCACCCCCAGTTCTGCCTGTGTATTTTAAAAAGAAAAGCCAAATGCAACGAGACTCAAACTCACTTTGAAATCTCTTCAGAGCAGATGCTCTTGGGCATGCTCATGGATGTCAAAATGGGGAGTGAAGCTCGGAAGCAGAGATTCAGATAAGGGGAAAACTAATCTCAGAGGCAGCAGGGGAAAGGCTGAAAACCGTAAGGATATGAGCAAGCACAAAGCAGCGATGCACTGACCCACCAAGCAATCAAACATGTACAGAACACATGCTGTGCGCTAGGCTAGCACTTGAGAGTCCTCAATCAGAGATGGCTTCTGCCTCCTGCCTCCGAGGACCTCGGAAAAAACTTCACACCTGACTTTGGATTCTGTGGCACTGAATAGCCGTGAGATCATGGACAAGTAACTTCACCTCTGGGAGCCTGTGTCCTCATCTTCAAAATGGGAATGAGAATATCCACCCACGGGGAATGCCGGAAGGATTAGACAATATGCGTGAAGCACTGAGCACAGAACCTGATACATACAAGGCATCCAATGAAAACAGTACTGCGTTATCTGAACTTCCATTTCTTCACCTGCAAAATGGAAATAATCAGATCCCGTGGGGCTGTTGAGGGTTAAGTGAGATGGTGTGTATACGCAGGACTTGGCAGGTGCATCCCCGGAGAAGCGGAAGCTATGTGCCCAGGGGCAGAAAAGCCCGGGACAGACAGCATGGGCCAGGCTCGCACGCTGGGGAAGGACTAGCACTCAGAGGGAAATATGTAGACAATTTGTAACTCTCCTTGGTAAAAACGCTACCTGGACACCAGAAGGAGCTTTGGGGGAGACGTAGGTCAATATAGCCCATTTTGTAGCGATTTCAAGTCCACAGAAGACTAGAAAGTTTCCAAGGAACACAACGTCCTTCAGAAAACCTGCTCTTACACTTGTGAAAACAACACGGATTTTTGTCCTTTCTTTCACCGAAGGAAGCTTTAGCATACACCACGCTTGTGAATTCTGGCCACAGTTGGAAGTCCTTAATTTCTGGAAAGCCCTATCTTCAACCGGGGGGTAAAAAAATCTCAGAGGCGCTTCAAGATGCCAGTTCTACTGCGTGGCTGACGTACCCAGTGTCAATACCCCACCGTCCAGAAAGAATCCCATTGTCCATAGAAATGGAGCCGCTACAAATTAGCCCGGGGTTTGGGGCCAGGCTCGGGACAGTTGGTTTTACAAAACTGAAATTCAAGTAGATGCTGGAATAATGCAAGAGAAAAATTCACGCTGTGTCCCTCTGTTTGCTCCGATCAGTTTTCCTGACCCTTTTATGATATTCAGCAAGCATGGGATGCCAGAGATATTTGGCCAGTGTAACAGGAGCCTGGGCTTGAATTCCCGCCCCCCCCCCCCCCCCCCCCCCCCCCGCTTCTCTGGTGTTCTTCTTTCACAGTTATTTACCTAATGGAAATTTCCTCTTTAACGTCCTTGTTCCACCGAGTAATTGCTGGTGACAGTACCTTTCCCGTCACCAGGGCAAATGGTGGCCACAAATAGTGGCAAAGGGAGAGCAGGGCCGGGGCGTGGCCGTCTGAGGGGGTCTCGCGTCCTCCCACCCAGAAAGGTGCTCGACTGCACGGCTCGGCCACCAGTGGCTGTGATTCCAGGCGGCACCGTCAGCTCCGCTAAGCGGGGGCACGTCAACTCGCAAACGCAGCTGTAGGCCCGGTGCCTGAGAGCACAGCCGATGTGCACGTGTGTCCTGGCGGCCGTGGCTCAACTCTCGAGCCTCAGTTTACCTAGCTACAAAACACGAGACTCTCAGGGGAGCTCTAGCGCAGAATGCCTGGCACCGCGTCTGGCACAGGGCAGCGGGCCCCCGAGTTTTACGAGTTTCTTTTTCTTAATTTTTTTTTTTATTCATTTTTGAGAGAGACAGACAGAGACAGTATGGGTGAGGGGAAAGGCAGAGAGAGGGGGAGAGAGAGAATGCCAAGCAGGCTTCTCGCCGTCAGCGCGGAGCCCGACGCGGGGCTCAAACTCCTGCAACCGTGAGATCATGACCTGATTTGAAACCAAGGGTCAGACGCTCCACTGACTGAGCCCCCCCCAGGTGCCCCCGATTTTTACAAGTGGCGCGGAGGCTTAAGCTCGAGAGTCCTTTCCGGCTCTGCTGGGACACCAGTAGAAAACGTGCTGCCAACCCCTCAAGTCCTCCACACGGAGGCGTCCCCACTTCACTCTCTCACCGTTACCATATCCACACTTAGAACCCATTCTCCGTGTGGGCGTTGCCTTGACATCGAAAACCCCTCTTGCGACCCTTGTGGCAAAGAGGCAAGAGTTAACGGGGAACGGGATCCAGCCAGCAACGGGGATCAATCGCTGACACGAGGCCAACCAAACGGCCAGACGGTGGAGGGTCAGGCCGGGACTGGGGAAGGGCATTAATAAAGAAACAGAGGAAAAAAGAAGGACATGGAACAAGTTGAGGTCTGGCAAGAAAGAGGCAATTTTGGACCCTGGATCTCTCTCCTCTCCACTAGAAGTGGGACAGGTTTGTCTGTTTGCAGTTCTGCTGGGTTATGATTACGTATAGCCCTTAAGGCAAGGAGAGGAAGGAGGAAGAATCCAGCACAGAGACCCTGCATAAGAATAACAAAGACACTTTTTTAAAGCTAGGACTCACATTATACAGCAGTAACAGGCCCAAGCCAATGACCTTGCTTTTTTTTTTTTTTTTTTTTTTTTTTTTTTTTTTTTTGTCTCTGGTGATGTACAAACCCTCTGACCCGGGACCTACATACACCATGTTGCTATTTCATGGATAAACACTTATCAGGCAGCAGACACTCCTTCGCAGTTAAGAAACAAAGTTATCCAAAACCACCCAGAATTATCTCGGGCACACAAGGTCTCAACATAAGCAACAAAGTCAGACCTCAGGATTGTCCCAGTTCTTAACTAGCCCAAGACACACGCCTGCTGAATTGGCAAGTCTCCCTTGCTATTCTGCAACTCTGACCCGGTTTTGAACTCGGATGTTGTCTCAGATTAATCTAGAAGCTCAGAGTGGTTTGAGGCACTCTCCTGAAAGGATTGTGCCTTTTCTTCAAAAAGGATTGGCAGAGTTGGCTATAAGGCTTTAAAACCACAGCAGTAAGCAGAATACACAGGGGAATCAGGAAGACTGATGTTCAACAGCAGACACGTGCCACGGCTTCCTCACATTCAATTTTCCCTGTTTTTTCCTATATCGGGTGTAAAGAATCATGTGGGCAGGATGAATCTTTAAACCCAGCTGCGGGATGGCATGGGGTCCTACCTTCAGCCCGTCATAAGCTTTTCCCCAGAAGGGGAAATCACGTGGAGGGTGCCAGGCCTCTACTCGTCTACTGCTGAAAATCCCTCGAGGCCCACAGGAGAAGCCAGAAGGTGAGTTTCAGTAGAGCTGGTGCCAGTCAAGGAGAATAAGTCTTCCCACCCCATGAGAGACCTCCCATTTGCCATCCTAACAAGGCATAAATTGAAAAAATATGAATATGCCTAAATGGCCAGTTTCTCAGTACAGAACCAGGACATAGATTATGTTATGGGGAAAAAAAAAAAAAATCCCTCCAAGGGTCACACCATAATGGCTGACTTGGCCAGTAAATGATTTCAACTCTAGGGAAGCACACAGGCTTTGAAAAGCAAGGCAGGCATCCTGGTCCCAACTCTGTCACTAGCAATCAGTGAGGTCAACATGAGCAAAGCACAGTCTTCAGGGATCGGTATCTTCACCTATAAAACAGGAAGAACACTACCCACAGAGTCGCTGGAGGAATCCCAAGAGACCTTGGTTTTAAAAGGACTTGGGGGGGGGGGGGGCGGAACAACACGAAGCGATGTGTAAATGCCAACGGTTATTACCGCAAATCCTTTTCTTTCTTCTAAGGACAGCACTGCTCCCCCTTCCTCCCTGACTGAATCCTGCATATCTCATCCTGTAATACAGGAATCACCTTATACCCGTTCTGGAACAAAGGAAAGCATAAAGAAGTCAATTATACGTAGATCGAAATCTCAAAATACAGAAACTAGAAATGGAATGGAACATTTCACAATAGAAAAGAAGCT
This sequence comes from Acinonyx jubatus, assembly GCF_027475565.1. Lineage (NCBI taxonomy): Eukaryota > Metazoa > Chordata > Mammalia > Carnivora > Felidae > Acinonyx > Acinonyx jubatus. The sequence goes on along the minus strand of NC_069381.1, from coordinate 9,100,871 downwards.
CGAGCTTATCTCATTTCTAGTCACAAGGATTTCAATCTTGTACTTGGTATTTCAAATAAATAGATATATTCTCTTTAATGCCAAAAGCCTGGGAAGGAAGGGGATGGATGACCCCGTAAAGAATAATCAGAGATGCTAGGCACTATTGTAAACTGGGCTTCTTACTGACAAAGTCAGATACATTTCAAGGGTTTGACATATCTTGATGAGGTTTTGTTTTGTTTTTTTAAAGAAAATGGTCTCCACCTGGTTTCTTCATATAAATGAAGTTTTATTTATTTTTTATTTTATTTTTTGAGAGAGAGAGAGAGCACGCATACACACACAGCAGGGAAGGGGCAAAGGGAGACAGAAGGAGAGAATCTTAAGCAGGCTCCACACTCAGCGTGCAGCCGGACAACGCGGGGCTCGAGGTCACAACCGTGAGACTGTGACCTGAGCCAAAATCAAGAGTCAGATGCTTAACCGACTGAGCCACCCAGGCGCCTCTAAATAAGTAAAGCTTTAAATGAGTAGGCAGAATAAAGGAAGGCTTCCAACTGCTGAAGACCGTAGTGTAACTTCTGGAATTGTAAACATGAACCAATACTGTTTACTAATGTATCAGGCATCGTTCTAAGGGCTGGCCATCTTTGAAATCATTTGTTAGTTTAATCCATAGGACAACCCTATGAGGTAGGCCCTGTTATTATCCCCATTGGACAGATGAAACTGGAAAGACCATGATCACTTCCAACAAAAGTCTACTAAGAATCTACCTATATTTGACACTGGGTCATCTACGGAGGGAATCCAATCATGATTTTTGTTATTCCCTCCATGGAAAATTCCTTCCTGAATGCCAGTGAAAATCGCATACAGATGCCAAGTAGACATCTTTCCTTTCCTAAGCAATGGTGGCGACAAATGAAGGAAGCTAAGAGAAGCATAGAAATGATAAAGTTTCTGAAAAATTACATGCACATCCCTGAACAAGAAAGAGAGTCAGGCTCCAATCCCCTTCCTTCATCAACACCCTACCCCCTTCCATCACCCATTTTTTTGCCTTATGCCATGTAGCCTACTTCCTCCTTTCCCCAAAGTCATCACTATCACATCTGAAATGGGCCCCAGAGAAGGATGAAGTTCTGGAGACGTCCATTACATGGATCATGTGACCCCACATTAGGTCACAGTACTAGTGGGCGCCATTTACGGCTGGGAAGAAAGATGGACGCCAAGCTAAGGTGAGGGTCGGGACCAGTGATTTCGAGAGCCCCTGCTTGCACAGAAAAGGTCTGCTCTTCCATCCCAGCTTCTTACAGAAGGATTTGCGGAAGGGGAGCTCAAAGATTTGCTTTGTCACAGCTGGTCTGGTCAAGCAGATCTAACTACAGACAAAGACCACCGCTCTGGCAAGGGCATTCTATGTACCAGTGAGTGACACATATGGAGATACAGATTCAAGGGGAAGGGGATGAAGGCAAAAGAGAGCTGCGGGGAGAGAATGAGCATGAGCCAGCCACACTCCTGGGTAAGAAAGGATCCTGCAAGTGTGTCCCATTCGGCCTCCACTCCTCTAGTCTGTGCAGCTCCAACGTTACTCCTGACAGCCCCACTTGTCAGAGAGTCACAGAGAACCCATAGTGGAAGCTAAGGGGCTGTTTTTTACGACTACTCGACATTTTATGGGGGTGGGTGGGGTAGAGTCTGCACTGGGGACAACCAGACATTCAAAAGCCAACACCTCAAGGTGTTCAGGAAGTTGTTCATTAGCAAGCGTGATGAACGTGACAGAAGACACCACATTCGGAACTGGTGTTTGGCACCTGGAAGAACAAGAGAAGGTGAACCTCTCTTTCTGGGGTTATGATAAGAAGGGGAAGCAGCTCAGCTCCTAAGGCACTTACGTTAAGCCCTCCCTCATTTCTCCTGAGACATGGCTTGTTCCCCAGCTCCAAGGAAAGGGCAAAAGAGGGTTCTTTGAGGAATGGCCTCAAATGTTCCCAACCCTTCAGATGGGCTAAGATAAAAATAAAATGGCAGTTTAGCTATTTCCCAACAGCTCCGAAGAAACCTCCGCTCCTTGTCTGTCGCCTGAACTCCTTGGTGGCCTTTGAGGACGAGGCGTTCTTGCCTTTGCTATCTTTCAGCCCCACAAAGGCTGAGTTGGGGGTGGACATTCAGAATTCACAGCCATCTACTTCCTGTAGATCTAGGGTTTTTCAAGCCTGCTGCATTAGCTGCTTCCAGGTTAACAGATTTCAGGCCTAAAAAACAAGTCTTGGAATGAGGAAGAAAAGCCAATCCACTTAAGTTAACAGTGAAAAAGGGAATGTGATCAGGGAGGCTTCAAAAGTACTAGTACCTTTTACTATATTCTACTCTATAACATTCTATTATTCTAGTCTATCGTTTACACTGAATGGTAGGTTCTGGGATTCGTTTGTCCTTTAAACTGTACATATACCATATGACACTCTATTGATGGGCTCTTCCATGATTTAAAAATTATTTATCGAATTAAAAAATGTTTATGGAACTTGTTTTCTAAATATGTGACCAAAGGCAGAATTCATTTTTAAAAATAAAAATTAGCTTTATGAAAATCATGCCTGTGTGTGAAATGCCACCATATTCAAAAACATCATGAACAGAACATTTTGTAAACTTTGGCAAGCAGGCAGGAAAAGAGGAAAAAACGGAAGCCCACAAATAACCTAAGGAAAACAATGAAAGATAACTTGGACGGCCATCTCTTAAGAACCTTGCAGAAAACTCCTCACTGCAATGGTGGAGACAAAAGCCAACTGCATAAAGGTCCTTTCTCTATTCAATACCTTCCTTCCTCCCATAAGAACAAGGGAAATCTTGGGGCGCCTGGCTGGCTCAGTCGGTTAAGTGTCTGACTTTGGCTCAGGTCATAATCTTGCAGTTTGAGTTCAAGACCCACGTCGGGCTCTGTGCTGACAGCTCGGAGCCTGGAGCTGCTTCGGATTCTGTGTCTCCCTCTCTCTCTGCCCCTCCCCTGCTCATGCTCTGTCTATATCTCTCTCAAAAATAAACAAACATTAAAAAAAGAAAAGAAAAAAAAAAGAAAATCCTCCATTCAGACACGGGGTAACAAGTCTTGTCATGTGACTTTAGTTTCCTCTCTTAGGTTAGAGCCACAATGTCCAACAAGGTGACCACGTGTCATAGGAGGCATTTAATATGTGGTAGGACAAATTAAGACATGCTGTAATGCAGCTCCATGCTAATGACAGGGAGCCTGCTTGGGATTCTCTCTCTCTCCGTCTCTCCCTCTCTGCCCTTCCCCCACTTGCGCATAAGCGGCTCACACGCATGCCTGCACGGGCTCTCTCCCCCCCCCCCCAAAAAAGTAAATAAACAAATTTTTAAAAAAGACACGCTGTAAATATACAATCCATACTGGACTTCAAAGACGAGGTGAAAAAATAATGTAAAACATCTCAATTATTCTTACATACTGATTACAAATTGAAATGAGAATATTTTGGATATTATGGGTAAAGTAAAAATAGTAAAAATCATTTATGCTTTTTACTTTTTTAAAAATTCTACTAGAAAATCTTAAATTATACAAATTATGTGGCTCATATTATATTTTTATTGGACAGTGCTGGTTTAGAGGTCTGACTCTAAAAATTTTAAGGACACAGCTTATTAAACTAAAAATTAAACTCAGAAGGTACCCGAGTCTCCAATTTCAGTCCATTTCTTCCACTCAGACTTTATCTCTAGGTAACCAAGAGTATCTTACAAATGGCTGCTATTCACCTAAGCAAAGAACAATAGTCAGAAGGCAGTGGTTTGGATTTAGGGAGAAAAAACTGTGATTACTCAAGATAGAAATACAGAAGGAAGGTCTCATGTCTCCATTCTTCCTGGCCTCTTCCTCCCAGACTGACAAATATAATGGAATCTGTTCTATCTGAAAAAGGCCTTCCTCAGGGCGCGTGGATGGCTCAGTGAGTTAAGCGTCTGACTCTGGATTTTGGCTCAGGTCATGAACTCACAGTTGTGAGATCGAACCCCACATCCCCATGTCGGGCCCTGTGCTGAGCATGGAGCCTGCTTGAGATTCTCTCCGTTTCCCCCTCTGCCCCTCCCCAGCTCGCACATGCACATGTACTCTCTCTGTAAAATAAACAAAAAAAGGGCCTTTTTTTTTTTTTTAAAGCTCCCTGCCATTCGAGCTGTCACTCGCTCTGTTTCCCCCTCTGTGGCTGTATCTTTCACAAGAATGTTCTAAACTCACTGCTGCCACTGTCTATTTCTTTTATTAACTGAAGGTTCTGAAGGCATGTGCCTAGAGCAAATAATACAAGACAGGCAAGACAGGGATGAAAACACGTAATGGTGTCTGTCTCTCAATATCCTTGAAGTTCAGACAAAGCCAGAAACAGAGGGAAACAAATTTGGTAGCAGTTAAAGACTGGTTTCTTAGCACCTCGCTCAGAGATGCAGGATCCCAGGCATCATTTGTTCCTGGGCTACAGGTGTAAAGCCTAAGGGTGTATCCAACAGGCAGCATCTAGGGAAGAAAACAAAAGCCATCTCAAGTCCAAGGCAAAGGCAGGAGACAAGACAGAAAGAATTCCCTGAGATGGATGGAAGAGCTATCATTTTTTTTTTTTTTTTTTTGCATAGGGTGCCTGTGGCTTTGCTGATGGGCAGGAAGGGGTCTCTCAGGGGATCTCAGACCATAACGACTTCTGTTAAGTCTACCTAAGGGCCAGGGAGAGGGGAAAACAGGAATTCATTGCCTTGGATGTTTCTTAATCTTCAGATAAGTGCCACAACTTCCTGTTAGTCAAAGAGGAGCCCACGATGCACTTAAAATGAACTTCAAAGAACAAGATGAGAATGTGAAACTGGGAGATGTTCCCTTTAAAAACCACCTCGCTCCAGGGATTCAGTGATGGTGGCCCTTTAAGTTCGAAGGGGGTGGGGGGCGGGGTGAAGCTTGTTGAAGGCACGCCCAGTGCTGCGCCTGTCTTGTCCACCTTTGCATCCCCAGAGCTATGGACAGAGCCTGGCGTGGGGTGTGGATGTACATGTGACAGTGTCAACTCTGGAACGGACAGGTGCTGGTGCCCACAGCGAGCCCAGAATGAACCCAGAGTCGCTTTGGGAAGCAATGACCAAAAAGATTCCGCCATTTGACTTGAAAGTCTGTCTTTCTAAAAATGGGCTTCTTCATGTATGCAAATACATTTTCTTATGTTGAGGGGCATCTGGTTTTGGACCTTGATGGTACTTGTCTATTCTGCATATTAAGCTCCAGATGACACTGAGGAGACGAAGAGATTCTAGCCAAGTATTCTCTCTAAGGCATTTTACTGGGAGGCAGAGATCCCCCTAGGGAAACAGCACAGGAAAGTGGAAATCACAGCAGGTCTGGAGTCGTACCTCTGGGTCCAAATTCCGCCTTCACTTACTGGCTCTGTGATCTTGGGCAACTTCTTGGAGACCTGGTCCCTTACCCACAAACTGAGATAATGCCCGACTCCCAGGGTCTGTCGGCTCCTTTCCTCGTTTCCTCTCTTCCCTTCTATACACATACACATACTGATAGTCAACAGTGTGCCAGGGCTGGCCGTTCTAAAGGCTGGTGACACAGCAGTGGATAACACAGACAGAACTTTTATCCCTTATAGGATTTATATGCAAATTGCATAGACAATCACATAAGTAAATAAAATGAAAGTGATAATAAATGTTAAGTAAGAAATGAAGCAGGTAAGGAGAATAAGAGATGGTGTTGGAAGGCAGGAGGTGCAATTTTAGGGGGAGGAGGGGGCACCAGGAAGAGCTTCGGTGACAAAGTAACGATTGGACAAAGAACATACAGGTGAAAACCATGGGGTTATGGAACCTTCCAGGAAGAAAGAACTGCTAAGGCAGAGATCCCAAGGCAGTGGTTCTGAGGCAGGCAGTTGAGAGACGGCTGGAAGGTCCGATGACGGGCTGAGTGAGGTGGAGGGAGGCGAGGGGTACAAGATGAGTTTAGCAAAGGACGGGACAGGCTGCAAGTGCCTAAGAAACCACGTGCAGATCTTAATTTTCCACGCGGACTGGAACGGGAAGCCACTGGAGGGGTCTGAGCTGAGGAATGACACGATCTGAGCTGAGCTTCGACGTGTATGGTAGCTCCAGCTGCCGCCTGAAGAACAGATGTGAAGGGGGGAGGCAGGAGGGAGGCAGGGGGGAGGCTGTGGTACAGCTGAGTGGGCCTGTGGATGCCCCTGAGACGTGGTACGACGGGAGTCAAGGATGACCCCAACGTATGAGCTGAGCGGCTGAAAGAAAGGAAAAAGAATGGCATAAAGTGCCCAGCACATGGGGAGTGATCAAGTATTAGTTCCTCTTTATATGTAAAAACTCTCGGTGCTGAGTCCCAGCAAAGGTGTCCAAGATGGAGTCAGCTAGGCCACACTGAAGCTAGGAAAGATCTGGAGGGAGAAAAGGCAAACAAGAGAATACTCAGCAGTTGGCTCTACTGTGCAAACATCCCGACAGTGATTAACCTCCGTGAGAAGAAGGCACACCTCTCACTCCAAAATTATTCATCTGTGAGAGATGAGGGGATGAGAGGCCAACCCCCACATGGTCAGTGAGTACAGAACCACGTTTTCCTTCCTGAGCAGAAAAGGACCCATGGAAGGGCTCCTGGGTGGCTCAGTCGGTTGGGCATCTGACTCTTGGTGTCTGACTCTTGATTCCAGCTCAGGTCATGATCTCACTGTTCATCGGGCTCTATGCTGACAGTGTGGAGCCTGCTTGGGATTCCCCCCTCCTCCTCTCTCTACCTCTCCCCTGCTTTCATGCTCTCTCTAAAAATAATAAACATTAAAAAAAAAATGACCCATGGAAAAGAGCAATAAATCATGTGCTGAGAACCCAACAGAAATGTAAAGAAACAGCAAATTTTGTGTTCTGTGCATACATCTCCAGCTCCTATACAAGTGACTCGGTCTACCCAGTCTAGGACACAGGTGGCAACCACAGATGCTGAAGTTCGGGGTGATGGAGGTGGGGAAGCAAGGACCGGAGAGCCCACTCCTGAGGGACATCTGTCAGGTTTTACTACTCAAGGAGCCTCTTCTTCATCTCGTTTGTCAAGCAGCCCAACCCAAGTTTGGTCTTGAGACTCACAGGACCCAGAACCCAATCCTTCTCCCCACCCAAGAGCTGGGGCAGCCCCCAGCCCACCCTGCAATTTCGAGCGCGAGGCTCAAGTTCCAAGAAGTCACTGGGAGCCCTAGGTAGCCTTGGCCCAAATACTGGCAACGAGACAGCAGCTGTTTCTCCACCAAGATAAATGTCCCCTCTGAATCTATACATGAAAAACTAAGATCCCAAATACAAATGGACACTGTTACCTGCCTTGAGTGGACACAGGAAAGAAGGGATTTCCAGAGAAAAATCTACTGACTGGAGAGAATGAGGCAAGAGAGGGTGGAGGGTACAAAGGTCACGGAACACATTCTAGTACAGAATGTGCTCTTCCCTCTCAAATTTAGGTCAGATCTAGTTTAGCCATAAAGGACATGGCGGAACAGCAGAAAAGACCGATCAAATGAGGTCCGATAAATCGATTTCCCCATGAAAAAAATTAATTCGTGGTTTGGGGATCGATGGCAAACATTCCATCTGTGGAGCTCCAAAGTAGGCAGAAAAGCCCGGCTGAAGAACAAGGCCACAGCCTCCTTCCCGCCTTTCTGGTCCAGTTGTTTTAAGCGAGTCCCAACCCAGGACTTGGGAGTGTGTTTGCTCTGGGCTTTGGGGAGGGTGATTTTCTGCTGTGTGTAGATGCAGATATCAGGTTAATTGGAAATGCCAGATGCAGTCCGGGCCTTAGTAGTAGACTGAGTCACTCTGGCCAGAAAGAACAGTTGGGGTGGATTTGCAATCTACCTGCTGTGAACAGGCCGTGATTTGGTTTGGGCTCTAATTATATAAGAGCCAGTTAGGTTTGTTTTTTCCGGAGGGCGTGGGGACTGTTGATGGTTTTGGCCCCCTCTGTGAAAGATGGAACTGTTCTACCACATATATAAAATACTTGCAAAACAGTTAACATTTTATATGTGCAGATTCTGGGCAAATCATGACATCACCAGACTTAAAAAGTGAAAAATTCCGTTACGTCTCTTCCACTTGGAATTCCCTTAGAGCTGGTAAGTGGGGGGAGGCGAGAGAGGAAGGGAAACATAAGGATTTGAAATGGCGGGCCAGTCTTCTCCTCAAGAGACCCGCTGACCACGAGGCACGCCTTGCCGTCCCCGTGGCCCACTGCCTAGGTGCTGGTACTCCTAAGCCACCTCCCCTCGTGCTCCACATCCCCGAGCAAGCCTTGTTTGGGTTGCCCCATGTGTGCCCCTTGAGGCCTGCCTCCCCCCCCACTTCCTGTCGACATGGCCAACATCTCCTTGAACTTCAAGATTTGGCACCGGCATTCCATGCTTCGTGTAGGCCTTCCGTGCCTGGGGTTGAAAGGTCCAGCCCCTCCTTTACTACCCCGCCGGACCTGCGCAGACTTCCGTCCCAGCACCCACAATGCTCCCCGCACACGTGTGTTTACAGGACCTTCTCCTGTGCTGGACTGGGACCCTGAGCAGGGAGCACCTGCGTTGTATTCCTGTTGGTTTCCGCTGTGCCTAGGACAGAGCCTGGCATTTTCAGTGGCCCACATCCAGTTGTGAACTTGTTGTTTAGACACAAGAAAGAACAGATTTGTTAATGTGAGGTTATTTATAACTTCCTACGTAGTCAGTTCTGCTCATGGAGCCAGAACCAAGTTGAAATGCCTTCACTGGGCATCTCAAGCCGACAGACCTCAAGCATTCCCTGGTTCTCAGCCACATGCTTTGGCTTGGATGGGGAGGCGTCTTCAAAAGAGCTAATTATACAACAGAGGGCACTACAGGAAAGGACTTGAAACTCTGACTCCAATTCTCTGCTCCCCCCGCCCCTCCTTGAGAATGCAGCCTTACATGGTTAATTCTGATCCTGCAGAAGGGGTCCGGCGTTTGCAAGGGGCAACGTCAAGAATGCGGGATCTGAGTCAGAGAACCTGAGCCCTTACTCTGGCTCTCTTCACAGCCTCGGGCGAGTTGCTTAATTTCTCTGAGCCCCCCTGTCCTCACATATGAACTGGGACTAGCACCGCACGGGGTCACTGTGAGGATGAATAGTACCTTGCACACAGTCAGCGAAGCAGTCAGTAAATGTTAGTAACATTTTTAAAGCTACCCATCCGGCTACTAGCTTAAATTCAAAATTCCCTTCAACTGTGTAAATCAGTACACAGCCCTACCGAGGAAAAGAGAAGGGTAATTCACATGTTAAACACCAGTAGAAAGAATCCACTGTCATACCTCCCATGGTCAGGCTAATGACTCCTCCGTGGCCCCCTCTCTCACAAATCACATGACTGTGAACAAGCCCCCTGGACGGTCAGTTTTGGGAACAGATTATGTGAGACAAAGGCAAGGAAATACAAAATTAACATCGTGGTTACTCCTTATCAGAACACAGACAAAGCCAGATAGCCAGCAGTCCAGAAATGAAGGAAACGGGCTGTTGGCTTTTGATTGGAATTTCCTAGGATTGTTACCATGTAGTACAAGATTGATCTAAATGTTTCTTTGACACGGTCAAGCTTATGTGAACTGTATCAGAAATAATACAATGAAGGCTTGGGTTTGTGCTGGAACAACACGGCTTTCAAGAAAAGTATCATTACCAGGCTGGTGAAGAAAACAGCACAGACTTCAAAGTACCCAGGTCTATAAATAAGTTCATTTTACTGCTTGGGGGGAGGGGGCGATAGAGAGGCTAAATCAACAAACAGAAGAGCTAGCAAATCAAACATTGTCAGGTGACGTTTTTCGTAAGTCAGTTTAACTGTAAAACGAATTACTGTGCTCTAGTCTTCACAGCATTCTCAAGATCATGCATGCCCTGTCGCTGCAAACCATAACGCCACACGGCCATCATCTCAGCGACTCTATTGTAAGAGCGCTTACTGTATAGAAATCGATTCCGTCCTCTCAGCAGCGCCCCCTACAGCCGGCAAGTGGCTTTTCCAAGCAGATGGGGGAAAGCTAGAGCACACGGCAAGCTGAAACTTACCACCCAGATGTGTCAAACCCGGGAAGAGGGCAAAATTCAAGCAGTCCACCTACAATATTTCAAGAACAGATGCCTCCTTGGAAAATGAGGCAAAACAGGTCTTTAAAGGTTTATGTAATTCTATACAAATAGCAACTAAAACTGATACAGTATAAGGCGGAATGAATGACGGCTTAAGACTAGAAATAACCAAATGTTCAGACTCTTTAATTTTGCTTTTCTTGTGTTTTGAGGGATAAAAGAGAGGAATAAAGAATGTGCTAGAAATTTGGGGAATGCACTCCAAACCTCTCCCCTCACCCCTCCTACACACACAGACGCGCGCACACACACACACACACACGCACTCTTTCTACTCCTCTTTGTAAAAGGCCTTTAATTAGCTCACATCCTATCCCGCCCCGGCTCCCTGATACACTCTGACACCAGCCTGCTGGCCGGGCAGTGGGCTCTAAGTGCAGCCCGGGGAGCGGGCTCCCAGCGGACCCCCTGCCGCTCTTATCTCCGCAGATGCCTGAGGAGTTTGGTATCCCCCTCCCGGCCCTCCTGGGAAGCCGCCCAGCAGGTGCCCATTGGCAACAGTTTTGTGTTACAGGCCTGAATGAATGATCCCCGCAGGAGCTGCCGACTGTTTTCACAGACACAGAAGGCAGTCAAAAGTCCACCGCGTGAACTTGGGATGACCCCAGCTGCAGAGTCACTGGCGGGTTCATCGGGAGGGCAGGCACGCTTTATTAAACAACTAATACTCTTCACAGATAACTTTCCGAAAAAGCAAAAGTGTTAACTCTTTGCGATCTTGCTCCTTGCTCCGACAAGCAAGTGGAGGGGCTCCCCTGTGTGACTGAGGGTTTGAACCCAGAGGAAGATTTTAAGACAGAAAGAAGGTGGTTACGTGGGGGCCTGGAGAAGGGTCAGGACTCAGCCACCATTTGGCCCGCTGTTTTGTTAAAGCGTTCCAGATTAAAGTAAAAGGCAAAAAGTGCCCGTTTCAGGCCCCTACTTCGGTTAGGACAGTGACAGCCCAGTGACAGGCGACCCCACCGCCACGCCAGCAGAGGGGGCATCCAGATCTCCCCCCCCCCCCCCCGGCTCACTTGGCCGGACGGGAGACAGGACAGTGACCAGGCTGTGCAGAAGGCAAAGTGCAAACTCCTAGCACCCATGGTGCTCAGCGCAGGAGTCATTCTGTTCACGGCAGCCAGAGCAGCAGTTTGTCCCTCGTCCAAGGAGGATTCAGAAAAGGCACACATTTCAGATCAAAGTGTTCTTGTAATCAAGTTCTTTCAGGCTTGCTGGGCAGCGGGCAACTGAACACGGTCCTATTTGCAGCATTCTGCGAGAGGAAGGGGAGCAGCCGTTTCTCCGCTTGGTTAGAATCCACGCCGAAGGTTCTCTTTTCCCCTTTCCTTTCCCCTCCCTGTCTCCTAACTCACATGGACTTCAGGAGAAGCCCGGTGACAGCAATCGTAATCAACAACATGCTGATAAACTATAAACATTTGGAGAAAGTTCAAAAAATACGTTTTAACCAACAAAGTTCTGTGAACCGTGGCATCAACCGAAGGCCACGTGCCTAGCAAGAGTTTTCTGTCGAGCTCATCTTACCAGCTGCTCCCTAACTTTAGCTGTGCAGGGGGCTCCCTCTCTGTGTCTTGGGCGGGGGGGGGGGGGGGCTCTCTCTCATTTTGCTTCCAGGTGAGGTGTAGTTCTGCCTGGGTTTGCTTGCTGTTTGAGCCACTGCTGAAGGACCAGTGACTTGAGGCACTTCGAAGGAGCCGTACTTCCCTCCTGCCTCAGGTGGGCTGACCTTTCTGCAGAAGATTGGTTCAGCCTATCAAGCCCTGGAGAGCTTTCTGCATACCCTGCACAGTGCTTGGGGTTAAAACTACTGAGATGAATAGGATTTGGTCTCTGGTCCTCAAGGAGCTCAGTCTAGCGTGGAGACAAAGTGTATCACACAGACCTAGAATCAACATCAAGAATGCTGAGAAAATGTACCCAAGGTCAGGGCCCTGGGCCCACTACTGTTTCCTCCTTCACTACTAGAAGGACAAGAAGCAGATACCCACAGCCTGCTGACCCCCATCTCAAAGACAATACCAAGATTTGCAGCCAAGAAGCCCTGAGTCGTAGAGCGGGCCCAGCGGCTAACTGGCTGTGAGAACCCTACTGGGGCTCAGTTTCTCCAACTGCAATTTGAGAGGGTGAAAAGCTGCCCTTCAAATTCTCTCCCAGATCTGTGTTCTAGGAGTGTCCATGAACGTCTCAGAGACTGTGTGCAGGGTTTGAACCTGGGAGGAGCTGGCTTGGTGGCATTCAGCTGGAAAGAGTGACAAGAATTGCAAGATCTCTCTCAGGAGGAATACAAGCTGGGGTTCGGTGGAAAGGGAGAAGTTAGAGAGCGAAGACACTGCATAGAGTATCACCAAAACGAGTCTTCTGAGAGAGCTCACTTTTTTTTTTTTTTTTTTTTGTAAATCTGCAGTTAGATACTGTTTACTCTTGAGTTTTGTCTCTTATAGAGAAACAAGTGGCAAACTGTTCCTCATGTTCAGTCCCAGGAATACTTCTCTCTCCACGGAACTTATTCCTTGGGGCACCTCAGTTTGCCTTGGCGGTGGTTTTTAAATAGCGGACGGCAGCGAACCTATAAACTCTCCTTGCTGATGCCGTCGGACATACAATCAAGCAGGTGTGTAGCAGGCAGGGAGAAGCAGGCGGATGAGGTCTGTCTGGCTTTGCCCTTTTGCTCGTTTCTCAGCGATTCTGCGGCTGGAGATGTGCACGTCCGACGGAGTCCAGAGCCAGCCGCTCACACACCGTAGCGCGGGTGCCGTGAAAGCGAAGCCCTCTCTTGCAACGTAAGACTAGCTCGCAGCCGCCTCCTAGTGTCCCCAAGCCTCCCCCTCCCCCCCCCGGGCTCCCCCTCCACTGGGAAGACAGTCTGGTGGGAAAAGCGGTGGGCTTACAGTCGTGAGGCCCGGTATCAGCGCTGACTGCGTGACTCTGGCAAAACCACTTAACTCGTGTGACTGAGTTTCCCATCACGGAAAGGGACGTGATCGTCGCACCTGCCCTGCTGGCCCCGGTGGGACGCTGCGAGGTTCAATTACCTCACAGACACGAAAGTGCTTTAATTCCTGAGGAGGAGACGGTGCCTTCTGGGGCAGCGATGTGGTCTGCGGGAAAGAGCCTGGGCCGTTAAGGAGCCCCGGGTCCTCGTCATCTTCTGCAAGCTCCCTGTCCCTCCAGGAGCCCAGTACTTTCTCTGTGACTTGATTTCTTCTTCTGTCAAGTGTAAATAATGCCTGCATTCTTTAGTGTATGTCTGACTTTGTGAAAACCAAATAACGGCAAGAGTATGTTACAAAGGTGACATCTCCATAAAAGTACAAGGAGCTATTTGTTAGAAGCTCTTCTTTTCGAACTAACCTTGGCACCACCGTCCCTGCCAATTTTCACATTACCAACAAAGAAAATATAATCCCACCGGCCATAATATCCTGCTTTGAAACATCTGTAGGCAACAAAGCTGAAACAACGGACTGTTTTCGGAATTATGTTCTGCTTAATTTTCCTTCCAGTGAAAACACTGAAAGCGACTGCCTCCAAACCAATGTGTTGTTATATAAATTCAATAGCCTGCAGGAAATGTTTACTTAAACATCTTCCTCTAATAAGGCAAACAGATATGTCCCATAAGTATTATTAATTCATTAGATTAAGAGGGACTAGGTTTCCCCCTCTTTCCCCTTTAACCGTCTCCCAAGGCTTCCTGATACCTTCAGCAGAGCCTGAGCCGGATCCTATAATGTGTGCCTGGCCTCGTTCGATCCCGGTCAATGTCCTAGATGCTGAGTGACAGGGAAGGGGGAGGTGAAACAGGACCCCTTGGGGTGCCTGGATGGCTCAGTCGGTTGGGCGACCGACTTCGGCTCAGGTCGTGATCTGGCGGTTTGTGAGTTCGAGCCCCGCGTCGGGCTCTGTGCTGACAGCTCGGAGCCTGGAGCCTGCTTCGGATTCTGTGTCTCCCTCTCTCCTCTCCCTACCCCTCCCCTGCTCACGCTCTGTGTCTCTCTGTCTCTCAATAATAAATAAACGATAAAGAAAAAAAAAGAAAGAAACAGGACCCTGAAAATCAACAGCCTTTTCCTCTTGGGTGTTTCTACACATACAGCACGATTCTGGATCTCAGTCGGCTTCAGAGGTGTTTGGGAAAAAAGTCACACATAAACTTTTAAAGCTGTAAAATAGTTAGACAACACAAAAAATCCAGCAGGCATTTCACTTATTTAATGACTACGTGTTGAAGGAATACCATGGGAAAATGCTGACGGACAGCCCTAGACAGAGGAGAACACACATGGATTCGGCCTGGATCACTGCCATTTTCCTACAACAAAGATTCACGGCTAGTCGCTGGGGAAACTGGCAAAAAAAGCCAAAAACCAAAACCAAAAAACAATTGACAACAAATAAGATCTTTGCCTTCCAGGAGCTTTAAGTCTACTCCGGGACGCACGGGAGCACACAGACAGTTGCTTCGCGATGGTGCTCAAGCCCACCTCACCCTCGAAGAATAGTGTTCCTGTGCCTCGGCCCCCACAGCACATACCCGTGGAAATGCAAGTGGTTTGCACGGATCCCAGCTGCAAATACTCACTCTCCCTATTCTTGTCTGCCTTACCTGTTCCATATGCTTCGAAAAACCCCACATTTTTGTAAGTCTCCTGCTCCAGCACCTAGCACGTGACAATGATAAATGTTTGCTCAGTGGATGTTTGAGGCAGGTGCCCAACTGGCTATTTTTTTCCCCAGGGCAAATGTGGTCACTGCCTTAATGCAAGCATAGGGTGCCCTTGAAATTCAGAGTGGGGAGAAACTCACAGGGCATTTGGACTGGACCTTACAAGCTTGGAGCCATTTGGCTCGAGACAGGGAGAAGAGCATCCCAAACAGGCAGGATTAAGAGCAAGAGTGCAAAGGTGAGAACAAACACGACTGGGGAAATAGAAAGTGACCTGGACAGTCAGCTGTCACTTTCTTTTCACTCGCTACTTGACTTCCCCAATGTGGTTCCTAGTTTTGGGGTCTATCTCCTCCCTCCTCATGTGCCAAACTAGGAGATGTCCTTGTTCTTAGAAACGGCATGGGAAGGTTTCCCTGCTGGTATTTAATCTTTCCCATGTGCCCATCTGAGGTAAGTGTGGTGTGCCTCTGTTATTTACTGACCAGCCGTGCCCCCAAGTCACCAACCACTTCAGGACATGCTGAGCCTCCCCAAAGAGTTAGGCCTGGACACGTCACCATTTGGCTATGAGGAGAGCCAAGGAAAAGTCAGACTCTCACCCCTTCTGGAAGTATCTTCTTTTTCTTTCATGGTCTCTCTCGTGGGGAATTTCCTCTCACCACCAACACTGTAGAAATCACTTAAAGTAATGTCCTGACGTGAGCTTAAATCTCTCCCCCTACTGTCCTCCACTCCACCGTGACACTCTGATCCTACAATCCTTCCCACCACACATTCTGTTTGTGTGCTCCCAAACACATGATTCCCAGACACCTCACACCAACGGCACCATGGTTAATGAATGATTCAAGAAGCCTCTAAAAGGGAAAGGTACATTTCCTCCAACTGTGTTCTTCGAAAGTCACTCTGTAGCAGGGGAGGGACATGGTAACAAGGCTAACAGGCAACACTGATGATAGAAACCCCAGGTCTAATATGGAGTAGACGTCAGTTTCTACAGTATCAGGTAAGATTCAAGAAATCCTGTCCAGCAATGTTCTAGAATTCAGGAGACCAAGGAAGAAATCCAAAGCTCTGTTGCTTTCTGTCTGGACATTCTGGATGAGTTATTTACCCATGGGCCTCAATTTTTTCCTCCAAGTTTTTATTTATTTATTTTGAGAGTCAGAGACAGAAACGGGGGGGTGGGGGGGGGGAGAGAGAGAATCCTAAGCAGGTTCTGACTGTCACTGTGGGGCCTGATGTGGGGCTCGATCTCACGAACCACGAGATCATGACCTGAGCTAAAAACAAGAGTCAGACACTTAACTGACTGAGCCACCCGGGCACCCCCAGACCTCAGTTTCTTCATGGTGGTGGTAATAATATCACCTGGCTGGCTTCAGGCTTATAGAAAGGATTGCAGGTATATGAATGCTTCATCAACAACTAAAAATCAAAACAAATATACAGCAGTATTATTATTATCCCAATAAGGAATGCTTAAGTTCTAGTAAGTTAATCTTACTTCTCCTTTCTTCCAAGAAGCAAACCATACAGCGGGTCGGTAGAATTAACCATACGGCTCTCAGGGACAACACGCTGCCCCCAGCCTTCTCCATGTGGCTTCTTGACTCAAGCAATGGTATCACCAAGCACCTGAAAGCCTCTGCTAGCAGAACCCAGAGACAGAAATACCTCTACAAAATGTGAACCACTGTCCCATAGACTGAGGGGAGGCAAGAAAGGAAAGGAGTATGAAAGAAAATGAGTTTCCTTCCTGCCTTCAGTCTGCAGGGGAAAGCACCCCTCTCCCCCGGTTCATGTACCCCGTGCTAAAACATCAAATATTTTGCTTTACAAGGACATCCTAGTGGCTCAGAGATGCTGCAAGCAGTGAAGTTCAGGAGATGGCGTACGGAAAGTACAATTCCATGCGCAGGTTCAGAGAAGACCGCTATCGGGCACACCTGAAGCAGCCCGAAGCTCTGGCCTGCCCCTCGGCCCGGGTAGGGTAGCAGCAAAGGCCTGAGCGCCACAAATCCCCCACTGTGTAAATCTGAATAAATCCTGGGTCGAGCGCGTCAGATGCGTGAGGACGTGCAGTCGGCTTACTCAAATGCTTTTGAGTCCCTGCATTTTCTGTTTGGATAGAGACAACTCTTCCACTCCTTTCCTCCCATTTCGATCCTTTTCCACGAGATCAGGGATCTGCAGGTAGCAAAGACTACATTGGAAAGCCTAGAAATGGCAGTTGGAAAGACCCCGAGCGCCGACACAGAGGAGTTAAAGTAGGCAATGAATGGAAAATTGCTTGAGCTTTACTTTTAAATGATGCCGTTTCCAACTGCTTGTGTTCTAGCTTCTGCAATGGTTTGGGTTTAGTGGAGGATTTTATCTGTGAAGCTGCCCCATGTGGAGGAAAAATATACAGGCAGACTTCCAAATCCACGTTTTTCTAAAACTTCTGGCTCCGACGCTCATTATTAAGCTTTAATCAAGGTCACTGACCGTTGGGGTCTCACTTTTCTCATCTGTAAAAGAGAGATAATACCTCCTTCCTTACGGGGTCCATGGGAAAATTAAATGACACTGGCTATGGAAAGCTCCCAGCCCCACACCTGACACATGGCAGACCCTCAATAAATGCAGGCTGTAGTACGCATGTCCCTTTCTGATCTTTAAGGACGGTACTGCTCAAGGACTCCCCTTGTTCTCCTACGTAAACACTGAGTTAGCTTTCCTTTAAAATGGAGAGAAACTTCTAGAGATGACAATCACAAGGGAGAAAGAAGTAGAGGAAAACAGACAAGATCTTCCAAACAGGGCATTTTGACCTTTCACTGCCAAGAATCAGAATTTGATGTGTCCTTCATGTGTTTATCAAAATAGATTAGAGTTTTCACCTCTGCCAGAAAGGGCAAATCCTGGTATGAATCACACTGAAACGCAGACAAGGGATACACCGCCACGTCCCTGGGGGCGATCGGTCAACCCAAGAAAGCCTGAACATATTATTCTTTTACTCACCATGTTTACACTGGGGTAGAAAACCACTATTCTTTGGGGGACACAAATATTTCCTGCCTTTTCAATTTAGCAACTGAACATACTTTTTTCCACCACAGAGACTGTAGTTTTGGAAGACAGAGAGGATTCCTCTGAAATATGAGATGCTCAGTCTAAGAAGATAACTTGAGGACCTGATTCTTAACTGAACTACTATTAGGGCATGAAGACAAACGTGAACTTTTCCAATCTTTCAGTTTCAAAAACAGAGCTTTGATGGTCGTGTCATTTCCCTGCTACTTCTGCCCATTGAACTGCTTGATTAAGGTGATAAAAGGGGGCAGCTAGACCCCATTCCCTGAGCTCCTTCATGAGCACAGCTGCTAAGTAGGCCAGTGGGGACACTTGGGAACTGTGGTCACTCATGGGACTCTCATGTCACCCAACACACGTCCGATTCCCACAGATATTTGAGATTTGACCAAGTTGGGATAGGTCACAGATGGGTCATTTGGCATCTAAAATTTTCCTCTAACCAAAAAGAGCTCAGACTAAGGAAATCATGTTAGCATTCCAGGTTATCAGAGGAAAATAAAACAAAAACTCGGTTGCCAAGAATTTGAGTCATTTCTCCATATACAACAACTTGAAGACACCTCCTCTTCGCTGGAAAAGAAATCCCTTGGGTGACTTATTGAGATCAAAGTCTTTTTGAAAATAGCAAACTCTACATTCTCTAAGGGACAGAGCACTGTCTGAATTGAATTTCACTTAACCTAAAGTTTCATGCCAACTTAAATGCACTGAAACCCCAATACTTATAAGAAGGCATTCATCTATTACTTGCTTATAGGTACATGGAAAAGCTATTACGAGGATAATCGGCTCAACTATAAAATGAAGCAGTCATACATAATGACAAAAACAGGTACAAGTCATAAATTGCCTTTTCCCCTTCAGAAGCCATGCAGGCAGGCATTCAGTACATTCTTTTGTGCACAGATAAAACTTTTGCCTTGAATAAACAGTGTTCTCAGTCTTGTTTGGCCCTTACAAATACACTGCCCAAAAAGCAAACACAAACAAATGCTGTTTCTTAAACAAAAGGCAGATGGACCCCTCTACCCTCAACAAAGTCACAGTATATACGACAGGAGACTGGCTCATGGAAGGGGCGGGCTGAGAATCTCTGCGTGCAGGTCCCCTGGGATCATCGCTATGCCCCAGATCTGGCCTCCTGGACACAACGGGCCAGTGAAAGGTTCTCCTGGGAGGCAAGTGGCTCCTCCGCCCCCAAGCAGAGACCAAAGAACTGGAACGAAACGTTACCGAAAGTCCTAGCTAGGTCTCCCACTGAACCATCGAAACAGATCAATCTCTCTCTTCCTTCTTCTTATGTCACTTGCTTATATTTATCTTCAGACAGTTTTTCTGAAAGCTATCAAAGTTCATTCTAGGCCCGGGCAGGGCTTCTTATTTGTTTTTGTTATTCCTGTTGCTTTTATTGATGATTATTTTTTTAATACAGAGAGGCATGACTAGAGCAATTCAAACAACTAGCGGTATCTCAAAAGTGTAACTAAAAATGCGAACTGAGTAGCTAGTGCAGGAGAGCAGGTCTTGGCCCTATAGAGTTACCTGACTGACCGTGGCAAGTCACCTGACCCCTCTGGGCCTCAGTTTCTTCATCACATAATGAGGCTCATGCTGCCCAGCCTATGTACCAACTAGGTTATTCGGACGATCACATGGTAGCACACGAGTGAGACCATGTTTGCCATCACCAAGGTTCTTCCTACCCACTACCCATAAAAGGATGGTGATGGTCATGACCAATCAATCTGCCACAACAATGACCGCGACCACCACCATTTCCCGAGGGCCTGCTTTGTGACACAGATGACATGATGGCAGTCGCCTTACCAGTCAACAAAATGAAGTCAGATAATAAGCTTCTGGTGGGAAGGTAGCAGTAACTAATGCTTTATATTCTCTATAGTGCCTGGAAGAAAGCCGTACGCACACAAAGGGAAAAAAACATCACGTAGGGAAAAGAAACCAAGGCCTTTCAAAATAGCTGGACTTGGTTTCAAACCCATCCCTGTCATTTTTAGTTGTGTAACCTTGAAAAAATTATTTCACACTCTAGGACTCATTTCCTGATTTGAAGGGTAGAGATTAACATGAAGACAATGTATGTAAGAGTTCTATCCCGAGGCCTGGCAAACAGAAGGTGGTCAATAAATGCCTATAAATTAGTAAGTGTTCCATAACGAAGCATGGTGTTTCAACCTTATTCCTCTATCTTTTCCCTGCTAAAGCTGTTTGCACCAAGAAATAACGTAAAACTATTAGGTCTTTATCCAATTCATAACAAACCAAACCGATTTAAAACAATAAAACAATGACGAAAATGACACAGAATAAAACGTATTTACCAAAAACCAACAGAAAACTCCCATTTCCTTGACAAAAATTTAGATGTGTAGGATTTGACCTGGGAAATTTGGGCTTGGTAGAAACAAATGCCATAAAGCAAAAGAGAAAGAAATGAGCCTACCGTACAAATGCAAAGGTTGTCAGCAAAATTAACATCTAGTGAGTCATGAACCTTGAATTCTAGTATCTAATGATTTTGATGAAGATACCCTCAGTTAAAAACAGAGAAAATTATTAAAATATTTACATTCATAAACCTAAGTCAAAAGATGCCTGGGATCAGGGGTACCTGGGTGGCTCAGTCAGTTAAGCATCCTACTCTTGATTTTGGCTGAGGTCATGATGTCATGGTCCTGAGATGGAGCCCTACGTTGGGCTCCTCGCTGGGTGTGCAGCCTGCTTGGGATTCTCTCTCTCTCTCTTTTCCTCTGGCCCTCCCCCTGCCTGCTCTCCCTCTCGTTCTCTCTCTCAAAATAGAAATTAAAACCAAAAAAAGATGCCTGGGATCAAAAAGGTACCCATGATTAAAAGCATCCCATACTGCCTTGATAAAGACACCAGCCAAAGGATGGAAAGCAAGACAGAATGGAGCAGGGGTTCCATTAGTGCTGATCAGAAGTGCCCCTGCCCTTCGCTGGAAGAGACCAAGGTGCTGCCGGCTTCCTGAGGGAAGACTGAGTGACAGCTGTCTAGAGCAAACGCTGAGCTTCTACAGGGGCAGGAAAGAGAAGGGATCGTTCACTCTCTGGTTGACATCTGAGCTTTTCTCAGTTCAAAAAACACTTTATTGTTTTAGAATAATTATGTCATTTTCCTGTAAGTATATGAAAATATTACACAATAATCACAGACATGAAAAAATCTGAGTCTATATAAGAGAGGGAATTTATTCAATGGGTATCTCTTCAATTCTCTGGCTTTGAAGGAGAAGGTCTTACAGATATTCAAGTGACACCTAACCAGGTAAAAGTATATGCTTTTTGCAGCTCATGCTGCAGAAAGAAACCTGTTCCTCTGACATAACCGTAGAATTTGAAATGCTGTACTTTGCTTTAGAGACCATATTCCAAGAAAGGACTCTAGGAGCGATCATCTTGTCATGGCCTTCGAAGGGGTTCAGATCTTTGAAGTTCTACTCAAAGAGGTAGAGTACTTTTGCCAAAATCCAGGCAAGGGAGTCAAGGGACACATGCTCACGGCTTGGCGGCCAGTCCTTAAGTCCTATCACCTTAGATTCGGAATCCGTAAGCCAGTTTCTGGGGCTGACAATGAGAAGTAAAGGCTAAGAGAAATAAAGGGGGTAAAGGGCACAGATTACTTCCCAGCTGCATTTCCTTGAGACTAAAAATAAATTAAATAAAGTAACAGCTAAAACTGTAATGAAGAATACTCCAGAAGTGGATATGATGAACCTGAAATAAAAAATGTGCTGTGAATAATTCACAGCATCTGTCCAGAGACAAGTAAGACCTGTGGATCTATCACCTTCTTATGGGACAGAATGAATTCCCTTTTTTAAAAAAAAATTTTAATGTTTTATTTATTTTTGAGAGAGAGCGCGAGAGAGACAGAGTATGAGCAGGGGGAGGGGCAGAGAGAGAGGGAGACACAGAATCCCAAGGAGGCTCCAGGCTCTGAGCTGTCAGCACAGAGCCCGACGCAGGGCTTGAACTTGTGAACTGTGATGTGAGATCATGACCTGAGCCAAAGTCAGACGCTTAACCGACTGAGCCACCCAGGTGCCCCCAGAATGAATTACCTTTTAACTTCTCATTTGGTTTTCATATACTTTATCTCTTTTGCTCCTCAGGTCAGCAGGATGAAGGGAATTACCATCATCTTTTCGTAGGTTTGAAAAAAAAAAAGACCTCAAGGTTAACAGAGAAAAAAGATTACTTAAAGGCAGGTGTAGGGCTAGAACCCAGGTATCCCAGCTGCCAGCCCTACGCTCCCCTTCAATGCACCTCCCTGTGTCTGCAAATAATGCTGCATGATCTTTGGGGAGGCATAAGCCTCTCTGACAACCCAATAAAAACTTTAGATCCTTGCTCCAGAAAAATACACATATATACAATATTTCTAACTATTTTCAAGAGGTTTATGGAGCTTCTCCGCTCCACTCAAAGCACAATGCACCAAGGCTATAGCCCTTTGGTCTCTGCAGCCAAGTGGTGCTGGCTGGCGGGTGTGGTGAGGTGCAGTTCTGTCCTCTGACCCCTTTAATCATGAGGACTCGGGCACTCTTTAAAGGCATACTTCCCACAGGCCAACAGTTGATTATTGTGGTCATTTGCACTTCCTTAAACTCCTCTCGTGTACACACAAAAGCAAACAAAACATTCCCCCAAAGCAACATGAAAGGTCTGATTTCAACCCACAAAACTTCAAGAAAATGGAGATCTTTAGCCAAACTACATGCAAACAGAATCACAGATGATCTGAGTGGGTATTCAGTTGACAGACCTGGCTTTGGGAGCCACCGTTTCCAACAAGAAATGGTAATGTCAACTTTCTTTGTTTTCTCATCTTAGGTATAATTTTTATAACACAGTCAGCATTCTTGATATCAATATAAATGTACACAGCAATTCCTCTGAGTAGCAGCCTGTGACGCCAACACTGATTAGCTTACTAAACGCAAGGGAAATACACGAAGGACCCCAACCACATGGGGAGCAGGGTTCCCATCCAAGAGGCCTTGGGTCCCGGAAGGCAGTCCCCTTATGCAAGTCTGACGACAATATAAAGCATGATATCCAATAAAATGCACGATCACTGGGGTGCCTGGGTGGCTCAGTTGGTTAAGCGTCTGACTTCAGCTCAGGTCACGATCTCACAGTCCGTGAGTTTGAGCCCCGCATCGGGCTCTGGGCTGATGGCTCAGAGCCTGGAGCCTGCTTCCGATTCTGTGTCTCCCTCTCTCTCTGCCCCTCCCCTGTTCATGCTCTGTCTCTCTCTGTCTCAAAAAAAAAAAAACAAAAAACAAAAAACAAACAAAAAAAAAACCTTAAAAAAAAAAATGCACGATCACTGCCACCTGGGGCTTCATACAGACTTGGGGGTGGGGGCTGCACTAAGGAGCATCCTGCCCTTTCTGCATAAGTTATATTCTCATGCGGACTTGCAGGCTTCAAAGACAGTTTTCCAGGGGAAGCAGAAGAACGAAGGAACAAATGAGACTTCCACAAATGAGGGAGAATAAAGAAAGGGCCCACCCAGTGCACCTGGGTGGCTCAGTCGGTAAAGTTTCCGACTCCGGCTCAGGTCCCGATCTCACAGTTTGTGAGTCTGAGCCCTACATCCGGCTCTCTGCTGTCCGTGCAGAGCCCACTTCGGATCCTCTGTCTCCCCCTCTCTCTGCCTCTCTCTCCAAAAACAAACATTAAAAAGAAAAGAAAAGAAAAAAAAAGGGCCAGCCCCTCTCACCAGGATGTTACACAGATACTCTGGAGAAACCCATACAACGTCTCACCTGTGTGCGGAGGCCACAGGCAAGTTTCCAACTTCTTCATTGTCGTGTACGTTAACTACAGAGGGTTCATCCCTGCCAAACTGGCCCAGATGGAGTCTGATTCTCCCACTCTTTGTGCCTGAGACCCTCCTCCTCTGTAGACTGGAACACTTTGGCTTTCATTTTGGGGGCGTTAATGGTTCCCTGGTGGCTAACGTCTAAGCATTTTACGTTAATGCAAATGTAAGAGTCAAAGTGAGGACCCACTTCTCTTGTCCAGTCTATATTTTTCAAAGTTTTCATAACATCCTATCTCATTTTATCGTTACAGTGAGCCTGTGAAGTAGGTAGCTTCGGTTCCAGCTGAGGAAGGCCTCACAATAAACCAAAAGTGCATTTCTTTTTCAAATTAAAGCAGAGCCCAGGGGTACAAAAACCAAGAAAGTAATTATAAAACCAAGGAGGCTTTCTAGGTTAATTAGAATTTCATCAAATTAAATAAAACCTTGTAGCTGGTCATTTACAAGTGAATATTTAAGTGCATCTGTTTATACCACGTTGAGTAGCTAAAAGAACGCAGGGCAATCCACACCACCACTGTGATGCTTCGTGTCGCCGGGGGGTGAGGGTCCAAGGTCCCAGTGAGAAACGGTTCAAGGCAGAAGTGGGCATGATCATTCAGACTCTAAACCTGAGTCTGTTTCCCAACCATGATTTAGAAAGAAATTGTGGTTTATATACACAACGGAGTACTACGTGGCAATGAGAAAGAATGAAATATGGCCCTTTGTAGCAACATGGATGGAACTGGAGAGTGTGATGCTAAGTGAAATACGCCATAAAGAGAAAGACAGATACCATATGTTTTCACTCTTATGTGGATCCTAAGAAACTTAACAGAAACCCATGGAGGAGGGGAAGGGGAAAAAAAAAAGGGGTTAGAGTGGGAGAGAGCCAAAGCATAAGAGGCTCTTAAAAACTGAGAACAAACTGAGGGTTGATGGGGGGGTGGGAGGGAGGGGAGGGTGGGCGATGGGCATTGAGGAGGGCACCTTTTGGGATGAGCACTGGGTGTTGTATGGAAACCAATTTGACAATAAATTTCATATATTGAGAAAAAAAAAAGAAAGAAAAGAAAGTCTCTCCTCCAGGGTGCCTGGGTGGCTCAGTCGGTTAGGCATCGACTCTTGATTTCAGCTCAGGTCATGATCTCACAGCACATGAGGTTGAGCCCCGCCTCGGGTTCTGCACTGATGGCACAGAGCCTGCTTGGGATATTCTCTCTCTCTCTCTCTCTCTCTCTCTCTCAATCTCTCCCTCTCTTTTTCTGTACACCCCCATTCCCTGTTCACCCTCTCTCTCCCTCTCAAAACAAACATTAAAACAACAACAACAACGTCTCTCCTGCCTCTCTGTCACCCTTGCTATAAAAGTAACAGCACTATCTTGAACCACAAGCCAAACAGAACCTGTTTGGTAGAACTACCGTACTGGACACTGATCTGAATAAAGAACTATCATCTCTAGAAAAGAGTTTAGAAAACAGGAATCAATTCCCAGCTCTCACACTGTTACCAAGATCACCGTGCAGTACAAAGTGTTGTTCAACTCACTTTCTCATCTGCCCCTCAAGACAGCCTCCTGTGTGGCAACATTAAAGCCTCTTTATGCTAAAGCCAGCTTTACGTCCTCGTGGCCCGCGGCACAGGTGCACCTGCGATTCCACCACAACACACGTTCTACCGGAAACAAGCTGAGAGCACAGGTGCTTTCTCAGACCTGATTCCTTGAGGAGAAGGTCAGTCTCTAGGAGGACAGTCTGTGGGGGGAGGGGAGGGGAGGGGAGGGGAGGGGAGGGGAGGGGAGGGGAGGGAAGCAGAGGCTTCGTCCAACAGCAGTTCCCCTGCAACTACCTTCCCCTTTCCCACCTTCACACGTAAAATCAGCTCCTGCCAAAAAATAAACTGCGGGATAACAAAACGTCCCCTAAACAAGGAGCTGGTGAACAAGTCAAGCAGACAGAAGGATGCAGGAGGATTACACCACTGTGCTTCCTTCTGCTGCTCTGGAAGCCTGTTTCAGTTTGGACTTTGTCCTGCAACCTGTGGGAAGTAACTGGCAGATTTTAGGCAGGAGAACCACACCATCAAATTCTGTTTTTGTTCTTAAAAAAATTTTTTTTAACATTTATTTATAGGGTTTGGAGAGACAGAGAGACAGAGCGTGAACGGGGGAGGGGCCGAGAGAGAGGGAGACACAGAATCCGAAGCGGGCTCCAGGCGCCGAGCCGTCAGCCCAGAGCCCGACGCGGGGCTCGAACTCCCGAACAGTGAGATCATGACCTGAGCCAAAGGTCACTTAAGTGACTGAGCCATCCAGGTACCTCATCAAATCCTATGTTTTAATTTTTAAGTTCATTTATTTTGAGAGAGAGAGAGAGAGAGAGAGAGAGAGAGAATAAGCACACAAGCAGAGGAGGGGCAGAGAGAGAGGAGGAGAAAGAATCCCAGGCAGGCTCCCTGTTGCCAGCACAGAGCCCGACACGGAGCTTGATCTCACGAACTGTGAGATCATGACCTGAGCCAAAACCAAGAAAGAGTCCAACACTTAAGTGACTGAGCAACCCAGGCGCCCCTCAAATCCTAGGCTTTAAAAAGCAAGTTCATTCTGGTGGCACCGTGCAGGCTGCGGTGGAGTCCAGGGGGTCAGGCGGCCAGTGCAGTGGCCCAGGGAAGAGACAAGCGGAGCCCGGGAAGGCAGTGGTGATGGACAGAAGATGAGATACTGTACAGCGGACCTGGTGCCCGGTCATCAGAGGGGAGGGGAGGCAGGTAACAAAGCAAAGGCCGTAACTTCTCACAGCTTATCAGCTATGGCAGGAATCACGGTAGCGCAGAGACCCCATGAGGTTAATGACGATGGAATTTCACCTTTAATTCCTTACCTTGGCAGCAGAGTTTGATACGCCATGTGTGACATTTCTGATAAGGCCCCCGACATTTCCATACTTTATCAGTCCAGTAACCCCTTCGGAAACATCATTCAAAAGCCCCATGGGATTGCCGAGAAAGTCCACTGATCCCAGGATCCGAGCTGCCTGGCTGAGGAGTTCCTGTCAAATGGAGCAGAAAGACAAGATGAAAACCAGCACCTGGTGATACTTGCAGGTAGAATGTCCCAAGCAAAAAGGTTAGAAATCGGTCTTGTCCCCCATTCTCATCAACACCACAACGACCTCTGAATTCTCATCAACTGCAAGTTCCTAGGCTTTCATGAACTCCACCTAAGCTCTCCCAACGCATGTATCCCAGAGATTACTTCCAGGACTCAGAAATACGCCTCGAAGCTATTCCGAAGAATAAATAAAAGCTCTCAAACAGGAAAGACTCTTTACAAACATGTGTTAGTATATACATCACATTCTGATGTTTCTACAAATAGGGAACTCAGCAGCAGCAGGGAGAGTTTTAGAAGGAAAATGAGGGAGGAGAGTATATTGGTAGCGCCCCCTATAATCGGCAGGGGGTGGTGCATAAAGAAGGCATGTTTCAGATCTAGCCAGCAACCCTCTACTTTCTGCCTCCAGGTTCCAGGGATATCTGCTCTGTCACTCTCCTTGCAGTTTAGTGGAAACATCACCAATTAGGAAAGTTGAGGAAGGAAGCCAAGAAGGAAAGGAGGGACACGGGAGGGAGGAGGGAGAAAAGGGAGCAGGAATAGAATTTTAACTTAGACAGTTAATAAATTTGATATGATCTTGACCTATCTATCGAAGAATCTGGATACTAAATACAAAACAGAAAATGTCCAACTTGATAAAAAGAAAAATTGAAGTTCAACGCTAGGGCAGGATCTCACAGGCTCCAAGAACACTGATGTGGTTGTCAAAAGTTGCTCCATGTCCAGTAAATAGAGAGGTCACAATATTTTGTCACCATCAAAGCATCAATTAAACCCTTAAGAGTTGTTACGAATCCAGTGGAAGCCCCCGAGATCAGTTCCCTGAGGGACAAGACCAGCAGCTTGTAAATTAAATACACTGTTTGAGGATTTTCATGATGTGTATGGGCTTCGCGGGCTGTGACCTGACCCCTAACAGCAAATGTTCAACTGGGTTCTCGACAGTAATGTCTTAGTAACCAAAATTCCCAAACAACCAAAACAAACATTCTGCTTGTGCTCCAGCCACTAAGTATTTCTCCAAAGCTCACCTCCTGGAAATGTTTGAGGATATCATTGATGATGAACTCCTTGGTCTCATAGGGATGTACCCGAGTAAATGGATCCAGATTAATCACAGCATCCTCAAACCGAATCAGTGGAAATCCCAACGTGCTTTTTAAGGCCTAGTTAGGGAAGAAAGAAAATGACATACTTTAGCCATTTGATGGCCTTCCAGGGCACTATAATTTTGGATTCTGTGAAAACTACAAGTCATATCAATTTTCCAATGAGAGTCAAGGTTTTGATGTTTATAAATAAGGATTTTCCCTGTAATTATAAAAGTAAAATATTAGGACAAAAAATATACATGTCACCCAAAGTAACATATATCACATAGACGTGAATATCCTTAGCTTCATACGGTGGCTTCTTATAGTCACCGTTAAGTTTGTGAGAGTCACTAGGTTGTTATATACAGCTGCAGTTGCTTAATTTTCATTGTTACACAGTATGCCAGTATATAAACAAAACACAATTTATTAAACCATTGCTGTTGATGAACAGTTGTGCTGTTTCAAATTTTTGCTATTATGAACAATGCTGCTATGAACATTCATGGACACGTCTTTGGGAGCACATTTGTATGCATTTTTCTTGAATACATACCTGGGAGTGGAGCTGCTGGGTCACAAAGAACATACACGTTCGACCCTAGTATATACAGCACTGTCAAACAGCTGTCCCCAGCAGCTGAACTGGTTTATACTCCCTTCAGCAGCCTGTGAAATTTCCTGTTATTCTACACCCTCATTGACACTTGGTATAGACAGCCTTTTAAAAGACAAATATTCTGACGGGTGTGTAACGGTATGTCAGTGTGTTTTGTTTTTTGTTTTTTTAGTTTTATATTACTTACTTACTTGAGAGAGACAGACACAGTGTGAGTGAGGGAGGGGCAGAGAGAGGGAGAGAGAGAATCCCAATAAGTCTCCAAGTTACCAGCACAGAGCCCAACATGGGGCTCGAACTCATGAAACCATGAGGTCGTGACCTGAGCCAAAGTCAGACGCTTAACCCACTGAGCCACCCACGCACCCCTCTCAGTGTGGCTCTAATTTCCATTTTCCTGTTGAAGAATGCACCTTTTAACACACATATTGGCCATCTGGATATCCTTTTTTGTGACGTGCCTACTCAAGTCTTTTGCTCATTTTTGTAGTGGGCTGTCTGTTTTTTTCTTATTGCTTTGTAGGAGTTTTTCTTATACATTCGGTATAGAAGTCCCCGGTGAATAGATGTATTGCAATTTTCTTTTCCCATTCTGTGACTTATTATTCTTTGAAAGGTGTTCTTTGATGATCAGATATTTTTTTTTAATTTTTTTTAACGTTTATTTATTTTTGAGACAGAGAGAGACAGAGCACGAACAGGGGAGGGTCAGAGAGAGGGAGACACAGAATCTGAAACAGGCTCCAGGCTCTGAGCTGTCAGCACAGAGCCCGACGCAGGGCTTGAATCACGGACCGCGAGATCGTGACCCAAGCCAAAGTCGGCTGCTTAACCGACTGAGCCACCCAGGTGCCCCCAGATATTCTTTTTTAATGAAATCCAATGTGCCAATCTTTTCCTTTATGGTAAGGGTTTTCTGTTTCCTCAGTAAGAAATTATTATCTACACCAAGGTCATAAAGATATTCCCTGTGTGTACCTAAAAAAATTTTATTGCTTAACTTTTCACATTTACATCTATAATCTACTTGGACTTGATTTTTTTTATATGGTGTGAAGCAGAAATCAAGATCCATTTTTTTTCCAGATGGATATCTACTTGCCTAAGTAATATTTACTGAAATGATCACCCTCTCTCCTACTGCAGTACCGTGTAAACTTTGTCACAAGGTGACTAGCCATATTTACGTATCTGTTTCTCAATTCTGCTTCATTTTGTCCTGCCTTCTGCCAATACCACCCTGTCTTAATTACTATACTTTTGTAATGAGTTTTGAAATCTGAGAGTATAAGCTCTCCAACTTTGTTTTTAGGATCATCTTGGTTATTCTTTGCACTTTTCATTTCCAAATAAATTTTAGAATCAGCTTGTCAATCTGCCATAAAAAGTTGTTAAATTTTTCATTAAGATCTTACTGAATCTATAGATCAATTTGAGAAGAAAAGACAGCTTCACAGTATGGAGTCTTCCAGTGTATTAATGTGGTATGTCCCCTTATCTATTTAGTTCACTTTTCTCTTAATAACATTCCATTGTTTTCCATACAGAGGTCTTGCATATAACCTTTGCTGGATTTACTCCTAGGTATCTGTGATAGATTAAAAATGGCCAGGGGCACCTGGCTGGCTCAGTTGGTAGAGCGTACATAACTCTTGATCTCAGGGTTGTAAGTTCTAGCCCCACACTGGGTATAGAGATTACTTTAAAAATGGCCATATATTCTTTACATCTTGTAACAGTAGTGGGGACGACTTCATTTGCATTGACCTTGTAAGTTGCTTCAGTCAATAAGACGCAGCAGAGGTAACACTGTGTGACCTCTGAGCCCAGGCTTCAACAGATCTTGGGAGTTTCTGCTCTGCCCTTTTGATACTTCCACCACGTGAAGAAGCTGAGAGACCATGTGGAAGGAGGTTCTGTTGACAGCCAAGACCTAACACCTAACACATAAGTAAGGTCATCGTATACGAGTCCGTCTCAGCTGACTGCCAGATGAGTAACCACAGGTCAGTCCAGCAGAAGCCAGCATTCAACAGAGTCCAGCCCACAGAATTGTGAATAAAATGACTGTTTTAAACCACTAAGTTTTGGGGTGGCTGGTTACACAGCAATAAATAATGATACTGGATTTGATGTTTTCTTAACAATGCTGTAAATTACATCCTTCAAAATTTTCCTTCCCTCTATAATCGTGGCTGACATTGTACACCATCTCCAGTGACCTTCCTAAATTATCCATTCAGTTAACAACCTCTCTGCGCATTCTTTTAGATTTTCTAGGTACATATTTATGCTCTCTGCAAATAATAAAATTTTCATTTTCCTGTCCAGTTCTTATGCCTTTTATTTCTTCTTTAATCTTTCTAGACTTATTGCACTGGCTACAATCTCCAGTAAGACACTGAAGAGTAGGGATAATGAGCACCTTCCCTGCTTTCAGTATCTCACCATTGAGTATGTTTGCTGTAGCTTTTTTATACATATACTTTATCAGATTCTGGCAGTTCCCTTCTATTTTTTGCTTGCTGAGTTCTTATCATAAATAGATGTTGAATTCTGTCAAAAGGCTTTTGTGCGACTATTGAGACAATACTTTTTCTTCTTTTATTTTGTCAATGTGGTAAATTACATGATTTATTTGAAAATGTTAAACCACACTTACATTCCTGGAATAAACCCAATTTAGTTATATTTTTTCTTATTCATTGCTGTATTTGCTTTGTTAATATTTTGTTCAGATTTCTTCCATGTTCATGAAAAAAATTCCAGTCTATAATTTTCCTTTGTTATTTATTTTCAAAATATAAATTATAGTTTTCTAGTAAACTTCTCAGACACAGATACAGTTACTCTTTAATATTGTGTGTTTGATAATGCCAATGTCTGGTTTATCTGTGGGTCTGCTTCTAGTGTCTGTTTTTAAAATGAAAACTTTCGGGGCACCTGGGTGGTGCGTCCAGCTTCGGCTCAGGTCATGATCTCACAGTTTGTGAGTTTGAGCCCGGTGTTGGGCTCTGCGCTGACAGCTCAGAGCCTGGAGCCCGTTTCAGATTCTGTGTCTCCCTCTTTCTCTGCCCCTCCCCTGCTTGTGCTCTGTCTCTCTCTCAAAAATAAATAAAATGTAGGGGCGCCTGGGTGGCGCAGTCGGTTAAGCGTCCGACTTCAGCCAGGTCACGATCTCGCGGTCTGTGAGTTTGAGCCCCGCGTCGGGGTCTGGGCTGATGGCTCAGAGCCTGGAGCCTGTTTCCAATTCTGTGTCTCCCTCTCTCTCTGCCCCTCCCCCGTTCATGCTCTGTCTCTCTCTGTCCCAAAAATAAATAAACGTTGGAAAAAAAAAAAAAAAAACTTTTAAAAATAAATAAATGTAAAAAAAAAAAAATTAAAATTAAAACTTTCACAGACTTTGCATGAGTCTTTAGTTTCTAGTAGGCGGTTAAAGAGGCTTCATCCAACCAAGATTTGGGCTTTCTCAAGGCTGGATTTCAGTCTTTGTAACTCTTGGTCTATTTCAGTCTTTCTAAGGCCTGGGATAGTTTCAGGCCAGTTGTCTCAACTGACAACCAATTCTGTTCCTCCTCTTTTACTCTCCCCAGCACCAGAAAACTGCTAAAAGGTCTACTTAGTTTTCCCACCTCTCAACTGTTACTTCTTGCTCGGCTTCTCTCAGACTAGGTTACCTAGAGACTGGCACCTGCCTCAAGACATACAGCAGCTCAGACCGCCAGGGTCTCTATTCTGCCTGTCCCTTCTCTCTAAGATACTAGCGCAACAGTTACCAGCTTAGTATCTATCTAGTGTTTGCTATGTCAGTCCCATGAGACCACCAAAAGCCTTACTCAGACTCTCTGCCTTTTGGCAGCTGCTTTCTGCTTGACTTCTCTGCCTTTCAACACATACCAGTTACACATTCGAACTATCTCAAGAGTAAAGGCAGAGTAAATGGTGGGCTCACTTATCAAGTTTCCTTCCTCACATAAATCTTGGACTCTCAAGTCCTAGATATCTTGGTAGCTTTCCATTACTTTCAAGCAGACTTTTGGGTTTGTTTTTTTTTTTCTATCGAGCTTTTCTTGTAATTCTTGGCTAATCTTGGTTTGCTATAAGCCAGTTAACAATTTCCAGATTTGGTCTATTTTCCAATTGCATATTTTTATTTTATTTATTTTTTATTTGAGAGAGAGAGAGAGTGAACAGGGAAAGGAGGGGAGAGAGAGAGAGAAAGAGAGAGAAGAGAGAGAGAGAGAAAGAGAGAGAAAGAGAGAGAGAGAGAGAGAGAGAGAGAGAGAGAGAGAGAGAGAGAGAGAGAGAGAGAGAGAGAGAGAATTTCAAGCAGGCTTCATGCCCAGCATGGAGCCTGATGCAGGGCTCAATCCCATGACCCTAGGATCATAACCTGAGCCGAAATCAAGAGTCGGGGGCGCTCAACTGAACCAACCACCCAGGTGCCCCACCATACTTTATTTTAACAAGATTGGGGAGGAGGGGCTCCTGGGTGGCTCAGTCAGTTAAGCATCCGACTCTTGATTTCGGCTCAGATCGTGATCTCACGGTTCATGAGACTGAGCCCCATATCAGGCTCTGTGCTGACAGCATGGAGTCTGCTTGGAATTCTCTCCCTCCCACTCTCTGCTCCTCCCCTGCTCACTCTCCCTTTCTTTCAAAATAAGTAAACATTAAAAAAAAAAAAAAAACAAACTTTAACAAGATTGATATTGCAAGGATTTTAGAGAGTATGCGAAATACTCTTCTTTGAATGTGAAAACACTTTTTTAAATTTTTTTTTTTTTTTTGAAGGAGAGAGAGAGAGAGAGAGAGAGAGACAGACAGAGACAGAGACAGAGCATGAGCGGGGGAGGAGCAGAGAGAGAGGGAGACACAGGATCTGAAGCAGCTTCCAGGCTCTGAGCTGTCGCACAGAGCCTGATGCGGGGCTCGAACCCACAAACTGTGAGATCATGACCTGAGCCGAAGCCAGACGCTCAACCGACTGAGCCACCCAGGCGCCCCTGAAAACACTTCTTCATGCTAATAATGTTAGTAACTCTCTGATCCACATTGAATCTTTCCTTATATACAGTGTAAATAATCCATCTGATTTTCTATTTTTCCATATGGCTATCTAGTTGGTCTAACAGCACTTACTAAAACATCTATATATTGCCCCACTAAATTAAATGTCTTTACAGTAACACCTCATGTGTAATGAACCTTCTATTTTCTCCTTTATTTTTTCATCTTTTAGCATGTATTTTCAGAGGCTGCCTTAGATTCTTTTGGGACAAGAACATGTTTAATTGAAATGAAATCATGTAACTGAAGAAAATACAGAAGAAACTGCTTAAAACCATAGAATGGGGAAACTTTTTTGGGACTCCAAACATATATTCAAAAAGGTCAAAGACTGGTGGATTTGACAACATAAAAATCAAAAGCTTTTATAGGATTAAAAAAGAACCCATATATACATCAAAAGTAAAGCAAAAAGACAAATGAAAAAATGAAGGAAAAAACCTGCAGCTTACATCAAAGACAAAACTTACATGAAGAGCTTCTACAATTACAGGTGATTAAAGACCAGTAATAGGATTTAAAAAATGGGCAAAGTGATAAACGGCAGAAAAGATTGGTTCTCAGAGGAAAAGGATGGCCCTTCAACAGAGGGGTCAGAAGTAGAGGAGAAGAAAGCTGTGACGAAGACAAAGAAACAAACAGAAGATAAGAGGAGAACCAGAAAGGAATGGGGAGGCCCGCGATCCCGAATACGGCAGAGGACCCTACAGACATGAGGTCGGAAAAAAGGCCCCCCGATCTGGGGTCTCGGGAAGTCACGAGAAACCTCCTACTACATAATGTGAGAACAAAACTTTTTAGAGATTAAGAGCGCTCTTAGGTTAATTCAGCCTAACCCTCTCATTTTTTTAAATAAATAAAGCCGGAGAAATGTTAAGTAGATGACCCAAACTCGTGCAGTTAGTTATTAGGAGATTTTCGACTTGCACGTGCTCATTGGCACAAAAGTAACCACCTGGTAGGTGGAAAGCATGAAGATCAGAATGGAGGATTATGTTGTTTCTCTTGAAAAACTTTCTGCTGTTCATTCACGCGTGCTTCACCCATCCACGTGCTGGTGACAGAGAAACTGAGGCCCAGCGGGCTTAACGGCTTTGCTTAGAGCCCCACAATAAATCTGCCGGGAAAGGTGGGGACGTCGGTTCGGCAGTTTGTTTTGCCAATCCAACCCTGAACGTTACTCTCGTCTCAGAGAAGAGGAAGTGAGATCCAAACAAAGGCTTAAGGCAAAAGCTTTTTTACCCCAACTTCCTCATCGTAACCAAATACTGAAGATGAGGTACCATTCGGAGTAGCAAAGACTTTGAAACCTCCACCAAGTTGTCAAAACCCTCACGAGAGACACCATCCCCTTTCTGAATGGCTGATGTGCTTTGTCCGAACCAAGGAAATATCTGGCCCTTTGGTAAAACTCTTTACCTCGTCATTTATGCCTTGGGGCCTCCACATTGGAAAAAGCGGAGAGATGCAGCCTTTGGTACGATTTATCCTGCCACCTTCAGGTTGTTCCGGTCAAAGCAAAAGAGAGGAGAGGGAAAGAGCCAAACAGGGCTCTTCCCCGCAGTGACCGACCAATCAAGTACAGTAGTATACAAAGCTGATGCTTATTTACTTAAGGAGCAGACAGTTTCCTGTTATAAAACGGATTCTGGAGAAAGCAACGTGTGCGCAGAAGTTCCCAATAAAACTAGGACACTGTCCATTCCTACCTCCTCCAGACGAAAACCGCTGAAGTCTTCCAGAAACTTTACAGAGTCGAAAGAAGAAATACCTGTCCATATGCCATAAGGTCTCGGATCACAAGCCAGTCCCTGGCCCACGTCCTTCCCTTTCTTAGTTTATCCTGCACTAAACAAAACTGTCTGGAATTCATTCTTTAAAGGTTTATTTATGGTACATAGAGACTGTTTATGTGAAGCAGGGTATTTGCCCATTTCCCTCCCGGGACAGTGTTTAAAACTACAGGGATATTTCCCTCTCTGGCACTTTCTGAAATACAATTAACAATACTGGATCTTTTTTCCTTTTAACAAATCTGGTTTTTATTTAGGGAGGGGAGGAAAAAAGTAAAGGGTCTGAAGTTTCCCAACAAATTATTTCAAGCCTTTGAGAAGACAGTTTTAGGCTTTTTAAATAGTGTCTTTGTTTGAAATTCCCCCTCACCCCCACCCTCTTGCTCTCTGACCATTAAAATGTGGGTTTTCTTCCAAACTAGATTGCTCAATTAAAGCCCTTCTTTTGTAATACCCCAATGCTCTAAATGGGAAACGGACTGCATGCTGGAGGCCACCTCGTGAAACCTTTTAAAGGCTCCTGGCTTCTTTTGATCTTGAAAAAAACCAAAGTACATATGAACTACCTGGCGTTTTCGATATTACTCTGCTACCCTCTAACACACACGCTTGGGAGTATAATGGGGAGGGGGGTGGAAGGGAGGAATGTGTGTGCACTTGTGAAATGGAACTATTATCTCCCCCTTCTCCCATCACGGAGAAAGGAATCCAATCGAGACAGCAGATGGGAAACTGCTCCGAGTCCTTCTCAACAGACACTATATCTGGCAATAATGTACCCTCAGCATAAACCTGAAGAGGCTTCCCCGTGAGATTTCTGACAGCCTCACTCCTGGCCTGGAGTCAAGAGAATCAAGATAATTATTCCTTCAATACCAAAGACATGGTTACCTTTTAGTCAGACTCTTGTGATTCCCATTCTGGGACAGCACTCCGTTCCCTAAGTACATACTTTAAGCAGTACATATTCATCTCCAAGAGCATATCGCTCTTCCCAAGAGCTACTAATAAGGGGATATTACTGTGTTAGGAAACTCTCTGAATAAATGACATTATTTTATGAGCCCCTGACTCCACCAGGAGAACTCGAGACACAGTAAAACGGTGACTCCCACAGGCTGAGAATTTAACTCTGAAGCCCCAATTCCCTGACACCCTGCCTGAGACACGGATGTGCCCCCATCACGGTGCCCCCCCCCCCCCCGCCCCACACCTCAGGACAGGGCCGCTCCGCTCAACTTCTTTAACAATCGCTTGAAAACACCTTCCAACGGATCCTCAGAACAGTGCCGAACGAAACATTCAACTTAACCGGTTCCCAGTTCATCGTGGAGCATACACGCAGGCACGGAGACCATGTGACTGGGGGTCTGGAGCTACTTCAGCTGTAAGAAGCCATATTGCATTTGGCAGTCTGGGGGAAAGTTCTCTGCTGGGAGCAATCTGAAAGGAATAGTTAGGTGTCTGTGTTTCTAAGGAAGAGGATTTAAAAAGCAAGAAGTCCTTCACTCTCAGGAAATGCTTAACATTGGTTTGTTGGGCGAGTGCCAGGTGCTCTGAGGGAATATACACTTTATCAAACAAACCCATTCCAAAGGGTCACATAAGTCAAGTGGATACTTGGGGATATTAGCAAGATAGTGGTTTTCCCATGGATTTTCCCCCCACTCGCATGCTAATTGTAAGTATCTTCAGTCTCCTGGGAAACATGAAATTAAAGCCAATCAAGCAGACAGGAGAGTCCGCTGGAAAGGGCACACCGCGCTGTTCTCGCCCTGGCGGCAAACAATCCCCTCGACTCTGGTCCTGCCCAGCACGCTCCCAACGGCTCACGCCCGGCTCGCCGCGGGACTGAAGCAGTCACCCTCGCCCTACCAAGTATGATCTGGCGTCGACCAGACTATACTCTCTCGTTACCTATACGTCTATTTTAGAAGTTGTGTGTTGGCAGACTGCATCCCATGAGGCCCACACATGTGTTTTGTTAGGCCCGCAAGGTTTTTAAAGAAAACAACTCAAATCAGCTGCCAACGTTTCAAAACCAGGAGATTCCACATAAAAATCCAGATTTCCGGCTTCACTTTAAAAATCTGAAGCTCCGGCAACACTGGGTTCACATTACCCTATGACAGCAACGGGCTGGAGCTGAGCCGAGGCTGCCCCCTCAGACGAAGCGGGCACGCCCCGCGTGCAATGGTCCCCACCATACCGCTTCACTTAATACATTGCTGCCATAGTCCCCGTAGGCATCTGAATTTACGACTCCAAGTTGATTCCTTATTTGTTCAGGTCTATAGCTATTCCTACTCAGAGGAGAGACCATCATGTGGCATCTCAAAGAAGGCAGCATGGGGCAGTGGAGATGTCCTCGGCTGGTGGTTAGTGGCGAGATGAGTGCCTTGATAACCGTCTGCGAGGGCAACGAAGGAAAGAACCAGAAGCAATGGGGTCAAGCTGCAGCGAGGCAGATTTAGACGCAATCTAAGCAAAGACCTAACGACCACCCGGGTCCTACTCCTGTTCCCATTACATCTACCTCCACAGGCTTGAGTAGAAGAACGCGCTGAACTCCAACATCCTTGTTCACTGAGCAGGAGGATCGCTGAAGACTCTTACAGCTCTAAAATTCCCTGAGGCCCCAGGCACCCGGATGGCTCAGTCGGTTAAGCATCCAACTTCGGCTCAGGTCATGATCTCATGGCTCGTGGGTTCGAGCCCCACACTGGGCTCTGTGCTGACAGCTCAGAGCCAGCAGCCCGCTTCAGATTCTGTGTCTCCCTCTCTCTGCCCCTCCACTGCCCACCTGCACCCCCCCGCAATCTCTCTCTCAAAAAAAAAAAAAAAACACTAAAAAATTTTTTTGTTTAATTTTCTCAGGCCTTACGTTCTGGAGGGGCATCTAGATAGCATATTGCATAGTACAGCACAGTATAAACTTTACAGTCGCATAGACTTGGATTTAAATCCCATCCCCATCCCTCAAAGTAGATCATATTGCAGCAAACAAAGATGAAATTCGGGGTCTCTCTGTCAAATGCGTATCAGGATGATCTGCAGGAGTGTCACATTCAGATATGGTGGTAGGCAAGGCCACATCTCAGTGGTATGCAGTTGAGTGTGTTTCTTGAAGGTGGTAGACGTTTCTAGTACCAACCCTTCACAAAGAGGTGCATACTCAGGAGGAGAGAACTAGGAGGACAGGCAGGCAGGGCTCTGGCACAAAAGGAAGATACTATCTTGGTTGTGGCTTTTCTCCTGAATCTGGGAGTGGCCCTAGGAAAGTAGGTTCTTAGTTCATTGAGGTAATGCCAAGAGCTAAACAGATGGCAGATGGGTTTTATGTCATTCTCTGTTCACTCACATTACTCCTCAATCTTTAGCAAAGGCATACTTAAACATAAAAAAAAACAAGCCGCATATACGTATACATACTATACATACACATATGTATATACAGTATACATACATACATACATACATACCTATACATACATATACACGTCAAACCTTCAAAACGGGAAACCTGGAAAAATATCTGCTACAAATGATGATACTAGACAGAAAAGGCCAATAGTAAACACATTCATTCTTTTCCAGGGAAAGTCATTTTATAACTTACCCAGGTATCAGCTCACCTTAAGATCCAATGGAAGCTTGTTGGAGGTGAACACACTCAGCTTGATCTGGGGAATGCTGATTTTGAGATTTTCAAAGTAATATCGAATTGGTGTTCCACCTTGCTCAGCAGTCTTTTCATGGAGGTTTTCATCATACTTTTCCACCTCTGGTACAAAGTAAAACGGTGAATTAAAACAAAACAAAACAAAACAAAACAAAAAACAAAACAAAACAAAACTGAACCTCCTGAAGTCTCATAATTCCAATGTTTGTGTTCGTGTTGAAAAAAATTCACAGAAAAATGTAAATATCTATTTCTGTAAACTTAGTTTTTCAGGGTTTGGTGACGTGTACGGTATCCTGATGTCATTTCTTTGTAAAAGCAGATCTGTTTCATGTTGTTTACCGAAAAAGTACAATAGCCTAACCTTTTGATTTGCGACGCTGTGCCATCTGGCAGATGTCATCTTTGGAAAAACTAATGCAGGTGGGGAAGCCAAAGGCCACGGGCGTGTTTGTTGGCAATGAGTTTTCTAGAA
The DNA here is from genome assembly GCF_027475565.1 of Acinonyx jubatus. NCBI lineage: Eukaryota > Metazoa > Chordata > Mammalia > Carnivora > Felidae > Acinonyx > Acinonyx jubatus. Next base: position 9,061,187 of record NC_069381.1, on the reverse strand, counting down.
ACTGTGTTGCTGTTGTTATTATTATGATTATTATAAACGACCCAGGTTATCTGAACTTATTTTGTATTTGGAGTGTAGTTTAACTGAATCATAATGAACAACATGACCAATTAAATAATGCAGCTGAATGAAACAGAGTGCCTTAAAAGAAAAACAGACTGCAGGCTCTAAAGAAGTGACATCATGGCAGTAAGCAAGCACCTTCTCTCCCAAATGGTGGATATTTGTTAAAGTAGCGGAGTCAAGGCAGATTTTTTTTTTTTTTACTTCTCATGAAGTAAAAAGGATTAACATGGGCTCGCACACAGTAATGGGCTCGGTTATTTTCTCCTGTACCCACACCCATCCGGCCAGCTTATTTTCACTTGGCTTCACGTGCCTTAGAAATAAAACCAAGGAGATTGAACAAAGCTGCCTATCAAACAAATTTATACCATCAGCTATCATAGTTCTATTTACAGAAAGAAAGGAAATAGGTTTTAGAAAACGATACTGCGACAGACACCTGCTTATCTGTATTCAGGGAACAGAAATAGTTATAGAAAGTGGAGACGCCCCAGTGAAAGACAGGCCAGGATTTTACAAAAGTCTAAATCATTTCTACAATGTTTGGTGAGAAATTTACTCAGAGAAACCTACGAGAACACCATGTCCAATAGAATTTAAAGTAAAACTTCCCAGGAAGGTGCCAAAAGAGAATGGCCACGTGGCAGGCAGGCCCTCAAGTGGCTGTCCAAATGCAAACAGGTATTGGCGTTCCAATCCAAAGTGGAAAACACAGTTTTCAACAGATAGGATCTTCCTCTTGATCCCAATTACACTTAAAGTTTAAATTCTAAGTCTGGGTTAAAGAGCAAAAATATTTGTCTTGCACTGTTTGTATGTGTGTACATATGTACACATGTCCCCAGTGATTTTTGTCTCTAGCCAATGTGGGCACATAAACATAAGTCTATCTTATAATTTCTTCAGGCTCGATATTTGATATTTGGTTTAGTCTTCAAAAGACTAAGCATTACTGACTTCTTTCTAAGCTCTATATACAGTCTTACAAAGGCCATGAGGAGGTATCTAAAATAAAGAGACAAAAGCAAAATGATTTCTATAGCAACTGCTAGAAAAATTTAGGTTTTCAATAGCTTATCTTACTCCCCTCTCCACAGAAGAGTCCAGTAACTAGAAAGCCTGGTAATGACATTAAGGCATAAGGGTATGATTGTAAAAAGGTAAGAAGTTAAGGCTAGCCAATTTTTTTTTTCCTCATCTAAACCAAAGGAACTGCCGAAGGGATTTCTGATTCTTGGCCCTGAGTCTGTTTAATAAACAAAGGTTAGGAAACAAAGTGGTTTGCTAAATGACTAACATCATTTCTGTTATCCTAGAGCAGACGAGTCAGAAAAACACACTACAAAGAGGAAAAGTGTGCTGTTTCCCAAAGGCTTACCCCCGGGTACTCCGGGATACCTCTGAGAAGCTTCCTTCGGGCCCATGTCAGCCCTGCAGTCAACAAGCCGTACCCGGAAAGAAAACCACTGAGACACAAGCCTTGGCTTCCGGGCTCAGGTTGTGAGGTGCAAAGGGAGCTTGTCGGGCACCCAGAGGCCACCCGTTTTCATAAGCAGACTAAGAAATGCCATTCTTCGGTCAACTCCCAGACACACACCTAGAGCATTCAACGGTACCTGATTCTGCTTGATCATAGCCAAAAAAACTCAGCAGCTTGAGAAGCAGTTTCTCCTCAATTTGCACTGTGAATCTCTGAGCCGTGATCATCAGATGCTAGAGATAAAGAAATTCTGATTAAAAGTGTAAACGCCAGAAGGAACTCTTACCTGTGCCAGTAAGAAGGCCCCAAATGACAATGGTATGGTTTCTTCACTCATGGGATTATATAATCACGTTGCCAAATGATCCCTGGGTCATCTCTCTCTCTATACTGTTACAGTTAGCCAAAAATCCCAGATGTTCAGTAGACAATTCACCACCCTGTTGTTTGGTTTCTGGGGCATCCGTGTCTCCTCTGTCGGGATCACACTTGCAGATGCACTGCCTCGGACAGCGTTGTGGCACTGAGTTTCCGTGGACAGTAGTTACTTTAAGGAGCAGTAGGATTTGAGGGCCGCATACAGGCTTGGCCCCCACTGGCACTGGTGACAAAGGGCCAGAAATATGGGAAGCAACCTCTTGGCTCCCACCTTTCCAGAATCTGTTGCTGTAACAGCTAGCTTGTACACGGAAACTTCTTTACGAAAGAAAGCGACCTGCTTTTATTAAACAGTGTGGCAGCTTACCCAAGAGCACATGTGTCCCGAGGGCAGACCCCTCCTACCACTCCTTTTCTAATTACTCTCTTTTCAGAACACATCTGGATCGTGCCTGGTCCTGACCAATCTGGACGATGCTATGCTTTCCCACAGACTTCGCTTCGATGAATACAGACTCTGGCCTGTATGCCTATATGGATTCGGCACAATCACGCACAAGGTCATCGAAATCACAGTTGTGAGAAGAGCTGCTGTAAATTCCTCGACACCGTGGGGTAAGTCACTCGTGCCCCAACCCCACAGGACGACTCCCAGCCACACCCCTCATCGCTGCTCAGAGACCCGGCTGAGAGAACAAATCACCCCCCTGCCACCGTGCCAGACCCGCCAGCCTCTCCCACCCGCCTACCTTGTAGATGTTGGTCAGCGCGCTCTTACTGGGGAACTTCACCGCATTCACTTGCACGGCAGGGCCGGTCTCAATGACCTCATTCTCGTTGCTCAGGGGAGTCACATAGAGCATGAAGGGCTGAGTGGTGCCAATGAGCTGATTGTCCACCTAACGCACGAGAAGGCAGCGAATCAAAACGAGAACACACAATGGCTCCGTTCTCAGTTTTTACTTTTAAGTGGGGTCTCGTCACACGTAGGATACTCAAAAGTACCCATGTTACTGTGTCTCAACGGCAGCTGGAAAAATATACCTGCACTGACGGCCAGCACTGATTGCAGCAGGAATGACAACAGAAGCTACCCTTTATCTGGGCACCAAGCTAGTCTCCTTGCACGCATGGGACCTTGCACCACCGAGTCATGGGACACCGGGGGTGTCAGTTACTAGAGTCTGGGCTCTACTCTGCAATCCTCACCACAACCTCCTGAGGACTATCCCTGTCCTCACATCACAGATGAAGAAGCTGAGACCCGAGGCCTTTGCTTAAGGCTGCACAGCTGGTCAATCACAGAACTACGACTTGACTCTAGGTCGGCCTGACCCCAAGCCCAGCGCTCCCAACCACCATGCTACTGACGAATGAAGTGAACGGACACTAGGCAACGAAAACCAGGGCATCAGTAGCGCAAGTGGCTACTAAATGGAAACGGTGGTCTGTCCTAAAGTCAAGTCCCTGCCAGGAAGGAAACAGTGATGTCAGTGGCATTAGGGATGGCTCTAATCACCCACGCCCGTCAGCACCATAACTGAGAATGCACGCCACACTCCACCATGTTTACGGATGTCAGAAGGCTCACTGCAGGAAGCAGCCACCTCCACTCTGTTTGCCACCAAAACTCCGTACCAGGAGGAGGAAAGAGAACATCTGTTGGGAACCCCTAGCGTACTTCCACACATCACCTAGCATACCCCTTACTACCACTCTAACGGCTAAGTATTATTCCTCCCCATTTTACAAACACGTGAACAGAAGCTTAGAGACATCAAGTCACTTGTCCAGACACACAGAGCTAGTAGGCAGAAGAGCTGGGATTCAAATGCAGGCATTTCTGGCACAAATCCTGCGACCCTTCCATCAGATCACATGGACTGCCACACAGCCCTTTGTATAAACTGCTGGCTGTCGAGGTGCAGAGGTAAGGGCAAGGCCATGAACACTTTTTCCCACTTCCGTCCTTGCCCTACTGTGTACTCCCCTCCACAGCAGCAACACTCGTCTTCCAAAAATACAAATCAAGTCATGCCCCTCCTTCCTTTCCACCTGTCAGTGGCTTCCCTTTCTCTTAGGATGAAACCAAACTTCTCCCCATGGCCTGGGGGATGTAGACACTGCCCATTTCCTTGTCTTCACCACAGAGCAGTCTCTCCTCCACACAGCACTCTCTCCTCCACAGAGCACTCTCCTCCACAGAGCACTCTCTCCTCCACAGAGCACTCTCTTATGACCCCCACACATGAGCCTACCAGTTGTTTCTCAAAAGTGGGCAACTCTCCCCACTCAGAGGCTCTGGATTCGGAGGGAATGCTTTTTACCCTCAAATCCTTCTCCATGGCTCGCTCAATGTCTTCTTCGAAATTCAGCTCTCACTTCTCAGGAAAACCTTCCAGGGCCACTTGATCTAAAAAGCAGCTTGATCCCGCTCTATTCTTTATGACTGTATTCACAGCTGCTAATTATTTATTCACTTGCTTGCATATTTATTGGCTGACTTCTTCTCTCGGCTGTTACCCAAAGAGAGCAGAAACCTCATCTTCTGAGTTATGACTGTATCTCCAGATACAGCTGATGCTTAACACTTTACTGAGTGAATGAATCACCTGTCATATCCAATAGAGGAAAGAACAGGAAAGTTCTCACCCTGGTCTGACCTCTCCTTTGTTCTTTCCCCAAACATATTTGATACAAGATGTGTCAGAGTTAGGAATTCTAGTTTTATTCTCCAATTAGATTAGATGCTCCCTAAGGACGGGACTGTATTTTCTATTTTTAAATGTTCATCCTCACAGTGCTGTAATCATAGTAAACACTCAAATCTATTTTCTATGATTTACAGCACACATTAAATCAAAAGGTATTGTAGTAGAAAAAAAAATTTTTAATTAAAAAGTTAATGAAATTCACAAAGAACAAATGACTCCATGGATCTTCCTCTGTAAGGTCAAAAATGAAAGACAAAGAAATTAGAAGCACAAGATATTAACTTTCTATCTGTCCTCAAACAAATGGGATGTGATTAGCCTGAACTATCTGCTCTTTGTGATACAGGATAAAAGAAAACATTTTTCTGAAAGGGGGTTTCGGCGCGATGCAAGTGCATGCCGTGAGCGGGAGCAGGAGGCTGCCCACCTGGGGAAGGAAGTACAGTCTAGGTCTTTGGATCCTTCCGGAAATATTTACCAGGAAGTGTTTTCCTGGACACGTCAACCCTGGTGGAGGCTGGGATAAAGGCCTGCAAGTGTGATGCTACCAGAGAAGAGCTGTCTTAGCGTGACAACAAAACACTGGCAGAAACTGTCAAAATCAACCTTTTCAGAACTCCGAGTCAACCAAAGGCTTGCAACGACCCAGGGATCAGTTACTGGAAACTCAGCAAGAACGGTGAGCTCTGTGGCGTTCCCATGATCCTTTCCCATCCGCTTTCTCCAGGTCCAATGAGGCCTCGAATACCAACAGCCCCGCCCCGCACCCTGGCAGCCAGTGGGGGAGGGGCGGGGACCAGCTTCCAGCTCCCCTAAAAGCTCCATTCCCAGAGAACTGTCACGTTTGGGGCTTGTCTGGCACGTCTCCCATTCCTGGTATCAGTAATTTGTGTCTTCTCTTTTTTTCCCCTGATCAGACTCATTAGAGGACTGCTAACTTTACGGATCTTCTCAAAGAACCAGCTTTTGAGGGTTTTCTTGTTTTGTTTTGTTTTTTTACTGTAGTTGCTGGTTTCTTTTTCAGTGATTCCCATTGGGATTTTCATTATTTCCTTTCTTCTGTTTATTTTGGGCTTCATTTGTTGTTGTTGTTCAGTTTCTTAAGATGACACCTGAATTCATGGTTTTCAGACCTTTCTCCTCTAATATCTAGCGCTATAAATCTCACTTCGGTACAGGTTCAGTGAGTGGCGTTCCGCTGATTCTGAGATGTCGTGTTTTCATCTTCATTCAGTTCAAAATATTTCCTAATTTCTATTAGGTTTCTATTGATTTCTTTGACCCATGGGCTATTCAGAAGTGTGTTTTATGGTTTCTAAACATTTGGGGGATTTTTCCAGCTATCTTTCTGTTATTTCAATTTGATTCCATTGTGATCAAAGGACATACCGTGTGACTTGAGTCCTTTTGCCCTTGGGAATTGTCTCCTCGTCCAGAATGGGGTCTCTCTTGGAAATGTTTCACCTGCACTTGAGAAGAACGTGTTCTCTGCTGTTGCTAGGTGGACTGCTGGATAAATGTCAATTAGGCCTACCTGGCTGGGAGTGCTATTCAAATCTAGTACGGCTGTGATTACTTGCTGCTTATGTGCTTATTCTATTGATTATTCACAGAGGGCAACGGAATCTTCTACTATAACCATGTACTTGTTCATTTCTTCTTTCAGTGCTATCAATTTTTGCTTCCTATATTTCAAAGCCCCACAATCAGGTACGTAAATAGGATCGTTATGGCCTCCCGACAAACTCTTTTATCGTTAGGGAATTCTCTTCCTTATCCTGGTAATATGCTTTGCTCTGCAATTGATTCTGATGGTAATCAGAATCACTATCAGTGAATCACTCTCTTATGATTCCACTCTCTTATGACTAGGCCTAGCTCAGTATGTCTTTTTCCATTCTTCTCTTTTTCACCTATTTGTGTCTTTATATTTAAAATGTTTCTTGGAGGCAGCATATAATTGGAACTTGCTTTTTTTTATCCCATCTGATCATCTCTGCCTTTTCATTGGAGGTGTTTGTAGCATCTACATTCATTTAATTGATACAATTAGGTCTGAATGAGTCTATCATCTTGCTATTTGTTTTCTATTTGTCTTACCCACTCTTTCCCATGTTTTCTGCTTTTTCTGCCTTCTCTCGGATTATCCATTTTATCTCCTTTGTCGGATTATTAGTGGTAGCTCTTTGTTGCTTTAGGATTTATAGTATTCATCTTTAACTTACCGATTTTTGTTGAAAGGACAGCATACTCCTTCACATGTATTAACATTACAGTTAATACACGTCCATTTCTCCCCTCCAGACTTCATGCTATGGTTGTCATTCACTTTATTCTGACATGTCCTACATGTCCTAGCCCAAAACACAGTGCTGTTACTTTTGTCTAAGCAGTTGATCATTTCTTAAAGAGATCTAAACAATTAGAAAATAATCTTATAGATTCAGCCACGTACTTATCATTTCAGGTACTCTTCGTTCCTTTACGCAGACCCAGATTTCCAGCTGCTACCACTTCCCTGTGCCTGAATGATGTTCTTTAACTTTATCTTTTTAGCGTGAATCTGCCAGGAATGAGTTCTTTTAGATTTGTATGTCTAAAAACATTTTTATTTCGCTCTTGTTTCGGAGAGACACAGTCGCCGGGCATAGAATTCTAGGTTGACAGTCTTTCCTCCTTCCAGTACTTTAAAGATGTTGTGTATGGTCCTGTCACTCGCACGGTTCCCAATGAGCAGTCAGCTGCCACTCTCACCTTTGCTGCTGCACGTGACATGTCTTGTTTAATCTGGATGACTTATCACGGTTAATTATAACGCACCGTGGTACAGTTTCCTTTGCATGCATGTGCACGTGCGTGTTTGGACTTGTGCTTGAGCTTCTTCTGCCTGTGAGTTTAGTTTTCATTAAGTTTGGAAAATTTATGACCAAGATTTCTTCCACTATTTTTTATATGCCCTCCTCTCAATCTTGGCCTTCGGGGACTCCAATCATCTGTATGTTAGGTTGCTTGAGGTTGTCCCCTAGGTCACTGATGCTGTTTTCTTCTTACGGATGATTTTTCTCTGGGCATTTCAATTTGGACAATTTCTATTGCTATGTCTTCAAGTTCACTAATCTTTTTTCTGTACTGCGTCATCTGCTATTAATTGAATGCAGTGTGTTTTTCATTTTAATCTCTAGAAGTCTAAGTTTCTCGTATCTTCTATGTCTCTACCTTTGTGAACATGTACAATGTAGTTATAATAACAGTTTTAATGTTCTTCTTTGAAAATTCTAACATCTGTGTTAGCTCTGGGTCAGTTCGACTGATTATCTCATTATATATTTTGTTTTCCTACCCCTTTGCACACCTGGTAATTTTTGACAGGATGCCAGATCTTGTGAATTTGACTTTGTTGGGTGTTGAATATTTTTATATCCCATTAAGTCTTAAGCTTTGTTCAGGGATACAGTTAAATTACTTGGAAACAGATCGATCCTTTCAGAGTTTCCTTTTATGATTTGTTAGGCAGGTCTGGAGCAGTGCTCAGCCGAGGGCTAATTATAGTTCACTGGGAACGCAAGACTTTCTGGAGACTCTTCCCCCTGTCACATATGTTATTAGTGTTTTCAGTCCGGCTAGGGGAACAAAGCCCATCCCCAGCCCTGAAGGTCATGATAAGATCGCTGCCGAAGCATTAACGTTTTTAGGACACCAAACACTGGATCTGGCTGGGTGTTCAGCAAGAACACAGGCGGATTAATAAATTGAGAACTGCCCGCATTACCTGTACATCCTGTATGCTGAGTTCGAGCATATGACTGGTTGCCAACTGTGTATAGTGCACATTGATTCCTGTAAGACTTGCAAAGACCAGTTCTTCTGGGGCTTTATTAATTAAGGACAACCCAATTCCACCTTCTAACTTCACAAGCACCTGAAAGGAAACCAAAATACAACACAGTGACAGTCTAAAACAGAGGCCAAGGTAGCCAGGAGAGGACAAGGAAAGAAATGGCTTTAAATCCCTCTACTTTACCTCTGAGCAGAAGAAAAGCACTTAGAGAAGAATCGTATTGTCCAGCTCCGTCCTCTTGCCAGGCGCCTTTCTCTCCAGGCACAGTGCCCACCCCACCCAGAACTCCAAAGTGATATGAAAATACTCTCTTGGAGCTCTGAGGACATTCTGCATTTCATTACAGGAAAATAATTTTTGAAAATCTTTCTCCCTTTTTGGGATGCAAGCTTTTAGTAAGTTATTCACTGAAATTTGTAATATCCGACACAGTGCTTTACCTATAGGTCCTTAATTTTAAAAAATCACTAAATAAATATCCAGTAAGTGTGCATTTTCATGTTCATTTCATGTTCCTTTTCAAACTTTTTACTTTCCAATGCCCAAACAGGGAGAGAGGAAGAAAGACAACAAGAGAAAGCTGGGGCCCCTCAAAAAAAATCTAGTTGCGTTATTCTCGACCTTCAGTCCTGTGTAAATTCAAATCATTTAGCTGTCTTTATTGTCATCTTACTTCAGCAACATTTGTTACATTCAGATTCAACTTTAGCTATCATTTAATTAACATATTCACACATACATGTTGTGATAACAGTAAACACCATGAAGCAACAGCCATATTTAGAATTCACAGAGGGCAGAGAGAAAAGAGGTCTAAAACTGAGAAAACCACAGAGCAAAACTCTAAACAAATTTCTGATAAAGAAATAAGTGTGCAATACTCAAAACTTACTTCTAATTCCTGCTCTGTGTCTGGATTCTTCAATTTCTGTACCTCTTGTTCAGTTACAGGAAGTTCACCCACTTCATATGATGAACGGTCACTTTTCCGTTGGGAGAAATCTGTTATCTGAAGTCAAAACACTATACTGAGAGGGCTCATACTTCCACAGTGAAACCTATTCCATACCAACTAGATAGATCAAAAGTCACTATCTGCTCAACCATCCTGTGGAAGTTCATGGTTTCCAAAGCACTGCCAAGTAAGACTTAATGTAATAATGAAGTAAACTTGGTTTTAAGTCTACATGGCAAATGCCAAGCTGCAGACCATGAGAACCTCATATGGGGGAGCGGGGGGAGGCATATGCAGGTGATTTAGAATTATACAGGTCAAGTCAAAATACGCAAACCTCAAGATCACTGCATTCAACATTTGTCTTAAAAGAAGGGTGCTTTTATTTTATTTTTAAGTGTTTATTTATAGGGGCACCTGGGTGGCTCAGTCAGTTAAGCGTCCGACTTCGGCTCAGGTCATGATCTCACGTTTCGTGGGTTCGAGCCCCGCGTCGGGATCTGTGCTGACAGCTCAGAGCCTGGAGCCCGCTTCGGATTCTTTGTCTCCCTCTCTCTCTGCCCCTCCCCTGCTTGTGCTCTGTCTCTCAAAAATAAATAAATGTGTAAAAAAAAAAAAAAATTTTTTTTTTTTTACAGTGTTTATTTATTTTTTGAGCAGGGTTGGAAGGGCAGAGAGGAATCCCAAACAGGCTCCACACTGTCAGCACAGAGCCCGATACAGGACTCAATCTCATGAACCATGAGATCATGACCTGAGCCCAAACCAAGAGTCTGACGCTTAACCAACTGAGCCAGGCAGCCGCCTCAAGAAGGGTGCTTTTATTTTTTTTATTTTTTAAATGTTTTATTTTATTTTTGAGAGACAGAGAGAGACTGCATGAGTTGGGGAGGAGCAGAGAAACAGGGAGACACAGAATCCGAAGCGGGATCCAGGCTCCAAGCGGTCAGCACAGAGCCGGACGTGGGGCTCGAACCCACCGACTGTGAGATCGTGACCTGAGCCAAAGTCGGACACCTAACCGACTGAGCCACCCAGGCGCCCAAGAAGGGTGCTTTTAGAAAAGATGTTGTGGATTATGACGAACTTCCTCAGACAGTTCACCCTTACACACCAGCCTCTTTCCTTTTCTCCTTAGCTCTCTAATTACACCCTGACCTAAGCACATGACCTCCAGCACATCTCTCTCGAGCGTCCCACCCATATTTACACTGATTTCTGGACATTTTCACGTGGACAACATATCTAACAAGTCCAAAACTTAACTCCCCATTCCTCTCAGAAGTCTCTTCAGTGTTCATGTCTTAGTGACACGGATTATTGTCCTACTTGCCCAAATCAAAATTCTGAAAGCCATTCCTGACTCCTTCCTCTCATTCTCACCTTCCAACAATCAGGAAATCTGTCAGACTCTCCTCCTTAATAAGCTTCCATTTCTACTTGTTTCTCTCCAACCTCTTCAGCCCTACCCCTGCCACCTGCTTGAATCGGGGCCACACACCCTCATCTGCATTGCTGTAGCGGCCCCTCAGCTGGTCTTCTATCTCCAGTTTTCCTCCACACTGCAGACAGAGCGAGCGAGCGAAAAACATTTCTGTTCACGTCATTCCCTGACTCCTCACTGCCACAGCAAACCCCCAAAATTTGTAGCATGTATCAGGCTTTTAATAATCTGGCCCCAGCCTTAATTTTGAGCATAGACTCAGTGCCAGTTGGGTGTCTCCCTTTTATTTCCAGGCCTTCACTTATCAACTTTCCAAATACTATATGTGCTTAGTACCTCGCATCGTACCTGGCTCCAATAAGTGCTCGATAAATAACTGTGGGACGAACACTCTTATTATTTGGGCACGTCCCTCTACCTTTCCTCTTGATCTGGCTAACATAAGTCCTTTCAGTTAACCTTTAGACCTCAGCTTAAGTATTACTTCTCTTAGGATCCCCAAGCCTCCAAACCTGGGAATACAAATCCTTTCTATATATGCAATGTAACACCCTCCCCTCCTGCTCTCAAAACACAATACTGTCATTGTGTGATCAGGGACCTCATGTGTCTTGTTGTTAATGCCACTGATATGGCAATTATTGGAAGATTTATAATATATGATGAACGATAATAAAAATAATAATATGTAGCATTCTTGGCATTACCTTCTTGAATTCATATACTTTTTTTAATATCATCTTATATTTTTATAGTTTCAATTCTTATAACAACTTTGTGAGGCAGGTCTTGCCCCCATTTTATAAATGAAGACATCATATCCTCATAACCAGAAAAATGTTTCCATAAATATTTGTTGAATGCCTAACCAATGTGTGGGGGGAAAGCACAGCGAGATTCATGTCAATTCTCAGGATATATCATCACCTGGAGGGCTCTAGTCGGTCCGTCTGGGATGACTCTGATGGATAACATTCCAGAACCAGGCCTCATTTTTTGGTTGATAAATTGTTGTTCAGGTGGCACTGGCCCCAAAAGCTCCATGGAAGTATCAGGACCAAGAACAACTTCAGCTCCGTCAAACAAACCAGAAAGCCCTCCTTTGGCCTGAAAGAATAAAGATGTGTAAGAAAAGGAGAGGCCCTGGCTCTGACAACTTAACATATCATTTGAAACAAGTTATCAAATGTAAATTCTCTTTTGAAGGGTCATGGTCCATTCTTAACAAAAACATTTACTATTTTTTCAGCTTTGCAGAAGATGAAAACCAGGAGGATTACCTGGGCAAGACAGATAGTTACGCTACACGAATGAAGAGAATTCTGAATAAGAATAGGGTATGTTGGTTTAGTAATAACTTCTAGTCATTAAGATAAGCTTTAAAAAAGTACCAAAGCCCTGTTGCCCTGTTTCTCATTTTGGGTTTGCTTAAAACCCTAAGACATTCTGAAAATAAAGCAATTATAACTGTCATTCAACTCTCCAATAAGAAGCAAATTCTGGAGTTGAAAACCTCCCCAAACAGGCCTGTGGTTGGACAGTCAGCTCAAATATTCAGAAGATGACACCTGTTCTAAAATGAAACCGGGAATGGTGAATGTCACCTGAGAGCCAGATATTCAGACCTTTGGAGAAAAGTATCTTCTGCTATCTGCCCTGAGCAAAACGGAAGTCTACAGGACAATGCCAACGAGACAGCAGATACAGGGCTAGAGAAGACAATGGCTAGAGTATCTCGACCCCCTTTGTTAATTTTTAAATACTGAGTAATCAAAAGGAAACTTCAAGCTGGCTTTAAAGAACACATTTCAACATGGAGAAAGCTTTTTACGACTGTTGTAAGTTCAGAAATAAAGTGTGTACGCAGCCTTATCAGGGCAGTGTCAGGAGATGGTTAACGCCTTCGATTACTTTCTTTAGAATAGGAAGATTGAAACAAGCTTATTTCCCTAACCAAGGCACACTTTGCTCTGCTGAATACTGTTATTATAGGGTCACTCACAAGCAGAGAAATGATGTAATGGATTCGAGAAGCAACAAAACACCAGAAAAAGATTTTTTGGTGCGGGTGGGGGTACTCTGAGAGAATCGGAATTACATGGGCTTTAGGAACAAACTGGAAGTAAAGCCAGGGTCAGACATGGGGCCCAACAATTATAACACACCCTCTCTTGCCTCCAGAAGCCTGAACTGTATTGCTAATTGAAAATCACAAATCCATTCCAGATGTGTGCTTCATAGAAGTAAGCAGCTCGTCTTTGATGAAAAAAGCTCAGGGCAACAGAGATAGAGAAAATAAGTCTCACCAAACAGCAGGCAGAGGTTCCTTACAGTTTTGCTCAGTGCCCTGGAGAACAACCTCCCATTTTGGAGGGACAGCCTGGTTTCCACTAGGGACAAACACCAAGAGTTCTCTGGCGAGGGCCTGGTGTTCCAGTGTTTAACTTTTGGGCAAAGCCCCGGGCTGAGGCAGAAACGCTCCTTGTCACCCATGTTGTTCAGCCCTCGGCCCAAGCCTCTGACACAGAACTTCCTATCAACTCATCTCAGACCCATGGTCTCATTTCTCACATGAAGCCAGAAGGGCAGAAAATCCAAACTCCTGGTAATTTTCCAAACACGTATTTGCTTATGAAGTACCTGGCAGCTTATCGTGGGGTAGACTGGCTGAGGACAGAGGACACTGACCAGCAATTTTCATTCTGACATTTGCTACAACAATTAAACGCTTATTTGGGTACCACTAAGAACGCAGAAATTGACAGAGTCTGGAGAATGTAGAGCCCACGACGATTACTCACCATCTCCTAGAACACTTCACAAAAGACTGGTGTAGATGGCACATTAACTTCACAGGCCTAAAGCTACTGCACCTAACTTAGCAGTGGGCTCTTTGCTGGCATTTTTCTTTCTTTCTTTTAAAACTCACAACTTACACCACCAAAGAAAAACAACCAGATAAGCCAAGGAAAAAACCCCATTACTTTCAGGCAACCACTCCCAATACAGTTCTCATATATTATCACCTTAAAAAATATTTCCCCTATGAGTGCATATAGATGCACAAGTTTCTTGACTTTCCCTTGCTCTGGAATTACTTTTCCCCATTCAGCAACACATTGCCGTATATACCAATTGATACTTTGTTTCAAAGAGGGCTCCAACACGGCTTGCTACAACTGGGGGTGTCAAACACTACTGACCTGGACAACCAACCCATGTAACCCACAGGTCAGTTTTCCTTCTCGGAAACTCCACGTCTGAGTTGTGCTTCGCCTGCGATCAGGCTTTCTTAGCATCAGTGGCTCATACCTGGAACACAGGAGAGTGCAATGAATACTCTGAGTCAAATACATTCGGCTTGAAGAGAATATCGGGGTTGTGGTTTTGCTCTTTCTTCCAACATGCTCCACTTTTAAAACCTAATGGGCAGGTGACGCCTGGGTGGCTCGGTTGGTTTAGCATCTGACTTCCACTCAGGTCATGGTCTCATGGTTCATGGGTTTCAGCCCCGCGTTGGGCTCTGTGCTGACGGCTCAGAACCTGCAGCCTGCTTGGGATTCTGTGTCTCCCTCTCTCTCTGCCCCTCCCCTGCTCACGCTGTGTCTCTCTCTCTCAAAAATAAACATTAAAATAAATAAACAAACAAACCACACACACACACACACACACACACACACACACACACACAAACCCTAATGGGCAGGTAGCCTGGAATCTCGTGACAGCTAAGTATCTCTTAATGAGAGAGGAGGAATAAGCCAAAACGGAACGCAATAAACAGGAGGACACAAAGGAGTACCGGTACTTTTAAGGATTCTACTAGATGTAATGATCAGGTTCCTGCATTCCCACAGCGACAGGCAGTCTGAGAAGGGCTATCTGCTAAAAAGATCTTGAAATATTTTCAAGAGACCTTTTTCTGTTTAATTACAATTACTTTTATGTTGGGTTTTCACTTGTAAGTTATGTAAAGTCATTTTGGAAGTGAATTTTGGAAGGTATTAACTGGAAAAAAATAAACTGACTGCATAAAGACACTAAGGCATAGGCAAATCAAATAACTTATCTGTCCCTAATAACCAATTTGAACCCAAAGAGCTCATCATAAAAACATCTTTGATTGTTCTCTCAATAATTCACTTCTGCTTTTGAAATATTTAACAAAATTCTTAGAAAGACCAAAAAAAAAAAAAAAAAAAAAAAAAAAAAACCCAAACTAAAAACAAAAAAAAAACAACTGCTCAGGGTGCCTGGGTGGCTCAGTGAGTTGTGTGTCTGATTTAGTTTTGGCTCAAGTCACGATCCCAGAGTCGTGGGATCGAGCCCCGTGTTGGGCTCCGAGCTGAGTGTGGAGCCTGCTTAGGATTATCTCCCTCTCCCTCTCTTTCTCTCCCTCTGTCCCTCTCCCTGTTTGTGCTCTTGCTCTCTCTCTCTCAAATAAAAATAAATAAATAATATTAAAAACAAACAAACAAACAAAGGCTCAAAACTTGTATCTGGGAACACGACAGGTCTTTCACTGAAAAAAAATACAAATATAAAGATACAAATTCTTACTTCATTTATAGTCTCACTTTTTGGTGTGTATTTCCACTGAAACTGAGTTTGGAAGCAAAGAATTCACATCAAAGGTTGTTTAGAAAATTACCTGTTGTCAGTTACTGCGGCAAGGCCAGCGATGTCTAAAATGGCGGAACCCTCGGGGGAGCGGGCCGCAGAGGGCTTACTGGGGTTGTGGGGCACCGAAGACCCCTCGTGGGCCAGCATGCCCGTGCCGGTCATCCTCCACAGCTGGGAGCGCTTCCCGGGCTCCTGAGGGCAGAGACACAAGGACACAGAAAGCTGTCACAGGCAGCCAGGCTTCAGGTAATGGAGTCAAGAGCTGCACACAAGGGCTAAGTTCTCCATTCAAAGCCGTACTAAAAGGCATTTTCCACATTATACAATTCTAACTTCCATTGTCGTCAATCCTGAGGTGCACCTAGGATGAAATACACTGAACTCGTCAACCAAACAACCCCAAATTACGAATAATGTAAACTTAAAAAATGTATTCTTCTCATATACTTGGTATTTTCTGAGCAAACTAGTGAGTTGAGGTTCGGTCTAATCTCCATTAGCTGCACAGCTAGGATAAGTGCTGTTCCAGATGGTGACCCTCAGGTGCCCTGACCTTAGAGAGGGATCCAATTATATAAAGTATATATGATAGTCTTTATATGTGATCACTGGTAATCCTCATAACTGGCAGACAACCAGAATTTACCAGATGTCTTCTCCCTTCCTGTGTTTCTAGTGGAAGTAGACTATATTGAGGGATTCTAATTTACAGATTAATGGTATTCAAATATCAGGTTGACTGAATTCAAAGGTTATGCTAAGGTGATTGCTGCTAATTTTAAATATAGTTTCTTCTTAGGAATATTTTACAAGCAGCACTTGACTTCCAGGTCAATCCACGGAGGTCTATAAAATCCGCTATATTCAAGAAGGAATAATAATAATAATACTTATTGAGAATTTACTATGTGCCAGCCAGTGATCCATGGGATTTATTCATTCAGTCCTCATTTGACCCACAAAACAATCCAATGACATATATCCTCTTATTGTCCTTACTCACAGGTGAGGAAGTTACGGTTCAGGGAGATGAGGACGCTTTCCTGTGGTCACATGACCTGGAGGTGGTGGCGTGGGGAGTTCACCTCCACAGCCTGATTTCAAGGTCAACATGCTTAACCATTCTGCTCACACGGCCTTCCTAACACGATGTGGCTGGTTCTGGTTCCGTAACACCTAACCACTAGAATTCTTGCTGGGTGAACATATACTCTGGCTAGACCTATCAGGATGACATCCACTCTCACCAGCTGGGAGCTCCTCCAGAGTGACAAACTTGTGGGTACCATAAACTGGGTCTGGGTACCATGCTGCCCCCGTGTTGGAAAGACAACTTCCGCGTTACATTTTCTTTTTTAATGTTTGTTTATTTTTGAGAGAGAGGAGAGAGAGCGAGCGAGCACAAGCAGGGAAGGGGCAGTGAGAGAAGGGGACAGAGGATTCAATGCGGGCTCTATGCCGACAGCCCAATGTAGGGCTTGAACGCACAAACGGTGAGATCATGACCTGAGCCAGAGTCAGACACTTAACCAACTGAGCCACCCAGGCACCTCACATTCTACAGAGTAAAAACTAACGACATAATACGAATACGAATTCCAAATGCCAGGATTTTAAACCAGGCTGCACCATTTACCAGCTGAGTGACCTTGGACAGGTTACTCAATCCCTCAGAGCTTCTGTTTCCTGATCTGTCAAAGGGGGAAACTAGCTATTGTTTAGGGTTCTTGTGATAAGTGTAACAAACAGAAGGCACTCAGCACATGCCTGGCACAGGGTATGACCTCAATAAATGTTTGCTGTGTCATTTTGACCACAGTTCTTTACACAGCCCTCTATGTACCTCATCTTAGCTGATCCTTCTCCCAAACCTGCTAGATTGGGAAGAAAGTGAGGTTCAGGGAGGAATGTGAAATACCAGATATCATATGTCTTTAAGGGAGGGTGCTGTCTCTCCCGTGCTGCCGCCTCCCATGTCTATAGAGATGGAACAGACCTCTGTGTCTCCCTCTGAAGTCCCCACAGGCTCACATCTCTGCTCGCAGTGGGAGAGCCCGTCTACCCACAGTGCCAAATCCACATGGCAAAGTATCTCAATTACCCTGCAGGTGTTCCAGACCGGGAATCTAAGCACAGATGCTTTATGAAATCAAGTTTTCATCCATGGATTCCTCTACTGTCTGCCTTTATGTACAGACTCATCGTAGTTGGAAACTACCAACATTTCCATGTAAAAATCTGAGCCGTACCGTTCTCCTTCCAGTTCCCTACCCCCCTTCCCTCACAATTTAGCCCTAAGACCTTTAGATGACACCGAGGAGGACAGAAGCCCATGGGGATTGTGGGTGTTGGGGTGGGGGGCGGACAGCCCAGAGTGCGGTGCTGAAGCCCAAGGCGGGTGATGATCCTCACGTGGGACTGGGGGACGAAGGCTTCGTGTGGATGGTCAGAGACGAAGAGAGGGCAGAAGAGCATTCCTGCGAGGGGCGGGGTGGAAGGGGTGCTGTCCAGGATGTGGAGATGGGAGCCGGAGCCGGGGAGCGGGCTGTTTATACAGGGATGGGGTGCAAGATCAATTTGTGATGTGGGGCTGGAATTGGAAAGAATCAGTGAGAACTGCTGGTTTTTAAGATGGAGAGATACAGAAATATGCAAAATATATATGTATATGAGATATGCGTGTGTACGTGCACGTGTGTCACGTCTGTGTGTGCACCTGTATTACGGCGTGCGTGTGCGCGCAGGTGTGCAGGTATACATAGTCCATGCACAGGTGGAAGCCCTAGGTCTGTGCCCTGGGAGAGCCTGGAAACAACACCACCATGACAACAAGTGCACCCAGTGTATACAGCTTAGCTTTCTAACTTCCATTCTCGGATAAGAGGGATCAGAAGTGGCAAACCCAGAAAAGCAGCAGGGAAAGTTCAGACGAGCCCAGAATAACCTGCTGTGTTAGAAAGTAAGGAAGTGTTCAAGGACTGAGGGGCATACGTCCAATGGACACAGAAGGTTGAAGAGCTCCCACGGGCCAAATACGGGAATTGAGCACTAAACGTATCCTAACGGTAACAGGTAACACGCTGAGTAAAAGAGGAATCTATACCCACGACAGACGCGACGCTATGGATGACACTGCCACGCCCACCCCAAATTCTCATGTTGGAGACCTCACCCGAAACTTTGATGGTATTTGGAAATGGAACCTTTGGGTAGTAATTAGGTTTAGACAAGGGCGCACGAGGGGGGGCTCTCCTGATGGACTTAGTGCCGTTGCAAGAACAGACACTGAGCTTGCTTTCTCCCCCCCACCTAGAGTCTCTGCCATTTGAGGACACCGCAAGAAGGCACAAGTCTACAAGTCAGGACGTGGGCCCTCAGCAGGGAACCAAAGGGCCAGCACCCTGATTCTGTACCTCCCAGCCTCCAGAACTGTGAGAAATAAATTCCCATTATTCAAGTCATCCGGTCTGTAGTATTTCGTTATACAAGTCCAGGCTAATACGTATACATAACACACAGCAACTGTGATGAGGTTCAGGATATCTACACAGTCTCAAAGTACCTGTCCACAAGGTCTTTACTAAATATGAGGGCAAGACAGAAACTTCAGTTCACGGTACAGAAGGCCAGCAGCCATCACCTTCCTCTACTGCTAAAGCACCAACAGTAACAGGACGAATCAAAACCACAGCATCACTTCTATAGAATTTCTGCCCATTTTTCTCTTACTAAATTTGAGATTCGTTCACTATAAAAAGTAAAAAACAAAAAACACCAACAGAAACAAAAACCCAACCAACCAACCAACAATCTAAAATGTCACTCTCTTCGTTCCTGACTAAAGAGCAGAAGTCCCGTTGCTAATGCTAATTCTTAGAACTCTGCTTGGTTTTGGACGTCAGCATAACTTATTTATATCCACCCTCCTAAGTGCCATTTTTCATCCCCATCAAAGGAAATTAACAGTAAAAATGTTACATAAATTATCACATCCTCTTCAAAGTGTTTTTGCTACTTCATAAAAAAATTTCCTTTTCTCTGCTTAACAGTCCCCTAGTCCTTGGAGATTACACACCTATTTGACATTGCTGTTTTGCTGATCACACCCGGTGATCCAATCCCAGCTGGTAAATCACCTCACTCCCGAGTTCGTTTCCATTCATGCTAACATCCTCCTCGACTTGAACACTCTCTGAAAGCCATCTGACAACATCATTTCCAAGGACGCTCTGCCACTTATTTTTTCAATTCACTGGACTTGTCGGACTCGCTGCTTTCAATTTCTAGATTATTGCTTTTCCAAATTTTCTTCTTCACAATCCCCCCATAAAAGCCTCCAGAACTGGGCGCTTTCAATTACTATGCCTCGTGGTCTCTTTAGTTGTCACCATCCCCAAATCTTATTTCCAAAATGCATCTCACACGTAAGCGCGGCCTCCCATGGAGTGTGAGAACACGGTAAGCAAACCTGAATTAAGTGACTTTGAATGGGTGGAACAGAAGAATTACCAGTACTGATAGGGTGACGGATGGGTGAACCTTGGAAACACCACGCTAAGCCTAAGAGGCCGCTCATAAAACACCAACCATATGCAAGCCCAGACAAGGAAGGACGCAGAGACAGAAAGTAGATGAGTGACTGCTTAGGGCTGCAGAGCAAGAAAAAAATGGCGTCAGAGCTAGAGACACAGGGTCTCTTTTGGAGGTGCTGAAATGTTCCGAAGTTGAGTGTGATGCTGCTTGCACGTATCTGTGGATATACTACAAAGCACTGAACTGTACACTTTAAGTGGGGGGCCTGTATATGAATTGCATCTCAGTAAAGCTGTTAAAAATGTAAAAGTGAATTAAAAACACATGTGTATTCAAGTTTCACTTGAATGATCTGAACCTGCCTGGTTCCCCAGTTACAAATTTGCTAAGAGCTGTACAAACTCACATCCAGGTGAGGCGACGCCACTGACACACGCGCCACCACCTCTGGTGATAAAAGGGGTCCTTTGTCCCCATCCGGGCAACTGGTAAAGAGACACTCTCTACCAGGGTTATTTTGGGACTGTGTGATTTACATTATGCAAAATCTTCTGGAACACAGCCGTCAGGTAAACAGGTTTTAAATCATCATCATCGGTAATCTCCCTCCTCTTAAAGTCACTTCTACGCCTCTGAGTTCTCAGGCGCCTTTCGTGTTCAGGTTTGAACTACTTATCGCCAGTCTGTCTGCCATCTGTGCTGCTTCCGGCCAGATTTGCCTGCCTTCCTCTCTATACGTAGGTCTACTAGCGGAAACATTTCCCTAAACTGACCCTTGGAAAGAACGTGTGTCGGCATAAAAAGGGGGAAAGTTGTCAGTTTGATCATTTTTCCGTTCAGTTTAGGAAAAAGTAGACTGGGGAGCCATTTCAACGGAAAAAGAGAGTATTGAGAACAGCAAATCATGACTCGGGAAAAAAATGAATTTAAAAGATAAGTTCTCCAAAAAGGGCATCGAAGATGAGAAGGGCTTGGAATTCCTGGAGCAGATGTCACAGGACAGGAGGAAGAACAGCAACTTGAGCAGGAGAGACCCCACATCCCACCCTGAGCAAGTCGTCCAGCCTGTGCATGAGGAGGGGCCAGACTGTATGACCGGAGGCCCCTCCACGGCTAACAGTCTCCCCTTCTAAACTCCAAATGCTAAGTGCTCTTACCTTCTTCTTTAAAATGACTCTCTGTGTCTTTGGTGAGACATCCAAGACCAGCTCTGCACAGGTGGTAGCCTTGCTGGAAGCCACAGGCCTTCCTGTCCCCTCCTGTAAACTGGAATTAAAACAGTCATACGTACATACGTGTATATACATATACTTGCACATATATACAAGTACTCAGAAGCAAATGCTTAAAACCTCATCTGTAAAGGGGAGACTTTTTTTCCATCACGAAAGAATGTCTAACCCAAGTTGCAGAAAGATCAGGTTATGTTTCCAGAGTCATTTGCCAGAAAACATACTAACATTTCCCCTCTCCTGATGATTCTAGTGCCTTACAATTCAGACATAAAAGAATGACTATATAGCTTCAGCACCCCCTCCTCCCAAATTAAGCCAGACATTCCAAGGGTCCAAGAATTAGCTCTACTTTTTGCCAGACAGAAGATCAGCATCACTGCATCCCTAAAGCTTGGCAATGAATCAGAAGTCCCTCTAGAATGAAAAGAAAACAAGGGGTTCATATTCACCTTCCTCCAACCCGATCGTGTCATATTTCTCTGTGGCTTAAGAATCGTAAGTTTTATGGAATGTTGCAGCCTACCAGACTTTGGGGTATTCTTTTTTTAAATATTTTTTAATGTTTATTTTTGAGAGAGAGAAACAGAGCGTGAGCGGGGGAGGAGCAGAGACAGGGAGACACAGGATCCAAAGCAGGCCCGAGCCATCAGCACAGAGCACGATGTTGGGACTCAAACTCACAAGCTGTGAGATCATGACCTGCGCCAAAGTCGTACACTTAACTGCCTGAGCCACCCAGGCGCCCCCCCCACTTTGAGGTATTTTGGTAAGATTTTATTTAGATTATTCTCCTGTTTCCACTAATCTCCATCATCAAAAAAGGGACCGATGAATTGGGAGTTAAAAACTAGTTTTCATAACCCAAAAAAAGCACACGTGACAAAAATAAAGACATAAATTAGATTTCAACAAAATTAAAAAACTTCTGACCTTCAAAGGACACCATCAAGAAAGTAAAAAGATCATCCAAAGAACAGGAGAGAAGATATGTGAAAATCCTATATCTGATACAGAATTTGTACCCATATTATATAAGGAACTCTTAAAGTTCAACAATAAAAAGGTGGAAAAAAAATTTAAAAATGAGAAAAGGATTTGAATAGACATTTCTCCAAAGATACACAAATGGCCTATTAGCAGAGGAAAAGATCCTCAACATCATCAGTTATTAAGGAAATGCAAATCAAAACCACACTGAGAAGTCATCACACACCCAGTAGGATGGCTACAATCAAAAAAATGTAAAATAGTGTTGCTGGGGGTGTGGAGAAGTCAGGGCCCTTGTATGTTGCTGGCGGGAACGTAAAACGATTCAGCTACTGTGGAAAATGGTATAGTAGTTCCTCAAAAGGTTAAAACATAGAAATACCACAGAACCCCGCAATTCCACTCCTACATATATACACAAAGGAATCAGAAACAATTACTTAAACCAATACATGCATAGGCACATTGATAGCAGCACAAAGGCCAACAACAGGAGACAACACAGATGTCCATCAACAGCTGAATGGACAACAGAGTGTGGTATGCCCATACAGTGGAGTATTACTTGGCCACAGTAAGAAGGAAATCCATGCTGCAATGTGAATGAACCTTGAAAATATTAATGCTAAGTGAAAGAAGCCAGATACAACAGGTCACATATTTATGAATCAATTTACATGAATTATCTGGAATAGGTCGATCCTTAGGGACAGAAAGTAGACTGGTGGTTGCCAAGGGCTGGGGGGAGAGGGTAATGGGGAGTAACTGCTTAATGGGTTCGGCGTTTCTTCCTGGAGGGATGAAAATGTTCTGGAACTAGACAGAGGCGGTAGCTGCACAACATCACGAATGCACTAAATGTCACTAATGGTTGATTCTTAAATGGTTAATTTTACGTTATGTGAATTTCATCTCAATTTAAAATAAAAACCAACAAAAACAAAAGTTGTCTCTTCCCCAGCATTTGTTCTCTCCCACAATGCAAAACCATAGTGTCTTATATACTCCAAAACATGGTTCAATCTCTCCTCACACCAAGATTCTCAGAACCTCCCTTTTTATCTGCCCCATATCTGTCCAACCCATTAAACTCCTAATCACCCATAAGGATTCTTCAGTTAAAGAGTGTAATAACTACTGGAATTGAACTTAAGAACGTAAAGAGAAAAACATGATTAACAACCGGATTAAGAACTGGCTTTTCAGGCACTAAAACCTTAAGCATGTCATGCTGTCAAGTGCCATAATCTTTCAAAAGAAACAAACAGGCTGGCTTAATTATAACAAAATAAACATCCCAGCACCATTATTTCCAAAGAGGACTGCAACAAACAAGGAAAAGAGTGGCTATTCTAAGTAAAGATGCCCATTCAATTCATTACTAGTGAAATCTGGACTCTAGGTAGATGAGAGGTACCGCCAGGCAGAGAGATTATTTTTGTGAGCCGCAGGCAGATAAAAAATACCATTCATAAGCAAAACTATTCAGAATTTTTGGAAAGGAATCTGACTTTAAGTGTCCTGTCCATCCGGTGATTTATATTTGTAAAATGCTCAAGATTTAGCTATTTTCCCTGGTTTTTCCACAGGTAAATCTTAAAATTGGCCCCATCACCAGCACAGAAATAATTGTATTTATATGTTGGTGAAATGACTACTTTTTGAAAGCCCAGTGTTTTGAATCTCTATGTGCCAATCTAACAACAGAATTAGAATAAACTTGCTATTCTTCACCTGAGTTTTCTAGATACAGCTAACCAGATGTCAGTGAAGATTATAATTCTAAGGCAACTGGAATTACTGTCAAGTTGAGCTACTTCGGTTGGCTATAGGTGATAAAATTAAGATAGACTCTAAGTGTCTGCTTAACCAGTATTCTCAATGGGAGAGGGGAGTCAAAACGATTTGAGTAATTATGATAAAGATTGGTCAGTTTCAAATGAGGAAAGACATAAAACAAACTTAAAACCAGCAGCAAGAAATTTAAAAAATGCATTAAAAATACCACCTTAAAAAAGAAGAACTGAGGATATTGTGAGACTAATATCTTAAGGTAGGAATGTTAAATACTAGAATGGATTATTGGGGAGATCATTAAAAAAAGAGCAGTCTTGCCTCTTTAGATAAATGTAATCTAGCCAGAAGACAAGGGTTTAGCCTAAGACCTCTCAAGATAGACCCTGAGCCCAGGATTTGGTAAAGAATGGAAGGAATCTTCCTCCATCCTTTGAGCCTCTTGAGAATTGCTTAAAATTTAAAACCAGTTACGAATTAGAGCCTTCTGCTTTATGAGAACAGTAACTGAACCCAGAATTACCCAGAGAATGTATATGTAGCAGCAATGTAAATGAAGTTTTCATAATAAAGCTGTCGGTTATCCTGGAAATCGTTCATGTTGCAGTTGAGCTCTGAGGAGCCTGCCCCTTTGACGGTCAGCGTGATAAAAGGAGGCAGGGTGGGTTCATCCCAGGCATAATCCAATGAAGTCATGGGCTTCACTTCAGTTCGGAGCCTGGGTTCAGCTACACCATGCTGAGTAAAGACAACTGGAACCTACGGTAAGGGCAGAGAGGATACAGAGGACTTTCATTCAGAGTGGTGTCACTAGAAAGTGAGTCAGTGCTTCCTAAATTTAAGTTCCAGACCCTTCCCAAACAAATCCTACATTGGGCATAACCACAATCACAAGGTCAATTCTCTTGTCTCTTCAAATGCCTTTCTCTTTATAAAAAAAAAAAAAAAAAATTATTTCTTTATTTATCTTGAGAGAAAGGTGGAGGGGCAGGGCCAGGGAGAGAGGGAAAGCATGAGTCCTGAGCAGGCTCTGCACTGTCAGCACGGAGCCCAAAGCAGAGCTCTAACTGAACCGTGAGATCATGACCTGAGCCAAAATCAGGAATCGACGCTTAACCTACTGAGCCACCCAGGCGCCCCTTCAAATGCTTTTCTAGTCATCTTTCAAACTGCAACGAGCCCAACAATTAAAGGACACAGACCATCTCTTCTACCCTCACCCCTCGTGATACGCTCTGAACCCAGAAAGGAATAAAAATTCTAGAATTTGGCTATGGGAAGTCACATATTATAAGAGGTTATTATTCAAAGGCATTATTTAAAATGGTATCTTCTTTCCATCTTGGCTTTACTTGGAAGATTTATAGAAATGCTCACTGTAACTAAGCAGTAGTAAAAATGCCCATTCCCATTATCACTGGACTGTCTGATTCCAATTCCTCTCTGTCTGTATGGAATGTCTACAGAGGGTACATGTCCACCAAACAATACAGTCAAAATGATTGGGGGTGGGGGTGGAGGTGGCTCTGAGAAGTCACTTCTGGACAAGTCTGCCCAGCAATCAAAACAACCAGCAGAAACCACCTCCAGAAGGTAAGGATGTCTAGGGTTATCCAGTTGAGGAGATCCCCACATAGGTTTTTTTAAACCCAAGTTTAAAATGTATGTCATCATTATCTTCAAGGCGCTACAAACTCCACCTTCCCGCAAGTGAAACAGCCAAACTGGCTCACCACCCTGCTCGATACCTTAGAGAAGTTGTCAATTCGGAAAGGAGGGGGTAACTGGTCCGTGTCACTAAATGAGATCCTGTAGGTAGCTCCTCGAAGAGTAATTTCCACACGCAGGAAGAAGCATTTTCCCAGAGTATCTCTGCAGAAAAAGGAAAGAAAGAGACTGCACAACATGGAAGAAACAAGTTACAGTTCACTTTCTTACACTTCTCACAATCCTGATATTGCCTGGACTTCAACTAATACCAGTGTGTGCTCTTCCATCACATTAAAAAGGTAGAAATTGACAGTGTAATCACACAGAATAATAAAAAAGAATTCATTCAAGCAACTTCTGTACGGCAGTTTGTCACTCTACAATAAGATCTACATATTTTACTTAGTGGATATGTTTTGGGTAGTAGTGCCAGCCTAGCAAATGAGTAAAAATTGGTTGAACTCCATAAAATTGTTGATATTAGATTGCTCTGATATAAAAAAAAGAGCAATTTCACATAGTTCAAACTAATATATTGATGTTATTGATAACCAAGGTTTTCACTATAGGATGAGGGAAGAAGGTGAGGAGAATCCACCAGTAGTTACCAGCAAATAAATATGATTTGTTATATATATGTACATGTATATGTGTATCTGTATTTAAATATAGATAGTTCACTTGAGAGAACGAAGAAGCTCTATCTTACAAATGAATATCAGCTAATAAACACCGAAGAAATGACAGAATTAGAAAAATCACCATTTTGCAACCACCAATGAAATCACTGATTCAGGTAAGAACCATCAGACCACTGAGTGAAAGATTTTGGGGGAAAATACAGTCTCAAATTATTCCCCCAATGGCTTACTATTGTTTACAAAGAAGTAAAGGTAACTTTACAATAGAGACACCTGGTGGACACCATCCTAATCATATGATGACTGAATTTAGCAACATCAGTAAAGGGAGCAACAGACATCACAGGCTTCCTACTGACGCAACGAGAAACACACACCACAACATAGGTAGTATTCTTACCAAAAAAGGTTCAATTAAATCTATGTATAGGAAACTGTCAGAAAAATCCAGAAAACATACAGGGTAACAGAATGGATAATTAAACAAGATCCATCTATATGTTGTTTACAAGATACCCATAGTAGACCTAAAGACACCTTCAGATTGAAAGTCAGGGGATGGAGACCCATCTGTCATAGTAATGGAAGCCAAAAGAAAGTCGGAGTAGCCATACTTATATCAGACAATCTAGATTTTAAAATAAAGACTATAACAAGAGATGAAGAAGGGTATTATATCATAAGTAAGGGGTCTAGCCACCAAGAAGAGCTAACAATTATAAATATTTATGCTCCCAATGTGAGAGCAAATATATATATACACACAAATATATACACACACATACGTATATATACATATATATACATACACACACACACACATAGTGAAATTCATTGATAATAATACCATAACAGTAGGGGACTTCAACACCCCACTTAGAGCAATGGACAGATCTTCTAAACAGAAAATCAACAAGGAAACAATGGCCTTGAATGACACACTGGACTGGATGGACTTTACAGATATATTCAGAACATTTCATCCTAAAGCAGCAGAATACACATTCTTCTCGAGTGCACACGGAACATTCCCCAGGAGAGATCGCATACTGGGTCAAAAATGAGTCCTCAACAAGTTCAAAAAGATTGAGATTGTACCATGCATATTTTCAGACAACAATGCTATGAAACTCGAAATCAACCACAAGAAAAAATTTGGAAAGACAACAGAAACTTGGAAACTAAAGAACATCCCTGTAAAGAATGAGTAGGTTAACCAAGAAGTTAAAGAGGAAATTAAAAAGTACATGGAAGCCAGTGAAAATGATAACACCACAGCCCAAAACCTCTGCGATGCAGCAAAGGTAGTCATAAGAGGGAAGTATGTAACAATCCAGGCCTTCCTAAAGAAGGCAGAAAAGTCTCAGATACACAACCTAACTTTACACCTTAAAGAGCTGGAAAAAGAACAGCAAATAAAACCCAAGCCAGCAGAACATGGGAAATAATAAAGATTAGAGTGGAAATCAATGCTAACAAAATTTAAAAAACAGTAGAACAGATCAATGAAACCAGGAGCTGGTTCCTCGAAAGAATTAACAAAACTGATAAACCCCTAGCCAATCTGATCAAAAAGAAAAAGGAAAGGACCCAAATAAATAAAATCAAGAATGAAAGCAATCACAACCCACACTGCAGAGATACAAACAATACTAAGAGAATATTATGAGCAATTATATGCCAACAAATTGGGCAAACTAGAAGAAATGGACAAATTCCTAGAAACATATCAACTACTAAAACTGAAACAGGAATAAATAGAAAATTTGCACATACCCATAATCAGTAAAGAAACTGAATCAGTAATCAAAAATCTCCCAAAAAAACAAGAGTCCAGGGCTGGATGGCTTTCCAGGGGAATTCTACCAAACATTTAAAAAAGGGTTAACTACTATTATTTTGAAGCTGTTCCAAAAAGTAGAAATGGAAGGAAAACTTCCAAACTCATTCTACGAGGCCAGCATTTCCTTGATTCCAAAACCAGACAGAGTCCACTAAAAAGGAGAACTACAGACCAATTTTCCTGATGACTGTGTATGCAAAAATTCTCAACAAGATTCTCAACAAATCTCAAAAATAGCTCAACAAGATACTAGCCAACCAGATCCAACAATGCATTAAAAGAATTATTCACCATGATCAAGTGGGATTTGTACCTGGAATGCAGGGCTGATTTAATATACACAAATCAATCAATGTGATACATCACATTAATAAAAGAAAGGACAAGAACCACACGATCCTCTCACACAGAGAAACATTTGACAAAATACAGCATCCTTTCTTGATAAAACCCTTCAAGAAAATACAGATAGAAGGATCATACCTCAAGATCATAAAAGCCATATACAAAAGACCCACCGCTAATATCATCCTTAAAGGGGAAAAACTGAGAGCCTTCCCCCTAAGGTCAGGCACACGACAGGGATGTCCACTGTCACCACTGTATCTCAACATAGTATTGAAGTCCTAGATGCAATCAGTCAACACAAAGGAATAAAAGGCATCTAAACTGGCAAGGAGGAAGTCAAACTTTCACTCTTCGCAGACAACCCAAAATATTCTACCAAAAAACTGCTAAAACTGATTCATGAATTCAGCAAAGTCACAGGATATAAAACCAATGCACAGAAATTGGCTACATTTCTATACACCAACAGTGAAGCAGCAGAAAGGGAAATCAAGTAATTGATCCCATTTACAATTGCAACAAAACCCAAAAATACTTAGTAATAAACCTAACCAAAGAGGTGAAAAACCTGTACACTGAAACCTACAGAAAGCTTATGAAAGAAATTGAAGACGACACACAAAAAATGGAAAAACATTCCATGCTCATGGACTGAAGAACCAATATTGTCAAAATGTCAATACTACCCAAAGCAATCTACGTGTTCAATGCACTCTCTATCAAAATAACACCAGCATTCTTCACAGACCCAGAACAAACAATCCCAAAATTTGTATGGAACCAGAAAAGACCCCAAATAGCCAAAGCAATCCTGAAAAGGAAAGCCAAAGCTGACAGTATCACAATCCTGGACTTCAAGATGTATTACAAAGAGGTAATCACTAAGACAGTAGGTACTGGCACAAAAACAGACACTCAGATCAATGGAAAAGAATAGAGAACCCAGCAATGGACCCACAAACATATGGCCAACAAATCTTTGACAAAGCAGGAAAGAATATCCAATGAAATAAAGATAGTCTCTTCGGCAAATGGTGTTGGGAAGACTGGACAGCGACATGCAGAAAAATGAACCTGGACCACTTTCTTACACCATACATGAAAATAAACTCAAAATGGATGAAAGACCTAAATGTAAGACAGGAAGCCATCAAAATCCCAGAGGAGACAGCAGGTCAACCTCTTTGACCTCGGCCGCAGCAACTTCTTATTCAACATGTCTCCAGAGGGAAGGGAAACAAAAGCAAAAATGAACTATTGGGACCTCATCAAGATAAAAAGCTTCTGCACGGTGAAGGAAACAATCAGCAAAACTAAAAGGCAACCTGTGGAATGGGAGAAGGTATTTGCAAGTGATATATCAGATAAAGGGTCAGTATCCAAAATCTATAGAGAACTTAATCAAACTCAACACCCAAAAAACAAATAATACAGTGAAGAAATGGGCAAAAGAGATGAACAGACACTTTCCCAAAGAAGACATCCAAATGGCTAACAGACACATGAAAAAATGCTCAAAATAACTCATCATCAGGGAAATACAAACCAAAACCACAATGAGATACCTCCTCACACCAGTCAAAATGACTAAAATTAACAATTCAGGCAATGACAGATGCTGGCGAGGATGCAGAGAAAGAGGATCTTTTTTGCATTGCTGGCAGGAATGCAAACTGGTACAGCCACTATGGAAAACAGTATGGAGGTTCCTCAAAAAATTAAAAATAGAACTACCCTAAGACCCAGCAATTGCACTATTAGGTATTTATCCAAAGGACACAGGTGTGCTGTTTCAAAGGGGCACATACACCCCAATGTTTATAGCAGCGCTACTGACAATAGCCAAAGTATGGAAAGAGCCCAAATGTCCATCAACAGATGAGTGGATAAAGAAGATATATAGATATGTATATAGATATATATATGTGTATATACATACACACACACACACACACACACACACACACACACACAATTGCTAAGTATTACTTAGCAATCAAAAAGAACGAAATCTTGCCATTTGCAACACTGTGGATGGAACTAGAGTGTATTATGCTAAGCGAAATTAAAGAAAGGCAAACAACATATGACTTCACTCATATGTGGAATTTAAGATACAAAACAGATGAACATAAGGAAAGGGAAGCAAAAATAATATAATAACAGGGAGAGGGACAAAATATAAGAGACTCTTAAATACAGAGAACAAACAGGGTAGCTGGAGGGGTTGTGGGTGGAGGGATGGGCTAAATGGGTGCTGGGCATTAAGGAAGACACTTGTTGAGATGAGCTCTGGGTATTATATGTAGGGCATGAATCACTGCTTTCTACTCCTGAAATCATTATTGCACTATACGCTACTTGGATGTAAATTAAAAAATAAATATATTATTAAAAAAAAAGGAAAAGAAAAATTCAGAAAAGAGAACATTCTATAAGAAACTGGCTTGGAATCTTTAAAATTTTCTTTTTTTTTTTTAATATGAAATTTATTGTCAAATTGGTTTCCATACAACACCCAGTGCTCATCCCAAAAGATGCCCTCCTCAATGTCCATCACCCACCCCCCCACCCCCCATCAACCCTCAGTTTGTTCTCAGTTTTTAAGAGTCTCTTATGCTTTCAATGTCAATAAAGACCAAAAAAGGAAAAGTAGGACTACTGTAGATTAAAGTGGATGAGATATGTCTGCCAAATAAAATGCATGACCTCTGACTGAATCCTAGATCAAGGCAAAGGGAGTTACGCTATGAAGGGTATTTCAAAAGACTATTTATCAGGGCCACCTGCTAGCTCAGTCAGTAGAGCATGTTAACTCTTGATTTTGGGGTTGCGAGTTTGAGCATGTTAGGTGTAGAGATTACTTAAAAAAAAAACAAACAACTATCAGGGGCACCTAGGTGGCTCAGCTGGTTGAGCATCCAACTTTGGCTCAGGTCGTGATCTCACATGTGAGTTTGAGCCCTCATCGGGGTTTTAGCTGTTAACACAGAGCCCGCTTTGGATCCTCTGTCCTCTCTCTCTGCCCCTCCCCAACTCTCTCAAAATAAATAAATAAACTTATATTAAGTTTATTCAGTGTGTAATGTTAGTATATTTATTTAGAAAAATGTCCCTGTATTTTTTTTTTAATGTCTATTTTTGAGGGAGAGAGAGACAGTGTGAGCAGGGGAGGAACAGAGAGAGAGGGAGACACAGAATTCAAAGTGGGCTCCAGGCTCCCAGCTGTCAGCACAGAGCCCGATGCGGGGCTTGAACTCACGAACCGTGAGATCAAGACCTAAGCCAAAGTCAGGCACTTAACCTACTGAGCCACTCAGGTACCCCAAAATGTCCTTGTCTTTAGGTAGATAAACTATAAGTTTTTATGGCTAAACTAACAGGGTGACTTCAATTTACATTCAAATGGCTCAGAGAAAAAGTGTGTACGTGTACATGCATGGAGACAAAGCAGGATACAGCAAAGTGCTGACGTGTAGTTAATCCAAGTGAAAGATAAAGGGGTGTTCTTTGCACTACCTGTAAGTTTTCTGTAGGTTTAAACTGTTTCAAAATGAAATCATAGGGAAAGGAAAAGAAACAGAGGGTCTTTGCTCAGTATCTTAGGACTGTGTACTAGAACCCCTCCGAAGGGTTAACAAACGTATACAAGCCACCTTCGTTCCCCACATCCACACCTTTTCTTTCCTTCCTTAGTCACGAGCAACTTTTGCTCAATTCTAAATTGGCTTCCTCTTCTCACACAACATTTCTAGGTGCCCTCCACCCAAGCAGTATATAAACCCCTGGTGGTTTTAGCTACAGAACCAACTCCTCACCTCCCCGCCCGCCATTAAGTCTTGTGGGGATACAGGATACTAGCAGACTAGCTTCTGGGTGGAGCAGGGGTAAGCACACCGGCCCCCTAACCACTTGGCTCCCTCAGCCCCTGAAGTCACCTCCTTAACCACCCCCGACAACTCCTAGGAACACAGCTTGAAAACCCCTTTACCAGACGCAGTGAACTCTAATAAGGGCCAGAGCAAAAGGAAACTAAGAAGGGCACACCACTGACCGCAAAGAAAAAAACAAAAAAACCCTCAAATAATACATGTTTTAAAAAGTCAATATAGATATTATTTTGCATCATCTCTTTTTATATCAGCCATGTTTCTGTTCCCTTATAATGATGTTCTCAATGCAGAACTAACCATGAAGTATAAAAGCTTACATTATGCTTTTAAATGCATCAAAATAGCAATGATTTCAGGGTCTTTAGCCTCAAAAGCATTTGATGAAAGAAATTAAACAGAATGGGGCACCTGAGGGGCTCAGTCAGGTAAGCATCTGACTCCTGATTTCGGCTCAGGTCATGATCTCACAGTTCGTGAGTTGAGTCCCGCATTGGGCTGTGCGCTGGCAGCACAAAGCCTGCTTGGGATTCTCTCTCTGTGCCCCTCGCCCCCCCCACCCCCGCCAATCCCACATGTGCGTGCCCTCTCTCTTAAAATAAATAAACTTAAAAAAAAAAAAAAAGAAATTGAAGAGGACACAAATAAATGGAATAGCATTCCACATGTACAAATCCAACTTAATATTGTTCATATGAAAATGGGGCCCCAAGTGGATCTACAGATTCAATATACTCCCTACCAAAATCCTAAGTGATTTTTTTTCCAGAAGAGAAAATTTTACCGTGAAATTCTGATAGAATCTCAAGGAATTCCAAACGGCCAAAATAATCTTAAAAAAGAACAAAGGTGAGGGGCTCCTGGGTAGATCAATCAGTTGGGAGGCCGACTTCAGCTCAGGTCATGAGCTCATGGTTCATGAGTTCGAGCCCCACATAGGGCTCTGTGCTGACAGCTCAGAGCCTGGAGCCTGCTTTGGATTCTGTGCGTGTGTGTGTCTCTCTCTCTGCCCCTCTCCCCTCTCTCTCTCTCAAAAATGAATAAACATTTTAAAAAATTTTAGAAAATGGGGCACCGGGGTGGCTCAGTCGGTTGAGCGTCTGACTTTGGCTCAGGTCGTGATCTCACAGCTCGTGAGTTCGAGCCCTGTGTCGGGCTCTGTGCTGACAGCTCAGAGCCTGGAGCCTGCTTCGGATTCTGTGTCTCCCTCTCTCTCTGTCCCTAACCCACTTGGATTCTGTCTCTCTCTCAAAAATAAATAAACATTAAAAAAAAAATTAAAAATTAAAAAAATTTTAAAAACATCTGATAAAAACAGAAAGAAAAAATTCATCCTGTGGTAGCTGAGGCTAAATTTGTTGATTTTTCTTAATAAGGACCTGAGGGTCACTGGGTTGGGCAAGAAAGGCCAGATGATTTACTAAAATACCACCAAGTGAGACAAGAGTATACACAGTGTGCAAGAATACACAAAACCATCTATCAACAATGTTAGCATCTAAGTGCAGACACAATTCTCAGAGTTGCAGGCAATCACGAGCTCAGCACTACCCATTGGATTTATAACCTCAGACCATAGCAACTGCACAATGGTCAAAACTGTCAACATGCCTTTAATTCATTCCATCAAAACATTCGGTCACACTTACTTGGTCACCACAAGTTTTAAGAACTAAGAGCCAGAAACATAACCACCCATTTCATAAAGGGCAGTATTACTATTTACTTCGTAGATATTTCAAATTTATATGATACATTACTGCACCTGAAAGAAGACTACGTTTTGTCTAAATACAGTGTCTGAATTTACCTCATGTTGATATGAAAAGAATTATTCTTATTGACTTCAAACCCTCCAGACCAAATACAATTGGGAACATCCATCAATCTGACACACAAGAGCTGATCATAATCATTCCGAGGCCAATGGAACACCACGCTGGAACCAGGAAGGGTGGAAATGTAACCTTCAGGATTGGCTGTTCCCTAAAATATAAAGGATCACTGTCTTTAGTCAACAAATACAAGTCAAGACAGTAAATGTTTGCTGAGTAACTGCCTAGTCTGGGCCTTGCTCTCTACCATGAGCTACTTAGGGTACCAAAGGCATAAAATGGTTATTCACATCACAAAACTTAACAGTGTTGATGGGGAGATAAATCCTGGCATTAAAACCCACTGTACTATTAAATAAACACTGGTCATTCTTCAAAAGTAAACGACTTACCTGTCCTCTGGCAAATTCCCTCTGTGCAAATGCAAGCTTGTGAGATGATTTATTATCTAACAGGTACCGGGGGGCAAAGATGACCATACAGGTGTCAATATATCGACCTCGGCCTTTCTTGACATCAATACCTACAAATAATAAGAACCACTTCCATGAATTCATCAGAAGACAGAAAATCCATGGTCCAACAAAAAACAATAGGCTTCACAATTACTTAGTTTCTCTGAGAAAATAATTATGTCACCCAGAGCCTCTATGAAACCTTCCAAGAATGGAATGAAATCAATAAGTACACTCAAAGTATTATTCTTCATGCCCCCTCAGGTCTTGAAAAGTCTCAGTGGTGATACCAATGCTGTTGTAATTCCTGGTTTCTCCCTAAAGGGTGCACCATCACAACAGCAACTAAGGCACGCAGGTGTTTAGCCACAGATACCTATGGTCTCCGTTGATGAAGTGGACTACTAAGATAGTTTATGTAATACACTTCTGTTTACATCTGAAACACAAAATTTCCTCCTTGAGAACTTGCTCCTTTTACATGATATTGCAGAAATTTCAGATTACTTAACTGGATCCTGCACGGCCCTGAATGCAGAGGACTCTTCTCTAGTACTTTCTTTTAGCTCGCTGCCCAAGAACCCAGCTGGGACATAAAGTTAAATATCATAGGATATACTCATTCACAAGCTGAACGATTCCAGCACCTACCATGTACTGAAAAAATAGAACAGCAAACAAAACACGTGCCAAGAAAACCAAGTCATAATCAATCAGATGGAAATCTCAAAACATTGGATTCCAAAGGAAGAAAGAAGGGAAACAGCATGGAATTATCTTAAAAACTCTGATGACAATTTTAAAAACTACAAAACTCAGTGGGATAAGTTATTCATTCATTCAGACAACAAATAGAGCAACTATATTCAAGGTACTAGGGTTACACAGTGATAGCAATGTTTACAGCTAGAAATAATTTTAAAAAATAATATTTATTGAAACTTTTTTTAAGTAGGCGCCATGTTCATGTGGAGCCCAACATGGTGCTTGAACTCACGACCCTGAGATCAAGACCTGAGCTGAGATCAAGTCGGATGCTTTAACCGGTTGACTGAGCCGCCCAGGCACCTGTTTATTGAACTCTTAATGTATGCTATGTTTCTACCAAAGGCCCTACGTTTAATTCTCATAACATGTCATGAGTCAGTATTTTCACTTTTCACTTTCTAGATGAGGAAACTAAGGCATACAGGAAGCTAGGCAACTTGGACGAGGTCAGACAGCCAGTAAGTGGCACAGCTGGGTTCAAACCCAGGCACACTGCCTCAGGAGCCCTGCTCACATTCTGATGAGACATACATAAGGACCGTAGTCAGCAGTTAACAAGTGTTAAGAACCATAAAAAAGGAAGAGATCTTAGGACAGGACAACTAGGTTCCCTGAATGTCCCAACATAACCCCAAATAGAAATATTCCAGTCTGTTAACTCCATAATTCACCCGTACTGGCTTGAAAAACCTGGTGTTGCTTTAACCTAAGGCTTCAAACTACCTAAAAGACTGAGCAAATCACAAAAACAAAGAGAGTCTGAAATTCTGTATCTAAGAAATGCTGAGTAATACTTAAACAGGGAGATATACCCTATCGTTTTTTTTTTTCTGTAACAGGCAGAAAAGCATTGTCAGAAATCTATATTGATAGCTAGCTGATCTCAACCACTACAAAGTCTGCCCACAACAAATATATTCTTTTTTTTTTCTTCTTTAAGTAGGCTTTACACCTAGCATGAAGCCCAACGCAGGCTTGAACTCAGGACTGTGAGATCAAGACCTAAGCTGAGATCAAGAGTCAGACCCTCAACAGACTGAGCCACTCAGGCACCCCAGGATATGTTTAATTTGATATTATAAAAAAAAGACTACTGTATCAATGCCCAATTTTTGGAAAAAAGCAGGCTTTTTGTTTCCTTTTTCATCTTAGATAGCCTTGGCAACCCCCCAATAAATATCTTTATCTGATAAGATAAAAATGTACAAAATCCTTCTTTTTGGAGGCACATATAAGGCTAACTGGCAAGGTCCTCCCAGGCTCTTTATCTTGGGACTTTGCTTTTAACTATTCCTGACAGGGAGCTAGCTATCTATCCAATTCTTCAAAAATATTCAAGCGAGAGATTCCACAAATTTCCATGATAATACATGCCAAGATCTCATGACGCTAGGAATTACAAAGTCCTATCCTACCCCTTCTATTCCTTTCTTTGGTGTAACAACAAAATTCATATCACAGTATTGTTCCAAAAAACATACGCAATGACTTTTAATAAGCACTCCTCGCATAAAAGTTTCTACGTGTGCTCACTGCGTATTTCTGACTGGAGACTTATGTCTCCGCAGGAACTCTGTGGTCCCTTAGTGCCAGCCGCGTCAGAAGGGCACAACTTCCATTCCTCCCTCAACCTCCCTTCTGGCAGCTTCTAGCCAACCTCTGGTATCTTTCTTTAGGAACTGTGTCAAGGGCAAGATATCCCAGTAGACAGTCAAACACAGCATGAAGCAGCCTTTGCTTATTCAAGAGAGGAGCAAACAGATGCAAAGACAAAGGACAGAAAATGATCCTCAGCCAACACACACACACACACGCACAAACACACACACACTTTAAAAAAAAAAAAGGAAAGAAAGAAGGAAGGAAGGAGAGGGAAGAGGGACGGGAAGAGGGAAGGGAAGAGGGAAGGGAAGAGGGAAGGGAGGAGGGAAGGGATGTGGGAAGGGAGGAGGGAAAGGGGAAGGGAAAGGAAGGGAAAGGAAGGGAAGGGTCCCCAGCTGGAGGATCACAGAAAGTTTATTTCTTCTACTAAAAATCTTAATACCAACCTTAAAGAAGACAGTTTCCATATCAAGGGAGAATGCATATAAATTCATGTTCCAAAAACAGAAGAAGGAAGCTGGACTTGGAAGAGACCCTTGCTAACATGCCCTCAAACAAATATACCCTTTGACCCTCCATGGGATTCAGGGTAAACAGCTTCATACCACCTTAGTTCTTCCTTCTATAAAGTGACTATATCTACACCGTCCAATTCCAGCTGCCATTGATCATGAACGGCTACTTAAATCCATTAAGTACAACGAAAGATTCAATTTCTTGGTCACACTTACCGCGTTTCTTAGCAATGTACTCTCGCGCGCGTGCTTGGTGGCCACCTGTGGCTAGCACTGCAGGGCTGGACAGTGTGAAATGGAGCACTGCCATCATTGCAGAGAGTTCAATGGGCAGCACAGTTCTAGATGGTTTTCCAACATCCAACACTCAACAGAGCTTTGAGATGTTTGGAAATTATGTACTAAAGGAAGGGTACGCTGCTAACATATTCAACCCGAGACATATTTAAATCAAGCTTAACTCTTCAGAAAATCTTTGGAGTTGAGCATTCCTGATGGCTAGGAGGCATACAGACCAGTGTTCCCCGCTTCCCTCCCCACTCTCCACCTCCGCAGGCTAAGCTACTTTACGGGCTTCTAATTACTATAACTGCTAAGTGCATTTTATTATATTTTCTGCTTCAAATGCATACACCCCAATTAGAATCCTACTTCTGACCCAGACTTGCCCTTTGCGTCTGGGCAAGTCACTTAACCTCTCTGCTTCAGTTTCAAGGTGAACAATGCTTCTTGCCCTCTGAGGGTTTGCAAGTTTTAATGAATGCGTGGGAAATGGTTGGAGGATGAAAAGCATTCTAAGTGTTCCTATTATTCCCATGAAAAACAAGGATTCAAGCCAAACTGATACTTTCCTAACACAGGTGAGTCTGAAATTAAACAGAGCCCCAGACCTCAAAAGGGCAGTGTTTACGTGGCTCCTGAGATCCCTAGGAGAATAGATCTGTGTTGATATCAATCTAGCATTCGGAGAACAGATACCTGACCCAATGCCAAACGAGAAAATCAGCACTTGCAGCCAGGCCAAAACGTATGGCCAGCTTATTCCTCCAAGCCTGAGGTCATCGGCCAATGGTTCTGATTCTCCCGCTGCTCCAAATGTAACCCACCAATGTTATAGATCAGCCCTGGGCGGTTTCCTTGCTGGATGACTTTCAAAGCTCGGACACCACTACCGCCATCGAGTGAGAAGCCCTGACACCAGCCCGGCATGCCTTCCGGATGAATCCCCCTTCCGATTCGCATCGTGCAGCTGTGGGGCAGAAAAGCAGAGATACATGTATTCATCCATAGGAAAGTCTCATCCACCTGTTCTAATCAGGGACCACTGCTACAGCTATCACCCGAAACGGAACTCTAATACTGGCTCCTCCTCACTCTCGGGCGATTCCCAAACACAGCAGGCCAACAACCAGCGGGCAACACCCTATCTTCGAGGCAGCCACGGCACCACAACGCATGAAATGTGCTGACATCTATAGCTAGACACGCTAGGAGAAGATTCAAGGATTCTATGAGCATAAAGCATAAGGAAAATGCTACGATACCTCATTCCTCTGAAAAACAAGAGTTCAAGGCAAACCGATACTTTCCTATCGCAGGTGTTTCAAGGGTTTGTGAAAATACCTTGAATGTAAGAGAAAAGCGTACACGTGGTTCTGCACACACAAAAGTACAGAAGAGGCAGCTGACGGTATGTTCTTTCTCAGGCCTGGTACTGTTACAATGGCAAAGCATTGTTACGTTGGCCAGTGTCTTGTCACGGATCCCGGAAACGTACTTCTTGAGTATGTGTTCCGGGTCTACCACTAATGGCCATGTAACCTTGGACGAGTAACTCTCTCTGAGCCTCAGTTTCCTCATCTTAAAGTAAAACAGTATTTCCTGCCCTGTCGAATCCATTGGGATGTTGACAGAATCAAAGGTGATGGTCTACGCAGAAACGCTTTGGGAACTGTGGAGTTCCCTGGATACGTCAAAGTGGGTCACAAATGTCAAGTCCTAGATCTGACACTGTCAGGATCCCCTCAGGAAAGGTGTGAGACATGGCTTGCCGATGTGCCAAGTGGCTGTATGTGTCTCCCACCATGTCTAGTACCCCGGTCAAGCCCCCCGACTCCAGGGCCAACCGAGCCTGCAGCCCTCCCTGGGAGACATGTCTGCGCCCACTGGCACCCAGCGCTCCCCGAGCCTTCCTAGGAAGGCTGCGGCACATCTCTCCTCCTCTGTGACAGCAAATGGCACTGTAGCGCCATCACCTGCGCTCATGTCTCTTTGGAGGAACGCTCCAGATTAGAAGACCCTATAAAAAGCAGAATGTAGGGGCGCCTGGGTGGCGCAGTCGGTTAAGCGTCCGACTTCAGCCAGGTCACGATCTCACGGTCCGTGAGTTCGAGCCCCGCGTCAGGCTCTGGGCTGATGGCTCAGAGCCTGGAGCCTGTTTCCGATTCTGTGTCTCCCTCTCTCTCTGCCCCTCCCCCGTTCATGCTCTGTCTCTCTCTGTCCCCCAAAAAATAAACAAACATTGAAAAAAAAATTTTTTTTAAAAAATAAATAAATAAAAAAGCAGAATGTCAAAACCAAGAACAAAAGGGAATTCATGCTCCTACCACATGCTCAAAGGCAGGTCATCTAACTCTCCCAACGGGTGCTCTTCCCGGCCTTTCAGCACGCGATGAGGGCTCTGAGATCTTGAAATGGCACTGTTTATGTCAAGGGTAAAAGCGATGGACCCTGAGCCCTTACACAAATCGACCTGGACTGGGTCAGTGGGGTGGCTGTTTTACCAAAGGGCCAGGCTGTGTCCCCCTCTGATGCCAGCTCTGCTGCCTGGGCTGAGGGCTCCGTGCAGGAGAAAACCAGGCAGAGAAGGGAAGGGAACCCGTGGGGGCTCTGTTCACTGGCAGAGTTACGAATAGAACTGCTTCAATACATGTAAAATAAAACTAGCTTTCATTACCAACCCACCAGATGGTTTATTTTCAATATCAAATGACACAGAAATTAGATCCAAAAAAATCCCATTAGGTCATGGTCCTATTCCCCTGCCAAGTCAGGACTGTTATCTACAGTATATTTCTACTTACACGGACACACTAGAGCCTTTGCTAATTTTTTCCCTCGCCTAGGAGCTTACTTCCCCTTTCCATAAATTACTGTACTCACAGGTTGGGCTGCTCTTTGTCCGCGTAGCAGAATAAGAGAGGGCTCAGGCTCCGGGCCAGCTCATGCTCTTCGAACTGGCCTGCAGTGTCTGTCTTTGCATTGTCCTGTCTGAAGATCAGCGGTAACCCTTTAGGGAGGAGGGGAAAGTTTACATCAATCCCACCCGGTCTATGCAAGACAGATGTACGTGGTAAAGGAAAAAAAATTGTCACAGGGGAAAATAGTGAAAACTGAATTTATTTTGTGGGCTCAGTTTGTTGTCTGAAAGGACAGTTTTGACCATGATGAAGCACTTATTATGGAGGCAGGAGAGTTTCAGCAGCTTAGACTGTTGAAGTCATCTATTTGCATTGGCTCTACTCGGTTAGCGGAGCAAATAAATCTGAATTCCCACGACCAGCGCCAAAGGCCCAGTTGAGCAGCCTCTGTACATACCTGTTTTGTTAATCAGCCAATATGGAGCAGAAATGAAGATCTTCAAGGATCCTTCTGCTCGACACACAATCCGGATGGTGAGGTTCAGCTGCCGCCGGTTGATGTCGTAGAGTCGCATTCTTACCATGTAGTTTTGGGTTCCCGGTGGAATGAGCAATTCTTTACAGAGTGGGAAGTTCTCCAGCGATACCCCTGAAGAAGATACAAGCTACTCTCTTCCTGGTTTCTCACTTTTGTTTGTCAAAATAGTCCAAAGCCAAACAAAATTGGGTCCTTCTTGGAAAAATCAGAACTATATATGGCACTGGCAAAAAATGTCATTAGAACGGCCATTTTCCCTGCACTGGGGCGAGAATAAATATGAAGCAAACCAGATGGCCTGGAAGGTACAGGAGAGAGTCTGAACTGCACAATCAGAAGGATGGAAATACCAAAAATCTATCAATAACAGCTATGATTATTGTGAGCATACTCCTCATCAGGCCCTGAGCTGGGCACCTCAAACACAGTAAAGGCAAGTACAGGGTAACAGAGTCAAGGATTCTCCAGCTCCACTGGCTGGCTTCCAATTCCCAGTCTGTCCTTACCAGCTGTGCAATGTGGGGAAAGCTAATCTGCCAAGTGGGGAGAATACCAGGAGGTCTGTCACAGGGTTGTTATTAAAAGTGATAATCCACGTGCAGCACGGCTGGGAAGAGAAGAGTGCTGGGTGTGCGCACAGTGGTCGGGGTGGGCGGTGGGGGACGTTGCCATTTCCCGCAGGGGTCAAGAAACATCGTGGAAGAGGTTGCCTAAGTGCAATGCGTGTGAGGTTCCGCATCTGTAAAATGGGGATAACAGCGTCTGCCTGAGACAGGGACTGTGAAATGCAATGAGGTGACACAGTGAGATCATTCATGAAACTGTACAAATATCTACGTCATTACCTTTCAATGTGTCTAAAACAACCTTAAAAAAAACATGTCCTGGGGCGCCTGGGTGGCTCAGTTAACGTATGACTCTTGGTTTCAGCTCAGATCATGAGCTCATGATTCGTGGGTTTGAGCCCCGCATCAGGCTCTGTGCTGACAGTGCAGAGCCTGCTTGGGACTCTCTGTCTCCCTCTCTGCCACTCCACTGCTCATGTGTGCACTTTCTCTCTCAAAATAAATAAACTTAAAAAAAAAAACAACCCACAAATCCTTAAGTGCTGCAAATACAATGATTCTTGACTTTGACTTCATCCACCCCTAGTGAAAATCACCAGGTGCATGAAACACCCCAGACCTCAATTTCCTCATCAGTAAACAGGACAAGTAACTAC
Source organism: Acinonyx jubatus (assembly GCF_027475565.1). Taxonomy (NCBI): domain Eukaryota; kingdom Metazoa; phylum Chordata; class Mammalia; order Carnivora; family Felidae; genus Acinonyx; species Acinonyx jubatus. Next base: position 9,018,633 of record NC_069381.1, on the reverse strand, counting down.
TGTAAGGATTACATGAGATGACGGGTATGAAAGCCCTTGACAGGACGCCCAGGGTACAGTCTATACTGAGCAAATGTTTTCTCCTTTCCTGAAAAGAGGAGAGATGTAGGATTTTGCACATTTTACAGTCAGGAAAACGTAAGGTTTGAAAAGATGAAATGACTTCCCATTGAAATCACATCAAGTAAGCAACACAAGAAAAAGGCTCTGTTGAGTGCTTCCTCTGTAAATCTTCTGGATCTGCTCAGGTTTTTTCTTTTGGTAATTTTCTAAGAAGCTTTTTTATTTCAAGTGCATAAATCCTTTGAGCTCGGTTATTGAGATAGCCTATGTGTGATCATTTTTCTAAAATGTTTACCAAATGATCACAAAAGACTCATGGACGTTTCCATAGCGTTACCACAGATGATTATCTGACTAAACCCTTACCTAATTCGATGTTCTGGGATGTGTCAGCTGTGTGCAGGGCCACCTCTTTGCCAGGTTTCAATGTCCCATTAATTGGCATTCCTTTAACATAAAAATCAAGTTCACAAGGTAACAAGTTGCAGATGACCACAGTTGGCAGGAGATATATGGTATGCCCGGGTTGTCTGAAGATCTGCTTTGCACTGTCAGAAAATATGTTTGAGGGCATATAATCTGGGTAATTCTCCTTCTTTATGGCTACGCAAAACCTACAAAGACAAAGCAGTGGAAAAACCATCAGCCTAAATAAAGAACTTGAATTTTTCTTCCTTAGTGGAGTATGAGAAAGCTTAACACTAAACCGGTTCAACAATTCAGTAGGATATTTGCAGTTTTCAATCTCAGACACATTTATACTGAGGTATATAGTTAAAAATACAGTAAGATGTGTAATTTTAAATGTTCAGTTTGGTGAGTTTTGACAAATATGTATACCTCGTTAACCACGACCCAACACCGTTATAGAATCTTTCTCTCACTGCAGAAAGTTCCCTCCTATCCCTTTCCAGGCAATATCCTCTCCTAAGAAAGAAGCAACTACTGTCTGACACTTATCACTTATATGTTGGTTGAGCCTGTTCTTGAATTGCATGTAAATGGAATGATACAGTATAGGTTACTCCCCATGTCTGGCTTTTTTTGTGTGTAAAATGAAATTTCTACAAGATGCAGCCATGCTACTATATGTATCAGAATTTTGTCCACATGCCAGTATATGAATATACCATTTTTTATTTATTCATCATTCTGTTGACAGCCGATTGGGTTGCAGCTAGCCAACTGGGTTGTACCTCCAGATCAATTTAGCAAGAATGGAAATCCTAACAACATTTTGTCTTCCAATCCATGAACTTTGTTATCTTTCCACTTAGTTAGTGGGTTTTCTTTAATATCTCTTGGCAAGGTTTTGTCACTTCTAGCATTGAAGGCTGGCACATAATTCCTTAGATTGATTCCTGGGTAATTAATGTTTTCTGGTGCTATTGTAAGCAGTGTCTTTTTAAAATTACATTTCCAATTGTTCATGGCTAGAATATAAGAATACAATTGATTCCTATATCTTAAATCTTGAAATCTTGATAACTTTATTAGGCCTCATAATCTTATGGAGTCCATAGTTCTCTACATACATGACTGTGTCATCTGCATATAACAAGTTTTAGTTCTTTTCAGATCTTTAAGCTTTTTCAATTTCTTGTTTACTTATTTGTCCCTATTACAATGGCTAGGGCTGCTACTGCAATGTCAAATGAAGTTGCTGGTTCTCAATCTCAAGGAAAAAAAGTTTAAGTATAATGGTAGCTGTAGGTTTACGACAAATGCCCTTAGGTAGACTGTAATATTCCCTTTGGTTGCTAGTTTGCTGAATATTAGCATGAATGGGTGTTGTAAGCTTTTTGTTTATTTGGCATTTAATGAGATAATCTGATAGGTTTTTCTCATTTAGTCTTTTAGGTTAATACAGTAAATTACATATATCAATTTTCAAATGTTAAAATAATCTTACATTCCTGGAATAAACTTCACTTGCTGGATTTCTATTTGGTAACAGTTAGGAATTTTTGCATCTCATATGGAAATACCAGTTTGTAGTTCCTTTTTTTTTTTTAAATAATATCTATGCCAGTTTGGGTACCAGGTATATGCTGGCCTCGTAAAATAAATGAGGACCTGTTCCCTCCTCCCCTGCTTTCTGAAAGAGTTTACCTAGAACTGGTATTATTTCTTCCTAAAATGTCTGGTAGAATTCACTAGTGGAGCCACATGGGCCTAAAGTCCTCATTATGGGAAAGCTTTTTATTAAAAATTAAATTTCCAGGGCGCCTGGATGGCGCAGTCGGTTAAGCGTCCGACTTCAGCCAGGTCACGATCTCGCGGTCCGTGAGTTCGAGCCCCACGTCGGGCTCTGGGCTGATGGTTCAGAGCCTGGAGCCTGTTTCCGATTCTGTGTCTCCCTCTCTCTCTGCCCCTCCCCCGTTCATGCTCTGTCTCTCTCTGTCCCAAAAATAAACGTTGAAAAAAAAATATATTAAAAATTAAATTTCCTTAGAACTACCCTATGACCCAGCAATTGCACTACTAGGTATTTATCCACAGGATACAGGTGTGCTGTTAAGAAGGGACACCTGTGTGTTCATAGCAGCACTATCAACAATAGCCAAAGTATGGAAAGAGCCCCAATTTCCATCGATGGATGAATGGATAAAGAAGATGTGGTATATATACACAATGGAGTATTACTCGGCAATCAAAAAGAATGAAATCTTGCCATTTGCAACTTCATGGATGGAACGAGAGGGTATTATGCTAAGTGAAATTAGTCAGAGAAAGACAAGTGTCAAATGACTACACTCATATGAGGACTTTAAGAGACAAAACAGATGAACATAAGGGAAGGGAAGCAAAAATAATATAAAAACAGGGAGGGGGACAAAACAGAAGAGACTCTTAAATATGGAGAACAAACAGAGGGTTACTGGAGGGGTTGTGAGAGGGGGGATGGGCTACATGGGTAAGGGGCATTAAGGAATCTACTCTTGAAATCACTGTTGCACTATATGTTAACTTGGATGTAAATTTAAAAAATAATAAATTATTTTAAAATTTTAAATTTCTTTATCAAATATTTGTCTATCTCTTCTTTGTGTCAGTTTTGGTAATCTTTGTTTTTAAAGAAATTTGTCATTCAAGGGTGGAATTTATCTGTACAAAACTGTTCACAGAATCTCCTTTTAATGTCTACAGGATCTATAATAATGTCTCCTCTTTTCATTCTTTATATGGTAATTCGTGTTTTCTTTCTTTTCTCCTTGATCAGTCTTATAAGACATTTACCAAATTCAGTAATCTTTTCAAAAAGCCACTTTGACATTGTTGATTTTCTCTATTGTTTGTTTTCTATTTTTTTGAATTCCACACATTTTTATCATGTCCTTTTCTATTTATTTCTAATTTATTTTGGTTTCTACCTTAAGGTAGAGGCTTACATCAACTTTACATCTTCCTTATTTTCTAATAAGAGCATTAAAAGCTACATATTTCTCAAAACAAAACAACTATACATTTTTCTCTAGAACTGCTTTTGCTGCCTCCCCCACATTTTAATGTCTAATTTTTATTATTGTTCAGTTCAGAATATTTTTAATATCCTTTGTGATTTCTTTCTTGACCCCTGGGTTATCTAGAAATGTACTGTTTAATTTTCCAAATATTTAGGGATTTTAGAGGCATCTTATTGTTACTGATTCTCACTTTAATTCTATTGTGATCATGAGATATACTATGTATGGTTTCAGTTCTTTTTGTTGTTTTTTTTTTTTTTTTTTTAGCATTTATTCATTTTTGAAAGGCAGAGAGAAACAGAGTGTGAATGGGGGAGGGGCAGAGAGAGAGGGAGACACACAACCCGAAGCAGGCTCCAGGCTCCGAGCTATCAGCACAGAGCCCGACGTGGGGCTCGACCTCACGGACCGAGAGATCGTGACCTGAGCCAAAGTCGGCCGCTTAGCCAACTCAGTCACCCAGGCGTCCCTCAATTCTTTTAATATTTATTGATCTTTGTTTTATGGCCCAGTAGATGGTCTCTCTTGAGGACTATTCCACACATAGTTGATGTGAATGTACAATCTGGAGTTGTTGGTAAAAAGTGTTTTATAAATGTCAATTTTGACAAGCTGATTGACAGCACCGTTCAAATCCTTTTGTATCTTTATTGTTTTTATTTTGCAAATTATTGACAGAGAAGTGTGAAAACAGTCCGTTATGGCTATGCATTTACCTATTTCTTCCTTGTCAGTCTGTTAACAATGGCCACTCTGGGTAAAGGGCATACTGAAATTCTTTACACTCTTCTTGCACCTCTTAAGTTTACACTAAATGAATGCCTAACTTCCCTACAGAGAAACCTAAGCTGATAGCCTCTAGTCCAGGTAAGTTTAAAGTCTAAGTTCAGAAGGATCTAACAATACCAATGTTGTATTTCCTCCAACACCGAATCTGGAAACGTATTCCTTATTCTCTTTGAAAGGGGCAAACGGGAGTCTAAATGATTAGATAATTTTGTCAAGGTCCCCAAGGAAAGTCAGTGCTAGGTACACGAGCCTTCCTCCAAATTCCTCTGAAATCCATCATATGAAAACTTCTAACCCGAGGATTTTGCTTCTCAATTTAGGAATGGGAACGAGTATTATTTTTTTCTTCCCTCTCTACATGTCCTCTCTTTATACTGATGCACACAGACCAGTGTCTGATCCTACATGTGTGTTTTGGTGGTTTCTCCCATAAATATTAGATGATAAGCAACAGTCCCACCTCCAGCAAAGATTAACCCTTGAGTCCTTATAAACTCTAACACCAGGACTTAAGGAATAAGAACTTTATGATTTTAGGGGTGCCTGGGTGGCTCGGTCGGTTGAGTGTCTGATTCTTGATTTGAGCTTGGGTTGTGATCTTGGGGTTTGTGGGTTCAAGCCCGGCATCGGGCTCTGCGCTAACAGTGCAGAGCCTGCTTGGGATTCTCTCTCTCCCCCTCTCTCTCTCTCTGCCCCTATCCTGCTTGTTCATTCGCTCAAAAAATAAACTAAAAAAAAAAAAAAAAAAAAAAAGAACTTTAGGATTTTATTTTATTTTATTAATTTTTTTTTTTTAACGTTTATTTATTTTTGAGACAGAGAGAGACAGAGCATGAACGGAGAAGGGTCAGAGAGAGAGAGGGAGACACAGAATCTGAAACAGGCTCCAGGCTCTGAGCTGTCAGCACAGAGCCTGACGCGGGGCTTGAACTCACGGACCGCGAGAGCATGACCTGAGCCGAAGTCGGACGCCCAACCGACGCCCAACCCAGGCGCCCCAGAACTTTAGGATTTTAAATAAGCACAACTGAATCACTAAGGGTCCTCAGAGAGAGAATGAATTTTTTTTAAAAAAGCAAAATTGACATGCCATCCCAGTACTGTGCGTACCTGAAGAACCGGCTTTTGTCCAAGTCCATAGAGTGGCACTCTCGTTTGCTGCTGCTAACCTCTGCAGTCTTCACTACATTGGTCCAGTGGATAGGAGCCTTACAGAAAAATACGCCCAATCCCTTGGGCCGGGCCTGTAGCCGCCAAGAAGTGAGATGTAAAGGCACAGCAAACGAATCCCCTGGCATGATGGCAGGCAGCACCACAGGCTCTGGCACAGAAAACAAGGGTCAGCATCTTCGGGGAATGGTCTCCCACCCAAAAGTTTGACTCTCTCAGGATAAAAGGGGGACAGACTATGTCAAAACTCACTGTCGGGAGCTGACGGGCTATCCAGTCTTAGTTCCATTGGTGTCTCAAGCCTGTTCTTCACAATGAGGGCAGACCGGACGGTGATGACTTTCCGAGCACTGCCTTCCATCGTCACGGCGAAGACCACCCGGACAGGCGGGAGCGAAGAGAACTGTGAGTAAGACAGGAATAAAAGCACCACAGCTGTGCTCGTGAAAAAGCACACAAAATACAGCAATACCAACTAGGATGCCTAAGTCAAAAGCATCTTATTACTCTAACCCTTCAGTGAAATTAGTCATTCAACCCTAAAACCACTCATCTTTAATAGGCATGAATATCCTATAGATAGACCCCATGAATGTAGCCAATCTTAAACATTTCTAGAAAAAGACAGATACTCTACTCAGACGTGGTGTCACAAAGTGTATCACAAAGAAAAATCAGTCCGAGGCCTCTAGACACATTATAAAGACACTAAGACCCATAATAACCTATTAAATCTTCCAAGCTTCCTGCAATTTGATAAGAAACTGTCTGCTGGAAATCACCCTAATGCCCTTGGGTTCTTATACCTCAGCCCTTATATGGGAACTGTGAACGACACTTGTTTTCAACTCTACTGGAGGGGACTAAAGATCATCCAAAGCAACCAAACGTTCAGAAACACTGAGGTAAGACTTTGAAAAACATGAGATGATTTACCTTCTGTGGTATTTTTCTCTCAGATTAACATTAAAGTGAGAAACACTCCTTCAACACTAACAATGGGCTGGATACTACCCAATACACACAGAAAAACAGAAGGAAGTCTTCTGAGATTAGAGCCTGTCTCTGTAAAATCCACAGAGTGTAGGAGAAAGAGTTGTCTGCATTGGTATGCCTTTCACAGGAACAATAATTACTTTTTCCCCCTAAATGTCATGAAAATTACTCTCTAGGCCCATATACAATTTGTTGACATGCCTGTAGAAGAAGCAACATTTGTATTTCAAAGAGCTTTAAAATCAAACTTCTCTCTCTTCACAACTTTTTCAGCTCTGTCCAATAATCACTCTTTCATAAACGGGACACCGAGGTTCCGAAACTCAACAGAGCGGAGGGAAGTCATTTATTTTTGGTCTTGGGTTGCAGCCACTACTTTCTTTTTCCATGTGTTCATTCACACATCCAACACACGTTTTGTTTTACTATCAAGTGCCGTGTTTTTTCTTTTTTTAAAGTATAAAACCCCACATCAGGTACACCAAAGAGGAGGTTTCTGCAACTACCATTCTTTGAATGAGTGCCCAGACATTACTGACAGTGCTTCTTTTTTTTTCTCAATGGAGAAACAAATGACACTACATCCAAGCTTTTCATATTGCCAACTTTTTTATTAAAACAAACAATATGTGGAAACCAAACTAATGAACAACAAAATGAAGAGCTCCTCCATGTTTTGAACCAAGACTTCCAGGAAGGCCCAATGAAAAGACAAACTATCAGTTTCTGGAGGGTTTTCAGAGGGACAGAATCCCAGCCAAAATCATCACCAAAGCCTCCGCTGACCCAGCCTGGCAAAGCCCCGAAAGGGCCAAGGCCCAAGAATAATAGTTTTAAACCTTGACACTGCTGCTTCTTAAACATACCTGAAATCTCACATTTCAAAACCTACTACCGTCAGAAGAAAGTAAAAGCACAAATATGAAAAGAGTTTTTTAATGTCATCTTCTGGTGACGTTTCAAGAGCCAAATGGGGAAAAAAAAAAATCTTACTATTTTTCATTCTTATTTACTTTTATGACCTTGCAACTAAAACCTAGGAAATGCATACAGCCACAGAGGGTTAATTTATATTTTAACTTAGAGAAGGGGACCTTGAACCACAACATGGGTGTTTTCTCCTCCTCCCCTGTTAACGCTAGGTCTAACATACCAAGTTAGTTCAAACGCTTTCTTGCAGGTTCTTATAAAAGGAAGGTAATTGTTAACAGAAAAGGACAAAGGTCAGTTTCAATCACACATAGGTCATGAAGTCCTGGGATCATCAGGACATCTATGTATGGTTGAAACGCAGTGTATACAGTCAATAAACGCAGTGACACAGGAAAACCATACTCACATAAACCTGGGGATGAATAATATTCGTTCTGCTGCCTGGGCTGCCAATCTAAGAAAAGATTCCAAAAGTCAGAGAGCCAGCGCAGACCTCAAATGACAGGCATCGTTAAATTCAATGACAATGTAATGTGCTTGAAAGGGTGGGATTTCTAAATAGTCTCAGTAAAGTGTGGTCCATCGTGAAGAGAAAACATCTTAGAGGATATGGAAAAGGCAATATTCATTTTACAACCATTCCATGTACACGGAATTTCTCCAGGACACATCAATACAACAGAAAGGTATCTGTGGGGCGGGGGGGGGGGGGGGGGGGGGGGGAAATGATTCCTTTCCTTACTAGATGGAAATTTAGGCGGGAACGTAATCTGGAAAGAAGGCTTCCTCTTCTAAGAAACTCGGGGCACAAGAGCAGAAGTGGAGCGAGAACAGTGTTCTTGGAGGGAGGGTATTTTTCATGAATAAGGGAGCATGGGGAAAGCTGTGAGGCCTTTGCACTTTCTTCTTCATCACTGGCTACCCCGAAACAAATGCAGTTATCCTCCGAAGTACGACCGGGTCCTGGCGGGAGCCCCTGAGGCGGCCACGCCAGCTGCAACGCCAGCCTCTACCTGCGTGTCCCAGACAGGGAGGTCGCCTGTGTCACCGCCCAGGCTGGCCCTGCAACCCCGAAAGACTGCAGGCTGGGGTCACGTCAGGGCAAGCGTGTGTGAGAGGATGTGTGATCAGAAAATAAGTAACGACGGTGGACATCCGTCCTTATGCCAGAAGGGAGGAGAGTGGAGACACAGAACTAGAAGGACCAAGGAACAGCACTACGGAAATGTAAAGAAGGCCGTATATAAAGGAAGCAGAACAGTACGTGCAAGTCGAGCCAGTACACACGCGTCTGGCAGATTAGTACACTGCCAGTCGGGCTAAGTGAGTACGAAATGGGTCTGCACAGGTGAGGTAATATATGTTACCGCCGATTTTGGATCTCATTTCTCTGCTGAAATTGACCACTGGCGGCTTATCTACATATTGACCAGGACCGCCTACGACTGACCCAAAATATACTTAGGTCTTCCTGCTAGAGCTAGGGGAAACGAGGAACAAGATTTCACTAGAGCAGAGTGACAGGCTTAACCTGTCTGACTGACTTTCAGGGCATGTGGCCGGGGCACCGCGGTGCCACTAAATACCCATTCTAGAGCCACACACCGTAGAGGAAGAGGAATTCTTATCCGGTGCTGCATAGCGGAAAAATGTCCCGACTTTGTCCACAGACACTGGGCTCACTTGCTCCCAGCCGTTCACTCTCACTTGCAGCTGATGAATCCGGAGGTCGTGGGTGTGTCTACCAAGGAGAACACGGGAAAGCATGTTAAGCACAATCGGAAAAAGGGTAAGAAAGCGGAAGCAAAGAGTCAAATCTGATTTACCGTATAAAGACCTAAAAACCCAGTTGGCCAAGCCTTTTTGAGGATTACCTAATGCGAGAAAAATCAGGAGAATATTTTTAAGTGGGTGTTACACTTAAAACAAAAGTGCAAGATCCGTAAAGCTTGAGCACGAGCGCGTTTACCCTCCCTTTGTACAAACTTTGCAAGTCCTGTGCACAAGCCCAGCTTCTTCCCCCACCAGCCCCACCCCAAGCTCGATAAAATGACGTCAGGTATAACCATTGCAGCGGGGCGGTAAAGCTGTTGCACCAGCAATGTCGTCACATAACCGTACTCTCGGAAATGCGTAAGATGGCATTTCTTCTTGGCTCCCTACTTCTCTTGGAACCACATTCAGTTGTTTGGCTTCGGTCCTACAAGACTACAGACAGGTTATGAGAGACGGAGCCCTCCGAGCGTTAGGGCTGAAGTCCTCGGCTGAAACTAGAGCAGAGAAGGCAGGGGGCAGAACAGGAGGAACGGGAGGAAATTGCACATTTAATTCTATTTTAGATTTTGCCTAATTCAAGCCAGAAGCCTGAAATGGGGAAGTGGACTTGGGGCTGACAGGAAAGGGGGAGGGAGGCAGGGAGTGGGGGTACCGTGCGCCAAAGAGCTGGAAAAGCCAGAGAAGGCATTTATTTTGATGAATTCAAGCAGAACAGTGGGACTTGAAAAGCATTACTGGACGGGTATACTAAAACGGAAATGACAAAGAGGTCTAACCCCTTCTGTCACAACGGAGGCTGTGCTGATTAAGAAATGCAGCCAGCACTTCTACAATTGGCTTCTCCAGGAACTTTGTGGAACAGGAAAATGCTCCCCACTCATCCCTGGAAATTCTACCGTGGCTTCCAGGTACATGTGCCCAGCACGGTGATTTTCTAAGCTCCGTTTTTCCTGTGTAATCACCGAGGGGGCCCACAAGTTCAGAAGGCCTGCCACGAGGGAATGATGTGTGCTGGTACAAGTGACACATGAGGAAGAACTGTCTGACTCGGGGGCAGGTTTGCACGCAAAGACTTAAAGCACACGGAAGCAGAAGACCACGGAAGGCTGAAGCCGAGCTCTTAAGTTTCAGCCCTGCTTGAAAACGGGTATGAGGCTCAAATGCTAAAATCTTAACCTATTCGCTATCCACCCGATAGCCCTTCCACTTGAACATGTTTGCAAATAAAAGGACATTTTATGACCTCTCAGTAACCAGACAGAACCTCTTTCACATTTATCCCGGTCCTCTGGCTGGCTGTTTCAAGAGTGCACTGGCCAGCAGTCTCCCCAGATGAGTCATTCTTATCCTCCTTAGAATCAGAAGTCCTTATCATTATTGGCCCTGCTTCCTGAAACCACTTGCTTGCTAAGAGTGCTATGTGGCACGTGCATCTCTTAAAACTAAAACCGACGTGCTCAGATAACCTTTTAAGAATAGCATGTCATGCCAGTTGTGGAAAGAGTAAGTCACAGGGAGACAAGCACAGCACAGGGAATATAGTCGGTGGCCCTGTAAAAGCGCTGCGTGGTGACAGATGGCAGTCGCACCTGTGGCGAGCACAGCCTAACGGAGAGCTGTCCAATCACCACGGTGTACAGCCGAAAACTACTGTCACACTGTGTCAACCATACCTCAATTACAAAAAATAACAACACACAACAAAATCAGGTCACCACTGTGCCATAAAAACCAGGCTAGGACACAATGAACTTGACAGCTGCTCTCCATCTTTCGGCCAAATTATGGGAAACACACTGGTTATCAGCTCATGTGTCAAATAAAGGGATAATTAATGGAAACGAAATGTATTTCCAAGACAGTGAAAGGAAACACTGATTTTCAAAATACCTTTTAAAAATAAAACATTAGGGGCACCTGGGTGGCTCAGTCGCTTAAGTGTCCGACTCTTGACTTTGGCTCAGAGCATGATCTCACAGTTCGTGAGTTTGAGCCCCACGGTGGGCTCTGTGCTGACAGCTGGCAGCCTGCTTGGGATTCTCTGTCTCCCTCTCTCTCTGCCGTTACCCCACTCTCGCACACACGCACATGCTCTCTCTCTCTCTCTCAAAATAAATATTTTAAAACATCATCATAATAAAAAGATAAAACATTAAAATCATTAATAAAGGCAAGTGAAAACGTAAAACACTAGAGACTATCTTTTATAATATACAGATATATACAGTCTATTTGGTGGGGAGGAAGAGAACACACAACGCTTTACCTGTGTCTTAGCTTTCCTCTTGCCTCAAATTCAAAGGGCATCTCTTCACCCGTGAGGACTTCCCGCCATTCGCTGACATTGTGAGCATCATCAAGAAACGTTCCATTCCCTTCTGGAACGAGCCCTGGACTCCCACTGTGGGACAGTGCAGCCCTGGAACCAAAGCAGACAACGCCAGCTTGTCCCTCTTTCTCTCTCGACTCCCTCTCACCAGAGCTTGGTGCTGGGGGCAGAAACCCTCCGGGCACTCAATCTACATAAGAAGGCCATACAGCCTGGCTACCAGGATAACCTAAAAGGTCAGTAACTACAGTTATCTTTGTGACCATCACGGCTTCTGTGAAGCTTTAGAAACAGCTGAAAGCTATCACTGCACAGCCACTTACCTCCAGCAACAGAGCCCAGTACACAGGGAGATGTGTAAACTCAGTCATGAGTTTTAAAGGGAGTTTTTAAGTGACTATCTGGAATGGAACAGACCTAAACTGCTTTTAAAAAACAAACATCTCCTCTGAAGCATTATCATACTTAGTGGAGGCAGCAGAAACGTGGCTTCGAGTCAGCAGATTCTGTTACTTATTTCACGCACCTCATTCGCTAAATTGGAAAGATCAGCGTATATTTGGAGGGTGGAGCCAAGGTCTACACAGGCAGAAAGCTGGTAGAGAACACTGTCACTCCGCCCAGGTAACCTCTTTGTTCTCCAAACTCCACCCACTTCCATCTGGGGTGAATTGCTTTAAGTCTGGAAAAGAATTCTTGGTGGGAGTTTAATATGGGGGGTGTTTTCAGAGCCATCTTGGAAGAAAAATGCAGGCTGTTTGGTTTAATAACCACATACAGCTTCTTTTCAAAGGGGGTGGGGGTGGAGACTGAGAAAAGATGGGGTGACTTCTCCCTCCCACCTTCATACTCACATCCCTAACCTGCTGGACTTTTACCTTAAACGTAATGGGCATCAGGGCCGGGATCGTAATCTGGGTATTTCAGACTCAGGACCTACTTCTCTGGCCACAGATTCCACCTCCCTCACAAAATCCCAGCAAGACAGCAAGTTACTGACTCAAATACAATCCCAAGGGCTTCAAGAAGGAGCCCACCTTGCTCTGCTGGGCCGGCACACAGGAGCAGGTGTTCCTTACCTGGTGGGTGTGGTGGTCAGGGTGGCAAACCACAAAGTACAGCCTGTGTGATTCCTCAGAGCAAAAGGGATAAAGGGCTGCCGGCGCTTGGGGGTTTTCACCTCTGCTGTGGGCAAACGGAAGGAGGCCGTTAGCATACCCCTCCATCTGCGCAGCAGAGACCCCCGCCCCACAGCTGCACACAGGGCCCCTAACTGTCTCTTGTGCAAAGGGGCCGACGGCGGCTGCGGCAACAGACGCAGAGCCACCACAGGTGTGTCGACAGGACTCTCAGGGTCTCCACGTCCTCTGCTGCCTGCTACGTGGCAACCGTCCCCCTACGACTGGCTGTGACGAGGGACTGCTCCCAGCCCCCAGGCCTCCCACAACTCTTGTGGGCCTGCATTCAGGAGAAGGTGCCCGGCCCTACCCAGACGATAGCAAGACACAGCACACATCCTTGTTCAAACGTTGTCCAAAACGCCTGCGCTTTAACAAAGACGCCCTTCCTAGAACAGCTACACTTCAGTCATATTATGCACATTATAGCAAAATTAAAACATTCTTTTCTATTCTCTCAAATTCATATTTTCCCCCCTCCCTCCCTGGAAGATCAGAAAGCTACTATCCCAAAACTTTTTACATGAGATTTTTAGTTGTTGTTGTTGTTGTTGTTTTTTAAACGTAAGATGTAGAGCACCATCTGCCGTGGGCACTACGGGGACTACAAAAGGAGCACAAAATATGATTTCTTTTCACAGAACAGCTTCCTGTCAAGGACACTGGAAAGAAATGGTGATCAATCACAAAACCGTAAGTAACCAAATCCCAGAGCCCTGACTAGAAACACTGGAAGGAAACAGAGAAGTGGGAGACCGTGCAGCCAGGAGTGGCTGCCCAGCGCCCAGCGTGCCTGGAGGCCCTTTTGCGGCACCGCTGCCCTGTCGTGCAGTCTGGCCTGGACCGGCGGGTCGGGAGGACGGGCACGGCTCTGCTCACCCAGGGCCCACGTCTCCTCTGCCGGTGGCCCTGGGAAAGTGGGAGGGGGCGGCAGGAACCGCAGAGGCAGGGGCCCCGTGCTCACACTGCCCATGCGGCCAGCTTTAAAGCAGAGAAACAGCCCAAGAAGGACCCGGACCCAAATGGTCTGCAGCTGCGGAAAATGACATCTAGGAGTGACTGCAACTGCCCACGGACAACACAAGAGCAAAATTAGATTCATCTTCCAGGACCACATGCTTCCGGCCAGCAAAACAAGAAGGAAACCTGCACTGGGCCGTGCCTTCTCCCACTGCTTGGCTAAGGCCTGGGCTGGGATCGTGGAAGTCAAGAATTGCTGCTGCCTTTTAAAAAATAATTGCTTGCTTTTCTTCCCCTTTGTGCCTTCTAAAGTTTTCAGAAGTTAGTTACTAGAAACGCTGCCAAAAAAAAAAAAAAAAAAAAGCAATTACAAGCTAAGGCAAGTTCTATTTCTGAAAGGACACTGGCTCAGGGGAGTGAGTCTAAAACGGTTGGTCCGATGAAGAGTGGTCTGCAAGGCGTCCCCACAATTCTGTAGTTAGTCTTTAGAGATGCCCCACCTACTTGCAGTGATCATCTCCTAGAATATCTCCTAGATGACCACCCAGAATATACCCATTTCTCGTGCTCTCATACCAATGGCCTCACTTAATTCACAAGGTTGGCTTTAAAAAAAAAAAAAAAAAAAAAAGTTCATCTAGGACAAAATTAAGGAACAGCCATGAGGCTAGTGACCAGGGCAGAGGGGGGGGGTAAAGATTTAAGAGCTGTCTGCAGGGGCACACAGACCTTACTGTGGCACCTTGAGAGGCCCCAGGCGTGCAGGGAGACGGCTGCTTTATGACAGCAGATAAAGGACCCAGGAGGAAAAGAAGCCAGATGTGCCTTCAGAGCCTACTGTGAGCCAGACTGTAAGTTTCCATTTGCAAATTAGATTAAAAAAGAACAGCTGGCAAATGGCTTTGATCACACTGTCACACAGAAAGAAGTGCTAGGACTCCACATCCAGATAGTCGCAAGCGCACCGCTCTGGAATGAAACAGCCTGGGGAGGCGCACCGCTTAGGGCCCCAAGCTTCTTGCATGGATTACACACAAAAGCACAGGCTTCAGCAGCCCGCTTCTCTGAGAATAAAAATACACGGAGTGCTCACAAATCCAAACCCAACAGCAGGGGACAATCTGACATCTCCTGCACTACAGCCCAAATCAGCTGTGAACCTGCCGTTGGCACGACACAAGAGAACAAAACTCCCAAGTCCACCCAAGAGAGAATAGCATATTCCCTTGTGGCCCCAGAAAATCTGCCTCTAGTCTAGTGACCAGACCTGGTTTCTTCACAGGCCAAGAGAACCCGAAGCTCCTCACGTCCAACTTGGGCTTCGTGTGGCTGAGGAAAGTTCTAGCCTGCTAGACTTGTTTCACAGAGCAATGTGGCCCTTATAAACGTGCTTTATAAGCATCCAGTCTATCAGAAAGGACCTGGCTTGTAAATCAGAAGAAACAGATTAAAGTCCCAGGTCTGCTCCTAGCTAGTCGTGTGGATAAAGGCAAATTTCTCAGGCTCTCTCAGCCTCCATGTCCTCATCAGCTACGGGGAATAAGGTTTTGCTTAGCCTGAGAGATTAAATAACAGAGGTAGAAAGGCTTAGAGTATAAATCCATCAATAAGTGAAGATTCAATCGCAGGTTTCCTTTGTGAATCCTCTCCCTAAACATCCATCTGCACAAAACCCTGGCAGAAAAAAACCCACTGTACTGCCCCTGTGTATGAATATTCCTGATCTGAACAGAGGAAGCTCTAATGGTCTTTTTTACAAAATACATCACGACCCGGCAGGATCTGGGGTCAGCCAAGTACATACATAAACCATAAACTGCCCTCCTTCAAACTAGTGAAGAAGTGAACATCGTGGGATTCCAAATCCTTGAGGTTTATGGTCTCCTCTATCATATTTACTCATTAGTCAAATTCTCAAGAAAGCTTAAATAAAGGGTCAGAAGACAAAAATAAAGAACATTTTATTTTCTGTCTCTGAAGCACTCAATTTATAGCTAAAGAAATCACAGTTTGTTTCTAAGCAAATATTTACCGGGAAATTTTTTCTTAGCTCAATTCCTGATCAGGATAGCTCCTATTCCCCAGACCCCCTGGCATTGCCCTAAGAATAAACATTCACTGACAGGCGCCTGCATGGCTCAGTCGGCTAGGGATCCGACTTTGGCTCAGGTCAGGCTCTCGGGGTTCGTGGGTTCAAGCCCCGCGTCGGGCTCTGTGCTGCTGGCTGGGAGCCTGGAGCCTGCTTCGGATCCCGTGTCTCCCTCTCTGTGCCCCTCCCCCACTCACGCTCTGTCTCTTCTCTCAAAAGTAAATAAAACATTTATAAAATTGTAAAAAAAGAATAAATGTTTGCTGGGTATTCTATAAACAAAGCGCTGCCTGATGGAGGACGGCTTTCCTCCATTTACTTGCTTTTCGAAGTAAGAAATCACCTCTGGCGCTGGGTATTTCCGCACCAGCGCAGCGGACACCGCGGAGCTGAGGGCTGGGGCAGATGGACAACGCAGCGCTAAGAGTCAGCACCGCACCTGCTTCTGATAGGTCACCGTACTCATCAGTGGGAAGCGCTCTTCCCTGCTACTAAAGCACAACATTCCCAACTGGGGATATCCCACTCGGCTCCCATTCACAGGAAATTGATGTACAAGGCAGTTCTTCAAACAGGAAAAGAAAGCAAGCCCTCGCTTGGCTATACTGTACCTCTAGCATAGATCTGGTGCTCTAGGTTAGTCAGACTGGCTGTACTCCTAGTTCTAAGGTAGACAAGGGGGAGGCCTGGTAGACAGGAGAGACAAAGTTAGAGGGTAAGAATAAATACAGTGAATAAGAAGACTCACCTCCAAAACGTTAGCACAGAGAGAGCATGTGACAAAAATCGCAAGCATCATGCAGTTACAGGATCATTCCCTTCAGTGACCGCTAACAGCTAAAAGAGCACTTGACAAAGTGAGCACGACATTTTTATGCTGGCTTTTACTGTGGACGATGTGTCACAGGAGCACGCCCCTCTTTTTTCTCAACTGGGGAAAGAAAACGTAGTCCACATTCTCTTTAAACAGAATGAAAAGCCTTTTGAGGATTTTTCACTTAAAGCGTGCATGCTCTTACACGGCATGGAAAAGTCCCCGAGACCAGTCAGGACAGACTTGGGTGCTCCAGTCCACTTTGCAAAGGCAGTAGCAGCAGGAGGCTAATCCCCCACGGGTCTCAAAATTTCAAGGGAAAGAGTCCCTCTGTGTTCCGAGTTTAAAGAGTCTCTGCCAAGGAGCTATCTCGTGATATTACTTACATTAGAAATTAAGCACGGGAGCTTTTAGAATACTCACATTTGATATTTCCATAAAGTGTCCTTTGAATACAAAACTCATAAACTCATGCCACCCACGTCTACCTGCAGGAATCTCAGCCCTTACTGAACAAAGCCAACAATGATGTCAAAAATGAGGCCACTATTTTCTTTCCCCTGCTAAAGAGACAGTGAGAAACCAGCAGCTCCGTTAGGTGGAATTTCATATTAAGAATCTCTCTTTCAAGGGCTTGTTTTGAAGCCCGCCCAAAGAAAATGCACAAATTTGGGGGGACTGTGACTAAATGTTCGTGAGCAGGACCTGAGAGATGCGATCGGTTCAAGAAGGTTCAAGTCTACTGACTTTCAAAACAAACGCCCCATATTAATTGAGTAGACCTGCTGAAGGAATACAATCCCATCCGCCATAGGTGGTGCTACCCAGGAACCTCCAATAGGAAAGAGGTTTGGAAATGTAGGTATATTTTCTTATGTCTAAATAAAAAGATATGCCTTTGTAAGCCTAAGTAACCATAAAGATCTGTAAGTAAATAAAAATCCAGCTTTAATTTAGCACCGGCATTTAACACAGATAAGGCAGCTTATTAACTATAAAAAAAGAGGAGAAAGTGTTTTTTAAAAAGGTGGGAGGGTGGGGACAATAGGAAGTCCTTCATCAGAATCCTGAAGATCAGGTCTTCCCTGTGTTTACACGGGGTCGGGATTCAAGATCCCCTTGTATGAGTAACAACTTCAGAAACACTCTCTAGGACATACTACCTATTACAAAGATTACTTAGAGTCTTCTGGGGAGACTGTTACATTCTTTGGACATGCAAATTGGGAAGGTTCGAGGAGGAGCCAGAATTGAGGCTGAGGCTATCTGAAAAGCCCTGGCTCCTAAGCAATGACCTTGAGACTCAGAAGCAACAGCCTGGGAATACAGAGAGCAAGCATGGCTAACATTTCCCTGTCCCTCCTTCTAGAAGTACAAGGGAGACAGAAAATCCACTTATACACCCTGAGGAGAGACGAACCAGTTCAAATACTTCATAAACTAAGAAAATCCATCTTCCCGTGACATGTTTGCAGACCAGATGGAATATTTAAGCATTCATGAGCTATGTGAAGCCCAGCCAGGACTCCCCAAAGAAACCACACTGAAAGAGTTGGGGCTGAGTTGAATTTGGAGGACAATGGCTTGTGGAACAACTAAGGACCACGCGGTTGGCCGTCACAATCTCCCCAGCTCTAAGGAAATCAGAGCTTCATGGTGAGGCATTAAATTTAAGGAAAGAAAATATCGTTAACAGAGAACAAACGGACTCCTCTCTTCAAAAGGCTGGGTATTCAATTCTTTTCTTCCTTATGAACAATACAGAGCCCTCCTTTTAACAATTTCTTCCATATGGGATCCTGCCTGCCCTCCCTTCAAGAATATGCCCAAACTCTGTACCTCTAGATTCACAAAACTATAAAGTTAGTTTTTAAAATCCAGTCCAAAAGTCCCAATCAACTGGAAAGTTTTGCCAAGTGAAACACACTCACTAACGGCTGACCTTGATGCATTTTCAGGCACGCCAGCTCATATGCAATGTTACCAGAATTTAGAAAATTGTGTATCACAGACCTTTGCTTTCCCACAAAGGTGGAGGAATTAAAGCCCATATCAGAAGTTCAATATGTTGTGCCAGAAAAATGTCTCCTGCAGAGATTAAAACAGAACTAAAGAAGACAGTCAGAATTTCCTGTAGGTTTTTCCATAGAAAATGACAATTCTATTTGGATTTCTCAATAAAACATGGCTGCATTGGTCAACAGTGATTTATTCAGACACAGGAAGAGAAATATCTTACTTTGTCCAAAGCATGGAGGGTCCACTGAAGAGCCCATCCAGTCTTCTGATGTGGTTGAGTCTATTTCCTTGTCCTGTTTACAGTAATCTGCCATCCACGATTCCTTGGTACTTACATACTGGTCTAGAAAGAATTCCCCAAAGATATTAAGTACGGAAATAGAAAAGATCGAGGCTTCAAGTCAAATAATTTCTATTCAGTAAAGCAAGCTTTTGTTGAGCATCCTACTGCATGCTAGGCACTAGGCTAGGTTTTCAGAAAGTCTGTCCCCTGGAGAACATGCTGCACTGGAAGAAATCAATGTTAACCAAACAACCATCACCACAAAGCCGCAATGTGGAAGGAGCTAAAACGAAGTCATAAATAAAATTCTATGGGAGCACGGAACAGGGAAGGCTCATTCTGCTTTGGCAAAAGTGGGACAGTACACGCCAAGGTCCATGGGAATCTTCAGAGGTGTGGGGACCTTTGCGCTGGGTCTTGAAGAATGAGCAGAGGTTAGAGTCTACCAGTGGGATTAGGGGTGCAGGAACGTGCCAGGCCAAGAGAAGTCCAAATGCAAAGATTTTAAGACACGAAAGTACACAGCCCTTTTAGGGAACACTGGTAACTTTGGTGTGACTGTGGCACACCAAACATATTGGCGAAGGGAGATAGCAAAGAAGGCTAGAAAAGGGAATTAGTTTGGAAGAGCGTGGTATGTCATGCTAAGGGATGGGGTTTCGAGACATAAAAAACCAGTGAGGAGGCTGCTCAAAACCACCAAACTCGGGAGGCTGAAATCCAGCTGACAATTCTCCAGGAGAAATGTCTTACTGTTTTTAGAGAAATGTGACAGGAAGGGCAGGTTGACAAAATAATTACGATGCACCACCCCTGGATAAAGACCTTTTCTACTAACTAAGGTATGATACTTTTTAGAACAAGAGTTATTGGTTTCTGGCTTTCTGGTTTTCAGTTCCAATAGTTGGCTATATAGAAGATTTATTTTAACACTAAGAAGTCACAGTAATATTTCTGGGTTTCAGCATGGTATTAGGAACAAGGAATCGGAGGTTTAAAAAAAAAAAAAAAAGCTTTACCACAGACAAGAATGCCTTTTGGAAGACATTTTTAAAATTTTATTTGTTTTTTATTTATTTAAGAGAGAGAGAGAGAGAGAGAGAGAGAGAGAGAGAGAGAGTGTGTGTGTGTGTGTGAGCAGGGGAGGGGCAGAGAGAGGGAGAAAGAGAGAATCTCAAGCAGGCTCTGCACTGTCAGCACAGCACCCATTGCGGGGCTTAAACCCACAGACTGTGGGACCATGACCTGAACCAAACCAAGAGTCAGACATGTAGCCAACTGAGCCACCCAAGCACCCTTTGAAGACATTTTTAAGTAGACAATGGCTCATCAGAAATATCAATAAAATTCTTTTGTTCGAGGTAAGCTCTTGTTTATCGTAGCTTTCCAAAACACTACCCTAAACTTCACCTAAACTTCCAGGTGAACATATTATATAAGAAATAACATCAGATCAAAATAATACAGTATCATGAGATCAATTATCCAGACAAATTTAATGAATGAAATCTGATCATATAAAACAGTGGTTTTAAAATTTTTCGATCAATAAACTTAGGGTCTCATTTCACCATACATTCTCTTCATCTTCTTCTGACATAGAATGAGCCAATGGATATCCTATGAGCCTCGATCACACACGCTGAAGAAAGTTTGCAGATTTGCAGTCGTATGTGTTATCACTCAAATAACCACAGTATTACCCAAAAGTCAGATCATGTAGATAATAATTCAAACAGTTTGAGAGTTTTCATAGCAAAGACAGGCAACACCTGATTGTTTGATAATGTAACTCTTTTCTTACGATGATATAAATATAGGCATAGAGTGTTTCCAACTCACTACATCAAATCCAGGAATGTACATGTCGGTGTTTTCCAAGAAACTTTCAGAACACACACCGTTAGCTTGGCAATCCTTCAACCCAGTGATTTTCAGAGTTAGGTCAACATGATAACTTGATGGGAAACAGTACAGGCAATTTATCCTACTATAAACACAAGGTCAAAATTACACCTTTTAAAAATTATTGTGTGTGTGAGTACCCGGAAAGAAATGTATCTAAACTCACTTCTAGGACATTAAAAAACAAAAACAAAAACAAAAACCCATGACCAAGCATGGTGGGGGAGAGAGTTTTTATCACGGACATTTATGTTGCCCAAATGGTCTAAGTTCTTGCTTGGTCACTGACGGCATTAATACAGGATGCCAACTCTAGAGCAATGGGTTGAAAAGAGTCGTGAGGCTAGGTTAGGGTTTATCAGGAAAGCAGCCCTGCTGAGTAAGTGATGTCTGGTGTGGGCCTGAGTATTTGCTAAACCAGGATTAACAGTCTTCTAGACGAGGGACTTATGTACAGAAAGGCACCAATCTTCTAGAGACAACTTTCCACTCACCAATGAGTACAGAGGTGATGTTGATATCCAAACGGGGTTTGGCCTTGGCTTCTAGCTTCAGTCGAGGAGGATGGAGACGACTAGCTGCCTGTTGTTGCCAGGATACAGAGCATGGCCATGGCTCAATAAATGGCTCCCAGCCTAAAAGAACACAGGAAATAAGACATCTGTTAAGCAGATATCAAGAGTTTATAGGGGAACACTGTTCACAAATGCTCAGCAAGGACAAACTATAGCTTAATAGCTTTCTATTTCCAATGTGATTTCACAGCGAAAGCACCATCTTGAACTATAGGTCACCCTACAGATGCCTGTGCAGGCTAGAGGACATCACTACACAGACAGATACATGCCCTACATGGTCTTCCAGAGCGGGGAGGAAGGAGGGCATAGAGTGCATGTGCCTTCTCTATGAAAGAGCAGGCAGGACCTGCTTTTGATCCACTCAAAATGGAAAAAGGAGTCTCTGACACAGGATGGAAAAGTACTAACAGCAGCTGAAGTAACTACTAAATTTGATTCTCCTGCTTACGTTGAGAATCCACTTAGTTGAGGGGCGCCTGGGGGGCTCAGTCAGTTGGGCATCCGACTTCAGCTCAGGTCATGATCTCATGGGTTGTGGGTTCGAGCCCCATGTCGGGCTCTGTGCTGACAGCTCAGAGCCTGGAGCCTGCTTCGGATCTATGTCTCCCTCTCTCTCTGCCCCTCCCCGACTCATTCTCGCTCACTCTCTCTTGCTCTCTCAAAAATAAACATTAAAAGAAAAAAAAAAAAAAAGAATCCACTGGTTGAATAAATAGGTAGAACATAATTAGAAATTCATTGTCTTTCAAATTTCTAATTTTAAATCATATGTGCCAAAGGTATATAAACGACACATATATATGGTTTAAAGAATAAAATTACTACAAAGTCCTGTACCCACTATTCAGCTTAAGAAACAGAAAATCAGAAGTTCCTTGGAAGCCCCCGAGTGCCACTCTCCCATGTCAGCCCCCTTGCCACCAACCCTCTCCCACCCAATTCCAAGTAAACATTAGTTTGGGTTTTTAATCACATGCTTGCTCTTATTGTTTTACCACACACGCATGCATTTCTTCAGAACATACTGGTTAATCGGTCCTACTAGAGATCTTTACATAAATGGAATCTGATGTGTTCTTCTGCAAGTTTCTATTTTTGCCCAACAACCTGCCTCTGAGATTCACTCATATTGCTGCCAGGTAGCTGTGGCACATTTATTTTCCCGACTGAATTGTAATCCGCTTATGAATATACCACAGTCTACATATTCATTCTACTTCTGAGAAACACCCCCTTGAGGAGGAGGAACAACACTACAACCAGTCTTCTATCTGTTTCCGAGCACACATGAGCAAGAGATCCTTCCAGGGTACAGACCTAGAAGAAGTATGTTGCTGGGTTGGTGAGCATGCTTATACTCAACCTTACTACTTGTCAATTTTTTCCAAAGTGGTTGCCCCAATTTACAATTTGAATGGCAAGAAATTAGAGCTCTGCGGCTCATAGTCTCACACTTCATTCTTGCCAGTCTGATAGGTGAGAAAAATGATACCTCCCTGGGTTTTAAAGACTCAAGTTTTCGGGCGCCTGGGTGGCTCAGTAGGTTAAGAGTCCGACTTCGGCTCGGGTCATGATCTAACGGTTCGTGGGTTCGAGCCCCGCGTCTGGCTTTGTGCTGATGGCTCAGAGCCTGGAGCCTACTTTGGATTCAGTGTCTCCCTCTCTCTGCCCCTTCCCTGTGTTCGCATCCACACTCTCTCTCTGATGTAAATAAACATTTAAAAAAATTTTTAATAAAGCAAAAAAACAAAAGGCTTACGGGCAGAAATCTCCCTAACAGGAGCACCTGGCTGGCTCAGTGGGAAGAACATGCAACTCATCTTAGGGTAGTGAATTTAAGCTTCACATTGGGTACGGAAATTACTTAAATAAATAAAAAAAGAGGGGGGAGGAGAAATTTAGCTACTATCAGGGCCAAATGATCCTTTGCTACTAAGCAATTTCATATTCCAGAATGAGCCAAACTCCTGAATCAAAAACAATGAACTTCATATGAAACCTTGGGTTTAAATAGCTCAGTTGCAACATATCAGATATGTTAGGAAAATGAAAAGTCTCCATCTTTTGTGCTCATGCAGTCACTTGTGTTTCATCTTTCCCTGCCCAGCCCCACCCCCTTTCCCTCACATGAAATTTATGTAGAAATTGGCCCAGGCAAATATTGAAGTGTGTTTTTTAAGTCCCATGATAATATACGCTTGTATACTGACCTGACAGAGCACGGTTATAATAATCTCCAGAAAGGGTGAAGTGGGCGTACCCTTCAGGGCTAGTCCTTACATGCTGCAGAAAACTCAGGCCTGCAACGAAAGCAAATTTTACTACAGCGCTGGGGTGAGAACAACCAAAACTTTCTTTCACAGATTAAATCACAGTGAAGAGATGTCAGTCATAGCTGATACTGATGAAATCATAGGAAAGCACACCAAATTTTGAGATTTTGTTCATCTTGGGTTTTTGGCATGAATTCTGACTTTAAAAAAAAAAAAAAAACCACTGTGTTAAAATTTTATTCGTCATAGCTCCTGAGTTTCCTGGCATGCCTTTAAGTGTCGTGCCTCGGGCAAATGCCACCTTTGTCTCCCTCTGGCCCCAGCCTTGGCACGCAGGTGTATCTGTGTTATTTCAAGTCTGCAGGAACATAAAAAACATACTTCTCCCTGAATATCTGAGAATCAGAAGGCAGGCTGATGAGAGCAGTTATGTCCTGATGAGTATTAGCTCAAAATTTTAAGATTACCACAGAAAAATAAGGAGTAATTATTCCCTGCAGAAAAGACAGTCAAAAATTCCAGCTGTTACTTTCAATCAAGTGGCCCTGGTGGTGCCTTGAAGCACAGGGAAAAGGAAGCCTCTCCAGTGTGTCAAAGGTTGAGCTCAATACCCAGGATGGAATTTTCCTTGAAGGGAAAAGAGGCTAGCAAGATCAAAACAATGGAATATTAAAAGTAAACACAGCGGTGAGATTTTCAGGTACTCTCCTCAGAAGCCCCATCTACCACCACCTGCAATGACACAATTTGGGATAGGGTCCTCGTACCCTGGTCACTTGCTAGTGAAAGACAGCTCTCAGGGCCCCATGGAGGACACTGAGAGAAGCATTCTCGTAAGACTGTGTGTGTTTTATTTTCAAACGTATATAAGGTAGAGCATTAGCTTTTAAATGTCTTTAAGAACAGTACTCACTCCAGTCTTTAGGTATATAAAAAGATAAACAAAATGGAGACACCAACAATGATTTAGGTAGAGCTGTTAATATAACAGAAATTTCATCAATGACAATTTCTATTATTCCCAAACTAGAGGCTGAAGGCCACATATGGCAAATAAATACACATTTCTTTAAAATAGAAATAATGAAAAACATATGTAAAACTATTATCTAAATTTCACCCATACGACTAAGGGGGGGTGGGGGGAGGATGAATATCATTTAAAAAAGGGGGGGTGCAAACGGCTTGGCAATCACTGCAAATCTTCAAGATGAATCCGAAAATCAGGACAACACTCACGGGAAAAGGTGAGCTCAGCCAGAGGAACGTCACAGTCCATGCAGTCATCGATGAAACAGATGCACACACTCTCAGCTTTCACCTCCACCCCAGAGATCAGCTGGGCTGCCACAGGCCCCTGGCTCTCGTGGCTATCAGCAGCCAGGGAAAGAGACTTCAGAGGTTCAGCATTCTTAAACAACCAACTTGCTGCCTTTTTCAGTTGGCCTTCGAAAAAATGTAAAGGTGATCAGTTCAGCCAGTTCGCACAGCTACTCAAGCAACTCGCTGAGGAAACAGAGAAATAAAGTTCATAGGGACCTACTGGACAGCCCAAGGGAACCTTGTTCCCAGATGTACTCTTAGACTTAAAGGGGGGGGGAAAAACCTGGTGTGATGATAGCAATTCTATTTT
Source organism: Acinonyx jubatus (assembly GCF_027475565.1). Taxonomy (NCBI): domain Eukaryota; kingdom Metazoa; phylum Chordata; class Mammalia; order Carnivora; family Felidae; genus Acinonyx; species Acinonyx jubatus. The sequence continues at coordinate 8,993,378 of NC_069381.1, read as the reverse complement.
TAAGTAAACAGAATGTACCCCCCTTGCACACCTTCCACTCAAGTTCACCACCTTTCAAGATCCGGTTCAAAATGCCTCCAGAAGCCATCCCTCCTCTATTATGACATCCGTTGAAGGAGAGGAAAGGAAAAGACAGGATCCAAATTCTAGACGTCACTTAGTAGGGAAGTACGTAATCTTCACCATGTAGGGTTTTATTATATTATTATTATTATTACTATTACTATTATTATTTTAGTGAGCTCTATGCCCAATGGAGGGCTCCAACTCATGACCCTGATATCAAGAGTCACATGTTCTACAGACTGAGCCAGCCAGGCACCCCACTGTGTAGATTTGCATAGAATGATGTGCTACTATACTTCATCTTCGCAACCGATCACGATTCCTTGCGAACAGACAGCCATGAGAAGTGCATGTGTGTGACACACGACTGTTAGATAACAGCCCTCTGAACATAACCAGATTGCTAAAGCTAAAAAGAAAAGGAAAGGAAAGCCATGCGACCCCATATTTATAAATTAGCAGAGACCAGTGCACAGAACAGGGGTGAGTGGTGAAGGGCATATGCTCTAGAGGAAGATGGCCTGGCTTCGGATTCCAGCACCTACTAGATGCTGGACCTCGGACAAGTTCCTCGATCTCTGCCCACAGCACCCACAGACAGGGCTGCCATGAGGAGGAAACAAATGGGCACAAGTAAAGCTCTCCCAGGAGTAGAGCCCGGCGCGTACTGAAGGCTCTATTAACATTAGTCATTATTATCTTTTTCGCAACTGATGGAACGACACCTTAGCTGCTAAAGAAATAAAAATTAACAAAAATCTAAAAAGCTCTTAGAAATTGAAAAGAAATGTTTTATTATCAAAGAAAGAGAAAAAAATAGACAATGTAAACACTAAGAGGTATTAAGCTAACCGAACTAGCTAACTAGAGCTACCGTCATTTGTCACAGAAGGAAAAAGATAACAGTTAATGCAAACAATCGTGCGGTGAGAGCAGCGTTTTCACACGTAATTGGTCAGAGTGTCGCCAGGTACACAATGTTGCAGAAAAAGATCTGTCAATTTGAATAAAAAGCCCGAAAAATATATCTATAACCTTTGATCCAGGATTTATACTAGTAGGTCTCTCTACCAGGGAAATACTAAATAAAAGTAATAGACAAAAGTTCATACCAAAAACTATTTATTACAGAATTGTATACAATATTGAAAGAATGAAAAACAAAAAACAGTTAAATAAATTAAAATATATCATTTGATCAATGCCAAAAAATCAATGTTTATAAATAACTTTAATGACATGGGAAGATGCTGCTGATATTAAGTATATCGCAATAATATTATAACTCAATAAAACCGTGTTGTAAAGAGGGCTATAAAATTGTATTTGCAATACAATCTGCCAACATACCCGGTATTATATGTATATATACGTATGGGTACATGTAGTACGTGAAGAAACAGAAAAATGTACGTGTAAGTGTAGACTAGAAAAAACACAGCTTTTGCTGTATCTTCCTGTTTCAAGAGAAAGGACCACACACAGAGGGAGGTGGGAAGGAAATTATGTTGCAGTAGAAAGAACCCAGGCAGACTCAGCCCCTCAATAATAGGTGACCTGAAGCCAGTTAGTTAATCTATCTGAGCCAGGTTCCTTATTGGAAATGGGATAATAATGGCCACCTGCAAGGCTATAAAAATTCAACAAGAAAACACAGGACGAGGCACACGGGCAGGGCACTCGGCGGTCGTGACTATCAGCATTGCCAGTGCCTCCACCAGCAGCAACAGCAGCTGACAGCATTAGACCTCCTGCTGTGGGCCAGGCACTTCCCTTAAGTGCTCTGCATATAGCGCCTATTTGTATCAAACCTCCAAGGGAAGTGGTCTTACCCTCCTCTTACAGATAAGGAAGCACTGCTACCGAGAGGCTAAGTAACTTGCCCGAGTCGCTAACAGGTAACCAAAAAGCAGCAAAGTGAAAACCTGAAGCCAAGCATCAGTTCCAGGGCCCACGTTCTCATCCACTAAGAAATACTGCTGCTCATTATCACTTCCAGCCCAAGATCATGGTCAGCCCAAAGAAAATCATGGAGGGGTTTCAAAACACAGTCCAGCCCTCCAGGCCACCTCGTGGGAGCAGGAGAGGCAGGGAATGAGAAGCAAGCTTAGGATCCAGATGAACAGGTCATGGAAACCTGGGTGCAACTTACCTTGACAGACCAGAAGGGCTTTGCGGCAATCGTCCATGCTGAATCCCAGCTCCTGTAGTCTAGCCAGCTGTAACTCTAGGAAAAAGAGGGACATAATTTTTATAAATAAATTATGTATATAATATACTATAATATAGTATATAATTAATCCACTAACTGAAGAAGAAAGAAAAGAAATTCAGAAACGGGTGACGAAAACATTATATTTCTCTAGGCAAAAACGGGACCCTAACTGGAGCACCTTGAAATTTTTAAGAGTGTGTTCCCTGTATTGACTGTGTTTGTAAAAGCTTAAAACCGACATTTAGAATCATCCACATAGCTTTGGAGGAAAACTCAAGGTATAAAACTAAACCTTCGCATTATCTATAGAACTCTGGAAGAAATGGCAAAAGAGAAGCTGGTGTCGTCTAGCACAGCTGGTCTGGGGTGTTGTATTTGTTCTTAAATTTTTAAAAGTTAGAGGATCATACTTACAATTACACTTAATGACATGTAATTATCCTCTGAACAATTTAATTGTGCAAAAGGAAATCCTGAAAGTTAACGAGAAGGGTAGACATTAGGAAGACTGAGTGGGTTGTACGGCTCGACACCTACCCAAGACGGGATCTAGGGTATGTCTCGTCCCTTCTCTGACTTCCTCTCCGGCTCGAGGCGCTCCGGGAACGTGACTGCTAACGGAGCCGGCCTCCAAGGCCACTGCGTCGGGGCCGGCAGCATGGGCTTGCTCTGGGATGGATTTGGCGATGGCGAGAAACAGCTGGACATCGTTATAGGAGAGTCTGATATCCAGGGCCTGTAACTGAATCTAACAAAATTGAAAGGACGTAAGTTTTTAAAGTTGCCTTCGCTTTTACGTCCACACCTCTTACAGGCAGAGTTCTTAATTCAAGTTCTAGAAGTCCCACAGACACTACACTAATTTTCCATTTCAAAGACTGGGAAAATCTTGAAATTAAGCACCAAGAGCCATGAGGTAAGACATCTCTGCTGTGAGGTCAAATGCTCATAAAACTTCACTAAATAAAAACTATGAAGCTAGGAAAATTACTACAGCAATGATTTGCTTACAAGTATATTAATCATCAAAGCAGAGAATCAGAGAATGGCTGTGGGTGGGGGGACAGATTACCTGTAAGCAAAGTTCTGTTACTCCATTTTGCTTTGATCTACTTCATTTTTTAAAATTTCAACAACGAGCAGACCACTCAACAAAAATGATCTGCTTCTTCTTCCAAAGTAACTTTAAATGAGTCAAGTTCCACACTCATACCTCTCGAAATCCAGTCTGCCTCAGAGAATGGCAATATAGCTACCACTGGTAAAAGCAATACAGATGCCAGCACAATCGGGACATTGTGGTCTCACAGATCGTGAGATTGAACCCCGTGTCAGGTTCTGCACTGGCAGTGAGGAGCCTGCTTGGAACGCGCTCTCTCTCTCTGCCCTCCCCATTTCTCTCTCTGTCTCAAAATAAATACACATTAAACAACAACAACAGGATGCGCCTGCATGGCTCAGTTGGTTAAGTGTCCAACTCCTGATTTCAGCTCAGGTCACGATCTCACAGTTGGTGGGATGGAGCCTTGAGTCAGGTTCTGCGCCGACAGGGTGCAGGCTGAGCCTGCCTGAGATTCTCTGTCTGCCCATTTCCTCCTCATGCCTGCTCTCTCTCAAAATAAATAAATAAACATTAGGGGCTCCTGAGTGGCTCGGGCAGTTAAACATCCCGCTCCTGATTTCAGCTCTAGGCATGATCTCACAGTTTGTGAGACTGAGCCCTGTGTCAGGCTCTGTGCTGACAGCGTGGAGCCTGCTTGGGATTCTCTCTCTCTCCGTCTCTCTTTCTGCCCCACCCCTGCTTGTGTGCTCACTCTCTCTCTCTCTCTCTCTCTCTCAAAATAAACCAACATGAAAAAAATAAATAAATAAATAAACAAACATACATTTCAAAAAAAACACAAACTGGGATGACTGTTGGAATGTCTGGGGTGGCATTCTGTTTATTCGCTATTTCAAATTTTTCTTTAAAGATAAAAAAATCAACACCGCTTTTCTCTATCCTTCAATCTCCCATGGTTCAGGCGGATTAATTAATCGTTCCTCCTCTGTCAAAGAAATCACACACTAACTTCTCAAGCCTTCCTTGCCTGCCTTTAGCCTCCCTCTCTTCAGCTCGCATCCTCACATTCCCACGCACCTTTGTTCTAGGGAGATCTCTCTCCGTTTTGCGTTAGCTGCACCCCTTCCGCTTCCAACTCTGCTACTGGCCAACGTGGCATGGTCTCCTCCTCTGCCTGACATCCTGCCCCTCCGCTCAGACTCAGCCTGCCTTCGGTTCCACCCACAACCCAGATGCCTCCCTGTGTTGCGTTCTGCTTTCCATAAACTTTTATAAAACTTCAAGATTCTACCAATTGACAGCTCTTTTATTCTCCACGAGACTGAAAGATTTTCTAGGACAGAGACAATGTCTTATTTACTTTGTATTTGCTATAGTGAAAAAAAATGTGGAGTTCAGCACAGTAAGTAAGTTGTGCGGGCTCAGGAATGTGTTTGAGAGTGTATCGATGTGTAGACAGATTTTTTATCATTACCTCTAAGATCGGTGGGAAATCTTCACTATTGAATGCATCCATCAATCCTGAACTGTTCTGATAAGAAGAATTCCCCACGAGTTCCACCTGAATTTGAACCGGATCAACAATTGAAAGAGCTGTATCATGTTCATTCCCTAGTCGGCATGAAAACACCTAGAGAATGAAATGCAATACAGTAAGAATTAATGTCTGATTTAGAAGAGTCTAAGCATCAACAGAAAAAAAAGAAAACACTCTCTTAGTATCAATCAGCCCTGTGTTATCAAAAGACCCATAGCAACTGCTGAAATAAATACTGTTGAGAGTGAACCGGGGATTCTCACCCACTGCCAGGAGCACGTGAAACGGTTCACCCATATAAAAGGCAATTTACTGATACATGGCAAAAGACTTAAAAATCTCACACCCCTTGATCCAATAATTCTACTTCTTTCTAGGAACTAGCCTATGGAAATAATGCAAAATACATTAAAAAAAAATCACCGAACCATTATTTCATAGTTAATAAAAAAAAAAATTAAGAGCAACCTATATCATATCACATCTACTCAACGGAATATTTTGCGATCATTTAAAAGTAATAAAGGGGTGCTTGGGTGGCTCAGTAAGTTGAACTTCCGACTCTTAATTTCAGCTCAGGTCATGATCCCAGGGTCGTGCTTCAAGCCCTGTGTCGGGCTCTGTGCTGAGTGTGGTACCTGCTTGAGATCCTCTCTCTCTCCCTCTGCCTCTCTTTCCTACTCACATTCTCTCTCAAAAATAAAATTAAAATAATAATAAAAGGGACAATTAAAAAGACCATGGCGGTGGGGGGCAGGGGGAGGGCCTAGGTGACTCAGTCGGTTAAGTGTACAACTCTTGGTTTCGGCTTGGGTCATGATCTCACAGTTCATGAGTTTGAGCCCCATGTCAAGCTCTGTGCTGATGGTGCAGAGCCTGCTTGGGATTCTCTCTCTCTTGCTCTCTCAAAATAAATAAACTTTAAAAAAAAAAAAAAGACCATATGGAATGTAGGAAGATAGGATATGTGAACAAGCAGCCCAATCAAAATAATATTATGCCATGACTTTAAGGAAAGAAACACATCAAAATGTCCATAGAGATTCTGTACAGAGGGATAGGTAATTTTTCTCTCCCCTCCCCCAAATTTTAGGTGATATAATTGTTGTTTCACAATTGAAAATAAATACATTAATTATTAAAGCTGGTGGTGCATATATAAGGGCTCATTATATTAATCTGTTCACTTGTGTGTGTTGAAATGTTCTATAATAAAGTGTTTAACAATAAATATATTTATGGGGAGAGAGAAGGGAGAGACGACTCCCATTCTAGGACCAAATTATTTTTGTGCTTCAAGAACAGTACAGGAGAAAGCATTCGCGTTGGTCTCCCTTGCTTCTTCCCCTTTGTGGAGGGTGGGGGGCATTTTCTAGTGCTATTCTCCCCCAGTGATATACCAAAGGGGTCTTAAAATCCAGATCCAATTGTGCTGCTGCAGGAACAAAATTAAAAGGAATTTCCAGGAATCTCAAATATTTTGCCATATACTTCTTGTAAGACTTTGGAGCAAAAAAAGTTTCATTTTCCTCTTTTCTTCAGGGGCTCTGGCTACACAAAATGCAACTGTACCTGACAGTTCATTAATCAATCACCAACATTTTCCATTCAGAGCTGGTACTGGAATGGCTTGGAAAGCAGATGAACCACAATTTCATGATCAACTCACATCACTGGGAAGCTGGGAAGCACTAGACTATTGCAAACTAGCAACACATTTATACGGGGTGGGGGGGGGGACACAAGGAGGAGGGGGAGAGGGAGGGGGAGGGAGGGAGGGGGAGAGGGAGAGGGAGAGGGAGGAAACCTCAGTTTCCTTACATGAGAGAAACAAGTGATTGAGAAGTGAAATCTCTACCGGTTTTATTCAGCTACATCTGATGCAGGGGAAAAAAAGCACCATATGTTGCTGACGGTGAAAATAAGTTTTGTTCATTCAACTCTGAAACACCACTAGAAAGAACAGGGCATGAAAAGTTCAATCATAAAGGGAAAGGAAATGACGAGAAACCCAGACCAAATATTCCAATATTATAACAAGAGGAACGTCAGCTGAGATCAGTGAATTAAGAATACTTAATAGAAATAATAATGTGCCTCATTTCTCCTTCCGTCTCCACAACTCCCGGCTTTAAGACAAGCAGAACAGTTTATGCTGAATACTGCATCATGTAATTTTCAGGCTGCAAAGGCCACTCCAGTGCAAAGTATCTCCTTCGTGAGATTAAAGCAGAGCCTGAAGCAGCACTATTAGAGATTCACTCTGTGAGGTTATGTGTGACTCTTTAGAGAGTTCCTTTTACAGACTAGATGTTCCTAAAAGGATAATACATAAAATCCTTAACACCTTTTATAATGACCACAGAGCCCTAGGTCTTCAAAGACACAACGACTCGATGTGGGGAAGGGGACGTGAGGGCAATGAGGCCCACCTCCCCACCTTCACTCATTTGCCAAGGACTAGACCGCTAGAAGGAATGAACACAGCAGGGGCCTAACAGGGTCATGGGGATGAGCAGAGTCTCCCTTAACTTCCTGAGGAAGGGAGGACGTCAGAGAAAGAGGTCAAGTCCCTCAGCACACGTAGAGCCCGATGCTGGAGGACTGGATTCACACGTTAGAATAACCTGGTAGATTTGAGGACAAAACAAAGAAGAGGGCCAGAGTCCACCAATTCCACCAATCACTTCCCCTAATGAAAGCTGAGGAGCTACAATTCTCTTCCAGAGCCCTTTCTCTTAGGCCAAACCATTGAGTGTTTTGATCGACACGGAGACTTCTTACCTCGATGCCAAACAAACTCCCTGAAAAGGGGCGATCGACAAATCGGGGCTTATAGGTGAGCACTGTAGTGCCTTTGAGAATAATGGCATTGGTATCGAAGCAGGACACATCTTCAACAACCACAAACTCCGTGCCTGGAAAAGACAGCATTGTCAACCAAGCAGAAGCTGGGAAGCTGCGAAGCATTAGACTGTTGCAAACTAGCAACACATTTACACGGGGAGGGGGGAGGGGGACACGAGCCAGAAAGATTTGTTCCCAGGACATTTGTCGACCTTCTGCTTCACCACCATCCCGAACACAGTTTCTATATCTGGCCAGGCCCAGCTCAGCCAACAGAACACTGCACAAGCAGAAAAGACTGCGAGACAGTTTCTTCTCTCTTTAGAATATATTTTTAAGCTGAGTCTCCTGAGAGGCCAGATCAGATATTCAGAAGCCCAGGAAATCGGCCCTTCTCCAAACAGTGACCTGTTTTAAAATCCCAGGAAGGAGATTGACATGCTCATGTTGGTCAGCCAGTGTAAGGCATGACATCATCCACATAGCTGTTCGAGTTGTTTACAAAGAATACACACGAATTTAAGGTAGATTTTTCCAAAATTACTAAAAGCAGACAACTTTCTACTCATTTGTACATGGCAAATTTACTTTTTATTTTCATCAAAAACCATGTATAGATAGAACTTTTGAAACTCAATCCATCTACAATGCACTATGCCGGCCAGCTCCTTCCAAACCATTAAGCAGTAGCTGGGGTATGTCACCAACGCAAGGTAAATACATGCAGATATACTAGAAGAGTTTACCAGCTAACAAAAACCACAGTAAATCTGTTTGTAAGGGAACATGTTCTTTTTGTAAAGGAAATAACAATCCCCTCACTTATTTACCATTTAAACAGAGATTTTCACATACCAAATTTGCCTGAACTCAGGAAGGCACATCTGTTGGAGCACTAAAGATCAAACAGAAAATTGAAGCCAGATTTAACACTGGGGGGAAAGACCACTGCCCAGGTGGTGCTCCAGCTAGGCACGGGTGATGGGCAAGCAGAGGAGAAGGCCCAGAAACCCTGCAATCCTGAGGGAGAGCAAGTAGTTCACAGCAGAAGATGGAGGTCAACAACTACGACACCTGCTGGGCTGTAGGAAAATGTGTAAGTGCTGGGGCACCTGGGTGGCTCAGTAGGTGAAGCGTCCGGCTTCGGCTCAGGTCACAATCTCACGGGCCGTGAGTTCAAGCCCTGTCGGGCTCTGTGCTGACAGCCGGGAGCCTGGAGCTGCTTCGGATTCTGTCTCCCTCTCTACCTGCCCCTCCCCTACTTGCACACTCTCGCTCTCGCTCTCTCTCGTTTTCTCTCTCAAAAATAAATATTTAAAAACAAAAAAAAAGTGTTTAAAAAAAAAAAGAAAATGTGTTAAGTGCTCACGTCAAAATACGGAAACAACAGAAAAATCATCCTCTAAGACACATACCGAGCCTAACATTCAGACTAAGAATCAGTGAGTGACTCACACCTATATAGGCTCACCTGTTACATTGACCTTGACCTCAAGATGCCTTTCTGTGGACACAGGAAGGGAAGACCGCTTGGTAACTACTCCACTTTTCACAGTTTTGGGGACGACAGCAGATTCACTGCTAGAGTTACGGTGGCGGCGAGAAGGAGTAACATTAGTCTGTTTCTTAGTATCGCTGGGAGTGTGGAGAAAATCATGGACTAACAGCAGCCAGTCAAATATGAGAAACACGCGAAGGTTGTTGAGGACTACCGTAAAACAGGATGAGTCCTTCGTAGATCTGCAAGAAAACGACCCCAAAAATCAATCAGTCAGTCAATCAGTCAATCAATCAATCAATAAAATAGGAAAGGAGAAATGTATTTTACTAACTTACAAGTGTAGTACTCAGCTTGGGAAGGTGTTTTTCCAGCATTTTTTACATTGACCGTTCTGACTACAATAAACTCTGAACACCGGTTTAATAAAATATTCAGTGTGTGTTTTCGAAAGCTAATCATGTTTTTATGCCATAAGAAAGCAGGATGGTGTGATCCAGCAGTTCTCAATGAGGGGTGACTTTGTTCCCCAGGAGACTTTTGGCCACCAATGTCTAGAGACATCTGTCACTGTCACGACGCAGGGTGGGGGCGGGGGGGGGGGGGGAGGTGGTTTGCTATCGGCATCTAGTGGGCAGAGGCCAGGGCTGCTGCTAAACATCCCACAACAGGCAGGACGGCCCCACGACAAGGAAGTGCCCCAACCGAAAACGTCAATAGTGCCGAGGCTGAGAAATCCAGGTGGAGTAGAAAGAGCAGAGGCTTAAATCCAGTCACTTATCCTGGCTAAGTCGCCCACCTTCTCCGAGCCTGTTTCCTCACTTACAAAATGAGAAATATCAACGCCGTAAAAGATAAAGCACCAGGCACATAACCGGTGTTCAGTAAATGGCAGCTGCCTTCCCTACAGGCTATTTCAAGAAGATCACTAAGGCACTCTTTGATGTCTCAGATCACTTCTTTATGAACACCAAATTTACATACTAGGACTAATTGCCCAGCTGGAACTAAAAAGAGAGCCCCGATCTTTTAGCCTGAGGAGGAGAACAAGTAAGATGACATTTATATGTGGGTATAACCAACCCCATGCGCTCTGGAAGTGGAGTTCGGGGAGGGGACGGAGAAAAACTGGCTTTGTAGTCCCCATTACCCCAAGTTCTCTGTTTGAGCTGAAAACCCAAGGACGACCCCAGGCCTGGTCTCAAACCACAGTGTGGCCCTACCAGGATATTAGTAGGCAGAGATGGGTAAGACAGAAGGAAAGAGGGCTAGAGACACCTTTATATGGTTTTCTGGGTTGAACTTTGTTCCGTGAGCTCAAAAGTGAGTAGGGCTCTAGCTACTACATGTGCCTGGTTTCCTGCCTTTAAAGGGGGCTTCTACTCTGGAAAAGCAGATTCTGAGATGCTTTTAAGGCTGGCTTCTCTAGTCTCTGGTTTCTCCTAAACCTGGCTCACTGCCTCCAGAAACAGGGCACAGTGATGCATGGCTCCCTCATACAGACACAGCATTTTTCACAGAAACACTTCACTCTTTTGTAATAGAGAAAAAATGTTGCCCTCAGTAAAATTTTTCCATCCCATTTTGAACACAGATCGTCAGAGCTATGCACTAACTGGAAAGCCAAAGTATGTCTGATCCCTTTTCTGGAAAATATTTCAAGCCTTTAAACACTGTGAAGTGATTTATATTTGACACACAAAATCCCAACAGAAGAGCAATTCTTCTTGAGACACAGAAAGCGTTCAAAAGTTCCAATCCAGAGAACATGTTAACCCCCTCACTCACAATGGTATTTCTGTTCACAAGCTCCAAGGTAAGACTTTACTATGTGACCAAGAAATTATACACCTTCAGTATATAAACAGAGTAAGATTTCAAGGCTCCTTGTGTATTAAAAACATGACTGCTGAGACAAGGAGCTGACAGATTAGGCAGTCAGATCAATAATAATGGAGCAAATTCAAAAAGAAACTGTTTCTGCAGAAGAACCAAATATATGGAAACCTCCTGCTCAAATAAACCTCTTCAAACAAAAGAACCGCACATCACAGCCAGGTTAGCCTCTGAGACTGCAGGCAGCCAGCTGGATCAGTAGACACACACAGTGGCCGCACCCAGGGACTGTCAGAAGGGACACGGACGCTGAGATCAGAGGCACTGGTGTCAGTCCTGACCGCTTCACTCAGTCACTGTGTAACCTTGGAGAGGGTGCTCGATGCTCTCCTAACCTCTACTGCTTCATCTGTAAAATGGGGCAGGAGTCACCCGCTTCCCAGACTTGCCAGGAGAATTTAAGTAAAGGCAGGGAGAGTGCCTGGCTTACGGAAAGGCTCAGTAAGGGACGAGCACTCCTATTTCTAAGCATCCAAAAGATTCACGCAAAGGTTTGACTGTCTCCTTTGCTAGACTTTCTAGAGGTACATGGAGAGTGACCATGAACTCTCCCTAAAAGAAAGCTCAACCTGGGAACTCACTGCACATTGAAATGTCAGGCACATTCAAGCATATCAATATAAACATTGACAACGTGTGTGTGTGTGTGTGTGTGTGTGTGTGTGTGTGTGTGTGTGTTTCCCAGCATTTTACTTACTGGTTTCTATTTACAACATACCTGATAACATCAAGCACTAATAGAATAAAACTGACATTGCTTCCAAAGGTCTCCTTTTGGATTCTCATTGGATGATTTTTTTGTTTTTGTTTTTGAGAGAGAAAGAGACAGAGCGCGAGTGGGGCTGAGGCAGAGAGAGAGAGGGAGGGAGGGAGACATCGAATCCAAAGCAGGCTCCAGGCTCCTAACTGTCAGCTCAGAGCCCAACGCGGGGCTCGAACTCACAAACCGTGAGATCATGGCCTGAGCTGAAGTCGGACGCTTAACCGACTGAGCCACCCAGGCGCCCCTACATTGGACGATTTTAGGTCAAACCTAATTTTTCAGTTTCTGGGTCTATCCCCACTTAGTCATAAAATTTTACAGTAGGTCATAAAATAACACGGCTACATCAGTAATAATACTAAGAGCTGCCAACTGTGTGCAGCGTGCCAGGATTGTCCTTAGTTCCCGCCTCTGCCCTGCGAGGTGGGTATGGTCACCCATTTCTATCTTGTAGACAGTTGCAGCTTAAAGTGGTTGAACTTGTCCAAGGACACACAGCTAGAAGGTGGTAGATCAAGGTCTTCAGTCCGGAGCTGTACAATTCCAAAACGTGTACTCATTCCACACACACCACTGCCTAGCATAATACCGGGAAGAAAAACATCATCTACTTCAAAGAGGCTAAAGTCCTTTTAAGTGGAGAAGTGAGTTAGCGAGACTCGCACAGATCAATTAATAATGCAAGTCAAAACCACCTATCTTTCTATAATGTCTATGGACCAGAAGTCTTTTACCCCCTTAACCAAGCGTCACGTCTTCTTTCCTCAATTCACTTTACCCATTAAAACAGTCTACAGCTTACAAGGAGGTTGATTTAAAGACTCTGGTTTAATTCTAAACTTTTTTTTTTTTTTTAAGGCAACAGAGACATCTTTTGGCCAATAAATGAAACTGCAAGGTTACGGGATTAGTAAATTAATCTGTGAGCTGCACTGGGGAGCCATTATCTATCTTGTCCGTGATTCCTCAGTCCTTTGATGCTCTAAAGCTGACACAAGTCTTGGCCCACTGCCCACAGAAGGGAATTTCTCGATAAAGAAAAGGCAGGGTCAGGGTCTGGATCCACTACCTGAAATGTAGTTCGATCTGAATGGATCCCTGGGCAGTGCTGCTGTTCCTGGAAGGCTGAAAAATACAGCTGAATACATTTGTCATGCCGGGACTGGCCTTCTGCCCAGCATAGCGGGTGTCAAAAGCCATCATGGAATGGGAAACCAAGTTAATGGACTTGGTTTGGTTGGAAAAGCTTTCATAGAGCAGTTTACATTTCTTGAAGTCAAATCTAAAAGGGAAAAAGCAGACAAGATGTTACACTCTTCCGGTTTACAATATTACCTAAGTTCAAGACAACAGAACAAAATCCTAAGTATACCTGAGTTCAGTGAAGGAGAGAAACTTTCACTGATTTTGTTAACAGACTCCTCAAAACAGATGTAGTGTCGTCGTGCCCTGTCTCTTACTTTCCATTTCCAGGAAGATGACCTTGTCCACAGGGACTCCTTGAGGAAGAACACCACCTAGTATACTCTGGGTGCGTTAACATTCTTGTTTCTGACCCTAAGTCTGAGAAGGCTGTATATGTGTAACAATCCCCAAAGGACGTCAAGGGTCCCCTGAAACCATCCCCTGTCAACTCCTAGGCTGCCTGTGGGATTCTCTCTCCACAGTCTGCCGAATTTTTATATAACCACTACAGCTTCCTGGAAACAATCCGAACAAATTAATACTCTTCATACAGAGAAATAATGCAACTGGTCCACCAAGAGGAAGTGCATTTGGGACCATCTTTTTTTTCTTTTCTTTTCAGTAACAGAGAAAGCTGCAATGATCCAATTCATAATTTATTCAGTACCACCATGACATTCTGTGCAGAACTACTTCATTTTGTAAAAAAGTAAGGATGTAGCCAACCATCAGAAAAGAACTGCTAGCTCACAAGACAATCTGGGACCCAAGCCTTCGTTATACCATGTTTCGTTCAACTGAGTCAGATACAGGCCAGGATGGATTCTCGAGGAAAGACAAAGGAAAAAAAAAGTGTTTCAGTAGGGAAATTTCTAGCTTTGAAGTCCTGTTTTCAAATACTGAACCACTTTTCCAGCCATATGATCTTACGCCAGATAAAAATTCCATCTGGAAAATAGAAGATCTGCCCAACCTCAAATGGTTGTCAAGAGATCAAAATGAAAAGTTTATCAAGTGTGAAAATACAACTCAGTCTTAAAGGCTCTACACCAGTAACCATAAATCCTTGGTCTGCCCAGACCGCGCAAGTGAAACACTAAGAGAATCGCTGGGCAGAACACAGCCTCCTAAGGGCAGCCCAGTGGCTCCTCAGCTTCGGGATGCTTCCAAGTGAAAAGATGGGCCCAGTATTGTCAAAGCTTTCAACTTCTCAAAAGAGGTTGAAATCCAGACTTTTTACGTGAAGTCCCCCACTTCTGAAAGCTTGGCCAGTGAGGCAGCCATCAGTGCTGCTCGCCAAAGAGCTCTGGGTCTCCCCTATTCCCCTATGGCAGACACCACTTCTGAGTCCTCTGCACTTTGTGGGACCACGTTCTAACCCATGAGCTCTGCAGAGCACTTGACTGCAGTTCAAAGCCACTCTGGGCTCTTGTTTTTCTCCTTGGCACAACAAGATGCCGGCTGCTCTGTCGGCCACGGTGACTGCAGGAGCAGAGCAGCAGGAGGGCCACAATGGACACACAGCATCAGGAGAAAAACGACTTCGCTTTTCTAAGTCACTAGTATGTCCACATGTCTGTCACGTGGTAGACATGCGGTAGTTTTTACCCCCTGTGGTAGTTTTTATTGATTATTATTGTTTAAGCTATTGATAACATACCATGGCAGCAAGATTATATTAGGAATATACCATAATACAACTTTCTCCATCGAAGCCTTACACCTTACGATTCCCTAGGCTATCTGGAATGTTCCCCTCCCTCACCCCTCCTTGCAACTCAGCTATAACTGAGATGGCTTTTCTGTCCCTCCCAGTACATATACAAATACCGCACTATGTTAAAGGTATAATCTACAAATATCATGAACGACATTACTGAGCTTTCTGGAACTGTGGTTCTACAGTTAAATACTTTTAAAGCACGGTAGATTTGGGAAATAGGGTGGATGGGAGGTACAAGCTTCCAGTTATGGAATGAAGAAGTCACGGGGATCGGAAGGAAGTACGGCACAGGGAATATAGTCACGGTATTGTAATAATGTCGTATGGGTGACAGGTGGTGGCTACACCTGTGGTGAGCACAGCATAACTTACAGAGAAGCTGAATCCCTATGCCGTAGACCTGAAACTCAGGGAACATAGTATGTCAACCATACAATATTTTGAAACACTACTGACATTAAAACGAAACAACAAAATCAGTAGATCCTCAGGAAACCAAAGGCTAGCACTGTTTCTGAAGCTCTTTCAAACTTATCAGGTTCAGTACCAGGTGTGGGCCTGTCTTTGCTAATAAAGCAACGAATTTAAACTTTTAAAAAGCACCGTGCACCACCTCTGGCCACTCGGCTCTGTGCTAAAGCGAAACAGGTGTATTGTTTGTAACGCCGTTGCTGTGATGTTAGTCACTAGTAGCAGAATGGTACCATTAAAGCCATACCTGGCTAAGGACCCAGCACTTTCTTTTCCTTTCGGATCTTTCAGCTCCAGACTTACATTCACCATATCGATGAGGAAACACATGCACGTGTACACTTCTCCACTGAGAACAGTCTGCAAGAGGAAAACGCCAGTCTGAAAAGGGGGTTAATATGTCAAGACATTCATTTGCTTCTTGCCCCATCTCTTCTTTGCAGGTGAGCTGGAGGTGGCCATCGGCTGAGGCTGCCAAAGTTAAGAGTTATGGGACGGCGCGAGGTCTCACTCACGTGAATTCTTGGGTCTTGTAAATCGTAAGGCCGCATAAATTCCTCTATGGGCTCACCGAGGTTGTTCTCCAATAAACCACGGATCAGCTTGTATTTGTACAAATCCAGGGAGCAGTGGACTGAGGAGAGGTTGCCGTGGATAGATATGTCTGGCACAGTGTGACTTATTTCTCTAAGAAAAGGAAAAAAGGTCCCTTTGGCAAACAAACCACTAACTTAACACGGACAAAGCTCACCCCCAAATATAAGAGCTAAAGTGTACCCACCTACATTATCAACCAGTTAATTTCTAACTTCCAATAATAAAAATTTCCTGTGGCTTCAAATAAAGCAAGTTAGCGCAACTGAGTATCATGCTTGGCAACAAAAAGCCCCTTTTCTCCCAAAATATGCATTTCAAAAGTCCCCAAATCTTCCATGAGTTAGCTAAGTACTCTATTAAATATGGAAAAATCGCATGAGACTCAGAAAGAGTTTAAACATTTCAGTTGGAAAAGTAATAAAGAAATGGCAAGCTCTTTTTTTTTTTTTTTTTTTTTTTTTTTTAGAAGCGGCAAGCTCTGCAATCAACTCTTCAGATTTCATGATAACTAAAGGCAGAAACCCATGTTTCACAATGAACCCAGATGGGACATCAGGATGAAATCTGGATCCATTACTTGCCTCTACTGAGATGGGCAGGAGTACAGTTGGGATGCCCGGGTCAGGGGCTGGTACAGCTCATGCCAACCCCGAATAGCTTTTTCCCTGCCCTCCCAACCTGCCCATGGTGCAGTGGGCATCATGGACCCTGCAGAGTCCACCATGTTCTGAGTACATAGAGGACCAGAATTTAAAGTAGAAGAGGAATATAAAAAATTACTTTGTCTGCAGAGGAAAACCTACATATGTTAAAGACCAGTGATGCAATCCACAAAGAAAAGCTGGAAAGGCTCCCCAGTGCGCCCCCCACCCCCCCCCACCGGATTCCTGTTTCTGTGGTGCAAGCAGCTGCTAGGATATCTTATATTGAGTTGTCACCTTCTATTGGGACTAACAGTACAACCCTCTGCACATAAACACTGATGGAAGTGGGTAAAGTTTACATAATCCGAGTAACAAAGCACATTTTTTTGGAAAGCATCACTCGAAAAGAAAACGAGGTGTTCGATTTCTAGATAAGGAAGCTCCTCGTAAGACTGCTAAGCCAGTAAAACCAAAGAGAGCCCTGCCAACCATAACTGAGCGCCAGCCAGGGAGCACTTGAATAACAAATACGAACGAAATGTAAAAATCCCAGAGAGAGCAGCTGACCTGTATCATTAATCCAGAGAGAAACAAAAAAAGTGACATTAAATGACTCACCCAAACCCGAGAACCGTGAAGGGAGCGGCCAAAGAGGGATTAAAATCACACTCGCCGCAAGTAAGGAGACTGCTTTTCAAAATGCTACACATGAGAACCTCTTCCATTACTTTACAGCCTCATCTTTGCCTGTGGTTGAAACACAAGCATTGCTGCTTTCTCCAAAATCAATGCCCCAAACGGACACGCATCACGTGCTGTGCGCAGCAGCCCCAGGCTGTGCACGTGGCCCGGGTCCCCACCAGGGGACCTGGTTCACAGACACCTGAGAGTCAGGCTCTGGAGGTCTCAGGTGGAGTGTGGGAACATTTATTTCCAAGATGCTTCCCAGACGCTCCCACGGAAGTAATGGCAACTGAAGCAATGCTCTGAACTGCAGACATGAGTATCCTATGTTTGAGGCCAATTAAAAGGTAAATTAGAGTCAGTGCTTTAGCCTTTCTGGAGTCCTTTCAAATTGCTTACTGGAGTGAAATGGGCAGAACCGCATCTCCACTGTTATTCTGATTAAATGGAGCTCCAGGGTAAGTAGCAACAACAAGTCCAGAATCTACTGTGCTTGGGACATATAATCCAGATGTCACCACTTCCAAAATACCTTCTCTGCCATCACTACCTCCCTACCTCTGCCAAAATCCACGTTACATCTGTGCCCCTTCGCCTTTGTTTCCAAGGCCTTGGGGGCAATCCTGTAACACAATTTATAACACTGAATCAAACACTAAATTAGAGTCACCTATGTGCCTTCTATCCCTGTATTAACAGAATGTAAACTCCATAACGACAGAAGGTTTTTCTTTGCATTAGCGTAGCCCTCGTGTCTAGAACATAGCAGTGACTCAATAACCATCTGTTACATAGAAGAAATAAGTAAATACCTATCTCTTCCGGACTTACCTTCACAGCGCCGACTTCCAAGTTATTAAGACTTTACCTAGGACAGACAGTTACTCAGATGTAAACCACTCACTTGTCCAAATTCCTTTCCACCTGCAATTTCAGCCTACAAGGCTCAGTGAGGAGACTCCCTCCCGTCTGCCGCACAAAATAGGAAGGGAAGATCAGATCTCCACTGCTGTCGTCTGAGGCCTTAGAATACTCTCGTGGACGTCTCTCTGCGGCAAAGATGTCCATGTCTTGCAGATCCACGACAATGCAATCCAGCAGGCAGACGTGGTCTTCTACGTGGACCCAAGGGAAGAGAGAGAATGAAGAAAATAACACCCAAAAGGACTGGCCCTGAATAAAAACTAAAAAGCTAAAGGAAGTTCACTCTGTCTTTAGATGACAGAATCTAAAATGTTCAGAACTGCCAGCTTCAAAAAACTGACGTCCGGAGGTCTTCACCTGGCACCAAGACCTCCCCATGCGACACTCCGTGTGCTAGATACTTCCTGTCTGCTCCTCCCCTTCCGCATCACGTACATATTGTGCCACATCCCTTCAGCGTCTCACTACTGTCCCGAGACACTAGCTGAGCTCAAAGGGTTTATGACTGAAATGATTTGACAGCCATCCCTCCCAAGGACATCCTACAGGGGTGGGGTCCCATGTAGAGATAGTGTCACCCAAAAGTCTTAGAAAATTGTCCAGCACCAGAATTCTTTTCTCAAACAAGTATGTAACCACTTCCGCTACCAGTGATCTAATCCACATCACCGTCATTCTCGCCTGGCCCACCAGAAACTCCCCTCCAATACACCTACACCATTCCCCTTCTGGCCTTCACAAAACCACTCTGCCCACAAAATACCTGAGTAATCCTTAAAAAAATAAACGAGACCGTAACATTCTGTTCTTTCTACGCTTTAATGACTATGTTGAATCCAAAGTTGTTTCTGCAAAACTCCCCCCTAAATCCCTATAAAACCCTGCATAAGCCCACTGCCTACTTTTCCAACCTCGTCTCAAGCCATTCTCCACCCTGCTCCTGAAGCCTCAGGCTCACTGGCCTTTGCCTCCCCCAAAACTGCTAAGCCCCTTGCTATCTGAATGGCATCACCCTCCCCTCTCGATCTCGACTGGGTCCTCTCGGTTCTTCCCTCCTGCACCATTCCATCTTTCCCATAACATCTTACCGTCAACACTTAGATGCTTGCTTAGTGCCTTTCTCATCTCCTACACGTGGTGGCAGGAACCATGTCCAACAGAACAAAATTATAACATCAGCATTCAGCCCACACTAAATATATCAGTTCTTGATTTTTTTACTATTTTGATAACTATGTGAAAGAGATAAAAGTGGAACTGATCAGGTAGAAGGGGGTAGGGAAAGGAACAGAGGGCTTCAGAGACCCCCTAGGGTCATCACGGAATCCTAAGGATACACAGAAGCAGCTCGAAAACCACGACTTTAATCCCATCTTCATCATAAAGAAATTCTAGAAACAGCAAATCAGGAGGAGAAATACTGTTCAGAGAGAGATCTTACCAACCACCTCAAAAGCATCCCGAGTCACTTCTTAGAGCCACTCAAGCTGGCCCTCCTCCTAACCACCACTGTCCTCACAGCAACACCAGGTGGTAACAAGTGCTGAGCCGCACTGTGCATGTGCCCCCTCCACGCTCTACACGCATCACGGGGAGAAAGCGGCAGACCGTATCACGTGGGTTAAGGATTCGGGCTCTGGAGTCAGACAGCCTAAATTCACAGTCCAACTCCACTATCCACACAACCGAGGCCAAGCTAAGCTACTCAATCTCTCTAAGCCTTTTGCTCCCTCACGTGTAAAATGAGGATAAAAATGAAACTCCACAGGGGTGCTATGGGGGTGAAATGCAACGATTTACGAAAGAATGTGCCGTGCGATCTGGCACACACTAAGTGTTCAATAGCCAGCACTGTGATGAGGACTGGGATAACCTCGTTTCTTTAATCACCAACGCAACCATAAACCACCTTCCTGTCGCCTCTAGGACCACAGGGGACTACAGGGAGCAGTACCTAGCACGGTCAGTCCTTGCATGTAACAAAAGACACACAACAGCCTCGTCAGCTAGCGTCCCACATTCTCTCAAAGCCCAATCACGCTGAACTGACTTTGTGGGAATCACATTCGGTTTCCCTCTCTGACTCCTTAGAGCACCACCTCACTTACCCTATCCATCACCCACCCAGAATACAAAAGGGGCACCTGGCTGTCTCAGTCAGAGCAACATATGACTCTTGATCTGGGGGTCATGAGTTCAAGCCCCATGTTGGGTGTAGAGATGGCTTCAATTAGAGAATAAAAATTAAGGGTGCCTGGGTGGCTCAGCTGGTTAAGCATCCAACTCTCCATTTCAGCTCAGGTGACAATCTCACAGTTTGTGGGATCGAGTCGCACATCAGGCTTTGCACCAACAGCGCGGAGCCTGCTTGGGATTCTCTCTCTCTGCCCCTTCCCTGTGCTTGCTCTCTCGCTCTCTCTCAAAAGAAATAAACTTAAAATACATACTTACACACATAAATAGAATTTTTAAAAACTTAAAAATAAATAAAAAAAATAAAAAACCAAAGGCCAAACTACATCAAAATAAAAAGTTCTGCACTGGAAAGGAAACAATCAACAAAACCAAAAGGCAGCCTCCTGGATGGGAGAAGATATTTGCAAATGACATATCCAATAGAGGGTTAGTATCCAAAATATATAAAGAACTTCTACAAATCAACAGCCACAAAACCCAAATAACCCAATTAAAAAATGGGCCAAGATTTCTCCAAACAAGACATGCACATGGCCAACAGACACATGAAAAGATGTTCAATACCATTCATCATCAGGGAAATGCAAATCAGAACCACGATGAGATATCGCCTCATACCTGTCAGAATGGCTAAACTAAAAAACACAAACAACAGGTGTTGGCGAGGATGTGGAGAAAGGGGAGCCCTCAAGCTTGGTAGAATACAAACTGGTGCAGCCACTGTAGAAGACAGTATGGAGGTTTCTCAAAAAGCTAAAAATAAAACTACCCCATGGTCCAGTAATCCTGCTACTGGGTATTTACCCAAAAAAACACAAAGACACTAATTCAAAGGGATACAGGCACCCCGAGTTTTATAGCAGCATTATTTACAATAGCCAAGTTATGGAAGTAGCCCAAGAATCCACCAACTGATGAATGGATAAAGAGGTGGTATATATACAATGGAATATTATTCGGCCATAAAATAAAGATTGCAATCTTGCCATTTGTGACAACATGGATGGAGGTACAGAGTACTGGCTAACCTAAGTAATGTAAGTCAGCCAGAGAAAGACAAATACCATAGATTTCACTCCTATGTGGAATTTAAGAAACAAACAAGCAAAGGAAAAAAGAAAAAGAAAAAGGAAGAGAGAGAGGGAGAGACAAGATAAGAAACAGACTCAACTATAGAGAACAAACCGATGGTTACCAGAGGGGAGGTGGTGGGGAGATGAGTGAAAGAGGTGATGAGGATTAAGGAGGGCACTTGTGATGAGCACAGGGCCACGTACGGAAGTGCTGACTCACTGTACCATACACCTGAAAGTAATAGAACCCTGTTAACTATACTGGAATTAAAATGGGGGAAAAAAAATTAAATTAAATTAAATTTTTAATAAAAACCAAAAGGCCAAAACCAGGCTCTCCTCTGGAATGACTAATTCTTTTGTTTTTTTAATGTTTTTTTATTTTTGAGACAGAGACAGAGCGTGAGCACGGGAGGGGCAGAGAGAGAGCGAGACACAGAATCCAAAGGAGGCTCCAGGCTCTGAGCTGTCAGCACAGAGCCTGACGTGGGGCTCGAACTCACAAACCGCGAGATCATGACCTGAGCCGAAGTCGGACGCTTAACCGACTGAGCCACCCAGGCGCCCCTGGAATGACTAACTTTTAAAATCTAGAGAACACCAATAACTGGATGGTTCATGTCTTTGCAAAATTGTTGCTTATAGTATCTGTTGTTACCTAATTCACACTAATATTTTTTAAGAGTTCTCTGGGGGTTTTTTAGAATTAAACAGAATAATATTTACGTAGGAAAAGGATAATGTCCAGACAGTGACTTGCAAGGATGTATCTAAGGAATCGTTCCAGCTATACTATCATCTTCTTGTGTCAACTACCCTGACCCAGAAGAAAAAGTCCTAAGAGGCCATCTAAATCCCTTTATTCACACTGTGTCTTGCTAATTGAACTGTACTGTAGAAGTCACCCCAGTGCTAAAATCTGCATCCTAAGATTCTTAAGCTTTCTAAAGCAAAAGCAAAATCAGAGTATCACTAAAGACCCGTGATCTCTGATGCACACCCCCCCCCCCCGCCAGGTACCCGCCACAGTCCCGTGAATTCCCCACCTTTCTCCTCTCTTACCAGGACTACCAGGAACCCGGCCGGTGGAGGGTGTGGCTTGCTGTCCTTGCTGCTTGGCCGAGGTACTCGGCACAGACTCATTCCTCAGGCTGCCTGCACTCACTCCAGCAGGAGGCATCATAAACAGCCCCTCGGAATGGGTTCCCTTCGGGTCCTCTGCACTCGTCGTTTTCCTCAAACTGTGTTTGGGGGTACCCGTTGGGGAAGCTGAAGGCACAGACTCCTGGGAAGAAACAAAATAAAACTAGAAGACAGGAACAGGGGTGACTATTTATCTTTACTCTCCTGGAAGTCCTATTCCAGTCACTGCGCTCTTCAAAGACTCTATGACACCTGACACTTTCCAAGCACCCCCCAGCTTCCAGAAACGAAAGGAGTAAGAGGCTCATGGCATTCCCTGCCACACGTAATTCTTTGCAGAGGTATTACTTATAATTCAATACCTGTTGAAAACTATAGCAATCTTGCAGGAATGTATTATCTTTTGGCTTAAGATGCTAACTGTTGGTGGTTTAGCCTTAGGTCAAACACAGCACAGAGAGGAGAGGAGGGGAGGAGCTCTTTATTCTAAGAAAACGTATCTAACAGCAATGTGGTTCCAATGGAATGAAGCCATGGGAGTGTCTGGACTTTCTAGAAGTCGCTCCTTCTAGGTTTACATCTCTCATCCCTTTAAGTAACTGTGCAAATGAGAACAAAATGGAAAACATAGGAGGTTGGCCATTCCTATTATGTTTCTGTTCAAGGGCATAAAAATTAAGGACAAACACAGAGTAACATAAATTCTGTAATTCTATTGAAAACACTACATACTTTTTTTTATACACTGAGTATCTTCAGTTCATTGCTAACTGGGGAAATCTTCACCAGAATGATTCAATAACTGACTTTTAAGCTTTCCCCCAAGCCACCGCGCTACCTATCTGCAGGGCTTCCGATTCATTCACCCCTTCTCACAAGCAAGCTGCAGGGAGGGCAAGAATGGGTTTGCTAGTACTGCCTTGTATGTTTATTCCTCTCAGCATTGAAAAGGGGATGATAATACTGTTCTCCTTCCCAGTTATCTTGAGTAGTAATTACAAGCAACAGTGGAAAAAAACAAACAAACAAAAAACAGTTCTTAACTTTCTGCAATTTTTTTTGGAAGGCAAATTACTAAGCAAATGCTCTTATTTAAATATTTCGACATTCAGGGGCGCCTGGGTGGCTCGGTCAGTTGAGCGTCCAACTTCGGCTCAGGTCATGATCTTGTGGTTCATGGGTTCAAGCCCCACGTTGGGCTCTGTGCTGGCAGCTCAGAGCCTGGAGCCTCCTTTGGATTCTGTGTCTCCTTCTCTCTCTGCCCCTCCCCCATTCGTACTCTGTCTCTCTCTCTCTCTCTCTCTCTCTCTCTCTCCCAAAAATAAATAAAACATTAAAAACAATTAAAAAAAATATTTTGACATTAAAAACCTTCCCCCTTGCTTAGTTTACTTAAACTCTAAGACAGTCGTTGCTCTTTCATTAGATTTATGTCTACACAGTCTATATAGTTAGTTTAAATAAATCAATGGCTTGAGGAGATTAACTGAAAGCTTCTGAAAGGCTAACTTAGAAATTATGGTTTAAGCACAAGCTGTGGTTGAGGAAAATGAAAGGAAAAGCATACATAAAAAATCCAAGCCTGCATTCATGAAGACATGGATTTGTGTAAAACAATTTCAAACGCACCGAAGTCGTGGAACTCAAAGGCAAATAACCATTCCGCGAGCTCGGATTTCAGGATTATTTCCTGTTCTTTAGCCACCAGAACACACACTAGACAAACCTCACCCGTGCAAATACACTAAAGGGAAAATGGAAACGCGACATGATTTCTGATGAAGAAAGGAATTCTGCGCTTCATCTAGGCCTCGATCAATTGAGCTTGCGGAGAGGTAAAGATCCACAGATGTATTGATCTGATCGCAAATACTTTACCCAGTGACACACTCCAAGCAGCCCTTATGGAATTCTACAGATCACTGGCATGTAACAAGATAAAGCTTCTCTAGGATTTAAGGAAATAAGATCATCAAGAAATTACTACCTAGGGGGGAAAAAAAAGAAATTTCTTTTATTGGTCCTTAAGAAGGCCTTCTCTACACAGGGGGAAAGTGATTCAGGAAAGGGACAAAAAACTGATAATCAGCCTTTCCCAAATAATGAGGTGCTTTAAAGAGTTAATTTTTGGAAGTTTTCTGCTCTGAGCATATGAATGTGAATTGACTGCTGAATCCCATAAGGTTTTTCAGAATGAACAGTAAGCAAAAGAGTAGATTAATACCTTGAAGAAAGAGCGATCCTTGTATGCACTGCCACTTAAAATCAAATCCTCAAAAACAAATACAGGACGAGTTTTTCATTAAAATGCTATCAACTTTGTGCTGTTATTTGCCTTACTTAACAAGAGAAACTCACGTGCAACAATTTCTTCAAATATTTTGGCAATTCTTTAGGAGCTAACTGCCGAGTTAGCTCACGAGCCCGTACGTAGACATAACCGATGTAGAACATCGGTCCTTTATCTTCGTAGGAAGGGTAGAGAAACAAAAATGGTATTATCGAACCTGATCACCCCTTCTGGTTCCAGCTGATCCCTTCCTAAAAAACTAAGTCCTCAAAAAAAAGACTTACCACAAACAAATACATCCTGAAGAACTTACTATCAGCTCAGAAGACCGCTCCCAAGGAGGGATTCGGCTCTCCCTCGGCAGGGATGGCAGCAGAGCTGGAGCAAGATGTTGGAACAAAGTGTCCCGAGGTGACAGTGGGGACAAACTTCACGTGCAAACAAAAGTTCTGATACGTTTGTTCATTATCTAGTCACGTTAACTATAAATACCGCACATTCACGGCAAGCGAGTGAGAAATTTTAGAAGCAGTTACCCATCTTTCTTTTTACAAACAGATCTTTTATGTTAAGACTCTGGTCAGTGAACAGCAAAATGCTTATCTCTTGACTGTGAAAACAGACTTTCTTCCTTAAGACCAAGGTTACTAGTTCTCTACTAGGCCTGCCGTGAAAGACCAACGCAGGCTAATTTCACTTTTGTGCTCTTAAAAAACGTACCCAAGTGAAAGTCTACTTCTCCCAATCAAAGCGGCCTCTGGCAGGAAGACGCATCATCCCAACAGGAGGGGCTTCCTTCCTACAGCAAGGTGAGCGAGCAAGTTCTCAATCATCAGCTCTGGCTCAAGGCTGGTCTACGAAGCTACAAGATACACCTGGTGGCACTCTGCCCTCCAATGCTGGACACTGTCGTTCTGGCGCCACCCTCTGCTCTGATCACTGAATCCGGTTTCTCTGAGCGACTGCAAGTGAGGGGACATCTGGAAGACCCGACTCTTTGTCCAAACACCTTCCCTCTGGTCTGAACACAAACTTACGGCTGCTGTGTTCTCGCTGGCGGTCTGCACCCTTCCTGCTCTACCCACTCCCTCTCACTGCCTCAAACATTTTCAGCTCAGCATGTGTAGGTCAGTAAGAGTGAGTAAATGGAGGTGACTGGGTGGTTCAGTCAGTTAAGGGTCCAACTCTCAGTTTCGGCTCAGGTCATGATCTCACGGTTTCGCGGGTTCAAGCCCGATGTCGGGCTCTGCGCTGACAGTGCAGAGTCTGCTTGGGATTCTCTCTCCCTCTCTCTCTGCCCCTCCCCAACTTGCACGGTCTCTATCAAAACAAATAAATAAACTTTAAAAAATTATTTAAAAAAAGAGTAAATGGATGAGTGAGAAGTAAAACAAATGAAAGAAAACATGGAGACAGTAACTTGAAAATAGTAACATTATTTGCATTTAGGCATCACCAACAAATAAAGTCTCTGGTTGCCTTCCAAACAGAGATGAGGTCCTTGGCGAAGTCCTGGTAAGAACTAGCACCCTAATCACACTTTTTCATTTTCTTTTCTTTCTATACCTAGAGAGGCAAACAGTAACTGCTCAAATTTATATCTTTTCTGTAATAATCATCGGATTTCTTCCGTCTAAATTATTCTAATGAATTGTGTCACACCCTTTAGAAAATTCAAAAGAGCTACGGCTCTGCAGGAAAGGGCCAAGAGGACACATCCTCCTCCAGTTTACCCTCCCCACAGAGATGTGACCTGAAGGTCTGTGAAGGTGATCACAGTTTAAAGCAATGGCATATAGAAGGCAGACACACCAAGTCTGAGGCCCACACTGTACTTCTGACTAGCTATATTATCCAAAAGAAATGACCTTAATCTTGAAAAATGGGGTTAATAAAACTAGATACCCCTTAGGTTGCTAAGGAGAAAAAAATAGACAAATACATAAAGAGCTTAGCACTGGGTGATGTGTAAGAAGTATTCAAAATGAACATTGGCTATTTATTGCTGTTACCAGCAATCATAAGAGCTTATAATGAAATCTTATGTATCTCCTCCTTCAAAGGCTCTTTCCCCATGTTATTAGCTGTTATACTAAAGATGGGCACAACTAGTTGGGAATTTCAGTAAGTGCTTTTCTGACAAGCGAAATGAATTTGTACTTAATAAGCAAATACACTGCAAAGCTGCCCTAGAAACCAGTAAGGTTTCATCAACACACACACCTAGAACAAGACCTTGTCCCTAGTTTGGGCAGCGTGAATCTCCTCAACTGCGGAAATGGGCAGGAGGGGCTCATCAGACCACCTCCAGCACTAAGTCTGGGATTTACTACATGTTCTCATTTTTGTCGTTTATTCTCAATGAGTCCAAATTGTCCCAAACGTAAAATGAAAACAACAACAATCTTTTATCCTGATTAACTCTAAACATTGTCATAAGAAATAAATAAGTGCTACCAAAGTAGTTTTAAACTGTAAAGTCATATACTGTACAAGATTTTATCATGATGATATTCTTAAACAGCTTCCAATAAATCATGGGCCAAAACCCATTCTCTGAAAAAAGGCAGGTGGTGTAAAAAGTTATTTATAAGACTAGCCTGTTAAAAAAGCATTACAGAAATGGAAAATAGGTTCTGTTGATTTGTTTGCTAAAGTAAGTTACTGCATACAATTGGTAAAGGTTAGAATTTACACTATCTCTATTAAAAGGCTAACTGAAATATCAATAAAATGTCCCGAAAAATTGTTCAAGCCACCTATACTACAAAAGTAACAGCAGTTATGAGTCATCTTATGACAACATATGAAACCTTCAAACACGAGTTGAACTGAAAAGGGAATGGATACTGATCACTCACCTTATCCTGCAAGGAAAAGGTCCCGGGAAAACCAGCAAAGAGAAACTTGTTCTTGACTTTCAGCTTCCCCAAATTTGCTACAATTAGATTATTTGATCTGGAACTTTCAGGGATAAGGAGAACAGGAGCACCCGCCTCAATATCCAGGAGAACCCGTGAACAGCGCTGGGCTTGATCTCTCACCTGAAAGAAGAAGGAAAATTGACTCAGAGGCTCAATCAATGCCCTAATTTTACAATCAAATAGCCTCCGGTTCCCAAAACCTTCATGAATTCACAATTCTAAAACAACCGAAATCGCACAGAGCATATTATACGAGCACCATGGAGTTACACTAGCAATCAGTAACAAGGGAATGGAAAACTGCTAAGTATTTGGAAATAAGACTATGCACTTTTTAATAACCCAAGGTTAAAAGAAGAAATCACAGGGAAATAGGAAAATATTTTGGCCTAACTGCCAAAATAAGGAAAGCATGTATATTAAAACTTGTGGGATGCAAATGTCCATCGACAGATGGATAAAGAAGATGTGGTATATATTCAATGGAATATTACTCGGTGATGATAAAGAACGAAATCTTGACATTTGCAACAATGTGCCTGGAGCTAGAGTGTATTATGCTAAGCAAAATAAGTCAGTCAGAGAAAGACAAATGTATGATTTCACTTGTATGTGGAATTTAAGAAACAAAACAGATGAACATAGGGGAAAGGAAGCAAAAGTAAGACAGAAACAGGGAAACAAACCATAAGAGACTCTTAAATACAGAGAACAAACTGTGGGTAGCTGGTGGGGTGTTGGGGAGGGGGATGGGCTAAATGGATGATGGGCATTAAGGAGGGCACTTGTCGGGGCGCCTGGGTGGCTTGGTCGGTTAAGCGTCTGACTTCGGCTCAGGTCATGATCTCACAGTCCGTGAGTTCAAGCCCCGCGTTGGGCTCTGTGCTGACAGCTCAGAGCCTGGAGCCTGTTTCAGATTCTGTGTCTCCCTCTCTCTCTGCTCCTCCCCTGTTCATGCTCTGTCTCTCTCTGTCTCGAAAATAAATAAACGTTAAAAAAAATAATAAATTAAAAAATAAAATAAAATGAGGGCACTTGTTGGGATGAACACTGGGTGTTATATGTAAAAAAAAAAAAAGAAAAAAGAAAACAGGTGAATAACAACAGCAAAAAAAAAATTTATGCAAAGGATTCGAGATCTACTTATTTCTTCTAATTTAAAATCTGTGATGTATTTCCCTTGATATACTTTCACTGGCCAATTAATTAATGAATTAATGTTCTGAAAATTATTTAGCAAAATAGCTCTTATTTTCATATCATTACATTTATCTTTTCAGTTATCTCTTGTAATTGTTTTAAACCAGGCAACTTCTTAGAAGGTATATTTAAAAATTTTAATTTTATATAATTTAAATTTCTTTTTTAAATAAACTTTTTATCAAAATAAAACATACATGCAAAATGGTAAAAAAAAAAAAAGTGGTAGTATGCACTTAAAACAGTAGAGAAAAATGTATTAAATGCTTATTTTATTTTTTTTCTTTAATGTTTATTTATCTTTGAGAGAGAGAGAGAGAGAGAGAGAGAGAGAGAGAGAGAGCATGGGAGGGGCAGAGAGAAAGGGGGACAGAAGATCCGAAGTGGGCTCTGTGCCGACAGTGCAACCCTGATGCTGTATCAGGATTCAAACTCATGACCTGTGAGATCATGACCTGAGCCGAAGTCAGACACTTAACAGACTGAGCCACCGAGGCACTTCTTAAATGTTTACTTTATTTACTCTTTTTTTATTAAAATTTGTTTAATGTTTATTTCTTTCGAGAGAGATGGAGAGAGTGCGCGCGCATGCGTGCAAGTGGGGGAGGGGCAGAGAGAGGGAGACACAGAATCCACAGCACAGAGCCCGATGCGGGGCTCAAACCCACGGTCTGTAAAATCATGACCTGAGCTGAAGTTAGACACTCAACCCACTGAGCCACCCAGGTGGCCCTTAAATGTTTCTTTTATATAAAAGAATAAAGATTAAAATCAGTGATCAAAACCTCTATTGTAAGAAGCTAGAAAAAGGAAAAGCAAAACGAAGCTAAGTAGAAGGAAGAAAATAATGTAAGGCAGAAATCAGTTATTTAGAAAACAGAAAAATAATTTTAAAAATCAATTAAACACTTACACAACACAACACCCAACAGCCACAGAGTATACATTCTCCCCAAGTGCACGACATACTCGGCGAGGGTGTGGCTGGGCCAGAACACGGGCCTCTCAGTAAGTTAATTATCTGAAAAGACTGATAAAAGTGAGAAACCTCTAGCTCCATTAATCAAGAAAAAAAGGTAGAAAACAAAACTCATCACTGTCAGGAAGGAGTGCGGGACATTGCTACAGAACTTACAAATACTAAAATGATAAGGGAACAGGGCGCCTGGGTGGCTCAGTCCGTTAAGCATCAGACCGGCTCAGGCCATGATTCTAGGGTTTGTGAACCGAGTACTGGGTCGGGCTCTCTGCTGCTAGCGCAGAACCTGCTTGGGATCCTGTCTCCCTCCTCTTTCTGCCCCTCCCCAGCTCACTCTCTCTCTTTTTCTCTCTCTCTCAAAAATAAATAAACATTTAAAAGAAAAAAAATCTTTGAAAGATAAGGGAACCTATGAACAGCTTCACGCCAACAAACTGACAATTTAGATGAAGTG
Source organism: Acinonyx jubatus (assembly GCF_027475565.1). NCBI lineage: Eukaryota > Metazoa > Chordata > Mammalia > Carnivora > Felidae > Acinonyx > Acinonyx jubatus. The sequence continues at coordinate 8,963,006 of NC_069381.1, read as the reverse complement.
GACAGATCAAGAAAACGGTAAAAGTATCCACAGACGGTAAGTAAATGAATGACGGTGGCTGTATTCCAACACAACTTTATGTATGCATGTGTTTATGTGTATATTCTCACAGGCCATAGTCTGCCAACTCCTGGAAAACTGAACACTGTTACCCTAAGATTAGACACAAGTCAGGGGTGTCTGCTCTTACCCCTTCTGTTTGACACTATACTGGAAGCCCTTGTCAGTGCCGTAGGGAAGAAAAAGAGTTGAAAGGCATACAGATTGAAAAGGACAAAGTAAAACTCTATTCACAGACAACATGACTATCTATGTAAAAAATCCTAAAGAATCTACAAAAAAGTAACCGGAACTGGTAAGTATATCTGGCAAAGTTGCAGAATGCAAGGTCAATGTATAAAAATCAATTGTATTTCTCTGTACAGTCAACAAAGAACTAGAAATTGACATTTTTAAAATATCACTTATAATAGCATCAGAAATATGAAATGTCTAGGGATCAATTTTTAATAAAAGATACATAAGATCAGTACACTCAAAACTACAAACACTGCTAAGAGAAACTGAAGACCTAAATAAACAGAGAAACACGCCATACTGAAGAAACAAAAGACTCAACACTACGAAGATGTCAATTCTCTGAAAGCTGACCGACAGATTCAACACAATCCCCAACAAAATTTCAACAGGCTTTATTGTAGAAATTGACACGCTGATTCTAAAATCCACATGAAAAAGCAAAGAATCTGGAATAGCCACAATTCTTTTCTAAACTTTTTTATTTTAAGGAATGGTTTCTATTTTAAAGTAGGCTCCAGACCCAATGTGAGCCTCGAACTCACAATCTGAGATCAAGAATCACGTGCTCTACTGACTGAGCCAGCCAGGTGCCAAAACAATTATGAAGACAGTTCCTTATGATGTTAAACACATAGTTACATGAAGCAGCAATTCGTCTCTTAGGTATTTACTTAAGAGAAACATATGTTCACACAAAGATTTCAACGCAAATGTTCACGGTAGTTTTATTCAGAATAGCCAAAAACTGGAAACTACCGAAATGTCCACCACGTGGGTGAATGGATGAACAAACAAATTTTATTACAAAGAACAGAATACTACTCAGCAATAAAACGAAATCACACTGCTGCTATTTGCAACAATACAGATGGATTTCAACCAGCATTACGTAAGTGAGAAAAGCCAGATACAGCTAGCCATGCTAGAAGATTTCATTTATAGAAAATTCTAAAAAAAAAAAAAAAAAAAAAAGGCAAAACTATTATAACAGAAAGCTGGCCAATGGTTGCCAAGATGCAGGGAGGGATCAGGGGGACTGTTTGCATAGGGAGACAAGGAAACTTTGTGGATAACAGAAATGTTCGAAAAATCTTGAGTGTAGCTGTGGCTATAAGACAGTACACAATTGTTAAAACTCATTGAATTGTACTCTTAATATTGGTTAATTTTATTAGAAGTAAATTATACCATAATAAAGATGGCAAAAAATATAATACGCTAATATAATGAAATGTTTCTCATACATTGGTCAGTGAAAAGTATAGATTACAAAATAGAACAAGACAGTCTTAATTTTCTACTCATTCCTATTTTTATTGTTTTTTGTCACCTATGAAAAACACTACTTTTTAAAAAGAAAAATATAGCCCTCATAATATAAAAAGCTCTTCTTTCTTGGGTGTTAAGCACATAAACAAGTCAGGGGAATTTACAATGCAGTAAATACTGTCTTCCCTTTCTAACTGTACATGAATTGTTGGTACTGTGTATCAACCCATGACTACTGCCTGTTTGCTTTGTTTTTTAAGTAAATTATAAAATTACAAATTACTCATCTTCACTGTAGCAAATGTAGACAGGAAAGCCAAACGAACAGAAGAAATCTGGTATCATCCATCACCTCACCTCCCGAGATAAATACTGGTACCATTCTGGCAGTTTAGTGGAGGAATTCAGAATGGGAATCCTGAAGCCCGACTACCTGAGCTGGAATCCCCACCCTGGCCACTTAGTAGTTTGGCAGCCTGGGGAACTCGTGAGGGCTCTGGGTCTCACTTCCCTTACCGACAAAATGGGAGGAATGGGCCCTCCCTTAAGAGCCATCGCGAGGATCAAATGACACCACACACCCAAGACACTCAAGCCCTTGTCGAGGGGCTATACTACTCGCACGGCAACCCCGTACCCTCTGAGTCCCGGTTTCTACACACATGTACACACACAGCTATATTTTATAAAGTTCAATGTATTCAGGGGCAGGTTCAAAATGAATAAACTATTGCTCGCACACTGTACAGCACTTCCTTTGTTAACATGCCTTAATAGTCGCACATTATTTAATGGGAAGAGCGGAACTGTGACACAGCCAGAGTTCTGGGCAAGCAGAGCTAAGAATTTCTGCTTCCTCGTGGATAAAACGGCAATAACACGCCTGCCCACCACTCCCTCACTGGCTATAATCACAGCTAATTCTGTTTTTGTCTGGTTTGTCTCAGCTCACTAAAACAGAAGCTCCATTAGGGCAATGACCTTGTCTCTCTCGTTTTCCATTATGTTCCCACTACCTGACATTGTACGACACGACATCTGTCAATAAACAGTCACTAAATAATTCAAGCAACTCAACAAACAAGCTTGTCATAAGGACCAAATAACATATAGGAAAGCACTCTGAGAAGTCCAAAGCATCATTAATATACTATTTAACAAACGGGCAGCATGCTTATTTGTGGTATCTCCGTTTTCCTCCTATACCTGAGTCCAAAGAAGAATAGCAAGAAAAATAACTCGCCACCGGTGACACAGCTTCAGAGTGGCGACACCCAGGTTCCAGACTGCTGCCCCAAGATTTCAGAATTGCAACACCCCATCTTAGCTCCACCAAAAATCTGCACTCCCGGTTGCTCAATGAATACATTAGTTTAAAATAAAAGAAACAACATATAAAGCAGAAGACACAGGAAAACTACATCACACTCCTAGTGTAAAAAATAAAGGAAACAATTTATATTTGGCCCAAAAAAAGGTGTATGATGCTCTTAAAACTGCAAACATCAAGATTAAAAAGAACGGTAAAGTTCTACTAGATCGTTATTTACATACACAGGAAAACACAGGAATAAAAGTCCAGCTACAGGGGCTCCTGGGTGGCTCAGTTGGTTAAGCAACCAACTCTTGATTTCGGCTCAGGTCGTGATCTCAGTTCGTGGGTTTGAGCCCCGTGTTGGGCTCTGCACTGACAGCACAGAGCCTGCTTAGGATTCTGTCTCCACCTCTCTCTGCCCCTCTCCCCCTTGAAAACAAATAAATAAACTTGAAAGAAAGAAAGAAAGAAAGAAAGAAAGAGAGAGAGAGAGAGAGAGAGAGAGAGAGAGAGAGAAAGAAAGAAAGAAAGAAAGAAAGAAAGAAAGAAAGAAAGAAAGAAAGAAAGAAAGAAAAGCAAGCTACAAGCCAAAGGTAGAGGACACTACCTGTCACCAGTACAATCAGGAGAAAGGAATTTAAATTTCAAATTAGCCTCAATCTTAGTAGCAGGTCTTTAGCTCTCTCCATGAATCTAAGCAATGCAAAATCTTAAACCTAAGTAATTCAAACTACTAGGATTAAAGATCCTTGAGCAGATCAGTTTTCCTTCAGAGCCCACAACTGCTCAAGACAGACTCTCATTCCTTAAAGGTCTACTGACCGACTGCTTGTCTTCCTCGATATAACAAAAACTTCAGACACTTACCTGTTTAATTCCTACTTATCCCAGAAGTGAAACCCAATGACACACTAACGTACAGTGTCATTTCCTAGCCTACTGAGTCTTCACAATAACTCACTGCTGCTTAAACCACACAGGTGAAAGTAATCGTTGTAAGGGTACGTAATAGACAACGTTTATTAGAAGTATCATATTGAGAGCCACAAAAACGTTCATGGCTTTGACCAAACAATATCACTTACAGGATTCAATACTGTAAAAATACTTCAAAAAATGAAGAAAAAATATGCGCACAAAGCTGTTCACAGAACCATAACTCATAAGAATGAAACACTGGAAACAATTTAAATGTTAAAAAACAGGGACATGGTTAAGTAAACTGACTTGATGGGTCATACAGTTATTAAATAGGACTGCTATGAAAAATGCAAAGCAAAATGGAAACAGATTATGAAAAAGGTTAACATGCTGGCTTCCAAAGTGTATGCATAAAACTGACACACTTTATGTTACATTACATGTATGTACTGTATGCTATTCCTCACTTCAAACGCTTTTTTAAAAAGCATACGTAGGTGGAATTAAAGTGTTTTTAATTATTTAGAAAATAAAAAATAAGGGACGCGTGGGTGGCACAGTCAGTTTAGCGTCCAGCTTTTGATTTCACCTCAGGTCATGATCCCAGGCTCATGGGATTAAGCCCCAGGTCTGGCTCCTCGCTGAGCATGGAGCCTGCTCAAGATTCTCTCTCTCACTCTGTCTCCTCCCAACCCCACCCCCTCCCCCACTTGTGCTCTTAAAAAAAGAGAGAGAGAGAGCGAAAGAGAAAAGAAAAATAAAAAAATAAAATAAAAAGCCTAAGCAGGTCATATATGCAACAATGTCATTTTACGCCATTATTGACCCAAAATAAAGAGGTTCACAAGTGTTGACAAGGATATGAATTCAAAGGAATCCTTACACATTGCCAGTGGGAATGTAGAATTGTCTAGGAAAACAATCTGGCACTATCTTGTAAAGATAAACACGTGTGTACCCCGTGGCCCAGTAACCCGCTCCTAAGTATCTCCGAGAAATTCTTTCACGTGTGCACCAAGAAACGTTGCACATGACAGCAAAACACCATAAACAACCCACATGTTCAACAGGAAAATGGATAAATCTGTGCATCACAAAACGAAATACAACAGTAAAATTAAACAACCGTGTAACAACCCGAATGTATCTAACTTAAATGACAATATGAAAATGAAAAAACGGGGCACCTAGGCGGTTCAGTCGGTTAAGCGTCTGACTTCGACTCAGGTCACGATCACACAGTTCGTGAGTTTGAGCCCCACATCAGGCTCTGCACTGATGTGCGGAGCCTGCTTGGGATCTTCTCTCTCTCGCTCTCTCTCTGTGCCCCTCCCCCACACACTTTAGCTCTCTCAAACAAACTTTAAAAATAAATAAATAAATAAATAAGAAAATGAAAAAAAAAAGCAAGTCACAGAACATTAAATACAGCTTAATACCATTTTTATAAAGATCAAAACAAATGAAACAAAAGATATTATATGGAAACTTTTTTGTTAAAGGGACTAGAAGATCCAAGAATCAGGAGAGCAGTTACCTAAGGAGTTGACAGAGGAGTGAGATGGGGAAGGAACATGTACAACGTTAGCCATGTTTTCATTTTTATTTTGGTGGCAGGTCATGAAGGTTCATTTTATTATCATACTTTGAAACTTACATGCTACAGATATTCTTTTAGGTGTGTCAAATAATAAATCTGTTTTAAAAGTTTCTAAAGAGAGGGGAAAAAAGGTTATACACTGATTACAATCATGGAAACATGCACAGGGAGAAACGAGAAAACAATGAAAACAGATTAAAACATACCTCGGGTGTACCTTGGTAAAACTGATTCTTTTTTTCCACATTCTCTACATGTTGACTGTGCTTTTGTATTTTTAAAAAATATATATTCTCTCAAAGATACACTGTTTCCAGGGAGAAAAACTGAGTGGTTGAGGAAAAGTAATTGAGAAGGAGACTTTTCTCCAAATGTCCTTTAACTTTGATTCTGTACTAAATCAATATGTAACATACTCAAAAAATTTAAATAATTTAAAATTTTTTTAATGTTTATTTGTGACAGAAAGCGAGAGAGAGTTCGAGCAGGGGAAGGACGGGGCGGGGGGGGGGGGACAGAAGATCTGAAGCAGGTTCGACACTGACAGCAGAGAGCCCAATGAGGGACTGGAACTCACGAAACACGAGATCGTGGCCTGAGCTAAAATCAAGAGTTGGACACTTAACCGACTGAGCCACCCAGGCGCCCCTTTAAAATAAAAATTTTTTTAAATTAACAACTCAGGAAACAATAGATGCTGGCGAGGACGCGGAGAAAAGGGAACACTTCTGCACTGCTGGTGAGAATGCAAACGGATGCAGCCGCTCTGGAGAACAGTATGGAGGTTCCTCAAAAAATTAAAAGTAGAGATACCCTACGACCCAGCAATTGCACTACTAGGTATTTATCCAAAGGATACAAAACTGCTGATTCGAAGGGACACATATGCCCCAATGTATAGAGGAGCACTATTAACAATAGCCAAATTATGGAAAGAGCCCAAATACACACACACACACACACACACACACACACACACACACACACACACTGGAATATTACTCAGCGATGAAAAAGAATGAAATCTTGCCATTTGCAATAATGTGGATGGAACTAAAGTGTATTATGCTAAGCAAAATAGTCAGACAAAGATAAATATTACATGATTTTTACTCGTGGAATTTAAGAAACAAAACAGATGAAGACAGGGGAAGGGAAGGAAAAATAAGATAAAAACAGAGGAGGCAAACCATAGGAGACTCTTAAATACAGAGAACAAACTGAGGGTTGCTGGAGGGGTGCTGAGTGGGGGGATGGGCTAAATGGGTTATGGGCATTAAGGAGGGCACTCACTGGGATGAGCACTGGGTATTCTTTGTAGGTGATGAATCCCTAAATTCTACTCCTGAAACCATTATTACACTATATGTTAGCTAACTTGCATCTAAAGAAAATTTAAAAAAATAAAATTAAAAAAATAACAAAAATAACAAAATAAAAAATTTTAAATGTTGTCACTATGAAGATAGTATCTATTTATTTAATTATAATCTTTGACCTAATGAAGTTCAAAAAATAAATAAGTTTTGGGGCACCTGGGTGGCTCTCAGTCGGTTAAGTGTCCGACTCTTGGTTTCGGCTCAAGTCATGATCTCACAATTTGTGGAATCGGGCTGGGCGTCAGGCTCTGTGCTGACAACACTGAGCCTGCTTGGGATTCTCTCTCTCCTTCTCTCTGCCCCTCCCCCACTCGCACACATGCTCTCACTCTCTCTCTCTCTCTCAAAGTAAATAAATAATTTTTTAAAAATAATAAACAAAGTTTTACAAAGGACTACATTATAATCATGTTCTGCGGTTCCCAAACTCTACGCCAAGACACCATAAGACGCTGCCGCACAGTCCCATGTGCGCTTGCCAGGACGTTTAAAATTTTTCAGGGAAACACATCATCTGTTGGACACTGCACATACTAGACTGAGTTAGTTCACATTCAGCGTTCGATCATGCTAGATTCCTTTCTATTATGTCACATCTTTACAAAGCTGGGTCTTCAGCACTTGCTGTGATAAAAAGCCAGTGCCACGAGACAAAGGATGTGGGACAGGAAATGAAGGCTGCCATGTCCAGCCTGGTTCCAAGTCTGAGAAGCTGCACAGTGCCCAAGGGGCACGTCCATCCCTACTAGCAAGTAATTTATCTACGAATGAAATAAAAATATTAGTCTTTCACTTACGTGTTATTTTTTTAAGTAGCTACTAAGTTGTTAGGACATGCGTACTTACTAAGTTGTTTAGACTTAATTATTTTTTAAATGCAAAGACCATTTGGTGTGTCTTTTGGCTTAGGACGTGCAGTGAAAATATTTCCAAGACACTAAGAGAACTATGAACTCAGAAGTTGGGAACCTCTAATCTCGTTGGGAAAAAACTCTCTTCATGTAACAGATATGTTCTTTGGAAACACTTTCCAAGAGAAGTATCCCAACTAAAGTACTAAAAGGGACCAGAAGTCTTAAGTGTTAGCCATAAATTTCGTTTATCTTCTTTAGAGGACGCTTAAGCTAAGCCTTAAAAGCCATTAAAACACGGAACCTTGCTGAAGAAATATAAGCTCTCCAATTACAGTAAGATTTCTGTAGACAATCGGCAGCATGGAGGACACTAGAAAGCATAAAATGACCCAAATACCTTCCCTTTTTTCAGTGAAATTTTCCAGACTTCTCTCTAGAGGCTTAAAAGTTCTATCGATCGGTCACACTGGAAAAGCAACGTGGAGAAATGAGCCTTCCTACCGTCTGCCCCTCAATAGCAGCTCGCTGGCGTCCTAAGACATCTTGCAGCTGAGTGAAATGCTGAATGAAGGCCACCACCTCCGCCTGAAAACGCTGCGTGTGCACATACTGTACGGAGGCCATCTGGAGGCTCACTCGAATGTCGTGTTCCCTCCGGAGCAGAGGGTCGGGCCGTCCATATCTGGGAATAAGAGCAAAAATGTGACTTGACAGCAAGATACAAGTTAGTATTGGAAGAAAACAGGCTCAGTTAGGGATTATCCCAGCAAACAGCTTTAACTATGAGAATTCGAATCTGCAACCAGGTTTGACAAAGCAAACTCCAGTAATTACTCCCTCTCTAAGCTGCCACAATGTGTTGAGGATGTTAAATGAGAGTCTGGTATGACCAAGGCCATGAACAGGTAGGCAGCTCTGGTGTTAAACTCTTGATTCCAGAACTCACGCAGAAGCCACCTGTGGTTCCACTGGGGCCCCTTTCCCTGCCTTTAGGGAAAGGGGATTATTCCTCCTCAAAGATTGTAACAATATGGACTCAAAAGGTACAAAAATAAGGTCATGAAATGATGGGGAAAGAAAAAATTAGGCAATGCAATCAGTGTTTCTGGGGAAAACAGTCTCCTGGAAGCAGAAAGAAGTCTGTTTACTTCAGTGAAATGTGGGCCAAAGAGGTTTAGCATGTACATTCCAAGACAAATTAGGAAACTTTTATGAATGGTTTTCAATTTAATGGGCATGGTATGCTCTCTCTTTCCCGCTCAAAAATAAACACCAAAAAAAAAAAAAAAAAAAAAAAAAAAAGGACAAAAGAAGAAAAGATTCAATATAGACTTTTATAGAGAAAAAAATGCATCATATAATTTAACATCTATATCTTCAACAACTTTCTCAGGCTGAAATCATTCCAGAATGTTGAAAGGGAGATGGGAAGTGATCTAACTTTGTCTTCTCAATATTGAGATAGAAAAACTGATTCGTGGAGATTAAGTGACTTGCCTAAGGTCACATAACAAGCCAGTGAGAACCCAGGCTTTTTAATATTCAGAATTATTTCGGGGTGTCTGGCTGGCTCAGTTAGTAGAGCATGCGACTCTCAATCTTGGGGTTGTGAGTTTGAGCCCCACGTTGGGTGTGGAGATTACTTAAAAAAAAAAACTTAAAGAAAAAAAGAATTATTTCAATCACACACCATCCGTTTATGAGGACTGAGTAGCCCACTTCAACAAAGATCCATTTTACTATAAATCAGGATTCCTTGCAACTAGATCATATCAATTTTACCTAAGATGGTAAAAACTTTTTTAAACTTTTATTGGTTTAGCCAACAAGAATTTGAAACAGCAACAAATATGCCAAAATGTCAAACGAGAAAAATGGGTATTTTTACTTAAAAGTTTGGAAAATGAGTGCTTCTTCTCCACTGGTAGTAAACCGCTCTCTGTAGAATTCTCCATGGGCTGTAAGGTCACTTAGGGACAGGCTCCCGATGCTCCCCTGCAAGGCCAGGTCTCCATCTAGGGATGTTAAAAATAGAACACACGCCTATGTATCTTTTTTTGTCATACACCTTAAATATGTCTAGAACAAAAACCGATCCACACATGCCTCAGACTTTTCACTATTTAATCAAATTAAATGTCAAAGGCTAGTTTTCATATTCCAAGGCACCCGCCAAAAACATTTTATACAGTATTTCAAAGTCTCAATGCAGAAGTCCAAAGGGGGTTGAAACAATACAGCAATATCATACTTTAACCTTTACGAGGGAAAGAAATTAAATGCATACAGAAATTAAAGGATAAAACATTTCTAAATACAGGGGCGCCTGGGTGGCTCAGTCAGGTAAGCGTCCAACTCTTGGTCTTGGCTCAGGTCATCATCTCACGGTTCGTGAGTTCAAGCCCTACATCGGGGTCTGTGCTGACAGTGTGGAGGCTGCTTGGGATTCTCTGTCTTCCTCTCTCTCTGTCCCTCCTTGCTTGTGTGCTCACTTGCTCTCGCTCTCTCTCTCTCTCTCAAAAATAAACATTTAATTTAAAATATTTCAATTTTTTTTTTTTATGTTTATTTTTGAGAGAAAGAAACAGAGTGCGAGCAGGGAAGGGGCAGAAGGAGAGAAAGAGACACAGAATTCTAAGCAGACTCCAGGCTCCAAGCTGTCAGCACAAAGCCTGACACAGGGCTCAGGCCCACAGACTGCGAGATCATGACCTGAGCCAAAGTCAGACGCTTAACCGACTGAGCCACCCAGGCGCCCCTAAAAACAACATTTCTAATTTTTTTTTTTTTTTTAACGTTTAGTTATTTTTGAGACAGAGAGAGACAGAGCATGAACGGGGAAGGGGCAGAGAGAGAGGGAGACACAGAATCAGAAGCAGGCTCCAGGCTCTGAGCCATCAGCCCAGAGCCTGATGCGGGGCTCGAACCCACGGACCGCGAGATCGTGACCCGAGCTGAAGTCGGACGCTCAACTGACTGAGCCACCCAGGCACCCCAACATTTCTAAATACAGACAGAATGGGATCCTTTCTGAGATGAAGACCACTAATTAGAATTAGTGAAACAGCATAAGGTCTATCAACTGCGCGATGGATAAGAGAATAAAGGAGGAAGCATCAGATATGCCAGCTATTCAGGCATTTAAGTGGGTGTCAGTGTGATTTAATAAAAAATTGCAATTAATGAGACAGACACTGGAGACAAGATTTAAAACTACTCTGGTGTCACAAGAGTGAAACCCCCTGAAGGTGGAAAAGAATAAAGAAGGATGTTAAAACATGCACACCTGGGTGTTCACCTACAATGACTCATTCTTCACATGGTATGGATAATAAAAAGCGATACTGCAAACTGCTGCCTCCATGAAGCAAATTTTATCATCATAATTAGCACTACAAAGCCGTGACTTAGGTGTTTATATCTGGCATGCTAGTTCAGCTCTCAGTGAATTGAAGACACATAACTTATTTTGGACTCATCGTCACCTAACAAAAATACCCAAGCTTCTCCCAATTTTTAAAGACCTATCTCCTCCAAGCTTTTATAAATTAACTTATACCAGACGTGAAATCTCATTTCAGTTCATTCCTCCCCCCAAAAGACATTTCCATTTTTATTACAGAGTCAACATTTGAGCTCTGTGATCTTCCACTATTAAGGAAGGAGGAGTGTTTTACTCACACTTTATAAACCTCTGCTATTTAGAACTCGACATGGCTGATCACTTGTGTTCCACTAAGAACTTCTACCTGCACAGTCCCGTTGGAAAGAATGCCGGCTCTGCCACATCCTCGTGCCTGAAATCATGCGCCCTATCGAAGGCTCCCTCTACTAATGCAATAGAGGGAACCTATTCCCCGGTTTCCCAGGTGTAATTACTAATAATGCCCCCTTTCACTCTCAAAATGTTCCAATTTGGACAAAGAAAAATTATATAGTCACCCCAGACAGAGTTTGTTAAAAACACGGATAGATGCCAGGGCTCCAACCCAACCTAATGAATCACATTTTTGGTAGCGGGGGGAGGGGGGGGGGCAGGGTCCCAGACACCTGCATTTTTAACAAGCTGTCCACATGATTCTGATCCATAAGCCAGTATTCGGGAACAACCACCGGGAATCCAGTGATTCCACACCCTATTTGCATGTGAGGACAATTAGATTTGTGAGAAAAGGAGGAGGAGGAGGTTCAAATTCTTACCAGATTGTGCAAGTTCGATTTCTCCCCACTTACCAATCATTTCCAGGTGTGCCGCTAATTTGGACACACTCGCTTTAGCCAGCTCACTGGTGGTCTTATTCAGCACGAGAGAGAGCGAATGCACCTAAGAACGTGGGACATAAAGCAAGGCAGATCTTACTGGGGGAGAAAAGGCATCTTTCAGGCAAACAGCAAAACCCAACGGAGGGAGATGCACAAAGGCTCAGGAAATGTGAGGCAGCACTTCTGTGGACGCCGGTTTCCTTTCGGCCCTCTTCAGCAGTCAAACCATGATCTAAGGAGAGAGCTGAGGAGAAAGGGGCTCCACCAGACACCCCGAAACCCAGGGCCTGTGGTATAGCGTCTCTGCAGTCGCCTTGTCTATACTCTGTTAGTGAAATGGGTTGGGTTATAAAACAATTTTTCTCATTGTTTGCGCATGTGTTTCATATTGCATTCTTCTGTCATCGCTCATAGAGGTTCATTAAGTAAAGTCTCAGCCTAAGAAATCTGTCCAAGCAAAATGATAAACAGGATTTAGAATCCCATTTAATCCCTGGACAAATATTTAATAGAAGCCCCTGGTGACCAGTGGGACTTCACCTAGGAACCACAATCAAACATTTTCTTTTCAAGGGACAAGCAGAAACAGAAGAAAGCCAAAACCCTCTGTCTTAGGATCTGCATTCTTTGTAACAAATAAATTCATTATGGGGGCGCCTGGGTGGTTCAGCTGGTTAAGCGTACGACTCTTGATCTCGGCCCAGGTCATGATCTCACGGTTCATGAGATGGAGTCCCACGTAGGGCTCTGGACTCATGTCACAGAGCCTGCTTGGGATTCTCTCTCTCTCTCTCTCTCTCTCTCTCTCTCAAAATAAATAAATAAACTTAAAAAAAATCAAATAAACACAGTATGGTAACACTGTCATTTTAAATATTCAAAGGACTCGTATCTCTACGATGTGTTGAGACAGGAGCCTTAGTGTCGTCACTGGGGAAAAGGGATCAGTTGGAGAGAAGGAAGGAGAGAGGAGGTCAAACCTCAATTCACATCCCTGCTTCCAAATGCCACACTCACCCCTTTCTCTTCAGTGCCTACCGCTAAGCAGGTGCTCAGGAAACATCTGATGAATGAATGATAAAAAAGACGGGGGAAGAAAGAGAGAAAAGAATAGGAAGAAAGGCAGGAGAAGGAACATCTATAGAGAAAGGCAGAAAAAAAGGAGGGGATTACTACAGGTGCAGTGGCCTTGGAGGCCCCTCCAGCGCCATAGAGCCTCCACGGCAGAAAGTTTTTTTGTCACAGACACACAGGTCTCAAGGAAATGAGATTATCAAGTAGGAGGGAAACAGAAAACCTCTAGCCACTTAATCACCCAAGTAACAAATACAGTGGGGCTAAAAATGCTTTCATTAGAGGAATCCAGCTGTCACCACCTGACCCCACTCTTAACACAAATCCTAGTGTCCCTAAAAGTGGGACAACCAAACACTGCAATCCCCTCTAGCACAATACAACAAGAAGCACCCAGCACGACCTACCACATGCTCTTAACAAAAAGCTGAACCTGAATCTGATGAGGCCTCTAGAGCTAACTTCCATTTCTAAAATTAGAAGATAAAAGAAGTCAATGGCACCAAAAGAAAACAAAAAGACAGATCCAGAATGTGCGACACTCTACAGGACACATTAGCCCGGTTTCTACAAGCCAGTGGCACGGGGTAAATAAAGACTGGTTTTCTTTAATCAACAGAGATTTAGAAGAAATGAGAGCAAACGGAACATGTGAACCTATTTTGAACTCACATTCAAAAGATTCATATATCATTTTATTTAATGCTCCCCATTTTGTAGACAAAGAAACTATGGCTCAGAAAAGCGAATTATTCCAATGAATTGTAGAGATCACAGGGAAGTTTCTTAACCACTCATATCTCTACAATCCATCAGCAAAAGGGCTATTTTGAGATAATCAGAAAGATCTGATTATAGACGGGTCTTACACAATACCAAGAAATTCTCGTTAGAGTTAGTTATGTAAGATAACGTCATTTTTTAAAAAAAAATGACTACTGAGGCATGTAGAGGTAAAATGATATATCCGGAATTTGCTTTAAAATATTTCAGCAAGGGGCGCCTGGATGGCTCAGTCGGTTGAGAGTCCGACTTCGGCTCAGGTCATGATCTCACAGTTCGTGGGTTCGAGCACCACGTTGGGCTCTGTGCTGACAGCTCGGAGCCTGGAGCCTGCTTCCGATTCTGTGTCTCCCTCTCTCTCTGCCCCTCCCCTGCTCACCCTCTCTTTCTCCCTCTCTCTCTCTCAAAAATAAACATTAAAAATAAATAAAATAAAATAAAATAAAATAAAATAAAATAAAATAATTCAGCAAAAAGAAAAAACGAATAAAGTAAATGTGATGAATCTCAAAGGAATTAAGTAAATGGAAGTTCCTTCAACTGTTCTTTTGTGTTGTCTGAAAATTCCCACAATAAACATGTTTTCAAAAATTCTTATTCTAAAACAGCCCACTGCCGAGGGGCATCATCTAGTCTCGTTCTCTTGTGAAGCCGCTTACACTCCATCTGTACAAGGCCCCCAGAGCGCTTCCACACCCAACACCAAGGGGCTCCTGAGGCCCTCCGTTACAGGCACCACAAGACTGAAGTTATGGGTACCAACACGTGACGTCCAAAACAAGGGCTTAAGCCTCTCCGATTTCCATCCATCTCGCTAACCAAGGTGCCGGGGGACTCCGCGCTGCCCCGGCACTCACTCGCACACACTGAGCAGGGGAAGTGAGACTCGTTCGTGGCCAACTCTGCCCTGGAAGCTCTTCCATTTCTAGAAGAATGCAGCCTCCTGCCAGCTAAGGAAAGAAGAAGATAGCAAGTGGATTACATGTGATTCTCCCCGGCGGCAGGTGCAAGTCTGCATTGGAGAAGGCAGGTAGACGAACTTCACCCTCCAGACACACACATAACCAGCCACTGCAGGGAGCCCAGGGCTCTGGAAGGTGCTAGATGCTGTGGTGTGCCCCCAAATGGTCAATTAAATTGAACTGCTTACACATCTTACCGTGCTCACGCACAGAGCAGAATAACCTTAAATTCAAACGCTACTTTTTATGTGTTCTTAAACATTCGCAATACGAGTACCAAGGACAAGTATGTGTAAGTAAGTACAGTGAGCCACAGTACAGCAAAAATAATGCCAGCTATCGTTCACTGAATGCTTACTTCATGCCACGCGCTGTGCAAAGGGCCTTGCCCATTTAGTCCTCTCACACAATCCTTGCAACATCCCGACGACAGAGGCACCATCCAACACCCCCAGTTTATAGGTGAGACAATCGAGGGAGAGAGAAGCTAAAAACTGTGCCCAAGGCCACACAGCTATAGGTTACAGCAGAAATGCCAGGATTTGGACCCGCAGGCCGTCCTGAGGCTCCAATCTCAAGGGCTGGCCTGTTGCCTCAAAAAGCCAGTAACGATCTCAGCGAGCAGGGAGACCACATCCCAGAGTAGCTACCATGCACCAGACACCTGGCCAGGTGCTTTACGTGCATTACCTCACTCGGTTATCTTAATGAGTCGAATGATGGAAGGCAACCAAACGGATGGGTGATGGGAAAAAGAGGAAACTGAGGCTCCAAGAAAATAAGGCATTCCACTGAACTGCACAACCCAAAGAAATACAGGTTACTTAAACCATTTGTTTTCCATGCCTCCCGATGGGCTTTATACAAAAACCTCTTCTAAAATATTAACAGGCATCCAGACTATAGATAGCTCCCCTGCCAACAAGATCTACTTTCTAGAGTAAATGTGCAACGGGCGCACGTAAGTGAACACAGCAAAATTCATTCCTGGAACTTCAAGGAGCCAAAGGGAAGTGATACCTTGAGATCCAGCTTGGTGTTGACTGGATCCTGAAGTTCAGACTCTACCAGAGCATTTGATTCTGACTTCACATTTTGTAGAATGTCCTCAGGAGGTACCTTCATTGCATGGTTGTCTGCAGTGGAACCAATTCCAAAAAAATCCAGTATCACCACCCACGTTTGCAGCGTGATCAGTACATCCAAGCAGTTAAAATCAACATCAATGTTCCGGTTAACTCGACTGTAACTGGAAGAGAATTCTGGATGTTTCTTATCCACCAAGAATACATTGATATGTACCAAAGAATCATCAAATTTACTCTTTCCAGCAAGTATCTTGGGCTCGTCTACTGTTGGAGAAGGGGGTGGAGTCAAGGGATAGTCCTGGTCTTGGACTTCCTTTGGCTTCTTCCGGGATGCCGAGGTGGGTCTCTGATACAGCTGGAAGACATTAGGAGCTTCTTCCATGTGGGAAGGGAGAGACCGAGGCATATCAGGATATTCCACATTGGATACTGAAGGACAGGACTGAGAGAGATATTCTTTTTGTGCTAAACTAGATGGCTTAGGGGCCCCCCGAGACACCATCAGGTTCTTATATTTGGAATCCGGATTCTTCTCCAGTAAGTCTTCCATGAGCAGAGAGCGCAGGGCAATCTGAATGGATAAAGTCTGAGGATGGTCTTTACTGAATTCTACCTCAAAATCCTGAAACTTTAAGCTCACAAGACCCTGGGCCCCCAAAGTCAGATCTCCACTTAGCTGGACTTGAAGCTCTGGGATACAAAAGTTGGCTTGAATCTGGGTAAAGGACTTGACTTCCTTCAGAGACAAGGACTTTTGAGAAGAGTTAGAAAGGCTGGAGTGGCTGAACAATCCATTCTCCTTCCTTTCAATGGAAGGTTCTCCACAGGTACTGAGGGAAGGCAGAGGAGAATTAGGGCAAGGTGAGGAGGCAGCAGTGACTGGAAACTTATTCAGATCTTCACTATACACAAGATTGTCCAGTGTCTGTAAAACCTGCTCATATACATGCTTTGCTAACACCACCTGTAGTCAAAGAGAAAAATGTAGTTATTCCACTACTATTATTAACTGCGCTCAGATGCACCGCCCACAAATTTCCATAGTTGATGTCCATGGGTTTCCCCAAGACGTTCTAAATTGGATGACAGCAGGAACTATCCCTTCTGTTTCTTTTCTGTCCTTACCTCTCTGTGACCCATGTCTACCGATGAGGCCCTCCTGCCGCCTCCCCCAGCACCTCACAAAATAATCTTTACACAACCAATGTTCAGTTAGTCCTGTTGACTGTGGGCCTGAATCAGCAAAATCACTCTGTCTAAACCCACAAAAACAACACCAGAAATCGATGGGAAAACTGCCAAAAGTCTACTGTGGCTACACCACAGGACTGAGAAACAAGGCTCAGGGTTCTAAAACTCGCCGATCATCCCCAGTTAGGGTCATAACCTCTGTTTTTACTTCAGCTAAACAAACAAAGTGTTTTTTAATGACAATAATGATAAGTCATGATTACTTACGTTTTCTCTCCCTTACTTTGGTTTTAATTACAATTTCTCATTAAAAATATTTTCACAAAAGCTTTTTAAGTATTTATGGGCAATTTTTTAACAGGAATTCCAAACAGATATAGAAATGACAGAATTAGAAAGTGATCGTTTTACAGCCCCCAATGAACTAACATAGCCCATCAGAGGTCATCCGTGGAATCGGCCCTTCTATGAACGACCAGCAGGGAATTTTACAATGGGCAGATTGAGTTCTTGTCACCTGCACGCAATCAACAATTTGAGCATCACTAACATAAAGACAACCAAGCATTATGTGCCTCTTGAAATAATGCAATATGAAGGACCCAGCACCACGCTGAAGTGTTCTGGCCAAAAAAAGAACCTGAATCCAAATAAACCTGTAGAGTGAAGGTATAGTTTACAGGAAATGTGGGAGAACAAGTGACACCATAACCAAACAGCCAAATCTGAATGTGGGACAACCTAAGGGCCACTGCCTGACTTCTCACAATAACAGCGTGCAGGGAAAACATGAAAGAAACTGAACAGAGACCCACACGATGTATCATGCAAACGGATTGTACGGGTCTCATTTGGATCCTGATTCAAACAAACTAAAAGTGAAAACACATTTTTTTAACTAATCAAAAATGTCTCTGAAATCCAAAAATGCATTAAAATGTATTACGTTACATGGCGTGCCTCTGTGGCACAGTCAATTACGCATCCAACTTTCGATTTCAGCTCAGGTCATGGGCTCACGGTTTGTGGGATCAAGCCCTGCATCAGGCTGCACGCTGACAGCTCAGAGCCTACTTGGGATTCTCTCTCTCCCTCTCTCTCTGCTCCTCCCCAACGTGCACGCGCTCGTGCTCGCTCTCTCTCTCTCTCTCTCTCTCTCTCTCAAAATAGTAAACTTTAAACTATTCCACTTTTGTGTATGTTTTTAAATTTTCACAATATTTTAAAATTAAATTATTAAATATTAATTTGAAGAATGATTTACAGTAATTTTTAGAAGATTTTCATCAAAAGCCACACTAAGTCAATGGTAAACATAATAATCCAACAGAATTCATGTCATATGCTAGATTTAAGGTGAAAAAAACCACCCTAGTAGCCACTACTGATAAGGCAAAAAAGCTTAACCAGGAAGGGAAAGTTTTGGGGGAAGTCCTCTCACCCAGGGACACCTATTCAGGTGATGTCAAAAGGTCCGCGCATTCTGGAGCACCTGGGTGGCTCAGTCAGTTGAGCGTCTGACTTCAGCCCAGGTCATGATCTCGTGGTTCACGAGTTCAAGCCCCATGTCGGGCTTTGTGCTGACAGCTCAGAGCCTGGAGCCTGCTTCGGATTCTGTGTCTCCCTCCTTCTCTCTGCCCCTCTCTAGCTTACTCTCTCTCTCCCTCTCTCAAAAATAAAATAAAAACATTGTTTTAATTTAAATATTGAAAGGTCCATGCATTCTGTTAACAGCACTCCTGAGCTACTCCAGAGCAGCTGCCAGATACAGACTAGAGACCAATTACTGCCCAAAGCGAGGGTCCACTGTCCCAAGAGCCTGCCTGTCCCTACTATTTTATAACGATATACTCTTTGCTCTTATCCCTGTGAAAACAGGAAGAACGACATTTTTGAAGGAAAAAGGATGACAGTTGCATACACATATAGTCACCACACACACAGGCATACTCACGAAACACACACACACACACACACACACACACACACACACACACACACAATCCCTATCTCGGCCCATTCCATTTCAAAAAGAGTAAGACTAATTCTCCCTTGAAAGGATCTGTCAACAGCTCAAATAATCAGATTGTTTCATAGGCTGAGCCAAGCATGTCAAAAGAGTGACAAGAACTATATCCTCCTGGGAAAGACAGGCTCTGACTTTTCCAGCAATAATTTTGCCTGCTTCTGAATGGCAATGGAATTAAAGATCTGCCCTCTCCCTCTACATAACTCACCACTCCTCCACATGAAGACGGCTAACAAAACCAATTCCCCAGTGACAAAAGGGTACAGTGATAGGGCTCCACATTTACAGAACAAGTTATCAGCAGTAATACACGGTCACACTGTCTCTTTGAACTTACATATTTTCCTTCTAACATTTCATATATACACATACGTAACATAACAAGATATGAATACACTGATGTATGTATAAAGTAAATATATGACTTCAACTGTCCAGACATGAAAATCAACAAGGTGCTTACCTGAACTGGGTTGACAAATTTCCCTTCAATCTTCATGATGCTAGAAGTTCCCAGGTCATCTGGACTAAGGGAGAAAGTCAATTCAGATTCTCTCTCTATAGGGATCTTCTCCAGTTTAAACTGAATGGTGGTATTGTTCAGGATGTGAAATGCTGGCGTAACAGAAAAAAATGACAGACTGGAAAAACTAGTATTTATCACATCATTGCTGATTAAGTATAGGGTATATAAAATAGAGCCCATGAGTCATTAGGCCCAGAGAGCAGAAAAGCTTGGCACCTGGGGTGTACAATTGAGTACAAACTTATATTACTATCCTAAGAACAAAACCCATAGTAAGCAGAGTATAGCATAAACTTATACACAAAAAGAATCAATATTTTCATGACATGCTCCATTTGATGGCTTCAAAACACAATGGGGTGAACATTAATCCAGGCGAGGTCTCTAAGCTTCCCTTAGCCTCCCAAGCCAGCATTTTCCAAACCGAACTGCTCATCCCCTACCCAGTTTTCAATTACAGATTGCTCCCTCTTACTGGGCATACATCAAAATCAAGAACAATATCAGGTTCTAAGTGAACAAGCAGAGAAAACAGTCTTGGGAGAAGGAGGTTAAGTGAACTGGTGAATTAACATCTGAGAACCACAGAAGGAGAAGTTCTCAGAGGCATGAATTTCTTCACCAATAAGTAAAGCCAGGCTTTAGGGCTCACCTGATGTCTGCAGATGCCAAGACTAATAATAGATTGAACTGTTTGGTTTTAGCAGATCAGATCGAGAACACAAATACAGGCATTTTATTCCTAGAACTCTGGACCACCAACCCATTACAGAGGATGGAAGAATACTGAAAGGGAAATATACCATCTGCAGACTAAATTTCATATTCCACTTAGGTCAATCCCTCCAGCTATCCTGGACTACAATATTTAACTAGCAAAGACCTACAGCTGGAACTGAAAAAAAACAGATGTATTTGACCAAATTAAATAACACTCTAGGGGTATCTGGATGCTCAGTCAGTTGAGTGTCCAACTTTAGCTTAGGTCATGATTTCATGAGTTTGAGCCCCACATCGAGCTCTCTGCTGTCAGCGCAGATCCTCTGTCCCTCTCTCTCTGCCCCTCCCCTGCTCACGCTCTCTCTCAGAAAAATAAACCTTTTTTAAAATTAAAATAAATCGGGCGCCTGGGTGGGTCAGAAGGTTGAGTGTCTTGACTTTGGGCCAGGTCATGATCTCGTGGTTCATGAGTTCAAGCCTTGCATCGGGCTCTGTGTTGACAGCACAGAATCTGGAGTCTGCTTCAGATTTTGTGTCTCCCTCTCTCTCTCTCTGCCCCTGGCCTGCTCACACTCTCTCTCTCAAAAATAAATAAAAATTTTAAAAAATAAAAAATAAAATAATGCTCTAACAGACCCCACCCTCTAAAGCAACCCTGTAAATAAGCACTCACCCAACACTAAAGAGCGCCACTTAAAAAAAAAAAAAAAATCTTACTTTGCCAAATATGGTTTCTAATGGAAAAAACTAAAAACATACCAACCTGATATGAAGCATTCTATTAAAACTCTATTTGGATTTCTTAAATATTCACTGGGGATAATTACAATTTTTTTTTCTTTTTTTCTTTTTGAGAGAGAACAATGGAGGAGGAGCAGAGAAAGAAAGGGACAAAGATCTGAAGCGGGCTCTGCATTGACAGCAGCAAGCCCAACGCGGGGCTTGAGCTCACAAACCATGAGATCATGATGGGAGCCAAAGCTGGACGCTTAACCCACTGAGCCATCCGGGCATCCCTCACTGGCGATAATTCTAAACAAAAAGGTTATTTGTTGTTGTTTTTAGCAAAGTACTACATAAGCTGTGTTGAGAATCTTTAGATAAAATGAGACAAAAGATTTACGCGCCTCACCTTGACCTCTATGCAAAGATTCAAAGAAATCGTGTCGGGTGAAATGAGCTTCCTCTTGACTATTGGCACTGGCAGACCCAGAAGGAGAACCAAACGCCCGGATGACTTCGGACCCAGGACCCTCTCTGCCTGCCAACTGGGTGCAATTCAAAGAATATAACTTAATGTCTTTAATTTCCACCTGCAGGCGGTCACTTCTGGATTCATCATCTCCTGACACAAAATTCTGGATGAATATCTGTCCCAAGTGTCCCACCAACAACTCAGGACTCCCAGGCTTTCGAGGGATTGAAACAACAGGGGATTCGATGTTTATGTTCAAGATTAGCTTCACGGTGTCGGAATGAGACGCAGCGAGGCCAAACCCATACATTTCATTTTCTTCAAAGATGGAGGCTTCCCGAGTCTTCCTTGGAGTTTCAAAGAGTGACACCATCTCACTGTATTCGGCCGTCTTGGTGGCGAGTACCGTAGTGACTTTGGTAGCTGCGCTTTTCAGCATACTTCGGAAATTCTCCTCCAGTTCATCCATGGACAATGTCAACTCCTTCAAGAATTTGGCAGAGTGGTTATAATGCAAGGAAGCCATCTTGAGGTTGAGAAAACACTCCTGTTTAGATTTCTCAACAAATGTGAAACTCAAAGCTTCACTGAGGGCCGCATCTTCCATTCTGACAAATACAGATTCAAAGTAGCCAATATCACTGACGATATTTTCATAGCCTATGGAATTCCCAATGCTGACAACGTACTGGTTCTTAACATTATCTTGTGTCAGGTCCATAAGCTGCAAGCAGCCGAGAGAACCATTCACGTCAAACGTGCTGCCCATTGAAACGTTCACTTTGGTGCCGCCAATGCTCGCGGTGGCGATTTTTCTGCCATGTTTCTCGCCGTTGGCCATTCCCACCGTCCGAACGAGCAGTAAGTTAAGCCTGTGGATCTCCACTGCAACCTCAGTGTTTTGTTCGTACGTAGACTGGTAAGTTCCTTCTTCCCTAAAGCTTCTTTCAAAATCGGTCATTAAAGGCTGAGGACTCAAGTCGTCTTTTTCCTTGGGAAAAGATTTTTGAAGAAAACCAATCAGCTCCACGATGGTCTCCGGGTTTAGGATAATATCCAAATTATTCACCTGTAATGAAATCACCTGAAGAGTGCTGTCCAAATTCATCGACGGGCACTCTGAACTCACAAACTGATATTCCAGTTTAATGAGGGACTCCTGCTCTTTGGTGAGAATTTTCTCAAGGGCAACACCAGCAGCTGACGGGTCGTTCAGCGTGGCAGCATGAGTGAGGTGAACCGCATTGGGTCCAGAGACAGGGGACTGGGCCCTGCTATCCCGGAGGCTTCCTGTTGGGATATCAAAGCTCAGGTTCTTATGCGAAGCCATCAGAAGGTCAAAATCGGCACCGTATGTCTGCATCGTGTCCACCAGGAGCAAACCGTGAACCGTCAGGGAGACCTCAGCATCGTAAGGCCTCTTCACAAAGTGAGCATTGGTCCCAAACACCTTGAGCACGGAAATGTACCGGCCATTGCTCTCAACACCAAGCTGCATACAGTTCACTTTAAATTCAGCCAGGAGGAGCTGTGATTCCACCAGAACCTCCCGGGTATGCTGCTCTAACATCACAAAGCTCTGGGTTAAATTCATTACCGAGTCTTGCAAACTTCCCCGCTGCCCCGCTTGGGGAAAAATCTGCTCTTTAAACTGAGTGTCAGAAGCCTTCGTTTCTGGGGTGGTCAGGAGAGCAAAGCAATTCTTCAGGGCAGATATTTTATCTTCATTGATGTGGATTTTTAAGTCTGGTAGGTTGCCCGAGAGCACGGCTCCAGGGTACTTGGGATCTGAAGTATAAATCAATCGACGTTCTAACTGTAGGTGAACGTTGAATTTCTCAACCACATGGGTTGGTCCCACATCAATATCCTGGACATGCTTCCAATTGTCCTTCACTCGTCCAACCATGATCTGGAGGTCCATAAACGAGAGGGAGTACCTCTCATACATCTTTGTGCTCATTAAATGCGCTTGAAGCTGCTCTTCACTGAACTCAACTCCAGGAAATGGAGGTGTTTTCCCTCCATTACTGCTGCTTGTCTCAGGAGGTGGGGTGTTGGGAGGTGTGGCAAGAGGTGTCTTATATTCGTCATCACTAAACTGGTTCTCTTCAGATGCCGGCCCATCCCCACTTTTCCTCTTGGAGTCATCTGCAGATAAAAAAGAGAAGATTCGGAGTATATGTCTGCTCCTTCCTTACTCTTTCCTTCCATGTAATAATTAAGGAAAAGAGAGAATCAACCAACCCCAACTTTACAAAATAAATGGATGAAAGCTCTAAGCATAATATTCTCATTTTACCAGTGATTCAGTGTAAACTTATTTATGAATTCTGAAATCAAGACACAAGACAGAATTCTAAGATGGAGCCCTGCTGACACAGGGACACGCGTCGGGGAGCAGAGACCAGTAACCCACTTCCCCGCCACCTGAGCTGCACTGCCACGAGCCGCTCTCACCAGCCATTCTTACATCACTCTCCACAATCATCTATCTGTTCACCTTGTTCCCCACACCAGAATGTTCCAAAAGAACACAGGTCCCATCTGTCTTACTCACCAACACCCCAAGTGCCCAGATCAGTGCTTGGCAAGCAGTAACTACTCAGTATCACACTCCAGCCCCAGAGCCCACACTCAACCCCTGTCTTCTACAGACTTCTACAGCCCAGTCTTGTACACCTCAGCGCGGAGTCAACTACAAAATCACACCACTGGGTTCTCTCACCCACATCTCCGCTCCATGTTTATGCTGTACAAGTTCAAGTAGGTGCTTTCCATGGTTGTGAGATCCTCTTCTTTAGATCTGATCCCCCTTTAACATCCCTCATAGCACCAAACTTTCCCACTCCCGTTCAAACCCTCTACCTCTTCTCTTTTGGGTCTTACTCAGTGAAGATAAGGCTGAGTTTATTTGATAAGCTCCCTCAGCCTTTTACCCCATGAATCCCCTTTCTTCCCCCCATCTCAAGGTAAACAATAAATACTGTTTTAGATCTAATGACAGTAATAAAATAACCTCCCAGGAGTCCCTTTTTATATATGTCCCTTATGTCCCTAAATAGATTAAATCTCCGTTCTTGAAATAAAGTGCTGAGAAATAGTGTTTCTTGAAATACAAAACGTGAAGGGCACCCGGGTGGTTCAGTCGGTTAAGCGTCCAGCTCTTGATTTCAGCTCAGGTCATGATCTCATGGTTCCTAAGACTGAGCCCCACACTGGGCTTTACACTGACATCACAGAACCTGCTTGGGATTCTCCCTCTCTCTCTGCCCCTCCCCTGCTCGTGCTCACTTGCGCGCTCTCTCTCTCTCTCTGAAAATAAATAAACTTTAAAAAATAAACTAAAATACAAAATGTGACATAAGAAATACAAATAAAAACCGCAATGAGAGACTACTTTCCACTCATAAAAAACGGGCTATAATACAGAAGACAGGTAACAAGTGTTGGCAAGGGCGTAGAGAAATCGAAACCCTCATACATCGCTGGTAAGATAGTAAAATGGTGCTGCCTTTTGGAAAACAGTCTGGCAATTCTTCAAAATGTTAGGTGCTGCCTTTTGGAAAACAGTCTGGCAATTCTTCAAAATGTTAAACATGAAGGTCACCATGTGACCCAGCAATTCCACACTGAAATACACCCAAGAGTTTGAAAATATGTGTACATAAAAGCCTGTACATGAACGTTCACAGCAGACACAACCCAAATGTCCACGAGTTGATGAACGCATGAACAAAACGTGGCATATTCACCCAAAGGAATATTACTCAGGCACAAATAGGAATGAGGTAGAATCTTCACCACAGATAAATCTTGAAAACAGCATGCTAAGTGAAAAAAGTTAGACATAAAAGGCCACATACTGCATGACTGTATTCATATGAAATGTTCACAAGAGTCAAATCCACAGATAGAAAGGTTAATGGCTGGCAGGGCCTGGGAGAGGGGATAATACAGAGTGACAGGGGATGGGTCTACAATTGCTTCATTGGATGACGAAAACGATCCAGATTAGATAAAGCAGCGAAAGGCATGATTCTGTCAATATCCCGATAACAACTGCACTGTCCATCTTAAAACGTATCCCAATACAGCTATTATCAAAAAAAGTAACAAGTGAACTCTGGAGTTAAAACGTCATAAAAAACCTTTTTAAAACTTTACTTGGCTAAGAACAGACCGATCAATTTATGCAAGGTGATGTTTTTATCACTCCGTGTTCACACATACCTTGGGAATTTGTCAACAGCATTCTCCCTAGATCCACGACAACTAACACGGGATTCTTGAATTTGAAATCATCAGGAAATATCACCTGAGGGGCCGAAATATCTAGTCGCACGGTCCACCTTTTACTTTCCTCCTGTAGAAGTAAAATAAACTGCAAATAAATAATTTATAACACAACTACAAAAACTGAACAGCTCTATCAGCTGGGGCTCAAGCCTTTCTGAAAGCCACACCCAGGGTACGGAGTGACTTCAAGGTATTAGAGCAAAAAGTTTAAAAGAAAAGTAGATCCAGGGGCACCTGGGTGGCTCAGTCAGTTAAACATCTGACTCTTGATTTCAGCTCAGGTCATGATCTCAGTCGGTGAGTTCAAATCCCGCTTAACTGTGCTGACAGTGTGGAGCCTGCTTGGGATTCTCTTCTTCCCGCCCCCCTTCTCTCTCTCCCCTCCCTCATGTGCTCTCCCTCTCTCAAAATAAACTTAAAAAAAAAAAAAAAACACACAAGACAAAAGGAGATCCAAATGCGTAAGGATTTGAGCCATTATCACAGGCAAACGTTTAATGTGGGAGGAAAAAGGGGCGCCTGAGCGGCTCAGTCTGTTAGGTGTCTGACTTCGGCTCAGGTCATGATCTCACAGTTCATGGGTTCGAGCCCCATGTCGGTCTCTGCGCTGACAGTGTGGAGCCTGCTTGGGATTCTCTCTCTCATTCTCTCTCTCTCTCTCTCTCTCTCTCTCTCTCCCCCCCCCCTTACTCTGTCCCTCCCCTGTTCTCTCTCTTCCCCCCCTCAAAATAAATAAACCTTTAAAGTAAATAAATATTAATAAAAATTAAAAAACGTAACAAGTCATGAGTCTATTCACTTTTCTTCTCTGCAACCAAAATCAGCCTCAAATATTTTGCATGTAGTAAAAAGCTAATTTACATAAATGTTTTCAAAAAGAACCCTCTTTGACTAAGAGAACCAATGGATACTAATTGTTGCAATTTGTGTTGACACACGCACACACAAAAACAAGAAACAGGACTAATTCTCCCTGCCAGAGGACACACTGCCACCGGGTGACACGGAACCTTCCTGCTATCCCTTACGAGGACAGGGGCTCTGCCCTCCCGAGGGAGCCAGGCTCTACCGGCCCCACCTACTGTGGCATCTGAGCAGTGCACTTCCCTGCCACCGGCCCAGGAACTGAGTACCGCTGGACGGTTAAGGTGTTTTCTTAAGGTGTCTCTCAGTTCTCCGGATCTAGGCATCCTTGTGTCAGCTGGTCACTTAGCATCACAAAGTAACTATCTCACCCTGGAATCAAAACCGGGCCACCAATGCAGTTGTCTTTCTTCTGATAATAGTAACTGAAGGGGCTGGGCCGCCTGGGTGGCTCAGTCGGTTAAGCGTCCAACTGTTGATCTCAGCTCTTGCGGTTTGTGGGTTTGAGCCCCACATTGGACTCCGCTGCTGACAGCGTGGAGCCTGCTTGGGATTCTGTCTCTCCCTCTCTCTGACCCTCTCCCACTTGCTCTGTCTCTCTCAAAAATAAATAAACTTAAAAAAAAAAAAAAAAAAAGTAAGTGAAGGGGCATGGTCTTCAGTGAAACACTGATAATATATCAGGTCTAGAAAATGGAACAAGTCCTAAGAGTGTTCCAAGACTGATACAAGAAAGAAACATGGTCTAGTCCCAGTCACTTGTTTTTATTCATGAAACCCTGACTGTAAAAGACATGAGATTTTATTTTTTGCTAGTCAAAAAGGATTTCACATTTTTAGTTAATCATTGTGGTTGAAACTCGAGTAGGTAAAGAACTTGACGGAAAGAGTGCCTTCCCCTTCTGCTCGCCCCACTTACGATGAAATCACCCACTAGCAGACGATCGAGAGTCTGTCGGATTTCCGCCTTGGTCTGCATCTTCAGCCTGTTATACTGTCTTCGGGCAGTTTCTGCCACTCTCAGCTCAAGTTCAGACTGATAACCAAACCCTGCAAGATTAGAGACACACAGACAGCAGAGGGAGAACTTTCAAACAGCTGGGTGGGAAAAGACAGCTGCAACGTCTGTTCTCACCAAGAATTTCCAGCAAGGTTGAAAACCTGTCTGTACGAGAGCCTCTCCTGACTTCCACCTGCCCTGCCACTACATACAAAAACAGGGACGAGGCAAAAACGGGGGCACGGCCTGAGGGAGAAAGGCAGTACATGAGGGAAGGGCAACTCAGTCACTAGAATTCCTTAAACCGTTTTCTGAACGATCCCAGACTATTCTAGATCTTGAGAGCATAACGTTACATTAAAAGAGAAAATTTAATTTGGAAGGAAATGCCTTCTATCTTCTATCGGTGCCAGAGCAATAAAGCCAAGACATTTACGGCTGTTGCTTACACAAAGACTCAAAAACTGGACCAAAAACTAAAAAAAAAGCTCCATTGTTATAAGGAGGGAGAGGGGATACACTTAGGAAAGGACTATTGTTTTATCAACCTCCCTGTCAACAAAAGTGCTTTTTCTGTTTCTGCGATCTCAAATCTCTTTTGGAAACCAAGGGAAGCATGAATAAAGCCGTGATGATAAAGAACAGTGCACGGATGAACTCAGTATTGAACGCTGCACCGGGCAGGGGAAACAGACCACCGACCCCGCCATCTACAGGGAAATCCTTGAGCATTCCTCCTCAGTTCACTGGCCTAAAATATCCTGGGTAGCCAAGGAAACCACCACCCGAATGGAATGGAAAGCATTTTTTTAAAACATGCAAAATGGAAGCAAAGAAAAGAAATATTTAAAGATATTGATTCCTTTTGGAAAAGTAACTTTCCAAGGACATCTACTTTAATCCCATAACTAAGGACAACCCCATCCGTTTGCTCTCCAGGCCTTTCCTACCACTACCAGGTCACTTCGGTTTACAATAACCCTTGTCCAAAGCACTAAAAATGACACGAGAACGGTCTTTAGAAAGTAACAGAAGATCAAACAAACAAAAAAGTTAACCTGAGGTATGAACCTTTCCCTTGTAGAAAAAGTCTGCTACTTTTTTAATAGCCTGGGGATTGTATATGATGTTCAAGGGCCTCGTGCTGACATTCAGCCGCCTCTCAAAATGGCTGTGCACTGGATTTCTCTCATACAGCATCTCAAAAACTGGGTCATCTGGGTCCGCAGCTGAAGGGAAGAACCAGAGAAAGAAAATGGAACACAACAAAAACAATCACCTTATTCTTGATAACCCATGAGGAATTCTGGGAAAAAGACATTTTCTAAACTACTTTCCAACTAGTTCTCTTTTATGAAAATTTTACAAAACAGAGACTCTAATAAGGATGGACTCGAACTTTCAACAAGAATCCTCAAGAGTGGGTGATTGCAATCACTCCCATTATGGAAACCCAGGCTCGAGAAGCCCTGCGAGTTTACCCCAGCCACACACGGGCTAACCGAGAACACGGTCTCCAAGATGAACACAGACGCACACAACAAACCACTGGGACAAAACAGGACACACTCCCTCTTACGACTGACCAAGACTACTGATCCATAATCACCACATTTTTAAAGATTAGTTTTAAGAACAGATGACAAATTACCAGGATTCTGATCACTTCTGTCTGCGGATGTTGTCTGGAGACCAAAAGACTGTGAGACTCTGCCAACTTCTTTTTGCTATTAAAACATACACAAAATGCATAAATGTCAGGTGAGCGGGGACAATTCGCCGTGCACACGCTTGCTTGAGCTCTGCCCCCTGACATCACTCTCGCTTAGCACAACCAAATCCAAACTCATCTGACATCAGAATACAGAGGACTTCCAGACTGATCTCCCAGGTCTGTGCCTTTTTCCAACCTAAAATGGACAGCAAGCATGCTACTCTGCAGTCAGTGCGTTGAATGAATGATTGCTAAATGAGTATGAAGTAGGTACATAACTTCCTTAGACTTTCACTCTGCACTCCCGCCCTCTCTACAATCACCCCCTGAAAAAAATCACAGACAGGGCAAGTGGCTAAATACTCAACTACTGTGACGCATCTGTGCCAACTTAGTAAGATCAAAGATCTAATTAAAAAAGTATACTGAGTATACAAAATTATACATATAGAGATAACCTGAAGTGGTTCTCTTGGAACTCCGCAGAAGAAGGGACTTCCCATCAGTGACCAATGATCAGAAGGCATGAAAACGAATTCCAGACAGAGATGGAACCATGGACTTCGTAATGCAGAAAATAATGGTGCTTATGGCAACCTCTTCCAAAACAGAGCAAACTATTCCACGGCAGTTACGGCACAGAAGAGGAGAAAGGCGCTGCCGTAAATCCCTCCAATACCCGTTGTCTGACAAGTTCAAACAGCTTACTGAATTCCAGGTTGTTTTTCATCAGCCCACCCTTCTCAAGACGACCAAATGAAGCGAGTTAATATTACTTATGGCTGGCCTAACACAGACCACAGTTCAGCACCCCGTGCACGGAGCAGCCGTCCTACCGCTGTACGTACTGAATTAGGGAACACGAGAAGGGGAAACACGGTTCCTTCTGTGGCCAGGTCTCGAAGAAACAGTCCACCCAACCGGACTGAGAGCAAGGAGGAATTTCTTCGAGGAAGAGACTCTGCTAGTAGTTTCACGTCTACAAAAAAATAAATGTAAGAGCTAATACTATGCCATGACACCCCAAAGCACTTTACAAGTATGAGATACAATATTTTGCAGAGCACAATTAAGTATCATGGAGTCTTTTGCCTCGAAAACAGAACAAAAAATCCTATTTATATATCGATAGGTGCATATAAATCTCTCTACATGAACACATAAGGAATATGAGAAGTTGCCTAACAGCATGAATTCTAAACAGAGCATATTACAATGAAGTTCAAGCAATCTGCTGGTTCACACTACGTTTATGAAATCTCAGCTCTCAAGATTATAAAGTCAAACAAACTGCTGATCAGTCACCTTTATATTACTGAGATATGTGCCTATCTTATGGACCAAAATAAAAATATTGGTGAGATGTGAAAAACCAATGCCTGCACATTTATACACCTTTAATTCAAAGTCACAACAGCAGGTGAAACATGGTCAATCCTCGTTATTCATGGGTTCCAGTTTTGTGAATTCACCTACTCACTAAAATTTATTTATAACCCGAGATCAACCTTCACTGTGCTTCTCAGGACACGCGCAGAGTAGAAAGAAACCTGAGTCTGCTGACGTGCCTGCTCGCGGCCGAGGCCGAAGCAGGCAGCACTGCTCTGCCTTCCTGGCTAGGCTTGGTTCACACCGCACACAAAAGCCCCTCTCGTGGTCTATTTAGTGCCAAGTTTTTTGCATCTTTGTGCTTTCTGTTGGTGATTTCACCATTTAAAATGGCCCCCAAGCATAGTGAAGCACTGTGCCTTACGGTAGATGGATGAGCTTCACTCAGGCACGAGTTACGGTGCCGCTGGCCACGAGCTCAGTATTAATGTCTCAATGACACATGTTAAATAAGTGTCTTTAAACACAGACACACAAGAAACAAGGTTCTGTACCGATCCCTTGGTGGATGTTCTGACCAGAGGCTGGCAGGCACCTAACCTCGTACGCCCCCTAGTGGCACTAACTAGGCAGTCAATCATTCAGTGCTCACCGCAACTTTCTAGAACATAACTACCACGAATAAGGAGACTCCAGTGGACCCTGGTGCCAGGGGAGAGAAACAGCATCAGGCGGTTCCCTGGGGGCAGCACCTGAAAACTCGAGCTGCATAAACGCGCTCTCCTGTGTCTGCAGGGCGCCCGGCTCCTGGTGCAGCAAGGTCACAGTGCCCCGCTGTAGCTGCAAGTTCAGTCTGGCAAAGATGTGGTCCCGCTTCGTATACGTGTTCACACAGGAGGCGTCGGCAGTGGGGTCAAAAAACTCCTCAGTGCCTGAGCGTGAGGAAGAAAAGACTTTAGGGGAAAACGGGACAATTAAAATGGCACCACCAGGCACGCTACCAAAGTTATGATGACATTATTGAACTATCTCCCCCTTTTTTCAGGAAGAACCCCAAAGTCATGGGTGACTGTTTCATTCCTGATGTAAAACGATCCTAACTATTTTATAAGAGATCTTATCAACTTATTCTCAAACAAGGAAGGATATTAAGATTCATGACAAAGTACGACATCAGCAACACAGCACGCCCGACACAGTGACATGTTCCACGTCCGCGCCGTCCAGCACAGGAGCCGCCAACCGCAAGTGCCTTCGGGCACCGCGGCTAACGTGGCTTGAAACAGAAAAGAATTCTTCTTAATTTTAATTAATTTAAACCTAAATAGCTATCTGTGACTACGGCTACCAAAACGGACAGCGTGGGTCTGAAGAGCAGCCCTGGACCGATATTCAAGCTTCAGAGCTTAAACCTTTTGAACTTGCTCAGTTCTCCTACAATCATGACCCCTCAGATCTACCTGAAACTGTGCTAATTATTCAAATTTAGTAACAAGGTTGCAGATGAAGTATCTCTCAAAATTTCCTCCATCTGAATCTGTGAACATGACACAAACCATTTTACAAATGTCTATTTTTTTTAATGTTAATTTTTGAGAGAGAGAAAGAGAGAGAGACAAAGGGAGGGAGGGAGGGAGAGAGGGCAGAGAGAGAGAGGGAGACATAGAATCCAAAGCAGGTTCCAGGCTCTGAGCTGTCAGCACAGAGCCTGACGCAGGGCTCAAACTCACGGACTGCAAGATCATGACCTCAAAGTCAGACGCTTAACCAACTCAGCCACCCAGGGGCCCCAAATGTCTACTTTTTTCATTTGAAAAATACCATGGGCCATTGCACAAATAACAGACGAATGCTGATGAACCAAGTGTCTCCCTTAGCAACTGGGCCAGGGCAGGGAAGTGAGGGCCAGCTCCCCCTTACCTAGGATCTCCTCGGGGTTCCACTGTTCATGCTGTTCTGCTGAAAGACCCTCGACCACTCTCCCCTCAGGGCTCTGCTGCCCGTACCAGCCTCCCCAGCCAGGAAACCAGGACTGAAGGTACTGCAGCATCCAGCTGCCTCCGCTGGGCTCTGGGTCCCCAGGAGCGTCGCCTGGAGAATCAAATTGAGGCTCTCGTAGGCTCTGTGTCAACCAGAAATGAGCAAACATGAGTCCCCAAGACAGAAACAAGAGGCCATGCGCCACTGACTATTCTTTGCCCCCAGAGGAGCACGTCAAAACTGAAGCATTCTAAGCGCGTTGGCTCTGAACACATCTTCTCACAGAGGATTTCTTACCTCTGCCAATTCTTCTTGTTTGTGAAATCGTTCATGAACCAGTTCACGCAAAATCTTCAACTCCTCAAAGCTCTGTTCCTCTTCAATCCGACACATTTCCTCCTGTTTTGGGTTAAAACAAAACAAACAAAACGGGTCTTATAGCTCCAGAGAAACTGGACACCTTCACTGACCACAAGTACTGTGAGGGAATCTATCTGGGCCCAACATTCCCACTTAAAGCCAAGGAACAATGAAGATGAATAGTTTCAGCTTTTCCACACACAATGCAATTTATTTGGTCTCCGGGGACTAACAGCAAATACAGAAGGAGCAGAGAACAGTGCTTGGTTGAAAATTAGTAACTGGGGGTGCCTGGGTGGCTCAGTCAGTTGAGCGTCCAACTCTTGATTCTGGCTCAGGTCATGATCTCAGGATTAGTGAGTTCAAGCCCTACACTGGTGCTGACAGTGCTGAGCCTGTTTGGGATCGTCTCTCTCTCTCTCTCTGCCCCTCCCCTCCTCTCTCTCTCAAAATAAATAAATAAACTTAAAAAAAAAAAAAAAAGAGGGGCGCCTGGGTGGCTCAGTCAGTTGGGCATCTGACTTCGGCTCAGGTCATGATCTCACTGCTTGTGAGTTCGAGCCCCGCGTCAGGCTCTATGCTGACAGCTCAGAGCCTGCAGCCTGCTTCAGATTCTGTCTCCATCTCTCTGCCCCTCTCCAGCTGTGCTCTGTCTCTTTCTCTCTCAAATATAAATAAATAAACATTTAAAAAAATTTAAAAAAGAAAAGAAAGAAAAGGAGTAACTGAAGTGTAGGTGCTGCTACACTACCGCGTGCACGGTCCCGACAGAGGCGCCAAAGTGTTTTCATGCGCGTGACCTCCGTTACTCAAAGTAGGGGGCTATTTGGTATCCCTCCCACTTCAGATGAGGAAACTGAGGACCACGTTTACACCATAAGTGTGCGGTGTAAACAGTTCCTGTACGTGTCATGTGGGACATCAGCAAGGACGTGCTCATCTTAACGTGCTTCCTGCCAGTTAGGAAAGAACAGTGGTGGCCAGCTACATACAAAGATAAAAAAGAAAGTAGAATTAACTGTCCTAAACTGTTTCTTACACCCTAACATCAAGAAAAAGAAGATTAAGGGGCGCCTGGATGGAGTCCAACTTCAGCTCGGGGCATGATCTTGCAGCTCATGAGTTCGAGCCCCATGTCGGGCTCTGTGCTGACAGCTCAGAGCCTGGAGCCTGCTTTGGGGTCTGTGTCTCCCTCTCTCTCTGCCCCTTCCCCACTCATGCTCTGTCTCTCTGTCTCTCTCTCTCTCTCTCTCTCTCTCTCTCAAAAATAAATAAACATTTAAAAAAAAATTTTTTTTTAAAGAAAAAGGACACTATGTTTACTTTCTCACCTCACTGTGAGTTTATACTTCTCTCTCCCTCCATGTCTTTGCCTGTGCCTTTAAGAAAACCATCCAAAACGAAATGTCTGGTTTATTCCAACCTTTTCATAAGGTTCCTATGTCAGTAACCATGCCTGACTCTGGTGGAAAAGGCATTAACCAAGCGAGCGGGTCACGCCTCAGGGAGCCGGCAGGAGACACAGAACACCGAGTGGCTCAGCACTGCCACTGGTGACCACACACTGGGTTGCTGTTACGGGCTGAATGTTTGCGACCCCCAAAATTCAAATGTTGGAGACATAACCCCCAGTGTGATGGGATTTGAAGGTGGGGCCTTTGGAAGATAATTCGGTTTAGTGCCCTTATAGGAAAAGGAAGACAGATCTCTCTCCACCCAAGAAAGGCCACGTGAGCACACAGTGAGAAGGCAACTGTCGACACGTCCCAAGGAGACTCTTGCCAGAACCCAGCCCTACTGGCACCTTGATCTTGGACTTGGCAGCCTCCAGAACTGTGAGATACACAGCTGCTGTTTAAGGCCCTCGGTCTGTGGCATTTAGTGATAGCAGTCCAAGCTGACTGAGACGGGTGCTGAAGGGAAACTTGGAAGTGTTTACTAAAGAACAGTTCATTAAGACACAGCACCTGTGCCAAAATACTGGACACGGTCTAAATTGCTATCGCAAAAACTGCTGCTCATAAGCCCAAGACAAATCGAGGAACAGAACAATCCCCACTCCCTTCCCCAAGGAGACAGAGGCAGACAGACTAAAGCAGTAGAGTGGAGTCCCACGCCAGGACTCCAGGGACAGTGGTTCTAAGGGCGTCCAGCCCTACGGTGACCTTGCCTTCACCTCCTGCTTCACCCCCTCCACCTAGCCTCTACCTCAAAAAACCTAAGGTCAATGAAGTCAACTGGGATTGGGGAAAATAGAGGCCAAAGTCTACAGGGATTAGTCAGAGACTCTGGAGGAAAAGAATACTGATGAGGACCAGGCTTTGAAGAGACACAGGGGATGAGATGGGTCCTACACAGGCAGCCAGGGGAGGAGGGGAGTGACACAAAGGTGTGGCAGGACCATGGCCACCTTTATTCCCCCCCCACCGTGGTCTGGCTCTCCTCCAGCAACAGAAGGTGGAGGATGTTTCTGGCCAAGGCAGGGCCATGGCCTTCCAAGAAGTTTTCACCTAGTAAAACCAACTCTACCCTCTAAAATTACAGTCGTTTGCCAGGGACTCTATTTCCTCAAAGATTCCATTCTCTTCAGCTTTTGAGAGATGTTTTTATCCTCTGAATGAAGACATGACATGCAGGACAACAGCCCCCTCACCTTGTCGTCCGCAGGCAGCAAGCCTCCTTTCAGCTTGCTGAAGTATTTGTCGGTGTAAGACACAGCGTCGCGGGCGCGGTGTAACAAGAAGTCCCAGGTACAGCGCTTCCTCTCCTCTCTGATCTCATTCAGGTTAGCATTCAAAGCGAAATACCACCATTCTCGGCAGCTGAGGTGTGGCATGACAATGTTAATTACTTCTTACAAAAGCAACTAAAATGCCATCAACCCAGGGCAATCCGCATAATCCTATTCCTTCCTCTTCTGAAATCTCTGTTCTCTCCTCAGCCAGCACTTTATGCCTGCAGCTCATTTTAACATTAGGCTAAACCCAACATGTGGCGAAAGTCCATCTGCTGACAAAGAACATCAAAGAATAGATTCTCAACCCACACATCAATTGTAATATAATACTCGATTGGTCTCAATTACTCATAACGTAAGTCCCATCCACGGACAGATAATCAACTGGTGACCGCAAGGTAAAGACCATCTTAAGATGATCAGCAAGGATTTGGATACTAAAGAGTTTATATGGCACACTTCAGGAAAGACATGGAAATACACGGGATCTTTTAAAAGTTTTAGGGGCGTCTGGGTGGCGCAGTCGGTTGAGCGTCCGACTTTGGCTCAGGTCACGATCTCACGGTTCGTGGGTTCAAGCCCCGCATCGGGCTCTGTGCTGACAGCTCAGAGCCTGGAGCCTGCTTCGGATTCTGTGTCTCCCTCTCTCTCTGCCCCTTCCCCACTCATGCTCTGTCTCTCAAAAATGAACAAAGTTAAAAAAAAAAATTTTTTTTTTTAAATTTTAATATATTGGACCGGTCACGTTTATCACTACAACAGGAAAAGACTCCTTTTTGCCACAGAAGTTAGAAAGTGCACTACATAAATGCTGCCCTAACAACACGAGAGAACAGACAGAGGCAGGAAGGGTCAAAGACCACTACAAAGTGTTTCCTACGCAGTCAGACCCCACCCGAGCAACACCAGCCTACTTGCTCAGCGAGGCGCAGAGGATCTTAACTCCACCGCACTCCATCTGACAGTAAACCCACGACACCAACGACACGTATGACAACAACACCAGCGTAGATCAACAACAGAAATGGCATGGGAACAGCCCGAAAAATCGACCGTGTTTTTAGCTCCTCATCTCCTCAAACAAAAAAGCATTCTGTAACACGCATGTCACATACAACAGGTAATTGATAGGTCCTTACTTCTCCGATACAGCCACTCTGGGTTTCCACTTCCGGAACTTCACCTGCCTCTCCTTCCGTTCCAGCTCCTTGAGGAATCCCATGATTTGCCGGTGTTGCAGCTTTTCGTCAGAGGTTAAGAGATCAGTAGGTTAGAACTGACGTGTTTCGTTTACTCAGTTAAGACATCTCTCTACCAAGAACAATTCGTATTGGTCAAGCCGCTGAGCTGAAATCCAGTGCAAACTGGAGACCACATATCCGCATCAGGTGGCAATGGTCTCTGACCGCGAACAGTGAGGTATTCAGATGTACGCCGTCACTCAGACTCTTAGTTCAGCACTTCAATGCCAAATCAAAACTAACCTGAGGGCAACCCGATCCAACTGTGTAACACACGGCGGGATCTTGCACCCCAGGAGACAGCTATGGGCTCATGAGCACTTCCTTTCCCACTACGGGCTGTGAAGTATCGAGACCCTTCTATCAAAGTGCTTCTTTTGCCCCAGGTACCAGTCCAACAGGGAGAACACAAACCACTGGGAAGAAAGAGTACCTGAGACAGTTTCAAGGGGATGGTCTCCAGATGAATATCACATTCAATACGGGGGGTGTGTCGCGACCTCAGAGGTTCTTTGGCGCAATTTCTCTTCAAAAGAGCAGATGCACACACAGGTTCCAGGATGTAGTGATGATCGCGACTCTCCATGCTCTTGTCCATGGCCTCCTGGGTGTGACAAGAACGTCTGTCATTACAGCAAATGTTTTCAGGATCAAGTTACATGCTGGTAGTTATCTAATCTAGGGGATATTACTTCAGAATCCAAAGTCAAGATAAAACAGGGAGCCTAAAGCTCTCTAGCATTTCTCCTAAAGTTTATTTATTTTGAGAGAGAGAGAAAAAGAGAGAGCAGGGGAGGGGCAGAGAGAGAGAGGAAGACAGAGAATCCCGAGCAGGCTCCTCGCTCACTTCACACAAGTCTCAAACTCACAAACCTTGAGATCATGACCTGGGCCAAAATCAAGAGTCAGACACTTAACCAACTGAGCCACCCAGGCACCCCATAAAGTTCTCCAGCATTTCTTTAAAAATTTATCTGTATTTCTGATTAGGTAAAATGTTCACAAGGTTCAAAACTGAAAGGCAAATAAAAGGTGAAATCTCTCCTTCCGACTCCATCCACTAGCCACCCAATTATTCTCCCCAGAAGCAACCAATAACACCAGTTTCTTATGTATCCCACCAGAGGCATTCTGTGTATGTTCAGAGAACTCAATGATTTTCTGGCTTTTTAACTATTCTCATACAAATGGTACATATGCTGTTTTACCTCAATTTTGTAAACTTAACACTAACTCTTAGCGACAATTCTATATTCATCATAAAGATCTTTGTTCTTATTTTTTATAGCTGTAAATGGCTCTACTGTATGGATGCACAGTACTTATTTAATTGAATTAGCAAAACAAAGCCATTCTGTACAACAGCATGCAAGCCAAAGAAAACCTTGGGTGAGGGGAAAACATGAGTCCTTTTTCTCCATTCCACTTAAACCACCTACGATTTCTTTACTGAAGATTAAAGTCGGAATTTTTTCTATCCTTCACAAACAGTAATACTTTATGTCCCATGTTTTTAATGACTTTCTAAGTATTTCTTAAAAGAATACCACCAAAGGGCAAGTTTCAACATTTATATAAGAAAGCTCTTCTTTGAGAATCACATCTGGTGCTTTGTTCACTTAAAATCTGGATGTCAAGGGGTGCCTGGGTAACCCAGACGGTTGTTGAACGTCCGACTCTTGATCTCAGCTCAGGTCATAATGTCAAGGTTCATGGGGTGAAGCCCCACATCAGGCTCTGTGCCGGCAGTGCATAGCCTGCTTGGGGTTCTCTCTCTGTCCTTCCCCAGCTCACTCACTGTCTCTTACTCTCTCTCAAAATAAACTGAAAAAATTAAAATAAAAATCTCGATGTCAAAAAGAAACACAAATAAATAAAAAATAAAATGAAAATCTGGAGGTCAAGTTTGTGATGGCTTAAAGACTAGATAACTATAACATGTTAGATGCCTACTGTGGAATACTGTGCAGTGGTCAGAGGCAATGAACTAGAAATATAAACAGCAATCTTGATCGATCTTGAAAACACAGCTTTAAGTGGAAAAAAAGAAATTTACAATGCAATATAAACGTGAAACATACCCCAAACACTATGTATTGTTCAGAATTACATGCATACCAAGTTCCTCAAGCAAACCCACTTGAGCATGGATGCCGATGGACGAAGAGTGGGATGGGATGAGGACCACAGCCACAGAGAACAAACACCGGCGTGGCAGGGACCCCACACTCCAGTGCTGTGTTCCAATAAAGCCTTCTGCCAGAGTCATACCTGTAACTCCACCTGAGGCAAATCCCCCAATAAAGTGCAATCGACATCCCAATAGATGCTAAACTCTGCCACATCTAGTTGTTTTTTCCGCATTAACTTCTGTACCTGGGGTAAAACAGGGAAGAAAATAAGATGACTCTCTTCATTCACAAACTCCATTCACTCATTCAACAAACCACTTCTGAGGAAGCATGTGTCAGGCACTTGGCAAGGTGCTGGGGATACAAAACTGAATTAAAACATGGGTTTTGCTCTTACGGTTTTCCAAATCTAGCTAACTAGGGAGACAGGCATGCCACAATTTTAATCAAGCAGAGGGAAAGCAGAAAAATAGAGAAGATGCTATAAGCAAACAAAAGCGAAAATGTCACCGGGTGAATAAGCATCAAAAGACGGGTATGTTGCTAGCACAGGGCGGGGGGAAGGACGGGGACACGTGTCAGAGTGCCAGGTCCACCGTACGAAAGGCGTGATATCTTCAGAGGATGGGGACTACATGTGTGATGGGAGCGCTGTCCTCTTGATGTGGGGGCAGCACTGGTACACAGGCACGAACACACATGTGGAGTGGGGTGCTAAGTGCTGACAATAGCCAGGTGTGCTGGGTTAAGTGGTTTCCCTCCCCCCAAAACTTCATGTCCTCCTGGAACCTGTGAATGGGACATTATTTGGAAATAGGGTCTTTACTGATGTAATCATATTAAAACGAGGTCATACCAGACGAGGATGGGCCCTCATCTAATGACCGATGCCCTTCTGAGAAGAGAAGGCAGACACATGGGGGAGGAAGACCACACGACAGAGGCAGGGATGGAGTGACGCATCCACAAGCCACGGAACGCCGAGGTTAACCATCAGAAGCAAGGAGGGGCAGTTTCTCCCACAGAGCCTCCAGATGGAACCGACCCGGCAAACACCTTGATTCCGGACTTCAGGCCTCCAGGATTAAAGAGAATAAATTTCTGTCGTTATAAGCCATTTTGTTCATGGTAATTTGTGAAGGCAGCCCTAGGAAACGAATACACAAGGAAAGGAAGTGGATGCCATACTAAGGAGTCTGGACTTCACACTCGAGGAGCCATGGAGCCATGGAGGGTTTTGAGGTAGGCATGCACCAGGCTTAGGTATCTGTTCTGTTCAGAAACAGAACTCTGGCAACACTGCAAAGTAGAGCTTTCCCCTCCGGTGTGCTAGAGAAAACGAGTCATGAGTGGATCGAGAAATGAGCAAGTTTACAGGCTCCAGTTACATTTTAGAAACATCTGCCTGACCACCTCCAGCCTCAAGCAGCCACATGCACTTGCCCCAGCGCCCTGTACAAATAATATTGTATTTCCATGTGGGCCGTGATGTGGAAGAGACTGGGAAGCACTGGTTTAGAAAGAACCAAGGGCCTGGGATGGAAGCAAGGGGATATTTTATCCCTGGGATGGAAGCACCAGGATATTTTATCAGCCTGGGCCAAAGTTTACAGGATCCTAAAGTGAGACAGTGGCCGTGAGGATACGAGGAAGGGACACATTTGAGACCTTGTGCAAGGAAAACTGGCAGGGTGCTGTGAGCAGATGGATATGGAAGTTGAGGAACAAGAAGCAAAAGGAGGAGCCCGGGTTTCTGGAGATCAGTGCAGTGGCTCAGAACACACGCTCCGGAGCAGGGATGGCAAACTTCCGCAAAGGGCCAGAGAGCAAATGTGAAGAAGCCTTCACGGACCGTGGAGTTGCGGTTGTAACTACTCAACTCTGCCCACCAGAGCACAAAGGCAGCCCTGCACAACATGGAAATGATGGGTGTGGCAGTGATCCGGTAATTCTTTACAGACAAGAAGGGGGAGTGGGGGGACTTTGCTCTCCAGTCCACAGTTTGCAAACCCCACTTGGCAGCTGGGCCACGCAGCTTCAGGACCTGGCCCTTCCGCTCCATCGCTGTGCACCTTAGCACCTCCGGCTGTGTGTAGGAGGAGGCTGACAGAGGTGCGGTAAAGAGCACTGAATATTCAACGAGGTTAATCACGTGAAGCACTAAGAAAAGTGCCTGGCATGGGAAAGGGCTCAAAAGAGGTTAGTTTCGTGTGTTTTAATACTCCATAACATGTTAGAGAATAAAGGGAAAAAGCTGGTTTCAGGGACGCAAAATGGGCCAATGGAACATAATGGGATAATTTTGGTTGTGACACTAAAACACCACAGAGGTGTCCCGCAGGTAAAGCCCATGAACCAGGAGGCCAAAAGGAGGTGGAGAATGGCGTTCAAGATGTGCAAGGCATCGACAAGTATTCCCAGAGGATGGCTCAATCTGTGAAACAGAAAGAGTTTACCCCCAGAGGTGCACACAGTATGAGAACTCAGTTTCTTCAGGCACAAGATAAATGGGGCCGCATCGACGTTGAACGGATGAGCGAAGTAACAAAAGGTCAGAGAAAATGAGCCATTTTCCTATTTTGGTGAATTAATCTGTTGGCACAGACAAGAGGCGCGCACAGCCACCCAAGAACTTGGTGAGGAAGAACGCGGCCTCCTTTACATAACACGAAACGACAAAGGCAGAAGCCCAAATTCCCTAAAACCAGTGCTTTCTTCCTGGTTAGCGGGCCAGTTCATACTCACAGGCTCATTCACAGCATTCTGCATGGACACATTCTTAATACAGATGCCAAACGCAAAAGGATGGGACGGATTGGTAACGCCGTCTTCAAAGCGCAAATGGACATCTTGAATTTTTAACTGCAAGGGGGAGAAAAAAGGAAAATGCACTTTGACATGTGCTGCAGGTAGAATACCGCAGGGAGACGTCAAACTGCCCTTAGCATTTAAGTAAACTACAGCAGGTAGTTTACACAAATGCTTAGGGCACACACACCATTCCAGAAGACCCCTTAAAGAAACATTCAAAGAAATACCACTGGATCTAGATAACTGGCCTGCCCTGTCCTACGATACCTTAATCTTGCCCCAGTGTCCCGGCACCTAGACTCAGGAACACCAGGAGGGCACATACACTTTGTACCCGTTTACTTCCCCTTGCCCCTGCGGGTGGGCTACAGAAAAGGCACTCTGCTTCAGTGAATTAAAAAACGTTAACAGAAAGCGAAAAGACAACCCATAGGATGAGAAAAAATATCTGCAAATCATACATCTAATAAGGGACTAGAATCCCAAAATACACAAGGAACACTTGCCACCCAACAGTAAACAAATAAACCAGGGCACCTGGATGGCTCAGTCAACTGAGCGTTCAATTTGGGCTCAGGCCACGATCCCACGGTCATGGGATCAAGCCCCACGTCCAGCTCTCCACTGAATGTGGAGCCTGCTTAGGATTCTGTCTCTCTCTCCCT
Source organism: Acinonyx jubatus (assembly GCF_027475565.1). Classification (NCBI taxonomy): domain Eukaryota; kingdom Metazoa; phylum Chordata; class Mammalia; order Carnivora; family Felidae; genus Acinonyx; species Acinonyx jubatus. The sequence goes on along the minus strand of NC_069381.1, from coordinate 8,920,405 downwards.
CTGCCCCTCTCCCCGGCTCACACTTCCTCAAGAAAAGAAAATTTAAAAAATTTTTAGTAATTAAAAAAATAAAATAAACCAATGTTTTCAATGGAAATGGGATCTGGATAGACATTTCTCAAAAAAAGATACACAAGCGGCCATAAGCACTGGAAAGATGTTCAACATTGGCCGTTAAGGAAAGGCAAGTCAAAACCACAGTGAGGTACCACCTCATACCCACTAGTCTGGTTATTATCAAAAGATAGACAGTAACAAGTGTTGAGGAGGATGTGGAGAAATTAAAAAGTTCATACGTTAAATGGTGAAACTGTAAAACAGCACAGCCCCTTTGGAAAACAGTCTGTCAGTTCCTCATGAAATCAAACACAGTTACCATATGACTCCACAGTTCTACTCCTAGGTATGTACTTAAGAAAACTGAAAACATATATGCACACGAAACCACATACACGAATGTTTATACCAGCATTATTTACAATAGCTAAAAAGTGGAAACAACCCAAATGTCCATCAACTGATAAGCAGATAAACACAATGTAGTATAGCCTGAAAACCGCAAAAACCCTCAGTATGAATACTCCATTCAGACTCCTGCACTTTGAGGTTTCTAGCAGCCTAAAGCTGCGTGCCTGGGACATGCCGGCCTCCTCCTGAGTTCCTGTCTGGAAAAGCTCGGGGCTGTTTGTTCCAGCCAACGCCTGACAATAGGTCCCTGACCTCCCTTTCTTAAAAGCATTGACCCAGAAGGGCTTACAATTGTGAATCCTTTCTCTGTCCCTATGAGATGTGTGTGTATCTCCTACAATCAAGGACATGAAAGCCATCCCTCTGAAATGTAATCATCAGGAAGGAGAGGCCCTGTCTGCCAATCTCTGTGGGAGCACAGAAGCCCAGCCAGCAGATACAGCTGGCCTTATCACATTGACACTGACCTTTTAGAATTCTTCACCTGAGCCCCCCCCACCGCCCCGCCCCCACCGATCCCACCTCACTCTCCCTTTCAAAGGCCTAGTCACCTCCGTGCAAACTGGAACAGAGCTCTGCTCCTGCCACTTCTGTCGCTAGTTACTGAATAAAATCTGTTTTCACTGCTTCAACTAACATCCAGCTTTGTTTATCTTTGACAATCCATACACGGGAACACTTTACTCAGTCTTAAAAAGGAATAAAGTGCTGGTACATGCCACAACACGGATGAACCTTGAAAGTATTATGCCAAGTGCAAGAAGCCAGACGCAAAAGGCCACGTGATGAACGATCACACGGATATGAGATGTCCAAACCAGGCAATTTCCATAAAGAAGATAGATTAGAGGGGGGCTAGAGGGAGAGGAGAAATGGGAGTAGCTACTAAGTGGGCGTGAAGTTTCTTTTTGGGGTAAGGAAGGTGTTTTGGAATTAGAGAGTGGTAATCTAGGCACTTTGTAAATACACTAAAAAACACTAGAGTGTACATGTTAAAAGTCTGTGAACTTTATGGGGCGCCTAGGTGGCTCAGTCAGTTAAGCGTCCAACTCCAGCTCAGGTCACGATCTCATGGTTCGTGAGTTCAAGCCCCACGTCGGGCTCTGTGCTGACAGCTCAGAGCCTGGAGCCTGCTTTGGATTCTGTGTCTCCCTCTGTCTCTCTGTCTCTCTCTCTCTCTGCCCCTTCCTTGCTCGTGCTCTGTCTCTCAAATATTAAAAAAAAAATTTTTTTTTTAAGTATGAACTTTATGGAATGTTAACTAAATCTCAATAAAGCTATTATTAAAAATAAAAACAATGAATTATTTAAAATTAATGAAAGCTAAAAAAAACTTAAAAATACAACTGCCTAAAACAATTCAAAGCACTCACCTCAAATGTACCAATCTCTTTGTCAACGTTCTGACAGTTATGAAACCAACAACCTCAGACTGCATTTTTGGGGGAAGTGGTGTACCCTGAAACCATTTTGGCCTCTGTCACCTTGGCAATGCAAGAAAACCCCGGATGTAGTAATAAGTACAGCCTTACTCTTATGGCATTCATGAACATCAGTGTGGACCCTGATCTAGTTTTTGAGGACAAAACAAAATTGTAATTAAAGCAGAAAATGTGGCCAGCAGCCCAAGCACCTGCCACCTCATCAACCTGCCACCAGAAACGTCAGCGAGAGATGAAACACCTCAGTGGGCTGCTCGCAATTCACTACGCCACCCACTAGAAACCACGTATCCGACCTCTCTCATTGTACAGAGGAAGAAACCGAGACCAGAGAGATTAAGTGATTTGCCCTAGAAGAATCAGTCACGAAGGTGCAGGTGACCCGGCTTCTTAGGAGGTACATCCTGTAGCAAGGAGGAGGGCGACACTCAAGAACAAAGTGTGAAAAGGAAACTCCTACTCGCACGAGCCGGAGCAAGAAAAACCTGTGTCTGCCCAGGGCTGGAGGCTTGCTCTTCAGGTTTCCCTCCTGGCACGGCCTATAAAAGGGCACACCTGAGCAGTCAGCCGTGGCATCACATACCCCGCATCAGTTAAGCCCACGAGAAACCAAGTACTAAGGAGCACACACTCGTAAGCCTGAGAAGTCCCTGTCGTGTTCATACTTCATAAAAGTCAGTAGGACTTACTTCGATATTCTCCACAATTCTCGTAACTACTGAGGCAGTGACTGAATACCAGTAGGACTCCCCCTTCCGCTGGCGTTCATTCTACAAAGGAAAGAGCGAGGGTTAGCCACGTCCAATGCTCTGCTCACATGCGGTGCCTCGCCGCAGCTGCTCTGGTGGCCGAGGGGGGTGTGGCTTGCCTTCCATCTGTCCTCCAGGGCTTGAAGTAGAGCCTTCTTGCGCTCCCTCTCCAAGAGCTTCTCCTTCTCATCATCGAAATCCTCTAGCTTTTCAGGGGCTCCAATTAAGTGAAGGCTGGAGATGGAGATCACCCAAGGGTCCACGTGGGGGCGATAAAAGGGAATCTGAAGAGTCACCTTCCCAATCAGGCCTGGGAAAAGCAAAATCTCGTGACATGCCGATACACAGTGGTGGCACTTCTTTCTATTTTTCTGTATTCTTCCAGTTTTCTGTAAGAAGCATTAGTACTTTTACGATTTATTGTTTCATCTACGAAAATAGGCAGCAGGTTCTCGTACGTGGGAGACAGAAGTTAGTACACTGACATCTGTAAGAACAAGACCCAATAAACTAGAACGTGGAAAAAGTGCAGTGACCTCACCCTGTCAAACGCAACACCTCTCCTCTGTGCACTGCCTCTTCCCCAACTAACCTACATCTTAAACGACGTTGGGGTGTCTTTCTCCCCACAGCACCCGCACAAGCCTGAGAGCACTAAACTCATTTCTCGTTGGTTATTAGTTGGCTGGTTGAGAAGCACTTCTTGGGAGTTACTGGGCTTACGATATGTCCGGTCTTGAACATACCAACTGCCGTGCGGGCGGTTCTGCAGTGGCACTCTGTTGAGAACGAATTCTGATCCTTCCGGAGAACACAGGCTGATGAGAAACTAAATGGCCTGCTAGGACCGTGATAGGATTTTCCCAGTCCCACCATTTCTAGCCGAGCTTCCTAGGATACAGGCCTTCTTTAAAGACAATTAGTAAAAGGCATGTCCTACTAACAACAGTGCATAAAACTATCTGAACTGGTGGCACCTGGGTGGCTCGATCGGTTAAGCGTCTGACCCTCGATTTCGGCTCAGGTCATGATCTCACGGTTCATGAGTTCGAGCCCCACGTTGGGCTCTGTGCTGGCGATGCAGAGCCCGCTGGGTATTCTCTCTCTCCTTCTCTCTCTGCCCCTCCCGTACTCTCTCTCAAAATAAATAAATAAACTTAAAAAAAAAAAAAAGAATATCTGAACTGTCCTAATGGCTCTCAAAGATCCACACGGCCCAACTAATAGCGTATCTCTGAAACATATGTTATCAGAAGGTGATCATTTCCCTCTAAGATCTAGAATTCAAGTAGGATTGACCTGTTAAAGATAAAATATCATTAACACCAAGTGACTGTGTAATCCAGTAACAAGTTAAGAAATGTGACAGCAAATAATGAAAAACATTTTAATTTGGATTTTATCTAGAAAAATGAAAGTAAGTTTTTTTTGTTTTTTTAATTTTGGAGGGAGCTTTATTGGGAGCTCTGGGTTTCTTTTTTTTTTTTTTTTTTAAGTAGGCTCCACACTCAACATGGGGCTTGAACTCACAACCCTGAGATCAAGAGTCGCATGCTCTACCAACCGAGCCAGCCAGGCACCCTGCAAGTAAGTTTTGTATATTTAATAGTTAATATTATAACCAAAACCATATACCGGTTTTCACCACAAAGAGTTTAATAATAATTAGAGTGCAGTTGCAATTCTAACCTAAATTAATTGGGAGGAAGAGGCATATCTGATAGACGACAAGCAAAATATAACTTCTGTTACATTTCATTTAATTTTTGCAGAATACAAATAGGGTCGTTTTTGCAAAAATATGAGAAAACCTCATCAATTTCCTCCAAGAGCCTCTCTGAATCCTTTGATACTCAAATAATAACTCTTTTGGAAACATCCACAGTATCATCATTCCAGAGTTTCTTTAAGATTCTAATCGGTCAGGGTCTTTGCCTATGATTCTGGCAGTTCACCCATCACTTGAATTTGACTTCAAGAAAGTCTAAATCTTTTGCAAGATTTCTATCTTATTTCACCTAGCAACTGATTTGCATTGTACTTGCATTTTAATATAAGTATCCAAAAATAAGGGAAAGAATGACATCAACAGGCTATTATTGAATGATGAGTGGTGTCTGAATAGGGACTAATTTTATACATGGTAATTTAACAAAGAATGTGGTTTTTTTGTTTTGTTTTTTTAAGATTTTATTTTTAAGGGGCACCTGGGTGGCTCAATCAGTTGAGTGTCCAGCTCTTGGTTTCAGCTCAGGTCATGCTCTCACGATTCATGGGTTCAAGCCCCAAGTCGGGCTCCATGCTGACAGTGCAGAGCCTGCTTGTAATTGTCTCTCTCTCCCTCTCTCTCTGCTCCTCCCCTTCTCTCTCTCAAAATAAATAAACTTAAAAAAAAAAAGAAATTAAAAAAATATATTTTATTTTTAAGTAATCTCTACACCTACTGTGGGGCTTGAACTCACAAACCCAAGATCAAGAGTTGCACGCTCCAATTGAGCCAGCCAGGTGCCCTAACAAAGAATATTTTTATTCCACGACCATTCTTGTTTCCTTACCAAACCTGCAGAACTCCTATAATAACTGCAAAAATCTATGAGTGTGCCAGGCATCGTTCTGAGTAATTTTAATGCATTAACTCATGTATTCCTCTCCACAACCCTCTGATGTAGGTACAACAATTATCCTCTCATCTTAAAGACTACGAGGCACACACAGAGTTGTGAGGGAACTTCCACAAGGTCACACAGCCAGAGAATGGTAGATATGGAATATACACCCAAGCACACTGCTCCAAAGCCCACCTTTCATTCAGTAAACTGTCTCTCCATAATATAAAGAATTCTTCAAAAATAAGAACTCCCTGTATCTAGTTCTTTAAGAAACATAAGAATCACCTGGGGATGCTTATTAAAAATGCCGGTTGGGGGCGCCTAAGCGGGTCAGTCGGTTAAGCGTCCGACTTCAGCTCAGGTCACGATCTCACGGCTCGTGAGTTTGAGCCCAGCATCAGCTGTCAGCTGAGCTGTCAGCTCAGAGCCTGGAGCCCACTTCAGATTCGGTGTCTCCCTCTATCTGCCCCTCTGCTGCTTGCACTCTGTCTCTCACGTTGTCTCAAAAATAAATAAACATTAAAAAAAAGTTCAGTGACACTCCCTTGCCAATTCTGATTCAATGGGCCTGGGGAACACCTGACCTTCCCACCACCACCCAAGGTCATCCTGATAGACAAGGCCACACTTTAGGACTGATCTACAGTCTATACTTCCTATCCTGCCTCTTCCTGCTCAAACAGAGCCAAACTCAAGGGCTCTCAGTTTTCACATCCCAAGCAGTATAAGACTCAAAACCGCCTCTCTCAGCCTTAGAGGTCCGCATACCAGCTTTGACTTCAAACGGTAATTCCAGCTCTTTCAAGGCATCTTTCTTCAACGGCAAGTTTTCCAACTCAACAGCACCTAAGAAATAAAAACAACATCATGAAATGTTCATCCAGCAAATGCAGTAGGTGCCTACTGTGTGCATATCATTGCAGGTTAAAGGGAAAGTCTTCCATCTCCACCCAGCCCTAAAAAGCCAGAAGCAGCGCCAGACTAGCCCATGGACTTTATGTGCACTACTTTCCTGACCATCCCCCTCTGACAGCCGAAGCTTGCCTGAGGATGAAGGGTTTAGCCTGGGATCTTTTTCGATAATAAGCCAGATAGTAAATATTTCAAGCCTTATGGTATCTGTTGTATATTCTCTCTGTTGTTGTTGTTGTTGTTGTTTACAAGCCTTTAAAAATATAAAAGCGACATTCTCGGTCTGGATTTGGCCAGTGGCTAGGTTGCAGACCCCGAGTTTAGACGAGTTTAGATGCATGTTCAGCAGAGAACCATTAACATCTGAATCACCTGGAAAGAAATGCAGGCTCCTGGGCCCCCTGCCCAGACATCGCTGGGATTAAAACAAGAAATCTGTGATTTTTAACAAGCTCCTGCAAACCCCCCACTCCCCAACAAATGGGTATATTGCACACAACATCTGAGAGCCCCTGAGTTAAATAAAGTTGGTCATCAAAAGGAGCTGCACTCCCTTCTGGAGAGACCAGCTCCACATGTTCTCCTCCATATCTCCACTTGCAGGCTTAATGACCTGTCAGAAAGCAAAGAACAAACCACCGCTGAAGGTCCTTGTCAGACCCAGCTTTTATAGGACTTAAACCTAGAGGTCCAAGATGTCTCTGAAGCGACTGAGGCACAGTCAAGAGGGAGCGACTGACCTCTCGCTCTCCCAGAGGTGACTCCTCAGTGTGTAGGAGGCACCGAGCTGGCCACTGGGAATGTGAAGAGAGGAGGCAGGGCCCCATCCTGAAGGGCGGAGACAGGCAACATTTGACAAAACTGTTCGCACGACCTCGGGCGATTTCTGAGAAAAGGGAGTACAGACGACAACCACCCAGCAACCACTAACTGGTACGAGAACTCAGAAGAAAGGCAAGCAAGCCAAAGACAAACTAATACAAGAAACAATTATTTTTCCCTTTAAATGACTGTTCAGAACTTGTGGGTAACTGGCTTCTAAAGAAGTATTCAAATCTAGCAACTTGGCAGATGCTGAGCAAATGCAAGCAGCTTACGTTTTAGACTTTTGCAGAAACGATCTATGTGGGTCCCCACAAAGCTTAAAGACCAACCAAAGAGCTGCGGTGCCTGGGTGGCTCGGTCGGTCAGGTGTCCAACTCTTGATTTCGGCTCAGATCACGATCTCATGGTTCATGGGATGGAGCCCCGGGTCGGGCTCAGCTCGGAGTGCAGAGCCTGCTTAGGATTCTCTCTCTCCCCCACTCTCTGCTCCCCCCCACCTCTCTCTTTCTCACACACACTCAAATAAGTAAGTAAATTAAAAATAACGACTAGCCACAAGGAGAAGTTAATAACCCCAGAGATCCCGGATGCAACCCTATTTCCACATTTGGGGAGTAAACGATCATAAGGGGGGAGGTGGACATGAAACATGTTCCTCAACAGTTGAAACTGACTTAAAGGGGGAAAGTATATCATTTCTCCTTCTGAAGAGCGTCATTTGCGATTTGAATCATCTGCCCTATTTTTCAATACCCACATCTGTCACAAAGGCAGGTGGCTGCTATCCACCTGCGGGAAGTGGAAGGAGTTGCAGGCAGTCCACGCCGTAAAACATTAAAGCACAGAGGGCAAGAGAGGTGGTCGAGGAAGGAGAAGAGACCGAGGAAAGAACAAGAAGGGCCGCTCAAGGCGAGTCAGTAACAAAGGAATCAGACAAAAGGGTGGCAGTGGAAGCCTTCCAGTCGGAAGGCTCTCTGATTCCCCACCCACTCAAATGTGTACCCACAACCGGCCCTGCTGGGAAAGGTCCCTCAAGGGACCCAGAGGAGGTGAGCACTTTATAAATGAGAGCGCTGTTCATTTATTTCCGGGCAGATAACACACAGGCTTATTCCTAGATGTCTCATTCAAAAACTCCTCAGCTTAGTTAGGCTACCAAGAAACCAAGTCCCTAGAACTGGGGGAAATCTAGGGGCCGGCTGCTTTTCAGTCATCACCAATGACTACTGAATTCTCCTCCCTCGGCTCTGCGTCACTTAAAAAGCCAGCCTGAGCGGGGCACCTGGGGGGCTGAGTCGGTTAAGCATCTGACTTCAGATTAGGTCATGATCTCGCCATTCCGGAGTTCAAGCCCCACATCGGGCTCTGTGCTGACAGCTCAGAGCCTGTTTCAGATTGTGTCTCCCTCCCTCTCTCTGCTCCTCCCCTGCTCACGATGTCTCTCTCTCTCAAAAACAAATAAACATTAAAAGAATTAAAAAAAAAAAAAAAAAAAGCCAGCCTGAGGTTCAGGGCTTATAGGAACAAAAAGGAGAGGGAGCCGAAGTGCTGGGTCACAAATAGAGATATGCCCACGGCCCGAAGTCCTGCCTCCCCGACATGACACCAGCAGCTGCTGTCTTCTGGCCCCAAATCATCCCAAACACGCCCTGCGAGCTTTCCACCTTCGGCCTGTGCTCACAAGCTTCATGCTACCCGCAATGTCATGACCCGTCCCACGCCGCCTATCGAGACCCTGCACTGCGGCCTTCTAGGGTCCTACGAACAGGATGGACGACCCCCCTCCTCGGCACCCCACTGCACTCTGCCTGTGTCTCTGGTACAACAAGTTACTACCTACTGCCTTGTGTTGCTGTATTATTTCTGTCTCCCCAGCAAGATAGCAGGTGTCCAAGGGCAAGGACCACAGACGTGGACGTGGAACAGGAACAGTAATAGCAGGTACCACTGAGTGAGACCTGACTGGTGCCAAGCACTCGATATGCATCGCCTCATTCAATCCGCACAACAACATGAGGAAATACTATTATTTTCTCCATTTCAATGTGAGGGACGTTAGGCTTAGAGAAACGCAATCTGCTTGAAACTCACAGAGCCGCTGAGCAGCAGGGCTCGAACCCGCCCTAGATCTGCCTGATCTCAGCTGGCCAGAGGCGCAGGGGGTGGAGAGGAGGCCTAAGTAACTTGCTCACAGTCACAAGTAGCTTGTGAGTGGGGAGACCAGGCCCAGCCCCTAGGCCTGAGCTCCTAGAATCTTCTCCTGTCCCCACTCTTTGTATCGCCCCTTAGCACAGAGCCAGACCCAAAGCAGGCACACAACGGTGTTTGCCGAGTGACTAAACAAATAACATCTTATACAAATTCTCTCTCTCTCCTTCAACTACTTGTACACTATTTACAGTTTTATTACTTTCAGTATGTTGTGCACAATCCACGGTTGAAGTCCAACCCACACCAATCATAGGCTGACGATCGTGACAGTGGAGGATGATGGTAACTAACATCGACTGAGGGCCCGCTGTATGCCAAGAACGGTTCTAAGCTACTTGACCTACATTAACGTGTCCAGTCCTCAGAACCTCATGAGACCGTTAATATTCTCTCCGATTCACGGACAGGAAGAATTTGAGAATTCATGAAGAATTGGAGTAAGTTCCCCAAGTTACTGGTAAATGGAGGAAATGGGATTCAAAGCCAGTCCGGCTACAAACCCTATACTCTTGATCACTATGTCCATCTTCCTGGCATCTCCCAAAGCATCTCGCATACTAAATATCTCCAGATGGACTGAAATAACATTCTTATTCCCATACTGTAACCCCTGCCTCCAGACACTGCTTTAACTATAACTGCAATGCCCCAAACTTTCCTAGCCAAGCACTGTGATGTGCTCTGAATCTGTAAGGACGGGGCATCACACTAATACCGGTTAGGAAAGAAAAAGTATTTTTTTATTCTGCACAGAGAATATTTTTAAATAGGAAATAAGCATAGAAAGGCAGTCTGAAGCACCAGAGAGATACACATAGTTGTCATTACAAGACAGATTCTAAAACTGAGCTTAGAAATCTGTTATTAGTATAGACTCCACGGTACATCAGATACCACACATTTGTATTTATTCATTTCTTCAGCCAACATCCTCTTACCACATCACTCTTGAAAGAGCTGGCTCTTTTATTAGCAAGGTTATGGTTTGCAATTCCCTTTCTCGGCCCTGTTTCCTGGCCTGTGCCACCTGGTTAGCTTTGTAGCATGTATGAGAACTTCAGTAAGTGACCAAAGAGGTGAACTCGACACTACTCTCATACTTTGAACACATCCTCTTCCCTGACAGATTGGTCACTTTCACCTTGCACTCAGCAACTCCCTTCTAAGGACAGGGAGGAAAAAGGTCAGGACAGAAGTTAAAGATTAAGAAAAAACCTACTTCAGTTTCCAGTGAAAGGGAGGGAGGAGGGGGGGCTCCCCACAGCCTGTGGCTGCCAAAATCCTTTCACTGGTTCAGATGGGTCAGGAAAACCTGCAAAGCAATACTTCTGGTGACAGGTGAACCACTGGCACCCTATTCTCAGATGCCACAATATGTACCACTGTCATCTCCACTAACCTGTCCCAGTCCACCGGCCAAAACCCACACCCCCAGAAGGTGAGCTTTCCGCCATATTTGAGATTTCCTTCCCACTTTCTATGATGCTACATGATTGCAGACTGACTTTATCTCCTCTCTCTAGATTGTTCAAATGTTCCATTGTGAGTTGAGCACAAAGAACTTAAATTAAAACAAGGAGAAGGGGAGGGGCGCCTGGGTGGCTCAGTCAGTTGAGTATCCGACCTCAGCCCAGGTCACGTTCATGAGTTCGAGCCCCACATCAGGCTCGCTGCTGTCAGCGCAGACCCTGCTTGGGATCCTCCGACCCCTTCTCTCTCTGCCCCTCCCCCATTCATGCTCTCTCTCTCAAAAATAAATTTTAAAAATATTTAAGGAAAAAAAAAGAAGGGGAAAAAAAGAGGTTTTCCAGTGCTCACACCAGATCCCTGGACTGCGTTAAATCATGTACAGGCATTTACCAAGGATAGGCCTGTAAAGGCTAAAATGTCTCAAACTTTATAGAACTTTATTACTAGGCAAGACAGGACCTCAGAAATTCTGTCAAAGACTCCACAGTAACATATGTGAAAACTTTGACTAGGTGTCTATTACACACAGCAGGATAAGAGCTTTAAATGTCATTCCGTTTGATCCTTACAACAATACTGGAGAGGTATATCACCCATTTGTTCTAAGGAAACCAAGGCTCAGAATTTCAATGACTTGTTCACACAGGTAATAAGTAACACAACAGGATTTGAAGCCAAGCCAATGCCATTGTCACTACATGGCCACCTCCATAAAGCTTCATAAAGTTAAAAAGTTAACTGGGATTGGGGCACTTGGGTGGCTCAGTTGGTTGAATGTCCGACTTTGGCTCAGGTCGTGGCCTCATAGCTCTTGGGTTTGAGCCCAGCCTTGGGCTGTGTGCTGACAGCTCAGAGCCTGGAGCCTGCCTTGGATTCTGTGTCTCCCTCTCTCTCCGCTCCTCCCCAACTCACGCTCTGTCTCTTTCTCTCTCTCTCTCTCTCTCTCTCTCTCTCTCTCTCTCAAAAATGAATAAACATTTAAAAAATATTTTTTTAAGTTAACTGAGATAAAGCAGAGTCACCAGCAGTATAGTCTTTTTATATATATATATATTTAATAGTTCCCTAAAATCTATAGCAATACAGCTACATTAAGTTACCCTGTAATAATAATCAGTGTCATATAAGAGAACATATTTCCTTTAACACATATTTAGTACAAAGCCATCTGGGCATTATGTTTTATTATTCTCAGTACAACAAAAAGAATATTTAAAAAAACAGAAATGCCATCTGCAAAGGCATACTTTACCAAAAAGAGATACACTTACCTTTCAGAAGTGCAACAGAGAGCTGATCAGTGTTCAGGTTATTGACGTATTTCCCCAGATAGGTATTGAGAACCCAGGCTACAAGACCTTCCAACATGACTATATCCTCAAGACAAGGTGTTTAAAAATCATGGATCATTCTTTATTTCTCTCTCTCATGGTCATAGAAGAATCTATGAAGGAAACAAAAAAGGAAATCAACAGAAAAAAACAGATGATTTTCTGAGCTGATATTCTACTCTGCCTTCCCTGAGGGTGGACGAATGCAAAGCCCAGATTTAAGAAAAAAAGGGGTGATGAGCACTGCAAGATGCCCTGTTGGCAGAGGATCAAACCAAGGAACAGTCACAAATTTACCAAAAAACACCCAGAACTCCAAGTTGTCTATCTTTTCCATGCAACTGATCATTAAACTGCTTGCCTTTAGGAATTCACCTTGGAAGTAGACTGTCCTGGTCAGCGATTCTCGTCCAAATGCAATTAGGCAACGTCTAGAGACATTTTTGATTATCGTGACGGGGCGCTGCAGTTGGGATCTTGTGAGTAGAGACCAGGGAAGCAGCTAAACATCCTACAACGCACAAGACAGCTCCCCCACAGCAAACAATTATCCAGCCTGATGTCAACAGTGCTGAGGCTGAAGAACCTTGTCCTAGATGAAGGCAAAAAAATGCCCTGAGAGCTTTCAATGAACTTCACATTTGGCAGCGATCCTCTGTAAGCCTTCCCTAATTCCATGTTGCAAATGTGTTCATCAGGATCATTCATAAAACAACATAAATGACAGGGAGAAGGCAGTGGTTTCTCGCTATTCTTAAATGTCCTGGAACTGCATTACAGGTGCCCAGACAGAACCCTGGGTTGCTGATACAACGAACTATCTTAGCAACACAAACACAAGAAATCCTCTGGTTCCAGCTACTGTATTTAGTATAGTCCTGAGCTGCTACTGCCCATGATAATAACCGTGTTTATTAGTATTACAAAAAAATATATAGGTTACTTTTAGTACGACTAAAAGTTAACATGATGGAACTTGAGACATAAAAGGTTCAACTTTTTTTAATGTTTACTCATTTTTGATAGAGAGAGAAAGAGAGACAGACAGAGAGAAAGAGCAGGGGAGGGGCAGAGAGAAAGGGAGACAAAGAATCCAAAGCAGGCTCCGGGCTCTGAGCTGTCAGCATAGAGCCCAATGAGGGGCTCAAACTCACGAATCGTGAGATCATGACCTGAGCCAAAGTGTGAAACTTAACTGACTAAGCCACCCAGGCGCCCCAAGATATAAACGTTTAAATGGGCTCCGAAATCACCCAGCTAGTAGATCCCAATTAGAACTGCGAGTTCCAAATCTTGCTCTGAGCCAAGCACATCAGATACCAGCCCACCATGCTGGACACTCCAGGTTTGCTACGACATGTGTCCTACTTGGTGATTCATCTTAGTGCCAAAAGATACGCTTATCCCAAATGAAAGGCCACCATCTGACAAAATCCCAACACACAAGGCCCCGTAAGAGTTAACTCAACCTCCAGGAAAGACTGAACTTATTTGTCAACAGTGTCTTGCTCTTCCAGCAAGATTAATTTCTATTTGCCATCAACGACAGTGACAATAAATCAGAAGCTAAAGAGCATCTGATGAAATGCTAGTTTCTTTCCAGAGATTTTTTTAAGCCACATTTTGTGTAAAACTAAGAATCTGCTAGAGATCACTGGATACCTGTATTTAAAGAAGAGGTTACAAGAACAAATTCTTTAAAATAAGAAATGTTTACCAGTCTGGTAAAAAACAAAAAACAAAAAACAAAAAAAAACACATTTATTTATTATATCTTTAAACAAGTGAATCTGTGAAAACAAAATGTGAACCTGACTAATCTAGCCTTACTATGCAGACTCCAACAGGCAAGGTGCCAAAATGAGTACTCTTTATTTCTGAAGTTACTGCCATTGACCCCTAAAATGCTAACAAACTCTCTCAAGTGCCAAATACAAATGCTCTCCCAGCAGAGGGAATCAGGCCCTACTCTACCCCCGCCGCCCGCCGCCCGCCGCCCCCCGCCCCCCGCAAGGTGGGAAAATGCAAAACACAGATTACCAAAAAGATGGGGCGAGAAGCATCGTAAACGCCCTGGTCAGTAAATTAAGACTCAAGCCAGAAAGCATCTATCAGCTCTGCTAAGCATCTAGACCAGGCTGGAAGCCACTTCAAGGATTTCCTTAAGGAATCCGGTGTCGGGAAGGGCCACCAGACTGGCTAGAATCCCAAAGTGTTTACACGCTCGGGTCGGGTCCACCAGGGCTTCCAGGCAGCCGCCCGGCACTAACTCCCACCTGACCTCCCCTAATCGGTGAGGCAGGTGCCACCGGGGATCAGGGCTCAGCCCACAGGCGGACAGACAGCCGGGAGTGACCTTGAGCCAGGCCCCTCCCTCGAGGGGCGGCCAAAGCCGGGAGTAGGACTGGCAAAGGGACCAGGACGCTCCTCACCAGCCGGCCGGGCCTGAGTGCCACGGGCGCCGGGGTGCTATGAGAAAGAAGACAAGAGGGGACAGCTGCCAGGCCCCGGGGCCCCCAGGAATGGGGCTGCCCGTGAAGGCGAGGGGCCCATAGCCCTTCTTCCACCCCGTGGGCTCCAGAAGACAGAGACCCCACCTCCCAGATAAAGCGCGGAGGCGACGGCGCCCAGAGCCTGGGGTCCCGCCCCTGGGAGGAGGGACTCAGCCCGGGTGTGACCCCGGGGAGCGGGGGTAAAGACTGGCTAGAGGCCTGACGTCCCCATCCCAGAGCGCGACCCCAGAAGGCTGGTGGGTGGCCAAAACACTCTGGAGAACTGACCCGCGCCCCGTTCCCGAGCGTGAGGTACGGGGGCCCGCGCACGGGGGTCCCGCATGGGGACCGCCGCTCAGGCGGAGAGACGCGGGCTGACACTGCCCCCAATCCCAGGGCACCAGGCTACCGGGACCCCGGGAAGGGTGCCGGGTCCGGCGGGGGCTCGGACTCCCAGGACGAGGACGCCGGGGTCCCGGGAAGCTCGGGCAGCCCCAAGCCCGTCTGACCCTGGGGTGCCCGCGGTGGCTGGGACGCAGGTGTCCCCGAGAAGGCGGCGGGCTCGGGGCCGTCGGGAGCGCGGACGCCCCAGGGCCCCCGGAGGAGCTCAGGCGGCGGGAGGGCCGGACGCCGGGCTCCCCGGGCTCCCAGCGACGCGCTCCCCGCGGGCGGGCCCCGGCCCCAGGTCCGAAGCTGAGCCGGGGCGGCCGACAGCGGGCCCACGCCCGCCTGCAGTCCCGGGCCCTGCCCGCCGCCCCCCGCCCCGGCCAGTACCTGTCGGTGTCCCGGGCCGCCCGCCCAGCCCGGCGCTGCGCGGCTCTTCCTCTCCCGGCTCCTCAATGGCGCTGGCCGGCGGCGCTCCGGCCCGCCCCGACCCGACCAATCGAGCGGGCGACGCGCCGGCGCCTGGCCAGCCGAGCGCCGAGTCATCGAGGAGGCGCCCCCTGGCGCCGGGGCGGCCGCTGGCGGATGGGCTGCTGGAGCTGGAGAAGGGCCCAATGAGCCCTGTCTTACAAGGGGGAAACTGAGTCCCAGGGGAGGACACGGCCACCAATTCGTCCGGCTGCGACAGTGTGGGAACGCAGGATTCTTCCTCCTACAACGCCCTGCCTTCCACTGGCCCATCCACAGCGGGTGCTCCACTCAGCAGCCACAGGGGTCTGCTAAAACATAATTCAGACTAAGCCACTTCCTTGCTTAAAACGGCTCCCCCCTTTATACTTGAATTAAAATCGAACTCCTGGGGCTACTGGATGGCTCAGTTGGTTAAGCATCCGGCTTCTGCTCAGGTCGTGATCTCCCGGTTCATGGGTTCCCCCCTTCGGGCTCCAGTCTGACAGCTGGGAGGCTGGAATTCTGTGTCTCCCTCTTTCTCTGCCCCTCTGGGCTGGCGCGCTCTCTTCGTCTCAAAAATAAATAAACATTAAAAAAAAGTTTGTTTGTTTGTTTGTTTGTTTAATAAAATCCATCCCCTTACAGAGCCAACACCAAGCTCCTACTGGATTTGGTCCATTCCTATTTCTGCCACTCTTTCCCTGGCTCACTCAGACCCCGGCAGCGTTCAGTTCCTGCCTCGGGACCTTTGCATTTGCGATTCTCTCTACTTAGGATGCTTCTCCCTTAGATCCATGCTGTCCAGTAGAAATATTATGCAAGCCACACATACAAGCCACGTCACAATTTTTCTAATTTACTAGTTGGTACATTTTTTAAAAAGGAAAAAGTGAAAATAATAATGTATTTCATTTGATTCAATATGTCCAAAATATGATCATCTCAGCCTGTAGCCAACAGAAAAGTGAATTAATGAGATACTTTATGGATTTTGTATAGTAAGTCTTTGAAATTTGGTGTGTGTTTCACACTTCCGGCACATCTCAATACAAACCAGCCACAGTTCAAGTGCTCGATAACTTTATGCGGCTGATGATTACAGAACAACTTTGGATAGTCCTAGAGCCAGTTCCTTCTTGCTTCAAACATTACACCTCAGAGAGGATTTTTCCCAGCTGCCCTATCTAAAGTTCCCTTCAACCATTACCCTGTTGTACTTTCTTCATAGAACTTAATGCTATTTGCAATTACCGTATTTGTCTATCTTTTGGTTGTTACCTTTCTTCACCCTAAAAGTTCCCCCCAAAACAGTGATTTTTATCTTTTTCACAGATGCCTCTGCAGCACCTAGACTTTGCCTTGCACAGAAAAGACTCATTTAAAGATGCTGTAAACGGGGGCGCCTGGATGGCTCAGTTAGTTAAGCATCAACTGCTTGGGACATGATCTCGTGGTTTACAAGTTTGAGCCCTTCATGGAGGTCTATACTGACAGTGCTGAGCCTGCCTGGGATTCTCTCTCACTCTCTCTCTCTCTCTCTCTCTCTCTGCCCCTCCCCTGCACACACGTGCATACTCTCTCTCTCAAAATAAATAAATAAACTTTAAAAAAATAAGTAAAAGTGCTACAAGTGAATGAAGGACTAAGTCAACAACTCAGACTTCATCTTGCACATCGTCTTGCATTAGCACCAGAAAGACAGGAAGAAGACCTCAGGCTCATCAAAAGGCAAAAGATGCAGGAAGCAGGATGGCAATGAGTGTATTTACCATAATAATTATCAACCCTCATAATGCTAAGCTAATTAAGGTGACCGTGGGCTGAAATTCCTCTGATGTGGGACCAACAGATCAGAGTCTCAACTCTGGGTCACCTCAGCAGCTGAGGTTTGGGTGTAAAACCTCAGACTCCACAGATGAAAGGCAGAAGGGAAGCAGCCCATTAGAGCTGAAGGATCTCAGAGTCCAGACCTTCCAGCACAGAACCACTTGGCTGTCCCGGGGAGTCTATTAAAAATGCAGAGGGGCACCTGGGTGACTCAGTCGGTTGAGCATCTGACTCTTGATTTCAGCTAGGGTCATGATCTCAGGGTCATGGGATCAAGCCCCACATCAGGCTCCACACTGAGCACGCAGCCTGCTTAAGATTCTCTCTCTCCCTCTCCCTCTGCCCCTCTACCCTGCTCTCTCAAAAATAAAAAAAATAATAATAAAATAAAATAAATAAAATAAATACATTTTTAATCCAAATTCCAGGACACCATTTGTTCAACTAGTATTACAGACAGTCTTTGTGCCCTCAATTTGTAATCAGTCTGAAAGTGCGTTTATCAAACAGCAATCTTCCTACTAAATATTTACTCACAAGAGAAATGAAATCACATGTACAAGCAAAGACATTCAGGAATGTTCACAGTGGCTTTATTCATAACAGTCAAAAACTATTTTGACTATTAGTGAAATGATCAAAATGCCCATCACAAGGAGAATGGATAAACAGGTTGTCCTGTACCCATATGACAGATTACTACCCAGCAATAAAAAGGAACAAACTGTTAATACAGACAGTATCTTGGAGGAAACTCGGAAGCATTAGCTTCATGTAAAAAGCCAGACTCAAAAGACCACATACTATGATTCCATTTGTATGATATTCCAAAAAAGACCAAACTACAATGGCACAAGCAGATCAGTGGGTGCCAGGGGCCAGGACTGGAGGAGGGAGATGACCTAAGAAGAGACCCAGGTCGGGGCACCTGGCTGGCTCAGTCTGTAGAGGATGTGACTCTTGGTCTCAGGGTCATGAGTTCGAGCCACATGTTAGGTATAGAGATTACTTTAAAAATTTTTTTTAATTTAAAAAAAGAAAAAAGAAGGGGTACAAGGGAACTTTTTGGGGTGATGGAACTTCTGTATCTTGACTGTCGTGGTGGTCACAAGGCTGTATACAGTTGTCACAATTCACTGAAGTGCACACCTAGAATTGCTAAATTGTGTTTTCTGTCAATCATTCCTCCATAAAGGTGATACTTTAAAAATCTCCGCCCTCATGGGGGCGGGGGGGGAGGGGCCTGGGTAGCTCAGTCAGTTGAGCGTCCGACTTGGACTGAGGTCAAGATCTCCCACTCGTGGGCTCGAGCCCCGCATCGGGCTCTGTGCTGACAGCTCATATTCTATAAACATGCTTTGCACGAAGTCTTCAAATTTCGGTGCTCTGTGTTGGGATGCAGTTCACACATCTCAGTTTGGACCAGCCAAACTCAGGTGCCCGATACCCGCACACACCTAGTGGCTACCGAATGTGACCATGCAGGCACAGACTGTCTTGTGAAGATACAGACAGCCCTGTGGGAAGTACAAGGACAGACAGCAGCTCAGGTCAGCCCCCTCATCTTACAGGTGGAGATTCTGAGCTCCAGAGAGGGACAGTGGCTGCTTTAGGTTCACACTGCCGGTCCTCGGTGACGTTGGGACACAATCCAGGGACTCCTCACTGTTAGCTTTGCCGCAAGCAGCCTCTCAGCTCAATTTCCCAGCTTTCCGGATGCTGCCCTGCTCACTGGTTTTTGACTATGGAGCTCCAGGCAGGACAGGGGAGTCCCAGGAGAGAGAGACTGAGAGAGAGAGAGAGAGAGAGAGAGAGAGAGAACTTGCCCTTTAAACCCAGGCCTCAGTTGACTTTCTGGTGAAATTCTAAGGAGGCGGTTATCAGGAGCCTCCCACAGGGAACAGGCTGTCCTCCCAACTTGACTCTAGATAAAAATCAAACCTCCGGCCCCGCCCCTAGGTGCCCTCCTCTGCACAGCAGGGATAATGGGTACTCTGCCTATCTCCTGGGGCAGTTATGGAGATAAAGTAACTGAAGCTCAGTTGCCCAAGTTGCAGACCAGACAATTTAAGGAACTCCTCATACTCCAGGGGCGCCTGGGTGGCTCAGTCCATCCAGCATCTGACTTGGGCTCAGGTCGTGATCTCCTGACTTGAGCCCTGAGTCAAGCTCACTGCTGTCAACTCAGAGCCAGCTTTGGGTCCTCTGTCCCCCTCTCTCTGCCCCTCCCCTACTTGCACTCTCTCTCAGAAATAACGAAAACGTTAAAAAAAGAAAGAAAGGAAAAAAAAGGAACTTCTCACACTCCCTGGACTCTTCCAACATGCTAAAACATAAAACCCTACATCCTTTCTGTGGCTTCTGAAGCCACTCTCACGACCTCATGTCCTGCCCTACCCCGAGTCCCAAGGCTGTGCTGCCCTCCCTTCAGCGAGGCCTCTGCTCAAACACCAGCTCCTCGGAGAAGCCTTCCTCAACCCACCCCACAGGCTAGCTTCTCAGCACTTACTGTCACCTGGCGTGGCCTACATGTATTTCTTCACATAGCCCTTCCTAGCGTGTGAGCTCTGGACAAGGACCCTGGCTGCCCTGGACTCGTGATCCCCAGCACCTACACACACACACACACACACACACACACACACACACACAAAATAGTAAGTAGCATGTATTGAGCACTTACAATGTGTGTGGCATAGTTCTAAGCATTTTACAGATAGTAACTCAAATAATTCCAAACTCGGAGGGAAGCACTATATTAATCCTATTTTACAGATAAGGGTGAGGCACAGAGAAGTGAATTAATCTCCCTCCGGTCACACAGGAAGTGGTCACACCTGGGCGCCTGGGTTTCCAGGGCCCACAGGTCTGGACTTCTGGGCTGGTGCATCAGAGTGCCCGATAACAACGACGACTGCATGAAGATTAGACGGAGGAGGACCGCGGTCACCCCCTACCCGCCCCCTGCCCCCCACGCCAGCCCTGCCTTAGCAAAACCACTCACTCCATCACGGTTAAAAAAGAAAAAGAGGGGGCACCTGGGTGGTGCAGTGAGTGTCTGACTTTGACTCAGGTTGTGATCTCATGAGTCCTGGGTTCGAGCTCCACCATCGGGCTCTCTGCTGTGAGTCTGTCCGCACAGAGCTGGCTTCGGATCCTCTGTCCCCCTCTCTCTGCCCCCCCCCCCATTAGCTCTTTCTCAAAAAAAAAAAAAAAGCAAGAAAGAAAGAAAAAAAAAGAAAAGAAAGAAGAGGCAGGAGGGGCTGCCCTCAGTTACTCCAAATTTATACCCTCTGCTATTGTGATTTATAATAAGAAATATATATTTGGTCTTCGTCCTCTGTTTCTGGCCTCACAGCCCCTCAAACGCTTAAAATTTCCTGAGTGATAAGAGCCATGGGAGCATCTTTTGTTCTACTATTTGGCCTCGTGTCCTCAGTTCTGGAAATAGCTCCAGAGCCCTACAGGTGAAAGGAGTGTCTCGCTACTCATGACAAGCCCCTTTCAACCACAACTGACTCCGGGAAAGCTGCCCGAGGATGAGGGCTGGTTGCCAGGGAGGCCGACCCTGCGATTAAGGGGTTGGAACTGCTTACCTCTACCCGGGGGGGTTGGGGAGAGGGGCTGGAGGTTCAATCAGTCACCAGTGGCCAATGACTTCATCAATCATGCCCATGTAACAAGGCCTCCATAAAGACCTAAAGGGCGGGGTTCAGACAGCCTCCATGTTGGTAAACACATGAAGGGGTGGGGGCGGGGGGGCGCACACCCAGGGGGACCAGAAGCTCCAGCCCATCCCCCTGTAAAGCTTGCCCTCTGCAACTCTTCCATCTGTATGTTCCAGAGTCTCCGCAATAGACTGGGAATCGAGTAAGTAATCTGGTCTCCTGAGTCCGGTGGGCCGCTCTAGCAAATAAATGGAAACCAAGGAAGGGGTCATGGGAACCTCTGACACACGGCCCATCGGTCAGAAGCACAGGTGGCCACCTGGACCTGTGACTGGTGTCTGAAGTAGTCGCGGGCTTGTGGGACTGAGCCCTTACCCTGTGGGACCCTGTGCCTCCAGAAGGGAGTCCGTTCTGTAGGACACCTCGAGGTGCCTGCTGAGAAGCGGGGGGTTCCCTGGTGGTGTGGACACCGTGGACCCTCATTTGTGAATGTGCTGTGTCTGCTCTCTCACTTCAGCAGCACAATTGAGTGGTTGTGACCGAAACCGTAAGAGCCCCCAAGTGGAAAATATTTACCACGTGGACTTTGCCGAGCCTGCTCTAGGGTAGGGATAGGGTAGAGGGCGGGGCTGCGGGAGGAGAGGAGTCCCAGGAAATCACCAAGAAAGAAGAGGGTAGTGCTGGGGGAGTGACAGTGGCCCAGGAAAAAGGGTGAGTGATCTAGAGGTCGGATTAAGGAATTCAAGGGCCTGGGTCTCCCTCCCCTCCTGGCCTTTCCATGTGCCTGCAACCTCCTCCCCACCCTTTGTTCTGGAAAACGGCTCACACCTCAGAAACAGATCAAAGGTCACCTCCAGAACCCTCCTGTGGCGGTTCTTTGAGCTGCACCTCCCCTGTCCCCTAGCTCATCTGAGCACCCTGTGGCGGGCCTCATAGATGTCACCACACTGGGGCCTCCTGGAGGCCAGAACCTTACTCCCTTAAGTGAGCAGGGGGGCTGCATGTGGACAAGAAGATCTGCAGCGACCCCAGTTAACCCAAGAGCAGGCTAAGGACACTGAGGCGACAGGGCATGTGATGAGGGCATATTCAGAGGCCAGCTGAGTGATTCGGAGCCTGAGAGAGCAGCCAGGCTCTCAGCAAGGACAGCTATGCTTCTGGGGGTGCTTCTCAGGTCCTGTCAGTGCAGTGGCCAAGGCAACGTCTCCCCCTACGCGCTGGTGGCGGGCAAGTAGGACCACGGACAAACCCCAGCTCAGACCCGAAGCCAGAGCCAGGAGTCAATGCGTAACAAACAAAAGGTTTATTTCCAAGCAGGAACGCTGTCCAGTATACGGTGCAAACTCTTGTCTTGGGATCCACACAAGCCTGGGAACTGAGGTCACATGCAGAGAGGTCTCCTTCCAATTCAGAGCTTCCCCAGGAAATGGCAGTGAGGCCTGAGGCCCTCCCAGGATGGTCCACCAGGGGGCAGACACGCTCCATTGCCACATGGCGTCCAATGTGGGCAGAGACCCTGGCCGGTCCAGGCAGTAGAATATCCTGACTCTAGGGGAATCCGGATTTTCTGGGAAGCTGTTACTTTCTCTTGATGGTAATGACTGGACTCTCCTACCTTCCAAAAGTTCAGCTGCCAAGTTCAAGTCCAGTGGAATTTTTCAACAAGGGATCCGAGTCCCTGGGCCCCAACTGGCTTCTCCAGGAGTCCCGTCTTCCTTCCAGAATCCAGTCAAGGCCACACATGTCCACGCTCTGCGGGGCTCTGGGGCATGTGTCTGGGGGAAGCGGACTGACTTTTTAATGGAAAAGAATCCTTTGACAAAATTGTTGGTTTGAGCTGCTTCAGGCAGGACATTCAACCCAACAACATGGTTACACAGACCAACAGCACATGACACAGACAGACAGACACATACACACACAAAACTGGCTCTCAGCATCTCACATCCACTTGAGATCATGGCAGGCACAATACCCAAGTGGCCCCGTGGGTTTCCCTGGGGCCTGGGACTCCAGGAACAGTGAAGGGGGTAAGGGGACGAAAAGTACCTCCCAGGGAGGCAGAGGAAGGTCCAGGCTGAGGTAGGAGGAGAGAGATGGCTGCGGGGAGCCTCAGTCATCTCCGGTTCCTGAAATTCCCTGATAGGAGGTGTGGCCTTGCACCGGAGCTATAGGTAAATCGGGAGTGAAGGTCAAAAGCAGAGAACAGCAAACTCTCGAGTTCGGCTTTGTCGTTTCCTTGGCTTGTTTGCATGCGTGGTGGGGTTTTGTTTTGCTTTTTAATTGCCCCATGTTTCGGTTAGAGGTCTGCCATCTTGTCCAAGCTACAATACTCGTGCAGGTTGCTGGGCTGGGCCCTCAGGGTGTCTCATTTTCACACCATTGTTCAAGAGGTGAAGCTGGCAGGAATAGATTTGGAGGTGGTGCAAGGTAACTGGGGGACCCCTGTCCCCATCAGGGGTGGCCGCCCCCTCCTGAATAGAACCATCTGATCGATGACATCCCCCTCCCCGCCCCCGCTGGGAGCACCCTGCAGTCTCAGCATTTCTGGCTAAAGCACTGCCCCTTCTCCGTGGATGACTCACACAGAGTCCCTCTTCCCCGGGATGCTGGGGCCTCCCAGGAAGCCAGAGCTGGGAAGCGTCCAAGGATAAAAAACAAAATAAGGGCTCCAGAAGCCCAATTCACAGGGCCAGCTGGAGGACAGCTCTCAGAGAGGCAGGCGCCGGCCCCAGGCTGCCCAGCACGTGCATGTCAGCCAGCCTTCTAGAAGGAAGCACACCGTGCAGGACGGGTTTTCCACGATTCTCCCTGCCTCACCCTTCTGCCAGCAGGTGAGAGGAAGGCTGAGACTGCAAAGGCCACTAAAGGAATTTGGCCCAGAAAGAGCCAGAGTCCTGGGGGGTGGGGGCCCAGAAGGACCAGGGAACAGCCACCTCGGCCGTGACACAACTCATGCCAGCCAGTCTGGCTAACTGGGCTTCATCCCAGCATCAGGCACACCAAGGGGCAGGGGCTTCTCCTCTGGGATCTCCAGCAGAGTCTCCGGGGCCCCTGGCTGAGACTGAAAAGGGCATTCTTCCTTGGAGAAGGGGACCTGCTCGTCATCTGGGGAGCCGGAGGAGCTGGCATCCACGTCCCCCATCGTGTAGCTGGCCTGGGAGGCGCACTGAGAGCCATGGTCGGAGACGCTGCACACATTCACGATGCATGTGACGTTGACCTGGGTCCCGTGGCTGCCAGAGGAAGGCTCTGTTGAACACAAGATGGGGGAGGGCAGCGAGTCAGGGGTCTGCAGGGGGATGTCTTCGCAGTCTGTCCCCTGCCCAAGAGACAGATTAAGACAAGAGGGTCAAGAGCACCGGGCGAAGAGCCTAGAGGCCACGGTTCTAGCCCAGCTCCGCCATGTGATCTTGGGCAACTCAACCTTCATTGCCTGCATTTCCAGTGTCCTCATCTGCCAAGTAATTCCCAGCCCAACGCACCCTGTAGGTGGGAGGAGCCAGTTCACAAAGCAGGGGAAGGTGCTCCAGGAACAAAACATGCCCCCACAGAGATTCAGAGAGGTGAGCAGGGGCAGGAAGTACACGGGACAGAACAGTGATCAAGCGACCAGGGTGAGTTACTTTCCCGTAAGTGCGGGAAGCCTCCACAGTCCTGACCAAACCAACTCTGGAAAGGCGACAGCCTTCTGTCATTGGCCCCTTATCTGTGTAACATGAAAAAAACATCAAAGGGCTTGGAAATTGCTCCTTTGTGGAGAGGAAACACTGAGCCTGATCGTTTCTTTTGCCCCAAATCTTTCTCCTCCGGGTAGGCCTGCCTCTGTGATTTCCTAAATCTGGGATTCCAGAATGCGGTAGGGGTGGTTTGTCCTCACCACTGAGGCCAGGATATCTGCCTACTTTCCGGCCCACCTGCTCGCCCAGCCCTGGGGGCATCTGAGTTTCCCAGCTAGTTGGTGAGGGACTGAATGCTGAGAGGGGACATGGGATAACCCCTCCAAGAGTGAGAGCTGGCCCTGTTTTTCCTGCAGGGACCTGCCAAGTCCCCAAACACGTGTGCTGTCTGGGGTGCGTGGGGAGGGCCGGACGGACATTCGCTTCCAACTCCAGGAAAGCCTGGAAGGAGGATGGGGCCAGTGAGCTGCTGTGTTCAGAACAGCCCCAGACAGGCCAGGGGAGGGAGGGCTGAACTCATGGGGCCTCAAGGAAATTTCCACCCTGAGCCTCCATAGCACCCAAATGTCACCCAGTCACCGTGGCCTCTGCACATGGTGAATGAGACATTGCAGGGGTGGATGGGGGACTACAAGGGGGCACAGCCACACGTTCCACAGGAGAGAGAGGTGACTGGGTGGGAGGAGAGAAGGGGAGAGTGCGGGTGACACCAGAGAGTCGGGTAGGGAACAGAGAAGTGGCAGGGTGTAGGAGGGGTGGGCAGACTCCCTCTCTCTCTGCCCCGCCCCCCCAAAATAAATAAATAAACATTAAAAAGGAGGCTGAGGAGGAGGAGGAGAAGGAGGAGGAGGAGGAAGAGAAAGAAGAGGAGGAGGAGGAGGAAGAAGAGAAGGAGGAGGAGGAGGAGGAGGAGGAGGAGGAGGAAGAGAAGGAGGAGGAGGAGGGGGAAGAGAAGGAGGAGGAGGAGGAAGAAGAGAAGGAGGAGGAGGAGGAAGAAGGGGTGGGCAGACATGGTCAAGGGGCCAGGATGACTGCAGGAGAGGTGTCACCAGGAAATCAGAAAGATGAAACCAAGAGTTGGACAAAGACCAGGGGTTTGTATTTGGAGTTCCGTTCCCTCATTCAACAAAAGTTTAGGACCACGGGCTACGTCTCTTCCTTGGGGAGCTCTTGGGCTGGGTGGGGGCGCTGACAAGACATCGCACTGGTGAGGGGAACACGGCGGTGGGGGCGCCTCCGTGCAGGGGGCAGCCGGGGCAGGAGCGGTCCTGATGGAGGGAGCTGTCCCACAATCAGGTAGGAAGAGATGTTGCAGCCCTGCCAAGGGGATGCTGGGCTCATCTCTGGATGAGGAAACTGAGGCAGGGTTAAGGAGCCCGTTCGGATCCTCACGGCACCGGAGCGGTCAGGAGGGCATCTGGGAAGGACCCGAGCGCACTGTCATTCCTTGACCTCCCGCCAGCCAGGGCGAGAAGGACAGACGCAGGCCAGTGGGCTTTGCCTGTCGCTACAAAATACACCAAGGAAGCCCCAGACTTTCTGGACCCGTCACAGACCGGGTCCAGGGCAAAATGTATCCTGTGTAAATGGGGCCTGGGCTTCTCCAGCACCCACGACGTCCCCACAATCCTGACCCTTCAGGTCCAAAGGACTGGGCAATGGCCCACGGTGAGCGGAGCCCTAAAGACACCATTTATTCATCCAGAGTTCCACCCCAGGGCTCTGGAACCTGGAAGCCCAGGGGGTATTCCTGGCTCTTCCGTATACTAGCTGTGTGGCCCTGAACAAGCTCTTCAACCTCTCTGGGCCTCAGTTTCCCCATCTATAAAATATAATAAGTCTGAATATAACACTATAATACTACATGTTATCTAATAATATATACTATGCGATAAGCATTATACAATATGTAATAATTGTGTGAAAATATGATATCAATATATAATATTATGTTACATATTTATGTATTATAATACCAGGCAGGGAAACTCCCTTCCTGGCTATCGGGGACTCGAAGAATAAGCTGGGATTGTCTAGAAGGGAGGGTGCTCCTGGTAGAAGAACTCACGTGGGCAGAGGTGGGAGAGATTTGGCAGGTTCGGAGAAACGAGAGAGGTTTGTGGCCCAGTGCTGCATCTGACGGGGAGAAGAGGCTGGGGGGCGAGCCCAGGCTAGTCACACAGTCATTCCAATGCCCTGCTAGGAGCTCAGGCCTTGCCCTACGGGGGAGGCCCAGGAGGGGCCGGCTAAGCCAGAAACCAGGAAGAGCCACGACGCGGGGGGTGAAGCCAGATGGGCTCCCCCATCCTACCTGAGTTGCTGGAGCTGGCCCAGGCCTCCCCAGACCCGGCGGCCTTCTCCGTGCCTGGTGCGGGCAGCCGGGTCCCGGTGGGCGCCCTCCCGTCTGCGGTGCTGCCTGAGCTCTCCAGGGAGCTGCTGCTGGAGCTGGGCGCTGTGGTCAGCAGGTGCTGCTGCTCGGGGCCGGGGGCACTTCGGGCCTTGTCAGCAGGCAGGTGAGGCTGGACAGGCAGGAGAGGAGCGAGAGCAGTCAGCCCATCAGCCAGCTCGTCTTCCTCTCCCTGCTCACACCCGTGCACCCTTCTGCACCCCCGTGGCCTCAGCACCCTCCCAGTTTACACAGCGCTTCTGCCCACACCTGCACCTGCTTTCCATACACGGCGCTTGCGCTTGCGCTTTCGGGATGAGGGATTCTGCGTGATTTCTGTGATTAGCATTTGTATGCTCCGTTGGAGCGGGAGCCCTAAGAGGGTGGGACTACTCACCAAACAGTCCTGGAGGTGGGGCAAGATTTCCATCCTCATTTCGCACAAGGAAACAGAGGCCCAGAGGAGAGTGGCTTTCCTAAGGTCACCCCAACAGCACAGGGTGATGTGGTCCAGCCTGGCGGCCAAGAGCACGGAACCACACCCACGTGGGTACAAAATCATGACTCCACCACTTATTAGCTGTGTGCCCTTGGACAAGTTACTTAACCTCTCTGTGCCTCCTTTCTTTCATATATCAAGGGGGAGTTATAAGCCGACCTCCCAGGGCTGTCACAAAGATTCAATGGCTGGATATTTGTAAGGTGCTCAGGACAGGGCCTGTTACACCGTAAAGCTCCACACAAGGGTTTGTTAAATCAGGCGGGGGGTGGGGGGTGGGGTGGGGGTAAACTAGTACCATGAGTCAAATCTGGCCTGCTACTGTTTTTGTACAGACAGCCTGTGAGCCAAAAAGGGTTTTTACATTTTTTAAATGATTGAAAAAAGTGTTCAAAGAATGATATTTTGTGACACGCAAAATTACGTGCCCTTTACGTTCTAGCGCCCATAAATGCAACTGTATTGCAATACGGCCACTCTCGTTGGTTGATGTACAAATCTGTGGCGGCTTCCTTGCTACCACGCCAGGTTTCAGTAGCTGCAACAGAGACCATACGACCAAAAAGCCTAAAATATTTACTGTCTGGCCCTTCACGGAAAACGTTCACTGGCCCTTGTATTCAATCCATCATTCCAGAGTAGACAGCCCTTTTATTTAGAGCCCTGGGCCACGCTGGGTCAAGAACCCTTTCCAGATTCTATTCCCCAAGCCTGCTCTGTGACTAACTCCTAATAAGTTTTCCCCACAGAAGAACATAACTAACACCGACAATAATAATAAGGTATTAGCTGATATCTGCCATTCAATGCCAAGCACTGAGCCGAAGTCCTTCTAAAACACTATATTGATACTTCTAACAGCCCAGTGTTTGCAGATGTAGCAACCGAGAACCAGACAGGTTGAGTTATTTGCCTGAGGTCACACAATTAGGACATGGTAAGGTGGGCTAAAACCCTTGACAGCTTTCCCGAGTGTCTGGGTTTTCAAGGTCTGGAGGCCCAAGACAAGGTACCAGTTTCCACGTATTCCTGCTTGGGGAGCACCCAGAAACTCCACTCAGAGCCTGTCGCCTGCCCACACCAGCTGAATAGGCACCCAAGCCTTTGCCTCGGGGTCCCGGGTGATTGCTAGATCCCAGGAAGAAAGGAGACAGAAGGGGCCACGTTCTCACTTGCTGCCCTTGGCCCCTGGACCAGTGCAGGATGAGAGGGTCCCGGGGGGAATGAGGACCAAAGCAAGGGAAGGGCTGGTGGGACATGGCCTAGTAAGGTAAGAGGGAAGGCCTTTGCCATAGGGGTGGAGGCATGTCGGGTCCCACTCCCCAGGAAAGGCTGACACCCCTTGGCCTCCAATCCCAAGCGCTCTCTGAGCAGTCCACTCTCTGGCCAATCACTACGGCCACCCAGCCCCTGCCCCGCCCACCAAGGCTACAGCCTCTCCCACAGCTGAGCCTGCTTCGGTCATCACGACGGAAGGATCTTCTTTGCAAGCTGTCCCTTGAGGCCACAGAGTCCTAGAGAGGGTGAGTCCCTGGCTCAGCATCACAGCCGGTCTGGTCTGTGGTTGAGGCGGAATGAGCCCAGATCCGTGTAGCAGAGATGCTGGCTTCCCACTGCGTCCTGCCTCCCTGGTTCATGGCCCCGGGCTTTGGAGGGATGGAGGGCATCTCAAGTTCAGGCTGAACCTTTGCCCAGGTGGTCTGATCTAGGCTACTGGACTGCACTCCTACCCTTGCTCTGCGCTTGGACAGGCAGGGGAAGGAGGGACAAGAGGGGCACCCAAATGTCATTCCTTAAAACCCCAAAGAAGGGGCTTTGGAGAGCCAGTCTCCTGCTGCTCTACTTGTGGCTGGGGCTGGGCAGAGCAGGAACCCCCAAAGGTCACGATCTGCCTCCTTCTCTCAAAGCCACAAGTTGCAAAGTTCAGGCAGGCTCTGAGTGGGGCAGATGCATCCTTGAGTCCTGTTCCTTGGGCTGGGGCCCCAGTGAGGGGGAGTATGGAGGAAGCTCACTCAAAAACCAGGATTCCAGCCCGCTAGCCCCCCAGCATGCCCAGCCCCCAACATGGCCAGAGGCAGGGACTCTGGCAGAGTCACCAGCCAGGTCCTTCCATGTCTGCCTGTGTGTGTGTGTGTGTGTGTGTGTGTGTGTGTGTGTGTGTGCTCACGAGGCTCACACCTCTGTATGCACAGGTGTGTGTGGGGGGCAGGAGGTAAAACATCACACACACTTGTCTGTGTGTGTAGGAGCACGTGTGAGGGCACGTGCTGGGGTGGTGAAGAGAGGCTTGTGTCTCTGGCCACTCTCATTAGCTGTGTGACCTAGGGAAAGTCACTTAACTTCTCTGAGCCCAAATTTTATTTCCCAAATAAAAACCGGGGCAATAATCATGCTGTCTGGGTGTCAGCACGGCTGTGAGACGAAGCAATGCACGAGCACACACGCTCAGCACCTCCCAGGTGCTCAGTCTCGTTGTTAAACACGAGCCCACGTGTGAGTGTGTCCATGGGAGTGACTGACTGTGGGTGAGCTCACATACGTGGGTATGCTGGCCTTGTCCAAACAAAGGGAGGCCACCGTCCGGCCATGCGTTGGAGTCACTTCCGCAGCAGGAGGGGTGGGAGGCGCTGGGTCTCCCCCCTCCCAGCCCCAGCGGCCCAGGTCTGGAGCATGACCCGGTGGCCTCTCAGCAGGGGCTTCTGCCCACCAGCTGAGTGGACGCAGGCTAAGCATGACAGGGGCAGGGGCGGGAGCCTGGGCACTGGAGGGCACCTAGGAAGACGCCCACCCCGTGAGCTCAGGCCCTGCTGGGGGATAAGGGCAAAGCCTGCAGATTCAGACTGGGTCTCGAACCCGGGCTATGCCCCTTACCTAGTGGTCTAAGCTTAACATGGGTAGCTGACCCTCGCTCGGTCTCAGGGTCCTCATCTGCACAATGGAACTGGTTCTAGTGCTTGTCTCACAGGGGTGCGTGAGGGTTCGGTGGCAGGGGACAGGCAAAAGGCCTGGCATGGGGCTCAGGAGCAGCGGGCTCACACGCTTCCTCCCAGCTGCACACTCAGCAAGCTCCTGGCAGCTTGAGACCGGCCATGGTGGGAGCAAACACCGCAAATTCGAGCTCGGGTTTTTGGGGTTTTTTGTTTTTTTTCCCGCCCAGAGAGCCGATTACCAGCACACCACTGGGCGCGATACTCAACCACACTCTGCAGATAATTGAGCTACACTCAGTGAACACGAAACTCCGTGAACGGAAAGGGGAAGTTAGAGGCTGCTGGGGCCACACCCGAGACACCCTCAGCGCACTGAGTATTGGGAAACCCTGGGTGGGGAGACAGAATGTGGTAGTGAGGCTGCTGGGTGTGTTGGCTCTCAGTGCCACCCGGCAGCAGCTGTCAGCATCGCTGAACTGAAGCCAGAGAAAAAGGAAGGAGTGGCATTTGCACGCTGGAGGAAGGAGAAATGGTTTGAACCTCCAAACCAGAACGTGCATCTGCTGAAATACTGCAGGGCAGGTCAAAGAGCACTGGGCCAGGGGTCCAGAGATACACTGCTGTATGGCCTGGGACAAGCCGCTTTCCCTCTCTGCACCTCTTCTCTTGCCCGAGGGGAGATCAGTCTCTAGTCCCTTCCAAGTCCAACTCCCTGTGTAAACCCTGGGCACTGGGCCACCAAGGGCTGAGCTTCTTCCCTCGCACAGCCATTCTCCATCAGGGGCAAGTCTGTCCTTCCTCCAGGGGACATTTTGCAGTATCTGGAGGCATTTCCGGTTGCTGGTCCTGAGAAACGGTGCTCCCGACATCTGGTGGGGGGGGCCGGTGATCTTGCCAAACAGCCTCCAATGCAGGGGACAGCCCCCCCGTGACAAACAATGATCTGGCCCCAGGTATCAAAATTGCTGAAGTCAAGAAACCTTGCCCCAGCAGGACAGGGGACATGGAGGGAGTGCCTCAGACTCTGTTTCCCCATCTGTAAAGTGGGTAAAAATTCTGCCCTGCCTACCAGGCACGGGGTTGCAGCAAACACTGTGTCCTAGCTCACCCCGCACCCGTTTCCAAGTCCTGTCCCTCCCCTCCTCCACCACAGAGGCTGGGAAAGCAAAGCGCCCCCTTTTCTAGCCCCCCCTTGCAACTAAGGGTGGTCCCCACGACACCACTCTGGCCAATGAGAGGGAAGGAGAAGCCCACTCAGGGCTATGAGCGTCTGATTTCCTGATAAAAGGCACCATCAATGGCCCGGCCACTCTCTTTCCCGTCTTTTTCCTGCCTCAAACCTGGAGGCCACATGCAAAGTGGGGCCCACTATCTTATGATATAAGGCCACAAGCAAGAGAACAAAGGCCAACAGGCTGAAGGTGGCTGAGCCTAGGGTCCTGCCGACCTCACAGGATGCAACCCAACTGTTCCAGCAGCTGTCAGCCCCCCGAACTCTGGGTTGCAAGAAAAGCCCCTTTGCTTTAAGTCATCCTTAAGTTTTCGGTCACTTTCAGGCAAAGGCCTTCCTGATAAGAAACTGATGAACTACTGTGTCAGTGGTCTGTCTCTAACAAAAGTCCCTCACGCACCCTAATTTATAAAAAAAAGAAAGAAAGAAAGGAAGGAAGGAAGGAAGGAAGGAAGGAAGGAAGAAAAAGAAAGAAAGAAAGAAAGAAAGAAAGAAAGAAAGAAAGAAAGAAAGAAAGAAAGAAAAAAAGAAAAAGAAAGGAAGGAAGAAAGAGAAAGAAAGAAAGGAAGGAAGAGAAAGAAAGAAAGGAAGGAATTGAAAGAAAGAAAGAAAGAAAGAAAGACAGAAAAAGAAAGAAAGGAAGAAAAAGAAAGAAAGATAGGAAGAGAAAGAAAGAAAGGAAGAGAAAGAAAGAAAGAAAGAAAGAAAGAAAGAAAGAAAGAAAGAAAGAAAGAAAGAAAGAGAGAGAAAGAATGAATCGGGGCACCTGGGTGGCTCAGTCAGTTAAGCGTCTGACTTCGGCTCAGATCACGATGTCACAGTCCGTGAGTTTGAGCCCCACGTGGGGCTGTGCGCTGATGGCTCAGAGCCTGGAGCCTGCTTCAGATTCTGTGTCTCCCTCTCTCTCTGCCCCTCCCCTGTTCACACTCAGTCTCTCTCCCTCAAAAATAAATAAACATTAAAAAAATGTTTTAACTGGGGCACCTGTGTGGCTCAGTTGGTTAAGCGTCCGACTTCCACTCAGATCATGATCTCACAGTTCGGGAGTTCAGGCCCCACATCGGGCTCTCTGCTGACAGCTCAGAGCCTGGAGCCTGCTTCTGATTCTCTGTCTCTCTCTCTCTCTCTCTCTCTCTCTCTCTCTCTCTCTCGGCCCCTCCCCCACTCACACTCTGTCTCTGTGTCAAAAATAAATACACGTGAAAAAAAATTTTTTTTAAAAAGGATCAAAGGTGAGCTGCTTTGATCGAAGTGGAGAGCAGGGCCCAGGGTCTGGGACCCAAACTCCCGCCTCTACCTCAACCCCAGAGAGGACGCCAGGCCCTCTTTGGAAAACCAGGGTACCCCAGCGCGGCTCCACGGGGAAGCGCTCTGTGAAGGTCACCGACAGCCCGCCAACTGTTGCCGCTGAGCGAATGGCACTGCCCTGCAGGCTGGGCTGAGCAGACATTGTTTCCTTCCGACGGCGAAGACACGGAGTCATGCGCCATTTCACATCTGCCCGCCGTCACACTATGCGTCCGTGACCACGTGCCTGCCGCTGACACCGCCAGCGCCCTGTGCTCTGATGGTGCCCTTCACACTTGCAGCCTCTTGGAGCCCACGGAGGGCTGCCTAACCCCCAGGGACAGACATAGGCTGGCCCTTCCTCGGCCTCCCAGGGCTGCGCACCCCCAGACACCGGACAGACCAACCCCCAGAATGCACCAGTGCCCGTGGGCACGACATGGCCCACCAGTAAGGAGACTGGCGAGGAGGAGGAGGGGGAGGGCAGAGGGGGTACTCACCACTTTGGCTTCTCCTTGTAGACAGAAGGGCTTCTCTGCAAAGAAGAGAGAGGCGACAAGTCAGGGAGCATGGCTTCCTCAGGCCGCACCTGCTCTAACTAGGAGGGCAGCATGGGGCCCAAGCGGAACCAGCCAGAGCAGGCCCAGCCCTGGGGGCTGTGCACAGTTGCCCTCCCCAACTCCCCAGAGGGCCCGACCGTGTCCCACCCCCTCTGCCACGCTCAACCATTCTCTGGCGTCCCCCTATGTGCTCACACCGTGCCTTCTCCTCAGCGTGCCTTTTCTTTCCTACACACGTCTGCCCGTGGAAATCTGACTCAGCTCAGATGCCACCTGCTCCAGAAGGCCTGACTCCCCCGGGATTTCCAGACATAATCCTAGACTCCCACCCCCTTGGACAGCTCTGTGGCATCTTGCCTTCTTTAAAGGTGTTTTTTTTCTTTTTTTTTTAAAGTTTATTTTTGAGAGAGAGGGAGGAAGGGAGAACACAAGCCGGGGAGGGGCAGAGAGAGAGGGAGACAGAGGATCCAGAGACGGGCTCTGCACTGTCAGCACAGAGCCTGATGAAGGGCTCGAACTCACAAACCATGAGATCATGACCTGAGCCAAAGTCGGACGCCAAACCGACTGAGCCACCCAGGTGCCCCGCATCTTGCCTCTTTAGTAGGTAAGTTAGTGGCACTGCCTTCTACCCCAGGCTCTGAGCTCCTACAGAACAGGGGCTGCCCTATCCAGCTGTCTGACCCACAAAGCTATGCCCAGCACTGGACTGACCGGAGGCACCCCAGAAAAGCTTCCTAAACAAACGGATGAATGAATGAATGAATGAATGAATGAATGTGTCCTGAACAAATGCTTGAATGAATGAATTATGAATCTGTCCTGAACAAATGGATGAATGAATGAATGAATGAATGTGTCCTGAAGAAACGGATGAATGAATGAAAGAATGAATGCATGAAAGAAAAAGGAATGAAAACTTACTTTTTTTCTGGGTCATAATGACACATTTCACCAGCCCTATGATCACCAGACCCAAGGTTGTCACAGCCACAATCAGTCCTAGAAGGACAAAAAAGAAAAGCTCCAAACAACTACAGAAAGCAAACTCAAACATACCAGGGAGCCAGGCAGCTAAGTCAGTGACCAAACACGTCTGGGATGTCACAGGAGGGGCAAGCCTGACTCTCAAATTTAATCACAAGACAAATAACCAAAAAATCTGACCAAACAAGACATGTCTATTGGCCACATCCAGCCCCAGGGTCACCAGTTTGAGACCTCTGGCCTTGAGGTAGTCCTAATCCCAGAAGGGAAGCCCATGGGGTAACCTGGCCCACCCCAGCGGCTAATGAGTTCATCAGAGACGGCAACCAGGAAACCACCTCTGCCTGCAGATAAAACGCGGACCCTGCCTCTCCCACCCGGGCAGTTCTTCGTGACAGCACCAGGTCTTGGAAGAAGACAAGCCTCATCACTCGCCTCCCAGAGCAGAGCAAAGGGTGCAGCCTGCAGGGGGCTCTCAGAGAGACTCGGAGCTCGAACAGGGGAAGGGACGCAGGGAGGCTGAAGGAGCCCTCCTGGGACTTACCAATGAGGAGAGAGATGTCGCCCGTGCTGAGCCCTTCAGCTGGGGGGGTTGGGACCATCACGAACAGAAGGGAGGTGCTAGGGGCCGTGCGAGGGCCTGGAGTCGGCTCCACTTGCTGGGATACTGTAGACGCTGGCTGGGACGTGGGGGCTGGGCGTGGGGCCATCCTCAGGGTAGGAGGCACAGATGTGCAGACGGCATCCATGGTTGCATTGCCAGGGATGGCCACTGAGCCACAGCTGAGGGAGGAGGAGGCTTGGTCAGGGCACAACAGAGGCCTGAGGACTCAGCATGGCTGGGCTCACTCATGGGAGCCAGGAGGGAGGAGAGAGTATTCGTGCCACACGACCCCTCAGAACCGCCCCTGTCTGTCCCCTCCCCACCTCTCCCCGTGCCCCCCCCCCACCCAGTGCTGACTGCCAGGGCAAGGGTGCCACTCACCTGCTGTCTGTGCTGGGCCCCACCCACCCACTGTAGGATAAACCCACCCAGGAGCTGAACAGGGGTTTGGCAATGCCTCCACCCGAGGGAACGCATGCGGGGATTTCAGGCACCATGGCATGGCCAGTCTGTGCTCTAGACCCCACGGTCGCCCAGGGACTGCCCTCCCTGCTCCTCCAGAACCAAACGACCCAGCCACTCACATCCGGTGGGGCCTGCAGGCATCTGTGGACGACGTTGTGTCGGAGAACGTCCCTGGGCCACAGGGAGCGCACACCACATTTGACGTTGCAGTTCCTTCGAGGAAAAATTGGAACCCGTCGCCAACTCAAATACTTAGCAGAACAACTGGGCCTTGGCACAAGAGTCCCGGGGGAAGTCTGAGGGGCCTACGGACCTCCGTCTTCACCTCCATCCCTTAAAACACGCAAGTGTGTGTGCACGTGCCCACTGGGCCGAGGTTGACGGTTAACCAAATCTAGTAATTTCCTGGTCTCCGGGGTCATGTGGGTTCATCTTCCGTGGCACCACCCGATTTTCCAGCAACCCTGGGCTTCAGCTGACCCATCTCTGGATCCCCAGGGCCTAGTGCACAGTAGGAGTCTAATCTGGCATGCCGGAGGAAAGGAGGTAGGGGGAAATGGCGGGCAGCTGGCCACCACTGCTGACATTCCCGGGCTGAGCTGGTGGGTTGGTGCCCATGAAGGAGAGGCCCAGCGGGGTCCCCGAGGCCCACTGGCTCCGGCCCCATACCTGGCCTGGCCACGCCGAAGCCCGGGCGGCACCTGTGCAGGGGTGCACACAGCCGACACCCTTTCTGCCTCTTCAACGTGCAGTACCAGCCCGGCCTGCAGGTGCAGACGCGGTTCTGTTCCGGAGTGCAGGCCTGAGTCTCCACTTGGTCTACGCGAGCGAGAGGGCAGCCCAGGGTTATTACCGCCTCCGCCGGCCCTGCCCACCACCGTGCCCACCCCGTCGCCCAGCCAACCCGCCACCCACAGAGAGCTCTGGTCTCCAGCAGGCTGGTGGACCGCCCCACGCCCCAGCACGGGGCAAAAAGAACACTGGCCACGCAGTGCCAAGGCCCGCGGTCTTGCGGGCACAGTTCTCTCATGGCTGCCCTTGGCCTGCCTGCCCATGGGGCCGTGAAAGGGGATTTGGTGAGACAGAAGATGAAAATGCTGTTGATGGGGCACCTGGGCAGGTTAAGCATCCGACTCTCGGTTTCGGCTTGGATCACGATCTCATCATGGTTTCGCGCGTTCGAGCCCCATGTCGGGCTGCACGCTGACAAGTGCGGAGATCACTGGGGATGCTCCGACTCCCTCTCTCTCTGTGCCTCCCCCACTCACACTGTCCCTGTCTCTCTCAAAATAAATAACTAAACTTAAAAAAAAAAAATGCAGTTGGTAAACAGGGAAGGGCTGTACCCATACAGCCCCAGGCTCCGGAGCACGAAAACACCTGGCCTGGGGTAATCCTGGCCAACTTTCAGTCAAAGGGGCTGGGCTGCACAACGGCCGGGGGAAGGTGTCAGGGCCCAGCCCCGGCTCTGAACCCACTCACCAGAGGTGCAGCGGGAGTCACAGCTCAAGCACTCGTTCACCCAGTTCCAGAGCTTGGTGTAGGTGCTGTCCTCGCAGCGGGCACACACAGTATTTGAGGTCTCGGTGCACAACGACTGTGCATGGTAGCCTGAGAAAGCAAGGGCCAGAGGTCAGTGGGGTGGGAGCTCTGCCGGGGCCCCGGGCTCATCCACCGTTCCCCAGAGCCCCAGCGTCTTAAAGCCTGGCTGGGAAGGCTCTTTGAAAGGGTTCCAAGTCCTTCACCGAGTCATCCAACATCTTGCAGGTCCCAGCTGTCACTCCATCTCCAAACCCCTGATGCTCATAAAATACTTTTCCCTCTGCTCTTTCCAGATGCCTGGGATTCCGCCAATGGGACTGCCTGTTACTGGTCAATCACACTTTAGCGAGAACTGGTTTTCTAGCTCCTTTCTTCTCGATAGCTACAATTCTCTTTACCTGTGGGTGTGAACTAGCAGTAAGCCGACAGTACAAATGTAGTCCCTGGTCTCCTGCCAAGGATGAGGACATGGGACTTGTGGGCCTAGAGAGAAGGCATGCCAGGAGATAGGACAACATCAAAGCAAACCATTAAGGAGTTTCTCTCTTGAGCCTTGAGCCCTATCCTGCCATCTTCACTGCTGTGCTAATCCAGTAACTTCTTACGGGGACCCTGCCAATTAACAGAAAAAGAGTCACTTGTGAGGTCTCTTAAAATGGCTGTGGGAGATGACAGGTACACATGTGCCTGCCCACACCTCAGGCTAATGGCTCAGGGGCCCTCCAATGGCTCCCTAGCTTCCGCAGAATAAAATCTAAACTCCTTACCATGGCTCCTGCCAACTCACTCACTCTGGGCCACACACTGGCCTCACTGGTCCTCAAGTTCGCCAAACAGGTTCCTACCTCAGGACCTTTGCACTTGCTATTTCCCCAACCCAACAGGCTGTTTCCTGTACATTTGGACAACTCACTCCTTCACCTCCTGCATGCCTCTGTCCAAGTGTCAGCTCTTCAGAGAGGGTGTCAGACTCCCTGACCGCTCCATATAAAACAGCAGGCCTAGTCCATCTGTCTCCACTGACTTTACCCTGCCTTGTTTTCTTCACAGCATTTACCCTCTGATGGGACCACATGTCTGTTTCCTCTGTTGGTTTGTCTGTGCTTCTATCAGATGCAAAATCCATGAGGGTGAGGATTTTCTCTGCCCTGTTCTCTGCCCTGCTCTCTGTTGTATTCCCACCACTTAGAACAGCACCTGACACTTAGCAGATGCTAAGCAGAGTAAGGGAGTTGGGAATTCTGCCAGGAAGAGGGAACAACATGTGCAAAGGCCCTGAAGCAGGAGGCAGCATGGGGCCAATTCATGGAACTAGAAGGAATGCGGTAAGAATTGAGCGCCGTGACCCTACCCCACTCCAAGCCCCCCCCCCCCAGCCCGCCACACACCCTCTCCAGTGGGTCAGGGCCCCAGTGGCCACCCCTTACTTACCAGGCTGACACTTGCTACAGCACATCTGGGTCCTCTCATCGAAGTATTCTGTCACTTGGCATGAGCTTCCAGGCTCCGGAACGTAGGGGAGTAATGCAACCTGGAAGAGGGAAGGGAAGGACAGCCATCAGCATGGCCACCCCTGGACTGTCATACTTAACACCCATATCCCCATCCTGTGGCCTGCAAGTGTTTGGCCCTCTCCCTGTTGCGGCTCTACTGACGTGGGGACTTCTCCCTTTGAGGGGAAGGTAGGAGAGTTTTCGCCTTCTCTCACTGCCTCTTCTTCTTCCCTCAGTGTAGCACACTCACGTCTGTAGGCGGGGGCACTGAGCCAGCTGGCCGGAGCACGGGGCTAGCCCCTACCACTCCTGGGGGGCGGATGTGAGGCACCAAAGCCAGTGGCCTCAGTCACAGAGAACCACAGTGCCCAGCACAAGAGGGCCCTCTGCCTAGGATTCCTCCTATTCCTTCCTGCACCTGGGAATCACCCCTTCATGTTCCTGGCTGAATGCTGCCTCCTCTGAGAAGCCCTCCCTGACTCCCCCAGGCTGTGTCCGATTCCTCCTCCTCTGGGCTCTCTCGGAACACTGGATAGGGCCCCTTCTAACAGCCAGCTCATTGTGCTGAAACGGGGGTACCTACTTGTCCTGCCACATGGGCGCGTGCGCGCGCGCACACACACACACACACACACACACACACACCCCATAAGTGTCTGCAATGCAGGGGACAGAAACAACGGCCTCATCATCTCTAGACCCTCAGCCTCCAGCACGGGATGCTCGCAGGGTTGGGGCTCAGTAGGTGAATGGTTGTCGATGACCAACAATGACAAGTTACCATGCGTCGAGCACCTATGGGGCGCCAGGTGCTCTAGTGAGCAGGTGCTGCTGCTCTCCACTCAGAGCCCCTTTTCCCAGCAGGGCACCCATTCCCCAGCTGCCCTGGGTGCTGCCTGGTAAGGGCTCCGGCCTCCAAGTGGGACTGACAGAGCCCTGCCTGCCCCCCCCCAAGGGATCGGGCTGCAGGGAAGCTGCACGTGGCCCTCCCCTGCTCCCTTCACAGCACCGCCGGGGGTTGGGGGCAGGGGCACGACTGGCAGAGCCTGGGGAAGCCAGACTCTTGGCCGGGTCCTACATGGGGGATGAGCAGCCCCGGGGAGCAGCCCCAGACCCACCCTGGCGGCACACCGCTGAGTGCCAACACCTGGAAGCCATGGGAGGGGCAGGGGTGGGGGAGGACCCCCCCCAAAAATCCCTGTTTCTCTCTTCTCAGCAGGCTCCCCCTGAAGGCTTCCCCGCACGCACCCCACCCTGAATAGTCACTGGGACCCAACATCCCGACCCCCTCCCCCAGGGTGCCTGGCACACATGGCTATGCCAACCCCCACCCAAGACGGGTGCCCTCCGAGCCCGGGGTCGGGGGTAACTCTTTGCTATGACCCCAGGGCCTGGCACATAGCAGGTGTTCAGGGGTCACTAATCTAAGCCGTGGGCTTCATGACATCTTTCCTCAAGGGGTCCAATCCAGCACCATGGCCACGAAGCATAAACATGGGTGCAGACACCTGCCCCCGAAGCCCACCCTCCACCCTGGGGCCAGTGCCAAAACCCCTCAAGAGAGGCTGGGAAAGACACGGGCTGCTGGCAGGGGAAGTGGGAACCATCCTGCACAGCACAGAGCCTAAAAAAGTAACTTCCACCCCATCTGGACTATAAGCTTACATGCCCACAGTTACTCATGTCGGCGCGCGCGCACGTGCGCGCGCGCACACACACACACACACACACACACACACACACACACACACACACAGTCCTTCTTCCCTCCCTGTCCGGTCCTAGAACAGGATGCCAGGTACTGGACAAAAGACGAAGCCAGCCTCCTTATCAGGCCTCCTCGAGGTTGGGGGTAAGGCTCACTGTCAGCGTCCAAAGCATCTGGGGGCAGGGGCACACAGAGCAGACCCAGAGATCAAAGGCTAGGGGAGCCCCTAAACCAGAGGAATCCTACAGCCGCCTCTGCACACTCCATTCAACTGTGTACTAACCCCAGCGAAGGGCCTGACTGTCCCCCACAGGCCCCCACACGGGCCCTCCCTGCAGGCTGCGGCTGTGTGGCTTCCCTGAGGGCAGGGGCTGTGCCCCTCCTCTGGCTGAGCGCCCCCCCCCGCCCCCCGCCCCCGAGGCAGCTGCCCCGAGGGCAGGGAGGGCTGCACCTCCTTCTCACCCCCGGCAGGGTGGCTGGCACAGGTCTCATGGACCCTCCCCCTGCCAGCACAGCACACTGTGGGCTTCTTCCCCACATGGAACCTCAGCAGTAATAGGGAAGCCCCTCACTCACGCAGGGCTGAGAGCCACAGGGCCAGTGAGGCTCCTGGTGGCAAAAGAAACCCTCACCCTCCCAGGGAAGCTCCTGTGGTGCAGCCGGGGGAGGCCTGCCCTGTCTGGGGGGAGGATTTCCTGTCAGGGTTCAAAAGGCCTGATGGGAAAGGGCCCTGCCTTGGCCAAGTCTGTGCTCTCTCCACCCACAGGCCAAGGGTTCCTGGATGTAGGCAGACAGCGGGACCCCCATAGCCCCCAGGCCACTGCCCGGAGGCCTCCCCTCCGGGGCCTCTTCCTGTCAGAATCTGGTTATAAACACCCTTCCCTGCACTTCCTCCTGTCGTTCTGTGTGATTCCAGAGCCCAGGAGCTGGCGGTTGGCAGAAGAGGTCAGCCCTCCCTTGAGCAATCTTAAAGCCTGTTTATGCTCTCGGACAGAGGGAAAAAAAACAAAACAAAGAAGAAACTCCAACAACCACAGCCCTGTCATGGCTAAACAATGAGGAACAGAAAGCCCCTCTGCAGAGTGGGACAAAAGGTCACTCCCTCTACTGCGGAGCTCCCAGAGCAGAGGCCCGGCCAAACCACAGCCCTGGGAGCCAGGCCTCAGTCACCTCAGGGGCCACATGGGCCAGGGGTCTCTGGATGGCCCCAGAAGGTGGCAAATGGTCTCTGGGAAACCCAGGGCTGTGGAAGCTTCTGGATCCTTGGGCTGGTATTGGGGAGGCTCAGATCCACATACACCCACCCACAGGGGAGCTCTGACATTTTAGAATGAGGAAATAAATTGGATATGACTCAATTTACTCAGCAGTTTAGCCAACCCAATCTTTCAAAACACTGCGTCCCCAGGTGAAAATTTGGAAATCACTGATGACCGTTAACCACTCATTTACAGGCGCTGGGTGGCTCAATCCGTTAAGCGGCCGACTGCGGCTCAGGTCATGGTCTCACAGTTTGTGAGTTCGAGCCCCGCGTCGGGCTCTGCCCTGACAGGGCGGAGCCTGCTTGGGATTCTCCCTCTCTCCCTCTCTCTCTGCCCCTCCCCCCTCAAAATAAATAAACTTTAAACAACCCACTCATTTAAACAGGCAGGCAATCTGTGACTCAGTGTGGGGATGGGGGACGGGAGAAAATGGATGATGGATGGATGGAAGGACAGATGAATGGATGATGGAAGGATGGACGGGATCCGTAAATAAGAGGGAGAGGAGATAACATGAAGGAAGAGAGGGAGGAGGAAGGGCAGACCTAGCTAACATAATGTATGCGGTACAGAGATTGTGCGAAATGGAGACAGAGCAGCAAAGCCACCTCCCTGGCCTTCTAAAGGCTCCAGGCCATCCCAGGGCGTGGCTGGTGCCAGGGTGACACAGGACTGTGCACAAGGAGGCCACGAGGGTCCCCCGCTCACCTCCTACAGGCTTCAGAGCTGTGTCACCACATCAGGATCAGCTGCTTCATTTCCTCTGCTCAACATGGGCCTCCCTCCACCCAGGACAGAAGAAACCCGCGGAATGGGGCCCCTCACACCCGCTGTCTCCCAGGCGCAGCTGCACGTGCGAGATCTGCGGTCCCGCAGTCTCCCCACGACGTTCACAGACGCTCAGAGGCGAGGTGACGTGTCTGAGGCCACGGCACAAGAGCCCCGCTCCTTGCTCCTCCTCTCCCACCTCTCTTCTCCTCTCTTCTCTTTTTTTTTTTTTTTAACGTTTATTTATTTTTGAGATAGGGAGAGACAGAGCATGAACGGGGGAGGGTCAGAGAGAGAGGGAGACACAGAATCTGAAACAGGCTCCGGGCTCCGAGCCGTCAGCCCAGAGCCCGACGTGGGGCTCGAACTCACGGACCGCGAGATCATGACCTGAGCCGAAGTCAGATGCTTAACCGACTGAGCCACCCAGGCGCCCCCACCTCTCTTCTCTTGGGGAGGTCCCCAGAACACGGGACCCAAGCGTCCCTTCCCCTCGACACAGACCCGGGACCTCAAGTGCCTCCCAAACTCAGCACACCCTCCCACCACGTGGCCTACATCACTCTTCCAGCTTCTCGGCTTTGGCCCTTTGAGGAGGAAGGAAAACCACGGGATATTCACGAAGCACCTACTACGAGCCAGGCCAGGCGGCAGGCGCTTCACGGAAGCCAACTTCCACCCCCCAAAGCAGGGGGGCGTGTGCCCATCTCACAGCTCAGGGAGATCAAGTCATTTGTCTAAGGTCATCCAAGAAGGATGGGGCGG
Organism: Acinonyx jubatus; assembly: GCF_027475565.1. Lineage (NCBI taxonomy): Eukaryota > Metazoa > Chordata > Mammalia > Carnivora > Felidae > Acinonyx > Acinonyx jubatus. Next base: position 8,877,400 of record NC_069381.1, on the reverse strand, counting down.
AGCAGGGATGTGACTCTTGCTCTGGTCCTGCCGGAGAAATCTCTGTCCCCTCCTCAGGACGGCTGACAGAGCCAGGTCCTCGGATCTGCCCTCCGCCTTGGTCCCCGAGCCACCGCAGTGCCACCAGCTCCTACGCACCCACCTCCGTGCCAAGCCGGACCTTCGGCCCTGGCTCACATGGGCACACAGGTTCTATCTTTCCTCGGGCTCTCTTTCTCTCACACACACATGCCCCTCCAGCACCGGGGACCCCTCTCAGCCTCGGGCCAACAACCTCTGACCTCAGGTGACCACCCAGGAACCTCAGACCAGGCCGGTCCTCCGCAGCAGGCAGGGACGTTCAGTGCCCGAGACCTGGCTCGTCCCAGAGCCACCTGAGTCACCGGGCTCCGGAGAGGACCCATCCTCAGGCTGGCGGCAGAGGCTCGAAGGTGGCAGGAGCTTCAGACGCCATGTCAGCAGCCCCCCCATTTAATGGTGGAGGAAGTCAGGGACGAAAGTGGACACGGTCATTCACTCGGCAAACAGTACTGAGCACTTGCTCCCTAGGTGCTGGGCATTACTGCACCGACCCCGCCCCAGTCTCTGCCCCTCCCGGGAGCAGGAGGCACCGCCTCTCTGATCCCTCATTCATTCACCTGGTGAGTCGGAAGTGCCTTTTCCTGCCCGCTGCCCCCTCCCTCTGCCGACCTCCCTCCCTCTGTCACCCTGGAGGAGCCCGACCGACCAGAGCCCAGAGCGGCCACGGCTGGGGGAGGGGACACCAATTCAAGGTGGACCCCTCACTGGGGTCACCAGCCAGCGAGCGGCAGGCCAGGGCAGCCTCACCGGTCTGAGATGGAGTCAGTGCCCTCGCGGGGAATTGGGCAACCCTTGCACGGATGACTTCTGTCCTTCCCGCTCCTGGAGCCGGGCCCGGCCCCGTGTGTACCCCAAGGTGGCGGCCCTCGATTTCTTCTATTTATAAACAGTGAGAGAGAGGAAGGGAAAGCAGGGCAGGACCGGGGAAGGAGAAGCTGTGGCCGCCAGGATGGCGTCATCTGAGAGTACCAAACTGGGGACGGAGCCTTCCGCCCTTCCTGCCACCGTGAGCGCTATCGATGCCTTTGGGGTCTTCGGGGCCTTTTAATTTTCTGGAGACCCCTCCCCCCCGCTTTAGATGCCAGTGCCCTTGGGAAGGGGTCACTCTCCCAGCCTCCACTGGGAGCACCGCTGGGAGGGAGAGGGCGGGGAGGGGAGGAGGGCGGAGGAGGTCACAGGGAGAAGCGTCAGGCTTCGGGGAGGAGCACGTGCCTCTCAAAGCTACCCTTGTCGCGGAGCCAGAAGGACGTGGAGGCTGCGCAGACCCGGGAGACCCACCAACTGTATACACGCAGCCCTGGGCACCACACGCGTTCTCCCGTTTTATCCCTTCAGCAACGCAAGGGGGTCAACATCACCCCATTTTAGGGGTGCAGAAACAGAGGCTTTGGGAGATTCGATACTAAGTCCGAGAGCAGCCGGCCAGCCAGCGGCAGACAGGAAGCAGTCACGGTTCCATCTGCCTCCGTGTCCTTGGACAATTTTATATGCTGTGGTTTTGTCCTGCTCCCTCGTCTTATAGAAGAGGGGCCCCGGGGGGAAGCGTGTCTCCTAGGAGAACACTCAGTGAGCAAGGTGCAGGCAGATTCAGGGACTCTCCTGAAAGGGTCTCCAGGGTCCCCGGGGCAGAGGCCGCAGCCACGGGGAGGGGCAGAGGCATCTGCAGAAGGACCCAGGGACCCCGACACGGGTGGAAACCATCTTCAAGCAATAGAGAAACCCCCTCATTTGCATGGCAGGTCTCTGGGGCCCTGCGGTGCGGTGGGAGGCGGCAAAGCCGCTTGGGCCCCGATCTTGGGGGTTCGTGGGAGCCCCGCGGACTGCAGGGTGCAGCCACATCAGGCCAGGCCGACGCGGCAACGACGTTGGGACCAGGCAACGGAGGCTCGCCTGCCGTCATGGAGAGGAACAGCGTCTGCGTCAGGAAAGACCGACCACATCACAGACGGCGGCCCAGGGGTGACACATCCCACTCCCTGCCTGCTGCCTGTGATGTCGCTTTAGAAGTGAGCCTGGGGCAGACAGGAAGCCCGGGCTGGTATCCGGTTCTTGGGGCCCGCCTTTGTGCAAAGTGCTAGGGCTCGAAGATGGCAGGATGTGGCCCCTGCCCCCAAGGAACCCTGCGGCTAGTTGCAGAGGACACCCCTTTCCATCCCTCCCGACCCCCCCCCAACACACTGGCCTGTCGGTGCGGCCCCCTCAATTCACCCGGCTCCCGCCTCCCCACCCTTGGCATCTCCTGCCAGCTACAGCCTCCTCACTCTTGGTCCCCAGGCTTTCCAGATGGACCCCAAATCACCTTCCTGCAGCCAAGTCTGGCCCCGTTGAAAACCACTGGCTCCACGGCCCTCGGGCATGAGCTCATCCCCAGCTTGAGGCCCCGGGCACCGCTGCGCGGCCCCCTGCAGCGTCCGGTTCCCTTGCCCAACCATCCCGACCCCCACGGCAGGGCCAAGTCTCCAGCCTCTTTCAAGGGTCCTCTCCACCACCACTTTAGCAAAACCTCCGAACTCCCAGATGGCGCCAGAGGTCCCTCCTGGGGGCCCCAGTGACAACCTGAGTAGATGTCTACCCTGCCCAGACCTCTTCTTGGTTAATTACCTGTTTCCCAGTATCTCCCCCTCAAAGGCAGGCACCATGCCCCCTCCGCACACTCTGGCTCTGAGCCGGACATCTGGGTTTGAATCCCAGCTCTGCCCTTCACCAGCCTCAGTTCTGTCATCTGTAAAATGGGGACGAACATAGTGCCACATGGAGCCATTATGATTCACTGAGTCAATGCGTGTCAAGTGCCCAGTGCCGTGCCCGGCTGGCAGTAAGAGCTAAGTGTTCCTCGTTGAGTTTTTATTACTCGCTGCTCTATGTCCAGCCCAGGGCACGGCCCACGGTAGGTGCCTCACAGAGGCTGAACTGTTTAACAGATGCAAAAGTTTTCATTTCCAATTAGTTGAAACGAGGTGGAGTCAGCATGAGAACTGGGCAGGAAATGGCTCGCAAGGAGAGCAGGAGGTGTCTGTCCTTAGCTGGGGTAGACCAAGCAACAGCTTTCAGATAAGAGCCTGTCACAGCCACGGCGACCACCGACCACCGCCAAAGTACAGAGCTCTGGAGCGCGACGGCCTGCGGTGGGATCTTGGCTCCGCCTCTAGTAAGCGGACAGCCTGAGCACACAGCTCAACCTCCCTGTCTCCACTGCCTCTCCTATCAAAACCGCCCTCCCCCAGGGAAGGAGGGGCTGTGAGAATTGAGGGCTCGGGGAAGGCAGAAGCGCCTCCCTCCCGGGATGTCAGTCCAGCCCTGGGCTCACTGCACTCTCCCGGCGGCCCGGATGCAAAGTGACAGAGACGCTGTTATCCCCACCTTACCAGTGGGGAAAAGCAAAGCTCAGAGCGGAGTTCAAGGTCTCGAGGCCCTCGGCAGCAGAGCTATGCAGTTCCCCAGAAGTCCTGAGATCTCACCTCACACCTGGGACGAGTGGATCAGCCATGCACTGTCCCATGGCACCCCGGCGGTAGCCCGGGTGACCGAGGCCAGGCTCACCGGTGGCTGCCCACGACAGCTCCAGGAACACGAGGCTGACGCTGGCCACCATCACTTGGCTCAGGCCGGGGCAGGGCTGAAGCCAGAGGGACCTTGTGTTGCAGGATGGGGTACAGAGGGGCAACCCCTCCTCCTCCTCCTGAGAACCTCTGTCCCACACTAGGTCTTAGGTCTAGTCCAAAGGCCTCCTTATTCCTCCCTGAAGCCTCCGATCCTTCCTTCCTGTTTGGCTGCTAACTCCCTCAGCCCAGAGCTCCTGCTTAAACTATTGCAACAGTCCCTCCTCATCTGACTTGCCCACCAAGGCCAGAGTGATCTTCCTAATTCACTCTCTGCTCTAGTCACTCCCTTGCTCTAAAACTATCAATGGCTTCCCACTGCCTCAACCCCTGATAGGAGGTGAGGGTTGTGCCAAAATCATATCATGGACGCTGGAGTGAAGACGCCTGGCTTTGAATTCAGACACCACCACCTCCCCCCCCTTATTAGCTGACAGCATCAGAGTTTGTTTGTTTGTTTGTTTGTTTAATAAATGAGGTTAATAAACCTCAATCTTCTCATCTATAGACCGTATACACTTCATGGGGCTGTTGTAAGGATTAAGTGACATAAGACATGTAAAGCGTTTGGCACACACTCCAAAAATCACCGCTGTAACCACTTTTAATGCAATCTTTATATTTGTTACTACTTCCTTTAGTTGGCCCCAAACAGCCCATAACCTCTTGTGCCCTCACTGCTCCCAATGAGGCTTTTGCCCCAGCTAGGCTTTTGTCCGCTGCTACACCTGCCTCATGGCTCCCTCCACGCCATTCCCCCTCCTGGACCCACTCATCTCAATCCTGCTCACCCTCGGGGCTCAACTTTTAGACAGATCCCTGTGTGGTCATCGCAAGAGGACAACTTGGAAGAGGCCAGGATGGGGTGGCGGGCAGGGGGCAGAACCAGGAAAATGACAAGGAAAGATGAGGACAGTGACCAAGAGGCGGGCCAGGCAGAGAGTAAAGCCCTCGGGGACGGGGTGGGGGGGTGGCGATGGCTGGGGAGGACAGGGGGGAATCGTGCCATGCGTGTGGGAGGGCTCAAGGCTGCTGGGAGGACAGGACAGGATGGAGCAGGAGACGGAGGCAGCAGGCAACAGGGAGAAGCCAACCCCGGAGTCTCTAAGAGTGGCAGACAGAAGCCAGGCTGTGGGTCAGCAGGAGGAAGGACAGACGGGGCGCCCAACGTGCTGGTGAGCATCCTGATGACTAAGGTGCCCCTGCCGGGAGGGTCACTGTCAAGACCAGACAGGGGCCTTCCAAGGGCGGGCGGCGTGTGGGGGCAGAACTGCACTCCACCCTCTGCCCAAAGCCACGAACCGCCCCCCACCCCGTGCACCACCTCCCCCAGTCCCTCCCCCAGTCTAACACTCGGGGCCAAAGGACTCCAAGGCAGGGGTGGGCGAGGTCCACGCTGATCTCAACTTCCAGCTGCGGCAGCTGAGGCTCAGAGAGGAGAAGGAAAGTGGCCAGGCCCCCCAGAGCTGGAGACTGAGCCAGGCCCAGGCCCCAGACCCCTCAGCTCCCAGCCTCACGCTCTGGTCACTTCTACAGCCCATGGCATCTCTCCTGACAGGCGCTGGAGAAGGCCTCCCACGGACGGCCCACAAGATACCCGTACACAGCCTGCCTGTCCTGTCCCCAAATCCTTCCCCACACTGCTCCCCACCTCGCATCGCAGGCCCACTCAATTCCCTGAACCTGTGGCCACAGCAGCCATGCCCACTCAGGGCCAAGCTCAGATTGAAACAGATGGGTGGGCCACCGTCTGGACATCAAAAGAAAACAAACAAAACCCCCTGGGGATTTCTGCCCTGTCGGAGGGGCTGGGTCAACTCAGGGCCCCGGCTCCAAAGTCACGGACAGAGCAGCAGTTTGCTGGCCTCTTGAGGACCCAGAAACAGACTCATCCTGTGGCTCTTGAAGTCATTCCGCATTCCACACTGCCTATGTGTCCCACAGGTGACACCAGAGACGAAGCCTGTCCCTGCAAAGAAGACGTGGAGGCTCAGAGAGGTAGAACAGTGCGTCAGACAACAAGAGAGCAGGGCAGAGACCAGACCACGGCTCCAGCCTGGGGCCTCCTGGACAGCTGACCCCGCAACTCAGCTCCCCCAGCGCCGCTCACCTCTGGGGCAGAAGGAAATCTATTTTCCCAAACCCCAGTCGGTAAACAGACACTTCCTCCTACTGGGTGCGCACCCCAAGTGCCCCAAACCACAGTGATGTCACTATTTCCCCAGTGACCTCACAACATGCCACAGTGGAAAATGACCGTGAGCCCCACAGGGGTGGGCCTTGAGCTTCAGAGTCCTAGCCCCACAGTCAGTAGCTCGGCAGAGGGGGGACAAATGCCCAAAGCCCCGGGGCTGTGAAGGACGCCTGCCAGACTCAGCACCAGCGGGGAGGGCTGTGTGCCCATCACAGGTAACAGAGGGCTTCTTCGAGGAGACCGTCACTCCCACCGAGGCTTCCTTGAACTCGTGGGTTCCCAGACAGCAGGCCCTGCAGTGGGTGCCCACGGCATAGACTTACTCACGGTTTGAGGCCCCAGGGAGTCTGGCTTCTGAATTTTACTAAGTGGCAAGGAGGCAGGAAAGCCATGAGTCCTGTTCTGCCTGAGGGTTCTGCATCTTGTTCTGGATGCAAGTTGACAGGCAGCCAGGAATTCTTGGTGCCACTGGGGCCTGAGTCAAGGAATCATTCCAGGCAAAGCCAGCGGGATTGAGGTCAACAGGAAGAGAGGCTGGGAAGCCAAGATATTCGCAGTGGGGAGTGTTGGGCTCTGCTTCCTGGGAAAACTTTTAGACACACACCCCTCCTCGGTCTAGGCCTTTGTTAAACACATGCAAAGTTAGCACCTCCCCAACATTCCAGGAGAGTGTTGGGATCAGTGGTGGGAGGTTTAATAGAGAGGAATGCTTAGCCCCAGAGAAGCTAAGTAACCTGAAGGAGGTCACACAGCAAGCCAGTGGCAGTGCTGGGCTGGGAACCCGGTTCTCCTGACACCTGGGCCAGTGTTCCTTCCTTGGGGCCTTGCCATCTTGGAGGTCCCTTAGAGGCTGGAGAATGGCCTCAGAGGATCCTCCAAAGGGCTTTCCCTTCTCAGGGTTACAAGTAAACAGAACTTCAGGATCACAGAGATTAGAAACGGAAGAGATTTTAGAGATAGTCTGGAAGAAGGACCATCTTGAAGGCAGGGAAGCTGAGGCCAGACAATCCCTTTCACAGGGAGGTCTTAAGACTCCTCGAAACTGTGCCAAATGTACCCCTCGCTCACCCTCAAATGACATACAGCACCTGTCACTCATGAAAGGAGTGGGGGAGTGATTTCCTGACCCCCTGACCGTGACCACATGCTAGGGTCCGGAGGCCAAGCAGTCGGACAGGTGGTGAGAGAGGCCCAGTGAGGGGGCTTCAGGGGAGGAAGGACAGCCAGGAAAGGGCAGGGCAGAATGAAAGTTGCTCTCAGGGATGTTGGGCATAAGCTCTGGGCAACCAGAGGTCTGCTACCCACACCTTGGGGCCCTTGTGGCTCAGAGACAGAGAATCTGACTCCCCGGTGGTCCCCGCCTCAGCCTGAGCACCATCCCATAATGCAAAGTCAGGTCAGGCCCTGCAAAGCCACCCATGCTCAAATAGCCACCAGTGAACTGCATAGCCTACAAAGCACTTTTAACCCTGACAAGCATCCAATGAGCTGGAGGTCGTTCCCATTTCCAGCTGGAAACACAGAGGCTCCCCAGAGATAGAAAGACTTGCCAAAAACACACAGCCTGTAAACAGCAGAGGAAGGATTTGAGCTGAGATCTGCCTGATTCTGAGGGCTGGGCCCTTCCCCTAAGTCATCAATACTGCTTTCCCATGACCCAGCAAAGGGCCCGGAACTGGGAGCCACAGCATCCCCACTTTGTTCCCGTTCCCCTGGTGGCACCCCTCTCTCCTCCCTAACCCCCAGCTTCCCTCCCTTCCCGCTTCTGGGCCAGTCACATGCCAATCGGGGCCCTGAGTCATTGCCAGTGGATGGCCCTGTCACGAGCTAGAGAGGGGATGTGAAGGACAGGAGGGAGCACTTTCAGGAGAGCACCCCTAGCCTCCGCAGACCCAATATGGCATGAAGAGGAACCCAGAGAAATACCCCAAACGGAGGGAGACAGACTGGAACCCAGCCCTGCCACCACTGGCTTCTCAAACCCTTCTGCCTCATCCAAAAAACAGGGCCATGATACAGGTCAAGTGAATATTTTTGCACATTTACTCAATATTTTCTAGCACCTACGACATGCCAGGCACTATTCTAAGCCAGCGGTTCTCAACCAGGGCAATTTCTCCCCCAGGGGACGTTCAACAATATCTGGTAACATTTTAATTGTCACAACTAAAGGGGGGGGGGGGTTCTACTAGCATCTAGTGGGTAGATGTCAGGGATGCTGCTAAATGTACCAGAACACACAGGACAGCCCCAAAACAATGATGTGGCCCAATGTCAAGGGTGCTGAGAATGAGAACCTCGGTTCTAGGCGGTGAGTCTATAGCGGCGAGCAGGTCCCAGCCCTCACTGTGCTTACAATCCAGTAGGAAGATGCGGTAAAAGTGAAAGAAACAGAACAAAGAAAACAAAGCAGGTCAGGGGAGGGAGAGCACCTGGTGGGGAGCTTTTGTAGGCAGGATGGTCAGAGAAGGGCTCTCTGAGGAGAATTCATTTGAGCAGAAAGAAGTAGTGTGATGAGACTAGGGGAGATCAGCAGGAGGAGCATTCAAGGGAAAGGGAAAGGCAAGTGCAAAGGCCCTGAGGTAGGTGTGTGTGACATGCCTGAGGAACAGAAAAGCAGCCAGCATGGCATAAAACTGAGAGCTGAATGGGACACATACAAACACACACACACACACACACACACACACACACACACACACACCATGGTTGACATCAAAACTCCCCCTGCCCACCCCACCCAACATACAACTTTCCTGGCTACTCCTCTAGGAAGCACTGGATGGTCAAGGCCATAAAGTATCTCCCAGCCCTGGAAAGCAATGGTGCTCCAGGATGTCAGTGAGGGTCACTACCTAACACGAAAATGCCTGAAAGGCTCTCAGCCATTATCTGCCGCAATACCTTTCACACCCACTCGGCTCTGTGAGGACAGCAAGGTGGGAAGTACTTTCCAGGCCCACAGTGTCCATGCCACTAACTTGGCCCAGCTCTCAAGGGCAGGTAGGGGCAGAGCCCAGGCCTGTGACCATTGGCAATGTGGCTCCTGGAGAGCTGGAGCCGGGTCATGGTCATCTGAGGTCCCCAGAGCCCGGCACCGGGGTGGGCCTAGAGTAGGTGTCCACGAATGCTGGGGGAATGAATGAACGGCGCCGTACCAGGGTGCCTGGCTGGCTGCCCGCCGCCCTGTGCAGGAGGACCAACCACCAGGCCACATCCCCAGTCAGCACACAGGCTCCCCTCTGGGAGGTCGGGCAGGGAGCATCCCGGGACAGCAGGTACACAGATCACCCATCTCCACATCAAAGGCCATTGTCCCCAGGTCAAACTGGGAGCCCCAATCTGTCCCCTTAACCCCAGCTGGCCCCAGCCCCCCGGGTAATGAGCAGGCAAGTAGTAGGGGCCCCTCAGCCTCCAGACTTCCGGTGAGAGGCAGGCCGACCCCCTTCCCAGCAGACAGCCAGATGGCAGGGGCCCTGCCCATCCCCCTCAGAGGGCACCAAGTGCCCTTACCTATTCCACCAGCTCTCCTCGCATTTATTTGCCGAATGAATGAATACCAGATGAATGAATGATGCACTCCACACCAGCCAGAAACGGCTTTTAAAGGAGGCAAAAGCCCGGATGGCAAAATGAATCTGCCACACTCTGCAGCCAGTTCAGGTCCCCCGGGGGGGCTCCTTCTGCAACTACGGTGAGTCACGGCCAACAATCCTGAGTGCACACTGTGGGTGAGGCAGCTGGCTGGGGGCAGCGGGGAGATCCTGACACAGGGAGCACAGTGTGGAAGGAGCTGGGGAATCAGGCAGACCTGCATTCAAATCCCCCCAGCCCCTCCCCGCCCCCAGCCCTGTAATCCTGGGAAACGTCACAACCTCTCTGGGCCCCAGCTTCCACGTCTCCAAATGGGAACAGCAGCAACCACCTCTCCCACCCCCCACCCCACCCCCTCCCCCGCCTTTTAGGAGTTGCTGTAAGGAAGCTTTCAGTGAGATTCTGTACTAAAGGCCTAGCACAGTGCCTGGCACTTAGTTCATAAAAACCAGAGGGAAGAGGACCCCACAGGCCCTGCGCTCAAAGAAATTTCCACCTGTTGAGGTAGATAAGACACCACTAGATTCAAAAGCAGAATAGAGTCTGTTCTTGGGAGAAACAAAGAGCTTTGATCCAATCCAACCGGGAGGGTGAGGAAAGGCTTTTCTGGAAAGGGTGGTTCATGGGAAAGGCCAGAAGGAGGCAGCAAGGGGTGTGCCGTGAAGAGGGGACAATGCAATGACCAAGTCTCTCTGGATGTGGGGTACGGATGCAGAGAGGTGGCAGAAAGAACCCAGATACTTCACTCACTCCAACCTGAGACACCCGGGGGAATTTTTTCCTCCACCACTGGGAGTCATTAGCAGGCTTCTCGGGCAGGCGCAGAGGTACCCCAATACGGGGAGCAGTGCCACCAAGGAGGGTCAGTGGGAGAGGCAGCGGGGGCCAGGAGGCCAGCCCCGAGGCTGTGGACATAGTCCGGGGCGAGGGGACCTGAGCAGACACGGGAGCTGGCCCGGAGGCGTGGGAAGTGAGAGACACCAAGGACCCCTCACACTACTCTGGGACTCAGGCGTGGTGTTGCACAGAGAAGCCCTGCACCTGTTCCCCCGATGGGCTCACATGACCCCAGGGTTCACCAGGGCAGGACAACACCCCTTGAGGCCCGAGTCTGTGACTTGACCCTGCGCTCAGGCTTTCAGAGCTGGGATTCTCCTGACCCTCCTCTGTTTTCAAGACAACCTCTGGGGCAGACCCCCCCTCCCCACCGCCGCCCCAGGGTACATCCTGGCACCCACTGCAGGTGACTCAACTCCGGTGCGACAGCCTCCAACCTCTGCCCTGGAGAGCTGGACTCTAAAGATGTCTCCAGCCGTGGCCAGTGAGTCACTTCACATTACCGCATGAGCCAGTGCCACCTCCCACCTTCCTCCCCGTGAAGATGTTCACCTGAGTCAGCACATCGCACATTCATCAGGGTAAGGTCATGAGGAGGTTGGAGGGGGGAAATGCCCCCTTTAGAGGAAGAGCGCCCCCTATACCCTTCCACAAAATACTAGTTCTCTGAGCCTCAGTTTGCCTTCTCTGTGAAATGGGGTTACTCTGTCTTACCAGACCACGCAGACAGCCCAAAAGAGGCAAAGGATGCGCGATCCCTTTGCAGACTCTACCTTGCTACCGTGGTGGGTGCACGAGGCCTGTTTTCTCCATGTTTCTGCAGTCCCTAAGGGGCCCCGTCTGCCTTGGCTAAACTGCCCAGAAGGCCTCCCGCACCTCCTGTGTCCCCCGAGCTCAGATACAAGCCCTCGCGGAGGTCAGCCCAGGGGAATCTGAAGACACGGTCTCCTCCCCAGTACCCAGAGTCCGCAAAGAATAAACAGGCTCTGAAATGGTCGCCGGACACCCCAAGTCGGTCCTGGCGAAGGGGTCTGCGCAAACGCACGGGGACGCAGCCCACGGTCCTACTGTGCCCTTATTAGGCGCTTACTGCACATCTGGCCCTGTTCTTTCAGACGCGCAGCCCTAGCATTTCTAAGAAAGAGGAAAACCATAGCCCAGAGGAGGAGGAAGTCTTCTAAAGAGAGGGCCCGCGTCCGCAGCGAGGACAGCGCCCCGGTACGGGACCCCCTACCCCGCCGCGGGAGGCAGGCCGGGCGCCGCAGTCGCAGGGGTGTCTGAGTCGGGGGCCAGACTCTAACGGGGATCAGCCCGGAGCCGGCCGGCTCGCCCCAAACGCCCGGGTCGGCGCGGCCGGAGGGGACGGGCTGCGCCCCGGGGCGGCGGGGGCGGAGTTCGCGGCCGGAGCGCACGTGTGCCACACAGGCCTGGGGAGGGTCCCGGCGGGTCTCCGGGCGCGCGCGGCGACCGTCTCACCCTCAGGGGGCGGCGCCTCGGTCTCCCCGAGCCCCGACACCGCGCTCCGGGATGGGGGGGTGGGGTGCGCGCCAACCGGTGGGCGTGAGAGCCGCGCGGGTCACCCACCTGGGCGGGCACGGCGCGCCCCGCGGCCCAGAGCTGCAGTCCGACGGCCAGCGTGGCCCAGAGGGCGGCGGGCGCCATGCGTGCGGCGGCGGGAGCGCGGGCGGGTCCGGCCGTCCCTGGCTGTCGCGCCCTTGGGCCCTCGCGCCTCCTCTCCGCGCCCCGCTGCCTCCGGCGCCTCCGACGGAAAGCGAAAGCCTGGGTTCTGGCGGCCGGAGGGAGGCAGGTGGAGGGGGCGGGGCGGGGCGGGGCCTCTCGACCACGCCTCCTCCCCGCCCCCCTCGCGCCTGGCCCCGCGTCCCTGCCCCGGCTCTTACCCCCTCAACTCGCCCCGGGCTCCCGCTCTCGGGGACCCCTCCGCCTCCACCTCCTTCTCGTGCCCCTTCCCCTTGAAGTCACCCCCCCACCAGGTTTGTTGCTGCCCCCAGGCTGTGCCTCTCAACCTGCCCTGCATCCACCTACCCCTCCCACCCACTCCCTTCCCCCGCTGGCTCCCCATTCCTGTGGGGATGGGACACTAATTTGGAAAAACATCTCCCAAAGGTGACACTAGCTCTGGGGGACCACCAGTGTTCTATATAATTCACTCATTTGGACTCGAGCCAGACCGTCTGAGGGTGTCTCTGCGTTAACCTCACAGAGTTACATTTTCTGAAGATTAAAAGCTATATAATATATATGTTATGTATGTACCCTCACAAAATGTATATGTAACTTAATAAGCTGTGTATACTGAGTTGGCTGTTATTACTATTATCCATTTGTTAATTTATCCTCAAACTTTTTTTTTTTTAGTAGGCTCCATGCCCAGTGTGGGGCTTGAACTCACCACCCTGAGATTGAGCCAGGTGCCCCTGTCCTTAAATGTTCTTCAAGCCCTCTCAGAGCGAGCCAGACCCTGCCCTGCCTTCCTTCTTAAGTCTTCCGTCCAGGTGACGAACAAGTAAACAAGGCTAGGACAGAAAGCCATCTGGGAAATTGAGGGCGTCCAGAGAGAGCCCAGGCCAAGGGCCGCAAGGGCTGGCGGGCTCCCCTGGGGCTCGCATCACGACCGAGCACCCACGCTCCCTGCTATCTTCGCCATCTTCCATCTTCCTCCTCGTTGAGCCACAACTCTAATTTTTTTTTAACGTTTATTTATTTATTTTTGAGACAGAGAGAGACAGAGCATGAACGGGGGAGGGTCAGAGAGAGGGAGACACAGAATCCGAAACAGGCTCCAGGCTCTGAGCTGTCCGCACAGAGCCCGACGCGGGGCTCGAACTCACATACCGCGAGATCGTGACCTGAGCCGAAGTCGGCCACTTAACCGACTGAGCCACCCAGGCGCCCCGAGCCACAACTCTAAAGCAAGGGCCAGCCCCGTGTGGCCAGAACTCACTCCCCCAGGCCTGGGAGTCCTTGCCCCCAGCACACAGGGCATTTCGGAGGAGTGGGGTGGGCAGGGCCACAGGAGACAATTCTGTTCTCCCATTCCCTCACTGCAGGCTGCCAAGAGGTTCAGGGACCTCTGCTCTGGGCCACCAACCCCCATGATGGAGATAGCAAGGTTGGTGCATCTAGGCACTGAATGAAACTGGGAAGTGACTCTTGTGAGGTGGAAAATCCCATCTCCTGACCAGGAGTCTGGGAAATTACCTGGTTCCCAAACATTTCTAAGAGATAGGCCACGCTGAGGGTGCGGCTAGCACAACCCACAAACTTGACTCTGTATAGTCAGCCTCTAAAACTAGCACAAAGGTTTCTTCTGGCCCTTACTAGTCTCGCCTGGCAGTTTTGAGGACTCCCCGATCTGGAAGAGAGAGCCAAAGACCAGGAGTGTGGGGGGGGGGGGGGAGTCACCTGGTGGATGCAGGGACAAGTGGTTCTCCATGGATGACCCACGTACCTCTCAAACCCAGTGGGTCCCACTGGCTCCTCCGATGGCTCCCCATCCCAGTGAATGGCTCCTTCACCACCCAAATGTGGGGATCCTCCTGGGACCCTGCTTCCCATCCCAACTCCATCAGTGGACCCAAAGGGTAGGTGGCAGCCAAGTCGAGAGAAAAGCAAACCTCTGCCTAGTGATTCTATCAAGGATATTTATTTTTTTAAGTTCATTTATTTATTTTGAGAGAGAGAGGGAGAGAGAGTCCCAAGCAGGCTCTGTGCTGTCAGTGCACAGCCCAACATAGGGCTCAATCTCACGAACCATGAGATCATGACCAGAGCCGAAGTCGAGAGTCGGATGCTTAACCAACTGAGCCACCCAGGCGCCCTTCTATATAGTGGATTTAATACAGAGGAATTAGTTAGAAAGGTGTTAAAGGAATTAAAAGGACAATTAGAAGAAGGGGAGATAACCCTAAGATTAACAACCACAAGATGCTGCCACCACCCCTGTGGCTGAAGATGGCACCACCAGAGCCAGGAGCCAGGGCGTCTGGGGGAATCTGGAACCACGGAGGAGACAGAGCCACTGCAGGAGACACCATGTGAAGCACAATGAAGGGAAATATCCTGGCTTCTCCCTTCCTTTCGTCCCCTCGTCTCCCACCAGTGCCTCCCACTGGCCGAACCTAAGATGGAAAACGTTTGACAAGGCAACCTGGGAAATTTAGTTTGTGGGGTCAGCCCACTGCCATAGAGAGCCGCGCAGGGGCCTGGTGGGGCCTGTGGCTGAACACAGGCCACCAGCTGGCACCGGTCCAAGGGAAAAGGCGCAGTCACCTCAGGCCCATCTAGCCTCAGGCTCTAACTCAGGTCACACACTTTTATCGAGCATCTGTGGGGCCAACCCTGGGGTGCTGGGCACTCAGGAGGGCACAAAGCAGGCGAGAATCTCCTGTCAGTCTTGTGGGCCCTAAACTCCTTGGATATCCAGCTGTCAGAGTGGTCCTTTGTAGCCCTTCCTGCTTTGCCCGAGATCAAGGGAAGCACCCCCTCCCCCAAGAAGCAGCAGGGGGCGCTCAGTACAATGGCGACACCCTTCCCCAAATCTCTTTTGGCTTCTCCAGACCCAACGCCTTCTTTAGGCTAGGGATGGGCGATGGCAAATTCTGGGTGAGCCATTCGTCATTCAGTGTCAGCACACCTGCACAGGTGGCCCCGGACTCTCTCTCTCTCCAAGATGGGATTTGGTCTGGCACCCACCATTGTGTACCTGCCGCTGGGAAATCTGCTAAAACTCAGCAAATGCACAGAGAGTCCCCTTAACACCCTGCCTTGGTCTGGATCCCTGGCTCCTTTCCTCCTGCCCCACAGCCCAGCCGTGTCTTTGGCCATGGCCATTTCTCACTCGTGATGCTCTAGTGATCTCCCAACTGGTCCTCTGGCCTTCAGGTTCTGTCCCTCCAATCTGTGCTCCGTGGTGTGGTCAGGGCCAGCTCCCAAAAGCATAAGGCAGTCATGCCATTTCCCCCTGGTCCGGTGGTTTGAAAATCAAGGGGCAATTTTGCCCCCTGCCCTGCAAGGGACATCTATCCGTGTCTGGAGACATTTGGGATTGTCACAATTCAGGGGGCAGAGTGGTGTTACTGGCCTCTCGTGGGGGTAGAGGCCAGGATGCTGCTAAATATCCTATGATACACAGGACAGCCCCCACAGCAGAGAATTATCCAGCCCAAAATGTGGGTAGTGCCAACACGGAGAACCCCTAGGGCCCTCCATGCCCTCGCCCGTGGCTCCCCGCAGCCTTCTGAATCGAGCTCAGCCTCCTCGGTGAGATGCTGGAGGCCTTCACGTCCTGGCCCACACTGCCTGCCAGGCAGATCCCCCCCAGCCCCATACGTTAACCACCCTGAACTCCCTGAATAACCTTGAGTCCCCACCTCCGTGCCTTTGCCCCTGGGTTCCTCTGCCTGGGACGGCTTCCCCTTCCATCTGCTTGGTGATCACCGACTCCCTCTCCTTTGTGAAACTTGCCCTTAACCACACTCCACCAGCCAAGGCAGGGGTTGGTACTTTTGCAGACCTTTAGCAGAACCCTCACCTCCGTATGGTTAGCTGCTCACATCCCCTCTCCTCTGTTAGTAATTGCGAGACTAGCGGTTATTGGAAGTCTGCTCGGGGCCAGACGACTTACAGACATGGTCTTGCAGCGGAGGGGCCAAGCCTCGTAGGAAGCTTGTACAGCTAGTGAAGGCAACAGTGGGCTCCCACTGAGTTAGTTTGCCAAGCAAGTGCTCAGCCGGCTGCTTCTCACGCCACTGGACTGTGTGGTCTTTGAGGGCAGAGGCACTTGGTCATGGTCCCTGCTATTTCCCCAGAGGGAGGGGCTCAGTAAAGCTGGACAGCACAGGGGCGAAGACGTGAGTGAGTGAGCGGATGTCAGGGTCAAGACCCAGGAATCTAGTCCATCCCACTCCCTCCCAGACCCTACCCACTCAACGTGGTCTCCCAGGCCATGCATGTCTCAGACCCCGAAGTCCCACAGCCCATTGTTTTTGCTCCTCGGTCATGGGGAATCAGCAGGTTCCAGCAGGTAGGACTGTGGCCCTCTGGTCCCCAACCCAGGGGCTGCAAGCACAGTATATACCCTTGGCCTGGGGCTCCCTGGAGCCTTTCCTCCCTTCCCAGTGCAGCCCATAGCTCTCAGAGGGCCCTCCACCATCTCACCCCAAGGAGCTGATGGTTGTGCTTTGCAAGCAGGTGTGGTGGAAGGCATCGGGCCCAAGAACAGCCAGTCTGTCCGCCAGTATTTCCTGAACACCTGCTACGTGCCAGGCGTTTGGAGGAATATGGCTCTCCAGCTTTAGCCAGCATCAGAGTCGTCTGGAAGGCTTGTTAAATGTGCAGATTCCTGGGCCCCACTCCCGTGTCTGTTGAGGGCCTGATGATCTGGCTTTTTAACGTGCCCTCAGGTGACTAATGGATATCTTTTGGGGAACCCTGTGCAGAGAGGGTTTAGCTGCAGCAGGTGCTGTGGCTAAGGGCGGTCTGGAAGGCATAGCTGTGGTTGGGTTGGCAACGGCAGTTCACGCTGTGGGGAGGTCTCAGAACCAGCCACAAAGCCAGTGACTTCTCACCTGGTCTGGGCGTCCAGTGGGATCCTGTCTCAAAGGAGCTGCTCGGGCAGCCTGACCCTCCCCCACCCCACCCCACCCTGCCCGCCTCCCCATCCCCACCCAGCTTGGCCCACAGCCAGAGCAGGCAACCTTCTCTCGTTCCACTGTCCTGCTTATCTCAGCACCCTAAATGCCCTGGGCCAGCCCCTGGATGACTCACGTCCTAAATCACGAACAGGAAGTAACACAGTGTTAGCCACAGCCCTGAAACTGTCTTCTTCATCTGTGCCTCCCTTGGCCCTCCCGCCATCCCAGGGCCACACCTCAGGCTAACCTGGTCGTGCCAAGCAGCCAGCCCCTGTCCCCGTTTCCTTCCAAAGAAGAGGAGGGCCGAGGAGTGCAGAGCTCCCTTCCCCCGACCCTCAGAGAGGACCCCAGGCAATTGGGGAAATGGAGTCAAGAGGGCCTCCAGTCCTCCTCCCGCATCCCCCCAACCATTCTGCCCCAACCTCCCTGTTCTAGGTTGCCTCTTCTCAAGAACCAGCCCCCAACCACCCGAAGACCCTCAGTTTCTCAGCCGAGTCAAGTGGGGCCAGCTGAGAGTCAGGGGAGAGAGGCTGATCTCACCCTCACCGCCAGCTCTGCATGATGGTGGCCGCCCGGGGCCCAGCGAGCGGGAGCTCGAGTGTGGCCTCTGCAAGAAAGGACGCGTGGCTGAGGACCGGGCGTGCCCTGGGTGGGGAAGGGGCAGCCACAGCATGACCACCTGGCTCCTCTGCCTTCTGTGGACTAGGACCGAGTCCCTGACGGCGTCCTGACATTTGAGGATTCTGATTTTCCCGAGACCCAGAATCCGAAGCAGGCTCCAGGCTCTGAGCTGTCAGCGCAGGGCCCAACGCGGGACTCGCACCCACCAATGTGAGATCATGACCTGAGCCGAAGTCCGACACTCAACCGACTGAGCCACCCAGGCGCCCCAACACCCATCTATCTTTTTACCTTACATCGTCTTCATTTTCAGATTTTTTTTTTAATTAAAAAAAATTTCAAAGCCGAGGATCCAGAACACCCATACTTCCACTACCCGGAACTGACCAATGTTAACATCCAATGGCCGCCCTCATTCCTCTCTGACATCATATCATTTAACTCTCGACCCCTCTGCCCTCCCGGCCCGGCCTGAGCGCACAGAGCACGCTCCCGCCACCAGACCTTTGCACTTGCAGGCCTCTCCGTCTGGATCACCCTTCCTCCAGATACCTGCATGAATCACTTCCTGACTTCAGTCCAGCCTCTGCTCAAATGTCACCTCCTCAGACAGGCTCCTCTGACCCCCTAACTAAAATACCTGCTTCACTTTTTTTCTTAGCAGTTCTAGAACTTCTGTGTGCGTAGTGTCTGTCTGTCTCTCCCACGATGGCTGGGGTCTCGCCTTTTTTGTTCTCTCCTGGGTCCCCAGCACCTAGAATAGCAACACGGACATTAGATAGATACTTTCTTTAAATAGCAGGTTCTTGGGGTGGCTCAGTCGGTTAAGCGGCCGACTTCAGCTCAGGTCATGATCTCGCGGGCCGTGAGTCCGAGCCCCACGTCGGGCTCTGTGCTGACAGCTCAGAGCCTGGAGCCTGCTTCGGATTCTGCGTCTCCCTCTCTCTCTGCCCCTCCCCTGCTCATGCTCTGTCTCTCTCTGTCTCAAAAATAAGTAAAAACATTAAAAAATAAATAGCAGGTTCTCTGTATTTGTTGACTAATTTTTGCTTCAAATTATTTTATTTTATAATTAAAATCGAAGCCTTTCTTGACACTCCCCCACCCAGTTCTCATCCCATCTCCTTCTCCCCAAAGGCACCTGTTACTCTGAGTCTCCGAGTGGCCCTACATGGCTCTCTAGTCTGTCTTCTGCCTTCTCGTTTAAACAAACAACACAGAGTATCGTTCTCTATGCCTCTGCATTTACACAAACGGTAGAAAACCAGGCTCGCCGCTCTGCCCCTTGATCGCTTCCCCTCCCCTCGGACATGGTTCTGAGAACTTTCCGTGTTGATGAGTTCAGACCTTGCCCGTCCTCTGTACCTGCTGCTGTGTGGTGCTGGCCCGCAAGCCTGCTCCACAGCCTGCTCCCTGCTCCCTGCTCCCTGCTAGGGGACGCCTGGGTGCCTGCACTTTCCTCCACCCCTGCTTGGGGATGCCCATCCTTGGCGCCTGCCTCCCAGAAGCACGGGATTGAGCGCCTCCTAGACTCCTAGGTCCTAAACCTAGAAAGTCGAACTGCCAGATGGTGGGGTTTGCACATTTTCATTTTCACTAGGTCCTGCCAGATTCCTCTCCCAAGGGGCTGTACCCGGTTACACTCCCACCAGCGGCATGTGAGACTCCCGCGTGCCCACAAGTGCGAGGACCTTTGATCTTGTCAGTGGGTTTCCTTTTATAGCCCTTCATATTTTCAAAGTGCTTTCAATTCTCCCACCCGCTTTCAGGGTAGAACCTCGCCCTGGCCGTGCCAAAATTCCTCTCGCTTGAGGCATGCGTGCCCCCAAGTCCCCCAAACCTCAACCCCTAACTCCTCTACCCACTAGCCCCCAACCCTCCACCTGCCACCCATCCCCCACCCCCCTCTCCAAACCCCCCTCCTCCTGGGGAAGCTGCTTCCGGCTCGTCCCCACTTTCTGGCGAAAGTTAAAGACACAATGGCTGCCTTCTTCCCTGATCTCTCCAGACCCGCCTTACCCTGGCCTCAGTTTCCCTGCCTCCCCTGGGTCCCCTCTGAGTTCTCCACCCCATTACAGACTGGGCAGCTCTGGCCTGGAGAGGCCCCTCCCCACCCCCCATCCCCTGCTTTGTAAATAATTCCCAGGGATTTTATAATTTGGTAGCTGGTGTGAATGGAATCTTTTTTGCATGACTTCTCCCTGGCTCTGTTTGTTTGAACTTCACCTGCAGGGGGTTCGATGAATCACGCTCTTCCGTGCAAGAGTCCATCCACACTTGCTTTCTTTTTTCCCCAATCCCTGCTCCCGCCCCGCTCCCCACCACTGTGAGCTCAGTCCAAAAATCCTGTGGTGTCCGTGGGGTCTGGGATCTCTCTGGGGTGGGACTGCCGGGTCTGGGCGTTGCTGTGGGCCTATTTCCCTGAAGCTGCCAATCGTTTCCCCCCCCCCCCCCACCCCAGGCTGGCCACCCCAGCCCCACTCCCTGTCACGAGGGTCCCATTCTGATTTGGGCCAATTCAATGGGTGTGATGCGGGACCGCCTCTCGCTTCATTTCCATTTCTCTGAATATTTGTGGGTTTGAGCACCTCTTCATTACTTGTTAGTCACTTGGGTTTCCCCTTCTGTGAACTGCCTATTCACATCCTTTGACCATATTTCTATTATTTCCTGTCTTTTTCTTGCAGCTTTGCAATAATTCCTTGTATATTCTAGATATTAATCCCTTGTCATTTGAGACGTCACAAACATTTCTCTTATCCTGCCCTCGGTCTGGTGTCCTGGTTGATGGTGCCCTTTGCTATTAAAAAGAAAAAAATCCTTCAGTTTAATGTAATCATCAAATCCACTGATTTCTTTCCTTTTCTCTTTTCTTTTCTTTTCTTTTTTTTCTGCCTATTTAGATCTTCATCAAAAGTTCCCTCCCAACCCGTAGGATAAAAAGATATTTTTCCACGGCTGTTCTCATTCACTTTATGCTTTTGACATCTCCCACCAAGGTCTTCAACACAACCAGATCATATGTGGTGTATAAAATCTAGAGCCCCAACTTCATTTTCCTCCAGAGCCTCTCCCATCCCAGGATGTCAACCCCGATCATGATTACATGGCGCTGTGGCTGGACTGTCTCTTCGCCTCCATCCGCCTTGCTCCTGGGATAGTTCCCCATGGTTTTCATCAGTAGCGCTCTGTAGACTGTTCAGTTCCTGGTAGAGTGAGTCCTCCTTGCTCGTATACAGGGTTCTTCATTCTTCCATATATATTTTAGAACACACTCGTTCCGCTCTTCGAGCTCCAGCTGAGATTTGCACTGAATTGACCGGTGAATATGAAAAAAACCTGACATCATTGCACCATTTGGTGTAACCCGCCCGCCACCATGACACATCCTTCATTTGTGCAGAGCACCTTCTATCTTCCGTTTGGTTTGATTTTTCTCTGGACATCCGGGCGTGGAGAGGTGAAAGGCATCAGCACCCCTCCCTAACTCGCCCCTTCTACCTCCTGGGCTCTCAGCTGATCGCCGCCATATCTCCTCCAGGCAAGCTCAATGGCACAGCCTAGTAGTCTTTTTTTTTTAATTTTTTTAATGTTTTTATTTATTTTTGAGACAGAGAGAGACAGAGCATGAGCAAGGGAGGGGCAGAGAGAGAGGGAGACACAGAATCCGAAGCAGGCTCCAGGCTCTGAGCTGTCAGCACAGAGCCCGACGCGGGGCTCGAACTCATAGACCGTGAGATCGTGACCTGAGCCAAAGTCGGATGCTCAACCGACCGAGCCACCCAGGCGCCCCAGAGCCTAGTAGTCTTAGGAGATGATCCAATATACGATCTTAAGTGGCTCGTCCAAGCTCTCACAGCCAGCACACAGAGTGTGAACACATAACATACAGCAAATCGATCCTATGGCTGATATCATTAAAATCTAAAATGTCAGTTTTGAAGGATTTGCTGAACCCCGAGGCCATGATCTCTTATGTTAAGTTGTACCACTCATTCTAAAGAGGCGCCACTTCATAGATGGAGAACTTGGGGTTCTTCTGGTGTCCCGAACACAGGGCTTTCTCCAGCCTGACCCTTAGGGAGCGGTGGGCTTACCAGGCCCATCTCCCCCATCACCAGGAGCTTGTACCGACTTGGTGGCCCCAGCTCTTCAGACGAGCCCAGCTAGGAGGCAAAGGCCTACCTGGCACATCTCCTTTGGCCTTTCCTGGGAAGAATCGCTTTCCTAAACCTGTCCTTACCTCACCTTTCCCCAAAGCTTCCTCCAAAGTACTTTCCCAGAGGGCTCCCACCTGAACCCCCAGGAAGTGTGGGCTTAAACACTCTCACATTGAAATGCAATGCCTTCCCATTTGAGGCAGAGCCATTCTTCAGGGCTTTGCTCCAACCCCACCTTCTTCTTGAAGCCCTCCAAGATGTCTCCAGTCCACAGGGGTCTCTTGCCCTTTCTACAGGAAGTCTGGCATTGGAGAGAAAGAAAATGAGCTAAACCAGAGACTTGCAAATATATATTTATTAGCAAACATGTGTGTGTATATATGTATATATATATGGACATGTACATAATATACATATATATGCCATCAAATGATTTATTGTAGTGGAATCTTCAAGTTTTGTGGGGCTTATTTTTAATGTTTATTTTTATTTTTGAGAGAGAGAGACAGAGACAGAGTGTGAGCGGGGCAGGAGCAGAGAGATAGGGAGACACAGAATCCGAAGTAGGCTCCAGGCTCTGAGCCATCAGCCCAGAGCCTGACGCGGGGCTCGAACTCCCGGACCGCGAGACCGTGACCTGGCTGAAGTCGGACGCTTAACCGACCGCGCCACCCAGGCACCCCTGAAGATAGTTTTTAAAAGTTACTTAGAAGGGAAAGAAACCAAAATGTTTGAAGTAGTGGTAACGGGTGATGGGATCACGCATAATGTTTATTATTTTCCTTATACTTTTTCTGTTTGTTAGTTTTTTTCTCCTCCCAGATTTTACTTACTTCCTTATTTGTAAGGATTTTGGTTTTTGTTTTACTATTTAAGGCACCAGGAACCTGAGTTCTAGTTCTTTTTTTTTTTTTTTTTAAGTTTGTTTTGAGAGAGACAGAGAGAAACAGAACACACAAGCAAAAGCAGGGAAGGGGCAGAGAGAGAGAGGGAGAGAGAATCCCAAGCAGGCTCCGAGCTGTCAGCACAGAGCCCGATGCAGGACTCCATCCCGAGAACACTGAGTTCATGACCTGAGCCGAAATCAAGAGTCAGACGCTCAACCAACTGAGCCACCCAGGTGGCCCCTGAGCTCTAGTTCTGAGGCCTGTGACCTCGGACACATCGCCCTCCTCTCCAGGCCTCAGTTTCCCCATCTGTACTCTGAGAGAGAGGGGCTGCAGGGGGCTCTGAGGCCTGGGGGCCACAAATCCTCCTGCGTATCAGCCCTGCCCTGGGTCCCCCGTTTGCCTCCGGCCATGTCAGCGCACTGCTTGGGAGCCACCAGCCCGAATGGCCTGCAGACGGGAGAACCGGCACGTGTTTTTCTCATCTGCAAGACCTTGGCTCAGAGCGGGAGCAGCCGGGGAGCGAGGAGGGAGCGACAGGGATGGGGTTGGGGGGGAGGGGTGCAGTGCCCAGCCAGGCTGGACACCGGGTCGCTCTGTGCCTGTCTCCCTGACGTGGCACCCAGCACATGACACCTCTCCTTTGGGAAACGCAGCACGTGAAACCTCTCCTTGCTCATCAGCAAGGAGCACGCAACACTCAAGTCGCTGACCTCATTTTCCCAGCAACTTTTCCCTTCCCCAACTCAAAAGGAGGAAGAAAGAAAGAATTTTTCCCCTGGTACAATTTCCCAATCTTCACTCATTCGGATGTTTACGTGGACACGTCTACTGGCCAGAGCTGGGCAGGGCCGGACAGGGATGACCCGGTGTGGGTACACCCTCTGCAGAGAGCTTGTGGGAGGGACAGGGGTACCTGGCTGAGGAGCCGGGGGGCTCCTTGAATTAGGTGACAGTGACTTGGCCACCTCTAGTCTATCGTCCACGTGGAGCTGTCTGTAGGACCTCGCTCCCAGGGAGCCAGAGTCCCTCACCGCCCCCAGGCCCGCACTGCCTTCCCTGCACACCCCGTACATACTTACTGAGTGCCTACTGTGTGCCGGGCAGAGTTCTCACGCCCCTTCGCCCGCAGCCCACGGAGACCCTGCTCCGGCCAAGTGCCCAAATGAGATCCCAGCACGCTTCAGCTCCTGGGAATGAATGGTGGAATTTCGAGCACCAAGAAGGCTTCAACTTGGCCACCACCTGGACCTGGGTTCAAGTCCTAGCTCAGGCCATACTGGCATGTGACCTTGACCTTGGACAAATCACTTCTTCTCCTTGAGTCTCCATTTCCTCATCTATGGAATGGACATAAATAAGTCCCCTTTACGGGGTACCTGCGGGGCTCGGTCAGCTGAGCGTCCGACTTCGGCTCGGATCATGATCTTGCGATTTGCAAGTTCCAGCCCCACATCGGGTTCTCTGCTGTCAGTGCAGAGCCGGCTTTGGATCCTGTCTCTCTTTCTCTCTGCCCCTCCCCAGCCCGTGCTTTCTCTCTGTCTCAAAAATAAATTAAAACATCAAAAAATAGGGGCGCCTGGGTGGCTCGGTCGGTTAAGCATCCAGCTCCGGCTCAGGTCATGATCTCACGGTTTATGAGTTCGAGCCCCCCGTCGGGCTCTGTGCTGACAGCTCAGAGCCTGGAGCCTGTTTCGGATTCTGTGTCTCCTCTCTCTCTGTCCCTCCCCTGCTCATGCTCTATGTCTCTCTGTCTCTCAAAAATAAACGTTAAAAAAAATTTTTTTTTAACATCAGAAAATAAATAAATAAATAAATAATAAAAATAAGCCCCGGGGCGCCTGGGTGGCTCAGATGGCGAAGCCTCCGGCTTCGGCTCATGTCATGGTCTCACGGTTCATGGGTTCAAACCCCGCATCGGGCTCTATGCTGACAGCTCAGAGCCTGGAGCCTGCTTTGGATTCTGTGTCTCCCTTTCTTTCTGTGCCTCCCCCATTTGCATTCATTCTCTCTCTCTCTCTTTCTCAAAAATAAATAAATACATCATCTTTTTAAAAAGTCCCTTTTGCAGGGATACTGTAAAGATCAGGGTTTGGGAGCCCGCAGCACGTGGCACGTGGTAGGTGCTCGATAAATGGAGACTCAGAACTTGACGGTGGCCATGCATTCGGCCTCCCCAGAACGGCGCGCTGCCCTCCCCCGCCCCCCTCCACCGCCACAAGTTCAGGGGAAGTTTTCCCTGTGAAGTTCCCGAAGTGCTCAGTCCCTCTCCTCCCCCCTCACACTCAAAGGAAACCCCCTGCAGGCCCGTTCCCCTGCAGTTCCCCGCCCTGGTGAGGTCGTGGCAACCTGTCACCAGGGGCCCAGCCCCTCCGCCTCCCTCCCAGCGCCTGCAGGGCTGCCCCCTAGGACACTGCCTCCTCCGGCATCTCGCCCCTTTGTCCTTAGAGGCCCAGAGGTGGGAATTCGGCAGAGAGGCGGCCTCTGCCCCAGACCCACAAACGCCCCCATTACCGCTTCTCACACCATGCCCCGAATTTCTCACCCTGCCCTCAGACCTTCAAAGAGGACCAAATCCCCAAGCCCTGGCCGCATCCCTGAGCGCCCTACGCATACCACTGAGGTTTTTGTCTTTATGGCGGGTACCGCTGGCTAAAGTTGTCTCATGCTCCCTTTCTTGTCCCTCCACAAGGGCAGGGCTATGTCCCCAGCACCCAGCAGCACATACAGTGTGAGCTCAATAATTCACAAACCCATGAGCGGGCTTAATCTTTGCAACCTATCTTTGGGACAAGTACTCTCGTGAAACCCATTCCACACAGGAGGTCGAGGAGGCCCACCCTCCGGGCCACGTGCCAAGCCGTGGGCACTAGAGCCCCACGCCCCACGCTTCCCTCAGTCCCAGCGACGGTCACATCCTCAGCCACTGCCCGACCCCAGGCCGGCCTCTGTGGTTAGCCTGGACTCCCCGGGAGCAGTACCGTCTATCCCTGTCTTCTCCCAGCCCACAGTGTTTCCCAGCACAGTCCCTGACACACAATAGGTGCTCTAGACAGGTCTGCTGCTCAAACGACTCCGCCAAACGGGTGAACAAATTCTTCTCTCCGCACAGAGATGTTTCTTGTGAGCCTTCTGGGACTTGACCCCCAACCCTCTTCACAAGTCAGGGCTGTGGGAACTTGGAGGACACAGAGGCCCTGGTCCTGGGTGGTCCTGGAAGGCTTTCTGGAGGGGGAGGAGGAGGAAGTGGAGGATGGAGGTTTGGGAGTTGGGGCGCTGGGCCAAGATTGCACAGCGAGACGTGTCTTCTGTATTTGGTGTCAGGGGCAGGTGGGGTGGAATCGAGAGGGGACGAAGCTGGGTTGCAGGTTGGTTTGGATACAGGAGCCACGGGAGGTAGTAGGACGTGCCTGCGAGGGCCAGATTGGCAGGCGGACTCCGGCCTGTAGGTACTGGGGAGCCATCAAAGGTTGTATGAGAGAACAGCACAGTCGGAGCTGGGCTTCCAAAAGGGAGGACGAAAGCCAGGAGGCAAACTCCATTCGCTGTATGGTTCTGGAGCCTGGAGCCTGGCAGATGCCCGGGTGGTGTGCTCTGCAGGGTCTGGGACTTGAGGGCGGAGCCACAGCACAGCGGTGACCGCAGCCTCAGCTATGACGGAATAGCATGGCCAAGTGGTTGGGAACTTGGACTCCAGCCGGATGGCCTGGGTTTTGAATGCTGGCTGCACCACTTAGCAGCTGTGTGACCTCAGGCAAAGTGACGAATTACTCCGTGCCTCTGTTTCCTCATTTGTAACAGAGAGGTATTAATAGCAATCACTTCCTAGGGCACTGTGGGGTTTAAACGAGAACACAAAAAGCCTCGATAAGTAAGAGTCCGTATTGTCTTTCTCACTGACGCAGGACATCCTGGAAGGTAGGGATGGAGACCCTACCTCTTTGGTCAGAGCCCAGCTCACAGGGACACAGAGTGGCTCTCAGAGAACTTTGAGTGAATGAACCTGGCCAGGCCATCTCCGGAGTGCCCCAGAGTTCACAAGGGGTCTTCTGCCCGAAGTGAGGGGCCCTCCCTTGACACCTGCCTCAACACCTCCTCCCTCGGCACCCACCGAAGCTGTGGGTATTTCCTGAGTGAAGTGTGATCGCAATGAAAAACAATATCCCTGCGACAGCCTCTTGCATAACCTGCCCACAGCTCTCTGTGACTTCCTGACCAGGCTGTGCGCAGCCCCGGCGAGGGTGTGGAGGGGGGGAACCCATCCTGCCTTAGAAGGTGCCAGACGCTGCCCCCCTTCTCAGGGGAGGCCCAGCAAGACCTCTTGCAGCCTCAGTTTCCCCATGTGGAAACTGGGGTGTTGAGCTGATTACTTTGAATGTCTCCAAAGTTATGGAATCAAACAGACGTAGGCTGGATTTTCGGCTCTGCCTCATTCCAACTGCGGGGGCTCCTGAATGCACAGGTCAGGCCGTCCCCAAGGTGAGAGCTCACACTCCGGAGACAGACAAACTCGAATTCAAATTCCATCCAGATGACCTTGGACAGGTTATATTTAGCTTCCTTGAGGCAACTCTGGGAGCAGTAAGGGTCGAATTATTGGGAACACGAAATGAGGCAATATACGAAGTATTAAGCACAGTGCCTGTCACACAGTAAGATCTCAAAATTCTTTGACCCTCCTATTGAGGGCTGGGGGATCTACAACCCCTCACCTTGAATCTGGGCTCTGTGGCTGCTTAACCAACAGAATGTAGCCAAGGTGATGCTGTGCCCGTTTCTGGGTCCAGATCTTAGGAACCTGGCGGGTCCTATTTCCTACGCTGGGGTGGTTTGTTCTAGGAACACAGGAGAGGCCCGTGGGGAGAAACCCGCAACAATCCCCGGGCCAGCCACGGGGCACCAGTGTGAACCGAGGTGGACTCTCCTGCCAAGTCGGGGCCAAACTGCAGATCTGTGAGCACAATCAATGACAAATGTTGTTTTAAGCCACTAAGTCGTGAGGTGGTTTATGATGTAGCAAGAGAGAACCAGGACAGTTGAGGTCAGTTACTAGCCATTCGACATTTTTGCAGACTGGGGCCCGGCGAGCTCATCTATAATCACGGCCACTATGAGGGTAAGTGGCAAAGTATGGAAAGTGCCTTGGACCTGAGTAAGTTCCTAACAATTTCGCTGCCTCTTATGCAGAATCAGCTACGTCATTTGTGAGACCCAGTGGAAAAAAAAAAAAAAGAAAACACAGGGCCCTTTGTCCAAAGGTTAATAATTTATCAGACAGCACAGCAAAGCAGTAAACCCAGCGCTGGCCCTTCAAAGCAGGAGCCCTGTTGGACCAAACAAGCCGTGTGCTTAGGAAGCCCTGCTCCCACGACGTTCTCGTCTGACTGTGGGAACTACTTTGACTCCTGCAAAGTTGCCTCATAAATAAGAACCCAACTCACTCACCACAGTTACTTTTAACACCAAATTAAAAACAAAAACAAAGAACGGAAGAATGAAAGTCAGCAGGTAATCTTTACTTGTTCACTTGGACTGAACAGTGATTTCCCCCCACCCTGTCTCCACACAGCACCAAGCTGAGATGTTAGGCAAATTGCTTTACCTCTGTGGGGCTCAGTTTTCCCATCTGTGAAATGGGGAGGCTTGTTCTCGACTGGTCTTCCTTCTGGGGCTCCTCAGGGGCATGGGGGCAGAGAGCAGGGCACAAGGGGTGACTGAGGATGCACAAGGCAATACCGGGGTCAGGTGGTTCTCCAGAAGATGCTGTCTGCATTGCCTGCCCTCCCAGCCTTGGGTCTCCCCTGCCCGCAGGATCAGGGGGAGAAGCTCCAAGAACAGAGGCTCTGACTGGGCTAGCCTCGTGTCCTTTCTGCCTCACCAGGAGACTCAGAAAGCCACAACTGGCCTGCCACTTGACCTTGGGCAGGTTCCCCAGCCTCCTGTGACCATCTCTGCCTCCCTGGAAGAGGAGGAATGAAACTGACCTCCTTCCCATCTCCCAGCTGTGGAGAGTTGGGAAGTGAAAGGAAACTTGTCCAGAGGGCACAGTGCCAGATGATGGCTCTACATAAACACAGCCCAACCACAGAGGCATCCTGGCCACATGGGCGGGAGGGGGACTTCCCGGCTGTGTGACAGTAGGTCCGTTTGTCTGCCTCTCTGAGCTCCGGTCTGTAAAAGGGAGCGCTGATACTTGGCTTTTCAGCTATCATCATGAAGCTCAAATACAGAAAGAATGTAGACAGGCTGGAGCCAACTGTAAGGCTCCTGAAACGCCTACTTGGACTGCTATTTCCTGAACAGGGACCATGCCTAGCACCAGGCCGAGCACTTGCCCCGCGTTACCGCTGGGCCGCACGACCACCTCGGAAGGCAGCTGTTGTGCCCATTTTGCAGATTGGGAAACCGAAGTTAAAGGCGCTTAAGGGCTTTGCTGGAGGCCCCGTAGCCGGAGTCACTCGAGCAGGAGGTGAATCCTGACTGAGCTGAGCCATTCCTTCCCCGACAGGCGAGGCCACGGTGATGAAACAGAAGGGGGCGCGTGCTGGCCGACGGAGGAAGAAAGTGCAGGCCGTGGTTCGGAGAGACCCCACGCCCCACACCCGAAAACAAACAAAGGCTCCAGCCTCCCCCAGGAATTTTTGGTGTGGTTTTTACTCTCCTGGAAGGCACCCGGAGAAAGGGGGAACTAGACTGACTGACGGCCAGCCTCCTGTGGTGACATCAACCAGGGCCACATGAATCAGTAATGCAGGCTTCTCTCTGTGTCCTGAGACCACCCGTCCCACTGCTTCCTGGCTCCTGGCCACCGGTGCCCCTGGCCCAGGCTTCCCTCTGAAATAGGTTCAAACAAACTTTGCTGCCTCTGCTTCGGCCCTTCACGCCTATTCCAGAGATAATACCAGGATGTTTATTGTTCTAATAGGAGAAAAATAGAAATAATGATGTTTTATGATGAAGTCTAAGTGCCTGACAGCCGCCCGGCAGGCCCCCGTGACCCACCCGCTGCTTTCCACACTCACCTCCTGCTCCTCTCTGTTCTGCTCACTGTGTTTCCACCAGGGTGCTGTGCTTCCTGAATCTTTTTTTTTTTCTAGTTTATTTGAGAGAGAGAGAGAGTGCACAGGGCACAGAGAGAGAGGCAGAGAGAGAGCGAGAATGCAAGCAGGCTCTGCACCACCAGCACGGAGACCAATGAGGGACTCAAACTCACAAACCACGAGATCGTGACCCGACCCGAAATCAAGAGTTGGACACTCAGTGCACGGAGCCACCCAGATGTCCCGTGCATCCTGAATCTCCTGGCCATTCCCACCTCAGGGCCTTTGTGGTTGCTGTTCCCAACTTGCCGGAATGTTCTGCCACCAGGTCCCCAGACTCCCTCTTGTCATGTCACCTCAGGTTGAGCTCAGAGGACCCCTCCTTAGAGAAGACTTCCCCGGCCACCTGGCCAGAATTGCCCCTCCCTTCCAGACACTGTGACACAGGCTCCAGATTGGGGTTTCTTGTAGCACACAGTGCGATTAATCCTGGAATGACCTTGTTCACTGATCAGTTGTGCACACTCATCAGTCTCCATCCACTGGACCCAGGACCCAGGACAGCAAGTCTGAGCGCTAGACAGACAGACCTAGGCCTTCCTAGGTCTCTCTGCAGCTAGATGTGGGCCTGGTCACCATGGGTGTTTTCAGAAGGAAGGGAGGGCGGGAAGAAGGAGGGAGGGAGGCCACTCAAAAAAAAAAAAATCTTGAGTAGCAATGCAGTGCAGCCTGGAATGCACTAGAACCACGAGCAGGACATCCCTTGCAGAGGGACCCAGAGCACATCGCAAATACCCAGAGTTCCAGACATCTAATAAACAGCCCAGTCCTATGACCATGATGTGAGGGGTTCCCACTGCAACTTGGCCCCAAGGGAGGCCAGGTCCCAGGAGAGCCTGAAAGCCCCGGTTAACCTTACCAGAGCAAACACAGGCTTGCTGGAACCAACCACCACTTATAATGCCCTTTTGAGGGTGACCTGTTTGTAGGCTGGAAGGAGCTGAATTCTGCTAGCCTAGGAAGGGCTCGCTCTTGGCAAGTGGCAGCCAGGCTGCACCCAGGACAGAAGCTTCCATGCAGCAAGCACAATCCACGTATCAGGTGGGGTCTAATGCAACCCCATGACCCTACTGGATAGAGACTGATACCTTCACCTCCAAGACCAGGAAATCGCTTTAGGGAGATAGAGGCACATAACCAAGAGTGCCCATCTGGTAAGTGGCAGAGCTAGGACTCGAACCAGGTCTGACCCCAGGACCCATCCCCACCTGCACACTGCTGCTGTTCTGTGCCCACGCCCCAGAGAGCAGTGGGCAGGCCTCCCTGCCTGCACCTCGCTCTCAAACACTGGTGACCTGTGCTCCTCTGGCCCCTGGGCACGGCCCCAGGATGTGCACCCAGCATGGGGTGTTGGCCCAGGGCGAGGGGCCTGGGGGAGGGTCACGGAGTGGACCTCGAAACTTTTAATATCCTCACTTTGGCCTCCAATCAAGCCTTATTCCCCCACTTGCACTTTGTCTCAGTCTCCACCCCACCCGCCCTCCACTTCCTGCACTGTCAGCACCGATTTTCATTTCTGTTTAGCCCAACAGGCCAGTTCCCGGTGACCGGTCTTCAGGATCTCCCCCCACCCAGGGGAGGGATGAGATGAGACAGAAGCCTCTTGTTCCATCTCGGGGACCGGCCCTGGCCTTACTTGCAGATTCTCAGAACCTAGAACAGCTTACAACCTACCAGACAGCTTGGGAAATGATAAATTTCCTTTGAATGCAATAGCTTCCGTAGGACACATCACTTACCGTCACTCCCCGAATACAAACTCTTCAGGAAGAGGGATGTACGTGTGCACGGGAGGGATCCTTACAGCCTACGAAGTGCTAGCCTGAGTAGGAGGGGCCTTGCCTGTCTGCCCACCTGGACATCAGAACAGACAGAGGTTCAGAAGTAGCCCCTGATCACGGGTCAAGACAGGGAAATTCACCGTGGCTCTCAGACCAGCCACATGGCAGGCAGACGCTGGTTAAACGGCTGGGTTGATTTGCCGGTCTGGACATGAGCTGGAGTCCTGGGGATGGGGTGGGTGAGTCTGACCACAGCCCTCTGTCTCTTTCCTCCACCCCACAGGGGAACCACAGTCAGAGGGGGGCTCCAGGCTGGCTGCCTGTTGTGGGGGCAGTTCCCCCCCAGCTCAGGCCCAAAGTCCAAGTCTCACATTTACCCCTTCGTCTTCCCCTTGCCCGCCCCCTCCATCCCCCGCCTCCAGAGACTACATGTTTATGCTACTACTTTGTGACTCCCCTTTTCCCAAGCTGGGAGGCTGCTCAGCCCAGCCCAGAGGGAAGAAGGTCATGGGGAGGCCAGGGATCTCTTTCTGCAAATACTCAAAGAGAGCCTTATGACAAGAGAGGCTTTATTCTGCATATCCTCGGAGGACAGGTCTGGGACCAGGGAGCAGGCGGTACGCAGAGGAAGGGCTGCCTCAACAGATAGTGGGCTCCCTGTCACCAGAGGCTGGTTGCCAGGCGGATGGGTGAAGAGGGACCTCCCTGTCCTGTGGGGAGAGAGACTGCCCAGACCCTTCCTGCTCAGAGGTTCTCAAATGCTCTTAATCCAAAGATAGTTTCCTGAGCCTTACGATTAGTTTTTTTAAGGGACCTTACTAATTTTCTGAGGATCAAAAGTTTTGGAGGATCGAAAGTTTTGTGAGGGGCCTTTGGGCAAGGGAATGCTCCGTTTCATTAGACATGCGTCAGTATCTTCAAGTCAAGACTGCCAGAACCCTGCTGGGTGGCCTGCTGGGCAGGGTGGGGCGTCCTTGGGGCCCCTCAGAGCCAAAGCTCAGGGCACAGTGCCGGTGCTGTCTCTAAAATTTCATGTAAACTTCTCCAGCTTCTGGTATGTGTGTCAGCGTCCTAGCCTCTCCAACTTTCCCAAAAACATCTGAGCAGTTTCAGAAACTACCCTTGTGATTCCTGACCCAGCCTCGACTTCCTCCTGACAGTGAGCAGGCTGGTGGGTAAACAGCAGATTCCCGGGCCTGGCCTCCTGCAGGGGGTAATTCCAGGAGCCTCTAGGTGGCTGAGACTCCATGCCCTGGGCTGCGGCCGACCTGTCCTCTGCCCACAGGCCCCTCTCCAAGGCCCCTCGTGTGTTTATAGGAGTCTGAAAGCCCCGGGGAGAGCAGGCCAGCGGACCCAAGTTAGGGCAGCTTCTCCTTCTCGTGAATTGCAAAGATCCTGAAATCTGGACTGAACTACTTGTTTTTCCAAGAATCCAGAAGAAGGCATTTGAATGCCTGGGTGAAACCGCGTTACTTTTTGACATCCATATCCCCACCGTGGGTGCTGAGCAGGGGAGCCCGAGGGCAGGGCGGGGGGCCACCGGGATCTATAAGCGTGGCAGAGCTGGGGAAGGTGCGTCTTCATTTCCCAGGACACAGCAGCAAGGATCCAGGAAGGGCCCATGGCTCCCCTTCAGCAGGCCATTCTCCAGGAGGGCAGCCGGGTAGGCGGGGTCTCCGGCTGGAGCAGGACCCCGCAACCAGAGCATCTACAGACATCTGGGTCCCAAGATGCTTCCCACTGGGAGAACTGGTGGGGACATTTTGAGACAGTTGACCCCAGGCCCTCAGCCCACCGTGGGGGCTGCAGCACAGGGAGGGGCTGGAGGCACCAGGAGGGTCTCGCTCAGCCCTAGCAGGGCAGGAGGCCAGGCTGGGCACACACCTTGGCACAGAGCACAGCGTGCCAGCTGTTGCCAAGATGGGGGATGATGCCTCGTCCCTTGGCTTCCCCACTGACTCAGGAGAAACCACCACAGGCGCTGGCTCGGTGCCCATGGGGGCCACACCACAGTAACTGGGGGCTGCCGGCATGGCAGCAAGGTCAGGGGGGCACTGCTCCCGAGGCCCCGGGCGAGAGAAGCAGGCCGAGGGGTCTGTGCCTCACAATCTCTGCCGCCAGTGAGCTCCGGCCCTGGCGGTGTGCGTCTGATGCTCCGGGCTCCGAGGGCGTCTTCCTGGCAGGGGTGGGAGACAGGGCGCCCAGTCCCTGCTGTCTGCCTGCTGCTCCAACACTGCCGTGCGGATCCAGCCCCTGGGTTGTCTCCACGGCACGAGCCAGGCTCCCCCGGGGTCTGGGCTGGGGGGGCAGCTGGGCGGGGCGCAACTGGAAACCACCAGAAGCCCCCTGCCCAGGCTGGTCTTCCACCGGATGCCGGAACCTCAGTTCGGGCCACACAGGCCTCTGCTGCCAGCCTGGTGCCACTAATGCCACCCTGGCCTCTCCGGGGCCACCCAGCTGCCCTCTCAGCCCCAACCCAGACCAGGCCTCATTTCTCAGAGACAGTCATGGGCAAGGGGGCCTCCTTTCCTTCCTCTTCTACTGAGAACATGACGTCCCCGCAGCTGCCCAGAGGCGGCTCTGTCTCCTGCTCCGGGAAGTGGGGGTACGCGTGGTCCCCTTCCAGATCCTCCTCCAATTCAGGCCCCGTCGGCCCCGCCAGGCCCCGGCCCTCAGGCACCTCGGTCCTCACGGTCCCCACAATCACTGTGTCAGCCTTCATGATGTAGATTTTCTCTGTAAGCAAAAGGATGGGTTGAAGGGAGGGAACAGGAGCCCTGGCTGGACGGAGTGAGGAGGCAGAGGTGGGTGCAAGCCCCAGCCTCGTCACTCCTACTGTGTGGCCTCAGGCAGATGACACAATCTCTCCGATCCACGGTAAGCCCCACCAACCTCACAGGTGTCCTGAGGCTCAAAGGAAATAAAACAGCTAGAAACCATGCACTGAGAAGTTAAGCACTGGCCCGGCCCGCCTGCTCCTTGTGGGAGAGGCTCACGGTCTCCTCCAGTTTCAGTGGGGATCTGGTAGGGAAGGAGAGAGTAAAGCCGGGAGAGAAAGCGAGCCCTGGGGAGAGAAGCTGGTAAGTGGCAGCCCCGGGAAGCTCCAGAGGAGGTTAGCCGGTGGCAGACACTGTCCAGACACCCTCCACGCGTTACTCCCGAATCCTCACATCCCGGCTGCCAGGGGGAGAGTCTAGGATTGTCCCTGTGGACAGATAAAAAACCTAAAGCCCCAAAAGGTTAAAAGACCTGCCCAAAGTCACCAGGTAGTTAGAAGTCTCAGAAGAAACCCCCACCTGACTGGCCACCCTTTCCACTCCTATCCACGTGCCTAAATCAGAAACCAGGGGTGACGGACTTGTCCCGGTTTGCCTGGGGGCACTCCTGGGACATGGCCGTGACAGTCCCGAGCCCCATGAACCTCTTAAGGTCCAGGTAAACCCAGGCAGCCCTGGGGCGCCTGGGTGGCTCAGTCGGTTGGGCGTCCGACTTCAGCTCAGGTCATGATCTCGCTGTCCGTGAGTTCGGGCCCCGTCGGGCTCTGTGCTGACAGCTCAGAGCCCGTTCACGCTCTGTCTCTCTGTCTCTGAAAGATGAAAAACCTTAAAAACAAAATTAAAAAAAGAAACCTCAGCCCTGTTGATAATTAGCCGCAGCCTGGGAGTCTTTCTCGGGGCCGTACCTCGGGTCTTCAGGTGTTCGCTACGTGTTTCCCATCGCCCACCCGAAGCCTTCACAGCTGTGCCTGAGTAGCACGTAGTAGGGCTGCTGGTGTATGTTGCTTGGATGAATCAGCAGCACACCCCATCAGAGGCATGATCCTCTAAGGGTCGTACCACCATCTATGGCTGGGGCTTTGGAGGCTCAGGGGAGCTAAGTAAGCCGAGAAGCGAGGAGCCTTTACCCGGCCCAGCTACATGGCCTTGCACTCAGGGCCTCCCAGCAGCCCGGCCCGGCCCGTGACTATCTCTGGAGTCTGAATGAGGAAGCTCAAGAAGGAACTTGAAAGCTGGGGTGGAGCAGGACACTGGGATGGAGCAGCCCACCCGGGGCTCTAGAATCCAGGCAAGTTATCTTGGTGGGAAGTGAAGGGGCTCTCCCTGCCTGGTGCCCTGGGGGCGAGGGATAAAGCTCAAGCTGCAGTTTGGTCCCCCGGGGGTGCTGGACAGGGCAGCAGGGGCCCCTCTGGGATGGTATGAGAAGGACAAAAGGCTCCTGAGAGGACCTCCAAGGCCTTCGCTCCCAACCACCACGCTCGCCAGCAAGGCTAACAGGCCAGCTGGAGCAGACGGCCCACTCCCATCCCGGGAGCTCGGCACCTCCCTCCACCTGCCCCCGCAGCTCCCTCTGGGCACTGCCCTCGGCAGGGACTCAAACGTTCACATTAGGACTTCTTAGGAAATTTAAAGGAGATGTCTTTGGTGGTATTTCCCCAAATAACCCTCTTTTAAAAAATGGGGAAAAAACAAAAAACCTTGCTGAAAGCTACAATTCCAAAAGTTTTGTTTTCATATGAAAGACTCAGCCCCAAAGAGTTCAATCCACCACCAACTGCGACAGAAATGTGGAGAACAAAGCCTCTTTGGTATTACCCAGCAACGGTTAACCCTCCAGAGGACAGAGATGGAGCTCACAGCCAGGTGGAGGGGTGAGGGGAGGGGGGAAGGGAGGCTACAAATAGTCACACTGCTGGGTGCTGAGGATACTAGGTCAGGAGGCCTGGGGTCTGGGGGAGCACAGCAGAGGGGCATCTGGTCTAGACAGGAGAGTGCAGAGGGCCAGGAAGACTTCCTGGAGGAGGAGGCAAAAGGGCAGGGGCCTCAGGAGCTCAGGAATTGACCAGATTTAAAGAGGGAGCTGCCCATCCAGGGTGAGGAAGCAGCTTCCACAGAGAAGCTCAGGAGGGAGGGAGGGCTCTGTGAACTCGGGAAACTGCCAGTGGGTAGGAGAAGCAGGCCTGTGGGGTCAGGAGGCAGGTGAGTCTGCTGGGGAGGAGGCAGTTGGTGACCAGTCTGAAGGCCGGAATAAGAATCCTGGAATCCATCCTGAGAGCAACAGGGACCCCTGCCCCAACCCCAGGGGTTTAAGCAGGGGTGCACAACGGACGGGCATATATTTTGGCACAAACACTCTGGGTGTAGCAGGGTGGAGAGCAGAAGGAGAGGAGGCTTTGGGAAGCCAAAGCAGAAGGTCCGCCTGAGTGGGAGGGCGGCTGCAGTTCGGGAAGTGCTGACCTCCAGGCCGCCGTGGGCAAGCCAAAGGCTTCGGAGCCCCGCAGGTGGGGGGCCGTGTCCCAGCTGGGCCACTCAGTGGCTGTGTGACAGGGAAGATCTCTTCACGCACCCCCCCCCCCACCAGCTGCAGTGTCCCCAGTTATAAAAAGAGGAGGAAGACACTGTCCTCAGAGGCCATGGGACAACGAGAGATGACTTTCACCTAGACAAGTGGCAGGTCTCATTGTCACCGGCACCTTTCAAGGTGTCCTCCTTTCCCTTCACGGGGCTCTTTGCTGGGGGATGGGGCGGCGTCCACATCTCACCTCAACAACAGGCACCAGGCAGGGGAGCCCCTTCCCCCACCTTCACCCCCACCCACCAGGACAACCTCCCACGCATGATTCCACGTGTCGCAATGGCCCTATGAGGCAGAATTAGCACTATTCCTGTTTTACAGAAATTTGAATTGGGGTAACGAGGGGGAACAGCCTTCGTAATATACCTAAGCATGCTTTAACTCTCTCACAACAAGCATCTCCTGCTTCCAAGGGCCTCTTCCTCGCTGGGCCTTCGCGCCCTAGGGTCTCTGGTTCCGGTCGGGGGCACTGGACCCTGAGCCAGTGCCCATCTCCCCGCTGCCCCCTCGGCCCTGACCACGCCCCAAATCGGCAGACTCACCGATCCTGTTGTTGGTATGCTCTGAGGTCACCCGGGGCTTGGGAAGGTCCCTGGGGGACGGGGGGCTCCCGGCCGGGCTGGCATCCAGCAGCCGCATGCTCTGCAGGCACGCTTCCCCGTTGGGGCAGGTCTCCACGGCCGGGGGGCCCATTAATCCCAGCTCCTCTGTGCCCGGCTTGGCCACCGATATGCAACTCCTCAACTGCTGTGGACACAGAAGATGGGGAGTTGATGCGGGGTGCCCCAACCTCCCCTCGGGCTCTGAGCTGGGAAGCCCCTGTTTCTTCATGTCTGTAGACCCCAGTGGGTCTCCCTCTCTGCCTTAAAGCTGCCACACACCACCCAAGGCTTCTCAGCTGTTTTTTTTGTTTAATGTTTATTTATTTTTGACAGAGAGAGAGACAGACCATGAGCGGGGGAGGGGCAGAGAGAGACGGAGACACAGAAGCAGGCTCCAGGCTCTGAGCTGTCAGCGCAGAGCCCGACATGGGGCTCGAACTCATGAACCGTGAGATCATGACCTGAGCCGAAGTCGGACGCCCAACCGACTGAGCCACCCAGGTGCCCCAAGGCTTCTCAGGTTTGAGAGCCTGATGTCCCTGTGGAGAATTTTAGAAGTCGTGTTGCTTTTAACTTGTACTAAATGACAGTAGCCAGCATCCCACACTGCACTCACCAATGCATCACTCAGTGCGACGCGCTGAGAATAGCCCCCTCCCCATTTTACAGGTCAGGAAACAGAGACACAGAGGAGTCAGGGAACTTGCTCAGGTTAGTTAGTAAGTGTTTGGGCCAGTACTTGAACCCTGGCGCCTCGCTCCGGAATCCATGCTCATAAAGCACCTGTTGGTAAGTGTGCTCTCCAGACCCACCCCAACTCCCCAGCCCTGACCTCCTGGGACAGCGGTCGTTCATGATTACATCAATGCGTTCTGTACATTTTCAGGAAAATGGTTTAGTTTTTTACTTTTATAAGTAAGCATAAAGGAGAAGTGGTCTCATGAAGTGTTCTGGGTTTTTTCAGTTTATTTTTGAGAGGGAGGGAGACAGAGAGAGAGAGAGAGAAAGAGACAGCACATGAGCACATGGGGGAGGAACAGAGAGAGAGGGAGAGAGAGAATCCCAAGCAGGCTCTGTGCTCATAGCACAGGCTCTGTGCTCATAGCCTGACTTGGGGCTCGATCTCATGAAACGTGTGATCATGACCTGAGCCAAAACCAGGAGTCAGATGCTTAACCACTGAGCCAACCAGGAGCCCCTCATGAAATGTTCTAACACATACTAGTTAGGGAATGAGTCTGAGTAATTCACAAAGTATATCTACATAACCCCAAATATTCTTTTATATTAATTTGAAGTCCAAAAGATGGCATTTTAAACAAGTTACTATAAAAGCACTGACTCCCGTGGCCAAAAGATGTTTGGTTATCTTAGAAATCATTAAATGCCTTGTTCATGAAATTTCCTGGTATTGTAATAGCCACTTATCTGACCCAAGCATATTTGAATGTGACCTCCCATAATTTGAAACTGAATTCACATTGTGGTTCTATTATATTTAAAGACTAAAGGATGGAAACCTTTCTCCAAGGGTGAAAGTCTGAGTCAAAAGAAAGTCATGGGTGGGTGAGGGGGCACGCCTGAGTGGCTCAGTTGGTTAAGCATCCAACTCTTGATTTTGGCTCAGGTTATGATCTCACAGTTTCACAAGTTTGAGCCCCACGTGGGCTCTGTGATGACAGTGGGGAGCCTGCTTGAGATTCTCTCCATCCCTCTCTCTCTGCCCTCCCCCACCTGCATGCATGCACACTCTCTCAAAATAAATAATTTTTTTTAAAAAGGGTATGGAAGACTTGATCAAAGAAAACAAAAATAGGTGAACCATACACACATGAGACTCATCCATATGTCCTGCCCTGTCCCTCAGCTCCCGATGGCAACACCCCTGCTCTTCCCCCCAAAGGTTGCTCCTGGAGGCTGGGTGCATAGCAGGGCACCAGGCCAAGCCCAGTGAGGACCAGGTGTCGAAGCCCCATCTGGGGTAATCATAGGATCAACAGTAAAGTTTGCAAAGCCTGGCCTAGCGCCTGCCCACAGCAAGTTGCTTGTAAAAGGCAGGTGAAGAGGTCCTTAGAGCCCAGGGTACCAGCTTTGGAGCCATACAAACCAGGGTTCAAATCAAACCAGGGTTCGCTGATCTATTTTCCAGCTGTGGAGTATCCTTTCCCATCTGTGCCTCTGTTTCCTCTTTTGTAAAATGGACCACAGCACCAACCTCTGAGTGTTGTACGGCCTACCCAAGGTAACTTTAAGAGTCACAAGCGAGGTGCCTGGCTCCTGGGAAGTGCCCATGTGTGATGGCTACATTTTCAGAGTCATGCTCTGGATTTGCCATCCCAGCTGTGAGGATGAGAGCCACAGAGGAGTGAAGGAGAAAAGGGGAGGTCAGCATGGCCTTCCTCTGACCACACCTGGCACCCAAATCGGCCCAAACCAAATCCACGGCCCTTCTGGAAGAGTCCCCAGCAGGGTGAGCCGGGAGCCAGAGGCAGCTGAGCGGGTGGGGCTCCCCATCCACTGCCAGAGCCTGGCTTCGCCCCGCTGTGCTCAGAGCATCCCACGGGGGGCAGACCCAGCCTGAACCTGCGGGGGCGGGGGGCGCACCCCATCACTGTGGTTGGGGAATGACCCACAGCTCTCAGAACTGGCAGATCTGCTAGCGAAGGAGTCAGAGTTAGGGGCACAAAGCCAGGGAGGCGGGGCAAAGAAGGGCTACTTACGGTCAGGTTCCTCCTGGGCCTGGAATCTGCAAAAAGAAGCAGAGCAGGGACTTCACCGAGGAGGGTCTGAGAGCTACCTGGTCCCATCCCAGCCCACGCATGGATGGCGGCTGACACTTATTAGGCCCTCGGGCTGGAGAGCAGTGGATGGCTTCAGAGTCCGCGCCGAACCCTGGGCACAGAAACTCATTTCCCAGCGCTCACTTCTGTAGCGGCAATGGGAGAACTGGGAACCACCTCTCCCCCAGCCACTAAGCCAATCACAGTACTGACGCCCTCCCCCAGCCCACGGGCTCAGAAGTTGGTTTGTGGCTGCGGACACTATCTTGTAGCCCCCAGGGTCTAGAGAGCCCAGAACTCCTCAGAGCCCCGTGCAAAGGTCTCACGGAAGACCTCAGGGCTGGTAACACAGAGCAGATAACCGATCCTGAGGACCTCTGCTGAACCTGCTCCGGGCATACCGAAGCCAGGCGACCCTGGAGGCCTTCTGTGGGAGCTCGGTTTCTACGACTCGTGCCTGGAAGAGCCCATATGACCACCTTCAAGGAAGACAGCTGCTCATCGTCAGCCTGCCACCTACCATCCCCCTCTGGTGGGCTCAGGAGGCACAGACTCAGGGATTCTCAGGGCACAACTACTTCTTATCCCAAACCCCCACCCCCAGGTTTTCTCTCCTATCAAATACAGGGCCAAGTCATGGCCAAGCACATGTTGGTATTTAGCCACGGCCCACTGGCCATTTGAGACAGCTGGAGATGGTGCCCAGGCATCTGGTCTACCCGAGGGCAAATCAACTCCCAGCATAGACCGTCCTCTAGGGACACACAGCCCTTTAGGACTCCTGAGGAGGCCCTCTCGGAGACTTGGAATAGACTGCTGTGGGTGTGCACACCTGACCAGAGAGATCTGCTCTGAAAATGCCAATGAGCTAAGTCACCTCCAGAACACTCTCTGATTTCAGCAGCTCTGGGAACCATGAGCCCTGAATCCTAGCTGAAACACTTCACTGGAGGCCCACCAGCTGTGATAATACAAACAAGACAGGTGGTGTGAACATGCTGTGTAGACGTTAGGTCAGTTTGGGGAACACTCTTACATGTACCTTTTAAGCGACCATCAGCAAAGTGTCTAAAGAGGAAAGGAACCGGACACTAAAAAGTGTCTAAAGAGGAAAGGAACCAGAATGATGGTCAAAAGGAGAACATGTATAAAATGACACAATTCTGGGTTCTTGACTTAACAAATGCACCGAGTTTCCTTCCTCTGGTAACTGGTGTTCCCAGCACAGTGGTCACCTTGGGAGGCCGTGGCTCATTCCCACTAGGTAGCCACTGTCCATAGTCCAAGCCACCAAATGCTCTCTGGCCCGAGGCAGCTTCCTTTAAATGATGTCAGTGAGGCCTCATCTTTGTCCTTTAAGAGTGAGTTTGAGTTTTGCAAACAGCCAACTTTGATTTGGGTGGCCACAGGGAGAAAGTACAACAAAGTAACAAGATAAAATAAAATAAATAAAAGTGATAAAATTCAGTCTTGGAGAGGATGTGGGTAAAAAGAACACAGCTTCTCATGCCCTGTGAACCGGTTCCATGTTTTTCAAGAGCCAACTGGCAAGGAAAACCTCACACCCTTTGACCCAGTAATCCCTCTATGGGTACACACCCTCAGGAAATAACCCAAGAGAACACAACAGGGTTGTGCACAGAGGTGGTATTTATAATAAACAAAAAGCTGAGAACGAGCCAGATGCCAAACAATGAGGCTGCTTAGCAGTCTTGAAGCAGAGGCCTTCCTGGCAGGAAGGCCAACACAACATTACTTCACCTTCCCAGGCTCAGTCCTCATGTCTGGAAAATGGGACACATCATGCCAACTCTGGAGGGTTTTTGTGACGATAAATGAGATCTCAAACGTGAAGGTGCCCAATGATTAATCACCCGGAGAGCATGAACCTTGATGTGATATGATGAGAATGACCCTGTACTCACGTGGTCTTCCTCCCCTAACCCCTTAAGTCCAATCTAATAAGGAGGAAAATGTCAGACAAATTCCAACAGAGGGGCGTCCTGCAACATAACTGGCCAGTACTCCTCAAAACTGGCAAGGTCATGGGGGTGGACAGGCGCCTGAGTGGCTCAGTAGGTTAAGCATCCGACTGTTGATTTCAGCTCAGGTCATGATTCCAGGGTCATGGGATCAAGCCCTGTGTTGGGCTCTGTGACGAGCATGGAGCCTGCTGAAGATTCTCTCTCCTGCTGCCCCCTCTCCCCTGCTCATGCTCTTACTCTCTCTCTAAAATTAAAAAAACAAGACAAAACTGCCAAGGTCATCAAAAACAGGAAAGTCAGAAACTGTCCCAGCCCAGAGGAGCCCAAGCAGAGACAACAACTATTTGTAACATGGTTTCCTGGGTGGGAGCCTGGAACAGTAAAAAAAAAAAAAAAAAAGGTTGGGCAAAACTAAGTAAACCTAAATAGAGTACAGACTTTATAAAGTCAATAGTAATGTATCAATATTGATTCGTTTATTGTGACAAATACGCCATGTTCACGTAAGACATTAATAATGGAGGAAACTGGGTGCGATAAGGGAACTCTCTGTACTATCTTTTCAAATATCCTATGCTCTAAAAAATGAAGTGTGTTTAAAGTTTTTAAAAATTTAAACGTGAAAAAGGGACTGTGCCCAGGATGCTGCCTGGCATATAGTGGGTCCCGGGACATTAATGAGGCTCGGCACTCCATCCCACCAAAGAGAAAATCAGCATTTGATACTGACTCTTGGAAACAAGCATAAAATAACACAAAGGTGAAAAGGCAGAATCCAGAGGTACTAATGTCTGCCTACAGCTTCGTTACAACCCACGTGTGTGCTTTGATTAAAGACCCAGAACCAGTCATGCCAAGTACAGAGGTCAGATTTCGTAAGTGCGTTTCCCCTAAAAACGTTGCTTCAGTCCACTGTCTTCATTGATTTGTTTTCCTGCTTTGGGGAATAACTGTGATCTTCTTATAAACGCATCTGGCACCCTAGGACCTGAGTCCAGGGACACACTAAGCATCGGCCACCCCTGGGACAAGCGCATGGTATCCCCGGGGCCACTCTGAGGGCCACCATAGCCGAGCACAGGGGTTCTGATGCGCACACTATCGGTCCCTTCCATCTTGGTCACTCTCCCCTTTCAGTCCCAGCCCCAATGTGGCCTGGGGTCCTGGCTGCTGCGGGCAGCAGACCAGACCCAGGGAAGGAGTCAGGCACAGAGGTTCAGCCTGGCTTTGGCAATGGGCACCCCGAGATTAAGACCTAGGCTCCTTGGAGACATACACGATTCCAGGGCGAGGGCAGGAAAGTACCAGGCACGTTGGGATCATCTTAAAGAAGTGCTCAAAACAGGAAAGGATGGGACAAA
This sequence comes from Acinonyx jubatus, assembly GCF_027475565.1. Lineage (NCBI taxonomy): Eukaryota > Metazoa > Chordata > Mammalia > Carnivora > Felidae > Acinonyx > Acinonyx jubatus. The sequence continues at coordinate 8,833,813 of NC_069381.1, read as the reverse complement.
AGGACACAGGAGCCAGCTTCAAGGGCCCCCACTGGCCTAATCTGAGGCAACTTGAACATCAAATTAAATAACGATGGCAACAGAATAAAATAGCAATCCAAGAGTCCAGGCAGCTATAAACACAAAGGAAAAAGAAGACAGTTTGTTGAGGAAGCGGTTATTCCCGGGGCCTCAAAGTACCCCCCCGAAAGTGCTTAGCACTTGCCAAGGAGAAAAGAGCAACTTGGTGCTGCAGCCTGGCAGGACGGATGCCACCAGGGGAACTGGGTGTCACTCCTAGGATCTTCCCATCACCAGAGACACATGACCGGACTCCAATCTCCAGTAGTGAGGACGCATCAGGCAAACCCAAGGTGAGGGACATCCACAAACCCAGGGCCGGGATCCCCAAAAGTGGCAAAGTCGTGAACATGGAGGAAAAGGCAGCAATGCACCCAGACTGAAGGAAACGCAAGAGACATGACAACCAGATGCAACACGAAATTCTGGATTCTTCTGCTATAAAGGATGTTGTTGGGATAAATGAAGAAAGTTGAAAGGGGTCTGAGAATTAGTTGGTGGTAAATGCATCGGTGTGAATTCTCTGATTTTGATGGTTTCACTACATTGTCTAAAACTCCGCCCATGTTTGTATGAGCACACGCTAAAGTATTTGGAGATGATAAGGCATTAAGTGGGCAACTTATCTAAAAAGGTTCAGAAAAAATTAAGTTCTTTGTACTGCATTTGTGACTTTTCTGTAAGTGTGTAATTGTTTCAAAACAACACAAAATGTTTTTCAACTTCGACCTGCCTGAAGTAGCAGATAATGACTTCAGTGTCATTAAAAGGAAGGATTAAAAGAATTTTAGTCAGTGTTTCTCAACCAGGCGTGATTCCCACCCCCAGGGGACAGTGAGCTACCTGAAGATGTGCCTGACTATCACAGCTGGGAGGCGCTACTGGTATCTGGTGGGTCTACAGACCGAGGAAACTGCAGAACCTTCTACAACACACAGGACAGCCCCTACAGCAAAGGACGACCTGGCCCCACACGTCAATAGTGAGAGGCCCTTTGTACAAAAATCTCACCACCAACAGCAACAACAATATCCTGGTCATACTGCCTATTAACCAAGTGGCCTTAAACAGGTTCCTCCACCTTTCTGTGCCTCTGATTCCTGGTCTGTGAAATGGGAATAAAAATAGCAGATGCCTCACAGACCCCCTGTACACGTATGTGTTTTGCAAATGCCTGTCACCAAGGACATGTGCCATAAAGTCACATCAATTCAAGTGAAGGCTGGTAAAGCGCTGGGGCTCCAGGATAGGGAGGGCTGGGTCACGCATTCCCATCCTGCTAGCCTTCCGTCCCCTGAAACAACTGACACTGGTCTGAAGGCTTGGGAGAGCTACCACCGTTTGGGTATCCAGCACAGAGCCACTTGGAGGATGATCTAAATACACGAATGAGCAAGCACAGGAATGAAAGCCGCTTCCCCCCATTAGCACCCATGGCTCGGGAGGGAATGGGGCATCCACCCCGCTAGTCCGTTCTCATCCTGGGCCCTGGGTGCTTATCTTGGCCTCGCCTTCCTTCCATCTCAGGCCTGGGAACCCAGGCCCCCCCCCCCCCCCGCCCCCTGCCCAGGGACCCACCGGAAGCCAGAGGGCCGAAAACAGCCCCAAACAGGATGGCCACCACTGAGTCTCAGAGCTTGGTTCCTTGTAGGTCTGGCTTCTTAAGAGGTGATTTTTTTCTTTCTCTCTCTCTCTCTGTGGCAAAACTGCCATCAAGAAGGTTTGAAGAAAAAAATAAACTGACGGCAATGGAAATTTCAATACTAGAAAAATGTCAAGAAAGCAAACACAGGTTTCAATGAGACATTAGGGCTGACAGCTCATGGAAAAAGGCTTGAAACTATCAAAACACGAAAACCCCCCTTGCTAAGGGAGCACATGCACCTGCTGTGAAACTCATCAAATTCAAAACAGGCTTCAGTGGACACGTTTTGTGCTCAAGTCAAAAGGTGGGCCACAGTGAGGGTCTCCAAGGGCCCTGGGGAGATGGGGGCCCGGGGGACAAAGGAGCTGTGACCTGGCCTGAGGCTGACCACTGGGCTCATGAGTGGACCCTGGGGGTGGACACAGCTTGGGGGGAGGAAGGTGGAGGTGACAGGTCTGTACTCCACAGACAAAGTCCACAATCTCAAGGACCACGCCTGAGCCTTGAAGGTTGTGTGGCCCCAGGCACTTATCCACCTTTTCTGAGCCTGGCTGCCTCCTTGTGGAATGGCGATCATCACCCACCTCCCTTGGGGTTTCTGGGTCAGTGAGACCCTCTATGGGAGCCTGCCTCGAAAGCAGAAAGGGAAGCTCAGACAATTCCCATTCACTCCTTCCCCGATGGTCAGGGCCCAGCACACAGTAGGTGCTCAATCAGTGTTTATGGAGTGCTGATGAAGACCTTGTCCTGCCTGGAAAGGGCTGCACAGGGGAGAAAAGGCACTTGGGGCAGAGATGGCTGGGACCCCTCCCCCACAACACACACACCAGGTGAGAGCTGGAAATAGGTCAGGGGTTCCAAAAGGCGGCCTGCAAAAGTTGACCCGGAAGCCGGGCAGGGATCAGAGAGTAAGGGCCAGGGAGGGCTTCAGAACAACCTAGAATTCAGAAAGCCCTGAGATTCCTGGTGAGGAAAAAGGCCCCCAACACTGACCGGTCTGTCAGTCAGCAGTCCCCCCGCTGCACGGCCCCACCCACCACGCACTCCGCACAGCACCAACAGGCCCACCTCGACGGATCCACACGCCCGCCCTCCGAAGTCCCACTGTTCCTTTTACAGGTGAGGAAACGGAGACACAGGAATTAAGAAACTCACCAGAGGCCATGTAGCTGGTAAGTGGTAGACCCAGGATCCCAGCCCTATCAGCCTGCCCTACAGACCACTATGCCCCTCGCTGCCAGCAGGAGAGGGGAGAAAGGAAGGCGTAGGGAGGCTCAGAAGGAGGGGAAGGCGTTCAGGAACGCCTCTCCGGGAGGCACCGTGGAGGAAAGAACGAAAGACGAGGTGGATCTTAAACCTTCCTGCCAGCCCTCTGGGAGGACTGTGAGGCACAGGCCGTGCAGTTCCCACCCGCATCACATTCCTGTTACAGATGAGGCTGCGGACAGAGGGAGCCCCAAACCCAGGGCCCAGAGCTGCTGTGTCCGTGTGGCCCGAGCAGCCCCTCTGGACACGTGGATGCTTACCCACAGGCTCCAGCGTGGGCCGGAAGGTCTGGGCAGGGTAGCACAGGTGGAGCTCTGAAAGGACAGCAGAGTTGGCTGGAGGTGCCAGCCTCAGGGAGCCTCAGGGGGCGGGGCAGGGCAGGGCCCCAGCCAGACTAGTGCAGGGCGCCTGGCCCTTTGCAAGGCCCCCAGGAGACATCTACTCACTCTGCCGAATCCACTTCCTGCAGGCCCTCCAGTGGCACAGGAGGAAGGAGATGGAGACCAAGACCACCACCAGGATCATGACCATCCAGAAGAGCACAGGTCCTGGAACACAGAGGCGGCCCTGCACTCTCCGCTCTGATGCGGGGGGGGGGGGGGGGGGGGGGGCCGAGGTCTCCACCATCGCAGTGTGCCAGGGACCCTACTGCAACCACATGGGACGGCCCTCACGAGCCCAGACTATGTTCTCCTTCTCCTGGGACACATGCCATGGAGGCTGGCAGGACCAGGTCCTTCCCTGAGAGGGGACTGAAACCCAGACCCTATATCTCCCTGGCACCAGGCCCTTATCGACCTGCCTTCCCTCACCTGGCTCTAGGGAGCCCATCGGGAGAGTTGAATAGTTGACAGAAGAGCAAACCATTTTTAGACAGTGAGAAATTGAGGAGTCACAGAGCCAGAGTGAAGGAACTGAGGTCCAAAAGGTTATGGTCTAGGGGCGCCTGGGTGGCTTAGTCAGTTGAGCATCTGACTTTGGCTTAGGTCATGGTCTCATGGTTCGTGGGAGTGAGCCCCGCATCAGGCTCTCTGCTGTCAGCACAGAGCCTGCTTCGGATCTTCTGCCCAACTCTCTCTGCCTCTCCCCTGCTTGTAGGCTCACACTCCCTTTCTCTCCCTCTCTCTCTCAAAAATAAACATTTAAAAACAACAACAACAACAACAAAGAAGTCACAGTCTCAGTGGCCGTGGAGGAGGGCACGTGCCATGTGCATCCCCCGACAGCCTGTGGCACTTCCGGTGTGGCCAGAGTCAGGGCGGGGGCGGGCAGAGTAGCGAGGCGGGTGACATGGGGAGTCTGGGAGGACTCCCAGCTACCCTCCAGATGGGAAGCTCCATGAGAACATAAACATGCTCAGGAAGCGTTCCCTGAATATCACGTAGGCACCGCTACCATCTCCATTTTTACAAACGAGGGAAACTGAGGCTTGGGAAGATTAAGTAACTCACTTAAATGGCAAAGGGTAACAGCAGAATCATGGCTTGGGCCAGGCCAGGGTGGCTCCAGCACCTACACGCTTAACCGCTAGCTAAGTATACACTTTTTTACAACCTAGTACTTAAATTGCTCCTTTTATCCTTTGTCCCTTATGAAGATCGCATACCTAGTTACTGATTTTTAAGTCCAGTTTCAGATGTTAAAAAGTAGCATGCGCCATATGTGTGCTTTTCAAACTTTAATGTGCATAGGGATCTCCGGGGGCCATGTTCAAATGCAGAGTCTGGTTCAGTGGGGCTGGGGTGGAGCCCACAATTTGCTCTTCTAACAAGCTGCTGAGACTGCAAGTCCAGGATGGGCGCTTTGAGGACGGCTGGCTGGAGAACTGCCGCCCCCTAGTGTTCGGCACGAGAACTGCAAGCCCTAAAACGAAGCGCACTTGGAATGTCTGTCTAGAAGGAGCCCTGTCCGTACTGGACTAGCTGCATGTATTCCAATGCTTGCTGCCCTGCGTGCTACATGGCGTTACAATTTTACAGGTGAGAAAACCGAGGTTCAAAGGAATTAAGCAACTAGTCAAGGTCCTATATCCATTCACCAAATACGTTTAATCGTCTCTCGTGTTTCTTCTTCTTTTTAAAAAAGTTTTATTTAAGTGAACTAACTCTGCATCCAACGTGGGGCTCCAACTCATGACCCTGAGATCAAGAGTTGTATGCTCTACCAACTGAGCTAACCAGGTACAAACATTTTCTGAGTAGCAATTACAGGCCATGGGGATGAAGCCGTGAACAAAGTCCCTGCTCACAAGAACTGAGGAACAATCGCTAGCTAGTGACCGAGCCGCAGGCCCAGCTCAAGAAGCCAGAAATCTGGGGTCAACCTTGGGCTCCCCCACCCAATGGATGCTGCTGCCCAGGAAGAAACCTCCCTCCTCCTGGCCTCCTGGGAGGCAGACCCTCCTTTCTGGGGGGTAATCATTACCTGAAACCAGAATGGGCTTTCCCGTGGAGGAGAAAGAGATAGGGGAGCTCGTTGATGTGAAGGTGTCTCCCCAGGTGTGGGTGTTGCCCCCTCCATGCTCCTTACTGCCTTGGGGGTCTGCTGCAGAGACCGGAGAGGCCGTGGCGCTGCCAGGAGAGAAGCCAGAGGTAAGACTGATGATTGAGATGGAAAGAGGGAAGTGTGTACACAGGAGCCATTTCCAGCCACCCCAGCACAGAAATGGGCACACATCCTCCAAGATGACTTGTGAGCTCGGCACAGAGATCCAGCCCAGGCCCCACCTCCAACCCCAGCCCAGCTTCCCCCAAAATGGACCAGGGAGTCACCTGGTGGGCGCCTTGCTGTCCTCTGGGTTGGTGCTGCACTCGGGGTGGGCTTCTAGGGGAGGCGGCGGCTCATGGGTGGCATCCCTCTCAGCTGTACCTGCAGGGAGTGGTCGTAGAATCAGTGTCAAGGAGCCTTACCCAGCAGGACTGGTAACTTCCAGGGAAGCGACACGGTGAGGCCGGAACGACACTGCAGCCAGGCAGACCCAGGTTAGTGTTCTGGCCCTGTCTCCTTCCTTCTCTCCCTCCTTCCTTCCCTCCATGCAACAACTCTTTACTGAGCACCTACTGTGTACCAGGGACCGTGTTGCAGCCTGGGACATAGCAGTGCACAAAACCGATCCCTACTGTCAGGGGCTTGCAGGCTGGTGGGGCTCACAGACATGATGCAGGTGTCACACGAAGGCACATGGGCTCCCTTTAATGGGAGACTCAACCTCATCTGACCAGGAAGGCTTCCCTCGGGAGGCTGTTGCTGGGATGTGTGTATGGGTAGGGCCATCTAAGCAGAGGAAATTGAAAGTGGGGAGGCTCATAGGTGGGGGAAGGAAGAGAGCGAGCGCATAGGGGAGGCTGGTGTGCAGCCGCATTAAAACGTGTACATGACTGTCTGTTGTACATGATCATTCATAGCTGTGTTCTTCATCACAGCCAGAAGAGTAGACACAACCCAAATGCCCATCAACTGGTAAACGGGTAAATAAAATGTGTATCAGTACCACAATATTGTGTGGACATAAGAGGAACAAAAGCACTAATACATGTGACAGCCTGAATGAACCCCAAAAGTATTAGTCTGAGTGAAAGAACCCCGTTAGAGAACACATATTCTGGAAATGTCTAGATAGGGCTTATCTAGAGGGACAGAGAGTAGATCAGTGCTTGTCCAAGCTGGGGAGGGACATGGGGATTGACCACTAAAGGTGTGAGGTCTCTTAGATCGTGGTGATGGTTTTGCAACTTTGTAAATTTCTTTACGATCATTGAATTATACGCACCTAAAACCAGCAGATCTTGTGGTATGTAAAGTATACTGCAATAAAGCTGTTCTTAAAAAGTGGGGCTTTTTCAGGGCGCCTGGGGTTCAGTCGGTTAAGCATCTGACTCTTGATTTCAGCTCAGGTCATAATCTCACAGTTTGTGAGTTGGAGCCCCTGGTTGGGCTATGTGCTGACAGCACGGAGCCTGCCTGGGATTCTCATTCTCTCTCTCTCTCTCTCTCTGCCCCTCCCCCACTCTCTAGCTTTCTCTCTCTCAATAAATCAATAAATTTTTAAAAAATTGTCTTTCTCCCCAAAGCAACGATTTAATTAGCGATATAGGATGGGATCCGTGTGGTAGGTTGAATCAAGGGTCCACTCCTCGGGTGGAGGAGGGGTCTGTGTTTCTGCCTCACCAACGCCATGCGACTCTGACGGTCAGGGGAGCAGGACGGAAGTAAGAGAGTGCCTGTTTCCAGCCTGGGCATTTCTGCACTTCCACCGCTGCCATAAGGAGATGGTGCTCTGGGCAGGGAGGGGCCCCCGCTGGTCCCAGAAGTATGAGAAACGCTGGAAGCAAACCCACACCAAACCAGTAAGCCCAGGCAAGTCAGCAGAGTGCCCAGCTGACCCACGGAGGAGCAGGAGCTGAACACTGAAACGTCAACGTTGTTTGTCAGCCGCTATTCCTGCAGCTAGAGCTGGCTGAGACGGTCTGGTTCGTGTCTCAAAAGATCAAAGTGAAAAGGCTGCTCCTTATCTCCAGCCAACTGCGGTCACATAGGAAGGTGGCCTGGTGGCTCTAGGTCTTCTGACTTTATTTAAAAGAGAAACCTGGGGGCGCCTGGGGGGGCTCAGTCGGTTAAGCATCTGACTCTTGATTTCAGTTCAGATCACGATCTCACAGTTTGTGAGTCTGAGCCCCATGTCAGGCTCTGCACTGACAGTGAGGAGCCTGCTTGAGATTCTCTCCCTCTCTCTCTGTCCCTCCCCTGCTTACCTTCGCTCACTCTTTTATATAAATAACGGATAAATACATATAAATGAATAAATTTAAATACTATCCCCTGATATTTAAATGTAGCCTCAATTTTTAAAGTCTTTCTTTTGAAATCAACTTCATTAAGGCATAATTTATATAGAAGAAAATGACCTCTAAGTGTACAGTTTGATGAGTTTTGAAGAATGTATACATCCATGTAACTCTAACTCCATTTAAGATCTACAACATTCCCATCATTCCAGAAAGTTCCCTAGTGCCTTTCTGCCATAAATCCTCCCCTCACATTCAGGAAACCACTGGTCTGCTTTATGTCACTGTAGATTGGTTTGCCTGTTCTAGAATTGCACAGGATGGAATCAGGCAGTATGTACTTTCTGGTGTCTGGCTTCTTTCACTCAGCATAATATTTCTGAGATTCATTAATGTTGCACAGAGCAACATGTTCCATGGAACAATGTTCCATTGTAGAGATGTACCACCATTTACCTACTCATTCACCAGCTGATGGACATTTGGGTTGTTTCCAGTTTGAAGCTATTATAAATAAGGTAGCTCTGAATGTTCTCACACAAGTCTTTGTGAGGACATAGAATTTCATTCCTGTTGAGTACCTTGGAGGGAGAAGGTTGTGTCACTTTGCTGACCAGACAGAACGTCTTTAAGGACCATTCAGAGATGATCTCCTCTGATCTGACCCAGCCACCTCTTTTTTTACAGATGGAGAGAATCATAGAGCCAGAGCTAGAGCCAGAAGGCAGGGCTCCTTAGTCCCAGCCCAGAGCACACCTCCTGCCTTGGGAATGAGCACTTTCTTACAAGTTTATAATTAACTGCTTTTGTAGGGCTAAAAAAACTGGCCCACATTTGAAGCTGATCACTATCCCTCTTTACCCCCATGTTCCCGGTGACAGCACCCCTCCTCTGATGGGGTACAAAGCAAATCCCCCACCCACATTCATTTCCCTTCTAAAAAGCTCTTGTGCTGCCTCTCAGATTTTTCCTGAAATACCTTGAAGAGAAAGTGAAGCAAGGATTAATTTCCTTTTTGGATTAGTAGGGTCCTGAGGAACTCTCCTCTTTTGGCAGTCTCCAAATAGATGCTATGTCTTTCCACATGGCCACCAGACTATTACCTGAATTAGCTGAAGCCTGGAGGCTTTAGCCTATGAGGAACATGATGCAATTTGTTATTATAATTTCTATTTATTTGTAAATCAGTATTTGAATTACATTTAAGATGTCATTGGTTTCAACAAGAGTTGACTTTGAGAGGATTGGAGAAGTTCTTGTGTTCAAATATACCACTTATGGATACACGCAGGTAGCACCATGAGCAGAGAGCCCTCTGGCGTCTCTCTAAGGCAGCCTCAGTCTGAGCTCCCACTGGAATACCTGCTGGAATCCAGCAATAGAACTTCTCTAAGTGGAGAAGATGGACCCAGTGGTCTTTGGATGCTTCTCAACCTCTCTATGTGCACCATACCTTCCTCCTTCCTCCCTGGGTTAGTGACCCTCCCCTTTTCTTCCTTCTTTCAATCTGGAGGTAAACAGAAGGTATTGTTTAGCCACTACTTAGTCTGTCTGTGTTCTCTGGTAAGGGCCCACTGAAAGAGAAAAAAAAAAAAAAAAGAACCTACCTACTCTTTGTCCCAATTTAGAACTAAAAAGGATATTATTTACCAGATTGAAATATTTCTCTTTAAATCCAAACACCTGATCCTTGGGCCATTTGAAGGAGAATGGTCATAGCATCAAGATAAAATGGATTATCTTTTTGTATATCCAACAAGTGCTTAAAGTCAGATGAAATTTTCATCTTCATATTCGGAGTGTAAATTTCTTGTCAGCTTTCTATTTTCCCTGGAGTTTTCAATTGCCTTTCTTTTTCTTGTTGATAAAAGAATAATGTGCCTTCACCATATGAAGTTTTTCAAAGGTACTACTCATAAAGTTCACTGCAATTCTTTCTTTCATTCCTGCAGACAAGACAATTCACTGGAGCCCTCTTTCATTTTACCCCTCTTATCTGGTTCAATTGGTCTGCAACACAGCTATCATTCTGGGACTTCCCTTTCTTGCTCCCCTGGGACAGAGTCACTGTTTTCTAGATTCATGGATTTTTGTTTCTTGTCCCTCATTTAGCTGGATTACGTTTTCAAGTAACTTTCTAAAAGAGGACACGAGGGAAAATCTTTCTACCCTTTTATGTCTGAAATGTTTTTGTTCTGCTCTCCAACTTAATTGTATCTTAACTGAAAATTCTAGGTTCAGAACTAAGAAGGAGCTGATGTGGTCTGGTGGAGAGTACTCGGGGCTAAAACTCAGGATCCTTGTGTTCCAGCTCTAGCTCTGGCCCTATGATTCTCTCCATCTGTAAAACTAGGTTGTGAGATCAGATCACAGGTGGTGGCAGGTTCTGAATTGACCCTTAAAGACATTCTGTGTGGCCAGCACAGTGACCCAGTCATCCCTCTCCTGGGTATTTACTCATGAGAGACAAAAATATATATTCACACAGAGTTGTACAAGAATGTTTGTAACTGCTGTATTCATAATAGCTCCAAACTGGAGGGTTGCCTGGGTGGCTCAGTTGGTTAAGCATCTGACTCTTGATCTTGGTTCAGGTCATGATCTCATGTTTTGTGGGTTCTAGCCCCACGTCAGGCTCTGTGCCTACAGCCTGCTTGGGATTTTCTCTCTGCACCCCTCCCTCCTTCTCTCTCTCTCTCTCTCTCAAAAATAAATAAATAAAATTTAAAAAATAGCTCCAAACTGGAAATAATCCAAATGTCTGTCAACTAGTGAATGAATAAATAAATACGTCTATTATGTCTAGGTGTGGGTAATCTTCATTCATCCTGCTTTGCTCTTGGTAAGTCCTTTCAGTCTGAAATCTTGTATTTTTCAGGTCAAGTATGCAAGGAAAGTTGGGGCACCGCTGTGGGTACAAGGCCCGGAGCACACAGTGACCAAGTCAAGAGGGCCATGAGAAATGGGAATGCAGAAGTCCTAAGACTTGGGGTTGGGAGTGCACCGAGGGAATTATGGCACTTCTGCTGACATGAGGCCTGGGATGTACCAGTGTCCCCACTGGAAGGGCCATGCCAAGGTGGTCACCAGACCTAGGCTGGGGCTATGAGGTTGCAAGGGACCCTCGACTCTGGGAGCATGACTGGGACCAGATGACCCCACCCATGCGCCCTGCTGAGAGAGTGCAGCAAGAGCAAGAAAAAGTAAATGCAGCCAAGAAAAGCCTCCTTCTTCCTGCAGTGGCTCCCCAGCACCCTCTACGGGCAAAGCTTAACATCACGTTCACGAGGAGAAATGCGGAAAGAGTCCAGCTCTTTACTGCACAGCAGGAGCTGAGGGTGCAATGAGAGTTGAGAGGCCACCATTGGTAACAGGCACACTTTCTAAAAGCCTTTTTTTTTGGTCCTCTATTTTCTTACTATTTCTTTTTTATTGCGTTCTGTTCTCGCTTTATGGATGTAGCAACTTGAATTTTTCTGTGGACACTAGTTTACTTATTTATTTATATTAAGTTTATTTCTTTTGAGAGAGTGAGTGGGGGAGGGGCAGAGAGAGAGAGAGAGAGAGAGAGAGAGAGAGGCGGGGGGAAAGAGAGAATCCCAAGCAGGCTCCATACTGTCAGCACAGAGCCCGACGCAGGGCTCTATCCCATGAACCTCTGGATCATGACCTGAGCAGAGATCAAGAGACACTCAACGGACTGAGCCACCCAGGCACCCCCTGTGGACACTAATTTAAATTTTTAAACTTCTATTGCTATTCCTGAAGCAATTCCTATTGTTCCATCCATAGTAAATGTTTCTGTCAACGTATCTTGCTATTCTCTTTCATGCTGCTGGTTTTCCTTACCAGTCTGGATATCTTTACTGCTCACTCATATTTACTTAAAAAGAACTACACTGAGGGGCTCCTGGGTGGCTCAGTTGGTTGAGCTTCTAACTTCAGCTCAGGTCATGACCTCGCAGTTCTTGAGTTTGAGCCCCATGTCGGGCTCTGTGCTGACAGCTCAGGGCCTGGGGCCTGCTTTGGAGCCTGTATCTCCCTCTCTCTGCCCCTCCCCCACTTGTGCTCTGTCTCTCACCCTCTGTCTCTGAAAAATAAATTTAAAAAATAATAATAAATAATAATAATAATAAAAAGAACGATGCTGAATATTCCAGCATGTCCTTTTCAAAGTGGGTCTCTTCCCTGAGTAGGAGATCCACCCAGGAACTCTGGGCCCATGGGGGGAGTGCAGGCTGGCAGTTTTCACTCCAGGTGACTGGGCAGGGGTAGCCTATCGACAGGGCGTACTCCCAAATGCACAACCAAAGAGGGCTTTACAGCAGGGTGGCAGTACCCCCACGTTTCCCTAGATATTCCTTCAGTATCTTTGGCCAAAAAGTTGACAATTTTCACCAGAGGATGAAAACTCAGGTACCGTCTGTTCAGACTGGTCAGTGTCCGTGGTAGGCCTCTGTTACAGGCTTTAATTTTTATTTTCAAGCTGAAGTTGCAACCCTCTGTACCTTTCAGTTCTCCATCTCGCTCCCTCCCATCCTTCCTTTTACTTGCCTGCTCTGAGCGCAGAGCTTCTGTGGGGTCTTCAAAGCAAGTTACCTCTCACATTTCCTGCAACACTGAACCCTGGGGGGAGCTTTCCTCCCCCTGGTTTCATCCATCACCACCCTTCCCTCTGTTTTCTACCTTCTAGAGATTTGCTGAAATCTCATCTACTGATTAACCGAGTTTTGGGTTTTTTCCCCCACCATCAAGAATTTATAATTTTCTGCACTCTGGCAAATGTCTACCATCTTTTCTTTTTCCTTTTCTCTTTTTTCTTTCTTCTTCTTCTTTTTTTTTTTAAGTAAGCTCTACACTGAACATGGGGCTTGAACTCACAACCCCGAGATCATGAGCACCATGCTCTACTGAATGAGACAGCCAGGCGCCCCAAATGTCTACCATCTGAGTTGGAACCATCTTCAAAAATTTCATTTATCTGTCTTGAGTCATGAAACAGCCTTTTAAAAACAAGTCAAAATTTTACAAACCCAACACCTTCAGAAGGAAGAATTTTAAAAAATATTATCAGAATCTCTTACCAAAATGCCAAATCTAGACTTTTTCTTAAGTTTATTTATGTTTTGAAGTGCCTGGGCGGCTCAGTCGGTCAAGCATCCGACTCCTGGTTTCTGCTCAGGTTATGATCTCACAGTTCACGAGATTAAATCGAGCCTTGTGTTGGGCTCTGAGCTGACAGTACAGAGCCTGCTTGGGATTCTCTCTCTCCCTCTCTCCCTCTCTTCCATCCCCCCCCACAAATACATAAACATTTTTAAAAGTTGATTTATTTATCTTTTAGTAATCTCTACACCCAACTCAGGGCCTGAACTCACAACCCCGAGATCAAGAGTCACATGCTCTTCCAACTCAGCCAGCCAGGCGCCCCCAAATCCAGATTTTACTCCACTTACTGGATCTAGCTATTAAAAACCAAAGCCCAAACCTGACCTAGTTAACAGCTAGGGTTGAAGGTCATTTGCCCAGCTGGGGGTAGGGAAAAGTACAGCTATAGGGGCACAGACCTCAACCCCTTGGCTGGGGGTACAGACTGCTTACCCTGGGGTTTGGTGGCCATGCCTGGTGGGCAGACGGGGCGGGTGACACAGTGGGCACAGGAGTTGGTGACTGGTGTGACACAGAACATGCCAGGTTGACATTCGCAGACACGAGAGGAGTTCCACGTACAGGGTGTCTTCTCCACCAGGTCATCTAAGGGACACAGAAGGGTCACGGGGAAGGATCTGGGATGGCAAGGGCAGGGGCTCCAGAGAACCCAGGAGGGCAGAGAATTCCTTTGTCCAGAAGCAAATGCTCATATGACTCTTCCGTTGAGCGGATCTCTTGGCATGCTCAAAATAGTTATGCTAAGTGAAAGAAGGCAGGAAAAAAGAGTACATACTATGTGATTATGTTTATGGAAAATGCTAGAAAATGCAAACTCTTCCACAGTAACAGAAAGCAGAATGGTGACCTGGGAATGGACGCAGGGTGAACAGTGGTGGGAGGGATGATAAGAAGCACAAGAAAACTTTCTGGGGGGATGGAGAGTTCATCTACCTCGACTGTAGTGATGGTTTCACCACTACGTGCGTATGTCAAAACGTATCAAATGGCTCACTTTAGACATCGCATTGCATTGCCTGTCAATCCTACCTCAATAGAGCTGTTAAAAGAAAATAATCTAGAGGACAGGGTGAGTGGGCGTGCACATAGGTGGACCCACACTGGCCACGCCTTGATCATTCTTTAAAACTGGGGAATATTCCATAACCGTTCCTGACTCTTTCTGCTTCTCAACAGGTCTGACGTTTTCAATGACAGAAAGGGGTTTTCCCCCAAAATTAAAATATTAGAGGTTTTGTGAACAGAAAACATATAATAATGCATTTACATATGTTCAGAAATAGTTTGTGTGCTGTATGTGGGTGAAAATAGAATTATGGCGTTATTAGATTAGACAAATATGACTTGGTCATTAAGGGCTTTTCTCAGTCAGCAGGATACTGAAAAGACCTCTAATGATAAAGGACCTCACACTTTCTTCCTGAAACCTCCAGAGAGAGTGGGAAGCAGAGAGGCTCTGGAGAATTTGTGTGGAGGGCAAGAGTGAGCTCAGCAGTGAGAGAGGTGAGACAGGAAAGTAAGAGCTATTCTCATGATTATAGCTATTGATACCTTTGAGTGCCTGTGAGGCAGCATTAATACAATCGAGGTGAGGGGGTAGTACTCTTAGCACTCTGCTCAGATTAACCTGGTTTAACCTATTTAATTCCTGCAACAGCTCTCTGGGAGAGTACTATTATTATACCCATTTTACAGATGAGGAAACTGAGGCACAAGAAATTAAGAAACGTGCTTGTGTTTAAGAGTGGAAAGGGGTGAAGCCAAGATTTGAACCCAGCCACTTGAGCTCCAGAGTCTGTGCTCTTAGCCCCTGTATTGCACCCACTGCTTTGCAGGGCTTCATCCTTAGAGCTAAAGGAATTCTCAGACCCACAGCCACCTCCTGCTTCTCTATCTGACATAGTGGCTATGACAGGTTACATTTGTCCAAAATGGCCAGAGCAATATTTTGGCCCCATCTGCTCGTCTACGCCTCTGCCACTTAGCCATCAAGAAGCCTGATTTCTTTTCCTTCCAATGACTCAGTGCGATTTGCGACTGCCTCAACAGGTAGAAACCGGCAGAAGTTACGACGTGTGATTTCTGAGGTAACGTCAACAAAAGGGATATGGCTTGTGCCCACCCCTCCCCCTTCCTTGGAGTCCAGCCACCAGGCCTTGAGGAAGCCCAAAGTCAGCCATATACAGGCCAACACAGAGAGCATCGAGGCCCCAGCCTGCGGTTGACATCAAACCCGGACCCATGAATGAAAATGCTTCCAGATGATTCCAACCTCCAGCCTTCACACTTTCCAATGGAAACCCCAGACCTCGTGTAGCGGAGGCCAGCTGTCCCCATAGTGCCCTGTCTGAATTCTGACCCACAGAATTTACAAGTACAAAGAATGGTTTGTTTATTACCACAAGCTTTGACAAAACTTGCTATGTGGCCTCATAACTGGAACAGTGGCCCCTGGTGACCACAAACAGTGTTCTTTCCTCTTCAGGCCTCCCTGGACTTCAGGCTGCATTGTTGTGTGAAAGAAACTCTGGACAAGGAGACATAATCACACATTCCTCGGGTCCTGGGCAGCTTCCCCTGCCCTCTGTGGCCCTCACAGACGTCATGGGGCAGCTGGTATTGCCATAAGTGAGCTGTCTACACAGCAGGCACCCAGCAAGTGCCGGTCCAGGGCATGCGCTAAGGGACAGCGCAGGGAATGACCACAACTGAGAACCTCAAAGTTCAAACTCTAGCTCTGGCTCTCACAAGGATGTGTGGCCTTTGTAACGCCTCAGTTCCCAAAGCCTCAGTTTTCTCTTCTGTAAGACAGGGATATTTGTAATCCATGCACCATAAGGTAGCTACCAAAAATAATGAGACAAGTTTAGAACAGGGTAGGTTATGACAAATGCTTCCTTGCAGGAGTGAGCAAATGGAAGCTCTCTAAAAAGGGATCACTGCCATTAAAACCCTATAATCACAACTGGACTCAGAAAATCTAACCGCTCAAAAACGCTAGAATGGACAGCTAGGCTCCTGAGGACTCACCAGTCCCAGAAAAACTCAAGGTTTTCCATCCCAGATTCTCGGCCAAGACCCCCTGCACCCAGAGGGAGCCCCAGGAGGGGAGAACATGGCCCTTACCTCGAGCACAGCTCACACAGGCCATGCAGTGGCCGTCCCTGTCCAGGTAGTAGTCGGGCTCACACTGCTTCCTACAGTCAGGTGACCCCTGGGGACACGGCGGCTGCGGGGTCAGCCCTGGGGAAAGAAGCAGACAAGCTCCAGGCCAGGCCGCCAGGGCAGAGGCCCCATTCACCACCACCTCTTCACCCAGTCGCCACCACCAGCTCCAAGGCTGGCGCCCAGACTCCTCACGTGTCAGATCAACCTGCAGAGGGAGTCCTGAAGCCCAGAGAGGGAAGGAATGTGTCTACAGCCACACAGGAAAAGAGCACTGACTCCCTCTGAAATGCCCCTCTGCTTCCAGGCCCTACCCTCTGAGATCCGTCATTGCCACTACGCCAGGGCCCTCTCCCCAGCCCCACCATGTCACCACCCTCCTCAAAACCCTGGGGCCACTTCCCTCTGAGATCAGCCACGAGGCAAGGATGCCGACTACCACAGCTTCCGCTCAGTGTGGCCCTGGGGTCCCAGGCGAGGCAGTAAGGCAAGGAAAGGAGAGAAAAGAAGTGAGGCCAGGAGAGGCAGACACCAGGCTGTCAGGGACAGATGACATCATTAGGTGCACAGATTACACAAAAGAATCCGCAGATACGTTATTAGGACTCACAGTGAGTTTAGCAAGGTAACTGGATATAATGTTATTACATCAAACTCAGCTGAGTGTCTATACATTTGGGTTGAACCCTATGAGACTGCTATTGTGACAGGTTAGGCTGTCACATACTGACTACTCACACGGTTCAAAACAATACTAAAAATGAAGACTTACAACCCGCAATACTGAAAAATACAATACCACTGTCATCATCATCAGAAACATCAAATACCTAGAAATCTAACACAAAGATGTAAATCGTTCTACATGGTAACTAATAAAACATCATTGGGAGAGAGAAGTTCAGCTGACCTAAGTAAAATTAAATACATAAAAATAAAGACGGCCGATCTTGATTTTCAGTACGAATACAGACCATGAAAGCGGGGCCTCATATAAATATAAATATAAATATAAATATAAATATAAATATAAATATAAATATAAATATAAATATAAATATAATATAAATATAAATATAAATATAAATATAAATATATAAATAAAGACAGACGGCCTGAATAAACATACGGCTTTCCCGTGTACTTGATGCTATAAAAATACAGATTCTCTCTAACCTGATCCACAGATTCAGTGCAATCCCGATCAAAATCCCAACGGGACGTTTTGTGGAATGTGAAAGGCTGGTTCTAAAGTCGATGCAGAGATGCAAATTACCAAGAAGAGCCAGGGCAGGGCTGGAGAACAGAGATGGGGAAGTTGTTCCACCATATACCGAAAGTCTCCTGGAGTCGAGACCGCATGGCATCCACACAGACCAGACAAAACGACAACGAACGGAAAGGAATATGAAGTCCGGATCACAGCCAGGCACCTATGGACCTTAGATTTACCCCAAAGATGGCAGGCAAATCAGCAGGGAAAGGACAATTTGTTCGATAAAAGGCGTTGGTTCAACGCATATCCATGTGGCCTCTTGCAACATGACCGCTGCCTCCGCCACAAACAACAGGTAGGCAGACAGCGGATCTAAACGTGAAAGGCAAAACAGTAATGATCCTATCCTAGAGAGTAATGCAGGATGTCTTTGAGACTTCAGTGGAGACTTCAGTGAACACAAGGCAGGACATAAAGAGAAAAGATGGATCCACGTGAGGACTTTAAAATTAGGGACACCTCTTTAGCGGGGCACCTGGGTGGCTCTGTTGCTTGAGCAGAGACTATTGGTTTTGGCTCAGGTCCTGATCTCATGGTTCTTGAGATGGAGCCCCACATCGGGATCTATACTGACAGCATAGAGCCTGCTTGGGATTGTCTGTCTCCCACTCTCTGTGCCCCTCCCCCGTGCTCTCTCTCAAAATAAATTAATGCACTTAAAAAAATTTTTCAATTAAAACTGAACAAACCCTAGAGACATGAAAACAAAGACTTGTTTATCACTGTTAACTGTAGCCAAAAGTGGAAACAACCCAAACCCAAACACTACTGGATATACACGGTGTATACACCCATACAACAGAAGGCTGGTCAGCGATAAACAGGACGGAACTGAGGACCCCAATCCGTCACCACAGGAACCAGGAGGGCGTCATATCCACACCTGCTCCTTTGCCAGGGCCTCGGTGTCTGGCACACAGCAGGCACTAAGCTGTCAAATGAATGACTTCTTCCTTTATCCCCTCTGGCCCTCGAAGCCTGCAGCCCCAAGGGACCTAGAGACCCTCTTCTCCCTGGACCAGGAGAGACCCACCTGCCCAGGGGAAGGCCACACACAGGTCGCCTGCCAGTGAGACGCCGTTGCCCTGGGAAACAACCCAAAGCTTCTCGAGAAATTACCTGGATCTGGACTGGGCTTCCTCACAGAGGAGGGAGAGCCGGGGGCCCCCGTCATTTTGGAATCATCTTCGGGGGTGATGGCAGTGTCCCCTCCAAGGAGCGTGGTCCTGGCACCGGAGCTCACTGAGGAGGTCACCAGGGGCCCGGCCTGGGCGCTGGTGTCGCTGAGAAAGAAGCCGGAAAGGGCACTGCCAACCCTCCTGATGACGCAAGGAGGTCTGTGCTCAGGGGTAACCGCTTCCACAGCAAAGGGGTTCCCAGCCCCTCAGCCCACAGCCTCTGGCAGCCCCACCGTCCGCTCCTGGGAGCCACGGCTGTGCCGTCTAGACCTTCTCTCGTGCGCTCGGGCAACACTCGGCACACGGTGGGGGTCATGCGACTGCTGGGTTGACAGAGAGGCACCCTGGAGTCCTGATACCCTGGGCCAAACCCCACCCACACCACAGCCCAGCTGGGCTCTGGGCATCCTGGGGGCTGGGACAGCCCCATGCCACATTCAGCTGGAAGGGAGAGGGCCGGGAGTCACCTGGTGGGCGCCTGGCAGTCTTCTGGGCCCGTGCCGAGGTCAGGGCTGGTCACCGGGGAAGGCCGCTCACACACAGTATCCATCTGTGCTGTGCCTGCAGGGGATCACAAGGTGGACAGATGTGCTACCGAGGAGCTTGGAGGCTCTAGGAACAGATTCTTTCCCACCACGACCCACAGTTCGGAATGAGGTGCTTGGAAAACGCAGCGGCCATCTGGTGTTTGTGCCTGCCCAGCACCCCTTCCCCCTCGGGCTAAGGCATCCCGATTCTCCCCGGAACACTCTCGCCAGTCTCAGCATCCGTGCACGGGGCTGAGGCCGACTCACCACCCCACCCTCCCAGGAGTAAACCCAGACGACTTTGGACCAATCAATCCCTTTGATTCCTCTGACCCCGAGGAGCTGGGTCAGCGGTGGGCACGTGACCCCAGCCACGCCCATGAGGTACAATGTCGTGGTTTCAATTATGGCTGTTGAAACTGCAGGAAGGAGAAACCGTCTTTCTACTGGGTTTGGGTAGGAGGCAAGCTTGGATCTGGGGGAGCAGAGGTGACAAACAGGTAAAGACAGGGCTCCTGGATCCAGCCATGCCTGATACTACCCAGAACCAGCCCCAGACTTTGCAGTTACATCAGCCAAAAAATTTGAGATTTTGTTACGTGCAACCCAAAGACTCCTGAAGAATCCTGGGTGCAAACACGGTAAAGAGGAAAAACACGTAGCACTTTCCATCAGGTGGATCTGAGTTTGCCTGCCACCTCTAACATGTCCTCACTGTGCCCATCACACTGCGTGATACAGAGTAAACGCCCCATGAACAGCGTGTCCTTTTCCCCTTCTAGACCGCTGTCCCATTGCTTAGAAACAGTCCCACGTGTGCGATTATGATCTGAAGGCTTCAGTGGAGGGGGCCTGAACAATGCTCATGTGTCTCGTATTTCCGAGTGCGCTGGCGTGATGAGGCCTGGGTGTGACATTCAAAGTCTAGCCCAGACATTCCCTGCTCTGTGGTCTTGAGCGATTTACCTGCCATCCCTGGACCTCAATTTCCCCTGTTCTAAAATGGGGATACTTCCGTCTACTTTCTGGAGTTTTGAAAATTTCAGGAGGGAACACCTATGTAAGCTGCCCCATGCGGCTTAGCTACCGGCTGACGCTAAAGCGGAAACTACTGTCCATCTTGCAGCTGGAGAGTTGCCCTGTGGGAGCGTCCACGTGGGAGCCCAGAAGTCAGCCAGCAGCGCTGTCCCACAGAAATATGATGTGAATCACACACTGTCACTTTAAATTTCCAAGTAACCCCTTTTTAAAAAGTAAAAAGAAAGATAAGTTTTTAAAAAAGTAAAAAGAAACACGTGAAATTAATTTAATGTATGTGACCCAATATATCTAAACTACAGAGGTAGACAAGCAACATAACGATAATTAATGAGATGTTTTACATTTTTGTACGCCTGCAACTGGCCACCTTTTAAATGCTCCGTGGAGGCATGTGGCCAATGGTACCGCGAGGGGCAGCAGGGGTCGAGGGGCAGCAAAGTGGGGGCTCGGGCGCCACCATGCGGCAGTCGCAGGAACACCACCAAAACAGGGCCTCCTTTCTGGAGCGGGTCCACGGGCCCTGGCTGGAACAGAACTCTAAACCGATGCTAGCAGAGATGCAACTGTTTCAGAGCTGGAAGGTCCCCCAGGGCCGTCTAGTGGCAACTTTACATTTCCCAGATGGGACACTGAAGCCCAGGATGGGGTGGGAACATGCCCCACGGCTGCTGGCGAACAATACCCCGGGGACCTGGTGCCCAGCCCAGAGCATCTTCCACTCCACCCCCGGCCCTGTTCGCAGGTGGCGCGCTGCCGCAAGCCCCTCGGCACAGCATTTGTGTGACCCGGGGAGAACTGGGCCAGATTTGAGCCCCACCCACCCGCAGCACTGAGCTGTCCGGGGCCCCCACGTCCTTCTGCATAGATCTCTGCAGAGAAGATTCTGTGCCTGGCCTTGATCAGGCAATGGGGAGATAGATGACCTCGGCCCTCACGCCTCTACCGCCCAGGGAGGGAGGCCAGCGTTGATCGAACCAAGACAGACACCGGTGTTCACATCCGTGTTGGCAAAGGACTCCGTGTGATGAGAGATGTGACCTGTCACAAGTCATGGCACTTCCTCTTGAGGAAGTGAGGTGTGGACAGAGAGGCCAGGCTGAGCAGGAGGTGACCGAGTGAGGAGGAGGAGAGGATGTGCTGAGGGGACACCACGCACAAACGCCTGGTAGGAGTGAGAAGCACCACACATCCACGGAGCCGAAAGTGAGCAGACCAGTGGGGCCAAGAAAGGAGGGGGCCGGCGGGAGTCTGACCTGGAGGAGGGAGAGGGACACGGCACAGGGTCGCGTGCAGGGTCACGTCCTGGAGACTGCTCGTGCGAACCTGGACTGGGTGCCCTTTTCCCTAGTTCTCCCACGAAGGACAGCTAAACGCCCCGGGCACATGTATAAAACATGCATATACGTGCTTTATACAGATAAAAATATGTATGAAACAAAGAAGGCTCTGAACAGTGGAGAGGAGAGGGTAGCCCTTGGAACCCTAGGAAGGACACAGTGGCAAGTCCCCTGGGGTTTCTCTTTGTTCATAGATCCCGGACATGGAGCCCGATAAACCAGCAGCCCAGAAATGCCAACGGGAGCAGAATTAAAGAAATCCCTCCAAACACCTGTTCTCTTTTGCCAAAGGATCATGTCATTATCGCTGTAGAAATGAGAAAATACTGAAGTGTTTTTATGGCAGGTGTGTGGGGGTGAGAGAGACAGGCAGAGAGAAATCAGATTTGGTTAAGCAGAGTGGCTCTGCCTGTCAGCCATGGGCAAGGAATGACAGGAGGAAATGGGGGTGGGAACGGGAGACAGAATTGGGGAGCAAAATCTGTTGGACTGGGGGTAGGCTGGCTGTGGGGGTGAGGGAAGGATGGGCTGTCGGGGGAGAGGGTGGTAAGGCCTGGGCTTTGGAAAAGGACCAGTTGAGGAGAAGGAGCGTCATGGGCTCAGTGTTGGCACTTTTCTCCCTAATGGGTGTAGCTCTCGGATTCCACCCTGCAGCCTCCCAGCCCGTGTGGCTGTGGCACCACTAGTGGGCCATGGTCCAAAGCCCACCCACTCTCCAACCTCCCTCTGAAACGTGCTCTCAATACCACCTGCACCGGATCTGTGGCCCTTACCTCTTTTCTGGCCTCTTTTCTTACCTCTTTTCTGGCCCCTTGTACTGTCACAAAATCAGAAGCTCAGAGAGGGTAAAGCATGTGCCTGAACTCACACAGCAAGGTGGAAAAGAAATCCGAGTTTCTCAGCTCCTCTAACTCCCAATGCCTCGATTGTGAGTTGGGAAAAACAGCCTCAATACCCTGGGAAAGTCCCGGGACAGAAGACTTGAGTTTTGCTCTTGTTTTTCAGGCATCAGAGAACTTCTGCCCCGAGCCTCCACTAACCCAACACTCCTCCAGCCAGGCCTGTGTCTCAGGCCATCAGGGTCTCTCTGAGCCTGGGACCCAAAGTGCAGGGAAGAGGCTGGGGGGCTCTGAGTAAATGGTACACCCACAGCATCTCGAAAGGAGACATGTCAGTCCAACAGGAAGGAGGAAGGAGAAGGTCAGAGGTCATTTGGAGATCTGGGACGGTGGTGGAGGCGGGGTACAGCTTGGCACAGGTCTTGGTGCTGGGCTGAGGGTGGGGATACTTACCCTGGACCTTGACAATCATCCCTTTCGGGCAGACGGTGTGGGGGATGCAGCGGGCACAGGAGTTGGTGGCTGACGTGGCACAGAACGTGCCAGTGCGGCACTCACAGACGCGGGAGGAGTTCCCTGAGCACGGCATCTTCTCCACAAGATCGTCTAAGGGACACAGAGACGGACATGGGAGGCAGAGGGAGGACCGGGGAAGGGATCCAGGGACCCCTCAGGGACAGCCTGGCACGTGAGACAAGACATCATTCTGGCCTCCCCTCGGGCAGGGAGCCCGCACACCCGGCCCTTCTTTCCAGAGGGTTCCTGCAACGCAGGCAAGATGGCAGGTGGGGCCTATGAGGCAGCCTCCACTCCCCGCTCATATCCCCAGACGTCATTACCATCATATTAAAAACAAATTCATGACCCCATTAAAATGGGCAAAAAAGACACGGAGAAACCTTGAGTGCATATTGCTAAGTGAAAGAAGTCAATCTGAAAAGGCTACATGCTCTGTGATTCCAACTCCACGACGTTCAGGAAAAAACAGACTACAAAGACACTAGAAAGATCAGTGGTTGTCATGGTTAGGGAGGAGAGCCCTAAATCCAATGATCACAGCAGTATTGTTTATAACAGCCAAAAAGTAGATATAACCCAAATGTCCATGAACCGGTGAATGGATAAACAAAACGTGGTGTGTCCATACAAAGGAATGTTATTCAGCTGTGAAAAGCAATGACCCAGGGGGTGCCTGTGTGGCTCAGTCAGTTAAGCATCAGACTCTTGATTTTGGCTCAGGTCAGGATCTCACAGGTTTGTGGGATTGGGCACTGAGTCAGCAAAGAGCCTGCTCTGGATTCTCTCTCCCTGTCTCTCTACCCCACCCCTGCTCTCTCTCTCTCTCTCTCTCTCTCTCTCTCTCTCAAATAAATAAATGAGCACTAAAATAAGAAAAGAAAAGAAGGAATGACTGGTACTACAACATAATGAACCTTGAAAACACTGCAAAGTGAAAGAAGCCAGTCATGAAAACCTACATATTGCATGATTCCATTTCGATGAAATGCCCAGAGTAGGCAAATCCATAGAGACACAACGTAGATGAGTCACTGTAAGGGCATGGAAGAAGGAGTGAATTGGGAGAGAAGGGGTTTCTTTTGGGGGAGGTGAAAATGCTCTGAAATCAGATAGTGGTGGTGGTGCCACATTGTGAATTAAAAAAAAAAAATAAATACTGTATTGCACACTTTAAAATGGTGAATTTTACCAACTCCTGGCTGGCTCAGTTGGCAGGTCATGTGACTATTTATCTCAGGGTCATGAGTTCAAGACCCATGTTTGGCGTAGAACTTATTTCAGAAACTAATAAATAAGCAAAGAGTGTAATTAAAATGAATTTAAAAGAAAAAAATGGTGAATTTGATCTCAAGAGAAAAAAAAATCACCGGTATAAGTAATTAACAAATGCACACATCCCTGGAAAGCAACACAGGGCATCCTTGGTCAACCAGCAATGAAGACTTCCTAGAATATGGAAGGCAGATAGGATCGCATGGAAGAAGGAGACCAAAGCCCAGAATATACCCAAGAGGATTACTCTGGGAGCGGCTCTGGGGTGGGGTACTCCAGTCTCCAAGTGGGTGAGGGCAGGGGCAGGCCCCAGGGAAGCCGATAGGGAGTGCCCCAGGGGGTCTCCCCACACTTCTCATCCACTGATGCCACAGACCCAGAAGCCAAGCATCTCCCCCAGGAGACTCTCAGGGGAGGTATTGGGACAGTGCCCTGGCTGGTCATACCTGGGAAGAAGGGAGCCTGCAGACCCAGAAGATCAGCCACTTAACAGAACCCCTCCCAGTGGTCATCAGATAGGATGTGCAGAACTAGAGGTCACCACCCATGAGAGAAAACCAGCACCAAGCAAAAAGACCTCCAAACTCAAAAAAACTCTTGAGAAAGCAGGTAATAGAAAACAAAAAACAAAGCAACAACAACAAAAACAGAACGAGCTGTTAGAATCAGTACAATTAATATTCTCAGGAATCGGCAGCTATAAAACAGAATCCCCTGGAGCTCAAGGAAGGGCACAAAGGAAACGGAAGCCATGAAAAGAAACCCCCTGGGCACAATGTTGTGGTCACCAATTCAAGTGGGCTCACAGAAAGACTACATTTCCCAGCCTCCCTTGCAGTTTGGTTTGGGTCATATGATGGCATTCTGGCAATGGGACGTGGACAGAAATGATAAGGGCTTCTCCCAGGCCTGGCCCCTAAAACCATCGCAGGAGGCTCTATCATCTCTCTCTTCCTTGCTGTGGTTGCACTGTTGTAGCCCCTAACTCTCGCCTGCACCCCAGAAGCAGTACTGAGGACAGAATAAAATCCTGAGAATTGTAGAAAATCTAAGAGAGAGGCAGGCCGGCTGAGGACAAACAATGGACACCCCTGTTAAATTCATGTAAAACCGTGGGTGGCTTGGTTGATTTTGATCTCAGCTCAGGTCCTGGTCTCAGGATCATGAGCTCAAGCCCCGCACTGGGCTCTGCGCTTGGCGTAAAGCCTACTTAAAAAAAAAGGTTTTAAACCCCAGAGGAGTAGCCAAACATAATTATCACAAGCCTGAACAAAGGTGGGAAAGGTGCTGGACTGGCTAACTTTCGGGCAGGCAGGCCCAGTGGAAATCGGTAGAGACCCCGGGAGTGGGTACATGTCTCTGCAGCCGCAGGAGCTCTGGTAATGACGATCTCACAGAAGGGAAGGCAGATCTCTGCTCCAGCAAGGACGACACCCATCTCTGGCTGCACTCGGCCTCCCACCCAGGTCCTCAGCCTCCTAAAATCAGTTTCAAAAGTAACACTCAGGATTCCCACATGATCCAGCCGTTCCACTGCTAAGTATACCCAAAAGAACTGACGCCAGAGACCTGAACAGACATTTGTAGACTCGGGTATACAGCAGCCGTATTCACAATAGCTGACAGGCAGAAGCACCCCAAGTGTTCATCGGCACGAATGGATAAACCAAATGGGGTAGATCCATCCAACGGAGTATTAGTCAACCTTGGAAAGGAAGGAGCTTCGGACACATGATACAGTGCCTTGAAGACATTATGCTAAGTGAAATGAGGCCGTCACAAAGGATAAATATGTTATGATTCTACTCATATGAACTTCCTGGAGTAGTCAAATTCACAGAGACAGAGAGTAGCCTGGGAGCTGCCAAAGGCTGGTGGGGGAGGGGGCATTAAGGAGCTGGTGTTTAATGGGAACCGAGTTTCAGTTGGGGCAAAAGAACAAGTGTTGCAGCTAGACATTGTTGGTTGTTGCCCTAAAATGGGAATGCACTTAAAGCCACTAAACAGGACACTTAAAAATGCCAAAATGATACATTTTATATACGTATATTTTACTACAGTATTAAGTGCCACTAAATTTTATGTTATGTATATTTTACTACAGCATTTTTTTTTTAAGTAACACTCGGTCCCCAGTGAAGCTCTGAGCAGAAAGGACCAAGTAGAGCCCGGCGAGGTAGGTGGGGGAACGTAAGGAGAAGTCACACTGTACCAGGACAGGGAAGACAGGAAAAGAAATAGAAAATCTAAAAGAAACAGAAACATATTTTGGAACGACAAAGAACCCAGTCTAAAACAAACAGAAGCCATCCCAAGCATGCTCCCCACTATAAAGGAACTTAAGAAGAATAGAAGTTTGGCAAAGGAAAAGCTGATCTTCAAAAAGGATGGGCTAAGAAGGAAGACTAGAGAGCTAAAGAAAGCAAACTGAGATGCACCGCACAGATATCCAATAAATAAATTAGCAGTGTCTTAGGAGCCCTGGCGACAGCTGGGAGGCAGGCAGCAGAAGACATGAGAAACGAAACAGAGTTCACAGCATGGAGAAAGGATCAAGAAGATATCTGTGAATGCAAGGTAAAGAGACAAAGATACTAATGCAATGAAATAAAACAGGGAGGAAAGGCAAACACAATCAAACGGAAGGATAACTAGAGTCCATAAAGTTGACACTGAGATATGTATTTAGCAGAAATAAAAATCCAGGGGCACCTGGGTGCCTCACTCGGTTGAGAGTCCAACTCTTGATTTTGGCTCAGGTCATGAACTCACAGTTCATGGGTTCGAGCTCTGCACTGGGCTCTGCACTGGGGTAGAGCTTGCTTGGAATTCTCCCCTCCCTCACCCTCTGTCCCTTCCCCACTCGCTCTCTCTCTCTCTCTCAAAATAAATAAATTAATTAAAAAAAAAAGAAATTAAATTCCAGGTCAATTTCCCTGAAATGAAGGAAGAACTAAACGTGCAGACAGAAAAAAGACATTCCAGGGGTGCCTGTCTGGCTCAGTCGGTGGAGCATGCAACTCTTGATCTTGGGGCTACAGGTGCTGCGGGTTGGGTGTAGAGATTATTTAAATAAGTAAAAACTTAAAAAAAAAAAGACATTCCAGAATTATTTCCAAACAATTAATATCAAGGCACAGTCTGGTTCAAAGTTTTTTATCATTAAGGATACTGAAAGAATTGTTCTTGCAGTCGCCTACAAAGGAGAAAGAAGGCAGATAGCAGACCCCTCCCTAGCAATATTCACCATGAGAAGACAATGCACCAATGTCTACAAAGTTCTGGAGAACACAGGTCCCAGGAATAATCATATATCTGCCCAGGTTGTCAGTAGAATATAAAGGCAAGAAACATTCTCAAACATAAAAGAATCCTCTGAGGGATGTGCAAAGATGAGTCCTTACTGATAAAGCCCAAGGTCAGTGAAATCTAACTAACCAATCAATAAATCAAAATGAGAAAATCAGGAATGGAGAAGCTGTGGTCAATGTGCTCATAATGCACAGTGAATAAGTTTAAATAGCAAACTAATACTAACATGCCAAGGGACTGAGGGTTACAGAAAAAGAATATAAATGCCACAGGCAGTAACAATGTAAAAAAAAAATACATAAGTAATAAAAGTCAGGAAGAGGACAAGGAGGTGACAAGCTAATTACTTCATTTTTTGTGACAGGAAGCCAATCTACAATATCCCATCAAAAATCTGAAACAAACAGAACATAACTTTACCATGAGACATAGTTGTTCCTTAAATGATTCCTAACTGCTTCTTGATTTTTAACACCTCTTCTTAATGTTAGAGGTGTTTTTTTTTTTAAATGTTTATTTATTTGGAGAGAGGGAGCATAAGCAGGGGAGGGGCAGAGAGAGAGGGAGAGAAAGAATCCCAAGCAGGCTCCATGCTGTCAGCACAGAGGCCGATGCAGGGCTCAATCTCACAGACAAAGAAATCATGACCTGAGCTGAAATCAAGTCGGATGCTTAACCGACTGAGCCCCCCAGGGACCCTAGAGGGTTTTATTTACAAGGTGCTGTCTCTTGTGATCATTTTGTTTTAATTTCTTCTTCCTCTGATATGTTTAAATAAAAGAAAATGTAATCAATCACTTGAATGTCATAAACAGTATGATCCCAACTTCTTAAAAATCCCTATTCTCAGAATGCCTGGGTGACTCAGTGGGTTGGGTGTCTGACTTCTGCTCAGGTCATGATCTCACGGCTTGTGGGTTTGAGCCCCACCTCAGGCTCCATGCTGACACCAAGCCTGGAGCCTGCTTCAGATTCTGTATCTCACTCTCTGTCCCTCCCCCACTTGTGCTCTCTCTCTCAAAAAAACCATAAAATATTAAAAAAATTTTTTTAAATCCCTATTCTCCATGTGTGTACAGTCTGGCTGGCTATGAATCTTCCCATTCTCCTTCTCTCTACATATATACACAGAGAAGTGTCAGTCAGACATCCAATGATGGGGAACAGGCAGCGTTGGCCTTCTTCCTTACACTTCTGTATTGCTCGAATTTTTTATAATGAATGCCTATAACTTTCATTTCATACAACACTGTCATTAATTTTAAAAACTCAAAAGATACATCAGAGAAATGCTAATGCAAAGAAGAATGGCAATATTAATATCAAATGAAACTGGAATTAAGGCATTCTTTATAAGGATTAAAGAGGTATATTTCATGCTGACAAAAGGTCCAACCCACCAAGAAAACACAATATTCATAAACACTGTACCTAATAACATAGCTTTGACATAGAGAGAGAAAAAATAAATGGAACACAATGAAAATCTGATGAAAAAAAGCATAGGCAAGATGGATTTTAACACATCTATCTCTGACATCAACCTTTGGGAAGGAGACAAATATAATTAAGAATAAAAAAAAAAAGCATATTATCTAGGGGCATGCTTGGCTGGCTTGGCTGGAAGAGCATGAGACTCTTGATCTCAGGGGTCGTGAGTTCAAGCCCCACGTTGGGTGTAGAGGTTACTGAAAAAAATAAACTCAAAAAAAATTTGTTGAAAAGAATGCATATTATTTGAAAAACACAATTAACAAGCTTGATCCAATAGGTATGTAGAGAATTTTGTACACAACAAACACATTTTTCTCCAAACACACTAAAAATAGGCTTTAAAAATATCCACATTTATTAGGGCACAAGAAATCTCAACAAATTTCCCAGCCCCACCTCACAAAAAACCCGCACAAAACAAAACAAACACCAGAGAGCTCACAAACCACATCACTCACCATAATAAGAAATTAACAATGAAAGTGCTCATTGGAAGAATCTCCTGGAAGCACTTGTGGTCGCAGGCAAAGAACACAGCTCCTGGTGTCAGACCACAGCTCAAACTCCAGTTCTGCCACTTACCGGACTTCTGTAACTTTGCAAAGGTCCTAACCTCCCTAAGCCTGGGTCTCCTCACTGGAAAGCGGGGAAGAGAAAAGAAACTTCGGGGTGCCTGGCTGGCTCAGTCTGTAGAGCGTGTGACCCTTGATCTCAGGGTCATGAGTTTGACCCCACATTGGCAGAGATTACTTAAAGAAACATAAACTCTTCTCCTAGGAGTCTTGTGAAGATTGAACTCAATGAATGTGAGTCCCTCCCTTGAGGAAACAGGTTAACTAAGTCTCTCTAAAAACGGATGCAAACCATCATGATGATACCGACTCACAAATCCAGAGGGGTAAACTGAGGCACCAAGGGGCCAACCTAGAGTCCAGCCAGCAAATCTTGATGCTCCCTACCTTCTCTGCTACCCCCCACCCGCCACGGACCCCCTCCTGAGAAGTAGCCCCTGGAGAGGAGAACACAGCCCTTACCTCGAGCACAGCTCACACAGGCCGTGCAGCGGCCATCCCTGTCCAGGTAGTAGTCGGGCTCACACTGCTTCCTGCAGTCAGGTGACCCCTGGGGACACGGCGGCTGCGGGGTCAGCCCTGGGGAAAGAAGCAGACAAGCTCCAGGCCAGGCCGCCAGGGCAGAGGCCCCATTCACCACCACCTCTTCACCCAGTCGCCACCACCAGCTCCAAGGCTGGCGCCCAGACTCCTCACGTGTCAGATCAACCTGCAGAGGGAGTCCTGAAGCCCAGAGAGGGAAGGAATGTGTCTACAGCCACACAGGAAAAGAGCACTGACTCCCTCTGAAATGCCCCTCTGCTTCCAGGCCCTACCCTCTGAGATCCGTCATTGCCACTACGCCAGGGCCCTCTCCCCAGCCCCACCATGTCACCACCCTCCTCAAAACCCTGGGGCCACTTCCCTCTGAGATCAGCCACGAGGCAAGGATGCCGACTACCACAGCTTCCGCTCAGTGTGGCCCTGGGGTCCCAGGCGAGGCAGTAAGGCAAGGAAAGGAGAGAAAAGAAGTGAGGCCAGGAGAGGCAGACACCAGGCTGTCAGGGACAGATGACATCATTAGGTGCACAGATTACACAAAAGAATCCGCAGATACGTTATTAGGACTCACAGTGAGTTTAGCAAGGTAACTGGATATAATGTTATTACATCAAACTCAGCTGAGTGTCTATACATTTGGGTTGAACCCTATGAGACTGCTATTGTGACAGGTTAGGCTGTCACATACTGACTACTCACACGGTTCAAAACAATACTAAAAATGAAGACTTACAACCCGCAATACTGAAAATACAATACCACTGTCATCATCATCAGAAACATCAAATACCTAGAAATCTAACACAAAGATGTAAATCGTTCTACATGGTAACTAATAAAACATCATTGGGAGAGAGAAGTTCAGCTGACCTAAGTAAAATTAAATACATAAAAATAAAGACGGCCGATCTTGATTTTCAGTACGAATACAGACCATGAAAGCGGGGCCTCATATAAATATAAATATAAATATAAATATAAATATAAATATAAATAAAGACAGACGGCCTGAATAAACATACGGCTTTCCCGTGTACTTGATGCTATAAAAATACAGATTCTCTCTAACCTGATCCACAGATTCAGTGCAATCCCGATCAAAATCCCAACGGGACGTTTTGTGGAATGTGAAAGGCTGGTTCTAAAGTCGATGCAGAGATGCAAATTACCAAGAAGAGCCAGGGCAGGGCTGGAGAACAGAGATGGGGAAGTTGTTCCACCATATACCGAAAATCTCCTGGAGTCGAGACCGCATGGCATCCACACAGACCAGACAAAACGACAACGAACGGAAAGGAATATGAAGTCCGGATCACAGCCAGGCACCTATGGACCTTAGATTTACCCCAAAGATGGCAGGCAAATCAGCAGGGAAAGGACAATTTGTTCGATAAAAGGCGTTGGTTCAACGCATATCCATGTGGCCTCTTGCAACATGACCGCTGCCTCCGCCACAAACAACAGGTAGGCAGACAGCGGATCTAAACGTGAAAGGCAAAACAGTAATGATCCTATCCTAGAGAGTAATGCAGGATGTCTTTGAGACTTCAGTGGAGACTTCAGTGAACACAAGGCAGGACATAAAGAGAAAAGATGGACCCACGTGAGGACTTTAAAATTAGGGACACCTCTTTAGCGGGGCACCTGGGTGGCTCTGTTGCTTGAGCAGAGACTATTGGTTTTGGCTCAGGTCCTGATCTCATGGTTCTTGGGATGGAGCCCCACATCGGGATCTATACTGACAGCATAGAGCCTGCTTGGGATTGTCTGTCTCCCACTCTCTGTGCCCCTCCCCCGTGCTCTCTCTCAAAATAAATTAATGCACTTAAAAAAATTTTTCAATTAAAACTGAACAAACCCTAGAGACATGAAAACAAAGACTTGTTTATCACTGTTAACTGTAGCCAAAAGTGGAAACAACCCAAACCCAAACACTACTGGATATACACGGTGTATACACCCATACAACAGAAGGCTGGTCAGCGATAAACAGGACGGAACTGAGGACCCCAATCCGTCACCACAGGAACCAGGAGGGCGTCATATCCACACCTGCTCCTTTGCCAGGGCCTCGGTGTCTGGCACACAGCAGGCACTAAGCTGTCAAATGAATGACTTCTTCCTTTATCCCCTCTGGCCCTCGAAGCCTGCAGCCCCAAGGGACCTAGAGACCCTCTTCTCCCTGGACCAGGAGAGACCCACCTGCCCAGGGGAAGGCCACACACAGGTCGCCTGCCAGTGAGACGCCGTTGCCCTGGGAAACAACCCAAAGCTTCTCGAGAAATTACCTGGATCTGGACTGGGCTTCCTCACAGAGGAGGGAGAGCCGGGGGCCCCCGTCATTTTGGAATCATCTTCGGGGGTGATGGCAGTGTCCCCTCCAAGGAGCGTGGTCCTGGCACCGGAGCTCACTGAGGAGGTCACCAGGGGCCCGGCCTGGGCGCTGGTGTCGCTGAGAAAGAAGCCGGAAAGGGCACTGCCAACCCTCCTGATGACGCAAGGAGGTCTGTGCTCAGGGGTAACCGCTTCCACAGCAAAGGGGTTCCCAGCCCCTCAGCCCACAGCCTCTGGCAGCCCCACCGTCCGCTCCTGGGAGCCACGGCTGTGCCGTCTAGACCTTCTCTCGTGCGCTCGGGCAACACTCGGCACACGGTGGGGGTCATGCGACTGCTGGGTTGACAGAGAGGCACCCTGGAGTCCTGATACCCTGGGCCAAACCCCACCCACACCACAGCCCAGCTGGGCTCTGGGCATCCTGGGGGCTGGGACAGCCCCATGCCACATTCAGCTGGAAGGGAGAGGGCCGGGAGTCACCTGGTGGGCGCCTGGCAGTCTTCTGGGCCCGTGCCGAGGTCAGGGCTGGTCACCGGGGAAGGCCGCTCACACACAGTATCCATCTGTGCTGTGCCTGCAGGGGATCACAAGGTGGACAGATGTGCTACCGAGGAGCTTGGAGGCTCTAGGAAC
This sequence comes from Acinonyx jubatus, assembly GCF_027475565.1. NCBI lineage: Eukaryota > Metazoa > Chordata > Mammalia > Carnivora > Felidae > Acinonyx > Acinonyx jubatus. The sequence continues at coordinate 8,800,850 of NC_069381.1, read as the reverse complement.
AGATTCTTTCCCACCACGACCCACAGTTCGGAATGAGGTGCTTGGAAAACGCAGCGGCCATCTGGTGTTTGTGCCTGCCCAGCACCCCTTCCCCCTCGGGCTAAGGCATCCCGATTCTCCCCGGAACACTCTCGCCAGTCTCAGCATCCGTGCACGGGGCTGAGGCCGACTCACCACCCCACCCTCCCAGGAGTAAACCCAGACGACTTTGGACCAATCAATCCCTTTGATTCCTCTGACCCCGAGGAGCTGGGTCAGCGGTGGGCACGTGACCCCAGCCACGCCCATGAGGTACAATGTCGTGGTTTCAATTATGGCTGTTGAAACTGCAGGAAGGAGAAACCGTCTTTCTACTGGGTTTGGGTAGGAGGCAAGCTTGGATCTGGGGGAGCAGAGGTGACAAACAGGTAAAGACAGGGCTCCTGGATCCAGCCATGCCTGATACTACCCAGAACCAGCCCCAGACTTTGCAGTTACATCAGCCAAAAAATTTGAGATTTTGTTACGTGCAACCCAAAGACTCCTGAAGAATCCTGGGTGCAAACACGGTAAAGAGGAAAAACACGTAGCACTTTCCATCAGGTGGATCTGAGTTTGCCTGCCACCTCTAACATGTCCTCACTGTGCCCATCACACTGCGTGATACAGAGTAAACGCCCCATGAACAGCGTGTCCTTTTCCCCTTCTAGACCGCTGTCCCATTGCTTAGAAACAGTCCCACGTGTGCGATTATGATCTGAAGGCTTCAGTGGAGGGGGCCTGAACAATGCTCATGTGTCTCGTATTTCCGAGTGCGCTGGCGTGATGAGGCCTGGGTGTGACATTCAAAGTCTAGCCCAGACATTCCCTGCTCTGTGGTCTTGAGCGATTTACCTGCCATCCCTGGACCTCAATTTCCCCTGTTCTAAAATGGGGATACTTCCGTCTACTTTCTGGAGTTTTGAAAATTTCAGGAGGGAACACCTATGTAAGCTGCCCCATGCGGCTTAGCTACCGGCTGACGCTAAAGCGGAAACTACTGTCCATCTTGCAGCTGGAGAGTTGCCCTGTGGGAGCGTCCACGTGGGAGCCCAGAAGTCAGCCAGCAGCGCTGTCCCACAGAAATATGATGTGAATCACACACTGTCACTTTAAATTTCCAAGTAACCCCTTTTTAAAAAGTAAAAAGAAAGATAAGTTTTTAAAAAAGTAAAAAGAAACACGTGAAATTAATTTAATGTATGTGACCCAATATATCTAAACTACAGAGGTAGACAAGCAACATAACGATAATTAATGAGATGTTTTACATTTTTGTACGCCTGCAACTGGCCACCTTTTAAATGCTCCGTGGAGGCATGTGGCCAATGGTACCGCGAGGGGCAGCAGGGGTCGAGGGGCAGCAAAGTGGGGGCTCGGGCGCCACCATGCGGCAGTCGCAGGAACACCACCAAAACAGGGCCTCCTTTCTGGAGCGGGTCCACGGGCCCTGGCTGGAACAGAACTCTAAACCGATGCTAGCAGAGATGCAACTGTTTCAGAGCTGGAAGGTCCCCCAGGGCCGTCTAGTGGCAACTTTACATTTCCCAGATGGGACACTGAAGCCCAGGATGGGGTGGGAACATGCCCCACGGCTGCTGGCGAACAATACCCCGGGGACCTGGTGCCCAGCCCAGAGCATCTTCCACTCCACCCCCGGCCCTGTTCGCAGGTGGCGCGCTGCCGCAAGCCCCTCGGCACAGCATTTGTGTGACCCGGGGAGAACTGGGCCAGATTTGAGCCCCACCCACCCGCAGCACTGAGCTGTCCGGGGCCCCCACGTCCTTCTGCATAGATCTCTGCAGAGAAGATTCTGTGCCTGGCCTTGATCAGGCAATGGGGAGATAGATGACCTCGGCCCTCACGCCTCTACCGCCCAGGGAGGGAGGCCAGCGTTGATCGAACCAAGACAGACACCGGTGTTCACATCCGTGTTGGCAAAGGACTCCGTGTGATGAGAGATGTGACCTGTCACAAGTCATGGCACTTCCTCTTGAGGAAGTGAGGTGTGGACAGAGAGGCCAGGCTGAGCAGGAGGTGACCGAGTGAGGAGGAGGAGAGGATGTGCTGAGGGGACACCACGCACAAACGCCTGGTAGGAGTGAGAAGCACCACACATCCACGGAGCCGAAAGTGAGCAGACCAGTGGGGCCAAGAAAGGAGGGGGCCGGCGGGAGTCTGACCTGGAGGAGGGAGAGGGACACGGCACAGGGTCGCGTGCAGGGTCACGTCCTGGAGACTGCTCGTGCGAACCTGGACTGGGTGCCCTTTTCCCTAGTTCTCCCACGAAGGACAGCTAAACGCCCCGGGCACATGTATAAAACATGCATATACGTGCTTTATACAGATAAAAATATGTATGAAACAAAGAAGGCTCTGAACAGTGGAGAGGAGAGGGTAGCCCTTGGAACCCTAGGAAGGACACAGTGGCAAGTCCCCTGGGGTTTCTCTTTGTTCATAGATCCCGGACATGGAGCCCGATAAACCAGCAGCCCAGAAATGCCAACGGGAGCAGAATTAAAGAAATCCCTCCAAACACCTGTTCTCTTTTGCCAAAGGATCATGTCATTATCGCTGTAGAAATGAGAAAATACTGAAGTGTTTTTATGGCAGGTGTGTGGGGGTGAGAGAGACAGGCAGAGAGAAATCAGATTTGGTTAAGCAGAGTGGCTCTGCCTGTCAGCCATGGGCAAGGAATGACAGGAGGAAATGGGGGTGGGAACGGGAGACAGAATTGGGGAGCAAAATCTGTTGGACTGGGGGTAGGCTGGCTGTGGGGGTGAGGGAAGGATGGGCTGTCGGGGGAGAGGGTGGTAAGGCCTGGGCTTTGGAAAAGGACCAGTTGAGGAGAAGGAGCGTCATGGGCTCAGTGTTGGCACTTTTCTCCCTAATGGGTGTAGCTCTCGGATTCCACCCTGCAGCCTCCCAGCCCGTGTGGCTGTGGCACCACTAGTGGGCCATGGTCCAAAGCCCACCCACTCTCCAACCTCCCTCTGAAACGTGCTCTCAATACCACCTGCACCGGATCTGTGGCCCTTACCTCTTTTCTGGCCTCTTTTCTTACCTCTTTTCTGGCCCCTTGTACTGTCACAAAATCAGAAGCTCAGAGAGGGTAAAGCATGTGCCTGAACTCACACAGCAAGGTGGAAAAGAAATCCGAGTTTCTCAGCTCCTCTAACTCCCAATGCCTCGATTGTGAGTTGGGAAAAACAGCCTCAATACCCTGGGAAAGTCCCGGGACAGAAGACTTGAGTTTTGCTCTTGTTTTTCAGGCATCAGAGAACTTCTGCCCCGAGCCTCCACTAACCCAACACTCCTCCAGCCAGGCCTGTGTCTCAGGCCATCAGGGTCTCTCTGAGCCTGGGACCCAAAGTGCAGGGAAGAGGCTGGGGGGCTCTGAGTAAATGGTACACCCACAGCATCTCGAAAGGAGACATGTCAGTCCAACAGGAAGGAGGAAGGAGAAGGTCAGAGGTCATTTGGAGATCTGGGACGGTGGTGGAGGCGGGGTACAGCTTGGCACAGGTCTTGGTGCTGGGCTGAGGGTGGGGATACTTACCCTGGACCTTGACAATCATCCCTTTCGGGCAGACGGTGTGGGGGATGCAGCGGGCACAGGAGTTGGTGGCTGACGTGGCACAGAACGTGCCAGTGCGGCACTCACAGACGCGGGAGGAGTTCCCTGAGCACGGCATCTTCTCCACAAGATCGTCTAAGGGACACAGAGACGGACATGGGAGGCAGAGGGAGGACCGGGGAAGGGATCCAGGGACCCCTCAGGGACAGCCTGGCACGTGAGACAAGACATCATTCTGGCCTCCCCTCGGGCAGGGAGCCCGCACACCCGGCCCTTCTTTCCAGAGGGTTCCTGCAACGCAGGCAAGATGGCAGGTGGGGCCTATGAGGCAGCCTCCACTCCCCGCTCATATCCCCAGACGTCATTACCATCATATTAAAAACAAATTCATGACCCCATTAAAATGGGCAAAAAAGACACGGAGAAACCTTGAGTGCATATTGCTAAGTGAAAGAAGTCAATCTGAAAAGGCTACATGCTCTGTGATTCCAACTCCACGACGTTCAGGAAAAAACAGACTACAAAGACACTAGAAAGATCAGTGGTTGTCATGGTTAGGGAGGAGAGCCCTAAATCCAATGATCACAGCAGTATTGTTTATAACAGCCAAAAAGTAGATATAACCCAAATGTCCATGAACCGGTGAATGGATAAACAAAACGTGGTGTGTCCATACAAAGGAATGTTATTCAGCTGTGAAAAGCAATGACCCAGGGGGTGCCTGCGTGGCTCAGTCAGTTAAGCATCAGACCCTTGATTTTGGCTCAGGTCAGGATCTCACAGGTTTGTGGGACTGGGCACTGAGTCAGCAAAGAGCCTGCTCTGGATTCTCTCTCCCTGTCTCTCTACCCCACCCCTGCTCGCTCGCTCGCTCTCTCTCTCTCTCTCTCTCTCTCAAATAAATGAGCACTAAAATAAGAAAAGAAAAGAAGGAATGACTGGTACTACAACATAACAAACCTTGAGAACACTGCAAAGTGAAAGAAGCCAGTCATGAAAACCTACATATTGCATGATTCCATTTCGATGAAATGCCCAGAGTAGGCAAATCCATAGAGACACAACGTAGATGAGTCACTGTAAAGGCATGGAAGAAGGAGTGAATTGGGAGAGAAGGGGTTTCTTTTGGGGGAGGTGAAAATGCTCTGAAATCAGATAGTGGTGGTGGTGCCACATTGTGAATTAAAAAAAAAAATAAATACTGTATTGCACACTTTAAAATGGTGAATTTTACCAACTCCTGGCTGGCTCAGTTGGCAGGTCATGTGACTATTTATCTCAGGGTCATGAGTTCAAGACCCATGTTTGGCGTAGAACTTATTTCAGAAACTAATAAATAAGCAAAGAGTGTAATTAAAATGAATTTAAAAGAAAAAAATGGTGAATTTGATCTCAAGAGAAAAAAAAATCACCGGTATAAGTAATTAACAAATGCACACATCCCTGGAAAGCAACACAGGGCATCCTTGGTCAACCAGCAATGAAGACTTCCTAGAATATGGAAGGCAGATAGGATCGCATGGAAGAAGGAGACCAAAGCCCAGAATATACCCAAGAGGATTACTCTGGGAGCGGCTCTGGGGTGGGGTACTCCAGTCTCCAAGTGGGTGAGGGCAGGGGCAGGCCCCAGGGAAGCCGATAGGGAGTGCCCCAGGGGGTCTCCCCACACTTCTCATCCACTGATGCCACAGACCCAGAAGCCAAGCATCTCCCCCAGGAGACTCTCAGGGGAGGTATTGGGACAGTGCCCTGGCTGGTCATACCTGGGAAGAAGGGAGCCTGCAGACCCAGAAGATCAGCCACTTAACAGAACCCCTCCCAGTGGTCATCAGATAGGATGTGCAGAACTAGAGGTCACCACCCATGAGAGAAAACCAGCACCAAGCAAAAAGACCTCCAAACTCAAAAAAACTCTTGAGAAAGCAGGTAATAGAAAACAAAAAACAAAGCAACAACAACAAAAACAGAACGAGCTGTTAGAATCAGTACAATTAATATTCTCAGGAATCGGCAGCTATAAAACAGAATCCCCTGGAGCTCAAGGAAGGGCACAAAGGAAACGGAAGCCATGAAAAGAAACCCCCTGGGCACAATGTTGTGGTCACCAATTCAAGTGGGCTCACAGAAAGACTACATTTCCCAGCCTCCCTTGCAGTTTGGTTTGGGTCATATGATGGCATTCTGGCAATGGGACGTGGACAGAAATGATAAGGGCTTCTCCCAGGCCTGGCCCCTAAAACCATCGCAGGAGGCTCTATCATCTCTCTCTTCCTTGCTGTGGTTGCACTGTTGTAGCCCCTAACTCTCGCCTGCACCCCAGAAGCAGTACTGAGGACAGAATAAAATCCTGAGAATTGTAGAAAATCTAAGAGAGAGGCAGGCCGGCTGAGGACAAACAGTGCACACCCCTGTTAAATTCATGTAAAAACGTGGGTGGCTTGGTTGATTTTGATCTCAGCTCAGGTCCTGGTCTCAGGATCATGAGCTCAAGCCCCGCACTGGCTCTGCGCTTGGTAAAGCTACTTAAAAAAGGTTTTGGGCGCTGGTGCTCAGTCGTTAAGCGTCTGACTTGGCTCAGTCATGATCTCACGGTCGTGAGTTGAGCCCGCTCGGCTCTGTGCTGACAGTTCAGAGCCTGAGCCTGTTTGGATCTGTGTCCTCTCTCTCTGACCCCCCATTCATGCCTGTCTCTCTGTGTCAAAGTAATAACGTTAAAAAAATAAAAAAAAAAGGTTTTAAACCCCAGAGGAGTAGCCAAACATAATTATCACAAGCCTGAACAAAGGTGGGAAAGGTGCTGGACTGGCTAACTTTCGGGCAGGCAGGCCCAGTGGAAATCGGTAGAGACCCCGGGAGTGGGTACATGTCTCTGCAGCCGCAGGAGCTCTGGTAATGACGATCTCACAGAAGGGAAGGCAGATCTCTGCTCCAGCAAGGACGACACCCATCTCTGGCTGCACTCGGCCTCCCACCCAGGTCCTCAGCCTCCTAAAATCAGTTTCAAAAGTAACACTCAGGATTCCCACATGATCCAGCCGTTCCACTGCTAAGTATACCCAAAAGAACTGACGCCAGAGACCTGAACAGACATTTGTAGACTCGGGTATACAGCAGCCGTATTCACAATAGCTGACAGGCAGAAGCACCCCAAGTGTTCATCGGCACGAATGGATAAACCAAATGGGGTAGATCCATCCAACGGAGTATTAGTCAACCTTGGAAAGGAAGGAGCTTCGGACACATGATACAGTGCCTTGAAGACATTATGCTAAGTGAAATGAGGCCGTCACAAAAGATAAATATGTTATGATTCTACGTGTAGGAACTTCCTAGAGCAGAGGATGCCTTGGCGGCTCTGTCGGTTAAACCTCTGGCTTCAGCTCAGGTCATGATCTCATGGTTCATGAGTTTGAATTGGACTGAATTGGACTCTGTGCTGACAGCTCAGAGCCTGGAGCCTGCTTTGGATTCTGTGTCTCTCCCTCTTTCTGCCCTCCTCTGCTCGCGCTCTGTCTCTCTCTCTTTCGAAAATACAAATAAACGTTAAAAAAAAGAAAGAAAGAAAGAAAGAGACTTACAAAAAAAGTTCAGAAAGAGTGAAGCTGTGGTCAATGTGCTCATACTGTACAACGAATGAGTTTAAATACCAAACTAAAACAAACACGCCAAGGGACTGTGGGTTACAGAAAAGAATATAAATGCCACAGGCAATAACAAAGGAAAAAAAAGTAAGTAATAAGTCAAGAAGAGGACAGGGAGGTGGCAGGCTAATTACTTCATTTTTCATTATAGGAAGCCAATCTACTCCATCCCGTCCAAAATCTGAAACAAGTAGAACATGACTTTAATACAAGACGTAGTTGTTCCTTAAATGATTCCTAACTGCTTCTTGATTTTCAACACCTCTTCTTAATTTTAGAGGATTTTCTTAGAAACTACTGTCTCTTGTGATCATTTCATTCTTTTTTAATTTTGCTTTCTTCTTCCTCTGATACATTTAAATAAAATTAAATGCAATCGCTTGAATGTCATCAACAGTATGATCTCATCCTCCTAAAAATCCCTTTTCCCAGGGTGCCTGGGTAGCTCAGTCAGTTGAGCATCTGACTCTTGATATCTGCTTGGATATCAGGGATCCAGCCACTCGCTGGGGTATATGCTAAGCGTAGCCACTGCTTGAGATTCTCTCTCTCTCTCCCTCTGCCCTTCTCCCCCTGCTCACTCTCTCCCTCTCTCTTTAAAATAAATTAAAAAATTTTAAATCCCTTTCTCTACGTGTGTATAGTCTGGCTACAAATCTTCCCACTCTCCTTCTCTCTACATATATACACAGAGAAGTGTCAGTCAGACATCCGATGATGGGGAACAGGCAGCGTTGGCCTTCTTCCTTACACTTCTGTCTTGCTTGCATTTTTTATAATGAATGCCTATAACTTTTATTTCATACAACGTCATTAATTTTAAAAACTGAAAGATACACCAGAGAAATGCTCACATAGACAAAGATGAATGGCAATATTAATATCAAATGAAAATGGAATTAAGGCAAATACATTATAAGGAGCAAGGAGGTATATTGCACATTTCATGCTGATGAAAGGTCCAGTCCACCAAGAAAACACAATATTCATAAACACTGTATACCTAATAACATAGCTTTGACATATAGGGAGAAAAAAAAATAGAACACAAGGAAAATCTGATTTTAAAAAAGCATAGGGAAGATGAATTTTAACACATCTATCTCTGACATCAACCTTTGGGAAGGTGACCAGAATAAATTAAGAATTTTTTTAAAAAGCATATTATTTTGGGGGCATGCCTGGCTGGCTCGGTTGGAAGAGCATGAGACTCTTGATCTCGGGGGTCGTGAGTTCAAGCCCCACGTTGGGTGTAGAGGTTACTGAAAAAAATAAACTCAAAAAGGATTTGTTGAGAAGAATGCATATTATTTGAAAAACACAATTAACAAGCTTGATCCAATAGGTATGTAGAGAATTTTGTACACAACAAACACATTTTTCTCCAAACACACTAAAAATAGGCTTTAAAAATATCCACATTTATTAGGGCACAAGAAATCTCAACAAATTTCCCAGCCCCACCTCACAAAAAACCCGCACAAAACAAAACAAACACCAGAGAGCTCACAAACCACATCACTCACCATAATAAGAAATTAACAATGAAAGTGCTCATTGGAAGAATCTCCTGGAAGCACTTGTGGTCGCAGGCAAAGAACACAGCTCCTGGTGTCAGACCACAGCTCAAACTCCAGTTCTGCCACTTACCGGACTTCTGTAACTTTGCAAAGGTCCTAACCTCCCTAAGCCTGGGTTTCCTCACTGGAAAGCGGGGAAGAGAAAAGAAACTTCGGGGTGCCTGGCTGGCTCAGTCTGTAGAGCGTGCGACCCTTGATCTCAGGGTCATGAGTTTGAGCCCCACCTTGGGCAGACAGATCACTTAAAAAAAGAAAAACAGGCGCGCCTGGGTGGCTCAGTCGGTTAAGCATCCAACTTCGGCTCAGGTCATGATCTCAGGGTTCATGGGTTCCAGCCCCACGTCCAGGTTCTATGCTGACACCTCGGAGCCTGGAGCCTGCTTCGAACTGTGTCTCGTCTCTCTCTGCCCCTCCCCTGCTCATGCACTCTCTCTCTCTCTCTCTCTCTCTCAAATATAAACATTTAAAAAATTTTAAATGAAAAGAAAAACAAAATCTTCCAGTAGTCTTGTGAAGATTGTACTCAGTAAATGCGAGTCCCTCCCTTGAGGAAACGGGTTAGCTAAGTCTCTCTGAAAACGGATGCAAAACATCATGGCTGATAACAACTCACAAATCCAGAGGGGTAAACCGAGGCACCAGGGGGCCAACCCGGAGTCCAGGCAGCAAATCTTGATGCTCCCTACCTTCTCTGCCACCCCCCACCCCCGGTGACCCCCTCCCAAGAAGGTGCCCCTGGAGGGGAGAACACAGCCCTTACCTCGAGCACAGCTCACACAGGCCGTGCAGCGGCCGTCCCTGTTCAGGTAGTAGTCGGGCTCACACTGCTTCCTGCAGTCAGGTGACCCCTGGGGGCACGGCAGCCCTGGGGAAAGAAGCAGAGAAGCTCCAGGCCAGGCCGCCAGGGCAGAGGCCTCACCTCCCCACCGGTTACCGCTCCTCCCTAAAGCCACCGCCAGTTCCACCCCTTAGCGCCCAAACAGGTCAGTCCGCCCCTGGCGTTACAGACGGAAGCGCTGGCGCAGAGGAGGGCCGACCTGCCCCAAGGTCCCCTGGCAGCTGGGAGAAGCCCTGAGCCTGGGGTTCCACCTCACGGGCACTGTTAAGTTCAACCTGTCAGGGTTGTTGAGCGGGTTACAGGGGTTGTGAAAATTAACGTGTGCTTAGCACACAGCAAGTGCCGGAGGGGCACTGGCGGCTGTCTTCCTGGGCAGGAGGCCTGCTTCACTGCAGGAACCGGGGAGCCATTAAGCCCCGAGACCCTGTGGAGCCTAAGCCAGCCTGAGACGCTCGCGGATCAGCGAGCAGTGCCAAACCGTTCCCTGCTCCCCCTACACAGGGATGCGACACGAATCGCGTTGATAACCGACTGCCTGGGGCAAAGCGGGCAGGGCGCCTTCACCTGCCCTGTGCGCTCTCCCTCCAGTCACGTACTGACAGGCCACCCGCCCACCGCTTGATTCCAAGATGGCCACATGACGCAGGTAGGCCAATCAGAATACCTCATCGCTCAGGATGGGCACATGACCCAAGTAAGCCAATGAGATGCCCCAGCCCTCAGATGGGCACATGACCCAGATAGGCCAATCAGAATACTTCATCCTTCAGGACGGGCACATGACCCAAACAGGCCAATCAGAGGTGAGGCCAATCTTCCTCACTATTCTAATTGCTTCTTAGACACATGACCCATGCCAGCCAATGAGCCCCATCTCTGAGAGTTTCACAAAAGCTCCTGGGAAATAGCCCTTCTCTTTACTTTCAGACTTCTGGTGCAAAGGGCGGTTTAAGTCCAGCGCTGCCAGGTCGTGGCAGGTGCAGGATGGGCAGGGTGCCTGAGAAGGAGATGATCCAAAGGCGAGCAGAAGTCCGGAGACAGAGAGAAATGGACTGCTGAGGACATTCTCAGTGAATTTATGGTGCCATGGACTTCTCTGTTACTGAGCCATTTATTTCTCTTTTGTCTTGTTTGTGCCTAAATAAGTTAGGTCTGAGTGGTTACAGACTAAAGTTAAACCATGGGTTCTCAGTATTTCTTGTGCCCCCTAGTCGTTCTGGGGAAACCTGGGACACTGCTCAGGATTGTGTTTCTGAGTGCATAAAATGAAATACAAAGGATTACAAAGGAACCTAGCTATGTGAGAATACAGTTATCAGAACATTAAAATAATTTAAGATCTAGCCATAGATGTGATTCTTTATAAACTCATTAATGTCTAATAAGTATGGTTTCATAGTACTGATGAACATAAATCTTTCATAACAACTGTAGCAACTATAATATAATTGCAGTATATCATGAGAATGTCTGATTTCTACTGATGGAAAAACTGCAGGTACTATGATATTATTAGTATGTTTTGTTATCTTGATTCATAATGGAAGGAATTCATACAGGACATTTTAGTTAGAGGCTGATGAAAAATGAGTGACCTCGTTCAGTTCAGGGCCTGCCTGAAATATACCCATGGGCACTAGGGAATCCATGGACCCCAAGGCAAACCCCTGCTCTAGAACAACATGCAAGAACCTCTGGAAAAATACTAGCTTGATGGCTAACACCCTCTAGCTCAGAAAACGTCAGTAGTTGCCCAGTGGTCTTTCAGAGAGGTAAATCTGGTCCCATCCTCCCTTGCCTAAAACTTTCAAATCCTTCTCATTCCCAGGATAGAGGCCTAGGTCCTTACTGGGTTAGGAGGTTCTGCCCACCTACACCCCCCCCTACTGTCTAATCTCTAGCCACACTGGCATCTCCATGTCCCCCAAAGGGGCCATGCTCCCTTCAGCCCCCAGGGCCTTTGCACAAGCTTGCCCTTTGCCAGGAATATTCCTCTTACCTTTTCCCTGGTAAACTCCTGCTCAGCCTTCACATCATTGTCAACGCATCACTTTGTCAGTAACTTGGCCAGGGCCACTGTTATAAACTATCAGAGACCTATGTACCTCTCCCTCCTCCACCTAACTCTGCTGTAATCTATTTAATCTAGATGTGTGATCACATTTATTTGTGGGACAAATCGTCTCAGTGTCTGAATTCCTCACATGAATGTCAGCTCCTCGAGGCTGAATCTTTCCCTTTCAGCGCACCAATGATTCCCATCTCACAGGGCCTGGCACATTTCTGATCAATACGTGCTCTGACCACCTAATCAATATGGAACTAGCCTCGCATTCTTTGTCTCCGACTCCTGCTCTGGCGTTACTGTACACGACTCACTTCATGGGCTCTATGCTGCAGCCAACACTGTGCCGCTTGGGCTTTTCTCTAGCACCCCTCCTGTGTCCTGGAATGTTGTTATGGGTCGAATGTTGTTATTGGTTGAGATATGCTGAAGCCCTAACCCCCAGTATCTCAGAATATGATTTTTTTAATGTTTATTTTTGAGAGAAAGAGAGTGAGTGGGGGAGAGGCAGAGAGAGAGGGACACAGAGGATCCGAAGTGGGCTCTGTGCGGACAGCAGAAAGCCCGATGCAGGGGCTCGAAGTCACAACCCATGAGATCATGACCTGAGCCCAAGCTGGATGCTCAGCGGACGGAGCCACCCAGGCACCCCCAGAATGCGATCTTGTTTGAAGACAGCATACTAGCAAAGGTAATTAAATTAAAAGGCAATCATTGGGGTGGGCCATGATCTGCAATGACTGGGATCCTTATAAAAAGGGAGAGTGGGAATCTGGACATGAAATACACATGCACACAGGAACACAGCCGGGTAAGGACTGGAGGCATGATGTCAGCAGCCAGGAACTACCAGAAGCTGAGAGAGAGGTGAGACCCTTCCCCAGAGCCTTCAGAGGGAGCATGGCCCTACCAGCACATTGATCTTGGACGTCTAGACTCCAGAACTGTGAGGCAATAAATTTCTGTTGTGTTGACCACTCAGTTTGTGGTATTTGGTTAATGACAGCCCTAGAGAACAAATACAAATGTGCTTTGCCCAGGCTGAGGCACCTGCCCATCTGCATTTCCACCCACTGGGAACTGTCTGTATACAGCCAGCTCAGGATGAAATACCATCCCCTGGTGGAATTTGCCTGATCCCCATCCAGATCCCCTCTCTGGATCTCTTTAAAATCACCTCTCAGCACCAGGGGCTGTTTGGGGTGAACTTTAGAAACCTCCTGCTGCAGGAAATTGGCTCAAGGATTTGAAGCAGACCTGAGTGACTAATCCAGTGGCAGGATTATGTTTTCAGTCAATTCACCTTTATTGACTACCACCTTTGTGGTAGGCACTGACTTAGAGATAGAAGAAGGTAAGGTCCCTGCTCCTGTGGAGCTTACCCTCTAGCCTGGGGAAGAGAGGCAAGCAAGTGCAGAAAGAAATTAGCAAGTTGGGGAGCTCCTGGGTGGCTCAGTCGGTTGAGCGGCCGACTTCGGCTCAGGTCATGATCTCACGGTCCGTGAGTTCAAGCCCCGCGTCAGGCTCTGTGCTGACAGCTCAGAGCCTGGAGCCTGTTTCAGATTCTGTGTCTCCCTCTCTCTGACCCTCCCCCGTTCATGCTCTGTCTCTCTCTGTCTCAAAAATAAATAAACGTTAAAAAAAAAAAAAAGAAAAGAAAGTAGCAAGTTGGCTTCCAGTGTGGATACAAACTTTGAGGAAAATAAAGCAGGAACCAAGAGAGAGGGCAGAGGGAGAGGGGTGAGAGCTCCAGAGAGTGGGATCAGGAAGGCTGGAAGCAGGCAGCTGCACAGAGAGCTGTGGGGAGAGCACTTGAGGCAGAGGGAACTGCCAGTGCAAAGGCCCTGAGGCAGGAACAAGCATGGCTTGTGCCAAGAACAGAAAGGCCATGGCGGGGGGGGGGGGGGGGGGGGGGGGATCTGGAGTAGGCGGAGCCAAAGAATTACAACTGTTGATTCATTTCTATTTTCTTCTTTTCCCATTTTCCACAGTGATCTTCTGTAGTGAATAGCCCTTTCTTTTTTTTTTTTTAAGTTTATTTATTTTTTTGAGAGAGAAAGCACAAGCAGGGGAGGGGCAGAGAGAAGGAGAGACATAATCCCAAGCAGGCTCTGTGCCATCAGCACAGAGCCCAACGCGGGGCTCAAACCCATGAACTGTGAGATCATGACCCGAGCCACAATCAAGAGTCAGACACTTAACCGACTGAGCCACCAAGCTGCCCCTGGATATCACTTTCATAATCAGAAACAAAAATGGTTGAGGGGCACCTGGGTGGCTCAGTCAGTGAAGCATCAGACTCGATTTTGGCTCAGGTTATGATCTCACAGTTTCTGTGATCAAACTCCACATCAGGCTCCATGCGCAGAGCCTGCTTGGGATTCTCTCTCTCTCTGTCTCAAAATAAATAAATAAATAAACAGAAAAAGAAAGGAAGGAAGGAAGGAAGGAAGGAAGGAAGGAAGGAAGGAAGGAAGGAAGAAAGAAAGAAATGGAGGGAAGGAAGGAAGGAAGGAAGGAAGGAAGGAAGGAAGGAAGGAAGGAAGGAAGGAAGAAAGAAAGAAAGAAAGAAAGAAGAAAGAAAGAAGAAAGAAAGAAAGAAAGAAAGGGATAAAAAAGGTTGAGAAAGGCTCCAAAGCTGTGGTGGTGATGCCAGAATTGGTCCCCATGTATCCCTTTTCCCTGATCTGCCTCCAGCCACATCCCCTCTGGCTCAGGGCCCGTCGCTGACTCCAGATGTTCTCAAAGTTTGTGCTAACATTCTCACACCGCCTCTCACCTCTGGCTCAGCATCAGGCAACCCGCCCCAGCTGCTCTCGCGCCAAAAACTCCCACACTGAAAACTGCTCCATGCTGAGTCTGGGCCACCAGCTCCTCCAGCCTGCCCTCCCGGGCTTCCCCTGCACACCCCAGGCTTGGGCTGCAGCCAAATGTAAACTTCCCCATTCTTCAGCAGCCCATCCTACTCCCCTCCAGACTTTTGCACATTCTGTGCCTCTGCCCAGAGCACACCCCGTCCCTGCCTTGGCCTGGCCTATCCCTGCTCATCTCTAGGACTCCTTTAGATGCCACCTCTTCCAGGAAGACCCCCTGAATGTTCTGATCAGGTCAGGTGCCCCGGGAGTGAGTTCCCATGGCTCCCAGCAACACCATCCCAGGTTCCTTTTTTTTTATGTTTTTTTTTAAATTTTTATTTATTTTTGAGAGAGAGAGAGAGAGGCAGAGAATCCCAAGCAGGCTCCATGCTGTTAGTGCAGAGCCCGACACGGGACTTGAACTCATGAATAGTGAGATCATGCCCTGAGCCAAAATCAAGAGTGGGACACTTAACTGAGCCACCCAGGCACCCCATCACCATCCCGGGTTCTAACAGCCTGCTGCAGTAGACACATTTTGCAAGGGCTTACCACCCCACAGGCCACCCTTCTCAGAGAACTGCCCCCGGCCCACCTCTCCCCTGAGCTGTCGTCTAGAGCAGTCCTGGCCTGGGGGGACCAGAGCAGAGGTGGACATCCGGACTTATCTGCACCATCAGACCCTTCCTTCTTGGGCTCTGGAATTGGGGCTGAAAGATGTTTGCCAAGCGTCCCTTCAGGTGACTGAGGGAGAACAGACCAGGGAGGGGACTAAAGGCCAAGCTCGGCCAAGGGCCAGAGGGCCAGGGAGGCCTCCTCCCACTCCCCGCTGCTCACAGCCCTCGGAGAGACCCTCCGCTCCTGGGACAAGATGGGTTATACTTGCCAGGCCCCAAGCAAGCCATGCTCTCTGCCTAACACCAGGCCTGGCTTCCCTTGTACCCCCACACCTGGGCAGGACTCATACGTCTGCAGGGGAGATCCCTTCCTCTGGGAAGGGAGTCCGGGCACCAAGGGCAGATTGATCCAGGAAGTAGGGTCTAGAATAGGAAGGGGTTTGTAGCCCCCACATGGGGTCTTTGCTGATAGACTCTGCTGTCTCCTTCACTGATCTGCTCTGTCTTGGGGGTCAACACCAGCTAAGGGGGAAGAGCTCAGGTGTCTGAGTTAGCCGGCCACACTGGAGCCCCTGCTGGCTCCTTACTAGCATGTGACTGTAGGCAAATCTCTGAACCTCATCAAGTCCAAGTTTCCTCTCTGGGCTTCCTATCAGGGTTTCAGGGAGCTAATGTAGGTAAAGGGCTAGCCCTGTGGCTGGCATAGAGCACACTCCATCATCGGTAATGGTTGTCCTGGTTATGAATCAGTGAGTGAGCTCCCCGTCACTGGGGGTGTGTAAGCAGAGGGCTGGGGATCAGCTGTCGAGAATGCTACAAAGAGCATTTACAGGCTGGGCAAGAGGAGAGATTCAGTGACATCTAAATTTCTCAATCTCAAAAGGTCTCCCAGTTTCCTTCCTCCAGCAACTCACCCCCGGCCAACCTTGCCACACAGCTGAGCTGAGCGCTGATTGCAGAGGGCGGGCGAAATGTCAGAAATTTCCCCCAGAGACCGAGGAAGGGGTTTTTGTGGGTTTTTCTTTTTTCCTCTTGCTTGCCGGAAGCACAGAGTCAATAAAACTCCAGCAAAATGCCCCGCCCACCACACCTCGGCATTAGGTGCTCACCTACCCCCAGTCGCTGGGCCATGGAGAGGGAACATAGGGGGAAGGGAGTCCCCTTCTTCACAAGTCACAGCATCGAAGTGGAGGGAGCCGGGGACCCAGACATCACTCTGCCTCCACCCACTTCACCAGCAAGGCAGGGGTGAGGGCAGCTGGAGGGCATGGGAAGGAAGTGTCTTTCTTCCTACAGCTGGAATCATGGATCCTATGGAAAGTCACAGAGCCCTGCGGGCCACCCTGACTGCAGTTGTCCCGGGAGAAGCAGCGTGTGAGCGGCCACACAGCACTGGGCCGGTGAGGGAAGGCTTCATGGAGGAAGGGGTGCCAGGACTGCAGGGGGGGGGGAAGGGGGCGGTGCAACAGGTGCAGACAGAAGACCCAGAGACTTGAAAGCACACAGTGCGTTCAGGGGACACCAAGCACAGCAGTTCTGGTAGAAAAGCCAAAGGAAAGAGGCCGGAAAGGGGACAAGTGACATCACGACAACAACAAGGAGCAATAAACAATTGTCAGGGGGACAAAAAGCAGAGCAGATGAAAGGGGGTGGGAGGAGCAGGGTGGCTCTGTGGCCTGATTGTGTGCCCCCCCCCCCCCCCCCCGTCAAATCCATGCGTTGAAGGCCTTATTCGGAGAGAGAGAGTCTTTAGGAGGTCATTAAGGTTAAATGAGGTCAGAAGTGGGGGCGCTCAATCGGTTAAGCGTCTGCCTTAAGGGTCGGGTCACAGTCCTGCGGTTCACAGGTTCGAGCCCCGCTTCAGGCTCTCTGCTGTCAGCATGGAGCCCGCTTCGGATCCTCTGTCCCCCTTTTCTCTGCCCCTCCTCCGCTCACACCCTCTCTTTCTTTCAAAAATAAATGAACACTAAAAAACAAAAGAAAAAATGAGATTATAATGGTGGAGCCCTGATCTGATAGGATTGGCAGCCTTATAAGGAAAGAAGAAAGATAGATCTCTCCTCTCTCTCTCTCTCTCTCTCTCTCTCTCTCTCTCTCTATCCTCCAGGCATGACAAGGGGGCTGTCTGCAAGCCAAGAAGAGGAGACTTCTCACCAGAAACCAAACCTTGCTGGAAACCTGGCCTTGGACTTTCTAACCTCCAGAACAGTGAGGAAACACCTGTCTGTTGTTGAAGCCCCCCGGTCCGTGATGTTCTGTTCAGGCCGCCAGAGCGGACTGAGGTAGACGGGGACATGGATGGGGGGGGGGGGTGGCAGAAGGACTGGGGAAGGGGGGGAGGGAAACAGAAGGGGGAGGGGTGGGCAGGTAAGAGAGCGGCGAAGGGATGGGGGGGATGGGCAGGTATATGGGGGTGGGGCTGGCCAGTTAGGCACTGGAGTCCCAAGATCTAGCACGGGCACCCACCTGATACACGTACCTCAAAACCCATACTAAACCACAACATAAAAGTGAGAAAATCCAATAAAGGTCTATTTCTTTTCCCCACCGTGACTACTCTGAATCATTTTTGGAAACCGAAAATATCAAATTCTTTCCCCAAATGCTTTTCACGGTCCTATGGTGGCGCAGGGCTCGGCCTGTCCTCACGGTGGAGAAAAGAGGCTGCGTGCAGGTCTCCGGACGGACAGACTGAGGTTCCCGCCCGGCTCGGGCCACTTACCCTCGGTGACTTTGTGCATCGTGGCCTGTCGCCACCCTCCAGACAGCAATGCTGGGAGGCTTAGAGGATGGGCAGGTGGCCCCCCACCCATCCTGAAGGTCACTCACCCCCACTGCCAGTGGCCTGTGGGCCTCCGAGCATGAGGCAGTTCTCGTGAACCAGGCACGTACAGCCCTCACAGCCTCCGCTGCCAGAACTCATATCTTTCCCCCTCAAGACTCTGCCACCAGAGGTCAGAGACCACAGTTCAGCTCTATCTCACGCCCCGCCCCACGAAGGCCCCTGGATGTGCCTTGGGAACTTGCGATAACACCCACAGCGCCTGGCGGTGCCTCCCGACCCTGTTCTGCTGGCTCACGTCTTCGGGCCTAAGCATCACCCGAAGAGTGGGGATGGGCAGGCTGATGATCTACTCAGAGCCGATCACTGTGCTGAGGGAGGGTGAGCCTTCCAGAAATGTGCTCTGAGCAGGGAGCCTGGTTCCAGAGAGATCTACAGTTCAGGGGGCCCGGGGGATAAACACACATTCTGGGCTGAAAAACATGAGGACCACAAAGGGCTTCTAGGCCCAGAAATGAGGGGCGGCCAGGGGGTGTCGAGAGCCCAGGTTCTGGGGTCACGGAACCCTGGCTTCAGCCCCAGCCAGCTCCACCATTCCCCAGCTCTGTGACCTTGGGCCAGTTACCTTATCTTATAGCACCCCTAACAGCCTCGTCTGCAAAGTAGGAATGATAAAGGATGCTTGTGGGGATCTTATGAGGTCATGCAACGCATGTGAAGGTCTCAGGCCAGTGCATGCATGGTATAAGTTCATAGTTCATAAGGGGCAGCTAGTAACTAAAAACAAAAACTCAGAGGGCTGGCCTTCAGGAACCTATAGCCAACAGGGCAATGTGGGCTCCCATCTTGCCACTCGCCAATTCCCCCTGGAATTTTATAACTTGAGGACAAAAATCCCCCCTTGTCCCCAGTACCCCCACTCACCCACGGGGCAGCAGTAACAGCACCTACCGGCAGTTTTGTGATGGTGGCCAGGGTCTCCAGCATAGACGTCCCTCGGAACTCGATCCTGGAGGACGGGATAAATTGGTGAGACCGGGCCGGTCCCAGACACGCATCCTCTCTCCTGCCCCTCAGGTCCCAGGAGGCCTGGTCTCCACTCATCGTCAAGGCCAGGCCTGAGACACAGCCTCAAGTTTTAGAAGGCAATCGGGACAGAAATAACCGATTTCACATCTGCCTCAAATGCACCCCAGCTGGGGGGGCGGGTGATGGCAACTCCAGCCTTCCATAACTCAGCCCCAAACCTGGGGTCTCCCCTGACTCGCTCTTCTCATGCTCACATTCAACCCAGCAGCAAACTCTTTCCCTCTCTCTCTCTCTCTCTCTGCCCCTTTGGACCAATGTCCTCACCTCCTCCACCTGGTCCCAGTCCCCATCCTCTCTCCCCAGCATTAATTAATTCAGTTGCCTCCTACCTGGCCTCTGGCATGGACCCGGCAATACAGATTTCTAGGAAATTTGTTTTCTGAAGTCTCACACGCTTACACAGAAACGTGCACAGACCTCAGATGCATACCCACTGAATTTTTACAGTGTGAACACGTCTTGCAGTCAGCACCCAGCTCAAGCCACAGGACATGGGCAACACCCCAGCACCCTCCCTCAGGCCTCTCCCATGCACTACACACAAAAGGTGCCCGCTAACCCAGCTCCTACGCCATTGATTTGTTTGGTCACCTTTGGAGCTTGACGTAGGATAGAATCATTTCTGTTCTCTTGCAACTGGCTTCTTTAACTCAACATCATATTGTGAGACTCACCCACATTGTTGCAGATGGCGGCCATTCATTCAGGTTCATTGCTTTGTAGTACTACATCGCGTGAACATGCACAATGTACTGATCCATTCTACTCTTGATGGCCCTTGGGGTTGTTTCCACTTTTGATTGTTATGAAAAATTCCACTAGGAGCATTCCTATACATGTATCTCGGTGCACAAATGTATGCATTTCTATTGGATATATACGTAGGGGGCACAATTGCTGGGTTGTAATGTATGCTCAGCCTTGATAGACTCTTCATACGGTTTTCCAAACTGGACCGACACTTCACTATAGTTTAGAAGTGTTGCAGTCACTCTACATTCTTGTCAACATTTGGTATTACCGTTGGGCTATCGGGGTGGCTTGGTCGGTTAAGCGTCTGACTCTTGATTTCGGCTCAGGTCATGATCTCGAGGTTCTTGAGTTCGAGCCCCACATGGGGCTCTGCACTGACGGTGTGGAGCTTACTTGGGATTCTCTCTCCTTCACTCTGCCCCTCTCTCCTCGCACTCTCTCTCTCTCCTCTCAAAAATAAATAAACATTAAAAAATTAGATTGTCTGACCTTTCTTACTGATGGGTGGGAAATCTTTATATACTCTGGATACAGGCCCTTTGGTATTGGGAAATATCTTCTCCCAATTCTATGGCTTGCCTTTCAATTTCTTTTTTTTTTTTAATTTTTTTTAACGTTTTTATTTATTTTTGAGACAGGGAGAGACAGAGCATGTACAGGGGAGGGTCAGAGAGAGGGAGACACAGAATCTGAAACAGGCTCCAGGCTCTGAGCTGTCAGCACAGAGCCCGATGCGGGGCTCAAACTCACGGACCGTGAGATCATGACCTTAGCCAAAGTCGGCCGTTTAACCGACTGAGCCACCCAGGTGCCCCATTGCCTTTCAATTTCTTAAGGGAGAGTTTTGATGAACAAAAGTTCTTAGTTTTGTTTTTTGATCTTTTTAAGATTTTTATTTTTAAGTAATCTCTACACCCAGGGCACTGGGTGGCTCCGTGGGTTAAGCATCTGACTTCGGCTCAGGTCATGATTTCACGGTTCATGAGTTCAAACCCCACATCAGGCTCTCTGCTGTCAGTGCAGAACCTGCTTTGGATCCTCTGTCTCCTCTCTCTCTGCCCCTCCCCTGCTCATGCGTGCTCTCTCTCGCTCTCTCTCCCAAAAATAAATAAACATTAAAAAAATTTTAAGTAATCTCTACACCCAGAGTGGGGCTCAAACTCACAACTCTGAGATCGAGTCACCGCCCCCAGAAGTTCTTAGTTTTAATGAGGAACAATTTATCAGTCTTTTCTTTCACGGTTAATGTCCTATGTAAGAAATACTTGCCAGCCTGCTGTCATACAGATGCTCTCCCACATTATCCACTAGATGCTATCGCTTAACCTGCCATACATAGGTTTCATTTTGGCGCATGGTGTGAAGTAGAGGTCAAGACTCGCTTTTTTCTGGAACATGCATTTTTAACAAGTTCCCCGTAGGTTTCCAGGGCTCTTTGAAAGTTAAGCCCCTTTGTTAGAAGGGGCCCAAGAGGAAATTCTCTGCTGACATCCTGGGGGAGGAACTTTGTCCTGGTAGAATGAAAGCAGGGCAGAAACCAGGTTTCTAGACTTCAGGAAGGGAGGTGGGAGGGAGAGGGGAGAGGGAAGGAGGGAGCTGTGTCCCACCTCTGTATCTGCAGCCTCCCAGATGGTGCCTGCCATCTGGCCTGATGGATGAGGATGAAAGGGCTTTCTTGGATTGGGGCGGCGGGGGGAGCAGAAGCCACAGGGGGAGAGGCCTGGCTGGCCTCAGGGCTTCCCTACTCTCTTGTCCAGCCAAGGGAACAGTGAAAACTAAGAAATATTTCCTTTGTGGTCAGAGAGCAGGAGGAGGCCAGTGTGGCAGGACAGTGGACACACGGAGCATCGATTACATTTTCCTTGTTTCTTTTTTTTGCACATCTGAAACGTCGCCATGTACATGGGAAATAACAAATGTAATGTGACGTTTGTGCAACACTAGTCACATGGCACTTGTGTGCCTCCTTTCTCATTTAATCCAGAGCCCCAGGCCTTGAGGACCCTCTTTCACCCACCCACACCCAGCCTCCTCCCTCCAGCAGGATCCCATTCTTCTCAAGGAGAGTGGGGAGCTCCTGGGAGCCTCTCTAGGAAGAGAGACTTGCCAGGACAACCCCGGTCTGACCCACAGCATTTCACCCAGTGAGCCTGGAAGCCTACAGGTGGGGTGGAGTCGGGTGCGAGGGTTCAGGCCTGCTAGGCCTGCTGAGTGTGGGGAGAATTCTGGGTCTCTGGCCTGGGTTTTTCCCTCCTGGCTGCCTGTTCATCTCATTGATAACTATGGACTCTGGAGGAGATGTAGGTCCAGCCCCTGCTCTGTTTCCAGGGTCTGGGGGGGACAGCTGAAGGGAGCCTGAATTCTTCTTCTTCACTTCCTGCCAATCCCGGGTCAGTGGAAGGGAATAGGGAACCCATGGTATTGCATATCACTGCCCCCCTACTCCCAGTCACCCATCATCACCCCATGTTACAGATGGGGACACTGCAGCTCAGAGAGGTGCAGTCACCCACCCGAGGTCACACAGCAACTAAACGCACAGATGATATCTGAGCTTCACCATATCCCCAGTTCTCTTCCCCTCTCTGGCCCACAGGCTGCCCATCTATAAAAGAAAAACAGTCTATTGTGCTGAGAAGGATATCCTGCCACATTCGTGGTCTTTCTAACAAAACTCCATAATCTGAATCAAATCATGAGGATACATCAGATAAACCCAAACTGAGGGACTTTCTATAAAACAACTGGCCTGGACTCTTTGCATGAAAGACAAAGAAGAGTTGTGGAATGTTCCAGAATAGGGAGACTAATGAGACATGGTGGCTGAATGCAATGTCTGCATTGGATTCTGAATCTGGGTGGGGCTATGAATGAGAATATTGAGATTGCTGATGACATTTGAATACGTACTTTGTATCTGATTCTGTCCTATCAGTGTTGAAAGCCTGAATCTTATAACCTGTTTATCTAAGAGGTGTCCTTGTTGTAGAAGAACCTGCTGAAATATTTAGGGGTAAAAATTCAAAATGTCTGCAACGAACTTGCTAATGGTTTAGCAAAAGAAAATGGAAATAGGAAGAAGGAGGAGGAGGAGGAGGCGAAGGAGAGGAAGAGGAAAAGGAAGGAGAAGAAGAGGAGGAGGAGGAGGAGGGGGAGGAGGAGGGGGAGGGGGAGGAGGAGGGGGAGGGGGAGGGGGAGGGGGAGGGGGAGGAGCATACATCGTCAGAGAGAAATAAAGCAATTGTACAAAACCACACGTGTCAATAATAGGTGCCCGGGAAACAGATGGCAACAATTTTCAGCGATAAACCTGTGTAAATCCATGGCTGCCGCCGCCAGGGGGCGCTGCCCTCTCGCGGTCCACAAGGTCGGTGGGACCTCAGCCAGGATGCAATGAGAGAAGTCGAGGTCGTGGTGGCGGGGTTCCCTTGGGGGGCTTACGGGGAAAGGGGCATAGGCGGAGCCCAGGTAGGGGCACAGCTCAGGGCCAGCCCCAGCATCCACCGCAGATGCCCCAGGCAGCTGTGGCTGGCCGTCTCTGGCAGAAACACTAGGGGAATTTTCTTGCCTATGATGTCATGACTCTGCAAGTGCCCAGAAAATGGGGCCAGTGCGGTGCACATGTGTGGTAGAAGTAACAGCAGTAATTGAACCCAGCAGCCCTTGTGAGACCCTCCTACCGTGAAAACTAGTCTCAGAGAGGAGAACGAGCTGCCCAAGGCGGCACCTTGTGGCAGGGCAGGATCTGGGTCCAGGTCAGCTGACTCCAGACCACTCCGTGAGTACATCCAGTGCCCACGGAGCACCAGAGAGCCGACGGGGCCCCCAAACACCCTCAGGAGCTGTCCCTCCAGTAGGGGAGACAACCGCACCTTCCCAGGGTATACCCAGCTCATAAACTAGAGAGAGCTGGCATCTGGGGTCCTGGGCTTCACCTCGGCAACACTGTGATCTCCCAAAGCTTGCACAGCCCTCACCTCTGGGCCTGCTCGTCACTCTCCTCCTCCTGCCATCTCCCCACCTGCCCCCATGTCCCCTGTTGCCCTGCACCACTCCCCATTCACACAGGTCATTTACCTCAGCACAACGCAGCCCCGAGAAGGCTGACCCTCCGAACACTGGGGCCCCACCAATCCCCGCCGGCCATGGGCCCAGACCCCGGATGGCCCATCAGTTCCTGCCGCCCCTGGGGAACTGGCCCTGGCCTTGGCAGAGAAGGGGCGTCAGAAAGGGGAGAGTGGGAGGGGGAAGCCCGGGGACTGGAAGGGGGGCTTTTGGGTGGGGTTCCCCAGCAGGGTGGAGGCAGAGCGAGGTGTCCACAGGGTAACGAGCTGTGCAACCCGAGGCCTGTGGCGGCCCGACCTTGGAGGCATTAAGATAAAAAGAGGGTGGCCCGAAACCTTCCCATTTCTAAACCTGCCTATTTTCAGGCTGGTTTGGTTTTCCCTGCAAAACCTGGTAAATTTCACTTTCAAAAAGCCCCACCTGGTTTCAGCCGCAGAGGGGAACAGGAGGGGCGTCTCACCTGCAGGGACCAAGCTGGAGACTGGAGGGGGGGTGCGGTTGGAGGAGTCAGGTCAAATGCAAAATACCCAAAGGGGTCAGAGCCAGGGAGAGCTGGGGGGGTGCACCCCACCCCCACCCCAGGGGACCCCCACCTCTATTACTCAAGGTGAGGTGCCTGGGCCAGGAGCACTGGCACCCCTCGGCAGCCTGCTAAAAACGCAGAACCCCAAGCCCCACCGACTACCAGCTGGGGAAACTGAGGCACAGCGAGATTAAGAAACGCGCCTAAAATCACACAGCTGGGCAACGTTAGAGCCAGGATTTGGCCCGAATCATCCTGCGCAGGCTCTTATCCACAACGCTCTGTTACTGGTCCTGCCTGCTTAACCTCCAGTGCTACCCTCAAATTCACCAGCGCCTCCTCACCACCCCCCAAGGGTGTCCAAGGCCCTCCTTGCATCAACCTCGTTCCCCATGCCCCACTCACAGTGCAGAGGCCAGAGGGATCTTTTCGAAACGCAGACCTGGTATCCTCCCTCCACCTTGCTGAAAGACACTCAGAAGGGTTCCGACTCAACTGTGAGTGAAGCCCATAGTGTGGACAATAGCCCAGGAGCCCCAGCTGGCCTGTGCATCCCTTGACCACCCCATTCCCCTTGCCCAGCACACCCCCACCCATCCTTCTGACCTCACTCATGCATTGCCGCATCCTCGGGGAACCCCCCCCCCCCCTCCCTTTACATCCCCATTCAGGTCAGGTCTCAGCAGGCTAAAATCAAGGTGCGGGCAGGACTGCATCCTTGCTGGAGGCTATGGGGGAGAACCCATTTCCTTGTGGTGAAGACTGAGGCCCCATCTCTTTGCTGCCCATCAACGAAGGGCATCTTCTAGAGACCGTTGTGTTCCCTGGACTGCACTGCTTGACTCCTCCAACTCCGCCAGCCCCCTTCCCCCTTCTGCAAAGCCCATACTGCTGGGGCAGATCCTTCCATCCCATCTCCCTCTTCTTCCACATCACCCTTCCCTGACACAGCCAGGGGAGATTCTGCTTTAAAAAATATTTTTTTTTAATGTTTACTTATTTTTGAGACACAGTGTGAGCGGGGGAGGAACAGAGAGAGAGGGAGACACAGAATCTGAAGCAGGCTCCAGGCTCCGGGCTGTCCACACAGAGCCCGACACAGGGTCCGAACTCACGAACCGCGAGATCGTGACCTGAGCCGAAGTCAGACGCTTAACCAACTGAGCCACCCGGGCGCCCCAGGAAGATTCTTTTAAGGATGCATGTGAGGACAGTGGGACCACCTGGATAATCCAGGCTAATCTCCCCGCCTCAAGGTCTGGACTCTTAATCACATGTACAAAGTCTCCTTTTTCCATAAGGTTCCAGGGGTCATGATGCAGACATTTTAAGGGACTATAATTCTGCTGATAAAAGTCCTGCTTGTAAGTAACCACGAGGCTATTCTGCCACCAGACTGGGTTTTGTCTTCTCCTAGTCCTGGGGGCTTCTGAGCCCCACTGTCCACCCACAGGGCAGACTGGAGCTCCAGGCCAAGAGCCCAGCTAAAATTGAAGTCATGCTCCTGCCTAACCTTCCACACATGTACAGACATGAAGTCTGTCCCTGCCCACGGGCCACATCCCTTGCAGCTCCCACACCTGTGTGCGGGTCTGCACACAGGCCTCCAGGTTGTTGAGGGGGAGGGTGCATGGCTGTGTGTGGCCTGGCCCCGTGGCTGGAGACAAGGCTCAAAGGCAGTAAGACACAGATACAGCCACAGAGGAGGCAGTCTGGCACCCCTGGCAGGAGGGAACACGAGGAATAGGTGAGCACCTTTTCTGAGATGGAGTTGACAAGAATAGGAGCCATTCTCCCAGAGAATCTTCCCGGTGAGGCAGAAGAAGAAGAGAAGGGGGCCGTGGTCGGCCGAACAATGCCCCTCCAAAGGCATCCCCGTCCTGATCCCCAGAACCTAGAACTAGGTCACCTTATGTGGCAGAGGGGAGTTGAGGTTGCTAATCAGTGACCTTGACATGGGGAGATGGTCCTGGATTATCCGGGTGAGTACAGCGTCATCACAAGTGTCCTTGAAAGGGCAGAAGGGTCAGAGTCCGAGAAAGCTCGGACGCGGCGGGGTCAGAGAGCCTGCGCCTCCAGCAGCTGGAAAAGGAAGGAGGTGGGTTTTGTCCTGGAGCCTCCAGAGAGGAAGGCAGGCCTGCCCACACCTTGATTCCAGCCCGGTGACATTTGGGATTTAAGAACCACAGATAACCCTTTGTGTTGTTCTGAGCCCCTAAATGGTAATGACAGCCACAACAGGGAGCTAAACCAGGGCCCCAGCCAAAAAGGCAAAGAATAAAGCCGAGTACCCCACCCCCCTCCACCAAGTCCCCCCTGCCACCAAGCATTCCTCGAAGGCCCAGCAGGAATCAGGCGCTGGGTTAGGTGTTAGGGGCCACACGAAAGCCAGTTCCAGATGGTTCCAGCTCACGAACGTAGCTCCCACGACGGGCACACGGGAGACACTGAACAGCAATCTCTGGAGAGAATGACTGTGGGAGAAGCTCAGAGACAAGATCAGAAGAGCACACGGATGACCAAACCAAAGCAGAATGATGCAAGTGTCACACGGTAAGGAGGGGAAAAAACTAGCCCAGGGTAGTCGCGCAGGCTTCTTGGACGAGGAGCACTTCCCTGTTCTTGAAGGAGGGTGAGATCTTGACAGGAGGAAACGAGGGGGGAGCATCCCTGGCAGGAAGCCCTGCAGAAGTGAAGGATGCGGAAGCAGGAAAGAACAGAGCCATGGCGGGCAGGGGGTGGGGGGGTGGGCTCAGCAGTTTACAGAAGGAGAAAAGGCTCAGGACTCAGGGCCACACAGTCTGCACTTTCTTGTCATTTCCCACACACCGTTCCATCCAATGCCAATACTACCCGATGTCCAAGTGTGGCCAGCAAAAACAAAATACAACCCACCACCCAGCCCCTGGATTCCACTGGAGAGGTTTGCATTTTAAATCGTAGGGCCTTTAATGTGCCTGCTTGCTCTCTAACTCGCCACAGAAAAGCTTGGGGAGAGAGACACAAATGGTTTCCCACCCTGAGTTGGCCATAAAACCCTCTCTTCATGCAACTCCTATTCATTCTCTGGAAGTGACTTTTGGAAATGTTGCCTTTGGCCATGGGGAGCCACTTAAGGTTACAGAGCCACTCATAGGTGAGGAAACGGATGGGATGGAGGCCACGAAGTCAACCTTGTCAGGGTCTGGCCTGGAGTTCAAAATCTGCGACTCCTCACTTCTCACCGAAGCCCCTCCCCCACCCCTAGAGAAACCCGGGGCGGCTGCCTGAGCCAACTGTTTGGATTACAGTCATCCCGAAAGTTCTGGGGCTGCAGCAAGTCCTTGGGCCTCACACTCAGCTATACCTCAGATGGGATAAAATCTGCCAGCCCTGGACCACCAGTCCCAGCGGCAGCCACCGAGGGACACCAGCAGCTGCCAGGGAAAGTTTAATGGCATTAAAGAAGTACCCAATGGGGCGCCTGGGTGGCTCAGTCGGTTAGGCGTCCGACTTCAGCTCGGGTCACGATCTCGCGGTCCGCAGGTTCGAGCCCCGTGTCGGGCTCTGGGCTGATGGCTCGGAGCCTGGAGCCTGCTTCCGATTCTGTGTCTCCCTCTCTCTCTGCCCCTCCCCCGTTCATGCTCTGTCTCTCTCTGTCTCAAAAATAAATAAACGTTAAAAAAAAAAAAAAAAAAGAAGTACCCAGTGGTACTTGGGCTTTTGCCCTCCGAGGTGCCTTGAGTTCCTCCCCCAGCTAGAGGGGCCGGCTTGCTTCCTCGACCACCTCCATCCCAGCCTGCACGAGAGGGAAGCCAGGTTCCCAGCCTCCCCAAGACCCAACTCTTGGCCTCCCTCTTCTGACACAGCAGCGGTGGACACACACATTCTGAGCAGGAAGGCGAAGATTTGGTTTAGGGGTTTCATGGTCCTGGGCGATTGGAACCTTTTCAGCAAAGCGTGCACTCCCCCGGTGCAGGAAGCGTGTCAGGCATGTAGCTTTTGGAGGCTCAGAGACCTTGCGTGGAAGTTAATGATGGAGCTTCCGCGCGCCGGGCCTGCACACACACCCTCGCTGACGTGCTATTCCACCCGGCCCTTGGTGAGGACGTTGGCACCATCCATGGTACACAGCTTCTTGTCACTCACTCTACAGCCTGGCCATCTCATCTCCCCCACTCCAAAAGCTGTCCCCCACCAACCCAGGTGGAGGAGAGGGCAGGCCCTTTGTGGGATCCCGCTGGTGGGGGACAGAGTTCTACATAGCGCCGGTCACTCGCCTCCGTGTCCCTCTTCTCACAATCCTCAAGGGCAAGGACTGGTTCACCTTCATCCTGCATTCACCATACCTAGCATACAACAGGAGCTTAATAATGGCTTACCTTTACACAACACTCAGCACATGCCAGGCACAGAGCAGCTTTATGATTTTATGAATGAATGAATGAATGAATGAATGAAGTATTCAGATGCATGTCCCTGAAGACTGAAGAAGTCAATAAGCAATTGAACTGGGTGACATATAAAAGTCCCTTCCCACCAGCGAGGCCACTGAGGATACCAGCAGTTTTCAACCAGAGGCAGCAAAGATTTGGGACTGAAATCTTCCTACCTCCACCCCAAGGGCCCCTTGGGGGAGGTGGCAGGAGAGAGAGAGAGAGAGAGAGAGAGAGAGAGATGTTAGAGAACTGTCTCGCTTAAGGTGCCTTTTTTGACATTCTGTCCCTAGGGTCTGGCACGGTGGTCCTGTTCAACCCCTGACCAGTGTTGGGACTGTGGACAAGGCCCTCCTCTGCCTCGGAGCCTCTGCTTCTTTGTCTGGGAAACGGGGACCATGACCCCAGACAGACCATGAGGTCATGCCGGCCCCGGCTGGCCTAACCTACCTATCTGTGCCAAGGACCCCCAAGTTTCCGGGGCTCCCCAGGCCCTGACACACACATCCCTCAGCCCCGTTTTCCTTCTGATGATGTTCCCGAGGTGAAAGCGGTGTTGAGGAAGGTGCATTTGAGCTTAAGGATGAATCACAATCAACTCAAGAAACAAGTCTAGGTCAGATATGAGTGAGAGCACAGTCAGAAACTTACAGTAAACGCTGCCCTTCTTCCAGCACTGACTGCTCTCAAGCTGACTAATGGCCCCTCTCAAACCCCACTGTGCTCTCCTGGCTGCCCCAGCCTCTCTCTGAGGGAGGGGAGGCCCTGAGTAAGACCAACCCAAAGCTCCCCGCTGCCCGCTCTTCACATCCGGCACCCCCTGCCCTCCAGGTCCCTTCCTCCTGGTGCATAAACTGCCCGTTTGAGCGGCCCCGGAAAAGTCCCCTTTCCCAAACAAAACCGGAAACTCTCTCCTCTCCATCTGCCGGTACCTAAAACCCACTGATCAGCACTCCACTCCACGGGGTCACCAGCCCAGCTCTGGAAAGCCTGGTGAGAAGAGAGACACACAGAGCTTATCAGCCACGCCAGCAAACAAGAACCGTGACCAGTGGGAGCCTCAAAGGTCTACATCTGGCTGGAGGGAAAAGGAGGTGGAACGGGAGGGAGTGGGTGTGGGAGGGAGTTGTGTTGTAACTTCAGCGCTGGAAGCCCAGGATGGGAATGTGAAGGCTGCAAGAGCTCGTGGAAAGACCCTGGGCGTCCCTGCGTGGCCGCCACCACCGGGGTGCGAAGGATGGAGGCTGAAGGGGAGGGGGAGGCATTAGGGCAATGAATTCTTCTCCGGAGTCACATCAGAGCAATCGTGGGTCACATTACAAAAACCACTCTTGGGGAGACTATGGTATCAGGCATCAGAAGCCAAATCTCTTTCTCAGAAGGTGACACACAGCAAGAAAGAAAGCATTCTCATCTCGGGTGTCAACCACAAAATGATGGAGTCTCAAATCAGACGGTGAGAAAAAAGATTTAAAATGCAACCCTTGACTTGGGATTTTTTTTTTCTTTCTTTTTTTTTTTTTTTTTTTTTTGAGCAATGACTTCCTAGGGGCGCCTGGGTGGCTCAGTGGGTTAAGCGTCCGACTTCAGCTCAGGTCATGATCTCACAGTTTGTGGGTTCGAGCCCCATGTTGGGCTCTGTGCTGACAGCTCAGAGCCTGGAGCCCGCTTCGGATTCTGTGTCTCCCTCTCTCTCTGCCCCTCCCCAACTAACGTTCTGTCTCTCTCTTTCTCAAAAATGAATAAAAAAATTTTAAAAAAATAATGAATTCCTAAAACTCTACTGGGACAGCAGAGGCAGAAGAAAGCTTGGTTGAGTCGAAGGGTGTCCCAGGAGGAGCTGGCAGCCCCCGCCCCCACAGGGAGCCCGATTCCTGCCAAGAAATGACCCAGTGTCTTAGCCCACAACAGTCACTCAGTCTCTCTAGTAGGCGGGAAATGCAAATTAAGACAACAAGGATATGGCCCTTTACACCGGTCACGTTGACAAAAATAAAAACTCTGATAAGATCAAAGGTCGGTTAGGATGTGGGGAAGTCGATACTCATGTACTACTGGTGGGGGGTAAATTGTCCAGCCACCTTGGAAGGCAATTCAGTGGCGTCTTGTAATCTGAATGCGTTTTCACCCAGCAACCTCTACATTCTCTTCTCAGCTTCTTCTCTGGGAAAGCAGAATACGCGTTCCCAGAAGCATCCATACGGGGCTGTGGGGCTATACGTTGCAATAGCAAACAAACAAAAAACAGTGGGAGGAACCTCATCACCCACCCATCGGGGACATAAACAAGTAAAACAATGGAACCCCCCATTTGGTAGAACAGTAGACAGCATTTTAAAGGATAAACAGGGGCTCGCTGAGGCAGTATCCCCAAGACCTAGTGCAGACAGTAACAGCCAAATGAAGGATGGTACACTCTGCAGAGTACATGGAAAACCCCACCTACTTCTACAACACTAATAAAATATGGACACGCGTTTATCAAGGTCGGCCAAGGAAACATCAGGGCCATAACGGCAGTTACACCTCCAAAGGAATCAAGAAGAGGCGAGGTCCAAAGATTTAGCTTTATCTGTACTTTCTGCACTGAGGATATATTCATATATCCCTGTGTCATTAAATGCATCCTTTTTTGTTTTTCATCTAAACAGGGATTTCTCGCTATAGAAAGGAAGCATAGGAGTTCCAGCCACCAAACACTAGCAAAGCCCCCAAGTCCTGCCTCACATTCCTTCTTTCCCTTTATCTCCCCAAGACTTTGGCACCCCAAACTCACACCCTCCCCCAGGTCACCAGCAAAGGACTTGAAGGGCCAGGAGGGTTCTCTAGCCAGGGCATCAGCTGCCCCCTCTGCCCTCTGTTGGGGGGTGGTCTCATACAGTCCCATTGAAGACTGGGGCGGGGTGGGAGGCATTTGCTGGCCCCCCTTTCTACCTAAACTCTTCCTCCTCCTGCCTGAAGCCCACCCCTCTACCCTCTTCCCCTGCTCCCGGCTCCTGAGGTTGGGATGAATAGGACTGACCTCCACACTGGAGGGACCCTTCCTATAGGATTAAAGGGGGTGGGCCTGCCCCTCCCTCAGTAGACTGCTGTTCCCACTTTTGTCCTTGGTACCAAGATTGGGCGGGCCCTCACCAACACCTACTGTGTTCCACCCGGGTATTATGGTCAGCCACAGGCCTGTCTCTCCTCTTCAGACCCGCCGCTTGGGCGCTGGCATGATAGACCACCTCTGGTTAACCTGAGCTCTCTCCCCACCCCATGCCTAGCTCAGTGCTGGCCTCTGGTAAGTGCACAGTTTTCCTAACGTAGTCCCCACGTTTGCTTCGGGGGTTTTCCTACAACAGACGTCAGCCCCACCACTGACCTTTCTCCAGGGGCGGACACCTACCACGTGCTCCAGGGCAAGGAATCCAGACAGGGTGGGGGGGGGGATACTAGTCTGGCCTGTCTGGCACCCTCAGCCCTGCCTCGCACCCACACTCCACTCCCCCAAGCCAACCGTTTCAGGGACCAGGGGCAAGTAACAGGGAGAGCCCCAACACCGACTTCTTCTGGTCATGGAGGCCCCAGCTGGCCTGCCCAGGACCCCCACCCACAAACAGCCTACCTCCTGCAGGCAGCCCCCCACCGCTCAGTTGCCGTCGACGGAATGAATAATCCCAGCATTCCGCCCCGGGCGGGGAGAGGAGGGGCCCCCATCAGCCGGCCCACCTGCCACCTGTGAATACTTGCACATTGCGGCCCCCCTCCTTGTCACCTGTGCCCCCTCACCCCAGCTGGGCGCTAATGAGGGGAGGAGACTCCCTGGCCTCCCCCGCCCCCCACGCTGCCCACGCTCCCAGGGGCTCTGGGCAGTGGCGGCAAAGAGGGGACTCGGGACCACCGGACCGCTTACCTGCGGGAAGGCTCCCAGCACCCCCAGGAGCAGCAGTCCCAGCACAGCGCGGAGGGGGCGCATCCCGGCGGGCGGAAGGCTGAGCTGGCCAGGGAGGTGCCCACCCAGGCGGCCTGGGAAGCGCGCTGCGCCCACGTGCGGTGCCGGGGCCCCGGAGCCGCACCTGCGTGGACCTCGGGCGCCAGCCCACTTCCCCCGGCGCACCCCGCTGGCACCAGCCACAGCTGCAAAGTCACTTCAAAAGTGACTGCTTTCTCCGACCGTTCTGCCTTAGCTCTTAACTTCCTCCAGCATCCCGAGGTGTACCCCGAACTGTTTCCAGGAACGCTACCGGCAGCAAAGTAAGCGCGGACAAACACGTGCAGAGATGACTCAGGACCAGCCAGGCTCGCCTCGGGCTGTTTGAAAGACCTGCCGCTATTGGACAGAAGGCGTGGTCCCCCAGCTCCAGGGAGTTTGCTGCCTGGCCCAGCGGGGCTGAGGGGCCGGGAAGGCAGCTGCCCCAGGGGGATGTGGTTTTGGAGGGGGGGGGGGGGGGCGTCCTTAGCGGAGGGCCGAGAGAGAATTCTTGAGACGTCTTTGATGCCAAAAGGTGATCTTATTGGGGACAGGACCCTGGGCAGAAACAGCCGCCCCTGGGATTGCGAGGAGTGAGTGATGATAAACTTGGGAGCTGGGGGCGGGAAAGGCAGGGGCAGGTTTCCAAAAGGACTTTCTTATGCTTGAAGAAGACTCACAGGATCCCTGAGACCTAGCTAAGGCCGTTTTTCCCTCTAGCAAAGCATTTACCTTAAGACCAGAGGAAGTTCCTGGAGGAATGTTTTACTCTGTCTGCCTCAAGTATTTGTCAATGGGCTGCAGGTTATAAGGAAATTTAATTTTAACTGCTATTTCCTTCGGCCTTTGTTCCCCACATCATTGTCCCCGGAACCATTTTGACCCTTAATTTAAGGTCGCTGAGGGTGGAAGGTCTTTCTTTTCTTCTGTAACTTCTTCCTGCTGAGTAGGGGTGGCGTGCTGTCCCAACCTATAGGTAAACAATGGTCAGGTGGGGAATTACAATACATAATATATTTTATATATATATATATATACACACACATATATAGTATATATATTATATATTAATATTTATATATATTATATATAATATATATTAATTCCCCACCTGACCATTAGATATATAATTATATAATTATATATAATATATATAATTATTATGTATTAATTCCCCACCTGACCATTATATATATAATATATATATAATTATCATATATATTAATTCCCCACCTGACCATTATGTATATATAATTATAAATATATATAATTATTATATATATGCATTAATTCCCCACCTGACCATGATATATATATAATTATATATATAACTATAAATATGTATTATTATTATATATGTATTAATTCTCCACCTGACCATTTTATATATATTTATATATGAGTTACCAAAGGCAGAGGCAGCCAATCCAAGGGGGACAACATGTATATGAACCTCATTCAGTAGAAAGGAACATCTGTCAGCTGGAAGTTATGGCGGCGAAGGAATCTTGGCACCAGGCAGAGAGACACGGGAAAAGACAACAAAATGTGGTTAATGTCACTGTGAGAAGAAGCCCAATAAAAATGGCCTTTGACGGTTAATCAGAATTTTCCTCCAGTTCTTCATCGTTGCTTGAAGAGAAATTGGAGGTCACCCACAGGTTCACAGGAATAAGAAAGCGTGTCAGCTGGCGTCCTAGATTCCTGTGGGGAAGGAACAGGTTTAATTCCTGATATGTGAGCCCATGAGGAACGTCCTACTTTTACTGCAGTGGGAGTACATAATAGGACCTGGCGGGGGCCCTTCCATTTTGGAGCTAAATCCCCTGCTTTATTAGACTTTCAATCCGTGAGATAAACCAGATTATATGGGATGGGTTTCTAGCACTATCAGCTCGGGTTCAGGAAGGATATGGACAGTATATTTATTTAGAAACGTATGAATTAACCTGGCCTCAAGGGAATAACTTAATAAAGCATTATAGTCTCCATCTATTGGTATGTCTACAGTGAGAAAAAGCTTTTTGGAAAAAGTTTGGAAACCTTGGTTTGGAGAGTCATAGCCAAATATCTGAGGAAATCAGAAGAATTCAGGATCTATTCATTTAGCAAACAAGTCTAATTTTAACAGACGTGGCCTAATTATTTACATAAACTAAGCAAGAATAGTGATTGAGCATATAGATCTTTTAAAGTTTGCTTTGCTGGAACTTTTTCAAAAGGAGTGTCTAGATTGAGCGTTTAGTGGCCTCTCCAAGGCCAGACACCAAGCCAAGTACTTGCCAGGAGACTCGCCTGCAATACCTGTAGATTTGGGGGAATTCCTCTTCACAAGGTCCCCAAGATATCCTGAGGTTCCTGCACCTGCAAGGAAGTGACAGTCTTTACTCAAATGGGAAGGCTGCTGGGAACTCTGTAAGCAAGGTATCAGACCAACATTTCCAAGGGGCTTTATGGCTTTATGCATCATAAAGTCGATCCTAGTTCCTTAAAACTGTCTACTCATATCTGAGTCTATGCATGTCGCTCTCAAATATGACGTTCCAGGGGTGCCTGGGTGGCTCAGCTGGTTAAGCGACCAACTTCGGCTCAGGTCATGATCTCACGGTTCGTGAGTTCGAGCCCCCACGACGGGCTCTGTGCGGACAGCTCAGAGCCTGGAGCCTGCTTCAGATTCTGTGTCTCCCTCTCTCTCTCTGCCCCTCCCCCGCTGGTTCTCTGTCTCTGTGTCTCAAAAATAAATAAAAATAATTTAAAACACTAAAAAAAAAAAAAAAAAAAGATAAGATTGCAAAAGGACTTGTATATGCTACAGAGGACTCCAAAGACACTGGAGGTCTAGCTGTTGTCAGGCTAAGGTTGTTTTTCCCTCCAGCAAAGCATGAACATTAAGGCAGGAGGGAGTTCCCGGAGAAATGTCATACTCCCCCGCCTCAGGTATTTGTCAGTGGACTGCAGGTTACAAGGAAATTGAATTTTATCTGCCATTTCCTTCTTGCTTTTATTCCCCACATCTCTATGGAGGGGACCGTGATGTTAGGGCTCCAGGAAGCTGAATCTATGGGTCTCTGGAGGTTAGGCTATTGATAAAATTGCAGACATTTATAAACTGACGGAGACTCATATCCTGCATGACTGTGATCTCTATCAGTAAACCATTTGTTTTTCTCCTTTTTTAGCTTTGAAGCAGCCAGGAATGCCCTGGGGAATGTCACATGTATCCCACCAAAGCCGGGAAGGCATTTGTGGATTATCAACTTGCCTTACGCTCCTTCATCATTACTAAGTTTTGTTTAGTTTGAAAGCAGCTTTTTTTTTGAACATATATTTATTTAAAAAAAATTTTTAATGTGTATTTATTTTTTAGAGAAAGAGAGCATGAGTGGGGGAGGAAGGGGGACAGAGGATCTGAAGTGGGCTCGGTGCTGACAGCAGAGAGCCTGATGTGGGGCTCGAACTCACTAGGTCATGACCTGAGCCTAAGTAGGATGCTTAACTGACTGAGACACCCAGGCACCCCGAAATGTGTATGTATTTTTGAGAGAGAGAGCAAGCACAAGGGCAGGGCAGAGAGAGAGGGGGACAGAGGATCCAAAGTGGGCTCCGTGCTGATAGCAGAGAGCCCGACACGGGGCTTCAACTCGCAAACTGTGAGATCATGATTTGAGCCAAAATCAAGAGTCGGATGCTTAACAGACTGAGCACCCAGACCGCCTGAATGCAGCTTTTTAGTTCTAGAAATTCTTAATCTATTTCAGTTTTATGATTTTAAAGATGTCAAATACATGTATTTGTCCTAAAGGTCCTTTTTATTTTTTTTAAGTTGATTTATTCAAAAGAGAGAGAGAGGGAGCACAGGGGAAGGACAGAGAGAGAGAGAGAGAGAGAGAGAGAGAGAGAGAGAATCCCAAGCAGGCTCCGTGCTGTCAGCGCAGAGCCCAACTCAGGGCTTGAATTCATGAACCGTGAGATCCTGACCTGAGCCTAAACCAAGAGTCAGACACTTAACCGACTGAGCCACACAGGTGCCCCCTAAAAGTCCTTTTTATAAATCTCCTTAAAGATGAAACTAGTTTTTTTGTAAGAGAATCAGAACAATTAACTATTAATGACAAAATGTCAGGAATGGACATTGTTAATCTGATATGAGAGTTCATTCTGATGCAGTTGACAAGGAAATCCATTTATTTCTGTAACACAAAACACTTCGATAATCACAATATCACATGACAATCTTATTACCAAAACATATTAAGACTTTATGAATTGCATATTATCTCTAGAATAGTTATAGCATTTACCCAAACATAACCTACAACTTACTATTATATGACTTACCATTTGTTTGACAGTGCTCCCGGAGTAACTTAACATACCAAATAAAAACATCTACTTGGTCAAAAAGACTTCATTTACAACTTAAATCTTGAGAAGTTTGTTAAAAACTTAGAAAGCTACGGGGCATCTGGGTGGCTCAGTCGGTTAAGCATCCGACTTCAGCTCAGGTCATGATCTCGCTGTTCCAGCCCCCATTGGACTCTGTGCTGACAGCTCAGATCCTGGAGCCTGTTTGGATTCTGTGTCTCCCTCTCTCTCTCTCTCTCTCTGCCCCTCCCCCACTCACACTCGGTCTCTCTCTCTCTCTCAAAAATAAATAAACATTAAAAATTAAAAAAAAAAAAACGTAGAAAGCTATAAAGGACTTCCTAAAGTGGATTAGAGGATTAGAGATCATTACAAAACTTAATTATTTATTTAACCAAGGTGACAATAAAAGAATTCCAAAAGCAAATATGTAGGATTATACAGTTGCTAGGAAAACTTAGCTCTGGGGTGCCTGGGTGACTTGGTTAAGCTTCTGACTCTTGATTTCAGCTCAGGTCATGATCTCATGGTTTGTGGGTTTGAACCCCAAGAGGGGTTCTGCACTGACATTGTGGAGCCTGCTTGGGATTCTCTCCTGCCTTTCTGCCTCTGCTTCTCTCTGTCTCTCTCAAAATAAGTAAATAAACGTTAAAAACAAAACAAAAAAACCCCACTGAGCTCCTTTTATATTGAGAGGTTTTAACTTTAAGTAATCAAAGACCTGATAAAGAAAGAGCATAGAAATTAGTTTTCCAGGAAGACAAAAGAGAAAAATCCTTTTTTTTTTTAAATTTGGAGTTGCTTCCTTAATTTCCATCTAATTACAATTAGCAGCACTTTTAACGCTTGCAAACTTTAGTCTCCAGTGAAAACTGAGCAGTAACCCATTATGAATGGTTTGTTACACCAGAATTCTTTAGATGGCAAATTTATGAATACATTTAAGCACAAAGGTTTACTGGGGCA
This sequence comes from Acinonyx jubatus, assembly GCF_027475565.1. Taxonomy (NCBI): domain Eukaryota; kingdom Metazoa; phylum Chordata; class Mammalia; order Carnivora; family Felidae; genus Acinonyx; species Acinonyx jubatus. The sequence continues at coordinate 8,762,746 of NC_069381.1, read as the reverse complement.
ACTGGGTGGCTCAGTCCATTGGGCGTCCAACTCTTGATTTCAACTCAGGTCATGATCTCACGGTTCAAGAGATCAAGCCCGGAGTCTGACTCTGTGCTGACAGTGCAGAGCCTGCTTGGGATTCTCTCTCTCCCTCTCTCTGTTTTTCTCTGCCCCTTCCCCACCTTCTATCTATCAAAATAAATAAATAAACAAAAAAATGTTTACCATCAGACCCAAGTATCCTTAGCTTCTCTGCAATAAGAAGAAACCAAAAACACACATTTATGTTCAGAAATCAATGCTTCAGTGCCCAGCCTATTTGGAAAAGACCTAGATGTCCAATGGATTTAATCCCATTTATCATGCAAAGCTTTGAAGTTTCAAGTTACCAAAGACTTTGAAAGCTATCTTAACAATTACCCATGAAAACTTTGACACAGAATTAACCATCATTTTAAGTCAACTTTTTGCTAACAAATTGCAACAGAGACAATTATCTTATTCGACCTTCAATAAACGTAGGTAGAATACATTCTCATATTGAATGCTGATAACTCTAAATACATGCCTATTTTAATTAAACCAACAAACTTAAATTAGCTTAAGTACTGAATATGTTCCACCTGTGTCCACTTAAAAGTCAATTTGCTCCCCACCGTCAGTGTTTTACCTGGGACACTAGTGGGGAACTCTGAAGGGGGCGGAGCAAGTTCTGGTTGGGTGCTCCTCACTCCTCAACAACAAGGGCGGGACGAGGAGCCGATGGTACCTGAGGAGGCACCACAGAGGACTCTGTGGGAACCACTTATGCAGGCCGCACCCACAGGGGTGCAGAAACAGGAGGAGGCAGAAGAGGCAGGGTGACACCAAAGGGCAGAGAAAGAGGGTTCCTGATTCTAAACTTTGCCAACTCAGACAGAGGAGCAGACACCATGATTTTCCCACCAAAGTGGAAATATGCAGTCCACATGGGGCAGGAGAATGGGGAACTTCCCCAAAACAAAGGGAATTTCAGCAGCTACTTGGGAATATTACGTAAAGTCCCTGTCGAAGGGAGACTTACCAGAGACAGTTGACTCTGATTATAACCACGAGCCCAGGAAATATATGAGGGAGAAGCCCCCACATCTATTAGGAGGAGGAACAGTGGGAGAGAGGGGCAGTATCATCTTCATTAAGGATGGCCTGTGTTTCCTCCAGCAACCTGGATTTATTTGGAGGAGACCTATTTAGACTATTATCATCCAATAGAGCAGGAGGTTTGTTGGCCTGATTAGTGGCCAAACCATTCTGCAAGAGGCCCTTAGGTCCAGGTCCTGATTTACAGCCATGAAGGCCTGGTACTTCCATCCATTTGCCCAGTTTTCTGCAGGAGAGGTCTAACTGGTTGACCCCTACTGAAGCCAGGCAGTGTTAGAGGAGGTCAGTCCTTTCTTCAATCTTTGCAATCTGAATTGTTTCCAGTGGGTTAAAAGGCGTGTCAAGGGAGAGTCCTTGGGACTGAAGATGCCCCCATGATCCTAGAAAAGTAGACAGGGCCCATTATCAAGAAAATCCTCCCCTGCGTCCTGGGTGGTGTCCCACACACAGGATATGTCAGAGGTTCCTGGCATCAAAGCAACTCAAGGTAGCCCTGAAACAAAATCGCTATGATCACTGCCTGCCATAAAGGCTCTGCCCTCTCCTGCTCCCCCATCACATTCTAGACTACAATGGGTATTGGCGTGTGGACCAAGTTTGCCTCGCTGGGAAGACAGAGCAGCACCTTGGCTGCAGGTCAGAAGGAAATTTTATTTTATCTACCATTTCCTTCCGCCTTTGTTTCCCACATCACCCCCCCACACACACCCTGCCCACCACCCCCTGCTTCTGGAGGTGGGGGACTCAGGAGATTGGGAGGTCCCAGGTGCAAAAGTCCCACCCCACTCCCACCCCAAGAAAGGGCCAGACCTGAGTAGGTTCCTGCTTCTGACACAGATCAACCCAGACCTTCTCTCTTGTCCTGGGGATTCTTTTCAAAGGGACAGCTGGAGTCAGAAGACTGCAGAGACAGCCAACATCCATGAAGAAATATATGCTGAAAAATGAATCCACAGATGAATGGATGGGTGGGTGGGTGAGTTGATCAATGGGTGGATAGGTGGTTGGCTGGATGGCTGGGTGGCTGGGTGGACGGATGGACAGGTGTGTGGGTGGGTGAGTGGATGGATGGGCACACACAAGGGCAGATGATTGGATAGGCAGATGGACTGACTGTTGAAGGGACTGATGGACAGAGAACAGAGCGTTTGGTTATCAATCCACAAATATTTCCCTGCCCCCCTGAACGTCGTCTGCCTAGAGGAAGAGGCTAGAACTCTTACCTAAGAGAAAGAAGCTATACAAGCCTCGTTCCGATTAAGTTCTCATTTGCAGAGGGTAATTTTCCCTTCCCGTGCTTCTCCAACCCACGGCTTCTCTACTCCTTTCATTGTACATTCCATACACATATACTGCACATCCACCAGGGAGACTGCTGGTCAGGGACTCATTTGCTTGTCTTTGTAATCTTTTCCCAGACCTGGAAACCAAGAAACAGGCAGCCAGTCCTAGGTGCTGTGATTAAAGATGGCCAGTTGTTCTCGCTGAGCCCAGAATGGCCCAGTGACTCTCAGGATCTGTACCTCGTTCTGTCCTGCAAAGTATAAGGCCCCCCCATCTTACAGAAACGTCTTCATCTCCTGGCCCACCAGCAGTTTCCCACCAGGACTCCACAGCTGCCCTTCCTGCCACACCCTACTGTCCTCGTGCTCCTGGATTCTACTTGGAGAAACTTTCTGCAGTGGGCACCCACCCCGGGGAGACCCCCTTCCGGGCTCTCCTTTGGGTGCCCGGGCCCAGTGCCCTGGGATGTTTGAGCTGGGACTTCATTAAACAATTTAAATACTTAAGTGAGTGATTATAAGTGTTGTCTGGGTGGTTCGGTCAGTTAAGCGTCCGACTTGATTTCGGCTCCTGATCTCATGAGTCTCAGGTTTGAGTCCCACATCGGCACAGAGCCTGCTTGGGATTCTCCCTCCCCTCTCTCTCTGCCTTTTCCCCAGTTGTGTGCACACACGCTCTCTCTCTCTCTTTTAAGATAAATAAGAACAAAAAAAGAAAAGAGAGTCTGGTATGGGATGCCTGGGTGGCTCAGTCGGTTAAGCGTCCGTCTTCATCTGGGCATCCGACTTGATCTTGGGATTCGTGAGTTCAAGCCCCACATCGGGCTCTGTGCTGACCTCTCCGAGCCTGGAGCCTGCTCTGGATTCTGGGTCTCCCTCTCTCTCTGCCCCTCCCCCGCTCACACTCTGTCTCTCTCCCTGTCAAAAATAAATATTTTTAAAAAATTTTTTAAAAGAGGGTTTAAAAAAAAAAAACAAGTGAGTAACAGTGGAAGTGACCACCCATGATGTTTACAGAGCCAGACAGGGGCAGGAGTCACTCAGGACACCTCCGGTCAGGGCTTTCTACTATAGAAGAGCTTCTCTGAATAAAACACATATGCATAACCAAACAACAACATCAAAACAGTGGACACAGGGGAAATACAATGAACATTAATGACACGCTTTAAAAATTCCACTTTTCTAGCGAGCGAAGATATACAAATTAAAGCAACCTTTGATGTCGTCTTCGACTCATTAAATCATCAGGGTTTTTTTTGTTGTTTTTTTTTTTTTTTTTTGCTTTTCTTTATAAAAGCAACTTTGGTAAAATCCAACCCCAAAGTTGTGGTAAAACTGGAATATGCGTTCATGCTCTGCTGGTAAATGTTAACAACCCTGGTCAGAAAGCAATGTAGCAATTCTTAGCAAAAGCCCCCCTTCAACCCCCACCCCCACCCCAACCTCCCCCCAACCCGCCGCAAAAAAAAAAAAAAAAAAAAAAAGATGTTTACAACTTGTGGCTCAGTCATTTCACCCCCATAAAGAAAAACCAAGGTAATAGTTCAACTGGAAAGAAGAGAAAAGGAAACTATAAACACAGCAATGTTTCCTAAAATGTTATTTATACATTTTGGAAATACCCTAAGAATCACAACATCAGGGGTTAAGGGTTAAGGAGATTATGGTACACCAGCTTACTAGAATACTACACATCCATTAAAAATGATCATAATAATGGTGCTCTGGAAGCCTGCGTCCCCTCCCTGGCATTCCCCTCATGGGCTTCCTAAGGGACAGCTCCCCACATCTCCTCTGCATAGAAGCCTCGCAGACCTGCGGTGGGGGTGGGGCGGGGGCTCTCATTACATGAAAACTCATGTAATTTACTTGATGACAATAACAACAGCTGCCTTTGAGTGCTGACTTGGGGCCAGGATTTTTCAGGCGTTGCTTCCTCCAATCCTCTGGAAAATCCCACGAGGAAGATGCCATACCCATTGTGCAGGTGGGAAACTGAGGCACGGCACAGTGAATCCACCAGGCTCCGGTTCCTCCAAGCCAGGGGCACTCAGGGCCCTTGGTACCATGGCCCAGTCTTAGCATCCTGTCTTCCCCTCCAGCTTCCCCCGCCTCTTTCATGGCTTTGCCCATCCTGGTCCTTCCCTTGGGACACACCTCAGCCTCCCGTGTACCTTCAGAGCCTGCTCCAGGGCCACCTCTTCGTTGTCACTTTCCTGGCACTGTCCCTCCCCCCCCGCCCCCCAGCCATCTTCCCAGTCAGAAAGGCGGTTTCTGTCGTTTTTTTGTACGTCAATTCTAGAACTGGTCTTACTGCGTCATGACTGTAATGACTGGTTCGTGGATCCATCTGCCCCAGGAAACTGTGGGCTCCTGGAGAACCGGGATGCCTCGGGAGCCCGAGACGGTGCCCGGCACAGGGCTGGGAGCCCACAGCTGGCCAGCAGGGAGAAGGGCACGTTCTGGGGCCAGGGGACGAGCTGGAGCCCGGGGAAGTCCGGCCTCTACTGTAGAAATCGCAGCAGCCCAGGAAACTGGCGGCCTAGGGGACTATAAAGGGCAGGCACTGGACGGGGCCGAGTGGGCACCTTGTGCAGGTTCCAGGCGGTTCACGAACCCCCTCGCAAGTGTGAAAGTGCTTTGAAGAACAGGAGGGGAAGTCCCTGGGCCCCACGCAAGGTGCGGCAGGCAGGTGCTGCTGTGGGATCGCGGGGGCCACAGGCTGCCACACATGCCCAGAGTGAGCTGTGGAAGCCAACCCCAGGCCTGCAGGGGGCGGGAAGGTGAGCAGTGCCTGCCCGCACCATCTCGTCTCGGACGAGGGGAACACAAGGTGGGCACAGCAGGAAGCCTTTGGAAGGGAACAGGCAGCCTGTGTCGCTGAAGAGATACAAGTGAGACACAAGGCTCAGGAAAGTCAGGGACTTCCCCGACAGCTGGGAACCCCAGCCCCAAATGCCCCCCAAATACCCTCGGCAGATAAAGGGATTCTTTCTGCCACAGGCAGCAGCCGGCAGGTAGGAGGCTGCAAACCGGAAGAGGAAAGCCCGGACCCTTCCACTCTGATTAGCCCAGGTGCTTTTCTGAGTACCTTTCTCTGGAGCCTTAATGCAAGTGGGACTATTAGGGAGCTTATCGGGCAGGCCCTGCGAGTCCGGCCGCCTCCAAATCAAAGCCTCAGAGGTCTCCCTGCCTCGAGGCCCAGGACACTAGGTGGATCCTGGTCACTCAGCTCGGGCTTCTCAGAAGGTGGTGAGGAGTGGCCACAGAGGGCTGGGGGCAGGAAGTTCACTCCTTCAAATTGGGAAGGAACAAACACTAGGGGTTCCCAGCTGCCTGGATGAGCTCCAGGAGTACACCCCCCAAGCAGGTTACCCAGGCCCTTGGCTACATATTTAATCCTGGCAACGAGATTTCAAGTCAGTATTGCTGTCCCCACTTCACAGATGAACAAACCGAGGCTCAGAGTAGTTAAGTAACTTGCCTGAGGTCACACAGCTTGAGAGTGGTAGAGCTGGGATTTGGCTCCAACCGTGTCTGACTTTCAGGCCTCAGCCGCCTTCTTTTTTCCTTCTAGGCCCCTGTCACCCTTGCTTTTCCCAGGAGGAAGATCACGGCTATAGGAGTCCTGGGGCTAGCCATGTCACAAGACATTTTCTTTTCTCTGAGTGTATTAGTTATCTGTTGCTGTGTATCTCAAAATTTGGCAGCTTAAATTGACAATAAACATTATATCACACTGTTTCTGTGGGTCAGCAATCCAGGGGGTACTGCACAGGGTAATCCTGGCTCGGGGGGTCTCTCAGGAGGTTGCAGTCAAATGTCCCCTGGGGGGCTGCAGGCATCTGAAGGCTTGGCTGAGACTAGAGGACCTGCTTCCAAAATCAGCCACTCACATGGCTGTGGGCAGGAGGCATCAGTCTCGAGGCAGCTTGAGTACCCTTACAACATGGCAGCTGGCTTCCTCCAGAGCAAGTGATCCCCAAAGAACAAGATGGAAGCCACAATGACTTTGATGATCTGGGCCTCAGACGAGATCGGGCGCGTTCAGGGTGGTATGGCCGTAGACGATGATCTGGCCTCAGAAGCCATGTTTCGTCATTTCCGCACTATGTTACTGGTGACCCAGGCTGGCTCTCCCCATTGTGGGTGGGGACTGCACAGGCGTGTGAATACCAGGAGGTGGACGGGGCCCATCGGCAGCATGTGGCCTTCTCTGCCAGATGTGGGTTTTAAAACCGCCAAGCAGGGACGCAGGGGTGGCTCTGTCGGTTAATCAGCTCAGGTCATGATCTCACTCTTCATGAGTTCGAGCCCCACATCGGCACGTCAGGGTTCTGTGCTGACAACTCAGAGCCTGGAGCCTGCTTCAAGTTCTGTGTCTCCCTCTCTCTCTCTGCCCCTCCCTTGCTTGTGCTCTGCCTCTCTCTCTCAAGAATAAATAAATACACTTTTTTTTTAATAAAAAATAAATAAAGCTGCCAGGCAGCCTTCTGAGGGCTGCAATGAACCCTGAATAAAAGAGTGGACGCAGAAAGCTCTGACATGTAAAGAGTTCGCTGCCTTCTGCCCCACCCTCACTGGGTATCCAGGCCTCTGTTGCGGCCCCAGACCTCTCCGTTTGGGACCAGAGACGAAATGCTCACAGTCCGGGGTTCCCCTTCCCCAGGGATGAGTTTCCCATGGCATTCACCGTTCCAGCTAGGAGTGACTCAGACGGGGTTCTGGGTGCCCGCAGGCAAGAGCCTTGGGGTCAGAGGTCCTCCCTGGCCTCTCAGGTGATGCTACATGGGCGACCACCCCCTGTGCCTCAGCAAAGGCCAGCCTGCTAGTCACACAGCTACTGTGGGGCACTTCCTCGGGCCTCCGTGGCTACGTCTAGGCTACGGGCTCCGTCTAGGCTCCCGCCTAATAGGTGGCAGCTGTAGGGGTGGGAAGACTGGAAGGAGGGTAAGGAGCCCAGGTTTGAGCCCAGGTCTGCATCTAGCTGTACAACTACCCATCTCCAGGCCTCAGTGCCTTCATCTGTAAAATGGGGCACTGGGGGCGCAGTGTCTCAGTCGGTTAAGCATCGACATTGGCTCAGGTCATAATCTCACAGCTCGTGGGTTCGAGCCCCACGTGAGGCTCTGTGCGGACAGCTCAGAGCCTGGAGCCTGCTTCCGATTCTGTATGTGTGTGTCTCTCTCTCTGCTCCTCCCCTGCTCATGCCCTGTCTCTCTCTCTCTCTCTCTCTCAAAACTAAATAAACATTAAAAAAAAATGTTTTTTAGGGGCACCTGGGTGGCTCAGTTGGTTAAGCATCCAAGTCTTCATTTCAGCTCAGGTCATGATCTCATGTTTCATGGGTTCAGGCCCCACATCAGGCTCTGTGCTGACGGCACAGAGCCTGCTTGGGATTCTGTCTACCTCTCACTTTGTCCCTCCCTTGCTCACTCTCTATCTCTCTCTCTCTCTCAAAAACAAATAAATAAACGTTAAGAAAAAAAAAGAAAAAAAATTTTTTTAATGGGGGGCTGGTATCTGACAGTCTGCTTTAAGTCCTCTTGGTCTGAGGCTCCAGGGAGAATGAAGGAGAGGAGGCCTGGGTCTCATCCGGGCCTGCGGGGCTCCTGCAGGATACTTCCAGCCCTGCTCTTCTAGGCTGGTGGAGACGCTAAGACCAGGCACTGGTCCAGCCCTGTCTCTGCCACTTACTAGCTGTGTGGATTTCAGCAAGTTACTCACCCTCTCTGAGTCTCAATTTCTTCATGCATAATGTGAACAGCCTATCCACTGCAAAGGGTTGCAGTGAGGACTAAAAAGGTTCCTGTGACTAGAACCGTGAGGAGGCCCTGACCAGGCCCCAGGAGACGATTGTAACCCTCTTGAGCTCCTGGGACCAGGAGCCTGGCAGGGGCTTCCACTGTTCTTCCCGGTTTCCAATATTTCCTTCCACCTTCCAGAGCGACAGAGGAGGAAGGTAAGACCAGAGAGGGAAAGAGACTTGGCCAAGGCCGAGAAGGTGGCAGGGATGACCCCAGGGGCCTCAGCTCCCCATCACGGAGTCCCCGTCTCCCCCAGACCTTCATGCTCAGCAGGGCCGTTGTGAATGGGGGTGAGTCATTTCAACTCTCAGGAAACCAAGCCTAGTCCGATATTAATCATGGAATTAGAGGCTTCGGGTGCAAGAAAGAAACAAGCAGCAGCTCAGTCAGAGGCACAGGTGAGGAGGGGGTGTACCCTTGAGCACGTCCCCAATCCTGTGTGCCTGGACAAGAGTTCCCCAGGTGGCTCCTCGGGAAAGAGGGCACCACTCCTTACAGGGACCTTCCTACCTGGATGAGCCGCACTTCAGGGAGCACTGCCCCCACCCTACAGATGGAAAAATCAAGGCCAGGGTCTGCTGGCTTCCGAGGAGGAAAAGTAACCCCCGGGGGCAGGGATTTTGCCCACCATGTTCCATGCATGGCACAAAATGGGTGTATGGTAAAAAAAAAAAAAAAAAAAAAAAAAAAAAAAAAAAAAAAAAAAAAATGCAGAATAAATGAATCAAAGGTACTTACGAGGTACCTGGACAGTAGTCCTGCAAAGTGGTGATTTTTGTTTTAAGGGACGATTTTTTAAAATCCATGAGAAATCGGATGTTCAGAGAAATCATCTGCTCAAGCCACCCAGTTACTAAGTTTCTAGAGTCATGATTCAAACCCAAATCTGTGACTCTAGAGTAAGCCTCGCTCCTCTCTAGGGTGGTGGCTGTCCTTGCTGGAAGTGGCCCCCCAAAATCATGTTGTCCTGAAGCCCCAGGGGTACTCCTCACTCCCTGGTGGTCGGTCCTACGGTCTGCTCTCAAGCTCCCAGAGCTGTCTGTTGTCAAGGAACTTGCTCTATGAGGATCGGCTTCTGTCAACCCCCCTCCTTCCCCTTCTGCCTCTGGCAGTCCAGCTGGGGGAGGCTCCCAAGGACCAAGTCTGGAGGATTGGAGGGAGTCAAACGCACCCTGTCCTCAAATCGTGACTTACAACCAGAACATTCAAGAAGCCAGCTTCACTTTCTGAAGGCTGAGAACTTAGAAGAGTGATTGATCAAGGCTCCTCCCACAGGCCTGCCCATCAGCCTGAAATTCCATCATTACTCCTTTGGGTGGAGGTATTGAAGGCCCCAGTAAAACATAAATGATTTCTGGGGGAAACCACTTACTAAGTCATTTGCAGGTGTCATAGACCCACATGGCTGCTTTTTCAGCAGAGCCTTGGTGAGAACAGAGCCAGAGGAGCTGACGGCCAAGTATAAAGTGGCTGCTTACTCACCAGTCAAGAGGGTGTCAAGGAAGCACTTAGATTCAGAACTCAGCTTCTTACCTAGACCAAAAAGACCCCCATGTGGGGCTCCTGCCCCTCACCACCATCACCTCATCCCCTATCACATTCCCTACTGGCCTCCTTTCTGCTCCTGGGGCCACCAAGCTTGTCCCTGCCACAGGGCCTTTGCACTTGCCAGTTCTGCTGCCTGAAACCCTATTCCCCAACTTTTCAAAATGCTGGCCCTCCAAAGAAACTTGTGGGGTGATGAATATGTTCATTACCTTGGTTGTGGTTGTATGGATGCATACATATGCCAAAACACCAAATTGTGTACCTTAAATAAAGTTTATATGTCAATTATACCTCAATAAAGCTATAAAAATAAATTTTTTTAATTTTTATTTTTTATTTTAGAGATAGAGAGTATGGGGGGGAGAAGATGGGAGAGAAAACGGGGCGGCGGAATCCCAAGCAGGCTCCATGCTTAGCACAGAGCCCAATGCAGGGCTCGATCCCACGACCCTGGGATCATGACCTGAACCGAAATCAAGAGTGAGATGTTCAATAGACTGAATCACCCCGGTGCCCCCCAAACTAAATTTTGTAAAGTAAACTCTATGGCCAACGAGGAGCTCAAACTCAAGACTTCAAGATCAAGAGTTCCATGCTCCACGGACTGAGACAGCCGGGCATCCCTAAAAAGATAAATTGTTTAAATGCTGCCCTTCTCATCCTTCAGGTTTTTGGCTTAGATGAAACCACCTCAAAGAGGCCTTCCCCCAAGTTGCTGGTGCCAGTCTCTGTCACCTCACCCTGTTTGTTCCTTTCAAGGAACACCTTACACAACCATCTAAAACTGTCTCTGCCAGGAGCCTGACTGTCCCCCCCGCCCAGGACGGGAGCTCATGGGAGCAGGGACCGTCTGCCTTGTCCACTGATGTGACCAGGGCTTGGCTTCATGCATATCTTTTGGATGACGGAAGGACAAGGCCAGGGGCCCCGGGCGGCCTGGCAGACATCAGCCCTGCCTCCCGGGGACCCCTCCAGGGGTACAGCGTGCAGGCTGAGAAAAGCAGGCACTGCTCTGAAAGTAAAACCCAGGACAGAGTCGTGGCACCGTTGTCCTGCTGTCTTCACAGCAGGGGGATGGGGGGCGGGGGTAGGGGAGAGGGTACGGGAACAGGCCACAGTCCTAGCCAGGAGGGACCCTGTTCCTGGCAAGAGCTGCCCATCAGCACGTGAAGTTCATTCGGAAAAGCCTCCTGGCGTTTTCCAGCTCCAGTCGCTCCACACCGCTGAGGAAGGGGCGGCCATCACACCCAGGGCCTTCTCTCCCTCCAAATAGGAGCCGAAGCCTCACGATCTGGGGAAACTGAGGCACAGCCCCGACTCAGGCCTCGGCTAGGTCTGGAGACTCACGGGGTCCCTGCTGGAGACTGGGACTCTCTTCTGGGCTGACAAAAACCCTACAGTCATCACCCACAGCCCCCAGCTACTGATTTGCATAAGAAGGCAGCCCAGAGTATGAGTGCTGAGAGGGATCTGGAAGGCGATGAGTCGCTACCGTGGGTTAACCCCTCCCCCACCCATTTACACCGTCCCTAAGGAAAAGTTGGGCAGCAAGTTAGTGCAGGGACAGTCCCCAGACCTCAGTCTTCTGCCCTCTTCTCCCACCCCACCCCACCCCCTGCTTTATCATGCTTATTTGCTGCTTGGTACCATCCGCCTTCTCTGGGGGAGCAAAGGTTTGACACCAGAGTTTCAGACCCTGGCAAGGAAAGTACCAAGGAGTGACTGCAGAGGTTGATGAAACATTAGGGGACGGGAAGCAGGCGGCCTGTTGAAATGCCGCACACATAGGGGCGTCTGGGTGGCTCAGTGGGTTAAGGGTCTGACTTCAGCTCAGGTCATGATCTCACGTTTTTCGGGTTCGAGCCCCATGTCGGTTCTCAGGTTTGAGCCCCGTGTCGGGCTCTGTGCTGACGGCTCAGAGCCCGGAGCCCGCTTGGGATTCTGTGTCTCCCTCTCTCTCTCTGCCCCTCCCTTGCTCACACTCTGTCTGTCTGTCTCTCTCTCAAAAATAAATAAACATTAAAAAAAAATTGGGGGGTGGGGGCGCCAGGGTGGCTCAATCTGTTGAGCGTTCGACTTCAGCTCGGGTCATGATCTCGCGGTTTGTGAGTTCGAGCCCCACCTTGGGCTCTGTGCGGACAGCTCAGAGCCTGGAGTCTGCTTCAGATTCTGTGTCCCCCTCTCTCTCTGCCCACCCCTGCTTGTGCTCTGTCTCTCTGTGTCTTTCAAAAATGAATGAACATTTAAAAAAAATTTTTTTTAATTTTTTTTTTAATTCCCGTTGGTAGGCATGGTAATCATGCACAGTTGAGACAAGGGAATATAGTTCTCAGAATGCTGAGATCTTGGAATCTAAACTTCCTACTGTATTAAGTAGGGGATTCACACGTTTTTAAAAAGCAAATAATTCCTGCTTCGTAATTTGAATTCTTGCTTCCTGAATTCCAGAGATAATTAAATTAGAGATGATGCCTAATCCTACCAGAACTGTAGGCTTTCTAAACTCAATCCTGTTGATGGGTGGGCAGTTGGGCCCTTCATGGGTGGTTGTTCCTAACTCCGTGCCATAAATTTTATGTTCAGATTGTATATAGTACAACTTGCATTGTTTCTTTTGGAAGAGTATTTCAACTCTCTGTGGCATGGGTTTGTATACAATTCTCAGAAGGTTAAGTAAAATAGACTCAAACATATTTGGCCTAAGGATTTTTGGTGTTGGGTTGGTAATACCATGTATCTACTGTGGCTTCCAATGGAACATTCTCATACAGTGTGTAGCATTCCAACATCCTCTCTCAATAATACACGGGTCTTGGGCCACTTGGGTGGCTCAGTGGGTTAAGCGTCCGACTTCAGCTCAGGTCACGGTCTTGCAGTTCGTGGGTTCGAGCCCCACATCGGGCTCTTGTACCGATAGCTCGGAGCCTGCTTCGAATTTTGTGTCTCCCTCTCGGTCTGCCCCTCCCTCACTCGTGCTCTGTCTCTCTCTCTCTCTCAAAAATAAACATTAAAAAAAAAGTCTTCATTGAAAGAACATAATTCTGGTCTTTCACATGTTATCGTATTTTGTCCACAATCATCTAGTGCATAGTTAATTCTGTATGTGGCTCGACAAAGGTGTGCAGCATTTTTTTAATGTTTATTTTTGAGCAAGAGAGGGACAGCGCACACATAGGGGAGGGGCAGAGAGAGAGGGAGACACAGAACCTGAAGCACGCTTGAGGCTGTCGGCACAGAGCCCGACGTGGGGCTCGAACCCACAAACCGTGAGATCATGACCTGAGTTGAAGTCAGACACTTAACCGACTGAAACACCCAGGTGCACCAAGGTGTGCAGTTTGTAAGCTAGAATAAAAATTTGGTTCTAAAATTGTGCTACCGTGTCTTCAAGCTGCTTTCTGAGCTCTGGTAGAATGAACTGCGTATGTAATTAGCTCTGAAAAGATGTTACTGTATAAAATACAGCCTGATATGTGCTCAGGCAACCCTGGTGTGGTTGGGACATGATTTGAAAAACTGAGTTCAGGTGTGAGCTGTTTTGGGGATGTAGGGAATGTTATATTGTATTCAGGAGCTAACATATCATTTTTGTCTTCTGAGTTCATCAGGATGTTGATCATAGTTATGGCTATGGTACAAATTTTGCCAATAATGTGGTACCGGGTGGGGTATGTTCGTAGCCTAGAATCGTGTCCTCCATTATCTCTCTGATGAATCAGCCCTTGGAGACATTGACAATACGATATGAAAAGCCACCAATCCATCTCTTTGAGACTTTCAGTAGTCATTGTAAGGCTCCTAGCACTGCTTGTAGTTCAGTCAAGAAGCAATCATTAAAATAAGGATGCCTCGCGGGGGTGAGCACATCTTGGCACTCACACCAGTTGGCGTTTACCTGTTGTGGCCAGGCATCGACATCGGACGTGTCTTCTGAAAAATCTGAGAGATCTTCCCAGGCCGCTTCAACGAGCAGGGCAATTTCTGGATCATCCCCCCCACGTTGTACGTGCCAAATCTAGATCGTTGTCAGAAGATTCTGGGAGGTCTGGTATGGCCGGGTCTGCTGTTTGGTGCGTCTTTCTCCGCTAATGTGAAAAACCTTGCTTCTTTTAATGCTGCGTTAATTAGGCAGATGGTGGGGCGCCTGGGTGGCTCCGTCAGTTAAGCGTCCGACTCTCAATTTCGACTCAGGTCGTGATCTCCCAGTTTGGGAGATTAAGCCCCATGTCAGGATCCGAGCTGAGTGTGGAGACTCCTTGAGATCCTCTCAAGCTTGGGCACCTGGGTGGCTCAGTCGGTTGAGCGTCTGACCTCAGTTCAGGATCATGATCTCACAGTTCGTGGGTTTGAGCCCCGCATCGGGCTCGCCGCTGTCAGCCCGTCAGCGCAGAGCCTTCTTCAGATCCTCTGTCCCCCTCTCTCTGCCCCTCCCCAGCTGGTGCTCTCTCAAAATAAATAAATCATACACATTAAAAAAAGAATATGAGGGGCGCCTGGGTGGCTCAGTCGGTTGAGCGTCCGACTTCGGCTCAGGTCATGATCTCACAGCTTGTGAGTTCGAGCCCCGCATCGGGCTCTGTGCTGACAGCTCGGAACCTGGAGCCTGCTTGGGATTCGGTGTCTCCCTCTCTCTCTCTGCCCCTCCCCTGCTCACTCTCTCTCTCTCTCTCAAAAAAGAAACATTAAAAAAAAAATTAAAAAAAAAAAGAATATGATTCTCCGTCTCCTTCTGCTCCCTCTCCCACTCGCTCTCTCTAAAAAATAAATAACAATTGAAAACAAAATAAGTAACCTTTACAAAATTAAGCAGATGGTAGGATTGGCTAATTTTCCGCGCGATGCTTGGGGTCTCGTTACCACCGTGGCAATTTCCGTTGTGGCAATAGGTGAAGTATCTGGTTAATGCAACAAGAGAAAACGTCAGGAGAGCTCGCGGGAGCCGCCCCCTTCCACACGGTCACAGTCACGCTGAGCTGGTACCTGCGCTTGGAATCTGGTGGCAACCTCTGCAGGGTCCACTGCCCCACAGGGAGCCTGTGGACCACAGACCCCCCCCCCCCCCACAGTGAGTGAGCTTTAGATCTTTGTGAAAATGCGTAAGCAGGATCCGAGCATTCTGCACACTGAGGAAATGAGCTTCCTGAGGGAGTTGGTGGAGAGCCTTGGGGAGGGGGAGGGGGGACTACCCCCTGCTACTTATCAAACTCAATCAGAAGACAATACCAAGGAAGAAAAATCTCAAGGTAAGAAGGCAGAGGAAACAGAAAGACACACGAACCATCAGGCGAAGAAAGTGTTCTAGAAATTGACAACGAAGGTGTCATTGAACCAGATACTGATGCCCCTCAAGAAATGGGAGATGACGATGTAGAGATGACTGAGGAAATGATGGATCGGGTAAATGATTAAAAAAAAGAAATGACTGCCATTGATGCTCTAAGCGATGGTGAACTACAGAAAGCTTGTTCAGATGCCATCGAATTGAATCCTCCCTTGGCCCTTCTGTATGCCAAGAGAGCCGGTGTCTTCGTCAAATTACAGAAGCCAAAAGCTGCCATCCGAGACTGTGACGGGGCTATTGAAACAAATCCTGATTCGGCTCAGCCTTACGAGTGGCGAGGGGGGAAGCGCCCAGACTTCCGGGCCATTGGGAAGAAGCAGCAGACGACCTTGCCCTTGCTTGCAAACTGGATTATGACGAAAATGCTAGCTCAATACTGAAAGAAGTTCGATCGAGGGCCTAGAAAATTGCCGAACGTTGGAGAAAATACGAGCAAAGACATGAGGAACTAGGAGTCAAAGAGAGAATAGAAAGGGTTAAGAAGGCTCAGGAAGAACATGAGACAGCCCCCGGGAAGGAAGAAGCCATAGGGCAATCAGGAGCTCAGGATGGCTCTTACCCCTGTGGCTTTCCCAGGGGAATCCCTGGTAATTTTCCCAGAGGAGTGGCCGCGGACAAGCTTGGAATGGCAGGAATGCCTGGGCTTAGTGAAATTCTCAGTGACCCAGTCGTTCTTGCAGCCACGCAGGATCCAGAAGTTATGGTGGCCTTCCAGGACATGGCCCAGAACCCAGCAAACGTGTCAAATATCACAGCAACCCAAAGGTTATGAATCTCATCAGTAAGCTGTCAGCCAAGTTTGGAGATCAAGCACAACGCCTTCTTGGCAAATAAAGCCCTCCCTGAAGGAAAAGCAACTTCAAGCATCTAATGGGTGTCGCATTACTACAAACCAGTGTAGCTCTGACCTTCTCAGGAGGAAAGCTGGGGTGCCGTCAAGATAATCCCTACGCCTCTACCCCCACACGCAACTGAAAGGAATTACACCCTTTAAACTCTTTTGAAACCAGGGCACCTAGCTGGCTTAGCTGGTGGAGCATACGACTCTTGACCTGGGGGGTTGTAAACTTGAGCCTCATGTAGGGTGTAGAGATTACTTAAAAATAAAATCTTCAGGGGCGCCTGGGTGGCTCAGTCAGTTAAGCGTCTGACTCTTGATTTTGGCTCAGGTCGTGATCCCAGGATTGTGAGATTGAGCCCCGGGGGCTCAGTCAAGAAAATATTGGCAATTATAAAGGAAACTGGGGAAATCAAGAGAATATTGGCAATTATAAGGAATATTTCACTGAGCGGTGTCGATAGCGGGAAACGAGATCAGCAATGCATTTTCGTATCCTAATTGATAATGTGAGTGAGCGTGCATGTATTTGACTTGTCTTATAACGTTTAAGTGCAAAGTAAGTAGGGGCACAAGAATGTATAGCAAGTCTCTAATCTGTAACATGAGACCCCACCAGTATATAATTTTCCTCCAGTTATTCCTTTTTTTAAAGATTTCATTTTTTTAAGTTATTTATTTATTTTGAGAAAGACAGAGACAGCGAGAGTGGGGAGGAGCAGAGGGAGAGGAAGAGAGAGAGAAACCCAAGCAGGCTCCGTGCTGCCAGCACAGAGTCCGACACGGGGCTCGAACTCACGGAACTGTGAGGTCATGATCCGAGCCAAAACCGAGTCAGGTGGAAGCTTAACTGACTGAGCCACCCAGGTGCCCCTCAAAATTTGTTTTAAGTAGGCAGAGCTTCACGCAGGGCTTGAACCCACGACCCTGATATCAAGACCTGAGCTGAGAGCAAGAGCCAACGCTTCATCGACTGAACCACCCAGGCACTCCGATGTTTCTAGATTTTCTAACACACGATGAGTCGGCGACATGGAATCCTGCCGACCACGCCAGACTGTCACGAGCATGCTCGGAAGGCGCCCACACGGGTCGCGTCTCTCCAGGATGTCAGCTTTATTCAGTCATAAAGTTAACATGGTTCTAAAGCAGGTTCAGGATTCCAAACTCAATGACATCTCACCACGTGATTAACTTGGCCTCTTACGTGGCACACGGAGCAGAACATGAGACAAGTCACAGCATGGTCAAGGTAACAGAGGCCGTAGGAAGTCAACGAGCCAAACGTGAAGTCAGTCCGAGGCGCGCAGCTGAGATAAAGGCTCCGGTCCGTCCCGTCCGGGTCAGCTCTCGACACCTGCTGCCTATCACGTCGGAGCAGGGAAGGACCTCAGTTCTGTTCGGAGAGCCATCCAGCAGAGCCTTGGGCGGGAGCTGCCTTTTTGAAGTGGTCAGACACAGAGGGGTCACATCTGAAGAGTCTGACAGTTTGCCGGTAAAAAAAATCCTCCCCTTTTGAAAAGGACGCAATCGTTCTTGGGCTCTTGCAGACGCCCTCGGCTTCTGGCTGTTACCAGTTCTGGGGTGGCAGCTGATGCCGGTCCCAGCGCTATCTTATAGCTGCGATGCCCTTCCCTGCTTGTGTCATTGCTCGACAGAGGCCCCTGCTTGACATGAATGACTCCATCTTGCCCACGTAAGCAGACTGCAGTGGGGTGGATGCGGTGGTCAGAGAGGGCTTCCCTGAGGTGGTGACATAGAGGCTGAGAACAGAAGGAAGAGCCGTCTGGGGAAAAAGGACAGGAACCGGCCGGGGGGGCGCTGCTGGGAAGACCTCGGTGAGGGCAGTTGGGGGGAACTTCCCGTGGCCCCACGGGGCCCGAGCGTTGCCAAGGGCGAGAAGAGGGAGCTCCAGATGAGGCCAGAGTGGGCAGGACGCTGGGTTGCTTACTCAGCACCCAGAAAAAAGGAGGCTTGGCCCTCGAGCAGCCCAATCAGACCGAGAAATGTAGATGGATAATAAATAGCCACAGATGAGTCATCTCAAGCCCTGATTTTTGAGCCTGCCTTGCAGCTCTCCCCAGGCTGCATCCTTCCCAGGAGGGGCCCCTGATTTCAAAATGACCAGGTCAGGCAGAGCTCAGCCCCCAGGGCCCCTGTGTGGGAGCTCAGCGTTGCAAGAGCCCAGGCGCCAAGGCGAGCTTTTCCTTGCGTTGGCATCCCCATCGCCTTCCCCGGGGCTCAGCAAAATGAACAGCACGCGGAGCACCTGGGCCGCAAACTTTTTCAAAAAAGAAGAAAAAGAAATGCCTTGTATGAATAGAATGGAATTGGAGGCACACCCAGTGTTGTAAAAAAAAAAAAAAAAAAAAAGAAGCAGCAAGCAAGAATTTGGGGAAAGTAAATCAGACAAAGCTGGGTTCAAATCGTGCCTCTGTCTCTGCCACAGCTGAGCCACCCGGAGCAAGCTGGTTAACCTCCCAGGCCCACTTCACCCACTTCACAGGGTTGTGCAGAGATTAAAGGAACTGATAAGTCTTCACGGAGTGCTGGATACACAGGAAGCTCGCGAATATTCATTGCCTAACTACCACAAAGACAGGGATCTATTCTAAACATGCAAATACACCGCCATCTAGTACAAATGAGGCCACCATGCTCCCTGCAGGCCCCCGAGGTCCCCAAGGGTTCAGCGCACGCACACAGGAGCACTTGCGCATAGCGTCTCAGAACCCTCGTTGGAAGGCAAGTTCAATGAGCCAGGGAATTTTGCCTAATTTCTTCAATGCTTTTCCCCCCGGGGCTTGGCACTATAAATATTTGATGTAATGAATACAGCCATCCTGAGTCAGTGATAATAAATGTCAAACAATTAGTTTGGCTTGCCACCCTTCCGTGGCATTCCAGGAGCCCAAAGGGATTTAAATGGTTTACTGCTCTCCGCACAGCATGCAGCCTGAGCCCCGTCTTTGAACGGGTCCCCTTGCCCTCCAGTCCCGCAGAGTGATGCGTGGCGCTGGCCCAGCTGAATGCTGAGCATACAGTTTAGGAGACCCCCAATCTCATAAGACTCATCCTTTGCCCCAAGATGACATTATTTTTATTACCCGGCAATGGAAGCAGCTCTCCACTGGGGACTGGAGGGGGAGGGGGCGTGGTGGCAGACCCTACCATCCTAGAGGGTAAATGAACTTGTTCTCTGACCCACAGGGAGACAGTCACTAGGTCCCTCGGCTGTGCGCTGTGCAAACGGACTGTCCAGGACAAAAGCCGCCATGAGATCTGTAGAAACAGCAGGGAGGATTGCCTCCCACCGACGATCCTGCCTCCCATTTACTGACCAGCTTCTTTGTGCATGCCAGTGATCCCGACAATAGCCCCTATGTTAAGGGCACCTGGGTGGCTCAGTCGGTTGAGTGTCGGCTCTTGATTTCAGCTCAGGTCATGATCTCACTGTTTACGGGATCGAGCCCTGCAGCGATCTCTGTGCTGATAGCTCAGGGCCTGCTTGGGATTCTCCCTCCCCCCCTCTCTCTCTGCCCCTCCCCTGCATTCTCTCTCTCTCTCTCAAAATAAATAAACAACAACAACAAAAAAAAACACTTAAAAAAATAGCCTCTACGTTAGCTTGCTATCACTGCTGTAACAGAATACCACAGACTGGGGGGCTCACACAGCAGAAGCCTAGTTCCAGCCTTAGGCGCTAGAAGCCCAAGGTCGCTGTGTCAGCATGTTTGGTTTTCCTGAGGTCTCTCTCCTTGGCCTGCAGACAGTCACCTTCTCAGTGTCCTCACTTGACCTTGCTCCTGGTTGTGTACCCCCCGTTGTCCTTTCCTTTTAAGGCCCACTATAGGACCGGGGCTCTTATGACCTCACTTAACCGTACGTCCCCAGAGGCCCTATCTTCAAATATGGTCACATTGGGGCGTAGGGTCTCACGAGCTCGTTTATTCTTCCCTGTGTCCCACAAGGTAGGCATTACAATAGCCAGTTTATGGATATGAAACTGAGTTGAGGGGTGAATTATCCAATATCCCATCAGAAAGAAGAAAAAGTACAATTTTCTGCTATTCCGGTGATGCACCACATCTCTCCGTGGCCCCTCTCCCCAAATCCAAATAATCTGAAAAGGAAGAGGGGAGTCATAGGATTTGGGGTCTGAAGCGTCTGGAAGCAGGAAGAGGCTGCTTTCTTCCACGGACTGTTCTAGAACTTTTCATACTTCACAACTCTGAGTTAATGAGGGCATGGAGGGCCTTGCCCAGAGTTCCTCCGTTAGCAGAGGCAGAATTGAACTTGAAGACGGTCTGAAGGAAGCGGGTGGAGGAGGCCCGGCTTGGAGAACCCCAAGCGTGGTGGCTGGGGGAGGGGCAAGAATCTGGGGCAAGCAGGTGTCAGCATCCCCAGGCAAGCTCTGTGATCAGCTGGTGACCCCAAGTCCCTGAAGGGGCTCTAGCTATCACGTCACGATTCTCTGTGCCCAAACACTTCTCGAACTGCTCACAGAAACTCCCAGTAGAGGAGGCTGAATGACACATTCATGCCTTTGGGGTCCGGCCTCCACCCCAGCCCCCGCGGCGACCTCACGTCTCACCCTCACACGTCCTTCCCCTCCACCTTCCATTTTGCAAAGGGCTGGGCAGCTGGCGGGGGAGGGGACTGACAAGCAGGGCACGTCCCCCTCCCCCCCCCCCCCCCCCCACAGTGGACAGACACTTGGGAGAGGCAAGAGCTAGCCCGGAGGTAAGGGGACAGAGCTGCAGCCACTGGCACAGCCAAAACCACAAGAGAGAGAGATTGAAAAAAAAAAACAACAAAAAAAAAACCCTTCGCAGTCAGAATGAAAAGTGAGACCGAGAGAAATTGAGTGAGAAGCTCTCGGCAAAAGAAAAACCAAACGTTGGCTTCCATGAAAGCAGCGGAGGCCAGTGGGGTGTTAAATGACTAGGTGCTGGGGCCACAGTGACAACGACAAGGCCTCTTGTAGCACGTGTGTGTGTGTGTGTGCGTGTGTGTGTGCGTGTGTGTGTGCGTGTGTGTGTGCTGATCGTGTGAGGGGATGTGTGAGCGTGCAGGAGGGCGTGTGCCCTTGAGGCCGCGTGTGTGTGTGCAGCGGGGGTGGGGGGGGTGGGGGGGATCAGTCTCCCGGGGCTGTCCTGACAAAGGACCATGCGCCCCGTGGCTGACAAAGCCCAAATGTGTTTCCTCCGTGTGTGTGTGTGTGTGTGTGTGTGTGTGCGCGTGTGCATCTGAGTCCAAATTTCCCCTTGTTATAAGAACACCAGTCGGGCTGGGTTGTAAGGAACTGAATCACCTTTTTAAAGACTTGGTCTCCTAATTTGGTTACCTTCGGAGGTGCGCGGGCTTAGGGTTTCAACGTACGAATTGGTGGTGGCGGGGCACGCTCGGCCCGTGACGCGGCGGCTTTGCTTGCCCACAAAGTCAGTTCCTGCAGCTGAGAGCCCAGCTGTGGACCGGGGCGCCCGCGTGAGCAACCATCAAGGGGGCCAGCCCCGCACAGGGCCGCGCCTCGTTCCCCGGCAAGCCCCGAAGCAAGGTGTCTGCGGGGTCGGTTCCTTCTGGAGGCTCTGAGGGAGAATCTGTCCCAGGCACCTTGCCCAGCTCCTGGCGGCGGCCAGCAATCCCGGAGCCCTCGGCTTCCAGACACGTCACGTCCCCTCTCCAGTGTCCTCCTTTCCTCTTACAAGGACACCCGCTGCTGGAGTTAGACCCTCCCTCATCCTGGATGATCTCATCCTGAGAGCCTTACCTTGATGGCGTCTGCAAAGACGCCAACCCCAAATAAGGTCACATTCTGAGGTTCTGGGAAGATCTACCCTTGGGGCCACCACTGAACCCACTTTTGGTGGGCCCAGGGGCGATACTGGCTCTTCCCGATGCTGGTGGCCACCACGTCCTCCATGGGCATCGACGAGCTGGGGCCGATGGGGTTGAGCAGCCCCTGGGAACCCCAGCCCCCGCCCAGCAAGGCAAGAAGATCCAATGAGCCCACCCGGCCCTGGTCAAGAGACGTGGGAAGATGAAAGCCAGGGATGGTTTCCAGAGGTGGGGGGTTGGGGGCAAGGAGTGCGGGGCCAGGCAGGGAGGTTGAGGAAAGGTCTGGACAACAGTTCTTGAAGGGAAGACAGGAGAGAGGTTTGTTCCTAAAGGAGATGGATGGAGGCTTGTGTAATCTCACGCCCACGTCCCGCTCTCATCCCAGGCTGTGTCAGCCAGCCCCACGCCCCTAGTTCTAACCCAACGATTCCTGGAAAGGCCTGAGTGGTTTCCAGGCCTCTGGTCAGCCCGGCCATGCTGTTCTCACCCACCCACCCGGCTCTCCTGGGCATGCAGGCCCATGGGGGCCCACCCTGGGAGGGACATGGGGCCAGGCAGGGTCCTTTACCAATCATTTACCAGAGAAACTACCTAGAACTTTCCCCTTCCCTCCCTCATTCCTTACTATGTTTCAAGTCTGGTGGGGTAGACCTCCCCAAAGACAGGACCTCCACCTTCAAATACATACACAGACGCTTGCTTTCAATCAGTCCCTTGTATTTATCAAGCACAAAGTGTTAGCTGTTGCACTAAGCATTTATTATCTCATTTAGTCCTCGAAACACCCTCATAAGGTAGCCAGCATTAAAATCCCCATTCCGCAGATGAGAAAACTGAGGTTCAGAGGCCCACGGCTCCAGGCTCAGTGCTCTGCCCACTTGGCTGGGACTGACCCCGCCAACCCGGGAGGGTGTTTCTCGTGCTGTTCCTCCCACTCCCAGCAGACTTTGGCAAGGGGGGCTGGGGAGGTTGTCCGAATTTGTTGGGATTAGAAAGGAGAGGTCTCCCTCTGGGCTGGGGTTTTGATTCCCCAGCCCTGAGGGAAGGAAAGATCCTCCCACCACCACCACCATATCTGAGATCTGGAAAATTCTCCAAGCCTCCCTCACCTTCTTTCCCAGCTGAGATCCCATGGGTTCCCAGTCCAGGGTAGCCAAGAATGGTCCCTTTTGCACCCGGGCCCCTTGCTGCCCTGCCATAAGGCAGAGAGGACTCTGGGGACTTTCAGAGGCTGTTTTGGCGGCTTCTGGAAACGGAGAGAGAAACCCTGCCACCTCCAGTCAGACAAAGAGGACCTGAAAAGGAGTACCCTGTGGTCAGGGCTCAGCCTGGTGCCACGACAGGGGGATGTCCCTGAAGGCCACCCAGTCAGCGAGGCCCAACCTCAGGCCACCCCCTCTGGCCACAGCCTGGTCCCATGGAGCCCTGGCTTCCCCTCATGACTTCCTGCACAGCCTGGCCGACCCCCCTCACATGGCTGGGGAAGGCCCTGGTCACCTGCGGCCTGTGGCTGACTTCGCCTGTCCTACTCCCTGCGGGCAGAGCCCCGATGACGGACTGCTCTGTCACCCATTTGCTCTGGGCAACAGCCCCCAGAGCAGCAAGGCTTTAACCCTGTAGACTCCACACTTAATGGCTCCCCCCGCCCCTGGAGAAGGTGCACACAAGGAAGCTGAACACAGAGGGCAGGGAACTGTGCCCCGTCCAGATGGCACTGGTCTTGACGAGACGGGGTGGGGGGCGTGAAGAGCCGGGGACAGCTGGCCTGTCTTACCAGTTAGGGCCCTGTTCTCGGGTCGGCCCACGTGCAGCCTTCTGTACCTGCCCACTGGTGCTGTCACCCTTTCCACAGGATGAGTAGGTGACGCACCCAAGGACATGGGTGAGGAAGCCGCCAGACCGTGGCAAGGGTCTGAACCCCGATCTCTGACTCGGGGTGCCCAGTGGAAACTTCTTATTGCACCAAAATGCTGTAAATCTTCGACATCAGAACGCTACATTCCAACAGCACGGGGGGAAGTAATTCTGGAAAATCCAACGTTTTGCTGTTTTCCGGGCCACGTGCAGGCCACTTCCGTGAGGACAGAGCAGCAGCAGGGCGGCCACTCCACCCCTCCAGGGACAGCCACCCTCCCAGATGGCGGCTGGGGGAGCTTCTGTTCTTTGGGACGCTGGACGGGTCCCGAGAGGCCAGCTAGAGTTCGCTTCTCCAACACTCCCCATCTGCATTCCGGGGAGGGAGGTGCACAGGTGTAGGAAGTTTCCAGGATGGAGATGTCACGGTGTCCCCAGCCGCTCCCCACATCCCCTCCCAGGAGGCCAGACCCCCCCGTGATCTGCCCGAGACACAGGACAACATAACGTACTAAAAACTAGTCAGTTACAGTTCACCTGCCAGGGCCAAGCCCCGGGTCACCCTTTGGGTCCCAGGGCTGTGTGGGTCTGTCCCCCAAGTCCCAGGGGCTCATTGATTCACTCACCCACCACTTACCTACTGAACACCAACCACATGCCATATGCTGTTTTAGGACAGAGCTGAGGACGAGTCTGGGCCCAGGTCCCGCCCCCCAACATCTCGCTGTTCGGTGGAAGAGGCTACGGCAGGAGAGCCGAGGCGGGTCTCGGACTCGGGGGGGCCTTGGCCAGTTCTGTGGGATTGGGGGAGGCCTCCGACGAGCAGACACGGGAGCTGAGGCTTGCGTAGTTCGGCGGTAGGAAGAGAATTCTGGGCAGAAGGAGCTGCGTGGATCCAGACCCGGAGGCCGGGGGCAGTGGCAGGTTTAAGACCCAGAAGAAAAGCTGCAGCAGGGTTGGAGCGGAAGGGAGGAGAGGTGGTGGGCACCACGGCTGCTTCGCACTTTACAGCGTTGGCTGCTTTCGGGCCCTGCTCCTGCACGGGGGCCCCGTGGGGGCAGGACGCTGCCGTCACTGCTGTCAGGTTCACTGCAGGGCCCCGGACACGGTGATGGCACACGGCAGGAGCTCGGTGCACACACGGTGAACGAGTGAGTGAATGACCTGTGCGGGGTCCACGAGTCTATGCTGTGATACAGGCAACAGAGGTCAGTCCCTCTGTTGTTTGTTTGTTTTTTTTAAGTTTATTTAAGTAACCTCTACACTCAAGGTGGGGCTCAAACTCACAACCCCAAGATCAAGCGTCGCAAGCTCCATCGACTGAGCCAGCCAGGAGCCCCTGTTCTTACTTTTTTTAAAATGTTTATTTTTGAGAAAGAGAGACAGCATGAGCGGGGGAGGGGTGGAGAGAGAGAGAGAGAGGGAGACACAGAATCCGAAGCGGGCTCCAGGCTCCGAGCTGTCAGCACAGAGCCTGACGTGGGGCTTGAACCCACGGACTGGACTGCGAGATCATGACTTGAGCTGAAGTAGGACACTTAACTGACTGAGCCACCCAGGTGCTCCTTCTTTTTTTTAAATAAATTTTTTAGGGGCACCTGGGTGGCTCAGTCAGTTGAGCGACCGACTTCAGCTCAGGTCATGATCTCACAGTTTGGGAGTTCGAGCCCCGCGTCGGGCTCTGCGCTGACAGCTCAGAGCCAGGAGCCCGCTTCCGATTCTGTGTCTCCCTCTCTCTCTGCCCCTCCCCTGCTCGTGCTCTGTCTCCGTCTTTCAAAAAAAATGAAATAAAACGTAAAAAAGGAAAAAAAAAAGAATGCTGTTAATTTGCAGGAGTGGGGAGACACATGTAAGACATACCAGTGTCTGTGGCAACCATGGGGCTCCTTCGGTTCCATGAAATTAGAGCAACCTTCTCATCACCTTCATGATGTGGGTAGAAAACCAGGCGAGAGGAAAACGCCAAATGCGGAACACAGGTTAGCCACCACTCTTGAGAAAGTAGGGGGAAAAATTCCAATGAAGACAAAAAGAACTACCTCAGCTCTCATGAAGCTGTTACATTCTAGCAGGGGAGAGGGGCACGCAGCAAGGAATCTCACGATCAGGAATTCAGTAACACACGAGGCCCGAGATGGACGGGTGCAGGGAGGTGAGGCGTGTGACCGGTGGGGTCCATCTGACGGGCTCGCCAGCTGAGATGTGGAAGACTGGGTAGGAGCCTAGGGGTGAAGGTACGGGACAAGGAGAGATCCGGGCAACCCCAGGGAGGGGGAGGGAAGGACCCTGAAGGACTGGCAGCGGCTCGTGGGTAGCTGGGAGGGCAGGACGGCGGCGGGCGGGGGCCGCAGGCTGAGTGAAGCAGGCCATGGAGACACGGAGCTCTGTCCAGGGGTCTCTGCCTGTCACCTTCACTCTTGGGGCCCCTTAGGGTTGAAGACAGGCCTCGTCCCCAAACTGGAGCAGTCACACCGACAGTTTGGGAGAGGCGGCGAGGGCAGGATAGGATCCTGGGGCCAAGCCCTCCTCGACCTCCCTGAAATGTTGACAGGCTGACCAGCAGCAAAGATCAGGTTAAGGCTGCTGTCTTCCCAGCCCAGGCGACTGTTCCCAACGGCCCCAAGGAAGCCACTGAGACAGCTGGGGGTGTGCAGAACCCAGGAGTCAGCACATAGACAGCCCGGAGGCCTTAGGCTTAAGACTTTGAAGATGCTAACTCTTTCACATTTTAACGTCTCCGAAATTAGCATTATCTCGCAGCCCGGGTGAGTGTCAGAGGTTAGCACCATTTTTCCCGGTACACAAAATAAGGGTGAGTCTGACCGTCTACAGTGTCACGCTGCCAGGAGACCATGGGTGTCGTGTCTCGCACACAGAAGCAACGAAAGCCAACAGGTGAAAGCCACGTCTCCAAAAGAACTGTCCTTCCAGAGAAACCACTTACCCTGAGGACTTAATTGGACCCAGCGATGCAGTCTGGACTTTTATGGGAAACATTTCTGTCTTGTTTTAACTTGCTATTCGGGGTCAGCTGAACTTAGGAGTTGATCTCAGCTGTAAATTTTTCGTTTTTGTTGGGCAGAAGGTACCCAGATTCTCTTCTCCCTCTGACCAAAGAATTTCTAACAAAACCACGGACCCCCACAGGCTCTTTGACTTAAAATTACGTTAAACATCAGAAAAAGCAAACAACCGGATCTAAAAATGAGCAGAGGACCTGAACGCACACTTCTCCCAAGAAGATGCACGGGTGGCTGATAAGCACAAACAAAAACGCTCCACGTTTGCAACCATCAGGGAAAAACACAAAACAGAACCACAGTGAGGTACCACTTCACGCCCGTTAGGATGGCTGTTACAAAACATGCAGAAAGTAGGGCGGGCGCCTGGGTGGCTCAGTCGGCGAGCGTCCAACTCTTGATTTCCACTCAGTTCACGATCTCACAGTTGGTGAGTTCGGGCCCCGCATCGGACTCCGCGTTGACAGCACAGAGCCTGCTTGAGATTCGCACTCTCTCTCTGACCCTCTCCTGCTCACCTGGCTCTCTCAAAAATAAACATTTTTTTTTTTTAAGAAAGGGCAGAAAAGAAGGGTTGGCGAGGATGTGGAGAAACTGGAACCCAGAGAGGCCAGCCACTGAGAGCTGGGGATTCATCAGTTACTGCGGCAGAACCTCCCTCACCCTGATTAACACGTGTGTTGTGAGCCACACGGGGGGGGGGGGGGGGGGGGGGGGGAGGAGGACCAGGCTTTCCCGGAGTCACAGCCATGACAGCTTCCTGTGGAAGCCACAGGAGACCACAACCCTAGTTCCAGCCCTCAAAGTGGAGAAACCTCAGAAAAACCACGTGCCTCCTTGGGGCTTCAGTTCCCCTTTTATTTCATGTTCATCTTACAAAACCAGGAATTTTATATCGTTCAACCTATGGGGGGAAGACAGACACTGGCTGTTAATCCACGAGGGGGGCGGAATATCTGTACTCACTGCCAGCCCTGCCTGGCTCTCGGCTTCCCCAACTGTCCCTGCGGCAGCTCTGGGTCCCCTGTGGCTTCTCGGGCTGGGCTGGGGAGAGCAGTCGAGGAGCCACTGGCCCAGGGACTTTAAGAGAAGCCCTCTGTCAACGGACCCCAGCTTCAGAGACCAGGAAGGGGAGAACTCACTCATGGTCCACAGCTTCAGTCTCATCCACGGGAGACAGTCTGGGGCCCAGAGCGCCTCCTTCCCACCCGGGAGGCCATCTACCCAGAGTTGGAAGCTGCACCGAGAACCAAACTCAGGGCACTGGATCCCCTAGGCCCAGTACAGGTTGTCAGACGTGTCTTTCCCCAGGCAAGGGAACAGGCTGCCGCCAGAGCACCTCCTGGGCACTGAGGGCATCAGCAGGGCGGACCCAGCACATGTGGGAAATCTGGTGCTGCAGACGGCACTGAGCTTTATTTACAAACATGTCACCCCATCCTCTTTCACCCGCGCCCCCCAACCCTGGAGTCCCCACCTCTGTCTCCAGGAAGGAGAAGGGCCTGAGCCCATCCACCTGCCCAACCCAAGAGGGTGGGGACTACGTTCACCTCCAGCTGAAGCCAGGCAGGGCTCCCCTCTGGTGGGTGCCCTGCCAGAGGAGAGGGGTTAGGGGGGATGGCAGGGGCTCTGTCCTCCTCCGGGTGGCCAGTCCTCAGGGCTTCGGCCAGGGCATGCGAGGCTGGAGTTGTGACCGGAATGGGGTGGAGGATGGGACTCGTGTTGGCTGGGCCTGGATGGTGAACAGGGAGGGGTCAGAGGGGACCACTGTGGAAGTCGCCCCCAATTCCCACGTCATCCTTCCTGGGGAGGGTGGGGTAGTTGGCAAGGAGAAGAGCCTGGAAGGGTGCTGTGGGCTGGGCTCCTGCAGAGAGAAGCTTCCAGGCTCTGCACTCCCTGCCCCAATCCACCCCACCCCTCTAGGGACTCTGCAGACCCCAGGCCTACTCCTAGGCATCTGTCCCTCCTGGAGTACCCTGGACCATACCAGGCGGGCAGCTGACAGCTTCCGGTGCTGGGCCTCGGAGGAGACACAGGACCAAAGGTCCAGGCTCTTGGGGGCTGAGCTTTTCTCGGGCTTCGGAGGGAGAATGTCCCAGCCCATCAGGCAGTGCTGTGGAGAGCAACGGATTAAGGCACCTGGTCGGTGGCAGGGCTCTCCTCTGATGGGGCGCACCCCAGGGAGGGGCTGTGCCTCTCCCCTGGGACTGCCTGTATCCTGGGTTACCCCAGGCGTCCCTTTCCTTACCCCGCTGACCCAGGCCCTGGGCCCCTGGCCTGAGACGGGAGGAGGGAAGGCTGTGGATACTGACAGAGCACTTCCTGTATGCTGGGCTCTGCCCCACGCCTGATGGGGACTGAATCCCTGAACTACCCACCCCCCCGCCCCCGGTCTGAGGACTCATGCGTTCATTTTACAGGCGAGCAGGCTAACTTTCTTCGGCATCCTTTCTCCTCTCCCCAGTCTCAGCTCCCCCAGCCTCAACCGGCAGAGGAGGGATCTCCACTGACCCCCACTCTTACCCAGGAGACATAATGTTTCTAGGAGAGGCTCTATGGAAACATTAAGGACCTGGGTTCAAATCCCAGCTCTTCCACCTGCAGACCGGAGGCCAGTGCCCTCCCTCTGCCTTGTCTCATCTGGACAGCGGGACGCTTATCCTGGAAGCCACATCGTGGGTGGGGAACAGTCAACAAGCATAATACAGGTGATGGAAATGGCCCAGCCTGAACTCCAGGGATCTGGGCACCCACCCTCCTTGTGCCCAGCCTCTCTGTGGGCCCTGGGACAGTCTGTGGCCCTCTCTGGGCCTCAAGATCCACCAGGGAACCTGGGCCCCGCGCTCAGCTCCACCCAGGCCCCACTCGGCTGCTCACCCGGGGCAGGGCCAGCGTGTCAGAAGCATCGAAGCTCTTCCGTCGGTGGACGTGGTGCCGGTGCGGAGGGTCCAGGACAGACAGCGGGATGCTCACCCTGGGGGCAGGGGCAATGGACAGAGAAGGCGTTGCTTTGGGCGCCTCCGGGCCGCTCTGGGACCCCAGCCCCGGACTCGGCCTTCCCTCCCTCAAGACCGGCGGGCCTCAGGCTGGGCTCCTCTCCTCGGTCGCTGCCGCCTCCATGGCTGCCCCCGGGTGTCCTACCTGCTCTGGCCACTCACCTGACCTGCGCGGGCTCCACCAGGGTCTCGGGGCCCCGCTGGTCCCGAGGTGTCCTGCACAGGCGGCAGGGGGAGCCAGGATCCGAAGGCACCAGAAACAGGCGCCGGTTGACGCGGTAACAGTACACGCCTGCGGGGCCGTGAGAAGCGGCAGCTCCCTTCAGCCAGGGGCCCGGATCCCTGGACCCCCTTCCTACCCCAACCACACGGGCCCACCGACGCCACCCCCCCGCCAGCAGCCGCACGCACAGGCACACGCAGGTGTACCCGTACGGAACACTAACCCGCACCTGAGCTCACGTGACAAAACACGGAGGACACACACTCGCACGCGTGCGCACACACCCATCAATGTGACACGTGCAAACCCAAAGCACGGCTCTGTACGGTCACATTCACGGACACACGTGCGCATGCCTAAACTGGCAAGCACACACGGTGTGCACGCACACACGTGTTCACACGAACGGCCCTTCCTTATGCGTGAGGCACGCACGTGAATGCACCACGTGCTGCAGACACAAACCCAAAGCAAAGACTCAGGACTCTGTGACTGAGCCAGCACCTCTCCCCCACCCCACCCCCGGAGCGCCGACTGGAGGAAGTGGGGGGCACACAGGAAAGGAGGCAGCTGGCGAGAGGTAAGGTGACCAACGGCCAGCCCTGATCTCCACAAGTCCGGGCCTCAGTGCACCCTCACCACCCCCCCAGGGCCTGCCCCACCCTGTCCAGACCCGAGGCTTCCCTCCCCGAGTCCCGCCACCCCAGCTGCCTCCCTAGGCCCCCGAGACCTCGGCCAGGCTGCCGAGAATTCACTCACATTCGTGGTCTTGGTCCACCCTGCTGCTCTCCCGGAGGCTGAGGGACCGGGGTCTGTGAAGTGACAGGGGTGAGCAGGCCAGGCGACGGGGTCCCTGAGCCGCCCTGCCCACCCCCTCGGCCAGCCCCGCTCACTCGGGGTCACTGTGGATACACTCCTCCTTGTTGGCTTCCCGGAAATCCTGCAGCTTCGAGAAGAAGGCCTCGGGCTTGCTGGTGATGGGCGAGGTGTTGTCCAGAGACCCTGGAGTGGGCAAAGCACCGGGGAGCTGCTGGGTGGCCACTGGCCGAGCCTTAAGGGGTGCTCGGCACAGCACTCCAGTCTACCTGCTTTGCCCCCCACTCTGCCTCATGCAGACCTGGAGGGGGCCCTCTGCTCACCGTGACTGCTGGCTTGGTCTGTGCAAGCATCCAGGCAAAAAATATTTACAGAGCCCCTCCTAGGGGCCAAATACTGGTTGTTTTGTTTTTTTTTTAAGTTTTATTTATTTGTTTTCAAAGAGAGAGAGAGCGTGCAGGAGGAGCAGAGAGAGAGAGGGAGAGGGAGAGAATCCCAAGCAAGCCCCACACGGTCAGTGCAGAGCCCGACACGGGGCTCAAACTCACGAACCCTGAGATCATGACCTGAGCCGAAACCAAGAGTTGGATACTTAAAAGACTAAGCCACCCAGGCGCCCCATGCCCTCATGAGCCTCACAGATATGGTGGCAAAAGGGGCACCTGGGTGGCTCAGTCAGTTAAGTGTCCGACTTCAGCTCAGGTCATGATGTCACGGTTCGTGAGTTTGAGCCCCGCGTCAAGCTTTGTGCTGACAGCTCAGAGCCTGAAGCCTGCTTCAGTTTCTGTGTTTCCTTGTCTCTCTCTGCCTGTCCCCTGCTTGTGCTCTCTCTCTCTCTCTCAAAAATAAACATTAAAAAAAAAAAAAGAAAACATGGTAGCAAGAAACTAGTTACCAAAGAAACCTGTGACACGAAACCAAATAGTGACGCCCACCAGGAAGTAGAGCAGAGTCAGGCACGCATGCAACACAGAGCTCACGGATGACAGGACGGTGTCGGCAGGTGTTGGGGACTGAAGCCCAACCAAGAAAAAGCGAGGGAGGGAAACTGGAGACGGCAAGTCTAGAGAGCCCTTTCGAGGAGTTCTGTTATAAAGAAAAGCAGAGATGGGAATGCAAGCTGGTGCAGCCACTCTGGAAAACAGCATGGAGGTTCCTCAAAAAACTAAAAAGAGAACTACCCTACGACCCAGCAACCGCACTACTAGGCATTTATCCACGGGATACGGGTGTGCTGTTTCGAAGGGACACATGCATCCCAATGTTTACAGCAGCACTATCAACAATAGCCAAAGTATGGAAAGAGCCTAAATGTCCATCGACGGATGAATGGATAAAGAAGATGTGGTGTGTGTGTGTGTGTGTGTGTGTGTATACACATACACAATGGAGTATTACTCGGCAATCAAAAAGAATGAAATCTTGCATTTGCAACTAACTATGTGGATGGAACTGGAGACTATTATGCTAAGTGAAATTAGAGAAAGACAAAAATCATATGACTTCACTCATATGAGGACTTTGCAAGACAAAACAGATGAACATAAGGGAAGGGAAACAAAAATAATATTAAAACAGGGAGGGGGACAGACTCTTAAATATGGAGAACAAACAGAAGGTTAAGGGGAAGGGTTGTGGGAGGGGGGATGGGCTAAATGGGTTAAGGGGCACTAAGGAATCTACTCCTGAAATCATTGTTGCACCATATCCTAACTAATTTGGGTGTAAATTTTAAAAAATAAAAAATAAAATTAAGAAAAAATCAAAAACCAAAAAACGAGAGAAAGAAAGAAAGAAAGAAAGAAAGAAAGAAAGAAAGAAAGAGAAATTAAGAAAAGCAGAGAAAACAGGCAGTGACCAGAAGCAAACATAAGATAAAGAGAGAAATGTTTTGGGGCACCTGGGTGGCTCAGTCGGTTGGGTGTCCAACTTCAGCTCAGGTCATGATCTCATAGTCCGTAAATTCGAGCCCTGCGTTGGGCTCTGTGCTGACAGCTCAGAGCCTGGAGCCTGCTTCAGATTCTGTGTCTCCCTCTCTCTGCCCCTTCCCCGCTCATGCTCTGTCTCTGTCTCTCAAAAATGAATAAACATTAAAAAAATAAAAAAAATAAAAAAAAAAAAGAGAAACGTTTCAGCGGAATAAAAAATAGCACATTGCAGCTTTACCCCTGAGCAGAGGGAAGACTTTGCTAAGTGGCTCAGCCCTCGTGGCTCGGCCTTGTCATCCGTCAACGGGGACAACAGCAGCACTCAGCTGATAGGGTCACCGTGAAAAGCAAAGGAGAGAACAGGAGTAAAGCCGAGAGAAGAACAACGCACATAATGAGCACCAGATAAAACCACCACTCATCACTCCTCTGGGCTGTTCATATGCTGCTGGGACCGAGTGAGGAGGAGAGAAATCACAGGAAGCAAATCCTCTGGGAGGCCGGAGGGGATGGGGCAGAGCGTACAAATGCGGGGACAGTCCTTAGATGGGAGCGCTCGCTCACCCTCGGAAAAGAGAGCGAGCACAGGAACAGGGCAGGCGGGAGGCGGATGCCTCCATTTTCCACAAATGGCAAGCAAGGCAGTGAGCTGACAGGCTGGGAAATCCTTGGGATGGGGCCTGAGTCTCCACCACCCCTGGTCCCAGCAACCCCATGGAGCACCTGCCTTCAGGAAGTAACTCAACCTCTCTGTGCCTCAGTTTCCTCCTTTGCAAAACGAGGATCCAAACAGCACCCACCTCTTAAGGCCACTCACTCTCTCATTCAACAAGTGCTGTCTAAGGGCCTGCCATGTGTCCCACACCTAAGCTCAGGCTTGGGAAATACAGCAAGAAGACAGCTATGGCCCTGCTCAAATTCGTTCTAGCGTTCTGGTGGAGAACTCAGACAAGACACAAGGAAACAAGGGGTGCCTGGCTGGCTCCGTTGGAAGAAAGTGATCTCGGGGTTGGGAGTTCAAGCCCCACACTGGGTGTAGAGATTACTTAAATAAATAAAAACTTCAAGAAAAAAAAAGAACAAGGAAACAAGACGATTCCTGAGAACAAATGATACGAAGAACATACAAATGATTAATGCCACAGGCAATGACGCAGGGGGCAGTGGCCCTACGACAGTATGCTCGCAAGAAAGGCCTAGACTTTAAGCTGGGCCCTCAGTGACGAAAAGGAACCACAGGGTGTGAACCTGGGGAAGCGCACGCCAGGCAGTAGGAATAGCAAGCGCAAAGGCCCTGAGGTGACCGTGAGTATGGCAGGTTCAAGGACCACCAAGGAGACCAGAGAAGCTGGAGCAAAGAGCCAGAAAGTGGATAGTCAGAGGTCATGTCAACAGAGCTAAGTGAGGCTAGGTCATACCCCCTAAGTCTAAATGATGACTTTGGATTTTCTTCTAACTGCTAAGTATTCTGATCCCCATGTTTAAAAATTCATTCTGGCTGTCATATCAAAAATGGATAGGAACAGGGTGGACGAAGCCAAAGGGAGAGCAGCTGGGCCACTGAGGTTGCTGGGGGTGGGGGTAGAGGGGGATGGGCAGTAAAAGGTAAAGGGTGATACGCATACAGAGTTTTGCAAGGGCCTAGCACCAATAAATACTACAGAATATGGCAGCTCTGACTCATTCATTCATTCAGTCCCGACAGGGGCTCAGGCAGGTATCTGGAAGCGGCCATACCTGCGATCCAGTCGTAGCCCAAGTATGGTCTGAGGCGCCAGCTCCTGTCAGGCACTGAAGACTCATCACCGAAGGTCACTCTTGGCTGAGGAGGGAGACAAAGAGCGGCAAAGACTAGGCCTGCAGGCCCAGCCCGAAGGAGGTCCCACCTTGGGGGAAGGAAAGGAGCTGTGTCTTAACTTATACCCTGACATGGGCCCCGGGGCTCGGCCACGGACTCGGGAGCTGGAGGATAAGAACTGGCCCCCCAAGTTCCCCTTATGTGTGACTCTGACCAAGCCTCGGAGCCTTGGTCTTCCCATCTGTATAACAGGCTCATCACCTTCTTCCCAAAGTGCTTTTCGAGCACTTAGGGTGAGCTGGACATGACTCGAGGCACCTTCTGGAAGCCTCTCACCCCGTAAGGGAGGCTGCCCATGACCGCATTTGTCAGACACGCGAACTGACGTTCAAGGAAGTTCTATTCTCTCACGTTACCTTGGACGGCCTGCTTTGTTGATCCAGGATGGACCTCTGGGCCTGGGCCTCCTGAGGCCCCGGCCTGTCCGGCTCTCCTGAAAGCTCTGTGCCATCCGGGTCTGAGATGGCCAGTAAGGGTGCCGAGCAGGGCCTCAGTGAACCCAGGGACGGCCGGCGTCGGTATGCGGCAGGTGGGAGAGACATCACTCCAGAGCTGGCCCCACCAGCCCAGGACATATCACAGGGGCCACCCTGGTGGGCACCCTGAAGGCTGGAGGCTCTCGGGGCCACCGAGGACGTCTCCTGGGACGATGGAGTCTGGGAGTCACAGCTGCTGCTGGAGTCCCGGGTTGACTGGAACAGAGACGCCAGGTCACCAGGCAGCGGCCCGGTCACACACCCAGCTGGCCTGCACTAGGCACGAAAGCCTGGGTCCTCATTCCTGCTCCGGCCTCTGCACGCCCCACCCAGTCCCTTCCTCGCTGGGCCTCAGTTTCCCCTTCGCCACTAAACTGGGCACGCTGCACTGGAGGTCTGGATTCCGGCCTGGTCAGGCAGCCCCCTCCACACCCCCGGGAGTTCTCAAGGCGGGTGCTCACCCCTGAGGCTGCCTTGGCCACCGACCGCCGCACAGCATCTTGCCCGACCCACAGCTGCCTCAGGAGCACCAGATTGAGCTGCCGGAGCTGCACCGAGTCCTTGGTCTCCACCATCCCAGGCGTTATCATGAGGCTTCCTCCTGGGCTGCGGAGCCCCCTCCGGGCCAGGAACCAGGCCCAGCTCTTCTACCTGAAGCCAAAACAGCATGACACTGGGCTGCCAGTGGAGCCGGAGGCCTGGGTTCGAATCCCCGCTCTGGAACTCCCTAACTGTGTAGCCCCAACCAAGTGATTTAATCTCTCTATGCCTCAGTTTCCTCATCCGCCAAACAGAGATGATGACAGTATCTTAACGCGTAAGGTTACTGTAGAGATTTTTTTTAAGTTTACTTATTTTTTGAGAGAGGGAGAGCAGGGGAGGGGCAGAGAGAGCAGGAGAGAGAGAATCCCAGGCAGGCTCCACACCATCAGCGCGGGGCCCGATGCGGGGCTTGAACCCCAAACTGTGAGATTATGACCTGAGCCGAAACCAAGAGTTGGCCACTTAACCGACTGAGCTACCCAGGCGCCCTATTTTTATTTTATTTTATTTTTTTAAGCTTATTTATTTTTGAGACAGACTGTGTGTTACTGCAGGGATTAAATGAGATAATGCATGTTAAACCTCACTATGGTACCTGGTACAGAGTGAGCATCCCACAAACGTTCCCTTATTACTAAACTGGCCAGAGTGTGTTCGCTCACATGCCAAAAGAGAACAATCCCCTTTAACAATAAAATTTGGGTAACATGTAGAAATATGCAGATATTAGGATAACATGTAGAAAACAATTAGGGCAAGTCTACACATGTAAAGTATTATAACTTGTGACTCCAACACAAAGCAGGCTCCTGAACGGGGTCTTCCCTCTATCCTGCCCACCCTTCCATTTTACAAATGAAGAAACCAAAGTTCAGAAAAGTTAACCAACTTGACCCACGTCACACAGCTAGTGACAAGGCCGGGATTTGAACCCAAATCTGGCTACAGGGTCCATGGTCACTCCAGCCTCTCCCTTGTGCAGAGAGGTGCTTGGGAAGCCTTCTCCTCTCCTCATTCTTTACCCCCCACCCCCCACCCCTAAGGATCCAGGCTCAGGAACACAGAGATGCTTCTGGAAGGGATTTCTGCAGACTAGGGGAAGGCGCTGCCTAATCCTCTCAGGGCTCCAGGCCCAGGCTCCACTCAGAAACTCAATGTCCCGGAATGTGCACCATCCCGGTTTTAACACTGGGTCGGGCCAGACGCTACTCGCAGAAACCCGGCCCGACCTCCAACCCTCCCTCCCACCCACACTTCTGGATCGCCGTCACCAGGAGCCCCCTTCTCAGGGCCAGGCTGCAGGGGCTGAGGTCGGAAAAAACAGACTACACCGGACACGCCCCCACACACGCGTCCCGAGTATAGACGATTCTTGCTGCGGCCGCGCCTGGGAAGCTAACAGCGGCGCAAATGCAACGGGAAGGCGACATTCACAAGACAAACAGGGGCAGCAAAATTGCCGGACGCTCCCGGGAAAAGAGGCTCAGCCTCCCCCTTCCTTCCCATCGCGGTCCCCGGATTCTCCGCGGGGGCGCACGTGAGGCCTCCCGCCGAGTCCTTCCGCCTCACAGCGGCCCCGCAGCTTCCGCGCTCACCTCCTGGAAACCTGGAAACCCGCAAGCCTGACGCCGCTCTCGCAGCCCGTAGTCCCGCCCTTCTCGCCCCACGCGTCGCTGCCGCTGGGGGCGGAGCCAGATCTGGCCGTCCTGATTGGCCAGATTGCGGGAGGAGTCGGGCGCTCCTGCGAACGTTACTCGGCGTTCCGAAGCGGCAGTTTCAACATTGGGGCGGGACTAACAGAGGGACTCAATAGCTGATTGGTCAATTTCCAAGGTCGTGTACTGGACGTCGACGATCGGTCTGGTGCGGGCTCCCGGAGGGCGAGCTCCGATTGGTCAAGATGGGGTGGCCGAACTCGCGGGGGTTTGGCTGGGGCAGTTTCGAAGTCTGGACCCGGAGCTGCTCCCGCTAAGTAGAATTCTGCTGAGGGATCCCAGGCGGGGCTGGGGTAGGCGGTGGCTGGAGACGCATTCTTCCATACTTTCTTTCCGGTATTTATCGTGCCTACTTTGTGCTAAGAGGCACTGTACTAGGCATTGGGGGGGCAGAGAAGAATGAAGAGGGGTCCTTACCTGGAGTAAATTAGCACGAATATAGATACCTATAATGTATGCGGAGTGCTATGTTCCAGGTATTTTCTATAGGCCAGTGCATGCCAGCCCCATTTTACAGCGAAAACAAAAATGAAGCCATAAAAGATGAAGTGACTTGCTCAGAGCATTTTTAAACTAATCAGCTTGATTCAGCAAATTAACAGAGAGAAAGGAAGAAAGGATAGGAGGGAGGAAGGAAGGGGAAAAAAGGAAAGGAGAAAGAGAAAGGGAGAGAGGGATCATTTTGGGGTGATGGACATGTTCTAAAATTGGATCGTGGTGAAGGCTGCACGACTTTGTAAACTTGCTTAAATGATTGAATTTTGTGGTATGTAAATTACACCTCAATAAAGCTGGGTTTTCTTTTCATGGAATTCGTATCCTCTATACAATCCAGTCATTCTACCCCTAAGCATTTATCCAAGAAGAAAAAAAATTGTCCATACAAAGATTTGCATAGGAATGTTCACAGCAGCTTTATCCAAACATCTGTCAACAGGTAAATGGATAAACAAATTGCGGTATATCCATACAATGGATACTTCTCAGCAATAAAAATGAATAAACTATTGATATGCACAATATGGATGCATCTCAAGACAGTTACACCGCATGGAAAACAAAGAGTACATACTGTACTTTCCATCTGTATAAAACTTTAGAAAATGTAAACTGATCTATATCTCTATAGCGATAGAAAGATAAGTGGTTGCTAGGAGATCAAGTGGAAGGAGGCATGGTAAAGGGGCACGAGGAAACCTTGGCGGTGATGGATACGTTCACTGTCTGGGTTGTGGTGATGGTCTCATGGTGCATGTGGTGCATATATATGTCTAAAGTTATTAAATTGTACACTCTAAATGTGCAGTTCTATATAAATTATCTTATTTTTTAAGATTTTTAAAAATGTTTTATATATTTTTGAGAGAGACAGAGTGCGAGCGGGGAAAGGTCAGAGAGAGAGGGGGAGACACAGAATCTGAAGCAGCTCCAGGCTCCGAGCTGGCAGCACGGAGCCCGACGCGGGGCTCGAACTCACGAACCATGAGATCATGACCTGAGCCGAAGTCGATGCTTAACGCACTGAGCCACCCAGGCGCCCCTAAATTATATCTTTTTAAATGTTTATTTATTTCTTTTGAGAGAGAGAGGAGGAGGGAAGGGGCAGAGAAAGAAGAGAGAAAATCAAGCTGCACTGTGCAGAGCCCAACCCAGGGCTTGATCCCACGAACCGTGAGATCATGACTGGAGCCGACATCAAGAGTCAGACGCTTAGTGAACTGAGCCACCCAGGCGCCCCTATAAAATTACATCTTGGTAGGAGTGCCTGGCTGGCTCGGTTGGTAGAGCATGGAACTTTTGATCTCAGGGTCATGAGTTCAAGCCTCGTGTTGGGCGTAGAGCTTACTTTTAAATAAATAAATAAATAAATAAATAAATAAATAAATAAATACCCGATAAAGCTGTTAAAAGATGTGCAGCAAGTAAAGGAAACAAGAACTTGGCCTCACGGGGCACATTGTGTTTGTAGTAGCTGGAATGGACAGCTGCCACTTTCGTGCCACCACGCCCTCTCAGGAGTGGCCCTGAGGACAAAGACAAAGGCTAATCCTTGCCCCAGTGGACACAGCTGTGTGCTTCACACTTGGTCACCTACACATAAAGAGGGATGTACACCCTGAGGAACAGACACGCACAATGCCCTGGGTGGTGGCAAATGGCTGGCAGACTGGAGCCTGGAAGGAAAAGTTTGGAAGATGGGGAAAAGTTTGGAGAACTGGGGAAGGGGTAGGAAGATGAACCTGTGAAAAACAATGGGAGGGGCACAACAGATTAAGTCTCTGGGTCTCACGTTTCCAGTCCATCAGAGAATGTCCGATGCAGGGGAGAAGGTTGGTCAACAAACAGCTGGAACGGGGCATCTGGGTGGCTCAGTTGGTTAAGCGCCCAACTCATGATTTCGGCTCAGGTCATGATCTCACGGTTCCTGAGTTCGAGCCCTGCATCAGGCTCTTCGCTGACAGTGCGGAGCCAGCTTCGGGTTCTCTGTCTCCCTCTCTGCGCCTCTCCCGCTCGCACTCTTCTCTCTCTCGAAATAAATAAACACTTAAAAAAAAAAAAAGTAGCTGGAAAGGCTGATGTGCTGCTA
The DNA here is from genome assembly GCF_027475565.1 of Acinonyx jubatus. NCBI lineage: Eukaryota > Metazoa > Chordata > Mammalia > Carnivora > Felidae > Acinonyx > Acinonyx jubatus. Next base: position 8,722,950 of record NC_069381.1, on the reverse strand, counting down.
GACGTCAGCAGGCCTCCCTCCTCAGCCACCCTAGAGCGGGTACGGGGGGGCCCAGGGACAGACAGAGCAGCCATGAGGAGAGGGGTCAAAGTGGCCTGGGCTCCTCTCCCAAAGGCTCACGGAGGTCCCTCTGCCACCGAACGCCCGGTCTGCTGAAGCAGGAACAAAGCTGAGCCCTCGATATACCATCTCCGAGGGACCAGCCAGCCACTGGTAGCAGATCGATGGCTTCAGTCCCCTGATGGAAGGGGGCCATTTGTACCTATTGAAATTGATACTATTCTACATACCAGCTCCCCTGACCTGCTTGCGGGGCCCTCCCCCGGACGGCCATGTGAGGGCTTTAGATCACCTGAATGCAGTGACCCGGGACACACACATGGCCTCACGCCAACGTGCCGGAGTCCAGCTCCCGCGGGTCCAGGGGTTCCCGAAGGATGAACGGCGTTGGCGAAAAAGTGAAAATAAAACAAAACTAAAATAAACCATTAAAATAAAAACGGACACAGACAACAGCAGCGTGTTGAACTGGCTGATTTATCGTAGCAAACGCGGCATTATATTTGCTAGTGATTTCCTTGTAACGTACGTCATCTATGTTTTCTGGCTTTACCCAATTCTAAAATTGTTCCTTAGTGTCATCACCCAATAAGGAATTACATGATTGGTTTTTTTTTTGGTAACGTTCCCTCCTGCCCTTTGCGTATTGATTAATTTCTTTCATTGTTTTGATTATGCATCTACGTTTATCTATAATCTATAAAGTACTTGCTTTGCTGTTTTCATGAAAGGTCATTTATCTCTCAACACCTCAAGTGGAACAGTTACAGGGACATGACCTCTTAGTTGTTTCCCTGAACCATTCGTGGTTTTGAAGAACAAAAGTGTTCGCCTGGGTCCGAGGTGCCAGGAAGGGGGCCGGGAGGGCCTTAGAAACCCACGCCTTATACGTTCTCAGAGAGACTCTGCACCTAGGAACCAATGAACCATTCTGTACTTTAACTGACTAGGTTCAGTCGTCATCTGGAATGCTTCCTGGGGGCCAAGTGGGCCCAGGGGTTAGAGTGACCTGCGTCCATAGATACGCTCCTTAGTTACCGGAGTGGGGCTTTCGGATCCATATGTCTCTCCTTCATTGGCCGCCTTTGCTGGCAAATGCATGAGGCTATCCTTCCTGTGAGTAGGAGTCTCCATAGGGGATGGCAAGGGCTAAACGTAAGGCCGCACATGTTCTTGCGGAACCTTATTTTCTTCCCTAATGGTTCTTTTCCCAGGGGGCCTGTCGAGGGCAGTTCCCCAACAGACAATACCCCAGGTAGTCTTAAGGCCGAATTACCTAGAAGCAGGAGGACAAGAAGCTTCACTGTCGGCGGGCCGCCCTGCTGTCGCCAGTCTGTCCACAGCCCGGGCCTTGCCACTCAGGCTGGGAATAGCTCGGCTTCCAGCACCAAAGGGCCCATTTTTTGGCCAAATGTGGAACAATGGGCATCTGACTAAAGGGTCCACCAATCTCACCAGGAACCCCAACACCCAGGTGGCACAGCCTGAAAGGACCAAGCTCAGGAACCATACCTCGTAGCTTTATTCTCTAAGGAGCTGACATACGCCACTGTGTCCCCTGCGGCTACAACACACGGGTACAGGAAGCAGAGGGTGGAAGTCAAAAAGGCCTCTCCCCCCATCACTCCAATGACCCACTTCTGGAGTTTGTGTTTCCTGTGCCTGGGGGCAGGAAGCTTCTGCCCAGGGACACAATAGGGTCCCATCAACTGGAAGATGTGACCTGGTCATTGGCCCCCTCCTGCTGGCAGACCAGCGGGCCTGTGGGCTCACCCGGAAGAGCCAGGGCTGTGCAGTGGGGCAGGGGGGTGTCGGGAACCCCCTTGGGTATCTGGCTCTTGGTGTTTCCACACCCACTGCTAACAGTAAGTGGCAACCGCGGCGATCACAGCCCAGCCAGGGCGTGACGACCAAGGGCTGGGATCCCCAGGGATGAAGTCTGGATCACCCCACCAGGAAATAACCAGAGGAGCTGCAGCACGAGGCATAAGGGAGATCTCGGATGGGGGCGGACGAGGGACCAGCTGTAGCAGCAGGGCCTGTAGCCAGGGCCACTGGTCCTCTGAGGCAGAGACGGTGCTGGCTACCGCCTTGTAGGGCTCTGTTGGGTCAGACCCAGACCCCGCCTCTCAGGAAAGAAGGGAGAGAAGACAGCGCAGCTCTGAGTGAGTTGAGGGGTGGGCTGTCTGGCACAAGCCTTCTGCACCCCTTCAGACCCTCCCGGCCTCCCTTGCCTGTTGCGCTAGCTCTGCCGGGGCTGAGTGACGTGCAGCTTGCACAGCCTGCCCACACCCCACCCCCGGCCCACACCCGCCCCGCGCCCCTCACCTCCACCACCCGCCGTGGGCCTCAACGCGGGGCCCCGACGTTCGTATGCACGATCCAGAAATGCGGAGTCGGTGCCCCAACGGGCAAATCTTCCACCAAGGGGAGGAGAGAAATAGTGGATAAATTCTTCCCCCTTCCTCCCCACCAGGAATGGTACCGGGCATCTCAAGGTCACAGTCTTATTCTGCAGGCACGTGTAATGGTAGCCAGCTGGATAAAGCATCCTTCTGCTAGCTCTCCCTCCTTCTCATTTTCTCTCCCTCCCTCCCTCCCTGCTCCTCTCTGGGGTTGTTCTGCAGAATAAAATGAGGGTGCGTGAGCCTTCCGCTTGAAGCTCTGCTTCCTGGGGAAGTCTGGACAAAGCACCATCCGTGTGCTGACCCCGAAGTGTGTGTCTCGGGGCCAGACTCCTCCTGAGCTCCAAGTTCTCGTAGCCAGCTACAGCAGAGGGACCTTAGGTTGAACAGGTCCAGCATGGAACTCCTGATTTCCCCCAAACCTGCTCCACTAAAGCTCTCCCCATCCTACCACGTGCCCAGAACCCCGAGTCATCCGTGAGTCACGACGTGGCATCTGTCCGCGCATCACATCATTTCTGTCCTCAAAAGGCCTCCAGAACCTGACCACTTTTCACCACCTCCATCGCAGGACCCCATTAAGATGGAGGTCAGCTCACGTGACGCCTCTGCCCAAAGCTCTCCAATCGCATCTACCTCACTGAGAGTAAAGCCAAAGTCCTTACCCCTAAGATCCCGGTCTGCCTCCAGTTCTGTTCCACACCTAATCTCCTACTGCTCTCTCCCTCCGTCACTCTGCTCCAGCCTCACCAGTCTCATTCTGTTGAAGACGTTGGGTATGCTCCTACCTCAGGGCCTTTGCACACACCGGTCCCTCTGTCTAGAATGCACTGCCCCAGATATCCACAGGACCGGTTTCCTTCCCCCACTGTCTTCCTCCAAACATCGTCTTGATCAATTGGACTGCGTTAAGAACTTCTCGTCAAAAGACACCAGTAGAAGAACGGAAGAGGGCCCACCGGATGGGAGAAGATCTGAACAAGACGGGGAAAGGGACAGAACACGGGAGAGGCACATCGCCCCTGACAGAGAGGATAGCTGGGGTGTGAGAGGTGCCCGGCCTCATGGGTCACCACGGAAATGCAAATTAAGCCCACTACAGACCCCTGGAGAGACCAAGCTCGAAAGGGCTGACACTGTCTAGTGGGCAAGGACGAAGAGCATCCAGACGCAAAGCCGTGCACCGGCTCAGCCCGCCCAGCAGGTCTCCTGCATACGTGCCCCACAGAACGGGTCCTGTGTGCAGCAGGGGAAGTGCTAGAACGGCCCAAGAAGCACTGTTCATAGGCCTATCCCAACCTCACTCCCATGCCCTTCCCTGCCTCACTCATCTTCCCCCACGGACCTTATGTTCTGATACATTATGTCTTTGACTCCATTGGTTTGGCCTACAGTCTGCCTTCCCCCGCTAGCATACCAGCTCTGAAAACACCAGGAAGTTTTATCCACTTCATCCATTGCTGCCACTTCTAAAGCTTTGCACCGTGCCCATTAGCACCAGCAGGCACTCAGTATTTCGCTGAATTAGTCAAATTCCTCATTTGCACAAGGAGGCAAAGAAGTCACCGATTTTCTTGAGGAGATTTGGGTGCATGCGTCTACACGCCTGACACACCCCAGTTCTCATTAAAAGTTGGCTGTTCTCATCTCAAGCCTGAGAGTCTGACTCAGAGACCGAGATCTCTGTCCTGGAGGACAGAGTGGATTTACCTGACCTCTGTGAAGAGGGCCCAACCTTAGAAGAGGGGTACATTCTGGCTACATACTTTGTGATTAAATAGGGACGTTGTTACTGGAGGACCGAAAATCCCACCTCTTGGGATTCCTCAGAACTCTCAGAGGGCAGATGAGGTAGGTTGAGAAACCACAGGCATCTGGTCTTGACTGGGGAGAGAGAACCAGGCGGTGTTGAGTGAGGAACACCCCTCTTGGAAGATGGGTCATCACCTCGGAGTAGCTGGTGAACAATTCGGTACATTGCAAACAGCAGCTGAAGAGAAAATACACAGAGAAAGGGTACCGAGTGACCAGAAATTTTTGGTTTCCCCTATACGTATATGCGCGTGTGTGCTCGTTCATCATGTTTCTAATTGTGGGTAAGGGTAAAAAGAAAAAAAGAAAAAAAGTTTGAAAGCCGCTGGACTTTGGGAAATTAGGACTTGGGCTCCAATCCAGGCTCCATCAGCCCTCCAGCTGCTGAGATTTGAACATTTCAAAGCCCCTAGTGCCATGCCTACTTTTAGGAAGTTTCCAGGAACATTTGTTAACCCTGGCTCCCAACCCCGGAGGGCTGATAATGTGTGTTACCAGGACAGGATTCATTAATTCAGCGGGTAGTTACTGAGTTCTGATTCTGTGTCAGGCACTGGGCTAGATGCTTGGCACCAGACCAGTGAACAAAACAGACAAAGCCTCAGGCCTCGCAGGGCTTATGTTCTAGCATGTGGACACACAAAACAAACAGTATTAGGTGTTGGAGGATGGCTGTTAGGAAACACATCTATTCCAAATGCTGCAGGGTGAGGGGCCTGAGAAGCACCAGGCAATAGGGGCAGAGACAGGGATTTTAAATAGGGTGGTCTGGGTAGACCCAGACCACGAGAGAACGTTCCGGCAGGCTTGGAGGTTAAAGAATTAGCGGTGGCAACGTCCAGAGGAACAGGCAGAGGGTCAGCCTGTGCAAAGGCTTAAGGTGAGTGCCTCGCAGTCCCAAACAGCAAGAAACCGGTGTGGCCAAAGCAGAGGGTGTCAGGGAGCAAGGGGCGGACGGAGGCAGTGCAGACCCCGAAAGGCCACCGGGACGATTCGGGCCTGTTCTGGGTGGGCCAGGAGCCAGGGTAGAGGAGTAACGTGAGCTGAGTTCTGGTTCAAATCTGTGGCGAAGTCCCTGGCTGCCTGCTGCCTCAAAACAAGCACAACGGGGCAGGGGTGGGAAGAGGGGACGGGTTAGGTGGCAGTGACCGGGGCCAGAGCAAGGGCTGTGAGGGACCGGGGAAGCGGTCAGGGTCTAGAGGCATTTTGGAGACCAGAACTGACAGGTTGGATGAAGCGAGCGACACCGGGGTCCAGGATGATGCCCCAAGTCTGTGGCCCGGGAATGTGGAAGGATGAGGCTCCCACCCACCGCAGTGCAGGGAGTGGGGGCGCCAGAGCCCGGGGGGACAGGTGTGGGCCAGGGAGGCTGACTCGTCCCTGCTGAGGGCCCTTCAAAAAACAGAAAGAAAAGCTCCCAACCAAGTTCTCAGAAGGCAAACTAGGGTGGGCCAGTCTGAGTCATTACTTTTTAAGTGAAAAATGAATGGCTTGGAGTTACAGCGAAATCTGTCAAGAAATCACTCTAGATTTCTGGTTCTCAAAGATCAGTTATGCCCGTTGTTCTTCTGAGAGTATCAGCGTCCTTCCAAGAGTAAGAGGAACCCGCAGGCAGATTACAGTTGGAACTTCCCCTAAATAAACTTAAGGTCATTTCAGAACGCGGCCTGCAGACCTAGGTTTGCGTAAGAACAGTAAACTGAGATGCCACAGAGGGTTTCCAACTAGGTTTTATTTTAGTTCCAATGTTATCGGCAACGATACAGGAGCAGTTCAGGCAAATATACCACCTTAAATACATCGGAGGAAAAACTCACTGTGTCAAGCACGTCTCACACTCCAGCAAATGAACGTAAAGACAGGGAACAAAGTTAGCAGCATGAAATTAAAGTGCTTTTTGCCACACTTCGGTCAGAGTCTTTCCCTCAGTGGGATAAATTTAATTTTACTCATTGTATAAGAAACTCAAAATTCCATTCACCGCCCAGGGGCTACATTCAAAAAAATTCATGTTTAGTTATTCGAAATAAAAAAAAATGATTCCCCCCAAAAAGCACAAAGTTCATTGGAATCGTGTGACACTGATTTCTCCTGACACGCCGTGAAGTGACCACCATCTAGGCCTGGCACAAAGCTCAGAACATCCTCCTGCCATGTGACCGTCGAGGCAACACCCACCACTTTGCCCCACACGCCGTCCGCTGAAGGTCTGAAAGACAAGCAGGCACCTGGAGCAGAGGCCACCACCTCATTTCCCGGAAGCTGGAGGGCGGGGGGCGGGGGGATTCAGGAGGACAGGCCCCACCTCTCTGCCAGAGCCCCACCTCTTTCTGGGAGAGAGAGCTTTCTGGTTTCTAGGAAGTTCTCCGACCTGAGCTGCAGAGGCTGCTTGCCCCAGTTAACACCCTGGGGACAGGAACCTGCCCCCTCTCCAACCAGTAACGATCCCAAACTCAACAGGAAACATTTCTCAAAGTCCACACGAGGTTGATGAGGGGAAGAGGCTCTGGGGGTCAGGGAGGGTGGCTGCTGGGTTTCCCACGCTGTCTCTCGGCCAACTGCAGCCTCAGCGGCACGGGAAACTTAGTCAGGAGGACTGACTGGTGGCCAAGGGCAGCTGGGAACACCTCTTAAGGGGCATAATGGGGATGCGATCAAGCTAACCGTGCGAGCTCTCGGAGCCTGTGAGCCCCTCACAGGGCAAGGTCAAACAGCCCTGTTCTCCATGGACTCCACATTCTCCAACCATCCCGGACGGGGCGCCCCCCTCCCTCTGCCATCTTGCCTTCTGCTACATCCTCTAACGCTCTGGACCAACCCATCTATGACCAATAATAAAACCAGGCTACACAGGCTAAAGACTGAAAACAGAACAAGGGACACAGTGAAGAGAAGGGAGGCCAAGCCCCTCCTCAACGCGGTACCAGCTACCTGCTCTCTCCACACGCCCCTCCCCTCGGCCACCGACCCCGCCCCGCCTTCTGCAACATCTTTCCCGCCCCCTCATGGCACAAGGCCCGCCCCCCCCCCCCCCCCCCCCAGCCTCCAACCCAATCTCTGCCTCCAAGATGTGTGGGAACCGCTCTGCCGATGCAGCGAAGCTCAGAAGCTGAAAAACCAAACTGATGCTCAGGCAGCAGCCCTTCCGGAAATGCGTTCCAGTGCGATCGGGGAAGAAATCCCACCCTCCCTCAGGCGGCCCTTCTTTGCGAGCGTGGAGCAGAGGGGAGCGGACGTGTGGTCGGGGATTAGTGTCGCTGGAGGACGGGGTCTGCCTAACGCCCTCTGAGGCACCGACCAGGCGTCCCGCGGGGCCGGCGGATCCCGAGACCTTGTCAAGCACTCAAAAGAATCTCAGTCAAGTGCACCCGACAAAGCAAAGACTCGACTCCCTGGTACCACGCGGTCCACGGTCATCATCAAAAAAAAGAAGTCTCCTTTAGGGGTATGAGCCTGAAGATCTTCCTGCAACGGCAGGCAAAGGGGGGGGGACTAGCGTTTCAGGGGCTCAAAATGGTATGAGACGGGGGTGCTTTCGTTCTCAGGGTGGCAGCACCGGACGGGAGCTGCCCAGGGCCCCGGTGGGGGCCACACAGCACGGCTCCTCCCCACGCGGGCTGCGGCGCCAGGCTGCCCACTATCTGCTGGGCTGCAGGTACTGGTGCGTGAACATGTTGAGCTCGCTGTCCAACCAGCCGGCTTTGTTCCTGCGGAGAAAGGGTTAATTTGTAGCGCTCCAGCTGCCGACAGGTGACAGCATGACACACCGAGAGCGGTTCCAAGGACACTGGACTCATAGCCTCATTTACTCCTCTGATACCCCCACTTTGCAGATGAGAGAAAGAGACCCAGAGAACTTATGACATAACTTCCCACAATCACGATTCATCAGCCATGGAGCCTAAAGTAAGGCCTGTCTGACATTCAAGCCCTATGTCTGTTTCACCTGACCACAGGCAGGTCCCTGAACTGTCCGGAAGTCAGTTTTCCTGCCTGTCAGTGGGGGGTCGGGTTGCTGGATATGCGGCCCATACGGGCTCACCCCGTCCTTGTTGGCTATGAGCAGCAGAGGCATCGGCGACCACCCCCCCGCCCCCACTGCCGAGGGGTCCTTGAAACTGACTCGCCCAGGGCAGTGGGCGGGGAGGGCACATCAGCCCGGGAAAGTCCACCGTTTGCCCAGGGGTTGGCACTGACGTCAGGGGCGGGGGCAGGAAGCGCAGGGTCCCCGGGTGCTGATGTTATCTCAGGCTGAACGGGCTGAGGACCTTTGCGGAGCGCTTTCTGGTTCAGCTCTGTGGCTCTGTCATGAAAGCTCGCTCCATTTTACAGATGAAAACAATGAGACTTAAGAAAGCTCAGTGATCCGCCCAAACACAAGTGCCTGGGCCAGAACCCAGGCCTCTGGCTCCTTAGATTGACCCCCCCAGCAAAACTTGGACAGAAGCTCCGACTTTCCACAGGGACCCCGCACGGACCTGGGTGCCAGTGGGGGCTCTGCCCGTCACCAGCTGCCTGACCACCTTTCCGACGGGTAAAAATGCCCCTTCCCTGCGCCCAGAGAAATGGAGTAAAGCATGTGGCGGGTCCAGCCCAGACACCCCGGTGCACAGTAGACAGAGAAAGACCATGAACGTGTGGAGTGTCCCGGGGTGCTGGAGCCACGCACACCTGGATCCTCTCCTCCTGGCCTCGCCACTGCCTGTGGGACCCCAGACAAGTTACTTAACTCCTGGAGGCTGCAATTTCCCCTTTTAAAAAACGGAGATAGGTGACACGACCCTGCAGGGACAAGGACGGGTGAGCGGCACGGCGCCCGTCAAGTGCCTGAGATGCTGCTGAAGGAGAAGGTGCCCGTGAGCGGTCCCTTCACGGCTCCCTTCCGCCTGGCTCCTCCTCCGCCAAGGCCCCGATGGAGAGCGTCCACAGGGCAATAACTCTACATCCTGTCGAATGTCCAGCGCTGGCACCGTGTCTGGCACCCAGCAGATGCTAGCAAACAGCTCACGCAGAGTGAAGTTCACATCCACGCAAGACACAGACAAGCAGCCAAAACACCGCTGCGCCCGGGCCGCACACCGGAGCCCACCGCCTCCGGCCTCCCAGGGCGACCTCACCTGAGCAGCTTTGCTTTGCTCTGAAGTGAATCGAGAACCTCGATTTTCTTGTTCATGGCGGCGATGTCCTGCTCCAGGTTCTCCCGGGTGACGTCAACTTGCTGGCACAGGTGGGCAAAGGTCCCAGACAGTTCCCTGAGTGGGAGAGAGTCGGGATCAATGCGGCCACGTGGCTGGTTTGCAGAACACGGGCACTGGCTAGATCCACCTGGTGCCCATCGGTCAGCCGCTGGCAGCTCTGCCCTGCACCACGCCGGTGTGGCAGAATCTTCTCCGCCCGCTGCCCAGACCAAGGACGCCACACACGCTCAGCGTCACCACAGTGAGAGAACCAGGAGCACCCTGCCTGGGGCACAGCAGGCGGGGATTCAGATCCCAGCTCTGCCGCTAATCACCAAGTGGCAGGGGAAAAGGGACCGCCCCTCGAGCCTCGGTTTCCCCATCTGGAAAAAGGAGACGCCCGCACAAACAATGTCTACTTCAAAGGGTTCACAGAGAAAATGAAAAGTTAGGTGCGGGCAAGGGGCCCACCACGCAGCAGTGTGAGGAAGGCAGGCCAGCACTCCTCCCGCCCCGACTAGCCAGGCAGGCAGCCTGGCCCCCTCCTGCCCAAAGCTGTGCCAGGAAGACAGGGCCGGGTCTTAGAATTTCAAAGCTCTGCCCACAGACCTTGAAAAAACACTACAAGTAACGTCCCTCGTCCGCCCACATCTCCCTTCCTTGGGGGAACAGAGGCCTAACTGGCCCCGGCCCCGGGCAGAGGGTGTCCCCGGAAACAGCTTTCTCCCCATCCCTGGTCTCAGAGCCGACACTGCACGGCTGAAGGCCAGTGTCAGATGATGCTGGGGATCCAGCGGTTCCCAGGGCAGGTCCAAGGGAAGCTAGCAGGAAGTTCTGAACCAAAGGAGCCGGCCCCGGCCCCACGGGGGACTCACTGTTGGACTTGGTGGCTGCAGTTGGAGCCGGTGTAGCTGATGATGAGTTGTAACTTCTCGCTGGCATACTCCACGAACTGACGCTTGAAGGCCCTCTCCTTGGCCCTGGTGGTCCAGGTCAGACGCTCGTAGACATACAGGAGGCCATAGAGCCCAAAGGACAGGGCAATGAGCCGCCAGCCCACCGCCTTCCACACCTGCAGAGGCACAGCGATCAGCCGATGTGGACCCTCTGCCGCCCCCCTGCCTCTCCCCAGGGCCCCAAAGAGCCTTTGTGTCTCTCCTCAGAACGCCTCCTTCCACACCTCTTTGATCCCACGGAGGCCAGAAGGGCAGGAACCTAATTCAGAAACAGGGTAACTTAGCGTTGGTCACACGAGAAGACTTGTGCTAGGAGGTGGGGGTAGGGGAGGGGCGGTTAGGGGAGTGTGGGGGGTAGGGGAGCGTTGGGAGTAGGGGAGGAGGCACTGGCACCAGAAGCATGGAACCAGACACGCAGAGTCCCTAAAGACAAAAGCAGGTGCTCTAAAGTGACATTCCATCCTGAGGACACTGACGAGTAGAATCCCTCACGTCTTTCCTCAGAGGGTGGCTTCTGTCGCTCTGGTCCGTGACACTTTAGTTCGAGGCAGCGCGGTCACAAAAAGCACTGGACACGGAGCCAGAAATCAAGGCGTCAGTGCCACCTGGCGTCCTGCTTGAAACCCATGCCAAATTTCTTTACACATGCTCCTCCCAAAAGAGGCCTGATGGTCTCTCCAGGTCTCAGGGCTGTTTGGGTAAAATGGGCTATTTGACAGGGTCCCATGACCACCGAGTACCCGCGCCTCAGCTAACGACCCTCTGCCAGGTCACCGTCTGAAACAAGCCACACGGCACGCCAAGTCTGTGGAGACGGAGAGCAAGGGGCCTCAGCTGTGTCCACCCCAGTCTTCCGAGCTGAGAACACAATCCCCAGCAGTTTTGTCCCTGTCACATCTGCCACCACTCTACGGCTCAAACGACCACAGCAGAGAGAGCGAGCCCACATCCCCAGCAAACTCAGGGTGAAAGTGTCCTGGCCGCCGTGTGTCATGCGTCAGGACGTGGGGAGTACCCCAGTCACCAAGAAGGCAGCCTGCGATCTCAGGCTTTGGAGTGGAAAGGAAAGGGCAAGAAAACCTGGAGACAGACACACAAGGGTTCAAGGCCCCGCCTGGTCTCTCTGTCTTAAACCCTTGCCAGTTTCACTCTGGGCTTCCTCACCTCCTGGCCACGCCCACCTGTCTGGACTCCAGCTTTGTCACCTTCTCGGGTCCCTTCCCCGAAGCCCGTCATGTAGTAGAGGCCTTCAGGTCAGAGTTCCAATCCTAACTGTCTTTGGCGAGCCACCCAGACTTTCCTCCTCTGTCACACGGGAGCGGTGCCGTCTGAACGTCGCGTCGGCTGAGACTTCAAGAAGTCAATGACTAACACGCCGAAGCTCAGGCTGAGGCCGCACAGCTCCCGAGACCAGAGACCACCGTGAGAAGCCGCCGGTGGGCGTGAAAACGCCGCTGCGTGGACGCGGGGACCCTGACCAGCACCGTGCCCCTCGGGCCCCACCCGCCTGTCCTCCAGCCCCCGCCCTTCCCGGGCAGGGCTGCTCACTGACCACGCCTCCAACAACGAGAATGCCCATGGAGGTCCTGGACGTCAGGGAGGCCAGGCCGGTGACCATGGAAACCATGAGCTCTTCTTGGGTGAGGGAGCCCTGCGGCAGCGGGGGCATGCTGGGGTTGGCTGGCGTCAGGGGGATGGGGCGCTGCACCTGAAAAGACACGACAGGAGGGGTAAGAAGAATGTGGCAGGTCTCTGGTTCAACAGAACCCTCAGTGACCCTCAGGACCAGGGGTCCTGGGACAGGGACGCAGAGTGGCTCTTCGGTTTCCAAAAAGGCAAAAAGAAAATTAAGCTTTGCGTGCAGCAAGGAAGGACCGAAGCTTCGTAACAGACCTGCCAGCCCCAAGGTGAGCACTATGGGGACCCCACAAAATGCGAGCAGTGGCAGCCTCAAATGCCTCAGTACAATTCCCCCGAAGTGGGGGTGTGCACCAGGCGCAGTACACACATGAGTTCGACAGGTAGAGACATGAGTGGTTTTAAAAATCTAAATTTTAAGGGCGCCTGGGTGGCTTAGTCAGTTAAGCGTCCAACTTCGGCTCAGGTCATGATCTCACAGTACATGGGTTCAAGCCCCACGTCGGGCCCTGTGCGGACAGCTCGGAGCCCAGAGCCTGCTTCGGATCCTGTGTCTCCCTCTCTCTCTGCCCCCTCCCCTGCTTCTGCGCATGCATGCTCTCTCTCTCAAAAATAAAAAATTTTTTAAAAATCTAAATTCTAAAACGGTGGTATGTGGATAAACTTAAATCATCTATATTCACAAGTCACACGCTTCATTTGACATACGTTAGAAAAAACACTCAGCTAACGTTTTTAATTCTGCAGATATCGGTGCTTAAGTCAAGGCTACGTGGATTTGTGGCAAAAACCCGGACCGTGGTGTGGTAGCACACGTGCCACGGCTGAAACCGCAGGGAACCCCCTGAGAATGGCTCCTAGGTCTGGAGACAGGTGCAGACTGACCTCTGGTGACACCCAAGGGTGCGGGACACTGCTTGCCTGGTCACCGTAGCCCATCAAGGCCCGGCGGCTGTTCTTGGGGCCCAGGAACCTATTCACCAGCATGGTCCACCCGAGTGAAAAATGGAACTCGATGTCCTCCTGGAAGTCAGCACACAGCTTGTCACAGTTCAGGTCGTAGCTGAGGGAGAAGCACTGCCGAGGGACCAGCATGTCTATCTGACTCCGCACAGACGCGGGAAGGAGGGGTTTCAAACCATCTGTCGGGAACACAAACGAGGGGAAAGCGCATCGGCTCGGCCCTGTGCCACAGCGGGGTCCAGCCTCGAAATGGAGGCCGTGCCAGCCTCCGCCGAGGACGCAGACTGCTCTGCAGGAATGGCCTGTGGCGTCACAAGGGCCCCTCCCAGAGAGGCAGGCCAGCTGGCCCCAGGGGTGTGTGGACCGAGGCTCCAACACCTGCTGACATTTATGCTTCAGGTGAATTTAAGGACAGGCCAAACGCTCAGCCTGTGACAGTCCCGTGTGGTAACTCAAGCCGGCTCCCCGAGTCTGTGTGTGGAACACAGGCTCCGCACACCCCAAGAACCTGAGGGTACCGGACAGACTCATCGTCAAGAGTGACAGACAAGGAGAGGCCATTATTTCTGTGGACTGGCCTCCAAAGCTGACCGCTGGGCAACCCAAAGCCCCAGTCTCAAGTCCCCACTGACCTATCATGTCCTGCTGCATGGTTTGCAGAGAGCTGGTGATGGCTGTGGAGCAGCGGTCAGACATATTCCGGCCCAGTCCTTCCTCTATATGGCGGTGCAATTCCTGCAACAGGGAGGCAGAGGTTCAGAGAGGCGACGCCCCCGTCAGTTCGTTCGTTCTGGGGAGCCAGGGGACAAGGAAGCCCGAGGCTGGTCAGCCCGCACCCAGCAGGTGACCGCGGAACGCGGAGTGGAGCCTGGGTCCTATCTCCCTGGCTGAGGGACCCTGACGCAGACCAGCAGGGGCCGAATCACTGTCACGTGGCAATTCCACCCAGCGGCCCAAGGGATTAAAGCGAGTCCCTGTGCAGAACACCTGCTGCTTAACGACTCACGTTCTTGTAGACCTTGAGGACCACTGGGGAAGGGTGGAAATCCATCTGGTATTCGTCCACCAGCACGGAGAGGCGCCTGATCTCCTCCGCCATCGCAGTGGACACCTGCGGGAGAGGGACGCGTACCGTGAAGCATGGAGGGCAGGTGAGCCTGGTTCCCTCCTGCAGCACCAGGAGAGCCTAACGAGTCCTCACAGACCGCATGAGCTTCCCCACAAGCCAGCGGTCTTCTCAGCTCCCCTACGGCAGGAAAGCTTTTGAGGGAGAAGGGATGTCCGAGTGGCGGGCAAATGCTCCTCAGAGATGCGGAGGGGAGGCCCAGAGCACAGGGACTTGCCCAGGGTCACACGAGGGACCAGGGAGCCCAGGGGAGGCTATGCGCCCGCTCCAGTCAGGGCCACAACTTCCTTCTGGAAGGCTGAGAAACCGCCAGCACCCTGGACACTCCTAGGCAGTCCAGATCGCCCAGAGTGCTTCCTCCACGATCCTCACCTGCCTCTCCACCTCCTCCGTGATCTGTTTAATCCGCAGCTTATAGTCCTGCGCCAGGAGCTCCAGCTGCTTGTCAATAAACCTCAGCCGCTCTTGGCGTTCTTCCCGCATCTCCAGGCAGTAGACCCTGAGAGAAAGCGCGCTGGGCTCAGGAGCGGGTCCCCACCCAACGAAGCGGAGGAGCGAGGGGACGCCAGGAAGGCTGCACATGCCCCAGCTGGGGCCCCAGCAATGTCAGACGGTGCCCAGAAGCATGCTCTCCCCGTTCCTGAGCACCAGCCCTGTGCCCTTAGGTCTGCCAGCTGGGAAGAGGTGGTGGGGGACCAAGGAGGATGCTTGGGGGGATGGGGAGGGGGGCGTTTAGAACAGATTCTGCTCATTAATCTGGGGGAAAAAAAGCTCAGCCTCACTAGTCATCGGGGAAATGAAATTAAAAAGAGGTACTACTCTACACAGGCAGGAACCTGGCAAAAATCACCAAGTCTGAAGTGCCGGTAAGGCTCGGGGAATGCACAGTCCCAGCACCCACCGCGGGGGAACTGGGGACGCGTTCAGACGTTTCAGAGGGCATCAGAGGAAAACGCTAAAACTGAAAATGCACACACCCTAGGACGAAACAGTTCTGCCTCCGGGAGTTAAGCTCCTAGACATACTCTTAACAAATGTGCACAAGGGGCCACTTGAACCGGTGTCCTCTGCAACAGGGTTTGCAACAGAAAAGAATTAAATCCAAAAACTAATCCATTGGCTGGGGCACCTGGGTAGCTCGATCAGTTAAGCGTTGGACTCTTGGTTTCAGCTCAGGTCACGTTCCCAGAGTCGTGAGATCGAGCCCCATGTCCGGCTCTGTGCTGACAGCGCAGAGCCTGCTTGGGATTCTCTCTCTCCCTCTCTCTGCCCCTCCCCTGCTTGCACAGGTGTGCGTGCATATGCTCTCTCTCTCTTGCTCTCTCTCAAATAAATATCAAAAAATGAACAAAAATAAAAATCAACCCATAGGAAAATGAGGTATATTGCCAACGGGATGCTCTATCTCAGTTAATAGAAACACCAACTCTGTGTTACCAGCTCTGTGTTACCTGAAAGGGATAGGGGACAAAACCAAAGCCAAGTGGAAAGAAACACAAGGTGCCCTGACACGTTCAGTATGACACCCTGTCCACATGCCTGAGGCACATCCACAGCAGTATTATGTATTCTTCAGGATTTATGCAAAAGTACTTTCTAAATGGATGATGGGGCTACACACCAAATTCATGGCTGCCATTGCCTCTGAGGAGTGGGCAGGGTGACAGCGGGGGAGGGGCTGAAGACTCAAAGGGTGTTTGATGTTTTTTGTTTTATTTCAACTTTAGGATAATATAAAGCAAACACTAAAGAAAGCAAGATGTTTTTACGTTATTCTCTGTATTTTCCCATATTTTAATTTCTATTAAAAACAAAACAAAACAACAACAACAAAAACGGGGCACCTGGGTGGCTCAGTCGGTTAAGCATCTGACTTCAGCTCAGGTCATGATCTCACGGTTCATGAGTTTGAGCCCTGCATCGGGCTCTGTACTGAAAACTCAGAGCCTGGATCCTGCTTTGGATCTGTGTCTCCCTCTCTCTCTGTCCCTTCCCTGCTCAAGCGTGCGCGCTCTCTCTCTCTCTCAAAAATAAACAAACATTAAAAAAAAAAAAAAAAAAAGGTTATTTTTAAAAAACTGTGCCCTGGGAGCACCTGGCTGGCTTAGTGCAGTGGAGCACGTGCCCTTGTTCCTGGGGACCGAGCTCAAGCTCCACGATGGGTGTAGAGATTACTTACAATAAAATAAAATCTTTAAAAAAACCAAATCCACATCTCCTGCCTCTAGCTCTTGAGAAACGCTGCCATGCTCAGTGTGGTGTCGGCTGAGGCCTCCAACATCGGGCTTGTGGGGCAACACTTCTAAGAACCACCACACAGACCACGTGGGATGACCAGATACCCACCCAATGGCCATCCTCGCCAGGCTGCTCCCTGGGGATCTCACTAGTCCCGGTGGCACCCCAGAGACTCAGCTCTGCCGGCAAGTCCCCAGGCTGAGGTGAGCGATCCCCTCCCAGCTCTGCCCTCTGCGGGCACGCGGTGTCGGGTTCTTACCGCTGCTCCTGTGCCGCAACGTGCAGGGAGTCCATGATGAGACGCACCGCTTCCGCAATCTGCTTGGCCCGGACCGTGTGCTGCTCGAACTTGGTCTTCACCGCAGACTGGGAGATGCACTCCTGGAACAGACAAGAGGTGCTGAGGAAGGCGGGGGCCACTGGGGTCCACCAGCCCCAGGCGAGGCTCTGGCGTTCACTGCCAGGGTCACGGCTGGCGGGTGCCGGGGAGGCACAGAATAATCAAATGCTGGAATCAAAGGGCTCACCTCAAATCTCCTTTCAAAGTTCTGAAACTCAAACATCCTCACTTGAAAGCCTTCTGCAAGAGCGCCCCCTAGGAGAATTACACCATATTAGTCCGGAAACAACAGCAGAAGGAAATGGTAACATCGTCCAAAGCCAAGCCGGCGGGGCACTTGGCTTAAACACTGGCCGAGAAGCAAAGAGCTTCTCCCTCAAGGCTCTTCATCAGAACCATCTTCACGGGCGGAGCACAAGCCAGATGTCTCAACCATCAGGGAAAAGGAAGTCTGTTCCATTGTACCTCCTTCAGGCATGCCCTGGGCCTTCTGGATCCTGGCGTTGAGCACCTCCTTGGCAGACACAAAGAAGATGCGGTCTCCAGCCTGGCCTCGGTCCACCACGCCCAGCTCATCCACCAGGAAGCTGGTACAACGTTCCATGTGCTGCCGCCGCACCTGAAGCCCAAGCAGATGGGTGGGTGTGACCAGGTGGGGTGCCAGTGGCCCCCTCCCAATGGAGCCCACAGCCCCGAACTGCCTCTCTTCTAAAGAAGAGGTAAGGTAGTCACATGGTTCAGTATTCCACAGGTACAAACACACACCTCCCACACACACGAGAAGTCATCTCCCACTATCGCGGTTCTGTAGCCACCGAGTTCCCCGGAACCCACGTCATGGGGGTTTCTTGGGGCACAGGCTGCCACAAATATTTTATGCACATACAAGCAGAAATGCCTAAACCTGCCCCAAACTACTTCTTGTTAGAACCGACACGGCGTCTCACTTTGGTGCCCAGAAGGAAAGGAACGCGGAGCCAAGAAACCTAAACTTGGGCTTCACCCTGCCAAGCCGAGTCCTCCCAAGGCCTCGTTTATAAGATCAGTGGACGCCACCGGGAAATCCCTTCTAGCTCTGAAATCCTCAGGTTCTACTGGGAGGTGCTTTCCTCAAGTCAGCAGATTTCCTCCTTCCAAGAACTCTGTTCCACGCATCTCATAGACAAGGAGCTTCCCCATCACTGTCCAGCGTCAGCCTGCGGGCCGCGCGCCTCATCGTCCCATGTTACCAGTCTGTTACTCCTTTTCCTTTCCTCTCATGCAAAAAGGTAAAGAACTAGAGGATTTGCCAGTAAGAATCAATTATTCTTTGCTCCTCCTTTAAGCTTCTTTCCTGGACGTCTTCTGAAAGCTGAGCCTGTTCTATAACGAGTAACTCTTCATGAACTGAAGTGAGCACTGGCCTCAAACAAGGGTGTGGTTGATGCGGTGGGGACGCTTTTCAGGCCTGGATGACAGCCTTTGGAAGAGTAGAGGGAGCAGGGGAAGTGAGCAGAAGTGAAGGGAGTGTTCCTAAAGCTCTCAGAAGACACCACAGTGACCCCGGGGAACACCTGGGAAATCTCTAGTGAAGAAGTCAGTCACAGGCCCAATGTGGCCGGAGAGCCCACGGAGGGGCTCTGGGGGGACATGGTCCCAAAGTGACGACTAAAGAGCTACTCACCTCTTCCATGTACTCAGGCTCTGAGGCGGACGCGTCCCAGCGGTTGTTCAGGATGAAGATGTTCGGGCGGGACAGGCGCTCACTCACCTTGTGGAAGAACTGCTTCTCCTGAAGGGGGACAAAGACCTCAGTACAGGAGGGGCTGTGCTGGCCAAGGTCGTCAGCCACACGCACCCCCTGCCCGCTCCGCTGGGGTCCAGGGGTGTGGGAAAAGGTGGAGGGGTTACCGTCTGCATCAGGGTGGACTCCGAGTTGGCCACCAACACAAACACGTCGGCGTCCAAGCAAAACTTGTCAATCCAGCTGTCCAGCTCTGTGGTGACGTCGATGCCAGGGCTAGAGGTGACGGGGTAAAGCATCATCAGGCACACAGACCTTAGGCCCTAGTCTTCCTGCTCTGCACAGACTTGAGGCAGCCAGGCACAGGAGGAGAAAGTTACAGGTGTGAGAGAAATCGGGCCTGGCCTTTACTGGAGGGATCATTACTTTTCATTTCATATCCTTCCTGATAGTCTGAAAATAGGTTTTGTGTTTTGTTCCACCCGTGTATCACTTTTATTAAAACAACGGTTTGGGGCGCCTGGGTGGCTCAGTCGGTTAGGCATCTGACTCTTGATCTCGGCTCAGGTCATGATCTCATGGTTCAGGAGTTTGAGCCCCTCGCTGGCAGCATGGAGCTTGCTTGGGATTCTCTCTCTCCCCCTCTCTCTCCCCCTCCCCTGCTCTCTCT
The DNA here is from genome assembly GCF_027475565.1 of Acinonyx jubatus. Classification (NCBI taxonomy): domain Eukaryota; kingdom Metazoa; phylum Chordata; class Mammalia; order Carnivora; family Felidae; genus Acinonyx; species Acinonyx jubatus. The sequence continues at coordinate 8,703,842 of NC_069381.1, read as the reverse complement.
CTTTCTCTCTCCCCCTCAAAATAAACATTGAAAGAAAATAAAATTAAAACATTAAAAATAATGACTTGTGGGGCAACTGGGTGGCTCAGTCTGTTAAGCGTCCGACTTTGGCTCAAGTCATGATCTCACAGCTCATGAGTTCGAGCCCCATATTGGGCTCTGTGCTGCCAGCTCAGAGCCTGGAGCCTGCTTTGGATTCGGTGTCTCCCTCTCTCTCTGCCCCACCCCCGCTTGTACTCTGTCTCTCCCTCTCAAAAATAAACATTAAAAAAAAATTTTTTTAATAATGGTTTGTAATTTCGCTTTGCAGATACGCAATTAAGGTGAAATTTTATATTTCTGTAAGTCCAATAAGCACTACGGTACCGTACTTCTCAAGACAGTTATGACCTGCCCCAAAGTGTTCCTTCGAGAGAAATAAAATACCACACGGACCCCAACACCACAAGCTCCCAACCCTAATACACGCACCAACCTCGGGTTACAGCTGAGAACCTCCTCAACTTTTGGGCCTCCCTCCCATCTGTCTTTATGGATCGTCACTGGGACATTTCCAGGGCAATGATGCCAACGGCCACAGCAGCCAGACCCGGGGAAATCCAGGAGGCGGGAGGATTTGGCTGAGCCAGTAGGAAAGGCAGCACGAGAAGCAGAGCACCAAACAGGCCCCAGGGGACCCTGGCTGGAGGATGCAGAAAAAGAAACCCGGAGAGGGCCCAGTGTGGACCTCCTACAGAGGCACTTTCCCTCTTACCTGTCCATCAGCACGAGGTCATCCTTCAGAAGTGGGCACTTGGAGTTGGGCCACATCACACTCACTAGGCTGCCAGCATGGAGCTGCTCGTCCTGGTGAAGGGCATGGGCCAGCTGGTTCACAGTCTGACGGGGGAGGAGGAAAAGAATGAAAGAAAGAAAGACCGGAGCTGAGGAAGACTCGCTGGCCGCCAGCCTGCCCGTGCCGCCTGGCACGCGGGGCTCAGTGGCCCAGTGCTGCGGCCTGGTCTGCTTCCCCTACTCATTTCACACGGAAAAGCCAAGGGCCGGGCCGAGCCAATAAGAAACAACTACTCTTCACTCCTTTCAAAGGCTGCTTTCTTGGCTGTTATCCTAAAGCTGCAGTTATTTTGCACTGATGAGTTCTCCACGCACCGAAAGGAGCTTCTGGCCCCAAACAAGAATGCCAGCGGCTCTCAGAAAAACAAAAACGGTCCAGCCACGGGCTATTGACTCACAACCACGGGACAAGTGCAGGAGTCGCCCTGTAGCAACAGCCCAGCAAACGAGGCACACGCACTCTTCTGAGCAAGGAGAAGAGTTGCCTGCTTGGCAACACAGGAACTGGAGCCTCCTGACTCCTGGCGCTCTTCAGACCCGCCCGGAAGCTCTCAAACCTACCCAAGCTCAGCTCTGACAGGCCTTCCCATTTCCCACCGCACGGGCACCACCCTCTCCTTAGAGGTGCTGACTGCCCGGTCACAGTGGACGTCCCAGTTGGTCTACGCCCAGACTCGACCCGCCAGCACACCCCGCGCCCCCAGCACGGTCCCCGCCACGGCACCCTCACCTTGACGCTCCTCTTCTCCTCCGAGCCCTCTGTGAGGAGGAAGGCCTCGTGACCGTCTGTGCCCTCTACCCGCAGGAAGCAGTTGGTGGTGTGGCCGATCCCTGAGGGCAGAACTTTGTCCCAGAGCATGGCATTGATCACGGTGCTCTTCCCGTTGCTCGTCCTGCGAGGACAACTGGCTGTCAGGGAGGCCACCCGTACCTGCCTTGCAGGCTTCCACACGGAAGCTGCCAGCCTGGGAGCCCGAGTCTCTGCAGTGGCACCAGTACCCAGACAGGGGGAGCGAGCACTCTGTGTTTATGCAAACGGATGGACAAACACCTCTGGCCTGTGCCCATGATGTGCTCCCAGGTCATCACTGCAAACCTACCCGCGGGGGCCACCCTAATCTTGGTAACTAGCGTGGTAATCTTTAACAGGGGTGCTAAGTGCATGTGATTGATTTACTAACCCTCCCTCTGTTACCTATTAATCCCACATTCCTCTCTAGAAGGAGAAGAGAGACTCCTCACGTGTCACAGGAGTCAGATCTCTTGCACAACCCTTGAGCACTGAAAGCTGCAAACAGGAGCCACTAAATCTGTACAGAATAGAAATGTTAAAGGCCCCTGCACCCCCTCACTGATGAACGACCCTCGTCCCTTTAAAACCCTCACTGGGGCGCCTAGGTGGCTCAGTCAGTTGAGCGTCTGCCTTTGGCTCAGGTATCTCACAGTCCGTGAGTTCGAACCCTGCATCGGGCTCTATGCTGACAGCTCGGAGCCCGGAGCCTGCTTCGGACTCTGTGTCTCCCCCTCTCTCTGCCTCTCCCCTGCTCATGCTCTGTCTGCATCTCAACAATAAATAAAAACATTAAAAAAAAAAATTTTAAACCCTCATGGCGACACAGAAACTGAGGAGTTGGCTATTGGGTAACAGTCCACCTTCCTCCCACATGGCCAGCCTCCTAAATCAAGCGCATATTCCTTTCCTATCAATACTCATCTTTTCTAACCTTACTTATATATTTTGAGAGAGAGAGAGAGAGAGAGAGAGAGAGGCAGAGAGAAAGGGAGAGAATCCCAAGCAGGCTCCACTCTGACAGCGCAGAGTCCAACGTGGGGCTCAAACCCCTGAACAGCGAGATCACGACCTAAGCCGAATCAAGAGTCAGACACTTCACCAACTGAGTCATCCAGGTACCCCTCAATACTCATCTCTCGAGTACTGGTCATTTGAGGGATGGGGAGCCAAACTTGGGATTCGATAACAAAGTCACAGGTCATTAGGGGCAAGACTCAAGGCAGAGTGCCTATTCCTCAGGCCACTGCTGTGTGTATAGCATCCAACCTGTCCAGGTGTCTTTGTTCCCTTTATTAGATTCTAATCTTTTTAAAGATTAGACATAAGAAATACATTTGGTTTTTGTTCCGTTACTGGCACAGTGCTTCTAAAATCCTTGGAATTTTAGCAAGGGGAGTGTCTTTGTCATTCACAGGAGCCCCTTTTGAGCACACCTGTCTATGCTAATGAGGGGACAGAGGTTGGGGCCCCTACTCTCAAAATGGGCTGGTCACCAGAAAGACCAAGCGATTAGAGGGTTAGGACTTTCAGCCCCACCCACCTACTTCAGGAAAGAGGAAGGGCCTGTGGATTAAACTCCGTAAAAATCTTGAACAATGAGGTCTGATGAGCTTCCGGGTTGACGAAGACATCCATAAGCCTGGAGGGTAGCGCTTCTGGCCCTCACCCTGTGCCCCTCTTCACCTGCTGGTTCTTCTGTATCCTTTACACCAAACCAGTAAGTGTGAGTCACTGTTTCCCCAGCTCTGTGAGCAGCTCCAGCAAATTAGCCAAACTTCAGGAGGAGTCATGGGAACCTCCATGTCACTGCCAGTGACTGCCAGTCACTCCAAAGCACATATTTCCAAATGGCATCTGAAACAAGGCCCATCTTGGGGGACTGGGCCTTAACCTGCAGGATCTAATGCTCCCTCCGGGTAGACAGTGTCAGAGCTGGGTTCAATTTGCAGGACGTGCAGGGTCTGCTGAGAACTGGAGAACCTCTAGTGTCCACTAGACCTCAAAGTGTAACAAGGAGATCTGATGGCTAAAACTATAAAACTCTTGGAAGAAAACAGAAGAAAAGCCTCACGACATTGGATTTAGCAATTCCTTGGACAGGACACCAAAAGTCTAGACAACAGAAGTAGGAATAAACTTAATTGGGCTATATCCAAATGAAACACTTCTGGGCATCAAAGCACACAGCCAACCGAGTGAAAAGGCAACGCACAGAATGGGAGGACACATCTACAATCATGTATCCAGTAAGGGGTTAATATGCAGGCTATATACAGAACTCTCACACCTCACAAAAAACCCACAAACAACCCCATCTAAAAATGGACAGTGGACCGGCACAGACATTTCTCCAAAGAAGATACACAAATGGCCGAGAAGCACATTAAAAGATGCTAGACATCACTAATTAATAGAGAAATGCAAATCAAAACCACGATGAGATTCCACCTCACACCCATGAGGATGTCTATTAGAGAAGAAACAGAAGGCACGTGTTGGAGGGAGTTGGAGAAACTGGAGCCCCGTGCACTCCCCGGGGGGGTTGGAAACCGGTGCGGTCGCTAAGGACAACAACATGGTGGTTCCTCAAAAATTAAAAATGAAACTACCATATGATCTAGGAATTCTATTTCTGGGCATGTACCCAGAGCACTGGAAGGTCTCGAACAGATATCTGTACACCCACGTTCATACAGCATCATTCACAACAGCCAAGAAGTAAAAACAACCTAAGTGTTCGTTCTGGATGAACGGATAAACAAGATACGGTCTATACACACGGTGGCATGTTATTCAGCCTGAAAGAGGAAGGCCATCCCGGAGCGCACAACAGAGGGGACCTGGGGACATTATGCTAAGTGGAAGAGGTCAGTCACAAAGGGACAAACACTGTACGATTCCACTTACTGGCGGTTCCTCGAAGAGTCAAATCCATAGAGACAGAAAGCAAAGCAGTGGCTGCCAGAGGTTGGGGCAGGGGTGGGGGTTCTGGGAGGACAAAAGCGAGGGTTTCATGGGGACAGAGTTTCAGTTTCTCAAGATGAAGAAGTTCTCGAGATGGACAGTGGTGATGACGGCACAACAGCGTGAAAACAGTAAATACTACCAGACTATAGACTTAAGAGCAATCGTGACAATGGGTTTTACGTCATGTGTATTTTGCCACCATTAAAAACTTAAACAGGAGGAAGAGGTACTCAGACTGCGAGGCTGCACAAGCGCCCCCCTCCCCCCCGCCCAGGCAGGAGGGTGTGACAGCTTCACAGACTCACCGGCCGAAAAAAGCCACTTTCATGTGCCGCCGGGCCAACACCTCACTGATGCCCCTCACTTTGGACAGGTAGCCTTTGACGTCCACGACCTGTTCTTCTGTCGTAACGGGGTCCAGTTCCGCATTCCTGTAGGTGTCTGGAGGTGGAGACGGAACATGGGTCACTACTCTGTCCGCGGGGGACAGAGGCCCCGGCCGCAGCTCCCCGCCACTGCCCGCTGAAGGGCAACCTCCCTGCTGGGGCCGCAGTGCAGACACCCGGGCTCCAGAGCAAGGAAGTACTGCTTTACCACCTCTTCCCAGCTGTGCGACCTCAGGCAACGGAGCCCAGTCTTAGACTCCCGACTCTCACAACAAAGAGCAGTGCCCACCTCTTGAGACTGCCGCAAGGATGAATGATGTCCATTTGAGCACTAGAATGTTCCCTGCCGTCACTTCCAGGCGTTTTACTTACCAAACTGTTCCTTACACACCAGGCACTGCTCTGATCACCTTTCAAACACAGTCTCACCCCATCCTCGTCATTTACCTGCCCCACACTCGGAGCCAGGACGGGACCCTGTGCACCTTCATGAGGCCCTTCCTGACCGGCCCTGCCTACTGCTCCAATAGGGCCTCCTGCCAGCCCCATCCTGCACGGCACGTCCCCACCCTCGCCATGCTGCCTCCGGTTACTCTGGGCTTTGCTCAGTGCACCCCTCCCCCTCCCCCCGCCGATGCACGGAGGCGCTGCCTTGGGGGGCTCTGGCTCACTCCCACTTAGCCTCGTCTAGCATGGACTGCACAGCCCCTGGAAGCCTTCCCTGACTCCCCCAACCTGAGTGAGAGCCCCTTGTTTGTGCTCCCAAAGCACCCTGTACTTCAGCGCTCACCTCACCATGGTGTGACCGTCTAGTTCAAGTGCATCATCTCCCACATGAAAGCCAAACTGTGCGGTCCCCGCACTCAGCAGGTGCACCACAATTGCTAAGCCAGTGGGTACTGGGATCACTGCACTGCTTTTTCCCAGTGGCTCCAACAGGCAGATAGGCAACGGATGACAGAAGCAAATGAGCAAGGTCCGGCCCCACCCCATCTAGTCTTGCACCAGGAAGGCGTGTCAGCTGGCGGAGTAAACGGGCGCCTGGTCCCTCGGCACACGCTCGCGGCAATGGACTAAATGTTTATGCCCCCACCACGTGATGGGTCATGAGGGTGCAGCCCTCATGACTAAGATTAGTGCCGTTATCAGAGACCCGGAGAGCTAGCTAACTCCTGCCGTGTGCTTACCTGGGATGTTACACAGGAAACGACAGCAATCCAGGAAGCTGGCCCTCACTAGACACCCAATCTGCTAGAGTCCGGACTCTGAACTTGCCAGCCTCCAGAACCGTGACAAGTGAGCTCCTGTTGTTTATAAGCTACCCAGCGTGTGATATTTCTGCTACGGCAACCCAAGACGACGAGGGTACTGGTGACCACAGGCGGCATTCAGAGACCACCAGGTGAGTCTCCCCTGCATGATGCCACAAGGGGAAGTGACCAAACTGCCAAGGCCTCCCAGGTCCCCTGGTCACCACAGTCTCAGACCCATCACCCCTCCTCCTTCATAGGGGCACATGGGCGTGGCTTCTGCAACGCTCCTGAAAGGAGCTGGGCTCTCAAGTGAGTGGCCACACTTAAAAGAAACAGCCAGAAGACTGACCAGGTGGCCACCATCCCCGCCCCTAGCCAGGGCAGGCCCAAACACATACCCAGAGCACTCCAGCTCTTTCCCCTGCAGCCCACCAACAGGACAAGCCTCCTGGTCTCACAAGAACAAGAACCAAAACAGCCATTCCTAATGCCAGCACACAGACCCCTTCATTAAGCACGTGTTCGTCCACGGCACCAACAAAGTGAGTGAGTCAGAGCATCACAGACGGTCAGCCGGAGCTCTGGAAGGAGTGACCTGGTCTGCCCCATCTCTGCGTGCACAGAGCCAGGTGCACCCGAGTTACTGCCAAACAAACGGGTCATGAACTGGAATAACTTCAGCTACCAGTCTTCTAACTGTAAAACTCGGATTTTCACGTTAACAAGTATGTGGGGACCACCTTCTCCTGCATCAAGCCCCACGCCAGGGGCAGGGCAGAGAGTCCGTTCTCAGTCTTGGTTTGCTCAGGCTGTTCCAATGAAACCGCACAGACTAGGCGGGTCATACACAACAGACACGTACTGTTCCCAGTTCTGAACTGGAAGGCTCAGATCAGGACACTGGCCCGGTTAGGGGAGGGCCCTCTCCCAGGTCACAGGTTTCTCACTATATCCTCACGTGGCAGAAGGGGGCCAGGGAGCTTTGTGGGGTCTCTCATAAGGGCACTAATCTCCTTCATGAATGCTCCCCCATCGTGACCTAATCACCTCCCAAAGGTCCCACCTGTGAACCCCATCACATAGGGTCTTAGGGTTCCAACATGAGAATGTGGGGGAATGCAAACATTCAGACCACAGTACTGGAAACATTCCCTCTCTCTAAAGGGAGCCTTAAGAAGGGGCCTGTCACATAAACCAACCCGAAGCCAAGCCACGCTAGCGGAAAGCAGACGGTGAAGCATGTCCCTGGGGCGTTTCCACTGAACACGGAGAGCTCTGCGGACTAGAATTTAAAAAGCCCTGGTCTCGCTTGAGCGCCTCTTTCACAAACAAGGAAACCAAGGGCAGATGAGACTCAGCTACTGGGTCTGGACGGACAATCCCAGACACAGGAGCTAATGTATACCTTCTAGAGAGGGAGCCTCAGACAACCAGACGCTGGGGTTGGCAATCAACTGAGCGGGGGCCCTGGGAACCTGTCCTCCTCTGCTGATAGAGCAGGCACCAGGGGCTGGGCTCAAATTAGTAACTAGTGGAAAAGGTGCCAGTGACGCAAGTGTCCTTTCCACAGCCCCGCTGACTAAAAATATCAGAGAAAGAACACCCTGGGCAGGGACAACCAATACCCGCACAGTCAGGCTGAGGAAAACACCTGGACTTAGGAGTCAGAGATACCTGGTAGACCCCTGCTGTGTCACTTACAAGATATCGAGCAAATCTCAAAACCTCCATCTGCTTGTCTTCTACATGGGACTGAGATTCACCTACCCCTCATGACTAAATGATACAGAATACACAGAATTCTTACGTGACAGGTCTCTAGTTTTCCTAGTCTGATCTCCCTGGAGCTCAATTCCACATGATTCCCAAAGCACAACACTGCTGAAAGTGACAACCTACCTGGGGATAAGCTCCCCAGGAGCAAGGCTCTACCTCCCCTCCCCTCTATCCTCCCACCCACATATGGAAACTGACAGGTGTGGGCCCGGCTGAGCAGGCCGCCTGTCTCACCTTCAAGGAAGGTGGCGCTCTCTTGGATGTAGGCCCCCAGTTGCTCAAAAATGCCATTGATCTTCTTCTTGGCAGTGACAAAGTGCTTGAGTGGGGAAGCATTCACCTCAGCCATGTGTCTCTTGTCCTTCTTGACTGTAACAATGGAGTTGCACCGAGAGAAAAGCAGGGACATCGCGCTGCAAGAAAAGACAACGTGAGTGAACCCAGGAATGCCCAGTTTAGACGTTCTGCTAGGGCTGTAGCGGGGTGCCATGGGGGGCATGGCAACCCATCCAAACTGCCTGATTTCTCTGGGGCTAGCCCTGGGGGCCATCAAGAACACGGGCCCTCCAGGACTAGATCCAGGATGGTAAGGTAAGACTGGCGTCCTCAAGAGTAGGAAGGTACCGCCGAGGACGTGTGGGCACCCAGACAGCTGGAGCCAGGGCTCTGGGTTTAGGCCTTGCGCTGGCTGATCCCTGCCTGTGGAAGAGCAGCAGACCCAGCCTTCCCCACCTCAGGGAGTCAGGCCGGGATCACGAGGGGACACGTGAGAAGCCCTCCTCTCGGTCTCAGGCAGAAAAGTGTGACAGAAACCTACTTCTTTCCTACACATCACCCACCTAAGAAAAAGCACGGATGACTGAAAGCAGTGAAAACAAAGTGATGCTCAAAGTCAGTGACCCCCACCACCCTCCCCTGGCCACTCTGCTGTCCAGGTCACGACGGCCCTAATTCTGAACGGGTTTTTTGTTAGTACTGGTGGTGGTCGGGGGTGGACAAGGAAGGGTGGTACTCAAGTGAGAGAGGTCCGCATCTACTCTTAAAAACACTTATTGGTCTCTTTCACTGCAAGCGTGTGCACCGTAGAAAATGCGGGAACTGAAGGGAAAATCCATAACCCCCCTCCTGTGATAACACTATTAATACCTGTCTATCAGCAGTCTGTTTTGGGGTAGATAGCTCTCTTGCCCTCGATCGTTATAGCCTATATTTTCCAAATAGCAGTAACATACTAGGGGCCGTGAAGCTGAGCTCCAAAGCCTTAGAAATTTTTGCTCAAAGTCAAAACCGGCAGATAGAGCAGAGAAGGTGGCATCCAGATGTGGCTGGAGATCTCTGGTCCCATAACTGCACTGCCCCTGAGTTCCCACCATGCACAGAGCTATTTCCCCAGCAGGGCCCTCAGATCCTGGATGTCAAAGGACAAAGGCCCCTCCAACCCCACACAGCTGCATGTGCCTGGTTCTGCGTCTCCAAGACCCAGCAAATTCTCCCTCCCAGGCCACCCTAATCATAGCAACATGGGCTCTCCATGGGAGCCAGCACTCAGCACTCACTGCATCTGGGAAATGAGAAAGCTCATGAGGGAACATACACCAGAAACTTCCCAAGCGTGCCAAAAGGTACTGAACAAGTTACTGAGAAGCAGAAAGAACATCCAGAGAAAGCGCACAGTGACTGAAAACTGGTTCTTAGGATCTAATCATCCCAAAGAGTGGGCAGACAGACAGACTCACAGGGAAATATCAACCCACGTGTTTTGCATAACTTACAAATTACTTTGTTAATGATTTCTAGGGAGATAAGAAAGACAAGTAACTGCCCATTTCTACCTTCCTCCTCCTTAAATCGCTACAACTGTGCACTTTTCTTAGCCTGGGGGTCAAGGCGTCAAGGAATTCTGAGGCAACAGAACTCTGAGAAGGGGAATCAGGAAGAAAGCACCCCTGCCTCCTCCAGAGCAGAAGAGGCACTGGAATCAGGCTTCGCGTGGCCCAGCAGGTTAAGACTCTAGGAGAACGGGGGATGAGTGCAAAAAGAGAAAAGCATCAAAAGGAAACGGAAAGGGATCTGGATGGAGCATGACACGGCTAGAGGGGACAGATTCTGGAACCAGAGCTGGGTTCAAACTGTACTCTTTCTGGGCCACGTAAACTTGAGCAAGTTATTTAACCTCAGAGCCTTGAGTCCTTCATGTGCAGGACAAGCGTGATGCCACACAGATGGAGAAGGCTCAGGCTGACACAGGACAAACTTATAGGTGATTTTATGTGTTATGAAGTAACAACAATGATAAGCTCCACCAGCAAGATCGGGCAACTCTCCCCTCCAACACCCAGCCTTCAGGGAAGGGCAGAGACGACTCCACCAACACATCCTCGGCTCCCCCACCGTCACGGGGAACCCAGTGAACAGGTCTGCTCAGGGGCCCATTCCCAGAAGTGACTTGCTTGCAGGCAGAAAGCTCCCTGAGATCAGTGGGGCTCTTAGAAGCATGTGCTTTCAAGTTCTGGTCATTGTTTGCCAGCCCAAAGGATCCGAAACCAAAAGTGCTAGTGTTCGCTAAGTGCAAGATTCAAAGGCGCGCACGCTAGGAAAAGCTTAGCGGTTCAAGGTTACGAGACGTGCTCGGAGTTGCCAGGCCAGGACCTGACCTGCTCTCACCATCCCCCAGCCTGCAGCCGTATGCCCCAGCCCTCTCAGGGATCCTCCCTCCAACCCATCCAAACTGCCTGATTTCTCTGGCTCAGTTAACCCCCAAGCTGAGGTTCCCTGTTTGTGTTGTATGTGCTGCTTCCGGCCTGGGATCCTCTTTTCTTTTTCACCCATTTGGCACACTCCTACTGTCCTTCTAGACCCAACCGTAGCGTCACCCCTCCGTGAAGCCTTCCCTGACATCTCCAAGGAGGACACGCAACCTTATGGTTTTTAAATCCCCGTCTCCTCGTCTAGTCTGTGACCTTCCAGAAAGATCGCCGGACACAGAGTCGTGACCTGTTTCCAGGTCTACTTTCCTCCTCCACAACTGTGAGAGACACGAATGAGTTAGCGAATGCCCCTTCACGAGAGTGCCTTCTTCCCCTTCCATCCCTAGAATACACACATCTACTTTTTTTTCTTAAAAAGCAGCTTCGGGCTAAGCATCTGTTTCTTAGTGTTTGGAGCTCACGGAATCAAGAGAGTTGATCAAACCTTTCAGATCCCAGGATCCGATCCTTCAAAGAGCAAGCTGGACATACATATGTGCACAAATGGACCCAAGTTACGGAACACACACAAACAAGCCAAGATGGGGGGGGAGGGGAAGGCCCACTATCTCAGGGCTTTGCCTGCTGGCTGCCTACCCTTACAGAGTGGTAGGAAGCAGCTGGGATCCTGTTCCTCCTCTGGAAAGCCCTGATAGTCCCTACTTCACCACAGAGCTCACTGCAGGCATGCAGGTCCAGTCCCCTGGGCACAGCTAGGTTCGAGTGGCTCTGATACCAGCTACACACTAAGTGGCATGCTTCAAGCTGGGGTGACAGGCGCAAAGTGCTCTTCAAGTCAGGGTTTCAGATAGTTCAGGACAGCATTTCCCAAAGTGCGGGCCACAGAAATGTAGTGCACCCAACGCTCCATGTAAAAAGGGATCCACAGCAGAAAAAATTTCTAAAACACTATATGCCACGGTCATCCTCCGTCAGAGCACATGACCAAAGCAAAGACTCTGGAAAAAGGCCTGTTCTAAAAACACTAGCTGAACTGTATTTAACGCAGCATTTCACAAACGTATCTAAACAAGATGTTCTGCTACATAACAGTTTTTAAAATCCTGAGGAACATCCTTCAGGGAAAGCCTCATTCATCCTGGTCGTCTCCCTCTCCCACCCCAAAAAAGTGCTAGGGGCACAGTATTAACAGATAGTAACCTACGACCAGAACCAAACCCAATTCCAAACTGAAAAAAAAAGCTTTGCCTCAACCCAGGCTATTTATTAGTTGAGGAGTATTAGATGCCTCGCACGTGAAAACAGCAGTAGAGAATTCACCGTATGGTGTGTTTGGATCCCAAGCACAGTCCCTAAATCCACACCACCTCCTTACCCAGTTTTATGCACAGCAACTCCTAGCAGGGAAAATAAAATAGGTCCACGGATCATCTGCTGGCACAACTGGAACAGAGGAGAAGCTGAGAAATTGAAACAAAAGAGTATACAGGGTAAAAGGGGCAGAGTAGACTCTCAGAAGAGCTGTGATAAGGAGCCAGTCTCTGCTGGGCAGACACAGGGAGGGAGGAGCCAGCAGAGCAGAGAACAAGGGAGACAGAGACTAATTCTTCGGGGAGCCCAAAGATTCCAGCCACCTTCTGAACTGTCAACCTTTAAATAGGCTCTCTCCGCCAACAGTGAAAACCATGGAAGCAGGAAGGACATACATACAGTTTTTTTCAGCACAGACTGGAAAACTCCAGCTCTGAACAAAGATGACCCCATCCATGACACTTGCCACTGGACAGCCAGCAGAACATACCCCTTTCCACTCAACCCAGATCCAGGGTGCCAGACATCCCAGCTACCACTTACTTTTTGGATGGTAAGAGACCTTCACAGGCTGGGCATCATGGGCATGGCTGGAGTCAAAAAGACGAAAAGAATCTGAATTCTCCTCTGTCCTGTCTCAGGTTGAGGTTGGCTACTGATTGTGTTGACTCCACCAATTCCAACTTATTGGGGGAAAAAAAAGGGACATGTCAACAAGCAGCAAAAAAAAAAAAAGGGCGCAAAACACGTTTAACCAGGTTTAAAGCCAAACAAACTCATCCCTGAGGGAAGCTTAGTCATTGCCCGGTACTCTGTACTCCGATGGTATGTGAGGAAGTGCCCTGGAGGAAAACACAACACACAGGTGTGGGGACAATCTCGGGGACACACAAACATGTGCTGGTGAGAAGCAGGAACCCTGGTAAAGACAGGTCCATGTCCAGAGAGGTGAGAGGAGAGGAGGCAGCAGACCAGGACAAGGACTGGTCTTGAGGATTGTGGAACTGAGGACTAGAGATGAGTGGGTGGGGGTGTGGAAGAGAAGTAGAAGTGGAACTTATTGAAAGAATGTGTGTGCTGCATGCTGTAAAATATATCTTACTTAATTTTTAATTCTATGGGGCAAACAGAGGCTTGGGATACTTAAAAGATTTATAGACTGCTAATAAGTGGCCAAGCTAGGAACTGAGATACCATCTCCCTTTAACTCCAAACCATACTTGTTTTTAACTTCGTGGATCTGCCTCACTTCACCCTTCCGGGTGGGAAGGGTGATAATCAGAGGCCTTTCTGGGAGGAAGAAAAGAGAGACGATGGAGAAATTGAAGGAACAGGGCAATGAAAGATTACAATAGAGGATGGGCAGTTTAGGCTTCACGCATCCAAACAGTAAATTATTCCGCATCGTCTGTGTGCCTGTGTGCATGCTAGGCGCTGAAGTTAGGGATGGGTAAATCAGTACCTGCCCTCAAGGGGCTTACCTTCAGGTAAGAAGTCAAACAAGAAAATAGGTGACTGCACCTGAGCGCAGAAAGTGCCCAAAGTGAGAGAGGGTAAGGCGCCACAGTGGTCAACGTGGGCACTTATCTTGTGCTGAGTAAATGCTGGCAAATATAGAAGACTGGATACGAAAGGAAGAAAGGGCTGGGATGGAATGGGGCCACGAAGGTGGGAAGGCTGGGGGAGACGAGGAACCTCAAGGAACCCCACCCCCAGTCCAGACACCCACGTCCCGCCCCCTCCTCTCAGGGCCGCGGAGGGCCCCGCAGCGAGGCCGGGGCGTGGAGACGCCCGCCTGCCCGGATCCCGAGTTCTCGGGGTTCCAGCGTCCCACCGGTCCCCGCCGGGCTGCTCAGGACTCGCCGGGCTGGGCTGGGCGGGTCCCCACCCCTCCAGCGCGCTCGCCCTCTCACCTTCACCTTCCCGGCCTCGCGGCGGCCATCATGCCCCTAACGTCACCAGACGGCGCCACCCCGGAGAGAGGCGGGAGGAGGAGGGAGGTCGCTCACGTCACTAGCCGCCGCACGTTTGCCGCCCTGGCCCTGATCAATCGGTGGACTCCGAGCTCAGGCGGTTAGACCCTATCACTCCTTACGGGTCAGGGGGTCTGCCGGCTGAGAGCCCCGAGAGGCGGCTCAGCGGGCTCGCTTACCGCCGGGGCGTCCCAAGCCAATGACGTCAGCAGAAGGACTCCAGCTGCATCGTGGGGGCTGTAGTTCCTCCGGGCGCCCGTCAGGGCGGGGTGGGCGGGGCCTCAAGCTGTCCAAAGGCCAAGAAAACAAGGGCGTGGGTTAGAGGTTCCCGCTTTTTCGTCTGTTGCACCAGAGCCTGACCCTAAGGCCCTTGCCGGCTCTGTAATCCCAGCCTGCGTTTTGTAATTTTAGAGAAGAGCTCTTAAGAGAGAGGAAGCAAACTTGGGCCTGTTGCCCTTCGGTTGACTTTGAGGAAATGAGAACAGCAACGGTCGCGGAGCAGGCAGGGTGCCTAACATACATGCATTTTATTTAACCTTCAGGACATTCCCTGGAGGCTCAGAGGACACATTATTCCAGCTCACATATGGCAGACCACTGGGCCTCATTATGTGCCAGGCGCTAGGACACAGCAGTGAACAGGTTGTCTGGTGGCCTCAGCCACAGCAGGGAAGGTTTGAAGCCTATGCTCTCTCTCCAGTACCGCAGCCACCAGCCACGTGTGGCTATGGAGCCCCTGAAAGGTGGCCAGTGCCAATTGAGATGTGCTGCAGACTTGTACCAAAAAAAAATAATAATAATAATACACACACACACACACGTATATACACACACACACACACATATATACATGTATATATACACATATATCCATATATCCATATATCTATACACATATACATATATATCTATATATAATACGTAGGCACATATATATACATATATACACATCTATCTATCTATCTATCTATATACATATGTATCTATATATACATATATATAGGCACCTGGCTGGCTTAATTGGAAGAACATACGACTCATGATCTTGGGGTTGTGAGTTCAAGCCCCATTGTTGGGTATAGAGATTACTAAAAAATAAACTTTAAAAAAGGTAAACAATTTCATTAATGCTTTTAGGTTGACTATATGTTAGTGATCATATTTTGGATAAAGTGAGTTAAATAAAATATATTACTAACATTAAGTTCACCTGTTTCTTTTTACAATTTAAAATGTGGCTACTAAAACATCTAAAATTGCATAAAATGGCTCACTGTGTGATATTGGGGTTTATGACAAATACACATTTTGTCTTCATCCACTGTTTCTATAAATTGGGTGCCTCTTGTTATTCATAATGAGCCCCTTTCAACCACACCTGGGTTTATGTGACTGCAGTAACTTTTGGAAACCCCTAAGGATTGAGGCTGGTTGCCAGGGGAACCAACAATGTGATTAGAGGGTTGGAATTCCAGCTCACTACCTGTAAGCTGAAAGAGTTAGGGGTCCCCAGGAAAAGACAGACATAACTTTCCTGACATAAGTCATTTTAGGGGTGCCTGGCTGGCTCAGTCAGTACAGCATGTGACTCTTGATCTCAGGGTCATGAGTTCAAGCCCCATGCTGGGCATGAAGCCTACTTTTAAAAGGGGGGGGCACCTGGGTGTCTCCGTCAGGTAAGTGTCTGACTCTTGATTTTGGCTCAGGTCATGATCTCTGGGTTCGTGAGATCAAGCCCCAAGTTGGGCTCTGTGCTGCGTCAGGCTCTGTGCTGACAGCACTGAGCCTGCTTGGGATTCTCTCTCTCTCTCTCTCTCTCTCTCTCTCTCTCTCTCTCTTAAAATAAATAAACTTAAAAAAAAAAAGTCATTTTCAGCTCCCCACCATCCCATTGAAGAGTGCTAGAACAGCCACACCCAGGCCAGGAGATAAGCTAATCACATCAGGACAATAATCAGTGGTGAAATCCTCAGTGTTGATTCCAAAGTGAACAGTAACCTGACACACATTCTTGAGCTATCTCTGCAGGATCTAAACCCCTCTGAGCACTCAAATAGAGGGCCAATTGGAGCCAGAGAACTGATGCTGACTTTTGCCAGCCCTCTGGACTTTGACCTGGACTCAGTCACCTTCAGATGACTTTTGCCCCCAAGTCCCCACTGTATTCCCCCTTGTGCCAGCCCCTTCATGCATACGTATGCACTCTTACCTTAAAACTTCCCCAATGTTGTTTCTGAAGACACTGCTTTGGGAAATATCCTTAGTGTTCTCCTTTTACTTGTTGCACGGAAATCTCTTCCTTTTCCTATTCTTTGGCTTGGTTGTGAATTTTGGCTCAAAACCCATCAAGAGGAGAGCCCAGGTTGGGTAACAAATTTGGCAACTCTGGTGGGAACTCTCACCTAACCCCTTCGAGTTCCTTCTGTGGGGAAGGGCATAAGAGAATCCCTCTTGATGCCTGATTTGTTGAGGCACCTCAACTCGCTGAATGAGCTCAGTGGCAGTGCCAAACATTTTTTTAACGTTTACTCATTTTTGAGAGACAGGGCGTGAGTGGGGAAGGGGCCGAGAGAGAAGGAGACACAGAATCTGAAGCTGCCTCCAGGCTCTGAGCTGTCAGCACAGAGCCCAACGCAGGGCTGGAACCCATGAAGTATGAGATCATGACCTGAATCGAAGTTGGACGCTTAACCAACTGAGCCACCCAGGCGCCCCCCAAACATTTTAATCAGAGAGTCCCTTCAGAGAGGTCAATGGCAATTATCTCACAAATCAGATTAGGGTTCTGCCGCTATCTCAAGGGGAGAAAAGGAGGGCTGGAGGTCTGAGCAGCTATCTGGTCTGGTCTGGTCTGGTCTGACTGGGGAGTCAGGACTTGTAAGACGTCCTTGTCTCCCCAAGTTCTGGAGGCTGAGAAGGGATGCCTGATCATTGAAGGCCTCCGTGAGATAGATCTCAGTTTCTGGAGATTGTCTGCAAATTGTCTGGGTAGAGAGGTGCCAGTTTGGTATACCTCAACCAGCTGGGTGTCCACTTTTAAATGATCAACTGAAAGAGCTTACTTACCAACTCTCTGCAGGACATTTTCAGTGGGCTAAGAAGAGCTGAATTTGTGTGAACACTAATCCTTATTGCAGATCTCTTTGTAGTTGGAGAACTTTTGTAAAAGAGCTCCATTTGATTGGTTATAAGGCAAGTGCTTATCAAAATTCAGCATTCGAAGCAATTGGTTAAGCATCCAGCTCTTGATTTCAGCTCAGGTCATGCTCTCATAGTTCATGAGTTCAAGCCTTGCATCAGGCTCCGCACTAACAGTATGGAAACTGCTTGGGATCCTCTCTCTCTCCCTCTCTCTCTGCCCCTCCCCAGCTCATGCTCTGTCTCTCTGTCTCTCAAAAATAAATAAACATTAAAAAAAAAAAGGATTTTATTTTTTTAAAGTAGTCTCTACACCCAATGTGGGGCTCAAACTCACAACCCTGAGATCAAGAGTCACTCACTCTGCTGATCAAACCAGCCAGGTGCCTCTGTAAGTACACTCTTAAAAAGTTTCCAAAATTTTTGGTTACTTCAAACTTTGAAGTTTTTCTGGGTCAAATAATAAATTGGGTTCGATTCAATGGATATCTAAATCTTTTCCAAATAAGATCCTGGTATAACAATTCATAATTGCTTACCACTTCGTTTCCACTAGACATTAAGGTTTCTGAGAATTAAAAATATAATTAAGAATACTGAAAATAATAAGGGAAACAACTCTGTATGCAAGGAAAGATACATGTTTTTGGCAAGAAAGGTATAAGGAATGGGGATACTTTTTTTAATTCTAATTTTTTTTAAAATTTACATCCAAATTAGCATATAATGCAACAAGGGAATAAATTTTTTTAAGAAAGTAATTTTGTCCTAAAATGAGACTGGTTGTTATTTTTTTCTAATACTTTAATGTTTTAATTTAATTTTTGAGAGAGAGAGAGGGAGAAAGCGTGAGCATAAGTTAGGGAGAGGCAGAGAAAGAGGAAAACACAGAATCTGAAGCAGGCTCCAAGCTCTGAGCTGTCAGCATAGAGCCTGACGAGGGGCTTGAACTCACGAGCCTTGAGATCTTGACCTGAGCATCTGACCCGAAGTCAGATGCTTAACCGACTGAGCCACCCAGGGGCCCCAATATATTTTTTTAAGATTTTATTTTTTAAAGTAATCTCTACGCTCAGGGTGG
This sequence comes from Acinonyx jubatus, assembly GCF_027475565.1. Taxonomy (NCBI): domain Eukaryota; kingdom Metazoa; phylum Chordata; class Mammalia; order Carnivora; family Felidae; genus Acinonyx; species Acinonyx jubatus. The sequence goes on along the minus strand of NC_069381.1, from coordinate 8,685,622 downwards.
GGCTCAAATTCACAACCCCAAGATCAAAACTTGCATGCCGCACCCACTGAGCCAGCCAGGCGCCCCCTGAATCTTATCAATATTAAGAGCTAAGTTTTCCCAAAAAGTTAAAAACAGAACTACCCTACAACCCAGCAATTGCACTACTAGGTATTTACCCAAAGGATACAAGAATACTGATTCGAAGGGGCACATGCACCCATCCCGATGTTTATTATGAACAATAGCCAAATTATGGCAAGAGCCCAAATGTCCATCGACTGATGAGTGGATAAAGATGTAGTATATACATACACATAATGGAATATTATTCAGCCATCAAAAAGAATGAGATATTGCCATTTGCAATGATGTGGATGAAGCTAGAGTATATTATGCTAAGGAAAATAAGTCAGTCAGAGAAAGACAAATAGCATATGATTTCACCCGTATGTGGAATTTAAGAAACAAAACAGATGAACATAGGAGAAGGGATAAAAAAAAAAGAGAGAAGCAAACCATAAGAGATTTTTTTAAGTTTATTTATTTTGTGTGAGAGACAGCAGGAGTGAGTGAAGGAAGGCAGAGAGAGTGTTGCATCCCCACAACTCCTGAAACAGAATGCTACGGGCACCAGTGACAGTCACAACAAAGTTTATTGCAACGAGAAGCAAGGCCGACCGATCGGGACTGACACTCTTGACCAGAGTGTGGCCTCGAACAGCCGGAGTACAGAGTTTTTATAGCCAACCACATCGTCTTATGATCACCTAGGAACAGAACAAAGAAATAGTTCCCAGATGGGGGTAGAAACAGTTCAGACCTGCCCTTGCCCCAATCCAATCAAACACTAATCCAGTTGATTTTCCTTGAACTTTTGTTCCCTTGATTGATAGGATAGGGCTGTTATCTCTTAACCTACAGCATTAAAACAAAGCTGTTATTTCTCAAGGCTACAGGTTAGCCCTAATCCTACAATTTAACCCTTACAAGAGAGGGAGAGAAAGAATCCCAAGCAGGCTCTGTGCTGTCAGCGCAGAGCCTGACATGGGGCTTAAACCCACGAACTAGGAGGTCATGACCTGAGCCAAAATCAAGAGTCAGATGCCCAACCAACTGAGCCAGCCAGGTGCCCAAAGATTTTATTTTTTTAAAGTAATCTGTACACCCAGCATGGGCTTGAATTCCTAACCCTGAGACCAAGAGTTGCTTACTCCCCAGACTGAGCCAACTAGGCGCCCCAAGGAGAACAGATTCTTTTCTCTTTTTTTAAATGTTTTTTATTTTTGAAAGAGAGAGAGAGAGAGAGAGAGAGAGACAGAGTGTGAGTGGGGGAGGGGCAGAGAGAGGGGGAGACACAGAATCTGAAGCAGGTTCCAGGCTCTGAGCTGTGAGCACAGCTTGAACTCAAGAACTTCGAGATCAAGACCTGAGCCGAAGTCGGACGCTTAACCAACCAAGCCACCCAGGCGCCCCTAGATTCTTACTGAACCTATGCAGATACCTGTAATTGCCATCAGAGTAAGAATACTCACTGAGAGTTTCCAAGTTTTAGAGGGATCAGGCAGGGAGAAAAAGAGAAATGTTTCAATTTGTTCGCAAAGGAATATTTTACCAAATTTCTGTAAGTCACAGATACGTTAAGAGAAAAAGTTTCCTTAAATCTGGAAGAGCAAACATTGAAGAACCAGCAATGTGTCACAGGAGAGTGATTAAAATTATAATCATTTTCCTTAATTCATTTAGTCCCACGTTATTCTTGTTCTGTTTGAATGCAGTTTCTCCATTAGTTCTGAAAATTCTTACTCAGTTTTAGTTTTAGGATCTGAAGGGCATCAGAAACCTGTATTCATCAAAAGTCCTGTCCATGAATCTCCTTGAAGACGAAAAACATTCGTAAGAGCATCAGAAGAATAATTGTAAATGACGAAAGACTCAAAACTGGCCCTGGGTAGGGGGTGCCTGGCTGGCTCAGCTGGTGGAGTGTGCGACTCTTGATCTCAGGGTTGTGGGTTCGAGCCCCATGTTGGGTATAGAGAGTGTTTAAAAATGGAATCTTTTTTTCTTTAATAAAATCCTTAAAAAAAAAAAAAAGGTCATGGTTAACAATCTGATGACAGCACATTATGTATGACATACCTGACAAGGAAATTTGGTTATTTCTGGGACACACAACATTTCAATAACTAGAATTACAAGTGATGACATTATACCATGGCATAGTAAAACTTTAGGAATTTCATATAATTTCTATGACAACTATAGCATTTACCCATACAATATAACCGGAGGGGGTTTATCATCACTTATTTGACAATCCTTCCCATGGGATTGAAGATGCCAAATAAATAAGTTTATTTTTGATCAGTCAAAAAACTTCCCTTAGAGGAGCCTGGGTGGCTCCGTGGGTTAAGCATCTGACTTCGGCTCAGGTCATGATCTTGAAGTTCTTGAATTCAAGCCCGGCGTGGGGCTCTGTGCTGACAGCTCAGGGCCTGGAACCTGCTTTGGATTCTGTGTGTCCCTCTCTCTCTGTATTCATCCTGTCCTGCTCCTGCTCTGTCTCTCTCTCAAAACAAACAAACAACAACAACAAACACCGAAAAACACACACACACACATACAATTTTTTAAACCCAAAAAGAATGAAATCTTTAAAAAAAATGACTTGTTTTACAAAGTAGTTTTAATTTGGCTATTTTTGATGGAAATGAGGGTGATTTTGCAGAGAAAAATGTTTCAGTTACACATAGTTATGGATGTTAAATTCTAGTTCTGATCATCTTTGAGTGTTTGTTCGTTGGCCTATGAAACTGGGCTGGATCCTGAATTCTTATCTCGAATATCTAGCTATAATTCACCAAACTAAAGTTTTCAATTTTCTCCATTCTTGGACTTGACGAAACCTGTCTTTCCCCCTAAAGCCCTGCAAACCGGAGCTAGGTACCTGGAGGCAAACTTCAGAGAAACTTCCACAGTGGCCCGTGTTTATGCCATATTTGTGCCTGTTGCTGTCTGAGTCATTCAGAATGATCGCGGGAGACCTCGGGAGAGAGGCTATACAGAGAGTGTGTACTGTGCTAAAAACTCACAGAATAAACTCTGCCTCTGCCTCTAGCCAAGGCTGTGTGAACTAGGACTTTGCCTGGGGAAGGTCGGCAGGTGGATTTTACTGTTGTGTCCACTGCCTCTGGGGGATTTAAACACCTTCTGTTTTTTCACAGATACTTTCACTGGAAGGATGGAGGTTTTCCTTGTGGAACTGAAGGGGCAGATGGGGTAATCAAAGGGTTGCCTGCGGGGAGGATTCCTAGCTTTGGTCTTGCCTGAACAATACAAAGTGATAATGGACCAGCATTTGTTTTAAAATAACTCTGGGTGTGGCCCGTGCTCTAGGGACAAAATAGAAGCTACAGGCTGCCGGCAGGGCACAATCATCTAGAATGGTCTTAAGTAAAAGCACCTTTGGGAAATGCTCTGGGGAGATTGAGAGCCTAGACGTCCCTTGGGGGGGACCGTTGAAAGCTACAACCAGACTTTAAGTGGGGAAGACCTTACCTGATGCTGAAACTGAATAAGCGATAAAGCTTATAATTCACCTAGCAGACTGTCATGTCTGCCCTCAACAAATAAACAAATATGAGCCTGCCTTTATCAAATGAAATAAACTCCATTCCTATGAACCAAGTGACTGGGTTTGCTTGAAGACCTGGAAATCACGGTCATCTCAGGATCAGCTCAGCCCTATCTCAACAGGACCCGACTTGATGCTATTAACCACTCACTCTTTTAGAAAGCTACAGAAGGGGGCACCTGGGTGGCCGAGTCGGTAAAGCGTCTGACTTCAGCTCAGTTCATGATCTCACGGTTCGTGAGTTCGAGCCCCGTGTTGGGCTCTGCGCTGACAGCTCGGAGCCTGGAGCCTGCTTTGGATTCTGTGTCTCCCTCTCTCTCTGCCCCTTCTCTGCTCATGCTGTCTGTCTGTCTCCCTCTCTCAAAAAGAAATAAGGGGCGCCTGGGTGGCTCAGTCGGTTAAGCGGCCAACTTCGGCTCAGGTCACGATTTCACGGTCCGTGAGTTCGAGCCCCGCGTCGGGCTCTGTGCTGACAGCTCAGAGCCTGGAGCGTGTTTCAGATTCTGTGTCTCCCTCTCTGATCCTCCCCTGTTCATGCTCTGTCTCTCTCTGTCTCAAAAATAAATAAACGTTAAAAAAAATTTTTTTTAATTTAAAAAGAAAAGAAACATTTGAGAAAACTAAAAAAAAAAAAGAATGAGGAATGCAATATCTCAAGTGTAGGGAGGGCAGATTTTATAAACAGAAAGAGCAAAGAGCTCCTAGAAAAAAGAAAGACAGACATAGCTTTCTTGATGTAAGAAAAGTCATTTTAGGCCCCAGAGGCATTTTGTTAAAGAATGTAAGAACAAACAGCCACTCTCAGGCTTGGAGATAGCTTAATCATATCAAGACAATAATCAGCAATAAAACTCCCAGTGCTGATTCCAAAGACTGACCTGATGCACACTGAATTATCTCAAAGTGCCCTTTGAGCACTCAGATATGGACCAGAGAATTGAAGACCCTTACCCTATCCAGCCCAATCCCATGCTGTATTCCCCACGGCACAAACCCCTTCATGAATATGTATGTACCCTTACCTTAAAACTTCCCTAATTTTGCTGTTGGGGAGACACTGCTTTGGGTCATGTCCCCAGTGTTCTCCTTACTTGTTGCACATAAACCCCTTCATTTTCCTATTCTTTGGCTTAGTTGTGTCTTTTAGCTTGATACCCACTAAGAAGCAAACATACTCCCTTGGGTAACATTCTCACTCAACCTCCTGGGAGGAGAGAGGACTGAAGATTGACTTGATCAGAAATGGCCAGTGGTTTAATCAATCGTGCCTATGCAATGAAGCCTCCATAAAAATCCCTGAAGGACGAGGGTAGCAAAGCTTTCCGGCTTGGTGAACACGTAGAGATATAGGGAGGGTGGTGGGCCCAGAGAGATGGTGAGAGTTCCTTGCCCCATCCCACATACCTGGCCCTACGCATCTCTTCTATCCAGCTGTTTCAAAACTGCAATCTTTTTTTTTTTTTAAAGATTGACTATTTTGCTTTTTAAAAAAAAAACTTTTTTAGTGCTTATTTATTTTTGAAAGAGAGACAGAGCATGAGCAGGGGAGGGGCAGAGAGAGAGGGAAACACAGAATCTGAAGCAGGCTCCAGGCTCTGAGCTGTCAGCACAGCGGACTTGAACTCACAAACCTCGAGATCATGACCTGAGCTGAAGTTGGGCACTTAACCAACTGAGCCACCCAGGCACCCCCAAAACTGCAATCTTTTATAATAAACCAATAATCTAGGAGGTGAAGTGTTTTCCCAAAATCCGTGAGCCATTCTTGCAAGTTAACCGAACATGGGATAGGGTTGTGGAAATCTCCAATTTATAACTGGTCAGTCAGCAGCTTAGGTGACAATTTGCATGGGTGATTGGTGTTTAAATGGGGGTGTGTGCGGGGGACAGTCGGTAACAACACTGAGCCCCTAACCTGTGGACTCTGATGCCATCTCCAGGTAGATCGTGTAGAATTGAGTCACGTTTGTAGGATACGCTTTTGGTGTCTACCGAGAATTGAAGAATTGCTTTGTGTGGCTTGGTGATCAGAAGTGGAGTATCATGTAGAATAAAAAGGAAAACAATAGTTTTTCTCTGCAGTTGGATTTGTGGCTCACATTATATTTCTACTACACAGCACTGCTTTATAAGCATGGTCGAATCTTGCCACAAATACTTGAAGAGGCAAATCAGTACCCGCAGACCGACCAGCTTATCAGTTCCCAGTAAAGTTGATCCAAGGGAACGTTCCAGCTCTGGGTGAAGCAGCAGCCTCATGTCTAGATTCGGACTCTGCACTGTGAGGCCACTCCCAGACGTGGCCTCTGGGTGTGGCCAGGCCTTTGGGATGGGGCACATACCAGGGCCTGTGACCCACTGCCTGGTAGAGTGGCTGTTTCCTCCTTCTAGCTCCCTGGCCTCCCTAAGGAGACCAAGGGCAGGAAATGAGTTCCATTTCCTTTCTCTTCTTTGGCAGAATCTTGCCCAAGTCAGGTGGAGGCCTGGAGGTTCTCCCTCCTCAACATCTGTCTTGTCTATTTCTGGAAGCTGTGGCCTAGGTCCTGGTCATGTGACTGACCTGCTCCAGGAGGCTTGGAATCCACCCCCAGCCCTCTGGTCTGGCGCTCCAGGCAACAGCCCGGCTTTCTCTCTGAAAGGGTTTCAAGCCGTGAGGCTCTCATCGACAAGACTCCCCCAGTTCAACTGACAGTATTATAGGTGAGGGGTACAGGGCAGGGCTGGGGCCCAATTACAGACCTTTCTTTTCTACATTACCTACTTCTATTTTGGATGGCTTTTTCTAGGTGGACAGGAATTGAGTCGTAATCAAAACCAGGTAGTAGTTGGGGCGCCTGGGTGGCTCAGGTGGGTAAGCATCTGACTTCGGCTCAAGTCATGATCTCACAGTTCATGAGTTTGAGCCCAGCGTGCTAAAAGCTTAGAGCCTGCTTCGAACTCTGTGTCTCCCTCTCTCTGCCCCTCCCCGGCTCATGCTCTAGCTCTCTCTCTCTCCAAAATAAACATTACATTTTTTTTTTAAGGTAGTAGTTAAAAACAACCCTGATACACACACACATATATGCACAAACCAGCTCAAAAAGGACACCCAAGGAACAGATCAGGCATGGTTGCTTCTGGGGAGAATTCTGTAGCCAGGGGTGAGCAGGATAAGGATTAAGATTTCTACTATATGGGTGCACTTGGGTGGCCCAGTCGGTTAAGCGTCCGACTTCCGCTCAGGTCACGATCTCACAGTTCATGGGTTTGAGCCCTGAGTCAGGCTCTGTGCTGACAGCTCCAAGCCTGGAGCCTGCTTCAGGTTCTGTGTGTGTGTGTGTGTGTGTGTGTGTGTGTGTGTCTGCCCCTCCCTTGCTTGTGCACTCTCAAAACTAAATAAACATTTAAAAAAAACTTTTAAGTATATATAAAAAAGATTTGCACTATATGAATTTACTGTGAGTCAATTTAAAAAACACAAACACTTAAAATTATCTTTAGAAAGCATACACAAAATCCATCAATGACATTGAAGCCATGAAGTCCAATCCTCCTTTTACAACCTGGGAAAATGAGCTTTTACAACACCCCCCCCCCCCCCCCCCAGCCAACAGCAGCCACCCTGCACCTTGCTGGCTCCAGCCGCCTGGCCTGGAAAGTCTCCACTACTGGGAATCTCTCCCCCTCCAAGGCCCCACTCAAATGGCATCTGCTACCAGGCTTCTGTCTCAGCACTGCCGGCATTTGGGGACAGTTAATGCTTTGGGTCAGGGGTCATCCCGTACATTGTAGGGTGTTTAAGAGTATGCGGGCCTCTGCCCACCGATGCAGATAACACCCCACCCCCCACCCCTTTCCTGGATGTCACAACCAAAAATGACTTCAGGCATTGCCAAATATCCCCTGGGGAGAGAAATCACCCTCAGCTCAGAAGCACCGCATCACAGAAGACACTGGCACTTCCTGGGCACCGTGAACCGTGTTGCAGCTCTGATTTCTGTCCCACGGCTCGGGGAGCAAGGGACCAGATTTCTAGCGAGGTCATATTCAAACCCCTCTCCCTACGCTTACTTGTGTGACCTGAACTGGCTTCTCCTAAGCCTCCAGTTCCTCATCTATAAAAAGGAAATGACAGAGGCGCCTGGGTGGCTCAGTCGGTTAAGCATCTGACTTTTGATTTAAGCTCAGGTTATGATCTCGTGGTTCGTGAGTTTGAGCCCTGCGTCTGGTTCTGCTCTGGAGGTGCAGAGGCCGCTTGGGATTCTCTGTCTCCCTTTCTCTCTCTCTGTCCCTCCCCTGCTCTTTCTCTCAAAATAAATAAACTTAAAAAAAAAAAAAAAAAAAAAAAGGAAATGACAGCCCCTACCCCAGAGGGCTGAGCACCTGACATACACAATGCCCAGCCCACAGCAAGGGATGGATAGAGGTTGGCCCTCAATATTAATAAACACCCCGAAGTGTTATCAGTGCTATAAGAAGAGTGTGTCCAGGGTGTGGTGGGGGCCACCAGGAGTTCTCTCTGATGCAGATCTCCAGAGATGAAGCATGCCCCAGGCGGCCAGCGCTGGGCTCACGTGTAAGGCTTTACGGAACACACAAATGACACCGGGATCATATGTGACTGGGTTTGGGAAACACAAGCCACCCTGTCTGCTGACACAGCCCTTCTTGCCAGCCACGGGCTCTTAAACCTCTCCCTGCAGACACTCGCTCGGACACGTGCACACTCACTCACCCAAGCATCTCCCACTCTGTGGTGTGAATGATCTTTAATAGAAACTCTCCTGTTTCTGTCTGTCCGTCTCTCCAGAGGCATCGGGACAGGGTGATTCACTGCAGTGTGCGGACATCTCACTCCCTCCCCCCACGCAGAGGATGGAGCTATGGCATCGATGCCTTTCCTGTCTCCTGGGGGGTTTCTGAGTCATCATCTCCAGGGGACAACATTCTGCTCCCACGACAGGAGCCACGGAGGAAGGGGCTTCAGCAGTCCTGGGGGCAGGGAGGGGACGTGAATCTGATCCGGTCTCTGTGTCTGCCGGGAGCAGAAGTCCTGGGCTGCAGCTCTGCCCGGGAGAAGCTCCAGGGCTCCCTTCTCACACCTAGAGCACCTCTGGGCAGCCGGTTAAGCCCTTGTTCTGCTCAAGTCCCGCCCCACGGAAGAAGCAGACAAAGAGGACTGGGTATTTCAGGAAGATGGGTGGGAAAGGGCAAGTTGCCACAAAGCAATGAACATGCACTGCTGACTACAGGGCGCCTCCCTGGGCTGGGTCCAGAGCACCAGGAAAGCCCCAGCCAAGGAGGTGTATTCTGCCTCTGGCTCGCGGCCAAATCTCTCCGATGGTGGCTCCAAGAGCAATGGAGGTCAAGAGCCTGGAGGCTGGTCCAGGTTCCCTGGGGCCCCGACGCCCCAGAGTGCTGCCCGGCAGTGGTTGTTGGCAAAGAGGAAGAGGTCCGAGGTGGCTGGCCTGGCCAATTAGGGATCGACGAAGGACACGGCGATGTAGCGGGTGCCCCTGGTGGTGGGGAGCCCCTCGTGGTAGTGCGTGAGTCGCCCGGGGTGCATGAGGGTCCAGCCTTTCCGTGGGGCTCGGATGGAGCAGTTGTAGCGCAGGAACCGACAGCCCCCGCCCTGGGAGACAGGAAGTGTCCGTTCTCCCACGGGAAGCTGGGCCCTTCCCCCGCCGCCCTATCCCCCACCGGAGCCACTGCAGCCCAGTGTCCTCAGCCCAGTCTGCCGGGGATGCCTTGTAGAGTGACAGCCACAGCTGCCTAAGGAGGACACTCAACTCAGCAAAGACAGAGGGAGCGAGAGCACTGGCCTTGAGTCAGGCAGCCCTGGGCAAAGGTTGGCTACATGCTTTACTAACCCAGGCCTCAGTTTCCCCTCCCAGGAAACAGGCATGAACCTCACAGGGTCATGAAAATTAGGTGAGATGATCCAGGTAGGGGCTCAGGGCCAGGTTTCTCAACCTCAGCACTGTGGACATTTGTGGGCAGAAAACCCCCCGTTTTTTAAATTGTGGTAAAATGTATGTAATTGAAACTTTACCATCATAAACATTGTTTAAGTACACAGTTCTGGCGGTACTTTCGCTTGTGGGGGGGCTGCCCTGGGCACCCCTGGCCTCTACTCACTAGATGCCAGTAGCACCGCCACAGCTGTGACAACCAAAAATGTCCCCAGGGGGTGGGGGGACAAAACCGTCCCCTAGGCGAACCCCTGATACATGGTAAACTCTCAAAAAAAATTAGGGGATGCTTGTGTGGGTGTCCTTCACTGTGGCCAGCCCAGGACTGAGTCCCGAAAATGCTTAGAAAATAGCAGCTTAAAAAAAAAAAAAGAGGGGCGCCTGGGTGACTCAGCCAGTTGAGTGTCCAACTTTGGCTCAGGTCATGATCTCATGGTTTGTGAGTTCGAGCCCCACGTTGGGCTTTGCGCTGATACTGTGAATCCTGCTTTGGATTCTCTGTTTCCCTCTCTCTCTGCCCCTCCCCTGCTGTCTCTCTCTGTCTCTCTCTCTCTCAAAAATAAACATTAAAAAATTAAAAAAAAATAGCAGCGTAAGGAATGAGTGAATGAACAATGAATGAATGAATGAATGACTCCCTAGCTGAGCATACCTAGAGGCCTTCCTTGGGACCTTGAGGCCCCCAGAGCTGTCCCCTCTCCACCCCACATCCTCCTGGTTTCCCTGGCTCTCCCCTCCAACCACCAGCCTGAGCCCCACACCCAGACTAAGCCCGTCCTGCCATTTCCAAGGCAGCCTCTTCCTTCTGAGACTGATGGAAACCCTAATCTCCTTATCACCAACAGCTATCAGGCCTCGAGTACTTACTGCAGGTTCCCATAGGCAACCACCTGAATGAGCTCAGGGAACTGTCACAGCAGTTCTGTGGAGGGCCCTCTACATTTTCCCAGCTAAGATAGGAGGAAACTGAGAGCCTAAGAAACATGTCTGAGGCCACAGAGCTGGTGAGTAGGTAGGCAGGTGCCGGTTTACGCAGTCTGACCTCTGACCTCCCGTGCCCACGCTCCACTGTGTCTGAAGTCCTTTCCCCCACAGACCTGGCACCCTCTCTCACTCTCTCTGGTTCTTGGGCACTGGGCCCCGCAGGCCCTGCAGCCCCAACCACCCCGTGAGCAGCTCACCTCGTAATCCACGCCGACCCGGTTCAGGGCGATGTTGACGGTGAAGGTGGAGGCGTCGTGGTGCGGCATGAGGGACGGCTGCTCATCTGGCTTGTAGCGGACAACAAAGGCCAGGTCGAACTGGGCCTGTGTCAAGGGGGTGGGAAAGAGAAGCAGCTGGACAGAAGCCGCTGAAGAGCAGGAGAGGCAGGGGTGCAGAGGAGGGGCCGCTCACGCAGTCTTTGGGATGCTGGCTCCCTGAGGGCAGGTTTGTTCAACGCCGTGTTCCCCCGTGCCTGGCACAGGGAAGGCTTTCAATAAAAAACGTGCAGAGAGGGGAAAGGACAGAAGGAAGGGAAGGAAGAGAAGGGAAGGGAGAGGAGAGGAGGGGAGGGAAGCTAGGGCAGAAGGAAGGCAGCTCATCCTTACAACCCTTTATGGCAACTATGCAGGCTGCTGATTCGTCCGTCAAGGGCAGTGCCCAGGCAGTCAAAGCAGGTGTCTGGAGAAAGCCTTGTGTGTGAGGCGGTGATCAAGGGAGGGAAGGAGCGCAAAAGGCAAAGGGGCAGTCAACAGGTACTCAGTGGGGAGCTAAAGGGAAATTGAGAGAGGAGTGAGTATGCTGGCCAGCGAGCCGGGGGCTTGTCTGCAAGCCGGGCAGAGGCATCCTTGAGGCAGGATTTAAGGACACGAAGGAAGGAGTCAGAGGAGTGATGTCATAGGCTGGCATAGGAGGCAAGGCGGGCTGCCCCTACCCTGGACTCTTCCAGAGGCGCCCCCACCATGGGAGGAGACTTCACTCCCACCTGGAGACCAAACATTCAGGCCTCTCCCACAGGCTGGGACCACTCTCTCTCCTTCCCCCCACTCTCCTCTCCCTAGCCACTCCCCCCCCACCCCCTCCCTGGCTACATCCCAGGCACACCCACCCTGGTATAATAGCCTGGGTAGAGCTTCTCGGTCATGGGGGCGATGTACTCCACCAGGAACTTGTGCCATTCCCGCTCGAAGCTGATCTGGTTCATGTGGATGTCGATGGTTGGTACGTTTTCGTAGCCACCCTGGATGCGGTTGTCCTGGAAGTGACCAAGGCGAGCGTGGTAAGCAGAATTCTAAGACGGCCGCCTGGTGTGTGGACTGCCCAACCGCCCCCACCCCACCTGTAAACACGATGGGATGAGGTTAGGGCAGAGGGCAAAGCGAACGGGCTCTGCAGATGTCACTGAGGTAACAAGTCAGTTGACTTTGGGTTGATCACACGGGAGAGTGCCCCGGGCGTGCCTTTAAATGAGCATCTTGAAGAGAGAGACTCTCCCGCTGGCCTGGAGGAAGCACGGGAATGAATTCTGCCACAGGAGCTTGGATTAGGACCCCGAGCCTCACCTGAGACCCCAACCCTGGCCGCCCCTCGACTGCAGCCTCGAGAGACCCCTGAGCAGAGGACCCGGCTGAACCACATGTGGACTCCTAGAAACCCGGAGATGATACACGGGTGTTGTTTTATGCTGTTGAGGCTTCATGGTGATTTGCTACACCGCAGAAAAAACCAGGTGCAGAGGGTCACAGGTTGGCTCAGGCACTAGAGTCCCAGCACTGACCTGGTCCCGGGAGCACAAAGGCTGGCCAGACCCCAGAAAGCATGGGCTGTGCCAGTTCCTGGCCTCCGAAGATGATCTCACCACCAAAGCACGTGGATGAGGCTGGTAATCGGAACCACTGGTTACTCCAGCTGCCAGGTCAAAGGTTAGCCAGGCTCTGAGGCACACAGGCCCAGGGCCTCATGTGCCTTTAAAAATGCCCCCTGAACTTTCTGAACTACAAGTACGGGATTCCTCTTCCAGGGAACCACACAGCCTCTCAATCCAATATGCCACTTGCTTCTGCTGTCTGGTGAATGTGGCCTTAACGTCCCTAATTCTTCCTCATCCCACACTTGCTTGTTCCTCCCCCATTACACACCCAATCTGGTAAAGGAAGCTAAATCATTCTACTAACAAACCAGGAACTGGAAATCTAGAATGCGAGATTAAGGCAGCTCAACGTCACCGAGTGGTCATGGCAGCTTGGGGACCCATACTCCACCCCATTTCTTAAATCCCCTACTCCTCAGTGCCAGAGCACCCCCCGGAAGAGTCCCAGAGAGAGGGGTGCCTGGGCGGTTCAGTCGCTTAAGCGGCCGACTTCAGTTCAGGTCATGATCTCACGGTTTGTGGGTTCGAGGCTGACAGCACAGAGCCCACTTCAGATCCTTTGGCCCCCTTTCTCTCTGCCCCTCCTCTGCTCATTCTCTCTCTCAAAATAGATAAACAAACTTAAAACAAACAAGCGAACAAAGTCCCAGAGAGGTTGGCCAGCTTGTCGGGAGAACAGCCCAGAGGGCAGGCTCCCCCACATTTCCCAGCCCAGGCACCTGGGCCCCCACCTTGTTATCTCCCAGAGACCACTGGCCATAGTGTTCCATCTCCTCCACCAGCTCGTCACAGGCCGTCTCCGTGAAGATGGGGAACCAGTAGACATCTGGGCAGGGCTGGGGAGGGCGGGGATGGAGGGGAGGACTCAGTCACACGGGTCCGGGTGGCACCGCTGCCTCTTCCCCTACCTCCCCCACCCCCCTGTGGAACCCGCCACAGGCAGGGCCCCTCAAGTGGCCCAGGCCCTTCCCCATACCCTGGTCCGTGAGCTGCTAAAGGGGGAAGGAAACTGAGCTCAGAGCTGGCCTTTCTCAGCCAAGGTCACAGAACTACCGGGGCAGAGCCAGGAAGGGAACGTGCGTACGGAGGGAGGACAGCCCAGCAGGCTTCAGGGCAAATAGAGAAGCACTGTTTCTTACTACTGGCCCCTGGTCCACGGTTGAGACCACATTTGGGGACATTTTCCTCTTCCTCGCCTGGGCCAGGAGAGCAACCCAAGGTCCCGAGGCCCCTGCAGACTCCAGCTGGGAAGTACCAACAGGAGGAAGGACCAGCCCACTGCCCATGCTCTTGCCCAAGTGCTTCCAGAGCACAGAAAGATGCCCCCCCTTCTCTCCTGGGGCAGCTAATTGCCTTCCCCTGCCCTCCATCCCCCTCAGCAGGTGTAGGGAGTGCATCAGTACCTTTGTTCCCAGAGGCACCCAGTCCTTACCATCTCTACCAGCTTCCCTGCCAGGGCCTTGGTGTAGTTCTCGTGGATGTACTTCTCCTTCCAGTCCTGGGGTGGGGGGAGGGGAGTCGGTTGGGGTCCTCAGGCCTGGCCCGGGCCAGCCGGGGCTCACTCTTTGCCCGACTCCATGGGATGCTCCAAGAGGGGGTTCGTCCCCCTCCCAGGCCCCCTGCAATGCGGGTGAATGTGTGCACGCCTGGGGGAGGGGGTACGCACCATGCCCCACCGGGTGCAGGTGTATGATCTGGGCACACAGTATGCCTGCAGGAGCTGGTGTCTTCACGTGTACCTACATGCGTGTGCATGTGTGTGCAGGTCTGCGTACAGGCATGTGCATGTGCCCAAGTCAGCCATAAGCTCACAATGTCTAGGAATGCCGTCACCACTTTCTCCTCCTCTGATCTTCTCGACACCCTCAGAAGTGAGTGAGGCTGAGACAGTATGCCCATTTTAGAGCTAAGATAACTGAGACCCCAAAGGTCGAGCGGCTCAACTAAGTCACAGCTGAGGGTCCACAGACCCAGGCCTGACTCCTGGTCTCCCCTCCACTAGATGGCGCTGCCTCTCCAGAGCCCGCATCTCCCAGCCCAAACCCTGCCCCACACGGTCCCCGGGGTGGAGGAAGGCAGGTGGCAGGTAGCCCTCAGAGCCCCAGCCCTTCTCAGGGTGAGCAGGAGTCCCCTTACACCACTGGCTCGCTGGGGTCCCTTCCTCTCCCTCCCCTGCCCATCCACCCAGGACCTCACCTCGGGGTTGCTGAACACCTCCCAGAGGTCGTTGTGGAGGTGGCTGGTCTGGTAGCTGTCCAGGGAGAGCAGGTGGCCAAAGGTGTGCCGGTTGGTCAGGTACATGAACACATCCTGGGGAGAACAGGACGGATGGAAGAGAGCCCCTCTCCCCCACCAGTCCCAGGAGAGAGAGGCATGGCTGCAGCCTCCTCTGTCCATCAAGTTGGAGATCAGGGAACCAAGTGCGGGCACCCCATCTCGTCTCCCTAGCACCCGGCCAGGCCTGACATGGATACAATCAAGGAGGGCTTCCTGGAGGACTGAATGGGAATCAAAGAACCAATGTTGATGGTGTAGAAGCAAAGAATGGTGTCTGCTCCTGAAGTTCAGAGCACAGGAAGACACCATCATGCTGCCACATTTAAATAAAAATAACCACAGTCGGGGGCACCTGGGTGGCTCAGTTGGTTGAGCATACGACTTGGGCTCAGGTCACGATCTTATGGTTTGTGAGTTCAAGCCCCATATCGGGCTCGCTGCTGTCAGCCTATCAGCACAGAGCCCACTTTGGGTCCTCTGTCCCCCTGTCTCTGCCCTTCCCCCCGCTCACTTGCACCCTCTCTCAAAAATAAATATGCTTAAAAAATAAAATAACCACAAAAACATATTGGGTGGGGCACAGGGAGAGGGCAAAGGCGTCTCTTTGGCACATTACTCGGGGTACATTTAGGTGGAGAGTTTAGGGTTTTTTGGCTGTGTTGAAAATGTCAATAAAACAGACGCTGTGAAAACTGGGTCCACTAAAATGGTCCCCACGGACCCTAAGGACCAGCCCTCATGCCTGATGCCCCGAGTGCCCCCCCTCAGGCCCTGGCATCTCAGAAGCTCGAGGCCTAAGGCGACAAGATCCAGACCACCTTCTCCATCAATGGCCCCCCCGCCCCCCCCCCCCCCCGCCAACTGCCCAGCCCTGCCGACCTGCTGCCGGATATTGGCACAGAAGGCCATGTCGGGGTCCAGCTTGCTGTGGTGGAACAGGTCTGTCTGCAGCAGCTCAGCCCGCAGGGCACTGCCCTTGATCAGGTAGATGTTGGAGATGTAGGGCACGTTCCAGACGCCACTAAGGGTGAGAGAGGAAGATGGAGGGGGCTGCAGGCCGTCATAGGCTAGAGATCAGGGCCCCGGGGGAGGAGGCAGTCAGAGGCCGGGAGGGCACAAGAGTGCTGACTTGATTCCCCTACCCTGGGCACATGGGCTCAAGACAACTGCCAGGAAGTCCTTCCCTGTGTCTGACTGCAGTCTTCCCTGCTTTGGGTTTCGCAGGAATTCGAGGGCAACAAGGACGGGAATATTGGGGGAGGACGGGTGAGGGCGTTCCCATCCCGCAGGTACTCACACGCGCCGCCCCTGCACAATGTCCACATAGTCCTCGGAGCGGGCATAGTAGCCATCTGCGCTCAGGGCCCCCCAGAAGTTCGACCACAGCCTCCCATGGCGGGTCATCAACGGGGCGATGACGTTCCTGAGGAAGGGAGCACCTCAGTGGGAGTCTCCCTGCCCACTGGGAGTTTGGGGCAGATCTAATTAGGTGCGGGGCGGGGGGTGGGGTGGGGGGAGGAGTGCCCTTTCAACCCGCAAGTGGGGCCTGGAGGGGGGTGGGTTGGCCCATCTGGTTCGTGCTCCCTCCAACAGGGCAGCCGGGAGCGGAGGGCAGGAGGGGCGGCTCGCAGCAGGGAGGAGGGAACATCTTGGACCAAGACAAGGTTGCCGGGCTGGGGCAGGCCCAGGGTGGGAGGTGAGGCCAGGGTGAAGGCGGAGAAGAAAGGCATGGCGGGAGGCTGGGGGGGGACTGAAGCGGGGGCCCGGGCTTGGAGGGCCAGCCTGCTGCAGCCCACCCACAGCCTCACTTGTTCTGCTCGATCAGCAGGCGCAGGGTTTTAGGCTCCGTCAGGGCCACGTCAGCATCCACGCTGAAGTAGTAGGTGCAGCCACGGTCCTGTCGGCACAGATCCCTGCAGGTAGGGGTTCCGGGGTCAGCAGAGGGGTCCCAGGGTCCCAGAGCAGTGCTGCAGCCTTACTCTCCAGGCCTGCCCCCCTCTGTGACCACAGGGAACCAGCCAAAGGTCTTTAGAGGGGTCAGGCCAGCCCTGGTGCAGGTTGGGTCCGGCAGCCTTGACCCCGAGACCCAAACCCTGGGCTGTTAGGCTCTCAAGATGAATGCCCGGAGCTCAGTGACTGCTATCAAGTGCCCTGAAAACCCTCGTACTGGGGAGAACACGGCCCACAGACAGGTTCGTACACCGCCCAGGGCTAGGGGTAAACCGGTTCTGCCCCTTCTGAAGTGTAGTTTGGTCACCCGTACCAAAAGCCTTACAAATTTATGCTCTTTTTGTTAATCTGGCCCAGGGCTCAGCAACGTACAGCCCGTGCTCCAAATCCAGCCCACTGTCTGGTATCGTTGTAGGTCGTGAGCTAGGAATGGCTTCACGTTTCTGAATGGTTGGGGGAAACGAAAATCAAAAGGAGTCACATAAAAATCACATGAGGGGTGCCCGCGTGGCTCAGTTGGTTAAGTGTCTGAGGTCGGCTCAGGTCATGATCTCATGGCTCGTGAGTTCGAGGCCCGCGTCGGGCTCTGGGCTGACAGCTCGGAGCCTGGCGCCTGCTTCGGATTCTGTGTCTCCCTCTCTCTGCCCCTCCCCCACTCATGTTCTGTCTCTCTCTAGCAAAAAATAAATAAACATTAAAAAAATTTATTTTCAGGGGCGCCTGGGTGGCTCAGTCGGTTAAGCATCCAGCTCTTGGTTTCGGCTCAGGTCATGATCTCATGGTTCAGGGGTTCAAGCCCCACATCGGGCTCTGTGCTAATGGCACGGAACCTGCTTGGGATTCTGTCTCCCTCTCTCTCTGCCCCTCCCCTGCTCGCTCTCCGTCTACCTCTCTCTCAAAAATAAATAAATATACATTTTTTTTAAAGTTTAAAAAAACTTATTTTTAAGTCGTATGAAATTCAAATTTCAGTGTTCAGAAGTAAAATTCGTGGGAGCACAGCCACGCCCATCTGTGCTACAACCTCAGGGTCAAGTGGGCGTGGCAGAAGAACCTTCCTGGAGGTTCCACAGCCTCGGATCTGGACTAATTCTTCCACAGTCAACAGGGATTACTTGTTTGTTTTAATTATAAAGGCAAAATCAGAGATCGTCTCTCGAATTGTCCTTGTTTACCTACTTCTGGCTTTCCAGTTCTTCCTCTTTCTCTGATTTGCTTCCTGCAGCCAAATGACACTGCTCAGCCCTACCCAGGAGCCCCCAGGTTGGCAGGGCAGTGCCTATTTCCCCATTTGACAGTTGGGAACACTGAGGCCCAGAGAGGGGCAGGAACTTGCTGGAGACCACACGCAGCCTTCTGAACCCCTCTGTCTCCTGGCCTGATGCCCCCTGACAACACGGCCGCCCTGCCCACTACCATCAGCAGAGATGACCGTGGTGCCCCAGCCCCCAACTCACGCGCCCACGTTCCTGGCGTCAGCGTTTGCCACCCGAACCTCAGGGCCCACCAGTTTCACGGACTGGTACTCGCTGCCATGCTCTGCCAGGAACTGTTCCACTTGAGCCTTGTGGTGTTGCTCCTAGGGGTGGGGGATGGGAGGGTGAAGATGGGGACAGTGGTTCCACCCCAGGACCACAGCACCCTTGCTCCTGCAAGCCACTCCCCTTCATTCCTAACACACTCTTGGCCATTGGCTTTCCTATCTCCAGACCTCTGCCCATGCCAGCCTTTCTGCCTGGAGTGCCCTTTCCCAGCCATCCCTGACCAGGCCAGGCCTACCAGCCTCTTAAGAGCCTCTGTCACTTGGACAGCATCCCCGACCCCATATCCAGCGTCGTTGATTCTGCCGGTCTGGAGCGAGGCCCAGGGACCTGGTTCGCTACAAAATGCTCCGCGTGATCCTTGGACTGCACTTTGAAAAACAACAGTCCATTCCCCAGGCCCCTTGCAGGGGGAAGCGGACAAATCAAGATTTTTAGGATCAAACCCAGGATTCAGAGCGAAGCCCGGCTCTGCTACCATTAGTTGTGTGACCTTGGACAAGCCACCTCACCTGCCTCAGCTTCCATTCCCTCCCTTGTAAAATGGGAGGGCAACTGAGCCTAAGTCCCAGGGTTCCTGTAAGGAGGCGACAAATCAGACCGGGCTCACAGGTCTTTAAAGACTGCCTGTGACAGTTTTCTTTTTCTGCACAAAAAATGAGAATTCACGTCTCCAGGGAAGCGGGGAGACTCCCAAGGGCAGGGCTGACACCCTTCTCCTGTTTCCACGTGGCACAGTTGAACTAATGTCTGTGACACAGGCAGAGCTGAGCCGAGTGTGCGGCCCCAGGGCCCTGGGAGTGGGGTGCTGACTGTCGGGGCTGAAAGGTCTCAGAAAGGGGTGCTGCCGGATGACAGAACATTACGGGAGACAAGAAGCCTTGAGAACAGAGAGAATTCGACGGCGTATCTGGCATCCCGGATGCCAGGGAAATGAGGTGGGACTTTATCCAGCTAGGAAGCGGGGGAGAGGGAAGGAGCTAGGAATGCCGAACCTGGGCCTGCTCCCCACAAAGCAGCAGGCCTCAGGGCCTTCCTTGATTCCCCAGAGGGTACTCAGGGAATGAGAACCAGTTTGTCACCGAATCGAATCAGGAAGGACCGACTGAGGCAGGGAGAGAAACAATGACAATGATGACAGCTAGGAGCACCTGTCATGTGCCTGCCCTTCCCTCCTGTGTGTTTCCCGTGCCCACTTGTTTAACCCATGCAGCAATTCCACGAGGTCGGCACGATTCTAGCCCCATTGAATAGGTGAGAAAACTGAAGCACAGAGAGGTTGAGCAATGTCACACAGCCGATACAAGCAGTGGCCCTGGGATTCAAACCCGGCCAGTCTGACTCAAGTCAAGCCCAACGCCCACGTCCATTTGGCCCAGAGAGTGATGCTTCAGTTAGTTCCGGAGATGTCTCAGGCCACCCCGTGAGGCGAAGCCTTGACCCAAGCCTCACGGCGACCCCACCAAGTGCCTGCTACTCACATGGTTGTGAATGAAAAGCCGCATCTGTTTCCGGGGGTAGTGGAGGCGGAGGAGCCGCTGGAAGAACAGGGATAGGAACGGCGTGGGCTGTTCGATGAACACGCCGACCAGGACTGTGGGCAGAGCTTCATCCTGCACGGGGAGGGGGCGGCATGAGGGGCTGGCGATGTGGCCACCGGGCCACTGCCAAGCCCCTAGGGTGGCCTGAGGGACCCAGAGCCAGAGGCAGAGGCATGCAGACTTAGCAGGAAAGGGGCCTGAGCCAGGGAGCTCCAAGCAGGATGTGCAGACAGGCAGAGGCAGGGACTGACAGGGAAGCAGAAGGAAGCGGGAGGAGGTGGGGGGGTCCCTGCTGGGCAGATCACGTGAGCCTAGACTTGGAGCCAGGACCAGCTGATGGCCTGCTGTCACACAGCTTGGCTGGCATGGGTTTGCAGCGAGCCATAAACAAGGAGTTAAGGGGGCGCCTGGGTGGCTGTGGGTTGAGCATCCAACTTTGGCGCAGGTCATGATCTCACAGTTTGTCAGTTCGAGCCCCGTGTTGGGCTCTGTGCTGACAGCTCAGAGCCTGGAACCTGCGTCAGATTCTGCGTCTCCCTCTTTCTCTGCCCTTCCTCGGCTCGTGCTCTACCTCCCTCTGTCTCTCAAAGATAAATAAACAAAAAATATATATATTTTTAATATGAATAAACATTTTAAAACAAAACAAAACAGGGGTGCCCAGGTGGCTCAGTCAATTAAGCGTCCAACTCTTGGTTTCAGCTCAGGTCATGATCTCACGGTTCACTGTCAGCACAGAGCCTGACTGGGATTCTCTCTCCCTCACTCTCTACCCCTCCCCCACTCATGCTTTCTCTCTCTCTCAAAATAAATAAATTTAAAAAACAAAAAAACCAAAAAAACGAGGAATAAGATCTGTGAGTGAGTGGAAGGCAGCTATAGGAGAGGAATCAAGCTGAAGGAACCAGAACTTTGGCATGGCCAGGGGGGTGTGCATGAACAGGAGCCATATGTAATCTCAGAAGGCTTCCAAGAGGAGGTGCCTGGGTGAGGAGGAAGAGGGAACCCCAGACAGGAAGGTTATCCCTTTACCTCCCACCAGAGACGATAGTCTCTTCCAGACTCACTCATCCTCCCCATCTGCGAGGACCAAGCGCCCCATGTCTGGCAGCCTTACCCCTATGCCCCTGAGGCTGCGCAGGCCCTCGTCACACACAGCGCAGCCTGTCTCAAAGGTCCAGAAGCGCGGGATGTAGTTGCCCAGGTAGTTCAGCTGCAGCTGTAGGGAGACGTGAGGTCAGAGATGAGGGGTACGGCTGGCCCCACCCACCTGTAACCACTGAGTCACATCCCTCTCAGCCCCTGGTGTTCCCACACCCCAGCCCTCTAAGGGGACAGGAATGCGGCTTTATTTGGGGCAGGTTTTGGAGAGAATGTTCTGGTGACCTGAAGATCACCGAAGCTGCTCTGGGGGCCCAGGGAGGACTGGCAGCCTGATACACTTTTATCTCTGGATCTGCTAGAAGCTTGTAAAATGCAGACTGCTGCCTGCCCCCCACCCCAGAGAGTCCAACCGAGCAGGTCTGAGGTGGGGGCAGGAAGTCTGCTTTAATACCCTCCCCTTTCTCTCTGACACAGTGGGGGGAGTGGAGGGGGTCGGGGACCACACGTGAAGAAGTGTGCTGTGAGCCAGGGCTGGCTCCCCGGGGCATGTGAGGTCCGGCCCGCACCCCAGCTGCTTCTTAGCTCCAGAAGCGCAGGGACCAGTCTGTGCTGCTCATGACAGACTATGCCTTATGTCCTTCCTAAATGTTTGCTGAATGAAGAAACAAGTCTGCCCTGGGATGATGGGGTACGGATGACTTGGGGCAGCCCAGCTGTGGCCTGGATGGGGTCAGCAACCTCCTTTCTGTCCTGGGGTTCAGCAGGGATGAACATTACTGACCGTCACAGCAAGGAAACAAGTCACCATGCTGAACTCAGATGTGAGGACAGAGGCAGCCAGGGGGCAGCGGGGCCCAGGGGGGCGGCTCTGACCCCAAGGAGAAGCGGTGGGGTCCAAGTGAGAGCAGAATTGAGCCTCTGGCCCTGCTCTCACTCTCCCCAGGGGCTTGGGCCTCTCCCTACCTTGGTGGGCCCATTGCCATGAATCAGGACCGGAAGGGTATCATAGGCAAGGTTCCTCGCTCTCACGTGGCCCATTTCAAACTTGAGCACCACCTCATCTGGGGGTCAGAAAGCACAGAGACATCCAGTATCAGGTCCAGAGGCCAAGTTCAAGTCCTAGCCCCTGCTCAGGGCTTGTTCTGGGCTATTAACATCACTTCTTCGAGCCTCAAGTTTCCTCGTCTGTGAAATGGGGGTAAGAGCGGGAGGGCTCTGTGTTGGACAAGCAGTCAGCACCACTCCTAGCACATAATGAACACAGAATCCACGGCAACCCCCAGTATTTATGGTGATTACTTATTCAAGCCAGAAGCAGGAGATGGGAGAAAACAAAGACCTGAAACATCCCAGCTAGAGAAGCTCCAGGGACAGAGCCTTGGGGGTACCTGCTCCGACAAACGACAGACCTGGAGAGCAGCACTGAGAATGTGCCAGCCCTAGCAGAAGGCCTGAGCAAGGTGGGGGACAGGTCCTGTCCTGGTGGAGAGACTCCCTCGGGCAGGATCCTGACAGATCCTCTGACCCCATTAGACAGCAGGAGGTAGCAGCCCATCCAACAGTTACAAATGCAGAGGAGTCTTCCGTCAGAGGCCTGGGAAGACACTGGGGAGGGAGGCCCTCCGTGTGGGTGACCATGTGAAGGGGCCCCTCTGCGCAAGTGCCTGGCTCCCCCAAGAGACGCTCAGGACTCAGCTTCTTAGTCTAGGTTCCTGTGCTTCCAGAAGCCACAGACAAAAGGGTGTGGCTTTTCCTGCACCTTCCTGGGAAAGGACTCATTTGATTCTCAAAAAATAAGATTCCACTTATCCCATAAAATCACCAAGCAGCTATTGGGTCCAACTATCCTTTTCTTTTTTTTTTTCCAACTACTCTTTTCTTAAGATGTCCATCAGCTTCCTGTGCCAGCCACCTGGGAGGTGGGAGGGCAGGGAAGGAGAGGAAGCAGGAGCACCTATAAGAACCAGGGATGCAGGGCTGGGGACAGGTACCTACTGTGCACATCGCCCACCTGCTCCCAGGCTGAATTGCTGCCTCCTCCCCTGGTGTCCTGCAGGCTCTTAGACTGACCTCTTGGCCCTCCTTTCTCCACCCCCAGGGAAACACAGCTCTGCCCCAGGACATCCAAGTGGCCTCTGGGACCTGGGGATGGGGCAAGTGACCTCCTGGAACAACAGCCAGAGGGAAACCAGCCTCTTCTCCTCCTTGGGCTCAGGCCCTGCCTGGAATCCTCATCGCCTTATTAATGACTCTCTTAGGATCTCTCTCCCCGTGGGAGCCGCTCACCCAAGGCTCCATCCAGATTCTGGAAGATACGGCAGCGGTGGTCCAGGGTGATGTTGATCCGCTCCTGTAGGAAAGAGAGCACTGGGCTGCAGCAGGGACAGGCCCTGGTGGAGGATGGGGCTCTATCACGCCCAGTGTGGGGAGCCTGCCTTCCTACTTCTGCCCCTTCCTCCCCCCAACACCCGCTGTGCCCTGGCACACCAGAATAGCTCGGAGCCCTGCGATCTACTGGTCCAGTGGCTCTACTCACAGAGAACCAGGGACTTTCAGAATTAGAAGGCATCTAAGGCAACAGCTGGTTCAAGAATAACAATCATGACAACAACAAATGTTTTTCACTTTACTGTCAATCACTGATCTAAATACTACATAAGCATTAATTCATTCAATCCACACAACATCCTTTTTTTCTTTAATCTTCAAAAATTTTTTAAAAATGTTTTTATTTATTTTTGAGACAGAGAGAGACAGAGCATGAGCAGGGGAGGGGCAGAGAGAGAGGGAGACACAGAATCCAAAGCAGGCTCCAGGCTCTGAGCTGTTAGCACAGAGTCCGACATGGGGCTCGAACTCACGGACTGTGAGATCATGACCTGAGCCGCAGTCGGACGCTTAACCGACTGAGCCAACCAGGCGCCCCAATCCAAACAACATCCTTATGGGAAAGTCCCACCATCACCACATTTTACAAATTTAAAAAACAGGGCACAGAGAGGTTGGATAACTTGCCTAAAGTCACACAGCTAATAATTGGTTAAGCTGGCATTTGAACCCCAGGAGCCCGGCCCTGAGGTCCCTGTTCACTGCACAGGGCTGCCTCTTCAAGATCCAGCTGTGTCTCATGGAGCCCTAGGCCAGGCCAACAAAGGCAAGTGGCATGCTAGGCTCAGCCCTCATCCCATAGAGAGGGAAGGGGACTCCCACAGAGTCCACTTTTATGATTTGGACCCTGGGCTTCTGCAAATGATGTCACCCGAGGCAAAGGGGAAGGAGGAGGAAAGACTGAGTTAAAAAGATCAAGTTCATGTTTCTACCGCACAAGTCCAGCTGTTTCATTTCATTAGTTCATGGATAATAAAAACTGAGGCCGAGAGAGGGGAAGTGACTTACCCTAGGTCGCACAGCACCACATGGATGGAGGTTATGGGGACAAGCGGGGAAGAATCCAGGAATCCTGACCCCCTCCACCCAAGGACTCTCTGAGTTTCCTGCCTGCCCGGAGGACACTGGCTAGTTTGGGGTGACACTGGTCCAGACCTGCCACCTTCAGTCCCTTCGACGACTCCTGCCTCCCTTAAGGCAGGCTTGGAGGTCATGGCACAGGTCCGGCCAAGACCTCTTCAGCCCCCAGAAACCTGCCCCCCCCCCAGGCAGGGTGGGGCAGGGGCAGTTCAGCCTGTCAGTTCCTTTCAGTACCATCACCCCCAAAAAGGAGGCTATGAACTCCTGTCTGGCTGACTTGAGTGTCCGTGAGGGTGAAGGCCCCCACTGTCTTCTTCGCAGCCGCATTCCTGCCCTGCACCTGACAGCGTCTCACATACAACAGGCGCTCAATAAATAGCCGCTGAACACCTGAGTGAATCTGCGAATGACTAAGTGGGGGCCCAACCCACGGAGTCAGGGGGCACTGCTCCCACTATAGCATCAAGATCCAGCGTCAAGATCCCCCCCGCCCTGCCCCGTTCCTCAGCCCCACCCGCCGCCCCTTACCCTCTTCTCTGGGTCCAAGAAGATCTTGGTGTAAAAGAGCTGGTCACTGTCACCGTCCTGGCCATCCCACTCGGCCACCAGTTTGCTGAGGCTGGGGGCATAACCGATGAAGCCTGCGGTTGGTGGGGGACACACAGAGACAGACACTTAGCTTCCGGCCTCTAAACCAGAAGCCTCTTCCCAGACTCTGCTTTCATTCATCTCTCACTCCTTTACCTCCTCTTAGAGGTCCTCCTGGATTGAAGGGAGGTAATGTCTGTAGGCTGAAAGCAACCTGCTAGTTCATGCCACTTGGTGACAAGTTCCCCCTGAGCTCACAGAGAAAGATCAATGGTATCCACTAACCTGAACCAAATCAGGTGCCGGGCACCACGTAGGTGGTGAATAAATGCATCAGAACAGGAGTCCCTGGAGAGCAGAGCTGGTAGGACATAGGCTTGGAGCCCCTTTTCTACAGTTATCTGGGAAACTTGGCCCAGAGAAGGGCAGAGGCTGGGCCAAGGTCACACAGTGCATGGGGGCTTAGAGGGAAAAACCCACACAGCTCCTTGGCCACAGTGCAGACTGGAATGGAGAGAAAAGGGAGAAGGGGCCAGCCAGGGAGGGCTCCACCCCAGGGAACACCCCCAGCCTTGGGCCAGGACCAGGCCATCTAGACTGTGCTAACTCTCTCAGCCAATGGGGAGAAGTGGCTGCCGGAGACGAACCCCCTTCCGTGGCTGGACAGAAGAATCCAGAATAAAATATGGATTTTACTCTCCATGCAATAAGAAGGCATTGAGTGATGCGTGTGGCTTTGCGCCTGGCTACTGGGTGGAGAGCGGACTGGAAGGGGTGAGGGCTGAGGCCGGCAGAGCAGGCAGGAGGCTACTGCAAATGGCCGGGAGCCAAGTGAGGCGGCAGCAGTGGGGGGTGGACACGAGGGCAGAGTCGAGATCTTTCAAAGTGGGAGTGGCGTCACCAGCCCGCTGACTGAGAGGCGGTGGGGGGGGGGGGGGGCGGCGGGACTAAGGGAGGATATTTGGGGGTGGCTCTGGTTTTGATCTGTGCAGATGGGTGGCTGTTTACAAGATGACGAGGACTGCAGGGGGCAATATGTCCCGACAGCAGCGGATGGACCCCTCTGGAACCCGCCCAGCCCCACCGCGGCCTCCGCGCCCAGACTCCTCACCTCCAGAGCCCAGGAACCTCTTGCCATCGGACACTGCCGGGTACTTGGCCTCCAGCCTGCGGTCAGGGTAGATAAGCTCCTCGGCCGAGAAGACCACCTGGCTCCTGGCCTGCCGGAACTTCTTCAGGAGCTCTCGAGGCCCCGACGCAAACACCACGTCATAGCTATGGCCAGAGCCGAGGAAAGTGGGGGCGAGGCAGAGGTGAGCAGGGGCTCATGAGGCCACCTTCTCCCACGCCACCCCTGGGCCACGCCAGGGGAAACGGCTCTGCCCTGCTGTCTCTGGCCCAGCCCGTGGCATTGCCACCCCACCCTGGGCAGAGATGGTCCCCACCTCACACTCAAAGCATGGCTCACCCCACCTGGGCAGGGCCCCCTGCCCATCTCACCACCCCTGGGAATGGTCTTTTCTGGGCTCACAGGCCCCCTCAAACAGTAGGCAACCTTAGCTAGAGAGAGTCCCCCCTCACCCCCGATATCCCGCAAGGGCTAGAATATTCTAGAATATTCTCTCTGGGCCCCACCCAGGAAGCCCCCAGCCACCTACCTGTCTGTGAAGAGAATGACCAGGTTCTCCTTGTCTGCGTGCTTCTCCAGAGCTTTCTTCAGCAGCCGAACCTTCAGCCCTCCACCTGATGACGCCCCCTTCTCCCCATTCCAGTCTTCCCCCAGGCCCAGTGCCTGAAGAGAAAGGCCTCTTAATGTGGGCTTTTGGTACAGAACTATCTTGCCAGCCAAAATTCTACCCCTGCCTGAACAGTGAACATCTTTGCCTGTCTGTCCAGCACCTCCTCCCTCACCTGTGGGGAAACCATTCTACACCGTGTGTGAGGCTGACAGAGCTCTGGGGGTGGAGGTGGGGGTGATGTGACCACACCTGGCCAATCAGTGTCCCATCCTTCCCCCAGCCATGGGTTTGGTCATGTGACCTAAGCATGGCCTGTCAGACTCTTCCCCACGACTGTTCTGTCCCAACTACGGAAAGGCTATCTAGTTCTGTCGAGGTTGAGAAGCTGAGGCATGTGGGTCTGTGACTGGTGGTCATCCTGCCACCATGTAGAGAGAGCATGCCTGCAAATGAAGGCCAAGAGAACCTAGAGATAGAAAGACAAAGCCCTAACCATGCAGCTCGAATCCCTAGATCCAGCTATGCCTGAAGCAACCCTCTGCTTCAACCTGCATTCATGTGAGCTAATCCATTTTCTTTCTGGTTTAATGCCACTGGATTGCAAGCCGTGTAGGCAATGCCCTGGTCTGCCTTGTCATCATTCCAGCCCCAGTGCCTACCACTGTGCCTGACAGAAGGAGGCACTCAGCACACTCAGCTAAATACTGGAATGTCTCCCTGCAGGGCTTAGCCCCCATCCTGCACACAGAGGACACCAGAGGACAGCTCGGCCTCTGTTTCTTTAGAGCAGAGTTTATACAGGTAAGATCTCCAGACTACAGCCGTCTCAAAATCCCTTGGCGGGGGAGGGGGGAGGAGAGAATTGGTAAAATGCTGGTTCCCAGGCCCTGCCTTCTAAACCAGCCCTACTCCCCTAGCATTAGCATTGCCCCATAGCCCTCCTGTCTCACTTTCCCCACATTCCCAACTCTGGCACCTCCCAGACTTTGCTTACATTCTCCCCTTCTTGCTTTTCCTAAGTCATTCTCCTCTTTTGGGCTTCCAGAAGCTTTCCCTGTGGCCCCAATCAGTTTGGGAAGGGCAAAAACCCAGCTCCTGGACTCACCCGCTACCCCGCGGTTGTCCTGGCCCCTTCCCCCCACCGGGAGCCTCTTACCTGGATCTTGTAGTTGAAGAACTGTCCTGAACGCTTGAAGCGTCGGAACCCCTCAGTCTCCTTCGTGGCCACCGTGAGGACTAAGAGGTTGTCTATGGACAGAGGACGGCGTGGTGAGTGGGAGTGGAGGGTGAGGAGAGGTGACAGGCAGGAGCAGGTCATTGTTCCTACATGTGTCAAATCCCCGCAGGATGTGCCCTCACGCCCACCCATTACAGACAAGGGCACAGGGCCCGGGTAGGAAAGATGTACGGAAGGTCACTCAGCTGGTTAATGATAGAGCGGGGACAGAACCTGGGTCTCCTGGAATCTCCTCCAGGGTTCTGTCCCCCTGGGAACTGAATGACACGACAGGAGGCGTCCAGAACAGAAGCGTCCGCACCTTGCATGGTGGGGCTGGGTTTCTCTGGATTTAGGGTGCCGTGGCCCCAACACGGAAGCGGAGGGAAGGGTTCGTCCTGAATGCCAAGCACCAGGGGGACCTCTCTAGCCGATGCTGGACATGAGCCCAGGGATGGCCACCTGCCTGCACCCAGGGCGCACACTGCTAATCCAACCCAACAGCCTTTCCTGCTGAGCCTCTCTGCCAACACGTGAGAACCTCTGAGTTGACCCTGAGTGGAAACGGACTTGAAATCCTCAGCTTTGGCCAGAATAGCTGTACTACCTTAATAAGAGACTTCTCTCAGGCTCTGTCGTGTGGCTTCACCTCTGCAATAGAACCTGCTGAGGGGCGCCTGGGTGGCTCCGTCGGATAAGCATCTGACTTAGGCTCAGGTCACCATCTCGCGGTCCACGAGTTCCAGCCCCGCGTCGGAATGCGTGCTGACGGCTCGGAGCCTGGAGCCTGCTTTGGATTCTGTGTCTCCCTCTCTCTCTCTGCCCCTCCCCAGCTTCTGCTCTCTCTCTCTCAAAAATAAATAAACATTAGGGGCGCCTGGGTGGCGCGGTCGATTAAGCGTCCGACTTCAGCCAGGTCACGATCTCGCGGTCCATGAGTTCGAGCCCCGCATCAGGCTCTGGGCTGATGGCTCAGAGCCTGGAGCCTGTTTCCGATTCTGTGTCTCCCTCTCTCTCTGCCCCTCCCCCGTTCATGCTCTGTCTCTCTCTGTCCCAAAAATAAATAAAAAACGTTGAAAAAAAAATTTAAAAATAAATAAACATTAAAAAAAAAAGGCTACCCAATTGATTCTGATTGCAATCAGAGTTAATCACCAACTTAAGGAAATCATGATTCATTAAAAAAACAAAAACAAAAACAAAAAAAACCCTGCTGAAAACAGCTCCCCAGGGGGCATCTCTGGGAGCCCTGGGGAAGCCCCTTCCAGATCACAGTACGAAGGGGCACCTGGCTGGCTCAGTCAGTAGAGCATGCAACGCTTGATCTTGAAGGTATGAGTTTGAGCCCCACGCAGGGCAGAGAGATGACTTAAAAAAACAAAACAACACAAAAAACAAACGACAAACAGTACAGTGGTCAACCCTTTATCCACAGGAAATGCATTCCAAGACTCCCAGTGGATAGGACCGCTCCACAGACAGTACCAGACCCTATATACGCAATGTTTTTTCCTATGTGTATGTATCTACGATAAAATGTGATTATAAATGAGGTACAGTAAGGAATGAACAATCGTGAATAAAATGGAACAATTATAACAACATACTGTAATAAGCATCATGTGGATGTGGCCTCTCTCTCAACATATCTTACTGCACTGTGCTCACCCTCCTTGCGATGATGTGACATCTAAATGCCTACCCGACGAAACAGAGTGAGCTGAATGACACAGCACTGTGACATAGTTAGGCTGGAGGATCATCTGCTTCCGGACCCTGGTTGACCGTGAGTAACCGAGGCCGCAGGTAAGGGGAGGGTACTGTTACCCACTTCAGGGAATGCCAGACTAATTCAGTGAGATCAGGCCTGTAAAACCCTTGTTGGGTTTTACTAAGAGCTATGACTGTTGCTGATCAGTGAGAGGCAAACACCCTGCTTTGGCATTCAAGGCCCTCCCTGATCGGCCCAGTGATGTACTCCTTCCCTCCATTGAGTGGACGAGATCTCCCCCAGCCAGGGGTCTCACCTTGCTGAGCTCCTCCCCTCCTACCCCAGCTCCCTCTCTCTGTCCCCTTTCGCTAATCTTCCTCCAGGTCCCAGAGCCAGTGACAGTGACACCCCTTCCCTGCCACCACCTCTATGAAGCCTTCTGAGATTTGTCCTGACCTCTCTCCTGCCTTTAGAGGTAGGACACCCCCCCGCCCACCACCACCACCTTTGTAGCACTTATTACCATTTCGTGGGGTCCAGGACATAATGCTTTCCTGGGTGAACTGACCCACCAAGTGGCCAGGCCAACACAGGCAAGTAAGGCCTTCCCATACACCCCCACCCCCTAAAAACAAGAGAAGCCTGGGCTGAAAGAACAGAAGCATCCCGCTTGGCAGAGCTGGCGGAGCTGGGCAGACTGCTGGCCCCAGAGCAGGGGGCAGCTCAGAAGATTTTGGCAGGAATCCACTGGAAGTGGGCCCAGGGCCCTGGGGAGGAAGGGGTAGATCCACTAGGTAGGTATGGAAAGGGGAGGCCTCACCACCTGACCTTGGGGGCCAGGAAAGAGGGGTGCTGCTCACACTTGAGGAGAGGCTCCCCCAGTTCTTGCCAGGATGGTTAAGTGTCCCTGCACCTCCCCCACCCCCCCACCCTCGCCGAGCGAGGAGAAGAGAGTGGCTGGCTCTGAGGCCCTCCTGTCCTTGGCAGGGAACACTGGGACAGGGAGTGTCACATTTCATAGATGGACAAAGCCAGCATGTGTGTGTGTGTGTGTGTCTGTGTAAGTTGGTGGATCAGGGCTCCTGAAGACAGGCTGTGGTGGGAGGGGCTTTGGGGGGTAGGCATCTCGAGGTTCCTTTCCTGAGTTCCTCCTAGCAAAAGAACGGGTACCCGATGGCTAGCCTTTACCAAATACCTTTGGTACGCAGGACTCGGTTCTAAGCACTTTACTCTCCTAACTACCCACTCTACAGTTAGAAACCTACGGCTCAGAGATGGTGAGTAACTTGCCCAAGGGAGCCAGGAAGTGGTAGCACCAGAATGTGGTCACAGACGTCTGGACCCAGAGTCCCCTCTCTTAACTTCTGCACGCACTGCCCTGGCTTGGGGCAGTGACCAGCTGTCTGTCTCTCCATCTGTCTGAAAAAAACCCTAGCTGAGGTTGAGGAGAAGGTCCCAGGCTATGCTGGACCCTCCCCACCCACCCAGCCTGTCTCTTCTCTGATTTCCAGGATGATCCCAGGAGGTGATGCACCAGTACAAACATGTTCCTTGTCCCTTTGCCAGGCCAGGCTCCTGTCTTTATTTCCTTGGCCTCCCTCCCCCTCCCTGGGGCTGGGACTGAGCGTGACTCAGGACGTCTGGTGTATACCGTCTGGCCTTAGGGAGCACGGTGGGTAGGTGACTCTAGTAAGCACTACCACCGGTTGAGCCCTTGCTAGAAGCCACATGCCACACAAAGTGTGTTACAGTCATCACATTTAACTATCGACATCCCATGTGGCAGGTGATAGTTCTACCCCTCCCTTCTATAGGCAGGAAACTGAGGCACAGAGAGTCCAAATGACCTGCCGCAGGTCACGGAATCTTGCTGGGAGAAGGGAATGAGCTGGAATTCCAAATTCCTTGTGTTCTTAACCTCCCCATTTCTCTGTCCAACATCCTGGAAGGCTGCAGACCAAATCCAGCATTTCCAGCCGCCCTCTCTCAGGCATCCCCAACGTGGACATTCGGCTCCAGTCACCCGGCAGGCAGCCAGAGCGCAGGGCATGCCACAGGGTGTCAACGTGGAGGATTCGGTATGGAGCACCAGGGCCCTGCCCCCCCTGCTTTCTGGCCGGTCCGGCCGGCCCACCGGGGACCAAAGCCAGGGTCCGCACGAGGCCTGCCACCCAGGGCTCTTGGCCCTCCAGACCTGCTGCCCAAAGTGCAGCACTGGTTTTCCCCGACAGACAGGCTGTGATCCAGGATCAGAGGTGAGCAAAAGGCAGCAGAGCAGAGCGGCAGACAGACTGCTGGTGAGTAACTTAGCTTCTCTGTGCCTTTTATCTGTAAAATGGGGTCATAACAACAATAGTAGTACTTTCCTCCAGAGACTTTCGTGAGCACTGAATGAGCTAATGTCCGTGAAGTACTTAGCATAGTACCTGGCTGCGGGTGCCACATGTCATAGGGAACGTCCCGAGAGAAGGGCATGTGTGTGGCCAGGTGCTGCCCCGGAGGTCAGGGATGCAGAAAAGCCACCTTGCTGAGAGCAAGAATGATGGGGACAGGCTGAGCCCAGTGGCCTCGGGGAATACAGATCCCTCTTTGGGGTCCAAAGAGAAGGCTGGGGACGCAAGATGGCTCTCCAGGCACGGTCATGACGCACCCAGTCTGCTCTCTGGGGAGGTGGGAATGAAGCTCCTCCCCATCCTCCGTGCTCCCCCCAGGCTTGAACAGAAGCCATAAACGGGGCTGCAGAATGGCAGGAGATGTACATTCCCAGTGCCCAGGAGCCCGGCGTGCCTCTCCTGGGTCTGAAGCCCTACTCCTTTCTGCCCCTTCAGTCCTCCTCGGACACTCCCTCCCCCCACACACATCCAGCTGGGCCCGCCTGACTCCTGGGACCTTTCCACTCCCTGCCTGGAACAGCATGACCCGGGACCCCCGCCCACGCCCTGTTGACTTCCCAGAGCCTTGGAACTTGGCAGCTGTCAGGCTCCAGGTGGGCCTTCCCTCTCCATGGCCAAACCGAGGCCTGCAGGGACAGGCGGGAGCCCAGGGAGAGAGCAGTGATCAGCTAGAAGTCTCTACAAAAGGGAGAAAGGACCAGGTCTATGGGAATTTGTTCATTTGAATGTCGCTTTGTTGACCGTCTCTTTCTGTCTCCCACATTGGTCTGGGGGCTCCCCCAGCATAGGGCAATGTCTCCCTTCTCAAGCATAGGGCATTCTGGGAGCAGAGGGCTGTATCCCCACCCCCCCCCCCATAACATTGGGTACCTACTGAGGTGAGCAGTTCTGGGCCCACCCACCGCTAAAACTGGGAACTCCCTGAAGTGAAAACCCCATCTTTCTCTCCATGTGCCAAATCCACGTGCGTGTGGGTACAAGCTGCAAAGAGCGCCATTCCTGAACCTACCCACTGGAACATTCCTCAGCAGCTGCCCCATCCCAGCCACCTGGCACCGACCGGGCACCCCAGCCCAACCAGGGAAAGGGAGGAGCTGGCCTCTCTGGGGGGTGCTGGAGCGTCCCCCACTCCTGACACCAATCAGTGGGCCTGCAGGACCAACTACCCTCCCACTCTGTCCTAGCCAGCAGGCTGAGGGTCCCACCTCAGCTGGGCCTGGGAGAGTTGAGCAGGCTCCTCCAGACAGCATCTCTGACCAACAGCACCCCACCCCCACCCTGTCCAGACAGGGGTCGGCGGAGATGAGCAGCGGGTCTGAGTCCCAGTCAATGACCCCACCTCCAAGCACCTACCACGACCCGAGACCAGGTGTTTAACCTTTTGGGCCCTCAGTCTTCCTATCTGCAAAACGGGCTAATGATTCCTTACTTATTAAAAGGATCTGGATAGAGTAAGGGAAGAAAAGGGCCTCAACCTGAGAGGGGCTTGACGTTAGCTCCATGTCTGGCAAACTGTTACCTCTTGTCCATCAATCTACTATCTACTTACGATCTACAAGGTGCTCTGCCTGGATCATCTCAGTCACACACTCAATCCTGCACCTTTAATGGGACTCCCTTCTGTCTCCTCTGTCCCCTCCGGTCACCTGCCGGGGCCAGCACGCCTGAAGCCTTGTCATCGATTTGGTCCCTGACTCACTTCTGTGGGCTTCATTGCGGGAGCAGGAGGTTTTTCTCCTTCAGTGGTCTGAGGCGGAGGGAGCCCACATCAGCAGAAGCAGGGGAAAGAGAGGCCCAGGAAACAAAGGCTATTATAGGGCGCCTAGCTCCTGGCCAGCGAGTGGACCCAGGCCACAGGCCTTTGGCACACACTGTCAGCCTAGCCCTGTGCTCAGCACCTGCATCACTGGATTTTTTTGACCTGTTTTACTACCCTGCTGGGATACTCCAGGAAAGCAGGCGGTGCTGGGTCCAAGAAATAAAATGCCAGTATAGGCCAGGTGTTGAGCTGAACCCTCACCAGGAGGCCTCATCTCCTGGAATCCTGGTCAGAGCACTAGGACTCAGGTACCACTGCCCCCACTTTGCAGGCTAGAACACCAAGCTTCATGGAGATTAGTCACCACGGGCTTTACCGCTAGGAGATGTGTGGCCTTGGGCACAACCTGGCACAAAGGAGGTACTAAGAAACGGTGGTTCCCATCCCCTCCCCTGGTGAGGGTGTTCTATACCACCATCCTGCCTCCTCTGGCTCCCGGGTTCTCAGGAAGGAGGGCAGACAAAACAGGGTACCATGGTCGGATGGCCAGTTCAGCTCTGCTTTGCTGGGATTGCCCACAGGCTATGCTCTCCTCCGGGCTCGCAGATGTTCAGCAGGCAGCCCTGGAGGTGACCCAAGGAGCGGTGGGGAAGACACTAGCACCTACTCAGAACGATGGGGCACACTCTGAAACCTGCCCTGGGGATGTAGAGGGAACCCTAGACACGGAGTCCAGTGGGTCTAGAACCAACCACTCCAAGACTGGACAATCCTGGGTAGTCACTGCACCTGTCTGAGCCTCAGTTTCCCCAGGCGCAACCTGGAGAGAGTTAAGACCCACCCAGCAGGTGCCCCACAGACAACAGAGGACTGATATGACAGTGTAAACGGCTCTGCCATGTGAGCCACCCCCTCCTCTCCCCACCCCAGTGGCTGTGATGCCTACTGTCTCTGAGCCCCGCTCGGAAACCAGGCACCCGTGGGTGTCAATCCTGGTTCCAAGGCCCCCAAGCTGTGTGATCTTGGGCAAGTGAGCCGACTCCAGAACCTTACATAGTGTGCCCCGCTGGAAAAGGGGGTAATAGAAGAGCTCGCTTCCGCGGGTCGAGATCACGCTTAACCGATAGCTGGCCCATAATAAGTGCTCCCTAAACAGTAGCCATTGGTATTACTGTTATGAGAGCTATTATGATTTGGATGGACCTCGGCTGTCCCTCCCCTCCCGGCTGCACGGACGTGGGAACCGCAGCGCCAACAGAGGAAGTGATTTGTCCGAGTCACCAGCGAGTCAGTGGCCAAACGGCCGGAACCCGGATCCCCTCGGAAGCCCAGGCCTCCCGTGCAGCCCAGACCAGCCTCTCGGCCCCAGGCCGGCCCGCGCGCTCACCCTCCGGCTTGGCGTCGCCCTTCGCTTCGGCCAGGAGCAGCCAGCCCAGCGGGGCCAGGAGCAGCAGCGGCCGCATGGCCAGGGTCTGGGGACGTCCGGACGTTCCCGCCGCGCTCGCAGGCTGGAAACTTCGCGACGGGGCCCGCGGTCCGGCTGCCACGCACGGGGCCCGCCCCGGGGGCGGTGTCGTGCCGCCCTCTCCTCTCTCCCCGCCGCCCGCCCGGGGGAAGGCTTTTCCCGAAGACTCGCCCGAACTGGGGCCTCGCGGAGCTGGGGCGGCTCCCGGGTCCTTCCGCCCGCTCGCCCGCCTACCGTTCTTCTCTGGGGCTTCTATACCGCAGGGAGCGGGGGATACGGGGGTGTTCGGGGCGGTCAGGGCCCTCCGCACCCCTGGAGAGACCCCACCCCCGGCTGCTGGAAATGCAGAAAGTGCATCACCATTCACCAAAAAAGGAAATCACTTAATCCGCCTTTAAGTCCCTGGGCGGCAAACAGAACCTCTAAACCAAGAAAGGTCTTGCTCTGAAGTCGCCGTGTTAAGTGAGTGAATGAAAGAAAAGGAAGCAAGGAAGCAAGGAAGGAAGGAAGGAAGGAAGGAAGGAAGAGAGTTAGTTTAGTTAGTTTAATGGGAGTTAGTTTAGGACCTCCAAGGGCTCCTGGCACAGATGTCAGCCAGGGGCATCCAAGTCTGGGGAAAGAAAGGCATCCTCCCTTCCTAGGAAGAAGCCCTCAGATCGGGAGCCTCTTTCCGGCAGAGTAAGCTCCAGAGGCGTGGGTGGTTGGGTGCAGCTCTGGGTGCGGCAGGCCCCCCTCCAAACCCTGGAGGGGCAAAGGGTGGCTGGAAGAGGCATGTCTTGGATGTTAATGAACAGAGTAGGCCGTGCATAGGTCCTGGGGAAAAGAGAGATCAATACCCTAAGACTGCTTCAGCAAGGGAAATACTCTATCAATGTCAGCGGGCATACAATATGACCCCACTCAGTAAAAATACACTCTCGTGAATACAATAGAGACAATGCCAGAAGTAAATGACAGGCAAATGTTTGCAGTGATTATATCCAGGTGTGGGATTGTATATATGTATAGTTATATATTATATATTACATATATTATTTCCTGGTAGTTTTATTTATTTATTTATTTATTTATTTATTTATTTATTTATTTATTTATAAGCAGGTTCCACGCCCAGCACGGAGCCCAACACAGGGCTTGAACTCACAACCCTGAGATCAAGACCTAAGCTGAGATCACAAGTCGGACGCGGATGCTTAACCAACTGAGCCACCCAGGCATCCCTACTTTTATTTTCTTATTTATATTTTTCATTGCTTTTATAATTTTTTTTAACGTTTATTTATTTTTGAGACAGAGAGAGACAGAGCATGAACGGGGGAGGGTCACAGAGAGAGGGAGACACAGAATCCGAAACAGGCTCCAGGCTCTGAGCTGTCAGCACAGAGCCCGACGCGGGGCTCGAACCCACGGACCGTGAGATCATGACCTGAGCCGAATTCGGACGCTTAACCGACCGAGCCACCCAGGCGCCCCTTATAATTTTTCATGCAATTAATATATCCTATTTGTACAATCCAAACAAAACCAACACATGTTATTGTTAGAAAATGGGTACAATCCCTGGGCACCTTGGAGCTCATCTCATCGTACAGAGATTTACTCACTGTACAGATGGTAGGAGGGAGCACAGAGGGACCCAGTAGCCAGCTCAAGGTCACAAGGCAAGTAAAGGGAAGAGGTGTGGGTGCGATCCAGGTTTTCTATCTCCCAGCTGGGACCCCTGGCAGGCGGGGAGTTTCTGCAGCTGGAGACAGGATTTGGTGCCAGAATCCACCGGATGTTTTTGAATTCAGGAGAATACAGACTGAAATTCCAGATCTTTCAAGAAGGAAATGGAGGGATGGGCAGAGGGATGGAGAATGAATGTATGTTGCCTGGTTCAATTTTCAAAGTTCTTTCTCATTCTGTGTTCACAACAGCCTTGTGAGTTAGGCAGTATCCTATTTGTGAAATAAGGAAACTGAGGCCCAGAGAAGTGAAGGGACCCTGCTTGACATCACCCAGCTGGTGTGGGACCACAGTAAGGGAGGTGGCTTTAGAACCTAGTTCTAACTCTCCATTTGCCGGGACCCAAGGGGAACCTCAATGGTCACAACGGTCGTACTTTGGATAGAAAAAAATCCTTGGGCAGCGGGGTTCCCCTGGTCCACGGGCCCAGAGTCATTGTAAATCAGGAGAGGGAATCAATCTGGGAGGCTGCTGTCCTCCTCTGGAGAAAGGATTCACCCGGGTGCAGCCTGCCCTCCATTCCTTCCGTATCTATTTCCTGCTCCCTTTGCCAAATTGCTAGAACTTGAACCTGGTCCAAACTTCATCCAAAAGTAGAGCCTGTCTCCTTAACCAGTGGTGGCTGCTGCCCAGATGTTACTGCTGGTACGTGCTGCACGTGTTGTGCACATTTAAAGGCACAGGATTCGGCTTTCCTGGGAAGGTGCAGAAAGGACACCTGGCCTGGAGGGCGGTTCTCTGGTGCCAAGGGGTAGGGGCTGCTCTTCTCATCTCCATTGTCATCGTCTTCTTCTTCTTCTTCTTTTAAGTTTATTTTCTTATTTTGAGAGAGAGAACGCGCACGCGTGAGCAGGGGAGGGGCTGGGGGGGGGGAGGGGCAGACAGAGAATCCCAAGCAGGTTCCACGCTGTCAAGCGCCAAGCCTGATGTGGGGCTTGAACTCACAAACGGTGAGATCATGACCTGAGCTGAAGTTGGATGGCTGCCAGCCGGCCCTCAGCCCCCCTCTGCCTTTATACTCATCAGTTAGTCCCACTGGCATTCAGCCCCCTTAATAATAATAATGACGGTGGGGTACCTGGGTGCCTCAGTCGGCTAAGCATCTGACTCTTGATCTCAGCTCAGGTCTTATCTTAGGGTTGTGAGTTCAAGCCCCGAGGTAGGCTCTGTGCTGAGTGTAAAGCCTACTTAAACAATAATAATAATTATTATTATAATTATTAACAGGATTTCCAAGCTGTTCCCTTAAGTGAAAATAGAGAGATACAAGTGTATATTACATGCTCCAATTTCTGTGAGTGGAAAACAGCAGTAGTTGAGTCTAGGGAGAGGAACGGATGAATTGGGGCCCCGAGAGAGGAAGACTTCACCCATCACCTTATAGCACATTTAGAATTTTGGATCATGTATGTGTGTTTCTTGTTTCCTGGCAAAAATAAATACTGAATGGTTATTTTAAGCCAGGCAGTATGTGAAATGTTTCACATGCTTGTGTCTCTTAAGTCTCAGAGCAGCCCTACTGTGTTTTAATTTTTTTTTTAATGTTTATTTCTTTATTTTGAAAGAGAGACAACAGGAGGGAGACGGGCAGAGAGAGGGAGAGAATCCCAAGCAGGCTCTGTGCTGTCAGTATAGAGCCCGATGCAGGGCTCAATCTCAGGAACTTTGAGATCATGACCTGAGCCAAAATCAAGAGTCGAATGCTTTATCGACCGAGCCACCCAGGACCCCCAGTCCTACTCTATTTTATAATCCCCATTTTATGGAGGGAGAAGCCCAGGGAAGTTAGGTGACTTGCTAGCAAGGGGTAAGGCCAAGAGATTTGAAGCCCAGAGAGCCTGATGTCAGGGTCCTCTCTTGACTCCTGGCTTTGTTGTAGCTCTGTTGCTTACCCAGGGCTGTGATTCCCCTGTAGGGGTGGGAAGTGGGGAGGGTGGGTGATTGGGGGTGGGAGGAGTGTTGAGAGTGGCAAGGGAGTTACGAGCACAAATAATGAGGCTCCCCTTTGACCCAGGAATCTGCTTCCAGGAGTCGCTCCCCCTGAAACATTCATGTAAGTAAGCCAAGATGGATGTCTATTACATAGTTGTTTGTAATAGCCAAAATAATTATGTGGCTTTACATTTATTGAACACTCACGATGTGTCATGCGCCTTGCATACCTTGCCTGCATTGACTCAATTATGCCTCAAAAATGTAAGACACAGGGGTGCCTGGCTGTCTCAGTCGGTAAAGTGTGCCACTCTTGATCTATGGATTATGAGTTCGAGCTCCATGTTGGGTGTAGAGATTGCTTAAAAATAAAAACTCTTTAGGGAAAAAAACATATATGAGGCAGATTCTCTAGTCATCCCCATTTCACAGGTAGAATCAAGCCTGGTCCAGTCCTTTGTTCTCACCACACTGTGCCGCCCAGGTACTTCTGCCTTCTCGAGGGGGTTGAACGGATCCTGTCTTTCTAACTGTAGGTCATGGATTCCTGTACATTCGTGAACATATACTGTGGGGTTTGTGAACTCCAGGTGGGAATTAAGAATTGTGTTTATGGGGCTGCCTGTCTGGCTCAGTCAGAAGGACATGTGATTCTTGGAGTGCCTGGGTGGCTCAGTCAGTTGAGGACTTTGGCTCAGGTCCTGATCTCATGGTTTGTGAGTTAAAGCTCCATATGGGGCAGCACCCTCTGTCCACCTCTCTCTGCCCCTCCACCACTTGTGCTCTCCCCAACATAAATAAATAATAAATAAATAAATAAGTAAACTTAAAAAGAAAAAAAAGAGGAGGGGTGCCTGGGTGGCTCAGTCAGTTAAGCGTCTGACTTCGGCTCAGGTCATGATCTCACAGCTTGTGAGTGTGAGCCTTGCATCGGGCTCTGTGCTGACAGCTCAGAGCCTAGAGCCTGCTTTGGATTCTGTGTCTCCCTCTCTCTCTGCCCCTCCCCTGCTCACACTCTGTCTCTCTCTCAAACATAAATAAATAAACAAACAAACAAACAAACATTAAAAAGAAAAAAAGAGGAGCATGTGACTCTTGATCTTGGGGTCCTGAGTTCAAGTCCCATGTTGGGTGTAGAAATTCCTAAATAAATAAATAAATAAATAAATAAATAAATAAATAGGGGTGCCTGGGTGGCTCAGTTGGTTAAGCATCCAACTTTGATTCAGGTCATGATCTCATACTTCATGGGTTCGAGCCCAGCGTTGGGCTCTGTGCTGAGACTGTGATCTGTGCTGAGATTGGGCTCTGTGCTTTGGATTCTGTGTGTGTCTCTCTCTTTGCTCCTGCCCTGCTCATGCTCTGTCTCTGTCTCAAAAATAAATACACAATTGGGAATGCAAGCTGATGCAGCCACTCTGGAAAACAGTATGAAGGTTCTTCAAAAAACTAAAAAGAGAACTACCCTACGACCCAGCAATTGCACTACTAGGCATTTATCCACGGGATACAGGTGTGCTGTTTCGAAGGGACACATGCACCCCCCATGTTTATAGCAGCACTATCAACAATAGCCAAAGTATGGAAAGAGCCCAAATGTCCATCAATGGATGAATGGATAAAGAATGAAATCTTGCCATTTGCAACTACGTGGATGGAAATGGAGGCTATTATGCTAAGTGAAATTAGAGAAAGACAAAAATCCTATGACTTCACTCATATGAGGACTTTAAGAGACAAAACAGATGAACATAAGGGAAGGGAAACAAAAAGAATATAAAAACAGGGAGGGGGACAAAACAGAAGAGACCTCATAAATATGTAGAACAAACTGAGGGTTGCTGGAGGGGTTGTGGGAGGGGGGATGGGCTAAATGGGTAAGGGGTACTAGGGAATGTACTTCTGAAATCATTGTTGCACTATATGCTAATTTGGATGTAAATTTTTAAAATAAAAAATTAAATTAAAAAAAATACACATTATAAATAAACTATTAAAAAACAGTTGTGTTTATGCTTTGATAATAGCCTTGGAAAAAAAAAAAAAAAGGTAAGCATAGTTGCAGGATCACCTGGACAGGCACCTTCTCACGGGGTGCTGGCATTCCCAACTCTGCAAACATATGTCTGCTCACAGCCCACAAGAAGCCACCTCAAATGACCGTTTAAAAGTTTCAACAACTGAGTAGCACTGTCTGACTTTGGAATGTCCTGAAACCAAAGTGGAAACAATTGCTCCATTGTCCTCCCCTGTGCTCATATTGAATTTTTTCCCTTAGAAACAAAGCAAAATTTCTCTTCTGCATGGATGATTCACAATTTAAAGTCATTTTCAAATAATGAGACTTTAGTGTCTTATGTTATTTAATAAGTTAAAACTCAGGGTGACATCAAGAAGATGACGTGGTGTGGCAGAGAAATGAGAGTCCTGGGCGGGATTCGTGTCTCCATATGCTGATCTGGAAGAGTTGGCAACAAAATATTTTGTATAAAGTCTAGTTTACGTGGCTTCTTTCTTTCTTGTCTCTTTTCTTTCTTTCTTTCTTTCTTTCTTTCTTTCTTTCTTTCTTTCTTTCTTTCTTTCTTTCTTTCTTTCTTTCTTCTCTCTCTTTCTTCCCTGTACTAAGAGTTTTTTTGCAGGGAAAATCGTCATTTTTACACGAAAGTTAAATTTTTTTTTTTTTTTTTTTTTTAAATCGTAGGGCTGTTGAAACCATCAGTAGCAAATGGGGCCCAACACGTGTTCAGTATGGCTGGCTCAGTGTTTTTTTTACAAGTAAGTTGGACGCTCTCACGCCTCCGCACCCCACCCCCCCCCCCCCCCCAAACCCCAGCCGTCTCTGACTTCGCTCTATCAGCGGGGGAACGGGTGGTCCAGCCCCTGCGGCTCCGGTCAGTTCCTCGCCGAAGCTCCGCCCCCTTCTCTCCGACCCGCCCCTGTCTCTTCCCTCCGCCCTTTCCTTCCGCTTGTGTCGCAAAAGACTCGGCGGCGCTTGACGGCCGGGGTTGTTTGACGGCCGGTGGCAACCGAGAGGGAGGAGGAAGCAGCGGTGGCTGCTGCTGCGGCGGCTGCGGCAGGGGCCGGGGTGGGCGCCGCGGTCTGGGCCGGGGAGTGAGGCGCGGGCGGCCGGGCCGGTGGGCTGGGCGGTGGGCCCGGCGGCCGCCCCCGCGCCGCGCCTGGCGGCCCGATGTGGCTGCAGCAGCGGCTTAAGGGGCTGCCGGGACTGCTGTCGAGCAGCTGGGCCCGCCGCCTACTCTGCCTGCTCGGCCTCCTGCTGCTGCTTCTGTGGTTCGCCGGCTCCGGGGCGCGGCGGGCCGCGGGCGGCCTGCACCTGCTGCCCTGGTCTCGCGGCGAACCGGGCGCCGCCGAGTCCTCCGCCTGCCTGGAGGCGGCCACCCGCGCCTGGCGCGGCCTGCGGGAGCGCGGCGAGGCTGTCCCACTGGGCCCTGGAGTGCCGGCCCTGGTGGCCAACGGCTTCCTGGCACTGGACGTGGCCGCCAACCGGCTGTGGGTGACTCCTGGAGAGCGAGAGCCCGCCGTGGCACCGGACTTCGTGCCCTTCGTGCAGCTGCGACCGCTGAGTGCGCTCTCCGAAGCCGGAGAGTCAGTACTGTTGCTGCGTGAAGGGCTGCTGCGCCGAGTGCGTTGCCTGCAGCTCGGGACCTCAGGCCCCGGCCCTGCGGCCGCCGCCCCCGGACCCGCTTCGGCCTCCGGCCTCGTCACCGGATCCGGCCGCGACTGCGTGCTGCTGCAAGAGGACTTTCTGGCGCACCGGGGCCGACCCCACGTCTATCTGCAGCGTATCCAGCTCAACAATCCCACGGAGAGGGTGGCCGCGCTGCAGACTGTGGGGCCCACTGCCGGCCCGGTCCCCAGAGCCTTCACCAGTACCCTGGAGAAGGTGGGAGATCATCAGTTCCTCCTCTACTCGGGCCGGTCCCCGCCTTTTCCCACGGGGCTGGTGCACCTGGTGGTGGTGGCGGCCAAGAAGCTAGTGAACCGGCTCCAGGTGGCTCCCAAGACACAACTGGACGAGACAGTGTTGTGGGTGGTGCATGTTTCAGGCCCTATTAACCCCCAGGTGCTCAAAAACAAAGCAGCCAAGGAGCTCAAGGTGGTCCAGGATTTGGCACGGAAGGAAATGCTGGAGCTCTTGGAGATGCCAGCGGCTGAGCTGCTTCAAGACCACCAGCGCCTCTGGGCTCAGCTCTTCAGCCCAGGTGAGGCCTGGCCAGTTCTTGGGCCACAGTGCACACCTTACACCAGGGCCTCCGCAGCCCACCCTGGAGATGCCCCACTAAAGTCTGCAGAGTTGACCCTGAAGGGGAGCAGTGGGGGTGGTTAAAGGGAGCTTGGCCATTGACCTGGGCTGACTCTGCTCCACCGCTTGGTATTTGTGCGAGCGACGTGGGACCAGTTTACTGATCTCCATGGGCTTGTGTTCAGTAATAACAGGAGCACCTCAGAGGTCTTCTGTGAGTCTGAGGAAGGAATGAGCGTAAAAGACAGGCCTTACTGTTATTTGTCCTCATAAATGAGGCCTGATTTGGAGAGTGGTTTTGGGGGTCAGCTTGTAAAGGATAAATCAGGCAGAAGGGCCTGGCGGGTCCCCAGATTCTTTCCTCAGTCCCTCACAGTCTGGCTGGTGACAGGCATGCACTTTTTTTTTTTTTTTTTTTACATGTTTGTTTATTTTTGAGAGAGGCAGAGAGAATGCAAGCGGGAGAGGGTCTGCAGAGGATCTCTGCACTGATAGCAGAGAGCCCAATGCAGGGCTCGAACTCACGGACTGTGAGATCACGACCTGATCCAAAGCCAGATGCTTAACCGACTCAACCACCCAGGCATCCCCCCCACCCCACCCTTTTAAAGTGTATTTTGAGAGAGAGATCGAGAGAGCATATGAGCAGGGGAGGGGCAGAGAGAGAATCCCAAGCAGGCTCTGCACAGTCAGCATGGAGTCCCACAGTGGCGCGCAAACTCATGAACCATGAGGTCATGATGAGCTGAAATCGAGTGGGATGTTTAACCAACTGAGCCACCCAGGCCCCCCCCCCCCCCGCCTTTTTTTTTAAAGTGACCTCTGCGGTTCGTGGGGCTTGAACTCAACAACTGAGATCAGGGGTCATGTGCTCCATTGACTGGAAGGGAATGGAACCTCTCCAGCAGGTGGAATGCACCCACCAAATAAAAACTTCCTTCCCCTAAAGACTGTTGAAGTAAAGGAAATCCTATTCTAGGTGAAAGAGAGATTTTGGTTTCCAGGGTGCTCGTTGTCTAAATCCTTGTATTTAGTTGCTCAAAGTCTGTTTCACTCGTTCAGCAAGTATTGATAGAATCCTGCCAGGGACTGTGCTCCATACGACGGATAGAGAAGTGACCAGAACAAAGCGCCTGTTTCATGGTGCTTGCTTAAATTCTGGATGGGAGGAAGACAATAGTAGAAAAGTGAAAGTCTGAATAAATAAGCCAGATTGCTCTTTAGAATACGAAGTTCCATAGAGCGGGGCGCCTGGGTGGCTCAGTCAGTTAAACCAGCCAGCCCTTGATTTCTTGTGTCAGGCTCTGTGCTGACAGTGAGGAGCCTCCTTGGGATTCTCTCTCTCTGTCTCTGTCTCCAATAGTGCTTGTGCAATCTCTCTCTCTCAAAATAAACTTAAAAAAAAAATTTAAAAGTTCCGTAGAGAAAAATTAAAAGTATGTGATTGAGGATGACTGGGTAGGGTTCAGAGTGGGGTGGGGGCCTCTGTTTAGCTCCAGTTGTTGGGGAGGCCTTTCCAAGGAGGAAGCACTTAAGCTAAGACCTGAATAGCAAGAAACTCATCATGTGATGATCTAGAGGGAGCTGGCAAGTCAGAGGCCCTAAGACAAGAGCAGGTTTGGTTGAGAGG
Source organism: Acinonyx jubatus (assembly GCF_027475565.1). Taxonomy (NCBI): domain Eukaryota; kingdom Metazoa; phylum Chordata; class Mammalia; order Carnivora; family Felidae; genus Acinonyx; species Acinonyx jubatus. Next base: position 8,640,904 of record NC_069381.1, on the reverse strand, counting down.
CCAGGGTGGCTGGTGGGTGGCAAGCCAGGGAGGGGTCGAGGTAGCCAGATCCCGAAGGGCCTTGTAGACTGTGGTGACGACTGAATTTGATTCTACGTGGGGTGGAAGGGAGAGCAGAGACAACTGTCGGATGTACATTTTTCAGGATCCCCTGGCTGTTCTATCCAGAATATAGACTATAAGGGACAAAAGTGGGACATGGAGACCAGATGAGAGGATTTTGCAGGAGCCGAGGTGAAAGAGGAGGGTGGCTGGCACCTGAGTTGTGGCCGTGGAGACAGAAGTGGATGGCTTCTGATACTTTCAGAAGTGGCGCCACCGGGACTTTGCACGGACTGGGCGTGGGCATGAGAACTGGAGGGTGACTCCTGAATTTGTGGGGGGCGCTCGAGCAAGTGTCTGGAGATAATTTGTGGAAAGATTGCTTTGGGGCTGGAAGAACTCAGAGCACGTCAGGTCCCAAATGCCTGTCAGGCGTCTGGGTGGAGACCCCAAATGGGCAGTTAGCTGTTCTGAGTCTAGAATTCATACAGATTTGGGAGATCCGGTGTTCAGATGATATTTAAAGCTCCAGGACTGGAGCACAGGATGATGGCAAGGAGCAACCCAGGATGGGCCAGAGCGCTGATGACGGTGTTCCGGAGGCAGAGGGCAGGGGGGTGGGGGGGCGTGCTGGACTCTTCAACCGGCACCATGTCCCGGCCACGTCTGTGTTCTTCTGGGCGCTGGCAGGATTTATGTTTATTATGTTATGTATGTTATTATGTATAGGATTTAATGTTTATTTATTTTTGAGAGAGAGTGCGAGTGGGGAGGGGTGGGAATGGGGGGTTGGGACTACGAATCCAAAGCAGGCTATGCACTGACAGTGGTGCCTGATGCGGGGCCTGAACTCACGAACCCTGAGATCAGGACCCGAGCCGAAGTTGGACGTCCAACTGACCGAGCCACCCAGGCGCCCCAGGAGGCCCCACCTTGAACAGGATTTTAGGCTTCAGGCCCACCGGGTCAAGTTGGTCATGTGAGGGAGCCAGAGCTCAGGGGAGGCTGGAGCTGCCATTTCTGTCGCTCCCGCTCTTCCCTTCAGAACCTCATCTTCCCGGCCGGGCCGTCCCCGCTTAACGTGCAACCTCTGTGGCCTTTCAGGTGTGGAGATGAAGAAGATCACGGACGCCCACACCCCGTCTGGCCTGACCGTGAACCTGACGCTGTACTACATGCTCTCCTGCTCACCAGCCCCGCTGCTCAACCCCAGCCTGAGCCACAGGGAGCGCGACCAGATGGAGTCGACGCTCAACTACGAAGATCACTGCTTCAGCGGCCACGCCACCATGCACGCCGAGAACCTGTGGCCTGGCCGGCTGTCGTCCGTCCAGCAGATCCTGCAGCTCTCTGACCTGTGGAAGCTGACCCTGCAGAAGCGCGGCTGCAAGGGGCTGGTGAAGGTGGGCGCCCCAGGCATCCTGCAGGGCATGGTGCTGAGCTTCGGGGGGCTGCAGTTCACCGAGAACCACCTCCAGTTCCAGGCCGACCCCGACGTGCTGCACAACAGCTATGCCCTGCACGGCATCCGCTACAAGAATGACCACATCGACCTAGCTGTGCTCGCGGACCCCGAGGGCAAGCCGTACCTGCACGTGTCCGTGGAGGCCCGCGGCCAGCCCGTCAGGATCTATGCCTGTGAGGCCGGCTGCCTGGAGGAGCCCGTGGAGCTGACCTCGGCGCCCCAGGGCCACACCTTCCCGGTCATGGTGACGCAGCCCATCACGCCGCTGCTCTATATCTCCACCGACCTCATGCACCTGCAGGACCTGCGCCACACGCTGCACCTCAAGGCCATCTTGGCCCACGACGAGCACATGGCCCAGCAGGACCCCGGGCTGCCCTTCCTCTTCTGGTTCAGCGTGGCCTCCCTCATCACCCTCTTCCACCTCTTCCTCTTCAAGCTCATCTACAACGAGTACTGTGGGCCTGGGGCCAAGCCCCTCTTCAGGAGTAAGGTATAAAGCCCCCCTGGGTCTTCAGAGCCTGAGGCCCCGGCCTCGTGTTCTAGCCTCAGACTAGGACAGGGGGAGGCAATGGGGTGTCCTCCTAAGCCAGTACCCTCAGCCCGCAACACAGACAGGAGTGAGCGTGTTTGCAGAGGCTATCAGAAAGCGACTTCTGAGAGGAGACCATAGGGAGGGACAGCGGTGGGGCACCCAGGTGGCTCAGTTAGTTAAGTGTCCGACTCTTGATTCTGGCTCTGGCCATGATCTCACGGTTCACGAGATCGAGCCCCGCGTCGGGCTCTGCAATGACAGTGTGGAGCCTGCTTGGGATTCTCTCTGTCTCCTTCTCTCTGCCCTTCCCCAGCTTGCATGCACCCCCCTCCCTCAAGATAAATAACTAAACTTAAAATAATAATTGCAACAAGCCCCTAGATAGACCGGAAACTGCTATCTAAGCCTCAGGTGAGCCCCCTGTGCTCCCTCCTGAGGGCCTGCTCGTGCCTCTCGCTGTGGGCCAGCTAAGGTGGCCATCTCGTCAGCACAAGGCGAGGTCATTCCTCTCATTTCCTCAAACACCTTGGCCCCCAGGAAGCCATGACTTTGAGCATGGTCGCTGTGAGACTCTCATCAGGAATGTGTCTTGGGGCTCAGGCTCAGTCCCAGGGGAAGCCGCCCCTTCTGCCCCACCACCCAGTGCTCCATGCTCCGTTGCTGCCAGGATTCCCCGGGAGAGGGAACAGAAGGAAGCCCATCGCTGGCAGTCTCCAGAGGGAGCGGGGCTCGCTTCCCTTTCTCTCCTCTCCTCTTGTCGCACTAGCATGTGCAGAGATAGATTCAAGAGCTCTGGGTCTGTGCTCCCGAGCAGTTGAGGAGCCTGGGCCAGCTCCGGAGAAATGCCTCCTCACCTCCACAGACGGCTTTGTGCCTTCTGGTTTCTAGTTTCTGGCCCGAGGCCAGGACTTGCGAAGAAGCAGCTCTCAGCCCTGACGGAGTGGGAGCAGGGTGGGCAGCAGGTCTGAGCCTGGAGCTTGGAGAACAAATGGAAGGTCAGATGAAAGAGAAACGTGGCCGAGCTGTAACAAAACAGGTGCTCCGTTTGCATTGCGTGGGTCTGACGGCCTCTGTTAAGCCGGTAGGCTGCTCCTCCCTGCTGCCTGGTCGGCATCTCTGCTCTTAATCTGCCATATACCCGTCTGCCCCCGGTTCCCCACCCGATCCAGGGGACAGGCCAGACCCCTAATTTTGGGGTGCTACCCCGTGGCCCTCAGTTGACTCGCGCTCGAGCTGGGGTCCTGCCAGGGCAGAGCCCAGCGAACACTGCGTCAGCCCGAGGAGGTGTCCGGGCCACCAACCCCACAGTGGCTCTAGCACGTCCCTGGGCCACAGTGTCTGCAGAGCCGGATCATCGCCCGGGCGGGATGCCACCAGGGGCGTCCCCGTCACCTGCCCTGCGTGAGATTTCTGTAGCTTCCACGGGGTTGGTGGTGAACAATAACAACTTGTTTTGTTAATTGAACAGGAAGATCCCAGTGTCTGAGTGAAGTCCCATCTGCACAAGACACCCAGCACCGAAAGTCCTGCTGCACGAACAGGGGATCCTTCGAACGCACCCACCCTTTTGTGCCTTTGTTGGGGACGCCAGTGACGCAGAGTGCGTGTGGATGTTCAGGAGTCTGCATCGGGGAGCGGGAGGGGAGGGCCGGTGGACTTTTTGTAAGCTTTCGACTCAATAAAATGAACCTGTATGGAAAATACTTGAAATTGAACTCACTCCTTCTGCTTTCCCCCCTTCTTCTGTCCCAGGAAACAGAGCCTCTTTTGAAAAGACCTGTCTAGGAAAAGTTGTGTTCTATTCCCAATTTAATGTGTTCTTTCTTGACTGAATTTTTAATTTATTGTTGTTGAGATTTTGCCGGATGGTTTTTGCACCCCCTTCAGACAGTGAATCTCGGGCGGGGATTTCCGACCTACACCGCCCCCGGGGGGGCATCCGGAGGACCTGCCGCCTGCACCTGCGCCTGCGTGGAGAGCGTGGGTCTCGGGTCCTCCCCGGTTTGCACGTCGTCTCTTTCTTACCATGAGCCTGTGGAGATCTGTGCTTTTGTACTTCTGGGCTTTAGGGGGAGTATTTAACTTTCTAGGGGTTGATGATTGTTGGGTTTTGAAATACCAAAGCTTTTTTTTTTGTTCTGTTTTTAAATAAATCTCTTTCAAACTTCCATGATCGGTTTGTGTGTGGTTTGAAACCTCTGGAGACAGCGTATCTTCCTCCATCAGCTGACTTTCAGGTAGTGTTTGAAGCAGATGGGCTGCCCAGCCCTTTGGGGATGGCTGATTCCCCCCCACACCTAATACTCCTCTTGAGAAGACGCCGATCCACTTGGGGGGGTGGGTGTTGGTTTGCCAGGTCACCCGGCAGAGCGGGCGGATTGAGGAGCGTCAGCCCGGCCCCTTCCCTGCTGCAGTGCCTCTCCCCCACCTGCCCTAAACAGCCTAGATTTGTCTGTCCTGGGTTTTGCCAGCCCTGGGTTTTGCCAGCCCCAATGGCCTTCTGCCTGTTGGTGGTGGTGGTTGTAGGATCTGATGACCCTGCCTGGTGGGGAGGAGAATGGGGCTGGGCCCAGGACCAGAAAGGGACTGAGCTAGGCCTGGCAGCCCGCCTTGGGAGGCCGTGGGCACAGCGTTGTGGGTGTTGCAGCATGACTCCCTGCGAAGCTTGGTCTGCTCGCCACCAGCAGAATGACGCTCACAATGGCATGCTGGGAGGGAAAGGAAACCTGTATCTCCACCTCTACCATGAGTTGTCCTGGCTCCACCCACCTTCCCTGGATGGTGCAGAGCTCAGAAGTGCCTTCCTTGTCCAGCTGTGGGTCATTGGCTGGCCTACCCATTTAGGAAAGCAGGAATCTCACGGGGTGCAGCTGGATGTGGTTTACGGTGTGACGGGCCCTCCAGTTGTTTCGTTAGAGTAGAAGCTGCTTGGGGAGCCTGGGTGGTTCAGTCCATTAAGCGTCCGACTTTGGCTCAGGTCGTGATCTCATAGTTGGTGTTTGAGCCCCGCCCCGCGTCGGGCTCTGTGCTGACAGCTCGGAGCCTGGAGCGTGTTTTAGATTCTGTGTCTCCCCCTCTCTCTGCCCCTCCCCTGTTGGCACTCTCTCTCAAAAGTAAATACACATTAAAAAAAAAACAAGGTGGAAGCTGCTTGACAAGAGCCACACTTAATGTTCCGCCCCTCTGTTTGGCTTGGAACTCGGCCTATTAGAGGCTCCTAAATGGTAGAAACAAACCCATGTACCTGCTGCCCCAGAAAGACTGACTGAACAACCAGAATTTCAATAAACTCCTTGTGAATTACAGCTCGTGTCGAGCACTCACTGTGGGTCGCTTACTGGACATCCTCGCGGGCCTCTGCGGGAGGAGGTTAGGATCCCCTTGGAATCTTACCAAGCTGCTTTCTCAGGGGTGGAAACCTGGAATGGGAAATTTAATTTCATGCTACTTAGCACTTCCCAAAAGCTGAGGGCTCAGTATGGACATGTATTAGCTCCCTGAAAACCGACCTGCATCGTGGGCCCCTGCTGATTTGCAAGTCCCCTAGGAGTTTCCTAGCAGTCATCTGAACCTGGTCCCTGTTCAAGAGAGCAGGGAGAGACCAAAGAATGAGGCAGGCCACTCCAGGGGGGTAGGCAGCAGGTGGAGTAAGAAGGGAACTTACTCTAAGAGGCTTGTCTTGGGCTGTAAGACCAGTGGAGCCCGGCACCCACCTGCCACACATTAAATCTTCTACAGAGGTCTTACCTGGGTTCAGACGCGCTCAGTCACCATCATAGTGCTGTCCCCTTGGAGCAGCCTCTGGGAGCAGGAAAGGCACTCAGATCCCACATCCAGGGCCAGGGAAGGGGTGAGGAGCCTCTGATCACCTGGGGCCAGCTCACGGATCACTGGAGGTCACGTCCTCTCCATGACACCTTGACAGCCCCCCTCCTCTCAGCCCACCTTTTGCTCTGTGTCCCCGTCCCCCAAATTCACATGTTGAAATCCTAGCCCCCAGTGGGATGGTGTTTAGAGGGAGCCCTGGGGGAGGTGACCAGGTCATTAGGGTGGAGTCCTCCCAAATGGGATTCTTGCCCTAATAAGAGAGACCGCAGAGAGCACCCTTGTCCTCGCCTGTGTGTGGGGTGAGGCCACAACAGGCGTCTAACAGCCCAGAAGGGGTGCTCACCAGAACGCACGTGCTGGTCCCCGATTCCGGACTTCCAGCCCCCAGAACTGTGGGAAGCACCTGCCTGTTGTTTCTTTAAAAAAAAAAAAATTTTTTTTTTAGAGATGTATTATGTATTTATTACTACTTTATTTATTTTTAAATTTACATCCAAATTAGCATGTAGTGCAACAATGATGTCAGGAGTAAATTCCTTACTGTCCGTTACCCATTTAGCCCAACCCCCCTCCCACAACCCCTCCAGTAACCCTCAGTTTGTTCTCCATATTTGAGTCTCCTATGATTTGTCCCCCTCTCTGTTTTTATATTCTTTTTTTTCCCTTCCCTTATGTTCATCTGTTTTGTCTCTTGAAGTCTTCATATGAGTGAAGTCATATGATTTTTGTCTTTCTCTGACTGACTAATTTCACTTAGCATAATAGCCTCCAGTTCCATCCACGTAGTTGTAAATGCAAGATCTCATTCTTTTTGATTGCCGAGTAATACTCCATTGTCTATATAAACCACATCTTCTTTATCCATTCATCCATCAATGGACATTTGGGCTCTTTCCATACTTTGGCTATTGTCGATAGCACTGCTATAACCATGGGGGTGCATGTGTCCCTTCGAAACAGCACACGTGTATTCCTCGGATAAATACCCAGTAGTGCGATTGCTGGGTCGTAGGCTAGTTTTATTTTTAATTTTTTGAGGAACCTCCATACTGTTTTCCAGAGTGGCTGGACCAGCTTGCATTCCCTTTCTTTTTAAAAATGTATTTATTATTAAAAAATTTTTTTTTGTTTTAAAGTTTATTTATTTTGGGGAGAGGGGCAGAAAGAGAGGGAGAGGGAATCCCAAGCAGGCTCTGCGCTGTCAGTGCAGAGCCCGACGCGGGGCTTGAACCCACAAACCGTGAGATCATGACCTGAGTCGAAAGCAAGAGTCAGACTGACTGAGCCACCCAGGTGTCCTCCTTCCTGTTGTTTCTAAGCCCTCAGTCCCTGGCACCCTGTTATAAGAGCCCAAACAGACTAAGACAGGCATGTTCTTACAGTGGAGGAATGGAACTTTTTGGAGGCAAAAACAAACCAAGAAACAGAAATTCACAGGGTCTTAGATGAAGAAGAAACCTTAGAGGTTTTGTTGCTCAGAATCTGTAACCTGGCTTCGTTGGATCCAAGGACCCCAGAATGGCCAAATGTATGCACTTTTTTTTTTCTTTCTTGAGACGTTCTATAACTTTCCTCAGATTCTTTTTTTTTTAATTAAAAAAAATGTTTTTATTTATTTTTGAGAGGGAGGGAGAGAGAGAGAGAGAGAGAGAGAGAGAGAGGCAGACAGAGGGAGACACAGAATCTGAAGCAGGCTCCAGGCTCCGAGCTGTCAGCACAGAGCCCATAGAACCCGACCCAGGGCTTGAACTCATGAACTGCGAGATCCTGACCAGAGCTGAAGTCAGATGCTTAACCGACTGAGCCACCCAGGTGCCCCTTGTGTCGGATTCTTAAAGGATGCCTGGCTTCAAAACGAACAAGATAACCTCCAGCTCGGGGGTCTTGTTTTTACCCTCCCCCACCCACCACAGGAAGCGGCAGTGGTCTGAGCTTCTGAAGCCTGGTTCAGAGTCTGGCCATTGCGTGGATCACACCATTTGCTATGGTGAGGCGCCCTGCCTGCAGAAAGGAGGCTCAGGGACGGTGGGGTCATCTTGGCTGCTGGGCACCGGCTCAGCAAACTGCTTCACCTGAAACAAGCTATCGGTGGTCTGGCTCTCCGGGTTCCCGGGAGCCTCTTCTCCAGACTTTGGCCAACGGAAGCTTTGGATGTATCTTTTGGTTCAGTAAATATTCATTGTGAATCTTCTAGCAGGCCATGCATCTGGCCCTTGGGTGGCAAAGCGGGAAAGATTACATTTGATGAACATCTATTGTGTGCTTGGCACTTAAGTTTTGTGAAGGCAGTGGCTACCTCTGTCTTTTTGTTTCGGGATGGCCAGAAACTAGCACGGGGTAGACGGTCCAAGAATGTTTGTGGAATTGCATTTGTCTGCATTACGCCATTTAATCCTTGTGTTTGGGGTTGCGAGTGACAGAAAACTTTAATTGTAAGTGGTTTAAACAGAAGGAAAAGTATTGGTTCACAGAGTAGTCCAGCAGGAGTTCAGGAATGGTTTGATCAAGTGAACTCAAGTGACATCAGTAGGGCCCAGATCTTAGCCCTGCTTCCTGTAGCTTCGCTCCCATCCACAGACTAGTTACCTTTGTGGTAACAAAATGACCCCAGTTATCCCAAGCCTGATGCCCTCCCAGCAAAGTCAGCAGCGTCTGAGTCTCACTGTTCCCACCCGCGGTGCAGAGGTTCACCTCCCAGTGGACAACCCACCCCCCAGCCAATCGCTGTGGCCAGGCTGCAAGGGATATGTGCGTTAGGTTAGGCCAATCAGGCCACCTCTTCAGCTGAGATGGGGTCAATCTTCAGCCACTGAACAGAGGATACTGGGAGAGAGGTGGTTTCTCAAAGGAAATTTGGGGTACTCTTATCAGGAAGGAGAAGAATACATGCTTGGCAGCAAAGCTCCTGGGTCCAGTGTGCCCTGCAGGGGAAGTTTCATTCCCATTTTGCAGATGAGGCAAGTGAAGCTCAGAGACCACAAGGCACTGAGCCCCGGAAAAGGGAGGGGGCCACACAGAGTCCCTGACCTCAGGGGATGCACAGTATGAAGGGGAGACAGATAAGAAGCCAATTACACTGCGATCAGAGAGTGGGAGCGTGGGGCTGGCACACTGAACGTCTCTGCTGGAGCATCAGGGGTGGCTCCCTGGAGGAAGCTGGAACCTGAGGGATGATGGGTGTCCACCAGGCTAAGGCATGGGACAGGACTTTCCAGGTCGTGGGCAGAGCATGAGTAAGTATACAGACGTGGGTGGGGACATTTCGGGAGGCAAGAGGACAGTAATACTCCAGTTTGTCCAGAGTGTAGAATCCTGTAAAGAGAGGTGGGGTTTATTGATCCATGGTGATGGGGTTCTTGAGAAAACGGCTAAGAAGGAATTCTTGAGACGTCTTTGGTGTAAAAAGGTGATTTTATTAAAGCACAGGGACAGGATCCGTGGGCAGAAAGAGCTGCACTGGGGTTGTGAGGAGTGACTGATTGTATATTTTTAGGTTTGTGGAGGGAGGGAGATAGTGTAAGTCTCTAAGGAATTTTTTTTTTACGTTTATTTTTGAGAGACAGAGAGAGAGACAGAGCACAAGTGGGGGAGGGGCAGAGAGAATGAGACACAGAATCTGAAGCGGGCTCCGGGCTCTGACAGCACAGAGCCTGACGCGGGGCTCGAACCCACAAACCGGGAGATCACGACCTGAGCTGAAGTCGGACGCTTAACGGACTGAGCCACTCAGGCACCCTCTGAGGAATTTGAAAGCAAGGTTTTCAAGGACCTTGAGGGGCTAGCTACTGGTGAGATAGGGTTACTTTTAGTCTTTAATAAAACTAAAACATCGGGGCGCTTGGGTGGCTCGGTCAGTTGAGCGTCTGACTTCGGCTCAGGTCACGATCTCACGGTCTATGAGTTCGAGCCCCGCGTGGGGCTCTGTGCTGACTGCTCAGAGCCTGGAGCCTGTTTCAGATTCTGTGTTTCCCTCTCTCTCTGCCCCTCCCCTGTTCATGCTCTGTCTCTCTCTGTCTCAAAAATAAATAAGCGTTAAAAAAAAATTTTTTTTTAAATAAAAAAAAACTAAAACATCAAGGAAGTAAGGCAGCCATGAGTTCCTTGAGCAAGGTCACGTTCTGCACGTTTCAGGTGTCTATCCGCGAGCTGCAGGCTGTAAGGAGATTTAATTTAAGCTACATTTCTCTTGCCTTTGTTTCCCTCACCACGGATCTTTGACTTCTAAAGGCAAGGGTGGGTAGGCTCTCAGACCTAGCTCGTGGCAATGACAACATCACAGGTGACGCTCCCTCCCATGGACTCCATGTCCTCTCCCCGCGTTACTGTCATAATTGTTGCCAATCTTTACGGCTTCCCCCGAAACCAAGGGAGGACAGTTTATCACCCTGTTTTACAGAAGGAGAAACTGAGAGTGAAAGAGGATGCCTTGCCAAAGGTCGAAGGGAGGTCTCCAGCGCCTCGCAGGATTGACAACCTCCCATCGGCAGGGCCATTACCACTCTGCTCACATCGCTCCGGGCCATTACCACTCTGCTCACATCGCTCCTGGCTGCCCAAGCGCCATAGGAATCCATGGGACCGCTCTGTGGGTGTCCCGACATATGACAAAACAGAGGCAGGTGAGCCCAGGAGGAAGGCTGTGGATTCTCTCAAAATAGAACTTGGCCGCAAGGTAATTAGGCAGCATTTCTGGGGAAGGGAGAGCTGGATATAAAAGAGTCTGAAGCGGGCTGGGAGTTGGGGGATCTGATTCCATCTCCAGCTCGGTCATTATCATCGCACAACCTCCCATCAGTGAGGTAAGCGTTTAGACTCCAGGTTCCCACCTGTAAAATGGGTCTAATAGCACCTTCCAACTTCAGGAGATGGTCAGGAAGTCCCACTTAAATAGAGGATTGTGTGTGAACGTGCTTTGATAAGTTCAAAACTTTCTACCCACACAGCAGATGGTTTGCACTGAGTAGCTGGAGGCAAAAGAACGGAGGTCAGAGCTCCTAACCCCGGGTCCGCAGGCAGAATTCAGAGGGTCTGCCAACCTGGATAGGTTTCATTTTCACCAACCTCTGGCTGAAATTTAGCATTCCCTCCCATGGTTAACTTTGGCACTTACGTCATTGTCACAGATGACAATGAACGCATTCATGACCCCGTTATAGTTGTTGCAGAGATCTTGAAGTAATCGCTCATGGTTGTTGCGCCTTTGAATTTTGTTTAAGTTTATTTATTTATCTTGAGAGAGACAGAGACCGTGCGAGTTGAGGAGGGGCAGAGAGAGAGGGAGACAGAGAAATCCCAAGCAGGCTCTGCACTGTCAGTGCTGAGCCCGACGCAGGGTTTGAACCCACGAACCGTGAGATCATGACCTGAGCGGAAACCAAGAGTCGGACGCTTCACCGACTGAGCCACCCAGGCACCCCTCATTGTGCCTTTGAAATTATGGTAGTCATTAAACTTGCTACTAGATCCCAATATTTGGTCTATTAATGAAGAAGCACAGGTTACCAGTCGCAAATTTGTTTTAAAAATATAGTTAGGGGTGCCTGGATGGCTCAGTCTGTGGAGCAGGTGACTCTTGACCTGGAGTTGTGAGTTTGAGCTGCACGTTAGGTGGAGAGATTACTTAAAAATAAAATTTTAAAAACTTTTTAAAATTAATTTATTTATTAAAGTTTATTTATTCACCGAGAGAGGGAGGGAGGGAGGGAGGGAGGGTGGGCACCAGTTTGAGTGGGGGAGGGGCAGAGAGAGAGGGAGAATCCCAAGCAGGCTTTGCTGGAAGCCAGTGCAGAGCCCAATGTGGGGCTTGACCTCTCAAAACTGTGAGATCGTGACCTGAGCTGAAATTAAGAGTCGGATGCTTAACCGACTGAGCCACCCAGGTGTCCCTGAAAAATAATTTTTTTTTAATTTGAAAATTATTGGGATGCCTGGATGGCTCAGTTGGTTAGGCATCCGACTCGGTTTCGGCTCAGGTCATGATCTCACGGTTCGTGGGTTCTAGCCCCACATCGGGCTCTGCACTGACAGTGTGGAGCCTGCTTGGGATTCTCTCTCTCTCTCCTTTCTCTCAGCCCCTCCCCTGCTTACACGCTCTCTTTCTCAAAATAAACTTAAAAAAAAAACTTTAAAATGATGGCTCATGTTTAGCATACACAAAGTAGGCCAAATGGGAGATAAATAGATAGATGTAAGAGGAGATTTATTATGGGAATCGGGTCACGGAATTATGGAGGCTGGAAGTCCCACGATCTGCCACCTACAGATGGAGACCCAGGAAAGCCAGTGGTGTAAGTGGAAATTAGGGCCAAGACCAGGAGCCCATGTCCAATGGCAGAAGATGGATGTCCCAGCTCTAAGAAAAAAAGAGCAAACCCGCCCTTCCTCTCCCCTTGTGTTCTATTCAGGCCCCCTCAATGGGTTAGGTGAGGCCCACTCATTTGGAAGGACAATCTACTCAGACCGGGTATTCAAACACTAACCTCTTCCAGAAACACCCTTCCAGGGGGTGCCGGGGTGGCTCAGTTGGTTAAGCATCAGATTTCAGCTCAGGTCGTGATCTCACAGTTCGTGGGTTCGAGCCCCATGTTGGGCTCTGTGCTGCCAGCTCAGAGCCTGGAGCCTGCTTCGGATTCTGTCTCCCCCTCTCTCTGCTTCTCCCCCGCTCGCACTCTGTTTCTCAAAAATAAATAAACGTTAAAAAAAAAATATATATATATATATATAGGAAAAGAAACACCCTTCTAGACACGTGTAAAGAGTAATTTACCAGCTCTCTGACACAAAAATCAATCATCACAGTGACCTGTTAGCTCAGTTGAGTGTTAGTATTTTCATGAACTCATAGATTTAAATATATTTGAGATGCTTTGATCCTTTGAATGTATTAATCTTCTTGATGGCCCATTGATATCACCTTGGGCTTTTGGGAACCTCTGTGAGGGCGTATATTTCCTGGCTCCTGCCTGGAATCTCTATTTCTCCAAGGAGCCCGCTTCCGTTGACCAGGAACCGGCCTTTGGAGACTGTAATCTGGGTGCTTGGGTGCTCATTACACTGGGTGGTTCCTTGCCCAGGGTGAACAACACACACGTTTAAAAGCCCTGCTTTTGATAGAAACCCTGTCCTCGGAGCCCAGGGACAGCACCGGCCACCAGCATTTAATGCTGACTGACCCGAGCTGCCAAGTGAGGAACGGTTTGCTGGGGAGAAAGAAAGGAAAATGACTCTCTCAGGGCTTGAACCTGTCACTGGACCAACGTGGGCCCGCTCCTTGGAGAGCTGTAGACCCAGACTACACTGAGTGGAGTTGCCTGCCTCACAGGGTCACTTTCCTTGTGCAAATAAGGAGACCTCCAGGAATACTTTCTAAAACTGTGAACTTCCTAAACAGGGGTAAGCAGGCTCCTTTTAATAGGGTTTGGGATGAATATTTGGAGGGGGATTTTAATATTATAATGAATCTGAGATACCCAGTAGGCGCTTTTTTAGTTTATTTATTTAGAGAGAAAGAGAGAGAGAGAGAGAGAGAGAAAACCAGTGGGAGAGGGGCAGAGAGCGAGGGGGACAGGAGCCGAAGCAGGCTCTGTGCTGACAGCAGAGAGCCTGATGCGGGCCTCAAACTCACAAACCTGAGCTGTAGTCGGATGCTTAACCAACTGAGCCGCCCAGGCACCCCTGTCGGGCACTTTCTGATTCATCTGGACGGGTATGGTTCTCAAATGTTTCTTTCTTTGTTTCAGCAATTTGTGAGTTTCTAAGAGATGAAATGGACAGGCAGAAGGTTCTAGGAGTTTCCTGAGTTCAGGGGGGCAATCCTGAGTCGGGGGTTCAAGGGGTCTCCCTGGTGACAAATGGTGGTACCAGCAGAGCAGGGCTGGACTTAGGGCAACTGCCTCAGGCACCCTGAGCCTGGGTGGGGGTCATCTACACAAAGGACATCAAAAGGACCCTGGGAGGTGGCTATCCCACAGTCAAAAGCAAGGGAGAGCTGGCCACTGGGAGGAGGCTGGGAGGTGGAGAAATGCAAGGAAGGAACTTTGGGATGGATGGGATGCAACTTTGGGATCTGGGTGCACACCCTGCTAGTTTTCTTTCGTAGTATTTATTCACTTTCTCCCTCCATGGGTCTCACGTTAGCAGGGCTCATGGCTGCCCAGGGGAAAGACTACATTTCCCAGCCTACCTTGCACCTAGGCGGGATCACAAAGCTAAGTGGTTATTCACTCCTTTTGAGTTTTATCAAATCCATTATAACCGTCATCAAAGGTCTTTCTCACTCCAATTTTCCACAAATGATCCGGCTCTAGTTTTAATGACCTCATCAGGAAAAAAACAAAACAAACCCAACAGCAATACTTTTAAATATGTCATAGAAATAGCCAGGGCACCTGCATGGCTCACTGGGCTAAGCGACCGATTCTGGGTTTCGGCTCAGGTCATGATCTCAGGGTTCAGGAGTTCCAGCCCTGAGTAGGGCTCCGCGATGGGATGCCCTCCCTCTCGTTCTCTCTGCCCCTCGCCTGCACGCACGCTCTCTCTCAAGAAATAAATACGCTTAAAAAGGGAAAGAAAAGAAAACGCAGCCAATATTGCTTCAATTGTTTAAGGTTCTTTTAAAAAGCTTACAGTCAGAAAGGTGCCGGGCCTTGCCTCGAAAAGTGTGTGTGACTACACAGATATGCCCAAGAGTCATCTTAAAAAAAAAAAAAAAAAAAAAAAAAAAAAAGTGTTATCTGAAGTCTGGGCCAGATCAGGCTAACCAGATGTTCTTCATTCAGCAATCTTCTGCGCCCGCCTCCGCGCGCGAGGCCGGAAACCAAGAACAAGTCTGGGTTTGGTGGTTTTCAGCCTGTGAACGTTCGGAGGCCCGCAGACCAGGAAACCTTGCGAGAAGGTTCTAGTTTTCCGTAGCTGAGCGCTGCCCTGGCAGGCCCGGCGTGGACCCGCACGGGAATCTGAAGCTTTTTTAAGCAGGGGCCCCCGGAGCGTCAGAAAAATCGGAAACATAGAACAAGTAGATAAAGAAAAAACCCATTACAAATGACAAAAATTAAAAAAAAAAACCAACCACGGAAACACAGACAAACAAGTAACCGGGAAATTATAGTTGTACCTCCCAAGCAAAACGCGCACGCGTAACAAAAGAACAGCCAAAGCAAATTAGTCTATTTTTAAACACCATAAGTAGCCTTGCAAGCGCAAGGCCTCAAAAAATTGGTTAAAAACTCAGAATTGTTCCTCTCCACGGAAATCTTTAGTAAAAGGCGAAAGATTTATGCGATCTGAAGAGAAACCAGAGTATGCTTTCGAGTCGCCCGCACACATTCCTCGGGTAACTGTTACCCCGAATTCAGTGATGGTGATTCTCTGCTCGAAAGAGCCAGTGATTTTCATCGTTCTCCCAGACAATTCTGTGGGAGCGGCCTTATTCTTGGGGAAAAAGAATTCAACCGCAAAAGGAAAATCTCGTCATTTCTAAGTCGGAAATTGCCCGGTGTGCAATGCCTCTTGGGTATGCAAATGAACCTACGTCGTCACGCCCCGGTTCCCGGAAATGCCTTAAACAACGTATTCGTTTTCCTGCGGGGACTGAGACTACCACCAGGGGGCAGAGCGGAGGCCAGATTGTCAGGATTTACGCTTTGGTGCAACCAGAAAAAATCTTTTATAAATTTCGACTCCAAGTAAAAATTTCTTTTGTACTTAAGTAAAATAATAAAAATAAAATAAAACTTGAAAATATTTATCTTCATTCATTCAACAACGTTCTTTAAAGAAATTTTTTTTAATGTTTATTTATATTTGAGAGAGAGAGAAAGAGCACAAGCAGCAGAGGGGCAGAGAGAAAGGCAGACAGAATCTGAAGCAGGATCCAGGATCTGAGCTGTTAGCACAGAGCCGGACTGGGGCTCAAATTCACGAACCGTGAGATCATGACCTGAGCCGAAGTCAGACGCTTAACCAACTGAGTCACCCAGGCGCCCCTCAACGACAATTTCCTGAGCACCGTGTTAAATCCTGTGCTGGACTGCAAGGATAGAGAGGTATCCCCGACATTTCATCCTCAGTGAGCCTGTATGTGATGGGGAGGCTAAGTGTGAGTGGTAAGCACTGATAACAGAATGTTCGCTGACATCTAGGCACCCCTAGGGCGGTGAGGGTGTTCTAGGCAGTGCAGAGAGGGTGAGTGACCAGATGGCCTTCAGTGCCAAGATGGGAGCTGGCATTTACCTTGGGGGCAATGGCGAAGCACCCAGGAGTTTTACAAGAGACCAACATGATCAGATGAGTGATTTAAGGCAGTAGTTCCTTCCACGTGGTCCCCAGACCAGCATGTCAGTATCACCTGGGTACCTGCCAGAGACCCAAACTCTTGGGTCCCTCCCCAGACCTACTGGATCTCAAACCCTGGGGGTGGGGCCCTGCAGGCTGGGATTGCACAAGTCCCCCAGGTGACTCTGATGCAGGT
Source organism: Acinonyx jubatus (assembly GCF_027475565.1). Lineage (NCBI taxonomy): Eukaryota > Metazoa > Chordata > Mammalia > Carnivora > Felidae > Acinonyx > Acinonyx jubatus. The sequence continues at coordinate 8,624,566 of NC_069381.1, read as the reverse complement.
GAGGCAGAGAACCACTGTGGGACAACCATTCTGGCTAATGTGGCGACTGTAGAGACAAGGAGTCTGGGGCAGGTGAATTAGGAAGCTGAGCATTAAAGGCAGAGAAGACTTTCAGGTGGCCAGCATGGGGGGTGTGGAGGGAGGAAGACCTGGGAAAGAGGAAAGTGAGGAGAGGGAAGAGGTCTAGGTGGGTCCTTGGGGGGGTGGTGGCATAAAGGAGAGGTGGATGCTGCAGGAACGTGTGAAGGGGATTAGGATGTCCCCAGGAAGCCACAGGAAAACCAGGAGCTGGGGCTGCACAGAAGTGGAGGGCAGCTATGGTAAGCATCCACCAGAGGTCAAGTAAGGCAGGGACTGCAAAGTGGGTGTCATGGTGGGGAGGTCGGTGGCCTTGGACAGAGGAATTTCTTTCTTTCCTTTTTTTTTTTTTTAAAGTTTATTTATTTTGAGAGAGAGAGAGAAAGCAACGTGGTAGGGTCAGAGAGAGAGGGGAGAGAGCGAATTCCAAGCAGGCTCTGCACAGTCAGCGCAGAGCCCGATGTGGGGCTTGAACTCACAAACCGCGAGAACATGACCCGAGCCGAAATCCAGAGTCGGACGCTTAACGGACTGAACCACCCAGGCGCCCCTGGACAGAGGCATTTCTAAGGAGTGGGGGTGCAGGAAGCTCCCAGCTGCAGGGAGGGTGATGGTGAGGGAGGGAGGGGGCCGGGTGCAGGGGGGGGGCTCCGTAGGGACCGCTGGGAGGGGGTGAGGTGGAAGCAGGTGTTGCAGTGCCTTTTAAATGTTCTCCCTGTGCCGCCTCCAAGGTCCCCTTCCTGACTCTCACTCTGACACTGACCACGCCGGGGATCTCACTGAGCCAGCAGAAGCCCCCGCCTTCCCTCCTCCGGATCTACCAGCCTGCCCATCCCTGCCCCTTCCTCTGCCCACTCCCCACCAAGGCTGACCCTCCGCTTGGGCTCCCAGCCTCACCCCTGCCTGTCTCCCCTGCCTGCCAGCAGATGCCGCGGGCTTCCTTATTTCCCAACACGAAAGAGGGAGGGGAGGTAGGAGCCAGAAAAGCGCCCCAGACCCCATCTCCTTTTCCTCTTGTGGAATACAAGAATCGAACACAACAAAGGGAGGAAAACCTTTATGCTCAGAAAAAAAAAAAAGACTCTGTCAGAAATCACCTTATTAAAACCAACTTAACTCACCTCGCGCCTACGAGGATGGCGATAATAATAATAATAAAGGAGAATGACGAGGGTGGGTAAGGATGTGGAGAAGCTGGAACCCTGCACACTGTTGGGGGGAATGTGAAAGGTGATGTGCGAAAACTTGGTGGTTCCTCAAAAAATTAAATGCAGGATGATCTTATGACCCAGCAATTGCTCTCTGTTTCTTTTACTTTTGGGGAGAGACACAGAGCATGAGCGGGGGGAGGGGCAGAGAGAGGGAGACACAGAATCCCAAGCAGGCGCCAGGCTCCGAGCTGTCAGCACAGAGCCCGACGCGGGGCTCGAACTCACGAACCAGGAGATCGTGACCTGAACCAAAGTTTCGGATGCTCAACTGAGTGAGCGCCCCTATCACAACAATAATTAAAAAAAAAACACTTTTGGGGAGACTGGGTGGCTCAGTTGGTTGGGCGTCTGACTTCAGCTCAGGTCACGATCTCAGGGTTCGTGAGTTCGAGCCCTTCGTCCGGCTCTGCGCTGCCAGCTCGGAGCCTGGAGCTGCTTCCGATTCTGTATCTCCCTCTCTCTCTCTGCCCCCCCCCCCCCAATAAATAAACTTAAAGCAACGCTTATATTTTAATCCTTCTGCAACTTGCCTTTTTCATGCAACGTCAGGTTTTCGAGATCGATTCGTGCTGCTCTCTGTAGATTCAGTTCTAGTTCATGCCTTTTCTCTGCTGTATGTGTGAGTCCAGCATAGTGCCCAGATCAAGCAGGGCAAACAGGTCAAGGCAGGCGGTTGGCGCTCTCGGTTACTCCTTCCCATCCCTGTGCCCTGATTTCAGGTCTAGCGTGAGCAGCGGAGGGGGTGTGGGAGGCTCAGTAATGATGCTCACGAACTCCAGGTTCTAATCCCTGGAACCTGTGTCACCTGTTATCTTACGAATAAAGCTCCCGGTTATTTTGCCGGTAAAATGGGTTGATTAGGGAATAGCAGAGAATTGCAATCTGGGATGAGCACCACTCGGGATGGGGGCGGGGAGGGGGCGCGAAGGCCTGGGGCACAGGTGGGGAACGTGGGCAGGCGGCCTTCCGGACAGCACGAGGGACACCCCCCGGGGTGCTCTGAGCCCTGCAGCCCTTTGCTTGGACCTAAGGCAGCCCCGTGCCAGGTCTCTGCTCCTGTGGCGCAGCTCCTGCCCCCCCTTCCCGAGGCTCCCCACCAGCCCTGCCGCCCCGGGGCCATCCTTCTCGTCCCACCCTGCTTGCCGCAGCCCTTAGATTTCAGCCCTTAGATTTCCGCAGCAGAATAAATCACTTTGCCCTGTGCCGTGTGCCCTTGGGCGGCTTAGTTCTCTTCTCGGAGTCTCAGTCTTCTCTCCTCTGGGATACAAGTGCCTGTTTCACAGGTCTCCTGTCCGGATTACAGGAGAAAAGTCATCCAAAGCGCCCAGCAGACTCCCTCACATGTAGTCGGCAGTATATAGTCAGTATATGCATACAGTCAGTATATGGCAGGTGTGACTGTAGTTCCTGGGAGGCTTTCTCTGACTTCATCTGCCCACTTTCACCCTGAGGACCTCTGCTCAGTCCTCCCCCACCCAACTTGCTCTCAACTCCCGAACCCACTTGACCCTCCAGGGCTTCTGCGTGCACACCCAGCAAAGCCCAGCCTTGTGGTTCACCTACTGCTCCTCACCACCTGCTCCTGTATGGCACTCTCTGCTCCTCTCCAGACCAGGCTGCTGCTCCCGGGGCCTGGCTGTTCCCTTCTGCTCTCCCTTCCCAGGATGTCCAGCCCTTGCCTCTCTCCTCTTCCCCTGAGGCCCGGCTCACCTGCCTCCTCCTCCAGGAAGCCATCCTTGGCACTCCAACCGAGGGGTTCTTTTTCATGACCCATGGTCAGCACGGAGCACCTGCTTCCTGGCGTTCGTGGGATTGTCCTGCTGCGTTCCGTCTCCCCAGAGAGGGCGACAGAGGTCATGTCTTTTTCATCTTGGATCTCGGGAACCGAGCGTGTGCCCCACACGGGGAAGGAACTCAGGAGCCGTGGCTGCAGCTGACATCCCAGGCCTTGTTCTGCACCCCGAGATGGGGCACCCTTGGCAGAGGTCCAAGGTCTCTATCCTCTGGGTCAGTCTTATCCCAGAGCCCTCCCCTCCTTTTGTGGCTTCCTCGTTGGAAAAGCTCTGAGAGGCTCGGCCCCGACCTCCCACTCCTCTCCCCCCTTGTCCCTTCTCTCAGGAAGCAGACAGATACTTCTCTGAGAAGTTGCTTTTAGCCCAACTGTCCCCAAGAAAGGGGCAGAGAGTGGGGAAGGGGGGAAGCCCCTTTTGACATTAGACGGGGAGGGACATGTCATTACAAAGCCTACGCTAACCCTGGGCCATGGGGAGGAGGGGGGGGCACCGTGATTTTACCAAATAGTAACAGAAACTCAGCTCAATCTGGCTAAAGCACCAAAGGGGTTGTATCGGCTCATGCTACTGAAAAGCGTTAAGCGGGTTCAGGCATGGCTGGATCCAGGGGCTCGTGCTGTCCTTAGGATGTTGCACTTCCATCTGTTGGACAAGCTTCCATTGTGAGGCCTTCCGGTATATGTGGCTCATGCCAGGAGGGCAGAGAATGGCTTCCCGAGAGCTTTTGATCCCACGTCATCCTCGTGGAAAGAGGGTGCCTCTTCCCTCTCTCTTCCCCCATAGTCCCAGCAAAAGTTCCATGTCTGCAGCCTAACCTGGATCACACGTCCTCTCTGGAAGGAAGGTGTTGGAGTGGGTAGCACCACCCTAACCGTAGAGACAGAGGTGGGCGTGGAGGGGTGGGTATCCTGGAAGGGAGAGGAAAGCACGGTTATCAAAATCGATGGTGGGCAAGAAAAATGTGCCGGTAAAGTCTCCCGATGTGTAAAATGAAGGGGTTGGGCTTGATGGTCTGTGGGTCGCTGTCCACTTCAGGTCACTTCTGTGATTACTTTATTTGCACGTGCCCCAGGAATGCTGACCTCAGGTACGAATACGCTCATTTGAGTTTGCTCTCTTGCTCCCTTGTGCCAAGTGAGCGTTACAAACAGCCCAGGTATGATTCTACTGCAGGGCGTCTCCAACTTTTACGTGCATGAAGACCACTGGGCCAGGGGGCGGGGTGGGTGGGGGGGAGCCTCTGGCGGATGTGCACATGCTGACCGGGTAATTCCTGGGTTGGGCCGGGATGCTGCATTTCTATCATGCTGGCCCACGGACCACATTTTGAGCAGGGGCGTAGCAGCGGGACCATCCAGACTGCTTCCTTTCCTCCTGCCCAGCCCTGCCATGTGTGATTCTGTTCCTCCATCCAGACGCCCACCCTGCCTGCCCTCTGGAGAGACCCTCAGCTTGTCACGCTAGAGGAGATGCTTTTAAAAATTTTTAGTAAGCGTCAACTGTTTAAAACAAAAGTAATAATTTGTATTTGGGAGTTTATAATATAACCTAGAAGTGAAATATACAATATTAATAGCACAAAGAAGGAGTTTAAGTGGAATTATGCTCTTTTAAAGTATTTACCTTTTACTTGAAGTGGTAAAATATTGATTCTAGGTACACTCTGGGAAGTTAATAATGCATAGCATAATCCTTAGAGCAATATAAAAAGGTATAGCTAAAAAACTAATAAGGAATATCAAATTATTCGATTAGCCCCAAAGAATTCAGGAAAAGAACAACAAAGAAGGGAGGATAAATAGAAAACACGTAACAAGGTGATGGACTTAAACCCAATGGTATAAGTAATTACATTACATTAAATATAAATGAATAAAATTTTCCAATTAAAGGCCAGAGGGTATCCAATAGTAAGACTCAACCATATGATGCCACAAAAGAAATACACTCGAACTATAAAGACACAAAGAGGTTGAAGCTACAAGGATGGAAAATTATGCATTAGTAGACCTTAAAAGTCTTGTATAGTTGTATTAATATCAAATGATGTAGATGTTAAGACCAGGAATATTGCCGGAGATGAATAAGGACATTCCTTATTGTCCTTATGGAAGGACACTAGCCTCATGGACACTAGCCTTTTCCTTACGGAAAGCCACTGGGTGGCTCAGTCGGTTGAGCGTCCGACTTCGGCTCAGGTCATGGTCTCACAGTCTGTGACTTTGAGCCCCGCGTCCGGCTCTGTGTTGACAGCTCAGAGCCTGGAACCTGCTTCAAATTCTGTGTCTTCCTCTCCCTCTGCCCCTCCCCTGCTCATGCTCTGTCTCTCTCTCAAAAATAATGAATAAACCTTTAAGAAAAGTTTTTTAAATAAAAAAAGAAAAAGATGCAATGAGGCACAGTGTGACAGAATCAATTGGAGAACACTAAAATCTCAGGGCGTGTTGTCTGACCACAAGAGAACTAAATGAGAAATCGAAAACCGTAAGTTATCTAGGAAAGCCTTAAATAGTTGATCGTTAAACAACACCCTTCCAAATTAATCCATGGCCCAAGGAGAAATCAAAAGGGAAAGTAGGAGCTATTTTAAACCCAGTGATAATAAAACAAACACATAACAAATTGTGGGAAGCGGCTAATGTCCTTAGAAGGGAGCTTGTAGCTTCAAGTGAAAGATTTAAAAATAAAAATTCTAAGTTTCCATTTTATGAAACTGGAAGAGGAGGAACAAATTAACCCCAAAGTAGGGATTAAGATGGGTCATAAACCTAAACATAAAAGCTACGATCATAAAGCTTCTGGAAGAAAACATAGGAGAATATCTTCATGACCGTGGGGTAGGTGAAATTTACTTAGAGCAAACGCAAAAAGCGTCGCGTATAAAAATAAGTAGATAATTTGTATTCCACTAACAGTAAACATTTCTGCTCATTAAGGCAGTGAGAGTGAAAAAGCAAGCCACAGACTAGGAGATAACATTCCCCATCCATTCATCTAGCAAAGGACTTGTATGCAGAGTATATGAGGAAATCCTACAAATCCGCTAGTAAAAACAGAACCTGGTAAAAACTGGGCAGAAGATCTGAATGGACGCTTCCCCCCTGCCCCCCAAAGATGTAGGAAAGCCCAATAAGCACGTAAGAGGTACTCAACATCATTTCTTATTAGGAAGATAGAAATGAAAACCACAATGAAATGCTACATTACACCCTCCGGAATAGCTAGAATCACAAACACTTCTCTGAATGTTGGTAAGGACATACGGTGTTGGCTAAAACAAAGCTATGTGCGCTCAAGCTTAGAATAACTTCCAGTAATTGAAACAGTGTGGCATTGGTGCAAGGGCAGACAGAGACAAATGGAACAAAATAGTCCAGAAATAGAGCCACGTGTATACAGTCACGTGATGTAAAACAACCACACCCATAGTAGACAGCTAACGTATTCATTAAGAAATCGTGCTGTATCAGAGCGCCTGGGTGACTCAGTCACGTACGCGTCCGACTCTTGCTTTTGGCTCAGGTCATGACCTCACGGTTGGTGAGATCGAGCCCAGTGTTGGCGTCTGCACCGACAGAGTGATGCCTGCTTGGGATTCTCTCTCCCTCTCTCTCTCCGCCCTTCCCTCACTCATGCTCTCTCTCTCTCAAAATAAACAAATACACAGTAAAAATTTATTTCAAAACATGGTGCTCTAGCAACCGAGTATCAAAATGGAGACACCTTTCTTATATCACACACACAGACCGGTTCCTAAATGTGAAGGGTAGAACAATCCACGTTCTAAAAGGTAAACTAGGAGAGCATTTCATGACCTTGAAAGATTTCCTAAAGTCTAAAAACACTTTTCCATGAAGGAAAAGACTAATCAACTGGACTATATTAAAACGAAGCTCTGATAAGACTCCATGAAGAGAGTGAAAAAGGTAAGGTCACCAAGTGGAAAAAGATATTTGCAATATGTATCTGGGACAATGGATTTCTATCCAGAATATATGAAGAACTCTTACCAATCGATAAGAAAATGACAGACAATGTACTAGAAGACGGGAAAAATTTGTATAGGCCCTTCACTGAAGAGCATATTCAAATGGCCAGTAAGCATATGAAAAGTGCTCAGCATTATTTGCCATTGCAAATTAAAACGACAGTGAAATATCATTATGCACTTACCAGAATGGATACAATGTTGAAAAGCTGACAATACCCAGTATTGATGAGCATGTGGAGCGACATATACTGCCGGAGAGAGTCAGTTGGTAAAATCATTTTGAAAAACTATACAGAAGTGGCTGCTGAAGCCGAACGGGCACATACCCCATGATCCAGTATTTCTACTCATAGGTGCGTAACCAAACACTGTGTGTGTGTGTGTGTGTGTGTGTGTGTGTGTGTGTATGTGTGTGTATAAGCCACCGAAAGACACGGGCAGGAATGTCCATAGCAGAATTACTGTGAGCTTCCCGAAGACAACTGCTAAGTTTATGGCAGGAGGAATACCCACACCTGTTTATAAGGTCAAGTACAGGAGTTAATCCCCTGAGAGGGAGCATGGCCCCCTCCCTGCCCTCCATCATATCCCACCCCCCTCCCCACCTCCCGTGGCCACGGAGCACTTGCTCTGGGAAAACAGCAGACGCTGCTATTGTATCTCCAGCAGGTGGCGCTGAAGGCTCTCTTTTCCCTTCAGTGACACTGCCAGCTCTATCCGGAATCTGGGAAGGGGTGGATGGGTCAGATGGGGAAGACCCGTGCTGTGGCTCAGCCAGAGTCCAGGCTGGGCTCTTCCCCACCCCTTACCTCAGGCGGGCAGGTGAGGCAGGGGAACTCTTATAGGAGATCTTTGTCTTTGCGTGGGTGTTCCTAGGCAGTGCAGGAGGGCCTGTCCCCCTTCTGGCCTGGGATCAGCCGCACAGGGGTCAAAGCCAACCTCATTCTGTCTCCCCTGAGAGTCATGCTTGGTGCATTGGAAAGGGCATAGAACTTGCAGTAACTCAGACCTCCGTTCAAATCCCAGCTCTGCCTGTGAGAGGGCTGTGTGACCTTGGGCAAGTTGCTTCATTTCTCTGAACCTCAGTTTTACTCATCAGTAAAATGGAGCAATAATGCCTAATGCTCAGGTTAGCATCAGGATTAAATGGGTCAGCATGTAAGAGCACCAAATTGTAATAGGTGGTCAGTGGGGGTTGGTTACCTCCCCATTCACAGGCCTGGGGTTGGTGGCCTGTCAGTGGTCAGACCCCCGCATGCAGCTGTTTCTTACTCTACACTGTTCCCTGAGTAAGGATAGAATTGGGATCCTGGTAAGACAGAACTGAGGGGTGGGACAAAAAGAGTTCCAGAGACTGCTTTCTCAAGTGCACTTATAGTCACAGTAATAGGCATCATCCTGATTTTCTGATAATTCTTGCTTCTTTTACAACAGGGCTGGAGGGGGGCGCCTGGGTGGCTCAGTCAATTACATGTCCAACTTCAGCTCAGGTCATGGTCTCACGGTTCGTGAGTTCGAGTCCCCTGTTGGGCTCTGTGCTGACAGCTCAGAGCCTGGAACCTGCTTCGGATTCTGTGTCTCCCTCTCTCTCTGCCCCTCCCCCGCTTGTGCTCTGTCTGTCTGTCTCTCTCTCAAGAATAAATAAAAAAAACACTAAACAAATTAAAAAAAAATAGGGCTGGAGGGAAAATTCTACTTCAACAATAGCGGCTTTTCTAGAAAAAGCCTGGCAAGACAAACATCATACTGTCTATATGTGATGTTAAAACATATCAGAGGTCAGGGCTTTAAGAAACCCAACAGAACCGAGTCCTATGGGTGGGGGATTTTGGTTTCGTTTTCTCGGAAAGGCCAGGACTGGGCCCCACTGACAAACTGGTGGGTGCTCGGCCATATGTTTGTGAGCAAAGGGCAGGGGCAGCAGGGGCAGGGTAGCTGCCAAACAGGTGTTTCCACAGTGCGTTTGTGCCCGGGGTGTCCAGAGCCTGGAGCTGCCTGTGGCTTCTCTTGGGTCTCCTTTAGGGCACCAGGAATGCCGGCTGCTTTCCAGTAAGGCAGGGTCTGCAGCAAATCAGTTCATCCCTGCCCTGAGGACGGATGAATCCAATGGGAGGCATCTCTGCTGCGCTTCCCCCATGGGGGACCTCAGGGCTTTGGAGCCCCAAGAGGCAGGCAAGCCCTGGTGATGTGAGGACGCTTTGAGGGGTGAGCGGCCAGGGTGGGGGGTAAAACAGGAAGCCTACAGATGGGGAGGTGGCCTCGGAGGTGGGGCGGGTCTCAGCCTGGAGCTCCTGGGATTGACATTGGCATCTGTCCATCACTGACGCCTGTCCCTTCACCTGACCCTTCTTTTCTGCATTCCACCAGCCTGGCCAAGGAGGGTGGGGCCGCCTTCCAAACGACAAATCTCTTTGAGTCACCGGCCTCATCAGCTCCTCCGCAGCCTTAGCTCCACCCTGAGCTTTTCTCAGGTGCTGAGAGCTAGGAGCCGGGAGTTCAGGTAACAGGGTAGGGTCAGCTCGGCCGGTGCAGAAATGCAGACTGTGGCTCCCTCTCCTGCAGGCAGCCCGACCCCTCCCCTCACCACACAGCCTTGACCTATCCAAGCAGAAAGAGCACCCCTTTGGAATCAGAGAGATCCGAGTTTAAATCCGTGCTCTCCCACTGCTGTGTGACGCTTGCAAAGCGCTTCACTCACCGGGGCCTTGGTTTTCCCAATCTGTCAAATGGACACGGTGGGCCTGCCCAGTCTGCTCACAGGGTCGGGGTGACAGTTATACAAGACACTGTGCTTTGTAAACAAACAAACAAAAAAAAGCATAAGCTCACAGAAAATGCTGCCCCCCCCCTCCCCGCCGCTCCCCGGCCCTCCCCATGGCTGGATACCACCTACATGCACGTCTTGTTAGAAACTCAGCAGTCAGGAAAGATCTTAAAATTTTTGGCCAAGATTGAAAAATCAGATTTTTACAGAAGATTTTGAATTTTCCACGGCATCTGACAATACAAGGGCAACCCCCCAAAAGATTCTCCAGGGTTAGGGTTAGGCTGGCCTCCGCAAGCCCTGCTGTGTCCCCGGCACTGAGGTCACAGGTCAAGTACTATTTGTCACCCGGCTTGCTTTGGTCCACCTGCCCTTTTGATGGGTATTTGTAGCAACTGCGTTATTTACATGGGAAGTGCAGAGTTATCATCCGTCCCTCTGGTCATTTCAAGGCGTGGTACCACTTCTGGCTGAGTAACAGCCCCCCTTCTCCTCCTGGCGAGCGTGGCCATCTGCCTGGCACTGGGCACTGACTGTGGAGGGGACAGCATTTAGGAACGTTGCTGGTCTCCGGCTCCTTTCGGAAGAGTGGCTGGCTCTTGGGGCGCCTGGGTGGCTCGGCGGGTTGCCCAACTCTTGATTTCGGCTCAGGTCACGATCCCGGGGTTGTCAGGTCAGGCTCCGTGGCTAAGTGTGAAGTCTGCTCAAGATGTTGTCTCTCTCTCCCTCTGCCCCTCTCCCATCCCCTCCCCTCCAAAAAACAAACAAACAAACAAACAAACAGTGCCTCTTTATCTTATCTACTTTTACCTACATTGTCTTTTCTCCTCCTGACAGTCAAAGGTTGCTTGGATGAATTTAGACACTCTGGGGGCTTGAAGGAGCTTCCCGAGGCCCTGATGTGCTCCGCTCTGGCTGGGTAGTTTGCTGTGTGACCTCAGGCAAGCGGGACGACCCCTCTGGCCTGCTCGTCTGGGATGCCTAGAAGGATCTGAGTATCCGGGACACGGGCTGGGACAAAGGTGGTGCAGAAAGGGCAGTGGTGAGGATCCAGGGAGGGTGTCTGTGTGGTGACACCGGTAAAGCAGAAGCCGGGGGTCAGATCTCCTGAGTTCAAATCCCATTCCGCCCCTTGGCGGCCCCACAGTCTTGGGGACACCACCAGCGTCCGCCTCACAGGGTGGCTGAGAAGGTAAATGAAATAAATCATGCACAAGAAGCCCTTGGCACCATAGTAAGTGCTCAGAAAATAATAGCAATAATTGTCAGCAATACAAGAACGGCAGAACCTGCAAAAAGGAAAATAGAGGCTTCCCTGGGTCGAGGGGCCAGCCGACCCATACTTCCTACGGGTAGAGGTTGGGCGGGGTTATTCAGGTTCGATTTCCAGGAGGGTGGGGACCTGAGTTTGGGTCACACCTGAGCCACGGCAGACGGACGGGGAGGGGGCAGGCGTGAGTTCTGGCTGCTGGGGCATCCCTGGCCCGGTGGGCCCAGTGAGCCACCCTCTCCAGAGGCCAGCGCTCTGGGTCAGGTCACATGGAACACGCCGCAGGGACACGGGTTCCTCTAACAAAACCCATACAAGGCTTTGGGCCTGAGCTTACCAACCCGGACCGCAGGGATGCAGGGGGTTCACCTTCTCCAAGGAAGGGGCAGGGACAAGAGGGAAAACAGGGAGCTATTTTGAGAAGGTGTCGAAGGCCGGGACACTAAAATTAGACCCTTGGTTCCTAAAAAGACATTGGCGCCAACCAAGACCTTGGAGAGGGGCTCTTCAGCACGGAATGTGACCCCAGGAAGCGCTCCTGCGGGCCTGGGCAGTGAGGTCACCCTGCAGGACCAATGGGGCCGCCCAATGGCTAGTGGTCACGGGCACCTCTCCCCCCCAGCGGCCCCGCCTGCAAAATTCTGGAGCTGGTTCCAACCGCTTCCTGTCTGCGCCCAGCGAGCACGAGGGCGAGGGGGCAGAGCCGCCCGTCCCCGGGGCTGTCTGACCTTCCCAGCCGTGTTTTTCCTTTTTTGACTGTCCCCTTGTCTCCCCTGCTTTCTGTTCCATGCTGGGGGAGGGGGTGCTCAGGTGAACAGCCATCTTGGGGCCTGGGGCTCCAGAGGCCTGGTTGGGAGTGTGCAAAAGCTCTATCCCTGAGCTATACCCACTGCCTAGCTGGGAGTGTGAGCCAGAGGGGCCTGGGATTCTGTCCGCTTGGGCCCAGGCCTCTGCTCCGGCCCCAGGATCAGGGAAGCCCCCGTACCCTTCCCCTGTCTCCTCCTTCAGTCTGTACACCTCACCCCTGCCCTCAGGGATACGGCCGCCTCTCAGGAAGCTGTCGAAGTCCTATGAAGCCACTTCCTGGAATGATGTGCCAGGAGCCCTCAGTCCCCCGGCTCTGAGACGACCCCTCTCTCCCTCCCTTGCGCCCTGGCCTGAGGCCCAAGACTGTCATTTGACTTTCCTCTCACCCCAAGTTGTTTTCCACGGCGGGGAGGGTGGCACCTTGGGTCCTGTCACCACACACGTGAATTCCTTTAACTCCTGCCGATGGCTCTGGGGATACGATCTCGAAAGCCCCACGAGGTCCAGCCTGCCCCCTCTCTCCGCACAGCCCAGCCCCATGGTGGTCTCTTCCATTGCCCAACACACTGAGTCCGTCTGATGGAGCCTGCCCCCCTGCTGTCCCCCTCCTGTCCCCCTTGTCCAGATAAGCCCCACTCCCTCAACTTCAGCGTCACTTCCTCAGAAAGGACTTAGGTGCTTGAAGACACATGTTGAATCAGGCTGAGATGGAGCCGGGAGGGCAGTGCCCTGGCCACTCTCGGGTAACAGGGGCCTCGAGGCCCAGGGACCTGTGTAGACCGGCTGCCTGGGTGAAGAAGGACCGGTCCACCAAGGGAGGCTGCAGCCGGGACTCAGCAGGGAGGGGCGTAGCTGGAATAGGGTCTGGGGGCTGTGTCCATGGCGCTCCCCACAGCGGGGACTCATCGATTACTGGCCCACCCAACTGGGCTTCCTGTTCCTGTCCTCACCTTGAAGCCTGGGTTCCTCACCGAATAGATAGAGCAGGGGCACCTGGGTGGCTCAGTCAGTTGGATCTTGGGACTTTGGCTTGGGTCATGATCTCAGGGTTCATGTGTTGAGCTCCTCGCAGGCTGTCTGCTGTCAGCCTAAGAGCCCACTTTGGATCCTCTGTCCCCACCCCCCCCACGCCTCTCCCGCTCACACATGCTCTCTCTCAAAAATGAATAAACATTAAAAAAAAAAAAGAATAGAGCAGATAAGCAGATCTTCAATCAACCCTCAGGGAGACTGCTGGAATTTTTGAAGGGAAAGTAGGAGAATCCACAAGGAAAATGACATACATGTCCCCAAAGTCTAGCACACTGGGTTTCCCTAGGAGTCCCTCAGATTTGAGGACTGATGAGGTGAGCCCAGCCTAAGGTGTCTTCTACACCCAGGCCCGCTTAGAAGTCACGGAGAGCACTCAGGAAAGATGGGTTCGATTGTCCAACTGTATCCAACTCAACTTTGGTTAGGGCTTTTTCACAACTCCTTCTAAGACCTGGTTGTCTAGGGAGTCCTGTTTGTTTGTTTTTTTTTTCATTTTTAAAAAATATTTATTTACTTTTGAGACAGACAGAGTACAAGTTGGGGAGGGGCAGAGAGAGAGGGAGACACAGAATCTGAAGCAGGCTCCCGGCTCTGAGCCGTCAGCACAGACAGGGCCCGACAAGGGGCGCGAACTCACGGACTGTGAGAACACGACCTGAGTCCAAGTTGGGCGCTCAACCGACTGAGCCACCCAGGCCCCGCTGGGGAGTCCTGGTTCTTAACACCACCCCATTTCATGCTCGAAAGCTACCTGGTTTGGACTTTGTGGCATGATTATGCCATGAGGTCGATACATTAGGTCTATATGTTCGTATAGAATGGTCTTTAAGATCATGTAATTTAGTAACCGAATTGCTGAATAATTTAAGCAACAAAGCGGAAAATGCAAAGGACTGGATGTCCATGCATGTGCCCGTGTGTGGCTGAGCGATCCATGCAAGGGGCTGTGAGAAATGGATCAGCGCGCGTCCGGGATCGGAGTAGAGCTGAGGGGTGGGGATCCAGACGGGACTCTTTCCAAAGCCCGATTTCCTTTTCGTTACTGGGGACATGTGTTACTTTTGCCCGAAAAATAAAATTAAAGGGGTGCCTGGGTGGGTCAGCCAGTTAAACATCCTATTCGTGGTTTAGGCTCAGGTCACGATCTCGCAGTTTCTGGGTTTGAGCCCCGTGTTGAGCCCCGGGATTCCCTTTCTCTCCCTCTCTCTGCCCCTCCTGTGTACTCTCTCATTGTCAAAATAAGTAAGTAAACTTTATAGAAAAATAAAAAGAAAGAAAATTAAAGAAAACAAAAGGTCGATCATCTACCACCGTCCTCCCCCTAGGCTGGACTCCCAGTTTTCTCTTACACGACTTGGGTTTTTTCCTTTGTTATTTTTCTATCATTTATTTCTGGACTTTGGCAGGAAAATTTGGGAGATCTGGCCTTTGTCATTCATCACATAACAAAGCAAAATACAACAACGAAAAGATGTGTTGGTCTTTCCCTCCTTCTCGACGACGAATGCGTCGAGGGCAGGGACATTTTTGGGGTCCCCCTTTGTGCCACAAAGTGTCAGGCTTCTGGTCAGTGTTGCTGGACGTTTGCTGCGTCCTGCGGGTGGAGGGACACCCAGCCTGTCTCTCAGAAGCAACAGGTCCAGGGGGATCTCTTGGTGGCACCAGTCCTTGGTCTTCCTTCCACCTCTTCTGAGAGGTTTCTCCACCAGACACGTCCATCCTGTCACGGATTCTGGTGGCTTCGTGGCAGCTGTCTCAGGCCCAGCTAGCAATGCCTGCCGGGCACCACGTGGGGGGCGTAGCGCTATCCTGCGTGGGGCAAAGCCATCCCGTGGGACAGCAGCTCAGGCTCTGTCACTAAGGATTCCCGGGAATGTGACGGAGACGCAGACAGTGCCTCGTGCTCCGCATGTGACCACCCACATGACTCCCGCAGGAGCCGGGTGAGGGCCCCACAGCCCTCTCTGACTCCCCAGTGTCTTCTGAGTGTCCCCCCACCCCCTTAGGGGGGACCTGGAGCAGAGATTCAACAAGGAGAGCCAGTAGTGGGTAGCCACTCCCCTCCGCCCTCCTGGGACAGTAGGACAAAGCCACCATCATAGTGATAATCAGAGTCACAACAATAGCTCATTATGATGGGGGGAATACAATGTGCAGAGAATGACGCTGGGCTGATTCCTACAGGCATCGTCTCACTTAGCCTCCGTGAAAACCCCATGAGGTGGGCACTATTGCTATACCCATTTTACGGATTGGGAAAGCTGAGGCTGACGGGTCTGGAGTGATGTGCCTAAGATCACACAGAGCTGGTGGGCTTTGGAACTGGGATTTCGACCCAAGCCTGTCATTCAGACCTCTAGAGCCCGGGGTTCTTCTCCTAATTACTCATCTACTAGTCCTTACTGCCTGGGTGGCCCAGATGAATTATTATGGAAAAAAAATTCCACCACACCTTGGGATGGTGCTCACACTGATTTATTATTATTATTATTATTATTATTATTTAGCAGCATTATTTTAGGTGTTATGAGCAGCAACCAAATGAAGCTTCTGGAAGCAGAAACTTTACTTAGGAGACCTGCTAAATGCTAGGGTGTCTGCCCAAGTTTCCCTGTTCAGAGGGACACCAGTTATATTGGATTTTAAGACCCACCCTAATGATCTCACTTAAACCTGATCATCTCTCAAAGACCCTATCTCCAAATAAGGAAATTCTGAGGGACTAGGGTTTGGTACTCCAACGTGACCATGACGGTGACCTTGGGTAAGTTAGTTAATGACTCAGCGGGGGACACCCGGGTGGCTCCGTCGGTTATGCCTCTGACTTCAGCTCAGGTCATGATCTCACAGTTTGTGAGTTCGAACCCTGAGTTGGGCGCTGTGCTGACAGCTCGGAGCCTGGAGCCCGCTTCGGATTCTGTGTCTCCCTCTCTGTCTGCTCCTCCCCTACTTACGCTTTGTCTATCTCTCAAAAGTAAATAAATGTTTAACAAATTTTTTTTTTAATTTTTTTTCAACATTTATTTATTTTTGGGACAGAGAGAGACAGAGCATGAACGGGGGAGGGGCAGAGAGAGAGGGAGACACAGAATCGGAAACCGGCTCCAGGCTCTGAGCCATCAGCCCAGAGCCTGACGCGGGGCTCGAACTCACGGACCGCGAGATCGTGACCTGGCTGAAGTCGGACGCTTAACCGACTGCGCCACCCAGGCGCCCCTAACAAATTTGTTTTAATAAGAAAAATTTCCTTGTCTATGAGATGAGGCTGGAGACAATCCCTTCCTCCCCAGATTGCTGTGTAGAAACACCACAAAGAAGAAAAATGTTCGATGCAATGCCCAACTCATAGCTGGTGCTCAGGAAAACAGCAGCTGTTATTTTCTTTCTTATTTATTTATTTAATTTTTGAGAGAGAGAGAGAGAGACAGAGTGTGAGTGGGGGAGGAGCAAAGAGAGAGGGAGACACAGAATCTGAAGCAGGCTTCAGGCTCTTAGCTGTCAGCACAGAGCCCGACGCAGGGCTCGAACTCACGAACGAAGAGATCGTGACCTGAACCGAAGTCGGACGCTCGACTGACTGAGCCACTTACGTGCCCTTCAGCTGTTATTTTCTACGGCGTTCCTAGGATGAACTTGGCCAAGAGACCGTGGGGTCAGGAAGGAACTTGGGGAGACGCTGGCCTTTCCAGGGGCATTTGATGCCTGAAGACAGGGCCCTGCCCTGGCTCTGGCCCATGCCCGGGCTTCCAGACAGTTGCTGGACTTGACTTCTGCATCTCTGGGTGAGGGATTTGAAAGCCCCACTTCCAGGCTTACTTCTCTGTTGTCCAGCCAGGGTTTCTCGATCTCGGCACCGTTGACATTTTGGCAACAAAATGTTGGACTGATCGTTCTTTGTTGTGGGGGCTGTCTTGTGCACTGTGGGATGCTTAGCAGTTTCTCTGGCCTCTATCCATAGATGTGGGGAGCACCCCCCTCCCTTGTTATGACAACAGTGATGTCTTGGGCGTTCCAAATGTCTTCCAGGGGTCAAGGCCCTGCTGGCTTAGCTGGCTGCCTTAAGAAAGGCCCCAATGCTGCTGCATTTGGAATCCCATGCCTACGTCTCTCTAACCACCGCCCCCCCCCACCCCCCGAACCAAGGAAGGTCCTGGAAATAGTGGGTTGGCCTGCACTTGGGGCAGAAAATCTCTGGCACCGTGGACCCACTCCATATCCTGAATGAACTGTTCTTCCTGATCCTGCTACACAAGCCTGGTTCTCAGGGGTCACCTCAAGGTGACTGTGGCCCGGCCTAGGCACGGTGGCCGGGGCTTGGCTGTAAACAGGCAGCAGGAAGCCCAGAGCAGGGGTGGGCCCAGGGAGGCTGGGCCAGGAGCAGGTGTGGACAAGCCCGCTGACAGGCCCACCTTATCAGGCGTAGAGGCCCGGGCTCCAGACGAGCAGGTCGCGGGGCTTTATCAAGCTGTTAGAGTGACAGAGTTGCAGCAATCCTGCGGGCCAAGGGTGCTGACAGCCAGGGGCTGGTGGGGCACAGCCTGGGCTCCGGGCCTCTGGCCTCCGGTTCCCAGCACAGGGCGGAGGCGCGCTTTGCAGGGACATTTGCAAGAATGGCGGTGAGAAGAGAGACAGAGATGAATCTTGCTTCCCCCCTCCCCCCACCCTCCCACTGCTTGCCTTCGAAGATTTAAGCATGTGTTTGCAGTTTCAAAGCTGATGCCTGCTGGCTGCGAGTTATTTTATTGCATTATATTTTGCTAGATTTTTATCGATTAAAAAAAGTTTTTTTTTAATGTTTGTTTATTGTTGAGAGAGAGAGAGCAGGAGGGGGCAGGGCAGGGTGGTGGTGGTGGCGAGACGGAGGATACGAAGCAGGCCTTGCACTGACAGCACACAGCCCAATGGGGGGCTCAAACTCAACTAATGGGGAGATCATGACCTGAGCCGAGGTCCAAAGCCCAACCCACTGAGCCACCCAGGTGCCCCTACAAGTTATTTTAAAAGGAGTGGGGTGTTGGAGCACCTGGGTGGCTCAGTCAGTTAAGTGTCCCACTCTTGGTTTAGGCTCAGGTGATGATCTCACAGTTTGTGAGATTGAGCCCTGTGTCGGGCTCTGTGCTGACAGCCTGGAGCCTGCTTGGGATTCTCTCTCCCTCTCTCTCTGCCCCACCCCCACTCCTGCTCTCTCTCTCTTTCAAAATAAATACATAAGTAAACTGAAAAAAATAAAAGGGGTGGGGGTGCCGGGATGCACCGGCAGGGAAAGGAGGAGGGGAGCAGGAGAAGGGGGAAAGGGCAGGGAGCCGCATCAGGACCAGAATCCCGGCTCCTTCCCACTTCCGCTGCCCCTGCCGCTGTCCTCCCTGCCTTCACTCTTACTGTCCAGAAGCTACAGGAACCAAGAACCGTGCTGGCTCAGAACGACGCAACGCTCATGGTTCTGGAAGCCAGAAGTCCAAAATCTGTATCACCGGGCTAAAGTCAAGGTGTGGGAGGGTCACACTCCCTCGGGAGGCCCTGGGGACAGTCCATTCCCTACATCTTCCAGCTTCTGTTGGCTGCTGTCCCTTGGCTCATGGCGCATCGCTCTGGCCTCTGCCTGGGAGGTCACGCGGCCTTCTTCCATTCCGCCCGGGCCAAGTCCCCCTCCGCCTCCCTCTTACAAGGGTACCTGTGACTGCATTTTGGGCCCACTTGGATGATCCAAGCTAATCTCCCTACCTCAACACCCTTAATTTAGTCACATCTGGAAAGTCCTTTGGTGGCCAGGTAGGGTGACACTTACAGGTTGCAGGGATTAGGCTGTGGACATCTTTTGGAGGCCTTTAATTAGCCTTTCTCACCCTTGCTCTTCCAGCCTGCTGGCTTTCTGCTGTTCCTCAAACACAGCACCCCTTCCCTCCTCAAGGCCTGGCCTCTTTTCCTGCTGCCTGGATCACTCTTCCCTGGAATCTTGGCTTCTTCTCATTCTTTGGGTCTTGGCTCCAATGTCAGCTCTGTGGAGAGAACTTTCTTAGTCGGCCCCTGTGCCTGGCACACAGTAGGTGCTCAACGCAAAGATGTTGAATAAAAGCAATGGAGAGAAACCCCGTTCTGAGCACCTGAGTCCTGAAGGGGAAACCTGTCTTCCGGAGCCTTGGAACATTCCCTGAGCCTTCCCCAGAGGCTCCTGGGGACTGAGTGGTGGGGGCAGTGGACACTGTTGGCACAATTCACCCACCAGGGGCATTGGGCAAGGCACCTGGCCCTTCTGCACCCCAGCATAATAAAAATACGAGTGAGCATTTATGGAGTGCTGCTCGGCCCCCGGCTCTGCTCATTTCTTCCTCACTGTAAATGACATGATGATTACCTTCAGTGTGTAGAACCGTTCATGACCCCCACTATGTGCTCAGTGAACTAGCTTGTCTCCCAGGGCCCCTTAGAGGGCTCCTGGTGTATGTGTGAGCACAGGGAAGAAGAAAGGAAGGAAGGAAAGAAAAGAAGGAAGGAAGGGAAGGAGGGAAGGGAAGGAGGGAGGGAGGGAGGAAAGGAGGAGAAAGAAAGCAGGGAAGAAGGGAAGGAGGAAGGGAGGAAGGGATGGAGGGAGGAAAGGAGGGAGGAAGGTAAGAAGCTGATCCTGTAACTTGGAACGATGGCTTTACCTCTCTGGGCCTCCGATTCTCTTTCTATTTAAATTGAGGGGTTGGAAATGGGTGATTTTAGAGCTCCCCATTCATTCGTTTATTTTTGAGGCAAGAGCAGCTGAGCTGTCCTGGTGGCATGGGCTCCGTTCTCAGGGCACACATGGGCACCTCTGTGCAGCTGGGACCTGAGGCGACCAGGCGGCCGTGTCGTTCTAGAAGGAAAGACTCATCTATGGCCCTCGCCTTGGAGTTGGAAAGAGCAGAACAGACTGGTGGGTCCCCAAGAGCAGGAGTCATCTGTCAGTGACCATGAATGCTAAATGACCTTTAGCAGGTTTGGAGTTCTGGCCAAGAGCTGCTTGGCATCATGCAACCAAAACGATCCTCTTGAGATGACACAGTGGTTGCTGAAGAACGGAGAAGCTGTCGGTCGGCTTTATCCCTAAGTATCCCCACCTGGGGACATTCTTGTCACTTTCCTCCCTCATCAGAGTTTCCTCTCAGGTGGCAAGTGCCTGACAGCCTCCCAACCCCCCGCAACAGAGCAGTGGAGGGGGGCAGGACTTCCTGTCCTGTTTACAGGTTGTACCCCTGGAAGGATCCACACTTCTGTGGGGAGTTGTCTCTCTGGCCTCCAGTTCGGGTGTGGGCAGTGGGAGGTGAGCACATCAGCCTCCCAGGAATCACTTTGTATGTGGAGGGGGGGAATCTCTGGGTGTTGGGGTCACACAATTAGAGCGAGATGGATAAAAGCTGAACCTCGGTTGTGTCACTTTGCTGTGGGTCGAGACCAAATGACTTAGCAGGTTCAGGTCTCCTGCTCTGTGAAGAAAGGAGTCCTACATTCTTTGGTTCCTGTTTGGCCCCAGTGTTAAGGCAGTGTCGCATAGAGTAGACACTCAATAAGCAGTTGCCGAAGGGATGAATTATTTCCTTAATTTCCTCATCTATAGAACAGAGATGATAATATCTACCTGTATTATAGTATTACCTGTATTAGTTAGCTGTTGCTGTGTAACAAAGTAGCCCAAACTTAATGACTTAAGAAAATAGGGGGCACTTGGGTGGCTCAGTCAGTTAAGCATCCAACTCTTGATTGTGGCTCAGGTCATGATCTCATGGTTTGTGAGCTAGAGCCCTGTGTCGGGCTCTGTGCTGACAGCTAGGAGCCTGCTTGGGATTCTCTGTCCCTCTCTGTCTGCCCCTTCCTTGCTCATGTGCATGGGCACTCTCTCTCTCTCTCTTTCAAAATAAATGAATAAACATTAAAAAAAAAAAAAGAAAAAAGAGGGGGCATCTGGGTAGTTCAGTCAGTTGAGTGTCTGACTTCAGCTCTGGTCATGATCTCATGGTTCATGAGTTCAAGCCCTGCATCGGGCTTGCTTCTGTCAGCACAGAGCCCACTTTGGATCTCCTGTCCCCCCCCACCCACTCCTTCCCACAGAGCCTGATGTGGGGCTCGAACACATGAACTGTGAGATCATGACCTGAGCCGAAGTCAGATGCTTAACCGACTGAGCCACCTGGGTGCCCCTACATATATTATTTCATTTAATCTTTCAATCACCCCCTGAGGTAGGTGCTGCTAATATAGACGGGCAAAGGGAGGCTAAAGTGGTTTGCCCAAGATATACAGTTAGCACTTGGTTATCAATCGCTGTGTAGTAAATCACCCCAGAATTCAGTGGCTTCAAATGACAGCACTCATTTTATTCTGTCTTAGGGTTTCTGTGGGCCGAGAGTTTGGGAAGGGCTTGTGTGGTTTCTGACTCAGGGTCTTGGATGCTACTGCAGACAGGCAGTGGCTGGAGCTGCGGCAGGTGGGGCTGGCCTGGCGTTTCTCTCTCTTCCTGGGGCTTCAGGGCTTCTCCAGGTGGGCTGGTCTGGGCTTCCTCATGGCATGGAGGCCTCAAGGCAGTGGGACTCCTCACATGCTGACTCTAGCCTCCAGCACAAGTGATCTGCTGAGCAAAGCAAAAGCTGCTTCACTTTCCAAGACTTAGCCTAAGAGGTCGGTGCGACTTCTGCCATAACCACGAGCCTGCCCAGGTTCCAGAGGAGGGAACATGGTGGACCTTCTTTCGGAGGGAAGGAGAGTTACAGATCCCGTTGTAGGAAAAGCATGTCCCGTGGGAGATCTTGTGGCCATCTGCCACAGAGGGAAGAGGCGGGACTAAACTCCAAATCTTAGGCAGGCTGACTCCTGGAACCC
The DNA here is from genome assembly GCF_027475565.1 of Acinonyx jubatus. Taxonomy (NCBI): domain Eukaryota; kingdom Metazoa; phylum Chordata; class Mammalia; order Carnivora; family Felidae; genus Acinonyx; species Acinonyx jubatus. Next base: position 8,602,782 of record NC_069381.1, on the reverse strand, counting down.
AGACCCTACCTTGTCCTATCAAAGGCTAAGCCCCCCAGAGACCTACGGCATAAACTTAAGGACCCAGGAGCCCAGGCCAAAGACGCTTTGTAAATCCAAGATGTTTGTGTTCCTTCTTGTGGTGGCCACAGCACAGCACCACAAACTGGATGTCTTCAAGCCACAGAAATTTATTCTCTCCCAGTTCTGGAAGCTGGAAGTCTGAGATGAAGGTGTCGGCAAGGCTGTGTTGTCTCTGAAGACTCTAGGGGTGGATCTCTCCTTGCCTCTTCCAGCTTCTGGTGGTTGTTGGAAATCCTTGGCTTGTAGACACATGGCTCCTAACTCCTAACTCTGCCTCTGTTTTTAACACTGCTCCCTCCCTCCCTCCCTGTCTGTCTGGATCTGTGTCTCTTCTCTTCTTATAAGGAGACCAGTCATATTGGATTTAGGACCCACCCTATTCCAGTGTGATCTCGTCTTAACTAATGACAACTGCAAGGATCCTATTTCCAAATAAAGTCACGTTCTGAGGTTCTGGGAGAACATGAATTTTAAGGGACACAGTTCAACCCAGCACAATGGCCCCTATCTGATCTTCCTATCACCCCCGACCTACTTTCCCAGCCTCTCACATCATTCCCTTTTAAATGAGGGAACATGGCTCTGACCACAGGGACAGGTCCCCAAACATGTCCCGGAGGATGCAGCTAGCTTCGGAGGGCCTGGAACTCTGAGGCGCCTGGGGACTGCCCCCTTCTCTGGGGAGTAGTGTTGAGGGAGAAGAGCCAACCAGAAGGCCTTGGGTGCCCTGTTCTGGCAGTGGGAGTGTCACAGAGCTCTTTGCCCCGCACTTGGCCCTGCTCCTGTGTGACCCTCCCCAGGCACAGAGTGTTCTCTCCTCAAATAGCTCTCATGTGGAAGTTCCGGGACGGCCATTCATGATCTTGGCCTCACGTGTGCCCCCCCACCCCCACCCCACTCCAAGCCATTCATGAATGTGACCCTCCGGGCTTGGCCGGCTCCCTCTTCCTCTCCTGTGGCCGTTTCTGCTTTCCACTCCTTCCCTCCCTCCCTGCCCTTCTCCATTTCCAGAGCCTGCAGGATCTAAGCCACGATGTGCTTGTTCTTCAGAGTGACCCTCCCCCTCCCCCCCCCCCCCCCGGAGTTAGAGGCTGCTGTGTTCACATCGCCCCGGAAGTGAGCAACGTCTGCTCGGAGATGTGCCCCGCGCAGCCCTTCCCAGGGACTGCCGTGTGAACGGCGCCCCCTGTAGGTGTGCGCGCAGCAGCAGGGAGCCATTCTCTCCCCGCGTGTAAGGTCTCCTCTTTCGCAGACACCCCCACCACTTTCACGAGGGTCCCTGACTCCGCTCTCTTGGCCCTTGTGACAAAGATTGTCAGCTGCTACGGTCCTGTTGGGGGGCCAGCCCCTCATCAGCATGGAGAGTCCTGAAAATGCTCGTGCTTTCAATTCGGTAACTCTTTCTTGGGCACGTAGCCTAGTGAAATAAAGAAGTGGTTCTCAACCAGGTGGGATTTTGCTCCCCCAGAGGACATTTGGTAATGTCTGGACACACCTTTGGCCTTCATTATTTGCGTGAGAGGGACACCACTGGCGTGTGGTGAGTGGACACCGTGGATGCTGCTAAGAATCCTACGGTACACAGAACAGCCCCCGCCCCCCCGACCCTGACCCCGACCAGGAAAGATCTGGCCCCAAATGTCTACATGTTGGAGGATGAGGAACCCACACCCAAAAGGACAAAGGGCCTACATATGTAAAGATTTTTATAGCGGCATCATTCAAACTAACGAAAAAGAAGTCTAGGCACTACCTATCAAATTAGAAAATAATGACATTACGAATACAAAATTCAGTGGATTATAAAACGACCATTTAAAAGGATAAGTATGAGGGCGCCTGGGTGGCTCAGTCGGTTAAGCATCCAACTTCGGCTCAGGTCGTGATCTCGCGGTCCGTGAGTTCGAGCCCCGCGTCGGGCTCTGTGCTGACAGCTCAGAGCCTGTGGCCTGCTTCAGATTCTGTGTCTCCCTCTCTCTGACCCTCCCCGGTTCATGCTCTGTCTCTGTGTCAAAAATAAATAAACATTGAAAAAAAAATTAAAAGAATAAATACGACAGCTCTTTAGCTATATTGAGAACTATATGAAAACTTATATATAGGAATGTTATAGATAATTGTATGTACAAATGCCTCAAGTGATCGAGCAGAGTTACTGGATGGCCCATCCATTCCGCTCCTAGGTATATACACAAGCGAGGTGAAAAAGTACGGCCTCACGAAAACTTGTGTGTGAATGTTCACGGTGGTATTGTCGACGATAGCCTAACAGCGGAAGTAACTCCAAAGGCGGAAGAATGGAGAAGCACAACGTGAGACGTCCACACAATGGAATATTGTTTGGCCATACGGGGGAGCGAAGTTCTCATACAGGCTGCAGCATAGATGAGCCTTGAAAACATTACGCCGTGTGAAAAAAGCCAGACACAAGAGGTTACACATTTATGATCTCAATTTATATGAAAAATCCAGAGTAGGTAAATCTATAGAGACAGGAAGATTAGTGGTTGCCTGGGGCTGGTGTCAGGGGGGAGGGGATAATGGCTGAAGGGCATGGAGGTGTTTTTTTTCTGAGGTGACGAAAATACTCTAGAATTGCCTATGATGACTGCATCTATCTACGAGTATACTAGAAGCTATTGAATTACGCGCTTTCTTTTTTTTAAATATTTATTTTTGAGAGAGAGAGAGAGAGAGATAGCACGAGCGGGGAAGGAGAAGAGAGAGAGGGAGAGACAGAATCCGAAGCAGGCTCCAGGCTCTGAGCTGGCAGCACGGAGCCGGACGCGGGGCTCGAACCCACGATCTGCGAGATCATGACCCGAGCATAAAACAAGAGCCTGATGCTTAACTTACTGAGCCACCAGGGTGCCCCACAAACAGACATATTTGCGTATCTCTGGGTTAACACATGTCTAAGGAGGCCTCTTCCATGTGTCCAGACCTGTGCCAGCCATTCCAGATACAAAATGGGTAAGTCTGACCCGTGCCCTATGCAGCTCCCACCCCGGCAGGGAAAACAGACAGCCGCTGAATAATTACACTATAGTATCAGGAGCCTGTCAATGGAGGTCCGCACCAGATGCTCTGGGAGACACAGGGGAAGGAGGAAATACAACTTCTAGTGTCTTCTGGGACAGTCATTCATGATCTGGGTCTCAGGTGAACACTCTGCTCCAAGCCATTCGTGAGGGGGACGGTAGGGGGAGAGTATGGTTGGCGGGATCAAAGCCAGCATCCCAGCATCATAGAAAACATGATGCCAAGCTGAGCAGAGCTTTTCAGATGGAGGAAGCAGCCACAGTGTGAAGGGCCTAGGGTCTCAAGGACTGCCGGTCCGTCGGTTCAGGGCGTGTAGGTATAAAGACTGTGCCCAGAGGAGAAGTGGAAAGTGAGTTGGGGCACACCATGAGGGACTCGGGAGGCAGGCCAGGGCGTTAGGTGAGCAGAGAACGTGGGACAGTAAGACCGACATTTGGCGGTGGGGTTGGGGGGTTGCGTTACGGAGAATGGTGGTCTCCCAAAAGATCTGTCCACGTCCTGACCCCTGAGACCCGTGAATGTAACCTTGCTTGGAAAGAGGGCCTCTGGAGATGCAATGAAATTAAAGATCTTGAGATGAAGTCATCCCAGATATGAGGTGGGCCCGATGTCCAATGACAGGTTATCCTTATAAAAGAAAGAGTGGGGCACCTGCGTGTCTCAGTTGGTTAAGGGTCCGACTCTTGATTTTGGCTCAGGTCACGATCTCATGGTTTGTGAGTTTGAGCCCTGTGTCAGGCTCTATGCTGACAGCACAGGGCCTGCTTGGGATTCTTTGTCTCTCTGCCTCTCTCTGTCTCAAAAATAAATGCACAGGAGTGCCTGGGTGGCTCAGTCGGTTAGCTGTCTGCCTTTGACTCAGGTCATGATCTCACGGTTCTTGAGTTTGAGCCGCGCATGGGGCTCTCTGCTGTCAGTGCAGAGCTCACTTTGGATCCTCTGTCCCCCCGACTCCCACCCCGCTCTCTGCCCTTGCCCTGCTCGTACTGTCTCTCTTTTTCTCTCAAAAACAAAAATAAGCAAATAAATAAAAACTTAAAAAATAAAAAAAAAAACATTTGGAAAAAGAGAGAGGGTTTGAGACACAGACACAGAGGGGACAAGGTGACGTGAAGACAGAGGCAGGGATACATTTATAAGCGGAAGAGCACCTGGAGCTGGAAGCATCCTGGGAGGATCCTCCTCTAGAACCTTCTGAGGGAGCGTGACCTAGCCAACACTTTGATTCTGGACTTCCCGCCTCCAGAACGCTGAGAAAATTCCTGATGTTTTAAGCTGGTTAGTTTGTGGTAATTTTAAAAAAGTGGTTATTTTTGAGGGGGGTGAGGGGCAGGAGAGAGGGAGAGACAGAGAATCCCAAGCAGCTGTCAGCACGGAGCCCACTGTGGGGCTTGAACTCATGAATCACAGGATCATGACCTGAGCCAAAGTCAGACGCTCAACCGACTGAGCCACCCAGGCGCCCCCCCGGGTGGTAATTTGTAATGGCATCTCTGGGAACGTGAGGGCGGCACTTTCCTTCCTACCGTCTTACGGGTGTGTCCTTGAGGCTGGAGACCAGGCCTTGTTCCCGGGGAAGCCTTGCTGCTGAGCCTACTGCTAAGGGCTGGTCGGAGACCAGGAACCACACCAGTTATTTTAACAGAGAGAATTTAATGTATAAACTTGTTAACGAGGCACTGAGAATCTGAAAAGGCAAACAGAGAACGCTAGGTATCAGAGAGGGGGGAAGCTGCTAGAAGGAGATACTCACCCCCTTGCCCCGCTAGGGTAACGCAGGGGGCCCGTAGGAGTGCTTCAAACTTAGCAGCTTGGAGGAGGAGCCCCAGGGTCCCAGCCTGATGAGGAGAAGCAGAAAAGGAGGTGTTTGGGGTCAGCTCCCCGGAACAGGCAGGGCCACACTTAGAGTGAGGCAGAGCACGTCCTCTCTGACCTGAAACCCTCCGATGGCCCCCATCTCACTCGAGCTAAGGTTAGCCAAGGTCTTAACCAGAAGGCTGTGCACTGTGGAAACATCACTACCTCTCTGAGCCCATTTCTTTCTCCTCCTCCTCCTCCTCCTCCTTCTTCTTCTAAAGTCTATCCATGTATTTTGAGAGAGAACACACAAGTGGGGGAAGGGCACAGAGAGAGGGAGAGAGAGGGAATCCCAAGCAGGCTCCACCCTGTCAGTGCAGAGCCTGACGTGGGTCTCAGTCTCATGACTGTGAGATCATGACCTGAACCGAAATCAAGAGTCAGATACTTAACTGACTGAGCCCCCCAGGTGCCCTGTCTCTGAGCCCATTTCTGATCACTCCCTCCACTCCCCGTGCTGGCCTGTTAGCCATTCTCCGATGTGCCAGATTCATTGTAGGGCCTCTGCACTGGCTGTTCCTTTGTCTGGCCCATGCTTGTTCGAGACTGTCAACACTTCTGCTGTGGTTGTGGCCATCCAGGCCGTGCTGTCCCTGTAGATCTTTGGCTGCACCACTGGTACTGTCTTGGGCTCTGGAGATGGGGTCACCCACACTGCACACCTGCCCAGGCCACCCTGCGTCCGGACCTGGCTGCCCAAGACATGATGAATTACTTCATGAACGTCCTCTTGGAGCATGGCTACAGCTTTAGCACAGTGGCCGAGTGGGAAATCATGTATGACATCACAGAGATGATGTGCTATGTCACCTTGGACTTGGAGCAGGAGCTGGCCAGCAGCCTGTCATCCTCCTCCCTGGAGAAAAGCTGCCCACAGGTGGGGATCACCATCAGCCCTGCCCCAAGGCGCCCTTTCAGCCCTCCCTCCTGGGGAATCCTGGAGACCACCTTCAACTCCATCACGAAGTTGTCATGACACTGACATCCGGAAGGACCTCTTCGCTGACACGGTGCTGCCTGGTGGGGCCACCACTTTTCTGGTTGTCATTTCTGTCTTGCTGGTCCGATGCGGCTGGGAGAGTCTGAGCCTTAGGACCCACTTCCTTTTCTTTCTTAAAAAAAATTTTTTTTAATGTTTATTTATTTTTGAGGGGGTGGGGAGGGGCAGAGAGAGGGAGACACAGAATCCGAAGCAGGCTCCAGGCTCTGAGCTGTCAGCACAGAGCCCATCGTGGAGCTTGAACTCATGAAACACGAGGTCATGACCTGGGCTGAAGTCAGACATTCAACCAACTGAGCCACCCAGATGCCCCTCTTTTTTTTTTTTTTTTTTTTTTAGATTTTATTTTTAAGTAATCCTTTCAGCCAATATGGGCCTTGAACTCACAACCCCGAGGTCTAGTGTCATATGCTCCACTGTCTGAGCTAGCCAGGTGCCCCCTGTCTACTTTCTTTCTTTCTTTTTTTTAAAGTTTATTTATTTATTTTGAGAGAGAGAGAGAGAGAGAGAGAGCACACAAGCAGGGCATGGACAGAGAAAGAGAGATTGAGAGAGAAAGAGAATCCCAAGCAGGCTCCGGTCTGACAGCACAAAACCCAATGCGGGGCTCGATCTCACAAGCTGTGAGATCGTGACCTGAGCCGAGATCAAGAGTCAGATGCTTAACCGACTGAGCCCCCCAGGCACACCTCCACTTTGCTTTCTTAACTGATGTTTTCCTGCCAGAATGCCGTGGGGTGTTACTTGCGCTGAGTTGAAAAATGGTTTGCATTTACACCTGTACATTTATTCCTCCTTTTAATTTATGTAAGGTTTTTGTACGCAATTCTCAATTCTTCAAGAGATGACAAATTTTGGTGTTCTACTGTCATGTGAGAGCATTAGGCCCCAGCACTACATCATCGCGTGAGGAAAATAAAGTTCTGCAGTAAAGCAGAAAAAAAAAAATTAGACAGTGTCCAGCAACTTTGTCTGCAAAGGCTCCAGACTTTGGGCTGTTACTAAGGGCTGTGATACCTTGTTCTCAAGAAACTTTTCTAAGAAAAAGGTGTGCGGTTTCTTTTGGGGACTGGGTCAGGAAGATTTGGGGCGGAAGTGACAGAAATCGAACTTAAATTGGTCTAGGCACAAAGGTGGGGGGGGCAGATTTACTGGCTCCTATAACTGCAAAGGCTGAAGTAGATTAACTTTGGGCATTTCTGGGTCCAGGAGCTCTAATGATCTCACCAGGGTGTCAGCCAGAGGGACAATATGGTGCAGTCCTTCCTGGAGGTGGTGGGAAGGATAAGGCGACCCTTTCAGAATTCTTTTCCCTTATGAGGTTATAGAAATGAGAAATGTAATTTCTATAGAGATAGAAATTACGCTCAGATGCTGCTGGTGAGGCTGGACACGGGATGGGAAGAATTAAGAGCTACTTTTTTCCAGGATACTGATCTCAGCCTTCCCTCTGATAACCATCAGTTTAGAGATTCACTTCACAGCAAAGAAGAGCTGCACACTCATGAACTCATATGCTGGTTTCCAAAGCACCCCCAACACACACACACACACACACACACACATGCACGCACACCTGCATTGATGCCACAGCTGTGAAGGATCTGATGGCTCTTCTGCAGATATTTTCTGGCCTTTGGAGAAAGCGTAAAGAGTCACAGAAGATGCAGATACTAGCAGGGGCTGGGAGCCGGTGAGCAGACCTAACCATGAACGAGGGGCAGCTGACTCTCACAGGGCTTTTGCACCTGTGAGAAATCTTCATTTCATTCCTTCATTCTACACAAGGGGGAACAGAGTCCCAGAGCAGAGGAATGACGGGCATAAAAGCCACACCATGAGACAACAGCAGGCAGAGACTTACCACCTGTGGACCCCCTGGACAGTGTGCCTTGCTTCCTCCTTCCCCTTTCCCCGGAGGTCGGTGCTCTCACTGTGCTGCCCTTTCTGGCTGCCCAGGGCTGGAGGTCAGAGTCAGAGGGGAGCTAAGGAGAAGTAGGTCAGCACATTTACCCCAAACCTTTCCTTGTCTGCGTCTTCTCCCTTCTGACAAGAGCCTAGATGCTATAGATTGAGTGTCTGTGTCCCCCCCACCCCCCCGACAAATTCATTTGTTGAAACCTATTTCCCCAATGTGAGGGGGTTAGGAGGTGGGACCTTTGGAAGGTGATTAGGTCATGGGGGTGGAGCCCTCACAATGGGATTACTGCCCTTTTAAAAGAGACTCCAGAGAGCTCCTTTGTCCCTTCTGCCAGTTGAGGTTATAGGGCAAAGACAGTGCTTACGAACCAGTAAGAGGGCTCTCACCCAACATGGAATCTACCAGTCTTGATCTTGGACTTTCCAACTTCTAGAATCATGAGAAATACATTTCTGTTGCTTATAAACCACCCAGTCTATGGTATTTTGCTATAAGGCAGCCCACACTAAGAGACTAGAGGTGGCAGTTGATCAGTTAAGCAGCCCTCAGCTCTGCCCAGAATGCCCTCCTCATCTTCCTTCTAATGGATAATTCTTTCTTTTGTTTTTTAATGTTTTTATTTATTTTTTGAGACAGAGAGAGAGAGAGACAGAGCATGAGCAGGAGAGGGGCAGAGAGAGAGAGAGAGAGGGAGACATAGAATCTGAAGCGGGATCCAGGCTCCAAGCTGTCAGCACAGAGCCCGATGCGGGGCTCGAACCCACAAACCGCGGGATCATGACCTGAGCTGAAGTCGGACTCTTAACCGACTGAGCCACCCAGGCATCCCCGTGGATAATTCTTTCTTATCCTTCAAAGCCTTAGCTCAGTAATAACTTCTTCGGGAAGCTCCCCCTTCGACTGAGTCTTCCTGCTGTGCTTACAGAGCACACCCAGGACTCTCCAGTGTCGGTGGCCACACCACCCTGGGGAGTCTGTGACTGCATCTTTCTCCCTGCACTGTGCGTTCCCCAAGAGCAGAGCCTGTCTTGTTCATTCTGTGTTCCCACTTCCTAGCAGAAAGCTTAGTTTTGCCTGCACAGTCTCATCCCTCCTCATGACAACCATGTAACACAGACATGAGAAAAGATGAAGAGATGCGCGGTAACTTGCCTGAGATCCCATAAGTAGCAAAAGGTTGAGGTGTTGTTGGATCTAGGCAGTCTGATTTCAGAGTCCGGGCTCCAGACCACAGAGACCCCACGCGTTCAACAAAGGCTTGTTGAATGAATTAAGGGGCTTCTTTCTTTCTCTGTAGCCAGCACCTAGCACCCAAGGTTTGACACTGCTAAGAACCAACATTGCCGCCACAACCACCTTTACGGAAGGCTTATTAAGTACCAGGCACTATGCTCGGCATTTTGCGTATACTGGGTTAATTGCACGTTACCATTGAAACAAATTGCTGCGAACTTAGTGCCTTAAAATAACAAATTTATTTCCCTACAGTTCTGGAGATCAGAAGCCTGAAGTATGTTTCAATGGGCTAAACTCAAGGTGCTGGCAGGCAGGCCTGTGTTCCTTCTGGAAGCTCTAGGGAAGAATCCATTTCTTTGCTTTTTCTTGCTTCTAGAGGCCAATTGCGCTCATGGCTTCTTCCTCCATCTTCAAAGATGCCAGTAGTGTAGAATCTTCTCTCATACCTGATCTCCATTTCCATCCTTCCATTTTTCTCTCTCTGACCCTGATCCTCCTGCTTCCCTCTTATAAAGACCCTTGTGATTATATTAGCCCCCCCCCCCCATAATCCAGGATAATCTTTCTACCTCCAGATCTTTAATCACATAGACAAAGCCCCCTTTGCCATATTAAGCAATATATTCACAGTTTCTAGAGACTGGGACATGGACATCTTTGGGGAAAATTGTGCAGTCTACGACATATACCATCTCATTTAACCCTTGTACAGTAATGCTGTGACATAGTGGTACAAGCTCCACTTAATAGGAGTGGAAGATGTGTGGCACACAGGGGGTGCTCATAAGTGTTCGTGGGGATGATCTGGTGTGACAGCTGATTGATAATACATTGTTCTTCACTGGACAGAAGGTCCTGAAGGATGTATCCAGTCCTGTGTCTTCCCTAAAATCTTCTCTACAATCTCCCCGGCCCACCCCGGGGCAGGTGGAGGCTCTGTCAGAGTGCTTAGCACTTAATTGTTTCCCTGGCCTGACTCTTCTCCCAGTGAGATCACTATCTCCTTCAGGGAAATTGTATTCCTAATTCTTTGTCTCTTCCCATGATGCCCTGGGCTTTTCACAGACTTCATTTTCTCTCTTGTAGTCCTTGAAAGGAGGGAGTATGTGTCCATTTTGCAGAAGAGCAAAGTGAGGCTCAGGTTACATGCAGGGTCATTTCTTTTTTTTTTAACGTTTTATTTATTTTTGAGAGAGAGAGAGACAGAGACAGAGTACAAGTGGGGGAGGGGCAGAGAGAGAGGGAGACACAGAATCTGAAGCAGGCTCCAGGCCCTGAGCTGCCAGCACAGAGCCCGACACGGGGCTCGAACTCATGAACTGAGAGATCATGACCTGAGCTGAAGTCGGATGCTTAACCGACTGAGCCACCCAGGCGCCCCGGGTCATTTCTTGATAGATGCTGGTTGATGGACTCTGTCTTGCTTCCAACTCTTCTTTTTTTTTTTTAACGTTTATTTATTTTTGAGACAGAGAGAGACAGAGCATGAATGGGGGAGGGTCAGAGAGAGAGGGAGACACGGAATCCGAAACAGGCTCCAGGCTCTGAGCTGTCAGCACAGAGCCCGACGCGGGGCTCAAACTCACGGACCGTGAGATCATGACCTGAGCTGAAGTCGGACGCTTAACCGACTGAGCCACCCAGGCGCCCCCCCAACTCTTTACTTCTAACGTCAGCATGAGGGACTCTACATTCTCAGCAGCCTCTGACCCTCTGACTCAGCTCTGCCACTTGACTGGATTTTGTTTTCTCTTTCACTTTCACTTAATCTCTGGATATTCTTCCTGTGGTGTATGTACACACACACACACACACACACACGCACTCCGGCCCCCAGAATCTTCCCAGGACTGGCATCTTTATGGAGCTCTTACCCCTTGTCCCCCCATCTTCATCTGTAAAATGGTCATCTTAGCCACACTTTACATCCTTTTTCTTGCACACAGCCACCAACTTACACATCCCTCATGGCACAGCTTTCTCTACCTTTGGAAATGATAATGAATTAATCTACTTTTTCTTTTAGTAGAAACCCCTTGCAATTACCCTGGCGGTGATTAAGAGGGTCAGGTCTGGAATCAGACTGCCTGGGTTGGAACCCAAGCTTTCCTAGTCATTAACTAAGAAAGCATATTAATTCCTCTGAGCTCTGTTTCCTCACTTTTTAAAAAATAAGTATGTTTGTTTGTTTGTTTATAGAGCACAAACAGGGGAGAGGCAGAGAGAGAGAGAGAGAGAGAGAGAGAGAGAATCCCAAGCAGGGATTCAGAGTAGAGCCTGACGCGGGGCTCGAACCCACAAACTGTGAGATCATGACCTGAACCGAATCAAGTCGGATGCTTAACCGACTGATCCACCCAGGTGCCCCTGTTCCCTCATTTAAAAAATGAAAAACAATAAACAGTATTTTTCTCACATATCTGGCAGATGCTATTTTTTGAAGGTAAGATTTGTTTAGAGGTCACTGCTTCTGCCCCTTGCTGCCTTTTCTCCATCACCCATACCCCATTCTCTCATCGTGCTGCTTGTCAACACAAGGCATCTGGACGGGGTGGTGACATCAGTCATGTATGCTTTGGGGGGGGTGGTTAATCTGCTGTGTCTCTTCCCAGGGCCATTTTTCCTTGCAGCCTCATTGGCAATCACAGATGGGAGGTCCAGACCATCTGCTAATGGGAATTAGGTCACGGATGGTCAGATGAGGGAGGCACTGGAGAGGGGCACTCCTCATACCTGTAGTGTCCCACCAAATAGATAACCATCTTCCAGTCATCCTTGCTTTTTTCCGTCACGTGTTGGCTGGGTGGGGGAGAGGAAGTGTTGGCACCTGGAGGAGGTTTGATAGAAGGCATTCCTGGGTGACTTCATCTCTGGGCCTTGCCTCTCAAAATTCCAGCCAAATCAGTTCTACCGTTTAAGGGATGGAAGCAGGGTCAGCATTCCAGAAGTTCCTTGTCATACCCAGGCTTTTAATCAGATGATACTGGAGAATTAGCATCCTAGTGCAGGCAGTTGTGAGAGGGTGGGGAGGTGTCTCAAAGGTCCCTGCTGCATGCTTGTCTTTCCGGCCAGACCTGGGTTGAGGAGAGCGAGACCTCTTGGTTGAGTTTGCTCAGAACCATCAGAACCACGGACAGCGGTCAGGGTGCCCCGAAGACCTGCAGCGGCGCAGGGTGCAGAGAGCCGAGCCCGTGCCGTGTTACAGGCAGGCGAGGGGAGGGAAGACGCGCTCCGGTTGCGGGGGGTTGGCTGGGACTGTTCTGGCTGAGTCACCCCGTGCGCCCCGCACTTGCGTCGTGGGGCCTCGGAACGCTGGAGTTGTGTCTGCCCTCTCCGAGAATGGTTGGGGGTGGGGAGGAGAGGCCCTGGGAGTTTTGCAGGAAAGGAGGCAGCGCGAGGCGAAGGACCTGTTGGTGTCCCCCGCGCGCTCCCGCCCCCCGGCCGGGCCCATTGCTATACAAGGCCTGCTCTCCCCAGCATCCACCCCCAGCGAGTATGGTCGCAGGCGCGGAGGGGTACATTCCCCCGCCCTGAGCTCAGCGTGCCGGAATGCGGCCGATAAATCAGAGATAACCCCAGGCCCGGGATAAAAGGCCGAGGTTGTCCCAGGATCCGGGAGAGCGTCCGCCGGCCTCTAGGAGGTGAGACGTGACCCGGACCACAGCGCAGCGGCAGCGGCAACGATCTCTCTCTCCGGTGACATGGACCCCAAGACGGCGCTGCTCCGGGCCCTCCTGCTCCTCCTGTTCTTGCGCCTGTCGCCACTAGGAGGTCGCTCCCACCCGCTGGGCGGCCCCGGCCCCGCCTCGGAAGCGTCCGCAATACAGGTGAGAGAGCTTCAGCCTGCGAAAAGGCTGCTGTGGCTAGCGGCAGTTGAACGGGTCCTGAGCTATTGTCCCAAAAGGTCCTCAGCCCCTCTAGCGAATTAGTGATAAGGGATTAGAAAGCAACCGGATTGGGTGCCAGGACCCCTACCTAAGGTGGTTGGTTCATCTCAGCTCCGTCTAGGGCGGTTTGGCCAGGTGCGGGTTGCTGAGGCTGGGGCTGTCCCCACGCATTGCAGGAGCTGCTGGACGGTCTGCGGGACACAGTTTCAGAGCTGCAGGAAGCCCAGATGGCCCTGGGACCCCTCCAGCAGGGCCACAGCCCCGCAGAATCCTGGGAGGCCCAGGAGGAACCCCCTGCGCGGGTCCTTGCGCCCCGTGACAATGTCCTCCGGGCCCTGAGACGACTAGGCAGTTCCAAGATGATGCGTGATTCAAGGTGCTTTGGCCGGAGGCTGGACCGGATTGGCTCCCTCAGTGGCCTGGGCTGCAATGGTAAGCCCCCTCCCTGCCAGCTTGATCCCCCTGCCCCACTCCTATGGGTCCCACCATCGGAACCACTTCTGGGTTTATTGTCTCTGGGAACCAATTCTGAGAAAAAGACACTTGGGTTTTACTCTCTCTTGCTGACAGTGCTTAGGGCCAAGGGGCGCTTTTCTGGAAATATTAAATGTGGACATCATTCATTACTATGTCCACGAGTCCCTACCACCTTCTCTTGCCTCTCTGGCCAAAAGGGGCAGAGTCGCCTTACGATGGAATCCAGTCATTCTCTGGCTGCATCTCCTTGGAGCAGAAAGAGTCCTAAACGTTTTCCTCCTGGTTTCCCCCAGCCTGTCTATAACCTCAAAGGCAGAGGACGGGATCACCAGGGCAGCAATAATTGCCAGTTTACAGATGAGGAGACTGAGGTCCAGAGAGTGGATTATTCTAAAGCCTCAAACACCCAGATCAGCCGAGGATGGGGGGGGGGGTGGTGGCAGGGATCACACCCAGTGTGGGGAAGCTCAGATCCTGCCTCAGTTTCCCACCTGACGCCGTCATCACCCTTTCTCCCCCCCACACAGTGCTGAGAAGGCATTAAGAGGAAGTGCTGATGCAGACATCTGCGTCTGATTCTTCATCAACTCCCTGAGCCCCTTTGAAGCAATTCTTATTTATTTATTTTTATTTATTTATTTATTGTGATTGTTTTATATAAGATGATTCTTATCTCCGAGCACCCATTTTCCACGGTGAAATAAAGTCAACATTTTATCTTCTTCTTTCGCAACTGATTTGTCCTGGGGCGCCTGGGTGGCTCAGTTGGTCGAGCTTCCTTCCGGATCTTGGTTTCAGCTTGGGTCATGATCTCACGGTTCGTGAGTTCAAGCTCCGTTGTTGGGCTCTGCGTTTATAGTGCAGAGCCTGCTTGGAATTCTCGCTCTCTCTCTCTCTCTCTGCTCCTCCTTTTCTCTCTCTCTCTCTCTCTCTCTCTCTCTCAAAATAAATAAATAAACTTAAAAAATGTTAAAGAAAAGAAACTGATTCGTCTTAGTGCATTAGAAGAAATACATCATTAAAAACAAACAAACAAACCCACACACCACAAAACCCAAAGCCTTTGTTTTCCTGAAGGTTCTAAAAGTGTCCTAGTGGTGGGGTGGGGAGAAGGCATCAGAGCTGGTCAGGTAGGAGTAGGGGTGCCCTGCTTCTCTTGAAGGGTTTTTCTTGTTCTGAAATGTCTACAAATACCTCAAGCACTCAAGACACTTTGCAGAAACTGCTTTTCAAAGCTGGCAGCTTCTCCCTGGGAGTGCAGATGGGCCCCGAGACGTTCATGCAACACGGGAGTGTGGGTCAGTGTTTCCTCACTAGCTTTCCCTCTGTCTGGAATTCTGCCGTCGGAGACGTTCTCCCTGGTGATTGTTTCCTTTAAAGCCCTGAGTTCAATAGCATTTTCATTTCCCCATCCCAGGTTTAGAAGCGTCTGACAAAAGGCCCAGCATTTAGGGTGCCCCTTTTCCGGGGGCTCCACATCTTTACTTCCTCTCTGCCTCAGAGAGAGAAACCTCTCATTTCTAGGGCCGAAAAGGAAACAACCACCAGAGTCGTACTGTGTTGTCTTATTCAGCAGGGAGTCCTGTTGGTACGCTGCCCTGTACCCCACGGTCCCCCCTTCCCAAGCGCCCTGCCTCTCGAGCATCCCGGGCCACACTCCTTTGCTTTCAGGCTCCCAGGCCTCAGCTCCTGCGGTCCCCTTGCCCAGAATGCCTTTTAGGATGCTAGCTCCGCAGAAGGGACAGGACTATTCTTATCCCTGTTTGATGGATGAGAAAACTGAGACCCAGAAAACCGAAGCCCCCCCTACCTGGCCGCATGTGGCCACGGATGCTCTGAGCTCTCCCACTGAGTGGAGAGCCAAGTGACTCTTGAGCCTGTGCCCTCTCCCCGCGCTCCTGGCCTTGAACTTCACTCTCCTGACCTTCCTGCTGTTCTCAGCTAATGTCGCTTCCACCGAGGGGAACCACAAGTGGTAGGTCTCTGTGTCGTTTCTCATGTCAGCCCAGTGTGAGCCAAAGGTTCTGGACAGCCGATGACATCAATTAAGGTTTTTAACATGAGGTTGAGGAGCGAGTTACTTTCTAATAAAACTGTGAGCCACCTTTACCTGGTGTTTCCCACCCGGGGAGTGCAATGAATACTCAGCGTAGTTAACTTTCACAAAGCCCTCATCAGGCACCAGCTACTGTCTCGTTAACTCCTATAGTCCTTGCAACAAACCTCTGAAGAGCTCTTACTAACCCTCATTTTAACAGAGGGGGAAACTAAGGCACAGAGAGGTGATGTGACTTGCTCAAGATCATGCAGTTAGCAAGTGGCAGAGCCAGGGTTCAGGTCCAGCACCCAGGTCCCTAACCACTGCATCACCCCGTCCCTCCCAAGTCCGTGAAGCCGGTTTGCTGGTGGGAGTAAAATTGCCCTCCTGATGGCATCATTCGGCTCCGCATTTGGTGAACTGCCTCTGTCCGCTGGTGACCTGTCCCCTCTGCTCAGGTGATGAAGGCGGGCTTTTCCCAGAACACCCACTCCCCAAATCCAGCCAACGCTTCAGGGTTCTTCCCAGTGAGCCTGGCTTCTCCTTATGTAGGGCTCAGGTGGGTGGGGTCTGTACCTACAATACGTGTGTTACTCGGGTCTTCTCCGCAGGCAAAAGTCTGAGAAAGAGGACCACAGAGAGAACAGCAAAGGAACCAAATGTGACAGCGGGAGGATGGGGGTGGGTAGCCGTGTACTCAATGGCGGGACCTCTCGTTGAGTTCCCCTCGTGTTTGGTGTTTGTGGGGAGCAATGCAAACACGCCCTGTCTATAGATGCCCTTAAAATTTTTTTAAATGTTTATTTTTGAGAGAGAGATAGAGAAAGCATGCAAGAGTGGGGTTCGGCAGAGAGAGAGGGGAACGGGGGATCCGAAGCGGGCTCTGTGCTGACAGCAGCGAGCCCGATGCGGGACTCCAACTAACCGTGAGATCATGACCTGAGCCAAAGTCAGACGCTTAATCGAAACCAAATGAACCACCCAGGCGCCCCTATAGATGCCCTTTAAAACCTGCCTTCCCTGGGGCGCCTGGGTGGCTCAGTCAGTTAAGCATCAGACTTAAGGTCAGGTCATGATCTTGAAGTTTGTGAGGTGAAGCCCCGAGTCAGGCTGTCTGCTATGAGCGCAGAGCCTACTTCAGATACTCGGTCCCCCTCTCTCTGCCCTTCCTTGCCTCTCTCAAAAATAAATAAACATGAAAAAAACATGGCCCTCCCTAACCTGTGACCCTGACCCTTTCAAATGTACCCCCCCCATGTAGCTATAGCCATGGCATTCACCTCCCTGACTTCCCTATTATCAACCTCATTGTCCAACGAAGCTGCCAGATTATATCTCTCCGTAGATGCTCATTACTGTCATCTTTCCAGAAAGATGTGCTGGTGAAAATAGAGCCCAGGAGCCCTAACCCACGTCTTCAAAGCTGGAAAGGATTTAAGTAGAGAGTGGATGGGCTTTGCTGGGTCCCAAGTGTTGATGTTACAGAAGTCAGGATAGTATTGGGACTGAATGTTTTCTTTTTTTAATTTTTTTTAATGTTTATTTATTTTTGAGAGAGAGAGAGAGAGAGAGAGAGAGAGAGAGAGAGAGAATGTGAGCAGGAGAGGGGCAGAGAGAGGAAGACACAGAATCTGAAGCAGACTCCAGGCTCCCAGCTGTCAGCACAGAGCCCGATGCGGGGCTCGAACTCACTGACTGCGAGATCATGACCTGAGCTGAAGTCGGACGCTTAACCGACTGAGCCACCCAGGCGCCCCGAACATCATTTTCAAAGTCAGAAACAACCATCCCTAAACGTGCAGCAGGATCTTGCCAATTTCTTCCAACTGGGGCTTCTGCTGCAGACCATGTGTGACATTCCTGGGACCTCATGGCTCCCCGAAGCAGCCCACAGCGTCCCCGCGGAGAATCCTGAGATGGGGACTCTGCGATAGAAGCTAGAGACTCCCCAATTCTGGATCCTCCCACCCATTTGCAATGCTCATTCCATTGTGTGACTGAGACAACTTCTTTCCAGTGATAAGGAAATAAAGGCTGTTGACTTTTTAGCTAGTGGGAGAGGTGGGGGTGGGGGGTGGATCTGCTTTTCTGTGCCTTTGCTTTTCTTCTGCCTCACTCCTCCAGGCTGGCTTCTAAACACGCCGTCAAATATTAACTCCTCCACACGGGCGGTGTGCACACCCCCCAAAATTGGGCCAGGGCATGGAAAAGAAGAGAAACTTCACATCAAGCCATTTTCTGTCTCAGGTGCAAATGGAAGGCTTCACCAGGATTGGGGTAATCAGACAATCTGAGGCTGGTCTCCGTTTCCACTAAGCCTTGTCAGTGCAGAAGGTGGTAAGTTGGTTCAACGTCAAGTCCTCGGGGCAGCAAAACTGAATATGCTCTTTCTTGCCACCCCCCTTCCACAAAATAAACAGCAATAAAAACCAAACGCAACCCGGACAAAAAGCCGAGGCTACTAGAAGAAATGCGACAACTGACACTGAGGCCCTGCTCAGGCTTCACTCTGGAAGAGGAGAGGTTACTTTAATACAAGGAGCCGAGAAAATTCTGACATTCTCTTTCTGGAACCTGGAAGGGCATTTCCACCTCTCCTCGGGCCACCTGCAGACTTCAGAAGTGGCTCAGGACAGAGGAGCAGCACAGGCCCTCGGGCCGAGCTATTGCAGGGACTACCTGCCACAAGGCCCTTCCGGAAGTCACCGCCCGCCTCAAAGGCCTGTCTGAAAGGGCATCTCCAGGGGATCAGCCGTGTGACGCACACAGCAAGGAGCATCAGTTCCCCTAGTGTGGCTGCTCACTGAATCCTCTTTGCTAATAATAACCCTGCCAACCGAGCGATTAAGCTGTGAGCACATTCCAGGGACTCATCAGGATACGAGGGTTTTGCCCCCAGACTTCCTGTTCAGGGTTGCACCCACTCTGGATTTCAAGCTGAGTTCAGCTGACCCTGATAAGGTTCCTGGAGAGCGCTCCTTTCTCCTTCTGTCTTAGAATAAAATCACCCTGGATACCTCTTGTGACCTCTGGCCTCGTACTGCCCCGATTTCCTGCCCGCTCACAGAACAGCCTCTCTACCTGACCAGCCAGGGAGGGGGCTTGGCACATGCATTTCCTGGCTTCCGGGGAGCCCCTCGAAACACATCGGGTGTGTCGGCCATTCGCGGGGCTTGGATGACCCTTTCCGTGAGGTAGTCCACACACGCGCACGCTCACGGACTTGCCAAGGACACCCCCTGCCCAGGAAGGGGGAGGGTAAAGGAGCTGCTCAGAGGTCACCTGTGAAATGGATTAGGAATTATGGGTGCTGGTGTCAGACCTGGGGTTCCAGCCCTGGCCTTGCCGCTTAGGCAGTGACCTTGGCCAAGTGACATAACCTCTGTCTTAGTTCTGCCCCTCTGTGAATGGGAACAATATTACCCACCCCATGGGGGCTGTGATGAAAATTAGATAATCCATCTAAAGTTCTCCACATGGTGTCGGGCACGTTGCAGCTGATCAACACGGGCAACCGTTCTCACCATCTTTCAAACAGATAGCACTTCATACTTGAGAACGCATGTGCAGAATGCACACATTGGTAGTTCATCTAAGCCTCATGGCAACACTGAGGGGTGGGTAGAGCATGGGGAAAATAAGGCTGTGACGATGTGTGTAACTTGGTTTGCTCAGGGCTCTAGCACAGGTCTCTCAACCCTTCAAATTTGGGGTTTTCCCCCCAAGTCCATCTTGCATTGAGTAGTACGCTAACATGGAGTTCAGTGCTTAGTGAACGGAGGGCGCTCATTAAATGTGGGCAGCCTTGGGGAGCCTGGCTGGCTGTTCGGAGAGTGTGCAAATCATGCTCTTGGGGTTGTGAGTTCGAGCCCCACGTTGGGTGTGGAGATTACTTAAAATCTTGAGGGGCGCCTGGGTGGCTCAGTCAACTAAGCTTGATTTCGGCTCAGGTCATGATCTCGCGGTCTGTGGGTTCGAGCCCCGCGTCGGGCTCTGGGCTGACAGCTCAGAGCCTGGAGTCTGCTTTGGTTCTCTATCTCCCTCTCTATCTGCCCTTCCCCTGCTCATGCTCTGTCACTCGCTCTCTCTCTCTCTAAAAAATAAATAAATAAACATTTTAAAAAAGTTAAAATCTCGAAAAAAAAGGGGGGGGAGGACTTGCTGCCTGTTAATTTTCTTTGGGGGGGGGGTGGGTCAGGAAAATGGAGGCTTCAGTGGCTCATCACTCGCCTGGCCTCATGGAAGGTCATGGAAGACATTAAGGGAAGCTGGGTGCCACATTCACCTCCCCATCACTCCACCAGCCAACTCGCCACAGGAGCTTTCCTGGGAGTGTTGGGGCCATTATAAACTTCAAACTCAGAGTCTGAGCTGCTATAATCATTGAGGTGACAGGGATGAAACCATTGGCCTCTCTAAGTGCCCACCTCCCTCAACACTGTGGAGGGGAAGGAGGAGCTTGGCAGAGGGATGGTTGCGTTCCCAAAAGTTTTCTTGGTGTTTACGTGTGGGAGCTGAGTTCTTGGGATGTTCATCACATTTGGTTCCCGGCTGACTTAATATTCTAAATAATAACTCCCTCTTCACCTGACTGCCGAGAATGACTGCCAGGAGTGAGGGCAGCTCAGTTGGAGGGAGAGGTCTGCCCTCACGGCTGATGAGTCAGGTGTGAGGCCGGCTTGAGCATCTGGACTAATTTGTCCCGAGCTGCCGGCCGCCTGCCACTTCCTCCTCTCCCGCCCTTATTTGGAGCCCCTGACAGCTGAGCCGAAAAACCTACCCGGGGAGCTGGGCGCTGGCCAACCGTCACCCTCTGCCTCCCTGCATGGGTCCTGTTGCCCAGGAGAAAGAAGCCCCAGGCATCACTGTGAGATAACCAAAGACTCTTTTTTGCTCTTCTCACACCTTTGAAGTGGGAACCTCTTGAGGCAAATCAACAAGAATGTGGCTCTTGCAGCTGAGGGTCTGGGGTTGTTGGGGCTGCTCAAGGTGGAGGGGGCAGTGACAGGCTCTGCTGGGCTGATAGCTTTAAAAGGTCATCTTCTGCTGTTCCCTCATTCAGCTGCTTTATCGCTGCAAGTGACAGAATGGGGAGGGTTCCGTCCCTCTTGCGCTCTTGGAGAGCTGGGGGGCTATAAAAAGAGGAGGTGCAGGGCAGCTGGGAGACAGGCGGAGGGAGGCTGAGAGAAGGAGAAGAGAGGACAGAGAGGCAGCAAGCACCAGAACACTCCTTGACCGACGCCATCATGGGCTCCTTCTCCACCATCACCGCGAGCTTCCTCCTCTTCCTGGCGTGTCAGCTCCTGTGGCAAACAGGAGCTAACCCGGTATATGGCTCTGTGTCCAACGCAGACCTGATGGATTTCAAGGTAGGGCCGGGACAGGGGCCACAGTCTGGGACCAGGGGGCTTTGTGACACTGTGCCGGTCACTGAGACCTCTCCCTTTCTCCGTGTGTTCCTTTTGTAAAGAATTTGCTGGACCATTTGGAGGACAAGATGCCTTTAGAAGATGAAGTTGTGCCCCCACAAGTACTAAGTGAGCAGAATGAGGAAGCTGGGGCAGCTCTTAGCCCCCTCCCTGAGGTGCCTCCCTGGGCTGGGGAGGTCAACCCAGCCCAGAGAGATGGGGGTGCCCTTGGGCGGGGCTCCTGGGACTCCTCCGATAGATCTGCCCTCCTGAAAAGCAAGCTGAGGGCACTGCTTGCTGCCCCTCGGAGTCTGCGGAGGTCCAGCTGCTTTGGAGGCAGGATGGACAGGATTGGAGCTCAGAGTGGATTGGGCTGCAACAGCTTCCGGGTAAGAGGAGCTGGGGGTGGAAATGGGGTGGGGAGGAAGGCGGTTATGGTTTCACTGAGACTCAAACTTTGTCAAAGAACACCACCAGGGGATGCCTCCTGCAGTAAAGAGACCAGAGTAGAAGCTTTCTTTTTGGAAATTTTGTGTCCCAACTTGGGGCAATGACATCATTCATCATCCTCAGCTACAGGCTGCTAAGGAAATGCTAAGAAAAAAAAAGTTACTGCCATGAGCACTGGGGACTTAAAATGTTCATGGAGCCAAGTCACCTTTGTTCTGCTGATTGGCAGTTCATGTGCCTCCCCAGAATTGTCAGACCCCAAAGGATTAAGTGAAAATGACCAGGGTTGACTTATAGCTTCTAACAAGCAATTTGTGTACCAGTTCATGAAACTCAGGGTTGTCAGGCCGGAGTGGGGGCTGCTGGGAAGTGAGCACAGTCCTGTGAGGTTGACTTTTCCAATAGGGCCAGATCACCAAGCCAACGTTGTCTCTGTTCTCTTTGTAGTACCGAAGATAATGGCCAGGGAGGAAAAGGCAGGCCAAGCCCTGCACAGACTTCGAGAGACCCTCATCCTTTGGGGTCTCTCACTCAACTTTGTCCCATCTCATTGCCATCAAGTTGAGCCGTGATGAGCACTCTATTCAAGCTGCAGCCTCTTGTCAACGTTTCTCACATTTTATGCTGAATGTAGACCAAGTGGTTTAATTGTGGCTTCCCCTCCGCTCCCATCCCATGCATTAAATTTTAGGATAGACGCTCACCCATTACTGAAAGCTGTTTTGAATCATGAATAAACTTCAGCACCACGGACAGAAGCCGAAGGCTCGGGTTGGTGATTTCTTTCTTTTTCCTGGGAAGAGAATTCAGCCTGATACCCATTTTACCTTTTGTCAGAGAGAATGCCCAGTTTCTCTCTTCTTCCTTTTAAACATAATAGAATTTATCTTGGGGAGCCATTTAAGGTTCACAGCAAAATGAAGCAGAAAGTGTAGAGGCTTCCCATAGGCCCCCTGCCCTCACACATGCAGAGCCAGCCCCGTTATCAATGTGTCCCACCAGAATGGAGCCTTTGTGACAGCTGATGAACCTACACTGACACATTGTTGTCACCCAGGGTCCACAGCTGACATTAGGGTCACTCTTGGTGGCATTCTGTGGATTTGGACAAATTCTTGCTTGTATTCCCTCCCACCTCTTACCCTTAAATTTTTCTTTGGTGGAGCGTGCGGCACAAACCACAGTTCACAGTTTACTCTCTCACATCGGCCTTATCACAGACCCTGGAAATGCCCCAGGAGACTGAAAGGGCATTTATTTTTCAGATTTGCTCATATTCAGGGCACTTATTTATTAGAAAGAAAACTTACAAACATCTGGGTTTTTTTTTTTTTTTCTGGCTGCATCTAATGTAACTTGTACCTCATAGACAATTTTGTACACCCAGTAGTTTTTTGTTTTTGTTTTTGTTTTTTTTTTTGTTGTTGTTGTTTTTGGAGGCACATATATACCCAGAGCCTAAAAAAAAAAAAAAAAAAAAAAAAAATCAAGGCACATTTGTAAATGAGGGCACTAACAAAACTTTCTCTGATACATTTTGAGAGAGTTACTTGGCACAGCTGAGTGACTGCACTTTAAGAAAAGTGGGCAAAGCATTTGGGTTTAAGAGCTGAGCAAAGCAGGGCACCTGCGGGGCTCAGTCGATTAAGCATCCGACTTCAGCTCAGGTCATGATCTCGTGGTTCTTGCGTTGGAGCCCCATATCAGGCTCGCTGTTGTTAGCGTGGAGCCCACTTCAGATCCTTGGTCCCCCTCTCTCTCTGCCCCTCCCTCACTCATGAGCTCTTTTTCTCTCCCCAAATGGTGAGCAAAGTGAAGAAAAAACATTTGCTGACGAACCGCACATTTATGTGCCTTTTGGGTACTAACACATAATTAAAAAGTAGCCGCCAGCTTTCTCTAATTCAGGCCCAAGGTGACGGAGCAGGGCTGCACTGGAGAGGATGCCGTTTCCTTGTGTCCGTTTCTGAAAAGCAGAGAGTCCCAGGCACTAGGTTCACCCACAACAGGGAACTGTGCTCGAACCTGTTTTCCCGCCCTATAGGCCTCATTCTGCATGTCAGATTCTACGACATTCCTCCAACCAGGGCCCCCCCTCCCCTGCCAAAATGTTCACTTCATGCCCTCCTGTAATGCGATTTAGCCAGTGCTCCTGGGAACATTCTACACATTCAAGGCTCATCGAAAATGCCACTTCAACCCTGAGATCACATGCCCGGTACTAATTAAGCTCTGCACCAGCAGCATTTTGTATAGGACTATTACAACACAAGACAATTTGCCTTGGTATGCGATTGTGTCTGTGTCCCCGGACTGGAAGCTCCTTGAAGGTGAAGGCCTGGTCAGCACCGCTGCAGCACATGACATTCTTGGTGCCCTATAAGCGTCACATTTTCGGGGCGCCTGGGTGGCTCAGTCGCTTAAGCGCCAGACTCTTGGTTTCAGCTCAGGTCATGATCTTGTAGTCCTTAAGCTGGAGCCCCATGTTGGGCTCTGCACGGATGGTGTGGAGCCTGCTTGGGATTCATTTTCTCTCCTTCTGTCTCTGCCCATGCCCTCTCTCTGCCAAAATATATAAACTTAAAAAAAAGAAGTCAAATTGTCTTGGTCGTGTACAGAAATTAGGAAAAGAGGGAAATAAAGTAGTAATTCGCTCTTCGTAGAGAAGAGGGAGGCCAGAAGAGAATTGACAGTTCGGGAGTAGAGGTGGGGAAAGACCTTTAATCTAACCACCTCTGATAAAAATATTCTTCACGTGGACTTTGAGCACAGGATGGAAACCAAGAAGCAGGGAAGGCCTAGCAAGGACAAGAGCAGCGACAGGGAGAAGTGTCTGTCCAAATGTGGCTGCTGAGGTCCGGGGAGGAGGGGCTGCTAGGAGGGGAGCGTGGTGAACCGCGCACACGCTCCTGAGGGGTCACTGGGACACGGCGGGCTCTCGCGGACAGACAGTGCTGGATACACAGAAAGTGCCCCTGGCACTCAGGAAACCAGGGGACAGGGTTGAACGGAGACCATTTCTACTGCTGCTCGAAGGGTAACTTAGAGCAGATCAACCAGAGACAAAGAGAATCCTGTTTCTGGCAGAGCAAAGGGAATGACAGATGGCACCAGGGAAGCCAGCCCCAAGGTCTAAACATCTACAGACTCAGTATGGATTTCACTTCTTCTGCTGGGTGTCGGGGAACCTGTCGGTGGGGCGAAGTCCTAAACGCAGCCCTTCAGGCATACAAATGGACCCTTTGCCTCCTGCTACGGACAGCGACAGCGACAGCGGACAGGGGACAGCGGTAGCTGAGGGAGCGGGTGCAAAGCATCAGCAAACGAGATCGCACAGTGTTCATTGGAGGGGAGAAACGGAAGACTGGGAGCTGGGTTGATTTTTGCTAAGATCCACAGGACTAAGGTGGGAGTAGATGGACCCCTGAGGATGAAGCCTTCTTGCTGGCAGAGCTCTAGCAGGAGACAGCTGAGACGCTACATCTACTCTGTGATTTTTCCATATTAGAAAGAGAGAGTAAAGTAAAAGCCACGTGAAACTCCAAAGAAAGAGCACCGTGGGGACAAAAGCTCGAAGGAGACAGATGAAGACATTTTATTCTGATGTGTTACGGTTACAGTGAGAACTTCCAAGTTCCAAAAGTCCAAATAAAAATAGAATTTTACAAATTAAAAAAAAAATACAACTTATGTACACAATAGGATTAGCTAGTATTACTATACAAACCAACAGTGCAAACAGAGAAAAGGAAGCTGCTACTGTCGAGGTGACCAAGGTCCACGGAGCTGGGGGGCAACACTGTACATTGACACTGCAGGGCCCAGGAGGGCACTTCTGGCCTTTCCAGAGGCTTCCTGGTCTCCGAGGGCCGCATCAGTACGTGATTTTGCATCAGAAATGTCATAGATTTGGTTGGGTCAAGCAAGCAAGCGTCCATCCCAGCCAGGAACCGTTAGTTAATCAAGGTCATGAGCAAATCATCCCCCAGAGCGCAAAGGTCCCACGGTTGGGAAGGACTCTTGCTCCCTAGCTCCCGATCACCTCAGCTGGGGAACCGGAAACACCAAGCACGAGATGAAACACAGAAAACCGTCTCCGGCCACCCCCGTGGTCCCCCTGTGGGTTCTGTTTATGGACATGCCATCCCACCCGGAGGCGACGGGGCTGGTGATGGGGGAGATGGTGACAACGTGGGCTTCTCACTATCAAAGGGGTGAGGCTTCCAGTTACTTTGTTACAAGGGGGGCAGTCGCTGTCTTTGGGCTTATCTGGGAGGGGCAGATGCCCACAAAGGACAGGAAGCAACGTGCCTTTCCAGAGGGAGTCTGGGTCGGTGGCGGCCAGCGGATGGAGGGAGGCATTTGCACGGTGCCATCTGCCTCTGGGCTACACCAGTGGGGCCAAAGTATCTGGTGACTTAAATGCAAGGCAGTGTGCACTGGGGGGGGGTACATTCCAACAGCATTCACCCAGGGCGGCCTTGAGGCAGGCAGCTGGCGTCCCAGACCCCCGGAGGCCAGAGGTCCCTCTGCAGCACTTTAGTTCTGCCGATTCCAGGGAGGGATGGGAACAGGGGGTTGTTCCTGTGATGGGTGGTCCTGATGTTTGCCTGACTCGGGGAACTGCTTTCTTTCTTAATAAAGGGAAAGATTAATGTTGGCCAAGCTCTGAACGCTGCCTTAAAACACACTGGCAGCTGGTTAAACACAGTCACAGTCAGAAGGGCTTGCCTTTTTTGGTCCTTGTGATTCCCCCAACTAGTTATTGGGGGGGGGTCCCATCCACATCTCACAAGTCAAGTGCATCCAAGGAAACTGAAAAATGTACAAGTTAACGTACTTTTGGTCAAAGAGGCAAGAAAATGGGAAGAACGGAGGGGGCCGCAGTCAGGTGGGAAAGACCCTGAAAGCAGCCTCCTCACTGCGGAGTGTGCTGAGCACAAGGCCTGGGCCGGCCTGGCCCCGACGGATGGACGGATGGACAGAAGGACGGAAGGACAGACGGACGCCCGCCCCCAGGCAGAGGGCAAGAGGTGTTGCCGAGGTCCTGGCGTCCACGCCCTCAGGCATCTTCCACAATTTACAAAAATAAC
Source organism: Acinonyx jubatus (assembly GCF_027475565.1). Classification (NCBI taxonomy): domain Eukaryota; kingdom Metazoa; phylum Chordata; class Mammalia; order Carnivora; family Felidae; genus Acinonyx; species Acinonyx jubatus. Next base: position 8,576,310 of record NC_069381.1, on the reverse strand, counting down.
TTAAATGCGAAGGAATGGCCGTCTTGAGTCCCAAAGCGCGTCTGCCCCAGGGCTGCAGGATGGGCCTCGGATGGGGACACAATAAGGGGAGAGCACGGTGGGGGGGGGGGGGGGGTTTGACAGGGGAGAAATGCAAATACCCGATGGCAAGTGCTCGCTTTGGGTGCCCAGTCAGAGGACCACCCGGCCCGGAGGGAGGCAGGTCACTGACAGCCAGACGCCTCCTTCCTAAGATTAACGCTATAGCCTCAGGGCCTGGTCCTGCCCACCCTGGGGACTGGTTGGCAGCAGGGGGCTGAGAGAGGTTTGTGAGGGGCACACACCGTCCTCCGGGAAGAAGCTTCATCCTGACACTGGCTTCTCCAGCCACATCACGTTACTGCCGAGGTCACTGGCTCAGGGCTCGCTTCTTTCTGTCTGAGACACAACTGTACCACCCCCCCGGAGTTAGGTAGAGCAGCTTGGTCGTGGGGCGCCCTTTTAGCTAACTTGGGGTGGCGGGGGGGAACGCCAAGATCCTCCTGCTTCACCAGGAAGACGCACGTAAGAACTGAAGGAAAGTTAGGCAATGCAGATCAAAGGGACGAGGGACGGACCGGAGGAGAGAGAAGCTGAAATGTTAAAAACTGGGGGGGGGGTTGTAAATCGGGGCGTATGGTCAGACTTATCTCAGGGACGATCAGTGGGACCTTAATGCTTTGTGCTTCTGGAAGGCGCCGCCCCCACGGAGACCGCGGCCGCAGGGGTGCGCCCAGAGCAGCCGCCTCCAGAAAACAGGTGCTTCCTCCAAACGAACTGCTGAGCACATCGAGTTAAGGGTCCCAACGAAGGAAGACCTCCCCGAAAGGGGTCATTTTCTCACCGCCCAATCCCTAAATTTGGGAATTCACTTAATTTTGCGACTGGCGCTTGCCCCAGTGTCTGCCTTGGTCAAAGTCCCTCCTGTTACAATTTAAGGCAACAGCTGGGCTCCCTAGGAAAGCAGCAGGGAGGGGCGGGAAAACTGCTCTGGGGGTCACTCTCCGGGGGGTGAGGCCTGACGTCCCCTCTGGTCCTGGCACTAGTGGGGTGGAGGGGCCTGGGGCCTGAGCCGATGCTGGTCGGCAGGAAAGCAGTGAGCAGGAGACAGGAAGATACTTGCTGAGAGAGTCGGGCAAGGTCACGCTCTCCTGGTGCAATACCACCCCCGGGATCTCTGACCAGCGAAGTGTTCGATGATTGTAGGCTTTCCGAGCGAGTGGGTGTGTGGGAATCTTCCGTGCCCTGGCACGGCCCCAGCCAGCCGTGGCGGCGGAGCATGAGTGAGCTGCGCCCTCAGGCAGCTCTGGGAGAGGGTGGGCTGGCCACCCTGGCCCATCAGATGGTCTGGTAGTGCTGCCGTAGTCGGGCATGCAGAAACTCGAACGTCAGGTTGTGTCGAGTGATGATCCCAACGATCTAGAACAAAGAGAAGACCCACGTCACCTGCAGAATAAATTCACTGGGGCAAGAACAGGAGCAAAGGGAGCTTGCCCGATCCTTCACAGTAGGCGGAGGAGACAGAGTCCGGGCCTGTAGAGCGCGGGGACAACCCGGTCACGCTGTGCACTTCAAGGTTACCCAGTTTCCAGATGAGAAGGAGATCAACGTAACCAGGGCTTGTAAACTGGAGGCCAATGGGACAAATTCACCCCCAAGAGGAGTTGTAGTCGGGCCAGCTAAAATCTGAATTTGAATGTCTTAAAAAAAATGTTTATTTGAGACAGAGAGAGATTGAGAGAGAGAGAGAGAGCAAGCGAGCACAAGAGCGAGGGTGCGCACGAGCAGGAGAGGGCCAGAGGGAGAAAAAGGGAGAGAATCCCAAGCAGGCTCCGAGCTGTTAGCACAGAGCCCGATGTGGGGCTCGAACTCAAGATCTCTGACATCATGACCTGAGCTGAAATCAAGAGTCAAACACTTAACTGACTGAGCCACCCAGGCGCCCCTGAATTTGAATGTCTTTTGGAGCAAGGCACATGCTCCCTAACCTTCTCAGTTCCCACCACCCCTAGAGCCTGCCTCACACACATGTCCAAAAGGCATAGCTCAATGCAGGCTTCCGAGAGGCCCAGACCCCACTACAGCTCATAAATATGGTCTCTCAGCATCACCTGAGTCATTATGATCCTGTGATTTATAATGGGACTTATAATAGGAAATTTATAACAGGTCTTCGTCCTAGTCCTTGCCACAAGCTCTTGAAATTCGTGGAATGAAGTGATGAGAGTGAGAAGGTGTCTTTTATCATTCATAGCAAGCTCCTTTCAACCATACCTGAGTTTACGTGAATAACATGACTTTTAGGAAGCTCCTGAGGACACAGGCTAGTTGCCAGGGGGGCCAACCATGTGCCTACAGGATTGGATCTTCTAGCCCCACCCCCTATCTCGGGGGGTGGGGGCTGGAGGTTGAATCAATCACCAATGACCCATGATGTGATCAATCATGCCTACGTAATAGAGCCTCCAAGAAGATTCCTGAACTACAGCGTGTGGAGAGCTTCTGTGCTGGGAGGGCAGCGTGCTGCAGAGCGTGGACGCGTGGCGCCCCTCGCCACATACCTGTCCTATGCGTCGTCTCTTCCCATCTGGCTGTTCCCGAATCACAGTCTTCTATAGTAAACTAGTAATCTGGTAAGTAAACTGCTTTCTCGAGTTCTGGGAGCAGAGGATCACGGGAACCTCCAATCTATAGCCACGTAGCCAGAAACACAGATGACAACTGGACTTTTGACTGCCATCCGAAGTGGGGGGAGGGGTTGGTAGGGCTGAGCCCTTAACATGTGCGGTCACATGCCACCTCCAGGTACACGGTGTCCGAAACGAGCTACGCCGTGGGACGCCGAGCGGGTGTTCGGAGACTTGGAGCTGCCCGTGTGCGGAACAGGGACAGAAGTACAGCAGAGGATGCATCCAGAGAAACAGGTTTTTGTGACCGAGGCGGCAATACACATCTGTCACTCGCGTGGGCACTCCGCACCGCGAAATGTGTTAGAACCCTCACTGCACTTGTGTTTCAAGGAACACGATCTGATCCCCCACAACTACACCCACGAAGAGCAGGCTGTGGGGTGCCAGCGTCTGCCATAGGATGCTTCTATTTAGAAAGGTTTCATTCCCCGGGGGTGGGGGGGCCACTTGGCAGCACAGATCCAAAGTCTCAGGAGGGTGAACACTAGAGTGATATTTAACAAAATATCTCCCAACAGAGGACCGCTGGGTAAGTGGCCGACAGCCAGCCAGTGGAATGCTATCCAGCCAACTAAAATACCATAAGCCGGGGCGGGGGGGGGGGGGGGGGGGGCGCACCTGGGTGGCTCAGTCGATTCAGCGCCTGACTCCTGATTTTTGCTCAAGTCATGATCTCGTGGTTCGTGAGTTTGAGACCTGCATCGGGCTCTGTGCTGACAGCTGGGGGCCTGCTTAGGATTCCCCCTCCGCCCCTCCCCCACGTGTTTCCTCCCTCTCTCTCTCTCAAAATAAACATAAACAAACTTAAAAATATATCTATACTGTAGGCCAACGAAGTTTTCTGCCACGGAAAGTCATTTCCTCTAGATTAAACAAAGCATCAGGGTATTAAACAGTATAAACAGTGATAACATTCTCATTAAAACTTGACACATAAAATCTCTACTCCTAGATGCGGAGAAGAACGACAAAGGATCTACCTTGGCTAGACAGCGTGGCTACCTCTTAGAAATAACGCTTTGGTATTTCTTTTTGTTTATATTCTGCTTCTCTACGTTTTCTTATACACGTCTTTTTAACAACCAAACAACACCTGCGTAATGAGGGAAAAACATGGAGTTCTAAGAAGAAAAAAAGGAAAAGTCTGCAGCAACGATTACTAGTTGTACCTGGCTGTATCTTTCAAACCCGTTCAAGTGTTTTGCTTGACATTCTCTCATTTAATGTTATAAATGCTCATCCTAGGTGGAGAGCAGAGCCCCTCCTCCAGGAAGTACAGGCCCCCACGGAGGGTGACGAAAACCCGGAAACCCGAAACTGGACTGTGCTAAGGCTGCCGTGACACTGGCGACACCTGCTGGCCGAGCGGAGTGTGCGCGTCAGCAACTTGCAGGAGGCAAAGGTCCTCCGAGGGCTGCGGAGGAGGTTCTGGCCCCAGGAACCCTGCTGGTTGGGAGGGGCGCTGCGGTCACGGGGTCCTCTCCAGAAGAGGCATGGCTGTGGGCAGACCGGAAGTCAGACTCACCTCCCCCACGGCATTCACCACGGGCAAGTGCCGCAGGCCCATCGTTCTGAACAGGTTGAAAACTTGAGAGACGTGGGTGTTAGGTGAAACGGTGAAGGGCGAAGGGTTCATATACGGGGTGACGTCCTGCAGAGGGGACAACACAAGTCACCGGCGGCCACCGCCGCCCTAACCAGGATGAGGCGTGAACGGCGCCGACCAGCTCTGCGTGGGACAGGCTGCTGGCCTCCTCTGTGGGGTCCCCGCCCCAAAGGGACAGCCCCGCTCACCACAATCATGCGTGGGTTCAGCAGCGTCAGGTCCAGGTCGTGGATGTCCGGGTACCGCGGGTAATCCTCAGCCATCTCGGCGTACGAAAGGCGAGGCTGGCTGGCGCTCTGCAATCCCGACCAAGACACTGTCCTTGCTCGGGCACAGCGACTGTCAGGGTCACGTCTAGGGCCCCTCCCCCTTTAAGTCCATGTCCCCCCAGCCACGGCCCCACCCGGCGCAAGGAGCGCAGAACAGAGCGCTCGGCAGAGAGCCGCCGCCATCTCCAGCCGGCTCCCCGCCAGCCCGCCACCCTTGCAGAGTCTCCTGATCTCTCGGAACCTGCTTCTCTTCACCTGTAAGATGGATGTGGCTTATTGTGGAGTCTAAATGAGAGAAGAGCTAGCCAATAGCTGTCGTGGGTTGACTTGTATCCTTCAAAAGATCTGAGTCCTAACTCCTGCTGCCTGGGAACGAGGCCGTATCGGAAACAGGGTCTTGGCGGATGTGAGCAAGTTAAGGTGAGGTCATACTGGATTAGGGTGGGCCCTAGATCCAATGACGGCTGTCCCTCGAAACAGAGGAGAGGATGCGGAGGGAAAAGCCCACGTGACAACAGAGGCAGAGACTCGAGTGACACATCCACAGCCACGCCGTGCCAAGGATGGCCGGCAGCCAGCACGGACTGGAAGGCAAGGAACGCCCCTCCCCCGGAGCCTCTCCAGAGAGCAAGGCCCGCTGGCGTGTGGACTTGGTACTCCGGCCTTGAGAATCATGAAAAGAATAGATTTCTGTGGTTTGCAGCCACCCAGTTTGCGGCAACTGGACACGGCAGCCACGGGGAACGGACACGGCAGCTCTGTTACCATCCCTGCATTCTGAGCATTTTAGATTTTCCCTCCGCCCTCCCTGGGCTCCTGGGCCACCACCACTGGCACTCAGGCTGGGCACAGTGGCTGCAAGCGCCAGTCACTGCTCTGTCCTGATCTCTCTCCCCGGGGACCCCGGGCGGCGCCTGCTCCGGCCGGTTTCTGCTCAGTCACCCAGCCCACCTCACCCCTCCTGTGCCCCACACGCCACCTCCACCCTCATCCAGCCAGGCTGTCCTCACCACAGACCGCTCTCCCCGTGGCCCCTTTTGTCCTGCCCCACGCTGGCTCTCTTCCACAGGCCACCAGGACCACGAGTGACCTCAGGCTGGCCTCTGTGGGCAAGAGCCGAACCGGGAGTGTCAGTTTGGAAACCGGGCCTCTGGGCAACCTTCAGGGTCTTCAGGTCGCCACAGGGACCACTTTGAACAAGACACCCCCTCCTACCCCTGCTTTTCTCCGTAAACACCAAAGGAAAGGAAAAAAGGAAATTAATGGGAAAAACGGTATTTTTTGGTAACGTACGTACAAAAGTTCGCCCGAATCAGAAATCAAAGCGTAGAAACTATGTTAAAAGTCTGCAGGCTAGAAGGACACTTGACAGCCAGCGCACAGACTAAGGGGAAGGTGACTGGGAGAGTCCCCTGTGGCTCAGGGTCACCTGAGAGGCACGGACCGCGGCAGAGGGAGCCGCGGGGCCGCACGCACCCTTCACAGCAGCCCGCTGGCACCTGGCCTCCCCAGCGGAGGCACAGAGACTGTCCTCCCACCACCCCGTGCCTTCGAGAATCCCAGTGCAGACCAGAGACACTCACTGATTGACTTTCAGAGTAACAAACTCCTCGGACGAGCAGGGTGACCAGTTGTGACCGCAGGATCAGGCCGTGGAAGGTCAGAGGGCGGAAGCGCTCCTCCATGGTCCAGTCTTCGCTCGGGGACTGGTCGGGGTATAGGTTGGGGTAGGGAGTGTATCTGTTACATAAAAACCAGACGCTGCCTAGCACACCCTCAGCAGGACTGCTTCTTGCTTCTCCCCCACGTCCCCCACCAGCTCCCCAAATCCCCAGGAAGCTGGGGAGCTAACAGCAGAGCGCCGGCTCCTCCGGAGCCCGCGCGCTCACCTCCGCTCCAGCATCTGCTGCAAAAGGTCCTCCTTCTCGGCCGGCTCCTCGGGGACGTGCTCGTCACACACGTTCCGCAGCTCGCTCGACGGGTACGACTTCATGGACTGGCTCCGCCTGCGCTGTTCGCCGGCCCGGGTGACGATGCTGGACTTCTGTGCATGGGCAGGAGGGGAGGGGACAGGTTTCTGGCGGGGCGGCCAGCGACCGCTGGGCACGGGCACGCAAACGTGGCATCTTCGTAGCTTGGGGATTCGGGGGACGGTGGGGTCGAGAGCATAAGCCGACAGAGGAACTGCAAGAAATCTTCACGGTGGCTCAGGGGGCTTGGGATTGAAAGGAACCTCTCTGAGCCTCGGGGTTGGGATCTTGCGGTTTTCTGCCGGCCCAACTTCCCCACCCCTTCGGTTTGGGAGCGGCCCCTCCTCAACTCTCCAAGGGAGAGCCCCTCTCCGACATCACGTCGTGGGGGGACCGTCGACGTACGTGGGCCTGGCCCCCAGAGCCAAGGGGTGGGCACAAGGCCTCCGTGAGGCAGCGGGACTCTCCCACTGCCCGGATTTCAAATCAGGAGCAGCGGCTGGCGCCCCCTCCAGGGCGTCTGCCAGCCGCCCGCACACCTGGCGTGCTGCCCCCCGCTGTCCAGCTCTCCTGTCAGTCCCGCAGCCTCCGGCTTGTTTCTTTTTCTGTCTTTAAGTAGGCCCAAGTCCATCTCTGTCATTGACAGCTCTAGAGAGTCCCCTGCTACCACGTATACGCCATAAATCACATCAATTAAAACAAAAGATCCGCCTACACGGATTGCTGGAATGAGAACGGACACATGTCCCGACGGCCTAACGAAGTCCACACTTGCTATCGTGTCTACACTCACTCGCTCGCCGCACGTGATGAAGAGGCTGATTGGCTGATTCTCCCCGCCAAGAGCCAACCAGGGCACCCCACCTACGGGCTGGCAGGCACGAGATGAGGGTGTGTGTCAAGAAACTGCCTGGTTGTCGCCCACCGCTCCCCTCGGGCTGCTGTACCTTGAATTTGATGTTGTTACTGATGAGCTGGTTGCCCTTCATGAACTCCTTCTCGTTGCCCCGGTTCTCCGTGACCACCGGGAAGGCGTGGTGGACCGTGGTGCGCAGGATGCTAACCAGAGACTGGATGCGGGTGTGCGGGTAGACGTAGGTCAGGTTGGGCTCCATGATGTCACTGGCTCTCAGTCTAGAGGAGGGAGGAAAGCCGTCCAGCCTCAGCAGAGAGCCCACAGCACTCGGGAGCGAGTCCCAGCGCTCCTGCACTCCTGGACCGTGGGGGTCCCTCTTCCAAACCATCTCTGGCAGCTCCTCTTGGGGCGCCTGGGTGGCTCGGTCGGTTAAGCGTCCGACTTCGGCTCAGGTCGTGATCTCGCGGGCCGTGAGTTCGAGCCCCCGTCGGGCTCTGGGCGGACAGCTCGGAGCCTGGAGCCTGTTTCAGATTCTGGGTCTCCCTCTCTCTCTGGCAGCTCCTCTGGATTTCTATCCTTTGCAAATGCCCTTCCCCGTGCCTGGAACGCCCCTCCCTGCTCTGCCAAACCGGTGGGCCTTTCCTCACCCCTCAGCTCCACACAAAATGTCCCCCCCCCCCACAGACCCCATCCACTTGTCCGGGTGATCGGCCATTCCCTCCTCAGCCCTCCATGGCATGCTGCTTGTGTTACCACTGAACTGCTAATCGCACTATTGGAATTAAAAGACAAAAAAGCGCAGGGTGTCCTTTTACACCGGGGTCGCAACTGCAGGTTACAGATCAAATCTGGCCTCTCCCGCTCACTTGCGTGTCATCTGTGCCTGCGTCTGCACTGCAGTGGCCGAGCTGAATACGTTAGCAGAGACCACGTGGCCCGCAAGGCTGAAAACGCTATCTGCCCCTTTGCAGAAAGTCTGCTGATCCCTCTGTGGGACTCTCAGGGCCGGGTAGGATACCCAGACACAGGCGGCCCAAACCACTTGCGGGCTGATGGAGAATTTGGTGATTATGCCCAGAATAAGCACTGCTGATAGCATGACACTCATTAGGCACGTGGGATGCAGGCTGGTTCGCACTCAACAGGGCTCGGCAGACCCTTAAACGTCGTCATGACACAGGCCTCATCGAGAGACCCCCCTTCGCGTTTAACCGGAATGCCACAGGAGCCAAAGACCACCAGGAAGCAGCCTGCCCACCTCTGCCCCCCACCAGGCCCCTCTGTCCTCCACCCCCGGGTCCCCGCCACACCTACATGCTTCCTGCAGTCCAACTGCAGAACCTTAATTACCACCTCCCACCCTGATACAAACATCCCTTGGGCCCCAGAATTTATAAATTCTGAAACAAGCACACGAAGACAAGGCGTGGCCTCACTTGTCCATTTCCACCTCTGTCTCCCACTCCAAAAGTGGTACGCCTCGCAAGCCCACGTGGATGTCATAAATGCCCTTGTTGAAAAAGTCTCCCGTCCATTTGGCCACCTGAAACAGGAAACAAAGACTTGAAAAGAAGCTGCTGTGGGGGGCGGGAGGGGGGGGTGGGGAATCTTGGCCGCGCACCTGAGAGCGGCCGGGAAGGGGAGCACTCACCATCAGAGTGATCATAATGGGGAGCCCATAAGTGATCTCGTTGGTAGACTCAATCAGGATGACCGTCAGACTGATGGTCATGCGCACGACCCCACCCAGGAAGGCTGCGGCACCGATCAGGGCGAAGGTCCCCGAATAGATATGGCCCAAGCCGATGTAGCTGGGGACGAAGGAAACCGAGACCCTGGCTGAGGATCTCAAGGTTTCCACACCCGCAAGCATGTACACACGGGCGTGCTCAGGCGCACACACGGTACCTTTTGAGGACATTGGCAACTAAACGCCCAAAAGCGGCTCCACACAGCAGGGAAGGCACAAACAGGCCACTAGGAACAGAAGCGCCATAGGTCCAACACGCGAGCAGGAAATAGAGGGCGAAGAACAAGGCCAGGGTGACAGGGCTGAAAGTGCCTGCAAGGCAAGGGCCACCCTGAGTCCCATCACCGGATGCCACCAAGGCCCACCGGGCTGCCCTGGCTCCTTCCAGATCCTTCCGTACCCCACTGGTCCACCTCCGACACTGGAGGCAGAAACTCTGGCCTGGTCTGGGGTGGTATTACAAAAGAAAAGTCCCATTGCTCAGATCTGAGGGCAAGCGTGGCTGTGTCCGTGGGCCAACAGAAGGGGCAGAGAAATGGTAATTTGTTCGCTGCAGAAAAGACCGATCGCCCGAGAACGGCAGGCTCACGGATTCTCACCGTCCTGGTGGAAAAGCTGAAGGATGGCAGACTCCTGGGGATTGAAGAAGAGTGTGGCCATGTCATTGTAGGTCTCGTTGGGACAAAAAAAGGTCTTGATACTTGAATTGACATCTTCTGATGTGACCTGAGACACAGGAATCAAAAAGTAGGCACAAGGTCACTACAGGGTCAATACACCGGACCAGGGTGCTCAGAGTCTTCAAGCGGGATGTCTCTGCTCAGGTTGAGAAAGTCTGGCTCGCAAGTTTTACCCAGAAATTAAACCTGTGGCAAAAACAGATCTCTAGCCATGAGCAGCCAACCGTAATACTGTATTCCTTATGTTCTGAGGACGCAAGAATCGGGAGGAGGGCTCCTGAGTTACTACAATGAAATTGGCCATGGATCTGCCTCTGCTTCCTCTCCTGGTGCTAATTTAGTAGGTGACACTGCCAGAAGCCTGACCCCAGAGCCCCGTGGGCTGTGGGAAGAGGAGGTGGGTGACAGATGAGTTGCTGGGAGGTGACAGGTGATGGTGGAGGACAGGCCAGGTTCCTGCCTGACCCAATGCCCCGACTTCGGATCCAAATGGAAAAAGCCTCCCCCCTGCATTTTCTGCAGGAGAAAAGCCAGTTCCACACGAGGCCTGGAGGAGATGCTCTGCTCCTGGCTGTCTCTCCCTCCCAGGCCCGTCTGGCTGAACAAAACCCCAACTGGGAAGAGAGGTGATTTCTCCACGATTCAGACCTCTCGTTCTCTCCGCCATTTTGTGTGGGAAGAGGACATCCTGGTACCGGCCCGACTCATCGGAGCACAAGGGCATTTGGGGTAGGACAGTCCTTGTGTTTTAGCTTCTGGTGCACAACGGTACAGGTCGGGTACTTAACACTGTGCGTACGGATACACTGTTACTACAAAGTTCATTACGAGGAATGGATCTTGCCTGGATTCAGTTCTATTGAGGACATTCTAGAGATGCCCTCCTGTGAGGTGATGGGTTTGCAAAGTCCTGCCAGGTGAGCCTGCCTGGGCGATACAGCTGGATGAGGGCCGCAGGAAGCAGGTCAGTGCCCCCTACTGGAGGAACCTGGCAGGGAGGAGCTGCCAAGGGAGAAATGTGTGTGTGACCGCGGAATGACCAACAGGTGTAGTGTTTCCCAGACTACATCTAGAGGAACCCCAGTCCCGAGGGCTCCCAGGAAAGAGTCCTGCGGTCGAATGCACCGAGATGCAGCACAGCACTTGTTGGAGATCAGAGAACCTGCTGAAGGCAGAGCACAGGCTCCATATGCAGAAGGACTGGCCTCTAACCCAGCCCCTCGCCAGCCCTGTGGGAGAGGCATTTCATTCTGTGAAGCTTCAGCGGCCTCACCTATGCAATGGGAATAATGCCGACCTCATGTTATATGCTACTGAGAGATCACGGTCAAGACCTCACTTTGTCTGTCTTCCCACCTGTAAAATGGGGTGCCAACATGGCAGTGGTAAGGATTCGACGGAGTCCTGCACGTGAAGTGCTTAGTGGAATCCCTGGCACCCAATAAACGTTCCAAACGTCTGTCACACTTCCTGGAATCTTAAAGGCCCTAGGAAGTCCCGTATTAGAGCAACCTGTTTAATTCTGGTTACCCTGTCAGACTGCAGAATTCTTTTCTGTCTGTTCCCGAATCACATATGTCAACATTCCACAAAACACATTTGGAAAATGCCGGGCTGGTGATGAGATCGCCTCAGGACTGACTAGCGATAGTGGCTGGCAAACTTTTTCTATAATGAGCCACATAACAAATCTTTTAGGCTTTGCGGGCCATAGACAGCCTCTGTTGCACATTCTTCTTTTCCTTAACGGCCTTTAAAAATGCAAACACTGTTCTTGGCTCGGGGGCTACACAAAAACAAGCAGTTGCCAAAGGCCAGCTCTGGCCCGTGGGCCATAGTTTGCTGACACCTGATCTAACACGTGCTATTCGTGGATGCTCCTGGGGACACCAAAAGGACAGTCATCCAAGACAACGTCCCTACCGAGGCCTTGAGGGAGCTTAGTGGCTACTCAGGGGCAACAAGAGGACAGAGGACTTAGTGAACACTCCTGAACCCCTAACCTAGAGGCCAGAACCTTGCATCTGGCTGACCAGATGCGGCTCTCTAAACCCAACAGGTTGGACCAAAAACTTGTGGGACAAAGCTCTAATGCTTCCCTCAATGACCCTGCTCTTTCAGGGAAAGGTTCTAGAAAATACTAAATACTCCTAAAAAGAGAGAGGAAGAGAGACGGAAAAAGAACATATGCCAGTAAATGACCTAAACCCAGTAAGAACCAGAAGATGCCAGGAGAGCCAGATGACTGGTCACCCCAAAACAGACATTCCTTTCTCCCTACCTTAGGGATGATTCTCACAATCACGGTGAGGCTGGTGGGCACCTTTCAGGGGTGAAGAGTTAGAAGAGGAAACTGGGGCTTGATGAAGAAGGGATGATCAGCTTCTTGGGCTGGTCTCCAGTTAATATGGATCAACAGAAAGGGGGGCCGGGGGGCTGGAGAGAGAGAAGACTTCCCCTCTAGGACGTCCATGACTCTTCACCAAAGTGAAAAGGACAGAGCGTGCACATTCTTGCTTCAGTAGAAAGGCCACTACAGATTCCTCGATCTCTTAGCAATCTGACACAGGCGCAGAGCAATGAACCCAACGTATCTACTAGCCCTAAGCAGAGGCAGGTCATACATTTCTGGATTCTTCTTTTTTTTTTTTTTTTTTTTCTTTTTTTTTGTGGGTAGAGGACAAAGGTAGCAGGTGCACAGGGGTTACCTGGAGCTGGAATGAGTCATTACCGATTTGACTCGAAGAAGACATCTGTCGGCATTCTCCTAACACCATCGAGGCCATGAACACCACCACAGTGGTTACCAAGGACACCAAGAGGCTCTCTAAGACTCTAGGAAGCAAAGCACAGCTGTTATTACAAGATAAAAACACACCCCAATCCTGGGAACTAAAAAGCCACAACCCTGTCTACCCCCAACCATCACTTCCCCAAAGAGCACGCCCGGCAGCCTCTAGTCAGTCAGCATCTGTGCAGAATTTGTCAGCGACTCACTGCATCCCAGCAAGGCGTATGTAAACAGTGGGTAGCCAGTAACACGGGCTGCTACATCCACATCATCTCTCTCAGAGGAACAAAATGGCCCTCCATTTTAGGTCCCGGGGTGAGAGCCTTCTGACTCTGTCACGTGTCCTAACGGCTGGGACTCAACCAGCAACTCTGATGTAAGTTAAGCTCAGACTCAGCCTTTTGGCCTGTCTGACAAAAAGAGGAGATCTACGACCCCGTCTGTGTTTTCTGCCTGAGACATGAAATCAAAGCTGGCACGGGAAGGAGGGTCAGTTCACACGCTCGCCCTCCTAGGGAGAGGTGGCCCGGTCCACAGGAAGCTCAGGGAGCCACGGCAGGCTGGGGAGGCGACTGCACAGGTACCTGACGAGCTTAGGTTTCGGGTGCACGTTTCGCATACGGTACTTTGCAAGCCTCTTGTTCAGACAGTTGAATGTGGCTCCCAGGAGGCCCCCAATGACCCCCATCACGACGAAGAAACCCAAATCCATAGCTGTCCAGAGATGACATTTTTTATCAGAGTCAGAGCACTGAGAGAAGGGGCAAGGGAGGGAGAGAGAAAAACCATAGTGCCCGTGAGAACAGGGAGGGATAGAAGCAGAGAAGAAAGAAGTAAGAGGCGAGGCTGCTTTCTTTCTACAAGAGCCAGTGCGGTGCTGGAAGCCCACCCACGCCAAGCACTGAGCACACACACGAGACTAACGGGGCAGAGATGCCCCACCGGAAGCCATACCTGCCCTTCTGACCACTTCTCTCTGGTACTTAAGAGCGATTTTCATAGGTCAAGTAAAAACAAAAACAAAAACAAAAACCAACAACTATGGAAGAAAGGATAAAACCTACCTTAAACTCGCCAAAGTTCAGCAATCCAGGGAGCTGGAAGGAACCCCAACTCCCAAACTGAATCCCAGAACGAAAGAAGTTGAGGGTGAAGGTGGCGGACATGGAACAAAAGAGCTAGGAGAAAAGGGGACGCACGAGAACATTCAGTAGTGACAAGTCCTACTTTCTGCTGGACGCGGCCTCAGGAAACCTACTGCCCTGCATAGAAACCCGCCGTGGGCACACCTCAAGCGTGAGAAAGTGTGAAATCAGGCCGTAAGAAGTATGCGTTCAACAGCCTATTGGGAGAGTCCGTTTATTTAGCGCCTATTATGGACTGGATATTGTGCCCTAAAAGGAACAGCAAATACGAGAGGAGGAACACAGTAGTCTGAGGTAGGACGCTAGTGGGGTTCAAGTCCAAGCTCTGCCACTGCCTGCCTCTGACCTCAGCCGGTCTCCCATTGTCACGCCAGACGGCTCATCAACAGAGGACAAGGGCAGTTTGATTTGAGGATGGAGGCATTAACAGGAAAAGTACAGAAAAGTCCAAAGTTTGGAGGTTAAGGGGCTAGAGCAAAGGACTTTCTGATACAGTCACCCGTCCTGGTCTCAACCAAATGACAGGTAAACACACCAAGTAAGAGATGTCTAGTTTAATTCGGGGGCAGGAGCGGTTTTAGGTTTAGGAAAAGGTTTTCACTCAAAGTCCTCCTTACCACTTTCCACGTGAGCCCCTGGTTCCAAAAGGATGAGCCCTCCTCCAGACTGAACAGGGTCCCCCCGATGGGAGCCCCGAAAGCTGCAGCAACTCCAGCAGCTGCCCCCGCTGATACAAAGTCCCGCTTGTCTCTGGGGGAGAGAAGACAGACAGGTGGTTTACCCCCCAAAAAAAGAGTCCTCAGGCCGCAGAAGGCAGTTTTTACTTCCTGGTCCACCAATGTCTTGTGACGCGCAAACAGTCAGGGCTCATGATGGGCAGGTGTCTGGTGAGGCCGACTGAGCAGCAAATACGGTTTACCTAAGAGCCAAACACACTCCTGAGTCGGAGGGGCTCCCTGACGTCAGTCTGCTCTGAACACGGACTGAGTGCAGACTTTTGTCGGTCACTGCTGAGCCACGTTCTCACCAGACCTTTCTTCCAGCAAGCCTCAGCACCAGTGTAAAATGTCAAAGCGCTGTTTACATGCAGAGGAGCGGTAACAGTGACCAGCGGGACTCCTGATATGAGAAGATGGACAGCTCTGAACCTGGGCCCCTGATTGCAAGGGCCCAGCAAGGCGTGCAGGTCAGTAACACCCACAAATCCCACGGGGCGAAAAAGTACCAGGAAGAGCACCTTGCAACCCACAGAGGCAGCTGACCAAGTATGACATTTAGGAACATAAAACACGCTCTCGACAATACGCCTATGGACTTTCTTGGTCATGTATTCGATACTGGGCTGTCTTCTTCATTGCCTGAGATGGTTCTAGGCCTTAGGTCATGACAAAATAGAAGCCATGATGCCAGCATGGCCCTAGTGCGTATTCTCAGAAACACCCAAAGCCCCCCCCTCCTTCTCTGATGGTTGGGTTCCGAACACAGCCTGCCTGGCCAGGCAGACCACAAGCCAGCTTCAGTGACTGTAGGGGTCTGAGCAGCAGGAAATGAAGTGGGTTGGGTTTTCATACCTGTCACTTCGGAAATAGGGAAAGTTAAACTGGATCTTCCGTAAGGAGATGCTCTGAAACTAGAGGAAAGGAAAACAAAGTCAGAGGGGGGCCCACAGGGACCGAGGCCCTGGAAAGTCCCTTTGCTTGAGCACACCCAGCCAGATGTGTTACAAGAAGGAGAAGTCCAGAAGAACAACATGGGGGGTGGGGGGGAAGGCATCATTTTTGGAAAGAACTTCTTTTCCTGCCCCCATATTTCTAGGATCTTTGGAAATCGCATTTAGTGCACAGTCAACAAGTCAGGAAGGAAGAGAAGAGGAGGGGTGCCTGGATGGCTCAGTTAAGCGTCCGACTATTGATTTCAATTTCGGCTCAGGGTTATGGGATCGAGCTCTACGATGTGCTCCGCGCTGACAGCACGGGATTCTCTCTCTGCCCCTCTCCCACTCACGTGCGCACACACATATGTGTGCACGTGTTCTCATGTTCTCTCTCTCAAAATAAATAAATCTTAAAAAAAAAAGAAACAAAGCAAAGCAAAAGGGGAAACTGCTGAGCAAAAGGAGGATCTGAAAGCTGCAGAAGACGAAGTAGGCTCTGCTCAGGGGAGGTCAGTAAGAAAGGGGCCGGGAGAGCCATCCTCCAGTGTGTCCAGCAAATTCTCAGGCTGCTGCCGCCCGGCCCTCACCTGGCCTCCCCCCCCCCCCCCGTCTCCGCTCACTCCTGGGAGGCCAGGATGAGCACTTGATGTGAAGGAGATGATGCAGTAGCAAGAGAGAGACCAGAAGATGGGCTTGGACAACCCACAGCCACAGCGACTCTTCCCTCAGAGCACGAGGGCTGTCTACAAGGAAACACAGACGTCTCCAACTGGCAGCTGGGGAATCCAGAAAAACCGTGAGAAGCGGGAGCTCTGGCGTCCCAAGCCGGCTGCTCAGTTTCCTCAAATGCGAATGGGGATGACTGAGGCCAACCAAACCCTTGAGGCGGCTTGAAAGAAGAAAGAAGTCGGTATATGGAGAGTCTGGCCCAGAGGGCACTCAGCAGACAGCGGCTGCTACCTCTCCTGTGCTACCCCAAAGGGGGTCGGGACAGACCTGGGCCTGAGACCGCCTCAGTCAATGCCTCCAGCCTCTTCGGGTTTGGCAGCATGTAGATGACCCATCAAGCCCCTGGACGTGCAGGTGCTCGGCAATGGCTGTGGGCGCACCAGGTGACTTTCATTCGAACAGAATGTCCCATGGCTGCTCCGGGCACTCAGCAGGGCCTTGTTAAAACCTCAAGGTACCAGTTACCCACTCTCCTGGATGACAGGACAGTTTCCACCTCAACCCAAACGGACATCTGGTTCCAAAGCCACGTTAGGTGCTCCCGACGAACTGGTTATCAACTCAACCATAGACGTGCCCCTGCCCAGGGGCCCACTGTGAGGGATGTATCGTCCCAGCCCATCAACTCTTACCTGAGGCAGGCCAGCTCCCACCACTGCTCCACTGTGGATCATGGGGCCTTCCTTCCCCACAAAGAGCCCTGGGAACAGGTGGAAAAGGGGAGACCACCAGTCAGCACAGACACCCCACTTGGTTAGGAGACCTCTGCTATGTAGACTCTGCCGTACAACAGAGAGGATTGTATGACTTTGTAAGACAGCCGTACAACAGAGAGGATTATATGACTTTGTAAGAGAGTCAAATTCCCATCAAATAAGAGAAAATACTCTTTAAATGGAGGTGTCAGAAAACTATAGTCTGTGGGCCAAGATAGATTCAATGTCTGTTTCTACAGCCTGGGAGCTAAAAATGGTTTTTACCTTCTTTTTTTTTTTCCTTAAAGATTTTATTTTTAAGCAATCTCTACACCCAACGTGGGGCTCGAACTCACAACCCCGAGGTCAAGAGTTATGCACTCCACCGACTGAGCCAGCCAGGTGCCCCTGGTCTTTACATCCTTATATGGATCTATTTCAAATGGTTATAGAGGTTTAAGTACCTACATAATATCTCCCCTTTTGCCTCCTGGCCCATAAAGCCTAAAATATTTACTGTCTGGTTGTTTACACAAAAAGCTTGCTGACTTTGCTAAAAGCCAACTCCATGGACCAACTAGATGGTCACACTACTCCAAAACTAAATGTGTTTGTCACATATCTCTGGTAACTTCCTAACGTGTCTACATTTAAAACAATGACTTACCAAGAAACAGTGCAGGGATCTGAGGGCAGGCCCTTCAAATCCAGATCGACTTAATTTACGTACATGATGCTTCTTGTTATCTTCACCCCCTGAATACTTGGCAGGATAAAAGTCAGAAAGAGCTTCCTTACCTCCAGCCACACTGAACAGCACTCCAAAGACTTTGCAGAGCAGGGTTCGGAGACGGACAATTCCGGGCACCTTCACACCGTTCAGGTAGCATTTGATTTCAGGTATTCCAGAACCTGCTGCCACTGGCTGATGGGGGAGAGTAGGACACCCGTAAACTCAAAATCCATTGGTCCTATGGCTTACTGGCAACAGCCTCACTACCAAGGTGTGGGGGGTGGGGGTGGGGCTGCCCTTCATTCCCATCAGCATCACCCCGTGGGCCCCACCCTGAGTTTCTGACTCAGCAGGTCTGAGGGGAAACCGAAACAGCTGCATTCCTAACAGGTTCCGGTGAGTCAGCATCACCTGGGAAACTTGCACCTGCCAACGCAGACATTCCCCTTCCAGAGACTCCGATCTCATTCATTTGAGCTGGGTATCTGCCATTTTTAAAGTTAGTTTAAAGTCATTTTTTAAAGTCCCCCAGGTGACTCTAATGTGCTGCCACGGTTGAGAACCACCCTCCTAATCTGGACTTTTCCTCTGTAATCTCACCAGAGGCTGAAACCTTTACTTTCAGAAACAACTCTTAAGTGTAGGAGGGGCCACTTTCTGCCGGAACTTACATTTCTAAGTCTGATTCAGCTTCCCGGCATTTCCAGCAGTGGACACGAAAGAATCCGAAACTTCATTAGCAAAAAGGCAACACCCACACCACCTCACCTCAATCAGGACGAGAAGGCTTGCCAGGAAGACAAAGGTCAAGTTGAAACCCAAGAGCTCGAGGAGGGACAGGGCAAGGCACCCTTTCTGGCTGCATTCCTCCACCGCTACAGAACCAGGGTTAAGGAAAACATGCTCCGCCAGTCAAGGGCGTTCCCACCATCACCTGAAATGGTGCGGTGTCCCTTCCTCTAAGACATAGTGGCTGTTTCCTGTGCATCTTCCTGTTCTCCATACATAAACTTTAAAAAAAGGAAACTGCCCGAGATGTCTTCTACATTAGGGGCCATTTTTAAATTATGAAACAGTGATGGGGAGAACAAAGGCAAAAGGAATGTAGAAAAACTCAAATAACCTTACAACTTGCAGCCCATCGACAAATACTTGAGGTGGTACAGTGATCGCCCTCCAGGAGCTCAAATGTCTGACCCTTAATGCTCCTGGCAAAGGGCAACTTTGTTTGACATTTGCTCGACCTCCGGGATCCTCCGTCTTCTTTAACATACGAAAATCCCTTTGGAAACTTCTTTTATCTCAACTCCCAACCCAAGGTTTATGTTAGCAATCATCCTTCAAACATACGGCCCACTGATAACACATCTGAAGGGTTCCACGACAAAGATTTTACTAGACAATGGTAAATAACTTTATCTTGACAGCAGCTAGCCTCTCAAGGCCCTGGAAACCTTGCTTCCAAATTCCTTACAGACTTAACGCTATCCTTGACCCCCTCCCAACTTAAAAGTATATAATCACTCACTCCTCACAATCCTGGGGCGGCTCTTTCTGCCCACGGTTCCTGTCCCTGTGCTTTAATAAGACCACCTTTTTTTGCACCGAAAACGTCGCAGGAATCTTTCTTGACCATTCACTCCCGGACCCCAACATTTCACATCAATACTTCACTTTATAAAAAGTAACAAACACCCTTCCTCCCCCCCCCCATCCTTTAACAAATCCTGAATTTGCTCCAGGTTACTTTAATTAAAATATTAGATACCATTAAAAAAAAATCCTTTGTTTCCCTCCCTCTCTCCCCTCAGAGAAACCACTAACCTGAAATTATTGGGTGTCTTTCTGTGTTTTTATACGTAGCCGTACCGTAGTGTATGTTTCTAAAACTAAAATAATGGGATTGCACTTCATACACATTCTACAATTTCCTCTTTTCTCTTCTTCAACATCAAGTTTTTGAGAATTAGTCATGTTGATATATACAGCGCTGGTTCATTCGTTGTAAATTCTGCATAAAATCACACCATACGAACCATTGTACCATGGTACCATTGTAGTGGTACAATGTTTCCATTCTCCCACCTGGTGTGGTTTCACTTTTCTGCAATCACAAAGCTGTAATGAACGGGTACGCACATGTCCCAGGTCCAAGGTCCGCAGGAAAAAGAGGGATTCAGGAGTTGCTGTCTATTTGGCTGGCATTTCCCTGGTTAGTGGTGAGGGGGACCCTTTCCCCAGGTTTATTTACTGACCATTCAATTTTCCTCTTCTGAGAATTGCCTGTTTGCTCCTTTGCTCATTTTTCTATTAGGCTTTTTCCTTACCGAGTTGCAGCTCTTCCTGTGTTCCAGATACGAATTACTTGCCTCTTAAATGTATGGTGAACCACCTCTCCTAGGCTGTGGACTCGTTTTCCATTTTGTTTATGGTGTTTTATTGTTGTGGTTTGAGGTTTTTTGTTTGCATGAAAAACAAACTCGGGTGCTTGGGTGGCTCAGTCGGTTAAGCATCTGACTTCGGCTCAGGTCATGATCTCACGGTTTGTGAGTTTGAGCCCTGTGGCGGGCTCTGTGCTGACAGCTCAGAGCCTGGAGCCTGCTTCTGATTCTGTGTCTCCCTCTCCTTCTGCCCCTCCCCTGCTTGCACTCTGTCTCTCCAAACGAAATAAACGTTAAAAATTTTTTTTAAAAAAACAAAGAAAAGCAAACTTACTTGGCTGTGGTCAAGTTTATTGATCTTTTTCCCTTTCACTCTGCGCCTCCTGGAGTTTTAAGAAATTATTCCCTACTCTTGACATCACGTGGTCTCTTCAAGTTTTGTTTTGCTTATTTACATCTTCAATCCATCTAGAATTAATTTACAGTGCAAAGTAGGAATCTATATTTTTCCAGATGGATAACCAGTGTCCCAGCATCTTTTGTTAAATTATCTATCTCTTCCTCACAGACTTACAACATTAACTCTGTCATTCACCACACTTCTCTACATGTGCAAGCTAATTTCTGCTTCTGTTACCTTCCGTTGGCCTAACTGGGAATTCCTGCACCAATACGACATGGTTTCAGTTACTATATCTTAAATTACGCAAGCCTTCACGTTGAGTAGGACAAGTTCCCCCTGCTTGTTCAAAACTGTCTCGACCACCTTTGGCCCTTTACTCTTTCCAACAAATTTAGGAAGAGAATTTTCCAGTTCCTCGAAAACTCTACTGGAATTGTGACTGGAACACACTGAATTTATAGATGATTGGGAAGAGCAGGCATCTTTGTGGGATCTGTGTCTTACCAACCTGAACACGAGTCTCTATCAAATTCTTCCTCCTGTGTCCTTCAATGATTATTAAAAAACTTAAGCTGAATGGCTAATAAAAACTCTTCAACAGACCCTGTCTACTGTTCTTAGGTAAGAGAGCAAAGTCAGAGACTGCTGACATCTGGGAATGCCAAGAACCGGGAAAAGGATACAGGTCTGAACCACTCCGAACTTGAGCTGGCTGAAGAGGCGCACGAAAAAGTCCACAAAGAGACCCACCTGTGAAGAGCAAGCAAACCGTCACACAGCTTTTCCCCACCGGGGCGCAGGTACTTTGCTCAAATGCTGGGATGACCCCCTGGCCTTTCCTGGTTGGCGCTTTGCACCCGCGTTACCAACAGGCAATGCGGAAACAGGTTTCCTGTTAGGGACTCTGACTCTCCAGGAGATTCCCTGCCAGCCTGGCCCCACCGCCTCTCCAAAGAACAAAGGATGGGGGCATAGCTCTGCCGAGAGAAGGAGAGTAAAACAAAGAGGGAAAAGGATGCCGGAAAAGACGTGAAACCGAGGAAGGCCATCCTGTGACTACAGTAATATCCAGAATCGTGGACTGCTCAGCATGTTCCAAAGGCAGTCTCAGATGAAGAATTCCAGTAATATCTTCAGTGATGCTTAGCTAAGCATATAGCTTAGGATGTAACTTTGAAAAACAACATTTACTCAGGTGTGTATGGAAAAGCTCCACCAACCAGTCCATGTTAAGCCCCAAGTCTCGGCTCGGGGCTTAAAGGAGAACTTCAGGAAAGGTTTATGATTTGGTGGATTCAGGATCAAAGGCTTCATGCCTTTGACTCTGGCCTTCCCTCAAGCCAATGCCTGGAGGCTTTCAAGTACTGCAGCAGATACCGTGACAGATCTAAGGATAAGAGAGCCAAGCAGTAACAAGAGCTCGTTGCTAGGCTATAAAGGCAAGTCTGCCTTCCAATAACACGAAGGTATGTGGTATAGTTGCTGGTACCGATAAATAGCAACTCAAAGGAGTTTGATATGAAAGTAGCAGAAAGACTAAACATGTAGATGCTTATTGCCGGGAAATTTGCAACCAGAAACATACAGAACAAAGTAGACACTCTAAAATTTCAGTAAAACAATTCGGTCAACCCAAGTTCCCCCCACATCGGCATCCATCAGAATGTCACTAAAGAGGCCTTCTGAGTGCTGTCTGTCTTAACTAGTAAGATGGTCCTTGGCCTCTGAATTTACTACAGTAAAAATTTGACAAGCGCCAGAAAAATAAAAATTGGTCATAGCCTTTGTGGCTACGTTACATTAAACACGTTTGCATTTTATGGGTATATCATACAGAGTCAAGGTGAGACTTGTAGTCATTCCAGAGACATAAACAGGCTGCTGCTTAGGAATACTTATAACCCCAGTCCTGGACTGAACGTTTGCATCCCCCCCCCCCCCCCCAAATTCATCTGGTGAAATTCTAACCCCCATTGTGACGACCTTAGGAGATGGGGCCTTTTGGGTGGTTTAAGTCCTGAGCATGGAGCCCTCGTGAATAAGGTTAGTAGCCTTATAAAAGACCCCACAGAGCTCTTGCCCCCTTCTGCCCTGTGAGGACACAGCCAGGAGCCAAGAAGCCCAGGACACAGATCTGTTGGTACCACTGATCTTGAACTTCCTGGCTTCCAGGACCGTGAGATATAAACACCTGTCGTTTAAGTCCCTGCAAGTCGGTGTTTTTATTATAGCAGCCCTGATGGAGGAAGACTGCCTATTCTAACACTGTACTGATGGCAAATCATATCTGACATCTCATTTTGACTGTCTGCTGACTTTTCCAGTTTCTCTTCCCCAGCTTTAAGTGTGGTTAGGTCAGCAGTTAGGATTCCAGGCCTTGTGCTACTACTCAAGTTTGGCAGTGTTTCATAATCTTTTCTGGTCTGTGATTCACGTACGAGCAAGCCGACCCCAGGCCCCAGTGTATTCAGGCGTGTTCCTCCACCCACAGCCACCAGCTCTACCTTCTAGATAAAACAAGCCACGTGCAGGGAAGCAGCCCAGGACAATAAATTCACCGAGGTCTACGGTGTCCTGCTTATGGGCACGCCATACTAAAGGAAAGGGTATGACGGTCGGTTTTGTTCCACTACTTTGCTTTTTCCCTACAGAGTGACCTCAGATTCCACTCAGTACTCTCCCCACTATGTCTACCTGACGGGACAATGCCATGTTACGACAGCTTGGTCCTAACCAAGCCTTTGAGTGCTTTAAAGAGTACCAGTGATGTCTGGTTCACTTTCATAAAGAGAAAAACAAGACATGAAAACGGTGTCAGGATCATTATTTGGGGGCGGGGGAGAAAAACAGAAAAGGTGGTCTCTGTTATCATGACAAATGACTTGCCCTCTGACCTCTGCCACCCCTCTGGCTCGCCACGTCCCCACGCCCCCGCCTGCTCACCAGCCCAGTGCAGACTCCAATGGCAAACACCATCATCCACTTCACCGCCTCATACCTGCGACCTTTCTGTTCACACAGAGAAAGACAAGCTCAGTTCATTATACGGCTTTGTTGGCAGCAAGGAAGGAACACATCTTGGCCAATCAGGGTCAGGCTAGATTCCACAGGGACAGCAAGCACGGTAATGGCGTCTGCTATAGCAGGTGCTTTACAAGGCCAGAAGGATATACTGTAAGAGGCTGGGCCAGGTACACTGGCTGTGGGTACTGTGGTTGACAGGGTGAAGGTTTCAGGAGTAAATGCAGATATCTCACAAAAGGGGCTAAAAGCCACGGGAGTAAGGCTATTCACAGGGGCATTTAGATGGGAAAAAGAAGCTACTGTGAGATCTCTCCAGTCCCAAGAAATCAATAAGGGATTCACCTTATTGTCCATGGTCTCCAAAACTTCCAGGTAAGGGTCGTTGATACAGCGATCATAATCCAAACTCTGAAAGACAAACGGGAGTAAAAAAAGTCACAAGACAGGAACAATTACCGAAACCTGGAAAATAAAGCTCTAGGTTCCTGCTACTCCAAGTGTGGACGGGTAGGACAGTGGGCCTGTAGCACCAGCGGGGGGGGGGGGGGGGGGGGGCGTGAGCTGGTTAGAAGTGCAGCATCTCAGACCTTTGATCTGTCACATCAGAATTGGTGCTGGACGTGCACAAACGTTCCAGCAGCACGGCTACAGACTCCTGCTGCGGGAAAAGCGTTCGATTACCTATCTTTAAACATCCTGCTTCTGCGAAACATGAAAAGACCTCTGGTTATCAGTGTTACCCAACTTATCCCACTACATCAACTAACCAGAACCAAATTCATTTAGAGAATCAGTTAATTACAAGTCTCTTCAGTAGTCAGCTTCCATGAGAAAGAGGTTAGTCACGAGACGAACCAACGTGGAAGGTATTTTAAAAAGCAACTTTCAGTTTATGCTGGGAAGAGGCACAGATTCAGCACAGCTCCTAAAACTGCATCGACAGCAGTGTTCCTTAAACTGAGCTATTCTGCAACACGGCTATTCTGCAACAAATCTGTGTGTGTGCCAGAGACATCTTGAGAAACAACTCAAAGGAACTAATTTTATTTCTTCTATGTTTTGTAAGAGAAGCAGCAGTCTGGCAACAAAGGAAATGATGTGTTGTGTGTTCTCTCCTTCCTAAACCTGTTGCTACCTACACATAGGCTGGCGAACAAGCTGGACGCTGGCCTGGTAGCCACACTCCCACGACAAGAGTCAGCAGTCAGCCAAACACAGGTGTGACACGTGACAATTTATTCCATCCATATGTATCCCCAAAGTCCAAATCCCTTTTTTAAAAGGGTCCTGGGGCGTCGACAGGCAACTTAGTAAATCGATGATCAAACATCCAAATATGGAAGACTACATAACCATAATTTTGATAGGTCTCCACAGACGGATGTGGAAAACGTATAGAAATTATTAAGTAAAAGAAAATGCAAAGTACACAAACAGAGCCAGATGCAGAATGAAATATATAATATGATCCTGTTTTGATGACACAAAATTAAGATTATTTGAATGTCAGCAGATAATGCCAGACATCTGGGAAAACTTTAAAAAAAATTTTTTTTAAGCTTATTTATTTTTTGAGAGAGAGAGAGAGAGAGGCAGAAAGGGGTAGAGAGAGAGGGAGAGAGACAGACTCCCAAGCAAACTCCACACTGTCAGCACAGAGCCTGATGTGGGGCTTGAATGCATCAACTGTGAGATCATGACCTGAGCTGAAGTCAAGCTGGCTGCTTAACCGACTGAGCCACCCAAGCACCCCTGGAAAAACTGTTAACCATGCAAATCTCTGAGGTGGCTGTTCACATCTGGGTGTTGTTTGAAATTCTCACATGTACTTTTTATATTTAAAAAAGACTTTTTTTTTCTGATTACGAAGCAAAATACTGCAGTCGGTAAAAAATACTTCTGCCGGGAAATGGACTCATCTGTGAATGATGAGGATATGTATTTAGGATTACATATATATAACATACTACACGTGTAATACAGTTGACCATGTAACACTGATTTGCACTGAGCAAGTACACTTGTACACGGATTTTTTTCAAAAAATACAGTACAGTACTGTAAATGTATTTTCTCTTTTTTCTTAACGTTTTCTTTTCTCTAACTTACTCTATTCTAAGAATACAGCATATGATACACGTTACATACAAATTATGCGTTAACTGACTTTATGTTATCAGTAAGGCCAACAGTAGGCTATTAGTAGAAAGTTTTGGAGAGTCAAAAAGTTATATGTAGATTTTTTTTACTGTGCAAGGGGTGGGATATAGAGTATGTGCACGTAATAATACATATTTATATGTGTTTTATATACATACATATAAATATATATGTACATTAAAAAAAAAAAAAAACGTTAAGGTGATATCACATTCCAGGAACAAACAGGGAAAAAATGTTGAAAAATACGAATGTCCTTCATACCAAACACATAGAGAAATTGCCAGCCCATTATATGCTTGATGGTTTGTTTAATAATGCTATGGCTTCATAAACATTTAAGAGGTTTTTAAGATGTCCAGAACAGGTAAATCTCTAGAGACAGAAAGTAGACTAGTGGTTGTTTAGGGTTAGGGTCAAGGTCAAGGGGAGTGAGCAGTGACCAATAATGGGTACAGGGTTCCCTGTTGGGGTGACAAAAATGTTCTAAAAGTGATCTGGTGATGGTGGCACAATTCGGTTAATATACTACAAAAACCACTCCATCATATACTTTAGATGGATAAATTGTATAGACTGTGAGTTATAAGTTCAATAAAACTGTTAAAAGGGACATTCTGAAAACAATTCTAACACCAGGACATCGATCTTTTCTTTTTTTAAGATTGAGTTTGACACTTTGTTAAGTATGTACCAATGGACTAGATAATTTATTCATTAAAACGAGATATCATTTACTTCTCTTTTGTGACAATGAACTTCCTTTTATTTCTGCTGTATTCTGCTCTTGGGTCGGGGGTGGGGGCTAACAACTTAAAATAAATGTTAATGTTTACATTTTTGAGAGAGAGAGAGAGAGATAGTACACGTGTGCACGTGAACAAGGGAGGGCATAGAGAGAGGGGGACAGAGGATCTGAAGCGGGCTCTGTGCTGACAGCAGAGAGCCCGATGTGGGGCTCGAACTCACGAACCATGAGATCATGGCCTGAGCTGAAGTCGGATGCTTAACTGACTAAGCCACCCAGGCGCCTCAACTTTTTTTTTTTTTTTTTTAAATAAAATATGTATAGGTGTCCTGCTGCCCACGGTTATGAGCAAAATGGTATACAGCCACGGTGGGGGGAGCGGGGGAAGAGGGCAAGTGGGGCTGAAAGGCAGCCCACGTTCCACCAACAAGAAGCACTTTCAATGGGTCTTGAGCTAGAGGAGCTGCTGTGGCCCAGAGGGAGAGGCCTTTTATTCTAAATCCTCTGCTCTGAGGGGTGCCTTTCCCTAATTCAGAACAGCAATAGAGGGTCTGTGACCAGCATGAAACATCACTGTGTGTTAACAGACTCATCCCACAGATGAACCATCCAGCACGAGACAGGATGTCAAAACAGCAATCCTAACATCTTGTAAGACCCCCAACTTACAAAGAAATTAGTCAAGTAGGTGTAATGAACTCTTAGTGAGGCAGGAATGAGAAGGAGCACATTTTAGAATTTCAAAAGGAGGGTTTTCTAGTTGATCCCTAATAAAATCTGAGCAGACTTTTCTGATTAAGCGTCCAGCTAAATTTGCTCTTATGCAAGGCAAATGTTCTCAAGAAGCTCATCCTTGAAGATAGTTAATTGAGAAATATTAATGACTCACATGAGAGAACATTAACCCATAACATTTACATAAATATGCATATCAGGTGAAAGTAAATGCATTAAAACGTAAGTGCAATTTAGTAAAAGGAGAGAAGGAGGCTGGGGAATAGCAGGATCAATGGAGCAGAGAAACCATGGTGAGTTCCAGGGGGTAGATGAAAGCTGCCAGAAAGTTCCAGTCATGGTCACACATTCAGGGTAACATCACTGGGCTCAGTGAGGGAATGTAAGGTGACAGCACACTATGGGGCTTCTTATACTAATTGTTGCAAACCTCTCAACAGTGTGCACGGACACAAATATTTTAGAAATATGGGAAAACACATCAGTAGATGTGTGCACAGTAGATACTGTGCTTTTTTATTTTGATTCATGAAAAGCATTCCCGTCAGTGTAGCATATACCACGGTGTGCAACTGGCAAATGCCAGAGTCCTAAAATTATTCTGTCAACTGCAAGGGAAGAAAAAGATGAAGGAGAGACCTACAGATTAAAAAAAATTTAGAAGGAGGGCACCTGGTGGGCTTGTGACTCTTGACCTTGGGGTTGCAAGTTTGAGCCCCACACTGGGAGTAGAGATTACTTAAAAAAAAAAAAAGTTTAAAAAAACCTTAAAAGATAATCAAACAAATGCAATGTGAGGACCTTATTTGGAACTGGGTTCAAACAAACTATTAAAAAATTATATGACATTCATCAGACAACTGAGAAATTTGAACACTGGACACTTAATATCAAGGCATTATTGTTAAATTCTTAGGTATGAACATGGTATCCTGTTTTGCTAAAAAAAATTCCCTGGGGCGCCTGAGTGGCTCAGTAGGTTAAATGTCCTACTTTGGCTCAGGTCATGTTCTCACAGTTTGTTAGTTTGAACCCCGTGTTGGGCTCTGTGCTGACAGCTTGGAGCCTGGAGCCTGCTTCAGGTTCTGTGTCTCCCTTTCTCTCTGCTCCTCCCCGCTCATACTCTGCACCTCTCTCCCTCTCTCTCAAAAATAAATAAACATTAAAAAAAAAAAAAAAAAACCTTATCCTCTACAGATGCATGTTGAATTATTTACGGGTGAAATAACGTGATGGGTAGAATTTTCTCCAAAATAATAAGGGAAGGGGAAGAGGATGGGAGCCAGATGAAACAAGGTTGGGCAGGAGTTGAATGCTGAAACTGTATGATGAGTACAAGGGATTTCAATATACTATCCTGTCCATTTTTCTCTATGTTTGAAATTCTCTATAATGAAAGGTTTTTTGAAATTCCATGTTATACTAATAAATCCTATTAGCTGTACTAAATTCTACAGCAAAAGATAAAATGTTAAAAAGAAAACTAGTCTGTTAGTGCTCTAAAATATTGAACTTTTAGTCTATGTGACATTTAAAAAAAAATTTTTTTTAATGTTTATTTATTTTTGAGAGAGAGAGAGAGAGAGAGACAGAGCATGAGTGGGGGAGGGGCAGAGAGCAAGGGAGACACAGAATCTGAAGCAGACTCCAGGCTCTGAGCTGTCAGCACAGAGCCTGACTCAGGGCTCGACCTCACAAATCGTGAGATCATGACCTGAGCCGAAGCCGGACAGTTAACCGACTGCACCACCCAGGCGCCCCATGTGACATTTTTAAAAAAGCGTTATACATACATGATTAATTACACTTCTTAGAATTGCTTAAGGAAGCGATTAAAAATGAACAAGAAACGATAGTCAAGACTATATAGTTCATCCTATGAAAAAATCAAATTAAATAAATTGTGGCATAATAAAAAATATTTGTCTATTTAAAAGGATACTGTAGGAAAGTACTTAGCAATACGAAAGTTGTTTTCAAGTTGGGGGAAAACATGTTAAAATAGTACATGTAGTAAAAATCACACTTTTAACTTAAAAAAAGCAGGAATGGGAACATGGAAAAGGACATTCAGTCAGGTTAATGGTCATCTTTTAATGAACAGGGTTATGGGTTTTTCTCTAGCTTCTTTTCGTAAACAGTTTAAGAATTCTCCATCACAACCAAGGCTTGTTTTTGTTATTTCAAAAATCACAGACACATTATCGTAAACGGATTAAATGATAAAGAGGTGTATTTGTTTGGTTTTACTCCAGCAGCACTGGCCTTACTAAACACACACACACACACACACACACACACACACACACACACACACACACACACTAAAAATCCCATAGTTGAAACAAGGACTATAATTAAGAGCACTTCAGAAAAAAGTTCCTTGGGCAAGAAACAATCATCTATCTGAAAACGAAGTTCTCTCAGAAGAGAAGCACACACTCCTGTCCCACACCTGTCATGAACACACACTATCAGTGGCTTTGACTCTGGGTCTCTAGCTATATGAGCAAATAGTGTAACAGCAAACATATTCTATCCAGGTTAAGGTACCATAGACCTGTGAATGCATGGAGACATACCCAGACCCTGTTTTGGGGTCATGGTGAGAAAAGGGCTTGTTAAACAGCTCGTTTCTCGAGAGAGAGACACATGACCTCTTCTTACCCATTCACTCCCTGGGAGAGACAAAGAGCATCTCTCACTGAAATCCTAATGTTTCGGTCGGAAGTGACCAGGTCACTCACTGCTTTTGTTACCCAAGACAGCATCTAAGAATCTCACCTCATAGTCTTTCCTTGGAAGGATCTCATCCTCCTCCTCCTGTGTTTCTCCAAGGATGGTCTAGAAAAACAGATCCACAAAAGCAAGACTCTTTTAACGGTTAAAAGTAAAAAGAGACAGAAGTATTTATGGAAATTTGTTGCTAATTTCCACATCGTCTCGAAGTATTTTCAAATGGGAACAAGACCTCAAAAAAAACACCACTTTTGGGATAGGGGGTGTTGTGGGTGGCAATCTACGGTCATCCAGCTGAGCTCTTTGTTTCTACTGATGTGTTCTTCAAATAACGATTTCAGGACACCTCAAAGATGTCCCTTGCCAGCTAAAGGGGGGGGGGGGGCGGAAATCAGGTTCCATCTGACAATGTGGTGAATCTGAAAACAGAAGGGACCTGTCAACTCTGGGACACAGCAACTCAAGTCTTCCCAGGGTGCTTTGCAGAGGGAAGCTGGATTATCAATGACCCAGAAAAGGTGAGGGATACGGTGAGAAGGGGCTGGGGAAACTAAGCCAGCTGCATGATAAGCACAAAGTCCAGGGAAGGGGCTCATTCTGAAAACGCTGGTTTCATTCAAAACTCTTTTCACATGGAAATAAAAGAAAACACGGAGGGGATTAACTGGAGCGGGCCTGGATATTCCCTCAGATTCCAGGGAGGGGTTATGAGAAAAGACCCCAGACTTGGGCACGTGAAGCCGGGCAGATGCTTCGAGAGCTTAGGATGCAGTCCCCAGACCCCACCCGCTGCCACCTGAGGCCCCAGCGCGGCTCGGCCCCACCCCCCGGCAACGCCTCTCGCCATCCCTTGGCAACCGCCCCCTCCCCAGGCGGGCTCCGCCTGCTCCTTACCAGCTCCTCGGGGGTGCGGGTCTCACGCTCACCGCAGCAGCAGCACCACCTGCAGCAGCAGCACAGGGACCCCCTGCACCCCGCCATCTCCCTCCTTCACTGCCACTCCGGAACCCTCCACCGACCCCCTCCCACCCAGAATCCGCGCCTCACGTGACTGGCCCCGACAGTGTCACGTGGCCCTCTCGAGCTTGGGACCGAGACAGGGAGTGGCTGCAGACGGGTGGGGCGAGGGCCCGCGTCACATGACGGTGGAGGGACCACTTCCAAAGGGACCTCTGGGCGCGGCCATATTGGGGATGGAGCTTCCGGTCTCCCGCACGGATGTTTTCCGCCCTCTCGTCCCGCCTCCCTCTGCACTGCAACCTGACACCTGCGCCGCGCCCCGCCCCCCGCGCGCCCCGCCCGTCCTCCGGCGCTCACACAGCGGTCACGCAGCTGCGGCGGGTGCGAGGGCTCTGAGTCACCCGCCAAGGGAGGGTGAGTGGAAGCGAGGCGTGGGGTCGCCAGGGAGGGATATCCGGGAAGTGGGGACCACCCACCGAGGGGCGGGGAGCGAGGGAGGCCCGCCCGGCCCGGCCCTCGAGGCGGTGAGCTCCAGCTCTTCGGCGCACGCCCCCCGGGGGACCTCTGTAACTTCCAATGGCTGCGAACCTCAGTGACTTCCAACCCTGAAACGAAGACTCCCTTGCAGTCTCCGACCTGGACGGAGGGACCCCGGGGAAGAGGCGGCCCTGAGACGGGGGGTGGTGACCCAGACCCTCGGGACCGGGTCTGGGTCCGCGTCCCCGCCCCGACCATGACCCAGTGACCCGGTGACTCGATTCGCGGTTTTGGAAGCCACCCGGGTGCCGGTGGTGTTTTTCCGGCTCCAGCCTTTTAAACCTGCCTCTCAGCTGAGCACCTGTGGGCCGCTGGCACTGCCGTCTGCGGTGCCCACTGCGTCGGGCTGCGCACGGGTGTCCACCCCTGGCCCTTCTGGGAGCGATGGGTTTTGCATTCGCGCACTGCGCGGTGCTTGGCACAGATTAAGCGAGTGGCCAGTAAATGGCAGAGGGTTATTTTGAGAAGAGAGTGACGGCGCCTGACCTGTTGGCGCTGAGTGCTGGCTTTTATCATCGTGGGGATGCCATAGGCAGGATATTGGGCTCTCGTCTCAGGGCACTGGGGTGGGGGGTGGGGGGTAGGAGAGGAGACAAAACCGTGAAGCCACAATTACAGCCCTGTGTTGGGTGCTATGGGAGTCCAGCTTAAAATGGGTAAGTAGTGCTGGGAGGTAGAAGGTTGAAAGAAGGCACATGCCTGGCACGTTCTAGGAATGCTGCAAGTCTTTATTAAAGAAATGAAAGAGCGGGTAGTTCGTGGGTGGTTCTGCTTCCTGCCCCCTCTCCTGGTTTTGTTCCAGCAGACAGTTAATGAGCCACTCTCTTGAGTTCAGGAGGAAGGCCAGCTAGGCCCATCTTGACATTCTTCCCTTCTTCACTCACGTTGGCCATTCCTGCTGAGAACCTCGAGTTTTAGGATCAAAATGGGCATCCCTAGGGAGAAAAATCATCGGTATGAGTGTTTTTACTCTGGTCCTGACTCCTTGACTTTGGACGTGCAAACGTGTGTTATGTGCACTTGTGTGTGTTTTGGGGGAGAGGAGCAGTGGATTTCATCAATTTCTCAGGAGTCTAGAGCCCCCAAATAGTTAAGAACACTGGCTTGGCAGTGGATGATCCCTGAAAGGAATGAACTTGGCCTGGTTGTTCCTCTGATGACCCCAAGTCACCACACATTGGATTTTCGCTACCAAAAGTGTGTGTTTGCACATTGCTGTGCAAGAGTAGCGTTCTGTTTTGTTTTTAAGAATTTCTTACTTTCCCCACCAGACCGGCCAATGACGCCGTGCCCTCTGTCGGCCTGCCTGTGGTTGCCAAGGTCCAGGGCTTCCTATGTGGTTGCCGTGCAGTCACTATAATTACTTTAACTGACTTCAGTGGTGTGTGTAAGGAGGACAGTCTGGAAGGCAGGCACAGAAGGGACAGCTTTTCTTCTGAGTTGAACATAAATTCATGCCCTTCCTGAATTTGGGTCTGTTTCCTTGTGGAACCTACTCAATGTCAAGTTCTAAGCCATGACGCGTCTTTTTTTGGAGAAGCGTGAACTCAGGAGAAATCTGGCTGCCTTGTCATGCCAGCACCCTTCCATCCTGCAAGCACACAAACCGTTCCAAGTAACAGGAGATATTCCAGGCAGGGCCAGGCTGAGCTCTGCCTTCTTGGGAGAGTGATCCAGTGACCCTGAATGTCTGTTGGTCTCATATCCACCAACCCCTGCAGCCTCCAGTCAACATCCCCCTCCTTCCAGCTTCTGCTGCTAGAGCCCCAGCCCTTTCTCTCTCGCCTAGAAGCCTTGCCCCCGCCCCCTTGCGCAGGGCCCCAGCTCTAGCTCTGGGCTCTTCCCTTGTCACACCTCCCTCCGCCCAGACAAACACACTGGCTGGGGGAAGGTTCCTCCTGTTTCGTCCCCACCCACTCTGGGTCTGAGCTGGCGGAGATGGACCATCCAACACCCAAGGTCCTCCTAGCCAGGCCCCGCTGCCCCTCCCTACGAATGTGGGCTTTGGAGGCCAGCAGCGGGAGGTTCTCAGTGCCACCCTCCATCAGGTAGCTGTCACCGAGGATCCACGGGCTGAAAGAGCGTGTTTCTGTGCCGGGTGGGGGCTGGTTTATTTAGAGCCAGGCAGCTGTGGAGGGCAAAGCTTTGAGTGAAGCAGTGTAGACAGTCATAGCTGTGGTGTGTGCAGCCCTTGGGTGGGGGCACCGTCACCCTTACCCTCACCAGCCTTCTTCCCGCGTGGAAATGCAGCATCTCTCACTTGACCCTGCCACTCCGGGTCCTGGCTGCCTGCCCTCTGACGCTCCTGCCCTCCACCCCGTGCAGCAGGAACCCGGCCATGGTGAACGAACCCAGAGGGGACGGTGGCCCCACGTCCCGCTCGGAGGGCAGCAGCAGTGGCAGCGAGAGCTCCAAGGATAGTTCGAGATGTTCCACGCCGGGGCTGGACCCCGAGCGCCACGACAGACTCAGGGAGAAGATGAGGCGGAGGATGGAATCTGGTGACAAGTGGTTCTCCCTAGAATTCTTCCCTCCTCGGACCGCTCAGGGAGCCGTCAATCTCATCTCGAGGTGCGCTGATGTCCTTAGGAAATAGGGGCCGAATGAGGGGGGTGGGGGAGGGAAACCGGCAGCCTGGGGGCAGGGCCACACTTTGACCCGGCAGAAGAAGGCCGCCAGAGGGGGTGGAAAAGAGCGGGGGAGATCATCTGAGCGGCAGCTTCGCTGTCAATAAAAGTCCCTGCAAGCAACTTGGAATTTTTAGAGTCACACACTGCACGCAACGGGTTAAAAATGTTCATTCTCTCAGACCGCATTCTTTGGCGGAACTTGGGGCTGGTGCACAAATACAGTTTAGGAAGTCATAAAGCAGCGGCTTGGAGAACATTTTCCACAAGTTAGGAATTTGACTTAGGCCTCTTGAGATCTAGAAACGCAAAATGAGTTACGTTAGCACGTTATGAATTGCAGTTCCTTTTTTAAGAAAGAAAGCGTCTGCTTTTTACCATTTGTATCTTCCATGTGTCGCTCTCACGGTTTTGAGGTTTAAAGGCACAAGGATGTTTAAATACCCTGTTACAGCTCGTGCACACGTGCACACCTGTGGCTCTTCGGGAACCGTGGCCTTGTTCCATAAGGCCGCTGGCCGCTGCACCGCAGCCGGGAGGCAGCATGAAAGAAACCTGTGTCTGCCGACCCTCTTTTCTCCCCGTTCCTAGAGTGAGCCTCTGTTTGCCACTCTGAGAGTTCCCCAAACCTCTGACCATCGAAGTGTCTTAGCTCACCCGAGATAATGAGCGTGCAAACGCTTTGAAAAGGCTGATGTACTGCTCTCACATGAAAGGGTTTTGCTGTTGCTCATCAGTTATCTCTACAGCCGTCATCATCATCATCGAAGCTCACACTGCCTGAGTGCTCAGTGTATACCAAGCACTTTTCTAAGAGCTGTGGAATTGTCTATGGTAGTACTTCCGTAGTGTTATCACGAAGTAGGTACCGTTCTTCACACGTTTTTGCAGTGAAGAAACTGGGGCTCAGACAGATCCAGTAATTTTCCCGAGATCACACAGCTAATAAGCAGCAAAGCCAGCAGGAGACGAATGGAGGTGGCCCGATTACCACCTGGGTGTGATGGTTCCCTAACCCCTGGGCCCCAAGGGAAGGTGGTGAAGGGTAGTGTGCTCTCAGGAGCCCCTCTTCAGAAAGAAATTCCATACAGGTTTGATCGGATGGGGGCAGGTGGCCCCCTCTTCATAGATGTGACCTGGCACCCGGCAGGGGATCCCGGCTCAGACAAGGAGACCTCCTCCATGGTGATCGCCAGCACCGCCGTGAACTACTGTGGCCTGGAGACCATCCTGCACATGACCTGCTGCTGTCAGAGCCGGGAACAGATCACAGGCTATCTGCACAAGGCCAAGCGGCTGGGCCTGAAGAACATCTTGGCGTTGAGGGGAGGTGTGGAGCCCGCACTCTGCTATCTGGGATCTCACTTCCTCGAAGGCCTCTTCTGTCCCTGGAGCAGTCCTTTACTTTTCTCTGGGTCCCACACTGAGCGCGCTCAGTCCCCTCCCTGCCAGTAGTGTCCATGGGCACTGTGGGTAGTGAGCACTGTGGGTACCACACACATGGAGCCACTTCTTGACCTCCTGACCCCGGCGTAGTTCAGGCAGGAATGCAGCCAGCGCCTGATAACCCTCTGCCCTGGCTGCACACAGCTTCATCGATCGCTGGCTGTACCCAGCCCTGGGCCCAATCAAAGAGTGTGGTTCTGGCATTAATCCCAGGGGTGAGACCGTCGCTGGTGCCTCTAGTACCTGTTGTCCCACCCAAGTGTCAGACGGAGGAGCCGGACGGGTGGGATTCTGTGGCCTCGTGCCCTCCACAAGAACTCACTTGAGTAGACATTCTTCCAGGAGGCAAGAGAGTAAGCAGTAGGGTTGGGTGAGGTGCCCGAACACAGCCAGATTTGGGTAGGGAAGGGGTCTCCGACGCCCCAGGCTAACTGAGGAGGCGCAGCTGCCCCCTGGTTAGCCCTGCCGGCGCACTGCCCGCAGAGTCGGTGCTCGGTAAGCGTTTGGCAGGATGGCCACGGTCTTCCTGGCCACCATTTGCCAAGTGCCACTCTGGGAGGAAGGGACACGCACCCTGGAGGAAATCAAGGCTCTACCTCTGAGGAGCTGACAACCCAGGTGGGGGGTGGGGAGAAGAAACAAACAGGCTGTCTGGAGGGTGGGTGACACCCAGTGACTGTGACCTCTGCCACCCCTGCAGACCCCGTGGGTGACCAGTGGGAAGAGGAGGAAGGAGGCTTCAGCTATGCTGCAGACTTGGTGAGGCACATCCGAAGCGAGTTTGGAGACTACTTTGACGTCTGTGTGGCAGGTGAGTGGCTGGGCCTTCCCAGTGCTTGGAATGACATGCCCAGGGGGCACAGAATGCCCACCAGCACTCAGTTCAGGACCCGATATCCCAGGGCGCCGTGGGCTGGAGCCTGTGCCAGGTGAGGGAGGCTCAGGGCTGCATCACACAATGCCCTTGCTCTCATTGTCTTGCCCCACCCTTTGAATTTTTACTCCTCTGCCTTTTTGCACTCTTACCTTGCTTCCTAGCCCTATTCTTCTTTAAACAAAAAGAATATTTATTAAGATGGGGGGGGGGGCAAGGAATCTCAGAACCCCAGTCAGGAAATGGCATCTGACCTCACTAGGCCCCAGCTCAGAAAGCAGTCAGAAACCAAGGCCTCCCTCATTCTGTCTGGAGCCACAGAGTTCCCCCCGCCCCAACCCCGACCCCCTCTCTGCCTCCCACCGCACATTTGCTCCATGCTTCCGATAGATCGGATCGGTGTGCTTTTACACACACTGACCAGCTGCCAGCTGCTAAGTGTACATGTCACATCCAGCCAATAGTCCGGACTGACCGACAGGTCTCAGTATCGGTTCTGAATTCTCAGGAGAGAGCATTGGATCAGCTCAGCGTCCGTTCTGTGGGCTACAGCCAAGAGGCAAGGTTCACTTGCTGGAAATGGCCTTCCCTCTTACCCCCGCTTACTGGGATTGGGCCTCAGCTTCTCAAACCAGGGCTTGGATATGGTGAAGCAGATGTGCCAGAGATACAAGAAGTCCAGGGATTGCTTTGACACATCATTTAGCGTGACAACTTTTCTGAAACATTTTTTGGGAAAATCATATCATTTTTATATTAAAACAAACATAGCCACATTCTGGAAGTAGCATGTCAAAGTGACGTGATTTTTAAAAAATAAGCCACGTGGCTTCAAGGTAGCTAGTTGTTGCCTATGGCTTTGGGTTTAGTCCCAGGCCCCCATGTACGTATCCACTTTTCACAGTCAACAGGCGTGTTTAGGTGAGTGCAGGAGGCCCTGATGAGGAGTCAGGCACATGGCGGGCATTGCCACCTGTTCAAGTGTTAGCTGCCCACACTGGCCACCCTTGGGTCAGTTAATTGAGGAACATGCACATGTGCAGTAGGCATTACGTGCATGGAGACTGGCTGAGCTGTGAGCTTGCAGGTGCCGAGGGGTCTGGTGCTTCGCCTGTCATAAAGTGGGCGACAAGGCTGATCCTAGGGTTGGAAAACAGCAGATTGGGGCTGTGACAGAAAATACAGTAAATGGAGCAAAATCTAAATGTAAGTATGTGCTGTGTTTGCTGATACTGATGATTTATAGCTCTAGTCTCAGCTGTGAAAATCTCCTTGTTTTTGAAATTCCTGCTGGAAGAATAGCTTGTTACTGAAAGTGAAATTGTGGTGCTCAGTCCCTCCCATGTTTCACCCCTTGAAACAAGAGTTTTTATCTTCCCTTTTGACTTGCAGTTTCTTCAGAACAAAACTGCCTTTATCACAGCAAAGCAGGCTCGCTCTCCGCAGCCTGGCTCAGGGTCCTGCCCAGGGCTGAGGCTGAGGAAGCCAGCACTCCCGATAGCTTTATTTTTATTTATTTATTTATTTTTTAAGATTTAACATATATTTTTAAAATTTTTTTAATTTATTTTTGAGAGAGAGAGAGCATGAGCAGGGGAGGGGCAGAGAGGGAGAGAGAGAAAGAATCTCAAGCAGGCTCCGGACTGTCAGTGCAGAGACTGACACCAGGGTCTAGCTCAGAAGCCTTAAGATCACGACCCGAGCCGAAATCAAGAGTCGGACACTTAACCGACCAAGCCAACCAAACACCCCTCACCAGGACATAATTTAACTTTGGTGATACCTGGGGCTCATCATCAAGAAGACAGAGGAGAAGAAAAAAAAAAAAAATTTAATAAAAATATAAGAAGACCAGAGTCAGGAGTATGCATGCAGTTTCTAACCAGATTCTGCTTCCAGAAGCTGTGCACCCACAGGCAGGGCATTCTTCTGTGGGCACCTTTTCACTGGACAGTCCCCGATGATATTTGTATTCCTTTCCTCTGGCTTGATCCCTGTTAGAGATCTGGGAGTTCATTATACTGTTTTCATTACTTGGGAGTAGTAAGTTTTCAAACTTCTGTAATAAAAAGTTGCAAATGGGGGCACCTGGGTAGCTCTGTCTGTTGAGCATCCGACTCTTGGTTTTGGCTCAGGTCATGATCCCAGGGGTCGTGGGATTGAGCCCCGTGTCATGCTCTGCGCTGAGCATGCTTGAGGTTCTCTCTGTCTCTGTCTCCCTCTCTCTGTCTGTCTCTGTCTCCTCCTCTCCCTCTCCCTCTGCCCCTCTCCGCTGTAGCTTCATCAAGGCCTACCGTCATCCTTTGCAGGCAGGGCCGCTCAGGGAAGGAATCAGTTTCCAGAGCTAGGAAGGAACCTAGGTGACATGTGGTCCCACCTCCCGAATCCCATCCTCAGTGCCCATCCGGCAGCCCCAGTGCTTCACCCTCCAGGAGCTTGTTACCTGGTGGGGCTGCTCGCTGGGACCAATCCTGCCTCTGTCATCAGAAGCGACAGACTATGACTGATAAGGAACTTGATGCAGGTGAATCCCTTCTCCCCCTATGACAGACCATTGGGCTTTTGGTGGTAGTTACGGAATTCTGTCCATTCTTTCCTTCAGGTGGAACATCTCCACTTTAGTCAAGGTTTCCCTCTGTGTGCATGGTTTTGAACTTTCAGTCTCTTAGATCCCTGAATAATTTTGATGTTCAATGAATCCACTGCCCAGACCCCAGATGCTGCCTGACCCGTGCTGAATGTGGTACTTCCTCTTTTCTGTGGCCACAAAGTGCAAGCCTGGTTTGTCTGGCTGGTTGCAAGGGACGTGAGGCAGGTCAGGGAGCTGTCCCCCACAATTCTTTGGCGTGTGGCCATAGGCTGCCTCTCACCGAGGGTCATGTCTAGAGTGAGGGGCACATCACTGCGAGCCCAGCCACCCACTGTTTCGGCCCCGTTCGTGCTGCAGTATTGCAGGGGATGAGTCCAGAACCCCCGAGGCAGAGAACTCTGGGTTCCCAGCTTTCTGGTCTCTTCATCATTCACCTTGAGCAGGTGGGAGCCAGCCTCTCCCAACTGTCATCCCTATCGGCAGGTTACCCCAAAGGCCACCCCGACGCAGGGAGCTTTGAGGCCGACCTGAAGTACTTGAAGGAGAAGGTATCTGCAGGAGCCGACTTCATCATCACCCAGCTTTTCTTTGAGGCTGACACATTCTTCCACTTTGTTAAGGCTTGCAGCGAGATAGGCATTACCTGCCCCATCCTCCCCGGAATCTTTCCTATCCAGGTGAGGGTCCCAGGAGGGCTGTCCTAGCATAGGCCAGGGCCCTGGGGTGAAATTGAAATGCCAAGTTCCTGGTAAAGTGCTTTGATGCTCATTGGATTTCCCTTCCGACAGATGCTCCAGTCCTTGGAAAATGCCACCCCATTTTGATTACCTCGTCTCCCACCCTCCCAGACAGCAACAGGGGCTGTTGGAGGGGCCTGCTGACAAGTGTCACTAAAGGGGATTATCACTGCCATTATAAATCTTGGTTAAGTCAATGTTTCCCAAACTTGGCTGTCATCAGAATCATCTGAAAAGCTTTTTCAAAATGTAGGTTTCCAAATCCCATGCCTAGAGGTTCTGGTTTAATAGATCTGAGGTAGGGCCTGGGAACTTTCATGTTACTTAAGTTTTACAGGCCGTGCTGATGATCAGTGTGGCTTGGGAACCACTGGCCTTGATGCCCACTATGTTATCAGTAAAGACAACTAGGGGCAGAAGGGCTGGCTCAGACCAAGGGCAGGAATGCCGTGGGCAGCCGGTATGCTCTGTGGAGTGGAAGAAGCAGGACAAGGCGAGGGCACGTGTACAGTCTGGTCTGACCTCCCGGAGTCCCTCTGTGCCACGCGACAGTTGGCCAGGAGGCCTGGCAGGGATGGGGAGGGCAGTAAGTATTTCGGGGAAGAGACGGGCTGGGAGATGGCACCCAGAGTCCCCTGTGTCTCGGGCAGGGCTACCACTCCCTTCGGCAGCTTGTGAAACTGTCCAAGCTGGAGGTACCGCAGCAGATCAAGGACGTGATCGAGCCAATCAAAGACAATGACGCTGCCATCCGCAACTATGGCATCGAGCAGGCTGTGAGCCTGTGCCAGGAGCTTCTGACCAGTGGCTTGGTGCCAGGCCTCCACTTCTACACCCTCAACCGCGAGATGGCCACCACAGAGGTGCTGAAGCGCCTGGGCATGTGGATTGAGGACCCCAGGTGAAGCCGGCGGCCCCGAATTCAGGCCTAGGAGCCACAGAGGAAGGTCGGGTGGGCAGAGAAGTCAGTAATCACAGAATGAGCATGCCCTAGTGGTGCCGGCCGCCACAGCCGTCCAGAGGGAGGTCTCCCCTGGCTAGCGGTACACTTAGGGTTCCGCCTCAGGGGGAAGTCCATGCACAGAGTGAAAGCAGAGGTCTCCATCCGGCTCAGTGGTGCGCCCCTCTTTCCTGCGTCCTCTGGCCAGTTGCTCATTCGTTCTGTCTCCATTCTCCCCCAGGCGTCCCCTGCCCTGGGCTGTCAGTGCCCACCCCAAGCGCCGGGAGGAGGACGTGCGTCCCATCTTCTGGGCCTCCAGACCAAAGAGTTACATCTACCGCACCCAGGAGTGGGATGAGTTCCCCAACGGCCGCTGGTGAGCACCTGCTGGGGACCCCGTAGCAAGTGCGAGTGTATCCTGTTTCTTGGGAGGGAGCTGAAGGGAGTTTGCCTGCTTCTCTGCATGCTTTTTGGGGAGCAGTCAGGGACAGGATTCGCAAGAATGCCCCCGGGTGGGTGGGGGTGCCTGTCCCTCCATCAGGAGCCCCGGGTCAGGAGTGTGCCTTGCCCTCCGGGTGCCTCCCTGGCCAGGGGCAATTCCTCCTCTCCAGCCTTCGGGGAGCTGAAGGACTACTACCTCTTCTACCTGACGAGCAAGTCCCCGAGGGAGGAGCTGCTGAAGATGTGGGGGGAGGAGCTGACCGGGGAAGAAAGCGTCTTTGAAGTCTTTGCCTGCTACCTCTCGGGAGAGCCCAACCAGAATGGCTATAAGGTGAGGGCCGTGGGGGCCCTGTTAGGTCCCCTGCCCTGTCTCCCTGTGGGCCAGGCCTCGGGGCTGGGACTCATGCCGCCCCCCATTTACCTAAGCCTCACCTCTCTCTGGACACAGCACCTCAGCAAAGGGAAGGGTGAGCTGGGAAGTCCCCACCTGGGGTGCCTGGTGACCGGTGGAGCCCGCAAGAGGGAGGAAGGCGGGCTGCCGGGCGTGATGCCGCCCCAGCCTGGCCCACCCTCTCTCCCAGGTGACTTGCCTGCCCTGGAATGACGAGCCCTTGGCGGCCGAGACCAGCCTGATGAAGGAGGAGCTGCTTCGAGTGAACCGGCAGGGCATCCTCACCATCAACTCCCAGCCCAACATCAACGGGAAGCCATCCTCCGACCCCATTGTGGGCTGGGGCCCCAGTGGGGGCTATGTCTTCCAGAAGGTGTGGCAGGGACACATGGGGCTTCCCCACCCCGGCCGGCACCCAGGGGTTCCCCAGAGAGGAGGACAGAGAAGCCTTCCTCTCTGGGGTCTCTTTATTCTGAGAGGTAGAGCGGATAGGAGCTCATGCTCTATGTCAGGCAGACCTGGGCAGGCGGGTCGCGTGACCGCTCTGAGCCTCAACTGCCTCTTCTGCAAAATGGGGATAGATCCCGTCACATTCTGGGGTGGAAACGTGACAACGCATGGGAAATGCTTAGCACGTGGGAAGAACGCGGGAAGCATTCACGAAATGGAACTGTTACTGGTCTCCTGAGTTGGCACCTTTCTCTAGAAAGGGGTGCTAGAGGTAAAATTACATTATCAACTAAAGCCCGTGGGCTCTGGAATTTCAGAGACGTGGATTTGAGTACCAGGTCTGCTGCACCTTCCGTGCGGCCAAGTTGCTCAACGTCTCTGAACCTAGTTTCCCCATGTGAGAAATGAGGACAATAGTGCCCCCACTCAACCCCTGACAGGCAGCTGGGGTCAAGAAGCCCTTGCCATCAGTGTTACCGTGAAGGGAGCGGGGAGGCTGGGATGAGTCAGGCCTCTCTCCCATGTCTCAGCTCGTCAGACTGGGCCTCTCGTCCGTTTTCTGAGATGGCTTCTCCGTGGAACCTTCCCTCGTGGTGAGAGGGGGGCAGGTGTCCCTCAGACCTGTCCAGACTGAAACACCTCACATACCTGCTCCTGTCCCCCTTGCCTGGATTCATGATGCGATCCGCACGGCCACGCTAGTCCCAGTGCCTCAAGTCCTGCCACACGTGTGGGCGTGGGCGCCTCCCTGGGACGGCCCGGAGGGCCAGCGCCCGGTGTCGCGGAGCACGTGGTGTGCTTAGCAGCCCACGGAGCAGGGTCATGCGAGGCCCAGGGCTGATGTGGCGGTGCCCGCCCCTCTCCCACAGGCCTACTTGGAGTTCTTTACTTCCCGTGAGACGGTGGGGGCGCTTCTGCAGGTGCTGAAGAAGTACGAGCTCCGGGTTAATTACCACATCGTGGATGTGAAGGTAGGCCGGCTTCCGGGGTGTCGACAGCACTCAGCAGGCCCAGACACCCAGGGCTGAAGGCACCACGCTTACTCCTCCACTCGGTGAGCACCGAGCGCCGAGCCCTGGCCAGGCACGGAGGAAACGGATACACGTACACAGAGCCAGGCCCCTGCCCTCGGCTCAGAGCGCCCCCAGCCTAGTGAGGGGGCCCAGTCAGTGGGTAATTACAAATGCAGCTGCACTTTTAACAATAAAGTTCAGTATGGGATGCTGGGACCCAGGGGAGGGACGTCTGACCTGGGAGGTCAGGGAAGGCTTAGAGGGGTCCCGTGTGGCTGGCTGGACTCTTTGAGGACAAGGGCAAGGACATTACAGGGAAAGGGCAGAGGGTGTGCGAAGGCATTGTCTGCGCAGCCCTTGGGGACGCCGCTGAGTGGGTTCAGAGTCAGGCTAAATACCGACTGTCCGGCTTGGAAGCTGGGTTTTCCCCTAAACACAGGAAGGAGGCTTTTCCCAGCAGCGGTCGCTTGGCTCCGTGTTTTGTCGTCGGCAAGTCAGGGCGGACGGTGGTGTGAATGGTAGGGGCAAGGAAGACTAGAGTCAGAGGCCCCTGTGGTAGTCCGGTGGCAAAGACAGGCCCGGCTGGGCAGCCACGAGGGGACGGATTGCAGAGTAAGCCGGCAGGAGCCACCGGATGTGGGGGATGGGACTTGGGAGTGGAGCTTGGAGGCTGGGAGGAGGAAGGAAGCAGCCTGTGGCCTCTCAGAGTGGCAGAGCTGGGAGGGGCAGGTGGAGGGGATGGAACAGAGCGCACTCCCGGTGGGTTGGGTGAGCTGGGTTCGCAGGCACTGGAAGGTCTGCAGGTGTCTGTGCCCAGGTCTGTTCTGACCTCCTCCCCCACCCCACCCCCCCATCAGGGTGAAAACATCACCAATGCCCCCGAGCTACAGCCCAATGCAGTCACTTGGGGCATCTTCCCTGGGCGAGAAATCATCCAGCCTACAGTGGTGGATCCTGTCAGCTTCATGTTCTGGAAGGTAAGGATGCTGGGAGCGGGCCTGCCCTGCCCACCTTGCAAACCTTAGGCTGGCAGTGGCAGTGGCAGCCCAGGGCTGGTGGACTCTGCCTCGAGGTGTTGATTTCTGGGCTGGGGGATGGGAGGTGACCCTGGCAGTGAGCCTCGTTTCTGTTCCGGGAAATGTCCTGTTGGGCAGCATGGAGGCCCTTGGGGCGCTGAGCGTGGAGCCCTGACCTGCAGCTCTGTTAACCTTGCCCGTGTGTGTGTGTGCGTGTGCGTGTGCGTGTGTGTGTGTGTGTGTGTGTGTCCGCACGTGCCCGTGTGTGCAGGATGAAGCCTTTGCCCTGTGGATCGAGCAGTGGGGCAAGCTGTACGAGGAGGAGTCTCCGTCCC
Source organism: Acinonyx jubatus (assembly GCF_027475565.1). Classification (NCBI taxonomy): domain Eukaryota; kingdom Metazoa; phylum Chordata; class Mammalia; order Carnivora; family Felidae; genus Acinonyx; species Acinonyx jubatus. The sequence continues at coordinate 8,532,177 of NC_069381.1, read as the reverse complement.
GCATGATCATCCAGTACATCCACGACAACTACTTCCTGGTCAACCTGGTAGATAACGAGTTTCCGCTGGACAACTGCCTGTGGCAAGTGGTAGAAGACACGTTTGAGCTTCTCAACAGACCCGGGCCAGAGCAGGAGACAGAGACCCTGTGATCCCGTGCCCTGATGTTCTTGGCCTGAGGCCACTCGTGTCCTGCCTTCCTCCTCCCCAGTCCTGGTTTTCCTGGGGACCCCTCTTCTCCTTCATCTCTGGCCTCCACTCCTCACACGGTGATGGCAGCTAGACTTGGTGTGAGGCTTGCCGGCTCTGGCTGGACCTGAGTCCACCCCACGTCGGAACGGGGCGTTTGTGGCTCAGCCTAGTGCTCTTTGGTGAGAAGCACCCCCCTCCTGCAGAGGACCGTGGCGGGGTGGAACAGCATCTTCCCTGAGAAGGAGAGAGGATGGTTGTTGCCGACGGAGGCCTCGAACCAGGGCAGCCCCTGGGAGCCGGCCTGGGGCTGCCAGTGACCTTGCACTTGGGACCCACGGGGATGGCAAAGCGAACCTGGGTAGCGGGCACAGGCAGTGCTGCAGAAGAGACGTAGAGCGAGGGCGCTGCACCCTCATCTCTGAGGTGTTGGCCGCCGGGCACTTAAGTGCTCATGGGCGGGAGGAGCAGACCACTGCCCTGCCCACCTGCCCGTCTGGCCGCGTCCCAGGCCTCCAGACAGGCCTTGGCCTGAAACGTGATAGCGTGGGCATTTCTTGCCAGCGTCTGCCTGCGAGCCAGCCGGGCTTTCACCTTTCCACAAGGCTGCTTTTTGAAAGAGCCATTTCTATGTTCTGGCGGCTCAAGAGGGAAAGTGTCTCTTAAAGGTTGAAGGCATCTATACCCTTCTACTTGGTGGAGCCCTCGGCCTTTCCTCCCCCCAACCCCCGCCATGGAGCGCTACCCTGCCTGTTACCGTCAAGGGCAAAGATAAGGCTCCACTGAACAGGATTTATTTCTTCCTGGCTTATTTTTTTAGATGGGACCTTTTCCTGCCAGCTGCTCTGTCCCCTCTGCTCCCCACCCCCCCTCCCTCGCCATTCCCAAAGCTGTCTGCCTGGCCCTGCTCCCCTGGAGTCAGCCCTCAAGCCCTGCTGCTCAGGGACAGTGACCAGGGGATGCACAGAGGCTGGTCCCTGTCCCCGTCCCTGCCTGCTGGCCTTCGCTGGCTCAGCAAGGGTGGGGGTGGGTGTCCAAAGAGCAGTCTGATGGCAGAAGAGGCAGGCACAGTTGTGGGTTACCTACCCTCTTCCTTCCCAGGGTGGCTGGTTGAGGCAGAGGGGCAGCCCTTAGGAGAGGCTGAGCAAGAGAAGCAGCTAGGACCAAGGAGGGTGTTTTATTGTCCTTCAGAGCTCTGTCCCCAGGCTGTGGGATGAGTGCCTGGTGGCTTGAGCCTGCACTCCTCGGATGGGTGGGACGTGGTTCCTTCCTTACGAAGGCTGGGCACAGTTCTGTTTTTCTTTCCATGGGAACGAGTCACAGCTGCAGCTGGGCCCCTTGCCCCGCCCACGTCCACCCCAGCAGCTTCCAGCCTGCTCCCAGAGTCCCGATGCCCGCTTTGCTCAGGGGGTACCGGGCTGGTGGTGGCTCCTCTCTTCCGGCCCCTGGCTGCCAGCTGTTGGCACACTTCTCAAAGGCCTGGAGCCAGAGAGGAGAAAGGAAAGGCTATTTGGCCCCCTCCTGGGTCAGTGCTGTCTGTGCTAGGCGAATGCCTGTGCTCAGCTCCTTCTGTCCCCAGAGGGAATAGGAGATCCCTCCCTCGCCCCAGCTACTCAGCCGGCTCTGCCCCAGGCCAAATGCAGAGGCTCAGAACAGCTCTGATCTGTGATCTGGGGAGCTGTGTTCTGAGTGGGGCAGATGAGGGAGTGGGCACCCGGGGACCCATACCCAGCGTGGGCTAGCGTTGAGTGGCAGCTGTGCTGTGACTGAGCCTTGTTCCCACGCTGAGTGGCAGGGTAGGACTGGGCCGAGCACATGGCCAGCAGCCAAATGAGAATCCAAGCTGTGTTTTCTCAAAGGAACTGACTCCTCCCCGGGAAACGAAGGGACCCCCAGCTCAGAAATGTCCAGGTGTGGCCCTAGTTTGGGAAGTCCTGCCGGGGGGGGGGGTACCCCCCAGTACCTGGGAAAGGACCCAGCCGCCTTCCTGTTGCTGCAGTTGCCGAGCTACCCGCAGCCGCAGGACTCGCCGCCGCCACACGCGCCAGGCCCGCTTCAGGTGCCACTGCCTGAGCTGTGGGGACAGGTGGTGAGGCCCCAAGCTGGCCCGCCGCCCCTCTGCCACGTCTTCCCCCTACACCCCTGCAGCACAGGACAGAGGGGCCGTGATGGGGCGGGGACGGGGGTATCCCCTCAGGTGTGTTAACGCAGATCCTGTCGCCTGACCCCACGGATGCAGACCAAGATGCTTCGGGAGACTTCATTTCTAGGGGTTAGGGTTGAGGTGAGATGAGCTGAGAGATCAGCACAAGGCTGGGAAGGGGGGGGGCGGGGCTGAGCCTGCTCACCAGTGTCCGTGCCAGCTGCTCCTCTCCCTGAGCGTCCACCCAGTGCTGCCATGTTGCCGCCAGGCACCTGGCCTGCTGGGAGCCCTGGAGCCGGCGAAGCAAGGCCTCAAGGTGCCAGCACTGCAGGTATCTCCTCCTGGTGGGGTGAGGCCCTGCTGAGCACCCCGACAGCCCAGACCATCACGAGCCCTTCGTGCCCAGGTAGAAGGGCAGCGCCACGCATCCCCCAGGATCCTCCAGGAATGAGCGCCGGCCAGAAAGAACCCAGTTCCGGCCATGGCTCAGGCAAGCCCCGGGGCCCTGCCGCACGCACGCACGCACGCACGCACGCACAGCTGATCTTACCCTAGCTGCCTCTCACCGGCCACGCCTTGGCCTTTGAGGACACTGGCCTCAGAGCTGCAGTCCCCTCCTGGTTTTCCAGGCGGCGGGCCCTGGGCCTGGCTGGTACGTCCAGGCCACTGCAGCTGGACCTGGAAGGCACGGCAGAGGGAAGGCTCTCTGTCACCTGGAAAGAAGAGGTTAATAAAGAATAAGTACACAGAACGGATTTGCCACCTTGCCGGAAGCTGATTTCCAGGCCTGCGAGATGATGGACCCCAGGGGCAGGTCTCCTTACTCTGAGCCCAGGACATCTCTCTCTGCTCCTTCGGTCCACCGCGGCCGTGGTGCCGCGTTGGGCTGGGTCGCGTCCTGCAGCGGTGGGTCTGAGGGAACAGCCAGAGAGCAAAACCTGAACCCGAGGGGTTTGCACCCCCTGGCACTCAGGCGACCTGGCAGGATCCTTTCCTGTCCTGCCCCAGAAGCAGGGCCTCCCGCTCTTCAGCGGCCCTGGGGCTCCCAGGGGGAGACGGAGAAGGTGTAGCATGGCCATCGGTACACATTACAGCCTCTTCCCCGTTCTCCCCAGCGAGGCTGGAAATTCAAGCGGAGGGCAGGCCAGTAACGGCCACCACCTGGTGACAGCGTACCGGTGCCAGCACAGCCTGTGAGCAGGTTGCCCCCCTCCCCGCCCCCACTTAGGCTTTACAGAGTGAGATTACTTGTCTGAGGCCCCCTGTCTCGGGAGCAGTGTGACTCCAGAGCTTGAGCCCCAGCTTCTACTCGACTACAGGCCAGGGGCTGTCCGAAGGCCTCTGCACCATGAGGTGGCAAAAGACCTGCTCGTGTCGATGGGGGAGGGCTGCCTGGCTGCGTGTGTTCATGTGCTAGAAAGGAGAGGCCTGGAACCAAGCACCCTAGTTCTCATTTACTTTTGGTTTCCGTATGCCTGTTTCTCCACCAGCAAATGGGATCCCCGCCTGCCTTTGCCGATAAGAATGGAACGATAACGAGTTAATTTATTTATTTTAAATGTTTATTTGGAGAGAGTACGTGCACGTTCGCACGAATTAGGGAGGGGCAGAGAGCCAGGGGGAGAGAGAATCCTAAGCAGGCTCCACACACAGGGCAGAGTCCAACACAGGGCTCATCTCATGACACTGGGATCATGACCTGAGCCAAAATCAAGAGTCAGGCGCTTAACCGACTGAGCCACCCAGGCACCCCAGGATGTTAATGTATTTAAAAAAAATTTTTTTAATGTTTATTTATTTTGGAAGAGAGTGCAGGCGAGCAGGAGAGGGGCAGAGAGAGAAGGGGAGAGAGAATCCCAAGCAGGCCCCAAACTGTCAGCACAAAACCCGACGTGGGAGCCGATCCCGCAAACCTTGAGATCATGATCTGAGCCAAAACCAAGAGTCGGATGCTCAACTGACTGAGCCACCCTGGCGCCCCCAGAATGTTAACATTCTTAAGCACACTCTGAAAATAAAATTGTCTTGTGACACAGATCTAGAAATAAAATACTCTGAAACCCCAGAATCTGCTGTTACCATAGCCCTATACGTGTGAATACACGGATTCTGCAAATAACCAAGCTAGCCCCTTATTCCATTTAAAAAAACAATTTAATCTTTTTTCTTAAACTCTTTCTAGAATTTATTTTATGCTTCCTAGCATTCTGAAACAGGATTCTTGATGATTCCAATTCCTTTTTAGGAACACTAAGTGTCTCACCGGTAACTCTGGGGCTGTGTGTCCTCCAGTGACACGTCCCAAGGCTGCTATGCTGTGTTATTCCTTGTCCCCGGCTCTCACTGTGGCTTTGAATCAGTCCTGTTTGCTATCAAGCTCTTGTTGCCATTTGCTAGTGTCAGAACTGCTTTTTTTCTTTTAAAGATATTTAAAATTGAAAAAATTATTTTTTAAATGTTTTATGTTTTATTTTTGAGAGAGAGAGACAGCACAAATGTGCGACCTGGGGAGGGGCTGAGAGAGAGGGGGGGAGAGAGAGGGAAAGCAAGAATCTCAAGCAGGCTCTGTGCTGTCAGCACAGAGACAGACGAGGGGCTCAAACTCATGAACTGTGAGATCATGACCTGAGCGGAAATTAAGAGTTGGATGCTTGGGGCGCCTGGGTGGCTCAGTCGGTTAAGTGTCCAACTTCAGCTCAGGTCGCCATCTCGCGGTCCATGAGTTCGAGCCCCGCGTCGGGCTCTGGGCTGATGGCTCAGAGCCTGGAGCCTGCTTCCGATTCTGTGTCTCCCTTTCTCTCTGCTCCTGCCCCGTTCATGCTCTGTCTCTGTCTCAAAAATAAATAAAACGTTAAAAAAAAAAAAAAGAGTTGGATGCTTAACCGACTGAGCTACCCAGGTGCCCCCCAATTTTTTCTTTATTTTTAAGTAATCTCTATACCCAATGTGGGGCTCAAACCCACAACCCTGAGATCAAGAGTCATGTGCTCTACCACTGAGCCAGCCAGGTACCCACAGAACCAACTGCTTCTGGTCTGGAGAGTGACTGACTGGTGGTTTATCTTTGGGTGGAGAGGGTTATGAAAGAAACTTTTTTCCATTTATATTTCCTGATTTCCCCATAGTGACCATGCGTAATTTTTCCAATAAAGAATAAAAAGGACTTGCTAGTTGCTCCTGTTCCCCTGCACCCATCTAGATCTAGGTTGCACTGTGACATGTATGAGTTTAAGTGCCCGTCTCCCTGGTAGATGGTGCCCACAGCATTTGTCTTTGGGGCAGATCTGCACTGGGCTGGCACTGGCTGATGGGCCCAAAGATGGCAGTCTTCCAGAGCCAGGAGACTGTCCCACAACCAGATAGGGGTGTTGTCCCCAAGGTCGGTGGGCCCCCGGATAAGCATCCAGCCACGCTTGCCACCTTGGGCTGAAACAAGCTGATTCTGAGGCCACTGGCCCTCAGGTCATTTTTGGACCTCCCACCCCATCCAGGCTACCTCACCTGCTTCCACAGGGCTGGAGTGTCCATCAGTGCTAGGAGGCGCCCTCTGCTGGCCACCCCGGGCCACTGCCTGCGGTCAACCGGGCAGGCCTCCTGGGCCTCTGCCTCCTGTGGTTCCAACTGCCCACTGAGCAGCACTGCCCGCCACTGGGCCCAGCAGGTCCACAGGAGGCGTCTGGACGCAGCCTGCCGGAACTGGGTGATGGCGGCTCCCTGGACACGGCCCCTGGCTGCTGCCTGGGCCCAGGCCTCTAGGACCCTGGGAGAGAGGCAGGAGCCCATGTTTATGGTGGACTGTAGGGAGCCCTCCCCTGCCCCAGGCCAAGCCCCTGCCAGTGCTCCTCCCCTCATCCCTCTTCTGGGGAGATCCGGTTGGAACAGGCACCGAAAGCTGCAGAACATCACACGCCGGGGACAGGCGCCCCGTTGAGGGGACAGAGAGTGGGTAGTCCTGCGGCCACACTGCTCCTCCCCCTCCTTCACAAGGAAGAGCACTGTCTGTTGAGCACCTGCTGTGTTTCTGACCCCTGAACTGAGCATTTGCGTGCGGTATGTCTATAAGGCAGGCCTGTTCTCTTCCTTTGACCTTTCAAGTTAGAGACTTGCCCAAAGAGGGGTCACACTGCTGGGAAGCGCAGGTCTGGAATTGGACCCCAGCACTAGCCCCAGCGGCTGGGATCACCTCTCCCTCTGACCCCCGCCTCCGAAGCCCCGTCACCAGCCACCAAATACCTTCTACCTGTGCCCCAAACAAGCTCAAGACCTCAAAAACAAACCCAGCTGGAAGCACAGTGTGGGGCTGCCCGCGGGCCGTGGGCACCCACCTGGCGCTCAGCTTCTGGGCAGCATGGGCTCTGCTGACTCAGCGTGGGTGGGACCCATGCACCCACCGCGTCCAGCACAGAGCTGCTCTCTCTTCCGCCAGCCGGTGGGCCTTGCAGCACCGGCCCAGAGCCACTCACCTCCTCAGCTGCTGGTCTGTCAGGCCCCCCCCCCCCGTGCACGGCTTCTCCAGTGGGTCATGGGGACCCGGGCCACGTGCTGCTCTTGTGCCCAGGCTTTGGCTGCTCCGGCTTCTCGCCACATGGAAAATGTGGTCCCCAGGGCCCTTCTCAGGCTATCCCGGAAGGCTCTGGTGGCTGGGAACACCCCTGTGTCTCTCACAACTCCACACGGGGCCTGGAAATGGCTGCAAAACAGGAGCAGAGGAGGGGCCCGGCGGGCTTTCAGAGTCAGAAGTCACAATTCAAAATCACACCCGCAAATCCCCTCCACAATGTCAGAGGTAATATGTGGTTTTGCACATACAACCCTGCACCTTAAAAAAACGCACGGATCCTGGGGCACCTGGGTGGCTCAGTCGGTTAGGCGTCTGACTTCGGCTCAGGTCATGATCTCACAGTCCATGAGTTCGAGCCCTGCGTCGGGGCTCTGTGCTGACAGCTTGGAGCCTGGAGCCTGCTTTGGATTCTGTGTCTCCCTCTCTCTGACCTCCCCCACCCCCGCTCCCTTCATGGTCTGTCCCTCTCTGTCTCATAAATAAACACTAAAAAAATTAAAAATGCACGGACCCACATGTAACAGGTCAAAGTGCTGGCTTTTAAGAGCTGCTGCAGGAGCCAACTGACTCAGGGCGGCAGGGGCTCTCCGGGAGGTTGTGGGAACCCAACGGATGTGGGGTCCAGTCCCAGACAGTCCCAGTGCGATCGGGGGAGCAGCCAGGCCTGGTCTCCCTTCACAAGCCCACTCCGGGGCAGGAGGTCAGTGAGGGGAGCACAGCACCCACTCCAGAAGGGGCCAGAAAAACGGTGTCCACTGCTCAGGGGTGAAAGCCCAGGAGTCAGCCGCTCGGTGGTCTGTGGCCGGCGGCCCGTGTGCAGAAACCGTGAACGTCGGGGTATTCGTGGCTGAACAGTGGGAAGAGGCGTCATCTGCCCGCTCTGCTTTTTTTTTTTTTTAATTTTTTTTTAACGTTTTATTTATTTTTGAGATAGGGAGAGACACAGCATGAACAGGGAGGGTCAGAGAGAGGGACACACAGAATCTGAAACAGGCTCCAAGCTCTGAGCTGTCAGCACAGAGCCCGATGCGGGGCTCGAACTCACAGACTGCGAGATCATGACCTGAGCCGAAGTCGGCCGCTTAACCGACTGAGCCACCCAGGCGCCCCCCGCTCTGCTTTTAAATACGCACGAATGACGTGTAGGCGTTTTACTAGAACATGTCTGTTCAAGATTTCACTCCTTTGGCAATGGTATAGAGGAGAGCTTGCCTGTGTTTGAACAACACGTAGTATTGGAACACACGATATGGTGGGTGTTTGAGGAGCTGAATTCCCCCATCTTTACCGTGTCCTCTGAAACCAAAGGACTGACCCGGTCGGGAGTCGGAGACCTGGGGCTCATCAGGGCATCGGGTGGAGTTAAAACCTTGCCACCCCCCCCCCCCCCCCCAGCCACCACCACTCAAACAAAGCAGGTAATAGAAGGTCAGTGGTCGTGGCTCTTTGGCTCCTTCCGGGCTCTCTCCCTGCTTCTTCCAGAGAGGGTGTGACCCTCATCCCCCTACCAGCAAGGCCCACCCACCTCTGCAGTAGGGGCTGCTCTGGCGGGGCCGCTGTGCGTCTCCGATGAGCTGCTGCCCGTCGCCAGTCCCGGAACACGGACCTCCTCAGGCCCTGGAGTTGGACCTGCACCCACTGCTGGTACTTTTCGTGCAGGAGCTGCTGCCCTGTGGCCAGAGAGAGGCTGAAATGCCACTGCGTGTTCATCCCAGCCTCGCCCCTCTGGCCCCGGGTGACTGTGGGGCCCTCCTCAGCCAAATGCAGACAGAAGAGGCCCCCTAACCATCGGGGGTTATGGGGCGCCTGGGTGGCTCCGTCGGTTAAGCATCCAACTGTGGCTCAGATCATGATCTCGCGGTTCGTGGGTTCGAGCCCCACGTCGGGCTCTGTGCTGACAGCTGGGAGGCTGGAGCCTGCTTCGGATTCTGTGTCTCCCTCGCTCTCTGCCCCTCCCCTGCTCATGCTGTGTCTCTCTCTGTCTCTCAAAAATGAATAAAGGTTAAACAATAGACAGATAGATAGATAAATGCTTCGGTTACACGTGTCCAGTGATGACCAGATCAACCCAACTCGCTGTTTTTCGTTTCTTGGCAATGTTTAGGAATCAGGAGAATTCATGTTACAATCCAGACTTCCAGCTTTTCTTTGAAAGCTAGGTCTGACAACACTGGGACAGCATAACGGGGCAGCAAGTGGGCTGGAGCAGCAGCTGTCCTCAGTGAACAGGACAGGGGTTCTCCAGAACCACTGGGTCCCCACCTGCCAGCCCATCAATACGATGCATCTGTGCAGTGGGAAGCCTCGAAAGGGGCCCCCAACGATCCCCACCTCCCATGTTGGGCTCTGAGGGCACCATGACTCAGTGCTCAGACCCATGACTCCTGAAGGCCAGGTGAGGATAAGGAGGATGAGGACGGAGGCGAGGACGATGGAACATCCGCGAGGAGCTGGGTTCTGAGCCAAACACTGTGCAGGGATGATCTCCTAGTGTCCCCACAACTGCCCCCTGAGGAGGGTGCTGCTACGATTCCCATTTTCCAGCTAAGTAAGCTGAGATTCGGAGAGGTTAAGTGGCTTGTGTAAGGTCCACACAGCTGGGGAATGGAAGGGCAGTGTTCACAGTGTCCACGCCCCCAGGTTCTGCTCTGCCCCTCCCCATCCCGGGTGAGCTCTGTGGACGTCCCATCACCGGACTCTGTGCGGGAGGACACAAAATCCCGGGTCGCCCTGATGAGCCCTGGCCCTTCTCTCAGCCTCGGGGGCCCGGACCCAGGCCCTGACTCACTCTGCCAGCAGCCGTGCCAGCGGCGCAGGGCGCCCCGGACCAGTGTGCGACCCCGGGCCCGAACGCACCGCTCTGCCTGCAGCCTCTGCGCCAGCCGCCGCCGCCACAAGCCCAGCGCGGCCCTGCAGCTCTGATCCCAGGCCCAGCCAACAGCCAGCTCTCTCTGGGCCCCTTGGGCTGTGGCCCAGTGGCTCCAGCCGAGAAGGATGCTAGGAAGCGGAGAGCCCACCCTGAGGATGGGCACGGCCACCCCAGGCTCTCCCGGCCCTCCCCTCCCTCGGGAGCTTCAGGTGACTCTTCTCCCTGTTTCCATCCTGGGGGAGGGCGGGCTGCTGGGGGCCGGACCGCTCAAACGCTACTCTGAGTGTCACGGTGACAGGCGGTAGGGATAAAATGGGATCCCGGACCCCAGCGCCAAGTCCTGGGGCTCAGCCACTGGTGACAAACATTGCTATGTGCCAGGTACTGTGCTAGGGGATTACAGGCCCCTACCTTGTTGATTCCCATTGGAGTACTATTATTATCCCTGAACAAATGGAGAGACGGAGACTCAGAGGGGTTAAGCAACTTGCCCAAGATCACACAGCCAGCCAGCAAGGGGCAGAGCTGGGATTAGAACCCAGGCAGACAGACCCTTAATTAAGCATCGTGCTACGAATGAATAAATGAATGAGCCACAGCTACGAAGTCTCTGGGAGAAACGATTACCCCGTAGAGTGCCTCAGGCCCCCTTCCCTGTCAGCAGGGCAGGCCAAGAGGGCAGGAGACGTCCAGAGGATCTGAGTCTGGGGGTGTGAGATGGGAGCCCTCTAGGATGCAGACCCCAAAGGGATGCAGTGGTGAAGGGCAAGGACTGATGGGAAGGGGGCTGGGAGACAGGATGTCTATGGAGTGGTGGGCAGCATGGCTCATCCATCAAGGGGAGGGGTCCCTACCGCCTCCGAAGAGCACACCGGTGCCACCTCGCTGCCCTCTGGGACTGCTGTGCCCGCACCTGCCAGAGCAGAAGGCATCGCCTCTTCTGCTGCCGCCCAGCTGCCCACACAAAGCTCAGCCGGAGCGTCTCCAGGAGGGTGGGGGCCCTGGAAACCTAGGGAAGGAGGGATAGAGTCCTGGATCCCCGGGCCCCTGCTCCGTCCCCACCCTCTCCTCGCACCTGCCACCCTAGCCCATCCCCACCCCCGGCCCCTCACCTTCTCTAGTGAGCTTCGGGGTGTGCTGCAGCCCAGCAAGTCCTCCCCGCCCGGGATGCTGCCCAGGAGCTCCGGGGCCAAGGTGGTCCTGGCACTGTCTGATGCAGTGCCTGGACCCCAGGCCCTCAGGCACCAGCCCTTCAGGATATGCTGAATCATCTGCTGCCGCATGCCCTGGAGGAAGGAGCTACAGGAAGGGGCAGGTGAGTCCCTGGGCCCCAAGCAGGTGCTACCCCCCAGCTGGGTCCCTGCCAAAGCGCTGAGCTGGAAGGGAGCCACCGCGTGCCAAACAAAGGCTAGAGCACCACCTCTCAAGCCAGCTGCACGTGGGACTCTTGGGGAGTCCTGGGAAGTACTGAGGCCCATTGGGATCCCACCCCCAGAGTCTCTGACTTAACAACCTAGGCGCGGCCTGGGCTTCCTAATTTTCCCAAAGCTCCCAGAGTGACCCTCGTGAACCTCTCGGGCTGAGACCACTACTACACCTGCATCACCTGGCTGATCCCTGCCACACTCCTGATGGGTACGGAGCTGCGCCCCAGGCCCCAGGCCCCCAGATTCAAGAGGCCACAGGTATAACCACTTCTGCCTCTGCTCAGTTAGGAAGACAGGGAAACTGAGGCCTGGTGAAAGGTCATTTCCCCAAACTCCAAATAGCAGAAGACGTGGGTTCCATATACTCATTTTATTTTCTTTCTTTTCTACAATTATTGTAATGTTTATTTATTTTTGAGAGAGGGTGTGTGTGCACATGCGCAAGCGGGGAAGAGGCAGAGAGAGTTGGAGACAGAACCCCAAGCAAGCTCTTCGCTGTCGGCACAGAGCCCGACATGGGCCTTGAACTCAGAGAGATCTGAGCCGAAATCAAGAGTCGGACGCTTAACCAGCTGAGCCACCCAGGCACCCCCAAATACTCCTTCTAGGTCACAGGGTAGCCCCAGCTATGTTGTAGATAGATATGGACTGCTCCCGGATACCCAAAGGGTAGAGGATGGACTGGAGGAGGGAAAGCTGCCTTCTGGGAGATCACGGTGAACTGACTTTCCCGAGAGTTCTAGGGGTACATTACAAGAGACTGAGGGTCCCAGTGGACCAAGCGGGTGGGGGATAATGGATGCTAGGCATGTGGCGTTCAGTGACAGAATTCTTATCCCTACAACTGTTGGTTTACATTCCACCTGTCGTATCATCGATGCAGCTGGTCCCTCCTGACCCCCTCCACCCCCCTCACCCACCGCGACCATCCCGGGGACCCTGAATCCCGGCCGCGACGGTCTTGTGGAAATGCAACGGGGGCCTTCTTGCTCCTACTTCACAATGTGATTTAGAGCAAGCTGTTCGACCCGCGGAGCCTCAGTTTCTCTAGCTGTATAATGAGGCAGATAGGGGCACTTACTCCCTTACAGGATTTTTCCCATGCCTCTGACGTGTCAGACACTTGCCAGGCACTGGGGGACAGAGGTGAGACACACACGGTTCCTGCCACCCGGGGGGGGGGGCTCCCACCCGGCCGGGAGACGAGCAAGAAACCGACCTCCCTCATCAGGGTTCCAGCCCCTCGGGGAGAAGTCTGTGTTTGTGTCCCCTGCTACCCCGTGGCTCCTGCAGCTCTCTGCTCCATCACGGCCTCCAGGTCCCTGGGCCACCTCCCCCCAGTCCCACACCTGCTGGGAACCACAGTGTGCCACGGGGAAGAGCGGGGTCTGGCCTGTTCCCTATGGGGCACTCCTGCCAGTGCTGGGCACTGCTCACGTGCCCACCCTGTACACATCCCCAGGCCCAGCCCCGGGCCATAGGCTCACGGACACCTACTCAGCCTTCCGACGCTGGGAGAGCCGCGTCCTCCAGAGCAGCAGCGCCCGGCGGAGGGCCAGTCTCCGGCAGGCTTCCCGCAGGGAGCTGCCACCTTGCACCTGGGCCATCGTCCCCAGGCCTTGGGCTGTGGCCACGCCAGGGGCTGAGCTGCAGAGGGCCACGTTCCCTGAGAAGCAGTCGAGGGATGAATCAGTCCCGTCCCCAGTGACCTCCTTCCACCCAAATCTGTTGGTGGAACCCACGACAGTCACAGAGGCTGTCACAGAGGCTGCTGCCTCACCTCCCCACACCCCTCCTGAGGACCCTTCCCCTCCCAGGCACTGCCTCCTCCCACTGCCTCCAAATCCTCCCCTCAGAGGCCCCATCTTTCCCTTTCAGATTTTGGGGTGGGGGACAAGGTCTGTGTGTCCCCCAGACCAGGAGCTTCCTGAGAGCAGGGACCACATCCCTCTCTGGTAGAAGACAGAACAAAGTCCCTTGTCCAGAGAAGCTCATGACTGGGGGTGAGAATGGGGCCCAGCCAAAGCCTGCCCACTCCGGGGACCCCGCCTGGACCCTCCCGCGCCCGTCAGACTGCACCCCCACCCCCCCCCGAAAGCTCCCTGCGTCACCATCCCCCATCCCAAGAAGCCATCGGTTCAACTGGGGCCCATCACAGACGGAGCTTAGGTGACGCTGTTTGCTGGGGTGGGAGGGAAAGGGAGCCCCTCCGCCCGCCACTCGCTTGCTCACCTGCCTTCTGCCGGCAGAGGGACAGCTGGGTCACCTTCGCTCCATCTGAGGCCTGGAGCTGCTTCATTCGCACCCACTGCTGCAGACATATCCTCAGGGTCCTGGCCCGGCGGTGAGCCAGGCGGTCCCGGTCCCGGTACCGGGCCCCTCTTTGCACAAACTGCTGCCAGGCCCCAAAGCACCTGGGGAGCCGAGAGAAGGTGCTGGTGCTAAGAGTGATGATTGCAGCAACAGCTGCCTGCCCCACACCGCATCACCTCTCAGAGCCTCAGGCTTCCCGTACGTAAAATGGGGCAGCTGTAAGGACTTACTGCGCCACCTGCTCAGGCCGCCACACCCGGGCCTCTGGGTGCCCGGATGGCCTCAGCAGCCTCCTGCCCGGCCCCCTGCGACGGCTCTCCAGACAGCCGCTGCTCAGTTGCCAGAGTGATCTTTCTCAAATCTCAAACGCGGTCAATCTCGCTCCCCTGCTGAAATCGTCCGGTGACTGCCCCCTCGCTCTTAGGACAAAATGTCAGCTACTCTGCACGGCCCACAAGGCCGCGCAAGGTCTGGCCCCGGCACGGCCCCCACCCTGGACCACGGGGCTCCAACGTGACTGGTGTCCTTTGCGCTTCTCGTGCTCCTCCGTCACGGGCCTTTGCCTCGCCTGGCGCTCTCCTGCCGGCTCTCCCTCAACTAACCGGCCAAGCACCCAGCCTCACGTCTCCCTGAACCCCAGTCTAGCTCAGCAACCTTCACTCAAAGGTCTCATGGAAAACTGCACTTAGCGGCGTGTGTGGGGGGCGAGGGGGGATGCCTGGGTGGCTCAGTCGGTTAAGCATCCAACTCTTTTTTTTTTTTAATGTTTATTTTTGAGAGACAGAGCACGAGTGAGGAAGAAGCAGAGAGAGAGGGAGACACAGACTCCAAAGCAGGCTCCAGGCTCTGAGCTGTCAGCACAGAGCCGGATGCGGGGCTCGAACTCACCAACCGGGAGATCGTGCCCTGAGCCAAAGTCGGCCGCTTAACTAGCTGAGCGCCCCAGCATCTGACTCTGGATTTTGGCTCAGGTCACGACCTTGCAGGTCGTGGGTTCAAGCCCCACATTGGGCTCTGCACTAACTGTGGGACCTGCTTGGGAGTCTTGCTCTGTCTCTCTCTGCTCCTTGAGCTCTCTCTCAACAAACAAACAAACAAACTTAAAAATATATATATGAAAAATGAAAACCACACCGGGGGGACATGCAGTCAGCAGGACGCAGACATCGACGGGTTAACTCTATTGGACCAGCGGCCTGGTTTCCTCAACAGATAAACTGCAGAGAAAAAAAACTAGAGGGGACCCCATAATGAGGGGCGCCTGGGTGGCTCAGTCAGTTAAGCATCTGACTCTGGATTTCGGCTGAGGTCATGACTGCAGGGTCGTGGGAGAGAGCCCGGAGTCAAGCTCCATGATAAGTGTGGAGCCTGCTAAAGATTCCAGCCAACTTTAACATGTTGCCTTTCTTTCTTTATTTTTTGAAGGCAATAGATCATATCTTAGGTGAATCTAATGAACATTGCAAATTCTAACACCTGCTTTATGTTATTTTTAACGTTTATTTATTTAGTTTGAGAGAGAGAAAAAAGCACGAGTTGGGAACGGGCAGAGAGAGAGCGAGAGAGAGAGTGAGAGAATCCGAAACAGGCTGTCCCTGTCAGCTTGGAATCCAACCCAGGGCTCGAACCCACAAACGGTGAGATCATGACCTGAGCCGAAGTTGGAAGCTTAACCAACTGAGCCACCCAGGGCCCCCTGCCCCCAACATCTATTTTAACTTCTTCAAGTACTCCAAAGAGAAAATATTAAATTTAATGTTTCAACAACTAGTATTTTCTATAAGTAGTCTGTGGGCTGTCAGAAAAAAAGTCCCCATTAATCAAGCACTATTTGGGTACAATAGAAAGAAAAGAAACTGATTCTTTAAAAACACAGTTTGAATGAATGTCGGCCTCTTCTGGGTTGTCATTTAGGAAGCTGGACACATATTCTGGTGAGTGACCACCCCTCAAAATATTTTGTATTTCTTATTTTGGTATCGTTTTCAAAGACTGTAACATGTGGACTTTATTTAGATCCCAGTTCAAACAAACTATAAGAGAATGCATACCTATAAAAAACAATTGAACATTTGAATGCTGACCAGATATTCTCTGGTGTTAAGGAATGACTGTCCATTTTTCGGGGTGATCGTGGCATTGTGGTTATGTCATTGAAAAGAGTCCCCATCTTTTAGAGATGCTACAGAAGTACTTACGGATGAGACGCCATGATGTGGGGGAGCTGCTTTAAAATAACGTAGGGGGAAACAGTTGGGGTACAGATGAAATGAATTTTTTAGGGGGTGATTTTCTTGAAGCTGGGTGATGGGGACCCTGGGGTTTAGTATCTATTCTAATTTTTAAATTTTATTTAAAAAATTATTTTTTTATTTTTGAGACAGAGAGAGACAGAGCATGAGCAGGGAAGGGGCAGAGAGAGAGGGAGACACAGGATCCGAAGCAGGCTCCAGGCTCTGAGCTGTCAGCACAGAGTCCAACGCGGGGGCTCGAACTCACAAGTCACGAGATCATGGCCTTGAGCCAAAGTCAGACACTCAACCAACCGAGCCACCCAGACACCCTCTCTCTCTACTTTTGTATAAGATGTAAATGTCCCATAATAAAAGGTTAACCAGAGAAAACCCCTCTTACAGATCTGTGTTCCTTCCTTTCACAACACTGAACTCAGCGGGACTGGAGCACACCCTCTGTGACTGCCATGGTTCCACCAGGATGGCGGGGGGCAAGACCACCACTGAGCTTTGCTTTGGACCAAATCCCAGAGTTCCGGGGAGGTGCCTTCGGCTCTCAGCAAACTGCAGCTGTTTTCATTTCTTATTTTTATCACTGTTTCTGGATACCAGGAGTCAAGAACAGACTCAAAGGGTACCTCCCAGCTGTGTCCCAGCCTCTGCCTCCAGGAGAGGGGTCCCCACTCCACATTTCTTCTCCTTCTCCCTACCTGCCGAGCCAGGCTCTCTGCTGCTGGGTGTCCAGAGAGGCCATCTTGGGTGCGTCTGCAGCATGAGAGCACCAGGCCTGGGGGGGTCTCCCCTTCCTCTGAGTCCTCAGCGTGGCCCGGGAGGCCTCTCCCTGGACCCTCCTCTCCTGCCTGGCCCATTCCTTCCATAAAAGGAAGGCTGGAAAGCGAGGAGAGAGAGCAAGAAGAGAGAGTGAGTGAGTGGGGAGGCTCAGGGACAGGAGGCGGCCATGTTGCTCCCCATCTCTGGACCTTAGTTTCCCTGTGAGTGAGGGATGTCTGAGGGACTTTCTGGTTCTACCATGCAAGCCTGGGCTGGACCCGAACTAGCATCGGTGGCACCAATGCAGGACGTGCGCCTCTCATACTGCGTGTCTTCCAGCTGGCCACTTAACTTCTCTGTGCCTCAGTTCCCCATCCGTAAACTAGGCACAGTGCCTCGCCCGGGTCCCCCAAGGCTCACATGAGATCATGTCCAAAAAGCCGTCTGAGTAGATGCTCAGCAAACCTTTGCTCAGGACCCCCTGCCCTGCCCAGTGTGGGGGCTCAGCTCCCTCTCCCCTGCTTCCCCCGCAGGCCCATGGCTCACCAGCCAGTTGCTGCAAGGCCTGAAGCATCTGTACTTCTCCATCGCCTCCATCTGGTCTCTGCCAGGCTCCCGCCTCCTCCCTCTGACTCCCTGGACTGAGAGTAAAGTTGCCCAGAGGGAAACCGATGCCCAGGCATCAGAGGGAGAGCGCACAGTCTCAACCCGGCCACCCTGAGGATGCGCTGAGCTGGCCCTCCCCCACCCCCTTCTCATTTCACCCCGATTATCTAAGCAGTCTGCAGGGAGGTTCTGTTTCTGCTCCCTTCTCTTCAGTGCTATGTGGGCTCTTGCAGCAAACGTGTGTTAAAATAAATGTTATCAGTGGGGCGCCTGGGTGGCTTGGTTGGGGGGTTCGAGCCCCGCATCGGGCTCTGTGCTGATGGCTCGGAGCCTGGAGCCTGCTTCGGATCCTGTGTCTCCCTCTCTCTCTCTCTGCCCCTCCCCTGTTCACACTCTGTCTCTCTCTCTTAAAAATAAACATTAAATAAATAAAATAAAACAAATGTTATTGGAATAATGATGTCAAGCACATCTAGTTAAGTTGCAAACGAGAAAAAAAAAAAAAAAAAACCAGTACACCCCTATGGTGGAAGATTGAGGGAAGAGAGAAGGAAAGAGTCAACTTGAATTCCACCGCTCCAGAGATAAGCACGACCTGCTTATCTTAGCATGTTTTGGGGGGGGGGGTGTGAAATATTTACTTATGTTCATTTTTAACAGCAGTAAAATACACCAAACATAAAACTTAACCACCTTAACCATCTCTGAGTGAGCAGTTCCATAGTGCTAACTCATTGAGCAACAGATTTTTCCTTCTGTACTGTTTCACGTGCAGAAAACATATCTTACACACTATTTTCATTCTCCCCCCCGCCCCATTTAACGTCATCATAACCATTTTTCCTTGTCAGCAAAAATTCCATGCAAATACCCGTGAAACTACTTCTAGGAGGGGGGTTACATGGGGAGAGGGATGAAACTTTCAACCATTTGGAATGTTCTTCAAAGCAAGCACGCATGACTGTTATAATTAGAAATAACACCAATAAAAGACACTAGATACGAAAAATTTACCAAAAAAGAACGGGGAGAAAATTTTAAAGTCTTGACAAACGTCACACGGAACGGTCGCCAAATGCTCATCACGTTGTTAAACCGTAATTTTCTCAATCGCTGTCGGGCATTCAGGCTGTTTTGAGGTTTTTACTAGTCTAAATAATGCTGCAGTGGACATACTTGAGCAGAGATCTTTGTCCACATCTGCT
The DNA here is from genome assembly GCF_027475565.1 of Acinonyx jubatus. Taxonomy (NCBI): domain Eukaryota; kingdom Metazoa; phylum Chordata; class Mammalia; order Carnivora; family Felidae; genus Acinonyx; species Acinonyx jubatus. Next base: position 8,513,859 of record NC_069381.1, on the reverse strand, counting down.
GGTGTCATCCTCATTCTCTTGTGGGGGAGTCGAGAAGGGGACACTGAGGCAGGAAGCGGGGGGAGGGAAGGCCACCAGCACCGCCCAGGCCACACTGACCAACTGACCACTGGGGTGTCCCAGACTACCTGCTTCTCCAGGCAGGGTCTGCCCCTGGCTCCCTTCCTGAGGGGCTCTGGCCTTGGCCCGTCCCAGACGGTGGGGGTCCCGGCCCAGCCTGGACGCGGGGCTGCCCTTGCTTCTGCTGCAGAGGCTGGTTTCTCCCCTGGGGCAAGAGAGAAGGGAAAGAAGGATGTGGGCCATAGCCTCAAATGTGCCCCAATGGTGGACAGGAGTGGGACATTTCTGTGAGACTCCAAAGTCTCCGGTCTTAACCTATAGACTACCTTGGGAATTAATGAACGCATGGAGAAATGCAGCGCTTTCCTTGGGGGGCAAAACCTGGAGCTGGGCCCTCCCAGAGCACTCCTTTCCCAAGGAGGGAAGACCACAGACGTGCCCTCCCAGTCCTGGCTGGCTAACGGTTAGAAAAACATAGCAGCTACTCATCTGGCAGAGTGCTTGCTATGTGCTAAGTAGGGTCCTAAGTCCTTTGTATTTATTAGTTTAACCTCACAACAATCCCGAGAGGTATGTACTACTATTGTTATCCCGTTTCGGAGCTAAAGACACAAAGGCACAGAGAGGTTAAGTAACCTGCCCAAAGCCACGCAGCAAAAAATTTGTGGAAAAAAGAAAGTAGCGGAGGCTGGATTTGAACTCGGGCAGAGCTGGGTCACGTGTCTGGGCGGGCCACCATCCGCTGTACTGCTGATCACTCAGGAGGTATAAAACAGGTGGCCTCCTCCCCAGACATACCAGCCTCTCGTCACCTCCCCACGGCCCAACCTGGAGGCCCCGGACCTTTCGGAAGCTCTGGGCCAGCAGGGCCTGAGTGTGTCGCTTCCATGCCACCTCCAGCTGGGCCTCCCGGAGCCGCAGTGCCCACCAAAGCGCCCGCAGGCCCCTGCGCAACAGCCGCCGGCGGCCCAGGGCCACCGCCGCAGCCATGGCCCGCCGCTTCCGCACCCGATGCCACCAGGCTCTGAAACATCTGAAACACCCCCCAGCAGGGACAGGGTGAAGGAAGTCCCCTCCCCCCTTAAGTCCTGTGTGGATCTGCCCCCGCCCAGGGCCTGCCCTCCACCAGGTGCTCGTCTCCACTGGCCCAGGCAACTTGGAGAGCAGCTGTCCACCCCCCTCCGCACCCCCACAGCCCATGGCCTCACCGGGCCGTCCCGGACTCCAGGCTCCCAACGTTTCGGGCTTTGTTCTTGGAAAGCAAAAGAACAGGACGAGGTTCTCAGGCTGAAGAGCAAGCAGGGCGGGACACCAAGCCTGCCTGTCGCCGGCCTCCCTTCCTGGGGGCGGGGAGCGTAACAGGGGAGCCGCGGCCAGCTGGCAGAGGGAATTCCTGGGAGCACTCCTGAGGTCCCCCGGCTCCCCCGCCCGGCCTCCTCTGGCCTCTACCTGCAGGGCGCTCCTTGCTGGGGCTGCATCTGGTGGGCAGGAAGCTGTCCTCTCCTCCTCCTTGCCGACCAGCTCCTGCAGGGCCACCTCCCTTCCTTCCTGCCCAGGTGGGCCGCCCCGGGCAGCACTGGAGCAAGCTGCAGAGCAGGGTCTGGCTTCCCTGTTACCCACCCCTGGAGGGAGCCGGGGGTCCCTCTTCGGCCTGCTGCCATATGTAGGCCCCGGGGAGAAGTTCTCTCCTTGCCTCGCGGGGTTGGCCAGAAGGGCCCCCTGCTTAGGGTCGAGGAAATCCCCTGTCGGCTTCCTCAGCGTGGCCTCCGGTGACGCAGGCTTACTGCTTGCCCGACCGTCCCGTCAGAGAGGCCAGCCTGGGCCCCCTGTGTCCCTGGGAAATCCGCAGTTTCCCTGAGGCCTCGCACGGGTTTCTCCCTCCCCTCCCAGGAAGCAAGAACAGGCTGGCCGGGCTGGCGGTGGGCAGGGAGGGCCCAGCCACTGCTGGTCCAGGGGTCCCGGTGAGCAGGGCCTGGGGGTTCCTGGGAGGCTCGGCATCCAAGACGGGCTACCTCGTGCTCCAGGTGTCGCACAGAGGCCAGCAGCTGGTGGATGGCAGTCTGGGATGGGGCCCGAGCCTGGCTTTGGACTGGGACAGTCAGGTCCTCCAGGGTGAGGGGCTCCCCCATGAGCCTAGGGGGCCAGTTCCCCAGGACACACCAGGGTCCGGAGCCTGGAAGTGTGTGCCCACTGAGAGAGGTGAAGCCTGCAGCAGGCTGGACGTCTGGGCAGGGGATGTCTGTGCCCAGCCACCGGGACTGTCTCAGGCTGGAGGGTGGGTTAGCCAGTGACGCTCGGGATAGAGGGCTTCCCTGGGGTATCGGGTGGGGCCAGAAGCTGCCCTGAAGCTCTGACCGGAGGCGGGGGCTGAGGTGACTCCTGCCTTCGGCCAAGCTGGTCCCCCTTATGTTCAGGTTACTCTGCTGGACGACAAGCTCTCGGGCTCTCCCCTGGGGCCTGCCGGCCGGGGTCTGCAGGTTGCTCTGCTGTTGCAAGCCTGAGTTCACCAGCCGGCCAGTTGCGTCCTTCAGGACGAGGCTTGCGCCGGCCAGGTTGGTCTGGACCCGGCAGGGCTCCTGGAGCCGCTCTGCCCCCGGGGAGCGTATGGTGGCAGGCCCTTCCCTCTCAGCTGGGCACTCGCGCACCCACCGGCCATGTCCGCTGCCCCGGCCGACACCTCTGCTCTTCGGAAATCTCCGTCGCTCTTAAGAGAGGACAGAGTCGTGAGCCGAGGGCGGACGCGGCAGTCAGTGCTCGGGTGGGTTGGGGGGAGCGGGTCAGAGACAGGTTGCCAGGCAGGAGGGGGACAGGACTGAGGGGTGGTCTGACTCGGTGCCTGGCTGCAGGGAGCAGGGCTGGGGTGCAAGGGGGGAGGAGGGCAGAGGGAAGCAGGGGGACAGTAAAGAGGCTGTTGAGGGCATCCTAGGTGAGAGAGGGCAGGGCTAGGATCAGGGATGGGGGAGAGAAGGACGCAGAAGCGGATCTGCCGTGGAGGCTCGGGGCTGGGGGGCTGGGGGCCGTGAAGGAAAGAGAAGAATCCAGGATGACCGATTCCTGGCTTGGGCAGGGGTGATGGGGAAGCAGCGCTGGGGGGTCAGGGCCAAGACCCACACAGCAAACAGCTGCAGGAGAGCTGCTCTGGGTGACTCAGGGTGGGGCTTAGTCTCCCCAGCTCGGGGGGCCATTCGTCAGCCGGAGACCAGGAAACGCCTGGGGATCTAGCAGCTATACTGGGCCATAGGAGGTGTGCGTTTGAAGACAGGAACTAAAGCCCGGAGAGGTTTGGCAACTTGCCCCACAGTCACGCAGCTAGGACTTGGAGAAACTGGCACGTGCATCAGAATCTGAATTTGTCTGGGGGCGGCTTCCAGCCTTGGCTCTGTAGCCAAGTGCCTTAGCAGGGGGCGGCGGGGGCGGGGTGGGGGTGGGGGAGCCAGGCCCACTCCTAGTCCTCCTCTTCCTGGCCTCACTTCCTGACATCCTGACTCTCCCTCCGTCCCAGGCTAGGAAGACTTCGTCCCGGCCCAGCTGGCCCTGTACGGTCAACCTCTGGAATTAGCGAGGCCCTGGGCTGGCCTGGCGGAAAAGAAGCTCTGGGCCAATAGCGAGAGGGGACCCTGTTCCTGCCACATCCAACCCAGACCCATCAAGCCTCTTGCCTGGCCTCAGGGGCGTCGCAGGCCTGGGGGGCACGTTCTCCTTGCGGCTGGCGTCGTGTCTCAGCTCCATGGATTCGAGGGCAAAGCCAAGGCGGAGGCGTCCTTGGTCCACACTAAGGCCAGCGGTCTGGCCTGTTTGATCGGATAGGTCCTGAAGGGCAAGGACAGGATGCCCAGCTCCCACCGGGCCACACCCCAGCCCTGGTCCACACCACACCCTTCGTCAGCACCTCTGCTTGCCCTGGGGCCCAGCCCCAGCTGTCCTGGTCAGGCCCCCATACCTCCACCTTCTCTTGATGATTTTCAAATGTCCTCCAGTGCCCCCTCCTTCTAACACTGACCCCAGACCTCTCTGTGGCCCCTGCTTCCCAGACAGCCCTCCTGGCGGGGGCTGGGGGGCTCTCTCAGACCACTTCCTTCCTTCTCCCCACCGACCCCAGAACACTGCAGCCCAAAGCTGAATGGAACTGAAAACAGTCCAGGCCCCGTCCCCTCGTTCCTTGAAGGTTTCAGCTCTGGCTCACTGTGGCAGTCACCAACACACGCCTCAGTCCTTGGCGATCTCACCGTCCACATGGCTGATGCCTCTCACTCCTGGCCTGCGGAGTCCTTGACCTCTTCCTTTCCTGCCATCTTGCCCTTTGTCCCACCTCAGCCATCCACTCCCATGGTGCCCCCAGGCTCTAGCATCCTAAATAACTGTACCTGCTCCAGTTCTGGAGCCCACGCCCACCTTCTAGTGCCCCATGCCGGTGGTCTTTCCCCCATCAGGCCCCATCCTCTGGCCCCACCACCTCTGACTGTCCCTTGCTGCTTGCTGTCTCTCCCTTCCCTCCACGTAAAAACACCCATTCGCACACCTCGCCCCTGGACCGCACCCCTCCTCCCTCTGCACAACACTGATGACTGGTTTTCACCCTACTGCTGCACCGACAGCCTCGCTCCAAATGACTGCCTTTGATCCCACGTAGGTGCAAAGGCTGCTGGAGAATGAGACTAGTTCCCTCCCCCCTCCCTCCTAGATGCCAATTCACACTTTCCCCTCTGTCCTCAAACCCCTGCCACCTCTTCTCCCCTCCCCTCTCCCCCCAGCAGGCCTTACTTTCTGTTGCACTCACAAAATAGGGCAACAGAAGAGAAATGCCTCTGTGTTCCTTCCTGGCCAGCTCCCAGGACACAGCCTCCCCCCACCTGCCCTCCCCCCAACTCCCCGCTCCATCCTGTGCGGTCCTGTTCCCAGGCTGACCTTCCCCTGCACTCTGGGGGCCATCCCATCTCAGCTCCCCAAGGAAAGCACCCAGAGCCACCACTGGCCTCTGAGGTGCCATTCTGGGCATCAAGACAGGCACCCATGACCCCCACAGCCCCACGGCAGACTCGGGCCTGAACCTGGACACAGAGCTTGGGGGGTGGGACACAGGCTACGGTGGGTCAGGGCCATGTCCTTGCTTCCAGAAACCACTCCCCCATCAGTACTTCCCCCTTTTTTACAAGGTCATTCCCATGAGCACTTAAGCAGGCGGTTATTTCTTCCTACTTCATAAAACAGAAAGCAGGGGCGCCTGGGTGGCTTAGTCGGGTAAGCATCCAACTTCGGCTCAGGTCACGATCTCATGGTCCATGAGTTCGAGCCCCGCATCAGGCTCTGTGCTGACAGCTCGGAGCCTGGAGCCTGCTTCAGATACTCTGTCCCCCTCTCTCTGTGCCCCTTCCCCACTCGCGCTCTGCCTCTCTCTCAAAATGAAATAAATGTTAAAAAACAAAATTAAAAAAAATTAAAAACAGAAAGCAAACCCCCCACTCCCACCCCCACCCTTCTTGAGCCTCAGGTCCCAGGTCATCTCTCCCAAGTCCCCCTATTTCTCTCCCATCTCCAACTGCTGGCCTCGCTGCAATCGGCACCCCACCCCCACCTGCCCGAGGCTGCTTTCCTCCAGGTGATCCCTGAGACATCACACCCCTGGCCGGCCCTGGGTTCTCTTAAGGCAGCAGCAACAGCAGGACAGTGGTCACTCACTCATCTTCCTGGGACCCCTTGCTTCCCTGACTCCAGGATGCTCCCCCCTGGGTATCAAACCAAACGCAAAGGGAGTCACTTATATCAAGAACAGGATGGAGACAGGTCAACGCAGGTGCATAAAGGACACTTAACCTAACCTTACAGGAACTCACAGCTCTTCTCAGAAATCAGCAGAGGTCACCAGCCAATCCCCCAACCACCAAGTCTGTTCATGCCTGTTCAAGTCTCTCTGGACGTCCTTGTCCCCCTGACTTAGCCACCCTGATCCAAATAAAAATGACCACTAGACACCCAACCAGCTCTAAAAGCCAGATCACTGCTGTATTTATCCCATAAAAACCCTTTACGAGCAATCGGAGCTCCTTGCTTCCTGAGCCCTGAGTTTCCTGCCTTGCAGGTTGAGAGCCTTCCAATTACTCAGGCTTCCTGCTTTTACTCAATATGCTGAGTTTGGCCTTTGACTGGGTTTCCTTTCCTCCCTCCTGCCTGCCAGCTCCTTCCCAGTCACCTCTGCTGGTTCCTCCTTTGCTGAGCTCTTGCCTTCAAGGCCCCACAGCAGGGTGCCTGTTACGTAAGTAAAGTTGTCTTGGAACACAGCCACATCTAGTGGTTTAATGGCTTGTCTCTGGCTGCTTTCTTGATACAATGGCAGAGTAGTTGCAACAGAGACCTTATGGGCCTCAAAGCCTAAAGCATTTACTCTTAGGCCTTTACAAAAGTTTTCTGATCCCTGTCCTGCATCATCTGGCCCTCAGTTACCTTATCGACCTCACCCCTAGACCCCCTTGCTCTCTCTGCAACAAACACACCAGCCTCCTTGCTGTCCTTCAAAAATGCTGTGCATGTTGCCGCCCCAGGGCCTTTGCACTTGCTGTCCCCGCTGCCTAGAACTGTCTCTCCCTCTCTCCTTCAAGGCCTGCCTCAAACGCAGCAGTGAGCCCTTCCATGACTGTTCTCCCAGACTTTAGCACCCTCTCCACTCTGTCCTCTCTTTACCCTTCGTGGTTTTTCTCCATGACTTGCCACCACCTAACAGACTAAAGAAAGTATTGTTTGCTCCTATCCCTCCAGGGGTCTATGAGCCACTGTTATTTTTTTTTTCCCCTGCAGTATTTGCAGCACACGCAATAGTGCTGGGCACATAACAGGGGCTTCTACACCGTGTAAAACGAGCGACTGACCGTGGTAAACATCATGCAGCTTTAGGAGACACCCTGTCATTTAACCCTAAGAACTAGAGATGAGGAAACTGGAACTTAAAGGGGCTCCGTGCCCGGCCCAAAGCCCATAGCTGGTCAGTGTCTGCAGAGGGGCCACGGATGGAGGAGGGGCTAATTCCAGGCGCATGCTCATAACCAAGACCACCTGCCCCCCACCTCTCTCCAAAGGAGATCTCAAACAGCTCAACCCACACTATCCCTACCTTTAGTGTCCCTGCCCCGTGGCTGGGTTCATCTGTTCATCTGCGTGCTCCTCACTCCCACCCTCTGCTCCCTGGCTACCCACCCCCATCCCTGTCCAGTTAGGGACATCAGAGCCTCCCTCCTCTTCCCCCCAAAGAACCGGTGGTCAGTGCTCCTGGCCTCTGGGACCCGTCCTCCGGGCGTCTGTCTTCCTCAGGTCCTCTGCCTGGTCCGGTTTGAACCTGGAGGGGACCTCCCGCGAGGGCTAACGACCTAGGCGGGTAGGGTGCGGGGGCGTCAGAGAACTCGCGGAGCCCGGGGCGCGCATGGGCGGTTCCACGAGTCGCGAGCGTGGCCGCAGGTTCCCACGGCGTGGGCTACAGGGCACGAGCGGAGCGCGTGCTCCTCCGCCAGAGTCTCGGCTCCGCCCCTCATCCGGGGACTGAGATCCAGCCTCGTGGCTTCGTGCACGTGGCTGGCGTGCGGAAGACGGGCCAAGCTGGCCGTGGCCGTGTACCGCTGAACCCGTCGGAGTGCACCCTCCCCACTCCTCCAGTGCCTCGTGACGCCCGGTCCCACTGCCCTCTAGGCATTTTCCACCTGCGACCTTTGCCCATGCTGTTCCCTGGGAGTCCTGCCTTGCCTTTCCACCCTCAGTCCAGATTTCATGCTTTCTCCTCCCCGAGATGGGAGGGCAAAGAGCCCTCGGCCTTCGGGCAGGTGACCGGTGACTTACCTGGGTGCTGCAGTTGTGTGCCTGAGGCAAGTCCTTCGATTCTCTGACCCTCAAGCTTCCCATCTGCAAAAAGGGTGTGGTAACACCTCCTCTACTATCTCACAGGTTTGACGTGAGAACTTAATAAATAAATGCCAAAGAGCTTCTTAAAGTCTAAAGCAATTCTTAAAGGAGGGGGTATTTATTACTTCCTGAGTCGGTGTATCCGACATTTCCTCCTAAACCTGGTGGATGGAATGTTTGTTATTTAGATCTTGGTGTTCTTTGATCTCAAGTAGTACTTTATGCCTTAAAGGCAAGTTGGTCTGAAACTAATTTAGTAAAGTTTTTTTTTTTTAATTATTTTTTAATGTGTATTTATTTTGGGGGGAGAGAGAGACAGAGTGTGAACAGGGGAGGGGCAGAGAGTGAGGGAGACACAGAATCCGAAGCAGGCCCCGGGCTTAGCACAGAGCTTGAGGCTCCGCCCAGAGCCGGACACTTGGGACACAAACCCTCCAACTGAGAGATCATGACCCAAGCCGAAGTCTGACGCTTAACCAACTGAGCCCCCAGATGTCCCTAAAGTTTTTTTGTTGTTTTTTTTTAAGATTTATTTTTAAGTAATCTCCGCACCCATCGTGGGGCTTGAACTCACAACCCTGAGATCAAGAGTCCTGTGCTCCACAGACTGAGCCAGCCAGGCTTTAACTTTTTTCATTCTTGTACTTTCAGCTTTCCTGTGTCCTTATATTTTAGGTGTGTCTTTTATTTATTTATATTTTAATTTTTAAATTTTTAATGTTTATTCTCGAGAGAGAGAGAGAGAGAGACACGCGCGTGCGCGCGCGCGCGCGCACACACACACACACACACACACACACACACACACGGAGTGTGAGCGGGGGAGGGGCAGAGAGAGAGGCAGACAGAATCTGAAGCAGGCTCCAGACTCTGAGCTGCCAGCACAGAGCCCGGAGTGTGGCTCGAACTCACGAACTGTGAGACCATGACCTGAGCCGAAGTCGGACGCTTAACCGACTGAGCCACCCAGGCGCCCCTAGGTGTGTCTTTTATAAACACAATAGAGCTGGAAGTTCCTGGAAAATCATTTACAAGGTATGATCATGATGTGTGTCTATGAAAGCATCTATTTTTGTGTTAGCTAATGGTCAGATTTCATGTTTCTTTCTTCTCCTTTCTTGCCTTTTGAAGAGTTGCTCACATAGCAACAACAAAAGAGTTGATCAAGGCTTTCTTTTTCCTCCTTTTTTCCCTCCAATGGTGTCTTGGAAATCACACATTCTACTTCTATTCTTTCAGTGGTTCTCCAAGACATTAATTTAACAAAGCCTAAAGTTAATCCAGTGTTTACTCTCCTTCCATACAGAAAAGGTCTTTATTACACTTTGTCCCTGGTGAGCTCCTCCTGAAATATACCAGCATTTTTCTGAACACTAAACCACATGTTTACTGTTTCCTTTGTGTATGGCAGATCTTCCTCATGGAAAAATGTCCTTCTTCTACAAGAAGATTCTTTATACGTTTCTGTATCAAAGGTCTGTTTGTGATAAACCCTATTGTCATTTCTCTGAATAGGCCTTTATGTTTCTCGTTCCTGAAAGATAACTCCTAGTCTGCAATTTCAGGTTTATGTTATTTTTCACATCACTTTGAACATATCGTTCCCTGTCTTCTGACTCCTTTGGATGCTGTTGAGATATCAATTGCCAGTGTAATTGTCATTTCTTTTAGGACAACATCATTTCTACCTGGTTGCTTTGGGGATTTTTGTTTTTTAATTAAAAATTTTTTAGGGGCACCTGGGTGGCTCAGTCAGTTAAGCATCCGACTTCGGCTCAGATCGTGATCTCACAGTCTGTGACTTTGAGCCCCGTTCTGGGCAATGCGCTGACAGCTTGGAGCCCGGAGCCTGCTTATGATTCTGCATCTCCCTCTCTCTCTGCCCCTTCCCTGCTCTCTCTCTCTCTCAAAAATAAATAAACATTAAAAAAATTGTCTTAAATGTTTATTTTTGAGAGAGAGAAAGAGAGAGGATGTGCACAGGCAGGGGAGGGGCAGAGAGAGAGGGAGACACAGAATCTGAAGCAGGCTCCAGGCTCTGTGCTGCCAGCACAGAGCCCAATGTGGGGCTCGAATTAATGAGCTGTGAGATCATGACCTGAGCCGAAGTCGGACGCTCAACCGACTGAGTCACCCAGGCGCCCTGATAATGTTTTATAATAACGTGCTGGCTCTGTTCATAGTCGCTAGACTAATAGGTATGAATGTAAGCCCTCAACTACCTGAAGAACTGGACCCACAGAGGTCTGCTGTTGCCAGTGAGGAAAACCTCTGTGTTCCTTCCTGACAATTGTTTCAAAACTTGTAGAAAGCACTCAATAAATGTTTAGAGGACTAATAATTAATGAATAAAGGAATGGGCGGTCAGACAGACTGGTGATGGGACTCACGACATGCTACCTCCAGAATACGGCATTTTGGATATCGTGGACATCTCGGCATCATGGACATCTTAACCTGAGCGTTTGAAAAAATGGCAGAAGCAGGAAAGTCACTCTGACCCCTCCCCCTGTCGTTTCCTGAAACAGGTCCCAAATCTACTACGTGAAAGTTACCCTTCCTAAACCAGGAGGAAAGAGGACATTCTTATCACCGGAGACAGGGAACTTATGGCCAAGAAATCTGTAGAAACCAACCTTTGTTAAACGGACCCTTATATTCCTAGACACTTCTTCACCACTCACTACCCCAGCCCACACCCCTTTGTCCTGTTGGTTCTTCACACATTTTTTTAAAATGTTTATTTATTTTTGACAGAGAGAGAGCGAGTGAGCGGGGGTGCGGAGGGAAGGGGCAGAAAGACAGGGAGACAGAGGATCCAAAGCAGGCTCTGTGCCGGAGACCCCCGCCCCTGATGTGGGGCTCGAACTCTGAACCTCGAGATCATGACCTGAGCCAAGGTAAGATGCTCAACCGACTGAGCCACCCAGGCGCCCCGCTCACACATTTGTTTCTTTGTGTGAAAGGTAGAAATGCTTCCTGCTGTTGTCACTTCAGGCCTTCCTTCTCTTGTGAAGGTTCTCGTAGACGTGTAAACGTCCCATAAAACATACATGATTTCCCGGTTAATTTTGTCAGTTCACTTTTCAGACCCAGCCAGTGACCCTAAAAGCGTTGAGGAAAACTCTTTCCTTACCTCACTCCCTCCCTCCCTCTGAATAATTAACGTGGCAACACAGGTAATGAGAAACACTGACGTGACACATTTTCAGACCTTACTAATCCCTGAGTCAGGCACTATTATTATCCAACTTTTCAGATGAGGAAACTGAGTCACGGCGAGGTTAGGACACTGTCCTGTCTCTTATACGGCCAGTCACAGGGTGCAGTAGGGATTTGACCAAGGCTTGCTGACTCTAGAGCTGTTTTGGAGGGAGGCTGGGAGAGTTGGAATTTCCAGGCTGTTCTGGAGACTCGTCCGCCGGGCCCATGGCAAGGGCCCCGCATGTATGGCTGGCTCTGGTCTAGTTTGGGCCAACAGAAGACTGCGATCTCTCCCGGGACGAGGAGGGCTTGTCTCTGGCTCCCTCATCTGGAAGGCTCAGCTTTGTGTAAGCAAGAAATACAGGATTTGGGAACTAGACCAGTGGCTTCAGCCCTCCTTAGCCAGAGACCAGAGGCAGGAGGAAATCTGCTTCCTGGGGCGAGCAGTTTCCAAAACATACCCCTGAGCTGCCCTGTGGGGAAAGGCAGTCTCTTGCATGCTGTCTTTTTTATTTTAATTTTTTTAATGTTTATTTTACTTTGAGAGAGAGAGAGAGAGAGCAGGGGAGGGTTGGAGAGAGAGGGAGACAGATTCGGAAGCAGGCTCCAGGCTCCGAGCTGTCAGCACAGAGCTCGATGCAGGGCTCGAACCCACCAACCGCGAGATCCTGACCTGAGCGGAAGTCAGACACTTAACCGACTGAACCCCGCCCCGGGCGCCCCTTCCATGCGGTCTTTCAACCCCACGTGCCTGGTAACAGTGGCCTTGAGGCTGGAACACTTCCTTACCAAGAGATAAAGAGCCCACCCCACACAGCCCGTGCTGACCTTGTCACCTCGAGCGGGAATATCTTTCCCATTTCAGGCCCAAGGTGAGCTCCTTTGTTCTGCTTACGGGTGTGTGTCATAGGGCAGCTGGCCAAGCCCCATGCTAGATCTGTCCTCTCGGGGAGGGGAGCGTCCTGCCACTGTGGCAGGAGGGCGGGGAGAGCGAGCCACTGGCCCCGTGCCGGTTACTGGGAGAGGCCTGCTGGCCACGGCGGACTGCCGCCAACCGCCAAAACTCAGCTTGCTGCCTCCTCGGCGGCGTGAGCAAAGCATGATTCATCCAGTGCTGGACTGCATCCCTTTCCCGGGTGCCTCTGGCCACAGGGTGCAGCGGGCAGAGCTGCCTGATGTCCTCCCTGGAACTGATACCCGGTGCGTGGTGTTCTGCTCAATGTGGCCACTTGTCCCCACCCCCACCTCCCAGCCCAAGCCACCAACATTGTCCTTTCAGAGCGTAAGTCAGATTGTGTCCCATTCCGTGCAAAGCCCTCCAGCGGCCCCCATCTCACTCAGAAAAAGCCCAAGTCTGGGGCGCCCGGGTGGCTCAGTCAGTTAAGCGTCCGACTTCAGCTCAGGTCAGATCTCGTGGTTCGCGGGTTTGAGCCCCTCGTCGGGCGCTGCGCTGACAGCTCAGAGCCTGGCGCCTCCTGCGGATTCTGTCTCCCTCTCTCCCTGCCCCTCCCCCACTTCCTCTCGCTCTCTCTCAAAAATAGACATTAAAAAAAAAAAGGCGCCAAAGTCCTCAAAATGGCCTACTAACCCTTTGCCAGCTGGTCCCTGCTGCCTTTCTGACCTCATTCCTCCATCCCTCCCTTGGCTCCAGCCGATCGGCCTCCTGGCCCTCCTGGCCATGCCCGGTAACAGGCTGGACAGGAACACACACGCTCAAGCCTTCCTATGAGCTGTTCCCCTGCCTGCAACCTCACTCCAGATGCAATCCCCTGACACTTGGGGCTTTTTTTTTTTTTTTTTTGGTCTGATTCTGGTAGCCCAGCATCTAGAAGCCTCCCAGTTCCCATAGGCTCTTGGCTGCTTGTTGAATGGATGTTACAAAATCAGTTTTGAGACATGCTGCGTGGAAAGGGGGCACCCTGCCGGTGGCCCTCGCTCTCTCTGGGCCTCTGATGGCACTCTTCTTGCAGGACAGTCCTCCGGCTCCTGGGGCCACTTGGCCTGCATGGTCAGGGCGCCAGAATAGCCTGGAAGTTTAAGTCACGGTCCCCCGCCCCCGGAGCAGCCCTTGGCCAGTGACCGGAAAGCCCAGCTCCCTTGCTTTGTACCGAGTCACACGCTGCATTCAGGGTCTGCTTCTGGGGATGCCCACCTAGGATAGGAACCTTCCTCTGCCCCCCATAAAGATCCGGTCAGACTTGAGGGATCTCTGGCTATACCATCCCCTCTGCTTGACACAGGCTCTCTTAGCTGTCCCCCCCACACACACACCCCCCTCACCTTTTCATTCCCTTTGGAAATCTGACATATTCACAACATACACACAGGAGCATGCGCCCACTGGAGGCCTCCCATGTGCCAGGAACTGGTAGAAACCAGAGAATTGGAACTTGGGTTTTAGTCCCATTCCTCGAAGGCCACACCCCTCCCCAACCCAAGGCCGCCTCAACCATGACCTTGAGGGGTGTTTCCTTCTAGTCCACTCTTCAATATTTCACCACACGTACCCTCATGAACGACATACAGGATTGCTTGGAGGTTTTTAAAGTCATGCTAACACTCATATTGCACACGCCATTCTGCAATCTGTTTTGCTCCCAACAGGGGGACCGATGTCCATAGAGATAGGTCTGGGGCGCCTGGGCGGCTCAGCTGGTTGAGCATCCGACTCTCGATTTTGGCTCAGGTCATGATCTTGCAGTTTGTGAGATCGAGATCCGCGATGGGCTCTGCGCTACCAGCGAGGAGCCTGCTTGGGATTCCCTCTCTCTCTCTCTCTCTCTCTCTCTCTCTCTGCTCCTCCCCCGCTTGCACTCTCTCTCTCATAAAATAAACTTTAAAAGAAAAAAAGAAATTGGTCTGGTTTATTCATTTGAACTGCTGAACCATAACCACAAGATGAATACAGCACGGATCATCTATCCGTCCCCTTCTGATGGTGAAGCTAGTTCCAGGTTTCTTACAGCTGCAGCCACTCACCAACCCTTGGTCCAGAGCACAGGTTCGGTCCCAGAGGTTCCCTTCGGAGCTCCTGCCTCCTGACAGCGGACTCCTAATGTCTATTCCCTGAGAGCGGGCACCAGAGTTCAGCCCTGCAGCCCCAGGCACTTGCAGCAGCAGGCACTAAGCCCCTTAGGACAGACGGACACAGGAGGATGGTGGGGTTGTGCACTAGGCTTTGATCTCTTTGTGCCGGGGACGATCCAGGGCGGCCTGGGGAAGTCCGGGCCCATGAGGCCCGGAGACCAACACTCAGCCCAGTCGGAGTGGAGCGGGACCCTGGCCACGGGACGCTTGGGGCTTCTGGACAGGTGTTGGTCCTCCTCAGCCCTCACACCAAGACCCAGGGTCTGCCAGGGAGATGTCACCCTTTGCCTACTGACCCCACATCATCACAGGCTCAAGGAGCAACCCACCAACGCTGTTACTTCGGGAACTTTCCAAGGGCCAGGCACTGCACTCTTTGGGTGTGGCATCACCCTTCAGGCAGGCATTAGCCCTTTCCAGAAGACACTGAGGTCAGAGACGTTAAGTGCTCAAAGGCACATAGCCAGGAAGTGGCAGAGAGGGATTCAAACCAACACCCAAGTCATCTGATTCAGAGACACACATGCCCGTCTGCCACACCAAAGAGGGCCCTCCTCTGCCCAGGCCCCAGCGAGGCCAGAGCTGGGTGCACGGCAGGCCCAGCTGGTCGTGAGCCCAGGCTTCCTCCCGCCATGACAGAACTGGCAACTAAGCAGAGTTTCCCTGGGGATTCAAAGGAGAAATCTTCTCAGTAATGACAGGTCCCGGACCCAGCCCGGCTGGGAGATTAAACGTGGCTCAAAACACACCCAGCTACAGATTCCCCAAACTTTTAATGCCGTGGCTCTGGGAAGGGCAGCTGGGGGCTGCAGAGGGTCTCAGGTGCTGCCGACACCCCTCGGTCTCCGGCCCCAAGGTCCCCAAGCACCGAGTGACCAGGCAGCGAGAAGCCCAGGGACCTCACTGCCATGCCGCACTGCTCCTGGGACTGAGGGCTGAGCACCACCTAAAGCTCTCAGAGCTTCTACGGGTGGGGTCAATAAACTGTGGGTAAGGCCTGGCCCAGGCGGAGCTCGGCCTGCGGCTGCACGGGCGGGTGAGGAGAGACCAGGTTCCCAGCTTTACTGGCACGGGCCAGTGAGCTACCCTGAAGGGAGAGGAGGTCTCAGGGAGTCTGGGACAGGTATGCATGGGGCTCCTGGCCACTCAGGGCACCTGATTCAGGCAACCCCTGAGATGAGGAACAGGAGAACACAGTCCAAGGTGGGCGGGGCGGGGGGCATCTAGAACACCATCCGAGGCGCAAGGAAGGTGGTGCAGCCTGAGCCGCCTCCACGGTCTGTCATACTGGCCCCAGGCTGGGGCCCGGCAAAGCAGCCTGGCTTCAGTACCCTTGCGGGGCGTGACCCCTGCTCTCCGAGCCTCCGAAAGGGTCTGCGGGCGCCTCTGGTGAGTCAATCGTCTGGTAGTCGCTGCGCTCCTGTGACGGTCCGAGGAAACCTAGGGGCGGGGGGACATGGGGGTAGGGGAGAAAAAATGAAGGGTGAGGACTCAAGATGTTCTACCCACCCACCCCCACCAGGAGGGCCCTGGGACAGGGATGGCGAGAGCACCGCCCCCAAGCTATTGGCACGTGTGCAGCCCATCCTCCCATATCCCTACAGAGCAGGCATCTTGTTGCCCCCACTTTACAGACGGGAAAACTGAGGGTCAAAGAGGTGGACTGACTTGCCTGCGAGCAGGGAGCTTGAAGCTGGGGACACTAAGAGTCAAGCCAAGGCAGCACGAGTGCTCTCGCCCACCACGCTCGGCCCTGCACAGTGCACGCTTAGCAACTCGAGGAGAGGGTGCCCAGCCCTGGGCCCACAGGCTCCTCTCCGAGGCACAGGGGACACCGTGTTACTGTGTCCAGAAGGCCCAGAGCTGGCACAGCCACAGAGCCCAGAGCGCTGGGCTGGGGGTGCCAGGTAGGTGAGAGGGTTCGAGGTGCCCATGCCCTCACTCCCATCCCTGCCCTGCACACCTGTCCCGTGATCCGGAGCAGGTCCCAAGGGCTAAGGGCGCCAGCTCCTTCATGTGTCCAAGGGGAGAAACGTTACTGGCTCCCCGCAACCCCCCGGCAGTGCTGAGGTCAGCCAGGTGGAGGCCACAGGCCACCCCTGCCCTGGCCCGGCTGCTCCCCTGGGCAGGTCATGGGCCCCTCTGGGCCTCTCTTCTCCAGACGGAACAGGGCAAGACTGCCCCCCAGCCTCTCCCTACTTATCTGAGATGAGATGTCAGAGAGAACAGGAGAACGGCCTGGCCACCATGAGAGGGGTACAGCTCAAAGACGGTGTTGGAGGGGTAGCTGTGGGCCAGGCCGGGACGGGAGCGGGGTGACACAGATGTCAGCAGGGAGAGCACCTGGGGCTCAGCCGAGGCTCCCGCGGCCCATGCCATGCCAGCACCTTCTTCCTTGGCCACCCAGACCCCACAGGGCAGGAGGGGAGGCTCCAGGCTGCTACCGCCCAGAGCTGCCTCGGAACCGGGGCACACCCAGCTGTATCCGTGCTCGGGCTAAGAGGGGGGTCCGGTCGCCACCCCGAACTCTGCCCGCGGTCTGATGCCGGGGAAAGCTCCCAGCAGGCTGGGATGGGAGCACAGGGCCAGTGCAGCAGAAGCCGGAGCTTGTACGCCTCCTGGCCTGGGGTTCAGCGTCCACGCCACACTCCTCCCTGCACCTTGAGCCTTGGTCCCCAAGGCAAGGACGGCCCACTCGGGCAGGGGCTGTGGGCCAGGCTAGACAGAGTCAGGGGAGACGAGGAAGGCGCTGCCAGCACCTGGGCCGGGGACAGGGCAGTCAGGGAGCCGGCCGCAGGTGGTGGCCTCACCAATATGGAGCAGGAGCTCACCCCCGCGCTCCCGGTACATGTGGTAGACGAAGCAGCAGGACAAGGGCTTGAGGAGCAGGCTGAGGATGGCCATGCCAGCACCAAAGCGCTCCGTGTCCGAGAAGCCGGTCCGCTGGTAGAAGATGCTGATGTGGACGATGTCCAGGAAGATGGTGGCCGCCAAGCCACCCAGAAACTGCAAGACAGGCCAGGTGCAGGGCCCGTGGTGACCACGTGTCACCAGGGCTTAAGAGCGCGCTGACGCCCTATCATGCCCTCATGCGCCCCCCCTGCTCCCCCATATACCAGACCGGAAGCTCTGTCTGTGCCCTCCTGTGTCCTTAGGCTTTGCTGCAAAACACATCAGCAAGCAGGCAGGACCCTGTGGATGAGGCGCCTGCCCGAGGACTGCAGCACCGAGTGCGGGGACGTGGGGACGTGGGGACCCGGTCCGGACCTAGCCTGTGGCTCCACCAGAGCCCCACCCCCCACCACTGCCCCTGTTGCCCTTGAGGCCATGATGGGGCACGAGACTTGGCTCCAGAACCTCCAAGACAGAGGTCCCTTGGAGTTCGCCTAATCTGTCTCCAGCACCAGGGAAGCCCTTCCTCGGTCATCCTGACGGGCCGGTGCTGGAGCGCCCACCGCCCGCCGGGGCGTAGCGGTTGTCCATGACAGAGCTCAGCAGGGCTGTGTCCACTCTGACCTCGTAAGTACAGGAGCTCCCTCTTCGTGGGTCTCCAGCCACATCCCTCCCCACCAGAACCTAGAGGCGGGTTACGGGAAAGGGGTCCAGTGCCATCGAGGAGCGGCTGCTCTGGGGCGCCTGGGGGGACCCCACCCGTGCCACTCTCTCAGGGAAGGCCCTGAGCAGACTCGGGGCACTCCGGGCCTGGCAGGCCGAGAAGCAGGCCAGGCTAGTGAAGACACACGTGGGCCGGTAGCCTGAGTGGGCTTATTCACAAGGCTTTAGAGAATGAAAAACGGGGGCACGAGGAGGAGAGAGAGGATCAGGATGGGTGAGGGGGAGACCGGGGGGGGGGGGCACGACCACCCTGAAGCCAGTCCTCTCGCTGCGTCCCCCGCCTCACCAGGCTTATGGCGTCGATGGAGTCCCTCTGAGCAACGGCCCACACGCCCAAGGCCAGGATGGTGAAGTTTGCCCAGGGATAGGGGCCCTCGAACGCTATGCAGCCCCTGTGGGAAGAGGCACCGGAGTCACATGAGGTGACCGCCCCCCAGGTGCCCGCCCCCTCCCGCTCCCGGGCCTCAGGGCCCTCTGACGTGCGATCTGCCCGGCTCCAGGGCACCTCCCCTGCCCTGGAAACGTCAGCAAGCAAATCCCCTTGGCTTCACTTCCCAAAGGGACCCCGAATCCGGCCATATCCCTCCAGCTCCCAAACACCATCCTTCCCTGGATACATCCACGGATTGATCTCTGTGGCCTCTGCCCACCGGTCTCTCACTTCCATTCCTGCCCTTCCAGGGGCGATGATGTCGCTCTCCTGCTAAGAATTCTCCAGCAGTTTCCCGTCCCACTTGCAGTGAAATACAGACCCTTCCCGTGGCCTAAGGAGCCCTGTGGGATCCGGCCCGTGACACAGACTCTCTTACGGCCCAGCCACTGCCCGTGCTGTGTCCTCTACCCTGAACACTTGGCCCTGTTGTGTTACTTTAGTCTCAGCCCAAACGTTACCTCTGAGACTCTTTCCCCGACCACCTAATTTTAAGTACCACCTTGTCACTTTCTAACACAACACCCGCCCATATCTTCTGTTCTGGGGGATCGTTACCAACTCCCGACGGATGCGTTTACGACTTGTCAACCCAATGACACTATTAGCACCGAGTCCCTGCTAGCGACTAGCACAGTTCTAGATGCTTTAAAGGAACTCATTTATGTGCATTTATGTTCGCAACTCTAGAAAGGGAGCACAAATACCGGCCTCGTTTTTAAAAACGAGGAAGGTGAGGCACAGAGAGATCAGGTAACGTGCCCAGGGCCACACGGCTTCTAAGTGGGGGAGCTGGGATTTGAACTCCAACAGCCTTAGCCCTTTTCCAGAAGACACTGGAAGACACCGCCATTGACGCAGGCAGCGTACCTTGAAGTCTGCAAAATGCACACAGAGGCTCAACTGTTTCCAGTCCTGGTTTGGCAGAGAAATCTCCCCAGCAGCTCAACCGTCATTTCATTAGGCAGCAATAATGAAAATCAGCCCTGCAATCCTCGAGCCTCCCTTTGTGGCCCCAGGGAATGTGGGATGAGCACTGCCACGCCTCTCCCCCACAGCTCCTGAGGGGTGTGCCATCCATATACCCATTTGACAGATGGAAACCAAGGCCCCAAGAGGTGGGTGGGCCACTTGCCTAAGGTAACCCGGCTGGACCCTGGCTGAGCCGGGACCTGCCCGGGTCCATCTAAATCCTGAATCTGCCATCATAGAAGAGTGAGGGTTCTGCCCCTAAGCAAGTGACCACCCTGCGTCTCTCAGCTCATAGAATATCTACTTGCTGAGCCATTGAGCTAAGCCACAGAAGGCGCTCAGCCCAGCGGCTGGCCCCGAGACACCCTCAATAAATGTTAGCGGTTATGACAGTTTCTAAAGCTATGCTTTCACCTTCCAATGATCTTACAAGGTAAGGAGGGGTGTCGGTAATACCGTCATTTTGCAGGTGAGAAAATGACTCAGGGGGTCTAAGTTTCCTCTGGAAACTGCCTGCCCCTCACACATTCTTGGGACGTGGGGAGCTTGCTGAGGACGTTCTTGGCAGAGGTGCTATTTGGCTTTGGAACTGGCCAGGAGACCCGCGGACAAGACCCAAGCGACACACGGACAAGACCCTGGCGGTATGTGTACCCAGATCCCGGGAGACAGGTGGACACAGAGCCGGGACACCTGTGGAGTCACTCACCAGGTCGTCAGCAGCCAGTGAACCAGGAGGATCGTCTGCGGCACAAAATAGGGGAGAGGGAAAGAAAAGATCTATGAATGTGACCACCAGATGGCAGGGGCGTGGGGGGGGGGCGCGGTGGAGCTTTTGCAGCCAGAAAACACGGGACGCAAGCCCCTGTCTAGCACCTAAGAGGGCTTTGCAAATACAGGAGGGGAAGAACAGGGGGAGGGGTGGGGGTGGGGAGGCAGGCCTTGAGGGTCTCGGCAAGGAACGTGGATTTCATCCTCAGTGCATGGAGGGGACGCCACCAAAGGCTTTTCTGCAACGAAGTAATCTGGTATGGTTTAAGAAAAAAAAAATCCCTCTGGCTTCTTTTCTAAATGTCTACACTATTCCACCCCTCTTATCTCCCCAGATGTCCTTAAAATCACAGCCCCCATTACTGGAACTGGTCTCTACTCCTGGTAATCAAAAGGGCCCTGCTTGGAAAGCAGACGGAGGAGGGAGCAGATGCTATGGGGAGGGCAGGGCGGCTGTGAGCTGGCGTTTCCGAAGGAGGGCACTCGGTGCCAAGGGGTAAGCAGGGAGCTGCCAGGCAAAGGGGAGGAGAGAAAGGTGTTCTGAGCTGGTGTGACAACAGGAACGGGGAGGCAGGAAGGGGAAGAGGGAGTGGCGCTGAACCCATGGGGGGCCAGGAGCCCCAAGTCAGGAGCTTCAGTGGGGTCCCAGTGGTGGGTGGGGGACCCTGAAGGAGTCACTCAAGGGATTGGTGGGGATCAAACTGGGAGGGGGAAATGCCGAGAGCATGGGGAGGGGATAGCATGCCTGCTGGCCTGGAGAGCGGAGAGCCAGGGCAGGCACAGCAAGGGTGTATAGTGAACCGCCCCGGCTTCTGGACTGGTGAAAGGGCAGAAGTGGGGGTTGCCACCTGCAAGAGAGAACCCTGGCTAGGGAGGGAGAAGCCCCTCGAGAGGAGTTACCACTTACCGTGCACATACTCTGTGCCAAAAGCCTTACACAACCTCCTTGGGGCCTCAGAACAGCCTCTGGAACAGTCACTAAGCTCATTCCCATTTTGGGGGGCCTGGCTAGCTCAGTTGGGGGAGCATTCAGCTCTCGATCTCTGGGTCATGAGTTCAAGCCCACGTTGCGTGGGTAGCGATTACTTCAAAAAATAAAATAAAATAAAAGATCATTCCCATTTTACAGATGGGAAAACTAGTCTCCGAGGAATATCAAGTCGATCTGGATTCCATAGATGGCAAGTGGTAAAACCAGAGTTCAATTGTAAGTGTGCCTCCGGGGCACCCAACTTTGCAGCGGGGGCCCGGGCTTTCAGCGGAGAAAAGCCATTTGAACTTTCGACAAATGTGGACATTTTCTGCACATGGGGGAGGTGAAATCCAGAGCAGATGGCTGGGATGTTCCGCCCTCACCCCTCGTGCCCAGTGCGAGTGAACCAAAAGAGCTTTGGTGCCATGGCCCAAAAGCTCAACAGACTAGGAGAAGAGTTCTGTAGGGACTGATGCTCCTGACTTTATGGAGGTCCCAAGACTCTGAAAAAACCAAGTCTGTACAGTATGGAAGGCTGGCGCTAGAAGGAATCTTCGCGGGGCACCTGGCTGGCTCAGTCGTTAGAGCATCCGACTCTTGACCTCAGGGCTGGGAGTTCGAGCCCCACATTGGGTGTAGAGATTACTTAAATAAATAAAACTTAAAAAAAAAAAAAGGAATCTTCACGACTGACTACCTTTGTTTACTACCGAGCGCTTCCTAAGTGTCAGACCCCCATACTAGGTACTTTCTATACACGAACGCACCTCATTCTTACAGTCCGTGGAGGTGCCATTTACAGTTGAGAAAACTGAGGCTCAGAGGTAAGTCAGTGGCAGAGCCACTCAACAGATTCAAATCTGACCATTAGCCCAGTGTTGTCTGACTGCCAGGCCTCTCTGGGCCTGGGCAGATGTGCTCTTCCCGTTACAAAGATGGGGAAACTGAGGCAGAGAAGTCTTAGTCTGCCACGGGTTTGTTAAAATGTTTTTTGTAATGTTTGTTTATTTTTGAGAGACAGAGCGTGAGCGGGGGAGGGGCAGAGAGAGAGGGAGACACAGAATCCGAAGCAGGCTCCAGGCTCTGAGCTGTCAGCACAGCGGGCATGCAGGGCTCGAACTCACAGGCCATGAGATCATGACCTGAGCTGAAGTCAACGCTTAACTGACTGAGCCACCCAGGCACCCTTTCCTTTTATTTATTTTTTTAATGTTTATTTATTTTGAGAGGGGGGAGGGGCAGAGAGAGAGAGAATCCCAAGCAGGGTCCGTGCTGTGAGTGCAGAGCCTGACACGGGGCATAGAGTAGGGGAACATGAGAAAATAGAGGATCTCATGAACCATGAGGTCACGACCTGAGCTGAAATCCAGAGTCAGATGCTTAACCGACTGAGCCACGCGGGTACCCCTGCCATAGGTTTTTTTTTTTTTTTTTTTTCCCCAGAGGCTTAAGAGATGCGATCTCATGGTCCTACTTTTCTCAGGCATTTATACTTTAACCCGGCATCCCTGGCACCTGCTAGGCACCCGCCCTGGGGACTCAACGGTGAGCAAAGGAGATGTGGTGCCCTGCTGCCCTTCCAGAACTTTTACATGGTGGAGGACACCTGCTGATCAGATCATCACCTTAGAAACGAAGGCTACAGTGAGAACCTCTTCCAGAAGGAGGGTGATAGCAAGGGAACCGGAGACCCATTCTACAGCCGGGTGGGGTGGGGCCGTGGGGTGGTTCTGAGGGAGTGACTTTAAAACAAATTTTTTTTATGTTTATTTAGTTTTGAGAGAGAGAGAGAGAGAGAGAGCACGAGCAGGGAAGGGGCAGAGCGAGAAGGGAGACACAGAATCCGAAACAGGCTCCAGGCCCCGAGGTGTCAGCCCAGAGCCGACACGGGGCTCGAACTCGCGAACTGCAAGATCATGACCTGAGCCAAAGTCGGAAGCTCAACCCACTGGGCCACCCAGGTGCCCCGGGAGTGACTTTTAAGCAGGGGATTAACTAGGGGCAAAGATCAAAGAAGAGCCTTTCAAGCACAAGGGATGGAGCCTGCAAAGGCTCTGTAGCAGCAGGAAACGTGGAACCTTCTGGAAACTGAAAAGAAGCCAATGCAGTTGGACAGAAGAGGAGAGCAGAGGACGGACAGGAAGCTGGGGGGTGGGCAGGGCTGGGCCTGGGAGGTGTGGGAAAGAATTCTGATCTTTATCTCAAGAGCTAACCACCACCACCCGGTCTGTCTTAACAGGAAACCCTACCCACAAGAGGGGAGAAGTCTTGCCTCGAAGGCCACAGCACGTGACCAGTCGCGAGAGTCCTGGTGTCCGGCTTTTGGACTAAGAGAAGACACTGAGAAAGACAGCACAGGGGAGGCAGCTCACATCACCACCTTCCTCCTGAAAATCAACACCTAAGCCTTCCGCAC
The DNA here is from genome assembly GCF_027475565.1 of Acinonyx jubatus. Taxonomy (NCBI): domain Eukaryota; kingdom Metazoa; phylum Chordata; class Mammalia; order Carnivora; family Felidae; genus Acinonyx; species Acinonyx jubatus. The sequence goes on along the minus strand of NC_069381.1, from coordinate 8,490,450 downwards.
TGCTGGCTTCTATTCCAGGAACCGTCTTAATTTCCAAGTGCTCTGCTTCCTCCATTCAGACCATGCACACAACGGGCCCTGCAGAGTTCTGCCTGATTAAGGTGAGCTGGATGAGGAGCAGGCCCCCAGGGTGCCCGCCGATGCCCAGGCAAGCCTGTGGGGAAATCGCTCTGTGTCACCTGTGAGATAAAGATTTCTCCTGGAGCCGAAAAGACCTGTAAATGCAGTGAGCGCCTGCCTAACGTCCAAAACTATGCCATCTGTTTGGGGAAGAAAAGAGTGCAACCTGGAAATATTGAGGATCCTTGAAGACACAGGGTGTCCCCACCATGTGACAGACATCACTTTTGTTTTATAAATACTGAAGAAATTAAGCACCTTTTGATCATGTCTCTTAAGCCCCTGGGAAAAGGAACCCGCAGAAGACTAAGCCTCAGTTTCCTCATCTTTGTAGCGAGAGGACACGCCCACCCAGGCCTTGAGTCCAGGAGAGCTCCAACCAGACACCGAGCCAAATGGGCCCTGCCCTTCCAGACACAGGAGGGAACAGTGACTCATCTCAGCACAAAGAACTGTCTGCCGGCTGTTGGGGAGGTTTCTGGGAACCAAGGGGACACCAGGGATTCTCAGGTACTGCCTGAGAGACTGGGGGATGGGCTCTGAGAACGTGCCTGGGCAGCCCTTCCTGGCTGGGCAAGAGGACAGAGACCTGAGCTCCTGGACTCTTCATACAGTGCTCGGCACAGGGGGCCTGCCTGGCTCTTCCCCAGGCAGTATCCAATGTGTCAGAAGACTGGGGAGGGGCCAGTGGGCCACGGCAGCCAGGGGTCACAGGATGCTGGACTGGAGACCTGGGTTCTGATCCAGGGGACAGGTCCCTTTGTGTCTGTGCCCCAGGGTCCTTCTCTCTAATGGAGGCAATACCTATGTCCCCATATGTCCCAGCGGGGTGCCTCAACTGTAGAGAGACAGCGTCTGATAGTTACTGTACGTATCCACAGTCATGCCAAGCACCCCCGTGAACAGGCATCTTGGAACAGCGTCAATAACACAATTCCTGTTACCGATGAGGACCTGTCTGCCATGTGTCTACACTGCCCCGAACACTTGGACCACGTCACCCTGCAACTGTATGGGGGAGAGAGTATGAAGGTTCTTTTACTTGTGAAGAAATGGAGGCAGTGAGAGATTAGGTCACTGGCCCAAACTGGAACACTTATAAACAAGAGAGCTCAGATGCCAATCTCCGAATCGGTCTGTCTGGTCTGAGTTTTTCTGCTAATAAAAATGTAATGCCCCAGGGCGCCTGGGTGGCTCAGTCAGTTAAGCGTCTGACCCTGGATTTCGGCTCAGGTCATGATCTCACGGTCCATGAGTTCGAGCCTCACGTTGGGCTCTGTGTTGACAGCTCAGAGCCTGGAACCTGCTTCAGATTCTGTGTCTCCCTCTCTCTCTGACCCTCCCCCGTTCATGCTCTGTCTCTCTGTCTCAAAAATAAACATTAAAAAAAAAAATGTAATGCTCCACCAACTTCTGGACCACTGGATCCTTCTCTTAGCACCCTAGAAGGTAGGGTTTATTTTTATCCTCTTTTTACAGTGAGGAAACTGATACTCAGGTTAAGAAACCTGTTGAAGGTCACACAGCTAATAAGTAGCAAAGTCTATGCTACACGGTCGGGATCTGGAGGAGAAAGGGAAGGGTGGATGGAAATGAGGTTTAAGCAGAAGGGAAGGCTAAGGGGAACCCAAGCGGTCACGTGGACCATGACTTAGACCCCTTGTTTGCCACTAGAGGGCCCATGGACGAAAGGGGTTGGGTGTGGGGGAGATTCCTAGACAGGTGGTAGACAGACGTAAGGTCAACCTACAGATCAATGTATGGAATATAGTTCTATTAGTCCTGTGTAAACATTCAGCAGCCTGTTATGTGAGGCAGTAAGACCGCCCAGGGCAGCTAAGGCTGAGGGACCCGCGTCAGGAATGCCACGGCGGGGAGGCAGAGTCAGGCGGTGGTTAACTGCCTGGGCAATGAGGCCAAAGATTTGGATCTGATCCTGGCTCCATGATGTAGAAGCTGTGTGATCTCGGGCAAGTTACCGGATCTCCTGGAACTGCTGTTTGCTCATCTGTGAAGTAGGGACAATAACGCCCGGGTCATAAAATTGTCATGTGGATCTAGCAGCACAGGGAGGTAGAGAGGTACGTGAAACACACAACAGAGTGCCTGCCAGGGAGGCAGCCCTCAGCACACGGCCATCCTCGTTACTCCCGTCAGGAAGTCGGCTTCCTAATTTTTAACCTAATGCTGCTATTCCCTGGCCCCTCCTCCCGAAGATCTTTTCTCACAAGACCTCATGGACCCAAGTCTACTCTGTTCTCAGCTTGCCGCAATGTCATTTCTGCAGCTCAGGACTTGCCTCTCGGATGGGGCTCGGTTAGGGGCTGCCGTTTGGGTAAAGGGCCTGTGGCAGCTGTTTCTTTCACCTGTCACCACTGACCACTCTGGCTGGGCTGGACACAAGCAGGCATCCAACCAGTTGCCAAGGAATGTATGAAATGAGGAGGTGCGGGGCCACAGGGGTGCGTTTTCCCAGCCCCCCGGGGGTCCTGATCTCAGAACATCCCACTTTGGTGCCTCCAGGGAAGGAGTCAACAGCCGCTCTCTATAGGGTGGCCAGATTTAACAACAACAAGACAGAACGCCCAGTGAACTCTGAAGTTTGGTTAATAAACAGTTTGTTAGTATGTCCCGAATATTGCCTAATACTTATGCCTAAAAATTACTCGTTGTTGGTCTGAAATTCAAATTCAGCTGGATGTCCTGTATGCTACCTGGCAAACCTGTCCCCTCAGAGCCTCCTAGTACTTCCTTATCTCTGACTGGTAGCATCGGTGACCTTTGGAAACATGGGGTCTTGTTTCTGCCTAGGGAACAGCCAGCCATGTCACTCTGGGGCACCGAATACCAGGACATACCTGTGGGTGCATTTGGCCTGTTAGGCACACGAAGTTGCTCAAAAACAAAGGAAGCCCCAAAGGGACTAAGGCTCCCCCAGTGGATGGAAACCATCAAGGCAGAAGTCAGTCCTAACTGGAGGCCAGGAAAGGACCTGGCTTTGAAGTCTGACCCCAGTTGGTCCAAAGCCTGACTCTGCCACTGAATCCCTGTGGGACCTCGGCAGGTTACTTATCGGACCTGAGCCGAAGTTTGCTCCTCTGTAAAAAGGTGACAGTATCGGCTTTCTCAGAAGGTGGCTGTGATAGAGCAAACAACCTGATGCCCGGGAATGAGGAGGGTTCCCTGCCCTCTCCATTCCCGCAGCTCTGCCCCTCACCTGATTCTCTCCTAGCAATTATTGTAGGCAAATCTGTCATCAGAGAAAAGGCAGCCGGCACTGACTCACACTGCCCGGAACACAGGGGATGTTGACCCCAACAAACTGCAGCTGCCCTCCTGTAAACCTCTTAGGCTGGAAGCTTCAGGGAGGCAAATGGCATTAAGGAAAACCTGCCCATGTGGAGTCCGAACACAGACCCCGTCTAACAATCCGCAGACGGATCACGTGTTGTCTTGTAGCCCTCTAGGCGTTAAGATTCCTTTGGTGCCGGACGCCACGCGTGCTAAGTGCTTCGTCACTGGGGAGTAAGAGGCCATTCCTGGATACAGCCTCAAGGGGGAGGGCGCCCAGACCCAAAATGGCAGGTTTGGCCCAAGGCTCACACCTTGCTGCCCAGAGCTAAAGGTCCCAGCCCCTCGCTGGCAAACTCAGCCCAGAAGCGGAGGCCACCGGCGGTGGGCGGGGAGAAAATGAAGAAGCCGCTGGCATCTTGAGGAGCTGAGGACACGCCACAGGAAATGAAGACACCCCAGAAAGGCTCTCAGCGTCCTCCTAAGTGTATACGGTGGGGGTTTTCTGCTTTTAAGTAACTTCTCTCGGAGTTCCCGTTTTCTTAAGAAACAGGGACGCTGCACTGATCAACTTTGGAAAAAGCACTCGTCTGCGAATTTCGGCTTTTCTTAACCCGATTAAGCCAACAAAGCAGCAGGGCGGTGCTGGGCGTGCAGGTGAAAGGTCTGCCCCCCTCTCTGGGAAAGGGCAGGTGTCCAGCCGCCGAGACCCCCCTCGGGCTCTCAGCGCCCGTCCCCAAGTCCGCCCCTCCCATCCTCTCCGGGGGGAATTCTGGGCTCTTGGGCCGAAGCGATCCTCCCGCCCCCGCCGCCTCCAGCTCCCTCGCGGTCTTCCCTGCAGGCCCTTCCCTGGATCCCTTTCCTTTTCCGGTCTGCGCATCTCCTTCCCGGCTCGGCTCCACGCACTCTTTCTTCCTACTACCCCTCTTGCCCCAAGCTCTTGATCCCCTCACCTCTAAAATCCTTCTTGGAAAAAAAAAAGCAAACGCCCGACACACTCTGGAGGGCCCGCCCCGCCCGCGCCCCGCCCTGCCCGTCGCCACCTTCAAGTTCACGGTAGGCAGCTCCATCCCGAGCTAAGCGGAGGGCACCTGCGCCGCGGCCGCGGGGGCTCCTGGGCTCCGAACTCTGGGCGCAAACTTGCCTCGCCCCGCCCCGCCCCGCCCCGCTTCGGCCACTCCACCTCCAGAGCCGCTCCGGGCCACGTGAGGCGGGCCACGTGATCGCTGCCCCGTTGCTAGGAGACGGCGTCGGGCGGCGCCCGCCCTCCTCCCGGTTTCCAGCTCCGGCCGCCTCGGAGGCAGTTCCCGCAGGCGGTTGGAGAACGCTGGGATTTGTGTAGCCAAGGGCGCAGTATCTCGCCTGGTTAGTAACCTGACAGGTGGATCGAGGGGACCACCTGCAGCTGAAGAATTGGGGGGAACGTCCAGGTGCCCACAGCTGGTGTCTCGTCTCGTCCCTGCGGGTACCCTCCTCCTTGCTTCCTGGCGTCAAAGTGGAGACACTGACAATACCTACCTCATAGGATCCTGGTGAGGTTAAATGAACTGATTCCTGTTGATAATGAAAAAATTATTCTGACACTTGCTGGACCGGTAAGGAAGACTGTTGCCGTAGGGGTATTGCAATGGGGAAGCCTGAGGAAGCTCACCTCCCAGGACAGCAAGGACAGGCGCAGAGGGAGGGTCAGTGGATGGAAAATACCAAGAACAGACATCAAGGGTAGGGAGATTCTTGCTAAACTGACCCAACAGGATTCTTGCTAAAGGCAGGCGAGGACACCAAAGGTGGGGGATAGGGAACTTGATCAGATATGGAGGGTGATCAGATATCAAGGGTGGGGAGAGTCTCACTAAATTGATTTAGCAGGGTTCTTAGGGCTCTGCAGTCCCAACAAGGATAGGCTGGATACAGAAGGCCAGGCCTAGTCTGGGAGAGGGCTCAGAGGAACCTAGCTAAAATTTGATCACGGATAGTGTCTTTGTGAAGGTAAAATGTCCAGAACAGTGCCTACCACTTAGTAAGTGAGCAATACACATGAGCTGTTGTTATTAGCGATACAGAAGGTTATTATCACTATACTGCTTGGGGCCCACTTGAGTCAGTATACCAAAAGCTAGCTGGAAAATCTAGCTGGAAAACCAGCAGAAAACCTACAGGACACAACTGTCTCCAGAAAGAAGAAGATTGGAGAGAAAAAGATTTTATCTAAACACTGTCTGCCCCTCAGCTGTAAATGGAAAGAATTGAGGAAGGAAATGGCCATCTTACCTGGCACCCCTCTTAGACTGTTGACCACCCTCTCCCCAACCCAGACAGGAACATTAATTCTCCCTACCTCCATCCCCCTCCCCACCTCATCCTTCCCCCATAACCAGAGAAAATTTTCATTTGGAGAGCACCAGCTTCCATTAGAGTCACTTGGGGTAAGGGACCCCCTCGGATGCGTCTGAGTGCTTGTTCTTGCTTTTAGGAGGGAGAAACCTCATGGGAGGCTACAAAACTACCTGGGATTGGCGGTGGGGGGGGTGAGGCGTGGGAGGGTCCTGAGATCAAATCAAGACACATCCTCTGGAAGCGTCTGGGTGGCTCAGTCAGTCGGTTAAGCATTTTCGACTCAGGTCATAATCTCACGGTTCATGGGATCCAGCCCCAACTGGGACTTTGTGCTGCTTGGGATTCTCTCTCCCTCTCTCTGCCCCACGCCTGCACACACGCACTCTTCCTCCAAATACACAAACATTTAAAAAACAAAACAAAACAAGACACATACTCTCTCCGGACATGAAGGGAGACTTTTGCAAGACTCCAGGGCCCATTGGCCTAATTTAATGCCCTTTTGGAGACGCAGTCCTCCAGCCCAGGGGGCAGAGAAGTACAAACTGGCCACCGTGGTTGAGAGCTGGTAAACGGCTACACCGAGTTTGATATTTTGGGATTTAGCACACAGCGGAATAGGTGTTTGAATCCCGACTTTGCCACTTACTGTTTGAACTTGGGCAAGTTGCTTCACCTCTCTGTGCTTTAGTTTTTGCAAGTGTAAGAGGAAGATCGTAATGGTAACTTCCTCAAAGGGTTGTCAGTAATTAATACATAAAAAGCGTTTAGAATAGTGCCAGGCAGATAGTAAGCACTAAATCAGGATTGGCTGCTATTGTCATTAAGTATTAGTTATTGTTAATTATTGCTGTTGGATACCGAGAAGAGAGTAATTCCTCAATAAATGGTGGATATTATAACACTATATTATTATTTATCAATTTTTTTTTCTAAGAAAAAGTCCCCATCCACCTGAGATCCTAGAGGTGTTTCATCTAAGCCTGTAGGGGTGTAATAAGACTGCAATCCCATTAGAAGGAGAAAATAAAGGGGCGCCTGGGTGGCTCAGTCGGTTGAGCATCCGACTTCGGCTCAGGTCACGATCTCACAGTCCGTGAGTTCGAGCCCTGCATCAGGCTCTGGGCTGATGGCTCAGAGCCTGGAGCCTGTTTCAGATACTGTGTCTCCCTCTTTCTCTGACCCTCCCCCGTTCATGCTCTGTCTCTCTCTGTCTCAAAAATAAATTAAAAAAATTAAAAAAAAAAGAAGGAGAAAATAAAAAACAACTCCTAGGATTAAGACTGACATTTATTAAGTACTTATTTTGTGGCCCACGGTGTGAAAAGCGTTCTGTAGTAAATGCTCACAATGACCCCATGGTGTAGGTGCTATCCCGATCCTTATTTACAGTAAGATGATTGAAGTTAAGAGAAGTTGGAAAGATTATCCAAATCACTGGTGGGTATGAAACTGGCCTGGGGACCGAGGAGGTCTGGCTCTGGGACCCTCCCTGACATTCAGCCCCTCGGTTCCACTGCCTCCATCTTGGGAGGGAAAATACAGCCCAGGCTGGGATGCAAAGGACAGAGGGAGGCGAGGAGGCAAGATAGATTGCGGATGAAGCACAAGGCTGGGTCTGTGGAAGGTCCTTGCCGCTCACACAGTGACACTGCATTCATCCCGACCAGCTGGGGCCAGAGGCATGGGGGAGGGGGCAGAAGACCCAGCTGGCTGGGGTTGGGGTGGGGGGGGTAGCTCATAGGAACAAAGGAAAGTGACTATTCTCAAAGGAGTCAGAGTTTCTGCCATGACCCAGTCCCGACTATGGAAGGACAAATGCCCCCCTCCCCAAATCCTATCCCACAAGGCTTTGGGGTCATAGCTTTAGTGAGCACAGTTTTGGAACTCAAGTTTAAATCTGTCGCGTCCCTCACCAACCGTGTGTGCCTCAGCCAAGTTTTATGTTTGCACTTTCAGTACAGAGAGAGACATGAAGAACACCGATTCATTCATTCATTCATTCATTCATTCATTCATTCAGGGGAGAGTTATGGAACACCTGTTTGGGTAAACATCTGGGAGCAGAATGACCAGATCATAGGCAGGTCATATTTACCTTTTGAAGAAATTGCCAGGCCGCTTTCCAAGGTGATTGCAGCGTCCTATCTTTTATTCTCCGTAGCACTTATCACTGTCGGAAGGTGTTGCCCTATCAGTGTACTTGCTTACTGCTTATGATCTGCCCCCCCCCCCCCCCCGCAACTAGACTGTAAGCTCCAGGAGGGTGTGACATCCTCAGTGCCCAGCCCCCTGCCTGATGCCTAGTAGGCACTCAGGGAATGGACAGACATACACCAACTGAACGAATATGTGTGCCCCCACCCCCCATCACAGACATCTGAAAGACCTGCCGCCCAACCCCCTGCTTATCCTCAGCGTCAGGCTCCGTCCAGGAAGCCGCTGGGTCAGTGGCGCTAGTTGTGGGTGATGCAGATAACAGATAAAACACTTAAGGCAGCGGGGGGGGGGGGGGGGGGGGGGGGGGGGGGGGGAGGGGCTCTGGAGTGGCTCAGTGGGTTAAGCGTCAGACATCAGCTCAGGCAGGTCATGATCTCACGGTCAGTGGGTTCGAGCCCCGCATCAGACTCTGTGCTACCAGCTCGGAGGCTGGAGCTTGCTGTGTCTCCCTCTCTCTCTGCCCCTCCCCTGCTCATACTCTCTCTCTCTCTCTCTCAGAAATAAATAATAAAGATTAAAAAAATAAAAAAAGCCACACCTAAGGCAGAGAAGCTACTGGGACTCCATTTTGGAAAGGCTCATCATGGCTTTAATCCTCACTAGGGTAGAAACTTCTACTTTGTTGATGGAAACATTGTTGCAGTTTGGATGACTTAACCCAAGTTGCAATTAGCAAAGCTTGCATGGGAGCCCTGTAAAGAAAACATGCGAACCGGCCTGGAGGTCTGTCTTTGGGGACCAAGGATTCGTCCCAGGTACAAGCCCTTTCCGTGATTCTGGAGATGAAGGTGGGCATATGTACCCCCCATACTCCTAGAACAATGAGGCACGGATCAGGTGGATGAACCCGAAAGAGTCAACAGTAATGGCTGGTTTTTATTTTTTTTTATTAAAATTTTTTTTAATGTTTATTTGTTTTTGAGAGAGAGAGAGACAGAGCACAAGTGGGGGAGGGGCAGAGAGAGAGGGAGGCACAGAATCCGAAGCAGGCTCCAGGCTCCGAGCTGTCAGCACAGAGCCCGACACGGGGCTCGAACTCACAGACCGTGAGATCACGACCTGAGCCGAAGTTGGACGCTTAACCTGACGCTTAACTGACTGAGCCATGACCGGTTTATAAATAGGCTTTCCTCAAATTCACTTGTGTGGTATGGGATGGGGGGAAAGGTGAAATCTCTGGAGAACGTTTTGAGGGGGTGGTGCTGTTTAATCAGAGGCATTGCAACGTGGGTATCCCGGGAGGTCGCTCTCCCCGGGTGCCGTCCGGGTGGCATAGGGATCATAGGGGCTCAGCCCCATGATGTTAAAGGTGAAGCCGGGTCCACAGTCTCCACTTGAATATTCCTATGGCTTCTCAGAGCCCTGTGGACGGTGACTGAGGGGACAAACCATGCAGGAAACATCTAACAAGAAAAAAAAGAAATGGGGCACCTGGGTGGCTCAATCGGTTGAGCGTCCAACTTCAGCTCAGGTCATGATCTCACGGTTTGTGAGTTCAAGTTCGAGCCCCACGTCCGGCTCTGCTCTCAGCACAGAGCCTACCTTGGATCCTCTGTCTCCCTCTCTGCCGCTCCCCTGCTCGTGCTCTCTCTCAAAAATAAATAAAGTTAAAAAAAAATAAAGCAAGGCTCTATCTGCTCTGTTTTTCTGCTACGCCCCCTTCACTCCTGTTCTACACTTTGCCTCTGAACAAGCCAAAGAAGCGATGTTCCCACTTCTAGGGGGGAAGCAAAAAAGCTTTGTCCTAGGCCTCAAACACCTGAGAACACCTAAGAGGAGCCAGATCCCAAACAGGTTCCAGGGCATCAGCTTCCAACAAACCCCAGCGGATGTTGATATCAACACCTCCTCCCTCCGGTGGTTTATAAAATAGTTCCTGTTATTCGCCCATCACGCACCTCATCTTTGATCGGACCCTACCCTGGATTCCCGAAGGAACACGTACCCTAGACTCCTTTCCAGTATAACCCACGCCCCCGCCCCCACTCGAAGCAACGGGGAGACTCGCTCTCCTTTGGTTTCCGCATCTCCCAGACACTCCCATCTGTTACACTCTGTCACTCATGCTATTCATTAAACTAAACTCTGCTTTCACTCTCTCTGGCATGCATTTGATTTCTATCCTGCGCGGAGCCAAGGACTCTCTTGGCTGGGTCTGCGGCGCCCCCCCCGCCCCCGCCCCACTCTGGGTTCTTAGTCCCTGCCTGCCTGCGTCAGAACCACAGCCATCGCTTTCCCAGGGTTGCTTGCTCCTTTGGGTAAAGGTGGGTGTTTTTGGATCCCTGCCTTGCCTCCTCCTGGCACAGCTCCTGGAACTTCATAAATGCTCAGTAGGCAAATAGCTACCCTCCTGCTGTGAAGAAAACCACAAGTGTCTTTCGGCGTCTCCCAGCACGTCTGGGCCCACAGTGAATGCTTTTGGAACAGATGCACCGGGGAAGACCCCTTTGATGGGGAGCAGATGCCCACCCCCCCCTTCCTACTAGCAAAGACCTCGGCATTTCAGCCTGCTGCCCACCACCTTCCCAGCTTCGACACCCTCCCCTCCCCAGCGCTGCCACTTTGCATCTATGACACTTAATCCCTCCGCATTTTTTTCTGCATCGAGACAATGGGGACAGTGATAATCAGTCCCCTGGCGCTGTGTGAGGCACAAAGGAGGCTCCGAATATGAAAAGGTTTGGAGATGATTTCCCCCTATCCTTCAGTTCTTAACCCACGGGAGGCCCACCGTTGTGAGGGGGTGCAGCCACTTCCTTTCCCAAGGGGGTAAATCCAGCTGGAAGAAAGAGAGCAGAGAACATCACGGAAACACCATCTGAAAGTCACATGTGCCTGTCACAATGCAGAGCCCTCCGCAAGAAGCACATTAGAGAAGGGTCTGGAAGCAGAGCCATGGCCCCTGGTGGCACATCCCCCTGGGGGGCTTTGATCTGGAGACCTGTCCTCCAGGGCACGTGTTAGCTTGTCACATGTAACCTGCCGGCTCTGTGTTTCTCGGCCTGAGGTCTGGAGGGGTTGGGGAAGGCGTGGGAGTTTTGTGGGTCAGTGCTGGCCTTTGGATCTGCGGCTATACTCTTCTTTCTCCTTCTGAGGGCCAGCTGCTGCCCACCGACTACAGGAAACGGGGCAGGAGCTGATGGAACCGAATGGAACCCTGTAGGACTGGGGTGGGAGTGGCTCTCTTGGGCTCCCAGACTTCATTCCCTGTCTTCAGCCCGGTCCTCGGTTGATGCACGTACTGAAACTATCAAATGCCATTATGACTCACCAGTAAAATCACTGTGTCCACAGCACCATTTACTCAGAGCCAGGAAGGGGACATGGTCCCGGGGGGAGGCATGTGCCCAGAGGGAGTCAGGTTGGATGATCTTGCTACATCCCTGTTCCTGGATTTTCTGGAGGTGCCTGGACATTGCTGGGAGGTGGGAGAGGCCTCCACTCTAGAGGACACGTTTGTTTTTTGTGATTAGTCAAAGGGGGACTGATTCCAGGGTATTTGTCCCATTGGCACACAATTCGAACTTACAGCAGCATCCATGGCTGACTTTTAGAGGCCCCGGTCAGGCTCCTTGAAGACTCTCCCTTGAGCCTTAAAATGAAGCCCGTAATTCCTGATGGCCCTATAGCTTTGCCACCTCATCAGGGTCCTAAGAAAATTACTGCGGGTGAGCCCCACCCTGGGAAGGCCCTGGCAGACACGTAGCGATAGTACCCTGTCCCTCCAGACACCCGTGTGCTCAAGTCAGGCATCGGAGAACACATCAGAGCGCTCCATGGAACCCTTGGCGAGCGTGGGAAAGGCAGAAAAGGAAACTGTGTCCGGTTCCAGGAAACAGAGGTTGTGTTCGACAACAGCCAGAGGGAAAGCGCACTGAAGAGGCTGTGTTGCCCAAGACAGAGCCACGGCGCCCCTCCCCACGGCTCTGTCTGTCCCGTGGCATTTTCTTCATTCGCCTCGTCCATACTCCAGCAACCCTCTTTATGCCATCGTGGTTGTGCGTTCCCAGGCTCTCACTATGCACCCCCTGCCTCCCACTGCCTGTCCTGTCCTGGCCTCAGTTCAGGCTGTCGCCTCTTTCCCCGTCAGGCTTCTCATCTCTCCACGAGCTCGGGGTGGAATTTCAAGAAAGGCATTTGAGGGATCTGGCTGCACCTTGCTGATGGCTCAGATACACGCACAAGGCCAGTTATGGGCCCTGGGCCCTGCAGCCCCCAAGATACCTATCTGCCGTGGGGGGTTATCCTGGTGTTTGCTTTCACCCCCTTCTGCTGGGCCAGCTCAGAACCAAATGGCTTTTGGGTCCAGGTCTGCGGCAGGCTCTCTGAGGTCTCGCGTTCCTTGCCGGGGGACAGTAAGGGAGGCTGTGAGCCATGCAGGGGGAGGGATCAGAAAAAGGAAGCAGGGACTGGGGTCAGGCAGGGTATCTCCGCAGGTTTCACCAGTTGGGAAGCCCCTGAGAGGGAATCTCAACCCCCTCCCCCTCCACACCGCGGGGCCTTCTAGAAGGCAGCATGGTGAGGGCATGATCTTTGGTTCTGGCAGCCCAGGGCTGGGGCCTGCCTGGCAGAACTCCTGTCCCCTGTCGGCCCCGCAAGCAGCCTTGGTGATGCTGGATGCACTGTGCAGCTCCTGTGACCCGGGGTCTGGGTGGGGGTGGGTGGGAGTGACCAACCCCTAGTAGGTGCTCAGCAAACTTGTGGCATTTGGGAGACAATGTGAAATCAGGGGGACATAATCGAGTTTTGGAGTAGGAAAGACCTGGGTGGGGTCCCCGATACATCTACTTAGTTTTCCTGCTCTGAAAAAGGGGCTCTAATAATACCTAGCTACACAAGAGGAGGGTGCTTCTGGCAGTGAGGACCGCCCGGTAGATAGAGGCCACAGTTGTGTTTGGACGAATGTGTTCCCTCTCTAAACATGACTTCTGCTTTGTGCCAGGCACTGACACAAGGTCAAGGCTGGGGCATGGAGAGACAGTTCAGGACCACCATGCACAGAGCTGCCCAGGCTGCCCTGCTGGACTGACCAATCACCAGTGGGGAAGGGTCCCAGGTGTCCCGCCATGGTCCCCTAGGCACAAACATGTGGGTTTCAGGATACACCATCCTGGAGGGGGAGGGTGCAGAGAAAGGAGTTTCTCTGTTTAGCCATTTGCCTATGCAAGTGTCCATCACACCACCTTCCCCCATCCCACGCCCGCCAGGATTTCACGTCCTGAGACTAGGACTGGTGTGTCCGCTTACGTAACAGATGGCAGTCACTGCTGCCATCTGGCACTCAAGCTGGCAAAGCAGTGAGGGAGCCCAGAACCTCGAGACACACCAAAGACAACTCTACCACGTGCCCGGGTGCTATGATCCAGAGCTGGAGAGCTGAGCTTCGCCTCTCCGTCATGGTCAGCTTCCTGTGTCATCTTGGCCAGCGGGAGTATATGAGGATTTCATCACACACTAATCTAGGTGCCGCTGTGAAGGCATTTTGCAGATTCGGTCAACATCTACAAGCAGGTGACTTCAAGGAAAGGAGAATACCTTCAATAATGTGGGTGGGCCTCATCCAACCAGTTGAAGGCCTTAAGAGCAAAGACTGAAGTCTCAGAGCAGAAGAAATGTGGTCTCAAGACCATCATATCAACTCCTGCCTGAGTTTCTGGCCAGTTGGCCTGCCCCACGGATTTTAGACTTGCTGGCCCCTATAAGAGGGTGAGCGAGTTCCTTAAAATAAATCTGTATAAATAGATACAGAGAGAAAAGAGATATATAAATACACATATGCTATTGGTTCTGTTTCTCTGGAGAACCTGGCCAATACACCCCCCGTCCAGCTACCTGATCCCCTGAGGGCAGCACCCAGGCTGCCGGCAGAGAGCTGAAATCCCTGTGGCCTTGAGTTCAACTGGCCTTGACTCCTCATTTCAGTACTGCTCTAACCCCTCATCAGTAGAAATGGATTTGAGTAGACATCCCAGGGCAGGAGGGGTTTGTAAAAGCCTAGCATACCTTTCTGCAACCATGGACCCAGGGGTCAGCAGTATAGGTTTGGGGGTTGGCAAACCATAGATCATGGGCAGATCCAGCCTGCTGCTCTTTTGTATGAATAAAGTTTTATTGGAACACAGCCATGCTCATGCATTTGTGTATATTCATTCACAGCGTTGTCCGTGGCTGCCTTGCCCTGCAGTGGCAGAGCTGAGCTGCTGGGCCAGCAAGGGGAGGACTTTTGAAGCTTAGATGAAATGGAACTTTTTGGGCTTGATTCCCTAAAACCATCCCCAAAGAGAGGTTCGCCAGCTACTTGGGGCCTGAGTGGGGGAGGAAAGTGAGTTCTCGGGAAGATCTGATGAAGCAATTCTCATACCTAGGGCAAGGGGCTTATCAAACATGCAGATTCCCAAGACCCACCCTGAGAGATTCTGAGTCACAGGCCTGAGTGGAGCTCAGAAACCTGGGTTTTCTCCCTAGAGGATCCTGATGCTGGGAATCCCAGGCCCATGCTGTGGGAAACCTTGGATTAGGGTGCTTCCCCCGTCCAGGCTGCAGAAGCCAGTCCCTCGGTGGTGCCTGGGCAGGGAGTGCCCCACAGGGACACCAGGCCCTTAAGAGCATCCCATATTGGGGCCCCTGGGTGGCTGTGTCAGTCAGGCGTCTGACTTCGGCTCAGGTCATGATCTCAGGGTTCAAGCCCCGCATTGGGCTCTCTGCTGTCGCACAGAGCCCACTTCAGATCTTCTGTCTGCCTCTCTCTGCCCCTCCCCAGCTCACGCTCTCTCTTTCTCAAAAATAATAAAATAAGCATTAAAAAAAAAAAAAAGGGCATCCCATGTCTGTGGTTACCCTGGCCCCCAGGAGAGTCTGGACCCTGGCTTGGCTTCAGGATGTGGAGTCCCCTAGAGCTGTTACACAGTCTTGGTCTGTATTATGATCAGCCAGGCCTAGCAGGGCCTGGTCCGTGGAGCCGGGCAGCAGTGGCTGGAGCTGCCACAGAGATAAGAGATGTCTTTCCTGGTGTTAAGCCAGGCCACTCCCTGGCCAATTCATGCCCTTTCCCATGATGGCATCTGAGCCTGCTTAGATGGCGGCGCTTTGTTCCTTTCCATCCTGCTGAAGCTGGTGTCTGCTGTTCTCTACACGTGGCCACCCAGACCCTGAATGAGGGCCAGCCTGCTGTGACGAGCCTTGTGATCTCTTTGGGACCTCAGCTACCCCAACCCTAAAATGGAGAGGGAGGTCAAATATGACATTCCCACCCAGAGGCCTAAAGGGTCACGATGAGGTCCAGGTGAGGACAGAGACACTGTCTCGTTTCCCGCTGAGCTCAGAGCAAATGCTCAAAGATGTGGCTGAGGAAATGCTAGGCTTCCGGTCCCCTCCAAACGCCCTGCGTGTGCTCCCTGCCTCTGCACACACAGATCATCTCCTGGAGAGTCAGAGAGAGACAAGAAAGCAGCTAATGAACCATTGGCTCTTTATTTACAGCTCACGGGAGCACATGCAACACGTCATCACGGGACTACAAGGGCCTGGCACCTCCCCCCCTCCCCCTGCTGCCCCCACACTTTAAAGAGGAACCACAGCACCCCAGGGAAGTTCCCAAGAGTCAGAAAACCCAATGACTGAGGGCTCCAGGCCCAGGTGCTCCGCTTGATTTCCTCTGAAAATAGACCAGTTCCAGCCCTGCCAGGGCCTCAGAGCCTGGGGGTTTGTCCACCGCTGGTTATTAACTAGGCAAACCGGATCTCAGATCTGCCAACTCACACACCCAAATGCAAAGGCTCTGAATTAGCTAAAAGTCCCAGACCATCCAACTTTTCTGTTTCCCCCTATACATCCTAGACACGTGTCTCTCAAACTCAATCGTGCACAAGAACAGCCTGGGTCTTGTTAAAATCCAGACAGCCGTGCCCCCCTGCCACAAATTTTGGTTCAGCGGACCTGGGGTGGGCTCGGGATCCCACACTTCTATCAAGCTTCCAGGTGACGCCATGCTGCTGGTCCAGGACCACATGGTGAGTAAGGAGGGACTAGGGAGCCTCTTGCACCCAGAAGAGGCCGAGGATCCTATATCAGATGACCTGTCCTGACTTAGGATTCAGAAAACACATTCCCTGCAATGAAAGTCCCTGGTTTTGCAAACCAGTTCCTGCTGCCCCCTAACTACCCCCCCCCCACGCTCCTCACTGTCTCCCATGAGAGGAAAGGTCATCGTGGAGGTGATGGTGCCAGTCCCGTGAAATCCCCAGTAAGGAGCCTAAGTGGTTTGCTTTCTGGCTCCTCCCAGTGTCCCTTCCAGCGCCCACTTTCCTTGCTGTTCTGTTGTCTTACAGAGATGTCTTTGTAGGTTCTGTGTATGTTCACTGACTCTCCTGCTGCAAAGCGGGTCCATTTCCAAGGAGCTGTGGGCCCACCATCTCAACACTAGATTTTACTGGGTGTGTTGAATATGGCTTAGAGTAAGGATCCGTCTGGGGGGAGGAAGGGGTTGTGGCTTTGGATTTGACTTGTGGTTCCTGTCATTCCTCAAGGGGCAACTGAAGCCGTCACGTTCCCTATGAGGTTCGGCCCTCATGTCCTCTGACCCTCAGCCCATTCCCAGCAGGCTGGGGAGCCACTCTTGGCATCGTTGGACAAATCCCAGAAAGGAGTCATGTGGGAAACGTGGGCACCTCTGGGGAATGGCGTAAGACTCCGAAGAAGGAATGCAGGAGGGCACAAGCCACCCAACAAGCAGCTATTGGTTTCCACTTGACCTCCTGCTCTGCTCTCCCTCTGGTTGTATTTAAATTGATGAACCTGTATTGCAATGCCACTTAACACCTCTTCCAGCTCAGCCTCAGTGCAGGAATCTGTACATGGCTGCCTCTGGCTGAGTCCAGAATAGGTTTCCAAACTTCTTTGACCACAGAACCCCGCCCTCTCTTTTCTAAAGGAGCATCTCCTGGCCCCAGTGTTCCAGGGGAAGGAGCCTGAACGGTGACTTTGAAATGATCCTTGAGTATATGATGGATCATCGTCAAAGAACAGAACGCCTACTAATACTATCCTAGGAAACAAATTAGCCCACACTGGGGGCTTATTATGTGCCTGGCACTATTCTAAACATGCTCTAAGGATTTTACGTTTACTTCTGGCAACAACTCTGTGAAGGGAGAGTCATTAACCCAGTTTACAGATGAGGAAATCAAGGCACAAGTAACTTCCCTAAGGTCACCAAGGTGGTAAGAGGTGGAGCAGGCTGTTTGCTACCAGCTGCACTCCCACAGTCAAGAGGACAAGGGCAGAGTTCAGGCCCGGTTGTACATTAGAGTTGCCTGGGGGAGCCTTGGACACAAACGAAGCCCAGACGCAACCCAGATCAATGAAACCAGCACTGGTGACACTCTGCCGGTGGGCCTGGGCATCAGTACCTTGGAAAGCTCCCCATATTCTTCTAACGTGAAGCCAAGTTTGAGACCAGTGACTGTAGCAGGAACCTGTAAACTAGCGCCTGTGGGCCAAATCCAACCCACCACCTGCTTTGGGATAATCTGCCAGTTAAGAGAGGTTTTTACATTCATAAATGGGTTTTAGAAGATCAAACGAAGGCTAATAGCTTGTGACATGTGAAAATTATATGAAATTCAAACCTCAGTGTCCACAAATTGTTTTATTGGAACACAGCCTAAAATATTTAACTGCCCTTTATGGTAAAAAGTTTGCTGAATCCTGGATTAGGGAGAATTGACTTCTGTACCAGCGAAAGAAATGTAAGATAGACCTAAGGAAGAACTTCCTGGCAGAGGGGTTTGTTAAACACAGGGGGCTCTGGGATCCCTAACTCTGGTGTTAGGAGCTTTGCACCCACAGACCACCTTGCAACCGCGACATGCAGGTAGCTAGGGCAAAGAGCTAGACTCCTCTGAATTTCCAACCGTGGAACTCCCCTAGTAGACAGGGATAGTTCCATGGGGCCTTCTGTGTTTTCCATTGCTGATGTCCCCGGGCCATCCTATTAGCCCCCAGACACAAGCGATGCCAGACATAAGCAATGCTGTGCTTCCTGCCTGCAGCCACCCCCTTAGGGTTCAATCACAATCTCAGATCAGCCACCCCAAGTGAAGCACACACAGCACGGGCGTTGTCTGGTCTTAGACAAAACTGCTGGTGGATTTGATTTCCAAACAGCCAGCTTTGATCTCTTTCGGTTCCCCTGCCCCGCCCCCACGCCCAAGATTCCTTTGCCCATAGAACTTGAAAAGGGAGAAATGAGCAAGGATATTTGGTTTCTCCTAGATCTGTCTGCTATGCTTGGTGCCAGACCTCTGACCCTGACTGATTTTCCCAATGGAATAAACAGCCCTGGCATCACGGGTATGGTCCCTCTGGCAGGTGTCCAGGCCAGCGAGGAATTTGGACAGGGAACGCTTTTGTCATTTGCAACCTGGTTTGCCCTGGACCAGAGGGCTGACCAAGAATGAGGTGCCAGGTGTGTATAGGGGGGATTTAAGTGGCTCTCCAGAAGTGACCCTTAGAGCCAGATCTGCTGGGAGAGATGTTCTGAGGGCATCGTGGGTCTAGCTTATGGGGGGGGGGGGCAGGTAGTTTCAGACAGCACCTTGACCTCAGAGGTACCTCAACTCCTCAGTAGGCTTTGCTGCAGAAGTGTGGTGTGGGGGTCTAGAGATGTCTGTGGGAGGCCTGGAAACCACTAAGGCAGCATGCAAAATGGATGCATATTTTGAGTCCATATTGGCATTCGATTCTCAAAGGGCACGAACCACAGAAGCTTAAGAAGCTATCAGGGCAACGGCAAAGCGCATGTCCTGGGACATGCACTCTTGTTTCCCCCAAACACATTGTATCTCAGAATACCAACTCCCAGAGGGCAGCGACCAATCTTCCCAAGTCATGCCTTACTGGCAAGCGGGAGCTTAATGCATGTTTTGTTTTTAAAGATGATACACCTTTGTCCAGGGAAGGAAGAGAACAGTTAGTTTTTGCAGACTTCATCACAGGGAAAGGAACTGCCAGGGAATGCTTCTTTCCCACTGAAAGCCCTGGAGAACCTGGGATAAATCCTTGGTTGTGGACAAGCAACCACCCTTTGGGCCTGGGGAACCCGACAGGCTTGGCCTGGGTTCAAATCCCGGCTCTGGTGTTTACTCCCTAGGACCTGGGTGCTCTCAGTGGGGTCCCCATCAGCATCAGCAGCATGCCCCCCCCCCCTCAGAGCTTGTTAAAAATGCAGAAGCGACTGAGCCAGAATCTGCATTTGAGCCAGATCTCCCCGGGGGGTTCTTACACAGGTTAAGGTTTGAGGAGCATTGATCTGGGACCCTGGACAAGTCATAACTAGGCAAGTCTGCCTCGGTTTTCCTCACCTATAAAACGGTGATAATGCCCACTCTGAAAGGTCATTGTGATAACTAAGAGAGATAACGTATGGCATGCATTTAGCACAGTGCCAGGTACGGCAGGGGTGTTCCCGCGTTCACATCCTCGGGTTCTCGGTCTCTGGGAGTGGTCCCTTTACGCGCTCAGAAACCTCTCCATTGCAGTGCTGAGGTCGGGCAGTAGAGGGCAGTCTCGACATTGCCATCGCGGAGTACGCGGTTTCCCCCCCCCCCCCCCGGGGCCGCGGGGGCCTCGTGGGTCCTCCGGAGGCCGGGAGGTGGGCGCAGGTGTGCCGCAGCTCGGCTCCTGGGCGGGGGCAGTTCGCCCAGGGCTCCCCTGCTAGGGCTGAGTGTCCTGGGCTGGCGCCTGCAGCCTCGATCATCTAGTCCCCATCCGATCTCGCACTGCTAGTTCTGAACAAATTGCCCGGCTTCTCCAAACCTCGGCGCGCGCGCGGTCCCCAGGCCGGCGGGGAGGCGCCTCGCGCAGAGCCGCTAGACGTTGATGAAGGACCCCTGGTCGCCGTTGGCCGTCTCCGGCTCCACGCAGCGCCCCTTCCTCCGTGTGACCCTGCGGTTCCGGTGGAATTTGGCATAGCAGCGCAGCCCTGAGCGAAGAGAGTGAAGGGGGTCAGGGGGGCCCACCGCCAGGGCCCGCCCCTTCCTTCCCCGCATCGCATCCTCTGGGACCCCCGCCCCCACCGCCCCGCACACTTTCACCTCCCCTTCTTTGTGCTGCCCTAAAACCCACCCACTCAACACACGGCAGCCCGAGTGGGCTTAGAAAAGACAATGGGCAGGGGGTGGGGGGGGGGGAGGAAGGATGCAGAGACGGAGCACAGGGGCTGTTCGGGGCCGTGAAGCTGTTCTGTGATACTGGAATGGTGGACACATGATGCATTTATCAAAACCCGTGGAATGCTCAATGCCGAGAGTGAACCGAATGCAAACCATGGGCTTTCTCAAGACAGTTCTTCAATTGTAAAGAGCATACCACACTAATGCAAGATAACAGGGGAAACCATGCAGGGAGGTGGGGGGGGGAGGGCACAGGAGAACTGTATTTTCTGTGCAAGTTTTCTGTAATCCCAAAGCTGCTAAAAGCGATGGTCTATTAAAAAATGTGTAAAGGGATGCAGATTCTGCCCTCCCCTATAAACCTCCTGTGGCTCCCCCTGGTACTCAAATAGAAATCCAAACTTCCCACTCTGGCTTACAAGACCGCCTGGGACCTGGACCCGCCTCCCGTCTGCCCTCTTCACTTCCCACTCTCCTCGTCACCAACTCCAGCCACACTCAGTCTTCTTGCTTTTCCTCAACACCCAGTCATACTCTGCCCCAGGGCCTTTGCACTTGCTTTTCTCGTAGCCAGAATCCCTTTCCCAAGCTCTCTGCATCTCCTTCACAGCCTTCACGTCTCAGAGACCCTCCCTGACCACCCAAATTAAAGTCAGTGTGGCCCTTCTGGCCCACCAGTGGGAGGGTTTCTTAGCTGAAGCTCTCTCTGTCATGGCCACCAGCATCTACTGGGATACATGGCAGGTAGATGTATTTTTCATTTAAGGCCTCAGAAGGCCACATCCTCCTGGTGGTGGGAGGTGGAAAGAGATGTGAGTGTGGCCTAAGCAATCCCACCACTTCAGGTTAGGAGTGACCTCAGGGAGAGAGGACATTGCTACTTTAAGATTCACTTATGTCACCATCCAGAGAATAAAGGAGCAAGCTGCTGGGTAGAGTTTGTGCTTAGTGGCCTAGAATTTGCACCTGGGTCACTGGGCTTCCAGACCTGTGGCCACACAAGTGACACTGGGAAAGGGGAGGGGATTCATGAGCAGGAGTACTAGGTTCCCACAGAAGCCCCTTCAGAACCCTCCAGAACCCAGGCTGGCCCTGACTGCTGGACTTAAGCCCTGGGCCCCGTGTTCAGCATTTCAGGATCTCTCAGAGGTCCTCAGGACTCTTGGTCCTCAGGAGGGTTCCTGGCCACCGCCTAGATCCCTCTGGTGTGGCATCTTGGTGACAGCCGCCTCTTGGACCATCTTTAATGAGCTGCCTGAGTTGTCACTTCTGTTCTTTTTTTTTCTGGAGCCTGAGTCTTCCAGGAGGAAGCAAGCGTTCCTTCCAGGACCGACCAGTGCCAGAGGGATGAGAGGAAAGGAGCAGATGGGGCTTTGGATGCCGACATATCTTCCGGATGCCTGGAAAGCTGCCCCCTCCCGCCTGAAGTCCAGGGGTGGAAAGAAGGAAGGATTCCTGGACGGTGGGGCCACCCCCTGAGCACCCGGCCAGGCACCAACCAGGCAAGTGCAGCTCAGCAGGGCCGCATCCCCCCCCACCTGGGCGCTCGGGGTTGGACCTGGAGGCCAAGGATTGAGATCGGACCTCAGAAGTGTTCTGGCCAACCTGGACTGGAGTGCCCTCCTGCCGGCTCCATACCTCAGCCTCCTGCTCTGTGAAATGGGTCCCCAACCCTGCCTACACGTAACAGAAGGCAGTTTCCCTGCACCCTCCCCACCCTGCCTTCTCCTCACCTCCCTGTCGGTCCTGTCTATCTCCACTCCTGTCCCTCAGCATCCTGCAGCAGGGACCATGTCACTCTCCCACCTAACACCTGCCTACGACTTCCAATTCTAACTCAAACAAGGCTGACAACGTCCCGTGTGATCCTCCCCGCTAGCTTCTCCCACCCGGCCCTTGGGCCACCTTCTCTGTTGGCCACTGTATGCCGGGCCCACTCAAACACACCAGCCTTGTTCCTGCCCACGGTCCTCGCCTTTGGCCTGCTTCTTGCCTGGGGCTCTCTCTCCGTCCCCACACCCTCCATCTTCCAGAGGCTGGTCCCCACTGTCCCCTCCAGTCTGTCCTTCCTAACACAAATCTGATCCTCATCAGACCACCTGGATTATTTTCTTTACAGCCCTTATTACTTTCTAAAGACACCTTATCTCTTTATTTGCTTCGTATCCGCTCATCCCATTAGAATGGAATCCATGGGTGCACTTTGCCGGTTCTCTTCACCGCTGAATCTCGAGTGTCCAGAACGGTACCTGACACTCAATAAATATTTCTTGACTTGGGGATGCCTGGGTGGCTCAGTCCGTTGGGCGTACGGCTCTTGATCTCGACTCAGGTCATGATCTCACAGTTTGTGAGATCGAGCCCTGTGCTGGGCTCTGCACTGACAGTGTGGAGCCTGCTTGGGATTCTCTCTCTTCCCCCCTCTCGCTCTGCCCCTCCCCTGCTTGTTCTCTTTCTCTTTCAAAGCAAACAAACAAAATATTTCTTGACTGACTAGACCGTGTAGGTGTATTGCTTTCACCGCAGATAATTTTTGAGGCTAATCTGGGTAAAAATAGGGCTTGTATCTCAGGATGGTCCGTAGAGGGACTGAGACCAAATTCTCCCACTCAGAACACGTGAACACTGATTAGCTAGTGAATGATACCGAGCACCTATTGTTCACATTTGGTATTTTATCTTTAAAAGCGTACTTCTCTTTTAGAGAGATATACTGAACTAATCACAGGTGAAATATCTGTAAACTCCCAAGAGTTGCTTCAAAATCATACTGGGAACTGAGCGGGGCGGGGGGGGAGAAGTGGCACAGATGGGCAGTGAGTCTGTAAATCCTGATGCAGAATGATGGGAAATCACTCTGGGGGGCTAATGGTTGTAATAATGGTTTCTAACACGTATGTTTGAAATGTTTCAGAATACAAAATTAAAAGCATTCCCCTACTTTTCTGGCTGTGTGAGTTCGGGCAAGTCACTTAACCTCTCTGCACCTCGGTTTGCTTATGTGCGGAAGGGGGATCATAATAGCTCCCTTTCCCGGGACGCTTGTGTGGATTATGGGAGATGGCGTGAGTGAAGTTCTCGGCACAAGAGCTCGGCACAGCGGGGCGCACCTGGGCAGGTGGGAGCTCAGAAGAGTTAAGGACGTAGCTGGCCAAGTGCATCCTCCCCTGGGACAGTGCTGGGAAATCCACCCCACCCCTTGTTATCACACTTGGAAGGCCTCCCTAGGGATAGAATTCTGGTATGAAAGTACCAGCCTTCTCAGATGTGATCTTATTTAAAGAGATGCGCGCCTCTCCTCCCTTCTCCCACCTCCAGATCACAGGAGATCATGCCAGCTTGTATTTCAAGAGGTGAGAAAAGCACATCTGAGAACCGATGCCAGGAATCAAGACTAAATGAGTTCACAGATTGGGAAGGCACCGAGCAAAGCTGTTCTTGCTCATGTTTTCAGCTCCCAAGGCCCTCTTCCACCCTCTCCTTGGCCGCGGGCCTCTCTGCCCACCCTCTTCAGAGCCCAGGGGACCCCCGCCCCCCAGGAGTGCGGGCTCACCTTCCATACACATGCAATCATCAAAGCATTTGTTGTTGAGGCCGCGGTTGTGGGGCGTGCAGAGATGTTCCCGAAGGTCACAGCAGCTCCCTGCTCACACAGCAAGTGCGCGGTCAGCCACGCTTCCCCGGACCCTCCCACCGCCGAGCCCGCCGTCCCACTAGACAGGAGATCCATCATCTCCGTGGCAGGGCCGTGGCCCGGCAGGGTGGGCCATCTGGTGCACAAGGCTCCCTACTGGGACCACCTATGGATGCCATGGCCGAGGCCCCCCAGGGGCGGGTGGCAGAGACCCCAGCTGCCCCAGATGGGCAATTGATAGAGCACAGGCAGAGCGGAGGCGGTGTGGGATGGCCTCCCAGGGAGAGGGGGCAGAGCAGCTGGGGGGGGGGGGGTGTGTGGAGCTGGGAGGGGCTTCAGGAACCCTTGCTGCCAAGGTCCACTTTGACAGATGGGAAAACTGAAGCCCCTCCCCCCCCGCCGCCTGCCTCGGGGGAGCAGCAGGGGGGTGGGGGGGTGGGGGGGCCAAGGTAGACCCGAGACAGGGCTTTGCCCACCACACACCGAGCCAGCTGTTAGGAAGACTGTCCAGCTGACCCCAAATCAAGCCTTTTCTTTGCACTCAGGGTGAAAACTATGTGTTGCAGAGGAAACGGCCTGTCCGGGAGCTGGTGGTCTAAACACTGGGGATGACAGGGTCCCTTTCCCTGGGTTGCTATGAGGAGCAAATAAAGTATGACAGCACCACTCAGGAAAGAGGTAGCTCTGGTTTTTGTTATTTCTCTCCCTTTTAGGGCCACGGACCCACAGGCCCTGCTCACGTGCCTGGGAATGTCCCCACACCCGTGCAGCCTCCCCTCCACCACCCCAACCCTGACCCTGCACCCAGCCATGTGCCCTGAAGGCGGATGCTGGCTCCGTACCTGGTAGGCAGTCTTGATGATGGTCGCACGGCTCACCCTCAGCCGGTGACGTTCCGTTACCATCGCTGGAGAGTTTAGCCCAGTGTTTCTCTGGCAACGAGAAGTTCTGCTGTCAGAAGCTGACGCCAAGCAGAGCAGAGAGACTCGGCACGGGGGTGCCGGGGACTGGGTGCTCACGCTGCCCCCTGTACGGTGTGGCGTGGACAGGACTGTCTACCTCGCTCTCTCTGCCTTCGTCTTCTCCTCTCTAAAATGGGCTCCACAGCAGGATGGGCCTAACAGTTTTGTTTTGTTTTGTTTTTTCGGGTAAAACGAGCTGGTAGAGGAAAACGTTTGCCGTGTGATCGGCACCTGAGAACAGCCTTTGCCTTGTGGGTGTCAGTGCCAATTTAGACGCCACGCCCTCCCACTCTGGACACCTGTAGGTCAGGCTGGGCTCACTGGGCCCCCCCCTCCCCCCCGTGACAGACAGTGAGGGGGGTGAGGGAGAACCCAGGAGTGGGGGTGGAGGGCCGGGCGGACGTACCTTTCTTCTTTGCAGAGGGCCAGACCTCAGGTTTTAAGTCTTCATAATCGGTCCAGTCGAACAAGGCCATGTCCAGTGTGGGCATCACCTCCCCATCAGGCCTGGGCTGAGCCTGCAGGAGGGACATGGAGAGGAGGCAGCCTGCAGCTCCCAACAGGTGCGAGTCGAAACATGGGACCCCAGAACCAGGGGTTAAGGAAGGGCTCCTTAAGAGGCCAGCTTGTCCTCTGCTTGGCAGCCTGGAGTCCCGGCCCTGGGGACACGGGGACAGCTGCCTAAGCAGTTCTCTCACTCTGTAGCCACCACCCCAGTGGGATGGTATTAATGCAGACAGGTGAGTTATCCGCCAGGCCCCTGAGGGAGGGACTGGGAAGGCATTCGTGCCTGCTCAGGGTTTCTACACCTATGCAGCCGGGGAGTTGGGTGAAGCCCAGCCACTCGCTTTCCTGTCCCTTCTCTCCTCTGACAAGCCGTTGGCTCTGTAGCACCGCGAGTCTGACGCTCAGTTCACCTCGCAGCCAGCGGTCTCGGGGCTGGATCAGTGCACAAGGACGTGTTGGTACGTGTGAAATTTTTTCCCCGAGGTCCCTGCTCTTTTCCATGCGGACCCGGTGTGCTGAGCTGGCACCTGCTCTCTTGCCTGTCCCTGGAGTGAACCCTAGGACCACTTTGTCTCGGACAGTAGCAGCGCGTTTAGCACAGAGCGTCTGCCGGGCTGCAGCTGAATTGGACAGGCATCAGGAGACCTGGTCTGCCTCTAGCCCCGGTGGCCTCATCCCGCTCCCTCCCACCCCTGTGCCTCAGTCTCCCTAAATATACGATGAGGCTCTTCTGGGGCCCCTTACCTGGGGCCACAGGGATGTGACAGGCAGGATCAGGGACTCTTCTGTGGCAGGTGCTGCCTCAAAGGTGGTTAGGTAGAGGATGGTGGGGGCCAGGCTGGTGGAGGATTCCTCCATCGTGGCATCCGGTGCCTGGTCTTCGGACGGCTCTGCCTTCTTCATCAGGGAGCTAGGACCTCGGACCAAGGCTCGGCCTGAGACACGGAGTGGGAAACACAGGAGCTTTATCTGCTCACCACCCTGTGTCAACCCACAGCACAACTCACATTTCCATCTGCAAACAAGGAGGCAGCAGGGACTATGTGACAAGCCATGGGCTCAGCCAACACTCCTGTTGCCCACCTTCCTGGGGAGGTGGAAACGAGGGACTGGGGTGGTGGGGAGAGAGGAGGGAGGTCTTGAATGAACTTGCAGTGTTGCTGCCAGGAGGCAGCCCAAGGATGCTCTCTCTAAAGCAGCATTCCGGCCAGTTCAAGTCAGGTTAGCGGATACAGCCGGGGCCGTAAGTGCAACAAGTGGGAACTGGTGGGATTGACCACAGAAGGCTTCCCGGAAGAGGTGAGGTGTGACTAGGAGAGGCTGAGAGGCACTGCAATGGGGAGAGGTCTTTGAGATGGTAAGATCCACAGTTTGTCACGTACAAGCAAGGGCTTCCTATGTGGTGATAACCATCGCCCTGTTATATGCTGGGTCCTTCCTTACAAGCATTATTTCATCTAACCCCGGTAGGAACTCTTAGGAGATGGGTGCTCCTTCAGGCTTCATCTCTGGGGGGGTGGTGTGGACACGGAAGCACAGAGAGGTTAGGCAACTTGCCTCAGGACACACAGCTAGGGGACAGCAGAGCCTGCATTCAAACACAGGTCCATCTGAGCACGAGGCCGATGCTTTTGGCCACAGATGCCACCCCCCAAGACCCGTGGGCATTGGGGTAAGTTGAGTGTGAGGGGACAGTGTGCAGGATTGGAGGTGGTCAGGAACAAAGGGGCTCTGAGAGAAGCTGGAGGCCCCGGGCTCACCCTTGCCTCTTTTTTCTCGGGCAAGATCTGACTTTGAGTTTGATTGGGTCAGTCGGGGCCACCCCACCCTCCGGAAACAAACCCCAGAGAGTAGAAAGGGGACTTAGGGACCATTGAATCCACTCCATTCATTTTACAGACAAGGCAACTGGGGCCCAGTCAGCCAGAGCTCCCCAGCAGGTCGGCAGTACTGGGCCTGGCCTCCAGCACTGTCCCCTCCTCCACTCACCCGCCACACCGACTCTCTTGGGGTGGGGGATGGGGGCCCTTGGTCCGATGGAGCTGGGGCCTGGAGTTGAGCCAGGATGAGTTCATGCCTTGTGAGTCCTTGAGGATGCCAGCCTCCCCCACCCAACCGGACCGTGACCTCCAAGGGGGTGGGAGGCTGAGTCTAAGCAGGGATCTCTCGACTGTGTTCTGTCCACTCGGGGGGTTTCAGGAGGTCTAGCAAGGAAGACCCCAGCGGTTGCAGGAGGTGGGGGTGCCCAGCCTCCATCACGCTCCTCTTGGAGAACAAACTGCCCCACATTTGTGGCACTTGGTCGGCCCCTGGTGGCCTTGGGGCCAGGTCAGGCAGGAGGAGCTGCCTGGGCCCAGGTGTTGGGACATGTTTGTTCAGGGACTGAGTGGGCAAAGGAGGTGGCGGCCGGGGCCAGGGGGCGGCTAGGCCCTCACGGGGATTTGGGGATGTGGGAGAAACTTAAAGAAGGTGACCAGGGCCGCGGGAGAGCACCCCAAGAGACAAACAGGACAGAGGCAGGAGGGATAAGGACGCCACGTCTCTCCCTGGGTCATCCGTGTCCGGGTCAGGGGACGGTGACTCCACACTGAGAGCAAGTTGAGAATTAGCTAGTAACAGCTACTGCTCACGGCACGTGATGCTTGTCAGGTGCCATTCTAAGCATCTAAGTCCTCTATGAGCCCACACTGAGGGTAGATGGAGCCCTCATCCTCGTTTTGCAAAAGGGGACACCAAGGCACAGAAAGGGGACTTGTCCCGGGCACGCAGCTAGTAAGCGGCAGAGCCACAGCCGAACTGGGGCAGGCCTAGCTTCAGAGTCTGAGCTCTCAGTCCCCGCTCTGGGATTCAGAGTTGAGTAAGTGTTGATTAAGTCCCCTGGTTGGGGACCGAACTAGTCTATCTCTACTCCGGGCTTACAGTAGGGTGGATTTCGGTCAGACACAAGGCAGAGCTTCCTGACTTAGGAGGATCATTCCCACGTTCCACCACCAAGGCTCTCCCAGCTCCCTCCTCTTACCAGATCACTCGGACTTTTGAGAGACCCCCTCCCCTCCTCTGGGGGTCCACTGCCTGCCCTCTATGGAGCCTCTGGATATCCTCCCCGGCTTCTCACACCATCGACACTCCTCCACTTCCCTTGTGCCCGCCCCCACCCCGCTCTTGGAGTCCCCTTGGCCATTGGGGCATGCCCTTCCCTCATCCCCCCACCCCTCCTTTCCATGGCAGGACCCCACCCCCTCGCAGACCTCCGGCTACCTCTGTGCAGTTTCAACCTTTCCCTGCGTCTCTTGAACTCCCTGCCACGTTTCTTGACCCTCTCTGACCCGGGAGACCGGTTCTCCTTCTCCGGGTAGGGCAGTGCCAGCCCCAGGAGCGGGCCCTTGTCCTCCGGTAGGCCTGCAGGACTCTGCCCGGGCAGCGGCTCCCCTGCCCCTGGCAGCCTGGAGGCCTGCCTGGTGGTGGTGACCACAGCCCCATCCTGAGCCCGGCCGGGCATGCCTGGGCCCCGCTCCTTCTTGCCCAGGCCCCGCCGGCGGTGGTGGCTGGCCTGAGGCATCCACAGTGCTGGGCCCTGGAGGTCGATGTGATTCTCAGGAAGGTTCCGAGCCGGGGTTCCAGGTCCCAGGGAGCCTGCCAGGCTCAGCTCCGAGAGCACCAGGAGGGTGAGGAACAGCATGGCGACAACGTGGGTGCTGGGGCCGGCCATGAGCTCTGGTCTGTAAGAAAAGCAGCACCATGAGCAGACAGCTCAACAGCCCTCCTCGTCTTCTGCTCCCCCACTTCTGCAAATCCCCTCACCCACATCATCATAGCCCGGTGTCTCTCAGCAGGGATAGAGGGGGACTTGGCCCCCAGGGGACATTTGGCAATGTCCGGAGACATTTTTGGTTGTCATAGCGGGGCAGTGTCGCCCCTTCTGGGGTCAGGGATGCTGCTAAACACCCTACAGCTAGCACAGGATGGCCCATGAAGGAGGCTTGCCGGCCCAGGAAGACCACAGCGCCAAGGCTGGGAAGTCCTGGTTTGATTGGCTTTAGCAGCATTCAGGTTCCAGATTAGTCTAGAATTCTCTTTGCACAGACCTCTGCCCTTTGCCAAGTCCCCCGGAATGAGCTGCATCCTTCCAAGCTCAGAAACAGGCCTGTCCTGCCCGAGGCTTGACTCAAAGCCCAACTCCGAACAAACAGAACAGCCTCTTTGAGCACGTGCCACGGGCAGGAATTGGGTTCAGAGCTTTGCGGGAACTCATATCACTTTGTCCTTTCAACAAGCCTCTGAAGTGGCTCCTAGCATTTTCTGGAACAGCCACTAAGGCCCAGAGAGGTTAAGCCACACTAGTAAGTCTCATACATGTAATTGCTACGTCTGTGCTCTGCACCTCCCTCGTGGCTGTCCCAAGACCGCTCTGTCCCTGTCTTTGCTCTTTTCTTTTCCTCTAAGGGGCTGGGAGGTTCTGACACAGCCCTGTCTCTGCCGGCGCTGAGCAACTTGGGAAGAAGCTTGGCTCTGACCCCTGCAGGGTGGGGTGAACTGACCCTGACCTACCCTCAGGATAACCCTTCATCGCCCACCAGAAGCGGGGCCTCCTCAGGGCACACACTGCTCCCCCCGCCGCCCCCCTGTGGGAGGAGGAAGCAACCCCTGGATGTTCCAGAAGACGTCGGAGCTAAGGCTCATGAGGTCTGTGGCTGGGGACGGTGGGGCAGGTGCCCAACTCTGGCGACCACCCCCTGTGGCCCCACCTGCCTCCCACAACCTCCCTGCCCCCGGCTCCCCCACCCACAGCTTTGCCTTTAGCCAACTCCCAGTGAGGCTCTTGGAACGGGCGGGGAGGGCAGGCCGGACAGGGAGGCCGGGGCCCCGCCAGGCTGACTCACTCTAAGGGGGTGGGGGGCCGAAGGGGGGGAACAGCTCCTCCCACCTTGCCTGGTCCCAGGGTCCTTTATCCTGCTCTCCTTTCATTCCAGCCTGGAGTGCCCTGGTCCCCTGCAAGGCCCAGGCCCTGCCTCCGCAGCCCGCAGCTCCGATCTTGCTAGAACCACCGACTGAGAGAAAGAGGCCGTCCTATTTCCTCCCACCCCGGGGAGCCCCCTGCGCGTCCCGGGAGAGCCTCAGGAGCCGTGTGGGACCCTGGGATGGCATGGCGTGACAGCTCCTGTCTCGTCACACAGCCTTCCGTGCCTAAGACAGTAAACCACGAAGACCTGGCCCGCCTTGCTGTCCACCTCAGTGGCCACACGAGGATTCGGCCCCATCAACCTCACCTCCAGCCTTCCCATAGTGAGGGCTCTGGAGGCCAGGGCTCAGGCAGCCGGGGCCTGTGCTCCTGGGCTCCTGAGGCAGCTGGGCGGGAGGAGGGGGACCATTCTAAAGGCCTGTCAGTCAAGTATTGTTCTGCCCCCGGGGAACCCCTTGAACCCTGTTTCCGGGCCTGAGGCAGATGCAGACTCCTCTCCAGGCTGGTTGGCCAGGCTTCACTCTGCCTGGGACTGAGAAAGGCTTTGAGGCTGTGTGGGATGCTGTCCCCCACCCCGCGCGGCCCTTCTGTCTCACAGGGACAATAGCCTGAGAGAAGCCCACAGAGTGCCCTCACTGGCAGGGGTGGTGGGAATAGAGAGGGGTGAGGCCAGTCACTCCAGAAGTGCAGGAAGAGGCCAGATGAGGCAGAGGAGGAGGGGTGGGCAGACCCACAGGCCCTCGTGGGCCAGCATGCTTGAGGCGAAGCAGGTCGGTGACTCTGAGAGCCAAGGTGTGAGCTCGCTGACCCGCCCGGGGAACTGTCTCAGACGACAGCCCCTCCTCTGCAGAGCCGGAAGAGGAAGCCCATCGCCACGCCCTCAGACATCATGAGCCCACCCGTTGGCATCTCTCTCTCCCACCGGGGTCCTGTTGCCAAGAGTCTTCCAATGGCTGTGGGTCTGTTTACGGTACCCCAACTGGCTTCAGGGCCATCTTTGTTCCCTCCCTCCCTTTGCACCCCACAAATCACGCGCGAGCCAGCCTGGGACAAGCAAGAACGGATTTCAGTGTGCGGTGCCGATCGATGTACCCCCTGGGAGCCATTTCTCTCCCCAGACCTTATCGGCACCGTCCTGCCCCCAGAGCAGCTCGTACTGCTGACAGATTCCTCTGACCATGACCCTCGCCTGCTCGAAACTGTCCTTGGCTCCCTATTGCCTTCCCATTTAACAGCGACTCCTTACCTCGGCACTCAAAACCTTATATAACGTGGCCCCGACCTGGCTTTGCAGCCTTGACTTCTACTTCCTCCCCCTCACGGTCAACAGAGACTATTCTCCGGGCCCCAAACACACCCCACCTTTCCTATCTCTCTTCTCACTTGGGCTGTCCCCTCTGCCTCAAACAACCCCCTCTCTCCACCCGCCCCCCCCCCCATCTCTCTCTGTCCAAATCCTGCCCGTCCTCTGGGGTCCATCCCAAATGTCCTCTCCTCCAGGAAGCCCTGTCAGTCCCCCAGCTACAAATGCTCCCCACCACGCCCTTACATATGTGTGTCCAGCTCCTGAAGACCTCATGTGCCATCTTGTGCTGGGGCAGGCTTTTTTAAAGACTGACTGGACAGAAAGATCCTAGGGGGCTCTGTCCCTCTCTTCCCTCTGTTCCTATCACATCTACAGGACCCTGCAAATAACAGGCACTGACAGTGGATGGGAATGGAAGTGAACTGAGCACAAAGTGACCCTGAGCAGAAGAACATAAGTAAATTCCTAGGGTGGTGTGTGTGTGTGTGCGCGCGTGTGTGTGTGTGTGTGCGCGCGCGCGTGCGCATGTGTGGGTTTGAGAGAGAGCATGAGTACTGGAGTGAAGGCTGGGCATCCTGGCACCACTTTGCCCTGACGACTGCATGAAGCCCTCTCTCCAAGCCCACGGGATTTGTTCGCGGATCTTGGCACAGCCCAGCAGCTGAGATGCCAGCCTGGCAAAGCGCCTCAGGAAACGTGGGCTGCTAACAGAAGTCGTGCCAGGGATCCACAGCGATGAGGGGCTCCAATCCATTTCTGTCACTCTGAAAGCCAGTTGGAGGCTGCATCACAAAGCGCCGAGCATCCAGGCAAAAAAGGGGCAGCAGGCTCCCCCTCCCCCCCACCCCCATCAGCCCTGGAGGGTTGTCCCCGCCTGTGGCTTGCTCACAAAGTCCGCCCTTCCGGGGCCCCCCCCCCGGGGCGGATCCCCTCCCCAGCAGCCTGGAGTTGCCCTGGATGAGAGTTGTCGAGGGGACTTCAAGACCATCCGCGACCCAGAGATGGCCCTCTCTTAACTGAGATCTAAGTGACTCATTAAAAGCAAAACAGAACAAAAGCAAATGTAATCATAGGAGCTGCCGCTGAGACTGATTTCGTCCACTTCTCCCTGCGTCCCTCCCCGCTGCCCTGCACAGCATGTCATTTTCTACATTTTTAAAATGAGGAAACCGAGGTTCCGGGAGGGTAAAGCCACACATTCAAGATGATGCAACTCACCCAGTGCACATGGATGGTCCTTGCACACCACCGACCGTGCACTGAGCTTCATCAGGGGTCACCTGCCTCCCCCACATAATCTGTCATTGCTGTGAGTGCAGTCGAGGCCCAAGAAGGGGACCAGGCACTGGCAGCTGGGGACGGGGAGGAAAGAACTGATCTCATGTCCTTAAGCTGTCCCTACACAGTGGGGACAATTGACTGGGAGCTGTCTCCATCCAAAGGCTGCACACGCGAACGAAGGCAATTAATTGAGGCTGGAGTCTACCGTGATTCCTGAGCCCCTCCCCTCCCAACAGCCTGGCATTTAGGGCCAGGAGACTAGAGGGGTTCCTGCCCCACCTGCCTGGCACACAACTGTGGAGCTGGACTGCCCCCGGGGCATCCCAGGACAGCTGTAGGGCTCACATTCCTGCCTTGCTGATCAGCTCACTAGCCACACGGTGGGTTGGGATGGGGGGAGGGGGTGGGGAGGAAGAGGGATGGGGGGGTGGGGTAGTAGGGCTGGCGGTGGGGGGTGGGTCTGATGGGGATCCTGGGCCAGGAATATCAGTGATGCTCTGATAGAGCAGAGGATTACCGAGCTCAGTCCGGGCTGTGAGCCAGACAACCACCCACTGGGAGAACTTGGCCCATCAACCCCTCTCCCTGACTCTGAGTCTCCTCCTCACGTGTGAAAACGAGACATCCGAGCCACCATATTTGGTAGAGATGCTTCAGGGCTTCTTTAAACGTTTGATTCTAACATCACTTTAAAAAAAAATATTTTAAACTATTCTGAAAGCTGTAGCAAAGACAACAGACACTCTCAGACACGCTCTCTACTCAAATTTTAACACGAGCACTGCTTCATCGTCACTCGGGCTTCTCCTGGGTCACCGAAGAGTGTTCCAGGGGCTCAAGGTGAGCAGTTGAAAAGAACCGTTATGGGGGCGCCCAGGTGGCCCGGTCACTTAAGAATCCGACTCTTGCTTTCGGCTCAGGTCATGATCTCAAGGTTCGTGGGTTTGAGCCCCGTGAAGTGGGGAGCCTGCTTGGGATTCTCTCTCTCTCTCTCTCTCTCTCTCTCTCTCTCTCTCTCTGCCCCTCCCCCACCCCTCTCAAAATAAATCAACTTCGAAGGGAAAAAAAATAATAAAAGAATTGTTGCCATTCGCAACTACTTATGTACGCGTTCCAGAGTTTTCTGGACATAACTGGCCAAAGCCGGTTAGAGGCCCCGTCTCCCACAGACCAGTGCAACCAACATCCACTGCATGCTTTCATGTCACTGAGGACGAGTTCTTTTTTCTTGCTGATTTACTCTAAGGCAATATGGTAAATCGGGGGCAACGATGGTTGGTCCCCTGGCACGTCTCTGCAGGAGGCTGAAGAGAGTCTGGCTGCAAGTGAGGCTTGAAGCTGTGTCTGCATAAGATGGAGAAGATTTTGATTCGGGGAAGAGATTATTGGTGGGGGATGTGGGGTGCTCTGTTCATAAAAGGCTGCCTTTATTGGTTTTATGTATTAGGACTAGGGATCAGATTTCATGGGAAATGATGTGCACTGCTCAAAAACGTTGGGGTGGGGGGAGCAGGGGAAGAAGACCACCGTATCCGCAGGTGGGGTGGCCTCAAGGACCTTGTCCGCCCAGGGAGCCTGGGAATTTATGACCTACAGTGACAAGCCTTCTCCATCTGTCGGACAGCCCCCCTGTGGGGGAGGGGTGCCGGGTAATATCCTCTAGGATTCGAGTAAGCCCCCAGGGGCTAGGGGCATGAATTCAGAGGACATACCGGTAAATGCTAAAAGGTAAAACAAATTATATGATTAACAACCCCATGCCAGGGCTGGCCCTCCCTCTCCCTCGCTCTTGGAGGAGGCCTGCTGTGCTCTGTCCATTTCTCTAAAGGTGGCTGACCCCTTGGGCACCAGTGAGACCCTAACCCACAGGGCTTCTGGGATGGGCACCTTGAGACCAGTACAGGGTCTCTTTGGGACGATTGCGGCATTTCTATCTTTTTAGACTTCTGCAGAAAAGAATGCAAGGTGCTGGGGGTGGGGGCTGGACAGGGAGGTGTCTTAATTCCTGCTATTCCTCTGGCCACAGCTTGGGTCTTGAAATGACCCTTTTCATGGAAACACCCTAACCCTCTCCAGCTCATAAGAAACTTGCAGGCAACCACCCACCGCTAAACCTGAGCAGGAAAGGACCTCTGACCCCTGAGAGGCCGAGAAACATCTCTGAGATCTTCCTTCCTTGAGAGAACCCAGCTGGGAAGGGACATGCTGAAGTCACCCCAAACAGACTCCCTTACCCTTGGGCTCACTCTCTCTGTTCTCAGGCTTCGGTGATGAGCCCTCAGGCTCACGGGGACATGGCCCGGATCCTGGGCACTAAGGGCTGGATCTTGTTCTTCTGAGCAGCAGCCTCGGGCAGGCCCGGCCTCTGTGTGGGTGCCCGCTCGCCACAAAACCCTGGCCATGTTCCCTGCCATGTTTTGGGTGACTGGAACAGCTTCCCATGCTGCCCTTCTGCCTCTGCTCCTGCTTTTCACCAAAACATTCTCTGTTTTGTGGTCAGAAGAACAAATCTGGGGGTGCCTGGGTGGCTCAGTTGGTAGAGCGTCTGACTTTGGCTCAGGTCATGATCTTGTGGTTTGTGGGTTCGAATCCCAAGTCGGGCTCTGGGCTGGTGGTGGGGAGCCTCCTAGGGATTCTCTCTCTCTCTCTCTCTCTCTCTCTCTCTCTCCCTCCCTCCCTCTCTCTCTCTGTCCCTTCCCCACTTTTTCTCTTTCAAAATAAATAAATAAACCTAAAAAAAAAAAAGAACAAATCTGATGACTGGCTCTACGGCTTAAAACTCTTCAGTGGACATTTTTACAACCTAACCAGAAGACAAGGGATTAGCTCCTTAATGTATAAAGAGCTCTCCCTCATGCCCAGTCCTTGACACCTCGAGCCTGGGAGCCCTGGGGCAGCAATTGTAGGCCTAGAACCCCGACTCAGCAGTGCTTAGGACGGATTTTTCTCAATGCAGGAATCATCTCTGGTTTTACATTCCCATGTGTCCATGAAGATTTTAGGAATGTCCTAACTTAGAACGGATCTGCCTGACTCCTCCCTCTGGTGCCTCGTCCTCACCCAGGAGGCTGGACACTTTCTGGAATGGCTAGAAGTGGAGAATGGAGGTGGCCATCCCCAGGCCCTCCTCTCTCTCAAAATAAATAAACTTCAAGAGAGAGAGAACAAGCTGGGGAGGGGCAGAGAGAGCGGGGGACAGAGGATCCCAAGCAGGCTCTGCGCTGACAGCACAGAGCCAGATTTGGGGCTCGAACTCACCAAGCGTGAGATCATGACCTGAGCCGAAGTCGGATGCTTCACCAACTGAGCTACCTAGGCGTGCCCCCCCTTCTGTCTTTGAACAGTGGGGCTCCCCAAACCGGAGCTCCAGCGGAGGCGGGTGCGGGTCTTAGAGCTCCTGGCCCCCTGGGAGCAGATTCCTGTCTTCGTTAGAGGGACCTGACTCCCCCGGGGTTGGAAAATGAGTGATCTTGCTGGTTCAATCAAAATAGTCCTAGTGTAGATGAGAGTGGGGGAGGGGCAGGTGGGTGGGCTTTTCTCAAGGCAGTTCGGAAATAGACTTTGTCCCTCTAGCTGTTCCCACCATCAGAACTCCTCGGGAGTCATGACGTTCCTGTCTGCGAAATGGGATCATCAGGCTGTCTTGAGGTATGATTATTTAGGAAATCAGTATTTCTTCGTGCCGCGTGTAGGGCAGAAGGGACTTCCGGTGTGCCTGGAAGCCAGGCAGTGTACGTGGGGTAGAAGGCAGCAAACGAGCTCACTGGCTCCTCTTTTTACAACCTATCCAGCAGACAAGACATTAGCTCCTTAATATATAAAGAGCTCTCACTCACTCCCAGCCCTCGGGTTGGGGGGGGGGGGGCGAGGTGCGTACTTGGGCCTTGACAGTCCTGATCTAGTCCCCACCCGTCTCCCTGTCCAATAGGAAGAGGACACAGAACAACCAGAACCCCACCTACCCTTCCACAGGCCTTTGAGCCAACCCAGCCTCCTGCAGAGGACTCTATCTTGAGGGAGGCGGTGGGAGGAGGGGGGGTGGGGAAGCACCGGCTGCTGCTTTGCAGTGGAGACTGTAGGGGAGAATGACACCAGGCGGTCACCACCGGCTGAGCCCCTCTGGGTGCAGGACCTGGAGGTCACGTAAAGGAGCCCGCTCCAGTCTCAAGGAAGAGAGCTTCGTCTCTGCTCGGGAAACTGCCAGTCCAAATGGGGATACTAACCCTGGCCCTAGGGGGTTCCCAGTGTCACAGGGGAGATCCACGTCTTGCCTTGGAGGGCTAGGATCTAGGGAGGACTCCCAGACGGAGAAGAGAGACATCCCTCCTGCCCACGGGGAGCTCTCAGTCTAAACAAGGAAAGCGACTCCTGCCCCAAGGAAGCCTGCAGTCTGAAGAAGTAGACTCAGGGGCGCCTGGGGGGCTCCGTGGGTTGAGCGTCCGACTTCGGCTCAGGTCATGATCTCATAGTTCACGAGTTCAAGCCCGGCTCGGCTGCTGTCAGCGCAGAGCCTGCTTCAGGTCCTCTGTCCCCCCGCGCTCTCTCTGCCCCTCCCCCACTCACGTGTGCACAAAACCAATCA
The DNA here is from genome assembly GCF_027475565.1 of Acinonyx jubatus. NCBI lineage: Eukaryota > Metazoa > Chordata > Mammalia > Carnivora > Felidae > Acinonyx > Acinonyx jubatus. The sequence goes on along the minus strand of NC_069381.1, from coordinate 8,453,080 downwards.
AACCTTAAACAAAGAAATCAAGAGGTAGATTCATCTGCTGCCCTGAGAGGTTCCCGATAGGAGAGACATACCTCTGGCCTTGGAAGTTCCCATAACATGGGGGAAAACATACCCTTTGCTGGAAGAAGCTTCTAATCTGCAGGCAAAGACAGAGTGCCTGCCCTCCAGGTGTCCCCACTCTGACCTGCTGGAGAGGCCAGAGGTCCAATGAAAGCTCGAGGCACAAACGAGTGCTGATTCAAACAGGTGTCGGCCCAAATCCATCAAGCTGAGCCATGAGAGAGCCCCGTGGGGCAGGTGGGAAGAGCTGTGTGACCTTGGGCAAGTCATTGAACCTCTCTGAGCCTCGGTTTCATCTGTAAAATGCCAGGGATTGTGGAGGAGGAGAAGTAAACGTATATAAAGTGAGCAGAACCCAGTCCGGGCGGGATAAGCGGTAGCCCTTGTTATAATGGGGCTCTTTTATAAAAAGAGAGAGAGTGGGTGGTGGGTGGAGGGGGGGAGAGGGGTTGGTCCTGGAAGCATTTGTGCATCTGTGCCTGTGTGGGCTGGGGGGGGGGGGGCAAGCGCAGGTGGCCATGTCCTCAGTCCTCAGTGGGGTGATCGATGGTTTCCTGTGGGGTGGGACAGGACAGGCCCAGGCCAGCCTGGAGAGGACCATTGTCTTGGTAAATGAGGTTTGGCTTCCCCGCAGGGGCGGCCCCATCTGCTTTTATTGTTTCCAACAGTAGCCTTGGGAATTCGCAGCCCCCCCAAGGCCTCACACCTCAAAAAACCTACATAGGGGTGTGGAGTTGGGGGCCGCCTCAGAGCCCCCGCCCACCCACCCAGAGGCTCCCAGCCTTGGGCTTTTCTCTCCCAGTGTCCCACGTCCGCCTCCTGAGCCAGCGTCCTGCCTCCTGCTACATTATAGGTAGCCACTCCTCTCCCCGCTCCCCAAACAATCCTCCGCCCACCCCCCCCTTCCCCAAACTTCATTATCTCGGGACCCAGACAATTTAACACCACTTACTGTTTGGTCAGACCCATCACTTAATCATCAAGTGACAAAAATGCCCGCTGTTGGCTCTGGCACAGGCCAGCGTGGGGCAGAAAGACACCTGGTGTCAGACATGCCTGGGGATGAAGCCTGGCTCCAAGCGCTTAATAGCTGAGTGACCCCGAGCAAGTCAATTAACCTCGCTGGGCGTCTGAGTATCATTTATTGGCCATTTACTAATCTGGGCCCAGAGCGTCAGGTGCATTATCTAATTTAGCCCTTTGAAGTGGGCAAAAATGACTCAACATGGGGCCAAATTTGGAGGGATTTGCCCAAGGTTACACTGCAGAGGGAGTGCTAGGGCTGGGGCTTGATCTCATGGTTGTCTGAGAGGCAACCGTGCCTGTACTGTCAAAGGCAGGGTCTCTGACCACTCCTGTTACCCTCAGTGACCCTCAGTGTAGACGCTGTGACTGTCCAGGACCTCCCGTACTGGAGGCCGTAACACAGAGCCCGGCACAGAGAGAGCCTCTAAGAACTTGTGGTTTCTACAATGACTTCATCTCAACTGCTCTAGATTCTAGGAGGGGACTTATCCCTTGGACCCCCCCACACCCATCCAGTGACGTGTACCAGATGGTCAATGCCGGACCACGGTGTTGCGTATGGAGAGCTGTCAAAGCTGGGACCTGCTGGTGGTGAGGGCGGCCTGGCCTCTAGGGGCAACGGTTCAGCCACCCTCCCATGTCCTTCCTGGGGACGGCCTGTGTCCTTCCTGGAGATGGCCTCTGCTCAGTCGGCCACATGGCTCACTCAAGAGGAAGGGCCGACAGAAGACGGGCAGAGGGGCTGCAGCGGGAAAAGAGGCAGGTCTCCTCCGAAAGAGCCAGAATAGGGATGCTCATCTAACACCCCCCTTGGGAATACGCCCAGGACCCTCTCTGGAGGGAGCGCCCTTCTCCCCAGGCTGTGGAATCAGGGAGGCCAGGATGCAAATCTCAGCTCTACCAAATTCCTGGCTGAGACCAGTGAAGGAACTCCCTCTAGGTCACGTAGCTAGCAAGCCATCAGCTGGAATTCAAACCCATTCTGCAGGACTTGGGCAATCACTTCCCTCTCTATAATCAGGCACAGATATCCTCATCTTCCAGGGAGAGGAAGAACCCAGTACCCCGGGGATTTTCCAGGAGGCTCGTTCCCCCTCTGACCTCCCCAGCTACGGTCTTTTGCTTCAGGGTCACCCCTGCCCCTGGCCTGGCCGGCAGGACCCGGTGGGACCCAAGGATAACCTGTGGCTTGCAATTTTCAGGTCACTCCCATCCCCTTGACCAAACGTTCCAGTCAGTACAACACGTGTGCATGGAGCACCCACTGGGTGTCCTGGGACCACGAACGGAACGAGACCCAGCCCCGCTCAGGGGAGTGCAGACCACGCGAGAAGGGGAGGCAAGGGGGGAGCAAGAGGGCTTCCCGCAAGAGGGGACATCTGACCTTGGCCTGCAGGGAGGGCAGGCTTCGACTGAATACGGGCAGGGGAGGAGACGTTTCAGAAGGAGGGAAGAGCCAAAGACGCAATGAGAGTGTTGTGGGTGGCAGGTGGAGTTGTTAATTTGGTGCCAACAGGGAGCCATTTGAAGGATTTAGGGCTGGGGAGAGGGGGCAGGTTGGACGGGCGGAGAAGGCGCTGTCGTCTTCGTGTGGGTGAGGGGCAAGGAGCGAATTTTGGAGGGGTCGCAGAGGCTGCCGACCTGGCTTTCCCGAGAAGGCAGAGCCGGCAAGGGCGCCCTGGGTTGCCAAAGCTGGGCCTGTCCGCCAGGCGGGATCACGAGCAGGAGGCTGGATGGGGTGTGCCTGTGTCCCTAGTCCCTAAGTGCCAGCTCTGGCCATGGCTGAAAACAAGAACTTAGCCGGGGGAGCCTAGAATGTGCTGGCTGGGAGGAGGTTACCCTCTGCTGAAGTGGCCCTCATTGAGCCACTGCTGGATTCCGGGGGTGGGGGTGGTGTGTCCCCTGTTATGAGGACACAGATGATCCGGTGGTCAGAGGGTTTGGGCAATTACACAGCAGGTCCAGGATACAGCAAGACAGTGCCCCCAGGGGGAAGGAGATGGCTTGTGTGCAAGTGCCATTAAAAAAGAAATCGGTGCAAGACAGAGGTTCAGAATTGGGAATGAGTCACATGGACGCCTCATGATGAATGACCAGCTGTTGGCAACATTATCACAGCGACACTCATCTCACTTTGGAAGCAGAGACCCTATTCACCCTGACTTTTTAAAACTGCTTTTAGGACAAGCAGAGAGGAGGAGCGAGAAGAGGGGACGGTGCCTGTGACAGCAGGAACCCTGTAAATGGGCGGGGGCGGTTGCAACTGTGACAGCCAACGCTGGTGGGGGGGGGGCAGGGAACATTCAGGTTTCCCTGCAGGGTCTCTAAGCCTTGAATTGGGATCCATTTCTCCCCCTTGCTGGGGAGCCTCCTCCCCACCCCAGCCAGGGACCGAAGCCTCCCCCACGGCCACCAAATGTGTCCTGTGCTGGCATCCAATCTGCTTTTTTTTTTTTTTTTTTTCACTGTTTCAACACACATCCCTGTGGGTAGGTGCTGTTATCCCCATTTTATGAAGGGGGCTTCGAGGCTCAGGAAAATGCATTCCTTTGTCCAAGATCACTCCCAGGGCCTCTGTCTGCCTGATCCCTGGGGGATGATGCTGAACCGCACCGGGACACTTCCTGCGGGCCCCCGGCTGGGAGGAGGGCAGCGGGGAAGGTGCGCTGGGCAGGAGACCCGATGGAGGCGAAGGCCGAGGGAACCCCCAGTGGAGGAAAGCAAGAAGACTTGGCGGGAAACCCAAGAGCCCTCGCATCTCAAACCCCGCAGGCAGCCGAGACCCCGGTGCGCAAATGGAGAAAAAGCCAGCGGAGGAAGAGGGCCAGAGCGGGGCCGTCGAGGTTGCTAGGGCGCAGAACCGCCAGGGCGCGTGACCGCCGGCGGCGCTGGCAGAGGCGCACGCCGAGCCTCCTTCCCCCGGAACACACCTTAGCCCCCCAGGCAGCCTCGAAAGGGGCAGGAGGACACGCCTGTCAGCTCTGCCCGGGGCGCAGGGAGTCTTCGAAGCTTCTTCGAATGGTGGCGGATTCTCCGGTCCGCTCCCGCGTCCTGGAGACCGCCCAGAGACTCAGAGACAGAGAGACAAAGAGAGACGCGGTCCCAGAGGGAGAAGGACTAGCGCGGAGGAGGAGGGAAGGCGAAAGCCGCGACCCAGAGAGGGCGGCTAAGGCGCGCGCGAGGCAGAGTGTCAGAGCGTGGAAAAGTAAGCGTCCGGCGGAAGGTGGGCGGACGCGGGGGCCGGGAGCAGAGCCTGGAGCCCAGCTGTGACGCGGCGAGGGGCGGAGGCGGCGGACACACGGACCGACGGCTTCGAGGGCCGCGAGGGCAGGGAGGAAAGCAGCATCCTCACCTCCAACCACAGTCCCCCGCGCGCCCTGCCCCTAACCGCGCCAGGTAGCCCACCTTTGTCCGGACACGCTACCAGGTGAGGAGGGAGGGCGGGGCCAGGGGCGGGCCAAGGCCATGCCTTACCTGTCCGGCCGGCGGGGCGGGGGCCGAGGGGCCCGGGGGCGAGCGCCTGCGGAAGCCGAGCGCAGCGGAGGGCCGAGCTGCGAAGCCGGGACCGCGAGGAGAGGTGCGCGGGCGGCTGGAGGATGTGCCCAGGCTGAGAGGGGCTGGAGGGAAGGGGAGGGGGCCGGCGCGCGGGAAGGGGCGGGCGCGCTGGGAGGAGGCGGGGGAGGGGCGGTGGGAGTTGGCCCGGCCGCCCCGGCTGAAGGGCAGCCCCCGGCCCGGCTGGGCCCTGCGCGCTCCCGGCCGGCGCGCCCTCGCCAGCTGCACTTGGCGTTCCGGGCCCGCTCCCCAGAGGCCTAGCCGCCGTCGCCGCGAGGGCGCGGGGCAGACAAAGGAGGCAGACAAAGGCGGGCGCAGCCGGGCGGCCGAGCGGGCACGGGGCGAGGCGAGTCCACTCCTCCCGGTGCGTAAGAGCCGCCTCGGTACTGCCCGGAGCGCGTGGGACCGGCGGGGCGCGGGCAGCGGTGGCGCATCTGGAGCGGCCCCGCCGGGAGCGGGCGACAAAGGGCCGCGGCAGGGGGTCCCCGGCGGACCCAACAATGGATCGGAGCTGAGCGCTCAGCTGCGGCCGCGTCTGGCCGGGCAGGGGCCGGCCAGTCCCCAAAAGGATTATTCCGCCCTGGCTGTCAAATGGGACGGAAGAAATGCCCGGTGCGAGGGAGGCGGGACGGGGCACCGCGGAGCCTTTGTAGCCTCGGAAAGTGCGCGGAGCAGGGGGCGGGGTTCTGGAGAGGTCGCTCTTGGTTGTGGGGGGTATAGGCGGTCTTCAAACCGTTACCAGGTGAGAATCCCGGGCCTTGACGGCCGCACTAGTGTGTCTCCGCCGGTACACACCCTGAGAGGGAAGGGAGAGATACAATCCTCCTACCCAACAGGCGCGCGCGCGCACACACACACACACACACACACACACACACACACGGTCTTCCTCTCGCCACGCCCCGTCCAAAGTCCTGGTGGTGTTCCCGTAGCCCGGCCCAGCTGGGACAAAGCCAGCCCCCAGGGCCGGCTCATCCATCACCACGCGGGGCGCCGTATCCTAAAGACCCTGGGAGTCCGGGAATGCTGTGTTATGAGTCCCGCGGCCCCCATAACTCACGGCGGGGTCAGCGGGGCCACAGGCACTGCCAAGATCAAAGAGCTGTTTGTTGGGCAGGACCCGGGCGCGCGTGAATCGCGAGTCTCGCCTGGAGCCCAGAGCTCGCCTAGCGGCTTCCATTTCGATTGTTTTCCTCTTCCTCCAGAGTGTGGCAGTTATGGCTCAGAGGTTTAAGGAGCTCCGTTCTTGGGTCAGGCCAGATACCTGGGCTCATCTGCTGATGCCATTCCGGGTCACCTGGGGCAGTCGCCTAACTGCTCTGAGCTCATCATCCCCAACTCTTAGGGTTCAAGGATTCTGTTGGATGCAAGGAGATAGCGTTCCTAAGATCCTGGCCCCATGGGAAACACTCTAGGAAAATAACCTGCTATTGTTATGTAATAGTATCAGCCTGATGGGCACCAGGATGGACTGTGTTCTGAGCAGAGACGAGACGTGACCTGACTTGGGCTTTAGGGACGAAGTACCAAGACATGCCACAATGTGGGTGAATCTTGAAAACACTATGCCCAGTGAAACAAGCCAGACGTGAAAGGCCACATGTTGTATGATTTATACGGCATGTTCAAGATAGGCAAGCCCATAGAGACAGGAAGTAGACTAGTGGTTGCCTGGGGCTGGGGGAAGGGGAGACGGGGTTTTTCTTTTTGGAGTTATGACAACGTTTTGGAATTAGATGGTGGTGATTGACGCACAGCGCATTAAAAACCACTAAATTGCATGTTTTAAAGGGTGAACTTTATGGTTTGTGAAATACATCTCAATAAAGCAGTTATTATTATTATTTTTAAAGTAGTAGTCGAGTTGGATCAAGGGTTCTTACTGTGTGGTCTGGGATGACTTCACAGAGCCCGGGAACCCCTGAAATTGTGGAAGACGTTTCATGTCTATGGGTGGAAGCTCTAAGCTTAAGAAGAGATGATTTGTAAGATCCTCCTGACCAAAAAGGGGTCAGCAACATTGGGGGGGGGGGTCAGCAAAACACTGGGGAGGGAATGGCATGTATGGGCTCTGCCCTGGCTGAGGTGTTGGAAGTGCCCAGTGCTGCTGGCCTAAGGTCAGGGCCCTGGCTTGGGTCTGAGGTCGGCCGTGGATCTGGGGAGCTGTATAGGTCACGCCTCGCACCAGAAGACCAGGTGAGGGAGGGGAGGAGCTGAGTGTGGGCCACATTCCCTTGCCTTTAGGCATCTCTGGCAGGGGGGGATGCAGGTCCTTCCTTAGGGCACCTTGGGGACTGCCTTGGGAAATGGAGATGGGGAGGGGGTGCAGTTGAGGATGTTTTAGATGGGGTTTTGAAAAGCATGGTGGCTGGTCCAGAGTGTTTGTTCTAGGGGCTTAGACAGTGTGTGCAGATGTTAATATCATTGCCATAATAGCACGAATGGTGCATTTATATGCCAGGCATTCTGCACTTTATATATATATAATTACATAAAATTAATATATTAATTAATATATATATAGTTATATATATAATTTTATTTTTTATTAAAAAATTGTAATGTTTATTCATTTTTGAGAGACAGAGACAGAGAGTGAGTGGGGGAGGGGAAAAGAGAGAGAGGGAGACACAGGATCTGAATCAGGCTCCAGGCTCTGAGCTGCCAGCACAGAGCCTGGCCCTGGGCTTGAATCCACGAACCGTGAGCTCATGACCTGAGCCGAAGTCAGACGCTTAACCCATGGAGCCACCCATGTGCCATATATATATATATATATATATATATATATATATATATATATATAAGTTTATTTATTTATTTTGAGAGAGACAGAGATAGCAAAAGTGGGAGAGGGGCAGAGAGGGAGAGAGAGAGAGAATCCCAAGCGGGCTCTGCACTGCCAGCACAGAGCTTGATGATGCAGGGCTTGAACCGGTGAATCTGTGAGATCATGACCTGAGCCCAAACCAGGAGTTGGATGCTTAACCGACTGAACCACTTAGGCGCCCCTGTGCACTTTATATTTTTACAACCATCTCACTTGTTTCCCCCCCCCCCCCAACCCTATGGAATCCGTGCTCCCCTGATCCCATTTTACAGGTGAGGAACCTGAGATTCAGAGAGGGAGGGGACTCACAGCTGGTTAAGGAGCAGTGGTGGGGAAAGACAGCACGTTAGAGGCGCAAGCAGCCTGGTGGGTGCAGGGGGTACATAGTGAGCATTCCCCAGCTCTTGTTTCATTTTTGAAAACAGCTCCTTGCACACCGCTACCTGTAGCTCGAGCACTGAAATCAGAGGCCTTTGTTCTCATTCAGAATAAGTTAGGATTCAAGTCGGGCAAATGGCAACGAGCCACTGTCCGCCATCATTTCATCTGTTCTTTCTTTCATTAATTCATTTACTTGCACTCATCGAGAACCTGGATTGGGCCAGGCACTGGGTGAGGGGCTGGACCAAAAGAATGAACAAGGCTGAGGCTCTGATCAGGAGGTGTCCCAAACGGCTGCATCCTTGAGCATCGGGGTACCAGTGGATTGTTACTAGGCTATATGTGGCTCACTGTCTATGGCTCCCCCCACTCTCCTGTGTTTGGTGTCTTAGGAACCTTAGGCAGGGATGGGATAAATGATTTGTCATGTGATCAGCCTAGTGGGTATGAGGGGACCTTGGCAGCATCTTAAGGGGCTGGATACTTCATTGCCTATTGTTTTACTCTGTTCACTTGTTGCATATTTGTTCAGTGAACTCCAGGGATCCTCCTTTGCCCACGCAGGCCTTGGTCTTTGCAAGACTTTCTTACATCTTGCTTTCTCTTAGTTTCAATTTAAATGTCTCTTGGGAGTAATTTTCTTTCTGTCCTCATTGCAGACCCTCAGGGACCTGTTCCAGTTGGCAAATAAGCCCTCTCTCCTCCTAAACATCCATCCTTTTCCTCCCAGATGCCCTCCTACATATTGTTATTATGGTGAAAAATATGCAAATAACTTGGAAAAACAGTCTCCCAGCAAATGGGTATTCAAAAATGTAATAAATTAACCCCATAATGTAATCTTGGTCCCAAGACTATCCATCATGCTGATGTGCTCAAGATCTAGAAACCCAGATGCCACAGAACCCTATGGATAAAAATGACAGATGTCTTCTTAGAGCTCCCCTGCCCTCTCTCCAGCTTCTTGGCCCCCGTGGAACCCAAGGCCATCAGAGGTTTAGGGAACATCTGTCCAGCCTGTTCATTTCAAAAATGAGGAGATAGAGGCCTTTTTGGGGTTAGGGGTCAGATCAATTTGAGTCCCTTCTCACCTGTCTCCCAGCCTGCATTCCTCTGCTTGTGGCTGACTCTGAATCCAAAGCCCCAAATGTAGGCATTTTGTCCATGGGTTTCTAGTTGACAAGGCAGGTACCCCAGTGTCAAAAGCTCTTGGGACCTCGCTGTCTGCATTTGAAAAATGTTGAGTGTTGGGTTGTATGTCTGCCAAGGTGTCTCTGAAGTTCCTTTAGCTCTGTGTGTCAGGGGACCTACAGGTGGCTTGTGCTTTGTCTTCTCAGAGCAGGGGGCTAAGGCTGGGAGCCTGGCATGAGTCCTCGTGTCGCTCACATTGTACTCTGGAGGCCATCCCATGGAAGCAGCTAGACTCTTGAGTTTCCCAGCCCAGGATCCAATCCCAAGAAACCCTTTACAAGAAATTGCCCCCCTAAGACTGCCACTTCCTGTCACTAATGGACAAACTGCTTGAACAGCCTCCAGAGAGGGGCAAAGAAGGACTCTTGCTTTCTCCAGGGCCAAAGTATCCATAATGATTACATCTCAAGGAGCCAGCGGACACTGTTTACAAGCCAGTGAGCTGCTTAACTGGCTCTGTGTGGAAACGGTTCTCTCCTTCATGGCATGATATGGGCAGTGTCCCCAAGTCTTGAGAAGGGCTGCCATGCCCAAAATGTGCCACCGAGTATGTCAATTCCTGAAATAAACCATCTTATCCCTTTGGGTTAAATGTGGAAATGGTATGAAATGCAGACTTTCTTTGGGAACAACCCAAACTACCGTGGCAATTCCCATGTTTTTGGGCATCAGGGTCCCTGGGGAACTTGTTAAAGGGCCCATACCCTGCTTTGCACCCAGACTGGTCCAGTAGGTCAGAGAGGCCTGGGTTCCAGGAGTTTAATGGGCTCCCCAGGGATTCTGATGCAGATTTCCAAGGATTGCTTTGAGAAATGCTTTGCTGGTATTCCTGGCTTAATGGGCCAAGTCCCTTATTCTCTTCCTTATCCCCGCCCCATCAGAAGTGGGCAAGTGCAGGTTTGAAGGCATCTGGAGTGAAAATGGGTGCAGATCTCCAATAGCGACCTGTAATTGATAAACATTCCTGGCTAGATCTGGGTACCCACAGCTGGGTGTGACTCCTAACAAGCTCTTCTGTCCCTAGAGGTCAGAGTCAAGGTCCCCAGGCTTCTGGTCCTGATTTGTTGCCTGTAACTGTGCTGCAACTTCTCTGACCCTAGTTTCCCCACCTGTAAAATAAAGGGGCTGAAAATAAGTTGAAGCCCTGGAATCAGGTTAGAAGTCAGAACTGGGTTTGTATTCCAACTGTGTGATTTGGGCAAAGTAGGGAGCATCTCTGAGCCTGTTTACCATCTATAAAGTGGGGCTGTAAAACGGGTGCTTAGCTCCTAGGGTTAAGGAGGGAATTAAAGAAATCAGTGCTCGACAGCGAGTTAGTGTTCAATTCAAGTTAGTGATTATTTTAATGTTAATATTATTATCTCCCAGGGGGCCTCTCAGCGGTTCCAGAGGCCATGTCTCTAGGGGATTCCAGAACTGTAAAATGTAGTGGGCCAAGACAGCTCCGCGCGTCCCCTCCCTCAATAGATGTGTGATTCGGGAAGGTTACTTCACCATTCTGAACCTCGTTTGGCTCCTCTATAAAATGCGGACAATCACAGTAACTGTCTTACGGAACTGTTTTGAGGATTTAGTGGGATAATCCACAGGCACACTTAGCCCGGTGCCTGGCACACGGCTGGGTCCCTATAAAGGGCAGCTACCACTATGATGCCCGGGCCCGGGAGGTTTTATCTTCTTGGGAGGTAAACCCAAGCTGCATTTAGTTTCTGGGTGAGGGCGGGAGTGAGGACGTCCCCGCCCCGGAGCCGGCGGATTCGCTTTCGGTTGGGCAGCTGAGGTCCGGGGATGGTGACTCTGCAGTTAGCAATAGATGTCGCTGTCTTAAGTCCTCAGCTGTACCCTCCACCTGTTCCTCACCAGCAACACCTATCCGCTCCCTCCCAACGCGAGACAAACGCCCTGGGGAGCAAAATACTTGGCGACCTGACATGGAGAGCGAAGGGGTCTTTTCTCGCGCCGACCCCGAGCCTAAGGGAGGCGGTGCCGCGCAGTCTCCGCGTCTCCCGCCTTGGGATCTCGGGCGGTGAGGCCGGGCCCCGCCCCCTCCCAAGCCCCGCCCCTCCGGCTGCCGCTCCCTCCCGCCTCCAGGTTGGCTGCGCGGGGGAGTGGGCGTGGCCGGAGGCGGTCGCTAGGACCGGCCCGAGCGCCGCGGAAGTCTCGGAGCCGAATCCAGGCCGCTGGTTGAGCGGGAGGCGCGAGTGGTCGGGTCGGTGGTTCCCCGCACCGGGGGAGGGGAGAGGGGCGGGGTTCCTTCCGAGGAGGTTTCCGGCCAGGCGGAGGGCGGCGTCGTATTCCAGCCCGGTTTGGTTCTCAGCGTGTCCGGCTTTGCGCCAGCGGGCCTAGGCAACCCGCCGTTCCCTCTGCGGCCGTGCCCTTTTTGCGAGCACAGCTCTGGCCTTTCCTACCGCACCCCCCCCCACCCCCCGCCCCAGAGACAGCAGGGCGGGGGGCCAGTAGACAGAGCTGATCGGGGCGCAGCTAATGTCCCCGAGCTATGACGCCAGCGTGGGAGGTCCCTTCTAGCTGCCCAGATTCTGTGTGAAGGGGGACGTCCTGCCCCCGATTCCCCCAGACGGAGGGGAGAGGGGGTGGAGGCAAGCGCACCCTGCGGCAGTCTGATCCGTTAGAACCAGCCCCCCCTCCTGCCCCACCCTCTAGGTGGCGGTAAGGATGACCACACTCACGCGACAGGACCTCAACTTTGGTCAAGGTAGGGAGGCTGGACTTGCGGACCCAGGGTGGGGGGGCGAGGGAGGGCCTCGGCCGGCGGGCTTCCCAAGCTCACCGGCTTCAGCCCCTTCACAGTGGTGGCCGACGTCCTCTGCGAGTTCCTGGAGGTGGCCGTGCACCTCATCCTCTACGTGCGCGAGGTCTACCCGGTGGGCATCTTCCAGAAGCGTAAGAAGTACAACGTGCCTGTCCAGGTGAGCCCCCACCTCTGGTCATCCCCGAACTTCAAGGTGGGTAGAGGTTGGATTTTTGAACTCTTCCTCCGCTTTCAGGCTGAGCCCCCTCACTCCCCAGCGGCCTGGCCTTGCCGTTCAGTTCCCAGCCACAACTGCAGGGACTTTTCTTTCCATCCCTCTGAACTGGGAGTTCCCCTTGCCCCAAATTAGGGACCAGACTCTCGGGTTAGAGTTGCCCCTGGGGCATGGTTGTATTTTAAAGAGCTCCTGGGACTGGCGAATGATTGGTTTGGGGAGGGGATCCCTGTAAACCTCAGGTACCCCTGCTCTCTGCCCTCATTGTAAGGGGTTGTTTTAGGTTAAAAGGCAGACAAAAGCAGTAAACAAATGCTACCCTGTCCCCAGTCTGTAGAAGTGCCGGCCCTTAGAAGGCACTCAGTAAACATTAGAATAAATGAATGACCCAATACTGAAACGTGGTGGAAGCTTGAAGGATATAGGAGGAAAAGGAAAAAGAATGGCATTTACTGTGCACCTTCTGTGTTGTACGGGATTATCTCACTACTCATCATTTTTTCTTTGCGAGACCTTTCACAGATGAAGTAATTAAAGCTCAGAGAAGTTAAGTGATTTACCTGAGGCCACATAGCTCTTAGTCCCAGATTCTCAATTTTTGAAAATTGATTAAAATTTTGGATCCCTTTTCTGGGAAAAATGCCTGTATGCCCAAATACACACAATTTAGGGACTTCTCAGCCTCTAGAGGAGCCCGCAGACCCCACTTTAGAAACCCCTGATGCTATATTGAGTGCTAATGTGCTAATGTTGAGACTGAATTCTTCTCCGTTCTGTGTGGATAATTCGCAGTTCTCAGCCCCATGATGGGAAGTCAGTCTCTTGGGTAGGGAGCCCTAGGGAGTTGCTGGCCTCTCTCCCTGGGCTCCTGGAGGTAGGGCTGTTGGGTGGTTTCCCCATTGGTGCTTTGGGCCTCACCAGCCATCGTGCGGTTGTGTGCAGATGTCCTGCCACCCGGAGCTGAACCAGTATATCCAGGACACCCTGCACTGTGTCAAGCCACTGCTGGAGAAGGTGAGGGCACCAGGCTCCAGCCTACTTCACGCCCAGTCTGTTCCTCCAGTGCTCCAGGACAGGGTGATGCTGGGACCGTGCGGGGTCCCTATGACTCTATACCCCAAAGCATATCTCCTATTCCCTGGAGACCACCCCTGCCCCAGGATAGACCTCAGGGCACGTGGGCCACATTCAGGGTATGCTGGGCCTGGGAGCCCTGTTTTGTGGAGTTGGTCAAGTGGAGCCTGCTCCAGAGGGTTCTGGGTTCTTCTCACGTCTGTTCCTCTCCCTGCCCCCAAGTTCTGTCTGGGCTTGCCCCCTGAGGGTTTCCTCCTTTTATCTTGTCCCGCTCTCTGAGATGTCCTGGAACCCCCATGGGGCCCGGACACTCTCTCCCCTCCCAGCCTGTACCGCTCATGTCAGCGATGCCTACTTGAAGTTCTCAAAGCCCCTTCCGGGCTCTCAGGGACCCTCAGCCTAGAAACTGAGAAGGGCTGTGAGCATGCCCTTGCCTTCCTTGGGCAGGGAGGGAGGTGGTGGTGGTGGGTCCTGGACTAGGGGATTCCTGTCCTTGCAGAACGATGTCGAGAAAGTGGTGGTGGTAATTTTGGACAAAGAGCACCGCCCAGTGGAGAAATTCGTCTTTGAAATCACCCAGCCTCCGCTGCTGTCCATCAGGTAAGCCGCCTCTCCCCAGACTCTTAGCTAGCTGACTGGCTGGTATGAGGTCCCTAGAAATCGCCCCCATACTCACCCCTTTAGGGAAGCCCCTGAATACCTCAGCTTGGCCTGTGTTCTGAGGTCCCTACTTGGCTGCACCAAGCCCCCTCTCTCCCTTCCTGCCTTTTAGAACCCCTCTGAAAGCCCACCTCCTCCAGGAAGCTCGGTAAAGAGGAGAATGGCAAGGAATGCTATCCCAACGCGGCTGGCCGCCCTGTGGTCTTCATGTAACCTCTGTGAGGCCCACACTTGGCAAACCATCACTTTGCTGAATGGCTATTCCCAACCTCCTTTTATGGACGGAGAAACCAAGGACCAGAGAGATGACATGAACCACTCAGGGTCACCCAAATGGTGGCAGAGCCGAGACCAGACCCAGTTTTCTGACTTCCTAGTCGAGTGTCCAGCCCATAGTCAACCAGAAGTTGACCTTGGGCAAGCGTGTTGGCTGGTCAGCTGCTGGTTTCCTGGTGAGGTCAGGGCACTGTTATCTGTTCCCACTTGCTGTGGCCTCGGGCAAGCCCTTTCCCTTCCTGGCTTGGTGTCCTGGGGTATGAAGAGGCTTGGGCTGTGTCCTTGTTCTCAGATCTGGCTGCACATTAGAACCACCTGTGGGGGCTCACAGTGCCCCATTTGGACTTAGTTTGGGATGGGACTCAGCATTTTTTTTTTAAGTTTATTTATTTATTATTTTGAGAGAGAGAGAGAGAGAGAGGTGGAGGGGCAGAGAGAGAGGGAGAGAGAATCCCAAGCAGGCTCTGCACTGTCAGCACGGAGCCCGGGGCGGGGCTCGAACTCACAAACCACGAGATCACGACTCGTTCCGACGCTTAACCGAGTCACCCAGACGCCACATTCGGCATTGGTTTTTTTAATGTTTATTTTTATTTTATTATTTTTTTTAACGTTTATTTAATTTTGAGACAGAGAGAGACAGAGCATGAACGGGGGAGGGTCAGAGAGAGAGGGAGACACAGAAACTGAAACAGGCTCCAGGCTCTGAGCGGTCAGCACAGAGCCCGACGCGGGGCTCGAACTCACAGAGTGTGAGATCGTGACCTGAGCCGAAGTCGGCCGCCCAACCGACTGAGCCACCCAGGCACCCCTCGGCATTGGTTTTAAACTCTCCAGATGGTTTTAACTGCGTAGTTAGGATAGGTGGCCAAGCCCTCCAAAGCCAACACGGTCAGAAGCAGAGAGGGCCCCTGGACCCCCAGGTCTGTTTCCAGGGTTGATTGCCTGCTGGTGGGAAGGGCCGCCAGTGTGACGGGAGCCCCTCCTCTTCTCCTTCCAGCTCAGATTCCCTGCTGTCTCATGTGGAGCAGCTGCTCCGAGCCTTCATCCTGAAGATCAGTGTGTGTGATGCTGTCCTGGACCACAACCCCCCAGGTGTGCTCACCCCCCACCCCACTGTCCTTGGGCCTTTCCATGGCTACCTTGGCTCGGGCTGTATTCTCCGGTCCCTACTTTGCTGTATCAAGCCACCTCTCTTCCTTCTTGCATTTTAGAACCTCTCTGAAAGTCCACCTCCTCCAGGAAGCTACCCTGATGGACTCCACCGGGGTTCAGTCTCCCTATTGACTGTGTCTTGTCTTAGCACTTGGTTTACACTCTTCTCCCCTGGGGGGGCTGTTGAGCCAGCCTGGGAGCGGGGAAGAGACTGTGCCCAGTGGCAGGCGTGACGTGGCCCAGCCTTGACCGGACTCTTGCTTCTTTAGGCTGTACCTTCACAGTCTTAGTGCACACGAGAGAAGCTGCTACCCGCAACATGGAGAAGATTCAGGTCATCAAGGTGAGAGGAGACCCGTCTGGGAGGGAGGGCAGGGAGACAGCCGGGAGGCTTTGAAAGCAAGATGCCACAGTTCTGAGTGGGCCGGGGTGTTGCTGTTCGCGCACCCTCAACATTGTTGGTGGCGGTGCCTGGCACGCGGCAGGTTTTTGTTGTGTGTTAACTGTGTGGCCGAATGCTGGTCGTTACCCGGCCTGGGCACCCAGTACTGAGAGGAGGGTGGAGCCATGTCCTGGGGCTGCCAGCTCAGTGGTGGCTCTCAAGAGAGGGCGGGGGGGGGGGGGTCTTCACCTGCCAGTTTCTGAAATGGTGTCTGGGGCTCGTTAAATCACCTGGGTGCCCCGGCCAGCTCGGATCCATGGGCTTGGCCTCTCGGGTGGAGGAAGCCGGGAGTCCGCAATGCTGGTAGCTCCCTAGCGACTCTGGTGTTCCCTGAAGTCTGGGGACCCCGGCGCTGGAGAGGGAGTGGGTAGCAAAGTGAGGACAGGCCACAGCCCAGCCCCCTTCCACCCGCTTCCCTTGGTCCCCACCCTAGGACTTTCCCTGGATCCTGGCAGATGAGCAGGACGTCCACATGCATGATCCCCGGCTGATACCGCTAAAAACGATGACATCAGACATTTTAAAGGTGAGCTGCATGGGGACCTGGGGAGCTTTACAGACGGTACGCTGAGGCCAATGGCTCAAGGCTCGGAGGAGATGACCAGGGAATGCCTGGCATAAGGCTCCAAACTCCCTTTCCCTTAACCTGTGGCTGTGCCACACTGCCCCACCGCTGGCAGGGATCTGTCTGCCTGGGGCTTATGGGCCCTCCTGAGGACGTGCCCTGGCTGTGCTCCTGACCTTGGCGGTTTATTCCTGTCCACTAGATGCAGCTCTACGTGGAAGAGCGAGCTCACAAAAGCAGCTGAGGGTGTGATGCTCCGATCGTGGATGTAACAACTATGGGACACTGGGGGCCCCCAGCCTAGGGCGGTGCTGAGGGACACCCCCTCCCCCCGATTCCAAGTGCTCTTATTGCCTCTGTGTATGGACCACCCACTCTCTGGCCCGGCGCCGCTCAGGTCTGGTTGCCTTCATGGAGGAATTTTCCCCAGGAGGGCAGGGAAGGATGCCGGGACCTTGATTTCTTGGCCTCCTGGGATGTGGCCGGCCAACACTGTCTGTCTGAAATCCTGTGCTGTGAGTTGTTTCAATAAAGAGCCCCAAGGGCTGAGCTGGGCTGTCACTAACTGGAGAGGGGCAGGAGCAGCCAAATTAACTTGGGAGGAGGGGCTGCTTCTCTCCCAAAGTGCCAGGGACCCCCCCACCATCCGTAAACCCAACCCCAGGCTGGTTTTACGGAAAACATTTATTGTGAGAAAATGTCAGAGCACATGACTGGGGGCTCCCACAAACTGGTGGGTTTCCCCAAGGTTGGAACTGGGGCAGGAGCTCCAGGGGCAGGGGCCCTCGCTGCCGGCTACACGCTCCGCCGGAGGAGACCTTTGGCAGTCAGTTGGCCCAGACAGAGGACGGATGAATGGCTATCAAATGACGGGCTGTCAGAAGGGCCTTCTGAGGTGAGGGAAGGAGGGCAGGCAGACAACCTTCTCCTACCCCTCTGTGGTCTCAGGCAGAGCTGTGCAGGGGGCCAGGTTCCTAGTCATCTTCGGGCTGATAACGATGCTGCTGTTGGTGACGCGGGGCCCATACCAGCCTGCCCAGAACTGGGTGTCCTTGCCCCCGTGCTGGAAGAGGATGTGGCGGACGCCTGGAGGGTAATCTGAGAAAGTGTAGGAGACCTGGGGGGGTGGGGAGAGGAAGAAGTGATCGCCAGGATTGGGGAAGGGATGAGATGGGGTGACCACCCCGCTGCAGAGGGGAAGGAAAGAGCCAGGTCCTGCAGGGGAGAGCCCCCTGGGCTGGACGCCACGGGCTTCAGGCAGGAGAGCTGGGGGCCTTCTGTGCCCTGAGGCTGACCCTTGTTTCTTTGCCCTCGTGGCCCTGAGAGAAGCAGGCGGTGAAGGGCAAGCAGGTGAGGCCTCACCTCCGTCCACTTGGCATTGTTCCATTGATCGATGGTCACGGGCGGGGGCTCGAAGGAGGCCAGGACGATGTAGTCGGCTGAGGCGAGCTGTACGCGGATGTGGTAGGTACAGCCACAGTCTGCTCTGGCGGCAAACCTGGGGGAGGGTGGGGCTCAGGACTGTGCACCCCAAGACAGAAGGTGGCCCTGGAGGTGGGGGAGGTGGCAGCCCCATAAACTGGAGCTCTGAGTTGGATTTCCCTGCTCTGCCCCTGAGGCCCCGCTGGTTTCACTGCTCCCTGGGCCCTACTGTGCCCTTGGGGCAGTGGAGCAAAGCAGCATCCCTTTTGGGTATCCTCTGCTGATGTCCCTTTAACACAGCAAAAGGGTCCTTACGGATCAAGGCCTGGGCTGCGGGAGCTGTGTCACCTGTACGTTATCATGGATCAGACTGGAGATGTGGTGGGAGATTTAAGGGGTGGCCTGTGTGACAGGGGCTGGTATGGAGCTCACCCTCTGCTCAGCCCTGCTGTCCACCCCTCTGCAGCTCTGGATGCCCCTCCAGCCCCATCCGTGACGCTTTGAGTGGCGGCCTAGGGCCTGGCTGGAATTGGGGTCCTGCCCCTGCTGCTTTGGGCCAAGCCAGAGTCCTGCAGAGCTCTGGGTGCCGAGCAGGAGCCTGGGAAAGAGCTGAGGGGTGCACGGCGAAGGGGGAGGGAAGGCAGATAGGCGGGAGGCGTGGAGCAAAGTCCGGGGAGGGTGCGTCCTGGTGTCTCTGCTGCTTCAGTACTTGTTTGGTGACACTTTATCTGTGGGCCTCAGTCTCCCCATCTGTAAACTGGAATTAACACGTGCCGATGCAGGGTGGCAGGAGGGCCCAGAAGCGCTGAATGAGCAAGCGCCGGGTCCGCCGGCAGGAGCGGCAGGGCCAGGGTGGCCGGCTCTGGGGGCAGCCCCGACCCCAGGACACTGCCAGGCACAGACTGGGCACTGCCTATGGGTGTCCCCAGAAAGGAAAGAGGGGAGGATGCAGAGCGCGGCCTGAGCCCTGCTCACCAGTCCTTAACCACGATGTCAGGCCGAAACGTGTCTAGCAGCTCCTCCCCGTAGCCCTCGGCCTTGAGGTCCACCAGCTGGGACTTGAGGCACATCCTGTGGAGCATAAGGAAAGGTGGACATTTCCCGGGTGTGGGCCGTGGCCAGGACCCAGCAGTGTCCCCCGACTGCTGTGGGACCGCGGCCACTGGCTGGTGCTGGCCTATGAGAAACACATGGGGGGAGGGGTCTGACCCACCTGTGCCTCGGTGGCATGTGACCCCAGTCCAAGGGTCCCAAAGAGGGCACCTTGGTGAACTCGTATTCCTAGAGTAGAAACCAGAAGATACCTCTGACTTACCCTAATCACCCCCCCCCCCCCCGCCCCCTGCCATGAATCCAGGCTGCTGAGGACTCCTGCTCTAGGCATCCACTTCCTCCCGCTGCAGAGAGAGGCCCTCGCTGAAGCTTGAGGTTTGGCAAAAGGTGTCCTGACCCCCTTCCCCCTCGACACTGCCGGCTCGGTGGTTTGTCCCTTACCCAAAAGATGTGACAAAGTACTTCTTGACTCTGGAGTCGGGAAAGTCCGTCCCATGGTCTCCGGGGAGGCTCTCCACCTTCCAGCGGTCTCCGCCGTTGGAATCGATCTGCCAGGAAGCCATATCCTCTAGGAGAAACGGACCAAGGTCAGATTCCCCTGGGTAAGTGTACAGTTGGCCCTTCCCTCCTGCTGTCAGGAGGGAGGGAGGTATAAGGCTGGGCTTACTCAAGCTCCCATCTCAAGGTGAGCACCCCTCCAAAGTGCCTTTCCTCCAGCACATTCCCCCCTGTCCCCACCATGTGGGCTCTGATCCGGGACCCTCCCTGTCCCACCTTGTCCCTGACGGGCTCTACGTGTAGCATGAAGCTGGGAAAAATAGAGAATATTACCAGAAATTCTAAACTAGCCTTTCCTTCCTTTCGTTCACACTGTTGCTGGAGGGCTCTGGGAAATACCCAAGTTTCAGTTCTCAAAACATGAAGTATGAAGGGCCTGTGTTGGTACTTCTGTTCTTAATGGCTAATGTCAGTTTGTCCCAACGTGGCCCACTGACTTGACTGACGTTTCCCCTGACACCCTAGCTATGTAACTGAGATCCAAGGGGGCCCGAGGACTGGTTTGTGGGTTTGGTGGCAGGTCATGGGAACCTTCTGGGCTAGCTCAGACCCCCCTCTGCCCAGGGCAGGAGGGATAACCGTGAGGGTGGGCGTCCTCTGCATTGGTGGCACGTGGTGACCCCATACTCGTGATCCCCACCAGGTTGGCCTGGCATGTTCCGGTCTCCCCGTTCAGACATTCAGACTGAGCTGAGAGAACCTTAAAAAAGCAGCAGTGTTTCTCTACCAAGGCTTTCCAGAACAGTCACCAAGGGAGCTTTTCCAAATTGCTCTCTTGCTCCCTCTACTAGAAGCCCACACCTATTCCCTGGGTGCCCTGGGGCTCGCCAGTAGAGAACCAGGGGAACAACACAGAAATCCAGCAGTGGGGCTGAGCCAAGCACAGGCTGCAGGCGGGCTCTGTGGAAGCTGTCTGAGCTGAGCCGGCAGCTCAGCTGGGTCGCTTCAGAGTGGAATCTGGGGCAGGCAGAGAGATTGGGTGTCTGGGCCACTGTCTGTGGGGCCTCAGAGAGGGGCCCGAGGGCCCTTATCAGTCAGGACCAGGCCCCAGCAACTGGGCAGTTCTGGATCTTCCGGTAGGACACTCATCATGGGCCTAGCGCTCCCCATCTATAAAAGGGAGCCAACCTACATATTTGGTCAACTCTCGGGATCCTCGTGAGGGTCAAGAGAGAAAACCGACGTGAAAGGGGTTCCAAGTGTACAAACTACGGCTCAGTCGATTGCTGCTGTAGCCCCAACAAGAAGCCTGGTGCCTGGGATGTGGTAGGTGTTCAATGAAGGGAAAAAACCACTGGCAGACAGAAGAGAACATTCAGAGCTACGCAGGGGCCTCAAATTACGCAGTCACCTCTTGAAATCCTTATTTCCTTCATCTGGGTAATAGGGATAACAGGAGGATAATGACATTTGTGAAGACCTCAGTCCAGTGCCTCATGCAGAGGAAGCCCCTCCAGAAACGTTAGGCAGCTTAGACCGAACTCAAGAGAGGACGGTGAATGTGTACTCTGTTCGTTCAACAAACGTTTTCTGAGCACCTGCTATGTGAAGGCATCATTGCAGACACTGGGCGGAGAGGGGCAAGCAAGACCCATGAAGTCTGGACCTTGAAGTCTGTGGCAGAGGGGGGAAAAAAAATGACCAAGAGATAAATAAGGTAATTATAGGTAACGGAAGTGTCATCAAGGAACTGAACAGAGTGGATGTGATAGAGATAGATGCGGGGCGGGGGGGGGGGGGGGGGCGCAGGCAGGTGTCTGAACTGAGACCTGACGAGAGGAATCAGGGGAGTGTGGGAGGGGTGTGAGAGAACGTTCCAGACAGTGTGGGAATCGTGAGGGTAAACAAGGCCTCCTGAGTGGTGGGAAAGGGAGGGAACCGGCCTGGGGGCAGCCCCCCCCCCCCACCTTCGGCACATGGATTGCGCAGGAGATTCCTGTGGAGGCTGCGTAGGAAGTAGAAGATCTTCCAGTCGGCCACAGGCTGGTCCCAGTCCTCGGTGATGAAGCCCTCACGCAGGCACTTGCGCTTCCAGAGGGTCACCAGGTCGATGAGGTCTCGCCAGAGGCTGCAGACCAGGCGACAGCGCAGGAGCAGCTGGCGGGCGGGCACGTGCGTGAACACCTCCAGCAGGATGTTCTCAGGGAGCTCGTTGATGCTGACCGGGGCCATGGCTGGGGTGAGGTAGGGTGCACACACAGGCCTGTGGGGGGCAACACTGGTTATGAGCCCTGACCAAGCAGGTGGACCCCCTCGGATTCCCAGGGACCTCAGCCAGGGGCTCTTTTTTTTTTTTTTTTTTTTTAATTTTTTTAACGTTTATTTATTTTTGAGAGAGAGAGTGTGAACGGGGGATGGTCAGAGAGAGAGGGAGACACAGAATCTGAAGCAGGCTCCAGGCTCTGAGCTGTCAGCACAGAGCCCCACACGGGCTTGGACTCAGGAGCTGAGCTGAGCTGTGAGATCATGACCTGAGCCGAAGTCAGAAGCTCAACCGATTGAGCCACCTGGGCTTTTGAAACGAGAGGGGTAGATGGCACATTTGAGTGTCCTTCCAGTACAGAGTAGGCTGTCAGAATACGGAGTGGTCACATGCTACGCACATTTTTAAAAGAGTGTAGTAAACACATTAATAGAGACTTTAGGAGCTAATCTTTAAAGGGGCCCTTCCCCCCCCATTAAAAAATAATTGCCTAACGGGGCGCCTGGGTGGCTCAGTTGGCTTAGCATCCGACTTCCGCCGAGGTCATGATCTCACGGTTCGTGAGTTCGAGCCCGCATCAGACGACTTGGAGCCCCACTTTGGGTGAGCACAAATCCTGCTTTGGGTGAGCCCCACTGCTCTCTCTCTCTCTCAAAAAAAAAAAGGTAATGGTGGACCTGTTGGCCTGGAAGACCTTGCCGAGGCCACGCTGTTGTCTGTGGGCTCTGCAGGAGTTTGTGGTGATGTCATTCGGGTGCTGGGAATTCACTATCTGTCTGGGGACGTAATAAAGATTTTATATTCCACGTCACAACTTCATTAAGCGGTGGGGCTAGTGCTGAGAAACCAACTTCCTCTCCCCAGATTGCTCACTTTGGCCTGGAAGCCAGATGTGCTGAAACACCCCAATGAGAAGCACTCCCCCCCAACTCCATTCTGGTTTGGGCATCAGGCCAGAACCCACTTTGAAATGCTCAGAAACTGCAAAGCAGATTGAGGGAGCCTGAGCAAGCCTGCCTGGGTTTGAATCCTGGCCTGCAGTGGCTAGCGTGGGGAGCTGTAAAAGGAGCTAACAACTGTCCCAACCTCAGAAGGGCCAGGAGGACTCAGTTAGCACAAGCAAAGCACTTAGCATAGGGCAGGTAAAGAAGTGCTCCAGAGCACCATTACTCACACTTCTGTCGTTAACAGCAAAAACACTCCAGCAGCTGTAGTTACTCGCCCCCAAGAACACCTTCCACCCTCTACACCTGAATTGCACAAGGTTCTGGAAAATTTACAGTGTCACCCTGGCCTGAATCTTGCCTGGTTATCCAGATGTCTAAGGAGATCCCCTAGGAGGGGAGAGAAGGCCAGCCACTGTCACTCAGATGGGCCTCATCTGATTACAGGTGGGAGAAGGAGGAACTATTCTCCCACCCCCAGAATTTCTGAGATTTCTCATTTTCCATAGCAGCCTACAGTCTTCCCAAAGCTACCATCCCAGCAAAAATGAGGTGGGCGCATAATCTAGTTCCTGCCCAGAGAGGAGCTTTCAGCAGGGCAGAGAACAATAGAAAAAGTACTTGTACCTTGCACAATAATGCTAGGATGGGAAAAACTGCGTGTGGCTAAGTCTTCCGATTTTTCAGAAGCAACTCTAAACAATTTTGAAGATACGAAACCTGTCAATTTTTAAATGTTGGCAACTTCTAAAGGCACTGTCTAGGCCAAATAAAAGTCGCTGGGTCGGAGTTAGAGGAGACTTAGGTACGAATAGCTCCTCACCCAGGCGTCCAGAGTCTGGTCTCTGGCTCGGTTGAACGTTATCACCCGCACCCGCTCCCTTAGTTTCTATACTTCAAGGGTCTCCAGCGAGGCCTGACTGGGGCAGGAGGCAAAGCCACCCCGGGGCACCCTGTGCTGCTCACGTCCCCAGCCCGAGTCGCGACCTTCTTAACACCCCCTCCAGGTACTGTTAGCATGCCAACTTCTCGAAAGCAGAAGCTGAGGCTTGGGAAAGTTTGGGGCCGGTCCCGGGCCCCGCCGGCATGGTACTGCCGGGAGGTCCCAGATCGGCCCCGGGCAGGGTGTCGCTCCCAGGCGGCACGGCCCGGAGCCGGAGCCAGGACCGGGCGGCGCGGGATCCGGCCCGGCTCGAGACCAGACCTGGGCGACAGTGCCCCGCGCTGCCCCTCCGCCTCGCGCCGCCCCGACCCCCGCCCCGCGGTCCCCAGAGTCCCCGCCCGCTCGAGACTGCGTCGCCGGCTCAGTTAATGCCCCGCCCCCCAGCCCCTCCCTTCCCTTCCTCCTCTCCCCCCCCTACTCCGGGGGGTTCCGGACACCCAAGCCCTACCCGCGCCTGTCCCACGCCCGTCCCCCGGGCTGGACTGCGACCTGGACGCGGGGCGGGACGCCCCGCCGGACCTGAGCTCCGGGTCTGCCTGGACCCTTCGCCCTCCGCTGCGCCGTCAGCTCTCGCCCCGCCCCGCCCTCGCGTCACGCGCCGCGCTCGGACCGCCCCCCTCGGGTCCCGGGGCCGCGCCCACCGCCTCGCCCCGCCCCACGCCTCCCGTCAGACGCCCGCTCCTTCCGCAGCCAAGGGAAGGGAATCAATCCTGAGGTCGTCGGTGCCTCCGCAGCGCTACCGACCCTCCGGACCTCGTAGCCTTAAGCTGTCTTCTCCTCCAGGTGGTGGGCGGCTCGGCAGCCGGATCCCACGTCTTCCCTTTGCTTTCTCCTCCCTCAGGGAAGTCCGAGCTTTCTCCTAACCGAGCGTCCACCTGTGCGCGGGTCACCCTGAGCCCTCTTCACCCGTTCCTTCCGGTATAGAGGGAGGTGGGGCTCGCCCCAGAGGGTGATTGCTGGAACTCTGGGCTGGAGCTTGGCTTTCACCTTCACTAGGGACTGGCTTCGCGTAGGCCTCAATTTACTCAAAAGGAAAAACCTCCCTGCGTTTTTGTCGGGATTAAATTTATTAATTCCTTTCTTCAACAAATAATTATCAAGCACCTACTTAAGGCAACCACAAAGCGTTGTGCAGGCTGTGCACTGCGCCAGGGTGCCTGGCCCAGGCCATCTTGTTAACTCGTCAGGGCTGCATCTCCCCCAAAGGTGTCTTTTACTAACTAGTTTACCATACTGCTAGTGAGTGGTGTCCCTGCCAAGGCTGAGGCTCTAATCTAGTTTGCTACTGAGATAAACAGTACATTAAGCACCAACTGTGTGCCGCATACCATTCTAAATGCTGGGGCTTCATCTAATGTCAGTAAAACTCTCGGCAAAGTAAGTAAGCGGTAACTGGTGCCTGCAATGAGATGCATACAAGGGCTACCCAGATATTCCCCCCCCACCCCCCAGGGCAGGGCTTCCCATGAAACTTGTCTTTCCCCCTCAGAAACCACAGGGCACAGGTTGGGCTGGGAACACCTTTTATTTAGCTGCATGCAGCAGGAGCAGAATCACAGCACAGCTGTCCTTCCAGCAGGAGGGAGAGGCAGGAGTGAGGTTGGGCAGGCGGGGTGGGGGGGTGTTCTGGGAACGGCAGTTCCAGGGGTGGGATAGGGGCTTGGGATGTTTTCCAAGCCACAGGGAAGGTGATCTGGGCATGGAGGTGGACGGGTGGTCCTTGAAAACCTCCCACTCATCTCATCCAGGGCTTACACATCCTGGCTCTTAGAATCAGGGTCTAATCCTGCCCCCCACCTGCCCTGGGTTACCATGCATAGGACTCCAGGGGTCTTCTGGAGATCCTGCCTCCACCTGATACCCATCTGACTTCTGACTTCTCGGGCTTCATTGATAATGAGGTCAGTCCAGACCTGGCCTGGACCCCAACCCATCTTGGGCCTGCCCATCTCAGGCCAGGTCTGAGCTTGGCGGGCAGAGCAAAGAGCTTGGGAGGGGCAGAAGACAGGCCAGCACAGCTCCTCTTCTGCTCCCAGATCTGCCTGAGCTATGTGGTCACCTCCCAGCATCTGCACGATCTAGGCCAGGCACAGGCTTGCCAGATGTCTTGACTGTCCTTGCTCTGAGGGCCCCCAGTGTAGACAGGGAGAAAGGGCCCAGGAGGGGAAGGTAGGAGATTTGGCATCTGAGCTTGGAGACCACTCTCGGAGGAACCTGGGAGAACATCCTGTACCTCCCCAACCTCAGGGGCCCCATCTCTTAAAGGAGCCCACGCAGGCCTCCCCTGCCATCACTCAGGCTGAGACCTGGGGCAGAACGCTGGCCCCCATGGCGTGTGAGCCTCCACAAAATAGGCAACTGAGGGGCAAGGATGAACCAGGAGGTCTGGGGGAGCCCGGCCCCCCTCCCCTTCCCTAACCCAGCCCTTCTCTGAGAGCAGTTTACCAGTCGGGGTTTGGCGGATCAGGGCTTGGGGGGCGTCAAGGCAGTGGGGGCCCGATGGTGATGCTGCTGTTGGTGACCCTCGGGCCGTACCAGCCGGCCCAGTAGTGAGTGTCCACGCCGCCGTGCTGAAACCAGATGTAGCGGACGCCGGGTGGGTAGTTGGAGAACGTGTGAGAGACCTGGCGGCAGGTGGAGGGAGAGAGGTCAGGGGCCAAGGTCTTCCTGCTGGCCCAGCAGTCAGCAGAACTGAGTTCTAGTCCTACTCTGTGATTTTGGGCAGACCCCTTCCCCTCTCTGCCTCAGTTTCCTCATCCGTAAAATGGAGCAGAGTCCTCCTGGGTCCGTCCACTCCACAGGATTGCCTAAGCGCAGCTCAGAGGAACTGAAGGAAAGTGAAAGAGGTCCGATACGGTCATCACTGCGCACGCATGGCTATTTCAGTTAAAATTAATCAAAACTAGAGAAGATTAAAAATGTAATTCCTCAGTCACACTAGGGACTAGCTCTTATTAAGTGTTCGATAGTCACATGTGGCTATTGGTTACATAGACCATTTCTCCTGGACAGCACTGGTCTCAATTGGCAAACTATGGCCTAGGGGCCCACTGCCTGTTTTTGTAAATGAAGGTTTACTGGCACACAGCCATGTCTATATAGCTGCTTTCACAACGCAATGGCCCAGCTGAAGGGTTGAGTAGAGGTGATAGAGACAGCAACGTCTGCGAAGCCTAAAATATTTGTGTCTGCTGCCCCCTGGTCTAAATAGTAGGAATAACCGATATTAGTAACTAGAACCCGCCAACCTTTTTGAACATGGCTTTACCAGCATCATTTCGCTGATGTCTTTTCGAGCTCGAGCAGCTGGTGCCCAGGTGAGAAGCAGCAGAGCTGGGATCTGAACCCAGGCCCGTTTGACTGCAGTCTCAGCCTTGGGCAATATGCCACCTGCCCTCTTCCCAGTTCACATACCTCCCTCCACTTGGCATCGCTCTTCTGCTGGATTGTTGCCGGGTCTGGCTGGAAGGTCCCCAGCGGCGCATGTGCTGACGACAGGAGCTGAACACACAGCTGGTACTTGGACCCGCAGTCTGGCCTGGCTGCGAACCTGCATGCAGAGGGAGGGCCCATCAGGGCCTTGGAGATGGGGGGCAGGGTGGGGGCGGGGCGCCTGAGTGGCAGGCCCCCCTCCCCCAGGCCCTCGCCCCAGGCACTCACCAGTCCTTGACCTCGATGTCCGGCCGTGTGGTGTCCATCAGCTCCTCCCAATACCCTTCGGCCTTGAGGTCCACCACCTGGGACTTGAGGCAGGTGCTGGGGAGGGCGGGCGGAGGGGTGGGAGGGGCTGGGGCTCAGCACTAGGGCACTGGGGGGTTAGGGCTGCCCCTCTCAGGGGCAGGAGATCCCTGGGTGAAGTGGCTTGGGCTTCCCCCCACCCCAAGACTTCCCCAGCCTCAGATCTTACTAATAAGAAGTCACGAAGTATTTCTTGACCTGATCATTGGGGAATTCCTTCCTCTGGTCTCCAGAGAGGTTCTCCACCTTCCACTCATCACCTCCATTCACATCCAGGCTCCAGAATTCAAAGCCCTCTGGCCAGAAAGCAGAACTCATGTCATAGGGAAGCCCCTCAGTGGTCCCTTTCTCACAAGTGCCCCTTCCTCCTGGATCTGCTCCCTGGATCTCTGCAGCTACCCTCAAGCCTCACGCTGTGGGATGCTGTTGATCAATAGTAGCTGTCTTTTTTTTTTTACTTAAAAAATTTCTTTTTAATGTTTATTTATTTTTGAGACAGAAATAGAGCAGGAGTGGGGAAGGGGAAGAGAGAGGGGGAGACACAGCATCTGAAGCAGGCTCCATGTTCCGAGCTGTCAGCACAGAGCCCGATGTGGGGCTCGAACCCACCAACTGTGAGATCATGACCTGAGCCGAAGTTGGACGCTTAACCAACTGAGCCACCCAGGCGCCCCAATAGTAGCTGTCTTGTATTAGGTGCTTCCTGTGTGCCAGGCACCATGGCAAGTGATTGCCACTGGGATTCCCAAGACATGCGACCATGGGAGTGACCAGATCCCTTCTGTGATGGAGAACGCTCTGATGCCAGAGCCAGCCAGATCTGGAGCTAGTCCCAGCTCTACCAGTATGAGGCTGTGTGACCCTAGATACGTTGCTTTCCCTCTCTGAGGCTTGGTTTTGTCCTCTGTAAACTGGAGTTAAGAACAAGAGCTGGCAAACTTTTTCTGCCAAGGGCCAAAAGAGTTTAGGTTTTGTGGGCTACATACTATCTCTATTACTCTTTATTTTTATTTTTTTGATATATAACCATTTAAAATCACAAAAGCTAGTTTCAGCTCCTGGGCCAGGTGTGGCTAATGGACCATAGAGTGCCAAGGTCCATGGTCATGGCCACTGGGGAGTTAAGTGAGGCAGGCATCTGAAAGCTCTGGACAGCTTGGAGTTATTTCATTGTCATTTTGCTCCAGAATTTGGTCATATACTAGAAAATGAGGTTCCCATCCCATCCCATCCCAGTGCCTGGCCAATGAGTTACAATGCAGTAAGAGAAAAAGAGAGCTCTAGGTGATGTAGAAATTTTGTTTTACCTGTTGTTGTGATATGCTGGAAAGAAGAGTGGATCTCTCATCCTCCCATGAATAAAGTCCCCTTTGCACTCTGGGGCAGTCCTAGTACGCCTAGCCCTGGAGTCTGGGATCCAGGCCAACAAATTATGGCTCTGATTTCCTGGTCTTGTGTCTTGGGCACAAGTAGTCCTGACTGGTCAACAGTCCCTCACTGGGGAAATAATCTTAAGAGTGGAATGCAAAATGCCACTCTTGGCCTCAGTTTGCCCATCTGAAAAATGCGAGCATTAACAGCACCTACCTCTTGGGATTATTTTGGGAGGATTAAGGAGTTAAGCCATCCAAAGTGCCTGGTTCATAGTAAATGCGTAATGAAAGTCAGCTGCTGTCACAGCCGTGTGTGTGTGTGTGTGTGTGTGTGTGTGTGTGTGTGTGTGTGTGTTGGGGGCAGGCCAGACCCACCCTACATCCCACCTTCAGCACATGGATTGTGTAGGAGATTCCTGTGGAGGCTGCGTAGGAAGTAGAAGATCTTCCAGTCGGCCACAGGCTGGTCCCAGTCCTCGGTGATGAAGCCCTCACGCAGGCACTTGCGCTTCCAGAGGGTCACCAGGTCGATGAGGTCTCGCCAGAGGCTGCAGACCAGGCGACAGCGCAGGAGCAGCTGGCGGGCGGGCACGTGCGTGAACAGCTCCAGCAGGATGTTCTCAGGGAGCTCATTGATGTTCCCCACGGCCATGGCTTGTGGCTTCTGGACAACCCCCTGTGGTTATTGAGAAGCTACCCTTCAAAGCCGACCCCTTCCCCCAGAACAGAATATTTGCAACACCCCATGGTGGTGGAGGTTCCCATCCCAGCTCTGCCATTTGCCGTCTCGGGAAATTCACCGAGCGTCTCCGAGCCTCAGTTTCCTCCTCTGAAAAATGGGACCAGGAACTGTACTAAAATGGGTTCAAATGCCGTGACACAACAGATGCTCAATAAATGGTAACTGATTTTACTGCCACCACCCGACAGCCTCTAAAAGACGCTAAGGAGTCCCAGAGGGGTGCCAGTACCTGCCCAAGGTCATATAGACAGAGGAGGGAAAGAGTCTTCTGATTCTAGAGCCGGCCTTTTCCAATAAGCAAGTCTTTACAGTGTAAATAACAATGCGCAGCCCCGCAGAGCACTCCAGCAAGTCCTCCAACGGAGGAGGGAGAGAGATTGGGGGCAGGGGGGATAATTATCCTGGTGTCTGACGGAGGTCTAAAGAGCTCAAGCGACTTTCTCAAGGCCGCAGAGTAAATGATCCCCCTAGCTGGGACTGGAGAGGGGGTGGGCGATGGGGAAAGAAAGGCCTTTCCAACGCTCCCATCTCCATCCTCTCGGCTGGGCTTTCAGCCCCACGACCCCCGGCGCGCGCGCTTCCCACCCTGCGTTGTGGCTTTAAACTGCCCCAATCCAAAGCTGGGGTTTGGACCCCTGAGCATCGATAAGCGACCCCGGCCCCGGTTCCCTCTTGCGCCGCTGCTCGAGCCCGCGCCGCGCAGCCCCCGAGGCCTGGGCCTTGTCCGCGCCGGGCCGCCCTCTGCGCACTGCCGCGAGGCCGGAAATCGCCCTGCTCGCCCGCCCGCTCTCCGGCCCCCAGCCCCGGACGGCCCGCACCCCCGCCGCGGCGCTCCCCGCGCCCACTCCCGCCGGGTCACCTTCGCTTAGCCGCCGCTGCCGGATCCCGCTGGGCCGCGGGGCTGAGCGGACCTCTGCTGGCTGTAGCAAGCGCGTACGGCCCCGCCCCGGCCAGCCAGGCCCCGCCCCGGCCCCGCCCCCTTGGCCCGCCCCGCGCCGCGCCCCCCACCGCTACGTAGGAAAATTACCTGGAGTGGGGCGCCGGGAGGGGCCTCCGTCCTCCTTGCTCCTCCAGGGCGGCGCGCCCCGCACCCTCCGCATGACCCAGACTCGCGGTGCCCCCTCGCCTCCTCCTCCCAGCAGCCACCCCTGGAGGGAGCTGGGAGACACCCCAAATCGGATCCCCATTCCCATTAAAAAACCCGACTCCCGACCTTTCCCTGCCTCCTGGGTCCGCCTGGAACCGGTAGCCTCAGGCCTGGGGCCGACCGCTCCAGACTGCGGGGCGTCCCGGCTCCGGGCCAAAGGCGGGGCGGGGGCGGAGGCGGGGGCCTTTAAGAGGCGCCGCCAGCCGGGACCCGACCTAGACGCGGGCAGCGCCTGGACTCGCCGCCGCGGGACTCGGGCAGCCCCGCAGCCCCGCAGCTCTCCGGCTCCTCCTCCTCTCCAGACCGCCCTTCGCAGCGATGGACGGAGACGGTGAACCAGGTAGCCGCTGCCACCCGGATCCACTCGCTCGGCCCGGGAGGGGAGACCGAAGCAGGCGGGCGAGCGAATGCTACGGAGAGGGGGCATCAGAAAGCGAGGGGGTCCCGGAGACCGAGCGCGGCAAACTTTAACCCACGCAAAGCCCTTGAAACAGTTTTAAAAGAGCACAGCCCTGTGGCTGGAGGCCTCCAGAGGTGACAGGCAGGGAGGGAGGACTCCTGGGTCCTATTTACCGGGGGGGGGGGGGGGGGGGGGATAGTGTAGGGGTAATCCCACATTCTCGCCTCTCAGCTTCCTGAGGGTCTGTTGGGTCCGGGTCTGGGACACATCTGGGACGCCAGAGGCTGCAAGCTCCCCCCCCCCCCCCCCATCAACTTCTTTCATTTGCCAGCTCTGGCCCTTGAACTGCGTGTACCCTACGGCTTTCTTGGGGTTACCAGCTTCTCCTCACCCCATCCCTGCCTTCCTCCTTGGCTCCCTTGTCTGGAGGGGCTGCTCTTCAACTGGGTGGCCGGTTGCCCAGTGGGGATCAGGCCAGCGGTGAGGGAGAGTTGGGGCACAGCTCAGAGCCTTCTGAGACTGCCCAGTCATCTTGCCTGGCACCAAAGACCCCCCTCTCCCCATCCCTCGAATTCCCTGCTGGGCCTGTAGGGGTTGCCTGCTGAGTCAGGGTGGGAACAAAACCTGCCTGCAGATTTCCCCACCCCGGTCCCAGCAGGCCCATCTGAGAGTGGGCCTTCCTGGAGGAGTCAACAGGAAACACTGATGCACGCTCCGGTAACCAAGCCCCTCTCTCCCCAGCCCTGACACTCCCAGCTCCTTCAGCCCCTGCTCCCAATCCGTGACCCCCTTGCCACGCCCTCTGTAGGGCCCCAGAATGGGCTCCTGCTTTTTCCCAGGGCTCAGCTATTCCCTGGACTCCAGGGCCCAGTGCAGGTGAGTGAATCAGCCTGGTAGGCAGCTTCTAGGGGCCAGATAACTTTCCGACAGCAACAATGTGGGGAGTTGTGTGTACTGGAAAGGGGTTGGGGGGGGGGCTGTAATTAGATCTGGGGCCTGGAGTGCCAAGCCTGGGGCCAGAAGAGGGGACTGGGCAAGGTGCACCTTTCGGGGAAGCATCAGGTGTCCACCAGGGCCAGGGCAGGGCAGGGGGAGGGCTGGAGAGGTGAGGACACTGGGGCTGGCTCCCCAGAGAGCTGTGGGCAGCAGAACAGGCAGGTGATGCAGCTTCAGGGCCTGGCATTTTCCTTTCTGTCTGCCCATTGTTCTTTCGTGTGACTTGGGAGAAGCTAGGAAACTGGGCCTCAGTTTCCTCTCTGCAAAAAAGAAAGGGTAAACCCCCGCATCATAAAGATGTGCCCCCCCCCCCCCAATGCAGCTAATAATGAAGGAAAGCATTGTGCTCAGTAAGATTCACTAAATAAGATTTGCGGAGGACTGACTGTGTGCTCTGGGCTCTGAAGAAGAGGTAAACCCTGGTTCAGCTCTCAAGGGCCTGACTGTGGGATGGGGGAGAATATGCTACATGTGAGGAGGGGTTGTAAAGCCTGGCAGGCTGGGGTCCTGGCAAGACCCAGACTTGGGTCTAGGCCCTGCCTGTTCTCCCCCCACCCCCTGTTCAGCCTGTTTCTACCACTGCCTGGGCTTTCCAGGCTCTAGCCCTTAGGAACCCCCCATCCTAGATCTGAGAGCACTAGTCTCCCCCACCCCCCCGCCCCCATCACCCAGAGTGGTCCCAGCCCCTCACCACTGTGTCTTCCTCCTCCAGAGATACTGTGCACTCAGTATCTGCTTACTCAAGGTTTTGATGGCCCAGCTGAGGCCGGCTGGGTTCCAGGAGATAGTCCAGCTTGCAGCTCCTGACGTCTGTCCACCTCCTTACACTTTAGAATGCTCTTGCCCCCTCCCCAGGGGATTGGAACATCAGCACTGTTCGAATGGCCTGGCACAATGATTACTCCCATTTTATAGATGAGGAAACTGAGGTCCAGGGATAGGATGAGGGAGTGAAAAGACCTTCCTTTCTTGAGCACTTGTTACATCTCCCTGTTTGATATACCTGCTCTCTATTTTATTTGAGAGAGAGAGAGAGAAAGAGCCCCAGCAGGGGAGAGGGGCAGAGGGAAAGAGAGAGAGAGGGAGGGAGGGAGGGAGGGAGGGAGGGAGAGAGAGAGAGAGAGAGAGAGAGAGAGAATATGAATCCCAAGCAGGCTCCATGCTGCGTGCAGAGCCTGGGGTGGGGCTCTATCCCAGGACCCCAGGATCATGACTTGAGCTGAAACCAAGAGTTGGGCACTCCATCGACTGGGCCACCCAGGCGCCCCTACCTGCACTCTTTTAATGAGCCCCCACGTCATACTGCTGTGGCCAGCAGGGGATTAGGATCCCTGTTCTTCTTTCCCTTCAGGCCTCAGATCCCCATGTCCCTGTCCTAATACTAGCAGCATAACCTTTGGCGAGTCAAAATCAAAGTCGTACGGTGCCTCCAAAGTCAACAAACTATTTTATTGAGGGCATTTTTTTTTTTTTTTGAGCCTGGATTTGAACCCAGGCTTCAACCACTCATTTGCTGTGTGATCCTGAGTGGTTTCACCTCACTATTGCCTCAGTTTCTTTATCAATGACATAGCGACAGCAGGAGGAGCAACCTCAGAGAGATGCTGCAAGGATTTAGAATAAATAAAAACGCTGAGGACAATGTCTCGCTCTTGCTAAATGCCCAGTAAACATTAGCTGCTGACAGTGTGCCAGGGAGGGATCGAGACGCCAGGCACTGGGGTGAAGCAGTGAGTGTCCCAGACCCAGTTCCTGCCTTCTTGCACTCACTCTAGTCCTGAGGAAGGTGTTTACAAACCAACACACCCTAAGACAAGCGCTAGGAGGGACAGGAACTCCACGGCTGGAAGATTTCATGGTGGGAAGTCCGGGAGCCGTCCCCAGAGGAGGTGAGGGGAGGCAGGGATCTCAGGGCGCGGTTGTAAGGATAAAGGAGTGGATGAAGTCAAGTTTGTGCAATTAGATGGGTGCCTTTACAATCAGATTATCAGTTGCTGTTAACCGCTCGGGTTTACTGGCCCTGCCAGGAAACTCTTCCGACTGGGCGCTGGTCTGTGGCCCTAGCCCCCTGGGGTCTCCTCCACTGGGCGCCGGTCTCTGGCCACAGAGCCCCGGGCCTCGGTTTCGGATCGTCCGGGGGTGGGTGAGGGGCAGATACCCGACACGTCGCGGTTCTGAAGCTTGGAGGGGGATATTCTGAGCAGAGTCACAGCCCCCGCCCCCCCCCTCCCCTCCCCCGCCTGCAGAGAGCTTGGGCCAGCCGGAGGAGGTGAGCCCGGAGGGGCAGCAGGAGGAAGCCGGCGCGGAGGAGGCGAGCGCCGGGGAGGAGCGGCCCCAGGAGGAGGAGGAGGAGGAGGCGGCGGCGTACCTGGAGGAGCTGCCCGAGCCGCTGCTGCTGCGCGTGCTGGCCGAGCTGCCGGCCGCCGAGCTGGTGCAGGCCTGCCGCCTGGTGTGCCTGCGCTGGAAGGAGCTGGTGGACGGCGCCCCCCTCTGGCTGCTCAAGTGTCAGCAGGAGGGGCTGGTGCCCGAGGGCGGCGCCGAGGACGAGCGCGACCACTGGCAGCAGTTTTACTTCCTGAGCAAGCGGCGGCGCAACCTTCTGCGCAACCCGTGCGGGGCAGGTGAGGGGCCCCGGGGAGCTCAGTTTTCCCTGCTGCAAAAGGGGCTGGAGCAACGCCAGCCTGCTTGGAGCGCTAAATGGGATAAAGCCCCGGCACGACGCCCCGCGGGGCAGCCTCCACAAGAATCCTGTTTGGGCCCTGGGGCCGCCTGCTCTCTGGGGGTCCCTTTTCCAGGTCCTTCCACCCTCACGATCTGAGGCAAGACGGGCCCCGCGGAGGACCCTCCCAGGAGGGAGAGAGAATCTGGGGACGAACAGGAAATTCCTCCCGTTCCAACCCCTCGCATCACCTGCCTCCCCCCCCCCCCCCCCCCCCCGTTAAAGGACCACGTTCCCCTGCCCCGCAACCGATGGCGCGGGAACCAGCCCGGCCACACTCTCAGCAGGGAGTGGGTGACCAGGGTGGGGCTGTCGTGCTCTTACAGAGGACCTGGAGGGCTGGTGCGACGTGGAGCACGGAGGGGACGGCTGGAGGGTGGAGGACCTGCCCGGAGACTGTGGGGTGGAATTCATCCACGACGAGAGCGTCAAGAAGTACTTCGCCTCCTCCTTTGAGTAAGGAGAAGGGGGATGGAGGGCACAGGGGTGGGGGGTGGGGGGAGGGGTCTCCACTCCCTCCTAACTCCAGTTCCCCAGGTGGTGTCGCAAAGCGCAGGTCGTTGACCTGCAGGCTGAGGGCTACTGGGAGGAGCTGCTGGACACCGCTCAGCCGGCCATCGTGGTGAAGGACTGGTGAGCGGCCTTGGGGGTGGGGCCGGGACGGTAGGGAGGGGAAGGGGGAGGGGTGAGGGAGGGAGCAGGGGTGTGTGTGTGTGTGGGGGGGGGGCAACCTGGAGCCGCTGCCCTGCCCCAGGGGCCGGGGCCTCCCAACTCTACTGGTTGTGGCCACATGGGCCACGGGGTTTTCGGGAGAAGGTGGAAACCCACCTCTCCTGACTTTCAAAGGTGGGCAATTAAAAAAACAAAACTTGTCACTGTGGGCTGGCTTTAGCCCCGGGGGTGAGTCTGGCTGACCTGGGGTGTAGTCCTGGGGTTTGGACCTTGGGCGAGTCCACGCTCTCTCTGGCCTCAGCTTCCTTATCTGTAAGACGGGGACCTTAGTAGTACGGGCCGTTGGGGTTGGGCGGAAATGAGAACTTCGGTAGCAGGCACGGCCCCCGCAGTACCGGCTCAGCAGGGTTCCCCCGGCCCTCGCTCTGTCCCTCGGGGCAGGTACTCGGGCCGCAGGGACGCAGGCTGCCTGTACGAGATCACGGTGAAGCTGCTGTCGGAGCACGAGGACGTGCTGGCCGAGTTCAGCAGCGGGCAGGTGGCGGTGCCCCCAGACAGCGACGATGGCTGGATCCAGGTGAGCCTGGAGGCTCCGGGGGGCGGGGCGGGGCCTGGGAGCGAAGGGCGGGGCTCATGGAAACCCCGCCCATGGCACGCGTGGCCAGAGTAAGGCAGACTTGGCGGAGAGGTGTGGGTGAGGGACCCTGGCTGAGACACCCAGAATGGGGGCGGGCCAGGGGTTGGGAAAGTGCGCTGGGGTGGGGTGGCTGGGGGAGGCGTCAGGGCCCTAACCGGACCCTCCTACCTCCACCCCCCAGATCTCCCACACCTTCACCGACTATGGGCCCGGTGTCCGCTTTGTCCGCTTCGAACATGGGGGTCAGGACTCCGTCTACTGGAAGGGCTGGTTCGGGGCCCGAGTGACCAACAGCAGCGTGTGGGTGGAGCCCTGAGTGACCCCTCCTCCAACCTCAGCCCTCTTGGAGGTGCAGAGGCCTGGGGTAGATAGGCCTTAGTCAGTAGCCCCCTCACTTTTCCCATCCCCCACCTCACCCCCACCCCACACACTCCTCTCCTGCCCCATTCTCCCAGCCCAGCGCCCACACTGGGAAAGAGGAGTTTTGCTGGCGTATATGTGCATCTAGAAAATAAGATGGGTGAGGGTATGGGCCTGGGTCGGGCCCACCGCTGAATCCCCTGCACCTAGTGCAGTGCCTGCCACAAAGTGGGCACCTAATAAATATTTGTCCAAGGAAGGAATGAATGAACAAACGGATGAATGAACACCGCCCCCTTTGCATCCTTCTCTGTCTCTTGGGGGCCCCTGGCCCAGCCTGGAAAAATACTTGGTGGGGCTCCAGCTGCTCTGGTTTCCAGAGGCCCTTGGGCCGGTACAGAGCCAGCCAGGCCCGGGGCCGGCTGGACAAAGGCCGGGATTGTGAGGCCAAGGAGTGGGGAGCTGGGCCTGGCGCCTGACTGACACCCAAGCTGCCCAGAGGCCAGAACAGGGAACAGGGTGTGTGTGTGTGTGTGTGTGTGTGTGTGTGTGTGTGTGTCTGTCTGTCTGTCGGGGGCGGCGGGGGTTGCCCTCCAGGCCTCTCTTGGTCCTCATCCTGTTCCTTTCTGAGACCAGGATGGTGGGTGGCGGTAGCCTCTCACTTAGCACACGAATTCTCCGGGGCCCAAGGGATGGATGCCGGTGGCCCTGGTGGGGATGGGGGGCTGGGGGTGGGGGTGGCTAGGGGAGAGGCTTGGTGTCCCTCTTCAGTACAGGCGCACTTCATGCTGTCCTCTCTGGCTTGGCGATGGATTGAACAGCAGCATCTGGTCTCTGGTCATATTCTTTCTTTCTTTTTTTTCTTAAAAAAAAAAAAGTTTTATTTATTTTTGAGAGAGCGCCAGTGAGGGAAGGGCAGAGAAAGGGGGCAGAGGATCCAAAGCAATCTCCACGCTGACAGCAGTGACCCGACGAGGTGTTTGAATTCACGAACCGCGAGATCATGACCTGAGCTGGAGTTGGATGCTCAACTGACTGAGCCCCCAGCCCCCGCCCCCCTCCCCCTCCAGCCTCTGGTCATTTTTCTAAGCCCTGCCCGGAGGCTGGCTCTAGCCCTGGTTTGAGGCGGCAAGGGTGTGGTGCCAGGCCCCTTTTTTGGCCTCTCCAGCAGCTCTCAAACCCAGGCCCTCCCCAGGACTCTCAGGTGTTGGTCCTGGGGCTGAATGAGGGTCTCCCCATAGCCTCTCTTCTTTAGGCAATGGTGACCAATAAAATCTCAGTGCCCGCCCTGCCCCCCCCCCCCCCCCCAGCTTTCCTTTGATTCTGATCCCTGCTGCCACCTGCTGGTCAGGTGGGATTGCAGGCTTTAAGCTGGGGCCTGCCTGGGCCTGGTCACTGGTTCGTTCCTTCACTCCCCAATCCTGAAGCCCCAGTCCCCGGGGCCCGGCTCTGTGCAGGGCCCTGAGATTCCAGAGGTGAGGAAGATACTTCTTGTCCCAGGAAGAGGGGGCATCCTGGGGTCCTGGGGTGCCTCCAGTCGTCTCAGCTCTGGGGGCATCCTCAGTCTGACAGGGGAGACAAAACCCTGATCTCTAGAACTCCCCAGTCTGAAGGTGGAGGCACAGCCCCTGCCCCACGGGCACCCTCAGTCCTTTCTAGGGGATGTCACAGTCCGGTGGGGGAGGGCACTGTTCACACCTACCTGAGTTTCCAGTCAGGGGGCGTGATGCCTTGATGAGTTTGATGGATGCCATAAAGGAAGAGGCTCACCCCTTGATCTTCCAGGTATACGTGAAGGTGCACAGGCGGTGGTGCTCTGGGGCGATGGACTAGGATGGGCACGCGGGGATCCCCGTGAGGATGAGCTGGGGGAGGACTGGGCCCGTGCTGGGGCTATGGGAGGAGGCTGGATGGAGGTGCGGTGAGCATGAGAGGCAGGCGTTGTGCAGGTGCCTGTGAGGACTGGATGCCAGGGCCGGGGTGTGGGGGCATGGAAGGTGCTGCAGGTGGGAGCTGGGGACATTCAGAAGAGAGGCCCGTGAAGGGTCTGGGGCTCTGGGCTGGTGATCTAGGATTGGCAGTGTATGTGGCCAGCGGCCAAAGCCAAGGCCACTGTTGAGGGCTGGGAACAAATGTGGAGTGAGGCAGGAGAGGGCACAGAGAAACAGCCTCTGGGGCTGTGGTGGAGAAGACAGAGCAGCCACGGAGGCGGGGATGGGATGGGTAGGAGGGGGCGAGGCCAGCAAGGCCATCTGTAGTCAATTCTCTGCACTCAGAGGAGGGAGCCAGAAGCCCAGAGACCAGATTCTCTGCCCTGGGGCCTCAGAGATGAGACCCCGAGAGGAGACCTGAGGGGCTCAGATAATGGAGTGCTCCAGACCCACTGTCCCTGAGGGACAGTCACTAGAGGGACAGTTGGATACACTGGTGGAATTCAGCAGACAGCAGTTCCTGAGTCACCAAAGAGCTGATGCTTCGGGAGCGGGGGACGGGCCAGAAAAGCACAGTGAGCTTTGCACAGGGCACTGTGTACTCACTGTGCACAGGGCACGTCCTGTCACTACATCCCCGTGCCCAGTCGGACATGGGGAAGGGGGAGAGGGCATCCTTACTCCTGTTGGACACGAGGATACTGAAGAGCCCAGGCTTCGCTGATGATACACAGACTTCACTGGAGAAGCACAAGTTTCAACCAAGGCGCCACGGGCTTCAAAGAGTGTGCGCTTAACCCCTCAGTTTTATTGTCCCTACCTGCCCGCTCCCCTCCAACATTGATTCTAGGACTGCAGACACCAGCTTCAAGAGAGGGGAAAACCTTCAGGGGAAGGTTTCAAGGGGAAAAGCTTATGCTGTCCAGCAGGGGGTGCCTCAGGGCCATCTCTGGACCGTGGGGAGTGTAGATAGCAGACAGATTAGCCACATGACTCAATGGCACCTGAACATTGACTAAGGAGAGAGAGAGGCACATGTTCCAGAAGGTCCTTTCCACTCAATCAGTGCTTATTGAGCGCCTACTATCTTCCAGGCAGGGCAAAAACAGACGAGGACTCTGCCCCCTGGAATATACCGTCTAAGCAGAAAAACTTAAATGCAAGCAACTATATAAATGAATAAGGTAATTACTAACATGATCGAGCACTTAATATACACCCCAGGCAATACTTTGAGAGCTTTGTATAGATCGATTCATTAAAATAACCGTATGGAGTGGGAATATTATTGCTTCTATTTTTATAGATGAGAAAACAGAAGCACAGGGAGGTTAAGCAATTTGCCTGAGGCCGTACAGCTAATCCATGGTGGAACCGGAATTCTCCTCAGCCACTTAGGCACTTGACTTCCACGTGAAGTAAACAAACTACAAACTGAGGGTAGTCACGCGATCAGGGAGGACCTCTTTGAGGAAGGGACATTGGAAGGATGAGGAGAAACCAGCCATGCCGATATCTGGCGGAAGAGCATTGTAGGAGCAGGACGTGCAAAGGCCCTGAGGTGGGAATGAACTCATTTACAGGTTAGAAAGTCTGGAGCTCAGTGGGCAAGCAGGGAAGCTGTTTGACATGAGATTGGAGATGTAGGCAGGCAATTCTGAGAGTTTCCTGAACACCCTACTGTGTGCTCTGACATATGAGGTTTAAATGCTTTAAGGAAAAACCTTTGCTGTATCCAGTAGGACCTGAGAATGGGGAGTTAGACATGAGCAGCTTACAGCCCAGGTGAGGAAACCACATTTCCCGAGAGTAACAGGATAACCAGGATGCTGATAACAACAATGGTGGGCATGATAACAAGCATCCATTGGGACCTGGTGGGAGTCAATTCCCGTGCTAAGCGCACAGGCTCATTTAATTCTGCTCAGTGGCCCTCTCTGGTAGACACAGACACTTCCATTTTATAGATGAAAGAGTTTAGACTCTGAGATGTTGGGCAACTTGCTCAGGGACATACAGTGAGTAAACACTTGTGGCTCTCCAGGTTGGAAATCCGGTTCACTACGGCACAGGGTCAAAGATGGGCACGTGCCAGGGGACAGAGCAATGGCAGGAGCTGGGGGCTTTGAGGCGAGGAAGAGTGGAAACAGTGGTGACAAGGACGGTGGGGCTCCAGGCCTTCTAAGCATATTCTTGGTTGCCCCAGACGGAAGGAGGGGATCCTAAGTGTTTCTGGGCCATTTTGGTTAAGGGGTTGAGGTAGGTAAAGTGACTTTTCTTTTAGATTTCTTGTTAGAGCTCTTTGTTTAGTAATTTTTGCAATGGGAAAAAGCTCTCCTTCCCCTCTCTGATTTATTTTGTTTGTAAACCTGGATTTTTGTGTGCATGGTATGTTTAGGAGCGGTTGTATAGGGAGGAGGGAAGGAAGGACCAGTTCCTCTGAGCACCACTAGGTGTCAGCATTGTCAAGGGAGTTCCCAGGCTGGGCTTCTGCCGGGTTCTCTGCAGAGGAAGGGGCATCGGCAGGCAGGATTTGAATCCACAGCTGGATTGGATTTCTTGCCTGGGGTTGAGTCTTGGGCTGAGGGTCTGCTTGGGGCTGAGGCCCCTGAGAAACATTTAGGAGGCTGGGTCTTCTGAGGCTTGAGTCCTGTAAGACTAGGAAGGGCTGGTGGTCTTCGGGAATCCAGCCCCAAATAGGTCTCAGGGCCTACACCGCCCCCCGTCAACTCTCCCACCCGCTGACCCAGTTCATCCCGAGCTTG
Organism: Acinonyx jubatus; assembly: GCF_027475565.1. Lineage (NCBI taxonomy): Eukaryota > Metazoa > Chordata > Mammalia > Carnivora > Felidae > Acinonyx > Acinonyx jubatus. The sequence goes on along the minus strand of NC_069381.1, from coordinate 8,412,281 downwards.
GCAGAGCCCCGGGCTTTCCTCAGGGCCCCTCGCCTGCAGCGAACACAGAACACCCAGGCAGATCCAGTCCTGATTTCCTGGTGAGTAATGACTTTGCTATTTTTTCCCCCCGTAAATTAAACCTAATCTTGTGTTGACTTTGCTGAACAAGGAGAACAATGAAGAAGATTAAGATGAGATGGTGTTCATTCTCCTCCAACAAAAGCCAATTAATTGTTAGCAGGATTACCGCCCTGAGCCGGGAGCCAGCACAGACTCTGGAGACAGGATGGGCAGGGCTATGGTGGGGGGGGAGGGCGGGGAGGGGGGGTCTCCTAGTGCTCCAGCAGGGGTCAGCCAGTGATGCAGCAGGAAAAATGCCAGTTAGGTGTAGAGGAGAACTACCTGGATGAGAGAATGGGCTGAAGCCAAGGAGGCGGCTGTGAAGAGTGTGGAATCCCTCTGCCAGGTGGGTTTTGTGAGGCATGGGGAGAGGCTCCATGGGTCCCTGCGAGTACAAGGCATTTGCTCCCTGAGGCCCCTGACCCCTCAACATCTCCATCCCAGGCCGCCTGACACCCTCCCCTGCCTTTCCTCCCTCAGGGTATCGCCCCGTGACCTGTCTCAGCCTCATGAACTCCATTTCTGGGGTTGCCTTTGACAAATGAACTTGCATGCAGGGGTCTCCAGCCTCCTCCCCACCCTGCTTGCCCCCCTCCCTTCCTGTCCCAGGAATGAGGGTTCAGAGCATGGATTTGGAGACAGAAACACCTGGGTTTCACCTGGCTTTGCGGCTCGTCCTCAGCTGCAAAGTGGGATCTGCGTGCGGCTCTGAGGAGTTTAAGCACCCAAGCTTCCAGGCCCAGTTTCTGGCACCCAGTGGGTTCTTTGTACAAGATACGGGGCGGAGTGGGTCAGGTGGACTGCCACACCCCTGGGGCCACTGTTGAGAGGCTTGGGGGCGGGGGAACTAACATTGTCAGTCTCCTACCCCATCTACACTATCTCACGGGCTCCCCATAGCAACCCCTGGGGGAGACTTCATTTGCCACCCCAATTTATGAAAGAGAAGTCTGCGGTGCCGAGAGGTGGGTCTAGGGGTCAAGGACACAAACCGCGACCTGCAGAGCTGGCTGGGATGGGCCTGGATCCGAACTGTGCCCCTCCCCCCACTCCACCTCCCTTCAATGCACTTGAAAGGCGTTCAGCCCACACCTGAATGAAGGAAACGCTCCTCAATCGCCATTTCTGGCCCACTAGGTCCCCATTTCAGACCCTCTTGCGTCCTGGTAACTCCCAGAAGGAAATGGATTGTGTGTGATTGCAAAATTCTTCTTGGTAATTCTTGGCAACTCACCCATCTTACTACGAGTATTAAGAAAAATCCACCCTTCCATCCAGATCTCGGGCCTCGCTTCATTTCCTGGGATTGATGAGGTTCTGTTGTTTTCCGAGCATAGCAGAAGTATCCCCGAAAGTCCACATCTCATAGTTTATGATATTTCACACCTACTGAGCGCTCACCACGTGCTGGGTATTGGTGCATGGCTTTATTCAATCCTTGCAGCACACCTGTGCCCTACTTCCCTTCTCATTTGAGAGACTGTGTTGGAACTGAGGCTCAGAGAAGTGCAGTCTTGCCCGAGGCCACACAGCTGGAATCCACACGTTACAGGGTGGGGATTCTTTCCACGCCAGGAGGCTGTCCCACATCATGAGACTTTTCATGGTGGATTCCGGTCCTGGACGGGATAGGACTGGTGAAGGGCATGGGTCTCAGGGCCCAGTGAGCCAATGAAGTCCTTGTCCCTTGGGAGCTCACTGACTAAAGGGGGAGACACCTAGGTCACCAGTTCCGACCCTCCCTGCAGTGTGACCTTGGCCAAGTCCCTTAGCCCGTCAGTGCCTGAGTTTCCTTGCCTGTAAAATAGGGCTGATTATAGTTCTTACCTCATAGGGTTGTTATGAGGACCAAACGAATTAATATTTGTAAAGCATCAGGTAATGTTTGTTAAGATCAGAGCCTGTATATGGCAAGTAATATATGTGAGTTTGCTAAATGAATGGGGCACCTGGGTGGCTCAGTGGGTTAAGCGTCTGACTCTTGGTTAGGGCTCAGGTTATGATCTCATGGTTTGTGGGTTCAGGCCCCACATCGGGCTCCACACCGACAGTGCAGAGCCTGCTTGCTATTCTCTCTGTCTCCCTCTCCTGCCCCTCCCCTGCTCGCACTCTGTCTCTCTCTCAAAATAAATAAACTTAAAAAAAGAAAAGTGAAACGAACAAGTCTGGCAGCTGTAGTCCAACAGTAAAAGGGCTATGAGGAGGAAGCCCACTATCTTGTGGGAACCCAGAGGAGAGGCATCTAACTTGGATCTTAATCAGAGAGGGCTTCCTGGAGGAGGCAGTGAGTGGACTCTTGATCTGAGGAGTAGTAGGAAGGTAAATCACTTCCTTAAGCAGCTCTTAGCTCCATGTACTATCAGTTGGAGCTCTGGCACTAACCGGTCATTTCCTGGGGCTTTCTTGTCAGAATTTATCAATGTGCAAACCACCATAGTGTCACATGCGTTTGAACAGAAATCTGTGTCCCCAGGGACCCATGATTGAGGGCAGTGCGCCAAGAGTGTCCTGAATCTTCTCTTAAGATTGGTGGGTGGGCAGATGCAGAGAAATCTCTGGTGGTAGAAGGTGTAGCAAGGCCCTGAAAGCCTGCATGAAGAGACAAAGATGTCTTTGGAAAAAAGAACAAGAGGGAAAAAAAAAAAAAAAAAAAGGAAGGGAGAAGCAGGCAGGGAAATGATTTTCTCGGCTGGCGTTTCTCAGGGAATTAAATCTTGTTTTTCGTCACCACTGAGTGGAATAATCCAATATATTAAAGCAGATACCCCCCTCCTATTTATTGCTGTGACTTTGACCTAACAGTCTTGGGCTGCATTTGGAATCAGATCGTCCCGGGGAGGGAGAAGGGAGGGAGGCATCAGCCCCCTGGATCAATTACTCTGCTCTCCGACACCGGAAAAATGAATTATTCCCCCAAAAGCAGGCTCCTCACCCGATGAATTCTGCACTGCAGAGCTGGTGGAGTTATACCAAATTGAATTTGGTCTTTGAGAGACATTTAAAACCAGGTGGAGTGTGCACATTGCAGGGGCGGGGCGGGGGGAGGGTTTGACAGCTGCCAGGACCTCTGTTGCCTGGCTGGGGAAACCCCCTGCTCCTAATGCTCTGGGGTGGGGGCCAAGAGGCAGCCACCCCACCTGCCCAAGGGGCCACCTGCATTCTGCAGGGGTGAGACATTTTGTTTCCAGCCTGAGGCTCAGAGAGGTGAGGTTGATTGTCTGAGGCCACACAGTGAGTGGGTAGCCATGGCAACCTGTTACCTTTTTGTCCCTTGCTCTCTGGGCCTTGTGGAAAATGGCCTCACTTCCCCCCCACCCCTCCCCAGCCCAACCTCAGGGGGGAACATGCTGAGATTGGGAGCTTTTCAGTCTGGGGCATTCTGCCCATTCATAGCTGTGTGACCTGGGACGAAGGGTAGCTTAATCTCTCTGGACATCAGTGTCCTGATCCAAGAAATGGGGTTTACTAAAACCCTGTACTGGTTGCCACTCTGTCGGTTGCAAATGACAGACACGTGATTCAGAGTGGCTTAATGAAAAAGCGGATTTGGGGCTCACATAACAGAAAAGCCCGGTATAGATTTCTCCCAGGGATAGCTGGTTCCAGAGGCCCCAATGGCGTATTCGGAAATTGGGCTTTGTCTCTGTATCTCAGCGCTGTGTGGCTTCACCCCAGGCAGGCTTGCTCTGGAAGGGGCCGGGCACCCCCAACATTAAGTCCAGTGGGCTCACACACCCATCCCTGAGCAAGGCCTGGGGTGGAGCCACCCAGTGAGAATCACAGGCTGAGAGAAGGGGGCAGATGCTGCCCCCCTTGAAGAAGGCGCTGGGACAAAAACCTCACACAGAGCCCCACCCCTCACAGGCCCTGGGCAAGAATGAGGGGGTGTTGGGCACAGCGCTTGGCATCATCGGGCAAGCATTCTGCCCACCATGGCCCTGCTGGGGTTGTTTCCAATTTTCACTGAGGAAGATGCAGTGTCCTCCTGGGCAGGTTACAAGGGGCTCTGCCCGGGCCTCCCTCTGCCTCCCTCATGATCTCCTACTTTATCTGCTCCCCCAGAACCTCCCTCCCCACGCCCAGGCCACATCCCAGCCTTGGCCCTCTGCCTGGCCAGGGGTCCCCAGGGAAGGGGGGCTGACTCACCCCACACAGCCAGGAGACTGCAAGGGCTGCACTTTCACTAATGATGTGGGGAAGAGAGGAAAAAACTAGCCCGAGATGGAGCTATTTTAGCTGAAAAACCCTCCCCCTGGGCTTGAGCAGGTTTTTCAGGGCTAATGCACTGGGGCCGAGGGAGTTGTTGGGGAGGGAGCTGAGGCTGGGGTTCTGCAGGGGCCGGAGGCCTGACCAGGGAGAGAGGAGTAGGGGTCTGGGGAGGGGGTCATGGGAGCTCTGTGCCCCAGAACTGAGAGCTGCTCACCCCAAAGTGGAATTGCCAACTCTCCAGTCACCCCTGTCCTCCTCATGCCCCACTGCCATCTGATCCACCTCATGTGGGAAATAGCCCCAGTGGCCGGGACGATTTTGCCAGGCTTGATTATCTCTGGCCTGTATTGTGAAAACACTGGCTGTCTGTTTTATTTTCCCTGAATATAAAGTCCCGCTCTGATATTGGAGTTGCCTTTTTCTGTTACAATGTTACACCCCCTGCTTCCCAACGGGAGCAGAGAGTTTCTGATGCACTCCACCTCCACCGTATCCATTAGACACCTGCCGGAGGGATCCAGGAAGGAGGAGGAAGAGCACGGAGGACAGGAGTGTCTTGTTTCCTACCCACCATGAAGGGCTGGCACGTGTGTCTTAGGGGTTTTCACTTGGCATCTTTCCAATTACAGATGAGGAAACTGAGGCTGTGTTGCAGGAGGGGATAAACAGGCCTCTCTTGAGAGCCAGCCGCCGCGGTTCTGGGATCAGGTGTGCAAGGAGAGGAAGGTGGCGTCTTAGCCCATTTCCCCTGGGTGGAGGAGAACCCAGGCTGGCGGGGGGCGGGGAGGTGGGAGGCTGGGGCACGTAGACATTGGGGAGGCTCCAGAGCAAGGAAGGAAATGAGGTAGGAAGGGGGAACAGCTGGCTTCCAGGGGGTCTTCAGGTGCCTGATCTGACCGCCTGGCCCCGCCCACCAGAGGCGTGGGAACTCAGGGACCAGAAGAAGAGGGGGCCGAGCCCCGAGGTCCCCAGCTTGGCCGTGAGTGCAGAGTGACTGGCTCCACCCCTTGCTGGCTGTGGGACTCCAAGTAAGGCTCCAGACCTCTCTGAGCTTGTTTCCTCCTCTGTCAAATAGGGAGAAAGATGGGACCTAGCTTGTTCGGTGGTCATGAGAATGAAATTGGGTGGTGTGTGTAAAGCACAGTCAGGGCTCAAAACACATATTAGATTTCATGGGTATTATATTTACCCCTAAGACATAAAGGCTACTCCAGGCCTCTGGAAGAGGGGCCAGGGCCAGAGGCCCTATGAAGAACATGGAGTGGGACCATGCGGGGCTTCTGCCTGTGGTCCACGGGGGTTTGTGGAAGGGGCAACTGAGGCAGCCGGGAGATGGGAGCTTCTGGACCTGAGGAGGGTGTGGGGCACCTGGCACAGGGTGGAGGCTGGGTTTGGGGGAGTTCACAAAGTGCTCTGCCTCCAAGAAGGCTTTCTAGAATCCCTTCCGTCTTCTCTGCCTGCCCCCACTTCCCAGCCACCAGCCTGGAGCAGTGGGTGTGGTTGGGGAAAGTACAGGCAGAACCTGGGTTCAAATCCGTTTCTACTAGCAAGCTGGGTGGCCTTGGGCAAGTTATTTGCCTCTCGGAATCTCAATGGAATTACTTTTCTTTAAAAATTTTTTTTCAATGTTGATTTATTTCAGAGACAGAGAGGCAGAGCATAAGCAGGGGAGGGGCAGAGAGATCCAGAGACAGAATCTGAAACAGGCTGCAGGCCCTGAGCTGTCGCCACAGAGCCCGACGTGGGGCTCGAACCCACGAACCGTGAGATCATGACCTGAGCTGAAGTCGGACACTCAACCGATGGAGCCACCCAGGCGCCTCTGAAATTATTTTCCTTCAATGGACATCGTAACACCTAGTCCACAAAGTGTTCTGTGTAAAGCATTGGGCACACACTAGGTGCTCACCAAGGACAGGCGCCGATCTGGTTTTGGTGTGTGCCGGGGGGGGGGGGGGTCAGGCTCCTACTAGGTCAGCACATAGTGGAGAGGTGGGGGCCTCTAAATGGGGCCTTGCTGGTCACAGCTGCCCCGAAAGGCTGTGGCTTGGAGGACAGAGGGCAGAGGCTTGGATGTGAAATGCTGGAAAGGACAGCAAAAGGGTGAAAGTAGGGACATTGCCTGGGGAGGTGGTGCTTTAGACTTGCGGAGCCCAGATGTGCCCTGACTTGAAAGCACTGATTGCAGGTAGAGGTGACGGGGGGGGGGGGGGGGGGGGTGGCACGTGCACCCATCTGCCTTCTTGGGTCTGGTCTGAATTCCTGTAGCTTCAGTTTCAGGCCCCATACTTTGCCCTGACAGGGCACTGGCCCTCCTTGTCTTCTGCCAGCTGCCCTACCCACCCCCCCTCCCCCCGCCCCAAGTAAGGTTGCCTTGGGCGTGAGGACAGGGAGAACGGGGTTTCCCAAGTCCAGAGTTCAAGTCCACATGCTGCTTCTTTTTCCCAGTGGCCTTAGGCAAGTTACTCCAATTCTTTGAACCTCAGCTTCCTTCCCTGTAAAATAGGATAATAGGACTTACTACATGGGACCGCCGCCAGAACCAATGAAGTGGGTGGTTGAGAAAGTGCTTTATGAACTGTTAATATTTTGCAAATAAGGTTTGGCTGGAAGAATTGTCTCTCTTACAAAACCCTCCCTTGGAGACACTGTTTTATCGAGATTCTGGGCTGCAGCCTCATGCCTCCCCACCCCCCCCTTGCCCGCCTCCCAATTTCTAACGTCTGTTGGTCTCGGGGTACACCGGAGCCCTAGGTCTGACCTGATGCACTGGTGGATTTCTGGTTTTCTCTGGAGTTTGGTTAGCTGGGGGCAGTAACCTTTGCCCTCTCCTTCCCTCAGCCCTAGTTCCACTTGGTCGGAAGTTGGTCTGGAAGGTGAGGGGACAGGCGATCCATGCAAATATACTCCAACTGGCCACTTGTGGCTTCTCCAAAGCTGGCATCTTCCTGAAATACTGAAACCAGCACACTGGTGGGTAGAGAAGGCAGCCCGCTGACAGCTTGTCCAGAACTCAAAAGGAGAGCAGGGATTAACCAGAACAACAGGAACCTCAGACAAAACCTCTGGAGCCCAGCAGCTGGACGACTGCTTGGCTGAAGCTGGGGATTTTCTGTGTGCATATGGGCCGGAGGTCAGGGACCAGTCATACTCTTCCTTTGGGTGCCCCTGCCCTCTGTCCCCAAGTTTAATCACTTTGGGATATGGGGAGGCAGAACCTTAGGGGGACATTTGGGCCTTTGTCATCCAGGTCACCTGCAGTGGCTGCCTTGGGTGACATGAGATTTTTCAGAGGAGGCCAGCCAGGCAGGGTGGAAGGAGATAACGCCTCTGGAACGGAGAGCAAGCAAGAGGTGTGGTTCAGCACCGCGGACAGCGCCCTCCCACCTGGACCAAAGAATCCAGGCGTGGAAATCCTGAATGGGAGAACTTCAAGTGGGCAGGGTATCACAGCCCAAGGGAAGAAGACGGGGGTAGGCACGAGGATTATTGGGCACTTACAGAAGCCAGCACAGTGCTGGACACCTTATTACACCACTCCAACTCAGCCTTATCTTCCTTCTCATTTTACAGCTGAGAAAACAGAAGCTCAGCAAGGTTAAGCAAGTTGCCCCAGGTCACACAGCTAGTTGGTAGTAAAGCATGGACCTCGATCTAAGTTTGTCTGGCTGTGGAATCTCTTACTGTTACTCTGGCCAGATGGGAGAGGCACAGCCCCTGCACGCTTGTGGCAAAAATGACCCCAAAGCTCTTGGGTTTGTAGCTGAGAGGCTGGGTCTATGTTTATGTGTGTGGCTTTGCGAATGCCTCTGGATGCACATGAGGGTGGCTTCAGTGGAGTGTGACTGTTTACAGGAGGCTGCATCAGTCCCCAGGGGGGCTAGAAGATGAGAGTTGGTGTCACATCTCGGAGACCCTCCCTCCTCCTGGAAGGAGAGCTAGAATTCACTGTTGGCCTTTTTTTTTTTTTTTAAGCACTTAAAGAACAGACCAGAACTGATAGCTAAATTAAACCTGCTGAGAGCGCCTGTTTAATTGAAAATGCCATCTGTAATTTAAATGTCAGAATCGGGATGGTTATTATAGCCGCCTTGAAGACTGGAGCTCATTTCACAGTTTCAAAACAGACCAAGAAAAGCAGCAAATGGGCCATGGCCTGCGGCGTCGTGGAGCGATTAATAACTTCTCTGGTCCCGCTGAGCTCCAGCTCCCACCTCAGCCCCCACAGAGGGAGTCTGGCTGGGAGCTGGGAGCATGGGGCTTGGGCTCCAGGACTCAGCCTCCTGCCTTCCCCACTCCACATCTCTGCTCCAGCCTCCACTCAGCTGCAGGGCACCTTTCCAAAGTGTAAGGGTCATCTTGTCCCTCTTCAGGGTCTCCCTGGCACTTCTGGGATGAAATCCCAACATTTTAGCCTGGTATTCAAGGTCTCTGGAAGAGACCTCTGGAAGAGGTCTCTGCCTACCTCTCCAGCTTCAGCCCCAGCCATGGCCCACTGCAGACATCCTGAATGCCTTCCAGGCCTTTGCGCAGGCTGAGTCCTCTGCCTGCAAAGCCATCGCTTCTCTTGTCTACCTGGTAAGTACCATTTATCATTCATGGCTCAGCCCTAGTGTTATCACCTGTAGGAAGCCTTCCCTGACTGTCCTGTAGCTCCCCAGAGCACTGAGCCAGGCAAAATTAAGGGCTTCTTTCTTGGTTTCCCATGGCCTCTTTGCTCACCTCCATAACTGACTTATCATGGTGCTGTCTTTTCCCCATTCTCCTTATACTACGAGCCCCTCAAGGACAGAGATGGGGCCTAGTTTATCTTGAGACCCCATGCCCTGCCCTGAGCAACCACGACAGCTAACATTTATTGAGGTCCTACTATATATCAAGCACTGCCATCAGTCCCAATTTAGAGGTGGGAAAACTGAGGCATGGAGAGTAACTTGTTATAGGCCAGGCCACGACTAGCGGTAGAGCTGGGATTGGAGACAGTCTGCCTCCCGAGGCCAGACTCTTAACCCACTATGCTATAGTGCCTCATGCTGGGCCCTCCGCTTAGAGAATGTTTGTTCATTGAACAGATAAAGAGCTCCCCAGCTGTGTTCCAGTCTCTACTTGGGGAGGAGATGCCATAACACAACAATTTGGTGCAAACTTCAAGGGAAGTTAAGCCAGTCCCTTCCTCTGATGACTTTCCTTTTCTGGGATTCAGGTCTTAGGGCTTTTTCTTTGCATGAGGGACCTGAAGAAGGGGGTCACTGTGCCCAAGACCCCTGTGGATTTAAAGCAGGGGTCCTTGTTCTTCGTCCCACCTCTCCATAGGCAACTCTCTGCCAGCCCACACTCTGCCCATGATCCCCATTTGTTCTTGACGAAGCAGTGGCATACAGGGGGACAACTAGTCCTGGTGTCCCAGCCTTCTACTTACAGCCATGGGACCATGGCAGGACATTTCACCTTTCTGACCTCACCGTCTTCACCTTCGAAATGGGGTCATAGTAGTATCTCACCCAGAGCATTGAGGGCTAAGTGGAAGCATGCAGGTACAGTGTTTAGCAGAGTCCAAGGTATGATAGCTGTAACATTCAATCATTCACTCACCCACTCATTAGTTCCTTGTAGCCCATGTCCAGGGGGTTATCCGACTGTGTCCGCTCTGTGTTTCTGGGCCCCCAACCTTCAGGTCTGAGACATTTTAAACTGCTTCGTGGAAAGAGAGTCTCTAAGATCACATGCTTGTTCTGAGACTGGCACTACATCCATCATGCTCTCAAGCGTGGCCGCCGTCTCCCGACCCCTCCTGCCCACACCCCATCTTCATGTTCTATCTGCCCTCTGCCCTGCTCCGTACCCCAATGTTCTCTTCCCTGGGGTTGTCATGCAGCCAACTATTCCCTCAGCCACGAGAAAAACAGAGAAACTCACTCCTAATTAGATGGGTTTCCATCTCCCCAGGTCTTCACTTCTTGCATGTTCTTGACTTGTTAGAGGAAATCGTGTATCGACATTGGTATTGATTTGCATAATTCAGATATAATTAGGAGAAAGGTTTGCCGGAGTGGCAGCCAGCGAGGCTGGTGCTGCTATATCCTGCCGACCTTGGGGAAAACTTGGAACCGGGCCTTTTACCCTCACTAAATTCATGGCTCCCATTCTCTGCAAAGCCCCGTAGGTACTTGTCCCGAGAAATTTACTCTTGTGTGAGGTTCAAGGCAATAGGAAAACCCCCTTCACCCCAACACATCTCCTTGTCTGGCCCTGCATCTGGAATTCTGACCATGAAGGCCACCCCATGGGGGCCTGCTGGGGATGTAGGAAGACATTATGTTGGCCAGGGGGACAGGGACCAGTTTGCTTATGATGCCCACCATCTGGAGGGAGGAAGAGGACTTCGGGAGTAGTGTCATTTGGACAGTGGGAGGAATGGAAAGCAAAACCAAGCAGAGCTTGAAGTAAGAGACTGGAAATTAGTGTGACCCAGTGAATTACATTGCTGCCGTGATGAAAAGTGGTGGTACGTCCTTGGAAAGATTAGGAACATAACGAGGCAGGGAAATAGATGAAAATGCATGCCCATGCCTGCTCTGTTCTGGAACCATTTCTTCATTTCTTCATCTACTCATTCACAGATATTTATTGAGGGGCTATTATGTGCCAGGCAAATAGTAAAGAACCAGGTGTTGACACTGGGGAAACAAAGCTGGTCTCTTATCACTGTAGCTGGTAGATTCAGTTCCTACCCACTCCGGCCCAGGAGGATGGATTTGGCTCCAGGATTTGGGGCCTGGGGGGCAGGTTCTGGAAAGGACGAGTGCCCAGAAGACCATATGATACTTCCTTTGAATTGTGCCTCTATTTCACCCTTGAGCTGGTTCTATTCTGGAAAGGCAAATGACAGCATGGGGGTGGGGTGGGGGTGGGGAGTGGGGCTTCCCAATCTTGCAGGCGTCACAGGAAGCAAGGAGACGGGCAGGGAATTTCTCTCCGGACCCAACCCCTGCCCCCACTCTGCTCCAATGTGACCCCTTTTGCTCCCACACAGCCCCTGCAGAGTGGCCGTCACCAGAAGCCACATCCAATTTCCCCAGGGAGCAATCTCCAGGCCACTGATTTACTCGTTAGCTGTCACCACGGGCACTGAATAATAAGGCCTCTTTCTGCAGAAAGGATATTAGAGGCTGAGATGGGAAGGGCTAGGGCAGTGTGATATTTATTTCCCCAGCATTTGCTGCTATGAATCACAAGACTGTCTCTAACCTGCTCTCGCACAGCACCACAAGCCCATCCTTGGGTCCCAAGATACTTTCATCAGTGTCCCAGGGTGGGGGCGGGGGCGGGGGTTTGGGGCTGGTCTGGTGATCTGTTCCAGAGCCCGACCCATGATTCAGGGTTCTTGTCGTGCATGTGCGTGGGCTGAGAGGAGGAGGCTATCAGCTACCATCCTCCGTTTGCAGAGGTCTCTGTGATTCATTGATTCGCTCATTTGGCAAACATTTTGGAACATCTGCTGCTTGCTGCTATGCACTGGGCTGGGGGCTGGGCATTTAGGGGTGAACCAGTCAAGTCCAGCCCCTGCCCTGGGGCGCCCAAGTAGTGTGACATTTGCCATCTCTCTGGTACCACCCAGGAGGCGAGACTGGACGGGGCGCTGGTGGGGACCGGAAGTTGATTCTCCCTACGCTCTCTGTGCTGTCCCTCCCCCTCAACCCCACCCCACGCCCCCTCTGCCCAGATGGCTAAGCAAGATACTCAGTCCCTAAATGCTCCGGTGGTATTTCCCAATCTTGTGCCAGGACTCCTCTGCTCTCCTTGGGTGGGAGAAGGAAACCTTTGCTTTATCAGCACTGACCTTCATCAGGCCCTTCCTGGTGGTGATGGTGACTTACCTAATCTCATTTAAGTTCCACTTTGCAGATGAGGAAACTCGCCAAGGGTGGAGCCGTGGTGTGTGTGCCCTGGTGGGAGTATTTACCCCGAGGACACTGACAGGGGCTACAAGTCAGGGCTTTCCCGCTTTGGAGAACGGGTTCTTAAGCATTTACCAGCACATCACTCACTGCACCTAAGCGCTTTGACGGATACCGTCCTCTGAAGCATCGGCAAAGGATGGGGGGCGTATTGGAGCCACCGAGATGTCCCTCCTGCCTGTAAGCAGCTGCTTCGTCTGGGGAGAACTCAGGCAGAGCAGAAGGACTTCCCATGGAGGCGTTGGGAGTTTTCAGCCTCCGTTTGGCCACTTTTCAACAGCACAGGCCATTTTGGGAACCAGGTGTGGTTCCCACTCTCCTCCCCTCCCACATCCAGGCTAGTGACGGAGTTAAGACCTTGCGGCTAATTGAGGCCTCAAGGTTAACTGGTGCTTTTATTGGTGTGAGCGATAGCTTTTTGCGGTGCTCTGAGGACAAGGCAGGAATCTGGCCGGAGGGAGGGCGCTCACAGGTAGACGCAGAGGCAGACGTGTCCTCTAGAACACCTTTTGTGTAAGGCCGGGTTTCCCCCTCATCTCTTTGAGCTCAGCTTTAGTGTCGGGCCCCTGGGGGAGACCCTGAGCGTCCTAGCTACGGTATGTTTCTCTGCCTCCCACAAACCTTTCTTTTACTTTATTTTTCTGCTTACGTATTTCTTGTCTCTTTTACTAGAACACAAGCTCTGTGAAGATGGGAAGGGGGGACTTAGCAATTTGGGTTGCAGTTTCAGACACTGCTTCTCCATCGCATCATCTCCTCATTGTGGCCCCCTGATCCCTGCTCGGGGAAGACATCACACCCAGCTGTTTGCTTTTCGTAACTCAGCGGGGCTCAGCGTCAGGTCCCTGGGCTCCGAGTCAGAGCCCAGGTTTCGCATCCTGGTGGTGGTGCTTACTAGCTATGGGATCATGGAGAAGGAAGAGAAGGGACAGCCCAGAACAGAAGCTTTGGGAGCAGAAGGAGCCCGCTCTCCCCAGCTCCTAGCCCAGGCCTCTGTGGCTCCGTGCTCCAGCACAATTTTGCTGGACACTCTGAAGCCTGTCTTGCCTTACGTTTTTGTTTTTTTTTAAATTTTTACTTCTGTTGTTATAAAAATAATGCTTTCCATTGGAGAAAATTTGGAAAATGCGGGACAACGTGAAGACTGACTTAAAAGTCACCTTTTAGACAGGAGAATCATGTCCCCTGTCCTTCCTTCCTTTCCTGAATTAGCCCCACCCACCTGAGCCCAAGACCCCACCTTCTCCAGCAATTACAAGTAACATTAAAACTGCCTCCTGGACCAAGTTATTACTTCCAAGAATAATAGTCTCTGTTACTACAAGAAACTAATTAACAGCATGCAATGAGGGGGAAAAATTCAATTAATTAGTAGCTTAATAAGCGCTAGCAAAGACTTCGGGCTTAGCTTGGGAGTTGGGGTTGAGATGGGGGGGGGGATTGAGACCCCCAGAGGGCAAGGAGTGGGGACTTGAGAGGTGGGGGGGGGGTGAGCGCTGGCCTTGGGAACAGGTGGGGTCCCGAGGCGGCCTGAGCAGGTGCAGGAGCGTCGTCCCTGAAGGAAGAATTTGTTTCTGTTTCTGGAGATTTTGTTCTGCCTCCTGGGCTGAGGCAGTTGGTAGCAGGGACCTTCTCAGTCTCATCCCAAAGTCATGGTTCGGGGGCTGCAGGGGAAGTAAGGGAAGACGTCCCTTGCTCTGTGCTGTGGGTGGAAGGGGAGGTGGGCACGTAGGGTATCCTCTTCTCCCTCACAGCCCCTCCTTCTGGAGCCCTGGCTTCACCCCAGCCCTCCCGTCTCTCCTCCAGAACCTTGGACTCACCCCTGACATTGCCCCTTCCTCAAGCCCCACCTCCAATCTGTCCCAAGGTCTTGTGGCTGCTACCTTCCAAGTGGTTCTCCTGGCTGGTGCTTGTTCCTCCTCCCGGCTCCTCAGCCCCCATCTGCTCTTCCTGGGACCCCCCTGCAATAGCCTTCCCACATCCAGCCCCTCCCCACCCAGCAGTTGCTCTGATCTCACCTTGTTACCTTCTCAGTCACCAGTGGTGGATCGGGTGGGTTCAAGGCCCCGCCTGGTCTGGCTGCAGCCTCCTGGCCCACCACCCGCCTCCACCTGCCCCCATCACTCCTCCAGGCCCTCTGTGCCCCCTGGCACCACACCCGCTTTGAGTCACTTGAATGGGGAAAGCTCGGCACTCAAGGCTCAGGGTGCTCCTCTTCCCTTCCCCTAACGTGGTGTCCACACGGTTAGGTGTGTTTGTAAAATTCGCTAATGGAGCGATGTCAACTGCAGCCCATTAAGACCATTGTCTCTGTCCACTCTGTCACTCTGCTTTCCCACTGCCCAGCGGTCGGGGGGCTAGGGTGGCCCCAGCAGCTTTCGAATCCGTCTGAGGCAAAGCTGAGGGGAGATTTGTTTAGTGTGGGTTCGGCGGGATCTATGTATGCGGCCCTACAGTCTCTGAGTCTAGCGAAGGAGCCCTCCTACCACCCACCCATTACTTGCCCAAGGTTGTGACATGAAGACATGGGCCAGGAGTTGACTTGGGAGGTGTGTGTGTCCTGAGGCACCCGTCTCAGAAGGTTTGGCACGTGCGGAGTGGGAAGCCAGTCACTGGGTGTGGAAATTCTTCTTCTTATTTTTTTAAAGTTTATTTATTTATTTTGAGAGAGACAGAGACAGCACGAGTGGGGGAGGGGCAGAGAGAGAGGGAGAGAGAGAGAGAATCCCAAGCAGGTTCCACCCTGCCAGCGCAGAGCCTGATGTGGGGCTCAAACCCACGAAGCCATGAGATCATGACCTGAGCTGAAACCAAGAGTCAGACACTTAACTGACTGAGCCATCCAGGCTCCCCTATGATTATTTTTAAAAGTAGGCTTCATGCCCGGTGTGGAGCCCAATGTGGGGCTTGAACTCATGACCCTGAGATCAAGACCTGAGGTGAGATCAAGAGTGGGACGCTTAACTGACCCAGCCACCCAGGCGCCTCTGGAATGTGGAAATTCTTCAGTGTAGGATTCGGTTCTCACGGAGGCCTCGTCAAAACCAGTTCTCTCCAGTTGGGAACATCCTTAAGGACACGTGATCTGCGAGTATAAACGCACTGTGTGTATGTTTCCTTCCTCATTGGCGACCGTGTGAAATGGAATTGATTT
Organism: Acinonyx jubatus; assembly: GCF_027475565.1. Taxonomy (NCBI): domain Eukaryota; kingdom Metazoa; phylum Chordata; class Mammalia; order Carnivora; family Felidae; genus Acinonyx; species Acinonyx jubatus. Next base: position 8,396,858 of record NC_069381.1, on the reverse strand, counting down.
GAATTCCTGTGTTTGTGGGTGCCTTTGTTTTCTGTTGCTGCTGCAACAAATTACCACAAACCCAGGGGCTTAAACAATGCAAATTTATTATCTTATGGTTCTGGAGGTCAGATGTCCAAAATGAGTCTCCCATCAAGGGTTAAAGTTAAGGTATTGGGAGGGCTGCCTTCCTTTCTGGAAGCTTTGAGGGAAAAATCTGTTTCCTGGCCTTTTCCAGCTTCTGGAGGCTGGCTGTACTCTTTGGCTTGTGGCCCCTGCCTCCAGCCCTACCGGGCTCAGTCCTCCCGCTGCTGTCTCTGGTTCTGTCCCCGCTGCCTCCCTCTTCCACTTTTAAGGACCCTTGGGATTACATTGGACCCACCCACTCAGAGAGTTCAGTGTTGTCTATTTCAAGGTCAGCTTTGATTCCGGCTGCCTCCTGGTTGCCCTTTGCTGGGTAACCCAACACGTTTATAGCTTAAGGGGATGAAGGCACAGCTGTCTCGTGGGGCCGTTGCTCTGCTGACCACAGCAGGGCACAGATCTGTAGCAGGTGTACAGAAAATGAAGGTGCCTGTGTGTGAAGCCACATGCTTTATGGATCCCACATAGCACAATATATTTGTTATATATGGGTGTATTATGTATGCGTGTGTTTGTATATGTGCATGTGTGTGTGTGTTTCACTCAGGCATGCTGGAAGAATGATTCTATCCTCTAGAAAATGATATTACAAAATCTTGACATATGTAGAGGGAATCCAAGAGTCTGCAGGCAAAAATGTAAAAAGGAAATATTGCAAAGGTGGGTTAGGCCGTGATTAAAAATATACCAACCCCCCCCCCCCCGGATTTTGTAGTATTTGTCAGCTTAAAAAAGTGTGTAATTTGCAACACTTTTTCCATTCTTTAAAAAAAAAAAATTTTTTTGACATTTGTTTATTAGTGAGAGAGTGAGAGAGACAGAGCATGAGCAGGGGAGGGGCGGGGGGGGGGGGACACAGAATCCCAAGCAGGCTCCAGGTTCTGAGCTGTCAGCACAGAGCCCGACGTGGGGCTTGAACTCACAAACCTTGAGATCATGACCTGAGCTGAAGTTGGACATTTAATCGACTGAGCCACCCAGACACCCCATCCATTCTAAATGAACATTAACTTCATTTAGTTCATTCTAAACTTTATTTGGAACGTTAACATTGATGTTTAGGCCTAATTTGCATTCTATTTCTAAGATCCCTGTCTCCCACCCAGGTTATATAAACTTCAGGTCCCACAAAACTAGGATCCCCTGCTGCTCCTACCCCAGGACCTTTGCACATACTCTTCCCAATGTTGAGGGCTCTTTATGCTTCCCCCCACACTCTTCTCTTGGTTCTTCCTTTAGACCTCAGCTGGAACTTTATTTCTTCACAAAACTCTCTCACTGTGTGTCCTCCTCCCCAACTTGGCCGGGTCTCCTGGGTTTCTCCTTTGTGAATTATAACTATAATCAATTATTTGTGAAGTTTCCTGCTTAGGCCTGTCTCCTCATGGGAATGTCCGCTTCACGATCTTACTGTCATTTCCCCCAGTGGTTAGCACAGTGTGGCACTCAGTCCAAACTCCGTAACTATGTGCCAAATGTGGGGATAGATGGAAAGGCGGATGGATGGTGCTCTCAGGGTGAGGGAAGACGCATGCTCCTGAATGCAGATACCTGGCCAAGACCGTGCACCTCTCATGTGCTGGAGCTGGGATTCAAACCCAGAACTTTGCTTTGTTCTGGGTATGTATGTCCTTCTACCACACCGCACATTTGCAGCCCAAGGCCATTTAATGGGTGCCCCACATGGGTGGCAGACCTGTGTGCCGACCCGTTCTAAGGCAGGAAGTTGGTGAACAGCTAGGCGGGATTAAATCCTGGGGGGGATAAGGAGCACTATCGACTGTCGTGGTTTGTCCTTGTGGGAGCGTTCTCTGGGAAAGGACCCCCTAGCTGGCCAGAGTCCCCCCTGCCTGCAGCCTGCCTGGTTGCAGAGACCCATCTTCCCATGGCCCCTCCATTATGCCAATCAAAGCCAGCCGCTGTGGGCCAGCCACTTCCAGAGGGAGGCCGATAAGGCGTTTATTGAATTTATGATTTTAATTTATGACAATTCTAATCCCATTACAGGCTCCCTTTTGTCTGCAGCCTGTGCAGTGACGGAGTTTAATTACGGCCGAGCAAGATTTCCCCCGCTTGGGGGACCTTTCCTGTCAGTCCTGGAGGTCCATCCCTGGTTGCTTGAGGGAGTTTAGTGGCTGGGGCTGGGGCAGGGGTGTGTGTGTGTCGGCGGGGGGGGATGCAGTGGAGGAGAGGGGAGGCTCTCTGGTCTGCTGCTGTAGCACTTCCTGTAGTTGGCAGCCGCGTCGCGTAGGACTCATGGCGATGCCTAGTGAGTGACAATTAGGACTGCAGCATGGGGCTGTGCTGGGGGAGCAGTGCACAACCTGCACAGCTGTACAGACAGGCCTGGGGGTATCCAGAGATAGGTGGGGTCGTGGGAAAGACCAGGCAGTGTGAGCTTGGGGAGCTGCCAGGGCCTGTACATCAAAGGTTCTGAGAAAATGATCATCTTGGGGGTGGGGTGGGGGGAATAAGTCTCCACTGCCCACTCCAGAAAATGGGATGTCTTCCAAGTGGTCAGGTTCCCCAGGGGGAGGTTCAAGACAGGGGAAGGGTCACAGTGATGTCACAAAGTCCCTTGTTGGCTTCTGTGGAGGAGGAATCATAAACAGCAGTCAGGGCTCCAGAGCTGGTCCCAACTCCGCAGGAGTGGCTGTGACCTTGGGTCACATTTAGCTTCTCTGTGATACTCCTTTGTCAGCTGGGAAGTTAGGGGCAGGATTAGGCCTCCTCTCAGCCCAGAAGGAGAGTGTAGCTGGGGTGGGTGTGCAATGGAGGCAGAATGATGGACCCACACATTGGGTCAGGAGAGTCAGTGGGGGTTCCCGAGGCTGTGCCCGGTGAAGGCAAGAGGGCAGGGGGAGGGCCCGGACCCAGTCCCAGAGCTCAGGGACTGACAGAAGACTCAGGAGGAATGAGAGGACAAGCTTGTGGCCAGGAAAACCCTGGAAGAGACACCAGCCTCGTATATGGCACTGAGACACCCTGCAACCTTGCCCCAGTAAAATGAGCATGAGAACGACCCCAGCCCGATCCAACCCCCTGCACCCCCCATCCTCCATGCCAAACCAGAGCGGGGACCTTGGATCGCAAGGCTTCCTGACTGCGTGAGGGGCAGCAGCATTTCACGTGTCTCCGGGCCTCAGGCTATCTGCACCCGATGGGTGAAGCCCAGGTCGGCCTCCCAGAATCCTTTAGGTTCAGACATTTGCAGAGTTGATGGTTAAAATAGGAAGACTTCCTGGAAGGGCCGGCCTGAAGGAAGGGGAAGGGTACGGCTTTTGGCAGGTCTGTAGGCTCCAGATCCTGATTCCTTAAGAGCCGGAGCGGGTGGAGGAAAATACAGGGGAGGAGGCAGCCTGGTATAGGGGTTGAAAACTCAGACACCTGCAGGGGTGAAGTGAGGGAACTCAACGGGCCAGACAGACAGGATATAATAGACTAGGGGGCGGCGGGGACCACGGCAAACTGAAGTGCGCATGTCCCGGCCATTGCTCGGCTCCAACGACCACTGCCATGTTAGGGGCGCTAATCTTGGGTGGTCAGAGGGTCTCAGTCCCCATCTGTAAAAGGGGCACAGGAACATGTCTCGTGGAGCTGGTGCGAGGGCTGAGCAAGCTAATGAATGCAAAGGGCTTAGAATAGTGCCTGGCATGTAGTAAGTGGCAATTACTTGCATTGCCAATTACCATGAGCGTTGTTATTCTCTCTCTGCACAGGAGACCAGATGTCTTCCTTCCCCGACCCCCAGCACGCTCCAGATGGGAGGGTGGCAGAGTCTAATCATTGTGATCTGGTTGTTGGGGGCTCTTTGGAGCACCGGGCTTCCCTGGCTGGCCGTGGCCGCGTCCCGAATGGCTATCCCAGACGAGGAACGCCTGGGACCTGGGGAGAAAGCAGACACGCTGGGGATGTCGCTGCAGCTTACCTGGCATCACCTCGTGAGGGTTTTTCTCTTACTTGGGGAGGGCTATTCCGAGCCTGAGACACGCGCGTTTGCAGGCAGGATTTGTCAGGCTTTGCTGGGCCGAGAGGCGGGCTGCCGAAGAGCCTGGGGAGAGGGGAAGTCACGCGGTGAGGCGCAGAAAGGCCCGTTGGAGAAGGGGTCTGATTGTGAACCTTCGAGAGTCTCAAATGTGTCCAAGGACGGGGAGGGAGAATTAGGAGCAGGAGTGATGGGGTAATTGTCTGGCTGGTTCCCCACACTGCTTGCGTTCTCAATTCCGCCAGTGCTGGCGGAAGGAGAGGGTGTGAGCGCGTGTGAGGGCATGTGCACGTGCGTCTGGCAACCGCCACCTTCACCTCCTGTTCCGCCTCCCCCGACACACTCTCCCTGGCTGACCCCAACCGGCCCGGGCTACACTTTCTCCCGTCTCCTGATTTCCAGTCCCGGATCTTTGGGCAGCCAGCACGTGTCATTTGCCTCGCCGTGCCTCGTTTTACCTATCTGGAGACGGGGGTGGTCATTCTGGCCTCCGCCACTCCAAAGAGGTGTCACGAGGAGGCCTTCCGACGGTGGTGTCCTCAAAGGACCGACTTTGGCTTTGGATGTGTGCCTTCTCTCGTTGAAGATCTGAGTCCCCTGTGGTTTCCAGGCTTTTTGAAGCAGCATCGTATCTGATTCCCGCCGGGGAAGCTGAGGTTCAGAGGGTGTTTTACGGTATAGTTTTATTGTAACTTAGGTGTGGTGAGACCCGTAGATCAGGAGACAACTGCTGTTGAAAATATAGTTTGTTCCTCACAGATCCCAAGAAGAGAGGGTATAGTGGTCAGAGGGATAAGAACTCTGGGCAGCCCGGCCCTGTCACCTGCCCACCCACCGACATTGTGTGTGTGTGCGTGAGAGACAGAGAGATGGAGAGAGGGACGGAGGGAGGGAGAGAGGGAGAGAGATGTGTCTCACAGAGCATTGTGACTCAGCTCCCTCAGGACCTCATGGAACTGGGAGAGATGGTCAGAAACAGGCCGTGTCCCCAGGTCAATACTCTTCATTCCCATCCAATAATTCTCCATGAAAATCTTGCTCTGTGCCGAGCATGGCCTATGGTCCAGGGCTAGAAGCCCTTTCCCCCTGTCCCCCAAGATGGCTTCACAGAAGGGCAAGCACCCCGGTCTGGGAGCCAGGACACTTGGCTCTGAGTAATAGCACCATCGTGACCCAGGACAAGCCCCATAAGCCTCAGTTTTCCCAACCGTACAATGGGTGGGCTGGGCTAGAGGGTCCTTTTATCTTTTTTTTAATGTTTATTTTTGAGAGAGAGAGAGAGAGAGAGCAAGAGAGTGCACACTCGAGGGGGAGGGGCAGAGAGGGAGAGGGGGACAGAAGATCTTAAGTGGGCTCACTGCTGTCAGCACGGAGCAGGGCTCAAACCCACGAAACGTGAGATCGTGACCTGAGCCTAAGTCAAACTCTCAACCGACCGACTGAGCCACCCAGGTGCTCCTGGGCTAGAGGGGCCTTAAGATGCCCCCAAGTTTGACCCTCTGTGAGTAAAGTGCTCTGAGTAGTGGTTCCAAGCCTCCTTGCCAGAATTAGCTGGTGGGACCGGGGGCTTTTCAGATACAGATCCCTGGGCCCTCCCCAGACCTGCCAGATGGCACTGTCCTGGGAGTGAGACCCAGGAGACTGTATCTTGGAGAAGTGATTCTGATGTAGTCGGTTGTTTACCTGACATTTGGGAGCCACTGCCTAAAAAGCCTGGTTCCTCAAAGGCGACAACGAGCTTATTCCTGTTTGGGGCACTGCTTGCCTCTGCTCGCCTGAGAGCTAACGGGGTGCATCGCACACGCAACTGGAGGCGGCCGTCGCTGCTGAGTCCAGACTCCAACATAAGGCTCCTGGTGGTGACGCTTTTGCATCCACACGTGGTAGGTGGCCCATAAGGGGACCCAGGCCTGCCAGCTGGTGGAGCATCTGGGAGCTGAGAGCTCTTCCTGGAGAGCCTGCCAGTGCTTGGGGACAGGATGGGACCTGGGGAGGAGGGGGAGAGAGGGTGCAACTTGGGGACACCCCAGGAGGCCACTGGGGAGGGAGGGGGCACGTGACCTTGGCCAAGTCAGGGCATCCTTTTTGGGGCCTCGGTCTCCCCACCTGTAGAATGGGCGTGGCAGTGGAGGAGGTGGCTTGTCAGATCTTTAGAGCTTGGACATTCTGAATATCTAGTCCAGCCCTCAGAGAGGGCTCAGCTGGGGAGGGGGCCACACTGGGGGGGGGGGGGTTGGGAGGGCGGTGGCAGGGAGGAGGCGCTTGGCTTGCGGGAGCCAGGGGGCAACTGAGTCCCTGTAAGTCAGTCCAGGGGGCCAGTGTAGGCAGCAAGAGCTGGCGAGGGGGCCGCTGGGGTAAGGAGCCGCATGGTTAGGAGCAGGCCTCCGGGGGGCCGAGCTGTAGGCCAACCATGTGACTTTGTGGCCTGACCGCTCCATGCCTCAGTTTCCTCACTTCTAAAAGGAGGAGGACAATATCTACTTCCCGAAAGTGAGTCCTCAGTGAGTTGGTCAAGGTGAAGAAAGGCTGAGGGCAGAGCTGGCTGGTGGCCTGGGAAGCTGCCCTCCGGCTTGCAGTCAGAGACTTGAGTTGGCTCTCTAGCTCCGCCCCTCCCTGGCTCCACCCCTAACAGGAACTTGCCTGCTCTGCGTCCCCTCTCCTCACTGGGACACAGGTAGGGGTTGTCTTGTGAGGCTTGCGGGTGACAGTGAGGCTCCTCCCAGAGCGCACCTGCCAAGCATGTGGTTCGCGGGGTGGGGTAGTGAGCCTCAGGGCTGGGTCCTCCATGCGGGAGGAAGGACGGACGGTTGTCTCTCCCCCTTTCCTTCCTCCTGCCTCCAATCCTCCCTCCTCCCTCCTCCCCAGCCTCTCATCTGGCCTCTGTTCTCTCCCGTCCGCTTCCTTTGTACTTTAAGATTAGACTTTATCGCTTGTGTCTTGAGGACACGGATTGACACGCGGGCGTCTTCGCGCATTTCTCCCCTGCCAGCGTCAGCCCCCCGTGCGGCTGCTGGTGCTGGACTTTCACTGCAGTAGATGCACCAGGGGAGTGGGGGGGGGGGGGGGTCCTGCTCCTCATCCAGCTGTGTAGACCTGCAGCTACATAGGAGGGACTTTCTTCCTTTTGATTTGTACCTCTTGCCTCCTTATGCTCTGTGCTAGACGTGGCCTCCCCCCCCCCTTCCTGTGGTGCTCAGGATTCTAATTAAGTGGAAAAGCCTTTTACTCCTTACAATTCTCCAGTTATGAATAATGATACTGGCTCATAAATGAAAATTGCTTTTCTATTTAAATTCTGGTGTTTTTTTTTTTTTGTTTTTTGGTTTTTTTTTTGGTTTAAAAAAGAAGGTAGGAACCCAGGGCTCTTGGGTCATTTGCAAGTTATTAATTTCAAGCAGAGCTCTAAGCTAGCTTATTAACGGTGAGGGTATTACAGCTGAGTTAAATGGCTGCGATATTAATTACCTTGCAGGCTTTTATGTATGGAGTAATGGCTTATTTCCGTGCTGGTGGGTGGTCTAGGTGAGAAAACACAAGTCCCCTTCCGGGAGGCAGGAGAGGAAATTGGTGGGATGTTCCTTTGGTAGGTTTTGAGTCCCAAGAACTTGGTGCTGGGACTCTTGGTGTCCTGGGATTCCAGGCAAGGTGGCTGGATACGCCATGGTGCCTGGGTCAGGATGTCAAAGCCAGGCACAGGCAGGGGAGTGAACACTTCTTCCCAACTCGTGCAACTATGTCCCCTCGGCCCTCACCTCCACTGGGGACAGGCCGAGTGGAGGTGGGTTGACATGGCGGCAGGAGTTATTTCGGTCAGTCCAGCATCTCTACAATCTCAGTTATTTCAGCTCTGTTTTGGCCATATCGACATACTGCCTGTTCTATTATTTACGTACTATTTTTATTTCCACTGACTCACTTTTAAAAAACTTAAATTTAGTTTAAAGGGAAACTTTATATCACCTCCATAAATGGGAAACCAGCATCCCTAGTCATAAATTCAAAGCAACATAAAAGTGAATACATGACTGTTAAAATAAAAAATGTCAGCTCCCACGTGGGCAATGGCACATTCGCCACATGGAGGAAAACCTCAGTCAGTTGAATCTGACCTCATGGCTGGTGCAGCACCAGGGTGGGAGTCAGGGGGTAGGTGACCCACCTGGAAGAACCAACGCTTTCTGAGTCCTTCCCAAGGAATTCAGTTGGAAGTTACAAGGCTATAGGGGAAAAGGAAGATCTGGGGAATTTCTGTATATTTTGAACTTTATGGAACAGCATGTTAAGGGTATGCAAATACCCCACCAGCCACCATTTCTTTTCGAAGGCTGATTGCTCAGGTGTATTGGGCTGGCAGTGTGGGTAGCCTGTCTGTGGTTCCTGCTCTCAGCTGGTCCTTGGGCTCCTAGGAGCCACAGCAGGAGTGAGGGGACTGTCCAGAGAGCACTGGCCTGAGAGTCAGGATGGAGGCAGCCAGGCACTGCTGTTACACTGCTGTGTGACCTAGGACAGCCCCGTGGGCCTCTCTGGACTTCTGTTTCTTCATCTGAGGGGGCTGAACAAGATGCATCCGGGGACCCTATGATGGCTGACTTTATGTGTCAGTTTGGCATGGCTACAGTGTCCAGATATGTGGTCAAACATTATTGTGGATTTTGAGTAAAGCAGTTTGCCTTCCGTAATGTGGGTGGGTCTCATCCAACCAGTCGAAGGTCTCCATAGGACAAAAGACTGATCTCCTTCCAACAAGGAGGAATTCTGCAGCAGAGACCCGGGGACTTGAACTTCAGCATGGGCTCTCCTCTGGGTCTCCAGCCTGCTGGCCCATCCTGCAGATTTTGGATTTGCCAGCCTCCTTAATCATATGAGCCAATTCCTTAAATAAATCTCTCCCTCTCTCTACATCTCCCGTTTGTTCTGTTTCTCTGGAGAACCCCGACTAATACATACCCCCCTTTAGTCATCGGCCCCCTCTTTGGCATCAGGCAGGACAGACAGATGCTCATGGAGAGGACGGTGGCTGGTCTCCATTTCCCTCAGCTTTTTCTGCTGCCCTTGCGTGAACCTGACAGAAGAACTCAGCTCAAAGTGGCTTAAACCAGCGAGCGGGTGTATCAGCTCATGCCTCTGGGGCCCAGTGGTAAGCCCGCCCCGCTGCTGGACTCAGCCGCTCAGTGGTCATCGATCGTCCGATTATTTCCCATTGCTCCCCTCTCTTCCATTGCCGGTGTGGGTTTCGACTGGAGGACGGCTTCCTTCATGGCAGCAAATGGACTTCACACTTCCAGCTACGCCTCCCTGCACACAAGGAGGGAGATGTCCGCCCAGAATTCCAGCAAACGTCTTTGGTTGACTGGCCAGAGGGGTAACACGAATGGATGGGCTCAGACCTGGTTTGTTCGAAACCAAGCACCATGGTCAGGGGTGTGGGATGACCTTGTAGCAAGGGGGTTGGGGCGGGGTGGGGCTGGCCTCAGGCAAGCAGGGTGTTTTGGGGGTTTGTACAGGTGCTGAGCTCAGATGGAGCCCTGTGTGGTCCAGGCACTCTCCCTTCCCTTCTCTCCCTTCTGCTTCCTTTCCTCTCTCCTTTCTCCCTCCTCTCTTCCCTTCTCTCTCCCTTTTATCCCCTTCCCACACCCTTTCCTTCCCGGTGGCCACAGGCTACAGCCCTGCCTTGGCCAGCTGCCCAGTCACCTACTGGGAGACGCTGATGTGTCCATACTGTCTCTGCTCAGCATGACTGTGCCCTCCTCTTCCGCTGGCAGAGCCCTTTCCTTTGGGAGAACATCCCCCTGGCCACTCCATTTGGCTGTGGGGAGCTCTTCATCACCGGACCCCTTTCTGCTTAGTGAGAGCCCATGAGATCCTGGCTGGGCCAGTCAGATTTCCTCTCTAGGGTTTTGCATTCTCTCCTTCCCCTAAAGCCTATGTCAGCTGGAGCCTTGCTCTCCCCTGTTATGTGGAGGGAGCTGTGTGCAGGAGAGAGAGAGAGAAAGAGAGAGAGAGAGAGAGAGAGAGAGAGAGAGAGAGAGAGAGAGAGATCCATGAGCCCATGAGGTTGAAGGACATTGTTTAGTCCCTGGATCCAGCTGTGTCTGAAGCCAGCTCTTCCATACCTGGACTTTTTAGGTACTGGAGCTGCTAAGTACCATTTCCCCACAAACTAGCTTGGGTTGGGCTTTGGTTCCTTGTGACTAAAGGCCCCTGACAGGCATACCAGTTTTCATTCCTGTATTAACTTCACCAGTATATATTCAACACTTCCTTCAGGCCGGGGATGCTGAAAGATGAGTATTATGACTAACCCTATCTCATAGGTGGGGAACGGAAGCATAGGGAATTTCAGCAATTTCCCCAAGGTCAATCACTTAGTCATGGTGGAGCTGGGATTTGAACCCCGGCTCTGCCAGTGTCTAATCAGCCAGCTCCAGCCTGGAGCTGCTGTGAAGCCGTCCATCTGAGGCCTGCCGCTAGGAAGTGACGGGGCTGGGATTTTCTCATGGCAGCAATTTCCACGTGCAGGTCAGAGCCTTGGGCTGGGGTCTGATCTTTCCTGAGAGCTGGCAAAGCCTCTCAGGCTGCCGAGGCGACAAGCGCTGATGGTGAAGGCCCAGCAGCTGGGCCCGGGCCTCCCTCCCCCGCATTCAGAGGCCCCGCGATCAGGGACCCTGCTGATTTCCCAGAAGCAGCATGGGTCATGCAGAGGGTTCAGGAGAAGTGGCCTTGGCCTGTGTGTGACTGACCTCAAACGGCGGCCGTTGGGGTAGCAGGGGCGATGGCAGAATGCGGAGCGGCTGATGCCAAGGAAGCCAGTGTGGCTCCGGCTGGAGGCAAAGTTGTAGGCCTGGTCTTGGTGGCAGGCCCTCACAGTGGTGCCCTGTCACCCCAAGCTCTCTGGGGCCCTGGGCTCTCTGCTCTGATGAGGAAGGTGGGAGGCTGATCTTAGCGTCAACCCTCTGTCCCTCTTGGTAAGAGCTGTGCCTTGCAACAGGGGTCTTCGAGAGACAAGGCCTTACCCCAGAGATGAAGACGGGTGGAGCTGAAGCCACTAGAATAACTGATTCACCTTCCTAGGGGGTGCCTGTCGGGGCCATGAAGACCCCAGGGAAGCTGGAAGCTGGGCAGTTCTCCTGGGGAGGGGGGAGCCACCCCCATGCTGCTGTACCCCCTCCCCCCCCCCCCCGCCCCGTCCACTGGGTCAGGCTTCTTTCCTGAAACACTCAGGATGAAGTCACCACCCCCTCTGGGAGGCCTTGCTGGTCTGTCCTGCTGTCCCCCCACCTGGACTGGCTGCAGTCACCATTGTCAAGGATTTCACACATTCAGTGACAGCTGATTACATTCAATTTAGACTTGGTCAAGCACTGTTGCTTACTTTCCCTTAATTTATTTAAACTGCTTTATCTCCCCCCACCCCACCCCCGATTTCAACCCCTACCACCCCCTCTGCTCTGGTTCCACCATTTGGTTGCGTACCGCAAACACCTTGGGGTCCCTCGTACGTACCTGGTCCTGAGCTGCTTGGGCATGGAAGGCTCCAGGCTAGACAATCACGTGGTCGGTTTGAAGAAAACCTATCCCTGTGGAAGCTCAGTGCTCAGTGTGCCCTGCACTGGGGGGTGGGGCGGGGCGAGGCCGGGGAGAAAACCGGCTGAATGTCTCCAAGGATCACACGGGTCAGAGTGGGTTAGGTTGTGCCGTGGTAATAATGGCCCCAACCTGTCAGTGGTTTACAACAACAAAGGGTGTGTTTCTCACTCGCTAAACATCCATCGTGGGCTCGCTGGGGCTTTGCTCTTGTGTCGTCTCACTCCAGAGCCCAGGTTGGTGAAGCAGCCACCCTCTTGAATGTACTGAGCACCTTGGCACCAAGTTCTGGAAGGTTCTCTACTTCAGGGTACACCCCATTGGCCTGAGCTGGTCGTGTGGCCCCGCCCCACACCTGGAGGCCTGGAAGAGAAGGGCTGGGACCATGTGGGCAGAAGTACTAATGACCAACCCTAAGCACCTAGAACCTAAGGTATAGCCTGCCACTCCCTGGACCCCAGTCTTCCTCATCTTGCTGGATAGTGGCATCTCCACCCATGCTCAGGCCCAAACCTAGGAGTTGCCCCATCCCCCTTTCCCTCCTTGCCAGTCAGCCCACTGGAGGTACGAGTAGTGGGACCTTCCCATTGCCATGGCTGGTCTTGCTTACTCTCCAGAGCAGCCAAAAGGATCTTGTCTCCTTTTGGGGTTTCAAAAACACATATAATTCCTATAACATAAAAACCACCATTTAAAAGTGTATACTTCAGTGGTTTTAGTATAGTCACTATGTGGTGCAAACCATTACGACTAATTCCAGAACATTCCATCCCCCAGAAAGAAATCCTGTAACCGATTAGCAGTCAATCCCTATTCTCCCTTCCCCTAGCCCTGGACAGCCACGAATCTGCTTTCCGTCTCTATCGATTTGCCTATTCTGGGTATTTCACATCATTGGAATCCTACAACAGGTAGCCTTTTGTGCCTGATTTCTTTCCTCTAGAATGGGTTCAGAGTTGTAGCCTGATTGAGTTTTCCATTCCTGTTTATGGCTAAGTAATATCCCATCGTGTGGGGAGGCTACGTGTTGTTAATCAAAAGATTCTACCCCACTGCTGCCCACAGGTCTCTAACAGCTTCTGCTTGGGGGTCAAGGTGAAGGCCACAAGGACCCAGGGCTTTGAGGGTCAGGCCCCACTGTGCTCATCTGATGCTCCCACTCATAATCCACTGTGTTCCAGCTGCACTGACCTCCTTGCCTACCCTTGAACTGGCCACATTCATCCCAGCCCCACGACATTCACGATGGCTGAAAACCTCTGCGTAGAAAGTTCTCACCCTGAATCCTGTTTTCATCTGTTTGTTGTTATTTTTCCTCCCTCTACAAACGGATACAACAGGAGAGAAAACAATGATCCTCCCCTCTATCCATCACCCAGATCTAGTGATTATTAATTCATGACCAATCAGTCTTGTTTTATTTATAGCCCTACTTTGTGTGTGTGTGTGTGTGTGTGTGTGTGTGTGTGTGTGTGTATGTGTGTGTGTGTGTGAAGGTTTTTGTGAAGCAGAACTCAGGCATATTGTCATTTAATCTGTAGATATTTTAGCATTATCTCTAAAAGATAAAAAGACTCTTTACCAGAACCTAACCCCAATGCTATTATCACATAAGAAATAAACTCTATTTCCTTAATATCATCCAACATCAAATATCTGTGCATATTTCCCCCGTTGCCCCCCCCTTTTTCTTTTGGCAATGTTTTAAATTTATTTTTATTGAGTTTTTACTTGGAACATTGTGAGTTCCTACCTGTCTCCAGGTTCTTTTTTTTCTTTTTAAGTTTATTTATTTTTGAGAGAGAAAGAGAGCAAGCAGGGAGGGGCAGAGAGAGAGGGAGAGGGAGAAAATCCCAAGAAGGCTCTGCACTATCAGCACAGAGCCCGACTTGGTGCTTGGCCATGAACCATGAGATCATGGCCTGGGCAGAAATCAAGATTCAGATGCTTAACCCACTGAGCCACCCAGGCACCCCTCCAGATTCTTTTTTCCAAAAGTAATCTCTACATCCAGAGTGGGGCTTGAACTTAAGAGATTAAGAATCACATGCTCTAACACCTACTGACCCAGTGGGACACCCCATGTGGCTTCCTTTTTTTTTTTTTTTTTTTTTTTTTTTTTTAGAGTAGTTGCATGACCAGCACAGGGCTGAAGGCTGAACTTGTGACGCTGAGATCAAGACCTGAGCTGATATTAAGAGTTGGAGCACTGGGTGTTGTATGGAAACCAATTTGACAATAAATTATATTTAAAAAAAAAAAAGAGTTGGGTGCTTAACCAACTGAACCATTCAGTCACCACTGAGGTGGCTTTTCAAAGTATTTATTTATTTATTTATTTATTTATTTATTTATTTATAGCACATGCACACCTGTGCATGAGCAGGGGAGAGAGAGAGAGAGAGAGAGAGAGAGAGAGAGAGAGAGAGAGAGAGAGAGAGAAGAATCCTAAGCAGGCTCCACACCTGGGGCAGAGACTGATTTGGAGTTTGATCCCACAGTCAGGAAACTGTGCTGTGTATACATTAGAGTTTCCTGCTGTCTGGGGTTTGCAGATTGCATCTTTCATGGTGCCATTGAACATGTTCCCTTGTCCACTGTCCCTGCAAAGTGGCAGTTCCATCTAGAAGCTTGATCGGAGTCAGGCGAGGTATTTTTGCAAGAGTGCATCTATGGTCATCTTGAGTGCTTTCATCGGGAGGCACACAGTGGGAGGCATGTTTTGTCTCTTTTTGTGAGTTACATTGCCCCTGAGGGTCACTGCATAGATGCATGAATGTACTGGGTGGTGTAACAGTGGTATTCTAGCCCAGCAGTCTTCAACTGGGGTGACTTTGCTCTGAAGGGACATTTATCAATGACTGGAGACATTATTGGTTGTCACGACTGGAGAGATGCTACTGGAATCTGCTGGGTAGAGGTCAGGGATCCTAACCATTCTATAATGCACAGGCCAGCCTTCTCAGCTGTTACCCAGCCTGGCCATCCATATTTCCAAAGCTGAGAATTCCTAGCCTTTTCTTTGTGGAGATTGAATCAGTGGGCCAGTTCTTCAATTTTCTGCAATAAAGGTATGTGTCCACACAGGCTGTGGCCTCATGGGGCATGGAGGGGACTTTCCACCTGTTGACTTTGGGTTTGTTGGGGCCAGAGAGAGGAGTATTAGCAGACCTGATAGGAGCAAAGACTTGAACTGTATCTTTTCTGTGCTTATTTACTGTTATTTATTTACTTTTTAAAATGTGTATTTGGAGAGAGAGAGAGAGCATGGGTGTACAAGCTGGGGGAGGGGCAGAGACAGAAGGAGAGAGAGAGAGAATCCCAAGCAGGCTGCACGCTGTCCGCACAGAGTCCAACATGGGGCTTGATCCCATGAACGGGGAGATCATGACCTGAGTCGAAATCAAGAGTCCAACGCTTAACTGACTGAACCCTCCAGGCACCCCTGCTTATTGCCTTTGAAATGTAAGCACGCACACATCCACACACACACACAGACACACAATTTCTTAGATAAATAGCAACATATTATACACACCTTGCCACCTCTGCTTTCCACTCAACAGTATGGCCTTGCGGATAGTCACGGTGTAGGGGCATTTGGAGCTCCTCCCCCTTCCTTCCTATAGGGGCCGGGCTCATCCAGCCACACCCCTACTGATGTTATCCGGGCTGTTTTGGGTCTGGCTTTTACAAACAGGGCTGCAGTGAATAGCTTGTGCAGACATATTTTTGCCAGTGCATTTTTGTTACTGCAGATATTTTCTTGGCTACTTTCTTCTTATCCTTTGGGATTCTGCTCAAATAAATGTCACCTCCTCAGAGTAGTCGTCCTTGATCAGCCCTATCCCCCAGTCACTACTGAATCTATCCATTACACTGTATTGTTTCCTCTGTCTTGCCCTGGTGATGAATGTATTGTCCCCTCCCCCACAGCGGAAGCTCCCACAGGCCAGGGACTTTTTCTTATTCTCCCCCATAGACCCAAAGCTCAGTATCTGGTAGAGGGATTGGCGGGTTCCCAGGATGTGGGACTGCCAGTCTTTAAAACCAGGACATTCTGTGGGCACTGGGAAGATCCAGTTACCCTACCCATCATAAAGTAGGTGCTCATTAAATATTTATTGAATGAATGCTGAAAAACCTGGAGGTAGATGTGTGTTGTCTAACCTATATAACATCTAATGAAACGTATTTTGATTAGATAACTTTTTTTAAATTTTTAAAAAATTTTTTTAATGTTTTTATTTATTTTTGAGACAGAGAGAGATGAAGCATGAGAAGGGGAGGGTCAGAGAGAGAGGGAGACACAGAATCCAAAGCAGGCTCCAGGCTCTGAGCTGTCAGCACAGAGCCCAACACGGGGCTCGAACTCACAAACCGCGAGATCATGACCTGAGCTGAAGTTGGACGCTTAACCGACTGAGCCGCCCAGGCGCCCCTAGATAACTTTTACAAACTCGAGTATTTCATATGAAAATCTGGGTCCTGTTTTCCGAAAAAAAGCAGACGATCTCCCGTCACGGGGCCTTACACTCCCGCATGGCAGCTGTCAACTGGAGTAGAATTTTGGCCTTCTGTGTAGATGGGGCCGACTCCCCACAGCACCCAGTGCTCACATGACACTCAGCTGCTGACCTGCTCAGCCCTGGCAGGTGTTTGGGGTTTTGTGGCCTCATGGCCTAGCAGTTGGAGGCATCAACTTTTGGACCAGACAGATTTGGATTCAGGCCAGGACTGGGATGCCTACTAGTTCTGCAACCTCGGCTGGTCCCCCCCCCCGCTCCCCCCCCCTCCCGCTCTCTGGGCCTCAGTTTCCTCCACTCTGCCTCCTTCTACCCTCCTCAGGGTTGAGGAGTTTCTAGACACTCCTGTTCCAACGTGAAGGTCTTTCCAGGTGGGGAATCAGAGAGCTGAGCCCTGGAGAGCCTAGTGCTTCTCGAAACTTCCTCCCGTGGCCTAGAGGGGACACTCAGCTCAGTGCTGGCTCAGCCAAGGCCGGGTGCTGTGTAAGGAAGACCCGGTGTGCTCCAGGCTAGTAGCAGGGGCAGGACCCCCAGTGTGGAGGTTACCATGACGATCACCCCATAAGATGGGTGTGGGGGTGCAGGGACTGGAGACCAGAGGAGGAAAGGAGAGGAGTCTCGGGCGAAAGGTTCTCTGGCAGAGGAGGAAGCGCTGAGCTGATGGCAGGGGGCGGGTATTTCCCTTCTGGCTCTGATCCCTCTTAAAATGCAAATCCCTTGGGAGGGTCGGGTGCTGGCAATGCCTCTTGCAGTTACGAAAAATGGAAGATGTGAGGCCCTGACAGCCTGAAATCAGTGGACTCGGGCTCCCTCTCTCCTCAGTTCCCATCCTCATACCCTGTGACCATGTGGGCTCTTCAGCTCAAGGCAAGACTCGGGGGTCTGGCTCCCCGGTCGCCGTCCATCTGGGGCAGCCTCTGCCCCCACTGATGAGGCTAAAAGATGCACCATTCTGTGCTCCAGGCTTCCCCTAGGGATCCCCTCCTTTCCCAGATGAGCTATCTCCTCTTCCAGGAAGTCTTCCGGGAATGCTGCCTCCACAGTCCTGGAGAGGTACCCACTGTGCTTCCTGAGCCTGTATTCCTTCCCTCAGAACTTGGCCCATCCTCTGTGACTGCTGCACTTACTTGTTTCTCTAGTACTGTTGTGAATACCAAAGGCACAGGGACTGTGGTCTGCCTTGTTTGCCTGCGTATAGGGGATGTGAATAACAGTGTGCGAATGGTTGAAGATGTGGTTCCCTACTGCAGTTTAGCTGGGGCTGCTGTGAAGGTAAGAGGGGAGAGGGAGTGATTGAGGGAGAAATCGGAGGAGAGGGGTATCTGTAGCTTGGATAGGGGCTTGTCTGCCAAAGCCCACGCCTCGGCAGCCCTGCAAAGTCATCTCCGGTTTGCTGTCCTTACAACTCATGACCAGTGTGGGCAGGGATATTCCCTGCCAATAGGGCATAGTGGTGGAGTAGGCAGCTGAGATCCGTCCCCCCCCCCCCCCCCCCCGGCCCCGACAAGGTTTGGGCCTCAGATTCCTCCATGGAGGCTGGGCTCAGGGAGTGGTGCTGGGCTGGAGGAAGGGGAGGGAGCCCGTGTGTGTATGTGTGTGTTTATAGTTGGAGCTACTTACTGGTCCCACCTGTCATCACTTATTCAGGACCCGATCGCAGAGTGCCTCACGGGCGGACAAGTCAGGGGTGTACCTTCCTCTCCTCTCCCTCTGGCCATGTCCCAGTTTCTTGCCTTTTGTCCCACACCTACTTAACTAGGGGTAGAGGGCACTGGCCATTTGGCATCCTCCAGCCTGCCGGCAGAGGAACAGGGCAGACTGGATCACCTTGACCCAGGAAAGATGCCTGGAGGTGGGGTTGGGGACTTCCCTTCAGCAAGGGCCCTATGCTGGGGACTTGTCCCTGAGGTCTAACCCAGATCATATATGCTGCACATACAAATGCTTCCCCAGTGACCTTGCCCTTGACCAGGCGGTTAGGTCCACAGCTGTGTGGCCCTGCCCTGTGCAGACCTGCAGCTATCAGCCGTCAGCTGTGTGGGGAGATATGGCAGGATTTTCCGCTTCCTTTTCCTCCTTTCTCTCCACCGAATTGAAAAAGAGTGGTCATAAATGTGGCAGGTTCATTAACTAGAAAATACACTCCAAACCACACAAATGAAATTCAACCGACTGGCAAAATAACATTTTTTATTGCTTTGCTCTTCATGGGTGAGAGGGAGGTCTTTGTCTCTGTCTTTGTGTGGTTCTGAGCATCTTCATAGTGGCTCTGGCAGCCCCTGTTGGGGCTTGGTCTTGTTCTGACCAAGCGTAGTTCTAAAATGTCGCTCCTGGTGTGGGTCAGCCCTGCAGGATTCGCCTATGGCTGGCAAGGCCCCCGGGGAACAGGGCGGGGGTGAAGCTGGGGCCCAGGGAGGCTCAGTTCTTTTTTCTTTTTCAAGGTCACACTAGCTCTTTGGGCCTATGAACTTTTAAGGATCCTGCAAAAATGTCTGAGGCCTTAAAATATTTATTGGCTGCAAAATGGGAAAAGAAAACGGTGAAATCGAAATTAATAAATGTTAAATGTCTACAAAATGTAACGTTAGGTCAACTGCATTAATTACTACATTAGGCATTCATAAAAGTGTCATTACTCGTAAAAGCAATTTGTCAGCTACATTTTCTCACTTGGTAAGAAATCCCGGGTAAGGAAGAGAATGGACGAGAAGGAAGGCATAGCCAACTGCCCGTTAAATCAGTGCCTGGTAGCCAAACAATTCCAAGAACAAAATTATAAAAATCCTGTAAAAAGATTGTTGGCAAAAATGTCATATTTATTATGAGCTGTTGGTGCACTTTGCTCTGATAGAGGGAAGGACTTTAAAAGTCCTCTTGTCTTGGGCCTGGCCTAAGTCTGGGGCCTGCCCTTGGTGTCCGAGAAGCCTCAGCCAGGGCCTTCCCAGCACTTGCACGGCTGGTAACCCTTCACCATGGCTGAGGGAGGCACTTTAGCAGAGATAGGAAGGAGGCTGCCTGGGACCCTCCTACCCCTCTGATTCTGTTACCAGAGTCCCTCTGCAGGGCTGGTTGCCATCTCCCTATTAGGAAAAGCCCCCCGGAATCTGGGAGCACAGCTGGAAGCCACAGCCTGGGTAGTTTGGGGATTAAAGCCACAGGCTCGACTGTGGAGAAGCCTGAGGGTTGGGTCTGGCTCGGCCCTGGCTGGGCAGAGATGTTGCAGAACTGGCCCATGAAAGACACCTAAGGACTGTATCTGGTCCAGCATCAGATCTTAGCTGTCTCTGCCACAAGGAGCTGTGTGACCTTGAATGAGATGCTTTCCCTCTCTGGGCCTCAGTCCTTCACTTGACAGTTGTGGGTACTGGCCCATCCCTTTGAAGTATGAGAGCAAGAAGAGGTCTGTTAATGTAATCTCCCCGCTTTGCAATGGAAAAGGTGGAGGCTCAGAGAAGGGAAGGGAGCTGTCCAAGGTCCCAAGGGGAGATAGGTCGGAGGCAAGGCCAGAACTCCCTTCTGATTCCCACTGTGCTATTACCCTTCTTGCTTGTGTCTCCGCTTCCTCTGCTATAGGGTCCTCCTGCAGGGCAGACCAAGGGACCCAGCCCTTGTGGGGACCCAGGTATCCAAGGGCCTCAGGCCACTGAGAGCAGGTGACCAAGTCATTTCCCCCGGAGGCTCTCATCCCTTCCCCTCCCCATCCTTGAGAAAGCACTGGACTTGGAGCCAGAAAGCTGGGCTGTAGACCCTCTCTCCTCGTGTAATGGATGTACAGCCTTGGGCAAGCGCTCAACCTGGTTCTCAGGTTTTGAAATCTATACGAAGAAGCAGAGACAAGCTCTGCTCACCCCGGGGAGGGTGGGTGGGTGGTGGTGACAGCAGCTACCAGCAGCCATTTCCCTGGGCCCAGACCTCCTCTGGAAGAGGCACCCCCTGCCCACCCAGGAGAGATGTCATGAAATCTATGATTTGTCACACAGAAACTGCTCCATCTGGAGAGAGAGAGAGAGCCAGAGCCCATGCCTTTCAGAGCTCTGTTGGAGAACCTGAAGTGTCCAGAGTCTCCCAATGTGGCCAGGAACCTCCTGATTGGGGTCTTTCCTGGAATGAGGTCCTGGCTCCCTGGAGGAGGGGGTTGCCAAGGGGCGGGGCCTGGGCTGGGCACCTGGGCACACCTTTTCTGGGGGGGGGCGTTGTAGTGAGCAGCAACGTGTTTCCAGTCTTTGGTCAGCTGACTCTGGAGAATGTTCTGGGTAACACTGAACACAGGCTCCCCTGAAGCCAAACAATCTGGGAGGAAATAAAATTGGGGATAATATCCTGGGGAAACCTATGGTCCTTTTTCCTCCACCTCTGCCTCATTCTAAAGGGATTCACAGATGAAATCATAATGAATATTGATATTTCTCAAGCACATATTATGTGCCAGGCACCATACTGAGCATTTTATGTGCATTATCTTATTTAACCCTTGCTGTAGCCCTATGGGAGTAGGTGCTATTTATTATCCCCATTTTATGGATGGAGAGGCTGAGATTCCTGTGACTGGCCTAAGGCCACACAGCTAGGAGGTAGCAGTTCAGGGATTTGGAGATGAATCAGGGCCCTAGAGCCCCAGCCCTTAACTTCTAGGTCATGCTTCCCTTCCTGACACGTTGGTGCCAATGCCCTGGGAACTGAGGCTCTTACTGGGGCCCTTGGGATGGCCACCCTCCCCTTCTGTGTCTCCTGACTCCCTGGAACTGGGCCTGACTGGCACAGAGGGGCTCCAGCTGCCCTCCCCTTGGCTCTTTTCTGCAAGAGGGTCAATGTCCCAAGACCCTTGACACCTGGCCCAGTGTGCTCCCCAATTCAGCGCTCACCAGCAAGGAGCCAGGGACAAAGAGGAATTAGGAGCCGGAAGACTGTGGCTTGAAGCCAAGTGGGGGTGCTCAGGAGGGGGCCGTGAGGTTAATGAAAAATCTGTCCCTGCACACATTGGCAGCAATAGCACTGTGATGATCTCTCCGCCTGAGGCCCTCTGGACCTGCCCCACTGACTCGATTCAGTGCGATCGATTGGCAGGGGCTCTGTAAGGGCCGAGGGTCAGGAGAATTGATGTCCAAGGGCCTGGTGGGGCTGTTCCTGTGGAGCAGAGCGAAGAGAATGGCTGGAATGGGGGCCTCAGTTGTGGTCTGGATGACATTTCAGACCCCTGCCTGCAGAAGGGAAGGGGAAGCTGTCCTAAAAGATCACATGATGGGGGTCCTGCCTTTGTGGCTTCCTCTCCATCCCTGGTGCATGGACCACCAGGCCGGGTTTCCCAGGGCGCAGGCCCTGCTGCCTCACTGGCCTGTCTGACCAGCTCCTCTCTCTAGGTTTCTCTGTCGACTGCTCAGAACCTTCTGTGGCTTCCAGCTACCTCTTGTGCTCATCTCCCCATCCATTCTCACGCTTCATGCCCTTCTCAGAGCGCTTATCCAGATCCCAGTCTCTAAGTCTGAACACTTTCCTGAATTCCAGACCCACAGATCCTCCTGCCCATTGGGCATCCCCACCTGGACAACCCCATGCCCCTCAGACTCAACAAAGCCAAGCAGGACCTGCCATCCTCCTTCTGCACCCGCCCCCCTCCACACCTGTTTTCTCTGCTCCAAGTCTCCCCATTCCAGTCAATGGCAGAGACACTTGATCAACACACAGGCAAACATGACTGTTTCAGACGATGTTCCGTGAGATGCAGGGAGCAAGTGGGGTAACGCAGTGGGAGTGACTGGGAGTGGGGCGGGGTGTGTTTGGTGGTCAAGGGCAGCCTCTCGAAGAAAACACATTTGATATGAGAGCCCAATGATAAGGCAGAGTTGGTTTGGCAAGGATCAGTAGAGTTTTCTGAAATAGCAAGTGCAAAGGCCCTGTGGTGGAAACAATGAGGCTGGTATGCTTGGGAAGCAACAGGAAAGCTTGTGCAGGGATGCGTACATGGAAATGTGCGGGATGAAGTCAGAGAAGTCAGCAGGGAAAGAGTTTGAATTTTTTTTTTTCTGGTATGGGAGCCACTGAAGGCTTTTAAGCAAGGGGGAGGTGGTCGTGTCTAATTTATATATTAAAAAAAAATTTTTTTTTTACTCTTGAAGGAGAGAGATAGAACGTGAGTGGGGGAGGGGCAGAGAGAGAGGGAGACACAATCTGAAGCAGGCTCCAGGCTCTGATCTGTCAGCACAGAGCCCAACACGGGGCTGGAACTCATGATTTGTGAGATCATGACCTGAAGTTGGTTGCCCACCTGACTGAGCCACCCAGGCGCCCCACATCTGATTCATATTTTTAAAAGATCCCTCTGGCTGTTGAGCGGGCAGGGATGCTGGAAGCAGTAGTGAGTTGACTTGGAAAAGGAATTTAGGGACAGGGATGTATGAGGAAGCATATTTTGGGATAGGTTTTGGAGACAGAGCCAATAGGACTTGCCAGTTGGGTGCAGGGAGTGGGCACACAGTGGGATCCAGGATGATGCCTGGGCTTGTGGCCCAAGTGGCTGAGGTGGAGCCCTGTGCCTTTGGGTTCCAACAGGAGTAGAGGGAGACTGGGATTTCTGTATATATTGCTGAGCACTTACTGTGTGTGTAGCTCTGTTTTAGGTGCTGGAAATACAGTCGTAAGACAGCACTCGTGCCCTCTGGGAATGCTGACTTCAGTGGCTGAGGTGGCCATAACCAATGAATATGTAATGTGATGAGGAACAGTGACAAGAACTAGGAAAAATTTAAGTGAGATAAGGAGATAAAGAGCACTGGGGATGTTCTTTAATTTTTGTTTTTAATGCTTATTTATTTTTGAGACAGAACATGAGCAGGGGACGGGTAGAGAGAGGGAGACAGAATCCTTAGCAGGCTCCAGCCTCTGAGCTGTCAGCACAGAGCCCGACGTGGAGCTCGAGCCCATGAACCATGAGATCATGACCTGAGCTGAAGTCGAATGCTTAACTGACTGAGCCACAGGTGCCCCCTGGGGATGTTCTTTAGAAGGGTGGTTGGGGGAGGGCTCTAAGGAGAGGACCTTTGAATAGAGACCTGAGGGAATGAGAGGTAAGCTGTGTGTATATCTTGAGGGAAGAGCATGCAGGCAGGAAGAACAGCATGTGCAAAGGCCCTGAGGTCATAACACAGATGTCCTTGTGCTGGCACACTTCAGAACAGACACACTGGGGGCTAATGAGAGTAGGTGAGCATTTTCCTGTTTCTCACACTCATGAAAATTCACTAGCAGGAACATTTCTTTTTCCTTTCCAATAATTTCTAGGTTTAAGAAGGAGCCACTGGGTAGAGAGGTCAAAGCCTCTTTTGGGAAAGAAAAAAGGAGAATCCCACCCTCTCTGGTGGAGGACCCTCACCCCCCCCCCAAGTGTTTGCTCTGGAATCCCTTCCTATCACTGGGGGCAGGGGTGTGAGTTAAGTTCAGTGACACAAATTATCTTAATGATAACAGTGTGTAATAACCTAATGGCTTCATAGGGCTATTATCTATGGTCACAGAAGTTGCCTCAATGCTGCACTGCCTAAGAGCACCGGAACACCCACACCCCAGAGAGCTTTCACCCCGATTTAGCCCCACAACACTCCCACTTAAGGTGGTTGGGCAGGCCCAGCACCCCCAAATTAACACTATCAACCTCAGGGGATGAAGACAGACCTCCAGTTGGAGGTTCCAAACTCCTCCCTACTATGGGTTTTCCCCCTTCCCCAGCAACCTCCAGGTGCTTTGGGGAAACTGAGGTCACTGTCCTCAGTTTGTACATGTGTAGCATCTGGGGAAGGGAGATGGGAGCAGGGCCTCCCCACTTCCCAGATGAAAACACCATTTCGTCTCTTGGTGACTCTGACTCTTTAAAAATGCTGTTCAAACTCATGTCCTTCTTTCCCCCGGCCACGTCTTTCCAGGAGCCTCTGCCCTTGGCTGTCGGTCTGCAGCTGGCTTCCCCTCCAGCCCTGCCCTTCCTGTCTCTGCGTCAGAAATCCGGCAGGCTGGACATGAGTCCCCGGAGTCCCTGGGTTGGGAGAGATAGTTGTTCCAAGTGATGAAATTCACAAGGGGGGACAGAGCCCACCTCTTCTTTAGACTCATTAAGCCAACAACAGCAGCAGCAACAGCAGAAATAATAATAAAGCACTCGTTGCATGCTGAACACTTTTCATACATAGCCTCATGACTGACTGTCGTCATCCCCATTTTGCAGAGGTAAAAATTGAGGCTTGGAGAGGTTGAGAGCCTTGCCCAAGGTCACACTTTCAGTAAGAGGCAGAGGAGGGATTTGAACCCTCACCTGGCTGACTGCGCTGCTCTCTGCCTGTACCTGAGCTCCCAGCCCTGTCACTCATCAGGGGGCCTTGACGGCTGCCTCTCCTAGGTCCCATCTGGATGTGCTGTTCCTTACAGGGGTCTCTGGTGCCGGTTTTCCCATGGCAGGTGGGCTGGCCTCTCCCTTGAGCTGGGCAGTAAGCAGCTTTGGCATGTGGAGGCAAGGCGAGCGCCGAGAGGCATGGGTGGGACGCCATGGCATCCATCATATGGGTATAGTCACAAGGAGTAGGGAGGAGGATCAGGAGGGTTTCTGGGGGTGAAAAGCTTCAAGAAAAGTTTCAGAAAGGCAAGAGTCATCTTCCAAATGGAAGGGATCACAGTTAAAACTGAGTATGAATGCCCACCCACCCCCGGCCCCAACTCCTACAGCACATCATGACCAAGGTTTAGTGCATCCATCTGGCTGCCACTTCTGGCAAAAGTGAGGCTTTGCTTGATTTCCATGTGACAGATTGTTTCCTGGGTCAGGAAGCTAATCCTACTGTGTGGGAGATGTGAGTGTTGCCAGTGACCCCCGAAAGGGCTGTAGATCTAGGGCGTCCCCCAGTCCTCCTAGTTGGAAGCCTACTCTCCCAACATCCCCCCAGAGCTCCTGCCTACCCTGTCCCTTCTCCCAGCTTTTGGTGTCCCCAAGCCATGGATGCTGGAGCCACTGACAGAGCGAGGAAATCAGGTTGAGCAGCACTGGGGGAAAAAAATGAGAGGAGGAAGATCTGGGGACATTAAGTTTCAGGGGCTTGGAAAGCATCCAGTTGTAGACAGATTACAAAGTAGGCAGCTAGAAGATACTCAATAGATTCTCCATTAATTTGGGGGAAAATGGAAGAACTTTGTAAAGCATCTCCACTTTATTTTTAAAAGTTTATTTATTTTTTTGAGAAAGAGAGAGAGAGAAACCATGAGCCGGAGAAAGGCAGAGACAGGGGGAGAGAAGGAGAATCCCAAGCAGGCTCCACATTGTCAGAGCTGAGCCTAATGCAGGGCTCGAACTCACAAACCGTGAGGTCAAAATCAAGAGTCGGGTGCTTAACTGACTGAGCCACCTGGTGCCCCAAAGCATCTCCACTTTTGTGAATAGTAATGGTAATAATCAGAGTAAAAACAATGCCTGCCATTCATCGAGCACTAGGCACCACCCACTTGTAGTAAGTAATTTGTGAACATTTTTCTTATTGAATCCTCTCGCCCCAGAGAGGCCATAGGTAGGCACACGGAGGGCCTCCCCGGGTGCTTGTCCTACGTCATTTCCTTGGAAGTCATGAGGGCGCAGTGAGGATGTGGGAGGGTGGCAAATGCCACTGCTGAGCCTGGTTCTTCCCGTCAGAGCCTTGTTTCTCCAACAACCCTCAGGGTTACCTGGTTGTGTCTGTTTTGCCTTGTGAACTGTGAGCCCCAGGACAAAGACTGCTTTTCTCTCACTCCTATCTTTACTGCTCACATGGGGGATTGCTGAATACATGAATAAGGAAACCAAAGGGTCAGTTTCTCTAGGACAGGCTCCCTCAGACCTGGGAGTGGTGTTTCCCATGGGACATCTAGGTTCAAGTTGACCCCACATTAAATGTAGAGGGAGGGCCCCAAGAACCCTGGCCTACAGATTTCTGATAACTCCTTCTCCTTCTTTTGAAAGTCAGTTATATGCTGATTATAAACTGCTGTGTAACAAACTGTCCCCAAACTTAGGAGCTGTTTTAGTCAGTGTTCTCCAGGAAAACGGAACCAATAGGACATTATTTCTCTCTCTCCCTCTAAATATAGATAGATAGATATAGATATAGATATATACATATGAAGATTTTTTTTATAGGAATTGGCTCATGTGATTGTGGAGACTGAGAAGTCCCACCATCTGCTGCCTGCAAGCTGGAGAGATAGGAAAGCAGGTGGTGTCATTCAGTTGAGTCCAAAGGCCTGAGGACCAGGGTAGCTGATGGTATAAGGTCTGAGTCCAAAGGCCCAAGAATTATGGGGGTTGGGGGGGGCAATGGTGTAAGCGCCAGTCAGAGACTGAAGGCCAAGAACCAGGAGCACCAACGTCTGAGGCAGGGGACGTGGATGCCCTTGCTCAAGCAAAGAGAGGAAATTTGCCCTTCCTCTGCCTTTCTGTTCTATTCCTGCCCTAGATGGATTGGATGATGCCCACCATGTCTGAGAGGTGATCTTTTTTACTCAGTCTACTGATTCAAACGCTAATGTCTTCTGGAAACACCCTCACAGACAACCTAGGATTAATATCTCACTGGCTATTTTGTCATCCCTTAGCCCAGTCAGATTGACACACAATATTAACCACCACGTCCACCCCTTGTCAACCTGACACCCACACCCATCTCCATAAACTGTACTTAATCTCCAAATAAGGACAATCACAAGGTCATAATTCTACCTAACACGATAGACTAGGCTGCATATGAGCAAAACACACTAACCCCTCCGGCAGAAGAAGAGGTAAAGTCCTTGAGTGATGTGTACTCTTCTTGATATGCCACAACTTAAATAGTGTGATGTAAAATCAGCAATATGTGAAAACTGACGTTAAGTCAGTACATCTTATGTTATATGACGAGGGAATAAGAGAGGAAAGAAAAGAGAGATATTTGCTTAATACATGTATATATATACACACAAACATAGTCATAACAATAAGGAGGAAATACTGATGGTAATTACAGTCCTCATTTCTGTAACTGGTCATTTGGTCATAGCTGGTATTTATAACTATCTTCTTCTGTTACACATGCTGTATTCCCCCTGCCTTCAGCAATACCTCAGCTAGTCATGGTCTTTTATGTGGTGGGGGTGACCCAAACCTTCATTCCTAAAGGGTCTGGGTCATTCATAGTCCTGCCAGAATTAAGTTGTTACAGTTTTCCATTGACTCAAAAAATTTTTTAATGTTTTTATTTGTTTTTGAGACAGAGAGAGACAGAGCATGAGCAGGGGAGGGGCAGAGAAAGAGACACAGAATCTGAAGCAGGCTCTAGACTCTGAGCTGTCAGCACAGAGCCCGACGCGGGGCTCGAACCCACAGACTGTGAGATCATGACCTGAGCTGAAGTCAGACGCCCAACCGACTGCACCACCGAGGCGCCCCTAGTTTTCCATTGACTTTAATCACAGGGCATGGTAACACTAAGAGATGCCCTAAGGGATCTCCTGTATTCCAGGCATACTCTTCCATATTCCTTTGGGGAGTAAGAGCTCAATTTCCCCTTGGAAGTCAGGATCAATCACCCCAGCCAGCACTGTGATTCCCTTCTTTGCCTGTTGACTCAGAGGCCTGAAGTTCCCAAAGTCACTGGGTGGCAGTCTTAGCTTCCAGTTCAATGGAATCATTGTGTCTCCTGGTAGATGCATTTGTCCCTCTGGAACTAAGACCTCTAGTCCAATTAGAGCATAAAGTCTCTGGAACAGGAAGCAAAAATTTTGCTAGTGAGTCACTAAGGTTAATAGCGAGTGGTGCCGCTCTAATTTCTACCCTTGATTTTTGGACTGTGAATCCTGTCTATTGTGGAGACACAACACCATATATTGGAGCATATATAGCCTTCTGGAGAACCTTGCCCCAGCCCTACAAAGTATTACCACCTAGTCGACACTGTAATTGAGTCTTCAAAGGGCTATTCCACTGTTCTATCAAGTCAGCTGCTTTAAGATGGTAGGGACCATGATAAGACCAATGAATTCCATGATCATGAGCTCATTGCCACACTTCTTTTGTTGTAAGTTAATTCCTTGATCAGAAGCAATGTTGTGTGGAATACTGTGACAGTAGGTAAGGTACTCTCTAAATCCACGGATGGTAATTTTGGTAGAAGTGTTACATGGAGGGGAGGTAAGTCTATATCCAGAATAAGTGTCTATTCCAGTAAGGACAAAAAGCTGCCCCATCTGTGATGGAAGTGATCCAGTGTAACCAACCTGCCATCAGTAGCTGGCTGATCCCCTTGGGAAATGGTGCCCTACTGGGGGCTCTGTGTTGGTCTCTGATGATGGTGAATTGGGCACTCAGCAGTGGCCATAGCCAAGTTGGCCTTGGTAAGTGGAAGTCATGTTGCCGAGCCCAGAAACAACTTCCATCCATGCCACCATGGCCATTTTGTTCATGAGCCCACTGGGCAATGACAAAGTTGTCTAAGGAGAGAGGCTGACTGGTATTCATAGAAGGTGCTCTCCTAGCCACTTGGTCATTAAAATCATCCTCTGCTGAGATTACCTTTTGGTAAGCATTCATGTACAATACAAATATCTTCACATTTTTTTGCCCATTCAGAGAGGACTATCCACATACCTCTTCCTCAAATTTCTTTGTCACCAATTTTTATTTTATTTTATTTTATTTTACTTTATTTTATTTTATTTTATTTATTATTTTATTTATTTGTTTTTGAGAGACAGAGAGTGAATGTGAGCATGCGTGGGGGGAAGGGGAGAGAGAGAAGGAAAGAGAGAGAATCTTAAGCAGGCTCTATGCCCAGCATGGACAGGGGGCTCAATCTCACAACTGTGAGACCGTGACCTGAGATGAAATCAAGAGTCTGATGCTTAACTGACAGAGCCACCCAGGTCCCCCTGTTTTCACTTTTTAAAATATTTTATTTTTAAGTAATCTCTTTACTCCATGGGAGGCTCAAACTCACAGTGCCAAGATCAAGAGTCACATACTCCTCCAACTGAGCCAGCCGGGCACCCCTCTCACCAGTTTTTAAGCCATGTTCATTCCAACCATCCAGCTAAACCATTGGCCACAGCTCATGAACCAGTATATGTGTGTATATGGTCACACATCTGGCCATTTTTTCTTCCAAGAAAAGCAGACAACAAGATGCCATGGCCAAAATTTTGCCGTTTTGTCTTCCCACTTTGGGAGATTTTGCTTCACCATGTCCTTCGGGGATGTCCCAGGGAGGGGCAGTCGTGCTGCGGCTGTCCACTCTGAGTATTACCTGCATGTTGCACACAACCATCTGTAAACCAGGCCTGCGTCTCCTCTTCCTCTGTCAACCCATCGTAGGGAGCTCCCCATGAGACCATAGATGCAGGCTGGGTGAGAGAAAGTGGTGTAGCAAGTGGGGACCTGGGCATCTGGGCCATTTCTTCATGCAATTTGCCTATGCCTTCAGGGCCTGCTTGGTCCTGATCTTGTATATACCACTTCCATTTGATGATGGAGTGTTTGTGCACACCCAGCTTCATGGCTGGGTGGCTCACATCACTCCCAGAAATAATGTTTGCCAATTTTCTGGGTACCCCTTAGCCCAATTGACACACCAAATTAACCCATCACAATAACTGGAAACAAAAATTTATTATTAACTCTCACATTGCTGTGGGTGACTAGACTCAGCTGGGTGGACCTCTCTTGGGGACTTTCATGTGGTTACAGCCCCGTGGTGTACAGGTTGGCAGGGCTGGATTCTTCATGCACACACCTGGTGCCTTATTTGAGATGCCAGAATACCAATCTCTCCCTCTACATGCAGCCTCTTCATGTAGCTAGCTTGGGCTTCCTCACAGCATGGAGGGTAGTTGGACTTCTTACATGGTGGCTGGTTTTCCCTGGAATGAGTGTTCTAAGAGTCTTAGGTAGAAGCTGCAAGGTTTCTTGTGACTTGGCCTTGAACGTCACACAGCATCACTTCCATCATGTTCTGTTGACCCACGGCAAGTCACAGTCCAGCTTGGATTCGAAGGGAGGCACCACATAAGGGTGTGGATGTGAGGAGGTGTGGTTACTGGGGGTCATCTCTGGTCATACTGGGGACCAGCTATTATGGGGGGAGAAGAGATGTGGTGAAGTAGGCAGGTCAGAAGACCTTGATCTTGGCTTACTGGTCACCCTTGGACAAGTCTCTGGATCTTTCTGGGTCTCAGCTTCCCATAGTGTAAATGACAGAAGCAGACTAGATGATCTGGAAGTTTCCCCTAGTACCAAAAGACCTGGGCTTGGGTCCCTCAAAGCTCAAGGCTGGCCCCCCACTCCAGGCTGGGTCTCTGGTGGAGTGGGTGGGTCAGTTGCTCCCCTCCAACTCCCTTGACCCCCAGCTAGGCTCCCAGACATGAGAACTGGGAACAGCTGGAGCTTTAAGTCCTCGGCTTGAGAAAAAAAAAAAAAATCACCCTCCCTAGCCATCTCTGGGCACATTACTCACAAGTTCATTACTGTTTAATTTAATCACCAAATGTCATCCGAATGCCATTTATTCTGCCTTCTCACCAGAGATTTACCTATTTATTTTACATTTCAAATGAATTGCTCATTATTCTGTCATTTGGGGTTTTATTTTGTAATTCATTTGGCAAGTTCTGACAAGTTGAAAACGATGCTGTATTGAACACGGTACCTTCTGGGCCCCCTCTCAGGGGTCCCTCCCCTCAAAGCCCCCCACCCCGTGCCTAGCATCTCCCCTCAGGAGGCCAGCCCAGGACTCTCCACCTTTCTGATGGGAGAGAGACACAACATTCTGGACTTTCCTCCTCAGGTCCAAACCCTGTGTCCATGACACTCAGATGCATGCCAAGGACTGAGCTCTCCTGTCCGTGCCTCAGGTAGGTCACCTGTCTGTGCCCCTGCCCAAGCTGTGGTTCCCAGCCATGGTCCTTGCCACCTGAGTCATTTATTGTGGTGCTTGAAGCTACAAATCCAAGTACCTGCAGCACAAGAAGTTAGAAGATGAGCTCCCCAGAAGCCTGGACATCTGCAGCAAGGGGACTCTGCAGGCCACTGGCTTTGAAGTGATGGTAGCAGGGAAGTTGTTTCACTCCCAGAAGGGAGGTGATGGCTACACGGACATGGAGAGTAAGTTTCCGAAGTTGGTGGGTGCGATCAGAGCCGCCTTGGCTCAAGGCTAATGTGTCCTGAAGGCAGAGTCCAATGACCTTGGTCCAGCCCCTCGCAACAGACACATCAAGATAGGAAGGACTGAAATGTCTTGTGGATGCCTGATCTTTCTTTGATGTCCCTGCGGTCACCAGGTGGGGCAGAGACTGACGCCCGTGGTCCTTGCCTGTGTGTGCATGTGAGTGTGTGTGTGTGTGTGTGTGTGTCCCTGGGAGTGTAGCCCTGCGTCCTGTCTAGCTCCTCCCTCTCCCTGCTTTTCCTCTTCCCTCTCCCTGCATCCCCTATCCCTCTGGCTTCCTTCTGGCTCCCGGCTTCCTTCTCAGGGGGTGGCCAAGACAGGGATCTGGGTGGGTGAGTTGCAGATTTCAGCAGTGTTCGCAATGGTTCGTTATCCAGTAAACATTCGATGAGTTTTTGAAAAAGAGAAAGAAAGCACAGGACGGGCTCTGCAGTGAACAACCTTGATGAGAGTTCTGATTTTGCCACTTGGTTATCAGTCTCAGACCTTAATTCCCTTGGGCAAACGGCTTAACTTCTCTGAGCCACAGTTCCCTCATCTGTAAAATGGGACAGTAGAGCTGTTGTGAAGGTTTAGTGGGACTGGGCACATCGTTAGCACTCCCTGAAGTAGTCGGGAGCTCATTTTATCCTAAACCCAAGGTAGACCAGGTTGACCCAAAGCAGCCCTTGCCACGAAGCAGGGGACTAAAGGTCAGAGGGCTTGAAGAATTAGTTGACTGCAGCAGGCAGTTCCAGGGCACCGGTGCTGTGCAGGGGCCTGCCAGGGTGGTGCTGCCCCCCTCCTTCAGCCTCAAGTCTCGTGGGGAGGCTTTCATTCATGGGCTTTGCCCCAGCAGCCCTCCCAGGCTTCTTTGCTGCTGCCTGAGAACAGGTGTGGAGCCAGCAACCCCGGAAGGGCCCTCAGTCTAAGACACTGATAGCCTCTCAGCCTGGACCCAGTACTCACATCTGTGTCATCACATCTGGTACCTCCAGGCAACTTTACGGGCTGCGCAGCAAAGCCAGAAAGGCTCTGAGCTGGGCTCCCTCCAAATAGCTGGGGAGCCCCCTCCTCAAAATTCTGATTTTTCAGCCTGGGGTGAATCTCCAGGGGACTCAGAACAACTGCCTTCTGTGTGTCCTTCTCCAATCCAGAAGCTCCTCAGGCCTCTTGGAGTCTTGAAAAAAAATTTTTTTATTTGCTTTTCTAATTACAAGACCAATACCTATCTGTTGGAGGACGCTGGGAAAGCACAGAGAAACCCGCACTGGGGAAAATGCAATGCCACACCTGGAGAGCGCTAATGTTCCTAGTGATTCACTCCCAGTCTTTGTGTGTATATGACATAGCTTACTGTGTTCCCCTGCACTGTTCCAGCCTGCCTTTCCAGTTAAGGGAACAATGCTCGTAGGTATTCCTCTTCAGTGGGACTTTCAGCGTCTGTTTCTGTCCCGCATCCCCACTCTGGGACTGGTTCAATGTATCTTCCTCTCTCTGGAAGATTTGCCTTCCCTTTCGTATATCCTAATCTTTACCCAGCATCCTCAGATTCCCCACCCTTAAATATGTCTCCTCTTCCCCTCCTCTCCCCCCAAGCCATTGTCTTTGTTCCCCTGTTACTGCCAGTTTTCTGAAAAAAGCTACCTTCCCTGCCCATCCCCGGATCTCCCTTTAGTGTCCTCATTTCCTGACCCCCAAAGTGAGGCTTTTGTCCCTCCCCATCTCTGAGATGCTTTAGGGTAGGGCCATCCAATCGAAATAAAGTGCCAGTTACACATGGAATTAAAAGTTTTCTAGCGGCCACCTTCAAAAAGTAGAAAGAGAGGGGTGCCTGGGTAGCTTAGTCGGTTGAGCGTCCAACTCTTGATTTCAGCTCAGGTCATGATCTCACATTTTGTGAGATCGAGCCCCAAGTCAGGCTCTGGGCTGACAGTGCAGAGCCTGCTTGGGATTCTTTCTCTCTCTCTGCACCTTCCCCAATCATGCTCGCTCACTTGCTCTGTCTCTCTTTCTCTCTCAAAATAAATAAATAAACTTAAAAAAACCCAAAAAGTGAAGGGACAAGTAAAATTAACTTTACTTTTGAAATAAATATGTTTCATTTAACTCAATATGTCCAAACTAGTATCATTTCAACCTGTAACATGTATTCATTAAAAAAAATTATTAGTGGGACATTTTCCATTCTTTTTTGTTTTTTTTTTTTTGTACCAGCTTTTTGAGATCTGATGTGTATTTTACACTTTTAGCACATCTTAATTCACAGTAACCATATTTCAAGTGCTCAGTAGGCAGCGACTGCTGTGGTATCAGATGACACATAGCTAGAGGACTCAGTGGTGAAATCCAACCATCTCTTTTTAGGGAACCGATTGCTAAACGGGGTTCTTGTGTCCAGTGTAGCATCCTACGCTGCCTTGTGTCCTACCTTCACACGTTATACCTTTATTTCTGGAACTTCTTTTATGATATCGGTAACACAGGGTAGTAAACATCAGAAAAATGCAAATATGGTGATCTAGATCTTTGAAATCAGATCTTTGTAGACAAGGTGTCCTGTTCAGGCAGAGGGATCGCCTTGCGCTAGGATTAATTATGACCAGAGGGTGACAAACAGACTGGAATAGTCGCTGTTGAGACTTTTGGAGAATCAAAAGACCCCAAGGAAAGCTGGGTTTGGAGTTTCTGCCGTAAAATAGGTGGGGCGAGGCGGGGGTGGGGGGGACACCCAGCTCCTCTGCCGGGCATCACGAGGTGAGGACACCCAGGCTAGTTTCAGGGCAGAGAAGGGGACATTTCTCAGGGGACTCAATTGGTCTGTAGAATCATCAGGGGCTGAAGAGCAGATTCCAGCTGAAATTTTCAGCATTGATTTCTACAACCACACAGCAGAGCTCGGCCACCAAGGGGGAGGCTGTTCTTCTAGTGGCCGGTGCCTGATCCACAGCACCACCACCCTGACCCGGCTGCTGAATCAGGGCACGGCTGCCCCCATCCACACCAGCCGCCCTGGGGCCCTGAGCCCTGCTGGGTCACTGGATTCCAGGGCACCGGAACTCCCCAGAAATGGAGCTACAGGCAACAGACAAGAATAGCCGAAGCAGCCAAGCCCCGTGGAGATCAGAGCATTTAGAAACGAAGTTTACCTTTAAGACATGAAAGGGAATCAGACTTCAGAAGTCTGGCTTGCCATATAAAGGATGGAAATCGTATCTGCACTGGCCCAGGCTGCTCTAACACAACACCACAGACTGGGGGCTTAAGCCACAGACGTTTGTCCCTCATGGTTCTGGTGGCCGAGAAGTCTGAGAGCAAGGTGCCGATCTAGTTGCTGGTGAGGACTCTTCCTGATGGCCGCCGTCCTGCTGTGTCCTCACATGGCAGGGAGAGGGTGAGGGGATGAAAGCTGTCTGGGGTCTCTTCTTACAAGGGCACTAAGCCCATGATGGTGCCCCGCCCTCATGACCTCATCTAACCTAATCACCTCCCAAAGGCCCCACCTTCAGATCCTGTCACACTGGGGGTGAGGTCATCCACGTATGAATTTGGGAGGACACAATTCAGTCCATACAAGTATTCAAAAGCTGTAAGGTCATTGAGGTGACTGAGATACAAGGGAGTCTGTGAGATATAGCGGGTTTTTTGAGGAGACGGCAATTCCAACGTCTGCAAAAGGGATGCACATTAGAAGGGGTTTGAGTGGTGCTCGCGTCACCTAAACGGGCGTCACCT
The DNA here is from genome assembly GCF_027475565.1 of Acinonyx jubatus. Taxonomy (NCBI): domain Eukaryota; kingdom Metazoa; phylum Chordata; class Mammalia; order Carnivora; family Felidae; genus Acinonyx; species Acinonyx jubatus. Next base: position 8,361,732 of record NC_069381.1, on the reverse strand, counting down.
GAAGGTCCTAATGGACCACATGGAGTCGATGCCCCACCGCACAGACACCCTCAGCATCCATCACCAAGAGGACCCCCCACTGATACTGTGTTGCAGCTCTTGTATATTTTAATCAGTATCTACTTAGCCAGAAAAAATATGGAGATCATCCTTGACATATAGCTCCATGACTTGTTTTCCCGTTGGCCGTATTTGTCGAATCTTCTCGCATATCGATAAACATTCACACCATCAATTTAAGCAGCTCTCCTGTTATTTCAGTCTTGATAAAACCATAATTTGTTGAACCAATATTGCTGGGATTCTTTTAAAGTTTATTTATTTTCAGAGAGAGTGAGTGAGAGAGGGGCAGATAGAGAGGGAGAGAAGGAGAATCCGAAGCAGGGCTCTGGGCTCCGAGCTATCGGCACAGAGCCCGACGTGGGGCTCGAACCCACGAACCGCGAGGTCATGACCTGAGCTGAAGTCAGAAGCTCAACCGATTGAACCACCCGGGGGCCCCCCATTTCCTCCTGCTAGAAACACAATTAGGAAGAACATTTCAAAAGCGAAATCTATCGATAAATGAACGAGAGAAAAATTGCTCTGGGATACACATGACTTACTACATTGTCCTCCAGAAAACTTGTATCAAGTTATAACCACAGCTCACGGCAGAGATCGCTCGACTCCCCGTGTCTTCAACAACACTGTGTATTATCATGAATTTCTTTTCCAATTTGATAGTGAAAAATCTCCCCACTCTGCCCCCATCTCTTTGATGTACTTCCTCTGACTTGGCTGGTGATTCTGTCTGGGTCCCTTTCCACTTCCCTACTTGTCTTACAAAGGTCTGTGCTCCCAGCTGTCTGTCCGGCCACTTTCTTCTCTTCCTCCGCATTCCCTTGAAAATTTGAACAAAACCAACCTCTGCCATCTCTCTTTGGCTGACGCCCACCCCCAAAGCCACCAGCACCCTGTCTGTCCCTTCCTTGGCCCCCAATTAATGTGTGATGAGTAAGTGCATGAGCAATAACCCTCTTAGTGAGGGCTTGCAACCAAAAGTGGGGGGTTGCATCCCAGGACTTGTTGAAACCTCATTGACCTTTAGGAGAAATTGTTCATGCTCAGTACAGTCATGATTACATCAGCAAGACCAAAACAGAAAGCCATAGTTAAAGAATCAGCTTTTAAGTGCCTTCCTGTAGTTTCCCCGGGAGCGCGAGGACAGGTCTGGAACAGAACTAGGTGGTAGTTCTTAGGAACCACATTCCCCACAAGAGGAGGAAAAGTTCACTATAGGTTTGTTATAAAGATCTCCTGTAATACAATACTTTCGGGAATGTGCTTTGGTTCGATCTAAAACAGGTTTTGTTTCTACCCCCAACCAGGGCCTGACCAACTTATTTCTGTTTCTGTAAATCTTTGGGAAGTGAAAACCCAACAATAATGAAACCCCCCCACCTCGTCTCTGCGGGGGATCCCCAGTGGTCTCCAGCCGACTCTCTTAGAGTCTTAGAAGGGACGCTAACTAGATGTCTGCTAGGATCTCAGCCTCAAGATGCTGCCATATTATTGGCCCCTTTTCTTCTTACTATTTTTTTTTAAAACTTTATTTTTAAGTAATCTCTATACCTACCAGGGGGCTTGAACCTACAACCCTGAGATCAAGAGGCACATATTCTGCCCACTGAGCCGACCATGCTCCCCTTCTTACTATTTTAATAGCCAACATGTATCGAGCCCTGTCTTAGGTTAAGTTTCCCCAGAGGCGGGCCCAGGGAACACTCATTGCGGGAAGAGAAGTGGGAAGAGGTAAGGGAAGGAACCCAATGTAGGGGGCGTTAATGAGCAGGTGATGGGCGTGAGCAGCTGGGCTCACTTCCTGGGGACCTCTGGGAAACTTCTTTGAGTGGAATTGCCCTCCGAGGGGCAAAAAAGCCAGGTATGTCTCTGCCGATTCTTGACTGTCATCCGTGTGATTGCTGCAAGGGTCCAGGCAGTGAGTGAAGGCTCTGGGGAAGGACCTGCCAAGGCCCGTCTGTAGGAAGCCATTGGCTTTGGCAGGAAGGGTGTGTGCCGGTGAGCTTCGAGGGGTGCCTGCAGCTTCCACTATGAGAGCATCTTGTGTGCCAGGCAGGCATCGTGCTATTTGGTTGGCTCACACCATCTCCTAGGAAGTAGAGACTCAGGAACCCGATTCACAGATGGAGAAACTGAGGCCTGGAAATGCCAAAGGATCGGCTCAGGCTCACACGCACCCAGGAGGTGAGCAGGGTTTGGACAGCAGAGCCCGTGCAGCCCACTCCACACCCCCTGCACGCCGTCACATGGCTGTGCTCCCTGGGATCAGGCAGTTCCTTCCAGGGTGGCACCTGGGGAGGAAACGGAGACAGATGGAAATCAGGCCCTTGTTTACCACCCATGCCGCGTGTTTCCTGACATCACAGGGTTCTTGCAATTTTTGGAGCTGTCAGTTCCCCACTTGGCGGGATTTTAGACTCTATGGAGGGATTTGTGCTTGCGAAGTCCTGCGGCGGGGGCATGAATGGGGGCAGCATTCAGAGGCTTGGTAATTGCCTCAGCTTGATTTTGATGAAAGAAGATAATGTGTGCATGTGTGATATGTTATAATGATTGCTTTTTTTTTTTTTTTTTGCTGGAAAACAACCATTTTCTTGTGCTTTGATATGTTCTTTTTTTTTTTAACATTTATTTATTTATTGAGAGAGAGAGGTTGAGAGAGAGAGAGAGAGAGCACAAGCAGGGGAAAGGGCAGGGAGAGAATCCCAAGTGGGCTCTCCCCCCCGGTCAGCACGGAGCCCGTCGTGGGGCTCGATCTCACAAACCGTGAGATCATGACCTGAGCTGAAATCAAGAGCCTGTGGCTTCACTCACTGAGCCACCCTGTCTCCCCTTGAATGATATGTTCTAAATGAGATTCCTCTTCCATGTACTGGGTTCAAAACCTTGGTCAAGTGCATGAGACCAAAGGTATTTTTATTCTGATTTCTTTTACTTCCTTCCTCTGCTATTCCCTTTGGTAGAATGGAAATAGGAGTAGTGGGAAACTGGCAGGGGACTTATAGCACCTGTAAAATGATATTTATATGTGCTAAATTGTAGATGTGCTGTGTAGAAATACGCATATGTACTATTATACCTAAATATCTAAATGCAAATACATAAATATTATATTATTTCATGTCCACAATAACCTTGTGAGAGGTGTATCCCATTTTGTAAGAGCTGAAACCCAGGTTAAGATGGCCAAGCTCACTTAGTCCGGAGCCCGGAGCCTGGAGCGGAGATCAACTGCCCACCATCTGGTGCCAAAGCCCCGGGCCCCCACCCGGCCTGCCTGGCCTCCCTCTCGCCCACCCAGCATCCCTCTCGTCCTGAATGTGCTGCCTCTGTGTTTTTCAGGCTTTGGTTGCTCTGCCCCATTTTCCAGATGGGACCTCAGTGGAAGCTGGCACCGCTTCTGCTCCGGCTCATCTGGCACATTGGCACTGAGGCTGGGGTCTCCAAGGGTGGTCCTGTAACTCGGTCCCCTGCTCTGTGTCCCTGGAACCAGTGTCCCCAGCCTCTGCCCAGAGCCTGTCATCACAAATAAATATGTCACAGTGCGATTTGTGAAGGATGTCAGGACGGTGGGTGATTTTTTTTAGCTTCTAGTCTGATTTCCATTATTCTTGCTCTACTGTAGGTGCACCAAGAAATTAGTAACAAAGGCATTTTTCTTCTCTCTGTCCTCTCCCCTGGCTGCCTCCCTTTTCCATCTGTGGCTTGTCTTGGACGTGAACAACCCTTCGCTGGCCCCAGCAGTGGCTTAGAGCAACTCCCCCCACCCCCACCCCAAATGCTACTCCACCATGGTTCTCTCTCTACCAGTAGACAGTTGCTTCGCGAAAATCTAAATGTAAATGCCTCAGAAAAGATGTTCTAAAAATCTGAGCAACCACAAAATTAAAGGCAGGGAGACCCAGATCATGTGCCCTCTTACTGAGCTCCTGCTGTGGGCACATGGAGAAACCATCCAGGGGTGAGAAGGGAGGAGGAAAGGACCTGAATACGGCTTCTCTCCCTCCAAGCTGTGCTGGGTCATTCGCTCGTTCAACATTCACTGGGCACCTGCTATGTTCCAGACAGAGTTTTAAGCACTGGGGATGTAGCAGGCCAGTATTCCTGCCTCTGTGGAGCCTAGATTCTAGTGGAGAAGAAAATACATTTACTGATAAGTTAGTAAATGGGAAAGAATAATAGTTTGTGAGATAGTGATGAAGTAGGAGGGGGTGGGGCTGGGGCTGGTTGGGAGTGGTTTGCAGTTTTAAGCAGAGTGGTCAGCCTAGGCCTCGCTGAGGAGGTGGCCTGTGAGCACAGACCTGAAGCAAGGGTAGGTGTGGGCCAAGTGGATCTGTGGGGGAGAGCATTCCCAGTGGAAGTGGGGGAGCAGGGTAGCGTTGGAGGGACATCAGGAATCTAGTGGGGCCAGAGCAGGGCGAGCGAGGGCAGAAGTTCAGGTGAGAGAGCGACCGGGTGCCAGAGCACGCAGGAACTTGGGGCTACCATAAAGATTTGGCTTTGATCTGAGCAAGACGGGAGCCATCGGAGGGTTTGAAGCAGAGCAGGGACACGATCTGACTTACATTCAGCTGGATCCCTCTGGCTGTTGTTCCTGGAGAGGAGGTGCAGGGGCTAGAGGGGAGACCACCCCGAAGGAGTGCAGGGTGCTGGGGCCGGCGTGGCAGGTGGGGGCTGCGGAGCCAGCAGACTCCGGGTGCCTTTGAAGGTGGCGCTCGTGGGGCTTGCCGCTGGGTCAGCTGATGCTGTAGGAGGAGAAAGAGCTGAGTCAGGATGACACTAAGGTTTGGGGCCTGGGCATCTGGAAGGACGGAGTTGACTGAGAGGCACAGGCTAGGGGAGCTACCGGTGTGGGGGGGAAGGGGGGACCGCTCTGGCAAAGCAGGAAAAGTTCCTGGCGGGTAGTAAGACAGCCTGGCTCCAATCTGCACCCCCCACTTTCACTGCAGGTGGAACTCAGCTCCCCAGCAGGAGCACAGGACACAGTCTCTTCCGCAGGAGTTATCACGGGGATAATAACCACACTAATGTCTATCATGGGCTATGGTGTGCCAGACGCTCTGCGTGCTTTATGAGCCTTAACTCACTTACTTTTCATAGCAGTCCTATGGGGAGGTATACTTATCATCTCCACTTTACAGATGAGGAAATTGAGGCGCGGAAAGGTTAAGTAGCCTGCCCAAGGTCACACAGCAAGTGAGTGTCAGAGGCAGGGCTCAAACTCAGGCAATTGGCTCCAGAAATGGCCCCCTTTCCTGCCTTCCTTCCTTGCCTTTGGCATTGAGTAAGATAATGGGTGGAGTGCACTGGGGGCCCAGGGGAATCCCCTTCTCTCTGTTCTTGTCCCTTCTTTTTGGGGGGGGGATTTTTTAATCAAGATTTTATTTTATTTTGGGGCGCCTGGGTGGCGCAGTCGGTTAAGCGTCCGACTTCAGCCAGGTCACGATCTCGCGGTCCATGAGTTTGAGCCCCGCGTCAGGCTCTGGGCTGATGGTTCAGAGCCTGGAGCCTGTTTCTGATTCTGTGTCTCCCTCTCTCTCTGCCCCCTCCCCCATTCATGCTCTGTCTCTCTCTGTCCCAAAAATAAAAAAACATTGAAAAAAAAATAAAAAGATTTTATTTTATTTTTTAATATATGAAATTTATTGTCAAATTGGTTTCCATACAACACCCAGTGCTCATCCCAAAAGATGCCCTCTTCAGTGCCCATCACCTACCCTCCCCTCCCTCCCACCCCCCATCAACCCTCAGTTTGTTTTCAGTTTTTAAGAGTCTCTTATACTTTGGTTCTCTCCCACTCTAACCTCTTTTTTTTCTTCTTCTTCTTTTTTTCCTTCCCCTCCCCCATGGGTTTCTGTTTGTTCTTGTCCCTTCTTTTTTTTTTTTCAACGTTTATTTATTTTTGGGACAGGGAGACAGAGCATGAACGGGGGAGGGGCAGAGAGAGAGGGAGACACAGAATCGGAAACAGGCTCCAGGCTCTGAGCCATCAGCTCAGAGCCCGATGCGGGGCTCGAACTCACGGACCGCGAGATTGTGACCTAGCTGAAGTCGGACGCTTAACCGACTGCGCCACCCAGGCGCCCCTGTTCTTGTCCCTTCTTAAACAAATGTTTATTTATTTATTTTTGAGAGAGAAAGAGAGTGAGCGGGGGAGGGGCAGAGAGAGAGGGAGACAGAGAATCCCAAGCAGCCTCCACTGTCAGTGCGGAGCCCGATGCGGGGCTTGAACTCACAAACCATGACATCATGACTGGAGCTGAAGTCAAGAGTCAGACGCTCATCTGACTGAGCCACCAGGGCACCCCTGCTCTTGTCCCTTCCGACACCCTCAACCCTCTTTCCGCAGGTTCCTGCATCTCAGATGAAGCTTGGACCGGTGGGGAGTGTGTGTGCAGGGGCAGGAACGGAGTGGGGAGGCCGGAGTGTGATCGGGGATTATCAGCGGGAGTGTGTGTGTGAGGTTGCCCACCACAGCTAAGGGGACAGCTGTGTCACCAGGCCTCACCCTGCAGGTGTATGGGTGCAAGAACACATTGTATGTGTCCTATAATGAGAAAGGGAGTCAGACCGTTGATTGGTCAACTAACAAAAGGTTTCAGATGTACCTCGAGGCAGCAGGTGTGTGGGTGAATGTGGGAGTGGGTGTGTGCGTGCAGGTGTGTGTCTGTGTGTCCGTGTCTGTCTGTCTGTGTGTGCACGTGTACACTGGAGCTGGGGAGAGGGTGGTTGGGGAAGACCTGGATATGGGATTCTCCTCTCTATTCCACTGGCCTCACTATATTCTAGAGAAAAATCACCATTTGACCATTCCATTATTTGGCCATCTTCCCTTTTTTTCTGTAGAGCCAGAACTCAAGAATTAATAATAATAATAATAAATATCGGGGCACCTGGTGGGTCAGTCAGTTGAGCATCCAACTCTTGATCTCGGCTCAGGTCATGATCTCACGGTTCATGGACTCGAGCCCCACGGCGGTGCTGACGGCGTGGAGGCTGCTTGGGATTCTCTCTCTCTCCCTCTCGCCTCGCGCCTCCCTCGCTGTCTCTCTCAAAAATAAATAAATAAACTGAAAAAAAAACCCACAATAAAAACCCACCACTGATGGAGTGCTGCTTCCTTAGTGCTGTGCTGAGTGCTGTGTCCTTAACACCTCACTCCTGGCTCCCTGGAGGTCCTGTCCTGATGGCTGTTTTCCAGAAGGAGGGTGTGGACGTTGATCAACTTGCCCCAGGAGGAGATGCCAGGACCTGGCTGACTGCAGGGCCTGCTGGGTTGCAGTGGGGTCTCAGGGGGGTCTGTGGGAGCAGGGAGAGTAACACAGCTGGCGGCGCTGGGCCCTCCGCCATAGAAACACCTGCACACGCCTCCCACTGGGTCAGACCGGGAGGTGAGCAGGTCAGTGGTTAGCGTTCTGTTTCCCTCCCTGGCTGGGAGGCAGTGGTGGACAGGACACCAGGCTTGAAACAGCAGTGCTGAAAGTTTGGTTCCAGGACCAGGGACATCGGCATCCCTTGTTAGAAACGCAAATCCTCTCAGGGCGCCTGGGTGGCTCAGCCTGCTTCGGATGGTGTCTCCTTCCCTCTCTGCCCCTCCCCCGCTTGTGCCCGCTCTCTCTCTCTCTCTCTTTTTCAAAAATAAACATAAAAAAAAAAGAAATGCAGATTGTCATCTGGGGCGGGGCCCAGTGTTCTAAGGAGCCCTCCAGCCAGAAGAGCCAGCGGCTGAGATCAAGACATCCACCCAGGACACGATGTGTGCTGAGCCTCACGGCGGTGATCTGCAACACAATGAACGGTCGGTGTCTCCCAAACTCTCCCCCCCCCTCCTGTTCTCTCTCTCCTTCTTCCACGCCTGCTCCCGGGGTAGCCCCTTGGCGGTGGTGAGAGCTCCCATTCCTAAGCAGGCCCCCAAAATGTGACCCCTCACCCCAAAAGGTGAGGGTCAGCCCCAGAACCCTCAAAAGTGTCAAGTCCTAGCTGGAAGCCACAGGACGGGGGAAGGTATCTGCAACGCATTTATCCTACCGACGACTCACATCCCGGATATACGAAGGACCCCTACAAGTCAGTACAAAGAAAGAGGCCCCCAAAATGGCCAAGGGAAAGGCGACAAGATGCCCCATTTCATTAATTATCAGAGAAGCACAAATGAACACCATTAATAGGATCCCACTACATCCACCACAGTGATGAAAACGTGAAAAGGAAGTACGGGGTGCTGGCGGTGATGTGGAACGGCAGGAACACTCTCACACGTGGCTGGTAGGAGTATAAATTGGTGAAACTCCTCAGGGAAATGGGCAGAATCTCCTGAATCCCGAACCCACATGACCTGGCGACTCTATTCTTAGGGGCCAGTCTACCCTTGCGGTGTGCAAGGCCCAGGGCAAGTATTTTTTTGTTTAGATAAACAATTTTACTAAAAATATATTACAATGCCTCTAGGCCCACACGAGGCGTGGAAATTTACTGATGAAGTTTAGAATAACCGACAGAGTAACTTATGACTTTGTTTATCACCTGTCAGTTTCTTTATAGCATCCAGGCACCGTCTCTTCCGTTTAGACCCAGAAACCCTCACTTCGTGTTCTTTTTCATCAAATGTGCCGTTCCAGGCTAACTGTATTTCTCCCTCCAGGAGGACAAGGTAGCAATGCTGTTATGATTCACAGTGCTGTGGTTTTCTGGAACTTGTCGTTCCTGGAACAGTATAGATCTTCTCATCTCTGCAGTCCCCTGATGCGTTCCCTCCGTGCTGCCAGCAGCACGGCTCACGCTCCTGTATCGTCCACGGTGTCACCCCCGAATCCTGACTTCTCATGACCCTCTCAGAGGCTGTTACTGACCTTTGGCGACGATGAGCACAGACGCAAGTCTTACCCAGCGTGCGTTCTCGGGAAGGGTTAGGTCTACGTTTGGACGTTCGTAGCATACGCGTGGCATAGCACATCTTCCGACCTTCTCTTCTTTTGAGTTTTTTGGGTTGTAATCATTGCGTTCCCAGAGCGCAGTCTCTGTCAGTGTTGACCGTGCTCCCCCAACAGGATGCCACGCCAGCATGGAGAAAAGTAAGGCGCGGGATCCAAGCAAGGAGAGAGGTCCCTTTCATGCAAGGAGTGTTGGCCCTCTGTCCAGCATGACTTAAGACCGGTGGAGCACAACATCCCACACTGGCAGAAAAGGGAAGGTGGGAAGACACCAGCAAGAGGGGTCCACGGGCCTCACGGAGTAACCGTCTCAGAAGCCCTCGGAGGAGGTGGGTGCAGCCACCCCCAGACTGCCTGACACGTGAGGACGGGTGCGAGGCTACCCTCCCAGGACCAGGGCCTCGCCACTGGGCCACAGGACAAGCCATAGGTGTGAGTCCCAGAGCCCCGTGGGACGTCTGCTTCGTCCCACGTGCAGGACAGGGGGCCAGGAAGAATACCAGAGAACACCAGGCTGGTCTGGGGTTTGGGGTGCTTTGTCCAGAAAGCACTGCTTGCCCTGGAGGTCCCAGCCACCAGAGGGGACTAAAGAATTCCAAGGGAAGTTCTCCAAAATGTGAGTTTCACCCCCGCTCCCCAGGGCACAGGACTCTAGCCTGGGTCTGAGGGTAGTACGGTCAGGGTCTCCCCTTGGGGGTTGTAACTGGAAAGGGGCATGAGGGGGACCTCTGTGGTGCTGCTAGTCTCCTGTATTTTGATTGGGTTGTATTTGCCCGGGTCTGGGTTTGAGAAAATTCATTGAGCTGAATGCTTAGAATGTGCACTTTTCCATACGCATTTTAAACTTCAGTAAAAAGTTTATTGGGCTGCCCGGGTGGCTCAGTCTGTTGAGATTCCGACTCTTGGTCTCAGCTCAGGTTGTGATCTCACAGCAGTGAGACTGAGCCCCGCATTGGGCTCTGCACTGACAGCGTGGAGCCTGCTTGGGATTCTCTCTCTCCCTCTCCCTCTGTCCCTCCCCTGCTCAGACACTCATGCTCTCTCTTTCAAAATAAAGAAATAAACATTAAAAAAAAGAAGAAGAAGAAGTTTATCGGCATGCCTGGGTGCTGCTTGAGTGTCCAACTTCGGCTCACGTCATGATCTCACGGTCTGTGAGTTCGAGCCCCACGTCGGGCTCTGTGCTGACAGCTCAGAGCCTGGAGCCTGCTTCGGATTCTGTGTCTCCCTCTCTCTCTGCCCGTCCCCTGCTCATGCTCTGTCTTCCTCTCTCAAAAATAAATAAACATTAAATAAATAAATAAATAAATAAATAAACAAATGTTTATCAAAATGAAAAGAAAAAAAGGAATCCCAGTCGAGCAGTCTCCCCGCTATACCCCCCACCCGGAGCTCACCCTGCAGGCCCTGATTCCTGAGACATCTCCCAGACACCGGTGGGGATACCACACTGGAGGTGGCCAGGCTTCGAGAGTCAGAGGCACCTGACTCACTCCCGGGGGCAGCTGGGGCCCAGGGCCAACTGCCTGGGCAATTAGAGACCCAGAGAGGGAAAAATCCAGATGTGACCAGGTCTCCAAAGTTGACTCGTCTCTATAAGAAAGTGTTTATATACAGTTTGTGTATCTATTAAATGCCTCACTTGGGGAGGGCTTTTCTTTCTTTCTTTCTTTCTTTCTTTTTTTAAAGCAACCCACCTTTGGGGATTGAAGAAGAGGAATTTCTTCCCATGGGGAAGGTTGTGGGGAGGGCGAAGGAAGAAATATAAAGGGTCTTGTACTGGTGTTGTCTCTGACCTTGAACCCATGGTCGGGGCTGTGAGGAGGGAAGGTTGCCTCCGGGGCTGTGGTCGGGCATTACATCCCAGGGCTGCCGTAACAAAGAACTACAAGTTGTGCACCCTAAACAACAGAAATGTATCCTCTTACAGCTTGGAGGCTGGACATCCCAGATCAAGGTGTCAGCAGGGTTGGGACATCTGGGGCCTGTCTCCTTGGCCTTCTCCCTGTGTCTTCAGACAGGGTAAGTGGGCATGTGGCCAAAAGCAGTGATCCGTCACTTATAAAGCCCACAGACAGGTTGTCACTATTTTGGGAGGCTGTCACTTACTTCCTAGCTGTGTGGTTCTCAGCCAGTTATTCAACCTCTCTGAGCCTCAGCTCCCTTCCTGGTTCTGTTCTCCCAGAGATCTGTTGTGAGAGTTTCAAGGATTAATATTTGTCGTTTTACAGTGCCTGGCACATAGTAAGGGCTATCTAAGGGTTAGCTATGATTATTTTCAAAGTAACGCAAACTGCTGAAGAAAGTGTTGAAAACAGAGAAAAAAAATTTAAACCCCATTGCCCTACACTAATACACCAATTAATTTGCTTTTTAATGGCGAGACATGCCTAACGGAACATCTAGAGCGTCTCGGGGCTGGATAGGTTCAGAGACCCCTCGCCCCTTGACATCAAAAAGCCCCAAATCGGAGGTAGCAAGGGTGGGAGGGCAAGACTGGTGCTCTCACATGGGCCAGGATAGAAGCTCATCTCCAGGTGTTCCAGAAGGAAGCTCCCCTAACCTCACCCCCGTGCCCCCGCAGTCTCTGAATCTTTTCAAGCTTGTAATTTCCTCTTCTCGCCATGGGAACCAAAGCCACCCCATTAACCCGCATTGCAGGTGGGCTTTTTTAAAGGATCTGTCTGGTTCCGTGCGGCTCTGACTTCAGCTCCTGGGCAAACGTGGCCTCCGTTGTGGCACCTGGATTGGCTAAATGGTACCTTCGGGAGCTCACGGCGGGACTCTATGATCCGGATTATGGTTAGAAGCATGGTGGCGAGGGTCATTTGCGCCCTAAAGTATGTCTGCCACCCCACTGCAGGCCAGTTCTCTGTGTTTGAAGAGGTTGTGTGTGTGTGTGTGTGTGCGTGTGTACGTGTGTGTCTCACCCCCAACTCGGCCCCCCAATACACGATCCTGCCACCCTGATGATGAAGCAGCCAGTGAATTGTCTCCACCCCCACCAGGCACCGAGGCCCTGACGTCTCTCAGCCGTCCCTGTGGACCCTCAGGCCGTTGGCCCAGGAGACCATGGTTTCCTTTCGGCTTGAATTGGCACCCCCAGATTTGTTGCCATCCTGCCTTTGTCTGGGCAGCAAACTGACAGACGAGGAAAATGCTCGCGAAGACCGTCACAAGGCCTCCTTGTGAGCAGGCCATGTGCCGCATCCTGAGTGTGGATTTGCTCAATGGATTTTCACAAGACACCTGAACGTTAAGTTCGGGGAGGGCACGGTTCCTGTCATCTCGCACGCAGGGAGCACTCCGTTAATAATTGTTGAATGAAAACGCAGGGCCCTATGAAGCGGATACTCTTGTTATGCCATTCGATAGATAGATGAGAAAAACGGGCTCAGAGAGGTTGGGTAATGTGCCCGGGGTTGCACAGGTCAGACAAGGCAGATGTGAGGCCTCTGAAGTACGACCCTGGCCGGGCCTGCTGCTCCCTGGGGAAGAGGCCTAGAGTGAGGAGGGGCTGAACCTTGGCCCTCCTGCCCTGCCCCCCATGGGGGGCAGCAGGCTGCTGAAGTCGGGGCCTCTGGGGACGTGTCTGGTCCAGTCTGTGTCTGGCTGGATGGCTGAGCTGCCTGCCAAGCCACACTGGCCTCCTGCATCCATTCTCCCAGGCACTGTGTTTTGGGTCACGGGCACCGAAAACTAGGTGTGCTGAGGAAGCGAGTCCGCGAGGACCTTCCTTTAGAGAGGAGTTCCTGCTGCCCACGTCTGGAATATTCTCCTACCCTCCCCTTGCTCACCCTGCCAATCAGCTGATTCCCACTCCCTCCAACCAGATTCCCCAGAACACCCCCGTATCCCTGCTGACATCTGATAGGCAGTTATCCTCACCAAAGCACAGATCTAAGAACATGAAGTGCCAGCAGTGTCTCTTAGATTTGCACAGTGCACAGCCCGCACAGCTGTACGTGCTGAACTCAGTGCACCATATATTTGTTAATGGACCCGTGGTTGTAAATAAAATGTGCTTCAAATGCTCACATATGTAAACTAACTAATTTAAATAACAAACTGAGTGTCTGCTTAGGGCTGAAGAGACTCCAACCTTTGCAACACAGGGAAGAAAAGTGGGTCGGTGATGAATAGATAACCATGAAGGGGCTGTTTAGAAAGGCAAGACCCAGAAGTGGGTCAGGGCTGGATCCTGTGCAAATTAGCAACTGTTTATTTAGCGACTTTTCCCCATTGTGTGTTGCTGCAGGGCTGGAGATTTAACTTATTTGGGGGATTTTGTTTCACGGTAGAATAACAAAATTCTCTTAAAAAATACCTTTCATTCTTAAAGTGAAACATTTTCCGCTGAGCTGAGGCTGGGGCTCAGCATAATTGGCACGCTGGTGTGGTGTGGGCAAGAAGGAGGACAGCAGAAACCTTTGTCTTGACTCGCTAATGACTTGGAGTTGCTTTTAAATGGGGCCCAGCACCCCGGGCACCTTCATCTGTTGGGGGGGGGGAGGGGGTGGAGCTCTGGTGCCCCAGTGTGGAGGGCAGGCCGTGGCAGTCAAGGGTGTGTGTGCAGGGGTGAAGATGGAGAGAGGCCGGAGAAGAAAGGGAGAGACTCTACCGAACCTGGCTATGTTCGGGGCCTGAGTGCAGATGCTCTCGTTTCAGCCGCCCCCAGAGCGAGCGTCGTTGCTGCTGTCATTGAACAGACCAGAATTCTCAGTCTCGGGTCGGCAAAGCTTTTCTGCAAAAAAGCCAGATGGCAAATAGTTTAGGCTTTGAGGGCACACAGTCTCCACCAAACCTGCCTTTGTAGCATGAAAGCAGCCGTGGACGGCGTGTAAAGAAGTGGGTGTGACCGTGTTCTAGTAAAACTTTATTCACAACAGTAAGATGACGCGTGAGGGCTCAGCACGACTAACCTGCCACCTTGAGGTCTAACAAAGGGAAACATACGGTGGATAAGAACAAGGCGGGTGGCGCTTGGATTTGAATCCCATCTCCTCCACTCATCTGCTGATCTTGGCAAATTTCATGACCTCTTTGTGCCTCAGTTTTGTCATCCGTAGAATGGGGACGGTATCCATACAGAGCTACCACATAGGATCATGCGAGGGTGCAATGAGCAAGAAAAGCAAGGTGCCTGGCATGTAGCCGGTGCTCTCCAAGAGTGGATTCGAGCCCAGGGCAGTCTGACCATGAAGCCAGGGCATTTTCTCATGTAGGATCCCTCCCTCTCCACCGCCCTCCCCCCCTACCCCCCGCCCCGTGAAGAGGCCCCTGGCTGCTCTTGCGGAGACCTCTCGGCCACTGGCTCCTGAAAGAAGCAGGAGGCAGGGGGGAACACAGTGGGAGACTCACCCCCAGCTTCCAGATCACCCCCCTCCGCCTCCTCTCCCTCCTCCCCTAGGGACCTGCTCTCAGCAACTCCACGCACTTTCTCCAAAACCCTCCAGCTCAGCCCATTTCTCCTGGTGAGGATGGGGCATGAGAGTGGGGGTGTGTTTGTAATGAGAAGAATCTGGGGTCTTGCTCCCATGCCAGGGTTCTTTTCCCCCCACACCCGCTCCAGGTGACCCGCTCGGGAGGACCTCACAGGCTTTTTGAGAGGTGGGGTCGGCACGAGGGGCAGCCCCCCGTCCCCCGACCCCGTGGCTGCTGTGTCGATGCATCGTCGCGCCAGTGGCAGATGGCTGTGCTCGGGGCAACTGTGAGCCAAGGATTTATGGGGTGAAGCGAGAGGGAGCCGTGCTGGCGGATTAGCTCCGCGCAGCGCTGTTCAGCATGGGGAGGAGAAAGAAACATAACAAATGAGATGCCGTCCCGGAGAGCCAGCTATCACAGCCCATATATTTCTGCCTAAAAGAGTTTTTATACAGCTTGGCACTTGCTCAGCAGGGCCGCTGTGTGTTTACAGACAGGGTTTTTAAAGGAATGTCTACTACTGGTCTATAAAGTCACAATTAGCTGAACCCTAATTTACGAGCATAATTTGCTGCTGCCATTAGAGCTGGTGCTGCCCTGGCTTGCTCGAAGCTGTGTCTGGGGTATGCTAACGGAGGGAGGTTGCACTCGTGCTGGCCGTGGGGGGGGTGGGTGGGGGGATCCCTGAGAGCAGACAGGGTGCAGAGGGTATCCCCAACACGGGGAGGTTATCCAGTGCAAAGCTCCCTACTAGTTTTCAAATCCTAAAACGGCCCTGGGGGTAGTTCCTCATAGTCTATCCAACTTGCAAATGAGGAAACTGAAGCTCAGAGACATTCAGTAACTTGTGTGGGGTCACACAGCCTATACATGATAGAGCTAGAGCCTGAGTCTAGAGCTGGGGATCTGGACCGTTAGGGACTCAGGAGGACGGCAGCCTTCCTGCTCGGTGCTGTGTAACCTTAGGACAGTTGCGTAACCCCTCTGAGCCTCATTTTCCCTACCTGTCAGATGCGGAGGACGGAGGAGCTTATGTCATTAGACAAACGGTGGGTCTAAGGGGCTTTGCCATGTCTTACTTTCCCCAGGTTGCCCACACACATGACCACTAACTGGGAGGATTAAACAGTAGAAATTTCCTGTCTCGTAGTTCTGGAAGCCAGAAGTCCGAAATCAAGGTGTCGGCAGGCTGGTTGCTTCTGGAGGCTGGGCTTCTGAGGGTTGCCCACCATCCATGGCGTCCCTTGGCTTGTAGACGTGTTATTTGGAACTCTGCCTCAGTCTCCACATCACCTTCATCTCTGTGTGTCTGTGTGTCTGTCTTCCGTTGTCATAGGGAATGGTGTCATTGGATGTAGGTCCCACCCAGTTAATCCAGGATAATCTCATCTCTAGAATATATATATATATATATATATATATATATATATATATATATATATATTTTAACGTTTATTTAAAAAAATTTTTTTAACATTTATTTATTTTTGAGACAGAGAGAGACAGAGCATGAACGGGGGAGGGACAGAGCGAGAGGGAGACACAGAATCTGAAACAGGCTCCAGGCTCTGAGCTGTCAGCACAGAGCTCGACGCGGAGCTCGAACCCACGGACCGTGAGATCATGACCTGAGCCGAAGTCGGCCGCCTAACCGACTGAGCCACCCAGGCGCCCCTATTTTAACATTTATTTATTATTGAGAGAGAGAGAGAGAGAGAGAGAGAGAGAGCATGAGCATGAGAGAGGCAGAGAGAGAGGGAGACACAGAATCCAAAGCAGGCTCCAGGCTCTGAGCTGTCAGCACAGAGCCCAACACAGGACTCAAACTCACGGACTGCGAGATCATGACCTGAGCCGAAGTCAGACGCTTAACTGACTGAGCGACCAGGTGCCCCTCATCTCCAGATTCTTAAGTTAATTACACCCACAGAGACACCTTTTCCAAATAAACCCACATCCATATGTTACAGGTGGATGTATCTTGCGGGGGGTGGGCACCATTCAACCCACTTCAGCCTGTGAAAATGGCTCAGTAACGTTGCTTGTTATTAGCATGACCAAGGGCTTCCTGAGAACATCTACAGTAGCTTCCGGAACTGCCCCCCTACCCCTCACCCCCACTTCCCCTGATGAAAACTCTTGAGTTCTGTTTCTTTTGTCTTTCCGTCTCTGGGTCTCAGGGGCTCAAGAGGCACAGATGTTCTGCTACCTTCAATTAGCCACTGCAAATTACTCCAGCGGTGAGCGAGGGGTGTGGGCAGCTCGTCCCTGGGTGTGAGGGGCTGCCCAACTCGCAGGAAGCCCCCTCCCTTGACCACAAAATGTGGCGGTGGGGATGGTTACCTGGGCATCTGCCTTGGGCTTCCAGGGAGAGTCACGGGCTCAGGGAAGCAGCTCAAGTCAGGAAACAAGGGTCTGGGCCCTAAGGAGGCTGGGCTTCAGGCCGGGAAAGCGGGGGTCTGTCCTCGCTCTGGGGACGTCAGGATCGGAACAAGTGCAGGTGGTGAGTTAAGTCTTTGCATTTCAAAAATAAAAAGCAATCGTGCTCAGTATGGAAAATGAGGGAAAGGCAGAATAGAAGGAAGTAGAGAAGGGGATCCCTCAGCATCCGGGGACCACATCCTCACCTTTTGGAGTATTTCCTTCCAGTTTTTTTTCCCCCTCTATGCGCAATTTCAGTTCACAGGGTTGATGCTGTTCATACTGTTTTGCATCTTGCTTTTCCTTGACTTAGTCTTTTTTTTTTTTTAGTTTCTTTATTTTTGAGAGAGAGAGAGAGAGACGGAGAATCCGAAGCAGGCTCCGCGTCGTCAGCACAGAGCTTGATGTGGGGCTTGGGCTCACAAACCATGAGATCATGCCCTGAGCTGAAGTCAGATGTTTAACTGATCCGCCCAGGTGTCCCTTCCCTCACTCTCTCTTACAGCCCCAAAGTAGTCTCCCACGTAGGGACGAGTTCCTTGCAAATACAATTTTTCACGGCCAGATAGTACGCCGTGGAGGGGCTGCAGCATCATTTCCCCAACCGACCCCCGCTTGTCAGGCATCACGGCTGTTTCCGGGCTTTGAGTAGCCAAGGAAGCCAGCGGACTGGGCGGCGGGCAGGCTGGGAACCCCAGGTGTGAGGTCTCAGGTCAGCGGAGCTGTGCTCACCGGCCACCTGTAAGGCCAGGCGCCCGGCCCGAGCTACTGTCCTATTGTCAGACCCGTTCATCTGTGAGCAGCTTTATCTTCATTTCTGACGGATCTGCGCCGGGCCTGGGCCCTGACACTTCCTCTTTATGTCTCTCGCTGTTGGAGCCTCTCTGTCAAGTAGCTAATGAACTATAAACAGACACTCCGGTGCTCTGGGAGGTGGGGGGGCCCTCGGAGGAGCTCACGGCTCGCAGCTGTACAACGAAGAAGGCTTCGGGGAGGCAGGTAAGGCCGGGCCCTGAACGGGCTCCTCTCGGGGGCTGGACGGCAAGTGTCTCCGCCTGTGCTCTCCCTGCGGCTGGGCCATGGAGGTGCTCCCCGCCTCCCCCCCCCCCCCCGCCCCGCCCCGGACAGCCTGGGCCCTCAGCTCCTCTCCCTGTTGCTCTGGAAGCCTCAGAGGGTCCCTGCCCCAACCCCTTCCTCTCCTTCCCCTCCAGATCAGCCGTTTCGGAATCGGGTTCGTGACTAGTCTTGCTTGCCAGGAGAGCTTTTGGAAACCGCCGATCACCAGGCTCTCCAGGATGGGGACTCAGCGGGTCACGTGGAGCCCCGCTTGATTAGATTATCATGTCCCGTTGCGGGGGGCGCCTGGGTGGCTCAGTCGGTTGGGCGTCCGACTTCGGCTCAGGTCGTGATCTCACAGTCCGTGGGTTCGAGCCCTGCGTCGGGCTCTGTGCTCAGAGCCTGGAGCCTGCTTCAGACTCTGTGTCTCCCTCTCTCTCTGACCCTCCCCCGTTCATGCTCTGTCTCTCTCCGTCTCAAAAATAAATAAACGTAAAAAAAAAAAAAAGATTATCATGTCCCGTTGGGAACCGCTGGGTTAGGCTGGGGACACCCCCAAAGCACTGCTCGGCACTGCCTCTCAGGTTGAGCTTGGTACCGCTCGTGAGAGCAAGGAGTCCAGAGGTCACTGCACTCTGGGAGGGATGTGTCCTATAAGCTCTGTTTTTAAAATCACTGACCTGATGCAGTTCCTTCACTTTATATCTGAATGAGCTAATGGCAGGGGTGAGAAGGGACTCATTCAAGGTCACTATAGCAGGGCTGAACTAGAGCAAAGCTCGCCCATTCCCTGATTCATGGCCCTGCAGCCCCGGAGGCTCCTGGCCCTACTCTTCTTCCTCAGTTCTCTAGCCCTCGTTTGGCTGTGTTTAAGGATGAGGACAGAGTGGTCCCCCCTGCTCCTGCCTGCCTCTCGTACTGTTTAGCTGACTCCTCGGGTCCCCTGCCCATCCATGGCCAAGCTACTGGCATCCTGCAGTTTCCAAAGGTCATTGGGTCCTGCTGAGTCCTCTGGCTGCTTCAGTTTCTAGGTGGTTCCACAAGGAGGGGGAAAAAGGCAAATGCCAAATCACCCTGCTGGTGGAGGCAGGAAATGAATAGCAGATCCCTTATCTCTGAGGTCCTTTTCATGCTTGAAAATCCCCGATCTTGTCCTAGACCCGCCTTCAGGGACTCAAGACGCGCTCCCCAACCCCGTGCTGGTTTGCCAGACACATCAGGTTTGTGGCAAGCACCAGGTCCCTTGGGGGAGGTGGGGACACTGGGGTGGGGGCATGAGGGAGCAGGAGTGCCTTCCCTGGCAAGGGGGGGAATAGCTCTTCTTTTGGCCCATGGGAAGTGCTGGAAGGTGGGGGCTGGGCTCAGAAAGGAGCCTGAGTGCATCATAGAATGTAGGTGCTGTGGGGGATGGGGTGGACTTTGGGCAAATGGGCTGTCAGCTCAGGCCCTGCATGTCCCCTTTGGTCCGGGGCCTCCTCTGAGGCAGGGAGGCGTGAAATGGGCCCACTGAAGGAATGGACGGCAGCTGAGAATGCTGAATGCCTGAAATGAAATATGGATGAGCCTTTTCATCCCAGTAAATTGGTGGCCGGGGCTGTGGGCGGTGCTGGCTGGAGGCCATGGGGTTTGTCTAATCTGATAATGGCCATTTTCAGTGACACTCACTCCCTCACCTCTGGTCTCTCGTTTTGTGAATTTCCAGGGGGGAGGAGGGTGGGTAGGGATGGGTGCCTGGAGAGAACTGGTTCTCTGGAGCAGAGGCCCAAGGGGTTGAATAACTTTGGCTCTGAGACAGGGCCGGGTGGGGAGGGCCCTCATGTCAAACCCGGGAAGCTCATTCCGTCCCCATGAGGATGGGGACGGTTCCTGCCCTGATCGCCTGTATTTCAGTGCCTAGCACAGTGCCTGCGTATAGGCTCCACCAGTATTTCCCAAGTGGATGAATGAATAACCTCTGTACCCAGTCCCTTCAAGAACTTACTCTCTTTACTCTCTGCCAGGTATCGGTAACATGATTTAACATAATCAATGCTCTCTTTTTATTTTTATTTATTTTTATTTTTTAAAAACTTTTTAAAAATGGTTATTCATTTTTTTTAATTTTTTTAACGTTTATTTATTTTTGAGACAGAGAGAGACAAAGCATGAACGGGAGAGGGTCAGAGAGAGAGGGAGACACAGAATCTGAAACAGGCTCCAGGCTCTGAGCAGTCAGCACAGAGCCCGACGCGGGGCTCGAACTCATGGACCGCAAGATCGTGACCTGAGCCAAAGTCGGATGCTCAACCGACTGAGCCACCCAGGCGCCCCTGGTTATTCATTTTTGAAAGACAGAGACAGAGCACAAGCAGGGGTGGGGCGGAGAGAGAGGGGGACACAGAATCCGAAGCAGGTTCCAGGCTCCGAGCTGTCAGCACAGAGCCCGATGCTGGGCTCAAACTCACGAACTGCGAGATCATAACCTGAGCCGAAGTTGGACCCTCAACCAACTGAGCCACCCAGGTGCTCGATGCTCTTTTTTTTAAATTAAAGGTTATTTATTTTCAGAGAGAGAGAGAGAGAGAGAGAGAGAGAGAGAGCAAGCGAGAGAGATCAGGGGAGGGGCATAGAGAGAGGGAGAGAGGGAATCCCAAGTAGGCTCCACGCTATCAGTGCAGAGCCCCATGTGGGGCTTGAACCCACAAACCGTGAGATCATGACCTGAGCCGAGATCAAGAGTTGGATGCTTAGCCGACTGAGCCACCCAGGAGCCCCTTAACCTATGCTCTTATATCAGCAGACACTCTTATTCATTCAATCCATATTTATTGAGCCCCTACTACGTGTGAGACAAAGTGCCTGTGGTCGAGAAGCTCACACCCCAGTGCCAAAGGGTCCCTGCTTTCAGGGAATGTTTCAGAGGCAATTTCTTAAACTGAAGAATTAAGCTGAATAGTGGGTGTGTCAGAAGCTGTGGTAGGTGGGTGGCAAGGAGATCTCTTGTTGAGGAAAGGGGAAGGGGGACTTCCAAAGTGCTACCTTGTTTGAGCCTCCCAGCAATCTGGGCCAGGCAGGGCAGGCAGGTGAGGCCCCAGCGACTCATTCCAATTTGCACTGGGATTTGGTAGCAGGGCCAGCATCCTGGCGGTGGATTGGGATTCGAAGCATCACCAGGCTGTTTCCCAATGTGCTGTGATTAGTTGGGGCTGAGAGAAGTAAAACTTTCTCCCCACGGCAGCAGCCCCAACTCTGTGATTTGCTGCAGTCTCTGGTGAACTGGAGTTGGAGAGATGTATTATAAATGTTAAGTAGGGAATACTGATGTTCCTGGGACGAAGAGAGATACTAGTCATGGAGGGTCCTTGTCACGCTTGCGGGAGTGTGGGAGGACAGAAAGGATTGACCTGGGGGTGGTCCCAGCCTGTCCCTACCCCACACAATAAAGGGGGTTCTGGCATAGTCTACTGGTTCCTTCCACCCTGTGAGTCCCCCTCCCCACTCCAGGGAAGGCCCTCGTGTTATCAGACCAGCTCTTTGGCTTTTGGGATATGGGATCAGGGAAAATAGGACGGAACAGCTGGAAAATCTGTAGCTCAGGAGGTGGAGTCAGGACCGGGGTATTTGGCAGGAAGGAGTCACCAGGGGAGCCAAATACTGTATAGACGTAGGTGACAGGGATAAGCAAATTGGGGAGTTTCTCCGACCACGTGTCCCCTTCAAAAGGTCTGAGTTATGCAGCTGAAGAATTGAAATGATTTTAAATAACTTTTTGATTGCTGGACTATGTGCCATCATGGCACTGACCATTTGCATTGTGGTTTTAGTAGGGTTACATGTCAGTAAGAACAAGGACCAAAATACTACCTACCATGTACTGAAGGTTATTATCCAATATGCCCACATTTCACTTAACAACACTATTCTGCTTTTTTCTCTTTTATATTTTGAGTTTTGACCCCCTCAAGACTGCTTTTTTTTCCCCCTTCTGTGCTGACTAATAGAATTCCAATATTGGATCTTGAAACTGTAAGTCCTTATAGCTGCTGGCGAAAGAGATCTCAGCAAGATAAGATGTAAAAAAAAAAAAGTCCCCACTTCCCCTGCAGCTATAGGAAAGCAGATTCTAGTCTGCATGAGAAATCCATCCTTGCAAATGTTATTTCTAACAAAAGAGCTTTATACGGGCACCCTGACTTCAGAGGTGGTTGCAGTCCTCTCTGGTAAACAGTTTTCACTCTTAAAGAAAACCCCCCATAATTCCAATTGATTGTCTTACTTAAAAATTTATCACCCTGGTGATAATATGTAAGCGGATATTTCCGTGTTCTGGAAGGTATTAAATACTTGTCAGCTGTCTTTGTGAAGCCAGAGGAGGGTGATGGGCGCTGTCTCTTCTGCATGAATGAGCGTGAACAAACCTGGCCCTGTTGGAATTTGTATTTAAACAAGGAGTTGGAGAGGCCTTGTGTCATTTCAATTAATAGGAGCAAGGTGCAGTGTCTTCTACCTGGGTTGTCTTGTTTAATCCTCCCAGCAACCCCACAAGATGGGAGCTTCTGTCATCTCTCTTTTACAGACAAGACAATGAGACACAGTGAGACTGACTAATGTGCTGGGGGACACACAGCGGGCAGGCAGCAGAGCCAGGAGTTAGAGCCAGGCTGGCTTGGAGATCACACTCTCAGTCTGGATGCTGTGTACCTGAGGGAAGGGGGTTTCATTTCTTCCTGTGGGTTGATGACTCTGGCAAGCAGTGGATGACGAAACTGGGACTGGTTGAGAATCCACGTGTTCAGAAAAGAGGAGAGTAGAACCTCAGAATCAGGGCAGTTTCACAGCACCTGGAAGGAATAAACACAGAAAAGAAAGAAAAGGAGGAGAATTGAGAGATTGTTCCAGAGTCAGAATCCAGGAGGCTGTAGTGAGAGCAGGGGGGTGGGAAGAGCCCAGGAATGGGCTGGAGGGGCTTGGAGAATGACTGGCCTGGGTTTGGCAGGTAAAAGGGACAGGGACCTCAAGGACTATGTCACTGACATAATACAACTCGGGGCAGGGCACCATTTATAAGGAAAAAGAGGTGAGTGGTAAACCCTGCAATTGAACAACTGAGAGACCCCGCCTGGGGACACTTTGTTTAGAGGAGCAGCCAGCTCACCACAAAGAAGAGGAGGGAATACACAGAAGAGCTTACTATGTGCTTTAACACTCTGCCCAAGCTAACTGGGCACTGTGAGGCCCAACACAGGAACAGACCCACGTGTACATTGTCTTTATCCTACAATCATTCCTGCCAGCGGTGAAAGTTGGTACGTTCAGAAGTGGTGGGCCCCATAGGCAATTCTTCAGGGGTTAGATATAGTGCCTGTTTGTCTCATGTGCTTATCTGTCTGCCTTCTAATTCCTATGGGAAACAATCTCTCTAACACCACACACACACACACACACACACACACACACACACACACACACAAAGTTCCAGTTATCTTTTGTCGCATAACCTATTACACCTAGACTTTGTGGCTTAAAACAACCATTTTATTATGATCACAGATTCTGTGGGTTAGGAATTGGGAAAGGACATAGCAGGGATGCGTTGTCTTTGTTTAGAGGGTGTCTGGGGCTTTACCAAGGAGGACTCGTTATTGGGGAGGAATCATCCTGATGCGATGTCACTCACATGTCTGGTAGTGATGTTGGTTGTCCACTTTAACCTCCACTGGGGCTGTTCTAACTGAACACCCACCCTTGGCCTTTCTACATGCCCTGGGCTTCCCACAACTTGGTGGCCTTGAACTTCTTAAATGGGGGCCCAGAGCTTCAGAGGTGAGTGTCTCAAGAGACAAAAAAATAGAAGCTGCCAGTTTCCTTTCTCTTTTTATTTTTTTAAATGTTCATTTATTTTTGAGGGAGAGAGAGAGAGAGACAGCATGAACGGGGAGGAACAGAGAGAGAGAGAGAGAGAGAGAGAGAGAGACAGAATCTAAAGTGGCTCCAGGCTCTGAGCTGTCAGCACAGAGCCCGATGCAGGGCTTGAACTCATGGACTGTGGGATCATGACCTGAGCCGAAGTCAGACGTTTAACCGACTGAGCCACCCAGGCACCCCAAAGTTGCCAGTTTCTAAGGGCTGGACCTGGAAAAAGAGAATTACTTTTACCATATTCTAGTGCTCTAAGCAGCCACAAAGTCTGCCCAGATTCAAGGGGAAGGGACCAACGTGACCATGAGATGAAAGGAGTGTCAGTGTTACGTTGTAAAAGAACATGGGAGATACTGGGGGGGGGCATGAATGGAAAAATACAATATACATATACTTAGTCTTGGTGTGTTCGTCAATAACGGTGTTCTTCTTGTCTGGGAGTATGAAATCTCGGGCCTATGATGACCCTCTTGGCTAACTGGTTGGGGCAGACCCACCTGCAGAATGACTCCAAGCAGGCATAGGCAGAGCTGAGAGTTGGAAAGAGACAGAGTTCTAATAAATTGCTTAAGCCTCTGGGTAGAGCCATGCCCCAGCCAGCTCTTGTCCAGGGTTTTCATGTTTCTGGCACAACTGAAAGAATTCTTAACAATAAAGCGAGGGAGAGAGGGATGGTTGTACCACAAAAGTAGTAAAAGGGCCAAGATTTTGAGCCCCAAGTCTCATTCTGTGGGGGAGAAACTTCTTCTAGACGGAGGCAGAACATCTCCCAGGGGAGAGATAGTGGGAGACTGCTTTGGGGAGGTTCCACCTCTCACGGAGTATTATCACCTCATTCCTTCCTTTCCTCTCACCATGGCCCTAAAGAACCCAAGAATCACGGAGATGATCTAGAAGTTGGGCAATTAAAGGTAGCTGCTTTCCATTCCTGTGATATTGAGCAAGCCACTTAAATCTCTCTTAGCTTCAGTCTTCTCATCTAAAATGTGGAGATTATGGGGTAATGTGAGGATTAAATGAGATGATACTCAGGAAATCCTGAGCACAGTGCTGGGTACACTGTAAGCTCTTGATGACTAGAAACTATTACATGAGCTCTTTGGGTAGTCAAGATTCTTCTGATGTTAACACAAAGATGGAGGTCTTCGCATCTCTGAAATAGCCTCAGGTCTGCCCAGCCTTCTCTCAGTGCAGCCTGTGGAACTATTAGAAATGACAGGAGGCTCTCTTGCAGATTTATATGTATGGGTGAGCGGTAATTTCCATAACAAACACAACCGCACACAGGCGGGGCACAGATACCTCCAAGGCCCAGGAGCTGCAAAGGGAACACCTACTAAATCAGGACTGGTGAATAAAGCCCAGGGTGTCTTCCTCCCCTTCCCCATGCTAATGAGCTTGTATATTCCAAATTATGAGCCCAGTGGAAGGGCCTGGCCATGATGGGATTTGCCAGTAGCCTTGAAACTGAAATAGTCATACATACCCACCAGAGGCTGCATGGAGTACAGGCATCTTCGTAGTACCAGCATACCTCCTGATGATGACCAGAGAGGTTGCAGAAGAGCCAGAGCCCAGCAGGGGCTTGAAGGGGCTGGGAGAAGGGGAAGGGGATGTCTGGAGTGAGGTGAGGAAGGCTGTGCAGAAGGCACTGCTGTGAGTTCCTTCTGGAAGAGTTAGGATTTACCTGAGTGAGTTGTAATTGCATCTATGTCCTCTCTCATTCAGTTGGTAGATATGTGAATGGTCCTTGTGATCTTGAGGCCTCGGTTTTCCCATCCTGAAAAATGGGCACAATGATACATACTTTCCATACTTTTGGGGGGAGGGATTTGGGGAGTACAAGAGGAGATACAAAAGAATGTGGGAAATTGAGGTCCTAGGGCCATTGCAGATTTAGAGACTTCTTGAGCTAGAAAATCATGAGGTTCAAATAAACCCCTTCATTTTGCATTTGAGAAAAACAAGGCCCAGGGAAAGGAAAGGATTCACCTGACATCTTCAAGTGAATTAGTGAATGAGATGAGACCAAGTGTCAGAGACCCTGATACTAAGCCATGTGATCTTTGTTTTTCCTCTCCTTGCTCAGTTTGCTCCATTCCTGGTGGCCATATTGGATTCCAGTTCCCATATTGGATACTTATGGCTGGTGAACCTAGTTGGATAGAGCATGGACTCACATATTATGCATTTGTGGTCTCCCTAGGTCCTGTGGCTGGTCTGGGAAGTGATATCACTGTTACATTAATGCTTTAAATATCATATACATTCATGCTTTTGTTCACTGCATGATAGATAGTGTATAGTCTCCTCCATTGACATCCCATCAGCATAAGCCTACAATTCCCACTGACTTGGTAAAGCTTATTTCTCAGATGATGAGCCATGAGGAGTGGATTCAGTGCTCTGCACATCCTTTCTCCCCAAACAATAACCCATGAATTGAGAGAGTGAGAAAAACTGGTGTAAAAGAGGTAATAGATTCTATTTCTAGATGAGACAGGTGGCTCTGAAGCCACCACTTATTCATTCTTTCAATTGAATGAGCCATAATATGTGACCATGTGCATGTTCTCTCATAATATCTCACAATAACCAGTGTGTGGCATTCATTATAAGAGGGACTGGAGAACGGGAACATGGATGACTCAGACAAGTGCATCCTTAATTTTGGAGACAAAATTGCAAACGGTGGGAGGTGAGAAGGGTTATCGTAACCATTGTCTCTCAGTGGACCTTTGCAACAGTCCAACTTGGTCTGCTAGCTTCCTCTCCCACTTCCCCAGTCCACTCTCCCCATAGGGGCTAAAAAGCAGGTTGTTTTAAACATAAATCGGATCACTCCCATGCTTAGGATCCAAATGTCTTATATGACCCACAAGACCCACGTGGACCAGTTCCTTCCTATTTCTCCAACCTTATTCCTCCAGGTCTTCCCCTCGTGCACTACACTCCATCCACATTGGGCTCCTTTCCACACTCTGAACATGCCACATTTGTTTCCACCTGAGCACCATTGCAGTTGTGGCACCCTTTTCTTGGATTGCATTTCTGCTAGCTCTTCATAAGTCTGACTCCTTTTCATTGTTCAAAACTCAACTCATATATCATCTCTTCAGAGCAGCCTTCCTTGACTACCCTAGCCAGAGTAATTCTCACCCTGTCACCATAGCCCATTTCTCTGCTTATTTTCTTCATAGAACTTACAACGAACTGAAATTATCCTAGTTACTGATATATTTATGTAATTTTTGTCTTTTCCTCCCACTAGCCTGTACACTCCGTAAAAGCAGGGAATTTCTTTGGCTCATCACTATATGTCCAGTGCTTAGCACGAAGCCTGGCACACAGCAGGCTTTCAATAGTCAAGGAAAGATTTCTAAATAATAACCTCACTTTTCACTCTCTCAGAGAGGAGGTATTCTTGCATGTAGGTTTCAGAGGGAAAATAAGTTTGGTCCCAGGGGTTCTGCTCTTCTACCCATGTACTCCACTGACAACTTTAAAATATGAGAAACTCCATTTACCTGGGCATTCCCTGAAGTGCAGGTCCCTTGGGAAACACGTGGATTGGAGGAAGGAGGTGGAGGTGGAAGGGAGGTAAATGTTGGGTGTTTTCCAAACCAATCTTCTCATCACACATACATTTTTAATGCTGTCAGAATTTAATTTGTTATACAAAGCTGGAAGCAGTCGCGTTGTGTGTAAATAGCAAACTGTGGGAAGATTGCTCTCTGCAAATACGTTTTGCCAGCCCAGTCTATTTCCATACCCATTAAATGCACGAGTCGCTGTCCCTGGTGCTGAAACAAGAGACTTAGCTGGGCACCGGGGCTTAGCGAGGGTCCTTCCCCTGTCCAAGGTGCTGAAACAACCTCTGGGAGCTACCCCTGGCGTCTGGTCACCAAGCATAGCTGGATCACTGCAATGATAGCTGTTGGAAATCACAAGGCTGGACTATAATTCAATTCTAATTTAGTATGTCTTGAAATTAATCCAGGAGCTTATGCGACAGCCATCCTATTCTGCTCTAGGGAGAGTGGCAGGGCTATGGGATGATGAGACCTTTTGGCAGCTCCAAGGGGCATGTCCAGCCTCAGGCGTTGTGCACCACATCAATAATGCCATGAGGAAGGACAGAGGTGTCACAGATTGTAGTTCACAGTCTCCACTCGCCATGATACCTGTCAGTCCAGCCTTACACTACGTGGTCTGTAGTGATGTCTCTGCTGGAAGATCCCATAGCTCATTATCCTCATCTGCACAATGAACAACTACGTTTCCATTTCCCTCAAGATGGAAAATAAAGAACAAAGGTTTGTAATTTTATAGCCCTTGAGAAGTGAATGACAGGTGATGATTTAAATTTTGGACTGAGGGAGTGGAGTGACCATTTGAAAACATTTATTAATCATTTTGAGGAATAACTTGTATAAAGTACACAAATCTTAAGTATACAGCTTAAAAGTGTGCACGTGTGTATAACCACTATCCAGATAAAATGCGTTAACATTTTCAGCACCACTTTCTTGTGATGCCTCCCACCAAGGGTAACTCCTTTTCTGACATCTGTCACCAAAGATTAGTTTTTCTTGTCCTTGAACTTCATATAAATGTATTCACTCTTCTATATCTGACTTCTTTCATTCAACATCATGTTTTGAGATTCATCCATGTCATTGCATATCAGTAGTTCATTCTTTTTTTATTTCTGTATAATACTCTTTTGTGTGAATAAACCACAGTCTATTGATCCATTCTACCATTGAGGGACATTTGAGTTGTTTCCAATTTGAGGCTGTTATGAATAAATCTGTGAACATTCTTGTGCATGCCTTTTGGTGGACAAAGCACTCATTTATGTTGGGTACATACCCAGGAGTGAAATTGCTGATTATATGTATATTTGCATCAATTTACAGTCATTTTTTAAAAAAAGATGAATTTCTCCTTTGTGATTTTGCCTTTCTTCATTCTTTTGGTCAACAGAGAAGATGTTCTAGGAAAAACTCTGTTTAAATAATGTGGCTTTAGATTTTTCTGGGACATTTTATTGATTAATATTGATTAGTCAACTATTCCCTACTAATCTTTTCCTGGAAACCAGAGACATTCTTCCCTGAGACCTTTCTTCTCTTTAGTTATCACCATGACTGACCCCTGTAATGGAATGTGAATGAGATGATGCAGAGCTTATAATGAATAATCTTCTCCTTCCTCTGCATCCAGGTACAACATGTCTGAGAGAAGAATCTGGCCAAGAAGAGCTAGGAGCATCATATTTACCTCCCCCCACCTCCCCGCCAGTGCAATGAAAGAATTTTGGGAGCACCACACACTCAAAGGTCAATTAAAAATCTGCAAGGAGTTTTATGCTCCAAGAATGGAATGGGGATGGGTAGCAGGGAAAATAACAAGGTCTTTGTCCTTTGTTCTTCTCCATTCTTGTCTTTTGTCCAGATTTTATGAGATTTGGGAGCATTATATTCACTGCTAGTATACAATGTTTAGATAATTTTAGGGTTCAAATTTGGACTATATTATAGACAGCTCAACAATCTCAAGGGCACACATGGAGTATTTTACAGATTTTCCTAAACATTGATCCATTCATTAGGAGACCAAATGCCCAGTCTGCCTCACCTCCCTGGCTGTTCTCCCTGGCCTTGAGGTCACGAGATTTTCCATTACACATTTACTCCTCTGTAAAATTTCTCTCTCTCTGTTGCTCTATGCTCTTTTTTTTTTTTTTTTTTTAAAAACACTAGGTCTGTCATTCTCCTCACTTCTTTCCTCTGGACTTCACATTTTCCCTCTCTGCTTCCCTTCCCACTTCCTTCTGTCAGGCATATCCTTTGGACAAAAGATCTCTGGGTTCAGAGCAGCCAAAATGACTGACGAAGAATAAAATGAGACCCTGATGTTCTCTTGAGATGGAGATAAAGTTCTTACAGCCCCTTTGGAGGTAGCAGTAGAGACGGATAATGGTTTGTGCTTTATGAAATGGAAGCAATCAGAACTACATCAACAAGAACCAAAGACCTTCCATCCTGCCTTTCTGAGTTGGGGTTAGAGAAGCTCTTGTCTGAGCTGAGGGTTAAAGGACTTGAAACTTAGGATAAGGAAGGAAAGTAGAACACACTTGTGGTATACCTTGGCTTGGATCCCTTTGGCCTAGGGAGTTGGGAGTCAGGAAGTCATGGTGGGACAAGAGAGGGTGCAGTGTTCACCCCGGCCCTGGGAATCTTGGAGGGTCACACATATCTTTGACATGCCTTTAGGGAGTCTCTGTAGGACTGGAATTAAGGGCTCTGCCTGCCTCAAGGTTATTTAACTTCCTCATCAGCCATCAAGGCTACCTGCAGGTCATACAAAAAGTGATCTCCAAATCTGCCATAGCTGCAGGATTCTCCCCTGGCCCACCCCACCTCTCTGGCCTGAAGATGGTCACTGTCAGCACTTTCCCTCTCTATGTAGATCAATAGGGCCCTTGATATGACCTCAAGTTCAATTATGGCTTCAATTATGGAATAAAGAGGCCGTTATTGCACACCTACCTCTTATTAAAAACACTGCACTGGGGGGCTGGCAGAGACTGGACCTGGGGGGAGTCATTAGCCCACTAATTTGAAATCAATTTAAAGTGTATTTGCTTAATGGTATAAGCATAGTGAATTATCTATAAATTGTTAATTTAGTGGAATGTCACACCAGATTTTCGTTTTATAAATTGCATTTTGGGGTTGGCAAGTGTATATGTCCTTTCTCTCCCCTCCACCCTTGCTTTCTCTCTTTTTTCGAAAACAAAGCTTGATAATCTGTCTTCTGGGATTCAACCCATAACAGGAGGGTTGAACACAATTCAGGCCATAATAGGAGGCCTCGTGCACTCCTGCTCATTCTTCAGGAACCATGACGCTGCCTTGTGAACAAGCCTGGTGAGTGACATATGGCCCTGTGACCCTTGTTCCCCCAGCTTGACAGCTAGCCAAGCCCCCAAAGCAAAACCACTCAGTTAACCCACAGCTGACTGCAGACGCATGAGAGAGTCTCTAGCATCAGAAGAACCACCCAGATTATCCCAGTGTAATTTAATCATGAATCATGAGCTAAATAAGTGGCTATTGTTTTAAGCCACTAGTTTTTGAAGCGGTTTGTGAGGTGGCAATGGATAATTGGTATATTGAGACTCAGAGAGATCATGTGGCTTTCACAAGGTTGCACAGCTATAGGTGGAACCCATGCAGCCTGATGGCCTGATTATCACACAATGGGGAAAGGACCTGCCCCAAGGTATCAGATGTCCCAAAGTCCCCCTGGGTCAAGGGCCCCAGAGTCCCTTAGTGGGACCTCTGGAGTTCAGTGATTCAGGGGACAAAGATGGGAGGAGTCTTGCCTCAGCTCCGCCATTTGCTGTGAGATCTTGAGAGAAATAACTTCATCTTCCTGAGCCTCAATTTTCTCCTCTGTAAAATGGGGTGCTAATAGGCCTGCTTTGCAAAGTTGTGTGAAACTGGTGAGACAGCCTCTTGTGGATTGCATAGTGTTATACGCATTTTAGGGTGTCTCTATTTTTATTATAATAATGTCTTCTATGCTCTCTGTTCCCTTTGGTGCTACCTGCACCACTGAGCCACACCAAGTCACTGCTCAGGGTGGAGGCAGTTGCATGCAGTAGAAACTGACCTTGGAGTCAGCCAGCCTGGGTTAGAATCCCACCACTAGGTGAAGATAGGTGACCCACTTTCTTCTCTGAAAAATGGGGATACAATCTTCCTTTCAGGGAGGGTAGTAGGAATGACATGATTTCAAGGCATGTATAAGGGACTCAGTTATATCTCAGCTTCCCTCCACCCCTCCCTGTAGAATTCTGCTGTTCTCACCAAGGGAAGGCAGATCTGCCCTGAAGGCACTCTGGCAGGCAGAGTGGAGTGACTGTTGTGGCACAGTCTGGTCAGAAGCCCTTCTCCTCTCCCCACACAAGCCAGATAAGTACAAGCAGCATCTCTGTCAGGTAGGCTTGTGCAGAACAAAGGCTCCACTGATCTGCCAAGAAACCCGTCCTTCACCTCGAGTCCCTTTGACAAGAGGTGGGGGAGGAGGCTGAAGGCAAGGAAGGATGCAGGGTTTCTGGAGAGTAGAAGGCACCTGTTAATTCATCCCCCTGTAGAGAAGCAAAGCAAGGGCATTCTTCTGCCCCAGTTCTAATGAAATAGTTCCCATTTTACAAGTAGGCAGATGGAGGCTTGAAAGGGACAGGAAATTTATTCAGTCAGCAAATATGTATAATGAATATACTCTATGCCAGGAACTGGGGATATTCAGTCTTTTGCCTTCATGGAATATGCCCTCGTGGGGAGAGAGAGACAAGTAGAAGGTCACTAAAAATACAGGGCACAAGAAATACAAAGGGCTGTGGGGTCACATCCCAGTATAGCCAACTCAGACATGGGGCAGTAGTGAAGCTGAATCCCAAAGGGTAGGAAAGAGCTATCAAAGTGCAGTAGGGAGAGGAGTGTTCCAGGCAGGGAGAACAGCCCACAGTGGAGGCTGGAGGCGAGTCAGAGCACTACATGCATCAGGACTGAAATAAATTTGGTTCAACTGAGGCCCAAGGCACAAAGTGGAGTCAGTAGTGTGAGATAAAAATGGGGAAGTTGTCAATGAGACCCTAAAAGAATTCGAAGACTACATGAAGGACCTTCAACTTTATTCTGGAAGTAATGGCCAATGCTTCAGTCAGCTATTGCTGCAATAATGCTGCAAAACAAATCTCCCCAAACCCAGTGGCATAAAACAACAATCACTTACAGTGTCAGCTGAGAGTCAGGTGATCTATGCTAGGACTAGCTTTGCTTGACTCTAGACTACAGCTTGGATCCAGTCTGTTCCACATATCTCTCAGCCTCCTAGAACAGGTGGGCTCCCTGGGACACATCTTTCTCTTGGAGAAGCAGAAGCTCAGAGGGCAAGTCCCTTCAGACAGACATATTTCAAGCCTTTGCTTGCTTCACGCCTGCCAGCATCCCAGTAGACAATGCAAAGTCATATGGCCAGACCCAGCATCAATGGGACAGGAAAAAACGTTCCACTCACAGTTGGAGAAAAACTAATTGGGAAGCAAATAGTCCCTATTTATTGAACAGCTTTGCAACTTTAAGCACATAAATGCTACCCTGAGTTGGGAGAAATCTGTTATACAACAATGACGATGGTAGTAATGATGGTTTAGCAGATATCACTATGGCCAAGTCCTTGGCATTATATTATCTCATTTAAAATACAACAAGCATGCACCATGGACTATTCTATTTAATGGATGAGCAAACAGGTTAAGATAGAGCAAGTGACTTGTTCAAATTCACACAGCTAATGGAGGCAGAATGAGGACACAAAACCCGATTTCTAGGACTGCACACCAGCCCAGACACATAGCCTGGCCCCGGCCTTTTTCTATCACCCTGTGCCCCTACCAAACATCCCCTCTGCCTTCCAAACTACAAGGGGGAGAGGAAGAGGCATCAGGCAATGCCACACTTCTGGTCACTCCAAAGCCTCTGATTAAATTCTTTGGCTCCAGAGCAGGTGGTTGTCCCATGTTTCTGCTTAGAGAAGGAGGCAGGGAGGCTGCCATTGGCGCCACCAGCTCCTGGCAGTGCCTGGGTTCAGAGCACTTCAGCTGATGTTTGTAGATGCTTTTTCTGGGTGGAGGGTGCTCCCCTCCCTCCTTCCTCACTGTTCACCCTGCCTCACTACACCCTCCTCCAGTCTACCCTCTGCCCTGCAGCCAGAGTGAGCTCTCTAAGGAGTAGATGAAAGCCACATTTCTCCTCTGCTTAAAAAAACAATCATCCAGGTACTACATTCCTGCAGTCAAAAAAAAAAATCCAAGAATGTGAAAAGATTTATTAAAAAAGTCTTCCTCCAGTGATTGTCTGCCATCTGCCTGGTACCCTCCCCTCCCCCCACCATGCCCACAGGTAACCAGTGTTTTAGCTTTTCTTGTTTCCTTCAGCATTTCTTTATGCATATACAAGTGAAAATGAGTATATATCCTCTCACCTACCTATTTTTTTTAAACACATAAGCTAGCACATTTTACACACTGTTTTGCCACGTTGCCCGATTTGATGTAGCTTGGTGATGTTTCGCCTGTTGGCACTTAGCTTCCTTGTTCTTTCTTTACAGCTATAGAGTATTCTATTGTCTGAAGGGACTAATTTATTTCATTGGTCCCTGTGTTGATGGACATTTAGGAGCCCCCAGTCCTTTGCTATACCAGACAAGGCTTCAGTGATTAACGTCTACACTTGACCAGTGTATGTTTATCTGCAGGCTAAATTCTCAGAAGTGGGTTCGCTTAGTCAAAAGGATCATGCAGTTGTGATTTTGAGTGTTACTGCCAAATTACCCTCCATTTTGAGTTGTTTCTACTCTTACCAACAATGCATAAGAGAGCCTGTTTCCCCAAACCTTGCCAACAGAGTGTGTTATCAAACATTAAGATTTTTACCAATTGGACAAGCCTATAATGGTCTCCTGCTTTAAAGAACCCTTCATTATATCCCCATCCCCCTGGGATAGAGTCCAGCTTCCTTGGGTAGTCATAGGAGTGGGCACAGCTTTTTCCTTTTTAAGAGTACTTTGTCAGCCAGGAAGGTAGATGTGGACATGACTCATGGTGACATGGAACATGGTGTTCCAACAAAGAGCCATGCAAGAGAAGTGGAAGCCTTCATGGAGAAGATGGCATCTGAGCTGAGCCTTGAGGGACAGGCCAGAGTTTGACAGGTGTTAATGGGGGAAAAGTGAGGGGGCATGTACGTATAGTCCAGAATGGAGATGGGGAATGTTTGGGGCAGATGGAGAGTCTAGGATGGCTGGAGGACCTTGAAGGAGGTGAGCTTGAAGGGAGGCTTAAGGCCAGGTCATTATGGGTCTTGAATGTTATATGCAAGAGTTGGGGTTTAAGCCTGTAAATAATAGAAACTCTTGAAGCCTTTGGTGCGGGGTTATTTAGTTAGGACTCTTGATTTAAAGTGAAAGAGAACCTTACTCAAAGTGGCTTAAGGAAAAGGGGATTTATTGCCTTAAGAAAGAAATCTAGGCATGTCTAGCTTCAGGCATGGCTGGATCCAGAGGCTTAAGTAATGTGATCAGAAATTTGACTTTTACCCTTAGCTCTGCTTTCCTCTGATCTGGCCTCATTTCGAGGCAGGCTCTGGGCTCCTCCCACAACCTGGGAATATCAGTCAAAAGACAGTACATCTTTCCCATGATTCCAGCAAGTCCCCAGGAAGACACTCAATGGACCAGCTTGGGTCAAGTGCCCATCCTTCCACCAATCACTTTGGTCAGGAGATGGAATGTGCTTATTGTCCGGGCCTGGGTTACATACCCACTCACCTGGTGGAGGGGTGGGGGTGATGTAAGGGGGTAATTGGGGGAGCGTGTGTGTATGGGGGAGGGTGGCCTCAGCCTCGCCTGCACCACATGTCCGGGATGCGGGAAGATCCTCAAAGAAAAATCAAGGTGCAGTGACCAGAGAGGGAAGAATGGGCTTGTATGGGAGACAGATTACAGGTGGGGAAGCCAAGAAGGAGACAGTAAAGTTTAGGAAGAGGGTGGGGGAAAGGAAGAGGCTCCCTTTGAGCCCCCTGTTGGGGGTGTGGTGGTGGTGGTGGGGGGCATGAGCACCTCTTTGTGGCTGGGAAGCACACTCTGCCATCTGCTGCAACCTGGTCTCGGGATGCAGACCTAGTCTCTAAGGCAAGTCCAGGCAGCCTTGGAGGGCGGGGCTGGTCAAAGACATCAAGCCCCATGCCAGCCTGAGCCCCTCAGGCACAGTGATGTGTGGAAGAGGGAGGCTGGGCTCATATTATTTCACATCCGCTGGGAGTGGCTGACATTTCACAGGACTCCGCAGAGCCTTGAATGCCAAAGGCAATGGTATTTAGCCTGCTGGAGTGCGTGTGACCACCGCTCTGAACTCCTCTAGAGGCAAAGGAGACTTGATTCTTCCTGAGCAACTTTCTGCAGGAACCGAGGCTGGCCTGCAAGGCCTGTGCAGAGGGCCACTCCGCGTGCTTCGCTCAGCTCCCTTTGATTCACCTGGTGGGTTGTGCGTGTCACTCTGAGCCAGATGTTCTCTCCTGGGCCAGCGTGTTACCTCTTTCCATGTCTGCTGCCCCCAAAGCCTCCAGCCTTGCCCCCTCGAAGATCCAATGAATCCCTTCTTTTATGCCTAACATCAGCCTGCAGTAGGCTGTCCTTTGGCTCAAGAAGGCCTGTGTCTGGTGGGATCAACTCCCCAGAGGCAAGAAAACCGGTCCTCAGTCCCTGTCCCAGTCCCAGTCCCAGTCCCAGAAAGGGCCCTTTCTCCTCACTCTTCTTCCTCACTGCTGTCTGTTTGTGGTTATGTGTTTGAGGTTTTTTTTTTAATGTTTTATTTATCATTTGAGAGAGCGTAAGTGGAGGGGCAGAGAGAGAGAGAGAAGAGAGAGAGAGAGAGAGAAGGGGACAGAGGATCTGAAGTGGGCTCTGTGCTAACAAGCTGACAGCAGTGAGCCCAACGTGGGGCTGGAACTCACAAACTGTAAGATCGCGACCTGAGCCGAAGTCGGACACTCAACTGACTGAGCCACCTAGGCACCCCGAGGGGTTCTTTTGTTAATTTTCCCCACCTCCACAGTAAGGTTCAGGAGGTCAGGGTCTGGGTCTGTGTTTGCGTTACCTTGTATCACTGAGGCCTGGAATGGTGCCTGGCACACAGTAGGTGCTCGGCAAGGAAGTTGTTGGACAAATGAACACACAGCTCCAATGGGTATTCTTCTGCCTGTCAGATGTGAACAATGATGGGAACAAGAGAGACTCGGGATGGCCACCGATGGTGGACGAAGAGGACAGCTGGACTTCAGGAGACTCAAATTCTGCCAGCATAGCAGTGGAAGGATTCGGAGCTCTGGACATCGTTTTGTCCCCTGCCCCATTTCCCAAGGGATTATATCAATGTTCAGTGGTTTGTTCAAGATCACCCAGGCAGGGCTGGAACTAAGACTCGGACACTGGACTCTCAACTCTAGACCTGGTGTTCCTTTTTCTGAGAGTAGCATGCAGGCGGGGGACAGCAACTGAGGGACATGTGTCAGCTGGCCCTCGGGTCAAAGGTGGTGCATGCTGAGAGGCTGAAGGGGACAGAGAACATATAGTCAGGAGCCAACAGCCCTGGGTGGGAAGCCCAGCTCTGTCTCTCACAAGCTGTGTGATCTCAGCCCAGTTACTTTTTGTCTCTGAGCTTCAATTTCCTTCAGCAGTGAAAGAGAACAAAAACAATCCCTTCTGAAGCTGAGAGAATTCCCAAGAATGCATGGATAGGACCTGGGACGCAGTCGGCACTCCAAAAAAAGCTAGCTCTCATTAATAAGTATCTCCTGGCCTCCAAAGGAAGGAGGGAGAGAAGCTGGGGCTCAGGGAACTTTTGCAGGTGACAAGAGTCTCTCTCTGCCGGGCTCCCCTGGTGTCCCGTGGCCCTCCTTGGCCTGCTGAATGCCTGCACATCTTCACAGACCCCAGAATAACTGCTGTGCCCGAGCTAATGAAGGGCATCTCATTAATGCTCAGCAAAAGCTCATTAAAACCGTGAGCTGTGCATCAGTAGCAAAGGAAGGTCAAGGTTCTTTTCATGGGAGTTAGTGCCTCTGGGACTCTGTGTGCAAATATTCACAAACAAGTTAAAGGGCGATTTACTTGTAGACAAGTAGACAGTCAGGTGCGTGGGCCCAAATAGTCACCCACATCCTTCCCTCAGCCTTGCCTCGGCCCCCGCCCCGGGTGAGGAGAGCATTCCTGGCCGGGAGCTGGACAGAGCGGTCACCACACAGGGCCTGAGGGACCAGGACAGGTCAGCTTTGATGAGGAAATAAAGATCTGAAGTTGAGAATGCCACCCACAGAGGGGGAGCCTGGCACGGAGGTGGGGTGGGGGGGGTGGCGGGAGAAGCCTGGTGCTACCGGAAACTGCCCTCCCCTCTGCGTCCCAGGTGTTCATCTGTGAGACGGGAGCCGAGCTCACTGGAGAGCTAGAGGGGTCCCCAGAGTAGTGCCCAGGCAAGGCAGCCCTAGTCAACTGCGGGGAGGTGACAGCAACACCAAGGCCTGGCTGCCTGCTCAACACCCCCACAACACTGAAGAAAACAGAGGCCAAGGGGAAGGAGGAGGAGCTGTTTCTGAAAAGGAAATAGGCTAAGAGAGGGTTTCTTTACAAATGGGCATTATTTGGACTGCATGCAAATGATATGCAAATGACTTTGCCTCCGCTTTAAAAATACGTTATTGGAGAGGCTATTAGACAGACGGGGCAGTCCTTTCTCAGAGCACCTTCCGGGCTGTCTTGTTGACTTGCCTCCCGGTCACCCCCTCCCGCCTGGGCTTCACCCAGAAGCTTGCCTGCTCCTCCCACAGTGCTGATCACTGGAAGGGGCACAACCCCGGAAGGGTCCTCCACGCTGCAGAGCCCTGGGTTCACCGGCCTGGCCTGAATCCCTGAGCAGCCCCTTCAGGACTGTGTGGTCCCAAGCACGACCTGCCCCTGAGAGACAGTGCTCTTTGCTGGCCCTCCAACGGCTCAGGTTTCACATAAGGCTGACGAGAGAGTGCTTAAGTGTGAAGTATGGTACACATTCAACAGTTTCCATCTCAGATTTTCTAACCACAGGCCTCTCGCTCGATGTGACCACCAACCTTGAATGTCCTCATCATCGGGCTTTGTTATAATTCTCCCACAGGCAGTATGCCCTTACTGGCCGAGCATACATCCTGGGGCAAGCTGGCTGGGGGTAAAGTCTGGCTCCACCTTAACTAGCTATGTGACCTAGCCAAGTCCATCTCTTAGAGCCTTGGTTTCCCTGTGTGCAAAATGGGTATGCTAGCACCCACTCTGTAAGGTTAATGAAGGATCTATGCAGGCTGAGCCCTGTTCTGGGTTGAACTGTCCCCCCGAAAGACGCACTGAAATTCTAACCCTGGCACCTACACATGTGAGCTTACTTGGAAATAGGGTCCTCGCAGATGATAAAGTCGAGTCATTAAGACAGACCCTCATCTGATACCACTGGCGTCCTTAGGGAAAATGACATCCACATCACAGAGAAAAGACGAGCACGAGAAGGTGAAGGCAGAGATTGGAGTGATGTGTCCAGAAGCCGAGGACCACCAAGGACTGCCAGCAACCAACAGGAGGCAGCAGAAAGGCCCAGAACAAATTCTCCCTTGGAACCTCCAGGAGGAACCACGCTGCCGACACCTTGGTTTTGGACTTCCAGCCTCCAGAACCGTGAGAGAATAAGCTTCTGTTGTCTAAGTGCCGCCCCTGCCCCCCACCCCGGTGGGTGGCATTTTGTTATGGCAGCCCCAGCAGATTAATACAAATCCCCAGAAGGACGTCCAGCACGGTAACTGGTACCATTAACTGCTCGGTGTCTGTCTTCACCATAGATGGGGGGGTGGGGGTGGGGAGGGCAGCAGTCCAAAAGTCTGCTGTTCCTGGCACAAATACCGAGTCCCTGCTTGGTTCCAGGCGGGCACTAAGTGGGAACATGGTGCTGTGCTGCTGTTGTGCATCCCTGGACCCCAGTTAATATTTACAGATGGCCAGGTGAGCTAGCCCAGAGACCACCCTTGACACCTTTCTCACCCTCAGGGCTCAGTTCCCGCTCAGTCTGTGTGCAGGTCCCCAAAGCCCAGGGGGCAGCGTCTGCCCCGAGGAAGGAGGCCAGTACCTGGTGCAGCACGCGGCACGCCAGACGTGCTCAAAAACGCCCCAGCCGAGGAGCCAGAGGAACCCCTTAAAAGAAGGCACATCTACTGAGCCCCACTCCCACAGAGCTACCCAAAGCCCCCAACCTCGCCCTTGCACGCAGAGCACTCTGGGACCTTGGTCCCTGGGGGGCCCAGGCCCACCCCCTCGCCTGCGAATACTTAGTTATCACGATTTGAAGAATATGGGGGAGCCAGAGATGTTACGATGCTCGTGTTAATGGCGGCAGTTTCCTGTCACTGGGATTGGAACCATCTGCTGTGAGATGCCGGCAGGCACAATCAGCCCCCATCTCCCAGGGGCTGCCTCCCTCAATTCCGGCCCCAGAGTTGAGTGGGGGAGCTGGGGACTTGGATCAGTGAGGAAGGCTGTGTTGGGGCCCTGCAGCCCCCGGGGAGAAGGAGCCTGTTGAGGCTGGGGCCAGGGTCGGGCATGCAGAACCCCAGGCCAGTCTCTGTACTCTCTGGCCAGGACCAAAAGGCCTGGGAGGGACCACAGGACCACCCAGCACTGGCCACCATAAAGCTGGGGGAAGGGGAAAATAGGATAGGGGGTGCAAGGCCCCTGCCCTTGAACCCGCTGTGCTCTTCCTGCAAATTCCCCGAGGGAGGCATGGGACTCAGGAGGCGGCTGGGCTCTGTCACCGACCCAGCTACAGGTCAGTCAGTTTGCCTCCTGGTGCCTCAGTTTTCACATCTGCAGAACGGGGGCCCTGTAACACCCGCATGCAAAAGTTGTCAGCACTGAGGCAGTGTGAGAGGGACACCCCCGTGGTGACCCGGCATGGAGGGGGGCTGGACTCTTCTATCAGGGGATGTCTGGCACGGTGGTAGCCAGCTTCCCATCCAACTCTGGCTGGGCGCCGTGATGAAGGCAATGCGGGCCACACAGGTGGGCATCGGCTCCCACACTGAGCGACTTGGCACCTTTCCAGCTCAGGCCTGGGAACAGAACGAGTTAGAGCCGAGCTGGGAAACATGTCTCTGGGATCAGAGAGCAAGGGCCTCATCCCACACCCGTTGGACAAAAGGTGCGTTAAGTCAGGACCCAGTGCCAGTGCTATAGGGAGGTCCCAGTGGGCAGGGGGATCTTATAGCCACTCCGGAGGAGCATGAGGCAGGCGGCCAGCCCCAGGGCCCCCGCCAGGAGCACAGCGCCCAGGGCTTTGAGGAAGGAAGTCCTGGTCCGGGTGAAGGAGCCGGGGGCCATGATGCCAAGCAGGGCCGTGCTGACCGTGAGCGTGTAGAGGATGGAGACACCTGTGTTGAGCGCGACGATCTTGCCGAACTTGGCAAATGGGGCGATGATGCAGAAGAAGAGGGGCACCGTGGCGATGACCGTGGTGAGGGCGCTGGAGACGATGGCCACTCCCACGTGCCGCACGGCCTCCAGTGTCCTCCACTGGCGCTGTGAGTGGGCGTCCTGGTGTGGGGTGAGGGCAAGAGCTGGGGCCAGGGACGGACATGCCAGCGGGATCCCTCCCCGCCTGGGGCCAGCCCGCTCCTGGAGGCCCCCAATTCTGCCTCCATAAATGGGGCCAGTAACGGCACCTGCTCCCCAGGGTGGGTGTGAAGATGAACCAACTCCCTGAAGAGGGCGCACAGGCAGGCGCTTAAAGGTTGCTGTGACGACCAGGCTAAGGCCGATTTGCACAGTAGGTCCTCACAAATGGCCCTGATTGGAACGGAGCTCTTTCTTTTGACCAAAAGCACCTAAACACATAGCTGATTCACGTATTTATGAGCGTTTTCACACCACCACAACTCCAGGTTAGGAAACAACGAAAACTTTACAAGACCCAGAACTGGTGTGGGCACAGAGTATGTGAGTACATTCTCACTAAGCCGAGAGGTCCGGACGGGTGGTTGGTGGCCTCAGAGTCACGACTGGAACAGCTCGCCCTGCTCCCCAGGCTGGAGAATGAGACTCGGACACAGGGAAGCAGGAAGGGCCCTTGGGCGTCAACGGGTCCAACCCCTTATGCTCATTAGAGAAACAGGCTGGGGGATGGACCCGCCCAAGGCCCGGAGCGCTGCTCGGTGGAAATGCCTTAGGACCCGAGTACCCTGGGCGAGGAGACTGGCCGTGGAAACCTCAGCCCCTGGAACGCAGTCTGGTTGGGAGCTGGGCACCAGGGATGTCCAGCTGTCCTGGAGGTTCCCTCCGCTGCACCGGGGACGGGAGATGCGTTGGGGTAGGACTGGCAGGTCGCTCACCTCAGCCTGGTGCGGGGGCAGGTTCTCTCCGGCCAGCAGGTAGCCCTCAACCAGATGGACGCAGTAATCCACGGAGGAGCCAACGAGGATGGACAGGGAGATGGCCTCCACGGCACCCATCTCCCAGCCGCTCCAGTACATAATGGTCACCACAAGGCAGACGATGCCTGCAGGGGGCAGGGGGGGAGGCAGCTTGGACCCAGCCTCACCCACACAGTCCTGGAGGGGTCCTGGGCGAACTCGGAGGGCCCCTGGGGAATGGGGCCAAGCCTAGAATGGAGCCCCCACTTCCAGACACAGGAGGGACAAGGAGGGCCAGGGCCAGAGAGAAGCGGACGCTCCAAGGCGGGGGACAGGTGCGGCAAGGGGTCACTGGGCCAGGAGCTACTACCCGGCGACACGCGGCTCCCTTGCGGGAGCACACATGCCTGTGGGGCACCGTCCTATGCACGCCTGTGGCTGAGGGTCTTTCTGCCTGGGAGGGAGGTGGGGGTGGTTGGGAAACCTTCACCGAGGAGATGTGACAGTTAACGGTGGAGAGAAACCTGCCGACCGGAGGCCACTAGCAAGGCCCCTGCCCACTCCTGGCCCCACAGCCTGATGCCTGTCACCCCTCTGCCACATACCCAAGATGCTCAGGAGCACAGGCAGCAGGAGGAGCACGTGGGTGGTGAACACGGCCACGGCGGCCACACAGATGAGCAAGGACAGGGCCAGGCCGTACAGGGCGCTCTGCACCCCTGGAAGGCAAGAGCAGACGGTCCTCAGCTGGGCTTCATGGGTGCGGCGCCTACAGGCCCCCCTCCCCTCCGTGGTTCCAAGGTTACTGGGGTTCCACGGGTGGACACGGTCACCACTAGCTGTGTCACTCTGGGCAAGCCATGACCTCCCTGAGCCTCACCCGTAAAAGAGGGCAATCACAGCCCCTACCCCACAGGCCTTGTTGGGAGTTTAGAGAGAACGTGGGTCAGGCCCTCGGCATGGGGCGTGGCACCGGGAAGGCCCAGCATGACAGAGACCTGCCATGTGGTGATCACTGTTACTTTCTAGGCGGCCAGATTCAAGAGCAGAGAACGTGGCTAGGTACCCCAGAGCAGGAGACCCCAATTCTGGCCTCTGATGGGTACTCCTGGCCACCATGCTGTTCTGGTTGCTGCAGGGCTCTTGGCCAGGACTGAGGAGATGACAGGCTGTAGCTCAGACAGGCCCTGCCCTGCCCTCCCCACCCCAGGTCACCTCCCTGTCCCTGCCCCCTCTCCCCCACCCGCTGCCACCGGCCCAGCCCCAGCGTGGGGGGCAGGGCTGCCACTTGCCTATGATCTCCATGAAGATCTGTTTCCAGTGCTCGCAAGTCTGGAAGCCTCGGCGCAGGGCTGAGCCCTCAGGGAACGTCTGCAGCTGCTGCTGTAGGAAGCTCTCCCAGCGCAGGTAGTCAGAGTATGTCTGGAAGGAGGACTTGCCCTTGTACGTGGTCTGTGGGGCACATGAGTCAGTGAGACGGGCAGGGGGCGGTGCCCACTCACCCTTCCCAGGTGACAGCCGGTCTGCTCTGTGGCAGATGCAGCCGGCCCTTGGTCACCTGCACACAGAGGATGCTGTGTGTGGGGGCGGAGGGTGCCACAGTCCAGGATTACCTCCCACCAGCCTCTTCGTGCATGTGTGATCCTTACAAGGGCAGCAGGTTCTGATGTAACCACAGTCCCCGTCCCTTTCTAGCAGAGCCCGCTGCAGCTCCCAGAGCCCCCACGCTCTCACGCCACGCCCTCTGCACACGCTGTTCCCTCTGCCTGCACAGCCAGCTCCCACTTGGCCTTCAAGGCTCTCACTAGGGTTCTGTCTCTTCCAGGAGCCCTTCTTTGATTAGCCAAGACAGGCCTCTGCTGGGCTCTGCAAGGCCTCGGTGCTTCCCCATCATAGCTGTTGTCACTGCCCAGCAAGCTGCTCGTCTCCTGGCTGCAGCGTGAGTCTGCCTCACAGCCCCCAGCTCTGAGGAGCCGTTCGGGGGAAGAGGCAGGCACTCACCCTGCTCTGGGACTTTCACGTGTATCCTCACTGACCCCGTTCTGCAGAGGAGGAACCTGAGGCCGGCAGTGATTTGTTCAAGGACACAGAGCACACCAGGATCAGAGGTGGAGCTGGACCCTGGGTCTCGGCACACGGACAGCAGGGGCGGGCTTGGGAAGCCTCGTGGAGCGAAGTGCCAGGGCCCTGAGGTCCGCAGGTGCCCAAGTCAGGGCTCTCGTGTGCTCA
The DNA here is from genome assembly GCF_027475565.1 of Acinonyx jubatus. Classification (NCBI taxonomy): domain Eukaryota; kingdom Metazoa; phylum Chordata; class Mammalia; order Carnivora; family Felidae; genus Acinonyx; species Acinonyx jubatus. The sequence goes on along the minus strand of NC_069381.1, from coordinate 8,317,661 downwards.
CGTGTACGTGCGTGTGCGTGCGTGTGCACGTAGGAGTCCAGGGAGTGTCAGGATGAGAGAGGAAGTAGTGATGTGCGCGGATGGCTGGTCCTTTGGCTTCCAAGCTCTTCCGGGGCAGGCCCAGCACCTGGCTCTGCGACCCACAACCAGGCCCCCCAAAGGGGCCCTCAGAGGGGAGCATCCTAGACTCTCACCAGCCCCCAACCTCGTCTGCTCCCCAGCCCAGAGGCTGCAAAACGACACACACCCTGGGCTGGTGGGAACCGGCGGACAGCCGACATCAGAGAAAGGGCAGAGCCCTGTGGTCAGGTGGCCCTGGTTTAAAACCCGATGCTGACACTCATAACCACGTGACCCGAGCAGCCCCTCTGGTCTCGGCCGGGGACGGGGAATCAGGTGCACACACGTGAGGCGAGCCCTCGGCACTGTGCCCGGCTGGCCACGGGAGCTCACCGACTCAAAGGCCATGGAGATCCACTGCACTCGGCCTTCCTTGACGCCCACCGCCCCGTGGGACAGCTGCCCCGGGAGCAGGTTGGGCTCCGGCAGCTCCTTGCATTCAGGGTGCAGCATCTGCAGGACGGAGGACGTGCTGTAGCCTGCGGGGAGAAGGGGAGAGAGGTGGTTGGGGAGGGGACCCCGGGAGAGCACCCCTGGCCCCCCCATCCCCCCCCCCACCGGACGTGTGTCCTCACCCGTCGGGTGAGAGTATGGGAGGGGTGCACGCCCTTCCCCCAGCCCCCCAGCTTTCAAATGTGTCTGTAACCAGTGGCAGTGCCATTAGGCAACTTACAACAGTCACTTGCCATCGGGGTGGAAAAGGACATCTTGTGCCCCCTTGAGCAGAGCCCTGGCAGGGCCTCATCTGTGTCAGCCCTGGCCCTGGCTCCCAGTTCTGGAAAAGCTATTCCTGCAGGTGCCCCCACACATGTGCACATCTGCACCTGTTCATGTTCACCCATGAGCCCACTCGGGAAGAGTCACGCACCCCTCACCCCAGCACGGATGCAAATTCAGGCACAGATGCATGTCTGCAGGACACGCGCCAGGCACACGTGTGCTCATGGCTGTCCACCCGTGGAGCCTCCCCAGCCTGTCCTCCCCCCGTGCACCTGAGGGAAGGCACTGGGCCCCGCCTGGCTTCACCAGCTCTGAGTTCCCCGCGATGGCCTTGCAGAGGCGACACAGGTGCCCAATTTCTTTGAAGAGATCAAAGCTGCTGTCATAGATGACACTGCCCTTTCCCAAGGAGACACAAGCGGGCAAAGGCTGCTCAGTGAGTCAGGAACTCGGCCCTGGGCCCTGCCCTGGAGCCAGAACCTCCGAAGCTCCCACCACCATCACAGACACTGTGCTGGAGCCCCGGGCACAGTCGCCTGAGGTCCCTGCCTGAGTCCACTCTGTAGGGCTCCCACCACTGTCCACCCTGCATGGTGAGCCCCCCGGGCTCACCCCTGCTTTTACCCACAGGCTCTCACGGGGGCTTCCTGCTCCCTCCCCTCCCTCTGCACATCCAAATCCCTCACCCACTTCCCCAGTGTGCTTTGTCCCCTCCTCACCTCCCCACCCTCCTCTAAACACCTCGGGATCCTCGGTCTAGACTGATCACACAGATCTCAGACTGTTCTGGCTCCCGAATTACTTCGGGAAAGATTCCTGTATACTCAGCTGGACTGGCTTCTCAAGGCAGGAGCTATGACGGTACCACATCCACAGCCCTGCCTACCACATGCTCAGCCCCCACTCTGTGCCAGGCGGACCCAGCCACGGCTCCGTCCGTGTCTCTCCCTTTCAGACACCCGACAGCCCAGCACAGGGCACAAGTGTGTACAAGGGAGGAGACAGAGCGGAGGGCCCCTCGGTCAGGCACGCAGCAAGGGCTGCGGGTGCAGGGAGGGCCTCCTGCAGAAGGAGGGGGTTTATACACCTGCATTCTCCCTCAGCTCCGTTCCAGCCCCTCATGCTGAGGGGGCAACCAGCTCAGGCCCAAAATGTACCCAGATTCCTGGGTGATTCTAAGAGCTCAACCCTGATCACTCCTCAAGAGAAACAGTGCCCTCAAGAGCCCATGGTGGTCCCGTCTGAGCTCGGTGAGCAAAGGAGCCAGGAGGGGGTGTGGGGAGCAGGGCTAGTGGCCGCCCGAGCCTGGTTTGTGAACCTGGTGCAGTCAGGTCCTCCGGCATCTGCTCAAAGTGGGCCCACGTACCGGGTCTCCGATGACATGGTTGTCCACCTGCCGCGTGCGGTTGATGCCAATAATGCCAAAGACCACGAAGACCATGGCCCCGGTGTCCACCAGCGGCCGCACGGCTGGCTTCCCGCAGCCGGTGTTCACGCAGGGGTTGAAGCCAAAGGTGGCCGAGAGGCGGGCCTTGGGCACTGCAGAGGGAGTCACGTCTGTACAGGAGGGTGGGGCCCGGCCTCCCCAGGCCCCAAAGCAGCCTCCCCATGCACGTACCTTTCTCACTGGGCACATAGAAGAAGCCTTTGGTGGGGCCGTCGGGGCTGGAGCTGAGCAAGCAGCCCGGAGGCGCGGCGCACACACGCCCATGGAAAGGGGGCTTGTGGGACTGAGCAAAGTACACTTTCCTGTGGAGGCAAAGGAGCCGGGCTGAGGCTGGGAAGGCCGGGAGGAGCCTGGGAGGTGAGGCAAGCACAGCCATGTGTGGCTGCGAGCAGGGGCTAGAAGAGTGCAGGGGACGGACTTGGGTCCCCCAGCACAAGGATGTGGTCTCAGGTTGGGGGCTGGGCTCTGGAGGCCACTTCTAGTCTGGCCACTGCCAAGGCGCTTCCCAGGGCTGCCTCACAGCCTTCCCCTCTGCGTGTCTCCCCACCTGCTGCATGAGGGGTGAAGACCAGTTTTCCAAACCACCCTGCAGGGGGTGCAAGAGTTCACAGAGGGGCCCCCAGGCCAGCCTCAGGGTTCCTGCTCAGAGGCACCCTCACCTTAACCTGAACAGTCATTGAGCCTCAAGATTCTGTCTGAAGCAAGGGTTCCGCGGTTAGCTTGTTCACCACTGGACCTGATGGAGCTCAAGGTTCTTTCTAGAATGTTCTAAGCTCGTCCAGGCAGCCTGATCCCAGTTGCCGTTGTGTCCTTGCAGAGCAAGCCCAGCCCTGGCCTCAGGGGAGAGCGGGCAGAGGGACCCCCACTGCCCGAGCCAGGGTACCCGAGGCTGGAAGGACCCAGGGAACCCGTCTCAGTCACCTCCCCACTCCCCCCAACCTCTGCACCACTGCCCTCTGCCTCAAGTGGAGTCCAGCCTTTGTGGGTGCCTGGTGCCCTGAGGCCAGGCTGTCAGAGACCGTAGCCCCGTGTGTCACCAGCACAGGGACCGCACTGCTGCTCTCTGGGCACGTATCATCATTTGTAACGACATCGCGGCTGACTCATTAGCTGCTGTCTCCCGCTGGCCGGCCTAAGGGCAGGACCCACGTCTGTCCTGTTTACCACTGTATCCCCAGGACTAGCACGGTGCTGGCACACAGTCGGTGCCCCGTGTTTGTTACATGAATGAACGATAAAATACAGCCTCAATGGAGAAATGAATGTGGGGTCAGAACACAGGAATAAAACCTGGGAAAGAGGTGCCCCCAGCTGCTCAGAGACCCGCCCCCCCCCCCTCCAGTGCACAGGCACAGAATCCCAACACTCATTAAGTATTTTGGGGCACTTATGTCATACCAGGCACTAGGCAGGGCCTGGGGATACGACAGGTAAGTATAATAGACACAGTCCCTCTCCTGTCTCCTTATGGTCAGTGGGGGGGGAGGGCGGTATTTTCTGAATTGATTATATTGGGAGAGAAGAGTGCCTTCGAGAGGACGTACGGAGCGCACACGTCCATTCATTCGGCAAGTGTTAGCCGAGCGCCCCCTGTGTGCAAGACGTCGTGCCAGGTGCGAGGGACGGAGCAGGGGAAGCAGTCAGGGCACCCGTGGAAGGATGCCCGCGTGCTCCTGATGCAACACAGCTTATAAACCAGCCGGTCAGTGTGTTTCCAGGTGGTGATGGGGCCAGACTGGGAGCAGGGGGTCCCTCGCAGGGAGAGAGAGCGGGTGTGGCTCTTCTGGATGGAGGCGGGGGGCGGGGTAAGCCTCTCCCCAGGGGGGGCATCTGAGTAGACACCTGAACCCTGGAAAGAGGCCAGCACATGAGGCTCGTGAAGGAGCTGCAGAGCCAGCACGAGGCAGAGCGGCAGAGCAGGTCACGGGCCGTCTTCTGCGCCCGCGTTCCCCGCGCCCCGGTCCCGGGCACAGAACCACCTGAACGCGTGTGTGCACGCGGACAGGGGTTTCCTAAAGGCGTCTGCTGACATCCCTGGCGAGAAGGGGGCCGGGCTGGCGGACACCGGCTTATCCGCGATGCTCTGTTACCGGGTGTGCTGCTGCTCCTTGGCGGCCGCGTAGAAGCTGAAGTCAAACTTCCAGCCCCGCTTGGCGTCACAGGCCAAGGTTGTCACCATCCACTTGCGGGAGGGGCTCGCCGCCTGGAGCAGCCCTACTGTAGACATACAAGCGGTCAGCTTCTTGGTGAAGTTACCCAAAGGCGCTCTATACACCTAGGCAGTGGAGCGACAGAGACAAGACACGTGACTCCGGGGGGCTGCCTCGGCCTGGGCCCGGCCTCAGGCTCCGCGCCCTCCCCCCGAGGCTCGTCCCACCCCGTCCCCGCGCCCACAGCTGGGGACAGAGGCTCAGGAGGCCTGGGTTCGAGTCTGCACATTGGGCAAATCCTTCCCTCCCTGTCTGAGCCTCAGCCCTTTTCTGCAGCTGAGCACCTACTGTGTGCCAGGCCCTGAACACACAGTAGTCAGCAACATGGGCTTGGTCCCTGCCCCCCGGGGGGCTGCCGATCACCATGGCTTTGGGTTCTTGCAGGGGCTGTGAATTAAAAAGTCAGGATGATGAGACATGGGATAAACGGGCAGGGGAGGAGGAGGGCGAACGGAGTGAGAAGTGCGTGGGCACAGGGCCCTGTGAGGAGGTGACAGTTACGCTGAGGCGTCAGTGAGGGGCCTGCCATGCATTAAGCTGGAAGGAAAGCTTTCTGGGCAGTGGGAACAGCAGTGCAAAGGCTCAGGGTCAGGAAACGCCACAGGCATCTTTCAAATGGAAATATAAAGCCTGAACACAGGAACTGATGTAGGTAACTACGTCACCCAGAGGGTGTAACATGTCAGAGAAACACAGATGACTCCTGACAGGGCCTGGTTGGCCCTCAGAGGCTCTTTGCTGGGGTGCAGGAGCGGCTGCCAAGAACCACGTGTAACTTGCCAAGCAGCACTTGCTGTGTCTTAGGTGCTACATGCCATGCAGGCCTCACTTCATGGACCTCCGACCCTGGCTGTGCTTTACACACCCCGTTTCACAGATGAAGAAACTGAGGCTCAGAGAGATTAAGTAAGCTGCCCGAAGACACCCAGACTACAGATGGCAGAGCCAGGACTCGAACCCAGGTCTGGCTGACTTGGGAGCCCATGCTGTCCCTGCTCTGTAGGTGCCGCAGACCTGGCTGGGAGAGGGTCCTCATCTCCTGTAGCAGCTCCATCCTCGCAGACCCCGCCTCCCCCTCCCTACATGGCCAGTGCCCGCCAGTGCGGCGTCGAGGGCCACCTTCCTCAGCAGCAGCTGTTCAAGTCCTGGCAGCCCGGACTCACCTGAAAGGAGGGCACCTCCCCGTCCCCGGGGGACACGATCTGCCAAGGGGCAGGCAGGCTGGCGTTGAGGGAGAACCTGTACACGGCCGGGTGACCCTTACTCTTCACCTTGGAGACATACACGGTGCCTGGGGAGTCTGGGAGACAAACGAAGGATGGAGGAGGGGTGGACAGTCACCCTGACCGGCTTCCCTGACCCCGGAGCAGCCTGCTCTCTGTTCCGCATCAGGGCTCAGCTCTGAATGCTGGCTCTGCGCCTCTCTATTGGACCGAGCCCACGGCAAGCTGGGGGTGCTGGTGGTGGACGCGGGGATGGGTTGGTAGCACAGATGAAAGGGAGATGGCAGTGGTCACCAGGATGGGGTGGCGGCATAGGTGGAGGGAGTGACGGCGATGGTACGGATCGTGGTGACGAGGTGCAAGCAATGTGGGCAATGCCACCCAGGGCGGGGCGCGGGCTGAGCGGTGGGGCCAGAGCTGGGAGTGACAGTGGTAGGCACAGAAGGGTGACGACAGCCAGGGGATGACAAGGACACACAAAACTGCCCCAGGGTGGGGGCTGATTCCTACACGTGTCCCAGAGACCCGGGAAGGGATGAGCCACCCTCCAGGGCTCAGGACACCCCTGCCCTCCCCCAGACACTCAGGGTGGATCTGATGCACAGCGGGTTCCTAGGGCACCAGAGCCTGGCTGTGGTGCTGGCAGGAGGGGCCCTGAGGTCACCCCCCCTCACAACCCAACCCCTCCTCAGTGACCCCAAGAACACAGACTGTTGTTCTCCCAGGAGACCCAGGGAATGAATGTCATCTATCTCCACAGGACCTCCACACCCCAGCATCAGGCAGGATCCCCCAGAGCCCTCACCCCAGCCAGAACACATGCCCCACTTACCCTGTGGGGTGGCCTCAGGCCGGCTGGCCCAGGAGACCCCTGAGCCCCGCTTCTTCTTCTCCAGGGACGTCCGGATGTTGTTCTGCAGGCTGTGGGGCTTCTCCTGGAACAGACCTGCCCCCCCCCCCCCACGTCATTAGGGACACAGGGCCTCCCTGGCTGAGCCTGGCAGGGGAGGGCAGAGACTGGGACGGATAACAGCCCCAGGGACGTGGGCCTCAGGGCTCTCAGCTTAGGGGGAGGGGTGTCAGGGGTCTGAAAGAAACAGGATGGAACTGAAAAAGTGCCAAATATCGAATTTGCAGGAATCTTTATTTAAAATTTTTTTTTTTGTTTATTTTTTTTGAGAGAGAAAGACAGAGACACAGAGTTCTAGCAGGGGAGGGGCAGAAAGAAAGAGGGAGACACAGAATCCGAAGCAGGCTCCAGGCTCCGAGCTGTCAGCGCAGAGCCCGACGTGGGGGCTCGGGCTCCTGAACTGCGAGATCGTGACCTGAGCCAAAGTCGGATGCTTAACCGACTCAGCCACTCAGGCACCCCTGATTTCGCAGGAATCTTAAGGCGAAAGAAAGGCACCTGTTAGCTCCACCCAGAGAAAGACATGCGGACGCATTCCCTCGTCCTCCTCGCCACGCCTCACGTCCCTGCTCTGGCAAACGGGGTGACCCCGAATCTCCAGAGGGTGGTGGAAGGACCAGACGGGGTGCTGCATCTCGTGCACTTGGCTACATGTCTGGTTCGTGATGAATGCTCAATTAGTGGGAACAATTAGAAAAGGAACATCATCAACTAGCACAGATGACAGGGGACTGTCTCGTTTTGCCTCAACCACTGCGGATGAATTTTCTGTTTTCTTTGTTGTTTTCTAATGAGAGAAATTTGACACCTTCAAAGATGCAATCTTCACAATAATTCTAGAAGGTCGCTATCATTAACCCCGCTTGACAAAGGAGAAAGCAGAGGTTCAGGGAGGTGCCGTGACCCGTAAAGGAAGTGAGAGGCAGAGCCTCATTCAGATCCAGTCTCATTGGCCCTGCAAGCCCTTTTTGGGACAACATGAACAGGTCCCTCTGAAAGGCAGTTCAGAATGCTGAGAGCTACAAGGGGCTGGGGGCTGGACTTGGGCCGGCATCCTGGCCCTTCTCCAGATGATTCCAGGAGTTTCGGCACTATCCTGGGTTTTGTCCATCTGTGAAATGGTAGTGGATGTGGCTTTTTGACTCCAGGCCCTGAGGGATGGCAGGTGGCCTCATAGCAGCAGTAGTAATGGAGTCTGATGCATGTGCCCGGGGCGGGGGACAGGAGAGGAGCCGGGGATGTGGCGGGAGTTGGGGGGAGGGTGTTGGCTCCAATTTAGGAGGGGCTCTTCAGGCACCTCCCTGAGCCGCACTCAATTGTCATGCATTTGGCTAATGCCAATACCAAGGGGAAGGCCAGGTTAATATGGACACTGCCCTAATTAAACGAAGGCAATTAGAGCGGTCAGCGGATCCTCTCCTAGGAGCAGGAAGCACTTGCCCAAGCATCTTCTCCTTTGGTTCTAACCGACTGGCCAACTTCCCCTGCCCCCAACCCTGACCTCAGGCTCTCCTCTGGACCAGACTACCTCTAAGGTGAGGAGACATCTTTAACTCACCTCTTTGCTCATCCCTGACACCAACTCCATCCCCAAATCCTATGGCTTTCACCTCCTAAAAACCTCGTGGCTCTGCTGCCCCCATAAGCACGCTGGCCTCAGGCCCACCATCTCAAGTTCAGATGAGGGCACCGGCCTCCTACCTGGTCTCCCAGCCAGCTTGCACCCTGGCCCTACCGTCCACCTCCACACAGCGCCCTCCATCACAGCCCTACTCTGCTCAAAACCCTCCACTAGCTCCCCCTGCCAATTAGAATAAAATGCAGACTCCTCGCTCTAGCCCTCCAGACCCTGGCCCCACCTACCTGGTTGGCCTTAGCTCCTGGGGCTGCCTCTCTCAGACTTGGCCCTGGTCTTGCCCACCTCTCTTCTCTTCTCTCTCGAGCTCCCCAGGTGCCCTGTTCTTCCTCCATCACAGCTCAGATCCACTATTACAACGCTGGCCCCTGGCAGGCGAATGAACTCCCTGAGTTCAGGAAGCCTGTCCTGCCCACTGCGGTCTCCCCAGCACCCAGTAAATACCTGTTTCAGGAAACGCGGAAACACTCAGGCTCAGCGATTTGCTGAGGTTGCACAGTGACGGACAGCCTGGACACGTCACATCTCTCAGGCTGACAGTCTTGGAGACCCGAAACTCTAAAGAGAGCAGGGAGCCACAGGGGACACCCCGACGGAACTCTCACCTGAACAGGTGATGCACGATATGCCCTCAGCGCTCAGGTTGTACTTGAGATCCAGCAGCACCTGGATGTTGGTATCGGGCCGGAAGAGCAGGGGGGCCCGGCTGGCGGGGCGGAGCCGGCTGGCAAACACCAGGGACAGGATGAGGACGGAGACAAAGAGCCCTGCCAGGAGAGGATGCCGCGCTAGGTGGGGGCAGGGCGCAGGAGGCACCCACAGCCCCAGGTGAGAGCTGTTCCCTTTGTGGGGTGGCAGGGTGGGGCGGGGGCCCAAGGGAGCTGGCAGAGGTATGGTGTGCCGGCCTGGGGGTGAAGCCTTGTCAGGGACTGGTCCTTGGTGGCGGGGGGGGGGGGGGGGTGGGGGTGGGGGGGGTGGGGAGGGATGGATGTTATTTGTGTCGTTTGGAGATCAGGCTATAAGCTGCAATCTCAGACTCCTGGATAAGAATCGGCCACTACCTTAGGGCACTTAACAGTTGATAAAGAGCTGGCACACGCGCTTGGTTATACACAACCTTAAATGCTGTCAATCGTTATCATAACAGCAGCACTGAGGTTTCTTGAGCACTTACTGCGCCCCACACACCCGGCTGAGTTCCCTACTTGCCCCACGACTGCCTTATTAGATACACACTGTTCTTTTTTTTAAGTTTGTTTATTTATTTTTGAGACAGAGAGAGACAGAGAGAGACAGAGAGAGAGAGAGAGAGAGAGAGAGAGAGAGAGAATCCCAAGCAGGCTCCACGCTGTCAGTGCAGAGCCCGACGTGCTGCTCCATCCAACTCAGGAACCGTGAGATCACGACCTGAGCTGAGATCAAGAGTCAGATGCTTAACCAATTGGGCCACCCAGGCACCCCTAGATAGATGCTATTCTCCTCCTCAGAAACAGGATAGGAAAGTGAGGCTCAGACTGACTCACAGCTCAGCCTTACTGGCTGGTCACCCAGTTGGTGACTGACTGGTCTGACCGGGTGGTCTGACTCTGGAGCCCAAGCATTGAGGGCTCTGCTCTCCCGCCCAGCATGATGACTGACGCGTAGTAGGTGCTCAACAAACAACAGCTGTTGTGGGACCGGCTCCATTCTACACAGGAAGGGGGGAGGCCCAGAGAGTGAGACACTAACCCAGGAGGGGGCTGGGATCCCACTGCAAGACACAGGGGAAGGAGGGTGGAGAGCTACTTACCCACGATCACCCAGCGGCTCTTGACGGCTGACCACAGAGCCCAGTGGTACAGTAACTCCTGCAGCTGGGCAATGAGCTGGCCCCGGCTGCCCCTGTCGGGTGCTGGCTGTAGGCTCTCCGGGGGCACAGACACCAGGGACACGTCTCCCAGCTCCAGCGACACTGCCAGGCAGAACAGTGGCCCATCAGAGGCCTGGCCCAGACACCCATCAAAGCCCACCCGCGTCCCCGCCCTCCCTAGGGAAGCCCAAATGCTCGAGGGGGATCCCCAAGGGCCATCAGGATCCGCCTGTCCTCAAATCACTTCGTCGAAAGTGACCTCCCTGACAGACACAGCCCCGGGTCCCGCCAGGGTCAGCAGGGCAGGCCTGTGCCGGAACTCACCTGGCTCCTCCTCCACATTCAGCAAGGGGATGTCATCATCGAGGTAGGGCATGGGGCCCTGGGTGGGGCTGCCCCCAGCCCGCTCAGGGGCGGCAAACACGTCCCCGGGGAGGTGCAGGGAGCTCTTGCGGCCACACTTCTGGTGGCAGCTACGGACAGAGTCGGGGAGAGGGGTGAGCCCCGAGGGCCCCAGGTGTGCCAGGAGGGTGGGGCAAGCCCCCGTCACCCCCGCCCCCCACCGCCCACCACGTGAGCCCGGGCCTCAGGCTGCTGCGGACATCTTCCGAGGACACACGTCACGGACTCCCAGGAGCTTGTTGCCTGGTTCCTTCCCGGTGCCATCTGCCCCCCAGACCCTCGGTGCCCCCCTTCCTCTGGACAAAGGGTGACAGCAGCCATGACCCAGGGAGAGGGACCCCCGCCCTGGTGTGCCCTGCCCCAAGCCCAGAGACCCTGTCATTCCCAGCACCCAAGCCCAGCCAGCCACCCAGGCCAGACCCCATGTGGTCTTCCCCGCTCTCCCTCCTTGCCCCACCACTCGGGCCGCGAGACCCCAACCCCCCGACCTCTGGCAGCAACCGTGGCCCTGACCCGTTCACGTCTGCACACAGCTCACTGTGTCTAAATATGTTTCTCCACCGAGAGGAGAAGCCTGGGGACATTTAGTATGGCACCTGGGCATGGGGTCTGGTCAGATTATGAGGTTTTAATCTCAGCTCTACTGCCTACTGAATGGGTGAGCTTGAGAATGTCACCCACCCTCTCTCAGCCCTTGTTTCCTCGTGGGTAAGACCGGCAAAACAAGGGAACCCAGCTCCGAGGGTCCCGGGGATGGGGAGGCGGTGGGAATAAGGTCTTGTGCAAAAGCGCTCTGCCCACTTCCCGGCAGAGAGCAGGTAATCACAAATGGTGACTATCAGGGAGGGTTCTCTTCTCCTTCCTTGGTCCCCCAGTAGCACCCAGCATAGAACTGGGCATACAGAAGGTGCTCAATAAAGGATCACAGAGCTTGTAGAAGAGAAAAGGTGGTATGCTGAGTGGCCTCAGAGGACACGCCCCCTCCCCCTCACCCCCCCCCCCCCGCGCCTCTGCCCACCTGCTCACCTGGTCTGGCAGGCACTCTCCAGCGGTGCCATGTAAAGGCTCCAGATGCCCAGGGCAGCAGGCATGGTGAACAGCACAGCCAGCCAGCAGCAGGACACGATGAGAGACATGAACAGGCCAAAGTCATGGACGGCCGGGATCTGGCAATGGAGAGGCAAGGGTGGGATGTGAGGCTGGTCAGGCCTGGAGCCCAGGGAGTCTGAGACCTTGCAGCCGGACCACCTCCAGAACGAGACGGGATGAGGAGGCTCAGGCTGCCAGGCTGCCAGCCACGGGAACTAGGAGGACGTCAAAAGGCAAGGGCTGGTGTCAGGGGACCCAGCAGGGGAGGGACACTCCCAGCTCTGGGTCGGAGGCTGGTGTCCATGCTGCAGCCCACTGGCCACAGCGGTGCCTGACTCGGAGCAAGTGCTCGATAGCAGTCATTCCAGGAGCGACTGACAATCAGAGGAAGACAGCACGTTAGACACCAGGCCGTGTGTTAATGAGGGTAAGGAAGAGAATGTTCACATATGCTCCTGGGGCCGAGGAACAACGGGTGTGCTCCAGCGTGTCCCAGGGACCCTCACAGGGATGTGGTGCTCAGAAGGAAACTGTAACCAACAGCAGACAAGCCTTCACTGTTTGTGAAAAACTTGGGACAATCATCTCCTTTTAGTCTCTGAATAAGCTACACAGGAGGGAAGTGAGGCTCAGAGAGGTCTGGAGGTCACGTGGCCTATCACAAAGGTGGAACTAGAGCCCAGCTCTGCCTGTGTTCTGGATGCAGTTCTCTAGCACGGCCTGGATAATCCCAAAGCATCTAGTGGTTTCTCGATGGGACACCCGGCCCAGGTCATTAAATGTTTTGAAGGCTCAGGTGGGCTCACTGCCTTTCAGGCTCTGTCAGCACCAAGGCCCTGGCCCCAACACAGACCCTTCTCCTGAGCCCAACTCAGAGGCCTGAAGGAGCATGGGGCCAGGGGAGAGGGACGTCAGCGAGAGGGGTGACAACACAGTGTGAAGCCGGTGGTTGGAAAGAGCTCTGGACGGAGGGTCAGGGGACTTGATAGGCCACCACTTACCAGTTGTGTGACCTTGGGGAAGTTGCTCTACCTCTCTGGGCCTCAGTTTCTGTATTTGGAAAATAAGGATGTAATTGTACCTTCGTCCTATGTCTTGAAAACTAAATGTGGAAGAGCTTTGGAAATTGCCACATACCCTTCAGGGCAGAGGTTGGATGACTACCATTTGTTAAGTTCTGGTAATGGTGACTAGTAGCCAGAATGGTGTCTAGGGACATGGCAAGTGCCTTGAGGCAAAAGCTATGTGGGGCATGGGGCATGTGGGAGGAGCAGAGTCCAGGGCTCGTGGTGGGGGGAAGGAAGAGACGGGGCCAGGGACAAAGGCAGTCTCGCACCTGGGAGAAGACATTAGCTGCATAGGCAGCGGCCGTGGTCAGGGAGGTGAAGAAGGTGGCCTTTCCTGCCGTCTGGATGGTGTGGATCATCCGCAGCTGTGGGTCTTCCAGGTGGGTGGCCTGGCGGTAGGTGTTGATGAATACAAAGACATCGTCCACACCTATGGGAGGGAGTCCCAGGCCAGCAGGGGCAGGCTCAGGATCATTTTGCTATATCCAGAATCAGGCCCAAGCTGGGCCTAGCCCAATCCTGAGTCTGCCCCAAGAGGTCAGGCTTCAGGGGAGTCCTGCTTCTCAGTCTGGAGTTTGGAAAGACCCATCCAACTTTGGCTCTACCCACTCGAAATCCAAGCCCTGCCCTCCATTCTCCCTGCCCTCCCCAGTCCCTGTCTCCAGAACGAGGCCCCTGTTTCCAAATCTTGGCCTCCTTTCTACCTTTCCCACCATGCCACAGAAGCAACTCACCAATGCCCACTATCACAAAAGCAGCCACCCCGTTGAGGATGCCCAGGTACTGGATTCCAAAGACCACATGGTACAGGAAGAGAGCCACCAGGCAGCTGAGGCCGATGCTGGCAATCCCGAAAAAGGACAGGAACACTGGGCAGGGCAAGAGGGGATACAGTGGGAGGATCCAGCAGAACACACCCTTCAGGGACACAGCTGGGTCCTGTGGCAGCCCTGCACTACCCTGGGTGTGCCCTGCACAGTTCTCACACCCAGAAAGAAGGGGCCAGGCAGGAGCCCGAGTGGCAGAGGAAGCCACCTGAGTAGGTGGTTCATAAGCCCTCATCTTTGCAGAACCTACCTCAGTCGCTAGTAGGGAATTATTATATGTTTAACATCTATCACCCCAGTAGACTAGAGGTTCCGTGGGGGTAGGAAATGTGTTTGTGATGTTCACCACTGTATCCCTGGCATCTCAGAGCATCTGACACATAGTTGGTGCCCAATTAATATTTGTTACATGGACGAATGAGTGTCTTTTCCATTTGTGAAGGTATTACTAATCTGTTGTTCACCTGGGCAATAGAGAGTACCCACTGTATATGCAGTGAGAAGCAGCCAGGGTACATGGAAAGATGATGCTGTTAAAGTGACCTTGGGGACAGAAGGGCAGCTGCACTGGGACTGTAAAACAGGCTACAGAATAATCCATAAAGAAGGGTCCAGTACTCCAGACTCCCCAAAACCAAATTTTTAGCAAGAAAACGATGGCCAAAGGGCAAAAGGTTAACCACGTGAGGTCCCAGGAGCAGGGGCCCTCAGGTATGGCCCAAACTGCCTTTGGACCTCAGTCTACCTGCCTGGGGTTGGAAGGTGATTTCTGAGCACCCTTCCCCAGAATCCTTTGACACAATGGATTTGAGATGATTTCTGGCATTCTGGAGAAGGCAGGCTTTGGCCGGACAGGAGCACATAGGAAGGAGAGAAAGGGTCTGGCTCCTGCTGGGCCTTCCAAGGAGGCCTACCTGAGCAAGAGGTGAGAATGTAGACGAGGGCAGCGATACAACTGCTGCTGATGAAGGCCAGGAGCATGTCATTGTTGAAGGTTCTGCGCACCTCGTAATCAAAGAGGTCTGTCCCCCCATACAGAACCTGGACTTTGCTGGAAGGGGAGAGGAAAGACAGAAGTGGGTTGTACTGTTGACACTTGGAAGAGGAGCAGGAGCTACCCACCTCCACAGGGCTCTTTACCTTGGCTCCATGTTAAATCACCTGGGGGCTTCCAAAACTCCTGATGCCCAGGCCGTACTCTAGACAAATTAAACCAGAATTTCTGGGGTGGGGCTGAGTCATCAGTATTTAAAAATCTCCCAGGTGATTCAAACGTACAGTCAAGGTTGAGACCCTGCTCAACACAGATAATAATCAATAATAGTCAAATACTACATCATCTCCCAATTCTCAATTATTCACTGCAAAATTCTAAATTCAAACCAGCTTCCACTTATGCAGTTTTACACTGCTATTCAGTGTGCACTTAACACAAGCTATTCTTCATAATAACAAAAATGTTAACCGGGCTGGTCAAGTAGAGTTTTAAAATACAAACAGGAGTGATATCTGCTTCTGGACACGATGCAGTGATAAGATGAAATCTAGATTTACCCTCCCCATAAAACTAACAAAAAAATAAGAGAAACTATATAAGACAAGAATCTGGACATGAGACAACACAGGATGATGATTCTTGAGAGATGAGAAGCAAACTGGGCCCTACGGTTATCCTGACTAACGGCCTTGAGAGTTGCTGGGTCTCAGTGTAAACTTATACATGGGTTATGGGGTTCCCCAAAGGAGGCTGAAATTTTTCCAAACTTGATGGAAAACTATAAACTCACTGATTTAAGAAGCTCGAGCAAAAAACTCCAAGTACAAAAAAAAAAAAAAAAAAGAAATGAAATGACAACAATGCACATCATAACCAAATTTTTTTCAAAACCAGTGACCAAAAGAAAGTCTTAAAAGCAGCCTGAGGAAAAAGGCGCATCACACACAGAAGGACAAAAATAAGAGAGACTTCTCATCAGAAACAAGTGCTAGTGAGACAATAATGGAGCAGCATCTTTTACCTATTGGGAAAAACATCGACCCAGAATTCTATACCCAGCAAAAATATACTTCAAAAGCAAAGGCAAAATAAAGACTTTTTCATTTTTTATTTTATTTTAATTTTAAAGTTTATTTATCTTGAGAGAGACAGAGACAGCATGAGCAGAAGAGGGGCAGAGAGAGAGAGAGAGGGAGAATCCCAAGCCTGATGTGGGGCTTGAACTCATGAAACCATGAGACCATGACCTAAGCTGAAACCAAGAGTTGGCCACTTAACCAACTGAGCCACCCAGGCGCCCCAGTAATACATGAAAGCAGAAGGAATTAATCTCCAGGATCCCTGCACTATAAGAGATGTTAAAGTAAATCCTTCAGGTACAAAGAGAATAACAGATGGCAATATGGATCTATACAAAGGAATAAAATGGATGAAAAATGGTAATGATATGAACAAATATAAAATATTTTCTTATTGCTTATTTAAGTTTCTTTATAAGATAATTGACCACTTGAGCAAAAATAATAATGTAATGTGGTGTTGACAACCCACATGAAAATAAAATACATAAGAACAATACATAGAGGCTGGGAGGAAAGAAATGGTAGCATACTACTGGAAATGTCTTACACTATACACAAAGTGGTAAAACGTCATCTGAAGGTAGCCTGTGATAATCTAAGATTATATACTATAAACCCTAAGCAACCATTAAAATAAATAAAAAGTTATAGCTAAAAGACTAACAAATGAGGGGCACCTGGGTGGCTCAGTCAGTTAAGTGTCCTACTTCGACTCAGGTCATGATCACGTGATTCATGAGTTTGAGCTCTGCATTGGGCTCTGTGCTGACAGCTCAGAGCCTTGAGCCTGCTTCAGATTCTGTGTCTTCCTACCTCTTTGCCCTTCCTCTGCTTGCTCTCTGTCTCTCAAAAATAATTAAATGTTAAAAAAAACTTTTAAAAAAGACTAACAAAGAAAATAAAACATAATAATAAAAAAACATGGAATCAGTCCAGAAGGAGGCAAAAGAAAAGGGGAACAAAGATAGACTTAAGTCTAGCCATATTAATAACTGCATTACCTATAAATGGTCTAAACACCCCAATTAAAAGGCAGAGACAGACTAGATTTAAAAAAAAAGCAAGACCTAGAAGCTTACAAGAAACCCACTTTAAGTATAGAAACAAATAGGTTAAAATATTTAAAAAAGAAAAATATATGACATGCTAACTCAAATCAAAAGGAAGCTGGAATGGTTATATTAATAACAAATGAGGGGCGCCTGGGTGGCGCAGTCGGTTAAGCGTCTGGCTTCAGCCAGGTCACGATCTCGCGGTCCGTGAGTTCGAGCCCCGCGTCCGGCTCTGGGCTGATGGCTCAGAGCCTGGAGCCTGTTTCCGATTCTGTGTCTCCCTCTCTCTCTGCCCCTCCCCCGTTCATGCTCTGTCTCTCTCTGTCCCAAAAATAAATAAAACGTTGAAAAAAAATTTTTTAAATAAAATAAAAAAAATAACAAATGAAATAAATTTCAGAGTGAAGAATATTACTAGGGATAAAGAAGACAATTTCAAAATGATAAAGCGTTTGATTCATCAAGACAACACAATCAACCAACTTGACCTGACAGGTATTTATTAAACACCCCACTCATCAACAGCAGAATATGTATTCTTTTTAAGTGCACAAGGGAACATTTAGTAAGACAGACCACAATCTGGACCATAAAACAAGACTCACTAAATTTAAAAGGACTGAAGTCATACAAAGTATGTTCTCTGACCACAAATGAATTAAATTAAAAATCAGCCACAAAATGATATCTGGAAAATTCGCAAATATTTGGAAACTAAATAACATACTTTTAAATAACACACAGGTCAAAAAAGAGATCAAAGGGGAAATAGAAAGTATTTTGAATTGAATGAAAATGAAAACACAACATGTGAAAATCTGTGGGATATGCTAAAACAGTACCAAAAGGGAATTTATAGCAATAAATGCCTGTATTGGAGAAGAAGAAACATTTCAAGTTAACAGCCTCAGCTTCTACTTCAAAAAAGTAGAACAAGATAAAAATTACATCTTTACATGTAAAGGAAATAACAAAGGGACATTCCTTTACATGTAAAGGAAATAACAAAGATCAGAGAAGCTAATGAAATACAAAACAAAACCAATAGAAAAAAAAATCAGAGAAATCTAAAGCTAGTTCTTTGAGAAGATTAAAAAAAATTTGATAAACCTCTAGTCAGAATTATCATGAAAAAAGAGAAAATACACAAGAAAGATGTGACATCACTAGTTTTACAGATATTTAAAAGATAGTAAAGGAATATTATGAACCACTTCCTACCAACAAATTTGACAACTTAAATGAAATGGACAGATTTAATGTTAGACTCAAAACTACCAAAGCTCATGCAGGAAGCAATAGATAACTTTAATAGCCCTATCTATGTATGTTAAAAAATTCTTCCCATAAAGAAAATTTCAGGCCCAGACAGTTTTATTGATGAATTCTATCACATATTTAAGGAAGAAAGAATACTAGTTCTATGCAAACTCTCCAGAAAACTAAAGAGAAGAGAATACTTTCCAACTCATTCTGTAATAGCAGAATTACCCTGATACCAAAATAGGACAAATACCTTACAAGGAAACTACAGCCCAATATCTATGTTGAACATATTGTGCCCATGAACACAAAATACAAATAGAATACAAAATACAAATAGAATACAAAATACAAAATAGAATCTAACACTATATAAAAAAGAAACTATTTCATGACCAAGAGCTGGGGGGGGGGGGCTTGGGTTGCCCCAGGAATGTAAGCTTGGCTTAACATTAAAAACTCAATCAATGTTATTCACTACATTAAACTAAAAAAGAAAAGTTGTATGATCTCTCTTTAGACACAGAAAAAACATTTGAAAAAATTCAACATTCATTAGGGATAGAGGGAGCCTTTTTAACCTGATTAAGGACATCTACAAAAACCCTACGTACTTTTGATTAGGAATAAGACAAGAATGTCCTCTCTCATTACTTTTATTCAACCTTATACTGGAGGTTCTAGCTAGTGCAATCAGCCAAGAAAGAAAAATAAAAGGCATCTAACTTGGAAAGGAAGAAGTAAAACTGTTTTTATTAGCAGAAGATATAATTAACTATGTAAAAAATCTAATGTAATTTACCAAAAAACTTCTAGAACTACTAAGGGAGATTAGCAAGGTTACAGGATACAAAATCAATTATATTACTATATACTAGTAATGAGCAATTGAAAATTAAAATTAAGAAAATAATACCATTTACAACAGCATAAAAAAATGAAATAGGGATACGTCTGACAAAAGATGTATGTACTACACTCATGGGTAAGAAGACTCAATATTGTTAAGATGTCAGTTCTCAAGTTGATTTATGGATTCAGCACAACCATAATCAAGATCCCAGCAGAGATTTTTTTTTCCTGGAGAAACAGACAGGTGAATTCTAAAATTCAAATAGAAATGCAAAGGACCTAAAATAACTAAAATAACTGTAAAAAAGAATAAAGTTGGGAGGCTTAACAGATATAGTATAAAGACAAGATATGGTATAAAGCTACCATAATTAAGGCAGTGTGGTACTCATGTGCAAATAAAGAAACAGATTGATGGAACAGAACAGAGAGTCCAGAAATTAACTTATATATCTATGAACAATAGATTTTTGTCCTAGGTGCAAAGGCAATCTTTGTTGAAGGAATAATCCTTTTGACAGTGATGTTTGAACAACTGGATATCTGTATAAAAATATGTGGCATCTTGGGGTGCCTGAGTGGCTCAGTTGGTTAAGCAACCGACTTCAGCTCAGGTCATGATTTCACGGTTTGTGAGTTCGAGCCCCGTGTTGGGCTCTGTGCTGACAGCTCAGAGCGTGGAGCTCACTTCGGATTCTGTGTCTCCCTCTGTCTTCCCCTCCCTTTCTTGTGCTCTGTCTCTCACTCTGTCTCAAAAATAAATAAATGTTTAAAAAAATTTAAAAAATGTGGCATCTCCATACACTGGGTCACTGCTCAGCATCTAAAAATAATAAACTATCAATGCCTGCAATAACATGGATAGAACTTAACGTAATTAGGCTGAAAGGGGTCAACCAAAAGAGTGTATACTATATGATGTCATGGATATAAAATTCTAGAAAATGAAAACCAGTATGTAGTAATAGAAAACAGAAAGTGGTGCCTGGGGTAGGGGTGGAGAGGCAAGAAGAGGCAGGATGGACTCATTAGCCAGGGGACATGAGGAAACTTTTGGGGGTGATGGATATGTTCACTATCTTGATTATGGTGAAGGTTTCATGGTATATACATGTGTCAAAACTAATCAAACTGTAAACTTTAAGTATGTGCAGTTGGTTGTATGTCAATTACATCTCAATAAAGCTGTTTTTAAAAACAAACAGAACACTTAAAAGTAAAATAGAAAAAATCTCTGAATTATCTACTTTTTAAGTTATATAGATCAATTGGTCTTTCATTAGAGTAGACAACTGAAAATTCAAGCAATTTTTTAAATGTTTATTTGTTTTTGAGAGAGAGAGAGAGAATGAGAGAGAGGGAGAGTGCACAACTGGAGGAGGGGCAGATAGAGAGGGAGACAGAGGATCTGCAGCAGATCTGTGCTGACAGCAGAGTGCCTGATGCAGGGCTTGAACTCATGAACCATGAGATCATGACCTGACTCCAAGTTGGACTCTTAACCGACTGAGCTACTCAGGAGCCCCAAGCAATTGTTATTCATTCACTCATTCATTTGTACAGCATTTATAGAGTACCTTCTAAGTTCCAGGTCCTATTTTAGTTGCTGGCTATAAAAAGACACAGGCCCCAATTTTCACTCTCAGGTATAAAGGAATAGTTCATGGAAGACAAGTATTCCTGCCAAGAACTACTAAAAAGATAAAATTCAGAAATCATCTGTTTGATGACAGTAGAAGGTTCCTGAAGTAATGAGAAGTAGAGGGACTCCAGAAAGATTCCATAAAGGGAAGAACCTAGGAAAGGTAAGCTGTTCTTCTACAGCTATTTTCACCCTGGAGGCATCTGCTGATTCTGAACACAGGCAGAAAGATATGAAAATCGAGGCTAGGAGTCAAATGAACTAGCAGAGTTTCCCCTCAGCACTTTGGTTAAATACTGGAGCTGCATGAAGCATTAGGCTAGAAACCTAAGCAGAAAGCTTCTTTAAAAACGTGGCATGGAGTTTCTGTTGGTTTTGTGTGTGTGTGTGTGTGTTTGTAGTTTTGAGAAACAAAGATTAGAGTTTGGAACTTGTTAGGGGAAAGAGTTCTGCAGAATACACCAGACTCCCAGTAGAAAGTCCCAGAGAACCAAGGGCAAACAAGGGGCAGACTGAGACTTTCCAGGGCTGCAAAACAGCCTTGACTCAACAAAATGGTTGGTTACTTAAGGTGATCAGTCACAACTCTGTCTGCCTAGTGGAAGGAATGATAGACTTTCTGTGCAGGAAATAATGTCACCTGGACCTCTTTGTTTTTTTATACATAATGTTTATCGCTCAATAAAAATTACCAGGCATACTCATAGGCATGACCACATGAACAAAAACCAAGTGAAAGAACAGACTAAAGAAACAAATCCACAGCTTATCCCTATGTTGAAAGTCAGCTGATAAGGACTTTAAAATAATGATAATTTAAAAAATAATAATAATATGTTTAAGGACAGAGAGGATACTATGGACAAAATAAATAAAATGATGAATTTCACCAGGGATTTAGATAAATAACAAAGAATCAAATGGAAATTCTCCACAGAAAAACATACCATTAAAATGTCAACAGACATTAAGTGGCAGATTAAATATAACAAAAGACTGGATCAGTGAACTAGAACATCTAAAACACAGAAAGAAACGAAACATAGAAAGTAACAAAAACCAAAACATAGAAATAAAAAATAAAAAACCTAGAAAAGATCCTGAAAACACATGGGACTCAGTGAAAAAAAATGTAACATTTGTGTAATCAGAATCTTAAAAGGAAAAGAAACATAGAATGAGGTAAAAGCAATATTTGAAGCAGTAATAGCCAGGAAAACTCCCCAAACTGATGAAAGTTATCAGTCTACAGATTCAAGAAGTTCTGTGCACCCCAAGCAGAACAAATTCAAGGAAAACTACACCTACATAACTCATGGTAAGACTGGTGAAGCCAAGGAGAAAAATCTTAAATGCAGCCAGAGAAAAAAAAGACAATTTTTCCAAGGAACAACAAAAATATTTACAGCTGACTTTTCCACAGGAATGATGGAAGTCAGAACACAATGGATTGACAGCTCTAAAGTACTAAAAGAAAATAACTACCAACTTATAATTCTATACCAGCAGAAATATACTTCAAAAATGAAAGTAAAATAAAGATGTTTTCTAGGCAAAAACACAGAATTTATCCTCAGCAAATATGCACTTAAAAAACTATTAAGAAGAGGTCTACAGACACAAGGAAAATGATTCTAGGGGGAAACATGAAATTGTAGAAAGTAATGAAGAGCAACAGGAAAAGTAAATATGTGGGTAAATATAAATGAGTACTGACTTAGTAAAATAATAATGTGATATCATGTGGGGCTTCAATGTATATAGAATTAAAATGCATGCAACAAAATGCAAAAGGCTAAAGGGTATAAAAGCAGTGAACATGTTCTAAGATTCTAATATTATCAGAGATGTAGTGAAAGTGATCATTTGTATTATTCTGTAGTTAAGTCAAGGTGCATGTTGCCATCTCTTGGGTAACCAGTCATAAAGTAGTAAAAAGATCCAATTATTCCAAAAGAAGATACTAAAGTCTATAGGGACTCTGCTTTTCATTGCTCCTATGAAGCTCTAGGGTGATGGGAAGGGGAAGAGAGGCTTTTTTACCCAGGCAGAGGTTTTTGTCTTAACAGCTGAACATATTACGCAGTGGTAATTTTTGGTATTTGAACCCTAAAGATCCTCCTGCAGGCAGCCCCTCCCAGTTTCCCACCCTAGCCAAGTACCTTTTTCTGGAACACCTCTATTTGTTCATCCACCCCCACCCACCCACTCATTCATGCCCAAGATAAATTCCTACTGAGGGGTTCCTGGCACTGTCCTAGGGACTAGGCCTATAGAAAGAAGCCAGGAACAATCCCAGCCCGCAACAAACTCACACTCTCTTGAAACATAATGAAACTAGACCTTCCTCAAACTTTAACATGCAGACAAGTCATCTAGGATCCTGTAGGTCCAAGAAAGGCCTGGAGATTCTGCATTTATAACAACCCCCCAGGTGAAACAGATGCTGCTGATCTGAGGAATGCACTTTGAGTGACAAGGAATTAAACAGCTAAAATACAGACTGACAACTGCCATGATGAAATTGTAGCTCAGAGAGGTGAAAGAGCTCATGGAAACTCCCAAGTGGACTAAGTCACTGGTATGTGACCTTAGACATATCTAACTCCAAAGCTCATGTATGCTCTTTTGTTCCTCCTCTAGTGAGAAGGAAGGGCATGGTGGAAGGGGGGTGGAGTGGACTTTCAATCCAGCTTCAGGGAAAAACTGCCCAGGCTGGATCTTAGTGGATGAGCAGGGGTTTGTTTAGCAAAGAAGCAGGGCCAGGAGAAGGTTCCTAGTGCAGCGACTGGCATAAAAACAAAAGGGGTAAGGGCTCTGGATTGGAAAGGTTGGCTTTTAGTGCCAATCCCACCACTTATAGGCTTTATAATTTGGACAACTCACTTAATAGGGCTGTGCCTCGATTTCCTCAACCATAAGATGGAGATGATCATAATAGCACCTGCCTCATTGGGTCGGTGTTGAGAATTAAATGAGATGGTGTGTATAAGGGGCTTATACCAGCACTGTCCCACATAAATGTTGGTTCTGATTATCATAGTTGTTGCTCAATGCAATGGATGAGTAATGGAAGGAACAAGGGTATTTCAGGCAGAATGATTCATTTGCCTGGAGCTGGCCTGTCAGGGCAGGGGACTGAGAGGCATCACAGTTATTGCCCATCAGGACTGATAGATGAACTATTTAATGCCCTTTCTGGGTGAGGAAGGGCCTACGTGTATTTTTAGACACATAGCCCAAGGTTTGGAGGACAACCAAAGCACCCACTACCTGAGAGCACCTTCACATCTCTTGGCTCACCTCCTCCTAATGCCTCCAGAAGGTATCGGGACTCATCATCCTCATTCTACAAGTAGGGAAACTGAGGCCCAGAGAAGTAGAGGCATATTTGCCAACTCTCTCTCTGGGTAGAGGAGGCAGACAGGCCAATACTCCCTGGTCAGTACTCTTTCCAGAAAGCCCTGTAGGCACCATCTCAGGAGAAAAATCAATACCCAAGACTTCTTAGGCAAAAGCCCTGGGATTTCCTACCTCCTCCAAAGCTTTCATGTTCACTAACCATCAGCACTGATCAAGAAAAGGGGCTTTTTGAGCTGTCAGAGTGACAGTGAGGATGTATCTGGCTCTGCCCCTGATTCAGGAAGAAAGACTTCCTAGGGAGAAGGTTCAGGGTAGGTGATCTGGGGTTTATGAGAAAGAAGCACTCGAAAGACAATTTCCTACCCTAACACAGCCCTTTCCTGATATACACAAGGACAAACAGACACTGCGTGCAGCTGGACCTCCTACCTACCTAGTAGACTGCTTGGCCAGCATGGCCACGTAGGTGACCACAAAGCTCTGAAACTTGGCCCGCTGCTCCTCCCAGCGATCGTCCACTGAGTAGTAGTTGGGCAGGGGTGCTCCAAAGAGGATCTCGCTGCGCAGTAGGGAGCTCTTGAGGTTTTCTGCAGAGAGGCCCTCGTCCACATACCAGTAGAACTCGGGGTGAGTCATGGCCAGCTCTAGGGAGCCTGCAGGGGCAGGGGTGGTGGCCCAAGGAGCTCAGAGGGCAGCTCCCCACAGCCCTCCATCAACATCACCCTGTCCTCCTTGCTAATCTCACTCCTTTCTAAGGAGGTGGCACTCCCCCTCAGGCTGCCTCCAGCTGTCTCAAATGGAACAGAGCAACGGTTTAAAGAACTCACTGCCCAAGAGCAGCAGTCCCCCAGACCTGCTCAGGCAGCCCCCAATAAATTCACATTTTATTTGCATGTGAACCTCACCTAATTCCAAGGCTCAGTCTTTGCAGCCCTCGAGTTCCACCTTTCCATTACAGTCCCCATTCATCTGCCTAGAATCCTGCCCGTGTGCCCCTTAGAAGGCACACCCAAGCACCCAAGCCCCACCCCACGACCATTCTCTAGCCCACCCCACCTTTCAAGTCTCATCCCTAAATTACTACAAACTAACCCCACCTTGGTCTCCCTTCAACTTGTCTCTCTCCCCTATCTTCCTCTGATTGGATGCCCGGTCCTCTAACCACACCTGGGTTTCCCTCTAACCAACCTCATGCCCAAGCCCTACCCCACCCATTCTTTAACTGGCCAGTTTCCCACAATCCAGGTCTGCACCTAAACCTTCCTTGCCTCTCTCAGATTCCATCTCACATCCTACCCTGCTGCCAGCCCTTCGCTGTATCACCTTCAGGTCACGCCCAGCAGGCAGCTCGAGCCTGAGTCTGCCCACAGCGGAGTCCCACCCCATTCTCCTTCAGGTGTGAGTCCATGGCCAAATTTCCCATGGGTCTCTAAAGTACCTTCTCTAAATCTCATGAAGACCCGCCCTCAGCCTCACTGAGGCCCCGCCCCTTACAAGCCCCACCCACCCAAGGGCTCCACCCCTTACAAGGCTCTCCCCAGCAGGCTGTGTCCCCAGCCACACACAATTCTGCTCACCCCGGATGTCGGCCAGGTCCTGGCCCATGCCATCATAGTAGATCTTGCCGCCTCTCTCAGTGGGGAAGAAGTAGGTCATGAGCGAGCTGGGTGGGGAGCAGTAGGAGTAGGACCCTAGTGGAAGATCCTTGAGCACCTCATGGGGTTTCCAGCAGAACTCCCGGAAGCCCGGGTGGTCCATGATCTTGCGCTCAATCTCGTGGATTGTGACCAGCCGCTCACTGGTGAAAATGTTGCGCTCTGCGTCGCCACGGGCCAGGAAAATGAGCTCAATGCGCCAGTGCGCATGCGTCTGGGTGTTGGCGCTCACATAAGAACGTGAGTAGTCCCAGCGCGAGGCACCCCTGCGGGCTCGGCTCTGATTGGCCGCAGCCACAGCACGGGGCGGGGTGCTGGGTTGGCACCGTCCATTCTTCTGCATCCCCTGGTTCGTTGGGCCTTCACTCTGGTTGGCTACCAGATCCACCAGGGTTGGGGCCTCCCGCCGAAGACGCCCACTCCGATTGGCTGCTGGTTTCTGGTCTGCGGAAGTGTCAGGGGATATGCCTGGGCCACGCCTTGGGGCCGCAAAGACTGCCCGTGGGGGCCTGGTGACCGGTCGAGAGCGGTTGCCCAGATGCAGCTGCTGTAACTGCTCTGAGATAAGGCGCTGGAGCGTCTCAGAAGTGAAGTCAGCCAAGTCGCGCCGGTTGCGCCCCCAGGACCCAAACTGGGACTTAAGCGCCAGCGCGAGGGCATCAAAACGCTGGGAGGCCTCATGGTTGCGGATCTCAAAGGCGTTGTAGGAGATGTCAATGTCCAGCGGCGGGTAGTAGAGGAACATGAAGGCCGACAGGGCCATGGGGATGCTGCAGCCCAGGAAGAGCACCAGCCCTGCACAGCAGGGATTTGTGAAAGCCCAGCCCAGGGTGCTCCAGAAGCCCGAGGCAGGCGGCCGGGAAGGCAAGGTCCAACGCCTCCAGCAACACTGCCCTCCATTCCCAGCTCGGGGCCCTGGCTTCTGGGCCCTCCTAAAGGCCTCACCGGTTGCTTCCTCCTCTTCCTGCTCCTCCTCTAGCCACACGTCTTGCAGCAAGGGGTCATCCTCCGAGTCCATAGCCTACAGGAGAGGGAGAGGGTCAGCAGGCTAGAGAGAGGGAGAAGACGGTGCCCTGTGGCTGCAGTCGCCCAGCCCTGGGTATTAGACCCGTCCACAAATACTGCGATGGAATTGCATCGCGTGGGCATGTAACTCAACTGAACTTCATCGCTTGTACACGAAACAAAGAAAAATATGTTACTGGTCCATCACCTCCCCCAACTAGATCTTGGCTTTCGAGGCCACAGGAAAGGGAGAATCACAGCCCGTTTGCAAACAGAAGAGACATTCCTCCCTGTGTAAGGGATACTGGGGCGGGGAGGTGGGGGGGTGGACTCTGACTACACACGATTTCTCAACTTCCTCTTCATGCTTTGATTCTAGAACTCATGGCTAACAGGAGGCGTTACTCCACTGCCATCACTTCTACTTATAGTTAGCAACTCTAAAGTAGATCTCCCCTATGACCCAGCAATAGCACTGCTAGGAATTTACCCAAGGGATACAGGAGTGCTGATGCATAGGGGCACTTGTACCCCAATGTTTATAGCAGCACTTTCAACAGTGGCCAAATTATGGAAAGAGCTTAAATGTGCATCAACTGACGAATGGATAAAGAAATTGTGGTTTATATACACAATGGAATACTACGTGGCAATGAGAAAGAATGAAATCTGGCCTTTTGTAGCAACGTGAATGGAACTGGAGAGTGTGATGCTAAGTGAAATATGTCATACAGAGAAAGACAGATACCATATGTTTTCACTCTTATGTGGATCTTGAGAAACTTAACAGAAGACCATGGGGGAGGGGAAGGGGGAAAAAGTTAGAGAGGGAGGGAGGCAAACCATAAGAGACTCTTAAAAACTGAGAATTAACAGGGTTGATGGGGGGGTGGGAGGGAGGGGAAAGTGGGTGATGGGCATTGAGGAGGGCACCTGTTGGGATGAGCACTGGCTGTTGTATGGAAACCAATTTGACAATACATTTCATATGAAAAATAAATAAAGTACCTTCTGAAGTATCAGGGTAGGAGGAAAGAACGTGGTCTTTGGAATCGGAGTTTGGGTCCTGGTGAGGTGAACGTTGGCAAGGCAGTAAACCTCTCTGAACCTCAATTCGTCGTCTATAAAGAGGTGGCCACTCCTGCCTCACACAGTTGTGAGGAGGGCTGCAGTCTGGGTAGTATATTAGTTACTATCTGTCACATAAGCAGATTTCTTTGCTCCCCTCTGGGGGCTGTAATGTGCCTAGCGGTCGCCCATGGATGGGGCTGTGCCAGAGCTGTCATAGCTCTCCTCAAGAACTCTCAATAGCTCCCCACCCCCTCTTTGGGACACTGCAGCTGCAGCCACTGTTTGTCAGGCTCAGGCCACTTAACATGCAGCGCCAGCAACATCAAACCTTTGGGCACGAGCAGGGGCCAGGCATCTGTCTCCCCAAGACTTGGGCACAAGCAGCAGGAGGGCCTGGCAGGAGAGGGCAGCCCGGGCAGCCTGAGGACTCCTGCAGGGTGGCCCAAAGGCAGGAGGCCTTCCGGCATCCCCGGGCATGGCCTGTTCCCCTTGTCCCTCCTGTCCTCAGTTTGGACGGGGAGAGACTCATTATCCAGTTAGACGCCAGGCAGCGAGAAGAGGAAGCTAATTATACCAGAGCTGGCTAATTAATGCTGCCTTTCCTATTAACATTCTCTAGAGTGCTCCATTTCAATTAGACGGTCTGTCCGGGAAGAGAGGGGGCTGCCGTCAGCCCAGAGAAAGTGAGGAAGAGAGGGTGAGGGGAAGGAGGGAAACAGAGACAGAGAGGCAGGAAACGGGAGAGATGAGAGACAGAGACAGCTGGGAAAAGGAGACAGAGAGGAGAGGGGAATTGAGTGGGGGGTGGGCAGACAGAGATGCAAAAAGGGAAACAGAGAGGAGGGTGGGAGAAGCGGAGGGCAAAGCAGAAAACTTGAAAGGGAGAGAGGCCTGGAGGGGATGGGAACCACTCCTGTAATATGCAAGAGTCCTATCCTATGATGAGATCATTAAACTTCCCATTTGCGATGCCCTAAAGCATTCTGGCCGAGGGGACGCCATATGCTCCCAGGACCAATGTGTGTTAGCAGGAACTCCTGAGTGTGAACCAGAGGCAGCTCAGACTCACCCCATGTCCAAGGGTAGAACTAAGTCTGCATGTGGAGGTGGGGGCAGGTGGGAGCTTCGCCCCCACTCCCAGCCTTGGAAGGAGGATGCTGATGGCAATATGGTGGAGAGAGAGGGACAAAGGCCACTTCTGCCTCTTTTTCTGGGGTCCATCCACCCTGTCCCCAGCCTCAGCCTGCCTTTCAAGATGTATAGTTTACGGTATGTTGATATGTGAGCGGGGGTCCAAGGCCAGGATTCTGGGTCACGGCAGCACTTCCTGAGTGATTTGGGGGATCTTGCTGTTGCACCGGCGATGCCATTCCCTTCCTCAGGAGTCTAATGCATCTTTCAAGGTCTTGCTCAAGTGTCACCTCTGACAAGAAGCCTTCCCAGATCTGAAGCCCCCAGCGACCCATCTAAACTTCTCACCACACTTAGGGGGTACAAATTACTCAGGGACAAGGAGGGAGAGGCAATATAGTAGGACATTAAGAGCTAAGGCTTTGGAGGCAGACAGATCTGGATGTCGGTCCCAGCTATACAATTTAGAGCAGGCGGTGTATCCTTTCTGACCCTCAGTTTTCTCATCTATAAAATGGGGCTACCAGTAGTCATCATCACAGAGGTGATCACATGATGTACACAGCAGGCTGACCACAGTGCCTGGTACATGTAAGTGCTTGGGAAATGACTGCTTCTGTTCTTTTATACTCTGCTCCTCCGCCAAGGCTGTGAACTGGAAGACTCACATGGCTCATTGCATTTGCCAAAAATGATCACAGCAATATCTTTCGTCTCATGTGCTTTTCTCATGGTATGACTGAGACTTCTCCCATCAAGAAGTAATGTCTGCATTCCTTCCCCTTGAATCCAGGAGTGTGGGGGCTGTGACTGCAGCAGAAGTGGCTCTGAGACTTCTGAGGCTTGGCAAATGGAGAGGTAAGCTTCCCCCACTGGCTCTCTTGGGACGCTTTGTCCTTGGAGCCCAGCTGCCATGTGGAGAGGAGGCCCAAACTAGCACAGGCAGGGAGACCACATGCGGGAGCTCCTGCTGACAGCCGGCATCAACCATCAGATATGTGAGTAAAGACACCACCGGCCAAGGAGTAACCCAAGCCTTCGTGTCTTCCCGGCTGAGACCCAAGTACCATGGAGTAGAGCTAAGCCACTGTCTCTTGTACCCTGTCCTGACCCACAGAGTCCAGGAGCATAATACACTGGTTGTCATACATCACTAAGTTTGGGGGATGATTGATTACAAACTAACAGTAACTGAACGATTATAATGGGTCCTGTCCCCTATGTTTGACTCTGTGCCCTGCAGACAACATTTCCTGGATTGAAGTGCCCAGAAAATTGGGCACAGCCATTCTGCCTCCCAGTGAGAGCCCCACAGCCGGGTGGACATGAACTCCAAGAGAGCAGGGACTTGGCTGTCATGTTCCCTGCTGGGGTTCTGGGTTTCGGATAATTGTCGAATGAGGAAAGGTAAAGGAATCTCTGGAGAATCTGGGTTAGGTATTAGAACTTCCCCCAGGACAGAGGATGATCACCAAACAATATAAACATGCAGCCGAGAGTATGGTTTCTTCTGCCTGGGGTGGGGAGGATCTTGAAGAGGGTGAAACGGACAAACAAGAAGTGGACTCGATGAGTTCTTTGTCTCTCATGCCTCCCACCCCCACACTTGTCTTCTCTACCTCTGGAAAGAAAAGCTGCCACGTGGGAAATGACACCAGATTGGTGGTTGACCACCACGGCTGCAGGCCTGGCTCAGCCATCAACTTTCTGTGTGGCCCTGGGCCTGTCCATCCGCTCCTGGGGCCCTGTCTCCCCCATCTGGCATTGGGATGGTAAAGCCTCAGGTCCCTCTAGTGGTGACTCCCGCCAAGCTGCAGAGAAGCCCTGGTCTGCAGGCCAGCGAGGGTGGGTGGGGTCTGAGAGACCCTCAGCAAACCCAGGGAGGCCTCAGCTGGCAGGTGGGGTCTGACAGCAGCACCTCAGTGGACAACCACCTCCTCGGGCTTTTCCACAGGGTGGGCAGCAAATTGCACATTTCTTTTCCCTTCTCAAATGATGAGAATTGATTAGCCGAGCAAGGAGCTCCAGCTGCTCCATGGAAAGGCACTAAGGACAGCTTATGAGGGACCCGTCATGAGCCGACTTCCATTATGCCTTCACGGTCTTCATCATGGTGGGCCTGCTCAGTGCCCAACGTCCTCTCTGCCCTCCCCTGTCTCTCTCTGTCTCTGTCTCTCCTACACACACACACACACACACACACACACACACACACTCAGAGATGGTCAGAATTGAACTCTGAGCCTCTCAGGTGCCCAGGAGACAAGGTGGAGACATCCACAAAAAAAGGTCTCCCTTCTCTTGGGGGAATCAAGAGGGGCAGGTGCCTGAAAGGGAATGGTAGGCCCTGGGGGGCCCAGAGGGAGGAACCTGGCCCAGTGTTAAGGGCCAGGCATGGGGCAATCCAAAGCCACATTTGAAGCATAATCTCAATATTATAACAGAAAAAAAAATTCCACATGCATTAAAAGAAAAAAAAACACTTACAATGGTTATCTCTACTTTGGAGGATTATGGGTAATTTTCATTTTCTCCTTTATACTTGTCTATTTCCAATTTTTCTGCAATGATCAGGTGTAGCCTCACTTTTAGAATGAGGAAAAAAACTTATTTAAAAATAGAATGTGTGTGTATGTGTGTGGAAGGGATTTTGTGAACAGCCTCCAACTCTTTGAGGAGTTAGGATAATAGGGCCTGGGAGGAGGGTTCTGTCCCCAAAGGAGAGCAAATGCAGAGGGGGGGGTGACTGAGTTGCAGCAGGAGAGACCCTGGTTAGAAAACAGAAGGTCCTGGAAGAGAGGCAGCTGGCAAAGGCCAATGAGTGAGCGAATGTGGAAATCTCCTGTTCTCCTGAGAGAAAGAGAGGGGTCTTTTTTTTTTTAAGCTTATTTATTTTGAGAGAGAGAGAGAACAAGCAGGGGAGGGGTAGAGAGAGAAGTAGAGACAGAATCCCATGCAGGCGCCACACTGTCAGCGAGGAGCCCCAAGCGGGGCTCAAACCCATGAACTGTGAGATCATGACCTGAGTCAAAATCAAGAGTTGGAGGCTTAACTGACAAGCCACCCAGGTGACCCGAGAGGGTTCTTTAAAATGAACAGGGAAGGGCACCTGGGTGGCTCAGTTGTGTCTGACTTCAGCTCAGGTCATGATCTCACAGTCCGTGAGTTCAAGCCGCGCATCGGGCTCTGTGCTGACAGCTCAGAGCCTGGAGCCTGCTTCGGACTGTGTCTCCTTCTCTCTCTGCCCCTCACCTACTCGTGCTCTCTCTCTCTCAAAAATAAGTAAACAT
This sequence comes from Acinonyx jubatus, assembly GCF_027475565.1. NCBI lineage: Eukaryota > Metazoa > Chordata > Mammalia > Carnivora > Felidae > Acinonyx > Acinonyx jubatus. The sequence goes on along the minus strand of NC_069381.1, from coordinate 8,285,758 downwards.
TAAAATTTTTCTTTAATGAACAGGGAGTAGATCATGTCCCAGAAGGGGCATCAGAGCACAGGCAGTCCAATCCCTTTGTCTTCCAGATAGGGACACTGAGACCAGGCAAAGAGAAGGGACTCACCCAAGGTCTTATTTCAGTGGCAGAGCCAGGACTCCGGCTTGGAGTGCTCAGTCTGCTCCATCGGCAGATTCTGGGGGGACTTCTTGGCAGTCCCTGGGAGCCACCAGGTCCGGAGAAGACGGCACGTGCTCCCAAAGAGCCAAATAGGGAAGCAACTTTTAAGGTCTAGGGAAAGAGGCCTTCTTTAAGTCCCAAGCCAGATGGACCCGCTCCCCAGCCTGGACAGAATGGGGCTTTGGTGGGAGGCAATGTTGCCTCAAAGACCCCCTCGACCCAGTTCTTGCTCTCCTGCAGCATGGCTCCCAGGGATATGGCCCCACACCAGAGCCTGCCTGCAGCGCTGGTTACAACATCCCTCCTTCCCGTGATAGGTGACAGAAACATTCCTTCTTCATTCCCTTATCCCAGCCAGACTACTAAAAGTCACATTAGACATGCAGATTCAACTTCAAATACATACATGTATATATAATTTAATGGCAATTAGGAGCTAATCAGCTTTTTCTTCCTGTCTCGGGGTGTTTTGCCTCCCTGGTGCGGCGCTGGTCCTCAGAAACATCTTGGGGTGTTTGATTCTTCTACCCTTCGGCTGAGAGATGTGCGTGCAAGTTCAAAATGAGACAGTTGGAGTTGAATGGTCCCATTCTCCCCTGACACTGAAGTGGGGGACATCATGTCCTTCTCTGCTTCCTGGTTCTGGGTCGGCGCCTTTGGGTGAATTCAGCTCATCTGAGGTGGAGAAGGGCGGACAGGAGAAGGGAGAGACCTCCTGGGCAGCAGTGTCCTAATGCCCTATCTGCTGATGCCCCGTCTTCCCTGCAGATGCCCCAGCTATGTGCCTTCCATCCTGAATCCCCAGCCCTTCTCCAAGACCTGGGCACTCCATCTCAGGCCAGGAGGCTATAGGAGCAGTGGAGACATGGTGGTAAAATTGGGGCCAAATCACCCAGATGGGGTGAAGCTAAAAGCCCCACTAACTCACTGCAGACACTCTGCCACCCATTAAGATAATCACAATCTAATAATTAGCTGTGTGTCTGCAAGGTCCAGGTACTCTCTCCACCCTCCCTCATACACCAGCCCTGTGAGGGAGGCAGTAGGAGCGTCCTCACTTAACAGAAGAATAAACAGAGAGGTTAAGTGACTCCCTTACGGTCACACAGCAAATAAGGGGTGAAACTAGAGTTTGAACCTCAGGTCTACGGATTCTGAAGCCCATGATCATTTCTGCATTCCAGGTGGCCCGTCAGTTTCTTGAGAGCTGAGATGGCAATACCCATTGAAAAAACCCACTGCTCTTTAGCAAGCCTGCACCAGCACTGCAAGACCTAAAAATCACTCTGCTTTCAGTACCTGTCAGCTCAAGGCATGACTTAAAGGAAGTCCCCATCAGTCTCGGAAGCCTAGCCTTCCCTCCAATGGGAACACGGGTGTGTTGGTTACCTTTGTGTGGCTGGGCCATGGGATGCCCAGACGTTGGACCAAACATGATCCTGGATATGGAGCCTGAGGAAAGCAGAGGACCACCCCCCCATAACGTGGGCCTCATCCCATCAGTCGAAGACCTGACTAGAATAAAAGGGCCGGGTAAGACGGGGCTTCTGCTGACTGCTAGAGCTGAAGCATTAGTCTTTTCCAGCCTTCAGACTCAGTCTCAGACATCGGCTCTTCCTGGGTCTCAAGCCTGCTGGATTTCGGACAGGAACTTACATCATCTGCTTCCCTGGTTCTCAGGCCTTTGGGCTCAGATTGGAACTACCATCAGCTCTCCTGGGTCTCCAGCTTGCTGCCTGTGGACCTTGGGATTTCTTAGTCTCCAAACTCATGTGAGCCAATTCATCTATCTATCTATCTATCCATCCATCAGCCTACATCCTATTTGTTCCATTTCTTTCTAATACAGTTTTCTCAGAGGGAAAGTGGGGGTGAGGCAGGAGCCCCATCCCAGCAGCTAGATCCTAGGGGTCTTCCTTCAAGAAGCCCCAAGTCCTACCCAGAATCTCAAATGAAAATGGCAAAAGAGCCAGGCAATGCCCTCCAAATCCGTAGAGGGAGGGGCATGGTTGGGAGGCTCTCAGGGCGTGTCTGAACCCTTCCCTCAGCAAGAAGGTCCTCCATCTACCCCCCACAACCGCCCCCTCCCCCAGCCCTGAAGAAACCTGGCTTTGCAGCTGTAGTTGAAGCTCGCACGTGCCCCTACTCCCCTTCAGACCCCCTGCCCCTCAAGAAACACCATATCCTCATTAGCTAAATGTGCCAGCAGAGGGCAGGAAGTTCAGAAGGACACATGTGACCACTTCTCACAAAGCAAATCTGGGCTTATTTATAGGGAGGCAGAAGGGGTGGGAGGGAGGGAGTCGGCAGGGGCTCTGCGGTGAGCCTGTCCAGGCCCCGTGTTCCCCAGACCGGGGCCGGCTGCGGAGACAGAGTACATGAAGGACAGCCAGCCTCCCGGGGTTGACAGCTGGTGAGGAAACTGGGCACTGACTCGCAAGCCCAACAGCTCAATATATATCAGGCAAACAAGCTTTGCTCTGGTCAATATATCACCCGGGGAATGTCCCAGCCAGCACCAGAGGAATCCAGTATTAATGGTCACCAGAGCATTGCCACCTTCCGCCGTTCTGTGTGTTCTCTCTAGTGGGCTCAGGGGAACAGAACCGGCCTCCCCCCAACGCTAAGAAGGATCTGGGGTACCAAGAGCATCAGGGCCTGATTTTGGCGGGGGGCAGTGGGGAGCTAAGCATGGATTTTGCAGTCAGATACACCTGGAGTCAGACCCTGGCTCTGCCGCTGGCTGGGCGCCTGGGGTTTCGGTTTCCCCATCTGTGAAATGGCGATGGTGACACCTGCTTACTGAGTCACACAGCTGCTGGTGCGATCAGTATGAGCTTCAGAGATGGGGAGAACCCTAAATCCGGCCCCGGCTCCTGTGCAGGGCTGTACATTGGCTGGAGCCACCTCTTTCATTCTCTACGACCTTGGCCCTCAGATGTTAACATGGGTCATTCACCAGGTGCGCTTGTTCAAGTGCAAACTTCTGGGCCAGACACCAGATCCAGTCATTCAGACTCTCGGGGGGGGGGGGGGGGGGGCAAGGCCCAGGAATCTAGTGATACCACCTCCCCGGGTGATTCTGTTGCAGGTGGCCCGGGAGTATTCCTTGAAAGACTCTGCTGTCCTGGTCACCTTCCCCAGCTCCCCGTGGTTTCTTCCGGCAGGTGGTCTAGCCTTTGGCACTCCCTTTCCTGCGGCTCATGCTTGCCTCTCTGCAGGCTCACCACACCCCCGGGGGGCCCTGTGGATGGACTCAGGGCTCACTCCTCTAAGCGCCTCTTCCTCCAGCCGTGAGGAGGGAAGAGATGACGGCATCTGGGCCAGGAACAGGACTTTACGTCCAGAGAGAGGGACACAGGCCGCCCAGATCTGCCAACCAGCTCTTCAACCAGCAGTGAAAGAAAACAGCAGGCCAAGAGCTTACTCTCTGGCAGAAGCTGTGGGAGGGGCCTGGGCAGGGAGCTTCGCATCCACCAGGCACTGCCGTGTGCCCATCACTGGGCACTTTACTTATGTCCTCTCTGGTCCAGCCTCAGCTCTATGAGGCAGTGTGCAGGGGTGGGGTGGGGATCCGGGCCTCTGCAGGCCCAATGTCAGAGCCCATCATTTTAGCCTCTGTGCTCTACTGCTAAGAGGGATTCCACCCAGACTGCCCCACTCTACACCTCTTGCCCCTCCCCCACACCTCTTGCCGCCTAGGAACTCAGACCTCATAGCCCAGACCCATCAGTCCGGACTCCTGGAGCCCTCCAGGCGACCTTGGCATCTCTAAAGAAGAGGCAATGAAAGCTTAATAAAACCAGCAACACTTACAGAGGCCGTAAAATACAGCCAGGCCCCCAGGCGTCCCTTGCTTGAAGGGTCAGAAGGTTCCTGAAAACCCTCACTACATGCTCTGGCCAACCTGTCTGCCTCCCACCACCTCTTCCCCACTCCCTGGTCCCAAGTCCTGGCTGCTGTCTGGACTTCAGTGTCCACAGGGCCCAGTAGCCAATCAGCTCCCCAGCCCCAGACCGCTAGGTTAATAAAAAATAAAAAGATTCGCACAAAACACGACCAATAACCATGGCCATAAAAGCCAAATTGGATTCCTTCGTGGATGATGAGCTTGGGGTCCTTCTCTGTCTCCGAGACCCGATTAACAAATATGTAAAACGATTCCCCTATCATCTCTGGCTCCAGCCAGCTCTCCCTGCAGCTCCAAGCTCAGGGACAAGGAACGAGGCAGAAGCGGGGGGATGTGTATCTAGGGCAGAAGAAGCGGCCCTCTGGGCCTCGGCACTGGCCTGCTGTGTGGCTCAGAACAAGTCACTGAATACCTCTGGATGGTGGTCCCCCACCTGGGGAGAGACGCTCTCACACCCTCGCCCTTTGTGTTCTCGGCCTCTGCCCAAGAGGGGGACACAAAGGAAAGGCAGAGGGCTGCCCTTCACCCCATCCAGAAGCTGTTGTATGACTGGGGGAGGGGTAAATGCTCTGACACCAGCCAAGCAGTACGTCCTAGGTGCCATCAGCTTTGCTGGGACACAGCAGGTGGCCGGCCACCTGTCAGTAATCAGCTCTGGGGGAGGCTTTGGAAACTGTATCCCTTCCCACCCCCCCCCCCAGAGCCCCCAGACCACATCTGTGGGCCCAAGGACATTGCAAGACCCTTCTCAGCCCCACACCACGAAAGACAAGCATGGAGGTAAATTGGAACACAAAAGATAAAAAAGCACATAATACGAAGTGCTCAGACCACAGAGAGGCCACCACGACTGGCTTGGGATGGAGCTCCAGGGAGGCTGTACCCCAGCCTGACTGCCAGAAAAAAAACAGGGAGAGCCCTTAGGGTAAATGTCCCCTCTGAGCACTCCGAGCTTCCCCAGCCCCTGCTGCTGACACTTGCGGAGGGCCAAGGAGCCCAGCACCGGCCGAAAGCACAGGAAGGAGATGCTGGATGCTGCTCAGACCTTGCATCCCCAAGACAGAGCCAGCCCTGCCCCTGCCCCTCACATCCTGGGGGATGCGTCTACGCAGCATCTTACAGCTTGTAGATCATTTTCACGTGGGGTTTCAAGTCCTAGGACTTATTTCCAATTTGCAAACAAGAACTGAGGCTAAAAGAAGTAAAGGGATTTCTTTGAACCGGATTTCTGATAAGCTCGGCACTCTCCTCACTATATTGGACTTTATTTGAGCCTTACATGTTTGAAACTCTCCGAGTTCTGGAATCAGCCCTCCTGATCCCTGCTGGTGCGCACACAGGTGAGCGCCTTCTTCATCTCCCTCGGTCTTTCTCAGGGTCCGCACCCCCCGCCCCCCAAAGAGTCATCCTGGCCACAGCCTAGGCACAGCTCAGGCCCCAGGGAAGGGAGGAGAGGAGCATCTGGGACTAGCAAGTGAGTTCATCGACTTGAGTGTCTAGGTAGAAATGCACCTTCAGTGCCCACACCGGTCAGTGGCTCCAGGGAAGGGCTTCCTGGCTACACTGATGATGACAACTCGGGTGCCTATAGTGGGGAGTGGCACAGAGGCCCCCGACAGGGTGGGGAGTCTGACACGGGCTCTCGGCCTCACCCCACACCCCATGATGGTGCAGCTGTCTACAGAGACAGGAATTAAGGGTCCACGCTGAGCAGGCAGAGCAGAGGGCCCCGGGATAAAGAGCACATCTCTAAGCATCCTTCCTCAACTCCGCTGCCTTTCCCAGGAGATTCTGGGCCCCAGCAACTGGCTGTGGCTCCCAGCTGCGGGGACCACAAGAGACCCCAGTGAAGTTACCTGGACTCAAGAATCCCAGTTCCTTTCCACCCCATACCACCCCTGCTCAGTGGTGCAGTATCACCCTAAGTCAGTGGGAATCCCCACTCCAAATCCTTCCACAGTAACGGGGCTCTGTCTCCTCCTTGCTTGTGATCTCAGGCTAGTCTTCCTTCCTGGGTCTCAGTTTGCCCTTTGTCAAGTGGGAGGGCTGGACGCAATGAGCTTTTAGATAACTTCCAGTTCTGTCATTCGGAGACCCCACAAGGCCAGGACACAGAAGTGTGACAAGAGAGCAAATAGGGTGGCTGAGGGCTAGGGGAGCAGCTGGGAAGGTAAAGAATGCTGCAGATTTCACAGGGTGCTGGGCTGCAACCCCCATCAGCTGTGCAGCCTCTGGGTTTCAATCCCTGCCATGGCCAGGAGCCAGAGGACACCTGTGACTGGAGGGTCCTGCAGAATGGGATGGGGGTGGGGCACTCAGTGAGGGGCCAAGGTTCAAGGCCTCAGACTATCTCTCCCTGATCCTGTGCTGAAGGGTGTTCCAGGGGACAAGAACAGGTCCCTTCCCTTTGTCAGTACTTGGGGTCAGGCTCTGCCAGATCAAGGTCCTGGCTGTCAAAGTCTGCCAGCCCCACTTACCAATTCTACATTTACCCATTCATTCATTCATTCATTCATTCATTCATTCATTGTCTTAATTCATTCACCTGATGGTGCTTGCTGTAAAATAAAGAGTTTCCAGGGCACCTGGGCGGCTCAGTTGGTTAAACGTCCAACTCTCTTGGTTTCCGCTCAAGTTATGATCTCACGGTTCATGAGTTCAAGCCCCACATCAGGCTCTGCAATGACAGTGTGGATCCTGCTTGGGATTTTCTCTCTCTCTCTCTCTCTCTCTCTCTCTCTCTCTCTCCTCCTCTCCTGCTCTCTCTCTCTTTCTAAAAAATAAATAAATAAACCTTTTAAAAAACGGTTGAAACAGTAAATTAAAACTAAACTAAAGACTTTCTGTTAAATTACCTTTATCTTGAACTCCTTTTCTCCAGAAGACTCTATGAACCTTCCCACCCCGGATCTATTCTCATGGTCATTAATGCCCAAGAGTACCTCTTGGCTGACATGTTCCTGCTCATCACAAATTCCTGGCTCTGTTACTCTGGAACCATCTGCTCAAAGCCTCTGGAAAACAGGGTCAGAAAGTCAGGAGCCCTTGCAAGGAGCATGCAGATGTTACTAGCCTGCAATGTTCTTCACCAGTCAGCTTCCCCCCAGCTTCTTCAGTTGAAGAAGGGAAGGAGGGGTCTTCTCCTCTGGCCGCTGACACTTTTCCAAGGCCTGACTTCTCTCTAGCTTAGCCTAATGTGTCTCAGGCCTGGATGGCAGAGAGGAACCAAAACCAACATCCTGCCTTTGTGAAGCCACAAGATGATGCTTTAAAACCAGCAAATACTTTTCACCCAGGGATCTCGCACATGCAGTCATATCCAGAGGGATTTGAGTCCCAGCTGTGTCTACATGGCATGAAAAGGGGAAACATCTGGAAGAAAGGCAGGCAAGTCCCGCCAGGCTACCAGATGTGGCATGCATATGGACATCTGAAACATGGCCCGCTTGGCTGTTTGGCAGTCAAGAAGCAAGTGGTCAACCCATGTCACCCTGTCAACCGGGACATGGCCCCAGTCCATACGTACAAGTTACTCAGATTACTGAAGGATCCGAAAAGTATTTTGGCTGCAATCTTTAGAGACCTACATCAAGATAAAGGCCAAAGAAGGGCCTCGATCATCATCTGGGGTCAGTGCTGAGCCCAGCTTGCCTGTGTCTCAAGCGCCATCACTCACCAGCAACTTGCTTTGTCTCTCTGTGCCTCACATTTCTCATCCTTAAAATGAAATAATAATAGTAATGCTTTGGGGTGCCTGGGGGGCTCAGTCGGTTAAGCGTCTGACTCTTGATTTTGTCTCCGGTCATGATCTCACAGTTCGTGGGTTCGAGCCCTATGCTGACAGCATGAAGCCTGTTTAGGATTCTCTCTCTCTCTCTCTCTCTCTCTCTCTCTCTCTCTCTGCCCCTCCCTGGCACTCTCTCTCTCAAAATAAATAAAAAAGCTTTAAAAAAAGGAAAATCCTTTAAAAAAATAATAGTAATGCCTTCATAGGGCAGGTATGAGGATGAAATTATAACACCCATTAAGCTCTAAGCCCAGTGCCTGGCAAGCAGTAAACATTCCAAATATGTTGGCCATGATTAGAATCACTGTCATCAGGGCTCCTGGATGGCTCAGTTGGCTGAATGTCTGACTTTGGCTAAGTCATGATCTCACGGTTCGTGAGTTCGAGTGCCGTGTTGGGCTCTGTGCTGACAGCTCAGAGCCTGGAGCCTGCTTCGGATTCTGTGTCTCCCTCTCTCTCTGCCCCTCCCCTGCTCATGCTCTGTCTCTCTGTCTCTCTCAAAAATAAATAAATATTGAACTAACCAAATTTTTAAAAAAAAGATTCATCATCATCATCGTCGTCATCATCATCATCATCATCATCATCATCATCAGATGGGTCATTCTCCAGAACTCTCCCAGCTAGGAACACAAGAAACCACCCCCAGGACAGTGCAAAGGCCAGTATGGGAGGGAGGGACACATACTTCTCCCCCCAAACATCCAAGGACCGCCAGTTTGCCAAACCCTTTGCCCAGCTCAGCCCCATTTAAGCCACCTTCCCCAGAGACAAGGAGATCTCCACATTCTGCTCCATGATAGGAATAGCTTCCAGCTGGCAGTCATGTGTCCTCTAGTAACAAGGTTTGGCAAAGGACATGTCATCCAGGTGCCAGTATGTGTGTCGGATGCCTCGGGCAGATGGTTGGGCGGGGACAAGCTTTCCCTACATCCCATCTTCCACCAAGACATCATGCTAGGAAGAGCACCCAGGTGTGCTGTGGGCACCACCGGTGGGAAACTTTCCTCCTGACCCTGGAATGACTGCTTATTTGGATCATGTCCTCTGAGCCCCAAAGGACAGACACCTGGGTTCCTCTTCTGCTTCTAGTGGGGGACCTAGAGGAGCCATCACTTTCACCCATCACCTCTGCTCCAGGGAGGAGACGCCAGGCGAGGATGGGAGACTCTGGTGAGCCCTCCAAGGACAGAGACAGGCTTTTCCACTTCTGCACCCAGTGCCTGGTGCACAATGGGTCTGCCCAGGCAGACACTTGTGGGATTGCAGGAATAAGGAGATGGCTTTTTCTTGTAGAGGAGGGTTCAGCCTCTTCAAACATTAGCACAGCACCTGGCACATGGTCAGTGTTCTGTATTTGCTAGTGTTGTTGTTCATGATGATGCATAGGTGGGGACCTGGGCAGGTTGGCAGGGTCAGGTTTGAGCTGGGGGTGCAGGGTGTGGGGGAGAGGACTTGGTGCAAAATGCAATGAAAGCCAGCTGCATTTCACCCCTGCAGTTGGAAGAGAAGTATTATCTTTACTGCCTGTATTGGCTCAGCTCCTTCTCTGAGGCCACTTGGATGCTTCCCATACTCAAGGCGGCCAGCCTGACTCCCTGGCGTTTGGGCCTTACCACCAATGTGCTGCGTGATGCTGGGTAACCCACCCCCTCTGAAGTAACCTCCCCATCGGTAGCCCTGGCATGTCACAGAGGTCAACTGTTTTCCTAGTCCAAGCCTCACCGGGGGCTCCTGCCTGAGCCCCTCCACAGGCAGACAGGTTTGGGCTCCCATGGTTGGTGACAATCCAAGATGCAAAGGCAAAGCCCCCAGTCCCAGCCCTGGAAACCCATTCTCCCTGAGACAGGGCCAGAGCTAAACTCAGGGGACAGCCCTGCACCTTTCACCCTTGGTGGGACCAGTAGAGGAATTTACATTCTTTTCAAAACAATCATGTAAATGGTTTCTTGACAAAAACCATTCATTCAGTGAATGAATGAATGAATGAATGAATGAATACCAGAAACAATGCAGAATCCTGGCCAAAGTAGGGTCTTTTGCTTTATTTGATTAAAATCTGACCCCAGTGTGGCCTCTTTTAGGTGTACAGCTTTAGGGAAGCTTCTTCACTTCTCTGAACCTTGATTTTCCCATATATTAAATGGGAATAATGATCCGTACTCCACGAGAGATGCTTACAAGGTTAAGTGAAATAGTATCTATACATGCTTAGTAGGTAATCAGCAAACGGCAGCCTCATTATCAGCATTGTTATTCTCAGCCTGCTGCTCCGTTTGTAAGGCAGAGGACTGAGGCCATTAGCCTTGAATGATGCCCATTTCCAAAGAGCTCTGATGAGCCTACAGACACACATTAATTGCAGCCCTCCCACCCGTGTGCCTTCCAGCTGGAAGGAGCAGAAGCGGCCGTCTGGTCTCTCCGTGGCCAGGCAGGGAGCTCACTCACCAGGGGAGGCTCGGCCACCTTCTCTGGGCTATCCCGGCAGCACCCGTGCCTCTGGCTTTTGTCGAGCAGCTGGAGTGTGAGCCGCACTGTCTGCCCGTGAAATGCGACTTTCAGAAAACATGCATATTTGTGAGTTGGTGCATGTTTCTATTTCGGGCCGACACTGCCCTCTTTATTTATTTTCCCTGGGCTTTGCATTTGGAACCCAGCTTGGAAGGGTGTTTTGACAGACTTTGACACCGCTGTGGCTCCTCTGGCAGGAGACATGCTCTGGTGGGGAAGGAGGATTTAAAACGACAATCTTTCTCTCAGCTAGGGTCCATTGACAATCAGACACTCCTGCCTCCTGGCCCAGCCCTGGGTTTCCACATATTTGGGTGGGGGGCGGAGTAGAAGAGATACAGGTGGGGAAACAATTTCAAAGAGGGGGAAGAAGCCCAAAGAGACTAATCATCGAGCTTCCAAAATCATAATAACACGGCCGTCATTATCAACATCAGTAATGTTACTATCAACTGCTGTCACCACCACCACCACCATTTTGGGGTTCCTATTTTTATGACTGACAGTGGGCTGGAAGACTGCCCTTAGGGAAACCACCTCATCTTTCAGCATCTCACTGTGTTCATCTGTAAAGGTGATTTTGCAGTACTCAGCTCATGGGGCTGTAAGAAGTGGCCGCTCAGTCAAATGGCAGCAGTGACTGTCTTGCCTCCTGGTCTCAGGTCTTGGCCAGCTGCCCACGGACAGCTGACTTGGTCAAGTCTTAGGGATTTGGGGCTGATTGCCAAGACCCTACCCACCAGGCAGCCCTCTAAAGCTGCTCTCAGCTAGTCCCCTCTCTGTGGTCATTTACAAGCAGCCCAGAATTGACCTTAACTCAAGGAGGAAGGACCTTCGCTCAGACAACTCCATCTGCCTTTGGATGACCAGGTGAGTGGAAGGGGTGATGAAGAGACCAGAGAGTTGTTTAAATGCTTAAACTGTCAGACAAAAGAGCCTAAACCATGATTCCAAGGCTCTGAGGGGCAGGAGGTCCAGGCGTAAGTTCCTCCGTTTCTACTCATTCATTCATTCATCCACTAAGCATCCGCCAGCAGAATCAGTGGTTCACATAGAAGACATACTGACAGGGGAATCAATGTCTGCCCCAATGGCGATTGCACTTCAGCAATGTGACCTCAAGAAAATTACTTGACATCTCTGGCCCTATAAAGGAAATCATCTTAACATCCACTGCTCAGGGGACAGAAAGAATTCACCAGTGGTGGGTGCTTTGGGCAGGGGGGAAGGTACCATAACCCCTGAGGTTAGAACCATGTTTTCAATCCCACCCACACTCAAGAGTGAGTCGATGTTCCACATCACTAGGACCAAACAGGGACTCTTGAGGGTCCCTTCAGCCAGCCCTGCACCGATGGGAAGCCTGAGGCTCAGGGAAGGGAAGTAACTTGCCCAAGAACACACTGGGAGACTGTGGCCAAGCTGAGACTAGAACCCAGGTCTCCCCACTTCCACTCCAGTGATTCTTCTACCACATCACACTGGGATGCTTCCTCTTCCAACAGAGTTACTGGAGTTTAAGGGCAATAGCAGAAGAGGTATCAAAGGGCAAGCCAGAACATGGGTACTGAATGCCTCAAAATCCCCATGGAGTGAGGGTTTGCTGTGATTCCACAACAGAGGAATCCCAGCCTGTTGGAGACACTGCGGAGGCTCTGGGGCATCCAGTCCTAGAAACATTCCCAGGGAGGGGCTGGAAGCGGCTGAGGCCATGGGCAGGGAGAGGGGTGCTGTCAGACTTTCAAAGGGAGGGGAGTGGAGGCATGGAGTCTGCCCAGAGAATGGAGTCAGCTCCTCCTAAGGGTCATCTGTGTCCATATGGGAGCAGAGTGACTGGATCAGACCCAGGCTGAAGGAAAGTTGGGGAGAGAGTGAAGGCAGCTGGGAAGGAGGAACTGGTGAGAAAGACAAAAAAAAAAAAAAGGAGGGGGGGGGAGATACACATGGGAGAGGAGAACAGAGCAGGGAAACAAAGAGAAAGTGCAAGCAAAAAATGATGCAGAAAGAGGGGTGTGTACTCTGGTTGTAGGAGATTTGTCTGGAGTACATTTGAGGAAGGGGAGCAGGCATGGGGGCGGTGAGCAAAGCAAAATGGATTCTGAGGCTAAAACCAAGATTCTGTTAAGGCCAGGCTTCTGCCCAGATTCCACTGGGCCACAGCCTCTTCCTTCCATTTGGCAGATGCCGGGTTTTCTGCTCAGGTCTGCATTGGTGGGGGGGGGGGGGCGGGGGGCAAAGAGGGGGTAGCTGCTCCTCTACCCCACCCCCCACCCCACCCGGAAGTGTGTGTGTGCACGGGGAGCCCAAGCAGCTCTGTGAATCGCTGGGCACCCCTGTGAGCACCCAGGGGTTGAGCTCCGGAGTCTGGGGCTTAGTAAGATGTCGGGGAACAGCAGGATCCGGAGTGAAGATGCCCGCCTGGATGCTCGTGCTTGTGGGGAGACCTGAGTGTGTCCACGTGCGAGTGGATCTTCCCTCTGTGTGTGGGCTGTGAATGGATGTATGTTTGCGTGAGTGGACTATGAATCTGTGTGGGGATTGTTTGTGGTCTGTAGATTTGCGTGGGTGTGCGCATGGACTGTGGGTCCGTGAGCTTGCGCTGGGGTTGTGGGTCTCGGAGGCCGCCTCGCGGCGCTGTCCGCGGTGCTGACCCGGGGCTTGGATGGGAGGGGACCTGCGCCCAGCCTCAGGGGGACCGCGGGAATCTGGCGCCGGCTGTGTAGCAGACAGGAGCCGAGGAAAGGAAGCCTCCAAGTCTTTCTTGGAGGCGCCTTCTTAGTCCACCTGCGGGTTCCCCCCCCCCACCCCCGGGGGAGTTGGGAAAAGTTCTGCCAGCGGCCGGGGTTGGCTCGGGGGACTCCGCGCCAATCGCACCAGGAATCTTACCCCAACCCTCCGCGCCGCTACGGCCCCGCTGCCCACCGCACCTCCACCTTCACTCGCGTTCTCGGCAGGGCACGGGGCTCCCCTATCGCGCTCGGCTTCCACCGCCTGCCCGGTCTGCCCCAGAGCTCCCGCGCGCCCGGCTGGACCTGCAGCCAGGTTCATTGCTTTCCAGGACTCGGGAAACGTCTGGGTGAAAGCATGAGTGCGCTAAGGTAGGGAGTGGATGGAGAGGAGGTCAGTCACCTTTTCCTCCCTCCCACTCTAGCCAGGCCGAGAGCCGGATCCAGGGCGGCTTCAGACTGACTCAACTTTTACGGAATCAGTCATCCACCCGCGAGGACGAGCAGGGGGCCGGAGTGTGAAGCCTCCCGGGAGATCGGAAGCCTCGCCCGGTGTGGACCTCAAACTGGCCCGTGCAGAATGAAGCTGCTCCGGCCCCGTGAGGAGTTGGTGCGGAGCTGGAGCCCGGCCACGGGGGGCCAGCTCCGGGCTCTGCCCACTACCGGCTGGCTTTCCCGGCGGGGGCGGGGGGGGGGCGCCAAGGCCTGCACCCAGGGCTGGTTGGAGAGCGAGAGAACTTCACACACAGCCCCGCGCAGGCCGGGGTGGGAGCGGCGCGGAGGGCTTGTCCCTTCCTCCGAGCGATGCATCCCCCCAGCCCCGACCCGGATGGCGCCCAGGGGCAGTCGCACTCACCTCGGCTGGCCAAGCTGGGCTGGCTGAGCCGCGGGCGCGGGAAGGAGGCGCACCGGAGGGGCCGGGGGCTGCGGCCACCCCGCCGTGAGGACTTGTCCCCTCGCGGAAGTCGCAGGGAGATGCTCTTCGTAGCTGCAGGAGGCCCGAGTTCCCCGCTCCGCTCCAGAGAGCGCAGACCGCGCACAGCCTAGCGCTGAGACTGGTCCCCAGCGCGCAACCCGAGCGCTCGGCGCCGCCGCAGCCTTTTATTCGCCGCCCGCCTTTGTTTGGGTCCCGGCTCCTACCACGGGGTATGGGGGTGTCGGGCGCAGGCTCTAGAGCCGCGCCGCCTCCTAGCCACTGGCGCCTCAGGCCTCCACGCCGCCTGGCTTTGCGTCAGTGGCCGGCAAGGGCCTGCGCTCCGCCGCGCACTGCTGTCCCTGGAGCCCGCCGCCAGGCGCCGCCGTGGCTGCCGCTCCCCCTGCGGGAGCCGCGCGGTGGTACAAGCGGGCTCCCATTGCCAGCGGGCGGGGCAGCGGGTGGCGCAGCGACCCCTGGGGGTGGGTCCACGCCTCTGCAAACGGCCCAGGCTGTGCCTCCTGCCCCGCCCCCAAGTTTCGTAGGTTCCCAGGTCTCTTCCCCCGTCTTCGCTCCTCTCCCAGTCCTCGCAGCTTTGGCAGATCACCAGCCGCCTGGACACTCTAGGGCGTCCCCGGGTCTCCTCCGGACGGAGCTGCCAAACTCGGGCTCCTGGCGCCGTCCCTTCTTCCCTCCTTCTCCATTCACCTCTCTGGCACCAGAGCCCAGAGCCACGCCAGCCCCTGGGACCCGGCATCCCTCCAGCTCTAGCACATGGTCTGCCTGACACCCCTGGCCGAAAGGCCACAAGGAGAAGGGGCTGGGGAACAGAGACCGGTGCCTGACCCCTTTCTCTTCATCGGGGCTCAGAGGGCATTGGCACTGCTGTCACCAGGGGAGAGCGGAGGCGGATGCCTCAAAAGCCAGGGAGCTGTAGGACCCCAGATGCAGGTTTTACTTACAAAAACCAGAAAGAAGGGAGGCCACTGCCACTGTTGTGTGAGGGGTGAGCCGGGAGTTTATCGTGCATCCTCAGACTGTGTGCTGGGAGGATCAGGGAAGACAGAGATGGGGAATCAGAACCTCCTCCTGCAGCAAGCTCCCAGCTTAGAGGAGAGATGAGAACACCAGAGAGTTCCAAAATGAAACACCAAGCCCCGCACCCACAGCAGGTATTCAACCCAGTTTCTCCAGCCCTTCTCTTTAAAAGAGGAAAGCTGAGTTGAGGGCATGCCTAACTTTAAGGCGCTGCGTGGCACCCTGTCACTCACCTGCCGTTCCTGCTCTGTCTCTCTGGTGTGCAGTCCCAGGGAACTGTACCCACTGGCTCGCTGCCAACTGGACACATTGGTATTTATGACCCTAGATGCCTCGAGAGCTCATCTATGCAGAAGCAAATGGCCCGAGCCAGTGTCCCTGCCCCGGCACTCATTCCCCATGTGCTCAGGATCCTCAAGGGAACCATTGCCAGACTGGCCAAGCCTGTTAGAAGACTCCCAGTGGCTTCATCTGGCCTTGAAGACTTTGGGTTGGAGACAGCTCCTGACTCGAAGCGTGCCACCCTGAGCTATAAGGGAAGAGAGAGACAGAGACAGGAGGCATCTTCTGAGAAGTGGGGAGTGCGTATGTTGCTACCCCAAGATCAGAGGCCAGATCTGACATAGGAGCACAAAAGAGCAGACCCAGGACCCCCCCCCACACACACACTTCCGGTCTCTCTTGCCACATCCCAGAGAGAAGCCAGAAAATGTGGAGCCATGGGAGAGGGCGGGAGGAAGGAGAACGGGGCAAAGATTGGTTTTTAAGGGAGCAACAGGGGAGACACGAAATGTGTTCCCAAGCCCAGCTGAGAGCAAAGGGTTTTCTTTGCTGGGGGAATGGCTTACTCTTCTCGTTTGGTTGGATGGCTGCTTCCAGGAGCCTTCTCAAAGTTCTCTGAGGCTCCTGCACTGTTCCTCTCAGTCTGACAGATCCACAAGGAATGCCATTGTGTGCCCCATGGTGTGAGCCACCCTCAGCCCATCCTGGGGACACAGTCCCTTCTCCCCTGGGGAAGATTTTTAATGGTTTGGGGCCCCAATTTCATGCAGCCTAGCTAGCCACAGCTGTGGCCACCTTGGCCACACTCTCCCCCACACCCTCCCTGCCTCTGGGGGCCTCCAGATGATCTCTAGTGGGGGGTGGGCTTGCTCTGCCCTTGGCCAGAGATTTCTGGGTACCGAGGATGCAGAGGAGGAGGCCAACGGAGTGGGGGAGGAGGGAGGGAGGGAGGAGTGTGGTACCCAGGAACACTGAAAGGATGCAATTTTCCCAGGCCATCAGCAGAGTTTTAAAAATGCAAATGGAACCGGGCCTTTGAAATATGCCTGCCATAAAGTGGGGCTGGTAGTGGCAGCGGGAGCTGGCGCGGGTGTGGAAAGTCATGAGAAGCCTCCTCGCGGGGCCTCATCCTCAGACTTCCTTCCCCCCACCCACTCCCACTCTGCCTGCAGGATGCCTGTTTAGGGGGCGACTGGGACGCTGGAGTCAGAGATCCCCCCCCCCAAACTCAGGGTACCTCCCTGAGGCTTCCTTTACCTCAATGATCTGCCCAACAGAAAGGCTGCAGAGAATGAGATTCTACACCCACCCCCCAGCCCCCCACGCCAGTGCTGTCTGCTGGAAGTTCTTCCTGAGTCTGATTTAAATGCCTCTTGGTGCCGATAAGCGGCTTCCCTTATACTCTATCTTCACGACTAATTGAAAAGCTTCTTTTGTAAGGGGCTTGAGCTATAAAGGGCTGCTTTGTCCTTCGTTCCCGACCCTTTATTTCTATTTTCATTTTCTCTCCAACGATGTCTGAAGGAGTCAGCTTCTGACTCCACCACTCGCGAGAAAGCTGTATTTCTGTTCCACCCCTTACCAGCTGCGTGACCTTGGGCAAGTCCCTTCACCTTGCTGAACTCAGTTATTTCGTCTATAAGATGGGGATGGTAAAGTACTTACCTCATAGTGGTGGTTATAAAAAGTTTATTAGATGAGTAAATCTCAGTGTACAAATAGCATTTAGCACAGTGCATGGCACAAACCAAGCTCTAAATAAATATTAGGTCGTGGTGATGATGATGATAGTTTCCTGTTGAGCTAGAGGTCACCAGGAGGTGACCATAACACTTCTCACTTCTTTGCCCCACCCCTGATGAGGCGGATTGTGTACAAACCATGTCCTCTCACCAGATGGTTGAGCAGCTGAGGGGAAGAGTAAATGGGAGGGCTGGAGGTGTTTATCCTGAAAAGTATAGTAGATTAAGACTGCTGCTCCATTGTTCCAGCATCAGGGAATTGAATGATTACATTTAAAAGTAATTCTCTCTTCCATCCGCTCACACTCTGATTTTGGAGCTCTTGGCCCCAACCTCCTGTCTCACCTTCTCCAGGAAATCAATGATGAGAGTTCACCAAGTGAACTAGGGTGTGTTAGAAAGAGCTCTAGATATTGGGGTCTTTTACTAATTGTATGACCTTGGGTAAGTCACTTCACTTCTCTGAGACGCAGTTTCCTCAACTGCAAAATGGGAGTATAATGACCTGTGCCTGTAATATGCCTGCAAGTATCTTTTCAGCTGAGGGGGAGCACAGATTTATAGGCAACAATCTGATAATTAGTCATATATATAGTTACATGTTGTTATGGTTATATACAGTTAGAGATAGATAGAAAGATCAATCCCTCTTTCCATGACTTTCAGGGTTGACTGCACTTCGTTTGATATAATGGATGCAAAAGAGCTCAGGAAACTTGCTCCAGTTCATGGTGGATGAATTTCTGACTCAAGGTCATATAGCAAGTTAGTGGGAGAGTTGGGTTGGACCCGGGCCTCCCTGGGTTCAGTCCTGAGCTTCTCCCAAGGCATCATCTTTCTTCTCCCCAGCCTCCTTCTGCCTGGAGCTCTGTTCAGGAGATGGCTGTGAGTTTGTGGGGGGCACAGGATAGAGGGGCCAATAATTCAAGAGAAGAGAGAAAAGTCTGGGGATGGGGGTGCTACAAGACAGGGCCTGGGGGAGGCTGGACAGATGGCAGCCCTCTCCTCCTGCCTCCAGAATTCTGAAAGCAGCCAGACCTACCACTTCTTCTGCAGCCCTGCCTGCTTCCTCCAAGGAAGCAGGCAGCCTGCGCCAGAGTGAACACAATCCAAGTTATTAATTGCCTGCAACAATTAGCCCCAGTGCTTGGGCCTGCGGACACCTAGGCTCTGAAAAAAAAAAAAAAAAGCCAATTACAGCTTCATCAATATTCACTCTGCTGCATAATCCTCCCCCGACTCTACAGGCCCACCCTAACCCCCATCCATGTTTCTAGGGGGCCTTTGCTCTGACCCCAGCATCTGGAGAAAACCATGTTTTCCTGAGGTTTTCAAGAGTGGAAGTCACTGAAGGGTTAGACCCTAAGGGGGCATTACACATAGCAGGGCAGGGAAGAGAAAGACCGTGCCAAAGGTCTGGACAGTGTGGCATTAGCCAAATACTGTCCCATTGTGTGGGAGGAAGTACAGCCTCCAGGTTGAAGGTTTGAAGGAGGTTCGCTGAGTAGTGGCAAAGGAGAGATCAGAAATACACCCCAGTCCAGTCACGTACTAGCTTCGTGGCTTTGGGGAAATCCCTTCATGTCTCTGAGCTCATTTCCTTATCTGCAAACTGGGGACAGTGGTCACACCTCTCCATGAAGGGAAATGCTGTGCAGAAGTGCATAGCCCTACAGTGGGTGGCACAGACTGAGCTGGAAATAAATAGGAGCTATTTTGTTCTATATGGACAGAGCCCTGGCAGGACATTCTGTGCTGCCTGTGGGTCCCCTTTCCCTTGGCAGGGAAGTGGAAGTGGGAGGCAACAGGGAGTGAGGTAGATGGGGAGTTGGGAGACCTGGATGCTGACCCCAGGTTTGCTCTAACTTACACTGTGGTCCTGGTGCCCTCCCCACTCTGGCCTCTTGTTCTGACCTGACAAATGAGGGCACAAAGCTGGATGAGAGCCCCTCTAACTATTTTTTTAGGAGGGTGTGAACAGAAGGAATGAGCTTAGAATGGTAGGAGGCCATGGGGAATATAGAACCCCCAATTTTTCAGGGGTAAAAGGCAGCAGTGATAAATGTAACGGACCCGCCAAAAGAACATGAAACCGGTTACATAAATAAAGAGTTAAGCCTAGAGTCACCAATCTGTCGGTTCTGCATCTGTTAAAGAAACCACTTACCTTTCATCAAGACAGGGTATAAAGATCATCACCTGGTTCAGAACCACTTGGGAGAGGCTGAGTAGAAGTTCCCAGCACAATCCTGATTGGGCGGGTATTTCAGGACCATGGACAGCGGCGGGTGCCACCCTCCAAACACCTGGGCCATGGTTGAGGGGAGGGCAGAGGGATAAGGGACATGGACTTGGCCACTGAGCTGGATCCTCAGAGATGGTGTGCTACTCAGCGTGAGCAGTGCTGAGCTTCAGGAATAATTCGGTTCCGCATGGTGTGCATCTCTGTCCAGCAGGGTTGCCCAAGTGTTAGAGCAGGGTCGTGTATGGGGCCTGTCTCCCAGCCCCTTCCCAGCAGCATCTAAGGCTCTCAGTGCACCTGCCTGTGTGTGAGCTCTTTCATGACTCAGCACAGAACTCCAGCCCCACCTCTCCCCCACCCGCGCCCTACCCTGACCCTTTGTCCCTCTGGCCTCGGCTTCCTGGCACAAGTTGGCCAGTGCCTCCCTTTGCCTCAGTCAGCCTGGCTGGCCCACTGGCGCCAGGAGCCAAGCCAGCCTTAACCCTGGCCACCAGGATCCATCTGGGCCTCAGCAGTGACAGCAAGAAAAAGCTTTTCTGGCATTTTCCCAGTCAGAAATCTGCGCGGCTCTGATGGGCTGCTCCCGTGCCAGCTCCTATTCCAGCACGTCCAGCGTGGGCCGGGTGGGGAATGTTCTGTGCCAGGGAACTCTGTGGCCAGGACCCCTGAGCTGGAATGAAGGTCTGGTAAAGAGATCATCAGTGCATGGGCAGTTAAAATACATTTTAGGCAGCAAGGGAATGCTGCTTACAACATCAGCACCGTTAATAATTAGTGGCTACCATTTGTTGAGCGCCCGGCTCCATAGACGCATTACTTCATTGAAACTCGAAAAGCCCCAGGACGTGAGGAGGTATCATCCTCCTGACCAGGGGAGGAGATTGAGGCTCAGAGAGTAAGCTGTTTCAGGTCACACCGCGGGTAAACACCGAGGACTCAACCCCAGGCAGCCTGATTCTATAGCCCAGACTTTTCACCACATTATTATTCCCATTTTTCAGAGGGAGAAACTGACGGTCAGAGAGGTGAGGGACTTGGTTAAGGTCACGGAAGACTCAGTGATGGAGAGGATTTGAACCAAGATTTGCCTGTTGGAGATATCACTTTTATCTATTCCACTCTACTGCTCCCTGATGAATAGATCCCTGTTCGGTGCCCACTCCCAGAGTCCCCTGATGTGGCCCTTGGGGCTCATCCTAGGTCTAAAACACAAGTAAGCCAATCTCCCTGTTCTTCCTTAGGGAAGTCACTGCCTCTCTGAGTCCCAGTCTGCAGCGGGAAGCATGCTAAGACAGAGCTCACATTCCAATTTGAGATTTGCTTTGTCTGATAACATTCTCCCACGGACACTAGATAGGGCCATCGTGCAAAATGGCAGGATGGTCCCCAGGACCCAGGAGGACAGGGTCATAGTCATCCCTTCCAGGACAAGATGCAGGGGCCAGGGCCGCTGGCTGTGGACACACTGCCTGACTGCCATCACCTGACGCCTCCCAGGTTCTCATTTATGAGGAGAGTAAGGCCCAGGGCGGGTGAGTGCAGTGGTGTAGTTGCCTGTGGACAGCACGGTCTCTTTGGCCACCCCTCTAAGGCTTCTGTGTCCTTCCCAACACCTCTGAGTCCTCATTCTGCAGCTGGGCACGTCTGGAGACAGCTGTTCTCACTGGCATCCGGGACCCCATCTGGCAGATGTGGCAGCAGGATGCAGGAGGAATGTATGAATAGTCTTAATGGCCATGATGGGGAGCAGTCCCGGCCAGGACAGCATGGCTGGTTGTGCCTGGGGAGCTTGACTGGTAGCAAGTCCCCACACCCTCCTCCTCCTCCTCCTCCTCCTCCCTGTCCTCCTCCCCCTGGTTTTCCTTCCTGTCTCTCCCCTTGCACCCCCAAACACTCCCACGCTCCCTGCCTTACCTCCTTTACACTTATTCCTTCCCTTGATAACGACCACAGCCAACATTTGTTGAGCACTTACTGTGTGACCAGCCCCGTACCAAGCGTCTTTCCTACACCCTCCTATTTGGTCTTCATAACAGCCCTTGGGAGAATAATCCTCTTTCTTTACAGATAAGGAAAATATGGCTCAGAGAGGTCAGGAGGTAAGGCTTGACTTCCGAGCCCACACTCTCCTGTCCCTTGGCTCTGCCGGGCACAGTAGCCCCTCATCACACACGGGGCAGGAAGGCCAGGTGTGAACCGTTCCCTTCAGTCTTGGAAGGATTGTTTGGTAGAGGCTTTTTTTGTTTTTTTTCTGTCTTTTGATTTTCCTTTAAAGCTCTAAGCTGATTTCATCCTCCCACCCACCCACCCCCCCAACCTGGATTGCTGTGTTCTCTGCACCTTCCAATCCTTCCCTTCCCAGAGTGTGCATGGGCAGCCCAGAGTCAGCTGTTCGTCATGCTTTTGCTAAGTCAGGTAAGTGCAACAAGACCAACACGCACACACACACACACACACACACACACGCACACGCACAGGACCAAGGGTTAGTGGGCCAAGTGCAGAGGACTCCCCTCATCCCCTGGGAATTTTGTGACCATGGTCATTTCAATCCATGGATAATTAAGGCCTACGGGGCAGGTGGCTAAGCACATGGAGTCTGGAGTCAGACAGGCTGGAGTCCATGTATTTATTTAAAAAAAATTTTTTTAACATTTATTTATTTTTGAGAGACAGAGAGAGACAGGGCATGAGCAGGAAAGGGGCAGAGAGAGAGGGAGACACAGAATCCAAAGCAGGCTCCAGGCTCCGAGCTGGCAGCACAGAGCCTGATGGGGGGCTCGAACCCACAAACCGTGAGATCATGACCTGAGCTGAAGTCGGACACTTAATCCGACTGAGCCACCCAGACGCCCCTGGAGTCCATTTATAATGATGCCACTGGCCAGGTGATGGTGGCCAAGTCGCCTCAAGTCCCTGAGTCTCAGCGTCCTCACCTGTAAAACGGAGACTTACCTCAAGCAGATGTCGTGAGGACCCAATAAGAGAGTGTGTGTGATATGCCTGGTATACAGTCCTCAGGCCATCGCCTTATCCCATCTCATTTTGGGTCAAGGGAATAAGAGAAACATACTCCCTCTGGCCCAGGATGGTCCCCCTGGTACTCATTCCCCAGAAATTGTTCTTCCAAATACTTTTTGGTAAGATTTAGGTAACACGGTCACAGTTGGCATTTTTGCGCATGTCCTTTGTGTGATGTGCGAATTGCTCATATCATCTCCTATAGAACGCATGCGTCCCCAGCCTAAGTCCCGGAGCAAAACAACCTGTGTTTGAATCCCGGCTCTGCCGCCTACCAGCTGTGTGACTTTGGGGAAGTCACCTAACCTTTCTGTGTTTCACTTTCCTCAGCTGTAAAAGGAGCTTATAATAGCACCTACTTCCTAAAACAGTGTTGAGGAGTTAGGCGTGTGTGGAAAGTACCGAGATCAGCGCTTAGCCATGATAAGCGTGCAGTATAAATAAATGTCAGCCATTATTATTTAACCTCCATGACAATCTCAGAAAGTGGATAGTGTCATCCTTGTTTCACAAAAGAAGTGACTGGTAGAGGTTAAGTCAGTGGTCCAGGGTCATATAGCTAGCTAGTGGCAGAGACAGGGTTTGAGCCGAGTTCTGAATGATTCCCAGGCCTACGGGTTTCACACTGAAGCCACAAGCCTAGGACAGAAGAGGAGACGGGCTCTGAGGCTCAGTCAGCCCCTCCAATGCTGTGACCCAGATGAGCTCACTTCCCACCCTCTTGCTTCCTCTCGTCATTCCCATTCAGTCATTTATTTCAAAAACACTCCTGTTTTAACTCTGACAGTTTCCTGATTGTTCCCGTTCCAGACTGGCTCACTTTGCAGGGCTCCCAGGCTGTGGGAGCCTGTAGGGGCCCTGAATCTGGTCTTGCTCTCCCTCCTGCCTGGTATGAGCTCTGGGAAGCCAGGAGGGCTCCCGGGCACCCAGGAAGCCCCTAGGACTTCTGTTCCCTGCTGGAGGGTCTGCTGATCCAAGAGCTCCACGGCCCCACCCTCCCCACTGCCCTGACCCAATATGGCGCTCAAGGCCCTTTCCTCCCAATGGCCTCTCTCCAGCCCTGTCACCGCAGCCCCTCCCCACCCCAAAGAGCCCCCTACCGCTCAGATATGCCTCTCAGTCTTTCTCACGTCATTCCACCCCCCCCCCACCCCCCGAAAGCTTCTTTCTCTTCTTCTCTACTAACTGAAATATTACTCATCCTGAAGGCCCAACTCATCCCTTTTCCATGATGGAGCCACCCCCCAACCCTACGCCTACTCTTCCCCCAGAGTCTTCAGCTCTCTCTCTTCTTTGCTCCCGGAACAATTTCACACATCTATTTGTGCATTTATCGCTGTGTGACTTGTTTTCTACATAGAGTCTGTTGTGTGGGGGCACAAGAAGACTCAGCAGGGGGGCCACTTCCCAGGCAAGGGCTGGGGGTCTGGAGGGGTGGGCCACGAGCAGCAGCAGAGCCTGGAATTCAGGGACCACCTGCTCCAGGACCCGGCTACCGAGGCCAGAAGCTGGGATCACATGTTACATTCCCATGATCACATGGTACTTCATTGAGGAGCCATAGAACCTGGGCCCCCAACTCCTGATCCTATCCCTTAAAAGTCCCAGCTGTACACATGGGCTGATGCACTCTCACCGCCACCCCCCGCTCCCATCACCCAGGGCCTCCAATCCTCCTTGCTACCTTTATTCATCAGCTATTGCCACAATCACGCTGCCTACCAAACCACCTCAAATTCTTGGTGGCACTTAACATTAATGTGTGTATTTTGCCCATGGGTCTAGAATCTGACTGGAGAGCTCTTCGGGTTGTGGTCTAGCTCATGTCTGCTCCACGTGGCCTGTAAGGGGCTGCAGCTATCCTGATTAGGTTTGTGGGCATGGCAGAAATGCAGGAGCATGAGCACAAGCAGGTAAATGCATCCCAGGGCTCTTCTCTCATTGTATCTGCTACCGTCCCATTGACAAGAGCAAGTCTCCCGCCAAAGCCCAAAGTCACGTGGTGATGAAGGAGCCTCTCGGCTCACCATGTAGCCATGACAAGGGTGTGAAATGTAAAATACCAGTCTGGGAAGCTGAGCATTAAGACCAATAATTCAGTCTTCCATGCCACATTTATGCCTCCACCTTCCTTCTTTACAGATTCAAATTGATCACTGACTGCCCCCCACCCCAAGACACTAGACGGGTCCCTCCAACTTCCTTCCCTGCAGCCACTACCCACAGAACTTTCAGCTGAAGCCCCACCCTCTCCACCTGAAGCTTAGCCATGCTGATTGCAAAATAACCATGGAAAAGAAATGTAATGAGAATGCTCAGTCTCCAAGAGTTGGATGTAAGGAAAGAGGAACGAGGCGCATAGTCTGTTTAACTTTGGAAAGGTGGAGAATGGGGGTGATTTATCTTCACCCCTGTCTTCCAGCACTACTCATTGTCCCAAATCTGAAAGGTGAACTTTAGGGAACTCTCAAAGCTTTGAGTCAGGTTCTCATAGGACCACTCATCCACATGGCTTCAGAACCGCAGTGTGGGGCTTTATTTTTATCTATTTTCATCAGTTCACCATTTTTTTTTTGATAGCAGCCCATCAATTTCCAATGGAGAACCATCATTTCCCCTTTAGACCAAGTGATTGGGAGGAAGATGCACATGTGACCGAGGCCTAAGCCAATCAGAGCATCCCACCATCTCCTTGGCTATAGTGATTGACTCAGGGATAGGGCCATGGCAAATCCAGGTCAATGAAAATTCAGTCTTGGACATTTGTCAAATTTCTGGGCATGACATGAGGAGTTAGAGGAAGTCAGGAAGAGACTATTTTTCTTGCAGGGCCTGAATCTGAGAGGCTATGGACTTTGCATTACTAGCACCCATCATGGCACCACGTCAATTCCAAGAATAAAGTGCGCCAACCTCACCATGAACTGAGGGACAAAGAGGGACTTGGCTTAAGCTCCTGAATCAAGCTATGCCTGAAATCCTACCTTGAGACTTTTGAGCAATGAAATCAGGTAGAATAGGCTTTCTCTCACTTATAACTGGAGGGGTCCTAATTAAACAGTCTTGGAATTCTATAATCATGGGATTTGGGGCACCTAAAGCTGAGGATGCTTAGAATTATACATTTGTCGAATCTCAGAGTTGAAGCCCTTGGAGACTAAGCCTAACTGAGAGGAGTATGGAGAGGGCCTCAAAGCTATGGGCATGGAGCAGGGGAAGACCCAAGGTGCCTGTATGCACCCCCACTGGTGCCAGCACACTTGTCCTGTACCTTCAACTCCTGTAGACTGGCCATGTGCGGTGAGATGTATAATCTTTGTCTCCGCAATGGCCCTTCTCGATTGTGTTTGTACATAACACCTTCTTATCCTTTTGTCCAAGGAAGGGATGGGATCTGAGCTGGCAGTGTAAGCGGTGTTGCGAGGAGAGGCTGCTGCAAACAAGGGTCTAAAAGCACAGGACTGCTCAGAGGGAGAGGTGGACGGTGAGGACACGCCTTAGAAGAGCTGCATTCGGCCAGCAGAGAAGCCTGCCCCAGACTGCACTGCTCTGAGCCAGGCACCTGGCCCAGTGTGCCAGCCTCCATCTTGTCATCGGCGCCCACCCTTGCTGGCTGACCTTTCTGAGCAGATATTTCAGGAAAGGGAATGGAAGCTCTCACCTCGCTCTGGCTTCCCCACCTGCTGAGACCATCTTCAAAGGTGCCAGTGGCTGAACTGGCTCCTGGGTCACTTCTCTCTGCCAGGACTGAGGCTGCCATTGGCGGTGTTCCTCTCCAGCCCCCAGGGCCTCCCTCCTGGCCGCAGCTCCTGGATCCGGCTTCACTTCTGGCCTGGCCGCTCTTTCCCAGAAGGCAAGGGGCCTCTGCATGGAGGTTCCTGAGTATGATACACTCGGGTTCTAGTCCCACTGTCTCCGGTGACTTGTTACTTGTTTATATTGGCCTCAGTATGTCCACTTGACAACCGAAGTCCTCCCCCAGTAGTGATGAGCCTCACTACACTTGTATAAAATAGGCCTTCTCACTCCCATTCTATAGGCAGAGAAGCCAACCAAGGCTCTGAGAGGTCCTGACATTACTCATTAGGCAGCATTCATGTAATAAATACTAGTTGAGCGTAGTCTACTTGCCAGGCACTGGACTACCTTCTCAGGACATCAAGGTGACTAAGACAAGGTCCTGGCCCACAGGCTTCTCAGTTGGGGGTGGGTAACACACTTGCTGAAGGGCATAGAGCAAATTGTCATCTCCTCTGCACACATTAGGTGCTCAATCAATGCATGAATTGGCTGAAATGCCTTATGGGCAACGGACAAGGAGCAATCCTGGGCAAAAAGATAGCAGGATGCAAAGGATATATCTGGAGAAAGGGAGATGTCAATTTCCAGCCTTGAGGCTAGGTTTGCAAACAAAAAATCTATCATATCTGACGCAGTTTGCTAAAGACTAGATATGGAGATGAAGGAAATGCGGGTGGTGGATGGCGTGCTTGGATTCTGCCTGACAAAGCAGCTTGGGGCCTGCAGGCGCTGCCCTTGATCGATGAGCTCTAGAATGGTCCCAGTCCCCCCGCCCTCCCCCAGCCCCCGCCCCATCAGGGCTTCAGAGAGGATGGAAACAGTGCAATCAGAACGACATACTGGTCACACTGGTAATGGGCAGGCAACAAGGTTTGCAAATATGAGGATGAACCCATCGGATGAGAGTCTCAGAGATGATCATGGCAGGTTCTCTTTCTCCTCTGGACCTTGCTTCTCAAAGTGTGGTCCATAGACCAGCAGTGTTGGCGACATCTGGGCGTTTGTTAAACATGCAGACTCTCAGTCCCATCTCTCACCTACTGAATGTGAGTCTGCAAGGTCCGCAAGGTTCTCCTGTGTTTCCCAAGCCTGGCTGCATGATTGACTCCCCTGGGGAGGTTTGGAAAACCCTGAGGCCTGGATCTACCCCAGAGATTCTGATTTAATTAGCCTGGGCTGTGGCTGGGCAGCAGAACTCTACCGGGATGTAACTGACATTTAACACTGTATCAGTTTAAAGTATACAGTGTGTCGATTTGATGATACACTTCTATCTTGCGAAACAGTCCCCACCAGAGCATTAGCCAACAGCTCCATCACATCATGTAATTATCATTTCTTTTCAAGCAGGACTTCTTAGTGTTCAGGAGGTGATCCTGACGTGCAGCCGAGGCTGAGCACCGCTGCTTTAACTTTGCAGAAGACATCCCGAAACTTGACCTCATCTTCCCTTTACTACAATCCTGGTAGCTCAGGAGGGGTTGTCCCCATTTCTCAGAAATGGCCTTATCCTTGTCTTTCAGCCTGGCAGGTTGGCGCATAACAGTGGTTCTCAAAGTAAAGTCCCCAGACCAGCAACATCAGCATCACCTGGTGGCTTATTAGAAATGCGCGCTCTGGGGGCGCCTGGGTGGCTCCGTCAGTTAAGCGTCCGACCCTTGATTTCGGCTCAGGTCATGATCTCGCGGTTTGCGGGTTCGAGCCCCGCATCGGGCTCTGTGCTGACAGCTCGGAGCCTGGAGCCTGCTTCGGATTCTATGTCTCCCGCTTTCTCTGCCCCTTCCCTGCTCGCACTTTGTCTCTCCCTGCCTCTCAAAAATAAATAAATATTTTTAAAAAATAAGAAAGAAAGAAATGTGAACTCTGGTGGTTGGGCCCAGAATCTGTGTTTCAGCCGGCCTCTCAGATGATTCTGGGGCAGGGTCAAGTTTGAGAACCACTAGGAAAGCACCCTGAATGGGGAGAGGAGTTCTGGCGTCTCTCCCTGGCTCTGTGTGTCCGTGAGCAGGGGACGCTCCCTCTAGGGGCTTCCATTTCCACTGTGTAAAAGGGCGGGGGGGGGGGGGGGGGGGCGGGGAGCACGGGACGGACCAGGTCGGCACCGTCACCCCCACAGCGCCCCCTGGCGGACACTGCCAATCCGCCACAGCTCTGCTTCCCAAGGCGCCAGGACTGACCCCAGGCTTGCCTCAGCACTCCCTCCCAGGCAGTGCAGCCCTCCAGCTAAAATTTAAGTCTCTTTACTGTCATCCCAGGTGCTGGCTGATCTCTGAAGCCCCTCCACCATGTTAGTGGCAGATGCAGGCCTCGGACCCTGGAACCCAGCGCTTTCTCTCTCCTCCTCCTCAGGCTCTGAGAAATGGAGAAGGGGGTGTATCCACATGGGCTGGAAAGATGTGTCAAGGGGGCCGGTGACCCACCCCCACCTTCAGGCCCTTTCACACCCCTATGCTTTGCACAGCCCGTTCCCACTACCTGATGCACTCTTTTAAAAAATCTGTTTTTAAAGTTTACGTATTTTATTTTTGAGAGAGAGAGAAAATCCCAAGCAGATCAAGGGGCTCGATCTCACAAACCCAGAGGTCATGACCTGAGCTGAAATCAAGGGTCGGACGTTTAACCGACTGAGCCACCCAGGCGCCCCCCTCGTTTTAGCCTCTTCCTCTGGACTAATCCTAATGCAGCCACTGAGGCCCAACTCAAATGTCACCTTCTCCGTGAAGTCCCCTGTGCCTCCTGGCAGGGACAGCTAAATGTGCCAGGAGAAGGGGTCACTTCCTGCCTGCATTTGCATGTCCCTGACAGTCTGTCTCCCCAGGGGATCTGTGGCTCCCTAGCACCAAGCCCTGGGCTTCATAAGGATAAATGCTCAAGATCCATGTGCCTGGATGCGGTGCCCAGATTCCCAGTGTCAGGGGCAAGATGTCCTCAGGAGCCCCCAGCACCCTCCTGGTCAGGGCACCTTCTGTGCCTCCCTCTGTCAGCATATTGACCAACTTCCCACCCGCCAACCCTCCAGGCACTCGGAGTCCAGTGCCGCCTGGCGTGGGGCTGAGGGGTGTGGGGCCCGGGAGCTGCCCCAGTGCCCTGCACAGCCTGTCTGGCCTGACTCCTTCCTGGGAGAGTGGGAGGGAGGAAGGAGTGAGGCCCACTCAGTCCACATTTACTGAGCACCTACTGTGCTCTGGGCCATGGGTGGGACGCAGCGGGGCACAGTCCCTGCTCTTAAAAGGGGGATGAGAAGGGGAAAGATCCTGGCATCGGATGAACCCAACTCTATGCCATGTCTTCCGTGAGGGAGAAGAATGTATATAGCACACCTACTATGTGCCGACACTTTCAAGGGGAGTATGTAGTCAGCACGTGCTCTGTGCCAAGCCCCATGTGCATATGCCCTAAGCCCGGGGCCCTGAGAAAGGAACACGGACCGAGTACCTACTACGTGCCAAGCTCTGTGTGCGGAGCCTCATACACAATTAAACCTTCTACCAATTCAGGAAGTAGGCTTTCATGGCTGTGTCTCCCTCCGCTACAGGAATTCAGCCCCTCCTCATCCAAGGCCCAGCTCGTCTCTTATGGGAAGCCTCTCCTGATCCGTTAGAACTCTCGGCTCTTTTCTCTGCTTTCTGCCCACAGCATGTCAAGGCGGTTCTCATTTCCTCTGCCTGGGATTCCTCAGCCAGAGAGCCGTGTGTCCAGCCCTTCCCATGGGCCAGAAGTGATGCGGAGCCCTACCGGGCTCCCCCTCAGTCCTTGCCACCCAGCTACTGGCTAAGTACCACTGTTACCCATTTTACAGCCAAGGAAACTGAGGTCCTGAGAGGCTAAAGGGCTTGCCCAAAGCCACACAGCCAGCAGGCGACAGAGCCAGAGTTTGACCATAAGCCTGGGCATTTCCAAGGCCCTGGGGTGAATGACCCAGCCCGATCCCTGGGGCCCTGGGCATGGGTGTCCCCAGAGGACATCCACTGGCCATTTTAGCAGCAGTAAACAGGAGTGTTGGTTCTGACTTGGCTGCCGCTCACCCCACACCCCCCCTGGCACCTGCCGTGGCAGGAGACCCCTCCTCTGGAACTCACCAAGATGGGACATTGTATTCCCAAACTGGGGCACACGCTGAGGCTTCTGGGGAGAAAAGACCAATCTGCAGAAGCCGGGCTCTCACCTCCCTGCCTGGGAATTTGCGTACTGCAGTTACCCATGATGCTTTCCCTCCACTTCACAGAATAATTGCTGAACAGATTGCACCGGAAGGAGAATTCCTGGATTATGGAGTCATGATTCTAAATGGCTGTTTATCTGTGTTTTGCTTCATTTCTTAAAAGAAAAATGGCTAGAATTTAAGTATGTGAGTTGAATGCCAGGGAAACGGAGGCTGCGTCCATCACCCCGCGGAGGACGGCATGGAGCACTGTAGAGGAGAGGCGGGGAGGCACGATGATCACCGCCAGCTGCTTGCTCTGCTCCCCTCCTCGTCTGTCACAGCTTCCCCATTGCCTTTCCCGCTGTACATGTGTGAGGCAACGAGGGCCCAGAGAGCTCAAGTGACTGGGCCGGGGTTGCACAGCTGACACACAGCAGAGCTGACACGGAGGCACCAGTCGGTCTGACCCCAAAGCCAAGCTCCTGCTTCCGCTGGCGAATCACAGAGCTTTCCAGCTGCCTCTCTCTGAGACTCACTGGGCGGCTGCTCCGGTGTGACCGAGGACACAGAGGCCCAGGGGGTCAGACCCACGCCTGGAGATGCCAGGCTCGGCCCAAACTGGGTGGGGAGATACAGGCGGAACCCTCTCCTGCCCCCCAGGAGCTCTCAGTCTTGGAGAGGATGACGAAGGGCCCCGGCACAGTGAGGTACAAGAATAAAGCCACCTCCTCCATCCAAGGACACACCTGTGGGCCCTGGCCTCCACAGCACCGGTGCCCTGGGCCTCTTCTTGGACCCTGAAGTATGTGATTTTCTCCCTGATGCTCCACTGCATGGCCCTTCGAGGCAGAGGGTGTAGGGTCCTCGCTCAGGCTGCTGGATTCAAATCCCCACCTCTGCAATTGACCAATCATTAGACCTTGGACAAGTGGCTTAACCATTCTGAACTTAGCTTGTTCATCTATAAAATGGGGACAATAATCGACCTACCTTGTAGGATTATCGGGGGGATCAAATGAGTTGATTCAAGTAAAGGGCTTAGAACAGTGCCTGGCAGGAAGACGTAGTAAGTGCCCAATAAATACCGGCTGATAGCATTCTTCGTTCAATAATTTATTTACCGGGCACCCGTGCCCAATAGGATGCAGAGTTGAGACACAGACCCTACTCATTCAAAGCCTACAAGCTAGGCCTTGAGGAGGAGGCCAAAGAGATAAAGACTCCCCCACCCCCCATCCATGGGCTGTGAGCTACAAGGCAGGTAATCCCAGGGCACTAAGGGAGCCCAAAGGCAGAGTGTCAGTGAAGGCTCCTGGGAGAGGTGATAGCTAACCTTAATCTTGATGAATGAGGAGTTATTCACCAAGGAGTCCCCCAAGATGGCCAATCATGGCAGCAGGTGGACAGTTGGACATGAGTCAGGCATCCAGGCAGCAGGAACAGCACACTGTCTCCCAGAAGAAAGAGAAAACTTTCTCTTTCATCTAGGGACTCGTAAGTGGCTGGGGATGGCCGGATATCAGGGGTGTGAAAGGCAGTGATGGGAGATGAGAGAGACAGGGAGGAACCAGACCACTGGGAGCCTTGGAAGCTCTTATGGTTTGAATTGTGGATACAGGAGCACTGATGCATAGAGGCACATGCACCCCAATGTTTATAGCAGTGCTATCAACAATAGCCAATGTATGGAAAGAGTCTAAATGTCCATCAACAGATGAATGGATAAAGAAGATGTGGTTTGGGGCCCCCCCCCGGGTGGCTCAGTCGGTTAAGCATCCGATCTCATGTCACGATCAGGTCGCGATCTCATGGTTCGTGGGTTCGAACCCCACGTCAGGCTCTGTGCTGACAGCTCAGGGCCTGGAGCCTGCTCCGGTTTCTGTCTCCCTCTCTCTCTGCCCCCTCCCCTGTTCACACTCTATCTCTCTGAAAAAATAAAAATTAAAGAAATTTTTTTTAAAAACTTAGAAAAAAAAAAAGATGTGGCTTATATACACAATGGAATACTACCTGGCAATGAGAAAGAATGAAATCTGGCCATTTGCAGCAACGGGATGGAACTGGAGAGGGCTTTGCTAAGTGAAATAAGTCAGGCAGAGAAAAGACAGATACCATATGTTTTCACTCATACGTGGATCCTGAAAAACTTCACAGAAGACCATGGGGGAGGGGAAGGGGAAAAATGTTACAGAGAGGGAGGGAGGCAAACCGTAAGAGACTCTTAAATACTGAGAACAAACTGAGGGTTGATGGGGGGGTAGGGGAGAGGGGAAAGAAGGTGATGGGCACTGAGGAGGGCACCTGTTGGGATGAGCACTGGGTGTTGTACAGAAACCAATTTGACAATAAATTATATTTAATAAAAAAAAAAAAAGAATTGTGTACCCCTCCCCCAAAAGAGACCCGATACCTGTGAATGTGACTCTATTTGGAAATGGGATTGTTGCTGATTTCATCAGTTCAGATGAGGTCATACCAGAGTGGGGTGGGCCCTTGATCTGCTATGACTGATGTCTTTACAGAAGCAGAGAGAGACAGGGAGGAGAATGCCATGTGAAGACAGACACATGAGGGGAGAAGGCTGTGTGAAGCCGGCGGGCGGGGGGCGGGGAGGCTGGTGTTAGGTGGCCGTGGGATGCCATGGAGTGCCAGCCCCCACCAGAAGCTGGACGAGGCGGGGAAGGATGTTTCCCTCCAGCCTTCAGAGGGAGCGTGGCTCTGCTGATACCCCAATATCGCGCTTCCGGCTTCCAGAACTGTGAGAGCATAAATTTCCAGGTATTTCTATTAAGGCCCCAGCTTGTGGTACTTTTGTTACAGCAGCCCCAGGGGCCAACCCAGGAGCTGAGCTACTTACAGCTCTCAGGTCGAGAGGGTTGATCCCCACATGCCTGGCCACGATCACTTCTCTGAGGCCCCCGTGGTGTGTGGTACACGGTGGCACCTCATGGGGACCTGGCCTTCTGCTACCTGCCTGGCACACCCACGTCACCTCTGCCTTCATCCGTTGTGCCTTCCTGTCGCGCCCAGGCCACCTGTGCCCACCGCCACCCACTGGCCACAGCCCCAGCGGCTCATCACCGAGATATACAGTCAGCCTTGGGCGTGATGACAGGGCCCAGCCGGGCAGGCATGAATCATGTTTATCGCAAACAGGAAACAAAGGGAGAAAGGGAACAAAGCCCTAGGAGAAGGAGATGGGCAGGCAGGAGTGAGGCACCCGGCCGGAGTGGGGGCCAGCCTAGACGCGCTGCCCATGGAAAGACCCATTCATTTCCTGACGTTTGCTCCAGGACCAGGAGCTGACAGCCCGGCACTCTGTTGAGGTTTATCTGTGCGCCTCAGCTGTGAAGCGTGCTGCGTGCCAGCTTCTTGGGTACTTTGGAGATTTGCCAGGCCCAGGAGGGGGTGGGTGGAAGGTGGCGGGAGGCACCAGGAGCAGCTTCTGGCCCGTTGATGACCCCAGTAAAGGCCTGGCTTTCAGCGCTGTCCATGGGTGAAGTTGCATTACCTCCTGCCCTGTAATGAGGTTCTGTGGGCCTCGGCATGGGCCCAGGACCTGCTCCGGCCGCCGGCGCTGGCCCTGGTCACCCCCAGCCCAGACTGGCCTGGTCTGATAAGCCAGGATGGGGAAGAGGAGAGGGTGGAGGCGGAGGGTCACCCCCAGGAGACCAAAGGGAGCCAGAGTTTACTGAGCACCACTGTGTACCCAGACTTGCGTTGAGAGTTTTGGCTTCCTCGGAGCACCGTGTTAGTTTCCTACCGCTGCTTTGACAGATTGACACAGACTGGGGTGCTTGGGACAACAGAAATGTGTTCTCTTACCATTCAGGAGGCTGGAATTCCAAAATCAAGGTGTTGGCAAAACTGGTTCCTTCTGGAGGCTCTGGGGGAGAGTCAGTGCGATGCCTCTCCCCTAGCTGCTGACGGCTGCCAAACCTTGGTGTCCCCTGGCTTATCCACACCTCGTTTCAACCTCCGCCCTCAATGTTCACGCAGCCTTCTCCATGGCGTCTGTGTCTGTGTCTGTCAAGAGTTCCCTCTTTATTGTTTTTATTTTTTTAAATGTTTTATTTGTTTTTGAGAGAGACAGACAGACCGAGCATGAGCAGGGGAGGGGCAGAGAGAGAGAGGGAGACACAGAAACTGAAGCAGGCTCCAGACTCTGAGCTGTCAGCACGGAGCCGGACGCGGGGCTCGAACTCACAAGCTGTGAGATCATGACCGGAGCCGAAGACGGTCGCTTAACCGACTGAGCCACCCAGGCACCCCAGAGTTCCCTCTTCTTTTAAGGACACCAGTCCCTGGATCCGGCCCACCCTCATCCAGTACGACTTCAAGTTAGCTCAATCACCTCTGCAAGGATCCTCTTTCCAGATAAGGTCCCGTTCACAGGTCCTGGGGACTTAGGGTTCCAATATATGTTTTTTTTTTTTTTTTTTTTTTTTGGAGGGGGACACAATTCAACCCACAACGAAGTTAACATTTGCTGACAGCTTACTAGAAGCCCCACACTCTGCTAGGAACTATTCGCGAGCTGTCTAACTGGATCTGCACAACGGAAATAGGAGGCAGCTACTGCTGCTAGGCCCACTTTAGAAGATATATTATCATTGACAAAAAAATTGAGGCTCAGAGACACATAGCGGAAACGTGGCGGATCCCCAGGGCAGACCCAGACCCAGGGGCATATCACACAGTCATGCCGTAGTCGGGACGTCACAGCAGTGAGGTCGGGGATAGAGGGAGGTGGGCGTCTGGAGCTCTGAGCGCATTCAGGAGGCGCGTGTGCACCTCTCCAGCTGCAGCCAGCCGGGCCTCGGTAGACCTCAGTTTCTCTAAGGTGAGCATATGAGTGGCTCCCTCCTCGGGCTGCCGCGAGAGGGTTGGGAGATGTTCGTGCAGCATTTAGCACTGTGGCTGGTACTATCGCTATAAGTTGGAGGAGGTGGTGGCCCCATGACACCAACAGAAAGGAGGGACGGGCTCGGGGAAGGGGGCAGGCAGGACGACAAGGACTTTGGAGTGACCTCAGAGGCAGGGTCCGAGGACAGGTCCCAAGGGTCCCTGCCTTCTGCTGGCACCAACCTTTGTCTTCCCAGCTGCACCCCAGGTCCTGATAGTATCACCAGCCTGCTTCCTGCGTCCCTGATGTCCTCCTTCAGACGTCCAGCCACTTGCAGGGAGCCTGTTCAGGACGGTCCTGACCTTCCTCTTCCCCCCCCCCCCCACCTCCCCCTGCCTCCCAAACTCCATGCCGGCCAACCTCCAGGACTGCACTGGGATTTTATTTCTGACCCCCAAGACTAACACGGGAAATGTTTCTCTATGAATCAGTGAACGAAAGGAGTCACTGAACGAATGCGTCGGAAAGGAACAAATGAGGGAGTCACCAGCCCTGGCAGCCTCCCCCCCATAAGGCACCTCCCGTGCTCCCTGGCCACCCCTGCCTCCTGTTTCCCCCACAGGGGAGCTCTGCCCACCACCCCCAGCAGAGAGACCCTGGCCCAGAATGCCAGCTCCATGGGGCACCAAGAGCGTCTGGAGTCCTGTCGTCTGCATCTTGCCTCTTCCTGCAGCCTCAGCAGATGGGGGGGAGGGGGTGACGGGGGGAGGGGACGAGAGGGAGGGGCTGCATACCTGGCTGGTCACGGGCAGGTGCGGTCCTCACCAGGGGAAGGGGTAGCAGCATCCCAGCCATTGTCCCCACCCCGGACTCACTGTGTCCTCATCCACTGGGCAGGATCTCCATCTTCCAGGGCCCCTGATATTTAAGGAAATTAAGGTCAGGTCTGGCTGCTAAATATTTGTCTAAGCCGAATAGAAAATGGTGCCAGAGAAGAAGGTCTTCAATTTTATGAGCAAATAAATCATATGATGAGAGAGTGGGCTGGGAGGAGGGGGGTGAGGCAGGATGCTCAATTATTTAGAACAAAAAGTGCTTCCCAAAGCCTGGGGCGGGGGGTGTCCATGTTCCCCTCCCTCCTAAAAGTGTGAATCTTGCACTTGGCTCTGTGCACCAAGGCAGGGGACAGGTTACATTTGCCTATCAGTTGACCTCGAGGTGGACAGATGAACCTGGACGACCCATGTGGGCCCAGTGTAATTGCAAGGGTGGTTTGAAGTCAAAGAAGGAAGCAGGAGACTCTATCACAGTGATGCAGCGTGAGAAAGTCTCGACCAGCCGTCGCTGGCTTTGAACGTGGAAGGACGGAACGCAGCCCCAGTGGTTTTCGCCCCGAGTGACCCATCTTGGACCTCTGACCCCCAGGACTGTAGGGTAATAAATTTGTGTTGTTTTAAGCCACTGGGTCTCTGGGAATTTGTTACAGCTGTGACGGGAACCAAACTTGCCCCTAACTGCCCACACTACGTGGAGCAGCTCCCCTCCGCTCTCCAGACTCAATTTCCTTCAATTTATTTTCTTTTTTTTTAAAAGTTTATTTATTTATTTGGGGGGGAGGGGCAGAGAGAGAGAGGGAGAGAGAGAATCCCAAGCCGACTGTGCACTATCACCGTGGAGGCCCATGCGGGGCTCAAACTCACGAACCATGAGATCATGACCTGAGAGGAAGTCAGACGCTCAGCCGACTGGGCCCCCCACCCCCACCCCGGGGCACTCCCACACTCGGTTTCCTCACCCGCAAACTGAGAGGATTTGGGTTACAAAGGATCTTCAAGGTCTTGCCTCCCAGTCCGAAACATTTTCTTGTTACAATTGTCCCCGCCCCACGCCCCTCCTTCCCACCTGCCATCTGCCCCCGGCTCCCGGGCCACGTCCAGGCTGGAACTGGCAGAGCCAGAGGCCCCCAGAGGAGATAGTTAATAAAGGCAGGAGGAGAAGAATCAATGTGAGCTGACATCCCTATGACAGATTGGCGAGGGCGACAGATTTAATATCCTGCTGTTTTCCTTCCCCAGCCTGGGGGCCGGAATTGATTAAATAAATTAAGGCTCCACAGCGCAGGATGCTCTGGGTAAGGTCGTCTAGTTCTCCTGCTGTCCCTGTCCGGCTGCACGGCTCACCCCACCCTGGGGCTCGAACCACCCGGGGGTCCTGAATAGCCAGCCAGGAATATGGAGTCCTGAAAAGGGCACGTGCCTCGGCCTGTCTTGGGACCACCCAGGAATGCGGATGGACTGTGGGTCAGGTGGGAAGCAGGGGATGGGATGGGGAGGCGGGAGGGGAAAGGTAGAACACAGAAGGCAAAGACAGGCTGGAACCCCACCGAGAGCCAGGTACAGGGGCTGCAGCGGTGAGCCAGGCAGGTGCATGGCTTGCTGGGTGCCTGGGTATGTGCAGGGGGAACCCTTGGCAGAGGCCCAGGACAGGAGACGGAAGGGACTTGCCAAGGGGATGTGTGGCCAAACTGGGACTGAGCCCCTATTCCTTCCTCCCAACCTGCTGAGGCCCTCGCCCCGGCACACCGTGCCAGCATGCACAACCTTCACAGTGGCTCCTTTGCTGTTTCGAACTGTGATTGCTCACAAAAGTCAAGTTCATCTCAATAGCCTCCTGAGTCTGGAGGCTTGGGGGTAACTCAGGTGTAAACAATGACAGTGGATTGCATCCTTCAGGCTCAGCCAGAGTGATTGGCTGTCTGGGGCCGGTCCCTGAGCCGCTCCCTGTCCCTGGTGTGGAATAAAAGCCACCTGTGAGGCCACAGAACTTTGCTGGGGGGACCCTCCCGCCTCCCACAGCCTCTGCTTACGTCTCAGCCATTCACGATGAGGGAGGTATCTTTTGGTCATCTCCCTTCTCACGGTGCTCAATTTCATCAAGCCAGTTGAATCAAGGGCAGATCCTCACTTCGCAGATGAGGAAACTGAGGCCAGAAAAAGGAAGCGGCTTACGCAAGATCGTGGTTGCGGCCTGGGCTGGAGCCCAAGATGCCAAGATGCCCAAGATGGCGGTTGCCCGTATCAGTTTGTTCCACATCAGGGGAAGTATAGAAGGAAAGACTGGCTAGGGGCTGGGACCAGACAGGGGTGATAGTGGGCAGGGACAGGCTGGGGATACAGTGGTGATGTTGGCTCTGAACTCAGGAGCAGGAGCTGAGAAGTGGGATCCAGGGACACCTGCCCCCCCTTCTATACTCTGCCAAAGACGCCACCAGCTTCCTTTAGCCCATGTGACCGGGCAGCACGCTGGCGAAGGGAATGGGCTCTGGAGTCCAATCCGCCATGGTTCAAGTCCAAGCTTTTGCCTTGACCCTGGCTCCTCAGACAAGCTGTCAGCTCCTCAGAGCCTCAGTTTCCCTGTCTGTAAAATGGTGATGGTGAGAAGTGACCTGTCCAGGGAAAGCCACAGAGCTGACACTTGAACTCAGGTCTGTCCAGTGCTTGCCCAAGCCCGAGATGCCCCCGACGTCCAGGGAGGCTTTCAAGCACTCGTGCAGCCCAGGCGCACAGAAAGTGCTCAGCAAGGGTTAGCCCTGTGCAAATCTGTGATGACACCCCCCCGCCTCAGTAATTTCCTGAGGTTCGCTTCATGAATTCACTTGAGTTTGGGCTGTTGATGGAGCCAGCAGTTGGCAGATCAGCCTTCCCCTTTTCAGGAGGAATTTGGTCAGCCCCCACCTCCAAGAAGCACACTGTCCCCAACCACCGAGATCTCTGAGCAAGGTGCTCATGGCTAACGGTTTGGACCCCCTGCCCATAGCTTGCTTTCCCTTCCTTCATCCTGCGCTGCAGCTCGGGGCAGGGGCGGCCCGCGGTTCTGTCTCCGCCGTGAGCCAGTTCTTAGGTCTCCCGAGGGCCATTTTCTCTCTCTTGCAGTTAAGGTGAGACAAAAGGCAGCCAGGCACCCAGGGAGTCCCGCCATGTCCCCACTTAGCCATCAGCTTGTCTGCCAGCTCAGACTCCAGCTCCTAACTGCAGCCCATGGGGCAACCTCTCTCACTCTCTCTCTCTCTCTCTCTCTCTCTCTCGCTCCAATTTAAATCCTTCCTGGGGAATGTTAAGCAGGGGCCCCGCATCCAGATGGATTCTGGGAAGGAGGCAAGTTGGAGCACGCAGAAAGCAGGTCAGGAAGCTTAGAGGTACGTCTGGGATGACCAGTGGAGGGCACTCAGGGAGGCGAAGGGGCTTGTGACCCATTTCTCACATTCTGCTTCTGAGGCCAGAGCCAAATTCTCCCCTACCTTCCAGCCCACCCCTGCCTGTCGTCACCCTTGTCCGGTTCTGGCCCCGACCTAGCTCTTTGTTTTTCTCCAAACGTGCCTCTAAAACCCAGGCGTCTAGGCATCCAGGCGTTGAGGCTGAGCCCGTCTGCTGTCCCAGGGAGCAGCCCCACCGGCAGTGACAGTAACAACCCTCTTCCTGAGCGCCCCCGTGATGAGCAGGTACCAGCGCTGGGAGCTTTGCACCTTCATCGCTGCCCCCCCCCCCAGGTGGC
This sequence comes from Acinonyx jubatus, assembly GCF_027475565.1. Taxonomy (NCBI): domain Eukaryota; kingdom Metazoa; phylum Chordata; class Mammalia; order Carnivora; family Felidae; genus Acinonyx; species Acinonyx jubatus. The sequence goes on along the minus strand of NC_069381.1, from coordinate 8,246,066 downwards.
CGGTTTCCCGTGGGGGAATCTGAGGCTCAGAGAGGAGCAGTGACGTCGAGGCCGGGCAGGGTCCCTCATCGCCCGGTGGTGGGTGCTCCTCTCCACCCCTCCCGTTCCTGCCTTCTTCTCCCTCCAGGTGATGGGTCTTTTCTTTCTTTTGCTTCTTTAAAAGGTTATTTATTCATTTTGAGAGACAGAGAGAGAACAGGAGGGGCAGAGAGAGAGGGAGAGAGCGAATCCCAAGCAGGCTCCGTGCTGTCAGCCCAGAGCCCGACACGGGGCTCGATCCCACAACCGTGAGATCATGAGCTGAGCCGAAATCAAGAGTCGGACGCCTAACCGACTGAGCCGCCCAGGCGCCCCTGATGAGTTTTTTTCAATCTGCTTCCCCCCACGATCGATCCGCTTCCCACTTCCCACCCCGAGCCCAGGTACTCAGCCTCTCTTGGGAGGAAGTGCTATGGCTCTGTCCTCTCATCTGGGCCCTCACTCTCCCCACTCAATCGCTGCTCAGCAGAGCCTTGTCCTGGTGGAGGAGAAGCCACCCTTACCCAGGGGGCGGGTGACCCAGGGTCTGCTTGACATCGTGACTACAGAGTGGACAGGTGGCTTCCCTCCCTGGGCCCCAGTCGCCCACCTGTACAGAGGAGGACACTCACACCCCAGCAGCAGGCGGTCCGTGGAAATGACACCTGTTTCTATCTCACTCAAAAGTGCTGTGTGAGCAGGTGGTGGCCTTAACCCGCCCTGAGGAGTCACAGGGAAGCTGGAAATCAAAGCCACCACTTGGGAAGGCAGAGGGGCTCGCCTCCTCTGTTGCTGGGAGCGGGGGACAGATGGGGCTTGGCAGGGGCTGGAGGGCTCGCAGCTGAAGACAGTGGCCAGCTCTTGGAGCTGCAGTGGCCGTGGCAGATGGCTCAGGCTGGCTCCTCCTTCTCATTACGGCACCCACCTAAGGGCCACCGCCGGCCTCAACACGCAAGGGCAGCACATCCAGTCCTGCCCAGGATGCTCTGCCCAGCCAGGATGCCATCCGTCAGTCCTTGTCCTGCTCAGGAGCGCCACGGAGGCTGCTAGTCCAAGGTCAGCAAGGGCAGGACTGGATCCAGCCTCCTCTCTGCACAGATGGGGATGTGGACTGAGGCCCAGAGAGGCCCGCACCCCCACCCCACCTCCCTCGGCTCGCACCGAGGCAGGAGCCACAACGTGGGCCCCGTGCCACAAACACACCGCATAACGCTGACCTCTACCCACCCCCACCCCCCGCCCCCGGGCCCTGGGTGGATGACGCAGAGTGTGGCTGGTGTGGGCTAAAGAGGAATCTTGGAATCTCCGCGGCAGGACTATTTTCAAAATACATTCTGTAATGTGTGTATGTTGGTTTGTGTTTTTTCAAGTTCAGGCGGTGTGAACAGAGAGCCACAGTGAGTTTCCCCTCGACCCTACCCCTGCCTCTCTTCTTCTTCCTTCTTTTTATCATGGTAAACTGTGCATGGCATACAATGGAGTGTCTTAGCCCTTTTTAAGTTACGGACCTGTGATATCAAGCCCACGCGCATCCTGGTGGCAGCTGCCACCACCGTCCGAGGCGGACCCTTCGTCCTGCAAAAGTGAAACACTGCCCCATTAAACAGCCCCTCCCCCCAGCCCCTGGCTCCCACCATTCCGCTTGGCTTCCGTCTCTAGGAATTTGGTGCCTCCAGGAGCCCCAGATGAGTCCTTTCGTGACTCAGCCTCCCTTCTCGGGGCGGCCACTCTTCCCAGAGCCTGGTGTTTCCTTCGGTCTCTCAGCGCATCTTGGTGATGATTCCCTGCACGTCAGAGCCCCCTCACTCCTTCCCGCACTTTGTTGTGACGCTGCATGGCTGGGCCTCCATTTGTCTAACCTGCCCCCTACTTACGGGCATTTATTTCGTGGTGTCCAGTCCCCCAGCAGCTCTTGGTGCACATGCTGAATCTCCCTGCAGGTGCATTTCCTGGAGAGAAGCTGCTGGATCCAAGGGTTTGTGCATCTCCAGTCCTGAGACAGGCCCCTCAGGACCCCTACAAGCGGTGGCTCCGCCCAGGCCAGATGCTGCTTTGAGGGCAGAAAGTGCCACCTGCTGGGTGGGGGGACAGGTTCTAAGGGACTGAGCCTAACTTGCTTCCCCCTGCGTCTCCAATGGCTTCTCCTTGGCTTTGAGGGGAGCAAGTGGTGACTCCCCATCCACCATCCTCCTTGCTGACATGGATGTCTCTGGAAGCTCTCATGACTCTTGTCCCCGAGCCAGAAATCCAGGCCAGGAGCCAGCCCCTTCTCCAGTTTGCCCCAGGGGGTCTCGGCCTCTGCCACCGCTGCCAGAGAGGCCTGGCTGAGTCACGGCCCCTTGCCTCCTTCTAGAGCATTCGTCCAAGGGAGTTTAGATGGGCCCTTTGGCCCTTTCTTTCCCCAAGATAAGCTGAGAAAATTCACAGCCCACTATTGCCATTTGTTCTCCAGGCAAGCCAGGAGTAGGGAAGCATTAGGGGCCGGGAGGAAGGGTCTGGGGAGGGGGAGGCACAGAGAGACACCAGGGAGGCATGGGTTGGAGGGTTCATGTGCTGTGAGGGGGCACAGCGACCAGCAAGGGAGGGGCCCCAATCCACTTGCTCTGTTCCCAGCAAAGTATCCTTGGCAGAGAGTGTGGGCCCCTCGGGAGAGACCCCCTAACAATAAAACAAGATTAGCAGCTGCCACTTACCAAGCTCTCCCTGCAAAGCGGCCTTATGTTCACATTTTCTCACTCAACTCTCCCTCAAACCCTGCACCCCAGAAATGATCTCACTTTACAGAGGGGAAGCTAAGTGACTCACCATATTCACACAGCAGGTGCAGGGCCAGGGTGGGATCCTAAGTCAGGCACTCTTGGGCTCTACAGCTGACTCCCAGCACCTATCCCCCAACGGGAGAGGACCCCGGCTTTCCTGGCAGAGACCCGGGTCCTGCCTGTTTAGGGCTCCATGGCCCTCCCCTCCCCCCTCCCCCAGATTCTCTTTACAAGTCCAGTCCCGGTTACACACAGGGGTGTGGAGGTTTCTGGACTGTTCCTGCACCGGTGTCCTGGCTATCATGGCCACTCGGCCCTTAGCCCACCTGTGCCGAGGCAGTGAACAATGCAGACACCTCGCCTGTCCACTGCGATCCATCGGTCCAGCGGTGGAAGCTTCTGGAAACCAGTGTCTGGGAAGTCAGCTTTGGCCTCTTCTCCATACCGCCCACCTGCCCCAGCCCATTACCCCCCACTGACAGCACCCACACGGACCTGTTTTCTTTTCTCCAAAAAAGCACAGATAGCACAAAATGCCAACTTCCCCACTGAGATCTCTCCCAAGTGGGCTGGGGGTCTCCCGTGAGGTTGGGCCAAGGGGTCAAAGGCCAAAGACCGTTGTGAATGTCTCAGAGTGTGAGGCATAGATGTCCCCATCCTCATGGGCGAGGTATTAGGAGCAAGGTCCCTAATTATGAGGGTGGTTAGGAGGGCACAGTGAAGGCATTCACCTCCTCTGAGGCATCTGGGATGGCCCACAGGACCAGTGGCAGGGGGCCCTGCCCTCTGGCCACCCGATGCCTCAGCCCCATAAGCCGTAGGCCCCCGGGACCTGTCTAGCTCCTCTTCCCCAGCCCTAATCCTGCAGTCTTACAGGATTCATTGCTGACAATAATTAGGTCTCACAAGGATGAAACTTAAACAAGTCCGAAGCCTTCAGGGATGGTATTAGCACGCTAACTCTGTTTGTGGTTTAAATATTAATGTCAGAGTGTAATTACTACCCCTTCTGTCGAAGGCAGCGGTTTGGAAACAGTTTCAGCCCAGCAAATGGGACCCATCCATCCTGGATGGCAGTGTGCATAGGGGAGAGTTTGGCATTCTGGAGAATTCTGGAGCATTTAGAACCCAGGGCATTTAGAACAATGCGTACCAATTGACAGCCTGGGGGCCAAATCTGGCCTGCATACCTGTTTATAAATGTTGGCCCGCTCTCTGTTTAAACAAACAGAATAACCCAGATTTATAATTTCTCTTGAACAAGGGAGAAACTTGGCTGTGCTAGACCACAGCCCCACATGGGGACAGTGGCCGAATTGAATGGAGGTACTTCCCCCGGAGACGGGCTTTCTTGGGCGACGTCCAGCCCACCTGGCCCACCTGCTTCACCTGTCCAGGCCCTGGAGGAATCTGAGTTTGCAGCTCCCAGTTTAGGACTTTGGAAAGTTTAGAAATGAAGAGGGTTGAAATCTCACAGCCAAGAACTAGGATCCAGGAGCTCAGGCGGGGGCTAGCTGGTGACCCAGGAGAGGGGGCAATGCTGGGGAAGGGGTAGCTCCTACCTTCTCCTGTCCGGCCACACACAGACCTCCTTGGTGGGGAAGCCTCAAACCCCTGCGTTTTCAATTTTTTTTAATGTTCATTTATTTTTGAGAGAGAGAGAGACAGAGCGTAAGCCCAGGACGGGCAGAGAGAGAGGGAGACACAGAATCCGAGGCAGGCTCCAGGCTCTGAGCTGTCAGCACAGTCTGATGCGGGGCTCGAAATCACTAACTTTGAGATCAGGACCTGAGCCAAAGTCGGAAGAATCTAGTGAGCCACCCAGGCACCCCAAGACCCTGCGTTTTAGGTTTTTTTTTTTAATGTTTTTATTTATTTTTTAGAGAGAGAGAGACAGAGCAAGTGGGAGAGGAGCAGAGAGAGAGAGGGAGACACAGAATGTGAAGCAGGCTCCAGGCTCTGAGTTGTCAGCACAGAGCCCGACGTGGGGCTCGAACTCCATAAGATCAAGCCGTAAGATCATGACCTGAGTGGAAGTCGGACTCTCAACCGACTGAGCCACCCAGGAGCCCCCCACCTCCGCCATGTTTTAGGTGATGCCCAAAGCACACTTGTCCTAACAGGAGCCACCGGAAGGAGCGGGGCCAAGCATTTTGGGTCTTGCTGGACATTTTCACAGGTAGTTCAGCTCCCGACTTGCCACCACCAAGAGCCCTGAACCCTCCTCACCTCCAGCCTGGAGTGAGGGCCGGGCTCTGTGGCCCCTGAATGGAGCAGGTGCCGTGTGTCCAGCTGGGGGGTGGGTCACTCAGTGCTCTCCTAAGAAAGAGACCCTGTGGCGTCCCGCACAGTGCACTTAATCTGATGACAATAGAGAAAAGCTCTGGAGTCCGGCTGGGACATGAAGCTGGGACACGAAGCAAACGCGTCCCGCTCCTCCTCTTACCAGCCGTGTGAGCCGGGCAAGCAACTCAACCTTCCAGCCCCAGCTTTCCTTCTCTGTAAAGGACAGAAATGGTGCCAACTTCACAAGGGTGTTAGAAAGAATAAATTAAGCCCCAGGCTCAGCACTCTGCATGGTACAGGTACTTGGTAAATGCTGGACGGGATCTGTTGAAATGAACTCAGAAGAATCAAGGTGTTGTGTGAATGGAGAATGCCCCGGGGAGGGGGAGGGGATGCTGGGGGGGGGATGGGGTGGAGGCGGGGGGGGGGAGGAGGGGGACTGTGGGGGGTGCAGCAGGATAGGATGACAGTGATAGAGGGGCCCTGGGAACAGGGGCTTTGCTGGGTTCCCTGTACAGGCACCAAGAGACCCAAGTTCACATCCAGACACCTACTCATGCTGACCTGGGCACAAAGGGGGATTTGTTATTCCGTCTTAAAGGTAACCTCATGCCCCCCACGGACAAGGGGAGAGGGGGCGGGGCTGAACGGCAAAATGGCAGGATTCGGGGGGCTGTTTCTGTGTCTTTCTCTGTGTATTAAGCCTTCTCTTTGTTCCCCTCATTGCTTTTCTGTTTCTATGTCTCTGTTCTTTTCTTTTTCCCTCTGTGTCTCTCTTTCTCTCCCTGCCTCTCTCCCAATGTCACTCTGTTTCTGTCTCTCTGTGTCTCTGTTTTTGTCTCTCTTTGTGTCTCTCTGTCTGTCTCTGTCTTTCTCCCTCTGCCTCTCCGTCTTTCTCCGTCTCCTACTCCCCTGGCCCGCCTTCAGCTTCAGGGCAAACTCTTCTGTGCCTCTCTGCCCATTTGGTTCTTCCATCAGCACACAGCTCTCCCTTTGTCCCAGGCAGAGGGTTAGATGTGGCCACTGAGGCCCCAGCTTCCCACCACATCCAGTTCAAGTGTCTGCCCCTCGGAGACATCGGAATCGCTAGGTGCCCAACTCCAAATCTCTGCACGGGAGATGCTCAGGACCCAGCCTGCTCTGGCCGCCAAACCCCTGGTCCCACCCACCTAGGTGGCTGGGTAGGACATGGCGCAAAGCTTGGTTCTCAGGTGATAGTGCGTTTCTCAGAGAGGAGGGGTCTGAGCTGGACCACCTCCAAGATATGTCTTCTTCCAGGTCTCAAGAAGCTGTGATTGGGGGTCAGAGTTAGCTCCCAATGGGTTGTGAGCCCTGTGAGTGACCCTGACATGTGGCTTGCAATGACCCTCACATTTAAGGGGTACCACAGGGCCAGCTGTCCCACCATAACCATCTGAGCTGAAATGGGGAGGTGGCGCTCAGATCTAGAGAGAGGGCCCCCACTTTGCTCCAGGGGAGTAGATGGGGCTCCTGGGGGGCTCCTGGAGATATGCAGCACCTTCATTACCTGACTCGGACCCTTCTAATCCTTCTAATTCCTCTGCCAGGCAGGATGGCATAGAGGAAGGCGGGAGCCGGGCGAATGTCCCAGGGCACATTCTCTGGTATGCAGCCGGTGCTCCGTGAGTGTTTGCTGAATGGTCGCATGAATGGGTGGCTCGTGTGGGACAGAGTCACAGATTTTAACAGTGGAAGGAGAGAGCCACAGAGCGGGGAGGCAGAGTCTAAGACAGCAGAAGCAGAAGAGAAAACCCGGGCAGAGGAGATGGTGGGGGGAAGGCTGGGGGGCTGGCCGGGGGATACTGAGGAGGCAGAGAGAGGAAAAGAGGGGAGCGGGCGGGGTTGCGGGGAGAAGAACAGACTGTAATTCATTTCACTTCATCTCTGTTCATTTTGGACAAATAGAGCAGAAACCGCAGTCCAAGGAAGGAGGAAACAGCGCATGAAATTGCACCGTGCCTTGTAATAGCTCTGCCGGCCGGAGGCCAGGGGCTAATAACCCACTGGGTCAGCCTTGACCCGCCCAGGAGCTGAGAGGTGGGTGCCCCAACCCCCACACGGCCCAGCCGGGCACAAGCACAGTGGTGCCGGGCGGAGAGGTGGGCGCCCCATTCCCACCTGGGAAGCCCCTCTCGAGTCCACCCACCTCCCGTGCCCCGAGTGGCAGCAAGATGCTTCAAGGAGCCAGGGAAGGGACCTCCATTCGACATCAGAGAAAAATCCCTGTGAGTTTAAGGGATTTGGTGAATTAATACAACCTGGGTTTAGATGATCAAAAGCATTTCTGGAGAGGCGGCCATATGGAAGCCGCTGGAAGCTACCGGCTGGATGTAAACAGCAGGAAGCCTTCCTTCCCCTCCGCAGGGGCCGGGTTTGGGATGGAGGTGGGGACAGGGACCCGGCCAGTGGGGGGCTCCAGAGGGCAGCGAGATCTACAGATCTACAGCCTGTTCCCTGGTGCCCCGTCTGGGCCAGCTCGCTGGGTCTGTGCCCATCGGCAAAAGGGTCAGATGTGAGCGTTGAGAATAAGAACAAATTCCCTGCCGACAAACTCTGGGACGCCCAGCTTCCTGAGTGGGTCCTCCTCTGAGGTAGGGAGGAGGGGTGGCGGGAGCAGCACCAAGCGTCCATCTCCTCCCAACCAGATTGGGTTGTGGCAAGTGGCCTCCTGGGCACCCAACTCCAGGGTCTGCATCCTTGGATGCCACTTATATCTCCCTACTTGTTAGCCTATCTCCAGCTCAGCTCAGCCCCAGGTCTCCCCTGCCTGGTGGGCCCTTTTGGCTCTGGAGAAAGTGACATCAACCTAAATAGCAAGTGCCACCATATGTCCTGTTGTAGCCTAGACACCGGGCCAAGCCTTTGACGTGCATTAGCCCGGGGGGGTCACAACCCCTCATACTGCCTGCATTTAAAGAGCCCTGGCCATCTGCTCTGGAGTTTACGATCTCCAGCTGGGCTGGTGGGTTGGGTGGTGGGTGGGTGAATTGATTCACGTTAGTGAGGTCGATTGATGGTTTGAACAGTGGGTTGGGTGGTTGGCTCACGAGTTGATGGATTGGGGGTTGGGTGGGTTGGTGGCTTGGACGAGTGTGCTAGTTTGGTAGGTTGAGCGGTGTGTGGAAAGGTGGTTGGTGATGGGTTGGGTGTTGGTTTGGTGGGTTGAATGGGTGGATTAGGGCTGGACAGCGGGGGAGGGGGGGATAGCACGGACGGTGGATTCATTGACCGTAAAGCACCGCGTGCATTTTGCAACCTCCAACTCTTAGTTTTGGCACTCCTTCCCTCCTCTCCTCCCCTTCTCTCACTCCTCTTTGAAGGCTCACCCCAAATCCTGTGCCATCTTCTCATGCCACCACAGCAAAAAGCAAGTTCATCCCTGCGGACAGACTAAGATGCTTCTGTTGGTACGACTTGCCTTACACCTCGCCGTCCGCTGTCCCTGGCCATGGTTCCTTCCACCTGCCAAGGGAGACCAGAAGCTCTTGGAGGGCAGGCACGGTGCAACATTCATCTTGGTATGAGTGATGGTGCCCCCACAGTGCCAAGTACACCCAGGGCCGGGGGTGAATATCCGACCAACAGAAGGAAACCCAGGGGCCATAGCCTCATAACGGCCCTGCGTATCTCACTGCAGATCCTTCCTCTGCAGGGCTCTATCAGCTGGGTAGCTCTCAGCCCTGGAGAATGGGTTTCACAGGGTGAGGCTACACAGATCAGCTCGGGGGCCCGCTGCCCCGGCAGCTGGTCCGAGAAGCTTCTAGCAGCCTCTGGACCAGTGTGGAAGGGAAAGCCTGTGGCAGGGAAGGTCTAGGCCAGAGTTTCTGGCAGCCTTTCACCAGATCAGTCATCGCTCCTATGGATCCTCACTCTCCTCTGCTGGTGCCATTCAAGCACAGCCCCTCCGCTTTGTTTACCTTCTTTCAGGGGCAGTAGTGGGTGGGGGGGCGGGGGGCACTGGAAGGAGAACCAGCCTCCCTCTGTCAAGGCAAATACTTTTTCTGCTAATTGGTATTTGCATGGCAAATCTCCGGTAAAGACGGGATCATTTGCATGTTCTGAGGGTAATGATATTTGATGTTGTCAACTTATTACAACCTTAATCACCACTCAATTTCCGCCTTTCCAAGCTCCCGATCACATTGCCACCCAAAATAACCACCTCTTTGCGACTCTGTCAGGGCCCCACTGTGAGGGAGCCATGTGGGGATCCCGTAGCTGAGGGGGCTGAATGACATTCCGACCCTGTGGTGATGCTCCTCCTTCCTCCTCCTCCCTCCCTCCCTCATCCCCTTTCCCCTTCTGACCCTCCCCCTCCTCCCTCCTCCTCCTAGTCCTCCTTCATCTCCCTCCTCCTCCTCCCTCCTCCTCCTGTCTCTTGTCCCTTCTTCTCCCTCCTGCCTCCTCTCTTTCCGCTTCCCCTCTTCCTCTCCTTTCCCTCATCCCCCTCTCCTTGCTTCCCTCCTCCTGCCCGAGGTTCAGGGAGCCTCACTTTGCTAAGTCCGCTCGTTCTCAGTGGGAAGCAGGACAAGGGAGTGGGTCTCCGTCAAAAGGACAGGGAAAGAAACTCCCTTGAAATGGGCAAGCATCCAGTTAGGCTCTTTAGGTTGTACTGGGACCCCACTTGGCCCCATTATAAACACAGTAAGTATTTTATGGGAATAACCAAGAATAACATTGAGTGGGCACTGCGTGTGGTAAACACTAGGCTCAGCCATTCCCTGGGACTTCTCACTGCCCCCATTGTACTCAGAGTAAAGCCAGAGTCCTCCCCAAGACCCCTGCGATCCTGCCTGACCGCCCTTGTCTCCTGTGCCCCTCCCTCTCACTCTCCCCACCCCAGCCACACTGACTCGAACAGCAGGCATGCTCCCTCAGGCTTTGAGCAGACTGTTCCCTCTGGCCCAGACACTCTTCCCCTGGACACCCGCGTGGCCCACTGAGCTCAGTCTCTCCTCCAGGCAGCCTGCCCTGACCCCCTCCCCCATTTAATCCTGCAACTGGTTGCTCCATCGTGCACCAAGTGCATGCACACAAATACACACACAACCTCACCCCTGCCTCCAACACTTGAAGATCCTTCTTGTCCTGCTTTTTTTTTTTTAAGTTTATTTATTTATTTTGAGAGAGAAAGAGAGTGAGAGAGTGGGAGAGGGGCAAAGAGAGAGAAAGGGAGAGAAAGAGAATCCCAAGCAGGCTTCACACTGTCGGCGCGGACCCCAATGCGGGGCTCCATCCCACGAACTGTGAGATCATGTCCTGAGCCGAAATCAAAAGTTGGACACTCAACTGCCTGAGCCCCTTATCTTGCTTTTCTTTCTCTTGTCCCTCAAACAAACCATATTATTAGCTCACTTACTATGCCTACAGTCTCTCTCCCACTACTAGACCAAGGCAAGGATAGTATTAGGCACTCAATTAATATCTATTGCTTGAATAAAGGAATCGTCACAATAACCTTAGGAGGTAAGCAATGTCATTATCTTTACTTTACAGACAAGGAAACTGAGGCAGAGGGCGGTCCAGTGTGTTGCCTAGGGCCACATGGGCATTAGGTGGCAGACCCGGGATCTGAACCCAGTCTTCCGGACCCCGGAGCTATGCTCTTATAGCATCCAACCCTGCCCGGGAATGACGAGCCTGGGTCCCAGGCTGGAGTCGATGCAGAGGTGTTCTGCCAGGTCTAACGAAGCCATCCATGTCGGTGGTGCAGGCTTGGGGTCAGACAGACCCAGGCACAAACCCAGCCTTGCGACCTAATACCGAGGGACCCTGGGCGGTTACATAGTCTCAGCCCACCTCAGTTTACTCATCTGCAAATCTAGAACCGCGTGAGGATTCAGTGAGCTAATGCTTCTAGACTACGCAGTGCCTACATACGCCCAGTGTTCAGGGAATGCCGGCTGCTCTCATGATCATTTCTGAGATGCCTCATAAGTATTTCCCAGCGTTTCGAGGAAGACAGGGCGACCCCGCTGGGCTTCCTGCAGCGGGTGATGACCCGGCCGGTGGGTAGGTCCAATGTACTGGTTAGGAAGCCCGTGTGCAGAACACCGAACAATGGGCCGGGCCAACCGAGTCATGGGTCCCAAGGCCAGGTTTGAGGCCCCTGTTGCGTCCCTGTCCTTGGGGAGGTGTGCCCTGGGTAGTCTGCCACCGTTGCCCTAACGTTCCCAAGTTTGTACGGCATTCGCTTCTTGCCAATGTAGTTGGCATTGTGATGTCACCACATTCTGTTGTACTTCCCTGGGTGGGCGAAAAATTGGAAGTGGACACAACCCCGGGACACACTTGTGGAAGTGTGGAGCCACTGTGACTCAGGGGGGCTCCAGGAGGGGGCAGAGGAGGAGGGCTGGACTAAGCCGTATACACCTCTCCTTGTCCACAGGCCTGATGGCAGGAGGAAATGGGGCTCGTGTCTCCCAATCTTGAGAGGCATCCTATACCTCCAACCACTAAGCCCAAACTGCGTTTTTCCAGAGCTCAGGAAATTGGGGAGGGGTAGGGCTCCAGCACATGTACAGGTGAGCAGACAAGCCCATCCTGGGGATCGGGGGAGAGCCACTGGGCTGGGAGCTCCTGACACAGCCGGCCCTTCCCTGGTCCCGTGTAGCCCTATTGGAGATGAGCCCCCCTTGGGCACAGCTGTGAAGAGGACGGGGACCCCCAGATGCTGCTTCCCTAGGTCCCCTCCTGGAGACAGCCTGGTGCCAGCACCACCCCCTGCCTCAACCTTGTGGAACCACAGCCCCAAATCAGCATCATTGGGTAATCAAGGCCCTCTTTTTTTTTTTTTTTTTTTGCCTCTAAACAACCAAGGAAGATGATCATTAAATACTCCTGTAATTCGACAAATCGTGGCCTTTTAAACCATCTCAAGGAGGAGAACCTGGGCTTGCACCCAGCCTCGCTCATTCCCTATGGATTTCTAGAGCTGAATGACAAATCACCTTTAGCTAGCAGAGACGCTCAGCGAGAGGCAGCTTGGCTCGGCAGAAAAGCAGGGAAACAGCCCTCGTGCCGGGAGGGTTTCCCGGGAAAGCACTTTGAAGGAAGGAGGTGCTGGGAGGGAGTTGGGGGGACCAGCTCTGAAACGATGAATTAAACATTCACGGAGCTGTTTCAAAGCAGCTGCTACCAAAGAGGGGAAACGCTTTAATTAATAAAGCACAGTCAGGGAGAGGGAGGTGTTTTCCGACGCCGCACCCTGGGCTCCGAGAGCAAGATAAACAAAGCAGATGCTGCAGTCCCCCTATGGTACCCGCCCTGGGAGGGGGGATGCTCCCACCTCAGGGTCTGGACCGAGCGACTCAGGTGCCCATGCAGCCCCAGGTGGCGGGGAATGTCCTGGCCCGGCCTCCGGGCCCAGCCCCGAGACCCTGGAAATGTGTCGGACGAGCCCTTCACTGGCACTCCATTTTCAGGGCTACATTGCTGTGTGACCCTGGGGAAGTCACTTCCTCTCTCTGGATCTTGGGTTTCCTCGTCCACGTTTCTCAGACCGGGTTCTGTGGAGCCATTGGGTTCCTTGGAGAGTGTCTCAGGGCTGCCTCCGATGGTGGGGGTGCAGGCAGGTGGCGGCCCTGGGCCCCACACCAAGCTCCAGCCGGAGCCACGTTGCTTTTTGTCTGCTAATATATCGTGGGCTTAATGTAAGATGTCCTTTGAAGAAAGAACGCTGCGGGTTTAAAAAAAAAAGAAAGAAAGAAAAGAAAACCTTTTTGGCTTAGATGTTTTCTCCCATCCCTTCAAGAGCCTGAGCCTCAAAGCCGAGCGGTTACAGCCAACAGCAGTCATGACCAAGCACCTAGAATGCGCCAGGTGCTATGCAAAGGAGAATAAGAAGGCCCCGCCTTCTTTCAAGGGGGTTTCTAGTCCAATCCACGGGTGGCAGATAGGTGGCCCTCTCTCCTGCAGAGGTCAAACATGACCTCAAACCCTTTCTTGACCCAGTGCTCCGGGCAGCCACTGTCCAACCGGTGGCCTTGATACAAGAAACGAAACCTTTCCCGGCCATCTCTGGTTGGTTCTGACAAACAGCAGTTTCCCAAAATGCAATGGGCTGCCTCCCCCGGGGGTGAGAATCCCATGCCTTTTTGTTCATTCAGTCAGTCGGTGTTTACTGAGCACCTCCTCTGTGCCAGACCTGGAGACAGCAGTCTAGGGACACAGCGGCTCTGGTGGCTTTTACAGGAGGGGAGAGGTAAGGACGTAAAACAATGAAAAACCAAGACTATCTCAGGGGGTAAAAGTACCTTCCATTAAAGCAGGGCAGTGACGAGAGAAAGAGACTGGCTGGGTCGCGACCTTGGGTGGACAGGGCAGGCTCCTCTGAGGTGACAGGTAAGGAGACATCTGGATAACGGGAAGGAAGCGGTCGTGCGAAGGTGTGGGGAAAGGACATCCTGGACGGAGGTGACGGCCAGTACAAAGGTCTCCTCCCACCGGCTCCTCCCGACCTAAACCAGCCATGGACCCTAAGAAGCCACAGGTTGGTTACGAGGGGGCCACACACACATTCGCGGGTTGCCTGCCGATTAAATAAGTAATATGTCTTATTAAGACCATTTTCAAGGGCAGGAAGATGCGGTTGTGGTTCCTAAGAATAAATGTGTGCATTGGCTGGATTCCTACTTGCTGGTGGTTGCCCAGAATGTTCTCCGTCAGTGAGTGGGGAAGCACAGCCGACATCGGGTGAGACCCCCCTGGACCAGGTGGATGTGGAATCAAGGGTCTTCATGGAATGAGGTCGTTATATACTGTGAGGCAGTAGAGAAAAGCTGCTTCCAGAGAAACCCATTTAGTCGGAGCCCATGTTTGTAAATATATAAGGAGAAAGGACCGGGAAACTACAAAGCACAAGAAACAGTGAAAGGATGTATCTAAATTTTCCTCTTTGCGTTCAATCTCTTTTCCCAATATTCTACCATGAATATGTGTCACTGAAACCAAGTTGTCTAAGAGGAGGGAGGACGGGACACCAACAGAGAATCCCACTCATCCTTCCTGGGGTCCTGCTGGGGGGCGCCCGGCCCCAGCCCCCTGGTCCTGGACCTGAGTGGGAGGGAACGGACCCAAGGAGGGACACAGCCCCAGACAGCTCCGGAACAGGAGGCACCGAGCCACGAGATCACTCTGAGGGGGTTCTCACAGGCAGCCCAAGAAGACAGGGAACCCTGCGGCCACCATGGGGGCTCTGTGCAGCCAGGCCCTCCCAGCCCCCAACTGCCCCACCATCAATCTCTCTTGTCGCCAAACTGGACTTCTTGGGGGCCAAAGGGCTCACCTGAAAAAAACCAAAACAACCTAAAACCCTGTGTTCTCATTCCGATCTGAGGAATGAAAGTCTATATAAAACAGCTTCTTATCGGTGGCTCTGATTCTTTATACCTTCAAGGCTCTTTATTTCACTCCGCTGGCAAATTTCTCCCGACAGTGACTGCCTTTGACAAGCCTGCCAGGCTGCCGCGGGCGGGCGGGGAAACTTGTCCTTCACACTGTGCCTGTGGGAGACACGGAGCCGGGTCCCCGTTCAGAGGCAGGACAGAGGATGGGTGAGGACACTGGGAAGCTCGGTGCCTAGGCTCCCGCCTGCCAAGAGGAAGACCACCTCGGGCCGAGGAGCCTGATGGGTCTGGGGCTTTATCTGTGAGACAGGCTCTGAGCCTAAGGGTGTGCTGGAGGAAAAGAGGAGCCGGGATCCCTCGCCCCGTGGCTCCCCAGAGTGGGTGTCTCGTCTGGCTCTGGACCTCCAGGCTCAGTGCTGCGGGGGATGGGGCTGCCTCAGTTTTTGTGGGCATCAGTGTTGCCTGTGGGCCCGGGGCAGGGGTGTGTGTGTGTGTGTGAAGGAGGTGCCCTCCACGGGCAGCCGCAGGGAGAACCATTGCTATGCCGCAGACATCTGCTCCCTGCTCCCTGGGGGCTCAACCAGGCTCCCAGCACCTGCCTCCATGAGCTGCGGGAGAAGGTCCCTGGAGAGCAGGCAGACCTGGCAGCGAGGCCAGGTCGGAACTGCAGGTGGTGGAGGGGGTGACCCATGACGCGCTGATTCATGCGTTCCTGGGTGAGAGGTTGGGCCCTCAATGGATGGCATGCCCTTCAGTCTGCTTTTCCTGGCTCAACAGCCTGGCAGTCATTTAACGGAGCTTCCTCTGGTTCCAAGGCCACGATGGGCCTCCTGGCGGGAGCGGGCACGTGGCCGGCCAGCCGGGGCCACACGGAGGGCCACCTCCACAGCGGCCTGGCCAACCGGCCCAGGGGTCAGCCACACCCGAGGGTCTGCGCTGCTCAGTGGCCAGCCCCGCCCCCAGCGGGGTCATCGGCTGGTTCTCAGGGGAATCTGCTGCTGAGACACCCGGACAGAGTCCCTGCATTCATCCTGTCCCCCTCCTACACCTAGGGCAGTGGGCTTGCCATGGACCCCCGGACTCCTCCACCTGCGCAGGCCGATTTTACAGACCAGAGACTTCCGTCTGGGGCCAGTACTCAGCCCTCCTCTTGATTAGCCCCACTGTGTTGTCTCAGGTCCAGCCATTCATTCATTTGACAAATCTTTGCCGAGGCCGGCGAGGTCCTGGGAACGAGGGACACGGCAGCAGACAGAGCAGGGCAGGAGGCTGCCCCTTCTGAGTCACACCTCATTTGCCTCTGAAGACCGTGCTGCAGCTTCAGGGCCACTGATGGGAGGGACTCCGGGCAGTCCGGCTGAAGAAGATGAAAACCCACCTCTGCCCCCTCGGCCAGCGTGCCGTGTGCTCTGTCGAGGCTCGCTTGTTGGAGAGCAAGCAAGGCCCGCACCGAGGCTGCCCCTCATCCCAGATGGCAAGCTCCTGGGCTCCCAGGGTGCACGGGTCACATCCGTCTTGCCGCCTTGTATGGCCAGCCCAGCAGCCTGCAATCTGTTCGCTTATCCCACAAATGGTCTTTGAGCCCCAACTGTGTGTTAAGGATTATTTGGGACATTGGGGATATACCGAGGAACAGAGCAGAGGAAGTCCCTGCCCTCATGGAGGTCCATTCTCTGGGGCGGGGGGGGGGGGGGGGAGGGGGGAGGGAGAGAAACAATAAACAAATCAGTCAAACGATACGTGTAAAAGGCACTAAGTGCTGTGAAGGAAAAATAAGGCCAGGAACAAGGCAAGGCTTGTAACAGGCCTTAACCAGGGTGGGAGGGAGGCTGACATTGGAGCAAGGCTTGAAAGAAATGAGGACAAGAGCTGCAGGCAGGTCCGAAGGCTGGGGGCAGCCTGGGGTGGGGAAGGGGAAGGAACAGCATATGGGAGCGCCTGGGTGGCTTTGTCAGTAGAGCTTCTGCTCAGGTGGGTGAGTTCAAGCGCCGAGCACATCAGGCTCTCTGCGGGCTGTCGGCAGGGTCAGAACTCGGGACCTCCATGGTTCACAAAGCGAAGCTCAGGGGCGCCTGGGTGGCTCCATCGATTAAGCGTCCAACTTCGGCTCAGGTGATGATCTACAGTTTGTGAGTTCGAGCCCCACGTCGGGCTCTGTGCTGACAGCTCAGAGCCTGGAGCCTGCTTCGGATTCTGTGTCTCCTTCTCTCTCTGCCCCTCCCCCGCTTGCACTCTGTGTCTCTCTCTCTCTTTCAAAAATAAACATTAAAAAACAAAACAAAAACCCTAAAGTTCATTCATATATGTACGATGTCCAGTCACAAGAGATACCTGTCAGAGCAGCAGGAACCACGGTGGGAGCTGACCAAGGGCGGGTGGAAGGCACCCCCTCCAGGCACATGGGACTCAACCCTTGGGTGGCAAGAGGGCACTGGGCATCTGGAGCCAAGTAGAAAAGCTGAGTCGTCCAGTGCAGCCCATCCTGCCACCTGAACACCAGGGTCTTTGGGTGCTGGCCCAAGGCGCGTCCACCTCCGCTAGGCCCTCCACCCAAGCCAATGCAGCCAGTGAGAGCCAGGGGCCTTCAGAGAAAGACCAGCAGCCAAGCCAGGAGCCACCCGGGTCTTGATGACTTACATGGCTCCACCTCCCCAACTTTTCCCCTTCTTCCACATTAATATTATCCTCACAGCCTGAGCAAAATTAGCCACATGCTGGCAGCTTATTTTTAATTGTTTCCAAATACGCATGCTAATTATTATGCAGTTCTAAATAGGAAGTGATGGCAGGAGCGGAGACTTGGTTTCGGTGACACGAGGAATGAGGGATTACACGTTCTTGTTCTCGGCAGCTGCCTCGGGGACCCTAGCCCCCGCCTTCTCGCCTGGTGTTTTGTCTCTTCTTGTAGCTGTTCTAATAACTACATCAGGCCGGAGAGTGGAGCGGGGAGCTGACACCTTCCATAAAACAACCGTGGAGATCGGGCCCTGGGGAGGCCTGGCTGACGGGCAGGAAAGAAATGGAACATGGCATGGAGGCGGGTGGAGAGTCCAGCCTGTCGGGTGTGGGAGCACACACGTGTGCCCAGCAGGGCCCCATGATGTCCACGGGCTGCGGTCATGGGACAACATGTCAGCAGAGACAGTCAGGGGACAGGACAGGAAGATGAGCAAAGTGGGTGTCTGTCCCACCCAACACCACTCCAGCAGGCTCCTCTCTCTCTCTCTCTCTCTCTTTCACACACACACACACACACCCCTCCTTTACTAAGCTCACCTCCACCACTATCCTCATAAGTAACCATCCAGTTAATGTCACACAGAACAGTGAGCCTGGGGCGCCTGGGTGGCTCAGTCAGTTAAGCGTCCCACTTCAGCTCAGGTCATGATCTCACAGTTTGTGAGTTCGAGCCCCGCGTCGGGCTCTGTGCTAACAGCTCAGAGCCTGGAGCCTGCTTCGGATTCTGTGTCTCCCTCTCTCTCTGCCCTCTCCTGCTCACTCTCTGTCTCTCTGTCTCTGTCTCTCTCTCTCAAAAGAATAAATAAACATTAAAAAAATTTAAAGAAAGAATAGTGAGCTTTAGTTTGGGGGGGGGGGACGTTAGACCATTTTGAGAACCCAGTGAAAGCCAGAGATTCTCTCCCCCGAAATAAATGCACACACGTGCAGTTTCAGGGGGGTCACAGTCCTCCAAAGCATATCCAGGTTCCCCAGTGAACTTTGAATCAATGACATAACACCATGGTGAAAAGCAAGGATTTGTGGGCTATTCAGCTGGGTTGGGAGGTAGGGAGGTTGGCTCCATCATTTCCTGACTAGGAAAAATCTTATGGCCAGGGGTGTAGCTTCTCTAAGAGGCTGCAGGTAGTACATTTGTAAGTGGGGAGGAAACAGCAATATTCATACCTTTCTTGAAATGCTGTTGACAAGCCAGATGAGCTCATGTATCTTGGTGCTTAGTACAGACCTAGACAAACAAAAAGGTGCTCAATCAAGGTTGGGTATTTCCAAAATGAGGGGAAAGGATGCTAGAGAGAAGCCTTTCAGTCCTGGTTCTGCCACTAAACTGCTGTGTGACCTCAGGCAAGTTACAGACCCTATCTGACCTTCCATTTTTGAGGCCATTCTGGGGACGAAGAGAACTAGAGACCCGGCCCCCAGCCTCCCGGAGCCCTTGCTGTCTCTGGCTCATCGCTCACACGTGCAATAGAGACCCCAGGAAGGAGAGTTGTCAACCGGGTCAGTCAGGGAGGGCTTCCTGAGGAGGGGGCATTTGAAAAGCAGGAAGAGTCTGAGTCTGAAGGGAAACAGGGAGAGACCATGGACAGAGGAACAGGCCTGACGGTGGTCTCGATGCCTTTCTCAGCTCACCAAGTCACACTTTCTGCCTGGGGTGAGTTTGGAGAAAGGGGTCCGTGCCTTGTTTAGCCCTTTCCTCAGCACGATGCACATGCCGTGCACTTAGTAGGGGCTTGAGAAGTGCTTGCCGACAAGCCGATGGGCACACCCGTGTTTCCGGGCCCCCTGGCCTCCCCGAGGCTGCTGGTCCTGGCTGTCCAGTCTCCACCCCTCCCATACAGAAAAGAGCCAATCAGCTGTGGGTACAAAAGGCTGAACAGAGTTATGACTTAACAAGCAGTTAGCACGACCGGGGCCAATTTAACTTACTCTTCTGTGTTATGCTCAGAATGAATGCTGCAGGTCATGGGGCCCGAGGCCTGGAAGCTGACGTATGGAAAAGACATTTCCTCCGAACTGTCCCCAGTGTGGGCCTCTCACAGCTGAGGCTCAGGGTTTGGGTCCCAAAGGCAAAGGGTCTGAGTGGCTGGGTCATGGGCCTGGGCACCAGGAACGGGGGCCAAATGCTTGGGTAAACCTTTGCTCCGGCCGGAGAGTAAATATGGCTGAGCCCCAAATCATCCACATGATGGCCGGGGGTGAAGGAGGGAGAGGGGCGTAGCAGGGAGGGCACTAGAGGCGGGGACTTGGGCAAGCCACTTCTTCCCTTCTCAGAGCCTCAGTTTTCCCATCTGTAAAATGGAGATGAGTCATTATAAGCACTAGGGATGGTGTTTGCAGCCTGGCATAGAGTAGCTGTCATTCTGGCCCTTCAGGTGGGAAGTCAGGTGCAATGACGGATGAACTCCAGACCCTGTTGGGTGGGTGGGGGCAGGGAGGGTAGCCGGAGACGGGGAGAACTCCCATTACTGAAACTTCACAAGCCTGAGAAGGCCTGGCTATAGGGTGTATCAGGGTCCTCACAAAGCCTCTTTTGAGAGTCCTGTCTGAATAATTTATCTTGGACCTTAGATAACACACATCGGTGGGGCACCTGACTTCAGCTCAGGTCATGATCTCGCAGTTTGTGAGTTCAAGCCCGGCATCAGGCTCTGTGCTGACAGCTCAGAGCCTGGAGCCTGCTTTGGATTCTGTGTCTTCCTCTCTCTCTGCCCCTACTCTACTCACACTGTCTCTCTCAAAAATAAAAATAATAAAAATATTGGGAAAAAAAGATAACACACATTGGCCTCAATCAAAGTTAGCTTGGGACCCTTACGGAGTCTCCAGGTGAGTCAGCTTAAAAAAAGCAAGAAGGGATGGGGGGCCTGGGTGGCTCATTTGGTTAGGCATCTGGCTTTTGGCTCTTGACTCTGGCTCAGGTCATGATCTCGGGGTTCTTGGGTTGAAGTCTTGTGTCAGGGCTCTGCACTGGCAGTGCGTAACCTGCTTGGGAATCTCTCTCCCTCCCTTTCTCTCTGTCCCTCCAGCACTCATGTGCTCTGTCTCTCTCCCAAAATAAATAAACTTAAAAAAAAAGTAAGAAGATAAACTGACCCAAATGTATTGACCGTTCCTGGGTGTGTGATCTCAGAACTACGAGGATACGGTTGTGAACAAGCCCTTTATCAGCAGAATGACCTACTTGGGCTGGTTTTCCTAGGACTGAAGGTCCCAGACAACACAAGACAGTCAGTCACCCTCTCTACAGACTGCTGGCTGTGTTGTGGTGGGCGTAACACATACCCTGTGGATGAATGAAAACCAAAACCTTCTTATTCTGAAGAGAACGAGCACCTGTAACGTGGCTGAAATTTCCAGTGACAGCAACACACGGAGACTCAAAAGGCACCAAATCTCAGACACCTTGGATGGAAGCAACGTCTGTGTGCCGATGGCCACATCAGAACGGGGCTGGGAGCGGGGCTGGGAGCGGGGCTGGGAGCGGGGCTGGGAGTGGGGCTCTGGCAACCCCCCAGACCTGGTGGGGGAGTCCCTGGAGAGGAGCTTGAATAAAATAATTTCATGAAATGCACTGGGTGGCAAATCCACATTTCTAAATTAGCACATCCAATTTCAGATACGTGCTTTTAAATAGACACGTGTAATTAAACTAATAAATCAAATATTATAAGTAGATATTTAACCACTTTTTCCAGTGGCATATGAAAATGTAAATTCAAGTTGGCCCAACAAACTTTTTAATATTCTCACCGAATGCATGGAAGATCCCTTTGTATTCAGAGTCCACCTGCTGGCGTGGGATTCTCTTCGGCATGCCCCACCCCCTCCACCCCTGGGTAACAGGGTCCCTATGGATAATTGGACCGGTTGATACTGGACAGGAGAGGGGGTTTATTCACTCATTTGGTTTTTTTTTTTTTTTCAATTTTTAAAAATATTTATTATTGAGAGACAGGGACAGAGCACGAGTGGGGGAGGGGCAGAGAGAGAGGGAGACACAGAATCCAAAAGAGGTTCCAGGTTCTGAGCTGTCAGCACAGAGCCCGACACGGGGCTTGAACCCATAAACCTCGAGATCATGACCTGAGCCAAAGTCAGATGCTTAACCGACTGAGCCACCAGGGCACCCCGATTTGATTTATTTTTCACAGGATTCCCTCTGGCTGTTGGGTGAAGAATATAGCAAAGGGCCCAGGGGCAGAAGCAGAGAGACCAGTCTGGAAGCTATTGCACTAAACTAGGGGAAAGATGATGGGTGCTCAGAAGGTCACAACCATGGAGGCAGTAAGACGTGACCAGAGCCCGGACACATCTGGAAAGTAGCGCAGACAAAATTTGCCAATGGATTGGCTATGGAAGGTACTGGAAGGAGAGGAGTCCAGCATGACTGCAACACTTCTGGCTTGGGCAACTGGAAGAATGCAGTTGGTCAAGGTCGCCCGGGATGGAGAAGAAGGTGGTGGAGTGGGTTTGGGAGAAGATCAGCAACTTTGTTTTGTGTACGTTACGTTTGAGAGGTCTTCTAGTCCTCCAAGTGAAGATGTTGTGTGAGCAGCCGGATAGGAGTCTGGAGTTGAGGAGATATATTGGGGCTGAAACTAGACATTTGGGATATTCAGCATTGGCATTGACGTGGTGCGGGAAGCAGTGGGCTCCAACGAGAACTTCCGGGGTGGGGCGGGGAGGGGGGTGCGGTTAAAGAGAATGCTGAAGACTAAGGCAGGTCAGGTTGGGGACCAGGAACAGAGGCAGAGAGGGAGCACCTGGGATATAGAGAAGCAGACCAGGAGATTAGGTGTCCTAGAAACCGAGAGAACAGTTTCAAGGAGGAGCAAACAACCGACAGCGGATAGGACGAGTACAAACAGAACCAAGAACTGACTACTGAATTTAACAATGAGGAGGTCACCTTGACAAGAACGGTTTTGATGGCGCCATGGGACGAGTCACGCCATGGCCTGACTGGGTGGACTCAAGAGGACAGTAATTGGAGACAGCAAGACAACCCGTTCAAGGAGTTTTGTTGTAAAGGGAAGGAGAAATCAGGAGGCAGGGACGAGGAAAGCACGGTGGAGAGAAGGTTCTTTTCTTCAGCTGGAAGAAATGACAGCGTGCTTTATGGTGCTGGGAAAGACCCAACGGAGAGACAAAATAGATGATGCAGGAGAGAGCGAGGGGAGAGGATCGCCTGAGCGCCGCCCTTGAGTGGGGGACACAGCAGCTTAGCCCGGGGAGGCAGCGTCCCCTGAGCGGGCTGGGCTTGGCCCCTCAGGCCGTCTGCTGATGTTCCTGAACACCCAGCACCATGCCTGGCTCCCAGGTGGTGGGTGAACGAGTGGATGCAAGGGGGCTCAGTGCAGGTCTTGCAAGAAGTTTAAAAAGCAAGCTCTGGGCTCCAGAGGAAGCCTCCGTCTAGATCCTTGCTCTATCGCCCAGTAAAAGTGTGACCTCAAGCAAGTGTCTGGGCGAACTTGAGTGGGTTTCTCAACTTCTCCCAGCATTAGCTTTCCTCTCTGAAATGGAGACCAGTTGGGGCGCCTGGGTGGCTCAGTCGGTTGAGCTTCTGACTTCAGCTCAGGTCATAATCTCACAGTTCATGGGTTCGGGCCCCGCGTCGGGCTCTGTGCTGACAGCTCGGAGCCTGGAGCCTGCTTTGGATTCTGTGTCTCCCTCTCTCTCTGCCCCTCCCCCCGTTCATGCTCTGTCTCTCCCTGTCTCAAAAATAAATAAATATTTAAAAAAATTGAAATGCAGACCAATGGAACGGACTTCAGAGGCTTGTGGGAGGATTAAGATCATGTAGCCTTCTGAATGTCATATCTGGGGTGCAGGAAAGTGCTCCAGAGGGGTTAACTATCCTCATTATGAGCAGTTCAATAATTCCCCCACCCGAGCTCATCCAGAGTTTAATAAAAGCCAGCACGTAAAAGACAACGGATGTAGCTATAAACTCACAGTGCACACCTCCCACGATCGCTCACAACTGCCCTGACCATTTGTGACCTTCAGGCTGCAACAGTAATGAGACAGCCCTGGGGGCCAAGCCGTTCCCAGATATAATGCCCCTGCCCTCTTCCCCGCAAGGAATCACATGGGATGAGTGACAGCGACCTTATTAGAGAGAGAATATTAAATCTACCCTGTTTGATCTTTTTTTTAAAAAAAGCAAATTACTCACAGGGGTTGGCACTTCGGTGCTTATTAGTGACACGTTCCTCAAATGGACTCACAACTGAACTGCATACCAGGGTGGCAAGCAGACTGTGGTGCTAGTTAGGGAAAATCAAACAAACCAACCAAAAACTTGAGGTGAGCTCGGACAGTCAAGGAAGGCTTCCCTCAGGTGGCAACCCCTCAGTGAGTCTAAGATAGGAAGGCTTTAGCCAGGTAGAGAGAAAGGCTCATGTAGTTCCGGTGTGTGTGTGTGTGTGTGTGTGTGTGTGTTTCTTAGCAAATAACTGAGCAGATGAATTTGATTGGATTTGTCCTGTTTGACCACCGCTGAACCAGCCAGAGGCACTTTCCTCCTCCCCAGGGACCTAGCCCCTGTCCGGGACCCACATTGCCAGGGGTTCCAGGGAGTTCTGACCTTCAACCTCCCAAAATAATCAGACACTGTTGCTGTCCACTGCCCTATCGAGCTGCTCAGAGGAAGGGGCTTGGGGAGGAGACAGAATTCAGTCAATCCACAGGGGCTGTTTTGGAAACATCATATAATTCAGCTCCAGTGACAATTCTGTCTGGTTAACCCAGGGGGCACCCAGCCGAGCAGGAAGAGGCGTAGAAAAGGTGGCGGTGGTAGTTGTTGCTGCAGTGACATTCAGGAAGTGTGCATTGTGTGCAGACTCTGGGCGGGCTTGCCGATGGGGGCGGTGGGGCGGAATCTCAGCATTACATAATCTCAATTAATCCTCACAAAAACCACTTCCAGGGAGGTACTACTATTTGCCGTTTCACAGATGGGAATAGAGAGGTCAGAGAGGTTAGGTGACTTGTTGAATGTCACAGAGCTGAAGAGAGACTGAACTCTGCCCTGCCATGCTTCATATCAAAGTCCAAAGACAGGGGAGGTCAGGGCAGAGAGAAACCAGGAGCATGGAAGGAGCAGAGATTCTTTGTTCCTTCACATAAGACGAACCAAGGTCATGGTTCCATGTCCTTCTAGTGCGGGTTCCAGAACTTTAGGAACCACAAAACCAAAACCAGACTTTCCAGATTTCCTTGCAACCAGGGTTCTGGGGGCAAACGAGGTTCTGCCACTCAGATGACTGATGTGCAGACCATGTGACCCACCCCCAACCCATAAGCTGCCCTCATGGGGCCAGCCCACCAGACCCCAGAAGCCAGGAAGGTCCTACCTGTTTCCCAGGGGGACAGATAACAGATCTCAGGAGCAGTTGCAGCCTGGCCGTCCTCAGGGAGTTTGGGGGCGGGGGGGGGGGGGGAAGCAGGGACATCTGGGAGGGCCAGGGGGAGGTTGCATGTTCAGAGACCGTGTAGCCTAGTGAGGATTTACAAGCACAGACTGTGTAGACAGACAATCTGGGCTTTAATCCTGACTCCACTGCTCCCTAGCGACATGACCTAGAGTAAATTACATACTCTCTGTGCCTCAATCTTCTCATCTTAAAATGGGGATAACCACACTGACTTCACGGTACCTTTGTAAGGATGGAATGAGATAACAGATGCAAAACAGAACAAGGCCAGGCACGTGTAAGCAATTAACAAGCGTGAGATATTATCATTGCATCCTGGGCACGTCACATGCCATTCTCACAACCTTCCTGCAAGGTAGGTGGTGTCTCTTCGCTGTACAATATGAGCGGCCGAGGGGTGCAGCTGGCAAGAGATGTGGGGGAAGGAGGTGATCCCAGACGCCGTGGTCCCACACTGCTTCTCTGTGAGGCCCTTGGGGTCTCGGTGAGCCCGTGCAGAGAGAACGGCTCCTCTGAGGACCCGTGGCCCCACCTCTGCCCAAGTCAGAAGCAAACACGGATTCCTGTCCTCATCGCCTCCTCACCCTGCAAATTCCCAGCTTGCAGTCAGGGCCCTACCCCAACCACTGGGCGATCGTGGGCGGGTTATTTCTTCCCCCAGCCCCAGTCCAGCCCCACCCCCCACCCGGTGTACTGGCAGGCCCTGCAGTCTGGGAGACGGGGCTGACCTCTCCTGGGAGGGGAGCCTGAGGATGGCAGGACCCTGCCCACCAGGCCTCAGGGAACCGATTACATTTGCATTGCATTTGGAGTTGAGACAATCTGTACGTGGGCTAATGACGCGCCAATTGATTAGCAGAAACATATGTGCGGAAGAGAAGTCGTTCATTAGGCAGGAGTCACAGCTCCTGCTCGTCTAGCTCAGAATCCAAGCAGCTGTCGGTGGTTCCAGCCCGATCCTGGCCTGCTGGTATCTAAGGAGCTGCCAGGATGCCTTTTCTTGGGGAAATGAATCTCCAGATGGGGCTGTGATTCGGGTCTCCTCCTGGTCCTTCTCAACCTCACTTTCCTCCTCTGTAGATGGGGGCAGACAGAACACACCTCACCGGGCCGGCCAGGGTCACAATCAGTCAACAGATCCTCGATGAGCATCCACTCGGGGCAAGATGCCGCGTCTGAAGGTATAGAAACGTCCCAGAGACGGCAAAGGGACAGACATTTGTATCGCCACATCGCAAGGTCGGAAGACTTGAAAAGAAGTCCTCTCTCCTCTCTGGATCTCAGGGTCCCCACCTGGAAAAAGGGTCTTTGCAGATGTGATTAAGTTAAGGGCCTTGAGCTGGGGAGATTATCCTGGGTCATCTGAATGGGCCCAACCTAACCACGTAAGTCCTTGAAAGGGAAGACCCCGCCCTAACTGTGCTGACGATATGGAAGATGGGGCCAGAGCCAAGGAATGCAGCTGCCCCCCGACACTGGAAAAGGCAAGAAGGAAGATAGTACACAGGCTTGCCAACACCTTGATTTTCGCCCAGGAATACCCATGTTGGACTTCTTTAAAATTTTTTTAACGTTTATTTTTTGAGGGACAGAGAGAGACAGAGCATGAGCGGAGGAGGTGCAGAGGGAGAGGGAGACACAGAATCTGAAGCAGGTTCCAGGCTCTGAGCTGTCAGCACAGAGCCCGATGCGGGGCTCGAACTCATGAACCGTGAGATCGTGACCTGAGCTGAAGTCAGACGCTTAACCGACTGAGCCCCCCCAGAGGCCCCTCCACGTTGGACTTCTGACTTTCAGAATCATGATAAGAAATTTGTGTCGTTTAAAGCCACCAAGTCTGTGGCAATTTATTGAAGGAGCAAATGGGCCATATCAGAGATGTTTAACACAAGACCTAGAGGTGGCTCCTGTGCTACCATGCATGAGGAGCCTAGCGCTAAGTGATCCTGTGGAACTTGCTATGATGGTGGACATGTTCTAGATCCGTGTTGTCTGATAGGCCAGCCACTAGCCGAGTGTGGTGGTTGAGCACCTGAAATGTGGCTAGTTCAGGGCCACCTGAGTGGCTCAGTCGGTTAGACTCTTGATTTCGGCTCAGGTCATGATCTCACAGTTCGTGAGTTTGAGCCCCTGCATCAGGTTCTGCGCTGCCAGTGTGGATCCTGCTTGGCGTTCTCTCTCTCTCTCTCTCTCTCTCTCTCTGCCCCTCCTTCCTCTCAAAATAAATCTATAAACTTAAATGTGGCTAATGCAGCTAAGGAACTGAATTGTTAATTCCCTTTGATTTCAATTAACTTAAATTTAAACAGCCACATGTGGCTGGTGGCTACTGTGTTGGACCATGTGAGACAGAACACTTCCGTCATCACAGAGAGTTCTACTGGACAGCGTTGCTTGGAGGCTTTGATCTACAGCCCAGGGGAAGAAACTGGGCCGCCACGGGGGGCACAGGGCCCTCATTCTCTGTTCACTTTAGAGAGTCCAGATCTCCGCACAAAGGTTTCCCTTTGCTCTCGCCATTGGTCTGACTGATTGCGTGAGGACTTCCCTGTGTCCTTGTGGCCCCCCAAGGTCCCTGTCTCTTCTCCTGTGTAAACGCGGGCACCTTGCCACCTTCGAGGGCGCGACATGAGTCTTGGCAGCAAGGAGGCTGTGCCGGTCAGAAGAGCTTGGGCCACAGATGTCTCAAAGAGGAGTCTTCAGCAAAGGTGCCCTTGACCAGGGCTCTCTGTGGTCTGGAAAATTCCAGGTTATAGTTGCTCTTGGAGATGAGCTTCTGATGGCAACCAGCAAAGCCCCTCGATTTTTCCGAAATAGAAGACGATCCCAAGTTTCTAAGAAGGAGCTTTGTCTTGTATTTCCTGAGTTATCTGGAACACTTAGGAGGCCAGAGTGGCTGGGGGGAAGGGTCTGGGGACCTAACATCCCAAATTGTCCACAAGATGCTCTGGGTGCATTTTTAAGGGGTATCAATCAATAGCATTCTTCAGATGTTCAAAGGGGTCTGTGACCCCTCCTGGTAAAAAGGTTAAGAAACACCCTGCTTTCTTGTGGCCTTGAAGAGACCTCTGTCTATCTCCCCGCACCCCTCCCCCACACTTTCTCAGCTCTCCTTGCCTCCTATAAATATCTACCTAGGCCTGCGCCCCACTGGGACCATCCTTTTCTCTCTCTCTCCTCCCCTCCCCACTTCACCTGGGCTTTGCTCTCCTCCCCTCCCCCCGGCCCCCAACCAAGGATCATCAATTCCGAAGGAAAAAGCCAGGCATCCGATGTACTTCTTGGGGGAGACAAAGCAGGATGAGAAAGAAGGGGGAGCCCGTGTACAAACAGACTGATCTCCAGAAGAGAGGAATTACGTGAATTACAATTGATTTTCCACCGTTAATGAAGCATGAACCCGTGTGATTGCATCTTGAAAAGATTTATAATTATTCATTGAATCTTGGAAGATAATTAAACTTCATTAAACGCAGACATGACAAGCCTTCAGAGCAAGCCGAGACCTCCGTGCAGGGTTCCAGATCAGAGCAGACGATGTGAGGCTGGGACCCTGTCAGGTGGGGGCAGGAGGACTGGAAGGGAGGGGGGAGAGGGGAGGAAGGGAAGTCTCCGGGAGAAGATTCTCATCGAATATACAGATGCTCCTGGGTCTTTTGATTTCTCTCTCTACCCTTTGGGGATCCCCTCCCCCCAGCCTCTCCAGCCTCCTCTGCCCGCCGCCCCCCCCCCCGCCATGATGGAAATGGGCCACATCCTGTTCAGAGTCCCTGCAAGCCCAGGACCCCAGGATCTCCTAGCAGAGCAACGGCTGGGAAGCAACATGACCTAGCAACAGGAGGAGGGGGACACTGGGGGTTCTTCCGGACGTGTGGGTGCGAAAGCAAAGATGGGAGTGCAATGTGCCTGTGTGTGCGTGCACTTGCTACATGGTGGTCTGCTCCGTCAGCGTACAAATTCGTGCATTCTGGAAAGCCATCTGGCAGGAGACTCACCAAATTGCTCTCAGTAGTTACCTTTGTGAGGGGATGAGAAAGGGATGGGATAAAGGAAGGAATTTCACTTTTTCTCTGTAACATGCTTCTTTAGAGCTGGAATTACATAATGAGCATATATTCTGAGGTAGCACATGCAATTTAAGAACGATGTTAATGCGTGTAGCCATGGTCTGTTCAACAGATATTTATAGTTATGAGCCGGGCTTTTGGCTCGGTGTGCTGGGGACAAAGAGACGATTCAGACCGCCTGGGCCCTTCCTCACGGAGTACACGGTTGCGGTGTGACCACACGTTGAGTTGGTTGTAAAGAATGTCTCCCGCCCCACCCCTGTGGGCCCAAAGGAATCAGCCCCAGCTGGGAGGTGGCCCCGGTTCTGACCTCCTGGGGGTGGGTACCCAGTCCCCCCACCCTTCATTTGTTCTAAGCCATCCCTCCCCATCCTTTGGAGACCTCCTCCTGAGGACCCCTCCCATGCCCCCACACAGCCTGACCCATCTGCTAGGCTAAATCCACCCTCACAGTGATGCCACAAGACCCCTCCTCCTGTCACATGCACAACCTTCCTCCCCCAGTGGCTCACTGTTCCCTGCCGAAGTGACAGAAGGAAATAGTATTAACGAGGCTGCCCTCACCATATCCTTTTTATGGAGCTGCTTCTGGTCAGGGAGGAGGTCTTTCTAAGGACGGGCTCAGGGGTCTGGCCAGGGCCCCATGGCCAGGAATGGGCTAGGAGTTCACTGGCCCAGGTGGTTGAGGGAGGAGGTAAGGATTGGGGGATGGGAACATCTTCAAGGCAGGAACCATCCCTTAGCACAGAGGTAAGATCCCAGTTCGTAAGCCAAACAGCCTGGTTTCCAATTATGGCTCGACCAGCTTGCAACTGTGTGACCTTGGGCAGGTTATTTAAGTTCTCTGTGCCTCAGTTTCCCCATCAGTGGCTCCTTTATGGGTTGTCAAGAGAAGTTGATAAAATGATACACGTGGGGCCCTTGGCACATTGCCTGGCACAGCGGAGGTGCTTGCTAAATGGCAGTGATTGTTAATTTGTAGGATTTCAATGATTTCCCCGAACACCTTCCGTTTTTAGGTTTTAAGGCCTTTACTTCATTCGTGCTGCACTTCCAAGGTCAGGTAACATGTCTTACTGATCTCTGTACCCCTTCTGCCTAACCCAGGGCTGTAGGTGGTGGTGCTCAAGGTTGGTGGTGCTCAACCTTGGCTCCCAGTAGGTGCTCAAGGATGTAGTTGCCGCATGAATAAGGGAATGAATGAAGAACAAATAAAACTGGGCCATAGGACTGATTTCTACCCTTAGGGTATCTTCCCGATACAGGACACTTAGCATTGCTGGATGCATAAATTAAAAGATTTTTTAATGCATGGATAGGCTGGTGGGAAAGTAAAGAAAACCTTCCGAGGTCAGAAAGAATAAGAAATGCAATGCCCAAGAATCAAGAGAGCATCTTTGTGGGGGCGCCTGGTCAACCCAAAGCCTGGGCCCCATACACTGTGTTAGGGAGACAAGAGACAAGGTCTGAGCCTGAGCAAGGTGGGAGGTCAAGTCTTCTGCCCCAGCATAAAGTAGAGTCCTCCTGGCATGAACTAAGAAAAGCCTGCTGTGACTGGTGAAAAGGGGAAAATGGAGAGAAAAAAGTCTCCTTCTGGGGGTGCCTGGGTGGCTCAGTGGGTTGAGCACCTGACTCTTGATCTCGGCTCAGGTCATAATCTCATGGTTTGTGAGATCGAGCCCCGAGTCAGGCTCCACACTGAGGATTCTCTTCCTCTTCCTCTGCCCCTCTCCCCCACTGATGGTTGCTCTCTCTCTAAAATAAGTACATTTTTTAAAAATTATATTTAAAAAAATCTCCCTCTGAGAATTTTACCCACTGGCTCGCCCTCACTTGGGCTGGGGGGCCAGAATTCATTCTACTCACGTGGCCTAAAAAGCCACAAGCAGAGAAGTGGCCCGCCATGTGTAGCAACACCTGACAGAAACATAAAGAAACCTTCTCTGAAGAAAACACCCTCTTAAACCCAGGCCTGAAAGAATTTCTACAGAAAACAAGTTCTGAGAACCACGGGTGCCATGTTCCAAAGCCAAAACCCACAAGGAGGCAAGCTACCTCGAGCAAGAGTCAGCAGAAACAACAACAAGCCAGACCCGCAAAGATGGAAAGTGTTGGAATTGTCTGATCTGGAACATAAAATAAATATGTGAGTGTGCCTTACCCTGGAAACGTGGATACCAAACGTATGACAAAAGGAGGAAGGGATTATGAAAAACACCAGGCTGGTCTCAAAAAGAACCAAATAAAGTATTTAGAAATGAGAAGTGGAATCATTGAAACAGGAAACTAAGTTCATGGGCTCAACAGAAAATGACACCTCACTGAGAAGAGAGAAAATAAAGATAAGAAAACCTTCCCCAGAAAGCAGCAAGCAGAAAGAGGCAGAGGAGAAATACAGAAGAGAGATTAAGAAACATGAGGGTTAAATGAGAAGATCCAACGTGTCTCATTAGAGTTGCAGGAGATATTGGAGAGAATAATGGAAAAAGAAAACAGCTAAGAGTTTTGCAGAACGGTGAAGGACTCCAACCCTGTGATTCAGAAGGCTCCATGAGTCCCAAGCAGGATGAATAAAAAGAGATCTCCACCTGCACGTGGCACAGGGAAACTACAGAGTATCATAGACAAAGAGAAAATCTTGAAAGCAGCCAGAGATAAAAGAGAGATTACCCAAAAAGGAACGTCCTTTGGATTGATGTCAGGGCTCTCAGAGAAACTCTGGAAGTCCGGGAGACAGTCGAGGAGCACCTTCAAAAAGCCGAGACAAGATGTCCCCTGAGAATTCTGTTACCTCTGAAACTCATTTTTAAGAAAGCGAGCAAAACAAAGGTATTTGCAGACACACAAAAACTGTCTGAGTTTACAATGGGGGCCCTCACTAAAGAAAAGTTTTAAAAGCATCACTTTTAGGAAAAAAAAATGGGGGGGGGGCGGGAAATGAGGCCAGCAGGAAGGGCTGAGATGCGAGAAAGAATGGTGAGCAGAAGATATGGCAAACACGTGGGTAAATTTAAACAAACATTCATGACTTGAAATGTTTCATTTGTGGAGTTAAGACAAACAAACAAGAGAATCAAAACACAGGCAAGCAGAGTTAAAGCACTTGAAGTCACTGGAATATGTAGGAGGAGTGCGAAGACAGAACTCGTGGCTGGCAATTACAACCTAAGGATGCGTGATGCGTTTCTAGGGTAATTACAAGAGGATAAAAATAGCACGGATTATAGCTTCCAAATTAATAGAGGAAAAAATGGAACGGGAGGAACCTTCCATCCATCGATACAATCGGAGGAAGGAAGGAAGGAAGGAAGGAAGGAAGGGAAGAAGGAAGGAAGGAAGGATGGAGGGAGGAGGGGGGGATCCATTGGGAGGGACCAGAGAGCAAGTGACTTGCCCAAGGCCACACAGCAAGTTAGAGGTAAAGCCAGGACTAGGATGCTCTTTCCCCCAGAATGGTGCAGCCTGCCTGTGTCTACATGGGGATTATCAGAAAGGGAATCTCAACCCTGCTTTCCCAGCTAAATGGAAGCACTCATACGCTACTGTCAGGAAGCCCATGGAAAGGTGTGTGATGAGACCTGCTTTGATTAGCGGACACAGGGAGTACTGATGATCCTCTCTGTGACAAAAACCATTAACATAAGCACAGTGGTTTACAATGTAGGTGCCCCTCTGTGTGTAATTCACGAGATGCTCGCAATAACCCCTCGAGGAGGATGATAGTAACATTCTTGTTTTGTATATAAGCCGCCCAAGGATGAGGAACGGGAGGTAACTTTCCAAGGTCACACAGCTGGGAAGTGGCAATGTGGGGCTCCGAACCCAGCCAGACGGTGTGCCTGCCCTGCCCCCATCCTCAAGGTCGGATGCTGGGCTGAGCCTATAAGCCTCTGTGTAGTGGCCAGTGTACTGGAATGATCCTTATTAGACCCTGGAACTAAAACAAGAAGTAAAACAGCTACCAAGGACATTTTGGGTGATTGGGGGAAGTTGGAACACAAGCTCTACATTAGATATCACTGTAATAATATTAAGCGACTTGGTGTGATCATGGTAGGAGGATGGCCTTGCTTCTTAGGAGACAGATGCCAGAATACGTGCGACGGAGGTGTCATGATGTAGGCGACGTTCAAATGTTTCCGAAGTATACAAAGAATACATCAAATATGGCAAAACGTTAATAATAAGTAGATCTAGGTAAAGAATAAATAAGCGTTTATTGTGGTATCTGTTTGTGTTAAGAGACCATCCCCAAATGTAAAACAAAGCTACTTCTGATTTTTTGCAAGCCCCTGGGTCATTGAACAGTGGTTCCACAGATGCAGTATAGCTTTGCGTATGCACCTGTCAACAGCTGGTGGAGGTGACCATGACTGGCACAGCTCAGCTCTCCTCCATGAGTCCCTCACATCCCGCAGCCAAGCTGGCCTGGGGGTGTCTTCCTGGCAGCAGTGGGAGGCCAAGAAAGGAAGAGGAAAAGGAACACACACTTCCAAGCTGCTGTTCACATCAGCTGTCCTGCTGTCCCGCTGGCCAAAGCAAGTCACATGGCCGAGCCCAGAGTCAGCGCGGAAAGACACGTCCAAAGACAGTGGCATGGGGACACAAGCATTGTTAATGTAATCAACTTGCTGCGGTCGTGTTACTATCTTAACTTTTCAATGATTTTGAGATCTTTCAAAGTTAAAAGAAGGATGTACTAGAATGCTCTAGAGAAACAGGACCAATACAGAGATTTGTTTTAAGGGACTGGATCACATGATTATGGAGGCTGGAGGGATCCCAACATCTGCAACCAGTAAGCTGGAGACCAAGGAGAGCTGAGGGTGTCATTCCAGTCCGAGTGCTGGCAGGGTCAACACCCAGGAAGAGTGAATGTCTCAGTTCTCACCCAAAGGCAGGAAAGAACTGATGTCCCAGCTGAAGGTAGTCAGGCAGGAAGAGCCCCCCTCTTACTCACAGGAAAGTCAGTGCTTTTCATTCTATTCAGGCCTTTACCTGATAAGGCCAGTCCCACCATCCTCCCATTTTGAATGCTACTCTCATCCAAAACATCCTCACAGAAACACCCAGAACGACGTTTGACCAAATATTTGGGCACCCGTGACCCAGTCAGCTTGACACATAAAATTAACCATCACCAAGGATGAAAGAAAAAGAAAGTCAATCTAATCATGCCACTCACCTGCTCAGAACTCTTCCCTATGCCCACTCACTGGAAGGCATGCATGGACAAGAATGTTCATTGCAGGGGGTGCCTGGGTGGCTCAGTCGGTTGAGCATTGGACTCTTGATTTTGGCTCAGGTCATGATCTCACAGTTCATGGGAGCCCCAGGTCTGCAGGGAGCCTGCCTGGGACTCTCTGTCTCCCCCTCTCTCTACCCCTCTCTGGTTGACACATGCTCTCTCTCGAATTTCAAAATAAATAAATAAATAAATAAACATTTCAAAAATTTTAGGAAATGAATGTTCACCACCGCTTTGCTAGTCAAAACCCCAAACTTGAGACCACCATGATGTCCATCAACATCATCATGGATGAGTATATCGCGATGTTTTCCTAATGTGGAATAATAGCAGTGGAAAAGGATGAACTGATATACACAACACCATGGATGAGTCTTACTGATGAGTGCAAGAAGGGAAAACTGCGTGCTGCATGTTTCCAATTGCGAGACGCTCAGGAAGAAAGAGTTGCATCTACGGTGGTTATCCTGGGGAGCCTTTGTTGGGAAGGGACAGGAAGGAGCTTCCTGGGGCACCATAAATGTCCTACATCTTAATCTGGGTGGTGGTTACATGGATATATTCGTATGAAAAAATGTATTACATTGTACACTTAAGGGGCTCCTGGGTGGCTCAGTCGGTTAGGCATCTGACTTCGGCTCAGGTCATGATCTCACGGTTTGTGAGTTCAAGCCCCACATGGGGCTCTGTGCTGACAGCAAGGAGCCTGCTTGGGATTCTCTCTCCCTCTCTCTCTGCCCCTCACACTTTTGCATGCTCTCTCTCTCTCTCTCTCTCTCTCTCAAAAATAAGTAAATAAACTTAATAAGTAAATCGTACACTTACGACTTGAGGGCTTTATAAATTATAGTTCAGAAAATGCAAAAGCATACATGTGCACACACATACCAACTCTAAACACTTGGTTTCTTGGTTCCCCCTGAATGAGATCCAGACTCCTTAACACTCAATTCAATTCAATTGAGCACACGTTTCATTCTTCTCTCTCTAAAGGGCTGGGGACAGCAGGCAGGGTAGCCTTCTTATCGCCCCCTGCCCAGTAGAGGTCCTTGATAAAAATGCATTGAATTCTCATGGGGACCTCAAAGGATGGGGACATTGAGTGCAGCTGGGCATCAGATGGGCTGTGGGGTGGCATCCGGGCCCCTGGGCTCCTTCCAAGCCCGCTTTGGTGACTGCGCAATGACTCCATCTTGCAGGAGTGACTTCGCCCCCGTCCTCCACAAGGCCCTCAGCCACCGCCCCCTTTCCTCAGTGTTACACACTTTACAGCCATTGTCAAACATAATGATTCTTACCCTGGAGAGAAATTGGGTTCCGTTTCATGTTTTATTGCCTCAAAAAGGACATTTTTTACCTTCCCGCAGCCCGTACCCAGCAGAAACAGGACGATAAATCTCAGCAAAGGTTTCCACTGAGATAGATGGTCTAGCAAGGAGACCACTGTGCTCTGGGCAGGGAGGAAAAATAAGCACTTGCACCTGCTTTGCTACCCCACACCAGTGTCCGGTCCCCAACACCCCCTGGCAGGCTTGGAGCTGAACACGAGATGGGGGGGGGGGGGTGGTGCTCCAGAGCCCAAGGAGAGCCAGCTGATAAGAAAAATAGCTTGAACATCTGAACTTGCTTCTCCTCCAGGCTTGCCACCTTTACTCAGAAAAAGCCTCTAGCCCAAGAGTGGGAACGTAGATGGTTTGTCACACACTTATTGTGTGCAGGTTACGTGTTTTATCACATGTCATTTCCAGCAACCCTGTGCTGTGCAGGTGTGTGTTATCTCATTTTACAGATGAGAGGACTGAGGTTCATGGTGGTTAGACACGCCACTGGTAAGGAGCAAGCTGGAATTTGAACATGGGTTTCTTGGGAACCCGTTCAAGATGCTCCTGACCATGGCTTCTCCACAATTCCCTAGGAGCTGGCCCAGGAAACCAGAGAAACTTTGGGCAGATGGCAGCAGGAATCCCACAGCCACTGCTGGGACAGCCTATGCCCCAGCCTCCTTGAGGGGAGGCTCATTCCAAGAGCTCCCCTGCACGGCCAATAGGTAGACCAGCAACTGGGGGGATTTCCCTTGGGTCCCCGTGTGATTTGGATGGACTATTAGCATCCCCAGAGATGCTGAGGTCTTGCACAGGGTCACCCACTTAAAGACAGAATCAGGACTAAAATGTAAGACCCATGACTCCCAGCCCAGGGCCTTTCTTCTTCTTTCTTCCCCCATTTTTTTTTATTGAGGCAAAATACACATAAAATTTATCATCTTAACCATTTTCAAGGGTACAGTTTAGTGGGATGAAATACATTCGTAATGTTGTGCAACCACCACCACCACCATCCATCTCCAGAACTCTTTCCATCTTGGCAACAAACTCTGCCCCCATTAAGAAATAACTCCCATGTCCTCTCTCTCGGCTTTGGCCGCCACCCTTCTATTTTCTGTCTCTTTGAGTTCGACTACTCGAGGTGCCTTAGGTAGGTGGAATCACACAGTGTTGGTCCTCTCATGACTGGCTTCTTTCAAAGGCCCAGCATGATGTCCTCTAGGTCCATCCACGTTGTGGAACCCATCAGAATGTTCTTCCTCGAGGCGCCAGGGTGGCTCAGTCGGTGAAGCGTCCGACTTCGGCTCAGGTCATGATCTCGCGGTTCGTGAGTTCGAGCCCTGCGTCGGGCTCTGTGCTGACAGCTCGGAGCCTGGAGCCTGCTTCCAATTCTGTGTCTCCCTGTCTCTCAGCCCCTCCTCTGCTCATGCTCTCTCTATCTCTCCATAATAAGTAAACGTTAAAAAAAAATTAAAAAAAAAGAATGTTCTTCCTCTTCCAGCTGAATAATATTCCAGCACATCTATGGGCAACATTTGGCTTGTCCATTCATCCAACAATGGACACCTGGGGTGCTTCCATATTTTAGCTCCTGTGAGTGCTAGCAGTGTGAGTTCACTGCTGTGAACCGTAACATACAAACATCTCTTCAAGACCCAGGACTTTCTTCTCGCCTATCACTCTGCCTCACTGGCCATCTTCCAGCTATTTATTATTATTCCTTTCTAACACGTGAAAATGTGTAGTGTAGCCATTGGGTTTTTAATAACAAGATCACGGAGTTGTAAAGTCTAGCACTCACCACATAAACCAGTCACATAGTATCACACAC
Organism: Acinonyx jubatus; assembly: GCF_027475565.1. Classification (NCBI taxonomy): domain Eukaryota; kingdom Metazoa; phylum Chordata; class Mammalia; order Carnivora; family Felidae; genus Acinonyx; species Acinonyx jubatus. The sequence goes on along the minus strand of NC_069381.1, from coordinate 8,208,983 downwards.
CGAATGATTCTGTTTATGTGAAATGTTCAGGATAGGCAAATCCAGAGCAACAGAAAGGAAATTAATAGCAGCCCAGGGAGTGACTGCGTGGGGGTACTTTGTTGGGGTGATGAAAATATTCGGAAAGTGGGGTCAGGATTGCACAACTCCGTGACAATGCTAAACAGCGTTGACCCTTACACTTTAAGTGGGAAGATTTTACGGTATGTGAATTATATCTCAATAAAGCTGTTAAAAAATGTGTTAGACTCTGCCAGCCCATTTCCTTGCCTATAAACTAGTGACTTTGAGGACCATCTCATGCTGAGTTAATATGTAAAAACCTCCCCGTCCAATGTCCAGCACGTGGGAGGAACTTGCCACCTTCCTATAAGGGTGATGTTCTCAAAAGCACCATTCAGTCATTAATTCATTCAACAAATACTCACTGAGTACCTGCTAGGTTCTAAGCCAGCACTGCTCGATAGAATGTTCTCTGACCAAGGAAATGTTCTATCTCTACACTATCAAGTATGGAGCCACTAACCACATATGACTATTAAGTGCTAGTGTGACTGAGGAAATGGATTTTTTCTTTTCTTTTAATTAATTTACATTTTAATAATCACCTGTGGTGAATTTGGACAATGAAGTTCTAAGCAATGGAAATGAAGCAGCACCCAAACCAATATCCCTTTTCTCATGGAGCTGTCATTATGACTCACAAACAAGTATTTACAAAATGTAAGGCAGGAAAGAGCTATGTAGAAACATAGATGGAAGTGGGTGGGCTGAAAAGGAGGGGGTGGGGGCTATCTACACAGGGTGGTTGAGAAAAGCCTCTCTGAGCAGGTAACCCCTGAGCAGAGAGCTGAAGGAATGAGTGAGACTCGCAGCTATCTAGAGGGAGAGAATTCCAGGCCAAGAGCACAGCAAGAGCAAAGGCCCTGGGGCAGGAAGTTGCCTGTTGAATTCAAGGAAGAGTCAAAGGGCCAGCGTAGCTGGAGGACAGGGGAATGGGGTGAGGGCAAAGGAGGAGTTCAGAGAGCAGGAGGAGAGCAAATCATGTGGGACAGGGGCTAGGGGAAGGGACTTGGCGGGCCGTGAGCAGAGAAGGGACATAACCAGCCTGCATTTTTGCACAACCCCCAGGCTGTTGGGCAAACAATAGACCGGAGGGGACAAAGGTGGCATGAGGGAAACCAGTTAGGAGGCCACGGCCATGCTCCAGGCGAGACTCAGTATGCTCTGACCAGGGCAGGGCAGTGGCCAGGTAAGAGGTGGTTGGATTCTGCTGGTTCTTTGGAAGGAGGGCCCACAGGACTTCTTGAGGGACAGCCTGTGTGTGAGAGGCACCGAGGACAGCTCTGGGGGTTTCCAGCACTGAGCATCTCAGACACTGGGGGTACTGTTCACGAAGGCAGGGAGACTGGGGTGGGAGTGCAGTTTGGGTCTGGTAAGTCTGAGAAGCCTTTTCAGGAACTGTGAAGATGGGCGCAGGAGGTAGGAAGTTCCAGGGTCCCTGATCCACACTCCCAGGATGGTGGAGGGTCCAGGCCTGACCACAAAAACACTCCCTGAAGATGAAGAGCGGACAGCGGGAGGTGAGGAGAGCCATGTGTCCCTCCCCTGTGGGGAGGACGTAGCGTGGCCTTGCTTAGAGCAGGAGGTTGCAGGACGGCCTCACCACATCTACCATGCCTCTCCAGAGAAGCTTCTGCGGGGTTCTGGGGAGGCTGTGTGGCCAGGGCAGAGACCACTGCCAGGCAGATGAACGTGGACAGAGGCCTCTGAGAGGCCAGCATCCAGAGCTGGGGCATTGACATCTTGGCTGCAGGAGTGAAGTGCCAAGCACCTGCTTTCTGGGGATTCCCTGGAGCTGGGAACGGACCCTGTCAAGGCTGAGAAGAAGGATCCCAAGAGGCTGCTTGCTTGATCCTGGGGAGGCTGGAGACGGAGGAGACCAGCCTGTATCCTGCTGGACACAGCACTTGAGGCAGCAGCGGGGGAGGAATGGAGGGTGAGCAGATCAATGGCCTGGAAAGATAGAGCAAAGGCCCCTGCCCACGTCACCATCCACTGCCTGTGCAACTGGCTCCAGCTCGTGCTGAGACTAACTCTCCACCACAAGCCCTTGCAGGGACCGAACATGCCAGGGAAATGGACCTGGATGGAAACTTCCAGCACTGCAGCAGACCTGAAGACACCCCTCCACAGGGCAGCCTACCTCTTCCTCAGCTTCAAGGGCATGTATGCGTGCATTCAATTAACACACGTTTCCTGAGGGCCTACCACCAGCTGGTCACTATAGGCACTTGGGATACTTCTGCGAACAAAACAGACCAAATATGTTCCGCTGGTGGGGGTGGGGCAAGCAGGAACAGACAATAACTAAATAAAACATAGGAAGTAAGTAAATTGGGCAGCATGTTAGAAGAAGGTGCAGGCCTTGTAGAAAAAGAAAAAAAGCAGAGTAGATTTAGGGGGTTGGGATTGGGGTGAGCAGTTGTCACTTTAAACAGTGAGGACAGAGGAGGCCTCTTGCAGAAGGTAACACCTTCTAGATCCTTAGGCTGGTGTAATAATTAAATGGACATAAGACAGATTAATGGGAGGAAAAGCTTCCTACTTTCAGGGGGACAGTGGAGGACCAGAGTGTCCTTCGTATACTGGCTGTTTCTTAAGTAACTTAAATTTGAAATGCTCCCTATGCCAACGTAGCATATCGTAGGGCAGGCTGCCCTGGACCCCATCAGCTCCTCCCCTGAAGCCACCCAGGAAACTTCACACATTAAAAGCTGAGTAGATGGCTATGGGGGAAGGAACTGAGTTAGTGGCTGAGTAGCTGATGGTCCTATATCACACTGAGCCCATCCCCTAGTCCTGAGAACAGTGGTGAGTCCCTTCAGGAGGCAGTGATGCAGGAGGGCTCCCAAAGTTAGGCCTCTGTTGCACAACCAGTCAGGTATTTCATAAGAGCAATCCTATGGAAACAAAAGAAAAACGATGGTTCGTGATTGGAGCAAATCATAAACAAGTTCTGAGGGTGGCCACTTGAGAAGACTCCTAGATGTCAGGCTCGAAGCATTTTCAGATAGAGCGAGGGCAGGCAATGGCCATCTAACAGATTCTCCTGCTTTGCAGTTTGAACGCCTCGGGAGATTCTTCTGAGTGGCAAACACAGCAACAGGCACAAAGGTCTTCTATACGTGAGTTGTGGTGGTGGTTTCTCCGAAGTTTATATCAGGTTGTCAAGTTAGCTTGCATGGCTTTGGAGGAAAAAAAAAAAAGGCAGTATTAGTTTTCAATGATTCCATGTCAGAAGGGAGAAAAATTGAAAATATTAGTCTAGAGAGTTGTAGCCATTTGTTGGAAGAAACTAGATGAAATTAAGATCTAGTCCAGGGGCGCCTGGGTTGCTCAGTCGGTTGAGCATCCGACTTCAGCTCAGGTCATGATCTCACAGTCCATGAGTTCGAGCCTCACGTCGGGATCTGTGCTGACGGCTCGGAGCCTGGAGCCTGCTTCGGCTTCTGTGTCTCCCTCTATCTCTGCCCCTCCCCCACTCATGCTCTCTCTCTCTCTCTCTCTCTCTCTCTCTCTCTGTCAAAAATAAATAAACATTAAAAAAAATTAAGATAAGATCTAGTCCAGTTTACAGGTAGAAAACAAAACATCAAAGACAATGAACAGCACTAGACTCTGATATTCCCAAGGGTGTGTTACAGATTTTTGCTGAAACACAATATTTCTCTCTACAGTCACTCCCATTTTTATCAGGGATAATAAAAGTAAGACAAATTTTCTTACCAATAGTCTCAATAAACTGGGTTTGATTATTTACATAAATGTGGCAAGAATATACATTGACCATACAGAATCTTTTAAACTGCTTTGCTAGAACTTCTTATAAGGAATCTCAGATCGGACTTTTAAAAGCTTCTCAAAGCTCAGAAGTCAAGCCAAGGACTTGGACTTCAGGCTGTGCCTGCAATACCAACAGCTTTAGTGAATTCCTCTTCTCGAGGTCCCCAAAATACTCTGAGGTTCTTGCACCTGCCAGGAAGTGACCTTCCTTAATCACGTGGTAAGGCTGCTGGGAACCCTGTAAGCAAAGTGCCAGGGTGACTTTTCCAAGGGGTTTTATTGACTCTGTAAAGCCAGCCTTAGTTCCTTAAAGCTGTCTGGTCATATCTGAGTCTATGCATATCTCTCTCAAATATGACCTTCCAGACAAAGCCTTGGTAATATAACCATTGTTTCCAGTTGTGTCCTGTTACAAGGAGAACAGATTCTTAGCAAACCTATGCAAATCACCACATTGCCATAAAAATAAAAATACTCACTGAGGAGTTTCTAAATTCTGGAGGGATCGGAACTCAGGAGGGAGAAAAAGATAAATGTTTCACCTTTGTTCACAGAGGCAGATTTTACCAAATTGCCCTGAGTCATAGACAGCTTGAGAGAAAAAGAGAATACGTTTTCCTTAAGTGGGGAAAAACAAAACATCTTTAAAAATCAACAATGTTTCAGCCAAAACAGCAATAAAACATTATTATCAATCCTCACCAGTTAAGTCAGCCTCAAAGAATTGATTCTTATCCATCTTTTGTTAGAAGTCATGAAGCCATTAATTTCTCCATTAGGGATCTGTACATTATTACCCAAGTCGATGGTGTGATCTGAAAGTTATCAGAGATCTGTATTCTAGAGTCCTTGTCAGAGTCCTTCCGGGGAATGTCTCTTAAAAACAAAACACTTCCACAGGAGCAAGCCTGCAAAAGCATCATCGTAAAACAGTAACTTTCTCCAAATGACAAGACTGAACTACGCCAGTGGTTAAAGATCTGATTGGAGTTCATTACGGTACAATAGAAAAGGAAGTTTGGCTATTTCTGTGACATACAACGCTTTAAGATGATAACTAGAATAATGACTGATGACATTATACCAGAACCTATCCGAGTTTTGGGAATTTCATACAATTTCTAGAACACATATTAATAACAGTCACCTGCAAAGTGTAACCTAAGAAGACTTGTCTTTGCTTATTTGACAATGCTTCCCATGTAACTTAATATACCAAGTAAGCCTAATTAGTGTAATCCTTGTGTAAGGACAGGCAACAAATCCTTTGAGATGTTCCGGGGACCCTCTGGAAAATCCCAAGTAATTCCTAGGTCAAAAGACTTTATTGAAAATTTAATTTGAAGGAAGTTTGTCAAAAATATCAAAAGATTTTAAAACACTTGGTTAAACAGATCATAGACCACTATGAAACAACTTAGTAATCCACGTACTCATGGTGACAAAGACTCTTCAGGTAAACACAGAAGGTTAACTAGTTGTAAGTAAAACTCAGCTCTTTGAATAGCGAAAACTCAATTGTGTTTTATTTTTTAAGTAATCAAAGGTCTGATTAAAAACAAGACATTATTCTGATAAAACAAATTCTTTGCCTTCAAGGCAAATTAACCAAAAAATAAAGAAAAGCCTTTTACAATCTCTTATCAGGAGCAGACTAATAGTCCAAGCAAAATTTTCCTTTGAGTGGATAAAAGAAAATTAGGTTCCAGTTTTACAAAAGTGCACCATGGATATTAAAGCTTATTTTTAAAATCCTTACAACAAATTCATTCAACTTTATCCTGCTTGGTCACATGTAAAACTCCTTTCCCCAGATTCCTTTTTCACAACCTTTTACAACTTTCTATTTCAGCTTGTCCCTTATTTTCTTTCCCATTCAGAAATAATCAGTTTCACCTTAAGACAAATTACTTTCTTTCCCTCAACAAAAATGCATCTCCATTCCCCATACCTTTCATTACCCAAAACACATAGCCTACATTCCTTGTATACAGATATGTTTCCCTTATTATATTTAGTAGCTTTGTATTAGTAAGAATTCGTGGCCCTTAGACACCTTAATTTCTAGTGGAAGCTAAAAAGCAAGCCATTGTGAGTTGCCTCTTATGCTAGCATTCTTTAGATTGGCAAATTTACGAATATGCTTCATCATTTCTAGAAGTGTGGGCTTCTTTGCAGTTTAGTTTTTCAATGGGTCACAAGATCTGTTTGCGAATAGATCCTCTGTAGTAAGAGGTCAAATTTAAGTAACTTAGACTCGTGGAGCAATCAATGTTTTAGTATTTTATCTTACTTGGATATGATCTAGACATTCAGTGAATTCCTATCCCTTAATTTAATTTAGCAAAATTCTAAGGGTGGAAGTCATCAAAGAGATTTGGGAAACTATTTAAGGAGATGTATCATAAAACGATCATCGTGAAAACATTCCCCTGAAAATTCTTACCTCATTGAGACCTCTGTAATTCATGTTTTTCACAATCATACTTAGATCACCCATGATGATTTCATGAAACGTTAAAGCAGCTAACCATCATCTTAAGTTATGTCTCTTGCTGACAAATTTTGCAACAAAGACAACATAAGCTTATTTGACTTTCAGTAAATCTAAGTAAAATAAAACTATTATGCTTAATGGCGATAACTCTAAAGACAGGTCTGTGTTCATTAAACCAACAAACTTAAACAAGCTTTTATCTACCAAAAGTTATCCTAGGTCATGCCAACTTGCAAATCACTTGGGTTAGTTTCTATTATATTTCTGAGGTTTAGAAGCACTTAATTTATAAGCACTTATTTTTAAGCCAGTTACCTAGAGCTCTATAAATTAATTCTGGCAGTACAATCGGGAGGAAAAAAAATCTCAGATTTATAATGTCCATACATAGACATATGTAAACATATACCACAGAAACACCACAGCTTTGGTTCAAAAACTTTAGTCATGAGGCACCTGGGTGGCTCAGTCGGTTAAGCATCTGACTTGTGCTCAGATTCCGCTCGGGGTTCGTGAGTTTGAGTCCCACAATGGGTGAGCTCAAGCTCTGCTTCAGGTGAACCTCTTTTGTCTCTCTCTCCCTCTCCCTCTCTCTCTCTGCCCCTCCCTCACTTGTGCCTTTTTCGAAAAAAGCAAAGAAATAAAACAAAAACAAAAAATGCTCATCATGGATCAACCCCTGAGTGTTTGTATAATACAAAACACACCAGTCTACTATAAAACTCACTAGTTGAGAAACAATTGTGCCTCTAACTGGTAGAACAAGTTAAGACTATCTGCTTAAAAGGTTCTTCTTACTAATATTTGTCAAGAAGACTTAAGATTTGTTTTTCTCCTTGACAAGTAATATTAAGGAAGCTATGGTCTCGAGTTTGGGCAAGAGAGTCCTTTTAGCAGTTTGTATTTTTAAAAAGCCTCTTTCTCTCTCTCTCTTTTTCTTTTCTCTTCAGTCTGAGCAGAGTTTTAATGACCTCCCAGGGTGTTTACATTTCAAAGACATGGTAAGGTTTACACCTTCAAGGGACAGAAAAAGTATCCAAGGTCTTCCTTAGGACTTCTGCGTATATTTCTCTATTCTCAGATGTTGGGGGTAATTCCAACTTAAAATGTTCTTTCCTTTTCTTTTTTCAAAGTTTATCTATATTTTGAGAAGGGGAGCGGCAGAGAGAGAGGAAGAGAGAATCCAAGTAGGCTCAGCACTGTCAGCCCAGAGTCCCATGTGGGGCTCGAGCTCACAAACCATGAGATAGTGACCTGAGCCCAAATCAAGAGTCCTACGCTTAACCGCCTGAGCCACCCAGGCGCCCCTCTTTCCTTTTCTTAAGTGCAGGACAACTGTTCTTCCAATGTCCTGAATATCTGCAAATGTCTGGAGGCAAATAAGAAAGGCTCTGAATGGATTTTTAGTTGCATTTCAGAGATCTGCTTTTATTTTTCTAAAGAGTCAAGTTGTAAATTAAGAATTGTTGATTTTCACTTTTTTTTTTTTTTTGGTCTTTATTCCTGCAAGGCATCTGCAAAGAACAGGGTAGACTTTTCCATCAGTAGGCTTAGGCATTGATGTGCCCACTGAACCACACTGTTTTGAGCTGACCTTTTATATCAGGGAGAAAATTTCCAGCAAAGACGGAAACTGAAAGATTTCTCTGTTTTGCTGCCCAGGGGACATGAATTCTTTGGGTGGGGGGTTGGGATGTATTCACAACGGACCTTACGTAGGAAGGCCTGAAGCTGGCAGATCCTGATTTTAAAGTCCAGCCAAATAAGCCGTATTGTCCATGCCGGGTGCTTCTGTTAAATTTATTTCCTGGCTTTCTGCATTTGCATGAGTAACCTGTATACCCTGGGCCTAGAGATTAGGCTAGCTTGTTCTTTGTAAATCTTATAGGAAAAGGGGAGCTAAAATAAGCAGCTGATGTTTAAGGGATTTTCTAGAAAAGGTGGAGGAGTTTGGAGGTTAGGGGAATATGCTGAGGAGACAGGACCAAATTTTAAGAAGGGGAGTTTATGATGGATGGGGACTTCAATTTTTGTTCTGATTTCCGTTCTTTCATCGTGTTAAAAAGGAGTCCCTAAGGCTAGCTGTTATATTCCTTTGTGTCTGCTTTTTAATTCGGTATTTCCAAAGGTACCAATAAGAAGATTGTTTAGGATGACAGCTCTCTAAAAGAAAGGTTTTTTTCTTTCAAGCATGGGCAATTCAAGGGATCCATTGGTCCTTTGGCCATTGGTGAGCCAGGTGTTATAATCATCCCAATAACAGCTCAAACCAATAAACCTTTCCACAGCTTAACCCAGGATGCAAGAGGCGTCCCACCAGGGAGTGTGAAAGATCCCGTCCTCACGAGATCCAGAAAGTTCTCACTCCCAGAGCTAGCCCAACAAAGCAGAAGTGGTAACCATGAGGGGCTTTGTGTTTATTTTTATTTTTTCTCTTTGTGAGTAACTTTTATTTTTATTTACAACAGAATCGGTGGCTCTGGTGCTCCATCTTTAGGGCCCATTAGCATCAGAATGCAGAGGGAAAGTCCACAGTGAAGTCCAACGCATCCGGCCCCCAGCCACAGCTCCGGAAGCTCATTGGCTCAGTCTGGTCCTAATTCCACCGCCAGCCACATCAGCACCTCTTCATCCACCAGGTCCGAATAGAATCGATGATAGCAGGGCTCTGGGCACCAGTTGAAGGACAGAGTGACCCCACTCCTCCCACCTGAGCCCCAGTTTTATAGGGGTCCTGCCTTCCCAGGTGGGAGGGGGCTCTGTTTTTAAATACCTGCTCCAAAACACAGGCAATCACATGTCCCCACCCTCCCGCCCCCGCCAATCCCCCCATCAGCCTTTTGGTTTTTTTTTTTTTTTAAGTTTATTTATTTTGAGAGAGAGGGAGAAAGAGTGCATGGGCACGCAGGGGAGGGGCAGAGAGAGAGAGCGAGAGAGAGAAAATTCCAAGCAGGCTCCACACTCAGTGCAGAGCCTGATACAGGCCTCAATCTCACTAATCACGAGATCGTGACCTGGGCGGAAATCAAGAGTCGGATGCTCAACCAATTGAGCCACCCAGGCGCCCCGATCCCCCACCCTTTTGGACAGAATAGAGTGACTTACCAAGCCAAAATTCCCCCTCCCCATCCCCCGCCCCCTCGAACTTTTATTTTCAAATACGCATGCATCCTCTGGCTAGGAGAAACCAGAGAGAACGTTCTCCCTGGTCAAAAAGTAGACAAAAGGAAACAATGAACATCTGGGAGGAAAAAGGATCACTGGTAAATAAGTGTACTCATCACCAAATCTTCACCAGACTCTCCACACCCAAGGAAATAATTCTACAAGTATTTTCCCCTATGAATCTAAATTCAGAAAAAGAAAGATCCCTGTAGGCAGAGATCCTAGAGACTGACGTGATGAGAATTCTTATCTTGTCAGAAGTACCAGGATTTCCCAGCTCCAGCAGCCCCCCGGGGCGAGTGGTGTCCAGACAGTGAAATCTCCTGGCTGGCTCACCAAAACTGTAGGGGAGGAAAACCTCCCTTCTTCCTTCTAGATCGTTAGGGTGGTCTAATAATTAAATTGACACGAGACAGATTAACAGGAGAAAAATAAATTTAAAATAAATAATAATATGAGGGGCACCTGGCTGGCTCAGTCTGTAGAGCATGTGAGTCTTGACCTTGGGGTCGTGAGTTCCAGCCCCACGTTGGGCGTAGAGCCCAACAGGGAGGACCAGAGTGTCCTTCATGCACCGGATGTCTCTTAAGTAACTTGAATTGAAAACAATCAATATGCCCGAGTGGCATCTTTTGGGGCGGCCTGCCCTGAATCCGTCAGTAATATTTGAACGCATACCTGGAGGAGGTGAGGAAACGGCTCCTTCCCCGGGGGCACCCCTTCTCTTTCATCTCTCACCTCCTTCCTCCTCCTTTCCCTATTCCCATGCCTTTCCCCACCCCCTCTCTCTCATCTTCTCCTCTCCTATTTCTTCTCCCTTCAAAGAGGCCAGACGGAAAGCATGATGGGGAGACAGGGAGGAGGGGGAACAGAGAGAGAAAAGGAGAGCAGGGAAGAGACCTGCCCTCTCATAACACCCCCCCAACCTGGGCAAGGGGTCTCTCTGTGTCCCAGAGGAAGGGAAAGGACTGGAGCATCAGTGGGGTCCCTGGGCGGGGGCGGGGGGAGTTCTTGTCCCCAGAGAGGGCCAGAGAGGTTTTTCAGAGAGCTAAGACATATTGTTTGCAGGGAAGGGGAGACCCGTGGCCTGTCCGCCCTTCTACAGCAGGGCCAGGTAGAGAAATGGGAAATAAGCCACGGACTGTGGCCAGAGCCTGGTGGATTTTCTCTGCCACCTGCTTATGTGGGGGGGGGGGGGGCGGGGGGGGTCTGCTCTGGGGCTTTGTCTCAGTGGAGACAGTAGAACAAGGAGCCCCCCCCCCCCATCTGGGAAAGAGGCTTCACAAAGACCTCGCCCACTGCCGAGGGCCACCCCAAGACCACCCCTCCCACAGGTAACCACCAGACCCTGACACTGCAACCCAAGACCGAGGGCGGGGGCAGGGGAAGGTGCAGACAGAGCATTGTCTGCCGAGAGGTGGTAGGTGCCCCAAGCAGCTCTCTGGCTTTACTATTATTCCAAACTGGCTGCCACATCTTGGCACCTGTTTAGGAAAAATCCTAAATTCTACATTTTATACACAAAATGGGAGAAGAGGGGGCGCCTGGGTAGCTCAGTCAGTTAAGCATCTGACTTCAGCTCAGGTCATGATCTTGTGGTTCATGAGTTCGAGCCCCACGTGGGGCTCTGTGCTGACAGCTTGGAGCCTGCTTTGGATTCTGTGTCTCCCTCTCTGTGCCCCACCTCTCTCTCTCTCTCTGTCTCTCTCTCTCAAAAATAAATAAACATTAAAAAAATTTTTTTAATAGGAGAGGAGAGGTTGGCTGACATCCTTTACACTTCTTGCCTGGACACAGTGCACAAGACGGGGTGGGTGGTTTAACCAGGCCTCCCCGCTTCCCCAGGGGACGGCCACAGGCTGACATTGGGCCTCTCCAGGTGGATCTACGCAGGCCATGCTCACTGCCAAGGGGAGGCAGCGGGCTGAGGAAAGCTTGACAGTTTCCTTCTGCCTATCTGGAGGACTGACAGGATTTTGACTCATCAGGAAGCCTCACAGCCCTGGCCAGCCCACCCAGCCAGGTCTCATTAACTCGTCCGGGCAGGGGCAGGTCCACTTGAAGGAGCCCATAAGCCCCCAAGCCTCTCTGCCAAGGACAGAGTTCTGGTTGGCTGTGGCTGCTGGGGTCCCCAGAGGCCCCACTGCCCCTGGCAGGACCCCCACTCCCACACCCCGGCACTTCCCCAGACAGAAAGCAGGTAGCAGAGGGGGAGGGGGAGGGCTGGGGGCGATTTCAACTAGTCGGACACCTCAGTGCACTGGGGCGCCCCTGAGGACGGGTCTCTCTGGCCTGGGGAGAGGTGTTGGGGAGGATGGAGGGGTGGGAGGCAGGGGTTAGGGGGTGGTGGGAGGACCAGGAAGAGAGGACACTGAGGGGTCTCAGGGCCTGGCCTGCTGTCTCTGATGTTTTCACCGGCCAATACATGCTGAGCAGCATCAGGAGGCTGGGGAGCCAGCGGGGTCCTGGCAGGCTGTGTCCTTGGGGAGCTGGGAACAAAGAGAATCATCACCGTGGCAACCATGTTCTTTCTGCTGGAGGGAAGAGGCCTGGGTGAGGCACTGTTGTCACCATGCCCCATCCTGGGGCTGGCAGGAGAAGCCGGGGGTGGCTGGCTGACAGGTCAAATGCAGCAGAAGAGAACATGTTCTGTCACGGCAACAGGAGACACACACGAGAGAGACAAGGACACGGCTCTCTCCTGGAGCGTGACAGCCGGGAAATGGGGATGGTAGGAAATACTTCCTAGAGTCGTTGTCAGAATTTGCTTAGTGTGTTTTTGCGAAGTTCTTAGAACAGTGCCTGGCACCATATGGGCCCGGTGAACATCTCATCATGATGAGTATCACGAACTTCTCTACGTCTGGCAGTGGATGCACTGTGTGGGAGGTACGCTATCTGAGTGTGTATGTGTGTGTGTGTGTGTGTGTGTGTGTGCGCGCGCTCACTGTATTTGGGTTGCACATTGTGTCCGTGTGTATGTAAGTTGCCTGGCGGGTGTGTAGTGTGGGGCATGTGTATATTGTGTGTTGCCTGTGGTGTGCACTGTGTGAGTTGGGGGGTTTGTGGGTCTTGGAGCATACATGAATGCTCTACCCTTTAATTGGTTCAGATTGTAGGAAGACCAGCCTCCAGGGCCCCCTCTGTTCAGGGCATGGCCAGACCCATCATGTGGATAAGTTCTGAGCTGTCCACCCTTTTCCGCAGGAGCCCCTCGTCAGCCAAAATGGCCAGGAAGGCCAACTCTGTGGGGCCAATCCGGGGGACCCAAGAGGACCGGTTTCCCAGTGGATTGCTCCACCCTGGGGAAAGGTCAGAGAAAAGAAGGGAGGGAGTTCAGGGGTTCTGGCTGCCCCACAGCCTGCCTGGCAGAGTGGCCCCTCCAGCCCTCCTGGACCTCCTGACCAGGGTCAGGCCACTCCCAGGCCAAGACTGCAGCATGCCCCAGAGACCAGAAGGAAACCTTCACTGGCTCTGCCGGAGGGACAAGAAGCAGGAAGAAAGGCTGGGGGTGATGGGCCAACAGCCCTCTGTAAAAGATGAGGTGTGGAAGGAGAGCTGAGCTGAGTCACGGGCTGTGCGGGGAGCAGGGGAGGGGCAGGCAGGGGCAGGAGGGGAGCTCTCCCAATATTGGGTACTTTGGAGGTGAGCTAGGCCTGGAGCCAAGATTAAGCTAGAAATTAGACACTTGCTGGAGAGTGGCTGTGGGGTCAGGACACTCACAATAGGAATTGTTTCCTCCTCCCTACCTCCCTGAGCAAACCAAACACTTGTGCAACTCTGCAGGGAAAAGGCCTTTAGCGGGGCGTCTGGGGGAGCTCAGTCAGCTGAGTGTCAGGCTCTTGATTTCAGCTCAGCTCATGATCTCACAGTTCCTGGCATCGAGTCCTGCATTGGGCTCTGCACTGATAATGTGGAGCCTGCTTGGGATTCTCTCTCTCTCTCTCTCTCTCTCTCTCTCTCTCTCCCCTTCTCTCTCTCTGCCCCTCCCCTGCTAATATGTGTGTGTACGTGCCCCTTTCTTTCTCTCTCTCTCTCAAAATAAATAAACTTAGGAAGGAAAGGAAAGGGAAGGGAAGGAAAAGAAAAAAAGAAAGAAAGGAGAAAAAGGAAAGAAAAGAGAAAAGAAAAGAAAAGGGAAGGGAAGGAAAAGAAAAAAAAAAGGAAAGGAAAGAAGGAAAGGAAAGGAAAGGAAAGGAAAGGAAGGAAAGGAAAGGAAAGGAAAGGAAAGGAAAGGAAAGGAAAGGAAAGGAAAGGAAAGGAAAGGAAAGGAAAGGAAAGGAAATGCCTTTTGCATCTCAGATAGATCAGGTGCTGCCCTTCTCTTCCTCATCACTTCCTGCATCCTGGCATCTGCCAGACCCAAGGAGCTCAGCGAGTACTCCATGCTCTGGCCTCAGGCCCTTGCACGTGTTTCTTCCTCTGCCAAGTACCCCCCACCCCTACTCTTCCCACCAGTTCCCACTCACCCTCCAGCTCTCAGCTGAGAAATCACCTTGAGTTGGGAGCTTTCTAAGACCCCTCTCTAAGACTACCCCCAGCTGCAGTAGCTGCCCCTCTGTGCTCCCAGAGACCCGACTTCTCCCCTCTCCTAGCACATATAACTCGTGTTGTAATTGCCTTGTGCCTGTGGGCTCCTTGAGAGAAGGAACCATCTCCTATTTATTTCTTTATCTATAATGCCTGGCAGAGTGCCGGGAACATGGAGCCCTCAAAAATATTGGCTCCGTGAATGTATGGGTTTTTGGGCAGATGGATGAATGGGTAGATGCATTTCTACAATGAGGTTTTGCATTGTGGAAAATATGCTTTCAACTTATGCTGATGGCATCCCTTTCGGCGCTTAGATAATTCCCTAGATGACATTACCAAAATATGACCACTGAGTTCTTCTCCCGCACATGCGCCAGAGAAAGCCAGAGTTCAGAGGCAGAGGAGAGGATTGACACTTTGGAGCTGCAAATTTGCAAGTCACAACCCAATGCCCTGAGTTATAAGGAGGAGCAGCCAGAGTAGAAAAGGGAGCCATGCAAGGCAGCCCAAACCATCCAGTCACCCAGACAGGGCCTAATGGGTGGGAGGTTCTAGAAGCCCAGCTGCCCACCCTGCCCACCACTATTCATAGATCTTGAGCCTAAGGCCAGGACATGGCACCCTTCAAGGTCAGCAGAATTAACATGTAACAATCAAGCACAGACAAATGTACCATCTTCAGAGATGGTGGGTCAGTGTTGCAGAAAAGAAAGGAGATCAGGTGTTTCCTGCATCCAAATGGAGCGCACAGTGGCTCTTGGGCTGAGGGGCACATCTGAAAGTTTCTCCCTGGGGTTGGAGAGTCATATCTAATCAACCATGCTGTAACTTGCCTCTTATACACAAGGAATGTTCCTCCTCTGCTGTCCTGGAGAGAGGGACCACTGAGTCTGACAGCATGAGCATCCTTGTTGCTTAGGAGCGAGGTGGACCTTGCTCTGGGCAGGGAGTACACCCCAGGCTCATCCCTGCTCAGAATTAGACACCTCCCAGGGCATGACTCTGCTGGTTCCATACTCAGCGGTGACCTCTGGGGAATTCCCAACCCAAGTATCCTAGATGGTGGGTGACTAGGAGTCAGGGTCATTGGAAGGGCCTTTTCTCATTGTAGATTAATAGCTTGGTGTATCCGGTAAGAATAACATTCAGCTGCAAGTATCAGATCACCACGAACTAGAACCACAAACACACAGGGTCTACACTCCCATATACAAAGTCCAGATGTACTAAGTCAACTATATATCAATAATTTTTTTAAAAAAATTTAAAGAAAGTCCAGACATAGACAGTAGATGGCTGATAGGGTCTTCCCGTGAAGTCATCAGGGATCCAGGATCTTTCTGTTTCTTCAGGGTTACCTCTAAGTCCAAGATGGCTACTTGTGCTCCATCTATCACAACTACATTTTGGCAGCAGGAAGGAGGAAGGGAGAAAAGGGGCAAAAGGGACACCCTCTCTCTGTTAACGAGACTCCCTAGAAGCCCAGTCTATCACTTATGCTTACTTCTCACTGGCCCCAACTTAGTCACATTGACACATCCATCTTTGGGGTATAAATTGGTATAAATTGGTATAAATTCCCTCGAGAGCCTTGAATAAACTGAGGACACGGAGAATCTGAACTTGCACGTCTAAGAGCAGGTCCTGGGCCCCAAGGAGTCCCAGTCTCAGCCATCAGTGGTCTTCTGTCTTTGCCAAAATCACGCAGCTAGTAAGTGAAAACGTCGAGACGAAACCAGCTCTGCCTGTCACTGTTGCTCATGCTCTTAGTTAATAGATGACACTGTTTCCTTGAGTCTCTGCTCAGCCTCACCCTTACCAGCCATGCAGCCCCAGTCCTCTGAGCCTCAGCTCCTATGCCTCTAAAATAGGAATCATATTAATGACCTACCCAGTCAGGTGGCTGACTTGTGGGGCAAGACAGATAATGCATGTAAACAGAAGGTCGAGATCATGTATGTATCAGATCAAGAAGTCAGGGATCTGAATCTGTTTAATCTTGAGTTGAATTCATAAGAAAGTTGCTGGGCCCTGATGCCACCTAGGTATTGTCACAGACTTTTTTGATGGAAGAGTCCGTTCTGTAGCAAATAGGGAGGAGGCAGCAGGGCCCTCTGGAAAAGTCTGTTCTACAGTGCAGTGAAGGGGGCAATGGTCTAAAGTCCTTATCTCCAGGATATCTATGCAGGATCTGGCACTTCTCTTCTCCAAGATATTCTGAGAGTCTGATGGAGCCCCCTCCCCCTCCTCTGTCTCTGGCCCAAAGCCCTGGCCCCATGACTGTCAGCTGGTCCAGAGAAGAGCAGTCCACAGAATGAGGTTGCCCATTGCCATGGAAACAAAGGCCAGAGCCCAGCACCCTGCAGCTCCCAGGTATATAGCAGATGTGCTGCCTCTGGGTTCTAAGTCCCCAGACAGCCCTTCTACCCACATGTGTACCCCCCATTCCCCCCGCCCACACACACACGCACGCAGGCACACACACGCACTCCCAGCAACCAGCTGGCTGACCCAATGGACTGGCAGCCATTCAACTGGGCTGTCCCAGAGGACCACGTTTCTCTAGCTGGTGGAAGACTGGCTCTCTGGCCAGAGAAGCTGGTCCCTGTGGCGAAGGACAGCAAAGGGCAAGGCTAATGAAAAGGGGTAGAGACAGGCCACTGAGGACAATCGTTGGCTATCACACACGTGAAGCCATCCCCTTGGGCCAACGCACAGAGGAAAGTCACATGGCCATGCGTATAAGCCACATGCCAGCAGAGGCTCTGGCCCTTCAAGAGACAAATGGGTTTTGCAACTTCAGTATCATAACGGGTCCAGACAAAGATCATCGGTAGATGAACAATACATTCACACAGTCTTGCAACGTCTCTACGGATTACTTACTCATCATGAAAAGGAAAAGGCAGCTTTCCAGTGGAGAAATCTGGCATATGTCACCTTGACCAAGTGATCAGATGTAGGGTCCCCAAAAAGGGACAAACTAACATCATGTGCCTTTTCAAGTGATGCATGAATGGGTACACAACATGTCTCATGCGTATTCTCGCTGAACCAAAGCAAGGGAAGAAACAACCGTGCATATTCATACCATGGGGCATTTTACAAGACATCTGATATGGACTCTTCAAAATGTCAATTACAAGAAAGACCAAAAAAAAAAAAAAAAGACTAGATTAAAGGAGACTAAAGGCACACGACAATTAAATGCAGAGCATGATCCTCAGAGGGGGAAAGAGCTATAGCGGACAATTTTAGAACAATTGGGGAATCTGAATATGAGCACTTCATCAGATAACATTATTGGACTGGTGTTAAAGTCCTGGGGTATGATAACTATATCATTACAGTAATGTTGGAGAAGGTCCTTGTTCACACGCTTGTGCTGATGTATGTGGGGACGAGGCATTGTGATGGCTGTGAGCCACCAATGTCAAGAAATAAAAGCTGCCAAGGTCAAGAATCAGTGTATCTGTGTGAAGGACTTGCTGCTGATGTTGGATGGACTTGCTCTTTCAACATTTCTGTCGGTTTAAAATTTTCAAAATCTGAAAACAAACATTCAAGAGGAAAAGACTCTTCATTTTTTTTAAATGTTTACTTATTTTTGAGAGACAGAGCACGAGCAGGGGAGGAGCAGAGAAAGAGGGAGACAGAATCTGAAAGAGGCTCCAGGTTCTGAGCTGCAGCACAGAGCCCAACGCGGGGCTCGAACTCATAAGCCATGAGATTATGACATGAGCCGAAGTCGGAAGCTTAACCCACTGAGCCCCCCAGGCGCCCCTGGGGAAAGACTCTTTAAAAGGAGTCGAATGACTCCATAGCCCCCGTGATTCTTCTGGGCATTTCTGCGGGGCATTTTCCCCCGTTCACTCAGGCTCCAAGCTCCGGCTTCACCCAGATTAGTTGTTGGTGGACCATCTTGCCATCCCACATGGCATTTCCAGGTTTATGGTAGGTCCCCCTCTGCATTTTTGTGGGATAATGCCAGCCCCCCCCCCCCGGAGCTTTATGGTGGATTAGAGGTCTGGAGGGTAGAGGAGGTGGGCAGGGTGGGAAAGTTAGTACCTGGCATCTTCTTAAACCTGTGTGCTTCTCGCCATTCTCTTCTTGCTATTCTCACCACTCACACACCTGCAGCTTCTGCCACATGGCTTGACTGTCCACTTGAGTCCCTCTCTCCTCCCACCCTTGTTCTCTTCTCCTTATTTTTCTCTTCTGCCCTGGGGCTTTGGTATCTCTCTGAAGGACTCCTGCTGGCCTGAATTCCAAGGACCAGCACAAGCTGGTCCAAAAAAGGCTCCCCCGTAACCTTGACACCCAAATTCCTCTTGGTGAAGCCACGTTTAGTCTTCTGTACCTGAAACTCAACCCTTTAAGGAAACTCAAGACCCCCACCCCAATATTAGTAATAAAAACAGCTACCAGGCTTTGAGCTCAGACCACATGCCGGCCCCCGAGCCAGGTACTTGGAATATATCACCTCTAACATCCCCAACTGCCCCACAGGGTGGGGGGCACTAAGGAATCTGAGATTCAGGATGGTTGATGAACCAGCCAGCAGCTTCCCGATCTGGGCCTATTAAGATGCTTTCCAACTCAGGCGAGTGTTTCACAGGCAGAGCGTGCACGGCTCGCCAGAGGGCACACGACTACTCAGATAAACGGAGGTGAGGCTGGGACACAGGAGGCTCACCTCCAGGCCTGTGCCCTCATCTGCTGGCCCAAACTAGACACCACTCCTCCTGCAAAAGGACGAAGGCCTACTCTTGCAGGTGATAGCTGGAGAGACGCTCATAGGGCAAAGAAGCCAGGGTAGCCCCAAGTTTGGGGAGCCCGCAGTGGAGACCAGCAGATGGCCACGCATCCATTCTGGTCACTCTGGGTGGGGCAAAGGAGACTGCAGGCTGGGCCGGGTCAGCTGAGACTCAAGCTATGAGGAGTGTCTTTGGGGGGCGGGGGGAGAGCCCTGGGTAGGTAAGTTGGTTAAGCGTCCGATTTCCTCTCAAGTCACGATCTTGCGGTTTGTGAGTTCTAGCCCCGAGTTGGGCTCAATGATGACAGCTTAAAGTCTGCTTCAGATTCTGTGTCTCCCTCTCTCTCTGCCCCCCCCCTGCTCACACTCTATCTCTCTCTAAAAAACAAATAAACATTAAAAAAAGAAAAAGAAGTGTCTTTATGTCCCAGGCCTTGGGTAGAGCGAGCAGGTGGAGCTGGGAAAGGATTTGAAAGGACAGGGACAGTGGGGAGTGGACAGAAGTTAGAGGAAGAAGGCCCAGGACAATGGGTCGGCTCAGGGGCCCCCAGTCCAGAGTATGGGTCCTGGGCATCAGGGGGCTACTGGAGTGCCTCACCCAAAGTGGCAATGGCCACTCCTCCCCACTTCCGCCATCATCTCCTGACTCCCTCCCCAGCCATCCCCAGGAATCTAGCACCTCTATCTCCCTCCCAGCTCCAAGAAAGCCAGGGGCCCCTAGGGAAACAAACTTGAAAAGAGACTGAAAATTTAATCAAAAGTGGCAACAATGAACTGTGCCTAGAAACCAGGAGGCCATTGAGTTGCAGGCAATTGGAGGCGGCAGCAGCAGCGGAGGGCTGAGGCCTGGGAGGCCAGGCTAGCAGGAAAGGGCACGGGTGGAGGGAAGGGGAAGGGAGAGGCCAGCTTGGCCCCACTGGCTACCCAGGGGAGGAGGCTGGGTACCAGAGGAAGGCCCACGCTCCTGGGCCCCCCGGGGAAGGATTAAATCTAGACCTGCATTTCTTCTGAAATGCAAATGCACGTCACCTCGGTCTGGGAGAGCTGGGGGATGTGCCCAGAGAACCACTGTTCTTTCAGATAGCCATCCCAAGAAGAAGATGCTGCTGTGTCCATTTTGCAGGTAACAATACTGAGCTCCGAGAGGTTGAGTAACCCGCCAAAGGCACACAGCCAAAGGGCCATGGACTCCAAAGCCCGAGCTGGGCCGACACGGGCGTCTATTTTGAACTTATTGTCAGAATGGGTTCCCTTCAAGCTCTTGCCGCCAAGACAAGGTGGGTGAAGTGGGAGACAGAGGGCCCCCTGAGTCCCACAGCCAGGTCTGAGCAAACGTGAGCACAGCAGGTGGGGGCAGGTAGACCCAGAGACAGGAAGGTAGGAATAGGGAGGCCTCTCCGGGGCTGGTATGGAAGGGGAGCAGCCTGGTGACCCAGCTGAGCCCCGTGTGGCTTCCATTATGCTAAACTACTGGGCTGGGAACAAAACCAGATCCCAATGCCACACTGTCTGCAGTGTCTCAGGTCAGGTCTCCCCAGGAAGCCAACTCCGAGGCAGATTTGCATCAAGGAGGCTCCGTCAGGGAGAAGCCTCTTGGACCGCAGCTCTGCGAGCATGAGGGAAGCAGATTAGGTGAAGGGAGATGCTGAAATGCGATGTGCTCCCACTGACCACCCCCTCCGCCCCGCCAATTCCCCAGGGAGATCCAGAGCTGAGCTGGCCTTCGGAAGCTGTCCCAAATCAAAGCAAGGAGGGGGTCAAAAATCTGCACCCAGGCATCGACCAGTCAGGAAATCCGGGCTGCCCTTGGAGAGGGGCATAGTCCCGGGCGGGACGACGCCCTCTGGCACAGGGCAGTTCCGGGGAAGGGATCGCTGGCAGCCAACATTCCCAGCAGCCATGGGAGGTGCTTGTGGTCCTCGCCGGGAGATCTGTGGGAGCATCCGTGGCAGTCCACCCCGTGTTCTGCTGGGACCTACTTACTCCATACAGTTAAGTCCCCCCATCCAGGGGGAGATTTTCCAGAGCTCTGGTTGGTCTCTTTCCCTATAAAAACTTAAAAGAAGGGGCGCCTGGGTGGCTCAATCGGTTGGGCGTCTGACTCTTGATTTCAGCTCGGGTCATGATCTCACAGTTCGTGAGTTCAAGCCCTGCATCGGGCTCCACGCTGACAGTGGGATGAGGCCTGGGAGGCCCCGGGCTTGAGGGATTCTCTCTCTCTCCCTCTCTCTCTGCCTCTCCCCTACTCACTCTCCCTGTCTCTCTCTTAAAATAAATAAACTTAAAAAAAATTTTTTTTAACTTAAAAAAAGATGGCTAGTGGGTTGAACTATAACTTGGCTGCCATGACCACTGGATGTGGGACTGTGACTGATACCCATTGTCCCCTCCTCTACTGCCCATTTTAGGCTCCCCTCAACCAGCTAGCACCTCTGCTGGTCTAGATAGTTTGCCGAGGGGGATGGCCCAGACTCATCTCGAACCCGTCAGGGCCTCTGGTCCCCTTGCCCTTCTCACTTCAGGACTACCAAACCTGCCTTTTTCTTGTCAAAAATGGACAAGGGCGGGGCACCTGGGTGGCTCAGTTGGTTGAGCACCCAACTTCGGCTCAGCCCATGATCTCGTGGTTCGTGAGTTCGAGCCCCACATGGGGCTCGCTGCTGTCAGCCCAGGGCCTGCTTTGGATCCTCTGTCCCCTTCTCTCTGCCCCTCCCCTGCCTGCACTCTCTCAAGAATAAGTAAACATTTACAGGACGCCTGGGCGGCTCAGTCGGTTAAGCGTTGGACTTCGGCTCAGGTCGTGACCTCACGGTTCATGAGTTGGAGCCCCGCATCAGGCTCTGTGCTGACAGCTCAAAGCCTGGAGCCTACTTCAGATTCTGGGTCTCCTCTCTCTCTGCCCCTCCCCTGCTTGTGCTCTGTCTCTGTCTGTCTCGCAAAAACAAGTGAACATTCAAAAAATATTTTCAAAATAAGAAATAAATAGACATGTTTTAAAAATGGACAAGGGGACACTTGAGAGACAAACTGATGATCCCTTAAGTAACAAAACTGACCTTCTCCTGCCAGCTGACCAGGGTCCATTACTCTGGCCAACTGGGTGGCTCTTTTCCTTGCCTGCTGGCCTTGGTACAAGGAATCTGAAGTGACCGAGTGGTGGATGTGGGCAAAGGTGGACGGAATGCTGACTCTGGTGAACGTGCTCCCCATTTGGGAACGAGAATAGACCTCCAGACCCAGAGTACCCTTGCAGGGCCAGGACACAAGCTTCCCGAGTCACTGAGAGCGACGTAAACAAGGCCTCTCCTCCTTGCAGCCCTTAAATGCCAGACTCCTATATTCTGCCTGCTGGGGACCTAGCACCAAATAGCGGTCATGAACTTGGGAAGGGCCTCGTGTTCCGCAGGATGGCTCTCTGTCCTCACAGGGTGTCATCCGTAAGCTGTCTCTAACAAGCCCATCGGACGCTCCAGCTCTACCAACACCCAGAAGCGCATGAAAGCTATTTTTCAAACAGCGTATAATTTTCCACTGCAGATGGCATGGCCCCGTTCCAGAACTCGAGGGATCTCTGTTGCTGTTTTCCTTTTGGGGCTTGCCATAACCTCCACATTGTGTCTTTTCCCACCACGGATACGTCTGTCATCGAAGAGTCTGCCGGGTCACACGCTTGCAAG
Source organism: Acinonyx jubatus (assembly GCF_027475565.1). Classification (NCBI taxonomy): domain Eukaryota; kingdom Metazoa; phylum Chordata; class Mammalia; order Carnivora; family Felidae; genus Acinonyx; species Acinonyx jubatus. The sequence continues at coordinate 8,186,509 of NC_069381.1, read as the reverse complement.
CAGCCAAGGGCTGCTGCAGACCCTTTCCTGCCCTGGGCCCCCTCCCCACGCTGGCAGGCTTCCCCGGCACTTGGTGAAACGGGCTGGAGCGGGTCTTGGCAAGGGTGGCATACGTGGCTTGAAGAACCTGAAAAGGCCTATCAGACGCTGTGTTTTCTTCTGACGTGTGGGAAGTACAAGATGCGATAATCCGTCCTCTCCTTTGGAGGGCACGTCCTGGCTGTACCCCTAAAAACGTCACCGATGCATCATCCCCACCTTCTGAAGCGCTTCTGTCTCATCGCGGCCTCCAAAGCGCTTACTGCTGCTCGCTCCCCCAGACGGTTCGCCGTGATGTAGCTGATGTAACGGGCGGTGTGGTGCTCCCCGGAACGATGGCGTGCTGGGAGCCTCCCGCGGGGCCCGACACACCTGGACCGGGCAATTCTTCGGCGTGGGGGCTGTCCTGTGGACATTTGGCAGCACCCCTACCCTCTACCCCCTTCGGTTGTGACAGCCAGAAATACCTCCGGACGTTGCCAAATGTTTTCGTTAAAACCCACTGTTTTACACTATTTTGTGACAGAGGGTGGCAAAGCCAGCATATGCATGAGGCAGCACCGTCCGTGTATACTGTGATCCATTCCACGCGAATGCAGACTGCTTCCGATCGCCCTTCCTGATAGAAGAGGGGGTGGGGTGGGGTGGGGGGATGCCTTTGCCAGATGGGCGGCCACAGATCGAAGTCTGCTCTCTCCTCCTAGGATTCATCTGGCCTTTTTGTGGGGCCCAAAGGGGGGAAGGGTAGGTTCAGAGGCTTCCACTGGACCTTGGCCACTTACAATAGCTTTAGCCCTCCGGCCAAGGGACTTGTGACAGTTCTGCCAACCACTGTCAACCACACCCCATGTGTGTCCATTCGAATTACACTTTCAGAAATCAGGAACTGGGAGGGTTCATAGACTCGGTGGGTCCACTACGGCCAAAGCTCGGGCCAGGATTCTGTGTATTTTCTGGTTCCCATTGGCCCTTCCCTTAATAGGAGATCATGGTTACGCCTTAGATTCCTACTTATCGATGGCATCTTGGACTCTGTATCCCACAGTGTCACAAATGTCTGGTTATTCCCTCCCCCCCCCAAAAAAGGTACAGTTTCCCAAGTAAATAACCACAGGTCCCTTTGCAGAAGGACTGGGGTATCATTACCATGTACATGTGCTGTGGTTTCACAGCCTCCTTCTCCTGGGGGGACCTCGCCTCTCCTTCACCGGACGGGTTCTGGGTCCGAGCACTAGCCTTCTATGGGGCAGCGGCTCCAGCCTTCTGAGCGCCCATCTGTGAATTCTTTAGGCGGTGAATATCCTGTAATAGTCTTTTTGGCTGCCCACCTCCTTGCCCCTGGGAACACCATGTTCTATTAACTGTCTTGATAGTCTCTGCAAGCCAGGCTCCCCACCTGCCACTCTGACCTTGTAGTTCATCGCAGTAACATTGCTCACAATGTGTGTTTCACCGTGGGGCGGGGGGGTAGGGGCGGCCCTGTTACTTGGTCCATCTCGTGAACGTGGGGGCCCAGTTCTGTGGCAGCGTCTCCTACTGTCAGCCTTGGCTCAGGAAGGACAGCGGTCGCCGAGCTCTTCAACCAAGCTGTCCCTCCCCACCAGTGCATGCCTTGTCATTTTGGTAAATGGACTGTCCTCTGGGCCCCTCCCAGGAACACACCTTGCCAGCGGGTTCTCTCGCTTTCCGTAGTGTATCTGTTAAGCTTGCACACTTCTTCCAGCCCTTTGAGATCTTCCTTTGCCATCTGCCACAGCAGCTCTGGCGTTTCTAGTTCACTTAGTGTGAGCCCTGGCTTTTTCCAAGCTTCTGAGAGCCGTCCTAACATCGAGTTAGCACCCTCCCCCAGGGTCCTTGGCAGGCTGTTAAATCCTGCATCCTGAGAGGGGTTCCCATAGTGATGAGGTCTCCCTAACCAACCTCATGTTCCACTGACTTTGATCCCGGCCACCCCCATGGTCTCATCCTCTACCACTGTTCTGATTTTCTGCCAGAACATGTTGACTAGAGCTCACAGCCTCTTTGGCACATTGTCCCTTTCTTCCCTTGGCGTAACCGGATTATACTGGAACTCGACTCTGGTTACTAAGGCTTGGCGGCCAGGACGGGAGGCGGAGGTACGTATTATCTTGCAAACCAGAGGCCTCTGCATCATCCTCAAGCCAGGGCAGAGTCCCTGCCTTTAACCAGGAGGAGTGGACCACTTCTGCTCACCTGCGGGGCTCGGGAGAATTTAGTGATTTGAGAGTTTCAAATGCATCCACCCAGATGTCCCCATCCATATGTCACATATCGGCGTCCCACTCTTTCCAATCAGGCTCTGACCTTGGAATGGCAGACTTGCCAGAGCTGAGAATTCATCCCTCTCCACTTATGATTAAGTTCTGGACCTGATCCTTAGCTGTTGTTGTCCTCAGGCTGTAGGAGATGAGAGCCTCTCGATCCAATGCTGCCAAGGAGGCTCCCCGGATCACACTCTTCACTTACACTTGCGATTAACCGCCCACAGCCTTTCTGCCTTCCCCCGATGCACTGGTAGCCTTCCCCATTCCCCAGCGGTGGTTATCCGACTCCATAATCCTTATGATTATTACTTCTTCCAAACCTCTCAAACACCCGGGACATTTTATCCACCAGGGCTTCCCCTTTCCCTGGTTCTCCATGCTGGTTCCCCACCAGAGACAGTGTTGGTGACTGCACTGCTACAGCATGGCAGGTATTAATCACAACCCCACCGACCGCCAAAGATGGGGTTCTCATTACCAGCTGACCAGCAAGCAATGCATCTCAAAAATCTCATTGTACAGTTCATCTCCATGGGGCGCCTGGGTGGTGCAGTTAAGCTTCCGACTTCGGCTCAGGTCATGATCTCACGGTTTGTGGGTTCGAGCCCCATGTCGGGCTCTGTGCTGACAGCTGGGAGCCTGGAGCCTGCTTTGGATCCTGTGTCTCCCTCTCCCTCTGCCCCTCTCCCACTCATGCCCTGGCTCTCTCTGGCTCTCAAAAAAAAAATAAAAATAAATAAATGTTAACAAAAAATTATTTCAACTTCTAAATTTTTTTAAAAAGTCCATCTCCTACAACCTCTTCCAATATTAATTGCCTTCAATTAGAACCCGAAGGTATGGATTTAAAAAAGCAAAAACAGAACTCAGAGGTTGGGATTTTTGTAACGGAGGAAAAAAATGAACTAGGCAGAGAGAGAAGTTGGATCATGATGCAGGGACCACAGCCAATGCTACAGGGAGCTCCGGGGCTCAGATGGCCTTGAGAGTTGTCCCAAATCAAGGAAGCTCCTCCCACCCACAGGAAGGTGCTGATATTACCTCCTACTTATGCGCGAGCTCAGAATGACTTGTTCAAGTTCGCAGATTAAATGGCTGCGTTGGGATGGCTACCCAGACCTCACTCACTTTAACAGCCCCTTCTGGATTGTTCTCTCCCATCTCCCAGCACCAGGCTTCTCTGTTGGATCTTCTGCATTTCACCAGTAGGAGAGAGAGAGAGAGCCACTGCATGAGAGGTTCTGCAGGCCAGGTCTGGGCATGGAGTCATCGCCCCTTGATATTCCATTAGCCCTCTAGCCAGAACTCTGCTGTGATGGCCCAGCGCCCCCTGGTTACACAGGAGACTGAGAAATGGAGTCTAGCCGTGTGCCAGCAGCAAAGGAGAAACCGTTTAGGACTGTTTCAGCCAAAGTAAGGAAGCTGGATTCCTGTTCTCAAAGTAGGGAGCAGTCAGGACTAAGACCCTTCAGCAGGCAAGGCCTGTCTGTTTCACCAGTTTGCTGTATGTTCTTGGGGTGCAGGTGGGAGAGTGCCCAGGGGAAGTCTAGGAGCTAAGAGGGAGGGTGGCGACGGGGAGGGAGTTGGCAGGTGTCTGGGAGTCCTGGCCCATCCAGCCCTGCCTGGGGCATCTAAGGAGCAGCAGTGCCTGGTACCCAGGTGTCCAGGTGTCCAGAAAGACCCAGAAGGCAGAGGCTCCTGCTGTCCCAGCAGAAGGGAGAAGTGGGGCCAGGGCATGGGACAGCATGATCCGCCTACACCTGGATGAGCCAGTGAGCCCTTAAACAGTCCAGAAAAGGAGAACACGCACTGGTATCAGCCCGCCTTGTTCCAGGCGGTTCCTGTGAGGGACGTGAGGCTGGGCCTCACTCAGCTCAGCCCATGGCAGGCTGCATCCAGATGGGCGGCAGGAGTCAGGAGAGAAGCCAGCCCGTACTCCCCTGGTGGGCAAGGCTCCTCCCCACCCTGGAGTGGGGTGAGGTACTAATCCTGTCCCCACCAGAGCTTCCGGGGCTCCAGGCTGCTTCCCATCCCTCCTCCTGTGAAGAGATATGATCCAGTTTGTTAAAGGCTCTGAAAACTCCTGCAGACAAGATACTGGTTTCTCTTAGTTTAACCAGCATTTGCCAGCCAATCGCAAAATTGGAAAACACCTCTACGGTTCAAAGAAAAAGCCTAGGTAGGAGTCCAAGTGCCAACCCGAACACTTGGAAGCTTTGACCCGTGTGCCGATGGAGGCCTCTGGGAATTAGAGAGGAGATGGGAAACCGCCCGGCACGTGGGACTCCCTTATGAATTACATAGGGCGACGTGATGTCGGCCACTCAGCCAGTAGTTCAGAAAAATGTCACTCTTCTGCCCCCTCCCCAAGGCTCCACGTCCCCGGGGAGTGACTCACATCCACGTGATGTCATCAGAACTTTGCCAGCTGCCACTCGTCCTGGGCCGGGAGTTCAGCTCACCCAGCGTCACCAGCAGCGGGAAGGACCCTGTGCCCTCTCCTCTCTCATTATCGGGGAAGCCGGAGCACCGCAGGCACTTGGCTCCCAGCCCCCAGCCCTGTTAACCTGTTTCCATTTCTGGCCTCTCACCCACCCCAAGCTGCGTGGGCAGGAAGCTTGATTTCCGTGGTCTCTCCCGGCTCAGGGCCCTGATTATGGCAGCCGCTGAAGATGGCCTGCTGACAGTTTGATTACCGGCGACCTTCAGAGCCAGCTTGGTTGGAAATATGATTTATAATGAAATTACAGGGAATTCTATTGCAGGAAGCCAGGAGGGCCGCGGCAGCCACCTTCCAAGGCAGTCCCCATGCACCCCCAGCAGGGAAATGGGAACGCTGAGTGAACCAGAAGAGTCCAGACCACTTGGGATTAAATCCGAGCTCTGGCTCTTACTAGCTGTGTGATCTTGGGCAAGGGACCCAACACCTCTGGGCTCAGCTTTCCCATCTGTGAAACGGGAACGATAATAATCGTACCTACCTCAAAGGGTTGTGTGGAAATTAAGTGAAATAGTACCTACGAAATGCTTGCTTGGCACAGGGCCCAGCACGGAGCAAAGTGACCCTCACTCAATTAATAGGAGTCACTACCACTAGTAAGGGAAGCAGAGACCAGGGGCAGTCCAGCTGCCCCTGTGCCAAAATTCCTTGGGTCTCAGCCTGCTCCCTCCTCGTCCTTCTATGGATGATTATTGAGGGGCCTCTGGGTGGTGGTGGAGGTGGGGAGGAGATTGGATATTCATCAAGCACAGAATCCATTCTGAGTGGCCAGCACCTAGCCATGTAGATGCTTTCAGATATCACCCTTGTCCTGACGGAGGAGGACGGTAAGTCTTATCAACCCTGCAATTAAGTCCAGCCATCTCTGGCGTAGGCCTTCCTCCCCCACCCCCGAGAAAGGGGGAGTCGCACGCCTCCCTCCGGGCAGTTCTGGAGTTCAAGCTTTCATCCGGGGCTAAAATGGAATACCCCTGGGCAGGCGCTGAATCAGCCAAGAGAGAGAGCACCCCAACACCTGTCCTTGCCAGGGAAAGAGAGTCTTTTCGAAGAGAGGCGGTGGCAGCCCCAGGAGCTAAATAAGAAGGGGATCACTCTGAGAGCACCTGAGTGGATGGGTCCCGGTCAGAGGGATACTGGGAGCTCCCCAGCTGGGGATAGGCTGGGGTAGGGGAGGAGGCGGAGAGCACGGGTTCGGGGGGGGGGGGGATGCCAGGGAGCTGCTGTTGGCACATCTTGTGTTGCCTGAAGCGGCCCAGACTGGATATTGGGAAGGCAGGGGGTGCCAAGCACACAGAGACGCACCCCCACACCACACACACACACACACACAGACACACACACACACACAGGAGGTGCTGATTGGCCATGGACTTGCCCCCTTGCACCCCTCTTATCCAGAACCACTCTCTGCAACCTTGCCTCATTTTTCCCGCCTCCTAGGTCTTTTGAAGCCTACATCTGGCTCAGAGCTAAAGGGCCCTAGTCCCTTGAAAACACCCCAGGGAGCAAGCAGAATGGTGGCAGACTGAGCCCTGTGGGCAGGGCGGCCAATACCGACCTTCCCTCATCTGTCCCAGGCTGGGCTGTTGAGGAAACTGTCACACTCCCACTTGGCCCGATCCTCAAAGCGGCCCTGCCAAGGGAGGTCATGATCTCCAGATTGCAGCTAGGCTACGGATGCTCAGAAAGGGCAAGCGACTTGCTCGGGGCCGCCCAGCTCTGCTGACCCCTGTCTAGCGATCCTTCCATCCCTGCACCTTGCACAGGCCTGAGGTGATGCCTCCAGCGGAGGAGAAATCAGGCCATGGGAGGAGACCAGGGATCATCACGTCCATCCCCCAGTCGTCTGGCAGCCTTGCCTCTCACATTATTGGAAAGCTTCAAGAAGGCAGAGGAACCAGTAGAGATCAAGGATGAAGGTCGGCTCAGCCCTTCCCAGAAAGACCGGGATTCCCAAGCTCAGACGTTCTGAGCCTGCACGTCAGAGCTGGGCAGACTGAGTTCAAATCTCCTCTCTGCTCTTCCTTCAGTGTGACGTCACTTCCTTCCAAGCCTCAGTTTCCCCATCTGCAAAATGGAGCAATCTGTAAGATGGTTAACTAGAAAAGATAACCAAGGTTGGTGTGGAGATTAGCTGAGATGACGCTGGGTCATTTGCAGTTCAATAAATAATAGTTATTATTAAACATTAACACAAGGGGCTTATCACATTCTGCCTACTCACAGTCTTTTCCCAAATCAAAAAAAAAAAAAAAATACAGCTTTCATGATCTGATGCGTTAATCTGTCCTCTTTAAATTTTGCGTGGAACCACGTAGGGTACGTACCAAATAAAGTGATACGCACATCCACCATGAATGCCGATTTCCTCTTGAAAATACAATTTCTTGTTGGTGGGAATGCACACTGGTGCAGCCGCTCTGGAAAATAGTGTGGAGGTTCCTCAAAAAATTAAAAATAGGTCTACCCTATGACCCAGAAATAGCACTGCTAGGAATTTACCCAAGGGATACAGGAGGGCTGATGCAGAGGGGCACTTGTACCCCAATGTTTGTAGCAGCACTTTCGACAGTAGCCAAATTATGGAAAGAGCTTAAATGTCCATCAACTGATGAACGGATAAAGAAGTTGTGGTTTATATACACAATGGAATACTACTTGGCAATGAGAAAGAATGAAATCTGGCCTTTTGTAGCAACATGGTTGGAATTGGAGAGTGTTATGCTAAGTGAAATAAGTCATACAGAGAAAGACAGGTACCACATGTTTTCACTCTTATGTGGATCCTGAGAAACTTGACAGAAGACCATGGGGGAGGAGAAGGGGAAAAAAAGTTTAGAGAGGGAGGGAGGCAAACCATAAGAGACTCTTAATACTGAGAACAAATTGAGGGTTAATGGGGTGTAGGGGAGAGGGGAAAGTGGGTGATGTGCACTGAGGAGGACACCTATTGGGATGAGCACTGGGTTTTGTATGGAAACCAATCTGACAATAAATTTCATATTAAAAAAAAAAAAGAAAATACAATTTCTTGGAGCACCTGGGTGGCTCAGTGAGTTGAGCGTCCAGCTCTTGATTTCGCCTCACAACGTCATGATTCCAGGGTCATGGGATCCAGCCCCACGTCGGGCTCTGAGCTGAGTGTGGAGCTTGCTTAAGAGTCTCTCTCTCTCTCTGTCTCTCTCTCTGTCTCTCTCTCTCTCTCTCTCTCCCTCTTCCCCTCTCCCCCACTTGCTCTCTGTCTGAAATAACATTTTTAAAAATATTAAAAAAAAAAAAGAAAATACAATTTCTTTACCGTGAGTTCAATAATGAAAGCCTGGCTTACCAGTCCTTTTGCTTCTCGGACTTGACCCTGTGCACCCAACAGCTGCCCAGCCTCCTCCCCAGCCCCCAAGCCCGCGGCAGCAGGTGACCTCCATTCTGGCCACACAATCCCTGCTTCCCAGAGGACAACACCCCTGACTCTCACCCTGGATTTTATGCTGAGCCCAACCTCATCTCATCAAGCCAAATTAGCAAAGCTCATTTTGAGCCCTCCTTTGGGTGAGGCTATGATTTCTCTCTCCACTCCTTTGTTGCCAGCCCTCTGTCCCCACCATAGAGAAGATGTCCCCACCATAAAGAAGACGTTCTTCCTCCGGCCACCCACACTCCTGGTCTGTTTCCTTTGCTGGCTCCTCTTTGTTACCTGTCCATCCCCGGTAACTGAGGGTTCCCACCAAGGCAGACCCTCAGCCCTCCCCACACACTACCCTTTTGTACCTTTTAGCAAGTTCACCATCCCCCTGGCTTGGAAAGCCGAGCAGAATCAAGAGGAACCTGCATTTAATAAAAGTTTCTTTTGACATTTATTCATTTTTGAGAGTGAGAGAGACAGAGCATGAGCGGGGGAGGGGCAGAGAGAGAGAGGGAGACACAGAATCCGAAGCAGGCTCCAGGCTGCGAGTTGTCAGCACAGAGCCTGACTCGGGGCTTGAACTCACAAACTGTGAGTTCATGACCTGAGCTGAAGTCGGACGCTTAACTGACTGAGCCACCCAGGCGCCCCAAGAGGAACCTGCCTTTTAAAGATAGGAGGAAATAAATAGCTCCAGTGAGTGGAAGTGACTTCACCAAAGGCACATAGCAATTTGCTGGCAAAACAGGTTGCCCAGCAATTTCACTCCTAGGTGTATCCCCAGAAGAACCAAACACAGGGAAGGAAAGAGACCCTTTACGTGGATGTTCATAGCTGTGGTATTCATAATAATCAAAAGGAAGAGGGTCTTTCAATGGATGTCCATCACCCAATGGGTGGATATGCAAAGTGTGGGGCCGCCATACCGTGGAATGTTATTCAGCCATGAAAATGGAGTTCTGCCACACGGTACAACATGGATGACCCTTGAAAACATAACGCTAAGTGACATAAGCCAGACACCCAGATCGCAAAAGGACAGATATTATGTGATTCCACTTATTTGAAATAGCTAACGTGGGCAGATCCACAGAGACAGAGAGTAGGATAGAAGTTACCAGGGGCTGAGGAGGAGAGAATAAGCAGTTGCTGCTTAATGGATACATCTGTCGGAGGTGATGAGAAAGTTCTGGAAAAGGAAGGTGGTGATGGTTGCACAATAATATGAATGTATGTAATGCCACTGAACTGTATACGTAAGAGTGCTTAAAATGCTGGGGTGCCTGGGGTGGCTCAGTCAGTTAGGCGTCCGACTTGGGTCATCATCTCCCGGTTCGTGAGTCTGAGCCCTGCATCGGGCTCTGCACTGACAGGGCGGAGCCTGCTTAGGATTCTCGTCGTCTCCCTCTCTCTCTGCCCCTCCCTCCCTCGCTCACTCTCTGTCCCAAAGACAAATACATAAACCTTAAAAAGAGAATGGTTAAAATGCTAAATTATATGTATATTTTACCATAATAAAAATAAATTTTTAACATCATTATAAGACCTGGATGCAATTACTGCTGTGCCATTAATTAGATCCCAGCTCACCTGCCTCCCTGTCTGAAGTGTGTAAGAACCGTCTTCACTCGCTACTGGTTCCCGAATCCTCATGGCCAGTCCTTAGCAGCTACACCTTTCTACCCACATCACGAACAACCCCAGCGATAAAGACCACTAATCGAGCTCCTCCCAGCCTCCACTCGAAGGGTATCGTGCTCAACCCCTCGCTTAACCTTGGAACACCCTTAGGGGCACCTGGGCGGCTCAGTCAGTCAAGCATCCAATTCTGCTCAGGTCACGGGCTTGTGGTTTGGGGGTTCGAGCCCTGCCTTGGGCTCTGCCCTGACAATGTAGAACCTGCTTGGGATTCTCTTTCTCTGCCCCTCTCCTACTCACATTCCCGCCCCCCTCTCAAAAATAAATAAACTTAAAAAAAAAAAAAGAACAAGATAAAACTTGGAACGCCCTCTGACTCAGCCCCCTTCCTCGTGCCCCCATCTGCTCACTGGGTAGCCTGGTAGGCACGTGTCGCCTTTCTTTTAAATACCTGCCCTACTGGGCTCTTCCCCTTGCGGTTGCCACCCCCCACCCACCCACCCAGCTCACATAACTTCTGCTACAACCACCCAGTTTGCATCTACACCTGTCTGCTCCCTGCTCTGGGCACCCCGCTCAGACCAATCAGCAAATCTCGGAGCTGCACAGAATCTTTGCCTTCACCCTCCTGTGCCGCAGAAACGCTCTGTACACAATGTAACAAATGTAGGTGCAGTGTCTGCTTGGACACCTCCAGGAACGGGCAACTGAGGATTCCCCGTGGCCCGCAGAGAGAGTGCAAGCTCCTTGGCATGGTGTTTGGGGATCAGACCCCTGCCCACTCCTCCAGCGGCCTCCAGATAGTTTCCCCACACACCTTACATCCCAGCCAGCCTGAATGACCTATAGGGCCCAGCACGGACCGCACATTTAACCCTCCATACCTTTTCCTTGCCTGTTCTGCTAGGGATTGCCTTCTCTTGTGAGTCTGAGAATTTTCCCCCTTGTTCTTCAAGTCTCAATTATTTATGTCCTCTGTGAAACCTTCTGTAACACACACACCCCCACAGCAGAATAAAGGGTCTGTCTCTCTCTCCCTTTTTTAATATTTATTCATTTATTTTTGAGAGACAGAGAGGGAGGCACAGAATCTGAAGCAGGCTCCAGGCTCCGAGCCGTCAGCACAGAGCTTGATGTGGGGCTCAAATCCACGAACCGTGGGATCATGACCTGAGCTGAAGTCGGCCATTTAACCGACTGAGCCACCCAGGTGTCCCAAAGGATCCTTCTTTGTGCCACTGCCTCTATAGCCCATTCATTCTCCAGCTCCCCACATTGTGGTCTTGGTGTCTAGGAACTCCCTGAAGACAGGTAACATGCCTCATTTCTACAATCCCGAAATGTAGCCGGGGCTGGCATTTAACAATTAGCTCATTTTTATTTAACAAGCAAGTATGGGCTATTGTTGATAGGTATACAACAGGAACAAAAAAGATACAGCCCTGCCCTCATATAGCTTAACATCTAGCAAAAGGGACTGACCAACCAGCATAGAAATAGACACGTGTCAATGACAAATGTTGATAACTGCTAAGAAGATAGGAGTGCTATGAGAGAAACTAACTGGGGAGCCTACTTTGCACACGTGTGCGATGAATTAACAACTCAAGAATGAATCAATTAAATCACCCAGTCAGGGGTGTCTGGGTGGCTCAGTCGGTTGAGCGTCTGACTTCGATTTGAGTCATGCTGTCTTGCTGTTATGGTTCATGAGTTCGAGCCCCTATCCGGCTCATTGCTGTCAGCCCAGAGCCCGCTTGGGATCCTCTGTCCACACCTCTCTGCTCCTCCCCCACTCATGCTCCCTCCCTCGAAAATAAATAAAAAACATTAATAAAAAAAATTTTTTAATTAATTTTAAAAATTAATAAAAAATTAAATCACCCAAAGGATGGTAAAGATCTCTGCTCATATAAGAACCAGTTATAATGTAGTGGTTATGTATGGTTTTAATGGACTCGGGAACCAGGCTGCCTGGGTTCATATCCTCTGTGGGCTACACGCTAGCTCTGTGATCTTGGGCAAGTTACTTAACCTTTCTGTGCCTCACCTCACTGATAAAATGTGGGATAATGACAGTACCTCAGTTCACTGGTTATTAATCAGTTTGGTCTGCATAACAAACAATCTCAAAGTCTCAGCGGCTTACGTTTCCCTACGTTCGCTTTCTTTCCCACAAGCTTGCAGGTGAGCGCAGTTTCCGCTGGGCAGGTGAGCTGAGGTTCCGCTGAGGATCAGCCGTTGCTGGGTCCTGGCCACCAGATGGGTTCAGGTCAGTTCCAAGTGCTTCCTCAATCTCCATGGACCAGTGACTTCCCAGGTTCTGCCTCTCTCCAAGACAATCACAGGCACATAGAAGGACAAGCCAACTCCACAAAACTCAGGAAAGCCGCCATAAGAGTCCCAGAGCAAACACATCATTGGCCAAGGCGAGTCACGTGACCAAGCCCAATGTCAGCAAGGAGGTGTGTTAGTCTACTCAGGCTGAACAGAAAACCATCCACCCGAGGGCTGAAACGACAGGAATTTATTCTCTCACAGTACCAGAGGCTGGCTGGAAGTCCCAGATCAAGGTATTTAGCAGGGACGGTTTCTGGTTGGCTTGGAGACAGCCACCTTCTCACTATGTCCCCATGTGGTCTTTCCTCTGTGCACACGTGCCCCTGGTGTCTCTTCCTCATTTAACCTTAATTACTTCCTTTCGGTCCCTATCTCCCTTGGGGTTGGGGCTTCAACATACGGATTTGGTGGGGCAGGGGACACAATTCAGTCCACAACAGATGGGAAAATCAAGTGCCCTTACTCCAGCGGGTGCTTCTGCCAAGTCACCTGACAGAGGGCCTAAGAGCACAATTCTGTCACAGGGAGGAGAAATGGCAGCCATAACCCAATCTAGCACAGGTGGTTAGAAGGGCTACACATACGCATTCGTGTGAAATGTTTAAGAGACTTTTGGCATTTAGTAAACTCTAAATAAGCTTGGCTGTTTGTTGCTGCATGGTTCAGCTAAAATCCCTACCATGTGATGATTTCACCATTGCTTCTGATTGGCTTACAGATCGATGGTTGGTTTCACGGTGTATACGTATGTCAACTTAGCAAAATGCATCTCTCATACACGCGCCATTCCTTGTGTGTCAATTCTGCCTCCATAAAACTGTTTTATAAATAGCCAGCTACCTACCCAGCTAGCTAGATAACTGGACAGATAGATGTATGCATTTATTAAAAGTCAAGGCCCCTAAATGCAGTGTGGCATCCCGGATTCCACCCTGAGACAGAAAAAAGACATGAGTAGAAAAACTGATGAAATCTGAACGAAGTCTCAAGTTTAGTGAACAGATTGTACCAATGCTAATTTCTCAGTTTTGATAAATGTACTGTAATTATATAAGATGTTACTATTACAGGGAAGTGGGTGAAGGGCGTCCAGGAACTCCATGTACCATCTTCGTAACTTTTCTGTAAATCTGAATTTTATTCCCACCCCCCCCCCCACCCAAAACTTAAAAACACAACATCCGCTTGGCTCCCTGCTGCCTCCTGCAGGGATGAGGAATTTCTGGCACTGAAGCCTTGCCTTTATTTCTTCTGGTTTGCAGGCTAACTGCCAAGATCTGATCACAGATCCCCAGGAGTGAACACACAACAACGTTTGAGTGCAAATGAGAAGTTGAGCCGGAATGAAAAGGCCAAAGTCAGCCAAACACCCGCAGGTGGGAGGCCGCTTCCCTGCACCGGGCAAGGTACACTGTCCAGTAAGGCACCACCAGCTCCACGTGGCTGCTGAGCACTTGAAAAGTGGCTAGTCCAAACTGAGGGTAAAGACTTAGCGGGAAAATTAGAATGTAAAATACTTCGTTGGTCATTTTTCTTTTTTATTTTATTTTGTTTTATTTTATTTTATTTTATTTTATTTTTAATATGAAATTTATTGTCAAATTGGTTTCCATACAACACCCAGTGCTCATCCCAACAGGTGCCCTCCTCGATACCCATCACCCACCCACCTCTCCCTCCCACCCCCCATAAACCCTCAGTTTGTTCTCAGTTTTTAGGAGTCTCATGTTTTGGTTCCCTCGTTGGTCATTTTTTTATCCATCACACGTTGAAATCACGCTGGATGTACTGGATTAAAGAAAATATACTCAAATTGACTTCATATGTTTCTTTTTACGCTTTTTTTTTAAATGATTTAATTTTTTTTTTCAACGTTTATTTATTTTTGGGACAGAGAGAGACAGAGCATGAACGGGGGAGGGGCAGAGAGAGAGGGAGACACAGAATCGGAAACAGGCTCCAGGCTCTGAGCCATCAGTCCAGAGCCTGACGCAGGGCTCAAACTCCCGAACCGCGAGATCGTGACCTGGCTGAAGTCGGACGCTTAACCGACTGCGCCACCCAGGCGCCCCTCTTTTTACGCTTTTTAACGTGGCTACTAGAACATTTTACATTGCCTGGGTGGCCTGAATTACATTGCCACTGGAAAGCTCGGCTTCTAGAGGAAAGGAGATGTTGTCAGGGCCAGAGGGCGGTCCTGCCCCGAAGTCTGGAGAGCAGAGTGGGAGCCCAGCTTAGACCCGGAACAGAAGTTCAGGCAGCTGGACAGCCCATGTTTCAACCAGCCCCCAAGCTGTGATGTCGGAGGCCAGCAACAGTAACAGAAAAGCAGCGGGATTTACACAGACATGCAAATCTTACCTTTCTACCTGCAGGGCAGTTAGACTTTGTTTATGATGGCCAGGCTGCCTACGTTAGAAGGGGCAGCCAATCACAACTGCCTACTGAAAAGGCCAGACAGTCTTGAGGCAGCCAACAGCATCCTGGCACGGAGGCTGCCCCAGTGGGGTCTCCCCACAGGAGGATAGGGCCCCACCCGGGTCCACCCAGGCTCAGCAGACCACCAGACACCAGGCACCAGGAGCTCATTCCCTTCTTACTCTCAGTCTGATTGGCCACTACACCTAGGAGGACATGGCCATTAGACCTCAGGAGTCACCCCTGAAGCCCCGAGTTCACAGGGAAAGAGAAGGCTTCTCTTTCTCCAAGTGTTCACATGTAGAATCCCAGGGAAGGATTTTGATAGGCCCAGCTTGAGTCATGTGTCCACTCCCGAGCCAATCACTGTGGCCGTAGCCGGGTCACAAGCTCATAGGATAATGTGACTGGCGGCCCCTCCAGAAGCACATGGAGTGAAGGAGGAGTGGGGAGAGAGCAATTCTCCAAGAGGAGGGGGACATGGTTGGTAAATGGGGAGAAGCAGGACAGAAAACAAAAATTGTAGACAGCCCCTCCACCCTTCAACCCTTACAACCTCAGCACCAGCTCGGGCTGCGTTTCCCCAAGTGTCAAGGCACACTGAGGATTAGCCCTTTGAGAGGTCATTATACCAAAGCCAGAAATGGCACCCGGGAGCCACATCCCCAGGGGGCGTTCTAGGAACCTCCCCTCCCACCTGCCTCATGTGGATGAGAAGGAGGGAGACCTAAGGATCTGCTTTTCCCCATGACATAAGTTTCCTGAGCTCCACACTGGGCTCTAGACCAGACACTGGGAGCCCACAAGTGCAGAAGGCAGGTTCCCTGTTCTCCAGAACTCAGGATCTGCAGGAGTAGAGTGGGGGGTGGCAAAGGTGTCAGTGGAACCGGCATCAGTCTGGGGGCGGGGGCGGTCCTTGACCCCAGTCCTCCAAGCCTGCCCTACCCTCGGCACCACCTGACAAGAGGGGTGTGGCACATGCATCCGGTACCCAGTGCTGTGTCCCCAGAGCCCACCTCTAATATTAGCTGCAGCTTCAAAGGATGCATCCGTGACGACTCAGACACCTGGAGCTGCAGCCTCCTGCCTGGATACCCTGCAGGTGCAACACCTCCTTGGGCAGATGCCGCCCAGAGTCAGAGGACTTGACACTCCCAGGACAGCCCCCAGCCGATGGGGAAGGGAGCCAGGGGGTAAATGCTCAGACTCCCCGTCCCTCAGGCGGGCATGCTGGAAGGCATTCATTCACCTGTCGCCCATGGCACCCTCAACATGGCACCCTTATGCAGCTTGTCTGCCCTCCCCGTCATTCTGTCCTTGTCCCCTCATGCCTGCTTTCCAGTTAAACCACCTGCACTCAAGTCTTCATTTCAGGATCTGCTTTGGGGGCGGGCTGACCCCAACTAAGATATCCAGGCACTTGCTGGCACCGCAGGGATGCCGAGATGAAATCTTTGCTGTTGACACTAAGCATAATTCCCTACGGAAAGACTTCATGCCATGGGGCAGCCCCAGGCCACTTTGAGGGGATTCCAGGGAGAGGCCAGGGGACAGCCTTCAGGCCTCCTAGCCCTAAGCCCCCACCCCAGGGTGATTACCCAGCCAACATACACCAGCCTGGCCCTCAGCACAGCCCTACTGAAGCCCCTGGGCGATGGTGGCAGCTTAGCTGCCAAAGCCAAACTCACCCAGAGAAAGTAATTTCCCTTTCTCGACTAATTGCTTTCTGAAGCCTCACCCATCCCTCCCTCTGCTCCTCCTCCTCCTCCTCCTCCTCCTCCTTTTCTCCTTTCTCTACCTCTGAAGGACAAGGACACAGAGATACGGGCCCCCTGGGCCCGGCTTGTCTTCCTCAAAATGAGTTTCTGAAATGTAATCCCGGAGGTGACAGGTAGACTGCAGCCGGCACAGCCCCCAAGGGAGGGATGGCTCTGTGCCGGCACCGGGGACCTTGGCACTCGGGCCTGGTGGGAGAGGGCTCTCCGGCTGGACATGAGCCCTCGCTCACACCCTTCACTCACCTGTTCCTTCACCCCTCGCCTCATTCATTTCTTCACTCAGTGGTCCTTCCCTCCCTCCTTCCACCGCTCGGTCACTGGGGCAGAGATGTCTGCATGGCCCATCAAAACCCCACCTTCTGCACATCGCCCAGACCCTTTATGTGTGACTTGTGACTTGTTCTGGCCGAAAGGTTGAAAGTGAAAATAACATGAGTCCCTTCGAGGCTGAGACATCTCGGAGCCCGTGTGCAAACGTTGCTTCTCTCTACTGCTGCTGTGGCAACCGTGGGGACCTCGTTTCCAGATATCGCAACCCCAAGATGATAGAGCCTCCATCAGCCTGAATCCTGAGCGAGTCCTGGACCCTGCATGCTGGGCAGAGCATCTCCTATCCTCTGCCGACCACACTGGACATAGAAAGTGGGAAACAAACCTTTGTTGTGTCAAGCCTATGGTTTGGTGACTGATTTGTTATGCAGCATAACCTGAACTTCCCTGACTAATACAGTTATTTCCTTACTCCCTTATTTGCTTATTCTCTTGCTCTTCTCCCTCTCCTCTCTTCCCTCCCCCTGTACACGCCAGAGTGTGAAAGCCCAGGCTCCTCCCCCTAGATGTGCCAGGTGGCCACGTTGGGCTGACTGGTGGGAGTAGTTTCTGGAATACCTATAAGATAGACAGAGACCGAGGGCAGAGGCTGGGCATGCACACACATACAGACAGACAGGGTAACCTCCCTGTGACTTGATGAAGTTATCAAAAGAACCTGTCACTGATCCAGTAGTTGACCCCACGTAACAATTTCTGAGGATATGGTTGATGGCCAAGGAGAAAAAAAAAATCAGACTGACATTGTGTGGGAGTGGAGGAGGGTGCTATAGAGTGTCCACTCTGAAGAGCCTCAGAAGTCACCGGAAGTCCCACCACCGTCTCACAGATGAGCAAACTTTGGCTCAGAGAGGTCCAAGGACTTACCCAAGCTCTCATGGTTAGGATATGGGTTAGGGCCCATGATTATTCCCCCAGGGTCCCGAAAACATTCTCCGGAATTATGAATGCCAGAGGCACGCTTTCTGGAAACCCTACTAGAGCGTCATATTTAGAGAAAAGTCATCCATGTGCAGAGCCTTACAAATCATTTTAATAAAAGTAGAAGAAATAGAAGACCCAGACCTGCTCAACCAGCCAGCTGAGGATAACTCAGGATAAATGCCCCCCAAATAAGGGGGAGATAAAAATATCCATGTTTCATCGTACGGGTGTGAAGGGTCCAATCTAACACACCTTAAGAAGTAAGTGCTTTGTGGCGGTGTTTCCTTTCCTTCCGTCTTCCTGAACTTGTCCCTTTTTTGTTGAAGCCCAAGGAAGTTGCCCTCACCCCTTCCATGCTGCACAGGGCTCAGGGCTCTCCCAACCCGCCACCAATTGCCTCCCTGCTCCATTTCCGCGAGCTCTCAGGAGATTCCATGATACACCCAGGAGTGGCAGCTGAGGAAACCATGTGCCATGGACCTCACCTTTGACTGAAACACCCCCCTCCATCACTCCATCCTTTTTGCTAAGCTGGCTCCTGCTCAAGCTTCAATACCGAGCTGAGGAGACACCTCCTCCAGGAAGCCTTCCCTGCCCTCCCCAACCCTCAAGGCTGGCCCTCCACAATGCTAGATGCTCCTCAACAATGTTCCAGCACCTCATGCCTGACACCTCACTTCAGGCCTTGCTGTGTTTTGTGTGCCTGCTTGTGAGTCTTCCTACGGCCGGGAGTGAGTTTCTTGATGGCGAGCAGGGACTGGGTTTCGCTCATTTCTGTGATTAGCCCAGGGCTTGGCCCTTTGGAGGAGCTTTAATAGATATTTGTCGAAAGCATCCACATATGCACGGGAGCATGAATATATGAAGAAATGGTAGATGGAAAAAAATGTGTCCCTGATGGTGAAATTCCAGGCGCCGGGATCTAAGTTGGGGGTGGGTTGGTGTGCTCATGTGCACTGTGGTGGTGACAATGGTGAAGGTGGTGGTGGTGGTGGTGGTGCTGGGGGCCGGTGTCGCTCAGTCCCTTCAACCACACCACACAGGTGTGACCCTCCAGCTCTGCGTTTTCCATCTTCGCAGCGATCCTGGGGTTCCATCCTATCTCCAAAGCGCACGCCAGACCCTGTGTTCCAGTTTGGGGTTCATAAAGCCCGGTCCCTGCACTTGGAGGTAATTGAACTTGCTCATGGCAATGGAACAAAGCATTCAAGACACGGCAGAAGCCAGGACATAATGTAGGAGGTGGAGGTAAGAGGACAGTCTTTGGGGTTCCCTGCCCCCCTCATTAGCAGGCATCTGGGGCTTGCAGCATGCCTACAGCTGCCATGAGGCCACACTGCACTGTAGAAGCTGCCTCCAGAATTGATGAGTCTCTTTCCTTATCCAAGGAGCTTCAGGAACAGGCGGAGTCGGAAGGCCGGGGAGGTGAGGTAGGCTTGGCCACATACTTCCAGAAGAGAAGGTTTCCCAGCTCAGAGGAGCCTCCCATCCCTCTCTGTTTGAGGTCAGCTCTCCATCCCCTGGCTCCTCTGTGAGCAGAACTGGCTGTCCCCGTCTCAGGCCCACCCCCATCCCTGGCCACAACCTCTGTTCAAACCTCAGTCACAGTCCATGCATATTTGATTATGTGTCTATGTGTCTGTCACTCCCACTAGCTCGCCAAGCCCCTTGTTGCAAGCACTATTCCTTAATCACTTGTCACCAGGTGTTTGGTGATCAAAGTTTGATGAATGAATAGATGGATGGATGGATGGATGGATGGATAGACGGGATAAGAGTTGCCCAAGAGACTCATTATAACAGCTACCATTTATGACCCCTTACTATGTGCAAAGTGCATGCTAAGTCCTTTAGACATGCATTTTTGTCATTTAATTCTTACAATGCCCTTATGAGTTAAATAATAAGCCCATTTATGATAAGAGGACAAGAAGACTGAGGTTGAGGCTGTGTGCTCAATGTCACACAGGTGGAAAACATCAAGGCAGAAATTCAAAGCTAAGCAGAGTGAGTGATTCTGGAATCCCTACTCTTAACCACTGTGGGTCACAGCCTCCTTGTGGATATAGTGCCTTTTCCCTGAGCTTTGCTTTATTCATCCATGAAATGGGAATGATAGCACCTGCTTTGCAGGTTGCACATATAAGGGTCCAGCTGGGGCCATTGTGGCTTCCAGGTTCCCAGGGAGTGTGTCTTTCTGGGTTCTCTAGCCTATGCCCATGGGCTACCTCTCCACCTCCCTGAAAGGAAGCTTCCCTGCATTGGCAGAAACCAGTCAAACTGCAATGTTGGGTCCCGCTCCCTGGTCTCCGAGCTTGCCGGGGACAGTTGGGTGTCCCTTTTAGCAATGCCTCTCCAACTCTCTTTTCTCTCCTCTGCACTTGCCTCCCCTTAATTCAGGAGGTCATAGATACGGGATGTACACATCTCATTTTTCCACATGCAGCCACAGATCTCCAGCCATGGGAAAGGCGCGGTTGCTCCCGGCATCCACTTGAGCTCTCTCAATATCAATGGCCTAGGTGCTGCCGGGATCTCCAAGAGATCCAGGCTCAAGGCAGACCCCAAAGCCACTGGCACTGGAGCTCAAATTCCACATTTCTAACTGTTTTGGGGGACTAGGTGGATTCTTCCTATTTGTCCAGACAAGAAGCTGGCCTAACCCATTTCTATCAGTGTGGGCTTCCTGGAAGAGGAAGGATTTAGATTGATGTTGAAATGGGGGGGGGGGCAGGCCATGAAGAAGTCTGGTTGGGGGAGTGAAAATGAGGTATTCTGTTGGAAGAGAGAAAAGAAAGAGGTAAAGAAAGGAGGAGAGAGATGAGTTATGTCTGGTCGGCTATGGAAAAGGGGAGGGGCCAACAGGGGCCACCGGGATACTGATGAGAAGCAGCAGGAATCAAAGCAAGGATGGTCAGGGGCACCAGAGCAGGGGTGGGGACAAGGGACCTCAGCGGTCAGCAGGCAGGTGATGGTGGAGCCAGCTGTGGTCCCAGAGAATGGCGCTTTCCAGAATGAAACAGCCAAGACCTGGGGAATAAACGGCCTTGCTAATTGGCCATTTTGTTTTTTATGTATTTTTATTAGCAAGATAAAATAACAACTAATCATATAACTGTCCTCTGTCTGGAAAATACATGCTCATTAACCACTTGAGTGTTCTTGGCTGCTGAATGAGCCACAGCCCTGGACCAGGGCTCAGCAGATGACAGGACTGCAGGAGGCAGGAAAGTCACCCAGCCGGTCTCCTGACCTCATACTCCAGGCAAACGCCACCCCACCGAGGGAGCCCGGGACTTCTGGGGAGGAGGGGCGGCGGTGGCCACAGGGCATGTTCATTTAGCGCCCACCTGGGTAGGGTAGAAGAGGGCTGGGCCGGGCTGAAACCAGCCCCTCCCTTGGACCTCGCACAGCCCTGAGTGACACTTCTTGAAGAACCAAGATGTGGACAGCCACCACAGGTCCACCCCCCTCCTCCGCCATTTCCCTCCCTCCAGACATTTCTCTCCTCACCCACGTTAAAATCAAAACCAGAGACCAGCCTCTGGGCGCCTGAGTGGCTCAGTCGGTTAAGCGTCCGACTTCAGCTCAGGTCATGATCTCACAGTTCGTGGGTTCAAGCCCTGCGTCGGGCTCTGTGCTGACTGCTCAGAGCCTGGGGTCTGCTTCAGATAGTGTGTCTCCCTCTCTCTCTGCCCCTCCCCTGCTCGCACTCTCTCTCTCTCTCTCTCTCTCTCAAAACTAAACATTAAAAAATTACCACTAATTTAAATTTATAATCAGTACATAAGAATAAAACTACCAGAAACAATAAGGGTGAAAGACAATGACTGCATATGAAAAGTAGGCAAGAAATATAGAATGTATTTTTTGGATAAGGAAAGGTATGAAGGACATAGGGTTTTGGGTTGCTTTCTGCTTGTTTGTTTGTTTGTTTGTTTTGGTAAGTGAAAAAAGAAGGTAATTTTGTTCTACGGTAAAATAACACTCCAGAATAAGAAAAGAAAAAGACAGGACAAAATCTTGCAGAAAGTTTGTGGAAAAGGAATCTTGAGAAAGGCATTTAACATGTGGTCAAGCTGACTTAGATTGGAATGGACTTATTTAAATTTTTAAAAAGATAATTTTAAGATCAGAAGTATATTGGTATAAAATTAGGATTTGGTTTTCTCTTTATTAAAATCACAAATTTTTATCTTCATCTTTATATTTTTAAGTAATCTCTACAACCAACGTTTTTCAAGTCATCTCTACAACCAACAAGTAATCTCTACAACCACAATCTTGAACTCACAATGCCAAGATCAAGAGTTGAACACTCCACCAACAGAGCCAGTCAGGCATCCCAAGTTCACAAAATTTTTAGATTATTGGTCTGCTCTTAATAAAAAATTGTGAATAAAGTTTTTTACTGTACCTTTAATGTAATCTGCCTAGAAAACAAAGGTTCTGTATCTTAGGCATATAATTTCCCATTCTCCACCTCATTCTTGAGAGGTCTTTGATGACTTATGGAAAAAAACAAAACCAAACAAAACCTGAGTCTTCTCTATTAAAGAGCCAAGGTTTTTTACAACTATATAACTTTCTGTATTTGCTTTGGAAATCTTGTCACTTTAGTTCTTTAGTTGAATGAGTAACTAAGTATTGTTCCGTGGTGACCTGTGACCCCATTTGACCATGTTTTAAATCTTTTGACACTTTTGGGGCACCTGGGTGGCTCAGTCGGTTGAGCATCGAACTTTAGCTCAGGTCATGATATCGTGGTTCACAGGTTGGAGCCCCATGTTGGGCTCTGTGCTGAAAGCTCGGAGCCTGGAGCCTGCTTGGGATTCTGTGTCTCCCTCTCTCTCTCTCTCCTACCCTGCTCACACTCTGTCTCTCTCTGTCTCTCAAAAATAAATAAAGATAAAAAATTAAAAAATAAGTAAATCTTTTGACATTTTTAACAAACTTCCCCAAATCAAATTCTGAATGAAATAAAAGGAGATACGTTCACTTACTCAGACTTATTTGGTATGTTAAGTTGCACGGACACATTGTCAAATAAAAAGTAATGTTTAACCTTCTTAGATCATATTTATATGTGATATGTATCATTAAAATAAGTGATTCAGAAATTATATGAAATTCCTAAATATTTCATATGTCCTGATATGACATTATCAGTCAAAATTCTAGTTATGATCATAAAGTATTGCATATCACAAAAACAACCAAATGTATTTGCATCATGGTGTGTGTGAGAGAGAGAACTGTTATCAGACCTTTAGCCATGGCCATTTTTGAACCTTCTCATTCAGTCAGTTACTGTTTTACTCTTGATTCTTCTCTGAAAGTATTCACAATCCACCACAAACAAAAGTGTTCATCTTCAAAGAGATTCATGGAAAAGACCCTGACAATTTCTCTAAAGGGCAGGTACTCTGTAACTTCAAGAGCAAAACACTAAACTGGGAGTAAGAATTTCTAAAACTCTAATGGAAAACTAGTTGATTCATAAAGCTGCTAACCCAAGATTCAGCAAAGCAAGAATTAATTGATGATTATGATTTTTAGATTTCATTTATTTTTATTTTAAGTTTTTTTTTAACATTTACTTATTTTTGAGATAGAGAGAGACAGAGCATGAACAGGGGAGGGGCAGAGAGAGAGGGAGACACAGAATCTGAAACACGCTCCAGGCTCTGAGTTGTCAGCACAGAGCCCGACACGGGGCTCGAACTCACGGACTGTGAGATCATGGCCTGAGCCAAAGTCAGACACTTAACCAACTGAGCCACCCAGGCACCCCTTTTAGATTTCATTTAAAACATTGCTGTTTCAACATTTTGTTTTCCAGATTTAAAGAACCCTTTTTCCTTCTCTCTCTTTTTTGAGAGAGAGAGAGAGAGAGAGAGAGAGAGAGTGTGTGTGTGTGTGTGCTTGCACATGGGGGAGGGGCAGAGGAGAGGGAGAGAATCTTAAGCAGGCTCAGAGCCCACAACCCAGCTCGGAGCCCAACTCGGGGCCTGATCTCACGACCTTGAGATCATGACCTGAGCCGAAATCAAGAGTCGGATGCTCAGCTGAATGAGCACCCAGGTGTCCTCCTCCACTCTTTCAAGCTACCTATAACTTACAGCAATTTGGTAAAGTGTATCTTTGCAACGAAGGTTGAAACATTATCTTTTGCTCCTTACCTGATCCCTCCAGATTTTGGAAACTCTTGTTAAATATTCTTATTTTTCATGACAACGAATGTATTTGCATAAGTCCAATAAGAATCTGTACTTGTAACGGGACACAATTAGACAAGACTCTGGCTTGGCTTCCCAGCCTCGAGAGGCTTTGGAAAGCCCATTCTGGGATTCCTTATGAAATATTCCAGGAAAGTAGAATTAAAAGAGCCTATATAGTTGGTCACTATTCTTGCTACACTTATGTAAAAAATCAGACCAAGTTTATTGAAACTAGACTTAATTTGCAAACAAATGAGTCTTACTGTGGTTGTCTTTGATAGAAATGGAGATGATGATAGAGAGAAAAAATATGTTTTGGTAACATTCCTCCGTGAATATCAGATTCTAGTGCTGTTCATTGTCTTTGAGGTTTTGCTTTCTACCTGCAAATTGGACTGGCTCCTGAATTCTGCCAGTTTCCTCCAATATTTGGTTAGAACTTTCCAAACGAACATTTCCAATTTTCTCCCACTCTTTTGACTCAGAATCACTATGAAACTAAAAAGTACCCCCTTCCCAAAGCCATGGAAGTTGAACCCGGGCAACTTGATATGGACTTTAGAGAAATCACCACAACAGCTCGTGTGTGGACAATCTTTGTGCCTGTTGCTATGTGGTTGCTCAGAAAGATCACCAGAAACGTTCAAACTGCACACCAGGAAAATGTGTCGGATTGCCACCACTGCCTTCATTCAGTCTGAAGATGCTCTGAACCCAACATCCAGAAATCTCAGTTGGCTCTTCTCCAAACTCAGAAACTGAATTTCTAATTCACTTGAACTATTAACCTTTGTTTCTCTTTTGTTTCCATAGAAATACCTCTGATTAAGTTACCTGATTGCTCACATCACACAGAGACCTAATTTAGGTGAGAACTCATCAGCAACACCACCTCCTGAAATACAACATCCTCAAGTTCATGCTGTCCTACGTGGCCACAAGGATATGTATTTTCTAACACATCGTGTCATCCCTATGGCCTGTTTGAGTTACTTCATTGGTTAAATCTTGCCTCCTGGGAATTTCTGTTTTGCAGAATTTTTCAACCCTGGGCTACTATTCTCCTTAAACTCATCGTATTAACCTCTCCAGGGCATCGTGTACTCTCGAGGGTTTTAAATGCCTGCCAGCAGCCCCTCACATGCAGATGGCATCCATCAGGATCGGGGGACTGGATGAAATCAACAATAACCACATGAATGATGAAGACGGTGACTCCCTCGCCCTCCAGCCTGGTGACTCAAATGGATGAAACCACAGAATGTGTGATTCTTCGGCCTGGCTCCATCAGTGATGGTAACCCAGAATGATGTTATATGGTTGGTCAACCTCTAAGCATCCTCAGAAAATGATCAAAAGGCTGGGGAGGGGGGCGAAATTGTTAAAATAAGAAACAAATGGAGACTGCCCTTGGAAATTCTCTGAGCAGATGAAGCCAGTTTAGTCATGCAAATGAAGCTTGACTTAGCTTACTTATAAGGCTAACTTGACCTGGGTCATTTCTTGTGTATGCCTCTGAAAATCATAAGCAAAACTGTTTCCCAAGGTTGATATGTGGCAACCGCCGACCAACTCCTATCATTTAGGAAAATCCTAAACATTAGAACCAGTCTCTGTGAAGAATAAACAGTCCCTGCCTTCACACGATACACGCGGCTTTATAGTCACGTACCCCTGAGCCTCTAGCCATGTTCTGGTTTAAGAGCTCCTGGTTTGCAAACTTTTTGGTGTGTGCACGAAAAACTTTTACCAATTGCTACTTTGTGATTAATTGGCTTTATTTGTGTGATTTCTGAACTTTTGACACCTAGCATACCCCTTGTTTTTAGCCAGACAAGGATCTCACCCAGAGATCCTCTCTCAGTGGCTCTCTTAAGACAGGTACTCTCGAAAGGGGGCCGTAGGAGGAAAGCTGGATCTCCATGGTGACCCTGTCCACTCACCCTCCCATCACTAACTGGGGGGGAAGGGCTGAGGAGGTTTGGTTGGTGGGGAAGTGGGGCAAGGGAGCCTGGTTACCCAGGCAACTCCCCGAAGGTCCCAGCCGAGGGCTCTGCTCCCACAGGTGGGGGCTGGTGTTGTCATGGAGACTCCCTGGCAGCACAGCCAAGGCTGGAGGCCTGGTCCCCCTCCCAGCCCGGTGGGCACGGGGCACAGGAGGAGAAGGGATCAGGAGCCTCTTGGAATAATGTGGATATCAGAGTGGCAGCTTGCCAGGAAAGAAAGTTCCAGAAGACAGTGTGCTCTCCCCTTTGCTTCTCCTTACCTGCCCCCCAACACACACACACACATGCACACACACACACACACACACACACACACACACACACTGACAGCCCCTGTTCTTGACCTGTCTCTAGAAATCTGCTGGTGCCCAGCTCTCACCCTGTTGTATATGGTCCTGTCTTCTCCATCACTTCGCCCTTCTCTCAGCGATGCTGATCATTTTAGGCACAGTGGCTACCCAAGGGTCGCCATGACAACTAACCAAGCCTTTTGGTCTCCATGGTGACAAGCTCTCAAAGTTATTTTTATTTATTTATTGGGAATTTCAAAGGATTTTTTCACTCGTTTGCCCAGCCTGGTATTTGGGACACTGGGATGGAACCATCATTCTTCTCTGGGCCCTAGGAAAGGAGAATAAGGTCAAGGAATGTCAGAATTGACAGATGAAATATGGCTAAAAGGTGGCCTTGAATACTCCCTTGAAGCAGAGGAAGAGGCCTTTCTGGGTTCTTCTTCAGTCTGCCAGATGCCTGAGGAGGCTCTCAAGGGCCACTTTGCAGCCACCATCCCGAGGGGGCTTCTAAGTGCAGCGTCAGTGGATGGAAGGGTTGACTGGGGCATTCCCTGCCTCACTAAAGAAGAACAGATATAAATTACAGAAATATACAGAGGGACAACGGAATAAAACCAATGACTGAGGAGCATGGAGCAAAGGGGAAAGAAGAGAATGCCAGGCTGGGGAAGAACACAAACATGCAGGCTATTAGGTCCTAACGATATGTGAGAGGTGCCACAAATTTCGCTCTGGGCTGCCTGGCAGCCATAGCAAAGAAGGAAACAAGATTTACAGAGAGAGAGAGAGAGAGAGAGAGAGAGAGAGAGAGAGAAGTACTGCATATAGACAGAATGATATGATGCTACTTTCCCAGCCGACCTGCTGGCATCTGACCCCATGCCTTCACTTCTTTTTGCCTGTTGGCCCTGACTTGTTAGTTTGCTCTTTTTCCAATAAGCCTATTCCTTAACCCGTGCCATGTGATGTTGTGTAATTTCTCCCAAACCTGGGATACGTGATGGAAACCGTCTGACAGAAAAAATACAGACCTGGAGAGGATCCACTTTGCACAGCAACTTAATACCATCTAAAATTGTACCCACTGGGATGTTGTCACTTGCAAATAAGAGCAGACCCCACTTGAAGTGGCTTCACCAAATAGGGGGTTTTTCATTTTACAGAACAAGACATTCTGAATGAAGTAGGATGAATTCTGAGTTTTGCTGGCGTCCTCCAGACACCGGTGCCTTTCACCTTGGACCTGGGCCAATGCCAGTGTGTCTGTCTAGCTTCCTCAGTGTGGCCACCAGGGTTCCAGCCATCACATGCAGTGTATCCAGTAGGGAAAGTGGATTCATCTTCTGTTTCTCATTTTGAGAACACCATTCCATGGGGTGCCCAAGGGGCTCAGCCAGTTAAACGTTCGACTCCTGACTTCAGCTCAAGTCATGATCTCACTGAAGTCATGAGATCGAGCCTTACTTCAGGCTCTGTGCCAGGCATGGAACTTGCTTGATATTCTCTCTCTCCCTCTCCCTCTGCCCCTTCCCTATTCCTGCAACCGTGTGTGCTCTCTGTCTCTCTCTCAAGAAAGAAAGAAATAAGGAAAGAAAGAAAGACAAAGAAAAAGAAAGAGAAAGGAAGGAAGAGGAAAAAAGAAAGAAGGAAAGAAAGAAAGAAAGAAAGAAAGAAAGAAAGAGAAAGAAAGAAAAAGAGAAAGAAAGAAAAAGAGAAAGAAAGAGAAAGGAAGGAAAAGGAAGGAAGGAAGGAAGGAAGGAAGGAAGGAAGGAAGGAAGGAAGGAAGAAAGAAAGAAAGAAAGAAAGAAAGAAAAAAGAAAGAAAGCCATTCCAGGAAGCCCCAGTGGATACCCCATCATGTGTCCCGGGCCACATCTAGGTCACCTGCTTCCTGTTAACCCAACCCAGGGCAAGGGAGAAGGAGGTGAGTTTGGTCAGACTAACTGGTATTTACGCTGACTGACATGGGGATGTGGAGGAAAGGACCCCAGAACAAAACTGATGATCAGTCCACTGAGGAAGGAAGGGTTTCAGGTAGGTGTCTTAAGTGAGGCTCCCCCAGAAACAAGCCTTGAGATGGAGATTTGTGTGCTAGTGATTTAAGAAAACGTCCTTAAAGGGACTGATAAGGGAACAGGAAAGCCGGACAGAGAAGCTATACAGGAGAGGTCTGGAACGGAAATCACGTCTCAGGGGTTGTCCCAGCTCAAGGCAAGGGAGCAGGACTTTGATTCTCTGACACTCACTGATCATTGGCTGAAGGCTACCTCTGGGGAAACATGAACTCCAGACGCTTCCAGGTCCCTGCCCACGTGGGCACACCAGCTCAGATAGCCCAGGGGCAGACCTCTGAAGAGAGTCACAGGGGCAAGCTGGCCTTAGAAGCAATGTGTGCAGAGGGTGAGGGAATCACATGCAGAAATGGCAACAGGGGTGCCAGGGGCATCTGGTCAACCAACCGTGTCCACCACAAAAATGATCTGTTCCCTCTCTGGAATGTAAGCACCAGGAGAACAGAGAGCTGGTCTGTCTCATCACTTGCTGCTTTTTTCAGCTCCAGCACAATGCTTGCACACACCAGCACTCGATAAATATGTGTGACATAGATGGGAAAAAAATGTCCCTGAGTCCGGGGCTCAGGGGCAGCTGCGGCTGGGCCTTGGGAACTTACTAGCAGTGGAGCCCACGAGGTGACCTCCAGGCTCACCGTCCTCGAGTTGCTTTTCAGCCTAAAGCCTCTCCTGCCGGGAGGCAGCCCCCAACCCCAGCCCACACGAGAGCTTTCTGGGGTAATCGCTCCGTCTTCATAGGGCTGGGGCAGCCCCTTGGAGAGCTCCCAGCAAGCCAGACCCACCACCGTTACACCCGGATTCAGAGGCACAGAGTGTGGGGGCCGTGCTCAGGAATGGAATGTCCCCACGGGAAACAACACAGTGTTGTTATTCTAAAACAGTGTCAATGAATTCATAGCAAACAGTGCAGGTACCTCACCTTCCAAAGGTTTTTACAGACATTACCTCATGCATTTCCCACAACCGCCCCTTGTAGAGAGTGTGACTGTAGCACCATTGTCATCCCCAAAGGAAGGAGGAAGAAAGTGAGGCTCAGGAAAATGAACCCCCTCATCCGTAAGCAAAGAGCCCCAGGGGGTCAGACCACCTGATGCCAGATCCTGTATCACTCTGCTCCTGTGAATTCCCCGAAGACCTCTTTCCTGGCACTGAGCCCCCTGGAGGACCAGTGACTGGGCATCTGCCTCTTCCATCTGCCTCTTGCGCTAGACCATGAGGTCATCGAGAGGAAAGACTATGTCCCTTTGATTGTTGTCTTCCGGGCCGATGCAGTGCCTGTGAGATCGTCATCGGGGTGTTCACAAATATTCCTTTTCTGTCCCCGTCAGGGCACACGGTAAAGTGACACTTTCCTAACCCCCTTGAGGTTAGGTGTGGCCATGTGACTTGTTTTGGCCCATGAGATGGGGGTGGACGTGATATGTGTCATTTCTGAGCGGATGCTTTAAGAGACGGTCCGTGTGACGGTGACGTTCAAGATAGTGGCTGCTCCACCAGCCTGTTTCCCAAAAGGAGGATGACACCGAGCAGAACCCCACATGGTCTGTGGTGACAAGTAACTTAAGTGAAAAATATGCCTTGTGATCTTACGCAACCGAAATCAGGAGGATGTTTGTTATAGCACCATAAACTACCATATCCTGACGGATGTGACACATATCAATAATGACTTAACAAATCTCTATAGACGGAAACAAAGAAGGAAGAGAGAAGAGGGAGGGAGGAAAGGGAGAGGGGAGGGTGGGAGGGATGTGAACAAGGACCCATGGTCCCCTGTGAGCAGCGAGAGAGAAAGACATTTCTGGACCCCCAGAGGAATCATCCAGAAATAGATTAGGTAAGAGGGTTCCTGCAGCTTAGACGCCCTCCCCTGCCTTTCCCCCAGCCCCACACTCCAGGATTCTGAGGGCCAGAGGATACCAAGGGGAATTTGGGTCCTCCAGGCCCAGGACTCCCTCCCTAGCGATGGAGAGGGCAGCTGAAGCCAGAGTAGACAGACTATTTCCCCCTCCAATTGAAGACGTCTTCGGCCAAATGAATAATTCATTGTAAATGACTTTGAGATGAGTCGAGTCTCCATGTTGCCACCCGATTATATGTACCATAAAAAGCAATGACAGTAATTTATCTCCTTTCTCTTGAGGGGTGGGCCGTGGGGATGGGGCGGAAATACTCGGTGCGTGGCACGGGGTGATGAATCATTCCTCTCAGCGGTTAAGCTGCAAGCTGCTGACACTTTTACCGATTTGGCATTAAATAATTCCAGCCTTGGTCTGGAAGCAGAGAGGGGCCGACTCCCCTTCCCAAGGAGGGGCCAAGGGGAGTGGCAGAAGGGGGCCACAGGGCCGTCATGCAGAATAGGGAGGATGGGAGGGGTGGAGGGAGGAAGGGGTGTGAAAATTTGGCCTCATTAGTTCACCCCGAAGTTGTCTTTTCTCTAGACTACAGGGACACAGGCAGCAGGGACCTGCTGCTCCCCGGAAGCTCCCAGGCTTTCTAACCCTCAGGCAGCTAAGAGATGAAAGCTCACAATCCCCCAGTTCTTTCTGTGGAGGGGACCCCCAAGAATTTCATAGCAACAGCTGCTTTCTTCCACCGTAGATAGCCGTGGGAGCGAAATACGGTGCCCAGTTAGCAGGAGAAACTGAGGCCCATAGGGAGTCAGCAGTGAGATAAAAGGCACACTATGGAGAGCAGTGAGATGCCACATCCTCCGAAATCCCGACCAGAACTTTCTCCCCAAACCCAAGCTGTCTCTTCGACTCACACGCAAAGAAGACAGACGTAATCCCAGAGAAATCTGGAGCCGCTCGTACAGGGTATATATTTTTATTTTGACAAAAATATTTTTGTTTTGCACTTTAGAGGCAGGCTGAGGACGCTACGGAAACCAAACTCTGTTCCCATAACAATACATTCACGCCCCACCCTCATCAGTGGCCAACTGCACATTTTCACACAATCCCAGGTCCTACCCTAGACCCACCCTCATTTGAGTCAGAGCCTTCAAGGGAGGTGTCTGTTGGCTGACATTTTAAAAAGCTTCCCTAATAGCAGCTTTATATGCAATAGCCCCAAACTGGAAGCCACCCAGACATTCTTCACAAAACAAACCGTGGTACATCCATACTGTGGAATGATGCCCAGCAATAAAAAGGAGCAGACTAGTGACACATGTAATAGCTAGCATAGATTTTCAGAGAATTATGCCAAGTGAAAAAAAGGCAAACCCAAAAGGTTATACACCATATGATTCCATTTATATAACGTTCTCCAAATTTCTCCAAAATTATAGAGACAGAGAACAGATCAGTGGTTGCCAAGGGTCAGGGATGAGGTTGGGCGTGGGGGGGGGGGGCGGGGAGGTGATGGGGTTGGGTCGATGTCATTATAAAAGGGCGACGTGGGGCCTTTGTGCCAATGGAACCGTTCTGGGTCTTGACTGGAGGCGGCTATGAAAACCTCTATGTGTGATAATATTGAATAAACACACACAAATTAGTACATGTGAAACTGAAGAAATCTCAGGTTGGTAGATTATATTAATGTCAATTTCCTGGCGTGATATTACGCCACAATTTTGAAATATGTTAACACTGGGACAAACTGGGGAAGGGAACACAGGACCTCTCTGCATTATTTCTCACCACTGCTTACAAATCTACGGTTATGTCAAAACAAAAAGTTTAGGGGCGCCTGGGTGGCTCAGTCAGTAAAGCACCTGACTCAATTTCAGCTCAGGTCATGATGTCACGGTTCGTGAGGTTGAGCCCCGGGTTGGGCTCTGTACTGAGAGTGCAGAGCCTGCTTGGGGTTCTTTCTCTCTCCCTCTCTCTCTGCCCCTCCTCCACTCTTTCTTGCTCTCGAAATGAAGAAACTTAAAAAAAAACCTAACAAGTTTAATTCAAAAAAAATGTTAAGCTAGTGATTCTATTCAACCAAGAATAAGAATGCCCTGCCATATTTAGCGCTTTTTGTAGTCACTGTCCCAATCCATACAGTCCACGCACTTCCCCCTTTCCACGTTCAAGGAGAAAAAGTGCTCCCGTTCAGGACGTGGGTGTCCGTGCCCGGCCCAGGGCTAGCCAGACAAAGCTATGGAAAGGCTGGAACTTTGGACAGGCCCAGGCTCTCCCAGTTCTGCAACTTCGGGCAAAGCACTAAACCTCACCGTCTCTGCAAAGTGGCACCTTCGTTACACTTGCTTTCAAAGGTGGCCGTAGGTCAGAGAAAGGGAGGTGGTAAGCCTGAAAGATGGCAGTTGCTGGGTGACTCTGTCCTCAAGTGTTCGCTAAGAACTTACAAAGCGATCTCCCCTCCGGAATGACACTCCAGGATTACAGCCCCAGAGGGGAGGTTGGAACTGAATTTGACTAGGATGTATCTGATGTGTTCCCTGCTCATGTTTTACATAAAACAAGGCCTTTCTGTTGATTGCAGCCTTTCCGTAGAGTCTACCGTGCAGACAACCCAGCTGCCCTGCCCCGTGTGTAGAGTCCCCTCCCCAGGCGTGCACGCGAGCACACACACGTAAAGCACACACGCGCACGCACGCGCACACACTCCTGTGCCCCACACGCCTCCTTCCTAAGAAGGACTTGGATTCTGGCGGGGGGAGGTGGCTGTGGATGCCAAGGCCGCTCGGCGCGTGGATGCCAATCCCTTGCGGAGCCCACGTCCTCACCTGGGTCAGGCGGAGGGAAGCGGAAGAGGCAGCGGGGACGCGGGCTCTTTCATTATTTATGAAGCTTTCGTTATTTCATGTATAAATAATCGATGACTGCAAAGAGTGGCGCACAGCGCCCGTGGAATATTCATGAGCCACGTTCGCGGGGCTGTGGGCTGCCGCCCCGGCCGCAGATGCACAGCACTGCACACACACTCACACACACACGCTCACGCACGCCCCCAAATAAAACCCGTCGTAATAAAGACTTCAGCTGTCAGGCGGGGAGGGAGGCAGCCTGCGGGTTCGCAGCGCCCAGAGGGTTTGCCCACCTGCTAAGGGCTGGAGCCCAGCCTCCGGCCTGTCGCCTGTCACTTGGAGGGAGGAGGTGTCCCCTGGATGGCCTCGCCAGCCGCGGCTAACCAGGAGGTTCTAGGGGAAAGATCGGGAATCCTCCTCGCCGTGTGTGCCAGTGAGACCCGCCCCCGGGCCCCTCGAGTTACCTGCTGCACGTGAGAACCCCTGCGTGTTTCCAGTTGTCCTGATCCAAAGAGTGGGGGGGTGCGGATCTCTGCCCATCTTGGGGCCCCGCCGGGGGAGGGGGGACAGCGTGGCCCCCAGGCCCGCAAGAGGCTGGCCCTTACTTACCTCTCAGCCCCGCCCCCAGCTCCCATTCCAGGCTGCAACTCCTTTTCATTCTCTGACTTTCGATGCATGCTTTCCTGTTGTTTATGCTGTTCCTTTTGCTTGAAACACTTTTCCCTTTCCCACCGATGCCCTGCTAGTGCCTACCCGCCCCTCAGGTCTCCCCCTGTAGATGCCAGCTCCTCTGAGTTATCTTCCCTAACCCCCCAAGCTAGGCTAGGCCCCTTCTCAGGGCCCGGGGACCCGGACTCCCCAGCACTTGTTCCATCTGGTTTTAAGGATCTCCTTGTTAACAACCCCCTGTCCTAGCACACGCAGGGTTGTAAACTCCGGGGCGATGGCAGGCATTGGCTCCCCACAGACCTCAGTTCGAGCCCAAGCTCCGCCACTGGCTGTGTGTCCTTAGCCGGGTTATTTAACCTCTCTGTGCCTGGATGTCTTCTTCTTTTAATATAATTTATTGTCCAATTGGTTTCCCTACAACACCCAGTGCTCATCCCAACAGGCGCCCTCCTCAACGCTGGTCACCCACTTTCCCCTCTCCCCCACCCCCCATCCGCCCTCGGTTTGTTCTCTGTATTCAAGAGTCCCTTATGGTTTGCCTCCCTCCCTCTCTGTGTGTAACTTTTTTTTTCCTTCCCCTTCCCCTTCCCCTCCCCCATGGTCTTCTGTTAAGTTTCTCAAGATCCACATATGAGTGGAAACGTATGGATGTCTTCTTCTGTGAACCTGGAATAATACAAACAGGACCAGCCTCATAGGCTCCGGTAGGAGGATTTTAATGCATTCATCCAGCGAGAGTGCTTGGCCCGGCGCCTGCCCAGGACCCAGTAAGTGGACAGGCCCTCTTGCTCTCTCCGCAATTCCGACAACCCCTAAGTTCTGAAAACCAAAAAGCTTTTCAAAACTCATTTGTCAGCAGAACCTGAACTGAACTGACCTTGGAAGTACTTAAGGTCTTTATCCACTTGCTGGAACGATTCCTACGCATTTTGCTGCAGAAATACGAAGATGCTGGGGCGTGCCATAATACATAGGACATTACATTTCTAAAATCTGGAAACTCGTCACACCTGAGATGCGTCTCGCCCCGAAGGTCTCTATGAGGAAGCGTGGACCAGTAGAATCCTCGTGATTCGTATTGTCAGGAGTGTCGTACCCGTGAGCACTGGACAGCCGGCACCTAGCCTGGCTCACATGGCACCATGCCTGGTGCAGAGCCGCCCTTCATCAATACTGGGAGACGGTTGGCAGAGCGACTGGAGTTCGCCCTGGTTCCCTGACTTTCTTGGAGACTGTGTCATCCCATTCCTTCCGTCAGAGCCCCCAGCCCCCGGCCCCTTGCTGTTGTGGCAAGAGCAGGGTTAAGTTAAAACCGTCTCCTGACCTCACTCATTCCAAATCCCAGCTGCAGAGTGGTGGGGGGCAGGGGGGAGCTACTGCCTTTGTCCCTGCTCTTGGTTAAGTGGCTCCATTCTTCCAGGAAGGCAGTGGAATGTCCTCTGGCCCTTCCCAGCCCCTCCCGCAGTGGCATCAGAGGAAGAGCCTGGAAGGGAAGGACCCACGAAATGAAATGATGCTGAGCGCTGGTCTGTGCTGGGTCCTAAGGTGTACAGGTGGTGTCGACGCTGGTGACAGTGATGCCTACAGCGGGTATAGACAGACGACGTAGATATACGTGGACAACGATACAGAGAGATGATGGTAGGAACAGAGACAGAGATATATAGATGGCTGTAGCATATCCCATCATTTTTTTCCATCCTCACCCCAAGCTCACGGGGTGGGAATTGTTAAGGATTAACAGGTCCTAATAAATAAACCCACCGCTTCCCCCCGCCCCCGCCGCTGAGTTCAGATCCAACCGAGGGAGATACCCCACAGTTAAAGGTCAAACGCCAGGTCTGAGCACCTACCAAACACTCAGTTGCAGAAGGTGGCAAGGTGGGGAAAGGCTGAGAGCCTTTATGGAGCCCATTTTGCAAATGGGGAAACTGAGACAAGTGACCGGAGGACAAGGATTTGAACCCGGTCTGTCTCTACTTCATTCCTCTGCCTTTCCCGTTCTCTCAACAGACCCCAGAAACAAGGGCCCTGGGAACAGAAACATGGGCCTCCAGGAGCCCATGATGAAATGGATCCCCTGTGAAACACCATTAGGAGTTGGGGAGCCTGCAGCTCTGGCCAAAGGCCTCTCCCCAGTCTCCCCCATGTCTCCATCCCTGCTCCTCCCCCCCCACCCCACCCCCTCCCCGTCCTTATTCTCCTCTGTCAGATCAGCATCGCTCATTTCCCTCTGGTTACCGCGCTTGGAGAGGCAGCGCTCCCGGTTTCGCATCTGATCTGCACACCTGAGCCAAGGAAAGGACTCGCTTGCAGAAGCCACTTCTGTCTCCAGCTCATTAAACAGCAGGTACTCTTGTCTGGGTTCACCAATCCCAAGCCTGATCCATGTCTGACAGCTGGAACAAATCCCAGGAGGGATTCCAACAGCCCCAGCTGCTCTGAACACCTTTGGGGAGGGCAGTCCCCACCCCCAACCCCCACCCCCAACCCCCAACCCCCCCACCCCTGCCATCCCGGAGCTGGAAAGCCCAGTCTCCCTCGGAGGCTGCCCTGATTCTGTCTCTCACACACTAGACTTGTGGTCAGTTTATAAAGCAGGCAGAGAAAGCTGCCAGGCGTTCAAGGAATGGAGTCCCAAGTCCAGAGATTAGGCCATTGCTGTTTCCCACCCCCTGCCCCCAAATGGCAAACACGTTCCCTTTAATGAACCAACCCCGTGGTGGCTTTCCAGAATTCCGAGGCTGCACCCGAGCTCAACAGGAAGAGCCCTGTGATTGATTAGGGATGTTCGCCACAGCTGTAGCCCGGGAGACGGTGGTGCTCAGGCCATGTGTTCGCTTTCTCAGCATTTTTGATACCTTTGGTGATGGGTGGCCTTTAAGGGAGGGACCCTGTGATTGTGTCCCTCTGGGCTTGGGGGTTCTCGGTATGTGTGTGCATGCGTGCGTGCACGCGTGTGACTTTGAAAGATACACATTTACAAAGCTGCTCAGAAATCAGCGGTCAGTGAGATCCCTCTCTTCCACACCATATGGGCTGTATGACCTCCGGCAAGCACAGAACCTTCCAGAGCCTCGTTGCCGCATCTACAAACCGAAGGTGAAGCCGCCAGTTGGGACAAGGTTGAAGGCATTAAAGCCCTCCCTCGCTTACGGCAATAAAGAATTTAGTTGTTTTTAATTGTTACTAAAAAGCCATACGTTCTACAGGCCACAAACCAGCGGTGGCAAGCAGGGAAGGGAGCCTCGGACTTGCTGGTCTCCTGGTCCCAAATAAATAGGAGAAGCAAGAAATTCAATTTCTCCGGGACGTTGGAACCAAAGGGCTCCCTGTTGCGGGTGATCGCCACAGTCAAAATTCTGCCGGAGATACTGGTGTGGCCCGAGTGGCTCAGTCAGTTAAGCAGCCGACTCTTGGTCTCCGCTCAGGTCATGATCTCACGGTTCACGAGTTCAAGCCCTGCGTCAGGCTCTGCGCTAATGGTGAAGAGCCTGCTTGGACTTCCCTCTCTCTCTCCCTCTCTCTCTGCCCCTCCCATTTCTCTCCTCTCTCTCAAAATAAGTAAACTTTAAAAAGAAATGCTGCAAGAGTGTGGCATTTCCTCGGGGCAGTAGGTGAAGTCGTTACAGTGGGCTGTTTTCTCGGTGGATTCTTCTCCTCTGCTCCGTTCCAACCACACTGTCCCTCTTGCCCTAACCCTAATCCTGTCTCTGCCGCCCACTCCCTCACTTCCCGCAGGTCTGTTCCAGGTGTTGCCTTATCAGAGCAGCCTGTCCTGGTCCCCTTTTATAAAACAGCCTCTCCCACCCCATCACTCCCTATCACCCTCATCCTGTCTCACTTTCCCATAGTACATATATCTGTTTCTTGTCTGTCATCCCCCACCCCCATTAGAATATTACTTCCATGAGGTTAGGAATCCTGCCTGTTGTGCGCATTTCTCTATCTCCGGTGCCTAGAACAGGGTCTGACACACAGCAGGGGCTCAGTAGACGTGCACTGAATGAGTGAGCGAGGGTTAGACATTCAATTTTATGGATGAAGAAAATGAGGCTTAGAGAGTTTGAGGATTTGCCCAATTAATCATAGCTTTCTAAAGAGAACTTTCTAGAGAGTTGTCTGGGCCGAGCACTGTGCAGAGCACTTTATATACACTGTCCTTTAACCTCACAGCAACTGTATGAAGTCCTGTCCCCACTTTACAGATGAACACCAGCCCGGGGAGGGGGTGACTGCCCAAAGCACACAGGGGGTCAGCGGGGAAGCCAGGACCTGATGCCGTGCTGGCTGTGTCCTTGCTCCATTGCCTCTGGAGCCCGGAATCGAGGTCTTCTGACCCCCCCCCCCCCCCGGTGTCCCCTCCCACCAAGCGAAGCTTTCTGTGTTGGGTGGGTCATTTACTCCACCCCCCTGTCTTTAGGTGATGCTATATCTAAATCACCGGACAGACTCTTCCCAAATTTTATAAACTCCTTGCTAAGGAAGTTCACCATTTCCCTGGTCTCCCCTGGCCAATGAATGATAATCCTCACTACGGTAAATTCTTCTGTCAGTCTCACCTAAATCCCCTTCGCTTCATATTTGACCTATTTCTTCTTGTCCCACTTCTACAGAGCTGGGCAAGGCCGGCTTCCAGCATCCAACAAGGCGCCACCACCAAAGTGTTCCCTTGGGAGAGAAGCCCCGGGCTCTGTGCCCCAGCAGGTCACCGCACCCCCGAGAAACCTCAGCCCCCCAAGCTGGTGCCGCATCAGCCCTTGGGGGCCCCGCCCACCATGGCGATTTATGGGCTCCGTCGATCTGTAGGCTGTGCCAGAAGACAGGGGGGAGAAGCAAGGGTCAAGAGCAGCCACCATCAGGCTGAGGTGAGTGGGACAGGGAGAGGAGGCCCACGGGGGACTCAGGGGTCATCAGGAGCATGGGGGAGAGGAGGGGTGTGAGTTGAGGGGGCAGAGACCCAGACACCCCAGATGCCCATAGGGTGGAGACTTAGCCATAGCTGGAAAGGCAGGGTCCGAGAGGCCACTGCTCTGCTGGGCTGTAGCTGGGGGACAAAGAAGCTCAGAGCCGAGAACAATGAAGACAGAAGGGGGGTGTGGCGTGAAAGTTAGCGCAGAAACCCACCTAGGGAGTTTCTAATTCTCTTTCTTCCAAAGACAAAAGCGAAATGAAGATGGCACCCGGTGAGAGGGTGAGAGGCGTCTAGTGGAGTTTGTTTCTCTGCAGACGACCCCAGGCCCTGGTTGAAATCACAACCTAAGGGCGCCTGTGTGGCTCAGTCGGTCAAGGTTAAGCATCTGATCCAGTCATGATCTCACGGTTTGTGAGTTCTAGCCCCACGTCCAGCTCTGTGCTGACAGCTCAGAGCCCGGAGCCTGCTTTGGATTCTGTGTCTCCCTCTCTCTCTGCCCCTCCCCCACTAGTGCGCGTGCTCTCTCTCTCTCTCTCTCTCTCTCAAAAAATAAACATTAAAAAAAATTTTTAAAGAAAAGAAAAGAAATCACAACCTAGCACTAGGCTTCCCCACAAGCTCTCAGTGTAGGAAGCCCCAGCGAGGCCACAGTTACCTGTCCCTCCACCAGCCCCAGCCAAGGCCACTCTGTCCCTGCTCTGTCCCTCACTCCCTGGTTCCTGTCTTTTTGGCAGCTTCCCAGTTTGTTGCTGGCCTCCCTCACCTTAGATTTTTCTTGCTCGATACTTCGGGGCCTCCTGTGTCCCTCTCGAGTGATCTTACTCCCCTAGGAGCTACTCTCTCAGTCAGCCTCTCGGCACCTGGCACTTTCTACCCCTTGAGGGTGTCTCTCCCTACTTCCCCCCTCCTGGTGTGTCCCCCTGGGTCTCGCTCTTGTCTTTGGTCCCCCTCCCTCAGCTGGCACTGGCCTGCGTCTCTAACAGGCACCGACCACAGGTGCTCCGACCTGGTCCTGGGTAATGAGTTCAGGCAGCCTAGGGAGTGGGACATGGGGTCTCCCAGCCAAGAGTTGCTACAGAAGAGGGAGCCCCCCCCCCCGACCCCCGCCATCTCCCCCTGCAGCAGGCAGCCTGGCCCAAAGAGGAGGCAGCACCCCTGCTTAGGGCAAACAGAGCAGGCAGCCAGAAGCTCCCTTTCATCGGGAGTGGATCTGGTATTCCAGGCCAGGCCCCGCTGAATGCTTAGGAACTCACGCGCACGCACACACACGCACACACACACGCAGCGACACAGAGCACAATAGACCAGCACTGAGCAGTCTTCTTAGCCCACCGGGCCTCCAAACCAGACTCAAAAATTCACATCTCCTCACAGGCATCGAGGAACCAGAGACACCCTCCGGCCACCCCCAAACCACCCACCAGGGAGATGTCCCCCCTGCCCCTCAGAGTCCCAGAACCCCAGCAGGCAGGAACGCACTCTGGACATGTCCACTGCCTGCGGAGAAGGACAAGGGCCCCCCGACTTACACCCGCCCGCACCACGGTGACTCTGGCTTCTCCCCCACAACCACAGAAGCAGGAGGAGGAATGGCTTTCCTGACCAGCCTCTTCAGTCGGAGGAAGAAAAAGCTTTGTTCCCGGTGCACCGTGTTGGCCCAGAAACCTGCCCCTCTCCTCGGGCGGGAACTCAGTGCCA
This sequence comes from Acinonyx jubatus, assembly GCF_027475565.1. Taxonomy (NCBI): domain Eukaryota; kingdom Metazoa; phylum Chordata; class Mammalia; order Carnivora; family Felidae; genus Acinonyx; species Acinonyx jubatus. The sequence continues at coordinate 8,146,278 of NC_069381.1, read as the reverse complement.
CGCAAGCCCATCTGTTTTCAGGCTTCTGTGATCTCTTTGTTTCCCACTTCCTTTGTACCCTCCTTGATTAATGGGACTGGGAAAGGCGATCTCTGCTCATTTAACTTACTTTGAAGCTGATTCAAATTGTTTCAATAACAAATTAGCCTGAATAAGAGGCAAAGTTTCCACCTGCTTCCGTGGGGTCTAGTGGTTCTGGCAGGGAGGGCAGCATACCTCCTTTGTGCGGAAACGGCCCCCAGGAACCAGGCAGGAGGGGCATCACCACTGAGCATTATATACACTAATCATATATATGGACTGGACTACATATGCATTATATACACAATAATCATATACATGCACTACATATGCACCTTATATATACTACGTACACTATATGCTATAGACTGAATGTGTCCCCCCAAAATTCATATGTTGAAATAATCCCCTATGTGATAGTATTAGGGGGTGAGGCCTCTGGGAGGTGATTAGGTCATGAGGGAGGAGATTACAGTATCTTGACCCCACCCAGCTTCTCCCCTACACCTCTGATCGAGGCTTTGCCACCTAGAAATGCCTATACAGGTCCCCCCAGTCAGATATGGGGCAATATGAGCCCCAAGGACCCAGGCCGGAGCCACCCCAACCTATATCCTGGTCATGGCTCTGCCAGCGTTTAGTTCTGTGACCTTAGGCAAGTGGCTTGACGTCTCTGAATCACTGTTTCCAGGGCTGACAACAAGGATAATGGTAATTCCCGGTTATGAGGTCACGGACACTATCCCAGGGTTGGGTGAAGACACGGTCGCCAGCAGAGAGACTCAGAGAAGACCTCTCAATGGATGGAAGGGGACTGAGGGCTGCGAATAATGCTTAAGGCCCCTTGGTGACACCCCAACACAGCCATACCCCAACCCAGCAGAGGGGAACAACGGAGAGAGGTGGCTGGAAGCAACCAGAGGACCAGGGCATTTCACGAGCACATTCTGGGAGTCTCAGGCACCACCCCAGGGAGTGAGGTATAAGCAGTGTGATGTTTATCTGGCACAGGGCACAAGCTGTCCCCACAGCCAGAAAGTGTGGCCCAGTTAGGAACCTGCTAATAATGACATTCCCTATCAGCTCAGGACGGAAGGAGCAGGTCTCCCTGCCAACTCCAGGCTGCCCCTGGCAGTGGGAGGTCCGGGCACACAGTGCTGGGGGGAGGGCCTGTCTGGGCTTGAGGGACAGGGCTGGGCTGTGGGCATGGTCTCAGTGGGTTTGCCAGAGGCTGTTTGGATGGGGGGGCTGGGGCTTCTGAGGGCACCTGAAGGATTTTCAAAGACCCTTGGTCGTGGAAGTGTAGACGTGTCTAGGGCCACAGGACTCAGGATGGGGGATCAGGGCTCAGAGAAGGGACAGGGCTGGGTGGCCCCAGGCCCAGTGAGAGGCAGGGGCTGGGTCTAAAGACGGACTAAGCTGGCCGTGAGGAGGGGCTCGGCGAGCGATACAGGTGGGGGCAGGGGCTCTAGGCAGACAATGGAGGGGGGACCAGAGGGGCCACAGATTGGACCACTGAGGGATCCCGTCAAGGCATCTGGGTCAGTGTGAGAAGTCAGAGCCTCAGGTGGGGGCGGGGCTGTCCGCAGCACCCCTATTTCGCAGGTGCTGGGAGCTACTGTCTGCTGGGGACAGAAGGTGTCTCAGGAGGTGACAGGTGTTTCCCCTTAAAATAACTGTGACAAGGGCTCTTGTCGGGAGAGAACAGCTCAGCTCTGCTTCTGTCAGCAGCACTGCTGGCTCCTCAGAGTCCCCCCCACCCCGACACCCCCTCCGGGGCTAGAGCTAAGGCAGGTGCCGGGTAGGGTCTGAACCAGGCCTTCTCACCCTAACCCTAACCCCAACTGCCACCGAGCCGACTGCAATCTTCCTGTCTCCCCTTCTGCTTCTCCTCCCTCCCATACTCAGCTTGATTTCTGTCCCTCAATTCCACCCCCAGAGGTAGACGCCAAGAGGAGTCTGGGCAAAGTTCACCCTCCCCGGTCCCAGGGCCCAGACTCCTCCCTTCTCAGCTGAGGCCTCCATGGAGGCCGGGTCGGCCAAGGACAGAGATGGGAAGGGGGCATCCCTCTGCCTCTCCCCGGCTGGTTTGTGGGGTCCACCCCGCTGGGGCAGAACTCTCCCTGGATGGGCTGTCCACAGGATCAGCCACCCACCCAGGTACCAACCAGCCAGCCCCAGTAAAAAAGGGATAGTCTTGCCTTCTAGAAAATATGGTGGCAGTTCCCCATTGGTAGCCTGCCCGGCCTGTGTGTCTGACGGGTGTGGGAGTGGAGGGATTATCCCCTCTCTGTCACAGCTGCCTCCCTCCCCACGGCCTCCTGACATGTGCTACTGCCATTATTAATAGGCTGCCCGCTGCAGGTGCATTCGTCTGGCTTGGAGCACTCAGCACCCATGGGGGCAGCACTCCGGCTGGGAGCTCCAGCCCCGCTCCCCCTTCCCCATCTCCCAGTATTGGCATATCAAGGCCTTAGGGCAGGAGGGAGCTGAGCCGCCCAGCAGGGATGCCCCAGAGGAGCCTCCCACCAGAGGTGAAAGTTTCATTCATTCATTCAACAAACATTTATTGAGCATCAACTGTGAGCATCAACCGGTCTAGGCCTCTGGGTCAGAGCAGCAAACAGACACAGTCTCTGCCCTCGGGGAGCTGACATTCCAGGGGAGGAGACAGACAGGAAGTGAGTAAACTACAAGTAAATGAATGAAAGGGAAAGCAGATTGGAGCGCCTGAAGCTGCTTTCAACAAGGGGGTTAAGAGACAGCTCTCCCAGGAGGCGACATTTGTGCCGAGACCTAAGTGATGACAGGCAGCCAGCCTTGAGAGGATCTGAAGACAGCGTGTGCCGGGCAGAGGGCAGGGCAAGGGCAAAGGTGCAGAGAGGGCAAGTAAGGGCCCGTGTGGCAGGTGGGTGGGGGAGGGGTCACGGGATGAGAAGTTGGAGAAGGAAGCAGGGGCCAGATCAGGTCCAGGACACGAAGAAGAGGATTTTGGATTTTGTTTTGTAGGCAGAATGGGAAGCCACTGGGAGTTTTCAGAGTTTTGTCCTCCTGAGATCACTCTGGGTCACGGGGGAGGAGGAGGCTAGCTGGGCTCTACAGATGCGACAAGGTGGGGGACCCACCAGCGGGGAGGGGACCGGAGATGCCTCGGATTCAGGGTATATCTCACAGGCTGAGCTGGCCGAGACGTTCTTGGCCTCTGCCACTCCCTCCTCTCCCAGCAAGGATGACAAGTGTGGGAGCCAGCCGTCCGGTGGCTGTGCCCCCCTCTGTTCCTCTGCCTCCCCAGCCTGAAGCTCGCTCCCACCCACAGCTGGGTCATGAAGCCACATCTCCGGTTACCTGGAGGGAAGGAGAGGGGGACCAGCTCCGGGGAGACTCCACCTCCGCTCCTAGCACCTCCGGGAAGTTCAGCCCATTTTGCAGAGGAGAATGAAGGCACAGGGTATGAGTTATTCTTGGCTTCTGTGTTGGGCCTGGGACTCCCGCTTCCTCCGGGCAGCAGTGGGGGAGCACGTAAGTACTCCACACCGTGTCGTCCGCAGGCTGCAGACGTCCACGGCCCGTGTGAATTCCAGCTCCACCAGATACAAGCTGGGTGACCCTGAGAAAATGACTTACCTCGCTGAGCCTTTTCACTTAATTAGGTCCTTCAGTGATTCAGCAAATATTTAGTGAGCACCTACTATGTGCGAGCACTTAGCGCGGATGCTGGGGATGCTGCAGCCAACAAGGGGAATTTACAGTCTCCGAGGGGAAGACAGGCAACAATTACTACCGGGACTTGGGATCTGCGCGAAGGGGCGGAGAGGAGGGGTGAAGCAACGGGTGACCGTCAGGAGGAGGGGGCCTATCTAGAGAAGGTGGTTGCGAGGCTGAAATCACACGTGGGAAGCCCTTGACGCACAGCCTGGCACGTGCTAAGTGCCAGTGCCCGCCAGCCACTATTGCTAGGGACTCAGAGAGAGGGTGAGGGCATCAGAACAGGCCTTCGGCTCCAAGCCCAGAGCCGGCCAAAGCAGGGCCAAGGGACAGCTGGAGCCAGCTTTCTCTCCTGCCACAGGCTGGATCTCAGAACTGGCCCCTCTTACGGGCAGGCAGGAATAGCCCGGCTCCTGACCCTCAAGTCTGGTGCTCACCCTACTTCCCGGAGTTGGAGAAGGACAGGGGACTCCCAGACCCCTCCTCTGATGGCCAACCGTCTGGGCCCAGACAATGGGACATGAACAGTGGCTCCTCACTGAGCCGCCCAGGAGGAATCCGTCTCTCTAGGCTCCAGATAGAATTCGCAAGACCTCTGTTGCCCCTGATCATCGAGGGCTGGAAACCCCTCTGAGATCCTTCCTGGGGACAGCTGGAGGAAGACACGGGCCCCCTCCCAAAGTGGGATTCAGCCCTGCCTCCTGCCCTTCCCCCCCTTCCTCTAGCCACACTTTTGCTGCAGTCATAATGATGGTTTATAACCCTCTGGGCGGGGAGAAAGTCCAACAGAGCTCCGGAGCTGGCCCGGTGGCTGCCCCAGCCTTCTACCAGACCAGAGGGGAGGGGCTGGCATCTTTGCGGGGTTCAGAGTTGGAACAAGAAGGGACAGCTGGATACCGACCTGGGATGGTCCTCTTCTGTGAGCGCCCCTGCTTCCGGCCCAAGGAACAGACAGGAGAGGTGAATTCAGGCTCCCCTGAGAAACCCCTCCCCCCCCCAACACCCAGTCCCGCCTCAGCCCTGCTTCTATCCTCTTCCCCTCTCCCAGCCTTCCCCGACTCCCCTCTTCCCTCCCCCCTGGGGCAAGAGAGAGGCACACAGGCACCTTGAAAATCATCCCAGACTCCCAGGGAGACCCCTGATCGTTTCTAGGCATCTCCGTTTCCTGAAGACTCCTTTGCTTTTTTTCAAAAAAAAAAAAAAAAAAAAAGACAGACTTTATTTTTTAGAGCAGCTCGGGACTTATAGAAATATGGAGGAGAAAGCACAGAGGGTTCCCATATATTCCCCCTCCCCCTGCACACAATTTTCCCTATTATTAACACCTTGCATTCGTGTGGTCCTTTACCCTTTGCAGTTCCCAATTTGGGGCCTCAGTGCCCTTCTCTGGTTCTGCTTCCTCACCCCTGCTGTCCAATCTAGTGCTCACCAAACATCTGATGCACCAGGTAACTAACGTGCCTCGTGACTAACGCACCAGGTAGACAACGTGCCAGGTGACTGATACAGCAGGTGACTGATGGACCAGGACACTGATGTGAGTACCGCCCTTCCTGGTGCCTGGCCCTGCTTCCCCCTGTGCCCAGCTCATGCTTCCTGGCCTCCCAGCCCCTACCCACGTAGAAAGACTGACCGGTGAGAGGACAGGAAGGAGGGGCATTGGCATTCTTGATCTCCAAGGTCTGGCCCCAAATACCTCCTCTGTGAGACCCCCAGCCAGGTAAGGGACAGTGCTGAGACTGGACGGGACAGAACACGGAGGAAACACTGGCCTCCTTCTGGTCCCTCTGACCTCTCATAAGAAGTTAATAAAATTGCAGGCAAGGATTACCCAGAGGACATGATTTACTCAAGCTAGGGAAAAGCTTTCAATAAGGTCCCTCCATAAAAGGCCATTAAGAGAGTAGAATAACCACAGGCTAAGGGGCAAGTGTTATGGATTCCTGAGTGGTTTAAGCAGAGGAATTAAAGAGGCATTCGGAGCCGAGAGACGTTATTAATAACCACACTGGGCACTTAGAGAGGTTTTTCATCTGAGCAGCTTTGCAAGCACTACCTGCTCAGCGCTCAGGTCTCTGGTAGGCGTGGCAGGAACCAGAGGCTGGGGGATGGGCTCACTCCACCCTTAAGCGGGACCAGTGGATGGGATGGGCTGCGGTCTCAGAGCTCTGGGGTCCCTGAAAGGTCCTGGGTGACACACATTTAGTGCTTAAAGGATGAGCCTCTGGAAGGAAGGGTCAACCCTGGTGGGGGGTGGGGGACATGGGGGTAAGTACTATGTCCAGCCCCCGGGGCTGAGAGGGCATGTGACATTTGTAGGATGTGGGAACAGAGAATCCCCATTTCCCATCCAGAGGCTCCAGAGAGAGAGTTCCCCTGAGGAAGAAAAGGCTACTCCTTGGCCTCCTTCTAACTCGTTCATGAGGACCCTTCTAGAGCCTGGACATAAGCCTGAAGAAGCCTGGATCTTACCTTGCATTTGGGCTGCCCCATCCCACCGGGATCTCCTGGATGAACAGTCCAACATCCAAAAGGTCCCACCTCCTCCTCCTAACCCCTCTTTTAGGGCTCAGTCCAACAACACCTGCTCCAGGAAGCCCTCCCGGGCCCTTACCTTGACTCTGCCCCTCCACCTTGACTTTGTTCCTATTCTTCACAGGGCAGACAAGGACCCCTACTTCCACAAGTTACCAGCCCAGCAGAGCCCAGACCTAGGTCCAGAGTCACCCCATGCACCCCAGTTTCTGCTCTGGGCCTTCCTAGGCCGGTGTTCCTAGAGACAGGTGGGCACAGAGAGGCCCTCAGAGAACCACCCCGCAGGGCTGAATTCTGAGCAGGACACCCCCCCCCCCTGCACCTCTACCCCAGCTCCACCCTTCTGCATCCCTCTCCCCAGAATTTGTCCTCTCTCCTGCTGAAATTAGCATTCCTTTTAAATGTTTTCACACTCTCAAATCGTTCCTCAAGTGTGCATATTAACTGGGAAAAGGACTGCCTTAGCTATTTCACCCAGCCTCACATTAATCTCCACACAACCCCATCACACTTAATACGCCTGGCCCTCTCAGCTCAGCCTCGTTAAACTTCAGGGCAACTCCAGAACAGTCCCTGGTGCCCACGGCTTCGCGGCTGCAGAGGGATGGGTGCCACCTGGAGGGATGAGAGTGGGGGACCCTGCCCTTCTGGGCTTGACATCCACAGGCAGAGACCCCAGGGAAGCTGCCTGCCTTGGCCGCCCTTTTCCGAGTTACTCAGCTCCACCCTCCTTCTCTGTAGGAGAGGAAGCTGAGAGTCTGAGAAGTAATGTCACTTGAGCTGAGGCCAAGATTTGAATCCTGAGCGTTCTGGGCTTCGAAGCCCAAGCCCTTGGCCACCACGCTGGACTCCTCAAGAAGTGGCTTGTGGAAAGAAGGTGATGGGCGGGAGGTGGTCCAGTGATGTGCTTTGGCCACCTGCTGACTATGTGACCTTAGGCAAGGACGACTGAGGGATAAGAGCAGATTTTTATTTAGAGCTCTTCATGTATGATAACCCTCATCACAACCCTACAAGGTAGATACTGTTACCACCATTCTACAGATAAGGAAGTTGATGCACAGAGAGGTTGAATAACTTGCCCAAGGACGAACAGCTAATACATAGCAGAGCCAGAACTCAACGCCAAGGAGTCTGTCCTCTTGACCTCACATTCGAATGTCCCCTCAGTAACGACAGGGGAAGCCCATCATGACTCCACTCTTCCACGTGGACTCCCAACCGCTGACACCCGGAAACTTCTTGTTCTGAGTCCAGTGTAACTTTCAGCTCAGACTGCATTTTTTAGAGCCCGCACAACCTCTCATTTGGCCAAGTGAAAATGTCAAAGAGCAAGGACCCCCCCACCCCCTGGCTCTGCCCTGCACCCCACCCAGCCAATCACTACTTGCTGAGAGCCCCAGAGGGCAATGGTCATCTGGCACCTCGCTGTGTGTGGCTTCATCCTGATAACTCCTTACTAGAATTCTTTGGACTTTTCCACCAGGATGGGCCTCCCCCTTAGCAGGTCAGGAACACCCTCTCTGAATCAGCCTCCGTCTAGTAGGCAAGTCAGGGCAATGTCCAGGGGGTTCAGGCCCTGGTACTCCTGTCCCCACAAGGAACATGCCAACCGGACAGGTGACCCAGAAACAGTCCCTTTCTCCCAGGGCCCTCTGCCACTGACAAATGTTCCAGAATCCCCACTGTCAGGCTAGAGATCCAGCCTCCAGAATCTGCAGCCTGTCCCTCCCTCTGCCCCTAATGAGGGTACTCAGGCCAGTTGCCGCTCACAGGGACAGGAGATTCCTGCATTTGCCCCAAAGCCTGAGGGCGGGAAGGAGGTGGGGGAGAGGTGGGCCAGTTGGGGGTGGGGGATGTGTAGCCGGGTCAGGAGCACGGGTCTTCACTCTCTCACTGGGATACAGCAGTCCTGGGGCCTCCCTGATGTGATTTACCAGACAATGACAACCTTTAATGTCTGCTCGGCTATCATCTCCTTTATCTTAATACAATCTTTTCCTGTTGAACTCTCCAGAGTCCCAACTGCTATTTTCAATGGAGGGATTTTTTTTTTTTTTTTTTTTTTTTTTTATATTACGACTTGATACTGTGATTACTGCCGAGCCCTCAGTCTTTGTGGAGGGGAAATTAATAAGTTTTTCTTAAGCACTCTGCACGGGCACTGCATACTGATGAGGCCGGGCCAGCTCCCCCCATGGCAGGAGTCAATTATCGACATGGCCTCTCGCCTGCTGGGACCCAGCTGTTCCCACGTCTGCAGGGAGCTAGCCGGTCAGCAGGTGCCGGCTCTGGTGGCTGCGCTTCTGGCCAGTGCTGGATGTCCCACGAGGGGTCAGGGGTCCACCCTGCTCCATTCCCAGCTGTGTCTTGGGGCAGGAATTATAGATGGTGAATCCCGGAACTAGAAGAGACCTTTTCCTCCTATATTACAGATGGAGGGACTGAGGCCAAGCAGGACGTGACCTGCCTCCATCGCAGACCGCTAGTGGCAGAGCTGAGGCTACGCCTCCCAGATGACATCCAGGTCTTCTGACTGGCTTCCCTCCTGGGAGGAGGTGTTCTCTTTTTCAGGCTGGCCACGACCCTCCCCCCCCCCCAACCTTGCTGCCTCTGTCCAGTTCTAACTGGGCAGAAGGATTGACGGGGGAGGTCTCTTGCACCCACAGGGAGAGCAGATGGAAACACAGCCCTATCCCCACCAAACCCTGCCCGGCTCCCGGCACCAGTCATGCCTGGCTAAGCCGAGGGAAGGTCTCCCTAGAGCATCCTGCCAGCCAGCTGCCTACTCGGGCAGGCAAGCGTGGCAATGAACGAACAAAACAAACACCACTCCCTTCTCCCCTGACCAAGGCCATCTACTCAGCTGAGCTTGTCCCAGCTGCCCTGGGGTGGGGGTGGGGATGGGGGTGGGGGGGAGGGGAGGGGCTAGGCTGACACCACTGACCCGAGGCTAGGACAGTCTTGGCAATAACGGTCCTTGGGCCTGGAGGAACCAGGAGACCTGAACATGGTCTCCGGATTGGCCTGGAAAGTAGGAGAAAGCTGCTAGGTTGGCTCTGAGAAGACAGCCCCCTCCTAGCTCCCCACTCAGACGCGATGCTGCAGAGCGTCGTCGGGTGCAGAGGTGGGGAGTCAGGCCAAACAGCAGGAGAAGACGGTCTGTTGATCACAAGGAAGTTTTGCCCCTCCCGGGATGGCTGTAAAAATGGTAGCAGTCAAAGGAAGCCCAAGCGGGAGGCTCGAAACCATCCTCTAGAAGTGGGGACCTGGGCTTCTCTGGCTGTAGGGCGGCACATTCTGGTCCTGATGTCCTTGCTCCGCCCACAATGGGCTCAGATCACCAGGCTTCAACTTCCGTTCAGCTTCCGTGCTGTGTGGTCTTACATCGCTAAGGTTACAGAATGAAGAGTCTGGGCCCCCGTTGCCTACAGACGTCACCTGGGAGTAGAGCTGAGAAGGGAGACACACAAGATCTGGAGAAGGAAAGCACCAGGATCCAAAGTCATCCTGTTACAAGGCCTGAGGCACATGGGGTGGGGGTGGGGGGGTGGTGAGGTTCTCATGGACCTTTCATGAATGCACTCATTCACGCATTCATTCAACAAACAGAGCACCTGAGAAGCTCCCTGTCCTCCAGCATTCATGCCCTAGAGCCGGAAGGTGGCCGTGAAACAGGGAACCGCATAAAATGGCTTCATCTAGGAGATGAGATAGAGGGGTGGGAGGTGTGGCGGCAACAGGAGATGGGGGCTCTCGGCCCGTGCAGTGGTGACCCAGGAAATGGGAAGGTCTACCCTTCCCAATGAGCTGTGGCTCCACAACTCTCTGCAGTGGAGACACATAAGGATTCTCCCCCTACTTGGGGTGCCTGGGTGGCTCAGTTGGTTAAGCATCCAACCCTTCATCTTGGCCCAGGTCACGATCTCGTGGCTCGTGGGTTCGAGCCCTGCTTCAAGCTCTGCGTTGGTGGTATAGAGCCTGCTTGGGATTCTCTCTCTCCCTTTCTCTCTGCCCCTCCCCTTCTCTCTCTCTCTCTCTCTCTCTCTCTTTCTCTCAAAATAAATACATACATAAACATTAAAAAAAAAAAAAAGATTAAGAATTCTACTCCCCTTGCCACCAGAGGAGGCAGCAGACAGGTCCCAAGCAGACACGGTGATGAGCAGGAAAGGGCCTGGGCCACCAGTGGGGAAGCTACAAGAGCTTGGGCAGGCACCCATCGGGGAGAGGGGAGGGAGCAGACAGTGGGGCTGATCTCTGACAATAGAGTGACAGCACATTACTCTTCCAAGTAAATGAAACCCATTCATCACTGTAATTAGCAGAACCGCTCAGCAGGCCTCCGTCCGGGCTATTGCTACGTTGGCACAGGTGCGCCCTCCCCCATGGACTGGGTGACATCCCTACATCTGACCGTCAAGGGAAGGCTTGGGGGCTAGTCGCAAGGCTCATCAGGAAGAGAATGGAGACTGAGGCCCAGAGTACTCTGAAAAGGGGAGAGGCCCCTGTCTTTTCCACATGGTTCCCTATGGCCTCTTTTTTTTTTTTTTTAGCATCTTTATTGACGAATGATTGATATACAAAAACTATACACATTTAACGTGCACAACTTGGTGACTTTAAGGTGCGTCTGTGTTTTGTTTTGTTTTGTTTTTTGTTTTAATTTACATCCAAGTTAGTTAGCGTATGGTGCAACAATGATTTCAGGAGTAGATTCCTTAGTGCCCCTGACCCATTTAGCCCATCCCCCCTCCCACACCCCCTCCAGTAACCCTCTGTTTGTTCTCCATATTTAAGTCCCCCTCCCTGTTTTTATATTACTTTTGCCTCTCTTCCCTTATGTTCATCTGTTTTATATCTTAAAGTCCTCATATGAGTGAAGTCATATGATATTTGTCTTTCTCTGACTAATTTCACTTCGCATAATACCCTCTAGTTCCAGCCACATAGCTTCAAATGGCAAGATTTCATTCTTTTTGATTGCCAGATAATACTCCCTTGTATATATATATACCACATCTTCTTTATCCATTCATCCATCGATGGACATTTGGGCACTTTCCATACTTTGGCTATTGTCCATGTGCTGCTATAAACATCGGGGTGCATATGTCCCTGTGGCCTCTTTGGAGGCTATGTTCCACCAGCACATACGCACCCTGATGTTGGGACACTGTTTGCCTGGCTCACCACTATAGCCAGCCCCAGCATCTAGAAGAGTCCCTGGTGCATAGTAGGTGCTAGAAAAGTATTTGTTGGATGGATACATGCGTGTGTGCATGCATTTGTACAAACTGATCACGCTGCTTGCGACACTTTCATTTTGCCTAGCTAATTCTCGGCTCTTTTGGGTCTCAGCTTAGAGGTCATCTTTTCCCTGAGAAGCCTTCCTGTCCCCCACGGTAGAGGTTAAGTACGTCCTGTGTGCACCTGGAGTGTATGTTAAGTAACATACAACACTACAATTGCTTGGGGGCTTTTAAGTCTATTTATCTTTTATTTTCCATTTTATTTATGGATTGATTTATTGATTGATTTTAGAGAGGGATAGAGAGCGAGCAGGGGAGGGGCAGAGGGAGACGGAGACAGAATCCCAAGGAAGCTCTGCACTGTCAGTGTAGAATCAGATGCGGGGCTCGAACTCACAAACCGTGAGATCATGACCTGCACTGAAACCAAGAGTCGGACGCTTAACCCACTGAGCCACCCAGGCGCCCCTACAATGGCTTGTTTATGCATCTCTCCCTTACACGCCCCCCAACAAGACTAACTGCTCCATGACAGCAGAGGCTGTGTCTGGCTCACCATGGTCTGTATCTCCAAGGCCTAGCTCAGGCTTCCCACGTAGAGGTGCTCAAATATTTTCTGAATGAATGAGTCAGTGAATCAATGAATGAGGAACACCAAAGCCGCTGATGGGCTGCTGAGTCTCACGTGCTCTCTTCTGGCTTCCAGTAAATGTGAGCAGCAGCAGCGGACAGAGGAGGGGAGGCAGAGCCTGAGGCCACAGCTCTGGCCGCCAGGGCTCCATTTCCAGCTCTTCGCATCTCCCCAGACTTATTCTTTAATCGTGGAGATGCTGAGCCCACAGACCAGAGCCTCCACAGACCAGGAGGGATCATCCTGTCGGGACACCCCAGTCTCCATGAGACTCTTGGCAAAAGACATCCCCAGCGCCCTCTACAGGGCCCCACCCCTCAGCACCCCAGAAAGCCACAAGGCCACGCTGGGGGCTCCCTCTAGCGGCAGACAGGCCATGTGATTCAGCTAGGGTTTGACCTTGTGCCTGGGATGGGCCACCTGGGAGGAGGAGGTGGCCTCGGGGAATGGATGATGTTCACCCTTTGATGGTGAGAGCACAGGAAAGTGCTCAGGAACCCAGAAGATGCTGCCCAGATGTAAGTGGGAGCAGGGGAGATGGTACCAGGTGGAGCTGCAGGAGGGTTTGCTGAGCCTCTAGGAGTGGGTGGGCTGCAGGGACCAGGAGCTGAAACCGGTCTTCAAGAGGTCATGTGAGAGGTGGTGTGGGGAGGGAGCCCTCTGCTTGAGGAGTGTCTCTGTGGGCTCAGTGGGGGGCCTTTGGAGCCAGCACAGCAGAGTGAACCTATTTCTGTTACCTTACCTCTCTGAGCCTCAGTTTCTTCACCAGCAAAATGGGACGACGATGCCTCCGTGGCAGGTGCGGATCTTACATGAGACAGAGCAGGTGAAGCTCCTGCCACATAACTAGTACTCCATGTTCATCAGACCCAGTAAACCCCCCACCAACCCACAGACAACTGAACTGGGAACCCCATTTAGGCCCTGATCCTTGACATGGACACCCTCCAGACAATCCCCTAGGCGCCATCATTTTTCTTCTTCCCCAAACTGAAAGTCACGCCCACGATGATGTTGGGTAAACAGTCCTGACCCATGACCTTTCTGAGCAAGACCTGAGGAACTTTTCACATGGCTGAGCCCTTTAGGGATAGCATCTCCCCATGCAGGTGGGAAAGTTACTGGCCAAAGAAGAGAAGGACCAAGACTTTCCTGGGACCCCACAGTTCAACGGATGTCAGTTACCTCTGCAGCCTAATCTTCCGATCTCCTCGGAGCAACCACCCAGGTTCTAGGTGGTCCCGGTGAGGCTGTCAATCAAGTGCCCTGGGCAATAGTGATTGGTCCAAGTCTGGTCATGTGACCCAAGCAAAGCCAATTGGATCCCTTACCAGAATGTAAGCTGCCAGAGGGCAGAACGTTTGCAGGAAATTAGTAAGTGTCCCATGGTAGGGGCTCCATGAATATTCACTAAGTGTATGGATCTGATAGAGTTGCCAAGTGGGGGTGTGGGAGTGCTGGTGTGCACCTGGTCCCGGACCCCAAGAGAACGGGTCAGGATTACCCATGGTCTATACACATCTTACATGTATTAGGAATAGCTGAGGGGCACCTGGGTGGCTCAGTCGGTTAAGCGTCTGGCTCTTGATTTCGGCTCAGGTCATGATCTCACGGTTTGTGAGTTCAGGTCCCACATGGGGCTCTGCACTGATCGTGTGGATGGAACCTGCTTGGGATTCTCTCTCTCTCTCTCTCTCTCTCTCCCTCTGCCCCTCCCCCGCTCACACTCTCTCTGTCCCTCTCAAAGTAAATAAACTTTAAAAAAAAAAAAAGGAATAGGTGAGTCCTCCTGGCAGAAGAAGTAGGAAAAGTGCCCCTCTGGGCCAACACTGCTTTGTATATCAGGAGACAGAGCTTGGCAAGCAGAGTGTCGGGTATATTTCAGCTCCCACTCAGCCTCTTAGCTGGGAGCCTTGGAGCCGTGCCCACACTGCCAGCATATGCAGCCCCCCCACCCACCTCCCTACCACGAGGACAGAAGAGATCACTGCTGGTGAATGAGGTCCAGAGGCAGACAGACTGAGCCCTGATGATGTCATTTGATCCCTGGATCCACCCCTGGACTCCCCAGTCACTGGAATCAAAAGAGCCCCTCTTAAGTCGGGTTTCTATAACTTGCTACTGAAATGTCCCGAGCAAGACGTCCATCCAAGTTTTGGACTTACAATTGCTGAGATCTTTAGGTATGTGGATACAGTCCCTCAAACCCCATCCTTCCGCATGGACGGGAAGGGCACCAAGCCAAGAATAACTGTGGTATTTAGGAACCGGGTCATGAGCCAAAGAACTGGATGGGATTTCTAGCTCTGCCACGTGGTCCCTGGTGCTGGCTGGCCCGAATTTGGACCCCAGCTCCATCGCTTACAACTTCTGTTACCTGAGACAATTACTCGATCTCACCGGACTTTAGATTCCTCATCCGCAAAATGGGAATAATAGTAGTACCTACTTCCCAGGGCTGTTGGGATGCGATGAGTTAAAGAGGTGGAGCTCGTTGAGTGTAACTGGCTCATGACAAGTCCACATAGAAAGTAAATGTCAGCTACTAGTGTTATTACTAACTACGGACTCTTGAAGAAGTCGCCTTCCCATCTGTAGAATGGGAACAAGAATCCCAAACGCAGAAGGTGGCTCCAAAGGTTCCGTGGCGTAAATAAAGCCATGGGTGCAGGGCTTCACACACAGTAGGTGCTCAGTTAATGCTAGTTGAATCCGACTCTTTGGCTGCTTCGCTAAAACCTTTAGGGGAGTTCTTCTGCCCGGGCCAAGCGGAAACAAGCTGGCCCTTAGCTGGAAGCCCAGCAATGAGGAAATAAATCCTCATGCATATTATTTCTGAACAAAAGTCCTCCTGGGACACTACTTGCTGGGAGCCTTCTTGCTCTGCAGCCAGCACACAGCAGAGACCGCAACGCCTCCCCTCTGGCTCCCTCCCTCGTTCCATCACTGCTCAGCTTGCAGGGGCAAGAGCGGGGGAGAGGAAAGGAAATTGAAAAGTCTTTGACTTGTTGGGAACCTAACGGCACCTGGCAAACACCAGGTGTCCTGAGGCCCACCCAGTCCATCAAATCACCCGCCCGCTTCTCTGCCATAGCTTCTCTGCTGTTTCTTGTAATTAGTCTGTCTGAACGTTTAGGGCAGCCCGGGGCGGAGTGGGATGTGGGGACAGGAGCATCTGAGGCTGCGGCCGAGCAAAACAGAAGGGAACCCACTGGGAAGACGACCCCTCCCTGAATGAGAAGCAGAGGGGACCGATGCCCTGACGCCCTGGCTGGAGACATGGCCTTCCACAGAGCCCATTTGTGGTGGCTGAGGGGTCCGCCCGCCTCTGACACCACAGGATAAGCCAGGACCTGCTTCTAGCCGGCCTCGGCCATTTACTAACTGTGTGATTGAAACGGCAAAGGGGGAGAGAGGGAGGGCAGGGCTGAATTTCCCCATCTGTAAAATGGGCACATTCACCAAGTCTCCATGAGACATGGCGAAGACACCATGAATCAGAGGTGTGGACATCATCCAGAAACGAACAGCTTTCCCTGCCTTTGGGGGAAGTTTATCCTTTGGGAGAGCTCCAAGCTTTGAGCTTCCTGGCTGGCTCGCCTCCTACTTCACGTCTGGGGGACATGAAGTTGATTCTCTATTTGGGAGATGAAGAATCAGACTGAGAGAGGGTAAGGTGGCATTGTTAAAGTCAAGCCCAAGAGAGGCGGCCCCGAGGATGAGGAGCAGCCGTGTAAGGCAGGGGGTCAGGCCCGAGCCCTGCCACTTTCGGCCGTGTCATTTTTGGCAGGTCGCTTGGCCTCTCTAGGCCTCGGTTTCCTTATCCGTAAAGTGGGCGGGTAATGATAATACATCGCTAATACAGTCCATAGCAGATAAGAAACGTTCCCAATAATACCTGAAACACACTGGTGATTGTCTCCGTGACAGACCCGGCTCGCAGTGCAGTTCTCATCACTCTTGTTCTCATCAGCAAGCAAAGGACTCCCCTCTTCTTTCCCATTTCTGGTGAGAGCTAGATTTTCAAGCTCCTCTGTCTGCTCCCCTGCTGCTGCTTGATTTCTTTCTCTCACAGAAACACCCTCCAGAAAGCTCCTTCCCTGAGCCTCTCTGTAGATAATAAGACAGCCCATATAGGAGCAGAATTGCAGCCTGCAGGCTTGGAGGTGGCCCAGGAGAAGGGAGGGCGGTTTGGCGCCCTTTCTAGTCCCTTCTCCAAGCCTCCGATCATGTTTTCCGTCTGAGGGCATGAGGCTGGAATCCAACGTCAGCTCGGAAAGGGGGCAGGAATGCAAGTGAGCGGCCGGGAAATCCTATAAAAAGGCTCCCTCGATTTCCCTAATTTTCAGAGATGATGATTTATAGAGACATCTATCTTCCAGCCGAAGCCTACTTCCGAGGGCTTGAGCCGTCATCGATGTAAAACTAATGAAAGGTTTATGAGTTACCGAGCTCCCGGTACTATAGATAAACTCCCTTTCATGCCACGTTACAGCCCATCATCCGTGCTGCGGCTGCGGGCCTTTGAAGCAGAGAGCAGACCTCAGAGGTGGATCATTTTATTTTTTTTATTTTTATTTTACTTTTTTATGTTTATTTTTGAGAGAGAGAGAGAGAGAGAGAGACAGAGCATGAGCGGGGGAGGGGCAGAGAGAGAGGGAGACACAGGATCCGAAACAGGCTCCAGGCTCCGAGCTGTCCGCACAGAGCCCGACGCGGGGCCCAAACCCACAAACCGTGAGATCATGACCTGAGCCGAAGTCGGACGCTCAACCGACTGAGCCACCGGGCGCCCCAGAGGTGGATCATTTTAATCCTCCCCGCTAAAGAGCAGAGTCTGCTCTTGCCTCCGCTGGTCCCAGCCCCGGCAGCGGGGAGGGAAGGGGGCCAGGTTGGCAGGAGAACTGGGGACCAGCAGAGACCTCAAGGGGTCGCAAAGACGTCCTGGGGATGGACGGTGCCTACAATGTGAACGCACTAACTGTATTCTTAAAAAATGGTTAAAATGGTAAATTTTATATTATGTGTATTTTACCACAATTTTTTAAGTTTATTTATTTATTTTGAGATAGAGCACCAGCAGGGGAGGGGCAGAGAGAGAATCCCAAGCTGGCTCCACACTACCAGTGCAGAGCCCGACGCAGGGCTCGAACCCACAAACTGTGAGACCATGACCCGAGCTGAAATCAAGAGTCAGATGCTTAACTGACTGAGCCACCCAGGCGCCCCTATTTTACCACAATTCTTAAAAATTAAAAAAAAAAAAAAGGCCATAGCCCTTTGGCCTGGCTGCTGCCTCAGTGCTCCCTAGAGTCTGGAAGATCCGTTTTCTGAACACAGGGGACAAAGCTACTCTGAGGCCTTGGGGCCTGGAGAACCTTCTCGATGTCTAACCTCCGTCTCTCTTGCTGCACTGTGAACCCCCACCTCTGTCTGATGAACCGTGGCTTCACAGATGCAATAAATATAAGGTTAGCAGGATGGGCTCTGGAGGTAGAACCCGGCTCTGCCACTTAAGGGCTGGGTGGCTTTGGGCAAGCCTACTTACCCTCTCTGTGCTTCAGTTTTCTCATCTGTAAAATGGGGACACAGCAACCCCACAGAGAGGCTGTAAGAGGTTAGCCCCTTTACTGTGCTCAGTACCCACCTAACACACAGTCAGTACTCCATAAAGCTGGGGTCGTTGCTTCCCCCGTGCTCCAATTGTGCTCCAATAGCATCGTCCTTTGATATGAAAGATAAAGCAAGGCAGGGGGTGCAGCAAGCAGAGGGTGAGGTGTGTGGGGAAACACAGGATGGTGACAGAGTTTCAAGTGGGTGTGCGGCAAGGGTCTGCCTTCCTGACTGCAGGTACTCATGTCAAGATTTCCCAAACAGAGTCATGGGCACACCTACATCACAATCTTTAGGGGCTGGCCACTCTGGGGGGGGGCAGGGACAACGACCCCAGGGACCCCCAGTAGCCATGCCGTCAGCAGTGCTTGTCTGGAGTATAGAGGAAGCTGCCAGCCTTCGTGATTGACTGTGACTTCTGAGGCCGGTTCCCAAAAACCATGGCAGCTCCTGCCTCATTCTCTTTCGTATCACTCACTCTGGGGGAAGCCACCACCATGGGGGGAGGAACTGAGGCCTCCTGAGGCCAATAACCAGCACACGGGAGTGAGCCATCTCGGAAATGGTCTTCCAGCCCCGGTCAAGCCTTCGGATGACCACAGCCCAGGCTGACCTCCTGACTGCAACCTCAAGAGAGACCCCAAGTGAGCTTGCTCCTGAAATCCTGACCCGCAGAAACTGGGAGGGATCTCAGGTGTGGATATTTGTCATTATTTTAAGCATCCAGGTTTGGGGGTACTCTGTTGTGAGGTGATGGTCACTCACAGAGGTGACTCTGTGTCAGGTAGGAGGGAGATGGGCGGGCAGCACCAGGGATCTCCACCTGGGGTGTGGAGCTGAGAGAAGACATCCCCGTGTACCTTCTCCACGCACTTTAAGTGAAGACCACTGCTGTGTTCTGCTGTTTTCAAAAACACCATGCTTGGCACAAAAACAGACACATAGACCAATGGAATAGAATAGAAACCCCAGAACTAGACCCACAAACGTATGGCCAACTCATCTTTGACAAAGCAGGAAAGAACATCCAATGGAAAAAAGACAGTCTCTTTAACAAATGGTGCTGGGAGAACTGGACAGCAACATGCAGAAGGTTGAAACTAGACCACTTTCTCACACCATTCACAAAAATAAACTCAAAATGGATAAAGGACCTGAATGTGAGACAGGAAACCATCAAAACCTTAGAGGAGAAAGCAGGAAAAGACCTCTCTGACCTCAGCCGTAGCAATCTCTTACTCAACACATCCCCAAAGGCAAGGGAATTAAAAGCAAAAGCGAATTACTGGGACCTTATGAAGATAAAAAGCTTCTGCACAGCAAAGGAAACAACCAACAAAACTAAAAGGCAACCAACGAAATGGGAAAAGATATTTGCAAATGACATATCGGACAAAGGGCTAGTATCCAAAATCTATAAAGAGCTCACCAAACTCCACACCCAAAAAACAAATAACCCAGTGAAGAAATGGGCAGAAAACATGAATAGACACTTCTCTAAAGAAGACATCCGGATGGCCAACAGGCACATGAAAAGATGCTCAATGTAGCTCCTCATCAGGGAAATACAAATCAAAACCACAGTCAGATATCACCTCATGCCAGTCAGAGTGGCCAAAATGAACAAATCAGGAGACTCTAGATGCTGGAGAGGATGTGGAGAAACGGGAACCCTCTTGCACTGTTGGTGGGAATGCAAATTGGTGCAGCCGCTCTGGAAAGCAGTGTGGAGGTTCCTCAGAAAATTAAAAATAGACCTACCCTATGACCCAGGAATAGCACTGCTAGGAATTTATCCAAGGGATACAGGAGTACGGATGCATAGGGGCACTTACACCCCAATGTTTATAGCAGCACTCTCAACAATAGCCAAATTATGGAAAGAGCCTAAATGTCCATCAACTGATGAATGGATAAAGAAATTGTGGTTTATATACACAATGGAATACTACGTGGCAATGAGAAAAAATGAAATATGGCCTTTTGTAGCAACATGGATGGAACTGGAGAGTGTGATGCTAAGTGAAATAAGCCATACAGAAAAAGACAGATACCATATGGTTTCACTCTTATGTGGATCCTAAGAAACTTAACAGAAACCCATGGGGGAGGGGAAGGGAAAAAAAAAAAAAAGAGGTTAGAGTGGGAGAGAGCCAAAGCATAAGAGACTCTTAAAAACTGAGAACAAACTGTGGGTTGATGGGGGGTGGGAGGGAGGGGAGGGTGGGTGATGGGTATTGAGGAGGGCACCTTTTGGAATGAGCACTGGGTGTTGTATGGAAACCAATTTGACAATAAATTTCATATATTAAAAACAAACAAACAAACAAACAAACAAAAAAACACCATGCTCTCCCCACCTCTGTGCCTTGAATAGGCTGCTTTCTCTGCCTGGAATGCCCTTTCTGCTCCTCTCATCTCCACCCCTTCCTCCTCACTTTCTTTTTCCTCCCGAGAGGAACTCCTGCTCAGCCTGCGAGACCCAGCTCAAACATGCCCTCTTCTGTGACAGCCTTCCCAGTCTCGCGTGGACCGTTTTTGTCACCCTTTGTTGGCACCCCCGTGATAACGTCTATTTTCATGGACTCCTGAGTGGGGGCTGAGCTGCAAGGATTGGTTCCATAAACTCTGGGATTTAGAACTCACCTTTCATTAATCAACCTGGCCCTTCCTGCCTGTTCACTGGCAGCCAGGGGTGCTCCATGTCAGGATGTTGAGTGAGTAAATGAACGAAAGAGCAAGTGTCAAAGGCAGCCTTGGGCAGGAAGACGGGAGCCATATGAAGGCAGGAGGAGGGCATGTGTGTGTCCCTGTCACCCTCCTTTCCTGAACGTTGTCCTTCCTTACCCACTGTTCCTTGTGCCCCCACAGGCAGCCCTCCAGAGTCCCTTCCCTTCACCCAAACCTGGAGGGGAGATGTGCCACAGTCAGACAAGTCTGATTTCCAAAACAGGTTTAAAGGTCTTTTCCCAGAGACCCTGAGCTCATTTCTTCTTCCTCCGTCTCTGAAGTTCCAAGGCAGCAATTCAGATCTCAAACGTTCAGAACAGGGGTGCAGCCAAGTTCTTTATTACACAGAATGAATTTGTTATGTGGGGATTCTTTGGCCTGAAGGATTGCTTAATGTCCTTATGTCACACAGCATCCCAGCCTGGCCGGTGCTCGGAGGCAGGAGAGTTGTCTTGCTCACCTGCTGAGCGAGAGGAAGGCCGGGGCGGGGGGCGGGGGGGGGCACTGAGATCGGGGAGGGGTCACCTGCAGACTCAAGTCTCACGGCTGGCCATTCCTACTTATTGAGTGCCCAGCGAAATCGAATGCCAGAGAAAAAAGTCATTTGTCTGAAGCCACACGGCAGGAAGTGGCAGAGCTGAGATTTACTCTCAGGCCTATCTGACTTCAAAGACCCCTGCCCTTGACCATTAGGCCTCATGGCATCAGGCTGACCAACCCCTCCAGGGGTACGCAGCTCCCAGCCCATCCAGGGGGGGCTGATGGGATTTGAGAAGGTCCGAGACAGAGGCCAAAGGAAGTGACAGCCTGAAGTGGAGGTTCCCAGGTCCCTGACTCCTGCAGGCTTCTCGAGCTCCCAGAACTGGAGAGTCTGTAGCTTCCTGCTTGGCTGAATTCTGCTCCTGCTGGAGGGACAGCAGGGTGGATTGCCATGTCTGGTTGTGGGGCTTATCTTTTGAAACTCTGCAGTGCATGTGGAAACATGTGAACCAAAGGAAGTGAAGGAAAGATTAAACAGGGAAAGGATTGAAATCTACAGGGCTCCCTGTGCTCTGCAGAGCCTCCCCTGCAAGCACTGCTGTGATCGCTCTATTAGACAGCCGGCTGGCCGCCAGCTCTGGTGGTGAGAAGGGCTGGGACCCCATCCCAGCCCTCGAGTCACCGAGAGAGAGTGGCGTATTCAAGGCTCGGGATGGGAAAGGCAGGGTATGGGAAGCAGTGAAACACACAAGTAGGTTTCACTTGAATAAAAATCCGGTCGTCCCTCAGCTCCACACCCCACATGGAGACCCCTGGTGCTGCCCCCCCACCTGTATTATTCTCCCTCCCACCTCCCACCATCTCCCTCCCACCAGTATTATTATCCATGGCTGCACAACAGAGTACCCCCAAACCTGGCAGCTTAAAACAATAACAAATATCTATACTATGATCCCTCCCCATTTCCGGGGGTCAGGGATTCAGGAGCAAGCTCACTCGGGGTCTCTCTGGAAGTTGCAGTCAAGACATCAGCCGGGGCTGTGGTCATCTGAAGGCTTGACCGGGGCTGGAGGACCTGCTTCCAAGATGGCTCACTCCCATGTGCTCATTGTTGGCCTCAGGAGGCCTCAGTTCCTCCCCCCATGGTGGTGCCTTCCCCAGAGTGACCGATGAGAGAGAGCGAGGCAAAAGCTGCCGCCGTTTTTATGAACTGGCTTCAGAAATCACATGCAGGGGCGCCTGGGTGGTTCAGTCAGTTAAGCGTCTGACTTCGGCTCAGGTCATGATCTCGTGGTCCATGGGTTCGAGCCTCGCATGGGGCTCTGTGCTGACAGCCTGGAGCCTGTTTTGGATTCTGTGTCTCCCTCTCTCCCTGCCCCTCCCCTGCTCACATCCTATCTCTTTCTGCCTCTCAGAAATAAATAAACGTTGAAAAATAATTAAAACAAACAAAAAAAGAAGTCACATGCAGCCATGTCTGCATTATCTTACTGGATCCTCGGATCAGTCCTATTCAGTATGAAAGAAGGCCACACAAGGGTGTGAATGCCAGGAATTGAGGGTTCTCAGGGACACCTCCATGGACGGCCCTGGTCAGGACAGAATTTCAGGGAAGCAAACACTCAGACGCCAAAGAAGACTCTCCAGTCCCTTTCCATGAGGCTTTTCAAGGTGTCTTCCAAAAGTGACTTGTCATGTGGATGTGGTATATAGGGCAGGACTGGTGCTGACCTTCCATGGGGAAGGGGTCAGGTGGGTCAGGAGGATCATCTGTGTCCCTCAAATCATGCCAGCCCATAGGACTGAGCCCACCCTTGGCCATTGTCCAACTGCGCATGTGGCTTCTGGAGTGCTTACCTTCAAAGCAGCCCTGTAAATGTACCCCTCCGGCAAATCCCAGAGACACTGCCAGTTGGACACCCCCAAATGGCAGGGACCAGAAGGGCCACTGAGATCCACGCAGGGGTCTGGGATCTACTCAGAGTTTAGTGTGGCCATTGGGGCGAGTCTCCATACGCCCAGCCCAGGTCCTGGGCAGCTCAGACCCGCCTGCCCCTCAGGCTGTGCAGGCCGTGTGTAATTGGAATGCCAGGCAGCACCTGCCGACAATTTTATCACACTCTGTATAATGTGTAAATACCATTAAGTTAGACAGATTTTCTCATTAATTCTCGGTCCCAGTGACAGACTAGGAATTAACACAATTGATTTTCCAGTCCCTACTCATTATCAATCATCCCCCAGAACTTAGTCACATTTCATCTGTTCCACCTGGGCCCCAGCATCTATTTGGAAGCTTCAACATATATTAAACTAATAAAGAGCAATGGACACTGCTGTGTCAGGCCCGGAAACTGGTGGGGATGAGCAAAGAAACAAATCTGAGGCAAAAAAGTTGCTTCCGGGGCTTCTAGATGGAAGAATGGACAAAGCATTTGAAGGCACAGTCCTGTCCCCTAGGGTGCTGGCATTGGCCAGTGGGTATTCAGGCAAGGGTGTCAGTAACTGTATCAGTGATGAATTGCTGTGTGACAAACCACCCCAAAACTTAGTGGCTTAGAATAACTGTTTATTTGCTTGTGATTCTGTGGGTGTCTTGGGCTGCTTCTTCTCGGACTCCCTCGTGTTCAATCAGCTGGTGGCTGGGATGGCCAGAGGGCCTAAAACTGGCCTCGCACACACATCTGATGGTTGGTGCTGGCTTGTCAGCTGGATGGTCTGGGGACCTCAGCTGCGATAGTTCATCTCCACTTCATGTGGCTTCTCACCCTTCAGGAGGCTGGGTCTGACTCCTTCACCTGGCGGCCTCAGGGTAGTCCCCCGTGGAGGAGGGCAAAAGCTGCAAGGCCTGTCAGAGACTAGGCTGGGAAGCATTACGTCCACCATATTGTATTGGCCAAAGGAAGTCAAAGACCAACCCAGGTTCAAGGGGATGGGAAAGAGACTCTGCCTCTTGACAAGAAGACTGGAGAGTAGGCACATTGCAAACGGGCGTGCCACGGGGAGAAGGGGGGCTTGTTGCATACAGGGCACCATAGTCATCAATCTGGAAGCAGCCCCTAGTGCCCTCCTCCAATGGGCAGTGTCTTTCTCATCCTTCATACCAAGAGGAGGTGGCTTTCATTCAAGACCTGACATTGGTACCCATCAAAGCGGGAGAGAAATGTGTATTTCAGCAACCTGACAGCAACCACATCAGACACTGAGTCAAGGGACAAGAGGTGGAGGGAGGAGATAACCTATGTCAAATTCTTACTTCTGCCTCAGTCTGACTTCACTGCCACCTGGAAGCTTCTAGACGATTTCACCCCAAAGCTGAGTAGTATGTATTCAGAAATTGCCAACTAATTTTAATATTAGCAACAGCACACACACTTACAGAGTCAAATCTTTTGCAGGGGCGCCTGGGTGGCTCAGTTGGTTAAGAGTCCAACTCTTGATTTCAGCTCAGGTCATGGTCTCACAGTTTGCAAGTTCAAGCCCCGCATCGGGCTCCTCACTGTTAACTTGAGATTCTCTCTCTCTGCCTCTCTCTCTCAAAAGTAAAGAAAATAAACTTTAAAAAAATCTTTTGCAAACAAGTGCATGTTGCATATCATGCGCTCATCCCAAATCCAAGTCAAAGCCAATCATGGAGTATCCACTGCTTTCTACTACCTCTGGGTGTCTGGGTGGCTCAGTTGGCTAAGCCACTGGCTCTTGGTGTCGGCTCAGGTCATGATCTCACGCTTCCTGGGATGCAGCCCCATGTCAGACTCTGTGATGACAGTGAAGAGCCTGCTTGGGATTCTCTCTCTCCCTCTCTCTCTGCCCCTCCTCCTGCCTCTCTCTCTCTCTCTCTCTCTCTCTCTCGCTCTCTCTCAAAATAAATAAGCTTTAAAAATAAATTTAAAAAAAAGTATATTCAAAGGGAACATGCCTTAAAGAGGCCCATCTGCCCAGCCCAAGTCCCAGACATGGGAAATGACTAAGGCACGGTCACTGCCTTCAGGGCTTTTGGATCAGGAGTCCCTGGTTGGGGACAAGGAGATGGTTTTCCAACTTCCCAGGTTTCCTCTCCATATTAAGCCTTTTGAGTGTTTTCCCTATGACAAAACCCTGTGCTCCAGAGAGCACCCGTTTTGCCACACCAGATCTGAGAAAAGGGGAAGGGATGGATAGGGATAAGTGTGTAGGGGGGCAGAGGAGTCTGGGGGAGGCATAAAGAGCCACCAGAGGTAAGCAAGGCTTTGGGGACTCTGGCCAGATTCCTTCCATTTTCTCCTGAACGATGTTCCTCATCCAACCCCTTATCACTCAGGGGTTGGGGGCAAGCTGCTGGATGGTGGATGGTATATTCACGCTGCTGTGGAAGGCAGTGAGGTGGGGAGGGGCCGGAGGGCATTAAGAAACATTCCAAAGGCCCTTCCTGAGAGATTCCTGGAGAACAAAGTGGGGCAAGGGGGCGAGCCCTCCCTCAGCTCTGGTATTCTGTAAGCTCATGCACTCACCTAGAATCATCACTAGATAATAATTGTCTTTATGGAAACCATTTCAAATGAATTCTAATGTGCTTTAATTATGTGACTTTTTTAGAAGTTCTGCTACAGGGAGGTGAAATAGGTTTGGAATATTAAGTAGTAAGAGGTTACAGAGGGCATCTCTGCCTCGTGGGCACCTCCCCAGTTAATTAGAGGCCTAATACCCATCAGGTAAAGGGGGTGTGGCAGGACAGGGTCTCCCGCACCCCCATCAGTGATGACGTTCTCTCTTCTTTCATCAAACTCATCGGGATGGCCCAGGGAAGTGGCCGGCTGGGGGCCTGAGCTCACCTGCAATCAGCCCCTGGCCCCAGCTGGGAGAGGAGACGGGCACAGAACAGAGATGGCCAGAGGCAAGGCAGTAGGGGCATGCGTCCACCTCTACCCCGTCTCTGCCCCTGCAACCCCACTGACGTGGCCCCATCTCTGAGCGTCTGAGGTTTGAGGGTCAGCAGAGCATACAAAGTTTCCCCTCACTCTTTAGTAAGTGTAAGACTTACTTTGGCGTAAGACTCCTTAGTCTTACATCGTGGGTCTGAGCAGAGCTGGGCAGCCAGTGACACGCAGGACCCGATCCCTCTAGGAACTGCTCCCCCGCGTCCTTAATTTTCTCACACAGCCCCTCAGGCTGCCCTCCCAGGGCAACAGCCCAGAGGCTGGACATCTCTCTTCTTCTGTGTCTCTCCATCCCTGGTGACGGGCAGGTCTTTTTTTCCCCCTCTGTGAGCCCTCCTCAGTTATGCACTTGTGTTTTGGCAGGGCCCTTTGGGAAATACAATGCCTTCATCCAGAAGACTGACTGATGGTGGGATTCAAGGCACCGGGCAGGTTGCTGCAGAGCAATTTCTGTGCAGCAGAGCCTCTGAGCTCCCATTAAGTCAGAGCCACGGTGACCTGATGCAAGAGGATGTCCTGTTCTTCCACGAGAAGTTTTTACCCGCAAAGCAGCATGCTGCTGTCAGAGCTTGCGTTAAACTGAAGAAATGTGCTCAGCAGCAGGTCAGTGAATGAATAGATGAATGAATGAATGAACGAACGAACGAATGAATCCCAAATAAGAATAGGACTCAAGACCTTGATCCCATCAGCCCTTGACCTTATCCAACCTCCCAAATTCTGGGAGTCAAGGCAGAAGGCCAGGGGTGGCCCTTTGCCTAACGTCAGCCAAAGGTCCAGTCCAAGCAGGGCACCTAGGAGACATGGAGTCACCCCCTCCCAGAACCAGTCCTCAGCACCTGCTAGCCCTGGGCACTCAGGGCAGGGAGAGGAGGTCCTTCCGTGCACCCATTCTACCCCAAGCAGCAAATCCCACCGAAGTGCAAGCTTCCGGAAAGAGCCTGAAATAGACGCAGATTCTGTCCCCGTTTCTCCGTTCCCCCTCCTGCACTTAAGTGCCTATTAGGGACAAAGGGATGGGAACAGAGGACAATAACATCTGTTTTTCCAACAAGCAGTGACAATGCGGATCTGGGGGTGGAGCTCACGTCAGCACTGGGCCCAGATGCAGCCCTGCAGCTGTGGAAGCAACTGGCACTTGATCATTTCTCAGAGATTATCTCCCAATCAGCAGCTCCTCGCCTGTTTGTTATCCCCACCCGGGGAGCCATCGCCGCTCCCCCGCTCTCCGCAGGGTCAGGCCTGCCGCTTTACTTGCGTTTTGTCTCTGACGTGGGCGTTTCAGGAGCAACCTGGAAGCCACAATCCTCCAATGCCACCCCTGCCTTCTAGAGGCTGGGATCGAGGTTGGCGGCACGGTTGGGGAGAGCACTGGACTCGGAGTCACAGGACCTGCCTTCCAATCCTGGCTGGGCCACTGGCTCTGCCACCTCGGGTGGCTGTATCTGCCCGGGGACATCGGGAGCAAGGTGCTTAATCCTGCCGCAGGAGCCTCGGCTGCCTCAGCTACAAAATCGGAACCGTTTTCACTCCATCGTGGAGTCGCCATAACTCTCAAAGGCGAGAACACACGTTATGTGAGCCTCTCCTGGGTCAGACAGCAAAAGGGCGGAGAACAAGGCTGGTGAGACCCGGCAGTGTGGGTCTCCTTAGATGACACTGTCTGGCGTGAAGATGATGCCTCCCGAATTCGCGGGAGCCATGCATCTGCTCCAGATGGGAGGGATGGCGGAGATAATCTCTGGGGTCAGACAGCACCACGCACAGAATCATCCAGCCCCTTGCCAAACAGTGGGAACCCCGAGACCCTCCCCTCCCTCTGCCAGGCCCCTTGACCCTGCCTCTCCTATCTCTCCTCCAGCACCCAGGGTGGCCGGCATGTGCAGGGGGAGCTCAGGGCAGCCGGTGAGGGGAGGGAAGCGAGGGGAGAGGCAGGAAGGAGAAGGGGAGGGAAGACGACAGACAGGCAGCTGTGGTTCTTTCAACATTTTTAAAGAGATTTAAATTCAAAATGAGATTTATTAAAAAAAAAAAACAAACCATCATGTGTTGTCCCCCCCCCCCTTCACGCGAAAGTTTTGAAAATGAGATTTTTAACCAAACGAGAGCCACATTCAGAGTCAGAGAAGCACCAAGGCGGGTCTGCCATTCCATGGCCTTGTGACCTTGAACAAGTCACGAACCGTTCAGCCTGTGGAGCCAGCCGAGGCCACACCTCTCAGGGCTGCGGGGGGCAGGGCGGGCTGAGAGGTGCATGGAGAAGGGACTTGGTGAATGCCACCCAGCTTCCTGGACTCGGAGGAGGGAGACTCTCACTCTGGCCACGGTCAGGCGGGGTGAACGGTCTGCTGTTACCCCCACCTCTCCTTCAACTTCTCCATCTCGGGACACACCCCAGGACGTGAATGCGAGGACACCCTCCCCACAGAGCCCGGGAAGGGGCTGGAGAATAATATAACGGTCCGCCAGGCAGCCAGTGGAGGTTCCAAGGCAGGGCCCGGCTTCTCCAGGGGGACGGCCCCTCCTGGGGAAGCAGGTGTCCCAGCGCTGCCTAAGCACGCTGAGCTGCAGCCACCCGATGGCCCGGGGGTCACAGACTACACAGCCCGCTTCCCCACTTGACTAACTCGGTTATCTTTGCTCTTCACCATCCCCGCCTCGCCCCTTCTTGGAGAAAGAATGTCTCTTCTCAGCACAGCAGCCCGCCCCTGTGCCTAACCTCTGTTCTGAGCTGGCAAGGTAACGGACGGTTCCATCTCCCTGCCTCTGCCCGCAGTTCTGGCCTCTCATTTGCTCACAGCCCCCGTGGCCTCTTTTTATCCTCTCTGGAATTGCACGGAGATTGGTTATCTGGTAATTGAGATTGTTTTACAAGGTGTCGCTCATTGCATCAGGTTCCATTAATTTTCGGTTCTTCCTGAATACCCAGAATAATAACTACCCTGTTGGTGAGGGGGCAGAGGGCAGGTATCCTCCCCCCCCCGCCCACGTACACAAGCGCACACACACATTCGCACACACTTACACATGAGCAAATGTTTGTAATTTAATGGCGACCCTGGTAAAACAGACTTCAGATATTTCCTGGATGTTCTTCCCTTGTTGAATTTTGACGGGAGCCCAAGGAGAGATGTTACCTCTCTCCACGGTACATTTGGGGGAAAGGACCCCCTTAAAGGGGTTACATAGCGTGGCTGAGCACGCCTGGTAGGCAAGCGATACAGCCTGGACTTGACTAAACTCAGTGCCGCCAGACTCCACGAGTGATACAAGGAGCGCCTGTTTGTCTGTCTTTCCTCTGGGATTGGGCAATTCCTGAGGACAGGACTGGGTCTATCCCCCAGAGCCTAGCCCAGGGTGTAACACAGTTTGTAGGTGCTCAATTAATTGTGAGTGACTGGCTTGCCCCGCAGCCGCCTACAGGTGGCGCCAGAGAAGACCAGCGGTCAGAAGCCCGAGCGAAAAAGGTTCACGTCAACAGTGAACTGGTGTTCCGGGTCTGGAGCAATTAATCTCTGCCACCCTCATTCCCCCCCACACCCTTTGGGCCCCTATTATGGCACCTGCGACAGCATGAGAATAACTTATCCACGTGTGCTGTCTTCACCTGCTCACCTGAGTCCTTAAAGAGCAGGGAGGGGGGCGCCCCATTTATCATCAGTCCTGAGACACAGCCGGCCCAGAGCAGGCTCAGTAAAGGTCCTCGGCCAGAGAAGCGTCAACCGGAAAGCCCTGGTTGGTGACAGTTGGTGACAGTGGTGACCTCCAACCCCGTTGGCATCTCTCTGGAATCCGGCCTTCCAGGGGCCCTAGTGCGGTCTCCCATCTCCTAACACAGGGCTGTTCCTGGGCTTCATCTCTCAAGGCCATTCATCTTGATTAGGTATTGGCAGCCCTGGCTGATTAAATGCCCCACCGTCCCCTCCTGTTTGTTTCTCAGCAAGGAGGTGTCAGGGTTTTTCATCCTTCTGGCTTTGACCTTGGTGGTGGTGTCATGGCCCTTAGCACACCTGCCTCATTGAGAGGCTGATGAAGCTTCACCCAAACTCGCGGGCAGCGGTCAAGGGACTTTCTCCAGCCGGGGTCCACCAGCACCTCAGCTTCCAAGGAAATAATCACCCTCATGGCCACCTCTTCCCAGAAGCCTTCCTGGAAGCCTCGATGATTAGCTCCATCTAGCACCCCCTTCTCTACCCTCAGGGCACCGTGGTGGCCAGTGTTTATTCTTTAGATGACACGCCTCACTCAGCCTCCTCCCACTGCGTCTTCTGTGTCCCCAGCACTGTATGACCATCAGCTCCGGGGGCTGCTCACTCTGAAGGTAAGGAGGGGCTCCTTCGGTCTCCCCCACCCCTCCCTCCGCTTGGCAGCCAGCCACACTCTCAGGAAGCAGAGTGACCCACGTTCCTGACGTGGGCACTCTGAGTCAGTGGCTGGGTGGGGACTGCAAGGAACAGAGAAAATGAACGTAGGCTGGTGGGCGCAGGAGTAGAAATGTAACCTGAACGGACCTTCCCGTGTCACTGTGGGGGATGAGACTGACCAGAGCAGGTTCGACAGGCTGCTTAATTACCGTCCCTGTAGAGTCGGCCCCCTGGAGGCGTTGGAGGGTGCAGGGCTGAGGGCCTGGGCAGGGGTGGGGGACGCAGGGAGGCGCTCACCTTGAAGTTTAGAGGCCAGTGCCCAGCCCATGGCGCCTCCTCAACCTTCAACAGTTCGTCTCTTCTGCCAGCCTCAGGCTCTCTGTGTGCCTCCCTCCCTGGGGCACCCGCAGCCAGGAGGTGGCGGTCCCTCCATGATGGGAACCACCTGCCAGGGCCCCGGGCCACCTCTGTGGGCCTGCAGCCGGCCCCATCACTCACCCTTGGGAGTGGTTCCAGCACCGACGAGCAGTGGCGAGGCCAGGGAAATTACGAAGGCTCGTCCCTCTTTGATGCTTCCGAAGCGCCCTTCTCTGGCACCCCCACCTTCAGCCTTGTCTGCTGCCCCGACACCACCACTACCAAGAGTAGACCAACTGGCTGAGCCCCGTGTACAAGGTGCTGCGTACAAGGCCACACAAGACACACATGACAGGCATGAGGGGCAGACCTTGCCCTGAAAGAGCCCAAGGTTTGAATTGTGCTTCCTTCACTTACTACTTGGATGACCCTGGGAGAATTTAATCAAGTCCCTGAGGCTCAGTTTCCTCTCTTCTGAAAAAGGGACCTTAATACTCCATTCGTGGGGTTGTCCTGAGCCTTAAAAGAATGTATTTTCGCTTTCAGAACAATGCCTAACACACACCTAATAAAGCTAATTAGCTATCACCTAATAAAGTGATAGCTTTATTATTGTCATTCACTCAGTCACTCAGCAAACATTCATTTGGAGGCGTCCGGGCGCCAAGAAGGCGAGCTGGATCTGAAGTGCTACCTTGGACAGTAAGTAAAACGGGTCCTTGTGCACCAGTCTTGCCACCTTCTGGGGGAGACGGACAGCAGTCATGTTGACATGGCCCCAAAGGCACCGGGGCCAGCCCCCGGGCTTCCCTGTTAAACCCACCATGACCCTAATGGGAATAATGCTGAGGCTGGCTGGGGGACAGAGAGACAAGGATATGGCAGGAGGGTGGGGGTGGGGACTTGGGGTGCCCCTTGAGTCACACAGCACAGAGGGCTGCCTCTCTGGATATATTAGCATCACAGTGCGCCCCCAGACCAACTTCCCTTTCTGTCCCAAACGTCATTGACATCGTGTGATCAACACCCTCCCAGAGCTCTCCGGGTGTCCAGTGGGTCGGGGGCACTGAAGGGGTCCGTGCCTTGCAATTCTAGCCTTTCCCCCACTGAGGAACCACCTGCAGGCGCTCCCGAAGAGCCCGGGCTCAGCCCTTGTCACCTCTGCAGGCAGGGGACCTGACCTGGTTTATACCACCCTTTGGCATCCTGGCTCAGTTACTCACGGTGGGAGGGCTGTACCGATTTGAAGAAGGGCAAATCACAAATGTCAACTGGCTGAGACCCAAGTGCCAGGTTCTTGCCAGAGGCGCTGCTTTTACACCAGCCGGCACACAGTCGAGCCCGGAATGAAAGAGGCTGACAGTCCATTAGCGGCAGAGTGGTCTGCGAGGCTCGGAGGAACAGAGCTGTCATCCACTCCACTTCAAGGGCAAAATCAACTCTTTGTGTGCGTGTGTGCGCGCGCATGTATGTGTGTGCGTGTGTGTATAGTCTCTAAAAAGAGGAACATTAATCACAGCTGTGCCTGCTAAAATAGGCACACAGACAATAATCTGACAGCACAGAGAGGAAGTGGTGACATATTTCTTGTCCTCTGTCCTTCCAACCCCTGGGAGCAGGTTTGAGAGAAAAATCCCAGAAAAACAGAACCACTCTATCACAGGATTGGGAGACCCTTAAGGTCTTCTTGTCCACCCCTCTGACATCCAAGGCTTTGCTTCAATGTTTCTGACAAGCCATCCTTCACTTGAATGCCTCTCGTCACAGGGAGCTCACTACTACTGTGATGTTTTGAATATCCCACCTGCCAATTTCTCTAATGGCTGGAAAGTTCTTCCTGACCTAAGAGCTTAAACTTGGGGCCATGTTAACTTCTATCCATTGGTCCTAGGTTTGACCTTTGAAGTCACACACACACACACACACACACACACACACACACACCCCTCTGGTTAGTCTCCTTGACATGCCGACATTGTTCTAAGTGTCCTGGCCAGTGTGCCTATTGCTTTCGGGACAAGATCCAGTCTGTTAATCATTATCTTCAAAATGCAGTTCCCATACCGGGGACATAAGATCTCTGCTGCAGCTGTTACCAGCGTGAAAACACACACGCGTGTGCACACACACACGCACGTGCACACAGAAATAAAGTTCCTCTGACTGCATTCTCATCCATTTCTCATTTCATACCGTATTGCCAAATGCCTTGCTGAGATCCAAGTGTATTCTAACCATGGCATGTTTTTGACCCATCCCCAGATTGACTATCAAGAATAAAAATAAACAAACAAGAAAGGAAAAGAGCTCAGAAACGGACCCAGCCCCCTATATAGAATCCAACAACACAGGGATGGCAGGGCCTGTGCTTTTCCTTGTTCTGGACACTAATCGCCTATTAATTTGCCTCGGATCACATTAACCTTGACGGAAGTCAGAACTCATTACTGACTCAAACTGACCTTTGGGCCAGATAACAGGCTCCGATTTTGGTGTGTGGGTTTGAACACAGGACCAACGGAAAAATTAATAACATGTGATGTATTTCATTGCCCCACTCCAGAAGAAGCCAGCATGGAGTCCCCGGGTTGGGATTTTGGGCAAAGGTCCTGCAACGGCTGGAGACGCAGGAAGTGCTTTGAACAGGGGAGGTGGACTTATTAGATTGTGGTGCGAACAGGTGCTTCCCGCCCAGCCAACACCCCTGGCCTCCTGCTCCCCCCACCCGAGACCCAGGAGTCCTGGGTGATCCCTGAGGGATGGGAGTGGGCCCAACAGGTAACTGAGGTTGAATTTCCAGCCACCCCTCTGGGAAGCAGAATAAATCTGACTCACAGAAATAAAGGCACGGGATATTGTATCCCAGGGTCGTTGATAAAATTCACACTCACCACATCTACTGCTGCCGCGCCACGGATCTCCCCCTTCTGACGTCACACGAGTTGATTTGGGGACCCAAGTAGACTTATTCATGCGAATTTTCTCCTTTGACCCATCAGAGCAGCCTTTTGATTTATGAGGATCCTAATGGTCAGCCATGTTCTAAGCTCTTCCTCCAAGGTTTAAAAAAGCCTCCGATTTAGGCTAATTCCAGTCATTGACAGGTGTTGGATCCGGCTGGCTGGAGGGTGGAGGGCAGAGGGCAGGCTCACATGGGCTACTAAAGGCCTCCTTGCCCCTTGACAGGACGCCCTCATCAGCCAGCTCTCTCCCCGCAGTGTGTTCCGTCTCCCACAAATTCCTCTGACTAGACTGGTATCCGGTCTGCATATCTCTGCTCTGTTCCTAGGGACACATTGTCAAATGCCAGCTGAAACCCAAATGTCCTCTATCAACTACATGTTCTCCACCCATCAGCGCAGCGACCCTACCAAGGAAACAGAAAACGAATGCAGGACAGGACAGAGGAAGTGAGGATGACCTGGCCCGGCTGGTTCTAAGCGGTCCCTCCCGTCTTTCCTAAAGGCCCCTCAAATCTGGCCAAACCCCTATCCAGATTCGTCGGCGGAGGCCGGGCGCCGCACCCGCACCCCCGCCGAATGGCCCGGTGTTCCTGTGCTGTCCTCCTGAGATTCATGAATCAGTTCACAGCAAGACAGGAAGTAGGAGAAAAGCAGAGACAACTGATAAGACATTGTTTTTATTAACAAGTCTAAAGAAAACCTTCATTGAATCAGGGGGTGTAATACAAATTATGGTGACCTGTATATAAAACCTGGCACCAAATCCGGCCTTTTAGAAACATTTATATAAAAAAATACGCGTTAAAATCTGTACCATGATGCAGTGCAGAGGCCGGATGTCACCTCCCGACACATGTGCTTGCAAAGGTGGGTCTGGTCTGGGGATACAGGGAGCTCTGGTCCTGCGGCCACCGGAGTGAGCCCTGTGTGAGAATGGCCTGCTCTGAAGAGATGCCATGAGAGCCTATCTTTGAAGGCAGGACCCCTATGAGCACCAAAATGCCACAAGCCTGGCGTCAAAACGAGAGTGGTGCTGGCAAGAATGGCAGGAGAGGAGGGCCATCCTTCCTTCTCTTGTCACTGGGCTCTAACCACCATTCGAGGATCCCGGAGCTCTGCAGTCAAACCACCTTTAATTTTGGAGGAACGTTTGCAATTTCCAAGTATGTTTTTTCCCAAGTAGACTGACCAATCTTAAGGAACCAACTCATAATCAGCCTGACTTTAAGGGTGAAGAACTAATTCTTGTCATTTTTGGCAGGCTGGGCCCCTGAATCACCTATCTGAAAGGCTGCTGTAATCACAACGGAAAAGCATGATGATGACGGTCTCAATCTATTTCAGTCTTGGACCAAATGCAACTGGGCAACTGTAGCCCAGAAATTACACTTTGCAGGCAATGAAGTGAAAAGCAGCATTGGAATTCCCCCATTCTGGGCACAAATGATCTCTGCACAAGGCCACTGAAGCCTTTGGGAGCAGCGGGGTCAATGCTGCTCATCTGTCTTCAAAGACGAAGACACGGTTCCTTCTCCGGCAGGGCCTTTCTTCCGGCTGAACAGGGTCAGGACTGTGTCTGTCGGCTTATTCATTCAGGGAAGGGCTGATTTCCCTGGGGCTCTGTGGAAAGTGACAACTGTCCTCAACTCAGCTGCTAAGCTGCTACCCAAACAGTCAGGCTGCACGGACAGGAGACGCACAAATGGGAACCGGACAGAAATGGGGGGTGGGCACAGGGGAGCATCAGGAAAGGCAATAGGTGGGGGAAGAGGCGACCTTGTGGGCTTTAAGGAGTCCACCAGGACGGCGCCTCTATAATTTCAGGGCTCCTAATAGCTACTGAAAGGGCTGGAGTCATTCCAGTAGATTCTATACAGGGAAAACAGCTGCCCCACCAAATTCTATCCAAAAGCAGAGTGATTTTCTCAGCTGCCTCCAGGGTGGGTTTTTGTTTTTTGTTTTTTCCTTTCCCAGCCCTCAGCTTGACTATCTTACTGCAGGACACTCAGCTGTGGCAATAAGTGAAAGGGGAGACGAAGGACAAACGCGCCTGACACACAACCCAGGCACAAAGCTGGGAGCCATGCTGGACTGCTAACGAGGGACTCTCTCTCAAGCGGTGTATTTTAGGACGCAAGGGCTCAGGGTAAGAGACGGATGCTCCTGGGTCCCGGGGCCCAGCACCGATCGCCAGCGCATCCTGCAAGACCAGCATACCGGGAGGAAGCTGGCTGCATGTCAATGGAGCAAGGAGGAGCCCAGTTACAAGGGCTCTTCAGGACCTGAGGCCAACCTGGCTCCTTCACAAAGTCTTAGGGCCTTTGAATCCACTTTAAAGTGACCCAACAGCACCCCCTAGTGGAAATTATAAATAAAACAAGGGCCATGCTTCCAGTTCACCTTCTGATACGAGTGGTTCCAAGAGTCACCGTCAAACGGAATAATACAAAAACAAACCTTATCTTTAAAAGCATAATAATTAGAAAAAAGGTGGAAGTTCAGAAGCCATCCTTAGGCCCCTCACTGCCAAATCAGCCTCCCTCCTGTGATTCTCTGCCTTCGACAAACACACTCTAAGATGAGGGGGCACAGACGGGGGTGGGGAGGGCTCCCGGGACCCTCAGAGTTTGGGCAGACTGCCCGCTGGGGCCAGGACGATGCCAAAGACATAGAAGAGCCCCAGCAGGAGGTTGAGTTTGGCAGTCCTCTGGGGCAGTTTGTTGAAAGCTTGGCTCCGGAACTGTCTCTCCAGGGAGAAGGCCATGGGAATGGTGAGCAGGGGCAGGGCCAGGCTGATGCTGCAGCGTGTGGCCAGGATGCTGAAGATCAGGTAGGGCAGGAAGAGCAGCGTGTTGTAGAGCATGTAGGAGAAGGTGGGGCCGATGAGGATGGCAAGCGTCACGATGCCAGCCTCCCTGTCGGATTCCATGTCCCTGGTGTTGTTGGAGTGGAGAATGGCCTCGGTGCTGAGGGCGAGGGGGATGGCGTAGACCAGGGGGAAGACCGCCAGGGACCCCACCTGGACGGCGTAGGCGAACATCACGGCCAGCGGGCCGAAAGTGATGAGGATGACGAGGTCTCCCAGGGCCACGTACTTGAATCCGATTCCTACGGCCAGAAGACCCAGAGAGAAGGTGTGAGATCCAGGGCTGGAAACAGATGGCCGGGAGCAGGGGGTTCTCAGACAGAGACCACAGGCAGTCGGCGAGCTCCCTGCCCTCTGGAGCACACCTGAGGTTGTCTCCAGTGACACAGAGGAGCAGGGAACACTCCTCTCTTAGCACCCAGTTGGGCTTTGGGTCGTCCCTGAGCTCTCCTTCCTACTGTCCCCCAGCAAAGTCCTACAACAAACAGCAGTGGGCTCCCACCACACGCGATTCAACCGGGGAGCCCGTGGAGGATCTAAATGGTCTCACGGGCCACTTTGGTTTCTCTCTCCCTTCGCCGGCCCGTGCGAGACATCGCTTCCGTCGGTCAGTACCTCACAGAAGGCCCATCCCAGTCTCTTACTTTTCTCCCTCCTTCTTCCACAGCCTCTAGTTTAGAAAACCCGCAGTGAATCTCAGTGAAATCTGATGGTGCCCAAACTCCACATAAAGAAACCTTCGTCCACATAACGAGTAAAACGGCTAAGACGAGGCTCCCATGCTGCTTCCCTTCTCTGGTTCCCATGAAGTCCAAACTAACTCCCCCCAGCTCCTCTTCCCCCCACAAAGTTCAAACTAAATCCTCCCCCCGCCCCGTGAACTCCTCCTGGACTGCCAACCTGCTTCAAATCCTGTCTAAACCACTTCATCAGAACCTGCCCAGTTCTCTCCAGTGATGCCACACTCCATCCGGCCTCACTCCCATCTCCAAAGAGAAGTCATGGTCATCCTATGCCTGGAACATGGTGACAGCCATGCTATGACCCCCCCCCCCCCCCAGATTTAATCTTCACGGGCAGCCAGAGGGGTCCTTCCAAAATACTGACCTGAGGCACCTGGGTGGCTCAGTTGGTTAAGCATCTGACCCTTGATTTCAGCTCAGATCATAAATTCACAGTTCATGAGGTCAAACTCTGAGCTATCAGGGCAGAGCCTGCTTGGGATTCTCTCCCTCTCTCTCTCTCCCCCACCCCCCGCCCCTCCCTTGCTTGCTCTCTCTCAAAATAAATAAATAAACATTTAAAAAAATATATAATCTGACCATGCCCTTCCTCCA
This sequence comes from Acinonyx jubatus, assembly GCF_027475565.1. Taxonomy (NCBI): domain Eukaryota; kingdom Metazoa; phylum Chordata; class Mammalia; order Carnivora; family Felidae; genus Acinonyx; species Acinonyx jubatus. The sequence goes on along the minus strand of NC_069381.1, from coordinate 8,108,508 downwards.
ACATACACCTCAAAACCCTTATCATAAGCTGTCCTCGGGATCCTTCACCGGCACACCTCTGGCCCCGCCTCCCTCCTCCCCACCTCACCTTAAGCTCCCCTCCTCCTCCACTCATACTTCTGTCGGTTCCCCAAGGCCTTCAGGCACGCCACCCCGCCTTTGCCTGGCAGACTCCTACTCACCCTTCAAGACCTTAAAGACCATTCCTCAAGACAGCCCCTCCTCACCCGCTAGGCCACAGCCGGTCCCCCTGCAATATGCTCCCAGGGCACCCCAGATTTCCCCCTTCATAAAGTTCATCGTGGTTCTAATTACTCAGTCTGCATCCTCCCCTCAAACCAGAAGTTCCATGAGGGCAGGGCCTGGTGTCTGGCTTGTTCACAGCTCGCTCCCCAACGTGGGCACAAAGGCTGAACACAGAGCTACAGTAACAAGCACCTGGAGCTGGGGCTGAGGTTAAGGAAAATGACCCACTCAGAGGGAGGCAGCATGGAGTGGGTGGGGTATGGTACACACACACACACACACACACACACACACAGAAGCTTGGGAAACCTCCCGATCTAACCAAGCTTCCAACGCGTGGCCTCAGGATCAGGAGACAAAGAAAAGTACTGGGTCATCAACCGCATTTTAACCAGCCGAAAACGATAAGGGACGGTGGTCTGCAGATGACCTAAGGCCAGGGCAGCCAAAGAATGGGTTCAGCCCAAGATCACTTTCACAGTGGTAGCTGGGCTTCTTTGCAGCTGTTTCTCTTCCAGCTTTCTTGAAAGAAAACTGGCCTAGAACACAGCGAAAGCGTAAGGTCTACGACGTGTAGACTTCCTACGTTCATATATTGCAAGATGACTGCCACCACAGTATTAGCTAACGCCTCCATTTAGTCGGGGTGCTTTGGTGCTAAATGACCACCCTTGGTTCTTTAGACTGAAGCGTCCCCAGGGAAGTGTTGTCATAGCTGTGGCCCCCGGTACCCGCCAACATGCAGCAAACGAATTCCGCACTCCCCAAGCAGTGTTGTGGGAAGTCCTCTGAGGACATGCTCTCCGGGAGGAGGTTCTCTCAAGCAGAGCACTGGTTCCTGTACTAAGTTAGCCAATCAATGTCTCCTGCAGAATCCCACACGTTGAGGGAACAACCTCTGCCCAAGGAAGATGCCAGGCAGGAAGGCTCCCAGCAGGGACCCGGCATGCTTCTCCACCAGCTGCCCACTCGTCTTTTGCTTACATGCCCAGCTCTCCAGGTAGATGTCAGGGCTGTAGCTACGGAAGAAAACACAACAGCTCTACAGCCTTGACAGCTGGCTAGATTACCCAAGAACATCCCCTTCGATCACCGGGCAAAAGTGATGTGAGCAACGTGGAATGAAACCTAGGCCTGCAAAGATAGGCCCCCACCTTGAACAGGTCCCACACAAAAACCAACCACAAACCCACTTGAGAGCTGAGACAGGTCTGGTAGCCTTCTTGAGGTTATCTGACACAAGAAAACGATAGAGCCCTTGGGGAGAAAGCTGCTTCCTAAGAGTCAGACGGACGTATGGCCCAGGGCTCACGCGCTCCACCTGCTTCAGAATGCAGCCCACCTCGGAACTTCCCACCACCATTTTCCAAATGAGCCAACACAGTGAAAGACTGGATAAGTTCTCCACACAGCGGCCAGAATGAATTTGTTAGAACATAAATCAAAATGTTGGCAAGGACGTGGAGTAAATGGAACTCTTAAACATTGCCAGTGGGAATGTAAGTAATAGTACAACCACTTTAGAAAACGCTTTGGCAGGGCGCCTGGGTGGCTCAGTCGGTTAAGCGTCCCGACTCTAGATCTCATGAGGCTCAGGTCTTCATCTCAGGGTGGGGTTGGGGGTGGGTGGTCATGAGTTCAAGCCCCACGTCGGGCTCCCCAGCGGGCATAAAGCCTACTTAAAAAAAAAAAAAAGAAAAGAAAATGCTTTGGCAGCTTCCCATAAAGTTCAACATTCATCTACCCTATGACCCCAGCAATTCCATTCCTAGGCATTCATCCAAGAAAAATGAAAACAAATATTCACAGGAAGGCTTAAACATGAATGCTCAGGGGCGCCTGGGTGGCTCAGTCGGTTAAGCGTCTGACTTCAGCTCAGGTCACGATCTCGCGGTCCGTGAGTTCGAGCCCCGCGTCGGGCTCTGGGCTGATGGCTCAGAGCCTGGAGTCTGCTTCCGATTCTGTGTCTCCCTCTCTCTCTGCCCCTCCCCCGTTCATGCTCTGTCTCTCTCTGTCTCAAAAATAAATAAACATTAAAAAAATTAAAAAAAAAAACAACATGAATGCTCAGGCACTTAAACATGAATGCTCAGGCATAAAAGCCAAAGTAGGGACACAATCCAAATGTCTCTGAACAGGAGAAAGGATAAACAAATTGTGGTATGTCCACAAATGGATACTACTCAGCACTTAAAAAGGAACTACTCAAGACCACCACGCTGAGCAAAGACACCAGGCACAAGGATTCATACTGAGTGATTCCACTTATACCAGGTTCCAGACCAGGCAAAACAATCTATGTGAAAGAAATCAAATAGTGGTGGCCTCTGGATAGGGTTGGGGAGAGTGGAAATTGACGGAGAAGTAAGTTTTTGAGTCACGGAAATGTTCTGTATCATGACAGGGTGTGGGTTATACAACTGCCTGCATTTGTCGAAATTCATCAAACGGTAACACTTGAGATCTGTGCATTTCACGGTAAGCAAATTATATCAATAAACGTCAATGGTTTAAAAAAAAACCCATAAATCATATCATTACATAATATGCTCAATACTTTTCAGTGTCTCCCCATTTGTTCATTCAATAGATATTAAGTACTGAGTATATGCCAGGCAGTGTTCTGGGCACCACACGTTCAGAAAGAACAGAGATCCAAATCCCTAATCCCAGGGAGCTTACAGTTTTAAGGGGAAGACAATTAACAAAGTCTGGTATGTTAGAAGTAGTATGAACTGTGGGGCGTCTAGGTGGCTCAGTCGGTTGAGCGTCTGACTCTTGATTTCAGCTCAGGTCACGATCCCAGGGTCGTGGGATCGAGCCCTACTCTGGGCTCTGCACTGAGTGTGGAGCCTGCTTAAGATTCTCTCCCTCTCTCTCTCTCTCTCTGTCCCCTCCCCTGCTCATGCTCTCTAAAATAAAAAAAAATAAAAATTTGTAAAAAGGAGTAGTATGTGCTGTGAAGGAAAATAGAAAATAGGAAAGGTACTTTGGGGGAAAACACAGGGTGTGTATGTGTGTGTGTGTGTGCAGGCACTTTTATTTTACTTTACTGTATTTTATTTTTATCTGCTGCAAAAACTTTGTATTGTAATTTTAAACAGGGTAGAAAGTAAAGCCTCACAAAACAGCAGACATGTGAGCAAATGGGTGGAGGAGGTCAGAAAGCGAATCCAGCAGACAGAAGGAGTAAGGGGGTTCCAAGCCAAGGAAAAGCATCTACAAAGGTATAGCATGTCCTGCCTGTACCAGAAAGAGCCAAGAGGACAGTGTGGCTGGAGCATGATGAGCAGGATGAAAGAAGGGGGCAGGTCAGAGAGCTGGAGGGAGGGGAGAGGGCGAACAGATAATGCACTGTCCTGGGGGTCACTGTGAGGACCCCAGCCTTTCCTCTGAACAAGATGGGAGCCATTAGAAAATTCTGAGCAGAGGACTGATGTAGCTGCCTTATGTTTTCACAGGACTACTCCAGCTCTGATTTGGGAGCACCCTGAAAGGCATATCGATAAAGAACCTGCTGCCATTTTTGAGGAGATGACAGAGGTGGCCGGAGGTGGTGGGACGCAGCCAGATCCCAAATGCATTTTGAAAGTGGAGTCAACAGGATTTGCTGATGGACTGGATGGGAGAAGGAAGGGCCAAGGATGATGCCCATGACTTTTAGCCTGAAGAACTGGAAGGAGGAAGCTGCCACGGAATGAGATGGGGAGAGGTGGGGAGTAGGACAGGATTCTTAGGGGTGATCAGGGCTTTGGTGTCAGACACAATGGGCTTGAGATGCCTGTGAGATCTTGGGGAGAGGCTACTGAGGGAGAAGTTAGGCGAGTCTGGGGTTGAGTGGAGAAATCTGGAACAGAGGAACACCTTTGAGAGTCACCAGGTTAACAGATGGCATATGAAGCCATGAGACTGGCTAAAAGCAGCCGGAGAGTGGATGGAGTTAGAGGAAAGGGGTCCAAGGACTGAAGCTAGAGGCTGGGAGTAAGGAACAACTAACTAGCAGGGGAGCCAGAGGCCCTGTGAGGCCAGAGTGATCCAGCCCTGAGTGGCCTCCCCAACAGTACCTCGCTCTCCCTCTCAATCACACTGGCCTTTCATGGATCCTAAAGCATGCTGAGCTCTCCCTGACCCCAGGGCATTAGCACGCACTACTCCTCCAGCCCCGAAGGACTCGCTCCCAAATCAGACCCAGTTACTCTGCCCTGTAGCTTGCTCCTTATCCTTCAAGGGCCTCTTCACCACTGCCCCATGCACATTCTACCACAGCACCCTACTGATTTCCTTCACAGCTGGCTGCTCTGTCATACTCTCCCCCACCCCTTCCTTCTTCTCTCCCCCTCTTCACATCAGAGTGCCCCAGGTCGCAGTCCTGGTCTCCGTGGTCTCTATCACCACTCTTTCCTCTGGTGATCTCATGCAGTCACACAACTTTATCTCTGTGCCAGAGACTCCCAAATATCTGCATCTGCAGTTTAGGCTTCTCCTTGGAACTCAGGTGCTTATATCCGGCCAGCCATCTGACATCTCCACTTGGAGATCTAATACATTAAGATGTCCCAAGCCTGTCTCCCAGTTTTCTCCCCCCCCCAAACCTGTCTTCACCCTTCTCTAGCTCCCTTGACATCAAGTCCATCATTTCAAGTGCTCAGGCCCAAACCTCTGAGTTATGTTGGATTCCCCTGTCTCTCTCCTGCCTTGTATCTCATCCATCAGCAAACCCTGTTCACCTTCCAAATATATCCAAATATATTCAGAATCTGACTACGTCCTCCCTTCTCCACTACCACCCTGATCCAGGCCACCAAACCTCTCTTGCCTGGATTGCCGAACAGCCTCACCTTTTTGCCTCCGTCCTTGCCCACTCACCTTTACCCGTTCTCAATACCGCACCCAGACCGATTCTTTTAAAACATGAAGGTCTCCATAATCTCTGTGCTTCTCTGCCTCCCCAAACATACTTCTCTCTGGTTTTACCTTTTTACTCACTCCCTCACTCAATACTGGACTCTTGGTGGTTCCTTAAACTTTTAAGCACACTCCTGCCTTAAGGCCTTTGGTAACTGCTATTCCAAGATCTGAAACATCCTTCCTCTAGATACATGCTTAGCCAACTTCCTTCTATCTGTGCTCACATTACCTTTTTGATGAGGCCTACCCTGATCAAACTACTTCAAACAGTCAGCTATGCCCTCCTTCCTTGCCCTCCTTATATTTTCCCCATAGCACTAATAATATTTTCATATACGATGACCAGGGTACCAATTCATCGGGGCTTACCTGGAACTTTCCCGATTTCAACACCAAAAGTCCAGCATCTTGGGAACCACCTCAAGTCCTGAGCAAACCAGGACGTTGGTCATCCTAAATATAATTTATTATTTTTATTTTCCAGGTCTCCTCAAGATCTATGAAATAACTTCCACAAGGGCAGGGATCTGCGACTCCTGGGTTCACACAGAACAGTGCTTGGCACATAATAGGTGCTCAATACGTAGGACTTGACCACCTGCCCATCACTACCTTAATCAGCCTGTTGCAAGGAGTTACACAGCAAACCAGCTGCCAGTAATTAGCTGTATAATTCTGAGTTCTTCAAATTTAATTCCTCTAAAATTTGAAACCGTGGCCTCCTAAGATACGACCATCGAAAGAAAACCAAATAGAAAAATTTACATACACGTGATTCTGTGATTCCTACCATCCATAAGCCAAGCTGGGATCTTCTCAAGTCACTACTGTTTTCAAAAAGTCCACATGACCTACACGTTACAGGTTTCACATAAATGGCCTAACTCAGAGAAGAACCTTTCGAACCTCTTCTCCAGCCCTGAAACTCCAATGCAGATCAGCAGTTTCCCGTACATGCAGCCAGGAAAACAGGCCAATTCTTACCTCCCGTGTAGAGAAAGGAGCCAGACAGGCCTCCAAAGTAGATGAGAGCCAAGTGCTCCAGTTTCAGAGGGGACAGGTAGTAGAGACAAGCGGCACAGACACAGCCCAGAGTGTAGAGGAAGACTCCAAACCGGACAACATCCTGGGGCTCCAAGATTCGGTCCACCAGGGTCCTGTCATCACTCTTTTTGTGGTCAATGCCCTTGGAAAAGTCATAGTAAGTGTTGACCAAATTGCCAGCCCCGTGCACGGCAAGGACGGCCACGGCACAACCCACCAGCAGCCTGGGATCCAGGACGCCCTGGGATCTGTAGGCCAGGGCACTGCCCAAGGCCACCGGGGTAAGTGAGGCACTGAAGCTCCAAGGCCGCAGGGCCAGCACGTAGGAGGCGCATTTCTGCCTCCAGGAGCGTTGGGGAAGCCTGTCCTGCTCCGGACAGTCGTTCCCCAGCAGGTCCCTGTCCCCGACCTTGGCCGTCTCTCCCGCCTGTATGTTAATCTCCCCCGGAACGTGAGAGGCCGCCATGGAAGCGGCACGTGGCTGAAGTCAAAGTTAATAGTGAGCCACCCACGGCACAGCTACCGCTCAGCGGCAAAGAGGGGCGGGGCGGCCGGACCGGACCTTCCTTCGATTCCGACCCGGCGCAAGGCTGGGGAGGCGGCGGGCCCCGGGGGCAGCACCGAGCCGACCAGGCAGCCCACGAGGCCCGACGGCACCGCCCCGACCTCCTGTCACCTGGGTGAAACCTGTCTCTGGACCTCAGTCCGCGGCTAGAGCCCAAGGCCGAACTGCGGCCACGCGCCTTAAGATACTGGAGCCGCCATCTTGTGCGCCAGCCTCCGAAGGCCCGCCCGGAAACAGGGACCGACCATGCGGGCCGGGCCGGTGCTGGCGGGGCCGGGGCCGGGGCGGGGCCGGGGGCGGGGCCTGGCGGGCCGGGGCGGAGCCTGGCGGGCCGGGGCGGAGCGGCCACCCCGCGGCCAAGCCCCTCTCCCGCCGGGGGTCCGAGGTCCTCAGCTACCCCCAGACTCGCAGGAAACAGCCTCAGCATCACAGAAACGACCTCGACCGCGTGTCGCTTTACGACTTACCTAGAGCTTCCATTCACCAAAATAGGACTCACTCATTTTTTTCATTCAACGAGTATTTATTGAGCACTTACTATGCTAGGCAGCAGTGAACAAAATGGACAAAAATCAGGGAGGGCATTGAGGGCAATGAAACAGGTAGAATTACCTCCCACTTTTTAAATAGGAAACGAAGCTCTGAAATGGGAAATGATATCTAAGAAATTATTAGCTCTAGTAATAATCACCACGGCAATAATTCCCGCTTTTTATTGTGAACGATTACCATTTGCCATGTACTGTCCTGCCTGCCTTTTTATCCATACTCTAGGTTACTCACTTATTCATGCAAATAACCGTCTTCCTCCCCACTCTGTCTGGTGGCCAGCTTTGGCTCTTCATTGCCCGCCTTCTGTAAGCTTATGGGCCATAGCCGTAGCTCATTCTGGCTGGAGGGAGCCAACTGTTAAATTTTCAGGAATTTTCTGAGCCCGTCATTAAGCACAGCCATGATTAAAAATTAAATTGTACAAACTTACAATTAGATAAATTATATTTAAAACAAAGTTAACAAAACTCATTACTTCCCAATTATCTCACTCCATGTTACCATTTGTTTCTTTTGTCTGTTGTCTATCGCATTGTGGAAATATGATACAATGACGGGCTACCACTCATCTCTCCCAGCTTGGGAGGCTATATGATATCCAAAAGACGCATTCTGTTAGAATCAATTGGCCATATGGAATTTGCAATGAAAGGCATTGTGTATTTTATTATTACTTAGAAGTTACGTGCTAGATACATCCTTTATATTGGTGACAGTTATAATATGCACGTAGCATATATGGATGCGGGACAGACTCCATAATTTTGGTGCCTAGTGCAAAATAAAAATGTGCAGCCCCTTGGTCAAAAAGCATTAAGAGTTTCATTAAGAGCAATACAACCTCACACAGCCCCAAAGCCAGCCCTTGTACATACAAACATACCAACATGTCCCTCCCCTCACCCCCACCTTATCAGCTAGCTGGTTGTTAAATATTTACATCTCTACTACCTAGCACATACCTGTGATGCTGGCCAGACCCAAGTGTCCTCTGATGTCAAGTTGGACAAGAGGAAGAAGCAGATATATCAAAACCCTGGCTCCATCGTTTACCAATTCTATAACCTAATCCCTCTCTATCTCAGTTTACTCATGTGTAAAGTCTGAACAATATACAACATGCCTCCCAGTTCAAGAATGTTGAATGCCTCAATGTTCAATAATAACAGTGATAGAATTTATTGACTGCTCACATGCGTCATAGAGGGTTTTAGGTACTTTACATATGTTAGCATTTAACCCCACCACATTACTTACGGAGGTAAGTGCATTATAATCTCTTTGGTTTTATGATAAATAAATAGGTATAAAGAGATTAAGTACCTGGTCGTATAGCTATAAATGTTGGAGCAAAGTTTCAGATTCAGTTAGACTCCAAGCTGCTTTTAACCACTACTTTATAATGTCTACCAAAATGCCTGATACTTAGTAAGTGCTCAATAAATATTACTTACCATTTTAACATAAGAAAGCTCTTCGTAAACTGAAAAGAGACCTACATATGTATTGCTTACTGTTGTTATAAAACCATGTGATTGTTAATTAGAAAACAGGGCCTTAGCACAACTTAGGGTGGCAAAAATCTCATATATTGCGGGTGGAAATGAAAATTAGTACCTCCCTTATAAGAACAATATGGCAATGTCTGTCGATTATACATGCATTTACCCTCTGACCCTGTAATCTGATTTCTGGGTATTTATTTGGTATAGCTTCCAGGGGAAATATTATATATGTACAAAAGCATTCTTCGCTGCATCATTAGTAATAGCAAGAATACAAGTGTCCATCAACAGAGGACTGGAAAAATAAATTACCATACATCCATGTGATGAAATACTATGTACCTATATAATAACAAAAGAACAAGGGAGCTTTCTATAAACTAAAAAACATCTCCAAGATCTACTAAAATTGTTAAAAGTGCAGAACAGTACAGATAGTAACAAAAAGGGAAAATAAGAGTACGTATAAAAAAAGAATCTGCCAACGTGTTTTGTTAGCCACAGAATATTGCCAAACCTCTTTAATTTGGCATTTCAGAACTTCTGGAAACTTAAATATCTACAATGGACACTTCTTTCTTTCCTTTCAAATTTTTATCTAAATTCTAGTTAACATATCATATAATATTGTTTTCAGGAGTAGAATTTAGTGATTTATCACTTAGCATACAACACCCAAGGCTCATTGCAAGTGCCCTCCTTACTACCCATCACCCATTTAGCCCATCCCCCATCCAGCCCATCCCCCATCCACCTTCCTCCATCAACCCTCAGTTTGTTCTCTATCCTAAAGAGTCTCTTATGATTTGTTTCCCTCTCTCTCTCTCCTTCTTTCCATATGTTTATCTGTTTTGCTTCTTAAATTCCACAAATGAGTGAGGTCATATGGTATTTTAGACACTTCTTTTTATCACACAAGTAATTGATGGTAATAGATAAAGGAAAAAATATGCCCTCTCCGTATTTCATTGCATCTTAGTTGCATATCCCTCCCCCACCCCCGCCCTGAATAGACACATAAGAAATATATAAATGCTTTATAAGGGGTTATATTATACTTCTATTGTTTTACAGCTTGTATTTTTAAAAATGTTTATTTTGAGAAAGAGAGAGAGAGAGAGCGCGCGCGCACCTACACAAGCAGGGAGGGGGCAGAGAGAGAATCCCAAGCAGGTTCCGCACTGTCAGCGAGGAGCCCAATGCCGTCAAATACCATTTTTGCCATTGATTGTTTGAAAAGATGTTTTTAATTAATTATTTTAATTTTTAAAAGTAAGCTCCACGTCCAAGGTGGGGCTTGAACTCAGGATCCTAGATCAAGAGTCACAGGCTCCACCCCCTGAACTACCCAGGAGCCCCTGGATGTTTTTAAGTGATGTTGCTTTAAAAGCATTTATTTAGGAGTAGGTCATTCAGTTAAAACTTGGTTATGGGAATGATCTTGTGAGCTAGGTAATTTTGGAAAACTGGGAAATTCTAACTAAAAACGCTTTTAAACGCACATTGCATTTCAAAGAAGAGAAATCACGGGTGCATAATTAGAGCTGGTCCCAAAGTTCTACATCTTTGCTCTCTTAAAGACAGGGCACCACGTCGCTCACACCCTGGTTACAGCGGTACCCACACACCAGGATCCGGACGGCCACAGTGTCGATGCAGCGGGGAATAATAGTAGCGATGCACCGGATGTGCGCGTGGAAGTGGCAGAAACCAACTCACGAGCGATTGGTTCTCCCAAGTGGACGCAGTCCTCTTTTAAGCCTCCTTTCGTCTGCCACTGGACGCGTGGTTTGTCTATTTGAACAGTCCCCGCCCCCTAGAGAAGCCGGGTCCCAGGCCTCACTTCTCCTTCATTTCTATTGGTCTGCCTTCCAGTCCATCTTCTCCTTGCGCCTGGCGATTGGTCCTCAGCGCTAGGAGTCCGCCCTCCCTCCCGCCCGGCTTAGAGGACAGCGGGGAAGGCGGGTGGTGGGGCCGGGGGCCTGAAGCGGCGGTACCCGCACAGGTGGCGGCAGCCGAGGCCTTGGCCGAAGCCGCGCGGTGAGTCTGGGGCCTGGCACCGACCCCTCTAAGGTGGAGGAATCTCCAGACCCAGGGTCAGCCTGGTCCGTTGGGGGGGGGAGGGGGGGTGCCGGAAAGTCGCCCGTCTGGTCCGTGAGGTCCCTACGGACTTGGGCGCCGTCTGAGCCCTTGACCCCCACCCGGCGAGGCAGCACCCACCTCCTTCCGGACCCCCGGGAGACCCCCGGACCCTTCAGCCTGCCGTGTGTCCCTGGCGCGGCGAAGGGCGGCCCATCAGCTCCGGTACCGCCGGGCGCCTTTGGGTCTCCGTGCCCCGCAGTCACCCCATCTTCCGAGCCACCTACAGGTTGTCCTCAGAGAGGAGCAACGTCCGTGTGTACCCCATGCACTGCATCCTGGGGACCTCTCAAGGACCCAGTCCCCAGAACTGATCTGGGTTCCATCCTGGGGTTTCATCCTCTCTGCCCTCCCCACCCCCATCTCCAGTTTCAGCCACCCCAACTTTAACTTCTGCCAGCCGTCACCAAGACTCTTAGGATATTGGACTTACAAGTATTTTAGTTGAATTCTGCCTGAAGCAGATGGGCCTGTGGGCCTTAGACCCTGTGAAGATACTCTGGTTTCTTCCTGAGAATGAGAATTCCTTGCCAGCCTCCCTCCCCCTCATCGCAGAGGCGGGGCACACACCCCTTCCTAGTTTTCTCATCAGGGATCCTTGGGTTTCCTGTCCCCTGAAGGATGACATTTCCTTCTGCAGCCTTTTTCTTGGCATTGAAGTACTTAAAAGCCTTATAAAACGAATTATTCCCTAATTTTTTTTTCTCTGCATCTCACAGATAATTTCAAAAATAAGAATTTTGGAAAAATTGGTGTTCTAATATAATGTGGACATACCTCGGACCGGTATATGTGTTCCTCCCGCAGCAGTCTGGGCTGAGCCCTGTTATGGCCACTTTATGGTGGTTGCCTGATTATTTGTATTTCCCTCTAGACTGTAAGCTCAACTGAGAGGAGGGACAGTATATAATTGAGGAACGAATGAGTGATCTCAGGAATGAATCAGTCTCTTTTAGCTCACATTCCAAGTACTGGTACTTAAGAGAAATGCACTGTCCAATATCATAACCCCCAGCCACAGGTGACTTAGAGCATCTGAAATGTGACTAGTTGAAGTTGAGGTTGCCCTGAGTGGAAAGTGCACAGTACAAAAAGAGAACAGAAAGTTGGTAACATGTTGAAATGATATTTTTCATCTATTAGATTTAAGAAATGTATTAATTTCATCTGTTTCCTTTTGCGTCTTTTTGATATGGTTGCCAGGAGATTTAAAATTACATTTATGGGGGCAACCGGGTGGCTCGGTTGGAGAAGCATCTGACTCTTGATTTTGGCGCTGGTCATGGTAATAACAGCTAACGGTTATTAAGAACTCACAGGGGCGCCTGGGTGGCGCAGTCGGTTGAGCGTCCGTCTTCGGCCAGGTCACGGTCTCGCGGTCCATGAGTTCGAGCCCCGCATCAGGCTCTGGGCTGATGGCTCAGGGCCTGGAGCCTGTTTCCGATTCTGTGTCTCCCTCTCTCTCTGCCCCTCCCCCGTTCATGCTCTGTCTCTCTCTGTCCGAAAAACAAAAAACAAAAAAAAAAAGTTGGGAAAAAAAAAAAAGAACTCACTGTGTGCCTGGCACTGAAGCACTTTTTAACATTTATTAACTCAATCTGTAATTTAATACATAATTTTGGACTGGATTCGAACCCAGGTAGTCTGGCTTCAGAGCCCACAGTTTAACCCTGTCTGCTACACTGCCTCTTTTTTTTTTTTTAAGTCTATTTATTTATTCTGAGGCAGGAAGAGAATCCCAAGCAGGCTCCACACTGTCAGCACAGAGCCCGATGTGGGGCTTGAACCCGCGAGATCAAGACCCAAAGCTGAAATCATGAATCGGACGCTTAACCGACAGAGCCACCCAGGCGCCACCCCCCCCCCCCCCCCCCGCCCCACCTCTTTTAAACACCAGTCATTGTGGAATGAATCAAGGCTTTCTCTACATTCCTCAGTGAGGTCTCCCAACCTTTTTAGGATCCCACCCCCGCCCCCTGACAATGGGCAGAGAGGAGATCCGTGTTGAGTAACGGGCACCATAAATATATTCATGACACCATAGTTTGTTATGCAAAATATTGAGGGAAGTTTCTCTCCAAAGAACCTCAGGTCAAGATGCTAGGAACCGGACCTGCCACCGCCACCACAGCCACCACCACGTCCAGCAACGTGAGCGTCCTGCAGCAGTTTGCCAGCGGCCTGAAGAGCCGGAATGAGGAGACCAGGGCCAAAGCTGCCAAGGAGCTCCAGCACTATGTCACCATGGAGCTTCGAGAGGTCAGGGCTTCTGGGCTTTGTCGTGGAGTATTGGGCCTCAATGCACCAGCACTGGTTTCGATTCCTTCTGACAGCTGAGTGAGGATTTGGAAAACAAAGACACCCAATTTTTCCTGTCTGTAGGGTGTGCCGGTTCCTTTGTAGTGGCTACACATTTCTGTGGCATTTCCTATGCTGTGCTTCCTTCCTCCTTTCCTTTTCTTTCTTTCCTTTTCTTTTCTTTTCCTTTCTTTTCCTTCCTTTCTTTCTTTCTTTCTTTCTTTCTTTCTTTCTTTCTTTCTTTCTTTCTTTCTTTCTTTCTTTCTTCCTTTCCTTCTTTTCCTTTCCTTTCCTTTCCTTTCCTTTCCTTTCCTTTCCTTTCCTTTCCTGCTTGTTTTCCCACCATATTCCAGACCTTCAGTTCTTTCTATCTGATAACCGTAGTCAGGCTGGGTTTGAGGAGCTGGTAGCCTGGGGCTTTCTAGAGAGAGAGCATTCTTGATGTCTGGACGGTGTCTCTTGCTCATCCTTGTAACCCCAGGATGTGGCCTGCCATGGGGTAGATACTCAACAGGCATTTGTTCCACATACAAATGAGCTGTGGGTTCATCTGCTCAACAGTTTACAGCTATAAACGTGGGCAGTAGTTCTGTCCTCTTCGGCGTGAGCCAGATCTGCTGGCCACCTCTCAGTCCTGACCTTTGGGAGCCACCCCCCCCCCCCCCCCCGCCCCCAGCATCAGGGAGACATTAGAAGTTGTTCTGAGTACATCTTCTTCCACAGATGAGTCAAGAGGAGTCTACTCGCTTCTATGATCAGCTGAACCATCACATTTTTGAACTGGTTTCCAGCTCGGATGCCAATGAAAGGAAAGGTGGCATCTTGGCCATAGGTAAGGGCAGGGCCTCTGGTGACGGGGACAACTGGGAATGAAGGGCGGTCACCTCTGTGTCCACTGCACCTGCGTCCGCTGCTTACTAGATGCTGAGTTCCTACCCGTTTCATGAAATTTTAAGGAGCCCTGTGGCTTTCAGCGTACTTATTCAGGCATTAATCTTAGCAACGGTCCTGGGATGGTGGCACAGCTGATGTCTTCAGATACAGAGTCTCAGAACCATTACGCAACTTTCGTAGGACCAGGTGGTGCCTGAGCCGAGACTGCAAGCCAGCTTTCTTCCCCCCACCCCGTGTGGCTCATTGCAGGCTCTGGTTTCCCTGTCGGGCAGTTTGGCGTAGCGGGGCTCACAAATGGAAAGGCGAAGTTGGGGTACAGTGATACAAAGCATGTCATTTTCACATCCCAGGGACCAGTCTGGTGCATTATTATTCATTCTCCGTTTTACTCCTTTTCTTCTTGGGAAAACAAATTACGTGTCCTAAAACAAGGTTGTTTTGCTTTATGTAAGTAGTTCTGGCACAGATGTCAAACCTGCTGTTTAAAATGAAAATATTGTCTGCATCCTTCCCACCTGGAAGTTGCGCTTGGTACTCAAAGCAGAAGGAAGGGGTCATGCGCCAGCCTTCCTGTCAGGGCCGCACGCTCTCCGGGACCGGACGTGCCCATCCTCACCTTTTGTCTTCCTGTCTTTCCCAGCCAGCCTCATAGGAGTGGAAGGCGGGAATGCCACCCGTATCGGCAGATTTGCTAACTATCTTCGGAACCTCCTCCCCTCTAATGACCCAGTTGTCATGGAGATGGCATCCAAGGCCATTGGCCGCCTTGCCATGGCAGGCGACACTTTTACAGCTGAGTATGTGGAGTTCGAGGTGAAGCGAGCCTTGGAGTGGCTGGGCGCTGACCGCAACGAGGGCCGGAGACACGCAGCCGTGAGTGCCCGCGGGGAGGGATGCAGCTGGCCGGGGAGCAAGGGGGCCCTGTCGGGGTCCTCCGCACCACGTGCTCGGGTCCCTGAAAGGCAGGCGGTGAGGGGACGCTCCAGGCAGAGACGCTGTGCTTCTTAGGGGCCTTCAGTTCTGTCCTGAATCCCTTTCTCTTTTTGCCCCAAGCTCCGTACCCAAAGAGGAAACTTGAAAGTTCTCTTCTGTTGCCCAATAGGCATAGCCCTGAGTGCGGTGCTGTCTGGACCTCTGATTTCCTAGACTCAAAAGTGCCTCCTGAGCAGAAGGTTCCCCCCTTGGCCACAGGCAGACGAAATCACAAGCCAAAAGGCTCCTTTGGGAACACAGAAATACTAGGAGGAGGAGAGGAGCGGGGGCAGTGGGAGTGGTGGTCTGCCTCCTTTCTGGCCTTTCTTGTTTATTTTCTAGGCATTTGTTGATTGGTGGGCACCTGGCCCAAACTCCCTCTTTCCTCATTGGCTCTTCTGCAGTTGGGGGAATGGGAGCCTCTCATCCTCTCGTGGTGCATCCCCACTGCTTTTTTGAGGCTTGGCCCTGAAAAAAGCCTGGTTTGAGGGACCGGCTTCCAGGCCGCGAGATGAGGGAGAAGTCTGTCCTTGAGAATCTGGGAATGAACATGGTGGGGCATCATTTGGATCCTTTCCTGTCGGCTCTGTCTTCAGGAGCCAGTACCACGAGGAGGGACCCTGGTACTGGGGGAGGGACAGCCATGTGGACCCTGCTTCAAGGCGGCTTTGTCCTTCCTAACTCTGAAACTCGGGCCAACCTCTGACCTTCAGTTTCTTCCACTGTCAGGTGGACATATAGCAAAATTAAATATTGAACGGGATTATTAACTCATTTAATAAACGTTTATCAAGGGGCGCCCGGGTGGCTCATTTGGTTAAGCATCCCACTCTTGATTTCAGCTCAGGTCGTGATCTCACAGTTCCTGAGCTAGAGCCCCGCGTTGGGCTCCGCGCTGGCAGTGCGGAGCCTGCTTGGGATTCTCTCTCTTTCCCACCCCGCTTGTGCTTTTCTCTCTTTCTCAAAGTAAATAAACATTTAAAAAATAAATAAATGTTTGTCAAATACCACTGTGCTCCAGGGATGGTTTTAGGCTGTCATTGGGACAGAATGCAAAGCGTAAACATGTCTCCCTTCCAGAGCTCATGTTCTAACATTATGAGAATCCTGTGTTTGTAAACACCCTAGGATAATGAACACTGAGATTTTCGATCAATTTTTCTTTTATTCCTATGTCCCCAGAGGTTCCCAGCTAGAAGAGAGGACGAGTCTGCTCCTTTCCTGATGTATATACACACAGGCTCCAGGGTGGCAAGAAGCCGCATCCTGATGGGACGA
Organism: Acinonyx jubatus; assembly: GCF_027475565.1. Classification (NCBI taxonomy): domain Eukaryota; kingdom Metazoa; phylum Chordata; class Mammalia; order Carnivora; family Felidae; genus Acinonyx; species Acinonyx jubatus. Next base: position 8,092,107 of record NC_069381.1, on the reverse strand, counting down.
AACTCTCTGATACAGACGAGGGTTCTCTGTGTGCTTTTCTCCCCCAGGTTCTGGTTCTCCGTGAGCTGGCTATCAGCGTCCCCACCTTCTTCTTCCAGCAAGTGCAGCCCTTCTTTGACAACATTTTTGTGGCCGTGTGGGACCCCAAACAGGCCATCCGGGAGGGAGCTGTGGCCGCCCTTCGTGCCTGTTTGATTCTCACCACCCAGCGTGAGCCGAAGGAGATGCAGAAGCCTCAGTGGTACAGGGTGAGGAGATGGTTCCGTTGCATTCGCCTGCAAAGCACATTTTTAAAAAATGTTTATTTATTTTTGAGAGCACGAGCAGGGGAGGGGCAGAGAGAGAGGGAGACACAGAATCGGAAGCAGGCCCTAGGCTCCGAGCTGTCAGTGTAGAGCCCGACGCGGGGCTCAAACCCACGAGCCAGGAGATCATGACCTGAGCCGAAGTCAGAGGCTTTACCGACTGAGCCACCCAGGCGCCCCACAGCACGTTTATATACAGCACCGCCTGGCCTAAGGGCCACAACAGGGCCCTCGCCACAGAGCAGATGTCACTTTTGTGTTGGTCTCAAGTGGTTTCTTAAGCTCAGTATGAGTCAGTACTTACCTCATTGGATTTCATTAATGCAAAGATCTGTTGGTGGCCACACCATTATTTTACGTGCCACTGAGGATGAATGAAAACATGATACAGTAAAACTATGACTTACTGCCGTCTCATCACCAGTTATAAGAGCTCTCCTCCCAGAGGTGTGAAAATATAGAAAAATGGGTGTCTGAGAAGCAGCGACACACAATGATACTAATTTAAGAAGTGCCAGGGCTCGTGACATTAGACGAGAGAGACCTGGCACTTCTTAACTAAGAGCTGGTACTACAAAGAGATTCCTAAACGTGGCATCGGAGACCTGGGTTCTAGGGTTGGCTTTGCTATGTGACGTTGGACAAGTCATTTAATTTCCTTGAGCCTCTGGTTTTTATCTGTTAAATGGGGATGGTCGTGGCCTCTGCCTCATGGTACGGTGCACGTTGAAGCTAAATTAAACGAGAGAGCTTGGTGAATCCCTATCGTTGATGTTGCTGGCACAAGCCACTGAACAGGCATGGTAACACCTCAGGGTCCCCCATGCAGAAGGGGCGGGCTGGTGGTCTTTCTCCCTTTGGACATGGGGTAATTAACACGTCCCGTGTCTCTATTAGCACACGTTTGAAGAAGCAGAGAAGGGGTTTGATGAGACGTTGGCCAAGGAGAAGGGCATGAATCGGGATGATCGCATCCATGGAGCCTTGCTGATCCTCAACGAGTTGGTCCGAATCAGCAGCATGGAGGGAGAGGTGAGGAAGCATGTCAGAAGGGAGTCTGGCTTCCCACATGCCGTTCTGTGAACAAGACAAGGCGAGATCCTTGTCCTTACAGAGGACGTTTTATAAGGGAACCAGGAAATAAGCAAGTCGATGAGGTCACTTCAGAAGGCACCAAGTCCTGTGAAATAACGGGTTGGAGGGTAGCAGTGGGAGGGGACTTCCTCTCTGGGGTGGTGCTGTTTCAACTGAGACCCACATGATGTGGAGGAGCGAGCTTTGTGCTGCATGGTGGTGTTCCAGGAAGAGGCTTTGAGGTGGGAGAGAGTTTGGCAAATTCAGGGAACAGAAAAAAGGGAAATGTGGTTGGGGCACGGAGAGGAAGGGAGGTTGGGGAAAGGGTCAAATCTTAGGCCTCAGGGTCGCGGTCAACACTGGCTCTTATTCTCATAAGCGTTGGAGATGCGTGCCCAGGGGAGCGGGGTGAGGGCCTCCATTTTTAATAATCATTGGCTACTGGTGCGGGGCAAGCTCGTGCAGTGGCGGGAATGAAAGCAGGAGACTCGTTAGGGGGTTGTGTTTAAAAGTGCAAGGACTTTTGTCAGGGAAACAACTTATGGTGGGGGCGGGGGACGTGAAGGGAGCAGGGAGAGGCCGGCTAGCCATCAGCAGCCATGAGACAGCAAAGGAAAGTGACAGCGTGCTAGGCTACCGCGCAAAGCCACCACGGGGGGCTTCCGGCCACCATGGCCCCCCCCCCCCCCCCGGGAGCCCTGCCTCAGCATTCCTCCTGCATCCTGCGTTGGCTAGAGGCAGCCCGTGGCAAATGTGGCCTTGGCACAAACGTGATATTTTTAGAGTCGTGGCCGGGGCCGTTGTCAACTGCACTCCTTGTAGTTGATCCTGTTCTCCTGGCTACCGTGGGAGGCTACTGGAGTAGTCTGGGCAAGTGATGGTGGTGGCTTCCCTGGGGTTGGCAGTGCAGACACTGAGAAGTGGATTCAGTGTCAATCCACTGACACTGGATTCGGGATACATTTGGGAGTAGAGCCCCATCCACGGGTCTTCCTACGGGGAGCGAGTTGGTGTGGAATTTTGCCCCAGGGCTTCTTGCTTTAATAGACCGGATGATCATTTGGTGATGGCTGTGCTGTAGATGCAGGCGGCCTGGGCTACACTGTACGGAGAGCTCAGGAGTCCGGCTCGGAATCCCCATTCATGTGTACACTGTGTGACTTGGGTACATTATTTTACTTCCTTTAGCCTCATTTTTCCTTGCTGTTAATGGGGATCTCCACCTCACTGGGCTCCTGGGAGGTTTCCAAGTACACTTGACCCTTGAACAACACAGGTTTGAACTGCATGGGTCCACTTCTAGGTGGGTTGTTTTCGGTACACATACTGGAAAACTTTTTGGGAGGTTTGTGACCGTTCGAAAAAACTCACAGATGGGAACCTCATAGCCTAGAAATTAAGAAGCTAAGTATGTCACGAAGGCGTAACAGAGATGTAGATCGTAGTCTTATTATTGACCATCGTAAAATATACACAAATCTCTTGTTAGAGTTAAACGTTACCTAAACTTATGCACACGAGCATTCACAGACTATACCTGGTGCCGTTTGCAGTCGAGAGAAATGTGAACAAACATGAAGGTACAATATTAAATCTTAACCGCATAAAATTAACTGTAGTACAACCGTACCGACTGTAGTAATTTCGTAGCCACCTCTGTTGCTGCTGCAATGAGCTCAAGTGTTGGGAATGTCTGGTTAAAACACTGTGCGAGGCTGATCATCTCCATGTGCCCAGTTCACCCCTCCAGTAAGCCGCGTGTCGCAAAAGCGATCTGTTGATCTGTCTCCGTCCTCGTGTGTTTTTCGTCGTGTTCAGTGCGATACTGTAAAAAAACCTTGAATAATTCTGTGGAACCCATGTGAAGTGCCACTGGCAAAGTTCTCCCAAGAAGCAAAGTCATGATATTGTAAGAAAACGTTGCCTTGCTTGAGACGTACCACAGCTTGAGGTCCACAGCTGTGACTGCCCACCGTTTCAGGATAAATGAATCCAGCATTTAATCCACCGTTGCAAAAAAAGAAAAGGATGCTGAAGCGTGAAGCTGTTGCCACAGCTGTGCCTACAGGCGCAAATCTCTTGCACTTTTTGAGAAATAGCTTTTACATTTATTTATCTTTGATGGAGAGAGACAGAGCACAAGTGAGGGAGGGGCAGAGAGAGAGGGAGACACAGAGTCCAAAGCAGGCTCCAGACTCCGAGCTGTCAGCACAGAGCCCGACGCGGGGCTCGAACCCACAGACCGCGAGATCATGACCTGAGCCGAAGTCAGACGCTTAACCGACTGAGCCACCCAGGTGCCCCTTGTGAAGTATCTTTTGATCGCATATGGTAAATGTAGCTTTTATGTGGGTTCAGGATTGCCTTAAGGAAGGCATACTTAAAGACTCTAATGTGATTTGAGAAAAAGCAAAGTCATTATATGACAACGTAGAGCAAACGGAAGGTGAAGGACCTAGCACCGGAGAATCGGATGCCAGCAAAAGATGGTTTGATGAGTTTGGAAACAGGTATGACTTAAAAAAAAAAAATAAGTGAAGATAACAGGAGAAGTAGCTTCTGCTGACTGAGAGGCAGTAGATGAGTTCCCAGAGGCTGTAAAAGAAAATCACTGAGGAGAAAGGGTATCTGCCTGAACGTGTTTTTAATGCAGACGAAAGTGCCCTACTCTGGAAAAAAAATGCCACAGAGGACATTTATTAGGAAGAGAAGCGAGCACCAGGATTTGAGGCAGGAAGGGGCAGGATTATCCTGCCATTGTGCAATACGGTCCAGTTTGCAATCAGGACGGCCCTTATCTATAAAGCCGCTAGCCCTCGAGCTTTGAAGGGAAGAGGTAAACACCAGCTGCCAGTCTTCTGTTTGTAAAACAAGAAGGTCTGGACACAAGAGCCCTTTTTCTGGATTGGTTCCCTTGATGCTTTGTCTCTGAAGTCAAGAAGGACCTTGCCGGGAAAGCGTTGCCTTGTACAGTTCTTGCCATATGAGCCAATGCCCCTGGCCACCCAGAACCCCATGAGTTCAATACTAGAGGCATCGAAGGGGTTGACTGCCCCCAAATACAACATCTCTATTTCAGCTTCTGGATCAGGGTCATGACCTCTAAGGCTTGTTACACATGGTACTTTATGAAAAGGATTGTCAACACTTTGAAGAGAACCCTGATAGAAAGTCTAGAAGGATTCCATTGCTGAAAATCCATTTTGGTTGTAGAAGCCACAAATGCCATCAAGCCTGGACCAGTAAATTCCTGCCGAGAGAACTGTGGCCAGATGTCGTGCATGACTTCACAGGACTTAGGACAAAGCCGATCAAGGAAACCATGAAAGAGTGAAAGAACGTGGAGGTGGCCCAAAAGATGGACGCTGAAAGGTGATATGGATCTTGGAGAAATTCAAGAGCTAACAGACACCACACGAGAGGAATTAACAGAAGACGGCTTGAGGGAGACGAGCATTTCTGAACCAGTGCCGGACGACGAAGACCTCGGGGAAGCGGTGTCAGGAAACCGATTGACACTGCAGTCCGGCAGAAGGGTTCGAGTTACTCAAGACTGCTTGTGACTTCTTTTATGACCTGGATCTTTTTCTGATACAGGTACTGAAACTGAAGGAGACAGTGGAAGAAAGATTGGTACCGTATAAAAACACTGTTAGAGAAGGCGCCTGGGTGGCTCAGTCGGTTGAGCATCCGACTCTTGATTTCAGCTCAGGTCATCACAGTTCGTGAGATCGAGCCTCGCGTCAGGCTCTGTGCTGTCAGCATAGAGCTTGGGATTCTCTCTCTCCTCTCTCTTCCCCTCCCCTGCCCTTCTCAAAATAAACATGAAAAAAAAAAACATTGTTAGAGAAATGGAAAAGCAAAGAAGTCAGACAAACTACAACGTATTTCTGTAAAGTTACACAGAGCGCTGCACCGCGTCTCCAGCCTCCCCTTCCCCCTCTGCCACCCCTGAGGCCTCAAGCCGACCCCTCCTCTGCTTTAGCCTACTCACCAGGAGACTAACCAGGATAAGGACCCTTACGATGAGCCACTTCCATTTAGTGAACGGTAAATCATCATCGTGCCATAGAATTGATGAACTCTGTGGGTCTTCGTGTGACAATCTATTGACCGTATGGCAAGAACGGTACGAGATATTTTTGTATCCTGATCGCCTGACCATTCATCGTGTCAGACATCGTGTGCAAGACTCGTGTGGCAGCGGACCGCCTATTCCCGTGTGGGTGTTAGGTGAGTGAGATTTACTGTGAAGTTAATAGCATGTTGGTTTTCTTACTGTTTTATAACTTTACTTTCAAAGAATTACGTCACCATACAGTAGAGTTCGTGTCTCTCTCTGGTAATTGGAGAAAGTGTGTATCAACCTATCACAGGTACGTGGTTTTTAAAAAAATGTATCAGCGTTTCCAGCACTGTAATGTGAATATGACTGTAATACTGTGCGCCCTAAAAACTTGGTAACGACTCATTCGTCAGAGCATAGGCGAGGCTATCATGAAGCAATTGTATTGATTACACTAAGTTACCGTGATGCAGTCTTCTTGCTGCTGCTTCATTATTAGTGCCTGAATCATTATACCTATAAGTAAACACGAATTTCTTTCTCACATCTTTTCATTTTTGCTATCCGGTGTTAGTAATGCATGTAACATCCACATTGTTCTGCTTCATAGCAGATAATGTTCACGTGGGTGCTGACAGATGATTCATCTCATAAACAGACAACATAAACTTACAGTATAGAGAAATACAGGACGGGGCTGTAAATAGATTTTTCTCTTCCTTGTGATTCTCTTAATAACATTTTCTTTTCTCTAGCTTTCTTCATGGTAAGAATACAGTGTGTAATCCATACACAAAGTATGTGCTGATTAACTGTTCTTATTGGTAAGATTTCCAGTTAACAGAAGGCTATTAGCAGTTAAGTTTGGGGGGAATCAAAAGTCACACATGGATTTTTGACCTCACAGGGTGTCTGTGCCCCTAACCTCTACATTGATCAAGGGTGGGCCATCTACACGAAGTGCCTAACACATCATCTGATAGAGTAGGCATTCCATAAATGGTAGCCCTCAGGGATTTCCCGTCTAACTATAACATGGGGCTTCCCATGGATGAGCCCGTACAGCCCGAGGATCTTTGTTTTCTCCTAGGAAAACAGAACAGTGTCACCTAAATAGATTAAATGAATAGTACTTGTGCGACGCCTGGGTGGCCCAGTCGGTTGAGCGTCTGACTTCGGCTCACTCAGGTCATGGTCTCGTGGTTCGTGAGTTCGAGCCCCACAGAGTCGGGCTCTGTGCTGACAGCTCGGAGCCCGGAACCTGCTTTGGGTTCTGTGTCTCCCTCTCTCTCTGCCCTCCCCTGCTTGCACTCTCTCTCTCAAAAATAAATATTTAAAAAAAATTTTAAAAATAGTACTTGTGGTGGTACTTTATAAATCCTAAAGAATTATCCAAATGTAAGGTATCATAATTTTGTCATTGTTCATTCATTGAACAAGTTTGAGCTGAGCACCCACTGTGAGCCAGCTACACCAAGTCCTCAGAGCTAGAATAATGCAGCAGTGGACAAAACATTATATTCTAGCAGGGAGAGACAAGACACAAATAAGTGAAAATATATACGATTGACCTTTGAACATGTGGGGGTTAAGGCATCAAGCCCCCCCCCCCCCCCAACGCACACACAGTTGAAAATCCACATATAACTTTTGGCTCCCCCAAAACTTAGCTACCAATGAAGCCTTACCGATAACATAAACAGTCAATTAACACATATTTTGTATGTTATACACATAATATATGGTATTCTTACAATAAAGTAAGCTAGAGGAAAGAAAATGGCGTTAAGGAAATCATAGGAAAAAGAGAAAATACATTTATAACCCTGCACTGTCTTTATGGGGAAAAAAATCCGCATATAAGTGGACCAGTGCAGTTCACACTCCTGTGATGTTTGAGCACAATTGTGAAGGACGTAAGACAGCAAGCCATACAAATACATATCTGGGGGGAGCATTCTAGACAGCTGGCTCTGCAGGCGTGAAGGCCTCATGGCGGCAGCACGCTGCCTTTGGCCGGGAGCGAGATCACCACTGCGACCGAGCCGTGTGACAGGAGGGAGGTGGCGGGAGATGGGGTCAGAGGAATACCTGGGATGAGGTAAGGGGCACATCGTGTAGGGTCTCGGGAGCCACCCTACGGACCGTGTGTGGGAAATGGGAAGCTGTTAGCTGCTAGCTGAAACGCACGTTTCAGAAGGATCGCTGTGGCTACATGTTGAGCGGGATTATCCGCGAGGCAAGGGGTGATGCCAGGAGGTCTATTTGGGAGGGAACTGCGGCAGCCTTAGCAGAGGACTTTGGCGGCTTGCACCCTAGCGGGAACCGTGCAGGCACAAGGAGGGGCTGGATTCTTGAATTTGAGATTTGGGGGTCAGTGAGGGAGAGAGGAGTCCAGGTTTTTGTACTGAGTGACCGGAAGGTTAGGGTGGCATTTGCTGAGTCAGGAGAACTTAGGTGGAAGGAGCAGTGCGTTTTGGGGTAGAAGGTCAGGAGTTTGCTTTTGAACGTGTTTCAGACACCTGTTGGGCTTCTGAGCAGAGAACTGAGTTGTTCTGGGGGGATCTGGGCGGAGACCCAGATTTGGGGAGCGTTAGCACATAGCTGTGATTTCAGGTTCCCCAGCAGCATACCAGCGTCAGAGAAGGGGGGTGCTGGGGACCTGAGGTCAGGAGGTGAGGAGCAAGCAGGGGAGACCCGTGGCGTGAGGAGGAGAGGAGACCCAGGAAAGCTCGGGATCCAAGAAGCCAAGGGAAGAAAGTTTTCGAAGAGGAGGGACTATTAAGTTGGATCAAATGCTGTATCCGAGGCAAATAGGGTGAAGGCTGAGAATTGAGCATCCGATTTAGCAGACTGAGAGTCCTTGGTGACCTTGACAAGGAGAGTGGAGAAGATGTCTGAGAAGCGAAAATACCTGTGTCGAGCATAGTGTGCAAGTTGAGAAATTGTTTCCTGTGCTTCTCAGTTTGGACTGTTTTTAAGCAGCCGTTTGGCTAGGAAATAGGTGTGAATTCTCAGCCAGTCCATTTAGTCCATGCTGCCCATGGAATTCTTCAGATTCTGAGAAAGTAACTTGCCTTAGTTGTTTCTACCTGGGTTTCCGGCGACAAGGAGAGTAGCATGTCCTCAATGGGACCCTGGCGTGGGGCCTCCCAGCACCCTGTCACCCTGTCACCCTCGCCAGAGGGTGACGTCATCGCTGTGACCTCAGGTCTGCAACTCAGCTTTCCCAAACCAGGGGAGGGGTCCTTGGTGGCCAGCCCCCTGCCGCTTCTTCGTTGTTCAGTAGGTGGTGCTCTTCTGCCTAAGTTAGAACAAAACCAGGCCCCCTGCAAGGTTCTGGGGGAATCCAACTCCTAAAGATGAAGAGTGGGCTCCCTCCACTTGGCAATAGTTCCCCTGCAGGGTTGGGCAGAGGAGTTGCTGTGTAGACCCCACAGGGGCTTGGCAGGTGGCACTTGGGAGTGAAGGTCATCTCCCTCCCCACGTGCAGCGCCTGAGAGAAGAAATGGAAGAAATCACACAGCAGCAGCTGGTCCATGACAAGTACTGCAAAGACCTCATGGGCTTCGGGACGAAACCTCGCCACATCACCCCCTTCACCAGCTTCCAGGCTGGCCAGCCCCCGCAGTCCAACGCCTTGGTGGGACTGCTGGGGTACAGCTCTCACCAAGGCCTCATGGGTTTCGGGGCTTCCCCCAGCCCAGCGAAGTCCACGCTGGTGGAGAGCCGGTGTTGCAGAGACCTGATGGAGGAGAAATTCGATCAGGTAGGTGGCGAGAGGCCTGCCCCCTCCGCTCCCAAGCCCCGTGCTCCCTTTCCGTGGCCAACCCTGTGTTCTCCTGTCTCAGGTGTGCCAGTGGGTGCTGAAATGCAGGAACAGCAAGAACTCGCTGATCCAAATGACAATCCTTAATTTGTTGCCCCGCTTGGCTGCATTTCGACCTTCTGCCTTCACAGGTGAGGATGTCCGTGGACACGTCATATCGTTACCTGTTTAAGGGAAATCACACGGAAGTGATTCCAGAAAGTTACACCTGCCTCTCATTGGAAGCAACAACTAAGGGGCTAGTCTCTGGTTTCTCTGCCTCACGTCTGATTTCAGTGGGGCCCGGCGTAGGGTTTCCACAAGTGTCTGAGGCAGCCGACACGGGAAGGATCAGAGTGTGTAGGCAGAGAGGCAGTCCTGGAGCCAAGCGACTTCGTGCGTGTGGAAGCCAACAAGTTCATGACGGACGTCAGAGGGACCGGAGGAAGGGCAGTTTGGGTTGAGCTACTCTGCAGCAGCCCCTCTGTGGGGCGGGGAGGATGTGGTGACCGCCCTGCTTCTGCCCCTGGCGTGGTCACCCACTGCCTCACCGCTCACGGGGAGGAAGGACTGGAAGTTTCAGAGGCAGGTTTCGGGGATGATGGCCTGGGGGCTCCTGTATTCCTGCCCTGTTTTCACTGGGCAGCAAGAATCCCCGGCTCCCAGAGCTGCCCCCGCCCAGATGCTGGCTTCTCCCTTGGGCCTTCCTGGGCTACTCCGGCCGGAAGTGCTCTTCCCCCTTCCTCGATAGCCTCCGGCCGTGGAAAGACTTTGGCGTCAGACCTGGGATGAATCCTGCTTCTGTCCTTCAGAAGCCTGAAACCTGTGAGGTTTCAGACAGGTTATTTGACCTTCCCAGACCTCCACTTCCTGACCCGTAGAGGCGGAATAACAACAATCCTTGCCTCACAAGGTGAATCGTGTTAATGCCTAAACACCTGCTCTAAATGCCTGGCACAGAGTAGGCCCCCATAAGTGGAAACCATTATTCTGTTATTACTGCCTCCTCTGCCTCCTCAGATCCATCTTAGAAGTAAGGTAAAGGGAAAAATTAGAATAATACTCTGGTTGCCTGTTCATACTTAATATCCTCATCTTACCTCCCTGCTTGCTGAGTGCAGAGCCGCCGTCTCGAACGTCTCTTTGCACTTCACTGTGGCGCCCGTCGCCTGTGCTTAATAAGCGTTCAGGACCAAATGAGAGCCAGGAGTGGAAGTGGAAGGTCAGCCTGACCCTCCACAGACGCCATCCTCTAGCACACAGACTCATTTCACACTCCCCAGTCCAGATGAAATAGGAAAAAAGTATAGTTGGTGAGGTGTTAAATATGCTGCGTGTGAGAATAGAAGGTGTTGAGGAAGGACAAGACAATTAGCCACAGAAAATCAATGAACCAGAGAGAAATGATATCATGAAACTTGCCCATATTTTTTTCAGTTTTCCGTTTTTCCCACCTGGTACCCAGCAGTTATTCTCTTCTTTAATGACCAGACATGCCCCTGTTCAGTAGAGCTTTAAATAATTGTGGTGTGAAAGTCTCTGGTTCAAAAGAAAGTAATAACTAGGCCAAATTTGATCAAAGTCTGTCATGTTGTGGAAGCAGTTACCCCAGTAAGTTCAAAGGACCGCCTAGCAGCAGGATACAGAGGCTCAGAGGGCCCCTAGGTTTATTCTTTTGATGTGGGTTTTTGTTGTTTTATTAAATAATATACTAAAGCGTGTCGTTGATGTTCAGCCTGGGCAGCCTCCATCCATGGAGCCTCATTGGGAAAGTGCCACATTTTTAGAGCTTACAGTTTGGACGTCGCCGCTTAAACTTCCTGATGACGGAAGCTCTGGACCTATCAAAAATGCCCTAAGATTGGGCTGGGCTCTCTCACAATATCAGATCCCTTAATCTCTTAGGGTGCTAAATCTGGCGAAGGAAATCACCCTCTTGATATAAGCTCCCTTCCTGCTGAAATGCTGTTCCCGTCCAGAAGTCCCGTCTTCCTGGCTGACGTGATGTGATTTTCAAGCCCCAGCATGCTTCGGTGTCATTTGACCACGAGAGCCACGAGAGAAGATCTTTCTCGTCAGAATAAATGCAGGGAGGCATATGTGCTGTCTGGGACTTCAGCTCACTGCCTCCTAAATGAGCTGTGGCCCTCAGCACCCCTCACTTTCTAATGGATGTGCGGTCTTGCCTTCTCTGCTGCTGTGTATATTCTGCGGGTGCACGGACTTGAGGCCAGCAAGATGGAAGGGAAGAAATAGAGGCAAAAATCAGGAAATTCCAACCTTCAGAGGAGTAATAACACTTTGGCTTAAATTGCCCAAGAATCGCCTACCCGTGCACATTGGCTGATGTAAACTTAATGAAAATACACTTGTGGCTTCCCAAATTACAGACTAAATCTTGTTCTATTAAATATAACTATAACAGAAATCTCTGGGTAATAGCAAAGTGATTTCCAGGCCTAAGCTGAATAGAATGGCCTGTTTATTGCAAACAGTATCCAACAGTACTTTAAATTTCAACATAATATAAAATCGTTTAGATGATTCTCTTTGTTTTTAAGCAAGATTTAACATATACTTCGTAAGAGCATGTAGTCGTTCCCTCAAAATATAGCACTAATGGGGACGATCGTGCCATGTTATTGTTTCAGAGGCTCTTTAAGTTTTTGGTGGGTTGTTTTTTTTTTTTTTTAATTAAAGGGGAAAAAAAAATCTTACATTTCTAATATTTCCAAAAGATGTATCTGAGGAGTGATTAGCAAGCGATTATCAAGACTGGTTAATACATCCTCTTAATTCTTCTTTACATCTTTCCAGGCGGCTGTCTTAATTTATTCCTAAATGTAAGTGTTTTATAGGAACTCTGACCTTTGGTACATACGCCAACCCTGACCTTGAGCCATATGCCTTGTCTTTTTTGTGATCAGATACCCAGTACCTCCAAGATACCATGAACCACGTCTTGAGCTGTGTCAAGAAGGAGAAGGAACGGACAGCAGCCTTCCAAGCCCTGGGGCTCCTTTCTGTGGCTGTGAGATCTGAGTTCAAGGTCTATTTGCCTCGTGTGCTGGACATCATCCGAGCAGCCCTACCCCCAAAGGACTTTGCCCATAAGTAAGTGTCTCTATTAGGATTTCACCCTCCGCCCCATTTGGTTGGGGAGGAAGGATGCTCTATCCCAGTTTCCATGGAGCTCAAGCCCATTCTCTGCATCATTAACCACCAGGGTGTAGCAAGTCATACAAAGAACAACCCTTCCTCAGTTGAGTTCCAACCTTTTTCAAACTAAGTGATATACGTGTGTGTGTGTATGTGTGTGTGTGTGTGTGTGTGCATATGTATATATGTATGTATAAGTAGATTGGCCTGGTGAAGGGATAAGCCTCCCCATTCTAGAGCCCAGCCTTCTCGTTGCGGGGAGAATTTCTTTCCGTCCGGTGGCTGTGCTCTGCACCCTGGTCCCTGATGTACACATTGTTCAGTTCACTTCCTGAATAGGTACCTTGGCCAGCACCGCGCTAAGCCACATGGTGCCTTTTGTGCCAATTCAGGAAAGGGGCCCCTTCCTCGAGACACATGACTGCCATCTGCTGGGCTGTTGTAGATTCAAATGTGTGGTGACTAGGGTGTGGTGGGCCCCCTAGAATTGGGCAGGAGATGACCGGCACACCAACGAGTCGTGGCCCTGCCTGGGTAACCTGCCCTCCTTGCCCCAAGGCGGTTTTGAGGTGGGGCATCACAGAATGTCATTGTGTCTCAAGTGGCCACTCACTCACTCTTTTGGTCCTCTGCAGGAGACAGAAGGCAATGCAGGTGGATGCCACAGTGTTCACCTGCATCAGCATGCTGGCCCGGGCAATGGGGCCAGGCATCCAGCAGGATATCAAGGAGCTGCTGGAGCCCATGCTGGCAGTGGGACTGAGGTGGGTGTCGGAAACCTGAGCTCCCGTCTTGGGGAGCATGAGACTCGAACCGTGGTTTCAGGGTGGTGCTGAAAGCGAGGCGTGGGTGTTTGCGTGTGAGATTGGGTAGGCGGGACAGCTCGCGCTAAACACGGGCTAGTTTTGAATCCTGGTTTCATCTCTAGTTAGCTGTGTGATCCTGACCCGGTTACTTAACTTCTCCGAGCCTCCATTTTCTCACCTGAAAAGCGGGCACAATAGCAGCTCCTGTTGTCTAGGGTTGTCATGGAGGTTAAGTGAAGGAGTTCATGAAATAGCCACTCTCGGCACATGACTTTGTGTATAAGAAGTGCCCGACCGATGTTTGCAGCTATTTATGTTATCATTGGGAAATGGCCTGGCTTTCCTTGCATTAGTTCTCTTTCTCTGTAAAATAAGGACGATGCTCTCCGTTTGCTTCCCAGATTTTTAATCGAGACTTGGTCTTCTGCAGTGGCTAAATTATATTAAGCAAGTTCCTCTCTGGCAAAGACCAGAAATTCGTAGATTGATCTGAAACCTCTGACCAGGCCAACAGAGTTCCGGTCAATTATCCTAGTTTGTAGTATCCTTTCTACTTTAAAGACCAAGCGGTGATGGGCCTAACCCCTTGCTGGACGAGAAGAGCTGTTTCTTCTCAAGAACAGACAGATGTCTTGTCCAGCACCATACACGCCTGGTTTCCTTCCCCTCAGCCCTGCCCTCACTGCTGTGCTGTACGACCTGAGCCGTCAGATTCCACAGCTGAAGAAGGACATCCAGGATGGGCTACTGAAGATGCTGTCCCTGGTCCTTATGCACAAACCCCTCCGGCACCCGGGCATGCCCAAGGGCCTGGCCCATCAGCTGGCTTCCCCTGGCCTCACAGCCCTCCCTGAGGCCAGCGACGTGGGCAGCATTACTCTTGCCCTGCGAACTCTCGGCAGCTTTGAGTTTGAAGGTAAGAAATTGGCCCAGCTCTTACCAAGACACGGAGTGTTGCTGGGAACCCCAAGGAAAGAACAAGGGCGCCTAGCATTGCCGGGTCTTGGCTGGGGATCTGGAGACCAGGTAGCTGATTGGGTAGCGGCTCAGCCTTCTGGGCTCTTTGCATGCTTTGTTAATTCGTACTCTTTGTTTCTCTGTCCCACCCTGAGTTTGGGGACAGATGGCGTTCAGGGAAATTCTGCATTGATCCAAGGAATGAATGCTTCAGAGAGACGAGAAAGTCAGAGATGGAGCCCCACCCCATCCCCCCACATCCATGAAGCGGAGATGGCGTTTAATGCTTTAAAATGTCTAAGCCAGAGGCTTTAAGGTGTTTCCGTTCCTACGGCAGTATGATTTTCAGCTGTGGTGTCCTGTGTAGTTCGGTTTAGAGTTCTAAGCTGCAGATAAACCCACATTAATGCCCCTAGGGAGATCTGTTTCAGGAGAGAAAAAGGGATACTTTTGAAATTTAAGATCATGTAGGTGGTTGCTCAAGACTACAGGGAAACAAGCAAGTACAAAAAGCCTAAATATGCGGTCTGAATGCTTACAGCCATCTGTGGTTTCCCTCCTGTAGCTCCTTCACTTGCCTTGATTAACACCCAGCATAATATATTTTTAATGAATAGAAAGTAGCTATATTTACACCCAGCCAACATCAGACTCTCTTTTGCTATTCAAATCTGGGAACTAAAATAGACAAGGTAAATTTGATCGAGAATTGTTTTACTCTCTGGGAACATAAAGAAAGGTTTGGGTCAGAATAAAATGAAATAATTCATCCTTTGAAGGGAATAAAGAAAAGATTAGGATGGGGGGGTGGGTGGGGGGAATGCCCTTTTTCTGTCTCCCAGCTCCTCTGCTTCCCTTCTGCCTCTGCTGATTCGAAACCCACTTGTTACCTTTTTAAGAGAAGAGTTCTGGGTCAATATCTTGTTGAAAACTGAATTCATCGCCATGAAATGAAAAACGCAGCCAGCAAGTTGTAGGCCTGCCGTCCAGAGCAGCGGTGTTTATTTTGTCTTCTCTCTGCCTTTGTATCCAGGCCACTCTCTGACCCAGTTTGTCCGCCACTGTGCGGATCATTTCCTAAACAGCGAGCACAAAGAGATCCGCATGGAAGCCGCCCGCACCTGCTCCCGCCTGCTCACGCCCTCCGTCCACCTCATCAGCGGCCACGCGCACGTCGTTAGCCAGACTGCGGTGCAAGTGGTGGCAGACGTGCTCAGCAAACTGCTCGTGGTCGGGATCACAGATCCTGGTGAGGTTCATGAGACAGGAGCAGTCTGGGGGAGTTGGGACACTCGGGGCACCGGGAATTAGCCAGTTTCATGGCGTGCCCTCAGGGAGGTGATGGCCGGCTCTTTCTCTGCCAAAGCGTTAGGCTTGGCTACTCCAGCCAGGTGGCGTAAAACGATCTGTCTTCAATCCTGTTGTCTTTGCTCCTGTGAGCAAAGAATGACAGGTTAGACGAGGCCGGGGGCAGTGGGGGCAGAAACTGGGAAAGGACCAGAGGATGACGGCATTGAAGAGGCATTCCAAGGCTCGATTGCTCTTGCAGACCCCGACATCCGCTACTGCGTCTTGGCATCTCTGGATGAGCGCTTTGATGCACACCTGGCCCAGGCAGAGAACTTGCAGGCCCTGTTTGTGGCCCTGAACGACCAGGTGTTTGAGATCCGGGAGCTGGCCATCTGCACGGTGGGCCGGCTCAGTAGCATGAACCCGGCCTTCGTCATGCCCTTCCTGCGCAAGATGCTCATCCAGGTAATGGGGTGACAGTCACACCTAGTGGCAGTCTGGAAGGGACTGTCATTGTGAGAGCCATTTGGGGAAAGAGAGATGAGGACAAGGAAGGGGAGAAAGATCAAGATGCCTGGTAAAAGCCACATTTGGCTCCAAGAGTCCCTGTTTTCCCAGCTTGGCAGTTACAGTCCAGGGCTGATCGCCTCATGAGCCTCTTACCCCCAGCGGCACGACTCCAGGGGCCTCTTATCCCCGGCGAACCTCGTCTGCAGGCAGCTCTTTTCTTCTTCCTGGCAAGTCACCGGAGATCCCGCTTCTTGGCACGTTTGGCTCAGTCTGCTGCCGATGGTGTCAGTTTTGCTAGCACCTCTCTGTCCCCCTGCTCTCCTGCTCCCACCAGGTCAGGCACAGAGGCCCAGGATGACAGTGGTTCCAACTCTGCTTCTCATAGTCGTTGCCCCCGGCCTGTGGTCCGTGGCTTTCGTTCTTAAATAATGTCAGATGCCAAGCCAAGCTGCTGGACTGGAGCCAGAGGTAGATTCAGGTTGGCCTTGCTGCTCCATCTATTGGGACTTTTTTTTTTTTAAGTGGGCCCAGTGTGGAGCTTGAACTCACAACCCCGAGGTCAAGAGTCGCATGCTCCACCGACTGAGCCAGCCTGGTGCCCCAGGATTTGCAATTCGTGCTAAAACCTGACTCCTCAGTTTTTGTCTCCACCTAGCCGCATAAACTCTCTGGCCTCCTGGTTAGGGGCCCATGGTCCAGTCCTTCTTGCCTTGAGTGATTTCCACCCACCTCTTCTGGGTCTCAGTGTGGCTCGCCCAGTCCTTTCCTGTCCCGACTCCACCTTGTCCCTACGCCCCCCTCTGCTTCCTGAATCTCCCATGGTTTCTTTCGAAACAGATACTTTTCCTAACACGTAAAAACTTAAACACAGAAAAACCATTAACGTGTAACTTTCATCCGAAACAAATGTCATGTATTCACAGTCTGTCCTAGCTAAAGTGAGTGTAAGTTATATCAGTCAACAAATTAGAGGATTATATTATGTTGGCACTTCTGTTTTTATTTTTATTTTTAATTTATTTAAATTCAAGTTAGATAACATAAAATGTAGTATTGGTTTCAGGAGTAGAACCCAGTGATTCATCACCTCCATATGACACTCAGTGCTCATCCCACGAAGTGCCCTCCTTAGTGCCCATCACCCATTTAGCCCATCCCCCTACCACCTCCCCTCCAGCATTTAAGAGTCTCTTATGGTTTCCCTCCCTCTCTGTATTTATCTTAATTTCCCTTCCCTTCCCTTCCCTTCCCTTCCCTTCCCTTCCCTTCCCTTCCCTTCCCTTCCCTTCCCTTCCCTTCCCTTATGTTCATCCACATATAAGTGAAATCATATATTTGTCTTCCTGTGACTGACGAATTTCACTTACATTAACACATTCTAGTTCCATCCATGTGGTCGCAAATGGCAAGATTGCATTCTTTTTGATTGTCGAGTAGCATTCCAGTGCGTGTGTGTGTGTGCGTGTGCACGCGCTCACACATTCTCCCCATTTTCTTTATCCATTCATCACTTGATGGACATTTGGGCTTTTCTCATACTTTGGCTGTTATTGATAGTGCTGCTATAAACATCGGGGTGCATGTGCCCCTTTGAATCAGCGTCTTTGTATCCTTTGGATAAATACCTAGTAGTGCAGTTGCTGGGTCGCAGGATAGTTCTATTTTTAATTTTTTGAGGTACCTCCATACTGTTTTCCAGAGTTGCTGCACCGGTTTGTGTTCCCACCAACAGTGCAAAAGGGTTCCCCTTTCTCCGGATCCTCGCCAACGTCTGTTGTTTCCTGAGTTGTTAATGTTAGCCATTCTGACAAGTGTGAGGTGGTATCTCGTTGTGGTTTTGATTTGTATTTTCCTGATGATGAGTAATGTTGAGCATCTTTTCAATTGTCTGTTGGCCATCTGGATGTCTTTGGACAAGTGTCTGTTCATGTCTTCTGCCCATTTCTTCACTGGATTGTTTTTTGGGCGTTGAGTATGATAAGTTCTTTATCGATTTTGGATAGTAGCCCTTTATCTGGTATGGCATTTGCAAATATCTTCTCCCATTCCATCCGTTGCCTTTTAGTTTTGTTGACTGTTTCCTTCACCGTGCAAAAGCTTTTTATCTTGAGGAGGTCCCAATAGTTCATTTTTGCTTTTATTTCCCTTGCCTCTGGAGACATGTCTAGTAAGAAGTTGCTGCAGCCAAGGTCAAAGAGGTTGCTGCCTATTTTCTCCTGTAGGATGTTTATGGTTTCTTATGTCACATTTAGGTCTTTCATCCATTTTGAGTTTGTGTGTCTGGTGTAAGAAAGTGGTCCAGGTTCATTCTTCTGCGTGTCGTCGTCCGGTTTTCCCAGCACCATTTACTGAAGAGACTGTCTGTTTTCCACTGGATACTGTTTCCTGCTTTGTTGAAGATTAGTTGGCCATACGTTTGTGGGTCCATATCTGGGTTCTGTATTCTGTTCCACTGATCTGTGTGTCTCTTTGTGTGCCAGTACCATACTGTCTCGATGATTACAGCTTTGTAATGCTCCTTGAAGCCCGGGGTTGTGATGCCTCCAGCTTTGGTTTTCTTTTTCAACGTTACTTTGGCTGTTCGGAGTCTTTTCTGGTTCCATACAAATTTTAGGATTGTTGGTTCTAGTTCTGTGAAAAATGCTCGTATTATTTTGATAGGAATTGTGTTAAATATGTAGATTGCTTTCAGTAGCATATGCATCTCAACAATATTTGTTTTTCCAGTCCGTGAGCATGGAATGTGTTTTCATTTCTTGGCGTCTTCTTCAGTTTCTTTCATAAGCTTTCTATAGTTTTCAGCATACAGACCTTTTACCTCCTTGGTTATTCCTAGGCATCTTAACGGTATTTTTGGTGCTATTGTAAATGGGATCGATTCCTGGATTTCTTTTTCTGCTGCTTTGTTGTGTTGTATAGAAGTGCAACCAATTTCTGTACGTTGGTTTTTATATGCTGTGACTTTGCTGAATTCATGTATCAGTTCTAGTAGTATTTTGGTAGACTCTTTTGGGTTTTCCACGTTAGGGTATCATGTCATCTGCGAACAGTGAAAGTTTGACTTCTTCTTTGGCAATTTGTATGCCTTTTATTTCTTTGTGTTGTCTGATTGCTGAGGCCAGGGCTTCTGGCACGGTGTTGAACAACAGTGGTGAGAGTGGACATCCCTGTCGTGTTCCTGACCTTAGCGGGAGAGCTCTCAGTTTTTCCCCATTGAGGATGATATTAGCTGTGAGTCTTTCATATATGGCTTTTATGATGACTCATGTTCCTTCGACCCCTACTTTCTTAAGGGTTTTTATCAAGAAAGGGTGCTGTATTTTGTCAAATGCCTTTTCTGCATCTATTGAAAAGATCATATGGTTCTTATCCTTTCTTTTATTAACATGGTGTATCACATTGATTGATTTATGAGTATTAAAGCAGTCCTGCAGCCCAGGAATAAATCCCACTTAATCATGGTAAATAGTTCTTTCAATGTACTGTTGAGTTCGATCTACTAGTATCTTGTTGAGAATTTTTTCATCCATGTTCATCAGGGATATTGGCCTGTAATTCTCCTTTTCAGTGAGGTCTCTGGCTTTGGAATCAAGGTAATGCTGGCTTCATAGAATAAGTTAGGAAGCTTTCCTTCCATTTCTATTTTTTGGGACAGTTTGAGAAGAGTAGGTATTAACTCTGCCTTAAATGCCTGGTAGAATTCCCCTGAGAAGCCATCTGGCCCAGGACTCTTGTTTCTTGGGAGATTTTTGATAACTGATTCAATTTCTTTGCTGGTTATGGGCCTGTTCAAATTTTCTATTTCTTCCTGTTTGCGTCTTGGTAGTGTGTGAGTGTTAAGGAATTTGTCCATCCCTTCCAGATTGTCCAGTTTGTTGGCATATAATTTTTCGTAATATTCTCTTATAATTGTTTGTATTTCTGTGGTGTCGGTCGTGATCTCTCCTCTTTCATTCGTGATTTTATTTATCTATTTGGGTCCTCTTTTTTGAGAAGTCTCACTAGGGGGTTATCAGTTTTGTTTATCCTTTCAAAAAACCAGGTTTTAGTTCCGTTGATCTGTTCTCCTGTGGTTTTTTGTTTCTATATCACTGCTCTCATTTTTATTATTTTTCTTCTGCTGCTGGCTTTGGGCTTTATTTGCTGCTCCTTTTCTAGCTCCTTTAGGTGTAAGGTCAGGCTGTGTATTTAGGACCTTTCTTGCTTTTGAGATAGGTCTGAATGGCAATGTATTTCCTTCCCTCTTAGGGCTGCCTTTGCTGCATCCCAAAGGGTTTGGACTGTTGTGTTTTCATTTTCATTTGCTTCCATGTATTTTGTAATTTCGTCTTTAACTTCCTGGGGTTAACCCATTCTTTAGTAGGATGTTCTTTAACCTCCATGTATTTGAGGGCTTTCCAAATTTTTCCTGGTGGTTGATTACAAGTTTCATAGTGTTGTGATCTGAAAATATGCATGGTGTGATCTCAGTCTTCTTGTACCTCTTGAGGGCTGATTTGTGACCTAGTATGTGATCTATTCTGGAGAATGTTCCATGTGTACTCGAGAAGAATGTGTATTCTGCTGCTTTAGGACAAAATGTTCTGAATATGAGTCCATCTGGTCCAGTGTGTCATTCAAAGCCATTGTTTCCTTGTTGATTCTCTGCTTGGTTGACTTGTCCACTGCTGTAAGTAGGGTATTAAAGACTTCTATAATGGTATGATTATTAATGAGTTTGTTTACATGTGTGATTAATTGATTTATATGTTTGGGTGCTTCCAAGTTGGCGACATAAATATTTACAATTGTTAGATCTTCTTGATGGATAGATCCCTTAATTATGATAATAATGCCCTTGTTCATCTCTTGTTACAGTCTTTGTTTTAAAATATGGTTTGCTATAAGTATGGCTACTTTGGCTTTCTTTTGACTTCCGTTAGCACGATAGATGGTTCTTCATGCCCTCACTTTCAATCTGCAGGTGTCCTTAGGTCTCAAATGAGACATAGGGTAGCAGAATGGATTAAAAAAACAAGATCCATCAATATGCTGCCGGCACTTCTGTGTTTAGCCTAATGGTTTATTTCTTTAACTGCTGCCCTGTGTGAGGAGTGTCCATCACTTTAAGTCTTTTTAAAATACCTAAGGTTTTACGGGGCACCTGGGTGGCTCAGTTGGTTAAGCGTCCAGTTTCAGCTCAGTTTCCGTGATCTTGCGGTTTGTGGGTTCGAGCCCCATGTCAGGCTCTGTACTGACAGCTCAAAGCCTGGATCCTGCTTCAGATTCTGTGTGTCTCTCTCTGTCCCTCTTCCGCTCATGCTCTCTGTCTCTCTCTCAAAATAAATTAAAATAAACATTAAAAAAATATACCTGGGGCACCTGGGTGGCTCAGTCGGTTAAGTGTCTGACTTCAGCTCAGGTCATGATCTCACAGTCTGTGAGTTCGAGCTCTGCGTCGGGCTCTGTGCTGACAGCTCGGAGCCTGGAGCCTGCTTTGGATTCTGTGTCTCCCTCTGTCTCTGCCACTCCCCTGTTCACACTCTGTCTCTCTCTCAAAAATAAACATTAAAAAAAAATTATATATATATATACGTATATATATATATACATATAAAATCTCTAAAGTTTAGGGAAGGAAAAGAAATCATTGTTGAACCTACCAGCCCAAATCCTGCTAAAGAAGCTTGAAACAGAAATATCTCCTAATGAGAATATCAGTATGTTCAGTCAGTAGATGTTTTGAGCACCTGCTATGTTTCAGGTTCTGCTGGGTGCTGGAAACCTATTAATGAACAAGCCAGGCATGGCCTGTGTCTTCTGGAAGGTTACAATAAGCTATCTCATTTTTCTGATACTGGAATGTGAAGCACTATTGAATAAATTTACCATGTACTGAGCTCAGCCCTGGTAACACCAAAATTTCTAATTGTTTTCAAATGCATATACAGACCTTCCCAAGGTGAATTGGACATTTTCATGCCTTGATAATAAGGGACATTACCTAAATGTGCTTTGGCCTTTTTCTGATGCCTTGATCACCAGAGAGGGCATTGGGTATTGTTGTGGGGGCACAGCAATGCTCTCTGGCTCTGGAAATGAATCGGGGATCTTTGAAGTGGCCCTTGCCGCCCCCGAGAGTTGTGCTCTCCTCACGGGCACGCATTTTCTCCCTGCCTGCGTCTCCTTGCTCACGTGGGTCCTTTCTCAGCATCCCTGTCCATCCTCTCTCACAGCTGTCTGCTGTGACAGGGGAAAAACAGGCTGCCAGGGGGATCCAGAAAGTCAGGATTATTAAGTCAATAACCGGAGACAAGATATAATGTGAAATTGTAGACTCCTCCTCTGGGTAGCTGAGTTAACATGCACTGTTCTCATGGTTCAGACATTTCCTTCTGGCAACTTCAGCTCACCAGAAGTCTGTCTATATTAAGTTGTTTCTATGAAGTCACTATGAGTAGAACGTGCTGATTTGCAGGTGTTTTAAGGATGTCAGAACAAACATGTTATTTCTGTTCATAAAGGTCCAAGGGGAATCTATTGATATAATCCCTCACTGTTGGGGTTTAGATGTGCCTGAAACCACTACTGAGTATTAATATTTCTTTCAACATCATAGCTATTCTGACTGTTCTTAGATTCTTTTGTCATTAGTTATAAGCCCTCTTAGTGATTTGCTGTCTGGATGGAGATTTTTCTCAAAGAGAGCCCTTCCTTCATACCTTATTTCTCTCTCTCTCTCTCTCTCTCTCTCTCTCTTTTTAATGTTTATTTATTTTTGAGGGAGAAAGGGAAATAAAGTGTGAGCAGGGGAGGGACAGAGAGAAAAGGAGACAGAGGATCACTGTAGGGCTCGAACCTACGAACTGCAAGATTATGACCTGAGCCAAAGTTGGATGCTCAACCACCTGAGTCACCCAGATGCCCCACTTCAATCCTTATTTCTGCAGACCCCTGCTCATACTGTCCCTGGTGGTTTTCTCAGTCTCCTGTGACTGTGCTGCACTGTCACAGCTCTGCTCGGGGACGATCGTGGGACCGTGGGAGCTGGGACTGGTTTCAGACCGTCTCTCTTCCCACCACTGCTGTGTCCCACTGTTTGCCTTTGTGGAATATCTAGCAACCACTTGATCCGTAATGGAGTTCTGGTTCCTTCCTCTGGTTCCCTGCCACCTTTCCCCTTTGACACACCGTTCCTCTCTAGAATTTCCTCTATCATACAGACCTTTCTTCCCTCCAGATTTTGACAGAGCTGGAGCACAGCGGCATCGGGAGAATCAAAGAACAGAGTGCCCGCATGCTGGGCCACTTGGTCTCCAATGCCCCCCGGCTCATCCGCCCCTACATGGAGCCCATTCTGAAGGTAACCCACAATAGCTAGAGAGACTGGCACTTTCTCGCCAGGTGATCTTATGTCAGCTCATTCGGGACGATGGGAGTGTTTCAGTAGAGAAGTTCTTTGGCCCCAGGCTCGGGGATGAGGGCCACATCAGGCCCTTCTCAGCGAAAGAACTACAAAAATCCCACCAATTGCAGGAAAGGGCTCTCTTTATAAGAGATAAGAAATGATGGTTCCAGCACATCATCAAATGTGCCTGGAAAGAAGTGGGTAAATAGTGGCATAAAATTGTTCCTTCAAAATGAAGAAAAAATGAGCTTTAAAATCTGAATGCGTTTAGAGGCATGTGAAATCTTTCAGAACCTACGTGCATCTGGGCAGATGATTACACAGGTATCATTTGAGGAGGCATGGGAAACGTTTTTAAATCATGGCACTTCCCAGCTCTCTCGTATGTCAGACTGGGCTCAGAAAAGTTTTAGAATCCACATTCCAGAGAAATCCTGGATTTGTAAAGCCTAGAAGTAATTTATCTGTGACTGAAATGGTCTCTTGGGTGAATTTTACTTATGTAAAAGAAAGGTTCCTGGTAGATGCTGTCCTGCATTCATTTTCTCATACCTTCTTTTCATAGGCTTTAATATTGAAACTGAAAGATCCAGACCCTGATCCAAACCCAGGTGTGATCAATAATGTCTTGGCCACAATAGGAGAGTTGGCTCAGGTAAGGGGACAACCACTTTTTCCACAGGATGGAAAGAATACTGTTTAGCCTCTGAGGAAATCAAAATAAGGCCGTAATTTCTAATCTTCTCTACCGCGGTCTTTTTCGTTTTGTAGGTCAGTGGCCTAGAAATGAGGAAATGGGTTGATGAACTCTTTATTATCATCATGGACATGCTCCAGGACTCCTCCCTGTTGGCCAAAAGGCAGGTGAGTACTGCTCTTTCCGGACTGAGCAGGACAGGCCCCTGGTAGGCCTGGGCCCTTGTCTCTTAGTCACTCACTGCCCCCAGCCAGTGCCCGACCCAGAGCTCGGCACACAGTAGGTACTCAGAAGTATCTGCTGAGTAAAGGGAAGGAAGATATGGAACCAGGATTCGTTGTCATCCTGGCCTGGAGACAACTTTGAGGAAGTAGCAGCTCAAAGAAAAATCCAGATCATGTATCAGAGCCCCGGCCCCCAGAGGGAAAAGGAAAGCCTGGGCCTGTGGCTGGGGAAGCAAAAGCTGCGCTTCAGCAGCCCCCACCCCCACCCCCAGTCCTGGCTTCACTTTGGCCACTGAGGCCATTAGGTGACTAACATTAAGAACAGTCTTAATTTCCCTCGAAGCTCGATTTCTCCCATTAATCATTCAGGATGTGGAAGGACTGTGTGTTTCCTTTGAGGAAGATGGGGCTCTTCTGTATCCAGTGATCGTTGGCATCGGTTTGTGGCCTTGTTTTTATGCCCGAACTCTCAAGGATTTCTGTTGGCGGTTAACAGAACTCTACTGGAAACATTTTTTTCTTGGAAAAGCCTCTAATACTTCGCTGTAATTATTTAAGGAAGAGTACAGACCATGCTTTCTCCTACTGACTCGACCGACCACACGATCTGTTCCTTGTCCAGGTGGCTCTGTGGACCCTGGGACAGTTGGTGGCCAGCACTGGCTATGTGGTGGAGCCCTACAGGAAGTACCCCACTTTGCTTGAGGTCCTGCTGAATTTTCTGAAGACTGAGCAGAACCAGGGTACACGGAGAGAGGTAGGGCACATGGCACACTCGGTCTTTAAAGATTTTGCTGGAAGAATGGAGAGAGATTGTGGCATTAACACGCTCTTGAGAGCATGTTGGTTAGATGTCCTGTCCTCCTGTTTCGTTCTCATAGCTGGCCATTCAGGTATGAACTGGGTATCATGGAGCATCGAGAGGAATACGCATCAAAGCTATGGTCATCGGATATTGTGATGAATGTTTTCTTCTTCCCCTCCCCCTCCCCACCCAGGCTATCCGTGTGTTAGGGCTTTTGGGGGCCCTGGATCCCTACAAGCACAAAGTGAACATTGGCATGATTGACCAGTCCCGCGACGCTTCTGCTGTTAGCCTGTCAGAATCCAAGTCAAGTCAGGATTCCTGTAAGTTGAGGGGACTGATGAGAGACTTATCACATTCTGCCTCACGAAGCGCTTGCCGGCTGTGTTTGGAAAGAGCCTTGGGCTGGTTAACAAATGACAGCACGTCGGCTCACTTCATGACTTTTGAGTGGAAAGCTAAGTTTTTTCTTAAACCGCAATAGGGATGCTGCTTCCCAATGTGTCTGGAATCCTTACATCTGTCCCGACTCTTTGCCAAGGGTCAACAGGCTAAGCCTGTACCCGCTTTTTGGTGTTGATGAGAGAGATGTGAATCATCACCCCCTCGCCTCTGTTCATCTGTCGTTCTTTGTTAGTCCTTCTTTGATATTTTCTATTCTCCTGGTGCCCAAGGAGCAAGAGGGTAGAATTTATCCTCTCTGTTTTAATCGGTAGGGAAATCTGAGGCCAGGCTCCGGGGCATAGACAAACTAGTAGCTATCAGAATCCAGGGCTGTTTTTTCCATCAACTGGTCTGGCTCTGGAGCTCCTCTGTCTGTTGACAAGTAGCCTGAGAGATTGGGTAGGGTATGGGGTTACAGCAGATTCTTCTAGGGCGGACTCATTTCCGAAAGAGTGAAAATCCAGCAGTGGCTCTCCCAGCCCTTCCAGCAAAATGTTGTTTTCCCCAAATAATTTGTTTCCAAACTCTATGGAAGGAACCTTGTTGCTTCCAATGTATTCTTCTGTGTGTTAGAGAAGTGTACCTATGATAGCACCCTGTCAGACCCGTGACTCAGCAGAGTGGGGGCCGGGTCCCTGCGGGTTTTGTCCTTACTCAGCAGTGCCTGTCCAGCCTCTTGACCCACTGAGTTCTTACCCTCCTCAGTGTACCGTTCAGCCTCCCCTCACCCAGTCTTTGAGATCCTTGCTGTTCAGGTCTGGTGGCATTTGCCACCCCCTTCTCTGAAGTCCCTACAAGGACTGAGCAGCTACTGAACAGATGCTGGCCTAATTTGGGGGTAACTGGGGAGTTGGCCTTGACTTTCATTTAGGGGGTGTGATTATTTTTACTGACGGTTTCAACTTCAGAGTTGTCACTTGTAATGATAAGAAGCTAAGTTAAACAGAGCAATTTAAGGAAAACCTATCATGTACCATTCTAGGCTTCTGTAGTTGGGGCCAGAGAAAAGCCAGAAACTCTTAGAAGTCTTAATGGTGACAGCCTATTCATTGGGTCCTGATGTTCTCTGTCCTCCCCGTGAACGCCGATGGCGCTCGGGCTGTTGGTGGCACGCCAGGCTCTACTCCAAGTCGGAGTCACATCACGCACGTATAGCTCCTGACTGTTGCCGTCGTTCTGTCCTAGCTGACTACAGCACCAGCGAGATGCTGGTCAACATGGGCAACCTGCCCCTGGACGAGTTCTACCCTGCCGTGTCCATGGTGGCGCTGATGCGGATCTTCCGGGACCAGTCCCTCTCGCACCATCACACCATGGTAGTCCAGGCCATCACCTTCATCTTCAAGTCCCTGGGCCTCAAGTGTGTGCAGTTCCTGCCCCAGGTCATGCCCACGTTCCTCAACGTCATTCGAGTCTGTGACGGGGCCATCCGGGAGGTGAGTAGCTAAAACCCCGCCCCTGCTCCCTCCGCCTGAGCCCCAGCTGGTCCGCTGAGGCAGATTATTTGCATATCAGCTTCCTGTCGCTGCCCTCTGCTGGCTGTTGAGCTGAGCACCTGTCCTCCCTCCTCACACTTGACGGAACAGGTGCGGTTGGCTCAGCCCGGTTTCCTGGGTTATCCCCTCAGAATGGTGATGAATGGGTGGGTGGGGGTGTGTGTGTGTGTGTGTGTGTGTGTGTGTCTAGAGTTCAGTGCATTTGTTGGGGAGAATGTTCCACACTGTGGACTTCTGGTTGCTTTCTCATGATTAGATTTAAGTCCATCATTTTTGTGGTTGTTGTTTTAATGTTTATTTATTTTGAGAGAGAAAGAGCAGGGGAGGGGCAGAGAGAGACAGAGACAGAGACAGAGAGAATCTCAAGCATGCTCTGCGCTATCCGTGCAGAGCCTGAGGTGGGGCTCGATCCCACGACTGTGAGATCATGACCTGAGCCCAAATCAAGAGTCGGACACTCAACCGACTGAGCCTCCCAGGCACCCCTAAGTCCATCATTTTTAGTGAGAATACTGCAGAGGTGACGTTCTTATCAGATCTCATAATGTCAGCTTCTCCCATTAGTGTTGATCATGAGTTTGAGCACACGGTTAAATTGGCATCTGTCAGATCTCTCCATTGTAAAGTTGCCTTTTTCGTGAGCCATCGAGTAATCTGTGGGGTGATACTTCGAGACTAGGACTGTCCTGTTCCCTGACTACCTTTTACCCCGTGGCTGAGTATTCACAGGTGATCCTTGCCTGAATCCGTTGTCACACTGATTGCAAAGTAAGGACTTTCCAGTTCTACCATTTCTCCTACTTTTAACAGCTGGCACATTCCTGTGAGGTAGAATTTTCCCCTTTCCTTCCCCATAGCTCCCTTTTGTTCTCTTTCCTTTCTCTGAACCACAGAACCTGCAGAGTGGTTCTGTGATTATTATACGTATGCCACTACTGACAACAAACCTGCTAAATAAAGTTTAAGGGGGCTTTTTTTTTTAATGTTTTTGATTTTTTTTTTTTTATGTTTATTTATTTTTGAAGAAGAGAGACAGAGCATGAGCGAGAAGGAGCAGAGAGACAGGGAGACAGAATCCAAAGCAGGCTCCAGCAGGTTGTCAGCACAGAGCCCGATGAGGGGCTCAGACCCACGAGCTGTGAGATCATGACCTGAGCCGAAGTCGGACGCTTAACCAACAGAGCCATCCAGGCGCCCCTTTAATTTTTTTTTTTAAAGTAAATTCTGCATCCAGTGTGGGGCTTGAACTCACGACCCTGAGACTAAGAGTCGGATGCTGAACCAACCGAGCCACCCAGGCACCCCAGAGTACTATGTTATAAAGATACTTGAATTAATTTTTCTGATCAGTTTTTCTCTCTGTGATTATATATTCAACTTGATGTACATTTGGAGGAAATAGTATCTTTTTAGAAAGTATATTTTCTAACTTTGTGCCTGGAGGAGAGAAGTGCAGTTTATTTTTATGTGTTCAACCTCATTGAACTCTTACTAATTCTAATCAGCTAGCTTTTCACTCTAGATAATCATACAGTGTACAAAAAGAGAAAGATAGGGGGGCCTGGGTGGCTCAGTCGGTTAAGCATCCAACTCTTGATTTCAGCTCAGGTCACGATCTCGTGGCTTGTGAATTCTAGCCCCACAATCGGGCTCTGTGCTGACAGAGTGGAGCCTGCTTGGGATTTTTTTCTCTGCCCTGCCCCGCCCCGCTCGCACTTGTTCTAGCGCATGTATGCTTTCTCTCTCTCAAACTTAAAAAAACAAGAGAAGGAAGGAAGGAAGGAAGGAAGGAAGGAAGATAGTTCTAGTTTTTTGTTTTAGTCTGTAAACCAGTTAGTTATTGCTTTTCTCATTGTATATCCAGGACCTTCAACCCAATGTTGACTAGCTCGGTCAAAGTGGAAATCTTTCACCGTGTTCCTGATTTCAGTGGGACAGCTGTAAAGATTCCACTGCTGAATATAATGTTTGCTGTAGGTTTTTGGTAATTAGCTTTGAAAGGGTTATAAATGTTCCCTTGCGTTCTTAATTTGCTAAAGTTTTTATCACGAACAGGTATTGGATTTATCAACTGCCTTTTATTTGTCTGGCGTGATGATCACATATTTTTGCCTCTTTCAGGGTGTTCATATGTTGAATTTATATATATGTCCTAATGTTGAAGTATTCTTGAAGTCTTGTTCTAAAACCAACTTGGTTACGATGTATTTTGTTAATACATTGACTTTATATCTACTACTTAATTGAGATTTTTTTACATCAGCAATCCTGAGTGGAATTTGCCTCTAATTGTTACTATTTTTTTTTTACTACAGGTTCAAAGACCTGTTTATCTTTTCTGTTGCTTCTTAAAACAGTTTTGGTCACATTTTTCTAGGAAATTACTCATTTTATTTACTTTCTGTCTGTAGGTTTGCCTTCTGTGCACATTTCATAGAATTGGAATCATACGTGGTTTTTTGTGTCTAGCTTCTTTCACTTTACGTGATCCTTTTGAGTTCATCGTGGATCGGTAGTTTATTCCTTCTTTCTAGCTAAATAATAATGTAATGCTATTATTGCTCAGAGGAAGTGTTTTTAATGTTTCCTATGCTTTCTTCTTGCGTCCCTGAGTTATCCAGAAATGGATATTTTAATTTGCAGATTTACAGGATTTCAGATTTCTTCTTTGGATATCTACTTCTGACTTAATTGCATTGGGTTTGTGATTCCTTGATGTTTGCTGAAACCGCCCTAATAGTCTATGCTTGGTCCATTTTCGATAAATGTTTCCTCCATGCTTGGGAATAGTGTGTATTTGCTAACGTTACCCACAAGGTTCCACGTGTGTCATTAGATTTGAACTTACTACTTGCTGCGTTCAAGTCTTTTGTATTCTTGTTAATTTTTTGTTTGCTTAATCTGTCCATTACTGAGAGAAGTGAGATAAAAATCTCCCTTTACAATGCTGGCTTTGTTAATTTCTCATAGTTTAGTCAGTTCTGTTGTATGTACTTGGGGGGATATATTATAGGTAAGTTCAAATTTAAAATCGTATCTTCCTGATAAGTCGAATCTTTTATCATTTTGCAATGACTCTTTATATCTTTAATAATACCTTAAAATTTATTTTGCCTAATTTTAATATAGCTACACCATCTTTTTTTTTGGAGGGAGGGAGGATATCTTTTATTATCTTTTTACTTTTAATTGTCTTAAGGACTTTTTGCTTTAGATGGGTCACTCATGATCATGATATGTATAATAATGCAGCTAGGTTATCCCTTTAATCTAGTTTGAAAATCTTTGCATTCAGTCCAATTACATTTATTGTGATTGCTGGTAAATTTGGGCTTATTTCCACCATCTGATCTAGTGCTTTATTTGTTTGTTTATTTTCTTTATTTTCTGTCTTTTTGGGGCTTGATTTAAGCTTTCATTTTTTTGTCTTTTGCCCTCTACTTGTTGGCCACCTTTAATTTTAATAAATGATCTATAATGGGATATTTCAGTTGTAAACAAAAAGCAGACAACTTCTATCAAATTCCCATACTCATTAATAATTATTAACACTCTGTCAGTTTGGTTTCATCTTATTACTACCACCCCCACCAATCTCTTCCCCCCCACACACAAACATTTTTTCTGGGGTATTTTAAAGCAAATTCTAGGTATCGTACTATTTCACCAATAAAAAGCTTTTCCCCCATATAACCAAAATTACAAGACCTACAAAATTAAAAATAATTCCTTAGTATCTTCTAATATGAAGCCTTCTTCAAATGTCCTTGTTTGTCTTTTTCTTTTCTTTTCTTTTCTTTTCTCTTTTCTCTTTTCTTTTCTTTTCTTTTCTTTTCTTCTCTTTTCTTCTCTTTTCTTCTCTTTTCTTCTCTTTTCTTCTCTTTTCTTTTCTTTTCTAAGTATCACACCCAGTGCAGAGGCCAACACAGGGCTTGAACTCATGACCCCCGAGATCAAGACCTGAGGTGACCTCAAGAGTCAGACGCTTCACCAGCTGAACCAGCCAGGCCCCCTCCTTGTTTGTCTTAAAAATGTATTTTTACATTTGGTTTATTTAAATCATAATCCAGATAAGGCCTGCACATGGCATTCAGCTGATATATCCAATTGTCTTTCTGTCCCCCTTTTTACCCCACTTTTTTTTCATACCATTGATTTGTGAAGGAAACAGGTCATTTTTCCTATAGAATTTCCCATTCTGGATTTGGCTGATAATATCTTCAAGATGTCTTTTAACTTCTTGTAAACTGGTTAGATTTAGATGCTTAGTTAGATTCAGGTTCCTTTTGGTGAGAAATACTTCCTAGGGGGTACCGCATACTTCCTATTTCAACAGTTAGTAAGCAAGTCTTTTCTAAACGATCCACTTCTAGTGATATAAAGGGTAATCGATGGGCTCAGGTACTGTGATCCTGTGTTCCCCATCAGCTTTTCTCCTAATCCTTTTAGTGCTCATTGAAGATTGTTTTGTAGAACCATTATTTCATTGGCAACTGGAAAACGGTGGTTTCTAATTGTTACCCCTTCTGGATTTATTAGCTAGCAATTATCTGTAAAGAACTTTATGTTATCAACTATTTAGTTAATTTGAAGTATAGTTCATGCAGGAAGGGCAAAATAAATGCACGATTGTTTTATTTATCAGTTTTTCAGAGTAATGAATCAAGTCCTTTGCAACCTCTCCAAGGTGACTCAGGCACCACCCCACGACCCCTGTTGTTTTTGGAGTATCAGTATCAACGTGTGTGTGTGTGTGTGTGTGTGTGTGTGTGTGTGTGTGTGTGTGCGTGTGTGCGTGTGTTTTCTGTTCATTGAAGGCACTGTTTTTTCTCATGATCTAATTATCCCACTCAACGTGGCTATTGTGTTCTTTTTACATTGCCGGTGGTCTTGGTCTTTGATCGCTTTCTTGCTTTCTGGCAAAAAAAAAAAAAAAAAAAGATATATTGAGCTTATCAAGTACATTTCACTCAAGCCTTGTCATGGCCACTTTCAAGGAGCTATGGTTTCTTTCTTCTTTTTTTTTTTTTCTTTTTAAGTTTATTTATTTATTTTGAGAGACAGAAAAAGAGCATGTACACATGAGTGGGGAAGGAGCGGAGAGAGAATCCCAAGCAGGCTCCACACTGTCAGTGTAGAGCCTGACATGGGGCTCAATCCCTTGAACTGTGAGATCATGACACGAGCTAAAATCAAGAGTCAGACACTTTACTGACTGAGCCACCCAAGCGTCCCCAGAGCTATGGTTTCTTTAAGTGAGAGATGGTACTTAGAAACTGCAGTTTGTGTGCTAGGGTGCTCATTGCTACTGACATATCATTATTCTCAGCCATTTCAGTGAACAGACCTAGAAATAAGTAATTTTTAGAAAGAGGAAAATTAAGCAATGCATATTTAAGTTTTAAGAGTTTTTACTTTGATTTTATACTTGTTTCTCACACTGAAAAACTTGGTTCCTTGGTTCTGACATTTCTATAATTACTTGCTTTATCTTGCAAAATACATACCTACATGTATCTTATATACATGTAAATAGCAAATGACCAGAATTAGTAATAACAGTAAGATTACTGAATGCAGTTCAAGGTTTTTTGCAATTTTTTGTTGTTCTTAGGCTGTGTCCTTTTGGAGATATACACCAAAATGATGTGTTTGTTTTTTATTTAAAAAAAATTTTTTTTTATGTTTATTTCTAAGACAGAGACAGAGAGAGAGAGACAGAGCATGAGCAGGGGAGGGGCAGAGAGAGAGGGGGCAAAGAATCTGAAGCAGGCTCTGGGCTCTGAGCTGCCAGCACAGAGCCTGACTCGAGGCTCCAACTCGTGAACTACACGATTGTGGCCTGAGCCAAAGTCAGACACCCAACCAACTGCATCACCCAGGCACCCCTTAAAATGCTGTGCTTAAAGTTGTTTGAAATTCTTTGAGTGATTGTCCAACCAACTTGATTTATAGTTAAATTGTTTCTGCTTGTTTTCAATTTTTAGAAATTTCTTTGAGGTTTTTCCAATTTAACTAGGTTTTCTGATTTAACTTTGAGGTTCATTCTGATTATGTAAGACATTAACATGGTTCCAGGGCCAAAACTATAAAATATGTTCAGTGAAGTCTAACTTCTGTCCGCATTCCTATTCCGTGTTTCTTCCTTCCTCTGCCATTTCCTATTGCTGCTATAACAGATCACCGACAACTTCATAGCTTCAAACGACACAAATTTATTATCTTATGGCTCTGTAGGTCATACGTCTGACAGAGGTCATACTGAGCTAAAATCAGGGCGCCATTGAGGCCACATTCCTTTCTGGAGGCTGTAGGGGAGAATCCATCTTCTTGCTTCTTCTGGCTTCTAGAGGCTTCCCACGTTCCTTTGCCATCTGCCTCCACCTTCAGAGTCAGCAACATTGCATCTCCCTGACCCTTCTTCTGCTGTCAGATCTTTCTCTCTGCCCACTGCCAGGAAAGGTTCTCTGCTTTTAAGGTAAGGACGCCTTTGATTAGATTTGCCACACCTGGATAATCTCCACATGTCAAAGTCCTGAACCTTAATCACCTCTTCTGAAGTCCCCTTTGTCATGTATTGGTAGGTTCTGGGGATTGGGGCATGGACATCTGTGGCGTACCGTTGTTCTACCTACCGCACTTCCCCCTGAGGTAACCGGGTTTTGGTTGCTTTTTTTTTTAATGTTCAATCATGTATTATTAAATCTTCTCTACTGGTGGTTAATTTTTTATTATTTTTATTTTTTAATGTTTCTTTACATTTTATTTTATTTTTATTATTTTTTTAAATTTTTTTTTATTTTTTTTAATTTACATCCAAATTAGTTAGCCTATAGTGCAACAATGATTTCAGGAGTAGCTTCCTTAGTGCCCCTTCCCCATTTAGCCCATCCCCCTCGCACAACCCCTCCAGCAACCCTCAGTTTGTTCTCCATATTTAAGACTCTCTTATGTTTTGTCCCCCTCCCTGTTTTTTTGTTATTTTTGTTTCCCTTCCCTTCTGTCCATCTGTTTTGTCTCTTAAAGTCCTCATATGAATGAAGTCATATGATTTTTGTCTTTCTCTGACTGACGAATTTCACTTAGCATAATAGCCTCCAGTTCCATCCACGTAGTTGTAAATGCGAGATTTCATTCTTTTTGATTGCCGAGTAATACTCCATTGTGTATCTATACCCCATCTCCTTTATCCATTCATCCATCGATGGACATTTGGGCTCTTTCCATCCTTTGGCTATTGTCAGTAGTGCTGCTAGAAACATGGGGGTGCATGTGTCCCTTTGAAACAGCACACCTGTATCCCGTGGATAAACACCTAGTAGTGCAATGGCTGGGTCGTAGGGTAGTTCTATTTTTAGTTTTTTGAGGAACCTCATACTGTTTTCCAGAGTGGCTGCACCAACTTGCACTCCCACCCCCTGAGATAACCGTTTTGGTCAGTTTTTAAATTTATCTTTCCTTCTTTCCTTGAGAGGTGATGGCGCTCCACTCTGTGGATATCCCCCCGCCATTTAACCCATCCCTGTGGATGTATTTTACGTTTTTTCCACTCTTTTGATACTTCAAATAATCCTGTAACAAAAAGCTGTGTGTGCATATAATTTTTACCTCTTTTTGTACTTGATTGGCCTCATTTTTTACATTTTTAAAAAGCTTTTTATTTGTTTTTTTTTTTAGTAATCTCTACACCCAGTGTGGGGTGTGACCTCACAACCCTGAGATCGACAGTCACGTGCTCCTGTGACTGAGCCAGCCAGGTGCCCCCTCATTTTTTACACTTAGATCTTTGAACTCTTTGGAATATGTCCCCGTGTACAGGATGGATTCGTGTTATCTTTCTCTACCCTTACGATTTTGCCTCACATGCCTAATTTTAATACCTAATTTTAAAAATGAATCCGTATCTCTGTCCTTCCCCAGAATAACATACAAAACTTAGAACGATTGCTCAGACTATGTTATTATGAAGTATCCCTTTTTTTTCTACCACCAAACTAAACGTTATCGCTGTTGTGTGCAGAGACACTTGCCAACTCACTTCTCCTTATTCTATCTCCCACCTCAGTGCTTCCTCCTAGCATCATTATCCTTCTGTAGAGCCAAGGCACATTCCTCTTGTGAGCATCCATCAGAGTAAACTCTCTGTTTCTGTTTTATCTGAAACCATTTTTATTTCACCCTCTTTTAAAATCCTTACTTAGCTGAGAATATGATTGTGGGTTCTGCAACTGTAGATAAGATCCCACGTTTTCTCATTTCTTTTGTTGAGAAATCATGATTCCTTTTCACTTAGCCTCACTTTTCTCAGTGTCTGTTTCAGATCTTCTCATTGTGTTTGTTGCCCTGAAGCTCCACTATTGTGTGTATAGATACGGATTGCTTTCTTGCATCCTCTTTGGGATTTGTGGACTTCCCGAATATGAGGATTCCACCCTTCGATTTTTTCCTTGCAGAATTCGTTTCAACCTGTAGAGCTTCTCACTTTGTCCTTAATGTCTATTAGTTTCTTCTCTGTATTTTTCATCTTTATCTCTCTGAGATTCCCTTCTAGATATTTCTTCACTTCCTGTTTCTGTTCATGAATTCCTCAACTGTGTCTTTGGACCTGTCCTTGAGTTTTTAGGTTCAACTATATATATATAATGCTTATTTATTTTTGAGAGACAGAGAGAGAGCACCAGTAGGGGAGGGGCAGAGAGAGAGAGGGAGATACAGAATCTGAAGCAGGCTCCAGGCTCTGAGCTGTCCGCACAGAGCCTGACACGGGGTTCAAACTCGTGAACCAGGAGATCATGACCTGAGCCGAAGTCAGATGCTTAACCCAGGTGCCCTAAATTCTCACATAAATAAATGTGAGAATTTAAGCATTTTAAACAGATCTGTTTTATATTTTTATCCAATAATTCCAATATGTATAAAATCCTTGATGGGTCTGATCCTGCTACTTATTGTTTCTGCTGAGTCATGCTCTGAGTGGCCTGTCCTTATGTGTTTTGTAATTTTGGATCGCACATCCTAGCCCACTGGCATTCCCTGGCTCTGAGGTCGCATCTCTCCAGATTTACATTTGCTTCTGCCCTATGATCCAAGAGAACCTGAAGTTAATTTCTTGGCTTAGAGTTTCTCAGTCCACAGAGATGGTCCAAATAACCTATATCTAAACTCATATGAAAATGAACTGAAATTACAAGCTCTTGGGGGAGACTTTTTTCCTACCTAGATGTCACATCAAGGCTGACAGATGTCTTTGTCTCCTTTTGCCATTGGACAGCTTTAGGGGTGGGAGGGTCACCATTTCTCTTACTATGTAGCCCTCTGAAGGTCTGGCTTTCTGTGACAGGTTTCAATTCTCTTAGTATAATAACAATATTTATTACCTGTTATGCATTATCTTTAGGCTTTTCGTAGTAAGGATATCTAACCCACCATATTTTCAGAACAACACTATATGTTCTTTTAAAATACTAACGTTCAGGGGGAAAAGAGAAGAAAAATCGCATGAGAGAATCTACAGGAGAAGAAATGAGGTGGCTTCTGTGGAGGGGACACTTGTGTGGCTGCTGCAGATGACAGCCAGAGAGGCGTCCCCGTTACACCTAATATGAAATGACAGCAAGGATCAGGACACTTTGTCCTTTCTGCCCTGCCATCCCCGGCGCCCTGCTCTTCCTCCAGCTTTGATTTTCTACCCTTTGTCAGGTTTGCCATAACAAAAATTTAACTAAAAAACCATTATATTTAGAGTCCCCTGTCCCTTGATCTCTGGAATGTCCTTTTATAGAGAACGTTTCACAAAAACTGTCAGCGATTCAATGAGGAGGCACCCCAGAGATAGGTAGGAACGGCCGTCCTGAGTTGAATCGGAACTGTGCCATGTGGTGAGCAGATTGTAACTGCTTAGAATCCATTGGTGTCCTTGTGGTTAGAGAATGCGTCCACACTCCCTTCGAGCCCAACCCTGTCTGTCCTGTCAGTCTCTCCTCATCAGATAATGAGTCCGTAAGTCCGTTGCTCACTATTTGAAACAGCACTTTTTATTTATCCCCAACTTACTCAAGTTTCCAAATGTGGAAAGAGTGAAAATATGTATGTTCACACTAAATTGTCCTTATTAATGGGGGGAGGCAAAGGCATAGAGGGCTATAAAAATCTTTTGGGGAGGGACATTTAGAATATGATTCGCTACTGAATATTGACACGTAGCACTATCTGAAGATCCTAACAAGATAAAAACTATGCCCTAAAGACCTCTTTAGTAGCAGAGGTTGCCTTTCCCCCCAGTCTTTTCATTCCCAGCTTGTTTTAGCAGAAGGCACCTCTTCTTAACTTTTGTACCGTATCAACCTGAACAGGTCTCCCTATCCCATCCCTCCCCCTGTTTGCTTACTGTTTTGGTTCAAAGTTTCTTAGAGTTACACTGCTAACTAATGAATTAAGACCTAATTAATTAATTACTATAAATGAACCATAATAGTTAGCTGTATTTTTAGAAAGTAAGTGGTAGTGAATTAGAACTGAAAAGACAAGACACATTTACATTTGATTACAAATTTCATGTCCGTTTTTAAGTCTTTAGTAACTCCAGAAATCTTTCAGTGATAGCTGGTGTTCATGGAGCACTTAATAGTATTCACATCCAGGTATTATCCCATTTAACTTAAAATAAGCCTCGGGGACAAGTGGCCTGTTACCTGCTTTTTCCAACCAAAGAAGCTGGGCGCAGAGAAGGTAAATGAAGGTCATAGAGCTAATAGGTAGCATCATGGCTCACAAAAGCCAGTGTGGCCCCAGGGCACCTGCTGTGCAGTAACTAGCTCACCTGGGGTATGAAGCCACCTGACAGTTGTTTTTAGCCCCAACCACTGTCACCACCAAAATTTTCGGTTCTGGGTTTTTTTTTTCTTAGACTTACTCTCAGTGCATAGAATGGTGTGGAAACCAATCCCATAGTTGTCTTCGTTTGTTCCCACGGACTTAGGGTAAGCCTGGGAGTTCTACGTCCTTCCTGATGCCAACTTGCTGACCTCTTCTCCATTCCAGTTTCTGTTCCAGCAGCTGGGGATGCTGGTGTCCTTTGTGAAGAGCCACATCAGACCTTACATGGATGAAATAGTCACCCTCATGAGAGTAAGTAGAAGTTAATGTTTTGGCCAGTTCATCAGTGTTTGGGTCAAGGAACGTTCGGAGGCAGATTTGGATAACATGGGCAGTTTGTGGCATGGGTCTCCGGAGAGCTGTTCCAGCCCGAGGATAAAAAGCGGGGCCCGGTTCCCCAGTGGGCGTTGACAGGGGAGGGGGTACCCCCTCAGAGGCTGTGGCACCCAAGAACAGGGGAGGGAGACTGAAGTCATTGTTCTGCCAGAAATAAACTCTCGAGTTTCTTGCCTCACACACAACAAAGCAATTTCACTTTACTATCACAACAGTGCTCTATTGTTCCCAGGAAAGCCCTCCTTCTTACAGCCCATAAAACCATGGCCTTAAGAGAGGTTGGAGGATTGGGTTTTCATAGGGCTATTAAATACGATGAACTCCTGGCAGGCACTGAGGAAGAAGGCGAGGCTTTCCCCCCACTGCCTTTAAGAGCATAAATGCCACCTTCTGACTGTAGCAGCACCGGAGGAAAGGCTCACATCCCAGATTTTATAACCTGCTTTAAGCAGGTGCGGAGGACTCCCCATCGGTGGCGATGTCGTTTTCCCGTTTGAGGAGGAGGCCTGCTTCCTGCTGTTCTGTATCATTTAAATATCTCTGCTGGGGGACTTGCTTTGCCGAGATGGCTGTGCCCTCAAAGAATTGGAAGACAATTCATCCCCGATTTCTGTTCTTCTATGCCAGCTCTTTGTAGTTAGCTTGGAGGAAGCAGCAGGACTGAAATCAAAGTGGCTGACTTCAAAACTGGAACTTCCCAGAAACTGGGTCTCAGAGCTGAAAAATCTCCTGTCTGTATAAATAATTAAAACCACTCTTGCTCCCCGACTCCTGCCACAGAGGCCTTCATACAAGGAAGTTGAGCAGAGTGCTGGAGAGCAGGCGGATGGCCGGGGCGGGGGGGGGGGGGGGAGGGTCCCAGGACGCAGCCGTGTGTACTCGTGGTTTGTACTCGTGGTTTGAAACTGGACTAATTGGGGACCTAGCCCCCAAAAAAGACTTGGGCCCAAAACATAGGGGTTTGAGGCAGGGAGCCTCACACCTGCAAAATGCAGCTTTCATTTCCTCCAAGATAGATAAGGTAGTCCAGGGCTCTTCCTTTCTGTTGATCCTGGGCATTTTCATGAGTGCCCCGAGCCTGGAACGAGAACAGTCTCTGTTAACAGTGATCCCTGGGCAGGCTGCCTGGTTTCTTTGAGGTAGAGAAGCCCATAGTAGCGCAGCAGAAAGGTGGGTGGGCTTTCTCTGAAGAAGGCACAGTGCGGTCCAAGTGAGCGAGCATCAGACAAACCGTGGAGGTCATAAAATCTGTGGCGTTTCTTTGGCAGAGGTTTTGGTCTAGAGAAAATAGCTTTTTCAGAGAGAATACTTCTCTCTCCGAGCAGAGAGAAATACAAGTTTTACCAGCATCTTTTAGTATGGTTTTTACTTTCTGAACTATTAGGATTTTTTCAAAGTTGTAGTAAAAATACTTTAGGCTTCTATAAAGCCCTTCTTCTGAGGAGCGCGCGCTCTCTCTCTCTCTCTCTCTCTCTCTTTTCCCCCTTTGACTTTCCTGAATTATTTGGGGGCCCTAAAGTATTAATATGTGTGTGTTGCCATCATCAGTTCAACTTCTGTCATCATTAAGTCTCCCTCTCCAGAGGTTTTAGGCAAGGTAGTAGGCAGCTCTCTTTTTGAGTTGACTTGAAATGACAGCTTTTCCTGGAGTCAGAAACTCAGACCAATTTTGGGGTACCAAGGCAGGATCTGTGGCCGATCAGCCAAGTTTTTAGTAACTTATATGGAACATGACTCTCTGGGTATAGAAAAAGCGCTCCTTTTGTGGCATCATCCAGGCCTGAAAATGATGTGGGACAAATGGCAGGTGTCGTGTAGAAAAGTCTAGATCCAGAAGGGGCAGGAAACCTTGTTAACACTGGAGTTACCCCTGGTAGAGACCAGGTGGTACCCAAAGTAAAGAATCCACCCTGGGTGACCTGGGAGCCCCTCGAGTGATGTAAGCCTAGTCACTCATTCACTGTGTCAACGTGTTCAGGTGGCTGGACTCTGCCGGGTGCTGTGCTAGAATCTGGGGAGACAGAGATGGCTCAGAGGGGTTTCTTGCCCTTGATTAGTTTACAGTCTAGTAGAGGGAAGGTGGCAAAGAAAATTAAGTATTACAGGTGCTAGAAAAGAGGAGGGCAGAGGGACCCAAAGCGTGTAATGGGAGGAGAGCGAGAAAGCCTTCGTGGAAGTAAGGCTTGAGCCGGGGCTAGAAAGACCACGGGAGCTTAGCGGTCTTAGGAGTTCTAGGCAAAGAACACAGGCAAAGCACAGAAGAGCAAAGCAGCCTGGTTGCATTCAGGGAAAGGCGGTTTAATTTGCGCACTGTGACCGTGACAGGGGCTACAAAGAAGCCCGGGGAGAGGAGGGTAGGCAAGGGGTCTGTCACAGGGCAGACCGCGCTCACTGCGTATTTCCTTCTTTTTGGACCATCTCAGTTCCTTGGTTCATGTTTCGGCAGAAGGGCGCCTGGCTTTGCTTCTCTGTCTCTTCCCTCTTTATAGGAATTCTGGGTCATGAACACCTCGATCCAGAGCACGATCATTCTTCTCATTGAGCAAATCGTGGTAGCTCTTGGGGGCGAATTTAAGCTCTATCTGCCTCAGCTGATCCCACACATGCTACGTGTCTTCATGCATGACAACAGCCCAGGCCGCATTGTCTCCATCAAGGTGAGTCCACGAGGGCGTCCTCTAGAGAGATTGCCAGCGTCCCTCACAGTCCGGGGATGATCAGCTAAGAGCTGAGACCCTGCTCTGAGTGACAGGGTGATGCTCCATCCGAAAGAATGCTGGTCCCCGAGGCGCGCAGTTAACAGGATGTTTACAGTCCTCCCTCGATTGTCCTTGTGTTTTGTCTCCTTTCATGGCTTATTCGTGGTGAATGTTTTATCCCACACCAGTTTTCTCTGTTGTCTACCAGCTGATTCCTTATCAGTTGAAATAAGCTCAGAGAAAGCAAAACAGTCCCTAAGCAAAATGAAAGAGGGGGGAAGTGCTACCAAAAGAATGTAGTTCAAGACCACTTACTGAAGGCCTTTCGAGTCCCCACAGAATTTGGAGTTACCTAAACCGTCACCCCCCTCCATGTGCTTAGATGCGTGGCGCCTGCCTGTGTTTGTTCATCACCAGCCTTCTGCTCCCTCTCGCAGCTGCTGGCTGCCATCCAGCTGTTCGGCGCCAACCTGGACGACTATTTGCACTTGCTGTTGCCTCCTATCGTGAAGCTGTTTGATGCCCCTGAAGTCCCCCTGCCGTCCCGCAAGTACGCACCTGCCCTTTGGGACTAACCATCACTAACCGCAGTTAAGACTTTCATGTTCTGTTGAAAATGTCCTTTTCTTAAGTTCCCAGGCCATCTTTCCATTTGTTGTTGTTGTTGTTGATACCTCAGCTCCCTTTATTTTAGCTTAGAAATGTCCCAGGTTGATGGAAATCTTAGCTGTCCCCATCCCACTGGGATATATGTTGGATCCATGTCATGTGATACCGGAGAGGCCATTCCTTCCCGTTTGGTGCTGTTAAGATAACCCTCAGCCACTTCTCGCACTTTAGGACTGTATGTTAGCAGCTACTGTCTGTTAACAATTGCAGGGCAGCGTTAGAGACGGTAGACCGCCTCACAGAGTCCTTGGACTTCACTGACTACGCCTCCCGGATCATTCACCCGATCGTTCGAACCCTGGACCAGAGCCCGGAACTGCGTCCCACGGCCATGGACACGTTGTCTTCGCTTGTCTTTCAGCTGGGGAAGAAGGTGAGGCCGCACCCCTGTGTGAACGTGCTCTTCTGCCCGGCTTTGGGAAGATGACCTCTC
Organism: Acinonyx jubatus; assembly: GCF_027475565.1. Classification (NCBI taxonomy): domain Eukaryota; kingdom Metazoa; phylum Chordata; class Mammalia; order Carnivora; family Felidae; genus Acinonyx; species Acinonyx jubatus. Next base: position 8,050,067 of record NC_069381.1, on the reverse strand, counting down.
TGAAGGTCTCTATATGTTAGTCTGTAGGTCTCAACAACTGTCAGAGAACTGAAAGTTGTTTGCTTTTTTTGTTCCTTCATCTGTTAAGCAAATATTTCTTGAGCCACCTCTGTGGGCTAAGTGCTGTTCCGGGGGTAACGCAGTAAACAGAATGGTGTCCTTGTTCTCATGGAGCTTAGATTCCAGTGAGGCAAAGCTAATAAGCACAGCCTGTCTCATAAGAGCATAGAGTATCAGTGGGGGAGGGATGCTGTGTATTTAGGGTAGACTGCGAAGGCCTCTCTCCTGAGTTGACGTTTGAGCAGAGATGTAAACATCAAAATCCGAGTGAGCCCACAGGGTTGGATCCCAGCAGAAGGAGTGGCAAAAGCAAAGGTGGGAGGAGGCAGCATGCTTGAAGGGTCTACGGAATCACAGAAAGGCGTGTGTCTTCAGAGGAGTGAGCTTCAGGGGAAAGGCCTTGGAGTTCAGGTCATAGAGATAAGGCAGTGGGGCACAGAGATGCAATAGGCCAGCGGTTCTCAGATGTCCCTGGACAGGCAGTGTCAGTGTCAGTTGCCGGCAATCTGTTAGAAATACAGATTCTCGGGCCTCTGCCCAGACCTGAGCCAGAAACTGCCTGTGGAGCCTGGTAGTCCCTGCTTTCATAAACCCTCCAGGTGATTCTGCTGCTCATCAGAATTTGCACATCACTACCGTGGGTCATAATACGTACTCTGGCTTTTACCCTAGGCAAGTCTAGAAGTCTTTGCGGGCTCTGGAGCACAGGGATACTGTGATCTGAGCTGATTACACTCAGCGCCATGTGGAAGAACAGACTAGGCCAAACGGGGGGAGCAGAGAGAGCACAGAGGCCATCGCAGGAGCCCAGATGGAAGATGCTGGGGACTAGGAATGTAGTGCGTGTGTGTGTGTGTGAAAGAGAGACAGAGAGAAATGATTTTTCTGAATAACACCAAGCCACCCCAAACCCAAAAGAACTAGCTATAACATAGTGGTGGTAATAATCCTTTCTCTGCTTCCCACTCTTCGGAGTGGCATCTCTGACCTCTTCCCTCTTCTCTCTCAGTACCAAATTTTCATTCCAATGGTGAATAAAGTCCTGGTACGACACCGAATCAACCATCAGCGCTATGACGTCCTCATCTGCAGAATCGTCAAGGTGAACTGCACGCACTTTCTGTTTCAGAGTCCCCCATTGTCTTTTCCCGTTGGTATTCACGTGGTCTTAGCTGTGGGAGCACATCTAGCTTTTTAGTTCCGAACCGGCAACGGGCAGCCCATTTCCGTAAAGATAGCCAGTTTTGCTCGGCTCTCTAGGCGACCTGGGCTCTGATGCAATGATTCGGCCCTGCCGCCCCGGCTTGCAAGTGGCTGTCCGCGCGTGGACGGGAATGAGCCCGGCCACCTGCCGGTGCACTTTTGCTTGCGGTCACCATAGCGTGCTTCTCTAGCAGCTTGCATGTGTTACACAATCCTCATCTTCCTTTGTTTGTTCTTTTTCCCAACCATCGGAAAATGAGGAAACTCTTCTTGGCTGTAGGGCCAAGCAAAGCCAGGCAAGGGGCTGTTTGCCACCCCTGCTCCTGACACTTCGTCCCTTTGATCACTGCCCCCAGTTGTTGGGGCTTCGCCAGCTGCATGGCTCATACTACGGAGTCCGTGCAGTCAGTGTGGCCAAGAGTGACCAGAGGAGATGGTCTGCAGTGGGGAGTATAGCCGACCCGTGGTTCATTTTGTCCATGCGTTAACTTTTTCCTTCTTGTTGAGGTCCTGATGTTTCCAGAAGGTGGGACCTTCCCTGGGTTTAATTAAGGGTGTTTTCCAAACTGGGAGGAGCTGCAGGGTTTTTCTGTGAATCTCTGGTTGCAGGGATACACCCTTGCTGATGAAGAAGAGGACCCTTTGATTTACCAGCATCGAATGCTGAGGAGTGGCCAAGGGGATGCGTTGGCCAGTGGGCCGGTAGAAACAGGACCCATGAAGAAACTGCATGTCAGCACCATCAACCTTCAAAAGGCAAGTCCATGCTTTCTGGGGGGACTTGGCAAGGAGAGGCCTGCTCTTCTCTCTTGTCTAGAACTCTTAGCTCTTGCTGCCACCAGCATAAAACAACCAAAGACCAGCCCAAGCGTTTTTCTGAAACTCTAGGCACCGTGAACTTAGGTCATTTTGTCTGTCCCTGGGTGTCCAAATTACACATTTTTTTAATAGAGGGTAAATGTAGAACAAAGTTCTAAACTTCCTTGGAGCTTTGATAGAGTCCTTCGTTGTGAGTAACATTCTCATCTCTTACATGACTGGAACAAAACCAGTGAGCTCCTTAGTTAGCACCGAGACTGATGCAGGCCCTTTAAAGCGGGGCTTCTCGGCCTCCCGAGACTCACAGGGCTCGCCGAATGCTGGCAGCTGGTGGAAGATACTTGCTCAGACTCAGGCGGTCCAAGGTCAGGCCTACGTTCTACATTTCTACCAGAGTCCTATGTAAGGCCACTGCTGCTGGTCCATGGACCACATTTTGAGTAGCAAGCTTTTTCTTTTTTTTAACGTTTATTTTAGTTTTGAGTGAGAGCAAGAGTGAGCAGGGAAAGGGCCTAGAGTGAGAATTCCAAGCAGGCTCCGTGCTGTCAGTACAGAGCCTGATGCGGGGCTCAAACTCACAAACCGTGAGATCGTGACCTGAGCCGAAGTCAGACACTTAACTGACTGAGTCACCCAGGCACCCCCAGCAAGATCTTTTAGATCTTTGCAGACAAATACCGAATTCTCTGTGCTGACAAAAGCCTGGGATGTAACCAGTAGTCTCACCATATATGCCACCAGCCATCCACTTAAAAAATAGGCGGGTTCAAAGCATCACTAGTCAATCGGAGCAGAGTAATCGTGACATTCCTGACTTTTAAATACATACATATTTCCCACGTTTTGTATTAGTGTCAGTGCTTCTGGAGACTGTAAGCAGTCCCTGTTTGGACTTCACCATCGTAGGAGTCTTCCTTCATTAGCAGTTGCCCCACAGCAGCTGCCCTTCAAGTGTGGCGTGGACCGAGATAAAGAACTGGGCAGGATTGGGTCCCAGCTGCCCTGTTCTCTGCTTTTGGCCCAGCCCGTAACGATTTGAACACGTGTGTGTGTGTGTGTGTGTTGACACACAGCTTGGGACCACTGAGGCCTATCACTGACTGTTGAGCCAGGCTTCTGTACCCGCACAGCCAGCTATAAAGTGACCCCTGCTGAGAAACGTTGGATGATCCGAGAGGGAGGTGGTGAAAGACCCCTGGGGCAGGCGTGACGCTGCTGTCCCTCTGTGGAGTGTGTCCTGCTAGCCCGGGACTCCAGGAGAAGGAAAAGGTCACCAGTCACCCGGCACTCCCCGGGCGGTTGTCGAGGCCACCCTGCTGACACCTCACACTTCAGGGAGGGGCCGGGCAAAGAGGCCAGATGCACATTTCCACCCAGATGTGTTTCAGCCCGCCTGGGTTCAGAATGTCCTTCCAAGCAGGCAGCTGTCCACCTTCTCTTAGAGCTTTGTTCGGGCTATTTTAGGAAATTCCCCAGTAGTCTAGTTTGCTTCCAGGAAGGCTTGCTTGCTACCCAGGACTTGGAGAAAAAAGCGTCCCCCTTGCCAAACAGAAGGAAGAAAGAGCCTCTAGTTTATCTCACCTGAGAGAACAGAGCCAGTCCAGAAGGCCTCAGCAGGATCTCCGGCGCGGACTCTCAGACCCGTTTGTGCTTCCCCGTACTCGCGTGCCGAGCGCTCGGGGTCAGCGCGGCCCCCGCTTTCAGCCACTTTCAGAGCGACAGTGCGCCACCTTGGCCATCTTTCTACTGGCTGTGCTAATAGAGGAGTTACACGGGACCAGAGATAGAAAAACCATTCGTACATGCCTCTAGGATGCCCGCCAGGATTTTCAGCAGCTTTACTGTCATAGGAGAGGCTGTCTGGGCTTACGTTCTAAATGAATGAGCTGATGTCCTGTCAACATGCGCCAGCGTCACCGGCTGAGGCGGTCCACGGTGGGTGGCGGCAGAGGGACGGTGGCAGGTGTCAACAGTTACTACAGACCCCAGAGAAGCAAGAGTGGGTTATGTTTTCAATGAAAGGCCCATATGGGGGACTTGGCCTGTCTGCTAGATTGCGCAGTTGTCCGTGAAGCTAAGCTTTCCAAGCACTCAGTTGCTACCATTTCTCAAATGCTAACCAGAACGATAGCAATAATAACTACCGACATTTGTTGAGTGCTTTCAACGTGTCAGGCACTGGTGCGAGCACTTTATGTACATTGACTCATTTAACCTTCACCCTATGAGTTAGGTGCTGTCATTACTGTCACCACCGTACAGACATGGATGTTGAGGCCCTGAAAGGTTAAGTAATTTATCCAACGTCAGCTGGTAGTGGTGGAGCCAGGATTTGACCTGGGTGTCGTGACTACAGAGTCAAGTCTCTTAACCACCGTGCTGAATCACCTCCGCCTTACCCAGGCTCGACTTCACGTCATTGGAGGGAAAAGACATTAGTGATCCTCCCTTTTGTATGTCCTCAGCTTTTAAAATGCCATGCACCGAAGGGGCGCCTGGATGGCTCAGTGGGTGCAGCATCCAACTGGGGCTCAGGTCATGATCTCACGGTTTGTGGGTTCGAGCCCCACATCGGGCTCTCTGCTGCCAGCACGGATCCTCGCTTCAGATCCTCTGTCTCCTTCCCTCTTCCCCTTCATCCCCTGTCAAAAATAAATAAACATTAAAAAAAAAATTTGAAGGGGGAGGGTGCCTGAATGGCTCAGTCAGTTAAGCATCTGACTTCAGCTTAAGTCATGATCTTGTGATTCATGAGTTCAAGCCCCGCCTCGGGCTCAGAGTCTGGGGCCTGCTTTGGATTCTGTGTCTCCCTGTCTTTCTCTGCCCCTCCCCTGTTCGTACTCTGTCTCTCTCTAAAAAATAAATAAAAACATTTAAAAATTTTTTGGAGGGGAGGCACCTGGGTGGCTCAGTTGGTTGGGTGTCCAACTTCAGCTCAGGTCATGATCTTGCAGTTCATGAGCTCGAGCCCCATATCAGGCTCTGTGCTGACAGCTCAGAGCCTGGAGCCTGCTTCGGATTCTGTGTCTCCGCCTCTCTCTGCCCCTCCTTCGCTCCTACTTTGTCTTTCTCTCTCTCTCTCTCTCTCAAAAAAAATAAATACACATTAAAAAAAATTTTTTTAAATGCCATGCACTGCAGAGCAGCTGTCCAGAGATCTTTTGTGTAGGGAGGAAGCCACAAGCCTCTGGATAGAAAAGAACTTGATGCTCCCATTTTGTTCAATAGAACAAGGTCTAAAAGTCAAGTAAGTAGTGTCAGTCTTCTTCCGGGTTCAGGGTTCTCATTGTACGATCATTGAGAATCATGCACGTAGTTTTTCAGTTTGTCTCGTAACATCTCTCTTTTAGTTTCTGACATAAAATAATAGTTTATATGATGACACCCACTGATAACTCATCAGAAGCCACTGCAGGTCTCCAGGTGACCCCAGGGAAGTGAGAGGTTGAGTTGTTGATGGTTAGGTGGTGTAGCACATGGGGATGTCTTTCATTCCCTGGACAATTTCGCTTGAGAACCTCTGCTCTAGTTTACTCAGTTTCCCTAGTTTAGGGAAGATCCATGTGTCTGTTCTGCCAGAAAATCTTTTTTTTTTTTATTAATTTTTTTTTTAATGTGTTTGTTTTTTTTTTAATTTTTAGTGTTTATTTATTTTTGCGAGAGACAGAGACAGAGTGTGAACAGGGGAGGGGCAGAGAGAGGGAGACACAGAATCCGAAGCAGGCTCCGGGCTCTGAGCTGTCAGCCCAGAGCCCGACACGGGGCTCGAACTCACAACCCATGAGATCGTGACCTGAGCCGAAGTCGGACGCTTAACCGACTGAGCCACCCAGGCGCCCCTTGAATGTTTATTTTTGAGAGAGAGAGAGAGACACAGAGCATGAGTGGGGGAGGGGCAGAGGAAGAGGAAGACACAGAATCTGAAGCAGGCTCCAGGCTCCGAGCTGTCAGCACAGAGCCCGACGCGGGGCTCGAACTCCCCGAGCCATGAGATGATGACCTGAGCCGACGTCAGACGCTCAACCGACTGAGCCACCCAGGTGCCCCTGGAAAATCTTCTAAGAATATATTTTGGGGGTGCCTGGGTGGCAAGCTCATTTAAGTGTCCAGCTGTTGACTTGGGCTCAGGTCATGATTTTGAGATTTGTGGGATCAAGCCCCATGTTAGGCTGCGCACTGATGGCGTGGAGCCTGCTTGGGATGTCTCTTTCCCTCTCTCTTTCTCTGCCCCTCCCCAGCTTGCACTCTCTCTCTCTCTCTCTCTCTCTTTCTCTCTCTCTCTCTCAAAAAAATAACATAAAAATTTTTTAAGGGTATGTTGTAAAAATTGGGCTAGGCCAGTTTAAAGAAATGTCATTTTGATAATAATAGCAATCATTTTTTGCTCTTCCCTTCCAGCCGGGCACTTTAGGTATTTTATCCCTTGATGCAGAAGACTGAGGCTTAGATGCAACACAAGTAATTTGCCCAGAGTGCTACACCTGCCGAGTGGCGGATCCAGGATTCCCACTGGTGTGCCTGACTTCGCAGTTACAGGTGCTCACAGGAGCGCTAACTTTGTGCCAAGCACTGGTATCAATCTCTTACACATATTCAACCTAATTAATCCTTAAAACACCCTATGAGGTGGGACCTATTGCCGTCATTTTACAAGTGAGGAAACAGGCACAGAGAAGTAACTTGCCCGAGGTCAGACAGCCAGTGAGTTAGATAACAGCCGTTTGAGCTCAAGCTGCCGAGCTCCAGAGGCTGGACCTTCCCGCCCCGCTCCCTGAGCTTCCCCTGGTCATAACCCTTCGTGCCTGGAATGCTCAGAGTCTTGAGGAAAGTTGGAGGGAATAGATCAGAAAGTAAAAATTGGATCTGTTCTATTCCTTCTGTCCCATTCCACCACAGTGCCGTGCGCCCTGGGCTCAGGCTCGCCCGATCGTAACGTGGTTCACGGTAGCGTGAACCTGAGCGTTTTCCCTCTCCCTGTGTGACCCTCTGCTGTCAGGTGGGCCAGTGTCCTCATGCAGAGGGCCCAGGGCCCATCACACACTGCAGGGGCCGTTAGGCTTTGTTGAACGCACCCTGCGTGTGACGGCCCCATCCATCATGGGTCTGTAGAGCTGTTGGCTTTGCTGATAGAGGTAGGGTCCGGCACAAATGAGTTGTAAAACAGTCTTTTTCTTTATCGTGCTATATTCCAAAGGTTGCCGCTTTTGTTTTATGGCTGCTAATTAGATGTTACTCTTTTGTATTTGCGCTCTGAGGGAATTTGGTCACGGGAGGTAACGACTTCATAAATCAAAGACAGAATAATCATTAAATAGATGAGGGCTCTTCACAACTGGCCCTTGAAGCTGATGGTTTTCTGTTGTCGCCTGGGGATCGCAGGCCTGGGGAGCTGCCAGAAGGGTCTCCAAAGATGACTGGCTAGAATGGCTGAGGCGGCTGAGTCTGGAGCTCCTGAAGGACTCGTCTTCACCTTCCCTGCGCTCGTGCTGGGCCCTGGCTCAGGCCTACAACCCGATGGCCAGGTATGTCGTGGCCGGCCACCCTCCTCCCCCGCTTCAGTGTGGGATCAAGAGACTCAGCACAGAGAAAACCATATATAAGTTCCTTTTTATCAGCGGTAGCAGTAAAAGGGGCTAGTATTTTTAATTTTGCCAACTCGTGGTGGAAAAAAATAAAAAGGCAAATTGAACAAGCTCATGTCACAGGAAAAGCACCCATCTTAACCTTGCTGAGATTTAGGTCCAGAATTTTAATTACAACGTCCTTTACAACTCTGAAAACAACGATGTAACGGTTTACTCTAACTGCTTTCCGATAATAATGATACTCTAATTCTTTACTGCTGCATTACACATAACCCCAGAACTTACTGGTCTTAAACGACGACAGTCATTCGTTTTGCTCATGAATCTGCAGTTTGGACGTGACCTGTGGGGATAGCTCGTCTCTGCTTCAGTGTTAGTGGGGCTGTTTGTCCGGGGGTCAGAGGACCCACTTTCAAGGTGGCTCATCCACACATCTGGCAGGTTGGGGCTTTTTTTTTTCTTTTTTTTTTTAATGTTTATTTTTGAGAGAGAGAGAGAGAGAGACAGAGCATGAGTTGGGAAGGAGCAGAGAGAGGGGGAGAGACAGAGACCGAAGCACGCTCCGGGCCCGAGCTGTCAGCAAAGAGCCCAATGTGGGGCTCGAACCCACGAACCGTGAGATCATGACCTGAGCCCAAGTCGGACACTTAATCGATTGAGCCCCCTAGGCGCCCCGTTGGAGCTTTTGAGTGGGAACTGCTCTGGCTAGGAGCCTTGGTTCCTCTCCGTGTGGCTCATTCTGTGGGGATCATTCACAGAATACTGGCGGGTTCAAGACTGAATGTCCCCAAGGGAACAAGGCAGAAGTGTATGATATTTGTATGACGTGGCCTTGGAAGTCACACAGTGTCACTTCTGCCACACTCTGTAGTTCAAGGCAGTCACAGAAGCCCACTCACATTCAAGGGGAGGAGATTATGCTGTCCATCGACAGGAGAGTAGGAAGATTCTAGGAGAACATGTGGAAGAAGAGAGACTGTGGCAGCCATCTTTGAGAAATAGAATTTGCCATAAAAAATACTGTTTTAAATAATAAGTCTCAGCCATTGAAGATTTGGTTTATAAAAAGTTTCACCGCATGTAAAAGATTTACAGTATAATGTAAACGAACGAAATGGAATACATGATGGTGCGTGTGATTTCAACTATTAAAAACACTTGTACAGAGGGAAGAGATTAGAAAGTAATACAGCAGTGATTAAGTAGGAAGGCCTAAGGAGTATTTTTGTTAATGTTTTTCTGTTTTCCAGATTTTTCGATGACGGATAATTATTTATAATGGGGCATAAAATGCTATTTTTTATGCTTTAAAAATAGTTCCTAGGATTTCCCTGGTCGCACAGTGTGCGGATTTCACATGCTCAGCTGATGGAGCGTATCTCTCTTCTGCCCCAGGTCATGTTCGAACACAGCGTCATCCAAAAGAGGCTTGTGATAAAACATGCACGTATGCGTTTATCACTGTAGTGCCAACTGTGTGCATTTGGCCTTGGATGTAGGTCAGAAAGTTTATTTCTTAATTTACACGGGACTTCTTTTGGTCTTCGTGTTATCCTTTGAATTTCACATTTTGTTTTCTCCAGAAGATTCCAAAATTAGATACTTGGTCTGGTTTAACCTTTTTTAATGTGTAATAAAAAGCATATGTAGAGGCATGAAATGCTCAACCCATCCATTATAAGCATATCTTATAGTTTCCAAGCCCCTTCCCCCAACATTCACCACAAAAGGGCATGGGATTAAAGTTCAGATGTCGTCGGGCACAGCAAATATGTCTGTTCGTGTGATGCTTTGATGATTTAAAGTAGTCGTAGTGATCTTAGAAATGACACCTCTGGTTCCAGGTCTCCAGTGGTGAGGTTGGCGTAGGGGATCCTTCGGGATTCTATTCGCTAACGCTTCTAGTTTCTTAAGTCCTGTTGTGTGTCTGTGACCATTCAGCTAAGGGTTCTGGTCATGTTTTGAAAAGCAGTCACAGGTGCTGCCTCTGCCGCTTCCGATCGTAGGAATTTGGACATTACCTGAGAAGGATCCCAAGAATCCTTTGGAGATGATCATATTCTGAATTGGCTAATGCCAACTTCTGTGCTGGAAGTCCCCTTTCTGTTTGTTCCCCCGCCCACTGAAGAGAAAAAATGCGAACTCTGCTAAGAAACGTGCCTGTGAGACAGGCTATTGCCCCTTGCACCCCCACACGGCTTGCTGTGCGCACAGCGTCTGTGCCTGCGCTGTAAATACAGGAGTCACTGGCCACGTGTGCTTGCACGAACGGAATTAAAATTAAACAGAACTTAAAATTCCGTTCCTCAGGCGCACTTCACCACGGTTCAGGTACTCAGTGGCCAGTGGCTACCGTATCAGACAGGTACAGAGCGTTTCCAGCAAGTTCTGATGGACAGCACCTGTCTGTGTGTCCCAGCAAAGTCAGTGACGCCGGGAGTAGATTGACGGGTGTGACTTGATGGCACCAGGCAGAGGCACGAGAGGCATTGCCAACATCTTTTTCTGCTCTCTCCGCCTTCAGGGATCTTTTCAACGCCGCGTTTGTGTCCTGCTGGTCTGAACTGAACGAAGACCAGCAGGATGAACTCATCAGGAGCATCGAGCTGGCCCTCACCTCACAGGACATCGCCGAAGTCACGCAAACTCTCTTAAACTTGGCTGAATTCATGGAACACAGTGACAAGGTGAGATGCTCCGCCATTGTCAGATGGAGCCCGACAGGAGCCAGGTGGGAGGGAGAAGTGGCCCAGCCGCCGCGCTCCTACGCTGTGGGTTCTGTTCTGTCCTAGGGCCCCCTGCCACTGAGAGACGACAACGGCATCGTCCTGCTGGGCGAGAGGGCCGCCAAGTGCCGAGCATATGCCAAAGCACTACACTACAAAGAGCTGGAGTTCCAGAAAGGTCCCACCCCTGCCATCCTAGAGTCTCTCATCAGGTAGGCTCGAAACCCTTTTTAATCGCCGCCTTCATCTGAAACGACCTCTCTCCCCTCCGCCGCCTGGTACCAAATCACCACCGTCACCTGGAGACTTCTGCTCCGTGAAATCGGCCGCCCGGTCCGGCCAGCACGTTTAAAAGCGATGTGGTTGCAGACGGCTCTCCCCGCTGTCGGAGCTGTAATTGTCACTTCTGTTAACCCTTAGCGCATGGGCTCCCGTTGTTTTCCAACCTGGGCCTGCTTGTCCCAGGGAAATCAGTCCAGAAGCGATTCCGGGGCCGTAGCAGCCTAGGAGCGATAGATTTGACATGGGGGTTCCATTGCCCTCTCTGGTGGGAGTAAAGTACTGGCTCCACTGCCCCAAGGGCCACTGGGGTTTTGCTGCCCGAGTCTTCCTCCTCTGGGGTTCTGTGAATCTAAGAGGCAGAGCGAAGTCTGAGACTCAGTGATCTTTTCCCCTGGTTTGGTCATGAATTCTCTCATAAGACGGTTTTGAGTCTTCTGGGCATGGACAAAAATAGGTTGTTTAATAAATTTTCTGCTGTTACGAAATTAGAAGCAGCCTCAAATGTTAGCTCCAGCTCCCAGAGAACTGTTCACTTCCCCTAATGATTATCAGAGAATATTAACTCTGGGATCTAATTATCTTCATGTAAATGCTAACACGGTTGATTATTTCACTACAGATAGTTTAGGGGAAAATCACCCAGCTAATAAGTACCTCCTTTGTGGCTGAAACAGTCTGCTGTGTGTGATGCTTCCTTCATTTGAGAGAATAATCAAATAGCCAGCTTCCCTGCCAGGCCTGCTTTTGAGTCAATGCTGAGTATTCCTTTAAACACCTTAAAAAGTGACCAAAGGCAAGAGGGTCATGTTTTTGTCCAAGTGAAGTGAACTTGGAAAGACCATTGATTTCTATGATATCACATACCAACAGATATAAACATGCCATACTCTAGGGTCGGCTTCCATTTCAGATTAGGTCCAGCAGATGTGAAAACCTGCATTTCTCCGCCCCCCCCCCCCCCCCCCGGCTTTGGTAATATTGTCTTCCTTGATAACTGATAGAAAATCTGGCAACTGAATATAATAACCTCAGTGTCAAAGAACCAGTTTTGCGTGTCAATTTCCTTGCTGAGCTTTCTCTGTTTGACAGCTCTCTGAAACCTCCCTGGTGCCACCCCAGGTCTTTCTCCGTATTTGAAACAATCACAGAAGCATTAGTGTGTATATGGATTTGTAACAGGAAGGTATAGTCAGAGGCCTGGAAAAGTGTCCAAGAAAGTCATTAACTTCTTATGCCAGTATAACTGGAAATGAGTCCTCAGAAATCCCTGCAGACTGATCTTGACTTTAAGAACACAGACAAATAGAAACCTGTGCTCCCAGATGAAGCCAGTGCTCTGAGCTCTGGTTTTGTCCTGGCCTGACTGAGCCAAGTTCACAGTGCCGCCTCCCATCTTCCCATAACATCACTTTTGTTTCCACTGGCCGCTTTTCCCACTGAAAACTGCACTTCCTATGCACCATGGCAATGTTCTGCCATCGTTGTCCCCACAGAAAGTTTTAAGAAACAGGCTTAGGCAAAGGTGCTGTTAGAGAATGTGCGCCCAGCACCACCCCAGTCCTCTAGCTGAGCCTCGTGGAAACCCCTCCCAGGGGTCCCACCGCTGGTGGTTGCGTGTCCCTGAGTTACTGCTTGGGTTCCGTGTTGGAGACACGGCTCCTCAGTGATAGATTGAACTCCCTTCCTCGCCGTGGCTGCCGGGGAGCTCACAGCTCGGGTCCTGGCCCACCTCTAATAGACTCTAACTTGACCTCTAACAGACTACAGACCCTCGACCTCTTTTGTCTGCTGCCCTCTCTCCTCCCAGCTTTATTTTGTCTTTCCTGCTCTTTCCCTTCACTGTTTGTGCCCTTTCTTAAAGGTTATTCTGGTATATATCTTTGAGTCGACTGCCTTAAAATTCTCTTTGAAACAATCAGGTTACCTGTTCACAAAAATGTCTTTGCACAGCTGTTCCTTAGTTTTTGTTTTTGTATTTAAAAGCTGTGCTGTGCTAACAGTACTGTTCTCTTGCTACTGGTCTGACTTCCTACTTCTTGACGTTTCTACTATTTACTCCAGGACAAATTAAATCTCACATGTAATCCTCAAACCAGGCTCACAGTGAGACATTATAAACTACTCCCATCTCCTCAAAGCTTGTATATATCAGTAAGTATAATTGCTTCATAAGGGAACAGAGGATTAAATGGTATTGAATTATTTGTAAACATACACACACACCGGCTTTTACTTGGTTAGCCTGTAGCATTAGGTTAAGGTCTAGTGCCTGCTGACTCAGAGGGCCGCTGTAACAAATTGCCATAGACGGGGGGCTTAAACAAGAAACACTTTTCACAGTTCTGGAAGCTGGGAAGTCCAAGGTCAGGATGCCAGCACAGTTGGGTTCTGGTGAGCACCCTCTTCCAGGTTGCCCCACGGACGACTTCTCTCTGTGTGCTCAAGTGGCAAAAAGCAGAGAACAAGCTCTTTGGGCTTTTTTTTTTTTTTTTTTTAATGTCTATTTTTATTTTGAGAGGAAGAGAGAACGCGTGAGCAGGGGAGAGGCAGAGAGAGAGGGAGAGCAAGAATCCCCAACAGGCTCTGTGCTGAAAGCACACAGCCCAGCACAGGGCTTGAACTCACAAACCATGAGATCATGACCTGAGCCAACACCAAGAGTTGGATGCTCAACCGACTGAGCCCCCAGGCTGTTTTTTTTATGAGGGCCCTAATCCCGTTTGTGAGGGCTCTACCGTCATGGCCTGATCACCTCCCAAAGACCCTACTTCCCAATCCCATCACACTGGGAGTTAGCCTTCAACACGGGAATTTGGGGAGACATAAACATTCAGTCCACAGCATTCCTCTCCTGGCCCCCAAAATGCATGTCCTTCTTAAATGCAAAATCTATCCATTCCATCACAACAGCCCCAAAGTCAACCCATTCCAGGATCAGCTCTAAAGTCTCATCTAAATATCATCTAAATCAGGGATAGACTTGAGAATCTAGGTACAGTTCATCCTGAGGCAAAATTTGTCTCTGGCTGCGAACCTGTGAAAACAAACAAGTTACATGCTTCCAGAATACACTGATGGGGCAGTAACAGGAGAGCCATCCCCATTCCAAGAGACACAGGGAAGAAGGAAAGGGTGACAGGTCCCACGCAAGGCAAACTTCATGAGATCTCCAGAGTAATCGCTTTTGGCTGGATTCTCTGCTCTCCAAGCCCTCTGGGTAACGGTCTGCCTTCTGGACCTGCTGGGCAGAGGTCCTGGCCCCACAGCTCCGCCGGCTAGACAGCCCGGTGGTGGCTCTACCCCCACAGCTTTGGGCAGAGTTCACGGGCCTGTTAAAAGCAAGGCAATGGTCCTCCTGTTTGAAAACAAGCAGGCAGCCCTGCTGATCTCTGAATCAACTTCAGGATCATTCTCTTCTTGTTCACAGCCAAATAGCTCCATAGTCCCGTCCTGTAAAATCCAGGAAGTTCAACAGCCTTCCTTCATTCCCTCCTGTCTCTGTGCCCGTCTGTTCAGTGTGGTAGTTTTCCTGCCGGAGTAGCTGATTAGGTCCATGGTTCATGACACCCAGTCCCCTGAGCAAAGCCTCACGTGGCCATACCCTTCGTGCTCTCCCCAAATGCACGCACTCATTTCTCACAGTAGAGATAGGCTGAGAATTTCCCAAATCTTTAAGTCCCAGGTCCTTTTTCGCTGTTGCTTCTCTCCTCTCTCATTTTACTCTAAGCAGTCAGGAAGAACCAAGCCACTCCTCCTCAGTTTGCCTAGAAATCTCCTCAGCTAATACCCAGGGTCATCATTCACAAGTTCTGCCTTCCACCAAACACTACGGCGTTGAGCACAATTCGGGCAAAATTTTTGCCACTTTATAACAAGGATTGCCTTTTCTCTATTCCCCGATAACCCGTCTTCCTTTCCGTCGGAGAACTCATCAGAATGGCCTTTACCATCCTATTTCTATCACCGTTCTGTTCACAACTATGCATGTTCTCTAAGAAGACAGAAGCGTTCTCTGTGGTTCTCTTTTTTTTCTTTCTGAGCTTTCACCAGAATTTGCCTTTGAGAGTCCATTCACGGTAGTCTGGGCTTTCTCTAGCACGCAGCCCAAAACTCTCCCAGCCTCTGCCCATCACCCTGTTCCAGAGCCACTTCGTCGTTTCTAGGTGTTTGGTACAGCAGCACCCCGCATCTTGGTACCAGTTTCCTGTTTCAGTCCATTCGGGCCGCTGTAACAAAATGCCACGGCCCAGGGGGCTTAATCAGCTTTGACTTCTCACGGCTCTGGAGGCTGGGCAGCCCACAATCAGGGAGCAGCACGGTTGGGCACTGGTGGCACCCTCTTCCAGGTTGCCACGTTGCCACCTTCTCACTGTGTCCTCACGTGGCTGAAAGCAGAGCTCAAGCTCTCTGGGGTCTCTTTCATAAGGGCCCTAATTGCATCCGTGAGCCACCCCACCTTCGTGACCTAATCCCCTACCAAAGGCCCTGCTTCCGAATACATTGGGAATTGACTTCAACATAGGATTTGGGGGGGACACACACATTCAGTCCACAGGACCTGCTTCTCACCCAAAGTAGAAGGAAGTATCTGATCCAAGCTGGATGCTTTCATCACTGCCCAACCCCTAGCAAGTAATCCCATTTTTTAAGAATTTTCTGACTGAGATTAGCAGAATTAAGACCAAAAACAGGGGCCGGCACTTCCATGGTGGCTGTGCAGCAGCATACCTCGTGGAGGATGAAACAGAATGTGCTTTACTTTCCGGGGTGACACTGAGTTCTCCTTTGGTTCCTGGTGATTCTGTCCTCTTTAGGGCCAGAGACTGTGTTGGCTCCTCTCTGAATCCTTGGTGTCTGTCCTCTGGCTGCACCCGGAGACGTGCTTGGAAAGTGGTGGTTCTGGTCAGAATCTGCACCGTAGGTTAAGTGGCTGGAGGCGTCCTCCAACATTAACATTGTCACGAAAAATTTACACTTCTGTTTACGCAATTGTGTACATGTAAAAATAGGAGTAAGTTTTAGCAACTGTAGGTTTGGATTAGGACGGTGTAGATGCTTTGCACCCCAACTTTGTTAAGGAATAATTAATAAATATAATTGTATATATTGAAAATGTACAACACGAAGGCAGGTGCCTGGGTGGTTCAGTCGGTTAAGCATCCGACTCTTGGTTTTGGCTCAGGTCATGATCTCACGGTTCATGGGATTGAGTCCCGCATCCAGCTCTGTGCTGACAGCATGGAGCCTGCTTGGGATTCTCTCTCTCTGTCTCTCTCTCTCTCTCCCCCCAAATAAATAAACACTTAAAAATAATAATAATAAAATGTACAACATGATAACTTGATACACATTATGGAATGCTTATCAAGCTCAAGATCATTAACACATCCATCACCTCCCATCGTTAACTCGTGTGCGTGTGTGATAAGCACACTTAAAACCCACTCTCAGCAACTTTAAAATGTGCAACACTGACTATAGTCCCCATGCCGTGCATGAGATCCTTGGAATCTACTCATCTTACAGTGGAAAGTTTATGCCCTTCAACCTGTCCCCCCATTTCCCCAGCTCTCTGCACCCCCTGGCAACCATGGTTCTGTTCTTTCTGTGGAATCAGGTGGTGGTTATGGTTTTTGTTTCATTTTGTTTTGTTTTTTTAGATTCCACATGTAAGGGATACCATATGGTATTTTTCTTTTTCTATCTTATTTCACTTAGCATAATGCCCTCCAGGTTCATCCATGTCATCATAAATGGCAGTTTCCTTCTTTTATATGGCTGAATGATATTCCTGTGTGTGTGTGTGTGTGTGTGTGTGTGTGTGTGTGTGTGTGTGTCTTTATCCACTCATCTGTCACCAGACACCTAGGCTGTTTCCATGTCTTGGCCATTGTGAATAATGCTGCAGTGGACATGGGAATACGGACATCTTTTCAAGATACTAACTTCCTTTCCTTTGCATATGTACCCAGAAGTGGAATTTCAGGATCATATGGTAATTTTATTTTTAAAAATCTCCCCATCTGCATTCCCACCAACGATGTACAAGGGTTTCCTATTTTCCACATCCTCATCAACACTTGCTGTCTCTTGCCTTTTTGATAACAGCCATCATACCTGGTATGAGAAGATACCTCATTGGATGGTTTGCATGTCCCTGATGATGAGTGATGTTGAAAACCTTTTCACGTACCTATTGGCCATTCTGCGAATGTCTTCTTTGGGAAAGTGTCTATTCAGGACCTTTGCCCTTTTTTTAATTGGGAATATTTACTTTTTTGCTATTAAGTCGTATGATTCGTTTATATATTTTGATATTAACTCCTCACGAGGGGCTATAGATGGCAAATCATTTCTCCCATACTGCAGGTTGTCTTTTCAACGTATTGCTTCTTTGCTGTGCAGAAGCTTTTTAGTTCTAGGTGAGCCCACTTATTGATTTTAGCCTTTGGTGCCTAGAGCTTCAGATGTTTTTTTAGTTATGGGGTTAGAGGAGATGAGAGAGAGAATTATTAGCTACTTCTGCCAGAGGCGTTTACGCTTTTCCTGCTCTTCTCTTAACCCCCTGATCTTTTTATCCTCACTTTCCAGGCAGTATTGCGCCGGCTGCTGGCACCTCAGACTCCCCGCCTGCCTCGGGGAGTTTGTTTGAATGCCTGTCCTGTGGAATGCCCTGCTGCAGCGCACCTCTTCTGTGCTCACTCTGTTCCTTGGAAAATCCCCGCGTTCTTGTTTTTAAGATTAAATAGGCTCCCAGCAGCCCAAGAACTATAGGTACAATAGGGAACACTGAGTAGGAGTAATGGCTCACCTTACACTGAGTGGCTCAAGGGAATGGTTCTTTTTGGCAAGGAAAAATGACTTCCTACCACCCAAAATGAATTTAGCATCTGTTACGGCTGAAGACATGCCCCCTCTCTGTGTTAGTTTGCTCAAGGAGAAAGAAAGTAGGAGTGTTGGTTTGCAAAGTATTTTGAAGCCAGGCGGTGGCATTGGACTCCGTGGTGATTAGGTGGCTAGATCCGACCTCTCCCCGTGGCTGCTGCCCTTGTCGGCCCCTGCCTTTTCACTTTTTGGCTTCCCTAAAGACTGTAACAAAATCAGTCTCTTTCTCACTGCTCACCCTCTGGTCTTTCCCTTAAGCTTTTTACCTTGCTCTGAATGGTAATGGTGGTAATTTAAAAACCAACACGTTTTAAAAGAATTTATTGTGGAAGGAAAAGGAAACTTCAGATGTTTACAACATCCTACAGTGTTGTATTTTTACAAAGCAAAATGCTTATAAACAGCATGAATCATTAACCATAGTGTCATCTACCTTCATTTTGCAGCCACTTTTATAGGCAAAAGAGGAAGCTCTTTGAGCCCTTTTCTTACAAAGTAAAAAATAAAAACCAATATATCTGTATTGACTGAATATCTTAAGGCAGTTTTGTGAAGCATCCTCGAGGGACTTTCCCCACCTCCTACTGGAACTCCCCAGCCGCCACTAGACCCACTTCTGCCTTTCAGCACACTGCGCCCTGATTGACGTTGAGCAGGGAGGAGGCAGAGGCCTGCCGCCAGGCCCGGGACCCTGGAGATCCCTCCTGGGTCAATCCACTGCCAGCAGAATAATTTTTGCCTTTAAAGAAAAAATGTGTAGACCGAAGGTAATTTCATTGGATTGGATTTAAAACCCGAAACTTCTTTCCCCCGCCACTCCTCTCTTTTATGCCTTCCTCCATCACCCACGGCCTCTCCTTGAAGATCAAAATCACATGATTCTTTTTAGTAAAGGGGCCTATTTTCTCCCCTCACATAACCTAGACCTTCAACTAAATAGATACAGTGACGTCACAGTTACTTTTCTTTCACAGAAAAATCAAGTGGAAAGGAGAGGCTTTGAGTGAATATGTCAGGGATCACAGGCACAGAGAGCCCACTCGGGCCAGGCCCCTGGGAAGTTGTGTGATGGCCCATCGTGTTTAAATAATTCATCCCATTTATGTAACGTCCTTGTCCTCTCAGTTTTATTGTGCTCCCTAGAGACAGACTCTCGTTGGAGATTCTAGGCCATGTTCCGTCCCTACCCTTTCTCCACTCCCTTCCTCCCCTTCCCTGCCCTCACGCAGCCTCCGATTGTCCCCATTTCCCTGGCCGTGCCCCCCGGCAGGCCTGCACTCAGGGCTGGAAGTCTTCCGGGCGGATTTTCATCTCCACGCGCCTGAGGGAGTAGCTTGAGCCGTGCCAGCCGTACCACGTGATGCCGTCCAGGTGCTTGTTGTGCTCCCCGAGGCGGTAGTAGACCCCGTTGAGGTTGGAGTCTGTGCAGCAGTTGTACCAGTACCCACCTGGCCCAAGAGAGAGATCGGGGCCGTGAGCCCGGTTCGTCCCCGCCCCGGAAACGGCGGACACATGGGACAGGAGGCTTGGCGGAGCTGCCGTTTGAACCGTAGCTCCGCAGTCAGAAGTGCCAAAGCCAGAACGCCGGGCCATGCGGCTCTGAATCCGGCTTTAAATTGGTCCTTCCCCGCTGGGACCAGCCCCCGAGCCCCCCCACCTCACCTTTGCGCAGCTGTGCACACTTGTCCAGGCAGTTGTCGTTGTCCTTGTCCTTGGTGCTGAAGGCCGTGTTGTTGTGGTAGAGGAGGGCGTCGTTCCCCACGTTGCCGCTGTAGTTCCCCAGGAAGAGGCGGTAGCTGTTCAGTTCGTTGCCCAGAGCAAAGCGGCTGTACTCGGCGTGGCGCAGGTTGCCCTCCCAGTCCTGTTGGGGAGCAGGTGGACCTTAGAGAAGCAGCGCGGGGGCTGTGTTTCCCGCCACGCCACCGGCCTTCCCTCTCTCGGCTCGCAGCCACACGTCCGTCTGTCTGTTTGCGCGGGGGCCCAGCGAGGCTTTATCACTTGTTTGCCTCTAGCTACCACACTAGGCTTGGGAGTCACAAAACAAGGGTCCCAGAGCAAGGCTCGCTCCTGAGTCGCCATCTGGCCTGGATTAGCCCCTCTTTCTGCATCCTTCCTGTCCCTCTCTGTCTGTGAGGTGTGGGTGTGTGTCTCTCTGTGTCCCACTCAGAGTCACTGGAGAAGGTAGCGGGGCTTCCATTCCCTTCACGACCGTCACCAGTCAGTGTCGATAAGGTTTGCACATAGAGGAGCTCAGGCCCCAGGCCCGAGTGGGGACTGTAGTGTGTCAGCACAGCTGACTGTTGGATCCCCCCGCTCTGGCCCGGGTCCAGCCTCTTGTGTATCTGCAGCCTCGCTTTTGGGAGCAAATAGGAAAAACTCTCTTCTCAACTGCACTACAGCCTGCAGGAAAACCGCCGTAATAAGCCCACAAGCCTGTAGTCAGTAAGAGTGGAAAGGGCGCCCCCAGAGTCGTGCACAGTTGTGTGTGGCACCTGCTCCAGTCCTAGGGGCCTTGTGCTCACCTCCATCTCCACACGCAGCCGGGTTGGCCGTCTGGAGAGCCGGTGGATGTGTTCGTTGCCCAGCCAGAAGTCCCCACGGATGCTGCCAAAGCCCTGCTTGTACTGCTTCCAGTCCCGGAAGAAGGAGACGAGGCCACTCTTTCGTCTCTGGATGGTGGTCCAGCCGCCGCCTGACGTCTCCATGTCACAGAACACCTGTGGCAGAGAGGATGCTCTGGTCAGGGACCCACAGAGGCAGGCAGAGGAGCCCGAGGGCGGGCCTCGTCGCCTCCCTCCCATTGCCGCAGGGCCAGTGGATGTGTGCGGGCTCACTACGACTCTACCCCAGTGTCAGCGAGCAGGAGTGGGGTAGTGGCTTGCTAAGGAAGAATTGTCAAAATTGAGGAGGGGGGCAAGCGCACGTATAGTTGGAAGAGAAGAAAATCCATGTGTGCTCTCTACGTGTTCTCTCTTATCTCCTTCCCCCAAGAATAACTGCTCTGGGTCGTGGCAAGAGATGTCAACAAGTCGGGTGGAGGTTATAGAATTATCTGTGTCGGAAGATTTGGTGTTTGGTCAGTAATGATTTGAAGGGGCAAAAGAGATGCCGGGGGAGGGGTTTCCCCCCCACAAACTGAGTGTGTGTGTGGATAGCTCTCTGGTACTCGGTGTGTCTGATTCTCTGTCTTGAGTTTCCCATTCTCTAGACCATGATTAGTCCTGTTGCCCCCAGCCCTGTGAGGGGGCAGAGGACCGATGGTAGAACCTGGGCCGTGGGCTCTGGTGACCTCACCTCCAGCTCAGGGCTGCCCAGAAAGTCATCGGGAGGAAGCTTGTACACCCCAGAGATGCGGTAGTTCTTCTGGTAGAGGGACGAGCAGTCATAGATGGCGTCTGTAATAGGAGCACACCGCAGGAGTGAGCATCCAAACCCAGGGGCTCCACGGCAGGTGGGCATTCGTGCTCCATCTCCATTGAAAGTTTAAAAACTGAGATCTCATTTCTACCACGCAATTCACACGAGTGTTCATTACTAGGCAGGGTCTGGGTTTTGGAGGGGTGTGGCCATTGGGAGACCAAAAGGAGGTGTCTTTTGGCTTCATTGGTGGTGGGGAAGCCCTCACCTGGATAGCAGCATCAATGGGACCATCAAACAGGTGGTTTCAGGTTAACTCTGAAATAGATCATCCTGCTATGTTCTGTTCTTCTAGGCCACGATCTCTGGGAACATTACAGTGTGCGAGGGCCACGTAATAGATGCGCCTGTTTAATAAATTCCACTTCTGGGACCGCTAGCCTCTCTTACCATGTACGTTATGAGCATCTCATAGGGTCTGATTTTGTTGTTTTCTTGGTTTATTTGGGGGTGGGGGTGGTTTTTCAGAGGGAATGGCTATTTCTACCTTTGAGAATGGCTATTTTTGTCTCGATTGCCTACAAGGACCCTAATTAAGGGAGATCAATTTAACATCTTCTTCCCCGAACCACCCCCCCCCACCCCCCGCTGCTTCGTCTAACACTGCTCATTCCTCAAACGGAAGTGCAAACACCCTGAGGAACCCATGGAGGCCTCCCCTGGCAGCATTATTAAAACAAGCAAACCAGAGCATCGAACAGGCTGGTGTTCACCCTGGGGTTGATTTAAACGCTTCCTTGGCCATCTTGGGGCTACAGCTTTGTGCCAGATTTTGTCTCCAGGTCTCAAATATCAAAGAAACCGCCTTTCCTGATGGGATTCAAAGAGCGGGAACTCTTGCTGTCCAGGAGACGCTTCCTGTCCCCTGTCTCTGGGGTTCTTTTCTTGGAGGCCCCTGCGCTGGGCCTTCGAGAAGAGCCCTTCGAGAGACGCTCACTGCCACCAGGAACTGTCCCAGGCAGAGCACATTGAGGGAGGGGGAGATGTGTGCCTTCGCCATCAGCGTCCTTCATTTTCTGTTACGGAGGAGAGCATCAACTTACTGCTTTCTCCGATGAGCTACCTGCTTAGAGAGTCTAAAGGTGACCCAGCAGCTGGCAATCGAGAAGAAAACGGAGGAAGGATGTCCTGGGCAAGAAGAGTAGGAGGCCCAGCAGGAGAGCTGCCTTTGACCCCCAAGAAGCTCCCTGCTGGGAGGGGAGAAAACCCCCAGTTGGAGGAGTAGGAGGCGGCACAATCAGAGTCCCGCCTGGCCTGCTCTGCCGCGCCAGGCCAGATCGGGACGCGCTTGTCTGGAAAATGTCCTGAGGATACCTTTCTAGTCCCACACTGAGGGGCAGGAAGTACATGCTTAGGAAGTGATTTTCACATGGTGGTTTATTGGGTAACGGGCCATTTAAGCTTATTTCACGTTACAGCTTTTTCTCCGTTTGAACTGAGAGTCATCAGTGACTCACTCTCTTCTATTTCTTGACTCGGTCTATGATGTGACCGAAAGTTTTTATATCAGTAATAAATGACATATCTGTAGGATATTCGCCTGACAAGTAACGATTTCCTGATGATCTCAGAAACCCCAGTTTCTTCTCTCTGAGCAATAAATTCACCTTAGCCGGTCTGAGCCAACCTAACTAGAAACCAGAAGTTATTTTAGGAAAGAAAGCATTGGATGTATCTTACGTGGGGGGCTTCCAAAAATCCAGATTTCAGCATTGCATTTTCTTATTTGCTGTAATGGGAGAATTTTATTTGAGATCCTGGGGGAAAATAGAAATCTCAGAAGTGAGGAACCTCGAGCCTCTCCTTCCTGACCCAAAGGAATTCTTCTTCTGGCTCTAGGCAGCATCTATACCTAATTCTGAGCCAGTGGGCAGAGTCAGGTGTGCAGAGACAGGACACAAAAACCCATTAATGCCCATTCCACTAAATCTTAGGGACACAGGAGAACTGTTTTTGGCAAAACTTGGTTCCTACAACGATAGATGTTACAGTTTTGGTGCTCAATCCTGCTTCCTTAGGACTGTGGGTACAGCCTGTCGGCTCTGGGTGAGGAAGCAAACCCATCAGGGAGACTTAAACCCTGTTTCTAAGGCTTGCGATGTGACTCTGGGCAAACCACGTCGTCCCTGTGCGCTCCGGGATGGGGATTCATACCTTCCTTATGCTGAATCATGGTGTGAGTAAAGAGACTGTGCAGACATTGGGGAAATTGACAGAAATTTACAGAACATGAGAGCCGGTGGCACGTACCCAGGAAAATACACCCCCAAAGAACCCCCCCAGTCATCATTCTGATGGCCAAGCCATCTACAAACCATGCCACACAGAGACGCTCCGGTGTTTGAACGAGAAGGTGGCAAGTAGCGTGAGGACACGTTCTCCTTACCTGCCGAGGTCTGGGTGACAGTCTGTGCTGCCTGTAGCTGCATAATGTCAATCTGGTTGTTCATTTCCGAGTACTTGCTCTCCGCGTCTGTGAGCCGTGACTCCATGCGCTTGGTGCTGCTCTCCAGCTCCATCACCTGCATGACCACGCTGACCCAGTCCCTCTCCTGCTTCTCGCTCAGTTCGCTCAGCAGACCGCTCAGATTGGCAATCTGGGCCCTGAGCTCCTTCGCCTCCTCACAGCAGGCGGCCGCCTTGAGCTGCGCGGGTGTCTTGCGCTTCAGGGGCTTCTGTGGCCATGCTGGGTGGCTGACAAAGGCCGTGATGAAAATGCAGAGCCAGGTCATAGCTGAGAGAGTCTTTTTCAGCATGTTTCGCGGGCCTGGGTGGGGAAGGATCTTCCTTTGGGGGATCTGGATAAGCCCGGCTGAGGTCTGCAAAGCTGCAGCAAATTACAACTGTGCACTTTCACTCCGGATGGGCTCACCACCCTGTTGCTTTCTGTCCTCCCTTGCTCTTTCTTAGCCTTTCTCAAAGCTTGGGTTTGAAAGTGCAGCCTAACTGGGCTCCCTGTACCTTTCTTCCCAAGCCTGAACGCTCTACAAACTCAGCATCTTAAATATTGTTTGCTGCCTGCACCTCCACCCCCACTGTGGCTGTGCATGGTGCCTTAGCCCCTCCCAGCTCATCTGGGAGGGTCAGGTGCCTGTTGGGTGAAGTCAGCGTAAACTTAGGCCAGAGGGGAGGAGGGACACAGGGGCGAGTCTTTCTTTCCTTGCCTGCACAGTCTCTGGGCTGGGACAAGAGGACTATGAATTTGTGTGTTTCCAATTTCGCCTGGTAGATTATGCCCCTGCCAGCCACTGGCTCAGCTCTATCAGCGAGCAGGGCAGGGTCGGAAGAATTTCCAAATTCCGTTCTAAAGGTTACATAACCGTGGGGTGAGCGTAAGGTAGGCAAAGAGAATTGGGAATACGACTCCCGCTCACCCAGGGAGGCCTGTTAATGTAATCCATGCTGTTTATATGAGGTTCTGGTATATTTTGGCATCCTGCTCAGTGTGCTCTTAACAAGGCTGGTTATTCCTTTCTCTGATCATCACTCAGAGAATGATGTTTTACAAAACCCTCGTTCCGCCTAGATCTAACACTGTCACGGTGGAAAATCTCCAACTTAGAAGGGCTCTAGAAATAGAAAGAGTAAGCATCTTAGGAAGCAAAAAAAGGCTTTGTGGTTTGTATCCACAGGATTTGCTCAGTCATCTTTCTTCTTACGTACTTCCTTCTTCCGCAAGTGGGCCCGTATTGGCTCCTCGCACTTGGCATTTGACAAGGAGGTGTCGGAGAGGACGGCAGGGACAAAAACGCAGGAGTGCCGGACACGGTCCTGGCACGGTCATGCCGATGTACTTCCGTCCGTCTGTAGGCACAGCGGAGAACAGGCCCATCCTTGGCCCGTGATTCAAAACTTGGAACGTACATTCAATCATAGGGAAAAGAATCTCTGTCACCTAACCCATATCGACAGTCTTATGTCCCTCTTCCTGTACAACACAGTTTGCAAATCTGAAGCTCTTCTCTATATCTGATGTATGTCCCTGAAAATAGGCATGCTGTCACTTCTCATGTATTGGAACGGAAGGGCACTACTCCTTTGAAAACAAATGGGAAAAACCTGGGGCTTCGGCAAACCTTAAATACTTAAAATGAGCTTTTCGCTGAGAACGATTACAGAGGCCTCTCCATCCTTAAGCAGTAACTGCCTCTGTCTTTGGAACGTGCTCTTTCTGCTTCCATGTTACGGAGCCACCGAGGCAGACCTCGTCCTGTTGCTGTTCCATGTGGGTGCTTCACACACAAGCCTGGTGCCCGACAGCCCTCCTTCCCTGCCGTGACCCCCGGAGTCCCTTTACAGGTGGCACTTCTGGCTTCAGAAAGTCATTTCTGTTCAGCAGCTAGAGTTACCAAGCAGGTTTTCTCCCCCCCCCCCCCCCCTTTAAATCACTAAGCGGTTGTGGCTCAGGTGTCCCAGGGTTCGTTTTCTCCCTTCCTGAGTCCCCTTGTCTACTGAGGGGTGAGGGTGTGGCTGGCCCCCCACGGCAGCTTGCCATTCCTCTCAGAAGAGCCTGTTTAGAATTGGCAGCCCGTCCCAGCTCTTATTTCGCAAATACCCAGCCCAGCTGGGCACTGCGGTCTCGGCCACATGGAGTTCATTTCACTAACACGAACCCAGCCCCAACCATCCGCATCCAACGGCCTCCTGAACCCGGTGAGGTTTTTCACGTCGATCTCCCAGCCATCACCTGACACTGAGCTTTTGCCCTGTGCCACACAGGCATGTGGAGCATCCTTTGTGACCCTGCCGTCCTGGTCTCCCCCCGCAGCAACGTGATAGAGAAGGGATCAGTGGAGCTTTATGGATTCCCAGCCAACTTTCTGTTTGTTCTTCCCAGTGGCCACTTTCCCGGCCCAAACAGGAAATTGTTACGAATAGATTTTCACATCTGGGCAGAAAGTGAATCAGTCATTTGTATTTGCAGCCCATGTAGCAATCCCTTCTGGGGGTTCATAGGTTTGGATCAGAAGCACCTAGCTGTTAGCATGAATGCCTACTCTCTGACATTTGTTTGCTGAAAGCCTATTTCTAACATGAGGTACAAGTTAGAGACAGAAGCTTTCCTTATTTGAAGATTTTCTTAAATCACCTAAGCTGCCCAAATGTCAATAGCCCTCCCAATTAAAAAACAAATAGCAAATTAAGAGTGTTTCCCATGCCGGAAGATTATCAATTCTGCATACATCCACAACCCTGCGATGTCCTAGATTCTGCGTTTCTGAAAGAAAGAAAAGTAAGCCCTTGTTTTGAGTACAGCTAAGCCAGTGGAGAAAACCAGGAAGAATGTGGGGGACGAGACCAGTTTTCCCTTCTCCAAGAGGCTTTTACCTTCTCTGCCCTTCAGTGGATAAAGTGACCATAAAAATGGGAATTAACTGAGAAAATAAGGAAAGCCTGTGTTGGACATCTTGCAGCTTTTCCTTTTCTCTATTTTGCTGCTGGTGAAAGAGGCTCAGCTTGGTGTTCCTGGGGAAGATGTTTGTGAAAATCAAATTTATAGTCTTAATGAGAAAAAGCCAGTGAGCTTTTACTTAGCCTGGAAGTTCTCAGAGACTTCACAGTCTGGGCCGTACTGCCTTGGGCTGGCACCAAGGACGGGAAGCCTCCAGCAGCCTGAGGATTACAGAGCTTGGGTAAGACCTAGAGGTGGTCTCTCCTTCCACGCAAATGGAGCGTCATGTCGCATTGTCTCGAAAACGTCCCGATTGGAGACCCTCCTCCTTTGCTAATATATTCCTGCCCCTGCCTGCCCTTAAACCACCACTTGCACAGTTGGTGAGGGAAACAGCTACCCTTAGAACCGGACTCTCAGTTTGTGGCATGAGTACATCTCAGAAGAACCTGCCTGCCTTGTTGTTAGTTTAATAGTGTTCTTCATGGGGATATTTTACTTCTCCTAAAGTCTTAGTGAGTCACGGCTTTGCCTTACTGTATGTGGCCATTTAATACCCGATGCTTCTTCTTCCTTTTTTTTTTTTTTTTTAATGTTTATTTATTTTTGAGAGACAGAGTGCAAGCAGGGAAGGGACAGAGAGAGGGGGAGACGGGAGACACAATCTGAAGCAGGTTGCCGACTCCAGGCTCCGTGCTGTCAGCACAGAGCCCGACGCGGGGCTCAAACTCACGAACCGCGAGATCATGTCCTGAGCTGAAGTCGGACGCTTAACCGACTGAGCCACACCCACGTGCCCCAATACCTGACACTCCTGTCGCTCAGTCCTATTTCTGCCTCAGTTAAATGCCACCCACCCCAGGAGGCCCATCCATCTCTTCCCTAAGTCTCCTGATCTGCCACTTGTACCAGAGTGCATTCTGGATGTGTTAGAAATCGTTTCTCTTGTGCTTCCTTCTAGAGTCTATTATTTCACGACAGCACCTAGCAAGAGAGTCTGTCTCTGCGTTCAGACTTTGTAGCAAACGTCTGTTCTGTTAGCCAGCATGTAAATTGCAGAGCATCGTTAACAGTGCCGGCCCAGCCTCAATTGCCTCACCGTCCGGTTGGAGAAACAGGCAGCTGAGCTCTGGGACAGTGTGACATGCTAGGAGAGGGACACAGAGGAGGAGGAGTGCCCAATTCAGATGAGGTCCGGAAGGCCTCCCAAGGGGAGTGCTACCCAGGTTTCACAGAGAAAGGAGGAGGTAGCCAGGGGTGGGAGGCGGGCATTCTGAGCAAGGTGCAGCTTTGTGAAAGACCTTGGCTTAGTAGGAGGACGTAAGTAGTTGAGTGTGGCTTAAGAGTCAGGGGCGGAGGACAGTAAAGCCAGAGAGGTGGAGGGGAGCCAGGCCTGAGGGCCCTGAGGAGTCCACGTGAGGGGCGTGATTGCTACTCTGAAGACAGACGAGTCTCTGGAAGGAATCTAAGCAGCTCCTTACCCTTGTTGCTCTGTTTTCCTGAGTCTCACCGGGAAAGGGGCTTTTTGTACTTGCCCCACAAGATTTTTAACTGGAAATGGGACGGCCTAGAACATCCAAATTTCTTGAAATTGTAATGCGTTCATATTAAATGCCCCGAAGGGATCATCTGGCTTGAAGATTAAGGAGGCGGTATATGAAGGACTTGAAATAGTTGGGTCTGGAATCAGACAAATCTGGGTTCTAATCCCTTCCCATCATTGGTAGTTCCATGACCCTGGGCAAATTATTTCTCTGAGTTTACAGATCTGTGCAGTGGTGATGCAAATCCTAACTACTTTACCTCACAGGATTTCTGGTTCAATAAAGCAAAGGATTAAAAATAGTTAAGGCGGGGCACCTGGGTGGCTCAGTTGGTTAAGCATCTGACTTCAGCTCCGGACATAATCTCACCATTTGTGAGTTTGAACCCCGCATCAGGCTCTCTGCTATTGGCTCAGAGCCCACTTCATATCCTCTGTCTTTCTCTCTCTCTCTCTCGAAAATAAAATAAACACTTAAAAGATAATCATAAAATAAACAATAAAAATAGTGAAGGCATTTCTGAATAAGATAAATAAATTTGGAGCAATTAAACTACGAGAAATCAATATTTATCATAAAGCTACTGTAAGTGATTAAAGGCAGTGTAGTGGTGGCACAAGGCTAAACTCACAGATAAATGGAGCGGAATCAAATGTCTGGAAACACCCACATGTGTGTAGACACTTGATTTTTGACAAGGTGGCACCACGGAACACTGAGGAAAGCACAGTCTTTTCGGCAAGTTCTTCCAGGTCAGCTAGGTAGCCTTACGGGGAGAAGAGGGCTCTTGACCCTTACCTCACACCACACATAAAACTTCAAGTTCAGAGGAGGCTTCCGTTCCACATGTGGAAGGTAAAACCAAAGCTTCTAGAAGATAACATAGGATATTATCTTCGGCATCTTGGGGGTAAGCAAAGATTTCTTAAACAAGATACAAAGAGCACTAACCATACAAGAAAACATTATCAAATGCAATAGAAGGAGTCATCTCTGTTCATTAGAAGACACCACGAAGAGAGCGAAAAGGGAGGAAGATTATCTCCAATAGATATCTTTGTGTTTATTGCATCCAGAGTATACATACAACTCTTCTCAAACAACTTTGAAAAAGGTAGCCAACTTAAAGATTGGCAAGACTTATTTCACAAAAGAAGATCTCCACAAGGCCAATAAACATGAAAAGCTGCTCAAGCTCCTTAGTCATTATGGAAATTCAAATCAAAACTCTCCCATGCCGCCAATACACGCACACTGCAATGGGAAACACGGACAGTACCAAGTGTTGACAAGGATGTGGAGCCATTGGGCTTTTCAGGTATTTCCGGTGGAAATGTCAATTGCTGAAACCACTCTGGGGAGCAATTTGTCCATGTCCTCGAAAGCAGAACACACCCTGTAACCCAAAGGTGCTACTTCTTGGTAGGGTCCCAACAGAAACGCCAGCACCCTTGCACCAAAGCCAGTACAAGAACGTGTGTAGCTACAGCACTCGTACGGCCAAGAGCTGACAGCCACCTACATGCCCGTCAGCGGGAAGATGGATACTTTGTGATATATTCATAGAGTGAACGAGTCTTCAGCACTAGAAGGAAGAACGACCGTGGCATGTTGGTGGCACATAGCAACACGAACGTATGTCCCAGACATCGTGTTGAGCATCAGGTGAGGTTCAAAACATGGCAAAACTGTGGGGCGCCTGGGTGGCTCAGTCAGTTAAGCATCCGACTCTTGATCTTGGCTTAGGTCATGATCTTACAGTTTCGTGAGTTCAAGCCCCACATCAGGCTCTGCACTGACAGCTCAGAAGCTGCCTGGGATTCTCTCTCTCTCTCTCTCTCTCTCTCTCTCTCTCTCTGTGCCCCTCCTCTGCTCGTGCTTTCTCTGTCTCTTTTGATGTAAATAACTAAACTAAAAAAAAAAAAAAAAAACCGGCAAAACTAACCAGTTGCGTCAGAGGTCAGATAGTCGTTGCCTCTAGAGATGAGGAGGGGAGCCGCGGTCAGGACAAGGCTCAGTGTTTCTGGGACCCTGGCAGCGTGTTGTGTTCTGTGTCTCGCTCTGGGTGGTATTTACAAGGGTATCTTCACTCCGTGATTTATCAAGCTGCACACTGTGTGCACCTTTCTATATGTGTGTTACACTTCAACGAGGAAGTTGATTCAAAAATCGATAGTGCACATGATACAGGTTAGTGACGGACACATAGTCAATGTCCAGCAAATATTAAGTATTAGTGGTTAGGTATGCAGTTATCATCTCATTAGAAAAGCCCTCCCTGCCCTTCCGAGTCTACACTAAGCCCCCCCCCCCCCCCACGTTAGTCTCCATCTAGGCGCTCTGTTTTCTTCTTGGTGTTTACCTTCACAGCATTTATTTCAGGGTTTTTTGGTTTGTTTGTTTTGTTTTTGTTTTCGTTTTTTTTTTTTTTTTTTTTTTTTTTTTGTATATCTGTTTCACCAGCCCGTAAGCTCTGCGAAAGCAAAGACCTCGTCTGTCCTATTTACCACGGTAGCTCTAACATCTATCTCTTGGCACCAGACTGAGACCAAAGAGCTCCTTATTTGGAACTCGTCAAGTGAAAGAATGAATCCCCAGCAGAAGGTTCTCTTCACCTAAAACATCTGTTGTGGAGACTCAGAGTCTCTATCCATGGTCATTGGCGGTACTTTGTCACCATGAGGTCTTCATCATTGGCCCCTGCGTTCTGTCCTGCTCTGAGTCCATTTTCCTTCTGTAGGTCTTAGACACAGAATCAAAGGAGGTGGGAACTGGAAACACTGAGATCATCTGGCTCAACCTTGTATTTTAATCAATAACTGGGGGCAGCATCCTCACTGTGTAATCCCTTTGTCTCCCTGGAAACCATCGATTTGTGTCTCCCTCCTCTTTCTTTACGTATGAAGACCAACAGAAGGACCACAGAGCATTTGGGGCAAGGTTTTGTCCCGCTCCACTTTATTCCAGAGGCCTGGGTAAATGGCCTATCTGATCGCTTCCGCCTGCATCAGCCTGTTTGTTCACCATCACCGTGGCCTGAGGGGCCACACGCAACAGCTGACATCGAAGGCAGAATGAAGTCGCATGTCCCCGTAAAAACAGCCACATCTCGGGGCAGCTGTGTTCGCCAGAACTTATCCGGGAACCTGACAGATCTTGCTGTCCCCAAAAGGGGATGAAATACCCATTACGTTGCAATAGCAGAAAGTCACTCTCAGCCGGAGACAAGACCCCGTCAGAAGTGCAGGATAGGATCACACGTTCGTACCCAGGTGCCCTGGGATTCCCCAGAGCTTCCCTTCAGGCCCGACCTCTGCCGCCCTGACATAGGCAGCACTGATGGGAAAAGGGGACTGTAATTCTTTGAGAACGTTCGAGAAATTGTGCCAGTTGTGCCTGAGCAACCAATTAATGGCAAGCGTGACTGTGCTTTGCCGTTTACCGGCGAGGGGCTAGAGGGGTGAATAAAACCCACTCTGTCTTAATTCTAAACACATGTTCCCAGGGTGTCACCGCTGTGTTGCTTGGAAGTATGAGTCCTGCTTTCACAGTTGTTTCCTGGCTTCCAGAAAAGTTACAGAGTCGTGTTCTTTTCCCCTACCTCTGCTGGAAGAAAAAGCACTCTGGCCAGAGGGGTGAGGATTTGCTCAAAGCTCCTCACTTCTCGACAAAAACACATTCCAAACCTCTGGGCTCATGCTGACTTCAAAAGTGCAATGTGCCTCTAGGAATCTGTACCCCTTGTAGGGCAGCTCCACACAGGGGAGAGTGGATGGACAGAGGAAACCCCCATGCAGGCAGAGCACAAACGCAGATTGTATCTTCCCGGGCCCGTCTTTTGCCTTAGTGCCCTCTTAACATCCAGCCGTACCCAAGAGGTCAGGTCTCTCGCCAGTCGCCAGGAGAGCATAAATGTATCTCTGGCTGTTCTGAAGACTTTCTACAGGTTCACTGGACGACAGCCTGTCTTTAGAGAGCACCTCAGAAACCCCAGGGAAGCTGCCTGTCAGTGTAGAAAGCCGGCCGTACGAAGGGAAGAATCCCAGGGTTTCCCCTAAAGCTGAACCAAAAGGACACAGGGTCTTTCACTGCAGCCCAAGACCATCCCAAAGGAAGAAGCTCGCGGTAGTCCAGTAGTAAATGTCTGCCCTTCCATTGTACGTAGCTCACCCGCCGGAACGCCTCGAGGTTTAATGGGACCAGTAAATGGTGAGTTAGAGACGCTGCTTCTGATTTTTATGTACTTCTGGGGCAGGGCGGGGCGGGGGTTACTGCTGGCAACTAAACCACGTCACAGCGCTCTCAAGCCTTGAATTATATGCCATATCATGATTCAGAGATGTTAAAGTGTGTGTCTTACAACTGGCGGAGTACAGTAGGGGTTGGGTTCTGCCCCATGGCCACCCCTGACAACGTCCGTGCAGTGATGGCGAAACGTATTGGTGGTGACACCATTGGTCTCTCCAAATACTTTTGGTCGTCTCATAGACTTTGAATCTCGGTGGCCCGTTTATAGCGTGTCATGCTCATCTTCTACTGGCTTGGCCTTACCAAGAAGTAGGTTTATTTTTCCCTCTTCCCTGACTCCAGAATGGGCATCAGTGTTTCTACAATGTGGCCTCTCAGGGGAGCGGAGGGCCACCTCACGTCCGCGTACCCAGTTAGGTGGGGAGAAGGGCTCAGCACTGCCAGATCAGCAGACGCCAGCTCATTTACCTTTCTGTGTCCCAACTTCATCCCCGCGAGAGACTGAGGCAGAGCTCTCGGACATCGGGAAGCCAGGAAATCAGTATTTTACCCAAAACATCAACTCTGCTTTGAGTGAAGACATTTGATAATGAGCCTTGGGTTCACTCTAGCAGCCCTCGCCGCTTTTGTCCTCTTCCTGACAGCTCCTCTTTCTAATCGGCTCTCTCAGAGCTCTTCAATCCACTCTGGGTACGAAGAAACGGAAAGGAGAAAAACCTCCAGGCATCGCCAGAAAAGGAGCAGTGCTCGTTGTTGTAGAATAAAAAGATAATGGCCAATTTGTCAAGAAGTGTTGACAAGAAAGATAAAGTTGGAAGTAATTAACTGGCTGACATGCTGGGAGTGATGTGTCTGCCAATGGCTCCCTAAATCAGCCGGAGCCTTGGAAATGTGACAGCCATTCATCATTTTTACAGCGCGCCTCTGACGGGCCCCTGGGTTGGAAACCCGGCCGGCACAAATCGTGTGCTTTGACACTCCGGGGCTCTGCGGCCTCTCCGTGCCTTATGCCGGGTTGTGCTAGGGCACCTGGGCCCCGCGTCCAGCCAGGGGCTGCCTGGAGGTGATGTGTAAAATGGGACAGCCTTCCGGGCTTGTCACTGAGCGCTGTCTTCATCTTCGGGGCTTGGATTCCCAGAGCGGGCCTTGCAGACTTCTGCCGGACAGATCACTTACTGCGCGTGCGAGAGCGCCGAATGTGTGCTCCTGAGCGGCGTGCCTGGAGGTCGGGAATCTAACGCGAGTGCTGCCCGCCCACCAGCCAAGAAGGTGCCCCCGTGAGACCGATCACAGGCCTGGGAGCCACAGGCAGGACAAAATGGTGGAGGTGTTTAAAAGTAATTGCCAAGACTGGATCGAGTGGGAAACGCCCGTGTTACGTGCAAAAGCAACATACAAAATTGTACGAATGCTCTGCTCACTGCTGTGTATAAAACACATACCTGTTTATATAGAATATGCGTAGGTGAAAACAGTATTTTGAAAAGTGGTTGAATTGCAGTGGAGTTTAACAAGAAGATACACCTCCCCTCTCCAATCTTGGAAAGATAGGATTTTTTGTCTCCCCTGTCCCTAATCTGTCCCTAACACAGCTGTTAGTGTTCTTTTTTCCTCTTGACATCTCCCACTTTCTCACATGCAGGGTTAGCATGTCCTCCAAGTATCGTGACCAACACGCCATTTAAACTGTGACCGAAGGAAAGGGTGGAGACCAAGTAAGAGCTCTTTACCCTTAAGCCACTCTGGACTGAGACGTCGGGAACCCATTGACTGTCCAAGGCAGGCCGCTTCTTCCGCATCAAATCTTCTTTACCTGGATGCCTCAGGTGCCCTAGAGCACCAGGGACACCGAATGTCCCAGCTTTGAAACCTTCTAATGAGGCCAGCCTCCTGTCTGTGAATATGTAAAAATAAGGACTAAAGTGACTTTTCCTGAGTTCCTAGAGCAGAAAAGGGAAGTTTGACCCTAACAGAGCCACAGGTGCTATCGTCATCACCTGACCTAGCTGTCTGTGGGCGACGGAGGCCAACCAGCCTGCCTGTGCTTTCCTACTGCCTGAGTTTAAATCGCCCTCACGGCCTTTGTCCACGTCGCAGTTCAGATGCCCTCACGTGGCCTTCTGTCTTCACTTACCCTCTTCAGAAAGAGGCTGCCACACCCTTGGGTTCCCCAGTCTACCCTGCTGCTCCCAGAGTCCCGGGGGAACTGCCTGATAAAGACACGGGGCCCGGCCGGCCGCAGATCTCCCTGGCTCTGTGCGGGGATCACGCTTGGCACACAGAGCTAAGCCTCGGTGCTGGGAGAAGGGACAGAGAATGGTCTGAAGCAGCTCTGCCTCTACAAGAGAAGCAGGAGGGACTGCTCGATGTAGGTGGTAAGGATGTAAAGCCATGTCCCCCTTGGCCTCATCTTGGCTGGTCAGGAGCTCCTCGGTCGGACCTGCCAAGGTCCCCAGTCAGCTGTGTTGCATGTGTCCGCAGCCTGGCGCTAAGGGAATTCGGAGAATTCTTACTTGACTGGGCACCAAATAAAACACAGACTGTGGTCTGCACTAGAAATAGACAGGAGAAAGAAGGCCCGGAGCCATTTGGGAAGCGAGTGCATAACATTCTCCTAAATTCCTGATGGGAGCGCTAGGAAAGCCTAAGCGGTCCCCCAGATGTGACCGCAGATGCTCCTTATCTGACTGACTTTCCAACAGGCTTGGGCTGCGTCCTTTTTTTTCTTAATTTTTTTTTTTTAAATGTCTATTTTTGAGATAGATATAGAGAGAGGACAAGCAGGGGAGGTGCAGAGAAGGAGGGAGACACAGAATCCGAAGCGGGCTCCAGGCTCTGAGCGGTCAGCACCGAGCCCGACGCGGGGCTCGAACCCACGAACCATGAGATCATGACCTGAGCCGAAGTCGGACGACCAACCAACTGAGCCACCCAGACGCCCCTCGGGCTTTGTTCTTAATAGCCTGAAGGTCGCTGAGGCAGTGAGGCTAAGAGATGAGGTCAATAACCAAAGGAGTCATCCCAGAAGGAATTAGTTATCAGGCCAAGCCACTTGGGATTTGACATCAATCCAGAAGCGTGGGGAGCAATGACTTTGAGAACGCTTTGGGATTTCTTCCCACGAGCCAAACCCTTTGAGGATTCTTCGGGTGGTAGGAGTGGCATTTGGATGCCAAGCCAGAGACCGTCTTACTGCTATGCAGTAAGGGTCAGCATTAAGACCCCGAGCAGCTAGTGACTTAGTGACTGACCCTTTCGGTCAGTTTCATCCTCGTGGGGCTGGTCATCACCTGCATGGGAAAAGCACTGAGGAGAAGCTCGAGAGGGAGAGCCATGGAGAGGTAAGCAGGCCCTCCCGCCAGCACTAGCTCTTCCGCCATCGCTCTTGACGGGGTATCTGCCGAGGTGGCGAGAGAATCTCCTTCACGTCTGAACCACTGGCCCTCCTGACCCGCTTCCCCTGCTTCTGGAGAAGAATTCTCAGATAGCAGGGAGAGAAGATACATGGTTTAAGGTGTTTGCCACGGAAGGCATGGAGGCACTCTTGTCTCGTCCTTATTTGTTAATTTGGCACAACTCTAGAAAGTGTCTCCCTCAATTGCCAAGAATTTTCCCAGTTTCTAGCTCTCAACTCCACTTCCCTTAATAAAAATTAAGTCTTGGGGTGGGGAATGAGTGAAAGTGAATGTCGGTAGAATTGCCTCTCCCCCTCTTGCTGTCCTACCTTGCTGTCTTCTTGTCTGTCTCTTCACGGGCTTTCTAACGCCAGGTTCAGTTGTGAGCTCCAGGATGATCACGTGGACAGGGCATTTCTGTTTGCTCTGTAGATTCGTGCCTGTAAGATCTCAACCGGCTGCTCCCACTGGAAGACAGAGCAGAATGCAGATAGACCCCTGCCGATTGGGCCTCCACCAGCTGGCAAAGCTCTGTGTTCTTGTGGCCTCAGCCCCTGTCGAGAGGAGACAAGAAATTCGTCAGCCTGTCCTTCTGCACTGTTCTCGTGGGCACGTTGCTGCCGAACCTCCACCTCTCTCAGCTTGTTTGCGGTCAGATCTTGTCACCTGGACTGATGTCCGTGGGGTCTGGTTTGTGTCGTTAAGCGCTTCTTTGTTGTGGGGTTTGGAACAGTTTGCCCTTTTAAGCCTCCAGCAGTAACACGGAGCGACTGAGGGGCACACAAGGGAGCGTTTATAGAACGGACGATAGAAAACTCCCAGCTGCCCCATGAAACAAGAGTTCCTCGTTAAGGGGGCTTTGAGTGAAGGTGATTTCTCCCCACGAGCCAAACATAGAGCCTCTCCCTTCAGTCTCATAAAACCACATCTGAGTTTTATTAAAAGGGGACTATTTCAGGGCGCCTGGGTGGCTCAGTCGGTTGAGCGTCCCGACTTCGGCTCAGGTCATGATCTCACAGTCTGTGAGTTCGGGCCCCGCATCGGGCTCTGTGCTGACAGCTCGGAGCCCGGAGCCTGCTTTGGATTCTGTGTCTCCCTCTCCCTCTGCCCCCTGCCCCCTGCCCATGCTCTGTCTCTCTCTCTCTCTGTCAAAAATAAATAAACATTTTTAAAAAACATTTTGTTTTTTAAAGGGGACTGTTTCAGAGGACAGCCCTGTGTCACCCAAGTAGGCAGGAGACTGGGCACTTGACTACAGAGACTTAGGCAGCCCACACTTTGTAGCCTGGGCTGTGTCTGTAAGCCCAGCAGCCTCGGACACGCTGCCTTGGAAAAAGCCCACGGTGGCGACCTGGCTGGCTGTTTTGTCGGGAAGCGTCAAGGCATACCCGCAGCTTCTGAAAGGAAACAGACGGGATGGGAGCTTCGGGGTCAGAGGGGCGGTCAGCCACAGCGTCCATGAGGAAATTAAAACGAAAGCTTGGTAGGGCTGCTTTCTCCTGCGTGGCGGGTTATAGGGAGCACCGCCCACCCGGTGCTTGCTTTCCTTCCTTGTACAAGCATTTATGCACGCCTGCTGATCCAAGAGGGGAAGGCTGAGGCGCTGTCCCTCCCGTTGCAGAGCTACAGTGCACTCTTAGTTATTAATTAAGATGCTCTTTATTTTAAAAATTTATTTTAAGTTTACTTATTTTGAGAGAAAGCACATGCATGCAGGCAAGGAGGAGCAGAGAGAGAGGAGAGTGAGAATCCCGGGCAGGCTCTGTGCGGTCAGTCAGAGCCCGACTCGGGGCTTGATCTCATGAACTGTGAGATCATGCGTGACCTGAGCCGAAATCAAGGGTCAGCCGCTCAACCGACTGAGCCATCTTAAGGCCCCAACTTAAGATCCTTTTTAGGGGCATCTGGGTGGCTCAGTTGGTTAAGCATCCAGCTTCAGCTCAGGTCACGATCTCGCGGTCGGTGAGTTCGAGCCCCGCATTGGATGCTGTGCCGACAGCTCGGAGCCTGGAGCCTGTTGCAGATTCTGTCTCCCCCTCTCTCCGCCCCTCCCCTACTCATGGTCTGTCTCTCTCTGTCTCAAAAATAAATAAACGTTAAAAAACAATTTTTTAAGATCATTTTTAATGGCACAGGACCCTGTGACCTGGGCCACAGCTTGTTCATGTGTAAAATGGGAATATTAATATTAGCGCCTACTTCATGAGATAACACATAAAAGCAGTAAGCCCCGTGGCTGGTACATACAGTAAGCGCTCGGTAAATTTAGGTCTCTTTTTGTTGTTGTTCTAATACGTTGCCTCCCACAGTGGAATGCCAGAAGTCATGGCAGAAGGAGAAAAAATTAAGGTCCCAAACGATGACAGACTCTTGCATCACCAAGAGTTTTGTTTCCTTCCCTCACCAGAACCTCCTCTCCGTGTCCACAGCTGCATTCTCCAGCAGCCTCGTAGCGTGCGTGGAAGACTCCATGGAAGGAAAGAAGAGGAAAGCGTAGTCAGGAAAATAAAGAGGGAACAGGGAGGAGAAAAGAATAAATGGGGATAGCGGCCAGTCAACTCAAAATATTTACTCTGAACGGTCGCCCGTAGGTGCGCACCGTCTCCTCCTTTCCTTCAGGTCCTCAATCCAGAGACCAAGGATTTAATAAGGGACCCTTTCCTCAGGCTGATCCCGGTTATTTTTCATGGCTGTGTTTTAGTCCGTTTAGTCAAAGCTGTAATTTTTCAGTGATCATCCTTACTGTTGGACAGAATCTCAAGGTACAACCCCCAGTTTTCTGGCAGGTTCTAAAGTCCTGGTCGGTGGTTCCCCCAAGCGAGCCCAGCACCTCTGTCTGTATTCTACAGGTAGGGGACTTATTTGAACTTTCCCTTGAAGGAGTAGGGGCCATACGATGAGTTTTGGTGGGGGGAGGGGGGTTGTTTTGTTTTTAATTTGCAAAGCTAAGTCAGTCTCTCCTTTGATGAGGGATATCAAAGCCATAGCAATATTAAGGTAAAATTCGTATTTCTCATCTGGTTCCTCGTCATTATTACTTCCTGATTTTGATCAGCTTGTTGTAAAGCTTTCCTTTTGAGGCATAATGAGTGGGAGAATGGGGTGGGAAGAGGCTTTTGCTTGCTTCCGTTTTTGTGTTGGCTTTGTCCCAAGTGAGGCAAACTTTGGCAATGTTTGTAATTTGCTCTTGAAAATAGCATATGCTCCAGAACGCA
Source organism: Acinonyx jubatus (assembly GCF_027475565.1). Lineage (NCBI taxonomy): Eukaryota > Metazoa > Chordata > Mammalia > Carnivora > Felidae > Acinonyx > Acinonyx jubatus. Next base: position 8,011,296 of record NC_069381.1, on the reverse strand, counting down.
AGATCGGAAGACATTTATTGGAACTCCTGGATTTTTATGTGTGATTCTTAGAGTTAACTTCTTTTGCTTTAGGCAAGGAACACATTGTCTTCCTCACCAGAGTAGTTAATATCTCTGCCACGGCCATCCCAGAATCCACACTGGAACCAAAAAGAATATACAGACTATGTAATTATATGTATTTACATATGGCATATTACATGTTTCATTATAGAAGATACATTGGCTTTTTTTTTTTTTTTTTTTTCCATGCCTTCTTAAGCTTCCAAAATCTGTGTTTGGGTTCGGGGAACTAGATAATCACAAAGCTGTATGGATACAGCTAAGAGTGATATTAATATAATTCACCTAACCCTGTGTGAGTGAGCTTATTAGAAAAACTCACATGGGGTGCCTGCCTGGCTCCGTTGGTAGAGCGTGTGACTCTTGATCTTGGGGTGGTGAGTTCAAGCCCCACATTGGGCATAGAGCTTACTTAAAAAAAAAATAAACAGGGGCACTGAGTAGCTCAGTCAGTTGAGCAGCCATCGCTTGATTGCGGCCCAGGTCACGCATGATCTCATAGTTCATGAGATCAAGCCCCGAGTCAGGCTGTGTGCTGACAGCATGGAGCCTGCCTGGGATTCTCTCTCCCCTCTCTCTCTGCTCCTGACCCACTCTCACTCTCTTTCTTCTCTCTCAAACTAAGTAAATAAACTTTAAAAAATTGTTTAAGTAAATATATACATACATTCATATATACACAAAATTTTTTTTTAAAATCTCATAGGACTTCTGGAAAGAAACCATGGTGTTATCGCTTCTCTTTGAATGTTTCTGAGTCCTGCAGCGGACTGACTCATATGGAGAACCTTCTGGCTCATTGCTTAGGAGCAGCACAGAAGTGCCGGTGGGTCTGCCCAGTAGATGCCACCTGAGGTCACCTGTCTGCTGTAAATAAAGGAGAGAGACATCTGTATGGTGACTCTCCCCTCCAGTTGCAGGGCCTAGAGCCTGGGCACCCTACTCAAATAGTTGTCTTCAGGATGAGTTGGTGATTTCTTAGTGCTGGCTCGAGGCTCAACCTTAGATGAGTGTTTTTTCTGTACACAAGCATACAGCTATGTTTCTAGCAACCTTTATTCTTAGACAAAACCAAATGAGGGAAGGAGCATTTACCAGGATCTGCTTAGTAATTTCATACCCATTATTTCATTTTGTTCCCTGAGGAAGCTTGGAAGGAGTGGTATTAGGCCCATTTTATAGATGAGAAGCTTAAAACTCAAAAAAGGGAACTTGCTTATAGTCGTACAGCTTATAGGTGGCAGGATTGGACCTCCAGAAATGTAAACCCAAGCTCTCTGACTCCAAATCCAAAGCGGCCCCCCTGCCCCCTCCCCATCCTCACCTTAACAAAGGAGAGTCATAAAATTGCTTCAGATCATATGGAGACTCTCCCCATTCATTGTGGGCCTCGGGGAACATTGCTACCCTTTCAGGCCTGAGTCTCCCCAGGAGTGAAACAAGACTGGTAATAGCTTTCCTTTCCACTCTCTCAGGGGTGCATGAGGTTAAAGCAGTGATATGTTGGAAAGATGATTTGAAATGTGCTTTGTAAACATGAGGCATTAGATTATTACTTTCACAAATGTTAACTTCTCTAGTTTGACAGATTGTGGGCAGTTCCCTCTTGGTTTTATTGGAATAAATGTGGTGGAATTTGAATTTTTAAAAATAATATTTATACCAGCAATCTCTTGCCATATTATTACCACATTCCACCCAAATCCTGGAGTTTCCTAAAACCACTTAAAAATTAATTCTAGTCAAGTAGACAGTTTGTACTTAGGGCAATAAACTGGATCCCTTGCTCGTTAAACAGTCTAGACTCCCAAGTTGGACTGACATCGTTTGCTCCCCACCTGTGAACAGATAAAGAAACTGCTGTCCTATGAGTTTCTCAGGCCTGCTTCGTCCCTCGTTTCCGTCCTTCTGTAACTCCAGCTTATGGTCAGTGTTGGCTTAGTTTCCGTTTCCCCTTTCGTGTATGTTCCCGTCGGAACAAGGGTCTCGGCCCTGCTGCTGTCCAACTTCCGGGGCCTCTCTACAGCCTCCCTGGTTAGGCAGCACCAGGCACCCACCGCCAGCCTACCGCCTAGTTGTCCCAATACGTTACAGTCCCCCAGTCGGTCCCAGTGGCCACATGCTGCCCCCAGATGACAGCAGAGTAGCGTATCGCTAGTGAAAAGCATCGTTCCGCCAGGCATGTGACCCTGGATGAGGTCCCTGGCTGCCCACTGCAGAGGGAGGGGGTGGTCCTCGAAGAGGGACTAAGGAAGCGTCCATCTTGGAAGGAAATGGGCTATCGGGGGAGCAGTCAAGATGGTTGCACAGCCACAGTCCCTGGGGTGCTCTGTCATTAACGTGGATGACCCAGCCTCCATGCCACTTCTGTGTCACCCACAGAGCCTGATGGTCTTTATTGACTTTGATCATTCTGATTCCTGGAGGCAACTGATGAGCGGAAGTAAGAGTTCAAAGTTCAGAGGGACCTCATCTGGTCGTGTTCAACGACAGGGCCAAATACGGACCCAGGGCTTCTAGTTTTTAGAAAACAGACACAAGGTGCCTGACTGACAGTATCTGAGAGGAAGCCAGTCCGTGCTGGTTGGAGAAAGGGCCCCAGAGCCAGTGAGGCTTCCTGTCTACCAGACGCTGCCCCCTCAAAACCAGGAGTGTGGGGTCGAGATGAAATCGTTCCTTAGAAGAAGTCATTCAGACTGAGCTTGCTGGGTGGTAACAGACAGTCACCTTCTCTGCAAGACATGTCTCCAGTGGGCTGGTGAGCCATCTACCCGCCCCGACCCCCACGCCTCCCACTCTCTGACATGTTGAGTGTAACCCCCTCTTCCTTTTGTCTCCCCAGCATTAATAATAAGCTACAACAGCCAGAGGCAGCTGCCGGGGTATTAGAATATGCCATGAAACACTTCGGAGAGCTGGTAAGTGCAGAGACCTGGCTAGGGAGGCACTCAGCCACCCCCTGGAGGAAGTTACTTTCCTGTTCTTTTCCCAATTGCTGACATCTGACTTTGCTGTACCGTAAGGATGAAGAAGACAGCGGCTGTATGGATTACATTCAAATTGAATATAGGTCGGGAGGACAGAACCTGATATATAGTAATAGCTGGTGTGCATCAGCCTCTTGGCACGTGCCCGACCCTTCGCTGCGTACTTTGTGTACACCATCTCATTCGGTCCTCACGACAGCCCGATGAGTAGAGGTGCAATCGTGACCCCATCCTACAGGAAGGGAGCCGGTGGTCCCAGCAGAACAGCAACCTCACCTGATCTGACAGCGAATCACTGGCCGAGCCAGGACTTGAACCCAGGCAGTCTGGCATCATCCATTTAACCCTGACCTGAGTTATTTTGTGTCATCTGTGGCGGCTGGCATCGCCACCGGCCCACGATTAACGCTCAGTACATACCTCGGAAGAAACCATGGCCAGTGCTCCAGAAAAAAATGTACTATAATTTATACCTCCTGTTAAGGAATTGTTCCATTTCATTATTGCTCACATAGCTTCTTCTCTCCTGCCATCTTTGCCTTATCAATATTAAAATGTTTCCATTACCCTCTGTGGTCCGGGGAGGGTGCTTTGGTAACTACCTAACCATATATAAAGCATTGACTTAATCAACTCGGCATTGACTTCCGGGAAGGTCAAGATGTTCTGGGTCCGTGCATTTGATGAGGAACCTTTTGTTAGTCGCGTGGGTCACTTACTCAGGTTTGCCGTGATCGAGAGCCCAGTGTGTTAGAGTGAAGAAATCCATGGCCGCTTCGTAGGCTTTTGCCTCACACAGGGGCTAGTCAATTGGACTGGAACTTTCCAGGGAGTATTTTGCCATCTTGAGCACCTATCTGTAACTAGACCAAGACAGCATCTGTCCAGATGACAGGACAGAAGGGACAACGACTCTACCTTTGCCTCAATCCTTGATTGCAGAGGGGGCTCTTAACGTAGTCTCTCAAGGACATTCATTCTCCTCCTTTGCTCTCCCTAGAGCTTGGGCCGCAGTCAGGGCGATAGAAACGAAGCTCCCATGACCATCTGGCATTCGGGTGACCTGCCGGCAGCTAGCTAATACCCAGTGGCTCAGAGCGCCAGCCTTAAGTGCAAGTTCCTCTGTCTCCAGGTTCTAAAGGTGGCCATTGGGTCCAGGATTGTTGCTAAACCCGTGGTGGATTTTCTGTTATATTTAGGGAGCTGAAGCATATTAAGCCTGACAATGGTTTGGCTTTTCTTGGCAGAACCTGCGCTTTCTCAGCACAATTTATGTAACAGCAATCTCATTAGAATTTCGTGTGATTCATTGCTTAAACCTTACAGTTTCTGCAATCTATTGCAATTCAAAATATCCTGCCCCCTGCCTGACCTGCTCCATATGCCGCTGCCTCTGCTTTCTGCTTGTCTGTGCCTAGCGTGTGCCATCCGCTGGTCACCAGCCCCCTTCCTCTTTCCCGCTGGGGTAGAAATCATTTACTTCCCAATTTTAGCATTTTTCATTTTAACGCTGTCTTTACAGCCACGCTTCTAAGTTTTCTCTCTCATATCCTTCTAAACAGCCTCAGAAAATGAAGTTTAAGTAGTTTTCCCTTCTGCAGAGCCAGACGGGCCGGTTTGGGTGAACCCTCCTGTGCACCGACACAGGGCAGAGGGCTGTCGGGCAGCGGAATTCGTGCAGGGGCGACCGAGGGGATCGGCTGTGCCAAGAACCGCCGAGGGGAAGTCGGCACGAGTTAACGACTGAAAATAGAAATGACCTCCTTACGGAGGTTCGAGAAGAAAAAGTCCTTTCAGAGAGCTTAGCAGAGTAGCGGTCGCCTACTCAAATAATACCGCTCAAATAAGACTTTTATTCAGAAAGGAAAGGAGGGCAATGGGGGGAAGCACGGGTGGGCCCTGGATCGTATCGTACAGAATCCGCTGCAGACTCCTCTTATTGTTAGCGAAATCCCTGGAGAGCCTCTGCCCTGGCCTGTAGAGAAGTAGCCGTTCACTAAGCTGGTGAGGAAGAAGCCCAGAAGACAGACTGAAGTTGGGGGGCGGGGGGGGGGGGGCTGCAGGCAAAGACGTCTCGGGAAGCGGTCTGTCCCCTGACCATTTGGAGAGCCAGAGTCTGCCCCTTTTAGCCTGTGGCCCCTCTTCCTCACGTGGCCAGCACTGAATTCCAGCGTGGCGCACCATCTGCCCGGGTAATGGAAACCATCCTCTGGCCCCCGACACTGGCAGACCTGCCAGGCGCTGAGCAGGAGGGAACATTGGATGCAGGAGTCGAAGAAGGGAGGAAAGGTTTTCCAAAGAATTTTAAGCGGTGGCGCTCTATCATATTTTAAATCAGTATTTCCCGAAAGTTTAAAAATGCATTAAGAAATGCAGAGAATCAGGAGCTTTTAAAAATTCGAGTTATTTTCCTCCAGCAAATGTGCAAATATGCCTGGTCTTTCCGGCCCCATCAGGAAAGCAGCTCCCGGTCCAGTGGCCCGCGGCCCGCACTCCAGCGGACCGAGGCCTTGGCATCCTTGCAGGAGCTCTGGTCGGGGCCTCCTGCTGTCCCAAAGGATCTCCCCTGTCATCGCATCCCCACCTGCCGGGGCTCTGGTGGCCCCTGCGTCTGGGCAGGACGTGACGGGGCACGGAGACATGGCCCGCCATCTGCTGTCAGGTTATCACAGGGTCACTCCATCAGTGTGCCAAGGCACCTGTGTTCGCACCGCCACCCAAGCTGCCTCCAGATACGCTGAAGTTCTTTTCCACCAAAGCCAGGACATACGGTGACGGGGGAAGCATCTAGCACCTTAGGAAAGGCAGCGTGGGGTTTAAAACGTGCAATTTTAATTTGCACTCTGGCTCTCCATGCGACAGCAGTCTTCTCTCTTTCCCACCTGGCAGGAGATCCAGGCCACCTGGTACGAGAAGCTGCACGAGTGGGAAGATGCGCTCGTGGCCTACGACAAGAAGATGGACACCAACAAGGACGACCCAGAGCTCATGCTGGGTCGCATGCGCTGCCTCGAGGCCTTGGGGGAATGGTGAGCCGCCGGGGATGTCCTCTCTGGGGTTTCGGATTTGGAGGGCTTCCCCCATGCAGAGTTCTCACCCAAGACACTCCTCTTTGTTTCACTGGGCATCTTCCCAGGGATCATCTAGACCTTGGGTGTTTGGAGGGTTTTTTTTTCAGACCTAGACTTTGTAAGTCCTCGGGGACAGGGCGGGCTTGGGTGAGCTGTTAGGATCTACACCTGCTCCTTCCCGTCTGCCTCTTGACCTTGACTATGCAGACCTCACGTTCTTACTGTGCAGCCTTTTCTTTATTAGTTCTTGCTAATGATTTTGGAAGAGAAGAACGAGTTACCGCCCTCTTCAGATGCTTCATCTATATTGAATGCTTACTACGTGCCCGGCACTCTGCCAGGCCCCAGACATAAAAGAGGCACAGAAAATAAGGCCTCCCTCCATCAGGAGGCTCGTGAGACAAGCATATCGCAGATAGTCATTAAAGCCGGAGAGTACAGTGACGGTGGTCTGAGCAGACGACTTTAACCACTGGAGGGAGCAGGATGGCCTTGCCCTGCCCCCTGAAGGGAGGACTAAGACTGGGGGACACTGAAGGGGAATGGGGAGTTTAGCTGCAAACACTTGCCGAGGTCTTGGTCTGGGGATTTTTGGGGGGACATTGAAGGAAAAATGGTCCCTATTCTGTTTCCCAGCATCTAGTGCAGGTTTAAAAAAAATTTTTTTTTAATGTTTTTATTCATTTTTGAAGGAGAGAGAGAGAGACAGAGACAGAGCATGAGCGGGGGAGGAGCAGAGAGAGAGGGAGACACAGAATCCAAAGCAGGCTCCAGGCTCTGAGCTGTCAGCACAGAGCCTGATGCGGGGCTTGAACCCATGAACCTTGAGATCATGACCTGAGCCGAAGCCAGATGCTCAACCGGCTGAGCCACCCAGGCGCCCCCGTGTGCAGTTTTTTTAAATAGTTGGAACAAAAGGCCACAGTACAGTGGTGAGATGCTATTTTTTTAATGTTTATTTCTTATTTTGAGAGAGGGAGGGAGAGAGAGAGAGAGAGAGAGAGAGAGAGAGAGAGAATCCCAAGCAGGCTCCGCACTCTCAGCACAGAGTCCGACGTGGTGCTCAACCTCACGAACCGTGAGATCACAACCTGAGCCGAAATCAAGAGTCAGACACTGAACTGACTGAGCCCCCCCAGGCGTCACAATGCTGAAATACTGTAACAATAGTTTTAAATAGTTGAAATGCCATGCTGCTTCCCCACGAGTGGATTATCCAGACTTTGTCTGAGACAGGAGACCGGAAGGCCCCTATGTACCCATTCAGCCAGTAATTACTGAGCACCTATTCATGGCCAGTGTCTGTGCCAGGTCCCAAGGACGCAGCAGCGAACCAGGCGACACAGCCCCTGCCTTCCCAGAGCTCACAGGCCAGGTAACTGGGCTACAGTAGTACAGAGTGAATACAGTAATAAAGAGGAAGTGCAGGGGGCTGTGGGAAATAGAAGGGGCCCTAATCCAGGTGTAGAAGCGTTTGGAAGGCTTCCAGGAGGAAGTGATACCTAACTTGAACGTGTGTAGTGAGGAGTGAACACAGTATGTTCAGTGTTCTGAAAGTTCAGTGTGGCTCGGAGGGTCAAGTGTGATGTGGAGAGGTAACAGGGGAGGCAGAAGAGGTCGCCAGGGGCCAGGTGGCGTGGGGTGTATACCATGTGAGGAGTTAAGGCTACAGCCCTCCGAGGAGTTGGAGGGCCGTGACTGGCAGGTTTGCATTATACACAGAACCTTTCAGAGCAAATTAAGAGAGTGGATCGAAGGGAGACCAGAGAAGGGTTGGAAGGGCCTGTTCAGAGGGCACCCAAGGGGAGAAGGGGGAGAGGGAGGGGGCTGGATCCCAAGGTGTTTAGGAGGCGGTGTTGACAGGATTTGGAGTCTGATTAGGTGTGGAGGTGAGGACGGAAGAAATTACGGTTTTAGCTTCCAGAATAAAGGGAAGCTGGAACACCCCCAGAGTTCCTCAGAGGTCAGATCATCCCAAAGCCTAAGGTTCCCCTGAAACCAGGCCTCCAAGGAGCTGTCTGGGGGAAGTTCCACAGGCCCGCACCCTCGCATTTGGATCTGCATTGGCAGCCTCTGTCCCTGAAGGACGTTTTTTTTTTTTTTTTACTCTATGTTCTTGTAATCAGTTTTTATTTTTAAAGCATTATATTTTTGAAAAGGTTAGATGCACCATGGTACGGAATCCACTAGTACAAAACAGTGACGGAACTGTGCAAACCAAGTCTTCTCCCCGTCCCGCAGCCACCCAGACCCGCAGGCGCCGAGGCCGGGTCCTTGTGGAGACTCCCGGTGACGGTCCGCGTCGGTGCACCACGTACATTATGATGGTGAATTCTGCACACCTCTTTGCCCCTTGTTTTTTCACTTAACGCGTGTAAGCCACTCTCTCGTCACTCCCTGAAGTGCTGTCTCGTTTTCTCAAGGGCCTCACGGTATTCCATTTTGTCATTATTAGGAAATCTCAGTCTGTCTAAATAGGCAAATTTAGATTGTTCTGAAATGTTATACCTTGGGCAGTTTAAAGAATACTATTGGAGAAAAATCAAAGGAAGTCTTCTAAGAAGAACGCAGAACACTCTCCCACTACACATTCTTTCTGTACCTAATTATAGATATTCTTTGGCAAACGATGGCTATTTTTACTTCTTAATATAAAGTTATTACTGTATTCCTAAGACAAAAGATCTAATTGTACTGCATGAAAATTTAATGTCAATGATTTTAGCCTTAGGCATTGGATCACATATATGCAGATAATAGTCTAAAATTGCTTGAAATTGGTTTGTCTGGTTTAACCATCATTAGGGAGATTGAAATGTTATTATTTATTTCCATAATTAGCATTCTCCTAATGAGTCATTCACCTCAATAAATGAGGAAGCATAGCCTATCAAATCTGCCTCATTAGTTTGTACAACTAAGGTTTTTTTTTGTTTTTCATGTCCGACAGGTATCCAAAACTGCTGTAGCCACTAGCCAAGTGTGGCTATTTAAAATTAAATAAAATGAATGATTCAAGTCACACTGGTCACATTTCAAGTACTCAGCCACATGCAGCTGATGGCTGGTGCATTGGACAGTGCAGATCGAGAACATTTCCATCACTCTAGAAACCTTCTATTGGACGGTACTGATCTAAAGCAAGAGTAGTATGTTGAAAACTAGCCACGTTATTTCAAAAACAATTTTTTCCACTCTCAAATTGGTTATCATACAACCATGCTATTAAGAGAAAGATTAAAAAAAAAAAAAAACAAGGTGTAAACATTCTTAAAATTCAACTCTAACCAATTCCTAAAATGTTTTAGCGTCTCCATTTTGCCCTTGAATTTATATGTAAGTGTCACAGCCTAGCATCCAAGTCTTTTGTGTTGTGACCCCAGCCCGTTTCTCAGTGAACTTTACCTCATAATCCGATATCTGGCCAAACCTTGCTCTTCAAACTCCACAGAATTTGTTTCCTCTGCGTTTGTCGATTCAGTTTCCTGAAGTGTACCCACTTCCTCCTCCGCTCCTTTTTCCACTTTATGAAACTCTGCCCCCCTTTCAAAGTCCATCCGTACTGTTTCTTCCTTCTCAAGACCGTTTCCAGCCCCCTTCTCACTTTAGGAATTCGAGACGAGCACTTTCTTACGTTGGTTATGTAGGGGTAGCTTGGATATATTGAAGAGGCTTTCGTTGTGATTCTGTCCAATCCCCTGTGACACCCGGGGAAGTTGACACAGCCTGCCTGCGGGGTCCCAAGAGCTAAGCGATCCAGGTCTCCTGCCGTGGCGGGGCTGGGTCCCATTTGCCTCTGCTCTCTTGGATTCGTTCCAGTTCCATAATTACCTATAAAGTGTAAGTAGCTGGTGATGCTGACCAGGGGATTTAGGAACGCGGCCGGCTGAAAGAGATTTTAAAAGAGAGGAATGAAGCGGAATCCTTTTCCTGATCACCTGCAGGGTTCTCACATGGTTTGTTCGGTCAGTTCTATCGAACGTGCGATTTCTAAGCAGCTTTCGCTTCGAGTATGTATGTATCCTGAACACGCCCGCAGAGGTGGCGTCAGCAGTGACCAGGGGTTACCAGTGAGCTAAGAACCTACCCCTTCCCCTTGCTCGTCTGCCCCAGGAAGCTAAGTGCAAGAGCTAGTCCCCCCCAGCCCAGCCCCATGGCACACACAGCCACACCTGCTGCCAGGGTGAGTGTGAGTAAGCCCTCTCCCTAACTACTCCTTCACAGGCCCTTGGGTCCTAGAGAACAGATTGCTCAGGAGCGAGATCAGAGGCCGTCAGCCACTTAGGTGTTCAAGTGAAAGAACACTTTCCGAGCTTTCTGCCCCTGTGCTCAGCGGGAAGGTCAAAGTCTTGGAGGACAGGCGTTTTACCCAGTTCTCCCTGGAGTGCCGTGAGCGGTATCAGAAAACAGATCGTACTGTTTGCCCCACACGCAGACTCATAGTTTCTTATGTATTTGATTTTGTTCTCCCCTTGCCTTTGAACGTTCAGATTCAGTGTATTCTGCATTTTTCTTTGTGACAAATGCTGGTGGGAGAGGAGCCCCCCTCTGTGTATGCTGGCAGCTATTAACACAGGCCACGGGTTGGAGGCGGTGCCCATGTCTGCCGTCGGGGGCCGCTGCTCCCTGCTGTGTCTTTTCAGGTAACAGTTTGTGGTGTTTCACACTGAACTCGCTCCCTGCCTCTAGATGAAAAGCACAGCTGGGTCCGCAGACCTACGGCACAGAGCTGGGTGGTCCTGACAAGACTGGAGGGTGCTGAGTTGCCTGTGGCCCCCAGCTATACAGATTTGAAATCTAGGGTTAGAAGAACCGTTCAGAGATCAGGCAGCTTCCTCCCCGACGTCTAGGCAGGACCCCAACAAAAATCTGCCGCTGAGTCCGTGATTCTCAGACACGGGGCCGCAGTGTCAGTATCACCTAGAAACTTGTTAGACGTGGACCTTCTTAGGCCCCAGCGCACGCCTCCTGAGTCAGGCTCCGGGAGTGACGCCCACCAGTCTATTTGAAGGAAGGACCCTCCGGGGGATTGTGATGCACAGACAGTTTGAGAACTGCTTACAGGGCCCAGTGGTGAAGGTTTTGGGGGTGGATGGCAGGAAGCCAACAGCGACCTCCATCCTGCTCCCGTCACCGAGCTTCAGTGAGTGCCTAGGGCACGGAGGCGGCCCACTCCCCTTCCTCCTCTTTTTGATCCTAGCTGTGTACTGAACTAGAATGTCGTGGCCCCGGCTCTCTTGATCGTGCGCCAGAGAAGTTAATGACGGCTGTGCCACCGTGCTGGATCACGGCCCTGAGCAGTTGTCCTAGCGGTGGTCGCTAGTCCGCTTCTCGGTGAGCTCAGCCTAGAGCCCTTCAGAACTGACTGGCTTCAGCATTCTTTACCACACACCGTGTAGCTCACGTCCCACACAGCTTCTGATCTGCGCCACTTGGAACTTGTACCTTTTCTCTTGACTCCACTGCCAAGACCGAGTTAGAACATCCTAAAAAAAAAAAAAAAAAAAAAAAAAAAAAAAAATGTTGCAGCGTCTCTTGCAGAAAGCGTGAAGGATTAGAGTCTCCTAACTGAGTCTTGAAGCTGACAGGAAAACAGAGGGTCCTGTCCGCCCACCAGCAAGGTTTGACATCCATTCATTCAGGAGGGGAACATGGGAAGGCAACAGTGTCAGAAGTCAACGGGACGTCTCGCTTCTCGAGAGGCCTTCTGCCCTCTTGGTGGATTGAAGTCTCTTGAGCACCATTCAGATCTCGGAATCTCATAGTCCTTCCCCACGTGAACAGCAGTTGTATAAAATCCGGGAACGAGCATCTGGGTTTCTGGTGGGCGTGACCACGGTTGAGCCTTCGTCCTGTGCTGATGGATTTCAGTTGCGTCTCATTTCAGACCACAGCCGTTTGTATCACACTTTCAAGAGCCCGTTCTCCCTAAACCTTTGAGCCCAAGATGAATGTCCAGATGTCGCTGTGTCTCTTCAGATGGCTTTCTCTGTAGGCCCGCTAAGGGGAAAGAGCCCAAAATTCACTGGCCTAGGAAAGAAGCTACTTAGTGTTTATGAAGGGGGCAGGATGCCCAGGACATCTCCGATCCCAGAGTTAGACACAGTCCCCAGCCTCGTTAAAGTCATCCGCCGACAAATGGTGAGCCACCAGGCCGTAGAAAGAAGTCACCGACCACTTCTCCTATATCTTAGGACCCAGTCAAGGGTGCTTTTTATTTGAAGGCTCCCGGTTCACGGCAGGCCCCAGCTCACCCAGGGGGCCAGAGAGGATGACGCACAGGTTGCGGAAGTGGTTTCGGGTAACACAACTGTCTGGTTCTCTTCCTTCAGGGGGCAGCTCCACCAGCAGTGCTGTGAGAAGTGGACCCTGGTTAACGATGAGACCCAAGCCAAGATGGCCCGGATGGCCGCTGCAGCTGCCTGGGGCTTAGGTGAGGCTTCCCTCCCAGGCACCCCCGTTGGGGCAGGGAGGGGGTGGCTGGGGGCCCGCATTCAAAAATCAAGGCAGCTGTGGTTACAGGTAGAAACGTGAGGTCCACAGAAGTGTCAAAGAGCCTGTACCCACGTCTGTCTCTCCCACCCGTCCCTTCTACCTGATGACCGTGACTGACTTGGTAGACACGGGTAAAAATGGCCCTCGCCAGGGAAGCCAAGAAAACCAGCCAGCCAGCATCAAAACTGACATATTTAGTGAGGTTTTGTTTATTCTAAACAAATTACTGGTTTATTTTTCTCTCTTACGAATGATATCTAGAAGTAGAAATTTCCAACCCAGTGTCTGGCTCCATTGCCATTAGCCTCTCTCCATATCTTCCGCTTTGTGTGGGACCTCCATTTTCAAGTCCACCTCATGATCCAGGATGGCTGCTGGAGCTCCACCCATCATGTCTTTACCCCTAGCAGGAATAAAGAGAGAAGACAGCTGTCTGTCTCCTTTTATTTCTTAACTGTTATTCTAGAACTTTCCTAACACATATAAAAGTGAAGAGAATAGTATAACGAACTCCCATGTGCCCTCACCTTCTCCAGCACTTATAAACATTTTCACAGTTCTGTATTTTCTGTTCTCCTCCTTGCTGCCTGATACCCCCCTTACTCCCTGAGTATTTTAAGGCAGAAATCTCCTTTGAGTCCCCACAGACAAGTGTAGATTTCTGACACCGGGCCCCAGCTGAGATTACCAATGTCTGGTCCAGAGATGTTCTCAATAAGCGGGGACAGAAGCCACAGGACGCCCCAAGTGAAAAGCTTCACCTGTGGAGTCCAGAGGAAGGTTACATAACCCTCTACCTCCATTCCATCCCTCTTGAGTCACGGAGCTTATATCCTTTCCATTCATGAGCTCTGGGCTGGATCCAGGACATTTTTCAAAAACAAAGTGCTTCCTGAGGAGTCATCGTTTGCCATTTGCTTTTGCCCAGAGGCACCGAGAATGAATGAGTCGATGGTCTGGAGTGAAAGGCAGGAAAATGCCTTGTAAAATCGGCTGCCCTGCAGTCTGCAGCTAATGAGGCTGATAGCGTTTCTGCAGATGGGCTCGGAAACGCTGGCATCTGATGCGTGCTCCCCCCCGTCAGGGGAAGTCAATGTCTCTTTCTGGATGTAGCCCTTTCCCCGGTCTGTGCCCTGATCCGGAGACCACTGTGCTATGACCCAGCCCATCTTTCTGTTATAACAGAACCTCTTAAAATATTTATCTCCTCCCTCCTGAGGCACAGGTAGTGCCAGAGTGAGGCGGGCGAACTCTTTGTCTAATCCTGCCCCCTGTCTGGGTAATGGCCTCTTTCAGTCGTTGAGGGGAAAATGTAATTTCCAATGTACCGTTGAACTGCGAGCTGCTTTGCTAGTAGGGAAGAAAGCCATCCCGTGTCACCTAGGGAAGCCTGAGAGAGTCCTCTAGGTTAATGAGGTGCTACGTTAAAGCCTCTTGACAGGTAGGCTTTGCACTCACTGGGTTTCTCCCATCTTTCACGGAGCTCCCTGGGGCAGCAGTGGAGTCCTGTGTTTGGAAGACAGATGTGGCTTTGTTTGTTACACTGGCTCGCTCAACCCTGTAGGGTATAGAGTCTCTGCAGGATTTTGATACATCAGGCACGAGCCCGTCTCGTTCGAACCCCAAGCTAAATGCCAGGTACAATGACAAGGCCAATTTGAGCCGCTACCTTAGCATCCTAGCAAGCTGACCACCCTAATGCTTTTCTCTCTCTCTCTCTCTCTCTCTCTCTCTCTCTCTCTCTCTTTCTGTGTGTGTGTGTGTGTGTGTGTGTGTGTGTGTGTGTGTGTGTGTAGGTCAGTGGGACAGCATGGAGGAATATACCTGTATGATCCCTCGGGACACCCACGATGGGGCATTTTATAGAGCCGTGCTGGCACTACATCAGGACCTCTTCTCCTTGGCGCAACAGGTAAAAGCCTACGTGTACTCAGACCGTCTAGCAAAGGAAAGGTAATTAGTCGTGCCCCGTCAGTTGCGAGGCACGCGGCCCCTGTGGAAATGGGCTAATGTTCTTCCGCTCTGGGGTTCGGCTCTGTGAGCACATCAGAATCTAGGCTTTGGAGCATAAGACTCGCAAGAAGACTGCCAGCACATCAGCCAGGGCCACTTTCTGCTCTAAGCGGGACAGAGGTGTTCTGGAATTTGCCATTTACGTGGTTTTGGAATTCGCTTCTCGGGTCAGCACTGCACTCTCTGATCGCTCTGCTTTAGCAGCGTCCCTTGTAGTACAGAAGGGTTGTGTGTCTCACCCGAAGAGGGTTTGGGAAGCAGCAGCCCCGTCTGCAGAGGTCAGTCTCCATGTTCTTCGGCTGTTCAGGCGTGTCACATAGCGATGGCCTGGGAAAGGGAGCTCTGTATTTGAGAACCCTGTGCTGGCTCACGGGATAAAAGAACAAAGTGGTCACATCCTAACAGGCACCAGGCTGTCTTGGGTGAGGTGCTGGGGTAAATGACCCGAGCACCCAAGGGATGGGGGCACAGTAATGAAGCTCAAATATTCGAGAAAGGAAAAGCTTTGCATGTGGGGTCTTGAGTTGAGGAAACACAAGACTCAAACCACAGTCCTGGGGCCATCCCCTGAGCTCGGGCTTACATGATGAGAACTGAGGCCTGGGCTGTCGTTTCACAGGCACAGAAGCGCCTATGACATGGACAGGTCTGGACATTCCTCTGCCAGGAGCCACGGCACTCCTGCATGAGGACAAGACACTTAGAAGCCAGTGATGGCCACCTGGAGCTACTAAGGGTTTGCACAGTTTAGTTTCACAAATACGTCCAGCAAGGAAAAGATGAAAGAAGGCAGGTCTGCAAGCTGTTGTCTTGAGACAGGAGAACACAGTGATGCTTTTCTTTTTTTCTTTTTTTTTACTTAATGTTTATCATTTATTTTTGAGAGAGACTGAGCGCAAACAGGGGAGGGACAGAGAGAGAGAGGGAGACACAGGATCCACAGCAGGCTCCGGGCTGCGAGCTGTCAGCACAGAACCCGATGTGGGGCCCGGACCCAGGAGCTGTGAGATCATGACCTGAGCCGAGGTCGGACACTCAACCGACTGGGCCACCCTGACGTCCTGAGAACACAGTGATTCTCAGCATACCTTTTCCTTTTGGTTGCCATACGTTCTGTCTTTTCTGGGAAATTGGATAATGCTCTTCTTTAGCCTTGCAAATCTGGTAAAAGGCTTCTTTCCTTCTTCAGTGAACTTTTCTCTCCATCACTAGAATTTAAGTGAAACGGATAAGCTCCAACTAGTTAGGAAGCCTAAGACCACACTCGGCTCCCGAGCCCATGGCTCAGTTCCAGGCTTCTCTGTTTCTCTTCTAGTGTATCGACAAAGCCAGGGACCTGCTGGATGCAGAGCTAACTGCTATGGCAGGAGAGAGCTACAGTCGGGCATATGGGGTGAGTGTCGAGCATTCTGCACAGTGTCGTTTTAAAGGCTCATTTCAGTTCTTTTATCAGCGCGGGCCAGTGAGGACTCACAGGCCGCTGAGAACATGCCTGTGTGTTCTCAGCAGATACCCTGTCGCCAGAAGGAATGATTGAAATGAATCCTGGCTGTGGATTGTTCATGCCGTATTAAGTTGGAATGTGATTTGCTTCCATCAGGCCATGGTTTCTTGCCACATGCTCTCCGAGCTGGAGGAGGTTATCCAGTACAAACTCGTCCCCGAGCGACGGGAGATCATCCGCCAGATCTGGTGGGAGAGACTGCAGGTGAGGCCGGTAGAAAGCCCCGGGCTAGCCCGCCCACTCTCCCCGCCCTGCTCTGGCTCGCCATGCGCTCCCTGCCCCCTCACAGAGGCTGGGGCTGCATTCAAGGCAAAGTGCTCAAAGTCTGGGCACCTAAGCCCTTAGGTGTGAGAGAATGACCAATTCTCAGCCTCCTCTTACCCTTTTCGAGGAGTGCAAGAAAACGTCTTTAATAAGTGCCACTTCTAGACAACTTGCTGAGAATCTTAATCCCGGATTCAGTGGTCCTCCACTTCAGCTGCATGATAGAATGACCTGCAGAGATTTTCAAGTCCGGATACCTAGGCCGCTTCCCAGACTAAATAAATCCAAATTTCTGGGGACAGACCCAGGATCAGCATCTCTTCAGCCTCCCCAGATGTTTCCAGTGTGTGGCCAACACTGAGAACCACTGCTCTGAATCCACTTACTGGCCACCCACATCCAGCTTTTTAACCGGCGTTACCTGATGCTTCGATTGACCGACCCTTGCCGTGTACAGTTCCTCAGGCCATAGTCGTCCACAGTCTCTCTTCTGACTCTGAAGTTTCCCTCACGGGGGAACTTCTCCAAGTCCTGCATCAGTGTTTTCATTGTACATTCTGATCGTTTGAAGCGTGAGGAGCAGTCCATTCCAGATGTGGGAGTCAGCAGTCTTAAGTGTTCTTGGAAAGGACAGCTCTCCCGTTCCTTGCTTTGGTAGGAGGGCAAGTTCATTTGCAAAGGAGAAAAAGCCTTCACCCCTCCAGAAGCCACTCGTCCGTCGTCCCCCCCCCCCCCCCCCCCGCCCACGGTTTTAGACAGTTCCTCTTGGCCCATCCATACCTATTTCCAGATTCTGCTCCAGGCCCCTCCTCAGTGGGCTGTGATAAAACCTTTTCACTCCAGGCTGCATTCCTGTCTGGGGAGCTTTGGGCACATTCCGCTGGCGAGGGGAGAGCAGGAGGCAGAGATCGTGTGTGGATGCAGTCACTTACGCTCTGCAGTGAGCACATGCAGTTCTTTCAGATGTTTTATTAGCAATTATGAAATGCCCAGTGAATGTTTTGACGGAAAATTGTCTACTGGCCACCAGAAAAGAATTCCACAGAGCAAGCATTTCCCACCTGCCTTGGACACACCCCGGTTTTCTTTAAGTGTCTGTAATGGGGTAAAGAGTTTCCACATCAGAGATCTGATGAATCTTTTGCCATTCTGACAAGGGAGACCTTGTCCAAATAGAGACCCGGACGGGGGTGGAGTAAATGAGTCTTGGAGAGGGGAAACCCATGCTTGACTTTACCGTGTCCAAAACACTGTCGTCATCGGAGGCCTTCGTGACTTTCCTACCTTGAGACAGCAAGATGCTTTCTGGCTCACAGGGGGCCCGATCATTTCAGCACCTGGAAGAAACTAGCGGATGGTGAGAAGTTCCCAAAACAGTCACTCGATGTACTTTTTTCTGTATTTATAACTTTCCAAATCACTGTTGCCACACTTAATGGGACGGAAAGACACGGTCCAAGGCCTGAAAATAAAGCATTAGGTTTGTGGCAGAAATTTGGCTCTCATGGATGGCTTGTCGTCAAAGCACTTGATAAGCCGCCTCAGCTGGAAGGCCGCCATTTTGTGATCAGGTCATTTCCGTTGAGATCCCCCACCAGCATGAGAGCTGGGGAGCATGAGAGGTCCCCAGTGGGGAGCATGAGAGGTCAGCCTCATGTGCCTTGAGTTCTGCATTTAAGTTCACTCTGGATCCTGTTACACTTAAAAGCCTGTGGCCATTGCTGCTGGACTCTCAGAATCGCCTCCACGGAGGGATGGTTCATTTGGTTCCATTTGCCTTTTGAATGGATGAATTCACCAAAGGAGTGACAGGTCTCAGGAGCTCTGCTCCCCTGCAGGTCTGTCTCTGAGCCTGACTTCTTACAGTGAGGAAGAGGAGAGGCCCGCTCTCCCTCAGAAGTTTTTGATATAAAATTAGCCTACCCCTTTTAATAATGATGAATTCATTCTATTTTTTTAGTATTACTTTTATTTTTTTTTTCGAGAGAGAGAGCCCAAGAGCACGAGTAGGGGAGGGGCAAAGAGAGAGAGGGAGACACAGGATCTGAAAGCAGGCTCCAGGCTCCAAGCTGTCAGCACAGAGCCCGACGCGGGGCTCGAGCTCGTGAGATCATGACCTGAGCCGAAGTCGGACGCATAATCGACTGCGCCACCCAGGTGCCCCCACTCTGTTGTCATTAAAAGGAATGTATAGGGGCACCTGGGTGGCGCAGTCGGTCAAGCGTCCGACTTCAGCCAGGTCACGATCTCGCGGTCCGTGAGTTCGAGCCCCGCGTCGCGCTCTGGGCTGATGGCTCAGAGCCTGGAGCCTGTTTCCGATTCTGTGTCTCCCTCTCTCTCTGCCCCTCCCCCGTTCATGCTCTGTCTCTCTCCCAAAAATAAATAAAAACGTTGAAAAAAAAATTTTTTTAAAAAGGAATGTATAGATGTGAACAAATGAGGCACTTTTCCTTCTCCGTGCAGTTTTTGCTCTGGGACAAATGAAAATGAAGAGGAAAGAATCTAGGCAAGTTTTCATGAAGGTTTAGGCGTCAATAAATAACTAGTCACAAGTCTGGTTCGGTTTTTCAGATTCCTCATCACCTTTCCTATCTTTAATTGGGGTTAATAACTTCAGGACTATTTATGCCACCAATTTATGAGCAACGTCATGTGAAATTTTAATTGTTTAAACTTCTTTTGTACTTAATTCATCTTTCAAATCTTGAATGATACATTTTTAAAAAGATTTTATCTTTAAGTAATCTCTACACCCAACACAGGGCTTGAACTCATGACCCCGAGATCAAGAGTCACAAGCTTCTCCAACTGAGCCAACCAGGCGCCCCTGAATGATACATTTTTTTTTAATGTTTTTATTTATTATTTTTGAGACAGAGAGAGAGCACGAGCAGGGGAGGGGCAGAGAGAGAGGGAGACACAGAATCTGAAGCAGGCTCCAGGCTCTGAGCTGTCAGCCCAGAGCCCGACGCGGGGCTCGAACTCACGGACCACGAGATCGTGACCCGAGCCGAAGTCGGACGCTCAACCAACTGAGCCACTCAGGATCCCCTGCATGATACATTTTAACATTGCGTTTGTCAGTGATAGTCCACTTCATCCAGAGAAACTGAAGCAAAAAAAAAAAAAAAAAAAATCAAAGTTAAAGACGCATTATTTACAATCCAGAAAAGCAGTTTAAATAATTTAACTCCTGTCACCCTCATCATAGCCCTATGAAGTTGGTACTGCCTTTACCCCCTTTTACCAGCTAAGTGACTTGCACAGCGTCACATCGATGGTAAGTGGCAGGGCCAGGATCCAAACACCAGAGTCCATACTCCCCTGGTCCTCAGATTTTGAGAGGTTCCTAAGAAGTGTTTTGTTTTCTTGTTTTCTTCGCAGTACCCTTCCCTTGAGAAAGTTGAGGTTGTAAAAATGAGTTTCTTTTCTTTGGCTCAAGGTGGGTTTTGCTGTTGCTTGTCGGGGATTAAGCGACAGCAGGAGACCTACCTAACTCTCACCCCCGAATGTTCCAGGGCTGCCAGCGCATCGTGGAGGACTGGCAGAAAATCCTGATGGTGCGCTCCCTCGTGGTCAGCCCCCACGAGGACATGAGGACCTGGCTCAAGTATGCCAGCCTGTGTGGCAAGAGTGGCAGGCTGGTGAGTCACCCCCACCACCAGGACAGGGTGGGAGGCTGAGGAGGGCACGGCGCTCCCGGTCCCGTTCTGTTTATAACCTGACCTCTCTTGGTTTTAAGGCTCTTGCTCATAAGACCTTGGTGTTGCTCCTGGGAGTTGATCCGTCTCGGCAACTTGACCATCCTCTGCCAACAGTTCACCCTCAGGTGACCTACGCCTACATGAAAAACATGTGGAAGAGTGCTCGCAAGGTCTGTGTCCGATTCTGTCCAGCAGTAGACCGCGTCGCTCCAGGATGCTCACTAATCGGCTTGTCACTGCCTCGGGGCCCAAAGGGGAACAGCATCCAAACCACCACGTCAGGGAGTTAGCTCCTGGTAGGAAGCTATTTGGCCCGATTTCAAAAGTGAATCATATTCGAGGACGTGCACGTATACAGTTGATCGAACCAATGAGTGTAATCAATTATATTACATACAGCATGCTAGAACATAGAGAAAGCTGAATTTCTGCCGCGCCCCCCCCCCCCCCCCCCAGGAGAAGGTGGGCTATTCAATACCGAAAGGGCAGCCTATCTGTGAGAGCACAGACGGGAAATTTCACAAGACCAGTTTGCGTTTTCAGACTTCTCGTCTCCTGTCCTATCATCGCTTGGGATTCAGAAGCAGCCACACCGAGTGTAATGTTGAATCCAGTCAGGAGCGTCACCTTGGAGCCAGCGTAGAATTCCTCTTACTTCAGTTACAGGCAGGGCCTTCCCCCGACAGGGAATTAGATGCGGCTCCTGGCGGGGGCTTTGGTTTTATTTTTTTGAAACCGTCTTCCTGGATGATGGCGATGATTAACAAAAAGTTGGCCCCGGAGGCAAAATCAGCATCCGGTTTGGCTCCTCATCCTCCTTACCAGACAGAGAGGGCGTCCCAGCTCTCCCTCTCTCGCCACTGTGGTCCCCGCATTGGGACCCATCGTGAGAGGGGTCGGCACTGCGGCCGTGGCCGTGGAAAGATGCCATAACATAGCAGTCGTGTCTCAGTGGGAGGCATGCTTAGGGAAATCTAGGACTGTGTCTGGAAACTGCCTTCTTTTCGGATGGTCGACTCTGACGACGAACGCCGCCCAGAGTGGGATCGGGAGCCCTGGAGCCCAGCGCTGGTCTTTGACAGGGGTGCGCTTCAGTCATATCGACCCGGGCTGCATTCCCTACTCGTATGGTCGGGGGCGGGGAAGGGGGGGGGGTGTTTCCTCCTGTTGTTCATTGGGGTCTGGTTTGCTTTGGTGTGGTTGCAAGGCTCTGCAAGCTTCCCAGGCCAGAGCGGTTCCGATTCAAAGCCTGACCTCCTCCAGGCAGATGAGAAAAACAGAAGGTACTGGATCTGAATATAGTCCGGTTGCCTTCCTACGTGCAGCCTCCAAGTCTTTGAACGTCTTGCCGAAGGCAGGCAGCGGGAGCCTCTTGGCTGATGTCTCAACCAAGGAGTGGCTTCTTTCAACATGGGACCACAGCCTGGCTTCTCCACACATTACAGCCTCTTCTTGGGAGCCCACATTCTGGTGGGAGCCCATAAAACGACATGGATTAGAAATTGAGAAACCTCTTTCAAGTTAGGGGCTCGAACTTCAAGCCCAGAGCTAGAGATGTTCTGCCTTCGCAGACATTCGGGAGCTACTCAAAGAAAACCAAGTGCTTAGTAATAACTGTGCTGTTGAACAAGGTGCTTTTCTTCTCTGAGCTCTGCTTTCCTGCCACTAGAAACAATTCAGTAAACTGTTGTGTTCTGCCCTGCATAAGGCAGAAAGAGTTTGAGAAAAGCAGCGTCGGCTTTGCAGGAAGGCGTCAGGCAGTAGGTGAACGTACCGTGTTTTCCTAGGTGAGCCGCTTCCCGGAATCTAGAGACAGGCCGGTCCTTCCATGACATTTCGCTAAGCTGAGCTTGTCCGTCTTGCCCACAAACCACTCAGGCATCCAGGAGCCAAGAGTATGATGTGCAGCTTAAACTCTGGGCATGAGAGAAACCCCTTCCTCTGAGTGGCCGGTTCCTCATCCGTCAGAGAGAGAGAGAGAGAGAGAGAAAATCAGTTTTTCTCTCCTCGCTTCCCAGGGGCGGAGCCAAGAGGGATTTTAATAGAACATTTTCAATTCCTTGAAAATAAATTGCCTCCATGCCACAGAGGACAAGGATATAGATTCTCCCGAGTGGGATAAATTGACTTTATACTGAGCTTCAAATCCAAAGTAATACCCAGTCCTCCCCGGTTTGGGCAATTTATTTTCTGTTCAGTGCCTTGTAGAGCCTCCCCAAAAGTCTCTAACCTGTGTGTCTGGACTGTCAATGACACAGAGCTCATGGGCTCCAAACAGCCCTGACCTCAGCGTTCCTGGTGTAGTTCTTACCTGATGGACACGCTCATCACACTGAGTTATCAGTCAGCCACCTTTCTCCCGATCTTTTTTTTTTTTTAAACGTTTATTTATTTTTGAGACAGAGAGAGACAGAGCATGAACGGGGGAGGGACAGAGAGAGAGAGGGAGACACAGAATCTGAAACAGGCTTCAGGCTCTGAGCTGTCAGCACAGAGCCCGACGTGGGGCTCGAACTCACGGACCGCCAGATCATGACCTGAGCCAAAGTCGGCCGCTTAACCGACTGAGCCACCCAGGAGCCCCCCGATTGATCTTTTTACTGCTGCCTCTCAATTCTTTTTTTTTTTTTTTTCTTCTTCTTCTTTTTAATCAGCTCTAAGTCTGGTCAGTGCAGTTTCTTGTAGAAAAACTAAAAGACCATTTATCACTTCCCAGGTGTGGGATGCTAACGTAGTTCATTTTTCAAAGCCAGTGGTGAGTAATGGGACCCTATGAAGGCAGCTAGCCGTCTGAGGGGGACAGTTGTCTTGTTAACTGTTGAACATCTGTGTGTCTGCAATGTCCCCCCGCACGGATTAGCTGCCTGATAAATCGTTTGTCACGTCATTCTGGCTCTGGGGTGAGCCCATCCCGTTGACACCAACTAATTCCTTACGTTGAAAAGTGTCTGAGGTTGGTCTCTGCCCCCAAGCCAGGGAGTTTTATTTTTCCTTCAAGACTGTCACCGCTGACCTGCTTCTGTGTTTTAAAAACACGGAAGAAGACCGCTTTGACCTTATTTATTTAAAACATTAGCTTTTCCTGCCCCCCGCTCCTTCTACAGGAAAGGACTCGTAGCCTCTTTTTCACATCCTCTCACGTAGCGTTTCCCCTCCACTGTGTTGGTGGGTTTAGATTCCACCATTTTTTTCCGTCGGAACGTTTGTGTCCATATGCTCTGTCTCCACCCGTGAAGCCCTTTGAAGAGCATATGGACCCCATTTATGTATTTATTTGTTTTGAGAGGGAGAGAAAGAGCGAGGGGTAGAGCGAGAGGGAGGGAAAGAACCACAAGCATGCTCCATGCCACCGCCGGTGCAGAGCCGGGCACGGGGCTTGAAGTCACGACCCGTGAGCTCACGACCTGAGCCGAAACCAAGAGTCGGACGCTTAACCGACTGAGCCACCCAGGCGCCCCTGGACCCCGTTTATTAAGATACTGGTGTGTGTGGACATGTGGGCTTCTACAGACGGCTTGTAACTTACTCCCAGGTCTCTGGCTCCGTGTCTCCCTCCACTCTTCCCTCACTCGGCATCCCGTTCCTAGCCCAGGTGCCTTGTTGGTATAAAACCCCGTGGTGTAAGTAGATCTGACTGAGGCTGCTGTGAGCATTTTGCTCCTAAGCTACCCCATTCAACTGGACGTCTGCTCGGCTGGTGTCTCCCCCCACCCCCCGTTTCACCTGCACGTATGAGGGGCTTCTACACCACCTCTGTATTCTCAGTCGGGCACTGAGGGTTCTATCGGGTTTTTTAAACCACAGTTTTTGCCCCGCTGGAGTGTCCCAAGGTTCCAGAGTGTTTTAAACAAAACTAAAGTTTTACGGGCCCCAAATAGCTCCCCATAAGCCTGGTTTGCCCCGGGGCAGTGTGTTGATAGCGAAATAAGCGGTCGTTTCAGATTACCTCACATGAATTGTTATTTTGGGGTGGCCAGGCCGTAGCTTTTCCCAGACTTAGGAAAATAGTACTGCAGTTAACCAAGGGGAGCTAAGGCTCGAGGTGGAAAACTACGAATCTTTTTGAAAAGCCTAACCATCTCCCAGCATCACGCCCTGCTCCCCTGACCTTGGGGGACCCTTCGCCACCGCTCCGGGGTGTCCCCCTGGGAGGGGGGGGGGGGTTGGCTCACGCACCCGTTTGATGAACAGGAGTGTCTTGCCCCTGAGGCTGGGCCCCAACCAAGCAGCTCCCTGTGCCTGTGTCCTGCTCCAGATCGATGCCTTCCAGCACATGCAGCACTTTGTGCAGACCATGCAGCAGCAAGCCCAGCACGCCATCGCCAGCGAGGACCAGCAGCACAAGCAGGAGCTGCACAAGCTCATGGCCAGGTGAGGCCCTCCGGGCCGGGGCCGGTCATGCTCCGGTCCCACCAACGCCAGCCGCCTCTGCAGCACGGGGAGGGGGAGTGCTCAGGGCTCCGTGGGCCACCAGTTGCTGACCCGACTCTTTCCAGGAGGGACCCCGGGCGGCCATCGAATCATGCCACTCCAGAGCCCCTGCTGCTGTTTTCCCAGGATTCAGCAGCCCGAGAGCATCCACGTGCTGTGGTCCTCCCTCCTGGTGTCTGGCTTTAGAGTTAGACTCCTTATCGCTTCTCGGCTAAGATCAAGTGTAGAGTTAGACTCCTCGTTTGCAAACGCCAGATACACCGCTACCTTGCTGTGTGACTTCAGATGCATGACTTAACCACTCTGTGCCTCAGTTTCCCCACCATTTATAAAGGGGATAATGAGAGCTCCTATTTGTGAGGGTGGTATGAGGTGATATGAGGGTTAATAGAACAAACATGGCAACGATTTAGAGCCGTACCTGGAATGGAGTAGCAATCAGTTAATGTTGGCTCTTAGTGTTATTGGTATATGTGTAATATTTTGATATGTATCGTATCATTCATTATAAATGGAGGAGAAGGGAGAAGTGAGGGGGAAGCCAGGAGCAGTCGATCAGGAAAGTTACTCAACAGCCAACTCCCACCAAACACTGACATGGGGGTGGACAGGTCCATACAGACCTGCCCATCCCAGGTACTGGTTTATGCTAGCATTGAAGGACACGTCAAGGGAAAGAGACGATACGTAAAATACGCATCCCCGAAGCCCGTTTTTTTCCCTCCTGTGCGGTTGAGAATTCTGATGGTTCCACCACGTCGCTTCCCGAGAGCAAGCATGACTGCCCGGGAGGCTTTCGTGCCCCCCTGACACAATCAGTTGTCCTCCCTGGTGGAGGTGGAGGGCGAGGGCTGGTGTGCGGGCACGGCGACACGGGGGCCTGTTTCTCTGTTTCCAGGTGTTTCCTGAAACTCGGGGAGTGGCAGCTGAACCTGCAGGGCATCAATGAGAGCACCATCCCCAAAGTGCTGCAGTACTACAGCGCCGCCACGGAGCACGACCGCGGCTGGTACAAGGTAACCGCAGCCCGGGCCGTGTCCCAGCCCCGCCTCCTCCGGGGCAGAGCCCGGCTCCCGGCGTCCCAAGTGCTTGTGCTTTACGGCAGAGCCTCGTGGTGCCGGTCCGATTCTGGGCATTTGCTTGTTGGACTGCCAGAGGCCCTTTACGAGCTTAATCGATACAGAAAGATTGATCGAATCTTTTATCTGCGAGATACTTTACTGCACCGTTATTACGTGTGTGGCTCTGGGGAATGCTGTTGTCTTCTAGACTCTTAGCGGATTGTTTTCCTACGAGCATCTGGACACACAGTTCATCTCTGGAACTCTGTCTTCCCTTGGGTCATCCGCTCCTTCCCGGCTTCTTCCTGATTTCCATCCCTGCCTGGTCCTCATCTAAGAACTTGACTTTCTCTTATTTGTATTGGAAAGCTCTGGGTAACATCCTGTTACGGCATAGGAGACTTTTCAGGAAGATAAACAAAATTAGAAAATGTATCAAAGATGTGGTTGACCGGTAGAGGAGGGATTTTTGGAAGAACACATCTTTGAGGAGAGCACATACCCTGAGTTTTTAGACCTTCCTCAGGGACCTCCTGGTAATGGCCGCATGGTGTAACAGATGTCATCACTTCTTTCCAGTATTTCTTCAACTGGTTGATACTTTGTGATTTAATCCCTCTGGGATCAAAAGGCACGTCTGAAGACACAGAAGCATCCACAGTAAAAATCTTATCCTGATTTAAGCATGCTTCATTCTGATCGGAAAAATGCCTGTTTCGTGGTAGCAGCAGCAATTACCCTATCTAGAACAGCTTCAGTCCTACCCTGGAAAATATAGCCAGTAAACCCTTGACTAGCCGGAACCTTAGCAAGTAGAACTATCTCCTAACCAGATGAGAAAAGAAACGAGTCATGAGGGGAAAAAAACGGACTCCAGGAATGTAAGTTTGTCCCTCGTATGAGTCCTTTGGGGTCTATGCTGTCTTACTGCCCATGGTGTGGTCCCATCGGTGTGCAGAGACTGGTTCCGTGTTGCTCACGGCGTCCCCTGGCTCAGTGCCCATCATGCAGTGGATATAGAGGAGTGATCTGTTGACTAAATGAAGGTATTGGGAAACTGAGCCTGGGTCATGTAGAATTGTTACTCATCAAATAAAGGTCAATTGTGGTCAACCTACTCTGCTTAGGTGGAAAAATGGAGACATTTATGTTAAAGAAAGGTTTCTAGCAAGGGATGCAAAGGAACTGCCTGATTATCCAGAAAGTCCAACTCTTAGTGGATTATTTGATGCCCTGCCACCACTGCAGACTCACTCACAAGGCCCCCAAATCAAAGCGTGCCTCCTGCTGTCTACACCAGGCAGTGCTGTACCGTCCTTGAACATGGCACGGGGTGGATAGTTCGTCCTTTACCAAAATAAGCACCAAAGGCTTCTCCCAGCAAACAGTCATGGCGCATCAGCTCTCTGACAGGCTGCGCGCCCTGGCCGGATGGGAGAGCTGGATGGCGGAATGCCGGCCCCCATACGTGCTCTTGATGTGCTTCCTTCCCCACTGGCCTGGAACCTGGTCAAGACTTGCACCACTAAGTCTCTGCTGTCTTAAATAAGCTGTTTCATATACCAGCTGCCAGGGGAATCTTCCAAACCTAGAATGAAATGGGACCTCCTTGACCTAATATGCCAACCCATCCATAATCTGACCCCGCTGCTTCTCTAACCCTCCCCTCACCGTCCTCCTGCGTACCTGCACTCCAATCAGGTCTGTTTGTTTCCTGTGAATCGCCCTATGCTGGCCACCCCGCATCTTCGTCCCTGACCTCCCCAGGCCAGGAAGTCCCTGCTGCTGGCCTCTTGTCCCTGCCTTGTCTGTTGAAGGCTGCTCTTCAAGCCCTCCCCTAAATCCCTCCCCTCTGTGAAGCTTGCCCTGGCCTGCCCACTGCCCGTCTCTCCTTGCCCCCCCCCCTCCCCCACGTTCGCCTGTCGTTGGGTTGCTGGGCCCCTCACCAGACCAGAAGCGCCCTGAGGTGAGGACCCGGCTTGCCTCTCCTGGGGCGCCCCTCCCCCGCAGCACTCGCCACAGTGCTGGTACAGTAAGGGCCCCACAAAATGAAGGAATCGGGCTGCGTCTAGTAAAAGGCCCCATTCCCCAGTGTTTCAGTGAAGTGCAGTTTTGCTCTGCTGGCCACTGAGAGGGAAGGGCAGCCCCTTGGCACTCAGGCCTCCTCATCCTCGACTCTCGCCACACCCAGGCCTGGCACGCGTGGGCAGTGATGAACTTCGAAGCTGTGCTGCATTACAAACATCAGAACCAAGCCCGCGACGAGAAGAAGAAGCTGCGTCACGCCAGCGGGGCCAACGTCACCAGCACGACCACTGCTGCCACCACAGCGGCCACCGCCACCGCCACGGCCACCAGCACCGAGGGCAGCAACAGCGAGAGTGAGGCCGAGAGCACCGAGAACAGCCCCACCCCATCCCCTCTGCAGAAGAAGGTCACTGAGGTACCCTTCCCTTCCTCCCTCACCGAGGACAGACCCAGGCAGCAGGCGCTCTGAGGAGTGGGGTGTTGTCAGGGCCCTCACGAACCCGGGCTTCGCCCCGAAGTGCCACGTACAGCTAGACGATGTTGCTCATTTGCCATCCGCCGTTGTTTGAGATGGTGCCCTTGTGCTCGTATTTGTATTTGAGGCGTTGCTATGGCCCCAAAACTGAAGATTGAGTTTCTTGTCGTTCTTCCCATGAGAATGAGCTCATTCCCTGAAAGCCCTGCACCTGCGCGCGTGGGTGGCCGTGCACATCTGCGGGTCCACTTGAGGACAGAGGCTGACGGGATCCGTCCTCTGCCTTTGCCTTTCCCCCCCGCGCCCCGCCTCCCTCCAGGCTGTCAGTTCAGAGAGCAGCGTGTTCAGACTCCGCGCCCCTCCTCCTGCCACCCTGCTCAGGAAGCCACTGTTAGCCCAAGATGATAGCGATTGTGACACAGTCGCCATTTATTGAGTGCTTGCTGCGTGCAGGTACTAGTCCAGAGGCTCGTCATGCATCAACTGACTTAACTTGGTAACCACTCCTTGAGGTAGATACTGTTGGGATGCTGCTAGGCCCCTCTTACGGATGGGAACACTAAGGCAAGAATGTGTGTTCCAACAGGATTTGTCCAAAACCCTCTTGATGTACACCGTCCCTGCCGTCCAGGGCTTCTTCCGTTCTATCTCCTTGTCGCGAGGCAACAACCTCCAGGACACGCTGAGGTATCGAAGGGCGGGCCCTGCTAGGCTGCGTGAGCCTCTGCGGGACACGGAATGACACAGAGGTCCCCTCCCCCGCCCCACCCTGATGGGTGTGTCCAAGGGGAACTGCTGACAGGCCTCCCCCTGCCAAGACCCAGGAGGAGGAGTGGCCTGGGAGCACTCCGTGTGCTGTGTCCTGTCGGGAGGAAGCCCGAGTGCCGAAATGCCCTCGGCTTTTAGAGGCCACTTAGGAAGGCCTAAACATGGCACAGACCGGCCAGTCCGGAGACCGTAGGTGACAAGGGGCAGCTAAGTCCCACATTTAGCCCGTTGACACTGTTCTACAGGTGATTTTCTATACGTGCAAAGATTATCCGTGATTAGCCCTGGGCTCATCTGTCCGATTTCCGAGCTTGCACCGTGCCAGTCCCTCTGGGATTTTATCTGGGATAAAATAAGCATTCACTTGGGATGCCCCTCCTCGTGTGAGCCCAGTTCTAAACGGCCATCACCACCCACCCTCCCAGGCGGTCCCGAGACCAAACACTGGGGAGCCACCGATTTGAGGCCCTGCCAGTTAATTCTTTTCTCAAGAGCCTTGAAGGTTAAAGCACACACACGCACAAGCTGGGAGACTTAAGTTTTCTGTGACTTTCTCATGTTTTGTTTCCAGAGTCCTCACCCTGTGGTTTGATTACGGTCACTGGCCGGACGTAAACGAAGCCTTGGTGGAGGGGGTGAAGGCGATCCAGATTGACACGTGGTTACAGGTAAGGCAGGGTCGGACTCACTCCTGGTCTGCCTCCTCCCGGAGTCGCGCGTGTTCAGTCAACAGTGGTAAAGAGGTAGGGGTCGAGCCATAGTTTCTTTAGTTTCTCCCAGAGGACTGAAGGGAATGAACCGTTTCAGAGCTTCCCAGCATCTACCGTGACAAGTTGTAAGAGCTGGTCGTTGCCCAGGAGAATAACTAGTTGTTTCTGTGTCTCACGTGCTGCATTCCGGGTCTTTCTGAATACCAGGTCATACCTCAGCTCATTGCAAGAATTGATACGCCCAGGCCCTTGGTGGGACGCCTCATCCACCAGCTTCTCACCGACATTGGCCGGTACCACCCCCAGGTACGTGGGCGCCTGGGCGGTTTCTCCTCGAACAGCTGGCCTTTTGACCTGGTGCTCAGCCTCTCCCAAAGCTGCTCTAGAGACGCAAGTGCAGGAACTGGGAGCCAGGCATCCCACCCGTCCAGCTGGAGGTCCCAGGCCCGGGGCCTTCCCAAAGACAAAGAGCCCCCCACCCGCCCCGAGACTGAGCAGCGCCCCCGCCTGGTGGACTCACAGGAGCGCTGACAGCCATTTCTCTTGTCTTCCTGAAAGTCAGAGTTTGCGAATGTTCCTTCTGTGTCTGCCTCAGGCCCTCATCTATCCCCTGACCGTGGCCTCCAAGTCCACCACCACGGCCCGCCACAACGCAGCCAACAAGATTCTGAAGAACATGTGTGAGCACAGTAACACCCTGGTCCAGCAGGCCATGATGGTGAGTCAGGAGTCCGTGTGGGCCTTCGTGGACCCCACCACCTAGCCAGAGGTCTTGAGGGAGACGGTTTCTTCCTCACGACAGTGCTGCTGAAAGGAGTACCTCCTGTCTCTCCAAGACATGCCTTTTTTTTTTTTTTTTTTTTTTTTTTTTTTTAAGAGAGGGCGAGAACATGAGCAGGGGAGGGGCAGAGAGGGAGAAAGAGAATCTCAGGCAGGCTCCGCACTCAGCATGGAGCCCAAGGCAGGGCTTCGTGACCCGAGCCAAGATCAACAGTCAGACGCTCAACCGACTGAGCCACCCAGGCACCCCTAAGACAGGCCTTTCCGAGGTTAGCTCATCCTCGGCGCTTGTCTCTTTCCCCTCTTTGGTCCAGGTGAGTGAGGAACTGATCCGCGTGGCCATCCTCTGGCACGAGATGTGGCACGAAGGCCTGGAAGAAGCGTCTCGTTTATACTTTGGGGAGAGGAACGTGAAAGGCATGTTTGAGGTGTTGGAGCCCCTGCATGCTATGATGGAACGGGGCCCCCAGACTCTGAAGGAAACGTCTTTTAATCAGGTATGGGATAAGAAAGTGCGACACGACATGACCCAAAGCCGCTACCAGACCCCTTTCCCTCTGGCCTTTCTGCTGACTTGAATACAGTGTTCTCCGAACTGAGGTCACAATATAAAAACACCAGCACAAGTTTAGTTGTCACTAACTTATGGGAACCCTCCCCAGATTTTAACCAGAAAACCACAAGATTCTTCCCGAGGTCATCTTGCCTGTCCTCTGACCTTACTTTGCCCATAAGCCGTCCTGGGATTGGGGCCTCCAGGACCAGAGAGCTACGCCTTGCCAGGGGCCGGAGCCATCCGGCCATAGCGTGTGCCCGAGCGGCTCCGCTGTCTGGGCTTGCGGGTTCAGCCCGCGGCCTAGTCCGCACCTTGACAGCTCGCATCCCTCCCCCGCTTCCCCGCTC
The DNA here is from genome assembly GCF_027475565.1 of Acinonyx jubatus. NCBI lineage: Eukaryota > Metazoa > Chordata > Mammalia > Carnivora > Felidae > Acinonyx > Acinonyx jubatus. Next base: position 7,980,039 of record NC_069381.1, on the reverse strand, counting down.
AGGCATATGGGCGAGACTTAATGGAGGCCCAAGAGTGGTGCAGGAAGTACATGAAATCGGGAAACGTGAAGGACCTCACTCAAGCCTGGGACCTCTACTATCACGTGTTCAGACGAATCTCAAAGCAGCTGCCTCAGGTGGGTCTCCAGGTTCTGGCGGGGTGAACTGTCAGTAGAGTCCTGTGTGTCTTACTTTTTATGAACGTTCTAACGCTAACTCTGAAGCATCTGGTTGCACTTCTGTCTGCAGACAAGTCATTGCTATCAGCAGTCCATTGAAAACTACCTAAATGGCACTGAAATTCCTCCCTGGAGGTAGAAAACTAAATCCTGTGGTTAATTATTTACAGCTCACATCCTTAGAACTGCAGTATGTTTCCCCCAAACTTCTGATGTGCCGGGACCTTGAATTGGCCGTGCCGGGAACATACGACCCCCACCAGCCGATCATCCGCATTCAGTCCATAGCGCCGTCTCTACAGGTCATCACCTCCAAGCAGCGGCCCCGGAAGTTGACCCTCATGGGTAAGGACCCCTGTGCTCCCGCCACCTGCGTCTCCCTCCCACCCTGGCCGAACCCCTCCCCTTTTCTGAAATTACCGCTTACCGTTGACACCACCCATCTTTCATATGCGACACCTCGCTCCTGCTTATTGAGAGAGGAACAGAGGGCAAGCGGGCTCCTTATTACGTCCTCCTCAGGACTCCCACTGCGTTCATATCACGTGCTCGCTTACCTGAAGCCGGATGGCCCTGCAGCAGGACAGATGGAGGGAACCATAAAGGTGTTCAACGTGGGGACGTGGGGGTGGGGGGCGGCTGTAGGGGACTGACCAGGCCAGCAAAGAGGAGCCTGGATGCAGGTGTGGCAGGGGACGAGCAGGGCTAGAGAAAGTGCTCCCGGGCTCTTGAATATTCTCTTACCGTCACAGTCTCTCTCTGTGGGAGATGGTTGTGTAAAAGGAACAACCGAGGTAGAAACGAGTTCTCACGGGCAGCTCTGTCACCTCGCGTAGTTGCAGGACGCCTGGATGCTCTGGTGGTCCTTTGAGGGTTCTCACCTTTAAAAAGGCTCGTGCTAATTATTTATTTAATAAAGGCTTATTCATTTTTGAGAGAGAGAGAGAGAGAGAGAGTGTGCACACGTATGCAGAGGGGGGTTGGGGACGGAGGATCCGAAGCCGGCTCCGAACTGACACCGGCGAGCCCCATGCGGGTTGCGAACTCCTGAACCGTGAGATCATGACTTGAGCTGAAGTTGGACACTCAACCCACTGAGCCACCCAGGCGCCTCAGAAAGGCTCGTGCTTTTTAAATGCAGTAGTTACTCACCACCAGTTAGTCGTGGTACACAAGTGATTGTGTCCGTGGGCTGGCGTCTCCTGTACTAAATTGTGTGTCACTCAGGTTCTCCACGGTGTCTCATTAGAGACTTGGATGAAGGACCCGTGTCCAGGGTGTGACAGGGTTAAGAGAGCCAACAGTGAGAGGCTGTGACGCCCCCACCCTCCAGACCCGAGAGGGCAAGGAGCCCGTCAAGGGCATGTGACCTGGAAAAAGGGGCCATTCACCAGAAGCTGTAGCCCAGACGGAGGGAACACGGCTGTTTCTAGAACTGGAGCCTGGCCGCTCGTCAGGGGCAAACCCTTGGGCCTCTCCCTCTTCCCACCCTCTGACCTCCTGCCATGGTCCCAGCCCAACCGGGAGCTTGGGTGATGAGGTCTCTAGGGGTCAGGCTTCACAGGGCCCAAGCACACCAGAGAAGGGCGGAGAGTTGGTTGTGAGGGAACGTCCGGAGTGACCATCTCTGTGCAGAGTCCTTCCTGATCCTCAGAGACAGAGCTTTTTAAAATTTTATTTTTCATTTGAGACCATTTTTCATTTTTCACTGGGAGACCATCAAAACTAGCGCCATTCTTTTCATGAGGTCCAGGGCGTTTTTTCGTGTTTGGGGGAAGTGTGACTGGGTTGGGTCTGCAGAGTCTGTAGGAGCTCGTGAGTCCGGGGCCGGTCTGTGCTAACTGCTCCCACCATTCCTCACAGGCAGCAACGGGCACGAGTTTGTTTTCCTCCTGAAGGGCCACGAGGACCTGCGGCAGGATGAGCGAGTGATGCAGCTCTTCGGCCTGGTGAACACCCTCCTGGCCAACGACCCCACGTCTCTTCGCAAGAACCTCAGGTATTCAGGACATGGGGCGGGGGGGGCACGGTAGTGACAGGTCTTCTAGGGTCTCCTTACGTCCCTTCACGAAATCAGTTAGAGAACTATGTACCCGGACAGGAAGTCCTCAACAGCCAAGGTGGCAAACACAGAGAAGAATTCGTATTTTTAACGTGCTTGCACGGGAAATGCCTGTGACAATGCCAAAGGGTCCGGAATAGAACAACCCGTGACCACTAGACTAGAGATGCTATACATTTGGTGTGTTTGACCTTCCCTGTCCACCCTGCTCTCCCTCCTCTTCCTGTTAAGAACACGGATGTTGGGGCGCCTGGGTGGCGCAGTCGGTTAAGCGTCCGACTTCAGCCAGGTCACGATCTCGCGGTCCGGGAGTTCGAGCCCCGCGTCAGGCTCTGGGCTGACGGCTCGGAGCCTGGAGCCTGTTTCCGATTCTGTGTCTCCCTCTCTCTCTGCCCCTCCCCCGTTCATGCTCTGTCTCTCTCTGTCCCAAAAATAAATTAAAAATGTTGAAAAAAAAAAAAAAAGAACACGGATGTTAAGTGGTGAGGCTGTTTTCGGCTGAGAATCGCTGGGCCGCTCCCCCGAAGCAGGGAGGTTGTCAGGCAGGTTGAGGAGGCTGATCCCATCCCTGTCCACAGCCATATCCTTCTGGGAAGGGCCCTCGTTGCACACCTCACGACAGCCCTGTGCAGGGGACTTCGTTCGGCCCATTTACGTGTGTTGCGAGCGGGTCAAAGATGCACTCTTTTTACTGTCCGATAACCCTCCTTTCCTGTGGGTGCCAGCATCCAGAGATACGCCGTCATCCCCTTATCAACCAACTCGGGCCTCATCGGCTGGGTCCCCCACTGCGACACGCTGCACGCCCTCATCCGGGACTACAGAGAGAAAAAGAAGATCCTTCTCAACATCGAGCATCGCATCATGTTGCGGGTACGTGATGAGGCTGCCAAGCCCAGCGCTTTCACGTCTGGACATAACTCACAAGTTGAGAAATTTAGGCAAAGCTGCACTTGTCGTTCTTCGGTGCTTGTATATCACCGAAAAGTCTATTGAGGAGAATTAGCTACGGAAGAAGTTTTAATGAAGTGAGTCCTACAGCAGATTACCTCTAAGAAACAGAAGGACCCTAAAGCCCAGAAATTAGGTTTCAGTCATTCCAGGTGAGACTGGACGGGATCGTTTATCGGGCAGTGTGTATCTTCTGAACACCTAATGTATACAGGGCACTGGCCCCGTGGGGAAATGTTTAGTGGATGCGTAAGCAGTAAGAAAGAGACTCGTTTGTTCCCCGGAACCTTGACGCCCGCACTGCTGTCATTCCCACCAGCAGGCCTGTACTCAGGGTGGGGCCTGATGTTTTATCCTCAGGCCCTGGCAGTTCCCCTGTGGTCATTGGGTTTGAGGGGCCACACCCTTTGGCCTTCTGCACTGTTCTTCCTTCCTCTTCCTTTGGGCCGGGGTGGTGAAACTAGCACCCAGCTCTGCCCGGGCCCAGAGCCTTGTTTCTTCCTGGGTCCAAGCTGCTAGTCTGGGGCCGCTCTCAGAATGGTTGTGTCCTGATGCAGATGGCTCCGGACTACGACCACCTGACGCTGATGCAGAAGGTGGAGGTGTTCGAGCACGCCGTCAATAACACGGCCGGGGATGACCTGGCCAAGCTGCTATGGCTGAAAAGCCCCAGCTCCGAGGTACGACACGCCACGCCCTCTGGCCCACTCGCTTGCCGGGGATGGCCTTCCTGTTCCTTCACGTGTGCTGGCGGGCTCGTCTTTGTAACGATTCTAGATTATGTGCGGTTTTTTTCTAGCAGCAATTAAATGGGTGAGCCGTGCAGCTTAGCAGATAGAGATTTAGTAACTTAACGCTTCTCCCATTTCTTGCAATAGAATTTGAGTTCTTTACGTTAAGGCTGTTACATCTTTTTCACGTACGGTATAAATTTCCTGTCCATTTGGTTTTTTAATTTTGTTAATGGTATGTTTCTTGGTTTGGGATTTTTGTTTCGTTTTTGATACGCAAACTTTTTTGAAAGTTAGAAGTTACCAGGTTTTTTATCCTTTTCTTTGAAGTTTCTACCTTTGGCCTTACATCTAGAAAGGCCATCCCCACCTCAAGCTTATGTGTCTTTTTACATTTATTTTCTTGTACTGATTCTAAGATTTATTTATCCATTTAAATCCTCAACCCAGGGGTGCCTGGGTGGCTCAGTTGCTTAAGTGTCTTGTTTCTTGACTTTGGCTCAGCTCGTGATCTCATGGTTCGTGAGACCGAGCCCTCACATCAGGCTCTGTGCTGACAGTGCAGAGTCTGCTTGGGATTCTGTCTCTCCCTCCCTCTGTGTCCCACCCCTGCTCGCACACTGTCTTCCTCTCTCTCAAAAATAAATAAATAAACATTTTAAAATATATAAATCCTCGACCCAGTTCAAAATTTAAGAGTAAGATTAAAAATTTTTTTTTTAAGTTTGTTTATTTTGAGACGAAGAGAGTGAGCATGTGCAGGTGGGGAGGGGCAGAGAGAGAGAGAGAGAGAGAGAGAGAGAGTCCCAAGAAGGTTCCACACTAAAAGCGTGGAGCCCGAAGCAGGGCTCAACCCCATGAACCTCAAGTTCATGACCTGAGGTGAAGTCAGACACTTAACCAACTGAGCTGAGCCACCCAGGCACCCCTTAAATTTTGTTTCTTTAAGATGATTAGCCAACACCGTAGTATTCAGCAAATAATCCATCCTTTCCCTACTTTTAAGAGAATTAATTTTTATTATACAAAAATTTTTTTCTGTGCCATTGGATTTCTCTCTAGGGCTTCTGTTTTATTTCATTGATCTTTATTTCCAAAGCCTATTCTCAAGTACCATACTGTATTTCAAGTACCATACTATTAATACAACTATTAGTATAAAGTCTCTTCTCATTGGCTATTTTTTTTCTTCTTCCAGATAAATTTTGGGATCATTTTGTCACACTCCCCCCGGAAAAGTACCACTGAATTTTTAGTGGAATTACATTAAATGTATCAAATAATTTGGGAGGTTATTATATTTTTTCTGTCTTACATGGATATTTTCATCTACTCAGGTCTTTATATTCCAAAGCAAAGGTTAATTTTTTCTATTCATCTGGGTTCTGAACATCTCTAAGTTTATTCCAAGCATACTTTATTGTTATAATAATAAATGAGATTTTTTATTCTATTTTATGTTATTAATGAGTTACCAATGAAATATTAAAAAGCAACTGATTGAGGTATAATTATGTTGAAGCTAGTTAGCTTCCAGAGCCTTGGTTCAAGTGTGCCCCTGTGTTCCAGGTGTGGTTTGACCGAAGAACCAACTACACCCGCTCTTTAGCGGTCATGTCCATGGTCGGGTATATTTTGGGCCTAGGAGATAGGTGAGCAAACTTAATTTGGTTTTTTTAGTCTTTTTTCTACATTGTACCTTTCTTAAACAGTTTCCTTTTGTTTTCTAGTAAGGTTTATGACCATCTAGTAAATATTTGTATTTTGTACCCCAGACCCTCGTTTGCAGCATCAGCCTTAGGTCCCAATTTATTATCCACACAACAGCCACACAACAAACTAAAGAGAAGAGAAAGCTTAGTCCTAGGGTACTGCTTTCTCCATAGGTTGGTTTGATATATTTAAAGCCACGTACAAGGGCACCTGGCTGGCTCAGTCAGTAGGGTGCGTGACTCTTGATCTCAGGGTTGCAAATTCAAGCCCCACCGTGGGTGCAGACCTTACTTAAAAGACAAAGAACAGTCTTGATTGGTTGCATTGATTCAGTAAACGTTTATCGGTCACCTCTGCGCTGAGATAAATAATTCTATTTCTGTAAATGAAACCAACCAAAGTAGATCCTCCTGGTAGTTCTACATAAGAAATTGTATCCAAATATACTGACTGAAAAAGTAGTTAAGGAATATTCAGAAATTGACTCACCAGAAGTCTTTGAAAAACTAGTTCTCTGGTATCTACTCTCTCTTGGGCTCATGTCTTGTGCAATTATTTGAGAGTAAAATAATTTTTTCCCACAAAAATAATAAATTCTTGTTTTTGAAAAGAACCAGGAGAATTCAGAGGTGAGACCCTGTGATAGATGCTGAGGGGTATTGATAGAGCCTTGTCACTCTGGGATGCCAGCACCACCAGGAATGATTTATCTTGTGACCAAAGACCTTGGGAAAGCAACTTGGGATTCACATAGATAAGCCTTCGTTTCAGACCTGGAGCAGGGATCAGCAAACTTTCCCTGTAAAGGGCCAGATTAGAAATAATTTAGTCTTTGCTGGCCATATGACGTCTCACAGCTACTCATGTCTGCTATCGTAGCACAAAAGCAGCTTGAGACAAAACGTGACCAGTCAGCACGGCTGTGTCCAGTAGAACTTTGTTTACAGAAGCAGGCGGGGGCTGGCTTTGGCCTGTGGACGGGGCGTGGAATATCACATCCTTGTTGATTTATTCATCAGTGCTGCTCTAGTGACCTCTCCCCGGTCTCTCTCCTGTTTCCCAGACACCCATCCAACTTAATGCTGGACCGGCTGAGCGGGAAGATCCTGCACATTGACTTTGGGGACTGCTTTGAGGTGACCATGCGTTCTCAAACACCACATAAAGCTTTCCTTTCCAGATGACCACTTTCCACCCTCTGACCATTCCAGCAAATTTAAGCCCAAAATGCTTATCCTGACTCCTGCCTCTCCTACCAAAGCAACAGAAAGTCAATCTAAGAAACAAAACCAGTGCTCACTGATACTTGCTGTAGTTGGTCTCTGACTTCTCTGGAGGCAAGCAAGGCTGTTCACACACCCTCTCAGGTGGAGGAACCCTCCTTCCCGACACAGCCTGCCGGTCAAAGGCCTGGCATGATGCACGCTTGTCCTTTTTCTTTTTTCCCCTCTATCCCTTTGTCTCTCTCTCTCTCTCTCTCTGGTTGTCTTTTAAATCCCTGTGACAAGTCCCCTCGCTAAACTCAAGCTACTTCATCTCTGCGCCCTAATTCAAATCAGTACAAAGAAAAGCCGTCTGCCTTCGCCTGGCTTCTTCTAAAGAAAACAATTGAACCATCAGACTTGGTTTTTCTCTCTTTTCCCCACAGGTTGCTATGACCAGGGAGAAATTCCCAGAGAAGATTCCATTTAGACTAACCAGAATGCTGACCAATGCTATGGAGGTGAGTGGGCATTGGGAACGAGCTACTTTGCAATGGGGGCTGGTGTGGTCAGGACCCGCTCTGAAGCAGACTTGCTTGTTAGATCTCATCAGTCCCCTGAAGGACCTGGGTGGCTTCTGCGGTGGTTTCCTGGTATCTTCCTTGTGTTAGAAACGATCCATGTTTGAGATGCTTCACGTCAGACCTTGTCTCCTACAAGCCACAGGCCTGACCCCACCCCTTGCTCCGAACACCTTCCCATCCTGCTACATCAGTAATGGCCTGTGTCTGCTTCCTAAGTGTGGGGAGCAGACCCTCTTGACTTGCTTCTGCTTGTGGGGCCTTCAGGGGTGGGGCTGGTACCAGCGACTTCTGTGGAGAATGGCTCTGGTCCTGCAGGTTACTGGTCTGGATGGCAACTATAGAATCACGTGCCACACAGTGATGGAAGTGCTTCGGGAACACAAGGATAGTGTCATGGCCGTGCTGGAAGCCTTTGTCTATGACCCCTTGCTGAACTGGAGGCTGATGGACAGTGAGTATGAGCAAATGCCTGGGAGCTGGAACCCACACCCTCCAGACAGGGAACATCTGATGTGTTCCATTTCACTGATCTTTCCCCTGCCAGCCTGGAGCCTGAGGTGTATTACTGGGCTATCGCATTGTATTTTTTTTTTTTTTTAATGTTTATTTATTTTTGAGACAGAGAGAGAGAGACAGAGCGTGAATGGGAGAGGGTCAGAGAGAGGGAGACAGAATCTGAAGCAGGCTCCAGGCTCTGAGCTGTCAGCACAGAGCCCAATGCGGGGCTCGAGCTCACCGACTGTGAGATCATGACCTGAGCCGAAGTCGGACGCTCAACCGACTGAGCCACCCAGGCGCCCCTATTGCATTGTATTTTTACAGAGCTGTTCTGGTGGCTGGAAATGAATTTCAAGGGGTTTTTTTTGTTTGTTTTTCTAAGTAGAACAGAAAACACCAATCATCAATTTAAATATTAATTAAGGGGCGCCTGGGTGGCTCATTTTGTTAAGCGTCTGACTCTTGATTTCAGCTCAGGTCATAGTCGTGATTCTTGAGATCGAGCCCCGAGTCAGGCTCTGTGTTCTCAGTGCAGAGCCTGCTTGGGATTCTCACTCTCTTTCTCTGCTCCCCATCCCCTCCCTGCCACCCCCGCCACCCCGCTTACTTGCTCTCTCTCTCTCTCTCTCTCAAAAATAAATAAACGTAAAAAACAAAATCCATTTAGGGGTGCCTGGGTGGCTCAGTCAGTCAAGCATCCGACTTCGGCTCAGGTCATGATCTCGCAGTTCGTGAGTTCGAGCCCCGCGTCTGGCTCTGTGTTGACAGCTCAGAGCCAGGAGCCCACTTCAGATTCTGGGTCTCCCTCTCTCTCTGCCCCTCCCCCTGCTCACACTGTCTCTCTCTCTCTCTCTCTCAAAAATAAACATTAAAAAATATATAAAAATAAGACATCCATTATGAATGAATGAATGAATGAATGAATGAATAAATAAATAAATAAATAAATAAATAAATTCAGGATAAATTAAGTACCCTAGTGATTTCTGTCTGTTTGCATTTCATATAGAGTAGCAAGCGGGCATCTTGACAGGGGACACAGGCAGTTGTGACCTAGGGCAGCAACCTCTCCGTCTCCCCTTGTTCCTCCTCCTTAGAAGGGGGTGACTAACACAGGTGTCTCTACCACTGCCAACAAACCCTGTTTTCACCCTCTGTTATCTGGTCCCCAGCATCTACATTCAGCTCCGTGACATAGCGCGTCCCACAGGACTGGACACCCATGCTCACATTCACCTGCCGACTCCTGAGGGATCCATCCTGCGTTCTCCCCAACGCTCTAGCTTTTCGAAAAATTCTATTTTTATGGTTGTAAGAAAACATCGTCTCAACCAAATGTCTTTCAAGTGACAGCTGGAAGCACTTTTTATCCTCTCCTTATTTCTTTCCCCAGCAAATACCAAAGGCAACAAGCGGTCCCGAACAAGGACAGATTCCTACTCTGCTGGCCAGTCAGTAGGTGGGTGCATCCCATGGGAGATTGCAGATTCTGTCCCTTTTGTGCAGAGTTTGTCTCAAACGGGGTGAGCTTTGTTCTTGCCATTAGGAGGCATGATGGAAAGCGGTAATGGATGCTGAATATGAAGGAAGGAAGCATGTGTTTCCAGAGGCTCTTACCAGTGATACGGTCATGCAGAAGTTGTGTCACTGCTGGGCATTTATGTAACTTCAGAAAGTTAGTCTAGAAATATTTACTGAGCACACGTTTTTTTTTTTTTTATTTAATGCCTCTCAGGATGGGGTGGGTACCTGAGGCTCAGAAATTTTGATCAAACTTTCCAGTCTTAATCTATCTGTAAACACAATTGAAAGTATGTCTGAATATTAGCCAGTATATGCCCTTGAACGCTGTCTGGATTGGGATAATTATTAGCTGTGTCCACGGGCCTAGAGAATTGTTAGTAGCTTGGAAATAGCAGCGGACGCGTATTCACACTGTCGTCTGAGGAAAACCACAGGAAGTGTACTCACGGGAAGTGTATTCGCACTACGGGCTGAGGACCCAGGAAGCTACTGGAAGTGTACTCACACTGCTGTCTGAGGGGCGGGGAAGCCACAGGAAACACTGCTGTCAAGAGTGGGTCCACAGAACAGGGTCCCTGGAAGATAATGCCCTTCAAGAGCCAGAACGGGGTTCGTGTGAACCTCTCAAAAGTCTTAAGAATAAAGCAGGTTAACTTTGTTTCACCTTCCCCGTCCCTCCTCCCCAGTTTCCCCCGTAACCTCTAACAACATCCTACATAGTTCGCACCTTGGAAATACTGTTGGGGTGTAAAAAAAGGTAAATATTCTCTACAAATACCTATGGAACATTTGCAACTTGTTACTTAGCTAAGCCAAATAATGTTTAAGGGTGCAAAAAGAATGTGACATACAGAGATTACCTTAGAGAAGCATAGAATCACATCACAGAATCGATCAACATGTATAGTCCACGAACTGATCAGAGAACTGTCATCCCCCCCCCCCCCCCCCCCCGTGTGGTCCCGCAGCTCACGGTTTGCCGTTTGGTTCAGAGGAGAGGCTGTGGGGCTGAGAGCAAGGACCTACCACTCTGAACTGCAGTCGAGAAGGGAGGTCCCGGGTCAGTGCGATTTAGGCTGGCCATTTCAGACGAGTGGCAGGGAAGAGGGTGTTCTGGGCAGGACGTTGAGGTCCTGGGCTATGGTGCAATCTGTGAACCGGTGCGGACTCTACCGCGGACACTGCGACAGGATTTGTGAATGATGCCGGGATTACCTGCGGTGTCTGGGATACTTTGTGTGGGTGACTGGTCTTGTCCAAGGTATGTGAGACTTTCGTGCTCAGGGTCCACCTCGTTCGTACATTATCGCGTGACTCCTCTGTGCTGCCTGCGGGGAATTAGGACAGCTGGTTCCGGTGGCACCAGAGAGTGGTGGACCTGGCTGGTGTCATGGGGCTTAAAAGTGAAGTTTCATAGAAGTATTACGACTACTCGCTTCATTTTGAAGGCCTGTGGTGTGCAAGGGCAACGTGCAAATAACCTCATACTCCTGCTTCCAGACTCTTTTCTCCTGAAGGCCGCAATTGGTGGAGAGTGACCCTAAAGCCTGAGGACTTTTTCTGCCCAGAAATGGCATATAGATTCCTCCAAAGAATAACACTCGGGTCATGAGCGTGACCCAGGGAAGGCTCGTGTTTTTTATATCATCAAGATTTTGTCGAGCCAAACAGGTCTTATCAACAGGGCTTTCATTCCCGCTCCTGTTCTCTACGTCAGAACATTTTATAAAGGCCATTTGCTTGAAAGTTCGTGTTTGGAGACGTAAGATCTTTCAAATCCATAGTGACCCTTCTTCCTCTCCTTTCCCCTCAGAGGTAGCAGGGCGAGCTTGAAAGGGGAGGTGGTGTGTGGAGAAGTAGAGCTAACACTTGAAACAGTGGTTTCTTGGTGGTGGAATGTTCTGCCAGTCGATTCTTTTTCCTCCTAGAAATTTTGGACGGTGTGGAGCTTGGGGAACCCGCGCATAAGAAAACAGGGACCACGGTGCCAGAGTCCATTCATTCCTTCAGTAAGTGCAACGTCCGAGGAACTGCACCGAGGACCGGCTCATGAAGAGCACAGCGGCTGTGTTGTGCCATGAGAGGGGCCAACAGGGCGAGGCAACAAAACTGCCTTTGAGCAGACAGCGCTCTGTGAATTCCTCTTTATATTCCGAGCACAAAGATAGACACAGAGGGAGAATTACCCAACACTTACAAAAGTGAATATTTGAGAAAAACAGGGGCGTCTGTTGAGACTGTTGAGATGATCCAATCCTACTGTTATTTCTACTTTTGTGTATTCCAGTTGGAGACGGTTTGGTGAAACCAGAGGCCCTAAATAAGAAAGCCATTCAGATTATCAACCGGGTTCGAGACAAGCTCACTGGTGAGTGTGTGCGTGCGTTCGCTTAAAAGGAACATAGAATCTTGAGAGATTTCTCTGTCCTCGAGTGGGTGGTCAGCCTCTTCCCGGTGGTGTTGGCGCCTAAACTTGGACTCTGCAGTTCACTGGAGGGTCTCCGAGGCTGTATCTGTTAAGGACCCTCTCTGATTCGCTAAAGACCAATAAACCCACTGTAAGCAGACGTTAATCTCATTTTAACAGACAGAGGTGGGTACAGTCCTTTTAGATCCAAAGTCCGCCAAATTCAGGAAAAAATTTTTTTCTCATCCTGGCTTGATACTGGAGCAAATCTGACCACTCTGATTCACTGCCTTCCTGCACTTTGGTGGCTGTTAACGGAGTGGAGAGCGTGGAGGGAGAGAAATGCATACTTTTGAAAACGAGACGTGTCATACAGACCAGGGGGTATGATGGGGTGGGGGGGGGGGGGGCAGTGGTCACGGGGGACCGAAGACCCCAGCTCTGCCACATCCTGTGTGACTCCTGGGCCTCCCTGTCTGCTCGTCTGGAAGATGACGACAGCTCAAGTGAGACATGGGATGCCAAGCCTTAGCATGAGGGGCTGGCACAGAAGTGTTGTGGTCAAGTTGTATTTATTTATTGAGCGCCTACAAGCGCTAGATGCTGAAGAAACTGTGCTGGTAAAAGCAGCTGGATTTCCTGCCCTCGTGGGGTCAACGTCTAAAGGAGACACTGTGTCAGGTGCAAGAAAGGGCTTGGGCTGTGATGCCGGTAACGGGGAAATCTAAGTGCTGGTGTTCAGGAAAGCTTCCCTAGGCAAACAGCCCTTGAGCTAACACCCGGAAAAGGACGTAATTAGAGGCAGACTGTTCTAGGTAAGGGAAACGGCACATGCAAGGGCCCCGTGGTGGGAAGGAAGCTGGCAAGAAAAATGGTCTGAAAGCCGACAAGTGTGACTGCCGCAGAGAGCAACACGGGAGGAGCACAGCGCAAAATGTTTCGCTCTGAGGGGGCTGGGGCGGGGTCACGCGGGGCCTTGCGTTTTCATTCTCCATTCTCAGGGCAGTGGGAAGGCCCTGAGGGCTTGAAGTGGGGTGGAGAGGCGGGAATGGTCCGCTGGGTTTACCCTGGGGAATCCTGCCTGTCCTGCCACGTGGAGGCTGCATGGAGGAAGGAAGCAGGTGCCGAAGTGACGGCTGGACAGTTGACTAGACTGAGGTAGCCTCCAGAACTTCAGGAGGCAAAATCCAAGGGACTGATAATGATGGGGCGTGAGGATGGGAGGCACCCAAGAAGCCCCGAGTCACTGGCAGCCTTCTGAGAGTGCGACAAGGCTGGCAGCCAGACCAAAGGGGTTGAAGAGGATGTGAACTTGGGGAGAGAAGCCAGACAGGGGAGACAAGTATCAAAAGTGTGAGAAGCTGGCTGTGCAGGGACCGGAGGGTCCCTGGCTGCAGAGGGAGTAGTTGGGCGGGAGCCCTTTGTTCTTTAATGGGCAAGAGGACCTAGTTTACAAAATTTAAAGACGGAAGGAGGGCAAGTGACCGTGCGAAGCCCCCCTAGGCACCGGGAGGCCTTGGGATCCGAGTGCAGAGGAACTTCGCCTTCAGCGCGAGGAGAGGTGCCTCCAGACAGTAGCAGCAATGAGGAGAGAGCTCGTGTCCAGCAAATCCAGCACCTCGAGCGCTGCCTGACACATCAGGGGTCCAAAACTATGAGCTCAGTGAATGAATTAACTTGTAAAGGAGGAGCCGAGGGCACGTGCTTGCGGTGAGAAGCCAGCGGTGAAAAGCCAGCTCGACCATCTTGAGCCCTCGGGGAGGTGGACAGGCACGTTCACCAGAGGCTTCATCGGCCAGCCACGAGTGCCTGTTCTGGTTTATGACAGAGGCAAGCCGGCCCGTGGGAGCAAAGGCTCAACAACAGAGGTTATAGGATTGAAAGGGGGGAAGGGTTTCCCGTCCACTTGCCTGAAGATGGCAACAGATAAAGGAATCTCCGCAGACCCATCAGCCAGACCTGCATCACCCCTGGGCTCAGCCAACCGCAGACCTTTACCCTTACCCTCTTCACACCCAGTCTCTGTCTGGAGGAGGAGACTGGTGTGTATTCATGTCTCATGGAGGTGAATTTAAAACCCAGCCACCGCGTAGCCTTCATACTCACAGGCAAGGAGAACCTGATACAGGCTGCACAGACAGGTCAGCCGACCCCGGGGCAAGGACGGAGCTGAAAACCAAGTGCACAAGAGCTGTTTTTGTTTCTCTTGTCCTAGGTCGGGACTTTTCTCATGACGAAACCCTGGATGTCCCCACTCAAGTTGAGCTGCTGATCAAGCAAGCAACATCCCATGAAAACCTGTGCCAGTGCTACATCGGCTGGTGAGTGGGCGTGCCGGAGCGCCTGTGCTAAAACCAGCCAGTGGGGCCCCGTCCTGTGCCCCAGTCCCAGAGCTGCAGAAAGCCTGGGGTGGGGGGGTTATCCATAAAGGGTAATCGTAGTGTCAGATATCTTTAAAAGTTGGTATTCACCGTGTGCACTCACAGTTCTAGAAAGGGAGCCACTTGAGAAACACGGGTGCCTACTTGGAAGGCAAACACCGAAATAAAATTACATTAAAAAGTGGTTTAGAAAAGTAGGTGAGTCCCCCTTTCCTTAGGGGTGGGGAGAGAGGTTCTCTTTGGATTTTTTGCTGTCAATTCAAAGATGGAGGGAAGGGCCACAGAAAAGAAGCCAGAGCAGTGACAGAGCAGGAGACGCAAAGACTAATTAATGCTCTGGGACTGTAACCTCAAGGACCACGCTGGGGTCTGCTTTGATGAATTGCTGGAGGCACATTTGAAGATAGAAACTTGAGAGGGAGGGGGATGGCGAAGTGTCCTTCTGGGACCGCAGCAGGCATCAGCCCTTGACTGGAAATGATGAGTGTGTCTGACACAATTAGTTGTGGGAGATCTCAAGGAATGTCCCCAGGGGTTGTCAGACCTTGGTCTCTCCACTTTCAGTGTATCTGTGTAAAGCCCTGAAAAAGCCCAAATTATTAAAATATTCCTTTTCTGTCTTCCTAGGTGTCCTTTTTGGTAACCCGAGGCCCAGAAGGGCCCACAGCGTTTCTCTTGAGGCTTTTGTACTTTGGATATGCTTCCACTAAACCGCAACCATGGCCAGGAAGTTCGACTTTGTTAAATATCTTGAAATGTAAATGAAAAGAACTACTGTATATTAAACGTTGGTTTGAACCAACTTTCTAGCTGCTGTTGAAGAATATATTGTCAGAAACACAAGGCTTGATTTGGTTCCCAGGACAGTAAACACAGAAATACTACATAAATCAAGCCATTGATTTGGGGGAACAGAAGATCCATAACTTAGAAATACGGGTTTTGACTTAACTCACAAGAGAACTCATCATAAGCATTGCTGATGGAAGAATGGCCTCCTTGTCCTTCCCGATAAGGACACGGCAAACTCTGCACAGTCAGGAAGCCTCAGGCCATGGAGGACACGTGTTAGAAATCGGGAGGAGCTGACTTG
This sequence comes from Acinonyx jubatus, assembly GCF_027475565.1. NCBI lineage: Eukaryota > Metazoa > Chordata > Mammalia > Carnivora > Felidae > Acinonyx > Acinonyx jubatus. The sequence continues at coordinate 7,964,714 of NC_069381.1, read as the reverse complement.
GTCACTTCCACCCATCCCGTTACCTCACTGGTCCGCGGACGGCAACATTTGTAAGATGGGCCAAAATGGGTGGCAAGAGCCTGTCTTCTGCCTCACTCGTGATGCCGCGACTTAACTCACTTCAATCCAAGGCCCCAGTGCTAGGAGGGGAGTTTCTTCCAGTCGCTGGGTGGCCTTAGCTGAGCAAATGCACAGAGATCGTGGTGCGGTAGGGTGGCCCACAGTGGCCTTCCCCAGCATGGTTTTGGGATGTTGTCAGTGAAGTCCGAACGCTCTGTGTTTAGAGCAAGGGCTTGGAAATAGAAATGCCGTCGTGGAGGTGCTCAACACAGAGAGGGAAGGTCTGGTACCCGCTGGGAATTCTGAGCAAAGGAAATATTAAAGTAAATGCACAAAGTATCAAGTGTAGCCATTCTAGACACCATGTTGTATCTGAATAATTTTTGTGCCAATAAACGACATCAGAATTTTAAAAACATGTAGGAGTGTCTTTTCATAATTACAAGTTCATAAAGGAAGCGGGTAGTCCCCCAATAGTCAGCATTATGCACGTGGCACTAAGGGCTATGCAGGATGTGGGATCTTCATGACATGGTCCCCTTCCTTGGGATGTTCACAGGCCAGACAAGGCAGGTCAGCATCGTGTAGGAGTGGACTGGTAACTCCCGCCAAGCTAAGTGGGGAGAAGAATCACATCCAGGGTGTGAGCCTCTGCTGGGGGCACTAATTCCACCGGGTGAGCCAGGAAAGCCTCATGGAGAGGGGACATCTGCCATGGGTTTTAAAGGATAAGTGGGAGCTTATCAGATGAAGCAAGTGAAGACATTCTGCGGAAAAGCGGTCTGAAAGTACAGTATCCTGCAGGAATGGCAAGTGTGAACTTGAACTGTATTGAATTGCAAGTCTTAGACCATTTTTGATATGTAAAACGGCAGTTTCACCCAGTCAACCTCACAGTTCAGCACATCTGGCTGAGTGGTCACTGGAGAACAAAAGGAATAATAGCAACTAAAAGGAGGCTAAAAAGTAGAGTGTGGGGCAGACCGTGGCCTGCCTCACAATTCAACAGCAAGGAGTTTGAACCTGACACTGGAAACAACAGGGAACCATGGGAAGTTCTAAAACAGAAGTAAAATCTGAGTAGTGTTTAAAACAGATCAGGGCGCATGGCTGGCTAAGTCGGTAGAGCATCCGCCTCTTGATCTCAGGGTCATGAGCTCCAGCCCCACATTGGGCGTGAAGCCTACTTAAAAAATAAAAAAATAAAACATAACCAGTGTCAAACGGGTAAAGAGAAAACTAGAAGCCACACGACCTATTAAAGAGGCGTACAATAATGGGAAGGAGAGAACTCTACATGGAGCTGCCAAGCACTATATAGAGAGTCCTCTAGAGAGAGCATGCCTAAGGAGTTCTTCCGAAGAACAGCATTTTCAGTTCAAGTAAATTTCCTATTTCTAAATTCCCATGGGCCGCAGCTACCCAGTTTGAAATACTGAGTCATAAACGCTGTTCAGAGAACCTGTATTAGGGAAAGCATGAGAATTGCAAGGCCAGGAGCCATTTCTTATAAGACTTTGTATCCCCCAAACCTGCCAGAGACCTGGACCACAGTGGTGCTCCGTACACATTTGTTGGAGGACTCCTGTATTAAAGCAAAGATGAGTTTAAATATTGATACTATTTTAACCCCCCCCCAGTTAGAAAGCCTCATACCTGTCTTAGATTTTTCTATGGTCACTCTACGCCACGCATCAACTATTCTGCTCCAGAAAATACGGGCACCATAACTTTCTTGGTTCTACGTGAAATCACTATCAGGGACTACAGTGACATTACCATTTCTGTGAAAGATAAAGGGTATGGGAATGAATGGACTCGGGAAAATGGTGGCTATCAATGGAAAAGACATACTCTTTGGACATGAGTCACCGGGATTAAGATCTTTAGTGAATCTAACAGGTTTCAGGTTGTATCTAAACAAAAACTTCCAACTCTATTGAGATGAATGACCCAAGGAAGGTGAGCTGATGGAAACCTTTAAGGACAGTCATAATTAACCTATCCATCCCTGATGGTTTCACGTAACCCTGTGTGAAGGGAGGCATGTAGCAAAGGACTTTCAGGATCCTTGCAAGCCCTGGTACCTTCCTGTAGGTTAGGTCTTAAAACTCTGGGAGGCATGTAAAGTAGTTTGAAAGAACTAAGGCTGTGGTGTCAAATTGCCTAGTTTCAAATCTCAACTCCACCTCAAACTACCTTTGTGCAGTTATTCAATCTATGTTTGCTTCCTCCTCTGACGGTATGGAGAACAGTATGATCTAGCCCATAACGTTGTTTTGAGGACGAGATAATACATGTAAAGCACACAGCACAGCCTGAAATGTGGTATTAGGTTGAGCCACACGGAGTAAGTGCTCGAAAATATTTGTTGTTAAAATGACCCAGGCTAGGGGCGCCTGGGTGGCGCAGTCGGTTAAGCGTCCGACTTCAGCCAGGTCACGATCTCGCGGTCCGGGAGTTCGAGCCCCGCGTCAGGCTCTGGGCTGATGGCTCAGAGCCTGGAGCCTGTTTCCGATTCTGTGTCTCCCTCTCTCTCTGCCCCTCCCCCGTTCATGTTCTGTCTCTCTCTGTCCCAAAAATAAATAAACGTTTAAAAAAAAAAAAATGACCCAGGCTAGGTCTTTGTTCTGCCAGGGTACCCTGCCGGTGGGGAGGGGGGAGAGTGAAAACGATTGTTCTCTTAATAGGATATTCCTGTTAATAGGGCAGTCTGAATAATGGGATCTGTTAATGTTTACTGAACATTGACTAAGCCAAATGAATTGTTAAAGGTGTGCCACCCCTGAACTTAGGAGAAAGGCTACGCCCCACTAACCTTCCGAACCATCTCCTGGGCTGCCAAAACTTCCTCCCTCCGAACAAAAGCCCCTCTTCCCAGGTTCACTTAACAAATGTGTGAGTTCCCCATATGTGCCTCAGCAAGAGTGCTTCCAGCGGTGCAGATGGGGGGGGGGAATGACTGATTGGAGGAGGTCAAGAGAGTTGGAGGGCCCGCCCGTGTGGCAGGAAAAGGCCTTCTCCAGTAGTTTACCTAAAAAGGGCAAGAGAAACGTGACGGCTGTTGGAAGGAGGTGTGCGGCGATGTTTTGTGTCTCTGTCGCAGGGATGCCAGCACACGTGTAGGCCGTTAGGAATGAGAAAGGGCATCATTACAAGGAAGCCTGGGTGGCTCACAGTTGTGCGGAGAAAGGGCATCATTACAGGAGACACGACCAAGCGGGTGAAGCGGGCACGGGACGAGCTTGCGAGGAGCTGGCCTTAAATGAGGATACTTGGATCCCCCGGGTCCCACCGTAAAACACAAGGTTATCAAGAAGATACGATAAGAGGTTAAAGAGAAAATGTAAATTCCCCGGCCGCGGCGCTCAGGGATTAAAAGCAACTCACACCCCCAGCCAACACGTCCCCCGAGAAGACGAACTTTGCGCGTGCGTAGTGCGCGCACGTCGCGTCGACCCGAGGCGCTCTCGCGAGAAGAGCCGTGCAGGCTGGGAAAAATGGCGCCTCCCAGCCCCCGGGAGCCCAAGGCCCAGTCGGCCACTAGCGCGGCCAAACCCGACGGGGAGATGGTGCTTCCGGGCTTCCCGGACGCGGACAGCTTCGTGAAGGTAAGTTTGCTGTGCCTCTGGGGCATCGGGAGCCGCCCGAAGTCGGCCAGAGGTAGGCCCGGATCCAGTCGGCGGCCGCCCAGCCGGCCGCACGCGCGCTGCTGCCGGCCCCGGGTAGGGATCGAGAGGCCGCTGTCCGAGCCGGGCACAGTCTTTCACTTCCCTTCCCGGGCGGTGATCGCACGCGAACACTGAGGGACGCCCCGCTTCCCAGGACCCTCGTTCTCACATTGAGCCCATGCAGCCTCGGGTGTGGAGAGCCGTGTCAGCGTCTTGGGAAGGGCTTCCTTGTCACCCTGATGTCCCCAGCCCTCGGGCCCTCGTCCCCGCCCGGGCCTGAGCCACCTGACCAACTCCCCGGAGGGGCTCGGCTGCTTTACGCCGCATGGGCATCCTCCTCTCCCGCGGCCGGGATGATCCTCCTTTCCTCTTATGCGGTGCAGTCCTGTATAATCCCAGACCCTGGGTTTAATGTCACCTGTAACAGCTGCCACCAACTCAGCCTCCTCTGGGTGCCTTAGAACGTTTACCATTGCCTCCTCGGAGGAACACAGAGAGGGTTCATCTAAATTATTTGTGTAATGCTTTTTAAACATGAACAAACAAAAGTAGGTGTAATTATGCCTCGTGCATAACTCTTACAAATCCACAAAACTAAAATAATTTGTAAATTAGCACCGTGTATTCCCCCAACCTCCACTCAGCTAGGTGGACCATCATTAGCAGATGTCATTATTAATTCATTTGTTTGGCTGGGATAGTTCCTGGACCACTAGCCATGGTCCTGATTGGGTGGCGTTCATGCTCACCAGCTACCATGTGTCCCACCTCCTTTCTCTCCCGCCCCTCCCCCCCCAACTGGAACCATTGGTTACACAACTCACAGTGGTGTCGTTTGGCCTTCATGTTACCAACCATGATTTCTTTATGACAGCACTTCAGGTTTTTTTTCTCATGATCGCACCACAATTAAAATAAAGAACCACTTGGCACTAACTGGAACATAAACACAAGTCCAGTCGTGGGCAATGATGGTTATACTTTGGTCAGTGAAAGGATCTAGAATGTTCTTATGTTTTAGATGCTTGCCTAAATGGAAACATGGAAGTCAATTCCCATAGAAAGTTCATGGACCTGAATTTGAGTGGTAATAATGGTAGCACTTAGGTGCTTACCAAGCACTACCATTTCTGATTTCATTAGCTCATTTAATCCTTACAACAGCTCTATGGGGCTCGCACTTTTATTATGCCTCTTTTTCAGAGGAGAAAACTAAGGTCCAGATAAATTAAACAACTTACCCAAGATCACAGCTGATAGGTAGCAGAGCCAAGATTCCAACCGAGGCCATTTGTTTTTTTAATGTTTGTTTACTTTTGAGAGAGTGAGAGCACAGGGGAGGGGCAGACAGAGAGGGAGACAGAGGATCCGAAGCAGGCTCTGCACTGACAGTAGGGAGCCCGACTGAGGGCTCAAACTCACGAACCATGAGATCATGACCTGATCCTAAGTCGGACGCTTAACCGGCTGAGCCACCCAGGCGTCCCCAAACCCAGGCCATTTTGAATATTAGTCTTGTATGTATTTAATCTTTCTCGCCCACTCTCCCAAGAATGTAAGCTCCAAAACTTGGTTCCTGAGGTAAAATCAGCACTAAATGAATATTTGTTGAATGTGTGAAGATGCATCGTCTAGCACAATGTATTGTATATAGTAAATCTTGAGAAAAATGAGCTTTTTAACGTTTTATTTATTTTTGAGACAGAGAGAGAGCATGAACGGGGGAGGGTCAGAGAGAGAGGGAGACACAGAATCTGAAACAGGCTCCAGGCTCTGAGCCATCAGCCCAGAGCCTGATGCGGGGCTCGAACCCACGGACTGTGAGATCATGAACTGAGCCGAAGTCGGCCACCTAACCGACTGAGCCACCCAGACGCCCCTATTTTAACATTTATTTATTATTGAGAGAGAGAGAGAGACAGAGAGAGAGAGAGACAGAGCATGAGCATGAGAGGGGCAGAGAGAGAGGGAGACACAGAATCCGAAGCAGGCTCCAGGCTCTGAGCTGTCAGCACAGAGCCCGACGCGGAGCTCGAACTCATGGACCGCGAGATCATGACCTGAGCTGAAGTCGGACGCTTAACTGACTGAGCCACCCAGGCGCCCTGAGAAAAATGAGCTTTTGAATGAATGGGGACCCGTGTTTAAAATATGCTTGTTATAATAAATAGATAGATAGATAAAATGCTTGTTTTGGGGTGCGTGGGTGGCTTAGTCAGTTAAGCGTCTGACTCTTGATCTCGGCTCAGGTCATGATCTCACGGTTTATGGGATTGAGCCCCAGAACGGGCTCTGTGCTAACAGTGCAGAGCTTGCTTGGGATTCTCCCTCCCTCCCTCCCTCCCTCCCTCTCTCTCTCTCTCTCTCTCTGTCTCGCTCTGCCCCTCCCCCACTGCTTTGCATGCATGCACACACGCTATCTCTCAAATGCTTTTTTTCTGGTTTCTGACAGTTTGCTCTTGGGTCAGTGGTGGCAGTCACCAAGGCATCTGGGGGCCTACCACAGTTTGGCGATGAGTATGATTTCTACCGAAGTTTTCCTGGTTTCCAGGCATTTTGTGAAACACAGGGAGACAGGCTGCTTCAGTGGTGAGTACTCTATTATTTTATTACAGTGAGAATAATGAATATAAAGAAGACGATAATTTTTCCTAGATTAGTTTGATCTTAATCACATTTTTCTGTGCTATCAAGACTTATAACATATAAAAATGAGACAGTGGGGGCACCTGGGCGGTTTAGTCGGTAAAACATGTGACTCTTGATCTTGGGGTTGTGAATTCCAGCCCCACGTTGGATGTAGAGATTACTTAAAAAAAATAAAACCTTTGGAGCGCCTAGGTGGCTCACTCAGTTAAGTGTCTGACTCTTCGTTTAGACTTAGGTCATGATCTCACTGATCACACGATCGAGCACCGTATTGGGCTCCACATTGACAGCATGGGGTCTGCTTGGGATTCTCTCTCTCCCTCTCTCTCTGCCCCTCCCCTACTCATGCACTCTCTCTCCCTCAAAATAAATAAATAAACTTAAAAAAAAAAATAGGGGCGCCTGGGTGGCTCAGTGGGTTGGGTGTCCGACTTCAGCTCAGATCATGATCTCACAGTTTGAGTTCAAGTCTTGTGTCGGGCTCTGTGTTGACAGCTCACAGCCTGGAGCCTACTTCAATTTTGTGTCTCTCTCTGTCTCTTCTCCTCCCCGACTTGTTCTCTCTCTCTCTCTCTCTCTCTCTCTCAAAAATAAGTAAACATTTAAAAAAAATTTTTTTAGGGGCACTTGGGTGGCTCAGTTAAACATCCAACTCTTGGTTTCAGCTCAGGTCGTAATCTTGCAGTTCATGAGTTCGAGCCCCACATCGGGCTCTACGCTGACAGTGCAGAACCCGCTTGGGATTCTCTCTCTGCCCCTCCCCTGCATGCTCTCTCTGTCTCTCTCAAAATAAATAAATAAACAAAAAAATGTTTTAAATAAAATTTTAAAAAAAATTTTAACATTAAAAAAATAAATTTTTTTAAAGAGTGGATTTTTCTCATCTATTTCATTTTATTATTTTTAATGTTTATTTATTTTGAGGAAGAGTGTGTGCACATGCAGGGGAGGGGCAGATGAGAGAGAGAGAGAGAGGATTTTGAGCAGGTTCCGCACTGCTATGAGCACAGAGCCTGACGTGGGGCTCAATCCTGCAAACCCATGAGACCATGACCTGAGCCAAAACCAAGAGTCAGAGGCTTCACTGACTGAGCCTCCCAGGTGCCCCAATTTTATTTATTTTAGAGAGAGAGTGAGCGGAGGAGAGGGGCAGAGGGAGAGAGAGAGTGAGAGAGAATCATAAGCAGACTCCATGCTCAGAGTGGACCCTGATGCAGGGCTTGATCCCATGACCTGGGATCATGACCTGAGCTGAAATCAAGAGTCAGGTGCTCAACTGACTAAGCCACCCAGGTCCCCCAAGACAATGGATTTTGATTAGGGAAATGTTATTTGGTACCTTTTGAGTTTAACTTTTAAAAAACATATTGACTCTTGCACTATATGTGAATCTTTTTGAATAACATGGGACTTGAAAGCCTAGATCCAAGAGTCTCTCATACAGCTTGCAGGGACGTGAGGATTAGCTTTTTAATAAGAGTATGAGGACAGACAGTACACAAACAGTGTTTTTGTTTAACTGTCATGTGACAGAGTTAGAGAATCTCTTTTAGATTTCATGATAAAGCAATGAATGCGGAGTGTATTATTTACATAGTATGATGCATTCTTTAGAATTTAAAGGAAGCTTTCAGTAATTTGTTCCATCCCTTCAATTGACAGGTGAGGAACGTGAGTCTGAGTGAGATTTAGGGAATTGCCCAAGGCCACACAACTTTGCTATAAGGGTGCAAATACTATTAGTTTGATCACAAAGTATCGGGAACAGTCTAAGCCAAGCCTTTCAAGCTTTCTCTCAGACTGGGAACAAATGAATAAAGGTATACAAACTAACCTTGGTTTTCCTGTTCTTTTAGCATGAGCAGAGTAATGCAATACCACGGGTGTCGAAGCAACATTAAGGACCGAAGTAAAGTGACAGAGTTGGAGGACAAGTTTGATTTGCTGGTCGATACCAACGACGTCATTCTGGAAAGAGTGGTGAGTGTTTCACCCTACTCTTAAGATAATTAACAAATGGGGGCACGTGGCTGGCTTGGTCTCAGGGTCATGAGTTGGAGCTCCATGTTGGGCATAGAGATTACTTAAAAATTAAATCTTTAAAAAAAAAAAAGATAATTAACAAATGAGGAGCTTTTGTATTATTAAAATATGAAAAGAAACCCCAGCATCTGAGGAAATGAAAAGGAAATTTAGCATTTCTTTTTTTTTTTAAGTGTTTATTTATTTTGAGAGAGTGGGGGAGAGAGAGAGAGAGAGAGAGAGGATCCCAAACAGGCTTTACACTCAGCACAGAGTCCAGCGTGGGGCTCGGTCTCACGACCATGAGATCATAACCTGAGTCAAAATCAAGAGTCAGATGCTTAACTAGCTGAGCCACCCAGACGCCCCAGAAATTTAGCATTTCTTGTTCCAATGACATTCCCTTCCTGACAGTTGGCCTTTTTTCCCCAAAGATAACACAGTTGTCTTCAAATAAGTTACTTCAACCTATCACTGCTCAGTGGAGGCCTGTTAAGAAATCCACGTTCCAGGTTTGCAAGTCCTATTTGCGTTGCGAGAGAAGAGGTTTCTGGGTACAGAGCCTAACCAAAATTGAGTCTTTTTTTTTTTTTTTTTTTACTGTTATCTACTATCTGCTAAACAGCCTGATTTGCATGATTAGAAGGAGATGTGGATCATATGATCTGGCTTACTGTCTACTTAGGCCCAATTCTACAGCAGAGTTATTTACAGAAATACACAGAGATCGTCCAAAACAAATTGAACCCTCAACCATGTGACGGCCCTGCAGATATTTAAATCACACACTCCTGTCCTGTGAAGTCATCCCTCTCAGTCTCAGTGCCCACGGGTCCTTCAGCAGTTTCTCATATTTTATGATTTCAAGTCCGGCCATGCTACCGTTTGTCATCTGGATGCCCAGACTGATACCCTACGTCTGCTTCAATGGGGCAGAATGGATCAAAACACCCTCCATTCGCCCTCTGAGTACCATCCTTCCTTATTTAATAGCTACAGTCTAGGGTCTTTTTGATTCTTTTTGTGGGCCAGATCACACTGTTTAATCATGTTTCAATTTTCAGTTCAACTGAGAGCTGTCAGGGGAACGGATCAAGGGTTGGGAGTGGTCAAGTACTGCCCTGTCTTTGAGCAAATAATGTTTTAATTATTTGGGCTGACTTTCTTGTGTGTGTTTATATATGTTCCCACGCATGATTCTTTGAATATATTTCTTTTTTTTTAAGTTTATTTATTTATTTTGAAAGAGAGAGAGAGCAAGTGGGGGAGGGGCAGAGAGACCGGGAGAAAGAGAATTCAAAGCAGGCCCCGCACTGTCAGCACAGAGCCCAGTGCAGGGCTGGAACTCACAAACCGCGAGTCCGTGACCCGTGCTGAAACCGAGAGTCAGACGCTTAACCCACTGATGCAGCCAGGCGCCCCTGAATGTATTTCTTAAGAATGTCAAATAATTAACCTGTTAACCCTGAACTGTTGTCTCTTGCCCCTAGGGTATTTTACTGGATGAAGCTTCAGGTGTGAATAAGAACCAACAGCCGGTCCTCCCTGCAGGATTACAGGTCCCCAAGACAATAGTGTCCAGCTGGAACCGCAAGGTGAGGGAGGCTTTTCAGATGGACTAGAGCTTCTAATGCCAGCTTTACAATAGGGCCCCTGGCCGTGCAAGTCTGCATTTCTGTTCTGATTCATTGGACACAGAACTGGCCACTGCCCAACTTGTTCTCATGGACAGGCACAACCTAATTACCTCTTCTCTCCTTTGCACCCTGCAACCTAATCCACAACATACACTCTCAAATGAATGCTTTTGGAAGGCAGAAATGGGATTTATATTTCTCATCGATGAGTTGCGGCGTTATAAGCTATTTGTATTTGTTATCGTAGGCAGGAGAATATAGCAAAAAAACAAAATCTGAAACTTTCCGGTTGCTTCATGCCAAAAACATCGCCCGGCCTCAGCTTAAATTCCGAGAAAGGATCGACAACTCCAACACACCATTTCTTCCTAAGATCTTCATCAAGCCCAACGCTCAGAAACCCCTCCCTCAGGGTAAGTTGTGCAGGCTCTGCCTAAAGAAAGCGGGAAAAGTCTCTCCCCGCCTCCCTGTCTTGGAAGGAGCCAGCTAACTCCTCCATAACTAGACAAGATGTGAATGTATTCACCCCTTTTGTGATGGCATTTTTGGTTTTGTTTTTAATTTTTCTTTTTGAGAGAGAGACAGAGTGCGAGTGGGGAGGATCAGAGAGGGTAGGAGACACAGAATCCGAAGCAGGCTCCAGGCTCCATGCTGTCAGAACAGAGCCCAGTGTGGGGCTCGAACTCATGAACTGTGAGCCGAAGTTGGATGCTTAACTGACTGAGCCACCCAGACACCCTGGGATGACGTTTTTGTTGCTCCTTGGGTCTCTAGCACTCTCTAAAGAAAGGAGGGAACGCCCACAGGATCGTCCAGAGGACTTGGATGTCCCCCCTGCCCTGGCTGATTTCATCCATCAGCAGAGAACCCAGCAGGTGGAGCAGGACATGTGAGTATTTGCCTGTCGGGACTTTCTGCCGTGAGTGATTATTGCCTTTATGCCACATTCTCACTCGGCTTCACTCTTGTAAAATATATCCGTGTAAACAGAGAATCTGAGGCATGGGTGATTGTTATCACTATCCTAACAGTGGATCTCTTTGGTCAAACCTGCTGGTGTTCACAGAGGGCCTGCACAGGTGACATCTTGGGTAACCGTCACCAGTCCTCAGAGGTAGCACTTGCTCTCACTCCCACCACCCCCACCAAGAGATGCTGACTTCCCACACAACCAGAACTCGAAACCTCCAGTTTTCTTAAAACTGTCCTTCCTCTAGGGGCGCCTGGGTGGCTTAGTCAGTTAAGCGTCCGACTTCGGCTTAGGCCATGATCTCATGGTTTCATGGGTTCGAGCCCTGCGTCGGGCTCTGTGCTGACAGCTCAGAGCCTGGAGCCTGCTTCGGGTTCTGTGTCTCCCTCTCTCTGTGCCCCTCCCCTGCTCATGCCCTGTCTCTCTCTCTCAAAAAAATAAATGTTAAAAAAAAACCTGTCCTTCCTCTCTGACATTCTGCCTTTCTCACCAGGCATGAGATAGGCGCCCGCTAATAAAGTCAGTAGGGAGACGGCATTTTTCACTGGCAGTGTAAGCATCTGCAAAAAACTGCGTAGGGGTGCCTGGGCAGCCCAGTCGATTAAGCATCTGACTATTGATTTTTGCTCATGTCATGATCTCCCAGTTCATGGGTTCAAGCCCCGCACTACACTGACAGCACGGAGCCTGCTTTGGATTCTCTCTCTTTCTCTTCCTCTCTCTCTGCCCCTCCCCTGCTCACATACACACTCTCTGTTTCTCACTCTCTTGAAATAAATAAACTTTTAAAAATTAATTAAAATTTAAAAAAGAATAATTAACTGCTTAAAATAGACAAAGGGACCTTGCCTTCCGTATGAAAGAAAAAGGTGGTGATGACTTTGCTGGTGTTGGTCTTTTTCTCACATATAGCTGGAGTCTGCCCTAGCGGCATGCCCTCGGCCCCAGCTCTGCACCATGAGGCCACAGGCAGGTGCAAAGGAATAAAGGTGATGACTCATGGCCCTGCCCTCAAGGAACTCAGAGATTTAGGGTTTTTATGCAAGTAGATGACAGAAAAACAAAAAATAGAGCCTTTAGCATATGACCAATTGAGATGCCTGCCCCATTCCCTCTCTCTCTCCACAGGTTTGTGTTTTTTCCCCCCAAACCACAAGGAATTCTACATTGCACATTTTTTTATCATCCACAGTGGCAGTCATACAGTGTTTTGAAATAAGAGTTCAGGTTTTTATAAATGAGATTTTTTTTTTTTAAGTTTATTTATTTTGAGACACAGAGAACGCAAGCAGGGGAGGGGCAGAGAGTGGGGAGAGAGAGGGGGAGGGGGAGAGGGCGAGGGAGGGAGAGAAAGGGAAAGAGAGAGGAGAGAGAGAGAATCCCAAGTAGATTCCACACTATCAGTGCAGAGCCCAGTGTGGAGCTCGAACCCATGAACCTTGAGATCATGATCTGAGCCAAAATTAAGAGTTGGACGCTTAACCGACTGAGCCACCCAGGTGCCCCATGAATCAGTAGATTTTTAATTAATCACATTATAAGGGTGAACCAGTATGACATGATCTTTTTTTTTTTTTTTGATGCCCTTGACTTCTCACTGAAATAATGGTGCTTTTTATAGAGAGAAGATATTTTCACAGTGTTCTTTGCTCATTTGTCTTTACAAATTGGCTTAAGCAGTTGTTCTTCCTTGAATCACAAAACTCCTCAACAGGACTTTTCTTTTTGTTTTGTTTATTCAGGTTCGCACATCCTTATCAGTATGAACTAGATCACTTCACTCCACCAGATTCAGTCCTTCAAAAGCCAGAACCCCAGGTTAGCATCCAAACTGAGTTTATGGATGATGGCCAGGTAGCCCAGGAAAAATCCAATCAATGCAATCTTGGCTTTCTTTAAATATCTTTTAAAGTGGAAGGTTGCAACTTTGAGTCATTTCTTGAACTCCTAATTCATTTTGTGCTTTAGCGAAGGATGATTCGTAACGTTCCTCTCTCTTCCTACCTGTGCGTTCATGCTCCAGTTATATAGGCCTGTGGGAGAAACACCCTGCCATTTTGTATCCTCCCTGGACGAACTGGTGGAGCTCAATGAGAAGCTCTTGACTTGTCAGGAGTTTGCGGTAGACTTAGAGGTAAGTTGTGAATGACCTTGAGTGAAATTTTACATCCTCTATGAGTGCACCTACTTGAGGAATATAAAATTAATACCAACAGATCTATTTTTTGGCAAAGACCAATCAGCCTTGTAACTTTTATAGCTGGCCTCCTAAAATCCGTAAAGGAAAGCCTAGCAAAATCATTTTTCCCTGTTCTCCCCTCTTTCCGGGTTTTAGCACCACTCCTACAGGAGCTTCCTGGGGCTGACCTGCCTGATGCAGATCTCCACCCGAACAGAAGACTTCATTGTCGACACCCTGGAGCTCCGAAGTGACATGTACATTCTCAATGAGAGCCTCACAGACCCCGCCATCGTTAAGGTCAGCCAGCCTTTTCCAGCCCTGGCGCATGAGCGCAGGATTTAAGTGCTTTCGTTTTACTGTTTCATTATTTCAACGTAGACCTGGTGACGTGGAGAGAAATCATTGTAATTTCCTGCACTCGGATCCCCCACGCTAAACTGCTTTTGTTTCTAAGCCCCAATTAGAACAGCCTAAGATACAGCTTACAGCTCGTTACCACCCGGGGCGACGGTACATCATGTTAAGGATTCCTGCAGTGAGCCCATGCCATCAGGATCCTGCGGACTTAATGACTATCCTTGAAGCTAGTGGAGCTGTTTTCTCAGAATCACTGGCTGTTAGCAGTTTCAGACTTGAAGAGTGTGCCATTAGGAGTGTAGAAGGCTGTCGGTCCAAATTAAAAGAAGCGTTTAAAACTGAACCCATCTGAATCTGCCTTCTGGCTTCTAATTCCAGAGTTATAATCCCCTAGAGGTAGAGTGTGTTTCGGGGCACAAGTGGCCTCGTGCACATTGTACCCCCTGACTCCGGCTTTGTTTTCAGGTCTTCCACGGTGCTGATTCAGACATAGAATGGCTACAGAAAGACTTCGGGTTGTATGTAGTGAACATGTTCGATACCCATCAGGCAGCACGCCTTCTTAACCTGGGCAGGCACTCGCTGGACCATCTGCTGAAACTCTACTGCAACGTGGAATCCAACAAACAGTTTCAGCTGGCTGATTGGAGGATACGGTCAGTTTGTGCTTAACGAGGAAATGCTGATGGCGCAGGAAGCATGGGTGCCCATCAGCGTCTCGTCCCCGCAGACCTTTGTTCAGACTGTGACGTTAGCCAAACCTTGAGTTGAATGTCGCTGGTCTTTCTTCCAGCTGTTTCCAGCACAGCTGGAAGTTTTAGGGTGACCACGTGGAGTGTGTGTAGGGCTATCACACCATGCTTCTCGGGAATAGAGGTTGGAAGAGGTGTGCCGTGTTCGTGTCTATATCCCTGCCAGTCTCTCGTTTGAAACTCAGATCTCTGCAGTCGGGATGGGTGCGTGTGTGTGTGCATGTGTGTGGTGAATTCCCAGAGGTCTGAAAGAATTCTAAGGTATGTAGGTGATCGCACCTTATAATGAGTATTTACTAGAGTGTAAGATTTTGGTGGAGTCCTGCCACACTTTCCGGGGTTTGGGCTCAGCTCGATCACTGTCAGGTGGCCGGCTTCCTGAGTTTGCAGCTGTTGTTTGCAGCCTCCTCCAATGAGCTTTCCTCCAGTTGTGCACACCAGAACTTCCAAAGAGGATCTAACAAAGCCCAGATAGAAGATGAAAACTGACAAAGCCTGAAAGCCACTACCTGTTATTTAACCCTTGCCATGTGCCAAGCACTGAGCTAAGAGCTTCGGGGATGTTGTGCTGGGTGGTCCCCACAGCAGCCTGTGAGGTGCCGGCCTTCATTTCCCAGGTGAGGAAAGTGAGCCCAGTGACTTGTCCGAGGACAGGTGTTGAGAGCTAAGATTCAAACTCGGGATCCCAGGGTCTCTATTTTCAACCACATCGTTACCTGCTGCCCTTTGTCCCCAACCGTGGAGACAGTGGCTTGTCCTGTTAAGATGTAGGAAATGTCGCTATAACTGGAGTATTGGCTGTGATACTAAAAGGAGCCAAAGTCTTATTAGCATCCTCAGAGCACATAGCTTACATTGCCACACCCGGGGCAGAAACCAGCAAAATTATTGCCTCTGTTGCAATTCTAGACCTCTGCCTGAGGAAATGCTCAACTACGCCCGAGATGACACCCATTACCTGCTTTACATTTATGATAAAATGAGGCTGGAGCTGTGGGAGCGAGGCAACCAGCAGCCCGTGCAGCTGCAGGTGGTGTGGCAGCGGAGCAGGGACATCTGCCTCAAGGTACAGTGTCACCGGTCACGGCCACCCTATCTCGGGCCGGGTCCTCGTGCTTTGCTTTGTTCTTTACACAGAGGAAAAGAGCCAAACGTTTTCAAGACCCCAGGGCACAATTCTGATTCCCATTGATCCTGAATGTTCTGTAATACATTGCAGAAATTCATCAAACCTATCTTCACGGACGAATCCTACCTCGAACTGTATAGGAAGCAGAAGAAGCATCTCAACACACAGCAGCTGACAGCCTTTCAGCTGCTGTTTGCCTGGAGGGATAAAACAGCTCGTAGGGAAGATGAAAGTTACGGGTAAGGGATTAGACGTTCTTTTAATATCTGCTCCTAGACTGAGCAGCTCGGGTAACAAGGAAATAATGGGCTCTTTTCTTTTCACCCTGAAAGTGTGTTACGTTTTCCCCTCCCAGGTTGTAGCCTTTTAATGGGGCTCGCTGGCTGAATTTAACGTGCTACCACTGTGTGTTTTGTTCTAGATACGTCCTGCCAAACCACATGATGCTAAAGATAGCTGAAGAACTGCCCAAGTGAGTCTGAGAACGGATAAATATGTTGACTTTCTCAACAGAGAAATTTTATCCTTCAAAAATCAGCCTCTCTGATAGTTATTACCCCAGTGCTGTTGACTCAGAGAAAATGAGTGCTCTAAGGAAGTTCACGAGTCCAAGGATTCAGAATTTCCTCCCTTGGACTGCCCAGTAGGAACTAAAGCTTCTGAACTGCAGCCGTTTTCAATGGTTACGCCTCAGATCGGATCCGCTGTGAGTCTGAGCCTCCAGTACCCACTCTGAAGGGAGGAAAGTGTCACAGATGCTCTCCTCTGTAATTTGGAATCTTGGGGTTTTGAATGCTTTATGATGTTCATTGAAGCATACACAGAGAATCCAAATTCGTGATCTCTTGTTGACCCCGTTGCAGTGCAACGGCTCGGCAGGGCTGTGGTGCCCCTCTCCAGCTCTCCCTGTTAGCCGGAGGCAGGCTGCAGGGGCCACCTCCTCTAAGCTTGCCGCAGCAGAGAGCACATGCGGAAGCGGCTGGCCCCGACTGCCCCCTGCTAGGAGCTCGTCTCCCTGGTCTTCCCCTCAGCCGTAGCGCTCGGGCTTCCCTGATCACCGTGCTTGTCTGGAAGCCTTGGAGGGCCGTGTCCCGGAGTGATGAGTTTGTCCTTCCTTGTCTTCAGGGAACCCCAGGGCATCATAGCTTGCTGCAACCCTGTTCCACCCCTCGTACGGCAGCAGATCAATGAGATGCACCTCTTGATCCAGCAGGCTCGGGAGATGCCCCTGCTGAAGGTAAGAAGCTTTGCTGCCAAAGGTTCTCAGCTCACCAGGCTCTGTCTGCTGGCACCTGTGGTCTTCTCCATACATGATCTGGTCTCCATGCTAAAGAGAAACCCCAGGAGGGGCGTCTGGGTGGCTCAGGCAGTTCAGCGTCCACCTTCGGCTCAGCTCATGATCTCACAGCCTGTGAGTTCAAGCCCCGTGTCAGGCTCTATGCTGACAGCTCGGAGCTTGGAGCCTGCTTCAGATTCTGTGTCTCCCTCTCTCTCTGCCCCTCCCCCGCTCACACTCTGCCCCCCCAAAATAAATAAAAATTTAAAAAAATTTTTTTTTAACCCCAAGAAAATAATAGGGGCTAGGAAAGCCAGTAGACATGTCTTCTTGATGACAGTGAAAAGCTAAAGCTCATCTTTGTTATTTTATGATCCTGTCTTCAATAAGTCGACAGCAAGTAATGTCTAATGACTGGGCCAGTTAGCTGTTGTTGGGAGGCAGTTAACCTGGTGGAATAAAATGGATTGGGGGGTCACAGCGCCCGGCTGGCTCAGAGGGGCGTGCGACTCTCGATCTCAGGGTTGTGAGTTTGAGCCCCACATTGGGTGTGGCGATTACTTAAATAAATAAACTTAAAAAAAAATGGATTGAGGGTCTCAGTCCAGGGAGCATGTTTTGGAAGCCTGGCAGGGGTCCAAGATGTGAGGTGATCATGTCTTGTGAGTTTGGCGGTCCCAGAAATGGAAGGAAAGGGACACGAACAAGAAGCGCCATCAGAAGAAAGGTCGATGGGAATTAGTAACAGACGATGAAAGCGACTGCCATTTTGTTTGAGCACCGGGCGAAGTACCCCGGCGTGTTCTCAGACTGTGGATCTGGGGATAGTGGAAGTGGAGTCTAGGACAACTCACTCCAAATATAAAGCCTAGGTGACTGGGAAAATAGGAGGGCCTCGCATAGAAATGGGGAATTCAGGAAGAGCTGATTTTTGTGAAGGAGATGCCAAACTTTCGACAAACTCAGGCGAAGGCAGGCTAGCCGGCCGAAAGTCCGGTTACCTGCATCTCCACGCACGTGGCGCCCGGGTGCGGGCACGTGGTGGATGTGTGTGTGTGTGTGCACATGCCTGTGTCGACGCTACAGCATGTTCAGATAGATTTACGTGTCTTGGTTTGTATTGGGGGGGGGCAGTTTTTTTTTTAATCTTTATTTTTGAGAGAGAGAGAGAGAACGTGAACAGAGGAGGGGCAGATTCCCCTCCCCTCCTCTCGAGGGAGACACAGAATCTGAAGCAGGCTCCAGGCTCCGAGCTAGGAGGGGACAATTTTTAACGGTGTTGCCTCAGTAGTAATATTGGTATATGGTAAACCGTATTTGTAATTTTTTTGAAAGATTATTGACCCAGAAAGACTTAAAATCAATTCCTTTAGGATGTGTAAAGATATACACATCTCAGCCCTCGTGTTAAAGTTTCCTTTGTTGGCTCTACAGCTTGTCCAGGGAAAGAGAAACCCTGGTCTCTAGACAAGAATCTCTTTCAAGCTCTTGCAAATCTGCTGCATCGTCCCTTGCTATGAGAAAGGCTTTCATTCTTTCGTTCAACAGATAATTACCGAGTACCAACTGATCATATTGCCAGGCGCTGTAAGGGATGAAGGACAAAAGAAAATCTCTGGGCTCGTGAACGACAGTCTAGTGAAGGGCACAGTCTATGCCAGGGAAACACGTGCAGGCGCCCCACTGGCGTACCTTTCCTCAGATGCTTTTTATTTTTCCTCCTCAGTCTGAAGTGGCAACCGGCGTGAAAAAGACCAGCCCGCTGCCCAGTCCCGAGGTATGGTCCTGCATCTGTCCTCTCTTTCCAGTGGGCGGGTGGGGTGGGGGGGGGACACCAGTCAGAGCCGGTGCAGGACAAACCTCCCTGTCCGAGGCAGGCCCCAGCACGGTAATGAAAAGCTGCTGCACGCTTGCAAGGCTTTCATGAGGCCTGTCGGTTTCTTTCTGATGCAGAGATTGGAGAATGTTCTCTTTGGACCCCACGACTGCTCCCACGCCCCTTCAGATGGCTACCCTGTCGTCGCAAGCGACGGTAACTTAGAGGCCTCTGGAATGTCCTGGAAACTGCCTTGCACGCTGTCCGCTAGGCTTTGACCTTACTGACTTCCATCCCTGTAGGGCCCGTGCCCGTGCAGAAACAGGCAAGCCTCTTCCCTGACCAAAGAGAAGAGGACGCCCCTCCAGAGACCAAATGCCTGATCGCTACCGCTGTCATCACGTTATTTAACGTGAGTAGTGGGACTCGCCGGTAAGGTGATGTAGACCGGCAGGGATTTGTTGGCTTTATCAGACAGGCTGTGTGCCTGGAGCGTCGCATCCACTGTGGACGCTAATGCCACGCTAATGCTAATGTCCCCGGAGGGGACAGGCGTGGAGACAGATCTGCTAAGCAGTCTGTGAGAGATGGGCGGAGGATTGTCTCCTGAGCTCTGTGTGAAGAGATCCTCGAGGAAGGGTTAACACCTTGACGAGAGCGCTAACGCCTGGCGGGGAGGAGGGCGTGGGCCACGGTGATCGGTAAGCAGGACCTTCCCGACAGCCACAGTGGAGGCAGCTCGGCCTGAGTCCCGGAAGGGGCCGGCTGAGCACTCTCGTGAGCGTAATGCGCTGCTCATTGCGCCCCAGCACGCCCCGGTGCCATCCGCGTGTGCTCTGGATGCAAAAGAGGCGGCTTTGAAACCCGTTTCTCTACGCTGGCCGATTAAGGAAAGCGAAGGGCAGGATATGAGGGCACTGGGAAGCGGGGAGATATGTGTTTCCCCTCCCAAAGAGGGGCTGAGTCGTGGTAGGTCGTGACCCCGTCCAGTATGGGACCGAGTGTGGCCAACCTGGGTCAGGCCGTGTTCCCGGAATACGCACTGGGTTGTGACGGAGCCTGTCCCGGTCTGTCCTCCCTAGTGGGTGTTTCTGCCAGTACTGGAATTTCAGGCTGTTTGCAAAGGGAGGATGAACGGTGTGGTTGTTGGTCAAGATAGGTAGATACCAAAATGACCAGGATGAAGGGAAAATACACAGGTAAGACTGAATACTGCCAACAACAGAGGTGGTAGAGGAAAAATTCAGAATTTCTGGAAAGAAAGAGAGGCAAGCGTCTGATCCGTTTGGACAAAGACGAGGATCGAGCTTAGCAGGTGTTCACGTGAGAAACAGCTGGGTGGTTCTGTAGATTCCAGAATCACCCCAGAGCGCGAGGCCGCAGCCAGGAAGGCAAAATGCCGCCTGCGAGACGTAGTGCCTGAGAGTTAACTTTCTCAATCACATAAACTTAGATTGGGTCTGGCTTCAGTAACTCGTGACCAGAGAAATCTGGGCGCTTTAACTGAGTCATCAAGGTGACTCAGCAACTACAAATCCGAGCGTGAACTTGGGGCCGCGTGAACACGGAAGCGCTGTACTTAACAGACCATCGTGTCTCTGTGCCCTGGGTGGCAAGACTGCTACCACAGAGCACGCGGAAGGATAGCATGCATGCTGAACCCGGTTGGAAGCAACACCCTGGTGCAGAATTGTCCTGATTCCCCGCAAAAGTGTGTAATTTTTTTCATTTGTGAGTGTCCGGTTACAACCTCGAGTTCTAGAGCCAGATGGACCTAAGTTTAAAGTCCTCATTGTGCCGCTGTTAGCCGTCAGGGTCTGGAAGACCTAGCCTCTCTGTGCCTCAGTTTCCTCATCTGTAAGATGGGGAGAATAATACCACATACTTTAATAGTCTGTAAGGACACAGTGAGAGTTCATTGGTTTAATAAATAGATGTTAAGTACACCCCACTGTGTGCTATTACAGGCTATTACAGTGCTTTATGCAGACGAGAGCCCTAAAAAATTAGCCAGTATTCTTATTACTGTTACGATTATGCCGTTGCTTGTATCGTATTGCCACAAAATGATGACGGTGATGAGTTGATCGTTTTCTGTTTGTCCCTGCAGGAACCTAGTGCTGAAGAGAGTGGAAAGGGCCCACTAACAGTTGCACAGAAGAAAGCCCAGAACATAATGGAGTCCTTTGAAAATCCATTTAGGATGGTAAGTAAGCGTTGTGCATCTAGTTGAGGGCTGACGGAACAGGCAGAGGTTTCTGCCGCTGTAGGGGCCTTTTGCCTGGAAAAGAGGCCGACAGCCCAGGAAAGAGGGAGCCCCTGAATCCAGTGTGTCCGTTGTCCCTGGTGTCCAGGTTGGGATGGAGTCGGGATCTTCTCAGATGAAACCGGCAAGGATACCTCGCTCAAATGCCAGTGAGCTATGGCTCGGCTGATGCTCTGAACGAGGCCTCCCATGCTGACACCAACCGAAACCCCCCATCCAGTTCCTGACCGCCTTTAACACGACTGTTTCCGTCCCTCCAGTTTCTGCCTTCTTTGGAACGCCGCGCTCACGTTTCTCAGGCAGCGAAGTTTGATCCGTCATCAAAAATCTATGAAGTAAGTGGACTCACCATCCTTTCCAAGAGTGACTTTCTAGGAAAAGGAGACTTCTTAATTTTCTGAACTAGCCCTTGTCTTAAGCCCAGCTTGAACCTCCTGAATAGAGAAAACGCTTTATATATAAATACATATAAGCATAGTTTCTAGAGAGAGGGGCAAGAACTTTATTCTAACTTTCAGAAGCATTTGGGAACCTTTTAAGAAAGAGGCTTTCGGGTTTTTTTTTAATTTTTGTTTTTGTTTTTGTTTTTTAATTTGAGACAGAGAGACAGAGCGTGAGCAGGGGAGGGGCAGAGAGAGAGGGAGACACAGAGTCTGAAGCAGGCTCCAGGCTCTGAGCCATCAGCACAGAGCCCAACGCAGGGCTTGAACTCACGGACGGTGAGATCATGACCTGAGCCGAAGTCGGACGCTTAACCGACTGAGCCACCCAGGTGCCCTGAGGCTTTTGGTTTTAATTGAAGTTTAATTTATATGTCACAAAGTGCACAGATGTTAGGTGTACAGCTTGATGCCTTTTTTCCTTTTTTTTTTTTTTTTAATTTACATCCAAGTTAGTCAGCATATAGTACAACTATTTCAGGGTAGATTCCTCAATGCCCCTGACCCATTTAGCCCATCCCCCCCCCCCACCCCCTCCAGTAACCCTCTGTTTGTTCTCCATATTTAAGAATCTCTTCTGTTTTGTCCCCTTCCCTGTTTTTATATTATTTTTGCTTCCCTTCCCTTATGTTCATCTGTTTTGTCTCTTAAAGTCCTCATATGAGTGAAGTCATATGATATTTGTCTTTCTCTGACTAATTTCACTTAGCATAATACCCTCCAGTTCCATCCACATAGCTGCAAATGGCAAGATGTCATTCTTTCTGATTGCCGAGTAATACTCCATTGTATATATATACCACATCTTCTTTATCCATTCATCCGTCGATGGACATTTGGGCTCTTTCCATCCTTTGGCTATTGTCGACAGCACTGCTATAAACATGGGGGTGCATGTGTCCCTTCGAAAGAGCACACCTGTATCCCTTGGATAAATACCTAGTAGTGCAATTGCTGGGTCATAGGGTAGTTTGATTTTTAATTTTTTGAGGAACCTCCATACTGTTTCCCAGAGTGGCTGCACCAGTTTGCATTCCCACCAACAAGGCAAAAGAGATCCTCTCTCTCTGCATCCTCGCCAACATCTGTTGTTGCCTGAGTTGTTAACGTTAGCCATCTTGACAGGGGTGAGGTGGTATCTCACTGTGGCTTTGATATGTGTTTCCCTGATGATGAGTGAAGTTGAGCATTTTTTCATGTGTCGGTTGGCCATCTGGATGTCTTCTTTGGAGAAGTGTCTATTAATATCTTTTGCCCATTTCTTCACTGGATTATTTGGTTTTTGGGTGTTGAGTTTGATAAGTTCTTTGTGGATCAGCTTGATGCATTTTATATATGAATATTACTTTAAGGCTCTTATAGATGACAGCTTAAATTTTAAAACACTCTGTTTTCTGTTGTTTAGTTTGTTTTTAATAGCATAATGAGGAATAAGGAAATACCTTCCCTGGAGCCCCAAGAGATGTTCCTGGGAGCCAGTGTTGTTAATTGTCTGTTAAAAGCCTTCTTCCTTCCTGCAGGAAGTTCCTGCTCCAGTCAGATGGACAGCCTGGCTCCGTCTGCCTCCCGCTCTTCCGTTAGGCACCAAGGGTCAGGCCAGAAACCTGACAGGCCCCTGCCCTGTCGCTGGTGGTTAGCCTCCTGCCTTTAGAAATGGGGAGTCAGGTGGATCTTATGCCTTCTCCCCCTCTTCCCCCACCAGTTGTGGCCCATTCGGCAACTGTATGTCCCTTACCGTGCTTCTGTCTAATGTCCGCGAGATGCGACCCGCAGGCAAATGTTCATACAGAAGCAAACGGCCCTGAGAAGTCCTGCCTTGAATCCCAGCTCCACCATTTGCTAACCGTGTGCCCTCAGACGAGTTATTTAGCTTCTCTGAACCTATTTCCCATCTCAAAGTGGGGGTGATGATAATGCCTTTGTCCCCGGGATTATTAGAAGGGATTGAATGAGACAACGGACGGGAAAGCATCTGGCTCAGTGCCTGCAATACAGTTGCCCTTTGTCCTTCTTGATAAAGATTTTATAAATAAAATGGATTTTTTTGTGTGTGTGTCATCAGATTTGGAACTTCTGACTTAGAACGTGTGTAGTTGTTAGGTTAGCATGTCCGGTATCACCCCATTAAAAAAATACAGCGTTCCTAGGTGGCTGAGTTTCGGAGCGTTTTTGTCTTGTTTGTTTTCATTGTAGATCAGCAACCATTGGAAGCTGGCGAGCCAGGTGCAGGTACGCAAAGAATCTAAAGAAATTGCCAAGGAGAAGGCAGCGGAGCAAACAGGTAGTGCTCACTTCCTTGTAAGTCAGCCCGTCAGTGTGTCTGTCAAAGAACAGGCCTTGGACATCATTCTGTTTATTCAACAAAGTGCCCATATGGCAGCAAACAGAACGGCACGGCCCCTGCCTGCGGGGCTTGCCTTTTCCTGGGGGACAGTGGACAGCCTACCGTGAACGTTTGTCCTTTCAGATGGCCAGAGACACTTCCGCGGGGAGAGGGGTAGGAGGTGCTTGGGGGCGGGCACGGGGGAGTGGTGGCTGCTTCCGTGTGGCGTTTGGTGAAGGCAGTCTAATCAATGTGACACTGAGCAAAGACAGGCTGCTTCCAGGGGAAGCCCCACAAGTCGAAGGCCCCGAGGCGGTCGCTTGTCGGGCGCGCACAGAGAGAGGCCGGGAAGCCAGCGCGGCTGAGGGGAGGAGAGCAGGAAGGGCTGGCGTGAGGACACGGCTTATACTCCCAGCGGACTGGGAAGCTCTGGAGGGTCTGAGCGGAGCAGTGACCTGCACTGATCTTCAGGGGCCACGGAGGGCCCAGTGGAGAGGGCAGGAGTGGGAGCCCAGGTAGGAGACAGGGTGGTAACCCAGATGAGGGGACGAGCGGCTGGAAGCCGACGTTTCCGGTGGTGACACTGACAGCACTTCATGACGAGTCGGGTGAGGCACGTGAGAGGAGGAAGGGAGCCGTGGACGCCAGAAGGTTTGGGCCTGAGTGATTAGAAAGACGAGGGTGGCCAGCAGCAGAGTAAGAGTGCACAGGACGCCGATTTGGGTTTCGTTCTGGTCCTCGATGTGCCGTGGTTGAGGTCCATCCGAAACGTCCTCAGGGAGGAGTCACGTAGGTGGTGGACGTCTGGCTTGGGCTCTCAGGAGAGGGGCAGGTGGGCCGTCAGATTGAGAGTATGGGGAGAGCAGCCGGGCCTGAGCCTCAAGGCAGCCGTTCTTCCGAGCCTGGGGGAGAGGGGCCGGTGCGGGAGGCTGGGGAGCAGGGAGGGCGCCCTGGCTGTGGTGGCCCCGGCAGCCGGGGCAGCCGGATGAGGAAGGAGGCTTGGCTGCCGGAGGCAGCAGCTCCACAGACAGTGCTCTCTCTTGCAGCCGCCCGGGACCAGGCCAGGGAAGAGTACAAAGCAACAGCGGAACAGGCCGTGTCCGTCCGACAGCAGGCTGCCGTACGTGCCGGCCCTTCTCTTTCTTTTAGGAAACCTGATGCCCCTGGTTGTGGCCAGGATTTTCCTCGAATGGCAGGAGGGCTTGTCCTGTGGTTCAAATTAAATGCTATGTCTTCCCCGTCCATTTTGGCTTGTCAAGTTAGCGCCTGCCTTATTTCCCCTCGAAAAAGTTTATACCGTAATTCCTCTTAGATGATTTCCTCTGTTGAATTTACGCTCAACAGACCGTACCCCTGACTCTAGTAGTAGATAAGGTGCTGAAGCTTCTAACAGCCAAGCCTGTTTACCGTCCTGCTCTGCCCTAGTATGTATTTCGTTCTCCACCCCGCCAGAGCCCTCCAGAGCGCATAGCCCATCTTTCCTCAGTGACCCACCGTCATTCTCCAGCGAGGGATTTGTTCCAGGCCCTAGCCCTGCCCAGACTCACGGCCCGCACTCCCCTTCCAGTTTCCAGCACAGCGGCAGAGTCCCTAGTGGGACCGTCCGTCTTCTCACCCACCCCCGGCTTCCTTCCCTCTACAGCTAGAAAGCGCCGCCAAGAAGAGAGAGCGAACGACAAGTGGCCCGAGGACCACAGAGCAGAAACAAGAGAAGAAACGACTCAAAACTTCTAAGAAGCCAAAAGACCCAGATCTGCCAGAAAAAGATTTTACCCCTTACGACTACAGCAAGTCAGATTTCAAGGCTTTTGCTGGTGAGGCCGGGACTGGTGCCCTTTAAGGAATGTCTGGCCGCCTTAGGGGGGAGGAACTGTAGCGCGAAGAAGGCGTGCCCTAGGCACCGGCTAAGCCCGAGAGGGACAAGGCAGCGGTGCCCTAGGAGCCTGCAGCACCCGGACAGAAAGCGCCGCCCTCCCGTGCTGGGCCTTACTTGCCGGGGCCTCTCTGGCAGCTGAGCGAGATGGCACGCGTGGTTTTTCCTCACTGTAGCTTGTGCCCAGAAACACATTTTCTCAGACACACAAACATGGTAAGGAGTTTACTGAAGAAACCTGACGCCCGTGAGGTGCTCTGCGGTTCCTTGGCCCGTCAGAGTCCGTGTACGTTGGAGGGGCTGCAGGCGGCGTTCCTGACTCTAGAGCAGCCTCTTTGGCACCACGTCCCTTTGAAGAGAGAGAAGGTAGCGCAGGATTGTCACCTCAGAGCCCAAGTTCCCGACAGTGGCATCTGACCAGCACGCAGACTAGAACGGGTCTCCTCAGTGGAAAAAGAGCCAGTGCTGTAGCCTGAGAATAGATCTGTGAGAAACGAGTGTTCGGGCTGTCCTTCTGTACTGGGAGCGTGACACGTGGAAATGTGTCAGCCATCGGCCCACCTCGTAAAGGGGTCAGCAGGCTGACAGCCCCACCCTTCCTGAACACCGGGCACCCACCCAGGAGTCCGCCCGTTGGGTGTACTAACTCCTGTACGTGATCACTGGCGTCTTTCTTCTCTTACCTTCCAGGAAACAGCAAATCGAAACCTTCTTCTCAGTTTGATCCAAATAAGCAGATGCCATCTGGCAAGGTAAGACATGTATTTGACACCGAAAACTAGTAAGATTGTATATGTCAGCTATATTTTGATTGAAAATTAAAAAACAAAACACAAGATACAGCTAATAAAAAAAAAGAAAAAAGGAAAGACAGGGCACCTGGGTGGCTCAGTCGGTTAAGCATGCGACTCTTGACTTCGGCTCAGGTCGTGATCCCAGGGTCGTGGGATTGAGCCCCGCGTCAGGCTCTGCATTGAGCGTGGAGCCTGCTTAAGATTCCCTCCCTCTCTTTCTGCCTGCCTCCCTCTGCCCCTCTCCCCCACTTACACACACTCTCTCTAAAATAAAAAAATTTTTACATGAAAAATAGAAATCTGCTTGAGAATTCTCACATGCTCGTGGTGCTTTTTTTTTTTTTTTTCCTCTTCCACTGCTGGGAAGAGGGCCCAGCTAGGAATCATCAGTCATCTTCCTTTGCATATCTTTGCCCTCACCTCATCCCTTCCCAAGTCCGGACAATACCCGTCAGCTCTTCCAGCAATAAAAAGAAAAAGAAAAAAAAAAACAGCTTTTTTTAAAGAGGCCGTAAAGGCTGGCATGCGGTTTGCTACCATGGGAATCACAGCCGCAGGCCACAGACACTCCTTTCTGTGCCGGCACAAGCCTGCATTCGCCCCCGTGGGTGTTGGTGCCAGTCGGAGCCAAAAGTGGCCGAAAACTTGCACGCGGAGGCTGAGGCCCGTGTGGAGCCCTCCTGTCCCTTTAGTAGCTCATCCGGATGGCCTTTTCTTCAGAGCACCCAGAAACGTCCAGTGGAGAGAAAACCAGCGGCGCTGGTGTCTCGGGAGGGCCTTCTGAGCTGTTTCCTGTGTCTCCTGCAGTCAGGTTATCACTCAGCCGAAGTGATTTTTTTTTTCTTTTTATCTTTTCAGAAATGTGCCATACCCAAAAAACTTAAACAGTCGGTGGGAAACAAAAGCATGTCCTTTCCAAGCGGAAAGCCAGACAGGTATGTGGCCAAGGCCGGCGTGGCCCCGCAAACCCAGCAGTGGCTCAGAGGTCTCAGCTGGAAAGACCCAGAGAGCCTCACTGGAGCAGATCCCTCCCGGTCACTCTAGGAAAGCCGAGCTGGGAGGAGGGGAAGGGACTGCCGAGTGCTGTTACTGTGTCCCAGACTCAGATTCCTGTCACTCACCACCTATCGCCACGCAGCTGCCTCGGGGTCACCTCCGAGCAGATAGGCTTGGAATTTTCCTAGATCAGCCCAATTCTGAGGAATGGGGGGGAAAAAATCAGTGAAGTAAATGTGGGTTGTCATTTAAGAAAATTTTAGTTAAGAACCTGAAACGCATATCCTCAGGACAGACCCTGAAACCAGAGGACTCACCCCTGGGGGGTGGCCTGATGAGGGAATCTGCCTTTAGATCTTAGCCAGCACAGCCACCCTCGTTGGGCCCCAGGGCACTGCCCCAGCCCGCTCTGGTCTGCCAGGGTCGGGGGGCACCCTACTGCCAAGCTCAGTTGTCCAGGACCACCGCCCCCCCCCCCCCAACAAACCAGGCTCCCCCGGTTGTGCATTAAGGTTTGCAAGGTTTTATGAACAGCTGAGAGCAGCTCTCCAGCCAAACTGGAAGAAGTAACTCTTGTTTTCATATTGTCTCCGCAGAGGTCTCAGGCACAGCTGGCCAAAGAGATAGCGCTGGAAGAGACCCCTGGAATTCCCCAGCGGACCGGAAGCACCAGACGGTGGTGCTGGTTTTGTACAGACTCATTTTTAAACCATTAAAAATAATTCTTACTGGAAGAAAGCGGGTTCCTGACTTTTCCTTTGCTGCCACCACAGTTCCAGCAGGAGAGGACAGATCCCACCCTGTTCAGATCACCGTCTCCGGCTGTCTGTGGGTAAGCGTGCCCTTGAGGACACTGTGATTTCTGGAGAAGTCCAGAATCATTCCTGAGAGAGAACACAGGAGAATCCCCTATGACTCAGAAAAGGGCAGCACCCACAAAACACAGAGCACCCTGTTCATGGAGCATTGACTCTCCATTTTAAGAGCGTTCCATGAGCCGTGCTCCCTCCTTCACATGCCTTCCAGTCATGCCAGTGAAAGCCAAATGGTAAAGACCCCATGGGGCCGGGGTGGGGGGTGGGGAGGGTGAGGGGGCGGGGTGGAGCAGGGGTGGGGGGCGGCTGGTACAGCTTTAGAGCCAACTGTGGCCTCTAGAGGGCCCGGTCTCTTCCCTGTACCTGTCTCCCCCCCCCCTTTTTTTTTTTTTTTAACTTCCCCAATTAAAAAAGTAATAGCATGTTCACTGTAGGAAATGAGGAAAAGAGAACAATTATATCATCTGTAACCCTACCACACAGAGATAAGCTTTCACGCTTTGGTAGAAAGGCTTTCTGCTATGTGTGTGTTCATTTCCAAACTTGGATTTATGCTTCTGCAGTTTTTCACCTTTAAAGTTTCTATCTTTTCTCATTCCAAAATTCATTCTAGTTAAGCACCATTATTGAACATGTATATTTGCATTTTTATGTTCTTCTTAATAATGGAGCATTGAACTTCTTCAGAATTCCATTTGATTTTAATATCGAGATGGGATATTAAGCCAAGAAGGCACAAAATATACCATCATTTTTGTTTTCACAACTACTTAAAGAACATATTTTCATAGAAATTCTTCCCAGAGATCATCGAGAGGGCTGGCTGTGTGCGACCCCCCTGAGGGGCCGTGAAGCCAAAGCAGGCGCACTGCCAGGGAGCAGCCAGTCAGGCAGAACAGCGAAGAACAGCCCAGGCCCAAAACGGGCTGATGTTTGGCCTAGTCAGGACTGGAACGGTCGCAGCCAACAGAAAAGCCAAACTGTCGGTGGCTTAGCAAAGCAGATGTTTTTTTCCTCTCTCCTCAGTCCTAGTTAGTCCAGAGCTAGTGGGACAACTTTGCAG
Source organism: Acinonyx jubatus (assembly GCF_027475565.1). Classification (NCBI taxonomy): domain Eukaryota; kingdom Metazoa; phylum Chordata; class Mammalia; order Carnivora; family Felidae; genus Acinonyx; species Acinonyx jubatus. Next base: position 7,935,623 of record NC_069381.1, on the reverse strand, counting down.
TCCTCCCTCTGGCACTTAAGTGTGGCGCTGCCATTCTCAACAGGAACGTAGGGCTTCCACCGCATGGGTTACGGGGACCTGCCATGGCTCCATCCATCACATCTGCATTCCATTCAGCTGGAAGGAGTGGGAGATGCACACCCACCTCCCTTTACGTGGAAGTTGCCCGTTTCCACTTCCCATTGGCCGGCCTATAGTCACATGCCACAGCAAGGGCTACTGGGAAAGTCATTTCCGTGCCCACGTGCCCCTAAAAGTCCAGGATTCTGATGCAGTTTGGAGAGAATGGACAGTGAGGCACAATAAGCAGTCTCCCCCCAAATCTCAGAGTCCCTGCGATTAAAAAATGGACAGATGGGAATTTTTAAGAGTGAGCAATCATTTTCTACTGAGGATGGCCCGAGGAGACTTCGTGAAAGGCACATTTGGGTTGGACCTGGAAGAGGAAGGGAGAAAGTCCAGAGAACCTTGTAATACAAAGAAACCCAGGCTCCACCCCACAGCTGCCAACCAGGCTGGAGCTGCGGCCTCGGGAGCCGGGCTCGGCAAACTCTCCGGGTGATTGTCACAGTGGCCTAAGTCAGAGGACCACCATGGTAAGCGGGGCGGTGGGCCCCAGGCCTCGCTTAGCGGGCCGCAGTGGGCTTCCCGCACGCAGGCCAAGGGGGAAATGAGAACAACAAAGACCATGTGTTCAGCTTCTTCCGTGGCTAAAACGATTCCTTGTCCTTTACTTGGAAATTATCTTTATTAGTTTTGTCTTTGTGGCAATGGTTTTTGGTGCGTTTGTTTTCTAAAAAGATGGGGACCATGAACAGTAGTACTAGTTGAGGTCTTTCTAAGTGTCATTCCTTGCAAAAAAAAGAGCTGGCAAAACCTGAACGTCAGTCCCCAGATGGGTTTTTGAAACTTGGCCGGGCCCTGAAACCACAAGTCCAGGACTCCTGAGCCACGGGATGGAGACCTGAACCTTGGGGATGTTTGGAGAACAGCTCTATTTCCATTCACTGATGTGTCAAGCCATGGGGACAGCACGTGGATCCCCAAGGCCGTGGGAGGATGGGTAAGCCTGCGGAGGAAAGGCTCGGTGATTTGGAACCGCGGAGGACTGCGCCTGGGCTCTGGAGGAGTGAGGTTGCAGGGTCAGCGGGCTGGCGGCGGAGAGAGGATCTATGAGGAGGGCTCTTCACTCAAGGAGGCATGCTGCTCTTTATGGCACTTTGGTCAGCTTGCCATAAACATCTTCACCAAGTAATACCATGCGGTGGCCAAATTCATTCCCACTCATGGGCACAGCTGTCAGCCTGGCCAACACAGTGCCTAAAACATGCCTCAGGTGCTAGCTGCTAAAAGTCTCCGGTGACAGACACACATACATTTCCCACGGCGGTCCCCCTGAAGCTCCACCTTGGACAGCGGCCAGTCGCCCACCTCTGTCCTCTCCCCTCTCCCTCTTTTTACACATTATCTACACTTTAACAGGTTGGGATAGTTGACCCGCTAGACAGTGACACGTGACAACGGAATCTTAAATGCACGTTGGTCTGAATTCGGGGAAACATTTCATGCTATACCTTGGTTGCCTCCGTCCTGGTTTTCCCCACCTGCTTTGAATAACTGGGCTCCACAATATGGCCACTTCTGGCAGAACCACTGCGTTTCCTCCTCGTGATCTGAAGTCGAGTGGCATTTATGGGATGGATCATGGTCCTGTACATCTAGGGACTTTTCTGCCTGTATTTTATTCAGGGCCTTTGTCTTCTTTGAACTTGGAAGGTTTGAGCTACTGCTTATACACACCATCCCAGAGATCCCATTCCCTGTTGGTGTTGAGGCGGACACCATGGTTTCACTTCCTCTACAGGAGGCGATAAGATGTCATTTATGTTCCTTCTCTTGTGAGGATACGCATGCTGGGAGCAGCTTTGTTCAGCTCACAGGGGGCATGGGATGGACTTGATCTTCCACTCCCCCCATCCCCTGACCTTGCAGTGCCCCAGGAATGCCAGGGCCCCTGTCTGGTCTCAGCTGTGCAGTCCCTGGAAGAAAGCCGCGACAGCTGACTACAAGGGGCCTGGACTAGGGCCCAGGCCGCCAGCATCAACTTAGCCTGTAACCCAGTGCTGCCAGCTCTAGTCTCATGGAGCTTACAGTCGGCCTCGGGACACAGAAGTAAACAAGCGATCAGAGCTCAGGGGTGCAAATGTCTTGACGGAGGTTGTACAGGCTGTGAGGCAAATGCCATGACCCCAGTACAGGACTGAACGCAGGCAAGCCTGTGGTAACTGGACAGAGGGGTTGACTGAATCTTACCTGCTGTGCGACCCTCTACTGAATGACCTCGTGTCCTGAAACGGCTTTGTACCAGACGTCTCCTAGCAATTCTTTGTCTTGGCTCACCTTCCCTGTAAAAGGAGCTTAGAGCCAACCAAGATACGTTGTTGCTGTAAGGCTTGAGGCTTGCACCAGCTGGTAAACACCAGCCTGTTACTCATCTGAGGTTACAGAGAACATGCTTCCCACCTCTGAGGGGAGGCCACAAAACGTCAGTCAAAAGACATCCCTCTCATGCCACCGGTAGTTTTACACCAGCTTCAGCTCCCTTCCTTGGCGTGCAAAGACCTATGCGTGTAGAGCAATTAGCATGTAATATTTGGTAATTAGCATGCTTAATGTGATTCAGATAAGTTCCTTGACATTTTCCTAAAAACAGCACGTTCCCGCCCACCCCTTCAAAGAGCAAAGCCCAGTTTGTTTGAAAAACTAAAAAGACAAATTAAAAAAACTCGCGTGCCAGTCTTATTTGGTGCTGAATATACGTGGGTTGGCTTCTAACGGGACATTGCTCGTAAATTTAGAAACTCGTTTCGAAAAAGACGCCTTATCCAGCAGCCAGCCACACGGCTCACGGGTCGGAGGAGAATCGGAGAGAAAATGGCTAGATCTCGCTTAAGTCAGGGAGCTAAGTCGGTCCTTTTCAAGTAAAACAACAACAACAACAGTGCGCCTGGCGACAAGCCACACGTCCCGTCCAACAAGGAGCCAAATTTGGGGACACGGCGAGAGCTACACTCTCCTCGTCCGCCCTGGAGCAACAACGTAACTCTGCGCCTTGCAGTGTAGCCGCCCGCTCCCGCTTCTGCACACCGAAGGCTCAGGCGGGCGGTCCGCTCGTCCCAGCGCTCGGAGGGTCCGCGCCCGGCCCGAGACGCCCGCTCCGGTCTCCCCTCCCGCGCCGGGGCGCCCCCTTGCTCCCTCCCTGCGGCCCCCGGCGCCTCCCGGACCCCGGAAAAGGGGCGGGGCCCGGGGGCCTGCACCGCCCGGCCAGCGCGGGGCCCGGGGACGGACGCTGACCCGACCCCCGCCGCCGGCCCGGCTCGCCCAGAGCCGGAACCCTCCCCGCTGCCTGGGCCCGTCCGCCCGGGCCCGTCCCCACGTGGCCCCTCGGAGCGGGCCGCACTACCCTGCTGCCGCCGACGGACAGCGCGTCCAGCCACTGACACCGCGCTGAGGGCCGGCAGCCAATGAGCGCGCTCTGAGCGCCGGTGGGGGCGGTGCCTCCGGGCCGCCGCGCTCCCGTACCCGCGCCGCCATTGGCGAGTTTGGGTTACGCCCCTGCCGGCAGGCCCCGCCCCGCCGGCCGGGTTAGGTTGCCTCACGGGCGGCGGGCGGAGCTGGTCCCGTTGTGCTGCGGCTCCGCGCGGCCTGCAGTCCCGGGCCCGCGCCCCGCGCAGCGCGCCCGCCCGCCATGGAGCCCGGCCCCGACGGCCCCACCGCCTTCGGCCCCGCTGACATCCGCGAGGGCTGGTTCCGCGAGACGTGCAGCCTGTGGCCAGGCCAGGCCCTGTCGCTGCAGGTGGAGCAGCTGCTACACCACCAGCGCTCGCGGTACCAGGATATCCTTGTCTTCCGCAGGTACCACCGCCCACCCGGCCCCGCGCCACCGAGCGCCTGCGGCGGCCCTCAGCCCAGACCGCCCGCTGCCCGCTGCTCCGGAGCCAGCCGGGATTCCTCCTGCCCGAATCTCGGTCCCGACCACCCTTCTTCCTGCCCGACCCCTGCCTTGCGCCCTTTACTTCGCCCCCCGCCGCCGGCCGTCTCTCCCCCCGCCCCTCCCCATGCAAAACTGTCAGAAGTTCTGAAGAACTAGGCCCGTCCCCTCCCGCGGTCCCGTCCCCTGCCGCGATGCCCTCCCCACCCTGCTCCCCGTCTCCCTGGGCCGGGGGCCGCCGTTTGGGGCGGTCCTCTTCCGCGGGGAGGGAGTCGGAGTCTGCGCCGACCCCACGCGCCGAGCTCCACGTGTCAGTCCCGGACACGTCAGAGCCGGGACCCCGAGTCCACCCCCACCCCCCACCCGGCGGGCCTGCCTGCCTGCCTGCCCAGCTTCGCCACGTGTCATCCCCAGTACTCCCCCCTGGGACCCCTTGGCAGGTCGGGGGAGATCCTTCTCACCCAGGGCTAGTGGGGGCACATCGCCCCCACTGCAGGGGACCCAGGTCCCTAACTGTCACTCCTGCCTTCAGTAAGAGCTACGGCAACGTTCTGGTGTTGGACGGCGTCATCCAGTGCACAGAGAGGGACGAGTTCTCCTACCAGGAGATGATAGCCAACCTGCCCCTCTGCAGCCACCCCAACCCACGCAAGGTACCCCCGCTCGGCAAGGTTCAGCCCCCACACAGGAAGCCCACTGCTCAGTGTCCCGCAGAACAGTGCGGGAGGCCCCGACGCGCATGGATGTGCCCATGCTCGGCCCAGCTGCTTCCTAAATGGTTGTCAGAAAGTGTTAGCAAAGCACAAGGGGAGTAAGTTGGGTGGGGGTGGCGGCGGGCCCACTTCACAGGGTGGGGGCTGACACAGCCTCTGAGGAGCAAACCCTTCTCACTGAGGCCCGAAGCTTAAGAAGCAGCAGCCCTGGGAGGAGTTTCCAGGAAAAGGGGACGCCTCGTGCCAGGTTCCTGAGGCAGGACAGCGTTGCTGAGAGTAGCAGATGAAATAATAAGGTCTGTGCATCAGCGGGGTTGAGAAACCTACCCTGTTCAGATGGTTTTGCGTGAGTGTATCTGCCCCGTGCGGGCGCAGGCCGCTGAGTCCTGCTGGAGCCTGTTTGGTGAGGCTGATGCTCAGCTGATGCCCTGCTTCTGACTGTTCCTCCCGCTCCTAGGTGCTGATCATCGGGGGTGGGGACGGGGGTGTCCTGCGGGAGGTGTTGAAGCATTCCTCCGTGGAGTCCGTGGTCCAGTGTGAGATTGATGAGGTGAGTGTTGGGCTCTGGGGTCAAGTCCCAGCTCCGCCCTGGGACTTGGCTGTGTTCCCTTGGGCAAGTTGCTTAACCTTGCTCAGCCTCTTTCTTCGTTGGGAGGATTCAGTAGAAGATCTGGGTAGTAAAGGGCCTTGCACGTAATAAGTGTGCCTCAATGCTGGCTCTTAGTAAGACTAAGCTGGTTTTCAAGTCAAGATCCAGGAGCGTTCCAACTACTCGTGCGTGTGTTTACCCTTTACGCTTAGCTTGTTTTTAATGAGCATCTAGTACGCAGCAGCCATTGTCCTAGATGCTGGGGCACAGTGGTGAATGGACCCGTCCAGTCCCCACCCCCTTGGAGTCTGTCTTCCAGGGAGGAAGAGACTTAAGAGGGTGATCTGGTGAAGGCGTGGGGGGAGCCGGGGGTGAAAGGAAAAGGCAGGCTCAGAGCTCACGGGTGAAGGCTGGTCAGCGCAGGCCTCCCGAGGAGGTAGATTTCAGCTGAGGCTCGGATGGAAAACAGTTGGCCACGTGGAGGCAGGGGAAGGTCCTCCTGGAAGAGGTTGGACTCGCCTCCCTCTGAGATAGCAAGAAAGTCACTCAGAAGGGACAGTTTGGTCTGGGGACAGAGAACAGGGACAGTGGGATGTGGGCCGGGGAGCAGGGAGGAGCCATCCTGCCATGACTGAGAGGGAGGTACCAGAGTGCCCCCCATCTTACAGACGTGGAAGCCGGGTTTCCACAAAATGAATGGCTTGCCCAAGTGACCGGGCGATTAGAGGGACTGCTGGAGGGCCTCCAACCCCCACGGCAGAGCCCGGTCCCTCCTCCCTCCTCAGGACGTCATTCGGGTCTCTAAGAAGTTCCTGCCGGGCATGGCCGTGGGCTACTCCAGTTCCAAGTTGACCCTACACGTGGGTGACGGTTTTGAGTTCATGAAACAGAACCAGGATGCCTTCGATGTCATCATCACTGACTCCTCAGACCCCATGGGTAAGCGAGGGATGGGCCTTGGGCCCCCCTGGCAGCCACTGTCCAGAGGCGGGGGTCCTGCGTCTTTCCTGTCTTGGTTGCTACCTCCCCAACCCAGCCCTGGCTCAGCAGAGGCACACCACGCTGTTGCCCAAAGTTCACAGGTTGGTTTCCTAGAGGAGGGTGGGGCTCTGGTCTTGGCCCACTGAGGCCTAAGTTTCTTCTTCAGCCTCTTCTCTGGTCTTAATAGGCCAGCATCAGGGCAGGGATCTAGTCTCAAACCAGGGCCCAGGGTGGAGAGTCCCCCAACAAAATGGCAATGAGAACCCCCCACCTCCCTGCCCAGGAATGGGACGAAAACATGGAGCCCTCCTCAGGCGGACAATGGATCCTTGCGCTCCTCAAAAGCACTCTCTTTGTGGTTGGTTTCTGAATCCACAGACCTGGGCTGAAATCCCGGCCCTGCCCCCTTGGCAGCTGTGAACGTGTAAAGGGGCAGTGGTGGTACTTGCCAGAGCCAGGCTCAGGAGGTCTCAGCCATTGTCCCTTGTCCCCACCACTGCAGGCCCTGCGGAGAGTCTCTTCAAGGAATCGTATTACCAGCTCATGAAAACGGCTCTCAAGGATGATGGCGTCCTCTGCTGCCAGGGTGAGCAGGCCGGCGTCGGGGGCGGGGCGGGGGTCCTCCAGTGTTGGGGGGCGCTGCCTGCCGGCGCTGATACTGCCCTGCTCTCTCCACAGGTGAGTGCCAGTGGCTGCACCTGGACCTCATCAAGGAGATGCGACAGTTCTGCAAGTCGCTCTTCCCTGTGGTGGCCTACGCTTACTGCAGTATCCCCACCTACCCCAGCGGCCAGATAGGCTTCATGCTGTGCAGCAAAAATCCGGTGAGCTGCGCTCCCTCCTGGGGCTAGGAGGGGGGGCAGGTGGGCACGAAGGCGCTTCCCTGACGCCCCCGTCCCCCACCCCCAGGGCACCGACTTCCGGAAGCCCGTGCAGCAGCTGACACGGAAGCAGGTTGAACAGATGCAGCTGAAATACTACAACTCCGACGTGCACCAGGCAGCATTCGTCCTGCCCGAGTTTGCCCGCAAGGTGAGCCGCTGGCAGGACCGGGCAGGGGGGCCCGGGGCCTCCCGAGGGTCCTCCTGAGCCCCCACGTGACCCAGCACTCCCCTGACGAGGTCTTCTGTCCCCCCAGGCCCTGAATGACGTGAGCTGAGCCCAGGTACCGCTGCCCGTGCTGCCCAGGACCTCAGGCCAGGGAGCCTCCGGGGCGCCCGGGTGTGACAAGCCCTGGACAGGACCCCCCCCCCCCCGACCCTGCCCCACCGGCGCGCCCACCAAGCAAGTGTTACAGGCCCCGGAATGCTGCCCAGCCTGCCCCGCTGGGCGGACTGTCTGTCTCTCTCAATGTGGCGTTCAGCCTCCAAGCCTATGGCAGCTGTGTATGGCACCTTCTCCGCCTTCTGTCACCCTCACTCACCAAACACGTGTATTTATAACAAAGTCTGAATCGTGTGTCCCCCGATCTTGAGTGGGCCCAGGCGGGCGCCACCTCAGCCACGGTTGGACACTCCTGTGTAGCAGGCTCCAAGGCGGCCCCAGTGTCGGGCCTCTAGGTGTCTGCCCCACGCCCTCCCTGTGTAGCCTTGGACTGGCCCTCGACCTCAGGCACCGGGGGACACAGCAGTTATCAAACTGGGCCCGCATGTGTCCTGTCCTGAGACACTGCCTTAGTCATTCCTTCACTGAACACCACAAGGACAGAGGTGACAGACCCCTGGGGCCGGGGCTGTGGGGCTGACAAGATCATGGCGGGGCCACTCGGAGGCTTTGTCGTCTCAGAAGAATTTGGGTCACTCACAGGCTTGTCAGGTGCCATCCTGGGGATCGGGGTGGGGAAGCTGGAGATGACTCCAGGCAGCTGGCTGGGGCATGCTTGGGGTCCGGTTACTTGGGCCTGTGTAAGCACATCAGGTGCCCTAACGTGGCTCAGGATTCAGACTTAGGTTCCGATCCTGCCTGCCAACCCGTGAGTGTGCTGTGGTCAATTCCCAGAAGTTCCCCCGAGCGTTGAGAGAGCTTGAGAAAACAGGTGTGGGTGGCTATACCAGGACTGTGGGCGCAGGACTGTCCCCTCTCCAAGGTGCTGAACCTCCATCCTCTGCCCCAGGCACCTTACCCTTCCCGATGACCTGCACTGAGGCTCTGCTGGTACGAGAGAAGCCACAACACGGTGCAGGTTCAGGGGGGAGGCCTCCAGCCCACCCCCATCTCAGGGTCTACAGGAAAGAGCCCTGCTCCTTGGAAAAGCCGACCTCACCAACCGCCTTCTCCGCCCTCGACAGAGGCACTGCCAGAGGATGAGTTGACCTGGAAGGGGACTTGGCAGGGCGGTGACAAGGGAGTGGCTCCAGCAGGGAGGAAGGATGCCAGAACACCCCCCTGACCTGCACCTGCCCTGGGCAGCTACCCCAGACCCGACAGTTTCAGGGGCTTGGAACTGCAGTCATCACGGGGTTGGGGAGCAAGCCTCCAGCTGCACAGATAATTCCTTGAGCGGCCGCAGGCAGGTCACTTCCCTGCTCTGGGCTCCACGCACCCCAACCCCACACCCTCACTGGACCCGGACCACCTTCTGACACCTGATCGCTAACTTTGCCAGAAACCCAGGCTTGGGGATGGGCGTTGTTCCCCCAGGTCTCCCCACTCCCAGGGAGGCCGGGTGGCGTCACGACAAGTCTGGGCCGCAAGGCAGAGTGTCCGTTAAAAGAAGATGCGGTGGCCAATTACAAAGCCCTGACCCAGCACAGGTCTTCGTTCCTTAAACCTTCACAGCTGCCTGTTAGGTACTGCGCCCGGGAGAGGCAGATGCTGCCCAGGGCCACACATCTAGTCAGCACACGGTGGGGGGTACCAGGCACCTGGCCTTCTGAGAGCCACTCCACTCTGCCCGCCCCACATGCCTCTGCAGCTCAGCCCAAGCACCCTCGGGCCCCAGCAGGGACATCACCGGGCCTCTGCTCTCAGGGCGCCTCCTGCCCCAGCCCATCTTACCAGACTCCAGGAAGGTCTGTCCCAAGGTTAACCCGAGGGATGCTGCTGGCAGGGGCTCTGGACTTGGATCTGAATCTCAACCCTGCCTCCTGCTGGCTCTGTGGCTTTGAACCACTCCGCTCCTGACTTGCTTACCCTGCCTGTAAAATGGGAGCATTCATAGCCCTTACCCATGACGGGCTTATTAAGGGGTGTAGGTGACACAGTGCTTGCTGAGTAGGTGACAATCAGGATCGCCTATCAGGGCAGAGAAAGAGGAGAGGAGGCCCCAAGGTGTAGAAAGAGGGAGGCCATCGGGAAACAAGAATGCCTCTCCTGGACGTTGAAGTTGTCCACAGCGTAAATCCCTCCACTTACCCAACTTTTAATAAAGCCTCCTTGAAGGGGTGCACGTTAGTTAGGGACTAGCACTGGGCCCCACATCGAGGTGGGTGTGATGTAGACACAGACTAATGGGCCAAAGCAGAAGGGGGGCATTCAGTGCAGACGTGGCCTGAGCCCCGAGGCCCCAGAAATGCCGGAGAGGGCCACAAACGCCCCCTCTGTGGCATGGCGGATAAAGACGTTTTGGGGTTTTGTTTTTTGGTTTGTTGTTTTTGTTTGTTTGAGTTTGGGGTTTTTTGGTTTTTTTAAGCTCTATGCCCAACACGGGGCTTGAACTCGTGACCCTGAGATCAAGAGTCACATGCTCTACTGACTGAGCCGGCCAGGCACCCCGTAGCTTTGAAGTTTACTTATTTATCAAAACTAGCCCTGCGCCGGTGTAAGGATTCCAGTAGGTGGACCATTTGGAAGGAAAATAGCGGGCCTCCTCGGCCACTGCACTTCTCGCAGAGGCGGCCACGTGTACCTCTTCAGCCGAGGCTTCTGGTCTTTGCCTTCACGTCTGGAGCATCCTGGAGCCTCTCAGCGTGGCAGCTTCAGTCATAATCTGTTGACTTTCCACTAGGGAAGCTGAGGATTTCGTTTTTCCCTTCCCTGACCCGGCCACACTCTCAACAACTAAACGATCATCTTGGGGCCACATTCAGCACGGGTGCCAGTACAGCTCTATAAACGTCACTCTCGGCTGGGACAGGAGACCAACTTCATCTGCACACCTCACTTCCCCTGGGGGTGTTTCACATCTGCTTAAATTTCTTTTAAGTTTATTTTGAGAGAGAGAGAGAGTGTGTGTGTGTGTTCTCACATTAGCAGGGGAGGGGCAGAAAGGGGAGAGGGAGAGAGAAAATCCCATGCAGGCTCCACGCTGTCTGTGAAGAGCCCTGTGCAGGGCTTGAACTCACAAATTGTGAGACCGTGACCTGAGCTGAAATCAAGAGTTGACGCTTAACAGACTGAGCCACCCAGGCGCCCCTCACATTGTCTTGATTTTTAATAAATTCATCGCCAGTTCAGCCCCGAACTTTTTACCAAATCTTGAGAGCTCTTTTTAAGATCTTTGGACTCAATATACTTCATGAGGGTCTGGACAGAATGCTAACCAGTTTTTTGCTATGAGACCCTAGTAACTGCCCCATTATAATTTATAGTTCATTCATGATTATGTTCAATGGAATGTTCAGTAACAGGAAATATTAACATACCTAGTATGCATTTGTTCATTATGATTTATACCAGAAAGTACATAGCACTCTTTTGAGAAACAATAACTACTGAAAAAGTAGGGTTTTTTTGTTAACGTATATTTATTTTTGAGAGAGAGAGACACACACAGAGTGTGAGTGGGGGAGGGGAGGAGAGAAAGGGAGACACAGAATCTCAAGCAGCCTCCAGGCTCCCAGCTGTCAACACAGAGCCCAATGAGGGGCTTGAACTCATGAACCGTGAGATTGTGACCTGAGCCAAAGCCGGATGCTTAACCGACTGAGCCACCCAGGCGCCCCTGAAAAAAAGTTTTAATGTTTAGACTCAACAAGTGTTCTGACTGCCCCTGAGCCTTGGACCACCCCTGGTGGAACTCCCTATCAGAAGTCTTGTCTCCTGGACCTCATGCCTTCCCGTTTCATGGTTTACTCCCTGGTCTTGGTGGAGCATATTCCCTAGTAACTTTCTGAGAAAGGGGACAGGGGATGCTTGAAAAATCTGACACACATGAAATGTCCCTGTTCCACTGCTTGACTGATGGGCATAGAATTTGGATAGGTATAGAATTCTATGTTGGAAATCATCTCCCTTTAGCATTTTGAGATTTGCTCTTTTCCATTTTTATGGATTATCTCTTGCTGTGTTGAAAAGTACCTCAGAGGTGGCAGATTGAAATGCTTTTCTGCAGGTCAGGAATTTGGGAGTGGCTTAGCTAGCTGGTGCAGTCTAGACTCCTCCGTAAGTTTGCGGCAAAGCCGTCGGCCAGTCACCTGGCCTTAACTGGAACCAGAGGATCAATCTCCAAGACGGGTCCCTCACCACCTTGGTGATTTGATGGGTGACCAGCAAATTACGCCAGTGGTTGCTAGGAGGCCTCAGTTCCTCCCCCATGTGGCCCCCATAGGGATACTGAGTGGCCTCACAACATGGCAGCTGGCCTCCCCCAGAGCAACTGATCCCAAAAAGAGCCAGACAGAAGTTGCAGCATCCCTTAGGGCCTGGCCACAGAGTAACACACATCTCAGCCGTATCGTACCCCCAAGCTTTAGTCTGGCAGAGGACTGTGCAGAGCCCGACGCGGGGCTCGCTCTCATGACACTGGAGTCATGGCCTGCGCTGAAATCAAGAGTCAGGCACTCAACCGACTGAGCCCCCCAGGCATCCTGGGATTGGCTAGCTTCTTAACGCTTCCAGAAGGACTCAGTGCCGCCAATCCCCAAGCCGATTTCCCCTTCCGTTGACGATTTAGAGTTGCTTTCTAGAGGGTTATTTTCACCTGTCCACTTACCCAGCTTCCAAAACGGGAACGCTGCCTCCTCTCCCATAGCCTCCGTCCTCATACATTCATGTGTTTTTAAAAATTCTCTTTCCCGGGGCGCCTGGGTGGCTCAGCCAGTTGGCGTCTGACTTCAGCTCAGGTCACGATCTCACCATTAGTGCGTCTGAGCCCCACATTGGGCTGCTCTCTGCTGTCCCTGTGGAGCCCGCTTCGGATCCTCTGCCCACCCCCTCTCTCTCTGCCCTTCCCTCACTTGCGGTCTCTCTCTCTCAGAAATAAAAGACATTTAAGAAACCTCTCTCTCCCATCTTGCATAGGGTTTCAGGAGGGAGCAAACATAAATGCATCCCCCACCTCCGTCCAGAAGCCATCGTTGTCACGGAGGCCCCCCTCCGGCCTTAGGAGGAAACACAGAAGTTAAGGGTGAGGGACGGAGCCAAGATTCATTCCAGGGCCATCTGTCATCCAGGTGCAATTCCTGGCTCCTGGAGCGTCCTGTCCTCCCTGCCGGAAAGCTGGGGCAAGCAGGAGTCACGGGGTCAATTCCCAGAATCCCAGGGTCAGGGAGGCTGGGGGCAGGGCCGGGCACTGGACAAACAGATCAAAGGTGAGACCATGAGGCTCCAGATCCGGCCTGGTCAGCTGGATGGGTGCACGATGAGGTGAGTGGACCACCGCCCCCCCCCCACCAGCCTCCCCCGCAGGGGCGAGGGGTGAGGACAGGCCTCCAGGCCCTCACCCACCCCCGTGCCGCCGCCCTCAGGCTGCTGCTGATCTTCCTGGGCCTGCTGTGGGGCTCGGCAGCCGCACCCCAGGGCCCGCAGTGGCCCGAGCCCGTGTTCGGGCGCCTGGCATCTCCTGGCTTCCCCGGGGAGTATGGCAACAACCAGGACCAGCGCTGGACCCTGAGGGCTCCCCCCGGCTACCGCCTGGGCCTCTACTTCACCCATTTCCACCTGGAGCTCTCCTACCTCTGCGAGTATGACTTTGTCAAGGTGCCGACGGAGCGGGGGGTGACCCGGACCCTCTCGGGGGCTGGGAGCTCCCGACGAAGGGGCCCCGTGGTCGGGGGGTGGCTGGGCAGGGACACGTGGGAGCGGGGTCTGGCCTCCGAGGGAGGGAAGGAGGGACGGAGGGACGGCGGGCCTTGCGTCTTGCCCTCCCTCCCTGTGACCCCGACCCTACAGCTGAGCTCAGGGACCAAGGTGCTGGCCACGCTGTGCGGGCAGGAGAGCACAGACACGGAGCGGGCCCCGGGCAACGACACTTTCTACTCGCCGGCCTCCAGCCTGGATGTCACCTTCCACTCCGACTACTCCAACGAGAAGCCCTTCACGGGCTTTGAGGCCTTCTATGCGGCAGAGGGTGAGCCGAGAGGAGGTGGGGGCGGGGGAGGGCCCATCTGCGGGCCAGGGGCGACTCTGTCTTGGGCCAGGCCAGCTCTCCCTTCAGCCTCCTCACCTCCCCGAGGCTGGATTCCTGCCAAGCCAGCGGGAGAGAAGTCCGCAGATCAGTCCAACACCATCCCCGGTGCAAATATCGGTGACAGCCATGCCTTCCGCCCTCCGACTGAGCCTGACGGTGCTGAGCCAGGGACATGCCCACAGCCCCCCCTGTGGTGCAAGGGCCCAGGGAGCCCACTTACTCCGCCGAGAACGGACGGCCCGGAACACTGTACTTGTGCGTGGGCCTCGAGCCTGACCCTTGATTTCACATGGCGGCTCCGGGGTGGAGGGGGTCTGCTGTGTGACCTTGGGCACGTGGCTCAACCTCTCTGTGCTCCCCAGGAGGGTGCAGCGGGGTTTGGCGGAACCTGCTCGGTGGGTTCGACCGATCACCCGCTAGCTGGGTGACTCGGAGCAGGATGCTTCACCTGTCCCTGGTTTGGAGAAGGTGGTGATGTCTACCTCCAAGCGTCCCGGGGACGTTACGGTGCCCCTGGGCCTAGAACATGCTTGGCCGGGCACCAGCCTCTTTGAGACATGAGGGGACTCCTCTCGGCTCAGCCGTGAGGCCCCACATCGGCCTCGTCTCCTTCCCTCTGACCACCCGCCTGGCCCGCTCCTCCCCCAGACATCGACGAGTGCCAGGTGCCCCCAGGAGAGGCGCCTCCTTGCGACCACCACTGCCACAACCACCTGGGTGGCTTCTACTGCTCCTGCCGCGTGGGCTACGTTCTCCACCGCAACAAGCGCACGTGCTCAGGTGAGCTGTGGCCATGGGGGCGGGGCGGACACGGCGCCCAGCCCAGCCCCCACCTTGGCCCAGGATACAGCCAGCTCCTCAAGGCCATAGCCGCTCTGCCCGGGGCTCCGGAGGGACCCCTGGCCTTGGCCCACTGGGCACTTCTGGCAGGCCGCTGGCCCACCTTTGATCTTCTGTCCCCTCCTGCCGTGTGTCCCATCCACTCACATTCCCTCTGCCCTCAGCTCGGCCATTGGTCCTCAGCCCGTTCCCTTAAATCGCATGTGTTAGGTCCCCACCGTGTATCCCGTCTGGGCTCCGGGCACCCCCGCCCCCATACAGCCGCCCTGGGCCCCCAGATGGGAAGAGTGGGGGACGCGGGCCTGGCTCACACAAGCTTCCCTGCACAAAACTTCCCAGTGTGGACAGGGCGTGCTCAAAGCGGCTGGTTCCCAGCAGGCCAGCCCCTTCGGCCTCTACTGCCCGCCCCCTCTGAACTCCTGCCAGGCGCCAGGTGGCCAGACGGCAGGAAATCCGGGGGTGTCCTGGCAAGAGGGCGGCCCCCAGCCTCAGTGCTGACCCCGCCTCCCCCTGTTCAGTGTCTCTCTCCCAGTGTCTCTCCCTGTCTCTCTGTTCTCTCTTCCAGAGCAGAGCCCCTAGCCTCACCTCCGGCTCCGGTCTGGGTCGGGCCGAGATTGCTGCAGCCCCCCTGACCGCCCCATCCCCAGACCTAACAATAAACCTGCCTCCACCTCTACTTCTGCTTCGTGTCTCTTGGGGGGCCCTGTGGGGAGAGGGCTGTGGTGTGCACCCTGGCCGCCTCCCCTCTCTCCCTACCCTCATCAAGGCCTGGAGGCACCTCGGTCAGTGGGAGTCCCCTCCACGGGCCACGGGCCTCTTTGATAGAAAGGCTTACTCAGCAGCCCCCAATCCATTTGGAAGATGGGGCACTGAGGCCCAGAGAGGGGCGAGGGCTGGCCTGAGTTCACACAGGGAAACCGAGCTCTCTCTACGCCCCACTAGGTCCCCAGGGGCTGAGCTGGGAGCATCCTGAGACCAGCTCCTGTTCAGAGGATGGCTCCTGTCCCACGTGTGCTGGGCTGGGGGAGCCTGACCCCGAGCACAGAGGCCCGGCGAGATTGTGTTGATGGGGGGTCTGGTCCCCCACACCCAGGGGCTGTTCCCTCTGCCCCTGGGGAGCAGCCACACAGAGCAAGGAAGGCCGTGCTGGGACTCCTCAGTTCTGGAAATCTCCTGGCTCAAATGCCCACACCCTCTGTCTACAGCCTGGGGCAGGGGTGGTCGGACACCTCCCATGGCTGGTATAGACGCTCCCTCAGCAAGTGCACAATCAGCTGGCCCAGTGGGGAAAGGGCACCAGACACGCTTGATCAGTGTGAACTTGAACTTCCCTCAACCAACCCCCCTGGGGCAGAGTCCAGGCCCAGGGTGGGAGGTGAAGTGGACAAGAGAAGGCCCCGCTGTTCCCCGTGGGGAACCAGGGAAGGCTGGACTGCTCCGGGCCGGGTGTGGGCGGGAGCCCCGTGGTGGATGAACTTGGGAGTTGCTGGGGTCAGGGGTAGATAAGGAAGGGATCCCTCACCACCCCCCCCGTCTCCGCCCCCCTCTGTCCCCCCCCAACCCCGCCGGTGACCTCGCTCACTTCTTTACCCCCCGGGGTTGTGACTCTGGCCCAGGAGCCCCAGGGGTGTGAGTGGGGCCTGGAGGATGTACATCCGGGTGTCACCTGTTTCAGCCAAAGCCAGGAAGCCCGAGAAACTCCAGATTGTCCCTTCACCACTGGGGTGGGGTGTTCGGTCCGAGGAGGTGTCTTTGGGGCGGGCCTGCGCGGGGCCCCGGGCCGGACCGCAGTGAGGACAGCCGGACGGGGCGGAGCCAGGCTGCCTGCGCCCCGGCTCACAGGAACACCCCCTCTCTCAGCCCTGTGTTCAGGTCAGGTCTTCACCGGCCGGTCGGGGGTGCTCAGCAGCCCTGAATACCCACAGCCGTACCCCAAACTGTCCAGTTGCTCCTACAGCATCCACCTGGAGGAGGGGTTCAGCATCATCCTGGACTTCGTGGGGTCCTTCGACGTGGAGACGCACCCTGAAACCCTGTGCCCCTATGACTCCCTCAAGGTCAGGTTCCCGGGATTTGGACCTCATCTGGCTCTGGCAGGTCCTGAGGTGACAGGGCCCTTTCTGCCTTCAGATTCAAACAGACAAAGAGGAATATGGCCCATTTTGCGGGACGACGTTGCCCAGCAGGATTGAAACAAAAAGCAACGCGGTGACCATCACCTTTGTCACGGATCAGTCGGGGGACCACACGGGCTGGAAGATCCACTACACCAGCACAGGTGAGGGCCAGTGGGTCTCAGATCCCAGCAGGAAGCTGTTTCGGGAGAGTCAAGGAGCCACACGGGATGGGACTTTTCCTAGCTGGGCCTGGGAAGTGTAGGGGGAGAAAAGGTTTTCCTTGACCCTCTTAGGGTCCCTGGCTGGGTCTGAAAAGTAAACTGATAAAGACAGATCAACAGGAGAAACACGTCCAGATTTCTTTCACGGAAGTTCTACATGGGAGACGTCATAAGGAAAGAAAGACCCAAAGAAACAGGCCTGTGTACTTTTGTGCCGGGTTTGCAGAAAGGTGGATGGATGGTCACGGGAAAAAAATGACACGTTAAGGTCAGTGCGGTAGACTCGGTGGGGGGTGGGTGCTGGGAGGAGGAGTTAGAAAGGCCTGTTTATTTGGATTCTTCTTGGCTCCCTTTGTCTTTAGAGAGAAGGATGCTCCTTCCCTCCTGGCACAAGGAGGGCACCTGTCACATGACAGTACATGAGGGTCTTCTGACTGTGACAATGACAAAGGGCCGGGGAGCAGAGGTCTGAGGGATCTCCCTGTTTCTGTTTTCTCAAACTCCTTCAGTTTAAAAAGATATTCAACATGCCAAGGTGCTGTAGTTTGGGATAGTATGTCCCAAATTCCACCAGAAGACAAAGCAGGCTTGGGGGTGGGGGGGATGGCCTGTGAGAGACAATGGTACCCCAAGAGGAAATGCCATCCGCCCACGTGTCCATCCCTCTCCTCACCCCTCCTCCTGTCCCTCCCTCTTCCATCCACCCGACCAGCCCTCCTTCCTCTGTAAGAGAGGAAAAAATAATTCCCTCCTAAATTCTTAGCTGGGACCAAAAGACAGATTAACAAGAGAAAATCAAACAAGTTTGTTAACAGGTACGTCTCATGCACACGTGGGAGATTACCCAGGGGACAATGGGGATTTAGAACTCAGGCTTCGATAACATCTTCAGCTAAATACAAAAGAGAGGGCGGCGGGGAGCCAGTTATGGGCAGCTGGTGTGACCAGGAAAAGTATGGTAAATGAAAGTAAGGTCCGTAATACAGATTTAAGACCCTGCCTTCTCCGGTGATGAGTTTTCTAGTGACGTATTCATCCTTCTTCTAGGGCAGAGAGGGGGACACGCTTACAAAATGGACGTGTCTTTTGTAAACATAAAGTTCCCTGACAAAAGGAAAACTTCGACTCTGTTCTCAGAGCCTCTCCTGTGTCTGCAATGTCTGGAAATAACCAGCTCAAAACAATCCTTATGCTAAAGAGTCATATCTTGGGGTGCCCTCTTGCACCACCCCTCACGTCCAGCCATCAAAACCAGAAAACGAGATCCCACTGAGCGAATGTGAAGATCTAATTGGTTTCATTAAATGATTCATGATTTGGGCAGCATCCCATCTACCAAGTGGAGGGGAGCTCTGAAGGGGCGTGTACAAACATAGGAAGAAAGAGGGGGCAAGACAGTTATAAGCAAAAGAAAAGAAAGGATTGTTCCAGGCAAGATCACCTTCTCTTAGGGGAAAGAGTATGTCTCCCTCCTTCCCTCCATCCTCAGTGCCTGCCTTCCTTCCATCCACCCACCCATCCATCCATCCATCCTTCTCTCCAACCACCCACCCATCCAGGAAATCAGAGTGCAGGCTTTGGTGTCAGGCTGCCTAGGTGTGTGTCCGGGCACGAACCTGTTGCCTGGCTATGTGACGCCGAACCTCTCACATAACTTTTCTGAGCCGTAATGTCCCAGTCGTCCCAATTAAGAACGATGTCTCCTTCAAAAGGCGTTCCTTCCTGGGCTGATGCAGGGAAGGCGCTGAGCACAGGGTGTGGCTTGGAGGAAGTGATAATTGGGATGATGGGGATTGGAGTCATTTTTTAAACGAGGAAACTGGATTAGAAAAGATTGACCCTTGGGCCACCTTGGTTAGAAACGTGGGAAGGGGCGAGACTGGTCGGGAGGAGGGAGACCGGAGCTAGGAGACCGATTGGTTTGTCCCCGGTTCGTTCATTCTGTAGGTCAGAGTCATAACACATCTTCAACGGAAGTGCTGCTTTCAGAGCAACTCAAAGGGGGAGTCAGGTTTGCGGGGCTGGTGGGTGAAGGGCCAAGGCAGAGCAGAGCAGGGCTCTGGCCTGGGTGCTGGGCAGCCACCAGGGTTGTCCCTGGAGACCGGGGGAGGGGTGGGGGGGTGGGGGGTGCGCAGGGGGCGCTGGTGGGCAGGGCTCTGGGACAGCAAGGGACTGAGAGCCACCCCAGGGCACGGAGACCAGCTGCTGGGGGGACTTAGCAAACCACTGGCGTGGCAGAGGGGAAGCGGAGGGTGACACCAGGCTGGGGTTTGGGGGCTGGAGTGGAAGGCAGTGTCGGGGGGGGGGGGGGGCCTGAGCGCTGTGAGCACGTGCTGGCGAGGGGGAAGCACAGGCTCCCTGAGTGCCGGTGGGGATCGGAACCCTAGGTGTCTCCGGGCTGTTGTGGCGGTCACCCGCACCCACTCTGGCCCAGCGCTCA
This sequence comes from Acinonyx jubatus, assembly GCF_027475565.1. Lineage (NCBI taxonomy): Eukaryota > Metazoa > Chordata > Mammalia > Carnivora > Felidae > Acinonyx > Acinonyx jubatus. The sequence continues at coordinate 7,916,443 of NC_069381.1, read as the reverse complement.
GCAAGGCACTAGCCTTTACATCCGGCCCTCACGACCCCTAGAGGAATCGGAGGCCCAGAGAGGCTAAAAGTAATTGCTGCGAATGCGGGTCTAAGCTCTTTTCCTCCAAGCGACACTCTCTCTTGGTTTGCGGCAGGGACTGTAAGGTCCCCAGGGCAGAGCAGACGCCCCCCGGGTTCCCCGCTCAGCAACGTCGCTTTCCGGGAGGACCAGGCGCGGCTACTAATCCCGATCGGTGCAATACGCGCCCCACAGGGTCATCTGGCCTCTGGTTTGAACTCTGAAGCGGTCTACCCCACTTGTGGCGAGCTCTCTCTGTGTTAAGTGTTCCGGCTATAAAATCAAGACCTTGAAATGGCTGCATTCAGACTGGCCTTCGAGAGGCCGCATCAAAACCCCTAAACCCGGTTTCCAACCCCCCCCCTCCCCGCGCAGCTCGGCCTTGCCCTGGTCCGGTGGCTCCACCTAATGGCCGCCTCGCGCCTGTGCAAGCCCAGTACGTCCTGAAAGACCGCTTCGCCGTCTTCTGCGAGACTGGGTACGAGCTCCTGCAGGTAAGTTAGCACAGAGCTCCAAGCGCAGCAGGATCATGACCGGTTTTTACGTGGCTGCATATTCGTATCGGCAGATGGGTGCAAGGGGAAAAATAGCTGTGGTCAGCACGGGGCTTTCTTTGGCCCACGATTAGCCACTAACATTCAAAGAGATAAGCTGGCCTAGAAGAGTGAGGTCTATGGAGAATTCTTTCGTTCTTTATGCAAAAAGCTCTAAGGGGCACCTGGGGCGGCTCGGTCAGTCAAGCCCCGGATTGTTGATTTCGGTTCAGGCGGTGATCTCACGGTTTCTGGGTTTGAGCCCCACAGCGGGCTCCATGCGGAGCATGCTTGGGTTTCTGTCTCTCCCTCTCTGTCTCTGCCCCTCCCACCCTCTCTCTCAAAATAAGCAAAATAAACTTAAAAAAAAAAAAAGAAAGGAAGGAAGAAAAGAAGAAGCCCTTTTCTTCTCCGAAGTTGGTGATTAAAATGGATTTTTTCCCTGTTCACACCCTAAGGCAGCTCGAGAGGCCCGGGCTACCACCTGGCATTAAATTAGGCCCCGCCCCCGGTCACGTGACGACCTTTCCGTGCCACAAGTCCCGGGCGCACCAAAGACTAACCGGCACTAGGAAACGGTACATTCTGCAAAGTTATAAATAGTGACCTCTGTGAAGGGTGAGGGAGGATAATTTTTTTAAAAACGCTTACTGTGTTGCTTCAGGGGCACAGGTAAGAGATTAACACGTCCTCTTTATGTTGTTCAAAATTGTCACTGAATCCCAGCGGTACAATAGTTAGCTATTCAGTCCAGTCCTGCGGAGGAGTGAGTCCAAAACGAAGCAAAACAAAACCCGGCACTTTTCCCACCTTGCAAAGTTCCCGGCCAGGGTCTTGGCCCGCAGCTCCTTGGACTGCAAACCTCTTCAGTTTCTGCTGGGGGGTGGGTGGGGGTGGGGTGGAAGGGAAAAAGAACGAACAAAAAACCCTCCTGCTTCCTTGAAAGCATAAAGGCTTCTTCTGCTCTGCCCAAGTGATCTTTCACTTCCAACTTTAAAATAACGTTTCAGTAAGTCAGACACGTTCTCTGCAAACCATTCTAGCAATGACTGAGAACGCACAGGCGAGGCCTAGGAAAGTATTTTTAGTAACTGTCCCCCCCAGCTGATGGCCACAAGGCTAGAAAACTCCGGGCACATTCGCTCCACGCGGGAGCCGGCTGGCCTTCCCCGAAGTTCGGCCACCGCCCTTTGGCCCTTTATGTAAAGAACTGGTGAAAAAGCAGCAGGCACTGGATGTGTCGTGTTCCTGGATTGCAGTGGAGAGCGAAAAGTATTCCGCAGTTGCCGCAGAGGTCACCATTTGATCCCTGCAGCGCCAACACCTCTCTTAGAGAGGGAGAGGAGGTCTGCGGCATCGGCGACACAACGGGCAGAGCTGTCGGCCGCCAGCGCGCATGGGCAGCGAGGCAGAGTCGGGGGTGTGGCCGGTCACGTGGGTGCGGCACCCCCTGAACCCGCCCCCCCCCCCCATCCCGGCACTGCTGCGGGAGCGGAGCTTCGGGGAGTGGGGTCCCGATACAAACGAGTAACGCAACCCTTTCCGGCTTCTTCTTTAGGGTCGTCTGCCCCTCAGGTCATTTGCTGCCGTGTGCCAGAAAGACGGATCCTGGGACAAGCCGATGCCGCAGTGCAGCAGTAAGGCCCGGTGACCCCAGATCCCCGCGCGGCTTCTGCCGCCCGTGCCCGCTTCCGGTCTCTTCTGAAATGGTCCGCTTCTCGGGGACCGGGTTCCAAACCTGCTCCTCCTCCCCGGCCTCTCCGGGCGCTCTTACAGGTTAAACGGGAACCAAGCCACTAGGAAAAGTATCGCCTTTGGACAAGCGTAATCTTTAAAACTGTTTTTTCCAAGTATGAAATCTCCGTGCAGGATGGGAAAGAGAAAATGGCACTTTAAGGCCCGCGATCCCACTGTTAGAACACGCCCGCGGTCACACACGCTCTCACACGTGTGCACAGGTACAGGCCACCATACTGTGGGGACGGGGGTCACTGCGCAGCCACATACACACCAAACTGGAGCGAGGGTGTACTTACCAGCCTGTGAGTTAAGAATCACATCGTAAGTTGTTTTCCCAGCGATAAAATGCAAGTCGAAAACCTAAGTTTACAGAAACCTACAGCGACAGCCTCTTTTGCCCACGTCCCCAAACGACCCCTGAGAGTTTGGAGGTCCGTGCCTTCACGTGCTTTAGCTCCCATGCTGTGTGTGTATCCTAACGTATCTCACTAGTCCACACTCTTTAAGCAAAAGGAGACTCGGTCTGATCGCACGGACTCCCCCGTGTTGTTGGGCTCTCTTTCCACGTCAACCCAAGGGTTAGGAGAATCACGCCCTCGTTAGTGGCTGCGTGGCACCCCCGCCACGGCCTGTGTGCCGTGCCCAGGTCTTTCCGAATACATGCACTGCTGTGGTCAGCGCCCCTGTAAATGTATTTGTGCACACTTTGTGCAAGGGTTCCCACAGAATTCACAGGCAACTGGAACACTTTCACTTCGTAGCTTCAGCCCCACCACCGAGACTACCAATGCTTAGTTCCAAAGCAGGAGAGCCGGCACCACGGGAGCGTTGGGAGCTGGGAGTCCGGCTCCGAACCCCAGCGCGGCCACTTTAATGAAGCCAGGTAGCCGTGGGCACCTCTCTGCGGAGAATCAGAGGAGCACTCGGCACAGAACCAGGCTCATGGCTAAGTTGCTATCTGTGTAAGCTCTGAATGTTCGGAGAAAGAACGTCCAGTGTCGAGTTGTCCAGTGTCGAGTTTTCGACCTCCTGCGTGAAAAGTAGGGCTTCTGGCCTATCACTTCATCTCCGAACCTGGGTAGATCGTTCACACTCGTGTTCTAACGGGTGAGCATTCTAATGCAAATTCAAGGACTAGGACTTCCAGATCTCCTAAAAAGTTAATTTGGGACAAGGAGCCTTAGCACAAACCAAGTCCTCCGTCCTATTGTTGGCGCTCAGGGCCAAACTGCAAACGGAGTACTGCTCTCCAGGGACGCGTGGTTGGTGCCCCGTTCTTCCTTCCTTGAGGCCCTTTTGCCCCAGAATTTCCGTCAGAAGTTAGGGCACGGGCACTAAGGAGTCCCAGGTGGCTTCAAACCCCTTCCTTCTGGAAAGCACCGTGCGGCTCCCACCCCAGGGGCCTCACCGCAATCTAGCCGTTCGAGTCGGAACAGGAGGAAGGCGATGCTTTACGATCACAGTAAGGCCGACCTCTCCATTTTCAGTTAAGAGGGTCAGCGTTGTTCCCACACAGGGGGAGCTTCGGGCCACAGCGCCCGGCAGCACAGCCACCTGCCCGTCTGGCCTTTCGCGGTCAGCGCTGGACACAAATCAGGTTAGTGCGACCTGACTCCTCCCTCTCCCTTTACCAGTTGTGGATTGCGGCCCGCCGGAAGATTTACCCAACGGCCAAGTGCAGTACGTCACAGGTCCTGAAGTGACCACATACAAGGCGGAGATTCAATACCGCTGTAACGAGATCTTCTACACGATGAGATCAGAGGATGGTAAGCAAAGTGCTCAAAGCTGGGGGTGAGTGATTTGGAACCTAAACCCTCGGGATCTGAAAATAAACTTTAGCCAACATTTTTGGCTAAGGTTGCAGGGAAGATTAAAAGGCACTACCCCCACCCGCTAAGTGAAGTATTACAGCTCAAGTGACTTTAATGTCAATTTGCAAGAATCTGAAAACAGATCTTATCTAGTAAATGACTACTACAAACACACAATATATTCCAAATGGTTTAATTTAACAAGTCAAAACCTTATCATTAAGCACTTGAGATCTTGATACATATTCAAGTTACACATCTAAAAGGTTTCCACTTTGCAAGCAAACATGGTTAATGCAGAGACCTCCTATTTATGAAATCATGTAAAATGGTTATTCAGACACCTCTCTTTCCCGATGATGCTCCAGAATCAACATTCTTCAAGGGGCTATTCAAGCAAGTGACAACCACCTTCTCCATGCAGTTAAACATTTTTGCTTTTCCAATGATTTGCAGGTAAATATGTGTGTGGGGCTGATGGATTCTGGACGAGCTCCAAAGGAGAAAAATCGCTCCCAGTCTGTGAGCCTGGTAATGGATACATTTACACAAGAGACGCGTAATTGATGGAAAGTACAGCTGGGCGGGAGGCGAGCGGAGCTCTGGCTGGTGTTGGGCAGAAATGGAACCTCAGCACTTGGCTCTTACACCAAGTTATTATTTCCAGATAACACGTTCTCACTCTCCCCTTTCCATGCGGAGGGGCTGCTAGGTGCCGACTGCACGTCAGTCATTGGACTATTTTTGACTTCACAACTAGGCGAGCGTAAAAAATGAAACGATTTTAAGAATTATCTTGAACCATTTACATTTATAAACACAAGTCCTGCTGTGGAGTTAACTTTTTCTTCTCTGTGAAACTATTAAAACCCAAAGCTAATAACTCATTTCCCTAAGCAACTGTCTTCAACGACATCTAGTTTTTAAACATTAATGCAATCTGCCTTTTGAATAGTACCCCCAAAAAAATTTTTTTTTTGCCAGAATTGGCTCTGAAGATGTAGTTGAGTACAGCGATTAAAAAAAAAATCAGAAAGGTAATAATGTATTCATTACTCCTGCGTTATCTGGCTTAAATTAGTTTTCTTAAAAAAACTACATCTTAGCTGACACAACATTTGTACGTTTTAGTGCAAGTATTCTGCCACAACAGGAGACATATTTGCTACATTAATGAGTGTATTTAGTTAGCAATACACACAGGAAAATTTAGTTTGGAAGAACCAACTAGACTAAAATAGTAATTTCCGAACCTGAAGGTTCCTGGCTACAACTGCCAACATTCTGATTTGCAAAACGTTTAAATGTTCAAAGGCAAAAGTGATTTTGCAAATCCTGCAACAGTGACCTTAGTTCCTGCTTTCCCAGAACTACAGGGTAAATACCCCATTTTACAAGCAGGAAAACAGAAGCAATGAAAAGGTTATTTCCTTTCACTGGATTTGTAATCACATCACCCCAGTACATCAGCCCAGACAATTCCTGTCTGCCCTATTAATACTCCCTATCGTGTAGGCCAAATTATTTCAGCAAAACAAATTAGTTTCTAAAAGCTAATTTTCATACACCTCATTTTCTGAGGAGCTAATGCTAATACCAAAAGGTTTCCTCCTCAGGTTCGAACTGTGCCGTTTTAAAGCAGTCTCACTTGCCCGTGTGGGTGGACACCCACCAATTCACCCGATGATATTTTTGGATGATATTAAATAGGTACAATTCCAAAGTGGGAATGATTACGGAAAAAAAACACCACTGGGTTTCTATAAAGGCTCTATATATCTGCTTCTTTCCCTAGTTTGTGGAATATCAACTCGCACCGAAAGAGGGCGTATATATGGAGGGCAAAACGCAAAGCTTGGCGACTTTCCCTGGCAAGTCCTATTACTAGGTCGAACTACGGCAGCAGGCGCACTCCTACAGGACAACTGGATCCTCACAGCTGCTCACGCTGTGTATGAGCAAAAAGAAGATGCCTCCTCCTTAGAGATCAGAATGGGTGCCCTGAAGAGACTGTCAGCTCATTATACACCAGCCTGGGCCGAGGCCATTTTTATACATGAAGGCTATACTCATGATGCTGGCTTTGATAACGACATAGCACTGATTAAGTTGAAGAACAGAGTTGTAATCAATAGCAACATCCTGCCTATCTGTTTGCCACGAAAAGAAGCCGAATCCTTCATGAGGACAAATGACATTGGAACCGTGTCTGGATGGGGATTAACCCAAAGGGGTTTTCTTGCCAGAAGTCTAATGTTTGTTGACATTCCAACTGTCGATCACCAGAAATGTACTGCTGCGTATGAAAAGCAGCCCTATCCAGGGGGAAGGGTGACAGAAAACATGCTTTGCGCTGGCTTAGAAGGCGGGGGCAAGGACAGCTGCAAAGGGGACAGTGGAGGGGCATTAGTGTTTCTAGATAACGAGACACAGACATGGTTTGTGGGAGGAATAGTGTCCTGGGGTTCCATGAATTGTGGGGAAGCAAACCAGTATGGGGTCTACACAAAAGTTGTTAACTATATTCCCTGGATCAAGAACATAATTAATAACTTTTAACTCGTTGTGTCTTCAATCAGAAAAGGATTCTTTTTAGAAACCCCTTTAAAAGACCGTAGCAGCAACGTGACCCGAGAGACATTAACATGGCAGTTACTGCCCTACCGCCAAAACCAAAAGCAAACTTCGGGAAAGAAGGCCACCACAGGTGCCCCTCCCTTGCGGCTTCTCACCGCTTCCTGCCGGATTCGAGGGGACACAGGCAAGGGAGATCACCTGTGCCAATCCCACAGAAAATCACCAGTTAAATCTGCATTTCATGACTTACAAAGTGCAGTATCTGCACCAGATATCTGCATTTCTATAAACTGCCCGTTCATGTTCTCTGACAACTCTTCCATTGTCTGGGGACTTGTTCTTGATCTCTAACAGAGCTTTATATATTATAGCAGTACTGGTTCAGGGATAACCTAGAATCGTGATTTTGTAGATAAAACGGAAACATCAACACTTCAGGTTAGGTATTGACTGATTCCCATGTGCAAAACCAATGCCATCAACTGGCGAGATATAATTTTTCACTTACCCAACTGGCAGACAAGAAAAACACAGAACAGCACCATTTCACATTGTCAAAGACAACACAGGTTTTCTAAAGGACAACTTGGCAATGTATCTGAAAAGCCCTGAAAGCATGCAGTCTTTGACCTAGTAACGCCAACGCTAAGACTTTAATTCAGCTGTGAGGATGTTCCCGGCACTTGGAAATAATAACCTAAATAATGTTCAAATTCAGAAGACCGCTGAATCAAATGTGGCAATTCCTTAAGAAGAACTACGACATCAGAACTAAGTGGCCATAGCAAAGGTAAGTCTGTAGTTTTTTAATTCTCACAATGAACACGAAAATCCTTGGGCATACCTAAAACAACAGATCACAAATCACAAGAGCTGAGTATAGAACTCATACACAATGAAGAGCTCCTCTCCTGGCACTCAACAACAAATTATTCTAATTATCACATACATCTTTGGAATTATCAAGCGGTTAAGATACTTTCCCTAAGGACACAATTTAAGCTCACCTAACCTTAAAGATCTCAGGTCATTTCGGCTGGCTATTCCTCCTTCAAGTTTTAATAGCTAACACTTAACAGAGTTTCATTCTAGCCAAATATTTACCACTCATGTAAAAATTCATCTTGAGTTTCTGCCTGATTCCTCTTGTGCATATTAAAGGGGAACTTCTTGAGACTTTTCCAAAGTAACTTTCCATCACCTTTGTCACATATAAAAAAGAAATTGAATTTTTCCAGTAAGACTCCAGACACTAAACTGTGGTGGCAACAAATTTTTTATTCAACTGGTTCAAAAAAGTTTTAAGAATGAATGCATTGAGATGACCAAATAAGACTTTTAATTTTAAAAACAAATCTTTGCCAAATAGTTTTACTTCTAGACTTCATTTCTTTCTTTCTTTTTTTTTAATTTTAAGGGTAGAATTAAATACCCACAGCTACTAGTACCACAAACATTGTTAACAGAAGGCTGCTACACATTGAAAGCCTTCTAAGACCGGAAACTAGATTCACAACAAGTGCAAGTAAGGGATTAAAACCATGCCATTGACAAGTGAACTTACCCCTGGGCTCCTTGAAGGCTTGTCAGTTTAGTCTTTGGAGGTCCCCGAATACCATTTTAAGTGTTACCAAGTTACTGCTGCTGAGTAACAGTGCAAGTGCTAAAATGCAAAATTCAGATGGTACAGGGTTTGGAAATCATGCAATGGAGATGCAGAAAAAAATTAAAACAATGCAAGATCCTTTTACAGAGGAAACTGAGTAACGAAACAACGTGGCGATCACAAGTCTAAAGGACGACTTCATTTCTAAAAGCTTAAAACACGTAACTTGAAAAATGACAAACCTAGTTATCATCATCTAATTAGAGAAGGGCATCAGGTAAGCTACCGACACAAAAATGTTAACATTCTTCCATCAGAAAACAAGCTCAACTCTCACAGCAGTTACATAAAAAGTACAACAGAGAATCATAGATTATTGCTTTTACATACTGCACAATGCGCCGTGAGAGTCTAATCTGAGTTTTCTGTCAACGATTTCATTCAACGTTACTCTATTCCCCCACCTGTGGAGGACAAAGCCCATTTCACTTAACACTTTCAGACAGACATCCCACCCTGCTAGTTCTTAAAGCTATCAGGCTTTGTAATGGATTTCAGGCACAAGATAAATTTGTGGTTTCTTCTACTTTATCCCTACTGCAATTAATTCCACTTTTCAAATCCCAAACTAGAAAGGTGCTGAAATGCCCTCCTTTCCAACTGCTATGCTTTGCTACAAAGCATTTGAAAATAATCAACGTTGTTTTTCCCACTCCCCCCAAATAAGAATATTTTTAGAAGGCATGATTCCCAATGGAGATTCATACAGGCCATGTAAATAGAACATCACCCAAATGCACAGAGGCACTAATAAAAAAACTGGAGGGTACTGCTTACCATTTTAGGTGCGGTCACCCAGACTTATTAAAAACTAGGTTTAAAAAGAAAAAAAAAAAACTTTTCACTTTGGACAATGCAAGAACATAGCAATTAAGTCTGGGTATCAGGTGTCAATGCATGACAGGTGATGAATCCATTTGACTTGAGACAACTTTTCAAATAAGTTTATTTGAAGCAAAATAAACTACTGCCAAGAAACTTTATGAAAGTTCCATCTCAAAAGGGTCAAAAAAGGGGAATTAACTGCTATGAATTCTTTGCATTCAGGGCTGCAAAACAAAGACACATATTATTTAAATCAGTTTTATTTAAGAATTTCCAACATTGACAACTCTTATAAAAAGCATCCAAGCACAGGACACAGAACTGCATCAAACAGCATTCTTATGGGTAGCTGACAGACATTAGAACTTCCACCCTTCGTGGCGACACCCCGAGCTCACTGGTGAACTCTGCTTCCAAGTACTCCTGCAAAGCACACCACAAGCTCAGTCCATGTTCTCAACCCACCAGCTTCAGTTCACAGGACCACACTTACAGATCAGGAACAGAAGAGAACACACACCATACAGCATTCACAGCAGTTGACAAAAGGGGAGGGGAAATACAAGTATCGTTTCACTTAACACATCCAACTAACGGGGTTATCTAAGAACAAAACTCACTTAAAGTCTTCCAACAGATGTGGATGTCCTTTGAATGCAAAAAACATTCGTACGTTATTTGCTATCATTGCTCTCTGCACACTCTCGCACCAAAGCCACAGGATTGAGAGACACATCTCGCCAAGTTAAAAAATATCCATTATGCACCACCAAGTCTCTGCACGCGCTCTCTCCTTTCCTCGCTCATACTAGCCTTTCATGCCTCGGCACCACCATCAATCCCACACAAGGTTTCAAAAGTTCAAACAGCCTTCTGGTTCCATATCACAGCCTTGCGTTCATAGCGTTGATACGACTCCATGAAATAAAGAGTAGCGGATAAAAATGGGACACCCACCGTCAAAGACGCAGCCTGTGCAGTGTGATGACGAAGTCTTGAATGAGAGAGCATGTAGACGGAAGTATTCCTATGGCAGAATATTTACAGCACTACTTTCAATGAAGTGCTTCTTCCATAAACATTTGAAATGAGATGAACTGCAGAGATTAAATGAAGGCTTCATATTGTACTTTTGCATATGAAGGGAGACAAGTGTTAAAAAAAAACAAAAACGAAAACAAAAGAACCAAACACTGTGACACCATGATCTCCAAAAAAGGAGATTTTCCTACGGAAAAAAAATTCATATGGTGGGGTTCAAATTAAAACAAGGAGAAAAGAATGTAGTTCTAATCAATGGTTTCCATTTTGAACATGCAAAGAATTCACTTGACAAGTCCAGGGATAAAATATTACAGGAGAAACCTTTTGATATCAATTGTAGTGTGTTGGGTTTTTTGTTTTTTTTAACCAATCAGGCAAACAGCAGTTCACTTTCAAACACTCAATATTTCAACCCTTTATGTAACAAAACTTATAAAATTCCTTTAGCTTTTCCTCTTTTTCTAAAGAAAAATGTCAAAAATACTGCTGAATATACTCCACACTGAACAGACCAATTCTGAAAATTCTCGGTACATATGTATTTTACAATATACTTACCATGTGTTTAGAAAAATTTGAATTCCCACCAGTCTCTACCAACCCCACCGTCTACATTCCCCAGCCCGAAGATTTAGAATCCATGCTTGAGCCAAAGCCTCCGTTAAAACCGCTGCCTGACCCTGCATTTGATGCGGATCCCCAACCGATCGCTGCACCTGAATTAGAACCACTATAGGAATTATTTCCAGAACCAAAGGCCTGATTTGGCTCCCTCTGCATGTTGCCTTGGCTTTGGTTATTACCCGATGGGCCTGACTGGTTCTGCTGACTGGCTAACATGCCCATCATGCCCCAGCTGCTCTGCAGTGCCGCCTGGGCAGCCGCCATCATTGCCGGATTAATGCTAAAAGCGCCAAAGTTCATCCCCCCACCCATATTACTACCTTGATTGTTTCCCAAACCAGCTCCACCCCCTCGACTGTTACCAAAACCACCCTGATTCCCAAAGCCACCTGGATTACCACCAAATCTTCCACTTCTTTCTAACTGTCTATTGCTATTGTGCTTAGGTTCAGCATTGGATATATGGACGCTGATTCCTTTAATGATCAAGTCCTCTCCACAAAGAGACTGGGCAACCTATAAGAAATAGGGGATGTAAATAAAGGAAATTAAACCATTGACTCATGCACCAGAGTAGCAATCAAACTTAGATCTCAAGCCAGTGTCTACGTGGGAGGAAAAATAAGCTCATTTCATTTAAACCCGTAAAATGGACTTTAGCTGTAGTAACAGCAGCACGGACTTTTTCAGCTTATCTTCAAAAGATATAAAACACTCCCACTTAAGCGCCACATCCTGAAAAAATACCTAAAGGGTTTACGACGACTATCTAGACCCATACATATCCCAAAGCTTACAAGGTGAGAAAGCTCAGCTGAGGACGGCAATCAGCGGGATGGGAAATCTTCACGACAAATTACCCAGTCAGAGGACTATCATTAAAGAGAAAAGTACCTGATCGTCTGCAAACGTCACGAAGGCAAAAGCCCTGAACGGTTTGGGAATGAAGACGTCTACCACTTCTCCATACTGGCAAAAAAACTGCTGCAGCTCATCGGCGGTCATGTCCTCTGTACAGCGCCCAACAAACACCTTCCTGCTTCTCAAAGGCTCATCTGGGCTTTGCTGGTCAAATCGAAAGGGAAGAAAAACATGAGAAATATTTTAGGAGCTATGAAAAGAGCATCATGATAGAGGACGTAACGACAGCGATCTGCCTTTTACATGCGATTAGTCATTAAAAAGGAGATACGTTCTTCTGTATTAACACTTCTCTTTAATGCTTCAGCGAAGAGTAACATTTTATTTTTTGAAGATTTTATTTTTAAGTAATCGCTACACCCAACACGAGGCCCAGACGCACAACCCGAAGATCCAGAGTTGCACCCCTACAGACTGAGCCAGCTAGGTGCCTCCAAAGTCTTAAGGTTTCAAGTTCAAAAAGGTTTATTTGGATTAAGGAAAGTCAACGACTGAGGAACGCCCTAGCAAAGATGGTAACTCTCCAAATAAGTCTTGCTTGCTAGGAACAAATTAGGCCTTTGTGACAAGATTAATGTGTTCTCACTGTCTTTGTGCTTTAACACGTAACCACGTAAGAAACTGTTCACCCACCAGAAATAACAAAGAAAAAAAAAAGAATAAAATGAACGAAGTTTCAGTAAGAGAGGTAATAAACTATTTCAAACAAACATAAAACATTCAGCATGCATTAAGGTCCTAAGGCTTTAACGAGACAAAATGTTTCAGGAATATACCCGCCACTACCTTTTCCAAGTACATTTACTATTATTCTACAGTGTCTTCTAAGGGAGTTTTGTCAAAATTTGACAAAAATTCCCACAGCAAAATTCCCAAAGCAGAGGAAAAAAGAGTAAAGTACCTTAGAATTAGGAAGTTTACAGTCACACCATCGTCCGTCTATCATATGTCGCTGTGACATTACTTTCACCTGGGTTTCATATTCCGTAAAACGAACAAAACCAAACCCCTTTGAATGACCAGTTTTGAGATCTTTCTTGACCTAGGGGGAAAAAAAAAAATCACTGAAATTTACTAAAATCTCACACACACCCAAATCAGAGTTCCTTGGTAATTTGAATGGCTTCACTCAGATGGAGTTGCTTAATTAAAATTTAAACCAAGTTATTCTTGAAGTAAAAACAACAGGAGAGTAAATGTTGAATCCAGATCATGTTAATAATCATGTTATGAAACAGAATTTTAACAACTTGGTTTACAATGCAAAGATAAATTAGATCTAACATTTACATTTTTTTTTAAACTACTTATTTTTGAGAGACAGAGAGGGAGAGAGAGAACACGTGCCTGCACAGAGTGGGAGAGGGGCAGAGAGAGGGAGACAGAGGATCTGAAGCCAGCTCTGTCCTGACAGCGAGAGAACGATGCAGGGCTCAAACTCACGAACAGTGAGAGCATGACCTGAGCTGAAGTCAGATGCCTAACCAACTAAGTCACCTAGGCACCCCTCTAATGTTTACATTCTTAAATTGGAGAAAGAGGAAATGTGTTTTTATCTTTCTTTAAAAGTTATTTTAGTAATCTCTACACCCAACATGGGACTTGAACTCACGACATGGAAATCAAGAGCTGCACGCTCCTCCAACTGAGCCAGCCAGGTGGCTCCCCCTTTTAAAAAAAAAATAGGTGTTTTTTTTAGGGACCCAGGGTGGCTCAATTGGTTGCCTGGCTTTTGATTTCAGTTTAGATCATGATCTCAGGGTCCTGAGTTTAACCCCTGCATCAGGGTCCACACCTGCGTGGGGTTCTCTCTCCCTCTCTTTCCCTCCCCTACTCACGCTCTCTTCTCAAAGTAAATAAACTTAAAAAAAAAAAAGTTTTTTTTAATCTCCCAACAATCTAAGTTAATATAGAATATATGCATAAAGGGAAAGAGTATAACCCAAATTTTTAAGTGAGCTCTAGACCCAACATGGGGCTTGACATCAAGAGTCACACACTCCACCAACTAACCCCGCCAGGCACCCGAACCATTTCGGCATCCCCTATGCATGCATGTAACAAATGTTAAAGACACTATCTGCTGAACATGAAGGGCAGTGTCACTAAACTGCAGGAATTCGGGGAAAAGAATTCACTGGAGAAGAAAAACTGTCAAATGAAATCAAAGTTCACCTGAACCATAAGAACCTCTCCAAAGGTACTAAAATATTCTTTTAGATCCTGTTCAGTCGTTTTCCACGGGAGACCCAACACTATTAAATCAGATGTTTTCTGGACAGCTCTTTTCACTTTCACTGCTGAAGAAGCATCCGTCTCGTCCATTTTTCTTTTGTTATCTGAACAAAAGGAGCAGAAATCTCTCAGTGAACTCCCCATTTAACACTTCTTAGGACATATTAACTCCTACACCTAACAACGACAAGCAAAAAGATTCTAAGAACAATAAGATACTGAAAACTTTTGGCAAGGAGTGACATCAGCTCTCAAAGACAGAAGGAGGGACTGAATAAGTGGCTGAAGGGCTTTTCTGGTGCGAATGCAGGGACTCCCTCCCACCTCTGGTTTTGCAGGATCTCAAGATTACAATGGTTTGTTCTCTCCTCTCAAAAGGCACATCAAAACAAAACTAATTCTACTTCATTTTGGACTTTAAAACACATTAAGAAGGAAAAAAAAACAGGTTAAAAAACAGTGCTGTAATATCTTTATGCCTACTAAACATATCTGCTTACCTTAATGCCTGTAAGTTAAAAGTTACGGACCAAAACACAATCAACTTTTATCTCCAGCTGTGGATTTTAAGGGTAATTTCAATTTTCTTTTTCTTTCTTTTATAAACTTTCAACAGTGAACTCACATTGATTTTGTAACAAAAACCAAAATCTTAGGTTATTTTTCAAGACCAGTATTTGGGGGGCACCTGGGCGGCTCAGTCGGTTAGGCATCTGACTTTGGCTCAGATCATGATCTCAGTTTGTGAGTTAGAGCCACATGTTGTCAGGCTCTGTGCTGACAGCTTGGAGCCTGCTTCTGGGATCGTGTCTCCCTCTCTGCCTCTCCCCCACTCTCGCTCTTGCTCTCTCAAAAATAAACTAACATTAAAAAGCAAACAAAAATCCTCAGTATTTGGAAGAGGAAAGGAACTAAGTGAGATTTTTATAAAGACTATTTTTTAGAGCAGCTTCAGGTTCCCAGCAAAACTGAAAGGATGGCAGAGACTTCCCACACACCCCCTTTACCTTCACACATGGATAGCTTCTCCCCATTATCAATAACCCCCCAAACCAGTATGGGACATTTGTTACAACCGATGAACCTGTACTGACGCGTTATCATCTAAATGGCATTTTATTTTTTAATGTTTGTTTACTTTGAGAGCGAGCATGGGGAGGGGAGAGGGAGGGAGGGCATATCTCAAGCAGGCCCCTCACTGTCAGCGCAGAGCCCTACACGAGGCTCGATCTTGAGAACTGCAATATCATGACCTGAGGCAAAATCAAGAACTTAACCAACTGAGCCACCCAGGTGCCCTTACATGACATTTTAAATTTGGGTAAATATTAATCTGTAGCCAATGGCTCGAAAAACAGCATACGAAAAACAAAAAACAAACAAAAAAAAACCCCAAGCTGCTGTTAAAAATGTTCTCAAAGTGTAAGTCAAAATATTGCATACTAATCAAAAATGATACTTTGTTGGTATCACGTTAAAAATGATACTTTGTTGGTATCGCGTTTTAACAAAAGAGATCAACTACAGCAAATTCCTTCTGCTGAAATGTACCTACTTCCTTGGCACCATTCCTTCATATTTCCTTTTTTTTTTGATTTAGAACATCAGTGATAAGGGGCAGTGAGAATAAGACCAAAACCCCAAATTATAGTTGCACTAATTCAGATTTGGGTTACAGCCATCGATTTAAGGGGCAAAAACATCAGATCAACTGAATGACTGATGGAAGCCTGCAAGGACCAAAAACCAAAGCAAAACATCAGGGCACCTGAAAAGAATCTATTTACAAGAGGCTGATTACTGCAAAGCATTCTCAGCGGTTCCTTAAATTTGGCATTAACTTGGCAGCATCTGTTCACATAATACATAGTTTTCTCTCTCAAAAAAATTCTGTATTTCCAATTTTCACTAATTAGGACTAGCAGCTAACAGTAACATTTAAAGAAATACTTGGGTTATAGGAGATGTTTCGCCGTGAAACGAGGCCATGATCGGACTTAGAATGAGAAACAAACGCTTGAGCGTTGCAAAGCCAAACGGCAACGAACCTTTGGGATAGTTGACAACATATACCAGATTTCCCCAGCCGGCTTCGGGAGCATGCAGAATTCCTTCCACCAACCGGACGCCTCTCATACACTGAGACACTGGATTCCTGTAGCGCAGCCCACAGGCCCCTGGAAACTGGGCTGTAACCGTGGACAGCAGCACGGTCCCGTCGTCTTCTGATGGTATTTCAATGGGCTCGTCGTTCTCATCTTCGGTTACCCGAATATATTCAGACATCTTCTCTTAGTTTTCTTAAAGGAAAAAGAACCATTAATGACCGACACTCGAGTCAGAGTAATTGTTTCCTTATCATCACCTGGTTAACACCACCACCACGTCCATGTTCCGGGGACATCTCTGCCGTTTGGGCTCTTATACGCGCGGGTTACCACCGAAACGAGGCAAAGGCAAGGCCAGTGATTCTTAACAAAACACGATGCCTTGCTATTTCAGTCCTGCTATAAACACTTGCCGCATGCCTACTAGGCATCAGATGCTCAACTGAAAACAGTCAGTCGCAGGTGGCAAGGTGGTTACTGGGGGCGGGGGAACATCCGGAGAGGATACCAAACAAGCAGTTATTTATTACGGCCCTGATATACGCTGCCAGAAAGAAGTAAATAATCATCCTGGGGGCTGAGACGTGTGTGGGAATAAAAGCTGATGTCCCTAAAAACCAGATGCAGAAGCTGTGTCTTGAGAAACAGCAGCAGCGAGCCAGGTGAAGAGAGCAGGAAGAAAAGTTCCTCCCTGTTCCTCACTGTGGGACTTCCGGGGGCTCCCCACACTCGGGCAAGGACAGCGACAACAGGTCCTTCGCGACGCGGGCCGCCACCTCCCACAAGCCAGCACGTGGTGGCCGAAAGAGGGGTTTTTCGGCGCGGCCCGAGGACCAGACGTAGGGGCACAGGGCCCAGGCTGGCGGCGTCCCCCGGCGCTTTGCGAAGCGCCGAAAGCACAGAGCCCTGCCAGGGCCCGGAAGCTCCGCCCCGGGCTGCACGGCACCGCAGGCCCAGCGTCCCGGCTTCGGCGCCGGCTGCCACCCAGCGCCAGGCCCTTAACGTCGCGCCCGCGCGAGCCCGCTCGGGCAGGACCAGGCGGACCCGGCCCCACGGCTCCCTTCCCGGGGCGGGGGCGGAAGCCGCTGCGTCTGCCACGGGCCGCGGCGTACGGAGGCCGAGACCCCCAGGGCGTCCTCGGTGAGAAGCGGCCGCGACTCACCCGTTAGGCCGCTGCTAGGAAGCCCGACAGGGAACCCGAAGCAGCGACGGTTCCAGGAACAGCCCAGCTGCCGCTTCGCTCCCACAAAATGGCGCTAGGGCCGCCTCCTCCCCCCCGCCGGCCGTCGTCCTCTCCCACCGGCTCCCCGTCGGGAGGGGAAGGACGCCGCACCGAGGCACAACGACCTTCTCCCCAGAGCGGCACAGCTCCCTTCCGGGAGGCTGAGCAAACAGAGCGGACTTCAAGGCGACAGTAAAACCAGCACCTGAGCCTGAGAGGCTAAAAGTTGACAAAAATATGGAGGCGTAGGCTGTTAGCTCCCCCCACGTAGCGTAACAAATGGCTTCGCCCGGCCAACCGTCGGCCCCGGGTCTCGGCCGAGCTCGCGCACTTTCAAAGTGCGCGAGACTAGCGCAGGGGCAGGGCTAGGAGTGGCGGGGCGGGGCCGGGAGACGCCAGGTGGGGTGGGGCGGGGCGGGGCCAGACCGGAGCTGGGAGCTGGATTCCCGGTCCGGTTGACCTTCTGGAGGCCTGAGCGAGCCGGGAGCCCAGCCCCTTGTCTATAAAGCCAGCCAAGTGCATCCACTCCTCCCTCCCCTAGCCGATCTCCACACCTGAAAAGAATGACCTTGTTTGAAATAGTCAAATGATGGAGCCTACTATGTGCCAGGTGTTTTCCACGTACTCACATATCCGATTGCCCCTACAGTCTTGTGTGTGGTAGGTACTATTGATTCTATTCGCCTGTGCCGATGAGGAGGAAACTGAGGCACAGAGAAATTAACTGTCTTGCATAGAGTCCCTCGGGTAGTAAATGGTGGACCTGGGATTTGAACTCTAACTCTAATGCTAAAATATTCCAGCTCCAGGCCTCTGATGATAATACTGTACTTTGTCTACATTAGGACACACCTTGCCCAAGCTCACAGGGCCAGTAACTGGTGGAACTGGGATTTGAACCCAGGCAGTCTGGCTCCGGGCTGGAGAAGCTCCACTGCCACCCCCTTGAAGCTTCCTAGGGAGTAAATGTCAAGACCTGCCAGTCCTGATGCCTGCTGTTCATGTTAATCAGATTATGCGTGAATCAATTCGCAGGGATAAGGGAAGAGAGGGTGGGGGCAGACAGACACCCAGAGGCGGCCCTACACGCAGGACGGCAGAGCTGGGCATGTGGCTCCTGATGGTCACTAACGTTTTGCAGCACCAGATAAAGCGCAGAGGCCTGAGTCATCTAAACTCATCCACCCAGTCATTTGGGGAGAGAAGTTAGTTTCATTATTCCCGTTTTGCAGAAGAAGAAACTGAGGCTCGGAGGCCAAGTGACTTGCCTGAGGTCACACACTTGCCCATATATGTCATCCAGGCCGTAAATTGCTCTCCCCCGTTCTGTCAGACCCTGAAGCTGTGTTCCATCCTCCAGCCTGGCCCACTCTCTGTGCCATGATTGAGACTGAGGCATTTAGTGTGGGCAGCTCTGTGGGCCCTGGATGCCAGCCATAGGTGGGTGGAGCAGGGTATGCAGAAACTGGAGAAAAGTCAAGCAGGGACAAAACCACAAAAGCCATCCCTCCCCCCAGAAGTTTCGCGGCCAGTTGAGAAGACCAGTGAACACAGTCTTGAAGAGGGCAAATGCTCCTTCAGGAAGAGAATCGATAAGGCCAGAGGGAGGCTGGACAGTGTGGAATCCTTCTGCTCTTAATTGCAATTCATCTCTGGGCTTCAGCTTTACAGCGATGATCATATCAAACATTCTACTTGTTTGAAATGTGTGTGTGTGTGTGTGTGTGTGTGTTTTATTTTATTTTATTTATTTAGTCTGAGAGAGTGTGGGAGGGGCAGAGAGAGAGGGAGAGGGAGAAGCCCAAGCAGGCTCCGGCACCATCAGTGCGGGGCCCGACATGGGGTTTGAACTCATCAACCATGGGATCGTGACCTGAGCCGAAACCAGGAGTCAGAGGCTTAACCACCCGAGCCACCCAGGCACCCTGAAATGTGTTTCGTAAGTTCCCTTGGTTTGTTGGTTTGTTTGTTCATATCCTGCACACATTAAGCCTGAGGATTTGTTAGAAGGCCAGACATTCCTGTTCTTACCCATCTCCTCTCTTCTGAGCATTTATTAAATGCTTTCTGAAGATACTGGATCAGAAAGGATATACCGAGCTCTCACGGCTCATCCAGCACTGTGCCAAAATTACAGTGTAAAGACACACGAGGAAAATGAAAGCCAGCCACAGCCTGCATGGAGTGGTCTACAATCCAGGTGGGGGCTGGGACAGAGAGTAGTTGGGAAACAATCCCAGAGGACATAAAGGACACCGGTGCCAGTGCTAGGCAGATGCTGAGGGACCGAGGGGCTCCCCAATAGCTCTTTGGGGTGCTAGCTTCCAAGCACAAGGATGAGGAATCTCAACTGGAAAGAAAGGACACTAGGCAGAGAACCAGAATGTCTGGGAAAGGGCCCCAGTTTTCACTCTAGTCACTTGGCTGTGTCTCCCCTAGATTCCCAGCTCTGCCAGCTCCAGAAAGTGTACATACATTCCTGAACGCTGAAAGAACTAAGACAATACAAGTATTTAAATAAGGGCAACTTTGTCAAGGTTTACTTAGTCCTGGTGTTTTTAGGTCCCTAAATTGGAAGCCGCACCTCCAACTGGTCTAGGTCTGACTTAGATTTTTCTAAAATTTTTTACTCCAAAATATTTTGTTTAAGTGTACATGGATGGAATCTCTACACCCCACGTGGGGCTCGAACTCGTGACCTGGACATCAAGAGTTCATGCTCCTCCGACTGAGCCATCCAGTTGCCCCCTCTGAAATCATTGAAAACTTACGATAAAGTTGTGAGAATAGGGGCGCCCGGGTGGCTCCGTCACTTGAGCATCTGACTCTTGATTTCAGCTCAGGTCATGATCTCCTGGTTCGTGAGTTTGAGCCCTGTGTCAGGCTATGTGCTGACAGCGCAGAGCCTAATTGGGATTCTCTCTCTCCGTCTCTCTCTCTGCCCCTCCCCTGCTCACCCACATGCTCTCTCTCTCAATTTAACTAGATAAACATTTAAGAAAATTTTCTTTCAAAAAATGTCAAACTAGAAATAATTGAAGCAAACTTACAATGAGTATTAGCATAGTCACCGCCCAGATGCAAGGATCATTACCATTTTGCCCTATTTGTTTAGCTAGCTAGCTAGCTCTCCATTTTTTGCTGGACCATTTCAAAGTAGGTTGAAGTTGTGACATTTCACTCTTAAATACTTCAACCTGCATCACCTAAGAACAAGGACATTATTCTACATAATCACAATGCTGCTATCACACCCAAGAAAATTGACAATGATTTCCTAATAGCACCTTGTATCCAGTCCGTATTCAAATTTCCACAATTATTCCCCCAAATGTCTTTTACAGTTGTTTTCTTGAATCAGGATCCAGTTAAGTTGCATGCATTGCATTTGGTTATTGTGTTCGTTAGTCTTTTTAATTTTTTTAATGTTTATCTTTGGGAGGGGAGGGGCAGAGAGAGAGGGAGACACAGAATTCCAAGCAGGCTCCAGGCTCTGAGCTGTCAGCACAGAGCCCAACGCGGGGCTCGAAAACATGAACAGCGAGATCATGACCTGAGCCGAAGTCAGACGCTTAACCCACTGAGCCACCCAGGCGCCCCATTCTTTAGTCATTTTAAATCTAGAATAATCTCCCCATCCAAGATACTGACTTTTGGAAGATATCTGGCCAGATAGTTTGTAGAAGGTGGTGCATTTTGGATTCATTGGATTGGTTCCTCATGGCATTACTTAGCTCATTCCTCTCTCCCCTATTTTTCCTGAGATCACATTTAGGTTAGACATAATGGCCTGAACACTTTGTGAGTAAAGCTACGTATGTTCCATTGCGCCCCATCAGGAACACATTATGCCTGGTTGTCTTATTTTTGGTGATGCTAAATTTGATCTCTTGGTTAAGAGTATGACCACCACATCCCTCCCAGAAAAACATATTTTCCGTCTTTGCAATTTGCAAGTAATCTCTGGGTGATACTTTGACACAGGCAAATATCCCATTTGCCTACAACCTTTCACTTCATGGTTTTGCATCCACTGGTGATAGTTGCCTGATTCAGTCACTTTGTTGGGGTTGCAAAATGGCAAATTAAAAAAATTTTTTTTCTAAATGTTTTTATTTATTTTTGAGACAGAGAGAAACAGAGCATGAGCAGGGGAGGGGCAGAGAGAGAGGGAGACACAGAATCCGAAGCAGGCTCCAGGCTCTGAGCCATCAGCACAGAGCCTGACTTGGGGCTTGAACTCACAAACTATAAGAAGTCAGACGATCGACTGACTTCGATCGTCAGGCACCCCTAAAGATTTTATTTTTTAAGTAATCTCTGCATTCAATGTGGGGCTTGAACTCACAATTCTGAGGTCAAGAGTCACATGCTCCACCAACAGAACCAGTCAGGTGCCCCCCACCTCTCTCTCTCTCTCTCTCCTTTGATAGTCACTATGAACTCTTGGATTTTATTTATTCAATGTTTTACAATAAGTTACAGTCATTAGTGGTTTTAATGATCAGATTGTCCTGATGATGGCTGGGGAAACCCTTTAAACTAGCTTCGGGTCCTTTTAATGCGTCTCCATTAGTCTTTAAGCATGCTCTTGTTTCTGGTACAAGATGTTCCAGGTTCACCTGGAATGAATGAATTCCTCTAAAGAGCCCTGATTCCTTTTTGTGAGAAAAGGCATTTAGAAACTAGAATCTGGACCTTAGGTGTACTCATTGCTACTTTGGTTGTCACGAGCATTTCTGAAAGGTAAAATAACAATATTGTTGCAAGCTATTTCAGTTTCATTACGATTGACTTTCCTTTTAATTTCAGTATCTTAGAACTTACCAAAGTCAAGATATGCCTCCCCTATTTGACTGAGGTCTTAGACTTTCTAAATTATTTTTTGTGAACAACCAATTAGTGCAAAAATACCCAAAACAAAAAACTGATTTTCCCCATATTTATACTTATACATACTTAAATAATAAATCTATTCTACAATACTTTGATGTATCCACTTTAGAGATGATCTTGTTGATTTCCTATTACTATCAGTGAAGGTTTTCATCTCACACACGCTCCTTTATCATTTCCTCCATCCTCTTAAAATATCACAATTTTATTTTTATTGATTGACTTAAAAAATTTTTTTTAATGTTTACTTATTTTTGAGACAGAGAGAGACACAGCATGAGCAGGGAAGGGGCAGAGAGAGAGAGGGAGACACAGAATGTGAAGCAGGCTCCAGGCTCTGAGCTGTCAGCACAGAGCCCGACGCGGGGCTCGAACTCACGGACCACGAGATCATGACCTGAGCCGAAGTCAGACACTTAACCGGCTGAGCCACCCAGGCGCCCCTGATTGATTGATTTTTAATGTTTATTTATTTTTGAGAGAGAATGAGAAAGAGAGAATGAGTGGGGAAAGGGCAGGGGTGGGGGACAGAGGTTCTGAAGCAGGCTCTGCACTGATAGCAGACGCGGGGCTCGAACTCAAGAACTGTGAGATTGTGACCTGAGCCAAAGTCGAGTACTTAACCGACTGAGCCACCCAGGCGCCCTCACAATTTTTAGTTAAGTACACATTCAATGTTTTCCTTATTATAACTAAATACATTTCATTCAATACTGAGCCAAGAAGTATCCTTTCTTGTGCAACTTTTTCTTTTCCCTGGCGTTAATAATTGCCTGGGTTTTTTTCATTTGTTTTGTACTCTTTGAGCATCCAAATCTCCCCCTACACTCTCCAAAAGATGTATAAACTTCTCAAGGTTTTCCTTACAGTCAAATCTATCAGATAATTTACATTTTTAAAAATTTCTTGGAGACTTCAGCCCTCCTTTCTGGACCTTGTTTCAGCTGTCATCCTGGGACTTCCTTACATGTTTGAAAATGGCTTTATTCCATGTTCACACTTGACTGGTAGTCAGTTGCAACAGGATTTTAGGTTGAAAGACATTTTTAATTTTAGGTTGACATGTTTGAAGACAGTTTCCCCACCGTCCTCCAGCTTCTCTTGTTGCTTTTGAGCAGTCTATTGCGTTCTTGGTCATTCACGTACTCTGTGTGTTCTTTCTGGAATCATTCATAATCTTCTCCTTATTATTCGTAGCCTGAAATTCAAGATGGTGACTTTGTTTTCCTGGAGATCTTTTTTTTGTTCACTGTTCTGGGCACATGGAGAGCTTTTCATTCTAGATTCTCTTGTTCTTCAGTCCTGGAAAAGTTTGTTGTAGTATTACTTTGACAATTACTTCCCTACTCCTTTCTTGGTTCTCTTTTCTGGAATTTCTATTAGCTAGCTATCGAATCTCCTGCAATGTCCCACCATTAAAAAAGTATTTCTTCTTCTATTGTGCAAAATTTCCTTTTTGTTCTACCTTCTGTGGAATTTCTCCAACCCTACCTTCAATCCTTCTATTGGCTCAAAAAAAAAAAAAATGTTCAGCATCTATATTTTTGTTTTCCAAAAGATCTTTCTCATTGTTTGATTGCTCCTCAATGACAGCAACTGTTGTTGCACAGAACTGACGTTTTTATTTAACTCTCGGAAGACGCTAATGATAGTTTCCTTGATGTTTTCGTGCACTCAGCATTATGTCTGTTTCATCAGGATAATTATTTTCTGTTTGTTTGTTTTGGTCTTGTCTTTCATGTTAGAGGTTTCCTCCACAGAGTCTTTGCTCAGAGTCCCCAGCCCAACTTCTGGGAACTTCTGGAGTATTTCGCAGGGGATTTTTGTTCTGACTCCATTTTGTCCATCCTCTGGAACAAGTTTTTCTCCCTTCTTCTTCTTCTTCTTCTTCTTCTTCTTCTTCTTCTTCTTCTTCTTCTTCTTCTTCTTCTTAAGTTTATTTATTTTGAGAGAGAGAAAGAGAGCACAAGCAGGGGGAGGGGCAGGGAGAGGGAGAGAGAACCCTAAGCAGGCACCTCACTGTCAGTGCAGAGCCCCGACGTGAAGCCCGATCCCACGACCGTGAGATCACGACCTGAGCTGAAACCAAGCGTCAGATGCTTAACCGACTGAGCCACGCAGGCACCCCTTTTCTCTATTCTTTATAGAAAACAACCACAACATCATAACATTTATTGACCCTTTACTAAGTGCCTGACACTGTTCTGAGCACTTTATGTGCGTGGGTTCATGGAATCCTTCCAACGTCTCTAGGAAGTACGTACTGTATTTAGTTGTATTTGAGTTGCAAAGAGCCGCTGAGAGGTTAAACTTATTCAAGATCACCAGACAGTCAAGGCAGCACCAGGGTTTCAACTCTAGGTTGTCCGGCTCTGGACCCCTCACTTCTTTTTCTTTTCCTCTTTTTCTTTCTGGGCCTTAGAAGTGGAGCTGGGTTTACCAACCTTCTCAGTTCATGATCCACCATTGCCCCGCATCTCACTTCTTCCCCATTTCTCTTATTTATTTTCCCCACGTATTCCTAATCCCTAGCCCCTCTCACCCTGCCCCAGGACATTCACACTGGTGTTTGCCGCCTGCACCTTAAATCATGCACCGGTCCTTGCAGGACATGCATGGTTGTTCAGTGAGTGTACTCAGCAAAGCAAGCAACTTATGCAATGCCTACCAGGTGTGAGGTGTTATTCCTGACCAAGGGTCAGCAAACTACAGCCTGTTGGCAGATTTTGTAAGACACACAAGCTAAAAATGGTTTTCACATATTTCATTCGTTGAAACAAAATCAAAAGAAGAAGACTATTTTATGATACGCAAATTGTCCATCAGTAAGTTTTAGGGGTACACGCTCACATTCGTTCATTTATATCTTGTCTATAGCTGTTCTCATGCTGCATCAGCTTTATGGCACAAGGCCTAAAATATATACTATCCAGCCCGTTACAGGGAAAATAATTGCTGACCCCTGCTTGAGATGTTAGGGTGCAGATTTAACATATGTTTCAACTTATATAAAACAAATAATGTGTTTTTTAATTTTAAATTTTTTAAATGTTTATTTTTCAGAGAGAGAGAGAGAGAGAGAGTGTGTGTGTGTGAGTGGGAGACAGAGACAGAGAGAGAGAGGGAGACACAGAATCCGAAGCGGGTTCCAGGCTCTGAGCTGTCAGCACAGAGCCCGACAAGGGGCTCGAACTCACGAACCATGAGATGGTGACCCGAGCCGAAGTCGGCTGCTCAAATGACCGAGCCACCCGAGCACCCCAAAACAAATGAGGGTTTAATGGAGTGGAGGCATGCATGTAATTCATCATCCCACCTGGGACTTTTGAGAGTGAAAAAGAGGCTGTTAACTTCTAGGACGACTTGGGGTAAACTAGTCTATCCCTGGAAAAACAGGATGTGTGGTCATCTCTCTCCAGCTGTCATCCTGCCTGAGATCACTGGCTTTGTTCCTTGCATTTTTTAGAATTTGCTGTGTCGTTGGATACACAACTCTCAGCAAACTAGGGCCAGATCTGGGCCACGACAGTTTCGGTATAGCTTGCAAACTAAGGTTCTTAAATGGTCGAGGAAAGAAAAAAAATCAAACGAAGAATAGTGTTTTGTGACATACACAAACTACATGAAATTCACATTTCAGTGTCCACCCGTCCATTTGTATATCACCTAAAGCCTAAAGCAACAGAGACTCCATGCTCTGAAAAGCCCAAGATATTTACTATCCGGCCTTTTACAAAAAGGCTTGCCAAGCCGTGCTCTGAGTGACGGCTTCTAACTGCTGCGGTCTTCTGTCGTGTGACCCCCTCATCTTACTGGTTCATTCCCCTGTGAGCCTCTGGCTTGCCCCCTGGCTTCCCCATCACAAACCTCCCTGAGCTACATCGAGGTGAGACAGTTGGCTCATGCCGTGGCCGCACACTTCATTTTCCTTTCTTCTGTGCTGTTAACAATTTCCAAGATTTTCCTTTTGTTTTTCTCTTTTCACTGTTTGACATTCCATCAAGCTATTCCTCTCTCTAGACCAGTCACACGCATCATTTATGCAACAAATATTAACCGAGCACTTCACTTACAGAACATGTGATTATTCTGGGCAGTGGGTATACAGCAAACGACCAGAGAAAAGTCCTTGCCCTCTGGGAGCTTACGGTGGCCAGTGCTGTATTCATGGGGCCCTTACCCCGCTCGGGTGCCCTTCTCAGCACCTGGTGTCAACAGCGTTGGGACCCTCACAACGCGAGGGTGTGAAGTAGGCAATGTCACCTCCGTTTGCCAGATGAAGAGACAGGCACAGAAATGCCAAGGTGGGGGCGGAGCGCCTGGGCGGCTCAGTCGGTCGAGTGTCCGACTCTTGATTTCAGCTCAGGTCATGATCTCGCGGTTCGTGAGATCGAGCCCTGCGCCGGGCTCTGCACTAACAGCACAGAGCCTGCTTGGGATTCTCTCTCTCTCCCTCTCTCTGCCCATCCCTCCTCTCAAAATAAGTAAATAAAGAAGAAGAAAAAGAAAAAAGAAATGCCAGGGTAGGACGTGAACTCCACCCCTGACTGGTTGTGGCTCTCAGCATTTTGATCTCCTGACTCTGCACAGCGTTGCCAACACTCCACCCTTAATTTCCACCTTCCTAATTTTTGCCATTTTGATGAGTATAAAATGCTCTCTCCTAATGTCGTTTTCATTTGCGTTTCTCTAGTGAATTTGAGTATTTCTAGAATCTGGGCTCTCGACTCCTGTTCATTTGCTTCTTGAAATCCAACGAGTGTATCTTCTTCTTCTGCAACTGGCATATTTTCTAAACAAAGCGGGGGGAAAAAATGTTTTAACAGAGAAACTCCCAGGCGTTTAGGTGCCTTCCTCCCTGAGGAAGTCGCAGCTTGAGGCTTGTGTTCTAGCAAGGGGACATACAGGTCTTGGCCTGAAGTGCTTCAGGCGGACCACTTGGGGTCAAAGTGCAAACCTCTCACCAGCCCTGTGACTTCTGGCCAATCACAAAATGCTCTGGGCCTCTACTTCCTGCTCTGTAAAGTGGGGTTAGTGATGGCCACTGCCGCAGGGGATTGCTGGAGAAGCAAAGTGCTTGGCACATAAAAGGTGCCAGTCAGTATTAGCTACTATTTCTAACCCTGTCAGTGCTGATGAGAAAGGGAAAAAGTGTCATTATGCGGTGATGTCAGAGAGTTTAGCATTTTCCAGAGGATCTCCCATGACAGTGTGAATAATCTGGGTACTTGGCTTTTTTCTGAGGGAGATGTTGCTAGACGAAAGGCATTACAGGACCCGAAAGTTTAGGTCGGGAGTAAAACACGATTGTTGGACAGCATGGTTTCATGTGGGGTTTGGGATCACTGCTCTCGTCCAGCTGTCACGTAAGAAGGGTATTCCAGGGGTGCCTGAGTGGCTCAGTCAGTGAAGCGTCCGACTTCGGCTCAGGTCATGACCTCACGGTTCGTGAGTTCGAGCCCCGCATCAGGCTCTGGGCTGACAGCTCAGAGCCCGGAGCCCGCTTCAGATTCTGTGTCTCCCTCTCTCTGCCCCTCCGCTGCTTGCACTCTGTTTCTCGCATTGTCTCAAAAATAAATAAACATTGGGGCGCCTGGGTGGCTCAGTCGGTTGAGCGTCAACTTCAGCTCAGGTCATGATCTCGCAGTCTGTGAGTTCGAGCCCCGTGTTGGGCTCTGTGATGACAGCTGGGAGCCCGGAGCCTGCTTCGGATTCTGTGTCTCCCTCTCTCTCTGACCCTCCCCCACTCATGCTCTGTCTCTCTCTCTCTCTCTCTGTCAAAATAAATAAACATTAAAATTTTTTTTTAATAAATAAAAAATAAATAAACATTAAAACAATTTTGAAAAGAGAAAAAAAGAAGAAGGGTATTCCAGCCATATGCTCACAGGCTTCGGACTATAATCGGATGCTCACTCCCCACTGTCCCAGACCTGGGGGCTCGGGTGCCGTAGGAGGCATCCAGGGGTCCGTTTGGGGCTCCTTGTCCTGGGATCCTCACTAGGGGGTCTGAAAGAGGCCGAGTAAAGACCCAGACCCAATGGGTACTGCCCAAGAAGTGGGAGTGGAGAACAGGCTTGACCTTCTTCCTACAAATGCTGACCCATGCCTGGGGCTTCTGTGCTGGGATGTACGATATGTTTGTTCCCTTCAGGGCCCATCCGGAAAGACCCAGAATGCCCATTGAAACCAGAGTTGAAGTCGTCTCACTGAAAGGGAAGTCATACCATATTAACGGGCTCTGGTGTCTGACTGAGCTGGGCTCGAGTCCCCGCTGGGTGACCTTGGGCAAGTGTTTTAACTTCTCTGAGCCCATCTTTCTGTCGGTCTGTCTCATGGGGCTTCTTCATCTTTTGTGTGTTACATATGGATCCCTTCTATGGTTGGTGAAACCTATGGACCCTTTCTCTAAATAACATTTTAAAAAGCACATAGTGGGGGCGCCTGGGTGTCTCAGTCAACTCAGGTCATGATCTCGTGGTTTGTGAGTTTGAGTCCCGTGTCGGGCTCTGTGCTGACAGCTCAGAGCCTGGAGCCTGCTTTGGATTCTGTGTCTCCCTCTCTCTCTCTGTCCCTCCCCAGCTCACGCTCTCTCTCTCTCTCTCTCTCTCTCTCTCAAAAATAAATAAACATTTAAAAAAAAGCATATAGGTGTGCTGGGTGGGCTCAGTCAAACATCCAACTCTTGATCTCAGCTCAGGTCTTGATCTCAGGGTCGTGAGTTCAAGCCCCGTGCTGGGCTTCTCAAAGAGCGTGAAGCCTAGTTCAAAATAAAACAAAACAAACTATCGGGGATTTCTGTTGGGGACAGAGTTACAACAACGCTCTGGCGTATTGCCTACCTTCATAACAGAAGCAAATGCTAAATTCCAGTTAGAAGTTAGTGAAAATAAAGAAGTAATTTTTTTCCCTACCCAAATTCAAGAACCCCCAGATTCTGTATATGCCTTGGGGTGGACCCTGGGGTAAGACTCCCCAAATTAGATGCTCTAGGTCTCAGAACGGGGCCTGGCTCTGGAGGTACTCAATAAATGATGATTTCCAGCAGCAGAAAACGGGCTCCCCCCTTGGAGAGGGAAGGAGAGTCAAAGATTTGCATTCTGTTCCAGGAGGAGAGGGAACTGTTTCCTAGAATAGATTAAATCACTCCTTCTAATAGAGCAAAGAAGAAAGTTCTGTTTCTGCATCACAACTAGTTGACCATTCATTTCCTGGTTCCCAGGGTGCTGTGTGTGTTTTCTAAGGGGCTAATCAGGGAGCTTTTCAGCAAGCCTGATAATTGGTTAAATGTCAGTTTCCACATCTATAAAGTGGTGACGATGATGCCAGATCTCACTGAGATGGGCACATTTAAAAAACCTTGGAAGCTTGGCAATGGGAGTTAAATATATTTTATTAATCTTTGACCTCTAAATATCAAAAGAAACCCATGAGTGGGTCAGTGGTTTCTGCTT
The DNA here is from genome assembly GCF_027475565.1 of Acinonyx jubatus. NCBI lineage: Eukaryota > Metazoa > Chordata > Mammalia > Carnivora > Felidae > Acinonyx > Acinonyx jubatus. The sequence goes on along the minus strand of NC_069381.1, from coordinate 7,886,724 downwards.
TTGAAAAACCGGCTTAGTTAGTAGGTAGAAGGGCCCTTAGTTTTAAAAGGATTTCGCAATTTCTCATTTGCAAGAGAGGGAGGGTGTTCGTAAATAAAACTGTGGTGAAACTGTGCAGGGGCTGTGGTTCAGCCAATCCCGGGGCTTCCGGTGTATCGAGTAAAAGCAGTTTTGAAAATGTGACTTTTCCCAAATGGAGAAATGCAATTTGAGCCCCACTGAAAAGAGCCGGGTGAATCTAAGCCTCTCCAAGACAGGAGACTTGTCTGTGCGCTTGTGTGTGTGAGGGTGTGCTTCAGGTTTGCGTAAGGGTGTGCAGAGGAGTGTGCAGCTATGTGTGTAGGGGTACGTGTGTGTAGGAGGAATGGGTTTGACATCTGCACTGGAGGGGAAAAGAAGAGGCTAACCTTTGTGCTCTTGGTTCCGTTTCTGGATAAATCCGTCCAGGGCAGAAGAGAGTGGCCACGCGTGAGGATTTGCGGGTCCCCGTTTGACAAGTGCTTACTATGTGCCAGGCCCTGTCAAGTGTCTGTCAAAGGTCCCCTCTATTTCGCTTCCCTCCCTACTGTTTCTGCCCTCTTGCTACTTTTCTTCATTCATTCAGTGTTTTTTGAAAGCTACGGCGTGCCCAGCTGGGATTTGAAGGTCCTGGACTTTTCTTTTTTGTTTTTTTAATTTTTAACGTTTATTTATTTTTGAGACAGAGAGAGACAGAGCACGAACGGGGGAGGGGCAGAGAGAGAGGGAGACACAGAATCGGAAGCAGGCTGCAGGCTCCGAGCCATCAGCCCAGAGCCCGACGCGGGGCTCGAACTCACGGACCGCGAGATCGTGACCTGAGCTGAAGTCGGACGCTTAACCGACTGAGCCACCCAGGCGCCCCGGTCCTGGACTTTTCAATGATGCCAACTCTTGGGGTGCGGGGGAGGGGGCGGGGAGAAGCTACAGGTACAGATGAAACGGGCACAGTTAGAATCGAGACATATATTTTTGACTTGCAAGGGACATCAGGAGCCAAAGGGTCCTAAGTCGTCACTTTACAGGTGCACTTGTCTGCTGGGGCAGCCATGACAACGTACCACAGACTAGGCAGCTTCAACAGCGGAAGTGGATTTTCTTACAGTCCGGAGGCTGGAGGTCCGGGATCGGGGGGTCTGGAAAGTTGCTTTCGCCTGAGGCCTCTCTCCCGAGCTTGTGGGTCGTCTTCTCCCTGTGTCTTCACGCGATCCTTCCTCCGCGTGTGTCTGGTTCCTAATTCCTCATAAAAGGACACCGGTCAGACTAGATCAGGGTCCACCCTATCGACCTCATTTGAACTTAATGACTTCCGGAAAGGGCTCACCTCTGAATAAGGTTACGTTCTGAGGTACTGAGGATTAGGACCCCAACCTACGGATTTCAGAAGGACACAGCTCAGCCCGTAACAGCAGATGTGGAAAGGATTTGCCCAAGCTCATCGGCAGCAGAACTGGGACCAGGATGCGTCTCCCAACTTCTGGTCTGGTTCTGCTTCTCCTTCTCCTTCTTCTTCTTCCCAGTCTTGTTTGCAGCCTTGCTTTGTGGGGCTAAAGCATCACATGCTTAAAACTATCCAACAACAGGGGCGCCTGGGTGGCTCAGGCGGTTAAGCGTCCAAATCTCGGTTTCAGCTCCGGTCGTGATCTCACAGTTTGTGAGTTCGAGCCCCGCATTGGGCTCCGAGTTGCCGGAGCAGAGCCTGTTTGGGATTCTCTCTCTCTGTCTTTCTCTGTCCCTCCCTGCTTGCTCACACTCTCTCTGTCTCAAAATAAATAAACTGAAAAAAACAGAAAGATCCAACAACAAGATCCAGGCACATGCTGTTAGTCTTGGAAAGCTTGGAGAACACTCACTCCGCTGAGTGAGTCTTGCCAAGGGCGGGGGGTGGGGGTGCGGGTGGGAGAGCAGAGCATAGATTGAGGCAGGAAGGACCAGGTGTATTCGGGGTTGGGGACGGGGAAACACCTGTCTCCTGGATGGGGGGGGTGTTAGGATGTTCTCAGCTGGTCTCCTTCCCTCTTCCCTCACCCACTTCTAGGCCATTCTCAACCCGGCAGCCACAGTGACCCCTTAAAAACCTCAAGTCAGTTCATTTCCCTCCTCTGTTCATGATTTCTCTCGCCTCAGCTGCTTTATCCAGAAATTCCCCATTCATTCTCTCCGAAACCCTCTAAGCCTCAGCTGGCTTGTGTGTCTGCTCTCAGCGACCTCTGACCTCCACCGGGAAGGGCCCTGGGGAGGTTTCTAGGAAGCTGGGTCAAGAGAACACTACTGTTCCTCAAGTTATACGTGGCTTCTGAGTTTCTTTTCTTTTCTTCACTTGGCCTGGAGACAGCTGACAGGGCTCAGGACATCATGCTCCCCTAAAACATGGCACTCTGGCGTATTGAATACCGTAAAGGAGTGAGAAAATGCCAGAGGCAGGAGGCACTCTGACCTTCCCCTGAAGCAGGTCACAGAACCGTTGAGAGAGAGGGGTCCTCTGTATGCCTGGAGAAAAGGAACATCCCTACCCCTGAGACAGAGGGACACTGAGAGGGATCTGAGCGAACGGGCCTTGCCACGTCTCCCCAGTTCTCTATCTTGCACGCACACCCCTTTGCCCGTAATATCTTTCCACGACTGCCCTCTCTTCATCCAACCTAGCATACAAACTCTCAGGTTTAACCATTTTTTCCAGGTCTTCGTTTCCTTAGGAAGGCTCCCGTGTCCCGTAAAACTTATATTAACGTGTGTGTTTTCTCCTACAATCCGTCTCTGTCGGTGGTTTGATGTGTGGACCCTAGCGTGGCCAGGGACCCTAAGAAGTAGAGGGAATTTTTTCTCCTCCCTGCACAACCTTCTCCTTCAAGCTGAGGGGGAGGCCTTGCCTTTCCGGGGAATCTTAGCATCTTTCACTTGGGGCTCCCAGGGCTGAAGCAGCTGATGTCACCAAAGCGGGCAGGGAAGGGTTGAGATACGGTGGCTTCCACCGTGGTTTCTGGTGCCACAGTGACCCTTGAGATCTGCACTGGAGGGGAAAAGAAGAGGCTGACCTTTGTGCTCTTGGCTCTGTTTCTTAAATCCGTCCAGGGCAGAAGAGAGTGGCCAAGCTTGAGGATTGGAGGGTCCCCAGCAGTTGTCTGCGAAGTGTCTCTTAACTAGGTCATCCAGAAAGGTCTTCCTTGGTCCCTGTGGGAATTGGGAAAAGCCAGGGGAGTGCTGAAAACCCCCACAGGCCTTGGAGCAGAGGCCAAATATTTTCCATCAGAGGCCTGAAGCCTCACGTCTAAGTGGTGTTAAAAAAAAAACCAAAATTCATCTGAGTAAATCCAAAGATCAAACGGGCCTCATTCAGTGATTCACGAAATCGGCAGCACCCATCTAGCAAATGCAAAGGAGCCCCGTGGAACGGAAGGAAAGGAAAGGCTTTTAAGGCCGAGAGGGAACAGAAAAGAGGAACTCATTAGCAGAGAAGGCATTTAGGCGAGGCCCACGTCCTGAGGGGCGGTCCAGGAAATTCTAGGCTGGCTGGTTAAAGGTTTCTGAGGAAGGTCGGGAACAGAAATTAGATGAGGAATTAAGTCTTGCTTTGCTGCACAAATGACTCCATTTGGGGCCTCTTGTCTCCTTGTTCATAGTGGGGAGAGGGGCCCAAATGTGTGAGGCTGGATGAGGTCTGGGGGTGCTTTGGGAAGAGGCGGGCTTTCTCAGGTGCACCTGCCTCCCAGAACACGAAGGAAACAGCACTCCTTGTGTTTCTTGGAGGGGTTCTTAAGACAAATTAGGGTTCGAGTTGGCCAAAAGATGCTTGATTTCAAGGAGTTTTCAAATGATAGGCTTGTGGTCATGAGCTACTAAATGGTAAGGATACAGAGAAAATCTCAATTTCCTTTGCAACCGAATTGTTGCCTGTTTTCCCCCGCTGACATCCTTTTTTTTTTCTTTGAGCCCAACGTGGGCCTTGAACTCATGAACTGCAAGACCATGACCTGAGCTGAAGTCAGATGCTCAACCGACTGAGCCACCCAGGCGCCCCTGACATCCCCTTTTTAAGAAAGATTTGGAGGGATCTTCTATCCCTCTCTCTCTCTCTGCTCCTCCCCCACTAGCACGAGAGCTCTCTCTCTCTCTCTCTCTCTCTCAAAAAATAAGTAAACATTAAAAAAACAAAAAAGGAGGGGCGCCTGAGTGGCTCAGTCGGTTAAGCCTCCGACTTCTGCTCAGGTCATGATCTCATAGCTTGTGCTTTCCAGCCCCGCTTGGGGCTTTGCGCTGACAGCTGGGAGCCTGGAGCCTGCTTCGGATTCTGTGTCTCCCTCTCTCTCTCTGCCCCTCCCCGTTCATGCTCTGTCTCTCTCTCCTTCTCTCAAAAATAAAAAAAAACATAAAAAAAAGAAAGAAAGAAAGAAAGAAAGAAAGAAAGAAAGAGAGAGAGAAAGACTTTGAAAAGCTCCTTCAGGGGAGCCGGGAATCGGGAATCGGAAGCAGGTCTCCAAGGGCTTGAATTGTCAACAATAGTTGATGGTTGCCACTCCCTGGGGGGGGGGGGGGGAGCGGCCTGGGTAGGGGGGGACGGTGGCAATCGCAGCAGGGTTTTGGTCTCCGGTGGGTGAGGTTGGTAAGTCTGATGACAATGAAGGCACAGGAGGTGCGGGCAGGGAAGGGCCAGCTGGGAGGAGGCCTGGGCGCTGTCCCCCTTGCTCCTTCCTGCAGATCCTGGATCCCACCTGCTTCTCAAGAACGCCCAACAAGGGTGCTCAGCTGTAGGATGGAATGTGGTTCCATTCCAAGGCTGGGACGGGCAAGGTCAGGGGCTGCCTCCGCTGGGTTGCAGAAGCGAGGGGGCAAAGCCCACAACTCACCCCTTCCTCCTAACCGTTTGTCAATCTTCGGCGGGGTCAGAAGCTCGAGGAGGAGTATCGGAGCAGCTAGGGAAGGAGGCGCCCGTGGCCTCCTGCAAGCTCGATTTTGCGCAGCCTTCCTTTATGTAAGGGCAGAGGTAGGAATCTCCCCCAGGGAGGATGGCTGCTAAATGTCAGGGACGGCCACCTCTCCTTCCCCCGGTTTCTTTCTCTGCCCTGGTGTCAGATTTGCTCGCCCTTGGAGAACCTTACTTCAAGCCCAATTGCCCCAGCCAGGTCTTTGTTTTGCGAATTAATCGAATAATAATAGCGCCTCCCCCTGCCGGGAACCGAAGGAAGGCCCACAGCAGGTTCAGCCTCAGGAGTCGCCTGAAGAGCAGGGCCAGCCCGCCTCCTAGGAGAGGGACTCTGCCCTCTGCTCAGATTCCAGGCTGGGGACATCACCTGTCATTCTTTGCCAGCCCCACTCCTGGCAGTTAGCCCGGCCCCCTGTCCCACCCAGGAACCGAAGGACCCGAGGATAACTGCCTTGCACAGAACCATGGTGATGTTTCCTGCCCTTTTGAATGTAACTTGTTTTATTCACTTTTTTTAAATGGGAATCTAACACTCCTACGGGGGGGGAAAGATAGAGACCTTGTTAAAGGAGAAATTTTAAAGAAGGCTGTAAGTATGACTTTCATACAAATATGAAATAAACATGTGTCAGGGATTTAAACAAACTTTTTAAAATGTTTACATGTTTAATTACTGATGTTTGAGAGAGAGAGAGAGAGAGAGAGAGTGTGCACAAGTGGGGGAGGGGCAGAGAGAGAGAGAGAGACATGGAGACAGAGAGAGAGACAGGGCGTGAGCGGGGAAGAGGCAGAGAGAGAGGGAGACACGGAGTCCGAAGCAGGCTCCAGGCTCCGAGCTGCCAGCACAGAGCCCGATGTGGGGCTCGAAACCACGAACTGCGAGATCGTGACTTGAGCTGAAGTCGGCCGCTTAACCGACTGAGCCACCCAGGTGCCCCCATGTGTCAGGGATTTTATTCAATTCATTAACGAATGAGGAGTGGGTACCATGTTACCATCGGTTTGAAGGCAGTCAGGACAGATCAGCCTCACAGATACAACATTGGTCAACATCCACAGTCCAGAGCCAACTGTCACTCTGTCTGACACAGTGTATATTTTTCTGGACAGGAATTGTTTGCAGGAGCACCTGGGTGGCTCAGCTGGTTGAGTGTGTTCACGTCCGACTCTTGATTTCAGCTCAGGTCATGATCTCATGGTGGTCATGGGATCAAGCCCCACGTCGGGCTCTAAGCTAGGCACGGAGCCTGCTTAAGATTCCCTCTCTTCCTCTCTCTCTCTCTCTCTCTCTCTCTCTCTCTCTCTGCCCCTACCCCACTCATGCTTGCGCGCATGCACTCTCTCTTAAAAAAGAAAAGAAGAATCATTTGCATTATTCCCAAGAGTCAACAACTGAGTTGTAAAATAGCTCAAAGATGATGAGAGCTGCATAGAATGAAATAATTCCAATTCCTAGACAACACCCAGTTTTCTACTGAAGAAACCTCGTAGTTTGGGGGATCCACTTCTAAGCTTTCACTGCTTTTCTCCTCAGCTCTATGGTATGGCTCAAATCATTGTCCCAAAGAGAACCTTCTTAGAACCACAACCTAGGATAGGAAATAGGACATTCGCTCCTTGGAAGCCCTTCTTGGGCTCCTTCCAACCATTGATTCCTCTTGCCTTCTTCCCGAAGGTAACTACTGTCCAGATTTCCAAACCCAAGGGCTAGTTGTGTGTATTTTTAAACCTCTGATACGTGTCACCAAAGAGCACGTATGCTTCCACGTCTGGTTTCTTTCACTCGGCAAAATGTTTCTGAGGTTTATCTGTGTTGTATACACTCATCAGTCTCTCACTGCTTTCTATCGCCTCATAGGAGTCCGTTGGGTGAATTGGATGAAGAGACCGCAGTATCCACTCTACTACTGATGGGCATTTGAGCAGTTCCCAGTTTCAGGAAATAAATGCTGTGGAGAACAATCTTGTGCATGTCCTTTGATGCCCATGTGCTTGCATTTCTGCTGCAGATCAGACGCTGGAGCGGTTCCGTTTTAGTAGATTCTATGAGGGTCCATAAGTGGTTGAACCAATGTATTCCCACCAGGAGGAGGGAGCTTTCTCACTGCTCCTACCCTCCTACTTCTGCTGTTGTCAGTCTTTCTTCTTTCCAGCTTCTGGGTCCAAGATCCTTTCCTACACTCCCCCAAAGGAAACAACTTCCTGAGAAGTTCAGGCTCTTGCCTACAGTCATTTTTAAATAGCTACTGCCTCAGCAACCAGAGAGATTCTTTAAAAAAAAATTTTTTTTTAATGTTTATTTATTTTTGGGAGAGAGACGGAGAGAGACAGAACATGAGCAGGGGAGAGGTAGAGAGAGAGAGGGAGACACAGAATCCGAAGCAGCTCCAGGCTCTGAGCCGTCAGCACAGAGCCCGACGCGGGGCTCGAACTCACGACCTATGAGATCATGACCTGAGCTGAAGTCGGATGCTTAACTGACTGAGCCACTCAGGTGTCCCCAGGAAGATTCTTGTACTTATTATTTTAAAATTATTTAAATGTTTATTTTTGAGGGAGAGAAAGAGAGAGAGACAGAGCGCGAGCGGCGGAGGGGCAGAGAGAGAGGGAGACACAGAATTCGAAGCAGGCTCCAGGCTCTGAGCTGTCAGCACAGAGCCCGCCGCGGGGCTCGAACCCACGAACTGTGAGACCATGATCTGAACCAAAGTTGGATGCTTAACCGGCTGCGCCACCCAGGAGCCCCCAGAAAGATTCTCTTAAAACGTAAGTGAGATCCTGTTCCTTCCTTGCTCAGATCTCTCTAGGGCTTCCCTTCATTCTTAAAATCTCAGTCTGTGCTCTGTGGCTCTGCTCCTTGCCTGTTCTTCCCACCTTGTGGCCACCACTTGCCCCTGTCACTGGCTCCAGTCCGGCTGATCTTTTAGTTGCTTAAACACACCAAACTCATTCCCCGCTCTACACCTACTGTTCCCTCTGCTGGTGATGCCCTTCCCCAAATATCTGCATGGAACTCTTTGGAAGACCATCTTGGCTCAAATGTCACTTCTCAGTGATGTTTTACCTGACGTGAGACAATGTGGAATAAGCAAAAAAAAAAAAAACAAACCCCAAAACCCAAAAGTTATCGCATGCCTCCGGTAGAAAACTGTATTGTTTATAGGACACCCTTCCTGCTGATTCCCCTGATGCTATTGACTCAGAGCTATTTTAGTGTTATAAGATGTAGATCTCCTATGGCAATGCAAGTGATTCTTGTCTTTGGACAGGCAAATCAATGGCATCGGGGCGGTTCAATTGACTTCCATCCCCTTCTGCAGAATAAGGAAGAAGCCAGTTTCGGATCTATTTGCAAATTCATTTCAACATTCCCCATCTATAAATGTGTCTGTTCTTTGATTTCTTCTTTGAACTGGTTGTAACTTCTGCCTGGTTCCCTCATTAATAATGAGTTAAATAAAATCTCTAACACGGGTTCGTTTTCTTTTTTGTCTGCACGAGAGCCACGATGTTACCTTTTTTGAAATTTACCTTTTAACACTCACCTTCCTCACCCCAAACCCTTTGTATCTCGTTGCCCTGTTTTATTTTCTTCAGAGCTGGATCGTCATCTGGAATGACTTCGTTTGTGTATTTCTTTACTTGTTTTCAGTGGGTCTTTCTCCGTCTTGGTCCCTGCCTGGGGTGGGCGCTTCAAATAAACATAATGGGGGGCACCTGGGTGGCTCAGTCGGTTAAGCCACTGACTTTGGCTCAGGTCATGATCTCACGGTTCATGGGTTCAAGCCCCGCGTCAGGCTCTGTGCTGACGGCTCAGAGCCTGGAGCCTGCTTCGGATTCTGCATCTCCCACTCTCTCTCTCCCCTCCCCAGCTCATGCTCTGTCTCTCTCTGTCTCTCAAAAATAAATAAACGTTAAGAAAAAAAAATTTTTAAAAACCCAACAAATAAACATAACGGGTTGAATGAAGGAAAGGAGAAAAGCAGCTGTATACTACCCCTCATTCCTTTCCCTTGTCCTTCCTTTCCTGTAGGGCCGTCTGTCTAATCTGTGTTCAACCCATGTTGTTCCCATGGATCCTCCCCTGTAGGTTAAACAAGGCCGGGCCAAGCCCTGCACTTGATGTTTCTGGCAGGTAAATAAATCACGTGTTTATGGCTCGCATCAGGCTTCCGGCATTTCCCCACTGAGCAGATTGATAAGCAACCCGGGGAGACTGGGTAACTTTGGGAGTGAGAAAGCTTTCTGCAGAAGCGTGGATTTCATGATCTCATCCTCCCAGCAGGGAAATGGGGCTCCCAGAGGTCAAGTGCTAGAGGTCACGGTGGCTGGCTGGTGCCAGAAATAGGGTTGGGCCTGGGATCCTCTGACTCAGAGATTAGCACTGTTTCAATAATAAAAACCAGCACACGGAGCATGATGTGTGTGCCAGGCCTGCCTTCAGGCATCTGTGTCCATTAACTCATCCTTATGGCAGCTTGACTTTTAGACGAGGGAACCGAGGTCCCAAGGAGAAGGTGACTAGTCTTGGGTCCCACGGCAACGAGGGGTACAGCCAGGACCTCAGCCCAGGCAGCAGAGCTCCAGAGGGTCTACACTGAGCCACCGCGCCAACTAGAAGACTCTAGAGGAGGAGCAAATACCTGTTGAACATGTATTCCGGGCCAGGCTCCGTGCTAAGGGTTTCACCTGCATGGGCTCATGTCTTCTTGATAGCCAATGGGGGAGGTGCTAGTATTGACCTGAAAGTTTTCAGAGTCCCCAACGCCACCCTTGCTTTGACAAGGTGACAAGCTGACACCAGCTTCAAAGTTCAAGGGTCCTCAAGACCACCCTCAGTTTACAAAAAGGACTCAGAAAACTCTGAAAAGTTGCTCTTGGGGCACCTGGGTGGCTCAGTCTAAGTGTCCGACTTCGGCTCAGGGCATGATCTCACAGTCCGTGAGTTCGAGCCCCGCGTCGGGCTCTGTGCTGACAGCTCAGAGCCTGGAGCCTGCTCCTGATTCTGTGTCTCCCTCTCTCTCTGCCTCTTCCCCGCTCACGCCCTGTCTCTCTCTGTCTCTCAAAAATGAATGAACGTTAAAAAAAAATTTTAAAAAGGAAAAAAAAAGTTGCTCTACTCACTGTTACGGTTCATTATAGCGAAAAGATGCAGATTAAGATCAGCCCAGGGCAGAGGAGCATGGGGCAGAATCCGGAAGTATCCAGGTCCGAGCTTCTGTCTGTCCTTTTCCAGGGAGGTATGCTAACCACACTACCTTTCAGCGACAGTGTGTGACAGGTACACAGAGAGGCTCATCTGAGCCTTGGTGTCCAGAGTTTTCGCTAGGGCATAGCTGACTTAGTCTCCAGCCCCTCCAAAGGTTGAGCTGACATCACATGGTCCAAGGCGCCCTACCATACATCACATGGAGGCTTAGGCTATCTGGTGTGGCCCAAGGCTCCCACGTGAAATATTCCAAGGGCTTAGAATTTGCCTCCTGGGAACTGGGGGCGAAGGGCCAGACCTTTCCATAGGCAGGGTTAACCCTTTACTGCACATGTGCCCATTTTGCAGAAGAGGAAATGGAGTCTTGTGGATGTTAAATGGCTTGTCTGGGTCATGTAGCTAGATCTAACATCTGAGCCCTGACATCCCAACTCCGGGACCCCTGCGTCTTGTGGTCTTCTGGGAGCTTCAATGCCTCTGACATTGGGAGACACATTAACCCAGGAGATGAGATTTTTTTCATCTACCCATTTCTCCAGTTGTCAGAGAAGTCACATCTAGACTATACTTAATTTAAGAACTCTATAGACTCTGTGCCATTAGGGGGGCATGGGCAGGGATCTGTTTGGAAAACGTGTCACATCCAACAAGATTCTACTTCCCTTGGCCAAACCCTCACACTTGATATTGTTCCCGTGTGATTACAGAAAAGTCCAGCATACTCGGGGTGAAAACACGTGTTTTTTTTTAAATGTTTTATTTTATTTTCGAGAGAGACAGAGACAGAACGCAAGCAGGGGAGGGGCAGAGAGAGAGGGAGACACAGAACTGGAAGCAGGCTCCAGACGTTAAGGCGTGTCTGCCCAGAGCCCGACGCGGGGCTCGAACCCATGAACCGTGAGATCATGACCTGAGCTGAAGTCAGACGTTCAACCAACTGAGCCACCCAGGTGCCCCCAAAACACATCTTTAACAGTTACTTATCAGGGGTCTTGCACCTTGTGCTGGGCAAAGTCTTGCAGGTGCTACGGTGAATGAGTTAGACATAATCTGGGCTTTCTCATAGAGCTTATCAGTTACGTGTTGTGGGAGGAAGGGAAGCAGATGAATCACCACACATTATTTCCATCATTCCCCTTTTCTTGAGCATGCTAGGATCCGGCTATAGCTATTTATTGTGAAATATTTACTGAACAGTTACTACATGCCAGGCACAGGTCAATGGCAGGGCCTTGGGAACAGAGTGTGGACAGACACGGCCCTTGCCCCCCTTGAGCTCATCCTCACTTGAATGGGAGACAAGCTTATCTGCACGTACCTTCACTCAAGTGGAAGAAATACACAGAAATCCTTCTGAGCCGTTAGGTAACATAGTTCCCAACAGTGATGTAAACCGGGAAGGAAACGAACACAAGGCCAGGGTAGGTAACAGGTGGAGGTGGTCGGGGAGGGTGTTCCATGGGGGGAGACACTGAAGCTGAGACCTGCTGGATAAAGGGGAGCTGGCCATGTGAAGAATGAGGAACAGTGTTAAGGCAGAGGGAACAGTATGGGCAGAGGACCCGAGGGAGAGAAAGACGAGTTTGGCTGGACTATGGTGATGGAAGGGACAGAGAAGTGGGTGGGGCTGCATGGGCTGGGCAAGTGTTTGGATTTTTCCTAGGGGTAGTGGGGAGCTGTTGAACCGTTCTCCAAAGGGACTGGCATGATCTCACATATTCAAGATCCTTCTTGGATGCCATCTGGAGACTGGTTGGGGGTGGGGTGGCATCAGGACACTGCAGACTGCTTCTTACCTCTAGCCTGTGCCCTCTACCTGGAGTCCTCACCTGAGTTGCAAAGCTCCAGGGATGCCCTGGCTTGCCCCTACTCAACTTTTCGGAGTCAAGTGACCGGTAAACAAGTTCCACAGGGTCTACTCATATCTTCTAAACCGTACCAGGCTATCACATGTCTGTGCTGTGAAGATTCAGCTCAGAGTCCCCATTTTCTCTACTGACTCTCCCAGAGCTTGTGTCGACAGCGATGGCCCTGAGGCCCGCCAGAAGTCAGATGTACCTCCTGTACCAGAAGGGGAACGTTACGATGGGTTCCATATTGATTCAGGGTCATGTGTGTTCTAACACTGGCTCGATTTCTGACACTGTAATTTGTTTGGCTACGTGATGAGCTGGAAAATTATAGTAGGGATGTTTGGGCTTCCGGTTCTACTGCTCTGGGACCATGGAGAAGTCGTTTTGTCTCGGGGTGACGGTAGTTATCATCATAAGAGCCGTCACCTTTAGGCACCATTCTCTACAACGAGCACCCTGTAAAGACCATAGTATGCATGCATTCGAGCTTCGCATCCACCCTATGAAGTTGTCACCACCATCGTTGTTGCTGTCATTGCCATCATCACCACCATCGTCACCATCATCACCACCATCATTGCCACCATCATCACCATCACCACTATCAAAACCATCATCACCACCATCACCATCTTCACCATCATCCTCACCTCATCACCACCATCATCATCACCATCTTTGCCATCATCACCATCATCACCACCATCGTCACCATCATCACCATCATCGCCACTGTCAAAGCCATCATCGTCACCATCACTATCATCATCACCTCATCACCACCATCGTCACCATCATCATCACCATCATCACCCTCATCACCACCATCGTCACCGTCATCACAACCATCATTGCCACCATCATCACCATCCTTGCCCAAATCATGACCATCACTGTCATCATTACCACCACCATCATTGCCACCATCATCACCATCATCACCACTATCAAAACCATCATCACCACCGTCACCATCATCATCACCACCATCATCATCACCATCATCACCACCATCATTGCCACCATCATCACCATCACCATCCTCACCATCATCCTCACCTCATCACCACCATCATCATCACCATCTTTGCCATCATCACCATCATCACCACCATCGTCACCATCGTCACCGTCATCACCACCATCATTGCCACCATCATCACCATCCTTGCCCAAATCATGACCATCATTGCCACCAACATCACCACCATCATTATCACCATCTTTGCCATCATCATCATCACCACCATTGTCACCATCATCACCATCATTGCCACTGTCAAAGCCATCATTGTCACCATCACTATCGTCATCACCTCATCACCACCATCGTCACCATCATCCACCACCATCATTTCCATCATCACCACCATTGTCATCATACAATCAATTCACAGGAAGAAACTGAAACTAAGCAACCAGCACACACACACACACACACACACACACACACACACACACAAACACACACACACACACAGAAAAGAGGTGGGATTCAAACCAAGGTGCCCTAACCTGTTGGGATGAGCACTGAGTGTTGTATGGAAACCAATTTGACAATACATTATATGTATTAAAAAACAAGGTGCTCTGACCTCAGCGCTGTGCTCTCACCATTAAGTCCCATTTCTCCTTGTCTCCCCCCATGAAACACCACGGTTGGACTTCATGACCTCCAGGAACTTTGCCACTCAGTGTGGTCTCTGAACCAGTAGCACAGCATCACCCGGGAGCTTGACAGAATTGCCGAACCCCAGGCCCTACCTCGATGCTACGGAATCAGAATCTGAATTTTAAAAAGACTCCCCCAGGTGATTTGTGGCACACTGACGTCTGAGAAACCCCACCCTAAGACGTTTGGCCTCTAACCTTCTCTGAACTAACACCTCCGCATGGGGTAAAGGGCCCCTTCAGGTTTGACAACATGACTCCTCCATGCCCCTACCTAACCGGTCCACTGAACTGAGGCTGGGCCGAGAAATTCTTCCGTCCTTCTCAGAAGTGTTTTCTTCTTCGACAGATAAGGTCAAGTGCCTCTGAGACTACATGGCCTGTGGATGCCCAGGAGAGATTGGGAGAGTTTGAGGCAGATGGCTGAGCAGAATTCTGCACTTGCCAGGTAGGGAACGGTTGTTGGCTGGGTAGGTCTTCGCCTAGGGAGAGATGCCTGCCCGGATACCTCATCCCAGGTGTCCCCTGTCCCCTGCCCGGGATGCTCCTCCTCCATTTCTCACCCTTGGTTCCTTCCTGTCACTCACATCTCCGCTCAAAGGCCACCTCCCCAAGAAGCCTTCTTGACTCTCTGTCTAACATAGTCCCCGCCCACCCCCAGTCACAACCTCACCCTATTTGCCCCTCAGAACTCACCACTGTTTACAATGATCTTCTACGATTTTTTTAATAATCGTTTTTAAATTTACTTATTTATTTTGAGAGAGAAAGAGTGTGCACACGCAGGGGAGGGACAGAGAGAGACGGAGAGAGAGAATCCTGAGCAGGGATCCCACACTGTTACCCTGTCGAGCCCAACGCGGGGCCCAATCCCACACACCACGAGATCATGACCCGAGCCGAAATCAAGAGTCAGACACTCAACTGACTGAGCCACCCAGGTGGGCGGCCCCCAAAATTATCATTTATGACTTTTTGTTGTCTGTGCTCCCCCCACAGAGGGTAGCTCCGGGCAGGCAAGGCCCCCACGTTTCCGGTTTATTGCTGTATCTCCAGAACCGAGAACACGGCCTGGTACTTAGTAGACACTCAATAAACGTTTGTTGAATGAATAAACAACCTGAAGCCCTAGAAGAAACGCCCTTCTGGTGCTGATATGTTTCAAAATCTAAATCACCCAGAAAAATAAATAGATGTGGGGCCAAAGGGCCCCAAAGGGCCAAAAGTTTTTTTTTTATTATTTTGTTTTTAATGTTTATGTATTTTGAGAGAGAGAGAGACAGAGTGGGAGCAGGGGAGGGACAGAGAGAGAAGGAAACACAGAATCTGAAGCAGGCTCCAGGCTCTGAGCTGTAGGCACAGAGCCCAACGCGGGGCTCGAACCCACGAACCATGAGATCATGACCTGAGCCGAAGTCGGACGCTTAACTGACTGAGCCACCCAGGCACCCAAAAGGGGAAATTTTTACATATCTGAAGTGGGAAACCACTCAGGCTTGGTGAGGGAACTGCTTACCCGAAATAGCAGAACACAGGGGCATAGGATCACAGAAGCCTTTCAGCCGTGGGCTTGCCAACGGAAGTAGGAAGGGGGTGGGTACCACAGGAGATTACCGGGAACCTTCTGGAGGGAACAAGAGTAGAGAGATGTGCACATTGCCCGCTTTCCTCTGTGTCCTCCACCGTGGGCACCGCAGCACAGGCCCTAGAAATACCTCTTCTCTTTTGCACAGAAAGAGATATCGAGCAGAGAGGCTTTTCGATCTCTCTCAGAGACCGGGAAAATCTCCCAGGGCCCCCTTAAGGATTTTTAGGGAAATCCTTAAAGCACTTTCTGGGACCGGTGGAGCCTAAATCTGTCCTGGGAGGGCCAGCTGCCCAATGGCCAGCCAACCCATGAAGCCTTGGGAGCGGCATTTATGTATTAAAAGGCCACTTTTCGAGGAGAAATGCCGTGGATACATTAAGCTGTCGCCTGTTCTTTGGAGAGCCATTATTAATGGAAAACAATAGATTAATAGTTTTAAAACGCTTGTTCAATAAGTAATTTTTATGGCTCTGGATAGAGCCCATTAAACATTTCTGTGTGTTATTATAAAGAAGTTTTAAGCGTAAAATCATAAAGTCAATAATCAGAGAATTAGTCACAGCGGCCAGCCACAGGCCATTAGTTTTAGGCACTGTCAGAGACACCTGTGGCTTTCGCTGGAGAGTTTTCCCTTCACGGCAGTGCTTAGCAGTGCCAGGTGGGGACAGAGAAATGACGGTGCCTGCTGCCTTCCATAAACTTGAGGGGACAGCAAGCAGGTGTGAGCAGCGGGATGCCAGGCAAATATTTACAAAGTGCAGACGTGAATGCAAAACTAAAATGATCCAGGTCAATTTGCACATCCAGGCTGAGACACTTTATTTCCCCAGTGATCTCCTACCTTTCAGAGCCGCCCTCTGCCAGAGGCACGGCCTTGATCTCTTGCTAAAGATAGAGGTGGAGGCTGCATGCTTTTAAAAGGAACACATGTCACCAGAGAATCCCCCGCATAAAGGCTTCCAGGACTGTTTTCTGAAATAGTGTCTCCATCTTCCACCAAATACAGAATTGAGTCAAGAATTTGAAAATGAAACTGTGAGCTTAAAAAAAAATTTTTTAAAATGTTTATTCTTGAGAGAGAGAGAAAGAGAGAGAGAGCAGGGAAGAGGCGGGGGGGGGGGGGGGGGGGGGGAGGGGCGGGACGCCGAATCCAAAGCAGGCTCCAGGCTCTGAGCTGTCAGCACAGAGCCTGATGTGGGGCTCGAACCCACAAACGGCGAGACCATGACCTGAGCCGAAGTTGGATGCTTGACTGACTGAGCCACCCAGGTGCCCCCAAACTGTGAGCTTTTTTTTTTTTTTTTAATATTTGTTAATGTTTATTCATTTTTGAGAGACAGAGAGACAGAGTGCGAGTGAGAGAGGGGCAGAGAGAGAGGGAGACACAGAATCTGAACCAGGCTCCAGGCTCCGAGCTGGCAGCACAGAGCCCGACGCGGGGCTTGAACTCACAAACTGTGAGATCAGGACCCGAGCCGAAGTCAGATGCTCAACCGACTGAGCCACCCAGGCGCCCCCAAACTGTGAGCTTTTAAAAGTGACTTTAAAACAAAATCATGACAAAAGCAACACAAGATAATTACGGAAACTAGAGAAAACCCAAAGAAAACAATAAAAGGGACCCGTAATCTCTCTACCCAGAACGTGGGCCTCATTGGGAAGATGACATTGGCACAAAGACTTGAAGGAGATGGGGGAGTGAGCCGTGCAGGTATCTAAAAGAAGGGAGCTCCAGGCAGAGGACTCAGCCAGTGCAAAGGCCCTGAGGCAGAAGGACGCCTGGCTTGCTTGCACAAGGGCAGAGAGGCCAGGGTGGCTGGAGCCCAGGGAGGGAGGTGAGGAAGTAGAAGTGGAGGTCAGGGAGGTGAGGGGCAAATCACGTGGGGCCTTCTAGGACCTTGGCGTTTCCTCGGGGTGAAAAATGGGGGTTTGAGCAGAGGCGGGACATGATCTGACCGAGTGTGGAAAAAGAAGCAAACGGCTGCTATGTGGAGTACAGACCGTTAGGGGCTCAGGAGGTAAGGGAGATGGTTGCTACAGAAACCCAAGCCGGGGACCAGAGTGGGGAGAAGGAGTGAGCTTCTAGATATGTCTCGAAGGTAGAACTTTAGGATTCCCTGCTGCTCTGTACCTTTTCAGCCCTGTCCTATTCCTACTGTTTTCCTCTACCCCAGATAAGGGACTTCGAGGTTTACATCTGGGTGTCTGAGATTTCTGAGATTCCACTTGTAGAAAAGTGGCCTCTACAGGCTCAACCACACTTCTGTCCTTTGCTTATCGTAGGGACCTGGAGGGCCCCAACCACCTGAATTCTTTTCTTACCCAATGTGGCTACTTTCTGTATCCTGATCCTGACGGTGACTTTGTTTTTGTTTGCTTTTTTTAATTGATTAAAAAAATTTTTTATATTTATTTATTTTTGAGTGAGAGAGAGAGAGAGAGAACGAGCAGGGGAGGGGCTGAGAGAGCAGACAGCAGAGAGCCCGATGAGGGGCTTGAACTCACGAACGGTGAGATCATGACCTGAGCTGAAGCCAGACACTCAACCGACTGAGCCACCCAGGCGCCCCGGTGACTTCATATTTTGAGCTCAATACTCAGCCTGCTTCGTGCAGAAGGAGGTGGGTTTGGGAAAGATCAGGCTTTGCTGATGTCTTTCGGGAAGCTTCCACTCAGGGAGACAAAAAGAGCTAAATATGAGTGCAGAGGTCAAGAAAGGGAACATTGTATCATTATTCCTTCCTAGACGCAGAGTGGGGAGAGACAGAAGAGAGGGGCCAAGCCCAGGCTCTGACCTCTCAGAGTTTGGGGCACAGACTGCCAGGCGCGTGAACCTACATCAGAGGCTGCCTCCTCCAGGAAGTCTTCCTGATAGTTGATCACCTCTGTGCCTTGAACCTGCTTCTATCATGGCACCTGCTGCCCTGATTAATAACAAATCACCTCCCACAGCTGTCTCTGGCTGGATCTGGGGTGCCTTGGGCGGGGTGGGAGGGGGTGGGGCATGCCCACAGCGTTGGCCTTTGGGCCTGGCACATAGTTGGTGCTTAGTCAGTGCTTAATAAAGTGAAAAAGTGGTGCGGCCAGATTCGCAGAAGTTGATTGGCCTTGGCGCTGATGGAGCATAAGCCTCAGGGCCCCTCACTTGCACCGGCCCCTTAGGTGCTCACAAGACCATGACTGTAAAGCTGGCAAAAGAGATTTTTATATTCTTTTTCCTAAAGAGGCCCTTCCCCCAAATTGCCTGAGCTCCAGGCGCCGCACGGCCTGGACCCTGCCCAGGGAAGGTGCAGAGAGGCGGGATTTGGGGGCTGGGGTCCGAGGGCTGGGCTGATGCCAGTCGGTGGGGGAGCGGACTCTTTTCCCTGACCGAGCCCAGAGTGTCTCCCGAGGGGGTCACGGTGGGGGGAGCGATCCCAGGACTTAACCTTTCCTTCTCTTTCTCTTCCTTTCTTCAGTTGCTTCCTCTTCCCACCAACCCATTGGCTTAGTCGCTGACCTACTCTGAGCCTCACCTGCCTCATCCATCAAATGGGAGCAGGGAAGCCTACTTTAGGAGTCATCTGTGGCGGTCGAGGAAGGTCAGACATGAGCAAACATTTGGTGCCTGTCAGGGGATGTTCGGGCACAAGCTCTGGTCCTGTCTGCCCAGGCTTGGCCTTCCTGAAATCTGCAAACGTTCCCAGCCCCGAGGGCTTCCCGGTGGGGGCTGCGCTGTGGGAACCCAGAAGCCAGACCCAGGTTCCCAGGCCCCACAGCCTCGGTCTCCCTTCCCAGCCCTCTTCCTGACACCTTCCCGGCTGCCAGCCAGTTGACGTGAACCGTACTCGCTGTGAATAGTCACTGACCTATAATTGCAGCCCTATGAACTGTGTTTTCCTCTTCCATTTGCACACATGAATTTTGCCCTCCTTCCAGAAAGCAAAATTACAGGTTGGAAATCAGAATATTTCAAACAGGGGTGAGAAGGTTGGAGCAGAGTGTCTGCTTCATCATGAAGTGTCCAGTGTTAACGTCCAGGCTGGGCCGGACGTTCAAGTAACGGGCTCACGTTCGTTCAAGTAACGGGCTCAGAGGGCCCAGGGGACACGGTGGGGTGACATCCCAGACTGGGCTTCTCTCCAAAGGCCACGGCTCCTGAGCCTTCAGACGTGGTCCGGCAGAGGGGTGGCAGCTGGAGACGCACCGTGGCCTTGCTCTCCCGCAGGCATTCGTGGGCACCGGCCGGGTGCCCGGTCCCCCTGGGCTTTGTCTGAGCGAGTTGGGATGGGATGCGGGGGGGCAGGTGTGTTCAAGGCGTCTGAACCAGCTGGCACGGGGGCCAGCGGGAGCACTGGGGCTGTCACTGAAGCTGCAACATTGTGCCCTCGTGTTCTCGATTGCTCGATCGAAAAAAAAAAATGGCTGGTCTGGATACCCCTTCTTGACTGGGGTGAAGTCAAGGAATTGTAGTCTTTTAGCCATAAAAGGACCTCAGATACAATCAGGTGCAGTGTCCCTACTTTAAAGACCAGGAAATGGAGGTTCCCCCCAAGGTGAGCTCCTTCCCTGCTTTGTGGGCTCCTTGCGTCAGATTGTCAGCTTTCTCTCTAGTCCTGCGGGAGTCTCTGTGAGCTAAACAAGACTTGGATGGGTGGGTGGTTACAAATGCAAATGCCTAGGGGGGGCCAAACCCGCCCCAGAAATGAGTGTGCCAGGCTCAGGAGGCAGCACAGAATTGTACTCGTGTCTTTATTTAGCAAATACTTTCAAGGCACCTGCTCTGTGCTGGGCACTGTTCTAACTCCTTTGCAAATATTAACTCATGGCATCTCCATAGCGATTCTGAGCAATGGGTGCTATGATTATTGCCATCCTACAGATGGGAGAATGAAATGGAGGGATTAGGAGGCATGTGGAGGAGGCGGGCTGTGAGCCAGGCAGAGCTGTGGCGGGGCCACAGCCGAGGCGGGCACAGGCTCCCACCCACCCTGCTCCCCCCGCCCCCCCCGGTCCCTCCCCCACTCAGAAAGGCAGCCTCCATTCCACCCCAGCCCCATCTGGCCAGCCTTTCCAACTTTTCACGAGAAACTGGAAATCCATAATTGTATGTGAGCTCTTCTGATGTTAAAAAGTTGACTTTAATCTTGTAAACATGAAGTGGCTCCAGAAGGGAGCCCCACTTCTGAGGTGCCCCCAGGCCCGGTGACCTGAACTCCTCCTGGCTTGGGGCCTGGGCTAATGGGCAGACTGCTTGGCTATTCCTCTGCCTCCCAGTCTTAAGGAGCAGGACTTTCTCTGCCCACTTGCCTGGTGTTGGTCCTCCTAAGAATCTACCCCAGGATCCCCAAGCTTTGCCCACAGGTGATGACTTTTGAAGTTTCCGGGATGGGTCACTTCTCCCCCTGCACCGGGTCTGTAATTCTGGGAGCCACCGCCAGGGGGACGGTGTGGCCAGAGTCACCGGCACCGGGCCGGGTTATTGAGAAACGCAGGACCCGCCTCTGGCCCAGGCGCCTGCTTTGCCTCCAACGGTCTGCCTTAGAAGCCGCGATGTCCAGCCTCCTTCACCAAGCGAGGTGTGGGAGCCCGCAGTGGCCCCACGTCCCAGAACATGGACACAGAGAGGTGGGCAGCAGGCACGAGAGAGAAGACGGGTCTTTGCTGCCCTGGCCCCCCTCCCCACCACCCCTTGCCCCCCCCCCCCCCCCCCCCCCCCACTGAGAACCTCATCGAATTGACTGATTCATTCCCGGTGACTTCTGCAGCCGCTGCTTCCGTGCCTGCACCTTGAACTTGCATTAAGTTTTAATTAAAGCCGTTTCACCGGCCTTGCCCTTGGCTAAATGCAGCTGTGGGCACAGGGCACATAGATATTTAATACTCTGCCTCTCCCCGCTGAAGGCGCAGGGTGCCCAAGGGTGTACCCGAGCCGTGCCCGCTAGCAGCGATCCGCGCTCTTGCTTAAGTGTGCCCACAGGCCCTGAGCGGGAGGCCGGCAATAACTATTCATTGCCCTGGGTTAAGTGTGCCCAGGGGCACCCGTAAACTCAATGCAGTGATTAGCGATTGCTCCCAGTGAAGGCTGCCCGAGGTCCTGCGGAATGTCCTCAGCCCTAAATATAGCCTCCGCGTGGGGCCTTAAAGGGCAAGGTGCCGATCGCAAGTTCCCCTCCTTCTGGAAGCAGAATCGCTTCTCTCCTTAAAGCCTGGCCTCCGAGGGCTTCCCTGACTTATTCCAGGTTGCAGCGGAGGGATGGGACGCGGGAGTAGCGGGCGGGCTCTGGTGGGGGCCCAGGGAAACGTCGCACCCTCTTCATTGCTCTCACCACACCCCGTTCCAGCGTCTCTGCTGCCCAAGTGAAGGCGGCACCTCCAAGGACAGGGAGACCCAGGGGCTCGCGGGGCGTCCTGAGGGCCAAGGGGGAGCAAGGCTGGGCCACCGAGGAGGCCGCGCCGGCTGGGGTCTCCTCCCACCTGCTTCTTTCTGCTATTATTATTTCCATCCTATAGATGGGAGAATGAAGGCCCAGTCTGTCCCTGCCTCTGGAGTAGTTGGGGGTGGGCTGGGGAGGGTGTTGTTGAGGCCACTCAGTCCCCCGGGCCTCCCCTCCCCAGCTTGTCGGGGCAGGCGTCGGTCAGGTGCTGTCCGAGGGACCCTCCGTGGGTCTGTGACTCCCTCCCTGCCCAGGTCTGAAGCAAACGAAAGGGGGCCGCAGCAAGGAGAGAAAAGTGGGAGAAGAGCTCGAGTGGAGGGTGAGACCATGGCTGCAACAGGGGCTCCAGGGAAGGTTCTCTGCTCTGCCCTCACCGGCACCTTCCTCCCCATCTGCAAAATGGGCAGAATGGTGCCCCCTCTATGGGGCGGCTACAGGGCTCATGGGCGGTATGGTGACCAGCCATCCCGGTCTGCCTGGGGCTTCCCTGAAAGTCCCACCGCAGGGGAACCCTCTCGGCCCCCGGAGAGCCTGGGGTGGGTGGGTCACGCCTAAGTACGGTACCCTTGACGGGCACGCCAGGCCCACCGCCGCACTCTCTCCACCCTTCGTTGCTGGACCCGAGAAGGGAGGAGAAAGGGCAAGGGAGGAAAACAGGTAGGAGGGCCCGAGAGACGGCCCTGATGGGAAGTGGGTCCCGAACCGTGTCTGTGCCGTGCACACCCGCTCTTGGCCCCGCCAGCTGTGCCTGGGATCCCAGCTGCCCCCTTGGCCGGCCCCAGGGTGGCAGCTGAGGCAAGACATTTTTTCCCTGGGTCTGTTGACACTTGAGTCCCAGAACATAAATGATTTTCTTGTCTTAATGAGCAAACAACCCAGCCGGCAACGCTCTCTCACCGGCGTCCTGCTGAGGTAATTGCCACGCTTATGTGCTCAGGCAGAAATGTTTACTCGCTCACCTTTGCTAACCGCTTGCCAGGAACCCTTGCTCTCTCTTTGTTCGCAGTCTCCCTGACACTGCCCCTGGGAAGCGCCAGTGGCCAGGTAGGCGGGGCAGGAGCAGAACGTTCTAGAAGGCTCTGCCAGGCCCGGCGCTCAGGGACACTCCAAGGCAGGAGGCTCTGACTTCTGTTTTCCTTTGGACGGGCCTGGTGGACAGTGCCAACTTTTCTTGGGCTCGTGTCTTGGCAGCTGAAGCTGGATGCTTCGCCTGGTGCCCTCCGGGCAGAGCCCTGAGGCCATCCGGGAGGAACTCTGAGGAGGGGACCCGGCTTTGGGTGGGAGGCTGGCCAGGAGGCTTCCGAGGTCCGTCTCATGCTATGACTCTCTCCGAAAAGTCTCCAGTGATGGGGAGCTCGTTCCTTTGCGAGGCCGCCTGGTTCCACAGGGCACACGCTTCCCTCCGGCTGATCCTAAGTCTGTTCTCAGCAGCCTTCTGGAAGGACCTGGCCCTTTCTCCATTTTACATCCTTTCGAGTATTTGAAGTCAGCTAGCTTTCCCTTCCTCGAGTCCGCCCCTGAATTCCTCCTGCCAGTCCTTCTAGGATGGGGTCTGGGGACTCCCTCCTGTCCGCCCCCCCCCCCACCATCCAGGCGCCCACCTTTATTCAAGACCCCCATTGGCGATGTCCACGAGCACACTGCAAATGGATCGGAGCACAGGACCCCAGTTGTGCCTGGCTGGACAGAGTATGGGCTGCCTGGTCGGCATCCGTCACCCGTAGGGGTAACAGCACATCCATTCTTTCTCATGTGTGCTGCACAACGTTCCTACTACGGGCCAGCAGCTCCTGCAAGGTGCCTGCTTCCCTCCGGTGTAAGGAGTGCAAGCGTCTAGGTTGCCTTCCTCCCCGACTGGCCTGCTGCCCTGCCTCCTGGTCCCGCCCTCCCCCCCCCCCTTGGCCCTGTCACCTTCCCAAGTGTCCCCTTTAGTGCGCCTTCTCCTGGGCCCCCTAGCGACCGCATCTCCTTGGCCTGACTGTCCTGCTTCTTCAGACCCCATGATGGCTGTTCCTTCGAGGGTTGCTCCTGGCTTCTCTGAAAGATGCCAGGCACGGAGACCACCACTGTCATCACCCGAAGGCCAAGGCGAGACCTTCTTCCAAGGCGGGAGGTCAGTGGCGAGCGTCAGTCCCGCCAGGCGGGGGGGGGGTGGGGGGCGGATCTCGTGGCCTAGCGCCCTCGGAGCCGCCGTTGGGGGGCAGCTACGAGGCCTCAAAGAGCAGTTTGCCGCCCCTCCGGTGCCAATTCAAAGGTCCACCTGGGAGACCGGCCAGATTTAGGCAGGCAGCTTAGAAAATTGGGCTCCATTAGCGTAAAGTGCTCCGCACGGCAGATGAGGGGCTCCTGTAATCACGCACTCAGCCCGTCCTGATCGCGGTGGCAGGAGCGTAATTATCATCTCTTTAAATAGCCCAAAGTTGCCGTGTAAGAGAAGATGGCTCACGTGACATTTGCTCGGAGCTCGGTTCCTGCTAAAAATATCCGGGCTAAATAATATTTCCTGGTGGCACTGGAGCAACGGTCCCTGACCTGAGCTGGGTGACACTTGGGGGTTTAGGCTGCAGGCCAGTCCCCTGTGGAGGGAGTTTGCTTCTGGAAGTTCAGAGGCCACTGCGGGGGGGGGGGGGGGGGGACACTTCTGCCTCACCAGGTGCTCAACACCACCGAGGGTCTCCTGCCACTCTAGCTGGTGAACGGCTTCTATGCCTGTTTTCTAGAAAATGCTTGCCCACCGGGTAAGACCCAGGAGCGCCCCTAAATCCACCCTTTCTGGATTCGTCTCTGTCTCGTCCCGTCCCGTCTGTGTTCCTCCCTCCTCTGGACACCTTATCCCCAGGGCCCCACCCCACTTCGCCTCTTCGTCACCCCAGCCTTGACTGTGCCTCCCTGGATTGCTTGGGACAGAGAGACTTTTGCTGTTCCGGAAGGTATGAATGTGTATACCTGTCAGCAGGCCCTCTGGGGCTCCGCGATCCCTCAGTGGTTGGGAACCCGATCCAGACCCTGTACGTAATAACTACTTCGTTCAGCCTGGGGTGTCATATAGAGAGGCCTGGAACCTGGATGAGTACTTCCTACCTCTGGGAAGTTTAAATTCTAAGGAACTCTGTTTGCAACATTGGGTGGATCAAAGGCTTCATCCTGTGTGGGTAGATCAGAAAGGACTAAGACTTGACATCTGATAGAATTTTATGTGGCCCAAAGTTCACGATGGAGCTCTGGTGATTTTAAGGCACTGGGGAGGGGCCTCGCCAAGCCCCCAAACACCTCTTTCCTTATCCACGATGCTTGAAGCCCTTTATTTGGAGACAGGTGCTTTCATTTAGCCACTGCAGTGCGGGCTTTTTTTTTTTTTTTTTTAATTTTTTTTCAACGTTTATTTATTTTGGGGACAGAGAGAGAGCGCGAGCGGGGGAGGGGCAGAGAGAGAGGGAGACACAGAATCGGAAACAGGCTCCAGGCTCTGAGCCATCAGCCCAGAGCCCGACGCGGGGCTCGAACTCCCGGACCGCGAGATCGTGACCTGGCTGAAGTCAGATGCTTAACCGACTGCGCCACCCAGACGCCCCAGCGTTTATTTATTTTTG
This sequence comes from Acinonyx jubatus, assembly GCF_027475565.1. NCBI lineage: Eukaryota > Metazoa > Chordata > Mammalia > Carnivora > Felidae > Acinonyx > Acinonyx jubatus. The sequence goes on along the minus strand of NC_069381.1, from coordinate 7,861,458 downwards.
AGACAGAGAGAGATAGAGCATGAATGGGGGAGGGTCAGAGAGAGAGGGAGACACAGAATCTGAACCAGGCTCCAGGCTCTGAGCTGTCAGCACAGAGCCCGACACGGGGCTCGAACCCACGAACTGTGAGATCGTGACCTGAGCTGAAGTCGGACGCTTAGCCAACTGAGCCACCCAGGCGCCCCCGCAGCGCGGGCTTAAAACGCCCCCATGAGGAGGGCGACACACGAAATTCTTGCTAAAGTGTAAACAATTGATCCGAGCTTTGTTTCGTAAGAGCAGCTTTGGTGAGGAAGGGGAACCAGGTCGCTGAAGCTAAAGGCGGTCTCCGTGGAGACATTTCTGCAGCTTCCGAGGGGCAGGCTTGCTCCTGGCATCTGCTTCCTTATGGGTCTTCCCGGATGGTGGGGTCCGTCCCTGGGTCTTGGGGAGGGCCTGTTTCTTCCCTTCCACCCAGCCACCAAGAAATCTCACGTCGCCGATCAGGAAGCGCACTGTGCTGGCCACGGGACATCAACCCCCCGCTGAGGTCCTGGAACCGCCCTTTTTGTCTGCATACCTGCGAAGTGTGTATTTTTCTGTGTCCCATGACCTTCCCCATTCCAGAGTCAGAGGCCTTACTCGACATCCCAACGCAGAGACTGGGTCTGGTCAAAGAAGGTTGCCACGTGGAGGAAATCCTGAGCTTGGTGGCAAGGGTGCTGCGGGTCCAGTTCAGCATCCGTCATGACAGCCGTCCTCGCGTCTTCTGGAAGCCCCTCCTCCTTTGGGCCACTGACGCCACATGGAATCAGAGACCTGGAAGGCGGGGCTGTGGGGCCAGCTGAAGACGGACCTTGGCCACTTGTGCCCCTGGGGCCTGACACTCCTGCCAGGGCGCCCCCCCCCCCAGGTGGACGGCGGCCGTGGGGTACAGGATGCACCCGGCCACGCGCAACTCACTCTTCGTCGCCCCACAGCAATGCCAGGAGGCCCAAGAAGCCTCTGGAATGCAGGCTGTCTGTAGGGTAGCCCTGGAACGGGCGAGATGGCTGCCCCCGTCCCCTGGACCGTGGAGAGCTCCTCCCAGCGTGTGGGTGAGCGAGTCACCGTGGGGGTGCGCCTGCCGGTAACAGGACACGTCACCCGAACCCTCTTTCCCTGGCCCTGTGATTCCTTCTCCTGTGACAAGCCTTCCCTTTCTGGGCCTGCCAGGTCTCACACCCGATGCGGTAAGCGGCGTTGGGCACGCTGGCTGGAAGTGGTCCGGGAACAGGAGGGGCCTGGGAGCTGAGTGGTGATGTGGCCACGGGCCCTGGACTCAAACTGCCGGGGCGTGGGGAGGGGCACATCAACTTCTCAGCTGGTTGCAGGACCTCGGCGAGTCACTTAACCCCGCGGAGCCTCAGTGTTTTCATCTGCAGAATGGGAATACAGGTGCCCATGGGGGAGGACGGGGTTAGGAGCTCAGCAGGGTTCCTAGCACGAGGTGATCCATTTTCATTTTGACCTGTGTGGGCTCCGCGCCTCAGCTCACTTATCAGACGGATCGGGCTCTTTGGCAAAGATGCGGTGCGGCTTCTTAATCCAGGACGAATGCTCTTCTAAGCATGGGGTGTGTCCTCTGTGCCAGGACGCCGGGACCCACGTCTTGAAAGGGGTCTTCGGTGACGGCACGGCCACCAGAAAACCTGCCATTTGCAAAACCACCAGGAGCAAAGCCCATTGAAATACGGCATAAGGAAATACACATAATTCGCAAATGATGTCGATCACTTTCATCTTAGACTTCACAACTGTCCTCAATAGAAGACAGACGTGAAGGAGATTTAACACAGATGTGCAGAGTGCAAGAATGCCCCGTTACCAGGATATGATGTTTCGGTGCTGCATAAAAATGTAATTATATTCAGAACTATATTTAAAGATTAAAAGGGGGACTGCCTACCACATCTAGCCCCAAACTCAGAATTAGAAACAAAGGAAAAAAGCGGGGTGGGGGATGAGCTCTAACAGCCTGCTAAGAATGGAAATGTTTCTTGAAAGTTTTTACACATTTTGGCTGTCTTTATTTTAACAGTTTCCTGCAGCAATGACATTGATTTTTGGAAAGGGAGGGCTAGATCTTTATCTGACACATATTCACTAAGCACTTGCCTGTGGGAGGGGCCTGTATGAGGCTGGTGGGGGGGGTGGGAACAGAGGCCACCGGGTCCACAGCCCTTGCTCTCCAGCAGCGTCCAGTCTGGAAGCGGGAGGAAAGAAATGTCCAGAGAGTTATAAGGGAGGGCAGGCAGGCCTGGGGGAGAGGACAAGGACCAGATGACCTTTGCCCCTGGCTTTGAAGAGAGGGTAGATTCTCTAGTAAATAAAATACAAAAACAACTCAGCAATGGCAATAACATCTTAGGAAGACTTTTTGGCCTCTCCGGAAAGATTTACACGGGGAAAGAATGTTCTCTGCCTCATTTTATTAATTTAATATCAGCAGCCAGAATGAATCTCCCCTCTCCCTGGCTCCCAGCATACCTTCCCTGCACCTCCCCTGTAGCTTCTAGGTCTTTCTATGCTTGTTACGGTTATCGGTGCACAATCCTGTGTCTCCCTCTCGTATGGGAACTCTCTGAGGTCAAGGACTGTGTCCCGTTCAGCATTTTATCCTTCATGGGACTACCACACCGCCTTCCCCTTGGTAAGCACTTAATAGATGCCCGTTGGACTATGTTTTCACCAGGAATTTTAAAAACACGTTTCAGACAAAGAACATTTCTGTGTGAAAATATATGACTAATGAGCTGGAATATTAATGTACCAGGATTGCCTAAGCACTCAGTGGTTACAGAGTCTTTTCCATCCCCGCCCCCCCCACCCCCTCCAGAGTGAAATATAGGAGAAATCCTCATTATTTAATATCACAGATGTCAAGGGCAGTGGAAGCAATGGGCTGTCCAGCTTGGAGAAGAGAAACCAGGAGGGTGGTTAAGAGAAAGCTGTTTGACATTTTAAAGCAGAGGTTCTGACAAAAATGCCTCTAGGGGTCAGGCAGGGAGTATAAATGAGTGAGGGGAAGAGAGCCGGTGGCCCAGGTGACAGTGCTGAAGGCCAGGGAGAGGACACTGGTGGAAATGCCGGTGAGCGGGCAGACCCCGGGCCCCGCTAAAGAGAGGAAGTAGTTCTGCTTAGCTGCAGCCCATCCCTGCCTCGTCAGGGAGGCAGGCCAATGAGGCCAAATCTTCTGTTTTCCCAGGAGAAGCTGGTTACATTTTCTCAGTTCATCTAAAAAAATATTTAAAACGCGGGGCACCTGGGTGGCTCAGTCAATAAAGCGTCCAACTTCAGCTCAGGTCGTGATCTCACGGTTCGTGGGTTCGAGCCCCGCGTCAGGCTCTGTGCCGACAGCTCCGAGCCTGGGGCCTGCTTCTGATTCTGTGTCTCCCTCTCTCTCTGCCTCTCCTCTGCTCTCACTCTGTCTCTCTCTGTCTCAAAAATAAAGCAACATTAAAAAAATAATTAAAAAAAATAGAAAATAAAAAAATATTTCAACCCCTCTGCAGGCTAAACCAAACGTGTCTGAAGGCATAAGCCAGAACCAGCAAGCTCTAACCCAGCAGTTATCAACACGGGGTGTATTTGTGCCTCCCGGGGGGACGTTTAGTGATGTGTCTGGAGATATTTCTGATGCTACCAGCATCTGGTGGGTAAAGGGCAGGGGTGTTGCTGGACATCCCACAGTGCTCAGGAGCCTTTGTCACAGCAGAGAAGGATCTGGCCCAGGATGTCAATAGTATCGAGACAGAGTCTGCTTCTGTGTGGTTCTTGGGGCTGGGCCCACGTATTTGGCCTCGACTAGCTCACAGATGCAACCGGGAGGTGGCATCATACAGGGGTGGGGACTTGGAACCGGCTGGTCTTTACAGAAAACTTAAAATTCTGTGATTCAGTTTCAAAAAGAGATTTTGACATTCGCATATGCTCAAAAAGGACTCCAGGTTGAAGGTCTGTGAAATTCGGCTGGTGGGGGCAGTTCCTAACCCAGTGCTTGAATCTGAAGCTCCCAAGCCTCTATTTTCCCGTCTGTAGGAAGGCGGCATGGGTGACCCTTTCACCAGGGGGCTGGGGAGGATCTTGGCCCTTTGGGAGAGCTGACTCCTGCTTCCTTTCTGGAAAGTTCTAGAAGGTTGTTGTCTGCTTGAACTGTCACTCTGAGGTCTGCTCCCCCTCCACCATCCCCAGGAGGGGACACCCTTCCAGCAGGAAGGCCACCTGCTTCCTCTCCCCAGTTCTAATCTGCGGGATCTGCCGCCATGGGTGGCCTCTGGGAAGGGCTTTGTCAGAGCTTTGCTCTCAAGCCTTCTGATGCCGGTCTGTCACCTGGCCTCGCTTCCTCTGAAGGGCTCCATCCTGGCGAGGTGTTGGTGGACCCAGCCAGGCATGAGACCCCCCCCCACTTTTACCACCATTATTCCAAAAGGAGCCGTGCTCTGACCTCCGCCCAAGTCTTCTCAAATTCAGAACAGTCCCCAGAGAAAACACGGCCCCCAAGAGCTCCCACCTGAGGTCCGCCCCCCTCCAGCTGTCCTGCCTGGTTCACAGCCCCCAGGGCCTTGAGACCAGGCAAAAGGAGGTGGCCGGTAGGGTCTGCAGCTGTGCACACAGAGGGGAACCAAGGCCTGCGTCAAAGACCTTGTGGCTGGAGCCTGGGGCCAGGCCTGGAGTACCAGCCTGAGGGCACAGTTCCCACAGGCTGTCTCTGGCCTGCCGTCCTCAGCAGGGCCTAAGCTCACATCCCTTTATTTATGATGCGCTTTCTCTCTCCACTGCTCTCTCGCTGAAGAAGGGGCTTGGACCATTCCTGCAAATAGCAAAGCCTATGGAAGAAGAATGGGCCCCAGGTTCCCTCGAGGAAGGTGGACTTACCTGGACATGCCCCACCTTCAGCTGCTCTGTCCTTAGAGTCCATGGGAGCTGTCCAGGCCAGCCCCGGTCCCCTTGTCCAGTCTTCCCAGCCCCCACAGCCCTGACCATGCATTGTTCTCAGACATCTCCCCTCCTCAGCTCCTCTCTGGGGTCCAAACAGTCCAAAGTGTTCCTGGTCTCAAGGCCATCCATTTCCATGACATCTAGGAAGTATGAGGCCTGAGCAGAGCTTTGCCCGGCCACCAGGAAGTCCCCTCCTGCTGGGAATATTGTCAGGGGGGATGTGGCTGCCAGTTAGCCTGGCGAGGGGGACCTGGCCAGGCCAGCCAGGAGGTCCGGCCTTTGACGGGGTTGATGACCAGCCCAGCTGAAGAGGCCTTGGCTCCCTGTTGTTGCCCCAGAGAGCCCCAGAAGATGTCCTCCACAACGGAGGCCCCAGGACCATCCAGGAAGGAGGCTAAGGGGCACCTCGGACCAGCTCAGGACACAGCAGGGCCAGGACTCGCCCCCCTGGCTGGGAATGGACGCCACAGTCACTGCCCCGCCGTGAGCACTCCCAAGGCATGATGGCAGCAGCCAGGTCCAGTGCCCGTCTGAGGGCCCCAGGCCCCGAGCCCCCGGGGAGGCACAGGGTGGGCCCAGCAGGCCCCCGGCCAGTTCTTCCCGCTGAGCAGCTACCGGTCCGGGACAGCTCTTCTGGAGATTCCTCTTGGACAGCTCCATTGGAGGCAGGGTAATAGTGAGCCTGAGGCCTCGAGTCAGCCCCTGGCCGGTGGAGCAGGCCGAGTGCGGCGTGGTACCTGCGTCCAGCAAACTCAGAGCCCATGGGCCCCCACAGACATTTCCCGGTCCAGCCTGGCTGAACCTGGAGACCCTTTCTGTTGACCAGGGGATGCTCTAGCAGGAGCCCGCAGAACCCACATGGGCAACCAGTCCCAAAAGTCACAGGGCTTGTGAGCTTCAGAAAAACGTGGAGGGGCTTCTGAGAGGCCCCCTGGCTGGGGTGAGTCCTGGGAGTGGCCCAGGGGATGCCAAGTAAAAGGAGTGGGGAGGACGATATATGGGCATGCCTCCCACCTTCCGGGACCTCCAGCACTGGTGTGCGTGCCCTCTCACTGTTAACTGTGGTGAAGCATGGGCCGGGGATGGGGGGCAGCAGTTAGGGGGTAAGCGTGCAAGCTCTGTAGCGGGCTGCTGGGGGTCAAGTCTTGGTCTCTCCACTCTTTGGCTGTGTGACCTTGGGCGAGACACTAACCTCTCTGTGCCTCAGTGTCCTGATCAGTCAAATGTGGGGGTGGGGGGCGGGTGATAATACTTGGGGCTGGGAGGATGTGGACGCGAAGCCTCGGGCGCAGGCCCCTGCACACAGCATGTACTCAGAACCCGTGAGCCATCCCTGGGGTCACCATTCCTGCCGTTCTGGCAAATCAGAGCAGCCAAACTGCTGGGCTCCCAGGCCCAGGTGGAGGGCGTGTTTGCTTGTTCCAGGAGAGCATAGAAGCCTCCAGCCACGGCTCAGACATTCTGGGGTGGGGGAGGGCTGGGTGATGATAACATCCTACAGGGTGAGACGCCCTCCCCTGGGCCTCAGGGGCCGTGACCCTAGGTCTCTAAAGGACCCCATGAGAGGAGAACGGGGAGCCTTACTGCTTTGGTTCCGTGACTCACTATTCCCTGCCTCCCGTTCCCATGGCAGCAGCTGATACCCCACCGGCTTGGATCACTTGGGTGACCCCCGTTGACCTTCAGGGAACACCGGGGTCCCACGTTTCCTGGCCCAGAAGCCCAGCTGTGGCCCGAGCGGGAGCAGCACAGGGGGTGGTTCCCTGAGACGGTGGCACTCCCTCCCCCACCCCCCCCAGTCTGTCGCTGGAAGTGGGATTTGAAATACAGCCAAGGAGAGGGGGCCGTGGACAACGCCCGGAACGCGAAACAAATAAATAAATAAATAATCAGGGTTGTCTTGGCTGATAAACGGTCTCTACCTCCAGGACGACTTCTCCCCGCTGCCGGCCCCCCCCCCCCCTTCCTCCTTCTCCGGGCAGATCCATCCCAGGCAAAAGCTTAATAGCCCCATTTAAGGCTTTTCCTTTTCACCACGGACTTGAGCTGCTCCTGCCATTACGAGGTTTTCAGCTTCTCTCTGAAATCAAATTACTGACTCCATTTAATTTTTTAAAAGCTCGGATGATTTCCCTTCTTGAATCGGAGCCGTGACTCCAAGGCCAACCCCCCACCCCCACCCGCCCTGCCAGGCGGTTCCCCTGTGGGCAGCCGCTGCCCAGGGACGGCGGGCCCCCAGGCCAGGGCGAGACTGACACCTACAGGGGAAGCCAGCAAGAGGAGCCCCAGGCTGTGGCGGCCGCCCCCCCCCCCCACACCTGGCTGGGTGGTCTGGCCTGGGGGGGTTGGGGTGGGGGGGAGAAAGAAGCCTGAACTCCCCTAGGCTGGGATCACCTCACTGGAGCCCGTGGCTTCCGGGCTAGAAGACTTCAGAGGCTGGTGGGAAAGGGGGTTAGAGCCCAGCGCTGATGTTGTGGGCTCCCTGTCACCTGGTTCCCCAGACCCCCACCTGCCTTCTCATGGTGCATATCACGGACCCCATCGCTGGGCAAATGTTGATGGAGTGCATTCTCTGTTCCAGAGCTGGGAAGGGAACGGTGAATTGGACAGAGAAGGTCCCTCACATGGGAACGAAAGTTCTAGCGGACTCGCGTGTGTGGGAGAGCGTGGGCTTATGTGTGAAGGGGGGGTGGTGGATGGAGACTGACCGTAAATCCACGCATGGCCAATTTCAGATGACACGATGTGCTCGGAAGAGACACAAATACGCCACTTGGATGGAGGTTAGGTTGGGGCGGGGTGGTCAGGACGGCCCCTCTGAGGGGGCATCCAGACAGAGGGACAGCAAATGCAAGGGCTCTGAGGAGGGTTGGAGGGATGGAAAGAAGGCCACGGGAGCTGGCGGAGTGAACAGGAGGAAGTGGAAAGGACGAGGAGGCACGCAGGAGCCCAGATTTTATCCTGGCTTTAAAAAAAAAAAGCTGGAAAGTGGACATCAGAGGGCAGGGGTGGCCGAAAGGAACGGAGGAGGGGGGCCCTGGCTGACAGAGGCCAACCCACCCCGCTGAAAGGAAAGGTGACTCAAAGGGCCCCTCTAGGGGGGGCGTCCAGATGACTCCGTGAAGGTGGCTGCAGGTGATGTTTGAGATGCCTGCAGTCTCTGTTTCCTGGCCCCCCCATCTCCCTCCTCCCCTTCCCCACCTCTGCTGAACCACCCAGCTTCAGGGCCTCGAAGACCAGGGCCCCGCCCCCGCAAGACAGTCCTATAAATCGGGGCTGACCCTTTACCAAGTCCTCCACATGTTTAACCACCCGGCGCCCTTGGAGACGAGACAAAGGGAACGGAGTTAATGAAATCGCCAGCCTTTACCTGGCATAAATGGCTCTCCCTGCAGTGGGCAGCGAGCGGCGAGGCTGAGAGGATCTGGGCACTTGGCCCAGCTCAGCGGGCTGCGCAGCTGGAACCAAGCACTTTACTTCTCTTCTTTCCCCTTGCTCCGCTCCACACCGACTCAGAACCGGGACAGTCGTGTTTAGTTAGAAAGTGCTCGAGCTTCTGGGGAGTCTCCCGTTCTCCCACAATCCGGGACAGCCCCAGAACCATGCCTGCCCAGGGCTCCGGATCCGCCAGGGCCTGGATGGCACCTGTGCCCAATCCCAGTGCCGCGTGTGCATGCACACGAGGGTTTTCCCAGCCATGGGGGACCTCCAGCTGTCCCGTGGAGACCTTCCAGGTCTACAGCAGTCATCTCTTTACTGCTGATCTCTCTGTGGCCACTGAGATCCTGGCAAGGAGTGGTTCTTCCCCTCCAGCTCAGCCTCCTGCTGGGCAGGATCTCAGATAGTCGGGGATTCGGGGTGGTCAGACACCGTGTGACTCCCTGCCCTCAGTAGCTTGGGTCCTCATCTTTTTCACCCCACGGCTGTGTGTAAATTTCAGGGGCTGGGACGATTTATTGCCCTTCTGTCCTGTTACACGGAGCAGCCACGATCCAGTTTCCTTTTTGGGGTTTCGTCCCCGAGCACAAAGCCTGTTTTCATGCCCTGTAACATCCAGGCTCGTTGTTGTTTCCTTCGTTGAAGGTCTTGAATTCCCAGATTTTAGGCGCTCCCACGGCAGACTTCTTCAACCACTGCATGCTTTTCTAGCCTTAGCTGCAAGTCTCTGTTGGGTATTTGAATATTACTTAAACTGGAATTAGAGTCATCAACTTAGTAATCCTTCAAATTACTGCATTGCTGGAGAGGCAGTGTGGTGGTAAGGGCTCTTTCTGAGTGTCCTGCCCAAGCCGTGTGACCTTGAGCAAGTCAGTTCATTTCTCTGAGCAACAGGCCAAAACAGGGAACAGGAGTGGGTGGCAGGGAGGTCCAGCCCGGGGGGACGATAAATCAAGAGTCCCTAGTGTGGCTCTGTAGAACCCCTCACCCCTTAGGGTCCATCCTCCTAGGCACAGCCTAGCCCTGGGCCACCGCCCACATCTCTGCTGCTCCCGGGTCTGGTTTCTGGTGGTGGAGGCCACCAGCGACATGAGGCCAAGCCAGTGGGGGGGGGGGACAAGATGGGACAATATGGACAGACACTCTCTTCCGCGTAGCTGGCCAGACCCCACCCCTTCCTTGGTCCACAGGTGACCTCCCACCAGCTCCTTACTCCTCTCCCAATGCCCGGGCCGAGCTGTCCTACAACCCAGATCTCAAAGCCCTCAGAACAATGGTTCTCCAAGTGGGGTCGCCAGACCAGCAGCATCAGCGTCACCTAAGGAATAGTTAGGAAAGCCAATTCTTGGTCTCCATTCCGGACCTGCAGATCCTGAAACACAGGGTGGGTGGGGCCCGGCAGTCTGTTTTAACAAGCCCTCCAGGTGAATCTGATGCACACGGAAGCTGAGACCACTCACTACTTGGAAGAACCTGTGCCAGGGACAGCAACCCTCCATCCAAATAAGAGAAATCCTCTGCCTCCATAATAATAGCAACACTGGACATTTCTACAGCTTCCAGGTACTTTCCATCTTCCTCTGCCCAAAGCATCGAGCTCCAACCCTCTGAGGAAGAGAGGCATTGCTCTTCCCATTTTAGAGATGAGTAAACTGAGGCTCGGGACCTTGCCCAAGGCCACACAGCTAACAGATGGTGAACCAGGGCTCGAACCCTGGCCTCCTCCTCACTCCAAGGCAAGGGCTCTCTCCTGGACGCCTTGGGTTTCCGGGGCTCCTTAGACCAATGAAACAAGCACAAGTCCATCAACCAGAGAGGAAATTCCCTCTTCCAGCCCCCTCTCCCCAATTTCCAGTTGCAAACCCCGGAGAGAGCATCCGGGAAACATAAATTTTGCCTGGCGGCTGAGAGCTCTGAAAGGAGTCACACGTCAGGGAGATGGGACTTTATTTCTCAATGAAATAGCCTTTTTATGGTTGGAATAAAAGTGCCAGCGGGAGCCTAATGCCAGGAAGTAGCAAGCACATTTGATAAACTCCTTCAGCCAGGGGTGGGGCGGTCCCGGAGGGGGCGGCCGGAGAACTGTCCCCACGTTTCCAGATGCACGGTTCTTTTCAGGTCGGAGCCTGGAAGATGCGGGGTCCCTCTGGTCAACCCCCCCGCGACGGGGAGAAGGGTTGACCCTGGACGGTGCGAGCTCCTTCGCTGAGCCGCCCGGTCCTGGGAGCGGGGCTGCAGTGTGGAGAGCGGGCGGCAGGGGGCAGCATAACCCACCGTTCCAGCTAGGGCGGGAGTGGGGTGGGGGGCGCGGCGGGCGCCTTGGGCAGGGGGTCTCCGAGACTGGGGGCGGGGGGGAGTCAGCTGTAACCCGCAAGCTGGGACCTCTCCCTCCTCCCTTTAGCCCTCCCCACCCCCAGCCCCTCTGAAGCAAGGACAGTTTGTCGTCCTTCCTCTGGCTGCAGCCTCTGCTGATCCAAATCATAATGGGGGTGGGCGTCATGGGGTGGGGGTCTTCTCCATCCCGTTGCCTGCCACCTGGCCGGTTACTCCAAACTTCTCCGGGCTTGACTTTGGGTCTGATTAACCCTTTAGCTTCCTTCTGAGGGGACCCTTGAAGGGGCTCAGAATGTATGTTTGTGGCTAGGGGGGGCTTTTGTGGGTGGAGGACTCCAGCCTTCATGGTGGGGGCCGGGGGTTGGGGGGGGGGCGCGGCGCAGGAGAAGACCCTGAAGGACAAAGAGAAAGCGAGGAAACCTCTTCCTTTGAGCATGAGTGTGATTGGCAGGTTTACGGCCTCGGGAAGGTGCGTGGTATTCCGCACAATCAAGTCATTTTTAAAAATAATCTTCCTGCTTAAGTCGTACACGCCGCTAATTGCATTTTAATAAGTCTCTTAAAATCTTGCCATATTTTTTAATATCCTAATATTAGGTAAGTGATTGCGGGGGACACTGGAGGGCACGGGGAGTTTACATAATGGAGGGAGGGTGGCGATGAAGATTGCGGTGGCAGTGGCCACCAAATGGCCTGTGATGTGTCTGTGTGTGCATCTGGGTGCGCGTGTGTGTGATGCGCGTGTGTGTGAGGGTGTGAGTCCACAGCCCAGGCTTCCCCTCTGACCCAGCCCACCCTATCTTCTTTTCCAAGGACGAGGGCCCCGAGCCCACCCAGGGGATGGGACTTGGCCACGGCCATTGTAGCAAGAGGGAGACCAGTGGGGACACTTCGGCCTCAGCCTTGTGAGAGCAGAGAACCCCTTCGTACCGTCCTGAGCGCAGCGTCCTTGCACACACATTGCTCATTCTACTTGCACACTGCTTGGTGACAGGGGGAGGGGAAAGATGGGAAGTTCCCAGCAGTGGCTCCTTGGATGTCCCATGGCGACTAAACGGCAGAGCTGAGATTCGAACTCCCAGTCAGCTCCGGCGCCTGGGGGAGGCACTTAGCCAGGAAGGGACGGGAGGCTGAGCTGGGGTCCAAGGGTCCAGGGCCGGGGACACCGTGTTGGAGGAGCAGGGGAGACTGGCAGAGACGGGGCATCGGGAGGGTTGAGAGCTGTGGCCTGTTTGATTCCCAACCCCTCTGTGATGCGGGGTGGAGTCCCAAGGTCAAGGGCAACATGGCACCTTTTCCTCGGAGCCCCTGGAGGCCAGAGGCCTGGGAGGGCCGTGACAAGGTCGTCGGGCCTTGGACCTTGTAAGTCCTGGACTTCTGGAGGCCCCCCAAAGCCCCACTGGCCCTGGCCTTCCTCCTCCTCCTCCTCCTCGATACCCGCCACTGGCCGGGTGGGAGGCACATGTTGAACGAACTTCTGAACAGGAAGTCAGCATCCAGGTCGTCCCAAGTCCCTTTTCATGTGGTTTCTTTAATCCCCCGGGCTGGGTTTCAGAAGCGTTTTCCAGTTTCAGTTTTACAAAGCTACGCTCCCTTTAATGTTGGTGTTTTTCAGGAGGTGGGGGGAGAGCAGCTTCAGTCAAAACATGTGTGTTTTACATCAGCCAGCTGCGGACTGTGCAGCCCGGGAAAGGGAGGAGGCAATGTGGCCTCCAGGAGGCTCGGCGGCACCGGGTGGGTGCAGACGGCCAGCGGGGTGAGCCCTTGAGCCCCCCTTGCCTCTGTCCGTCTGCCCCACCTCCCTAGCTGCCTCCTTCCCTCTCTCTTGCCCAGGCCTTCGTGGGATTCACCACACCCATTGGGGCCAGGGCACCCCCCCCTTCCAGGCTCCTAACCGCCTAGGGTCCCCCTCTCGGTGACACTGGTCATCACAGCCGCTCGTGCCTCCCAGACGTGGTCACGCTGATGAGCGGTGCCCTCCCACCACCTATGTTTTCACACAGTATTGTCCCCGAAGTCAGCGGTCTGTCCATCACATACAGAGAGACACTACCTAAGCAAAAGCATCCATGAAATTGTGCGTTCGACGTGCCAGTTATATCTATCTGATCCAACACCCAATAAATGCATCTACAACCACCGAAATAAAGAGAAAAGGCTATGAACCACCACCTAAAATCATCCTGTCCCTTGTGCCTGCTTCAGGAATTCCTGCATTCTCGGGGCCCTTTCCCTGGAGAGAAGAGAAAGGTCTTGGAGGCAGGGCACCTGCCCCAGGTCACACAGGTTGATGACAGTCCCAGCAGGTGTCTGTCTCTGAGGTGAGTTTTCTTCCTGCTCCATCGCATCTGTCCTTAGGGCAGGCTTCTTGGCTTCAGAGTTTCAGGCTTCGGAGGAGTTGCCTGGGGCCACCCTGAGGTCCCCGTGATGGGGGCTGAGTTCGTGGCCGAATGGAAGGCACACAGCCTTGGGAATCAGTCAGACGTGGATCCGAATCCTGGCTGCCCTCCCTCCCAAGTGTGTGGCTGTGGGCGAGTGACTGCGTCGCTGTCAGCCTCCATTTCCCCATCCTACGGATGGGGATGACCTCACCTGCCCGGAAACACCCGGTGGCCGTGACGTAAGCGCTCCGGCCCTGGCTCTTCCCCACTTTGCTCCTGTCTCCGGCCCTGGCTTCACCACCTCGCCTCCCTGACTCATGAGAGGCAGCGAGACGCCCACGAAGAGAGGCTCAGGAGAGAGGGGCATGCCCTCGAGGGGCTCACCGGCCCTCCGATGTGTGTGCAAGGATGCTGTGACAGGGACGGCGAGGCCAGTGCCCTCGTCAGGAGAAGGAGGAGGACGAGGCGGTTCCTCCTCAGAGGTGGGCTGGCTGGGAGCCGTTCGGTCAGAGGGTAGGGCCTAGGACGCCCGGACCGTGCCGCCCGGTCCCATATGTGGCTTTGCCTCCATTATGGCCATGAGGCCCTCTGAGCATCCCTCCGGTCTGAGCTGCCGTTCTTGGGCCCCAGAGGTCACCGGTCAAGGTCAGTGGTGCTGTCTCCCCTCTGGGCCAGGGGCTGCCCCCAGGGGACCTAGGAGAGAGGAGAAAACAGCGCAGGCCGGAGTTTGAGGGATTAGCCCTGGGGGTGGGTACCCTTCTGGCAGCTGGTTCCCTTCCCTCAGTGCCTGGGAGCAGTTAGAAGACCCTGCAGATCGTCGTCGTTGTGGTGATGATGCTGTTGATGATGATGACGATGCGGGTTGACAACTACTGAGCAATTTCTACGTGCCAGACACCGTGCTAAGCACTTGGCACGCGCCATTTCATTCCATCTGCTCTGTGATATATGCCAGCGGGGCACCTAGAACAGTGCCTGGTGCACAGTAGGCCCTCAGCGAACATTTGTTGAGTTGAAGAGGCTTACGGAGGTGAAGAGGTTCACCCAACTCTCCTTCGCTGTTTCTTCACGAGGACCGACCGCTGATGGTGGACGGTCAGGCGTTGGCTGCAGAGAGATTTGGGGTGGCCGGCTCCCCCAGGTTCTACACATCACACCTGGTCCCGCCTCTCCAGGGAGTCTGTCACTGTCGCTTCCGGATGGGTCCGTCTATGGCAGAACGGAGCCCCCAGGATGGAGGGTGTTTCCTCCGCTTACCCCACAAGCCACCCAGGGGAGAAAGACCCTTGTCCTGGGGCCTCTTCTGCTCCCCCTGGGGTAGCAAAGAACTGGGCCAGGCCGGGCTGCAGCTGCGAGGGGCCCAGGGAGGAGGGAATCAAAGCAGCCATGTGGGCCCTGCTTTCATCTCTGGCTTCAAAGAGGTGCAAACAAACTCTCGCTGTGCCAGGCTGCAGCAGCTCCCTCCTGGGGGCCCCGGCCTGTGCTCCCGCTCCCTCCCGCTCCTTCCTGGAATGCCAGCAGCGCGTCAGTCCCAGGGGCGCCCCGGAGGGACCCCGACTCGTGGCCATGCCGGAGGAAGGGGACTCCACCAAGGTGACGGAAAAAACGGGTGGGGGTCCTCACGCTTATGGTGGTTCCCACCGTGGGCCAGGCGGGGAGCTGGAGGCTCGCACACCCTTCACCATCTCACCTCTCTAGAACCTTTCTAGAGCCACGCCGTCCAGGATGATGGCCACACGTGGCTACTGAGCACCAGATTACGTGGCTCGTCTGAAAGGAGATGTGTGGGGAGGATAAAATACACCCAGGACGTCTTGGACACGATGTGAATAAAGGCACGTCAGATCTCTCGTTTATCATTTTTCATGGATTACGTGCCAAAGTGATAATATTATGGAGTATTGGGTTGACACGGGATTTAAAAAGAAATGTCTTAATGTTTATTTGTTTTTGAGAGAGACGAAGAGAGTGTGAGTGGCAGAGGGGCGGAGAGAGACAGGGAGACCCAGAATCCGAAGCAGGTTCCAGGCTCTGAGCTGTCAGCGCAGGGCCCGACGCGGGGCTTAGACTCATGAACGGAGAGATCATGACCCGAGTCAAAGTCGGACACCCAACCGACGGAGCCACCCAGGCGCTCCTCGCAAGGGATGTTTTTAAAATTAAGTTCACCTGTTACTTTTTGCACCTTTAAGTGTGACCACAAGGAGATTTAAAATTACCTACGTGGCCCACTTTATCTTATTGGGGCCTCTCGGCTCCAGACGACATTCTCATGGGGTTTTGGCACATGACTCCCCAGTGGTAGTAAAAACCCATGGGATGAATGAATGAATGAATGAATGAATGGATGGATGTTTGGTGTTGGCTGCAGGGGAGACACAGATGAAACCTGTCCTCATTCCTGCCCTCAAATCCTCGTCCAGTGTCTAGTCCAGTTTGGGGGTGGGTGGGTGGAATTAGAGATCCCACCTCTGCGAGATTGGGTTGGGCGGGGGGGTGGGGGGGGTGCCCTGGGCCTCTGAACAGCAGGGTGATTAAGAGGCTCCTGGGCCCAGATCCTGGCTTCATTGCTTACCAGTGTGTGACCTAGGGTGAATTACTTGGCCTCATCAGGCCTTACCTTTCTCATCTGTAAAATGGGGCTGCTACTGATAATCATAACAGCAGCTCCTTCACGGGGAGGGGGGGTTCCTGTGAGGAGTAAAGCTAGCCTACTTCTTGGTGCTTGGCTAATGGCAAGCAATAATGAGCAATTAGCAACAGTGCAGGACAACTCTGGAGAACGGTGTGGAGGTTCCTCAACAAATTAAAAACAGAGCTACCCTACGACCCAGCCTTTGCACCACTAGGCATTTATCCACGGGATACAGGGGTGCTGTTTCGAAGGGACACGTGCACCCCCATGTTTCTAGCAACACTATCGACAGTAGCCAAAGTATGGAAGGAGCCCAAATGTCCATCGACGGATGAATGAATAAAGATGTGGTATAGATATACAATGGAGTATCACTCGGCAATCAAAAAGAATGACACCGTGCCATTTGCCACGACGTGGATGGAACTGGAGGCTATTATGCTAAGCGAAATGAGTCAGTCAGAGAAAGACAAATATCATATGATTTCACTCATATGTGGAATTTAAGAGACAAAACAGATGAACGCAGGGGAAGGGAAGCAAAAAGGGTATAAAAACAGGGAGGGGGACAAGCCGTCAGAGACTCTTAAATACGGAGAACAAAGTGGGGGTTGCTGGAGGGGTGGGGGGTGGGGGGATGGGCTAAGCGGGTAAGGGGCATTACGGAGGACACTTGTTGGGATGGGCATAGGGTGTTGTATGTAGGGGGTGAGTCACCGGATTCCACTCCTGAAACCATTATGGCGCTATATGTTAACTAACTTGGATGTAAATTTAAAAAATTAATTAATTAGTTAATTAATTAAAAAAGATATTGTAGGACAAATGCTATAGATTATCCCCAGGACACAGCCCTGCCCTGGGGACGGCCACACTCCCAGCGGATACTTTCCCTCCAAGTCACTTCTCTGGGTCCACCAGGGTGCCGGGGGGGGGGGGTTCTCTGAGATAAGCAACTCTCCATTCCCCCCACCCCCACCCTGCTTCCTGTCCCCTCATCCCTTTGGTCCCTGTCACCCCCACCACCCCCCTCTCCCAGCTCTGTCCCTGAGGTCCAGTGGCCCCTGGAGGTGGCTTAAGGACTCTCTTTTTTGGAGAGAACCACCCTCCAGTAAGCACACCTTCTTTTGCTCGCTCTTACCAAGAACCTCCCAGGGAGGGCTGGGCTTGGGGGAGCCCACACAGTGGAGGCGAGGGGGGACCAGGCAGAGGACAGCGGTGTTCCTAGGGGTCTGGCCTGGACCGGAAGGATGTGAATGGGTGGGTGCTATCAGGGCCCAGGACACCCCAGGCGGAGGGGAGAGTCAGAGTAACGGCCCGGGGGCACATCTGGGGGCAGTGAGATGACCCATCTGGTTGCTGGTGGGGGCTCTAGGGGAGCTCCCCAAGGCTATTGGGGACCCCAGCGTGCAGGACTTCCTGAATGCCGAGGGAAGGGGGGCTGTTCCCACAGCCGGGCGTGGGGGTTGGGGGTGCCCAGAGACGGTAGCGGGAAGTGGCACGATTGGAACCAAACAGGGCCAATGTGGACCAGATGTGATTAGGGTTGGGGGCTCTTGGAGGAAAGCGGGGTAGGAGAAGGGGGCGAGGCAATCTGTCCCACCCCCCAAACCGCCTCCAGGCCAGTGTGGTTCTGCAGCTGCCAGTCACTGGAAGGTAATGAGAGCCACACTGGGAGGTGATTTGCATAACTGCTCCCACACTGCCCTGCAGCCAGTCTGGGGGAGGGTGGTGGTGGCTGGACAGAAACCACGTGGGCCCAGCTCAGCCTCCAGCCCAGGGGACGCTTGAGGGTCCAGGCTCTGGCCTCCAGAGGATGCTTCCTCCTAATCTCTTGCAACTGCTGTCTGGTTTCATTACTCCCACTCCGAACTCCTGCTTCAGCCACTTCTCCCAGGAAGCCCTCCCTGATTTTCGGAGGGGGTCAAGCACATTTGCTGGGTTCCCAGAGCGCCCGGTGTTTATTTTGGTGGATTATAACTGCCCCTTCCAGGGAGCTACTTAGCCCCGGGTCTAATAGGGTAACTAACCTCCTTGCCCACATCTACCCGTACCCCTAGGCCTCTCCAGACCCCAACCTCTCCCCCATGCCTACCCTCTATCGCCCTCTGCTCCTAGATCCACTTGAACTTCTATAGACACACACACACACACACACACACACACACACACACACATGACTGGTTTTTAAAAAATCATGTGAGTCATTCAGAATAAGTGCTCACTGCAAGGGTTACAAACACACGGAAGCATGGAGGGTGCAGTATATAAGAACCCCTTTGCCTGCTCTAGTTTCCAGCCCCCTCCCCTCCCCATGGCAACCACTGTTAGGTTTGGTGTAGGGACTCCTAGGTTTTGTTTGTGGTAAAATATATATAACAAAATTTACCTTTTTTTGAAAGTTTATTTATGTATTTCGATAGAGAGAAAGAGTGCACAGGAGGGGCAGAGAGAGAGAGAGAGAGAGAGAGACAGAATCCGCACTGGCAGCACAGAGCCCGACACGGGGGCTCGATCTCATGAACCGTGTGTGATCACGACCTGAGCCGAAACCAAGAGTTGGACGCTTAACCGACTGAGCCACCCAGGCGTCCCTAAAATTTACCATTTTAACCATTTTTTTTAATTTATTTTTGAGAGAGAGAGAGCGCAAGCAGGGGAGGGGCAGAGACAGAGGGGAACAGAGGATCTGAATGAAGCAGGCTCCACCCTGATAGCAGGGAGTGAGAGCATGACCAGGGCCAAAGTTGGACACTCAACCGACTAAGCCACCCAGACGCCCCCCCCCCCCCATTTTAACCATTGTTAAGTGTGCCTTTCAGTGGCATTGATTACGTTCACTTTGTGCCATCATCTCCACCGCCGGCCTCTGGAGCTTCTTCGTCTTCCTAAACTGAAACTCTGTCCCCATTAAACACTACTCCCCATTGCCCCCCGACACCCCCAGCCCCTGGAAACCGCTGTTCTGCTCTCTGTCTCCATGAGGGTGACTACTCTAGGTATTTTCATAGCGGTGGAATCACACACGATTTGTTCTTTCGCGACTGGCTTATTCTACCTAGCATAAATCTTCAAGCTTCGCACATGTGTTCGAGTTTCCTTCTCAACCTTTTTGGGGGGGGGGGGGCGTCTGGGTGGCTCAGTCGGTTAAGCGTCCGATTCTTCATTTTGGCTCAGGTCGTGATCTCACGGTCCGTGAGTTCGAGCCCCGCATCAGGCTCTGCGCTGTCAGCGAGGAGCCTGTTTGGGATTCTGTTACTCTCTCTCTCTCTCTCAAAGTAAATAAATAAACTTAAAAACCAATAAAAAAATAAGTCTTTTTGAGAGACACCCACACATGTAAATGCACACACATGTATACGGGTGTGGTTGATCCGAAGCTGAGAGCAAAGGGCACATTTGGCTCTGTGATTTGACTTTGTCTCCCCTCCCCAGTGTCCTGGGGATCTCTCCACGACCGAGAGTGACCTCATTCTTTGGAAGGTCTGCAGGGCACTCCACATTTAGCTGCTTCCAACTTTCCTAGCGCTGCAGCAAACATCCTTGCTTGTGCTTCTCCGAGCTCCTCCTGCATTCTTTGAAATGCAATTGCTAGGTCAAAAGTTATGTGCATTTTAAATATTGATAGATGGTATATATGGATCATTTCCAATCACCGTGCCGCCCACGACCTCCGGTCTCAAGAATCTACAGGGCAGAGTCCAAATGTTGTGGTTTGGGTGTTCGAAGCCTTCCAGAGCCCTGCTGCTGCTTCTGTCCCCAGCTCTGTGGCCCTTGCGCCACCGATGCGTCATGAAGCCGATTTCATGAGTGGCGACTAGCGTTTGAAAAACAATAATGACACAGGATAGGTTGGGATAGAAAACATCAGAGTGCACGGCGTGTGGTAGCGTGGGAAGCGTGTGGGAACCGCTGTGTGAAACTTGTATCTGGTTTATGTACCTACGTGTGCGCTACAATGTAAACTATATTCCCTACTTCGAAGTTGCCGTCAAGAATTTTGAGAAACGCTGCCTCCGTTTCTGCACCAGCCAAGGCCCCTAGCATGACAAGCTAGTTCTTGTCCCAAGCCTTTGCCCACATGGGTCCTCCGATTTGAGGTTTTGTCCCACCCTCAAAGCTCAGCTCACATGCCCCCTTCTCCAGGAAGCCCTCTGTCTCCCCTCCCCCGCCCCCGCAGTGCACTGACACCTCCCCCTCTGGCTCCTGTAGCGCTCAAGTCCTCGTACAGCAGCTGGGCACAGGCTGCCTGCAGGCGGGTCACCAGCCCTTCCCACCAGACAGCAAAGTCCTCTAGGAAGGGGCCCGTCGGACACCTGTCCCCACGTGGGCCCTCGGAGCGCGCCCGCTCACAGAAGGGCCCGGGCCAGGCTTTTGACAATAACTGGGATGATACTGTTCCTGGTGTCTGTGATCGTGCGCTGGTGACAGTAACCGGTGGTCACCGTAGGGGACAATTTTTGTGCTCCTGTGCCGGCTCCGCACGCTTCGAACCCTCTTCCTAGATGCGAAGCATCTCCTCCGTTATGAGTCCTGCTCTCCCAAGGCAGAACTCAGAAATTCGCTTTCCTAGCCTCCCTTGCCGCTACCGTGTGGTCATGTGACCTTGCCTCCACCAATCACGTGCAGACCCAGGGTTTCGCTTTGGAAGAGGCGGTGGCAGGCTCAGTGCCGAGGAACGTGCTAGAGCCTGCGGGAGAGACAACCAGCTGGCAGAAGCAGCAGGGGCCTGGCAGGGGCGTCCCAGCCGCCCTCCGTGGTGTGAGCACCCACGCTCTAGGCGAACATGGAGCTTGAACTCACGACCCTGAGATCAAGAGTCACGCGCTCCACTGACTGAGCCAGCCAGGTGCCGCCTCCACGCCGCCCCCGCCCTGAGGGCCACTTCATAGTCCCAGGGCCGTGCTAGAGCTGGCTGGCACCAGTTTGTGAGAGGCAATTGTTGAATTTGCAAGAACTTTGCAAGCTGGTTGTTAAACGTAGCCATTATTAAGCATTAAATTAACAAATAACTTATATCGAACACAAAGGCAATAAACTCATCAAGTCCTAATTAGTTTGCTACGTTTCACTATTTATGCCCTTGAGATGGTGTTTATTATACCTGAATGGTAGAAAGACTAGCCCATGACGTGCTGCTGTGAGGGTCCCCCCAGCTGGGTTCGGTGACTTCGCGTGGGTGGCGTGAAATTGGCGGTGGTGGGAGTATTTGCGCCAGAGAAATTGGCAAAGGCTACATATCAGGGTTTGATTTGTGGATCGTCTAGACGTGAGGGAGTGATGGAGAAATGTGAATAATGCAGATGGAACTTCAAGGTGTGTTGTGGGGCGCCCGGGGGGCGCAGTCAGTGAAGCCTCCGACTTCGGCTCAGGTCACGATCTCACAGCACGTGAGTTCGAACCCCGCATCCGGCTCTGTTCTGACAGCTCAGAGGAGCCTGGAGCCTGCTTCGGATTCTGTGTCCCTCTCTGGATCTGCCCGTCCTCCGCTCGTGCTCTGTCCCTCTGTCTCTCACTCTCTCTCAAGAATAAATAAACGTTAAAAATTAAAATAAATAAATAAAAAAAATAAATAAATAGGTGTTTTGTTAAAAACAAACAGATAAATAAATACGCCATCCTGGTTTGCCTGGCTGGTTCAGGTGGTGGAGAATGTGACTCTTGATCTCAGGGCCGTGGGATGGAGCCCCACATTGGGTGTAGAGATTATAAATAAGTCAACTTAAAAAAAAAGTGTTTTGTGTCTGGGGACATTACTTTGTGAATTGCATGGCAAAAAAAAAAAAAAAGAAAAAAAAAGAAGGGGATACTCTTGCAGTATTTAACAACTAGCACCTGATTCAGCCATGGAGCCACCCGACCACTGATGAAGGAAGGAAGTTCTGACATATATTTCAGTTCATTTGGTTTTGTCTTGCGATCGTCAAATGATGGCTCCCCTAATCCTACTCCAATGCAACCTGTTGGTAAGGCAGAGGTGAGTTTAGGAAGAGGAACACACCAGAGCTTTGTCAGTAGTATCTCAAGGTGGGCAGACACAATTAGCATTTATTGAGAATTGTGAGTTTGGTTTAAGGAGAGTCTTTCAATGCAAGGCTTCGTTTAGGAATAGGTTAGGGCCACTATAAGACAGTCCAGAATTGGCAGAGACAGCAAGCTAAGGATTTTTTTTTAAGTTTATTTATTTATTTTGAGAGAGAGAGACCGTGTGCAGGGGAGGGACAGAAAGAGGGAGAGAGAGAATCCCAAACAGGCTCTGCACTGTCAGCACAGAGCCGGACGAGGGGCTCGATCTCATGAATCGTGAGATCGTGACCTGAGCCGAAACCGAGAGTTAGATGCTTCAAAGACTGAGCCCCCCCGGGCGCCCCAAGCTAAAGATTTTTGAGTCAAGGGAGCCAAGGAATCTAAGGGTGAAAGTCGTCTTGTTGATGTTTTCCACTGAAGACTCGATGAGTCTTTGGGGAAGTTTATATAATAAATAGTCAAGCCGTTTACCTGAGCAAGTCTCCTGAAAAAGTGAAGACAACGGAATAGAAAAGTCTTATTAATGTAACTTGTGTCGGGGGAGATAGTTTCAGTCTTCAGAGCTCAAGCTGTGGGACGGTTGGTAGTTTTAGTTCTTGTTCTCTAATGTTAAGGAAGCTATCGGCCAATATTCATGTTGGAACACATTTGTTAATTGCACCCGCATGGGTTTCGTCGAAGTAACTAAAGTGTTCTATGAGCATCAGTTGGCTGTACGAAATTTGTAATTTTATTATTTGTAAAGTAGGAGCTACAAATTCAGCAAAGTTGCAGAGCGAAAGAGCAGCACACGAAAGTCAGTTGTGTTTCTCTACGAGCAATGAACAATCTGCAAAAAAAAAAAAGACAGAAAATAATTCCATTTACAATAGCATCCAAAGGATTAAAATACCGAGGAAAAACCCAGCTCGGAAAATACCCAAGGACGTAAAAGACTTGCACTCTGAAAACTACAAAATATTGCTGAAAGAAATTAAAGACTTAAATAAATGGAAAGACGCCCCATGGTCATAGATCGGAGCACTTGATATTGTTAAGATGGCAATATGCCCCCAAGAGATGAACAGCTCCAACAATCCCTATCAAAATTCAAATTGCCTTCTCTGCAACAATGGGAACACCAATCCTCAGAATCATACGGAGTTGAAAGGGGCCCCGAATGGCCAAAAGAATTATTGGCAAAGGAAAGGAGAGTGGAGGGATGTGTCGGTCTGCTGGGGCTGCCGAAGCAAAGTACTGAAGAAAGGGTGGTTGAGCAGAATCGTATTTTCTCACAATTTCAGAGGCTGGAAGTGTGAGATCAAAGCGTCCGGCAGGTTCTGCTTCCCCTGCAGTGTCTCTCCTTGGCTTGTCAGTGGCCATCTTCATTTCCTGTGCTTTCACATGGTCTTCTCTATGTGAGCGTCTACGTCCAAATTTCCTCTTGATGTTTGAACGCTGGTTGTATTGGATTAGGGTCTACCCTAGTGACTGTATTTTATTTTAATCACCTCTCCAAACACTCTCTCTCCTCAGGAGGTCACATTCTGAGTTCCGGGAGGTTAGGACTTCCACATAAGAATTTCAGGGGTGGGGAGGACACAGTTCAGCCCATAACAAGGGTCACGCTTCCCAATTTCAAAAGTCACCACAAAGTGACAGTAATTAAAACAATGTGGTATTGGCAGAAGTATAGACATCTAAACCAATGGAATAGAATTGGGAGCCCAGAAATAAACCCAAACATCTATGAGTAATTGATTTTGCTACAAAGGTGCCCAGACCATCCAATGGGGCAAGACTAGCTCTTCAAGTGGTGCTGGGATACTGGATATCCAAACATAAAAGGATGAAGTTGGACCCCAACCTCACTACTTGTACAGAAATTAACTCAAAATGGGTCAGTGACCTAAATATAAGGGCAAAAACTATAAAACTATTATTAGAAACATAGGAGTAAATCTTCATGATCTTGGATTTGGCGATGGATTCGTAAACTTGACAGCAAAAGCACAAGCAATAAATGAAAAAAATCAGTAAATGTAGGGGCGTCTGGGTGGCTCAGTCCGTTAAGCGTCCGACTTCAGCTCAGGTCATGATCTCATGGTTCGTGAGGTCGAGCCCTGTGTAGGGTTCTGTGCTGATGGCTCAGAGCCTGGAGCCTGCTTCGGATTCTGTGTCTCCTTCTCTCTCTGCTTCTCCCCCACTTATGCTCTCTTTCTCTCTCTCTCTCTCTCTCAAAAGAATGAATAAAAAAATTGAAGTATTGGGAAAAAAATAAACAACCAGTCTCATTAAGGACAAAACTACTTTCTTTTCCCTTAAAAAAATGTATTCTCATTCCTCATACCTTGCTTACCAAAAACATATATCTTTCCTTGCATACGGAATTGTTCCCGTTATTATGTTCAGTAGCCTTAATTATATTCTTAATGCTTCGAGTCCTTAATGTCTAGTGGAAACTGAGTGGTAAGCAAATGTGAATTTGTGAATTGTTATACCAGAATCTTATTTAGAAAAGACTTAGATACCCATTGAACCGAACCCAATTTACTATTTGACCTAGAAAAACTTCAAAGTTTGAAATAATCAAAGATTTCTGGAAGCTCTTTAAAAGCGTACCTACAGGGGCACCTGGCTGGTTTGGTCAGTAGAGTGAGAGACTCTTGATCTCAGGGTTGTGAGTTTAAGCCCCACGTTGGATGTAGAGATTACTTTAAAAAATAAAATCTTTTTTTTTTCTTAATGTTTATTTATTTTTCAAAGACAGAGAGACAGAGCATGAGTGGGAGAGGGACAGACACGGAATCTGAAGCAGGCTCCAGGCTCTGAGGTGTCAGCACGGAGCCCGACACGGGGCTCAAACCCATAGGCTGTAAGATCGTGACCTGAGCCGAAGTCGGATGCTTAACAGACTGAGCCACCCAGGTGCCCCTAAAAAAATATTTTTTGATGGTTAATTGTATGTTATGTGAATATAAAATATAAAAAATAATGTGCTAGGGGCGCCCGGTGGCTCAGTCGGTTAAGTGTCCGACTTCAGCTCAGGTCATGATCTCACGGTTCGTGGGTTCGAGCCCCGTGTCAGGCTCCGTGTTGACAGCTCGGAGCCCGGATCCTGCTTCGGATTCTGTGTCTCCCTCGCTCTCTTCCCCTCCCCCGCTCACGCTTGGCCTCTGTCTCTCTCTTAAAAAATAAATAAACATGAAAAAAATTTTCTTTTAAATAATGTGCTACCCTCCTATATTGGTAAGATTTATAACAAACTTATGTGTGTATACACATGCTGTGCACATAGCTACATATCTACATATATATACACACATATACATGAATATAAATATTTACATAAATGTGTGTATATTTCTTCCGTATTGTAATTTTTAAGATTTGAACCATTCTAATAGCTGTATAGTGGTATTCCATTGCAGTTCTAATTTTCATTTTCGTAACGACTAATGATATTGAGTATCTTTTCATGTGTGTATCTTCCATTCATGTATCTTCTGTGGCGACATATCTATTCAAATCTTCAGCCCATATAGATATATGGGCTAGTTTTTTTCTTTAGCCCATATTTTTACTGAGTTGTCTCTTTTCTCATTTTTGAGTTTTCAGAGTTCTTTGTATATCTGGTCACCAATCTTTTATCACATATGTGTTTTGCAAATATTTTCTCCCACTCTGTGGCTTGTTTTTTTATTTTCTTCACAGTGTTTTCCAAAAGCAGACATTTTTAATTTTGATGAAGCTAAATCTCTCTCTTTTTTTTTCTCTTGTTTGTGGTCTGTGCTTTTGTCCTAAGAAGTCTTTGCTTTTTTTTTTTTTTTTAAGATTTCGTTTTTAAGTAAGCTTTACACCCACTGTGGGGCTTGAACTCCCAACCCTGAGATCAAGATTCGCATGCTTTACTGACTGGGCCAGCCAGGCACCCCTAAGAAATCTTTGCTTAACTCAAGGTCTTGAAGAATTTCTTTTATTTTTTTTTCTGGGAATTTTATAGTTTTGAGATTTTACGTTTGAGGGGGGCGCCTGGGTGGCTCAGTCGGTTGAGTGCCTGACCCTTGATTTCGGTTCAGGTCATCATCTCGTGGTTTGTGAGTTCGAACCTTGCATTGGGCTCTGTACTGATAGAGCAGAGCCGGCTTGGGATTCTCTCTCTCCCTCTCTCTCTGTCCCTCCACCCCCAAATATATAAATATTTTTTAAAAAAGATTTTACATTTAGGCGTCTGCCTAATACAACTTTATAATGCCTTTCTACTTAAAATGTTTGTTGATTTTTGAGAGAGAGAGAGGCAAGGGTGGGAGGGACAGAGAGAGGGGAACAGAAGATCTCAAGTGGGATCTATGCTGACTCCAGCCTGACAATTTCTCATAAAACGAGAGAGATGGAAAGTTAGGTGAACTTCGATGCCATTCTCAAACACGTGCTGTGGACATGCTCGCAGAAGTATCCAGAAGCACTCATATCATGGCGTCTGCTGCATCGTTGTCTATATCGTAGGAAAAAAACGAAAGCAGCCTCAATGTCTGCCAATAGGAGATGGCGAAATTAACGATGATAGACCCATACTGTGGAATATCACACGGGTTGCAAACAGAATCGGGTAGATCCTTATGGGCTCCCATGGAAGGAGACGCATGGCATGTGGCCAAGTCCACAAAACCAAATTGCAGCATATAGGATCCCAGTTTTTAAAACAAGTGTCCACAGATGTATGTTTGTACATGCAAAGAAAATGGCTGGAACCACACTCAAGAAACCATTAACAGTGGTACCTCCAAAAGAGACTTTTCACTTAACACGCTTCTGATCTGTTTGAATACATTGCCTTGAGCAGTTACTACTTTAATCTAAAAATATAACACACACAATCACACATACAAGGTGAGGTGGGGTGAGATTATTCCCTTTATTTTAGAAAATACAAGAATGGAGGCATGGGTGAGGGGTTGTCCCGACTTGCCCAGGTGGGTGGCTCAGGGAGCCAGAGGGAGAGGAACTGGCTAGACAGGAGTCCTCCTGTCTGGTTTTCCAGCTGCTGCCCCACCTCGCTTTCTTCAGAAGCCAGGAGTCCTGCCCCCTTGCCTGTTCCAGGGCAGAGCTGACCTCTAAGGGGTGGGCAGCCACAGAGGTGGGGACAGAAGCCTACAGCCTGGGCCAGCCCCTCGTCAGCTTGGCCTCTGGCCTCCTCCTGTGGCCTTTCTCATCTCCCCATGTCCTGGATCCCCAGGAAATGGGGCCCCATCAGCCCCGTGACTGCTTCCTGCTGGTTGCGGTGGGCGATGCTGTTTAGAGGGGTTAGCTGAGGGGCACCTGGGGGACTCAGTCGGGTGAGAGTCTGACTTCGGCTCAGGTCATGATCTCACGGTTTGTGAGTTTGAGCCCCGCGTCGGGCTCTGTGCTGACAGCTTGGAGCCTGGAGCCTGCTTCCGATTCTGTGTCTCCCTCTCTCACTGACCCTCCCCCGTTCATGCTCTGTCTCTCTCTGTCTTAAAAATAAATAAAACATTAAAAAAAATTTTTAAAAATTGTTCTAATGGAGGGGCGCCTGGGTGGCTTAGTTGGTTGGGCGACCGACTTCGGCTCAGGTCATGATCTCACTGTTCATGAGTTCAAGCCCCGCGTCGGGCTCTGTGCTGACAGCTCAGAGCCTGGAGCCTGTTTCAGATTCTGCGTCTCCCTTTTTCTCTGACCCTCCCCTGTTCATGCTCTCTCTCTGTCTCAAAAATAAATAAATGTTAAAAAAAAAAATTAAAAAAAAAAAAAAAGAAATACAGAACCCCCAAGCTCCAATCCACTGAGACCTACTGGGTCAGAATTTGCGTTTTACCAGGACTTGTGTGCACGTTACAGCCGGAGAAGCTTAAGAAGACTTAGCTACAGCACAGCTAGGGCAGTGGGTCCCGACATCAGGATAGCCTGGCAGTTAAAAAAAAAAAATCCTTTTGCCCAGGTAGCACCCGGGCCATTTAAAACCTGGGCATCAGGGCGCCTGGGTGGCTCAGTCGGTTGGGCCTCCGACTCTGGATTTCCACTCAGGTCATGATCTCCTGGTTTGTGGGCTCGTGCCCCGTGTCAGGCTCCACGCTGACAGCACGGACCTTGCTTGGGATTCCCTCTCTCTGCTCCTCCCCCGCTCTAGTGTGCTCTCTCTCTCTCTCTCTCTCTCTCTCAAAAACAAACAAACTTAAAAAATATTTTAAAAATCTGGGCATCCGTGGGTTTAAAGGTCTCCAGATGATTCCGGTGTGCAAGACTGAGAACCTCTCTGCAGGGCTTAGCTGCGCGGATCAGGGCAGTGTTGGAGGCTGTGGTCTCTTCACTGTCAAGGGCTCCTCCGGGGTCGCCGGGATTTCATTCCGCCTCCCACGTCGTGTGATCCGGGGCAGGTGAGTTAAGCCCTCTGTGCCGGAACTTCCTCCACGAGATGGAGATACTAATATTGCTTCCCCCCACCCCCCACCCCAACGCCTCCAGGATCATTGGAGCAGAATGGGGTACACCAGGACATCTGGCTCTGGGAAGCGCTTCCTTTCGGCTCTGGCTTTTCTCACTATTCTGCAGAATCTCCAGGTACGTTCAGGGGAGCACGGGGGGTCGAGAGCAGAGCGTTTGAAGGGAAACTCAACCAAGCCAAAGTGCGAAGTGTGAGCCCCTCACTTCACCTGGGCAAGCCTTGCTTTCTCATCAACAACATGTTAGTAATAATAATAATAATAATGTCCACCTCTGGGTGTGGCCGAGCTGGCAGCCTTGCCCGCCTGGAGGCCATGTATCCCCGCAGACACAACTCCATGCACATTCCACGAGACTGAGGCTATTCTGTTGCAGGTTCCTCAAGCAATCCAGGAAGAAGGTATTTTCATCATGTCCCCAACAGCAGAAATGTTTCCAAAGTGCCCACTGGAAATCTGGCTCTCTGCTCCAAGTCCCTTGTCTCCTCACCCTGGTCCAGTCTTTGGAAACCCCTTCTAGAGAGAAGTTCTACAAAGCCACACCCCACCCATGTCCCTTAGCAAAACGAGCCACCTGCCAGGTACTGTCCAGACTGCTTTCCGAGGAGGGGCGCCTGGGTGGCTCAGTCAGTTAAGCGTGCGATTCTTGGTTTCACTTCAGGTCAGGATCTCACGGTTTGTGAGTTTGAGCCTCTCATCAGGCTCTGTGCTGTCACTGCAGAGCCTGCTGGGGATTCGCGCGTGCGCTCTCTCTCTCTCTCTCTCTGCCCCTCCCTTGCACACCCTCTCTGTCTTTCTGTCTCCAAATAAATCAACTTAAAAAAAAATTAGAGTGGAGAATCTCATTTGAATTCACAGTCATTCTAGGAGATAGATCTATTATGATGCCTATTTTACAGATGAGGAAACTGAGGCAGAGTTTGAGTAATCGTCCCAAGGTCACAGGGCTCGTAAGTGTGGAATCGTGTGATTCTACTCCAGGCTTTGTGCCTGTCCCCTTAACCTCCGAGATGTCTTGTGTACTTGCCTCAGGGCCGGCAGGAATTCTGGGGCTCGCTCCACCCACACAGGGTTAGACCGAGGAATAATTAAAACTTGTTTCGTTCATTTGACAAATATTTATTGAACACCTACTATGTGCCAGATGCCAGGGACATAGGGGTGAGCAAACAAGATGTGGTCCCTGTCCTCATAAAAACAGCCCATTATGCCATTTTAAAAGAAAGAAAAAAGCCCCACTTAAACCAAGAGGGGCACAGGCATTGTTTCGGGAGCCTTGCTGGGCTGCTTGGCCTGTAGCCAAACCTCCCCGTTTCCCCACAATCCACCCACGGAGCCTGGGGGACACGAGCCCCTCCTGCTGCTGACCGTGGACTCATCGGGGTTGGTCTCTGGAGACGGGTGAGCCGAGCGGGGTCACCCAGCAGCAGGACCTTGGCCCACAGGTGAGCCACAGCCCCAGCCCAAGCCTCGGCAACTTCTCAGCCAGGATCTGGGTGCCCCCCTGCGACTTCCTCTCTGCCTCTCCTCCCAAATGGTGATAATTGGTAGACAAAGGAGTTTCAGACAGCTGGGGACCTGCGTCCTTTGAGTCTCTGAAAACATGCTATTATTAATTAAAGACTTTGGCTTCGGTGGGGCCCAGGCCTGCCTTTTTCTGGCTGGGCCTCAGACTTATGTCTCTCTCTCCAGTAGTGTCTTCTTGCTAAATTTTTCAGTGTTTTTAACATCAGACTGATGTTACGTATAATTACCAACTTTGCACCCAAATTATATTTGACATGGCTTGTGTGGGAAATTAGACCATTTCAGCGCCTACAAATTCACCTGGGGAAGCCAAGGCAGGCATGAGGGCGTGCTGAGGGGAAGTAATTTAAATATTATATGTGCCCTCGTGAAAATGCCAAAACTTTTAAAACTGTCAGGAAGAATTCCTTCTCTCCCTCAGCTTGCCTCCCCCTCCCCAACTCACTGAGTGCACCGGAGGGTCGGGAAGCCAGGCTCTGTGAGTGGGGGGCTGCGGGGAGCCCTTTCCACGGCGGGGGGGGGGTCTGATGTCCCTTGTAGGGACCGTGTAGGTCATCACCCATGTCTGATGACCACTCACATGATGGCCTGGCTGGCAGGGGAGGGGCCTCCAGAGATGCCCCGGGGGTGGGGGGCCCTGGTGTCCCTTGTAGCGCTGTCAGTCGGTCTGATTGTCTGCCTCTCCCCTGTCTCCCTCCTGCCTCTGACCCATCTGTCCTGGGCTAATGGCCAGGAAGTCTCCCCCTCCTCACCCCTGCCCTGCACAGGGTGGAGGGTGGGGGCAGGAAGATCATGGTCACAGTACTCAGGTCCCAGGCTGGGGCTCCCTCTCTAAGCAACAGTCCATCACAGAAGCCCCTTCACACCAGACAGGCCCTCGGGGGCTTTTGCTGTGTTATTTCAATTCAGCAAGTCCAGAATATCTACCACGTGCTGCAAAATAGGGATCGGGAGAAAAATAAACCTCATTCATTCACTCATTCACTCATCCAACAAGTGTCTGATGAGCACCCACGTGTGCCAGCACAGGGCTACGCGCTGGGAATCCAGGTATCAGAAAGGTTCACGAATTCATTCATTCGTCCATTTAGCAGGTCCCGAGAACCTCCCGGGTGCCAGGTTCTGGGCTGGGCCACAGAGACGGAGCAGGCTGGGTCAACCCTCGGTTGCTCCCTGTGAAGTTGGGGAGACAGACTTCCCGGCAAAGAATGAGTCCCTGAGCTGATCAGGCTGGAAGGCCAAACCCTG
The DNA here is from genome assembly GCF_027475565.1 of Acinonyx jubatus. Lineage (NCBI taxonomy): Eukaryota > Metazoa > Chordata > Mammalia > Carnivora > Felidae > Acinonyx > Acinonyx jubatus. The sequence goes on along the minus strand of NC_069381.1, from coordinate 7,830,469 downwards.
ACTCAGTTATCCCCTTGCCGACGGAGGCTGCCCAGTTGAGGGAGGGAGATCCTGGTGACTTGTGAGCCCTGTCACCTGGACCTGTGAGTGTGATGACAGGCTAGGGCTCGGCAGCTGCTAGGTCATCCCTGTGCTGGCCCCGAGGTCCACAGGGCGGGGGTGGGAGCGGGAATGGGGCAGGGAGATGCGAGGCTCAGCCCGGCAGGATCTAGGAAACACGCCTCCTTTTTCTTCCCTTCCCTAAGATGGCGGAGAGGACAACTGGTCTACCACCTGCGGGGCAGCGTCCTAGGCCTACTTCAGAGGCAGTGGTGTGAGAGCAGAGAGCCCCCTTCTGCTGCCCCTCTTACCTGTGTCTGGGAAGGTCGGTCGCCCAAGAGGAGACCACTAGAAGCAGGGGCCCAGCATAAGGGGCTCCAGGGAGATACCGGGGCTCACAGCCTTCCAGGGTCTTGAAAGGGCCCCGGAACCCCAATGTTGTTTGGGTACAAGGCTCTAGAGATGGGGCCGGGCAGCATCCTCGGTGGACCATCCGGGAAATCCTAAACCGAGACATCAGCTTCTGTCCCTGACTGGTGACTGGCCCCCCAAAGTTTTCTGTCTCCTTTGCTCTCTGTTCCTTGATAGGCTCTTCTTCTCTCTTGTCCCGGGGGTAGTCAGTACTACTAGCCTGCCATTCATGATGTTCATGACCTCTGTAGCGATTGCTTTCCAAACACACGACCACCCTGTCTTTCTTTCATCCCACAAGGGCTTAGCGTGGCCTTCACGGTCCTGACTTCCAGTGGTGGGGTCTGTGTCCCTCCCCTTGAATGGGGACAGGTCTTCGTGAATGCCTTGACCAGCGGACACGATGGCAGTGACACTATATGATTCCCAAAGCTGGATCATGAAAATTCCACATACTTCTGCCTTGTTCTCTGGGGACACTGGCCTTTGGAACCCTGTCACCATGGTGAAGAAGCCTTAGGTACCCCACATGGAGAGACTACATAGGGAGAAGGGATGCGTGCAGTTCTGGCCAAGAGCCCAGCTGACGTCCCAGCCAAAGCCAGATGTGTGAACGGCAAGCCTTCCATGATTCCAGCTTTCGGGTCTTCCGGATGTAGAATCACGGAGCAGATTCCTCCCGGGCCCTGTTCAAATTCCTGCCCCACGCAGTCTGTGGTTGCTTCATGCCACTAAGTTTTGAGGGCATTGTGTTCTGCAGCCATGGCTTCTAGAACAATCTCACCTGGGTCTCTCCATTTTCCCACACGTATGTCCCTCCCTGGAGGGAACAGCCCTCCCTCCCTCCCTGTGCTGGTGAATATCTGACTCTTCCTCTAAGAAGTAGCTCAAACTCTGGCTGAGAGCCTCGGGAGGCTTCACCTCCTCCTCCAGGAAGACTTCCCTCTTCCCTGACATCCTACAGCAGGTGGGGTGCTCTTCTGTTCCCTGCAAGGCTCATCGCACCAATGTCTACTATTTTCGTGGTCAGGTTTCCCCACCGGGCTGTGAGCTTCTAGTGAGTGGGCTTGAGGTCCCGTTCCTCCCAGGCACCCTTGCCCCCTGCCCCAGCCAGCACCAGCTGCGTCTGGCAAAGGCACCAGCTTGCTGGACTGACTGGAAGGCACAGAGAATGCACGTTGTTCCGGGGGGACTGATGGTCTTTGCTTCAAGTCTGGACGCCACCCCTGCCTGTATCCCCCGAGATTCCCCCTGCAGGGAACACTTTCGGACATGAGGGCCTGATTTGGACTCTGAGTGACCCGGGGTTGGGCTTTTCCATTTCCAGGCCTCCGTATCCCCGCTGTGAAAGGAGAGTGTTGGATGGAGAGGAGTCTGGGGATCATTTGCTCATTTGCTCTGGGATCCTCCGAGAGGGGTGAGGCAGCTTCCCGTGGACAGACCCTGAGTGGATAGTAACGGGACAGGGAACGGGCGGGAATGGGTATGGGAAGGAAGTTCTGTCTGGCCACCTTGGCTCATTTCCACGGACTTTGTTTGAAATCTGGCGACACAGAGCGAAATGTAGTCCTGGGGACTGAACTGGGACACGACGGAGGGTCTGCTAGGAGCAGGTGCCCCTTGAGGACAGAGCCAGGACCCCTGGCCCGCCAGGGACTCCCTTGTGTCTTGATGGAAATGTTTTGCTAGAGGGAAAAACCACTGTAGCTTGACGATAGCTGGGCCTCCAGAAGCTGCTTCTCTTCCTGACTCAGGCAAACCACTCAGCAAGCCTCAGTGTCCTCATCTGGAGAACAGGGGGAACGATAAAGCCACCGCTGTGGGGAACTGCTCGGGGGATTTGAAGAGTGAGGCTGTGTATACCAAGGGCTGGCCATCAATGGACTAGAAGCTACCATTGATGAGCACTTGCCAAGTACCGTGGGCTAAACGTTACCCGTTCTCGTGACATCCGTTCCCACCAGAACCCTGCAGGGGTGAGTATCTTTACTGCTGTTTCATACGAGAGGGAATGAGGCTCAGAGAGGTTGCGTGACTTGTCCAAGACCACACAGCCATGGAGAGGTGGGGCTGGAAATTGGAACCCAAGTCCACCTGACCCCAGAGACCTTGTGGCCTCCCGTCCCTGGGAACTTTGATGCAGGGCAGGGCCCAGAGCTGTGACACCAAGAGCTAACCTCAGCACTGCCCATGACTATAGTGGCAGAAGAGGGCTGAACCCTGCAGGTGAGGGGATCCCAGAGTGGGCACCAGGGTGGGGCCGTGACACACGCCTGCCCTGGGGGTGGGCTCGAAGGTCTCCTCACCTGCAGCTCTGACAGGCAGAGGCCTGGGGTCACCCCGCCAGGCTGGGGACGGGCTGAGAGGAGTAGCACGTGACGTTTCTCCCCCAGTGACTGGTAGTCGGAGGTCATTACGGCCCCTGCCAGGGCCCTGCTCGCCCATGAGCACGGTCCTGCCTGGCGCAACCCTGACCTCACCCGAGGACAGACCCCCAGGCCTGTAGACACGCAGGTACACACACAGTCGTGTTCACAGGCTCACGCGTGCATGCTTACCACACGCTCCCTGGGCTGGGCATCCATAGATGTGCCTGGCCTCGCACGCCCAGGGCCTTGCACACCTGTCCAGGCTCAGCGCTGATTCCCGAGACCGCCTGGGCATGTCTACACGGATATGCAGCAGGTCCATGGCCCCTGGTGTTCCTCTGCTCTGTGTATATGTGTGTGTGTGTGTGTGTGTGTGTGTAATGAAGAAGGTGGGGCAGGGTCTTGAGAAGCAGAGGGTCCCAGAGCTGAGGCTGCTATAAAAGCCACAGACCATCCTGTGTTCTGAGCCTCAGTCAGTCCCGGTGACAAAACCACCCGTCAGGTAGTGAGATAATGCAGTAGTGATGAAACTCAGAGGGCTCAGAGGAGTTAAGTAGCTCCCCCAAAGTCACACAGCGGGGTTAGAGTCAGGCAGCTTGGCAGCTGCCCCAGGCCTCACTCACTAGGTGATGCTGAGGTCATGGTGTGGCCCTTGGTGTCGTCCCAGGGGGCAGGGGTGGGAGGCAGGGGGCTGCGGCCACTTGCGGGCTGGAGATGACATTCTTAGCTCCTTCCTGCCCCTCTCTGGGCATCTCTGGGTGGGAGCGCAGACATGAGCTGTGGCTGGACGGTGACTCCTGAGCTGGGGACTGGGTGCCCTGGAGATGGCCCCTCCCTGTTCTTTCTTTCAGGATGGCCACCAGGCCCGGAGCGGGGAGGCCTCTTGGGTGCACGCTGGTCCCAGGCAGTGCCCAGAGGGTGGTGGACCCCTGCTTCTGGCTGCTTCTCTGGTCTCCATCCTGCCCCACAGCCCCATCTGCCCCGGCCAGGCCCCCGGTGCCCCTGCCCACCACTAGGTGGCACCAAGTGCTCTGACACAGTGGGGAGCTGCTCCCCCCCCCCAAAGGACTCAGGGGTGGGACCGGTCGAGGTTGGTCCCAGAATCATCCATTCCGGCGCTGGCTCGGCGTCCTGCCACCAGGAGCCTTCCGTTGAATGGCAGAGCAGCCCCTAAATGCCGGGCTCTGTGCTGATGGGTTTTCATACATTACCCGACGTTGCCCCACAAGCCTCACAAAGGCCTGAGGAGGTAGACACCATCCTTGCCCCATTTTACAGATGAGGAAACCGAGGTGCAGGGAGGCTAAAGCGATGGGTCCAAGTCACATAGCTAAAAAGAAGCTGAGCCTGGTTCTATTCCTAACCGTTGCTTCCTTAAAGCTGTCTCACGAGGGTCAGTGTCCCCCTGCGTGAACCATGGGACCACAGAGCGGGCCTGAGGCTCTGAGGAAGCCTTCAAAGCGGGAGGTTGGCTTGGGGGGCGGGGCTGTGTGTGGAGGGAGAATCGAGGGCCTCACAGCGGGCTGGAGGGGGGGGTGCTCCTCCCCGATCCCCCAGCAGCTGTCCCGCCGAAGTGCGAGGAGGGGGTCAGGGCCTGGAAGGGAAATCGAGGTGGGGAGGCTGAACCAGCTCCCCTAGGGTGCCAAGAACAGCTGGGAGGAACTTGAGGGGTGGGCACAGGATGGGGGAGGAGTCGTTCCAGATGTGACAGGCAGTGCTGGGCCCATATGGTGCTGAAACTGGGAGGCCCTGTCACTAACTGTGCGGGCTGCGATGTCAGGCCCAGATTGGGGGCCCTGGCTCTGGTGGGGTGATGGAGCCCCCAAACAGGGGAAGCTGGGCCTGCCCGGGGAGTAGGGGGGGGGCTTTGGGGGAACAGAGCAGGAGGGGCCAGGCCAGATGTGCCTGGGGCTCCGATGTGCTCTAGCCTTGGCCCACAAAGGCAGCCAAGTGGCAGTGTCCATCCATCCATCCTTCCGTCTGCACATGGATTGTTCCAGATGCTGAGGACACTGCAGTGAACAAGACCAATAGGATCCTGGCCTCCTCGGGGCTTATGCTCTAGTTTGAGGCAATAAACAAGTAAATGTAAAACAGAGAGATAAGACAAAAAGTAACGGCGTTTCGATTGGGCGATCCCGGAGGACTTCTTGGAGGAGGCGGTATTTGACGGAACCGGCCAGAAAAGACTTCAGGCAGGGGGAATAGCAAGCACCCAGACTCTAAGGCAGGAGTGAGCTTAGTAGCTGGAGGAAAAGAGCGAAGGCAATGGCTCTGCCCCAGAGTGAGCAAGGGGCAGGGGGTGGGAGAGGCAGGTCCTCCTGGGGCTCCGGATGTTCCTCGGGTGGGATGGAATGTGTTTGGAGAGTGTCAGGCGAGACGTGGTTTGCATTTTGGAAGATCACACTGGTGGATGTTGGAGAATGGAGTATAGGGGCAAGGATGGGGCAGAGAGACCAGCCCAGGGGCCCAGGGGCCCAAGGGCCCAGTCTGGAGACGACCCAGCTGGGTACAGCGGAAAGGACACTGAGCTGGCACTCTGGTACTCTGCCCTGGGTTCTGATCCTGGCCACGTCGCTCACTAGTTGGGTGACCAGAGTCAGCAACTGTCCCCCTTGAAGCCTCAGTGTCTTGTATCAGCAAGATGTAGACAAGAACTGCCCAACCTTCTTCCCCGGGGGATGCGGTGAGGGTCAGGGCCAGGGTTGGGGCAGGATAAAGGGCCAGAGCTCTATGAGCGTGAAGCTAGGAGGGAGGAGGTCCCTGAGCCTGGGGCTACTTTGGGAGACAGATGTTTTTCCTGGGAGGAGCCGATGAGAAGATGACAGTGTGGTTGAAATCATCACTGGGGGCCAGCCCCCACCCCAGTTCTCAGAGCCTGGGGTCCCAGCGTGACTGGCTGATCCCCAGAGACTGCCGGCACCCCTCCCCCACCCTATGTCCCTCAATCTTTTTTTCCCCCTTGCATTTTCTTTTTAAAATAAAAACGCCGGCCGCTCGCAGCTCACTGATGTTTATGCCTCAGTAATACATTATGTATTATTTTGTTTTAAGCACAGCTTTTGCATCCTGACAGTAACAATAAAATGTGACTATGGGATTGCTAATACAGACAGACTAATGTTTCCATCGCCCGCCTCTTTTTTTTGCGTCCTAAGCACTTTTGAAAAGGCTCCTTTTATACTCCTAATAAAATTATAGCAAAATACATCGATTTACTGGAAAAGAGTTTAGGGTCGGGGTTGAGTTTTTTTCTCCCCCTCCCCTTGTGTGGGCTTCTTCCCCCCCCCCCAACAAAGGCTGATGAATATTCTGAATCAAAGCTTCTAAGTGCTTTTTGACCTGGGCCCCAGGTTGTGTCCCCCGCTGTTGGACAGCTGCTCCGCTCACCTGGCCCCCAGCCAGCTTCAGGGCACAGGGTGCTGGGCAGTGGGGTGTATCTGTGTCGGGGAGGCCGGGTGCTTGGGGGGGCGGTCTGTGTGTTACAGTGTTAGGGGTGCCCTGAGGGCAGGATATGGTGAGCGCAGGGTCCTGGGGTGTCTGCAGGTTTAGAGTTGGGGGGCAGGAGCCCATTTGGAGGACACCGGGGTCACCGAGTGTCAGGGTCAGGTACGTGGTGACGGTGCCAGCTGAAGTCAGAGACGGTAACTGTATTTGGTTCTTTGCCTGTGGGGAACGGGCGTTGCCTGTTTCCACCCAGGAGTCATTCTCCATCTGAAAAATGGGGTCTCACCCGAGCTGGCCCCTCATCCCTTCTCACGTAGCGTGTGCGTGTGTGCGTGTGTGTGTGTGCGTGTGTGTGCGTCTAGGGCTCTGTGGGGTCTGGGGGTTTAGGAACGAGGCACAGCCAAGCGGTTCCATGCACACAGGAGCCACCACCGGCTGGCGTGGCCGTGCCAGGCTCGGGGGCTAAGCCAGCAGGTAGACATCAACCCTCTGCAGTTGGAAGGGGCCCCTCCCCTCCCCCCACCCCCTGCTGGCTGCAGGTGGCCTCTTGGTCGGCAGTGGCATAGGGACAGCGGGAAGGGTCCCAGGCCACTCGAAGGAGAAGCTGTGGACGGCGGGGAGGAACGGGGACCCCGGAGGGTGACAATCCATGCACTCAGCATCTTCACCAGCATCACTGCCAAAGCACGGGCAGCAGGTTCTCCCGGGCCGAACAAGAGGTGGTGGCCGAAACTGCCCCGGGGATGCATCTGGGGGCAAGACCCAGAACGTTGGGGCAAAGCCTCTCTGGCTCCTTACGTGCTGGTTTCCTACCGGTTTTCCCCCTGCCCCCCCAAATCAAAAGTCTGGGAAATAAAGAGACCCTCAGACCCTCCCCACCCTGGGCCCCCTAGGACACCCCACCCCACCCCACCCCCCCAGCCCGGGGTGCTGCTTCCCGCGTGTCAAGCTCAGGGAGGACCTGGCAGACAACCACGGATCTCTGACACCCCAGCTGAGGCTGAGCCGAGGGCCCGCACCCTCCCCGCTCGCCCTCCCCCCGGAGTATATGTGGATTTGCACGATTCAGGAACAGGGAAGAGAAAAAAAAAAAAGAATTGGGTTTTGTGTACTAAGCACTTTTGAGGGCAATCTGGGGCCCCCTAATCCTGAGGTTTATAACCTCCCCAGCTAATGCTCTCTGACACTGTGTTTTGATATCATTACTACATTATACTCACAATTTTTGAGTGAAAAAATACAGTACTTAGAAAGTCGAAATTCATAAATAAATTCATGTCAAACCGCACTTAATATTGATTTTGTTAGTGTTCAGATTCAATAATAAGGTACTGCGTGCATGAATATTTAAATATAATCATCATTTCTGCATCTCCTAATGGCCTCTGCTCCTCTACACTCAATTTAAACACAATTTAAAAACTATAATGTATTGAAAAATACGAGGATTTAGCAATAAATCATCATCGGGAGATTCCAGGCCTCTTATAGGGTGGCTCGATATGGGTTTCTCCGGGGACCGTACAATTAGATTCATGTTTTTAAACTTCTCAATTATCCATATACCATAATTTTATGTGAAAGTTTGTTTCGCTTCCCCCCCCCCCACCCGCCGCCCCCCACCCCTCCCCGGCCCTCCCCCCCCCCCCCCCCAGCCTCTCTCTGTAGGAAGCGGTAGAATAACGCTTAAGTGTTCTCTTAGCCAGAGTGGAGTGGGGTCAAAGGTGACCGTCCTCAAACTGAATTAGAGGCCAGGCCTGCCAGAGGCAGCCGGCGCTGAGTCACTTAATCACATTATTTGGGAAAAATATAGGGGGGAAAGAGATAAAATGACTTAAAATGAACTTGCCAAGGAGGAAGTGGAGTTTTTTAGATTTATTTAAAAAGCAATCCTTGGCTTGATGAAATAGACTCAGGGCTGCGGCAGGATGTGGTAAGAGCCTGGCGGAGGGGCGGGAGGCGGGGGCTGCGCTGTGGGAGCAGAGGGGCTCCCATACTGGTCCCTGGGCCCCAGGCCTTCGTGAGGAGCCCCTGGGGGTGTGGAAGGCCCCAGGGTGAGGATAAAGGGGTGCCCTTGGGAGCCGGGGGAGCTGCCGGAGTCCCCTCCTCTGGGGACCCGAAGGCCGGCTGGAGCAGTCAGCTGGGAGGACAGGGTGTGGCAGGGCCCCCGGGGCATCTGGGGCCTTGCTTGGTGCCCTGCTGGCGACAGGCGGCAGCTGGTGCTGACAGATGGTGGCACGGCAGCATTGATGGATGACAGGAATGGAGAGGACCCAGAGACCTGGTGGGACGATGCCCACGGGCTCAGAGCACTGAACCGCCCGCCAGGTCTACAGAATGGGCCGCGTCGTTTACCCACTTGTCAAAGCGCCTACTGTGTGCTGCGTGCTTACACACAGCTCATGTGAGCCCTGCTGTCGCTGTTTGAGGTGAGGCACGGTCATGCCCATTTTATAGATGAGACGGCTGGACTCCATGGTGATAAAGCAATTTATCCAAGGGCACGCAGCTGGGATAATGGCGGGATCGGAACCCAGAGCCAGCTCACTCTAGAACCAACGTTCTTCTTGCAGTGGCCTCATGCTTCTCTTGCAAGGTGCGGCTGGAGGGTGGTATGACCTTGACGCTGGGCTTTGGCCTCTGGCATGCTCCAGAATTGTGTAGCAGCCCGGGGAGGCAGGACCCACACCTGCCCATATGGGGAAGGCGTGCGGACTTGGCGTCTGGCTTCCGGAAACCTACCCGATCCCTGGACTCTGGGGCCAGGGGAGGGTCGCTCGGGTGGACCCAGAGCTGGACCTCTGGCCTTGTTGCCAAGGAAACCCCAAGTATCGGACCGATAGTGAGGGGAGCCCTAGGACAATGATGTCCCGGAGGCGCCCTCGAACAGACAGGGCAGGCAGCTGGCGGGAGTGGAGACTTCCCTGTTGGACAAAAATACTAGGACAGGAGGGGGAGGACCTGGGGAGGGGAGGGCACTAGAGCGGGTGATACTTTGCTGTTTCATGAGCCCAGAAAGGATGGACAGTCAGGAGGATCCGTATCACCACCGGGGGTGTCGTCAGGTACACAGACTCTGGTCCCAACACACCCCTCAGTCTCTGAGTCCTTTTCTACATCTGTGAGATGGGGAGAAAGATAACACCTACCTGGGCAGCTTGTCACAGGAAGTGCCCATTACCAACGTACATGGCTACGTAGCCCCTATTATAATGGCATTATCTGGGGTCAGACTTGGGCTCCAGGGCTCCCCTGGAGAAAGTAAATGTTTTTCTTTTGGTCTGCACTGCCCTGGTCCCTTTGGCGGGGGGGCGGCTATGGGGCCTGGGTGCCAAAGAACCAGGCCTCTGATTGGGTGAGAGCCAGCTTCCACCCCATCAGCTGGCTTTTAGCCATGGGGGAAACCCCATAAGGCTGTGTCGGCAGGTGGCCCATTCCCAGACCTAGAGCAAAGGGGAGGCGGGAGGGGGGGTTGGGGGGTGGGGGATGCTCAGGAGAGGGGGCATCAGGACCTGGCTGCCTGGCCCTGTGGTTCAGCCTCTCTAGCAGCCCACAGCTTCCACACACTCCTGTTGAGGGCATTCATTCATTCATTCACTTTAGGCAAACACCTACAATAATCCAGGCACGATGCCAGGGACAGGGACACACGGGTGAACAAGCAACATTCACAGCCCAAGAAGGAGCCTCTGCCTCTTGCCAGGAACATGCTGCCCCGGTTTTGTCATCTGTGACAGGGGGATTAGTATGGCCTGTTTCAACTACTTCTGGCTAAATTGTGTGAAATCACAGAAGTGAACAGGCACATGGTAAAAGCTGCCCTCGAGTGAGTGACTGTTCTTTTCTTCCAATGAACAGACCTGACAAAACACTCGTGGATGGAATTATTTTTTCTGTCTGTGTCCTTGCCAGGCTGAGGGTGGTGAGGGCAGGAGCAGAGGGGAAACAATTAGATATGGGATGTTGGGAAAGTGGGAGCCATGGTGGGCTCTTGAGCCAGAACAAGTCACCAAGGAGGCCTATCCAGGCTTCTCTGCTCCAGAAGGCCTGGGGAATGCCGGCTCTCTGAGAAGTCAAAGGGCAGAGACATGTGGGAGGGGCCCCGGATGAGACCTCCAGCTAACTCCCATACCCCAGATCCCTGCTCCCCATAACTTGGCTGAGGATCCGGGATTGGGTCGATGGGAAGGAACGAATTCTCTTTGCCCCCATCAAAGTTAGCATCTAGGAGGAGGCACTGCCCAGAGCCCCCAACCTTGGGACTCCTCTCTTTTGGACAGGAAGGGAGTTGCCAGGGAGAGAGAAGGCAGAACACAGGCAGACGGGGGGGGGGGGGGGGGGGGCAGGTAGCGGCTCTGGGTCCCAGGGCTGGCCCCTCATCTCTGCCCTAGGATGGAGTAGGGAGGACTGAGTCTACAGGGGATTCGTATCTCCCCCTCCACAGGCTTCCCCCACAAAGCACCCAAACATTCCCCCTCGGGAAGGTCCCTGAGCCTGCAAACCTCTGGCCACTCTCCAATTCACCTCCAGCCAACACACTTTCAGGGACCTTCCCTCTTCCTGAAAACCTCAGTCTGCTCATCTGTCAAATGGAACTGCTCAAGTGGAGTGTCTCTAGCAAGGCTATCAGGAGAACCCTGTGGGGCAGGGAACAGGAAGGGCTTGCTGAACAGGTGAGCCTGTGCGGAGCCCCTGAGAGACCCAAGGAGGAGTCAAGTTCCAAGGCCACTCACAGGCCGCCGACGATGTCAGTGGACGTGGACTCCGGCCATGCCCTGGTGATCAGGCCAGGGGAGGGCCGGGTGCCTCCCTCGGCTCTGTCACTCTGCATCCAGGGTCCGTTTTTTTCTGGAAAACAAGCGACATTCATCACGAGTGACAGCCGGGCCCTAATGCAATCTGGGCTGGAGCCATGAATTGCAAATGCGCCACAGTGAGGAGGCTGCTCCATTAGGCCCCCCCGGAGAGGTCACACGCCCCGCGCCCCAGGGCCCTGGGCAGTGGTGGGGACACCTAGAAGACCCAGCAGGGGTCTGGGGCTCCCTGCAGTCACCCCGGGCCAGGCCGCAGCTGCCACAGGGTCGTCGGGTCCTCAGGTAGGGTGGGGGAGAGGACAGGGCCCCCGGGTGGGTGGAAGTGGGGGCCGGTTCCTGGTGACTCAGAACCTGCTTTTGTCCGTCTGTGAGAGTCACGGGGAAAAAATAAAACACCCCAACAATTAACTGGAGGAAGTCAGGTGAGTGGGACAGGGCGGGTGGGGCAGCTGCTTGGCAATCGGGAGGCCCTCGCTCAGGCCAGAAGCATTCGCTGGGGGAGCCCTGCCCGCTGCCACCCTGGGGCACCCTGGGCTCTGCCTCTTGCCACAGAGGGACCCTTGCCCTCCCCACCTCCATCTGGCCTCCGTCCAGGCGCCCACACTCGAATGCCCTCATCCTCCACCAGCAAGCTGGGCTCTGCTCCATTCCTGGGCTGCTGTCCCCTCCCTCTGCCCTCCTCCCCCCTCCTCCCCACACGTGTGTGCCCAGGACTTCTGGCTCCATTCACGCATCTTGCTGGAGCTCTCCACTCACACGCGTGCGCTCGGGCCTCACCTGTGTGCCCAGCTCACTGCCAGTCCGGCACGGAGTCAGGGCGCGCCAGCCTGCCTCTGGCACCCAGTGTAGACGGGTGGGTTTGTTTTTCCCCTGGATGTTTTGGGTTCAGGGGGAAAAAAAAATCCCCAAATGAGCTCTCCCTGGGGCACTTTTCCCTTCATTTTTCTGCCCAGGTGTCTCTAAAGGGAACTTCATTGTCTGTTTCAAATTCATTTGCACTTAACTCATCTAGAAGTTTTGCAAGAGCTGTTTGATGTCCAAGAAGCCTCTGAGCACCCCCCCTACACACACCTCTCCCCACCCCTGTAATGAGCCCTTTAACCCTTGGAGACCCAGAGCTGCCTTAGGGCCTGAGTCCAAGGGGCAGGGAAGGAAGAGCTCAGGATGGAGTGGGCTGACGGAGGGGCATGGGGTACGGAAGATCTGCCCAGCGTGCCCCCCACCCCCGCCGCGTACCCCCCACCCCCGCCGCCCACCCATCCAGGCATCTCCCAGCAGCCCCTATCCAGTGAGTGGCTCCAGCCCCTGCTGGGTGCAGGGCCCAGCTGTTGGGGTTTTGCGCTCCCCCCACTAATTAATGGGTGCCTGTGAGGGCTGACCCAATCAGGCACCCAAATTAATCTCAATTACAGCGATTTGGTAACTGTAGCGCTGGCCAGCCCAACTCAGCCGGGATTTCATCAGCCGAGAATGGGGAGCCGGGACAGCTCAGCCTCGATGTTATCTGGGAGGGCGGAGGGGGGTGTTGGGTGGGGCTCAGGGGCCCCAGGCAGCCCAGCCTTTATCAGTACCATGAAATTAGTTCACACCAGCTAATATTCGCATTGGCAGCCTGGCCTGAGGAGGGTGGAGGCGGCTCCTGGGCTGCCCTACTCTGTTCCCACCTCAGCCCCCAGGGGCCGTCAGCGCGAGGCCTAGAGAAGAGGCTGGTGGGCCAGGTAAGGGCTCTGGAACTCCAAGCCGGCCAAGTTCCAGGCTCTAGAACCTGGGGTCCAGCTGGGGTGCCTCCCTCTGCCAACACAGAGATGTTGGAAGGCAGACGTGGGCTGATGACGCCTGCACGCTGGCAACTCCCCGAAGTTTCCAAAGCTGTCCCATCCGGTAGCGCTGGTTTGCTCCCTACAACATCCCACAGGGTAAGGCGGGGCAGGGCAGGGCTCATTAAGTCCATTTTACAGAAGGAGAAGTAGAGTCCCGGGGAGGAGACGACAGCTCGCCAGGCGAGCCAGTGCAGGAGCCAGGGTTCTACCCTACGCAGGCTGCAGGACTCCTGGTCTAGTGCTCCTCCCACGAGACCACATCCCCCCGGGGAGGCTGTCCTCCCTCCCTCCGACTTCAGCCCTCCCCACCTCCCACCACACACTGCACACTTAGCCCTTCCTCTTTGGGCCTCTAGCCCCGCCCACCGGCCCTGACCCGTTGCCATTTACCCATTTGTTCAGACACGTGGACTTCTCGGAGCCTCAGTTTCCTCCTCTGTAGAATGGGGGCAAAAATAATAATGCCCGCTCCCCTGCCTACCCTCGCAGGGTGCGTTCACCATGAGCCCTGTTGGCTTTATTAGCAGTAACGGTGCAAGCGGAAGGTGTCATGGAGCTGACGGCTCTTCCTCGGTGCCCCAACCTGGGGCATTTCCCTGGGACAGAAGAGGGGCAGGGGAGGTCATCCTCCCTGGGGTGGGGGGGATGGCTGTCTCATGGTAGAATCCAGACAGCAGCGGCCAGCCCACGCAGCAGGTGCCCGGGGCTCTTCCTCACCATCCCGGCCCACCCACACCCACACCCACACCCGAGACTCCTGTATCCTAACACTCAGCTCCTGGAGGCCTGAGGAGGCTCCTCCGTCGCCTGCCCCGCCCATCAGCCCGTCAGGGCTCGGGGAAGGCTCCAGAACACATGGAGGAGTGAATCAGGTCCGACTTCCCACTCAGGAGGCACCTAACACTGCGAAGCCGGTTACACTCGCCTGCAACCCCCCACTCCCCAGCTCCAGCCTCTGCGGGGGCTGTTCTGTGTCCAGCCATGTCAGCCACACACTCCGCAGTGCGCCCCCCTCCCCTGCGTGACCCCCACCCACTCCACCCACTCAGCTCAGGGCCTGGCCCGCAGGGAGGTGGCCTAGAACTTGGGACGGGGGTCGGCTGGGAGTTGCCGCCAGCCCTGTCCTCCACCTCCACCCCCCACTGGGCTGCCACCCCCCCCCCCCCACCTCGAGGGAGCAGGCGCCCTGGGAGCCCTCCTGCCCGCCCCCACTTCCCGCAAACAAAGTGGCAGGATGATTGATTTTGCAGGAACAGTGGCCGCGAGGGGAGGGAGTGGGGCGCCAGGGGTCCTCACTCCATTTGTTTGTGGCTGTGAGTCAAAGCTAGGTCTCTCTGGGCAGGGGGGTAAGGTGTTCCCCAGCTGCTCAGCCTTGTTGTGGGGGGGGGTGGATAGAGAGGGCCCTGGGGCCCCCGCCACATGACGCAGGCCCAGAGACCCACGGAGCTCACCAGGGGCCACCGGAAAAGAGGGAACTTGGAACCCTTCGAGAGCCATGGCTACACGTGCCCTTCAAAGACACACGTTTCCCGGCATTTACACTCGTGGGCATGAGTGCTTTACAGTCTAGGGTTTGCATAGACACTAGACCCCACCAATATTCACATGCTGCTTATTCCCAGGTACTCGGTCTCCACGCACATCTATTCACGGACACACACACATGCGCACACACACACAGGGACAGAGCCGGGCACTCCAGGCTTCACGTCCACAAAAATGAGCGCTTGGCACGGTGTGCCTTATCACAGGAATGCCTGGATCCATGTGCCCCAAGGAAACACGGCGGGAGTGACCAAAACGCTCCAAAGCAGTCCCCCGTGTGTGCACCCGGACAAAAAGCTCTTCAGTGCTTAGAAAGGGGATTCCTCCCCGCCCCCTCCCGCCCTTGTGTCTATCGGAGAGACAGGCAAGCCAAAATCTAGGAGAGAGAAATGATTCAGACTCTGGGTGAATCAGCAGGCAGCAACCCCCAGGAAGCTACCTGGATTCCTGATGCTCCAGAAAAGCAGGCTGGACGCCTCTCCATTGGTCACAGCGGTCTCCATGCCCCTGAGCCTGGCACAGGTGGGCGTGTGGGAAAGCAGCTCTTTCTAGCAATGGCAGAGGAGGGGATGGGTAGGGGGTCTTCAGAAAGGAGGGAAGAAGGAATTGGGAGACGGACGCTGGGAGAGTTTGAGTAAGCTGGGTGTCTTGACTTGGGTGAGGGAAAGGAGGCAGCCTCTGGGGGCCGAGGGCAGCAGAGAGGGGCCGGGGTGGGCTTCCTGATGGGACATTTGCACACACTCAGGCTGTGCTGGGCGCCCTGTGAGACCCAGGGAAGCCCTCACAGGCAGCCTCACCTCCAGGGACCTTGCAGGTCAGCTGGGAGGACAGATCCCTTCCCTCATCCGAATACAGTCATGGAATCACAGGGGACACTGATAACCCCCAACCCAATCTGACCACTCCATCAGTGCCACTGGAGCTCAAGGAGTTGGGTAGCCTCCGGCTTCCAGGGGGAAAGTGGCCCAGAGACAGGTTGTGTTGGGGTCAGTGCAGAGGAAAGGCATCCCAGATGGACAAAGGCTTGGAGGGGGTACCCAAAGTGGCCGACTGCAGGTTCCAGGTCCTGTCCAGGGAAGCCTGGAGAGACCAGCACGGCCCTCAGGGGCCCCATGGCGGGCAAGAGTGGCACTCAAGCACTCCCAGCATCATTTCATATCCAGGGATTTTCCACGAATCCCTTGTGGGGCAAGGAGCTCCCTCTTCCTGACAGCCATCATGGGTGTTACAGTAAAGGCCCTGAGAAGGCCCGCGTAGGTGAGACAGCTCGTGTTCCCTCTACTCTACCATGGTCACACTTCCCTGACCCCACAACCTTTGTTTCAATGATCACCTGTCGAACCAGCGTTTGAAAAACTCTGACTTAAATCTTTAAAATTCCCTTTTCCCTGATTACCAAAGCATTTACTGTTTCCATGTTCATTGTAAGAAATCTGGAAAATATAATAAGGACTCAAAAGATTGCTTAGATCTCTTAATATCTCATCACCCAGTAGGAACCACTGTTAACATTTTGGTCTATTTCTTTCCAGTCTTTTTTTTCCTGTGAATGTGTAGGCCTGTGGGGAAGTGCATAAAAACATGTAAATCTAAATTGGGATCACATAGGGGTGCCTGGCTGGCCCAGCTGGTGGAGCATGTGACTCTTTTTTTTATATGTTTTTTTAATGTTCATTTATTTTTGAGAGAGAGAGAGAGAGTATGAGAGGGGCAGAGAGAGAGGGATACACAGAAGGAGAAGCAGGATCCAGGCTCTGAGCCGTCAGCACAGAGCCCGACGCAGGGCTTGAACTCATAAACCGTGAGATCATGACCTGAGCTGAAGTCGGATGCTTATCCAATTGAGCCACCTGGGCGCCCCTGGAGTATGCGACTCTTGGGTCTCGGGGTTACGAGCTTAAGCCCCACGTTGGGTGTGGGGACTAGTTAAATAAATAAAATCTTTAAAAAAAAAAAAAAAGGAAAAAAATTGGATCATATAGTTCTGCGTCCTGCTTTTTTCCTGCATTTTTATGAATTTCTTAAATCATACAAATTAAAGAACCATAATAAAAACAGCCCTCCAGATATCCACTACTCAATTTAAGAATTATCTACTACTTTTTCACTCCACATTACGCCGTGGACATTTTCCCATGCCATTAAATATTCTTTGAGAACCCGAGTTTAAGTGGCTGCCTGGTATTCCTTCGAAGGCTGTACCATATTTTATTTAACAAATCCCATCTTCTTAGAAATTCAGATTGTTTCCGACTTTTTACTATTTAAAAGAACACTGTGATGGATGCTACTCGATGTAAATCTTTGCCCATAACCAGAGCAATCTCTATTCCTTTATTTAGGCAGATAGAAGTGGAAATATAGCATTTGGGGGGCGCCTGGGTGGCTCAGTCCGCTGAGCGCCCAACTTCAGCTCAGGTCATGATCTCACGGTTCGTGGGTTCGAGCCCTGCGTCGGGCTCTGTGCTGACGGCTCAGAACCTGGGGCCTGCTGCGGATTCTGTGTGTGTCTCTCTCTCTCTGCCCCTCCCCTGCTCATGCTCTGTCTCTCTCTGTGTCAAAAAGAAATAAAAACATTAAAAAAAAAAAAAGAAATAGGGGCGCCTGGGTGGCTCAGTTGGTTGGGCGTCCGACTTCGGCTCAGGTCATGATCTCACACTCTGTGAGTTCGAGCCCCGCGTCGGGCTCTGTGCTGACAGCTCTGTTCCAAAGCCTGAGCTCCTAGCCACTATGCCATGCTTTGGTTCGTTCATTCATTCGACTATATTTACTGAGCACCTAGTATGTGCCAGGCACTATTACAGTGGACGGGTATCCAACAGTGAACCACAGGGATGAAAACCTGTGCCCTACATACTACTCAGGGAGATAGATGGTAAACACAATAAGTGAAATCTTTAGATTATTGGAGATTATTTGTCTCCTGGCCAAAAAAAACGTGATGGAGAGGAAAAGCAGAGGTGGGTGTTCAATTTAAAACGTTGGGGCAGGGGTGGGGGTCAGGGAAGGGCGGGGTCAGGGAAGGGGTGGGTCAGGGAAGGACTCAATGAGAAAGAGACATTAGAACAAAGTCTTAAAAGAGGTGAGGGAGGGAGCTCTCCTGTGATCTGAGGGGCGAGCACTCCAGACAGGGGGATCTGCAGGTGCAAAGGCCCTGAGGCAACAGCGAGGTGACTGTGGAACCGGCAGCAAAGAGGCCAGTGAGGGTGGAGCAGAGTTAAGAGGTGGAACGTGGGAGGAGGTGAGGTCAGACAGATCACAGAGGGGCAGATCTCAGGGGTCTGGGGGCCACTGTAAAGACTTGGGCTCTTTTCCCAGGGAGGTGGGAGCCATGGAGGGTTTTGGAGCAAAGCAATGATGTGATCCTAGCCTAATAGGATCTGATCTAACAGGATCCCTCTGGCCAGGGGGTGGAGAACCAACATAGGGGCAAAAGTGTCAGTTGTGCCACAGTTGAGGCTGGAGATGATGGTGGTTCAGACCAGGCTGGTAGCGTGGGGTGGAAAGAAGTGGTTTCCTCCCAGATATATTTTGAAAATGGAGTTGACAGGATTTACAAGTCGCTTGGCTATGGGCTAGTAGGGAATCAAGGACGCCCCCACGGTCTGGAGCTTGAGCCCTGGAGTGGGGGCGACACACAGCTGAGAAAACTGTGGGAAGAATTTGGTTTGAACCGGTTGAGGCTGGGGTGCTAAGGCAAACATCGCTGCCAGCCTGATATCCTGATCCCTTCTGCTGGGCATACAGGAGGACGGTACATCCTCCCACCTTGAAGTTACGTGTGACCACAGACGAGCTCTGGTCAAAGAGCTGTGGGTGGGAGTGACATGTGTAACTCCCGGGCTGGAGTTTTAATCCCTCCAGCTCTGCCGGGCCCTTGCTGAGCGTGCCGTGAGACTCTACCAGCCTGGGCCCCTGAGGGACTCATGGCAGAAAATCCTCTGCCCACCCGTCCCGGACACGTCTCATCAGAAATCAATGTTTGTGGTACTAAGACACTGCGATTTTGACGTTATTTGTTATCACAGCATAATTGGTCCTACCCTGAATAATATAGGAACTTATTAGTAGGGTTGCTATGTAAGGCTGCACAGGCTGTACACTGTACCAGGGCAGCATACCCAAGGGTGTTTCATTTTGACCATAGACTTGTCTAACTTCTGGATCCGGCACGCATGTGAAGGACTGTGTCTTGGTGTCCTGTTGCAACCACACTCGGGGCACCCCATTCCCCCCCCCCCCTGCTACTCCTCTTGTTTCCTAGGCTCTCTCAGATGCCTGATTTCCACCATACCCCCTACCCAACTCTAAACCTACAACAGGCACCTCGCGGGGTGGCGGCGGTGGGAGTGTTCAGAGCGTGGCTGTTGCCTTAGCGCTTGGGTATAAGTGAGCAAGAGTGTGGCTATGAGTGTGTGCCCCGCCAGGACTGCCACTCCCAGGAAGGCTCCTCCCGGGCAGATCTGGGCCAAGCTGAGGGGGTGAGTGAGGGGGCACAGCCACGCTCCAGAAGCTTCACTGCCTCCTAACGGGATACATATGCTCTGGCTACAGATTTAACAAGAAGTCTGATTTATGGAACTGCCATTCATATGAATTTAAGCTGGATGCTACCGATTAAACCCCAGAGCCAGTTCCCTCCACCCCTTCCCCTCCAGCCTCTCTCCCCTCTCCTCCCATCCCCCTCCTTTATAGGAGGGCCAGCCTGGGGTTGCCTAGCACAGCCTGGAGCTGGCATCTCATTCTCCTTTCTCCTGGCCAGCCTGCCTGTGGTTGGACAGAATAGTATGTAGGATGGGGTGGGTTTTTTTTTTTTAAGTTGTTTTGTCTTGTTTTGTTAACTTAAGGAAAACACTTTCTCCTAACTGCAAGGGGCTGACGGGCTAGAGGCAGCACTGCCTATTTTCCAAGTGACAATGTGTAGACCGGTGTAGAGGCAAGCCCGGAGCTCCAGGGAGAGGTTTGAGCTAGACATGCGGATTTGGGAAATGTCAGCATATATTGGTGTTTAAAGAGCCATGGCGTGGGGTGGGAGGGAGGGGGTACCTGGAAAAGGGGCAGAAGACCGAGCCTCTGATACCGTAGAGGAGACTGGAGGGAACAGCTGGGACAAGGGAGAGAGCAAGCCAAGTAAGAAGAGGGTTCTGAGGAGGACAGAAAACCGAGAGCTGAGACCTGGTTCCATTGGGCTTAGCTACGTGGAGTCACTGGTGCCTCGGACTAGAGCAGCTGCGTGGAGCAGGTTCAAGAGAGGATGGCAGGGGAGGAACTGGAGAACAGGGAGCTCGGCAAGGGGTGGGGGGCTCTCGGGAACCTTCCTGGACAAGGTGCACAGAGCGGGGTGGTAGCTGGTGGGCAAGTGGGCTTGAGGGCGAAGTGATGTGTGGGAGAAATGAGGCTGATGAGAAAGAGCCTGAAGACAGGGAGAGTCCCTGTGGCCAGAAGGTTCCCCCACCAGCAGCAGCATGGGACGCGCCTGATGCCCGCCACCCCCCTCCCCTGCACACCTCCATTGGAGATCTCCTGCCCGGTTCAAGAGAAACCTTATGGGGTTTCTAGCCCTCTCTGCAGCCTGGGTACCAATCCCTGCGGGGGATCTCCTGCAGGGGGGCGGGTGCGGGCAGGAATTAGGATACTGACCTGGATGAAGCTGCAAATGGGGAAAGACAGGCCCAGAGAGGTGAAATAACTCGCCCAAGGTCACACAGCTATTAAGTGGCAAAGCTAGAACTATCTACCCTAATTCTGCCCAACACTGTCCTCCACATTCAAGGGTAAGAAGAGAGGTCAAGAGATCCACGGCAAAAGTTCCCTGTGGGTTCTGCAGATTTTGCTTCCCGACTAGCTTTTGTGTTTATTCCTTCAGGACAGCTGTGCCAGGGTCCCCGGGAAGACGAGAGGCAAGGCATAGCCCCCAAAGGGCTCACAGACCACTTGGGGAGTTCCATCCACGATCCCGATGATGAGACCGGGAGGCAGCTTTCCTGAGGGCTGCTGGGAGGGGGAGGGTCGGTGAGAAGCCTAAAGGTGCCCAAGCCGGTCTGGGAGGGGGAGGTGGTCGGAAAGACCTCCCACGGAAGCTGCTTCCAAGCCGAGAGCCAAAGAATGAGCGAGGTGAGGCTTGGCGAGGAGCGAGGAGGAGCGGTGGAAGAGCGGGTGTCCCTGCAGAGGGCACAGCACGTGCAAAGGCCCAGCTGTTCGGGCAACCGAGGGGGAAACCAGCCGTTTGGAGCGGCCGTCGGGGCGGACTGGGGGTGGCCCGGGGCCTGCAGCCCGGCCCGTGGGGTCAGGTGCCTGCCTGCCCTCTCGGACCACCCCCCCACCCCCCACCCCCGCTCCAGGGGCCGCCTCGGCGGAGCCAGCTACCCCCCTCCCCCCGCCCTCGCGGTGGTCGCACGGCCGGCCGGGGGGGCGTCTAATGGGCTGCGCGGCCCGGGTTCCGGGGAGTGGTCCCCGGCCGCGCTAATGTGCGGTCGCCCCGCCCGCCGGCAGCTGGTGCCCCCGCGCCGACCCCGGGCGCCGATCGATACGCATCAGGCGGCGGGCGGCCGGGAGCGCCCCCTCCCCCGGGCGCCTCCGCCGGTCGTTCCGGGGCCTCCCGCGCCGGGGGTGGCGACGGGCGACGCGGGGAGGCGCGCCCCGCCGTGGGTCGCCCGGCTCCCTTCCCCCTCTGGGAGCTCGCCTCTGACTTTCCAGGTTCTGTCTCCAGGCCCCTGTCCTGGTCCTTTTCCCCTCCGCGCTCTGAGTGTCTGTCTCTCCCTATCCGGGTCTTGAGGAGGACCCGTCAGTCTCCTGTCACCCCGCGCCCCCCCCCCCCCACCCCCGGCGGCTCCCCTTTGCAGCCCCTTTCGCCGCTGGGAACCTGGGAGTCCCAGGTGGCTCCTTTGGGGACAAAGCCAAGGCCAAGGGGGGCCAGGGTGGGGCGGATGGAGCCCTCAGCGGCAAAACTCGAGGCGCGCCCTCCCCCCAAACCCTCAGAAATCAAGATAAATAATGCTTTAATGCAATCTCTTTAAAGAGCGACTTTAGTGCAAAAAATCCCGTGGTGAACAAAATAACATTTTAAACGCGAGGTCAGTAACTGCCAAGTGGAGCCATAGTGGGGCCCTGCCGCAAAGGGGCATGAGGAATAAGATCCTGTTTTATTTAAAATGTTGGTGTTTGGTGGGGGGGAGGCGCCTGGCTCAGTCGGTGGAATGTGTGGCCCTTGACCTCGGGGGTGTGGGTTCCCGCCCCACCTTTGTTTGGTGTAGAGATTACTTAAAAATAAAACCTTTAAACTAAAATCAAATGTTGGTATTTCGTCCATCTTGGATTGTTCCTGACTTTGAAGGAGGCTGATGGGGGGCGGTGGGGGGTGGGGAGGAATTTGGATTGTGGATTGTGGTTGGGATTCCACACCCAGGACTGTGATTAACCAGTGAGAAAGCCTCAAGTTCAAGCATCTTCATTAGCTTTTTGATAATTCGCATAGTACACAATTCACCCATTTAAAGGGTCCAGTTCAATGGTTTTTTCGCGTATTCAGAGTTGTGCAACCATCACCACACCCATTCTGGAACATTTTCATCACCCTATAAGAATCCTTGGGGTGCCTGAGTGGCTCAGTCGGATTAAGCGCCTGACCTCCGCTCAGGTAGTGATCTCATGGTTCGTGGGTTCAACCCCCCCTCCCCCCCTCCCCCCCCCCCCCCCCCCCCCCCGGGGCGTTGGGTTCTGTGCTGACAGCTCAGAGCCTGGAGCCTGCTTCCGATTCTGTGTCTCCCTCTCTCTGCCCCTCCCCCCTTCATGCTCTCTCTCTCTCTCTCTCTCTCTCTCTCAAAAAAAAAATAATAATAAATAATAAATAAAAATAAAAACATTGAAGAAAAAAGAATCCCTGTGCCCACTAGTGTGGGCCCTCCATTCCCTTCAATTTCCCCAGCCCTAGGCAACCACCAATCTCCTGGTCTCTATGGAGTTGCCTGTTCTGGATATTCCATATAAATGGAACCACACAACACATGGTCTCTTATGTTTGGCTTTTCCACTTAAGCATAATGTTTTCAAGCCTCGTCCCTGTTGTAGCACGGATCAGTGCTTTATTCCTTCCTACTGCCCAGGAATATCCCCTTGTGCGTAGGGATGTATCACATTACGCTCGTGCATTCACCAGCTGATGGACATTTGGGGCGTTTCTCTTTTGGGGACTGTAGTGAATCATGCTGTTACCAGCATTTATGCACCCATTTTTGTGTGGACGTGTGTTTTCATTTCTCTCCGGTGTCTACCTAAAGTGGAACTTCTGGGTCGCACAGTAACTCCATGTTTAACTTCTTGAGGAACCTGCCAGCCTGTTTTCCAGGGTGGCTGCAACTCTGTTATAGTCCCATCAGCTGCGTGTGAGGGCTCCAATTTCTCCACATCGTCACCAACATTTGCGATTATCTGCCTTTTTGATTTTAGCTTTCTTAGTGCGTGTGAAGTATCTCATTGTGGTTTGGGTTTGCATTTCTCTAACGGCTACCGATGTTGAGCATTTTTCCACATACTTTTTGGATGTTTGCGTATCTTCTCTGAAGAAGCGTCTGTTCAAACCTTTTGTCCATTTTTCGAACGTCTTAACTATCTTTTAAACAAATGGCATCGCAATACATATATTGTTCTGACTTGTGTCTTTGCACTTGGCCTTGTGCTTTGGGGATCTTTCTGCGATCTTTATAGACAGACCTCACTATTTTGAGGTCAAGGTTTCCTAGTGTGGCTGGGCTATAAGTATTTATCTGATCTCTGATGGATGGTTTTCAAAAATGTTTTCTACTACAAAACAGGTAAACTACCTTACACACATCTTTATGCACTCAAGTGAATTTTTTTAAAGACCCAGAAGTGGCGGTGGGGGCGGGGGGGGGGGCGGGCGCCTGAGTGACTCAGTTGGTTGCTTACGCAACCGATTCTTGGTTTCAGCTCAGGTGATGATCTCACAGTCTGTGGGCTTGAGCCCTACATCAGGCTCCATGCTGACAGTGCGGAACCTGCTTGGGATTCTCTCTCTCTCCCTCTCTGCCCCTCCCCTCTTCACTCTCTCTCTGACTCTCTCTCAAAATAAATACATAAACTTAAAAAAAATAATAAAGCCCTCGATGTGGAATTGCTAAGTCAATTTTTGTTTAATTTCAATAGATATTAACAAATTGCTTCCTAAAAATTTAACTCACGTGTGCCTTCAGCACCGATGTATGAAAGTGCCCATTTAATTGTATGTTTACCAACACTTGACATTATCAATATCTTTAATTTTTGCCACTTTGTCCATCAAAAAGAATGTTCTATCGTTTTAATCTTCATTTGCCTGATTACTGAGTGTGAACTTTAAAAATTATGATTATTGGCCATTTTCATTCTGTCCTTCTGAAAAATATCTGTTTATATCCTTTGTCCATTTTTCTAATGGACTATTTTTATATATTCTAGATGTGGGATATTTTTCTTGTAGCCTGCTCTTTATTCACATAGAAATGTTAAATTTGATGTTGTAAAAAGAGCGCAACCTTCCTCCTTTTTGGCTCCTGGATTTTGTGTCTTGTTTTTCCTACCCCAAGGTTGTGACAATATTTTCTCCTAATATTTTCATATTAAAAAATAAATGGGGTGGGCGCCTGGGTGGCTCAGTCGGTTAAGCGACCGACTTCGGCTCAGGTCATGATCTCACGGTTTGTGAGTTCGAGCCCTGCGTCGGGCTATGTGCTGACAGCTCGGAGCCTGGAGCCTGCTTCCGATTCTGTGTCTCCCTCTCTCTCTGCCCCTCCCCCCCCACTCATGCTCTGTCTCTCTCTGTCTCAGAAATAAATAAACATAAAAAAATTCTTTTAAATAAGTGGAGAAATACATTTTGCACGTGATAACAATATTGAAATAAAATGAAATCTTTTTAAAAAAATTTTTTTAACGTTTATTTATTTTTGAGACAAAGAGAGACAGAGCATGAACGGGGGAGGGTCAGAGAGAGGGAGACACAGAATCCGAAACAGGCTCCAGGCTCCGAGCTGGCAGCACAGAGCCCGACGCGGGGCTCGAACTCACGGACCAAGAGATCATGACCTGAGCCGAAGTCAGCCGCTCAACCGACTGAGCCACCCAGGCGCCCCAAATGAAATATTCTTAAATTAACTAATAAATCCAATGCCATCTCAACAACGTTCCCAACATGAATTTTTATCAAACGTGGTGGGCCACTTCTAGAGATTATATGAAAAAGGAAATGCATAATAATATTAAAAAATACCCAGGGGCGCTTGGGTGGCTCAGTCTGTTGAGCATCCAACTTTGGCTCAGGTCGTTATCTCGAGGTTCATGAGTTCTAGCTTCACATCGGGCTCTGTGCTGTCACCACAGAGCCCGCTTCGGATCCTCTTTCCCCTCTCTCTGTGCCCCTCCCCTGATCGCTTTTGTGCACTCTCTGTCTCTCAAAAATAAACATAAAAAATAATTCAAAAGTGAGTAGCCCTAACAGTTGGCAAAACACACTATGGAGTCATAGTAATTAAAATAGTATGGTATTGAACAAGTGCTTGGCCGGCTCAGTCAGTAGAGTATGGAACTCTTGATCTCAGGGTCATGAATTTAAGCCCTACATTGGGCATAGAGATTCCTTAAAAAAGAAAAGCTTAAACAAAAATAGCATAGTATTGGAATGAGATCAGATAACTTGATCAGTGGGAAGGAAGAGGTCCATTTTTCTATGAAAGTTTAACTTACGATAAAGGTGACATTTCAAATAAACAGAATTCGGGGCGCCTGGGTGGCTCAGTACGTTGGGCGTCCGACTTCGGCTCGGGTCATGATCTCGCAGTCCGTGAGTTCGAGCCCTGCGTCGGGCTCTGTGCTGACGGCTCAGAGCCTGAAGCCTGCTTCTGATTCCGTGCCTCCCTGTCTCTGGCCCTCCCCCACTCACACTCTGTCTCACTCTCTCTCTCAAAAATAAATAAACATTAAAAAAAATCAAATAAACAGAATTCAGTTAACGGTCGTGGTTCCAATTGCTATCCATTTGGTGGTAAATATTTATGCATTTATCCATCAGAGATTTGTGCGTGCCTAACACAGGCCAGGCACCATGCATGTGGACACTGGGGTGGTTCCGTGAACAAAACAGACAACAAGAACAAAAATTCCTGGCCCCATGGAGCTGACATTCTGGTGAGAGAGGCAGCCAATCAATGAAATAAATAGGTAAGTTATATAATCTTTGAGAAATAAAGGAAGGGTAGGGGGATAGGGAGGGAAACAGCAATTTAAAATAGAAAGGGCAGGAAAGACTTCAACGAAAAGGTGATATTTCAGTCAAAACTCAAAGGAGATTAGGGCACTGGCCTTATAGATGTCTATAAGGGCCACCTGGGCTCAGGTAACAGACAGTACAAAGGCCCTGAGGCAGGAACATGTTCGTGTGTTTTGAGGTCTAAAATATGAACTTGAGCCACCTGGGTGGCTTAGTTGGTTAAGCCTCTGACCCCCCCCCCCTTTTTTTTTTAAGCCTCTGGCGCTTGATTTCAGCTCAGGTCATGATCTCACGGTTTGTGAGATTGAGCCCCGTATTGGGCTCCGTGCTGGCAGGGTGGAGCCTGCTTAGGATTCTCTTTCTTTCTCTCTCTGCCCCTCTCCCGCTCATGCTCTCTCTCTCTCTCTCTCTCTCTCAAAATAAATAAGTAAATATTTTTTAAAATATGGACTTGAACTTTCACCCTGAGGGAGCTGGGAGGCATTAAAGGATTGTGAACAGAAGTATGACAGGAGCCAATTTCTGCTTTAACTGGATCACCCTGGGATCTGGGAGGAGCATGGACTGTAGGGGCCAGAGTGAGAGTTGTCCTGGGAAGACGAGACGGGTGGCGACCGCGGTTAACCCAGGTGAGAGGAGCTGTTGGCTTGGGCACCTTGGAGGAAGAGAGCATTGGTTGGATTCTGGACGTATTTTGAAGACAGACAGGATTTGCTGATAGACTGGATGGGTGGGGAAACAGAGGAGTCAAGGGTGACTTCGGGGGTTTTGATCCAAGCATTGGGAAAGCTGGAGCTTTAACAGGGGCAGGAAGCCTGTTGGGGGTGGGGGGGGAGGCGGATCGCGAGCTCAGCTTTGGATGTTGGGCAGCTCAGCTTTGGATGTTGGGCGTTTGAGATGCCTATTAGATCTCTAAATGGAGACGCTGAGTAGGAGGAAATACTCATGTCCCCAGCTGAGGAGAGAGATCTGGGCTGGACACAGGCACTGGAAACCGAGCGGAGACCTTCGCTGCCAGCACAGCAGCTGTGAACCACATGCGCCCAGTGAGCACTTGAAATGCAGCCAGTCGGACTGAGATGTGCTCTCACTGTAAAATGTGCACCAGATTTCAAAGGCTTAGGATGGGGGAGTGAAACAGCTCGTTAATGATTCTTTTATATTGATAAGTTGAAACGATAATATTCTGGATATGTTCCGTTAGATAAAATAGAGTACTTAGGTTAATTTCACTTTTTTTTTTTTTTTTAATTAAAAAAATGTGGCTACCAAAGAAACGCTCAGTTGTCTACGAGGCTTGCAGGATATTTCTGTTGGACAGCGCTGGCCTAGATGCTGGTTGAAAGGTGTCAGCGGGACGGGGTCACCGTGGGAGTGACCGTGGGAGTGAGTGTCATTGAGCAGAGGCCCGAGAACAAGCTGTGGACCCTCCGAGATGAAGATGTTGAGGTGGAATCCCAAAGGAGGCCGGAAGGAGCCACCAGGGAGGTTGGAGGAAAAGCAGGAGGGAGGCTGTCCAGGAAACCAGGGCCAGAGAACTTCTGGGAATAGGGCCCCGCGCCCTGTGGCAGATGTTCTGATGAGCTGGGGAAGGCCCGGGGTTAACCATTGAAATTGGCAATGTGGTCCCCAGCTGCCAAGAACATTTCATTCATACAATATTCCCAAGTTCCTACAACTGCTGTGGGCTGGAGGTCCATCAATGAACAAGGAGAGCTGGCCCCTGCCCCCTCCCCCCACCCGGGGCTCACAATAGAGCAGGGGCAGGGAGGGTCCCCAAATGATGAGCTGCCGGTCACCTGGAGGAAAGGTGAAGGAGAGTGCCAGAGCCAGGAAAGCCCCGTGCCGGAGGCCCTGCCCTGAGGGCTCAGGAGAAATTCCTGCCCGCATCCCTGGGTCCAAAGCCTCCCATCCCCCACCTGACCCTTCCCAGCATAGACCCTGGACTAGGCAAGAATAGGAGTGACATGCTAGGGGCTTCTCAGGGGGTAGAGTCCCTCATAGCATTGTAAGAAGTCAGGATTTGAACCCGGGGCACTCTGGCCCCAAAGCCTCTGTCCTCAGCCACTCCGTTCACTGTCCGGATGTCCGTGGGGACCCGGGCAGTGACAACAGGCTCTGACAGCTCGAAGCACTTGGGGCTGCAGCGTTCTCAGAGCTGGCTCTGCAGCCAGCTCCCAGCACCTCCGTATTTATCTGCCAAGTCCCCTTGGGGGAGTCCCTTTAGCCTTAGTTTGCTTATCTGTCTAACGGGCCAATCAAACGGAGCAATAGCATATTAACACCACACCACACTACCCCTTATGGACAGAGGCAGGCTGGGAGGCTCAAGCCAGACTCTGCAACAGCAAGTATTTTGGAAACTCTCCCCCACCCCCCCACCCCCCTGCAAGGAAGGTGGGCAGAGACATTGGCAGCAATGTTACCAAGGGAGGTTGGGGCAGGCACCAGGGCAGGTGCAGCCTCCGAGTCCCTGCCTGGCCTGTGTCCCAAGAGCTCTGAGCCCCGTTCCCGTGCCCCTGAAGGTCAGGCAGCCCCTCCGGCCCCCACTGCCCCCTCCCGCCTCTGACTGTCCCCTCCACACTGGATAAACAGCACCTCCGCCCGCCTGCTTCCTCAATCCCTCACGCTTCACCAGAATTAAATTCATCATTCATTTTTTATGGTTTATACATGGTGTAATTTATGTTTTCAAATATATTGAGGTCACACTTTAGCAGAAAAAAAGTATTTCACATTGAAATTGAAGGCATGTGTGTTCCATTAAATGGGGATGTTTGGGATAATTTTAAAAGGCTAAAAGTAGTAGAAAGTAACATTAAAATAAAATTTGAGAGATGTAATTACCCCTAATCGCACCATAAAATAATCAATACTGCATTCCATTATTTCTGACTTCCCTAGTTATAGCTTTTTTTGTTAAGCTCTTGAATATTGATGAGGTGAAAGGGTCGTGTCTTCTGGCGGAGGTCTGATGGAGGTGGAATTAAGGTTGTGTCCTCTCCGATTATGCCATGGAGACCTTGAGCGCCGCTTCTTCTCGGCTGTGAGTCCCCGGGGGCAGCACCAGGCTCCCTGATCTCTCGTCCAGTGATCTCTGGTCCAGCTCTTCCCACAAAGGGCCCGGTGGGGAGGCCACGGAGGGAGGCCACGGTGGGAGGCCATGTTCGTTTGGGCTACATTTTTGGAGCACTCACCGTGTGCCAAGCTCTGAGCAAGCCATGTGGCTATAACAACTCCTTTAACTCTTAAACAACTCTTTGCAGTGGGTATTGGCAAGACTCCCCGCTTTACAGATGCGCGCACTGAGGCTCAGTGGGATAGACTCACCAAAGGGATAGGCTGAGGGATGGGGGCGCTGAACCCACTGGGTGGGGACGCCTCAGTCACTGGCCACAGTGGTGTGCAATGAGCCAGAAAAACCTCTGGGTTTTGTCCCTTTGGGACACCTGAGAATTTCCACCTCTTCCCTATAATTGAAAGAATGGGTTCGCTCCTCTGAGCCTTCCTGTTTTCCCCTGTAAAATGGGAATAACATTAGGACGCGCTTCACTAAGTGTGTGGCTTAAGGGAGCCCGTGCTGAGTGCGATGCCAGGCACATGGCAAGGGCCAGTCAACGGTAGGTATGAAGGCACTGGTGACACTAATGACGATGTCACTTTTTCCGCCTGGAAAAAGTTGCCCCATGTCTAAACTGCTCTGGATGGGGCATTTGAACTGGAGAGTCGCGAGGCCTGTCTCTCCGACATTCTGTGTTCTATGGTCTATGCACCAAGGTTCTTCCACGTGGGGGAGAGAGTTCTGACTGTATGCCAGCCCACGAAGGACCCTCAGAAGTTTATCTCATCCAGCTCCCACCCTCCCACAGGCTTCTGTGTCTGAGGGATGCTCCCCAGCCCCTCTTCCCTCCACCTCAAGGAAGCTGCACCTTTTTTTAAAAAAAAGTAAACTCTATGCCCAACTTGGGGCTCGACCTCAGGACCTCAAGATCAAGAGTCCCATGCTCTACCACTGAGCCAGCCAAGTGCCCCAAACGTGTACCTTTTCAAGCGGCAGATCGTTTCCGTTGGGGCTCAGGACTGGGTCCTATGACAGGCTACCTACTTAGTGAGAGCACAGGGTGGTCCTTCGGGCCCCTGAACTGGGAATTTGAAGTTTGGACAGCCTCACACCCTCATGGCCAGCACCTAGGCACTCTCATATCCAGCATATGTGGATATCCTTTTATCTGCTCTCAGGATATCTGTGCACCAGAATCAAGACATCTCTCTGCTCAGGATGCAGATACTGTATGCTCAGCATCTGGACAGCTCATAGCTGCCTTACTCACAGTAGTTGAAAGGTAGCAACAGCACAAATGTCCAAGAATGGATGGATGGATGGATGGATGGATGGATGGAATGATGGATGGGTGGATGGATGAATGAGTGGATGGATGGGTGGATGGGTGGGTGGATGGATGGATGAGTGGATGAGTGAGTAGATGGACAGATGGATGGATGGTTGGATGGAGGGAGGGAGGGAAGGGGAGAGGGTGGGTGGAGGGATGGACCAAATGTGGTATATCCATGCGATGGAATATTATTCTGCTATACACTGGATGAAGCACTTGGTACATGCCACAACACGGATGGACCTTGAAAACACGATGCTTGGTGAAAGGAGCCAGACACAAGTGGCCAGATGGTGCATAATTCCATTTACACAAAGTACCAAAGACTAGATACATTCATAGACGCAGCAGTAGAATGTGGGACTAGGGGCAGGGGGAGGGGGAGTTAGCATTTAATGGATCCAGGGTAGGCAAATCCAGAAAAGGGAGATCCATAGGGACAGAAAGCAGATTAGTGGTTGCCTGGGGAACGGAAAGTGGGGAGTGACTGTGTAATGGGTATGCGGTTTCTTTTTGGGGTGATGAAAAAGTCCTGGAACTGGATGGTCATATGGCATTGTGAATGGACTTAATGCCACTGAATCGTGCACTTGAAAATGCTTACGGTGTTACATTTTATGTTCCGTGTATTTTACCACAATAAAAAAAAAATTCTTTTTAATGTCTGGACACCCCGGGGGCCCAGTCCTGTGCCTGAGGCCAGCTGACACTCTGCGCAGGGTTCTTGGTATTGGCTGCTCAACCCCAGCACATTAGAAGCCTGGGACAACAGGGAGCTGACGGGCAGCCTCACTCCCTGTGTCATTACCATTAATAATAAACAACAATAGAGTGTATTTTTAAAACTTTCCCTAATGGAGATTCCCAAGCAGCAACCAAAACACTCAGATTACCCACTGGTCCCCTGAAGATACTGACACATAAAAGCCGTGTGGGCCACGGAGGCCTGGAGCGAGGTGGATGCTTCCTGGCATCTGGGCAGCGCCCCTCACTTATCCCCACCCCCCAGCAGCGCCCGTCCCCAGCTTTACCCAGAGGTACCGAGGACAAAAGGCACGGGAGGGGGGTTCTTGCCAATACCTTGGCCCCTTGACTCAGTTCTCTTTTCTGCCATGCACTCGGGCACCTTACACCAGCCTGCAGGGACCATTAGTCCTCTCCAATATATTTCCGATGGGACCTGAAGCCCTGCTGGTTTCGGGGAGCACCCCCAAGGTCTCCCAGCACTGACAGTGGGTCGACCGTTAGCTCTTGCATCTCATGCCGCTGCTCAGCACAGACAGAGCAGTCACCAGAGAGACTCAGCCCAGGCCAGATGAGTCACTGACTTCCCAAGCCTCAGTTTCCCCGTCTGTAAAGACAGCAATGACAGCACCTACCTCATTGGCGGGGGAGGATTAGAGATGATGTGTGTGACATCCCAGTGCCGAGAAAAGAGTGATCATCATTCCGGACGCGAGGCCAAGCGCCGGGCCTGCGTGGCTCACCCTCTCTCAGCTTCCCTGGGGTCACCCGGCACTCCAGCCCAGGGCCAGCCGGCGTCCCTGCCTCACTGGGCTCTGACATGATGAGGCTCATCTTCTTGAGCGCTCACTCACATGCCTTGTCAAATGATCCTCCCAGCAGCCCTGGTTGAGAAAGACTGTTGCCCCATTTTACAGATAGGGAGACTGAGATCCAGAGAGACAGGGAGCTTGCTGATGGGGGTTCAAAAGCAGTGTTTCTGGCCCAAGAACTGTTGTTCCAAACACTATACGATGATGAGCCGGGGTAGCAGTCCCGTGGTATAGAGCAGGGTCCCTGCAATTATGCAATCTCTGTGTACAGTTTTCTGGAGCGAAGGCACATAGCTCACCAGGTATTCTCAAAGGGATCGGAGACAGACCTCTGGTTAAATACCAACTCCTCCACCTCTGGCTCTGTGGGCATTGGGCAAGTCAGTTCCTCCTCCATGCCTCAGTTTCTCCGTTTTTCAAACAAGGGGTTTGACTGGAAACTCTTGGAGGCCCTTCCAGGCACTGTCCTCCACTCCTTCTTGGATCCTCACTTTGGATCCTTTTCCCATCTCCACTCCCTGGCCCTCACCCCTCACCCTAGTCCTGGCTCCCCACCCAGCCTTGCAAATAGCCACAGGCCTAAGCCAGCAGGCACACGTGGGTAAGAAGAAAGATGTCTTTGGCGAAGGCATGTCAGGGAAAAGGCAGCTGGCCCCCAAGAGCTTTCTGGCTCCTTGTCCCCAACACTCCCTGCTCACTTCTCCTCTGGGGTCAAGAAGGGCCCCAGCCAGACCCTGTCCAAAGGCCCCAGGGCCCCTCAGTGACCCCTGAGCCAGCCACAGCCCACCCATCCGGTGAGATTTAATTGGTTTCAATTGACAACCATAACAAGAAGGCTCT
The DNA here is from genome assembly GCF_027475565.1 of Acinonyx jubatus. Taxonomy (NCBI): domain Eukaryota; kingdom Metazoa; phylum Chordata; class Mammalia; order Carnivora; family Felidae; genus Acinonyx; species Acinonyx jubatus. Next base: position 7,797,974 of record NC_069381.1, on the reverse strand, counting down.
TTAAGGAAGCTTCGGAAATGGAAGGGAGGCCATTAGGAAATTTACATTTGCGAATATGATGTTTAATTAGCAATACCAATAAATTAATAGGAGAATCTTGCTGCGGTTCTGGGTTCATAAAACACCAGCCTCAGTCGGCAGGAGAACGCGGCAGCCTGAGGCTGCCTGAGGGGAGAGGACCCCGCCATCCGCTCATCACCAGCACCCTGTGCCCCCCGCCCGCCCATCCCTTTGATAGAGCAGGGGATGGGTGGGGCGGGAGGGGGTGCGGAATGAAAGCCAGCATGGATCGTGGAGCCAGGAGGTTCTGAGCTCATATCCTGGCCCAGCCCCTGGTTCCTTGGAGAAGTCAGTTCTGAGCCTCCAGGCCCTTGTCTGTCCAGTGGCGACGGTGACAATAACGCCCACCTTCCAGGGGTTGTTGTAAAGATTAAAGGAATTAACGTGGGCAAAAGCACCCGGAATGGAAAGGAACTGGCACAAAGTAAGTGTTAGTTATTCCTGCTGCTGCTGCCATCATCGTTATTAATGGGTAACGAATGGGAAGAACCTGGCATGGAGGAAGGACTTGATAAATACCAGGTATCACTGGCTTTTAATTTTTCTTTCCTGAACCTAACCTGCTCCTCTGGGCTCCTGGGCGCCCTCATGGCATCCCCAGCGGCCCCCTTGGCGTCAGTGGCTCTGCACAGGGCAGGGGGGAAGCCGTATCTTGCTTATTGCCCTACTCCCTGCCCACAGCGGGCAAACGTCTTTGTAAACAAACACGGCATACTCAGCTCCGATGGGTATTTCCCCAGCCCGCAGACCATCCATGGCTCCCGACTGCTTTCAGGATTTGGCTTTCAGTGTCCCCACAGCCCCCTGTGATCCAGTTTCCTGTTTTCCCACCCACCCCCAGGCCTAGGGCCCCATCCTCCGCCAAGAGCCAGGCCTCTCCCCATCCCCAAGGACAGCCGGTTCCCTCCTGTCCCTAGGCCTCTGCAAGTACAGGGCTTATCTTGGAGATCTTGGAGGGCCCTACTCTGGGGCTGATACAAGGCTGCTCTTTTGCAAAGGCCCCGCCTTACGGAGCCCTTCGGACTCCGAGTGAGAATCAGAGTCAGTTCAGGGGGCTGGAAACCGGGGAGCCTTACTCTCCAGACCTCCTTCTCCTCTTCTCTGCCACCACCACCGTGCCCAGCACTTGTAACAAGGGACCTGAGAGTCGGTCTCTATTCAAAGAAGCTGGCGCAAGCACCCTGAAGGGCCTGTCCTCTGGAGGCTCAGATTCCTCACCTTTCATGGGTCCTGGAAGACCTCCCCCGCCCCCGTCCCAGGAATCCTCCCCAGGGAAATCTTTTCTGGCTATTTCTCCAGCTTCTGCGCTCCCACCTCACTTGGTTCATTCCTACATCGCCATGTTTTCCACTGTCCTGTAATTACTTGGCTCCTGGTTGTCTCTTGCCCTAGGAATTGGCTCAGAACTCAGCCTTCCATCTCTAGCCCTTTCTAGGAACAGAGCCCGCTCTGCCCAGATGGGTGAATAAGCCAATGAATAAATCAGGAAGTGGGTTTAAAAGCTGCCTCCTCCAAGAAGTCCTCCCTGACTATCCTAGCTTGATTTGTATTCATTGCATGTGTTTGCCGTCTATCTCTCCCACCAGATTGTCAGCTCCTCAAAGACAGGAACCTTCTTGTTTTGTTTACTATTTTTTTTCCTGGCACCTTTCCTGCAGCTTGTCACATGGCTATACTCAAATGTATTCACTGGATAAAATGAATGAATGAATGGATGGATGGATGAATGAATGAATGAATGAGTAAATTAATTTCTGAATGAATGAGGGACTGTTGAATGAATCAATGACTGACTGGAGAGTGAATGAATAAATGAACAAAAGAATGAATGGACGTCATCACGGAGGACCGGTGGAAAGAGCTTCCCAGGGCTGGGGGTAGAGCCCAGTTTCTCCTGAGCCCTGGCCCCCACCAAGATCTTGTTTCCCCAACTGTTTATTAAGTAGTGTAAAGTGCATAGAAAGCACGACAATAATTAAAGCAGACACAACAACAGGTAATTAATTGCATTTCCAAAATTTGATCCATGCATATGAATGAATGGGAGGTCACAGATTCAGTCACGGAAAGCACCCCACACTCCCCTAGGCTCTCCAGGGAACAGAGGTGGGGAGCTTTGCCAGGTGGAGCTCCCAGAGGTGGAGAGGACATCCCTGGGGAGGCCGGCTCCTCTTCCTCACCCCCTTTGTTTGGCCTTAGCTTCCCAGCTATAAGGTGGGGGGAGGGAAGGCCTTGGCAGGAGGGAAGCTCCCGTGACTCACAGCCCTGGGAAGTCCGGTGGTGACTCCCCGGAGGGGGGTGGTGGGGGTGGGAGATGGGAGATGACCACCAGCTCAGCATGGAGCAGGGGATGGGTCCTCAACCCAAGTCCTCTGGCTTCATGAGGAGACCCTGGGGTGCTTGCTTGAAAAGGCAGAAGCTTACACCGTCGCCTGAATATTCTGAGTCAGGAGGTCTGAATGGGCCTGTCTCCCTACTTAAAACAAGCTCTCCAGGCATTCTGGAAGCTTTGGGAACCTGTCCCTGGATAATCTCAGGTTGTCCTTCAGGTCCTAGGTCCAGAACTGCCCTCTCTTCTTACTACCCACCATGAATACCAGAGACAGGACAGAGTCTGGACCGGAGGACAGCTGTCCTGGGGTCTAGGATGATGGAGGAGGCCAGGCTGCCGGCCTAGCACAGCAACAGAAGGAGCTTTGGGGCACAGGGGAGGGTGGGAGATGAGGCCTCTCTAGGCTCCAGCACAGAGAACTGAGTCACTAACTCATGGCTCTGCTAAGAAAATGTCCCCTCTTCCAGGAAGTCTTCCGGCCCCAGGCTAAGTTGAGGATCCTGTCTTTGGGCTCCTAACCAACCAACCAACAGAACCCCGCCTCTCTCTCAAGACTCATTCGATGGAAAAGTAGGCTTCCTCCCTACCCTCTGGCAGGGCTAGAGCTGAGTCTGGCCACGTCCAACTCCAAAGCCTCGGTGGGCACAGAAGACGACGCGTATAGCTGGAAGGGGCGAGGGAAGAGTGGGCCTTGTGCCTCCATCCTATCCTTCATCTTGCCCCAGAAGTCACCTGCTGCTTTTATCGACAGTCCCCGTCACGCTGACTCAAGCACCCCAAGGACATCTGTTTGGCCACAGGAGCAAGCTGGGCCCACTGTGGCTCTCAACCAATGACAGACGGAAGTTGGTGGATAAATACCCCAGCTGCCCTACCCCCAACACACACACACTCCCTGGGACAGTCTGTGATGGGCTCTAGTCTGTGCAGGATCCCCAGGTGAAGGGAGCCCTGGTCGTCCACGGCAGTGACTGCACATCAACTCACCTTCCGCGGCCTCTCTCCCCACTCCCTCACTGTTCTCCTTGGGGAGCATCCCCCCTCCCAATGTCACACACCCGGATCTTTGGTCCCCTTTGGGGGAAACCCACACTGGGACGGCAACCATCTGAGGACCCCTGCTTACTAACATGCATCCTGGAGGACGCTGGGTTGCCCTACAAAGCCCCGCCCGTCCCTTATCTCTCTTGGCCCCTGCCACCCCCTGTGAACCAGGCGCTGCTTTTACTGCCATCGTTCTGGATGACAAAAGCGAGTCTCAGAGAGGTCAGCTCCCTCAGCTGAGCTAACAGAGCAAAAGGAAGCCGGCGGCTGGAGCCCGGGCCTTGCTTGAAGGAGCAAGATTCCAGGGTGAAGGTTATAACAGGTTGACATCATCGCCCTGAATTGTTGTTGTTGTTGTTGTTTTAAAAGCCAAGACAACTCAGGATGTTACCAGGGAACCACGTATTTCCCGTGTTTGGTGTTACCAGTCTGGCCCCCAGGGCACTTGAGTTTGCTCCCCATTTTCAGTGACCAGACCAAGAACTGCCCCGATGCAGAGGGCTTGTGGTCCAGCTCAAGGTTCAAGTCTGACCTCTGGGGATGGGGTCTAGGACACAACAGGTGTCTCTGGGTGGGAGAATGAAATTCTCCCCTACCCTGAGCTAGGATAAGGCACCTCTCTGAGCCTCAGTTTCCTCATCTGTAACATGGGTCTTGCAGTCCTAGTTCGCAGGGTGTTGCTGGGACTAGAGATTCCAACATGCCAGTCTTTCAGAAGGTGCTCACCAGATGGAGATGCTGGGGATGCTACCCAGAGGCCCAAGGTCCCAGCGTCTGAAACGGCTGCCCCTCCCTTCTGGCTTACTAAGTTTGGGCAGTGGGTCAGGTGACAGCAGGAAGGACTGCGGGATTTCAGCAGAATCTGTTCCCAATGTCCTCAGGGGCCTGCACGACTGGGAGCTAAATCGGCTTCTGGAAAGCTCAGCCAAGACCTCTGCTCTTCTCATTACCTGCTTGTCAGGAGGAGACAGTGGGCCGGGAGAACAGGCAGCCATGGCAGCAGACCCCCAAAGATCACAGCCATCTTGAGGGACACTCCAGGCCTGGCAGGGGTCTGCTCCTGATTATCACCCTTGACCTGTGCCCTCTGCCACCTGGCAGGTGGAGGGTAGCCGAGAAGGTCTATTCCTCCCAGAAAGGATCCCCCAGGAAGACACTGCCAGGACCCATATCCTAAATTGTCAGATACCCTCGTGTACACAATGGGCTTCCCTGTGTGTCATTTTGACTTTTTTTTTTTTTTAAAGGTGTCTCGATGTTCTAAATGCCCTATAGAAACTTGGAAACACTTGTGAAATTGTTTGCACTATTTTTTAAAATATCATTAACTTAATCAGATAATTATATATTTAGATATTTACCATGAGCTATAGAGACCCAAATGTCACCAAATCAGTTGCGCTAATTTTTATAAATGAATTAAGTCACGTCCTCTGCTCTCTCCTGCCTCGCAGCTGGTCCTTCCCCGAGGCAGCCCTCCTGGCCCGGCCCAAGTCCTCGTGCAGAAGCCCTGGGATGGGTGGGAATGGGCTTCCCCCTCCTGCCCCCAGCCCTGGGATCACGATGCGACACCCCAGGCGCTGGGCAGCCGGCCACGCCTCCCCAAACTCGGCTCTCAGTCCTGGGGAGGGTGGAGGCTGCCCCCCAGATAGGGAGCGGGAGGACGACCCGGGGAGGCAGAGAGCTGGGCGGGCCGGGGTCAGGGAGGGAGGCCCCGGGAGGGCAGGGACATCTGCGAGCCCGCCGGGTCGGGCTCGGTCCCCGGGCGCGGCCGAGGCGCTGTCCCCGCGGAGCCCGCGGCCGCCGGTAGGGGGCGCCTTGGTCATGCATTATTCATCGCCGAGCCGCCCGCCGCCCGCCGCCCGCCGCCCGCCGCCCGCGCCGCCGCCGCCTCCCTCGCTTTCCCCGCGCGGGCTGCGGGTTGCGCCGAGGAGCGGGAGCGCGGAGCCTTCACAATATTGTGGCAGCTCCGCGAGTGACGGCTCAGGGGAGGCGGGGGTGCGCAGCCTTGGCGGCGGGCGGCGGGCGGCAGCGGGAGCCGGGGCTGGGAGGGGTCGGGGGTGGGGGCGACGCCGGGTCATCGCGCCTAAAGGGAGCCAGGCGAGGGTGGTGTGTAGTTTCGTGTAAGGGCCGAGCTTTTAGCATCCATCCGTCCGTCCGTTCATCTATTCCTTCCTTCCTTCCTTCCTTCCTTCCTTCCCTCCATCAAGGCAACCAGCACCCAAGGGAGCATCTGCTCTGTGCGCCGTGCAGGGGGTGTAATGGTGAACACGGGATGCGAGGTCCCTAGCCTGACAAAACTTAATCTCCAAGTGGGGGGCCAGGGGGAAGACAGATAAAAAGCATGTAAACGCACAATTAAGATAATCCCAGATAGTGACAAGCGCTTTGAATAAAACAAAACACAAAGGCGTGATAGCGAGTGTGTGTTGGGGGCGGATTAGGTGGTCAGGGAGGGCTTCTGTGAGAAGGTGACATTTTTGCAGAGGCCTGAAGAATGGCATGGATGAGCCTGACCTTGGCCAGTTCCTGGGCCTCTGGGGCCTGCCTCTCCTGGCCCCACCTCCTGCTTTCTCGGGAAGCTGTAGAGGTCAACCCCGCACAACACCCCAAGAAACAGGGAGAAGGGTGAGGCCCTGACAGGGTGGAGGGCTCAGTCAGGAGGGCATCCCCGCCCCACCTGCCTCTGGGCTGCAGGAGCTGAGGCGCAGGCAGGAGGCCGGGCAGCCAGGCCTGGAACGGGTTGGGCGGGGCGGGGGGGGGGGGGGAACATCTGCGTTGAAAGGTGCCCCCCTCCTCACCCCTGCACGGGCACCGGGCTGGGAGCCTCCGCCCGCCCGCAGCCCTCCGGGAGGGTCTCGCCAAGCCCCGCCCCCACCTCCTGGCGGCCTCCCAGGTCCCCGGCTTTGCGCCCGCGGGCAGGGGGCATGGAGGGCGTGGGCTGGGGGTCATCACCAGCATCGGATTTCCTTTCACTTGTGCAAAGACTCGTTGACGCCTGAGCACATCAATATCCTTAATGACAGTGAGAGGAGCCGGACTCCAGACGCCCGCGCCCCCCACCCGCGCCCTCCCCCCTCCCCGCTGCCTCTTCCTCCTTTTCACCCTATTCCCTGTGTCCTCTCTCCCTCCTTCCTCACGCATGCCTGTCCCTGTCTTCTCCCCTCTGCTCTCTCTCCATCCTGCTGTCTTTCCTCTCCCCCCCTCTTTCTTTTCTCTCCATCTCGCCTCCCCCCCACCTCCTCCCGTCTCCCTCTCCCCCTCCCAGGACCCCACAGCTCTTATGCATTCACAAACTTTCACCCCGCAGCTCAGGGGGCCCCAGCTGGGCCAGTCCCTCTGTCTGTCTGTCCGTCCCCAGCTGGGCCCCGACGCCTTCCCAGGAGGCAGCCAACGGGGAGGCAGGGCCCGTGCTGCTGGGGGCCCAGCGACAGGCCTCCGAATCCGAGCTTCTGCCTCTCTCTGCCCCTCGCCGGGCTGGGAAATCAAAAAGCCAAGTTTGGGCGTAGGGCGCCAAGGGAGAGGGGAGAGTTTTGGGGAGGATTTTCTGTTTTGTATTTTTTATGACCATATATAATTTCGCATTTCTCCCCTCAGCCCCTGCCTCCTTGGCTCCCAGATGTGTCCCACATTGAAGAATTATCTCTCCTCCCCAGGGTGAAATAAACGCAATCAATATGAGTATTGCTCTCAGGGCCTTGAAATATTACATTAATGTTCCATGTGGTGACATTTTAGCTGGAATTTTCAAATACATTATGATGGTTCAAATTAATATTTATCAGATCAGCTTTTATATTTTGCAAAAGAGAGAGAGAGAGGGAGAGAGGGAGAGAGGGAGAGAGAGAAAAGGAAAGACAGAGAGAGCATTATTAAAATACAAAATGCAGATCAAGTCTGAAATCGATGGTCCATTTTCCCAGCACTTTCCAGGGGCTGTCTTTAGCTTTCTGGGTTTGTTTTTAAATTTATTGGTATTTCAGGCAAATCTATTGGGCTCCCTCGGCCCCCTGGTCGGCCTCCCTCCTCACTCCCTCTTGAAGGCTATGGGGGCCCTTCCTTTTCTGTCTTTCTCTCTTTATTATCCTGAAATGTAAATTACGACATTAGCCCGGTCCTTATTTTTTTTTAAACTCTCCGATGATTAAATCTGCTACACGACATCCTTGTCCTTTCTATAAATTAAATCATCTTGGCTTTGCACCCTCTAGCTCAGGGCGGCCTCGCCCGGGTGTCGAGGCATCGGGCGGCTGCAGCTGAGGGCTGGGGTCCTTGTCCTCCTCCGGAGCGGACACTGGGGGCCTCTGTGTGTGTGTGGGGGGGGCAGGGAGTCTCCCCGCTTTTCTGTAAATAAGAAATGTGGACTGGAGGGAACACGTGGTAGCAGGCCATACATTCCACTTTATTTCAGTCACTTCCAAACTGATTACTCTGTGAAGTGGAAAATCCGGGCAGATTAATGGTTTAATTCTCTCTCTTTTCTTTTGCATTTTCCCCTCTGTCTCCTGTTTTGTTTGGTTTTGTTTCTGCCCCCCCCCCCCCCGCACCTTTTCCTTTTGCATCTCCCCCCCCCCCTTCTCAGAGTTGTGATCATACAAAGGCTGCCGCTTGGGCGAGGTGGACGCGAAGCCGCGGCGGGGGCGGCCTGGGCAAGGCAGCTGGGAGATAGTCCCAGCCCCACCGGGGGGCTCAGCCTGGAAGCTGCAGGGTGAACTATGCCCACTGGTGCCCTTAACTTCTTCTCTTTGATGATTTTTCCATTTCCTCCCTCAAGTTGTGTGTGAGAGTTTGCACCAGCACGAGCGTTTTCGGGCATGTGCACAAAGGTCACACGCCTGCACGCACACGCCCAGACCTCCCCCACCCCCCATCACAGACCGCACGCGTGCACGTGCAGGTGCACACAAACACAGCGGCACGGGCACTCGGGGAGGATCTGCATAAAGAGAGCTGCCCTCTCCTGATGCCTCTCCGCTGCTGATCCGGCCAAAAGAACGACAGGAAACTTAAAAAAGAAAAGGAGGAGGGATCGATTATTCGACCTGTACTTGAACCCGACTGAAAGAGATAAAGCGGAATTTTCAATAGGTCCCCTGCCCTTTTCACCAGGAGGGAAAGAGGAGAAGAAAAACAAGAGATATTTATATGACAGCAGCTGCTGAAAATAGCATTTCAGAGCCATAAAAAAGGCAAAAAGAAATTCAATGGTAGAAAAGGCAAGAAACTCCTCGTCTGCTCCCCAAAAGGCGAAGCAGGCGGCGAGCGTCTCCGGCTGGAAATGCATGCGTGCCTCCTATAGATCTGTTTGAAATTATACTTGTCATTGAGGGGGAATTTATGCTTCTATTGATCTGCAAAAGGAAAATATTAAATGGTTTGGTTTTGATCTTTCAGTGACCCCAAGGTCAAGGGTAGTAGCGGATTAGTATTCATAGAATTCATCACGGAATTGCAGCCTGCATCCACTTTATGCAAACACGCTCCAAACACGCCTGGTGAAGCAGGCAGCAAGTGGCCAATGACAAGGAAAAAGCCAACGGCACCCCCCTCCGCGGGCCTCGCCCCCTTCCTACCCTCCGGGGAGAAACAGGAAGGAACGGCAAAGGGGTGAGTGGATGGATGGGTGAATGGAGAGGCTCTGGGACTCCCCTGGGCTTGCAATAAAGGCAGGGTCCCCCCCCCCGCCCCCCCCCCCCACTGGGTCAAGTACACAGGGAAGTTCGGCAGACCACCCACAATGGGGATTATGGTGTGGGGCCGAAAGACCCAGGAATTCCGGAGCGAGCGTGGGAGGCCAGGCAGGTAGGAAGGGGCACCCATACCTGGGGCACGGTGTTGCCGGGAGGGCAACGACCAGACGCACAGGCACACGCATGAGCACACACCCTCAGCCAGTGGAAGCCTGGGTCTTTCCTGAACGGAGGAACACGAAGTGCCGGCCAACGGACTGAGAGATACACTCCTCTACAAGGGTGACATTGTTTCTCTTCCACGCTAAGGCACGTCCTTAGAGTGAGGCCGCCACGTGCCCAGCTGGGGAGGGGAGTAAGGCCAGGCTTACGTGCCTCCCCGACCCACCCAGGCCCTTCTGATCCCCATGCTCTCGGTGGCCCTGGAACCCATGTCCAAATGTGTGTGTGCAAAAGGGACACTCGTGGAGCCCCTGGGGACAGGCCACAAACACCCCTCCCCACCCTGCATTCAGCACACAAGTGCCCTCTTAACAGAGTCTGTCCCCAGTGGTGGGAACATTTGGTCAGTAACAGTCACTTGCCAATGAACTAAAAATAACCCACCCAGCGTATCCCTGCAATGGCAGGAATTCTGGCTGGCTCTTGTTCTGCTGGCTGGTCAGGGGGCCAGTGGGGGGCACAGATCCTGACTCCCACTGGGGGCTAAAGGAGCAGACTTTGGCGGGGAGGGGGGGGTGACAGACAAACAATGCTCGATGTCTTTATCGGGGCTTCAGCTCTTTTGTGCTTTACCTGCAATGTTATCTCATTTAACACAACCATTCTACCAGGCGGGGCTTGTTAATATCCCATTGTATAGATGAGAAAACCGAGGCTCAGAGATGCAAAGTCACGTGCTCCAAGTCTCAGCTCTGTCCTGAGGCTAAAGTCGACTCTCCTAACAGCTCTGCTCTGATGGCGTGGCACCATTTGGGTCAATTCCAGGGTCGGCTCACATTTCAGGGTATGGGAGATTTGGGGATGAGGACAGGGGCGCAGAGGCCTTGGGGGGGGGGTTCAGGAGCCGTGAGGAGGGAGAGGTAGAGTGGCCCCAGCCCTGCCTCCTTGTCCCTGTGAAGGAGGACAGCGTTCTGCCTATTAATCATGTTTCATTTATATTAGCTTGACTCGATCTACTGTATATTTGAAATGGATTTAATTTTAGATCACGCACTATGGAAGGGGGCCAGCTTGGTGTAAGGAGCATTATGAATATTTTCCATAAGCTGGATATACATTATCCAGGGACAGATATACGAGCAGCGGCCCAGGGCTCCTGGTTGGGGGAAGGGGGCTGCTCTCTCCTTCTTCCCCCCACTCTCCTGCGGCCAAAGGGCACAGGGCTTTGGAGGGAGCCCTCTCTGACCCTCACCTGTGGGGAGTTGGTGGGGGGATCTCAACCCCATCTTTCCTCTGCCGGCGAGCGCATCCCCACTGACCTTGAAGCCGCTGCTTCTCCCAGCTCCCGGCGGAGCTGCAAGCCGGCAGGTGTGTACAAGGAGGGAGGGCCCCAGAGCTGTGGGAGGCAGAGGGCCCAGCCTGAGGTGCAGGAGAGGGGGTGGGACCAGAGGGAGAGGGCCTCTCGACTCCCACCTTCAACTTCAAGCTCTGGTGAAGGAGGAAAAAGCTTGGTTCCAGGCTGCTTGGCTGGTGAGTGGAAGATTCCTGTCCAGCCACGCAGGGATGGGCAGGTCAGGTCCAACCATCTCCAAACAACCCCCCACCCCAGCCCTGGGCTGAGGCATCCCTTTCCTGGCGGTAGGCCATGGGCTTTTTCCTTTTCCAAGGGCACTAGAGCTCAGAGGCCCCTCTCGAGGAATCTAAGACTCATGGCAGGCAGAGAACAAGCCTGTGGCCACACAGCTGGGAAGCATCAGAACCTAGTAACCTCCTGCCTGCAGCTCTGTGTGCACGGGGTGGGGGTGGGGGGTCCCGCCTACCCCCTGCCCACCCCCAGTCCCCTCCATTAACCCCACTGGACAAGTGGAGTCCATGCACTTGCACCTTCGTGGTGCTTTCTCTAGTGCTCAGACCCTCTACCCCACCCCTGAGACACCCACACCTGTTAGCTTAGCACTGACCTTTCCATGACGAAGCCGGGCCTCCGGTCAGTCTGCTTTGCAGACTGAGGAAACTGAAGCTCAGGGAAGGTTGTGACATTTGCACCCAAATGGGAGCCTGCTCTGTCCCTCCACCCTCAAACCCGGTCCCCATGGCTTGCCCAGCTGGCTCCCCCAAGCTGCATGTCCCGAATCAGGCGTGCATCCCTGCCTACCCCCCACCATCACCATGACCAGCCGTCCTCCAACATTCTCTCAAGGCCGTCCGCTTCTCTCCAACACCATTCCTCTCCTGGAACATGGCAGGGTCTCCCGGAGTGTCCCCAAAGTCCCCTGCCAGCTCCAGTCTGTTCTCCGTACCATGGCCAGAGAGACCTTGTTGGAATGCAGCGCGGCTAAGTTGTATGTTTCTCCTGCACTCCTGGGGTCAAATCCCAAGTCTGTATGCTGTCCGAGAAGGCTCATCAGGGAGTGGACCCTGCCGACCTCCCCAGGGTCACCCGTTCTTCTCCAGCTCCTTGTCCCGACTCCACGGCCTTTCTGGCTATTTAGCTGACGTGTGCCGTGGTGTCTCTGCCACAGGACCTTGGCACAAGTGGCCCCCTCTGCCTGGCTCGCTGCCCTTCCCACTTCACCTGCCTAGCTACTCTTCAACCCTCAGACTCTACTTCAGCTTCCCTGGGAAGACGCCAGATCACATACCCCACTCCCCCAATGCAGTCTAAATCAAGCCCCACTTCTGCCTTTTGCGAATCCTACCTCCCTAAGGGGATATTTGGGGTCTGGTTCTCCTCCCTCCCCCCCCCCCCGCCCCCCCACAGCCGGCGAGGCCGGGCGTGTGCGGGGGCCCATGCCGCGGGCAGGTACCAGCCGAACTCCTGCCTTCGCCTCCGTCCTCACATCCATCAGTATAATACACCCGTCACCCACCCCAGCCTGGGCTGGCAGCCTTTCAGAAGTGGCATGCGACGCTTCCCTTATTCACTCTTAATTTAAGGTTTTGTGAGTTGTAATAACCCCCCTTTCCCCCAAATCACTGGGGATGGGACCTCCATGTCAGCCCAGGCCAGGAGAGCTGAAGGGTAATTGCATTGCACATATGTTAATGGTTGTCTGGAGAAGACAATGGCAACTGGGGAACTGAGGCTTCTCTGTGCTCAGAGTGCCTGCAGGGTGGGCCCCCACCCCCAAACCGGGCTGGGGTCCAGGAGGCTGAGGCCATGAGCCAGTGGGGAGACTGGGGGACTGTGGGGTCCACAGTCTGCACCAGAGGAGAGGCTAAGAAGGACTAGGGTCTGACAGGGGATAGATGCCCTGGAAATGGGGTCAGGACCCTCTTCTTCCTCCATTTCCTTATGCCTCCCCAGGGCTCAGGCAGCTCCCCTTTCCTGGGACCAGAGATGGCTTCCAAGGGGAGGGAGAATCTGGGAGAATGGCCATGGGGAGGCAGGGGTTACACAAATCCTGCTTCTGCTTCCCACAAGCTGTGTGTCATTAAACAAGCCACTTAACCTCTCTGAGCCTCAGTTTTCTCTTTGAGAGTCTTATTTGACTCTAAGTTGTATACAGTAAAAGACGTCATATATAGAGGTAAATGGCAGGGTGCTTGGGTTCAGGTAGATCTTCAACAAGTGAACTTATTGCTGAAGGTTTTTATTTTATTTTTTTTTTAATGGTTATTTTTGAGAGAGAGAGCGAGAGAGACCCATGCAAGCAGGGGAGGGGCAGAGAGAGAGGGGGCAGAGGATCTGAAGCAGGTCTGTGCTGACGGCAGAGAGCCCGATGCGGGGCTCGAACTCATGAACTGCGAGATGGTGACCTGGGCTGAAGTCGGACGCTCAACCGACTGAGCCACCCAGGCGCCCCCTGAAGTTTTTATAACTATTAATATGATGTGGCTCTGCCCACCGTCTGTGGTGAGGTAGAGTGTGGGACTCCTGGCTTCCTCCCTGGAGAAATGCTCCCGGGATGGAAGGAGGGTCTTGAGGCTCAAATGGCACCTCCTCTCCCGTTAATCTCCATGGGAGCACACTCTCTGGTCCTTCACTGAGCTTGCAACTAAATATTTGTGTTCTTGCTTATTGTCTGTCTCTCTAGAGACTGTGGGTTGACCTGGAACGGTGCCTGGCACATAGTAGGTGCTCCATGAATATTTGCTGAATGAAGGAGTAATTGAATGAGGCCCACGTAGAAGAGTGGGAGGCACCTGGATGAGGGATTCAGGGGGAGCGGGGAGTGGCCTCCTGGACCCAGCTTGCCTCTGTCTTGGGCCTCAGGAACAAACCCTGCCCTGCCCACGGTCCTGTCCCCGTTCTCTCACTAGAATGGACCTTCCCGTCTCCCTGCAGATTCAGGAGCTCGTGTGAGATGCTGGTGGAGGGCACGGGGGTGGGACGGAGGGCCCTTTCCAAGCTGGGTGCCCCCAGCATCCCCTCCTAGGCTTTTCCCTCTTGGCCTGCCTGAGGCCGCGCAGGGTGTCTAGGGCCCCTCACCTCCCAGCCCCTGGGGCTGAAGATTCCCCGGGGCAGCTCGGCTGTCCCTCCTCAGGGTCTAAACAGAGGCCTGACATCCCTTCCCCAGGGAGGGTGCAGCCCTTGAACGAAGAGCTAGAGCCCAGTAATTCAAGCAGGGTTTGCAGGGTGCTGGGTGCTCCTGGGGAGCTCATGATAGTGGCCAAGAATGATGAGGAAGAAACCTGGGTGCCCCCTTCCCACAGCCCCAATCCCGCTGGTGCCAAGTTACCCACATCTCACACCCTAACCGAGTCTGGTGCCAAGGGGAGGCCAGAGGCCGGCGGCCCGCTCGCAGCCCGTGCCAGGAGGTGTCTGGGCCAGGCCCGCCTGTGCCCCGGGGCGGAGGAGGCATGTGGGCCACGGGGACACTAGTGACTCCGGAGAGCTGCCCGCTCCACCCCACGGGACCCACAGCAAGGGCCAAGCTGAAGCGTAACTCCTCTCAAAAATTCCTCGTCGTGAGGCTGAGGGAGAAAATAGATCTGAGAGTGCTGGTGCTGGAGGACGGGCCTTCCAGCTTACAGAGGCCATGTGCTGGGGGAGGGGGGCGGGCTGAGGGGGTGGGGGAGCGGTTCCAGACAGGACAGACGTCCAGGAGGGAGCAGGGAAAGACAGTCTGGCTGAAAAGGGGCGAAAAGCGACAGGTTTATCTAGAAAAAGATGCAGAGGGGGAGAGCGAAAAGAGAAGAACCAGGGAAACAGAAGCGGAACCAGAGGGACCCCAAGAGACGACAGAGAGAAGGAGGGAGCGACTAGGAGTCACGCAGACACAGAGAGACATATGGGGAGGGACACTGAGGCAAAGGGCCAGAGTGTGAGGCCAACGGGGAGCCTGTGTGCGTGTGCAAGGCGGACGGAGGGACAGAGCGAGCGTCGGGGCTCCGTGAGTCTGCGTGTCGGGTCCAGGGCTGTCTGGGCACCTTGCTAGGCCAACACTTCAAATTCGATGGAAAATTAAGACGTGGTGGGGGGGGGGCAGGTGTTTTGCTTCCAAGAGAATGCATGTCCGTCCTCCTCACGTTACCGTTCCCGAGGGTCTGCGATCACATGTGTGGTGTGTGCACGCATGTGAGCGTGTGATGGTGTGCAGGGGGGCAGGGCTCAGTTTCCCCCTCAGCTGTCCCCCTGCCCCCTCGGCGAGGACTCTGTGTGCAGATGGCCCCGGGCTGGAGGGCCCGCAGGGCTCTGATGGGTGGGCGGCCTGACACACGCCCTCAACGGGAGGGGGAGGCCAGAGAGCTGTCGGCAGCCAAGGACCAGGCAGGCAGTGAAAGTGAACCGTAAAAGGGCCACTTCTCTGGCCGCTGTTCACTTGACACTCTCTAACCCAGAAGCCACCTGTTCAGCCATCAGTCACCCAAGGAAAACACAGCTTTCCTGAAACTGGGAATTGGACAGACAGTCCTGGGAGGGGGTGAGCACGGGGGAAATGCCTGCCCTCTGCCACTTCCAGGGGGCCCTCCCCTGGGCGAGGCGGGGACAGGCTGGAGGCCCGCGTCTGGCCTGACAGGCCAAAACCAAAAACCCTACAAAACCCCCAAACCCCAGACCCCAAAACTTCCCAATCTGGCACCGACGTGACACGTTTGGCGGGGAGGGGGCCCGAGAGAGTGGGGGCCCGGAAGCACCCGCCTTGGGGTGGCATCGCAGGGGCTGTGCCCCGGGGGAGCTGTCGCGTGAGCTGTGTGTCCCCGGGTGGGGATGGAGCAAGGGCAGGCGTGGGGTGGGGGTGTCCCTGGAGCCAGGCCGGGCCTTGGGGGGCAGGCAGGGTGGCCGAGGCAGGGGAGGGACCTGGCTGGGAGGCAGGCCTGGGGCTCTGCCCAGCGGCGGCACCCCGGCCAGCAGAGGCCCCGCCGTGCCCCGCCTCGGGTAGCTTGTTAATTTCATCGTTTCGCCCGTTTATGGTGTTTCCAGTTGCTGTTGCTTTTATAAACAAGCATTTTGGTGACCTTCCCCTCCGGACATCAGCTCCGCAAGAATCCCGAGCCCTGAACATTTATAAATAAGCCTTCTCTCAAGTTCCACAACAGGTGTGACCTCTCCCCCGCCCCCCTCCTCTGTCCTGTCCGAAAACTGAACAGTTTCAACAAGCAAAGGGAAGCCGCCCAGGCTGTCTTAAAGGGGTCGAGTGGAGGCCACTGTGCGCGTGGCTGCAAGGGGTGCTGGCCTGCCTCTTCCTCCACCTCCCCAGACGGAGGGTCCCGAAGGAGAGGGCCAGCCTGGTGGGCAGTTGAACCCCTGACCCCGCTGCCCCAAACACCCCCGCGCAGAGGCTGCGGTAGGAGAGGGCTCCTCAGCTGACAGAGTGTATCTGAGTCAGGCCTCTCCACTCCAGAGAAGTTTTATCAAGCTTCACTGCCCCCCCCCCCCACTCCATTCCCCTCCACGGTCTGCTCCTCGCTTGCTCCCCTCCTTGGCCCCACCCTGAGAAATATAGAACATTTTCCCCTTTTCTTCCCTGCCTAAAGCTCCCTGATTCATGATTTGCAACATTTCGTACATTTACTTAACAAGTGTTCATTTATTCAGCAAATACTTCTTGAGCTCCTACTCTGAGCCAGGCTCTGTGCCAGGGCTATAAAGCTGAAGAAGGCTCAGCCCTACCCCCAAGGAACTCACCATCTAGTGGGGCAGACAGCATAGCAGTAAGACAAGTGAGCCATGGGTGCCAAAGCTGGGCAGAACAGGTCCTGGGAGCAGAGAAAGGGCTCTCAACCTAGAAGCGAGGCTAAATGTGTCCTGGAGGGGCTGTTTCTCGTTATCAGGGGCTGGTTCGTGGAGGTGTCGAGGGGAACAACACCGCAAGCAAAGGAAACAGATAGGGCAGGGGCACGGAGGCAAACAATAACACAGCCCCGGGGAGACCTGTAAGAGTTTGCTCTGGCTGAGCTCAGCAGGAGCGGCTGGGAAGGAAGGACTCTGACAACCCACCATCCACATGCCTGTCCCTTGGAGCGGCACAGGTCTTCAATTTAGAAATCCCAGAAAGCAAGGATAGGGTCTATGACAATTGGTCTAGACCCGGGCGGTGGGGCGGGGAGGGGTGGGGGTGGGGGGGAGCGGGCTTTAAAAAGTTCCTTTTAAGTAACATAAGATGACAGTGCTCGTTGGTGCCTATGGTGAGGCCAGTGATGGTGGGGATGGTAACGGTGGGGATCCCATGAGCAAAGGTGGTGATCCTTTGATGGCTGCCATGGTGACGGCTGAATCAAACTAAATGGAGTATTTGCCTCAGTGTGGCCCAAGGGAAGAAGGTGGTAGATCTTAATCACGCCTGTAAGAGGTCATCGAAGTCACAATTCGATTAATGTCAAGTATGACAATCAAGGAAAGGATAGGCAAGAGGGCAAAGAAGCAAAAGGCCTCGAATCAGGAGGACTGAGTGCGAGCCGAAGTTAGGGCCTTAGGACACAAGGCACAGATCCGGGTCTGCTGACAGGGACCACGGGTGGGGATTGTTTGCCTAGTGCCTGGCTTGGGTCCAAAGTGAGGTTCACAACCTAGCGGACCTGCAGGACCTAGACTCTCCACAGGGACCAGCCATGGCAATGTGAGTCCTGGGAGCAGCTCAAGGACACAAGGCCTGGGGAGTCTGACCAAGGAATCTGGGGACCTGGGACCCCTGTCTATATTAGGGACCTAAATATTACTTCCTCCCATGTGTCCTGTGATTCACAGTTTAAAAAGAACTCTCCCTTCCCTTCTCTCTTGTTAACTCACAACAACACTTTGAGATGGACGCTGTTACTCGTTTTATGGAGGAGGAAACTACTTTGCCTGGGATTTTCTTTCTCCTCTTCTTACCTTCAGGAACTCCGCTTGTCCTTCTGGCTAGCACAGTGGGTCGCCTCCTCCAGAAGCTTCCCTGACCAGCCTCGGATGGGTTGTGCCTACCTCCTCTGGGATGGCGTGGCGTGGTGCAGTGGCCCGGCCACCTGTCTGACCCCACACTCAGACTGAGTGTGAACTTGCTGTAGGCAGTCCCTGCCTTCACCTCCAGCCCCGGGGCCCGGCAGGGGCCGGCTCAAAGAGTGCTCAGGGAATGCCATACTTACTGACCTAGTTCACAGGCTGATTCACAGCCCCTCTGCTGCTCCCTGGGCTCCCCGGTTTGGATATTGCCGCTCAACTGTCTGGTGGGCATGGGCCTCGGGGCCTCAGGAGAGAGCACAGAATGTGGGCAGGCCTGGCTCAGCTCCCAGTCTAGGGCCAGCGGAGGGAGGATTTGGGGCTGGGATGTAACAGCCGTGCAGCTCCTGCGGGCTGAGCCCCCTTTAATGCTCTGTGTGTCCCGAGGGGCTGGCTAATGGCTGACTGGGCACCGTGAATTTAACAGCATCAGACCCAAATGAGCTCTGTCTGCCCTTGACTTGTCCCTCCCCGCCCCGGGGACTGGGGCCTCCCTGGGGGCCTGCCTTGGAAGAGTCAGCCAAGTTGTGCGGGGAGGGGGGGCAGTGGGAGGGGGGGCATGGGCTGGATTTTGGCCAGCAGACCCAGGGAGCAGGGGAGGGAGAGCTCCCTGGGCTCTGTGGGTGGCTGGCGTGGGTACAATCAGGCCACTGGCCATGATCCTGAGGACAAGCCACTTCACACCTCTCTAGGTCCTGGATGATCAGGTTAGAGCCCTCCTTTTGCTCTCCTATCTCTCAGGATTTGTCAGTGAGAACAGGTCTATAGCATCCTGGTTATTCCTTTTGGAGGGGAGTCCGTGAAAATACAAGTTTATGATACCGTCGTTGGCAATAACAGCAAAGTAGGGCCCCCTCCCCTTTTGCACTGGGCTGCAGATTCTCAAAGAACAAAGTGCTTTCACACGTTTCAGGACATTTGAGCCTTAGAATATCTCTGAGTGTAGACGGAGGAAGAGGAAGAGTAATAATAGAATAGTAATGGCCCCGCTTCAGCCCTGCTCTGTGCCAGGCACCGTGTGGAGTGCTTTATCCTGGCACCATGGGTCTTCTGAGGCTCAGACATCCCCCACTTGGCCAGTGTCCTGCTCAGTGGCTCTGAACAGATCATCCCTGCCACGCTGCAGCCTCGGCTTGCTGGAGCCAGTTACGGTGCCCCAGCATTCACTGACAGCCCATCACAACCCGTTGTCCCGATGGGGAAACTGAGGCTCAGAGAGGAGCAGTGTGCAGAGGGGAAATAACCCCAGCTCTGCTTCAAACTCCCTAGGGAACCTTGGCGAGTCCGGCCCCCACGTGGCCCTTAGCTCCCCCAAACCTGTGTAATGGGGGAAGGCGGGGGCACCGGATTGAATAATCTCTGAGGTCCTTTGGTTTCATCCATTTCGCAAGCATTTATTCTGAGCACCTACAACCCGCCCAACACCGTCCTAGCTGTGCGAGCACAGTGGTGAACGGGCCAACACAAGCCCTGCCCTCATGGCAGTTACAGACAGGAGGCAAGGAGGAAAGGGAAACCAGGTGGCGACAAGCCCTATGAGGACAACAGGGCAAGGGACAGTGACAGTGACCGGGGGCTTCTGTGGGAGTGGGGCCAGGAGACTCTTTGGGAGGTGACATTAGCCTGCATGACACGAGCAGAGGAAGGGCCCAGCCTACAGGCAGCATGCACCCCCAATTGTCACCGTCTGGGGTCACGTGGCCAGGAAACGACGGTGGCAAGACTTGAACATGAATCTCCTGGCTCCCATCCCTTTCCAGGGGAGCTGCCTGGGCCAAAGCTGGCTGGCCACTGGGGGAACCAGGTGGGCATGCTGGTTCAGCTCGAGGCTTGATTTTGAATCCTGGCTCCACTCTTCACTATTTTATTACTTTATTTATTTATTCTCCAGGCAAGAAGACGGGGCAATCGTGGGGCTCACCTTGTTCGTCTGCCTTCTCTCAGGGATCACCGTCCAGTCAAAGGGTGTGTGAGCTGCCCAAAGTTCCAAGGGAGGCAGTGATGCAGTCAGGACTAGAACTCGGGGCCCTGGACTCCTGGCCCACCGTTCCTTCCTCTGCCCACTTTTCTACGATGAGTTGGGTGGGGGATCCCAGTGCTTTGGGCCCAGCTGTGCAGAGGCCAAGACCTCTTGGGACAGAGGTGATGGGCAGGGAACAGGGAGCCCAGGGCTCTGGCTTCACAGATGCAGCCCAGGGTTACACCAGGGCAGAACTTCTGTCTCTTTCTGATAAAATGGCAGCCTGAAACCAGGCATCAGGACAAGCCAGGCACATTCCTTATGCCATCTCGTATATATCTCACAACTATCTGGTGGGATGCCCTCTGTTTGACTGACGGGGAAACCCAGGCTCAGTAAGGTAAAGGAGGGGGAAGGTGACTGAACTAGAATTTGAATCTGCCTGATGCCTAGGGATTCATTTGGTCAGTCAAATAACACACACACACACACACACACACACACACACACACACGTAACTTTTTTTTTTTTTTTTTTTTGAGAGAGAGAGAGAGAGCGCCCTCGAGCATGAGCAGGGATGAGGAGATAGAGGGAAAGAGAGAATCCCAAGCAGACTCTGTGCTGTCAGCACAGAGCCCAACTCAGCGCCTGATCTCATGAACAGCGAGGTCATGACCTGAGCTGCCGACGGAGCCACCCAGGCCCTCCATGTAATTTTTTAAGTAAGCACCCATTCTGAGCCAGGTGGGGACACGGGCAGTCTCCTCTCTCAGGAGCCCAGTCTGATCAGAGCAGCAGATGCCGGACCAATAGCCAATTAACCTCTTGCTTACTGTAAATACCAGGTAGCATGTTCTCCCACTCTCATTAGGTTTTGACACAAAATCCCCTTCTCGGTGAAACTGGGACGTCTCGTCCAAGGTTTCCCCCTGCCCCCTGTTGCTTCATTGGGTTTTGTTTCTCCTTGGCGCTTATTATCTAAAACACCACATCCCTAATGTATTTGTCTTGATTATTTTCCATCTCTCCCACTAGATCAGGGGCTGGCACACTACAGTCCTTCAGATCTGGCTCACTGCCTGCTTACGTATGGCTGGTGAGCTAAGAATGGCTTTTACGTTCTTAAATGGTTAAAGAAAAAATGAAAAGAATAGTATTTTGTGACATGCGAAAATGATATGAAATCCAGATTTCAATATCCATAAATAAAGTTTTATTGGAACGCGGCCACGTTCATTCATTTACGTACTGTCCCTGGCCGCTTTCACACTGCAACGGCCGAGCTGAGCAGTTGTGGCAGAGACCGTATGTGCCCGGCACACTATAAATCACCGTGACGTGGTTACAACTCGATTTTGCCTCTTGGCCCACAAAGCCTAAATATTTACTATCTGGCCTTTCACAGAAGTCTGCTGACCCCCGCATTAGAACGCGAGCTTCACAGGGCAGAGGCTTTTTGTCTATTTGCTTGTTACTGCGCCCCCCGGCGTCTAGAACGGTGATTGGACTTCTGCTTCTGGACAGATGGACTATCGGGACTGGATTTACCCTTTCACCCAAAGCGTGAAAAAACCGGACAAGATCTATGAAACAATGGTTTTCAGACGATGGGCAACAGAAAACAGATGGCCCAGGACAGTGATCCCTAAGAGAAGGAAAACACGAAGGGAGCCCTACGATCGCCCCCCAGCTTATCGCCTAGACAAAAGTACTGGGCCAGGGAAGGTATGCATATGGAGAAGGAAAAGAGGAAGCCAAGTGGAGCCTGAGTTGAAGGAATGCAGTTTGGAATCAGGGAGGCCAAGAGGCTGAATTTGTGACTAAGCAGAGTGTGCCCGCAGAGATGTGAGAAGAGGTCCTTTCTCGCACCAGGCAAAGTGGAAAGACTTCACGCTACATGGGGCATCGGACACTGTCCTAAGGGCATGGCCTTAGTAGTGGGGCCGAGTGAGCCCCGGACCAAGGCTGTGCTGAACTAATGCTCATGAACCTTAAAAGCAAGCCTTCCTTAATGGCCTCAAACTAATTCCATGTAGCCTAACTGCATCTTGGAACAAAGCCAGTAATATTTAAAAGGAATACAACTAAATCCAGTCTTCCACAATGTAACATTTTAAATTTTGGTGGAATGGGGTGCCTGGGTGGCTCAGTCAGTTGAGCGTCCGACTTCAGCTCCGGTCATGATCTCACGGTTTGTGAGTTCGAGCCCCGCGTCGGGCTCTGCGCTGCCAGCTCAGAGCCTGGAGCCTCCTTCGGATTCTGTGTCTCCCTCTCTCTCTCTCTGCCCTTCCCCTGCTCAATCTCTGTCTCTGTGCCTCTCTCTCTCTCTCTCAAAAATAAATAAATGTTACAAAAATAAAAATAAAATGTTGGTGGAACAAATTAGTTCACGGATGGTAGATGTGGAAAGTCAGGTTTCTCATGGTTGGAGAGGGAGTTACAGACCCACAAAGAGGGGAAGTTAGAATGAAATCTGTGGATTAGATTAGTTGAAGACATCAGTATGAATTCATGTTTAACCTAATTTAGATACAGATGGACAGATGCAGAACCAATGATCGATATGTGCATATACATGAGTTATGTCTGCTAGAAGGGCCTAGAAACATTGATATGCTAGTGGCAACAAGCCTACTCAGCCAGATCTTGGTTTTTAATACCATTCTCCAATAAAAGGAGAAATGGAAGGTTTTAGGACCAGGGTATGGAAAATTCAAGATGAGCCAGGCCATCCTGTATCCCTGGAAAATAAGGAAGCATTCCAAAACCTAAAGTATTGACATGTCAAACTGAACGAGCTCCCATTAACTAGGGCAGGAGTAATTTGGACAATAAAATAAATAGGGGCACCTGGGTGGCCCAGTTGGTTAAGTGTCTGACTCTTGAATTCGGCTCAGGTCATGATCTCATGGTTCGTGAGTTCGAGCCCTGCGTCGGGCTCTGTGCTGACAGCTCGGAGCCTGGAGCCTGCTTCGGATTCTGTGTCTCCCTCTCTCTCTGCCCCTCCCTTGCTCATGCTCTGTCTCTCTCTGTCTCTCAATAATAAGTACACATTAAAAAAATAAAAAATAATTTAAAAAATACTCTTCATGTTTAACAAGGCAGAGAAAAGCAGGAACATGATGAGAGAAATAAAATTATTCAAGAGGGTCTCTCAAATTCTAGAGATGGAAAAGGCAATATCTGAAATGAAAAATACACTGGATAGGAGCACCTGGGTGGCTCAGTTGGTTGAGTGCCCAACTCTTGATTTCAGCTCAGGTCATGATCCCAGGGTTGTGGGATTGAACCCCGCATCAGGCATTGCACTGAGTGTGGAGCCTGCTTAAGATTCTCTCTCTCTCTCTCTCTCTCTCTCTCTCTCTCTCAAATAAAAATTTTTAAAATTTGTTTATTTAAAATTTTTTAATGTTTATTTTTCAGAGAGACCAAGAAAGACAGAGTGTGAGCAGAGGAAGGGCAGAGAGAGAGGGAGACACAGAATCAGAAGCAGGCTCCAGGCTCCAAGCTGTCAGCACAGAGCCCGACGCGAGGCTCGAACCCACAAACTGTGAGACCATGACCTGAGTTGAAGTCAGATGCTCGACCTACTGAGCCACCCAGATGCCCCCCAATTTTTTTAATTAAAAAAAAGAAAAATATACTAGATGGGATTAACAGCAGGTTAGACACTGCTAAAGTAAATTCAGTGACCTTAGAGTCGCAACAATAGAAGTGACCCAAAATAAAATGCAGAGGGGAAAGAAACAGGGGTAGGGGGATATAACAAAGCCTCAGGGACCAGTGGGACAACATCACGGGTCTAACATACATGTAATTGAGTTCCAGGAGGAGATGGTGGGGAAAGGTATTTGAAGAAATATTGCTAAAAATTTTCCAAATTTGATGGAAACTTTATACCCCACAAACCCTCAAAGCATCTTGAACCCCAAGAGAAGAAACCTGAAGAGAACCATACCTAGAAACATCACAGATCAATTGCTGAAAACCAACTTGTGATAGAACAAGGCCTGGCACAAATGTTCAATAAATATTTGTCAACTATTGAAATGGATGGAATTAACAAATATACAGAATTTTTAAATAAAAGCGAGGAAGAATAAGAAAACAAGATAAGGGCGAAAGACAGTACCAGATCCAGAGGAAGGAGGTTTTCCATACGGTGGGTCTGATAAGGTGATACTGGAGCGAAGCCTGAAGGAAACAAGGCAACAAGGGGCATGGGTGTCTGGGAAGGAGATTGCAGGCAGAAGGAGAGCACGTTCGGGGGCACCTGGGTGGCTCAGTCGATTAGGTGTCTGACTTCGGCTCAGGTCATGATCTCGCGGTTCGTGAGTTCAAGCCTCGCATCGGGCTCTGTGCTCACAGCTCAGAGCCTGGAGCCTGCTTCAGAATCTGTGTCTCCCTCTGTCTCTGCCCCTCTCCCCCTCACTCTCTGTCTGTCTGTGTGTCTGTCTCAAAAATAAATAAATATGAAAAAAAATTAAAAAAAAAAAAAGGAGAGCATGTTCAAAGGCCCTGGAAAGGGGTCATCCCTGGTGTATTCAAGAAAGAGCAAGCCAGCCAATGTAACCGCAGTGAGCTAGGGTAAAGGTAGTACATGAAGTCAGTGAGGTTGGGTTTTGTGGGCGACATAAAGACTTTGACTTTTACATTGAGGGAGATGGGAATCTTGGAGCACCTTGAGGAGTGACGGATCCGAACGGGGTTTTAGAAGGTTCACTCTGGACCTTAAGGGGCGAGATTGGCAGGAGGGAGACTGTTGAGGGGGCCGGTGCGATAATCTAAGGGGGAAACGATGATGACCCAGACTGGGCGGCATCCATGCGGATGGTGAGAGGGATCGGCGTCTGAGTATGTATCTTTTGGAAGTAAGGACACCAAGATTTGCCAAGGGGGTTGGACGTGGGGTAGAGAGAAAGGCCTGTAAGGGAAGATTCAAGAGCTTTTGGCTTGGGTGATCGGAGGAGCTGAGTTACCATGTGCGGGAAGGGGAGACTTCGAGCGATTAGGTTTGGGGTGGGGTGGGGACCGGGGATAGCAAAATCTCCTCCTGTCTCCGTGGCACACGTCACTGATGGACCACTCTGCGCTTCCTCGCTGACCTCGGGTACAGCCTCAGGATGCTTCTGAACACAGTGCACGCAGTAGGCCCCCGATAGCTCTCTTGGGAGGCAACAGGTATAGCAGTTGACAGTTTGTGCGTGGGGACCTGATTCCCCGGGATCAAATCTTGGCTGCACCACTAAGTAGCTTATGACCTTGGCCAAGGGCCTTCATGACTCTGAGCCTCAGTTTCCTGACTTGTTAAACGTTTCTGACTTCCCTAGTTTCTTAATACAGTAAGTGGGTAATACCCAACACTTATCTCATTGGGTTTTGGTGACGATTCGATGACAGAATGTACGGACAACCCCACGCACAGGGCCGGGGACACAGTGAGGGCCCCCATTAACAGTGGCTGGCACAGGCCACCGTGATTATCTACCGGCTCATCAGTACTTGGCTTGAGGAGGGGCCCCTAGGAAGAAGGGAGCAGGCGACAGAGACCGCAGGGATAAACTCAGAGGTTTGATCTCTGCCCTGTGAATCCTTAACGGGAGTACTGGAGAACCCCACATGGGCCCAGATGAAAACTCTCCCATTTTTGGACAGAGTGGGCAGTCGCTGAAATATAAGAAGTCCCTGTTGAAAAATGTCCCCGCTGTGAGCACTGCTGGGTGGATTAACTGGCATTCCTTCTCCTCCATTGAGCGGAGTCGCAAGCTAATAAATATTTCAGAATTGGCTATATTCAATCCAGCCCTTGTCCCGTTTGACGTCTGTTCTCTCGGCTTTCAGAAGCAGACAGGTGCAGAAGGATGAAAAGGGATTTAATTACTAAACATCCCCAACCCCCGATATGCAAACATAGGCTGTGCTATGCACACGCAGACTGCCCACGGTCACGCACACCCCGTGTACCCGCACACACGTGCAGGCGCAGCCAGGGGCCCTCAGCACACCCACGCCGGTGCGGCGCTGCGTCCACACGTGCTGCACACAACTCACACGGGAGCCGCATATAAGTACACGGGCAAATAGCCCGCGTGGACAAGCATGTGCCCAAACGCGGAGCATGCGGTACCCCTGGGCGTTAACACGAGCGTGTTTGCAGTCAATATGTGTGGACGTGTGTGCACACATACATCCCTGATGTGCTTACACATTTGTGCACGCACCAGTGATATAGCTACCCCGGTGCGCGTGCTCACACGCGCGTGTGTGACGTTTCCGAGAAAAAGATTTTATTTTAATGTTTATTACTTATTTTTGAGAGACAGAGAGAGACAGAGCACAAGGAGGGGGAGGGGCAGAGAGAGAGAGGGAGACACAGTATCCGAAGCAGGCTCCAGGCTCCGAGCTGTCGGCACAGAGCCCCACGCGGGGCTCGAACTCGCGAACCCCGAAATCATGACCTGAGCCGAAGTCGGAGGCTCAAGCGGCTGAGCCACCCACGCGCCCCTGAGAAAAGAAAATTTTTTAAGTTTTATCACTGTCCAAAGGAATTGTTCACTATAGGCGGAAATCTGACAATTTCGGTGAAAAGACAAACGGAAAGGGGAGCGCAGGCCTTGCGTGTTGAAAACTTCTACTTTCCTTGACACGTTACTGAGCGCGGGCGGTAATACACAAATGCGCGCCCACGCACACAGACCCGCGGGTCCCCGCACGCGCCGTGCCCGAGATGCACGTCTTCTCCCCTCTGCAGAGATCGTGGGGGGGGCACACCCACAACACGCGTGCCTTCGGCCACATTCTCGTGCTCACGGGCATATGCACGCGCATGGACGCGCCAACCCCCACACACTCACCTCTCTGCTGGGAGTCTCAGTTTTTTCTTCCCCTCTGAGAATTTGCCCACTCTTACTGCCGGCCCGCTGGGCGGCTGGGAAACTCAGAGGCCTGGGGAAACAGAAAGGGTTTCCAGAAATGCATGGCCAGGCATCTGGCTCCATATCTCGATCTGATACGGAGAGAGGAAGTCATGCCTCTGGATCCCATCTTAGTGGTGAGGACTGATGGGGGGGGGAGGGAGGTCGAAGGCGGAGGGACGGTTGGGAGGCAGAAGGCAAAGCCGGAGGCTGGATCCTGGCTAGCAGCCTTCAGAGCCCCTGGCATCCACCCTCAGGCCACACTGGCCCTGGGGGGACCAGGCCCCAGCTGGTTGTAGGGAACCCATCACCTAAGATCCCACCTGAAGATTTAAGAAGCCCGGGGAGGTGACACCTGCTTTGCCCCCATTCATGACTTTGCTCATTCATAGATGGAATGGCCAGGGAGCACTTTCTTGGTGTCAGGCAAGACCTGAGGACTGTTATCTGCTCCCTGCTACTGAGCAATCCCTAAGGGCGTGTTTCTCAGGGACCCCCCACCCCCCAATCCCACCCGGACCAGGCTTGTGGGTGAGCCTCAGCCCTGGGTCAAGCAGAACCCAACCCTGCTTTTTTCCCCCCAGGCAGGTCCCTTGCAAGCAGACAGGGGTTGGGGAGGGGGCTTTCAAACAACCAATCAGTGGGTCTTATGGAAATGTATGCAAATGAAAGATGCAAATCAGCACTGAGTCTTTTTGCATTTGCAACCAGCCGGACCTGCCCTAGGTGAGCACTTCCTTCCCTTTGACAGGAAGGATGGGAGCTCCAGTAGCAGTAGGAAGCGGGCCTCTGGCTGCAGTTAGTTCCGAGGTCCCTGCCTCCTAGCCTGGGGACCATTCCCCTCCCCCTCCCCCCACCACTGCCAAGCCCTGCTGGCTCCCCTGCTTGGGACCCAGATCCCCCTCCTCCTGCCTGAGCCCCAGCTGACCCGGTCCACACCCAGTCACACACTCTCACACTCACCTGCACCCTTATTTATGCAGTAATTTGTGTGAGCCACGTATGTGCTCATGGACTCATTATACACCCTCATCCTTGCACGCTTTCACTTTGTCATATATACCTACACACATTCACATCTTCGTATTTGCACGCCTGCCGTAGCACACTTGCTCACACACATGCATGTCACCTACACCTGCTAGCATGCACCCACTTGCACCTCGGCACCTACCAATCCTTGAACTCGAGGGAGCATTTGGACCTGTGTCCCAGCCAGGCCAAGAGTCCAGGGTGCTGGGAGAGGCAGGTTGGGTGGGTAAGGCCATGGGGCGGGCTGGGTGCTCCCACCCGAGGGCCCGCTTCCTGGAGGCTGCCCAAGAGTCAGCTGTCAGGGCCCAGCGTGGTGCCTGAATGGATGGGGCCCCTACTACAAACACCCCCAACAGCCTCTGGGACAGAAGAGAAGGTGGGTGCTGCCTGGGTAATGCCTCCCTCAGGAAGCAGTAATTGCGGGGTAGAGAATTAGATAATCAGCACCGCCAGGAAGTGGGGATGTGCCCGTGTTGCCTTTGTTCCTAGAATGAATAAGTGGGGGATGGGAGAGAAGGAACCCAGCCAAGCTCAAGGAGGCTGGGGCGGGGAGCAGGGTGCCCTCATCCCTCATCTGCCGCCTGGTGGGTGCCACGGCATAAGGCAGGCTCCGGCAGGCCCCAGGCCCACCCGTGGGGGTGTCCTTGGGGGGACTTGGAGGGGCCTGAGGGCAGCCTCATTGCACTTGCCTTCTCCTGGGCCGCCTCCTCCACACCATGCACCGGAGAGGCTGACAAGAGCCCAGGGACAGCACGGACCTGAGTTCAAATCCTGGCTCTTTCACTGTGGGCTCTGTAACCTTGGGTGAAGCCTCGAACTTTCAAGCCCCATGACCCGTCCTGCTGGCATGGCACGCCTCGGCTCATGGAGCGCGAACGACAGCATCCACACCGAGCGCTGACCCTGGGCCCAGGCTGTGCGAGGGCTGTGCGTGCTCTTTCTTCGAGTCCTCCCCCAACACCCATGAGGCCAGGAAACGGAGGCGTGGGAGGCCACATGAATACTTGAGGTCGCACCCGCACAAGCGGCAGAGTTTGGGGTTGAAGCCAGGTCTCTGTGACACCAGAGTTCCGCCTCCACCAGGCTGCTACCCCTTGTCTGCCTGTGGCCCTCTCCTGGTCCAGGGAAGGGCCCCGCAGCCTCTATGACACCTCTCCAAAGAGATTTTGCTTGTCACCCAAAGACATGAGGCGGTCGCAACAAATGCAGGGGTAAACAGGCCATCTTCTCCAGCCTCAGCGTGATCCCCACCTACATCCCCGCCAGGTGCACCGCTGTTTGCCTCCGCGCGCACCGCAAGTATCCTCACGCCCTTGTGAATGCTTCCTCTTCCCAAGGACCCTCCAGTGCACGCCAGGCCCTCTGCAGGGGTCCCTTCGAGGCACTCTTCCCACTTGATCTCCGAGGGTTCCTGAGCCGTGGATGAAGGGAATACCTGTAGCCCTACAGGGGCTGGCGCTTTATACAGGTTACAGCCCCAGTCCCACTGCACAGATGTGATCACCGAGGCCAAGGATGGGCCGCGGCTTTTCCAAAGGCGTTCTCTGGGCTGTGGTTTCCCCTCTTGTAACATGAGAAGGTTGGACTCCTTCTCAGATCCTTCCTTCTCAGATCCTCCTGTCCCCACCCTGACAGGTGTCTGACGCTTTAAAGCCAAGCTCGGAGTGGCAAGGAAGGTCTTCCAAAGTGCAGGGGCACTAAATTCACCCCTGCAAAGATGGGCCGAACATGCACCAGCTATGGGGCGCTTTTTTTCCCCGACTTCACCGTCAATTCTCTGCCTTCTGGTACCAAATGGACAGAGCACTAGAGTGCGAGTTCCAGCCTGGACGGTGTCACCTGCACCACCTTCTCACACCTCCGACCTGGGACAGCAGAGCTCTGCACCCAGCGCTTGGGGCATGACTTATTATCCTCTCCTCTTCAAGCCTCAGTGTTCTCCTCTGTAAAGCGGGGGTGATAAGTCTACCCCCAGAGCAAGAGTGAGGGGGAATGAGGGGCAGAGGAAGAGACAGAGAAAATCTTAAACAGGTTCCACACTCAGCGTGGAGCCTGACACAGAGCTCGAGTCTATGACCCTGGGACGATGACCTGAGCTGAAATCAAGAGTCAGACGCTCAACCGACTAAGCCACCCAGGTGCCCTGATAAATCTGTCCTTCTGGAGCTCCGAGGCTGAGGCCCAGAGTATGGCCTTCTCAGGATTCCCTGGCACTATGAGAAGCCCACCAGCTCCACCAGTCAGCCCAGTCCTGGCCTGGGGCCTGTGTTCCCCGCCCCTGCCCTGCTCTAGGTGGCAATGGTGATGGGCAGAGAGGCTCCCCCCTCCCCCCTAGACCTTCCCAACCGCATCCATCCCACCCTCTTTCAGGGACCAGAGATTGGGAGGGGCCACTGGAGGATGGGGAGGAGCCGACCCCTCCCCCACCCACCCTGGGTTGCCCACCACACCCCCTCCGTCCCCAGGCTGGAAATCTGACACCCAAGGCCCATCTGCTGCCCTCCTGTCCTCCCGCCCCTGGAGGCTGCCGGCCGGCGGCTGCAGAGCTGTGATTGTTCGGGGCTGAATGGGCAGGCCTGGCGCCCATGCCAGGTGCACCATTGTGAAGGCCCTGACACCTGCCCGGTGGGGTGCAGGCCCGGCCGAGAGGAGCCGCCCACCAAAGCCGGCAGGGGTAGAGCTGGGGGCTAGGCTCCTGTGCCCCCACGGTGGGCACTCCAACAACACCCTGAGTCTCTGCCCTGCTCGGGTCTGTCTCCCCAGCCCCTTCCACCGCCACCACCTCCCTGCTCCTCTGTCTGCCTCTGAGCCCTGGGGAGAGCCTGTGCTGGAGTCAGTGACGCCACCACTTGCTGGCTATAATGGGCAAGAGACGCAAGGTCTCTGAGCCTTGGTTTCTCATCTGTAGAATGGGGCTAATCGTTGGACACACCACATAGGAGCGTTAGGAAGATCAAAGGCCACAGTCCGTGCCACTCTTATTACCTAGTGGTGACAGAGAAGAGCCATTATTATTATGAAGACCTAGTCGTGTGCAGACAGGACCCCAGGGGAGCCAGCCTCAGCCCCCAGCAGGCCCAGCCAAGGGAGCCCCCCAGCCCGCCCTGCTGCCTGCCTCCCCTCGCCCGGCCTCCCGCCCGCTCTATGAAAATTTAATGCCGGGTAATGACAGTCTGGGCTAATGAAAGAGGCTTCTCTTCTGGCAAAAAGAGAAAAACAAACAAAAATCAACAACCTGCAAGGGGGCATTAACTTTTCATGAGATGCTCTCCCCACTGACACCCGCCACCCCCCTGCCCTGGCTCACCCGGGCAGCACCAAGCCTGCTCCTTCCTTCCTTGTCTCTGAGCTGGGCTGGGTAGCCTGCGGTGGGGGTGGGGTAAGCCCAAGGGAGCCTGGCTCTTTGGGGGGCATCTTCCCAGGGCTCCTCCCCAAGGCACCTGCCAACCCTGGGGAGGGAGGGGAGCCCCTGAGGGCCTTTGAGATAGGGCTCCAGGGCGCAGAATCTTCTCTGGGCAGCAGGCAGCCGTGGGGGTGAATGAAACACCGAGCGGGTGAGAGAGAAGAGGAAGGGCTCAGGGACCCCCCTGCCCCCCGCCATCCGCCATCAGCCGCCTGGACAGCGCGAGGCCTCCACAGCTCGGCTGTCTGTTGCCAGCCCGGCTGGAAGTGGTCAGAGGAAAGGCCACGGAGCATCTCTCGCTGCCTTTCCCTCTCTTTGTGGTATCCTGGAGAGCCATTGGCTGCCGCCTGTGATACCCTGAGAGATGCGACAATTAATTTTCTTTTAATCAAGGTCGGATGAAGTAAATTGGCGCAGTTCTGCAGCCCTTCATTTTCTGTTTTTGCAGTGATGCAAAACAAATATGATCAAATTATGCTCCTTCTCACCTTATTGAATTAGGAAGCATGACTGATCAGAGGCGGTAGAAATGGTCTATACCGTGTACCCACCCCCTTGCGCTCTCCCCGCCCTCGCCTCAGTCTCCCTGGGTTCGTGGGCACTCGGAGCAGATGTGTCTCCCACAGAGAGCCCAGGGTGCTGGAGGACGGGCCCCGGCGGCACGGTCCGTGCTCGGTGAACACGTGATTCAATGACTCAATGAGCGAACGAACGAATGAATGAGCGGCAGGTGCAGCCAATCATCAGAGCCAAGTCGGGCGAAGAGGAGGACTGGCTCTGCAAGGCCAGACTCACGTCTGCTTACGCTCTTTCTAGAACATCGCCATGCTTGCTTATCACGATCTGAAATGATCTTGTTCGTGGGTCTGTGGACACATATATTGTCTGTCGCCCCCTCGCGGGTTTGTGCTCCCTGAGCTCGAGGCCTTGTCTGTCTTGTTCACCTCGAGTCTTCACACAGAGCAGGAGGTATTCACTAAACACCGACTGAGTAGGCGACTGATTCTGACACATCCCGATCGAGCGGCTGGGCTCCTGGTTCGGCAAGGGTGACAGTCGTCGACAACCCTCAGGCCACATCGTTGGTGCCACACAGAGCTCTGAACTCAGGGCCACCATGGTGGTCCTACTTCTGTGTGGCAGAGCTGAGGGGGTGACATTGGAGCTGGGTCTGAAAAGGGAAGTGGGAGGTGGACCCAAGGACAAGCAGGGGGAGGCAACTTCCAGGCAAGGGACATGTGTATACAGAGGTTTGTGGCCACAGTGACAGGGCTGGCTGGGTCGCCTGGGGGGGGGGCGCGGAGAGCCTGCCACAAGTTCGGGACAAGGCCCTGTGGTTCTGGACGTGCCCTGAGGCACCTGGCCAACCCGGGCTCAAGTCCCGGCTCCTTTCTGGACCTTTTGGATTTTCTGCTGCCTTCTCGATGGTGAGGATGAAAATGGGTGGTTCAGGTGACTGAGAGTCACCTGAAGAATGAATGAGTGCCAAGTACGTCAGCTGTCCTCACGCGGTAGGCACTCGGCGAACGTCAACCACCTTCATGACCATCATTTTTATCTCTATTAGGACAGGCAGGTTGGGGCTGGATTGGGAAAGGCCTTGAATGCCACACCGAAGAGGTGGACAGAGCCGATAGGCGTGTGGGCTTCTCGGGGTGCTGGTGAACCCAGCCCGAGATGCTCAGAGTGGGGCAGGCAAGTTGGATCTCTGTAAACAAATCCATTTTGCAGGTACTAAGGCAGCCTGCTGTTTGAGGGACTCTGCCAGCATCTTTAAACTGAAGACTTTCTTAAAAGTGAATGATCTTCTTCCTTCTTGGGCATTGGATTAGCCTGTTAAAAGTTACTTTTAGGGGTGCTGGGTGGCTCAGTCGGTTAAGCATCGGACTTCGGCTCAGGTCATGATCTCGCGGTTCGCCGGTTTGAGCCCCACGTTGGGCTCGGTGCTGACAGCTCGGAGCCTGGTGCCTGCTTCAGATTCTGGGTCTCCCTCTGTCTCTGCCCTCCCCCACTCACGCTCTGTCTCTCTGTCTCTCTCTCAAAAATAAATAAACGTGAAAAACAATTAAAAAAAAAAAGAGTTACTTTTGCCTACAGCAAGGTTGGCCTGGTTTGTCAGTCTTAGGAGTATGCTGGAAGTCTCCTGTTGCAGACAAGGGCCCTTTGGGGGGATTGGGGACAGAGGGCATCGGTGATATGGTTGTCACTCTCTGGGAGCTTAGAGCCTAGCTGGGGGACAAGACGTGCACACACAGTGATAAATGCCACGGAGAAACAAACAAAGTGATACACACACATACACGGGAAAAGAAAAAACAGACCGGAGGAGTTACCCAACAACCCCCAGAGTCAGGATCATTGGGTCCAGGACATTGAGCCTATGGTCCAGATGGCTCAGGGAGGCACAGTGGGGCAGGGAGGAGGCCAGAGAGCTTTAAATAGGGGTGCATTGGGAATACAGAGGCAAGAAGGAGGTGCCCCCAGTGGAAGAAGAGGCATTTAGGGAGCTCATGGATGAGGAAGGTCCCCGAGAGCCCATGAATAAGTGGGACTGTCCCTCTCTCGCTCCCGGGGGGAAGGTCTGCTGTGAAAACACCCATGAATCTCGTCCTTGGTCGCCTTGGAGAAGCACCTTCTGAGTGCCCGGGGTCCACAGGGCGGCTTTTCCTGAGCATCCCATGGTTCTTGGGTTTGGGGAGCAAAAAAGGCTTAAGACTCCCAAACCTCCGGGTTTGAACAGGAGGAAGCTCATGGGACTTGCTATGTAGTCCAGCAAATTCTTTGATGTCTTTGGGTCTGCCCTGCCTCAGGGAAGTCACTTAGCTTGCTCTGGGTCCTTGGTCTGGACTGGTGTGTAAAGCGATAGGGGATGCCCGGGCCACCGAGCAGAGAGATGACCCCGGGCATTGCTCGACGGGCCTCCCCAGTGTGTGTCTCTTGCACCTGTGGGACTACTGGGCCACAGCCTGTGGACCAGTCTTTGGGTGAGGACATCTCGCTAGCTGAGTCATCACCCCTGGGGTGCAGCTATTGACCCAGATGGGGCAAGATCGGGACATATCTTTATCTCTGTCGTCTCCCCAGTGACTCCCCTTCCCCTTCCTCTTCCTGTTGTCCTCCCCTCCTCCAGTCATTGGGTGGGCCAGGCTGACACAGTGACTACTCAGCCCCAAACGTCTCCTACGCTCGACAAGGTCTGTGGTCCTCCTAGGCCTTCTGTCTCTTCTTCTCTAAGTTTGAGGACAATAGTCATAACTGCCATTTGTTGAGCGCTTACCAATTATGCGCTGCTTTGCATAAGATGAATCTAATCACTCTACAGGCTGGGCGAGGTTGTTACTATTATTATCCCCATTTTACAGATGATGAAGAGGAAGCTCAGAGAAGGTGAGTGGCTTGCCCAAGGTTGCAGAGCGAGGCATGGTCAGGCTGGGATCTCGGCTATGTTGCTCTGATGCCAGAGCGTGTGATTTTTCCACAATGCCCTTGCACACTTTGTCTGCGTTGTGGCCCTCCAAGCTCTCTAGTGGTCTTCCCTCCTCCCAGAGTCATCTGGCCAGGGAACCCCCCCCCCCATCCCCCGAGTCTCTGTTTCAGGTCCAAGCTCATCAGGGCTCTGTTCTCTTAGCAACCAATCTGAACACTTCATCTGGTTAAATGAATGAACCTGCTCACCGTCAGAGGAGTCCAAAGGGCTGTGCCAGTATAAGGGGCGTCTCTCAGTCTACTCGCACACTGGACGGGGTGGGGGACTCCTGGGGCCACGTCCCCAAACGGGGAGAGGTGACAAGAGGGAAGGGGCGGTTCCCGGGGTGGGGGGCGCCCAGCTGGTGAGCGGTGAGCCCTCCTTATCAGCAGCACGCTGCTTTTCCAGGTTCGAGTTTCATGTCTCGTTTTCACTTTGGCCTTTGCTCGCACCCAGAGTGGGTGGTGGGTGGGCCAGGGAGGACAGGGTGCGGGGGAGAGAGGATTCCAAGAAGAAACCCCTCCCCCCCCCCCCCCCCCCGCCAGGTACGAGTATCTGCTGTCAGAAGTGATGCTCCGGGGCCAGGTGACAAGGATGGCCGGGAGCTGGGGCTCGGACACAAGGCCCCCATCTGGACCTCGCCTCTGGTCTGCTCTTGGGGCTACTTTTTTTTTTTTTGCGTGTTTCAGATAAAAGTAGCTTTGCTGGGCTCCCCGCCCCCCAACCCTGATTATTAAGTCCACGTATGTTTGTCGTATGAGGCTCAGGCCTTACAGAGGAGAACTCCCCAAATCATCCCTCCTCGTCGCTGACCCTGGGGGAAGACGAGGCCGGTTTCTACGCATACAAGGTCTTTCTCCACAGGATGCTGTGCCTCAGACAGTTTTCAAACCTGCCTTCTTCACTTCCCATGTACTCTGAACATTTCTCTGTGGCCGTTGAAAAGCTACATTCGACGATCGTACGGGAGACCTCACTGTGTTGTATTTAACCAATCCCTTTGGGCTAGAAATCGCTTCTGCTCCTGGCCCCGCCGCCAGGGCATCTCAGCATCCGCCTCCCCACCAACAACCTTGCTCTTCCAGCTCCATCCACCGAGGGGGGGGGTTGGGGGCGGGGGGGGGGGTCTCAGCTCACAGGCCACGAGCCGGTCCAGGCAGTGGAAAGTGTTTGGTGCAGCGGCGGGAACTCGGGTGTGAATTCAAGAGCCCTGGGTGTAAGCGGCGCCCGGCCATGTATGAACCGTGAGGACTTGAATAAGCTCTTTATGAACTTCAGTTTTCCCATCTGAAAAATGGGGGAAATAGTGAACTCATTTTTCAGGGCCGGTGTGAGGAATCGGTGAGCTTGTGGGTGTGAGCCGGTCCTG
The DNA here is from genome assembly GCF_027475565.1 of Acinonyx jubatus. Classification (NCBI taxonomy): domain Eukaryota; kingdom Metazoa; phylum Chordata; class Mammalia; order Carnivora; family Felidae; genus Acinonyx; species Acinonyx jubatus. The sequence continues at coordinate 7,762,180 of NC_069381.1, read as the reverse complement.
GGCTGGGGCACATGGCGGGGGCTCAGCACGGTTAGGCGGGAAGGAGGGTTTGTCCAGGCGAGGCAGGGGCAGCCTGAGCAAAAATGCGGAGGGACTCTGATGGCCTCCGTTCCTTTCTCCTCACACCCACGGATCTTCTCACTTTTATTCTGTGCTTTAAAAAAAAACCCAAAAACTACACACACACAGGCTCATTGAGGAGAAATCAGAAAACACTAAGGATTCTAAGAAGCAAATTTAATTCCCTGGTGAGTTGACCCCTGCGAATTAACTCCTGTGAACATTTTCTGGTCATGGATTTGAAAGGCAGGGCCTTGCCGATCCCCGAGGGCCCTCCGCTACGGAACCAGGAGGTCAAGATGTGGCCAGCGGTGGGTAGGACTTGAGGTAGATATGGGAGGGACCGGCCTGGCTGAGAGGGTCAGCATTCCCGGGTCAGGTGATGGAGGAAAAGAGAGAAGGAACAGGTGCTTCAGGACCAGACGCTGGGGAGAGCCCCGGCTAGGGCTCTCTGGAGGAGGCAGCCTCCGCAGCACCGAGGGCGGCGGGGGCATTTCGGAGAGGATGGCTCTTACACAAGGGAGGACTGGGCGGCGGGGGAGGGACGAAAGGGGGCAGGGACGACCGTTTGCAGCCAGAACCCTGCGTCTGCGAGGGGGCTGGAGGAATGAAAGATGTTAGTGGGCTCTGAAAATGTGTGTGTCAGCAGTGGGCAGACCCCGCCAACATTTCGAGCCGCCAGGCAGGGAGGCACTCTCAGGGCAAGTGGAGAAAGCACCAAAGGGCCGGGTCGGGCGATCAATCTCTGGCAGGGGCCGCTCGCACCCCAAGAGCCCCGACTCCTCCCGCCACCCCTCCCCCTCGGGGGGCCGGCTCTCTGGGGGGGGGGTGCCTCCGTCATCCTTCATCATCCTCTTCCCATCGCTGTCTCCCCAGGAACGTCCTTCATCCGGCCCGCAGGGTTCATGTCACCCCATGGAGCGTGGGCTCCGTGCCACTCTACACTTTGGAGAATCATTAGCAGAAATCATTAGCTAGAATACAGCCTCCCCCATAAATCTCCCCCTGCACCTGGATCGTTTGTCCGTGCCTAATTTCCATCTCCCGAACTTTATGATTTGTCCCTCATTTGATGAGCACTTCTCTCATCAATTGTGCTGTAAGTGCTTGCAGAGAAGGACCCCCCGCACTGACCCCATCTCAGACGGACGGGTTTGGGCTCCTTGCCCTGCGTGCTGGGAGGAGGCCCCCTCCCCGGCCCCCTCCTCAGCTCGTCCCTCAAAGGGCAGCTTAAAGACGCCGTGTCCGCAGCCTCCCTCGGAGATGGGAGACAGAGCCGGACCGGGCGTGCAGCTGGGGCAAGAAGAAGAGGAGGAGGCAGGTGGGCAGGGCTGGCGGGTCGCCCTGGTGCGGGAAGAGTCCCGGGGTACGGGTCCCGGGTCTCGATTTTCACCTCTGGCTCAACTCTCTGTGTGACCTCCAGCACGTGGCTTTCCCTCTCTGAGCCTCAGTGTCCTCATCTGACGCAGGAGGATAAACGCTGTCCGTCCCTCGCGGTTATGGTGAGAGGTGAGGTCGTTTCATTCATTCGTTTGCTGATTCGTTCACTCAGTTGTGCTTTCACGCATTTAAAAACCGCTCAGTAAGTCCATCCGCTCCGTCGGCATGCATTGGACGCCTACTGTATACCCAGTCGCTCTGCACGCAGACAGAATCGGCAAGAGACTTGCAAGCTGGTGGAGCTGGAAACAAGCTTGGTGGTTAAAAGCCAGAGCCTTTGTGCCTGGAAGATGTGGCTGGTGGGTGGGTGGGTATGACCTTAGGCAAGTCATTTTCTCTCTGGAGGCCTCCACTCCCTCGCCTTTAAAATGGGCTTAAGACGAGTGACTGTCTGGAGAGCACCTAACATGTAGCGCATGCTCGACACAGGACCCCGGCCGCCATCGTCGTTTTGTCACCACGAGGCCACAGAGAGAGAGACAGTGGCTTTCCTCAGCCACACAGTGAGTTGGAAAACATGAAGGAGGTATTTAGAGAAATGTAAAGGGAACAGAAGCATGGGTCCAAGAGCTTCTGCCCAGAGAAGGGACATTTAACGCCTTGCCTCACTGCCCAACTGGAACGTTCAGAAATGTCCCATAACCCCCAGGAAAGGTGCCGAGAGTTGGTTAGCAGCAGGCCTGGGATTTCCACACGCCACCAAGGAAGGGTGTGCCCAGGGTCTGTCCTCCGATGGCCTCGGGGACGCAAGGAGGCACTCCCTCCCCAGGCTGGGGTAAGGATGTAGAGTCTAGGAAATTGGGAAACCTGGCCGGCGGGCCCTTCCCAAGGCAGATCTGCAGATCTGGAAGGCTCCCTGGTCATGACGCATGCACCTGTGGGTCTTGGGACACGGAGTTAAGCCCTGTCCGCCCATGGGAGGGAGCCGGGGGGGAAGCTGGGGCCTCTCTGAGTTGGGGCAGAGCTGGAGAGGCTCTGGAGGATGCTGCGAGTTCCCGAAGACAGTGGCAGGGGCGGGTCACGTGGTGAGGAAGCTGGGGAGGGGAACACCTAGTTTAATTCGGGGACTGGCCTCCACCTGGAGGGCAGGGGAGGGGCTCAGCCAGCACCATGATCACTGCGCCTGGCATTTGCAAGGATGTCCTTAATTCCCACTGTGGGTGGCCGGGGAGCCTGGTAGTTGGGTGTATGTGGTGTGGCCCCAGAGGAGTTTCTTAACCTATCTGAGCCTCAGTTTCCTCCTTTAAAAGAAGGGATGATAATCTCACAGGCCTCCTCAGGTTGCTGGGGGAATGGACTTCAGACCTCTTCGTTCAGTGCCTGGCACATAGTAGGCACTCAATAAATGACGGCTACTGTCACCATCCCGGGAGTTAGCTCCGACATATCTGCCTGACTACCTTCTTGCAAAATCACCAAGGACAAGATATTCAGGCCTGTTTAAAGGCAGAGAGACCGAGACCTAAGTCAGCTCGGAACTGACACGGTTTCGAGCCAGCCGGTCGGTGGCAAAGCTGGGACCAGAGCCCCAGCCTCCTGCCTCCCACTCCTCTGGGCCACCCGAACGGCCCCGGGGCTGTCTGCCCCCGAGTGCGAGTGCGAGTGCATGCGTGAATTCCCAGGAGCTGCAGACAAAGAGCCCAGGTCTGGATTCATCAACACACTCCCACGGGGTGACTCACCGAGAGTGAGAGCAGAGAGACACCAGCCCCAGCACATTCCTGCCCCCTGGCCCGGCAGTAGCAGCCCTGCTGACCCAAGGGTCCCGGGAAGAGGGGGTGCAGAGGCGGGCGCCAAAGAAGGGGCCCCCATCTGGGCACACCGCTGTGATTTGGGGCTGCTGTCTCCCCTGGCCCGAGGGTCCCCAATGCCCCAAAGGCCTGAACCCTGGGGGACGCCAGGGTAGTGCCCTCGGCTCGAGGGCAAGAGAGTGGACCTGGGTGGGGGGGGGGTGGCAGCAGGGTGTGGGGCCCGGATGCCACAGGCTGGGAAGCAGCTTGCAGATTTTACAGGTCACATTATCTTTTATGGGCATTCTAAAAAGAATGTCAGGCACTGGAGGGTTTTTTTCCCCTTTTCTTCTCTCTCTCTCTCTCTCTCTCTCTCTCTCGACTCGGATCACTGCAGTCGACACTGCAGGATTTTCATCACAGGGCTGGCCAGAGGCTCTGGGCAGCCCCACTGGCACCGGCCAGGCGCTGGGTCCCGAGAGCTGGGTATTTCTTCCCGGGGGCAGGTGGGTGTTGGTGCTGTAGCTAGTGGTAGTTACATACTCCCACCTTCTTCAGACCAGAAGGGCCCCTGTCCCCCCATGTAGCTAGGACACTAACTAGAGCCCCAAACACACTCTTCCCTGCCCCACTTCACATGCCTCTGCCCACAGGAGCCCGATTTACTTCCCGCATCAGCTCTCTGCCTTGTTCATCCCAGCCTGGGGTGGGGGGCTCTAGACAGCCTCACCTCCTGCACCTTTAAAATGGGTTGGGTCCTCCGGAGTGCCCACCCCAAAGGCATTGTGTTTGGGGCTTTGGCCCTTACCCTTAACATCATTCTGGAGCAGACAGGGGGAGAGCCAGAAGACAAGGGTGTAGGGGTGGGGATGTAAGGGTGCACTTAGCCAGAAGAGGGACAGTCAAAGCCTCTTTTTGTCCCTGTGGCTTGGTAGTTAATGGCATTGATTTTGGGTCCCAGCTCCACTGCTTACCACTGCTGAGCCTCAGTTTCCCCATCTATAAAATGGGAGTGATAATAATAGTCCTTACTTCATCAGGTTGCTGGAGGAGGTCACTGAGTTCACAGGGCCTGGCCCATAGTAAGTGCTCAATAAATGTTAATGATCATGATTAGTGTTATTACGAATCAAGTCTGGGTACTTCTGAGCTGCTTTTCTCTGTGCCCAGGGACTCCAGGTAAAGGGGACGTGGCTGACGTGGCAACAAGAGAAACCGAGGTGACACAGCAGGAAGACTCCAGGCCATGATACCAGCGGAGGCAAGGGGGACGGGGGTGTGACAGCTCTTTCCTCCGAAATGGTTAAGAAAGAGAGAGGACCAGCCAAGAAAGCAAGTGCCGCCCAGGAAAATTAGGCAGTGGGCCTAATGAAAACCAGGCAGCGGGCCAAGTAAGAAATGTGACCTTCCTCCCGCCTCTCCTTTTTCTCCTCGCTGAGCCTGGGATAGGGTGGGGCAGGGTCTCTCCTCCAGCTGGGTCTCAGGCAGGAAGTGCCTGCAGGTCAGATGTCAGGGTGGGGATGGGGAAGGACGGGGAGAGAAGACCATGGGGAAGGGTCTGGGGAGATGTCACGGGACCAGGATGAGCTGGTCACCCAGCTCTGGCTTTAAAATCAGACAGGTTTTTCAGGCCTGCTAGACTCCTGGAGAATCTCTAGGACCAGCTCATCGTCTTACCTCTAAGAAAACAGAGACCCAAAGAGGCAGGGCGGCTTGAACAGCAGACGGGCGGAGAGCCCCAACTTGAACCTGGGCTCTCAGCTTCAGCACCTGCTGACTTCCCTGCTCTGGGCTCAGCCAGAGGAATTCAGAGTCCTTTGGATGCCTGGCTTTCTCAGGCTGGGACAGCTCAACACCTGGGACAATGAGGTCTCAAAGAGCCACTAAGAGGGTCCTAGCTGGGGCGTGCTGACAGTGAGATCCCAGGGACCTCCTTCAGGCTTGTGTTTCTCTTAAAAAGTTTACATAGTTTGATGGGGCACCTGGGTGGGTCGGTTAAGCATCCAACTCTGGCTCAGGTCATGATCTCACGGTTCGTGGGTTGGAGCCCCATGTCGGGCTCTGTGCTGACAGCTCGGAGCCTGGAGCCTGCTTCCGATTCTGTGTCTCCCTCTCTCTCTCTGCCCCTCCCCTGCTCACACTCTGTCTCTCTCTCAGAAATAAATACACATCAAAAAAATTTTTTAAAAAGTTTACGTAAGTGTGAGATGTTATCCCATAATGGATCTGTGCTACTTAAATAAAAGCTAATGCTTTTTCTCCCTGCCCCCCCTCCCCCCTCCCCCGCCACAGGCCAATTTAAGACAGAAAGTGACGTATTGGGATGATATGCCAGGTTTTTCTTGTGGATTCTTCTCCCCCAAGCATCGGGCAGTAGCTCAGCGGAGGGATAGCTCCCCCCAGCTAGACAAGCTCGGCATTTAATGGGCCACTCTGGACACCAGCCCCTCAAGGACAGAGGACTCCGTCAGCTCTGTTCATTGCCGTGTCATCAGCGCCCAGAACAGGGCTTGTCACACAGTAGGTGCTCAATAAATGTGTTGAATGAATGAGCAAATGAGGTGGCCTGGGGAGGCCTGCCTACGGAAGTGATATTCTAGTTGGAGTTCGAAGGATAAGGAGGTGGCGAGAGAAGGGACAAGCCCTCAAGTCGGAGGGAACAGCACGCACGGAGGCCTCGAGGCAAGCAGAGCTCAAGTGAGTAAATGTTAGAAGAGCTCGAATATGGCAGATGTGGCTGCCGTGGGCTGAGGGGGACGTGGTGTGACCTTGGACAAGTTACTCGTCCTCTCTGAGCCTCAGTCCCCTGGTCTGTCAAATGAGATAATAAAAGGATCCACCCCTTCAGGAGTTGGGAGGATCCAGGCGTCAATGCACAGGCCCAGCCCGCGGCCAGTCCTGAGTATGCAGTGGCAATAATAATAATAATTATTATTAATTATTTAACTAGTAATTAATAGTAGTAGTAGTAATTATTGTCCCAACTACCACCAAGAAGCTCTGTTTTTCATTTTCGACCATGGCCCCGTGCCCCATCCCAAACCCAGGCCGAGCTACAGCCCAGGGGCGCCCCCTTCCTGCCCCCACTCCTCTTGAAGGTCGGGCCTCCCCAAGGTTATCTCTGTTTTTCTCTGGATTCTGTGAAGTCGCACGGGTCACACTCTGGGGCTGAAAAGTGTTGCTTTTTATAGCCTTCCCTGATGGCAAGGAATGCCTGTGGGGCCCGTCCTGGGAAGTCTTGTCCTGGGCTGAGATACCTCCAGGGGCTGGGGGCCCCACCGTCCCGCCAGCCTGACACCCCAGGAGTCCGGGGCCCTTCCAGGCCAGGGATCCCCGCTCCTGCCAGGTGTCAAAGGGGCAGGGAGGCTGGCCATGAAGGCGAAGTGCCCTGGACAGAGGGTCAGAGTCAGGAGTCCCCAGTTCCAGCTGCGGTCTTGGGGAGAGCCACGATCCTCTCCAGGTTCAGTTTTCCCCGTCTGTAAAATGGGACTGCTGGGCCTCCCCTGCCTCCAGGGGCAGCGGTGAGGGGTCAGGGGCCTTTGGAATGAACGGGGCCAGTGTCCCATGGACAGAACCCTGGGATGGCAGGAGGGAGAGGGAAAGGGACCAGGGAAAACGTAGGCGGGTCTGTGTCCATGTTGAAGCCTCAGTCGGTCGCTGTGATAAAGGGCTCGGTCTGCGGGAGGAGGGAGGAAGTGTTTCCGTGTGGCAGGCACCCCGCCTGCTTTACCTCGCTTAATCCTCCCCCTGAGCCTTGGGGTAGGAGCAGTTATCAACGTGGCTGACAGATGGGGACGCCAAGGCTGGCAGAGGCGAAGGGGTCCACCCACGGTCACCCGGCTAATGGCGGACCTGGGATTCGGACCTGGGGCCTGTCCCTCATTTGGGTTCTTTAAGCAGGCAGACCCCGGCCCCACCCCCACCCCACCCCCCGTGATGGCTGGCACCAGAGAGGACCAGGCAGGGGGCTGTGTCCCTGTATCAGGGCCTCCGCTTGCAAAGTCCCTGCCCACCCTCCTCGTTCCACCAGCCAGAAGCTCCCCTGCCGTCGCTGCGGCCCCTGCCTCTCCCGGTGTCCCCAGGAAGGGCTTGGCTCAGGGGGTCCCGGCCGGGCCCTGACCAGAGGGCTTGCTCAGCAAGACCAGCACTGCACTTTGCTTCTCCCCCACCCCTCACCCCGCCTCTGCCTCCCCCTCCCTCCTTTTAATCTAGTTCTTATCAGGCATGATAACATTCAGCAATAATAAACCCGACTCCACTTTCTAACAGCTGATTGCCCCACGCCCTGATGCAGCGATACCGAAGCCCGGTGTCCCGGGTGGAGACCTCCGTGCAGCCACCCTATGGTGTCTGCGGCCACTTTTATCACTCCCCACACCGGCTGGCCCCCTGGAAGCCTCGGGGGACAGGATGAAGCCTCCCATCTCTAGAAGTATCTCAAAGCTGCCCCCTTTCCTCCAAGACGTATATAGAACACACCTAAGACTCACCCACGGTATCTATCCACCCATCCCTCTCTCCAAATAACAACAAGCAGCAACTACTGTTTATTGAGCACCTGTCTTGTGGTAGGCTCTGTGTTCCAGGCACTGTCACCATAAATCTTAAGTAACAGGTATTGTTCTTAAACCCACTTTACTCAGAAATGAGCCAACTAAGGCTCAGAGAGTTCAAGGGGCTTGCCTAAGATCACACAGCCGGGTAGGGAAAGAGTCAGGATTTGAACTCAAGATGCTAGGTTCCAGGGTCCAGGCGTTGGAGCACTCTGCCTCCTGCCTCCTGCCTGTGCTCTGCCCAGGGGGAGCTCACCTGCCAGGCAGCATCCTGTCCTCGTGGAACCTGGGTGGCTCTAACTTGGGAGGCGGCCCCAGGACCCTGCTCCTTCTCTCTCTGCCCTGAGGTCTGGAATGGCAAGGCTGTGAGTGGGGGTTCCTGCTGCAGCCCAAGCCTGGGCCAGCTGCCAGGGCTGACTGGGGTGCCTGCACACTGTGAGGACCTTTGTCCCTTTAATAGGTCCTCCTTGGTACAGGACGTCCCAGGGCAGAGGGCACAGCCTGAGTGCCAGGCCTGCACAAGCCTTGCCCAGGGCACTCCCCATGCCCTGGGGCTTGGGGGAGGGCACCCACTTCTTTGACTGCAGGCACCTGTTTTCCTGCACACGAGGACTGGGGCCCCCAGTCATCTCCAGCCAGAGCAGGACTTAGGGGCTCCCAGCCAGAAAGGCTGCCTGGATCTTTCCTAAATATAATTCACAGATAAGACCCTCACCCTCAAGGTTTGTACTGATGCCCCCCCCGCACCCCTCCCTGTTTTCAACTCCACAGCCCCTACTCCCCCTACCTTAAGCCTCGCCTCGACCATGCCTAGAGAGTACCCACCCCCTTCCCTGCCCTGTCTTCAAGGCCCTGATCTTAGAGCCTCCCTCAGAAAGGCCTCTCTGACCCTTGCAGCCCACAACAGTCCCCCTTTCCCCTCAGAGCCCACAAAGCTGTAATGGAGACCTTGGTGCCACGTTTTAGTTCTCTTCAGCCACGCAGACGATCCCTGTGGCGGGGAGAGAAAACGTTGTTATTTCTTTTTTTTTGGTTTTTTTTTTTTAATCCTTATTTATTTTTGAGAGAGAGAGAGAGACAGAGTATGAGCCGGGGAGGAGCAGAGAGAGAGGGAGACACAGAACATGAAGCAGGCTCCAGGCCCCGAGCTGTCAGCACAGAGCCCAAGGTGAGGCTCGAACTCACGGACCGCAAGATCACGACCCGAGCCGAAGTCGGACGCTCAACCGACTGAGCCTCCCAGGCGCCCCTGGAGAGAAAACATTATTAAGACACAGCTCAGCCATGTCCAGGGGAGGGCACCTCATACATTCCCATGGCACTTTTCTAAATAGCATGAGCCCCCCGCGCCTCCCCCCCGGCTCCCCAGGACCTCAGGTCTCTGGTGCCCAGGGGTGCGGGCGCCCCAGGTTCGGCCCTGGCAGTCAGCTCGTAGTAGGTGCTCAAACCGTGCAGGAAGAAGAATGACGTGGGTGGAGAAGCCGGCGCCTGTGGCTTTGCTTCACTTCCTCCTGAGGACTCTAAGCTTCTTGGGGGCAGGGACCAGGTGGTCTTCCGCTCAGGAAAAGCAGGGGTCTCAGGGAGCCTAGAGGAAGGACGAGCAACCAAGACTAAGGCGGAGAGCCAGGGAAGGGCTGTCTCACTGGAGAGCTGACGGTGGAGGGGTAGGGGCTGGGAGCCGCGGGGAAGACTGTTCCTGGGAATGCCGCGCCATGAGCGAGGGCCAGGACCAAGATCACATGGCCCTTTTGAGGGAGAGCAGAGGGTCAGTGTTAGGATGGGGGGAGGAGAGAGGAGAGGGCAAGGTGGCAGCGGGAGGCCAGACCACATTAGGTGGGACCTCGTGAGTCATGTGAAGGAGTCTGGGCCAGATCATCCTACAGGCCCTGGGGAGCCTCTGATGGTTGTATCCACTGTTGCGTGGATAGGGTAAGCAGGACCAGCCTGGGGCCAGTGTCCTGTTAGGCGGCTGTAGAATTCCAGAGGAGCCTGGAGGCAGCTGGATTCCTAACTGTCCTCCTTCCTCAGCTCTGAGAGTCTGGGGCTTCCAGATCTTAGCTTCTGGGGACACTTGGGGCTCCTCCAGTCCTGCTTCAGCTTCCAGGTGGGAGCACTGAGGTCCAGAGCTGGGGTGACGTTTGCTCAAGCTTGCGAAGGAGTTGGGGTGAGAACCCGGGCCCCAGGTCTCAGGCCAGGGCGCCCCTCCCCACCATAAAGCAGGGAAGGGTGGTGGGCACTGGTGAGGGCAGGGGTACACCGGGAGGTACATGCTCAGGGAATAGGCAAGACAGTCTTGAGTGGTCCTGGCAAGACCAGTACATTTAGAATGTTCCAGAACTGGGCACTGAGGCTGAAAAGACTCCTTCCAGGAAATGGGGGAGGAGGAGGAGTTAGAGGAAGGGGTTTGAATGTGATATAGGATCCCAAGCCCACTGAGCCCCCAGCCCCGGGGGGGACACCTGTCCGCCTTGCTGCTTTCAGAGAGGCAGCCTGAGGGGCACCTGGGTGGCTCAGTCGGTTAAGCGTCTGACTTCGGCCTAGGTCATGATCTCTCCATTCCCGAGTTCGAGTCCCGCATCAGGCTCTGTGCTGACAGCTCAGAGCCTGGAGCCTGTTTCGGATTCTGTGTCCCTCTCTCTCTCTCTGCCCCTCCCCCACTTACCCTCTGTCTTTCTCAAAAATAAATCAACGTTAAAATAATTTTTTTAAAAAGAAAAGAGGCAGCCCGAGTCATAAAGTCACATTGTCATTACTCCAAGTACAGCAGGAGCCACCCTCCGTCAAGCACCTCCTATGAGCCCAGCACCGTCTCACTATCTTGTTGAGCCCTCGTGATAACCTGTAAAGAGGTCGGGTTATTGCCCCATCTTACAGATGAAGAAACGGAGGCACAGGCCAGTGAATATAATTTATGGGACAGCTGTGAACGAGTCAGGACTGGACCCCGAGAGGCTTGATCCCAGGGCCGTCGACTCTCAACGCCACGGGGCCCACCCCGGTTACGCCAAGTTGAGAGTCAGACAGGCCTGAACCTCAGCTTTGCCACTAAGTGACCGTTGCCAGTTATTCTGCCCCTCTGAGCCCGGGTTTTCTCCCCTCTGTTCCCAGTTCCCAAGTGGTGGCGATGAGAAGGAGTTGACCTCAAGGAGCTGCTGTAAAGACACAGGAGGTGATATGTTGGAAGTGTCTAGAGAAGGAAGGGGCTCCAGGAGCACCAGCCCCGCAGCCAGACTGGCCCTGCCTGGCCTCTGTCGGTTGCCCGACCCCGTCCCCGGGCACATTCAGTCTCTGCCGCACACTTATCTCCCCGCCGAAGCCAGCCTGGCGGGGTGAGCCAGGCCTGCCTCGAGCCCTCCCTCCTGTGTGCTGCGGGGAGAAAGGTTGGGCCGTGGGGAGTCCCACCTGGGTGTGGGGCAGGGCGTGGGGTCCTGTGGGGGCTCCTGGCTGGGGCTGGGGAGGAGTGGGCGCTGGGCTCAGAGGGCAGCCATGCTCTCTGGGGGTCGGAGAGTTCTGGAGAAAGGGCAAAACCCCCTCCTCTCCTTCCTGCAGCCTGCTTTCTCAGCCCTCCGGAAAAGCGGTTTAAGGAGCAAACACAGGTTTAAAGAGAAGGCCCACTGTGGCTCCTCTGAGATGCTTACGGACCCATTCCTTCCCCTGCCTCCCCTGACTGGCTTTGGTTTAGAGGTTGGCTCTGGTGAGCGTCCCCAGCCTCAACTTCCTCCTCTGTATAATGGGATGAGACTTCCTTCCCGGATGGTTACGAGGCTTTAGTAAAAGCTGTTTCAGCTTAACCAAATTTTCTCCTGCCTCACCCCCCGGTCTGAAGATCCTCCTTTGGAGCACCCGGGGAGACCGAGGACCTGTTCCCTAGCTCCTGGGGTGGGGGGGGGCGGAGATCTGTGGGGAACAGACCCTGGGAGAGCCGGCTCCTACCTCTGCCTCTCCTCAGGGTGCAAGTGCCAAGACACGGGCTCCCCTCCCAAGGGCCCAGAGGAATTTGGACAACAAAGAAAAAACAAGCCCCAGCCCAGTGTTTTTCATTTTTGTCCTGAACAATGCACGTTTCTGGGCTGATCGCTGAGCAAATATTGCAGAAGGCGGGGCCCACTGCTGACGCAGGCCAAGGCATCATCAGACCTATAGCCCCCGTCCTGGGCCCTGCCACCCGCAGGTTCTGCTGGGGGGACTCCAGGTCCCCCTGTCCGCCCCTCCCATCCAGCCACCTCTGGGGAGAGGCCTTCAGGGACCGGGGTCCGAGGGAGAAGACGTTATGGAGAGCAGGCCTGCCCCAGCACACCAGGCCTCCCTCCATCTCCATTCTCTTTGGGGCAGTGGGGAGTTTGACCAACGGTCCCAGTTTGCTCTGGACTGTGGGGTTTCTTGTGATAGGACTTTCAGTGCCAGAACAGGGATGGTCTTGAGCAAACCAGAATGAGTGGCCACCCTACTGGTCTCCAAAAATTGAGAGATTCCTTGGAGATGATGACAATGATGCTAACAGCATCTACCACCATCACCACCACTGTTTGCTGAGTGATTTGCCACCATGAGGCCCATGTTACAGCTGAGAAAACGGAGGCTCCGAAACTGACTTGTGTGAGGTCATGCAGCGGGGAAGAGGAAGTGCGGGATAGTAAACCCAGTGGGATTCCAAAACCCTAGCTTCAGTTATTATCTGACCCATCTAGGAGATTGACCTTGGCCAACCACAGATAGTAAGACCAAGGTCAAGAGAGGTGGAGAGAGCCCTAACGAGTGCTCCCTTAGTGTGGTTGGCTCTATGGGACCCCTGCCTATCAGTATTGGGAGACCTGGATGCCCGGTGGTCCCATCCCTGGTTAGGTCCAGCTGGTTTCGGGGGAATTAGATGCTTCCTTCTTATCTAAAGGGCCCCAGAAATTGCCCCAGGTATGGAGGGGGGTCAGTGTGGCCCCTGGAATCTTGCCTTCCTTTGAGAGCCTGTCGCATCAGACAAACTCAGGCTTGCTCATCATGGGAGAGTCACATCCAGGGCTCTGGCCGTGACAGGGTCCCAGAACTCCAGCTCTCACAGGGTTCTGAGGACTGAGAGGCAAGGTTCAGAGCTGGTCTGGACCCCCTTCTCTGCAGAGGTTGGGCCTGGGGCTGCCCGTGTGGCCCCTCTCCTGTCTGTCCCCTGTGCTTGGCTGGCGTGTCGGCCTCCATGGCAGGGAGGGCGCTGGCGCTCGCTCTGGGGGTCTGTTTGAGGTTTCCTCCAGCGGCTGGTGGCGGCGGGTACAGCTCACTAATTAATTAGCGCTTAAGTGCTTAGCATCCTCCTGCATCGTGTCAAACGAGGATTTGAGTCTTAATTCCCTGTGTAGGTAACGGTGGGAATGTGCCTGGGAGAGCGGTCAGGACTTAGAGGAAACGCTTCCCCCGGCTTGGATGCCAGCTGGGAACACCAGTGCTGCAGAGGCAGAGAGAAACCCAGGCGGCAGAGCTCCCAGAGCCCCAAGCCCTCATCCACCACCACCCCCATTCGCTCAGACACCGAGAGAACAGCAGAGAACAGTAATAACGCGGGCTCTGCAGACAGACTGTCTGAGTCTGACTCCCGGCCCCACTGCCTGCTACCTCGTGCCCGAGGGAGTCACTTAATCTCCCTGGGTCTTGTTTTGCGTGTTCAGAGGTGATGATCATGGTACCCACCCACAGGATTGCTACAGAGATTAAGCAAGCTAACTCGTGGAAATTCTGTAGACCGCGGTTGGTCCCCCAGTAAAAAGGAGCTAGTCTCATTCGTTTATTCACTCTCATGGTCATGTTTTTATTTATCCCACAGGCATTGATCTGGTGTCTGCTATGCACCTGCCTGGGTGCAGGGGGCAGGGTTGAATAAGTCTTTCCCCCCCTCTTCTAAGCCTTAGTCTGACCACCAGTGGAATGGGGGGAGGGTGGTGATGACAGACTCTCTCAGAGGGACAGAGTGAGGCTCAAAGCCCTCAGCCCAGGGCCTACCGCGGGCTCAGTCCCATTGGCTGCTGGGTGTTGGTGGCAGAAGGAGGAACAGAGGCCCCAGGAGAAGTGGGGGGGAACTGGACAGGTGGCTAAACCCCTGGGCTGCTGGGGTGGGGCCAGGCCGTGGGCGGGACTGCTGGGGCTGCACAGGAGGGCTCCCCCACTCAGTGCCAGGACTTCGGGACGTGGCTAAGCATCTCGATGGGTCCCCATCAGGGGAGCCACAGGGCAGGTAGATCCAAACGTGGTCCTTCTTTTCTGAACACTCTTGGCTTGTTCATCCCCACCCCCCCCAGCATCATCTGCAAATGCTGGGCCCCAGGGATGGTTTTCACTGTTTGCTGTCACGGAAGTGGCATGGGTGGGGCCTCTAGCATAAATCCCCTGCAATGGCGGGTCTCTGGCGGGAGGGCATCTCAGCGGTTGCCCGTCCAAAGGTGCCGGAGAAGGTCCCAGGCTACACCCGTGTAAGTGACAGGTAAGATCAGAGGGTGGAGGTTGGGGGAGGGGCGTAAGGCAGAGGAGGGGAGCGGTAGAGGATGCTCTGCTCCGTGACCTCAAGGAGGCCACGCAACCTCTCTGAGTTTTGATTTTCTTCATGTGGACTAAGCAGTTCTATAGGAGACGGCGTCTCCAGTCGAGTGCTCTGTAAATTGATAGCATGTCATAAACCTTCAGGCGTCGTGTTGTTTAGGAGCCCAAACTGGCCGATGGTCCTACAGAAACCTTTAACCACGACAGAAGTCTTTCCAGAGACTCAAGTTCCGCTGCACCCACTGTGGTCGTAACGCGGAGTTTTACCCTTAAGAGAAACGTGCACCATTTTGGCAGGGCCTACTATGTGCCGGGCACTGGGCTGAGAGTCCAGGGCATTCCTTCTGTGACAACTCCTCCCAGGGGACCCAGTCTGTGGTGAGGTGGGCACGCTTCTCCCCTCTCACAGATGAGGAACCCCAAGAACCAGGTGCTTGCCTAAGCTCTTGCAGCTGGTAAGTGGGAGAGCCACGATTCAAACCCAGGTCAGCTGCACCCGGCCCTCAGGACACGTTTCTTGAGTGAATAAAGGAACAAATGACTGAACGGCTGCAGGGAAGTTGTTGGTTAAAGGGTACTGAGTGGGCTCTGCCTTTTCAGTGAAGCTATAAAGGCAGGGGGAGTGAGGGAAGAGTCCCCCAGAGCTTTTGTCGGCCTTAAGCTATTACCTGTTATTGCACAGAGCTCCAGAAGTTTAAGAGAGGTGAGGGGGAAAGAAAGAAAGGAAGAGAAAGAAAGAAAGAAAGAAAGAAAGAAAGAAAGAAAGAAGAAAGGAAGGAAGAAAGAAAAAGAAAGAAAGGAAGGAAGGAAGGAAGGAAGGAAGAAAGAGAAAGAAAGAAAGAAAGAAAGAAAGGAAGGAAGGAAGGAAGAAAGAAAAAAGAAAGAAAGAAAGGAAGGAAGGAAGGAAGGAAGGAAGAAAGAAGGAAGAAAGAAAGAAAGGAAGGAAGAAAGAAAAAGAAAGAAAGGAAGAAAGAAAGAAAGAAAGAAGAAAAGAAGGAAGAAAGAAAAAGAAAGAAAGGAAGGAAGAAAGAAAGAAAGAAAGAAAAGAAAGAAGAAAGAAAGGAAAAAAGAAAGAAAGAAGAAAGAAAGAAAGAAAGGAAGGAAGAAAGAAAGAAAGAAAGAAAGAAGAAAGAAAGAAGAAAGAAAGGAAAAAAGAAAGAAAGAAAGAAAGAAAGAAAGAAGAAAGAAAGAAAGAAAGAAAGAAAGAAAGAAGAAAGAAAGAAAGAAATGAAAGAAAAGAAAATCCCAACCCGGAAGAAGTGCAGTTCCGTGGACAATTCGGGCGTTCACGGCATCTACGGAGCGGCTGTGATATGCCAGGCGCTGGGGTAGGAGCTGGAGACACAACACTGGCGGGACCAGACATTGTCCTGCCCTCATGGTGCTTCTGGCACTGGCAGTGGAGCTGGACTGGAGCAGGAGGCCCTCGTGGAAGGGAACACATGTGGGGCAGCGGGTCAGGGGCTTGGGGCCCACCACATCTCACCAGCTTTATATGCCCCCTCTCCCCTGTATTTTGAAGAGCTTGAGAACCAGGGCGGGGGCTAATCACATCACCTTGCTTACGTATTCAGACCAGAGCCTGAAGGAAAGCGGAGACGAGATGAAAGGCAGGGGGTTGGAAGAATGAAAGTCCTCGTAAAGCCTCCAACCTACTCCTTGACCGATGGGACAGCTCACGTCCACGGAGCGCTCACGTCCACGGAGCACTCACCGCGGGCCAGCGCTGTGTTGAGACCCTCACGTGCTTTCCTCGGCCCTCGAAACAACTCGGCTTGACGGCAGAAACGCGGAGGCTTAGGGAGGTCACCCTGCCCAAGGTCAAACTGCTAGTAAGTGGCAGATCTGGGATTCGGACCCTGGGGTGTCTGATCGCAGAGACCAGGCGGTCAGTGTGCGCTCAGCTGCCCTGAAGAATCCATTCCTTGGGCTGGAAAAGCTCCCCGCAATCTGATTTCACGCAGCGTGGGAGCGTGGGGAAAGTGGGGGGCAGGCAGGGGAAGGTTCCCAGGCTGGTAGCTAGGCCCCACCAGCAAGGCTGCCTGAGCGAGCGAGTGAGCGAGCGTGGCTCCAGCCTCGAGGCAGCAAGAAGGAAGGGGAGCTCCGGAAACAGACGTGCTTGGAAACTCACCGGGGCTCCGAGGTAACAAGAAGCTTGAACAACCTCTCTGAAGATTCCTGGCAGTGTCCCTGGGGGAGCGAGTTCATGTATTTTAAGGAAAAAAAAAAAATCATTAAAGAACTTAGGACGACGGAGAGGCCATAAACGTAAAATATCGGTGGTTCGACAGCGTATCCCTAGCAGCCCAGGAAGAGTTCATCTTGACAAGGCAGAACGCGGTCCAAGAAATAAATCATTTTGTTTTCCCCAGATGGCTCCCCCCTGATTCTTCCCGGGATGTCTGCACCAGATCTTAATTTGCCCACCTCTCTGGGACCCGTGAAGACCGTGGCTACATCTGGACAAGGAAAGGACAAAGCGTTGGCAGAATTAGAGAAGGCTGGGCCCCCGGTGGTAGCCACGGCCTCTTCTGGAAGGGGTGCCCAAGAGAACCACACCTCCACACACCCCCAAGCCCCCCTACTGTGGTTGTCAGCAACCATAACCACGATGCCAGAGGCACTTCACTTACTGGCCATAGAGAGACTCGAGAGTGAGCAGACTTGAAGGTGTTGAGGACCCCCTTGGCCCTGCCAGCTCAGATCGGATTAAAGTCCGTTGCAGCCCAAGCCCGGACCCGGCCAGCTGAGACAGAGTGTCTGAGGCTGGAGGGAGAATTTCCAAGGTCCCACCCTGGCCCCCAGCCCCCACAGTCCAGGGTGACTTCCAACAAACCACCTGACCCCCACCCCCCTCTTCTCAGCTGGGAGACAGGGAGGGTGACATTGAGCGCCGGCTCTGGGGCGTCCTAAGGGTTAACTAATTAATGGTTGGAAAGTGCTTTGAAAAAATAAAGTGCTGGATAATGGGAAGGGCAATTATGTTGGGAGAAACTCCTAATTTGGCTGGAATTGATGTTAATGATAAAGTATCTGAAACATGTAGCAAGCAAGCGTGATTGTATTTTATATGACAGAGAGAGACACTCACACGCAGGGGACATGGAGAGCAGTTAATTTGGTTAAATAAAGTGAAAGATAAAAGGAACGCGGACGCCACGGAACTCGCTGTTTATCTGGACTTGGTGTAACACTTTGGAATTGGAGCGGGCCCTTTGGCTCTTATTTATTTGTTTGTGATTGACATGAATGGGGAAGTGCCAGGTTTATGGCTCAAAAAGAGGCCGTGGAGAGCAGGCTCTGATCAGGAGGCCTCTGAACAGGTGCCCGCTGCGTTCCCAGGAAGGAGCCAAGGTCTCCGAGAGAGAGTCAGGGTGGGTGAGGATGTCCCCACTGCACCCCAGCCTGGAGGCAGAAGCTTTGCCCACCTGAGCTGGGGGTACTGGGAGGACCACCAGTATAGCTCTCTCACCTTCCAGAGAGAGAGAATCTGAGCCCCCCAAAGGAACCAACGTTTAGGAGCACTTGTCTGCCAGGCCCTGTGCTAAGATGCTATGGTTCCATCTAATCCTCAAAGCAATCCTGGGGTGGGTACCACTTTCCTCCCCAGCTTACTAACAGAGGACGAAACGAAAGCTAAGAGAGGTAAAGCAATGTGTTCAAGGTCACACAGCCAGGAAGGGGTAGAGCAGGGAGTAGGGCTCAGGCAGCCTGACTCTGGGAGTAAAACCCCATGATGGTGACTTTTGGACCATCAATATCGAGCGCTCTTGACATTCACAGCTCTGCTCTCCTTGACTAGTTCTGCTGAAGCAGGGAACCAGGACAAGGAAGTGGGGAGAGTTTTACACCTGTCCAGTGAGGACTGAGTGCCGGGCCTGCCGGCCTGGGATCCTCTTGGGAGGGTTTAAGCCATAGCTTTGTGCCTGAGAGGAGAGCATGAGATTGCCCCGGGGAAGAGCGGGAGCCTTGGTTTCTGGAAGGTCTGTGAGGTCCCCGCAGGTCCAGATTAGTATTCAGTATTTATAATATTTCCATAATGGTAAAACAAAAGAAAACAAGCAGAGAGAATGCATTTTTAATCACCAATCATTTCTCTTTGTTTGTTGTGAATGAACAGCGAGGTGAAATAGTATTTCATAATCACCCCATTCGAATTTTCCTCCCCTCAAAGCACCGAGAAATCTCTAAATAAAATAAATAAACAGCCAAGACCTTAAAATAAATTCCAGAGGGCAGAGTGCTACGTGTGGGTTATCACAGCTGTGAGGAGACAGGGGCTGGGAGGTGGGGAAGGGAGGACAAAGGGACAGGGGCCTTGTCAGTTACCTGGAATCAGACACCCAGCTCTAGGGGACCCACAGCAGGGTAAGAGAAGCAGAGCAATGGTTTGAAGACCCGGGTGGAGCAAAAGCAGACTCTCCACCCTTCATTTCCTCTTCTTTATTCTTCCGGAATTTTCTGCTCTTCATCCTTTCACTGTACACCGAGGGAACTCCTGTCCCTTGCCCCCTTGGAGCTTCACAAGCTCCCTCTCAAAAAGCTACCCATCCAGAGAATCTTCTCGGTAGAGCGCCTGCCTGTTCTCTGGACTAGTCTAACCCTCTCAAGTGATAGAGGAAGAAACCGTAGCAAAAAGAGAATGGAAGGTACATATTCAAGGCCCCGACCCCCCAGCAAGCTAGTGACAGAGTTGGACCTGGAACTCTGGGGGGCTTGACTCTGCCAGGTCACCCCTCATCTATCTGCACTTATCTGCAGGTATCTTTGAGAAACCTCCTACGCCACTGAGTTTTCTCCATGGGCTGTTCCTGGTATTTCGCTTTGTACATCTCAGCTTCCCCAGACACTCAGGTTCTAGCAAGGGTCTTGGTACATGGGGCACTCACCAGATGTTTGTTAGTTATATGGATGGATGGTGAGTGGATGGATGGATGGATGAATAGAGGCTAAAGCTGATTTGATTCCTTCATTGGCCATTAGCTATCACCAGATAGATAAATAAGCCATTCAGGGAAGTTTAGTTAACATCTGAGGTCCTAATGCCTTGAAATTATGTCTCCAACAATCTCCTGAAGGACCCCAGAAAAAAAAATCACCTTATAGCAAATCAAACCCCTTCCAGGTAGAAATTTGAGGCAGAGCTCTGGGGCCAAGTGTGCCCTATTTTCAAGTGAGTCATGTGGTGGTAAACAGCACTGGCCTGGGGTCAGGGGACCTGAGCTCTGCTCCCACTCTGCCACTAACTAGTGCATGGTCATAGGTGATAAAGTGGCTTCCTCTCTCTGGGCCTCAGTTGCCTACTCTGAAAATGTTCTCTATTAAATATTCTAGGCTCAGAGTCAGGCCCCTTCACTGCAGAGAATTCAGCCAGAACGCGGAAGAACTCTACCTCCGGAGCTCCTATTTTGAGGTCTGGGCAGCCCCTCTCCCGCTGTTTTTGGCCCCCCACATGTTTAGGAACACCATTTAGCCCTCCCCAGCCTTTCCCCTGTTTGGGCAGTTGGAATGGGGATAGCTCAAAGCATCAGGATATTCTCAAAGCCAGGCTGTTCTGGCCACAGCCAAGGCCCACACTCCCTCTGAATCCTATTGAAAAAATAATAAAAAGGTAATTACTTTGTCATTACTGAACACTGGTTTGTCTTTTTTTTTTTTCTTAAGCCATGACCATAAATAACCAGCCCATTACCCTTCAGAGTGGACACACATATTCATACAGGACCTGCCTCCTTCTAAATGCTGGTTCTCCCCTCCAGGCCACCACACCCTGGTATATACCACACATTCACACACACGTGTGCATCAGACACGGGGACGCTGCTCCTTCGGCTGACATTTCCTAAGCATTTTGCCAGATTCTGGGAATAATAATAATCATTATTATGTGTGAATCCAGGCTAAGTGTTTTGTATGAATTATCTTGATGAATCCTTCTGACAGTGCTGTGGGGCAGATACTGATTTTGTTGCCATTTTACAGATGGGTAGTGTAAGCTGAGGGAGGTTGGGAAACCTGCCCAAGGTCAAACTGCTAGTATGTAGTAAGCTGGTAAGTAGCAGAGGTAGGATGG
Organism: Acinonyx jubatus; assembly: GCF_027475565.1. Classification (NCBI taxonomy): domain Eukaryota; kingdom Metazoa; phylum Chordata; class Mammalia; order Carnivora; family Felidae; genus Acinonyx; species Acinonyx jubatus. The sequence goes on along the minus strand of NC_069381.1, from coordinate 7,741,811 downwards.
GAACCCATGTTACCCGGTTGGGAAATCCACGCTCCAATACACCCATTATTTAAACATAGACTTAAAAATCGCGCACACACATACACACACACACGCAGTCTGCTGGGAGAAGATAATTGTAATACGGGGTGATAAATACGGTGACAGAGGAAACAAGGGGGCTGTGGGATGCCCAGCTAGAGGCATCCAAGCCAATTTGGGGCAGGGGGACATCAAGGAAGGCTCCTCGGAAGAGGTGATACCTGCTTTGGTCTTTTTTTTTTTTTTTTTTTTTTTTAATGGTTATTTATTTTTGAGACCGAGAGACACAGAGCATGAGCAGGGGAAGGGCAGAGAGAGAGGGAGACACAGCATCCGAAGCAGGCTCCAGGCTCTGAGCTGTCAGCCCAGAGCCCCATGGCAGGCTTGAACTCAAAAACCGCGAGATCGTGACCTGAGCTGACGACAGACACTCAACCGACTGAGCCACCCAGGGCCCCCTGCTTCGGTCTTAATGGGCGAGTGGGAGGAGGACAAGTGAAGAAAGGGAAGAGAGGCCTGGGCAAAGGCCTGGCGGATCTCTAGGCAGCTCCCTGCGGCTGGAGGAGAGGGTGTACAGGCGCACGACAGAGAGAATGTTGACAGGTGAGGCTGGAGAGGCGGGCGGGCCATCGCTCACATCCGGGCCAGGCTGGCACAGCGGGGCAGCCCTCCCCCACCCACATTCAGCTACCTGGCACTCCTGTCCGTGTGACACAAGTGCACCTCATCAGCAAAACAGCTCTTTCCTGCCTCCCCGGCCAGCCCCACCCTCCGTGAGACAACGTGCCATGGGCGGCGGCTGGCAGGTGCCAGTCGGGAGAAAGCATGGCTACTTCCGGAGTCTTAGGACAGGTTCCTTTTGCGGTGGCCCGGCCGCGCCAACCTCAGGCAGGACTGCATCCCAGGGCTGAGGCAGCCCTACCATGACCGGTCCATTTCGCGTCTACCCTCAGAGGTCTGTGCTGACTTGAGATCTGGGCCAGGTGGGCAGAACCGGGGTGGGGGGGGGGGCGGTTGGGCACACTGTGATAAGGTTGTACTCGCTGTGTGGCAGGAGCCACAAGGCCGCGGGAACGTGGCTTTTGCTCTGAGGACAGGTGGTCCCTTCCAGTTCTCCATCACTTGGTTTCCCTTGCTCACCAGAGCCCCAGTGCCAGGCCTGCCCCTCCCTGGCAGGCAGGGGAGGGGTCAGGTGTTGCCCGTGGATCTTTGGGTAAGAGGTGACGTCAGCAGTCAGCCCTGCCCTTCACCTGGCTTTACTTTTCTGCATTCAGGTGTCTGTTGAGCACAGTCTTCCCGTGTGCAAACAGAGCACAGCCGTACCTCCGTGACCAAACCCTCCTTTAAAGGGACGTGTAGCCCCACACAGGTGGACACACTCAGGTGCACCCTCTCCCGTCGCAGATAAAACCAACCATACCCCTCAGTGCCAGGCACGAAAGACACTCCTATCCACACACACATCCTCAACTCGCCCAGGCAGCCCGCTGGGGCGGGCCCCCAAAGAGGTACCCAGTGGGTTTCCTTTCAATTCATTCTTCTAATCGTTTAATCCAATGCACACCCAAATACACGACTCTCTGCTCGTGGGTGTTTTTAAAAAAATCTTCCGCATTATATTTATATTTGTATTTCTCTGGGTTTCCTGAACTGTTAACATGGAGTGTGAATTACCCTTTTTTTTTGCCCCCCGAAATTTAAAGCTATTTTTTTTTTTTAAGTTAGATGGTTCAGAGGATTTTAAAACTGGAAGGGGTCATAGAGATGAGAGCCCCTGGAGCTGGAGAATATTTCCTAAAAGGGAAAAAATTAGTCACCTGCAACTCTTCTCGTTACCAGGCAGGGGTAAACATAAATCCTCAAAAAAAGTGAGTTAATTAGAACACACTAGAAAGGAGAAGCCTGAACGGGAGCTGCGTGAGAGAGCCCGGGCGGGGAAAGAAAAGCAGGTACGATGTGTGGATCTTGAGCTCGGAAAACAGATCGTATTTATGGCACAGAAATCCCGAAGGCTCCTCTGTCAAGAGAGGTTTCTGGAAGGTGTGGGCGCAGAGAGGTAGGAGGAAGACAGAGCTCATCTCGGTGGAGGCTGCAAGACTGAGATAGACCCCACCCCTCCACCCCCAACAGTTGAGCAGATGCCCGAGAAGCCTGGGCTCAGGTAGACAGTCTGCAAAAGAGCTACGCTTCGGGAAGCTGCCCTCTGCTCATCCCTGCCCGAGGCTATGGGTCTGAACAAGGCCGCTCAAACCTTGAAACAGCCCCTGCTTGTGGCCAGCGTGGTTCTAATAAGGATTCATTACTAGAATCACAGACTCTGTCACCCGTTAAATGAACAGGGGTTAAAAAAAAGAGAGACAGAGAATACCAGAGGTTGGACATCTCAGGCAGAGAATGCTGCCAGTGGGAGAGCAAACCCACCCAGCCTCCCCCGGGGCCGAGGGGCATTTGGCAACAGGAACAAAAAGCTTTGAAATGTGCGTACTTTGTTTATTCAACAATGCCACTTTAAGGACGGCGCGCGATTATTTCTGGACCAGGATATTCATCGGAGTTATTTATACTAATGGAAAAGTGTTGGAAATGAGTCTGATGTCCAAAATTTCCAAGAGTCAGGGAATGGGTAAGCAGATGGTGAGCAGCTCTACAATACAGCCATCAAAAATCCTGTTGGGGAAGAATAGTCAGTGACATTAGAAAATGTTTGTGCTGCGTGTATGTGGCGGGCTAAAAAACCAACCACCACCGGTGTGTATTCAGCGTGATTCTGATGGTCTAAAAGAAGACAGAGTGAAAAAAAGCATAACAGACAAAGCAACAAGAAAACCTAGACTGGCAGGAAGTACACAGGAACATCAAGGGCGATCATTCATGGACGGTGGGGTTACCGATGATGTACATTTTCTTCTTCCTGTTTGTCGGTATTTTCTGAATTTTCTACGATAAACATGTATTATGTGCAAAGTCGGAAACAAATAATCGGGTACTTTGCAAAACGAACGAGGAAAACGGGCGGTGGAAGGATTTGTCAAGTTCATCAAACTTGGATGGGATTCAGGAACCAAGCTTAGCTTTGGGGAAAAAACCCCTCTCCCACTCTCCCTTCCCAGGACTCCCAGGAGAGACACTCGTAAATAAAAGAAATGCACTCAGCTTTTTTTTTTATTTTTAATTACAGCTTGCCCAGTAATCACCATAATCACTTATCTTGGGCATTTGTTTAATTATTCAGTTACTAAGCATCTATTGAGCACCCACTGTGCTGGTAGCACCAGGCTAGGCCCAGTGACCCCGAGAAACAGACCTCGCCCAAGGAAAATCTCAAAACCAGGAGCAGCTTAGGAAAACAGGAGACAAAGCACCTAGTCTGTAATTCTTTCATTTAGAAATAGTCCTTCTTTGTCAACATTTATTGAGTGTCTACCGTGTACAAAGTCTGGTGCTCGGCCCTGCGATCTCTTTGGTTCCTTTTTTGTCTTTTCCTAGATTCGGGTAAGACTTCCAGTTGAAGGACGCATCTGTTCTACTTCCTCTCTCCTCTCCCAGCACACTCGCGTTCGAGTTTCGTCTCGTGATGAGCTCAGAGTAAAGGTAAAATATGCTTGTTGCTCTGGACTAAGTCGGGGACTGAGGCTTTTGTCACCTCCCGGCCCAAGCAGCTCGTCCTGACGGAGAAAAGCATTGGCTCTGGAGTCAGACAGCCCAGTTCAGCTTTGGGAAAGTTATTCTCTGTGCATTGCTGTCCTCATCTGTATGATGGGTACGTTAGGTATACCCCCCTCGTTACCGTTGTGGTGAGGATCTAATAAGACGATACGAGTGCTTAGCATGGTGCCTGGCGCATAACAGCCACTCAGCAAATAATAGCGATTGACGTATGATTAGGTGTCGCTTTCCGTCACCGCGGAGGACCCGAAACCAAAAAACTGTGACCGGGAAACTGAGCTGTGATTCCTTTCAAGTCTTTCCCAATTACACAAACTGAGACAGACGCATTTATTTGTTCAACAATCAGTCATCAGGAGCCTCCTGGGTGCCAGGCCCCGTGTTTGGCACCTCGGCCTTCTGCAACCAAGATGCAGAGCCCCCACTCAGGAAGCTCAGGGTCCAGTGGGGAAGGTGGTGAGGACAGGGGGAGGGGGCTCATCTCTGGAGATTCAGAAGTAGAAGAGGCTCTCAGTGGAGGCAGGGGGCCAGATGGATGACCTCAACAGGGGCCTTAGCCGACCGTCCTTCCCCTCCTGCCTACGAAGGGCCATAGTTGGGGCATAGTTTGCCAGAACTATCTATTTCCCCACTGCCGACCCCTGGCCTAATGCCAGGGAGTGGGAAATTCTGCGAAGCCCCTGTGTCAAGCAGGCAACTCCTGGCAGCTCCTGGGTTGTACCAGCCCCTCCTCTTTCCCCCATACTTTGTCCTGGGAACTTTGTAGTTATCTTCCTAAAGCACAGGCCCCTCAAGGACAGGGACCATGTAGGCTTCTCTTGATTCAGTGCCTGCCTCACAGAGAGCGAAGGCCTGCTATGTGCCAGGCACTGTTCGAGGGACGCAGAACAAAGTCCCTGTCTCCAAAGAGCTCCCATTCTAGCAGGGGCAACTGGACAGGAAATACGAAAACAAATGAATAAGCAAAATCAGTGTAAACACTCCAACAGGGTAAAAGTGAGAGAGAAAGCTGGAGAACTACTTTAGGGAGAAAGCCTCCCTGAGGAGGTGACATATGAGCAGAGATCTGAGTGATGCCAAGGAAGCAAGCGCAACAAAGGGCCATCCAGGCAGAGGGAACCAGTGCAAAGGCCCTGAGGTAGGGACAAGCTTAGCATTTTCCAGAAGCTGGTGTGTCAGGGTAATGTGACTGACAGGGGTCGGGTATTTTATTTTAGGAAAAGCTCAGAAAATGCTAAAAGAAGCAGATGAGGAAAAAAGCATGTGATCTGTCTCTGCAAAGGGCTTGAGGGGTGGGGAATGAAGCACCCAGAGACAGCTTGCGAGATCAGGGGCTACTTTTCGGGTGTGGCGTTCTCTCTCAGCCCCTTGCTTTGTTTTAAAAAAGAAAAATCGCTTTTTCTGAGTTGGAGGAGGGGTCCTCCTCCCTCCCTTGCCAGTTTCCAGCTCCTCCCTCCCCAGATGAGGTTCCTTCAGAGGAGGTAGAAAGACTCCCTGGAGGATGAGAGAATTGCAAAGTATCTGAGAAAAAAACACGGAGGGAAGAATAAATGTCTTAATAAAAGTTCGTGGCTTGAGAGGTGGCTGTTGGGAGGGGTGAACCTTCTAGTGAGAAAGCGAGAAGGAGAAAACCAGTGAGTTTCTCGGCAGCTCCTCAGAGGCAGGGCCTGGCTGGTTCACCTGTCTTCCCTGGCAAGGACCTGCTTACTTTTCGCTGGGGCTCCACAGAGGCCTGCCGAATGAACACGAGCGAGCGAGCAGGACTCCTCCAGTGCATTCTGGAGGAAGAAAGGACAGAGGCAAAGAAGGGAGAGAGGGCAGGAAGAAATGAGAAGTGGAAGGAGCACTGGATGTCCCAAGGAGCAATGACAATTACTGGCATTTATCGATCACTAGCTTGGCTCAGGCACTTTTCCTGCATTAACTCATTTTCGCCTCTCAACAAGCCCAGGCAGTAGTACGTTTTTATTATCCCCATTTTACTGTTGAGGAAACTGAGGCACAGAGGGGTCAAAATGCCTTACCAAGATCACCTTGCTGGGGAGTGACTGGGGTCTGACCACCAAACACAAGCTGTCACCCACTTCTTTATACGGCCCCAGGAGTGGAATTAGCCTCGAATCAGTAGCGAGAAAACCTGCCTCGCCACTTCTCAGGTCACTACCCTCACTGTGCCTCAGTTTCTCCTTCTGCACAGTGGCAGGATAGGGCTTGAGCTCTTTGGGGCTGTGTGCTCTGCTGAGTCACCAGGCACAGGGTCTTAGGCGAGGCAGGCCAGCAGCCAGTTCCTGGAACTGAGGACTGATTTGATGGTGTGGGGTGGCAATGGGTCAGTGGTCCACGGGAACTGTCAGGGTGTTGCTGCTTCCTATTAATTACGGGGGTAAAGAGGGGAGAAGACGAAATGAACCTGAGAAGTGTGTCTCACTCCTAAATCTGGCCTTCTGGTGTGGACTAATCCCAAACATGGGATTCTCAGACCCATTCCAGGTGGTAAGGAGACAAGGTCTATTTTTGAGGTTGTTTTTTTTTTTTTTTTTTTTTCTCAGCCAATTTAAAAGAAGTAGAGATCACTCAGCAACTAAGGGATATGGGGATGGTTGGGCCTCCTCTCCCAAATCTGGAGGCTTTATTAGGGGACAGGGCCAATCCTGGCCACTCACGGCCAGAGGACCATGGAGTCCCTAGTCTCTATCCATTAACCAATTAATTTCAAGCTTAAAGCAGGGCATGGAACGCATCCCAGCAGATATCTGTCTTGGGTAATTACCATCCAGGGCTTCTGGTTACTTCCAGTCCTGAGAAGCTTTGCCGAAACCTTGCAGATTAGGCCCCAAAGTCTACCTACCAGCCTGCAATAACATTTACCAGCCTGCGGTATTTCCTCTTAGTTTAATGCATTCTGTTGAGCACGTCTCCAAACTGTGGGTCATACTTTGAATTTGTATTCATTTATTCGACAAATCATTTAGCTATTTCGTTTACTATTGTGGTCAATTTTTCACTTCTCTCTCAGTCTGAGTGTTTATCCATTTCTTTCACGTCTGACGTTATTTCCATCATGCTGTTGTTAAGAAGAAAAAACAGGTACAATGACTCACTGCCTCATCGGACAGGGGTGGCCTGATGGAGAAAGGCAGGACCATGGGGCCAGGACTGTAGCTGACCTCCAAGCTCAGCCCAGTATGGCCACCTCAGACCAACTGGGAGGTGGGCAGCAGGGGCAAAGGGAGAAAAGGGGGTGGCTTCTCTGGTGGAATAGGAAGGTCTCCTCCCCTCAAAGAGGCCCTCCTGTCACCTGAGAGAGGTAAATTAGCTCTCCCCAAACACGTTATCCTATTTCCTTGCATTATTTTCTTCATGGGTCCTTTCACTCTCTGAAATATTATTCATTTGTTTTAATGTTCATTACCTTCACCGCACCCCCCCCCCCCCAGTCCCAGTCAAGTTCATTCTTCATGGTCTATCTTGCTCACTTAAGGATTTATTTCCTGCACAATGGGCTGAATGAAGAACTCCCTTGCAAAGAATAAGTGCAAAGCAGATATCAAACAGTGAGAACATCACGTTCCTTTGGGTTCGGCAATTCTAACATTCCAACTTGTAGAAAAGAGCTAGTTCTTCAGTGGGAAAGTGAGAAGCAAGACTGGCTCTCGGGGGATCGGAACAGGTGAAAGCAACCCACTCCTGTCCCTCCTCTCTTGTCCCCCAGCCTCAGCTCCACTCAACTGGGTTGGGGGGGGGGGCGGTGCGGGTAGAAAGCTTCTCCAGCCGCAAAAGAGAGCCGTGCGCTCAGATGCTCCTCCGCAGGCCGCGTCTAGCTGCGCTCACAAGCCGAGCTCAGCCCGGGCGGTGGGTGGGAAGAAACAGGGAGGGGAAGGTCTGGGGGTGTGAGGGTGGAGCGGAGCCCGGCCCTGCGATCCGGCCCGGGTTTTGCATGCCACCCACTCGCCCGCTCGGCCGCGGAGAATTCCATAATCACAGCGGGCGAGAGCGGAGACTGGGAGCGAAAAATCCGGGATCCGGCAACTTTGGGCAGCGCATGCGCGCCCGCGGCGCTCCATCCCAAACACACACACATTTTTCCCCCGGACTTGGAAAGTCACCCAAAGCCGCCCCAAGTGCAGGTAAGAGACTCGGCGCTCCCTCCGCCGCGGCTCCCCCACGCCCCTCAGCTCTGGGGGCCTCCCGGGGTGCTTCCCCGCCTCGCCCCCTGTCCCGGTGCAGCCCCCCACCCCCGAGGCTGCCGCTTGCAGCAGGGAGCGGGCGAGCGAGCAAGCGAGCCAGCCAGCCAGCCAGCCTGCCTGCGCGCGGCGGCTGCCACCCAACTCCGGCAGTGCGGGAGGCAGGGGGCACGGAGGGCTGGCATCCGGGCGCGGGGCGGCGCGTCGCCCGCCGCGGCCAGGGGAATGCCCAGCGCGCGGCTCCGGGGGAGGGGAGGGCTGCTGCTCCTGGGGGTCACTTACTCCAGCTGAGGGGGCGGCGGGGTAGGGGAGAAGAGGGGGAGGTGCCAGGCGTGAGTGCAGGACTTTACAAATAGGGTGGGGGCGTCCCCCGCGCTGCAGGCTCGGGGCGGGGGGGGCAGGTGCTCGCCAGTACCGGGTAATCACTCCTTCCCCCTGCGTCCCCCCCCCCCCCCCCCGGCTGCAGGGGTTCGTGCGCTCGCCAGGGCAGAGAAGGAGGCAGGGGTGAGGGGTGCCTGGGGTGACTTTGCAAGACTTTGCCCAGGGGAAGGGGTGGGTGGGGAACCCCTCCAGCCGACTCTTGTGCCCCAATACCAGGGTGTAGGTGTTACCGGCAGAGGTAGGCAGTGTTCACTTAGGCGCGGGGTGCCAAGGGGTGCCTCCGGGTGGGAAAACGAAGGCAATGGGTTGCTTGGCTGGGGGGAGCGGCGCCCCCTTTTTCATTTGTGCCTGGGAAGTTTGTCTCAAGTGCGCTGCTTCGGGCGCGGCAAGTGGCGCTCCTCACTCCCCCCACCCCCACCCCAGCGTCCCCGGGCGCAGGACTGGCAGCGCTGGGCACAGGGAACCGGGGCACCGGCTTAGGGCCATGCGGCTGTCCGCCGGCGGCCGCCTGGGTCCGGGGAAAAGTTCCGGGGACTTGCCGCGGTTGTTGTGTGCGCCGGGAGAGAAGTTGCGCCCGGGGATGTGGGACGTTGGGCTGGCGGGCCGGCAGGCGGGTGGAGCGGTGCGCTCCCAGGGGGCTTGGCCGCGGTGGGCGAGGGTCTGGCGGGGTCTGTGCCCCCAGGGTGGGCTGAGGGTGACCTCGGGGCTTAGCAGTTGGGGAAAAGAAAACCCTAAATCTAGGGACGCACGGCTGAAAGAGGCACGAGTTGGAGGACAGAGAAGAGTAGCTCGTTAGGGGAGCAGGAGGGCACCAAAGGGGAGAGGGCCGGACCACCCGGTCACTTGGGGTCGACCTTCAGGGCAAAGGAGCGCGTGGTGGCTGGCAGAGGAGTGTCGCGAAGCGGGGCTCCAGGGGGCGCGCGGGAATGGGGTATATCGGGTCGGACAGACTGTCAGGGAGCTCCCGGGGCAGGGGGCCGAGTCGTGCGCCCGGGGTGAGCCGGCCGGGCGGAGCGGCGGCCGGTTTATTTTTACTCGGTGGCATTTGCAGAATGTGCAGCTGATGGCCGTCGGCCGCCAGGAAGTTTTGCTTTCTGTTCTTTCTCTCTTTCCGAAGCCAGCGCGGCCGGGAGCGGGCGGGCCGGGGAGCCGGGCCTGGGAGGGGAGGGGGCGGCCGCTCGGGTGGCAAGGTGCGGGCAAGGGGCGCGCTGGGGCGGCGGGCGGGGGCTGGCGGGCAAGGGTGGCGAGCGGCGCTGGGTCTCTGCGGAGCATTTGGGCGAATGTCTGTCCCCAGCGTTGGGAGCTTCTCGGCGAGGGGAACAGGTGTATGCGCCGTCAATCACAGCGGGAGGGACACTTTGGGGGCGTAGATTAAGATAATAATAATAGATTTTTCTCTAGGGGGTGGGCGCAGATTCTTCTTCCAAGTCGTTCCCGACCCAGGTCCGAAGTTGGGGGCGGAGAAGAGTGCCGAGGGAGGCAGGGGGCTGCTTCTCCCTCTCCACAAGTTCTTCCGGACCCAGCCTCAGCTTGAGAAGCGGGCCCTGGGTGCGGCGAGGACCTCCTTCCAGTCACGCTGGGGAGGGTGCGGGTGCGTGTGCGGGTGCGTATGATTTGTCCACCAGGGAAGCAGCGAAAACACCCCTCCAACAAGCCTGGAGCTCCCCCAAACCCAGCTGGATCGAGGGGGGTTGTTCGTCGCTGCCCCGGCGGAGTCTGGGGGCACGACCTCCAGACTGTGTGGTTGTCCCGCCAACACCCGGTAGACTCAAAGAGATGAGGGCGGCGAGGGGAGAAAGGCCAGGGTAGTCGCGGAGCAAAGTTGGGAAATTTAGGGCGTCTCTAAGCTGGTACAAGCGCGCGGTAAGAGCGCGCGAGGGGACTGGAAAACAGATCGCCGGGTAAATTGGTGCCCCCCCCTCCCCGCGGCGCGCGCGCGCGCGCGCACACACACACACACACACACACACACACACACACACACGAACACCACACACACGTCGCCGTCCTAAAGGGAGCTGTCCGGGCTGAGCAGGAGCAGCTGCGCCGGGCGTGGTGAGGGGGGTAGTTGGTCCCCGGGGGCTGCGCCCGGGCTGCGCTCCACGTGCCCAGAGGGGGCGCTGGGCCGTTCGGCGCCCGAGCGCAAAGCTCCGGGTTTGCGCCTCGGAGGCGGCCAGGAGGTGCGTCCCGGGCCATCTCCGGCTACTCGCGCTGCCTCCCCCGACGCCAGTGGCTTTCCCACTTCCTAAACTTCGGCTTTGTGGTTTGCTCCTCACTGGAGCTCTCAGACCCTCTGCAGGGCAGGGTGGGGAACTTTTCCCTTCCCGGCGGCCGCCACCGTCTCTCTCTCCGGAATCCCGCGAGCTAGAGAGATTGCCCCCCGCCCCCATCGTGTTAGCCACCTTAGAGGCGGTTAACGAGAGTTTATGGGGAATATTGTTGAACTTCAGTAATCAGGTTTCCAGCGATCTTATGCCTCCTGTTTAATTTATTAGACTAGTTATTTATTCTGTTGATGATAATCTGTTGCTGGTTTCTATGGAGATGTTAAACTGATCTCTTTCAGAAATCAAACTCCATATGCACTAAAACGTTTAAAGGGGCAGTGCCTCTCTCTCTCTCTCTCTCTCTCACTCTCTCCCCCTCTCTTTTTGATTTTTGTTTTTAGACTTTGCACCTTGCAGACACTTCGAGTCTTTCCCTGAGTCTCAGTGCTTTTTATTTCCTTCTTACGAAGGAGAGGAGCCGGGAGACTCGCGCTTTGTGGCAAGTACAGCTTATTATGGCTAGAAGAGAGCGAAGGCTTTGATGCCTAAGTTGCATCATCATTTAAAACAGATCATTTCACCGCCCCCCCTTCCCCATCTTATAAGAGCAAAATTCTTTCAAGATCAAAGAGTCCAATCTAAAAAAACACACACACACAAAAACAACTATTGTTAAAAAAAATAGAAAGTCAAATGTAAACCTCTCCTTTATATCTGTTCCCCTGTGTTTAAAGAATTTTTTTAGAGAAAAAAACAAAACTTGTAGCTCAGCTAATTTTTCATACTTATTAATAGTTTATCTGCCCCCCCCCCTTTTAATTTAAAAAGAAGTTCAAAGTTAGATTTCTCTGCCTGTGGGGGTTGAGGTATATTTGCTTCTCTTTTAGATCCTGACCATCTGTTTTTGGAAAATTAGCCTCTGGGAAGAGGGGGAAAGTTTTTACTCAAACTTAATGGAGTACTTAAAAAAAATTTTTTTTAATACCCAAATATTTTGCAGTCCTAATTTCTCCACTTTTGGGGGGAATATCAGTAACCTCTGTCTTGTGTATGAGAGCACATCAACTTTTTCTCTTTTTCTCCTCCTCTCCTCAGGTATTTTTCTGTAGACTTTGGGGGGTGGGGAGGAGGGTACAGTGAATTAAGAAAGTAAGGCAGAAAAAAATTATCTTGGTTTGTGACACTCTGAAAAATTGCAAACCTACTCTGAACTCAGATATTTATCACGCTGACAGATATGATACAAAGCGATTGCATTTCCTAATGATCCTCTGGGACTAAGTTGTAGGTAAAACCATTTAATGCATTTTTAATTTTAAAGTAAGGCCTGGGTTCCATTTTCTTGGAGGTGGGGGGAGTGGATGTCCCTCTCTAGAGCTGATGCTTTCTGAGTATACTGTTTGGCTTTTGCAAGTAGAATCCCCCACCTCCACCCCTTCCCATTTCCATTTACTTTGGGGAGGGGTGAGCCACACACAGGGCATTTGGCTTTCATAAATAAATTTATATCTGGCCAGAAGGTCCAAAACTAAATAAGAGCACACTTAGAAAAAAAAAGAGAGAGAAGAAAAAACAAACCTCAGACTCCACCCCTGCTATAGGAAATAAAACAGAGGCTATACTTGACTTTTTCCCCCCTCTCATGCCATCCTGGTTCTCTTTTACATTATTTTCTTTTGGAAGGGGGTGGAGTGGTTGTTGCTTCTCAGCTCAGAGGAGAGAGGAGCCATTCTTGCTATTTCCCCCTTTGCTATATTTTAAAAATTTGTTTGATTTGGATTGCAAACAGAACAGGCTACCGGGAGAAAAGAGCACACTGTGGCTTTAAACTCAGGAGTTTGCATATTCTCCTTGTATCTTTCCCCTTTGCTAATTATTGTGTTGTTTTCAGAGCAAATATGTCATATCCATGGCGACCGGGCAGGTTTATTGTCTTTCTGAAGCAATAGCTCACATAAGTAATTAATGACTTTCTTTTTTTTCCTCTGGCTTAGGTTAAACAGATCATTCAAGGAAAGTCATATCTCTCTCTTCTCTCTTCTCTCTCTCTCTCTCTTTTTTTTTTTTTTTAGCCCAGTGACATAAGAACATGAGTTAGAACAAGAAAATACTTTAACCAAGAAGTCAACAGCTTATTTTCCCCCATTTCTTTTAAAAGCTGAAGTGTCAGCTTTCAGACATATGAGGCTGTCATTCTGTCAGCCGTGAGCAGTGCAGTTGGAAATCCATTTGAAGGTTGTGCGGAAGGCGAAGTGTTGGCATGGGGGGGAGTAACCTGAAGGAATTTGCTTTGGAGGTAGGGGGGAAGCACTCCAAAATGAGTATTTCTCCTGTATTTAGCAGAATTTAATTAAATTGTTTACAGGAAAGAATTAATGAGTTGGTAGTAATGTGTGTCCCCCCCCCCCCTTCTTTTTCCCAGTCTAGTTAATTGGAAAGACAAAGTTTTTCTTTTTTGATTCACCTTGAGCTTCAGCTTTCTCCAGCCTTTGTCTCAAGTGTTTTTTCCTGGAAAAGTACCTTTTGGAATCCCCTCTGGTTTAATATTTCCAGAATTATAGCAAAGGGGTTGTTTTTTCCCTTAGCCGTACAACCTAAAGCTGATTTCTGCTTCTCAGGAATCCACTGTGATGATTGACGATGACCTGGATTTTTTTTTTCACTTATTTTTGAAGGGGATGGCTCTGTGAGGATGTAAAATTATACAACCAGCGTATCTCTCTTCTGTATTAAGTGACAGTGTTGGGGAAGGTGTAAGAAATGTTTTCCTTTTTTTTTTTTTAAATCACCATTTATGTTCCTCCCTTTTCAAGTGGACTTTTTGCTAATAAGAAGTCTTAGGATGTCATTCCTTAACTTTAGAAAGATACTAGATGTCCAACTGATACTCTCTTTTGCTCCCCCCCCCCCCCCGCCAACAGGCAGGCATTAATTAAGCACACTTATACTCTGTTCTCCATCTTTTTGAAATTCCACGTATTCCTAAGGTTTTGTGTGTGTCCTTAAAAAAGGGGAATGAGATAAAGAGAAAAGCATTTCTATTATATTTATACTCGGACACAATGAAGAAGGATATTCCCCCCCCCACACCCCTCCATTTGAAGTAAGTTAAAAAAGGCTGTGAGTCAACTGAATGAATCTTTAGGCTTTTGGCATTAAAAATAAAAATATAAAGCAGAAGAGAGATTTCTTTGGTATCTGATTTCTGAAGAGGAGAAGAGAAGGCCAGGCGAGTCTGGTGCTGAGACTCCAGCGGAGTGGTAATTGAGCCCGTAACCTCTTGATGTCTATATCAGAAAAACAGACATGAGCAGAGCGAACCGAGGAGAGGCAAACAAGCCTTGTAAAGGAGGGAGCTCAAGGGGAGATTCAGAGAGAGAGAGAGATTTAATTTATAGACATTTTAAAAACTGTAATTTCATTAGGATCTGTTCTTCCCCTTCTCTGAAGGGCAGCCCGGCAGACCGATCAGGCGGTCCTTCTGCTGGGATGCACGGAGTGGTTTGGTGGGCGCGAACTTGGGCATTCGTGGAGGCTGGCGGGCTCGTTTGCTTGTTGCCTATTTTCCAATGGCTTCCTTATTTGGGAATTAAAAAGTCCCAAATAGCGAAAAGTTCACCATGGCTTCTGGCCGCCTGGTGATCTCCCCTGTGGGTGTCGACGCCGTGCCTCAAGCGGGTCTGTCTCCTGCCTGGCCTTTGGCACCTGTGTGTCTTCAATCTGTCGCTGGGCTGCCCGTGGTTCCAGATGCAGGAAGCCACTGGGGATGGAGGTGGGGGGGTGCCCCATTTCTGCCCCCCGACTCAAGTTCACCAAGTTAAGTTGCTGTGGTGCTGAGGCCACCGTGTGGGTTGGGGGTGGGGGGGGGGGAGCTAACGCCTGTCATAAATTCTGCAAAAATTAATCAACCGTTTAAGAGCCTGCACATTAACGAGGTTGTGTGGGCAAGCCGGGCCCCTTCTACAGTTCTTCCTGCTCAAAGTCCAGCAGAGTGAGGGGTGGTCTGGAGGGTGGGGAAGAGAAGGGGGAGTTTTTTTTTTTAATCTGAATAATTGAGAACAACTAGGGAGAGGGAAGAAGAGAGAGGGGTTTATTGAATATAAATCCTCAAGTGCCCTTGTTCCATATTGTTGGAATTTTTTTTTTTTCCTTTTGGTCTGGATTTGTCCTGTGTGTCTTTGGTGGAAAAGACACGTAGAGAAAGAGAGCCAAGGAGGGGGGTGGGGAGAGAGAGGGAAGGATAGAGAAGAGAGAGAGAGAGAGAGAGAGAGAGAGAGAGACGTGTGGCTCCTTCGGAACTCATTATCATTCTTAATAAGCCTTAAGGAATAAAGAAGAGAGAGCATTGAGTGTAAATGCTGGGTAATCCTAACACTTCTCAAGGTGAGAGGAGTCTTGAGGACACAGAGAAAAGAGAGCAGAGAAGGGGGGGCATGCAGTCCTGGGGGAGGGGCAGGCCCAGGGTTTGGGAGGCTCTGCAGGAGACCTGGAGGCTGGGGTGGCGGGGGTGTGGGGGGGTGCCCATAGAAGCCCAGACCAGATGGTTGTCTGAGATGACACTGGGATCTCCAGGAGAGGGTGACTAGCTGGGATAAGGGAAGCATCTGCCTTGGGTCGGCCCTGCCTTGGGTTGCAACGGGGAGCAGGTGCCACAGGGCCTTTGCTCCCTCCTGGGCACTGTCTCCCCGGCAGGCTCAGCTCCCGTCCGCCCCCCAACTCCCCTCCACCCTGGCCTCAGGTTCCTGGAGAAAGTCTGGGGGGTGGATGGCTTGTCCCGCTCCCTTGGGCTCCCCCGCATTGTCCGCTCTGGTAAGCCGGAGGGACAGAGCGGCGGCCAGAGCTCAGCTCCGGACACTAGGTGGCTTAGAGGATCTTCGAGGTTTTTCAAGACGAGCAGCCGCTGGCTTCCTCTCTCCTCCCCGCTGGTGGCCTCTGCCGGGCCTGTCCTCTGCCGGGCCTGCGGGCAGCCCTGGCAGGCCGGCAGGAGGGTGAGTGGGCCTTGGCACAGGAGCATGGCACAGCTCCCGGGGCCAGCGCTCCCAGTGACCAGCTTCCAGGCCAGGCAAAGGGGAGGCCCAGGAGGGGGGGGGGCAGGGAGGCAGCTGGGCAGGGCCACTTGAGAGGGACAGTTGGGCAGGAGATACTGCTGAGCCCATGGTGGGGGGGGGGGGTCTCTGCTCCTTCCTCTTTTGAGTTCGTGTGCCCCCTTTGAGAATCCTCTTAATAAAAAAAGGTCTCATAAGCATAAATACTACTTATTCTTTGAGGGGTTTCAGCAGATCTTATAAACCCAGCTAAGGACCCTCTAGGGTCCCTTGCTCTGGTGGGCTTCTTTCCAATTCTCCAGGACCGTTGTGGGGAGAAGGCAAGTGAGGAGGCAAAATCTGTTCTGTCTGTTCCCATCCCTGCCTACCTCAGTACTGGGGGAGCAGAGCCAGGTCAGACTGTGACACAGCTCCCCGCCCCGTGCAGGTGGACTGGGGCCCACACTCAGATTCCCCTCTAAAGAGCCATACCTGCTCAGGTAGATGTCCTTCTACAGGACAAAGGCAGCCTTCTCCTCATCCAGAGGGGCATTCTGGAGGATTCCTAGGGTATTTGAGGAATGGTCTTAGCCAAGGTCGTGTCCAAACCATGGGTGATTTTCTCTGGAGACAGAGGAGGGACAGGAGATACAATTCAGGTTTGACTTACCATAGTCAGGTGTGTGTGTGTGTGTGTGTGTGTGTGTGTGTGTGTGTGTGTGTGTGTTTTAACTCGATGTTTCTTTTGGAAAGCAACTTCTGGGGAGCATGCAAAAAGGGGTGCGTGGGAGTTGGAGATGAAGGCTGGTGACTGAGCCGGTGTGAAACCCGGAGGGAGAGCAGGACGGGTTAATGGCGTGTGGATGCTGCTTTTCTGTTGTTTAAAAGCAGTAATGACCAGATCGCCTGCCCTGTGTGCCTTGCTGATGAGATTTACCGAAAGGAAGCCGCGCTGCCTCTCTGCTGGTCTTGGGGTGGGTAAGCGTGTGTGCGTGTGTGCGTGTGCGTGTGTGTGTGTGTGTGTGTGTGATGAGAAGAAGGGGTGGGGGAATCGGCTCTGCCAGGCTGGCACTCTTCCCCAGCACTAATTGCTGGCAGAGTACCCACGGGGGCTGTGCCAGCGTCTCCCGCTCCGCCCGCCCCCCTCGCCCCTGGGGAGCTCAGCTGTGCAGCTCGCTATGTGAGGGCCATTTCCGGGCCCACTAGGCCCGGGGGCTCCTTTGGGAATTTCAGGGAAATCTGATTCCTGAGGGGGGGGGGGGGCGACCATGGGCCAAGCCCAGCATCTTTGGTCTGGCAGGAGGGGACAGGGTGAGACTTGGGTGGTCCAGAGCTCCGCTGAGGTCTGGTTATAGGGGTCAGGAGACAGCGTTCCCGTTCCGGCTCTGCACTAAACTGCTGTGTGGTCTTGGGCAAGTCATTGGACCTCTCTGGGCCTCAGTTTCCTCTCTTATCAAATGGCCTCTGACCCTACTTCCCTCACGGGGTCGCCCTGCTGGTCGGCTGGCCTAGCAGCTCTGAAAGTTCTTTGAAATCATGAAATGTCATGGAGAATTAATCTTGGTCACAGAGTCACGTACAGCGTGCCCTCTGTGTCAGATGAGCCAGTTTCATATAATATGGTATCAGTCATTCCTGAGAGCCGTGGGCCTGAACATCGCGTGTGTGTAAGTGTGGTGCTGGGGTTGCGTTTTTACATCACGTTGTGCTTTGGTTCTCATTATTGGGAGCTGGGGACTGAGTTAGTGGGGGGCAGTTGCTTTTCAGACGGTATGGGGGACCCCTTTCAGGATGTGGGATGTACTTAACTGTTTTGAGCCATGGATTCACCGAGGAGCTGCATAGATTGTAGATTATGCATTCTGGAATTAGTTAGCTGGGGATCAAAGTCACGTCCTTACGTTAGTTACTTAACTAGCCTGTGCCTCGGTTTTCTTATCTGTAAAATGGGGATATAACATTGGCTGCCTCGTGGGGTTGATGTGAGGATTAGACGAGCTGAGGCTTGTGCTTAGAACCAGCCTGGCACCTGTGTGTGTTTCATACTCACACGGGAGTGAGTGTGGACACACCTGCTGCCCACCAGGGCGTGCTGTAGACGAGACAGAAGGGAGAACCCGCTCTCTGTATCTGGGGGCTGGGACTCCCGAAGGTGTGGGGTGCTGTGGTGCTAGAAACTCTGATTTTGTGTTGTTTTATCTTTCTGGGCCACCTTGAGGTCTCCTGGTATTTAAGTCAGAAGGCCCACATTTGGAGTCAGACCCCAGAGGGGACACTGACGAGGGGTTGGTGGGGGCAGCCCCTGGGAACTGCCCCAAGGTGCTGGTGGACCCTGCCTGTGTTCACACAGCCTGTGGGCTTAATGCGGAGTGTCGGCGGTCCCCAGAGGCCCAGGGATCAGTTTCACTACCCCTCTGTTTGCACACCTGTAAAATGGGATTGGAAGCCCACCTGTGAGCCCCGAGTAAGAGCACAGTGGTCTTTTTTTTTTTTTTTTAACTGAGTTTTTACTTTGAACGTTATTTCTGGGATTCACTTAGCCAGGTGAACAAACAGCACACAGTAGGGACCGCGGGGTGAAAATCCGAGGAACAACAGGCCAGCCTTGGGCCGAGGCTGAGCTGAGCCCTGGATGACCCAGCGCTAAGCGCTAAGCTCGGTGCTCAGCAAGAGAGTCGAGCTGGGGAAAGCGGGGCATGGTGGGGATGCAGCCCAGGCTTCCCCCTGCCCTTGGGTGATCCTGCCCTGGGGCGGGGGGCATGCCTCCAGGCCTGGGTGGAGGTGGGGAGGGAAGGGCCAGGAGAAGAAGCAGAGGTGGCTTGGAGGCAGTGACCTAAGGAGGCAAGGACATGGGGGCTTTGCAAAGCAGGGGGCACTTGAGGGGCGAGGGGCACTTACGGAAGATGAGGTGTATGAATCGCCACCGGCCTCTCCCATTTCACTGTGCTATGCCAAAACACCCCGGTTCTTGTTTCACTATCTGAGATCTGGGAGCAGGTTAATTTCCATGACGAACTCCAGGCCACGTGCTCAGAGGATTTATCTAATTAAACTGATGCTTTTTTTTTTTTTTTTTCGAAGAAAGAAAGGAAGGGAGGGAGGGAGAAAAGAAAGGTAGGAAGGGAGGAAAGATGGAAGGAAGAAAAGAAGGAAGACGAAATGGAGGGAGAAGGAAGGATGGAATGAGAAGGAGGGAGGGAAGGGAGGAGAGGGGAAGAAGGAAGGAAAGGGAAGGAAGGAGAGAAGGAAGGAATGGAAAGAAGGAAGGAAGAAAAAGAGAAAGAAGAGAAAAGAAAAGAAGAGAAAAGAAAAAAGAAAAAGATGGGAGGGAGGGAGGGAGGGAGACAGATAAACTGGAGGCAGACCAGTGATTTTTAAATCCATGCCGGAATGGAGGAGAGGCTTGGTGGCAGAGATGGGGGTCTTCTGAGTGGGTTTCTGTCTTATGATGCTCTTAAGTTTCTTTCCAACCTGACTCTTGGGCTGGGAGGGAAAGGGGCAGCTGGAAGGATTCTGGATCTGGACTCTCCAGTACACTAATCCTCCCGTGTGGCAGTTGAAATGAACTGAAACGAAAAATTCAGGGGTGCCTGGGTGGCTCAGTCGGTCAAGCGTCCGACTCTTGGTTTTGGCTCAGGTCATGATCTCACAGTTCGTGGGTTTGAGCCCTGCGTTGGGCTCCGTGCTGGTGGTGCAGAGCCAGCTTGGGATTCTCTCGCTCTCCCTCTCTCTCTCTGCCCCTCCCTCACTCGTGTGCTCTCCTTCTCTCAAAATAAATAATACTAAAATTAAAACTTAAAAAAAAAAAAGGAAAATTCATTTCTCCAATGAACTAGCCACATCTCAAGTACTCCATAGCCGCTAGTGGCTACTGTGTTGGACAGCACAGATAAAGAGCCTTTCCATCATGACATCAGGTTCTATTGGACAAGAAGGGCCTAAGAGGGAAGGGCGTTTCGCTCGGAGCCTGGGCTAAAGGGATGAGTCCCCAGGGGACAGTGATGGAGGCAGGAGATGGGCTCTCTGCCCGGTGCCAAGGCCCGCGTGGTGCTGGGCCCTTCTTCCCTTTAGAATTGAGTGCACCTTTCCTCCCTTCTGGGCCAGGGCAAGCTGGCGTGTCTACACTTAGCAGAACAGGGTTTATGTATTTATTTTTTAAAACGTTTTTTTTTAATCTTTATTTTTGAGAGAGAGACAGAGACAGAGTGAGAGCAGGGGAAGAACAGAGAGAGAGGGAGACGCAGAATCTGAAGCAGGCTCCAGGCTCCAAGCTGTCAGCACAGAGCCCAACGCAGGGCTCAAACCCACAAACCGTGAGATCATGACCTGAGCCGAAGTCGGATGCTTATCCGACTGAGCCACCCAGGCGCCCCCCAGAACAGGGTTTAAATAAAGCCTTTTCTCACTTTCTGTCTTTTTGACTTTGGGCAGGGTCGTAACTGAGCATGTGGACGTGCTGATTTGTAGGCAGTACCTGCCCCACCGGGTCTTTGCGGTCCTCACCTGAGCGATGTGTGTAAGCACTTAGTACAGTGCTGGGCACAGAGTGACCATTTGAAAAATGGGGACCACGGTTATTATAATAACTATATTATTGTTGTTGATATTATTTTTATGTGATTATCAAAGAGGCTTTGTGGCTGCCACATTCTTAGGGACACTCCTGGACCAAATGCTAATTTCCCTATAATCAACACTTTGCAGAATTAGTTTAAATGAGCTCCCCCAACCCCCCCCCCCCCCATCCCTGCCTTCTGGAAGCTTATTTTGGATCCCTTTCCACCTCTCCCCATCCCTTTTTTCTTTGGACCAGAAGAAGCGTTGGAACCACCCTAGAATTAAGTCTTACAGGCCCCTTCTACTTGTGGGAGCCCCGCCTCCCAGCACACGTAAAATTGTGCCCATGTGTGCACGCACGCATGCACACACACTGCTGGCCAAATTACGTTAAAAAAAAAAAAACCAAAAAAAAAAAAAAAAAAACCCAACAAAACACCAAAGTATTAAAATAGGGGAGAGCAGATGTGGCCCAGGCGGGGCTGGCTGGATTGTTTGGGGCTGGGGGTGGGGGTGGTGGCCTCTGGGAGGGACGTGTGTGTTTATTCCTGGACATTGCCCAGTGCCCTGTGTCCTAATGTGGAGCTGAAAAGTCCCCTGTATTGTGCCGGCTCCTTTCCCCGTGAAAAGGCAATTGAGTCAGTGAGTTCCGAATGGATTGGAGCTGACAGTATATGAGAATTTGGCAGTGGGTAGAAAACAAGTTCCCCCACCCCTGCCCCCCACCTCACACACACACTCACTTATCCTTCCCTAAACTCCCAACGCTCGCGCGCGCTCGTTGGGGTTTTAGAGGGGTTTTGAAAAAAAAATTCCGGTTTCTTTTTGTATGTATCAACATTATCAGTGGGGGTTCTGCCCCAGCCTGCCCCCTCCCCCAGGGACGGCCGAACCCGCTCCCCATCGCCTCCGTGGCTCCGCCAGTGATCCCGAATGAGTTAAAGGCTGAATCAACTCTAGACCCAGCTGTACATTTTTACTCTGGGTTCCTGAATGGAGCGATGTGCTATGCTCAGCACGATTGGAGACTGTCTGCCCCGGGTGGCCCACCCGGCCCCCACCCTTGCTGGGCTCCACCAGCTTCCATGGGACCTGCTCCTGGCAACTGGGGAGGTGGTGGCCCAGGCTGTGGGGACCTTGTCTGGTGGTCCCCACTTCCAGCCTCCCATTAGAGACCTGTTTTATCTTGAATGGAAAGCGTGCATCGTCTTGAGCTGGTATCATGCCTGGTCTGCAAAGGAGGCTTACAATTTTGAGGTTTGTATATGCCGTGGGCCCTGCCCCTGCCTCCCCAGCCCCCAGTATTTCCGCCACCCGTGGTGCCCACACCAGTAAATTGGTCAGCAGCCAACTACTTGCGCCTGGCCCTTGTAATGGCCACTGTGGCACTGTGACTTTAGACACATCCCTAACCATTGGGAGCCTCAGTTTCTTCATTTGCAAAAGAAGAATGGTCACAGTGCCTCTAGCATGGAAGGATTAAATGGAATAATGCTGGGAAGGTACTTGACATGGGCCTGGCACATGGTAACAACGTAGCTGTTATTGCTACCTATTATTCCTTGCTCGCCAGCTGTTATCAGGAAGGCAGGAAGGTGGAGGGGCTCAGGCCTGTTGCTGTGTTCAGGCCCCAGGATGCCCCAGCCCAGGCTGGAGCCTTAGCACCCCAGCCCAGAGGCTGTGGTCACCAGAATTCTGCCGAAGCATACTTGCCAAACCAGCAGGGTGAAAGTCAAGAACAAGCCAGAGGAGTACAGAGCACTGGAGGGAGCAGGGAGAAGGCTTCCCACACCCAGGGCCGGGTTCACGGACCCCCAAGGTGGCAGCCGCTGGGCTGGGCTGGCCTCCCTGAGCCAGGGGAGTGTTGGCTCCCAGGCGCTGGCGCCATCTTGGTTCTCCTTGGCTTCCCCTCAGCGGTCGGGAGCGTGGCCCTTGCCCTCCCACAGGAGCAGGTGGCCTTTGCAGCCTGGCACCTGTTCCTGGAGGGCGGCTGCCAGGAAGGCACAAACCTGGGGATCGCCCAGTGTGTCTGCCGAGTCCTTGCACGAGGCCTGTTTACTCCCTGGAGGGGCTCGCCTGGGCCTGACCTGGTGTTAGAGGTCAGAGCAGGGCTTGTTCTGTCGTCCAGAGCCCCCCCTCCAAGCCCTGCAGGTGAGTCACAGAAGAGTCACAGGAGAGCTGGGACCCGGCAGCCTGAGGTCTGTGTGCTGGGAGCTTGCTGAGGGAGCGAGGGGAGCCAGGAAAAGGGACGAAAGATGTAGAGGAAATTGGCGAGGATACAGGTGAAGCGCCTTGCTTTTGTCCCCAAGGGGCAGCAAGCAAGCCGTGGTGATTTTACATTTGCAGCTTATTAGAAGAGGAAGGAAATAGACATTTTTACTGAGCACCAACTATGTGTCAGATGCTGTGCTGTGACTTTCCGTGGGATTGAAGGACACAAGGCAGGTCGTGGTTTGACTCCTGTTGTACCACCGGTCAGGAAATAAGGCTCAGAGAGGTTAAGAAATTTACCCGAGTTTACCCAGCTGGCTAAAGGAGAGCCGGAGTTGCAATGCAGGCTGGCGTGACTCTGAAACATGTGCCTGGAAAATATAACCGCATTTTAAATAGGTTTTGAAAATAAATAAAGGAAAAAATTCACGCGTAGTTTAACTATCACCTCTTCTAGTATTTAGTGTATTTCCTTCTGGTGTTTTTTTTTTTTTTTCCTTCAGTGACCGTATATATTTGTATAATCTGCAATTTATGTAATTATAACCATAAGAGAGTATGGGCTTTAGCTGAGAAGTAAGAGGGAGAGAAGGTCCCCTGAGCTGGGGCCACAGATTGATTCTCAGCAAAATGGAAACCTGGCTTTGGCCCTGAGCCATCTTTTCCGTAACGAGGTTCCCGAAGTGGCGTTGGAAAAAGCCAACTGGGGGGAATGGACGGGCAGAGAAGACCCTTGCGTTCCCTCCTGGGTTGGTTTTGCACAGTTAAGTGGTAGAATTTTCCTTTTAACTCACTTCCTTCTTGCTTTTGACAAATGGGAATATTTGTACCATTTTCCCGAATGACCTCCTCTCCTTGGGGTAATGAGAAAATGAAAGTCTTTGCTAAGTGCTTTGAGATATTCAGATATAAAAATGGAGAGCAGAGTGTTGTCATGGGCCTTTTGCTGCCAGGGCGCTTCATAAAGAGGAAGTACAGCTTGTGGGGGTGAAGGTCAGCGTGGGGATGAAGGCCATGGCTGGAACCAACGTCTCTCTGGGCACGAGGGCAGGGGCGTGCGTGGCCGGGTACAGGATGGGCCGGGTTTCGGTGGAGCCTCTGCTTATCCTCCAGGTTCACACTCCAAGGCCAGGGTGACCCAGCTCTCTCAGGCAAAGCCCCCACCTCGCCTAGAAGCGTGTGTATACATGATTCGATTCACGGAAAGGTCTCCCTCGGCCCCCTTCTCCCCCTCTGGCTTCGTAGCTTCTCCCCCTCTGGCTTCATCGCGTCAGCCCAAGCATAACAGGGCGGAAGAAATACTGTGTCACCTGTACAAGTAATAATGTTGAAGATGATTTCGAAACATGGAGAAATGTTTATTATGTGAGTGAAAAAAACAAACAAAACACCGAAGGCCAAGTGAACGCCATGATAGAAACTATATAAAAAATCACAAATGCGGATGGACAAAGCTTGGAAGCTAATCCTCCAAAATGAAAATTATAGCATGGGCGGTGAGACCACGGTGATTTGTTTTTTATTTCACAACATTTTCTTTAAATTCCCCCTGTGATTAAAAACCAACAAAGCCAACGTGGCGGCCCAGTAGGGAGCCTGGGGAGGGGGAGGGGGCGGGGCAGCGCCAGGCGTGAGGGCGCCTGCACCCACGGCCCCCGCAGGGTGCTGAGCTCACCGGCTGTGCCAGCCACAGAAACCTATGAGATCTCCAGAAGCCGAGGCGTATCGGTGACTCAGACCTTCGTGTTATGCTGTTCAACAATAGCTTTTGTCCTTTGCCCAAAACCCTAGGCCAGTGTGTTAAAAAAAATTATAAAATTATGAGATAGTTTGTACTTAACTTACCAGCCTGTGCCAGCTTCGGGTGCTTTATTTATTCAAGGTGGGGAGGCAGGGAAGGCGGGGTGGGGGCGGGGGGCAGACAGAAAGGAAAAGAAAAACAAGGTAGAACTCGGACAAGGCCCAAGAAACGTTTGAGCCTCACCAACAAACTTTCTTTTGTTTCCCCGGTGGGGAGAAAAAAAGAAGGAGGAAAAAATGAAGTGGGCCAGGTTGAACCAAATAAAACTCCTCACGTTTTGTACGTGGGGTTGCTTCTTGCAGTGGGTTTTGCCTTTTGTTTGTTGCATAAGAAAGCTACTTTGGGAAGCTCATCTCTGGGCCAGAGCCTGATGAAGGTAGGACTGGAGGGGCCTGGGTGGAAAGGACTGGAGCAAGGACAGCCAGGTTGGGCTCTGGTGACCATGGGTGTTTCGCTTGGCTGTTGTGGCCGATAGTGCCCAATTGCCGACAGCCATTGCCCCCACTTCTAGTTGGGTTTAAATACAATTCCTACATCCTGGTGTCCCGGAAGCAGCTCTTTGCCTGTGGGACTTGGAATTCCTTGTGAATCAGGAGCAAGGTGCAGTGCCAGGTGGGACTAGAATGTCCACCGGAAGACATTTTGAGGACGAGATTCAGGAAGAAAGACCTTGGAGGGTAGAGTGGGGAATGGGGGCGTGTGGGTGGTTGTGTATGTGTGATTGTGCGTGGTTGTGTGGTTGTGTATGACCGTGAGTGCGTCCGTGTGTGTCCCCTTAATCACTTTTTTCCCCAGTTGTAATAGCTGGGCTGAACAAAACTTATGGCGGCCTTATATATATATTTTTTCCCGTATCACCTGGTCTTGTCTCCCTGGCCCAAACGACGCCTCCTAGTGAATGAACCTGTCCGGTAGCCTGGACCCTGGGCGGACTGGTGAGTCTTTCTTCAAGATTAGTTGAAAGGATTTTGTGGGAATAATCCAGGGTCTTTGGCCGCTGTTTGACCAGTAAGAGAAGGCAGTCATCTATCTATCTGTCTGTCTGTCTTTAAGTTTATTTACTTATTTTGGGAGAGACAGACAGAGCACAAGTGGGAGAGGGGCAGAGAAAGAAGGGAGAGAGAGAATCCCAAGCAGCCTCCATGCTGGCAGCTTGAACCCACCAAGCCGTGAGATCATGATCGGAGCCGAAATGAAGAGTCGGACGCTTGTCCGACTGAGCCACCCCAGGTGCCCCAAAGAGCAGTCTCTTAGGTTAGAGGCAAAGACACAGGTGGCCTGTGGTGGCCTGGCCTGGAACTCAGCTGTCCGCGTCTGAGGCCCTGACGAGGCTTCCCGCCCTGCCTCCGCGTCTCACCTCGTCCAGGCCATGTTGGGAACAGATTTGCGGTGGAGCTTCTGAGGCTCTGTGGGCTTTCACGTGCCTTCTTGATCTTTCCGTCTTCGTGATCGTTACTGCGAGGAAGGCAGTACAGGGGTTCTTGTGCCAGATGAAGAAACTGAGTCCCGGAGAGGAGAGGCACCTTGTCCACGATCGCACAGCTAGTCCGTGACAGATGTGGAACCGGGACAGAGTTTGGGGCCATTTGGAAACATGGTCGTCTCCGCCAGTGGCTTGGGGCAAGGCTGACGGGTCCCAGACGAGGACTTCTGCTTTCCTCCTCTTCCGGGAAACAGAGGGACCCTTTTGGAGCATCGGACGCTTTGTGGCTGTGGTTGGAGTGACTGGTCTGATTTTAGGGACTCTGTTGAGAGGAAAGAGCCCTGGATGGTGAGCCAGGACAAGGGGCCTTCTAGCCCCACCTCTGTCGCCCGGGAGCAGCCACAAGACCTCAGCTTTGCCGTCCGTGTACAGAATGAGAGGCTGGCCCCAGTGGTTCCTCGTCTCATCCCCCGTCAGGACAGCTGAACTTCCTGCCCCGGTCCAGTGTCCCCAGCTGTGCCGTGCAGCAAACCCTCTCCGACAACCTGTCAAACCAGAGGCGCCAGTTTCCTCAGGGCTCCCACGAGCTCCCTGACCCTTTCTTATGCCAGGGAGAGCCTTTGCAGGCTTGTGGAGCAGTGCCCCCGGCCCATGCCCCATGCACCTGCTCATTGATAGCTGCGTGTCTGAATGTACCTTGTGTCAGAGCCCTTTGGTTTGAACTTGCTGAGTACTGAGAGGCCGAGACGTGAGGAAATTACGAGCAGGGGAGAGACGTGGTACCCTCTGACAAGAGGCAGCTGTGGTGACAGGGGTAGGCGCCATGCCCAGGGTGAGCGCCATCTGGGCAGGAGGCCTGGCTTCCAGCTGTGGGGGCTCCGGAAGGGCAGAGACCGGGAGGAATGATTTTGAAGACACTACTATGGAGATTAAGGGGATGAGAATGTAAATCTCAAGTAAAAAGGTAATTGAATGTAATAGCAAACACTGCTCGCTCTATGTTAATTTTAGCTCTTCCCCTGGATACAAGGCGCTGTATTAGTGTTTTATTACCATTTTGTTTGCACTAATAAAATAGTAAAATTTATTTCAAGGAAGTTGAAGGATGGTTTTACAATGCAAATTTGAAGAAATTGGACTTTTCATTTATGCCTCTGCTATTTTAAACCCTGACGGGTGTAAATTAGCTACAGGGACCGGGCAGACCCCACTGATGGGGACTTGGGAGGCGGGAGCCCTGGCAGAGGTTCCGGACTAGCTCAGAGCAGAAAGTAGACAGTGTTCTACAGAGAGGCTGGAGGGGCACAGGGGTCTGATTGGGTAGGACAGGGAGGTGGGCGAGAGAGTGCCAGGCCCAGAGGACTCTAGGTAGTAGACAAGCATGTACGCACTGAGCCTGCGGGAAGACCCACGTGGCCACAGACCTCAGGGCTGTGTCTTTATCCTCTCTGCCCTTTGGCCTCCTTCCTGTCTTGACATTGAGCCTCGATTAACCAGGTGACTCCTCAAGGGGAACTCAGCAACCTCTTCCCTCTGAGCCTAGAAAGGAGGGGTAGACCAGATGTCACACACACATACACACACACACACACACACACACACACACACACACACACACCCTTTCTAAAGGGGCTGAAAATTGAGGGGAGCAGTAGGAGTGTGGAGGAAAAGACCCTGAGCCTAAAAGGAGCCAAGAAATAGCATCCCCAGGCAGGAAACCAGCCCAGCAGAGGTTCCGACATGTGTTCCCCTTGTCTCTTCTTCCTTCTGACCTGTGCATTCTTTTTTTTTTAATTTTTTTAATCTTTATTTTTGAGAGAGAGAGAGAGAGACAGAGTGTGAGTGGGGGAGGAACAGAGAGAGAAGGAGACACAGAATTCGAAGCAGGCTCCAGGCTCTGAGCTGTCAACACAGAGCCTGACGCGGGGCTCAAACCCATGAACCGCGAGATCATGACCTGAGCCGAAGTCGGATGCTTAGCCGACTGAGCCACCCAGGCGCCCCTGACCTGTGCATTCTTAAGAAACAGGAAGCAAAACGTTTTTTCGGGAAGCCAGCATCCCTTCAGAAGGGTTGGGCCCAGTGGTCCCAGGTGCGGTAGTAACGAAAAGCCTGGTGAACCGAGCCAAAAAAAATAAAAATCCAGTTTGTCCGAATTTTAGGGAAGCAGATGAGGGCACGGGAAGGTGGAGACGGGAAGGAAATAGGTGATCGGAGAGTTTCATTTTGAGTTTTGGGTGAAGAATTCAGGTTGACGCTTGTTTCATCCAAACCGGTTTGTTTATCTCTGAGAAATTATCAGCAGCAGTGGCCCGAAGCGATGCACTGGGGGACCAGCTTCCAAAGGGTAGGGACCCGAACAAGTGTACTGATGTCTGGCGAGGCCTGCAGCGTGTATTGCCCAGGGTTCTCTGGCCGCCTGCCTGATGTGGGGGAAACGGTGAGCTGGTGACACGGGTTTCCAGCCCCAACCCTCGGTTTTGTGGGTTTTTTGTCAGTGTGTTCTCTCTGCCTTGGTTGGGAGTGTTGTGTGTGTGTGTGTGTGTGTGTGTGTGTGTGTGTGTGTTTGATGCAAAGATTCAAAGTGTGGATACTGGCAAGACTGAGCTGAGAAACTGAAGCAGATCAGAGATGGCAGAGGCAACTGAAGATTTCCTTGACTGCAGACGGCGTGAGCTCTGGGTGTTAGCGCGCTGTGGGTCGCAGGGAAGTTGGCACTGGAGCAGAGGAGGGTGGGCACTCTGCTGGTGGCTTTTCTAGTGCCTGTGGGGTGACGTTTGGAGCAGACTTGGGTGCTGGGACATCTCCAAGGCTCAGGCCTCCGGCCGCAGAGCCGGCACCCCACGTGCTTCTTGCCAGGGCTGGAAAGTTCTGCGTCTGGGCCTCGTGGCTTCCTTTTGGATGAGGGGTCTGCAGGTGGCATTTCTGGGGATCTGGGGCTCGTGCAGGAGACAAGGGACTCTAGGCCCAGCCCCATAACAGGCCAGGAACCTCTTGTCCCACTGCGGGGTAAACAGGAGGGCCTGGTGGCTGAGGGGACAGAGCGGGAGGACCTAAGCTGGCCGAGGTGGCCCCGGCGAGGACAGCTTCGAGAGAGCTGCTGAAACAAACCAGAGATGAGGACATTGAAAAGTGGTGCGACTTTTAGCGTCTGAAATGGTTTCCGATTCTCTGAGAGTGGGGAGATGCATGGCTGTGTACCCAAGGATTTAGAGAGTGCATCAGGCAGAGGGGGGTTACGCTCCAGGGGGATTTCAATCCAAAACTGTAATTACATCAAGGAGCAGACGGAAATGGGAAAAGAGGATTAGTGGTGTGGCCTAGTGATGGAGGTGGCTCCAGGGGCACCTTACTTAGGCCCCGCCTCTGTGCCAGCATCACAGCCAAGGTGGCTCCCCCCAGACCACCCCGGGGCACAGCCGGGACCCTGGGCACCTCTTCTCTACTTGTCTACTTGTCTTCTCTACTTGTCTACTCTTAACTGTCCCCAGGCCACCGCTGGAGAGCGGAGGCTCTTCTGTGAAACTCCAGGACTGCCACCCGCCCTCTCTGCTTCCTCCTGGGCCTGGCTTTCACACATCAGCTCCAGCCTGGATAGAAGGAAGCTCTATGTGGATTGATTTGACTTTCTTTTCGGCATATGCCTGTGTGTTCGGAAGAGGGTGACCCTAGAGGACACCGTGGATTGCTCTCCTAGGTGGCCGTGGTAGTTCCCTATCTGTGGTCTTGTCCCATTTGGTTTGGCTGGGCCAGTGCCTGCGGCCTGGTCCGTAGCCCCTCTCCAGTGGCCCTTTTAACCGGAAGAAGAGGTGGCCAGAACTTCTAGGTCTTTGGCCCACAAGCCTGTGACCCTTCCTGTCATCCTACTCAGCCCCCCGGGGTGTGACGGTGGCATCCCCAAGTATTCCAAACCCCCGGCTCACCTTTCTCTTCTCCCTGCCCCCCTTCCCTGCACCTGTCAGCTGTTTCATTGACTGTCTGGCTTGGCTGCCACCCATCCTACCTCCCAGGCCAGCTCCTCCCCCGCCCCCCTCCCCCCAGGCCCACACTCCCTCCCTTCCTGTCTCTGCCCACGTCTGTCTCTACCTGCCCGTCGCCGGCACACCTGAGGATCCGAGGCTGCCTAACGGAGCGCGGGGATGGTTCAGGGTGTTTACCAGACAGCAGGGATAAGGTATTAAATCCTGTTGCTGTCTTCCCAGGGCCAGGTTCCTCAGATGGTTTTCCAAATTCCTAATCTCGGTGCCCACATCCCTGCCCAGCCCATGTTTGATGGGAGCTTTCCTTTCCGATTGAAGCTGAACCGAGCAGGATCTGTCGTGAGGCTAGGTCTGGCTTCCCACCGGTGCAATGATAACATGGAGGTCCAGCCCCTTCCTCTCTGGTTCTTCCTTCCTCCCCTCTTTCCTTTCTTTGGGCATCTTAGAGAGCGGGGGGCCAGGATTCTGCCACCAGGTGTTCTAGAGCCTTCTTGAGTGCCCCTCTCCCCGCCAGTTTTGTCTGGAGGCCACCTGTTGTAATGAAGGGGAGGGGATCCCAGAGCGGGCCTGGTGTCCGAGGCAAGGGGGATCCCAGCTTGAGGATGGTCAGAGATGGGAATGAACAGGTGGAAGACAGCCCTTCCGAAGGACGTCGTTAGGGTTCTTCCCACTCAACGTAAAAATGGCCAGTGTGGAGTTTCGCCCACGATGCTGAATGCCCTGGCTTGCCCCAGGAGAGGGTCGGTAAGGCAGACCTGTTCCTCCACAGTGTCTCTGCCTTGGTTTTGGAGATGCAGCGCTAGGGAGGAGGTGTGCTCCTGTCTGGTGCTTGGGGCGGACACGTGCCCTTGGTAAGCTGGCCTAGCCTCCGGGGTGACAGGAGGGCTCAGACACTTTCCGGTGAACAGGGACATTTAAGCGGCCGGTGATATTTCTGATGTGGGGCAGAGGCAGCTTCCAGGGGGTCTGCCCTTCTCTAGGACATCTGGGGCTTGTCTACCTTTCCTGGGAACTCTGTCCCCATCTTCAGCCTTCTCTTTCAGAAACTAGGCTAAAAGAGGCAGATGAGTTTACCCTCGCCCTCTGCCCCCCCTCCCACCACCAAGGCTGGGAACTTTCTATGAGAGGAGGAGCAAGATTCTACACCAACCGTCTGATGTTTCACCAAGGGTGGCAGCCTGGGTCTACCCTTCCAGGGTTGGGGGTACCTGGGACTGATGGATGTGTCCTTTCTCTGAGCTGCCATGTGACCTAGACAGACTTTTAATTTCAGCTTCTCTTTCCCTGACTACAGATTCCCTCCTGTGCCCCTTCTCCTTCTTCCCAGTAGTGGGCTTTTGGATTTCACAGAAGCAGGGGCTTCCTTCTCTCTCCAGGTTGCCTCACCTCATTCCTGCCACAGGTGCTCCATGCCTACCCACCACCCCCCCCAACAAGTTGCCTAGGCAGTCACCACTGTGCTGGGCTTTCCTCCTCTCTCCCTGAGCTCAGGGCACGGGCAGGAGCAGAGGGATCTCTGGGACCCAGTAGAGAGGAGTTTGCAGGGCTGGGGACACAGCAAGGAGTGTGGTGACAGATGGCACGCTGGGTCCTCAGCCATGATGCTCACCATCAAGGCTTCTGCGATCATACAGGCCAGGGCTCCTATTTTTATTTGGGGGTTTCCTTTTCCTACAATGTATCGGGCAAGGATTAAGAAGTGAAATAGAAAGAAGGCCAAGAAGTTCCGAAGATGACAGTTGGGCTGGTGGGGAGGAGGAGGTGGAGGAGAAGGAGGAGGAGGGGGAGGAGGAGGAGGAGGAAAGAGGTGAAATTAATTCATTAGAAAAACTTGTTTACTGGCTTTGCTTAGGCGCCTCCATTTTAAAAGTCTACGTTTACAATAAGTCGCTAATTAAAATACAAAATGAAGCAACAGCTATGTTTTTTTTTCCCTTACACTTTAATTGCATGATTTTTTGTGATGTAATTTCTGGAAACACCCAGTGTACCTCACAAGGCTGATTGTTTGATAAACTAGAAGCACCTGAAACCAACCCAAAAAATAAATATATAAATCCAAGGGAACTTAAGGTAGATTGGCAATGACAGAGAATTGCAGACAGCAGGGAACCAAAAATCCATAATAATAAGAAGAAGAAAAACAAAATCCCTTCTAAGGTAAGGACATTTATCCTCCTTGCCCCAAAAGGAGAATGGTCTATGCCTCTCAGGAGGGGGAAAAAGCTGAAATGGAAACCCGACCACGGAGGGTAATCGCTCCCTATTCCCCACCCCCTGGTTGGTGCTATGGGAAAAAAAGCAAAAACGACTCGGAATCTTCCCTGGTTCCATTTCTACCCAGGCTCAGTACTTGCTGGGGCTTCTTCTTTCATCACAGACCTTTCAAGGGGATTCTGTGTGTCCCCTTGTTCTGAGCCTCGATGCAGTCCCAAGAGGGAGGCAATGACTGTCCGCCCCCCTGGGAAAAACAAGCCTCTCCATGCCCACAGGGGGAAGACAGCATGTCCCAGGCTTGGGCTGCTAGCCCAGAGTTCCTGGCTCTTCTAGAAGGTAGAGGGAAAGGGTGGTCCACGGTAAGAATGGTGTGCGTTGTCTTTTGCAGACAGCCCCATCATGGCCTGCCGCCTTCTTTAAGATGCAGACCCGGGTGGTGATTGCAAAACTGCTGAGAAACCTGTCAGGAACTGACTCCAGGGTGGGGCTGGGAGGAAACTGGATCCCGCTGCTGGCAGACTGGCTGCTGGAGAATCCGAGGCCCAGCATCGTCTGTGGGCCCTGGGCCTCCTAAGCGTGGGCATCTGGGCAGTGGGAGCGTGAGACAGAGGGGGCCCGTAACCACACTGCCTTCTCTTTCTCCATCCAAAAGCTAGAAGCCCAGTTGGCCAGGCGTCCCAGAGATCTCTCTTTACACTCCCCACCGAGGGAGGAGGATTTGCCTCTTTTTAGGTCTTTTTAAAAAAACACATTTTCTCCCTGATTATCACTCATGCTCATGGCTCATTGGAAAAGACCAAAAAAAAAAAAAAAAAAAAAAAGTGTGAAGAAAACAATTTAAAAACATGTAGCGTGGTCATTAAAAGCATGGGTTAGGAGAACAGAGGGACCTGGGTTCGAAACCCAATTTTGCCCCCCGGCAGTGTGACTTTGGGTGAGTTCCTTAAGCTTGCTGAATCTCAGTTTCCCCATCTGTAAAGTGGGGATGATGATCGTGTGCGTCTTGGATTCACTGTGAGGATCCATATAGAATATCGAGCACCGAGCCTGGCACACAGCACGCGTAAACGTTAACTATTTTCGTTATTATAGTTAATAATGATTATTCCACTGCTTTGAGATATAATAGGCTTTTAAATTTTTTATTAAGAATTTTTTGTTTTTTTACATCGATGAAATTCTCTGTCTACCCCTGCCCCATCCAATACCGTAGCCTCTAGCCACATGTGGCTTTTTAAACTTAAATTAACTGAAATCAAGTCAAATAAAAAATTCAGTGCCACAGTCAACAGCCGCTGTGCACTTCAAGGACTCCGGAGCCACATGTGGCCAGCGGCTGCCATACTGGACAGCATTCTAAACAATAGAGTCACCTGGGGTTTCCTGCTTTGGGCCAATGTGTGTTAACGGCTGCATAATAGTTCATGATGGGGCTGAATCACCCTTCTTATTGGTGTGAGGCTTTGTCCCTGGGTGTTTGGAACATCTTCTGGGCTCTGATTGGGCCTGCTGGGGTTGCCTGGCCCCTCACTGATGCTGTGGCGCTCTCTGATTGGTGCCATGCAGCAAGGGGTTCTGGGAGGAACAGAACCTTGCCCACGGATTGGCTCCCAGTGGTGGTGCCAGAGTAAGGGGCGGGGCTCTGCTTGCCCCCAGTTGGCCCTGGCAGAGCAGGAGGAGGCTGCCTCCCCCGAGCCCCCAGCGTGTCCCCTCAAGCTGGCTCTTGCACACAGTCACCTCACAGGGCACAGACCAGGAAGAGGAGGGACGTGTTGGAGGTAGTAAAAGTGAGCACTAATGACCCACCCTCCAGTGACCTGAGAGTCCCAGGTGTCCCTGAGAGCCCCCAAGGACCACCCCCTAGCAGGAGCCCCCCCCCCCCGCCCCCAGGGAGCAGCGGGCAGCCTTCCTTGGTGGGGACTGAATGCCTTGGTTGGGGGGGCCAGCCTGCTCAGGCCTCCAGATCCTAGTGAGGGTCTTCAGGCTTCTGGAAGGGCCCCGAGTAAAGATGGCTGCGAGGTTGCAGGGCAGGGGGGCTGGGGATCCCAGGTCCAGGGGCAGCTCCAGGAAGACCTCGCGACGGCAGGTGACCATCCTGTCACGGGTTGGTGGAGTGAGTGCGTTGGGGTGCTGGGGTGATGCCGGGGTTGTGGCTCGAGCCTCTTCTCCAGAGGGGCCGTCCGCGCCTTCCTCACGTGGCTGAGGGCAGGGCTCTGGGTGGGGGGCTGTGGGCAGGACCGCCTGGGGAAGTGATCCCCGGAGCAGTGGGCAAGACAGAGAGGGAGAGCCAAAACCGGACCTGCTGATGTGGCCCTTTCTGCTTGCAGCGGATCATAAAATATGGCTCAGATTTTCATTACGGGCTCTATCGATTATCTTCTGGGACGGATGAATTATAGAGAACATTAAATTTTTTTTAAAAAGCAAGTGAGAGAGGAAATATCTGAATGAGTTTGGGTGGTCGATGGCAGAAAGGGCTGAGCCACCAAGCTTGCTGTGGCCTCTGTCTCCGAGCAGGGTGAGGAGCAGACCACTCAGGGCAGGCAGCCTCTGACTCCAGCTTTTGGCCTCCCTGGAGCTCCTCCGGCCTGGCCTTGGCCACAGGGGAGACCTGTGCTCCCCTTTGCGCCCCTCGCCTGTTCCCCGTCCCCTCCAGGGATCTGGCTAGCTTCTGGGAAGGCAGACAGTTGGGCTGTTCGCAGGGTTCTGACCCAGAAGTAGGACCTTTCCCAGGCCTTTGGGCCTCTCTTGCTGGGAGGTGCTGCTGTTGGCTGGAGATGGCCGCCCGGGCGGGAGGGAAGGCTCACAGGGCCTTCTCTAGTCAGGGCTGGGATGGGGACTCCTGAAGAATGTGACCACCTGGGCCTGTGGGCCACCTCCACTTTTCCCTGCTCCTTGTTCCTCCCATCTGCAGTCACTGGCTTTGGAGGATTTCTGTTTTCCCTTTGGAAGCTTGAGAAAAACATGTCTGGGTCCCACTGCTGTGCATTTCGGTCCAGTCTGGAAAGAGAGCCTCCTGAGAGCCCATCTCTGCCTTGTTCCCTCCCCAACCCCTCCCCTTCCCCTTCCCTTGCCACGTGGTATCGTTTGAAAGTGCCACCCAGGCCTGGGTTCAAACCGCTTCTGAGTGGGTGACCTTGGGTGGGTTATACCCCTCTCTGAATCTTACGTCCTCGTCTATCCGGTTGAGACGATAGCCCCCCTCGTTGGGTTCTTGCGATGATTATACATATTGATGTATTAAAATCCTTAGCACCTACTGCTTAACAAACATCGGCTGTTATTTTCCTGGACCGTGGCGGAGCCTGGAAACCCTACCCCCGCCTTCCTTCAGCCTTTTTGATTTAGTATTCCATTTTATAGACAGGGAAACTGAGGCACGGGGAGGTTAAAGTCGCTGGCCCAAGATTACCTAAATTGTAAACGGCAGAGCCTGGATTCCTACCGGGCGGTCCGGCTCCAAAGCTTGTACGCTAAACACCGTGTGGCACTGCCCCCGTGATCTGGCAGGGTGACGTACGTGTGTGTGCCTGCACGAGTGCTCTCGCACGAGTCCCAGCAGCCCTGCCCTCCTGGTGGTCTCCGGCCAATCCCTCCTCCCGACCCTCCCACTTGATGTGGTTCCCTCAGGTCATTGGCGACCCCGGCATTTTCTGGGGCCCTGTTCTGAGTGGAGTCTATCTCCCTACCCCCACGCTGCCCTCCCCGTCCCGGCTTCACCTAGGCTGCCGTGAAAAGGTGGTGGTTTCCATGGATATCCGTCTCCCTCTGGCGACACGCCCTTTTTTGTACAACTCTGTTCCCTAGAGTTGATTGTTTTTGGCACACCGCTCTGTAAACTCATCCAACAATTAAAAGGGGGGAGGGGCGGAACAAAAAGGAGACAGTGACTGGGGTGAGCGATACGCAGGAGGGGCTCCTGGGGCGTGGTCCCCTTTCTGTCCCCAGTCAGCAGCAGGACGGCACCTGAAGCGCAGAACGGCCGCGTAACCCGCTGGCCGGGAGTTCTGCTTGCTGAGTTCTGAGAATTCACAGAACTCCACGTTTCCTTCCATTTGAGCTGTGTTCTTGCCCCATTTATTTCTCCCTCAGCGGTCAGGGGGCCCTTGCGCAGAGCCAACAGCAGCCATCTCCGGAGGCCACCTGAAGCCCTGAGATGCCAGCTTGGACCAATTTGAATATCTGCTGCCCTTGTTTTGGTTAACTGTGTATGTGTTTGCTCTGTTTGTGTACCATCAAATACCTACTGCGTTGGGCGGACCCGTCGTAGGCCGTGTGAGATCACAGATGAAAAATGCAGTGAAAAACATTTTCGTGCCACAACACATCATGTAGGATTTTTGTATTAAGATGTGGATTTTTTTATTGTTTTTTTTTTTTTTTCTTTCCCCTTTTCCATACAGCCTGAAGTTGGGCAACGTACCCGTCTGTGTTTTTGTTTTCACTCCGGGTGGTTTCTGAAATCTGCTCATTAGGGCTTTGTCCTCTCCGCGTCCTAGCCTGACCTTCTACCCCTTTATCGTCTCTGGTGTAGATCTTTCTACAGCGGAGGTCACCTCCTGTTGTCTTCTCTCCCCTGGGGACGATGGGCGCCCTGGCCACACCCATTCACCCAGGTGCAAACTGGGCTCCCGAGTCCCTGTTTCTGAGTCCCACATCGCCGAGGCAGACGTGCATTGCAAGTGGTCTCAGTGAGGGGGAGCCAGCAGAAATCCATCCTCATGGTAAAGCCCTTTAGCTTGCCCCTTGTCTGGAGAGAAGAAATGGAAGCCGTCCCATTCCCACAGAACCTCATGACTCAGAGTGGCCCTCTTCTGGTGGCCTTCTTGTCCCTGTCTCGCCAGATGACAGCAATGGGCTGCTCAGACCCCTTCCCCCTCCCGGAGGCCATGCCCGCAACTGGGACCCCATTTACCAAGTAGGTTCGGGGGTTTCTCCTGCCGACCAGGCACCTCACCATAGGCCTCACCTGCCCCCGTTCACAGCCCAGCCAGAAGGAAACACCTAGGCATTACCTTCGTCCTCCTTTGTGACCTCTGAGTGCTTTCTGCTGGCTCTTGGGGGGTTGATGGAGACCTGTGTGGGGGCAGGAGGACTGAGATACTGGAGAGGAAAGAGACCAGGGGTGGGGACAGAGAAGAGCTGTGAAGTGATTTGGGCCCTGAGTCCGGGCCTGAGCTGTGTGACCTTTGGCGAGTCACTTCATATCTCTCTGTGCCTCCCCTCCCTAATCTAAACACGGGGCCCTAATGCTTCCTACCTCACGTTGTAAAGATTTGGCGAGATCACACGCGTACGATACTTAGCGTGGTGCTCAACGAATAGAAGGCATCACGTAGGCCTGCCGGCAGATGAGGGTGAAGACCTCTCAGCTGCTGTGCCCTCCACTCCCGACGTGCCCTCTGTCACATAGTAGGAGCTCCGTCGATACTTACCGGCATCCGTTGGAGGGGGATTGGGTAACCGAGCGGTCCCCGTGAGCCTGAAAGTTGCTCATTCATGGCGCTAATGTTGGAGCGGGAAAACCAAGGTGCAGGCTGTGCTTAGGGGAACCAGAAGGAAGGGAGCCTGAAAACAGCCGGTGAAGTATTCTGTCGCTGGAGAGGGATGACGCTGTGCCGGGCCCGTCTGATCCTGACACGAGATCAGGGACTAGTTCAATCCCACAAACACTTACGCTGCCCACTGTGGGCCAGCTGTTGTGCTAAATGCTGAGGACGCAGAGATAATTAGGACCTGGTCTCTGCCCTTGAGGAGTTAAAAACCCAACGGCGGAGACAGACTCGTGAACAAATTACTTTAGTCCAGTATGGATTTAAATGCCACAATGAAAGATGTGTGAGGAGCAGAGCAGAGAGGCATATGGCCTGTTTGGAGTGGATTCTGGAAGGTTACCTTGAAGAGGTGTGGAAGAAGAAGGTGCTGGTAGTCGAGGACATTGCTGGAGCACCGGTAACACCTTGCTCATCTCTTGGGGATGACCCTCCAGCCCTGCTGGGTAGGAGGGAGAAAGGTGTCCTCTCCATCTGTGAGGAAAGGGGGGCCCTAGGGAGATCATGTGGCCTGTCCCATGGTCCACGGCAAGTTAAGTGGCCAGACTGGGGCTCAGACTCACATCTTCTGATTCTCGGCCCAGTATTATTTCTGTACCTACACATGGCTTCTCACCCCTTCACCCTGGAGCTGCTGGCCAGAGAGCTCTGTCTTCTGGGCTCTCCACCTACTGACCGAGATTCCTGCTGCTGCCATGGCCCCCGGGGCCTGTGCCGTGGGAGGGCCCCGACCATGGCAGGCCCCAGGGCCTGTGCCCTGGATTGGTAAATAGGTCAGGCTGCTTGCTTGGGGACAGTCCCTGAGCAAGGCCACACCTTGGCAGGGCTGGAGGATGGCAGGAATGGGGAAGACTGAGGAGGAGGGGGAGGAGGAGGCTAGGCCACACCCTTTATTCAGCTGCTCATGCTTTGCCAAGGTGAGAAGCTCCCTCTGCCCAGGGCAGGCCCCTCCCTCAGCTGGAGGAGGCTGGACAAGGGCCCCACCAGGGCCTGGGACACCCTGGTCCCCTGTGACTGGAATCCCCTTCTGAGCCAGGGCAGAAGAACCTGGTTCACATGGCCATTTGCATGTGGTCAGACCCTGGTCTTTCTCGCTCTTTGCCAGAAGTCAGGGAGGTGGGAATGTTTCCCTTGACCTTTTCCCTGGGAAAGGTGTGTGGCTGGAAGGGGAGAGTCTGAGCCACCCGTAGAAGATGCTGGCTTTTCAGGTGGGGCAGGGGTCGGTCGTTCTGATGGGATATTGGAATAGAGTTGTCCCTCCCCCCCCCCCCCCGCCCCGCCCCACACACAGCAGAAGAATGTTCTGGGGGCGGGGAGCTGTAGGTGGTCTGAGGCACCCCTTCCTCTGGCTTGGAGATACTTAGCTGGCGGGTGGGTTGCCCAGGGCTTTGGGGGATCCTGGACCAACAGGCAGGGGAATGGCAGAGCCCAGAGAGTAAGTCTCCCTGTGGCCCTGAAGTTCCCATTAAAGTGTTTTTTCCTCTTTTTTAAAGAAAAAAATATTCCCAAACTGGAAAACAAAGGAAATCCACTTCCCCCAAATCACACGAAACTCACATTAGGGGCCTGGCGGGAATCCATGGAAACCAGGAAACCCGCTGTTAACCCTGTATGGCGCTGACGGGTGGGGTGGGAGCGGGGCGATCCAAGCCCAGGGCCACTATCACTGGCCCATCCCCGTGGCCGTGCCCCAGAGCAGAGGTGGGGGCAGCGGCTGCTGGAATCTGTCACCTTCACTGCCCAACAGCCCCTTCCACTGGCCCGACCTTGGGAGGCAGGAGAGGAGGGGTTCGTGCCCTCGAGGGAGGCTCGGATCAGAGGGCTGGGCCATGTTGCAGAACCTGCCGGGTAACTGCCCACACCATGCCACGCTGTCGAGTCAGGCCGAGCCCACTCACACGCTTTGGGAGCGAGCACACAGGTGGTGTGGATGTCCTGGTCGGTCGAGGGAGAAGGAAAGGACTTGAATTTCAGCCACCCCACTCCCTGATGCCAGCCCCGTAGGCACGGTGGGTGTGGGAGCAGATGGAGAGCCCCCTTGGAGTTTCCGTACCCCACTCTCACGCCCATCGGGCTGGACCTCCAGGCCTGGGAGCGTGTGCACGGAGGTCCGGTGCCAGGTTTGTGCTTGCACGCGCACAGGCTAATTTTTCTAAAAAGGCCAAAAATATTTACAGATTTGAAGTTGAAACGCAAACAGGAAAAGCCCTTTAAAAAGTGAGTGTAGT
Source organism: Acinonyx jubatus (assembly GCF_027475565.1). Taxonomy (NCBI): domain Eukaryota; kingdom Metazoa; phylum Chordata; class Mammalia; order Carnivora; family Felidae; genus Acinonyx; species Acinonyx jubatus. Next base: position 7,702,299 of record NC_069381.1, on the reverse strand, counting down.
GGATATTCAAAACAGGAATCACCATGGAAACACCACAATATTTGCCTAAATTGACACAAAGGTTGCTGGTCGCAGGGCACCAACTTTTTTGGCCACATTTTTTTTTTTTTTGGCCCAACACCTATCACGAATGAATCTCAGCGGCTCCCTTCTGGGCGCGTGCACTCACGCCCTTTTCTTTTTTACGGGGTGCGACGGCGCAGTAGCAACGTGGACAGTGGCGGGGGGCGGGGGGGGGCAGGAGGAAAAGAGAAGAAACCAAACTGACCCATCCTGGGTAGCTGCAGAGACACCTGTTGATTCTGTTTTTAGAGACTCCCACAGGGCCACTGGGGGGTCATGGGAGCAGCTGGGAGCCGGCCCAGGGAAAGTCTAGAGGGAGTGAAGGTTGGGGAGCCCGAAGCTTGGTTCGGTTGCGTGGGTCTGATCTGGCTTCCAGCGTCAGCTTGATCCACCGTCAGGCTGACCTCTCACCCGGGGTGCCGAGCCTTGGGTGTGATCGCTCTGTTATTACCCTGGGGGTGGCATCTGATTGGCCTCTTATTGTTTCTACCTGTCTGCTTCTTTTGTTAGCTGTGACAACTGCTTTGCAGTTGGCTAATAATGGTGCAAAGGGGGCACTGGTTGTAGGGTCAGACCTGGCCCTCACCGCAGCCATGCCGTCCGCCGATTGGCAGGCAGGGTCCGAGAATCTCTTAGCAGCGACTGCCGGATGGTTCCCTACCTCGCCGAGTGTCAGAACCGTGCCGTCTTGTCGTCCGTCCTGTCTTGAGGAGCCACATGGGTCTCAACGGGAGTCTAATAATCTGTTTTCCCTTCCCGTTCTGGTAGCAAACAGACCTCGCTGACTGAAGGCCAAGACCCCTTCCATCCCATCCGCCCTTCCGGCCACCACGGTTGTCCGCCCTCCCGTAGAAGGGGACCCTGCAGCTCCAGTGGTGCACAGTGGAATGGACTTTGGACCCCGGTCTCTTGGAACACAAAGGTAGCTGCTCCTGATTCCCAGATGTGTCTGGGAGATGTGGGTCGGGGCTGTAGTTGGCCGGTGTGGGGGTTCCTTGTTGGGAGAGAGCCCCAGTAGGCCTTTCTCAGGAGGGTTCTGACCTGGATGGGGGTAGCTCAGGCACCCTAGGTGAAAGTAAGAAGACACAGGATTGAGGATGGAGCCCGGGCCTAGGAACAGGACACTGTATATTGGCCCTGGCTTTGGCATTGACTCACTGCTTTCTCGGTTTCCCCACCTGTGATATAAACAGATTGGAATAATGGCCTCTAAGAATCCTGCCACTGAATGGTGCCAGCAGCACGCGGGTACTCCAGGGGAGGCCTAGAGACCTTTCCGAACGTCACCTCTGGGAGCGGTGGGTCCGGTCCCTCTGGACTGCCACGCTGTCCACAGGCTGCCACGCTGCTCTGAGTTCACATGTGACTTGCTGGGGGCTCTCTCCAGCCCAGGCAGGACCCTCCTTAGAGGAGAAGCCACAGGTGTCTTTTGATCCAGGCTCAAAAATCACCCCTCGCTTAAGGCAGGTCACTCATGCCAGGGATGGGCAGTCTATGAGGCTGTACTGTCAGATATTTGCCTGCAGGTATATCAGACGTGGTGGTTTTTGCTGGGGGGGGGGGGAGGGTGGCGGGTGGGGTTGACACACAGCAGGTGCCTCACTACCTATTGGTCATTATTCAGTGTTCTCTTAGGATCCCAAGGGAACCAGCCCAGAGAGGTTGGTAGGACAGGGGCAGAGGTTGAGGGTCTGGAGAATGGTTGGGAGGGTAGAGGCCGCGAGCCACGCCTCCCGTGTGAGCCACACAGGATTCAGCAGCCCCGGCTTACCACCCTGTGCCGTCCCTCCCCAAGGGCGCCACAATCAGGCGTGTCTTGCCCCTCCCTCCATGGCCAGGCTCTGCAACTCTGGACTTCGAACTTGCAGGAAGGAAGCGCTTGGCAGCGATGGGTGCCTTGGCGCCCACTGGGGTTTGAGAGGTCCCCAGAGCTGTAGGCCTGCTTCGCGCCAGACTGCGTCACCTCAGGGACTAGCAGAAGCCTTGGATGCAGCCAGGGATTTGCAAATCAGATGTAAATGTGGCCCTGGGTTACTGTGGAGGAACAACTGTGTGGCCGAGACTCTTCTTCCCGGTGTCCAGAATGTGATCACACTCCAGGAGTTGGTGTGGCCACGTTGGAGGCGTGCCGCTGTTGTCCGCCGATGGCCATGTCGAGACTGTCGGCAGGACCATCTTGCTGGGGTGTTGGTGCCAGCGCCTGCGTGTGTCTCCACTTCTGAGCTCTTCTTGCCTGACTCTGCTTCTCTGATGATCACGGGTCCTGGGAAGGCAGGCCCACGTGTCTTCGAGCCTCTGGCTGCTGGCCTCCCTAGCCACGCCTGGGCCCAGTGCACGAGCAGGTTGCCAAAGCGCCCGTGGAGCCCCCTTTGAAGGGGGAATGTTGCCCGTTCTGTTCTCTGTGGCAGGCTTTTTGTTTTCTTTGTTCCCTCGGCAAAACATGCCCATTAGTTTTTCCCTTTCCGAAGTTTCCACTCACTGTTGACTCCCAGGGGCCATGCCGGCATAGGGTACGGGCTCCACGCGTCCCTTGGGGCTCCCGCATCCTGGCATCGGCCCTCTGGGGCTTGATAGTGAAGCTTGGGGACTCCGAGGGCTCCGAAAGGGAACGTCGCGGCCAAGCCCCGCTGCACTCACTCACTCCTTTCCAGGTACTGGGTTTGGCCGTGGGCCCATGTCGTCTGTGGCAGGGCTGATCTGTGGTCTCAGAGGTGCCCTACCTCAACTCACCAGAGTGTGGGAGAGGGGCGAGTCCACGCTGGCACCTGGTCCGCAGCCCTGTTCCCGTCTAGCTCAGATTCTACCTGTTTCTGGCTGCGCCACGTAAGACCTGGTAATGTTTATTCAACAGATCCTGAGGGCCTGGTGTCTGCCAATCGTTGGGGGTAGAGTTGGACAAGACAGCCCTGGCTCTCCTGGAATTCTGATTGGGCAGGCAGACAAGAAACCCACAGAAAAGAACGAGGCCACCATTAGTGCAGAATGGACATAGGACGGAGTAGTGTGAGGTGTGTGGACAGTCAGAGGAGGCCACTTTGAGGAGGTGAGAGTTAGCTGAGATGGGAGGATAGGAAGTCGACAACCATCTGAACCATCTGAAGGCAGAAGAATATTCCACAAAGAGAGCACTAGTCTTAAGGTCTTGAGGTGGGATGAGCTCAGTACCTCTGGTAACAGAAAGAAGGTCCTGGTGGCCGGTAAGTGGATGGGGTATGTAGGGGTTAGTGAGCTGGGAGAAGTTGGGATTTTATTTTTTGGGTGACAGGAAGCCAAGGAGGGTTTCAAGCATGGAGGTAAAGTGATCTTGTTTTCGTTTTAAAAAGACGGAAATGTGGGCGCCCGGGCAGCTCAGTCGGTTAAGTGACCAACTTCGGCTCAGGTCACCATCTCCCGTTTCGTGAGTTTGAGCCCCGCGTCGGGCTCCGTGCTGACAGCCCGGAGCCTGGAGCCTGCTCCGGATTCTGTGTCTCCCTCTCTCTCTGCCCCTCCCCTGCTCGTGCGCACGTGCTCTCTCTCTCTCTCAAAAAGAAATAAACATTTAAAACAAAATGAAAAAGATGGCTGGGGCTGCGGCGGGGAGAGTGGGTGGCACGGTGGCAAGGGCAGAGACCAAGAGGCCAGAGGGGAGGCAGCTGTGGCCGCTGAGACGAGAAAGGTGGAAATGGACAGAAGGGTACGGAGTCCGTGTGTTGAGAGGGCAGGTCCATAGGGTTTGCTGATGGAGTGAGCGGCGAAGAAAGGAGCCAGTGTCCTGGCTCCAGCTTTACAGACGCCCCCTGTGGCCCTGCATCTTCTCCCCTCTCACGCACCCACCCTGATGGTGCCAAGAACCACCCGTGGCTTTCAGGGGCACTGTGTCTTGTCTTGTGGATTAGGGAGAAGCACCGTCCAGGGCACTATGCTTGTTGCTGAGAAAGCCTGGCAGAGAGGATTAGGCATCTCTTGGTAGGCCGCATGTGGAGGGAGGGCCAGAGGCCTGCTTGTCTCTGGCACCGTTTTTGGTAGGGATTTCCAAGCTGGCTCTCCTTCTGGCCCTGAGACTGCACCGAAGCCTGTTTTGTGCCTCTGCTCCACGAGTTCAGTGCCGGGTGTGAGGTTGGACCCAGTCCGTACAGTTCCTCTCACTGTGGCTTTAAATGCGATCCGTGTTCTCGAGGGCTGAGCGTCTATGGACCCTCTCGCCCGTGCATCCGGTCACGTAGAACCCAAAAAGAGGGTTTGTCTAAGGCCTCCTCCTCATTTCCATTCGAGCCAGCTTAACCTCCAGCCCAGTTTATGGGCAGGGATCCTAGCAATCTTTCCACGTGGAAAGTCTTTTCACAATTTACAGTGTGAGTTCCCATAGGTGGCCTGTCAGATTTGACGTGGGCCACTGTCCCTTTTTCCTGGGCCTTTATTTATTTTTTTTTTTAATTTAAATTTTTTTTTCAATGTTTATTTATTTTTGGGACAGAGAGAGACAGAGCATGAACGGGGGAGGGGCAGAGAGAGAGGGAGACACAGAATTGGAAACAGGCTCCAGGCTCCGAGCCATCAGCCCAGAGCGCGACGCGGGGCTCGAACTCACGGACTGCGAGATTGTGACCTGGCTGAAGTCGGACGCTTAACCGACTGCGCCACCCAGGCGCCCCTTCCTGGGCCTTTAATACAAGGCTCTGCTTTCCCGGGTCCTGGTGTCACCTGCTCGGGTCAGGACGAGGCAGGCCACCCCAAACAGTGATGCTGTAACAGTGAAGCAATCCTCGACACTCCAGGGTGAGTGCTACACAGCCCTAACCCGAGCACGGGGCCGTCACAGCCGGCTGCGGGGACCCCAGTGAGTTCTTGCCCATGTTGGCAACATATTCCCAGCCATATGGGCCAGCTCAGCCCTCCAGGAAAGCTCTGGAGGCTTGACCTCCAGGGGGAGTGACAGGAGAGAGCAGAAGGGCAGGCTGGGGACGTCTTGCAGGGGTGACAGGGATGTCCCAGGCGTGCAGCTGGTGCCTCTGCCTGGCTCTGAGGGGGTGTCAGCCAGCATCAAAATGCCAGGCTAAGGCGGGGGGGGGGCATGTCTGGGTGGGCAGGCGTGTGTGTCTGTGCATGCGTGGGAGGCTCTTCTGCTTTCTGCCTCCACGGCCTGCACTAGATCCGTGGCCTTCCCTCCTAACTGGGCTGGACACTTCCAACTCCATCCTCCCGGGCTTTGATCTGATGTGGGGCTGGCCGCTCAGGCAAGCAGGGCTGGGGTCAGGAGAGGTGCTGGCTGAGGGGCCTGGGGGCCCAAGCCCTTTGCCACCCCTGGGTAACTTCATGCTCAGGAGGATGGCTGAACCGAAAGGCTTGGGAAGATCCTTCTGGTTTCTATTCTGTGTGAGAATTGGGCCTGATCTTGCCAGCGCCCCAGCCCTGGCCTCGTTCCTCGGTTCTCCCTTGTTCCCTGGCAGAGTCAGGAAGCCCCCGGGCCCCAGCAGGTGCAGACCCAAGAGGAGAGGGTTGGGGCCGGGCTGGGAGTTCCCGCCTGGCCAGAGCTACCCAGGGGCCCCTCTTCATTCGATGATGCGGTCGCTCCAAAGGAACAGCGGCCCGTGGCTTTGGGAGGGTTAATGTCTTGTGGATGTGGACGAGGGCAGAAGCACTTCTGCCCTGCCTCTGTCCTCGTGACCTTGGAGCCTCCACACGGAGGCCTGAGGCAGCAGGTGTAGGGACCCTTGCGTGGCTGCCGACACCATTAGCTGCTGGTTTTCCATCGAATTCGCTCTGGGCAGGTTCCTCACCTTCCGCTCCCCACCCAAGTTTTCTCTCTGGTTTGGTTTCTTGGCCCCCCCCCCCCCCCCCCCCCAGAACAGGCACCTTTTCTGCCCCTGAGCCTCCATGTGGTAGCCTGGGGTTGGGACCCCCGTGGCCAGGGTGAGTGGAAGTGGGAAGGTGTAATTAATCACTAGTTTCTTCTCCAGAAATGCTAATCGGGAGAAGCAATTAAAAGCAACTTTTTTCCCTTAGTAATCTGCGTTAAAAGCTGGTAATGAAGTTTAGGGCCGTCGTGACTCAATATTTCAGCTTCACCGACTCAAGTCAAAACAATCCAAGCCCAGGAGTTTGCCGGCAGCTGAGCTGGGCCCGGGCAGCAGCTGGGAGTCCCCGTTCCCTCTCCTCACCCCTCATCGCTACCCCCTGCCCTAACCCCGGCTGCTTCTGGGTAGCAGGCCCAGCCAGGAGAGGAGGGTCTGGGTGGCAGGGGGATGGATCCCCCAGGCCATCCCTCAGGAGACCCAGAACCGGAAATACATCTTTAGGGCAAATGATAGGACCTGTAAGAGGACCACTGTGTGGGGGCAGAGCTGGGGAAGCAGGAGATGGGCCTGGGAGGAGCCGGGTACCTGGGAAGCCCCCAGGGCGGCCCAGGGCCCAGCCACAATGGGCTTTGAGTCTGAAGAGGTGGTGGTCCAAATCTTGACCTTTAACCTCTGGTCTTTCATATGTCTTTTTCATTCATTCATCAAGCCGTACTGAGAGAGGCTGCGAACCAGACCGCAGCAGTGAACAAACCGGCCAAACTTTCCTGTGCTGCGGAATTTGCATTTTAGTGGAGAAAGGCAAATGACAAACGAGATAAAGAAATAAAGTATTTGTTGGATGGCCACGTGTGTCCAGGAGAAAACCAGCAGGTTTCTAGAATAGAATGGGGAGAGTGCATGGCAGGGGAGGGGTGGGGGCGGAATGGTTTATAATTCCGGGTGTGGCATCTGGGGAAGGCAGCGCTGAGATGGTGACTTTCGGTAGGGACGGAGAAGGTGAGGGAAAGAGCCCTCCTACTCAGTACTTGGGACAAGAGTGTTCCCACCGGGGTGAACGGCAAGCGTGAGCTCCCAGACACAAGAACAGCCTGGCTTGTTGGAGGACAGCTCGCTGGGGAGAGATGCTGTGGGAGGTCATGGGGGTCGCGCTGGGGGGCCCCAGATCCTGCAGGCCTGGTAGCCGTTACCCCAAGTGAAATAAGAAGCTTTTGGAAGAGTTCTGGGTGACTTGATCTGATTAGGCACAAGCTCTTTTTATTAAAAAGCAAGACCCAACTGTCACCAACTCATCCTCTCATGGGGACCCTCGGTGCCCCATCTAGGTGCATCTGTACTCACCGCCTCCCCGGGGTGGGGGGGGGGTGCTCTCTTGAGCAGGTGAGGGGAGTGCTGAGGGCGCCGTTGGACACCCCCCGCCCTAGCCTCCGCCTGCCCATCCCCCAGTCCTCCTTAGGGAGCGGTTCAGAAACAGGCTCTTGTCACTTTAAGCAGCCCCCCGCCCAGCTTCCCTGGCCTGCTTTATCTGAAGTCCAAGCGCATGTTGTTCCAGGACCGATCCGCTTTAGCTAATTAATAATCTGACAGGAGCCACCCAGGGGATTAGCCGCTGAGCTGAGCTCCACCAAGCCCCAGCAAATGAGCCCTGTACTCCTTGGGGACGTGGAGGTGACTTTGAGGGGTGCAGGGAGAGGGGACCCCGGCAGGCGAGCCGTGGCACTGGGCTGTGCGGTAGTGACCACGGAGGGGAGAGGGCAGGCAGGGGGGCAGTGACGAACGAACGGAGCCTCTGGAAAGGAGGCTGCTGTCCTGAGATGGGCGGAATGTCCATTCTCCCTCGCTGCCCCATACAGTCCTGCTCACCTACCTGCCAGGTATTAACCTGCTGGGAAACGGACTAGAGTTGCCAGAGTTGGCAAATGAAAATACAGGATGCCTGTCATACACCTGAAACCAACAGAACACTGTATTTTATGGCAACTAACTGGAATTAAAATAAAAACTTAAAAAAAAAAAATACAGGATGCTCCGTGACCTTTGAATTTCAGATAAACCACAAATAAAGTTTTAGTGTAAGTACATTCCGGGTGATATCAGGGGCATACACTAAAAAAGTACGGAAGATTTCTCTGAAATTCAGATCTCGCCAGTCATCGTGCATTTTCTCAGACAATCCTGAGCGGGGAGGGCCGCAGGTTGCTGGGCTCCCTCCCAAGAACAGCCCAGAGCTCCCTCTGGAAGAGGTAGCACCCTTGGGGAGCAAGGCGGGGCCAGTGCCGAGTGACCTCCGGTGCCAAGTGCCGCAGGTGGAGGAGGCTGGAGCAAAGGTCAGCTGCTTGCCCGGGTCTCTCACTTCTATTTGGGCCCAGGTGGCCCTTGGGTGAGTAGAGTCCAAATCTCCTTCGAAGGAGCTGTGACTCCAGGCCGGGAAGCAAGTCCCAGGGTCGTCTTCCACAGGCGAGACTGGTGTCTGGGAATAGCCTGGGGTCTCTCCAGAGGGAAAGGCCCGAAGTTCCTGGGGTAATCTGGGCTAGGTGGTCATCTGCTGAGGGCATCTATCTGCTCTGAGCCTCCGGAGAGGTCAGCAGGGATGGCCCACCGTGTGGGAAGGGCCAGGCCAGGTCAGGCAGGAGGTAAGGGACCTAGCCTGCTGTGCAAGGTCGCCTCCAGGTTCCAAGGCCTCTGGGCACCGAACAGAAATGCCCATCTGCTGACCTCTCCACCCGCGCACCCCCAAGGCGACCGACTAGCCTGAATAGCCTGGGCCAGTTTTTCCGGGACGTGGTGCCACCCAGTGGGGCCTGGGATGTCATTCTCGGCGCAGGGAGGGGTGGTCTTTGTTGGAAGCCTTACTTACTATGGGATCCTTACTGCTCCCTCTCGTGACCCTTCTCACCCCGGCTCCGTTCCCAGTGGTCAGGGTGCTCAGGGCGGTGAGAGGGGCCTGCTGCCAGCTGGTGGTTGTCCAGCCTCCTGCAGCCAAGGGGCCCGACGCCAGGCAGGCGGTGCCCCCGAGGTGGGAGCTCTCTCACTCCTGCTGTGTCCTCTAGGAGTTAACAGCATCCTGTGCCCTCGGGGCCTCCTCTCCCCCAACCCCTGGGCCACCCTCCTCCTGGCCTTTCCCGGCACAACCAGCAGTGCAGCCTCGTGGTGGGAGCGGAGGGGGCTGGGGGTGCCAGGCCGGTGGGAACCTCTTCCGCTTCCCGAGCTCTCAGCCTCTTCCCCAGCGTGCCCGGCGGTTTGGCCCTGTTTCGCGAGCCGTCTGCTGCCCGTGCTGCCTCTGACCGACATCGTTAGCGTGGGTATTTATATTTCATTAACGACATTAAGCCCAAATGGCATTAAAAGCAAAGCTGGTGATAAATAGCTTATTAATAAACAGGGAGTGCTCCGTGCTGCCTGGCCTCTCCCAGCCCCGGCGTTAACCCTTGCTGCCCTAGATAATCATGTTTCATCCCCAAGATCATCCCCCTAAGGTGGGCCGGGAAACGCCAGTCACATGTCCGAGTTCTGGCTCCTCAGAGGTCAGTGCCTTGTAGATCCCGTGTGGGCCAGTTTGGGATCACTCGGGCCTGTGAAACGTGGCCAGACCCCTCACGGCCTCTAATCGAATCTCCATTACCCTCTCTCTCCTTCACTAGTTTTGATTCTGGGCTGAAAATGTCAGGAAATGTGGCTTTTCCAGACTGTAAGCTCAGACTTTCCCCATTACCCTGTTGCTCTGACTGAAAGGAGGCTCACGGAACATTTGGAATCAAAAACGATGCAGGGTGCCTGGGTGGCTCAGTTGGTTAAATGTCCAGCTTCGGGTCAGGTCATGATCTCACGGCTTGTGAGTTCGAGCCCCGCATAGGGCTTTCTGCTGTCAGCGCAGAGCCCAGCCCACCTCGGATCCTCTGTCCCCATGTCTCTCTGCCCCTCCCCCAGGAGCGCTCTCTTTCTCTTTCAAAAGTAAATAAAACATTAAAAAATAAAAACAAATAAAAAGTAAAGAGCAGTGCTCATGAAAATGACAGTAATAATAATAATGACAGCAATAATCGCAGCTGGCGTCTCGAGCGCTGTGAGCAGGTCTTCTACCGGTCGCTCCCATGCAGCAGCTCTGGAATGTTCCCTGAGACCCCACGGGTCATCCAGCTCAGGTTCATTTTTATAAGTGGGAAGCCAGTGCCCAGCAAAGGGAATGCGGTTTACCAGCCGGAGCCCACATCTCACAGGTGCTGCCACCGGGGCATCGGGTGGCTTCCCCAAACAGGGCCTGATGCCCTCGCCACTCCTAGGCCTCCCGGACCCACCACGGCTTCTCAGCTGTGGCCCCAGCCTTGCTTGACCCTGGCTCCTTGCCCTTGGGATTGTGCTATTCCGTTCCTCGATGCCTGGGGGAGCGTGCCTACACAGGCTGACCACCTGGAGGGCACAGTCATGCACCTTGCAGGCCACTCCCCCCGCCCCCAGGACCCAGAGGTGTCAACGGAGAGCCAACCCACAGGGCGGGGTGGGGGGCAGTCTGTGGTACTACAGAGGCCCCAGCGAGCTGGAGCAGCTTCTATGTGGTGCCCTCCTGGGGCAGGGTAAGGGGGACCAGCCAGCCTTGACTGTTTGGGGTTCTAAGTTAGTGTTTTTTAGATACAGAGCCATCTCTTCACACTTGCAGGAAATAGGGGCAGACTCAGCCCTGGGTCCCCCACCCCGTCTGCCCTAACTGAATTGCTTGAAGGCCAAAAGAGAAAGTGGAGTCTTGTCTAAACTTTGGCTCCATTTAGAACTCTCCCCGCTGCAAACCTGAACCTGGGTTCTCATTGTCGCTCCTGTCCCTCTGGGGCTCCCTGGGCCCCGGGGCCTGGCTGAGGGGGAGAAGGGGCTCTCGGGGTTTTGCAGTATAGAAGGGAAAGGTGGAGGTGGGATGTAAGGTGAAGATGTCATGTCGTTTTAAGGGAGGACAGGAGTGGACGGCGTGTCGCCGGAACCATCTGGTTGTGTCTGGTGAGCACTTGGGGAAGACAGAGAACCAATTAATCAGCAGGACTCCTGCTGCCTCTGCCAGGAGCTTGGACTGCTTCTCCCATCCCGTTCCCAAGCTAGGAAGGAAGTTTGGAAGCAGTGGCCATAGGGCTCATCCAGGAGGAATTCTACTCCTCATCCTGATGGATGGAAGCCTGTCCACCCCCACAGAGCAAAGCAAGCAGGAAGGGGCCAGCAGGGAGGCCAACCTGACCGGGGTGATGATGCTGGGACTGCCTTGACAGGCCAGATTCACACCCGCTTCTACTGGAGAGACCTTCCAGCTTGCTCTGGCCATATAGGCCTTGACCTTCACCACAGGCCACGGTGGGTAGCTCGGCATGGAGTCGTACTTGTCACCTGCTTTATGCTCTGAGCGCACAAGGCACGTGCATTAAGCCAGTAATCAGAGGGGGCGCCTGGGTGGCTCAGTTGGTTAAGTGTCCGACTTCGGCTTGTGTCATGATCTTACGGTTCGTGGGTTTGAGCCCCGTGTCGGGCTCTGGGCTGATAGCTCAGAACCTGGAGCCTGCTTCGGATTCTGTGTCTCCCTCTCTGTCCCTCCCCTGCCCATGCTCTCTGTCTCTCTCTCTCTCTCTCTCAAAAATGGATAGAATAAACATTTTTTAAAAATTAAAAAAACAAACAGTAATCAGAGAATCCAGCAGCTGGCGGGGAGGGGTCAGCCAGTCCTAGAACTAGTGGTCAGATGAGAGAACTGGGTGGGGGAAGGAGAGGGTGATGAGGGACAGGCTTTGGAACCCGGCCCAGCTGGGTTACAGTCAGGCCTACCCTTTGCAGGTGTGTGGCCGTCTCTTCACCATGCATAGCCTCGGTGTCCTCCTCTGTAAAATGGGCACACTAGTACCTTCTCTGCAGGGATGTGGTCTCTACAGTGCTCACGACAGGGTCAGGGCCCCTCAGGTGCTGAATGAAAGGCAGCTACCGCCCTTTTTGCCGTTTGGCCTGCTGCTAATCTGTGGCCACTAACGTTCTGTTTGACAACTGGGAAAGGAAATGGGTAAAGAATACAGCCTATCTGGCAGGGCATGGCCCAGCATTCCTGCAGGGGGATAGTGGCAGCGGCAGGTAAGGGCGGGCCCATCCATTTGGTGGGGTTTTTGGAGCACGTCCTCCTCGGCTAAGCTGAGAAGGGGCAGGGGCAGGGGCGCCTGGGTGGCTCGGTCGGTTAAGCATCCAACTTCAGCTCAGGTCATGATCTCGCGGTCCGTGAGTTCGAGCCCCGTGTCGGGCTCTGGGCTGACAGCTCAGAGCCTGGAGCCTGCTTCGGATCCTGTGCTCGTGCTCTGTCTCTCTCTGTCTCTCAAAAATAAATAAACGTTTACAAAATTAAAAAAAAAAATAAGGGGCAGGGGGCAGAGGAAAGCCTTTCGAGAGGAGCACCGTGCACCCCACTCACAGCAGGGGCCAGAACCGGTGGGGGCGCCGGGTGTGGGTGTGACGGCCACTGGTTGCAGGCAGCTGTGGTGACATGTGAGGAAGCAGAAGGACAGGGGTCTTCAATATGGTTGTCCCGCTGCCTGTGACGGCACTCCCTTGGATGCGCCCGCTTTGGTTGTAAAGCCGCCACAGCACCCTGCCGCACTGCACGGGTGGGGGACCAGGCCGCCATCTTCGGCTCTCTTGATTGATGCAGGCTGGGACGCGTTCGTCTCCTGGCTTCTTCCCTGGGTGTCTGGGTGGACCTTCTGTCTTCTGCCACCGGGACCAGCTGTTACAACGTCAGCGGAGGCCATAGCTTCTGCCGCCATGTGGCATGGTGGTGCTGATCTTGGCGCTTTGCAGGAACCCCTGCACCGTGGGATTTGGTTAGTCTACTGGGTTGCATCTGTTTGTATGAAAGGTGACAGTCTGGACACTCTTCTGCACACTCCCGCCTTCCCTTTCCTTTCCAGCCCCACCCCCTGTCCAGGGTCCGCTGCGTTCTCCAAGGGCCAGGGCTGAGCAGGGGCTCAGGAACGGATGACCGGGTGGCCTGGAGCACAGGGGCTGTGCCTCTTCCCTTGCCTGGGTGGGACGGCACGTTGTCACCCCGAGGGTTCTGGAGAACACGCCTCCTCGCACGTGGAAGGACTATGTGAGGAGAGGCCTTGGGGGCATCTGCTGTACCTCCTTGACCTCAGGGCCATCCGACCCCCCACGGGCCCAGGACGAGGGTCTGGGGTCACAGCCTGGAGGAGAGCTCCACGTAGTGGGAGCGGTGTCATGTGGGTAGATTGGTCAGTGGCCAAGGCGCCGGGCCTCGTGACTTGGTGGGCAGATCTTTCAGTGAGTCAAAGGCTGCTCCAGACCCAAAGCTTTCTCCTTTCCTTGCTCCCTCGCCTCCAGAGCTGATAGAAATTGCTCATCTTCCCCTTGGCCCCATGGCACCCCAACGCTGGGCCAGCCTCCTCAGAAGGGGTGTAGGAAGGTCCCGGGAGAAGGACCCAGGACCAAGGCTAGCCCTCTCTTGGCTTCATGCCTGCCCTCACCATGGGCAGTGCCCGCTCCGATGCCCACCGTGGGAAGGCTGGCCTTCATCCAAAGCCCCTGGACTTGGGTAGGGGGAGGGTCCACATGTGTCCTCCCTCCTCAGGGAGCCTTGTCCTGTGTTCGTTTTCTTTTTGCCACTATTTTTTCTTGGGGTCTAATTAAAGACTTGGAGCCGTTTACAGCCTGTGGTTGGCTTTTTATTTGGGTCTTTGGCAATTACCTCCTGCCCTAAAATAAGTTTCGATGGAACAGGGGTAGGATTTTTCTTTTTGGCCAAGTTCTCGGCTTTAATCTTGCTGTGTGTATGCGCACACACGCAAGCACAAGTTGCACGTGCGTGCGCGTGTGTGTGTGTGTGTGTGATGGAGTGTAATGAAGGCTTTCTGTCCTCTCTGTTCCAAATCCTGCCTCCGTCTTCTCACTGTCCCTGTCTCAAGTGGCCTGTGGCCAAGGCAGAGCCTGGACAGCAGGAACAGTATGCCCTCAGCCTTGCCCTGCCTGGAGGCGGCTCTGTGACAACAGGCAGGTTATCTGTTGACTCTGTCCCAGTTTCTTCAACTGAGAATGGGGCCAGTGGGCTGGGCATGCCAGAGGCTTCCCTACGACACTGCTTTGAAAGCAGCCCTCTCGCCACAACCTAGTAGGTCATCCTTGGGGCGGGAGGAAGTCACCACCGACACAAACCAGCCTCACTTTCCCCTCTTGGTCAGCACACCCTGTATTTGGATAGGAGCGTGCGGTCGTGTGGCGAAAGCCCTTCCCCGCTTTGCCTGCCTCGGTTCCCCTGGCCACCTCGAGAGCAGGCGTGATCACCCCACTTGACAGGCGAGGCTCTCCCTGCAGCCAGAGATAATAAGTGACCTTTCTGATGTCGCTCAGCTTACAGGGGGCAGAGCCTTGGGATTCAAACCCAGATCCTCTGATCTCCCAAAACCCCCACCCTGGACCGGCTACAAAATTTGCAGGGCCCAGCGCAAAATGAAAACATGGGGACTCTTGTAAATTATGAAGAATTTCACGACAGTGGTAGCGTGTGCCCTTTTGAGTGTGGGGCCCTGGGTAGCTGTGTGGGTCGCCCACCCAGGCAGCACCCCCCTGTCTCCACCCCCTTGAATTCCCTTCTCCTGTTTGCCGACATTCCCACCTGTGTGCTGAAGGGCAGGGAAGTTCAGTAGGGGGTCACCTGTGCTCCAGGTCCTTGGCTACTGTGGCTTTTTCCCGCAGGTAGAGAGGACTCTGGGTTCTCCCGATTCTCGGCCTGTCCCGCCAGACCCCTAACCTATGAAGAAACACTGCCTTAGCATGGTGCAGGCTTTCTGGGGTTCCCTGAGTCTCTTAGCATCCTCCAGGCCTACCTAAGGCCTCCTGAGACTTTAAGTAAGTGAGAGGGGGGGACATATAAAAAAAAGGATAAAGAGGATTTGGTACGAACCCCCGTTTCAAGGGTGGAGGGTGAAGGTTTGGGGGATTGATTCCCCGCCCCAGGCCCGTCCCGTTCTGCGGATCTCTCTCATCAAGATGAAGGAGGCAGTGACCTGCCGAAATGTCCAAGTCACCGTGCTTGTGGCAGAAGGTCAGGTGGCCATTCCTGGGGCCGATCTGGAAACTTCCTGGCTGGTGGTCGGGGGCTTGCAGTAGCCAGAGCATGTTGTGGGGTCATAGAAGTTTCCCAATAACGGATGGGTCAACAAGAGCACCCGGTGGGGCATATGTCCACGCGTACAGTGGGGTGGGTGCATGTGCATACGCGCGTTCTGGTGAGGACACCACTCTCTGTGTGCCAGGCAGCTATTTAAATAAGAGCTGTCGAGATGAATGGCTTTAGCTGGCTTCCCCGGACACAGCAACCTTTGCCTGCCCGTCTGGGACCACGTTCCTGCCCCTTACATTCTTTCTCTCTACTCCTAATGCGCACACGCCCCCCCCCTCCCCCCCAGCCCCACCACCAAGAAGTCTGGGAACCAAAGTCCCGGCCCCAGGACCCCACCCCTGGCTCTGTCCGTGGCACCACTGCTTCCTAGAAAACCTTCTAGTTTCTGGACCTTGGACGAACTTCAGGATAAAACGTGTGGGAAGTCAGAGCAGCTAGTTTTATGGAGGGGGGACAACTTTATCTAAAATCGGGGGGACAGGGTAGGGGTGGGAACCCCATCGGCGTAAGGTCTAAGGCAGTTTGACTATAGGAGGGAGAGAGTGCCCGAGTTTCCAAGGACTGATTAGATGGCATGCCAAGTGTATTAAATTTTGCAGACATTTTAACAGCAATATGCTAGATAGTTGGGTGTCCCCTGAGGCGGCTGGATTTTTTATATCCTTCACAGAAGGTCGGAACCCTCTTCTGCCTGCCTCCCCCCTCCACCCCATGCTCCGTGCTCCTCTCTCTCCCTCCCTCCCTCCCTTCCTTCAACCATTTTCCTTGCCTCTTGCTCTCTGCTCACAGGGAACCTGAATGACACCTCTGATCTCCGCCCAGCAGGGCATTCTGCCCCTCCTGCTCACCTCTCCAGGGCAGGGGATGGGCACAGATGAGGGGCTTGATTTCTCTGTTCTCTCCCCTTCCCCTTCCTCCCCGCATTTTGGAGACTGTTGTGAGACCTACTCCCCCCCCCCCCACCTCCTTATTTTTATAGAAAAAAAAAAGGCAGGAAAAGAATCCATCTGGCATATGAATAATTGAAATGGCTCAACTCTGTTCCTGTTGCTGCTGTTTGTTCTTGGCTCCCCGGCCCCCAGCCCAGCCCCCTGAGTACAGGTCTCTAGGCGGAGGGTGTGCGGGCATTCTCAGAAGGTTCTCGGTAGAGGCCTAAGCTCTCCTCAATCTTGAGCCCTTTCTCCCTGTGAATCCGTCTGAGATGCAGGCATCTGGAGATGGGGTTGGTTTCCTCCTCGCCACCCATGCGGCCAGCCAGCTTCTGGCTAGAGTCTCCCCAGGTATCACTCAATCTGGAATGGTTCCTTCGGCCCTTGGGCCTCAAGGGACAGTGTCCTGTGACCATGATTTCCCCCAGGGGCCCCCTGGAATCCTGTGGTCCATGCCCAGACTTCTCCTTGCCCCAGCCCCTTCTCCCCTGTCCTCAGCTTCAGGGGCCGGGGGACTCCTGTCCCAGGGAAGAGTCCTCACCCCACGCTCTCTTGGCACAGCCGCCCCCAGGCGCTGACCCAGGCACCTTGCTCACAGCCACCTTGTCAGCTGCACTCCCGTCCCCTGCCCTCAGCTTGTCCAGCTGCAGACTCACATGCTTCTCCACTTCTGTGGGACACAGCCTGTTTGCCGGGAGCCAGGAAAGCCAGAGATGTTTAACTTTCTCTCTGCAAGTTGGGAGAGAACACAGAGACAGGAGGGTGGGGCAGGGATAGAAAGATAATGGACTCAGGCCTGGCTGGAATCGGCCGCCTGTTTGAGCCTGGACCAGCTGCACACCAAGCCCCCGAGTCCGGATGGAGAATTCACTGTCTCTTTAAAACCATTTAGAGGAAAAACAAAAGAACTTTAGTGCATTAACTCTGGTTGAAGATGGGTCTCCAGATGACAGGCTGATCCACATTATTCCCCACAAGACAACTCCCCCGCTCTCCCCCTCCCTCTCCCCCCTTCCGGCCCCTCTGCCCCGTTCTTTGTTGCCCTCCGCGGTTTGTGCAGAGCTGACCCGGGGCTCTCCGTGCGTGAGGCGCGATCGTGCGCTCTGGGTTTGAAAAGTCGGTACTTTTGTTGGTCTGTTTGGGACATCACGGTTGTGTCATGTGTGAGGTATTGACTTGCAGCCGTGGGTCCTGTGGTTGTAAGCAAGTGTGCGTTTCAGAGATGCCAAGTGGCCGTGGGAGGGGCGGGCACGTGTGTCACCACAGAGGGGTGCGGTGTCCCTTTCCCCTGAGCTTTCTGGCTCAGGCCCATTAGGCCTCAGAAAATGCCCCCATAGAAAGAGGGTCTGAACAGCCCCCAAATGCTCTAGCTCTTTTCCGGGTCCGTAACAAAACTGCTCAGTAAGCAAAAAATTCAGGTGAAATTCAAATCAGGTTCGTTAACGTACAACCACGTATATATGTAACTATGCATAACCACACATACAACGATATATACGTGGGTAGTTATATATGTGTCGTTTGTAAAGACTCCCACACATGTTATAAAAGCTGCAAAATGTCTGGCATTCCAGGGCCTGGTACAAATAATTAGATATTTATATCCAATAAAACTGGTTTGATGGGGAAATCGTTTCTCTGTGTGTGGAATGTCAGTGGAGGACGAGTTTCGGTGGTTGGGTTTGTTTTCTCCCGGACAATAAAACCAGGGCTTTGGCACCAACCGACGTACTTCCGGTAAATATCTAAATCTTTTCCCACCGTGGCTTCTGCTAGATGGCCCGTCGCGCCAGCCCAACGCTGCTGTTCCCTCCCGCCGTTCCACGCGTGCTCCAGAAATGCCTGTGTGTGAAGCCCCCTCCCTGCACCCCATGCCCTAGCTCCCGACCCTGGGCTCAAGTGTGCCTCATGTCCCCATCCTCGGTCCTCGCCCAGCCCAGGGTCACCACCCATGGGTCTTCTCTCTGTACTTTGCTCTCTTTTTTTTTTTTTTCCTTTGAACAGTTCTCCGGAATGGGGCTTCTGCCTCAGTATCCCTTAAAGCTCAGTCTAAGTGTTTCTCTGATTTCATGAAGCACCTCTTTTCCCCAGTTTTCAGTTTCTCTTCCTCTGTCTCCTGCTTCTAGACCTTTCTCTCCCCACTTTTCCCGAACTCTGCTTGACCTCCCGGCCCCTTGCCCTCAAGGCCTCTGCCGCAGTATGGAGCGGCCCTGGGGAGCCCGTCTGCCTCACTGCCCCAGCTCGGGGAGCCCACCCGCCCCCCATTCTCTTCCATCTGTTATACAGTTGTGAACAGACAGAGCCAAAAGAGCCATAGATGAGGGCAGCCTCCGTCTCCCATTATACAGATGGAGAGCTGAAGCCCCGCGTGGGGCAGGCGGGGTTCCTAACTGGGACCGTGCAGAGCCGGGGCAGAGAGTGTGACCCTCTTGCCTTCCAGCTGGTTCTGGGAGTGTGAGAGACCCCCAGACCTCACTGCCAGGTGGCAGTAGTGTCTGTGAGACTTCGGGCAAGTGGCCTCACTCACCTCTCTGGGCCTTGCTTTTCTGGACTTGTAACTCGGAATTGGTAGTTCTTATGCCGTAGGGTCACAGAGAAGAGTAAAGGCACCCACGCATGACAGGGCCCTCGCTGGGTGCTCGGCCTGTGGGGCGCCCTTCCATGGAAGGTGCTGGTAGTCAGTGTTCGCCCTGACTGTAAAACAAGGACCCGTTGTGACATGGGGCTGTGATCTTGCCCACCAAGGGTGCTACCCACGCAGCAGGATGGCCTTGGCCCCTTTCTCTCTCCCTGAACGGCTGAGTATCACCCCTCAGAAGGACCCCGGCTGGGATCACAGCACCTTGTGGCTTCCCAGAGGTCAGGCCCTGACTAACCTCAGCCAGGAAAGAAAAGCCAGGAACAATGGAGGCGTTGGCCGACTGCGCGTGCCAGAGTCATGGCGGTCTAGCCAGGAGCCAGAACCCCAGAGAGAGGGCCCAGGGACACGGGAGAGGTGACCCACAGCGGCTGCTCTGGGGCAGGGGTCCCGTGGTTTTGACAAAGGCCTTTCAGATCAAGGATTTGAAGTCTCCTGAAGGGTGTATGGGAAGACGAAGGGGCCAGCAAGGCTGGAGAAGGGGGGAATGGGCCCGGGGTAGGGGGGTGGGGGTGCTCTGGAAAAGGTCTGTTAGCCCAAGTGGGAGCAGCCAAGTTTAATTACAGAGCAGCGAGTGGAGGGGAAATAGGCAGCCCTTGATGTACAGCTGGGGCTGCAGAGCGCCCGGCACGTGCCCCACCACCCACGCCCTCCCCCGCCCCCCTGCCCTGGTGCCCTCCTCTGTCCTCTGCAAGGGCACTGGCCTCCCAAGGTGTTTGTGGCAGGTGGTTCCGGGCCCCGGGGAGCACGTTCCCGCCACGGGCACACACAGCGGCACCCCAGAGCTTCCGTCTGCACCGGTACCCGAGAACGGGAGTGACCCAAGCACATGCAGCCAGATTGCCCGTGCGCAGCCTGGGTGGCTGTGGTTTAATAACACATTTCATGCAGAGGGGATTGGACCCTGGCCTGGAAATAGAAACTGCCCTTCAGAAGACTCCTGGGTGTCTTGGTTTCTGTTGTCCCTTTCTTTCTTTTTTTTCCTGCCACCTCCCCCCATCCAAATTAAGAAAAAAGAGAAACTCAACAAGAAGCAGAGCCCAAGCTTCCTATGACTGGCTCTCGGAGAAGCCAGTCAAATCTCCCCTCGTTGAGAACATTTTGACAGCATAAAATTGCTGCCGGAATGTGACTTTAGCGAAAAGTAAAAAAAAAAAAAAAAAAAAAAAAAAAAGAAAAAAAAAAGAAAAAGAAAAAAAAATCCTTCCTTCATGCATATGGAGTTTTTTGGAAAAAAAAATGGTATTTTAATGCTTTCTATTAAATTGGGACTAAAAGTGGTGTCTTAATTTGCATGCATTAGCATATTTGCATATAGATCACTGAAATGGTGGAAGAGAGAAGAGCCTTTAAATGAAAATTCTTTTAAAGGCACAGGCCTGCCTCCCTCTCCAGCTCCGTCTGGAATTTATGTGTAGTCTTTGCCTCTCACCTCCCACCCCACCCTTTGTGTCCTCCTTGCAAGGGGATGGAGGGTCAAGGCCGTCTGTCTGGAGCTGGCCCAGGGGGGAGTTAAGGGGCAGGAGCCAACCCTGGCCCTTGGTCACCCCCGTGGCCTTGCAGCCTTCCATTCCGGGCAGGACCCCACATGGGCCATGCTGCCTGGGCTCCCTTCTGTCCTGGCGGCGGCTCTGGAGGATGGGCCTGTATTCACAGCTACCAAGCAAGTGGCCTCACGCACCTAGTCCTCTGCCAGCGGTTGTCCTTCCCCCCTCTCCATCCTACCCCTCCTGCCCTTCCCTAGGCCATGTTGATGCTCTACAAGCTCGCCTCAGGGTGCCTGTCCTGCCAGCCGTGGCCTTGAGCCTTTAGGCACCTGGCACCAAAGGAGGGATGGGTGGGGTGCTCCTACTGGCATTTTCTGCTGGATCAGCTCCTTGGGACTGAGACCTTTCCCACCTTCCTCAACCAGAAGGCCCAGGCTGCCCTGTTCCCTTTTATCTTTCTGGTCTCTGGTTGAAATGTCACCTCCTCAAAGGTAGCTAAAGAGCTCCACTTCTCTCCTCCATCACTATCACAGTCCTTGTTTTATCGTCTTCTAGAACCCCTTACTTTTTTGTTTACTCGATGGTTTGTTCCCACACCCCCCACCCCCCAAGGTGAAGCCCCATGAAGGCAAGAGTTTGGGTCTGTCCTGTTCACAGCTGTACCCCCAGGACCATGTCTGGCACATCATGGTGCTGGGGAACTATCTGTTGAATGAAGGAGTGGGTGCGGGGACCCCGGTCGGGGCTGAGCCTGCCCCCTGGAGTCACTTCCCAGTGGAACACAGTGTCCCCCCGCTGCCAGGTGCTGAGCCTCAGTCTGATATGAGGCCCTCGGAAAGAGCGTGGTAACCCACTCTGACTCTTTCGGACAGTAGGTTGGAGCCGGGGCTGACTCTGAAGGCCAGGAGGCCAGGGTGGCCCACGGGCAACTTCCAGCTCAGGAGAATAGTAGAGGCTGAGGGAGCCGGGGGTCCCCTTGTGGCAGTCCAACCCTACGGCCACCAGATTCGCTCTCAGGCGCCCTCACTCCAGATGCGGAAGAGGGAAGACCCCCCAAAATTTCAGGGCCAGCCAACAAGAATCTCAGCTTTGTGTAACTGGACTGCACTTGCTGGCTGGCCCTGCCGTGGGTGGCGGAGTCCCAGGGAAACCCCACCACCCTCTGTGTTGCACAGGGGCCGGCCAGGGAAGTGAGGTCTGGCCGCTGAGCTCTGCACCCCCCTGCTTCACCACTCTGGTGGGTGGGCTCTCTGAAAGGCCCCTCCAGGCTGACGGCAGGCTGACGGCAGGCAGCCTCGGGCTCCATGCCCAGCCTGAGGGGGGAGGGCCCAGAGGGGTGAGGGGGACGCCCAGGCTTGGAGCGGGGCTGTGCCTCCACCGCTAATGAAAATCGGAAACCAATTGAGCAGGACAAGGTGCCCAGCCAGCAGGTTGTGGGAACGAGGGGCCTAATGGATGTGGCCAGGGGGGAGCGGATGCCTCATTGATCGCCCAGTGGCTATATTTATCCACCTTGGGTCTGTGGCCCCAGCAGCTGGATGGTGCAGGGATAAATAAATGGCCACTGAAATATTCATGAGCTGCACATGCACATCCGTGGTCAGGGGGACCGCCAAGGGCCTTCTCTTCCTTCCTCCGCCCCATCTCTCTGCAGAGGCCTTTCAGGAAATTCCTCCCACCTGGGCCAGGTGAAGTGTGGGCCCACCGTGTGCTCAGCCCAGCCCGGTACCCCAGGGGAGCGCCTCCAGCCCTGGGCTGGCCGAATCACTGCATGTCTGTCCCTGCCTTCCCTTTGTCCCCACCATCGCTCCCGCGCTCCCATGTCCCTGTCCCTTAGTGATGGATTGGACACGTTGGGCCATGTCTGTCTGCTTGACCCTCTGTGTCCCCACTAGACGGTGTACTCCTCAAGGACAGGCTTGCGGTTCCATTGGTCCGTGTGTTTCCCACGTGGCCTGGCATGGTGCCTGACGCAGCCTTGAGAGAGAGAGGGGCATTGCGTGTGATGGGTGACAGCTCAGAGGTGGCTTTGAATCTCAGCTCTGCCTCGGCTTCAAAAGTGACTTAACCCGGCGGGGCCTCCATTTCCTCCTCTGCAAACCGAGCGTACAAAACCATGTTGCCCGTGCTTCTGAAGTGTGGGCCTGGGACTCCCTGCATCAGACTCTCTGGTGGAACAGGTTAAAAATAACGATTCTGGTCCCTCCACATCCAGAATCAGAAACTCTGAAGCTGGGGCCTGATGACTCTTCAGCTTCAAGGAGGTTCCCCGGCAATTCGCCGCTCACTAAAGTTTGGAACTTCTGGTTTATTGCCTCATGATACCTTTGTCCAGGTGGCAAATGGGGCCTTCCTCTGTGAGCCTTCCTCCGGAAGCCAAGAAACAAGGCCAGGAGCAGGAGGCGGGAGGCACGATCGTAAAGCATCTATCAACCGGGCGCTCTGATGAACACCTGGCCTGGGGGTTCCCAGAGACGGAGCTGAACTTGGTCCAGTAGTGCTTAGGGGCAGGGCTGGCCCTCAGCGACAGGTGGGTGGCACTGGGGCATGGGCATCTGGGCTGCCTATTGCTAGCAGAGCCCCCGGAGGGCACGGGCCCCGTCCTCTTCGGCTTTTTGCTCTCTGCAGTTCTTTCCCTGTCCAAGGAAGGCAGGGTCGAACCGCCCTGCCCGAGGGTGGGAGAGAGCATCATCAGTAGTGTGGCTGGCTGACCGGAGCTGGCTGGAAAAGCACATTCTTCAGCCAGATGTCTTTGCTGCCACCCGCGGTCTGTCTCTGGATACCTTGGACATCTACGGTGAACGCTGCCCGCTTGGTGCAGCGCTGGCCGTGCACTGTTTGCCTGTCGGGTGGCACGGGGCCCGTCCCCTGGTAGGCAGATGCCTGTGACTCAGAAACCATTTGACCCCATTTAACTGAAGAGGGCAAGGTTAAGCCGGCCATCTGTGGAGGGTTCTCTGAAGGCTCAGGGCACAGAAAGCGGGAAAGTCACTTGGGATGGTTGAAGGTATAACTTCTGTGTCTGGCACTCAGCTAAGTGGCACCTGCCGTCCCTCCTTCTTGCCCGCCCACCCCCTCCCCGAGCCAAAGTTTGATCCAAACAGAAGCAAACTTTGGGGACAGCCCTGGCACCGTGTGGAGCCCGCTGAGCCTGCGAGCGGCAGCGGGAGCAGAGGGAGGCAGCCCCGGCAGCCCTGGCGCCTGACTCCGCCGGTCCCCTGTCCCCTCCAAGAGCTCCCCATCCGCGCCCGCATTTGCAGGCGCCTCTCTCGGCAGCTCAGAATGCAGCTTGGGGCCCGTGGCGGCTCAACCTTTCCCTCTCCCAGAGCCCCGGTCTAATCAACCCCTATAATTTATGCAGAAAATATGATTTATATTTAATTTCACCACACTTGCATTGTTAATTTGAGATGTAATTAACCCGTCGCCATGACAACTAATTTTGTGATGCCGTAAATTACCGCCGTCTTTTCATCAAAATTCAGTTACTTTGGCTCCTGTGTGCAATGTACTGATGCAATTAGGTTGCTAAGGGCAACTCAAAAGTGTTCAATTTCTTTTGTGCAACTGCAATGGGGTAGAAGCTCCCTTGCGTCCTCCCAGGGTCCCGTTGGCCATGGGGCGGGGAGTTGGGAGTATGTGGCCCGCCCTAGAGGAATGTCGTTGGAAAGCCGGACTTGGGTGGGCGCCTGCTGCCCCCACTTCTCTCCCTCCCACCCTCCTTTCTTCAGTAATTATTTTTAAACAGTGACCCCTGGACACATGCTCCCCGTGCCCCTCACAGGACCCCAGAGCAGGGCAGAGGGACTCCTGTCCAGGCCCTTACACTTCCCTGTCCCAAGCATCCTGGTGCTCTAGTTAGAAAAAGAGGGAAGAAAACCACCTCGTCTTTTTTTTCTCCTGGTGTCTAACTTGTTTATATAGATCTTCCCTTCTCCTTCTCTCTCTCTCTCTCTTTTTTCTTTATTTAAAACAAAAACCCTCTGTGTTGCTTTTGTCACGTTAATTCCCATTTTGCCAACACCAGGGGCCCAGGCAGACGAGTTACCAAGGAACACAAAATTTTAATTAGTGTATTTTAATCATTCAGGCTTTCCGAGCTAATCCACATGCCCTAGAGAATTCCCGAGATGCAGCTCTGCCCTGCTTTACCATTTATTGTTGAGTCTATTATAATTACTGTTAGCAGGTGGGGACTGGGAGATGTTTATTATGAGTTTTTCATCTTTAGTATAATTACCGAAAAAAACAAAATAAAAAGATGTCGTTGTATTTTGTTTCCTAGAATTTTTTTTTTTTTTTTTTTTTTTTTTCCAAGGGAGGGCATGGCCGTGGGATTTTTTTCCCCTGCTTCTTCCCAGGCAGGTGACTTGGAGTTTCCATGCTGGAAGAGAACACTCATCAAGATCAGCGCTGAGTCGTGCTCAACGCTCCGCAGACCCAGGAGAGGTGGGCAACGGCCACCTCTGCTCGTCATCTGCTGGGCCGAGCCCTGGGGTTGTCCCCTCCCAACCCATGTGTGCCTGGCATGTGGAGAGGGTCAGGGCTCGGGCTGATAGGGCCAGGGGGTGGGGGTGGGGAGTCTATCAGTGCTCCTACTCTGTGCTGGCAGGCTCTGCCTGGTGTGGGCCAGTCTGGGGGTCTGACCCAGGCGGACCTGTCAGGGGTGAGAATAGGACCTGGCAAGGTTATGAATATAATACTTAACATTTATGTGCCAATCCCCATCTCGTGCTCTTCACCTGTATTATTTCACTTAATTCCTCAGTAACCCTATGATGCGGATACTCCTGTCACCTCTGATTTATAGAGGAGGCACCAAGGCCTGGGGTCACAGAGCTTAGAAGTAGGATTCAAACCCAAGGCTCCTACCACCTACCCTGTACTGTCTCTTCTGAGCAGGCCCTCGGATACCACCTCCTCCAAAAAGCGTTCCCGGATTGCCCAAGGCCGAGTTGGAGTGCTCTGCCTGTGTTCCCAACAGCTTTGCAGTCAAGGCGCCCGTCCCGGTTGCCTGGTTACTTCTCTGAGAGCAAGACTTGTGAGGGTGGGGAGCTTTCTCCCACTGTCCCTGATGGACTCGTGGCATGTGATACGGCTCCTGGTAGGAAGCCAGCTCTCGGTGCTGTCTGTGGGATGGGTGGGCCTGCAGGTGTGTCTGGTAGAGTGCTGCACCTTAGCCTCCACTTGGGGGTATCCGGTGGTGTTAGGGACTCTGGACCTAGATGTTTGGCTGGTTGAACACCTAGGGACTCCCTCTACGATGCTGCTCTGAACAGAAGCCGTAGGGCCTGTGGGTCCCTGAGCTTCAACTTCCAGGAGGAGGTGACAATGACCTGGGGCCCCAGGTCAAGTTTGGGCGCTGTCCTGGGGACTTTGTGCGTGAGATGACAACATGCCCGGCACTCTGTGTTCTAGGCATACCTGGGGAACCTGGCCTGCCTTTTCGTTCTCCTCTTCAAGATCAGTTTTCAAATGTCTTCCCCTCTCCGTGATGATTTTGAAGTTTTCTTGGAAAATTCCACATCCCTGCACCAGAGCCAAGCTTGGGGCCGAGGACCGTTGGTTTTCCCAGGCAGAACAGAGCAAAGTAAGCTGGAGCCTGCCTTTGCTCATTTCCAGCCTGGTTACCCATGGGGACCAGTGGGGGAAGGTAATTAACACGTCCCTGGGAAGGGGCCCGGGGCATCCTGTGAATTGCACACCAGTGGCAGGAATCCCTGCTCGGCTCTAAATTCTTGGGCACCCCCTCCTCTCGCTCCTCTTTACTTTCCGACAGGGCAGTGGGGCCCAGGGTGTGTTACCTCGCCTGCAGCTTGCATTTTCAGTTGGCACCAACCCCCCACCCCCTGCCCCAGCCCTCACCATTCCAGGGGTCAACTCGGAAGTGGCCGCCTCCTCTCCCTCTCCCTCTGCTCACTCAGGGTCTCTGGGTGGTTCTTCTAATACTTGTGAGATGTATACTTGTTATATACTTGTTCTCACCCGGCTCACCATCCTGCCCAAGGTTGTATCTCTCGCCACAGGATGTGTTGTGTAATTCCCTTCAAAGGCCCTTACTGAGAATTATCCCTGCCAAAGCCCTGTTCCACGAAGCCCGACAACATTTGTCCTCTGCTCCCTTCCTGCCTGTTCCCTGCTCCCTGAGCCAGTGGTTCTAGAACTGTCAGTCTCAGCACCCCTTTACGCTCTCAAAAAGTACTGAGGACCCCAAAGAGCTTTGGCTTAATGTGGGTTATAGCTAGGGATGGGCTTCTGGGTGGCTCAGCCGGTTAAGTGCCTGACTTCGGCTCAGGTCATAATCTCACGGTTCGTGAGTTCGAGCCCCGCGTTGGGCTGTGTGCTGACAGCTCAGAGACTGGAGCCTGCTTCCGATTCTGTGTTTCCCTCTCTCTGCTCCTCCCATGCTCATGCTCTGTCTCTCAATAATAAATAAAGGTTAAAAAATTTTTTTCAATGGAGGGAAAATATTTAAAACTTGCTTATTAATTTCTGTAAAGATAACAGTGGTAAATCCATAGCCTGTTAACCATGAGAACATATTTTCAGGAGAATTACTATTTTCCAGAGCAAAATTTTGGCGAGAAGAGTGGCATTGCCTTACATTTTTACAAGTTTTTTTTTTAATGTCCGATGTAAGAGAGGACAGCTGGACTCTCTTATGTGCTTCTGTCTTCAATCCTGGCTGATCTATTGTTTTGGTTAGTCTATGAAGAGAATCCAGCTTCCCATGGTTGTGTATTTGGAAAAGGGAGGAATATTTAAGTAGACTTTACAGATAATGGCGGGCATTCTTCTTTGCTATTACACTAAAACTCGGCGAGTGATGTTTTCTCAAAGGTCAGTGGCAGTGTGGAATCTGAAGCCACAGCTATGAACTTTGCACACTCTTACATTATGACCCACGGGTCCGCCTTGCGCTCTGAATGAATCATTTCCCGACACGCGGTTTTGTAACCTGACGCGTGGGTCATTCAGAAAATATTGGTTCACCGAGGAATGCAGATCTTCCAAATGTCGACATATTTCGTGACCTGACACTTTAGAAAGTGACGCTTGTTGGTATCATCGCCAATCTCATCAGAAAAGCTGTGAAGTTTTGGGACACCGTCAAAGTTGCGATGGCAGAGATTTTTTTCTAGAAGTCTTATTTTCACTCGAAAGCTCAGATTTTATCATTGGCAACAAACACGGTCAGTTTTGTTTCCCCCGGTTGAAGCGACAGCCTCACTTTGTTCACTTTTGAGAAAACGCCGAATACCCGAGTCTGAAAAATCATGGGCTGTCAGTCGCTCTTTCAAGTTAAAATGGTGTTCGGTGACACAAATGGCTTCCAGCTCGGTCACACAAGTACCCGTCCTCGAGGACGCACAGCAGAAGAGTTTTCTGCGTACTTCCCTTTCTGCCCCTCAGAATATTAAGAAGATGCGTGCTCAAGGATTAAGATTTCATAAAAAGTAACAATTTTTGTAGCTTCGTCAAGGACACTCTTAGGCGAATATGACTCTTTCACTGAAAGTGCGTGGTGTGGCAATGAACAGGGCGCCTGCGAGTGCGCTGTTTCGTGCGAGGGTGCGAGTGGCTTCACCTGCCGTTGCTTTTCACCATCAGTGCCCGTGTCGCCACAGTGAAAAAGGCAGTTGCGTCTTAGCATTATTATGAATGGGTCTCGGGAACCCCCAGAGGCCCACAGGCCACACTTTGAGAACCGCCACCCTAAGCCACCCCAGTCTCTCTCGCTCTCCGTGTCTTGTCTCACTCTCTCTCTCTCTCTCTCTCTGGTCAGGACTGAAGAAAAGTGTTTCGCTCTGACACTTGGTTTCTGCCCTCAGAAAAGGCTAAGGTCTTGGCCTCATTCGGCCCCTCCCGCTGCTCCCGCCCCGCCTCTGTCTGGGGACAGGGCCCCTCGAGAGCTGCCATGGGGGAAGACAGTTGGGGAAAGACAGTGAGGAGGTCCTCACAGGCGGCCTGGGGAGAAAGACAGGAACCACCCTGCAGTCTGTGCCTGTGTCTGTGGCGTCCTCCCCCCAGAAAACCCCTCTGCGGCCCTCTGGCTTCACATTAGGGCGCAGCCTGTGTTGATCTTGGGCTCCCCCTGCCCCCGCCCCACAGCGGCCCAGTTTCCCATCGGCCACCTGCCTTCACACGGGGGAGGGCTGGGGGACACACAGGAGCCAGAGGCAGGCCTGCCCCCCCCCACCCCCGCCCCCATCTCCTCCCTCTGCTTCCCCACTCGGCTTCCCCCAGCTGCCTCCCAGCCACCTCCCCCAGCACGGCAGCCTGTCCAAGACACTGGGTTTTGTCCCCTCCATCCCGGCACCCTGACAGTGAGAGAAAATAGCTGTCCTGTGAGCGGTGGGGGAAGGCCTCTTGTTTTCACCTCTCAGCGGCTGGTTTTCCCAACTTTCCCATCCCAGCTCCCGAGGAACAAAGGGCCTCCGGCTCCCGTGTGCTGGGCCCGGCCCAGTGAGGGGACTCACCAGCAACTCTTTATTGAGTCTTCAAGCGCTGGCCAGGCACTCCATTAAAAAGCCATTCCCCTTTGTGCTGCCCGGCCCCCAGCTGTCCCCCCTCTCATGTGACGGTCGGTCACAGTTGTAAAACAACAACACACAGAGTTGGCAACTAACGAGGCTTTTTTTCAAGCCAGGGTCTCCATGGCAACCCCCGTCAATCACCCCTCAGGAGCGCTTTAACCTGACCAAGAGGGGGAAATAAAAAATAAAATAATAAAAAAAAAACAAAAACAAAAAACAAGAAAGAAAGACTTGGAAAGAGGGCGAGGGGCCAATAGACAACTCGGGGCGGGGGGACAATTCAGAAAGTTTCTGGGGTTTGCTCCCTCAATCGGAACACAAATGAAAATTTAATCGGTTGGACAGGATTGTCCCGGTGACTGGAGGGGAGGACGTTCATTTTAATTTGTACATATAGCGCATATGTTGCAACTGATTTCACAAAGGCTTCTGGCATCTTTCCGCGGTCCATAAAATGACCAAACACGGTGGTGTCTGGACGGAGTGGGAGGTAGGGTGGTCCTGTGGGCCCTCGTAGCAAATAGATGGTACCATGGGCCCAAACCCAGAGATGCCCAGTTTATGGCCTCAAGCCAGCAGGGAGAACCGTTCGGAGCCTGGCTGGGGTCCAGCGGACTGTCTCAGCTCTTCCATGTGAGGCCGGGTGCCAATGGGGATGGCCCATGGTATGTGGTGGGCATGACGCCAGAAGGACATTTGGGGGCCCCGGACTCAGCGCCATGCGGGGAGGGAGCAGACCTACCCCTGTGACGTGTCAGGGGAAGCCCCAAGTGACAGGAGGTGGTAGGACCCCTAGTTCTTCCTACGATGCCATGCCAGCAGATGCCCACTCCTTGGGCACGTGGCATCCCGCCAGGGGTGAGTTCAACCTTCCACGTGTTGGCATGGTGCCGGGGGCACGGAGAGCCTGAATTCTCCCCCACCCCCCACCTCACCCCCTGATACTCATACATGCCGTCTGGCCGCTGGCCAGGGGCTCCACAGGTTCCAAGGTCTGCACAGTCTGGGCACGGGCACGGTCTGGGCACGGGCAGCAGGCAGCCTGGCAGCTGCTGCCTGGCCTTTTGGAAAACTCTGATCGGGAAGTCGGCAAAAGCCAGCTTCTTGGCCCAGCCTGTATCTCTCAGGGCTACCGGCCACCCTGAAATTGGGGGCCCGGGCCGCCTTTCTCCCTGCAAGTGGTGAAAGGTCAGAAGTTCATGCTTCCCAGTACCTCAGGGGGAGTCTTCCTCATTCATGGACTCCAGGCATCGAACTTGGGGTGTGAGGGAAGCAAGGAGGGGACCCTAGAGGGCAGAGCCCGTCAGAGAGTCGGCATCAGGTCTGCATTCGCTTGGCACCGTTAGGCCATGCTGAGTCCTCAGGTCCCTGAGGATAAAAGGGCTGAGGTTCTTGAGTCTGCTTCTGGGAGTCTAGGTTTTTTCTGGACTTACAAGGCCTTGTGCAAACCTGGCACCCAGAATAGCAAATAGCAGATGGTTGTGCATGGAGGGAGGGAGGGATGGAGGGAGGGGGGGAGGGAGGGATGGCCTGGCCAGAGCATGAGTTCTAGGGCTACTTCCTGTACTGAGGGCTGTGGGCTGGGCTTCAAAGGCATAGGTATGCCTCGTGGCTCTCTAGCCACTGCTCTGCATGACACCCTGGTCGCCCAGCTTCCCCTGGAAGACCTGGAACTGCCGTGGGCAGAACCTACTCTGCCAGGTTCTGCCCTGGCCCTCTCGCTCCGCCTCTGCCTTCACTTGAGGCTGGCTCCCACTGCTCCCCTCTGTGCCTTCACTTCCGTCCCGGGCCCTTCTCACTGGTGCGCTCTGGGGGCTCTGTTCACTCGCAGAGCCAGTAAAGTGAAAACCTTTCCATCCCACTCCCCTCCCTGTTGTCAGCTCTGTCCTTTCTCCCAGCTTTGGTGATGGGGAAGCTCCCAGAGGCAGCGCTATCTACATGACATCTCAGTGGGCTTGGCAGGGACTGATGCCCCCCTCCCCCCAGCCATCTTCCCTCAAGATGAGGGGAAGGCCAAGAAAGACACCCTGGTCTCAGGGCAACCCCTGTTCTTTGGCCTCCCTTCAGAGCTCTGGGTCACTGCTGGAGTGAGGACCCTCCAAGGACTGGAACAGCCTTGGCCGGGGCTCTGTCTCTGCATCTCTTTTCCTGGGTGCCCTGGGAAGCTCCTGCAGGGAAGGAATGCTAACAATCTGCTGGTGTAGTAAGCTGGCACCGTACCCAGGCAGGGGCCGCTCAGTGCCAGAGCCTAGTAAAGACGTTGGCGAGGGCTCCGCTCCCCATGCCCGGAGTTTCCTCTGTCCGGATTGGCGTGCGGCCTTCAGCCAAGCCCGAGGCAGCACGGGGAAGAGGTGGCACCCGGCAGGCCCTAGCCTGGCCTGCCCGGAGGACCACACGTCCTCGCCAGCTCCCTCTGGCCCCAGACAGAAGGACCACGATGAGTGCTGTTCTGTAGCATTTCGGGGAAAGGACAAACAAAGTGTGGAGCTGGCCAGAGAAAGATGGGGTCCCAGAGCTCGACTGTTGGTCAGTGGCAGGCAAACAGTGAAGACCTGACTTCACCTCTCAGAGCCTCATTTCCTCCGCAGTAAAAAGTGGATATGAATAGTCTATCTCCCTTCTCAGGTTTCTGTTACCCTTTAATGAGGTAGTGGGTGTAAAGGCCTTTGCCCTGCCTGGGATATAGGAAGCCCTCCAGAAACATTCACAATTCACATTAGCATTCGTAGCCGTGGTGGAAGTGACAGTAGCTACCCCATAGGTGGTCTCGAGGAGTCCATGAGATCGTGCCTGTGAAGCACTTAATAGACTGCCTGATGTACAGTGAGCTCAGCAAATGTTAGCTGTCACCATTATTATTACTATTATCATTATTATTTCCTGGTGCACTGAGGTGGAGTCTCTCTCGTACCACATACCGGGAGCCCTGCTCTTCCTGCTGAAGGATTCTGGGGATGCTGCCCCCTGCTGAGTCTAGCGGGTCCTTCTAGAATGTTCAGTAGGTCCCCTCGCCCCCACATTTACTCTCCAGCACCTGCCCTGCTGTCTTATAGGCCCCCTGCCATCCCCTCTGTGCCCGTTGTCACTCTCACCCACTGGTCTAGGATTCCCCAGGCACCACGCCTGGGGTTTCCTGGCGGAAAGCGCTCCCCAGAACCCTGCTTCTGCCTCCTACCCCAGCCTGGCCTCCCCCAGGCCTGGAATCTGACTGGGTATTGTAACATAGTAGCTGAATGAACTCCAGTTTCAAAGGTTAATATCAAAATCTGGAGTGGATTACCTAAAAATTACTTACAACACCATTAAAATTCTGAACTCTTTTTGTTGTGGCTGTAAATTAATTTAAAATGTCAGGTTTTTTGAGAAATCCAATAAGAAATTGAGCCAACAGAGCAATCTGCAAACTGTCTGGCAAAGAGGAAAGTGTGTCTCTTCAATCGACAAGGAAAAATATGGAGCTTAACTGGAACCATATGGCTTAGTACTTGAGAGAAATCTGCTGTAGAGGGAGGGCGGGAGAGGGAGGGCGGTGGGAGCTCAGCTGACAGCCACACACAGGCAGCGGGAGGCCAGAGGGGAGCGGGGCCAGCGCAGCGGCTTTGGCGAAGCCGAGGGGCCTGGCGGGCACCTGGCACACGGCCTACTTGGCTGCCCCCCATCCACGGTCACCAGGCTGCCCCGGGAGGCGACTCGGTCAGTCCGCGGTCTTAACACGTTCTCTCTGTGTCCATCCCGAGCTCCCTGGCCATTTGGGAATGCCACCCCGCCCCTAGGGGAGCCCAAGCCCCCTCCTCCCAGGGGGCCACGGGCATCCAGCGCCCCTGCCTGGGACAGCCACCTGTGTATCTGCAAGGGCCGCCTGCCCTTGGCCCTCCGTGGGCTTCCTCCTGGCTGACATGTGGTCCCCATTACCCCTGAATTCCCCCAGATTTACAACACATTAAGTAATTTGTAGGTTATTTCAACTTCAATCTGCCCAAGTTGAGAAAATCAAAATTAAATTCAAACCACAAGGGAACTTCAAAGAAGGAGGAAGAGGAGGAAGACAAGAGCACTTGAGCGCATTCTCTTCCTCAGGTTCCCTTGTGTCCCCCCTAATGTCATCCTCTGGGCGCCCCGCTGCCTCCCTTCCTCGGCTTCCCCTCTCCTTACCTGGGTAACCCCTCGAGATAGAGCAGTGACCCCTGTTGCTCCTCAGAGTACAGGTACACAAGTCCAGAAGCAAATCAGGGGCTTGTGCTAGCTGGTGTTTTGAGCCAAGGAGAAGCCCCCCGCCAAACATATAACCCCACCCCACCCCACCCCACCCCACCCTCCCGTGCTGGTTGGGTTATTCCAGAACTCTCAAGCCTGTCTGTTTGCTTTTCTGGCCCATTTTGGGGGAATCCGCACCCGTGCCGTCCCAGCTCCCGGTGTGCCCAGGACAGCTGACAGCTGGTAGGTACCACCTGGCCCCTCCATTTAATAGCTCAGGTTACCTTATTTTGCTTTCTACCCTTTAAAACAGCCTTGTAAATAAGCAAACACTCGGTGCCAAGCACCTTCGGCACTTCGCCAGGCTGGTAAATATTTTAGTAGTGACTTGGTAACAGTTGTGTTCACTTTGATTTCCTCAGAAAGGTTCTTGGTGCTGGGGAGGGGGCCGTGGCTCTGGGAAATGATTTGCTGGTTATTTATAGTCCGGCTCTGACCATGTGGCCTTTGCTCTAACCCTGCGGATTGTGTGCCGGGGTATTTTTAAAGCCGGTATGGCATTAACCTTATACCCCTTTCGGCAAGGTTGGGGGGATGCTTCTCCGAAGTCTCTGAAAGTGACGCATGGTGAAAGAGCTCCGAGGTCTCGGGGTTGGGAAACAGATTCTAGACTCATCCCCACCAAGAGCCCGAATGATCTGGGAGGACCCTAGGAGACCCTAGGGTTGGGTGTGAGTTTGGGGTTGACTCATCCTGATGTGGTTTGGACTTGGTGAGAACCCTGAGGTCCTAGGGAAGGAGGGCTTTGGGGAAGGAGGTGCGTGACGCCATGGCCGTGCTGAGCTGGGCGGCCACCTGAGACGGCCGACGTAAAGCAGACAGTGGAAGTAGCCAGGCTGCGGGAGGAATTTGGGGGAAACGCAACGGTTAGACATGTTTTCTAGGCGTCTGTTTCTAGACTCATTTCACAGGAGGATCACGCTGGACGTGGGGTCAAGGAAGACTGGCGGAGGAAGAGAGATTCCAGTTTGGTGCCCTAGGGTCTTGACCCTCCCAGACAAGGGCACCTTCCAAGGGCAGAGCCTCTCTGCCCGGTGCCAGGAAGCTGGTCTGGCTCGACCCAGACTCGGTCATCACGCCTTCCATAGCCCGGTGCTGCTCCTGAGCTGGGCACGAGAGGAGGGGTGAGGCGGTGGGATAGGGGGTCAGGCGTCTGGCTTCAACAGACTGCTCAAAGCCACGGCCACCTCCTGTGTTTTATGGGAAGGTTTACTGCACAGACGGGTTGGTTTTAAAGGGGTCCTATCTAACCGATGGCACCGTGAGACCATATCGATGTTCCCAGAGCCCCGCAGGCTGTGCCCGTGAGCACCCGCGGGGCAGACCCAGGCCGAACAGGAAAGGGGCCTGTCCCCCGTCACTCAGCCCGTGGAGGAGACCAGGCCGGGGGCAAAGTGGGCACTTCCGGCCAGGGGAGAGCCAGGCTCGGTGTTCTGGGAGGACCCTGCGTCCCCTTCGGCCCTGGC
Organism: Acinonyx jubatus; assembly: GCF_027475565.1. Lineage (NCBI taxonomy): Eukaryota > Metazoa > Chordata > Mammalia > Carnivora > Felidae > Acinonyx > Acinonyx jubatus. The sequence goes on along the minus strand of NC_069381.1, from coordinate 7,668,006 downwards.
AGGTGGGGCCTTCACACCTGGGCTTACAGTTGGAGCGCGGTTCCTGTTCAGCTGACCGGCCCACCTGCTGCCGCTCCCCCGCCGCCCGCCCTTCCCCCTTTGGCTCCTGGCGCCGTGATGTGCGCCTCCCGTCTGCACCCACGCACACCCCATTGGTGCTCAGCCGCCGTGGGCGCGAGTCAGGTGAGCGGCAGACAGAGTGGCAGACCCAGCTCACCTCCTTCCCCACGGGACTGGTGCCAGGGCTGCGCTCTTCCCGGAAGGCTTCCAAGCTCCCCCGCACGGCATCCTGTTGAGCCTGTTCCTGGGGTGCGGGGGCAGGCCTTTTGGGGGGAGAGTGTCTGCCCTGCGCTGCCCTGGCGCCAGCTCTTCCTGGAGGCCCGTGTTCGAGTTGCCAGAGGGAGGCAGCTGGGCCCGGGGCAGGAGAGGGGGATGTCTGAGATGGGCGTCGACTGGGATGGAGCCACCTCCCCGCCAACACCGCAGCCCCGCTGGGGACGGCCTCGGAGCCCTGGGCGGATCTGTGCTGGCGCCCAGAGGTGGCTGTTGGCGGGACGGGCCCTGCAGGATGCAGAGCCCCTCACTGTGCCGCCAGCTGTGCCCAGCACCCACGGAGGTGCTCGGGGACCCTCGTGGCTCTTTGACCTTAACCACACTGGCTCCCCAAGCCCCGTTTTCAGCGTCCTTGGAAACTCGAGGGAGTTCTAGGGAGGAGGCGGGAGGGGTCTAGCAGAGGCCTTCTGAGTGTTCAGAACATTTGAGTTCAGCTGGTAAGAGACCAGCCTTCCAAGCTCCCGGGCCCCAAGTCTGTGGCCTCGGGTCTCCTCTGGTCTGCCGGCCCCTGTGAGGGAAAGAAGGGTGCTGTAGTGAATCTTCTCCCTCTTGGCCTTGAATTTGGAACTGGGTGACACCTGGAACCCTCTGGTCTTTCACCTGGTATCTTGAGCGAAACATTGTTTCCCAGTTTTCCCCTTGGCCTTTGGGAGTGAGGATGCCCGTCAATATTCCTTTCCCCACTCCTCCTAAAGGAAAAGGTAGCCCCATGGTCCTGCTGAGGGGTGTAAGCGGCTCAAGGCAGCTGACCCACCCACTTCAGTGTGCAGTCGTGGGGTGGGGGCCAACTGCCTAGCTGCGGTGCGTGCCCAGCCATCTTCAGACCGTTTCCATAGACTCCCTGTGTCATCTGAGCGGAGGATGCCATGCCGTGCCTCAGTTTCCCCAGGTGGCTTCCCTCGACAAGCGCTGTGTGAAAGATACTTCTGGAGGAGCCAGGGAAGAGAGCGGGAGGTGGGCACCGGGAGGACCCAGAGAGGTCCCCTCTCCTTCCTCTGAACACTTCCTGGCAGGTAGGAGCAGATGGCAAAAAAGCACCTGGCCTGGAGTCGGGCAGGAAGGTGTGCTGCCTGGGCCTCCCCCGGCCTGTTAGACCCAGTAGACACTGAGCCTCCCTCTCCCTGGTTTGCAGGCCAGCTCCTGGGTGAAGTGCAACATAGGAAGGGAGAGCGACCGGCAAAGTCCTGTAGAAGGTCCCCAACAGACCCGTGGGACCGGAACCAGGCGGAACATCCGCCCTCGTGGGCCCGCGACGTAGGTCTGTTGGGGAGGGGCCACACCGACAGGTAGCCAGCCAGCCGTTCTGCCCTGTTTCTCCTTGATGCCTCCGTGGACGAGTCCTGGTTTCGAGCTCCCTGAGAGCTAGGAATGGAGGAGACCCTATGAAAATGATGATATGTGACAATCAGTCACAGCAATTAGTGTTTTGGTTAACAGGCCTTTTTTGTTTTCTCTCACCCAGACAGAATGTCACAAATAAATCCTCTCCTGCATTTGCATATTAATTGGATCGGAGACGTCAAGCATCTTTCATTAAAGAAAATGATCTGCATATTTGGAGACATAAAATAGTTATTTTGATGGGTTTTTTTTCCTAAGATCAGGGGGTGGGGAGGTAGGTGATGGGTGCAGTAGAAATTGAGGTAGAATGAAGGCAAAGGCGGCCCTCTGTCTGAGTTAACCCTGTGCGGTCTGGAGTTGATGGGCCAAGGTTGGCCAGATCATTGATACGTAAATAAATCCAGGAGCCGAGGGGCCCCAAGGCATCGAGGGGCTGCCCGGGAGCCCAGCTTGGCCCCTGTGCAAAAGGGATCCCTACCGGAGCGGTGGGCGAAGAGGCAGGGTGCAGGCCTGACTGCTGTCCTGGGCGCGTTTCCCCAGGGCAGGGAGTAGTGGGCAAGGGGAGTGGTTCCGTGCCCACCTGTGTCCTGGGGCTCTGGGCTTGCTTTGCCCGGCTCTCTGTCCGTGTCCCTCACCTTGACCTCTGGGACCGTGGACTCCTCTAGCCTCCTGCTCTCCCCTTCCCCTTGGCTTACCCATCTGTGCCCCCTTTCTGCACGCTCTCTGACCTCGGCCTTCCGTGCGCCAGCCGCCCTCCCTGTCCCCACGCGGAAAGTTTCCTGGGGGCAGCAGAAGCAAAGCCTGGAGTCATTATCACAAGCACTGGAAATAACCCAGAAAGCTGCGGGGCCCATATTAGGGCATGAGTTCCCAGGAGCGCTGAGTGAATGCAGAGTTTTTGATAGGCAAATGTGATTGCAGAAAGTCACCCTGGTTTCCCCCTCCTGCCTTAAACTCTAGGACTTTGTCAGCTGGTAGGAGCCAGTCTGCTGGGCAGGTACCAGGGACCGGCTCCTCGAGACATTTCGGAGCCCCCCCCCCCCCCCCCCCCCGCCAGGAGCACAGCAGTGAGGCCGCTCACAACACCTAACTTATTACTCTGCGGCCTCTCTGCCCTCGCTGGGCCTAGAGCCACAGTCCCTTGTGCCTGATCGTGGTTAGGTGCTTAGGTGACGACGGTGTGGTGATGGTGACAACAAGGGTGACTGCCACCACTTTTTGCGAGTAGGAAATGCGTAGACACCTTGCTAAGCTTGGCACTCACCGTCTCCCTGAACCCTCACCACCGCCCTCGGAGACAAGTGCTATCAGTGCACGCATCTGATAGATAAGGAAACTTGACCTCAGAGAGGCCAGATAAGGGGCCCGGCGGTGCCCAGCGGGGTTCAGAAGTTGCAGCCACAGCCATGCTCTCCACCCCAGGCCGCGGGGCCTCTGGGCAGTGGGGACCAGCGGGGGTCTGGCCCCTGGTGTGATGGTAGCCGACTATAATTTCCGAGTATGAAATCAGAGGCCATGCGTTGAGACTCCCTCTGCACTGCTGCCTCCTCTCACCCCACTGAAAAGCTCTGCCCATGTCCGCAAGATTTGCCTTCCCTGAGGGGCAGAGAGCGGTCTCCAGTGGGTTCTGTGGGCCCTTGAACCAGAGGGGCCCGTTCCAGACCCACCCATGCTCTCTGTGTGCGGTTTTGCTTAGAATCGGGAAGTGTCCCCTTCCTCTGGTCTCGCACCCTGCTGGTCCTTGCATACAGTGCCGTGGGCTCCTGGACTCCTAGCACCTGGGCGTCCCGTGGGAACCTGTTTGGTTAGTGTTGCTGCCCCACAGTGCTACTTCTTGCGGACCCCTTCTCTCAAGCACCCAGATCCTGAATGTTCGGTGTGTGCAGCCTGAGGCCATCACCTTGAACTTCAGGGTTCTTTCACTTCTGCCCCCTTCATCCACTGGCCGCGTGCTTGGGCAGGAACACTGCTCCTGGGTCTAAAGGGAAGGTGGGAAGGTATGGTAGAAAGAACCAAGGCTTTTCATTCAAAATGTATCACTTTGGACTCTGGCCTGGCTGGGGTTTTTGTTTTATTTTATTTTATTTTATTTTATTTTATTTTATTTTATTTTATTATTTTTGAAGTTTATTTATTTTGAGAGAGAGAGTGCATGTGAGCAAGCAGAGGAGGGGCAGAGAGAGAGAGGGAAAGAATCCCAAGCAGGCTGTGTACTGTCAGTGGAAAGCCCAGTATGGGGCTCGAACTCATGAACTGTGAAATCACAACCTGAGCAGAAACCAAAAATCGGACGCTCAACTGACTGAGCCACCCAGGTGCCCCTGTTTTGTTTTTGTTTTGTTTCTGTTTTTGTTTTTAGAGACAGAGAGTAAGTGTGCAAATAGGGGAGAGGGGCGGGGGGTGGGCAGGGAATCCCAAGCAGGCTCCACGCTCAGCATGGAGCCCAACAGGGGTCTCAATCCCACAACACGCAGGATCATGACCTGAGCTGAAATCAAGAGTCAGATGCTCTGGGGCGCCTGGGTGGCTCAGTCGGTTAAACATCCGACTTCGGCTCAGGTCATGATCACACAGTGTGTGAGTTTGAGCCCCATGTCGGGCTCTGTGCTGACAGCTCAGAGCCTGGAGCCTGCTTCGGATTCTGTGTCTCCCGCTGTCTCTGTCCGTGCCCTGTGCTTGCTCTGTCTCTCAATAATAAATAAATGTTAAAAAAATTAAAAAAAAAAAAAAAAAGAAGAGTCAGATGCTCAACCGACTCGGCCACCCAGGTGCCCCTGGCCTGGCTGTTTTTATGCATCTAGGGCATGGTTTCTTCCTTGCAAAAAGGGAGCAGTAATCCCATGCATGAGCAGGATCTGAGGGGTAATTCGGCTCACCTGTGTTGAGTGCCCAGTGACAGGCCTGGGATAGGGTAGGCCCCCACAAGTCCTCAGTCTGCAGTGGGTCGGGACTCTGGGAGGGCCTCCGCGGGCGAGGGGATGGAGGTGATCATTTCCCAAAGGACCTCGCAGCCTTGCCCAGCCGTTCCTTTCCCTCTCTGGCCCTCAGCACCTTTGACAGCATGTGCTTCCGGCAGGGCACAGGGCGTTCTTGGAGAAGGGGCCTTGGGGGCCCTCCTTGGGGAGCCTGTGGACAGGCTGGGTGTTTTATGGAGTCCGGGGGAGTCCTGCATTAGCTGTATCTGTTAAATGCCAAGAAGCCAAGTTGGTTTAATATGATTGTAGCTGCTGCTTTGATAAATCAAAATAATTAAAAATAATAAATTTGATTCCTCAACCAACAGGCCGTGTGTGGGCACAGGGCCCGGGCTGCCGAGCTAGGGCCGGGGAGGTGGGAGGGGGCCCTGGGACACGGGAAGGCCTGTCTTTGTGGGATCATAAATGAGGAGGTGGACAGCAGCTCGGCAGATCGACTGGGGGAAGAGGGTCTTTCACTCTGCAGAGCTGTTGGCCAGCCCGGGTGGGAGCCCCAGCTGGGCCTGCCGTGGGCTCTGAGGCCTGGGGCTGCCCTCGGTTTCCTCATCCGTCCACCTGCCTCACAGGGCCGTGTGAGGAGTCCGGCCTGCCCGTGAATGCCGGTCAGCCCCGTGTTGCATAGGCCCCGGTGGCCCCTCTCGGTCATCCTTGCGCCCCACTTTGGCACTGCCGTGGCCGAGGTGACCCCCCACACGGTCACAGCAACCAAGTAGCTCGCCAGGAGCTCTTCCTCCAGCTGCCGGCTGTTGTCCTAACACAGGATAGTTCTGTTTATGAGGACATCCCCAGTCGTAGACGTTTCTATTGATAGCTTCCTTCTGCTTCCAGAGTTGTGGCAGGAAGTATATGCCACTCCCCGTGGACCCTGGTCCCTGGTCTGGGCGCTGGCAGCTCTGGCATGGGTAGGTGGGTGGGTGGGAGGGGGTAGGGCGGCTGGCCCCTTGGTTTCCACTCCGTCCCCTTCCCCCCACCCCCCGCCCCCCCTCCACAGCCTCAGGAGCCGTATTTGGTGTCTGATCCAGAAGAGCCTGAGCAGCTGGAAATCTGAACTGAGTGGAGGGGGCAGGGGCTGGTGGGGAGGGAGGGACAGGGTGTCTGTCTCTTTAAATGCACTTTGTGTCAGTGTGATAAGGAATTTGATGGCTTTATCAGAAATACCAAAGCTTTATTTAGCAGGGCGAGGCTCACACCACTCAGCTCCACACAATCTGCTGATAAATTGCAAAAAAGAAAAAAACCAACATCTCACCAACGCCCAGCACAGCAAGGGAGAATAGGCAAGGCGGACGGAAGGGCAGGGGAAGCAAACTTGGAAGTTTGGGGGGCTATGGAGGTGCAGGGGGTCGGAGAGGCCATGGGTGCAGGGCTTTCTGGAAAAGTGCTCACAGGCAGGCACTCCTCCATTCTCCACTGGTAGCCTTTGTTGATTTTTCTGTCATTCGACCAGAAATACAATAATTATCTTCATTCTTCCAGGGAGAGGGCCGGTGAAAGAGACCTTTCGTCTTCCTTGGCTGCTTTTATCTCCCGCTCCTGTCCCCCCACCAGCCCAGCCCACCCCAGTCTCTAAGTGAATCCTCCTGGCCACCCGACTGGCAGAGCTGGTGAAGGCAGGGCCAGCCTCTCGAGGGGGATATGTTTGGCAAAATGCGGGAGACGCTGTCAGGGGTGGGGAGTTGCAACTCCAAAAAAGGGGGTCCCTGCTCCCTACGGCATGGCCAAGGCAACTGGGGAGGGACAAAGTCTCTGCCCAGCTCCCAGGAGGAAGCTGGAGGCGCAGTGGCAGGGCCCCCCCCCCTTTGCCTACTGTGACATTCCAGGGCTTTTCCATGCTATCTGCCTGTTGGGTGGCTCTTGGGGAGCCCCCTATCCTGGCCACTCTAGATTTCTGCACCTTCTGGAGGGTCAGCAAAAGGGCAGAATGACATTTCCATCTCTGTTTCTTCCTCCTCAAGCCTTCTCTCCACATCCTGTGTGTTTCTTCTTGGCCCTTTCTCTTGGGGAGCCCCTCCCCTGACCTGGCTCTCTGGGCCTGTGCCCCACAGGTGCAATCAAGGCAGCACCCGGTCTTCCTCCTGACTGTCCATGCCCCTCCCTCTCCCTTCTGCACCCCATGAGCCTTTTGATACGAGCAAACCGAATTGAAGCCCCCACGGTCCCCACGACACCTCTTTGGGTGTGCTTTGAAGGTTTTCTGCCTTCCGGAAACTGAGGCAGGTACCCCCTCTCGGGGCCCATAGGAGAGCCACACGGAACGGGAGTGTGTTGGGTGCTGTGTGTAGGTGGCAGTGGAGGCACCTGTTTCTCCAGCTTCCTGGGGGCTGTCCTCTGCCCGGCTGCACAGGGACACTTCCTATAGCCCAGCTGCCTGGCTCCCAGGCCCCTCACGCCCTTCTAATGGCGCCACAGTCTGTCCGGGCCAAGGGCTTGGTGTGGTCACCACGGGCCCTGCCTATCCCAGGTCCAGGGCTGCGGCTGCTACTTTCCCCTACCCGGTGTTCCTCTTGGTGCCTCATGGTGTTGGTTGAGGAGGGGACATCTCTGCCCACATGGCCGTCCCGAAACATGGCGAAAGGGCCAAGTCTGGGCTCAGGGCTCGGGGCTCAGGGCTCAGGGCTCATGGCCCATGAGCTGACCCCTCAAACAGGATAGAGGCTGGGTGAGGCCAGAGGATGCTTCCGGGGTAGTTATGGGGAGCCCCAAGTCAGGTGGCCCCGAGGCAAGGGTGAGCAGAGTCTATGAACAACTCTGCACTAAGCACCCTCTCTGGAGCCGACGAGGAGCCACGCGCAGGAGCTGAGCCCGTGTGCTCTCTAGAGGCAGGGAACCGGAGGGAGCCCTGGCCAAGGTGAGGCTGGCGGTCCCGGTGCCCTGGCAAATCAGCCTCATAGGAATTCCTGTGCTTTAGAGAGTGGCGCAGCGGGATTAGCCCAACTGCCTGGAAAGGGGAAATGCTGGGCGGAGAAACAGGGGAGCTTGGAGGAGAGGGCGGGGGCCGGGCCGGCCAGGGAAGGGCAGAGGGTGGAGGAAACTGTGGCAAGGCCGCGGCCGGGAGACAGACAGGAGGAGTAAGTGGAAGTGACAGGGTCAGGCCAGACCTTTGTCCTCCAGCCTGATTAGAGAGTCTGCCCTGGATTTCTGAAACTTTGGGATGTTGTCGGACAAACTGGAGCTTAATTCTGTCAGAGCGCCGGGGAGATTAGAATTGACATCCTGGGAGCACATTCCTGGCTGGGCAGAAATCCAGCCCCCGCTGGGAAAAACCTGTGAAAGCATGGTCAGCCCAGGGGTGGCGGCGGGGGATGCCCGTCGGGCCCAGGGGCCACTTCAGCGTTGTGGGTTGGAGCCAGGAGCCTTCAGAAGGCTGGGCCGTGTTGCGGGAAGGCCCCGGCCCAGTGGAAAGAATGGAGGCAGAGCCGCTTCCGAGTCTAACTGCTGGTTCTGCGCCTTTGCGTAGCGGTGCTGCCTTGGGAAGTGAGCTTAAGTCGGTGGAGTCTCAGTTTTCGCACCTGTAGGAAGGGACAAGTCTGCCTTCTGGACCCACTGAACGTTCCTTTGAGGTTGAAGGTGTAACCTTAGAAAGCTGGGAGGAAGGGGTCAGACTCTTCTTCATGCTCAGCCGCAGCAGAGACAGGGCCCGCTGGAGGCCTACGAGGGCTTTGTGCCATCCCTGTGGGATGCTACAGCTGAGGCATGAGACAGTGCCTGTCCCTGCACCAAGGAGGGCCTTTCCAGCAGCCAGCCCCGTCAGCTGTGAGAAGCCTGCGGTAAACCTGTGCCCTGTGTGTCTAAGAGCTCCGGGGATCCCCTGCTGAAACCAAGCGAGCCCCAGGAAGGGACGTGGGCCCTCCGGGAGCATCCAGCCCAGAATGGCTCCTCGCAGACCAAGAGGTGGGGTCAGAGGACTGGAGTGAGGACCGAGCACCTTAGCCCCAAACCAGGCCGTTTCTAGAAAAACAGAGTACCCCTCCCCGCTTCCCTCCTGATTCTAATGACTTCTAAATATTGGTAAATATTTTGGCTAATGCAGGCTCTCCTGGCAGAGAGCAAAGCTGTCTGCAGTTCAGGACCTACAAATTATTTATTAAAGATCTGAGATGCGGTGCAATTATGTGGAAAGAACCCCCCAAAATTAAATAAATAACTAACAAAATAAATAAATAACAGCCACACTGGCCTCCTGAAGGCTTGGGGAGCTGCATACATGATTGCCGTCTTGATGAAATCCCCCCGGATGTAATGAGCTGATTTTCTGCTGTTAGATGAAGGGTTCGTTAGGATAATGGAACGAAGCTAAAATATAAATGACTCCCTGTCAAGAAGCAGCTTTTGTTTGTTGATCTCCTGACAGTTCCCGGGCCAAGGCAGGGGTTTATGTGTGCACACGCATTCAGGAGCGGGCAGGAGGGCGGGAGAGGGCTTAGGGAGCTGCCCCGGGGGCCTGGCTCTCCGGTTATCCTAGGCTTTCCCTGCAAGGTGGCCCTCCTTACTTTGGGGAGCCCCAGAGCCCTGGCGGGGTGTGTGTGTCGGGGGGGGGAAAGTCCTTGATTCAGACCCTCCTTCCCCACCCAGAGGACAGACAGCTTGTTGCACGAAGCGGCTGGGGAGAGGCAAAAGGTATCTGGGGAGCCTGGCAGAGACGGATGGGCTGGGCTGTGCATGTGGGGAACCACACACGAGACGAGATGCGCTGAGCGTGCTTGCGCAGGGGAATGGTAGCATCGAGGATACGGAATCCTAGGCTCTTGAGTGACGTATGCTGGCTGAGGCGAGGCCCAGCCCTGGAGCCACCCTGGCCTCTCCATAATACCTTTTCCCTCAGCGGTCCCAAGGCGCAGCCTACGGAGAACCTAGGAATACTGGGCAGTTAGTGCACGCCAGTCTCCAGGAAGAAGGGGCCCCTCTGAAATTGTGATGATTCACCCTCCCGCCCCCCTGCTTGGCTCTTCTAAGACCTATGCAGAGCTGCCGCATGGGGAATAGCTTTCTCCTTTCTCAAGCTGCTGCTGCTGCTGCTGCTTTGGCTGTATTATTTTACTTTATTGTGGTAAGATGCAACTTCACGTAAAATTTGCCACCGTAACCATTTATCTTTTTTTTAATTTTTGTCAACGTCTGTTTATTTTTATTTTTTTATTTTTTTGAGAGAGAGAGAGAGAACTCAAGCGGGGGGTCGGGGGGCAGAGAGAGAGAGGGAGACACAGAATCCGAAGCAGGCTCCAGGCTCTAGGCCGTCAGCACAGAGCCCGATGCGGGGCTCAAACTCGTGAACCGCGAGATCCTGACCTGAGCTGAAGTCGGACGCTCAGCCGACAGAGCCACCCGGGCGCCCCTATCGTGACCATTTTAAGCTGCACACTTCAGTGGCACTAAGTACATTCGCAGGGTTGTACACCCATCACCAACATCCAGTTCCAGAAATCTTTCATCACCCCAGGCAGACACTCTATCCCTACGAGCAGCCACTTCCCAGTCCCCCTTCCCCCTGCCCCTGACAACCACCAATCTGCTTTCTCTCCCTATGGATTTGCCTGTTCTGGACCTTCCATGTGAATGGAATCCTACGACATGTGACCTCTGTGTCTGCCTCCTCTTACTTCGCATGTTTTCAGGGTGCACCCGTGTTGTGCTGTGTGAGACTTTCGTTCCTTTTCAGGGCTGAGTCATATTCCACCGCGTGGTGTTTATCCAGCCATCCTGCCGCTGGGCATTCGGGCTGGGTTCGTTCACCTTTCGGCTGTTGTGAATACAGCATCTATGAATATTCTTGTCCAAGTTTTTATTTGGGTCCGTTTTCCATTCTTTTGGGTGTATACGAGGAGCGGAGTTGCTCCAGCCTCTTCAAGTTAGTAACAAACTATATATTGAGCGCTTACTGTGTGTCGGACCATAGTGCTATGCGTTATCTCGGTGAACCTTCACAACGGCTGGGAGAACCTGAAGCTCCGCGAGGACTCTCTTTGGTTTTCGGAGGTTCTCCAGGCCTAGGACATCATCCAGCATATAGGAAGTCTTCAAGAAATATTTGATTTACTGAACCAACTGCCTTTGACGTGGGGACTTGCACCCCTGCTTTTCTGACGAAGAGGCTGAGGCCTGGAAAGGCTAAGCGGCCTGCCCCACCAGATCCCACGGTGGTAAGTGACAGAGGCGAGATTCAAGCCCCATCTCCCTGACTCTGCTCTTTTTTTTTTTTTTTTTTTTTTACATTTTTTAACGTTTATTTATTTTTTGAGAGACAGAGTGTGAGCTGGGGAGGAGTAGAGAGAGAGGGAGTCACAGAATCTGAAGCAGGCTCCAGGCTCCCAGCTGTCAGCACAGAGCCCGACGTGGGGCTTGATCTCATGAACTGCAAGATCATGACCTGAGCCCAAGTCGGACCCTTCACCGACTAAGCCACCCAGGCGCCCCTCCCTGACTCTGCTCTTGATCCCTATGTTGTAGGTTTTATCCTCCTCATGCCTAGCGCCATGCCATGCAAACAGTATGTGCTCCATGAATACCTAAGACCACTGCAGAGCAGGGGACAGAGAGAGATCTAGGGTCGATTTACCTGGTAGAGGGGCTGGGTGAAGCCTGGAGCCGGTGGTGTCTTTCTGTGCATCTGTGTGGCAGAACGTGCCCATCTGTCCAAGGAGGCACTGCCACCCCCTCATTGAGCCCTAAGCCGGCAAAGACTGCACTGGGCACTGCGGAAACCTTGTGGGCAATCTGGCCAGAATTACTCCTTACCTTGACCTTTGAGGCTCCCCGATGGGGGACAGCAAACCTGGCCACCGACCCGGATCCCTCTTATTAGGGAGAGGATGGGTCCCACCAGGAAGGTCTCAGGCACCTCTGCCTTGAGTGGTCAGGCAGGGCCCCTGGGAAATTGGAAGAGTTTCTTCCCCCCATGGGGTCTCAGGAGGGGTGGGGAGGCCGGTTCCTCTCCTGGAGCTCCGAGAGAGTAAGGCAGGAATGGGGACCCTGCAGGACAGCATCCAAGGCCAAGGCCTGGGCAGGGAAAGACTGAGACACAGAGGGTGAGCCAGAGGGCCTGGGGCTGGTGGGGGTCAGCTGCGTACTTCCCTGCTTTTTAATTTATGTTATTTATTAAAAACATTTCCTGGGGCGCCTGGTGGCTCAGCCGGCTGAGCGTCTGACTTTGGCTCAGGTCATGATCTCATGCCTTGTGAGTTTGAGCCCCGCATCGGGCTCTGTGCTGACAGCTCGGAGCCCGGAGCCTGCTTCGGATTCTGTGTCTCCCTCTCTTCTCTGCCCCTCCCCGGCTCGCACTCTGTCTCTTTTTCTCTCAAAAATAAATAAACATTAAAAACAAAACAAAACATTTCCTGAGCCAGGACTTTGACAGACCAGGGTGGGAAAACCCCTTTCCTGCCCCCAAATAACTAGACTCTCTCTCCTGTGTTGACCTGTACAGATTTTTCAGGATTCTGGCCAAATTCCAACCCAGCTTGTGTTTGGAACCACCCCCACCCCCACCCCTACCCCAATCGAGAGTCCTGATCTGATTGCTGGTGCTGGGCCTGGGCGGCCAGCCCCACCTGCCCCCTGCCTGCCTTGGGGTGTCGGGTTCCTTTCCCTAGGAGGGGACAGGCACCTGCTGGATTGTGCAGAGCCCTTGGCCCCCTCTTTGTCCCGCTAACCACTGTGTAAAAGTTTCGGGCTTCCTTTGACCTTTCTGTTTTGCCTGGTTATGCTGAGGCTGTCCCTCTGACACGCATCTCCTGGCGTGTTTGCTGGGGTAGCTGCTCAGCCCCTGCCTGCGGCCTCTGTCCCTGGCCCTTCTCCCCTGGCAGAACTTTCTATTCTTTCTTTTTTTCCCCCGGTATTCCTCTCTCTCTCTCTCTCTCTCTCTCTCTCTCTCTCTCTCTCTCCTTGTCTCTCTCCCTCTCCATCTCTCTCTCTCTGTCTCTCTCACTCTTTCACTCTTTTAACATGGTTTTCCTAAAAAGTTTTTTAATCAATCAAATTTGAGGCAGAAAATAGGTTTTGTCACGCCTGGTCCCGGGGTGGTGTGGCTCTCACTCAGGCTGCTGACAGCTCCTCAATGCAGGAAGGAGGCCAAACAGAATATTTCTCGGGGAAAGTGCCCGTTTCCATGACACTGTCCCTTGTTGTCTGTGCTGCCCCCCTCCTCAAGCTGCCGGCTGACATGGCCTCAGCTCCTGTGAAAGGGCCGTGGAGAGGGTGTGTGTGAGGGTGGGGGAGGGGGCAGGGGACAGCACTGGGGGGTAGATGGGCGGCCGACAGCTGCCCCGAGCCTCCACGGCCTGAGAGGGCTGGGGAGCAGGTAGGGGCGGCAGGGACGAGGAGCCTGGCCTGGTGCTGCATAATCAGCTGAGCCTCATAAATATGGGGCCAGGGAGCCGTGGGTGAGACGCTCGGAAGCCAAGTCCAGGATAGTCGGTGGCTACAGCCAGAGGGGACTACAGCTGGATGAGGCCTCTTCAGGTCCCGGTATGCTGGACACAGCAGCTTCCTCTCCCTTCCCGCTGCCCTCTCCCTCCTCTCCGGGGCTCTGGCCCCACCCAGCCCTCCTTCCACCCCAGCACTCCTTGTGCCCGGAGGAGCCTCCAGCGTCCCAGCTCCCCGGCCCACGGTGCCCCCACCCAGAGCTCCCCGCGGGCCCCCCGGGTCTCCCCTCTCCTTCCCACTTCCCTCTGTCTCCTTCCCGTTTGGGTCTTTTTCTCCTTCCCCTCTCTCTTCTACTCTTCTCACTCTCTTTTATAATTAATGATTAGTTTTAATTGGTTTGCTTAGGCAGCCTGACAGCAAATTAACAGAAGCCAGCCCAGGGCTGCCAGGCTCGGGGAGAGCCCACTGCGCTCCGGCACTGGCCGGGCGAAGGCAGGCCAGGCTGAGCCCGGGCCCGTGGGCGGGCTGGGCGCGCTCCAGAAGGAGAGCTGCCACAGCAAGGGTCGGGCCACACCTGGCGGGTGCAGTGGCCAATGGGAAGAAGGCAAGAGGATCTTGGCACACAAGGCACGCAATCGGCAACTTTCTCTGTACACTTCTGTTCTTATCCTCCTCCTCACCGCCCTCCCCCCCACCCACTCCCCGCCCGTTCTCATTCATATAAGACATTGTCCATGTCTTTGGAGATGAGGGCCAGGTATAAAAGGAGGGTGGGGGCCCTGCCTGCAGACTGGGGCAGGGCTCGCTTGCAACCCCACCCGTCCGCAATCATGCCGTGGGCCAGTGGGGCTACCAGCTTGACACCTCTGGGGCCAAGCTCTTGTTCTTTCACACGGACAGGAGGGACAGCAGGTGACCAGGCTGTCGGCCTGGTTAGCTCAGCTGCCTGCCTACCGTCCCGAAGCTCGAGGACCTGGTTCTGTTTGTGACTTGCCCTTCTGCACAGAACTCAACCTTTTGGCCCTCGGTTTTCTGGTCAGGGTACTTAGGATAAGTACCTGGAGGGTGGATGGGCCGGGGCGGGGTGGGGGGGGGGGCGGTGCATAGACAGCTGGCAGAGAATAGACGTGTTGGCCACGATCCCTGAGCACGTCACATCTCGTTCTTAGCCAAACGTAGGGTCTCCTGCTCTGCTCTGTGTTCTCCCGCTCTGTACTTGTCCCCACCCCCGAATCCTTTCTTAACTGCAGCATCTTCTCTGGTCCTCTGCTGGGTCCTGGGTATGCCCAGCCACTGGCTCACACAGGCCAGACCAGATGTCAGGGACAGTGAGAGGCAGAGAGAGAGAGAGAGAGAGAGAGAGAGAAGATGCCCAGGGAAGAAGAAAGAGGTGAGGCTGAACTTCTGAGGCTCCCGCTGAGGTTCCAGAATGCACCCAACCGACCTCCCTGCTCCTGTCTGCCAGGCCACCCGCCCCAGGGGCCGCTGAGGGACACCACCCCGGTCCTGGTCCCCGCGGTCAGCAATCCTGCCCCGCCCCCCCCCCTCCCCGACCAACTCCCGCAAAGTTTCCTCCGAGTGTTGTGTGCGATCAGATCTGCAAGTTGCTCTCTAAGCTTCTTGTCACATTTTGACTTAATGAAGTGCAACTGCTGAGGGATTTGGGTTCAGCGCTCCGGCCTCCCTCGCTCCCTTGTTGTCAGAAAACAGGGGCGGTTGGGGACGGCAACACCGCGCTGCAAGTCGTTATCATTCCGGTCAGTCTGTTTAACACAAAATTAAACAAAGAACTAATTAGTGCCTCATGAATTAATAAATGCACAGTTGCAGGGGAGGATGGGAGGGGAGAAAAAGGTGGTGGAAGGGAGATACTGGAGTTACAGGGTTGGGGGGCTTTTGGGGGTTCAAGGGAGGCTGGCCAGGGTGCCTGGAGAGATCTCAGGCAGAGCGTGTGGGACGGACGTACAGCCAGGCCCCGGGCCGGCTGGCTGGGATGCGAGTCTGACAGCCAGGCCTGCCCAGCGCAGTGCCTCTCAGCGGAGGGGAGAGGCCGGGCTCTCCAGCCCCTGCCCTGCGGCCCCGCCCTGGGCTCGGCCTCCACGTGCCCAGCTCCCCTCTCTGGCCTCCTCCTCTTTCCACTCTCCCACCTCACCAGCCTCCCCCTTCCTCTCTACTGCCCCCTATCTCAGTCCCCCCAGTTCCCTGCGGACCCCCAGCCTCTCACCATCTGGGCCAGGTGGGCATAGGAGGCCCGTGGGGCAAGCCTCCCCCACTGCCAGATGCCCACAGAGCCCTGTGTCGGGCAGGGTGAGCTCTGCCCGGGTGGGCACCTCTGCCCAGGCAGCCTGGCAAAGGCAGCAAAAGCTGGCAGGAGACCCAGCCCTCCTTAGGAAGACCTGTCAAGTACAATTAGCATTATCTGTCCAAATATGTCCTGGGAAAGAAAGGGAGGGCTGCAGGACTGGGTGGCATTCCGGGAGCCCTGTGCAAGGTCACCTCACCTCTTGCAATCCCCCCAATCTGATTTGGGGATTACACAGCCTAAGGAAATTGGTGTTATTCCTCTTGCATCATTGATAAGCCACAAATGAGGGAGTGGGGAGGAATAAACATAATAAACAGGAAACTCTTCCCAAGTATAGGTAGGGTTGTGAGGCCCCAGGGCTGGGGGGAAAGGGCGAGGGGGGAGAGAGGGGAGGGGGGGAGGGGACAGAGGGCTCCTTGGGTTTTCTATCCACATCAGGAGTTCGTCTCATTGGAACCTGGCTCCCCAAACTCCAGTACCAGGCAGGAGAGTCTGAGCCTGGCAAGCTGGGCTGAGTTATATGTTGGCTAAAGACCCTCTACGTTGTTGGACCGTGTCCCTTGCCCTGCGTGGGCCCCCAGCGTGGGTTGTTGCGTCTCATCGGTAGGACCTCAGGCTAGAAGGTGCTACCGTAGCACCCTCCTGGGTGGTGACACCTGTTGGTGCCATGGCCCCTGGTCCACCTCTCTGTCACCCACTTGCTGTAGCAAACAGCTTGGCATATAGCATTTGTCTTTTCAGGGGCTGGGGAGGAGAGTGAAGGAACGGGTGCTGCTGTATTCTGTGGTCCCCGGGCCCCTAGGCTTAGCCACTGCATCCCCCACCCACAGACTCCTATCTCTGCCTCCACAAGAGATGCGTGCAGTACGTTCTGACTGTTCCCTCTTTGGTTAAGGGTGTCCCGAGGACTGCATTTCTGCCCTCAGCTCTTACTGCTTTCTGAACTTTTTCAAATTTTGGTTGGCATATACTTGAATGAGCCCAAATCCATTTTTAACCCCCTTCGCCGGTCCTGGAGCATCAGCCCCTTGGCGCACAGGTGGCAAGGACCCCTTGGGGTCCTCCAACACAGCAGGTTGGAGGGCGAACACTGGGGAGTTGTGGGCATCCCGCCTTGAAAGGCTAACGGGCCTCTTCTCTCTCCCTCCCCAGGATGAAGTGACACCCCTACTTTGAGAGAGGAGCCTCTAGGACCCACTGCGAGGTAAGGCCTGAACCCCCTCCCTGATCCTTGTGTCCTCTCCCCTACCGGTGACCACTTACCTAGTACTGGCATCCCTCCAGGGTTAGGAGGATTGGGAAGATGGAGACAGGGAATTGGAGCCACACTGCCCACTTGAACCTGACAAGAAAAGATGGCCCCGGTAGGAAAATCTCCGATTGGCTCTTAGGCCGGAAATGGGCAGGGGACATGTGGATTGCAGACTTTGGGCATGGAATGCGTTCGAGGTGGTGTGGGGCAAGGAGGCATTTCTGGAGCCAGGGTCTGGCCGCCCTTCGGTACCATCCCCAGGTCTCCGCTGTGGCAGCCGCTGCTGGCTGTCCCCAGAAGCTCTGCTTGTAGCTCTTGGGGAGCCCTGCGGACTTGAAAGCCTCGGAACTCCAGCCCTGCCTCTCTCTTTGGAGCTGCCGGTCCCTGGTGGCCTCCTCCTCCCTCCACGAGAGGCTGGCAGGGAGGAGGCCTCAGGCCCTGAGCCCAGATCAGGCTGCTGACCCGCCCTTCCCAGGCCCAGGGCTTCCTGGGTCTGGCCGGGCCTTCACAGCCTGTCTCAGTCCCCGGGGGTCTCCAGGAACCTCGGGGGCCACCGGGCCTCGGCCCCAGGCAGCGCGGTGTCAGAGGTGACCGGTGGAACGCCAGTGTTATGTAAATAGCGGGACCTGCCTGGCGGGCGAGCTGGCTGGCTGCAGCCATCCATCATCCCCGCTCGGCGGGGCGGGGGACAGACACGGCACCGTGCGCCTGGCTCCAAACCTGTTTGTTTTCCCTTTGTCTCACGCGTTTCGGGCCTGGCTGTGACCGACTCCGGGTTTTGTCCCACTGGCCCCCTCCCCCGGGAGGACGGGGGGAAGGGAGGAGATTCGTGCTGCTCCCACCGCGGCATCCCTTTCGGACTTCAAAGGCTCCCCCAGCATTGTCTGTGCCTGCGGGCAGTGGCCCTGAAAACGTGATCAGAGGCGGCCGGTGTAGGGCAGGCCCGGCCCGCGCCCTGCGCTCTCACTGGGGCCCGTAGATTCCTCCCTTTGCAGCCAGCTCCACCCTGGTTACAGCCCTCCCCGGGCCTCTCTCCTCGCCTTCCTCTCCCCTGGCGTCCCTTCTGGCCAGCCCGGCCCACTGCTGCCCACTCCCGTCCCCTCTTGGCCGCAGGGTAACACCTCTCTTGGGGCATCGAGACTCCTAGAATGTCGAGAACTCCCAAGTCACTCCCTGCCCCTTCATATCATCCACGAGGATCTGAAGCAAAGTGAAGGGCCTCTTGGCATGCTGGGCGCTGGAGCCAGTTCCTGGACATCTGTTTCCCAGACCAGAGCTTGTTCCTTCCCCTTCTTTTTATCTACCCTCTGCTGGTAATGAGGGCCTGACGTCCACCTGAGGCCTCTGCCCAGCCTTTCCCTTCACTTCTTGGCACGGTCCAGATTGGATACTTCTGTCCCCAGGTGGTGGGACCCCATCTTGGGTCTTGAAAGTCCAGCCCTAGGTGCTTTCCATTCT
Source organism: Acinonyx jubatus (assembly GCF_027475565.1). Lineage (NCBI taxonomy): Eukaryota > Metazoa > Chordata > Mammalia > Carnivora > Felidae > Acinonyx > Acinonyx jubatus. The sequence goes on along the minus strand of NC_069381.1, from coordinate 7,649,984 downwards.
CTGGAGCAAGGCGTGGCCCACTGCCCTTTTTTGTAAATAAAGTTTTATTGGAACATAGCCACACCCGTTCATTTGCATATTGGTTCTGGCTGCTTTGACTCCAGCTGCAACAGAGAATGTTTGGTGCAACAAGCCGAACGTATTTACTCTCTAACCCTTTACAGGACAGGTTTGCTGTCTCCTGACCTCTGCTCTTTTCTTTAAGTGGCAAAATATACATAACATGAAAATTACCGTTGTAACCATTTTTAAGTGTGTAATTTCCTGGTGTTCAGTATGTCCACCGTGTTGACTGTCACGCTGCCCTGTGCCCTTGTCTTCCGTGGGGTTGCCCTGAGGGCCGCGGGCAGTTGTCCGGGAGCCTGTCCCAGGGCTGTGGGCTGCCTGCGGGCCTAGTCTGGGGCCACCCCCTCTCTGTCTCTCTGTCCTCCTCAGGGCCTCATTCTCTGCTCAGTCCCACCCATCTAGAAGTCCTGGCTTGTCTTCCCTCTGACAGCCACCGTTTCCTCAGAGCCCGGCATCCCTTCCCATGAGCCCTGCGTAGCCTTTAACCTTCACCGAGCTCTCAGATCAGTTCCCTCTTCCGTAAGGTGAGCAGAATAGCTACTTTGCAGACAAAGTTATTGGGACAAATGAGTTAATGTGGTCAAAGGTGTCTGGCCTGGGGCCTGACAGGTAGGAAGAACTCACATTCCCTCCTCCCCTCCTACCTTTTCACCTCCCAGAGCACCAGCCGTCCCTGGGCAGGTTCCAAGGGGTTCCCCACCCCTGCCCAGGGACTTCTGAGTCTGACTTCTTGGGGGACGTGAGTCTCCTCACTCCAGTGGGCACAACGGGAGGAAACGTCCCCTACCCCGGGTCGTGGGCTGAGGGGGGTTGGGGTTCTCGTGTCTGTGCCCTGTCCTCCCCATCTGCCGCAGGGCCCTGGGAAATCGCATACCTTCTCTGGGCCCCAGTCTCTCTGTCTGTAAAAGGGCGTCCTGACCACCCTGCTCTCTGCTTCAAGAGGCTGTTGCAAGTAGGAGCCAGGTGCTTGGGGGACAGCTGGGAAGGCTGTGTTTGTGGGTGCTGCTGGCGGCGAAGGAGGACAAAGGTAGAGTCTGGGTTTGAACCTGGGCCCGTTCTGGGGGAGGTGGGAACTAGGCCATAGTTCCTACTGAGAAGTCCCTGGAGGTTACATGGTGGGCACTTGCTCTGTACGGGCACAGGGACCAAGCTGCCGTGACACGTTGCCGGTGCCGTGAGCTAACCGGCGGGGAGGGAGGCCAGGGGAAGGGGAGGGAAGGTGGAGCTGGGCAGCAGTCGGAGGTCTGAGGCCAGAGCCGTGTCCACTGGCCGCCCACTCCTGCTGCTGCTGCTGCCGGCTCTCTTACTGCGTCTTTTCACGGGCTCCTGGCCTTGCGCGTGTGTGTTTTCCCTCCCAGCATCACACCGGTCTCTCTTCCTGCTTGCCTTCCCACCACCCATACTGCCACCCCCAGCTCCACGGCTCGCTCTCTCTCTCCCTCTCTCCCTCTCTCCCTCTCTCTCCTTTTCATCTACTCCGAAGGCTTTACTTTACTTCCTTGTCACCCTAATTGATTGCATTAACCTTTCAGCGTATTGGATTTCCTCGGCATCGTGCAGAGAGCCCTGTGCAATATGCTTATAATCTGAGCCATAATGGACAGTTTGCAGTCAACAAGCCCCTTCTCCCTTCTCTGCCATCGGCCCCGTGACATCTCTCTTGCCCAGGCCACCATGGCCATTTCACCCCCCCGCCGGCAGGGGTGGGGCAGTGGGTGAGGCTGGGTGGAAGCAGACACAGCTTGGACCCACTGATGGATCTCCCTGCATCTCCCCTCCTCCCGGCTCTGCCCCCCCCCGGCTCTGCCTCTGCTTCTCCAGGCCTCCCGGCCCAGGTCCTTTGCCAGGCCTCTGGTCTTCGAGAATCCTCTCGGCTCCGCTGTCTGCTTCTGGGACTCTGACTAATGAAGGGCTCACGGGGCCAGCTTGGATTTGGGGAATAAGACAGTCCCCTGGTTCCACCGGATGGTTCTCAGAGCAAACCATCACTCCTTTGCTTGCCTAGGAGGCTTTGGGGAAAGATGATGGTGAGCACTTCAGGAGATGGAAAAATGTGATACAGGCCGCGGGGCAGTAAGCCGGAGAGAAGCCTCCGTGAGGCAAGATGGCTTAGCCTCACAGGAGACTCGCATGGGGGAGGCAGGAGAAAATGCGAGCTGGCTGCTCAGGTTAGTAGGAAAGGGCTCCCTCGGGTATGTTCCAGATGGGCACCTCCTCATCCAGCATCAGGCAAAGGAGCCAGTCCGTGCCAGCTGCCCCGTCCCGGGCGCTCGGCGAGTCCCGGCCCCGTAGGTCCTGGCTGGGGCTGCCAGCCTGCAGACCCAAAGCCCGGTCAGCTGAATCTTTATTCACAACAGGATGGATGTCGGGTTGAATACATTAGTGTCAGGCCGGAGGAGCGGGACGGAAGCTCCCCTTAGCGCTGGTGGTACTTCCTCTCTCCCGCGCTGTTCCCCCCTCCCCGCCCCCACTCTCTGTCCATCATCTTCTCCTTCTGAGCATCCCCTCCTGCCATCCCTCCATCACTCCGAAGGGCAGGCTTTGGCAACAGGGGGGCCGGACTAGGTCCTTCCCACCCTCTCCCAGGGATTTTGGGGGTGGGCAGAGGGCACAGCAGGGAGAAGCCACGCAGCGAATTAAAGTTTGGTGATTGTCAGTGTCAGGAGAAGCTAAATAACCCTGTAACTAGTATGAAGGTGAAGTCACGGCCTGCTGCACATGGAAAATATGAGTGCTCTGGGAGACAGGGAGAGTGAGCGGCAGAGTCTGCCCGCCGTGGTGGGCAGCCTCCTCTCCAGGGACCCAGCCAGAGAGGCGGGAGGAGGACCATGCCCTCTCCCATCGCTGCCAGGGAACAGCCGCCCAGGACCCCCTCCACATATGAGGGGCAGCTCAGCTGCTTAACAACCTGCTGGCCCAGCACTGGGGACCCGGGCAGATGTCCGTAGGCACCCAGCAATATACACTTGTGGACGCCAACCCATCCGCCTGGGGCCATGTCAGTCCTTCCTCACTCGTCCCTACTAGTGCTTACTCTGTGCCAGGCTGTGTGCTCTGCCCTGTACGACAACTCTGTGCAGTAAGTGCTGTTGTTCTCCCCCCACCTTTTTGTCCCCACTTTTTTATAACCCACTTTACTGAGCTATAGTTTACACGCAGTGTACAATTCATTGGCTTTTTAGTATATTCCCAACATCGTATGGTCGTCACCACTATCTAATTTTAGAATGTTTTCATCACCCCAGAAAGAAACCCCGTACTCATTAGCAGTCACTCCACCTTCCATCCCCAGCCCTGGGCAATCACAAATTATTCTCTTTGATGCTGAGAAAATGCAGGCTCAGAGAGGGTCAACAACCTGATCAAGGCGGCACAGCCAGTGAGTGATAGAGCCGGGGTTCAAACCCAGGTAGCGGGACTCCAGAGTCATTGCTCCTCGAAGGACCGCCCGATGTCTTGGCTGCGCCCCCCTCCCCCCAACATGCCCTGCTACACGTTGCTAACAGCCCGGGCTCAGGCGTGTGTGAGCACCATCCAGACACGTAGGCCCAGGCGGCAACACGCGTCTCTCTCCCGAGGTAGACTTGCGAGTCCATACAGAAAAATCTCACACCCCTCGGAAGGACAGCCAACGTCCCCTCCTCTTGAACCTTCTCTTCCAAGCCCAGCTCCTGGAAGGGAGGGTTGGCTGGCACAGGAACCAGCAGCAACAGGGGAGCTAAAGTGGCCAGCGAGACCTAGGTGGTTTGAGAGTTTTAAAAGGAGAAATCCCCGTATCGCCTGTAGCCGATCACTGTAACTAAAATCCAATGCCAACACAACATTCCAGAACAGGTCCCGCCCGGGTTGGGGCCACTGGCTAGGCCTTGCCGTGCCCACAGGAGGACTCAAGGAACTCCGCTCCCACATCACACTTACTCTCTTTCCTTCTGACTCTCACTCTGTCCTTTGCTTCTTCTGTCCTCCCCCCCCCCAACCCCCCGCCGCCTCTTTCTTCCTTACACTCCTGCTTTCACTCCCCAAAACTTCAAACAAACAGACAAACGTTTGTGGCCACCCTCTTGACTCGCAAAATTTGGGAATTAACGTGAAACTCTTGCTGCCTCTGATAAGGGATGAGTACAGGGAGAGACAAAGGGAAAGGTAGGCCAGAGAAGGAGTCTGTTGGATTTGGTTTGGGGTTTTTTCCTCCTTCTTCTCGCTCCCTCCAAAGCGGAGGATCCGGCCGGGCCAGTTTGGATATTTATTAAGAAAAAGCCAAAGATAATTAACTTTTTTGTTTTTGTTTTGTTTGTGGGTGCCTCCCCTGCTGGCACTGCTGACTGCCTGGCAAATTAAACCTGCTCCCTGCCCCGGCGGCGGCTTGGCTCTGCTGTCGGCTGTCCCGACACCGCCGGGGCCCATCAGCTGCCCACCCGGCCACCCACCTTGGGTTTCAGACCTAGGGTCGCTTTATGCCACCACCGATGCCACGTCCCCAGGCTCTTGTGACTTCTAGAGCAGCCTTTAGAGCTGGGTAAGTGGCCTGCGGGGAGACAGAGAGGAGGGCTACTGTTGGGGTTGTGGCCAGCATTTCCCTCGGAGGAGAAGGGGTGAAAGAGTAAGGGCTGCCAGGGGGGCCAAGGCACATCCTCCGGCCAGTTCAGGGTTGTCAGCTTTCCAGAAGAGGGTGAGGAGAACAGAGAATGAGCTGCGAGGGCAGGAGAGGCCAGATTTGGGCCGTGCCCACCACCAGCTTTCTCCTGGGAGGCCGCTACACTGCGAGGACCCGCGGCCCCTGGGAACGCTCTGGAGGAGACTTGGGGCCACAGCACCATCCCCTGGTATCTGTCCGCCCTCAACACTGCCCCCCCCCCGTCCCCCTCCCACCTCTGGTGCAGCCTGGGCCCCACGGGGTGGTCGGGGAGCCGGCACTGCCTCGGGTCTGCTGCCTTAGAACCACGCAGAGCCCTGAGGCCGAGCTCCGACCTGAGCCCGAGCCCTGTCCTGTCCGTGGGCCAAGTGACAGACCTCTCGATGGGCAGACAGAGTTGGGAGCCAGGACGGCCAGTGAGGAAGGCAGGTCCTCTTGAGGGGCCAGCCAACCCCAAGCTTGGAGTTGGAGGTGTGGTTTGCCCCTCTGCTAAATTAATATGCCTCAGCCCCTCCCCTGGCAGAGACCTCTCCTCTGTCCCCCCGGCTTCATCCGCAGCTGGGCAAGGAGGTAGCGATGTGAGGTCCTTCCAGGAGGGGAACCTGCTTGGGAGCTGGGCACAGAAAGGAGGGCATTTTTTTCAAGGATTTTGCTGGCCCTTTTTTTTTTTTCTCTGAAATATAAGGATGTGCAATTTTTTTGGTTTCAATTTAGCATTGGAGAATTTTATAATTTAGTAATTAAAATCTCTGATAGGCTTTAGAAATTGCGGCTAATTGAATTTAATGGGAAGATGATTTTCAATTTTATTTGATTACCGGGACCCCTGGCATCGGTATTTATGGGAAAAAAATGGGAAATGTGCTGTGTGGGCTAAGATGGCATAATTGAATTAGGGATAATCGGATTTCTCCGTCATGAATTTCACTATAATTTTCCTATAATTTTCCATTAGATATCTAGTTTACAAATATTCACAAAGAAATGAAGCTCTTTCGGAATGGAGATTGCTGGCTAACAGGATTACAGGGCCGGGCGTGTGGTTGTGCCAGCCTCTATACCGCCATAATGCGATCCCTGTATCTGCCTTCTACTTAGCTTAAGCCTGGCCTCAGCCATGCGCTCCCCCACCCACCCCACTGCTCCTCTCTGTCCCTGTCTGCCCCCTGCCCCGACACCCGCCCGTCCACGGCCCGCGACTCCTTGTGCCCTGGCAGACGGTCCCGTCCCCATGCCCCGGCGCTTCCTGTCCGCACTGTGCGCACTCGACGTTCACCCGGACAGCCCTCCCTCCCTCAGCCTGAGGAGCACACTCACACGCAAACACACGGACTCCCTCGCAGGTGCGAACATGCTTATTCACATGCACACACACTCCTTTGGCCAAGGCTTCTGTGCCCTGGCCCAGTCGCCTCAGAGGGAACCAGTTTATTGGGATCCTGGGGTGGGGTGCAGGAACAAAAGGAGCTTTGTTCAAGTTTATGTGAAAGTTACAAATTCAGAATGAGAGCAGATAAAGCCTGAGATATCTGGTGTGTAAACAGGCTGGTGAGTGAGAAGGCCCCAGGCTCGGGAGGGGGAGAGAATGAGTGGGCCCTCTGGGGGTGTGAGCAGACCGGGAGCCAACCATGGAAGCCGGCCTGGGGAGCGCCGCCGGTTTCCCCTGGACTCGTGTGAGGGGCCTGGTGGGTGGGCTCGCTGTGCACAGCTCCCCATTTGCTCTGGGGGTGGGGCGTACAAGGACGAGCCAGCGTCTCTGGGCCCAGGGCCTCAAGACTGGGAGGGATGGTGGCATTGGGCTTTCCGTCCCCCGAATCCCAGGCACAAATGTCCTCCCTGTGGCCTGGCCTCAGGGTCTAAGAGGTGTCACCACATCGGGGTCCTCAAGGCAAAAATGGGCCACAGCCTCAGAGATGCCAGAGATGTGGGCCTCTCCCCTTCGTACGAGCACACACCCAAAGAGAAAGAAAGAGAACTCTGGGGACCCCTCCATTGTGCAGCCTCTGACTCACACCTCATGCATGATCTTGATGCCTCAGCCTTCTTTCTCCTCAGACCTTCTCGAATCGTAACATGCCAAGATGGCCTCATTCTCTGTGCCTCCCTGGCCTCTTCTCCACTCTTGGACAAGGCCTCTTAAGCCTGCAATGGCTGATCGCGGCCATCGCCTTGCCAGCCCACGCATCCCTCCACCACTTTGCTTGATGGGTCCCTCTAGCTGGCCCTATGTGTTCTGTGTCCTTCCAGCTCTCCAGCCTTTGTCAGAGGCCCCAAAGTCATCGTGCAGCCAGTCCAATTGGCCTTGTCTGGGGAACTGAAAGGCATGCCCTCCCATGCCCTGACCACCATCGGCAGAAGCCACAAGGACATTCAGAGACAGCCAGTGGGCCGTGTGGGTCACATACGCAGGGGACTCCTGATAACGCACATCATCCAATAAACCCTGAACTCGTACTCTTACGTCTTCAGGCTTCCTTCCACACCCTGGTTGCCCAGGTGGAGAAGCAGGCACTCAGGATTGGGGCTTGGGATTAACTGCCTGTTGTGACAACCCAAAGCTGTAGGCCTTACTTTGGAGAGCCACAGGTGAGAGCACGCAGAGGCATGTAGAGACTCCAGAGTAGTTCTGGACGCAGAGGTCCCCTCTCCAAGATCCCACGTGCGGAACAGAGCCCAGGGTCTTCTGTGCATGACTGCCCTGTACCAGCACATGTCCTAGCCTCCAGGTAGCACGTGGCTTGGCCTCTGCTCCTGTATTCAGAGCGTTGGGGTCACAGGATGCTCAGTAAAGCTTCTGGGCCTCTCCAGCTACTCTTCCTCCAAAGGGACAGGGCAGGCCTGAAGGGTGGAGGGTTGTGTGTGACAACCAGCAAAGGGGGTTGCCAAGAGTCAGCAGGGGAGGGCGGTCAAATAGGGGAGAGACGCAAACCTCCTCCTTGTGAGGCCATTTGGAGCTAAAAAGAAGACGAAGAAGAACAATAAGGGGAAAGTGGGAGAAAGAGTAGATTGGTTTTTTTCTCTGACTTCTTTGCCCCAAGGTTTCCCTGGGCACCTCCCTTGGCAAAGTAGAAATACTGCAGAAATAGGCCAGTGCCATTTTGCTGAATGCTGCCCAAAGACCAGAGAAAACCCAGGGTCTATTCCGTTCCCCTCACTGAAGGCAGTGTGGCCTTCCCTGAAGCAGGAGGAGAGGAAGGCAGCAGAATGGTTACACAAGGAGCAGAGGGAGAGCTAGAGACAGTAGGATCCAGGTACTGTACCAGCTAAGCTGCCCACGTTCCTGTTCCAGCTCGCCTGGCTGTCTCCTTCCTTGAACACCCCCCCCCCCCAAATCCAATGGGTAACTTGGATCACTAAAATTTAAGGAATTCCACATACCTGTCTGCAGCAGGGACGTCTGGGGGACAGGAGACCCACAAAAGTGCTTTCTGGGGGGGGGGGGGGGAGTGCCTTCCAGGGACAAGGAGAGCACAAGGAGTCCTGGTCCAGAGAGGAACTGGCAGGCAGGAAATGCCGCGGCTGTGGGGCAGGTGGCTTGACCCTGGCTCCTTGGTTCAGGAATACCTCTGCCCTCTGTGCCCGGATCCTTACTGGGGCATGGCAGAGGAAACAGGGTGGGAGGGAAGCCCACGTGATGGCATGGAACTGTGTTGGGGTGCTCCGAGTAAAGGCTGCCCAGGGGGGTGAGGGAAAAAAGAGGTGCTGGACTCCCCTCACGGCCCAATTGAGGGGCTGGGGGCTGCACTTTGGAGGAGGTGGAGGAGGAAGAGGAGGAGGAGAAAGGCCGGGAGAGCAGAGATGTGTAGGCGGCCAGGGTTGGCCTGGGTCGGGAGGGCACCAGGGCCCAGTCAGGGCGAAACCAAGAGGAAGTGGCTGAAGCCTAGGGTCCTGGCTCTCCTGGAGCCTGCAGCGGCGGCTGGCTTGCAGAGCAGCTCGAGCGGACTCACGTGTCCCGGGCCACCACCGTCCCCCCCCCCTCCAGGCCGACCGCTCGGCAGTCTTTCCTCCTTGGAACTAAAAAGCTCCGCCACCCCCCCCCCCAAGAGTCGGGTTTGAGGGGACGTGGACGCTTTGCTCCCCCGGCACCCGCAGCACTCTGGGCGCCCGCCGGCCGCGCGAGGGGGAGCATGAGGGCGCGGCCCGGCGGGCGCGACCCCGTGGCGCTCACACCTGCGCCCGCCCGGGCGGAAAAGTTTGCGCGGCCGCGCGCGCCGTGAGCCCTCGGCCGGCGGACGCCGTCGAGCGGCGCCCGCGGGGCTCCGGGCGCAGAAGGGAGCGTGCGAGCGCGCGCCCGCCGGCGTCCGGCCAGAGTTGCTCGGGGACGCGAGCGTCGCCAGCCTCGCCCCTCCCGCCCCGGTCCGCGCGCCGAGTCCCCGCCTCCCTCTTCCCGAAGTCTAAGGTTTGGGGACTCGCAGAGCCAATGAGGCCGGCCGCCAGAGCGGGTGCGCTGGGGCCGCGCGCGCGCGCGCGTGGGGAGAGGCGGGGGCGCGCGTGCGGGATTGGGGCGGGCGCGTGCGTGCGGCGCGGCGCGGAGGGCGAGCGCGCGCCCATTCACTCCGGCACCGCGGCGGGCGGGCGGGCGCGCGCGGGCGGGCAGAGCTCTGCTCTTTCACCTGCCGGGGCGGCGCGGCCCGGCCCGGAGGAGGCGGCGCCGCGGCCGCCCTGCCAATCACCTCGGCGCCTGGCAGCGCCCCCGGCCGCTCCCGCCCGCCCGCTCCCTCCTGCCAAACTGTTACCCTGAGTGTTACCGTCAGGAGCAATGACATCAGGGCTTTAAAACAACTTGTTATTCGGGGAGTAATCAGTTGCAATTAGGCATTAATTAAGTATTATGAAAGTTGATTATTTAAGTGAATTCGGCTTTCGACTCTCCGACTATGGTGAGTACGGGAGTGGGGCGGGGGAGGGCAGGGGGCGCCGCCGCGGGGCTCGACCCCGGCGCGGGCGGGGGGCGCGGGCGCGGGCGCGGGCGGGGCCGAGCGCGGGCGGGATCGCCCCTCGGCCTCGAGGGCCGCCCGGGCCCCCCGACCCGGGCCGCGTCTATAAATAGTTTCTCTTTTAGTTTAATAAACTCGAGAGCAGAGCGGAGCCGCTCCGAGTGTGCAATGCCGGAGCGTGAGAGCGAGCGGGGAGGGAGGGAGAAACTTTCGCTCTCCCTCCCGGGCCCCCCTGTCAGTGCTCGCCGGGTCCCCGGGACTGGTCGGGCCCTCGCTGGGGGGTGCGGCGAGCGGAGGGGGGCGGGAGGGGGGCGGCGGGGGGCACCGCGAGAGACTAAACAGATGTTTTTTCTTTCCTCTTGTGTTTTTGGCGTTCCTCGAAGAGTTTGGGACCAAGGAGAGGAGAATGGATCTCGGTACAGGTACCGGCGGTGGGAACCAGGGGAGGCTCTTTCGCTTTTCTTTCGGTTCTTTTACGGAAGTTATTATTTTTAGCCCAATGAGGTAGCAGCTGAGCAGGGGGTGGGGGCTGGCCTGGAGAGGGTCCGGCGCCCGCTGCGCTTCTCGCCCTGGTTTCTGGATTGCGCGGCTTCTGATGATATTATTGTTATTATTTGTTACTTGCTTAGTGACTGTGACTAATTTGATGCTTGTCATTATGAAAGAAGCGAGGGGAGAGGGAGCTGGGGGGCACCCAGAGAGAGGATTTAGGGGTTTTCTGTGGGGGTTTTTGTTCTCCGTGTTTTTTGAGTGGCTCCGTGGTGTGTGTGTGTGTGTGTGTGTGTGTGTGTGTGTGTGTTTCTTTTTCACTGCAAAGATCTCTGTGTGTCAGGCTGTGGGGTGTGTGTTTTTATTTTTTTAGTGGGGGGGGTGGTTTAGTTTTTGAAAGCAGCGTCCTGTTGGGAAAGGTGGTTAGTCTGGTTTCGGGGCGACTGTCTCAAGGTAAAGGAATTTAATTTATTTGGGACAAGGCTGTGTCGGATGATCAAGCTGCTTATTATGGCTAATGAGTATTTTTCACCTGAGAATCCGTGGGATGCGGCGGCTGTTATCAGTTCAAAGTGAGGGGCCCAGGACGCTCTCTCATCCCCCCTTTTCGCTCCCCTCCCCCAGGGGGACACCAGACAAACTACTAAATTTGGATTCTGGGTTTTAGAGGGCCTAGTATGGCGCCTTAGGCTCGGGTTTCAGATAGCATGATGCTGGCCTGGGGCAGTTTATCCTGATATTTTGGAGCTTTTATCGGTTTTAATCTAAGTTTTTCAATATTTTGCTTCTCTTTTCATCTGGGGTTCCAACACGAGCCCAGGGTGAGGTTTACCATAAGCGCCTCAGGCTTTCAGTTCGCCAGGTCTGTTGAAACCACATTTTGACCAGGACCCTCAGATCCCAGCCTGACAAAAGCCACTGTCTTCTTTCTAAATGTTTTTGGAAGAACTCAGTAGTAAACAGGTTGAAAATTCATTGAGGCCGATCTCTGAACCCTTGTGTTTGATTTATAGAAGAATAGGGGGCTGTTGGGCTTGTTATTTGTAAGGGGCCCAAGTTCATGGCATTGCCCCTTGGGACCCATGAGCTGACATTTGACCTCCTGAGGTCAAAGGGGAGTGGGCAGAGAGGGCAGGAGGCAGCAGGGGGGTGGGCAGGGCCAGTGACAGGGTGACCGACTTCGGGAAGTGGGTGTGTGTTTGTGGGGAGAGGGTGGCTCAGAGCTTGTGATTGCATCCAGCCAGGTGTGATCTCTGGTAATCAGATGTGGAGGTCCTTGGGACCTCCGGTGCCCAGGAAGGGGGTGACACCCCCTGCGGGGCAAAGTGGTGAAGGCCACTTCTGTCACCCTGCCCCTCCCTGGCCTCCACCCCCACCTTAATCAGTGCCTCCTTCTCCCAGGCCCCACCCCCTTTCTTCAGAAAGAGGGCCCCCACCCAACCCAGCCCAGAAGCAGACCTTACAGATGGGCCTCGGTTGGCACCACCCCCTACCTGGGGCATAGGAGCCTCTGCTTGTGGGCGGGCACAGTGGACCCAGGCATTACTCAGCTGGAAGGCGGGCCTTCCTCGTCTCCCTCCTCCTAACCTGGGTGCCAGCTGGAGCTGGCATCCATCCTCCTGCCCTACACCGACCAGTCCCTTCCAGTCTGCTAGGGGCACAAGGCTCCAAAGTGCCTCTGGAGGGTGTCCCCGACTGGAGAGAGAGCCTCCTGGGCCTGTGGGTGGCAGAACCTCTTGTAGCACCTCCCCTGGGCTTTAGGGAGGCTCATTTCTCCCTGCATTCCAGGGACAGCCTCTGGAAACTTGTCCTAGAAGCTAGAAGAGCCACTTAGGTGGACTGGTCCCTCCTGCCGCTGGAGCGAGGCTCTTCGAGCAGGACCCGGGCCTGCCCTCTCGCCACTCAGTGAGGGAAGGTCAGGGTGTCAGAGCTCTGACTGTTTCCTGGAGGAGCAATCTGGTGATACCCCTCCGCCTTTTCTTTGAACTTGGAAGTTTCACTTAATTTCAGAACTTCAGAAGAAAAGCGCCTTTTTCCCTGTTCACAAAAAAAGGGAAGCAGTTGGGAGCTCTGAGATCCCCTCTGAGACCACCTTTGGGCTGGCTCCATGCTGGTCTTCCATCGACATCTGGAATGTTCTCCGGGACACAGCCATAGCCAGAGGCCTCGTCGCTGGCCAGGGCTCATTGCTGGTGCTGTGAGGGGCTCCTTCTTGGGGAGAGTGGAGGGCGGACCACGGACAGCTTCCACCAAGGGCTTCTCTGGCACAGTACAAGGCACAGGCCCCAAAGAGTCGCTGGCACCAGGGATCCTATAAGCATTGGGTCATGGGTTAGCATCATCTCCAGCCTGGGACAGGTCCAGGTCCTGAAGCACTCTGGCCATAAGTCATTCAGTGATGGGAGAGCCAAGGCTTCTCAGGAGGGGACAACAGGACCTCAAGATCCTCGGGGACCATGTGGACCCCTATTCCCCCACCATAGTTCAGCCAAGGGCTGGATCAATCTGGACGTCTTTAGCAATAAAAAATGCCGATGTCGTCCTAATTCACCAGGCCCCGAGATGACAGCAAATTTACATTTTTTAATTAAACTAGCAGCCAGTTTTTATGAGAGGGGGTTGGGTTATGCAAATCAAATGGTTGTGTACGGAAGATTAGGAGAGTTTGGGAATAAATTCCACAAATGCTAATAAAAAAAAAAAGGAAAGGGAAAGAGAGGAGGGAGGGAGGAGAGAGAGGAAGAGAGGAGGACATAGTTCCATTAGGCCCTTTTAGAGTGATTTCCCTGGGGGAGGGAGCCGGGCAGGGGAGGGGCGGGGGAGGGAGCTTTCAGACACAGGTAAATCCATCCTGCAGTTGGGAAACTCCCCAGGATTAGGCCCCACTAGGCCGATTGCTAGGCCCCAACAAGACCGGAGGCAGAGGCAAAATGGCTGTGAAGCAGCAGCCGAGCTTTGAGAAGGACCTTGCCCTTGGTCCCCCCGGATCTGGTTGTCACTGCCCCGCTTTCCTCAGGGGGAGCATGAGAAGAAGAGGAGGGGCCGTCCAGGGCTAGAGCTGTCCGTCAAGATCCAGGCTGGGCTCTCCCAGGTGGAGGGCCAGATAGGCAAGAGAGCGAGTTCAAGGGGATGGCCATGGACTGCACAGAGGGCCGGAGAGGGCTGGCACTGTCCACTTGGCACCGTGGCTGCAGCCATGTTGTCGACGGGGGTCAGTGGGAGGAATCGGGGTTGCTCGCTGAGCCAGACCTGCTTCTTTTTCCCTGGGATAAGGTCTACCGGAACTCCAGGCCGGGGCACCCTGGTATTGTGTACCAACCGCCCCCCCCCCCCCCACACGTGCGACCCACCCACCACCGTTGCATCCTGGCCCTGGCCTCAGCTGTGGAGGAAGCCCAAGCAGGTTGCCCTCGATTTTCCTTCCTCAAGCCTTTACTTGGCCAGATACACCCACTCGACCAGTCTAAGCTGGGGCCAGTCCCTGCAGTCAGGTTGGGCACCGGTTTTGCCAGTCTGCTGCAGGGGGTGGGTACTCCGGTGCCATCTTGGCAGGAAGGAGCCGTCAGAGCCAAGGACAGAATGGGCTGTCTGGGAAGTAGCGAGTTTCCTGGTACCATTCAAACAGAGGCTGGCTGTGACGTTTGCAGGGACTTGAGCATCAGATGACCTTTAAGTCTCTGGCTTTCCAACTCCCAACTTGATTTTACCGGGGAGGTTCGGTCTTGGGGGGCAGGGTTGAATGGACGAGGTGAGAAGCACATCATTTGGGCCTTGTCTTTGGAGGCGGGTGTTTGAGACGGGTGCCTCTGGACCGTGAAGTGGCCCTTGACCCAGCCCTGGTCCGAGCTATCAGACATCAGAGCAGATCTCAGGATGAAAGTCCTGGCGTAGCCGTTCTCCTGTAACAGGAGGCAGAGGCAGCAAGGGCCAATCTGGAAGGATCCCTGGAGGGGACTCACCCCAGGCCCTTTTCTCCTGGAGGGACCGGCCAGGAGAACCCATTAACTCTTCTCCCCAAGAAGGGCACCGGGGTCAGTTAGTCAGACCTCCGTGCGGCCTCCCCATTGCCCTGACGTTCCCCCATCCCCCACGGCCAGGGAATCTGGCTGAGTCGCAGCTTGGGTTTTTATGATGGAAAAATAAAATAAACGGAGGCACCTTTGGAGGGCTGAGCCACGCGGCAGCATCCCCTCATTAAAGCTGCTGCCCCTGGCTCAAGTCCCTGGGCTGGGGATTGGGTGCGGCCCGGGGAGCCTCTGGGCGCCCACTCCTCTGCCTGGACCCCGCGGGTCAGTGGTGCGCCTGCCTGGCCCGCTGCCATCAGCCTCCTCTGGCTGGCCCACCGTTCTCAGAGGGACCAGGTCGTTTCTCCACCCCCGGGCCCCAAGGCGTGTCCTTTACCACTGCCCTTTCTGAGCTGGTTTTTAAACCTTGACCACCCTGGCTGCTGCCACATCTCCTTGTCTCTCTCCTCCTCCTTTTCCTTCTCTTCCTCTTCATCTTTGGGGGCTGGGGAGCGGAAGTTGCTCTGTAGTCATTCCAGCCTGTGGGTCCCCAAGGCAAGCAGTAGCTGTTCCAGGGTAGCTGGGCCAGGATAAGGCAGGGGGAAGAAGGAGCAGGGAAGCAGAAGAAGGGCTGGTGGTCCCAGGGTGCAGAGGAAGGCCTCCTTCACTTGGACTCATGGTGACAGGTGGCAGCTTGGTGGTCCAGCACTCACCTCTCTGGCTGCCTGACCGTAGCATAGCATCCTCACACCCCACATTCATCAGGACGTAGTGTTCCCTGTCTGGAAAGAGACCCCACGCGGGTGATGAGGTCGGAGATTCGGTAAGCATTTGGGAGAGCGCCCGCTATCGTGGCTGCACAATTGAAGGCCGCCTGGTCCTTCCCTGGTTTCCAGGACCTGCCTGGTGGAGGGGGACAGGTGTGTTCATCTGTCACACGGGGCAAAGGAGCACAGAGTGGAGAGCGCAGGGAGCTCTGTGAAAGGGTGGCCTTCGAACTTGATAAAGGATGGGAGGTATTGGGACAGATGCAGACGGATGTTCCCTGCACCCCCCACACCTTCTAGGCTTCCACACGGCCTTTCTCTGTCTTGCCTTGTACTCCTCACCACCGCCCCCAACAGAACTCCTGCTTCCATTGTGCAGCCACAGCCTTCTGCCCTTTCCGTCCAGGCCACCCAGCTCCCTAAAGCAGGCCCTCCTGCCTCCCTTGCCCCCTCCTCCTTGCAGGCCTCATACCCACTTGGTCCTGGAAAGAGATAAGAACCAAGAGGCTGGCGGGAGGCCTGCGTGTCCGTGGATCTGGTCACGCGATTGGCAGTAGTGTGTCCAGGTGGCGCTCAGACTTCCGTACCCTGGTCCCCAGGAGGTCAAGGCCAGGAACCCACTTTCTTCTGCTACTTCTGCTCCTAATGGCAACCATTAGAGTTAGCTCTGTGTTGACGTCTCCCAGCGCTTGGTACAGGGCTGGTCTCACGCCTTCCCCCTTTTAGGGCTGGTGGAATTGATTGATTGATGTGCCTCTTCGCCAAGTGCCTCCCGGCTTAGTGGGGGCAGCAGGAGGCAGGCAGGAAACGTTGGCCGATTCCCTTGGGAACCTGCGTTTTAGTTCCTTGAGAGCTTTCTACAGCCTGGTTTACAGGAAGGAGTGGGGCTGGGATTAGGAGGTGACATAAAGGGGGCACAGGATAAAGATGGGCATTGCGTGGCTAGATGGGGGCCTGCGTTAGCTACTAGCTGACCTTGGCTTGGGCCCGGGAGGATCTCGGCACACGCAGCCTGCTACCCTGTGGGAGATAAGAGGGCAGTAGCCAGTGGGTGGTCTGGGACTCTCCTGTGCTTCCTCCCCTGCCCGTCTCCATCTGCCCCCAAGCAGACATCATGGCAGCCTGTCTGTCCTTTCTGAGTCCTGTTCCCAGTCCCGGGACCCCTGCAACGAGGTGGACCCAGTGCCAGAAACAGACCTGGGACTTCTGCCCTCCGTCATGGCGTTTGGGCTCCTCCTGAGCCGGCTGTGGTTCTTAGAGCTTCCCACAGACTGCCTCTGGGTTCCCCCTGGCTTCTGGCCTCACAGTCTCTGCCGGTGCTGGTGCCGTAGGCTCTGGGCCACTGAGACTCTTCTGAAAGCCAAGAGGACCCTCCCTGTCGCCTTCTGGCCTAAGGCCAGGGCACTGCCTGCAGGAGCAGGGTGGAGGAGGGGGATGGACACATTTTTTGTCTCCAAAGACCAGGGGTTCCCAAAGGAAACCTTCTGGACTTGAGCTTTGGCCTGCATTGGCCTTTTCTTCTAGGGCTTTCTCCACGAACTCGGGACCCCTGGGAGGGAACATGCTGAGGAGATGCAGTATGTGGGGGCTCCACCACGTCACCGTCAACCAGAAGTACATCTTCTCCCTGGCTCAGATCGTCCCCTCGCTGTAGACCAGGGCCTGCCTCCCTGCCACCCCCTTAGGCCAGGAGCCCCAGGCCGCAGCAAGCCAGGTGGGCTGCCTTGGGGAGGGACTGGCCAGGTGCCACACCACCCAGCAGGGGGCGCCCCGGCGTATCTGCCCCAGTTCTAGGGATAGAGCTTCCCCATCCTCGTCCAAGGGTCTGGTCCAAGCCTTCTGGCCGGGGAGGGGCGGGGGGAGGGCTTCCCCTCCCCCCACCCCCAGAGGTTCCTCGGCGGAGTTTGTTTTGCCAGGGTGACCTGTTTAATCATCTCATTTTCTGGTGGCCGTTTATTCCTCGTTTCCACGGTTACGGCCCCATTAAGGGGAGAAGCAATAAGGCAGCGAGTCAAACAGGTAATAAAAACATTAAAGCCCATGTGCACTGAGGGAGGGCGGGTGGGTGGGAAGGGGGCTCAGTGAGGTGAGACGGCCGGGGAGAAGCAGAGGTAAGAGGCCACCGAGCGGGCTCCTGGCCGGAGGGAGCAGAGCACCGCTCCGCGTGCCCCTGCTCCTGGGCCGCACCCTTTGGGGGCCAAGACCCAGTACTAGCTTCGAACCATCCCCAGCCCTCGGTGCCCTGGCAACAGGCTGTATGTTGGGAAGTAAAACAGGAAGGAGAGCCGTGAGAGTTGACAAAAGCCTCCCCCAGGACTCTTCCCGGCTGGTCGTGCCGTCTGGTCCGGTCGCAGGCCTCACCTCACTCACCCTCATGTGGTGGGGGCGGGGGATGATTTCTGACATTGTTTTGAGCTCTAGAACTTTTTTTCTGCCAACTTTATCAGAAAGCATATTTGTGGTGAGTGCCGCTAACAGGGCCGGTCTGGTGAGTAAATACTCCTGGCGTGGACAGCCCAGTGACCTTGAGAAGGAAGCGCACAGCAGGGGGGCCAAGGGCGCGTAGGGAAAGGAGACCAGGTAGCCCCTGGGCTGTTGGGGGGACCTCCTAGGAAGGGCCGAGGGGGCCGGAGGGTTTGGGTCTGTGCCTGGCGGGCTCTTCCCGGCAGCGTGGTCTGTTTCAAGCTAGAGTGACACTTGGCTCGGGCTGGGGCGTGCGGCTTTCCTGCTGGGGTCTGGGCCACGAGCCCTCCGTGTTGCACTCACAGAGGAGTTTCTGCCAGGTTCTCCCGTGGGCTCCGTAGAGACGCTGCCCTGCCTTCCCTTCGGAGATGGAAGCTGAAAGGAAAGTCAGCCTCTTGCCAACCCCGTCTGAGCCCAGGGGCACGTGCCTCCTTCCCTAGGGGCCTCCTGCGTGTCCACAGCCCCTCGGCGTGGCCCTCAAGATGGGCAAGCGAGCGACGGTCAGTGGGGCTGACCGAGAGGGGAGAGGGAGAGACTGAGTCCTCCTTGGCCAGGCAGAGCAAGGCTCTGGCAGGAGTTGGCGGTACTAAGCAAGCGTGAGCCAGCCTCTGCTGCCCAGGAGCCTCGGGTCAGTGGCTCAGAGAGAAGAGCAGAGGTCCGTTTTGGGGCACCTCTGGGTGAGGAGCCCCTACTTCCTCCCCCCTCCCCTCCCTGCTGCCAGTGCTCTGATCCTTTGCAAACCCACCAAGGTCTGTGTCTCCAATTATTAAATTTCAAAGTTGATTTCTGACTAGAGAGGGAGAGAGAGAGGAAGGTCTGGGAAATGGGGGAAACCCTCTGGCTGGGAAGCGTGTCTTGGGAACGGACCTAGATGAGTTAATATTCCGATCAAACAATTAAAAATAGAAAATGCTCCCGTGGCACCAGCTGCTGGGGCTTTTCAGCAACTGTCACCAGTAGGTTCACGGGGCAGGTGGTGCTGGAAAGGCGTTTTTCCATCAACGGCAAATATCCGAGATTACAGCGTGCCCCCCACTTCCCTCCCAGGACCCAGGACAGGTGTCTAGGGGCTCCCGGCTCCCCCTGAACTCCCCGCGGGGGCCTGGAGCCAGGGGTCTGTGCAGCTTCAGGGCGGCCCTTCTCCGCTCCAGGGCCCGGCCACAGCGGTGAAGTCATCGCCAGATGCCTTGTTAATTGCTTTAAGAATCTAACTTAAAATAAGATGAAAACTTATATTCCTGGGTGAGGAGTAATTTCCCATAGAATAGTAAATTAATGGAAGGGTTATACCAGGGGGCCTGGCCAGGAGGCCATGCTCATCTGATAAATCCAGGTGGCTTGGGCAAAACAGGTCTAGACCAGTGGCTCCCCTAAGCCTCAGGCCAGGCCCCTCTCCCTGGCTCCTCGGGGGCTCCACTGTGGCCTGGTGGGTTGAGAGGACGTGTTCCACGTGTGCTCAAGGGCCCTGTCAGAGACGGGGACCAGCTTTTCAAGACCCCCAGGTAGGAGAGGCTCAAGCATGAGATGCCCCCAGGCATGAGAAGGTCCTGGGTGGCCTGGCCGCCCAGGAGGTAGAGCACGTCTCTTGACGCCCAAGGAAACAGTTTCAGAAGCACTTTCCATCGCTCACACCATGTAGTCACCAGCATGGTGACCAGCTGCCCCAGTCCGCCCAGGACTGGAGAGATCCACGTCCCGTGAACGCCTCAGTTCTGGAGGCAGGTGGATGGACTGATTGACACGGCCCCTCCCTTGGGGTCCGGGAGAGCCCACACACCTCGCGAACTAGAATAGTCTCTGTCCAGGATGGGTGACTGACAGCTGGCTTCGCCTCAAACGCCCAGCTCCGTGGGCTGCTGCTTTTATCTGGGTGCGCGGAACCCGGCTGGGCGTGATGCACCCCTCCCCAGGCACGGCGGGGAAACCACTGCTGGACAGAGGAAAGGACTTGAACCTGTGCACCCCCCTCCACGCCCCGCCCCTTCAGCACTGAGCCCTTGCTCCCATGGTGAGGATGCGGCTCAACGGGCAGCATGATCAGAGCGCCCGTGAGTTTATCGAGTACCTTCCTTCTGAGACATTCAGAGCACGCCACATTTAGGGTCCCATTTCTCCTGTCATTTCCCTGGGAGGAACACAGGGAGTTGCCCTGTTTAACAGGTGGGGAGACAGGAGGCCCAGAGACGCTGACAGGTGCGTGCCCATACGCAAGGAGCAGGACTGCCTCCCACGGAGAAGAGGGACTCTCTGGAGAACCATTCCAGTGGCAGCCCAGTCCTGGATGTTTACCGTGCTGCCTGACCCACAGCCCCAGACGTCTCTGGGCCCCACCCGTATCCCACCTGTAACACGTGGACACATCCCGGGGCCTTCCCTGCAAAATAAAATGCGCTCATTATTACAGTTGTATTTTGAGCTTTTTGGAGGAAGCCTCCCCAGGAGGCATTCATTCTTGCCCATCTCCTAAGAAAGGGGTCTTCCCATCTGTTTGCAGCGATGGGTTGAAGGGCACTTGGAAAACATTCTGACTTGTCTCTTTGGTGAAATGGAAATGAGCAGACTGGACACAGGGCCCTTCAGGAAGAGAGTCGAAATGAATGGGCATTCTCCTAGGAGACAGGTTGGCAGATGTGCGACTGTCGGACGTGTTTCTGTGTAAGCATAGACTTTGCTGGAGGGAAAGATCGGGACGTGGCCCCTGGTTCACCGGGAGACCCTTGCAGCTCGGCCTGGGGATGTATGTCGCCACTGGCCCTCACTGCTTCGAGAAGTAATGGGGCCTCCTTGGAAACTATACAGGATAAACTTGCTGCTTTACAGACAGCTGTGCCTGCGTGGGGTTTGAGCCTGGGGACCGTACTGAGTGCGGCAGGTGTAGTCCTAGAGAGGACCCAGCCAGCTCCTTTCTTGGCGTTGACCACGCTGCTTTGAGAGGTAGGGAGCCGTCAGGTGTTCTTGGGAAGACTGGGGCCACTCGAGTGGCCTCCTTCCACCCTCCCACCACACACCTACCCCCACCCCAGAGGAAGGAATTATGGGGCAGTAGGACTGAGAATTCCTAGTCTAAACAACTCAGGAAAGCATGCTCCGAGAGTGAGCCAAGCCGGAACCGCAGATGGTGTGATCCTGGGTTGTAACTACAAGGACAGTGGCTGTGAATGTTCCATGTTATGTGGCAGTTGCTGTTCAAGCAGACAGACTGGTAAACTCTAGACTGCAGGGATCTGAGCAGGCTCGCCTCTGTTCATCTTCTCTCACCCCCAGGGTAGGGGAGCGAGGGTGGTTTAGAGCAGACAGACAGACAGCCCTAGAAAGGCAGGTAGAAGGAGCAGGAGATAAGTAGGCAGCTGGGAGCGCCCTGCCCTGGCCCTGGCCGGAGGGCGTGGCCCCTTGCTTGGACCCCATGAGCCCCTTTCCCTGGCCTGCCTGATAGGAAGGGTCATTTGGGGGCTCCTGGGAGGCGAAGGGGGCTCTTCCCTGGAGACCCCAAGGCAGGGCCAAGAGCCCGGAGAAGGAGACGGGGATGTTTTCTGTTTCTGGGTCCCTTGGGGGCCCAGGGGCAGATTGAGACAGGCTCCTTGCAGGGAAGGTGTTAACAAACAGCAGGTGATTAAACATGACAAGCGGTGACATTTCTGTGCAGGGTTCTCAGAGTCCCGGCAATGCCAAGAATGAAGCTATAAACCCTGACATTTTGTGTTATGCACTGAGAGGTTTTTAATAGACCTCCCTCCCTCTTCCCCAGTCAACTTCTCCTTCCCTCTTCCCACCCCCCCCCCCCCCCCCCCCGGTTGCAGCCACTGCCCCCACGGACACCTCCTGCCTGCCCGGTGCAGCCTGGCCCTGGGAGCCTTGCTGGGCCCTCGGGTTCCTGCATCTCTGCAGGCCTCTGAGCTCTCCCTCCCTCGAGGACCTTAGCAGGGCCAGGTCTCCCAGATCCCCCGCTGCCCTCCACAGCCTCTCCCTTCGCTTTGATCTCTCCCCCCCTCAGCCTTCACTCCCTTCTCCTTTTTTTGGGCCCTGATCTCACAGCCTCACCCTTTGCTGCGGCTGTCCCAGTTGTTTGCAATGGCAGGTGGCTGTCCCTGTGCCCTCTTTGTGTTAATAACGTTTTCAGACAGACTTGATAGGGGGTGTAGGGAGGTGGTAGGGCTTGGGATGGGATTTTTTCCCCCCCATCTTTTTTCAATTTCCTTTTCTCCTTTTTGGGACAGAGACAGGAGGTGGAGGGAGAGAAGTGTACCACAATACAAACAGTTGCTGGGTTTATTCTGAAAGGGCCTGGCCAGCAACAGTTGTTCCTCTCCCAGAGAAATGTTGGGACAACTGGGGCCTCTTTTGTTCTCGAGGCAGAGCCCTGCGAAGGGCATTTGGAGGTGAGCCTGAGGCTCAAGAGGGTCAGAGACCCAAGAGCTCCTGCCTCAGTCCCACCCAAGGGAGGAGAGGTTCCTAGAGCTCCACAGGGCTGGCTTGGTACGAAAGTCAGGCACCCCCCCCCCCCCCCGCCCCTCACCCCGATCCCAGCTCTTCCCCTGATGAACTTGAGAAGCACTTAGTTTTCTGTATCCATTCAGTAAATATTTATTTGGGTCAGGCGCTCTGCTAAAACAGTAGTCCCATCCTACGGGTCCTGCAGTCTAGGGAGACAGAAGGGTAATTAAACAAGTTATTACAGAAGTGCTACCGCATGGAGCAGGGCGTCATGAGAGGACGAGGAAGGGACCCTACAGAGCGTGGTGATCTCGGAGGGCTTCCAGGAGGAATGAAATTTCTCCTGGGACCTCCGAAGTTTGCGTGGGGTCAGGGTGGGGCAGCCGGGCCCTGGGTCGAAGGAGGTGGGTGCTTCCCTGTCGCACAGGCGCTGGCTGGCAGGTTGGTGGGGAGCTGTGCCGGCCCCAGGGCTGTGCTCCTTCGAGCCCTGGGTAACTGGCCCAGAACTCACTCTTCCAGCCTCCCTTCTACCAGTTCCACCCGTCTGTGCCAGGCCTGGTGCTTGGGGGCAGAGCAGGAACCCAGCTCAGCCCTGTCCCTGTGGGAGGGAGAGCAGCCAGGAAGTCAGCAGGTGCCACTGAGGACAGGCCTCTCTGATCATTCCTGCCTCCTAGGCACCTCTGCTGATGACTCACTGACGAGGGGGCAGGAGGGAAGAGGCAGACCTGTGTGGCAGGCAGCCCTGCAGTCGGAGTCGGAGCCCCGGGGAGCCCAGCTGGGACGGTGGCATGTCTGTGTGTCTGCTTACTACCCCTCTTTACCTCCTGCACCTGCTGGCCTCCCAGGCACAGCCAGGGCCTGGGCTCCAGGAAGCCCTCCTGGAGCTCACAGCTGGCCTCCCTCCTGTGCCTCCAGGGGTGTGTGGAAGGCCCCAGTGCTGCTGTGCCTTCCCCATCAGACTCGGAGCCCTCTGACACCCGAAACCATCCTCCCTGAGTCCCTGACCCTGGGAAATACACGCCTATAGGTGCCTGGGATATATTTGAGAAACTCACCTGGACCCCGGAAGAAGAGGACGTGGGCTGACCCTTAGCACAAGACCAGTGAGGAGCCTGTAGACAGACCAGTGGGCCCCTGGCGTCCCAGAGGCCAGGCTCTGGAGGTCCAGGTTCGGCTGCCCCACCTGACCACAGTGGCCTGACACCCTGGAGTCGTGCAGCCACAGCAGCGGGACAGCCCTAAGGCCCGCTGCCTATGAGAGCCTCAGCAAGCCTTCAGAGCTCTTCCTTCCCCACCTGGCTCTGCCTTTGCCCAGAAGTCAGACCCGGGACATCCCGCCTCCATACCCGTTCCCTGAGGAAGACCAGCTTAGCTTCCTGCCCCATTAAAGGGTCCAGGGCAGATTTCAGCCATAACTCCCCTTCCCCACCCGTCCTGATCTTGCCTTTCTGCCAGATTCGCCCCGGGTCCCTTAATGGTACCCTATATCATCCACTCGTCAGAGTCCAGCCAAGACCCCAGGAAGGACCTGGAGGCTCAGCCACCCTGGGCCCTTGGCAGCTGAGAGGGAGGAAGCAGGCAGAAATAAATGGGAGGGGAGGGGAGTCCCAGAGTCAGGACTTGGCCCCCTGCCCCTGTAGATCCGGAGCCAGGTTTTACCATAATCCCTACATCCTGTTGCAGATCCTTAATCAGCTGGAGCCCAGGTCGGGCTGGACCCCGTGGTGACACTCAGGGCTGTAGCTCGGAAAACCTGAAGTGGAGCTTCCGGAGTTGGGGCTGGGGGCCGTGAGGAGGAGGCAGGTGGAAGGGAGGAGGAGAGCGCCGCCGGTGCAGGCACAGGATGTGGACAGAGCCCAGACCCGCCACCCACCCTCGCCCTGCTGGGGGTGGAGGAGCAGCTGTTGCGGGCTGGGGACCGGGGACGAGAGAGGGCCAGGAGGGGCCCGTGCGGAGGCCCCCTGGAGAACACCAGAGTGTGTGGGGGCTGCTGCACTGCCTTTTAGCACCACTGAGACAGCTGGCCCTCGAGTGGCTCAGACAGGGAGCAAGGACCCCGGCCCGGAAACGGCGGACAGGGGACGCTGGGTGATGTCGGTTCCAGGGGTCTACACTGACCAGGGCCTGCATGCGAGCCTGGAAGGGCTCCTGCCCGGCCAGGAGCTCTGCTTTCTGAGGAGGCCTGAGGCCGAGGACCCAGAACCGGCTGCTCTGGGCTTGGGCAGCCAGGAGACTAGGCTCCCCAGGGGAGCAGCAGGGGCCCCTTAGCAGGAAAGCAGGGTCCCAGGATCTGCCATTCCTTCAGCCAGGAGCAAGCCCGCCCTGGTTGTCCAGCCCAGCTCCACAGGCCCTGGCCGAGTTGGGGGGAAAAGTTGGAAGGTGGGGGGGAGTGTACCCTCCTGGACCTCAACTCCATCCCCCCTCCAGGAGCAGCGGTGGAACAGAGTGGGGGTGGGGAGGCACAGGCCAGAGACAGCCACGGAGCGCAGGCCAGGAGTGGGCTGGCCGGCAGCGGGCGGGCAGACGGGCGTCTGTCCTGCCAGGGGCCCAGGCTGGCTACGCAGACAGCCTCTTTTCTGTATGGAAATGAAGAATTTAGGCTAATGGAGCTCAACCATCTCTAATTTTGCGATGGCAGGAGGATTTTGATTGAAAGTAATTAAGCAAGCTAGCTGTAAAATTAATTAAAGCAAAAGGGGGGGATTTTTTATTGGATTGGATAGCGATATAGCGTCTGTCAGGCGGGGGACGGATGGGGGTGACCTGAATCCTCTGCCCTCCCCCCTCCCACTCGGGACGTTTATGTCACTTTAATCTCCTTACAGCGGCTGCTGTGCATTTGTTTGAAATAATCAAGGAAATATGGTCAGAAATTGTCAGCTTTCAGATCTAATTTACCTGACGGCCCCTGCGCGAGCCGGCGCGGCCCAGGGAGCGAGCGTGCGTGAGCGGGCGGGGGAGCCTGAGTGGGCACAGAGGACACCAGGCTCTCCAGCCCCCTCTCCAGCCCCCATCCCCCTCCCGGGGCAAGGGGAGGCGCTTCCCAGGCCTGTGGGCACCTCCCAGGGACAGGCCCCCACCCCACCCACCTGCCGCCTCCCCCTCGAGCTGTAACCAGCTTTGGGTTTAGGGCTATAGGATCAGGGAGGTGACGGTACTCCAGATGGCTGACAACTGCTAAACCCCTCCACCAGGGCCACAGTTTTAAAAATACTCCTAAATTAGTCCCCTCGTGTCGTTGGCGGCCTTAGCAAGGGGATTGTGGAGATGGGCCGGCTATGGGGTGGGGGTAGGGGTGGCAGTGTCAGCCGTGGCACCTCTCTGCCACCTGCTGCCATCCCCACCCTCTCTCCTGGAGGTTCCTCTCTCCCAGGCCCGTCCTCTAATCCCTCTGCTTCCCCTTCACAGCACAACTCCTAAGTTCTCTGCAAGAGGAAGGCCCCCTCCCTCCAATACACCTGCTCTCCCCCCCCCCACCACCCCCATGCACCCAGGCATGCTCTCCCTCACCTGGTCACCCACCCACATGTTCTGCCCCTTTCCAGTGGGTGAGCCAGGCCACAGAGAGCCAGACTCTACTTTTGCTTCCCTTAGAGAGCGGAGAGCCTGGATTCCAGGCCCTGCACCCTGGAGGTGCTGGTTCAGAGCCACTTGGGGTCCTTGCCCAGGTGGGCCGGTGTGGGGTTGAAGCTTTTCCAGCAGGGAACCCTTGTGGTGTTTGGGGCCATTGGGCCCTGGAGCATCCCCCTGGCATGTACAAAGTTCCCCCCTTTAAAGCACAGATGTGTAGCAGTTTGATCTGCTGGCCATGAGAGGGCCAGGATGGGGAGTTGGGGCTCTGGATTTGTCTGGTCCTGACAAGTTAGTGACCGGGGCTTCTGACCAGCCTCTCAACCTCTTGGGCCCCACTTCCCTTCCAGTTCTAAAGTTCTGTGCAAATCTAGGACAGCCTGTGCTCTGATAGCTCCCACCCTCCTGAGCTCCTTATGCAGCCAGAGCTCCTCACCATGCCCCTGGGACAGGGGGGAAGGTGGAGGGTTCTAGAAACAGGGCAGATTAGGATGAACAGACTGCTCCTGGTTTGCCCATGTTAGAATGCACCTGTTAAAAGCCCTCTACCTGCCCTCCTTCCTCCAGTCCTTATCCTAACCCAGAGCGTGTCTCCCTTCTCCCGCCCCAGCTTTGGCGCTGGGTGCCTCAGGGGGCCTCCTCCAGCAGCAAGGGGGGTTAAGCCCCTGGCTTCCTTCCAGGCTGGCTCCCGAGCAGAGCAGCTGGGGGGGGGGGTGGGAAGCATCACCTTCCCCCCCCTTCTTGAGCTCCCTCTGCCTGACCCTCCTCTCTCCTGTAGCCATGAGTCACTCATCTTGGGGCAAGGAGGTGGAGCCCCAAAGAACTCTGCCCAGGAAAGAGGGGGAGGAGAGCTGCTGGCTCTTCTCCACGTCTTCAGGGCAAAGTTGTCCGCGCCCAGAGCCCAGGCGGCACTGAGGTCACTTGGGCCCAGCACTCTCCTGGCTGTGCCTGCAGGAACTTGGTGAGAGGCAGGGGCATGGCTAGGCACCACGGGGGCCAGCCAGAGCCAGACTCCCTGCCCTTCATGCCTGCCAGCTGCCCAGGAACCAGATCCCAGGAGACACAGGGCTAGAGGGAGTGTCTGGCCCCGGCCCAGCACCTCACCTCCACGTGTGGCTCGCAGCTGCTCACGTCAGCCCCTGCAGCTGTGATGTGGAGGAACCAGCTTGGGAGCCCATGCCAGGGACCCAGCGGGGCTGCTCTCCCTGGGCGGGGGGCTGCTTTCTGGGCTTGATGCTGGTCCAGGCTGCGGGGGCAGGCACCCAGGTGGATCCCCAGGCAGGCCTGGGCAGGTTGGTGCACCGCGCGAGGCACAGGGAGGTGGAGAAGGCCGAGAGCAGGCTGAAGGGTGCTCTTACGGTCCTCGTGGTGTCCCCACGTTGGCCCTTTGCTCTGACCTAGTGGGAAGAACATGCACTGGGGATGCTGTACCCAAAACCACTTTTGGGAGTGAATCCTATGTAGTGGCTTCTCCTTGAGGGACAGGCACAGGCAATGGGCAGGCGGGGGCAGCAAGACTGGCCAAGGGCTTGAGATTGTAGGGTCAGAGAGAGAGAGGGAGCCTCTCTGGAGGGAGCCTGGGACAGCCCAGCCAGGGAGTCTGGGAGAGGGAAGAAGCAAGGGCATTTGGGGGCTGGTAAGTCCAAGGCCAGCCCAGCAGTACCTGGTGACCATCACCTGGCTGGTATGCGATAACACGTGCATTGTGGCTTCCAAGGGTTCCCACCAGCGCTTCCTCGTCTGGCCCCCAAGGCTTTAGGAGAAAGCAGAGCATGCTGGCCGCATCCGGGTGGAGCCTCCCCTCTTCCCGGGGCTTCTCCCCTGCTGTCTGCCATCCCCTACAGCTGGGTGTCTGAGCCTCTAGGCGGAGCTTGTACGGGGAGAACCAGAGAGGGTGAAAGATGCCTGGCCTGGCCTTGGACCAGCCCTCCAGGCCCAGATGCCTGAGGCCCTTTGTGAGTGAGGACTCCAACCAGTGGGGGCCCACGCTGACCTAGGTAGCCCCATGCTTCCTCCCTTCAGGTGGGGCCCAGCATGAGTTGGGCAAACTCATCTCCCCTTCCCAGAGGGCAGAGAGGAAGTTCTTTTCCCGGAGGCCTTACTCCTGCTTAGTAGTGGCCAGAAGCTTCAGGAGAGTTCTCAGGGGTGTGTGGTTCCCCCGGCCACGGGAGCAGGGAGAGGTACCTGCCCAACTGGGAGAGAAGCCCGAGTGGCTGGGGTCCAGCCCCAGGAATCATTAACGGCAGGGTCTGGCGATGCCCACGCCCCTCCCCCAGCCAGGTCCATGCTGGAGTTGGCTGAATGTGACCGAGGCACTGGGCTCCTGGAAGTGCCTGGGGCAAGCTGGGCTCTGGCCTGGCGAAGCCTCAGCAGCCCGGCTGGGCGGTTTCCTGCCAGCATCAGGCCTTCTCTGCTGCTCATAGGGAACCCCCCCCCCCCCCGCCCCGCCCCGCCTCGCCTCTCCAGATCCTGGTGGGGCTGGTGGCCCCGCACAGACCCGAATAAGCCTCCTGGGCCCCTCTTCCCCTCTCTCCGGTCTGCCTTTGCTTCCTTACCCATTAGGCCCAAAGCCTCCCTGGCCCCGTCCCGGCCCCGTCCTCCGTCCCCCCTGGCTCCACAGTCACATTTTGCTGCCAGCACAGGGCACTGAAAATCTGCTGGCACTGCCGAAAACCCTGTGTGCGCTATGACTCCCCAAACATCCCTTTATTTTTATTGTTCTGTTAATTACTGTTTAAACTTTAATAAGTCACTTCGTCAGGAGGGGGGACCTGCCGTGAGCTTTTCTGTGCAAACACGGGCCCGGGAGTGACTCGGGTGTAATATAACCCTTTATGCGATGTGGGAATGTTTAGATTGTAACAGAAACTTGTTATTTTAATGACAGTTCGGGGGGGGGGGGGATCTGAACACAGAAGAGGAAGAGGGTGGGCTCCCCTTGGGTCCCCACTGAGGGCTGGGGCGGCCTGGCCGTGGCGGGCGTGCTCCCTGGCTGCTGCCACCAAGGATGTGGAGGAGCCCTTCCTGGGCTGCCGGGGTGTCAGGCTCACCCAGAGGGAGGGAAGTCTCCCAAGAGATGCTCTGAGACTTGAGGGCAGGAGGGTATCGGGCCCTCAGCAGCCTAAACGGCCGAGGGCCCAAGGAGAGAGCTGGGCTCTTGGGGGGGGGGGGGGGGGAGGGAAGCAGGACGACCCAGAGTTCCCAGGTCTCGGGGAGGCTGGGCTTTCTGCCCCGCCCACGCCAGCCCCGGTCCAGGGAGGAAGCAGCCTTTCCACCTCCTAAGGCAGGACCCTGCCTGCGGTCACCATCCAGTAGAAGGGCAGGCTCCACATGCCAGACATGTCACTCGATGCCATGCTGGAAGCCCTGTTTCAGGTGAGGACACTGAGGCCCAGGGCAGAGACCTAACTTTCTTAAAATTGGGGGGCCAAGTTTCTGATGTCGACTTGTCTGATTTGGAAGCTGCCAAAGTCCTGGTTGCCCGAGCATGGTATGGAGGGCCAGGCGCGGCGCTGCAGGGTATCCCTTGGGCAGGGCTCACCCCTCGGTCCCTACCCTCCCACCCCTGCATCAGGATGAGAGGGGCTGCAAGGTGAAAAGAACTTAGAAGTACAGTTGTCCCCAAGTCTGGGCATAGGCCAATTGGCCTCTTCTTCACAAGGCCTGGCTCCGTCTTGGGGAGTTGGGGCTTGGGCCCAGGGTAGGGGTGATGGTAGCCAGGCCGCCCCCTCTCACTCCAGTGCCCCCCATCCCCTATACCCAGAGGCACTCCTGCCCCAGACCGGCTTCCGGAGCAGGTGACACCTGGACAGGGGGCCTTTCTCCAGCACCTGGGCCTGAGGGTATCTGGGCCGGGTTTCCTACACTGTCTTCACTCCATCCCTCCATCTGTCCATCAGAGCTGAGCTTCTGCTCTGTGCCCGCACTGGGTGGCAGAAAGGCACGAGCCCTGTGCTTGCCCTCCAGGGCCCATGCCTAGTGGGGCTAGAGAAGCAGTGTGGGGAGAGAGCACGACAAGGGGGACTGTCCCCTGGCCTGCCCGGGTGCTCCCAGCTAGCCAAGGCGGAGACTCTTGGCTCCCTCTGCTCTCTCCCCTCCCTTGGAGGGCTGCCCGCCCCCCACAAGGGCCCCTCCCCCTGACCTCCTGCGGGCAGGGCCAGAGGTTCAGGGCCCGGGCTCCCCTGAGCGCTGGAGGCGAGAGCCCCCCAGATGGCGGCGGCGTGGGTCACGAATCGCTGAGGTTTTCCTTTTCCGAGCAGCGCGTTTCCCTAAATTGTCTTTGACTGCGTGCATGGGTAATGAAAGTTTATGCCCTTGTTAGAAGGACAGGCGGCCAGTTCCAGTTAGAACTGGGGCTGTCTCCCTGCCAGCCCCCCGCAGCCCCCCTCCCCAGCAGGAGAGGGAGCAGTAGGAGCACAAGTGTGTGTGTGCGTGCGCGCGCGTGCCCGCACACCCTTCCCTGGTGGATGAGAAGGCTGTTAGGGGAAGGGAGAGGGGACAGGGGAAAAAAGAAAAAAAAAAATTTCCATATTTGTGTAAGTTGCTTTAAAAGCATTTTATCATGTCATAAAAAAGGGAAAGTACTCTCAGAAATTGATCCTCTCCGCCAGCCCATTGGACAGAAGGACGTTGGGATGTTAATGGCCATCCTGCTCCAGGGTGGCTTATTAAAAAATTTATACATAAATGCTTAAAATTGCATAAATTATTTAAAAAAAACCAACAAAGTAAGCAATTTGAATTCCCTCTTTTCCTCCTCTTCGCTTGGTCCCCCTTCTGCGACCCCCCTTTTCCAGCCCCTCATCGCGGTCCTCCTGGTCCCAGGGTCCCCCCCTCCCGGGCCCCCATCCTCAGGGCTCCCCGCCCCCCCCGCACCTGCTTCTTCCACTTCCCACCGCACCTCTAGCACCCTCTGCCCTGCCCTCCTCTGGGGTTTCCCAGCCTCACCCACAAATTAACGGAACAGCCGGCCCACCACCAAACACTCACATGCACACGCACTAATAAAAACACCACTAATAATGCCCCAAATCGCGAAATTAAATATTAAGGCCAGAGGAGGCGGACGTGGAGCGGTGCCGCTGCCTCCGTAGCCGAACTTGGAGCTGATGAGTGTGTTTCTCACAGGCGTGGAATGTCACCCACACATCCCGGAGACTGGAGTGGGGAGTTTTATGATGGTTTTTCATTGATTTGTTTCCCCAGCGCAGCTGCCGACCTCTATTGAGGGACAAACATAATCAGCACTGACGCAAATTAGATGGTTATTCGTTTTGAAAATTGACAGAAAAACAATAAAAAAGATGAAATGCTCCCAAATCAATAGATATAATGAAATTCAAATAATCCGAGAGATGAGGTCTCCATGGCAACTGATAATGTGGAAAAGAAAACAATTTAATAAAGGACAGACACACTTTGAAAACAGATTGGGCCCAGGGAGGGGGGCGGGCTGGCGGGCGGAGGGCTGGAGCGGGCTGGCGAGTGAAGGATCACTGTCCGTCCCAAGGACACCCGCCATAATTAAGCGAGGCTTTCGGCCCCAGAAAGTGCAGATTCAGGTTTTAATACACAAAATTATTTCAGGAGCAGTGAATCGGAAAGTCGTTTGTAATGACCTTCCTGAGAGGCCCGGGCGCGGGGCATGTTGGAGGCTGGGCGGCCGGGCCGGCTGAGTTATGGCATATTTGTGTTTTTATAGTGCGGAGGGGAGGGGGTGGGGGGGAGGGGGGGAGAAGGTTAAACAGTATTTACAGCTCAGTTGTTTTCAGAGAGGAAAGAGAAATAGAGTTCACGGGAGATGCGGCGGGCAGGCGGGCGGGTGAGCCAGGAGGCCTCCGGGGCGAGGTGGGAGAGGTGGGCCCCGGGCAGGCCTTCCACCTTGGGGCTGCCTTGCCTTGTCTTGGGGATCCACAGAGGGTGCCAGGAGAGGCCTGTCCCACTCGGGTGCCTGGTGTGGCCCAGCTGGTGGGTCCTTCCAGGCCTGGGGCCCCCTCTGGGGATGGGGTGGGAGCCTGTGTCCGAGCTCTGTGCGCCCGGCCGCACGTACTCCGGTCAAAAGGTGGGGTGTTCCTGCGGAAGAGCGGCTCTGGACGCCCAGCTAGCCTCAGCACCCTCCGAGGCAGCCGGCCGCTCCGCGTGTTGCGTCTGGGGTGTGCCCGGCCTCGGGCACAGCTGGTGAATACCTAGGGACCACAGCATGCCCCGCTGCGGGGGCCTGCAGCCCACAGCCTCCCTGCCTCTTTCCTCTGGCTCCACCTCCCTGCCGAGGGCTCACCTTGGGCACACAAAAGGGGAAAGCTCGGTCCTTTGGGTTTGCAGTGGCAGGGGCCACAGAGAGGGGAGGGGACCAAGCAGAGACGCTCCACAGCCCACGAGAGCCACTTGGCTGGCCAGGGCAGCTCAGGCACGAGAGCCCGGCCCTGGGGGCCCTTTGGAGGCTCCCCTCCCTCAGGCTCCGACTCCCTTTCGGCCGCGGGAACCCTGCTGGTGCTGTGTTACCGTGACCACACTCGGCGTTGCCAGTTTCCGGGCCGTTCTGCATGTGCACGTGTGAATTATAATATGATTGTACAAACACGGAGACGCCCGAGTGTGCGCGCGCGTGCACGGTCTGTGTGTGTGCCGTATGTGTGTGTTTTAAATCTCCCCTGGGTGGTAACTCTTTTTTTCTCCCCTTCCTGTTTGGCTGTGACCTGGGGGAGATTGATAGCCAGCCTGTGCGGTGGATGTTAACAGTTCCCCTGATTTATAGAGTTACTTACGCTAAGTGAGGCCACTTAGACGCGTCTGGATAGTAAACCTTTTAACTGGACTAAAAAATCATAATAAATAAATAAACAAAGGGGGGCAAGTAGGGCCCAGCAGCCTGGCCCCCCCACTTCCCGTCTTAGAGCTGTTGGGGACCAGGGGGCCTGGCTGAGAGTCCCGGGGAGCAGTGACCACTCTCCTACCTGCACGAGCTGGGCGGCCCTTCTGTTCTGAGCTGGGAGGGGAGGGCTCAGGCCCAAGAGAGAAGGACACCTTTTCCTATGGGACAGGTCTTGGCTGGGGTAGGGGGTCACAGCTGGAGGAGATAGGGGAGTTAACACAGAAATTGGCTGGTGGGGGAGGTGAGGAGAGAGGTGGGAAGGATGGTCGGGGAGCTTGGGGGGAGCACGTGTCTCTAGGGACCCTTCCTTGCTTCCCAGACTCGCTGTTCCTGTGGCACCTGGACTTTTCACCGCAGTGATTGCGCTTATGGTGGCTTGAACATCTGTCCCCTTGTCTAAATTGAGCTGCCCGTGGTGGCAGGAACCAGGACAGTCTGTCTTGCTCTCATGCTGTCCTCAGGATTGAGCCCAGGGCCTGGCCTGTAGAAGGAGCTCAGAGGGTGTCTTGAATGAACATAGATGCATCACTTGAAAACTGGGGCCTGTCAAGTTCAAGTTCTTAGGGATGGCAGCGTGGAAGCTCCGACATTGCCACCACCCCAGTTGGGAGGCTGGGGAGCGGGGAGGGGGGCGTGTGGGGTGTTAGACCGTGGCCTTGGGTGTCCGAGCCCCATGGGAGTCCGATTCCAGCACTGACACTGAGTGACTGTGGGCAGTTACCAATCTCACCAGGCTCTCTCTGCTTCCTCATCTGGAAATGGGGACAGGTCAACAGCCTCATGGAGATGTTGGGGGGGGTCACTGAAGTTGACGTCAGGAAGTGTTCAGCACGGTGTCTGGTACAGGGGAGGTGTTCAGAGGGTGCCAGCCGCCCTGTCACTCTGGGCCATGCCACAGGGCGGCCACCAGTGGCCTGGCAGTGTCTGTGGCCCCTGAGCTGCCTGGCAGCAGGCAGGGGGGCCCCGGAGCATCCCTACCCCAGGGGACCGGTGCCTGGCCCCTGCCTCCCCACCTCCTGATATACAGCGGGCATTAGGCTGCCCAAAGGGGACACTGCATCCTTAGGAAGAAATATGTCCTCATTTTTCTTAAACACCGTTTCCACTGAGTGAAATGTTTAGAAGGGACGCACAGGGAGAACTTTATTTCCTACCAGGGAGTTCAGAGCCACCAGGCAGAGCCCATAAAGCACCCGGAGCCTGGTAGCTGACAGGCCGCCCGGCCCCGAAACACATTACTCACAAGTGGGGGGGGGGGGCTGCTGCCAGGCCTGCCCAGCCCCCAGGGACTGCCCCCCCCCCACCCAGGGCAGAACAAGCAACTTCGAGCCCCAGGCAGTGGGCACTGGGCACTGGAGCCTCTCGACCCCTTGACACAGGCTGCCCGGGGCAGGGGAGGGTCTGGCCTCAACCTGGCAAGGAGGTGGAGCCATTCCAGCCACCCCCAACCCCTTCATCCCCAGAGATCAGGGACAGGGGGCCCAGGTGCAGTGGTAGGAGCCCCCCTGTCTCCCCCGTAACTGGCAGGAGCCCTGGCCTTCCCCAGCCTTTGGAGGGAGTGATGAGGTTCCTGCCATAACGGGCCCTTCTCCTGAGGCCCTCCCTTCATTTGATTTCTGAAGCTGGCTGATTTGAATATTTATAAATATCAGTAAATTATTTATTGTAGCAATCTGCTGCACCATTTTACCCATCGCAGTTAACACTTTAGGGGGCTCCGTGTTATGGGAACCAGGAGAGGGAGTGAGGAGGAGATGGGAAGAGAGGCCTGGGACTTCCTAGGGCCCACCCAGAAGCCTCAACTGGGGACACGGTGGCTGCCCAGCTCCTGGCAGAGCCCGGGCCCCTTGTGAGCCTGGGCTCTGGGTGTCTTCACGGCTCCAGGATCAGTTGCCTCTTCTATCAAATGGGATGATGACAGTGCCTGCTTCACGGGGTCATCACGAGGCATCAGGAGACCGTACCTGGAGATGTGCATGGTCTGGTTTTTGCCCCTCCTTTCCTCCACCCTGAGCAGGATCTGTTCAGCTTACACAGAAGAACTGCTTGCAGGGGGCTGGTTGAGTTTGGAGCCCTGGGAGAGGAGGTCGGAAGACCTGGGAAGGGGTCGTTTGTCGCTGAGTGGACAGCCTGCCCCCAGCCCAGCCCAGCCCCCCAGCCTCTCTGGTGTCCCCTCTTTCTTCTGGCCCCGGTGAAGTTTCCTAGTCTTGGGATCTTGTGCCTAGAGGTGCACCACACCTGCTTGCTTGTCCCTCTCAGGGCTCAGCTGCCTTCTTCCAGGTCCTTGCTTGCCAGAACCCTCTCACCTTACAGTCCTGTGGCCCTTTCCCAGGGCGGGAGCCTGCCTGGGGCCCTTCCACCAACAAGCGGGAGAGCCAGGCTATGCCCTCATGCTGTGCCGCCTCCTGGGGCTCACCCCACTGATGCGGAGGCACCGGGGCCAGAGACTAGAAGCTAGGAGAGCCCTTGGGCCGGCTGCGCACGTGCGGGTACCCGTCGCTCCTTTCCCCAGTTTCCCCTGTTTCCCCCAGCCTGACTGGGGCTCACCTCCGCTGCCCCGCCCCTTGCCTCCTTTCTGGAGCCCGGCCCTGGGTAAGCAGTGCAGGACTCCCCTCGCCTTCCCACCCCCTGGCCCAAGCCTGCCTCCTGGGCAGTATTGTTCCCAGAGGAAGTGTCCAGTGTAAATAGAGCAGCGGGCAGGCTGGTGGCGGGAAGGAGATGAAAGGGGCAGTGACAGGGCCGGGGACGGATGGCTTCCTCCCATTGAGGCCCGGCCACGGCGTTTATATTTTAGGGAAGAAAGTCGGGGGAATGTTTACATGGACAGGAGCCTGGGGTCAGACCACGAGGGGGGTAGTCTGTATGTCCCAGCGCCCTGATGGAGGGGGAGGGGAGGAGGACCCCACGGAGTGGGCCGGAAGGCGGATGGGCGAGCAGCTCGGACCTTGGCTCCTTCATACTCCCCACCCGCTGCCCTAGCCTCTGCCTCCTGCCCTGCACCCCAGGCCCACACGCCTTCTCCACCTCTACCCCTGGGATCGGCAGTAGAGTCAGAGGGAGGGCAACATCTGGAAGGCAGGTGGGCTGGGGCAGAGCGGCAGCTGGAGGGCAGGTGTGGGGGGTGTAGGCGGAGCAGCGGGGCCTGTGGGCGGGGGGTGGGCCCTGGGTGCACAGCTGCATCACAGCTGGTGGGGGCCCAGGAGGGACCGAGCCAGGCACACGCCGGAGAGCAGGAGGGGGTGGGCTGGCCTGGGTGGGCCCAAGTGCCTCGAGGCTCCAGGATGGGTGGGAGCCCAGGGAGGGGGTGTCACCAGCAGCAAGTGCAGCCCTGGGAGTTTCTGCTTCCCTCTTCCTTGGGATAAATATTTATAGATCCATTTACTGTCTCCCTTACACACTTGGCTGCTTACCTCCTGGTAAAAATAGAGCAGGCTCCCCCACTCTCCCCTTCCCGTCCCCACCAGGGCAGGGGACCAAGGGGGCCAGGTGAGGCCTGCTCCCTGTAGGTCTGCTGGAGCAAGCCTGGTGTCGTGCAGCCTGGCAGCTGGCCCAGAGGTTGGGTGGGATGCTGTGACTAGGGGAACCATCATTGAACTTTGGAGAACCCACGTCAGCACTTGGAGACCTGGGTGTGGGCGGCACAGACTTGGAGATGCGGATGAACTTGGGCAGAGTAGGCCCATGGCCTGGGCAGGGGTGGGGCCCGGCAGAGCCAGGGCCCCAAGACTGGGCCGACTGGTGTGAGCCAAGCAGACCCTTCTGGGGCAGTCGGCTGGCTGGACTGGGCTGGGACCGGTGGGTCCCTGGGCCAGGTGAGGCCATACACCAGTTTCGAGGCCACCTTGGCAGCTGGTTTCGAGGCAGGTCTGGGGCCGCTGGGCATTGTACAACCACCCGTCTGTATGAGCCAAGTCTCCTTGCAGGACAGGGTCCCCAGGCAGGCAGGGGTGGCTGTCCTGTGTGAGCATGCCTGTTGGTGGGCTTTCGTGTGTGGGGGTTCGCAGGGTGTTGATCTATATTCTAGGGAAGCCCCTTCTGCCCATGGCCCTGGAAGCCGAGCCCCTGCCCTCACTCGGCCTTTTGACCAATGTGGGTGGAGACTCAGACACACCCATTCCTCTGCTGGGGGACACACCAGGGAGCCCTGCCACTGAGAGGCTCCAGCGGGGCCCCCTGTGCTCAAATCGGCTGAGGCCGTCTGCCATGCACACCGCAGGGTCTGGCACATGATAGGAGCCAACTAAACGGACAGATGGAAAGGTGGAGGACAGGCAGACATATATACAAAATGTGTATGTGTGTCCACCCTTGGCCTTGGTGGCAGGTCCCAGGCTGTGTGGTGAGTGGACCCGCCATGTGCTCCCGACCCTGGACCCCTGGACGCCCCCGCTCAGCAGCCATGAGGGAGGTGGCGAGACCCTGGCAGCCGCATTAAAGAGTTTCTGTCGGGCTGCCGTGTCGTTCAGGAACAGCAACTGCAGCTTCTGGGCCTTCCGTTGGGGGTCTGAGAAAGCCCAGCCTGTTCCAGCTGTGGCTTCTCAGGGCTGGGAAGTGGGCTTTCTGGAGTCAGCCAGGCCTCCAAGGGAAGGAGCTGTGGCTGTGGCAGAGAGGGCAGAGTGGGATCCTCAGACAAGGATGAGCGGTTCTTGGAAACACTGTGAGCGTTCTGCCCTTGAGTGGCCCTGATTGAGGCTTGAGGAAAGGAAATGGCCAGAGAAGACAAAAGAGGGTCTGTGAAAGCAAGGGGAGTGAGGAAAAGCAGAGGCCTTCAGAGGGCCCTCGGCGGCCGGGAGAACAGGAAGAGATGCCACAGCTCTCCAGTGAGCAGGAGTAGGAGTCAGGTGGGGTCCAGGGACCAAGTCTGGCAGGGGAGTTGCCAGGGACGAGACACTCAGAGGGGGAAGGGTCCCAGCCACCAGTGGCCGGGACAGTAGGGCAAGAGGTTGGCTCAGGCCGGTCCCTGGTTCTGGGTGATCTCCCCACGGGGCAGGCCACGGTGGGCCTCAGTGTGTGCCCGCCTTGAGCGCCCGCCTTGAGTGCCCGCCTCTCAGAAGAGGAATTTAGGGCCAAGCAAGTGTAGGGAACGCTTCCGGAAACCAGGTGCTGAGAAGCCTGCCCCTCGTGTTTGAGGAGTCGTTCATTCATTCGTTCGTTCATATGTTCATTTCCAAACCGTCCTGAACCACCCAGTACACGCTGGCCTCGGTGCCAGGCTCTAGGGATGGGGCGCTGGGCGAGCTGGGCCGCTGGAGCTCACAGTCTGGTGAGGGGCGCAGACATCCCCCCCCCCCCACCGCTGCCCCCAGCCAGGGGCAGCGTGAGGAAGGTGGGATCCGGAAAACCTAGGGCCTAGTGGGGGAGGGGGGTTGGCCGCCAAGGTGGTGGCCGCACCCTCTGACCTCTCCCTCCACCCCCACAGCTGAAGGCACCCGGTGCACCGACCCGCCCGCAGGCAAGCCCGCGATGGCGGCCAAGCGCAAAGGCGGCCTGAAGCTCAACGCCATCTGCGCCAAGCTGAGCCGCCAGGTGGTGGTGGAGAAGGGGGCAGAGGCGGGCCCCCAGCCCGAGGGCAGCCCGCTGCGGCCGCGGGACCGAGAGGCCGGCGTGGCCCGGGGCGTCCGCAGCGAGGAAGACAAGAGGCGGGCGGTGATCGAGAAGTGGGTCAACGGCGAGTACGGCGAGGAGCCCGCGCCCGCGCCCAGCCTGGGGCGGATCGGCCGTGAGGGCCTGGAGCTGCCGCCCGAGGGCGTCTACATGGTGCAGCCCCAGGGCTGCAGCGACGAGGAGGACCACGGCGAAGAGCCCCCCAGGGATGGCGGCGGCGTCACGGAGGAGAAGGAGTCTGACGGGGCGGCCTCCAAGGACGACAGCGGCCCCAGTACCAAGCAGGCTTCGGGTAGGTGCCTGAAGCCCCGGACAGACAGCCGCACGGACGGATGGCATAGCCCGTGGCGGGGGCGGGCAGCAGGGAAGGAGTAGGGGGTCCGCAGAGCCTGCCTGCTTACCCCACTCGTGCTCCGTGTCCCGGCACCTCATCCAGCCCCGCGAGGCCTGGGGCCGAGGTACTGGCGCGAACAGGGAAGACTTGCTCAGGGTGGGAGGAAAGCGCTCCAGGTGTGAGCCGGGCTGGGGGCGGCTGTGAGCATGGGGGGCCTGAGGAGGTGAGGGATGGCTGTGCGGACGTGGGACCCACGACAGACCGTGGGACTGTGTCTCCACCCCTGCATCACAGGAGCCTGCAGAGTCAGCCCTAGAGCCACAGGAGCAGAGCTCCGGGATAGACCTGTTCTGGCAGCCTCCTCCCCTGCCCCTTCCCGGAATCCTTCTCCTTCCCAGGGACACCGGCTCTGCTAGGCAGGACCTCTCAGGGGCGAGGCACAGGGCCTCAGGATGGCTCAGCCCGGCCCGCAGATCCCATCACGGCCACCTGCCCCGGACGCGCTCCTCTGGCTGACCTCTTTCCCACGAGGTGGCTGAGGCCTGGCTTTTCTGCTGTCTCCTTGTCCTTATGACTCACAGCAGCCCCGAGCTTCTCACACTCCAGGGAGAGAGGGCCTGTGGTTTTGGGTGGAAGGGGGTCACCGTGGCTAGGATGGAACCCTGGGTGCGGGGCCTTTTCTCCAGCTCGTAGCCTCCTTCTCAGGCCTGTGCCCGGTGCCCCGAGCCTCCCCTGCCTGCTCCCCTATCCCCTTCCCCCCGCAGCGAGGGGCGCATCTCCTCCCTGCGCGGGGAGCCCTGCGCAGCCACATAATTATGCATATAAGATATAAACAGAGCTGTTTAATTATCCTTCGCCACATCAGTGACAGAGTAATTAACAAACATTGCAAGATCAATGAGGAAAAGTGTGACCTTCAGTTTCCTCTGATAGGAAAAGCCCTTGCCGTTCCCAGACACAAGGTGATTGTGCTGAGCCAGAGGAGAGGGAGGGACGGGGACAAGGGCCGCTGTCCCATCAGGGGCCTGCCCCACCCCCCAGGCCCAGCCCTGCCCTGACCCCTGCCTTCTCTCACCCCAAATGGAGAGCTGGGACAGTAGGAGGCAGGACCGGGACTGCCAGTGGCCTCGTGACCTGGGCATCGCCCCGTCTGACACCTGGGGCAGCCTGCTCAGCCCTGGGCACCAGAGGAAACCAGCTGGAGCCCTAGCCACCGCCAGGCTCAGACCACCTTCTCTGGGCCTGGGGGCTCAGGAATGCAGGCCTCTGGGCTGCCTCAGACCCCCACCCAGCCCCCTCCCTCCTCTAAGCTGCCTGCCCTTCAAAGCCTTCTGTCTCTCTGCCATATATAGTGAGGGCTCAGCTGCCTCCTGCTATTTTTAGCCCCTTTCCCTGGTCCCCGAGCCACTGAATCTAGCAGCCAGAGCCCCCTCCTCCCAGGATGGGCCCCCAACCCCATGTAGCTTGAGGTCAGGACAGTGGCCCACCGGCCACCCCGTCCCAGGGAACAGCCATCTGTTGGCTCCCGGGGTCACTCTGCCCACCTGGGGTTCCAGGTGCCACCTGTGACTGTCCTCTTCCTACACAGACCCGATATGTTGCAATGAGGGTTGGGAGGCGACCCTCATCTGCCACCCTGCTGGGGTCCTGGGCCTCCCACCCCTTCTTCAGCCATGCCTTCCCCCTGGCTGTGCTGTTAGGACTCCCAGCCTGGGGCCCTGCTGCTCTGAGTGAACGTGCCCGACTTTGCTGGCTCAGACAGGAATGGAGAAAACATGTGTGTCCCTGGGGCCCATGTGGGTCTCACCCTCCTATGTGCGCCCACCCCTGATCCAGGCCAGAGCCCATAGTAGGTGTTTTGTGAGTGTTCTGCACGAGAATGAGTAAGCCTGTGTGTGCTGGGGGGGGGGGGTCACACATCTGCTGTGGCGAAGGTCACGTGTGCAAGGACGTGGGGCTCCAGAGAAGAACCCCAGGCAGAATGGGATCATCTTGCCTCTGCCGTCCTGAGGCTCATCCTGGGGAGATGGGTTTAGGGTTTGGGTGGTTCGTGTCCATGTGTGTGTGTTTGCGGGGTTGGGAAGGTAGCTAGGGGATGTGCATATATGTGTGTGTGTACGTGTTTGCTCACGTCCCTGTGGGGAGGCCGCTCCGGGATCTCTGTGTGCCCCAGAGTGGACACAGGTAGAGCCTGTAGACAGGCTGTCCTCGGTCCCCTGCCTGGGGCCAGTAGGGCCAGCCTCCCAGGCACACTCTCCTCAGGGTGGCCACCTTTAATGAGCGGGCACGAGGATGACGGGGAGGTTCGTAGGACTCCTCACGTCATAATTCTTGGCTGGGGCAAGGGGCCTCGAGTGAGTCTGAACAAATGCTTTGGCAAGGCCCCTGCCCCCTCAGCCTTGTGGTCTGGGACCCTCAGTATGTGGGGGGCCGGTGGGGCCAGCTCCTGGTGAGGCCTGGGGTAAGCCCTCTACCTCCCAGGGATGAGGGCCTGTGTGTCTGCTTGTGGGGGTCAGGGAGAGTCCTCCAGACAGGCTCAGCCAGGCCCACCCCCAACCCTCAGCCCCTGGGGTCCCTCCTGACTGCCCAGCTGCCGGCCCACATCCTTACCTGTCCCCAGCCCCCGTGTCACCCCACCCTTGGGAGGCAGGTTGGGATCTGGCCTTACTTCCAGTAAAGTGACTTCTCTTTCATATTAGGCCAAGGCGAGAGAGAGGAGACATTTATGAAACTTTGTTTAATGTACTGAAAAGCCATCGGCCAGAACATTTAGGAAATTGATTTTCCTGGCATTGATGAACTCGTTTTATTTTACCCCGGTATTAATTACTTTTTTTTTAAACAAATTAATTTAAGAGTCGTAAAACCTAACAAGTGAGCCAAATGTCCATAGATCATGTCGTGCTCCGCCCCCTCCCCATGCCAGCCTCCTCCCTCTGTGGGTGGGGGCTCACGGGGAGGGGGTGCCCCCTGTCCCTTGGCTACCCTGCTCCCTCCCAGAGGTGACCGGCCTCTCCCCACTGCTGCAGGAGAGGCCTCCTCACTCCGGGACTACGCGGCTTCCACTATGACCGAGTTCCTCGGCATGTTTGGCTACGATGACCAGAACACGAGGGACGAGCTGGCCAGGAAGATCAGCTTCGAGAAGCTGCACGCAGGCTCCACCCCCGAGGTGGCCACCTCCTCCATGCTGCCCGCCTCCGAGGATGCCCTCAGCAAGCGGGCACGCTTCTCCAAATACGAGGAGTACATCCGCAAGCTCAAGGCCGGCGAGCAGCTCTCCTGGCCGGCCCACAGCACCAAGGCCGAGGAGCGGGCGGGCAAGGACGTGGTGGGGCCCCTGCCCGGCCTGCGGCTGCCCAGCAGCACGGCGCACCTGGAGACCAAGGCCACCATCCTGCCCCTGCCCTCACACAGCAGCGTTCCCATGCAGGGCCTGGTGGCCCGCACCTCCAAGTACGACTTCTTCATCCAGAAACTGAAGACGGGCGAGAACCTGCGGCCCCAGAACGGGAGCACCTACAAGAAGCCATCCAAGTATGACCTGGAGAACGTCAAGTACCTGCACCTCTTCAAACCCGGGGAGGGCAGCCCCGACATGGGCGGGGCCATTGCCTTCAAGACGGGCAAGGTGGGGCGCCCCTCCAAGTACGACGTCCGGGCCATCCAGAAGCCAGGCCCCGCCAAGGTTCCGCCCACCCCCAGCCTGGCTCCTGCACCCCTCCCCAGCGTGCCCAGTGCTCCCAGCGCCCCTGGGCCAGGGCCCGAGCCATCTGCCTCCCTGCCCTTCAACACTCCCGAGTACCTGAAGTCGACCTTCTCCAAAACAGACTCCATCACCACGGGGACCGTCTCCACTGTCAAGTAAGGACGTCCATCCTGAACTCGGGACTAGAGTAGCCACTTCTCTGCCCCTGAAGCCCATGCTCGTGGACGCATCCACTCGTACTTGTACACGTCCACCATGCGGCCAGCTTAATACACGCACTGGCTCTCACATGCTTCTGCACATGCGCATGCCTGCGTGTGCACACAGGTACACACACACACACACACACACACACACACACACACACACGGCCTGCGTAACCACCCATGCCCAGCATGCGACACATCTTGCAGTGTGCACACGTGCATCACACGTCAGGTATTCCCATGCATGTACTCATCTGCTAACACGCGTACCAAGGACTGCTGTAACCCCCATTTGCCAGTGACAGGCTTTCTGTGCCTCAAATGCAGCCTTGGGGTTGGCTGGGAAAGCCCTAGTCTGGGGTTAGGGCTCTGGGCTCCAAGCCGGTCACCGTGGCTCCCAGGTTCAGGGCCTGGGCCGTGGGGAAGGCAGCAAGAGAAGGCAGGAGTCTGGGGGCACACTCATCGCTAACCCCCAGGCAACGGTCAAATTATCTGTGGATCAATTGTGTGGGGTTCCCACACTCCCTTCCCCCTTGAGGCAGAGCCAAAACCCTGGAGCAGATCTAGGGAGCTGCCCACTGGCCTGGGAGGGGGCCTTTTCTGATCAAATGACCCCACCTTCTCTTGCCCCTTCCCCAGTGGTCTTCCCAGCATCCTGCTGACTCCCGGTATGCAACGGGGGCCAGGCCCCAGCTTCCAAGGCTTCCTAGCT
This sequence comes from Acinonyx jubatus, assembly GCF_027475565.1. Taxonomy (NCBI): domain Eukaryota; kingdom Metazoa; phylum Chordata; class Mammalia; order Carnivora; family Felidae; genus Acinonyx; species Acinonyx jubatus. The sequence goes on along the minus strand of NC_069381.1, from coordinate 7,607,188 downwards.
AGGCCCGTGCCAGCTTGGGATGGCCCGGCCCTTGCCGGAGTTGGGCTAATTGAACCTGTGCCAAGGTTCCGCCAAAGGGCTTTCCAGTCCCACCTTGAGGGCCTCAGAGCACAACAGAGCAAGAGAGGGAAGGGCCAGGGCCCCAGGACAGGGAGCTGCCCCCTAGACACTTCTGGGGTGTGAAGTTACCCCTGTCGGCTAATCGGCTGTGCCCTGTGTGTCTCTCGCCAGGAACGGATTGCCCACAGATAAACCAGCTGTCACCGAAGATGTAAACATTTACCAGAAATATATTGCCAGGTAGGCCCCTGGGGAGGAGACTGCCCTGGAGAGGTGGTGGGATGGGGCCAGGAATGCCTGGGGACCCTGGGACCACAGGCCCATCTGACCGCTAGTGCCCGAGTGCCTACTGCTTCCCTACCTCTATGCGCCCATGCCCTCAAATTCCCCAGAGGGACTGCGTCCCATCTCAGCCCCTGCCCCTCGATGTGACCTGGGCCACACGCCCTGAAGCAGCTTGTACCCTAGGCAGGGCCAGGGTGCCCAAAGGGGCCTGATGGCAGGGCCTGGCCACAGGTGAGCACCGAGCTCCCGCCACGGCTCATACAGAGTCTGGGGTGGGATTCAGGCCAACGTGGAGCCGCTGGGGATGAGAGGAGGTGCGCGCAATTATCCTCCCTGACATGGCCTCAGTGTGCTCCCTGGACCGGGCCTTGACCCTCACCTCCTGACCGCAGACCTGCCCTCTTACACTTTTAAGGCCACACGATGGGTGGGTAAAGAACCTTCGCCTTGATGGAGGCCCCCGAATCCGGCCCCTTGCTGCCAACACCCGATGGGGCAGCCCAAGGAGGGAGCTGTGCCCCAGCCTGTGTCTTTCTGCTGATCTTCTAGGTTCTTCCTGTCCCTCTCTGTCTTTTCAGCTTTGTTCCAATCTCTTTATTATTATTATTATCATCGTTATTATTAGTGCCTCAGCAGATGGCCTTTTTGGCAGCTTCAGCTTAAATATTTATTTGCAAGTGGTTCTCCCTTTACAAAGGGGTCTCTCCCTCTGTCTCTGTCTGTGTGTGTGTGTGTGTGTGTGTGTGTGCGCGCGCGCGCGCGTGTCCCACAGTCTTGAGGCCAGCCTCCTCCCCAGTTGTCCTAGCAGGCTCTCCCCAGAGCCGCCTCCCCAGGGTGGCCATCGCCGAGCCTGAGAACCACAGCCCAGTGGCACTGGGGCCTGGAGAAGGTCGGGGTTTCTGGGAGGCGGGCAGTGGCCAGGCAGCATGGGGCTTCTGACTGCGGACTTGGCTGGAGAGCTCACTCCCTGCCGCAGGAAGCCGAACAGATGCTGTGCTTTAAAAATTCATAACCCTGGGCTGTTTCAAGTGTCAGGAAAGCCCAGGACAGAGAGAGGCTTTAACACCTCTCAGCAGCGGGGCCCTGGGCTGGCCCAGCCAGTGTCTCCAGCACCTGGCTTCACTCTGGGTGCGGGGCCGGTGGGCGGCACCTGCAGGAAAGGCAGTCACCCTGGGGGCTCCTGCCCTCACCACCTCATCCCATCCCATCCCAGGCCTCCTCCCTGTCTCTGCTCTGCCGTCTGGCCCGCCCCAGCTTCTTCCTCCCCACCTTGGTGCCAGGCCTGTGTGCCTCACTGCGTCCTCATTCCCGAGGCAGGCAGGATAGGTCTGCAGTTCAGTGGTCCTAGGATTCCCAACAGGCCTGATCACTCACCCTGGCCTCTGCCGCTTCACCCCCACAGACCACTTCTGCCCCCCATACCCCTACAAAGGGCTCAGGGCCCCTGAACCCCAGCAGCGCTTCCCCAGGGTATGGGCACATATTTTCTCTGCTACTCTGGCAGCAGAGTCCTCCCTGGGAAGGGAGGGAAGAGTCCTCCCTGGGGCTGCTGCCCAGAGAGGGCTGAGCCCACCCTTCCTCTCTGCAGGTTCTCCGGCAGTCAGCACTGTGGCCATATCCACTGCGCCTACCAGTACCGTGAGCACTACCACTGCCTTGACCCGGAGTGCAACTACCAGGTAGGGCCTTGTGGGCACCAGCCCCGCCCCTGCGGGCTGGCCCATCGGTGGGGGAGCCTCTCGGAAGTGGGACAGGGGTGTTCAGTTCTGCCGAGGCCGCCTGAGCTTAACTCACGCAGACAGAGAACCCAGAAAACTATTAGCCTAACAGGCATTTGATAGGGTCTGGAGCCACCTGCTTCCCTGGGATGATCATTCAAGCTCCCTTCCCTGGGAGCCCCACCCCCCACCCCCCACCCCCGCCCCAGGGCCTCGGCACCTTGTCTGACTCTTCTCGGTGTCCTCCTGCCCCGGCTAGTAGATGATAACGCTGAGGGGCAGAGAGATCGTCACTTATGGTCAAAGCCACCTGTGATAAATGCAGAGCAGGTGAACAAGAGGGAAACGCAGCCAGTGTGCCCAGGGCTGTCCCCTCTTGCTCATCAGGGAGCCCAAGCTGGCGGCACAGCCCATAGGTGACACCGGGCAAAATGAGCTGTCCCCTGTCAGAACCGCTGCCTTAAGGGCCTGGCCAGATTCATCTCCTCTGCTCCTGGGCGTGAGCGCTGGGAGCCTGGCGGGAGGTCACAGAAGGCCCTGTGGCTCTGGGACTTGGAACTGCTCTGTCTGTGGTCCCCTGTGCTGGCCTGGGCGCCACCCGGCTGCCTCGACCCCAGGCAGGATTATTTCCAGGGAGAGCCAAGTGGGCGGGGGAGGGGGGGGTGGGGGCAGTGCTCTGGGTGAGGGGCTGGCCCAGGCCCCTGCCAACTCGTGCTCTCCTGCAGAGGTTCACGAGCAAGCAGGATGTGATCCGGCACTACAACATGCACAAGAAACGCGACAACTCCCTGCAGCACGGCTTCATGCGCTTCAGCCCGCTGGACGACTGCAGCGTCTACTACCACGGCTGCCACCTCAACGGGAAGAGCACCCACTACCACTGCATGCAGGTGCCAGGGGCAGGGCCACCCAGGGGCCGGGGCCTGGCGCGGGGGCAGCGGGGGGCAGCAGGCGAGCGCAGGGAGTCCTGGGGGCGCGGGCCCGGGCGGTGTCTGGCAGGGCCAGGGCGGGGCCGTCCCCATGGCCATACTTGGTGCGGGTGAAATTCAGGGAGCTGTTTATACAGACCAGCATTTCTCAGGCTTTAACACCAAGGGGAGCGTTGCAAATGGTTCCTGAGGAGGTTTTTGTTTAATTCTCTGTTTTAATGCCACGCCGAGTCTGGGCTTTTTCAAGGTGTCAGGTCCACGGGGAGCGACTCGGGGTTGCAAATAGCAGCCGCTGCGCCTCCCCCGGCATTTGTCAGGGGGTTGTTATGGGCTCCGTGGAACAACCTGGGCCAGGAGGAGAGGGGGGCTCTCTCTCCGGGCCCTGAGATGGTGCAGACACTGGCACGGCCCAGCCTTCAAGAGTGCTCAGATTCCACGGGTTTTTACTCAATATGGCAACGCTGCCTGCCTTGGCCCAGCTAGGGTGGGGTGGGGAGGGCCCTGTGCCAGGAAGTGTCCACTGAACGAGTCCCGGGGCCGAAGGTGACTGCCGGGCCCCCAGGCCCAGCCCTGCCTACTGCCAGGGGCTTTCGAGACAGAGCCACGGATTAGGACCCCAAACGCCCCTCGGCGGAACGGGACTCCCACACCTGGCTGCGCCAGGAGGTGCCCGGAGTCCGTGCAGACAACCCAGCCCTCAGCACAGCCCAGGCCTGCAGGGCCCGGGGGGATCTTCACAGGCTCTCCACAGCCCAGCTGGATGTTTACAGGGGCCGAAGCTCCCCTGAGCAGGGGGGTCTGTGGCCAGCAGAACCGCGGCTCTGACCTTGGCCCGGGGGTGCCTGGCCTCGGTCCCCCTGACGGCCATTCTGCCCCTGCAGGTGGGCTGTAACAAGGTGTATACGAGCACGTCAGATGTGATGACCCACGAGAACTTCCACAAGAAGAACACCCAGCTCATCAACGATGGCTTCCAGCGCTTCCGAGCCACCGAGGACTGCGGCACGGCCGACTGCCAGTTCTACGGGCAGAAGACCACGCATTTCCACTGCAGGTGAACGGGGAGCCCACCAGGGAGGCTGCTTGGACTGGGGGAGGGAGGGGAGGTGGGGAAGTGGGCCCGTGCGGGGCTCGGGGTCCCGCCTCCCGGAGGCCACAGGCACAAGGGTAGGGGGGCCGCCCTGGGGTTCTCCGGGTCTCCCCCCGGGGCCGAGGCGGAAGCCGGGCAGGACCACCTCCGGGCGCCCCCTCCTCCCCGAGGCCCTGCGACAGCCCCTGCCGTGTCCCGTCCAGGCGCCCCGGCTGCACATTCACCTTCAAGAACAAGTGTGACATCGAGAAGCACAAGAGCTATCACATCAAGGATGACGCGTATGCCAAGGACGGCTTCAAGAAGTTCTACAAGTACGAGGAGTGCAGGTACGAGGGCTGCGTGTACAGCAAGGCCACCAACCACTTCCACTGCATCCGCGCCGGCTGCGGCTTCACCTTCACGTCCACCAGCCAGATGACCTCGCACAAGCGCAAGCACGAGCGCAGGCACGTCCGCTCCTCGGGCGCGCTGGGGCTGCCGTCCTCGCTGCTGGGCGCCAAGGACACGGAGCACGAGGAGTCGAGCAACGACGACCTGGTCGACTTCTCGGCCTTGAGCAGCAAGAACTCCAGCCTGAGCGCCTCCCCGACCAGCCAGCAGTCCTCCGCCTCCCTGGCCGCCGCCGCCGCCGCCGCCGCCGCCGCCGAGGCCACGCCCGGTGCCGCCAAGCCGCCCAACAGCAAGATCTCCGGGCTGCTGTCCCAGGGCCTGCCCGCTTCCATCCCGCTGGCGCTGGCCCTCTCCAACTCAGGCCTGCCCACCGCCGCCCCCTACTTCCCTATCCTTCCGAGCCGGGGCAGCGCCTCCTTGCCCGTGGGTGCCCCCGGCCTCCTGGGTGCCATGTCATCCGGGGCAGTGGCCTCGGCGGCAGCCGACACACCCACCCTGGCCGCCTCGGGAGCCGGTGACTCTGCCCCGGCCGCCGCCACCTCTGTCCCGGTGCCCCCCGCCTCCATCATGGAGAGGATCTCGGCGAGCAAGGGCCTCATCTCACCCATGATGGCCAGGCTGGCCGCGGCTGCCCTCAAGCCCTCTGCCACCTTTGACCCAGGTGAGCAGGCCGGGCACTGCCCAGGAAACGAGTGGCTTACGGACCCCGGGAGCCCGCCGCCTCAGATTGCAGAGCAGAGTCGGGGGGTGTTGGAGAGGCGTCTTTCTACTCCTGCACCCACGTCCCCCACGCCCCCAGCCCCCATCTTTGCCTGGTCTCTGCCTCCATCCTGTTTGTTTGCTATTGGGGCCCCCTTGTTCTGGCCTGCCCACCCCACCCGAGGCAGCTCTGTTCTCTCATCTGTGAAGTGGGGGCCATAGGCCTGGCCTCACCGGGAGCCTGTGTGTCCCGGGGCAGCTGGTCCTTACCACTCCACACCCCCCAGTTGTCACCCTCCCTCATCGCAAGTCCAGCCGCTGATGAGAGGAGTCCCAGATCCCTGCGCCTCCCTAGGGCCCCCCGTGTCACCTGGAGGGGCATGGGTCCAGCCAAGCAGCAGGTGGCCGCACTTCGGGGATGCTTGGGATTTACACCCGGCCGGCCCCTCGAGGCCGAGGATAACCTTCCAGTGTCTCTCCGTCAGTGCCGTCTGGTAGAACTTTCTGCCAGAACGGAACTGTTCTGTCCTGTGCTGTCTGGTATGGCAGCCACTAGTCACCTGGGACTGTTGAGTGCCTGAACTTGGCTCTGTGACCAAGGAACCGGATTTTGGTTGGAATCCCTTTAACTTAGTCACACCTGGCCAGCGGCTGCCATGTTGGACAACCCAGCCAGACCTCCCGAGTCCCACCTCTGGCCTCCCTCTGGCTTACCACGGGGAGTGGTTCTCCTTCTCAAGTTTTCTACTCTTTTTAAATGTTTTCTCTGATCTCTGGAATTCTTTGGCTTTCTGTTTACCTGGCTCCTCTCCCTGTTCTCCCCCTTCTCGGTACTTAGCTGAGAACAGTCAGCTGTCACTTTAGCCACTCATTCAGCAACCGCTGTGCTTACTGAGGGCTATGTGCCTTACCGGTGCTGGAGACACGGCAGGGAAGCAGAGTCCTGCCTGGTGGTACTGATGGGGCAGTGAGGGTAGCCTGATCCCGGGCACGCAGCCAGGAGGCGGCGAAGTCCAGACTTGGACCTCGGCGGTCCGGCTCCTGAACCCGCGTGCCCTACTCTGCTGTGAGACCGTCTCAAGACCAGGCAGGACGGAAGGTCCCTGCAGCCTAGCCCAGGGGTCTGCCCAGGTCTCCTAGAGGGCCTGCCAGTGCTTGGCAAGGGGGCTGGGCCATTTCCCAGGGGACCTTGGGCAAGTGACTTCGGGGAGCTACTATCCTGTCCCGAGTGGGACGTTCCCATCAGCTGGAAGCGTGGAGTGACCCACCTTCCATTCCCAGGTGTGAGAGGGATGGCAGGATGCCCAGGGGCCTTGTGCCTCTGGCCAGACGCCTGTGGGCCGGGGTGGGCCCCACTTTAGGACCACACTGAGCTCAGGGGCCAGACTGTCAAATTCTTTCTTTTTCATTAGAAAAATCTCCTTCCCCCAAAAGAAAGGTCAAGGGAAGGGGGGGGGAGCGTTTTCCTTTATTTTTTAATCAAATGCCACTTGCTGTCTGTGAAGCAGCTTTCTGTCAGCTGCAGCGCCTTGGGGCAGATTAATATTTCAGCCACTTGGGGATTGTGGAGAAGGGCTCGGTGGACATGTTCCTGTCAGCAACTTCTTTTGCCCCTGCTCTGCTTGGCCTCCCAAATCATCTGCCTACCGAGCTCCAGACTTTCCCCCAATGGCTACACCCCGCCAGCTCCCACCCAGACCCTGGTCCAGCCCAGCCCGGCCACAGTGGGCCTCACATCCCTGCCCTGGACAGCTTGACGGGCGAGGTCACATAGTTTGAACTGCTCTGATTGGCTGTCAGCTCCCATCGCCCTGACACAGCAGATGCCCCTCCTAGGCATGCTCAGTGGAAGGCAGGGCCGTCGCCCCGGCAACAGCGGGCCGGGGACCTGCGGAGGGGCGCAGCTCCCAGTCTAGATCTGCCACTTTCCCTCAGCATTAACAGAGTCTTTAATAAAAGCCTAAGCGGCAGCCCCACAAATTGACTGTGACAGTCGGTGGAGAAAATGAAGGGCCCCCACCCCCGTGCCAGCCCCCTCCCCAGCCTCCCGCCCTTCTCCTCCAGGAGGCCCTGAGCTGGGACAACTTTGACATAATTTTGCAATAATTATCACTTGAAGAATTGCCACACAGGGGTAAGCGTCACAAGCGATCATGTCAGTGGGGAGAATCTCTGACCAGCAGCCAGGGTTCCCCTGGGGCCCCCGGCCCACCCAGCCCACTGCCCTCCCTCCCGGCGGGGGGGGGTTCCGGTCTGTGTCCATAGGAAGCCCTCAGCCCCTCTAACACCATCTTCCCTCCCCTCCCCTGTAGGAAACGGGCAGCAGGCCACCCCCGCCAGGTTCCCCCCGGCCCCGGTGAAGCAGGAGCCCGGTGAGAGCGCTGGCGCCCCGGTTCCCCACGAGGTCTCCCAGGACCGCAGTTTAGACCTGACTGTGAAGGAGCCCAGGTGAGGCGAGGCCAGGCCCCCACCCCACCAGCTCTGCCCCACTGCAGGAGGCTCTTGGGGACAGCGCCCTTGGAGCCAGACCCCACCGAGGCCAGGGGCCAAGCCCTCCCGGTGGGGGGGGGGGGAGGGGGGGGTCCTCCTCCAGCCCAGGCAGATGTAGCAGGCGGGGCCGGGGCCTTCGGGATGGGCAGGGAAGGGTGAGTGTCTGGGCTCAGTCCCACGTACGTCTGAGCTAAGGCCCCTTGGTTTGTGTGTTCCAGTAATGAATCAAATGGCCATGCAGTCCCGGCAAACTCGTCTCTTTTATCCTCGCTTATGAATAAGGTAAGAACCATCCATCACACGCCTCCCGCTCCCCCACCCAGAGAAATTAAAGCTATGCTGGGGGGGTGGGGGGGAGGTGTTTGTTTTTTAATGTTTTGCCTCTAATAAGATGAGTTTGTACCATTTAAATTTTGAGGCCATTTTTCATCGGATATAATTTCAGAGCCACTGCTTACAAATTAATTTAATGAACTGGCTGAAGAAATATATTCCAGCCTCTGACACCCTTTTCTTCCCTTCAGATGGAGGGCTCCAAAAGCTTTTCCAGAGCCCTCTAACTTCTTTCCCTCTCAGTTATTAATTTTATTTATTTATTTTATATATTTTTTGTTTGTTTAAAAGGGGGTGGGGGAGGGGCACTAAAGTGGGAGCAAAGCATCAATTTCCACTTTTCGGGTTGAGTAATGGTCTCGGACGCCTTCCACAGAGGTCGCTCCAGAATATTTATTTTAAATAATGCAGGGTCTTTGTAAATTATACATCATCTCAAATATATTTCCCCCCTTCACATGATAAATTTGACTACAGCAAGATTAATTTGGTTACCATACACAAGTGACTGCTGGGGGAGCTGGGCCTGGGCCGGACCTCACGGGTGGGGGTCCCGCAGGGCCCTTGGCAGGGAAGGAGCCTCCCGCCACCCTCTGCCGAGGGCCCTGCGCCCTCTACCTTTCCTCTCTCCTCCCTTGCTCTCCTGCTCTACTCTTCCCTTCTTGGCGGTGGGGGAGGGTGTCACTGGCCCCTGTACCCCCTCGTTCCTTCGTGTTGGGGCCCCACACCCCATGTGGGTCAAGCTTTCACATAGGCTCCCCCTCGCCACTCCCCCTCCTGGCCCAGTAGCCCTGAGCCATCTTGATCTCACCCCCTGAGCCTCCCTCCCTCCCTCTCTGCTCCTCTTTTGTGTGCCTTCTCTTGTTCTCAAGGAATTCATAGGGGCTACCCCCCCCCCCCTCCTCCTGCACTTCTTTTGAAAACCTGGCAGGAAAATAAGCAGGGAGCCACAAAGTCTGGGGAAAGCTGGTCTGGTGTGTGCCCAGAGTCCCGGCCTTAGCTTGAGTGATGGATCTTAGCACCACGGGGTTTGTGTGGAGGAGCCGTGGCATCTCCACGTTGCCTTGGGCAGCACCATTCAGAGCAGACTCGGCTGTGGCCAGAGCTGTGCAGGGCCAGGCGCCCTCTCCTCTCCACTGCTCTAGTGCGTTGCAAGAGGCCCAGGCGGCCCAGAGCCGCTGCTGCTCCCACGGCGGCCAGCCAGTCCCAAGCACCGGCCCTGTTCTCTTTGCAGATGTCTCAGGGCAACCCCAACCTTGGCAGCCTGTTGAACATCAAGACAGAAGCGGAGGGCAGCCCCGCCGTGGAGTCCTCGCCCTTCCTGGGCAAGGCCGTGAAGGCGTTGGTTCAGGAGAAGCTGTCCGAGCCCTGGAAGGTGTACCTTCGAAGGTGAGGGGCTCCCTGGCAGAGCAAAGGAGCAGGAAGGGCCACACCCACCCATCGTGGTGGCCAGTGCCCCAGGGTCTCCTCTGACTGCTGCTTCCTCTGGCCAGGTTTGGCACCAAGGACTTCTGTGACGCCCAGTGTGACTTCCTTCACAAGGCACACTTCCACTGCGTGGTGGAGGAGTGCGGCGCGCTTTTCAGCACCCTGGACGGGGCCATCAAGCATGCCAAGTGAGTGGGGGTCCCCAGGGCACGTAGAAACCCAGCCCCTTTCATTCCAGCCTGGCTCCAGGCTGCGTGGGGTTGGGGGCTGCCTGGGTCTCTAGCTGCCTTCCAGGCAGGCGCCGTATGCTGCTCGCACCGAAACTCAGAAGCTGAGCTAGTTTCTTAGAAGGTACTGCCTGAAAAAGGCAGGCTTCCCCATCCTTCCACCTGCTCAGCCGCCTGGTGGGGTCCTCTGAGCCTGTCCAGGCTCCACCAAGAGACCCTGAGCAGCTGTTTCTGCCCACCCCCCACACCCCTCCCCCACCAGTGTGGCCAGCAGCTCTACCACAGATGTTCCCTACAGAGCCAGCTGGAAAGACCCCACTCTGACCCAGGCAGAGACCTTAGATGAAGGCCTTTTCCAAGCCACAGTATTGCATTTGTAGATTTTCTTTGACCTAAAAATAATGAAATTAATTTGTAAACCCACTGAGCTGAAAAGCAGCAGGCCAGCCGCCTCTTGTAATTGAACCCAGAACTTGCAGACATTTAACACAGACCTTGGCTACTGCCGGGCCCCAGCTCAGGCTCCGCTCACTGCTCAGGCAGCCGTTAGTCTGCAGAAGAGCCATCTTTGAGGGCCGAACGAGACCCACCTTTAATTCTCAGAGCAGATTCTGGAAGCACAGATTCATGCCCCCTGCTGTCCCTGTCCCCTGCTCTGTGTAGGAAGGAGCTAGGGACAGACACAGCAGGAAGATCACAGGAAGACATAGCTAGGGCTGAGCCAGGAGCCCAAGTTCAGAACCAGAGGACACAGCAGTTCTCAGTCCTTCTCTCCTGGTGGCATCACACCTGCTGCTGGGGACTATGTAGGGACACTGGGCCCCTAGGCTCATGATGGGGTAACATCCAGGGAAAGGCTACCGGCGCAGGGCCCTCTTCCTCCCCACTGAGCCACTGTTCCTGCCTGTTGCAGCTTCCACTTCCGGACGGAGGGAGGAGCAGTGAAGGGAAACGCAGAGGCTCCCTTCCCCACCTCGGCTGCGGAGACCAAACCTGCCTTGGCCCCCTCGTCCCCTCCAGCGCCTCCTGTCACCACAGCCTCTCTGGAGGGTCCCACTCCCAGCCCGGCTGCCGTGCCCTCCACCCCCACGCTGCTCGCCTGGAAGCAGCTGGCTTCCACCATACCCCAGATGCCTCAGATTCCAGCGTCAGTGCCTCACCTGCCCACTTCGCCCTTGGCAACGACTTCTCTAGAAAACGCCAAGCCCCAGGTCAAACCCGGATTCCTCCAGTTCCAGGAGAAGTGAGTCCCTCGATGAGCCGGGAGTCCCGTGTCCCCCGCGTGTCTCGGGAGTAGGTGCTAGCAAGGGCAGCCGAGGAGGTGCTGCTCCTAACCCTGCAGTGAGCCCGGGCTGTCCCCAGCCTCTCTGGGACACGGTCATCGGACACTGTCCTTCTAGCCAAAGAAGCTGCTGCTCTGGCCTCACTGCCTGCTCCCCAAGCAGGCAGCCGGGGTGGGAGAAGGTGGTGGTGGTAGGGGCCGCTGTTCCAGAGGGGCAGCGTTGGCACTGTGAGGACCAGCTTAGGTGGGCCGGGAGTGCTGGGCCTCGCCCGGCAAGGAAGGCTGCATCTCACTCTGGGCTTTGCACCCATGGATAAGTCTCTGCAGAGCAAGCGAAGTCATGGGTGGGGGGCGAGGGGGCTAGGCCCCCACTCCAGGCCCACACCCGTCCGCACAGTGGTCTGAGCTCTCAGGGGTGGAAGGGACCTTCCTCACTGGATGGTGGTGGCGCCTTGCGGCGAGAATGGTGACTCTGTATCGTTATGTGTGCGGCTTCCTGTTCTCAATAAAAGTAATAAATTGGATGTGAACGTGTACCGCCTGAGTGGCAGCTGTCCCCCCTCTCTGGGCACCTGGGGCTGGGCCTCTGGCATGGAAGGGGACCTGCGTTCCTCTCCGTCCCTCCCCGAGCTTCCCTTGTTCCGTTCCGCCTCCCCACAGCGGCAGCGCTCTTAGTCTCCCTAGCGCGGTCGGATTCCCACCCCGGGGCCACCGTGGCGGCAGCTGTGGCACCAGCCAGGGCAGAAGGCCGGGGCATGGCGTCCTCCACACCTGTCTGCAGCCCAGGAGGCAGGCCGTGGGGCAGGGCTGCCGCTCACGGCATGGGGGCTCAGCCCAGCACCCCCCACCCCCCCACCCCCGAGCCCCACCACTCAGCCAGTCGGTGAGGTTCTCTGAGTGGGCGGGAGCCCTGAGCCCCGAGGTGACCCTGGGGGCCCTGGCAGCTGTGCGCCTCAGCGGGACCTGACACCAGGCGCACACTCCCCCTGGCCCGGGCCCCGAGGGAGCAGAGCTTCCGGGTAGGGCTGCCCACCCATCTGCACCCTGTCAGTCAGCCACACCCAGGGCAGTGCCTGTGCCATGCCAGCCAGGCCCTCACTGGCGCCCCGCCAGGGCTGGCAATGCCATCTCTCATTTTCACATCCAAGAGGTTATTGCAGCCGCCTTATCTATAATCCTGAGGTGTGGCCGTGGAAACTACGTGTCCCAGCATGCAATGCTCTGGGCAGGCTGCACACCGCAACCCTTTCTGCACCAGCCGAGCTCCAAAAAGAAGGCAGGAAAGCATGCTGGGATCTGTAGTCTCCTCTGGCCGAGGCCACTTGTTGAGCAGGAAGGCAGCCCCGGGGGCCATTCCTCTGGGCCACACCGCAGGGGATTAGGGAGCAGAACTCCAACTCCAACCAATGTCAGGATGTCGACGGGGAGGGCTCTGGGAACGCCAATGACCTTCTGGGCTGTGGTTTCCTTCCAGCGATCCTTGCCTCGCCACGGACTGCAAGTACGCCAACAAGTTCCACTTCCACTGTCTCTTCGGGAACTGCAAGTACGTCTGCAAAACCTCCGGCAAGGCTGAGTCCCACTGCCTGGACCACATCAACCCCAACAACAACCTGGTGAACGTGCGAGACCAGTTTGCGTACTACTCACTTCAGTGTCTCTGTCCCAACCAGGTCAGCCCCGGGGGACAGGTGCGGGCGGGGGCCTGGGGCCCAGGGTGGGGGGCAGGGAGGCACGGGGCCCGGGGTTGGCTCCTCCCGGCAGGGATTCATTACGTCTCTCACGCCCGTTTTGAATTGGCCTCGTCCAGACTCTGGAAAGGGCACTCTCTTGCCCCTGGGCCCCTGGAGGCCCCTGGGCAGGGGTCCAGATTGGTGCTCAGTTGGTGACGTCTGTCATTTCATCCCAACTCTCTGTGTACTTGGCATCATTCTGCCCATCCTGGAACTATGCTCCCTTTCCCCAGAGGCCTAGAATTTTAAAATAGGCCCATTGGACAGCTAGAGATTGAACTGTCCGTGCCCCAGAAAGGAAGGGCAGATCAAGTTCACCATAAAGGCCTACCCCAAGACTGGTAGGGGCTGTTTGGCAGAGTGCCTTGAGAAGGAGTCTGATCCTAGAGCTGGGCATTCCAGAGAAGAGTGCTAGGCCAGATTAGTGATGTCTGCTCTGGGTGTGGAATTAGAAATGGGTGGCACGATTACCAGGTAGGATGTTTTGGTCAGATTCCAAAAGGGACATACCGCTTTTTAACATGCGAAAGGCCTACACCCAGTTGTGTTTTCTGATTTGAGCACGGAAGAACAAAGGGCCTGCCACTCCCAGAGCCGTGGGCCCGGTGGGAGCTCAGAGAAGTGGTCAGCCTGGCCCTGACCCTCCCGTCCCTCCCTGCAGCACTGCGAGTTCCGGATGCGTGGACACTACCACTGCCTCCGGACCGGCTGCTACTTTGTGACCAACATCACCACCAAGTTGCCGTGGCACATAAAGAAGCACGAGAAAGCCGAGCGGCGGGCAGCCAACGGATTCAAGTACTTTACCAAGCGCGAGGAGTGTGGCAGGCTAGGTACTGAGGGCCGCGGTTGGGGGGAGAGACTTGCAGCAGGTGGCAAGGTTGTGGCTCTGGTGGCCCCGGCCACCTCTCCTGGTACCCACCTCTTGTCCCTGCACGTCAGACTCTGTGTTGTGTTAAAAATGCCACTGATGTCACAGGCCAGGCATCATCAAACAGGGGAAACTGTCAAAACACGGAGAGCCCAGGAATAGGGGTGTGAGTGACTCAGAGCACTCCGCCTACATCCGGGGAAAATGCCTGGGGCCTCGTCATCAGAGTCAGGCCTTGGACTCGGTGCTCTTTCCCGTTCTCTCAAGAGGGAGTGCGGATAACATAGGAGCCCCTGATGTTCCTCACTCTGGGATCTCTTTCCATGGCTCTAACTGCAAGGGCTTTTCCAGAACGGCCCCTGGTTTGTTTGCTCATTCAGCAGATACCTATCGAGGAAGAGCGGTGTGCAGGGCTCCGTGCTGTTATGGGAGGTGGTGGGGGTGGTGGCAGCTCAGGGTTTTGAGTGTCTTCTCTGGCCAGCACCGTGCTTGGCAGTGGGGGTCTGGTAGGACAAGCATGTACACTGTGGATCGGCCCAGAGCATCTGTGACCTGGGGTGACCCAGAAGGAGGTGGCCATGGGGCTGGGAAGGAGGCCACAGATGGCCCTGAACTTCGAAGCAGATGCCAGGGAGCTGAGTCTGCTGTTGAGAGCTGGGCCCTCGTCAGGGAAGCCGCCCGGAGCCCTGGACCCGACCGGGGCCTCCCGAGTAGCTCCCTGGCCCCAGCGTGCCCTGAGGATGCCTTTGGGCAGGGGGCAGACCCCACCCACCTGCCTCAGGATGGAGCCACACGTTCACAGGCCTGCAGATGTGGGGTAGGAATCTGCCAGGAAAAAACTGGAAACTGGAAGGCAGGTGGCAGCTAGGCAGGCCGGGCACAGACAGCTGGGCCGCAGGCCAGGCCTGTTGTGACTCAGGTGGTCATAGCAGCAGGGCCTTGGGGGAGCAGAGGTGGGGCCGTTGGCTGCCGCAGACTGGCCCTTCCACAGGGGCAGGGTGAGATACTCAGCGACTGCCAGAAAAGACAGGAAACAAACCTTTCTTTCAAGTATTAATTCAAAAAGAATTCGTGGCCTGGGAGAGGGTTGGTAACCATGGCAACAGATGTCAACATTTGGTGGCCTGTGCCGTCCTTGGGCTCAGTTTACGGGGGTCAGGGTATTCCGTAGTTGTCGGTATTTACTCAGCTTCGGGTGTTTTTGGTGGTAGTTGGGGCCAAACAAAGCTGGGGGATGATATAAGACACCTGGCCAGCCCCGGCGCCATGGCAACGGGCAGGCCTTCACCTGCCCTTTGCTGACACTGTTGCAGTCTTGCCCGCTGTTTGTTCTCAGCCCAGAGGGAAGCCGAGGTGGGTGGGGGCGGGGCAGAGGTCCACACAGGTCTGGGGGCAGGCACCCGGGCTCCCCAGAGATGTGGAGACAGGTGGCTTGCCGGGAGGGGGCCGACCTGGTGGACGGGTCATTAGGGTCTCTCGCCCAGAAACCCCGGGACCTCTCAGCGAGAGGGGGCAGGGGATGGGGCCCAGCCTCGCCACTGTCACCTGCCTCCACGCCAGGCCAGAGGAGAGGGTGGGCCCAGGCCCTGGCCAGCCGGAGAGCCTAGGACCTCCTCCCCCGGGGGTGGGGTGGATACAAGCCCTCCTCAGAGGAATGCCACCACGGGGCACGTGTCCCCTCCCCAGACACCATCTGCCCGTTGGCCACACTCCCCTGAGCCCAGGAGGCACGGTGGGTGCTGTGCGCGCCGGCCGGGGGAAGCTCACGGCCGGCGGGGCTGTGTCCGCAGGCTGCAAGTACAACCAGGTGAACAGCCACTTCCACTGCATCCGGGAGGGCTGCCAGTTCTCCTTCCTCCTCAAGCACCAGATGACCTCCCACGCCCGGAAGCACATGCGGAGGATGCTGGGCAAGAACTTCGATCGCGTGCCCCCCTCCCAGGTGAGCGCCCGGGGTGCCCAGCAGGCGTCGGTGCGTCCCGCCCGGAGGGACAGCCTGCCTGCCCCCCTGTGGGCGGCGTGGCCCCCGCCCAGCTTCCTCAGGGTGCCCCTTCTTCTTTCAGGGCCCCCCGAGCCTGATGGACACGGAGACAGATGAGTACATGGATTACACGGGCTGCAGCCCGGGCGCCGTGTCCTCTGAGTCGCCCACCATGGACCGGAGCTGCTCCAGCACCCCCGTGGGCAACGAGAGCACGGCGGCAGGTGAGCACACGGCCGGGCGGCGCGGCGACAGCGCGAGCAGCGGGCCAGGAGGAGACATCGGGGGCCGGGAGCTTCCGGCCCAAGGCACCGCAGGGTCCATCTTAGGGTCCGTGGTCACGTGGCCTCAAAGGAGGACAGAGCCAGCCTTAGTGTGCGGTAGGGCCGGCTGGTCTGGGGGACACGGGTCACTGAGGCCCCCTCCTGCCCGCACTCAGCCCTTGGCTTCGGCTTCCAGGAGAGGAGCTGGGCTCGTCCTCAAGGGCAGGGGGGCCGGGGACCTGCCAGGGCCCAGGTCCCGGGCACGCGGCCTTCCTTCTGGCCCTTCTGCCATCGCCCCGAAGCTCAGTCCCTGGACCCCAAACTGGGGTCGCACCAGGGCCGGGCTCTGCCGCAGGCCCTCTCTGAGCCCACCACGGCCTCTCCCTGCGCAGCCTCCCCTCCCCTTCTCTCCTCCTCCTGCCACCTCCTTCCCCACTTTCCTCTCGTGGCGCTTCTCTGCTCGTCATCTGTCCACGTGTTTTCATATCATACTTGCTTCTGCCATTGGGTTTCTCATTTTGGTTCTTTTTTGTTTGTTTTTTCTTTGTTTTGGTTTTCTTTTTTTTTTTTTTTTTCTGCTTTTCTCCACCCTCTCCAGGCTGCCCGGCTCCTCCTCCTCCTCCTCTTCCTCCTCCTGCTGCCGCTGGCGACGAGGCTGCCCGTGTGGCTCCGCAGCCCCCACTGACCCCATCCTTCTCAGCGGCCGTGCTCCGGGCGCCCCTCCCCTCCCTCCCATGCCTCTTTTCTCCGCCCTGTCTCTCATACTCTCTGCTCAGTGCCACTCTCGGAGCCACCCGGGGCCTGGGCCACCCGGTCGGCAGCCCGCCCCGCCTCCCGCCCGCCACAGCCACCGCAACTCCAGTAAAAAGTGACGTCCCCCTAGTTCAGGATGCTGCAGGTAACTCGCACATGCCTTCTTGCCAGTGTGTGTCACCTCCGCTGACCCTCAAGGCCATGGTCCGGGACCTGACCTTTTCCTGTGACCTGCTGGGGCGAGGACAGGGCCACCCTGCGTCCCGCACAGCCCAGCACCCCCCAAAACCAGAGAGCCCTGTCTCTGTCCCGAGGACAGCTCCTCTGGACTCCTGCTCAGCATTGGGTCCAGGCAGGGCCCTGACACCAGCCTGACCCCCTCCCAGCCCTGGAGCCAAGCAGGAAGAGGGAGTCCCTGTGGCTCAGGCCCCAGGCAGTGCTCAATGGCAGGGGTGCCTCCAGTTCCCACCCCACCTCCCACCCCTGCATATCCGATGCCCCGCAGGGCTGGGACCCGCCAGCCCCTCGCCTCTGCTGTGGCCATCACCGCAGCCCTGCACCCTCCTTCACTCATTTTTGCCTCACGTTCTGCTGAGTGCCAGGCCAGTGCTGTGCCAGAGAGGCAGAAGGTCTCCCTTCTGGAATTCTACCTGTGGAAGGCTGTCACTGCCATAACCACACTGAGCCCTGTGCCCTCAGACCCAAAGCAGCCGCTTCTCACTCACCTGGATCTCCAGGCCCCACACCCTCCCTTGTCCTGCGCCACGCACCCCCACACCGTCGCCGCCCTTGGTTTCTCTTCGCCTGCCAAGGTGGGGGGTGACTGGGTCCGTTCCCTAAATGGACGACGCGGCACAGTGGTGCCGTGGAGGCCGGATATTCTAGGCAGGTTCGGGGCAGGCTGAGCAGGTCAGCCACATGGGAGAAGCCTGAATACCCCACCCTTGACCCTGGGTAGGGCCAGCCCCTGAAGGTTTCTCTCTCATTCCTAGGGTGTGAGGCCGGGAATGCCAGGGTTGTTGTCCCTCCCCCAGCTGCCTGCGCAGTGCCAGGGGCTGCTGTCCCCTCACGCCACAGCAGCAGGGCCACTCTCAACCAGGCAGCCCTGGCCGTGAGCCATCCGAAGTCCAGGGCGCTGTTGGGTCCAGTTGGGAGGGCACAGGTGGGAACCCGTCTGCCAGCTGAGCCCCTGCTCCAGCCCCGGCCCCTCAGAAGAGCTGCCCTCTTCTGGCTTACTGGGGGCAGAAGACCCCCACAAGACTTGAAAGAATCTTCCGGCACCAAAGGGAAGGTGTCCCTCAGGGCAGGGCGTTACGGCTCCAAACAGCCCCAGGGCGCTGGGCATCCCTGCGGGAAGTAGGTAGGTCCCCTGTGCAGACAGGTGGGCAGCCGGGGAGACTGGTTAGCCGGCCGGGAGAAGGAGCCCGCCTGTCCCTCATTAGAGGCGGGTTCGCGATGGCATCCTGGCGTCCGTCCAACCTGGGTAATTACACTCTGCCGACCTAGATTCCCCCTTCAGCTTCAATTAGCGCCAGGATGCGTCCTCGCTTCCCACCCAAACTGGCCAGGAAGCGGCCACCACATCCCCCGGGTTGCTTGCTCTGCCGCACGAGGGGCGGATGCCTGTGTGGTCGTCCTGCAGACAGGGGATGACGCAAGGGGAAGCCTGGGGGCTCCCTGGTTCTTCGGGGGACGGGGAGAGGCCCCCAGAGTCTGGGGAAGCCGACCCCCAGCGCTGCCCTCCGGCCACCATGCGGAACCGGGGACCCTGCGTGGGTGTGAAAGGCTCCCCGGCTCGCGCTGACCTCCCCCGGCCCCTCCGCAGGGAACACCATCTCCATGCCCACAGCCTCCGGGGCCAAAAAGCGCTTCTGGATCATCGAGGACATGTCGCCGTTCGGCAAGCGGCGCAAGACGGCCTCCTCGCGGAAAATGCTGGACGAGGGCATGATGCTGGAGGGCTTCCGGCGCTTCGACCTCTACGAGGACTGCAGGGACCCGACCTGCCAGTTCTCGCTCAAGGTCACGCACTACCACTGCACGCGGGAGAACTGTGGCTACAAGTTCTGCGGACGCACGCACATGTACAAGCACGCGCAGCACCATGACCGCGTGGACAACCTCGTGCTGGACGACTTCAAGCGCTTCAAGGCCTCGCTCAGCTGCCACTTCGCCGACTGCCCCTTCTCGGGCTCCAGCACGCACTTCCACTGCCTGCGCTGCCGCTTCCGCTGCACCGACAGCACCAAGGTGACGGCGCACCGCAAGCACCACGGCAAGCAGGACGTGATCAGCGCGGCGGGCTTCTGCCAGTTCAGCTCGAGCGCCGACTGCGCCGTGCCCGACTGCAAGTACAAGCTCAAGTGCTCGCACTTCCACTGCACCTACCCGGGCTGCCGCCACACGGTCGTGGGCATGTCGCAGATGGACTCGCACAAGCGCAAGCACGACAAGCAGGAGCGCGGCGAGCCACCCGCCGCGTCCCCGGGCCCCGCCGTCGGCCTGGACGGCGCGCTGTCGCTGGGCACCGAGCCCGGGGCTCCCCTGCTCTTCCTCCCGCCCGCCGCCGCCGCCGCCGCTTCCGCGGGCCTGGGGCTGGGGCCGGGCGATGCGGGCGACCCCGGGGACCCCGGCCCGCCCGACGGCCCCGGGCCCCGCGACGGCCCCGGGCCCCGCGACGGCCCCGCTGCACCCGCGCCCGGCCCGGTGGCGGCTGGGGAGTCGTCGCAGGAGGACGAGGAGGAGGAGCTGGAGCTGCCCGAGGAGGAGGCGGACGACGACGAGGACGACGACGAAGACGACGACGACGACGAGGAGGACGACGACGACGACGAGGACGACGACGAGGACCTGCGCACCGACTCAGAGGAGTCGCTGCCCGAGGCGGCGGCGGCGGGGCCGGGGGCGCGGAGCCCAGAGCTGGCGGCCCCGGCGCCCGCCACAGCGTCGCCCTAGCCCGCCCGTCGGGGACGCCTGGCCCGCCCCCCTCCCGTGGTGGCCATTGTGATTCCTTTTGTAAGAGATGCTATTTATCTGTAACGCTGCCCCCCCCCCCGCCCCCGCCAGAGCTACGCGATCGCACCCGGTGCCGGCGTGGGGAGGCGCTCCGGGCTCGGGGCGGCCCCGCCGGTGCTTCCGGACCCCGAGTCCGTCTCAGGACAGAGGCGGGGGCCTCCCTCTGGTGCTCCGGGGCCGCCCCCGCCCCGCCCGCGGCGCGCGGCCAGCGGCTGGAAGGACAGGCTGCGAGCGACCCTCCTCTGGCTGCACTTCGGGGATCTTCTTCAGGGAAACAGAAGGTGCTCTTGTCCGGGGTGGGACCGAGGAGCGGGGGCCCTGAGGGCGAGGCGGGCGCGCAGACACCCGGGCAACCGCCCCGCGCGCCCCTCCCCGCGGCCGGACCCCGGGCCCCGCGACCACGCCGGTGGGATTCCTCATTGCTCAGGACTGGGAAGGGCGCCGGGGGTCACCGCGACCCCCAGCCCTCACCCCCAGAGGCGGGCCCCACTAGCATCTGGCAGGGCCTCCCATTCACGCAGCTAAGACCCTCCCTCCTGGCCCCGGGGGGCGGGGGAGGGAGGGGCAGAGGCGCCAGCGCCGGCGACACTGCAGGGACCGCGGAGGAAACCTCACGGAATTGGCAGAGCCGGGGCGCTGTGCCCCGCCGCTGGGCCCTGCCCCGGTGTCTGCTCCCGAGGGCTGGGGCCTGGAAGAGGCGCGTCTCGGCCGCCCGGGGACTCCCAGGCCCCAGCCTCTGCCCACGGAGGGCTGAGGCTGTGTCCGCTTCCATACCTAAGAGCGGCAGGTGCTGGCGTGCTGGGCCCGGCAGGGGTCTCAGCCACCCACGTGGTGGGAACAGGAAGGATACCACTGTTTGGGGCTTTAATATTCAAAATGGGGAAAAAAATGCGAGAAAGTTGTACAGTATTTTTCCTGTAAAGGTTATTATTCTACATAGAACAAAAAGAAAAAAAAAGGCAGGTGGGCCGCGAGAGCACAGGCCCGCCTCGGACCAGCCCTGAGGTTGGAGACCGAGTGCAATCGCTCACGTGGGATTTCGTTTCGCATTTATTTTAGAGGCCTTACCAGTTTGAGGCTGTCTGTCTTTACACTAGCACTGACGGGAGCTGCGTGATTCCAACTTTTAACTTGAATTTTGTAGAAACAAGAAAAAGGACTATTACTGTTGATACAAGTTTGTAGTTAACATTTGAGTTTTTCTCTATTGGTTATGCGTGTGGCTTTATAGGGCTTTTTTTTTTTTTCCCTCAGTTTTTATTATTTTGTTTGGGATGCTTCTTTGCCAGTGCAACCCACCCAGACTTGGGTCCCTTTTCAAAACACCCCCACTTCCTGGAGAGGATGAGGCCACCAAGCCCAGTTTGGGGGGGTGGGCGCCTGGCTGGTGCACACCAGGCCACGGGCTCTGAGGGCGACAGGGACCCAGCACAGGCGACCCAAGCTTCCCGTGTCTCCAGTCCCGGCCACCAGCCTGGCTCAGGTTGGACCCTGAGACTCTGTCGCAGGGAGAGAGCCAAGCCCAGCCTAGAGGACGCCTGTCTCCCAGAACCTCCTCCCCACAGATCTCCAAGGGGAGCCCCACCTGATGGTGGGGAGGTGGGCACTGGTTTTCTTTTTTTTTTCTTTTTGTCCTTGTGTGTGTGTGTGTGTGTGTGTGTGTGTGTGTGTGAGTGTGAGTGTGTGTGTGTGTGTGTGTCCTCTTGGCTGCCCACAGCCAGAGAGCCGGGATCATCTGCACTGGACAGAGGGAGCAGGGAGGGAGGAGTGGTCAGACGGAGCGTACCTGATTCAACAGGGAGCAAATCGTTTCCTAAAACGTGTCCCCTACCAGACCCTCCTGAATTCTGTGGGCGCCTCGCGCTGCTGCTGACATTCGCCCAGGCTCTGTGCCCTACCACAGAGCTGCTGGGTGTGTGGAGGGAGTTTTGTAAAGGAAAAAAAAACAAAAGCAAAAAACAAAACACAAAAACATTTTTCAATGTAGCAAAATTAAACAAAACAAGACAAAAAAAAAAAGACAAAAAAAAAGAAAAAAGAAAAAAGAAGATGCCGACAGTGGGAAGTCTAGCCTTTTGTAAACTCCATATTGCACACTAGGACTATAAGCCATTGCTAGCTCATTTTGAATTTTAATGTGTAATTTTTGTTTTATTTTCTTTCTGTGGGGAAAACAATGCTTGATCCACCAATGCTCTTTTTAATGTTTTATAACTATGTATGTGTATATATATAAATATAAAATAATATGTATGCACATATGTGTGTGTATATATCTATATGTATATACATATATAGATATATAGAGATATATAGAGAGGTTTTGAGACGAAAAATGCAGAACGTGAAAACCGAACTGAACAGCGTGTGCTCTGATTACTTGAATCTGGTCTCCTCGGCACCTGGTTATTAAGAACTGAATATTTTTCCACTTGAATTTAGTGCTATTAGAAATTTAATATATGTGTTTTATTTATTTGATTTTTTTTTTTGCATGACTGATGCAAGGTTTGACATTTTCACTCAATAAAAACTGGAAAAAAAAATCTATCAAGGTATCTTTTATTTTTAAAATCAGCCTCAAGTGGCTGGCAGTGATCGGGCCACGGAGGACGGCACAACCGTGGCCCGGCTTCATGTGCCAGGGCAGGGACGAGGGGAGGGAGTCAGTCACTCCCCAACCCTGGCAGGAAAGGGGCAGGCCAGTTTGGCCCTGGGATGGGGCCGAGTTCCCCCAGGTTGCCGGGGACAGGCGGTGGGGAGCTCGGGTCCTGAGCTCCGGAAGGGTGGCTTCCTTCCCCGGCGCTGCCTGAAGCCCCCCGAGTGAGGCTCAGGGGCTGCCGGAGGGCAGAACTGACTGGCCTGGTAGCCCCAGGCCTCGGGCAAAGGCTCCCCACCCCCCGGCCCCAGACCCCGGCCAGCCCCAGCCTCCCGCAGCCGGGGCTACCGGGCAGGCGCTTGGCAGGGTCATCCTTTGCCGCCTCCTTCGGCTCCTTCCTTCTTCCTGCAGGGACCTGCCTGGGCTGGGAACGGCGCGTACCCGGATCCGATCCGGATGCTGGCTCGGCTCCTGCCTGGAGCACGTGGGGGCAGAGCCAGAGGGGGCCGATTCCTAGGTCTGCAGCCACCAGCCCCAGGCCTGAGCTGCCGGCCCTGTGGCCCATCAGTGGGGGGGGGGGCCTCCCCCAGAAGCCTGGATGGTGCAAATACAGCCACCGGGCCTCGCCCAGAGCACAGGCCTCATGCCTCGTTCACCCTGACATTTCTAAATGGTGACCTGCTTTCCCATCAAACCTCATCACCTACACCACCTTGCCAGTCTTGCCCTGAGCTGACCTCCTCCCAGGTGGCCAAAGCATCCCAGGGCCCCGGGGCGGGGATGTGTGTGGGATCCAAGTTCTTCCACTTTGAGCAGCTCGCCGGGTGTCAGGCTGCTGTAATGAGCACACCCACCTCCCAGAGGAGGGAACCAGCCGGGTGGGAAGGTGAAGCCCTAAAGAGCCCCTCTCCCCTGGCTGGGCACCAGTGGGAGGAGGGGTGCGGGGGCGGGGGCGGAGGGGGGTTGCCCCCCCCCACCTGGGTCCACACCCTCCCAGCACCCTGCTCACTGTCATTTCCACCACAAAAGCCTCATTCCCAACCCAGCCCCAGCACAGAAGGCCCTTTTCTTCTTTCTTCCTGGAACGCAGCCCACAGGCTATTTACATAAATATGTTTGTAACAGACGCGAAAATATATACTTTTTTCTGTCTTATTAAAATGTTCAAGTTGGAACTCGCCTATTGTTTGTGGCTATCTCGATTCTGTTAAATAAAACAGTGACTAATTTATGGGATAAAACACAAGTTCAACAAATTAAAACCATTATTGGAGCTTCACAGGCCCTGGTGGGCCAAGCGGCCCTCCCGTGGGGCCGGGGTGGGGGAGGCGCAGAGCCAAGCCCAGACCTCAGCTGGGTGAGTGGATGGCGTGACCCCAGGGCCGCCTTTGGGTGCTGGGGCAGGGGCAGGGGCCCACCGAGGCTCTCAGGGACTCCCATCTTCAGCTGCCTCTCAGGGGCCTCCTGGGGTCCAGGGGAGGGAGGAGAGACTCAAGGCAAACCCCCTAAAAGGCCCCCTCCCTGGCTACCCCCAGGCCTTCGGGGCCCAGATGGATCTCAGCAGAGTCACACACGATGGACAGGAGGGAGGCCCAGCCTGGCCGAGGGCAGGGCCGGCTTCCAAACTGGACTCATGGACAAGGCAGGCCCCAGGGCCTCGAGAGACGAATCAGGAGGGCCTTGCGCCCGGCCCAGGGACGGGGGACCCCTCCAAAGAGCCTCAGGGGGACAAGGACCTGTGACCCATCAGGACGCTGCACCAGGCCAGCTCACTGCCCTGAGTCCCGGGCACCGCCCCACAGGAGGGCAGAGAGGAGTGGCCACATCGCCGGCGATGAGACTGTGTCCCCGCCCCCAAGTGGGCGGTGAGGCTTGCAGCTGCAGGGGCACGCACCCCAGGGGCACCGAGTGGGCCTGGGCCCCACCGCACTCCCTGTGGCTTGTTGGACTCGGTAGGAAATGCAGTAAAACGTGTTTTCCTTCTTGGATTTAATTGGCTGTGGTGCTGTGATGCTCCTACACCCAAACTGGGGCAAATTCAAGAGTTTTGTAACCTCTTGGAAAGAGCCAGAACCAGCTGCACAGGCTCACGCTGAGCTCAGTGGCCTGCCCACCTCCCACAGACCTGGCCCGGCTTGGGTGCTACCAGCCGCTGAGTCATACATGGGAGTCGGGCCTCAGCACTCATGAGCGGCCGTGCCCCCCTCCCGCCTGGACCCATGGCGACAGGCCAGCCCCCTCCCTAGGCCACGTGGCCAGCCCGCCCTGTCAACTTGGGCGATAGCAGCTCGCGCACCAGCCTTCGTGAGGCGGCCCCGGCCCCACAGGCTGGCTTGGCCCGTGGCCAGGGCACAGCAGGTGGCAGGCGAAGAGGCGTCCGGGGAGCAAGGTGGACAGTCGGGCCCTTCAGACGGGCCGGAACCCTGGGGACCTTGTGGGACCGGGCCTGTGCCACCCTCGCAGGGAGGAGCTGCCCCACCCTCTCCGGCAGGCCAGACAGGAAGCAGCTCCCAGGAGGCCCGCAGCCAGCACGGGAGGCAGATGGTGATGAGCAGCCCGACCCAGCTGCTCCTGCGAGCCCCGTACCCTGTGCCCCTCAGAGGGTGACATATGGCTTCAGAAAGACCAAAGCTTTTTCCCCACCAAAGGATCCCCTCGGCCCTGGCCAGAGCCCTTCTCAGACCTGGGTGCTGCACCCTGGACCTAGAAGGCATCCGGGAAACTGCTAGTGCCTGGAAACGATTCTCCCAGGACTGCCGGGCTGGGGGTGCAGAGGGCTGGGCACCGGAGTTTCCAGGGTGTATTTAAAAACGTGGCCCTGTCACCATAAAGCAGATCCTTCCAAGACTTGTCAGGAACAAGGAAAGGCTTCAGGCATTCTCCTTATGAAATAGTAAAATCTTATCTCTTCTTCTAGAAGAGCATGAACTTGAATGTGCTCAGTAACTACTAAGGCTTGTTCGTCATTCAGGGGAAAGGCCCCTACAATGCTGGGGTGGGGAGTGGGGGATGGAAGCTGGGGGGGGCACAAGGGGGCCACAGAGAGCACCCCCCAGCTAGGCCTTGCATGTCAACCTATGCCGGCTCTCCCCAGGAGGGGGCGGCTGTCCCAGGTCGGCACCACACCCTGAAGGGGTCTACACTGTGGCTGCTCCCCCCACCTGCCCCAGTGGGAGTGGCTGATCCCAGGGTGCGAAACACCTGTGCAGGGCAAAGGAGCAGGGGCAAGACTGAGGTCTACTCCCCGGTGGGCATTTCCCCTAAGGCTGGAGCCACACCTGCAGGGTCTCACATGCACTTTCACACCTGCTGCCTGGACCCTCTTTTCTGGGTGGCTTGGCAGAAACCATCTTAAACAAACAGGCGAAGAAGCACCAAGAATTAAGTCAACTCCTGAGGTTCAGATCGTCAGTAAATGTCTCCTGCCTGCCCTTCCTCCTCTTTGGGTTCCAGGGCAGGGGTAGGGGCAGGGCTGGGGCAGGGCCAGGGCCAGGGCCAGGCAGTCACCAGAGGAGAGGGAGGTTCCAGACCCAGACCCAAGAACCAACCTCAGTGCTCCTGGCCAAGCAAAGGGCAAGGGTGGGAGGAGAGCCTTCTAAGGAACCCTCTGCTCCCATTTGGTGTGAGCTCCCAAAGACACAGGATTCACTTGCAGTGAGACAAGCAAGCCACGGGACAGGGTGAAAGGAACTTCCCATCTTTATTAAAATAGAGGCGGGGTTGGGGGGACTGTAAGTGCACCCACAAAACCAGACAGTAGAGGGGAGATCGTGTGCTCTCTGCTCCTCTCTATACTGACCGGAGTTTTAAAACATCTGAGATGTGCTTCCGCAATATGAAAAAGAAAAGAACGCTTAAAGCTCAGCAGCCCCTTCCCTCCCCCAGGAAGCTCCCCTTCCCAGACCGGGGAGCGGGGAGCGGGGTGGGGGTGGGGGGGGGGCACATCAGGGACATGGGAGTGCAGGAGGCTGGGCGGGCAGGTCGGGGAGCAGCCTCCCCAGCCTCTGCTCTGGGCTCTGCTCGGAGGACAGTACTGACACCAGGCCCCGCAGAGCCAGGGAGTCACAGGGGGCGGCGGGGGGGGGGGGGGGGGACCCCGGGGCCAGGAGGGCCGTCCCGCAGCCTCCCAGCACTGGGGCCTGTTCTTTCCTAAATGACGCTTTACAAAACTACATTGTAATTGAGTTTAATAATCTTCCCCCTTCCAGAAAGGCCTGACGGGCGCTGCCTGCTGCTCACTTCTGCCCCATTCCAAATATTTTTACCTTATTTGGATGAAATGCATTATTTTTCTAATGAAAGGCTTTTTTTTTTCAAAGGGCTGTTTTCCCTCCGTCCAGCAGCTGCCTTTATTAGGCAGCACTCACGCCGTTTTGGGGAGGGGTTTTTTCCTCCCTGAAATCTCGCCAGACTCTCTGTCCTCAAAAGCCGACACTGGAGCTCAGGACCCGCAGGGCAAAAGGCCTTCAGGCCTGGGTCTCCTTCCCCATCTCCTGCCCATGGGCCCCAGGGACCCGCCACGGACACCCCTCTGCCTCTGGCTGGGGATGGTGAAGCCTCAGGTAGTCCTGTCTGGATGGGGAGGTGGGGGGGCACTGCCCGGACTCCCCTCCAGGGCACCCACCCTGATGGCTCCGGCCAGTGCCACCCCAGGCCACCTGCCCTCTGCTCTCCCCGTCCGGTGCCATTGCAGGAGGGACCAAGTTAGAGATGATGCCAAATGGTCACCAAGCTGAATGGGGAGAACCCCGAAGCACCCACTGAGGCCCTGGGGTTCCCATCCACTGTCAGAGGGCACGGATCCCACATCTGAGCCAAAGGCTCAGACCAGGCCCCCAACCCTCTGCTCATCTGTCTCTGGCCCATCGGCCTGGCTCCCTGACACCGGGAGCCCTGGCCCAGGGCGGGCTCGTCGCCCCCCAGCACAGAGTCCCTGAGGGTTCCGCTTGGCCCTAGGGAACATGTAGTGGGAAAAGGGACCGCAGGGACGTCCTGGGAGGTTATGAACATCAAAGGTGATGCCCGAGTGGGCCAGAGGCCTGGGCGCTCAGGAAGCCGAGTCACTGTCACCTGACACCTGCAAGGCGCCCTGGGCCACAGGGCCAGGTCTGCGGCAGCGGGAAGGGGATTGGGCTCCCGGCCCCAAAGAGAGGCCTAGGCAGAAGAACTGTTTCCTGAGACAAAACGGCACCTCGTTCCTTGGGGTGCCGGGCAGTGGCGCATGGCGGCCCACGGGGAGCGAGGCGCTCGCCCACAGGGCATACGCCAGGCTGCAGGGCTCCGCCTCCACGGCCACTGTCCCTGCACTTGGTCCCTGCCTTGGATCCACTCAAGGCCCCCGGATGTGGCGGTGCCCTCTGTCCGCACGCAGCACCAGCGGCTTGGGGGAGCAGAGGCTCCTCGGAAGGAGCGCCCGTGTTTTTCTGGGTGCAGCTGAACGCCGTGTGAAGGTTAAAGGGAGACGGGGAGGGAGAGCGGGAGACGGGGGAGGAAGACGGAGCGAGACACACGCTCTCCTGGGAGCACATTCATCCATTTAAGGAAGGAGAGCTCATCACGCTCAACACCAGGTCTATATACAGTAACATGAGGTCCCTTCCCACATCAGGATGTCGCCCTTCCACACTCCGAGCTGAGGACCAAACCCTCCAGCCGTCGGGGAGCGGCTAACGAAACCTGCCTCAGGAAAGGGCCTGTCACCCATCGGGCCCACGGGAAGGGCTGCCCAGGCAACCCACCCAGCCCCCCTCCGGGCTCAGCGGCACAGCCCTGGGTGAGACCCACTCCCGGGCAGCGGATGCCGCGAGCAGACAGGGAGCCACAGGCAGGAATTAAATAGTGACAACTCGTATTTATTACAATTATATACAGTAGTATCTTATATTCTGAAACCTATACCTGATCACACAAATGAACATGTGTTTCGGGGGCGGGGGGCAGACAGGGGGGCCCTGACACCTGGCTCCTACGTGGGAGTGAGAGCCACGTCTCGCCATGGGGTTAGCTGAGTCACAATGCAGCGAGCGAGTGAGCGAGGACAGAAGTGCAGAATGATTTCATTTGTCTGGAAGGACGACGGGCGCGGTGGGGCTTGGACGGCGCGTGGGGGCGCAGCCTCTGGACAAGAGCTGGCTGTGGGGCCCCGGGAGGCCCTTGCCGAGAGGGAGAAGAGCACAGGGCCGTGGCTTCTGGACACATGACGAGACGGCCCCCGGCCCCTCGTGAGGCTAGTGAAGGAGCCGCGGCAGGACGGGAGGGCGGCAGGTCAGCAGATACCACATCAACGCGGCTCTTCCTCCGCGGAGGACCGGGAGCCAGGTAATTACACTACCTCTTGTCATGCACGGTGTTAGGTTAGCTAAGATGCTCAGCAGACACGCCCTGGACAAGACCTCCGTCTGGGAGACAGGGCTGAGGTGGGCCCGGGCCCGGAAAATTTGCGCCCTCAGCCGGACGTGAGAACAAGGTCGAGGCCCAGCTGGCTGGGGCCGAGCGGAGGAAGCGGCAGGCTGGGGCTGGCGTTCAGGACAGAGAGGCCGGCTGCACGGAGACTTGTCCCCGCGCACAGAGCTCGGGGCCCCACGGAGGCGGGAGGCTGCGACAGCTCGGCCCCGCCTGCACAAGGCGGCCCTCCCGGAGCTGGAGGAGGAGGAAGAACCCGGCCAGGTGGCCCAGCGGAGGCCGGCTGCCCTCGGGGCCTAGTCCCGCTCGTTCTCATTGCTGGCACCCTCGGGCCGTCGCAGCTTTTCCACCTGCTCGTTGATCTGGCCGTCCCCACCCCGGCGGTCCTCCCTCTGCACCCCCAGGCAGTCTTCCTCGTCCACGTGGCTCACGTCTTCATCCTCCTCCTCCTCGTCCTCCCTCTTCTCCTCCTCGCCCTGCACCTCCATTCTCACCTGGCCCTTGACGTCCACCACCCCCTGGCCCTCCTCCTGGGGGCCCAGCAGGTGGTAGGTGGCCGTGGAGCCCTCGGGGCTGTGGCCCTCCTTCACGGGCGAGGATGACGTGGACTCGTTGCTGACGGGCGAGATGTCACTGCTGCTGTGATGGGTGGCAGCAGCGGGGCTGGAGGGGGACGGGGACTTGACCGGGATCTGCCAGGACGGGATCTTCGGGGCCGAGGGGGACGGTGGGAACTGCCTCCTGACAGAGGGAGAGAAGAAGCAGGGTTGGTTCCAGTACCCTGGGGCCCTCCCTCGGCAGAGCCACACACGTCCCCCGGCCAAAGCACTCCCCCAGGGCCGCTGAGCAGGGGGCAGGATGCACTGGGTCGCCCACCTCCCACCCTGCCACCCAGAAAAAAGGCCTCTTGGCTGGTTGGAGGTTGGGGCAGAAGTGGAAGCCAGAAGTGCCCTCAGAGCACCCTGCCTCACTCAGGGTGCCTCCCGGGCCCTCCCTGCCTGGACCAGGCCTGCCTTTCTTGGCAGGTACTGGACAGCTGGCCCCAGGGGCTGCCACAACTGAAGCCCACTCCCTCCCAGTCCTTAGCCCCTAGGAGAGGGGGCTGGGGGTGGAGGGGCCAGCAGGGAACTGAGGCTGAGCCAGGGAATTGGGGACCCAAGCCACGTGGCCTCGACTCCATCTACCTTATCTCCGACCTGGGCAGAAGTGGGAAGGCCTGGCCGCTGGCTATGGGCTCAGAGACCTCCCAACCAGAAGGGTAACGCCAGTGCCCTGGGCCAGCCCGGACCTAAGCCGATTGCACGAGGGACCCGGGAGGTCAGGTCCGCTTGGCAATGGCTCGAGGGCGGGCAGGCCCATCTCTGCCTGAGCCGAGAGGACAAAGGCTTAGGACAATGGCGGCTCCCTCGTGGGCTGCCCACGGTCCACCAGCGCTGGTCTCAGGACAGCTCCCCCCGCTGCCCCGACCCCACTGCATGGGGTGCATACAGCAAAGGCAGCGTGGATGCTAACAGAAATGCAGTTTGTGGTTTCCTTGCCTCCAAAGTTTCCAAACTCCCTGCTCTCTGTCCCCCTGACCTCAAAGGCTCTTGTCTCCTAGGTTCAGAAACACAAAAGATTTCTCCTAATGACAACCCTCTAGTCGCCAAGCTCGGTCACACCTCTCTTAGGGCCATGTTCTTTTCTCCCAAGAGGGCTTACAAGAAGGTGGCTTAGAGAAATGGGTCCCCTGGTTGGGGTCACAAGACCCCTGCAGCCCCCGATCCTTGACCCCGAGTGATTGAACCTTTGGACCACCTCACAGAGCCCCTACTAAACCCCAGAGAAGTGAGAAGCCAGGCAAGGCCGACCCCAAGTGCCCTGCGGGCCAGGTGGCCAACCAACCCAGTATCCACCTCGGGACTGAGTGGCTCCTGGGGCACAGGGCTTGCGGATTTAAAGCCAGCACAGGTTGGTCACCCCTCCACTCAGGGCTGCACTGGTGACACGGCCTCCACTGTCGGGGCTCATGGCAGGTGCTGTCACTGCAGGACAGGAGGAGACCAAAGAAGCTACGGGCGGGATGGCAGGCACTGCTTCTGTCCCCTGCCCTGAATCGGAGAATCCTTCCAACTGAGGATTCCCTGGCCTTCTGCGAGGAACTTCTCTGGGACCACACTGTCCACTGAGAGGTCCTGTCAGGGCTCAGGAGGGAGGAGGAGGAGGCGATGGCCCCGCCTGGAGGCCCTGTTTCAGGAT
Organism: Acinonyx jubatus; assembly: GCF_027475565.1. Lineage (NCBI taxonomy): Eukaryota > Metazoa > Chordata > Mammalia > Carnivora > Felidae > Acinonyx > Acinonyx jubatus. Next base: position 7,576,399 of record NC_069381.1, on the reverse strand, counting down.
GGGGATGTTCTCTTCAGCTCCAGGTCCCGTGTTTTGGCTGCAGCTGTCCCTGACCGGGTCTTGACAAGGCACCCCAGGATGTCCCCCTTGGAGTGGGGGGGGGGGTGCCTCTGGGGGAGGGAAAACAGAAGCTCCCAAGGTTCCCAAACTCAACCCCTGAGTCTCCCGGCTCAATCAGGGGCTAGACAGACAGGGGCCCCTCAGGGGGACTCGTCTCATCCCTTCCCGTGACAGCTGGACAGGCCCCAGGGCCTCCCACTTGGCGGCCCCAGGCTGGGGCAGAACCACAGCCCAACCCCCTCTCTCCTCCTACCGATTTAAAAGCAGCCCTTTCAAGGAGTTAATTTCCGACTTGAGTTCATTGATATTCTGGGACTCCAAGATCCAATTGGTAGATGTAGTGGCCTGAAAGTCAAAACACGGGAGAACAAGGATCAGAGCGGCACCCCCCCTCCCGCCCCGTGGGGCTCCGCCAGCCAGGGTGGCGGGAGGGGCCGCAGCATCAGCAGGATGCAGGGCGTGCTGTGTCCTGCGTGCCAGCTTGGAGACCGCTTGGGAAGGTTCTGCCACTGCCCATCCAGGGGTCTACCCTCCTGGGTCTTTCTGTTTAAATGACGGCACCCTAAAACCAAATACTGCCACCACTCTGTTCGGGTATCTGATGATATTAAGCAATTGTGACATGCATTTAGCCGTAGAGTAACGGTATCCTGGCTGTGCAAAATACCAGCAGCAAAAGAGCCCCTATCCTTCAAGAGATGCAAACAGGAAGTGTCTGCGATACGTGATGACCCACTGTCTGGCAGGGGCCGCAAAGCAAGCTGGGGGCACGAGCAGAGCCCGGCTGAGACAAGCGCCCAGCTGTGCGACAGAAACACACTGTCCGGGCTGCAGCCCTGTTTCCGTCACGGGTTTGGAACGTCCCATTAAAACCAACTAACAGAACAGGTGACTCCCATCTCCACACCAACTACACCAGCGAAGCCACCCTCCCTGCAGAGGTCACCACACACAGGACTGGACTCGGGGGTGAGACCGGCAGCCACCACAACCCCACGGTACGGGCCTACCTCGTTTTACTGCGCTTCGCAGACCTGCGTTCTTACAGAGGGAAGGTCCGTGGCGACCCTGCATCGAGCAAGTCTGTTGGCGCCGGGTGCCCCGGAACCGTTTGCTTTGTGTCTCTGTGTCACGTTTCGGCAATTCTCACAGCGTTTTAAACTTTTTCGTTATTATTGTATTCGTTGTGGGGATCTGTGATCAGCGGATAGGACTCTTGCTGAAAGTTCACATGACGATCAGCGTTTTTTAGCAATAAGGTATTTTTAAATTTAAGGTAGCTACGTTTTCCTCAGCATAGTGCTGCTACATCCTTAATAAAGTATAGCGTAAACAGAACTTTCACGTGCACCGAGGAACCAAAAAAGTAACGTGACTCGCTTTCTTGCAATAACTGCTTCACTATGGTGGTCTGGAACCAGACCCGCAGTATCTCTGAGGCGTGCCTGTACCAGGGGGTCAGGGAGACCGCTGGGCACCCGCCTGGCCCGGCCCTCAGCTCCAATCTCAAGCAGGCCCGGAAGACAGGCTTCGCCTCGGAGCACCTTCCCGTGCTGCTGGGAGGCCTGCGTCTCCCTCCTCAGGGGGGTCGGGCCCCCAGGCCGCACCCCACTAAGTGCAAAGCTACCACAGCATGCAGGCCACACAGTCCATCCACAGTCAGTGTTTGGGGATGACTCTGAAGGCTCAGCAGAGGGAAAGAAGCTGTTCTAGGACTTAACTCCGATTCTCTCCCCGAAGAGGGTCCACGGGAGAAAGGGAGAAAGGGACAAATGCCATCTTTCCGTGCGTACCTTTCCCCTTTGATTTGACCATTTTCGAAATAAACTTCAGACAACCACAGCTTTCTTGGGCAAGTCTTGTTGAGACAGACAGAGAAGAGGAAAGTCCAAACGGTGGCCCCCCAGATGGCAGTCGCCGGTGGCCAAGCGGCCTGTGAAGTGTTTATGGGCCAATTCCAGGCATGATGGGCCCAGATGCGCGGGCCTGCATCCACCAGGCTGGATGCCACCTCCAGGTGGCTTCAAGTGCACTGGTTAGTCGTGCAAGGCCCCGGCTTCCCTGACACCTCTACCGGGGCTGGCAGCGGGGAGGGGCCCTGGACGGTCCCACCAGCCTTCTGCGGGCTTCTAGCCTGGGGTGGGGGCCGCTCTGGGCCTGCTCAGGCGAGCGCTCCTTTCCAGGGAGAAGCCCCTCGGAGGGGCCGAGGTCTCGGCGGCGGAAGCGCACGCAACCACTGCAAACACCAGTCACCCGCACACACATCCCCTCGGGGTCCTCGCTCCAGACCACCAGACAGCGCAGATCCAGGAGCCACTGTTCTGGCTTCTCTGAGACCTTGAAAGCCATAGCAGCCCATTAACAAGGGAGCAATTTCCACTCACCGGCCTACAAAGGACTCAAATTTCCAAACGCATATGGTGCCAGATGCCAGGATTTAGAAATAAAATCTGACATCTGGGGCTTTTTAGCCAGTCTCTTTAAAAAACAGTTGTAGAAAACTCCCAGCCTTCAGTTTTATGTAGGTTTTTTAATTACTTAACGCTCTTCTTTTTAATTTTTTACAGTGCTGCAGTAGGAGTTTGGAAGCCAGATATAAAAACTTACGTTACAGCTGAGAAAACACAGCTCTGAGTCTCTGGTTTATGGGGTAACCAAAGTCTTCCCTCTTTTGGGTTTCAACACAGCACCAGTGAGCCCCTCGTCAGGACAGGAGAGGATGAAGGCAGCTGGGGGCGGGGGGGGGGGGGGGGGGGCGGGACCAGCAGGGAGGCAAGCACAAGAAACTCGCAGAGGCAGCGCTCAACCACCGAGCACAATCCTGGGCCCCCTCCCCTCTTAAAATGCAACATGTGGTCTTAATCTTAATGCTGCAGGTCTGCAAACAGTTTTCCAATTTCCGGAATGGCTTCTGGCCATTGGCAGGCCACCGCTTCCAAAGATAATAGAGGAGAGTGGGGCGGGGGCCATAATACAGGCTTCCCGCTTGCTTTAAGGGCCGCTAGCCCACGGGGAGTGCGCACAGCAGCTAGAGGCGGCCGTGGGCGACCGCAGCATCTGCGGGGGAAGTGCAGGCAGCACCTCGTGTGTGGGGTACCAAGAAGGGGAAAGGGGATTCTTGGGGACCCCTCTTCACAGGAGGTACCCCCAGATTCCATCAGAAATAGAAAGATTCCGGTTTCACTTCGTTTTGCAAATGCAAAAGCTTTGAGTGCTGGCTCACATCTGGTTGTGCACCGGCTGGGGCTTCTCCTGGAAGAGCCACTCAGAGTAGGTTCCTCTACAGCACGGGCTGCGTGGAAGCAACCAGAAAGCAGCACAGGAAACAGGGATGGACTGGGGAGGACAGTGGACATCCTGGAGCCACTGGACCACTGTCCCCTGGGCTCAGTCTAAGTGCCTCGGGAATGACCCTGTCATGCACCTATAGGCCTGGGCCAGAAGCTTGCAATCCCGGGAGCTGACAGCAGCTGGGCACTGTTCTAAGCATGTGCAGACAGTGAAGGGGTGCCATTACAGGTCCATTGTACAGATGAGGAAAGTAAGTCAGGGAGGTTAAGTAACTTGCCTGTGCTCATGCAGCTGGCATGCAGCAGAAGCAGATTTTGACCCAAGAGGTCTCATCCCAGGACCTGATATTGCCAAGACTACTCCAGACTTGGGAAGTAAGGCATGGAAACAGCCCCGGGCAATCCCAGCTGGCGCTCTGTTAGGGGCTCCCTGACTCCCCGAGACCTGGGTGTAGAGAATCTGCCCGTGGATGCAGGGTTTCGCCCAGGGCCCTGGCACACTCCCCCACTTCCCTGCTCCCTGGACTCGCTCTTGAAATGCTGTGACCTGTGGCCTAAAGTGCCAGCGGAGACCACCCTGTGTCTACACCGGCCACCTCCAGAGCGTGGGCGAGAGCTGCCACAGGAGGGGCCGCAGGCAGAGAGCTGCCTCTCCTCCGTCCTGCGAGGAGGCGACACGGAGCAGGAGAGACGGGACGGTGGCCGCCTCCTTTCTCTGCGAGGACTGTGTGGGCCCCTGCTTGTGTATCCGGCATGAGAAAAACAAAGTCAGACCCCGTGGAACGTTGTAAATGAGCAGAGCACCGAGCAGAGCAGACCTGGACCCGAGCGGGTCAGGGACAAGTACCTTGGCTGCGGCCAGTTCGTGGGCGAGCTCCTGGACTTTCTGCTGCTGCTGAATCAGCAGCTCCTGGACGGAGGCTAAAGTCATCTGTAACTGAGTCACTGGGAGGAAAAAGCAGTCACATCGCTGTTAAATGATACACACAGATTCTTCCCTTCTCTGTCCACACACCTATAGCTGCCACATCTAATTTATCTGCAGTCATCCCCCACCCCACAATCCATATAATTTATCTGCACTCCGGGCAATCTACCTGCACTGTATCTAACCTCTAGGATTTCCACTCCATCTTTCTATTGTGCACTTGTCCGTGGTCAACAGTATATCCGTCCAAAACCTCTCCCCTCCAATTACATGTGCTTATGATTTGCTTGGCTCTTCCGACTTCGGTTGCGTCCGCGTCCCGCATCTCACGCCCCTCACCGTGCAGTTCTCGGATTCTCCAAAGCTGGGAGAAACGCATCTCAGACCCATATGATACCGGGCGCGGTTGAAGACCGCAAATCCCGCTTTCCTGACACTCCTTCCTGCCCTCCGTACCCAACCCGGAGGCTGCCGTAGCTCCCGGGGCCACGGTGGTACCAAACCGTGTCCCAGCCGTGGGCCCTGGGCCGTGGGCCTCCCAGGGCCAGATGCACCAGAGCGTTTCTGGGGTCTCTGCAAGTGCACCCCAGTGGGACAGACTCCTGCCTGGGACAGTGGCTCTCTCGCTTGCCTGAGTTTTTAGATTCAGAGCCTCCGTCTAGTAAACAAGTTTATAAAGAGGAAAAGCCGTCTCTGGTGCGACAGGTCCCAGCTAATCTGGGCCATCACTGGGGCACCGGGTAATGAACGCCAGCCCTGTGGAGTCGATGACAGAGGAGGTGGCTGGGGTCCCCGGAGCCGCAGTAATTACAGCCTCTCTTGACCCTGTGCTGGATTCTTAGAGGGAAGGGGGAAAAAAATCGCTGAAAACCCCCCTGAAAACCTCACAGAAGCAGAAATTAAAAATGAACTTTACAGCCCTTAGAAAGGCTGTCATTTTATTCCCCTTATTAATATTCTGAGGTTGGGAGCCTTTCCGTAAAAACATAATTAATTGAGGCCGCGCCGACAGTAAACAAGCAATTTCAAATTAAACCGAAATGACGGCGGCTTCATTTGCAAATGTGAACAGATTCTCAGAGCAGATAAATGAAGTCACCACATAAAGTGGAGGCGAGGGGGAGGGGCGGGGCGAGAAGGGGCTGCTCGGGAAGGCTTGGAGGGGCGACTTGATGGAGTCATTAATCTTTACCTGTCTGTGCCACGCTGCCACTCAGCTCCGAGAGACTTGCCCCCATCCTCTCCAGGTGCTTCCTGTCCTCTCGGCCACCCACGATGAGGGGGAGCAGGTATTTCTACAAGGAGCAGGGTGGGTGTGAGCAGTGGGTGCCAACTTGGGGTTATTCTCCAGTGGGCTCGCCAGTTCTGCCCACCAACTTTCTCTCTGTCACCTCTGGGTTTTGGAAACCCGACACCGACACAAACACCGTAAATGAGATGTTTGAAAGTTACGAGGCTGATTAAGATTCTTTCTGAATGAGGACAAGGACCCAGAAGCAGGGGCGAGGAAGGTCCATGTGGTCTCTTTTTGGTTCTTTCACTTAATTACCTCCGGGATGCTACATATATTTCAGTAACAAAAACTATTTAAAATTCTGCTTTAAAAGCTGTAAGATAAAGGGGCACCTGGGTGGCTCCATCAGGTAAGTCCTCGGTTTTGGCTCAGGTCACCATCTCACAGTTTGTGGGATCGAGCCCTGCATCCAGCTCCATGCTGACCAGGTGGAGACTGCTTGGGATTCTCTGTCTCCCTCTCTCTCTGCCCCTCCCCTGCTCGTGCACATGCTCTCTCTCAAATAAACTTTAAAAAAAAAAAAAAAGTTGTAAGATAAAAATGTAGAAGGTGATAGAAGAAAGAGATCCCACTGATGGCCTCCAGGCAGTGGAAGGGAAGCTTTCTTCTCCGAACCTCTAAACACTTTGAACCTTGTGAATGAATTATCCATTCAGAGAAAAATGAGTCAAATAAACAAAAAATAATTTGAGAAACTAGATGAAAATCCACAACAGACTTCTGGGCCTTTGGTCCTTTTACTAGAGAATAATAGATGGTATTCCAAGGCCATCGAACGAGGTCCCACCTCAAGTTTGTTGTTGTTTTTTAAACTAAGCCTTGAATCCTCAGAACAAGTTTCCTTCAGGTGAGAGTCAAATGCAGTCAAAGTCCCCCCAGACACAAGGGCAGCAGGAGAGGAAGGGGCGGAAGCTGAAGACATGGGTTCTGGGGAAAAGGAAGTGGATGCAACAGGTCAACTGAATGACACGGTCCAAAATTCAGGAAGCCTAGGGGAGCACGGGGGTCTTGGAACATTCAGGAAGAAGGCAAGGTGGGGCACAGCTGGTAACTGGCTGCCTACTTTGAGGTGTGAAGGGGCGGAAGGCAGGCAGCAGGGTGGCCGCTGGGAGAGCTGGAGGAAAGAACGTGGCTCAGGACTTGGCGCCTCTTGTTTTTGGAGCGTGAGCCCAGTCGTCACCATTAATGGGGTGGGACTAGAGGTAGCACAGCACAGGCTGGCAGGTGTGACCAAGGAACTTGGCTTCCTACTCCATTTGGTGCCCCGATGGAAAAAAAAAGAGAGCAACTTCTCCATTAAGGCTCTACTGGAGAAGGAGAAGGAGGTCTCTCACGAGGGGTTTGCGGGAGAACTCACTTCAAGAGCGACTTCTCAGCGAAGATCATTATTTAGCACACATATAGAAGCATTTTCTATTTTGCAAAGTGCTTTTCAACCGCTGTGTGAATTATTACCCACAACTGAGCCGAAACTCATCACATGTAGCCTTACGTTCTGGGCTGAAAGTTTCCCGAGTGTACAAGTCAAGAGATTCTTACCCATGTAACTAACGAAAAATTCAATTTCTGAGATCAAAAAAGCCACGGGAAGGAGCGCATACACTACCGGAGCCCAAACTGTCACGTATCTATAAAACAAGATGACAGCTCTTACCTCTTTTTTTTTTTTTTTTTTAATTTAAAGAAACTAAAGAAATTCTCATCACCATTGTGACTTATCTTTCAACATCTCTTTCTTTTTTAAGGCGTAAAGATCAGGGCTTCATGGAAAGAACTGATGATACCTCTGCTTTGCTCCTCTAGCCGCAGGCCATCCGAGGGCAGCCATGTGACCATTAGGTACTGCTTAGGAGAGCCGGGAGTGGTTTCGAGAATTCTTAGTGTTTTATTCTTCTTGATGACTGTAGGCAGTCAGTGACTGGAACCAGGCTTTCAGCACACAGGGTCGGGGACGGGGGAGGGGGGGGCATCGGGTCAGAGGGAGAAGTCCCAGGACCTAGAACATTTTGCTTCTGGATTTGACATGGAAATTTCCAATTCCAAGAATAGATGTTACCTGAAAAAATTACACTCTGCTACAACTCTGTCACTAGATTTCGCACTAAGTCAAAAATTAAGAATCCCAGAGCACACTGTTTAAACATGTTTCACGTGCTAAAAGTTACAATATTGAATCTGGGAATTCATTCAGACTTTTTTTTTTTTTTTAATCTGCAAATGAGGGTGGAACCACAGGGGCTCAGGAGCGGAGGCCTTCTCCCCAGGACCAGTAGAGAGTTGTCTCTGGGGCTTACCCCCGGCTCTGTGTCCTCAAAAAGACGCACTTTGCTTCAAATCAAACTTAGTGTCTGCTAGTCAGTATCTGGTTCGTATTTGGTATCAAGGAAGTACGTGTTCATTTCACGCCTGCACTTCTGTTGGGAACAATGAAGTCTGGGATCCAGCGGGTTGACCGTGAAGTTTGCGGGAAAAAAATCCCAGATTTACGTGGATGCCAAGATAATATGCAGGAAACAGAAAACACAGCCCATAAATAGGATCACAGTGAGATTCTCAAAGCTGGTTCCCAATACTAAAGTAGAACAATAGCATACAGAATGCTTCCTGGGTGCCAGGCACACAGCACTTTCAAAGGAGCAGGGGCTCCTTTGGGCTTCACCACAGCCTCGTGAGGTAGGTACCACTGTCCCCGTCTTACAGGTGAGACCACTGAGCTACTACTAGGTGGCAGAAGCAGGATGCCACACAGCAGCCGGGCCCCAGCGTCCATGCTCTCAAGCACCGTGTTATTCTGTCTCTCAGAAATGCCCCGGCCACTCAGCATGTGCCGGGCACATGGCCTGTAGATGGATGGGCTCCACGGTCACCCTGTGCGGCGGGGACGCAGAGGAGCAGTGCTGAGTGCAGCAGACGAGGCGGGGTCTGGAGTTGCCACGCAGGCGGGGGCAGCACGGAGCCCGAACCAGACGCCCCGCGCAGAGAGCATGTTCCTCCGTATACTCCGCCTCCACACGCGGCCCCTCTCCTGCCATCGTGCTCCAGGGCTGGGTGCCTCGACACAGGTAAACCCTGGGACGGGGGAGCGTGGGGCTGAATGCCAGGGGAGCCACAGGGAAGGCGGACTTACCTTGTAGAGCTGGTGAAAGCCAAATGCAATGCCTGCCGTGATGACAGCCAAGGCGCCGTAGTCCCTCCATCGGGACCCCACAGGGCCTGAGGTGGGGAGAAAAGGGCGTCAGGAGAAGCACACGCATCCTTCCTGGGCGGGGGAGAGCACGTGTACTGTCTGAATCTCAGAGGATCGGCATCTGTGACACACAACTACACGGGACGGCGTGCGACGGTCGGGAACAGCGGCTTGGCGTCGCCTCCCCGCTCTTTCCGGACCACCTGCCTCAACCTCACACCTCCTGTGCAGAGGTGTGTGGCAGCGAGCAAGCCTCGGGTGGCCCTCAGGTGACAGAGGCGATCTAGGGCACAGTCTCCGCTCTCAGGGAACAAAGGGTCCTGTGAGGCTGACACAAACACACTTAGGTGTGCGTCAATACACGTCCCCGCACCTGCCACCCACAGGGATGAGCTAAGAGCCACTTGAGAGGCAGAGGACGGGGGAAAGGAGCCTCCACCATCTGTGTATTCAAGACTTCACGAAGCATCCTCTGCATGCCCGACCGTGTTGCAGGCACGGGGGCACAATGGCGACGAGACTCCCGTGTCCTGGTCTGCTCTCACACTCAACAAGTGCAGGAGACAGCTTCCAAACAACTGAGCAAGGCAACCCCGGAGAGTGATCAAGAAGGCCCAACAGGGCAGGCACCTGGCTGGCTCAGTCGGTGGAGCAGGAGACTCTTGATCTCGGGGTTGTCAGTTCGATCCCCCACGTTGGGTGTAGAGATTACTTAAATAAATAAAATCTTAAAAAAGGGGGGGGGAGCCCCAACAGGGTGATGCCGGGGAGTCGGGGGAGAGAAGCAGGGGTCGGCAGGGCCTTGGAAGAGGCAGATGCTGAGGCCTGTGGGGTCCCAAGGACAGAGCTCCAGGCAAGGGACGAGCAAGTACAAAGGTAGGGGTTGACTTTTGTTCAAAGGAGAGAAGGTGGCCAGTGTGACCCAAGTGAGCAACTGGGCCTATCCAAGGGGGGAGGCCAGCAAGAGCAGAGAGGGGTCACCCAAGCGGGAGTGGTAGAGGGCAGAGCGGGGAGAAGAGGTGGATCACAGCACTGGGGTCACCGAAGGCTCTGAATCACGAGTGACCCAGTCAGCTCTGTATTTTGGGAGATAACACGGGGTGTCCTCGAGGGCGAGATACAAGTGGGAGGTAGAGAGGTGAGGAGGCAGGGAAGAGGCTACCAAAGGGGCCACAAAAGGTAAGAGGGACGGGGCCAGGATGACAACATGCTGCTGCTGTGAAGGGACCGGAAATGGGCAGCCAGTCCTTGCGCAGGTGCAGGCCCCAGGCCCAGTGCTCTAGAATAGCCTCCAGGAGAGCCCCCCCAACTCCTGAATGGAGGAGAGCGGGGTTCTCTACCTCACAATCTTTCCCATGCACTGTTTACAAAGTGCTTTTGTGTCCATAATCTTCCCTGATGCTCGGCCTCCTCTCAAGGGACCTGCCAGGGAAGGCAGGGCACTAATGCAGGACACTAATCCATCCGTGGCAGCAGACCACAGCACCCGCAGCAGGCTGTCCAGAAGGCACAACCCGGGACTGCTATGACAAGGAAGCCGGGGTGCGCACGCGCATTTAGGAGAGGAAAGGGTAAGAGGAGGAAGAGCAACCGCATTCCTGAACTTCTTGAAAAGAGCACGAGGTCAGGGGGCAAAGCTGAAGCACGGTCAGGGGCAGACACCAGGGGCGGGCGCCGGGGGTCTCTGCCTTCACCTGTCCCTGGGCGTGCAAGCTCTCCAGGTCCTCGTCACATCCTGGCATCTCGTGACCAGAGGGGAGCAGGCGAGGGAACTTCTCAAAGCTCAGTGGCAGGACGTGGGCACTCAGGGAGGAGGGGCTGCTGACACACAGGCCGCGGGGGGTGGGGGGGTTGGTCCAAGTGGCAAAGACCCTCAAGGTGGCAAGGACGCCGCTCCCGCCTCCCTGAGGTGAATGGGGTTTCAGGAGGCGGACGCTCGACAGTGACGCAGGGACCTGGAAGTCTCTCATCAGCCACCTCCCTGCTCACTACCTGTGTGGCCTACAGACTCCCAACCAGTTTCCCAAGGTGGCCCAGCCCTGGAGTCTTCTGCACTTACTCCCAAGATGCCCACCCCCCCCTCAGCCCTCAACTCCCTTTTCTGTTTTACAGTTTTTGAGGAGCTACGAGACGCACACGGTCTAAAAAGCACACAGATCATCTTGTCATTCTACTGCCAACAGCCTCCCTCCAGCATCAGCAGCCACTGTGAACAGCTTCCTGTCTGTCCTGCCTGAGACCTTTTATGCATGTCTAAGGCAACACTGCTCCGTATTATTTGCCTGTTCCCCCTCGTCCTCATTCTGCTGTCTTTCCAGAGCTGCCTAATATTCCATTTAAGCAACTCCCCATTGATTTCCGGCCTCTTACTGTTTCACACAATGCTGCCCCCAAGGACTGTGACCGCATGTCATCTCACGTATACGTCCGAGTACAGCCGTGCACGTCAATCCCTAGGCGCCTAGGTCGGAAGTGCAGGCAATTTGCAATTTGGAAAGATACTATCAAATAGTCCTCCACGGGGGCTGAACCAGTGGGCTCCCACCAGCCGTGTCCAAGAGTGCCTACTTCCTCACAGCAGCACCGCGGGCTCAACACACTCAGATTTCTGCCCGTACTAAGGAGAAAAGAATCCCCCACTCCAGTTTTCATTTGCCTTTATCTTCCAGAGAGGACTGAACATCTCTTCCTTGTGTGTCCTTTCTGGGGTACTGTATGTGATCCTGCTCTCCTACTCGATTTCCTCATCAATTTATAAAACTTCTTATACTGCTGAAGGGGGCTTTCAGGAGGCAAAGGTGGCAGTGATGGAGGAGCCTGGAAAATTAGTCCTTTGTCTGTGACAGAAGCTGCAAAAGTCCCTCCCAGTATATGTCTTTTGACTCTGCTTATGGTGCACCTTGGCGTGTCGCATGGGCTCTGGGGTGTGGGTTATGGCAAGCCAGGGCGTCCCCACTCCCTCCTGGGGCTGTGTAGTGACTCTCTGGGTCACAGAAACTGTCTCCAGAAAGGAGTTCTGCTGCTCTGCTGTAGTGAGCGTGCCCACCCAACAAGTATCTATGTGGATAAGCAACTGCGGCTCATTAAATCAAAAGTTCTGAGACCCCCGACGTAGACGGACATTTCTACCCTGACCCAGAGGAGCCAGGAGGCTCTGAGTCCCAGGCAACCTTTTCATTGGTCGCATCCGAGCCCACTCCGCTCTGAGTGCCTCGATGCAGCGTCCAACATCCAGTACGAGTCCATTTTTAGGAGGAAAAAGTGGAGACAGTAACCTTGTCCCTCTTCAAGAGTCACTGTTCAGGAGGGCTTCCGTCCACATCTAGCACCTCCATCTGTGCTGCCCAAATCCTCAGAGAGAACAGCTTCAAAATGGGCATGTTTCTAGAATATTCTATTCACCACGGACTTCTCAAATACTCACTCAATCTCCTGCAAGAGAACAGCTGCAACGCGCTAGAAACTGGACCAGAACCAAAGCTTGCCCGCTTCCTTCTTTCCTGCAAACATGGTGCCTGGACAAGCGCAGTCTCTCATTCTGGGTACTGGAGCTGGAAGGCTGAACAGATGCTGGCAGTTCAGGGGTCCACGAATCAGAACCCCTCCTCCAGCGGCCGCCACCTTTCCAGAGCTCTGACCTCCTCAAGCACCAAGCAACACCTGTGGCTCCCTGCCGGCCGCACCCTTCACCCCCACACCGCGACTCATTCCTGACATGCTCGCGTTAAGAACATTTTATTGCCCCTTGGTTTTCATTATTAATGAAAAGGGACCAGAATGATCTTTCCTAAAGTTCAGAGAGTCTATAAAGACAAGAAGCTGAAATGCCATTTTACTCGTTTTGGAGATGTGTGATACAATTCTGTCTTGTGGCAAAATGAAAAAAGAGAGAAAGTAAGAGGAGGTAACTCTGACCTGCCGCGTGGATTTCAAAGGTAACAGAGCAAAGCACTTGGTGTGATCCCAAACTGGCTCAAACCCCCAACCGTGACCACTCAGAGTCTCCCTGTCGCCCACCCTGGGGCCCATTTTTTCCAAGGCCAGTGCAGACCCCCACGAAGGAACAGAGCACCTGGGAGATACACCTCTCTGGTCCCCACCCTCCCTGAATGTCCAGAATTTTAGAGTCAAGGGCAGAAAATGGGGCCAGTCAGTCTTCTGCTCTAGCTTGGAAATAAGGGAAGCAGAACAAATGAGCCTTTTAAAAGCTTCCAAGCCTCCAGTCTGGAAGCAGACGCCTGCCTGCGTACAAGGCAGGCGAGAAGCCGGAGACCAGAGATCCCGGTTCCACACCACCGACCCAGTGGCTCCCAAGGACGTTCTTCTCTTCTTGTCAAGCACAGACCACTTGACTGAAGGTGGCAGAGCTCTGTGCCGTTGGAAGAGTGGAGGAACAATGATATGTTTGTTTACTGTCACTCAGATTCAAATTGTCCACAGCACCTCCCCAACAGGTACAGCCAGCTAATGAGCTGAATGGCCGGGTGCTTTACCAACAACACCTCATCGCTGGCATCTCACGAAGAATAAAGAGGCAGTCAGCCATGGAAGCAGTGTTCAGCCTGTACAACTGAGCACTGCTGGGCCTGCGCTGATGCCTTAGGCTGCCGCAAGGTCAGAGGCCAAATCACCGCAGGGAGAAGAGCGAAGGGCTCTTTGAAACTCAATGCCTTCTTTAACCTTCCAAGGACTTTGTCAACTAGCTTGAGCTCGGCCAGTCTGCCTGCCCAAAGCATAGGGTTTCAGATGAACCCACCGCGTGTGGTGGCCCTGTCGGGGGCAGGAGAGATGCATCCCTGTGGCTCCTGAACCATTCCGTGAACACAACTAAACCAACATTACTCCAGTCCTTTAGTCTAACCTCCATCGACCAAGAAACGGCAAATGACGCATGTGGGGCTGGGAATCCCACACAGCAACACAGCAATGTTGAACTCGAAGCCACCAAGTCACGAACCCGGACTCACTGATATCACGGCAACGCCACAATCCAGTAAGCGTCACAAGATCATGCTGTTGACGACACGGAGAAACTATCAAGGCCTCGGGGAGGCTGGCAGCCTCAGTGCAGGGCGAGGCGGTGCCAGCAACCAGGCAAGCCTAGCTGGGGTCCCCTCCACGCTCACCAAGGCTGGGGCTGTGACTCCACATCGCGCCCTACCCAGCTGCTCAAATCATCCCAACAGCTTCACTCACAAGCCACCCTGGAAATTAAATAAGACAGGCTCTTCCACAGTGAGGGCCTGGAATAAAGCCAGTCTGCCAAACCGGGGCTTGTTACGCCACAGAGTGGCGGGGCTAAATGCACAGAGACTGGCGACCGGCTGTACTACAGGCCAAGCTGCGGGGGGCCGGCCACTGTATAGGGGCACTCTGGGGCACCCGGTGGAGCATGGTGGCAGCAGCCAGAAGGACAAACCAACCAGAGCATGGCACTGAGAAACACAACAGCTCTGCTCTGAACAGAAGCACTGGGCAGCAAGGGCAAAGGCACCACGGTGGCCACACCTGAAAATTCAAGGCCCTTCATGTGAACATCACACGAAAGGCCATCTTTTCCACTTCTGACAGGCTGCAATGCTATCAGCAGTGTCATCTTTAGGTAGGAAGGACTCTGACAGTCATATCCATATCCTCAGTCACAGATCAAAATATATAAGCTCTAATTAAACTCTAAGAACTCAGAAGCATCCAGGAATAGGCCCAGGCTTATACAGTCAAGGGATTTTTTTTTTTTTTTTTTTTGCCAAAGAGGCCCAGGGAAAGGATAATCTCTGTAACAACTGTGCTGGGACAACTAGAGAGCCACAGAGGGAAGAGAGTGAATCTCAACTCTCACCTTGTTTCATACACACACATTAACTCGAAGTGGATCGCACACCAAAGCCAGAAAGCAAAAACTCTAAAGCTGCTGTAAGAAAACAGAAAACAGAGAAGGAAATCCTTGGGGCAAGCAAAGACATCTTCAAATACAAAAAGAATGAGTCACAAAAGAGGAGGAAAAAAAGAACAAAATGGACACGATCAAAAATTTAAACTTGGGCTTTTCAAAAGGCACCACCAAGAAAATGAAAAAGTAAGTCATAGGTTGGGGGAAAATATCTGCAAATCATGTATTTGATAAAGAGCTGTATCTATACAACTCAACAATGAAAAGACACTTTTTTTAGAAAAAAGTGTGAGCAGAAGACTAGAAGAGATACTCCATGAAAGATGTAAGAATGGCCAATAAGCACGTGAAAATATCATCAGTCATCAGGGAGATACAAATGACAAGTACAATGAAATCCTATCACATACACGTTCATATATGGCTAAACCTAAAAACTGAGACTATCAAGTGCAGACCACGATGTGGAGAAACTGAAACCCCCCCTCCCCCGCTCTGCTGACGGGAATGACAAATGGCGCAACCACTTGGTGAAAGAGTTTTATAGTTTCTTACAAAGTCAAACACACACACCACGTGTGGCTAAGGCAATACACTCCCAGGTATAAGACGAAGAGAGAAGGAAGCACACAGGCACACAAAGGCTTCTACTAGCACACGAATGTTCATGGTGGCATTATTCGTAATAGCTCCAAACTGGAAACCCAAACAACTATCGACGGTCGACAGATAAACAAATTGTGGGAGATCCAGAGCACAGAGTAACAGGAGTTAGCAAACTATGCCCGCTTGGCTAAGCCCCACTCAGCCTGCTTTTATTCAGCTGTGAGTTCAGAATGGGTTTTATATTTTTAAAGGAATATGGGGGGGGGGGGTGTGTGTGTCACAGAAACATGTGTATTTGTGTGTGTGTGTGTGTGTGTGTGTATAACTTGACAGGTAGATGTATCTCTACATGGATCAATCTCAAAGCATCAAGTTAGGGTAAAGAAACCAGACACAAAAGATTACATGCTATATGATACCATTTACATGAAAATTTCTGAAAGGTAAGAACTTTAGTAACCCAGAATAGATTGCTGGTTGAAAGGAAACTGAAGTTGGGGAGGGGACAGATGCAAAGAGCACAAAGAAACTTTCTGGGGTCATGGACATTTTCTATATTGTGGCTGTAGTGTTGGTTACAGGAGTTAAATGAATTACAATTTGTACAATTCATTAAACTGTACACCTAAAATTGATTAATCTTACTGTGTATAAATTATACTTCAAAAAAAGCTGCCCAGGGGCGCCTAGGTGGCTCAGGTTAAGCATCTAACTTGGGCTCAGGTCATGGTCTTGGGTTCGTGCGTTCGAGCCCCCCATCAGGCTGTCTGCTGTCAGCACAAAGCCCACTTCAGATCCTCTTGTCTCCCTCTTTCTCTGCCCCTCCCCCACTCTTGGGTGCCTTCTCTCTTTCTCTGTCACTCAAAAGTAATAAATAAGCATTTCTTAAAAAGCTGTCTAAGAGAAAAATTAATAGAAATCCAGAAATATAAAACCACCATATGACCTAGTGATTCAACTCCTGGAGGTCGACCCAAGAGGAATGGAAACATACGTCCACATCAGACTTGCACACAAATGCTCTTGGCAGTACGATTCACTTTAGGCCAAACTGGAGACAGTCATCCATCAACTGGTGAACCCACAGACATAAGATGGTACGTTCATACAACGGGTGCACTCTTCAGCAATAAAAAGGAAGTCCTGCTACCTGCTGCCCCATAGAAGAGCTCCAAAAATACTGTGCTGAGCGAAAGGCAGGCACAAGGGACCGTATATTGCAAGATTCCATTTACCCGAAACATCCAGGAAAAGGACAGAAAGCAGATTAGTGCTTGCCTGGGGCAAGAGGGGAGGTTATCAGTAAAGGGGCACAAAGAATCTGATGGGGAAGAATGAAAGTGCTCCAACACAGACTATGAGTGCATCACTCGGTAAGTTACCAGAAGTCAGGTGAGTGTTATAATACGTAGAATATACTCCAGTAGCTTGTTTTAAAAAAAAATTTTTTTTTTAGAATGCCTGGGTGGCTCAGTCAGGTAAGTGTCCAACTTCAGCTCAGGTTATGATCTCACGGTTTATGAGTTCAATCAAGCCCCGCATCAGGCTCTGCGATGACAGCACAGAGCCTGCTTCAGATCCTCTGTCTCCCTCTCTCTATGCCCCTTGCCTGCTCTCTCTCTCTCAAAACATAAATAAACTTAATTAAAAAAAAAAAAAGAGTATAGAAACAGACCCATGCATATATAAACAATTGATTTCTTTTAACATTAATTCACATTTTGAGAGACAGAGACAGAGCATGAGCAGGGGAGGGACAGAGAGAGAGGGAGACACAGAATCCCAAGCAGGCTCCAGGCTCTGAGCTGTTAGCACAGAGCCCAACATGGGGCTTGAACCCACAAACCGTGAGATCGTGACCTGAGCTGAACTCGGAGGCTTAGCCAACTGAGCCACCCAGGTGCCCCTAAACAATTGATTTTTGATAGAAGGACAAATAACTCAATGGGAATAGGATAATCTTTTGTCCATATGGTGCTGGCACAACTGGATATCCATGCAGGCAAAAATGAACCTTGACTTTCACATTATACCATTACATAAAAATTAACTAAAAATGAATCACAGATCTTGACGTTAAAGCATACACTATAAACCTCTAGGAGAAAACCTCTCCAACCTTGGGGGAAAAATAAAGTCTTCACAGACAGGACATCAAAACCATAAACTGTAAAGAAAAAAAAAAAAAGATAAATAGAGAGCACCAAATTTAAAATCTTTTTTAAAAGGCAACCTAAAGGAAAAGAAAAGGCTAGCCACTTTGGGAGGAAATACAAACACCACACACATCTGACAAAGCATGTGAATCCGGAAGACATAAAGAACTCTTCCAACTCAAGAAGACAATTAAAGAGGCAAAAGATGGCAAGGGCCACTTCAAAAAGGAAGGCATGCAAATGGACGATATGCACGTAAAAAGATGCTCAGCAGGATTAGCCATCTCAGAAATGTAAACTCAAACCACTGTGGGATACCACTGTATACACATTAAAATGGCAGACTTTAAAAAGACCTAGAATACCAACTGCTAGCACCCATACTCAGCCACTGCATCTCTCACTGCTGATGGGGGCGTGAAATAGTACGACCACTTTGAAAACCAGTTTGGCGGTTTCATATGGAGACAGACATCCACTTACCATATAACCCAGCAACTCTACTCCTAGGCATTTACCCAAGAGCTACAGAAACATACAGACTCGCACCCAAACATTCATAAGAGCTTTAAGGGTAATAGCTCAGAACTGGAAATAGCCCGGAGCCCATCCGCTGGTGGATGGACAAACAGAGATGCCCCTACACCATGGAATACCACTCAGTAATAAGAAGGAAATAAGCCCTGATATGCACAGTGACTTGGATAGAGCTCAAAAACATTATGCTGAGGGGAAGACCAGACAAGAGAGTGTGTACTGAAGGATTCCATTTTATTTATATAAAACCCTAGGGGAAAAAAAAAAAAAAATCTCATCAGAAGCAATGGAAGGCAGACCAAGGGATGCCCCAGAGTCGGACTGGCTGGGAACAGGGCACACGGGAACCTTCTGGGGCATTGCAAATGTTCTACGATGTGGTGATGCCCACAGTGTATGCCTGCCAAAAGTCTCATTGTACAAGTAAGTGCATTTTATTTTAGGTAAATGATACCTCAATAAAGCTGATTTAGAAAAAGAAGTTGTTAGAATTTTTAAAACGAGGAGTGGAGCTGGAGGGAGCCAACAGTGATTGAGAACAAGACCCAGCAGCGGGGGCTCTACGTTCTCTCTCTGCTCAGTTAGCAGCTGAGACCAAAGGGAAAAGCAAGACCTGAGAATTCAAATTCAACTTTAAAAAAAAAAATTTTTTTTAAATTCAAATTCTAGTTCGTTAACATACGGTGCGATATCGGTTTAAGGAGCAGAATTCAGTGATTTGTCACTTACATACAACACCCAGCGCTCATCACAAGTGCCCCTTTCTTTTTTTAAGTTTATTTATTTTTTTGAGAGTGCAAGCACTAGTGGGGGAGAAGCAGAGAGAGCGGGGGTGGGGGGGTGGGGGGCGGTGCACGGAGAATCCCAAGCAGGCTATGAGCCACCAGCACAGAGCCAGATGCAGGGCTCGATCTCACAAACTCGTGAGATCATGACCTGAGCCAAAACCAAGAGTCAGACACTTAACTGACTAAACCACCCAAGTGCCCCATCAAGTGCCCTCCTTAATATCCATCACTCGCTTCGCCCATCTCCCACCTACCTCCTTCCATCAGTTTTCAGTTTGTTCTCTATCATTAAGAGTCTCTTGTGGTTTGTTTCCCTCTCTTCTCTTCCCCCCCTTTCCATATGTTTATCCGTTTTGTTTCTTCAATTCCACATGTGAGTGAAATCATATGCTATTTGTCTTTCCCTGACGGACTTATTCGCTTAGCATAATACACTCTGGCTCCAGCCACGTCATTGCAAATGGCAATGTTTCATTCTTTTTGATGGCTGAGTAATATTCCGTTATGTGTATGTACATACTACATCTTTATACACTCATCAGTCGATGGACATTTGGGCTGTCTCCATTGTTTGACTATTGTTGATAGCGCTGCTATAAACATTGGGGTGCATGTCTGCATGCATTGTATCCTTTGGGTAAATACCTAGTAGTACAATAGCTAGATCATAGGGTGGTTCGATTTTTAGTTCAAATTCAACTTTTAAAAATGCCCTCTGGTAAGTTATGATACATACATAACAATATAACATTTATAAGTTATGAAGCATAATAATAAAATCAGCAATCCTAAACCCACCTACTTTACCAGCTAAAGCTTTCCAAATACCACTGCAACCAGCCGTGTGCTCCTCTGCACCCAGAGGTAACCATCATCCTGAAGTCAGTGTTCATTCTAACTCAGACTTTCTGTGAGATACGAAAAGCTGGGAGCGTGGTCCACCAGGACAAGGACTGCATTTCTCAGCCTCCTGTGCAGGCAGGTGTGGCCATGTGACCGAGTTCCCGCCAGTGGGCAGGAAGTGAAAATGATGGGGGCAATTTCCAAGAGGTGGGTCCTTTACTCTCCTTCTCCTCACTCTTGCTGGCTGGACAGCAGATGGGAGGGTGGGAGTTGGGGAAGTCACGCTGGAACACAAGACAGATGCCAGCCAGGTGTCAGAGATGCAGAGCAGAGACTCTCGGCTACCTACGTGACCATAACCGAGAAATACTCTTCCGTTTCGTTTGGGTCACTCTTATTTGGGGTTTTCTGTTATTTGTTGAGGAATCTTATAAAATGAACACGGTGCACCGTGAGCAAAGATATAATCCTACCTACCACCAACACCAAAGACACCTTCACTGGCCGAAAAAACCTAGGGAATGGATCTCTTTACTTGGTTCCTGCCTGGGACACTGGCCTTCCTCGGTATCTACAAATGGCATTTATGTGGCACCCACATGGCTCCACTATGGGTGTGGCACAAAGCAAACAGAACGGACAGGGTGCTCACTCCTGAAAAGCTGCTATTCTAAACCAGTCACTTGGACAAAAGAAGAAAAATGTAATTTCCTAAAAGTTAGAGAAATGTTTTCTTCAATACACAAACCAGTAACTTCTATATAAGCAAAAAGTGAGATGTGTCTTCAGAAATCCCAAAAGCTCTCACCATTCACCCCAAGCAAGATGGCATGGGTTAGTCTTTACTGTCCTTCCCCAAGCACTGGTATTCCCTCTAAGTGGTCACATGGCCTCCTGAAGGCAAGGCCCGTCCTCTGCTCCCACGGCCTGCACGGCCGAGCACACAGAAGGTCCCATTCGCTGGTTCCCCGGGAAGCTCCTCCCAGCTGATGGTAACACAAGACAGCCTTTTAATTCTCGGGCACATTTCCACCACCATCTATCCACTCAACAAGCACTTCTAGAGCACCTGCTAAGTCACAGCCTTGGCTAATAGATTAAAAAAACAAAACACAACACAACAAAAACAAACAACCTGCCTCTAATCCAAGGAACTCATGATTTAATAGAAAAGACAGTGAATAAACATTAAAGTGAGCAGGGCTGAGCAGGCCAAGGGGAACCTCCATCCCACTGGAATGGAGACATCTGAAAGAGTCCCTAGAGGGGCTGGCAGCTGACCCCAATCCCAAAGAACAGCAACGAGCTGGCCAGGCAAAGAAGAGGGGAAGAGCTACAGGCAGAGCATGTGGACCACCGCCTCATCCAGCACACTCCCAGAATGTCTCCCCTAGCTCCCCACGCGGCATCTTCTCAGATGATACAAATGGTTTTAATATTAGTCTAAGAACAGTATCGTCAAACAGGTAATACAGCCTCAAAAATAATCCGATGATGCATCTTGAAGAGAAATACTCAGTGTGCTCTTGACTGTTCCTCCGTGAGGGTGATGACCTGGCTGCCACCTCCCACGCCAGGCCTCTCTTCTGGCACTGCCATCCCAGGCTCCGGCCACTGAACATCACACGGCTTCATGTCCACACGCCTTTGCCTTAGCCTGGATGCTCTCATCCATCTTGGTTGGTCAATGAACCAATCACCCCTCCCCCAGGCCCTTCACACCCAGCGAAGCATCCCCTGTTCTATGAAGTGCCCTTTTGCCTCGTCTGTGCCACTGGCCTCACCCGGATCTACCTCAGAGGCACTGCTCTTTGCTTCACTGCCTCTCCGGCTGGACAGGAAACACAGGAGACAGCAGTTAGGCCTTATTAATCTTTTCATCCCCGGGGTCTAGCACAGTGCCTGGCCCATAGCAGGAGTATAGTAAAAAGTGCTTGCTCACTGAATGAAGATCATCGAGGGTAAGTATATGCTACTAAACAGGTCTATGAAGAAGCAAACTAAGACCATGCACTCTCAGGATTTCTAATCGAGGTGTCAAAGCCTTTCATCACTCACACATTTACACCCTAACTGAAGCTATAGGTCCATCTGTGAAAGACCCAAATTGGTTACCAAAGACAGTGAGGAAAAATATTTAAGCCTAGGAAAAACATATGACCCTACAAAATTTACGCTGGCCCTGCCTAACTCTCAAAGCTACCTTGCTTCTTGTTTCTTTGGGAGGAAAGAAGAAAAATCAGCCTGGAACAAACCAATCAGTCGAGCATTCAGCAGAACTTTATGTTTGGGCCTGGGCAGGCACCACAGATGTCCACACATACTGATTCCCGATTCAACGTCGAACAAAAAGAAAGCAAAAAGAGAAGCAGAGAACGTCAGATTTCCTCTCGAATCCCAGCCTGACTTTTCCTGAGCTCTGCCCGACTTTCCTTTCAGCCCTGACAACACGGGTTTATTCTCACACCAGGTGACACCGAGTTTCCCTCAGTGTCAGCCTCCTACTGTTTCACAAAGCCTTCTCTGACTTCTCTAGCCCACATTAATTTTTCTCTTTTCTGTATTCTTACAAAATTTCTTGTCTGTGTAATTAATTTTGGCATTAAATCACAATGTCTTATACTATTATCTTTTCTTAAGAGTTCATCTTCTCTCTCCCAGAGAACCTACAGGATCTTGAAGGATCACGTTTTGTATCTCTGACGATAGAGTACTGAGTATACGATAGGTGCTTAATAAATGCGGATGGATTGGCCCGGTACCATGCCGGCAGGTGTCCAAGTTCTCTTTGCTGACACACAGGCCATTAACTACCATCCCAAGGTCAACCACATTCACCAAAGAGCCGAGACACCAAGAGAGGCACCGAGTCGGACATCTGCCATGAAGCAGAAGGGCCGGCAAGACCAGAGGTGATCATCCAAGAGCAGTGGGCTCCCGGAGGTGGTCTTGAAAAAGCTATCCTTCCCCGAGGCGTGAGCATCTGGGGCTGTGCCCAGAGAATCCCATTTTCCAGGCTTGGGTTCAGAGATGGAATGTCTGTCCTTAAAGAGCCAAGACATGGGAAGGCAAGGGCTCTGGATGTAAAATGGGCAGGAACACACATGAGCGGAGGCCATAAATCCCTCCCGGGACGCAGACAATGCCTCAGTGATAAGCATGCAGATTGCACACCTAGTTCAGAAACTCCCCTGAGTTTGCTTGTAATTAAGGGGGTTAGAAAGGTAAAAAAAAATATATAAACCCAATTAATCATTTAAATATTTAAAGTCAGATTTTTTCCTCACTCCAGGATTAGTATATTTCATAACGCCAGCAGCAGACAGCCCTGGTTTTTACTGGGGTTCATTTTAGAGCATGTTTAAACTAGTCAGATTGAGTGATGCTTCCAGCAACTAATCGCATGTCAAATAAAAGATATTTTATGTAATAAATTACCGCTACAAGTAATTCAAATGTCATTTATCAGTTTTATTATCAGTCAGGCAAAGTCTTGTTTCTCTATATTAATCAAAATCAAGCTTTTTTTTTTTTTTTTTTTTTTTTTTTGAGCAGTTTTGACACCTCTTGGCAAAAGTACAGAAGTGTAGAGGTAGAGTCACCCCCGGAGCTGAAAGGAGCGGGTGCGGCAGTACCAGAGGGATGAAGCTCAGCAGTGACAAGTAGAAACTTCAGGGATTTAAAAATTGCCATTGCCATTGTTTTTACACTAGCGTCAAAGCAGGAAGGAGTCTGTCTCTAAGAAGATGTATTTTATTTTTAGGGCTGGGAGTCTCTTAAAAATACTCCTACCTAAATACCTAAACATGTAATGCTTTTTCTCAGAGAGACCTGGACAGAAGAATAACTTAAATGACAGTCCTGCCCCTCCCCAGCTCTTTCTTTCGCCTCTTTCAGAAAGACCAACAGTGTAAACGACCCTCTGTGTCTACCAAAAGTAGGCACGTGTATGATGTTTCAGGCCAACTCTGTGACCAACCAGAAGAATCTGTTCTGAGCAAGAAGTTTCCAAGTAGCTGAGAGACCTGCTTGGTTTTAAGCATGGAGAAAACAGCTGGAATACAACAGATGTGCGTCTTAGAAAATTCTACACCCCAGCTGCCACTGCCTGTCCTCAACAAATGCCATTAAATGGCTGGGCCCAGGGACACAACCAAAGAAAAAGTGTGGAGAGCTGGCCTTTGGTTAAAAGGAAACACGGAGAGCATGTTTAGTGACCCAAGACAAACACGATAGGTCGGAAAGAATACTGGCCAGGAAGGAGGAGTGAGTCCCCGGCTGACAAGTAGTTGCTACTGACTCAGAAGCTCCAATACAAGGCTCACCGCTGAGCACCATTTCTCTGGCCCCAGAGGTCACGTGACACCGGTGTTCCGCTGGACAAGGTGACCACGGATGAGGTGAAACTGACAGCGTGCTACTTGGCCTCACCCATTCAGCCTCACCCAGAAAGCAAAAGAAAGGGCAGATCTAAGTGAGGTCTGTGACGCCCCGGCCCCTGTGATGCCGGGGCCAGTGAGGAGGACAGCAAAGCAAGAGCCAGAAGGTAGCTCCAGACCACATGGTAAGGGTCCAATCAAGCCTGGCATTTAAAGCTAGGCCTTTCAAACTCTGATAGGCACTGTTTTAAATTAACATGTTTTGAAAAACTAAAACTTCTGAGACAGACAATTAAAATGAAGACAATTATAGAAAAGGCGTCTTGAAAGACAACAGATCCAAGGCTGAGTTACGTTGAAGACACGAAACTGGAGCTATTTTCCATCACTCTGAAGTCAATTTTAACCATTTTTAGACTTTTTATAAGTGATTTAAAGAAGGGGTTCTGGCTGTATTTTTGAAGGTTTGGACACTCATTACTAGTTTGAGGAACCTTTATTCCTAAAACAGCTTCACTTAAAAACAACATGGGTCATGTTCTCATGTAACAATTAAAAGCTACATTCAAAAAGGACCTTTACATTTAATCTGAAATTCTCTAACAGACTGTCAACACATAAATATACATGGTGTAGCCAGGACGAGGGAGGGAGGGAGGGAGGGAGGGAGGGAGGGAGGGAGGAAGGAAGGAAGGAAGGAAGGAAGGAAGGAAGGAAGGGGACAAAGGGGGTGGGTGGGAGACACCGCCTTAAATCTACTAATATTAACTTTAAAAAATAAAATTAGGAGAGAAGTTATTTCAGTGAGCAAACGAGAATGCAGTCATGAATCAGACGTTCATGTTCTTATTCGTGGAAGAGTGACGGGCAAACGCATGATGTAAGAAACTGGAAACAGAACCAAGAAATACTTCTACAGATTCTTGCTTGTAACTCAAATATATGAAAGAACACGATAAACTCATTTATTCTGGTCCCTTGTCTCTGCTTACACCCTTGTCACACATTTAAAAGTTTGTCTAGGAGGGGATCTGGGTGTGTCACGTTCTTTTGGAAAAACCCAAGAGCCATCTCCTCATCCCGGGCTCTACGCTTGCGGAGTCTGGGAGGTGGAAGCCCTGCTCTGTGGCCGGAATCCTCAACCCCAATCAAGGTTACAGCAGGCGTTTGAGTGGGTGACTTACTGTACGGCTGAGAAATGAGGTGAGGGGGCTGGACAGGAACCACCTGTGTGCCCGGCCCCAAGGACGGAGGCTCTTCGGCAGCCGTGCCCGACTGCTGGAAAGCCAAATCGATCTCTTCATCTGTCAGCCCTGGGGGAGAAGAGGACATAATTGCAGGTGAGTACCTTTTGCCACTGTCCATGGCCGCAACGAAATCTTCATTGAGAAACGACCCCTAGAGCCACAGGCTGCCTAGCATCGTGGTAAGTTTCCTCCCCGATTTCGGATTCTCCGGAACCTCTCCCGGTTGCAATTTAACCTTAAGCGACAGAATATTAGCCTCAACACTGCTTCCAAATGTGGCTCATTCAATTTCCTTAATTTATCCTTGAGTTTATTGCTGCTTCTGAAGTCGCTCCGTACTGCAATTCTCCATTCTTCCCCCGAAAACAGATACCATCAACTGCAAATGTGGCTCATTTTAATCTGTAATGGTGTTAAAAAAAGAGGGGAAAAAACTAACAATAATGCATGAAAACAGACAGGGAAACAAAAAACTAATTATTGGGTGAGACGACTAATTAGTCTCGATCGTTTCCGAAGACGGGAATAATTTGCTTTATTTTATGACAAATGCAGAAATAAAAAGAAAAATCAGGACTGACTGTGATTAGTATGAATGGGATATAGAATGTAAAGAAGAAAATAAAACAAGAAAACAGATCAAAACAAGGCCAGGCCCAAACTTTCAGATGGTTATTGCCCCAGCCTCGCAGAGGCTGCCTGTACCGCCTTTGGCTAGCTTTTCTGCTTCCCTTTGTTTTAATCCTCCTGACACTGAAGCACACTGCGCTCGGGACGGACGGCAGGGAACAGCAGGGCGCCATCTGCAGTGGCTACAGCGTGGGGAGAGGATCTGCCCGTGGAAGAGTACAAGGCCGGGGCGGGGGGCGCCGCGGGGACCCCATTTCCCGCGGGCACACACGGCTGAGGCTGACGGGGGCCGCCGGCTCTGGGGGAAGAGGACGAGGGTGCCAACCAACCCGGAGCAGAGGAACGGAGTGTGGCGCACAGGCGTGAGAGAAACTTCCCCGCGGGCCGGGCCCGAGAAGTGGCTACAGGGGGTACGAAAGTGCTGGGGCCGCCAAGAGCGGGAGCGGCAGTGGGGAGGTCACGGCCAGCCCACGAAGACCACTCTGGCCGGCCGGTGCTGCTCCAGGAATCCCAGGATCCAGTGCGGCCGCCACATAAGGCTCTGAAACGAGAGCCGAGAGCTTTTCCCCATCTGGTCGGCAGCTCTCCATTAGAGGCCACATCATGGTGTATCTGCCCCTGGGGGTGCATCAAGTACAAGGAGCTTCAGAGGATCAGCATCTTCCAGAGCCTGGTGCCGCATGCTCTGTGCCGAGGGGCTAATAGATGGGGCACATTAATGCTCCGAAGCACAGCGCTGCCCCACACCTCACGGGCCTGTAGTTGGCCGAGCGCCTCTCCAACTTTTCAGGCCCTACGCAAGTGGTCAGGGAGAAGGCCTGAACTACTCTGAACGGCCCCGGACCCTCTGTTCCCCTCCCTAGGCTGAGCGGTTGAGGGCTGTCCCCATTTAAAACTGCAGCTCTGCCCCTTCCCCCTCCGCACACAGAGGAGCCAGCCAGTGGTGGGCAAGGCTACCGTGCTGTGAAGCCTGAACGCTGCTGGGGTGGCCCCCGGCGCACCCCGCTCTCAACACACTGACGTGGCAGATGAAAAGGCTGGCACTGAGCGCTTTCAGATACAAAAGCTACCTCTGAGTATGTGGGGAGCTATACGGGACGTTCCTCCTCCCAAATGGCCCAGCTTGCTCCCAAGGCCTCCCGAGAGAAAAGGGCAGGACAGAAGGAAAACCCCTGAACCCTGAGCGTGTGCTTCTCGGGCTCCATCCAGCCTGAGAGTGCCTGCCAGTCAACCTCCAGAGAGGGAGGGGAACCCCTTCCAGGGTTCCAGCAGGAAAGGCCCACTCTAACCAGCTCATCATCAGCCGCTTGCTTGGAGAAGTACGTGCACGTGCGGCGTCAGCACGGGCTGATGGTCACTGGGACACTACGGAATTTCATAAACCTGGTGGTTCGTGTGCCTTGTCAGCCGCTGGCTGCAAATGAGGATAATTTTCCCAAAAGGAGCATTGAGTTGCATTCTCATTTTCCCTTCTGGCTCTTTCAAATATAAACAAGTACGATAATGTTTAGCGCTGGGGAAATCTATAGTAAGTCACGGGCTGTGCTGCGGCCCCGAGAGCTGCAGCTGGTTAAAGGGACAGCACTCCCTGCCCGCTGTCCTGCCCTCTGGCCCCGGGCTTTTACGGAGCCTGTTTTCCTAATAAAACATGTTCCTTGCATTATTGCAGCCGAGCCCACCAGTGAGGCTGCGGTTAAAGGGCATCAGCACTTCCTTCCGAGCTCTTGTTTTTCAGAGACCTTATCATTTGATGCTCTAAATTTACATTGGCTGGAATTCTGATATCCCTAATCCTCCGGAGGGCCGGGACTTTGATTTAGTTACATAAAATGAATCACTTTTCTTCTTGTAAAAAAAAAAAAAAAAAAAAAAATCAGCATTTTCATGATCTCACTGAATAATATAATTTCAGAGCTGGACCATTATCCTAGCCATTGCATTCATTTAACAGATAAAAAACAACAACTAAGACCCAAGCAAGGTGAAAACATGCCACTGATCATACCAGTTGGGGCGTGGTGCTGCCTGCTGACAGACCAAGGCTTTGGAGACCTCTCGCCCGCCCCCCCCCACCCCCCGCCCCCAGCACAGAAACAACACAGGGTAGGCTCCGAAATTCCAAATTCCGTCCTAAGTCTTCAAGCTTGTGAGAGGTTGAGAGACGCACTAAATGGTCTTTCTCACCCTCATGCTGGCAGCCCAGCCTCAGGTAAGAGCCGACGAATGGTGTTTTGGGGCTATGCCACAACAACACGGGAAGCCGACGCCTGGATCCTATCTGCAAATGACACCTACACAACTTTTTGAACGACCCCAGAGGGACAAGGGTCGAGGGTCCCTGCCTCGTTCTAATAGTCTAACTCCCAATAAATCCTAAGCCCTCACACAGACTGGTGCCTGTGCCTCTCTTGGTGTCCTCTCCCTCTGAGTGCCCCAGCCCCAGTGGGGAGGACAGACCAGGTTCAGGACTCTGTACACTCAGGTAATTCATTCGGGACTCTCAGAGCCTCGGCAGGAAGGGGGGGGGGGGTGGTCATCTCTTTCAGGACCCAACACTTACCTACCCAGTCATGGGCTCCTGGTGCTGAAACAACCCTGACCTCAGGGAAGAGGGACTGGGGCACAGGACAGGACATCCAGGTTCCCACCCACCCCCACGAGACAAACGGCAGAGAGAGCTTAGATGGAGACCTTGCAGAATCCAAAAGGTTAAAAGGAATAATAAAGGAAACCGCCAATTGGAAGTGAATTATATTTGCCTGTGAACGCTGAGGCACTGGCTATATTATAAAAGGCATCTCTTTGCGTTGTTTACCATCACCCTGACTAATGCAGACCTTTTTTTTTGTTGTTGTTTTAAATAATCTCATGCAAATTAGACACACACACTTCCTTCCAGTTGATTGCTATCTGCAAGGAATAATCTAACAGCAGAGGGACCCGAGCAAGGGCTGAGCAGAGCAGACACGGGGGGTGAAGGGTGTCACCGTCCTGTGGCAGGCAAACTCCTCCCCTCCCCTAGCTGCCTCAAGTCTTCCTTTAGCTGCTGCCTTTGGGAGAATTAGCCAATTTCAATAAAGCCGAAAATCTTCCTTAGTTGGGGTGTCAATTTGCATCATCTGATATCACCAGCCCTTTGCATTTAGATGCTTTCAGTAACTTCACCCCCGCCACTTGCCAATTCCAAGAGCTATCAGCCCTGGTCTGTGACAATTAAAATGTATTGCTGATAGAGAGTAAAACTAAGAAAGTCCCGCTCAGTGAGTCCATCCACTGAGCTCGCTTTAGCCAAGAGGAAGAGAACGGGGCGAGGGCACCTGTCCCAAGTGAGCGGGAGGCCAGGCGCCTCCCTCTGACAGACAGTGCCATTTCACCCGTAAGACCACCGCTGCCTGATGGGCCAAACCAAGAGCTCTCAGTTCTGATCGTGCAGGTGAAGGTCGTGCGCACCGGGCATTGGAATCGGGGTGGACTTGCTGTTCTTTCTCTTCTCTGGAATCTACTTTCAGAACCAGTGCCCTTCCCGAGGAGGCGGCTGCTGCTCTGGTGCAGAAGGCAGGTCAAAGATTTCTTTTCCAACACTTTCTCCAGGGTGGGATTCTTTTAAAAGAACTCAGCGAGCAAGCTACAAGCTATTGATTGATAAAGCCCCATGTTACTGCTGCAGCAGCTGAAGTGAACGGCCTCGGGGCGGCCACACCTGCTTATTTGTATCCCCTAGAAGACAGACCCGATTTGTTTTCTTTTTCTTTTTCTTTCGGTTAAAATGCAAACAAAACCAAACCGTTGACTCTGGGAGCCGCAGCCTAATGGCTGGGAGCCGCTGCTGCGGGTCCTTTTGCAGGGACTCAGACAAAACTGGGCACTGGGAAGAGCTGCCTTTTTCCTGCGGGACTGGCTGTGCAAGGGCTTCTCAGAATAAGTCACCTCAATGTTGTCCTCAGTGACCGCTGAGCACTGCCACGGGGCCTGGCCCTGTGCAGGTGAAGCAGAAAGACAGATGACAGCAGACAGCAGCCCTGTCTGCGTCTTTTAGGTCAAACAACAACCGGGACAGCAGGGCTAGGAATAGTTTGGGAATGAGCAAGGTAATGAACACCCAACGGCACCTTCCAGCCTGGCCCGAGTTTTATAATAAAAATGTCAAGTCTGACTGGGATCAGGGAACAGGGCCAGAGGGCCAGTGACGCAGGGTGGCGGTTGCGGGCTGGCCACTCTGGCCATCTGCCTCCCCCATCACAGTCCCTCCGTGTGTAGGACTCGGGTGATTCATCTGGGACGCGCGGAGACCGTGTGGGGGTCACCTCTCTGAGAACACAACTAGTTATCTCCCCATGCACACACACACTCTGAGAGGAGATGAGGCAGAGAAGACAGCTGGCTAAAAATACTCCCCAAATTAAAAGAAAAATCAACTCTCTCAGAAAAGGCTAGGGGAGGGGAAAGGGGGGAAAAAAGTATTTTTATTTTATTTTATTAACATTTTGTTGGAACAGTAGAGTACAATAAGGACTCTCAGAGCCTCTAAAAGTCGTTGGATGACCTGTAGACCCCTATTTCCCAGTGCCTTGTATAAAATTGAATTTTTTAAACATAAATTACACGTAATGACGACACTGTAAAAACTAACAGTAATGGAAAGCTGTGCTGTATTTCATTAGCCTGTATTATTCCGTGCCACCTGATCCAGCCGGGCCTTGTTTATGAGTTAGTGTGTTAGCAGATGCCGATGGAAGCATTTGCTTCGACCTTGCTCTTCTCATTGGGGCATGAAATTACGACGGCAGCACCTTGATATTACAGCCATAAATACAGTAAACTGCAAATTTAAGCCAACGGCTCCTATTGTCTCTGAACATAAAGCTGATCGGTATTTATTTAAAAGGAGAACAAAAAAAATATTATATATCACCTTGTTTATGGGGCTTCCCCCACCCACTTTCTTATCCCCTCCCCCAGCCCCCCAACCTGTCTAATTCACTTGGTTAAAATATTAAGCAAATAAGCCAAGTGCTTTCTCCTCTACTGATTAACTATTCCCACGCAGTGGAAACAGTTTTTGAGAAAACTAGTTGCAAACATCATCAGACCCGAATGAAACAGTTTTTATAAAAATTGATCTGATGGTAGGGCTGGTTCCCACCATCCTGATACTGATACGGAAATTCAGGAACAAGACATGAGACTTCCCTGTCTCCTTAAATGAGGAAAGTTCAGACAACAGGAGAAAAGTTGCTGATGATGTCCTGAAATTGAACGTCCTCTCAGTACCCTTCTAAAAATCGTTAGGTAGAAATGCTATTTCAAAAAGCAGCAAAACACTGCCTCCTGCCACCTAAGGGAAGAAAGAAAGATATCTCATCGAGAATATAATTCTCATCTCAACACAGGGAGCCGGGGACCTCTCATTAAAACTTGCACCCACCCCCTCCTTATCCCAGTGAACCATAAAGACAATATATCCTTTAAATACATTAAATGTGCAAGAAAAATAAACACAAAGACAAAAGGACACTGGATATCACCCAGCCACGTCTCCGAGTATAAATCACTGAGTAAAAAGCCAGTGCAAAACGTATTGCACGGTTAGCTTCAAGACTGAGGAACCAGGCAGCCCGGCTCCACTGGAAGTCTGAAGAGAGAAGGCAGTGGGAGAGGATCTCTGCGTCTCAGAGAGGCAGACGAGGGACGTAAAAACTCAGCCAAGTCCAAGTTTGGAGGTTTCAGACGGTTAGTGGTGAGAACGCCAGCACGCAGCAGTG
Organism: Acinonyx jubatus; assembly: GCF_027475565.1. NCBI lineage: Eukaryota > Metazoa > Chordata > Mammalia > Carnivora > Felidae > Acinonyx > Acinonyx jubatus. The sequence goes on along the minus strand of NC_069381.1, from coordinate 7,544,802 downwards.
GCGAGCTCTGCTGTCACTACCAATAGAGCACGCAGAAGGACCGTCTGGGCGGTGAATGAAACGCAAGTTGGGGGGAGCAGTTCCCTCCCAAATCGGACAGGCTGGGGCCACGGGATCCAGAGCTCTGTAGTATCAAAGACCGAGATGACCGGGTTTTGTACGTTTGCTTCGGATACGGTGTTCCACAAGCCAGACGTACTGTACTCCCTTGGAGCCCTAAATTACTTCAGCCACACCAGTCACTGAGCTTAGCTCCTTCCGCATAAGGAGGAAACTTCCCTATAAAATTTATTGGGCTTCTCTGGGGAGTAGTATAACTGGTGAACAAGACAGAAGTGAGCTGCCCCTCTGTGTAACACAAATTGAGATCTCTCATATGAAAGACTGGGAGGGTTTCCAATCAGCATCCATGACGTCTATTTTTAGATCTATAGTCTAAAGGGTGTTTTTTTTTTTCTCCCCTTTTAATCCCTCTCCGCTAAATTAAAAACAAAAACAAAGAGGAGTTGATTTTGTTATTTGATCATCAATTCCGAAGGATTAACAGCATTGCAAATATTGTTGCCGGCTGTCATGGACAGCAGTGTCTGAGCCAGTAGGTCCTTGGCAACAGGCTGAGAAGTCGGCCCTCCCACGGTGCACTGAACAAGTCCTGGGGAACGAGCAGTATCTTTAAGGACCAAAGGGTGTGATAATCAGGAATCACAGCTACCTGAATGCCAAGGGCCAGGTAAGCCAAAGGTATGTTTGTGCATATGCAGAAAAGCCAAATTAATAAACGTTTTCAACGATACTTGCTGGAATCCTGCTCCTGTTTTAGAAGAAGCAGTGAAGTGTGTTTAAAAAAAAAAAAATTCACCTTTGACAGCCAAACCAAGAAATTCAGATCTGAGAGAAAAGTTAGAGCTCATCTGGTCTATCTCCTATTCTTATTCTTTCCCTTTCCTTCTGTTTTAAAAATCAAGAGAAAAGGACTTGGAGAAGGACAGTGACTTACTTACCCACAGCCCATGGTGAGCCCCAGAGGCAGAACCAGATTCTCAGCGCCATGTTCGGGGGTGGGGTGGGGGGCAGGGTCAAGCACGAACAGGGAACGAGCCTGCTCCTCTCTACTATCGGACACAGCTAGCACATTTTTACTAAGCAAACTCTTAGAATCAATCAATCGCCTCAAAAAAAGAAGAAAAACAAAAAGAATATATATGGAGCCCAGGGTGAAAACGTGAAGGATATACAGAGCCTCTATGTGCAAACAAAACACACACACACACACACACAACGTACACACACACACACACACACACTTCTACTTAGTTGTGTGTACATGCATAAAATAGAGAGGACACAGGAAATACTGGTTACAAACAGGGAGGGGACTGGTAGCTGGGGATGGAGACTGAAGGCACTTTGTTCACTGTCTATCCTTATGAAATGTATTCCATGTGAATATATTTCTGATTCAAAAGGGATGATTACTTTTTAAGAACAAAGAGAATATTTGGAGGGGGGAAACCTTGAATCCTGAGCAAAATCACTTAAAATGGCTATCCTCATTTTCGCGAAGAGGAAAACCAAGGCACAAAAAGGTACAGAGATGTGCCAAGAAACTGGGATTAGAATGATATCCACATTTTCTTATTTCTTGTTTAACCCATTGTGGCTATAACCACAGCAGCCAAGTACAAGGTGGCTTTCTTTCTTTCTTTCTTTCTTTTTTTTTTTTTTTTAAATGTGTGTTTTTAAAAGGCAGGCATCTGTTCTATTTTGACACATCCTGGCCGCCCAAATGTTTCTTTCAGCTCTAAATATTTGCTTCACCAATGGAAATGTTTCCATCACTGCAACAAAACAAACATTTGCTTTGGGATGGCAGGGACAGCCATACGCTGTTTCATATGTTACTGATTTGGGAAACAACTCTACTGTGGGACCCAAATCAAGGGGGAGATTTTTGTTCCTTAAGGAAAACGCTGGCACAAAAGCTCAATATATCGAGACGCACTCCTCAGTCACCCAGCTAGACTGTGATGCCGTTCATTTGGGGTTTTCTTTAACATCCTGAATCTTAAGTATAAGATCAGAAGGCTTATTGTTTGGCATTCAGCTTCCTAAAGCTTTCAATGACCATGCAGCTATCAGATGGTTTTTAAGTCCTCATATTAACCTGATATTAATACATGAAAACATGCTATGTCCTAATAGGTCAATACGGTACATAAATTATTTTGTCACCACCTATTTGGGTAGCTCAAATGAATCTGGTATTGGTTGCTATAGTCAACATTACTAGCGTAGAGATAAATATTTAGAACTCAACCAAATCCATAAATATTTGAGTGCTTATTTTGCCAGGCAATGTGAGAGCCAAGACCTCACCTTCCTTACCTGGTTAAATGGCAGCCTCCCTAAGGAAGACCTCCTCCCCACCAATTGCTTATGTTGAAAGGATATTTTGTCTGTCTTCTACCTATAATATAATACATGTAATACTGTCTAATATACGAACATAAGATCCGTAATGTATAGGCATATCTATCTACTGACAGTAAAAATAGCACTTCAACTGCTGAAAATATGGAAAACAAAGCACAGAGAGAGAATTTAAAAATCATTCACATTTTCACTCTCCACCTAGACATAACGGCCAGAATGTTTTAAACCCAACTGTCAAAGAGTAATTTTTGGAGCTTTGTATATATTTAACTCTTTGAACCCCAATACTAGTCCTGAGCAGGGCCGCCGAGGCGCGTGACTCTGGGACTCCACATCACCGTGTCCGTGGACCTCGTGGGCCCGTGTGGTGTGTAACCCATGCGGCCAGAGGTGGCAGGGGAGCCCCCTTCGGCTCCCAATTTACAGGGAAGGAAGCTGAGCTAGAGAGACAGTAAAGCAGTCTATCTCAGGTCCCGGTGCCTGCGGGTGGGGACAGGCAGGATTCCAGACAACACGGGGGAAGCATTCCAAATCTCTGTTCATGTTCAAAGGAAATACTGATATCCCGCCCTGACTTCTGGCATATCATTCAGATGTGTTGGTAAAGTTGTTAAGATTGAATTCTTTCAAAATAAAAACGACGTTTTTTGCATTAGAATACCCAAAGCTGGAAGTGCAAACTGAGAAGCTTCTAGAAGACAATTCAGCACTCTGTCTCAAGAGTATTTAAAAATGTTCACAACCTCTTGACTCAACAATTTAACTTCTCAGAAATAATGAAATAATGTAGTATGAGACTAACGTACAAAAATGGTTCCTCACCATATTTTTAAGAAGAACAAATATTTGGGGCGCCTGGGTGGCTCAGTCGGTTGAGTGTCCAACTTTGACTCAGGTCATGCATGATCTCCTGGCTTGTGGGTTTGAGCCCCGCGTCAGGCTCTGTGCTGATAGCTCAGAGCCTGGAACCTGCTTTGGATTCTGTGTTTCCCTCTCTCTCTCTGCCCCTCACTCGTGCTCTGTCCGTCTCTCAAAAATAAGTAAACGTTACAAAAATTAAAAAAAAAAAAAAAAAAAAGAAGAGCAAAACATTTGAACAACATAAATGTGTGAAGAGGGCTGAGCAGACAAATTAGGACACATTTCAGTTACGTGCTGTTATTCGACTGTGTACATTTTCACGAACAATTTCTGATGGCATGGGAAAATGCTTCTGATACATTAAGACATAAAAAGCAGATGTTATATTCATAGCTTGATCTTAATTACATTTAAAAAAAAAAGAACAAAAGGAAGCAGGAGAGTTGCATCATTTTTAACTTAATCTGAATTCAACTTATACATGTTCAGAAGAAAAGAGAGAAGGGGAATTACACTAGAAGCCGCAGGGAGGGGCCTACCATTCCATTCAAGGAGTGTTGTGTCTACAAGCGGGCATGACACAGGAGGCTTGAACTTGCTGTCTGCTCATCAGCGCATTCCCACACACCCTGCAGTCTGCGCACCCTGACACGGGAACTTCCCCCCCCCCCATACATCTTGGCACCCTTCTGCCAAGCCAACCATGTCATCTGGTGTGAAACCAAAGATCTGTTTCAATGTGAAGAAAAACGTGGCTGTACCAGACTTACTGAGGAGCAACACAACGGTATCCTGCAAAACACCTTTCTAAGGGAAAGGTATTCAATTGTTTTAAAAATTAACACTTGACAGGTATATTCCCATAGTTAAATTCTGTATTCCCAAGATACCAAAGGGTATGCAGTGAAAGGCTGTCCCCCTCCCACTCCTGCCACCTGGCCATCCAGTTCGATCTTCCAGAGACAACCACCACTACTAGGTTCTTAGATGCCTCCTAGACACAGTCTATGAACATATGAAAGTGCTTTTCTATACCCATATAATACACTTTTTATATGTTAGTGTGTGTGTGTGTGTGTGTGTGTGTGTATACATACATACATATCCATATTGTACAAATAGTAGCATGGAATAGTATTTACTATTCTACAAGTTGCTATTTTTAACTAAGACATCTTAGAGAGTATTCCTTATTAGTATCTGTAGTGCTTCCTCATTCTATTTAGTGGCTACAAGGCATTCTATTTCATGGACGTACCGTAACTTATTTAACTTGTCCCCTATTGAACATACATTACAAGCCCCAAAACAAGTCCTTGCATGTGCCATTCAAACATGTGCAAGTTGTCCCTGCAAGTAGTTTTGATTTTGATCAACATTGCCTAACTCTCCTTTAGAGGTGGTTTCCACTTACTTCCCACCAGTCTACATGTGTTTCCCACAACTCTGCCTGCATGATGCTATCAAGCTTTTTCTTTGTCATCCTGAAAGGTAGAAGAATGGCCTCATTGTAGTCTTAAGTAAACTCGTGTTGGCATTCAATATACGTACAGAAAAGCAAGCACATTTTAAGCTTACAGCTTGATGTATTTTCACACAGTGAAAAACTCCATGTAGCTACCATCCAGGTCAAAAAAAAAAAAAAAAAAGGTAATACAACAGCCTCCAGGAGCAGCCCTCACGCATCCTTCCCAGTCACCACTTAACTTCTTGCACCACGGATGAAATTTGCTTATTTTTGAACTTTACATAAATGGAATGATATAGAAAGCATTCTTTCACAATGGGCTTCTTTTGCTCAACATTATGCTCCTGCAAGGTGCCTCTGCTGGTGCTCGTAGCCACGGTTCATTCACTTTGACTGCTGTATAGTACTCTCACGCAGGACAGGAATGAAGCACGATTTATCTGTCTGTTCCAGAGTGGTGCTAATCACATTTTTACACATACGCTTTGGCGGCAAACTGCTGGATTATATGGGGTGTGCATGTTTCAGGTGAACAGACACCGTCAAGTTTCCAAAGTAGTCAGGCCAGTTCACACTCACACCAGGAGTGCAGAATTCTAGTTGTTCTGCATCCAACACCAGATTCAGTTTTTTTCCATTTTAGCCATTCTGGTGGGGGGGAAGTGATTACATCATTTGGACTTTAATTTGCATTTCCCTGATGACTAGTGAGGCTGAAATTTTTGCATATTTCGTGTCTTTATTGGGTACAGTGTCATAGACACATACGTGCAGATACACAGTGTGTGTGTGTGTGTGTGTGTGTGGTAAGTTCGTTCATTGTGTTGCTAGAAACTTGATTGTTGTCTGTCCTATAAGTTCCTAAGAAGGACGTTTTGGAACTTTCCATGGTAAGAGCAGACTTGTCCAGTTCTCCCTTCAGGTCTGCCCATTCTGTTTCCTGTACAGTGAAGCTATGTTATTTGGTTATACACACTTAGAGATGTGACTGATCATTCCGAAATTTCCTTATTTCTCACTCCGCTCTTAAGTCTATCTTGTCCGGTATTAGTACTTGGTTTCTTTTGGTTAGTGTTTGCACAGTCCCTTTTTCCATCATTTTACTCTTAATCCTGTGTGCCTTTTTGTTAGAGGTATGTTTGATGCAAGCAGCCCTGGATGGGGTTTAGGTTTTGTTTTGTTTTGTTTTTTAATCTAACCTTGACAAACTTTGCTTTTAATGGAGTAGTCTATTTACATTTAACGTGAACACTGAAATTTGGGGGTTTATCTCTTTCATCTCACAATTTGTTTTCCTTTTGATCTGTTTAATGCCCTCTTTTCTCTTCTTGCCAACTTTTTAATTCAGCTTTCCCCTCCACTGGCTTGTAGTCAAGGTGGTTTTTGATGGATTTCTTCACTGTAGTGTTACTAACTTTCCTTTTGTAGTTACTAAATAGCTTGGAGGAGAGACTCTCAAACTTCCATCTCTAATTTCAGCATCCATCAGTGGACTGTGTGTCCGCAACGATGATCACTGTAATGTTTGCCTAATGGGGGGGTCCTCCATTCTTAAGCGTGAAAGGGGTGCTAAGCCCAAAATGCCTTGAGAACCGATGCGCTAGGTACCACAACACACTCTTGACTTACTACTGTTTCATATAATTGAGAAATGTTACCATTTTGCCAACAATTCCAACACGTTCATCCACCCTTCTGCCTGTGTTACTGTCATACATCTCAATCATACATGCGTTTTAAATCCCACAAGAAAGACACTTATTTTATGCAGCCAATATCTATTTCTATTCGTCCCCTCCCTTGCCTGCCTGCATTTCTGTGTCCTCTGCGTCTTCAGTTAAGGATCATTTTCTTTCTGCCTGAAAACTCCATTAGTGTTCCATTCAGCACAGGTGTGCTGGCAATGAATTGCCTCAGTTTTGTTCATCTGGAATGTCTGTATTTTCCTTCGCTTTTAAAAAAGTGTTCCATTGTGAAATGATTTCAGACTTACAGGAGAAGTACAAGAATGGTACAAAGAATTCTCACATATCTTTCGCCCGGATTCTTCAAATGCTAAATTTGCTTTATTATTCTCTACCAGTCTATCTATATAATTATTTTTTCTCTGAACTGTTTGAGACTGAGTTACAGACAGGTTGCCCCTTCTCCCTAAGTATTTTAGTATTCATTTCCTGATTCTGGGGCAGGGAGTCCACGCTCAGACATAACCACAGTACAATCATCAAAATCAAGAAGTTAACATCGTTCAACTGATCTCTGTAGCTCAGACCACCCCTCTGAGCTCGATTCACATTAACCCATCTGCCCACCTGGTGTTTCCACCTGTATGCCTAACAGAGCCCTCAAATCTACCGTGTCTAACACCAGGCTCCTAATCTGGCCCCATCAAGATTAATGGTGATTCTATCCTTTTAGTCACAAGGTCAAAACCCCTGGAGTCATCCTTAACGTCTGCTTCTCTTTCAGACTTCAGATCCAACAAGTCAGGATATTCTGATTTGTCACATAATAGCCAGGGATGTGACTGGGGACTTATCACCTGACTGCTCTCCCAGTTCCCATTATTGCTTTCCAAAAGTCTCTCTTTTTTTTAAGTTTTATGTATAGAGAGAGAGAGAGAGAGAGTGAGAGAGCATGAGAAGGGGAGGGGCAGAGAGAGAAGGGGAAGAGAGAGAGGAGGAGGAGAGAGAGTGACAGAGACAGAGAGACAGAGAGAGAGAGAGAGAGAGAGAGAGAGAGAGAGAGAGAATCCCAAGCAGGCTCCACACTGCCAGCGCAGAGCCTGATGCAGGGCTCGAACTCACGAACCATGAGAACATGACCCGAGCCGAAATTAAGAGTAGGACGCTCAGCCGACCGAGCCACCCAGGTGCCCCCAACAGTCTATTCTTAATGCGGCAGCCAGGGTGATCCTGTAAAAGCTTAAGGGAGATTGTGTAAATCCTCTACTTAAACCCTATGATGGTCTCCCATTTTATTAAAAGTAAAACCAAAGTCTTCATGTGGATCAACACTGCTCTATACAACCTCGCCTCCTGTCAAGGCTGTGACCTCTATGGGTTCTCTCTCCCACCACCAGAACTTTCTCTAGCCACCCAGCCGGACACCGGTCTATAGCAACTGCCATCTGGACAATATTCCTCTGGTAGCCGAACACAGATCGCTTTGTAACCTTCCTTTTGTCCTGTATTATTGAACTCTTACTGTCTATCTTATTCACGCTGTATCCCCAAGGCCTAACATATGGATCAACTCGTAGTGGGCATTCACCGAGTATCTGTTCAAGATATCAAGCTCTATGACCCACCTTGCCTGCACTCTGGCCTCCTTTCTGTTCCTAGAATTTGCTAGACATGCTCCCTTTTCAGGCTTTGGTACAAATGGTTCCCTTTTCCTGGAACTCTTTGTCTCCAGAAACTTGCATGGCTTGCTTCCTCATTTTTTTCAAGGTTTTGCTTAAATGTCACCTTAGTGGAGCCTTTTCCGGACCATTCCATTTAAAATCGCAACCTTCCAAGAACTCTCCATTGCTCTCACTCCACTTACATTACGGTTATACATTTATTCCCCTAATGGTCTCCTTTCCTCCCCACCATTGGAATGTAAGCTCCACGAAGGCAGAGCCTGGGGGCTATTTTATTCACTGCTATATTCCCAGTTCCTAGAACAGCAGGAAGGTTCTATTGGCACTGGTAGGTGTCCAACAAAACTGTGTAGAAGGAATAAATACATGGAAACTCAGTATGCAAAACAGGTCAAAGTAATGCTGCTCAGGTTTGGGGAGAGCCAGTTGGGGCCTGGAGCAAACCCAGAGTCCCACCTTTTGATTCCTCCTTGTCCCTGAAACATCTCTTTAGAGCCTCCAAGGAGCCCCACAGGTGAATGTAAAACTTCACTGTATGTTCACCTTGCGCTAAGGCAAACTGGTTTGCTCCCCAGCCCCTGACAGGACCGGTGCTCTTCAGTCTTCTGCCCCAGTGGCCCACCCACTCCTCCCAGTCCAACCCGATACTGTCTGTTGTTCTGGGTTCTCTCTCCCACCACCAGAACTTTCTCTAGCCACCCAGCCGGACACCGGTCTATAGCAACTGCCATCTGGACAATATTCCTCTGGTAGCCGAACACAGATCGCTTTGTAACCTTCCTTTTGTCCTGTATTATTGAACTCTTACTGTCTATCTTATTCACGCTGTATCCCCAAGGCCTAACATATGGATCAACTCGTAGTGGGCATTCACTGAATATCTGTTCAATGTGTGAATAAAAGTGAATACAGCATACTGGTATTTAGTGGACTGCAGATTATTAATAACTGAAGGATACATCTGTAACACTTGGGGACAACCTCTTTTTTCTCTCTTTAAAATAAAGTTGTTTACCATAACGCTCATTACCGTTATGAGCTCATTCATTATTTTCGAAATTCCATCCCATGCAATAAGGCAGGACATAATATTAAAATATTTGAGAACTGGAAAGAAGGTCACAAAATAATCAATTGTAGATAATATGATTATATATCTAGAAAAATCAATTCAATAAAAAAGTTTAATGAGATGGCTAGATTTATAATATGTTTTTTTTTAATGTTTATTTATTATTGAGAGACAGAGAGACACAGAGCATGAGCAGGGGAGGGGCTGAGAGATGGAGAGACACAGAATCCGAAGCAGGCTCCAGGTTCTGAGCTGTCAGCACAGAGCCCGACGCGGGGCTCAAACTCACAAACCACGAGATCATGACCTGAGCCGAAGTTGGATGCTTAACCGACTGAGCCACCCAGGCGCCCCTGTAATATGTATTTTTTAAAAATTCAATAGCATTCTTATGCACAGCAGTAAGTAATTTAAAAATAAATTCCTTTCTCAGTAGCCACAAGAAATATAAGATTACAATAAGTAATCTTAAAATATGTTAGACCTGTATAAAGAAAACCTTGCAAAAGCAACAAAAATATTGAAGTAAATGGAATGGACTTTTCAAATTAATTTGAAAGATTTGATCTAATAAAAATCCCAATTATTTTAAATTTTCTCAGAAGTTCTAAAAGGCTAGCTTACTAAGCACATAAGAATGCACAAGTGAGAATAATAAGAAATGTTTGGGAGTTCATTCTGTCTCCTCTGCTAGGTATTTTAAGTATACTTTTTTTAAAATTTTTTTTTAAACTGGTTCCTCTAGGGATTTCAGTATGCATTCTTAACTCATCAGAGTCTACTCTAATGTCCTACCACTTTACATATGAAGAACTTTAATATGATACATATTATTATATGTACCCTATTGTATGTATTAACACATTTTATTAAGAATCAATTTCAGGGGCACCTGAGTGGCTCAGTCAGTAAAGCGTCCGACTTTGGCTCAGGTCATGATCTTGCAGTTCATGAGTCCGAATCCCACACCAGGCTCCGTGCTGACAGCTCAGAGACTGGAGCCTGCTTCATTCAGATTCTGTGTCTCCCTCGCTCTCTGCCCCTCCCCCACTTACACTCTGTTTCTCTCTCTCTCTCTCTCAAAAATAAACATTTAAATTTTTTTTTAAAAATCAGTTTCATTTACACCACCTTGCACATTTTGTGCTGTTGGTCTAATGCTCATCATACATATACATGTATGTTATAAACCCAAATATTATCTTATTATTGCTTTAGACAACTTATACAAATTTTAAGAATAAAAGTAAAAATAGCATTTTATATTCGCCCACATATTTCACCTTCCCCATACTCTTTATCCCTTCTGAGGATACAAATTTCCACCTGGCATTATTTTCTCTTCAGTATGAAGATCTTCCTTTGCTATTTATTATGATGCATGTCTGCTGGCAACAATTTCTCTCAGCTTTTACCTAGAAATATCATTATTTCTCCTTTCACATTTGATGGATATTTTTACTGTGTATAGAATTCTAGGTTGACAGTCTTTTCCTTCAGTGTTTTGAAGATGTCATTCCACTGCCTACTGGGCTACATGGCTTCTGACTATAACTCAGCCATCATTCTGAGCACTGTTCCCTTTTCTTTATCTTTAGTATTCAGCAGCTTTGCTCTGATATAATAGATGGAATTTTCTCTGTATTTATCCTGCTTGAAGTTGGCCGTGCTTCCTGGTTGCTCCATATGTGCATGTTTTAATCAAAATTGGAAGTTTTTCAGCCAACATTTCTTCAAATATTTTTTCTATCTCATTCTTCTCAGATTTTGGGGACTGTAATTACTCGTATATTAGGCAACTTGATCAGTGAAGCCCTGATCCTATTTTTTCAACCTTTTTTTTCCTCTTTGTAATTTAGTTTGGATGATTTCTACCGACCTGTCTTCAAGATCACTGACCCTTTCTTCTCTTGTGTTCAATTGGCTGTTAATTTGAAACACTGAAATTTCAGTGACAGGTTTTATCCTTTTCAGTTCTAAGATTTCCACTTGGTTCTCTTTTTTACAGCTTCTGTATCTATATTATAACTTCCACTTCTTCATCCTTTCACCATATTTTTCATATATATTTTTAAACATTTTTATGGCTACAGGTTTTTTTTTGTCTGTGAGTCTATTTCTCTGATTTTCATTTCAAGTAAGGGTCACAGGTTCCTGTTTGCTCATCTTCACATGTCTAGAAAGTTTTTATTTTATACTGGACATTTTGGATGATAGGCTATAGAGGCTCTGGATCCTGTGGTCTCCTTCTGAAGAACTCAGTTTGGTCCCAGTAGGCAGTCAAATTATTGGCAGATCACCTTAATTTGGGGCAGGCCATTTTATGTTTTATGTATTTTTTGTGTGTGCTTAAACCTTCATCCTAAGGAAAATGTCACAGTTGTAGACATTTCCTGTTTCCTCCTAAGGGGTGTTGCTTCTGGGGCTTCAAAGGAAAGCCTAAGGTGTTTATACCAAGACTTTCTAGTCTGATAAGACTCAAACTCTAAATCCTGCCTTTCCTACAGTAGGAGCTGCTGAAATCAGCTGGAACCTGTGACACCTGCCCAGTGCATGGGCAGTTCACAAGCTAGCCCAGAATTTCAGGGGTGTATATATTCAGGCTGGGGCTACGCCCTCCAAAGTTCTTTTCTTCCTGTAAGTTCCATTTCAAGTTCTGGCCACTCTGGCCTCTTTGAAATCTATCCCCTAATTCCTCCAACCAACATGGTGGTTTCTGCCAATTTCTGCTTAACTTATATCTGCTACAACCTGATGTCCTGGGAGTCCCTCAAGGGAAAAGTCATACATAGCCTGTTCTCATTCACAGTTGTTCCTTCTCTCAAGAATCAAATCCACTCCAATTTCTGGTTGTATTTGGTTGCTTTCTTGTCCCTTTAAACAACATTTTCAAAATATTTTATCCAGAATTTGTATTTGTTACTGGTGGGAATGTTATTCTGATACAAGCTACTTGGTTATAACTGAAAACCAGAACTCTAACTCAGAATGTTTTTGAAAGAGAAAAACAATGGAGTGAATTTTGTTCATGTATATGTGAATATTGATGATAACGATACAGAAATCAGAACACTGTGGCACTTGTGTAAGAGTATATAGGTCAGTAAATACAACAGATATCTCTGAAAGAGACCTTCTTAATACTGAAATTTAATATATAATAAAGGAAGAAAAACAAACAAATAAGGAAAAACTATTTGAAGAACAGTTTTGGGAAAAGTGATGTTTGAAGAGCATCATTTCACCTCACTTCATTAATTTCAGGATTAAAGAGTTAAATATAAACACATAAACCACATATACTAAAATAAAATGAGTGTGAATATTTAACTCATTGCTGGTTCGGTGTTTGTAGATAAACTTTTTTAAATTATGGGTTTTTTAATGTTTATTTTTGAGAGAGAGAGAGAGAGAGAGAGAGAGGGAGAGAGAGAATGGGGGGGAAGGGCAGAGAGAATGGGAGACAGAAGATCTGAAGCGGGTTCTGCGCTAACAGCACAGAGCCCAATGTGGGGCCTGAACTCACAAACCATGAGATCATGACCTGAGTTGAAGTTGGATGCTTAACCAACTGAGCCACCCAGGTGCCCCTGTGGATAAACTTTTGAACCTCTCTCATTAGTTTCTTTCTCAAATGCAAGAAAATAATTTTAAAAAATACCCACCTCAGAGGATTCCTGTGATTAAATAAAGGCACTGTGCCAACTGACACATAATCACCCCTCAATAAATGTTAGCTGTTGCTGTTGTTGTTACTATAGTTATTATTATTTAATACTTATGGGGAAGGCATCTCTTTCATAAAATAATGGAGAAATTATTAGAAGATTGATAAATTTTATTATGTGAAAATAATCACTTTTATATATTAAAAAACAAAAAAGGCAAGGAACAATGGGGAAAATGTTTGCAAACATGACAAAGAATTAATATTCTTAATATATAAAGGGCATTTAAAAATCAATAAGTAAAGCACTAATATCCCAGCAGAAAATAAATGATTGAATAAACATTTCTGAGAAGAAATAAACACATTTTAAAAGTTCAACTATGTTATTAATCAAATAAATACAAATAAAAATAATCTGAGAAAGTGGTCTTGTTCCTGTTTTGTTGTTGGTTGTTTTAGAGACCAGACATGTTTAGTATATTAAGATAGTTATTCTCAGACCTGGTGAGGGGATTGGTGAGATTATTTAGAAAACTACTGCTATGTACCCAGAGTCTTAAAAAAAAATCTGGGGCGCCTGGGTGGCTCTTGGTTTCGGCTCAGGTCATGACCTCATGGTTTCGTGGATTTGAGCCCCTCATCAGGCTCTGCGCTGACAGTGCAGAGCCTGCTTGGGATTCTCTCTCCCCCTCTCTCTCTGCTCCTCCCCCACTCACCCTATCTCTGTCTCCCTCAAAAATAAATAAATAAAACTTAAAAAAAAATCCTACTCTGTGTTTCAATACTTCCTCATTTCAGGAATCTATTTTGAAGCAGTTTCTGCCATCTCTGGGGTTTTTTTCTAATTCCAAAATATAAAAATTAAGAAAGAAAATAAATCCAGTACTCATCTCAAGAAGCTAAAAGAAGAACACCAGGAAAATCCAAACACAATAGACGAAAGCAATTCTGTAGAAGAATGTTTTAAATTTTCCAAGTGGCCAAATTTCCTTGTAGGTTTTCTCACTGTAAATTTTACCTTTACTTTCTTCTGCTCAGGGAAGGGGGTGCTATATGATTTCCATCTCTTGGACTTTGAGATTTTTCTTTGAGCTGATTTCACATAACTTTTTATAAATGCACCATAGGTACTGAAAAATTGAATCTCCCCTGTTTGATGAGTACAAAATCCTCCATATTTACATTTTACGTAAGTTTATTCATTGCTATCCCATTATTTCACATTCTTATTTATTTTGCAGCTGCCGGTATGTTAAATTCTGAAGTGTGTTAATATCTTCAACTATGTCATTTTAAATTCTTCTTGTTATTTCTAATAGCTTTTGCTTTATATAGTTTTATAAAATATTTTCAAGCACATACACTTTCACAACTATCATGCCTTCTGGGTGGAGTGAACTTTGTAATGTTATAAACTGACCATTTTTTTTAATATCTTCTAACCTGGAATTTCTAATCTGGCAGAATGTGAATACTGCCTATCCTTCTGGTCTGCATTTGTTTGCCGTATCTGGCCTGTCCCTTGTTTTCAACTTTCCTATGTTGTTTCATTTCAGGTGTGTCTCCTATAAACAGCATAAAACTGACCTTGGTTTTTTCCTCAGGTTGTAGTGATTCTGGGATCTGTTAATAAGGGACCGTTTTAATCCCACGAATATTTATTGTTTTCACTGCCTCTAGTTTATTTATAGCTTTTGTTTTTCCTTTCCTGACCTTTGCTGACCTGATCATCTTTTCTTCCCTCTGAATGTGGCTTAAAAGTTCTAAATCTTATTTTTCCCTAGCCTAATAAGAATGAGCCATTTTTTTTTAATTGAGAGATAATATACCAGTTAATCTTACGTGCACAGCTTGAAGAATTTGTACATATGTACATACTGGGTAACGACCACTCAGAATGAGATCCAGAACATTTACCAGTACATTGTAAGGCAGCCCTTCCCACCTACACACTCCCCGGATCCTTAGCATTAGTCTTACCTGTCCTGAAACATCCTATGAATGTTACGTATTTTTTGTAAAAAAGGTATGGAGTTCCCAAAACTTCTTTTTTAAGTTTATTTATTTTTGAGAGAGAGAGAGAGAGAGAGAGAGAGAGAGAAAGAGAGACAGCAAGTGGGGGAGGGACAGAGAGAGAGAGAATCCCAAGCAGGCTCTGTACTTTCAGCATGGAGCCCAATGCGGGGCTTGAACTCATGAACTGTGGGATCATGACCTGAGCTGAAATCAAGAGTGGGGCACTTAACCGACTGAGCCACCCAGGCGCCCCCGTTATGTATTCTTTTACATCTGACTTCTTTGACAAAATACTTGGAAGATTCATCTGTGGAGCTGCACAAAGTAGTAATTTATCCTTTTTCCTTTCTGTGTAATATTCTATTACATGTCTATACCACAAATTACCCATCATTCTGCTGATGGCCATTTCCCCCCAGGTTTTGGCCATTTTAAATAGACATAGGGGTGCCTGGGTGGCTCAGTCGGTTGAGTGTCCAACTTCAGCTCAGGTCATGATCTCGAGCCCCATGTCTGGCTCGCTGCTGTCAGCATCAGCGCAAAGCCCACTTCAAATCCCCTGTCCCTCCTCTCTCTGCCCCTCCCCCACTTGCTCCTGCATACACATGCTCTGTGTCTCTCAAAAATAAGCATTTAATAGATAAATAAATAAACAAACAAACAAACAGAAATAAAACTGCTGCATACATTCATGTGTATGTCTTTTCATGGATATATACACTCATTTCCTTTGGATCTATAGCAAGGAACAGAATTGCTAGATCATAGAACAAGCATACATTTAACTTCAGTACAAAGTGACAGTTTTTTCAAAGTAACTGTACTCCCACCAGCAATGCATGAGGGTTACAGTTGCTTCACATTCGTGTTGACACTTAGTATTTTCACTTTTCTTAATTTTAGCCATTCTGGTGGGTGTATAATAGTGACTTGCTATGGTTTTGAATTCTATTACCCCAATAAGTAGTGATGTCAGGCACCTTTTTATATATGCTCATCAACCGTTTGGAAATGCTCTTTAATAAAATGCCTGCTCAAATCTTCTGAACACTTTTTAAAGTTAGGTTATTTGATTTTTTTCTTGTTGATATGTAGGAGTCTTTTTTTTTTTTTTTTTTTTTGAGAGAGAGAGAATGTGATGAAGAGAGGGGGAGAGAATCCTTTTTTTGTTTAAACATTTATTTATTTTTGAGAGACAGAGAGACAGAGCATGAGTGGGAGAGGGGCAGAGAGGGAGCAAGACACAGCATCCAAAGCAGGCTCCAGGCTCTGAGCTGTCAGCACAGAGTTGACGCAGGGCTTGAACTCACAAACTGTGAGATCATGACCTGGGCCAAAGTCGGACGCTTAACAGACAGCCACTGAGGCGCCCCCAGAGAGAGAATCTTAAGCAGGCTCTATGGCCAGCACAGAGCCCGGCTCTGCGGCTCAGTCTCACAACCATGAGATTGACATGAGCCAAAATCAAGAGTTGGTTGCTTAACCAACTGAACCACCTAGGCGCCCCAATTTGTACGAGTTCTTTACACATATTTTAGATACAAGACCTCTGTCAGATACATATATCACGAATACCTTTTTCCTGTATATTCTTTGTCCTTTTGCTGCTCTCTTACTGTTATGATTTCATGAGTAGAAGCTTTAAATTTTGATGTAGGTTTTTTTTTTCTTTTTATGGTAGTAGGTATTGTGGCCTGATTAACAAATCTTTGCTTACCCAAAGATTATGAAGACATTCTGCTGTGTTTTCCTAGAAACTTCACAGATTTATCTTTACTATTTATGTATGTTGTGAAGTAAGAGTCAAAGCTGATTTTTTTTTTCACAGGAGTATCTGATTATTCCAAAACCATGTTTTGGTGCACTGGCGTTCTATGAATTTATTTATTCATCAACATATATTACAGAGAGCCTAGAAAATCAGACTTTGTGCTGGAGCTGAAGACAAATCAGTGAACAAGAAAGATATTCTTGTCCTCATGGAATCTAGTGAGCAGTTTAACAACTTGGGTCTTTCAGCCCTTAATTTCAGAAAATTCTTGATCTAAGGAAACAGCTGAGTAAAATCTCTAACTTGTGTCCAGCATCTAGCCACCTGATTGCACTCAATTAATTAAACTCACATGTTCTGCTTCAATTTTTTTCAAATAACCTACAGACTGATGGTGGTTAAGGGAAGGAGCATGAAGAAAACTCACTCCTTTTGATATTTTTCTGATTGTCAAAGTAATATTCCAAAACTGAGAACAACTGTTTTAACAGAGAAAAGCTGAAAGGAGCCAGACGAGAAAAATCACTTATATGCCTACCATCCAGAAGCAATTACTGTTAATATGTTGAACATAAAATGAAATCACAACTTGGCCAGAGACTTTAGCTATGTATACAGTCAAAATTCTGTAGGGTCAAAATTGCTCTTGAAATCCCTTGTAAAGGAAGACTTCCAACTGGAATGGCAGCTTGAACACATAGCTCTGATTGTGATTTTAACTCATTATACATTACATGATAAAAAGGATTCATGCCCAGGGAACCGTCCAACTAGTTTTTTCTCAGCCTCTGTCGTAAATAATAGACAGCAAAGGATCATCAGATATTTAAAGAAAATCTCAAAAATGAAAATCAGAGCCCTGAAAACAGAATAAAAAAACAACGTAGAGGAAACAAATTATTTAGGCAGCAGGAGAAAATAATAATAATATTCTCAGGGAAAATAAAGAGATGATGCATCTTAAGAAACAAGAACAGAATGCCAGAAAAAAGAACACTCAGAGAAAAAGAAAACTCACCATTTATTGTAAATTAAATATCTGAGCAAGAAAAAAAATTTTCTAGAGAAATACTGGAAGATAAGATTATGAGAAGATAAAACATTGGGAAGGAACTGCCCATAAAGTGGGCAGGAAAACCAAAAAAACACAAGGGGAGGGGAGGGGAACAGGAAAGAAAAAGTTTTTAAAAATATTTGAGAGTCAACCCAAGACTTCTAACATCCAATAGGAGTTCTTGGAAAACAAAACACAGAACACAAATATGTATTCACTGATGCCACTGGACAAGAAAAGAAGAGACAGAAACACCGTAAAAAACAGGTAAAAATATTATTTCCCAATAGTACCTGGAAAACTGATATACCAGGAAAACCAATATGAATTAACTAAGAGAAGAAAAAACAATCCTTTTATAAACAATATAAACAGTTACATGTTTACAGCCAAAATCAGTACAGCTGACTCTGAACAAGGGTCTGAACTGCGTGGGTCCACTTGCGTGGGTCCACTTACACACAGTTTTCGATCCAGCACTGTAAATGTATTTCTCTTCCTTATGATTGTCTTGATGACATTTTTTCTCTACTTTAAGAATACAGTATATAATACATATAACATACAAAATATGTATTAATCAATTATTTATGTCATCAGTAAGGATTCTAATCAACAGTAGGCTATTAGTAAAGTTCTTGGAGAGTCAAAAGTTATACACAGATTTTCAACTGCAGGGACGGTGGGGGGGTGGGTGGTACCCCTAACCCCCACATTGTTCAAGGGTCAAAGGTGGAAATCACCTTTAAATTTAAAAACATAAAGGAAGGTATAATGAAGAACAGATACCACTCTCAGCAGCAACAAAAGACAAAACATTAGAACACAAATTTAGAAGTAAATGGGCAAGATCTATATAAAGATACTGAGGGACACTAAAGAAAACTTGAATACTTGGAAAGGATTACCTTATTCTTATACAGGAAGTATCAGTATTATAAAGATTTAATCTGTCCTAAATTAATTTATAAATTTAATGTGATTCCAATATTTAAAACACCAACAGTCTTAGAGTGCCTGGGTGGCTCAGTCTGTTAAGCATCTGACTTCAGCTCAGGTCATGATCTCATGGTCTGGTCCATGAGTCCAAGCCCTGTGTTAGGCTCTGTGCTGATAGCTCAGAGCCTGGAGCCTCCTTCGGATTCTGTGTTTCCCTCTCTCTCTGCCCCTCCCCACTCACGCTCTGTCCCCTCTGTTTCTCAAAAATAAATAAATGTTTAAAAAATTTTGGAAAAGGGGTGCCTGGGTGGCTCAGTTGGTTAAGCATCCGACTTCGGCTCAGGTCATGATCTCACAGTTCATGAGTTCGAGCCCTGCGTCAGGCTCTGTGCTGATTGGTCAGAGCCTGGAGCCTGCTTCAGATTCTGTGTCTCCCTCTCTCTCTGCCCCTCCCCCACTCATGCTCTGTCTTTCTTTCAGAAGTGAATAACATTAAAAAAAATTTTTCTTTAATTTTTTTGAAAAAAAATCAACAGTCTTTTCTAACCAGGCAAGCTAATTTTGAAAATTATACACAGGAGTGCCTGGGTGGCTCAGTTGGTTAAACATCCAACTCTTTATTTCAGCTCAGGTCATGATCTCTCAGTTTGTGGGATCAAGCCCCGCATTGGGCTCTATGCTGATGGTGCAGAATATGCTTGGGATTCTCTCTATCCCTCTCTCTCTGCCCCTCCCCTACTCACATGCATGTTTCTCTCTCTCTCTCTCTCTCTCTTTCTCAATAAAGATTAAAAGAAAGAAAATTATACAGAAAGTAGTAAGAACAGCCAAGAAAATTCTGAATAACTGAAAAGACGATGAGGGAAGATTAACCCTGATAGATAATAAGACATATTCTAAGATAATGTGACACTGGTACACAAAGAGACCAATCAGAGTAGGTCCAAAAGAATCAAATGGAAACTGTAACTGGAAAACACACTAATTGAAATTAAGAACCCAACAGATAGTTTAACAGCAAATTGGACATAGCAGAAGAGAGGATTAGTTAACTAGAAGATAGGTCAGTAAAAAGAAAGAAGAGGAAATGCTAAAAGACAAGGGGAACAATGAAAACAATGCTCTAACAAAATTATAATTGGAGTCCAAGAAAAAGAACTGAACAAGAACAAAGCAGAAAAACGTAGTCAAAGATATAATGGTCAATAATTTCATAAAGCTAACAAAAGGCAATCGAGCCACATATTCAAAGGCTCTATAAAACTCCAGCAGGATGACTCTAAAGAAAACCACCTGAGGCAAATCACAGTAAAACAGCTTTCGAAACAAAAAGAGAAAAATCTTAAAAGCAACCAGAGAAGAAAAAGACGTCTTACCTTCAAAGCAGCAATAAGAAGACGTAAGTGGAAGCCAGAAAAGGATGAACATCTTCAGAGTGCTGAAAGCAAATAACTGCCAATCTAGAATTCAGGACCGGCAAGAACGTATTTCAAAAGAAAGGATTAGAAAATCATCATTCAGCAATCCTCATAATTGATCAGAGCAACTGATAGGAGGATTCAACAATCCCCACAATAACCAATTAAGAATTGTTCATGGATGGTAAAAAGAGTGGATGAAAGTTAATGAAAACTAGGATATTTATACAATCTCAAAGCGTCTCCTCAAAAGATTCTAATTACAAAGGAGAAAAAAATATTAACTTTACAGTGGAGAAACCTGGGAGGTACCGCCTCAACCAAGAGACCAAAGTGAAACCACCAACAGTGGAGCAAACCAGTGTCATATGCCTCCTCTGATGACGCACTGAGAGCCACACGGTATCTCTTCCATGCGATTCTTACTCAAAGTGCAGGAACGAAATCCAGTTATAAGGAAACATCAGAAAATCCAAACTGAGGTACAGGGTGCAAAACTGTCCTATATCCTACAAAAATGTCAAGGTCACTAAAGGCAAAGCCTGAGGAACCCTGTTCCAAGTCAGAGGCGGCTAGCGAGGTAACAGCAATCGTAAGCAAGTCATGATCATGGATTAGATGGTGGACGAGGAAAAAAACTTCTTTTTCGCTCCAAAGGACATTATTAGGACAACTGACTATATTTGAATGAGGTGCACAGATCACATAATAGTATTTTATCAAATTATTTTCCTGATTTGGGTGTGTGTGTGTGTGTGTGTGTGTGTGTGTGTGTGTGTGAAGGGAGAGAGAGGTTGAGAGAGGGAGAAAGAGAGGGAGGGAGGGCAAGAGGAAGTGGGGAGAAAGAGTGTACATGGTGAAGTAAATGTCAACATTTGAGGAATCTGGGTGAAAGGTAAACGGGAATTCTTTGTACTACTACTGCAATTTATTTAAAAGTATTAAAAGAGTCATTCCAAAATTTTAAAAAGCCTTTTAAAAAATGAAGAGAAATGGAGTCATTTTTGGAGAGACGAAATCAGAGGACTCATCACCAGACCTACACTAAATGAAACCCTCAAGGAATTCTTCAGACAGAAGGAAAATGGGCCTAGACAGAAGTGCAGAAATGCAGGAAAGAATGAGGAGCCAAAGAAAGAACAAACATAAATATTTACTGTATAAACAATAATGTCTTGTATGGTTTGAAATCTGCGTAGTACTAAACTGCAAAAAATCCCACAATATTACAAAAGGCAGGAAGAGGGTAAACGAAGTGTTCTAAGGAGCTAGCACATTGGGAAGCAGCAAAGATCCTCACTGATGTAAGACTATGGTAAGTTAAGGATGCAGACTGCAAATTCACGGGCGGTGGTTCTCAAACATTTTGGTCTCTAGACCTCTTCACACTCTTAGAAACTGTTGAGGATTTCAAACAACTTTAGTAAAGATCACATGTATTGACACTTTTCATATTAGAAATCAAAATTAAAGTCCCTAAATACATAAAACAAATATTAACAGATGCAAAGGGAGAAATTGACAGTAACACAGTAATAGTATGGGGTTAACACTCCACTTATGTCAGTGGCTAGATCATCCAGACAGAAAATTAATAAGGAAATCCTTATTAATTTTAAACTATACATTAGACCAGGGAGGGTGCCTGAGTGGCTCAGTCAGTTAAGCGTCCACCATCGGCTCAGATCATGATCTCGCAGTTCGTGAGTTTGAGCCCACGTCAGGCTCTGTGATGACGGCTCAGAGCCTGGAGCTTGCATCAGATTCTGTGTCTCCCCCTCTGTGTCTGCCCCTCCCCAGCTCATACTCTGTCTCTCTCTGAAAAATAAAAAAACATTAAAAAAAAAAAATACACGCCCCTGGGTGATTCAGTTGGTTAAGCGACTGACTTTGGCTCAGGTCATGCTCTCATGGTTCATGAGTTCAAGCCCCATGTCAGGCTCTGCACTGACAGCTCAGAGCCTAGAGCCTGGAGCCTGCTTTGGGTCCTCTATCTCCCTCTCTCTGCCCCTCCCCTGCTTGCGTGTTCTCTCTCTCAAAAATAAATAAATAAACATTAAAAAAATACATTGGACCAGATGGGACTTAAGAGAGATATATATAGAACATTCTGTCCAAAACTGCAGAACACACATTCTTCTCAAGTGCAGGACAGATCACATGTTAGACCACAGAATAAGGCTCAATAAATTTAAGAAGACTGAAATCATGGCAAGCGTCTTTTCTGGCCACAATGCTATGAAACTAGAAATCAATTACAAGAAGAAAACTGGAAAAAAAAATACAAACATGTACAGACTAAACCAGACGCTATTAAACAACGAATGGGTCAATGAAGACATCAAAGAAGAAATGATAAACTACCTTGAGACAAAATGAAAATGAAATCACGATGTTCCAAAATGTCTGGGATGCAGCAAAAGCAGTTCTAATAGGGGAGTTTATAGCAATACAGGTCTACCTTAAGAAACAAGACAAATCTCAAATAAATAATCTAACCTTAAGCCTAGAGGAACTTCAAAAAAGAACAAATGAAACCCAAAGTTAGTCAATGGAAGAAAAAAATAAAGAGCAGAGCAGAAATGAATGCAACAGGAACTTAAGAAAAGAGAAAGATTAATGAAACTAAGAGCTGGTTCTTTGAAAAGATCAAAGTAGGGGCGCCTGTGTGGCTCAGTCGGTTGAGCCTCTGCTTTCAGCTCAGGTTATGATCTCGTGGTTTATGGGTTTGAACCCTGCTTCGGGCTCTGTGCTGACAGCTCAGAGCCTGGAGCCTGCTTCAGATTCTGTGTCTCCCTCTCTCTCTGCCCCTCCTCCCTCACGCTCTGTCTCTCTCTCCTTCAAAAACAAACATCAAATAAAATTTAGGGGAAAAAAAAAAGATCAAAGTGATAAACCTTTAGCAAGACTTACCAAGAAAAAAAGAGAGAGAGCCCAAATAAATAAAATCAGAAATGAAAGAGAAGGTAGAAGTTACCGCTACCACAGAAATAAGAAAGATAAAAAAGACTACTACAAATAATTACACATCAACAAACTGGACAACCTAGAAGAAATATTTCCTAGAAATATACAATCTTCCAAGACTGAATTAGGAAGAAACAGAAATTAAAACAGCTGATTACTAGCAATAAAAGTGAATCAATAATCAAAAAACTCCCAACAAACAAAAGTCCATGACCAGATGCCTTCACAGGTAAATTCTACTGAACATTTTAAGAGTTAATACTTAATCATTCTCAAACTGGTCCAAAAAACTTAAGCGGAAGAGATTCTTCCATGTTCATCTATGAGACCACCATTACCCTGATACCTAAGCCAAACAAAGACACTACAAAAACAAAACAAAAACAAACAAACAAAAACAAAAAACCCCACACAAGCCAATATCCCTGAAGAACACAGCTATAAAAATCTGCAAAACTGAATTCAACAATATGTTAAAAGGACCATATACCATGATCATGTGGAGTTTAATCCAGGGATGCAGGGATGGTTCAATATCCACAAATCAATCAACATAACACACCACATTAAGAAAACAGATAAAAATCAGATCGCCAACTCAAGAAATGCAAAAAAAAAAAAAAAAAAAAAAAAAAAAAACTTGACAAATTCAACATACATTTATGATAAAAACTCTCAACCAAGTAGATATAGAAGAAATGTATTGCAACATAATAAAAGCCATACATTACAAACACCCACAACTAATGTCATACCAGATAATGAAAAGTTACAAGTTTTTTTCTCTAAGATCAAGAACAAGACCAGGATGACCACTCTTGCCGCTTTTATTCAATACAGAATTAGAAGTCCTAGCCATAGCAATTAGGCGAGGAAAAGAAATAGGCAATATCCAAATTGGTAAGAAAGAACTGTCACTATTTGCAGATGACATGCTACTATATATAGAACACTATATATAGAACGCCTCTGCCAGAAACTATCAGAATAAATTAAACCAAGAAGATGAAAGACCTATATTCTGAAAACTATGTCACTGATGAAAGAAACGGAAGACAAGCAAATAAATAGAAAGATATATCATGTTCATGGAATGGAAGAATATTGGTTAACATGTCCATACTATCCAAGGCAACCTACAGATTCAGTGCAATCCCTATCAAAATATCAATGGTATTTTTTATAAAACTAGAACAAATAATCCTAAGATTTGTATGGAACCACAAAAGATCTCTGAATAGCTAAAGTGATCCTGAGAAAGAACAAAGCTGGAGGATATATCATGCTCCCAGATTTCAAACCATACTACAAAGTTACGGTAATCAAAACAGTATGGTACTGGCACAAAAACAGACACATAGATCAATGGAACAGAAATAAGAGCCCAGACATAAATCCACCACATATGGCCAATTACTCTATGACAAAGGAGGCGTGAATACACAATCAAGAAAAGATAGTCTCTTCAATAAATGGTAATGAGAAAACTGTACAGCTATATGCAAAAAGATGAAACTGGACCACTTTCTTACACAATATACAAAAAAAAAAAAAAAAATTCAAAATAGATTATAAAGACTTAAATCAAGACCTGAAACCTTAAAGCTCCCAGAAGAAAACAGGCAGTTTGACATCAGTCTTAGTGATATTTTTCTGGATCTGTCTCCTCAGAGAAGGACAACAAAAACAAAAATAAACAAATGGCACTTATATCAAACTAGAAAGATTTTACATAGTGAGGGAAACCATCAAGGAAATGAAAATACAACCTACTGAATGGCAGAATATATATACCAATGATACATCTAAAAAGAGGTTAACATCTAAAACATATAAAGAATTGGGGCACCTGGGTGGCTCAGTCAGTTAAGCGTCTGACTTTGGCTCAGGCCATGATCTCTCACAGTTAATGAGTTCAAGCTCCGCATCAGGCTCTGGGCTGAGAGCTCAGAGCCTGGAGCCCTCTCTCTCTGCCCTTCTCCTGGTTGTACTCTGTCTCTGTCTCTCTCTTTCTGTCTCTCTCTCAAAAACAAATAAACATTAAAATTTTTTTTTAATCATCTGAGGTTTAAAAAAAAATAAATAAGTAAAACATATAAAGAACTCATACAACTCAACACCAAAAAAACCCCAAACAATCCGATGAAAAAGTGGGCAAAGGACCTAAACAGACATCTTTCTAAATAAGACACATAGTTGGCCCACAGGCACATGAAAAGATGCTCCATATCACTCATCATCAGGGAAATGCAAGTCAAAACCACAATGAAGTATCATCTCACAGCTGCCAGAAGGGCTCTTATCAAAAAGACAAGAAATAACAAGTGTTGGCAAAGATATAGAGAAAATGGAACCCTCCTGCACTGTCATTGGGAATGTAAATCGGTACAACCACTATGGAGAATAGTATGGAGGCACCTCAAAAAATTAAAAATAAAACTATCATACAACCTAACAATTCCACTTCTAGATGTTTATCCAAATAAAATGAAAATACTAATTCAAAAAGACATAAACACTCCTATGTTCATCACAGTATTATTTATAATAGCCAAGATCTGAAGCAAGCTAAATGTCTACTAATAGATGAATGGATAAAGAAGATCCATTTGGATCTTCATGGATAAATGAAATCTTGCCATTTACAACAACATGGATCGAGCTAAAGGGCGTTATGGTAAGTGAAAGTAAGTCAAAAACAAATACCATATGATTTCACTTATATGTGGAATCTAACAAATAAAGCAGAAGCAGACTCATAGAGAAGAGAACTGTTGGTTGCCAGAGGAGAGGTGTATGGGAAGGTGAACAAAACATGTGAAGGGGATTATGATGTCCAATCCTCTAGGGGCACCTGGGTGAGTCAGTCAGTTAAGCATCCGACTCTTGATTTCAGCACAGGTCATGAACTCATGGTTGGTGAGTTGGAGCCCCGCGTCAGGCTCTGTGCTGAGGGTGCAGAGCCTTCTTGGGATTCTCTCTCTCCCTCTCCCTCCTTCTGCCCCTTCAGTGCTCTCTCTCTCTCTCTCTCAAAATAAATAAACTTAAAAAAAAAATATGATGTACAGGGGCGCCTGGGTGGCTCAGTCAGTTGGGCGTCCAACTTCAGCTCAGGTCATGATCTCACAGTCTGAGTTTGAGTCCCGTGTCGGGCTCTGTGCTGACAGCTCAGAGCCTGGAGCCTGCTTCAGATTCTGTGTCTCCCTCTCTCTCTCTGCCCCTCCCCTGCTCATGCTCTGTCTGTCTCTGTCTCAAAAATAAATAAAAACATTAAAAAAAATTTTTTTTAAATAAGATATACAACCTTCTAGTTATAAGACACAGGAATATAATGCACAGCATAGGGAAAATGGTCAATAATACTGTCACAACTTTGTATGGTGACAAACGATAACTGGATTTATGGTGACCATTTCATAATGCACACAAATATCAAGTCACTGTGTCATACACCTGAAACTAATACAATATTGTATGTTGTATGTCAATTTTTCTTCAATTAAAAAATCAAAACTGAGAATTTTAAAATAATAATTGATTTAAAATAATAGTAATAAACTTATTACAAGTTAATACGAATAATATTTTAATTAAAAATATAACTAGTTTCGGGGCACCTGGGTGGCTCAGTCGGTTAAGTGTCCGACTTTGGCTCAGGTCATGATCTCATGCTCATGAGTTCGAGCCCCACATCGGGCTCTGTGCTGACAGCTCAGATCCTGGAGCCCACTTCAGATTCCTGTCTCCCTCTCCCTCTGCCCCTCCCCTGCTCATGCTCTTTCTCCTTCAAAGTAAATAAACATTTTTAAAAATTTAATAAAAAAAATTAAAAATACAAAAATATGTAACTAGTTTCCAAAACAAAAAATAATTAGTGAGAAAAGCAGCACCATTTAACCAAGATTTCACTGAACATAATTTAAGTTTTTCTGCAAATCTCTTTTATGGCTGGCTCAATAGAAGACAACTGGATTCTCCTATCTGCTTCTGCATTCCATCTGGTGTGATATGTTGGTTTGGCTAGGGCAAATTAAGAAAATATAGCCTAGCACAAATATATAATGCAAAAAAGAGAGGAGTCTTTTAACAGCTTTAATTGTGGATATTCTTCTGTGATACTACACCAAAACTCAACAAGTGACAGCTTCTTAAGGATTAGTTGCAATGTGGTATCTGAAATCATATCAATAAACTTTCATATCCTCTTCCATTAAAATCCATGGGTCTATCTTGCACTTTGAATGGACATTTTACTCGTGTAATTTTACAAAATCAGGCATTGATCATTTAGGAAATACTGGTTCACTAAGATATACAGAGCTTCCAAATGTTGACATACTTTTTATACACTATCAAAGAAACACACTCACTAACACTGCCTAGCTCATGGCAGTGGATACATGTTTTTCCAAAATTTTAATTTCATTTGAAAGTTCAAATTTTATTGTTGACAACAAATAATATTGGTATGTTTTCCATGAAACGACAAGTTTGCTTTGTTTCTGAGAAAATGTCTTCCAAATACTAAAGTCTAACTTTAGTCACAGTTTCTCTGTCATTCCCTCAAGTAAAAATGACACCCAAGAAAAAAGCAGCTAGTTCAGCTCATAACTCCAACGATCACACAAGAACTTCTCCAGCAACTGTTCTGCTTCAGAATGCAGCAGAAGTACTTTACGTCTATTTCCTATTTCGTCACGCAGACTATTACAAAGATGCATACTCAGGGGGTGCCTGGATGGCTCAGTTGGTTAAGCACCTGACTTTGGCTCAGGTCATGATCTCACAGTTCATGAGTTCAAGCCCCACATCGGGCTCTGTGCTGACAACTGGGAGCCTAGAGCCTGCTTCAGATTCTGTGTCTCCCTCTCTCTCTGCCCCTCCCCCACTCATACTCTGTCTCTCGCTCATAAATAAACAGTAAAAAATATACATAGTTTTAAAAATAACAAAAACAAAGACGCATACTCAAGTGGCAAAATTTAGTAAGATTAATCATTTTTACTCTTTCATCAAGGACAATCTTCAATGAAACAGCCTGTTTTTTAAAAAAAACAAGTGCACAGCAGTGAAAAGTACAGTGAGAGGCCAGCAGGTTTACCTGCCATTGCTTCCACACTGTTGCTGCAGGTGCCAACACAGCGGAAGAGGGAAAAAACATCTTACTACCAGCTATGAAAATCATTTTGATCTGAGTTCTGGAAAGAATTTTGGGAAGCCCTCAGAGCTCTACAGACCTAAAACTTTAAGAACTGCTAAACGAATCTAAGAACAAAAAACCTGCAAAGATAGCTCAAACTTTCTTAAACTCTTCAGTAATAGAAATGTTGATGATGATACTAGTCTGTAACTTAGAAGCCATTTTTATGTTATGAGATGAAATAAATGATAATCTTGTCAGACTTCCTAAGAATCTAGTTTTTCACTGGAAGAAAAAAGAGAAATAAATGCAAAATAAGAGATGTCAGGAAAATACTGTTCATGTTCAGTTTGAATTGTGTGTATATGTACATGTATCATGTGAATAAATATAAGTAAAAACCCGTGTGTGTGTGTGTGTGTGTGTGTGTAAGCAGTGTTCAGATCCTATCTTCTAAGTAACATTCCTACTAAAAGAAACTTTAGGGGAGACCTGGCTGGCTCAGTCGGTAGAGCATGCTACTCTTGATCTCAGGGTCGTGAGTTCAAGCCCGACATTGGATGTGGAGGTTACTCAAAAAAAAAAAAAAAAAAATCTTTAAAGAAAAAGAAACTTCAGGGAAATGTCTTGGGGCACAGACAGTAAAAAGTGCACCTGAGACATTTATGCCAAAAAGGGACCCAGGAGCTAACCATCCACTGACCTAACTTGGAACACATACATGAACATTAAAATGAAATATGGTAATAATGGACTATAATACTCAGAACTAAAGACTTTAAAGTGATACTCAATAGAAAGTGAGAGCAAGAGAGAGACTGAAGAGGGAAGGTGAGAAAGTTCTTCCTTACAGAAAAAACCTAGCAATAAATGTATATAAGGTAATAAAACCAGAAAATCATATTTTTTTAATGTTTATTTTGAAGAGAGAAAGAGACAGAGTGTGAGCAGGGGAGGGGCAGAGAGAGGGAGACACAGAATCCAAAGCAGGATCCAGGCTGTCAGGACATAGCCTGATGTGGGACTCAAATTCCAGAACCATGAGATCGTGAGCTGAGCCGAAGTCAGATGCTTAACCAACTGAGCCACCCAGGCGGCCCATAAAATCACTATTTCTTAAATCCCAAAGAAACAGTTGATTCGAGCAAGAATCTCCAATGGATGCTAAAACCACTGAATAAAAGGTTGTTGAGTAATAAGATGGCATGCTCTCACAGAAGTACTTCTCAGACGACTTATCCATTACAAACGAGAAGGTGTGCCTTTACAGAACAGAAATCGGTTGGTTACTTCATTAACCAAGCAATCGACTTAACATCACAATAAGGAGGAATCTGACATTTCTCACCTTCTGATGTGATATAATAATAAGGACATGATATTGCTTATCAAGTATTCTTGCCAAAATGTTTAATTTCAATCTTACCAAGGGGAAACAATCAGACAGACAAATCCAGTATGTATGATATTCTATAAAACTGACCTGACTGACCTCCTCAAAACAGTCAATGACAAGTAAAACAAGAAAAGGCAAGAGGACAGTTCTTGACAAAGAGACACAGCATGAGAAATGCCCTGTGTGAGCCCTGATTACGAGACACAGAAGTTTGGGGACTGGGAAAATTTAAGCATGGACTACACGTGAAACAATTTTATGGAATTAGCATTAATTCATTAGATGTGACAATGTGGCGTGGCTATATGACAGAACGCTCTATTTTAGGACATATGTGTTGATGTAACTGGGGTTGAAGTGTCATGGTATCTGCAACTTACTTTTAAAATGGTCAGAAAAAAGAATTGTGTGCATAGAAAGAGAGGGAGAGACAGAGAAAGAGAGAGACAAAGCAAATGTGGCAAAAATTGAGAGACTTGTATAAAAGGTACCTGGGTGTTCAGTGCACCATTTGATTGTTCTGTAGTTCTGAAAGTGCTCAAAATAAAAAGATAGCAAGGCAAAAAAAAAAAAAAAAAAAAAAAAAAGCCGCTTGGAGAGTATACGCAGACAGGATCTGATCCTACAAGAAATGAAAACTACCCAGTTTCTGTGCAGGGAAGAGACAGCTGAAAGCAGAGTTAGAATCTCATCATCTGGTGCCAATGGCAACCCAAATGTGCCACCCTGCAGCCACCCAGCCCCATGTTAATGAAACGATCCTGTGTTCCATCCACTGCCATCCTCCCCTCCCTAAAACAGAGGGAGGGGAGCAGCAGCCCGATGGCAGAGAAGCTGCCATCAGCGCACACATCCTTGAGACAGGGGAGATCTCGGCTTCCGTAGAATAAACAGTCACCTTTGGCGTCCTACAGTATTCATGTCTTACATACTCTTTACGTCAAAAACTTGTCCTTTTCTCCCCAGACTTTACACTGTAGGAAGGGCTGTGGAGGTGCTGGCAAGTTGCAGCAGCTCCGATTATTAACCACCAGCCCCTGTGCATCCCTCTCAAGGCGGTGGCTCTGTTCCACACGGGGAACGACAATTCTGGGGTCTAGTCATTGATCTACTGGCCAAATGACTTTGGAAATCATGTCCAATGTCTTTCGGCTTTTCTTCCTGAAGAAAATGGAAATAACGTTGACTTTCTCCCCTAATACAAGGTTGTTATGAGCATGTCAAACAACTTAGGCCAAAGAATCCATATCGGCTGACATAGGTGAAAAGTCTAGGGACCATTATTATCTCTTTCATATTCCTACGCCCTTCACTTCTAAATTAACGCTTTGAAGAGAAGCATTTTACCTCCTTGAGCACATGTATTTAATTAGCCCTGTTCTGGGAGGCCCAGCCAAAATAATCACAAAGTCATATAAGACTGGGAAGGGAAAATGTGATTTTCACACAAAATGCTACTGAGAAAACCTAAGAAGACGAGTAAGGACCATTAGGACTATTAAAAAGCAGACAGTAAAATAATTTTTAAAACATAAAAATCCATAGCTATCCTAAATATCAGCAAAGATCAATTAGAAAATATAATGAAAATAAAGGCCCTCTAAGTGTAAATGCAAGAACTATGTAAAACTTCATCAGGAAGGAATGGATTTTACTTGAAAGATATGCCACACTCGTGAGTGGGAAAACCGTGTATTGCAAAGATGCCAATTCTCTCCAAAGCAATTTCTACGCTGAATGTAATTATAATCAAAATTCCAAAAGGATTTTATTTTTGATTGGCCATGGGGAAGGCAGGGGTGGGATCAAGGAGGAGAGAAAGAAATGTGATACAGTGATTCTGACATGAGCTTAGAAGTACACAGGGCCAGAAAAGCCAGGAATACTCTTCAAAAGAACAAAAGAAGAGCACAACTTACACTAAACAGATTTTTTTAAATGTAACAAATCTACAACAAAGACACAAGAGCCCATATGGATATCAGAGAACAAGAACAGAACGTCCTTGACACACATCAGTGTATTTCAGAATTTCATAAGATGAGGGCGACGTGTGACGTGAGCGGGAAAAGAAATAAACTGAGAAACGGTGCTGGAATGATCGAGCTGGTCACTAGGAAAAAACAAAGTTATATCCCCTGCTGTTCTACTAACAGCAAATCAAATGCCATACAAGAAAACGAAACTCATAAAAGAGAAGCAGGTGAATATTGCTACACTGTTGAGGTGTGTGTGTGTCTGGACAGCAGGTTCTGTGAAGACACGGTGGGGACGACGCACCTGCCCACGTGGAGCCCACACTCAGGCTCGAGAGCACTGACGCGGGAGCCGGCACCGGCTGTCAAAGCGCGGGCTGGCGAGGCACACGAACACGACAACAAGCCCACTTCCTTGACGCAGAGGTCCGACTCTAAGGTTTTTACCCCAAAAAGGTAATCACAAAAGTAAGAAAATACCTATTTCTTAAGGACATTAAAGAAGGGTTGCTATAATGGTGAAAAACAGAAATAATCTAGATGTCCATCAAGGGGACCGGTTAAAATAAATTATGGTACAGAGACTCTCAGCACAATACCAGGCAGAAATTACACCTGATGACAGAGATCTGTATTTATGAACATGAACTCAGTTCTAAGACATAGCGTCAGGTGGGGAGCAGGGGGAAGGGTGGGAGAAGCCAGAACCAGGTGACTTTCTAAACACCTCCCGAGTGGGACCCAACAGTTCCAACAGAAGCCAAAAGGCAGAGAGCTCTAATCTCAGCTCTCAGATCTGTAGCCTCTCTGCCCTCCCCCCCCACCCCCGACTCTGACCCAAGTCAGACTCTTCCAGGTGCCTCAGTCTCTCAGCCTATAAAATGGAAATAAACAAAACACCCCTGCCCCATCACCCCCTCCACTGACCCCTGGGAGCTCTGAGGATGAACTAGCTCGTATTTGTGAAGGGCGCTGCTGTACTAAGTTATTATTACAGAAAATTTTCCAGTAGGTTCATCGGCTCTTCAGAGTTCTTAAGCAAAAGTGAAGAAGTTCTGATGAAATGCCCCAAAGCCAAGCAAAGCAGATAATAATGAAGCGGGAGAAGAAGCACGCGGCAGCCTTGTCCCCCTGCCTCCCACATCAGGCGGTGGGGCGGCAGGGGTTTCATCAGTACTCCTCCAGGATGAGGTCAGCGCACACAGACTGCCTCGGGCCCTCCAAGGGGACCATTATCACACTGTAACCAGCGTCCCCAGGGCTCCTTATTAGTCTAATAGAAACCCTTCATGCTCTCATAGAGACCGACGGGACTGTGAGCCTAAAAGGAGCACACGGTACCAGCACCCCCACCCCAGGTCACTAAAGAGCTCATCCCCTACTGAGGGGCACAGGGACAGATGCACACGGCGCCCCTTTGCCACGTGTCGGCCTCTCCTGCGGAATTCAGATTGCAGTTGCCAAGCTCTGGGAATGTCTAGGGAGAAAGGGAGTGGCTTCCAGAGGCCCGGGAGCATTAACAGTATCACCAACTCCAGCCAGGGGTGCAGAGAGACAAAGGTCATGCCTCTAATGGGGCAGACGGGACACACGGCTAATCCCCACCATTCGCTTGGTCAAGCCCAACACCGAATCATGGCACAGGAGGAACCCGGCCAGCAGCAGTGGACGCCAGCAGAGGACGGCTGTGTGGACAAGGCTGGCCCTCTCCCTTCCACCTGGCCCTCTGTGCCCAGGCTGGTTTGGGCCCCGTGAGTTGGAATGCTTTGTCCGGGGAGTCTGTGCCCCGCACATTCTTCAAAATCATTCCACGTGCTTCCTTCCCTAATTCCTGTGTCTCTCTTTCTCTGTCTGTCTCATCCTGTCTCCTCTCAAATCCACTCCAGTGTGTCCCAGGGGGCCAGGATGAAGCAAGTCCTAGTGTTCTGATGCAACGCCCGGCCACAGGTGAGGCCCGGACTCTTCTGGAAACCTAACGAACAGGCAACAGCAGCTTGTGTTCTTCTTGACAGCACACAGGTGCTGATAAATACCGACCTCCAGGGTATTCTTGGTAAACACGGGCATCGCGGCCCCTCGCCCTCACGGGGGCACACACATGCACGCACGCGCATGCGGGCACACGCGCACAGAAACACACACACACACACACACACACACACACACACACACACACACAACCTCCCCAGCTCCACTCTGGCACCTCAAAAACAAATTATTTAACTATTCTCTTCCCTGAGGATTAGAGCTATAATTTCAAACCCACAGCTCCTCGGCTTGTCTCGCACACATGCAGAACATTCTGATAGGTTAAATGCTGCCGTTTAATTACTATAATGAGAGGTGCTTTTTTTGGGTTTCCTTAAACATTGATTTTTCCCTCTCGTTTTACACTGGAAGTCATTTTTAACATGTTTTTCTCCATAATTTCCCCCATCCGCCCCCCTCTCCCCACCATGTACAGGAAGGAGAAAGGCTGCTTAGGCCAATGTCTTAAAAAGTTACCACAGGTGGATGGGTGGCAATACCAAACGCCCAAATCATTGATAAACAATTTTTTAGGGGCGCCTGGGTGTCTCAGTCAGTTAAGCGTCCAACTTGGGCTCAGGTCATGATCTCACGGTTCGTGGGTTCAAGCTCCTCGTCGGGCTCTGTGCTGACAGCTTGGAGCCTGGAGCCTGCTTTGGATTCTGTGTCTCCCTCTCTCTCAGTCCCTCCCCCACTCACCCCTGTCTGTGTGTGTGTCTCTCTCTCTTAAAAAAATAAACATTAAAAAAATGTTAAAAAACAAAAAAACAAAACAATTTTTAATACAACGTTTAAAAAGCTTAATTTAAAAAAAAAAAAAAAAAAGGCAGAAGGAAGAGGCAAAAGCCACCAAAGTGGACTACAAAGTGACCAGACAGAAATGGTCAGTGAGAGACCAGACGGGATGACAGGGGAAAGCGGGGGCAGAGAGCAATCCTGTGGGTGATTTTAATGAGGGGACCGGAGGGGTAAATTCCAGAGATGTCCAGCTTTTTTTTTTTTTTTTTAACATTTATTTAGTTTTGAAAGACAGAGACAGAGCATGAACGGGGGAGGGGCACAGACAGAGGGAGACACAATCCGAAGCAGGCTCCGGGCTCTGAGCTGGCAGCACAGAGCCCAACACAGGGCTCGAACTCATAAACCGTGAGATCATGACCTGAGCCGAAGTCAGACGCTCAACCGACTGAGCCATCCAGGCACCCCACATCAATTTAATTTTTAAGTTAAAGGATAAATATGAGCAAATTTAGTTAAGGAAGAAAACTCAGGTTCACTCTACGTTGTTGTTGTTGTTTTTAACGTTTATTCATTATTGAGAGACAGAGAGACACAGAGCATGAGCAGGGGAGGGGCAGAGAGAGGGGGAGACACAGAATCCGAAGCAGGCTCCAGGCTCTGAGCTGTCAGCACGGAGCCTGATGCGGGACTCGAACTCACAAACCATGAGATCATGACCTGAGCTGAAGTCGGACGCTTAACCGACTGAGCCACCCGGGTGCCCCCAGAGATGTCCAGCTTTAAAGCCGCCTCAAATCGAACAAGGAGGCTGTTTTCCATGGAAAGGCTGGACAAAAGCCAACTGAGCAAGATGCCTACAGGGAAGAAACTTACTTTCACGTATACTTTTTTATCAGAGGTGTGCAACCTGTATGTTTTTTAAAACTGCAGATCATAACCCACCACCAAAACAAGGATATCTGTCCCAGGCGCGGGCCAGGCAGAGCTACGGGGCGGGCGGTCTGAAACTGTGCGTCCAGTCCCTGGGGTGGAGCTGGACCAGCACCAGAGGAGGAGCCCGAGGAAGTGAAAGGCTCTTCCCCCTCCATCCCTCCTCCAGGGGACCGGGGGTCACTGAGCTCTGGGACCTCCCAGGGAGTCTTGGTCATGCTACCAAGCACAACGGGGCCTCTTTCGCCTCACTCCTGCTGGAGCTGCTGCCTCAGGCTTCCTGCCTTAGCTCCACACACTTTTTATTCCTCTGACTCATCGATTCGTAAGGGGTAAGGTACCAAGAAGGCCATCAGCCACCAGAAAACCAAGGTACATGCAGGGTCAGGTCGCTGTAACCATCAGGCCATACACGGAGGCCACATCAGCAGAGCCGTCACGAGAACGTCAGTGGAAATACATTCACACACAGATGGACAAACTCAGGGAAGAGCGAGTAAGGATGGTGGGGGAGAGAGGAGCTTTCTGGAAGGTGAGTTTTCAAGTGGCAGCCTTTCACTATCATGGTCCGATTCAGTGCAATCCCCCTTTTGGCAGGAGAGGCAGGCTTCACCAGGAGCAGGGACAGGCTTCTCACGGAGAAGCCGTTTCCAGATAAAATACCACTTGCTTCACAAATGCCATCTCCTCTTTCTTCAGAGAGCTTCAAATTTCAGTGAAACCACTTACCAACGTCTCCCCACACAGACGGCAAGCCTGACAGTCACCCCGCGGAAGCGACACGAAAGCCGGGACACCCGCCCCGCACAGCTGGTGCCTGACAGTGACACACCGCGGTGCAGCCGAGGGTGTGGGCACTAACCACACCACAGGGGTCTCTGGGACTTCCTTTAGGCCTTCTCTTGCCTCCCGGCCCCTGTCGTCTGACTCCCGGCCTGGAACTCTCTCCACGCTCTCCGTTCTCCTCCATCATCCGGCTCCCCAGACCAAACTCCTGGACAGTGAGCACAGATGCCTCCTTCCGCTTCACTCCTGGCATCATTCAGCCACAACCCCACGGATTCTACCCCTGCACCCTCCCTAATCCATCCTCCCCTGCCCCACAATAAGTGCCCCTGCCCATCCATCATTTCTCACCTGAATTACTGCAGCGAACTCCCAACTGCCCACCCTACCCAGAGAGAGCTTTCTGAAACACAAACAGGATATATTATTCTCCATAAAATTCTTCATAGCTTCCCCACTCAAACCCCTGAGTTAACACAAATAAGGTCTGACCCCTACCTCTCCAACTTCCCAGCCTGTTTCCTGAATTTCCAGGTCACTCCTGGTCTCAGAGACAACGTTCCCATCCCATCCCATCCCATCCCTGCATGGATTAAAGTCAGCACTGCTCCCCAAACTCTAGAGACCACTAATTCTCTTGGGGACTCCTGTAAGGGTGATCTCCCCTATACTGAGGCCTTTTCTAACCCTCCACTCCAATCTTCCTCCCACTACAAAACTCATCACCCCCTCCTCTGGGCCCCTACACATACAGCTGTTATAGCACCCGTAATGGGTTATCACCCATACGACACCTGTTTGCAGATCATGGAAGCTCACTGGACCACTAATATTAAATCTTATCTTCAGGGGCGCCTGGGTGGCGCAGTCGGTTAAGCGTCCGACTTCAGCCAGGTCACGATCTCACGGTCCGTGAGTTCGAGCCCCGCATCAGGCTCTGGGCTCATGGCTCGGAGCCTGGAGCCTGTTTCCGATTCTGTGTCTCCCTCTCTCTCTGCTCCTCCCCCCCCCCCCCCCGTTCATGCTCTGTCTCTCTCTGTCCCAAAAATAAATAAACGTTGAAAAAAAAATTAAAAAAAAAAATAAAAAAATAAATCTTATCTTCATACTTTTGGTGCTTAGCACAAATGTTGGCCATAAAGGAAACAGACACTTAATAAATCAGCGAATGATTGGACGAATTTTTCCACTGTATCATACTGCCTCTGTGTACAAAACCGGGGACTAGCAATTTATACAAACACACATATAGACACATACATAACAGATACATTAGGGAGGAACTCAGAGCAATGATTCTAAGAAGCAGATAATTTAAAAATGTTTGTTTCACTTAAATATGCGTTACAACTTCCTGGTTGTGCTTTTGTTAGACTGACGTGAGAACAAGTTTGCATCCCTGACCCATCACTAGTTGGAAAGGGAGCAGAGCTCCAGAGAATTAAAGAAGAACTGGTCTAAGATTAAACCTATGTGGGCGCCTGGGTGGCTCAGTTAAGCATCCGACTCTAGGTTTGGGCTCAGGTCGTGATCTCACGGTTCATGGGGTTGGGCCCCGCATCAGGCAGCAGACTCCCCCCCCCCCCCCCCCGGCCCTCTCAAAAATAATAAATATTTTTTTAAAAGATTAATCTTTTGCGATGAATATTCATCACAAATAAGCTGAGAACTGACTGTCCTTGTGTACTCTTGGTTCACCATGAAATGCTTTTAAACAAATGCCTACCACTTCCTCAAGACAAACAGAGTAATTATGGTAAGGCCTTGTTAGCGTTCACTTGTATACGCAATATACGTTAATGGCCCCAGAACCACCTTGAAATAATCTCAAAGCCAGATCTGTGCCACTGGGGCAAGGCTTCCATTCCTAGTGCACTAGACCCCAGTGTTCTGTGGAGTTAATGACATCCAAGCTGATGGAGGTGAGCTCTGCTCCGTGGGAGTTCAACTCCTGAGAGTGGATCTTAAAGGTGAGGCACAGCAGCTCGGGAGAAAGTCGATTTAATTTGTTTAACATCATAAAAAGGGACATTTCCACATGGACAGCAAGGACATGAATATCATGGGTGTATGGCAGAATTATAAACGCATTTTTGGCGAAATTCAATAAAGCTGATTCCACTGCATAAGGTCAGCAATTTACTATAAAAAATGATATGATTGCAATTTTTAATATAACCCATGTATTTGCTGCAAGATGCTCTAGAAGATTGTGTAATGTAACCATTCGACCTCTCCACTGGAGCAGAGATCACCCTATTTACCCTTTGTTGTCCTGACAAAAGCCTCCACACAGAACGACAAAGCCAACAGCATTTACTAACACAGCCATCCTCTCAAGCCCGAACCTTCCCCTCCTCCGGCACAGGAACCAGCTCTCTGGGCAAGAGCCCTCGTGGAACACAGCAAGTACATCTCCACGACTACGTAAAACTAACATTACGTTCACCTTGTATTCCTGGTCAGAGCGATGCATGTGAAAAGACGTGCATGAAAGAAATAACCTCTGTGGTCACTCCGGATTTCATTTCTAAGAACGGGACTCTTCGAGAAGAGCGCCCTCGTCTGCAGGAGTGGACGGGTGCACTGACAACACTGAAATTCAACCACTCACTGATGACACAGACCGGTTCCTCAGATTCAGGGGGCTGCCCTAAGTCTCCGTGCTCAAGCGCACTTTTTTTGAGGAACCAATTCGAGCTACCACAAGGACTGAGTGAGTACACGTATGTGAGAGTGCTTTTCAATGTAAAGCAAACTACAGAGGCCAGTGGCGATCATACAGTCTGTATCCAATCACTTCAGGCTCACTTATGAATGACGCAACTGCGTCACCAGTGGTTTCTACTGCCTCACCACCAAGTTCTCCAATGGCATGGGCCATCCGTGTCCCCACTGCGCGCACTCACCAGGCCGCAGACCAGGAATGCCTGGTGAACAGGGATGAACCTGGTCAAACTCTGTACGAAACTCCAACAGTACTTCCATTTTCAATGGCCTCTCTTGGCGGAAGTTGGTGAGCTGTCACTCTCCTTTCCACCCCACTATGGGTTCTTGGGTCACATCAGGCTCCTTGTCTGCGCTGGAGTCTCGGGGCTGGCTGTGGCTCGGCCGACACTCTCATTCTTTGTGCTATGCTTTCAGCGGCCCTCCCGATGCAAACCTCCCACCCTCCCAACATCATCTTCTCACAGCACCTGGCTTAATTGCAACAATTCTGGGCATTTCACATTTCCGGACGATTCTGTCTCCACCCGGAATGCTGCATTTTATTAACCCTGATATTCTCAGTTGTAGGGCCAGCGCCGTGCCTTCTAAAAAATACGCTCAACGCTTGTTGGCTGGATGAATGAATGAATGAACGATAAAAACGGTAAAAATCTTTCAAAATCAGGTATTCAGGCCTTGCAAACAATGGCACTATTTTCTGTTCTATTTTAGTACTTAGTCTGCTCTTTCCAGGACTGCTTCATGGAGAGGCTTTGACTGAAAAAAATGTAAGTAAATATCAGAAATGGACTCAAAAGAGGTCATCATGAATCTCCATATTTATTCTCTTTCAATTACATTCTGTACAAATTAGCTCCGTTTGTAAGTTAAACCGATTTTTCTAACAGCCTCTTCTTCAAACTCAACCTGTGTTCTTTCGGCCAAGACCCCAAATTTTGCAATTAGAATAATTTAATTGACAATTCTGTTTGTGACTCGCAAAGCAGGAGAGGGTATGGCTTTGTTCTTTAGCTTGAGAGGTTTACCCCCATCAGTGGTAAAATATTTTTCTTGTTGGCTGAGAGTATAGCTCCAGCTTGAAGCTAAAAACGGAGTGGACGGGAGTCCTGTTCCTCTGCACTTTTAGGTTTCATTGAAAAGATGACATTTGTGTGGTTGTGATATTTAATTTATCACAGAGGGTCATGATTTCCTCCCCTGAAATGCCATGATAAGGTAAACTTCAACTTTATGAATGAAAGCCTTTGCAATCATTTAACAAACTGGAAATCTACACAAAATTTAAAGACCACCCTGTTACTACAACCTACTCGACAATCTAATTACAGAAAGATTGCTCAAAAGGGCTTTAAAACTAAAAAGAATAATTAACAGTAAGAGACTGGAGCATTCACAAGTCTTCTTATGACACGGGTGACATCTGAGAAGACTGGCTCCTACCAGAATGGTTTAGAAACCAAACGCAGGCCTGGGGAAAACTGGAAGGGAAAAAGGAGTCAAGATGTTTGGTTTCAATAGGAGGCCTGTGTGGCCCACCATGCCACTGCCTCAGGACCACTAGGAGTGACCTCCACTTACTGTCACAAATGGAAAGAAGATAAAGCTGTCCACTGACCAACCCAGCAAGCCTACAATGGAAAGTAAATGTAAAATAAAAGCACACTAAGTCATGCTTCACAAATGCAGATACTCTAACACACACACACACACACACACACACACACACACACAGGACAGGCTCAAAGACAGGCTCAAAAATGTCAATTTAACAATGGATTGGTAAATGAACGAATACTATCCAAAGTTACTTTAGAATCTTTCTCATTAGAGCCCCATCAACATAACATATTGTGAAGTGGAGATTGCCTAATGACGTACTTTAAGTTTCACAAGTCCCTACTTCCAACATTTTCCAGACAAACCCACATATCACATAGTCCCTTTGGTGAAAACTCTCTTGCCCACCCTTAGGAGATAAATCTCATTACAACTCCCATCCCGAAGTGAGCCAGAAAGGAGTGACAAGTACTCTTACAACCCTCTCAGAAAGCCAGTGGCGATACAGAACACGTCAATATTTACCTCTTGGACAAACTACAGATACATCACCACTGCTTTTGTTAGCAATTACAGGCCCAGCTCTTCTCAAAAACAACAAAAACAGTTGAATAAAACAGTATCCTTCCCTCGCATATACATACAATTGGCTCTTTGTTGAATGAAACACTCTAGGTTTACAGCTGAGCCACTGCCACCTGCTTCTAGACTGAAAACACAACCTCTCGTCGGACCGTATTTATCAGTGTGCTGCGGGGCCAAATGAATGCTTCCCTCGTTTTGTGGGCTGTTTACCTAAAAGGTTTGGAAAATGCCGAGTTAAGCCTTCGGTAAGAAAGGGGCTTATGATAAAGAGGTGCTTATACCCCCTGTTTGGGGGGCAAGTGTGTTTTATGTGTGAATCTTTGTTCTTCTACGGGCTCCTCTGAAGGCACTGGGCGTTCATTCTCACCTTTTCCTAGCGCGCCTTCCTGTATCAGAGAAGTGAGATGCTAAAAGCTACCCTTCCCAGACTCCTTGGCAGCTAGAGTCCTGGACTGGGAGTTAGGTGTGCTGACAGGCGGCGTGAAAAGCAGAGAGGAGGTAAAAGACCCATAGTCCGTAGCCGCTGCTTTTGATTTGCAAACGTGGGCTAATCAACACGCAAGATACTGGAAATCCGGAGCTTCCCTGTCACAGTGTCCAATCTCTAGCCCTCGCTTCACAGGGGCCAAGGGGCAATTTTACAGAGGTAGAAGCCAAGTTCATATCCTAACGTCCTGTCACTGTTCTTAAGGACGTAGAACACACGGCAGCGGTGGGCACAGCAACTTCCTGATCCCTGAGTCATGGCTTCGAGGGTGTGCTCTTGAACTCAAACGTTCCGTTCTGGTGGCAGCCTCCTGATCCCCCACTTTCCTCACTGGAACAGAGGGCGGAGCAGCTCCCCTGGCAAGCCAGTCATTTCTGGAGGCCTGGCCTTGGGTCCACTCCTCTGGCCCTTTCTATCGCGAGCCAGTTCCTAACTGCCTGAATTAAATCCCTCTCTGCTCAAAATTCCTGGAGGCTCCTGTTCCATGAATTTTTATGATCCCAACAAGTCTGTCTTTTTAACACAACGTTATAGCAAACTGACCACAGCCTCTTAAGAATGTACGTTCTAAGAGGATATACTCTGCTATATCTTTGTCATCATCCATGAAGCTCTTATTTCAGTGTCAGGCACTCTGCTGAGCACTTTTCACATCATTTTCATTTAATTCTTACCCGAGTCTTTTGTAGTAAATGCTACCATTAACCCCGTTTTACAGATAAAGAAACCACGGCACAGTGAGGTTAAGTATTTTATCCGGGGCCACACAGCTAGGAAGTAGTGAAGCTGGCATCTCGACCCAGGCCGTCCATGCACTATCACCTCCCACGCTGAAGTATTCCAAACATGACCTGTTACCTAGTCTCTCTTAAGAATGCTTCCAAAGCGGTCACCTGGGTGGCTCGTCCGTTAAGCGTCTGACTTCAGCTCAGGTCATGATCTCACAGTTTGTGAGTTCGAGCCCCGCGTCGGGCTCTGGGCTGACAGCTCGGAGCCTGGAGCCCGCTTCGGATTCTGTGTCTCCCTCCCTCTCTCTTCCCCTCCCCTGCTCGCACTCTGTCTGTCTCTCTCTCTGAAAAATAAATAAATGTTTAAAAAAAATTTTTTTTAAAAAAGGAATGTTTCCAAAGCCATGTGGTTTTACTATTGGAAAGAAAGTACAAATATGGCACCTTCATCTTCCTATTCTCCGTGCTCCAAACCCTTCACACTCATACACGACTGGGGAGAACACGAAATGGCACAACCACTGTCAATGACACTTTGGAAACGTGTTAACCAGTTAAACATATACCCACCACACTATTCAGACATTCCACCTACCAGTACCGCCCAAGAGAAAGAGAGTCATATGTCCCTACAAAGACTGATACACAAATATTCATAGCAGCTTTATTTTTTTTTAAGCTTATTTATTTGTTTTGAGAGAGAGCGTGAGCATACATGAGTGGGGGGAGGAGCAGACAGAGAGGAGAGGAAGAATCCCAAGCAGGCTCCGGGCTGTCAGCGCGGAGCCCAACGCGAGGCTCAATCTCACAAACTGTTTGATCACGACCTGAGCCGAAATCAAGAGGAAGCTTAATCAACTGAGCCACCCAGGGCGCCCCCACAGCAGGTTTATTTTTAATAGCAAAAAACGAGAAACTCAAATATTCATCAACAAGTGAACAGATGAACAAGTTGTATTCTATCCAAACAATGGAATTACTATTCAGCAATAAAAAGGAATGAACCACTAATACACGTAACAGTGTAGACAAACCTCGAAATCTCAGATGCTCTGTGAAAAAAGCCAGACCAAAAGAAGTACACACATTGTACAATCCCATTTATATGAAATCCTAGAAAAGGCAAGCTAATCTTTACAAGAGAAAACAGATCGGTGCTTGTGTGGGAACTGGGGGGCTGGAGGCAGGAGGCTGAGGGTAGGAGGACACATTTGGGGGTGATCAGTATGTTCACTGTCGTGACTGCAGTGGTGGTTTCACGGGTACATATGTGTGTCAGAATTTTAAAAATTGCACAATTTAAATATGTATGGTTTACCGTACGTCAGTGATACCTCTACAAAGCGGCTTAACACTCTAACACCACCCTGTGAGTCACCTGCAGTCCTGCCTCCCTCGCCCCACACGGCCAATCCGCCACTGAGCGTGGCTTGCTCTTATCCCTATAATTCGGTGGCTCGGTCCTTCCTTTCCACAAAGGATGTGGTAGAGTTCAAAGACCTCTGGTCAGAAGACTGGGTCCTACTTCGACTTCTGCCAGATTCTTGCACTGCTTCATCTAAGCCTCAGCTCCCTCATCTGTAAAATGGAGGATTCATTAAATCACGTAGTCATTCATTCGCTCATTCATTCATTCAACGAATATTAACTCGCCTACTACAAAGATTATACTGGAGAAGAACCTAATGTGTGCTTTGTAAACCATAAAATTGTCTATATAAATACGCTGGCACTTTCATTTCCATCTCGACTGCCACCTTCCTAGTCCAGATCCTCCACATTTGACAACAGACCTGGCAGGGCCTCCTTTATGGCTGGTTTTATT
Source organism: Acinonyx jubatus (assembly GCF_027475565.1). Lineage (NCBI taxonomy): Eukaryota > Metazoa > Chordata > Mammalia > Carnivora > Felidae > Acinonyx > Acinonyx jubatus. The sequence goes on along the minus strand of NC_069381.1, from coordinate 7,500,857 downwards.
ATTGCCAGGCCTCTCGGGTTCAGACGCAGAGCCCAGAGTAAACTTTCTTGGTAGAGCTCTGACGGAGTTTCAATGGGTTCAAGTAATGCTATCCGCCATTATTTATAAAACTGAGTCCTGACTCTGGCTCCTTCCTCACTGCCCATCTCACCAACCCCAATTCTCTTTCCCGCAGAGCCTACGGGCCAATCCAGCTAACAGCACACAAGCCTCAGTGTGAGCCTCCCTAACAACGTCCTTCCCACTCTTTGACCACCTATGCCTACTGCCTCCCTCAATGTCTAGGTTAAGACGGAGCTCTGCTGACCTAAGGAACTTTGGAAAAGAGCATTTTCAGTGGATACTACAAGGCTAAAGACAAAAAGAACTGCATCCAAACCCTGTACTCTAGCTGGTGATGGCATACAGCAATTCCAAAACTACCTTACATGTATGCCGGAGATGACCACGCATTGTAGACTCAAGAAAAGCCGAGCTCCACGGGGCGCCTTGGTGGCTCAGTTGGTTAAGCGTCTGACTCTCGGTTTCAGCTCGGGTCATGGTCTCGTGGTTCGGGGGTTTCGGGGGTTACGTGGTTGGAGCCCCGTACCAGGCTCCAAGCCTGTTTGGGATTCTCTCTCTCCCTCTCTGAGCCTTCCTCACTCGTGCTGTCTCTGTGTCTCTCAAAATAAATAAATAAACTTAAAAAAATAAAAGCCGAGCTCCTTCTGCAAACTTTCCCTGGTGAGCGCCTTCCATTTCTGGCCAGCATTCGTTCATTCAGCCCCTCCTTCATTAGCCTCTGACTGGCGCTGGCTCTGCTGGGTGTGGAGGAAGCTGGGAAGAGTGAGACACAGCCTCTGCCCTTGAGGGACTCACAGTCCAGTGAGCTTTATACCGCAGTCTCGCTGGGTCGCACAGTGTCGACTTCTGAGACACGGCCACCTCTCGTGGATACGCGCGGACACAGCTGATGCGCACTCTGCCCCCATCCCCACCTCCTTCCAGCGAGCCCCTCGCACCGGAAAAGACAGGTGCCCCACCATTCTTTCACGAAGCGCCTGGTGTAATTATACTCTACACATGACAGGTACCGAATAAAGGCCGACCACCTAACCAACAGCCGAGGACCCATAAAACATCCAGTAACAACAAAAGAAAACTAAGCCGTATATTTCATTTGGAAAGATTGTAACCACGTTTCTGAAGCTTGCCATTTATTTGAATGTTTCTTGTGTGTCAAAAATTAAATTTAGGAGCCCACATCCTCTCCGAAAACGGGCTGAAAAAGGATTCTTTTAGAAAGAAAGCATTTTTTCCTGTAACCAATGACCAGAATGTCCCCTCAGAATCCAAATCTGTGCGAAGTGTTAATGATAATGTGTTACGCGGCCTTTTTTCTTTTATTAATTTCTTTCCACCTACAGTCATGTTTACATTAGAAAACAGTTTTCTATTCTTTCTGGGGGGAACACAGTCTCATGAAATTTTAAGCAAGAAAATACACCCTGGCCTACTCACGTATGCAAAGCGGTTCTACCTCAGCAGCGTGCCAAACACAGGCCCAACAATGTCTACACGAGGATATCCACTGGGGCACTGTTTGAAACGGCGGAAGACAGGAACCAACCTAAATGCCCACTAAATTGGGGCTGCTCAAAACAAATTCTGGACCACGGTCATCCTGGAGTACCACGCAGCCACTGAGAGCAAGGAACCCAATCTCTAGGTGCTGATGTGGAATGAATGCCCAAAGGTAACGTCAAGTGCAAAGGTGAAGTGTAAAATACGCCACCACTGCATTAAAAAAGTGTTTGTGGTTCTCTGGGAGGAGTAATAAATATTAACATGCTTTTATATGGGTAGATTATCTTTGGAATGATACAGAAGAAACTGAATAAAGGGCAGCATCCTCTGGAAAAGAGAATTAAGAGGGACGGGAACAAGAGAAAGGAGGAAGACGAATTTTTCACCGTATATCCTTCCTTACGGTTTGCATTTTTGAAGCCACATACGTATCTTACCTTTCCACAAAGTAAAAGAGAAAAACAAAATTCTCAAAGACTACTACCATACATGACAACGTCACTTTGCTTTTCTTTGTCGCACTGTTGAAGGCACAAAAGCTCGAGAAGAGAGGAACCATTCTTCCTTTCCAGGGCAAACTTCAAAGCAACTAGGTAAACCCCTCCACCCCGAGCTCCTCCGTGCCACCGTCCCCCCCACGGCAGGGTGAACCGTAGGAACCTACTCGCCTCAGCCTTCTTGGGGGAACAAGTCCCATCCGTTCCCCTCTGAATGGGGAAGCCATAGTATCCCTATTTCCAGGGCATTCGGCCAGTCTAGCTGCTGTAGCTCTCATCCTGGATGCTGGAAAAGAATCTCTGGAGTTCAAGACAAGTTTGGATAGCAAGGGGAGCAGGAAAATTGATGGGGGAACACCAGTCAGTGTGATGAATAGGCCGGTCCGGAACAGCAGGTGACGGATATGCAGATGCAAGGCTGGCAGGGAAGGAAGATGGTCCGTTCACAACAGATGGATGGAGGTGCTCAATCATCCTCAGGAACGAGCCGGAGGCTGCCGCGCACAGCCCTGTCTGCTCGGCCACCGGCAGCTCCTCACTCACCTGCGGGGCACGGCCCCAGCCCCAGAGGCTCTCTGCACGGGACCCATCGCAGGGCAGGGCCTGGGGGAGCGACAGCAGGCAGTGTTTGAGGAAATGCCACTAGAATGCAGGCTGGACGCGCGAGGAACTGACCGCTGGTGAACTTTTTCCTCCGGCTTGCAAAAAACACACCCGTTTGGTCTCTCCTGATAGCTCTCACTCCGGGGGCGGGGAGGCTTGCCCTGCCAGGGTGACCCGCTTGCCCAGGCCTAGGGGACACAGGAATTCCAGTGTTGAAACCAGGACAGTCTTGGGCAGACTGGAGCCTGCGGTCACCCTTCTTACCAGCCACTGTCCTGTCCTTTTCTTTCCCTCGTCCCCAGTGAGAGAGAACCCAGATCACGTATTCAGTTCAAGCTCATGACCGAGCAGAACTCCTCAGGTAGGTTATTTTGTTTCTTCCAGTCATCTGAGACCAACAGAGAGGTAAGGCAATACGAAAAATCACCCAACCCTGGTCTTTGCCCAGAAGGGGAGCATCTTTTTAAAATGTCCACATCGGGGGCGCCTGTCCAGCTCAGTTGGTGGAACGTGTGACCCTTAATCTCAGGGTTGTGGGTTCGAGCCCCACACTGGGGGTAGGGATTACTTTAAAAAATTAAATAAAACATTCTTTAAAAAAATAAATAAAATGAAACATCCAGGATAGAGAAGGCACAATTACTCCAATAAATACAGGAATGAATCTAAATCTCGATGCCACGATCCACGTGTCATTAACAAAGAATCAGGAGGGCCAGACAGCCCCTCACAGAGCCCATACCATTCCTGCCAGCTCAGCCACAGGAGTCTCTGAGGGTGAAGGAACGGGCCACCACCGTCAAGCATGGGGTGGGAGCTGGCGAGATCTTCATCTCCCTTCCCCGCCCCCCTCTAAGGTCTCTGATGGACCCAAGCTCTAGAAAGAGCCGCGTTATAAAAATACTTCTGGCCTCACTAAGACACGTTAAAGAATTAATTATAAAGTAAAGCTGAAGGAGAAAATTAATTTTAGAAACACATGAGGTTACAATTTTTTTTTTTTCCTGGAGATGGGGGAGGAAACATGGTTATTTTCGTTTTCATCCTGGGGGCACAAGCTGGGAGCTGTCCAGTCGATAACCTGGCCATCAGAACAAGGTTTGTAATTAAAAGGTCAGTGACCTGGAAAGCCAGGGCCCCACTCCCAGAGCTTCTCAGTAATGACGGAGCTATTAAATTAAGACTGTTATGAAATCAATGCTAAAAAAGCTTTCATGGTAACGAGATTCCATTCAAGGACATGCAAACTACCTCATGAAATGGACGTAAATGATAAAAAAGAAAAGTAATAAAAGAGAGTTAAATTGAAGTCTGTGTAAGAATTTACTCCCCCTTAAAATACTCCAGCGAGAGCAGCCCTTCACCTCTACCCTGCCACCAAGGTTGAGACCATCAGGTTTCTTCCTCAAGTTCATTTCCAGCAAGGAGGCAGCTCTGCTACCAGGGGTTCCGCTTCCAGGAACAGAAGAGAGATAAGATCTTGTTTCACCTTTTAGAATGAGAAAGGATGGTGGTGTCTCTTGTCTGCTCAGTTCTCCTCACCCCTGGACTATTTACTACATGAACGAGAGCACAGCCCTTTCCTGACACACTTGAGAAAGGCACCATGAGCACAAGTCTCAGCCAACACAGCCCAGGCCCCGTCAGGCGGGATTACACAGAAACGTGTATGACGTTTGTCGTTTTTCCAGAAGCCTGCTTTGCAACATGGATATGAGAGTAAGCTAACAGACAACGCTGTCTTCCCCCCATGTCACCTGCCCTGCACCCCCGACGGACAGGCATCACTTATACCCACCTTCCACTCAGCCTGCCAACGTGTTTGGAAGCAGCCTGCCTCCTACATTTTGTGGTTGGATAGGGTGTCAAATCAACACAAGCCTACTGACAACGCTGTCCAAGCCTCTAACTTTCTGGACCGATTCTATTGCTGTTTTTAAGCTACTCTAACCTCCTGGACCGCAGCCCACTTAAAGCCCAGACATGACGCCTGCCCGGTGAGAACGGCTTCTGTAGGCGGTTCCAGTGCTAGGAGGGCTTAAACCCCCACACACAGCCCAGTGATCCCCATGTTCGGCTGACTACGCGGTCGATGTGCCATCTGCAGAATCAAGTGGTTGGAAGGAAAACAAAAACATTTATTCTAATACTCTGAAGGTGAACAGCTGCTTTTCTCTTTCATCCAAAAAATTCCCGATAAAAGAAAGAAATGTTGTAAATTACACAAAATGGCAGTACAAACTTCAAAGAAAATGATAAATGATTCCAATAACTTCATGTTTCTCATTAATGACTCCACATTCAGACTTTAAAGCATCCAGAAGAGACCTCACGATACAAAAACAAAAAAGCCACAAACACAGAAGACGTTCGCAAACCAACTCTCTTGCATGCCTATCCCATTCCCTCCCCACCTAGCCCGCCCCTGCCCCTCCCTGGCCCCCCAAATCAGAGAGCACAACATTTAACCTGTCAGTATCAGAGGCAGGCTTCAGCCCTGCTTCGGGCTGTGGTTTCCCATTAAAACAAACTCAGCTGATGTGCCTAAAGTAACCCTCATTTTCCACTGAACTGACATGCACTATAGGGACCTCAATTTCTATATTAAATATTAAATAATATTAAAAGAAAAACAAAATTGGATTTGCCTTTTCAGGAAAGAGATGTTTATTAAAAAAAAGAAAGTCAAGATTATAATTCAAGGCAGAGCTCCACTGCAATTCCCCGAAGTGACATTTGCTAGGAAAAGCCAAGACTACAGTAGCTGCGAGCTCGCCCAAAGCCAGCGCTCCAAACCCCACCCCCACCCCCACCCCCAGCGACCGACGAGTCCTACAGGGGGTAGCTTCGGGGAGGATGCCAGAACCTCGATCCCTCCCCTCAGGACACCCTCCCCACCCCCACAGACCACCCAGCCAACTCTCTTTCCTTCCCAAGTACAGTTAGGGACAGGGGAGCCGCTCGCTCCTTTGCAAAAGGCCCTCCTCCCTCTCCCCAGCAGAGACGGCGCCAAGCTCTGCTGACCGTGTACACCTGACCCAAGGAACAGCCGGAAATTTAAAAAGTGAAGTGTAAATCCACGAAGGGGCTCTTCTTCCCCAGGCGCCAATCAAACCTTGGAATCCTCTGCCCAGAAAAGGTCCTGCCAGAACTTACCCTATTGGGATTCAACTCGGAAACAGATAATTCCTGACCGAAGCAGCATTTTAGGGGATGATGGAGACGGGTGATTGCGTCCAGTGATTCTGGACTGAGGCTCAGGGTAAATTCCCGTGGCTCTCTTTGGAGGAATAAGGGTAGGAGGCCCCTCTGCCAGTTCCTGCTACCCTAATGTTCTAAAATCTCTCACCGACCCAGGGGTCGAGGAGGAACGGCGCCCGTTCCACAGTGACAAACACTCACCTCCCTCAGGCCTCCGCTCACGCCACCCTCTCAGAGAGGCATGCTCTGGTCGCCCTGTCTAAAGGCGCAGCCCGTTCCCACCCCAGCACCGGGACTCCTGACCCCACGCACCCGGCCTTCTTTTTCTCTGTGGCACTTGCCACCCGATATACTACGTGTCTCCTTTTTCCGTCTGTTGTCCGCCTTTGGCCGTTAGAATGTAAGCTAGGCGAGGGCAGGGATGCCATCCTGCCCCTTCTCTGCTGAGTCCCCGGGGCCCAGAACAGGGCACGGCACAGGGTAAAACACTCTTGGATGGATTAATCAACTGGGTTTGTTTCGCATTTTTTTAAAGGAGCAACAAATAATAATTGCACAAAACACTTTCCTCTCTACAGTAATTATTAGCCAACCAACTCAAAAGAAGTATTATTTGGTCCAGAGTTTCTCCCTCTCTCTTTTTTTTCTCTCCCTCTCCCAGTCAGGGATTTATTAAAATTAAACAGATTAGATGGAGCTCCTGATACTAAAACTGCTCAGCAAAGCCTGCGGTGGGGAAGTGCCGAGCAAACACCAGAGACATTTGTCTCTAAATTGCTCTAAATACCTTCTGCAAATGAAATTCTAACCCAGCTGCGTTTGAGAGAAAATGAGGAATAACTGGTCATTGTCAGTGGAAGAGAAGATCAGGCAGTTATAATATTGCACAATATACTGGGGCAAAGGATCTCTCGGCAACCATAGATTTTGTCTCAGGTTACCCCGGGTAATCAGCACAGCTTTTAGGCTCAGCTTTCCCGAGCTTCCATGCTTTGATGAGGGAGCTGAAATCCCCAAGCTTTTATGATTAATTACTCCCCATAGGTACACATATTTCAAGGAAAAACTCTTTTATGGCATGATGGCTGCGGAGTGGAGAGGCCAGCCAACGCACTCCAAATTTTAATAACCGCCTGCTGATGGGGGGCGAGCACAGTGCCGCCAGCACATGCACAGCGCCCCTCACCAACTCAGTCAAGGGGCCGCCCCCGAGGCTGCTGCTGAACAGATGCCTGTCAATGGAGAGCTTCAGGCTCCTTCTGCCCAAACCCCGAGGGCACATGTCCGGGATGCGATCCTGCAAGCATCTCTTTGGTGGGATACAGACCAAGGAAACACCACCAAGCCACTCTGTCTCTATTCCAGCCACAGATGACTTAAAGCCCACAACCTACAATTTTGAGGCTAACATTCCAGCTCCTAAAGGAAAAAGAGTTTGGTTGGGGGATGGGGTCGGGGTCAGGGTCAGGGTGGGGAGACACCTCACCTCTCCCCCTGCTCATGGTATATAAGGGCATTTATACAACTTTCCAGCTTTCTAGAAAATTAAATGTTCAAAGAATGAAAAGTCAGATTTCTTTTTTGTTGTTGTTCATTTTGGGGTTTGTTTTGTATTTTACAAAAACAGAAAATTATCCTAAATTGCAACAGAGCCAGAAGAGATTCTTTCTGCTTTGGACAATATTGAATTTGTCAAGACCCATTTAATCCCCGCTTACAGAAATACCATAAAACCAGTAATTTACCACTTCAATCTGTAAATCAGACTGACCCCAGGCTCGACCTTAACCTGACCTTGTTTAGCCATCTCATTTCCCTCGCCCTTCAATTTCTTTCTCCCTGGTTCTTTACTGAGGCAGCTGACCTCCTAACCTGAGGCCAGGCATTGTGTAGCCAGGGTCGTATCATCAGAAGAACAGACCAGAAAACAGAAGTCCTCCACAGTCCTATCCAGTGGGCCTCTCCTTGTTGCCTGTGCCAGGCTGTCCTGGGCTACGTTGATGGCCTTCCTTACATGTGGTGCTCGATCATCCAGGTGGCATCACCTCTCTGCTCCACCATGGGGAAAGAAGCCTGCATTCCCTCTGGGGGGCTCCCCTTCACCCCCACACCAGTGGGAGGGCGACAGGAGGTCCTCTCGGCAACACCGTGGATTCCACCTGCCCCGTCCCCAGCCCCTTTCTGCAGGCTATACGACATGGCCATGGGAAGCTGTACCTTTCTTCTTGAGGAATGCTCTCCTGGTCGCAAGCGGGCTCTGACGGACTCGGGAATTCTGTAGAAACTTCACTGCTGTGGCAATCTGGTTGGGGAGATAAAACAGAGAAGAAAAGTAAACTTCCATGGTCTGAATTTCAAGATTCAAAATCCTACCAGTTTATCCCCACGCCCACAGAAATAAACACACCGCTGTGGTCAAATCTATAACCAGTTATTTCTCACATTGAAAATCTACCCAAACAGGGGCGCCTGACTGGCTCAGTCGGTGGAAAATCCAACTCTTGATCTCAGGGTTATGAGTTCGAGCCCCACATTGGGAGGTGGAGACTACTGAAAAATAAAATCTTTAGAAAAATAAAATAAAATAAATATATATAAAATATACCTAAATAAAAGACTACGTTGGTTCCCACTGGCTTCCTGTATCTGATTCTCTCAACATAACTGTTAAGACCTGCAGGAATCCTTTCTTTTTCTCCTTGTTCAAGCTGATTCTTCACACTCCTGGGCAGGGCAGGTAGCCTTCTCCTGGCCACACGCATCCATGTCCCTATGCTTGTGCTCGTGCTATGCCCTTTTTCTAGAAGGCAGCCCTTTCCCATCTCTACCTGTCTAAACATTGCATGCATACACACACACACACACACACAGACACACACACCAGCACAGCCCTTTTATAGCCTGTGCTAACTCCTCGAAGCCTTCCCTAAATAAGCAAGCCATCTCTGATCTCCCCATTCTCTTAAATTCTTTAATGCTTGTAGTGTGTACCGTATAATTGAAGACATAATTATACTGTCTTCTGATGTTCAGGCTGCCTCCCCAACTACACTGCAAGCATCTGAAGAGAAGAGACCATGCTGTCTCCACAGAGCCTGGCAAAGTGCTGAGCGCAGACCGGCTGGGAAGGATTATATAAGAGACACCGCGCACAGCCATCCACGCTGGTCCCGCTTATGCAACGGAGCTCAATTCTGAAGAGACTTCAAAGGACAAAGTTTGGGGTTTCATGGCTAAAAGCTGACAGATTGACAGATTATCTCCCTACGTCTGGTGATGATATTATTTAATGAAATCTTCATATCTTCAAATAAGCCAAGGAGGGGGTGGAAGGCAGCGTGCTGAAGGCATTAACCTTCACATCACTCAGCACACACAAAGTGTGTATTTCCACGCTGCTTGTGTGCTCTCTGTCCCGGGCACTAGTGCAACGGGTGGGAAATGCCAACCTGCCCCAGAGAGGGAAGGGGCTGTTTTCAATGACTGGCATTACTCATCTCATCAAAACCAAATGGGTAATAACATCTCATGTTACAGGTAAAGTCATCAGACCCTAGAGTTCCCTCCTAAGTTGCCGAAGGAAAAAATTTCTAAGGGACCAAACATAAGGAACTTTTCTAAGATCCTGCAGACTAAGGACAGCAGCTATGCAGCGACTGTGGCTACAAATGGAATACAACTTACAGTCTCCTCATGTTTTATATGAATTTAATCTTGCGACCAGACACACTTCTCTGATAACAAAAGATGACGATAAATTAGAAAGAAAAACAGAAAGCCAGGCAACTCCCTTATATATTTTCCCTTGTAGTCCCTCTACTGGAGGCCTGCCGGAGACAGTCTCTGTAAAGGATGAACTCAAGTGTCCCAGGCCTTCGGATCCGGGCCCATCAGCGGTAAGACACAACAGCATTCCCGGAGCGTGGCTGTCATCCATCCAGCCCTGCAAACCTATTAAACCCCATCATGAGCTGCAGTGGTAACCAAACAGCTCTGGACTGGACGCAAAGCATGCTCCAGATTCTAGAGCCCAAAACTCCATACGCGCCCCCTCGGTCCCTCGACCACATCTCCTCGGTTCGCACCAAACTTTAAGAAAAAAAAAATGTGACCAACATCTACAAAATGATACAGTTTAATGAAGACACGGGAGAAGGGAGAGAGAGAAGAGGAAGACAGAAGAGGGACTGGGGAGAAGGAAGGAGTGGCCACGGGACAAGAGGAGAAAGCAGAGGAGCTGACCCACCAGGGTGGGCAGAAGAAAGGGGAAGGGGAGAAGCCGGAGGGGGGATGGGGAGGGAGGAAGGAGAGAGACAAGAGGAAGAGAGCCCCATGTCCAGGAAGGGGTGGACAGCTACACAGTCACAGGCCCCCCAGGGTCGATGCCCATCGGCACAGCTCTGATGGCTCGGGGGTGACCGCCCTTCACCTGGAAAAAAATACACCTGCCACACACACGACAATTACGACACTGGTATCACGCGGCGGTCTCCGCACGCGGCGGTGTGTGCACCAGGTGTCAGAGGGAACGTGGATGAGCAGGTCTTGAGCAGCAGATATTAACAACACAGCTCCTCTCATTTACCCACAGAAGCGCCGACCTTTCCTTCATCCTTCCAAAATTTTCCATGATGGAGAAAGAAAACAGAATCCCACCACTAAAATGCACAGGTTTCACCTTGCTTTTTTAATATAGTCCTTGGTATATGCATTTCTGGTCAGAGAGCAAAGTTCTGATGGGTTTAATGGTGCACTCAATGCAGTGCTTGGCGCATTCCATCAATTTTTTTTTAAAAATTGCATCTCTTATTTCTTTAAATACATTAATCAGCCTAGTGTAGGCAAAACGGATCCATCGGACAATGCAATAAACATGAATTATCATCTATCCAACACGCATAATGGCTTAAAAATACATAATAGCAGGTGTAGTTTAAATGATTAGTTATTACACCTGTGGTGGGTCTGATTCAATTGGGAAAAATCATCTTTAATAGGTTAAAAGGTTTAGATCACCATGCTTTCCTTAAAGTGGCTGTAGAGAGGGAATGATGGAGTGCTCTGTCATTAGTAATTCATTTAAGAAAAACGTGGGGGATATAGCAAAGAACAGCATAAACGAGCGAATCCAATTTAAACATCAGGTAAAGTAGAAAACACCTTTTAAAAAAGCAAGATAAATGAATTCGGGAGGGAGATGAAATTGACGTATTTATTTTAACGGGAATTTGACAAAGTCCCGGCACACTTCAAACTTGCAAAAATATGAACAATTTCTTTTAAAGTTTCCATTCACTAATTTCAAGCCATATAAAATCATGCTGCCAAACACCTACATAAAGTATATTTGGGACTTGTTTATGTTCCTCTTGATCTCTGTCTGAAGATGCAGGCGACAGGCAAATCACATATTTAACAGCATCGATATCACTACGCCAGATGCAAAAATATAAAGCATCCAAACTAATAGCCTCAACATAATGTGCTGAATAAGAAAGATACCCAGATAGGCAGCTCCAGGTAAGTGTGAACATATGAAAACCTCTCTCCTCCTTCCACTAATTATTTCTTCAGCTACTCTCTACTCTCCCCTGCACCCACCGCACGAGGAACTGGAGCTACAATACGGGGCAAAGGCCTGTCCAACCCGGAATTTTACATGCCCGAGAGCCATCCACAGATGGTAAAAGGTTTCCCCAAATCTGTACCCATAATGCAAAGATTTTAGCACACTAAATAACTGCTGGGCACACTGGGTTTTGCAGCTTTCATTCACCTATTGTTGGACACTTTGCATTAACTTCATGAAGCAATTCAACTGGCTCTTCCTCTACAGAGGGTCGACACACACAGCATGCTTTTGTTGGTCGAAATGATGGGGTGCCTGCAGCCTGTCCTGTATTATCGTTTGATTTTCTAATTAGGAGATGAATGTGACTATTCATGGGTTATATTTGTGCCCAACTAAATTACATAAATTCAGGCCAAATCTTCCGCCTCAATGTCAAAGATGTAAAACGGAGACAGGAACTTTATTGCACATGTTGTGGGAGTGCAGCAAGCCAGGGAAAATTCTGGCGCACAGCACCTGATGCCGTTGTTGGAAGCCACTTGCCGTTGAGTCCATGAGAAACGTGGAATCGTTTTTCCTTTCTCCTCCTCTTGCGCTGAGAGTTCTTAATGAGCACACCTCGAATTGCCACTAGCTGGTATCATAAAAATACGGGTGACGAACTCAGAGGAAAACAGAAGTGAAGTTTCTCGCCACCCCTATTCCTGTGACCTCACCTTCCACCTCCCTCCCCCAAAAAGCAAAATAAAACCACCCTGTCACCGTCAACTCCCCAGTGTTAGGGAAATTTGATCATTTTCACGGGCCTGTCACTGAAAGCCAGAGGTAAAGCCACGATGCAAGCAAGGGGAGTAACCTCCCCTCTGCAATGGCTGCCCCGGAGGGCCTGCTGCAACCCAGGGGGAAGAGGGGCCTTTGGACCCCGGATGACTGGCCAATTGCGAGAGACCCTTGTTTGAGAGCCCAGGATTTGTACTTGTATAAATCAATGGACTACAGCATACTCAGGGGTGATCTACGATGAACTATGTGCTGTTAAATGCATTGTGCAAGATAAGTAATCCCTGGTGAGCAGACTCGAGGTTCCGACAGTCTTCGCTGAAGAGATGCGTCCTGTGTGCTTCCCGCTCTCCTACAAAAGACCCGCACGCTGTAATCTTCAGAAGGCACACTTTCTTTTCCGCACGAGGGGGACAGGAGAACAGAGCTTGCCTGCTAGCGACTCCGGGGTGTGAGGAAGCCTTAGCACTTTGCACCTGACACGTAAACCTGATGCATTGTCTCCAGTGACACTTATTTGGAATGCCACCAATTCCAGCACTCCTGTGTGCTCCGTACACATCTATCTCCTAAAACGTGAGCATTCATTAGCCATTTTAAAATATTAAAAATAGTCAAAAATTAATGACGCTAACAACCAAAGCCAAGTCCTTTTTAACCCAGAGAGATCACAGCCAGAGGGCAAAAGGAATGACCGAGGTGCGGGCCCGAAGGCCCACCCCAACGCTGCAGTGTGGCACGTGCGTGCCTCAGAAGATTCCATCGCCTGTGAGAGGTTCCTACGCTGGTACTCTAAAGCAGATAGATACCCAGAATCCTGTTAACAAGCGTCAGACCAAAGCCAACTCGAGTTTTAACAAGGACCGACTTTAAAAGCCGGGCAGTGTGGAGAACGAGAGCACCCTCTTCAAACAGAAATGCTGCATTTTAGTAAGAAATCAGTACTCTGTCAGGAGTTCCTTGACAAATACGGTCATCGGTGGCACAAGGAAATAGTTGCAAAGCAGCTGTTAATCAGGGAAACACATCGTAGAACGCTGATGCTAGCACTCGTGAAAAAATGCAACGGGCTAATTATGAAGCTATATATCTCACTAAAGAGGCCGTGTTCCTTGAGATTCCAGGCAAAGCACTCTCAGATCCAGGGTCCTAGGACAACATAATTCTGGCTCTCTGCACCCAGAATCCCCTCTAATCTGCCGGTTCCCAATCCCGGGGCTCTCCGTTCTTTTTCAATCCTCCACACTCTCCCTCTTAGCTAGGGAAGGGGCTGAGAAGGGTGACCACCCTGGAAGCGGGGTATCACGGGCCACATTCCAAGACGCCGTGTGTGCGGACACACCCACAAGGTGTCAGATCCTGAACCAGAACGAAAGAGAATCGACGAGCACGCACAAGAAATGTCAGAACCCTCATTCTAAGCGTGGCAGGAGGGCAAACGTGTGTGAGCTGCAAGTGAGGGGAGCCGTGCCCCCCCCACCCGCCCCCACGCGCACCCCTACCCCCAGTCGCCAAAATGAAAAAGGAGGAATAAAAAGGAGAAGCGGGCAACAAAAAAGAGAGACTGTTGTGTCCGAAATCTCAAAGGGAGGAAGGAGGGGGACCGGCAGAAAGGAAGCTGCTCTGAAGAGTGTTGAGGTGCCACGCAGGGAAGCCGAGGGGGCTCGCAGGCAGGTGAGGGGAAAGTTAATATGCACAGGAAGGCTCGGTCAGCCAAAATTCAATACGATCCCCGTGCAAGGACAAGGAGGGATACGGCTCCCCGAAACCAGCCGGGTGGGGGTGGGGGGAGGGGCGCCACCGAACGCTCTCCGCTCTCCGAGCAAAACCACTGGAATGGCAAGAGGGGAATAACCTTGAGGTGGACACGCCGCTCAGGCAGCCCAAGCGCGGAGCCAAAGTGCCCCCTAGCCGGAGCCGGCGGCCGCGCAGGCCAAGGGCGGCCGCTCCGCTGACTCGCACAGCCCCGGTGAAGTGTTTTCACTCAGGGAAAATGAAATGTTTTGCAAGATGAAACAGAATGAAAATTGAGGTTTTAGGTAATTACTAGTTGGCATTTACATATCACGGGCTGGTTCAACACCTATTCATTTTCCTCTTTTATTTTCAATTTTTTAAAATTGCTCATTAAAAATGAACAGATGACAGTGACAGGAATTTTTTTTTCACTCTTTCTCCTTCTCTGAGGGTTACAAAATCAAGAGGCACATTTAGCCCCGTTTATCTACAGTTAACACACACACACACACACACACACACACACACACAGGTACGTTTCATTTGCATCAAGGGGGGAGCGGAGCGGGGAAAGTCAACAAAAGCCAGGAAGTTCAAAAATACAGCCGGCGAGTTGTATTGTACTTGAGCCAGCCTCCTGCACCTGGGTCAGGAGCGTGCTAGCAAGTGCCCTAGCACTCAAGGAGTTAAAGGAAAGAGCCTCTCTTCCAACTTGGAATTTCCTGGTTTTTGTCACTGTGTCCTTCCCATTGTTGATCTGGGTTACAACTCTATACTAATTAAGCCTGTGGGCCCTTACTTCCTTTGTTTTACTTTCCTCTGTCCTTTTGTTTTTCACATTAAAGAAATAAAATATCTCTGGTAGAAGTGCACAGGAGTTGACATGATAGAATGTAGTATTTTTAAGGTCTACTGTGTAAATCTGCATTTAGGGAATTCCAAAGCACGCATTATTGACCCTAGCCTCTCTTAAAACACATTGATATATGTAGTAAAAGCCTTTATGAAAAGTGGCAACGCCGTGTGCACAAAAACTACCTTTCAAAGTGAAATACCTCTATGTTTAAATTGTTTTCTTCTTGGCCCGAGTTAAAAATATTGCATGAACTGCTTGTCAGAATGTCATTGTTTTCTTATTTGATTAAACTAGTTCTTCCAGAAATGTGTGTGGAAATCAAAAAGCATCTTCAGCCAACAAGCACTATTTCATGTCAAGTGACGGTGGCTTTAGGGGCGTAAAGGGTGACTCTGGAGAGCGCAGTGGGCGCCAGCCTCCAGCCGCCGGGAGCTGGTGCAGTTGGGCAGCAAAGCCTGAAAAGCAGAGGAGCTGCTGTCGCTGAGCCTCACTGTCACCGCATCGCAGAAAGGGCTGCGGTGCACACACACTTGCCGGAGAGGAAATGAAAACCCTTGCTTCGGGGTTGAGAAGATCAAAGTTCCTTTTTAGGAAAGGTTGAGAAGGAAAAGGATTTTCTCCTTCAGGGAGAAAGAAAAGCAAATTTAAATGCCTTGTCCCCATGCATCCCCACCTGAATTTAGATAGCAGCCCCTCTAATTTTTGATGCAACCAACAAAGCAGTTACCCAAAGAGGGGAGGAAAAAAGGATGACATTTGCCTTTTCCTTGGCTTTGAAATCCAACTGGCAGCAAATTGTTTGAAGTCCTGCTTAGAGAAGAAACTGTAATAGCCTCCATACTGAAAAGAAGAGGAAAATGCCATTATACACGGATCACGGTAGCAGTGACCTCAGCAGAGAAGGCGAACGAGCCGGCTGCAAGTCAGAGGTCCGGCCTGCGTGCCAGGAACAGATTTAAAAAGGTTTACGTGCCAGAGATGTGTGGCAAGACTTGGGTGCTCAGTCTCAAGAGATACCAAGAAAAGGCAAGGAGTTCAATTTCTTAACACGATGTCTTTCAACAGCTCCCTGACTGCTCCTTCTGCCAGTTTCCCTTGGTTTTTATATTTTCGATCTTCCTCTAATTTCCCTGTGCTGTTAAAGAGGAAGCAGAGAGCACCCGGGCTTCGTGTTGTAAAATTAATGAAGGTGTCAAGCTGTTGAGTTGAATCACTCCAAAGGAATGTAATGACTCAGTGTCCAAGATGCTCCCTAGGAGAACTCTGAGCTCACTCAGTGACGGTGGCTGGTGACTCCAGCACTAAAAATATGTAGCATTCAGTCTCCAGGACCTTCTTGATGATACCATGGCTTCTACTTCCCGGTTCCTTTCTCTCCAGCATAGGCTGAATGTTACGCTTTCTGAAGGTTACTTCTCTTAAACTCCAGTACTTTTCAGATGCTCGGCAGATGAAACGGTGCTTTGGTTCCCACCTCTTCTGAAGTCAGGGCCAGATGAAGGAGATCAGGAAAGCCCTCTCTGGTCATGCACTACTGAGATGTGCGATGATTAGGAAGGGGACGGAGGTTATGTCACAGACAGACAGTTTCAAGCGTTAAGTCATCACTGGGGGGGTTAGACACTAAACAGATGACCACCAAGTGGCATAGGACAGGATCCCTTCAGGATGGTTTAGCTTGCTCAGAGGGCAAGGAGATGGGCTCTTGGATTCTATGGAAGATAAGCTCTGGACCAAGAAATTCTGCCTACAATCACCCCCCATACAGTACAAAACTAAAACCTGTGAATGAATGAGTGAATGAATAAATAAATTAAAATAAAATAAAATAAAACCTGTGAGATGACACTAAATGACATTCCTAACATACATCCTACAAAAAAACGAGAGAGAGACTGAATGGTAAAAAACAGATTTGGGGCACCTGGGTGGGTCAATTAGGTAAGCATCCAACTCTTGATTTTGGCTCAGGTCATGAACTCACAGTTCATGAGATCAAGCCCCACATTGGGCTCTGCACTGACAGCACAGAGCCTACCTGGGATTCTCTCTCTCTCTCTCTCTCTCTCTCTCTCTCTGCCCTCCCCACATGTGCATGCATGCTCTTTCTCTCAAAATAAATAAAAAATAAACTTAAAAAAATAGATTTAAATACAAAAGAAATAGTCATAGCCTAGAAATAGTTTGAATGATAAGATAGCAAGGAAGAAATTTAAAATGACAAATGTCATTACTTACAATAGCCAAGATATGGGAACAATCTAAGTGCCCAATGGATAAATGGATAAAGAAATTATTATGTATTCTCTCTCCCCCGACTCACACAGAGGAGTATTATTCAGCCATTAAAAAAAGAATGAATTCTTGCCGTTTGTGACAACATGGATGAACATCAGGGGTATTCTAGGTGAAGTAAGTCAGACAGAGAAAGACAACACCATATGATTTCTCTTATATGTGGCATTAAAAAAAACAAAACAAAACTCATAGATACAGAGAACAGATTGGTGGTTGCCAGAGACAGGAATGGAGGGGTGGAAGAAATGGGTGAAGGGGGTAAATTTTCATTTTAAGAAAAGAATCTGTATTGCAGAGGTAGGACAGAACTTCATTGAAGGGTGTGGGGGCAAAATGACATGAGTAAGTTAGGAAGCAAGAGGAGACTGTAGACAGAGGACTAAAGGAACCACACATAAGCTCTGGTCTGTAGATGATAAAGTTGTTTCCCTGGGGAGCACAGGTCAATGATCCTAATACCGCTATCCACACGTACTAGGATTGAGCAAATAAGCAGAAGATGGACGTTGCGGAAAAGAAGAGATAAAATTGTTTCCATAAATGGAAGCCCCTGTGTGGTGCTGTGCCACAGACAAAAGGGAAAACAAGGTCTAGGTCTCTCCATATTGTGACATTCTGCTTTAGTCTTTGCTTTTGTACTTGATCTTGCCTCTCTGCATGTAGTATTTCCTCCTTAATCTACTGAATTAACTTGTACTCCTCCAAAAAAAGGAAAGAAAAGAAAAGAAAAGAAAAGAAAAGAAAAGAAAGGAAAGGAAAAGAAAAAAGAAAAGAAAGGAAAGGAAAAGAAAAGAAAAGAAAAGAAAAGAAAAGAAAAGAAAAGAAAAGAAAAGAAAAAAGAAAAGAAAAGAAAAAAGAAATTTTCAGCTAGGAGGCCCGCCTTGACCCCATTCTAGCTAACATGCAATTGCCTTGGCCTTGAGGCTGGATGTTGCTTAACCGGATGGTATGTTCTTTAAAATATTTTGCATACAAAAAGTAAATAAGTAAATATAAAATGACAAATGTGCATGGCCTTTAAATCACCCATTTAGATCCAGTGAAGAGCAGAAAAAAGTAAACAGTTAATATCCGCACTAACAGAAGACCACCGAGTCCTAGTTTCCGCTATTATTTAAATTCATCCATGGCCTAAGGGGAAAAAAATAAAAGTATGAGATCCAAAAGTATGATTCATAATACTGGCAGACTCAAAAATCTTCAAATTTACAGTAAGATGATAGGGATTAGAAACAGTTTCTACTCAAATAGTGAAATGAAGTCCGCTCCTCCCAGAGGAAAATCACCCTCTTCACCAAACACACAAGCCCAAGAACGTGGACAGGGACAGACTGTCTACAAAGACAGCATCCACGGAAACAACTCTGGCAATAAGTGGGGTGGCAGGCGCCAGAGGTACCTGACATCCCTATGTAATAATAACCCTGGTGGCCAGGTTCTGTTTTCTAAGAAAGGAGTATCTGACATAGGCCACGCCTCTGTCACTGACTTTAGAAGGAACTTCGCCACCCCAAGAGCAGGGAACAGAGCACCCCAAGTCCAGGGATGCCTCTCACATAGATGGGGATCTTCTAGGGGCACCGAAATAACAGCTGTGGAACACACCCCGTCTGTACCCCCAGCACCAAGGCGGAAAGTCAGGAGAGAGAGTGACTCAATCGCTACCACTGCACTTGCCTTCTCTGATGGGCCCCGACTTAGAAACTTTTAGCTTAGAAACATTTAGGAAATGTCCACAGGACGCAGGAAGGATCAAATGGTAAGCACCATGGCTTTGAACCATTCTGTGATCTTTCACTAAACACCGTGAGCATTCCTATTATTAACAACCACAGCTCCCAATGAAAAACCACACTTCTAAAAAAAAAAAAAAAAAAGATTCGAGAGAGGCCTACCAGACACCAGAGCCACCCCTGGCCACGAGGCCCTCATTTCAGATCTCCCACCTCTGATGGGCAGATCAAAAGGAGGGTCTTCATGTCCCGCATGGGACGTTCTCACCAACATTGGTCATCGAAAATGGACACATAATTTACTTACAATTAACACGAGATTTCACCAATTTTCACCATCAAGCAAATCACTTCTATTGAGCACCCTCCTCCTCCTCTAAATCAATAGTAACTCGTTTCTAATTTCTCCCAGCTCTGTCTGGGAAACGGAGAGAAGTTTGCTTTCTGTTCTCTGAAGGATCAGGAACTACCGCCTTGCTTTGCAACCCTCTGGATTCCCCGCACCCCCGCTCAGAGGGCAAAATATTCTGAAATCACAAAACTGCCTACATTTCCTCAGTCTGGCAAAAGCTTCCGGAGACCTTGCTCGTCGGTTTCTGCTCATTGTCCTTTCTCTCTCTCTTCCTGCCTGTTTAAACACACGGACACAGAGTTATTAACTTTTACAGGAAAACCAAATAAAATAACGTCGAAGCAAAACTGCGGTGATGTCAGGGCTGAAGCGAGCGCCATTCATCTGTGGGAATCTGATTAGCGCTCGAGTGGCAGAGCTACCTGGAAAAGTGCTCACAATCAAATAAAAAAATGATACCCAAACATTAACCTGATGGCTAAAAACTCCACATTTAAGCAGTTAAAGTAATAAAGGAGCTTTTATTGAGTATTTTTTATATTTCATTATGCCCCAAATTGACGAGGACTCCCGGATACATTTTCTAGACTTTTGGTTCCTCAAATCAAATGCTCTCTTGGACTTTTTTTTTTTTTTTTTTTAACTAAAAGGAAACAGCATTTCTTGTAAATTTGAATGAAAGGATTGAAGCTTCTCTTGCAATATCGATATCAGCCTTGAGTGCAAACATAGCCAAACAGTGCAACAAACAGAAGCCTTTTTGGTTTATGTACTTTAATTCTGAACCTGCCCAGAGCCAACGGAGAATTTTTCTCCAGAACTTTACCTTACACAAACCCTGTATTTTCTCTTTCACCCACATTTTGCTCAAAATTGGTAGGGAACAGGGATGGGGCGCTTTGGTGGCTCAGTCGGTTAAGCGTCTGACTCTTGATCTCAGGGTGGTGAGCTCAAGCCCGGTGTTGGGCTCCACATGCATGGAGCCTACTTAAAAAAACAAACAAACAAAAAATTGGTCAGGAATGAAACTTGGTGGAACGATGGGACAGCAAGCAGTGTGGGTCTCAAGACAGCTGCACACTGAGTCCAACCCTCACACTGGTGTGTCCCGAGACCCAGCCTCTCACGCCCCTGCTCCGTGCCACAGAGTCAATCATTTCTGCAAAACAACAGCTTACCCAGATGACCTTCAGGACCCTCTAGTTATGCCACCCCATGATTTCTAAGTTGACTCCCGGAGGCAGCCTGTGATACCTTGACCAGGGATATGGGCTCGGAGGATAAGACCCAACCTTTCCAGAGCTCAGCTCTCCAATCTCACCCAATTCAAAAAAAAAAAAAGGAGAAAACCAACAGAGGAGAGGAAGGAGAGAAAGAAAGGGAGAAAAAAAAAACCACTACTGCCAAAAAAGAAATGACAGATTTAACGTATCTTGCACATAGCAAAGCTTTACTCTCACTACTTACTTGCGACTTATTTTGTATACGAGCTTAGTTATCGGATATCCAAATTACAGAAGATTAAAACTGCAAATGAGAAAGGAAAAACAAGCCAACTAACAGATACTTACGGAACAAAGACCAGATAGCAAAAGTAAGCCAAGCGACAAATGTCAAGAGAGAAACATCTATGAAAAGGCAAACAAAAAACTCAAAAAGCTTGTTCGTTTGGGGTTGTTTGGCATAGGTGGAGTCATTTAGAATAAGGGCAAATATACAACATATCTATATTTCAACAGTTTTTGAAAAAAGAACTCCACTGACAACACAATATAAACATTTACGTCTACAATGACGGTACTGAGTCATGAAGACTAATACTCTGCCTAATAAAGAAAGAAACTATATAACCCATTTCATGCAATTCCCAGCCCGAAGTTTCAAAGTGTTTTGTTTTGTTTTCATACAGGCCTCGATGGCCATCTAACTGTGCCTATCCAAAATGACTCATTTGAGGAGGGTGCCAGAGACAGTGATGCTCCTGAACTGAACACGAACAGTTTTTATTCAAGTTAGATTAAGAAGCAGGAAGCCGAAGATTAAATAATGCATAGTTACTGAGCATTCACCGGGTACGCACAGCACACCAGGCACTTGGAAAACCAAGCAAAGCAAAGATGCTGCTTTTGCTGTTCCAGTCCAGGACAAGGAAAGAAGTCAAAAGGGACCTTAGGCCATCCGGTCCCGCATATCACCTAAGACTCCCCCCCTCTTCAACAACCTCGACAAATGATGGGTGGGCTTCCACCTGAATGCTTACGATGAACAAGAGAACTCATTCTCAAGAGCCTGTCAATTCATTTTCAGGAGTCCTTCTTTAAACGGAGTTGAAATCTACTTTCCTGAACCTCCTATGCACTGGCCCCAGTTCTCTGCAGGAGAACGATATTAACTGATCCAGTTTTCGACACAATGCTGGGTGAGGAATTAGGATAGGCCTCTGTCACTTGGCTATCTTTTCTATAAAAGCATTTCCCTTACTCTGCTTATTAACTAAATGTGAACACCGGTTTCACTGTGTAACAGCTTCATGAATTCTGCTCTTAAGCTTGGTAAGAGCAGCTTTGCCCTTTGTGGGAGGGCCAAGGCTACACCTGTAATGTCAGAATGCATTAGCAATAATAAAGGCCACAGTAATGCAAGAGACGACTTCATACACACGTCATTCCCGAATGGCTAAATTCAATCAAATATGGCAGCGCTTCCTACAATGCTCTGATCACTGGGGCCAGCGCGTGTGACGTGGGCCCACTTACTGGAAGCTGCTGGAAGCAGAAAGTGAGCGCTCTGCTTTGAGGCTGTAACGGATGGGTTTTTACCAGCCCTAAGTGGTTTGGCCTCCTTCTTTCCCAGGAATTACCTAGAAATTCATTCGACGTCTAAAGACTACAAATGTTTTTCACAACCTCAGAAGGCTAAAAGGACATGAAGAGAAGAGCGAAAAAGCGTAGTGTTCTGTCACCCTCGCCCTACAGACAGAGGATTCTTACGGGGAGGAAAGTAATCTCTGAAGAGGGGGATCACCAAAGAAGCACGGCCAAAGTTCACCTGGTCTTAATTCTAACTCAGTCACCAACTTCTTTAGTAACTTCCCAAGAGGTGCTCACCTTTCCTGTTTCTACTTCCTCATCTGTAAAATGGAACTAAGACTGCTGAGAGACGCGCCAAAGGGTCACGTGGAAGAATTAGTTAGCATTTATGCCACACTTTTGATCTTCAAAGTAAGGTTATTAGACTATAAAGTAGAGTAGATGTGGTTTGAAAAATCTTTTAAAAACCGAAAATAAAGCAGGCAAGCAAATTCAGAGAAGCAAAACAGGCTGACATCACCTCCCAGCAGCCAGATGCCTCTACCTCCACAGGCACCCACTTTCTGCCCTAATCTGCATCTGCATGTGGAGACAAAGGTACAAGAACGTTTTATTAGGAAAAAATGGGAGGGGGTGGAAGGAAGGGAGAAAGGAGAAAGAGAAGGTTTGAGGAGGAGAGGCACTGAAGAGGACGTCGAAGGGAGGACACAAGGAGACAAGGAAGCGGGGGGGGGGGGGGGAAGAAAGAGGGAACAGTGAGAAATAAAGAGCAGGCAGATCCCGTCCCCTAAAAGAACAGCAAGAACGGGAAGGGAAGAAAAAAGAGAAAAACAGAGACACCGAAAAGCAAACATCAAGGGAACAAATGAATGTAAAAAGCGTGTCCTGTGTTCAAAGAAAGCAAGAAGGCCGAAAGTAAAAGTTAAAAGCTTTACAACAAAAAAACAAACAAACGAAAACAAAAATAAAAAAAGAGGAGGACAAAGAGCAGAGGATAGAGAAGGAGAACATAAAGCTTTCGGGAGTCTGTCTGGAAACCAGAAAGCCGGAGGAGAGATCATTAGCAAGTCCACAGTGCGTCTACAGCAATACCGCGCGGGTCAATTCATTTAACGCTGCCCTGTACATTTACAGAAAAGTACCTCTGATATAATAAAGGCTCATAAACACGCAGAAATTGGGTTAGACCCGTTTCGAATTCCTGCCAAACAATGGTTCAGAAAAATGAAGCTCTATTTTAATTAGCTGGATTCGCGAGTGATTTGATAACAGCAGATGCTGTCTGGATGCTTTCAGCTTGATGGGCTCCACATATATGAACTTAAGAGTGGTTCTGATGCAATTAGGTGTTTCTCTCTGCTCCAGCATGCCAGGCCCAAGGACCGAGCCTACGTGTGGCCCCTGCATGTTTCTGTATTAATCTACATGGCAATATTTTAGACCGAAGATGAGAAAAGTGACCCCATAAGAGAAGTAGAAAAGTCGTCTTTAAAAGTCACTGGCAGGTAGAAGAGGACACTCTCACAACGAATTTGTCTCTCCACCGGGGAAAGAAAAGTTGGGAAGCTGAGAAAAAGCCACACAGGGCAGCAGCACCTGTAACAGAAACATTTACTGCCAAAGCTGGAACACAGCAGACCTTTTCCTTCCAATTTTGCGATTCCAGTCCAGCGTTACGGCAAAGGATTAGCTGCCTAATGCACAGCCCGACCTGGGACTAAGTGGCCTTCAAAATGTTCTTTGTAACCAGGCAGGCATCCTGTTATTACCCAGAGCACCGCTGCGGAGACAGGCAGTGGTGTTCAGGACCGCAGCCCTGCAAGTCCAAGTATTTTCACCAGGTGCTTTCAAGCTGGGCACGTTACTGCCCCCTCTCCCTTTTAAGCACTCTCTCTCTCTCCCAAAGAGCCTTCTACTCGCTTTTCCCAAAGCACCCACTGCCCTCTGCTAGGGCCACTTCGAGCACCACCACCCACAGGCACAGAGCTGCTAAAGGACCCGCACAAAGCAAGAGCAGCTTCCAGCATCGGGACTCGCCTAATAGGAGGACCCAATCTGCTCATTACCCGCCAGTTTGTCACGGCTGGGCTGAGTAGGGGACGATTATGAAAAGGGGGGTGTTGGGAGGAAGCTCTTCCACACTAGGTCGTGTGCTACTCGTCCTGAAATTCTGAATCAGGCTTTCAAAATCGTTCAGCATCCCCCCCACCCCCCCTGGCTCCCATCGGATGACGTGAAGTAGAGAGGGTGGAAAAGAGACACAAGAGTTCTGGCTGACTCGTCTGGACAGAGCGGGCGATGCCTGAACCCCGCCACTACCACCACGAGCACACAGGGAGAAACACACACCCCTCACTCTCCCTCTCCAAGAGGACAAAACGGACATAATGACCTTCACACCATCTCCCCTTCGCCGGCGCTAACAAGCCGAGCACTGTAAATCAAGGATGAAATCCCTGTGCCAGGAAAGCAAAGGAGGAGCATTTCTTCCGTAAGAGCCCAAAGATGCTGCCTGCTTCTGAATCAGCACTTCAGGGCAAGTGTTCGGAAGGCAGGAAGCTTAATGCCAGCGAGTGAAGGAAAAATAGGTATTTATTATATGTAGTAGGGCCTTCTTCAAAAGTTATTTATTTCACAAAACCACTCTGCTAAATAGAGGTTTCAATCTAATTGGAATTGCAATCTGCATATTGTAAATGCAGCAAATGACAGCCTCCGAGACTTTTGTTCTATGCCAGTTTATGGGTTCACTAGTACAAGACTTCCCAGTGTACACGCATAAGCGAATGGAAGAAGGGAGTTCAGAGGGTTATCCTTTAACATATGTGTTTATTTGTGTGTATTTATTTATTTATAATATGTTTTTCAGTCCCTTGCAAACCCCAAAGGAGAGGGAGAGGGTCTGCACTGTGAAATGGGATAATGTTTGCAAGACCCCTAAGAAGACGACAGAGCCAAGGAAGGAGGAAGGAGGCTCACAGGGACATCCGTGTGTTTGGCCACACAGGTCTCTGGTGAGACCCCAATCACCATCAGCTTCTCTTCCCTTCTTGGGGGGGGGGGAGGTGAGGAAGGGACCCCTACTCATCTTAATTTCCCCCTCCTATCCACATCCCGAATTAGCCATGTTAATTAACAGAGATGCAAGTAGTCACGGCCCAAAATAAAGGTTTTTAACAAGAAGTAAAAAGAGACCTTACAAATCCAACAGAAAAATAAAAAAGAAGAGGGAGAGAAAGAAATGACCGACCCAAAGCTAAAGGTCAACCTACAAATAATTAAGGAAATGAGAAAGCAAAA
The DNA here is from genome assembly GCF_027475565.1 of Acinonyx jubatus. Taxonomy (NCBI): domain Eukaryota; kingdom Metazoa; phylum Chordata; class Mammalia; order Carnivora; family Felidae; genus Acinonyx; species Acinonyx jubatus. The sequence continues at coordinate 7,475,552 of NC_069381.1, read as the reverse complement.
GGACAGGTCAGGACTTCCCACAGGGGTCTGAAATTTTCTGTTTGTATCTCTGGCTTCACATCAAAAGTGAGTTATGGCAGAGAGGACAATGTTCTGGGGAAGAGAAGAAGGCACAAAGATTCTAGAGTCCCACACAGGCCCGGGACTTCTCTCCCTACATCGCATTCAAGATAACTTTCTGTTCCCTTTCCCCCTCACTCATTTCAAGAAATAGATTATTTAATTGTTTTCAAACACGGCATTCCTAGAGCCCAAAGATACCCCTTGCTTCCTTAAAAACTAAGCATCTTCTAGTTGACAGTTTTTGCCCTCCATACTCTGACAATACCAGCCTGTCAGAGGGTGTAAACTTCTGTCAAAAAAATAATAACAGTAATAAATAAAAATCAGACCTTCAGCTTCCCATAAAAAAAAAAAAAAGATAGAATAAATATGAATTTGAAGGGGAATTCTGCCAAAACCTGAACCTCCCAAATCTGGTTCAGCCACATTCTTGCCCACAGCCTGTACTTCTCGGTGCCTCCCTACATTTTTCAAAATGCAGCTGCACAGACCTCTTAAAATTCAGATTTCTAGCACCTATAATTACAGGGCGCTCGAGCCAGGCTCCTTTAATTAATGAACCTGACTCCTCTCTCTTCAAAGGAAATCTGCATAAGGGATATATCACAGGGGTGAACTGACCCCCAATCAGCACTATCTGCTCACTGTGCCTGATGGCAACCAGCACTCTGCACCTCCAACAGGAGAGTGAGGTTGTCCCCACCCCCCCCCAACCGAACCCTCCCCCCCTACACACCCCAATCTGGCACAAGCCTATTATGCGGTTAAGGCCATAAAACATTTCTTGGAACTTAAGGGAAGAGAAGCAAGCTTTCCTGGGTGTGACCAGCAAAACCCAAAGAGAATTAGATTCCCCCTGGTCCGAGCGCTCCCCGATTTCACTTTCTTCCCTCTGCCAGGATAAAGTGGGGAGCGGAGGCAGGAAAGACAGCCACTGTTCAAGGGTCAACAAAGCCAACAGAGGGAGCAGGCCGGGGCTCTGACAAACTCTGGAAAAGAAATAAACACAACAGACCTGGGATTGACATTTCATCCCAAACCCGAAACGGAACTGGCAAGGAAGGCCGTGCCTCTTTAAAGCAAAACAGGTGGAGAAGGGGTCATGACGCGAAGATACCGTTCACAAGGTCTGGAGAAGGATCTGGGCACGTCCCAAAGATGACAAACTGACCTCAAGATCTGTTACCCGGGGGGTCCTCACCCATTCCTGATCCTACTCGCTTCTAAACCAATACTTGATTGCCAGTTTTGAAAGAACTGGGTTTCCTTCTGGCTGGCTGGGCAGCACAGCCTAATACTGTTTGTATCTGCTGCCCATGCTAGGACAGCCTATAGCCGCTCCTGCAAGTGCTCATAAGCTGGCTTGTAACCGTGTTCTCCGGGGAGCAGGCTGCCTCTGGCTGCGACAGAAACTGGAAATGGCTGCAAACAAAGCCACAGCTGCCAGACCAGACAAGGCCTAGGTCAAATCAAGACGACCCGAGGTGAAGTTTCAGGTAGGAGATCTGAGATCCAGTAAGAGATTCCAATGGGTCTGGCAATGATGAAAACAGGTTTTGCCCAGTTACTCCCATCTGATAACCATTTCACAAGGGTCCCTCAGGCCCACAGCAAGCCCTGTAGACCAAACTTGCGTCACTGGCCAAGTAAACACACCTCTTCCACAGGTAGGAGAAAAGTTCTCAGACTATGTACCCAGTAACACATTTTCTAGAGTTTTCCCAGTTTCTCGTGTGATTCAGGCCAGAAAGCGAGGCTGGGGAACTACCAGAGAATAGCACTGGGCTAACGAAGGAACACTTGAGGCGCTCTCTCCCGGCTTCTTAGTTCTTCCTAGGGCACTCGACAGCACAGATGCCAAAAACTGAATTCAGTCATTCCGTATTCTGCCGGGAAAGGGGGCTTTAACTATCCAGTGAGTTTCTGCTGTTGTGAATATGATTTTAGAAGACGGGGGAACAAGGAGTAACATCAGTCTCTCCAAGAGTTAAACCCTCAAAGCAAAGTGAGGCATGATCAATGACCAACCACTGAGTCAAACGCCACCGTACCTGTCTTGTTTCTGACCTGCCGCCTCTATGCCCAATGGCCAGAGGCCAACACCCTATACCATCTCTGCTCTCCCATTAGATCTGTCTCCAAATCCATCAGTACACTGAGACCTGGACCCAATGCCCAGGGGGCTACGGAGGAGTTCCAGGCTGAGGGTGTCACCGATGATGATAAGGAACAACCACTTCCATATTCCCAGACACAGGCAGCCAGAGCTGGGTGAAGGATTTTTTCTAATTTGGCTTGGTTTTCCAACCAAGACATTCTCAGAGTTCGTTGGTTTTTGAAGCGGAAGCATTTGATTTTCTAACAAACAAACAATTAGAAGCACGGGACCAGCGAGAACACGGAATTGAGGAGGAAGGGCGGGACAGGCGAAAACGCAGGGCTGGTAGGCAGCTGAGATCAGGAATGTCCAGGGCTTCTGGGCATGGGAGCTCACACCGGCCAGCCAGGCGCTCTCTTCCCAGGGTGTCTCTGGGGGAAATCACCCATCGATCCTAGGACACACGCGTTCGAGGACCAATCCTTTACCTCAGAGCAGCCTCTGCCTCAAATTCCTGCTTGTGCTTTAATGTTTAAATTATTAAATGCATTAATGTATTTACATTATTCAAGTCTTATGTGCATTTTTCTGAGATAATTTATGTATAAGAGTTTGAATGTCCATGACTGTTAATGTCTACAACCCTTCCTGTTCATTATTGATTCTGGAAGAAAAAAAAAAAGTCAGAGTTTTAATGCCTTATTTTTAATGTATTAAGAGTCTGAATAAGTGCATTCTCTTTTTTCTTTTGTAATTTCATAATTTAAGTAGTGCATTTATTAAACTGACACAGTATGAATTGTGGTGAAGCCTGGCACGGCTCCACGCCGCCGGAACAGCCAGCTGGAGGAGCGCGCCCGCTCCTCGGAGACCAGGCGGCAGCTCAGCGCGCTTCCCACCTCCGCCAGGCCAGGACCGGGCAGAGGAACGGCGGCAGGCACTCGCCGAATCTGGGCTCTGCCAGGAGAGTTCTCTTCCTCCGTTTTAGAGTTCCTGCCCAAAGCCTCTCTCCTTGTTAAATAAGGGTTTCCCGAGTGCTGCGGAGCTGCCTCTTTTTATTCAGGTGGAAGTTTTCTGCTCGTCGCAAGTCCGCACCTGCCAGACTCCGGCTGATATCCAAACAGAGCTGGCCATCAGCACACCGTTTTCAAGAAGAATAAAGAGGCTGGGGCTCGGCGGAGCAAAAACAAGCAAACGCAACTGCTTTTAAAAGGGGGTCTTCTCCAAACGCAGACAAACGTCTCAAAGACAAGACCTCCAACTTGGGCAGAACTTCTTTCTTTTGAGATCCAGTTTCCCCAGCAGAAAAGCCCTCTTTCAACTATAGCCAACAGAGCGACAGTGACACCCAATGGCCTCTTGGTTCAATCCCAACTGAGCATTCCTCGTGGCTTTCCCGGAGGCAGGTCTCAGACCCAGAGCTCCCGTGTGAACACGGAAGCACGAGAGAAAATCAGGTATCAGCTACTCATCAAGAAACCGAACTGCTCATGGATAAATTTCCTGCCACTCCACGGAAGACATATACACACTGTATGTGATAATGCACATGTGTGCAAACTGCAGAGCAGAGCACGCATCAGTACAGCCTCTTTCTGGGGGGGAGGGGGAATGGAGGGGTGTGAGCACGTGTGCACACACAGGCGCACAATACGTGGACTCCACAACACCGTACAAATCAACCTGAAGTGGGAGAAGGGATGCCGGAAGTTGTTCGCTGCGGTTTTAGAACCTGACTCTGCCGTTTCTGTCACACGTGTACAGATACACGCTTACAATACATACACATGATATGCCTTTTCAGTGTATCTTCCCCCTTTCTTTTTTTTTTTTTTTTCTATTTTTCCCTGTTTCCTTCTTTTCTTTTTTCTTCTTTTCTTTTTTGGCTACTCATTACCATTCTTTAACTGTTACAATTTATATCAGCATATAATGTTAAATAATTACAGGGAGCAGAGCTCACTCTAGTGAGGATATAAACGCGCTGTGGGAATCTACAGATTTAAACAAATAACACTCACAGCAGGGGGTGAGCGGATGAATTAGCATTAATATCCTGCCTGGGAGATCCCAGTGCACTGGTACTGCTTAAATACAGATCTTTTCTGTAACAGTCAATATGACAGCTCCCGGCAATACGGCCCCTTTCCCTTTCCCAGTCAATATAGCAGCCAGTGAAAATAGAAACGTCCCTGTAGCAATCAATATAGCAGCCAGCTAAAATAAACCCTTCCCTTTTAAGGGCTATATAATAGTCAGCTAAATGGAAGAATTGGCACCCCTGCTGGATAGCTCAGCAGAGAAGCCAAGGAGTGAACAGGCCACGAGCACTAAAATGATCCCTCTGCTTCTCAGATCGGCCCTGCCCAGGAAGGGAGAAAACATCCACAGGTAGGGAATCCAGAGGGAGCCTGCAAGGGACACTTGGCAGGCTGCTCCTGGTCCCAAAGAGCAGATGTTCGGGTCACACTGCAGGCTTCCAGGCACCTCTCATGGAGGTTTAATTTAAATGGCCAGAAATTCTAGAATCCTTGCTCAAATGGTCAGCTGGAACAGGGGAACATTGGTCTCCAGTGGGACGGGGGGGGGGGGGGGTTGTGGTGAGAGTATCTTGATGTGAACCCTGAGCCCCCCACCCCCACCCCGCCTGCCCGCTCCTGCGCTGTTCCCACCCTGCTCCCACCCTAGCCCCAGAAGGGAAGAGTATTAAGTTAACAGCCTGTGGTTTTCTGCTTTCCAGCAGCAAGGATGGCGACTGTGTCAGAATCAGACATCCAGCCAAGTGGGTGAAAAACAGAGCATTCTGTGTTGAAAGCCACCCGGCAGATACCCACACTCATTTTTAAAACTCACCGCCATCAATCTATTAAGTATTGTAACACAGATATCATATCCCTCACCCCCACCCTGCTTCACAACGTGGAAAACATTCTCCTTCCTTGGAGACATATAGGAAAGAAGTTTAATTTTAACAGAATTCAGAGGATGCCTTGCTCTGAAGGCCCAAATAGCCCAAAAGCCTTTAAAAAGAAGAAAAAGAAAAACAGCAAGGAGTGTTTGATTCAGAGAGGTTCCCAGGCATTTGAAGTTATCCCTCTTTTTCATTCTAACTAGCTACTTCCATAATTAGTTCTGGTGGATTTATGGATTCGACAAACGTGGACTATCACCACTGGCACGAGTGCAGGTTTCCAGCCGACACTCCTCAAGTTAATGCTGAGATTCCGTTATGCTCCAAAGCAGATGAACGTGAGGGACCCGCCCCCCCTTCATTAAAATTCCACAATCTGTCTGCCATCCTTTGGGGAAATCCGCCGAGGGTCCCTGTTTCCCTGGCCAGGTGTTGAACACCCAGTGACGCTCATGTCATCAATCAGGTGACTCAGTCAAGTGCCACAGTGTCAGAAACCGCCGGAAAAAAAAGATCCTGCAAGTCCTGGTTTGAGAGCTCAAGTCCTTAAAAATTTAGATCCCCACATCCCACCTAAGCCGTTAAGACTTCAGCAGGTGCTCTCTACTTCAGGAATTCCAGTTAAAGGCATCTCAGGAGCTGCGAAAAGGTTAGCATGCTTGACAGAGGCCCTCTCAGGGCAATCAGCATTTTGTTGAGGGAGCCTGGCACTCGGTTCTCCGGTCCATCTTGGGAAATCCTAGTGCTGTCAGTCCCCCTGTGATCGTGGCAGCCACAAGGGCGGAGATGGATACGTGGGGAGACCTGGGATGTACCCACAAGTGTGCAAAACGCAGATTCACAAAAGGCGAGTAGCTGTTACGATATGACATGGCGCTTAGCTTCCAGAGCGGACGCCAAGGAGTGCTTTATAAACTCTGGTGTGCACGGACGTTTGTTTCCAAGTCTAAGGTCCACACAAAAACTCAGTCAGGTGGCTGGAGAGCGCGCGGCACGATGTGAGCCAAGGTCGCTTCAACTGCCATGACGGTTCTCAGAAGGCGGAGGGGAGGCAGGAAGGGAGGGAAAGAGAGAGAAAGAGAGAGTAATGAAAGAGAAACGAATTACGGAAGGAAAGGAGAAAGGAGAGGCAAGAAAGAAAAGATGACAGAGGACACGGAGGGAACAAAATGAGAAATAAAGATGCAAAGAGCTTTCAGGGCATTTTACGAAACGACAGTTGCAATAAAACAAATAGAACGGTGAGTCATCTGGTTTCCAACTTCTGAGTCAAAAGGGGCTGTTTCTAGACAAACTGCAAAGTGGCTCTGAGGCCTGCACACTCACGATGCCTCTCACAGCGACCGAACAGGATGTGGGGAGCGGACGGGGAGGTGGGAGTGAGCACGGTCTTCGCCGGTCCCGGTGTCACTGCGAATAAAGACTGTCAAGATTTAAACCATAATAATGGAAAGGCTATAAAGGTCTCAGCTGTAATGTTTCCTCTGATGTTCCCTGTCATAAAATGCCCGCTTGATGTTGCTTACGTGGCAATGATACGCTACACACCCGCGTACGTATGCACCAGTGGGAACCTTGCACCCTGAGTCCCCAGGCAGGAGCCGGGCAGCAACTGTGCGCTCCAGTTCCCCAGCTCATCATCACCATCTACCAAAGTGAGCACACGCGCGCACACACACACACACACACACACACACACTCCACAAATATGTACCGAGTGCCTACTTCCTGCCCACAGCGGCGCTGTAAGGATATCTGCCCATCCCAGAGAGGGATTAGCAAGGTGCCTGGGTGCCAAATGCCCAGGAAACAAACAAACAGACCATGCACTCTGCTTGGAATTCCGGCCGTACAACACGGGGTCTCCTGTGCTACGTCTGCCCCTAACAGCCTGACACCGGAGCTCGGCAGCCTAACGGTGAGATGCAACCTCCCCACACTCCCGCCCCCGGTGCCTCCTGTAACATAAATCAGACAAACACTCGAAAAGGGGGCTAAACTGGGCACCCACAAAGACTTGCCTTTACTTGGACTCAGCAGACAAAACTACAGAAAACCGCTCGTTGCAAGTGCATCTTTTATCTGCCGCCTGCCACCTGGGCCTCTCGTAGGCCCAGAGGGAACCGCAGAGGAAAACAGAAACAAGACCTATGTTGATACTTCACAGACATGACCGAGAAGCAGGAACTCAGGAAGAACAAGATGGACACGAGAACCGCACGCAGAGATAGATAAAAGGAAGTTTGTATCTGTAAATCAGGGAGGCCGGGCAAAGCAATGGGGAAAGCCAAGGTACAAAATTAGGAAAGGACTGATCTAGTCGAGCCCAGCTCGGTGGCAGATACAGAGCGATAACTCACATTTGCTGGGCGGGCAGCCAGTGCCAACCACAAGCCATCGCTGGGCCGTCTTCCCTGTTGATCTGTAATTGGTGAGTCTGTGATGGAGCTACCAATTATCTTTAGGCCCCCTGTATTTAGTTCACAGACAAAGGGAAGCAGGAGAGACCAGTTAGTAATGAGTAAGTAATGGCCACTAAAATACATTGTATTTTACGGAGCTGCTTCGGCAGGAAAAGCCATTCGGAAAATAAAAAGAGAAAGAATAAAATAAGCTACAGAAACTCAATTTTCTTCTCCCTTCCTCCCAAAGCCACACTTAGGATAAAATGAGGTTTGTGCAGGTTAATCCTTATGAGGTAAGAAAAAAATGATTAAATACATTAAAAAAATCAATTGTACATTAAACCAAATCCAGGAACTGCAAAAACAAACACCACAGCATCCCTCCCGCCGGCATTAGCTCTGCCAGTCTGGTCAGTGGGGGATACCCCCACCTGACGGAGCCCGCTGACGTAACGGAAGAGAAGCACAAGGGGGAAGAGAGTGGAGCTGGGAGGGCTGGGGCCAGGGGGAGGACTACAGATCTGGATTTCACCGGAATAAAGTTATTTCTAGGCACTACAAAGAAAGACAGAAAATGCCATGTAAGTGGGGCTCTGGAGACCAGGATGGATCCTTCAAAGATCCGACAGAAGTAACAATAATTGTAATCACTTGATAAACAGAAGTTATAAGCCACTTCACTGTCAAATGACTTGCCACTATGTCTAGTTTTCTTCTGTTCATTAGCAGATTCTATTAACTGCCATTTTTCAGACCGACAACGGAGAACGAGCTGGAGAGGTGGGGCGAAGAGGCATGCCTTGGTCTCTGAGGAAAGCCACTCTCAGGGCTGGAATGGAAACTCCCACCCTTCCCCAGGTCCCCTCTGGGGTCCTCGGGGACGAAAGCCCACAAGCTCGCAGAGCCCCAAGAGCGGCCATCAGTCAGCGGCTCCTCCCACCGTGGAGTCAGGGCTGAGAATTCTTAGCTAATCCTAAATAAACCTCCCAGGGCTGAAATGTCGTGGCCAATTTGCTTCTCGGTGTGTACTGCAACCATCCGGTTCTGCCTGCAACCAACCCTTCTCCTTTTCGTCACTTGGCCTCAGCCACACAACTGGAAGAAGATCTGAGAGCCAGGGCCATGGTGAAATATGGGCTTGTGGGAGGCTGGGTGCTAGTTACTCACTTCAACAAGGCACAAGTTGGCCATATGTCAGGCCTGGGCCCCAAAGTCTCAAAGAACTGGCAAATCCAAAGTTTCCCCTTCAATGTGCTGGTGCGGTGAGTCATTTAGAACCGTAAAGAAACCTGTGCGACACGGGCTTGCGGGGGGAGGGGAGCAGAGGGAAGCAGCGAGAGGAAGAACAGGTAATCAACCATAGGACAGTCATGTTCCCAGCAGAGTAAAGACACATGCCCACAGGGGAACATTTCAAAACATCTACGCGTGATTAGAGAGGGTTATCAATGGCAACAAGCAAGATCTGACAAAAAGATTTCACTCTCTTAAAGACATCTCTGTGACTCTTATCTTCAAAGCCAGCGAACTCTGCTGTTAACTCTGACAGTGAGGGATTTGTGGGTGCCGATGGGGATGCAGATACAGGATCTACCTGAGGGGGCAGAGAAAGCAGGGATGGAATTTCCTGGATCCTGCAGTCTCTTCACTTAGGCGGATTCAGGTGACTCCCTGAAGACCTGCTCAGCCCGAGTCAGAAGCAAACTGCTCAATTGTGGAACCTTTCCTCCTCCAGCAGGAGGGAAAACAGCAAGCAGCTGCTGCCCCCTAGAAGCTACCAGGGACACCGCACTCTGCTCTAGCGACACAGATGAAAAGATCCTATTATCTCGCCTCGATCCTGTAACCTGTCATTAGTGAGGTACATGGGTGCAGACGCCTCCTCCAGCACGAGGAGGCCCACATCACCTGTGATAAATTAATAGGTGCCTTTTCAACAGCTCAGAAGCATACAAAAGACTCCAACCAGGGAGCGCACGAAAGCAGCAGCTTCAGAGACAGCACAGACTCACCAGGCAGCCCCTGAACCGGCCCAGGCCCCTCCTGAGCGCCCTGGCTGGAGGGGGAGGCGAGGTCAGCGGGCTGTCCCCCGGGCTGTCCCCGCCTGCCCTCCGGACCTGCTCCCCCTGCTCCCGTGTGTGTGCCCCAGAGCTCAACATCGTTGCACTTAAATCCCAGTCCCGCCCCCTGCAACACCGATGGCCCTGGGCTTGTTTCCTCGCTGTAAACCGAGGAAAAGAGTAGTTCTCACTAACAAAAATAAAGAAACCGGCGCCAAGGCCAGCAGATGACACAGGGGAAGCCCTCCTGACCTCGGTCATCAGCGCTGGTAATTGGTCAGTTAATCGAAAAATCAGTTAAGGCCGGGAATCATTCAAAGTGGAGCCTACCCTATATACCTTAAACATTTTACATTAACTTAAAACCTATAAACGTACAGTCATTTGCTAATCTTTTGATGTGGAGCCAAGACCTTTTCTTTGAGTGTGGGCCCACAGACTGATGTTCCCAGACGCCTTTCTTGCATAAACCCCACCCACGACACACCCTTCACAATTTCTAAAGCAAAGCGAGAACTTAAAGGCACTAGCAACGCAAATCAAAGCACTGAATACTTCGAGATTTTTATGGTCTTCCCCAGTTTAACTGTCATCTCACTCTCACCTGAAAAGACATTCTATCTGCAATTCACATTTACCAAAGCATTCAGCCCGGCTTTTACCGAACCCTCTTCTCTCATTTATGTTTATAAACCTCTCTGTATTTGTAGCTCCCTCTGTTCACTTCTGCATTTCACCTGCTTACAGCATATTTAACAAAACCGCCTCATTCACTACCAAGTACAACCGGGCACGCACAGGTTCGAGCGAGCCAACGTGGGTCTGCAGAATGGGCGTGGGTGTGGGTGTGACCGGCCAGGGAGCCCGCCGGTTCAGAGCACCCAGGGCCTCCTCCGGGAGCTTCCACGGTGCCGCAGCAGCGAGCCAGTCCCTTCGGGGAGTGTGTCTAATGCGGGCTCTTGACACACACACAAAAAAGTATGTATTTATTGATGCTGCCGCCCCTTCATGCGACAAGAGATTTGAAATGACTCGCAAAAGTACACACGAGCCCCAAGGATGCGGCAAAAGGAAAGCAGAAGGAAGGGGGAGAAACGACGTTTAACAGACGTTGTCTACTTTTTCCTCTTCTCCATCAAACTCCATCTGCAGGGAACTGTGGAAAAACAAAACCATTCATACAAATAATCAACTTGCGTGCCTGATCCTGTTGGCAGCTCCTCCCCACCAGGCTGGAGAAAGCTGCCCTGCCCCAGAGACCCTCTCGCTGTGGCCCAATCGGCCATAGAGAGAGAGAGAGAGAGAGAGAGAGAGGCCTCTTGATGGACACTTCTGGGTGAGGGGTGTGACTGCTGGCCCAGAGCGCCACCCCACAGACTTTATAAGCACACACAGGCCCCTGTGCCACCAGGGATGCTGCTAAGGCAGGAGGTCACAAGGGTGGCAGCACGTCTTTTTCTCGACAGGGGCAATTTATCCGATCCACTGGGGGCTATGAGTTAGCTCCTCTGTGACTCCAAGCGTCAGAGAGCGCCCCCGGGTAGATTTACCTCAAGAATCACTCAGTGTCGGCCCTATCTCTAGACTGTTCAGACAAACTCATAATGGCAGGGAGAAGATTTGTGGAGCAACAAGCATAAATCTTGGTTATAACTACAAACCATAAAAGAAAGCAGGGCTGGGAGGGAAGAAGGAAGGGCGGCGAACACGTCCTTCTGCAAAGCACCACTTCATCTTCCTGCGGCTTCTCCGAGCACCGAAGTGGGATTAACTACAAGGTCATATTTTTCAAACCCAAATTGGTCTGCATGGTTTGAGAATGTGCTAAAATATTTTAAACTGAAATTATCCTGGAAAACGGCGGGCACGTGGCTGTCCTCAGCGCGACGTGACACGCAGAGGTTCTCAAACCAGGGACTCGTGGGAGATTTCCTGAGTTTGCCACACGGAATACCCACCTTTTAAGTCGCACTTAAAACAAACAAACACACAAAACCAACAACAACAAAAAACACTTTTAAGTGAAAAGTCTTTCAAATAAGATAATGATTGATTTTAAGTAAAAGAAAACCCTCTGAACGTCCCTCCGCCCAAACAAGAGCTTCCTTTAACCCTCCTCAGCAATTACTAAGGGCACCTGAAGAACGTGGAGACTATCCCCAGGAGACAGGGAGCAAACTCGGCCTTTCCTTCTGGAAGAACCACCTGGGTGACAAGATTACAGCCCAAACTCGCCCCATTGCTGTGCGGCTCTGCGAAAGGCACATGGGTGCTGGGCTCCTCGGTGCCCAGGTCTCTAAAGTAAGGACACTTGCCTGGTTGGTCATCCAACAGCCAGGGCCTCTGACTGCAGGAACTCTAACAAATAGCAAGTATTACCGTGCAAGCCGGGAACCCAAAGTATAAACAAAGATGAATAACCATTTCAAATTCCATTTCCTTAATTATTACTCCTCAGAGTTTCGATTCATCTAATAATTATTTGTAAAAGGATACCTTAAAACTGGAAAGGAAAAAAAAAAAAAAACCCCACCTCTTCATTTACCTGGAAGAGGAAAGAACTTAGAGGGCCCCACCTAGTCTATTCAATAAACCCCATCTAGAACAGGAAGGACGAAGTAGGAAGAGACAGTAATTTCAAAATCAGTAAGTGGCCTAGAGATTACAGACAAGCCACCCAGAGCTGGAATGAGGCTGTTCTCAAGTTCATCCACCTCTGCGGATTCTCATCAGCTTCCTCCCCACCAGGACCTGCGGGACTCTCTGGCACCCTCCCAACAAGGGGCAGGGGTCAGTGTTTAAAAACAAAAGTTGCATTTGCTTCGTATATGCATCTCTACTGCTGATGGGAGGGGAGTGGAGAAGGAAGAGAGCCCAGCACCTGCCCTATCTGAGCAGCACCAGGCCTCAGGTCGGCTCACAGGATGAAGGCAGCATCAGAGACGCGTCCCACCAGCCCCACCCTTCGGTAGACAACTGATTTCAGTCCCAAGTTTCTCAGCAGTAGTTGTGAGGCGTCCTCCCCTCCCTGGCATGAGTTACTATTAATGGTTTAAGTACCAAAATCTGCAGAAGATTCACTTTTTTTTCAGTTTACTTATTTTTGCAACCCTAAGAGCAAGAGTCACATGCTCTACTAAGCCAGCCAAGCGCCCCAAACTTGATTTTAATATTGTATTCATGAAGGTGTTTCACAAGCACATGGGTAATAAAACTAGCCCATTAAGAGATTTCAGGAACTTGTCTTTTTTTTTTTTTCAGGAAAAATAAATAAATATGGCAGATCTAAAGTATTAAGCATTATTATTTTAAGAATCTCTAGTGGTTGATTTCTATGCTGAGCTAGGTTTACTCAAGTGAGCTGTGATTTCCATTCAGGGACATCTGTCTGGATACAGGTGAGTGCGGTGACATTATAGGGACGATCTGAAATCTGCTCTACTTACTTAGCTTTAAAAGTGAATCCTGGGGCGCCTGGGTGGCTCAGTCGGTTGAGCATCTGACTACGGCTCAGGTCACGATCTCGAAGGTCAGTTCGAGCCCCGCGTCAGGCTCTGTGCTGACAGCTCAGGGCCTGGAGCCTGCTTCGGATTCTGTGTCTCCCTCTCTCTCTGCTCCTTCCCCCACTCACGCTCTGTCTCTCTCTCTCTCTCTCTCTCTCTCAAAATAAATACATAAACATTAAAAATAATAATGTTAAATAATAATAAATAATAATAAAAACAGGGGTGGAGGTATGCGGGGAAAGGATATAAACCAAAAAAACAAATCAGAACAAAAAAACTATACCTACAAGTCAGAGGAAGAAAGGAGGGCAGGAGACTCATCCATTAGGAAGAACGCAGTGTCAAAGAACAAAGAGCCAAAATGCTAGCTCAACCCAAATGCGTAAGCATTGCATAAAGCAGGTGAGCTGTAGGGTTGCTAGATATTGAAGACGTGGTGTTGAAACCAGCGAGCAACAGGCAAACAAAACCTCATTTATTGCTCACTTGAAACAACCACAGCTCATATGACTAAAAAGGCTCTCAGACGATTACTTAACCCTAGTTTCTGTACCCCGGCAAGGCAGGAACCAAGTTAGTCCATGCAAACAAACGTCCACCCATTTAGAGACCCAGGTGGGGCTTGATCCTGCGAGAGCGGTACAGGGACCTGACTCTGGGCCCGAGCACATGCCCACACAGGTGTTGAGAAAATTCAGGCCTTAACAGAAGGTTTTCAACAGGTCGGGGGCAGGGGCTGGGGAGCTGGAGGTCAATATTCTGGAGGACTGTCAAAACTCCTTGCCCTAGGAGGCAAAGCTCAGGGAAGAAAGTGTAAAGAAGAAAAAGCCATCAGCCATTTTAACTTTGGCATCGTTTTATCATCAATAATACGGACATTTCAACTGGGAGTTTACAAAATTTATCAAGACCGGTCTGTTCACCAATCTCCAGCCCTGAAAACATTACGACATCATAGAGCAACTCTCTTGCTAATACGGCCGGGATTGGCGGGATGAGTTCTTTAATGGGGGACGAGGAGTACTGAGGAGCAAGAGAAGGTAACATAGTCACTACCTGGGTGGAATCCAGACAAGGGGATGGCTAAAAACACAAATGTGTCATTTAAGAGATGACAAGACAATATTCCTCACCACCAAAATCACAAGACAGTTTTTATGGTCCAGAGAGGGCAAACCTGAAGATCGGGTCCTCCTTCTCTAGCAGATAAAAGCAAAATAATAATGCAGACACCCGAATGTCACCTGTCAATGTCATTTGCGCTGTACTGATCACTCCACGGAGCCTCGTGTGTCATTAACTCACTTTTCTAATAAAGGGAAAAATTATTCCAAAGTGATCATCTACTTCTGAAAGACAAAGAATAAGATTATATGCCTTCAGCATCCCATGCTTAGTTAGCCCTTTTAGTGTAGAGAAGAACCGGCAGCTTCCACGAAAGAATTTCGTGGAAAACGTGCTCTCAGTTAAAAACAAAAACAAAAACCACTTAGCAGGGTGTTCCCCCAACACTGGAAAATCCTATTCCTCAAGACCTGGCTTCAAGTTTCACAGAAACCATCCCTAAGTATACCCCAGCCAGAACTCTTCCTTCTCTGAATAATGAGGGCTCTTAGACTCCCAGCCAGGCAATTCTGCACCAAATTACATGCGATTTTGTACTGTTTGCTAAAATTATATATGGTCTTGTACTGTCTGCTAATTGTTTCATGTGTACAAATGCCTTTTCTTCCCCAATAAAATGCATAAATTACGGAAGAAGGCTCAGTTTTATCCTTTAGCTGTCTGTTCCTCCTGAGCATCCAAGAGACGACGGCTAATGCACACACCTGAGAAGCCTGCCCTGTGGAAGCGGGGCTCAGGCAGTGCTGGGAGTCTTCTGTGGGTGGGGGAGACCACCTCATCCCTTCGCCAGTGCCCTGTGACTCTCACCCAGCCTGCTGCCAGCTCAAAGTCCTGTACCCCGACCTGCCACATGAGTCCTTGCTGGCCCTTGGCGGGCCCCTCTGCCTGGCACCCTCCCACCTCCACTCTCAAGAGGCAGAAGCAGCTCACACAAGACCATACAACTCGGCTGGTGCCCTCATTTAATCAGGCTGCTGCAAATGGTTGGCCAAAAGCAATAAGGGCATGACTGAGAGACTGTGGGAGTTTAATATAAAAAAATTAATAAAAAAAAAAAAAAAAGAAAGAAGGGAAGCAGAAAGGGTCTACCTTTTAATAGGGCCCTAATTACCCAACTCATAGGATCAGCCCAAATGAGATGGGAGTTTATTTCGGGGTGTTTTTTTTAATTATTGTTTTTTTTTATATATATATAAATTGCTGCTATGTGTTTTCTTTCCTCTGAGCAATTATGCAGCAAGTACGTAAAGAAGGGAAAAAAATATTAATTAAATATAAGGTAATTGTAGAGTTGGCCTGGAGAGAATGAGTCTGAACTCTGGACGATCACAGGCTACTAGGGTTTGAAGACTGCTCAGGGCCTCCCCGAAAAGAAAGAAATAAAAATACAACCAACCACCAAGCAGATGCAGCAGACAGCAGGAAAAGAGCAGTGCACAGAAACGTCAGCGGGGCCAAGGGGCTGCAGGGCTCCAAATACCCAGAAATTAGCGAGGCTGCCCGCGGCTTAGGGCTCACTGCTAGAAAGAACCCCCGAGGGTTTACCCCATTGCGCTTCAAGAGAAGGACCAGTCCCTCCACCGGTGATCGCCAGTTAAGTCAGTAGAGAAAAATGTAAAAGGAGCCTGAGAAGTAAAGGACTGTCGAGGACAAGGGTTCAGTTTGGACATGAGTCCAAAACCAGCCACAACTCTAGCCTGCGGGGCACTGACAGGCTCCGGGGGACACTCAAGCTCCTGATCTATGGGCCTGGCAAGAAGCCTGAAGCCTCCGGCCTTCATACCACCCTGACCTCCAGACAAACCCAGGCAAGACCAGAAGAGTGAAGGGAAGCCATCGCGGGGTGCAGTGGGAAGGGAGCTGACGCGATAACAGTAGGTAACAGGACGGTGGCAGTGCTTCCCTGAATCAGCCCCAGCAGGGCTTGCGTCACCCTGGTCTTTCTACAGCTCAGCCAAATCCAACTCCCCTTCTGCCTCGGGAACCTAGGAACGGGCTACAATTCAGGCCTGTTCACGCCAGCTAAGACCTCACATCACTTCCTCCCACTACTGCTGGAGGAGAGGGAAGAAAAGCAGGCCTGTGACACGAAGGCTGGGTGTACATCCTGCAGCTTGCTATCACCAAACAAAGGCAAAGCTCTCAAAGCCGGCCCTCCATGAAACTTATCAGGCTGCTACAGAACAGGTCTTACCACCCAACGACCCAACGAACAGGATTTGCGGCAGGCCCTGCAATGCAAACTATAGAATGAAAATGGGGTGTGCTGGCAGGGACTGGGGCTCAGACAACCAGAGCAAAAGCACTTTGTGAAGAAAGCTACCTTCGGAACCTAGTCCCAACTCCGCCTCCAAAGGTTTCAGGCATCCCACTAGTTACTACTGGTCAGCAACAAACAAAGTGGTGCACCACCCCATGGGGTGGATGCTTTCCCTTCCAGAAAAGACCAGGTTTTAGTAAGGAGACAGCTCACTAAATCCTGCAAGCCAGAGAAGAAGTCAGAAGTCAAAGGCCATTAAGTTAGTCTCCATATAATACCTACTTTTGAAGGGACACTGAAGGATGCAAAACTCCAGGATCATAGGTTTCTCCATACTCACACAGCATTTTAATTATTAGGAAATGATACTGTATATCTTGGGTACTTACCAGAGGCTCTCGAGGCACCACATTTTCACCTCCTGGAGTAGAGCTTGGCTGCAAAGAAAAATAGAAACAAAAATAAGATCACAGTGCCACCCAATGGACATCAAAAAGCCACAGATGCTTCATTCTCCAGCAACACACACCAACACCTGTTCCTCCTATTTCCCACCAGCTTCTCAGACTGTACAGTGTTCTGCAGTGCCCTACCTGGAAAGAAGTAGCCCATGGAGTCTGAGTTAGCCAGTAAACGAGAACAGACTGCTTCTGGGTTCACTGCCACAGCATCTCAAGAAGAAGGCTACGTTTGGCTTAAGAGGGCCCAAGATCAACAGCTGAGCAGCAAGGGCCAGGGACTATCATGAGATCCACAGAAATAGCAAATCCAGAGGAAAGGCTTTACGAGAGAGCAAAACTTCCCTTTTGCCATCTTCCCGCCTTACGGGGAAAGAGCAGAGCGAAAGTGGAGAACCAGATCCAGCCACAAGGGGGCCCCAGTGGCCCACACTCAGGATTTTCTCCCAGCATCTACTTGGAACCAGGAAGCGAAGAAACTCTGGACACGGTTCTTATTTATCACCTGTCACTGAGGACACCAATCCACGGAGTAAAGAAAGCCAAGCTTGAATCAGTTTTGTAACAAAGCCAGTGCCAGGCAGTGCCAGGCTGACAGACCAAGCGGCAGGCAGGCAGCATGGGGTCTCAGCCTGGCTCTAGTCTGGGACCCTCTCCCCTCTCTGGATCTCACATTTGCCTCATGCTCACATTTACCTTCAACGCGGGGCCGATGGTCTAGCCAAATTTACAGAAAGGGAGAGACACAGACAGACTCAGAGGAAACTCACAAATCTCCCGAAGAATAAAACAAGCAGTTTGAGAGTTATGATTAGTTTACTGTTACTGATGTTCAAGCCAATTTCCAATTGTCTACAGATAATATCCAGACAAGTGCAGCGAATCGGTGGGTCTCGGGAGCCAGCCGCCAGCCTCTATACTTCTCCCAGCTCGTTCAGATGGCAAGTGCCAGGCCTCCTCGGGGGGAAAAAAAACCACAGAAGGTGGGAGAGGAGAGAGTCCAGTCCACAGAGGGTCTCCAAACCAGCTGCCACTGTGCAGCTGGCACACAGCACAGTGGCAAGGACTCTGGCTGGGAGAAGGACTCTAGCTCCTCATCCAAAGTCCCAGGGCAAGGTCAGCCTGCATGAAACCAAGTAGAAAGTCTCCGGGAACCTGAGCACGCTTTCCCTTCCTCCTTCCCCCCTCCCTGCTCGCAGCAGCGATAACCTGCATTTAGATCTACGTCCACCTGCCTCCCAGCCTCCTCTGGACTCAACACGTCCCTTAACAGGATTCATAATCCTCTCCCTCTGCCACACGTGTCCTCTTCCAGTATTCCCTGCCTGAGCCAAGGGCACAACCTTCCACCAAAATACACAAACTGGAGTCCAAAAGGCCATTCTTGATAGCTTTCTCCACCACTCACCAGAGCTAACGCATTATCAAGTCCTGCCCATACTCCTTCCTAAATATCCATGCAATCAGTCCATCCGCTTCTCTCTACTTCTACTGTCATCACTTGGGCCAAAGCTTCCAAAATCCCCTGCCTGGACCACTCCAATACCCTTCGCATCAGTGCACCCACATCCATGCTGGCTCTCTTCTAATTCATTTCCCACGCTGCAGACGGACTATCGTTTCAAAACGGTAAGAATCAGATCTCACCGCCCCCTCCCCAACCAC
The DNA here is from genome assembly GCF_027475565.1 of Acinonyx jubatus. Lineage (NCBI taxonomy): Eukaryota > Metazoa > Chordata > Mammalia > Carnivora > Felidae > Acinonyx > Acinonyx jubatus. The sequence goes on along the minus strand of NC_069381.1, from coordinate 7,457,001 downwards.
CCCCGGAAACAGCTACCAACAGCAGCCCTAATACAGAAAACCTTCTCTGTGTGACTGCCAAGGCCTCACATCCAACGACTGCAACTCAGGTCTGTGTGACACACACTGCCCAACAGACACACGGGCCTTTGCACATGCTATCCCTGCCCGAGCCTCTGACAGTTCCACTTGGCTAAGTCACTTCCTTGGGGAAGCATTCTCTGACATCCACGACAGGGTCAAATCTCCCTATTCTATCCTAACACCATCCACCTCTCTTTCAAGGACTGAGAAGAAGTGCAATTTTACTTGTGTGATTATCTGACTGATGTCTGTGTCCCACACTAGATTATGAACTCCACAGGGGCAAAAACTGTCTGTGTGTGTTGCTCACTGTATCCCCGGGGCCCAGGGCAGTATGAGGCACAGATTAGGCCTTCCACAGATATTTGCTGAATGAACGAAAGGCAACAAAGAGTAGAATGGTTCTCACTCAACTGAATGGATTACAGAGTAAAGTTCATTATCTTCCTGAGGGCTTTCCTTCACTCCATTTGGCAAATATTAAGTGCTAACATTTATTTACCTCTTTCTTCATGTAATTCTACAATAAATGTATGAAATTATTGCTGATGAGGAAACAGAGGCAAAGGAGATAAATAAATAGCATGCCTGTGATGACCCAGCTAGCAACTGGTACTAAAGGGATTTGAACCATTCTACTTAAAATAATTGAGTTTTGGGGCAGCTGGGGGGCTCAGTCGGTTGAGCGTGCGACTTCAGCTCAGGACATGATCTCGCGGTTCGTGAGTTCGACCCCCATGTCGGGCTCTGTGCGGACAGCTCAGAGCCGGGAGCCTGCTTCAGATTCTGTCTCTCTCTCTCTCTCTCTCTCTCTCTCTCTCTCTCTGCTCCTCCCCTGATCACACCCTCTCTCTCTCTCAAGAATAAATAAAGAAAAAAAATATTTTTTAAATAATAATTGAGTTTTGGGGGCACCTGGGTGGCTCAGTTAAGTGTCTGGCTCTTTCTTGATTTCGATGCAGGCCACGATCTCACGATTTTGTGAGTTCAAGCCCCGCATTGGGCTCCACACTGGACATGGGGCCTACTTTAAAAAAAAAACGGGGGGGGGGGCGGGGGGGGCGCGCCTGGGTGACTCAGTTGGTTCAGTGTCCTGACTCAATTTTGACTTTGGCTCAGGTCGTAATTTCACAGTTAGCAGTTTTGAGCCCCACATGGGTCTCTGCACTGACGGTGCAGAGAGAACCTGCTTGGGATTCTCTCTCTCTCTCTGCCCCTCCCTAGCATGCTAGCATGCACACACACTCCCTTTCTTTCTCTCAAAATAAATACACTTAGAAATTTTTTAAATTTAAATTAAAGAAAATAAAATGATCGAGTTTTGTCTGGATCACATTTCGTTAAGCAACACTCTTAATGCTACCCCCACAAATAATAATGCGGGTTATTTGACTCGACAAAACTAACTCAAACAGCTTTAATATTTAGGAAGCCTCATTCTGACTTAATCCACAGCTTTCTTCCTCCTAAAATACAAGGAATCACTATGAATCATGATCACTACGGAACTTCCCTTAAAATGAGTTCACCTCTTGACTAGCTAGCATTTGCCGGAGGGAAAACGGTATACGGTGCTAAGTCTCTTTCATCATATACCCTTTTGTACGTTTTTACACTGTGAGCCAAGGAAGCGTATTCCACTTAAAAAATACATGAATGTTAAAATTTTTAAAAAGAAAGTTTCTCTCTCATTCTAACTCTCCAACACTCCCCTCTTCCTTGGGGGAACCACCACTGACGCTGGTTCCTTATAGATTCTTCCAGGCATTCAAAGCATTTAAGAACCCGTGTGTGTGTGTGCGTACCCCTATCAAGGAGGCTGAATAGCAGCACTCTCCAAATTCCTCAAGTCTTGACTTCCAGAGCCTTCTGGGGTCTCAGCACACCAAAGCCAGGGCTCCAGGCTTAGTCTCAGAGCTGCAAGGAAGAGCAAGATTTCCCCACACCCTATTCCAACTCACAGTGGTACTGAGGTCTGTCAGACCTTATCAGTGAACTCACAGGGGGCTCCTCACCCGTCTAGGAATGGCCCAATACTGATTATATTCGAGATGATACTCCAGTTTGTGTTGAAATATCTGCAGTCTACAATGGATCACCCCCCACTGCTCATTCTCAACAGGTTCCTAAAGAACACTGTTTCTTGATGACCAAAACAGCCTTCATCCTTACCACTCTCCGTATGATTTCCTTGATAATACCACCTGAAATCCTTCACTGGGTTACTAGTTTACTATCTATCTATTCCCACTAGATTTTTAACTCCTTAAAGGCAGGCACTTTACCATCTTACGGAAGGCTGATCTTCAGCACTTAAAATATCACCTGCACCCAATAAATACCTCAGGTTTTTTTCTTTTAACTTAAGACATGAAAACAAAGGAACCACTTCATATACATGCGCACAGAAGAAGCAAGCAGAGGACCACAGCAGGACACGTGGCCACTCCTGAAACATTTCACCTGCAACTTAACACAAACCTGGCCTACTCCCAGGGTGCAATGCTGTGGTCCAGGGATTCTCAACCCCAGGGCAGAAACACCCCCCACACACCCCAGAGAGGAATTTGAAAATGTGTGGAGGTGGGGCACCTGGGTGGCTCGGTCGGTTGAGTGTCCAACTCTTGGTTTCGGGTCAGGTCATGATCCCAGCGTCATGGGGTCGAACCCCATGCCGTGCTCTGTGCTGAGCGTGAAGCCTGCTTGGGATTCATTCTCTCCCTCTCTCTTTCTCTCCCTCCCCCTCTCCCCATTTTGTGGGCATGCTCTCTCTCTTAAACACACACTCACTCTCACACACACACACACACCCTGTAGAGGTGGTTCCAGTTGTCTCAGTGACCAGGGAATCTCACTGGCATTTAGAAGGCGGGGGCCTGGGAGGCTTTGGGTCCAGCAGTGCATGAAGAACTGTCCCATTCAAGCACCAACAGGACCCCCGGAGAATCCAGACCATTGTGCTTCCTCTTGCTGACGGGGGAGCACAGACACTCACCTTTAACGTGCGGCTCTAGGTGTCCCTTCAAAGAAGAGCAAAGGTCTGAGCGGCCGTCTGCCTGTCAGAAGCTCAGTCCCCCGGCACATGCAGGTCCGTCAGTCTCACGAGCCCAGCACTCCTCAAACACCTACCCCCGCACCGACCCCCTTTCAGTGGTCAAATCTATTTCCTGGCTTGAGACAAATCCCTACAAATTAAATTCCACCTTGATCCTGGAAATCTTGACAGGGTGGTCTTGACTTTAAAAATAATAATAACTTGGGGCACCTGGGTGGCTCAGTCGATTAGGCGACCAACTTCGGCTCAGGTCACGATCTCACAGTTTGTGAGTTCGAGCCCCGCGTCGGGCTCTGTGCTGACAGCTCGGAGCCTGGAGCCTGCTTCGGATTCTGTGTCTCCCCCTCTCTCTACCCCTCCCCTGCTCACGCTCTGTGTCTCTCTGTCTCTCAATAATAAATAAATGTTAAAAAAAATAATAATAATAAATAATAATAACAGGCTGAGAAATCACCAGCTGAGTCCCCCTGCAAAGGTATAAGAAGCAGGCTCTAAGGCAATGAATGCACAGGCAGGATGCTTAGGGGCCAGAATGCAGACGGTAGGAAGGGAAGATGAGCAAAAGGCTAAGACTGTTTTAAAAAACCAACGGACAAAAAAAGACCACAGTGGCAGACAGAAGTGCTCCCGGTTTGAAAGGCACAAAGGTGCTCTCACTCCTGCTGCCCAGGCACTGACCTCCCCCAGCCAGAAGGTGGCCAAGTGCTGACCTTGAGGCACAGCAAAGACCAACTACACACACAGCTCAGGTCTGAGCAACTGGCAGAACATCCAGGTCTAGGTGTGCCCATGCCACACCTGCCAAGTGGCTGCATAACTCTAGATATGTCCTAGGCCAGTCTGGCCTACAGTTCTTTGCAGAGAAGAATAAGTAAGGTTCCATTCAAGAAATACTTTGTGAGCGGCACTGGCACAGAGGCAAGTGCGTGAACTACGGCACTAAAGACCACGTGACTGCGGGTATACCGCTCAGCCTCTGAACCCCAGTTTCCTCATCCATGGAAATGATGGGAATGATACCACCACCTCACATTCAGGATCAGATGAGATAAAATAAGTTATATCCTATTACTCCTCTGCTCAAAATCAACCAATAGACTTCAGCTCTGTCTGTGATGGAGTAATTGAGACCAGACTTAACCTCCCACTGGTTACAAAAACTAAACAAAATAAATGACACCACCGTTTGTAGACATTAGACTGCAGTGATTCCTGATAGATCAGAAATGAATGATATGAGCCCCTAAGAACACCCTGGCTTTCTTCCTGGAGGCATGTTTCAGACCAAGAAGCCGGTGGGGGGGGGGGGGGGCGGTGCATGGAGTGGTCCCCACCAGAACATGGCAGTCTCTTGCTGAGTTGAGGAAACAGAGATAGGGTTCAGGGAGGCTAAGGCGGCTGAAAGTTAGAGGGCAGAGTTCCAGAGAGGAGAGGCGCATGCAGAAAGAGAGATCTAGAAATCTGCAAAGAGATTCCCTTACGACTTCGCTGAATATGAAAATGTGTGCACACACAGAGTGAACCTCCACAAGGCTCAGGAAGAGCAATGAAGAAGCAGTGGGCTGGACGGCTCCCAGAGCCCCCGTAGACCTCACAGGTCACGGGCACCAGACTGGCGTGTCCTCACTGCTCCGTCAGGGCACTCAGGACAGACCTGGAAGGGCCATATCCTGGCAGGGAGAGGGCAGATTATCCCTAGGGTAAAGGCCACCCTAGATCCACCCTTACAAAGCCTAAAAACAGGACTTGATGGGAGCACCTGGCTGCAGGTAGAGCACGTGACTCTTGGCCTTAGGGTTGTGAGTTCGAGCCCCATGTTGGATGTAGAGATTACTTAAAATCTTAAAAAAAAACAGGACTTGACAGAATCAAAATGAACAAAAGTAACTTAACTATCCACCAGAATAAATCTCAACATGCTTTAAAGTATGACCACAAAATCCAGACCCTCAACAATGTAATATTCGCAGCACCCAGCATCTGATCAATAGTCTCACCAGATGTCCAGAAGCAGGAAAGTGTGATGCACAATAATAAGAAAAAGTAGAAGAAGGGGCGCCTGGGTGGCTCAGTCGGTTAAGCATCCGACTTCAGCTCAGGTCATGATCTTGCAGTTCATAAGTTCAAGCCTCTCTGAGCTGTCAGCACAGAGCTGGAAGCCTGCTTCCAATTCTGTGTCTCCCTCTAACTCTGCCCTTACCCTCTCACACTGTCTCTCTCTCTTTCTCTAAATTAAATAAACATTTTTTAAAAAGTAAAAAATAAATAAATAAATAAATAAATAAATAAATGGAATAATTTGCAGAAATAAAAACATTAAGACAGGTGTTATAACTTTATTCAAGAATTTAATGCAATTTTTTTTATTTTATCTTATTTATTTCAGAGAGAGAAAGAGGGAGCGTGAGTGGGGGAGAGGGGTAGAGAGAGAAAGAGGGAATCTTAAGGAGGATCCACACTCAATGTAGAGTGCATCACAGGGTTTGATCCCATGACCCTGGGATCATAACCGGAGCCAAAATCAAGACTGGGACATTCAACCGAGTCACCCAGACATCCCTAATGCAATTTTTAAAATACATATACTGAGTCATTATGTTGTATGCCTGAAACTAATCTAATGTATGTCAATCATACCTCAATAAAAAGAAAACTGAAAGGAAAACAGGATCACAGTAGGAAGAGAAATATATCACATAAAAAGAAAATAGGACTTCTAGAGATGTAACTATAATATCAGAAATAAAAATTCCACTGAATGGGAGTGACAGCAGATTAGATACTACAGAAGAAAAGGTAAGTGCACTTGAAAACACAGTGACAAAAACTGACCAAAATGAAGGACAAAGGTAAAAAAAAGAAAAATATTTGAAGAAATAATGGCTGAAATTTTTCAAAGTTTGATGAAACTCCCAAATCCAAGAAGCTCAACAAACCCTAAGCAAAAAAACACACACGCATGCTAAGGTTCTATACAATGAAATAGCTAAAAACCCTCGGGGCGCCTGGATTAAGCATCCAACTTCAGCTCAGGTCATGATTTCATGGTTCATGGGTTCAAACCCCTCGTCAGGCTGTGTGCCGACAGCTCAGAGCCTGGAGCCTGCTTCCGATTTTGTGTCTCCCTCTCTGCCCCTCACCCATTTGTGCTCGGTCTCTCTCTCTCTCTCTCTCTCTCTCTCAAAAATAAATAAACACTAAAAAATTTTTTTAATAAAATAAAAACCCATGAAAAGGGGGAAATCTTATAAGCAGCCAGAAAAAAAGAGATCACCTACAGATATTAACCAAGATTAAGAATGACCTCAGGTTTCTGATCAGAAGCTACACAAGCCAAATAAAAACTACAATGATGGGGTGCCTGGGTGGCTCCGTCAGTTGAGCATCTGACTCTTGATTTTGGCTCAGGTCATGATCCCAGGGTTGTGGGATCAAGCCCTGTGTCAGGGGTTCTGCACTGAGCATGGAGCCTGCTTAAGATTCTCTCTCTCCCTCTGCCCCTCTGTCCCACTTGTAATCTCTCTCTAAAAAATAAAGAAATAATTTTTAAAATTAATAATACAAAAAAAAGAAAAACTACAATGGCCTCATATCTTTAAATTGCCCACAGGTGGGGATGCCTAGGTGGCTCAGCCGGTTAAGAATCCGACTTCAGGGGCGCCTGGGTGGCCTGGTCGGTTAAGTGTCCGACTTCGGCTCAGGTCATGATCTCACGGTCCGTGGGTTCAAGCCCCGCATTAGGCTCTGTGCTGACCGCTCAGAGCCTGGAGCCTGTTTCAGATTCTGTGTCTCCCTCTCTCTCTGCCCCTCCCCTGTTCATGCTCTGTCTGTCTCTGTCTCAAAAATAAATAAATGTTAAATGTTTAAAAAAAAAAAAAAAGAATCCAACTTCAGCTCAGGTCATGATCTCATGGTTTGTGGGATCAAGCCCCACGTTGAGCTCTGCACTGACAGCTTGGAGCCTGCTTGGGATTCTCTCCCTCCCCCTCTCTCTCTGCCCCTCCCTCCCTCCTTCCCTCCCTCTCTTTCTCTCTCTCTCAAAAACAAATAAACAATTTTTTAAAAAAGAATTTAAAATGCCTACAGGGGGAAAACTGTCAACCTAGAATTCCATATCCAGTGAAATTATCTTTTTTTTTTTTAAGTTTAAAACTTAACCTGCAGGGGAGCAGAAGGGGCAGAGAGAGGGAGAGAGAGAGAACCCCAAGCAGGCTCTGTGCTGTCAGCATGGAGCCCAAATGGGGGACTCAAACTCACCAACCATGAGATATGACCTGAGCTGAAATCAACAATCAGACGCTTAACGCTTAACTGAGTCACCCAGGTGCCCCATCCAGTAAAAATATCTTTCAAAAATAAATACAAAATAAAATGTGCTCAGTTCAGCAGTGCATACACTAAAATTGAAACAATACAGAGATTAGCATGGCCCCTGCCCAGAGATGACATGAAAATTTGGGAAGTGTTCCATGTTTTTTGTAATGTGTAGAATTGTTGAATCACCAAACTGTGCACCTGAAACACTATACTGCATGTTACCTATACTTGAATTAAAATTTAAAACAATAAAATTTTAAAAATACAAAATAAAAGCTTTTTAAGAGGGGGGAAAAAAAGCCAGAAGAAATTGTATACCCATACCACAAGAATGCTAAAAGAAATCCCGTAAGCATAAGAAAACCAATACCAGATGAAAACTGGATACACAAAAGAATGACAGAAATGGTAAATATGCTGGTAAATAGCAAAGATATCTTAAATATATTTATTTTATATTATTCATTTCTACTATTTTTTTAAATTTTAAAAAGATAACTTAAAATGCCCTGCAGGGTAGGGGCACCTGGGTGGCTCAGTTGGTTAAGCGTCCGACTTCGGCTCAGGTCATGCTCTCACAGTTCATAAGTTCCAACCCTGAGTCGGGCTCTGTGCTGACAGCTTGGAGCGTGGACTCTGCTTCAGAGTCTGTGTCTCCCTCTCTCCCTGCCCCTCCCCCACTTACGCTCTGTCTCTCTGTCTCTCCAAAGTGCACTGCAGGGTTGATGACACAAGTACAAGTAAAATCTAGGACACTAATAGTATTAACAGACTAACAGACGACAGAAGCATACTGTTGGTACAGTTCTTACGTTCCTTGTGAATTCGTAAATCATTTGAAAGCAAGCTCTGGCAACCTTAAGTAACATATGGTAAACCTCACGCCAATTACTGACCAAAAAAAAAAAATAGAGATACAGCTAAAGCAATAGTAGAGATCAAATGAAATCCTTAAAAAAATAATTCAATCTGGGATGCCTGGCTGTCTCAGTAGGTAAAAGCATGCAACTCTTGATCTCTGGGTTGTGTGTTCGAGCCCCATATCGGGTGTAGGGATTACTCAAAAATAAAATCTTTAAAAAAATGGTTTTTAGGGGCACCTGGGTGACTCAGTCGGTTAAGCATCCAACTTCGGCTCAGGTCATGATCTCACAGTCTGTGGGTTCAAGCCCCGCATCAGGCTGTGAGCTGTCAGCATTCTGTTCTGCTTCGGATTCTGTGTCTCCCTCTCTCTGACCCTCCCCCGTTCATGCTCTGTCTCTCTCTGTCTCAAAAATAAATAAACATTAAAAAAATATTTTTTTAATGTTTTTTAATTCAATCCAAGACAAGATAACAGGGATAAAAGAACAGATAAGGGGCGCCTGGGTGGCTCAGTCAGTTAAGCATCTGACTTCAGCCTAGGTCATGATCTCAAGATTCGTGAGTTCGAGCCCTGTGTTGGGTTCTGTGCTGACAGCACGGAGCCTGGAGCCTGCTTCAGATTCTGTGTCTCCCTCTCTCTGCCCCTCCCCCGCTCGCTCTCACTCTCTCTCTCAAAAAATAAAAAACACTTAAAAACTTTTAAAAAAAGAACAGATGGAAAAAATTGTGAGACGGTAGAGTTAAACCCAACCATATTTATATTTACCTCAAGTATAAATGGAACACTCCAAATAGAAGGCAGAGATGGTCAGACTTTGTGGGGAAAAAGCAAGACCCAGCTGTATGCTGTCTAGGAGAAAACCACTTTTAGCAAAAAGAAACATAGGTGAAAGGCCAAAGGATAGAAGGCACCTCATGCAAACACTAGTCACAAGGAAGCTGCAGGAGCAATAAATCTCAGACAACTTCAAAATAGCAGATATTACCAAACAGAAACAGGGACAGTTCAAAAATAAAGGAGTCACTCAAGAAGACATCATAATCCTGAGTAAGTATGCATACAGTAACGAAGTTTCAAATACACGAAGTAAATCAGACAGAATTAAAAAGCTATAAATAGACAAATCCACAATTAACAGTTGGAGACTTTAATAATCCGCTCTCCTTAATCAAAAAGTCCGTAAGGGTACAGGAGGCCTAAATAACACTATCAACCAACTTGGCCTAATTAACATTAGTAGAATGCTCCATCCAACAACTGCAGAATATTCATTATTTTCAAGTTCACAAGGAAAACTCGCCAAGACAGACCATAAAACAAATCTCAAATTTAAAAGAGTTGAAATCATACAGAGTATGCTCTCTGACCATGAGATTAAACTAGAAATCAATAACAGAAAAAAAAATCTGGAAAAAATCCCAAATGTTTGGAAATTAAACAGGCTTCTAAATAATCTACGGGAGAAAGAAGAAATCATGGGGGAAGTAAGAAAACATTCTGAATATTCTGAACTGTACAAAAATGAAACCACAACATAATCTAAATTTGTGGACTGCAACTAAAGCAGTGTTGGGAAGGAAATCTAATGTTTTTAGTAGTGTACTAACTTTAGAAAATGTGCTAGAAAAATAAGAGCAAATGAAACCCAAAATAGAAGGAAAGAAATAGGGGCACCTGGGTGGCTCCGTTGGTTAAGCATGGGACTCGTGATTTCAGCTCAGGTCATGATCCCAGGGTCATGGGAATGAGCCCCACTTGGGCTCCATGCTGGGCATGGAGACTGCTTAGGATTCTCTCTCCCCCTCTCTCTGCCTCTCACCCTTGTGTGCACGCTCTCTCTCTCAAAAATAAACGTAAAAAAAAAAAAGATTCTCTCTCTCTGCTCCTCCCCTACTCTCATGCATGCATGCGCTCTCTCTAAAATAAATATATGAATAAATAAATAAATAAATAAATAAATAAATAGATAAAATTACAGTCAATGAAATATAAGCTGGGTTCTTTAGAAGAATATTAAGATTTATAGTCTTTATCTAAACCAATCAATAAAAAATACAGAAGACACTAATTTACAGTATTATAAATGAAATCAGTAAAAGCACTGCATATCTATAGATACTTAAAAGATAATAAGGGAGGGTGCCTGGGTGGCTCAGTCAGTTGAGCCCCAACCCTTGATTTTTGGCTCAGGTCATGATCTCACAGTCTTTGAGATCAAGCCCCACGTGGGGCTCTGTGCTGACAGTGTAAAGCCTGCTTGGGATTCTCTCTCGTGCTCTCTCTGCTCCTGCCTCTGCTCACATGTGCACTCACGCTCGCTCTCTCAAAATAAACTTTAAAAAAGAATAAATTTATAACATAATTTAAAATATTTAATTAAAAAGAAATTACATATGTAATGAAAATTAAAAAAGAAAATTGTACACCCAGGTGGCTTCACCAGTGAATTCTCTTAAACATTTAAGGAAAAAATAATGCCAATCTTATATGAACTATTTCAGAAAATAGAAAAAAAGGTAAAATTCTCCAACTCTTTCTAGGAAGCCAATATGACCTTGATACCAAAACTAGACAAAGATTTCACAGACACACACAAAAGAAAACTATAAATCAATATCTCTCTTAAATATAAATGAAGAAACCCTTAAGAAAATACTGACAAACCTGGGAATGCAAGCTGGTGCAGCCACTCTGGGAAACAGTATGGAGGTTCCTCAAAAAATTAAAAATCAAACTACCCTACAACCCAGCAATTGCACTACTAGGTATTTATCCAAGGGATACAGGTGTGCTCTTTCAAAGGGGCACATGCACTCCCATGTTTATAGCAGTGCTGTAGTATAGCCAAAGTATGGAAAGAGCCCAAATGTCCATCGATGGATGAATGGGTAAAGAAGATGTGGTACAGATACACAATGGAGTACTACTCGGCAATCAAAAAGAATGAAATCTTGCATTTGCAACTACGTGGATGGAACTGGAGGGTATTATGCTAAGTGAAATTAGTCAGTCAGAGAAAGACAAATATCATATGGCCTCACTCACATGAGGAGTTTAAGAGACAAAACAGATGAACATAAGGGAAGGGAAACAAAAATAATATAGAAACAGGGAGGGAGCAAAGCATAAGAGATTCATAAATATGGCAAACAAACAGAGGGTTACTGGAGGGGGTGTGGGCTAAATGGGTAAGGGGCACTAAGGAATCTACTCCTGAAATCATTGTTGCACTGTATCCTAACTAATTTGGATGTAAATTTAAAAAAAGAAAATTAAAAAAAGAAAGAAAACACTGACAAACCAAATCCAGTAATATATAGAAAGGATAATACATCATAACCAAGTGGAATTTATCCAATAAATAGAAAATTAATTAACATTTGAAAAATCAATCAACATGAATTACCATATTAATAAAAAAAACAATAGGATCAACAGATAGCAAAAAGAATACTTGGTAACAGTCAAAACACATAATTTTTTCAAAAATACTCAACAAATTAAATATAAAAGTTGAATCTCCTCCACTTGAAAAAGAGCACCTTCAAATAAAACTTCTAGCTTGGGGCGCCTGGCTGGTTCAGTTGGTTAAGTGTCTGACTCTTGATTTCCGCTCAAGTCATGAGTGGGATCGAGCCCTGAATGGGGGCTCTGCACTGACAGAGGAGAATCTGCTTGGGATTCTCTTTCTCCCTCTCTCTGCCCCTCCCCCGCTTGAGCTTTCTCTCTCAAAATAAATAAATAAACTTTAAAAAAGAAAAGAAGTTAAAAAAAAACTTATACTTCATATCACATTTAAATGTGAAGACTGAATATATTTTCCCCTAAGATCAAGAATAAAGCAAGAATGTCTATTCTCAATATTCCTCTCAACATTGTATAAGAACTCCTAGAGAGCATATAAATTGAAAAGCAATATGTAAAGCTGTCTTCATTTGCAGATGACAGGATCATCTACAGATGTGAGAAATCACACAGAATCTACCAAAAAGCTACTGGAATTATGAGTGTAACAAGTTGCAGATAGGAGACCATCATACAAACTCAATTTTACATTTAATTTCTTTTTATTAATTATTTATTATATTTATTTATTATTTATGTATTATTTATTAATTAATTATTAATTATTTTATTAATTATTTATTTTTTAATCCCCATCACCTATTTCACCCATCCTGCCACCCACCTCCATTCTGGTAACTTCCAGTTTGTTCTCTACAGTTAAGAGTCTGTTTCTTGGTTTGTCTTTTTTCCTTTCTTTATTTCTTAAATTCCACACATGAGTAAAATCATATGGTATTTGTCTTTCTCTGATTTATTTCACTTGGCATTAGACCCTCTAACTCTATCTATGCTGTTGCAAATGGCAAGATTTCATTTCTTTTTATGGTTGAATAATATTCCATTGTGTGTGTGTGTGCACATGTGTGTGTGTATACATATCTCACATCTTCTTTATCCATTAATCTCTTGATGGACACTTGGGCTGCTTCCATATCTTGGCTACTATAAATAATACTGCAATTTTATTCTATTTCTATATCCTAGCATTCAACAATTAAAAGTGAAAAAATTTTTTAATGTTTTTATTTTTTATTTTTTTTTTTTGAGAGAAAGAGAGCATGAGAGGGGCAGAGAGAGAAAAAGAGAGAATCTCAAGCAGACTCCATGCTGTCAGTGCAGAGCCCGATGCAGGAGTCAATCTCACAAACCATAAGATCATGACCTGAACCAAAATCAAGAGTCGGATGCTTAACCAACTGAGCCACCCAGAAATTGGCATGAAGCCACCCATGACTTCAGCTCAGGTCATGATCTCACAGCTCATGGGTTCAAGCCCCACATCAGGCTCTGTGCTAACGGCTCAGAGCCTGCAGCCTGCTTCAGATTCTGTCTCCCGTTTGCGCTCTGTCTCTCTTTCCCAAATATAACATTGAAAAATGAAATTTTTTAATGAAATCCATACACAGCATGCCAAAATATGAAATATTCAGAGAATTTTTTTTAAATGTGTATATGACCTACAGATTGAAAACTACAAAACACTGACAGCAAATAAGACGACCTAAATGGAGATACATACCATGTTAATGAATTAGAAGATCAATGTTGCCAAGATATCAACTCTCCCCCAAATTGATCTATAGATTCCACACAATCTCAATAAAAATCCCAAGAACCTTTTTTATAAGAACTGATAAACTGATTCTAAAATTTATATGGAAACGCAATGGACCAAAGCTAAAACAATTCTGAAAAACAATAAAGTCAAAAGCTTTACACTACCTGATTTTAAGATTTACTATAAAGCTACAGCAATCAAGACAGTATTTCATTTACATTAGGCTAGACACAGAGATAAATGAAACAAAACAGAGCCCAGAAACTGACCTACGTATCTACAGTCCTTTAATTTTTACAAAGGTGGCAAGGTAATTCAATGGAGAAAGGGTAATCTGTTCAACAAATGATACCAGAACAATGAACCCCAGCCTCTACCAATAAGCACAAGAAAAGATGGTTAATGTTGTTAGTCATCACAGAAACGCAAGTTAAAACCACAAGGAAACACCACTACAAACTCACTAGAGTGGCTAAAATTAAAGACAGACAATACCAAGTGTTGGTATGGATATAGGACAACTGGAATGCTCACATACTGCTGGTGACAACAAAAAATAGTACAACTTGCAAAAACCCTTAGGCAGTTTATTATAAGGCTAAACATAGACTTACCATGTGACTCAGCAATTCCACTCACAAGTATTTATGAAAGAAAGAAAGAAAGAAAGAAAGAAGAAAAGAAAAGAAAACCTATCTCTCCACAATACATGAGTATTTACAGTAGCCCCAAACTAGAACCCATCAGTGGGGAAACAGACTCTAAGGTGACTCCCATGATCCCCACCTCCTTGTACTCATGCCCTTGTGTGGTCCCCTGGAATATGGGCAGGACCTGTGACTTGCTTCTGGCAAAGAGGGTAGGGCAACAGTGACAGGATGCATGTAATTACATGTATGTGGTTACATTATGTAAGACTTTAGTGTCCATTTTCCTAAGACACTCTCTTCCTTACTGGCTTTGAGGAAGCCAAGTGACCACGTTAGGAAGACCCCTGAGGCAAAAAACAGAGGGTGCCATTTTGTTATTGGCATTCAACCAGGGACCTGCAGGCCATAAGGAACTAAATGCTGCCAACAGCTACATGGGCTAGGAAGCAGATCCTTCCCCAGTCAAGACCCAGATGAGGTCACAGCCCCAGCAGACATCTTGATTTTTCTCCTTGTGAAACTCAGCTAAACTGTGTCCTGATTCACAGAAACTGAAACAATACATGAGTGCTCTTTTTGATAATTTGTGTAAATTTGCTGTAATACTGTTATGCAGCAATAGGTCATTAATAGAATCCAAATATCCATAAACTGGTGAACAGATCAACAAATTGTGGTATATCTATACAATAGTACACACTACTAAAAATTAATGAATTACTGATACAATAGAAGTCCCACAAACATCACCCTGAGCAAAAGAAGTGAGACACAAAAGAATACATACATTTTGAATTCATTCACAGGTAATTCTAGAAAAGACAAATATAATCGATGGTGATAGAAAGGAGTTCCGAATCCCTGAAGCCAAAAGCTAGGATTTACTGGGAAGCAGCAAAAGGAACATTTAGGAATACCAGAATTGTTTTGATCTTGATTGCAGTGGTAGTTACATAGGTATAATATTTGTCAAAACTCATTAAACTGACCACAACACACCTATTAGAATTCCACAATAAAGTTTTTGGCCACAAGGACTTTGTCACTCAATAAGCTATTAAGCGAATCTACAGATTTTGAATCAGGATAGAGGCAACCTCTGAGGGTGGGACAGTGACAGGAGGGTTACTGGGGTGACGGCTTCTGAGGTCCTGGTAATGTTTGATTTCTTAATGCAAGTACTGGTTACACAAGTGTGTTCACTCTGAAAATTCTCCAAGTTAGACACATAATTTGTGTGCTTTCTGGGTCTATGCTCAACTTCAGTTAAAAAATAAAAGAAAGAAAAGATGGGGCGCCTTGGTGGCTCAGTTGGTTGAGCATCCGACTTTGGCTCAGGTCATGATCTCGCAGTTCTGAGTTCGAGCGCTGCATTGGGCTCTGTGCTGACAGCTCAGAGCCTGGAGGCTGCTTCAGATTCTGTGTCTCCCTCTCTCTCTGCCCCTTCCCCACTCATGCTCTGTCTCTCTTTGTCTCTCAAAAATAAATAAACGTTAAAAAAAAGAGAGAGAGAGAGAGAGAAAGAAAGAAAGAAAGAAAGAAAGAAAGAAAGAAAGAAAGAAAGAAAGAAAAGAGGGACACCTGAGTAGTTGGCTAAGCATCCAACTCTTGATTTCAGTTCAAGTCATGATCTCACAGTCATGAAATTGAGCCCTGCATGCTGAGCATACAGCCTGCTTGGGATTCTCTCTCTCTCCTTCTCTCTCTGCACCCCCCCCACTTTCTTTCTTGTCTCTCTCTCTCTCTCAAAATAAATATTTAAAAAATAAAGAAAAGAAAAAGAAAAACTTTAAAGACTAGGGAGTTATTCTAGACTAAAGCATACTAAAGAGACAATGCAATCCCTATTTCTTGATTGGATCTGGATTTTTCTTAATTGGGGGAATTTGAGCGTGGACTATATTATTAAATAATGATTTTTTAAACATTTATTTTTGAGAGAGAGAACATGAGTGGGGGGTGTACAGAAAGAGGAGGTGACAAAGGATCCGTGCTGACAGCAGATAGCCCGATACAGAACTTGAACCTACGAACCATGAGATATTGACCTGAGCCAAAGTTACACACTTAACCAACTGAACCATCAAGGCACCTCAATAATGATTTTTTTTTAAACGTGGGCTCTATGCTAGGCATAGGGCTTGAATTCACAACCCTGAGATCAAGACCTGAGATGAGATCAAGAGTGAGATGTTCAACTGACTGAGCCACCCAGGCACCCCTTAAATAATGATATTTTATCAATACTAAATTTCTTGTGTGATAATGGTATTATGTTACATGTGATATGGTATAACGAGAATAACCTTACTCTTAAGACAAGGTGAAGTATTTTAGGATGGAATACTGTAATTCTGTAACTCATTCTCAAATCCTGAAATATATATTTATATATATAAACAGACAGGGATGAAGCAAATTCAGCAAAATGTAAACAGTATATCTTGAATTTTTATGGCAGTTTTACAGGAGTTCTCTGTATTATTCTTTCAACATTTCTCCAGATTAGAAATTTTTCAAAATACCAAAAACTTGAGGGGAAAAATATCTCATTTGAACTACTGTTATCCAAGAGTTCAGCAGACTTCCAGAGCGCCTGGGTGGCTCAGTCAGTTGAGCAGCTGGCTTCAGCTTGGGTCACGATCTCACAGTTTCAAGCCTCACATCGGGCTCTGTGCTGTCAGCGCGGAGCCTGCTTTGGATCCTCTGTCCCCCTCTCTGCCCCTCTCCCACTCACACTCTCTCAAAAATAAATAAACATTAAAAAAAAAAAAAAAAAAAGAGTTCAGCACACTGCCAAAACTGCACATAAAGACTCAGGAGAAGGAAACTAACACTCACTGAGCACTTACTATGCACCAAATACTTTTTTTATATCTGTGATTCCAGTCAACCCTCAGAGCAACCCTTTAGGGTAATTACTACTTTACAGAGGAGAAAACAGGCTCGGGGAGGTGGAGTGGTGAGTCCAAGAGCGAGTCAGAGCTGAAGTTCAAAGACTGTCAGGATACAAGGCCATGCTCTCGCACTCCTTAACGTCTTTGCTGTGTTCTTCTCCCTCCCCTGCTTCTGTGTTTTCTCAATCTCAAATGTACTGTATCCGGGGAATTTCAACAGATTTGAAATCCACGTTCTGCAATATATTCAATATTCAATAACCACTAAACACCCAGAATGAACCATGCTTCTGCACTTCACTGAAGACAGCTGATGGAGAAACAGAAATAAGGATAAGAGCTCCCATTTCTGTGGGCCATACCAGGTACAGACTAGAAGGGCCTCTCATAAGAGATCAACCATGCAACCCCGGGTAACATGGGGAAAATACGAGGATTTGAAGCAATAAATGTAATTTCTTTTCTTTTTTTTAATGTTTATTTAGTTTTGAGACAGACACAGACAGAGTATGAACAGGGGAGGGTCAGAGAGAGAGGGAGACACAGAATCCGAAGCAGGCTCCACGCTCTGAGCTGTCAGCACAGAGCCCGTCGTGGGGCTCAAACTTAAGGACTGTGAGATCATGACCTGAGCCAAAGTCGGCCGCTTAACCGACTGAGCCACCCAGGCGCCCCAGCAATAAATGTAATTTCTAACTCAGACTGAAGAAAGACTAAGAAGACTGCCATTATGAAAAAAATCAAGCATGTCACTAGCATCTAAAAGTCACAAGGACAGCTAGGATAAACCCCAGCATTCAGGGTATTCAAATATGAAAGAAGTTACTCCAGAACAAATAAAAGAACAACTTGAGTGGACTGGTAGGCAACATGTGAAAGATCATACCCCCCAAAAAGATGATAATAGGACTGGAAAAAAGATTTCTCGTTTGTGAGTGAAAATCCAGAGTTTATGAATGCAGTAATAATAACAACACTATGTCAGGCACTGCTCTAGAATAAGTCATTTTAGGCGCACCTGGGTGGCCCAATTGGTTGAGCATCAACTTCGGCTCAGGTAATGATCTCATGGTTCGTGAGCTCGAGACCCGTGTAGGGCTCTGTGCTGACAGCTCAGAGCCTGAAGCCTGCTTCAGATTCTGTGGTCTCTCTCTGTCTCTCTCTCTCTCTCTCAAAAATAAAATAAAACATTAAAAAAAATTAAAGTAAGTTATTTTATTGGGGTGCCTGGTGGCTTAGTCAGTTAAGCATCCAATTTCATTCAGCTCAGTCATGATCTCATGGTTCGTGAGTTCAAGCCCCACATTGGGCTCTGCACTGTCTGGGATTCTCTTGTCCCAGTCCAAGTCTCAGTCACTTGTCCAAGATCACACAGCTATGAGTAGTGGGGGTAGGCTTCTAAGCCAATAAGGATGGCTTTGGAGCCCATGCCACTGCTCGATACCGCCTCTCAAAGAAGGGGGTTGGCTACCACCCTGTACCTTCCAAAACGAGAAGCTGAAGCCACAAAGCCAACCAACAAACTTTCTATGAAACAAATACTGATTCAGCCCCACAGACATGTGTTCTTTCTTACAGACCAGGTTTGGAGGAACTATCCACATTGTTCTTTAAATTCCACTCTGCTTTGACAGCAGCAATGGGAAACTAAGTTGATCAGGACTTGAAAATGAAATGACAAGCAACCGCTAGAAGTTGGTCCACTTAAAAAGTGTGCATTTGCGGCTTATTGTTAGACAACGACAGAATCTGGCATGGAGTTAAAATTTTCCCCTGACTGCCAGCGTGTTCTGATGCAATCCTGTCTCTACCAGCTTTGGAAAGGAGGGCAAAGGATACGCAGAGCTGAAAACCCAACAAGTATGGCCAAACCCCCTCAGAGGACCTTAGATCCCTTCCACATGTACAGAAAGGGCAATTTCCAGAACCAAAGGAATCCTTGGGCACTACAATGGCTCCAAGTGGCAAGCTTTTTAGTAACTTTAACAGCACTGGCAAATTAAAAGTCCTAGAAGAATCAGGGAATGAAGACAGACACACACACACACACACACCCCAGGCTGTGGGCATCCCTAACATGTAACCGTTCAGAAAAGCCCAGATTTTGAAGAGCTTCAGCATTTCAGGAAGCTAAGCGAGATAAGTCAAGAAAGAAGGGCCCCTCCTCCCAGACACTCCCACACTCCAGAATTTCTGACGGTGAGAAAGGCCAGAATCAGCCCGAGTTATTTCCCATATTTTACAATCCAGACTTCATCTTTCTGAATCATTCGCTCTGCTAACAGAAGCTGATCTGGGGAACACACAACTCCTCTACGTGCAATTCCTGTAATAGACCTATCCTGAAGAATAAAACAGTAAGAAACGTTAAGTAGTGTTCTTGTGCCTAGGAAGGAAGTGAAATGCCGCTAGGCTATGAAAAGTCTACAGGTGTTTCAAGGAGGTGAGAGATGAAGTCCACATTGAAACCATTTTCTTCTTCCTTGGTCTAATCCTAAGTAAATGTAAGCATGTGTGGCTAACCGGTGGAGTCACACACATCTGGGTTTAAATGCAGCCCCCATCAGGCACGTGATCTGGAGTATGTTACAGACCTCTAGAATCCACTTCTGTTGAAATGGCGGTTAATAGCCTGTATTTCATAAAGGTCGTAATGAGCATTACACAAGACAATAAACGTTAATTTGTCCCCAGCATGATAGCACACCCTCAGTAAATGCAAGGTACCGCTGACCCCTGTCCTCCCCACCCCAGCCCACCCACCTTTGGATTTCAAACCCATTCATAGGCCTTATCATCCACTGCTTCCTGACAGCACGAACACTGGTCCCCAAGGTCCCCTTAATGGAGTGTGATCTGGCTGAAACTGCGGCTGAAAAGCTAAAAGGGGGCCCTTTGGCCGAGAAAACCAAACTCTGGGAAGCAAAAACGGATCCTCAGCAAAAGCTTGGTGGCGTCTGTTGTTTACAGTGAGTGCCCTTCCTACCAACGTACTGAGAGAGTCCCAGTACATTTCTGATCCTCCACTGGCAGGGAACGCGCAAAGGTGACGAAGAGGCTGGCAGCGGGGCCACCTCGCGAGGCTGAGGCTGTGGGAGTGGGAATCCTGATGGGGTCAGGGCCCTCCTGGGAGGGGACAACCGAGAACGATGGAGCCTCTCACCCCTCTCTCTCCTCAAGCAGGGGCCCTCGCAGCTCAAGGCTGGAGGCTTCTCAAGGGTCCCGCCACCGTCCCGGCCAAGCGCAAGTGGGACCCGAAGGGTCAGCAGGAGGGAAGCGGGGGCCCGCGGGCGCCCCCGAGCCTCGGCTCGGGAATGTGGTCTGAGAGGGGTCACCGGGGGAGGGGCCGGGCGGCGAGGACCTGGGGAGGGGCGGGGCCCGGGAGGGGGCAAGAGGTCGGGGCCCCCGGCTGGGGAGGCTCAAGGCCCCCGCCCGACGCCCAGCCGCACGCCGAGCGCCCCCTCCAGCCGCGGTCCCCGCCACTACGGCGGGGCAGTCCCACTCCCCTTACCTGGCTCGGCTGCTCTGCCTGCTCCGAGGACGCCATCTTTCTGAGGCCTGACTAATCTATCGCCGCTGGGCGAGGCGTCTCCCAAGCGCCCTCGCTCTCGCTCACCCGCCCAGACCAAAGTAGCCGGAACTGAACCTGTCGATGGGGGCACGCGGCGGGGGGGCACGCGAGGAGGAAGGGGAACTCCTACGTCCGGGTCACCTCACACAATTGCCATTAGGTCTCTGCTGCCCAGGAAGTTCTTAAGTCCGTGTTTTTTGCATTTTTATTATTCTCATTGAATTAAATCTCTGACCATCCCCACAGTGCCTTGGGCACAGGCAGGGACTCGCTAAATCTTTAATAAATGAATGAATGGGAAGAACCTTGGAAATTAATTAATTAATGTTCAATACCATTTGTTGAGTGCCTACTATTTGCCAGGCACTTTGGTAGCTGCTAGTAATAAGAAGATCCAAGACTCGGGGCGCCTGGGTGGCTCAGTCGGTTAAGCGGCCGACTTCAGCTCAGGTCACGATCTCGCGGTCCGTGAGTTCTAGCCCCGCGTCGGGCTCTGGGCTGATGGCTCAGAGCCTGGAGCCTGCTTCCGATTCTGTGTCTCCCCCTCTCTCTGCCCCTCCCCCGTTCATGCTCTGTCTCTCTCTGTCTCAAAAATAAATAAAACGTTAAAAAAAAAAAAAAAGAAGATCCAAGACTCAATTCCTGCTCCTAAATTCAGGCCAAACACACAGACACACACACACACACACACACACACACACACACACAATTACAGCATCTTACGGATAGGAGTCTGATAACAGTTTGCAGATTAGGAAGACACAGAACGGAGCTTTTTGGAGAGAAGAGACTTCTACATTCTTACTTGATAGTAGTTGAGTAGTTAGATTTTAAGCTAAATGTAAAATTATATTAAAAATTGCATATATTAGAACTATCGGTCAGTTCATATTGCAGTTGTGTTTTGACTGATTATGAGTACTTAAAAGGGTTGCCTCAGCAATTCCTCTTACCAAACAGTTTTAAATGCCTACCCTTTTCTAATGAGATAATATCTTATTTTCTTATAAACAAAATATGAAAGAGACTCTGGATGAATATGAGCTATTTCTTATGTACGTAAAATGCCTCCCCCCTGCCCCCACTTCAAGCGAAGAACCTTTTAAAATTTTTTATTATTTTACTGGTAAACGTTTTTTAGAGGGAAGAAAGTAGCAGTGTTAGAACAAGGATGAATTTATTGCCAAGCAGCATCTGGACAATCTCAAACAGTGATGTGGTTCGCATTTTCCCTTTCCTGTCTGATTTGAGATCTTAATGTTTAATCTAGTTATGTAAGCATTTCGTTCCGAGATCCCAATTTGCACAGCTGAAGCCGGGAATCAAACTGGTGGAAATGTGCGAGTATCTTATTCTTTCAGCAGGACTGAAAACTACACTCATCAATGTTTTAAATTGCCTGAGGGTTGGGACATCTTACAGATCTTTTCAGTTTGGAAAGGAAAACAAATGAACACAGTAGAATGTCACTGTTTCATTTGAGTGTTAACGTTATGCATCTATATATGCAATTAAGAGTGCTCTAACAATCCAAGGAATATATATGCGTGTCTTTCATAACGCAAAATAAATCCATATTGACCTCATTTTGACCCCGCCACTAAACTCCTAAATATAAGCTAGAAAAACACTCCTCTAGGCCGAATTGAGTGACGTAACGAAGATAGCTTCGATCCCAGAGACTACAGCTCCCGGCATACCCCCGGAGCCACACGGGATTAGCTGCAACTAAGACTACACTTCCCGGCGTACCTTGGTCCCACGCGTGATTTACCGCAGAAAGAACTACATCTCCCGGCAAGCCGCGGGCGGGGGGGTGGCGCCGCGCGGAGCCTCCCCGACTTCCCCGAGTCAGTCGAGTCCCACCCTGAGGAATATGGAGGTGGCCGGAGGAGCCGAGACTGAGATCCGGCCTCTGAAGCCGTGTCTGCTGCGCCGCAACCACAGCCGCGAGCAGCATGGCGTGGCGGCCTCCTGCCTGGAGGAGCTGAGGAACAAGGGTTGGCGCGGGACCCGGGCGGAGGCTGTGGGGGCCGGGGCGGGGGCTGCGGGGAGCCGGGTCCGGTGAGGAGGTCGGGCAGGGGCAAAGCGGGGTCAGCAGGAGCGACTTGGGACGGAAATAACGATGGACATAGCGATGGACAAGTTTCAAGGCGATTATCTCACGTGAGACTCATTTGGTGGGAAGGTAGACGGGAAGAAATATGCAAATTAAAACCGACTCGACTTAGGTGTCTTGCCTAGAATCGCTCAGACCTTGGAGCAGACCTAGCCTGGTGCATGCCTGCTTCTGGGCTTCCTACCGTGACGCTGGTGCCCCCAGCAGGGTGCCAGCGCCTTTCTGTCGTCAGCTCTGGCAGACACTTGTGCAGCGTAGAGAGAGCTGCTTCCGACCTTCCTGGAGTTCCAGACAAGGAACTGGTGCTCTGAGTGACCGAAGTTCCGAGTCCCGGCCCCACACGTACTAGCTGCTTGACCTTGTACTTAAACCAGCTCTCGACTCTCAGTTTTCTCATCGGCAAAATGGGTATAATATTTCCAGCTGTGCTTTACAGGACTGTTGTGTTTCCACGACTTGAAAGTATTATGAGCCAGTAATAATAAATTGTTTATCCACGGTGAAGTTGTACACGTTAAACGTGTGAGCCATCCCCAGTCATAGTGTGTGTCAGTGTTCAGTGCTCCTCTGTGAGTCACCAAGCCCCAAAAAGATACCAGACAGAAATCTTTCGGAGACCCAGAAGCAGCCAAAGCATCATAAATGCTTTCGTGACATGGCTTTTGCCACCTCACTGTTCACATATTTGTTCTTGGCATTAGGGTACTTAAGTGTTAGTTCCTCTTGAATGCATCGGCTGGATACACTTGGCCCAGAGACCAGTGTAAGCGCTTGTGTTTGGAGCTCAGCCTCTCCAAGGCTTGCTGTTCTATTTGGGTGCTGGATGACATTGCCCAACCATATTTGTAGTCCACTGGCTACTTTGCTGCTTCCCCTCACCCTGTTTGTGCTGTAGGCATTGCCATCACCAAATGTGATGGGACAGATCTGCCCCAGACAAGCCTGTTGCCCCTTGACAGTAAAGAGGAGAAGCTACTGATGCAAACTCCTGCTTCTCCTGTGTCTTCCTGTAGGTTAGAAACACTGCAGAGTACAATGCTGCATGGAACAGAAAGCATTTCCTTTTTTACTATTCTTTCCTTTTTTTTTTTTTTCTTTCTTTCGTTTTGTTCTGTTTTGTTTTTTGACATTTGACACAGGAGAATTTAAGATGACCACTGAATAAATGAATGAAAGACGGCTCGCTCACAAGGACTCATATCGGACTTTGGCTTGGTTTTCATCCAAGTAAAGATGCGAGTGCTCCTAACGTGGGTGTAAAGCAGCTGGAGGAAACATTGTCAGGAGTCAGACTGGGTGTCTGCCACTTACTGTGTGACCTCAGACAAGTGACGTAGCCTCTGTGAGCCTTGGGTTTGACATCTGTAAAATGGAAATAAGAAAAGTCCCTACCTTACAGGATTGTTAGGAGATAAAATACTGTGCACAGGAAACACTTAGAACGGTACCAGGCGTGTGGGAAGTGTTGTCTTAGTGCTGGCGGTTGTGGTTGTTACTGTAGGTAACCTACCAGCAGTTCTGCTGCACTTTGAGAGCATATATGTTGAGAGTACAGAGACAGGTGTAGTTTCCTTATGGATACTTGTCAATTGCCAAATATTTTATTCCTCTCAGCCTGTGACATTCTGGCCATTGATAAGTCCCTGGCACCAATCACCCTGGTCCTGGCAGAGGATGGCACCATAGTGGATGATGATGATTACTTCCTGTGTCTGCCTTCCAACACTAAGTTTGTTGCATTGGCCAGTAACGAAAAGTGGACGTACAACAATTCAGGTAAGAAACTCTGGCCGTAGACAAAATGATCTATGCGATACAACATCCATCACGATTCATTTTGCTGCCCAGGCACCTGGTTGCTGTTTGTCTGGTTAAGCATTTGTGCAGCCAGCATTTACTGAGACACAAAAACTCACCTCAAGGGGAGTGTGGTAGGATCCTGGGTATGCATGACCGGGGCATCAGGTTTAGTGGCTTCTTTTCATACAAAAGATACAGAGCAGATTCACACAGAAATAATCGAAGGTGGAAGAGAAGGGAGAATGCAGGTCCTAGATGGGGATTGGCTTTCCCGTGAATCCTTGAGAGAAGGCGCTTCCCTCACCCCTGAACTTGTTCTAAATGGTCAGTGGGAAGGATGTACAGACCTCCTAAAGGTCTGTGTGTTGGAGGAGGAGGTGAAAATAGCACTTCAGGTTAACCAGACTGTGACTGGCTTTTTCTCCCCTATATCAGATGGAGGTACAGCTTGGATTTCCCAAGAGTCCTTTGACGTAGATGAAACGGACACTGGGGCAGGGCTGAGGTGGAGGAATGTGGCCAGGCAGCTGAAAGAAGACGTGTCCAGCATCATCCTCCTGTCCGAGGCAGACCTCCAGGTGAGCCTTCCTCCTCCACAGCCCCACTCATCTGGCTCTGCTGCCCCCAGCCCCTTAGTTTCCATGTGTCTTGCCATAATAATTCCATTATTTCTTAATTTTTATTAACATCTTTTTTTAAATGTTTATTTATTTTTGAGAGAGAGAGACAGAGCATGAGCTGGGGAGGGGCAGAGAGAGGGGGACACAGAATCCGAAGCAGGCTCCAGGCTCCCAGCTGTCAGCACAGAGCCCGATGTGGGGCTCGAACCCACGAACCATGAGATCACGACCTAAGCCGAAGTCAAATGCTTAACCAACTGAGCCACCCAGGCGCCCCTATTTCTTAAGTTTTAAACAATGCTTTGACAACAACCCAGACTCTTCATTTTCTAATTCTTGCACCTAGAGTAGAAAATCCAGATGCCTAGACCCACTTAGTCTCACTGGGGGGTTAAGGAGGTATTGTCAAAGAATGTGGAAGTGGAGAAGCCGAATTAAATCCCAGCTCCATCACCATGGCTTTGAGCCAGTAATTTAGCCTCTTTGCCTACATTTCCTGTCCACTAAAATTGGGATAAAAATAGTACTGTCAATTCAAAAAAAAATATTTACTAAGCACCTACTCTGTGCCTGGCATGTTTCTGTCCAAGGGGTACAGTGGTGAACAAGCCAGACACAGAATTCTGATGGAAGGAGCTCAAATTCTGATGACGGGAGGCAGATAAAACAGGAAGCATGTTCGATGGGTAGCAGGTGGGGCAGTGTGCCAAGAACAACGGGGCTAGTCTGGATTGGGAGATCAGGGGAGGCCCCTCCAAGGAGGTGGCTTTTTTCGTAATTTTTTTAAACTTACAAACTTACATATTTGAATAAAAACAAATACATTCAGGGGCACCTGGGTGGCTCAGTCGGTTGAGTGTCTACTTCAGCTCAGGTCATGATCTCACAGCTGTGAGTTCAAGCCCCATGTCGGACTCTGTGCTGACAGCTCGGAGCCTGGAGCCTGCTTCAGATTCTGTGTCTCCCTCTCTCTCTCTGCCCTTCCCCCACTCATGCTCTGTCTCTGTCTGTCTCAGAAATAAATAAATATTTAAAAAATAATTTTTTTAAATAAATAAATAAATACATCTGTATGGCTCAAAATCCAAGAGGTATAAAAGGATATACAGGTGGGGCGCCTGGGTGGCGCAGTCAGTTAAGCGTCCGACTTCAGCCAGGTCACGATCTCGTGGTCCGTGAGTTTGAGCCCCGCGTCAGGCTCTGGGCTGATGGCTCAGAGCCTGGAGCCTGTTTCTGATTCTGTGTCTCCCTCTCTCTCTGCCCCTCCCCCGTTCATGCTCTGTGTCTCTCTGTCCCAAAAATAAATAAATGTTGAAAAAAAAAAAATTAAAGAAAAAAAAAGGATATACAGGTAGCCAAAAAGTGAAAACAACCCAGATGTCCGTGAACTGAAGAATGGATAAATAAAATGTGGTTTATCCATACGACCTAAGAGGAATGAAGTATTCATGCATGTGTAACGTGGATAAAGCCTTCAAAATGTTACGCGAAGTGAAGAAGCTAGACATGAAAGGCCACGGATTTTGTAGTTGCCTCTATATGAAACGGCCAGAATATGCAAGTCCGCAGAGATAGAAGATAGAGTGGCTGACTAGGGCTGGGGTTGGGGAAGCTTTGAGCGGAAACAGGAGTGATAGCTAATGGGTGCTGTGCTTTCAAGGGTGCTGACTGCACAAGTCTGTGAATGTACTAGAACCCACATAGTTATACACTTTATATGGGTGAATCATATGGTATGTGGGTTATATCTCAATAAAGCTGTTTGGAAAAAAAATAAAAAGGACATGCAGGAAAAATCTGACTCCTGCCCCTTAACCACCAGGTTTCCCTTCCCAGAGATAATCACCTCTCAATTTCCCATTCTAGAAATGTTGTATATGCCAACAAATACATACATACATATTTTCTCCTGTCCCTGTACTCCACAATGGAAGTATATCTACCCTTTTTAAAAGAAACATTTGGAGAATATTCCAGATCAGTACATAAAAGACATTGCCGTTCTTTTTTGTACCACTGCATCGTATTCTGTTTTGCTCATGTGCCATGACTTAATCAGGAGTCTCCCCCACTGGTGGACATCTGGGTTGTCATCAGTCTTGCTGTTCCAGACGGTGCTACAGGAAGCTCCGTGTCATTCTGCACACATGCTTGTCCGTAGAATAAAGTCCCAGAAGTGCAGTTGATGGACACTGGCAGGTTCCCAAGAGGTGGCGATTACACCGAGAGCTGAAGGAAGGAGGGAGCTTGCCATGGACAGGTCGGGGCCACAGTGTCTTAGAAGTGTTTTTAGGTTTGTTAAAGTCTGTGTTTGTATGTTAGGTGCTCATTGATGCTCCGTGTTCAGACCTGGCTCAGGAACTCCGCCAGAGCTGCGTCACCGTCCAGGGGCTCCAGAACACCCTCCAGCAGGTCCTGGACCAGAGGGAGGAAGCCCGTCAGTCCAAGCAGCTCTTGGAGCTTTACCTCCAGGCTTTAGAGAAGGAGGGCAGCATCTTGTCAAAACAGCAAGGTAGGACTCAACTGGCCAGGGGAGTCACCCTGAGAACTGAGGGCCTGGGGAGAGAACCCGTGTTTATAATGTGGCCATAAAAGGGTGACACCACAGCTGCTTGCATCTTGAAATGACGTGCTTCTGTCTTTCTTTTTTTATTTTTAACGTTTATCTTGAAAGAGAGGGCGCACGCAAGCAGGGGAGGGGCAGAGAGAGAGGAGAGGGGGGAGAGAGAATCCCAAGCAGTCTCCACGTTGTCAGCGCGGAGCCTGATGCAGGACTCGATCCCACGAACCGCGAGATCGTGACCTGAGCCAAAATCAAGAGTGGGTCGCTTAACCGACTGAGCCCCCCCAGGCGCCCCCGCGTGCCTCTCCCTTGCCCGACTGATGGCTCCCCGGTCGTTTGTGTGGCTGTATGTTTGCCCAGTGCACCATCTCCTCATGTCTGCTTTGCAGAGTCCCAAACTGTTGGTGACCAGACGGATGCAGTCGACATGGGGGGTAACAGAGAGAGCTCCTCCACAATCGCACTCACAAGCCAGATCCTTACTGTGCTGAAGGAGAAGCCTGCTCCAGAGCTGAGTCTGTCCAGTCAGGATTTGGAGGTGGGCAAGAACGGGGGACCCTGAGCTGCAGGGAGCCACTCCCCCTGGGGGTGCAGCGCCCTCCAGAGGCGCATACGGGATTGCTTCTGGCCTCTGCAGACCCTGGCTCCTCGCTGCCCCGTTTGCCTCTTCTATGCACATCTCATTTCATCTATGTCAGAATGGCCTGAACAAACGTCTCATTTCATCTATATCAGAATGGCTTGAACAAACAGGTGCACTCCCGCAGATCGTCAAACCGCATTCTCAGGTCCTTTGTGGGAAACGGAATTCCCGAACCGGTCGGGGAGGAGTGGCTACAGGGAGGAGTGGCGGGGCTCAAGCTTCGGAGGGCGGTTTCTGGTTCTGTCGGCCCCTGAGGGAGATCATCGTCAGTCGAGGCACATAAAGTTATCCTAGTGAAAGGTGTGCCTGGGAGGGTGGGGGTCATCTTGTGCTGACTCCACGGCCAGGGAACTAGAAGCCTGACACAGGATCCGTCAGAGTGGGCGCCACTTCCTCTTCATCCTTGTCCCTGTCCCAGGCACCTCCCTGTGTAGCTAGAAGGCAGGAGACCTCTTGACTTGCGCCTGGCCTAAATTTCCCGTAAGTGGAGGACTTGACAAGTTGCTCCCACGAAACTTCCAGAGGGACTTTCGTGTCGGTGTTGGAGGGTAAGGAAAGGCCGTGGCCATGGAGCGTGAAAGGATTCTGGCGTTTCAGCACAAAGACCTCACATACGCCGGCGCTGCCCGAGCTCAGTCCCCTAAAGAAAATCCCGGGAGCGAGAGAGCAGCAGGCGAGGGGAGCCGGGAGCGCTTCTCAGTGGTTCTCATTCTTGCCGCAGCTGGTTGCCAAGGAAGACCCCGGAGCTTTGGCTGCCGCTTTGAGCTGGGACGCGGAGAAGACGGTGACAGTGCAGCAGGCCTGTAATCAGGAGCTCAGCCTGCGCCTCCAGCAGGTGCAGAGCCTGCGTTCTCTCCGGAACCTGTCGGCCAGGAAGAGTTCGCTGCCTGGAGAACTTAGGCAGGAGCCTAAGCGAGCCAGACAAGACCCCACATAGCTGCAGCCGGAAACCCCGTGGCCTTGTTCTCATTCTCAGTAAATACCTTCAGCCTGATTACTGTAGCTGCTGCCTTAATACTGTACCCCCTGCCTGATAGCACTTTCTGGAACAGCCTGGAAGACCAGCCTCCTGCGGTCCCTCCCAGAAAAGTGCTGTCACATCTCAGCTCCCGCCCTTGCATTTTTTGAATGACAAAGCTGCACCAACAATACCCCACCTCTTACTAATGACCTGTTCTCATGGTCTCTGTTTGAAAGTAATGGTCAAGGGCAGTGAAAAGAAGCTGTTGTATTTCAGACTCACTATCCTTTTTCAGAAGCTAGAACTGCAGAATTTTCAACACAGATAATGGTCAGGAAGGTGACGTACCAGAGTTGATTTATGGCCACAAATTCGTTTCTCAAGTGAATGAATTTTTTGGTTTGTGTAAAGGCGCATATTAAGTCTGCAGACCATAGGGACATATGGAGAGTCTAATTCGCCATTTCTAATTGTGAAATTATATTTGTTACCACTGTGAAACTGTTTCCAGTTTTCTAATATGTTTTATCAGCAGGCGGTATGAAAGGTCATTAAACCGATCTCCATGTGATATGGCTGTGAGTCTCTCTGGGTGCAAGGCAGAGGCTTCTGGTTTATACACATCCTGTTTCTGCACAAACTCTTTCTTTGGGCTTTGTAATCTAATTTGGAACAGATTTTCATCCCTGTGAATGTCCAGCATGACATTCAGAAGCCATGCAGCCTACGGGCCGATTCTTCAACTTGGGGAATCGTCCTGGACAGGGCACAGAGACCGGGCATCCCACAGCCTACTCCCACCCACTCGATGCCAGTGGCCATCTGTGGGCATGGAGACAACGGAAAACATCCCCACATGTCTTCGGAATGCCCCTGGAGGGGCACTTATGCCGGCTGGGGATTTTTCTAGCAGTCTGCTCTGGGTTAGCACTTATATACGGGAGCCTCACAAAACTGAGTGAGCCGGTTAGGGTGTGACTTATCCTCTCATACATAGCAAAGCTGTACTTGGCGAGGTTCAGAGATTTGCCCCGTGTCACAAGGCTAATTGGAGGCCCGGGATCCTGGTTCCAATTCCAGTGCTTTTCCCACTTTGGTGTGTTTTCTCTTATGTCCACATGCTCTTTTTTTTTTTTCATTAATGTTTATTTTTGAGGGAGAGAGAGAGACAGAGCATGTGTCGGGGGCGGAGGGGAGGACACAGAATTGGAAGCAGGCTCCAGGCTTTGAGTTGTCAGCACGGAGCCTGACGTGGGGCTCAAACCCACAAACCACAAGATCATATCCTGAGCTGAAGTCGGACACTTAACTGACTGAGCCACCCAGGCGCCCCATACCGTCTTTTCTATTCTACGTCCAGGTCACTGGTCGTGTTACACCAGTGTAACAAGTTGGAATCCACTCGAACCGGAAAAGACCTCATGTGTCTACAGCATAATTGCCAGATTTCTGACCACAGGCACAGTGCCGGTGGTATAAGAGAATAGCCCCGTGAACCCTGTACAGATAGCCCAGGGGTAAAGGAAGCCTGGATTCCAGGAACAGAATGGACCCTCCACTCACCAGTTACAGCAACATCTCCGTCTTTGCCCTCCGGAATTAAAAATGTTTTCTCGAACTACGTCTCAAAGACACAGTAGGGCTGCTGTTGGCTGGCCTGGGTGTTGGGACGCCCTACTTGAGACCAATCCACCAAGCATCTCGGCTGCACAGGATAATGGGGAAAGTGCTGTGGGGCTCGGAGTGAGCCACACCGCCGGGTGAAAGGGGTAAATGAAGCGTGAGGAGGAGCGTGGGACCTAGCACATAGTAGGACTGCAGAGAGCAGGTTCCCTTCATCTCCCCAGGGGCAGAGGGAGGGGGCGCAGGAGCAAAGACAGAGCTGTGTCAGGGGGCTCCTGTCTACGGGTCTACGGGGCGAAGACCTTAGTCTGCAAACTCGGACCCGGATGCACGGTGCGCGCGGCTACAAACACATTACATTGCCCCTGGTGCCACTTACCTTCCAGAATAGAAATGTAGCGGCACAGCAATATGTCTAAAAATAGGAGAGAGAGGGCAGGGCAGCCCGTTCTTACGGGAGGAGAAAAGAATGTCAGAGGAAGCAGCTGGGACTAATGAACTCCGCATTAGCCAGATCCCATTCTTTCAACTCAAGTCAAATGTCGGTCCCCATTAGGCAATTGGCTTTGACGGGAGCTATGCTAATTACCACTTACCAAACCTTTAATTCCTGGGGAAAAGCAAAAGGAAAAAAACGAATGGGTTTTTCATTTTCAAGAGAGAAAGGGATAAAATAATAGTAGTCGGGGAAAGGAAAACCTGCATTAACTGCAAAATGATTAACGTGCCTTTACTAACCAAATTGCTTAGCGGTTTCATTTCCTCGTCATCCACTCAATTCTTTCCTTTTTTTTTTTTTCTTTTTTGCCTTCAGGGTTTTTCTCCATCTTATTTCGTTTGTACGGTTTAGCCTTAAATTGTCTTGGCTGTGTCTTGTATTCCTTGAAGTTTTTTAAGGACCTCGTAAATGACCTAGTCTGAACACCCAGCCACTATTGCCTGAGTCCTCTGACCCCGGGGTCTTCTGTCCTACTAGAAGGCCTCCAGTGAGGGGGACAGGCTCACTCTTGGGAAGTGCACCGAATTTTCAGATTGCAGAACATTCAAGTTCACTATTTGCTCAAACTAAATCAGAACACACTTTGTAATTACAAGGAAGCGAGCCAACAGGTTAATGCATGGATACTGGATTTTCCTCAGCACTTCCCAGTACCACATTCTAAGAACTATCAGCAAGCAAACACACACACACACACACACACACACCAAATCTAGCTTTTCCTCCAATTTATAATTATTTTAATAAGACAAGCACATGTGTTTTTTGATCACTTAACTAATTGTAAGTGGAAAAGATAAATTAGCGTTAATTTTATCATGGTTATAACAAGCTAGAAGTGGTGGGTAGCCCAGATGTCCTTTGCCTCTACCTCTCTAGTCTAGAAACTGAAAATTTTCTTCTTTTATAAAAAATTTTTTTAAATGTTTATTTATTTTTGAGAGAGAGAGAGTGTGTCTGTGTAAGCAGAGGTGGGGCAGAGAGGGCGACAGAATCCAAAGCAGGCTCCAGGCTCTGAGCCGTCAGCGCACAGCCCAATGTGGGGCTCAAACCCATGGACTGAGATCATGACCTGAGCTGAAGTCAGGCACTTAACTGACTGAGCCACCCAGGTGCCCCCAAAATTTTCTTTTTAATACCTACATGACTTTTCCTCTGGTTTGTTCAAAATGGAATGCGGGGGTGCCTGGCTGGCTCAGTCAGAAGAGCATGCGACTCTTGATCTCAGGGTCATGAGTTCAGGCCCCACATTGGGCATAAAGAGTACCTAATAAATAATTTTTTAAAACCTGGAATCCACATCTACTGAAGAAGCTGCTATGAAGATGTGGGTGATCTCTTCCGCGGGTGCTGTTAAATCAAGTATCTCCCATGAGCTTACTGGTCTGAGTTTCCTAAAGCTGGGAATGGTTTGCCATCAGCCCTAAATACGAACACTATAAAGGATTTGTTTCAGATGCTATGTCACACTCAAGTCTTCCTCAACTGTTGAGGATCCGTTCTAGTGCCAAATATTAAAAAAATAAATGCGCTCTGTCTCTGTCCCAAAAATAAATAAACGTTGAAAACAAAATTTAAAAAAAGGGGCGCCTGGGTGGCGCAGTCGGTTAAGCGTCCGACTTCAGCCAGGTCACAATCTCGTGGTCCGTGAGTTCGAGCCCCGCGTCGGGCTCTGGGCTGATGGCTCAGAGCCTGGAGCCTGTTTCCGATTCTGTGTCTCCCTCTCTCTCTGCCCCTCCTCCGTTCATGCTCTGTCTCTCTCTGTCCCAAAAATAAATAAACGTTGAAAAAAAAATTCAAATAAATAAATAAATAAATAAATGCAAGAGAATGAATTACAACTTGTCCTGGTGCTGGTGACCTCATCTAGACACTGAAGTTGTCTACAGTGAACTACAAGAACGTATACTTTGAGAAAAGTCTACCCAAAACCTGATGGTAGAAAATTATCCTAATTTACCCATTTTACTCTAATGTATCCGTCATGAGCATATTAATCTAGTCTAACATGCAGCGGATGCCAGTTAACATTCAATCCCCTGCACTAAGGTAAGCTTCGACTTGACGGATTCCCTGCCAGTCTCATTTGTATGGCCTCATTATCCTTCGGATATTACTTAGTGCAAAGTTATAAGTCCCCGGTCTTAAGGACTGTGTAGGTATGACCCCGATCGAAACTGAAAAACAATGAGCACGCTTTCCTTCTAGAAAAATCTTAAAAGACAACGTTCTGAAGGTTAGCTGGCCTTTCAGGCTGGCATCTTGCACCGGTGTGCTGACCCAATTACTGGTCTCTTGAAGCTGCTGTGTTCAGAAATGTGGATGCTATTACGGCTCCTCCATCACATTGTACTTCACTCAGCTAGTAATTATGAATATGAGCTCAGCTCTGCAGAAAACAGAACGGAACGGTCAGCAGTCATGCTCCGTGTCTGCTCCCCTGGTGTCCAGAGAAGATTACGTTGCTTCTCCAGCCAACTTTTGCCGATTTTCCTCATATTAGGCCTGACTCTCAGAAACTTCCTGTGACTCAAGGTATGAATCTCGAAGCCTTAAAGTTTAGCATCTAAAAACCTCCACCCCGGGGCACCTGGGTGGCTCAGTTGAGTGTGATTCTTGGTTTCAGCTCAGGTCATGATCTCACGGTCCGTGGGTTCAAGCCCATGTCAGGCTCTGTGCTGACAGCTCAGAGCCTGGAGCCTGCTTCCGATTGTGTGTGTGTGTGTGTGTGTGTGTGCGTGTGTCTCTCGAAAATAAATACACGTTTGAAAAATATATTTAAGGGGCGCTGGGGTGGCTCAGTTAAGTGTCTGACTTTGGCTCAGGTCATGATCTCATGGTTTGTGAGTTTGAGCCCCACGTCGGGCTCCGTGCTGACAAAGTGGAACCTGCTTGGGAGTCTCTCTCTCCCTCACTCCGTGCCTCCCACACACATGCTCACTCTCTCAAAATAAATAAGCTATAAAAAATATTAAAAATATACATATTAAAAAAATTTTTTTTAACCTTTACCCTGGAAGTTTTCCTTAGAGTCTGTCATCCAAGAGCCATAAACAATATGCGTAATCAAGGATTTTGGTGCTATGGGAGAGAATTCACATTTGATTAGGGTTTTGAAATTGAGTGATTTGTTCACTCCTAATCTCATTTGAGCAGCCCGGAATCCTGGTCCACATGGGGCCTTGAGAGCCGTTCTGCACTGTATCACAGGAACACAAGTCCCTCTCCTGTTTAGCCGTCACTCATTGTCACTTCTGTGGAAATTCTTGAATGGGAAAAGGTCGCAGTTATACACATATGTATCAACGTATAGGCATCTGTCACAGAACAAAGTCTGGATCCTGCAATCCTGAAGTTCCTTGAATTAGGAGTTAAGGCAAGCAGGCTCCAGGCTCCTCAGCAGCACCACTCTGTATTAGGTTGAAATAAGACCTTCAATAAGTCTGTTGAAACAGACTTCATAGGCACCTCAGTGGCTCGGTGGGTTGAGCATCCGACTCTTTTTTTTTTTTTTAATGTATATTTCTGAGAGACAGCACGAGTGGGGAAGGGGCAGAGAGAGGGGGACAGAGGATTCGAAGCGCTCCCAGGCGCTCCAAGCATCCGGCCGGCTTTTGATTTCGGTTCAGGTCACGATCCCAGGGTGGGGGCACCGAGCCCCACGTCGGGTTTTGCACTGAGAATGGAGCCTGCTTAAGATTCTCTCTCTGGGACACCTGGGTGGCTCAGTCGGTTGAGCTTCGACTTCGGCTCAGGTCATGATCTCACAGCTTGTGAGTTCGAGCCCCGCATCGGGCTCTGTGCTGACAGCTCGGAGCCTGGAGCGTGCTTGGGATTCGGTGTCTCCCTCTCTCTCTCTGCCCCTCCCCTGCTCACACTCTCTCTCTCTCTCTCTCTCTCTCAAAAAAGAAACATTAAAAAAAATTAACAAGAAAAGATTCTCTCTCCCTCTGCCCCTGTCCCCCAGTCAGGTGCACTCTCTCTCTAAAATAAAAAAATTTAAAGATCTTTTAAAAACTAGATTTCATTCTTCACAAAGCAAACCTAAAGCTCATCCATGAAAGAACTGTAACAAATCAAAATTGACTTACTAATGGAAACTAATATGGGTATTTTATAGCAGCAGGTCTGAATGGAACTCTTCTTATGAGTAAATGAACATATCATCTGTTTAATAGCATATTTGTTTTTCAATTCATTTTCTCTAAAGCACAAAAAATAATTGTTTTGCTCTTTGAGCACAATGTTAAAAATTTGCTTTGAATATGAGGGAAATATTTTTTAAATTAGACGGTTTCTGTGAAGATAAACTGAAATAGAATGTTATTCTGGACTCTTAAATATGTCGCCTTTGGCTATTTTAAATCAAAGGAAGACAAGAACAGAACTTCCAAGCACATAACGAAGATGAAAGGAAAAGCCAGTGGGTCCACAGTATGGTACAGCAAGAAACAAAAACCTTCATCAAAAATGCTCACCTTGGCACCTGGCTGGCTGTCAGTCGAGCACGTGACTCTTGATCTCAGCGTCGTGGGTTCGAGCCCCCCACTGGGGGTAGAGATTACTTAAAACCTTGAGGCACCTGGGTGACTCAGTCGGTTGAGTGTCCGACTCTGGGTTTCGGCTCAGGTCATGATCTCACGGTTTGTGGGTTCGAGCCCTGTCAGGCTCCACGCTGATAGCGCAGAGCCTGCTTGGGATTCTTTCTCTCCCTCTCTCTCTGCCCCTCCCCTGCTCTCATTCTCTCTCTCAAAATAAATGAATAAACTTGGAAAAATATATATATATATATATTGTATGAAGACAGATGGTAACCCCACTCATCATGGTGAGCACTTCATAAAGTATATCATTGTTGAATCAGTATGTTGTACACCTGAAACTAATACAATGTTGTATGTCAATTACAGTTTTAAACATCCTATAATGTTTACTTTGGGTTCCAAATTACTTAAGACACTCAGTATTGGACTTTATTAGAGTTTAAATAAAAAAGACTTTTCAGGTACCTGCCTGGATGGCTCACTCAGTCGAGCATGCAATTCTTGATCTCGGGGTCATGAGTTCGGGCCCCATGTGAGGTGTAGAAATTACTGAAAAATAAAATCTTTTAAAAATAAAGTAAGTACGTAAACTTCTGAATTACATGGGAATGAGAAGACCACAACTGTTAATACATTTTATTCAGATCCATCGTTATAATTCCTTTGCATGAGTAATCAGGGGTGGAGTCTTATTTGCAGGAGGAGAAGGTCTTCCGGAACAAATCCTTGCACGGTGTCTTCTCCTGCAGGGACTGTTGAGGGGGCGGGACTTCCTGCCTTTTGGCTGCCTCTCTGGCTTCCCGTCCTGTGTCCCTGTGTCCCCCGTAAGGCACCAGCCTGGATGACCCCAGGCCAGGAAAGTCAAGAGGCTGCTTTTTTTCCTTCATTTCTATTGCTTCCTGCAAATGTTTTTAAAAAGAAGCAGAGGACAAAGGAAAGAAAAATCAACCATCTGGCTCAGCCAGCAGTAAAAGGTACATAACTGCTTCCTTTAAAAAAAAGAACAAAAAACAAAACAAAAGATGCTTCAGAAGAATAAATCACCTTTCCGTTTAAAGGATAAAAAATTAAGAGAACACCCTCACAAAATTGCCCTCATTAGAGAAGGAAAAGTTAAGGATTTTCAGTCTAGGGGGGGAAAAATGGCTTGTTTTACCCATAATCTTCTAATCTTCATTAGAAGAGTTGGGGAGATCTCTCATTTTCCCTGCCGACCAGTCACTGGTCTGACTCCTGGATGTCCACAAATTACTGAGACAGATCAGATGGAGACATTGATGGAGACAGAGCAGATGGAGACATTCTGCTCTTTCAGATTCTTTAGGAAGCTTCTAGGAATAACCCGATGATAAATGACTTGTCTGAAACTCATCCGGCAATTTTAGAGAAAAATCCATTTTTAATGGCCAACTTTATGTACTCTTTCTTGGAACTTTTTCAAAATGGAAAAAAAAAAAAAGAAAAATAAATCACCTCACAAAGTTATAAATTCTCACAGCGGAAAACGTAACGATGTCAATTAATCGGAGCCAGGAAGAAGAGTCCCGTGCATATATAAATTAAGATTCCAGAAGCTAGTGTGACTAATGCGGGCAGCGACGGCTCCAGGATTGCGCTGTAATAGACTGAGACACTCAACGTTCCAAAGTTTGGCGGACAGAGATCGCCGCCATGCAGAGGTTCCCCTGGAGTTGGAGAGCTTTCATCCCGGTGCCGGGACGTCACGTCACAAAGGGCAGTCCTGCCATCTGTCCCGTTCACACTCAGCCGAGGAGTACACTCGGCCGTGCTGGGGGTCCACAGGCATGGGCGAAGATGCCAACGAAACGGCCAGAAGGCCGGCTAGCGCGCGGCCTGCTCGGAGACCACTCACCCTGCTGTCATGTCCTGTCGTGTCGGGCGAGGCGACCCTCCAGGGGCAGGACGGAGGTGGCCGTGCCTCCCCCCGCCCCCCCAGGAGGAACAGCAGGAGCAGGCAGAGGGGCGGCGGCATCCTGCAGCCTGACTGGCACGCCTCTCCAGCTCTGTGGCTGCGCATCCTCGGCAGGCCCGAAATCAGTGTTTTGTGCACTTGGGTCTCTGGGGGAGCGGAGAGGGGGCTATTTTAAGCTCAACCTGCAGCTGTTCTTTTGTGTACCTACCTGTCAAAAGCCTGCACCAGGCCCCCCCACCTTCCCCCACACCCAGGCAGTGATGCACAGGCCTAAGCCATCAGAGCTCACAAAAGGGCCTTGGGATCAAAGTTAACCCCTTCCAGGTTCCGAGTAGAGTCGCTTACTTTGGAGGACACGTGCACTCGCTTCCGAAGAAGCTCTACTTCCCCAGAATCCTGCCGAAAGCAAGCAGGAGGCCATGAGAACAAAGCCAAGTGATTCAACACCATGTAAAATTGGCCGTGCTCTGGGCTGACAGCTCAGAGCCTGGAGCCTGCTTTGGATTCTGTGTCTCCCTCTCTCTCTCTCTGCCCCTCCCCGGCTCATGCTGTCTCTCTGCCTCTCAAAAATAAAGAAATGTAACAAAATTGGCCGTGGGTAAGGAGCTTAAAATCTGAAATTCAGTCCATGTAAGGCGGGTCGGAATCTGTTCCAGGCTGAAGAGACAAGGGGGTGCGGAGGGCGCAGGGAGGCGCTCAGGTGGCAGGCAAGGAGGCCCCCAGCCCCGTAGTCCAGAGAGGGGTCCTCCTGCCGAGGACTCCTCAAACTGCCCCGCACCTGAATCGCCTGGTGACGGACACAAAAGCGCAAATTCTTTTTTTTTTTTTAGAATTTTTAAAAATTTAAATCTTAGTTAACATATAATGTGGTAATGGTTTCAGGAGTAGAATTCAGTGATTCATCACTTACGTAGGACACCCAGTGCTCATCCCAGCAAGTGCCCTCCTTAATGCCCATCACCCCAACCCACCTCCCCTCCAGCAACCCTCAGTTCCGTCTCTGTATTTAAGAGTCTCTTATGGTTTGCCTCCCTCTCTGTTTTCATCTTATTTTTGCTTCCCTTCCCCAAAGTGCAGATTCTGATGCAACAGGTTCCTGGAGGGGCCAAGATCCCACGGAGCGCCCTGGGGGGATGCTGCAGGGGCCCAGCCCAGGCCCGCTGGGGCTCAGACCGCTGGCGTCCCCCCACTCGTGGTCCCAAACTCGCACTTTTCTCTGAAGGACATAGAAATCAGGGCACCACGTGGAGCCAGAGCTACATGGCAGGTGTGTCGGGTGTAAAACGCACTTCCTACTGTGCTTGACCCGCTTTCCTTCGACTGCACTACTGCGGGGAATCCTCCTCCGTGCCCCACTTCCCCCCCCCCCCCCACCAACCGCCTCCCTTCACTGGTCCCAGTTTCAGACTCACACGAGCAAAGAAAGGCACAGACCCTCTTTACCCACCGGAGACGACCGGTAAACTGAGACCCGGGCCGCAAAGCTGCTAAACGCGGCCAGCAGCCATGGCAAGGTCCCGAGTAGAAGTAATGCAGTGGGACCACGGACTCCACTGCTCTCTCCACTAGGAGAGAGCTTTTCTGTGTCCTCCACTGAGGTTTTCTGTGTCCACAGTCCTGGTTCCCACCCCCTCACAGGGGAAGTCTCCATGTGAAGTTCCCTTTCATCACAGGATTTGAAAGGGTCTGGGTAAAACCGCCATGACCCGAGGAGTCCTGGCTCATATTTTTTCCATACTAATTTCTTTGCCTAATTCCCACAAATGGATTAAAAAATTGAGTCTTACAGATGAGAAATTCACAGCAGCTCAGCCAATTTCTTATACCCTGAGTATATTTTGCAGATTTTTTTTTAATGTTTATTCAGTTTTAAGAGAGAGAGAGAGAGAGAGAAAGCACGAGCAGGGGAGAGGCAGAGAGACAGGGAGAGAGAAAGAATCCCGAGCAGGTTCTGCACTGACAGCAGAGAACCCAGTGCAGGGCTCGAACTCACAGACCGCGAGATCATGACCCGAGCCGAAGTCAGGCACTCAACAGACGGAGCCACCCAGGCGCCCCCATTTTGCAGCCTTTACTCGATGGACTCATGAAACACTCCCAGCACCTAGCATGTACGCAGAACGACAAAGGACCCAGCCCACACCCACCCCAGCAGCGCCGTTAGAGCCCAGCCGGGTGGCAGGACACACAGCCGACAAATGAAAGCACATTCGGGGCAACGGCAAGTGCACCAGGGAGGGCCGCGTGGGGCGGCTGGAGGAAGGCCATGTGCCATCTCAGTACTGGCTGTTTCCAAGGAGGTGGCAGCGTGTCTTCAAGGTGACGGCTGAAGACTAAAATCCTGGCTTTGCTATTCAATTAGCCCCTCTGTGGCCCCAGTTTCCTCGTCTGTGACATGGGGATGAAAAATAGCGCCTACCGCCCGCATCACAGCGTCGTGGTGAGCAAATAACCCACCGAGCACAAGCGGAAGGCACAGCAGACACTGGTGTTCAGAACCGCTACTGAGATCTCCTCAGTCCTACTCCACTGGCACGCCTTACGCTCCAGAGTCCAAATATCTCAGGGTGCCTACCGTGTGATCACCCTTCTCCAGCCCAAAGCCTGTCCGCAGGGAGCTGATAATCTAAGGTCTTCTGCAAGTATGTGTTTCGGAAAAGATGTAGAATGGGAACTTTGAGTAAGAGGAACTCAGGACTGGGGCTCCTGGCTGGCTCAGTCAGTAAAGCATGGGACTCTTGATCTCAGGGTCCTGAGTTCAAGCCCCACGTTGGGCATGGAGCCTACTTAAACATAAACAAACAAGAAAAGTTAAAAAAAAAAAAGGAACTCAGTACTGAATTATTTTGAAAAACTTGAAAAACAAAGACAGCTCATTCTAAACGGCAGAACAGGACCCAGATAGAAGTTAGAATAGGGGCGCCTGGGTGGCTCAGTCAGTTTAGCGTCCATCTTCGGC
Organism: Acinonyx jubatus; assembly: GCF_027475565.1. NCBI lineage: Eukaryota > Metazoa > Chordata > Mammalia > Carnivora > Felidae > Acinonyx > Acinonyx jubatus. The sequence goes on along the minus strand of NC_069381.1, from coordinate 7,416,194 downwards.
TCAGGTCACGATCTCAGTTCATGAGTTCAAGCCCCACGTCGAGCTCTGTGCTGACAGCTCAGAGCCTGGAACCTGCTTTGGATTCTGTCGCCCTCTCTCTCTCTGCCCCATCCCCACTCACACTCTGTCTCTGTCTCTCAAAAATGAATAAAAACATTAAAAAAAATTTTTAAGTTAGAAAAGACTTTTCTCTGTACACAGAAGAACCTTGTAATAGTGAGTGTCCCACAACCAGAAGGGCTGTCTCTGGAGTTCCTGTGTAGTTCCTTGTTGGTGAGGAGACTGGACTAAATGACCCCTAGCGCCTCTTTATAAATTCCACAATTCAGTAAAGGGAAAGAAGCGTGTCCCGATGTAACCTTCCTGGGACATCCAGGCTTTAAGGTCTCAGCTGTGTACCAGCCAGGGCCGACCGACCCTTGGCGCATTCCAAGGGCTGCTGTGTGCAGAAAGGGATGCTTTCCAAGTTCGCTGGCTCCAGTCAATTTCAGTAATAACAAATCAACACAAGACCTTTCATTTCGAGCTCTTCGAGGAACTGGTGTTAACAAGGAAGACAACAGATACTATAAATGTTAAGTTGCCCGTGTTTCCAGCACGCGTTCCTTCCAAAGACACGAGCCTCTTTACACGGTTCATCATCTGGTAAATGGCTCATAGGTTAAAGTTCAGATGAGGTTCCAGGACACTTGAGGAAGCCAGCTCACAAAAACAGGGCCCTCGGCAACTCCTTTCCGCCACGTGTCCCCAAAGATGGACTCACACAGGATGACTGGCATCGCTTTGGACATTCCAGAGTCAACAAGACCCCATCTAACATGCAGTGGAGAAGAGACAGCTCAAGAGAACACAGGAAATGGAGTCAGCTCTTCTTTACAAAGTCTGTCGGCTCCTGTGTTGCGAGCCCTGAAAAATGTACTCACCTGCAGTATAAGCAGGTCACACGTTAAAGATGCGAAATAAACCAAAAGATTACGTGACCATCAAGTCAATTTTACAACCTGGCTAGAAAATTTCCCATCAAAACACCCACGCCAGCCCCCAGGTGCCCTCTCCAAGCCGGTAACCAGAGACAGGACGCCCGTGGCGCACAGAGTTCACCACTTCCAATCGTGAGCGTCCCGGGTTTCGAGAGCTACAGAAATCCATAAACACGAGACCCATAGTAACAGTGTTGCCCCCTTCCTCTTCCTGTCACCTACAACCTCGCTGCAAGGTACAGGGGACCCTACTGCACTTGAACACAAAGCCACAGAATGTCGCATGGCCACTAGAGTTGCAAACCCAGGATGCAAATCCAAGTCTGCGGACTTTTGGAAAGTCCATGGCGTCCGGTGTCTGGCCTCTCCTGACGCACCTCTCCAGAGAGCTTCCCCGGGAATGAAGCTGCTCACACGCGGATCTGGGAGGGAACGCGACCTAAGGATGGAACGCTCTAGGATTCCCTTTTCTCCGACGTGACACACAGTCGTTTCCGGAAATGCAATAATTCGTCCTTTGCAGAGCCTGATGCCGAGAAGCTTGATTTCAGTGCTTTGCTGTGACCACAGCCCGTCACCACCCCTTGAGAGCCAAACTTTGGGGTGTCTTTTGCTCATATTTAGTACGGGTGGTATGAATTCTATCCAGAACGCGTGTCCTGATCTCTCTTGCCCCCTCTTTAGTCAGCACCCCCAGTGTGAACACTGCCTCTGATCCGCAGAGCGGGGCAGCTGGCTGACCTCTTCGAGCCTCGGTCTGCATGTCAGTAAAACGGGGATAGTGAGATCCACACTGATAAGGCTGTGAAAATGCGGTGACGTCCTATGGGAAGCCTCCAGGGCAGCCTGGCGCACAGAACGGCCTCTGCAAACGCTGCCCCTCCTCTTCCCCCTCTTGCCCCATGGGGGGAAATGCGCACCCTGGGCGTCCCAGACACCCCGGAGAGAAGAGAGCGGAACTGGGCCCCTGGGAGGACCAGCCCTCACAGACTGACCCAGAGCACGACACACGGAAGTGTTTGGGAAGAGCCCAGGTTTTCCTCTCCAGCAAAACTTCCGGCCCACAGAACCATAGTTAAATTACAAAATAACCCAGAGAAAAGTTGCATCAAGTGTGTTCTGGAGAAAATCATCTGTAAAAAGTAACACAATTTCCAAATGTCACATTTACCTTGAGGTCACAAGTGACCCAGGTTTGAAAGCTATATTGGTGGTCAAAAGGACTAAATAAATAGAGCTGTATTCATCTTTCAGGGACTGTCAGCCTGAAAAATTACACAGAAGAATAACATTTTTGCTTGAAAAAACTGACTACATTTAAGCTGCTGACACAATTTTATTAGCAATAGATACAACTTCCAATCTTTGCCACTCAAACCCTCCCGTGTTAGTGGAGGGTGAGAGACGGGAGTATTTTGCTGGAGAGTTTCCGGTCTCTCTGACACCAGCTTTGGCAGCCAATGACTGTGAGAAAGCAGCCCAGCAAGCCTCTTAGCCTTTTTATTTTAATCTCTACTGATCCCTTGGAAAATCCCTTTGTGGCAACGCAAGCTCTTGGCAACCCTCCCTGCTGAAGGCTGCCTTTGCCAGTGACAGCTACAGACTCGAATTGTCCTTTTTTGCTGCTGCAGCCTCTGCTGGCTCCACTGGTTTTTGGTTTTCTTCCTCTAATTTCTTCTTCTTTTTTGCTCTTTGTTCTGAGTTAAACTGTGCAAGCTCTTCGCTTTTCTCTGTGATGTATTTTAGCTGGAAGGAAGGAAGGAAGGAAGGAAGGAAGGAAGGAGAAGGGGGAAGGGGGGAGGGGGGAAGGGGGAGGAAAGAAAGAGGAAGGGGGGAGGGAGGAAGAAATACATTATCTGGTTGTGCCATTTTATAAGTCTGGGGGAGGCAGTGGGAATCTACATCCCTCCCAACCACTCCCACCCTAAGAATCTGGGTGGAAAAGCCCGGGTTACATTCCTTAGAGTGAAAGCCTGGGTTACATTCCTAGAGTGAAACAAGCCTAGGTTACATTCCTTCCATTTTTTCTGGAAGAAGTAATCAACTACAAAAATCAACCGATTGCTGCCCACACTCCTACCAAACAGGTAGGAAGGAGCTCCTTGAATAATCAGAAGAGTTAACATGTGGAACTTGGGGCGCCTGAGTAGCTCAGTCAGTTGAGTGTCCAACTCTTGATTTTGGCTCAGATCATGATCTCACGGTTGCGGGATTGAGCCCCTCCACTCAGCCCAGAGCCTGCTTCGGATTCTCTCTCTCCCCTTCTGCCCCTCCCCACCCCAAAATAAATAAACAAACATTAAAAAAAAAAAAGTGGAACTTGCAGAAGGCACGCCAGTCCTAAATGTACTCTACACCAACTCCAGTACAGCCAACACCCCCCTAAATGTAGCCAACTGACATTACTGGGTGCTACTATGCACCAGATAGTAGGAGCAGAAGGTACAGAACACAGGGTCCCTGCCCTCCGGGAGCATTTCGTCAAATGCCTAAATTTAGCTGCAACCCTGTCAAATGAAATAAAAAATTAAGAGTCCAAAATAAAAATAATATTTGCAGGTAAACAAATGTGCAATAAACAGATAACGTCCCAATTAATATTCTAAGGTGACTGGCACTGACCAGTCCTTTGCAAAAGGTAGAAACTGCCCACTGAAACAGACCACGAACAGCTCTGACCCGCACCGAATTTACGGACAGAGAGGAGCGTCTTTCCCACTGACACACAGCACCGCCAGTCACCTTAGCTATTTTCCTTAAGGATCGCATCATCTTTAACCTTAACTTAAACTTTAAAGAGAGAATATTAGAAGAGCAGAGAAAAGAGAGCCGGGTAGAAACAGCGCTAGATCCTGGGCCAGAAGGTTAGGGCTCAGCTATCAACCAGAGAGCTTCGTTTTCAGCTCTGGGAAGTTACTGAACTCCAGCTGCCTCCCCTGTAAAACCGGGCTAATAAATCCTGTTCTTAAAGACCCTCAGAGGGTGGTTGTGAGGTTTAAATAATACATGTAAAATAACATCTATAAAAGTCCCCTGTAAACTGTCAACTGCTATACAAACTCATTCAACAGCTACTTGCTGAGCACCTGCTGTGCGCCAGGCTCTATTCTAGGCACGGCAGATGGAGCAGAGATAAAAACCCCCGCCCTGGTGGAGCTCACAGTAAAGTATTTTTACTGCGGGAATTAAACTAGGTCATAAAACCTCACAGATGCCCTGGATCTGCCCTGGGCCACCGGCCTGGGATGATCACAGCATCACCTGCAAAAGGAGGGCCTGGTCGGGATGACTTCTAGATTTCTTTGAAAAGACAGACAACGTGCTCAGTTTTCTGCCCGTCCCAGCCGTACGGACACTCCTTCCATACCTGGCCCATCAGACTTGCGGGCACCGTAATGGAACTGTCTCCATACACTCTAGCCTGGGGTCTGTCTCTGACATCATGCTGTAAATGAAAGGCAGGGCCAAAGTTTTGAGATGTTACGAAAAAGGCAAATTATGAAACGCAGAGAGTGCTGATTAGAAAATTCCAAATTGGCTTAGCGAGATCCATCATGATGAAAGAGAGACTATAAATTACGGGCAGGCCTGAATGGTTCAACCATCTCTCGTTTTTAATGCAAGGTGCCCTGGGGAATCGCTTCATGGCTGCAAGTGATTAATTGGGAATAATGTATTCTGATGGGAAAGGGGAGTGAGGAAAGAAATCCATCTCTCACCAGTGAATTACTCCTCCTGGCTAAGAGCTTCACATCTTCCGTGTTAATTGTGCTTCTTTTTGCGTGTCTGTAGAAAGGGCAGGAACAATTCACCAAAATGTTTAGTATCATTTCAAGTTTTGATGAAACCCAAAAGTTCATGGTCAGAGTCCAAACCAGCAAGGATCTCTAAGTAGCCCATCTTTTTAAATTAAATGCATTAAGCAACCATGACATAAAAACGAGTGAAGTGACTTAGCCAAGATACCAATTAAATAAAGAGACTAAGGAAAACAGAAGCCCATCTGTCCACCTCTGCCTGAGGCCCCGGGTGCCTGAGCAGGGACTTGCTGGAGCACCACGGTCACAGTGAACACCACAGAAAGAGGAAGCAGCACATATGTGCACACTTTCAGTGGAAAGAGAAAACGGCACAGTCTCACAACACAAAGATTGCCTACGCCTAATAGACACTAAGTAGAAGAACAAAGAAAAGATACAAGTTCCCGAGGCTCTTCTCCAAGGGTGAAACCACAGGAAAAAGCTCACACGGATGTCCCCGATTACCCCACCCCCACCAGGGAGGTACCGCGCTCCCCCCACAATAGCCTGGCTAGAACAAAGAACATCCTGTCAACTGGGGTCTGTGTCTTGCTCACGACTTGGACTCCAATTCTCATTCCAGTCCTCGTATCTTGGCTCCAGTAGGTAAAGCTGATAGGTCTGATAAGCTCTAGTCAATAACCTACTGCTCTGGTTACACCCCTTCTTGCCATTTCTAACTTCCTCCAAAAATAAGGAGAAAGTGTGTACACAGGAACAAGTAGGCGCGTGTCCCGAACAACCAGCACACACAGCGTCCTCACTGGGTACCCGCGCCGCTAACGATAAACTCACACGGAAATTCTACTCTGTATTTGGCCGAACCCCCCCATCCTGCTAAATGTGCAAACATCAAGCGTCATCTTATCACGGCCGCCTCTGCCGACCGTGTCACTCCAGGAGACGACCTCTAGTTAGCGGGCCGCAAGCACCAGGACGCCGCCCCCCGCCCCCCCCCCCCCCACTACTCCGCCAGTTAGCTGGCACCACCTGAAAGTTACCACTTCCCTAAATGGGTTGGGGGGTGGGGGCAGGTATATCCGATGGCGGCCGCTGCACATCAGAGACTCTCCTAAATCAAACCTCTGACTCCAGAAAATTACTCCAGAGAAGATTACACAGCGACGTTTCATATGACACTTTTAGCGACACAGGTTGTAAAGACTATTCCCAAAGTCTTCCTAGAATTTATTCACTGTCCAGGATCTATCTTCTTCAAGATGTTACATCTTTAACACATTGACAATATGAGGTGACTAGAGATTGCAAAGCTAAATAAAGGAAACTCACAACTTAAATTGTGAGATAACTTGCCAGGGTTTACAGGCAAACTATTTCAAATTTAGGCACTATTTTCTCAGAGAAACAATGTTACAAATACCGCTTAAGTTCCCAGCCAGCCTATTTAGACTACTTAGGCTGGCCTGAAACAGACCCTGACTCTTTGTGGTGCTCACAGTTCTAGAAGACAGTGGCCACAGGGAAAATACAAAGCCACAGGATAAACGAAGCTAACCTTCTGGGAATATCAATTTCACCCCATGATAAACTTTAAAACAGGATTTTTTTTTAATATGACGGCAAACTGAAACATTATGAAGATCAGTGTGAAATTAAGACAAAGGCCGAGTCTTCAAAGAAAATCTGCACTTGCGTCGGCTCAGGGTTCAGAGGGTGGCGGCAGCGTGCAGGGTGCTGTGGGACACTCTCAGACACGTGGAAGGTGAGGCATCTCCTGGTCAGTACGTCTCTGCCGCGCTCACTTAAACAAGAACAGCGTGAGAGCCTTTACCCAGACCCCTCGACTTACATGATGTCCTTCCCTGGGGAACTCACGGTCTAAGTGACAAACACAATACTCTCCCCCCCTTCACCAAGTACCCAGCAAAAGAAAATCAACCTTTTTTTTCTTTTTAAAGCATGGTTAGAGTTAGGGAGTCCTTCCCCTGACATTTTTTTATTAAGAGCTTATTTTTAAGCTTATTATTAAGAGCCCCCAGCATGGGGCTTCGAGCTTACAACCCCGAGATCAAGAGTCACCCTCTCCACCAGGGAGCCAGCCAGGCGCCCCAAAAATCAACCCCTTGATGTAGTGATAAAAAAACAGAGTGCCTGAAAGCTCAATGTACTACAATGCTAAATATTTCCAATTTCGTTTTTATGTCTAGTATTTTTATAGAAGCATCTAAAAACGTTTGTGGTCTTTTCCCACAGCAAACACAGAAATGGCAAGAAAAGTCACAACAGGGGGCCACGCTACGGGCATCTACCAGGGAGAGGTCAGAGGAGTCAATAAACACCCTACTATGCACAGGACAGTCCCCACCACAACCCAGAATGATCTGGTGCAAATTGTCAACGGTGCTGAGGCAGAGAAACCCTACTCTCTATCGATAATCTTCATGTTCAAATTAAATACTCATTTGCTTATTTACACTTTTGTGCCACCCTTTGCAATAAAAAGAAGTTGTATTTTAAAAAAAAGGAAAGAAATGGCAAGGAAAGGTGATAAATGGGTGTCACAGGAGACGAGGGGGCTGCGGGCGGGGGACGGGAGATAATGGGCGCCATGAAAGGGGCCACCACCCGTATTAACAAAGAATAAACCACATGAGCTATGACTATTCCATAATATGATCTTAGCCCTGTTGGCCAAGCCGAAGATGCTAAGCGGTTTTTAGGGACTCCTACACATAGGGATGGGAAAGATTTAGAGTCTGCCCTCCAAGAACCTACTGCTTTAATTCATTCAAAATATTCACCCGAGCAACACAGAGCTAACGGGAGCAAGGTGAAAAGCGCCGGGTACGGAAGAGGCTGGCACCAACTCAGAAGTGCTAGCAAATTAGAAAGCTCCAGCCCTTTCCGGCCTCAGTCATTCAAACTGCTTCATAAAAGCAATTCCTTGCCAATTGTTTTCAATTACCTGAGGTCCTAATTGAAGAGATGAGCGTAAATCACCTGTAAAAGCTAAAGCTTACCAGCTGAGAGCAAATCACCCACTTTTCAGGGAGCGTATGTCTCGCTGGTGACAAAGGCGGTGAATGCCAGGCGGACGGGGTGGGTGTCGGGCGCCGTGGTTCCCCCGCGCACCGTCCCGCGGAAACGTTCTGCAAAGCACACACACCCTGCACATTCACCGTCCGGGGCTGCCCTGCACATCTTTGTAGCCGCCAAGTGAACGGCTCTGGTTCTTGCACAAAAAGTGCTTGGAAGACAAAACAAAAAAAAGGCCAAATCAAGTCTGAATGGACGTGATTAAAGCGGATGTGATATTCTTGCAGAATCATGATTAGAGATGAGCCTCCAGAAAATCCACACGCACACAGAGACTGCATACAGCTCGCCTGAAACACAGCAGCAGGTGGAGAGTACAAATGGGATGTGAATGCACACAGCATCAGAGAACCAGCCTCTTTACCCACCTTGCAAACATTTCGAGGTCTTTGGCGAAATTTTCTGAAAGAGAAAAAGATGTGCTTTAGCTACCCTGATCTCAATCTTATTTCAGAAGGAGGGAAAGTGGAACTTCGGAACGTTTAGCATAGTGACTAATGCAACAAGCCCTTTAAAAGGCAAGAGGAGGGGCGCCTGGGTGGCTCAGTCGGTTAAGTGTCCGACTTCGGCTCAGGTCACGATCTCGCGGTCTGTGGGTTCGAGCCCCGCGTCAGGCTCTGGGCTGATGGCTCAGAGCCTGGAGCCTGCTTCCGATTCTGTGTCTCCCTCCCTCTCTCTGACCCTCCCCCGTTCATGCTCTGTCTCTCTCTGTCTCAAAAATAAATAAACTTAAAAAAAAAAAAAAGGCGAGAGGAGGCATTTCCGGAGCCTTTAGCAGTTTTATTCGTTATGGCCTCCTTGTCATAATTGAGGTATTGTGGCTACACCCTTCCTTCTGTGAAACTGGCCCTTAATCTTAAATTTGGCTACAAGTTAGAGCTTGAGAGGACATTAATTTTCTCTAACGTCAAGCAGATACCAATGTCATAAGCCCAGCTGTCAAATAAACCATGGCATGGTGGACATAAAAATGTTATAAAGCAATGAGGTGAAAAATTGAATGTCTAATGTTCCAGGCAGTTTAAAAAATAAAACAAAGGTGTTAATACCCAGTGTTAGGTAACAGGAAAAAAAAAAGTTCTTTTCATAAAATATCTGAATTTTACGGCAAAGAACTGTCTCACGAACAATGCCTGATGATCACGTTCTCTACCTGTTGGGATGACAAGCCAGGGCACCCACCCACACTTTTCTCCCAGGCAAAAGCAACTTCTGGGATGCCTATACACCTACAGGAAGGCCATGGCTTCCTACCGCACTGCCGGAAAGTCAGCTCCGAGATGGCCGCAATGGTTTGTTTGCTGAACCGAATCTCTCTGTCCGATGCAACTTCCTCGCAAAGACACCCAACAGTGTAGTGAACGGCTGCTTTTAGCCTCTGAAGCGAAAATCAAAATACTTCATGGGTAAGGTTGCAAAGAAGAGCTCTGCACATCTTGGAAAATTAAGACCAAGGAGAGGGTCTGCTGCGCTTCCTTCCTTCAGCACTTTCCATAATGGCTGAGTGACTTTTCAAGTGTACTAATAAATTAATGAGGCCCTCTGGAGTGTGGCTTGTAGAAACATTACTTCCTAGTTAATGGTTATGATTTAGGTCAAGTAAAGATAAGGAATTACAATGGCAGGTCAGTGGGGAGAAAAGTCGGACTCACACTTGCAAAGTATCTGCATGACTTTACTCGGGTAGTCCACGAACAGGAACCACGTTCCTACTGAGTAAAGGCCCATGCCAGGTGTTTGAGGAACAACGAAAAACCAGACAGGGGTTAATCAAGCGAAAAAGGAGGCGATGCCATCCCCCTGCGGCCAGTCTCTGCCAGCCCCGGGCCTGCGTGTGACAAAAGACAAACGCTCAGGACTGGCTGGGAAAGGCCTGTGCGGGCATGGCTGAGCCTCCTTTGATTTGTTGGCTTGCTAGCCCACCTCACCAGGACCCTCACTGCTCCTTAGCAACCCTTTTGGATACTGAGTAACATATCTTTCCCATGCAGAGGAGCAAAGAAGCAAAACAAAGTTAAGCCAAGATCTCAGTCTCATGTCAGCAAACTTCTTGAGCCCCTAGGTGTGCTCCTCTATGGTGGAGACAGAACTGAACTGGACATGGGGACAGCTGAAGCCAAGACAGCATCAACCCTACCAGCAAGTGTTCACAGTTGGGACAAGATGAGGAGGAACCGCAGAAACACAGGTCGAGGACCGAGGACCCAGGACCCGGGTAGAGGCCAGGCAGATAAGCAAGGGCAACTACCTTCCTTAGTTTCAGAGGTCACAAGACTAGGAAGTTGAGGCCTTTGGCAGGAGACAAAGGACCATCACCCGGGGAGGGATAAAGACCTTCCCAGGTCATCTTTTTTAGGTATGCGTGGGGCAGGGGGAGGTTCGGGGAACAGGACAGGAAGCCTTCCAAACATTCCAGGAAGTTTTTTAATGTCTCTCCTCCTTCTGTACGCCTCTTGGATGGGGCCAACTGCCTTCTGCAATGCTGCTCACGCTAACCCACTAGACCCTAAATTCCTCAAGGGCACGACCCTGTCTGTTTTGTTCACTACCGTCCACCTACCTAGTGCCAAGAACAGCTAGTTCAATGAATGGTGGGATCTTCAACCTGCTCACCAGTTTCTCAGCCCAGCTCTGCAGCCTTACTCATCTTGTCAGCACGCAGAACCAGCCTCTGGTTCTTTATTGGGCACTGAGAACCAGCCTCTGTACTCGGGGCTGAGAATACAAAAATGGAAAGGCCAGCTCCCTTCTCAAAGACTTTATCTCCTGCTACACCTTTGCCATCAATGGACTCTTCAAAACCATCAATGTCAGGAAAAAGAGGATGGAGAACCAACCGGTCCAGGGAAGATCAGAGACAGGATTACTAAATGCACTTTATGTTCCTTGACTGGATCCTGGGTGAAATAAAAAAAGACCACTAGAAAAAAAAAACAAAAAACAAAACTGCTTTGGAACACCGGGAACATAAAGGTGGACCGAACATTACATAATAGGATTTTATCCGTATTAAATTTGCTGAGTGTGATCATTGAGATTATGCAGAATACCCCTGTGGTCGAGAGAGCATACTATAAAGTATTACAACTTACAGGGAAAAGGTCAAGGTATCTGTGATTGTATCTCAAATGAGTCAGAAAAAAAGAGAGCAAAGGAGCAAACACAGCCAAGTGCTAACAACTGGTGAATCCAGATGGGGAGCATCCGGCTGCTGAGTGGACTATTCTCGCCAACTTTTCCTGAAATCTTACACTTCTCAAAATAAAGGCAGGCGGTGGGTAAAACAGCTGAAGTGTTAACACTGGCAGGAGGGAACTCCCGCGCCCTGAGCTCCTTCGCGTCTCTTGAGTGCCCCCTCTTTGAGGATACCGCCCTGGTTCTGGCTTTTTATCTCTTTGGGGCTTTACGGTTGGTTCCCGCGATCCTGCCCCATTGTACTAACTCCGGGGGCGATTAGAGGAAGGGCCGCCCCTGGGAGGGGGTTACTGTTACTCCGTTATTCTGCAAACAGGAAAGCTGGGCTCGCGCAGCGCCGAAGCGACCCTCGGGCTGCGGAGGCGGGACCGGAACCCACCCGGGAAGGATGGGCTCCGGGACCGCACGGCCCGCGTCGCACCCAGGTTCGCAGGCCGTCTCCGCGTCTGCAGAACGGAGCGCGCACGTCACGGCGGCCACGTGCCGGGCATCGGGCTACGTGCTTGGCCTGAATCCCCTCCAAATGCTCACACCCCATCTTCACAACACCCCTGAGAAGGGAGACTGCGGCTGTCCTGGGCAAGAAGGCTGCCGCGCCACTCGGACCCGCGTTACCGAGGATACCGCCTCCCAGCACCCCCCGCGGCAGCCCAGCTGGCGCAGGCGCACGCGGCCCGAGCGCGCCCTCCGCCCCGGGGGACGCGCCCCGAGAAGCGCCAGGGCTCGGGGCCTTTCCCTCTCCAGCAGCTCGACGCCGTCCTCCCGCAGCCTGGCCGGGACCCGGCTTTCCTGTACCTGTTGGTAGGAGAATCGCTGCTGCTCCTCGGCCGCCTCGTCCTCCTCCATCTCAGCGGGCCGACCCAGGCAGGCGCGCCAGGGCAGTAGGAGGCGGCGGCCGGGAGGAGCCCGTCGGATTTCCCGCCGCGGCGCCCGGAGACGGACCGCGCGAGGGGACAAAGCGCGAAGTTCCACGCCGCCGTGTGTGCGCGCCCCCTGGCGGCCGCTCTGGGGACGGTCCGCAGCCGTCGGAGCTCCCGCCTCGAGGTGCGGGGGGACCTGGCGTTCCAGGTCCCCCTGGCTCCGCTCGGCTCTGCGCCTGGCTAGCGGCTCACACGAGCCCTTGGAAAGAACGCTTGTGTGTAGGGACAGCGTTGTCGGGCGGCACTCTTTACTGTGAGTTACGTGGGGCCGTAAGCTCCGTAGACCTTGCAGAATCCACCAACGTTCTGTAATTGTGTCACCAACAGTAGTGTCACCGAGTCAGACGCAGGCAAATGCTGGATTGCTGTCCATTCAGCATCGCAGTGAGTAGGTGACACAGCCGAGGCTAAGGCACTCATCAGCAGTGCAAGTGTCCCCAATGAAAAAAAAAAAAATTTGTTTTTTTTTTTCCCCTTAAGTAATGTCTATACCCAGCATGGGGCTCTAACTCAGGATGCCGCAAGGGTCAAGAGTTACGTGCTCCACGACTGAGCCAGCCAGGTGCCCCAGGGCCCCCAATTTTTATGTATGTATGTATGTATGTATGTATTTACTTCTTTATGAGAGAGAGAGGGAGAGAGACGGGCAAAGAGAAAGAGCGAGAATCCCAAGCAGGCTCTGCACTATCAGCTCATAACCTGAACCAAAATCAAGAGTTGGACGCTTAACCAACTGAGCCACCCAGTCGCCCCAGGGCCCCTAATTTTTTTAAAGGAAATTAATTTGGTTATATATTTTCTAATGTCTTGGTGCAATCATCAGGGAGAAAAGCGTCTTCTTGGACCTCCTCACACTTTTTGTAAGGGTTAAGGTTGTGTTTATTTTTTTTTAAGATTCATTTATTTTTATTTATTTTTATTTTTTTTAATGTTTATTTATTTTTGAGACAGAGGCAGAGCATGAACGGGGGAGGGTCAGAGAGAGAGGGAGACACAGAATCTGAAGCAGGCTCCAGGCTCTGAGCTGTCGGCACAGAGCCTGACGCAGGGCCTGAACTCACCGTGAGATCATGACCTGAGCTGAAGCTGGACGCTCAACCAGCTGAGCCACCCAGGCGCCCCTGTTTATTTTTTTAAAGATTTATTTATTTAGAGAGAGAGAAAACGAGTGGGGATGGTGCAGAGAGAGAGAGAGAGAGAGAGAGAGAATCCCAAGCAAGTTCTGTGCTGTCAACACAGAGCCCGACTCGGGGCCCAATCCCACAAACTGTGAGATCGTGACCTGAGCCGAAATCAAGAGTCCGACACTTAACTGACTGACCCACCCAGGCGCCCCTGGTCAATTTCTACTGCATCTGAGATGACAGGTGCCTCTGGCCTCTTCTCCCCATTGCTCCCGGAGAGAATTCCAGTTTCCAGTCCCCTGGGATGGTCCCTGATGTCATGCAGGGCAGGCCTCTCACGGGATGTCCCTGATCTGCAGCTGTGCCTTAGCAGGCTGAGCTCTGCCCATCGGTTGTCGCCCTGCTCCCCGCTGCTACAGCTCTCTGGTCTCCAGCAGGAAAGAAAAGGGTTGGGGGTGTGGAGTGGGCTGGGAGCAGGTGGGGAGCTCCAGCCTAGGCCCAGACCTTGGGTTCGGGGCCCCGGCCCCTTTCACAAGCTTTGTGACCCTGGGTGAGTCACAGAACCTCTCCAAGCCCCAGTTCCTGCATTTATAAAGTGAGAAGCATGGGACTAACTTCAGAGAGTGGTCTCAAGGCCTAAGTTGCCTCACCAAAGGGCACAAGAAATAGTAACAGTTTTCTCCTGGGCAGTTTCTGTGCTTTGTACCTTTCATGATATCTCATTTCAAAGCAGTTGCTTCCCAGGGCCAAAAATACATTATTCTAGCAGCTTCTGGAATACCTGGGCACTTTAGAGTCTGAAGAGGAAGGCCTGGAGCTGAGGCATTACGTCACAGAAAATGGCTATGTTCCTTTGGAACAATTTTGCCCGGGAAAGAACCAGCCATGTCAACTGGCCACTAGATGTCAGCATTGTGCCACATTGTGGAACAAGGCAGGTCTTACTGCCGGTGATTCCCCCCCCCCCCCCCACCTTAACCCTGGGGTTACTAGCCTCTGGGTTCTAGGCACCCCGCTTGGGTTAGGTCTCAGCTGCGCTCAGAGGTAGGTGCGGTTCCGCCGTCTCCTACGTGAGGGAACAAGGTCGCAGAGGGGAGAGAACTTTGCCTGAGGTTAGCCTGCCAGGAAGTGGTAAGAGTCCAGTGTCCGCAGGCTGGCGTCGGAGTCTGCGCCCTCACCAGAAATAAGACAGGAACATTTGTCCCTGGATCCTTTTCAGCTGCATCAAATAGGGTACAAGGAATACTTAGCTCAATAACAGTCCTCATTTATTCCCCCTATAAACGCGCTACAAATTGCTGGTTCAAAAATCAGTCTCCGGGGCGCCTGGGTGGCTCAGTCGGTTGAGCATCCGACTCTTGACTTAAGCTCAGGTTATGATCCCAGGGTCGTGGGATTGAGCCACGCGTCAGGCTCTGCACCGAGCGTGGAGCCTGCTTAAAATTCTCTCCCTCGGGACGTCTGGGTGGTTAAGCATCCGACTTCAGGTCATGACCTCATGGCTCGTGAGTTCAAGCCCCGCGTCGGGCGCTGTCCTGACAGCTCAGAGCCTGGAGCCCACTTTGGATTCTGTCTCCCTCTCTCTCTCTGCCCTTCCCTCACTAACACTCTCTCTCAAAAATAAATAAACATTAAAAAAATTCTCTTTCCCTCTTCCCCTTCCCCCACTCTCTGTCTCTCTCTCAAGGAAAAAAAAATCAATTTCCATTAGCTGTAGTATAGGTTCTATAAGCTCATGAGGTCAGGACTTTTCATCTTCTCTCACCACTGACACACGGTCCCGTCACAGTGCTTGGCACATAGTGGGTATACTGTAAGCATGCCAGTGGCCGAGTGAATAAGTGAATGGTACACTTCGAGCCTTAAGAGCTTAATGGTTAATTGCCCGGATTCCGGCAGCAGCTTGCCATTGTTCCAGTTCCAGTGCTTCAGGAGTTATGCGACCTTGGACAAGTTACTTAACCATCCAGGAACTTCATTTGTGAATTGGGGCTGACGGTAGTACCTGCTTCAGGGGGTGTTGTATTATAAAACTGCCTGGCACACACTCAGTTATTACTTTCCAGTATGTGCCATGTATACAGCGTGAGAACTCAGGAACACTAGCAAGTAGGGCCAGAGTTCCTAACTTCGTATAACCAACTGTCTTTTTCAAAAGGAGCGTATGTGGCAGATTATATTCGCTCAAAACATAGAGCCAGTATCTCCTGACCCTTGTGTTCCTCCAGAACACTGCCGCTCCGCCATTAAGAGGTGGACTCTAGGGGCACCTGCGTGGCTCAGTCAGTCAAGTGTCCAACTCTTGGTTTCGGTGTCAGGTCACAAGCTAAGGGTTCGTGGGTTCGAGCCCCACGTCGGGTTCCATGGTGTCAGCACGGAACCTGCTTGGGATTCTCTCCCTCCCTCTCTCTCTGCTCCTCCCCTGCTCATGTGCACTCTCTTTCTCTCTCAAAGTAAACATAAAAAAAAAAGGTAGAATCTAGCCCTCCACCCATTGAATTTGGGGTGTTTATGACTTGCTTGTAACTGATACAATGGGGCTGAAATAACGCCCTGTGGCATCCATGGCTAGGTCTTACAAGGCAATCCAGCGTCTGCTTTGTTAGTGGGAACATTCCTCACCTTTGGAGCCCTGCGCTCCCACGTGAGAAGTTAGCCCAGCCCGAGGCTGCCGTGAAGCGGGGCAGCCGACGGCCATGTGGTGAGGCCACAAGTAGCTTTTTCAGCCCTAGCTGAGGTCCCAGCCAGCAGCCAGCATCGGCCACCGGATGCATGAAGAGGACGGTCACCTCCAAGTGGTCCCAGCCGTGGCCACCAGCTGTCTTTTTGCTGAGGTCCAGATGTTGTGGAGGAGAGATGAGCCATACCCCCTGTGCCCTTCCAGTTCCTAACCTAGCCCGCAGGATTAGGGTAGTAACGATGGTTATATTACTCCCACTGAGTTTAGGGTAGTTCCAGTAGTAACTGGAACAACATATAGGATTCCTAGACAGTGAACACATATGTGCCAACATCCATACTAAACACGGTACACACATCTACACCCACCCTGGAGACTTCTCTACGCCTCCTAAAGGGATGGGCTCCACATCTACCTCAAAGAATGCACGACACTTGTCAATCGCCTGCCTAAAGTCTCTTTGCTGAGAAACCCTGTCCCCTCCCTTATCTGATCCATACACCTTTCTAGCCACCCAACCCCTTTGTGTCCCAAGTAAAGCAGAAGTTGTGGCTGAAGTCATTAATAGGCCTACAATCTCTGCCCAGGGAGGCCCTTTGCTAGAATGGCCACCAGCCTGTCCCTGCGTGGTCCGGGGACAGACCCCTGTGCGACCAGCTCCATCGCTTTCGGAATCGTGGACTGCCTCACCTTCCACGGGAGCTGGGTAATAGTGAACCCACAAACAGTATTTCCCTATGCGGCGGGCACTGATTTCATCCTCAGAAGAGCTCGGTGAGGTAGGTATTGTCATCACCTCTTTTGTGTGAATGGAAAACTGCGTGGGTACAGAGGTTGAGACACGTGTGGGGCAACAGTGAGTTCGTGGTGGGGCTGGGATTTGGGCCCGGGCTCCCACCCAGTAAGCTGGGCTGTCCTCCCTAGAGCTAAGAGTTTTTACTGATACGTTTTTCAAGTAGGTCATGGGATGTAAAATTCAAAAAGCATGAAAGCATATACAGTAAAAAGTCCCCCCCACCCCACTCCCCGAGGACCTAGGCAAAGGACTGTTGTATTCTTTGACAGTAAAAACTTCCTTTTGTTATGCCTTGTGTGCCAGGTACCGTGCCAAGGACTTTGTATAATCTCATTTATCATCCCACTAACCTAGGGAAGTAGTTGCGTCTTTTTTTATTATTATTATTTTTGTTTGTTTTAGCGTGCAAGTGAGGGAGCGGGGTAGAGGGAGGGAGAGAATCTTACGCAGCTGAGCATCGAGCACGACACAGGGCTCGATCCCACGACCCTGGGATCATGACCTGAGCCTAAATCAAGAGTTGGACGCGCAACCGAGTTACCCAGGCACCCCGGGAAGTAGTTTTTAACTATGAAGAAATGTCAAGTCAGAGAGTTTAAAGAACTTACCTGCGGGGACAGCGCCAGTCAGTAGAGCGAGGGCGTGTGCGCTCAGGTAGCCTGACTCTGCACTGACGCCCCTCCTGCTGCACTCCAGCACTGCTCTGTGGTCGAGTGGCCAGGGTGGCCTCAGCTGGGAGCTAGTGAGAAACGCACAGCACGGAGGGGCGCCTGGGTGGCTCAGTCAGTTAAGCGTCCGACTCTTGAGTTCAGCTCAGGTGATGATCTCATGGTTCATGAGTTCAAGCCCCACATCGGGCTCTGTGCTGGCAGTGCAGAGCCTGCTTGGGATTCTCTCTCTCTCTGCTCCCTCTCTGCTTGTGCTTGCTTTCTCTCTCTCTCAAAACTAGACATTAAAAAATAAAAGAAATGCACAGCATGGGGCTGCCCCCCAGCACCCCTCTCCTGCTGAATCAGAAGCTGCCCTTTTTTTCAAGATCCACCCCCGGGAGTGGGGGCTCACATACAGTTTGAGAAGCTCCACTGGTCTGGAAGATGTTTGTCGTGACCTGCACCCCGCCCTCCCCCCGCCATGCAGCACACAGAGAAGCCCCACCAGCAACCTTCTGAGGACTGGTTTGCAGAGTGAACTCGCCGCTGGGTGCTGAGAAATCTGGTTTCTAACGCTCAGAAATCCCTCTGCTTCGGGGACAGACACACCCGGAAGTGGTAATAATGCCACATATAGGTGATTATGTGCCAAGCATATAATCTTGGTCTGTTCTTGCTCTGCAAATGCTCAAAATAGCCTTAAGGAGACAGGTACTACCATCCTGTTTTACAGATGAGAAAACTGAGGGCAGAGACAGAAAATAGTTGGCCTAGAGTTCCACAGCTAGCCGGTGAAGGGGCTTGGAGCTGAGGCTTCCGCTTCCAGACGGTGATCAGGGGCTTGTGTTCTGTCAGATGGCGTCACTAGTATTTCAAGCACTCTTCTGGACAGTCCAGCTTTCCTTTCCTTTCCTTCTGGCCCTAAACCTCCCATGCCTCGCTAGTGCTTCTCTCTGAAGGCACTCGCTCTCCATTCTAGAAGCACAAGTGGCCATAGTTCACCTGTGAGAAAAGCTGCACTGAGTGATTCACGTCCCTTAAAAAAGAACCCTGTCACGGGCAGTGACTCAGCACCTCTTATATTTAAAGGTGTGATCAGGGAGGGGGACAGTCTCGCTGTGTACTCACATCCAGGCTGAGTCTCAAAAGTGGAACATTTCATAAAAAGGACCGCCTCCCGTGTCAGCCCCTGCCTGTCCCCGCACACCAGCTGTCAAAACAGGGAAACTCTGGCTCTATTCTAGGATCCTCTCAGGACTTTCTGAAGCATTCCACAGAATTCTTTCTGGAGTTAAGCTGCTGGAATAAAACAATTACACTGGCCCCAGGCCACAGAACTATCAGTAAGAATTTGCTGGCAGGATTTTTTTTCTTGAGTAAAGAAGATCAAGTAAAAAGGTCTGATTCAAGGGGCAGGCTTAGGACGCCAGAAGTCCCACCCCAAACCCAGGGCCTGGCTTAGGGACAAACAGAAAGAGGTGGGGCACACTGAGCCCACCCTGTCATTTAAGTGGAGTTTCCTAAAACGTGGGATGAAGTGACAAAAGCCATGAAGACTGTACCCGTGAGCTGCCAGGGCCCAGCGCCCAACCCGAGGAAACGTTCGCACCCCCTGCACCCTCAGCCCCCCATCACCTCCTGGTCCTTCCCCGAGTTAATCATTACCCTAACTTTGGTCTGTTTCTTGTATTACAGTCTTTCTTTAAAGGAAACGGAGAGGAAACAGTAAACGAGGCTGGAAGGAAACAAACGGAGTCAATTGTGAGGAAACCGACTGCAGATCTTTCTGCCAAGGGGGATAATGGCTCCGTGTGGCAGGTGAGGCTACTGGAGAGTCTGGGGATGAAGCACAGATAGAATGTATCTTTTATTAAGTAGAGAAAACTGGGAATTCTACTACGTGATACCAAGGTTCCAGTTTGAGCGGACTCCACAGAAACCCTTCCCATCTACATGCGCCTCTAGCTGGGAAGATTGCGCTGCCTTCCCGACCACAGGTGCCACGTGGAGCTGATTCACGCTACCGCGCACATGGTCCCCTCCGGGTCGCCCCAAGGGGCGGGGGCCGAGGGCATGGCGGGTCTCAAAGAGCTACGTTACAAGTAAACTCATGCCGACCTTTTCAGGAGTCCCTTGTGAGACTTTATTTTAAAAGGTCTGCGCAGTGGGCTGTGGGGCAGAGGGCTGCGTAAGCGGTGTCGTGTGGCCAAGTGGAATGTCCCAATCTGTGGAATCGTAGCGGGTGACCCGTCCGGTCAGGCATTGTAGGAAGAGGACGACACGCTGCCACCGTGGCCTGTCCAATTGGTGTGGACAAACCGTCCGGGGTTGGCTAAGAGTTCGTAAGTGTGAGCCCCGAAGTAATCCCGCTGAGCCTGGAAAACAAGGAATTGGACGGGTTGGGATAACACGGGGACACGGACCCTCGGGCCGTGTCAGTGTTTACCACCTGCTCCGAAAGCTTACCTGGATAAGGTTGGCGGGCAGCATCTCGTGTCTGTAGCCGTCGTAGAAGGAGAGGGCGGTGGTGAAGCAGGGCATGGGGATGCCCGCCCGGACACCGGTGCTCACCGTCCGCCGCCAGGAGTCCTGAGCCAGAAAGAGCCAAAGACTCGGAGTCAGCCCCCAGAGAGGAGAACGGGCTGCGTTTGAAATGACAACGCTCACGGGCATCGATGCTGGTGAGGGAAACACAAAGCCCGGTGTGGCAGAATTCCCACACCGCCCAGCTCTGGGCTACCTACCTGGCAGTTTTCAACAGCAGACTTAAAAAAGTCATCCAGTAGTAGATTCTGAAGGTGTGGGTTCCGATCGAATGCGTCTTTTATCTTTCCTAGGAACACGCTGAAACAAGCAAGAGGGAAGAAACCCATGAAACTTCACCTCCGCGCGCTCAATGCCTGCCAGAAGGCAGGGAAGGAAGCCGGAAGCTGGTACATCCGCCCGCGAGGTACAGACTGACTCTCCTTATCCCTTCAAGCCGGCTGTTTGCTCAATGAAAACAGAGCCCACATCCCACGAGGCAAGGCCAGAGGGCATGACCGTCCTCCCAGAACCAGTTTAAAGGGAGTAGGGTTGACAGTCTAGTTAGAACAGCCGACCCCGTCCTGTCACCAGCGAGGGGACTGGCCGCGCACATCCTAGGGAAACCGTCCCCAGGTGCAGAGGCTGCGACTCCCAGCACGGCGCCGCGGCGCGTCCCCGCACTTACCTCCTGATGATGCAGCCCCCCCTCCACATCAGGGCGATGCCACCGTAGTTGAGGGTCCAGCCGAATTCCGTGGCGGCTTGTCTCAGCAGCATAAAGCCTTGCGCGTACGAGATGATCTTGGAAGCATACAGGGCCTACGGAACGACGGACGCGTCAGAGCTACGGTTAGCCACGTCCACCCCGCGGGCAGGGCAGGGCCGGGCCTGGCGCGGACAGCGGTGTCAGGACGGGGCTGGACTCTGCCGCCCCCACCCGGGGCCTCCCACGTCTCCAGGGGCCGCTCCCACCCCCACTGCCGCCCAAGGCGCCAACCGCGACCACTGCCAGGGAGCGGGCCCCACCTTCTGAATGTCCTCCAGGAATGATTTCTTATCACCTTCAAACTGGATCTTTTGGGGACCCTTCAGCTTTTGGCTGGCTTGAACCCTCTCGTCCTTCAGAGACGATAAGCACCGAGCAAAAACTGCCTCTCCTACGTGGGAGAGAGGATAACGTTACCGAAGTTCACACGTGAAACTGGACAGAAAAGAGTACACGTAAGCCCGAGAAGTTGAGGAAAAAATAGAAATGGAGCCGGATCTCCAACTGTACAAAGAGCCGGAAGTCTCAGTCTTGGGCTGCAAAATCTAACATGGCTCAGAAAGAACTTTTTTTTTTAAGTTTATTTATTTACTGAGAGAGAGAGAGAGAGAGAGAGAGAGAGAGAGAGAGAGAGAATCCCAAGCAGGCTCTGCCCTGTCAGCAAAGAGCCCAACTCAGGGCTTGATTCCAGGAACCGTGAGATCATGACCTGAGCCAAAACCAAGACTCGGATGCTTGACCAACTGAGCTACCCAGATGCCCCAGGAAGAACGTTTATACAAAACTCTAGGCAGCTGACTTGGAAACTAAAACTCCACAAACAAGTCAATCTTCCAACATAATGTAGGCATCAACCACAAAAATCAACACGCAACTCAATGGGGAGCTTTGCAGAAAAAGCGAGGAGGTAAAGCCACCATGATTCACAATTACTCTGTTGGTTCCCAAGTCAAATTTCAATTTCAGTTGAGAGGACTTTAATTTTTAAATGCTCATCAAAGACTCTACTCTAAAAGCACTCGCTACTCCTCAAAAACTAGTGAATAACAGGCAGCCTCAGAATTTGGTGGGAGGCTCAACTATGGCGGCATTGCCTGCACACGGGGGGTGGTGTGAAACCACTAGAACACTGAGAGGTAACCTAGACTCACCCCTCAAAACACTCCATTTTCTATTTGTGAAAATGTAGTTTCCAGTACATCTATAATCACCACAACTTTGTTTCACTGGACTAAAAAACATTTTAGAAAGGTATTTTCATATCAAGACATTTAGTATCTTCAAGAACTAACCCTTATAAAAGACTACTTGCTCAACTGACAAGGTCTTTTTTTTTTTAATGTTTATTCATTTTTGAGAGGGGGAGAAGGGGCAGAGAGAGAGAGAGGGAGATACAGAATCAGAAGCAGCTCTGAGCTCCAAGCTGTCAGCACAGAGCCCGACGCGGGGCTCGAACCCATGAACCACGAGATCCTGACCTGGGCGGAAGTCAGACGCTTCACCGACTGAGCCAACCAGGTGCCCCTCAACTGACAAGTTCTCTAATGAGAAGAATTCCTCTAGTCATTCCTTTCCCCGCAGACAAAAATGAAGTAAACTCTCTGGGGACCAACAAAGGGCTTTGTTTTTGAGGAAAGGGTGCCAGCCACACACACTCGAGAACGCTGTCAAGAATGCTGGGTAGTCCTTCTGTCCCCGGGCAGCCCCCTGGCCTGCACACACCCAATGACTCGGCACAAGCAGGAGGAAGTATCTGTGCAAGGCCACTGGCACTGGGAGGCCAGTGTGGCGCAAGCCCTCAGCGTTACTCAAGGCTCAGCCCGAAGATTTACTTCCCCGGTAGTTCAGCAAACACACACGGTGCCCATCCGGGGATTAAGCCTGGCCTGCCTCTGCTGGGTAGAAGGGGTACACCGTCTCTCAAACAAGAGAGTGGGATCCTTTCTGAGCCCGCAATACTCTCCCATTTGGGTCAGTGATGACTACACTGTTCCCAGCTATTGTCCCCTCGGTCCCCAGCCCAGGCAACACTCAGATTTGCTAAACCTCGGCCACTTCCTTCTGCTTGGCCTGCTTCTCCTTACGGTGTCTCACAGCCCCAGCTCACTGTCACCAAGGAGCCACAATTAATCAGGAAATCAGAAGGAGGGAGGAGGCCAGGGAGGGAAAGACAACCTTTAACCGGAAGGGTGAGGAGGAAACTGTGTTTTATTGGAAAGGGAGCCGTTCTGCCATCAGCAAACATCAGCCTTTCATTACACACACTAGACCCCTTGTTTTATTCTTTTCTTTTCTTTTTTTAAATTAATTTGTTGGGTTTTTAAAAGGACACCTTTTAAAAGGTGCTGTCTGGGCACCCCGTTCTCCTTTTTCACTCTTGCCAGAAATGTAGCTATTTTATTCTGAAAGGACCAACTTGTGGTTTTATTAATCCTCATTATTTGTTCTCTATTTCTGCTTTCTATGATTTCCTTCGCCCTGTATCTTTTTGAGTTTGAGGCTTAGCTCACGGCTATAAGACAAACAACATGCACGAAAAGGATACACACCAATGGTCAGGACAGTGGCTTTCTTCTACAAGAAGGGCAAGGAACTTAGGACAAGAATGTTAAAGGACTTGAAATGTGTAGGCAGTATTTTATTTTTAAAATATCGGGGGGGGGGAACCTCAGCAAAATATTAATAAATGCTGAGTACATAAGCTTATGTTATTCTGCGAACTTTTGTATGAAAAACTTCATTACAGTGATCTGACCCATTAGAAAGTCATGGAGGTCACCGACTACAGTTCAATCACTAAGACAAAAACTATCCCAGGGGCACCTGGGTGGCTCAGTCGGTTAAGCCTCTGGCTCTTGATTTCGGCTCAGGTCATGATCTCATGGTTCGTGGGTTCGAGCCTCACGTCAGGCTCTGCGCTGAGAGCACGAGCCTGCTTGGGATTCTCTCTGTCCCTCCCCCACTGATGCTCTCTTTCTCTCTCTCTCAAAATAAATAAATAAACTTAAAAAAAAAAAAAAAAACAACAAAAAGCTATCCCAAAGGTCAAACTGGAGAAGAAAGCCAAGAATTTCCAAATGTATCTCAAAGTCCGTATGACTGAGAGGAGGTTACCGGGAAGAGACTGAACAATGTCAGCCTCGCACACCAGAAGAGCAGAAAGCACTCTGGAGGCTGACGAGGGCTGCACACATTCTCCAAAGACCCGCTCCTTAGCTGCCAGTCTACACCAATTTTCCAGGAGGACGTCAAGAGCAAAACAATGAGATAAAAGGCTCCAGGTGGAAGCGGCACCTTACCGATGAGGGTGACAGGAACGCCGTACTCCAGGGCTGAGATGGCAGTCCACTTCCCTGTGCCCTTCTGCCCCGCGCTGTCCCTGATCTTCGGCAGCAGGTGCTTGCCGTCGCTGTCTTGGAACTTGAGGATGTTGGCCGTGATTTCAATCAGGAACGAGTCGAGCTCGGTCTTATTCCATTCCTCAAATGCCTAGTGCAGGACGCGAGAGGAAACACTGTGAGAGAAACCAGGGCCACACGGGAGAAGCCCCCTTAACCGGCTCACTGCTTTCCTCTGCGAATGCTCACCGACGCTCACGATTTGCTCAGCACGAGAGGCCAACAGGGTCTAGGTATGTGCCTGAACGCTGCTCCCCGAGCTGAGCTCTCTGCTCCCCAGGAGACAGTTGTATCTATTTCCACCCGGTTATGCTGACTTCCGATTTCCAGCACAGCTCTTTCCCCCGAGGCAAGCGCCCCTCGCCCCACACCATCGCCTCCTCAGAGGCCTTCCCCGCTCCCCTGATCTATATCTACCCCTTACAACAGTTTCCTCCTCTTTGTAACAGGTACCACCAGCGGGCTTCATCTATTTATTTATTTTCATGTTTTTGAGAGAGAGAGAGAGGGAGAGAGAGAGGGGGAAAGAGAGAGCACACATGCGTGAGCAGGGAAGGGGCAGAGAAAGAGACAGAGAATCCCAAGCAGGCCCCATGTTGCCAGCACAGAGCCTGATGTGGGGCTCGATCCCGTGAACCATGAGATCATGACCTGAGTCAAAGTGGGCCACTTCACTGACTGAGCCACCCAGGTGCCACACCCCTGAGTTTTCTATTGTCTATGCAATTATTATTGTGTCTTCCCAGCTCCATGCAGGATAGCGCCTTTGTGGTTTTTTTTTCACTGTCACATCCCCAGTGTTTAGAACAGTTCCTAGCGCGGACAGAAGCACTTCTATGTATTCGTTGAACACATGTATTAAGTTTGAAGTAAACCAATTAAATATGAACACAATAAAAAAAAGCACTATTTCTTTGAAAACTAAGATTGTTTTGGGGGTGCCTGGGTGGCTCAGTCGGTAAAGCAAAGTGGGGATGACACCGTTAAACCTCAGGAGGAAAAACCGTACAAAATCTGGAAGGACTCTGCAGTGCGTACCTCACAAGTGTCTCTAAATCACGCTCCACTCGAAGTGACTGGAACTAGAAATTCTGGATGAGAAAGGACTACGATGCGAGCCGGGAGAGCCACATTTAGAGAAAAGGGCGGGAATGGCGATGAGTGTGCTCTCCTGTATTTTCAGTTAAAAGAAGGGTTTGCCTCGTCAACGATGCTGAAGAGAACAGAGTACTGAGGCTTACCTTGAAACGTATTTGTAAACGATCAAACCGACGGAGGGCTGGCCAGATAATCGACACGGCAAGCGTAGTGTAACGCTAAGCAAAGAATCAGGGTGGTGTGCCCACAAGTGCTCACTACCGAATTCTTTCAGCTTTGCTGTATGTTTGCACATCTTCATAATAAAATATCGGGGTGGGGGCGGGGGGTGTTATGTTTCCCCACTCTGGCTAACTTTTTTGACTAACTGCCAAACAGCCAGTCCCAACCTGACCAGAAAAGCAAGCTTCTCGGGGTGCCCCGCTGGCTTCGTCAGTGGAGTGTGCGACTCTTGATCTTGCGGTTTTGAGTTTAAGCCCCACCTTGGGTGTAGAGATTACTTTCAAAATAAAATCTTTAAAAAAAAAAAAGAGGGGCACCTGGGTGACTCAGTCGGTTAAGCATCCGACTCGATATCAGCTCAGGTTATGATCTCATGGTTCGCGAGATCGAGCCCTGCGTCTGGCCCCATGCACTTGCTCTCTTGCTCTCTCTCTCTAAAAATAAGCTTAAAAAAAAAAAAAGGGTCAGTAAACGGTGGGAATGGTTACCCCCAAGATCCCCTGGGGACGTTCGGCTCAGTGACGAGCTCTCCCATCTTATGGCTTCCCTCCGACCGGGCTGAGTCCATCCTGCCAGCGGCACGACCGCGGGAAGGAGGAGGAGGAAGGCTTTACTGGAGCCAGCAAGTCCCTTCTCTGAGCAGGCCCGCCTGCCGCACCCGCAGCAGGGCCCGGGACTCACCTTCGCCATCTCGTCGTGCCCCATGTCCAGCACATCTTTCATCAGGTGGTAGGCCTCACAGATGAGCTGCATGTCCCCGTACTCTATCCCGTTGTGCACCATCTTCACGAAGTGTCCCGCTCCTTCATCTCCCACCTGTTAGAGGGACGGGCACCAGGAGGCCTCAGAGACGGCCCCAGAGGAATGGCCCAGAAAAGCCCACATCAAATTCTTTCGCCAGGCTCCCTCCCCAGACAAGGAACGATAGCGATGAAACAAATATCTGTAGTATTTTTAAAATTAAGAATCACTATGGAGCAACTCAATACAAGCTTCAATCCAGCCCCGTGTTACTTCAAACTCACTCTAAATTCATTCTAGATTCTTCCACACCTTTCAATTCACTGCCGGCACCCCCAGCCCTTTACCTGCATTTCCCACCTTCCCTTGTTACTCAGGGCCCCTCGCCCCCAGCCCTGGCCACGAGTCAAAGACCTCCTCCTCCTCCTCCTCCTCCTCCTCCTGAGGTCACCATGCTCCTGGTGACCGGGGGTTACAGTAAGTCAGCTAATTAAATCCCTTGTACTTTTAAAAATACTAAGTGTGTTGTAGGTGTTTCCAATGGCTACCAAGGGGTAAAGTGACCTTAGATCCCAGGTCTGGCCCTCCACCTCATAAGCCCAGAAATGTGTCCTCACCAGGGTCTCACGGTTGACAAAAAACACTGATTTCTAACAAAGCTGGCAAGATGTATATAGTCAGAGTCCCAGTTTATGAATTGAGGGTGAGAAACTTAACTATGGATCTTAGTAGTTACAAGTGTAAGTCCGGCCGGCACACTCTGTCCCTGCAGACAAGCTACGGGGGAAGCCAAATAATCTGCAAATGGTGTAGTGGGCGGGGACTCAGAACAAAGGGAGTGTCGGGGTCAGTACTCAGGGGCATCGGGCTCTGAGGTCAGGTGCATCCGTCTCCACGACAGGCACCTACCTGCGGCTGGACCCAGTGTTTGCTGGACCTGAGCACGCTCTATCCTGGCTGTCACCGCCGGGATCCGTACTGCTGACGTTTAGAGAGACCTCCACGGTCTGAGTCTCCACTGGTGACCTGCCTCCTGCTGACTGTGACACTTTCTGTGGCTGCTAAGGAGCGTGATGAGTAACATCTTACTTCACCCCATCCTGGCTGTGACTTCACCAGTGAACTAAGGAGTGCCTGCTTTTAGGATCTAACCCAGTTCTTTCAGTAACCCGAGACAAAGCCTTGAGGCTACGGAAAGACTCAATCAAGACACCTCAGGGCCAGTATCTGTATCTGTAGATACGCTTAGGACAGAATTCTTGACGCTTCTATCCTAAGCGTATCTACAAAGAAGTGACTGTCGCTGTACTTTTACTGTAGTAATTGACTGTCAAGGCGTTAAGAGGTCCCTTCCCAGTCCTTCATACTAAGGAGAAAATCATCAGCCCTCCAAATCCAGCCCAGCCTCTCTCTACCCTAAGCAGACAGTGACCACTGGTGAAAATGTACAGACCAGTGTGGGCGCTACAGTTGAAGTCACCGGGCGTGGTCAGTCCCCCCCCCCCATTCTTCATATGCCTCAGTCCTCGGTTCATCTCCACCCTTTACCTCCCTGGGATGAAATAAAACTAACAAAGGGGATTAGGAGCTAAAGAGACCTTAGCGACCATCCAGCCCACCCCCCACGTTTTACAGACAAGAACACTGAAGCCCACGGAATTTTCTGACTCGCTCATGATCACCCAGTTAATGGAGAGCCAGAATTACAGCTCAGGTCTCCCAGCCTCGCGGTATGGACTGAGGCTGCGGTAGGGATAAAACTTATTCCAGTAGCAACACAAAATGCCGGAAGAGAGGTCTGTATGAACGAGCCTGGGCCTCCCTCCCATTTCGTGAAGGCAAGAGGCCATAGTGTGCTCTGTTCAAGCACAGGGCACCTGCATCCCAAGCTACAGGTACGAGATTTTCCACGGCCGGGGCCAGGATATCTGACAGCACCAGCCAGTCAGTCCTCTTCCACGTGGGCAGACAAGGCCCCCTTTGGATTCTGACATCTTTGTCATTTTCCTGAAGCCACACAGCTAAAACAAACCTCACTTCCCCTCATCCTTGCTGTGCCTTCTTAAAGAACCCAGCTTTCAGATGAATCGAGGAGGGCTGTTTTTAACATCAGCCTCAAGGCTCTGAACGTTCAGTTAAGATGCAAGGACATGTAACACAGGCAAGCATCTTAGGCCTCGGCTGTGCTAGCGACTTCGTGACCTCACATCTGAGCCGCTTGTTGCCACCATGGGCGTCCTGGCTCTGTGCACTTTGCGACACCTGTGCCCATGTTACCAGCAGGCTTGAAAGAGTAGCCAGAACTTGCCCAGTCACAGCACGGTTCCCCAGTTCCTACTTTTGCAGCGATGCCTTGGAAGATTGTCTTGATGTGGGGCCTGTGGAAAGGAACCGTGTAGTTTAGCTACTGAAAAGAGAGGGGTTGAGATCTCAAGATACTCAAGGACTATCCCCCCACCCCCAATTTTGTTCAAATGGAGAGGCTGAATGGGAGGTGGAAAAAAGTAACGAATGTGCCAGAAGTGCCAACGGAAACCTGTCAGAGGCTGCGGGCTCTGTGATTAGAGCAGACAGACAGACAGACAGAAAGGCCAGAAGAAGCATCAAAGCATCAGGAGAAATTTCTTCTGCACAATCAAAAGAAGCTGTGGTTCCAAACAGCGGGCCACAGGGATGTTCCTGTAGAGAGCCCTTCTCCCAGCCCGGGTGCGTGTGGTCAGATACAGCCCAGCTCTGCCTGGTGGAACCGTGCAGGACCCCCGGGGCTGCGCCCACTACTATTCAGAGAAAAACCGGGTGTTCTTCATTCCTTCTGCTGCTCCTGTACGAGAATAGGTTACCTCACGGGCTTCTCGCCTATGTTCTCCTCACTATTGACCACTAAAGGCTCCTTCACAAGAAGTGTTTGGCAAAGACAGAACTGACGGGGTCGCAAAGCTAACGCTTAGAATTAGGGCTAAGACAGTGACATGCGGAGCTTGAGAACTCTCCTGATCTCATGGGGAGCACATCAGGTCACAGCGTCACTTGCACCTCTGCCAGACCGGTGCGAGGAAATGCAGGGCACCTGTGCACATCAAATACTTTCCTGCGTCATGTCTGCGTGTCTAGCCTGCCAGGCTGTTACCCCCACGTAAATGTTCATAAGCTTCTCAGAAGCAGGAAGACTTCTATCTACTTCCAGATGTAACTTACGTAAAAGAATCCCCGAACTTGGGGCGCCTGAGTGGCTCAGTCACTTAAGTGACCAACTCCAGCTCAGGTCATGATCTCATGGTTCATGGGTTCAAGCCCCGAAATGGGCTCTGTGCTGATGGCTCGGAGCCTGGAGCCTGGAGCCTGGAGCCTGCTTCAGATTTTGTGTCTCCCTCTCTCTCTGCCCCTCCCCAACTTGCACTCTGTCTCTCTCTCAAAAAAATAAAGAAAACATTGCCAAAAAAATTTTTTGTTTTAATTAAAAAAAGAATCTCCAAACTTACTCCTCAGAGAGGTAACAGAAAGAATAACTTTCCCCAGGAAAACCCTTCACCTCTGGGAATTAGGTTTGAACATGTTTTCTTTAACAACTGACATAACTGTAGCATATTTGGAAGTCAAATTCATTCAGAAAAGAATGGTACCTTGTCAGGCCTCCCTGAAAAGGATCCTCCTTTTCTGTTTGCTTCTGTTCTGCTCAGCTATCTCCCTCTGTCTGGCTCTCTCTCTCTGCGGTCTGAACAGCGGGGGGAGTTGCCCTCAGTCAACGGCAGGTGGGATTATCCCTTCCATCTGTTTGTGTTGGTTCTCTCTCCGCTCACCCCCCACCCTTACGCCTCATGCACCCCTTCTTTCACATCTCCAACACACCTCCCCTTCTATGGCCAACACCTCCTCTTATATGAAGCACAGCAAACAGTGTAAAGTGTGTTTTTGCCCCAAATCAAATAAAAAATGTCCACCTCGCTTTCCCAGGGACAAAATGGGCTCTGTCAGGTTTTTCCATTACCCACAATTATTAAATGCACAGCTATCTTAGAACTGTACATCACTTATAGAGGCAGACCTTACTTCTAAGTCCAGACAGTGCACAGGACGCTATGCGAACAGCTTCCTTAAAGCCTCTGAACTCTGTAAGCCTATTTAGAATTTCTATATCAGTCTTGAAGGGAGTAACAGAAGTAAACAGGCAAAAGAGAATATGCACGTGTATGATGTCAAAGCAGCAGAGTGGATAAAAGAAACCTTTCCAGCATCTCTGACACTCAGGCACCACGGAGGTCAGGGTGCCAGAAGTGTCCCCAGCTCACCCTTCTCCCAGCTCGGGCCTCCCTTGTGCCGAAGTGGGGCACCTTCGATACTCACCAGGCTTCTTTGTCACCTCCTGGCATAAGTGAGGGGCCATAGCGGGCCCCTTCCTCTCCGCCACTGACTCCGCTCCCCACAAACAGGATTCCCTTGGCCTTGAGGGTTCGACATCGTCTCTACAGGAGAGAAAATTAATTTCATTATGCTTCCATAAAGTTCTCTCCCAATGAATGAGAGGAGGTATCAGACACGTATGGAGAGCCCACACTGGACATGAAATGACCCAAGGATCCAAGAACAACCTGATCATTCAAGAAATTTAATCCCCTCAGTTTGGGAATTAGAAAAAAATATCCAGCCTGCCTGGCTGGCTCAGTAAAGGATGTGACTCTTGATCTCAGGATCGTGAGTTTGATCCCTATGTCATGTGCAGAGATTACTTTAAAAAAGAAAAAAAAATCCACAGAAGTCTAATGTTTATTTATTTTTAAGAGAGAGAGAGAGCGTGCGTGCACGCAAGTGGGGGAAGGGCAGAGAGAGGGAGACACAGACACAGAATCTGAAGCAGGTTCCAGGCTCTGAGCTGTCAGCACGGCTGACCCACAAACAGTGAGACCATGATCTGAGCGGAAGTCAGACATCCAGCCAACTGAGCCACCCAGGCGCCCCTCCATAGAAGTTTAAAATAGCTATCTGGGTGCCTGGGTAGCTCAGTCAGTTAAGTGTCCCGACTCTTGATTTCAGCTCAGGTCATGATTTCACAGTCTGTGGGATCGAGCCCCGCATCTGGCTCTGTGCTGACAGCAAGGAGCCTGCTTGGAATTCTCTCCCTCTCTCTGTCCCCCCCTCAAAATAAATAAATAAACATTAAAAAAAAATAATAAAATAATAAAACAATAAAATAAAATAAAATAAGATAAAATAAAATAAAATAAATAAAATAAAACAAAACAAAATAAATAGCTATCCTTCCCCCAAAAGGAAATAATAAAGCCAAACATACATTCTCATTTTACTAGAAGATCCAGTTACCGTAAGACTCAATCAGGAGTTTAATACAGGGCGTCTGGGTGGCTCAATCGGTTAAGCATCTGACTGCGGCTCAGGTCATGATCTCAAAGTTTGTGAGTTCAAGCCCGGCATCAAGCTCTCTGCTGTCAGCTTGGGATTCTCTGTCCCCCTCTCTCTGCCCCTCCCCCACTCACACACACTCTCTCTCTTTCTCTCTCTCAAATAAAACACTTTAAAAAATGATACAAAAGAGTTTAATACAAATACGACTTCCCCGACTCAGCACTTCAGATCCTCCAGAGACTCCTTCTAGCATATGAGGCCAGTAAAGACGTGGTTCTCGGGGCACCTGGGTGACTCGGTTGGTTGAGCATCCAACTTCCACTCAGGTGATGATCTCGCGTTTCATGGGTTCAAGTCCCGAATCGGGCTCACTGCTCTCAGTGCAAAGCCGGCTTCAAATCCTCTTGTCCCCCTCTCTCCCTGCCCCTTCCCTGCTATCTCTCTCAAATAAAACATTAAAAAAAAAAGGACGTGGTTCTCAACCACATTGCACACCGACTGACATACCATGGGCTGGTGGCACAGAAGGAAAGAGCTAAGCACGAACTCTCAGCCTGCTGTATCCAAGCAAAAGTCATCCTTTTGAGTTATATGTATGACAGAGGAGGCCTCATTCCATCAGGTATGTCTTAGCAGAAACAAAGGCCAAGAACTGCAACGTCAGCACCAAGCCCCAGAGTCAGCACTACAGAAGGACAGTCCATGCTTTTATCACATGTACAGTGCTGATACTTTTTTCTAGAATGTTCCCAGAACCAGGAAGAATTTAGACTGGAGAATACTTACTGTGGTATCCCTGTATTCAGAATTTCCTCCATCAATGATGATGTCACCAGTGTCCAACAATGGTACCTGTAACCAGACACTAGCATTAAGGTGAGCCAAAGAAATGAAAGACAAAAACAGAATGTACCTCGAGCAATTAATACAAACAAGAATTTATCCCAAATAAATCCAGTCTAAAAGCGTATGTTGTTTCATTTTCAAAAATCCTCTCCGCGGCTACGGCTGGAGCCTACACGAAAGGTTAGGGCTAGCAACCCAGTCAGACCTCCCCACAACTAAGATGGTTCTCTTTAAAATTTGACAACAACCAGGGGCGCCTGGGTGGCTCAGTCGGTTAAGCGTCCGACTTCAGCTCAGGTCACGCTCTCACAGTCCGTGAGTTCGAGCCCCGCGTCGGGCTCTGGGCCGATGGCTCAGAACCTGGGGCCTGCTGCGGATTCTGTGTGTGTCTCTCTTAATGCCCCTCCCCTGCTCGTGCTCTGTCTCTCTCTGTGTCAAAAAGAAATAAAAACATTAAAAAAAAAAAGAGAAATAGGGGCGCCTGGGTGGCTCAGTCGGTTGGGCATCTGACTTCGGCTCAGGTCATGATCTCACAGTCCGTGAATTCGAGCCCCACGTCGGGCTCCGTGCTGACAGCTCAGAGCCTGGAGCCTGCTTCCAATTCTGTGTCTGCCCCTCCCCCATTCATGCTCTGTCTCTCTCTGTCTCAAAAATAAATAAACGTTAAAAAAAAATGTTTTAATTTGACAACAACCAAAACCTACTTGAAAGATTTTGTATTTCCAGTGTGTGCCCCTGGCTCGTTTACATTCCCAAACACTGGGAACAGGACTCGTTCTGAAGGATTACATCACGTCCTATAAAATCTCTGCACAGGGCAGAGTGGGGGTCCAGTGAACAGACATCAGGTGGTTTGGTGCCTGAGTGAGATGATCAGCCCAGTCTGGAGACAGCGGGAGGAGACCGGGCCTCGAACTAGCACATCTTCCTACAGAACACAACTGGGCTGGCTTGGTCATTTATCATTCGGTCCACACCCCCCCACACCCACAGGGCTTCAGTGAACCTCACTTCGTATTTTCTTACGTTGAAGAATAAGCTACCACTTTCCAATCCGTTCTGTCACCAATCGTGACCAGCCTAGCATCTTGCTACACAAAAAGCTTGTTATGTCCTTCCCTTATCACAGTGTTCTTCCTTTCTAGGTCATTTTTGTCTTTCGTGGTAGCACGCTGGTTACAAACCCCTCTCCCCGTGGAGACGCCCCCACTGTTAACAATGCTCCTGGAGAAAAGGAATGTTCACCCCTTGCCTTTGTTTCCTGGCACTACATTTCTCACCGAGAAACGTTTCTTCCAGACAGCTAATGCCTTGGGTTTTTTTCAGAACCCGAGAACCTGTTACCGTAGAATTGTTTAGGAGTAGCTTCATAAGTTATTTCCACGGGTGCCCCTTCGTCCATATGTTGCGTGTGGTTTTGCGTTTCGTGGTTGGAGGAAATAGCACCCCGAGGCTGCAGGGCACTGGCCGTGAGCTTGTCTCCGTGGATTGTCGGTGAGGTATGTTGAGGGAAGGGGCCCCAGAGGTGCCCCAGAAACAGCTCACAGCTACAGTGCCTCAACCAAATGCTGCCGGGCACACTCCCAGGGGAAAAGGCTGTTGTCCCCATCAGCTCCTCCTCTCCCACAGACATCCCAGTGGGTGGGTGGCCATCAGCCCTTCTGTGAGGGGACAGACCCACCATCCCCTGATGACGCACAGCAGGGGAAAGTCTAAAGGGATCAGACTATAATTGTTACAGAACAAGGGTTAGCACCTACACAAAACACTCCCTCCTTGGCTGATAATCAGAGCCAGAAGTGTAACAGAGGCCTGCCTCCCAGAGGCCCTCTCTGGGACACTTGGCATCGGGTCACCCATCTGCCCCAGCACGGCCATTCCAGCCCTAACACATTTTTTTTTTCTTGCAAAAAAGATACACTTGCTAGAGCCAACAAATCATTGAGAAATAAGTACCCAGTATGTACTTCCCAGGATTCCCTAAGGGGACCTCATCGTTTATATGAAGCAATACAACACTTTAAGTGTCGAGAAAAATGGGAAACCGACTTCTAAATTTCAGACACTAAGGTTTATTAGCGAATAGCACTAAACACGCATAACACCACGACCAAAACTATGTTTCTGAATACCAAAGACAGAGACCAAGACTACGGTTTCTGTCCCCATTGTTAATGAATTCTTATGGCAACGTCTCTCGTCTCTCGGTGGCCTCAGAATCTCATGCCTAAGGAATCATTACCACCTGAGGATGTGCTGTTACTTAAATTAGTGCCAAGTTGACGAACACTGAGACATGGACGCAGTTTTGTTTGAACTGAGCAGTTCATATCCAGAAATTGAAAAAGAAAAAAAAAATCTCTTAAGTAGAAAAGCGAGATCTAGCTACGGGAAGAGACAGTTGCCCCGCTAGTAGCAGCTGGGGGGCAGGGCTGGCCTCACCAGTTTTTCAATGAAATCATCAACGGCTTGGCCAGCCTTCACCAGCAGTATGATGCGCCGAGGTTTCTTCAGCTTGGAGACCATCTCCTCCAAGGAGCGTGCACCAACCACCTTGGTTCCCTTTGCCTCGTTGGCCAAGAAATCGTCCACTTTGGAGACCGTCCTATTAAAAGCACAAACCTAGAAGGCCGAAAAGGTCTGATTAGAAGATTCAGGACACAGAAGACCTTCAGACCCTGGATTAAGTGAACCCCAAGGCACGGGACTGAATATAAGCAAAGGGTGACTGCCCGAGGCAAATCAGGCTAAAGTCTGTCGCTAGCTGATAGAGACTCAATCAAGTCTAGGAACCGGCTGCTGCAAACTGCTATCTTTTGTACCGAAACCACTTTAGTGTTTATAACTAAACTTTTCTCTCTCCCCCGGTTCTCATTAGGCAATAAAGGTAGAGTTCTATACACCCAGCCGGATTTCTCCTGCTTAACATCCGGTAAGTTTATCCAGGCTTACAGAACTGACATCTATTTTGCAAGACTGTCCTTCAGAGGATTGCAGAGCTGGCCCTCCCACACCGCATGTGACCACACTGGTGCTTCTCTTTCCCTTTGCAATAAACGTCCTAAGCAGCAACAGGGCATACACGAAGAGACCTAAGTTCCAGATTGTACAGGATCTTTGAAATCAGCCTCCGTGCACCAAGAACCCACAAGAGTGTGCCCTCCTGACTTACCACGAAGCCATGGTCATTCATGTTCAAAATTAAGTTCTGGCCCATGACTGCCAGTCCAATCAGTGCTATATCAGCTCTAAAAGACCGGGAAAAGGAACAAAGAAAAATGTGTCGGTTCCACTTTAATCCCTTCCAACTCAGGGGCCCAGAGTGTCCTAGCTTTTGCTATGAATACTTTGCCTTACCATTTCCTCTGTCCCCCTCCTCTCTTCTACCCCTGAGAACCCAGGCATGCGCCTCCAGGCCACCCTGCCCTCTGCCACTTCAAAGGACCTCAAGTTCTCTTGAGATCAACTAAACCTGCACGCAGGAGGGCATGCAATCTTTGCCGTGCTCACTGCCGGTGTCCCCGCTCCCACACGGGGGAGAAGCCCCTGCAGGCACAGCCGCCCACTGTCCAGCCTCTTCCCCTCCTGGCTCGGGCCCTGGCTGTCCTCGGCCATGCGGGTTCCCTCCCGCCCGGCCCTTTCTAGAAAGGGGGATCCGCCCGGCGCCGCCGCGAGGGGTAGAGGGCCCGGGCCCGAGGGGGCTGAGACCCTGAAGGTCCGAGGCTCCGGGCGCCACGAGGCCGTGCTCCGGCGACCCCCGGGGCCAAAGCGACTTCAGGCAGGTTCCGCCCTCCTCGCCGGCCCCCGTAAAGTTCCCCGGCGGTCCGCGAGCCGTCACTCACTGGGCCATGGCGGCGGCGACGGACCGGGCAGGAGCGGACAGAACCGGAGAGCTGAGAGCGCGGGAGCGGCGACCGAGGAGGAGGCCCGCTCCTGCTTCGGCCCCCAGGCTCTGGCCGCGGCCTTCCGGCGCCGACCAATCGGGAGGAAGGGGCGGAGCTGTGCCACCACGCCATTGGCCCTTCCCAGCGCCTGTTAGACCACCTGAGGCAAACAGTCCCGCCCACTTCTGGGGCCGGCTCAGGAGAGCGCAGAGCACATCGATGGCGACTCCAAAGCTGAAGGGGCGGGGTCGCCGGGGACTGGTATGAGCGCGCTGGGCGAGAGGCTCTGGGGGCCGGGACAGCAGGCTGGGCGCGGCGCGGGCCTAAGTGGAGGGGGGGAGTGGTGGGGCGCCTGGGACAGGCACAGGGAACCGGGCAGGGGGCGCCCGGGACTAGCACAAGGGGCCGGGAGGGGCGCAGGCACGAGTGGAGGGGTGCGGGGCACCTGAGACAGGCACTGGGGGCAGGGGGCGGGGGCACAAGTGAAGGCGGCGGGGGGCGCGAGCTGGCGGGCGAAAGGGACAGCGGAGCTGGCAGGGCGGGGGACGCCTGGGACTGGCACAGGGGCTGGGGCGAGGCGGGGGGCTCCGGGGCAGGCACTAGCGACTGGGGGGGGGGGGGTCGCGCAAGCCGGGAGGCCCCGGGACCGAGGAGGGTGTCGGGCGCGCGGCGGGGTCGCCGGGGCTGGCGGAGGGGCGGCGGCGGGCGGCCCCACCCGGACCCGAGCAGAGGACGCTCGGGGCCGGGGCTCCGCTCGGTGGGAAGGGTGGCGGCTCACGTCGGGCCGTGCATTCCAGGGTCCCAGGCACTCGGACGCCTGTTGTCCGAGTGCCCCTCGCCCCTCCCATCGCGGCCGCGCACTGTGGGGTTCAACCCCGTCGGGGACCGAGGCTCGTTGCGGCCTGTGGGAGTAACGGGTGCCAGGAAATGTGGGACCCCACCCACGACCCTGCGCGGGGAGCGCGCAGCCCCAGTTGCAGGAAAAGCAGCGGGCGCAGAGCAGGCTGGGAACGAACTTGTTGCGGGGGTGATGGAGGTCGCGTCGTTGAACTTCCCGAACCCGCTGAGGAGCTGGAGGTGCCCCGCAGGCCTTCTCAGAAGTGCCCGGGTGCTCCAGGCATCTTCCTCTCCCAGCACTGAACCCTCCCGCCTCCTACAGCAGATGCTGCTGAACCAGGCTTGGCGCCTCCAGCACATTTAAGATTTTTTGTGTTTCCATGAATCCTTCATGTCATCTAACGTGTACCTTGCACATAGTAAGTGCTCACCCGATAGAAAAGTCACACAGCTGGTTAGTGGGTAGTTAGTGACCCAGTTGTGACTGATTCAAGGCCAAGGCTAGTTCCATCACACCAAGTGCACAGGTTACTTTGTAGTACAGATTTCGACAGGTACAATAATTTCCATGCGAGCTTGTGTCCCACCCACTATGGTAGTTTTTTTCCTGTTGGAAGTTGGGTATGAATAAATCACAGTAGCAGTATTTTTGAATGCAATGGAATCTCTGAAAATTTTAAAACTCACGATCTCCTTTATCTTCTATGTAAATATTTATCTGTATGGTTTTCTTCACTAAAGGCATTCTATGAATTTGTTCTTTTTCTTGAGTCGCTTCCATATTTGCCTGTTTTGTACCAGTCAGGGCTTGCACTCCCGAAAAGGCTAATTTTCTTTTGTATACTCTCCCTTGAGCGAGGTGTTCATGGATTCTGAGGTTGACTCACTGTACAATGTCCAGGTGGGGCCAAGGTTAGAACAGCACTTCCTCCTGAGGAAGAGAAGTCCCTGTCCCGTGAGGCCTTTTCCTTCTTTCCTTCTTGCTTTTCCTGGGTACAGAAATAGACAACTGTAGGCAAGCCCAGAGTTTATTTTAGTTTTTGGTTCAACATTAGTAATTAAAAAAAACCTCCAGTACAGTTAACATACTTTGTTGTTAATAGTTTCAGGTATACAATGTAGTGATTCAATAATTTTGTACATTACTCAGTGCTCATCACAATAAATGTACCCTTTAAAAAAAAAAATAATCGGTTAAGCGTCCAACTTCGACTCAGGTCATGATCTCACAGTTCGTGGGTTCGAGTCCTGCGTCAGGCTCTGTGCTGACAGCTGGGAGCCTGGAGCCTGCTTCCGATTCTGTGCCTCCTTCTCTCTCTTTCCCTCCCCTGCTCACGCTCTCTCTCTCTCTCTCTCTCAAAAATAAAATAAACATTAAAAGAAAATCTCTACCTGCAAAGTGACGCTCAAATTCATGACCCCAAGATCAAGAGTCGCATGTTCTACCGACTGAGCCAGCCAGGTGCCCCACAGTAAGCGTACTACTCTCCTAGTCTATTTCACCCATCCCCACCCCCACTTCCCCTCTGCTAACCATCAGTTTGTTCTCTGTGGTTAAGTCTCTGTTTTTCTTTGTTTGTTGAATTCCACGTACGAGTAAAATCCTGTGGTATTTGTCTTTCTCGGACTTCTTTCATTTAGCATAATACACTCTAGTTCCATCCATGTTGCAAATGGGAAGATTTCATTCTTGTTTATGGCTCCATAGTATTCCAGTGTATATATACCACTCCTTTATCCATTCATCAGTCGACGGACATTAGGGAGGCTTCTGTAATTTGGCCATTGTAGATCACGCCGCAATAAACACAGGGGTGCCTCTATCTTTCCGAATTAGCGTTTTCTTATTCTTGGGGTAAATACCCAGAAGTGGAATTACTGGATCATAGGGTAGTTCTATTTTTAATTTTTTGAGGAACCTCCATACTGTTTTCCACTGCGGCCGCACCGGTTAGCATTCCCGCCACAGGGCACCAGGGTTCCCCTTTCTCCACTTCCTCACCAACACCTGTTGTTTCTTGTGTTTTTAATTTCAGCCAAGAAAGCCCAGAATTTATCTTACAGCTACAAGCAAGGTGGCTGGCTGCCCTCAACACTTCCCTAAAGGGGGAAGGAAGTGACTATGGAAATGGCGGAGCCAAGCAAAACCATGGAGGGCAGACCTTCCGTCACTGGTCACCATTGAGGCAAAAGCCCTGCGCGGCCTGAGCCCCGGCCCTGCCCAAACAGGTGACAGTAGTTTTGGAGGAACCAGGCTGGTAGGAATCGTGGGGCTCTCCCGACCGAGTGTCTCCACCCTCCAGTGTGCGAGGCGGCTTGTTAAATGTGAATTCGGATACCACAGACCTGGGAGACGCCGGGCAGTGTGCATTTTATCCCTCCAGTGGGTTCTGACTGCAGGTGGCGCACGGGCCACCTTTTGAAACGGTTCTCAAAGGGTGGTCTAGGACCCCTGGAGGTCCCTCATACCCTTTCAGGGAGAAGTGGGGACAAAACCTTTCTCCATAGCACCAGTAGGATCGGATTTGTCTTTTTCATCTTCATTCTCTTACGAGTGTCTAGTGGCGTCTTCCAGAGGCTCTGTGACATGCGATCTGGAAGAGGTTACATGTAGAAGCAAATGAGAGAATCCGGCGGTCTTAAACTGTAGCGAGCTTGACATTAGAGAGATTTGCAGAACTGCCAGGCAATAACACCGATCACCGAGTTTCCTTTTGTTTTGGGAACTTGTTATTAAAAACTGGTATTAATTTTTAAAATGGTAAATATTGGGCTGCCTACGTGGCTCAGTCGGTTAGGTGTCGGACTCTTGATTTCGGCTCAGGTCATGGTCCGATGGCTGTGCGCCCCGTGTCGGGCTCTGTGCTGACAGTGTGGAGCCTACGTGGGATTCTCTCTCCCTCTCTCACTGCCCCTTCCTTGTCTTCTCTCAAAATAAGTACGCTTCAAAGTCAATGAATTGGTAAATATTGATAAAACTCACATAAACAGAAGCTCTTTGTATCATCAGTCATTTTTAGGAATGTAAAGGGGTCTGAGACCGGTAGTTTGTGAACCACTCATCTAAACCAACCCCTGTTTTACAGATGAGGACATTGGGGCTCAGGGAAGCGGAACTTGCTTAATCAGAGACGTACACTAGAACTGCCCCTCTGGGCACAGGTCAGATGCTCTCCAGGGTCCCTCTCAATAGAACCTGGGGTCCAGAGACAGAGCCAGTGGTAGGACAGCACGTTCTCACAGAAGTCAGATCAGAAGGCTCCTCAAATGACGTGGAACGTCTTTCTCGGCAGCTGCTTGATAGAGACAGGGAGGAATGGGTCTGGGGGTCACACTGCCCTTAGCTTGCTCCCATTCCACTTCTTTCTAGCTGTGCAGTATGGAGCAAGTTGTCAAGTCTCAGGAGTTTCCTCGTGTGTGTATAAGGAGCGACAAAACCACAGAGGGTAGCTCTAGGGTGAAATGACCCAAACCAGGGCTTGTGTCTGGACTGAGTGCCCATATGCCAGCTTCTGTCTTTTTTTACAGAAAGGACACAGAGAGGAGAGATACAAACTGTAGTGCAGAACAGGACTGAAAGAGAACATATCAGGGGGGCCTGGGTGACTCAGGTGAACATCTAGACTCTTGACTTCAGCTCAGGTCACGATCTCATGGTTCGTGAGTTCCAGCCCTGCGTGGGGCTCTGTACTGACAGCTCGGAGCCTGTTTGGGATTCTGTCTCTCTCTCTTAATAAGTAAATAAGTAAGGAAGTAAATAAATAAACAAACATTAAAAAAAAAACCCACGGGGTGTTTGGGTGGCTCAGTCGGTTGGGTGTCTGACTTCAGCTCGGGTCATGATCTCACCATTCCCGAGTTTGGGCCCCGCGTCAGGCTCTGTGCTGACAGCTCAGAGCCTGGAGCCTTCTGATTCTGTGCCTCCCTCTCTCTCTGGCCCTCCCCTGCCCGTGCTCGGTCTCTCTCGCTCTCAAAAATAAACATAAACCAACAAAAAACAAAAACACCCACATTTCTTCAGGCTTCCTGGTGCAGTCTTCTGGGAATAGAGGCAGAAAAGCAACTTTGCAGCTTGCTGCACAGCTTCTGAGTGGTTCCTAGAGTTCTAACTCAGCTGGCGATAAAATGCCCCACTATTTGAATTGCTTGCTATGAAACTTCCCATTTGACAATGACATACCCATGACTCTCACAGTCTCCGTCTTCCTAATCCAAATGTTTGTCACCCCAAGCATCCTGTCTTCCTCCCCACAGTCACCACCTCTGTCCTACATCCCTTCTGGGCGCCCTAAGCAAGGTGCACGAGCATAGATGCCACATCAGTCTTGCTCCCAAGTGTGTCTATCACCTTCCTGTGCCTTATTCTTAATAGATGGCCACCAACTGTTGCTGTCAAATGTCTGGTTTACAGTTGTGTTTTTAGATTTTTATTTATTTTTTATTTTTTAAATTTTTTTTTAAATTTTTTATACGTTTATTTTTGATAGAGACAGAGCACAAGTGGGGGAGGGGCAGAGAGAGAGAGGGAGACACAGAACCCGCAGCAGGCTCCAGGCTCCGAGCTGTCAGCACAGAGCCCAACGTGGGGCTCAAACTCACAAACCACAAGATCATGACCTGAGCTGAAGTCGGACGCTTAAGTGGCGCCAACTGAGCCACCCAGGCGCCCCTAAATGTTTATTTTTGAGAGAACACAAGGTGGGGAGGGGCAGAGTAAGTGGGGACAGAGGATTCGAAGCGGGCTCTATGCTGACAGCAGCAAGCCCGTTGTGGGGCTTGAACTCCCGAACCGTGAGATCATGACCTGGGCCGACACTGGACGCTCAACCGACTGAGCCACCCAGGCACCCCACTTAGCATGTTTTTGAGGCTTGTCCATGTTGCGACATGTATGAATGGTGTGCTCCTTTTTACTGCTGAGTGGTATTCCTCTGTGTGTAATTTGTTTGTCCACATAATTTGTTTATCTGGTGATGGACATTTGGATTATTTCTTTTTAAAAAAAAAATTTTTTTTTAACGTTTATTTTTGAGACAGAGAGAGACAGAGCATGAACGGGGGAGGGTCAGAGAGAGAGGGAGACACAGAATCGGAAGCAGGCTCCAGGCTCTGAGCGGTCAGCACAGAGCCCGACGCGGAGCTCGAACTCACGGAGTGTGAGATCATGACCTGAGCCGAAGTCGGCCGCTTAACCGACTGAGCCACCCAGGCGCCCCATTTAGATTATTTCTAAGTTGGACCATACATAAAGAACAAATCTTGTTTTGAACATTCACGTACCAAGTGTGGGGGCATGGTTTCATTTTTCTTGGGTAGACACGTTGGAGAAAAAGTGCTGGCTCATATGGTGCATGTTTAACTTCTGAAGAGCTGCTAAGTTACTTCCAAAGTGGCTGCACCATTGTGCATTCCCACAAGCACTGTGTGAGGGTTCCATTCCCCCACATCCTCACCAACATTTGATTCTGTCTTTGTGATGACGGCCATCCTAGTGGGTGTGAAATGGTATCATCTCATTGTGGTTTTAATGTGCATCTCCCTAATGGCTAATAATGATGAGCATATTTTCAAGGGCTTATTAGCTATTCATATATATTTTATCTGGTGAGATATCCATTCAGATCTTTTCTTTGTACATTTTTAATAAGTTCTAGAATCGATTTATTTAAAAAGTTGCAGATAGTTCAGAGAGTAAGCTTAGTTTCCCCCTACGGCTAACATCTTAACATTACCGTGGCGTATTTGTCACAACTGAGAAACCAACACTGGCATTAATACTGTGACCTGAACTCCAGACTTCATTAGAGTTGCATTTTCCGGGGTGCCTGGGTGGCTCAGTCCATTAAGTGTCAGACTTCGGCTCCGGTCATGATCTCACGGTTGGTGAGTTCGAGTCCCGTGTCGGGCTCTGGGCTGACATCTTGGAGCCTGGAGCCTGCTTCGGATTCTGTGCCTCCCTCTCTTTCTGCCCCTCCTCTGCTTGTACTCTGTCTCTCTTTCTCTCAAAAATAAACATTAAAATAAATTTTTTAAAAAGAGAGAATTACATTTTCCACAAATATACTTTTCCTGTTTGGGGGCCTATCCAGAATACATTACATTTTGTCATTACATCTTCTTAGTTTCCTCTGGTCTGTGGCAATTTCTTGGTCTTATTTTTAATAACCTTTGATTTTTTTTTTAAAGATTATATTCTTAAGCAATCTCTATACCCATCGTGAGGCTTGAACTCACAACCCCGAGATCAAGAGTCACATGTTCCACTGATTTAGCCAGCCAGGCACCCCTCACGACCTTCAGTTTTGAGGAATGCTGGTTGGGGATCTTATAGAATGTCCTTCAATTTGGATTGAAATTTTTTTTTCTCTTGGTTATACAGGGGTTGTGGATTTTGTGGAAGAATACCATGGAAGTAAAGTGCCATTCTCTTGACATCATACCAGAGGGACACGCTATCAACAGGGATGATATTAGTCCCAATCACTAGACAAGGCAGTGTTTATCGAGCCTCACCACCATAAAGTTCTTTCTTTACTCCTTTCCATGTTCTATTCTTTGGAACCCATTCACTAAGTACAGCCTACTTTTGCCTGTTTGTTTTTTAAATAGCATTGTTTGTCTTACTGAGTTTTAGAAGTTTTTGTGTATCCTAAATAAAAGTTATTTATTAGATATACAACCAGCAAATATTTTCTCCCAGTTTGGGGCTTGTCTTTTCATTTTCTCAATGGTGTCTCCTGAAGAGGAAACTTTTAATTTTTTTTTTTTTTTTAATATTTATTTTTGAAAGACAGACAGAGTACAAGCAGGGGAGAGGCATCATGAGAGAGGGAGACACTGAATCCAAAGCAGGCTCCAG
This sequence comes from Acinonyx jubatus, assembly GCF_027475565.1. Taxonomy (NCBI): domain Eukaryota; kingdom Metazoa; phylum Chordata; class Mammalia; order Carnivora; family Felidae; genus Acinonyx; species Acinonyx jubatus. The sequence continues at coordinate 7,372,457 of NC_069381.1, read as the reverse complement.
GCTGTCAGCACAGAGCCCGATGCGGGGCTTGAACTCACAGACCATGAGATCATGACCTGAGCCAAAGTCAGACGCTTAACCGACTGAGCCACTCAGGCGCCCCAGCTGGTGACATATCTAAAAAACCTTTGCCAAACCCCAAATCGCAAAGACTTTCTCCTATGTTTTCTTCCAGAATTCTTAGGGTTTTAGCTCTTACATGTAGATCCATGATCCATTTTGAGTTAATTTTTGTATAACATGTAAGGTAGGGGTCTAAGTCCATATTTTTGCATATGGATATCCAATTGTTCAAGCACCATTTGTTGGAAAGACCCCACTGAATTGCCTTGGCATCCTGGTAAAAAATCAGTCGACCTCAAATATGAACTATGTATCTGGATTTTCCATTTTGTTCCATTGATTTTATGCTAGTACCACACTGTCTTCTTGATTACTGTAGCTTTATAGTAAGTTTTAAAATCAGGTAAATTCTTCAACTTAGTTTTTCTTTTCAAAAATTTTCTTTTTTGGCTATTGTAGGTCCTTTGCCATTTCCATACAAATCTTAGGATAAGCTTGTCAATTTCTACAGAAAAGCACCCTGGGATTTTATTGGGAGTGCACTGAGTCTATAGATTAATTTGGGGAGAATGGCCATCTTCTTTTTTTTTTTTAATTTACATCCAAATTAGTTAGCATATAGTGCAACAGTGATTTCAGTAGATTCCTTAATGCCCCTTACTAGCCCATCCCCCCTTCCACAACCCCTCCAGTAACCCTCAGTTTGTTCTCCATATTTAAGAGTCTCTTATGTTGTGTCCCCCTCCCTGTTTCTATATTGTTTTTGTTTCCCTTCCCTTATGTTCATCTGTTTTGTCTCTTAAAGTCCTCATATGAGTGAAGTCATATGATATTTGTCGTTCTCTAATTTCACTTAGCATAATACCCTCCAGTTCCATCCACATGGTTATAAATGGCAAGGTTTCATTCTTTTTCATTGCTGAGTAGTATTCCAGTGTGTGTGTGTGTGTGTATATACACACCACATCTTCTTTATCCATTCATCCATCGATGGACATTTGGGCTCTTTCCATACTTTGGCTATTGTTGATGGTGCTGCTATTAACATGCATGTGTCCCTTTGAAACAGCACACCTGTATCCCGTGGATAAATGCCTAGTAGTGCAATGGCTGGGTCGTAGGGTAGTTCTGTTTTTAATTTTTTGAGGAACCTCCATACTGTTTTCCAGAGTGGCTGCACCAGCTTGCATTCCCAGAGAATGGCCATCTTAATAATATTGAGTCTTCCAACCCATGAACATGTTATAATGTTTCCATGTATTTAGATCTTCAGCAATGTTCAGTGGGTTGAGTGTACAGGCTTTGCATTTTTGTTAACTAAATTCCAAATACTCCTTTGGGTATTGTTCTGAATGGAATTTTCCTATTTTCAGTTTCAGATTGTTCATTGTTGGTGCATAGAAACACATCTAATTTTTTTTTGTTGATCTTCATCCTGACAACTTACCATCTGTGATCATGTTATCTCCGAATAAACACAATTTTACTTCTTCCTTTCCAATCTGAACACCTTCTATTTTTGTTGCCATTTGCACTGAAGACCACCTAGAGTGCGATGTTGAAGTGGTAAGAGGAGATCTATTTGCCTTGTTCCCAACCTTAGGGGGAAAGCATCAGTTTTTCACTACTGAGTATGACGCTCGTTTTAGGGTTTTCATAGATGCCTTTCGTTGAGAAATTTCACTTCACTTTGTTGAGAATTTTTATCATGAATTTTCAATTGCCTATTTCTCCTTTCATGTCTTTGACTCGTCATTACGACCCTGATGCTAGATGCATATACATTTATAATGGTTATATCTTCCTGATGTATTGATCTCTTGCCATCATGAAATGTTCCTCTTTGGATTTGTTAAATAACAAAAATTCAATCAAGTAATTCTATTTCTTTATTTAGATTTTATTTGTTTGTGTAACTACTTATTTATTTATTTAAAAAGTAATCTCTGTGCCTAACGTGGGGCTCGAACTCACAATCCTGAGATCAAGAGTCTCATGCTCCACCAACTGAGCCGGCCAGGGCACCCCCAACTAAGGACATTTTAAAGACTTTATTTTATTTTATTTTAATTTATTGTATTTATTTTACTTTATTTATGCATGAATCAGTCAGCATCCTGTCTAGCAAGTAGAAAGGAGCTCCAAAGGGCCTACAGAAAAGGAAAGCCTTTTTATTTTATTAAAAAAAATTTTTTTAATGTTTATTTATTTTTGAAGGAGAGAGAGAGCATGAGCGAGGGAGGGGCAGGGAGAGAGGGAGACACAGAATCTGAAGCAGGCTCCAGGCTCTGAGCTGTCAGCACAGAGTCCGACACAAAGCTTGCTTGAACCCACTAACTGTGAGATCATGACCTGAGCCGAAGTTGGACGCTCAACCGACTGAGCCACCCAGGCGAGAAAAGAAAAGGCTTTTAAAATTAGGGAGTGGGGAAAAGAGGGCATTTTATTAGCAAAGAAGCCATTGTTTCAGGCAAGGTTGCCCTCCGAAGAGGAACAGAAGGGTGTATCAGTAAACTTCCTGATACTGACTAGGAAATTCCCATGTTAAATGTGACACATCTGGTGGGTTGAAACTGCAGTGAGATTAGGTATTAAGCGTTGGTTTTACAGACTTGGGGCCTTAACCCAAGTGGCACCACTTTGGCTCCATGGTTTCTCCCTAACAATTCCCTCTTTTGATCAGACTCTCAGCTCAGCTGAGAGATGGGCTCCTTAGCTACAGCTCTGTATCTCTCAAAGCTTCTGTTGCTCCTTTGCATGGTATTCCCAGGTCATGACGGTTTTCCTTAATCTCTGTGATTGCCACCGATTATAGCTTCAGGTTCACAATTTTTTTTAAATAAAAAAAAGATTTTATTTTTTTTTATTTTTTATTTTTTAAATGTGAGATTTATTGTCAAATTGGTTCACAATTTTTAAATTGGTTGTCTTCTTTATTCCTTTCGTGACGCTCCAAGTCTCAGGGAAATCATTTGCTGTGGGTTAGCAGCTGCAAAAATGCATTTAAAGCTTTTGAGAGCATTTAACATACCAGGGAGATTCTTATGATTACTACAAATAGGGTAATTTCCAACGTTTGGAGGACACCTCGAAGCCATGGTCCCCGAGACCCAAACCAAAAACCAAGTAAGTCAAAGAAAGACCCTGCTGAAGGAGCCGCTCTTTCAGTCAAGTGGCTTGCTTGGTGATTATGTAATCGGGGTTCAACTTCCCCAGAAGTGTTCATCCAGGTGCAGAAGATGGTGTTGGCCAGATACCTCCTTGCTCAGCTAGAAGAGAGTCAAGGGCTATCTTATTATCAAGAACTACTTTGGCCAAAGATAAAAACAGAGAGAGAGGCAAACCATAAGAGACTCTTTAATACAGAGAATAAACGGAGGGTTGGTGGGGGGGGTGTTGGGTGGTGGGGATTGGCTAAATGGGTGATGGGCATTAAGGAGGTCACTTGTTGGGATGAGCACTGGGTATTGTATGTAAGTCACGAATCACTGGGTTCTACTCCTGAAACCAATACTACACTATATGTTAACTAACTTGAATTTAAGTAAAATAAATAAATATGGTATTTAAAAAAAAAAAAAAAGAATTACTTTGACCAGAAAGTCCTAGAGGATTTCTGTTGGGTAGCTGTTGAACTTCAGCAGCAGATTTTGCAATACTTTTAAGAGTTGAGGGGCGCCTGGGTGGCTCGGTCGGTTGAGCGTCCGACTTCGGCTCAGGTCGTGATCTCACGGTCTGTGAGTTCGAGCCCTGCATCGGGCTCTGTGCTGACAGCTCAGAGCCTGGAGCCTGTTTCGGATTCTGTGTCTCCCTCTCTCTCTGCCTCTCCCTTGTTCATGCTCTGCCTCTCTCTGTCTCAAAAATAAATAAACGTTAAAAAAAAAATTAAAAAAAAAAAAAAAGAGTTGAGGAGTTCCTGTAGCCTGTTACCTGTATCCCTAACCAGGGAAGCAGGGTCAGGCCAAAAGGAGTGAATCCTGAATCACAGGGGCCTCCTGGTAGGTCCTTTTTGACACACGATGTAAATTTAGGGGAGTTGACCAATGAGACGTCTTATTGTGCTTGTGGTAAGTTAGGAGCATGGTTTGATTTTCTCTGAGCCTGAAATAAAAGCTTGCTCTGAACTTCCAGGTTACCCCAGACGTAGAGATGAGGGCATTCTCTTTCCAGGACAACGTCAGAGTAAAAGAAAGGAAAAGAAGGAGAACGTTCTCACGTTTAAAGTGAGAAGCCTTGATCCGCTGTCTTGGGCAGAACGAGTCTACTGTGGCATCAGCTACTTGTCTTCTTTGCCCTTTGACTCGAGGTCTCCAGAGTCTGTGCAGGACCAGGTATCAGGGGATGCCTTTTTCAGCCGTGGGAGGTGTACCCGAGGCTTAATACCTTCTGGTTTTGCAGCAGCGTCCATGGTCGGGGCACTTGGTGAGGTCTCTTCCAATGGGGCTCGAGAGCTGTCTTCCACGGCTTACGTTTCCACGGCTCACAGGATCCTCTGAATTGGGATCTGGGAAGGCTTTGGTGATAGGCTTGAGTATAAGACAGTAGAGACTGATACTAGTATGCAGAAGGTTGTACAGTGATAGGATTTCAAGAAGTTTACAAGGTTTTCCTTACGGTTCATATGATCTGCCCAGTGAACTGGGTGCCTTGATCACTGGAGATTATAGAAGATATACCCCAAGTGAAAAACGCATTTTTGAACACATTTTGAGCACATTTTCTTTGCCATTGTGAGGGCATCGGCAATGCGGCAGGGAAAGGCTTTAACCCATCTGGGAAACCAGAGCAGATTGGTAACTCGTAGTAGGTGGAAACTGAATGAAGGTCAGGTGCAGGTGTTCAAAGTGTCCAGAGGGAGAAGGCCTGAGGCCTCTGGGAATACAGACTGTTTTTGTCTTTCCACCAATGTCTATCTATAATTTGAGTCATTTTATTTTATTTTTAAGTTTATTTTGAGAGAGAGAGCGAGAGCGAGTGAGTGCACACCAGCAGGGGAGGAGCGGAGAAAGAGAATCCCAGCTGACTTCTGACCGTCAGCACAGAGCCCAACACAGTGCTCTAACTTTCTGAGACATCAAAAAGTCCTTCATTCTCCCAAGCTATTTAAAAAAATGAAGACACATTTTGTGTTAAGATGTCACATCAACCTATTTGACTTTAAGTAAACCCAGGCAGAATAAAAGTTTTAATTTTAATGCTGATAACTAGAGACAGGTCTGTTTTAATTAAACCAACAACTGAGTATTTTCCCAGATTACGTGAACTCGAAAAAACATTTGGATTGACTTCCATCTGTCTGAGAGTTTTAGAATGCCGAATCCTTGCAGGCACTCGTCCAACTAAATAGAGCTCTTTGACAAATTCATTTTAGCAATACTATCGGAGGTAGAAAAATCTCACATTTGTCATATGAATAGGTATGGACACACGCGCACACACATGCAGATGCAAGGACCCTATAGTTACTAATATTTGTGGAGAAGATTTTTAAGATTTGTATTTGTTCCTGGAATTGATTTTAAGGAAGAGGTGCTAAAGTTTGGGTACAAGAGCCCTTTTAGCCTCCCCCACCCTCTTTTTTTTTTTTTTTTTTTTCCCAGTCTCAGGTGATTGTGGGCTGTGTTTACATTTCAAAGTCCTGATGAGATGTGTCCCTTTAAGGGACAGAGAAAGAATGCAAGTTCCTCCAGAAGGGCTTTGGTTTCCTAAAGCCAATAGTTTTACAACCTGTTTAAGATAACGAGGGTAAGTTTGGGGACTGGAAAAGGAATAGGTGAACTTTGAATTGCCTCTAGTTTTGTAAAGATTTGTAAGATCAGGACAGTTGCTTTCGTTCCTCAAATAACTGGGTCGTAACTTAAATGATATCACCGGTTGATCCACCAACCCAAGTACACTATTCTCAATTTGCTTTTTTCCCTCTGGGTACATAGTTCTAATTTTAAATATTTCTGCCAATACCAAATAATCCCCCTTTTGGTGCAAGACGGTCCACAAAGAGGGTGCAAAGGATATTAATGGCCCAAGATGCAGAGTTACTCCCAAAGAGAGCCAAAACACAGAAACACAACCCCAAAGTCTCAGGCAGGCAGAAAGCCAAGCCCAGCTCTGGGGAGAGGAGAGGAGCAGGAAGGCAGCTGGGACACGAAGGATCAATAACCAGTGGGTCTGGATTTGGAAAGGAAGGGACAACGTGACAACCAGGCACTATAGACAGAGATTCAGAAGAGGCGATTCTGGTAAGAATTTCCACCCTCTGTTGGCTTCTGCCAGTTCTTCCAGGGTCCCCTCTGCGGGCTCTGCTATCACCATAGCTTCCCCTTGGCTGTTTACCAGAAAATCTCTCAGTTTCATCAACTCTGGGAGGGGCCCATATGGCAGCCCATCTTGGAAGGCAGATGTGGGGGTGTCTGTAAGGCCATTAACTTGGACGACTTTGTTTACAGTTCTGTAGTCCTTTCCAAGTGGAGAAACAATTCAGACAGAGGGTTACTACACTGGGCCCTGGGCAGGAAGTTATGTCAGTCTTCAGGCTTTTGTTTTAGGTGCCTCTTACATTTATAATTTTTCATTAGCTGTTAATGAAACTAATTTGGAATCTTGAAACCTTTTGGAGGCTTTGTTTGCCAGTTAAAACAGGTATCCTATTTGGTTTAATTTGGGAATTTCTGCTTTTGAGGGTACTCCTTTCTTTTTTCTTTTTCTTTTCTTCCTTCCTTCCTTTCTTTCTCTTTCTTCTTTTTTTTTTTGTTAAGTAGGCTTCACCTCCAGCACAGAGCCCAATGCGGGACTTGAACTCATGACCCTGAGATCAAGACCTGAGCTGAGATCAAGAGTTGGATGCTTAACTGACTGAGCTACTCAGGTGGCCCTCAATAGTGGCGCAGTAGGACCCTAGCTGCAAATGGAGTTAACTCTCCCATTTTTGTACAGCCATATCCAGCCACAAATTGGGGGCAACCCCACTTTTCTCTGGTCTTATTTTGGGGCCTCCAGCCTGAAGGTTACCAAGCCAAATTCCTCAGGACACAAAACAAGCACAGTAAGATTCTGCTGTTTTTGCTAGATATCTACCACTTCTGGGACTATCGTTTTTAGACATAAAATAATCAGCTGTGCTGAAAGGTTGAACGCTTGTCTTTAGACTTGAAGAATCCGTTTCTCAGAGCCAAACTGGTACCCAAAAAGGACATGCCGTGATGTTGAGGACTGTGTGTGTTTTACGGTTTACCTTGTCGCATGAAGTTCTCTTGAGGTTGGTGGGTGACCTGACCTGTTCCGTGACCAACTTATCCTATCACAGGAGTCTTCTGGAGATGCCAAGTGTTCTAACAGTCTTTAAATGCTCAACCTCTGCCCACAGATTTTTGTGGCTTTTTGGCCTGAGATCCCCACTAACAAGCCTTTATCTATATTAAACAAGACAAACAAACATGTGCATCTTAATGCATTGGCAGCAACCAATAGATGTTACAAGTATCCTGGCCACAAGACGGCCCTGTACGTACTACCACCAATTCCCTTGGAAACTTGCTGAGGTTTTCCATTAGGGGACTTACAATCTGAAAGGCTAGGGGCTTGCTCTGGGCAGACCCTCTGCCAGCTCAGTTGGGCTCTGGGCAAATATGGCAGGCAACTTGGGCTGCCAGCCCAAGCTGATCTGCCCTGTAAAGGAAAGCTGATTATATCAGGAGCCCCAACACAAAAAGAGCAGAGCTCAGAACCAGGAGGAACTCAACCAACAGGCAGTGAGAAAGGCAGTGAACCCAAACGGTTCACGGATACCACATCTGTGTTTCTCATGGCTTCCGAATGCTGCTGGAAGTTCATCTTGGATCCCACTACTGCCACCAAATCTGTTAAATAGCAAAAATTCAACAAAATACATTTTAAAGATCTAATTGGCTTTCTTAATCGATTCATGAATAGGGCAGTACCTGGCTAGCAAGTAGAGAAGAGCTCCAAAGGTTACAGAAAAGGAAAGGCTTGTGAAGGTAGAGAGGAAGTGGGAAAAAAGGAAATTGTTAGCAAAGAATCTGTTGTTTTAGGCAAGGTTGCCTTCCTCAAGGGAACAGAAGGGTCCATCAGTAAATTTCCTAATGCTGACCAGGAAATTCCCATGTTGATTGGTTAAGTTACATTCCTGGGGGGTTGAAAATGCAGTTAGGTTAGGGATTGAGTGTTGGTTTTCTGACTTGGGGCCTTAATCTAAATGCCACCATTTTGGGCCTGTAGTTTTCTTTTTAACATTTCCAGTAATAGTTCTTGTCTTAAAAAGTTGGTTTTTTCTGGTGTTGCTATAGCCATTCCAGTCCTCTTGTGGATTACTGTTTGCATGGCAAATATTTCCAACGTTTTACTTTCAACCTGTTTGTGTCTTTGAAACTAAAGCAACTCTAGTAGATAGCATGTTGTTGGATCCTGCTTTTTGAAAAATTTTTTAACATTTATTTATTTTTGAGAGACAGAGACAGAGCACGAGTGGGGGAGGGATAGGGGGGTACAGAATCCAAAGCAGGCTCCAGGCTCTGAGCTGTCAGCACAGAGCCCAGTGCAGGGCTTGAACTCACAAGACCACGAGATCATGACCTGAGCTGAAGTCAGACGCTTAACCAACTGAGCCACCCAGGTGCCCTAGATCCTACTTTTAAAAATCCAGTTTGACAATCTCTGCATTTTGATTGGAATTAATTTATTCATATGTAATTATTAATATAGGTGGATATATGAATGCCACTTAGCTATTTGTTTTCTATGTCTCATGTCTTTGTTCCTCTGGTCAGCTTTTACTGCTTCTTGTGTGTGTGTGTGTGTGTGTGTGTGTGTGTGTGTGTACACGTGTGTATACCACTATAATCCCTAAGTTGATTTTTAACTATGTCTTTTTTTGAGTTATTTTCTTAGTGGTTGTCTAGAGATTACAATGTGTATCTGTAATTTATTATAGTGTACTTCAGCTTAGTACTGAAAATTCTGGTAAAATATAGCAACTTTACTATATATAGCCCCATTTCCTTATTCATCCCTTTTGCTATTACTGTCATATACATCAGTATGTCATAACCCCAATAATACATGTTATAATTGCTAGTTTAAACACTGTTTTTTAAAAAATTAAGAAAAGAGGAAAATATAAAGTGTTTTCTTTTTTGTTATGTGTTTATCATTCCAGGGATCATTACTCCTTTTGGTGAACTTCAGTTACTGTCTGTCGTTGTCTTCCATTAGCCTAAGGCCTTCCTTTAGTATTTGCGTATTTCTTCTTGTAGTATTTCCTGTAGGACAACTCTGCCAGCCCTAATTCTTTTTTTTTTTTTTTCCTTTAAATCTGGGAATGTCTCTAACTTGCCCCTGTTTTTTTGAAAGATAGTTTTGCTGGGTAGAAAATCCTGGCTTGCTGAGAATTCTTTGAGCACTTCAAGGACCTCGTTTCAGTGGCTAGGACTTTTAGTTTCTGCTGAGTAGTTGGTTACTGTCATTCCCCTATATATGGTGAGCTGATTTGCTCTTGCTGTTTTTAGAACTATCCCTTTGAACTGGTTTTCAATAGGTTAACTATGATGTATCTAAGCGCAGATCCCTCTGTGGTTATCCTAGAGGCCCACAGGGTTAGAACTGTAAATGAATGTCTTTCAACACATTCAGGCAGTTTTCAGCCCTTAATTTTTCACATATTTTTTTCTGCCTTTTCTTTCCTCTCCTCCTAGAACCCCCATTTCACATATGCTGGTACACTCTGTCCAGATTTTTTTACTTTTACATTTTCAGTTTGGCTTCCTGATGGTTACCCTGTGTCTACCTAACTTAGCTGCCAGCTGAGGATTTGGAAGTCATGCCAGACCCACTGGAGGCCCTCAGGCCCCCACCCTCGGTGTTTCTGTATGCATCAGGAGCTGCGCTCACACCTCTCCCAGGCCTCAACTTTGCTGTGGCTTTTGCTTGCGGCTGGGCTTCCAGAATCTCCCCTGCACATTTGCAGGTTTCTGGTAGCCAGGGACGTGCTGAGCACTTACCTCATCCTCCCTCCCATGGCACTCTCACTTTCAGAGTCTCCCCATTAAGTTTCTGGCTAGTCTGCTTCCTGCCAACTGAGACCTCAGGCTAGCAAGCCTTGGGTTTTTCCCATTCCTCACCAGGTTTGCCACTTTTTGCTGCCAAAAAACCCTACAGCTCTCCCCCTCCACCCCAAACCAAAGATGGTCAAGTATGCCCCATTCAGAGTGGAGCCCTGATCTGGTAAAACGGCTTCCCTTACCAACAGACAGAGGGTGGGGATGGGGGACAGCCCCAGGGGAGAGGGCTGCGGGCCTCCACTGCTCTTACTCAAAGAAGTTATAGTTTTTCCCAAGAGTAATTGCTTTTTAATTCATCTGCCTTTGGTCAATTTCCAGAGTCTTGAAACGTTTTTAATACTTTTTCCAAGTTTTAGGCTTTTTTATGTTTTGCAGACTGCCTGTCCTCTTCATACTGGGGGAGGCCGGAGCTCCCCCCAAAGCACTGCCCTTTTGTCTGCACTGAGGGCCTTCACCTGGAGTCCACCAGGGGGCACTCAGGGGCCTGAGGGTTTCCAGACACTGATTTGGGGGCAAAGTGAAACAGACCCTGTGCCGAGGCTGCGTTCAGCACCTCAGCCTCAGAGCACAGGGGAGAGACACCAAGAAGCAGAACATTGCAGGGAGAAGCTTCAAAAAGGACGAAGGGACCAGGAACCTCCCCCAAGTCCTGTTCTTCTCCAGGGGCTAACTAGAATTTGCAGGGTCCTTTGGGGGCCTGGCTGGCTCAGTCAGTAGAGCACGTGACTACTGATCTTCGGGTTGTGAGTTTGAGCCCCATGTTGGGCACAGTTTATTTTAAAAAGTTTTCAGGGTTCTTGACTGCAGGGGTACTGCCTCCTGTCTGTCTTGCCTCCTTCTCAGGATGGGCAGAGCAAAGTGAGCTCATGCCTAGGAAAGTTCCTTGCAAACTTCAAATCGCTACACAGTTTTAAGATGCCATTATATGTAATGTGACAAGGAGACTCAGTGCAGGGAAAGTGGCTTTCTCAGCTAGTCAGTGGCAGAACGGAACTTAAGCCCAAGTCTACTAAGAGCCCAGTACTCTGTCCTCATCGGAATAGCAGGCCATAATCAGGCAGACTCACAGAGACATGTTTCCCCAGCAAAATTGGGTTTAGCTGCATATTAGAGACCTTTAGTTGACCTTAAAAGGAAAGTTAAATAGAAATTAACTTTCGGGGTCCCTGGGTGGCTCAGTCGGAAGACGTCTGACTCTTGATTTCGGCTCAGGTCATGATCCCAGGGTCATGGGATTGAGCCCCGCGTCAGGCTCCACACTTAAGGTTTTCTCTCTCTCTCCCTCTGCCCTTCTCCCCTGTGCACTCTGTCTCTCTCTCTCTTGAAAGAAAAGAAAAAAAAAAAGAAAAGAAAAGGGAGGAAGGAAGGAAGGAAGCAAGGAAGGAAGGAAGAATGGAAGGAAGGAAGGATGGAAGGAAGAAAAAAATACACATTAACTTTCTATGACTAGTTTTGGAGAACAAATGACACTTCTGGAAATTGTACAGGTTGAACTTTCCACAATGGCTCCGTTCAAGAGAGCCTCAGCGCCTCTACACCTTTCAGCTTTGTTGCAAGGATTTCCTCTTTCTGTGGGGCTTGGTCGCAAGGAAAGCCTACCATCAGGTTTTGTTGCAGGAACAAATTGATTGCTCTAGTCTGAGATTTGGCAAGCGAGAGAAATGCTGAGTCAATGTGACTAAACATCTGGACACACCCAAGTCACCACCGAATAGACATCATTTTAGGCAAACATGTTTAAACACCTAATGGAACAGCCCCCCGTTCTTTTTCTTCTGTTACTAATGTTACGTGCTATGCGGCCTTCCCATTTCTTTGCTAAGGTGTGAACCAGCAAAAAATGCTGGTTCCCAGGACTGTTGGAAAACTACCACAAACTAGTTTAGAAGACACAGGTGTCTTGTCAGTCGGGTTTTCTCTTTTTTGTAAGTGCCTGACACTTACGCTTTGATGGCTGGGGCATCCGCTTCATAGATGGCTCTCTCAAACAAACATTTTGCCGGCCCCACCACTAGAGAAAGCGCCAGCCCCTCTCTCCCCTCCTGGCTCCCCAGGCTTCTCTGTTTTAGAGATCTTGGTTGGGTTAGATAACTGACCATTTGGGCTACTTGTTTTTTCTCTTCAGACTTTAAATTCCTGTTTTTGTTTTAAATTCATCAATAAAGAGTGAGCCCAGCCTAACCCTGGATCCCCTCCCGCCCTAATAAAAAGCAGAACCCCAGACCTGGTTCTCTCTCTCTCTCTCTCTAACTGTAATCTTGCCGGGTGGCCCCAGGTGTACCATGCAATTTCCAAGTCCTATAAAAATAATAAACCCTGTGTTTGGTTCTCCAGTTTCCTGACTTATTGCTGAAGGGACTCTTGCAATCATAATAACCGTGGGACTGAGACGAAGGCAAGTGTCTCCCAGAGATGAACAGAGTAAGGCCAGAGAATGCTGACCTTTAGTTTGCAGAAAATCCTCAAATGCTTGGCTTATAAGGCTTAAGAAAGTCAACTCACAGTATCATCCACCTTAACTTTTAGCCTTGCCCTAAATCCCCAAATCCCCAATCAAACCAGAGGCATGAATTCTACAAAAACAGCCCTTCTGCGCAAATCTCCCAGGGAAGAAAAACAGACTTACGTACGGGGGTGTGTAAGTTAACAAACACACTAGTTGGGGCAGATTTGAAAATCCCCCTGCACTCACTTGCTCTGATTCCTGCGAATGAACTCAAAGGACTGGTTCACCTGCTAGGTAGAAAGAGCAATTTTAGGAAAAACCAGGACACCACATATTCAAAAGCCAGAGGAACAAGCAGGTGACATACTCAGGAAAACTAAATTAAAACAGACTATGCGGAAACAAGGAGTTCCTGATGGAAACAGAGAATCTCCACAACCGACCAAAAGTGGAGGGACCAGGAACATCAGGTAGAAAAGTAATGCATTCAACGTGCACAGTTCCATGGGGCCTCCTAAGAGACACGGTGACCCTCAAGAGAGCCTACACGACCCTGGATGAGGTCTAGTTGTGGGGGACAACCAACTCTGTAAAACAAATTCCGTTTCGCTGTAAAGTCCAGTGGAGTTCAGGAAGGCAGGGCCCGACATAACCCTGAGAGCTGACCTAACTTCTCTGACGGATGAGTCCCACGGAGACAGACCGTTGCCATCAGAAGAGGCCCCCGGCAGTGGCTGTTGCTGTCTGCTGTCCCTGGTGGCCTCCGGGAACTGTGGTGACGTGGCGGCACTGCCGTAGGACTCAAGACCCAGCTCTCTGCCGTGTGCCAGGCTACGAGGCTATCGCTCTAGCAAAACTCTCCACGCTGGTCTCTTCCTGTTGCCAGGTTTCCCTTCCTGTTCGCTCATTCCAGTCTGCGCGCGCGCACACACACACACACACACACACCTGTAAAGCTTTCTCCTTTCTTTGGGGCATCTGGGTGGCTCAGTCAGTTAAGCAGCCAACTTTGGCTCAGGTCACATCTTGTGGCTCGTGGGTTCGAGCCCTGCATCAGGCTCTGTGCTGACACCTTGGAGCCTGGAGCCTGCTTTAGATTCTGTCTCCCTCGCTCTCTGCCCCTCCCCCACTCGTGCATACTCTCTCTCAAAAATAAATAAACTTAAAAAAAAAAGCTCTCTCCTTTCTTCAAAACACAAACCTCTCCTGGACCCCATATTCTTGTCCCTTCTCCCCTCTACAGTACAAATCTCCACAGGAATTTTCTGTACTATTTCAACGTCTTCTCCCCCACCTTTCCCCTGAACCCACCCCAGGTAGGCTTACTTGGCACCACTCAAGATGACGTCCCTCTCCTCGCCAACGACCTTTGTAGGGCGGAGGCACTTGTAACGTCTTCTCCCATGTGAAATGGGCGCCGTTACTGGAGCATTCCTGCTTCTGCCAGCCCCTCACAGACCCCCAGAAGAGAAAGGATAATTGTTGAATTTGGGAAGCATGGACAGCCTGGCCGCTGCCTCCCCCCTGAGAAGACTCACCTGCCCTCAGAGCACACAGTCTGTTGTTCCTCATACTTCCGTGACTTGCAGTGGGCCCACAACAGTGGCACTGCTGTCCCTTGGAAGCTGATCGGGAATGCAGAATGTCAGGGGCGCTTGGGTGGCACAAGTGTCTGACTCTGGATCTCGGCTCAGGTCATGATCTCACAGTTCCTGAGTTCGAGCCCCAGATCGAGCTGTGTTGATGGCTTGGAGCCTGCTTGGGATTCTGTCTCTCCTTTTCTCTGCCCCTCTCCTGCTTGTGCATACATGCGTGCACTCTCTCTCAAAATAAGTAAATAAATTTAAAACCAAAAAAAAAGTAAAGAAAAGAAATGCAGAATTTCAGGCTGCACCCCAGGCCCACTCAGCCAGAATCCATGTTTTAGTGCGATCGCAGGCGAGTCTGACGCACGCTAAGTCCAAGCTCGCTGACCCTCTAACCCTCACATTCTCTAATGGCACCTCTAATCGTCAACAAGACTGACCTGCCACGTGCCTTATTCGTTTCTCGGTTGGCTCTGGAATTGGGAAACAGCGGCGGTATTCTCTGGCTCCCTCAAACTGCCTAGACCTCCCTGTTGCCGAAACCTGTGGTCGCTGCTCCGTCTGCCCTTAACTTGGCAGCTGCACCGGACACGGTTCTGCAAACACGTCCTTAACCTGGTCACCACGTGCCGCTCTCTCCTCGCGGCCGCTTCCCTCGTCTTGGCCGAATCGTCCTCTTCCCCGCCCCGGACTCCTCCTCGCGGTGCTCCGGGACCCAACCCTTGGTTCACAGGCCCCGCCACTCAGTCCCGGGTCTCCTGGCCTCTCGCCTTTCTCTGTCATCCTCACGCTGACAACCCCCAAGCGTACGTCTGCGGCCCCTCCTCTGCCCTGGACCCAACGGCCTCAGCGACTGGACAGTCAGGTGGGATCGTGGGCACCTCCAAGTGAACATGACCAAAGCCAGATCCTTAATTCGGCCCCGCCCCCCCACTGTTCTCGCAATCTTCTTCAGCTCAGGCAGTCGCCATGCCGGCTGGGCTCAGGCGCACGTCCCGAGTCACCTCAGCAAACCGTTAGGGTCTGGCCACATCTCCCGCCTTCGCCGCTCCTACCTGGGTCCAGGCCGCCACCTCCCCCGGGGAGCACCGGGGTGACAATTTCCTATTCGGTCTCCCTTCCTCCACCGGCCCCCTAGTCGCACGCCACCCTGGCTGCTCCCCACTCAGCAGTTAGAATGGTCTTCTGGAAACAAAAAGGATCACGTGACTCCTCTCCCCCAGCCCTTCACTGGCTTCCTAGTTCACTCGCTGGGCCCTGGCTGCTTGCTGGTGCCGCGGGTTCAGGGTGCTCCCCCCTCGTAGCCCACACCAGCCTCCCTGCCGTCTTTGGAACCTACGGGGACACACCGCTGCCCCCAGGGCTCACACGCGTGTGTGTCCCCTCATTCAGGCGTCCGCTCCAGCGGCCTGTCAGCACAGGCCTTCTCTGACCACGTGGTCTGAAAGGACGCCTCCCTCTCACCCCTCCTCACCCTCCCTCAGCTGCCATTTGCTCTGTCACTGGGCGCTCGACGTTACGCATTCCACACTCGTCACAAAGGTCCTTCCTCAAGGGTGCGGGAGTGCCAGGGCACGTTCTGTTTGCTTCTGAGTCATCACCTCCCACCACCGCATCACTGCCTTCCGCCTGAACGCTGCTTCTCCCCACCCTGTCTGTCTGTCCGCGAACAACCAGGACAGGGGTCCCTGCTCATGCTCTGCTCCCAACGGGAATTTGTTAAATTAAGCACAGGGGGTGAACAATTCACTTTCTCCCTCTAGAAAAACCACACCGCCACCGCAGAATCATTGGTAGGTATACAAACAGGGGCTTCGGGGGAACCCAGACAACACTCGGGAGGAAGGCACTTTCAGGGAAACGGCACGAAAAAATAGCACCGGGCTCTCTAATAACCCTACTTTGAACGATCAGAAAAGAACGTGTTGGTCACACCATGGTCACTTTTGGCCTAGAAAGGTCAGATCTCTGCAAGTCCAGAAGAGAAATCTTAAGTAAATACCTTTCAAAGGATGCAAGAATAAATGCATGTCAGGAGCCTTCCGATGCACTGGTTGTACCTTTATTATTTTTACCTCGTTCACTAATAGTTCCGTGATGCAAGGTTACCATACACAGTTAGATAATGTCTGCATTGCACATCTAAGGCTATACAGCAAAAGAACGAGAATTAGTACAAATACAAGAACTATATTTACATTCTGTATACTCAAGCTCCAAACATCAGATCATATTTACATAATAAAACATGAAAATGAAAATCTGAAATTAATAATGTACATTGTTGCTAATGTGCTCAACTCCTTACTGGGGAGAGATCAGTTTGCAAAGTCTTGGTTCAAAAAGGCCACGTATGCTCCATGGGTTCTGTTGCAGCGCACGAGGATGGCGAGGAGAGACCCCGATGGGTGGCGCCTTGCACGCGAGCAGGCCGATGGACTCCTGGGGTGAACAGATGCCAGAATGTGCAGCCTGAAAAAAGGGAACTCGGACACACGGAGACGACACACAACAGCCAGGGTTTGGGAGGAGACCAACCTCAGCTCGGACCTTCTGAGCACAGCTTTTAACATGAAATTTGGATCAATTCTCATTCTTTCCATGAAATGATCACAAGCTTTCCTAAGGTTTCATGGGGTTCAAATACGACTTTCATAAATGGCCTTTTGAACAACAGCAGCAGATAATCTCTCAGCTGACATTTCAATTTGCTAAGGAAGCACAAATCAATATGTTCCTGCTACATACAGTAAAGGTCTGGCCACACACGTGGGTGTATCATCATTGGCCACAGTGGACAGCTGCAGTGTGTACGGGCCAGAGTCCTGTTTAAAATACATTCAGCAAACCTTCCACGAGCAGCAGCAGAATTAGTGTTTTCCTTTTAAGGAGCAGGTTAACAATCACATTTTAATAAGGGAACCCAAAGCAAAAACGAAGGACCCGAGTCCAATAGACAAACGAGCGAGCCCTGATCCCGTCCTGGAGACCCGTGTGGAACACAGCACGAGGAAACGGAGAGTACCGACAGCTGCCACACCCTGGGTCATCCGCTCTTTTCCAGTCCAATGTGCAATTAATTACAGCACTATAAATATACATATACCTTACAAAATTAAATATCCCTGTAAATTAGAACAAGCAGCAGGCAACAAAGTCTTTGCTTTGGAATATGTGCCAGGAGAAGTCATTTTAATTTTAGAGCCTTAAAGACCTTGCACAATGATCTTACCTTATCCCTTCATCATAAAAGAGCTGAAAAAAGAAATCCATCAAAAACACGAGTAGTTGTTTAAGTTCTATGCAGCTGAAGGGAAAAGAAAAGTAAAACAATAGTGGTCGTTTAGTGGGGGTGGGGGGGTGGGAATCGCTTCCCTTCCCCTCACAGTGAGCGCTCGAGCACTGTGACAACGTGCTGGGATCTGGGCGCCCACCACCCAAGCTGCCAGCAGCGGCCCTTCCCCACGCCCCTGGCTGTGTGCACGGCTGGCTGGCCCTGCACGGCCTGGCCCGAGAGCTGGCTGACCCCCAGGCAGGCACAGAGGGGAGGAGGCTGTGGGTCCCAGCTTGGTGTGGGCTGTGAGGCCGAATTTTGCTTTGGCAGGAGAAAGGAGGGTGGGGAAGGAGGGGAAGAGAGGATTACTTCTAACTGGAACTCCTTTCTCCTTAATTTGCATAAGAGCTTTTTCTTTCTGTTTTTGTTTTGGGTTTTTTTTTTTTTTTGGCTTGTTTAAAAGAATGCTTTAGGAAAAAAAAAACCCACAAAAGAAACCCCTTACTTAAAAGGTAGTTTCCTTAAATACTAATATTAATATCATCTTAAGTATCAACTTTCCTGCCACCGTGGCTTCAGCTAAAGCCTCGTAAGTAGTTCCTGCCATAAATGCTCTCTCAGCTTCACAGTAGGGATGGACCTACCCAGAAAGAGAACATTAATCCCGAAACTGTTGCCAACTCCAGTCTGAAAATGGGCCGCTGGAAGAAGAGGGGCCACCAATAAGGGCTGTCCTCAGATGGAGGGAAGCACACCTGCCTGAGACCCTGCGGGCCTCACACGTCCTGCTCCTCAGGAGGCCCTCTTACCCGGGGGGGTGTTATGAACGGTCCGGTCCTACCTGTCTTAATACCCGACACCTCCAAAGCAAAGACTTTCCAAGCCAGTTTTGTTTGCGTTAGAAGAAAAACCAAACGTCATTTCAGTCTGTCACATGATTTTACTCTCCCTCAGCCCTCCCCACCTCCCTCTGTCACAGATCCAGGGCCCTCTGTCAGACTCTGTGACAAACAGCAGTGGCACCTGTGACTTCACTAAAAGCCATCTTCCAATTTCATCTTCATTTCCCTGCAACTGGATTTCATTCCAGTCCAGAAGCTGTCTCTAAGCACCGACAGGTCCTGGACTTGAGTATACACCAGAAGGGCATACCGTGCCCATTAGACGATGAAGGAACCTCTAACTACATTAAAAATCTCACACACCGCTTAGAAAACAAGTAACATCACAGTTAATGACCTATGTTTAAGGAGAGGAAAAAAGTTAAAAATCTACTGTAGAGTTTTTATTGATCACTTTTCAGCTAAGGTCACCGCCTGTGATTTCTATCCTTTTTTTTAAGCTCACCACGATTCACCTTTCCTCCCCTTGGCCAGGCAATTGTACCGAAGCCGGGAGACCTGTTCTCAGAGACGAGCCCAACCGGGAAGTCAGAAGCAAGGGTCTGTGGCCGGCGTGCTGCCCGGCTCTCGCCCACAGCACCAACCGCGCGCCAGCCCCTGCCCCCGTCCCGCCTGACGCAGACAGTCGGCGGGACCCCACAGAGTCGGCAACTTCACGGCTGGGGCCCTCAGTCTCCACAAGGTGGGAGAGGGCAGCTACTTTCCTGAGCGCCCGAGGGGTGGTCAGAGCTTTGTGTGAGGGAGGTAAAAAGGATGGTACAGAACACCCCAGGCCAACTGGCAAAGCAGCTGGAGTAACCCGGAGGCCGTCTCTTCCCCAGCTCGTTCCCAGAAAACGTGACTTTAACTGGCAGCTGAAAGAGAAAGAGTACCTATCTTCTTCCATGATGGCTTCTGGATGCAGACAACCCTGATCCGTCAGGGAAGGAGATGGGCAGCAGCGAGCTTCCTCCTCCCTCCTCCGGCAGTATTTCCACATCCGACAAAGATGGCCAAGGAGGAGAGGCCAGGCGGACGCAGCAGCCAACCACTGGGGCCGTGGCTCAGGCGCACCTCCTCTCTGCCCCCGGATGTCCTCTTGTTTTGTTTTAGTGGTGGGAAGGGAGTGGTTTTAATCCTGGGATCCGGAAGGCAAAGCCTGCCATGTCTGCGTATTTATGATTACAGCGGGAGAAGCGTTCCTGAAAGTATTTTCCACTTGACAAGGACCATTGAAAATGCCCAGGAGTCAGAGGGAGGCTTCGCGTCTACACTTGAAGTTACGCTTGTTCGATCAAAGGGAGCTACAAGGATCACAAGGTCACTGCTCGGCATCACCATACTTATGATGGTAACAGTGACCCCCAGAAGGTGAGTCGCTGCCCCCTTGTGGACCATTGGTGTATGACGCTGCACTAATTCCAAACTGTACCACCAGCACTAATGCCAAGAAGAGAAATGAGAAATTCTGAGAGAAAAACCGTTCACAGGAATCCTGCTCTGAGGAACTGCTCTCATCCTACCGTCCGTCCGCCTTCATGAGCTGTTGCCAGATCCCACGGTCCTCTCAACCGTGCTGGCAATATCCTTGGCTTTTCCCTTCCCGCTGTTCCAGGCCTGCTACAAAGTCCTCCCTTCTCTCTTCCACTAAAAGAAAACCGCACAGCTACATTCTAACGAAGCTCCGATTTCAGAGAACACACCTGTGCCATTTCCAAGCTCACGACAACCTTTTCCCTGAATGGAAAATGCAGGGATTAGCAACGGCAAAAGGAGAGGGAAGGGGAAAAGGTGAGTTTTTTCCTTTTAGGTTTAAAAAAATGCCAGATGTTTCCTCCCTTAGTCTCTGAAGCCACCCCCCAAAATTAAAGTGATTATCACAAATAGAGAAAAGAAAAAAAGGTATTATGTTGTCTTAAAAAACAGACCAAGATATCCAAAGACAGCAGTACAGACATCACAGGTGGTCATATGGGGACCCATCATACAAAAGGAAGCCAAAAGTCACGAAAAAATAATTTGGAGATTCACCGGAGCCCCTCTGGGTCGTTTGTGTTTGTTCGTTTGTTTTTCTCCCTTTTGTTAGGCCACGTGCTATTACCACGATTCTCAGCACAGGAAAAAAGAAGGATACAGAGCAATGGAGACGGGGACCAGTAGAGCGAGAAAGAGTGTTGACAGGAGGGAAAGCAGTTACGCCACAGGCTTACACACGAGAGGGGCCGTCAAGAATCACAGAGAGAAGTGAGGGGCAACACTGACTTTATCTCTCGAAGGCGAGTGAGGGCGCTCGGCAGAGTCACTTAGTACTTCGGTTCGCTCGGGCACCTGCGGGACAGTTTCGACCTACAGGTGATGGAGGGAAAGGAGGTTAGAAAGCTGGATGCAGACGACCTTCTACTCACAGGTCTCTTTCCTCTGCGGTTCCCTCCTTGAGCTTCTGCCCTCCCCTCCGGCAGCCAAGACCCAGGTCTCCAGACTCCCCGAATAAGCAGGCTAAGCTGTGGTCTTCCCCATTCTGGGGCCCCCGGACACACGCCCCTCACAAGCTCAGAGGCTTGATCACAGGGCGGAATTCTGGGACACCTTGAAGGTTCTCACCACCTTCCCTTGACTCAGTCCCACGGACCCCAGCTGCAGACCCCTTAAGAACGAAAAGTCAAGGGGCGCCTGGCTGGCTCAGTGGGTGGAGCATGGGACTCTTGACCTCGGGGCTGTGAGTTCAAGCCCCACGCTAGGTGTAGAGATTATTAAAAAAAAATAAATCTTAAAAAAAAAAAAAAGTCAAAGCAGGGCATTAACTGGGTACAGATGTGACCAGGTCCTCTTAGCCATTCAGGACACCAGGAGGCACCACCATCTTATAACTACACTCAACGTTGCCCTCCTTCCTCTATTTTCAACCTACTTTTGGGGAACAACACTTCCTTCTCAGTTTATATTGATGTCACTGGGGCCAAAAGCCAGGAGAAGAAGGAAACACGAGGACTTCTTACCGTATCGTGCCAGCAAGCAGTGGGTTAAAGGCATACAACCAGTCGTTCATGTCTTTGTCATTGAGAGCCTGTAGAAGGACCCCACGATGCTTCGTGCATACAGCAAAGATGTTAGGTGTCTGAAAGAGACATGGGTAAGTGGAAAAGTTACGATGGCTGCTGACAATGGGGACCACCCTGCCATATTCACAGGTGCCCAGCACTTCGTATTGAGGGTTCAGAGAGACCGGACACATAGGAGAGATGCCACAGCACACAACAGAGAGTTCGGAACTCAGCAGGGAAGGGCAGACGGTGGCAATAAAAAGCCAAGAGAGCAGGACTGACCTTCACCATGGCCTGCTGGTCCTCACTGTATTCCACCTGTGCTGTGGACAGGTTAATGATGCCACGCTCCACTGGGTCTTTGTCGCTGTTATAGATGAAGACATAAGGGCGACGGACCACGACGAAATGTTTAGCCCAGTTGCTATAAAGCGGTTCCTTGAAATGCAGGTATCCTTTCTTAGAGACCACTGAGCTAAAAAGGACAGTACAAGAGAGGTTAGTTTCTCACAAAAAGAAAGGAATCATGGCCTGAGGACCATGAAAATATGTCTCACCTGGACCTAGTCCCTATTATGAACAAAATAGGCAAAAGATCGCTTTGGCCTAGAATCTTCTCCGCTGAAGTAATACTGCAGAACAGCATAAAGCAGCACCATAGCAGATGCCTTGCAAGACACAGGTGAGCAGGATCCCAGCCCAGCTCTCTCCTCCCAGATTCCATTGGCATTAGACGGTAACATTCACCTCACGTACAAGAGCAGAGAGTAAATTACTGCTGATTTATTTCTTATACCTGGCATCCCTGGGCAATACAGTACTCACCCTGGTCTAATTTCTTCGATATCTGGAACAAGATTGAGAAATTCATTTTTTCCTGCACGGGCCAAATAGGGCGTTTCCACAGTTGGGACAATCTGAAACTGTTCAAATTCTGGGCAGGGACTAGAGGCCCGGGAATTGGCTTCTGGGGTCCTTTAAAAGAGAGAGGGGTTAGGGGTAACAAGGAGCTTCAGCAAGGTCAATCCATAATGTGCACAACCCCCTCACCAGGAGGAACAAGACCTCCCTCAACAGCAGGGGCCTTGCAAACATCGGTTCCAGAGAGCTCGGCTGACAAGACAAGCTGCTGTTAGGAAGTTAATTCCAAATTCAACTGGGGTCATCCTTCAGAAGCTACGAAAGCCACCACCAAATCACACAGTCCCTCTTCCTACTCCGAAGCCCTCTGAACAGAAGCCTCTTGGGCATGAACTCCATGCCCTTACATGTTTCTATTTAGTCCCAAGGTCACAACTAGGGCAGTGGTCCTCAAAGTGCAGTCCCTGACAGGCGGCATCAACCTCACCTGGGAACTTGGCAGAAATTCAGTCTCGGGGTTCTGAGCCAGATGTACAGAATCAGAAATGCTGGGTTGGAGTTCAGCCACCTGCACTTTAACAAGCCTCCCCAGTGATGCTGACGTGCACTAACGTCTGCGAACCGCTGCTCTAAGGGGCTGGCAGAGAGCACGCAAGCGGGAAGAAAGACCCGGCAGAGCAGAGCTGCAGCGCCGAGCTGGCCCGGTCCAGGACAGTTACGGGAGGACTTCCTGTGCTCTGCACTGTGACTTGTCATCGCAGAGCAGCCTAGCCTAATGACGTGTATTCCACCAATTCTAAAATTTCTGAACACTTCACCACTTCTCGAGTCGGGATGCACCTTACAGCTGACGACGGGTCACATTTTAGGTAGCAGTGCTTTTTCTCTCTCAGTGGCATGTAAAATAATGTGTTATAGTTGATGACATCCTCAATTTAATTAAATTGCCTGGTTGTGTTACTTTCTCTGCCACGGTCAACTGTGGCAGTGCTGGTGTGGCAGGACAGGCAGCTGGACGGTACCAGGAGGGCTCTCTGACAGGTGAGCACAGTGAATGGAGACGGGCATAGGAGTTTGATGGTGAGTTGCAAACAAGTGATTACAGTGATGATTCACAGAATCTAGACTACATTTGTCTCTATTGTTGTTATCAACACGTTTCACTGTGTCATCAAAATACTTTTTCCAAAGTAGTTTCAAACTGCTTTCCCCACGATGAGGCTTCCTCTGTCTGACAAGATTCGGGAGCCTGGCAAGGGTGGGCATGGAAGGCCAAAATGAGCAGAGAGGGATTCAGAAGAGGAACCAAAGGTTTTTGTGCAGAAAGCTGCCGGGGCCTGATGTGAGAAGGAGCAGGAGCGTCTCCCCAGGACTGGGATATCCAGAAAAGGCTCCCACATCCTTCTGAGTACTGCCGAGAGGGATGGTCCTGCCCTCAGCTGAGCACTGCTGAGCTCTAGGAAGGCTGGAACTTCCCCTGGTTCTTAAATTAGCTTCTCTCAGTGAAGTCTGGATACTTGCTTTTTATTTATTTATTTTTTAGGTTTATATTTATTTATTTTTAGTAGTCTCTACTACCAATGTGGGGCTCAAACTCACAACCCCGAGATCAAGAGTTATATCCTCCACCAACTGAGCCAGCCAGGCACCCCCTTCATTTTTTTTATCAAAAAAATTTTTTTAAAACGTTTATATACTTATTTTCTAAATGTTTAATTATTCTCTCTGCAGGGGCAGAGAGAGGAGGAGACACAGAATCTGAAACAGGCTCCAGGCTCTGAGTTGTCAGCACAGAGCCTGATGCGGGCCTCGAACCCATGAACTGCGAGATCATGACCTGAGCCGAAGTCGGATATGCAACTGACTGAGCCACCCAGGCGCCCCTAAAAAAATTTTTTTTATGTTTATTTATTTTTGAGAGAGGAGAGAGTGGGAGAGAGAGAGAGACAGAGTGTGAATGGGGTAGGGCCAGAGAGAGAGGGAGACACAGAATCTGAAGCAGGCTCTAGGCTCTGAGCTGTCAGCACAGAGCCGCATGCGGGGCTCGAACTCATGAGCCTGACCTCATGATCATGACCTGAGCCCAAGTCAGATACTTAATCAACCGAGCCACCCAGGAACCCCTTATTTATTTTTTTAAAAGCAAACGAGGGTACTTACTTCTGCTCCTGAGAGTTGCTCCGAGCTTCTACCAGAGAAGGGCAGGTGGAGGAGGGAGTGAGGGTGGCGCTGCTGAAGCTGGACACGGACGGATCCCGTCCGATAGGAGATACATCAGACAGCTGGAGGCAAACACAAGACAGCGAGTGAGATTCCGCTGGGAAAACAGAACGCCCCTGCAGCGAGGAGCTGTGGTATAGATGTATATATATGTACGGATTTTTTTTAAGACTTACAAATACAGTATGGCCTGAGTGTCATAACAGGAATCATTTACAAAAGAGGCAAGGCTGGCTTTTTATTTCGTGACTGTCCTCCTGCATTCAGTAAATGACCCTGTCTCTAGGAGCCCAGCACTTAGAACAACAGGCACTATTCTAAGAATATGGCAGAGGTCCCGCCCTGCTGGCGCTTCCATTCTAAGTGGAGAAGGCAGACAACAAACAAATCCACGAACACTCTGAGAAGTGTCAGGTAGTCCTAGGATCCAGTGGTTCTACTACTGACTATTTACCCAAGGAAAATGAAAACACTAATTCAAAAAGATATATGCACGCCTCTGCTCACTGTAGCATTATCTACACTAGCCAAGATATGGAAGCAACTCAAGTGTCTGTCAGTAGATGAACGGGTAAAGAAGACATTGTATGTATACACAATGCAGTATATACACAATGCACTGCATAAAAATGAACGACATCTTGCCATTTGTGACAAGATGGATGGACCTGGAGGGTACTATGCTAAGGGAAATACGACAGAGAAAGACAAATACCATGTAATTTGACTTATACGTGGACCTAAAAAACAAAAAACAAAACAAACGGACTCTTAAATACAGAGAACAAAATGGGGGGAGGTGGGTGAGGGGATGGGTGAAACAGATGACGGGGATTAAGAGGTACAGGCTTCCAGTTATAAAATAAATAAGGGCGCCTGGGTGGCTCAGTCGGTTGAGCATCCAACTTCAGCTCAGGTCATGATCCTGCGGTTCACAGGTTGGGACCCCACATCGGGCTCTGTGCTGACAGCTCAGAGCCTGGAACCTGCTTCGGATTTTTTGTCTCCCTCTCTCTCTGCCCCTCCCCAGGGCGCACACTCTCTGTCTCTCTCTCAAAAATAAATAAACATTAAAAAAATAAATAAACAGGGGCGCCTGGGTGGCTTAGTTGGTTAAGCATGCAACTTCAGCTCAGGTCATGATGTCAGGGTTCATGGATTCGAGCCCTGCGTCAGGCTCTGTGCTGATGGCTCAGAGCCTGGAGGCTGCTTTGGATTCTGTGTTTCCCTCTCTGTGTCCCCTCCCCTGCTTGCACTCTGCCTCTCTTTTAAAAAATAGAGATTAAAAAAATTTTTTTAATTTTTATTTTTTAATGTTTTTATTTATTTTTGAGACAGAGAGCATGAGCAGGGGAGGGGCAGAGAGAGGGAGACACAGAATCTGAAGCAGGCTCTAGGCTCTGAGCTGTCAGCACAGAGCCCGACATGGGGCTCGAACTCACGGCCTGTGAGATCATGACCTGAGCTTAAGTGGGATGCTTAACCGACTGAGCCACCCAGGCGCCCCCCCCAAAAATTTTTTTTAAGAAGTAAAATAAATAAGTCACAGAGATGACAATTACAGCACAGAGAATACAGTCAATGATGCCGTAATGATATCCTATAGTGACAGATGGGGACTATACTTATTATAATCATGGTGAGCACTGAGTGATGTACAGAATTATTCAATCACTAAGTTGTACACCTGAAGCTAATATAACACTGTATGTCAATTATACTTCAATAAAGAAAATGTCAGATAGCGGTAAGTGCTACAGCAAAAAATAAACCAAGGAAAGAGGTCAGAAAGTTTCGGGAGCTGTTGGCTTTACATAGGGTGGTTAAGGAGTCGATACCTGAGCAGAAAGATGAAAAAGATAAAGGAGCCTATCATGGGAACATCTGGAAGAAGACTATTCCAAGGGAAGGGACAGCGAGGGTGTAAAGATCTGCTATAGGCAGATATGAAGCTGGCATGTCTAAGGAACAGCAAAAAAGGTCAAAGTAACTAGAACAGAGTGGATGCTGGAGAGGCTCTTTAAAGTGTTCACCTCACTCTTTGTCAAAAGCAACAACATTATGCCGCCAAGAACCTCAGGACCTCTAGTGTCCTGTCTTGCAGTGACGTACCAGCCCCTATAGGATCTTCCCTGAGGGATTTGGGGAAAAGCCAAAACGTTTCCCATCTGATTAACACCCTAAGAGACACCGGGGAGTACTCGTATCTTCAAAAGTCAGTGTTCTGACTCTAAAAAATGAAGATATGTCCTACATCCTCAAACACGATGCTACCCCCATCTGAAGGCACCTAAAAGCAGGGAGACCCGGAGAGGAGATCTGAGCTCACCTTACAGTCACTGATGCTGCCATGCAGCTGGCTGAATTCCCGGTTGAAAGTGTGCGTGAGAAGTTGCAGGCACTGGGGACAGAAAGGCACGTGTAAGTTTCAGTGGTTAAATGAAGCCCTGGATGCAAGGCAGGAAGAGAAAATAACAGGCCTAAGACACACAGTGGGGCTCAGGTGCTGACCAAACAGCTCCAGAAATTAAATACGGATACAGCAAGGGAAGCCTGGCATACGTCTAACAAAGATAAATTCAGTGGATTAAAAAAGCCATTCTCAGGACCACAAAAATGAATGGCTGCCACCACCACAGTTTAGAGCAACAGCTCCCCTTCCGACTTGTCCCCGTACTAGAAGGCATGGAGACCTCTGGATGGAAGTATTTTCTTAAGCCAACTAGAAGGCCATTCGGTTATTGAAACAAGACACCCCCCACCCCGGCCCCCACCATTTCTCTATTCCACCGTTGGCCAGTTGCCCAGGCTCCATATGCCTGGGAGTCATCCTCGACGACCCCTCTGCCCTCTCCCACCCCACCCAGGCAACAAGGGGGGGCTGATTCCACCTCCCCGGTGTCTCTTCCGTGACTGCTCTTCCTCCTCACCCTGCAGCCTCTGGCCTCAGCTGAGACCTGCACCGTCTCTATCTGGATCACCATGCTAACGAGCTCTTTGTGCCTCTAGTCTCTTGTCATCACAAACCCACCTTCTTTATTGCTGCCACGGGAGTCTTCCTAAAACATGAATACCTGCTTAAAATATTTCCGCATCACCCCAGGACCCTCTAAACTCTATTCCAGTCCACAGACCCTGCCAGGTCTGGTCCTGTCCCATGTCTCCGACTCCATCTCCTGCCTCTGCCCACATCGCCCGCATGATTCCCCAGCGCTGACGGTACAGCACACGAGGCTCCCTCTGGCGCAGACTTTCAAGGTCAGCTCACTGGCGCCAGCCCGCGGAGGCCCCTCCTCTGGCTCCCCCAGGTTCCAGACACACACCTCTATCACATACTTGTCACCCGGTTCCCTGGGAGCTCAGTACGGGTAGAAACTGAGTCTTATTCTACCTTCCCAGCTAGCACAGGCCTCGAAACAGAGACCCTCAAAGGTGGTGGAAAATGAAAACTCCAGCTGGCTCACGGGGTCTCACGGGGGAAAATGCTCAGCAAAGAGAAAGGGAGTCACACCTTGGTAGCCAGCTCCTTCTCTCGATCCACCAGGCTTTCGATGTCCGTGGAGTCGTAGCCGCTGCTCTCGCTGGGGGTGATGGCACTTTCAAAGGTGGTGGTAGAGATCTGAGAGGAGATGCTGGTGGAGGTGCTGAGGGTCCCACTGCTGAGGCTGGGGGACAGTGAGTCACTCAGGGATTTGGGGATGCTGTCACCAAGTCTCTCGCGCAGCAGCAGGAAGTGGCGAGTTTTCTCCACCTAAGAAGATCAACACAATGGCCTCAGCGAACACAAAGCTCATTAAGATCTTCATAAGCGAAATATTGTGCCTCTACCACGATCGAAAGCTGAAAAGCCAGGATCACATAGAGAAGGTGAGCATGTGACCCACACTTTGGGAGTTGTGCCCAAGAGTTCATCTGAGCAGCTCCTGCCCTCGGATACCTCGTGAAGGAGCTCCAGCTTCTCCAACTCCCACTGGTGCTCAAGGATGAGGCTGTCCCCGCGGGGCCGCCAGCCTGCTAAGTTCTCTTCTCCCCGCACATAGGCCACTGACGTATCCAAGATTTTTCTTCTCCTTCTCTGCATGCCTGGGGCAAGAGGACAAAGTCTTTTATTCACAGAAAAATCTGATTCCATTTTTAGCTCAAAACACACTAATAACTCATATACATGGCAAACTAAGACACTTAGTCAAGATACCTGGGATTTTATTAATAATAATTCACCCCTTTTCCCCAAAGCAATTCTCTGAACCTCTTTTAAAACTGAGTTTTATATTCTTCAATAATCAGGGCGACTGTAACACAACCTGAGAAAATGCCCAAGTTGTTATGTTACATGAAAATACAGAAAGATCAAACTGTACCCTATGGTTCCAAATACATCCATACGAAGAAAGTAGGAAAGGACCATCCCCGTACTCCCCCCACACACAACACATTCAGGAGCTCAGTTAGGATGGCAGATGGCAGATGGCTTCAGCCCCATCATTTCCCATTAATTTCTAAAAATATACTGTTTTTACATATCAAAGATACAAACTTACGTTACTTAAAAAAATTTCTCAAGGAAATATCTGGACACCGTCAATAGCTACTATTGGGACTTGGATTCATGCTCAAAGTCTTTTTTTAATCTACATCTTAACTGTGGGCCCTGACCTTTTCCCATATGTGTTCTCTAAAATGATTCAAGCTCACCTTAATCAAATGTTATTTATTTGTTTATTTTTAAGTGTACTTATTTATTTTGAGACAGAGACAGTGTGAGTGCGGGAGGGGCAGACAGACAGGGAGGGAGAGAGAAAGAGAATCCCAAGCAGGCTCCGTGCTGCCAATGCAGAGCCCGATGTGGGGCTCGAACTCACGAGACTGAGAGATCATGACCTGAGCCGAAATCAAGAGTCAGATGTTTAACCGACTGAGCCATCAGGCGCCCTCAAATGTTTTTTTAAAACCACTGATTTTTGTCCATGTTCCGGTTTATAAATCTAGAAATGCAAAGGGCTGCTTAAGGCCACCAAGCCAGAGAGAGAAGTAATGGCAGCCCAGAGAGACATCCGAAAGGGCACCGAACAAGTTCAACTTAATAATTTGTCTTCCTAGGGCACAGGAAGTTCAAATTCTAGCTTGACAACACCTGTAAGGTGACACTTGCCAAGTTACCTTTGGGGCTAACATGGAGAGGGAAACGCTTATGAGGTCTGGAAAGCTAAATTCATTCTCACACACTCAAAGTTTTTATAATATGCAACAACCTCATAACATTTTGTTCAGTACAGTTTTTGTAACTGTTCTGCAGGTCATAAACCAAACAGTGTTGTTGCTCAGAAAAAGGTAACTCCCACCACCACCAAAAAACTGGCTTATAAAATATACTTGGTTTCTACAAAATTTTCCTACTCGTGTAGGTTAGATTTTTGACATAAAATACTCCAAACACAGGCAAAGATAACCATCACCTCCCTGACCCACAAGGGCTTACCTGGACTGCCCGTGTCTGCCATTTTGCATAGACTGAGTTCATAAATTCCAGTGACACGATTGCTATTTGAATTAAAACAAACACTTGTTTAACTTCTCATGGCACAAAAGCAGGAAAATCTCAATTCTCTCTACTTAAAACACTGTCTCCTCTGGAGGGACTGCAGCCCACCCTTAAATATAATTACAGACATTTCTCACTTCTTTTTTTATTCTGAACTTAAGAAGTATACTTTTTCCTAGGAGGAGTTTGTTTTCATGCAATCTTTTGAATCACTTCAAAGGATGAGTAAAATTGAATGATGAACCCAAAAGTTTATAATACAAAGACAAAAGTTAAAAATCTGTGTTTTCTTTTTTTTTAATTTTGTTTAATGTTTATTTGTTTTTGAGACAGAGACAGAGCGTGAGCAGGGGAGGAGCAGAGAGAGAGGGAGACAGAATCCAAAACAGGTTCCAGGCTCTGAACTGTCAGCGCAGAGCCCGATGCGGGGCTCGAACTCACAAACCGCGAGATCGTGACCTGAGCCGAAGTCGGACGCTTAACCGACCGAGCCACCCAGGCGTCCCAAAAATCTGTGTTTCCTTACCACGAGAAACAAGACAGGGGCAGAGGAAGGTCTGACCAGAATGAAATGATAAACATCAACTTTGGGGGCATGTCATGAGGAAGGTTACTGAACCCTCCACTGTGTTAGTAACGCATATTTATTTTGAGAGAGAACGTGTGTGCACACATGCGTGGAGGAGGAGCAGAGAGAAGAATCCCACGCAGGCTCCACACGCTGTCAGCAGAGCCTGACGCAGGGCTTGATCTCTCAAACCTCGAAATCGCGACCTGAGCTGAAATCAAGAGTCAGACGCTTAACCGACTGAACCACCCAGGTGCCCCAGTAACATGTATTTTTTAAGCTGAGTGGTGACACACAAACATTCCCTGTATTCGTCTTGGCGGATTTCTACAGATCTTAAATATGAATAAGTCTTTAGAAGAAGAACGTCCCAACGGTAATCAGTTAGAACTAATGACATCTGAAAGAACACTTAGTCCCTGAAAAACTGCTGAGTGTTCACAATGTAATAGTCTTCCTTCCTTCATACGCTCGTCCATCCATCAGTATTCCATTAAGTGCCAACATTTAAAAGTTACTGCCCTTCAGGCATCCGGTTGTAAGCTAAGCCCGCAGCAGCAAGCCAGGCACACTGCGGGCTCTGCTGACCCTGCAGTGGGCAGACCAAATGGAAACTAAACTTGTCTCAGAAACTTACGAGTCCGGTGACTTCGAGTAGCCGCTGCCAAAGAGGCTGCGCAGAGAGCGTGGCGGCGAGATCTTGGCGTCCCGGGAGTAGAAGACCATGCATACATCTTTGGTGATGACCGCCGGCTGGATGCAATGATCCAGCTGAAAGCAGAGAGGGGTGGGCCCCGATGAAACCCAGATGGAGCACTGTGGCAGGAGTCTGTGCGCTGCCACAGTTGGAGAGCTGGTCCCAGATGGGGGGCGGGGAGATTTCAGCTCTGCCAGTCGCTTCACCAGCAACTCAGCAGACGATACGTGCAAGAGTAGGCGGTGGTCCTCGCAGCTGCTTTGCTTTTCTGAACTATTTTTAAAAGTTTTTTTCTGTAATAATGGTTACTATTTATTGTTTCTTATGTGCCAATCACTGTCCTAAATGCTTATATGTGATCTCTCAACACCTTTCTGGGTAAATGCCATTATGTTTACCCTTGTTTAAGAAACGAGGGAACTGAGGCAGAGAGAGACGAAGTCCCTGTGTAAGGACATGCTGGCAGTAAGCGGCAGCACAGGGACCTGCGCTCAGTTGGGCTGGTTCCAGGGTCTGTGCTGTTAACCACGACCGGGCTCTGCCCACAACTGCAAAAACACGAGGCAAAGTTTTCTTAAACTCATACATTCTTTGAAGAATGGTGATTAAGCCACTAAAACTGAAGCTATAGGGCTTTTTTATCTTAAAGTTTATTACTATTTTTTTGAGTCATCTCTAACACCCAAAATGGGGCTCGAACTCACGACCGACCCCAAGATCGGGAGTCACAACCTCTTCTGAGCCAGCCGAACACCCCGTCATATAACTTTTCGATTAAACAGAGACTAGGAACAGAATCTCCTACAACCAGAACGGCAGCAAACGGTTGACAAAAATCTGTCAAATCATTCCTCTTCATCTCCCATGGTCATCTGCCCACTGCTCAGGGCTGGCCATTTGTGGCCATTCAAGTTCAGAGTCTCCTCACCTCTAGGTATGCTGACAAGGTCATGTAGATCTTTTCCCCATAGGGTGTCACTCGGTTCAGAAGGAGAGAGTTATGGAGGGAGCTGTCCCACACGGCCTCGAAACGGTAGAAGGTCCTAAGGTCAGAAAGGCGAGAGGCAATTACCCAAAGAAGTGAAGTCACCTTAGTCGAGGTACTGTCACTGTCAGTAACACTACCGACACCCACAAACACCTGCAATATATCGAAATCTAACAACACAGTGGAGGCTTTATCCCCTCGGAGGAAGAGGTAGGCCCCCCGTCTCTCACCCCACCCACTACCCAGGAGCACTCAGCTATGTCTTCCCCCCCCCCCCCCACCCCACAAGCCTGCTTTTCTGCCTATAAACATAAAAATAGAGCAATCAAAGAGATTAGGATGAAAAGGGTAAGTGGGTACAGACAGAAACTAAAGGAAGAAAGCCAAAAGGAGCTCCTCCATCAGTCAACAAAGAGAGTAGGAAACAAATCCTCAGTAGCTTGTAAACCTGTCTTCACATCACAGTCTGGTCTGGAGCCTCAGAAATGTCACAAACATACCTGAGAAGATTGATGGAGGAAACAGGCAGGATAATTTAAGTACTGGGAGTCTTATTTTAAATTAAAAAACAAGTGGTTATCCTTAGCTGATGTTTCAGAAAAAGAATAATTTTAAAGTAGAGCTGGCTAACTACTATTTGTTACTTTTCAAAAAAAAAAATCCACATGAAAACCAATCTTACATTTAAATAACAACTAGAAGCTTGATTTAATGAGTACTTATAAACTTTTTAAAGTTGTTCTCGTATCTTCTTTGTAAAACCCCACAGGGCTGACCTGGCCTGACATCGGTTCTGCCCATTCTGCAGTCTCATCTGAAGCACTGTGCTGAGTTACAGACCAGCCCCCGACTGCCTGCAGTCCCCCCGCAGGGCCCACGCAGGCTCCGTAACAGGTGTCTACCTCCGACAGTGCATGTTCCATCACTACTGGCTCTCGCCCGACTCAGCTGGCAAGCGTTTGTGCACACTCTGCTTCCTGCCCAATACACTCCTCCTAACTCCTTCCCAAATGGTAACCTTGCTATTGCTGTCTTTTCTAGATTTCCTGTGACAGATAACTGACGTATTTTCTCTCTAAACACATGCCCGTGCTTCCTTCTCCTGAAACTGTCGAGAGAAAACAATTCACTTCTAAAAGAACTCCCTAGCCACACCTCATCCTCCACGTGTCAGACTAGGGAGCTCTTCTAGAAGCCTGACCAGTTCATTTTGTAGCTGCTTCCACATCGAAGTCTTCCACAAGTACCTGCCACTCTCTCAAACGCCTAGCTTTTGATGCAGTGTGGATGGGTCAAGAAAATACAAAGACACCAAAGGAACAAAGAAACATTTAACAAGACAGAGACAGGTAAAGCAACCAAGGGTCTCAAAAAGCAACCACAAAGGGTGGCAGAAGTCTTCCTGGGCTCCTGGGCTCAGCAGAGAACACTTCATGCATCCACAGCGCCCTGTTTCAATCAAATAGTTCATTTTGGTTTAAAACACGTTCTAATCCTGGGTGGTGATAAGCACTACTTGGGCAGAAGCTCCCTGAGAGCTCTGTCACCTGAGACTCTGCTTTTATTGTGTCCCTGTGTGTGTCGAGGTACCTGGATTGGGGCCTACCTGTCACACCACAAGATCTGGACACACCTGTGCTGAAGTGGAATGAACCCCCTTCTTAGAGCAAGGGCATCTATTACTCTGGAGAAGCCGGACAGAAGTCCCTGTCCCTCCTGCCTATAATCTCTGACCCGTTAAATTTTCACACCGTGACTTAGCACCTCCCAGTGCCAATATTTAGGGTTCACGGCTCTCTTTCAACAGAGGCAAATGTTTTGAATTTGTCAAAGAAAAGCCTCTTCATTTCTGTTTTCAGGTTGGGTTTTCACTTAACCTAAGGAGGAAATTTCAGTGGTAGAACCTTGGCTAACAAAAAGGAATTTCTGACTCCAGTAAAATCTTCCTGCATTTGCAGGGGAGGGGATTTTTTTGTTTTGTTTGGCACTTGGGGGTACTGCAGCACATTCTTTTGGAATACCCACTGAAGATGGCAATCCTTCAGAGATGGTTGTTAAGAAACAAGACTGGTAAGAAATGTCAACTGAATCAAGCTAGCAAGAGAATTTAGAATTAGAAACAGGGCTGAGTCCTGAGACATGCTTCCCTGTATGGCTCCTATGGTGGTTAAGAAATAATCCCAAATGGATTTCTCGAGATGTTCTGAACAATGGCAGTGTGTGTGTGTGTGTGTGTGTGTGTGTATCTTTAAAAACCAAACAGACATTTTAGGCTATGTTGCATTGCATCGCTTCCTTATTTTTTCTTCCCTAAATCAGATGAAGAGAGATGGGCAAAGACTTCCTTCACTATTGAACCAGGACTTTTTTCTACTGCAAAAGAAGAAAATAGATAAGACAAGCAGTCCTGACAGAGAAAGAGAAATGTTTAAAAATAAACAGCCTATTTTTCACAGACTCAGCTGCCCAAATAGCTAAACTGGTCTCTTCTATGGCACAGGACAAAACAAAGAAAACAGTGAGTAATTATGCAAAGCTACAGAGCAACAAACCTTTCAAGCTGCTGACAGAGACAGGACAGACAAAGAACAGAAAACCCAGCCCGAGATTCCACGAAAGGAGGGGAGTAACGCTCTAATCGGTAATGCAGCAGAGGAAAACCCGAAGGCGCACAAGAATTAAATGGACAGGTCTGGTAAATGGAATGAGAGAATACGAACTCTGCCAATCATTTAAGAAGCTGTGTGTGAAACTATACACATCAGGAAAACCCGGGGAACAAAGGGTGCCGGAGAAGGTGTTGCTCTATCCTAGGTCTGCACGGGGAAAAACTACTAAATTAAAATAGTAGTCCAAGCAACGTAAGACATAAAGCATTCTGATAGACTAGAATCTTTATGTGCACAAAAGCAAACAGAAAATACCTAGGAATGTCCTTATCAAGAAAGAGCCTGCAAAAACACAGAAAAGGCTTTTGTTAGTGCAGCAGTGGAACAAAAAAAGGAAAGAGGAGAGGAAAGCAAAAGCGAAAAAAAAAAAAATACATAAGACACATCTGCTGTTAAGCAAAGTAAATTCAAGTGGACAATTGACACAGAACTCCACGGGGCACAATTTGATAGACAGCTTACAGTGACATGGGTCCCTCTCTCCCAAAACATTTAATTAAGGAAAATGCTGGGCACAGAAGGGAATGTGGAGACCACCTCTATTAACACCCCCTCTCTGCAGATGACTCAGTACCGGAAGGGGTAGGAAGTTGCTGCAGAGTTAAGGGAAAACCAAAGCGATTCGGTAGGTAACACAGATGCGGGACTGGAAAGAAAAGCTGCAGTGGCCCCTGTTGGTCACACGCCACCATCAATACCCAGAGGTGCTCTCTCCTAGACACACGTGCACCACACACTCACACTGGAGTTCAAGTTCACCTTTAAACATTAAACCTTAGGCGAAAAGAACAAAAGCTCTTAACCAAATTCCATTTAGCAACTTGCCCAATTAGCTTAGGCTCTCCGTATTCCTAAAATGGAAAGATGGATGTCCATCACGCGCTACACACCCTAAACTAGATGGGTATCTCATCCACCCAGACAGTCTGCTCCCCAGAACTGAGTGGTGTGCTTATCAAGTGTCAATAGTACCTGGTCTTGACCCTGTTTATGCAGTTGTACTTCCCATGATTATCTAAATTAATCCAGTATTAGGCAAAACAATGTAACGTGAGGGCAAAAATAATTTTTGTTCAGTGTGAAACAAAACTAAGTTGGACATTTTTAAAAGATTTGATAATGCTGAGTTGTCAAACAACTCAGCTGTCAAAAAACAGCTGTCAAACTAAGTTTGGGTGCGATCAATATAAAAAAGGGAAATATTAAAATTGTAATGACAGATGATAGAAAGCTGACAGGATTTTGCCATTCGATTTTCTTCAGAGGTTTCTACTTCTTGCTTCACAAAATTAAAAACCACAGATGATGAATTATGGGTGTGCTTTTGCAAGAAAGAGCATCCCAAGTCCAATAAATAAGGCTACAATTAAAGACAAGGCCTTGGCCCTACAGCAAGAGCTTGACAAGATAACGTACATTTCTGGAGCTTAAATTAAAACGTTCAAAGTGCATATCTTTCTATTTTCCTTGACTTTGGCCGACTTTTTTGATTAATTAACTCTACACCTCTATTGTGGAAGATAAGCTGCTTTTGACAAAAGCCCAAATTCATTTCCTGCTGCATCTGACCTGCGGCCAGGTATGAATCCCGGGACTTCCGAAGGTCACTCTAACACAGGCCATTTAGCTCAACCAGCGTTGCAACCAAACATCATCCTTCCCTGTGAGTTTTGCTAAGTAGCCTAGGAATATTTAGGATCTATTTCTCATAGCTGCAAAGAAAACATGGTGCATGCCGGCTGCCTCGGCAGGCGAGGACACCATGCAGGGTTAGTGAGGACTTCAGAGAAATGGTACTGCTCACGATTCTGCCCAGGAACGGACCAGGGAGGACCAGAGCACGCTTCTGTCCCTCTGTCCGCCCCGGCCCCCCATACAGGTACACCCTCATACTCGGTCCCTCTCCCTCACAGCGCCTGCAGCTCCTCCTACAGGCAAAAAGCGAACAGATATTTGCTTTTTTTCCTCTTTCCTATGCAAAACTGTAACACAAGGAAACGGTGGAAAAAAATTAACTCTGGCCCAAACTTTTAATCCCATTTCTGCCTTTTGTCTCATTTTTCCTCTCCCTCTTCCCAGCATAGATGTGAGCAAGTTTTTCAGGAATACACAGAAGTATCCAGAAGTCCTCCTGTAATGCAAAGGCAGTGTTCTGAGCCCACATCTGCACACACAGCCACCCGTTTCCCAGCCATTGCTACATACAGGAATGGAGTCTCTGTGCACAGTGACAGAACTCCTTTCCTGGGGACGTAAGGGGCCCAGAAGATTTATCTCCGGTCTGACATGGGAAAGTAGACTGGCTATGTACTTTATGCATTGTCTGTCATCACTTGATTATAAAATGGAATTTTAAGGGAAGCCAGTTTAAAATTAAAAATAAAATAAAATTCATTATTTACAGCAGATAACCTTGGTCAGAAGAGTTTATACGTATGAATTTATCTCCTTTATGAGTGAACGAAAATGAAAAGCAAATACTAAGAATCCGGGAGCCTATGCTGGCAGCAGCAAAGGACAAACACAGGAGGGTTTGCTGAGCCCAGGAGGGCACGTTTCCATGACACTTAGGACAGACAGACCTTTCCCACAGCAACCACTTCATAGGAGAGCACCTAGTCTCAGCAGTAATTAATTTGTACTTTTAAACCCTTGGGAAGAATGCTGAATTTTCTTTTTCTGTTCTCGTCTCTAAGACTGTGTTTCATCTACTCAAACTCTATCCCGGAGAGAGTATTTTCACTCAGTATTGGTAACGGATCCACATACATGTAACTCCACAATTATTTACTTTTGGAGAGCAGAGTGGCAGGGAGGAAAGGGATGTCTGAAGTGAAAGAGGAATTCGTTTCTGCCCCTGGACAGGAGTCACCGGTGAATGGGGAATCTAACGGTGTGGCGTCAACCTGCACGGGGCTGACTCATCATGCTGCTCAGGGGCCCTACCTGCTGGAGTTGTGGGAGGACTTCAGGTACTTGGCAGAGATAATATTTAGGGAGAGGATAGCATCGACCGCAGCCTCATCCACTTCAGCCTTGTTCCTGATCCGGCCTACGAGGAAGAATAAAGAAACTAGGGCAGGGGTACACTTAACAACACAACAGAAACTCATTAAGCCAAAGAGAGACTTTTAAACCTGTGTACCTTGGGGTGCCGGAAGGGTCACTTAGCCAACCACCAAATGGTCCTCCACTCTTCCCCCTGTTGTCTTCCCTTTCCTCCCCACATTTGGTCAATTGTGAAACCTTACTGACTCTTTGTTTGGAGTTTCTCATACTCATCTCAACTTCTAGTTCTCATACCACCTCCTGCTCACAAAGGTCACCCCCTTCCCATCTGGAACACTGCGATGGCCATTTCACTGATCTCCTGGCTGCTCACCTCATCCCCCTCTCCATCCACCCTACACTCACCTTACAGAGACTTCTGAAGCCACTGCCTTCATTATACCACTTAAAAAAATTTTTTTTAATGTTTATTTATTTTTGAGAGAGACAGACAGAGCGTGAGTGGGGGAGGAACAGAGAGAGAGGACACAGAATCCAAAGCAGGTGCCAGGCTCTGAGCCATCAACATAGATGCCCGACACGGGGCTCGAACTTACAGAAGATCCTGACCTGAGCTGAAATCGAATGCTTAACCGACTGAGCCACGGAGGCGCCCCACCACTTTCCTGTTCAAAATCCTACAGCTCTGTTTTCCAGTGAACACTAGGGGACGTACTGCAGAGAGGCTAAGAGCACAGCCTCTGGAGTTAGACTGTCTGGGTTCAAATCTCAGCTTTAACACTTTCTGGCTGTGAAGCTTAGGCATATTGAGTCTTTGTTTCCTCTTCTATGAAGTGTGATTAGTAATTCTTCCCTTACATGATTGTTAAAACCATGTTATATATTTGTTATGTTAAATAATATTTTTAGAGCATTCAGAAAAGTACCTGGTATAGAGGAAGGACTACACAAGAGTTTGTTAAAATAAAAAAACAATAATAAAAAAAAAAAAGCTTGAAAAACCACTGCCCTAGACAGAAGAGAGTACAATCTCCCTTCTAGGGGTTCTTAATGTGGTCCACAGATACTCAAGGGGTCTATGTATAAAATTCAGGAGGTCCATGAGCTTGAATGAGAAAAAAAATTACAACTTTATTTTCATGAGCCTCTGACTAAAATTTGGCATTTCCTTCAATTATGAAGGGAGGAGACGATCCACAGGAAAATCAGCAGAAGCTGTGACTCTATCCCTGTAGAAATCAGATGTTTTCATGTCATACTAAGGTAGAATATCTCAACATTCATCACTGCTCTGAGTGATAGAAATTAGACCTGCTGCTTCTTTAATGCATTTAATGCATTAATATGAAGAAAAGCTTATACTATGAATTTATTTAGTATTTGAGCAATCTCAGTTATCACTAGTTCCCTTTGTAACCCTATGTACAGCTGACCCTTGAACAACACGGGTTTGAACTGCATGGGTCCACTTACACACAGTTGTTTTTTCAGTAAATACAGGATAGTATTGTAAATATATTTTCTCTTATGATTTTCTTCCCTCATGGTTTTTTTGTTTTTTTTAAAGTAGGCTTCATGCCCAGTGTGAAGCCCAAAGCAAGGCTTAAACTCATGACACTGAGATCAAGACCGGAGCTGAGATCAAGAGTCGGACGCTTGACTAACTGAGCCACTCAGGCGCACCCTCCCACCCTTATAATTTTCTTAATAACGTTTTTTTCTCTAGCTTACTTTAAGAATATAGTATATAATACATAAAACATACAAAATACATGTTAATCAACTGTTTACGTTATCAGGAAGGCTCTGGTCAACAAGAGGCTGTTAGCAGTTACATTGTGGGGAGTCAAAATTATATGCAAATATTCAACTGCACTTCAAAACAATTTTTTTTAATGTTTATTTTTGAGAGACAGAAAGAGAGAGGGAGAGAGGGAGGGAGGGAGGGGCAGAGAGAGAGGGAGACACAGAATCTGAAGCAGGCTCCAGGCTCTGAGCTGTCCGCACAGAGCCCAACAAGGGGCTCAAACCCACGAACCGTGAGATTATGACCTGAGCTGAAGTCGGATGCCTCACCAACTGAGCCACCCAGATGCCCCTATCCAACTGCACTTCTAACCCTTACTCTGTTCAGGGGTCAACCGTACTTTATTTTCTACATTTAAAAACATTAATCCGGAGGCTATCCCACTGCCAAAGGGGTCCATGGCAACACAGGATCCAGAACCCTGCCTTGGACTCTAAAGCTTATACGGTTTATCCAGTTTTTTCTTTTCATCAGGAGACCTTGGCCATGGGTTTCTAGCCATCTGCATGTTAGACATGTTCCTGATTCTCTTTTCAAGATGTTTCTGTGTATGGAAAACAAGACAAATGAGAACCTTCTAATTTTTCCCACATCTGTTGAGATCCTCCTGGATCCTTTCTATTGTTAATTCTCAGCCCGGGGTCTTTCTCACTTGCCCTCATTTTGGCACTTACTCATCAAACTGCTCTATTTATTTATTATTTTTTAAGTTTACTTATTAATTTAAGTAATCTCTACACTCTACATGGGGCTTGAACTCATGACTCTGAGATCAAGAGTCGAACGCTCTACTGACTAAGCCAGCCAGGCGCCCCCCCACTGCTTTGCACATACATATGTTGTCTCCTCAACAAAACCGCAGGCTTACAATGAGCAGACACTTCTCTTATGCCCTCTCAGAAGCTTTAAAACAGAGCCATTCCCATGGTAGCTGAGTAAAATAACGGTTGGTTGCGGGGCACCTGGGTGGCTCAGTTGGTTAAGCATCCGACTCTTGATTTCAGCTCAGGTCATGATCTCACGGTTCATGACATTGAGCCCTGTGTCGGGCTCTGTGCTGACAGCACAGAGCCAGCTTGGGATTCTCCCTCTCTCCCTCTCTCTCTCTCTCCCCCTCCCGCTCCGCCCCTCCCCCAATCTCGCTCTCTCTTGTTCTCCCTCTCTCAAAAATAAATAAGCATTAAAAAAATAATGGCTGCTTGAATAACATATCCCTAATGATGGGAGTTGAGAAACAGAGTAGTTTCAAACTCTAGGCCACATATTCTCCAGTACTCTTTCTGCACATTCCCTGTGTTCCTCTAAAAAGCCTGGCTCTGTCCTCAGCTGAGGGAATGTACTCACCTACCACCAGCTCACGAACATCCTTCCAATGGAGCTCACTCCCCTTCTCATGGATAATGGTCACCGTGATCCTTCGCTGGATGCCCTAGGTAACGGAGCAGGCTTGTAATTTAGCTGGGACAATCTAGGATTTCCTCTTGTGTGCTGTTTTCTGGACTGCATGGTGTGGGGGTGGGCAAGACGAGAGGAACAGAGAGGGGGAAATGCTGTCCCCACTCTCTCTCTCTTTTTTTTTTTTTTTAAAGTAGGCTCCACACCCAATGTGGGGCTTGAACTCACAACACCCTGAGATCAGTCACACGTTCTACTGACTGAGCCGCCTTGGCGCCCCTCCACGGTTACTCTAAACAAAGGGATATAGGTCAGGGACTGAGGAAGAGCCAGGTTCTGATATGGCTTCAAGAACAAGTGACTAGATGGTAGACCCAGAATATGAGACCCTCAGCTCCTATGCCCACCTGGGTGATAAGCATTTTTCTTAAAGATTTTACTTTTAAGTAATCTCTACACCCAATGTGGGGCTTAAACTCACAACCCCGAGAGCAAGAGTCACGGGCTCCGCTGACGGAGCCAGCCAGGCGCCCCGGGCATAAGCATGTTGGAGCACTGACCGAATCCACTATTGATTTACCAAAGGAGGACCCCTGTATTTCATGGCCAGATTTTAGTCCATTGCAACTTTCATCCTCTAGCCCCATTAAGAACTTTTAACTATAAAAGTACGGTCTCCACACATGGAAACTATATACAAGAAAATAAAATTGCATAAAATGACATGCGAGCTGCACAAATTATAGTAGTTGAATAAAAGTCTTTTTCAAAATAGGTCTCTCAAAATATATTTCTATGTATGAGCAAGGGTATAATACAAGCCAAGGTCTGAGGAAGAAACATTAAAAAATGTACAAAAAAAGAAAAAAAAGTACAATGTCTCCTGATCCCCAAATCTGCTGAAAGTGGAGAGGGAAAACAGAGACACAGAAAGAGCTCTGTTTTGGTTCTCTCCTAGGCCCTCTCTGGCTCCCTCATTAGTACCTGGTGAAGCAAAAATGTCCCCTGGCAGGGCAAGCCTGCTGTGTGGTCAACCACGGCTGGGATGTACCTAGAAGAACAGAAACGCAGAGAAAGCAGTCAGACGGGACGCCTGCGCGGAGGGCTCCGCCCGCAAGGTCTTCTCTGCTGTGACATCCCCCAGTGGTCTCGGTTTCTTCCTCACCATTTGGGCATTCAGTGAGTCACACGGTCACTTGCATTTAATAGACCTTCTCACGTATCCGTGCCACATCCCCCTTACTAGACCCAAGTGCTCAAAGCACAGTAACATTTTTGGCTCCCTTCCAGCCTCCTGCATAACAGATATTCCATAAATAATGTACAACAGCAACAGCAAGTGTCAGGAGGTAGGAAAGGGGTCATTTCAGATTTCAGGTAGTTTTTAAGGATCAGAAAGCAATTAACTCAGTAGAAACTACCACTATAACTATGTCTCCCTCATGACGCAAGTTATAATCACATCATAGATCTGTGTACGGAAAGTACAGCTTCTTAAAGCCGTGTCACTACTGACAACGAAATATGGGACTGATACAGCCAGACTCTCCTATCAGTAGGAACACAAAAAATGTTTCATGGAGATGATCGTGAGGGTGGTACTCAGCATTATAAATAGAGGATCATTAGGATAACATTTTTTCCTTACCCTTTACATTAACCAGTAAAGCCCCTTGCCTCTGTTTCAGGAATGGGATCTTTATTTGTGTTTTTCCAAACGCAATTAGAGACAACTGTGAACAAGAATTATATTCACCACTCGCTCTAACACAGCTCACAGAGAGTAAGCTGATGTTGATTCTTTTCATCTAGGACAACAGACCTCAACCGGGGGTGATTTGTAACGTCTGAGGACATTTTTGGTTGTCACACTGAAGGCAGGTGCTACTGGCCCCTTGTGAGAAGAAGCCAGGGATGCAACTACATATCCTACGATACACAGGACCGCCCCCATGACGGAGACTTATCTGGCCCAAAACAGTGGTAAGGCTGAGAAACCCTGGTCTAAACATTCTGCCCCCAAATCCTCTCACTGAGATTGTTAAGATAAGTTGGGACTATATTATGCACAAAATGCTTCTGATTCCCTTTGCTCTGCTGCTATTAAAACCCACTGTGTAAGTTTTCTTCCCTCATACAAGGTGCCAGTC
This sequence comes from Acinonyx jubatus, assembly GCF_027475565.1. Lineage (NCBI taxonomy): Eukaryota > Metazoa > Chordata > Mammalia > Carnivora > Felidae > Acinonyx > Acinonyx jubatus. Next base: position 7,329,187 of record NC_069381.1, on the reverse strand, counting down.
TCCACGTTCTTGCTGTTGCTAACAAGAAGGCAAATTAGTATTCTGGACAGTCCCTTCTTTGACAAACATCTAATTCAAAAGAATAACACCACCAAAAATTCAACTCAAAACTGGAAGTCAACAGTGACGATGATTCATTAACCTGAATATGAGCAGAGAGGCTCAAAATTGCGTTTTTTAATTTTGAAAAACTTTGCCCTTGTTTAAAAATTTAGAAAGTTGGACTTACTCTCCTGTAGGCTCCAGTTCACTGATCTCAAACCAAACCAGAAGATCGTACTTGCTCATGCTCTGGCCAAGGCTGGTTTTGCTCATGGTGTTTAACTTGGTAGCTGGAACTTTCAAAAGTTTTTAGAAAATGTCAAAATCTGGTCCAAGTCTACTTAGTAAAAGTATAAACTTCTCTTCAAGGACACACTTGGGAAAAAGGCAACGGAAGTCAGGGCTCCATTTCAATGCAGAAGACTCGGAAAAATGTCACCATCTACTGCATTAGTGACTCTAAATTCAGAGAACTGGGAAAATGGAGAGTCGGCTTCTTTCTGCCTCTCAACAAACAGTATCCACTGACAAGAAAATGCGTTTCGTGCAGAGTGAACGTGCTCACAAAACTATTCAAAAACCTTCCTTAGACTGTCGTATGTTCTGGCACGTGTAGCACGGTAACACTGTGGGAGAGACAGGGTGGACAGAGGCTCGTACGTCACAGGCTCTCTTCAAAGCTGGAGTGCGTGAAGGAGAACCCGTGCTCCCACCCAGTGGTGCCCAAACCTCCCTGCGCACTGGACTCACCCAGGGATCTTAAAGCAAAGCCCAGGCAAGTAAATCATAATCTCCAGGGGTGGGACCCAGTCCGCCAAGAAGACTGAACCCCATCTAGGGACTCTAATGTGTGGGTAAGTTTAGGAACCACTGGTCCAAGATGCAAATACAGGATTCTATAAATGATCTTATGTTACACATTTTCTTCACATTTAAATTCCATGTTATTAACTGTACTGGTGAAGTAAGTTAGCCAAAAACACAGTATTTCCAAGAATTCCAAATTCTACGTGGTGGGTATTTTGAAACACTACACAGAAATTCTAAAATCTGGCAATGCAAAGAGCGCTCTCTGCTCAGAACCTGGGAGCACTGGAGTGAGAGTCCGGTGGCTTGGGATCTAATACCGTTCAATCACTATCTATCTATGTGACTTGGGTTGAGTTGCTTAATCTCTGGGAGTCTGTCTCCTCATCTACAAAACGTAGATCGTTAATATTTAGCCTGCTATCTTGAAAAGGTATCGTGAGGACCCACTCATAGATACCTGGGTATTTAGATACCCAGGAAGTATCTAAAGGGGCCCAATACATACAGCACCAGTCAAATGTTAGCCTGTCTGCACTATTCACTCCAGCTGAATTCCACACTAGTTGGTGATGCTAGTCAAGAAAAAAATAGTGTCACTGATTCTGGTGATCACCTGATGGTCAGAAAGTGAAATCAGAAGCATTAAAAAAACAAAAACAAAACCCACTCGCTAATAAAAATCTTGAAAATTAAAGATACCATTACAAAGAATCCAAACGAGCAAACACAATGAGGCCCTCACCTTACGTGGCGATGCGAAAGAGGCACAAGGAGAGAAGGTGTGTCCTCACATCTCTCCAAAGGAAACATGGTCCTGACAACACGCTAGACTCTACGTTCGGGTCAAGCAGCAAGGAGAAACCCCAGCGTTTCGTACGCAGAGAGCCAGGCTTTAGGATGAGCCCGGAGGACGGTTCTACATCTAAGGCAGAGCTAAGTCGGCTACTAACCATCTCGTTTAGGTGCCCTCTCACTCTGGCAGCTGGGAACTGGCAGAGGGAGGAAAGGGGGCGATGTGTCTGCCCCATCCCGGAAGGTGGCAACAGCGGAGGAAGCAAGCGCGTTGGCGTGCTCAGAAACCGTGTCCAACACATGCACATTCACATAGTCAGCTACGAGAAACCGAATCAGTTCAATCTTTCTCTCATGGTCTGAAGGCAGGATGGAGAGCAGCAGTACGGAGGTGGAGAGCAAGTGTGGGCGGGGTGGGAAGGTGGCAAGTGGGCAAAAAGGAGAGAGGATGAGAATGAAGAGAAAGCAAAACAGATGAATGAACATGCAGAATACATTTGATACGCAAAGAAACGCGCGGTCGCCAATCAGTTATGAGGAGTTACATACAAAAAGCAGAGAGATTTAGGGACAGGGAGCTTATCAAAATCTGTAATAAGAAGACCAGAAAGTTGGCAGGGAGAGAGAGCCCTATCGTTTCTGACTTCCCATTTAAATCAGGAACCAAGAATCCTAGCTCCTGCTAGACACAGGAATATGTAAGCACACACCTAGTGGAGCGGGAATGTGCAAATGGTTTCTATCTGAAAAGCCATCAGAATCAGAGCCGTGTCACCCCAAGGAGGGCTCACCTGGCTTGGAGAGCGGCATGGGCGGAGGGAAGAAGCGTCGAGATGGCTGAGGCGGGCTGCAAAGGAAGGGGACAAAGTTCAAGACTGAGAAAGGGTCCCATCAATGGCGTGTTTAAATCCCCTCTAGAAACGGATCCCTGGCACTTGCAAATGAGGCCTAATATCAGATACCAGATATAACCCCACACAGTGAAACTGAGGCTAAGACATTTTAACAACAGTGCCCTTGGGTGTCCCAGTTAATAAACAGGAGAAGTTTTCTGTTAACACGGACACTCTGCCATCTCCCAAAAGGCCCCATTGCTGCTCTCCTCATCACTTTCAACGTCTCTACTTACAGCTTATGCTTCATATAGTTCTGGGTTAGTTAGGAACAATTAACACAGAATTCTCATGTCGCATCACCTCAACTCTCTATCCTATTCAAAGTCTCTTCCTACAAAAGAGATAGCACCCCAGGTCAGCTGGGCAAAATTCAATGCGCTCTACCTACAATCAGTGGTTCGGTGGCTTAGAAAAAAGGTGGTGACGTTTCTAAAGAGGAAATTATCAGGGACCACAGAAAACTGTTCTTCAGTTCTCTTAGTCCCGCAAAAGATTTTTTCCTTCCCGTCAAGCGGCAATGACAGTAAGAACAAGCCAACGATAATATCAGCAACAAGAATCTTTGCTTCTCTGGTCCAAACCTGTTAAGGTCCTGTCCTTGCAGATGAAGCGGGTGCTGCTGATAATGCCCAAAGACTTCAAATACTATCGGCTTGGTTTTGATATAGTCCACGAATGATTCAGTGACCTCCACTGCAATCTAATGAGGAATAAAGCCAAGCTAGATTAGGGAATGATTTACTCTAACAAACCCATATTTTTGCTGCAGTCAGAATTTTAGCACTTCTGAGTAGCCAGGGTGTGCTGGGGATTTGACTCTGCGGGTCTCCCACACCAAGACAGGGGCTCCGCACTGGTTTTCATTCTAATGCTACTTTAGTAATAAACTTTAGGCCTTCAAGACCCTCCGTCACCTGCACCTGCTGCCCTTTACACACTTACTGTTTTGGCATAAACTCACCTGCCGCTCCTCTCTCCCCTGTTGTGCCTGAGGACCTGCACAGGCTATCGCCCTGCCTGTAAGGCCTGCTCCTGTCTCTGTGCCTGTAAGTCATTCGCAGACTTCCAGGCCTGGCTTGAATAGTAACGACAGTGAGAAAACCATGCCTGTTGACAAGGCACCAGGTACATAACCAAGTCTGACCCACCTTTTCTTATCACGCTACATCCTTCAGAAAGTTCCCACCTCCTTTCCCCACCCAACTACCAACCCCGCCCCCTGCCCCCACAGAAAAAGTAACCTAAAGTATGTTTCTGTTAATGGAAATAACTTTCCCTTCTTTCTACTTCCTTTGCATTTAACAAATACCTTGCTAATAAGTAAGGTCTCTAGGCCATGTGATACTACCGTTTCAATACGCGTTTTATTTCTCTATCATCCTAAGCTCTTCGGGGACACAACCCTCTGTGATTCATCACTCTTCCCTGGTGGCGTCAGCACAGTCCTTGTGCACACTATCCTCATGAGTATTTCTCAGATACACGCATGCTCATACTCATGCAATTAAACATAAAGAAAGTAGGTTTCGTGTTTGCTGTTCCGTCTTCAGAGCTGTCCTTTCCGCTCGGACTTCAGAGAGTGAATACGGTTAACAAGAGAAGGAGAGCGGTTCAGGTCGTAGTGAATATCCTAGACACCACAGCCACATTGCTCTGGGCTTAAACCCCATCTCTGCCTCTTGTGAGCTCTGTAACCTTGGTGAGTGACTTGAACTGTTCTGCGCCTCAGTTATCTCAGCTGTCATTTGGGGGTCATGAGGGTCTGAGGTAGAAAGGTGAGGATTAAACGAATTAAGACACACAAGTGTCTCAGAACAGTGACTGACACAAAATAAGCTCTCAAAGAATGTTAGCTATTGTGAGGATGATGACTTCTGAACAGAGTTTGGGTGACCCTTCCTGGAAGAGACAGAAGCTCTGTTGTCTTACTCCACGTCTGAGAGAGCTGTAAGGGGCACTAACGGACTAATCATAGTATCAGCTGCAAGGAAAACAGACTGAATCTTAACTTAGCTACAAAAGATAACGTAGTTTTTTTTTTTTAACCTTATTTGCAACTGAGCAACGTAAGTATCTTCTAGTTTAAAGAATAATACGTTAACTTTAACAAAACTCGTACTAAACGTGCGTATTTTTCTAGGAAGGAAACGCTAAAAACAACTCACTACATTCAAACTGATGGAAGATTTTATTGGCAGACCAACCCCCACATTGTTACACAGGGAAGGCTGGCTGGCTGCACGGTCCGCTGAGGATGACCTCACCGCTCTAGCCACTCCCTCCATTGTCTATTCTCACCAGGAAGCTCCCCCACCCCGCCCCCCCCCCCCCCCCCCCCCCCCGCCCCAACCCCAGGCACAGCAGTTTGGACGATCCTTCCTCCTGGGCTGAGAAAGCCAGAGCCTGCCCACACAGGACGAGGGCCTAACACCAGCCGCTATGGGGGCCCCCAAACCTGCAAGGCCTTTGGCAAAAACCACTTACATTTTGCACGTGATAAAAGCCCAGAGGACTTCCTCTGCCGTTGTTTTTGAGGGGTTCGGTGGAGAACGCTTCATCATGGCGATGCAAAAAGCTTAATAAAAAAATAAGACACATGAATTTCACATTAAACAGTTTCATCAACATCGATGTCGTAGGAACCTGAACTTGGATCGTATGGAAAGGAGCAGCCTACTTCAGCAGAGGCTTTCACTGAGCCAAGTAATTTGTAGTTCCTTGTAATGCACGTTTTCCATGATCACTCAGATAGCATTTTAGATTTTATTTCAAAAATGACCGAAAGATTAACTGACCCTGACCACTTAGCCACCTGAACGCATATGCAAGACCTCAGCTAGCAGAGCAAGAGTGAATTCAGGGAATTACTGTTTCTTTGTAGGAACATATTTTACTGAGAAAAAAAAATTATAAAATCATTTTGTGTAGAAAAGATGTGGCATATTCAGGCTTCTATAAGGTAGTGCTAAAGCCTGTGTTTGGCATTCTTGCCTAGGAGTCTCCCTAAAGACCTGCAAAGATTAGATTTAAACGTCAGCTCCTCCAGGAAGTCTTCCCCAGCTCACCCAAACAGTTCTGTCTTCCCACAGCACTAGGGACCCATTTTCTCCTCGACAGCAATTTCACTCTTTAAAATAATGTATTTACATGCCTGTCTCCCCGAGAGACAGCGAGTATCTCCTACAGTGCTCCAGATACAGAAGATACTCCTGAAATATTTGTGAAGCGATAGACTATGCTTATTCTCACAGACTGTGAGTTTTTATTGTTCTCTCTTCCTCCCTATTAGCCTGAAATGAAAAGAGGTAGAGAATTAAAGCAAACTCAATACAAAGACTTACTCCCAGACAGAAATATCCATCGGAAGGACATCCCACAAGAAAACAAGGCGGGGAAAGGAATGAATACTTTGAATAGGGTGCCGAAACCAGGATTATGAACTCCCTGTCTTCCAAATCAGCTCACGGAGTCTGAGGGCAGCAGTGTACTTTTGCCCCACATTCCTCATCCCAGATGCCACCTGCTGCCGGCACTGAAGCGTTCCGCACTACATGCACCTTATTGGTTTTCTTCTCACTCTTCTCCTTAGCCCTCTCTTTCTCTCCTACTTGTACATCCTACTCCTTTTTTTCCTTCCAATTTCTTCCTATCCAGACCATACACCATACGTGCCAGAGGCTCCAGGGGCATTCCTTGATTTGCAATCTATACTCCTCCATGTTCTGCTTATTACAGCAGGTACAAATATCCTGGGGTTCCACACTGGTGATGCATGAAACCGTCCATACTGCTTGACAGCTGTGTCTTCTCTACACAAGCCAGATAAGAGTCTGTAATAGCTCAAGAAGAATCTGAATCTTCTTTCAACATGAGTCAACATGCCGTCTTCTCCAGAGCTGACCCCAGGTAGAGATGCTGCTCTCTCTTTGGAGATGTTAGGACAAAAGATCAACCTAACATTACTGACATTTCAGGTGCCAGTTAACCAAGGAGGTCTGTTTCCTAAAATATTCCAGTTGCCCCACAAGAATAACGATGAAAGCTCAAAGCAACTGGTTCATCTAGCAAACTCCATTGCACACCCCCCCCCCCACCCATGTTAACTTAGGGTTGCCAGTGAAAACACACTGAATGGGCAAAATCAATACTTCAACAACAACTAGGAGTTAGAGCAAATGACATTAGTGGTCTACTATGCAGTAATCACATTTGCTTCAGGACTTGGCTAAAATCTCTAGAAAGGCGGTGCTTTGTCAACTGCATTAGGATGCCTGGGAAGGCCGAGGCACATTCTGAGGGAGAGGGACAGCAGAACTTTCTAGAGCAGCCTCGTGGTGGCACCAGGGGCCAACTGATGGAACAGGGCGGGTCAGATGTCACTCTCTGTGGCCCTTCACAAGTACTGAAAAGATATACTGATGTCTGGAGGCATTAAACCTGAAGACTGACAAAAAAAGTGTTTTCCGAGGGAGGTGTTAAAAAGAATTCCAGGGCTCAAGAGGGTTATAGGCTGGAGAGAGCTTGTAGCGGAGGAGGAGCCAAACCCGTCACATCTTCTCCACATACTAGCTATTTTTCAGTTGATGTGGAATTTTACTCTCCTTTATATTATTTAAGTCAGTATTCAACAGGCATAATTGGTGGATGGACAATTCGCTGCCTTCAGGCTTGTTTATTGGTAAGATACTGCTCCATGAAGAGCATTAGAATGACTAATAACCAGGCTTATCTAGATCAGATCCTGTACTGCCAGCAGAGGGGACAGGCCACAGCGGAACCCTGTGGCAGATGCACGGTCACACTCCTCCCCACGGCCAACTCTCTTTCATACCATTTTACGTGCCTGGTAGCAGTCCCATCTGGGGTGAAGAAAGCCTTTATTTCAGAAACTGCTGGTTGTGTACCTGATGAGAGCGGTACTACGTCACATATGTGGTACATCCTGTGGTTCACAGAGGACTGGGTCAACAGCCAGGATGGCGGAACCGGGGGCGGCTTACTTGAACTGACAGAAGATGTCTGCGTACTCCGGAAGGATCCCACTGGCCTGTAGCACTGTCACGCGGAAAGTGAAGGCGCTGCCCAGTTTCAGGTGGTTGCCAATCTCTTCAGAAAACCCTTCCATGACCATCTTACCATCCAGCAAAGTGCTTGACTTCAAATCTAAAGAGGGTCAAATTAGCACACAGGTGATCCAAATAATGCACACCACCTTTCAGAGAGGAGAGAGCAGAGCGTTTCCGCTCCCAGTGGATGAAAGCAACTGTCCCTCTTGGCAGTGCTCAATATTTTCCCCTCTTTGAAAATGTCCCCATTCATGGTAAACTCTGTCTACGTACCCAAGTCATTCATTCGATTGATTTCTTCTGGAGGAGTGATGACCTCAGAACTCTGACCCTGCCCTTCCACAATCCTCAGTTCCTCCAGAGACAGACCAGAACGAGTCATTGCCACGGAAGAAAAGTCATTCTGAAAACAGGCAGGAGCAGGCGGATGATCAAGCTGCACGGCAGTGTGTTTTCCCCAATCTCCTTACTTATGTCTATTTGCCCAACAAGTAACGGTGACTGGAAAGCTATGTGCATTGAGAGCTGCCTGAGAAAAGGCGATACAATAAAATATGAATACCCCTTTACCTCTGTAAGCGTTAGATGTGTCCCATGATCTACGAACAACCCCGGGGTTACCCATCTTTTGTGATTCTAGTCAGAAGAACGGTTCTCCGGTGAACACCCTCCCTATAAACCTGTCTTCCACTTTCTCCTTTTACGAGGTTTTTCTCCTTCCAGAAGGCTTCTCACCTGATTAAAGTACTCGTTATCAAAAGATATTTTAGCTGTTCCTGATTGTCGAATTCCGGAGCCATAATCAGGAGCTTCCTCATCCGCTAAGTAGGGGGAAAAGAAAGGATCAAGTGAGACTACATATGAGGCAGGGGGGAATGGCTCCTGTTGGATCATAAATAGGAAAGTAGTGGGGCCCTCCAGTTCGAGAACTTTAATAAGAGATATTAAAGAATAAGGCTTATGCATAAGAAAGGAAGAAAAGCTGGAAGCAGGAAAGTCACAAAGGGCTGCTTCCAGCTCTACTCAGGTAAATTTACCAACCTGCTTAGCTCAAATGAGGCTAGTTAATAAAGAACCAAGTTTTATCCTTGATATTGTTCAAATGTCATACCTAGAAATACCGATCCTTCGCTTGGCAAGATGATGTTCAATACCACCCAACAAATATTTGAAGAAGGAATATTTGCAGAGATTTTCATAAACTCCACCCTGGCGACTATGCCACAGATTTCCATGGGGAAAAGCTGAAAGGTCGCTCAACACAACATGGCACTTGGAAATTAAAAGACAAAAACTACAGGAAATGGCCACATTCTTTCCTCAGAATGTAGGCTGGATCACAGAAAAGTATAAAATATCGGAATCTTGATCCATGCCCAACAAAAGAGAGGCAAAGGACAGAGATGTCTACCTGAAGTACCCTGCAAGAAAATTAAGCAAGACAGAGTCGTGGAAATCCCGTCACTTCCGAAGCAGTTTTACCAATGTCTTTTATAAAGTCAATCCGAGAGTTGTTCTTCATGTTAAAGGAGATCCCTTCATCCCGTTACTCCAAAATAGCTGTAGCCCAGACTAAATAGAATCCGTTTATGATACTCGGGAATAATAACTAAAAGGAAGCAGTAAAGGCTTTCTCCAAGGCAGCCCGTCAATCACGTAACCGAAGCGTGGCCCCCACACAATGGGACTGCTCTGTCTCTAGGCAAAGACTCCCCAGCTCCCAGTCCAGGAGAGGGTCACCTACCTGCAATGGCCTGCACAGCCACACGCAGAAATCCCCGTACTTCACCCTTCTCACTGACAATGGCCACCCTGTGAATCAGGGGCACAGGATACAGCAGGTTGCTCAGGTAAACAAATGCCCTGGAGACAGAAACCGGCAGACAAACATCTGAGCATCCCAAAGACAGAGAGGCTGGCTTTCAGAGTTACCGAGAATATCTTCAAGAAACTGTGAGCTGGCTTCTGGGCCCTGTCTTAAGGTCACCTTTCTGTTCTGTACTCCCAGACTGCCCCCTCCTGCCCCCGCCCCCATTGCTTTTTCAGCACAGATGATACAGAAAGAAATGCAAATGCTTGGTAAAGCAGTTGACAAAGACCAACTTATACCAAATTACTTCCTATAAAAATGATGAGTTAAAAAAAAAAAAAAGACTAGTTGGAGGCCGAAGAGTAACAATTGGAAGCAGACTTTCGAGGTACTGCCCTATGGATGCTGCTAAGGGTGGAGAAAAGGGAGCCCACTGAAGAGCCTCACCTTTCAACATAAGCAATTATAAAGGTGTTTTGTTTTGTTTCTCCCAACAGATAAAACAGGAATCAGGAGACAAAAAAGGCAGGGAAATGTGATGAAACACAGTTAATTACTCTAAAATAGATTTCAAGTCACAGCATTATGGGTCTTTATTTTTCCCCTAGGAAATGACTGTTATCTTCAGGCAGGTGACTGACACACATGAACAGAGAGGCTCTGTAGCTACAAGTTTCTGCATAGCAAGCATATAGGAGACCCTGGAAGGGCACTGAGACAAATGTTGAGGGAGAAGACAGCTGATCTCTAAAGGGCTGCTTTTGCTCCTGGATCCAAAACTTAACTCAGAAATGCAAACACAGAAGGGAGGTTACAGACCTCACATGGTCGATTTCAAACAAACTAGCAGTCCTATAGCACATTTGCACTCTTTTTACTTCTTCCGTTATTTTGTAGCTACTGAGGGTTTTTTTTAAATGATAAAAATGCGATCACAAAGCTTAGGAGTGTTCATGTCAGTCAGTGGATGGGATATAGAATCTAGTTCCCACTGTTACTCCTGTCTTCCGACTTGGTATATGCTGATCTTTGAACACAAGGCAAAACAAAGAGCAAACATTTGCACCAAGGAATCAAACATAACTGAACGTGACACATGTGGCTTTCTGCTTCTTTTCCTGCTCTGTATCTACTTTAAAACAAAGAGAAAAGAAGATGGAGGGGATCTATGGGGTTTCAACTCAACGTAATGACAAAAAAAAACCACACACAGAAAATAGACAAAATACACCACAGAAAAACAAGTGTTAATAAAACTCTAAGAGCATAAATGAAATGTGAATGAAAAGTATAACAAAAATAACTAACTGTAAATAAAACACTGAATCAGATCAAATGAAGTCTATTTCCCTTTCAGTCTGCTCCAAAGGCGGGGAGGGAAATGCTAAGAAGCAGAGGATTAAGACTTTGTTGTATAAAAATTAAAAAATGAAAAGTCTTCTAAAAAGGGTTACAAACGAGACTCTCAAACATCAAAGTGCTGTGACAGAGTTTAAAGACTGAGAATCTGGCTTAAGGTACCAAATGGATCGTTTCACTTCCAAGGCGGCACCACACAGACCACCTCTGTCTCTCCATGGCATTCCGGCCACGCCTGCTGGCATTCGACGCCTGGCCATCACCGAGCCACTGCACATTCTTGTCCCCTGCCTGGGGTCCTCCCTGAACGCTGCGACCCACCTCACACCACTGATTTCACACCTACAGGTCTTAGTCTGAACACCGCTCTCACGACAGCCCCCGCTTCCTGCCCCCCCCCCCCCCACCGCCTCTGGTGTTAAATGATCTCGGTAACACGATTCCATCATTGCTATGATTTCCGTTTATTTATGTGATTATCTGTCTGTCTCGCCCACCAGACTGTGAACCTGTGAGAGCAGAAATCATGTCTGGTTTTGCTTGCCCCTGCCTACAGAGGGTCTGGCATATCTGAGTAAACATACTCAATAAATATCTGGTGTACGACTTAACGTCTAGGTACGTAAGTGAAGAAAAAATGATGTGCTCTCTATCTTTAAGTAGAAATGGAACATTTCCCAGAAAAATGGGTTACACCAGAGGTAGAGAAACAAAGCCATCCAACCTTACATACTAGGTTGATTTTTCTATACTCAAGATAGACATTAACTACATAGAACAAGTTTAGGTTCCTCGCTTGTCTTGATTTGCATAGCTGGTTTTATACTTAGAACAGGAACCCCTGTTGCTAATTTTCAAAAAGCTTACCACTTGAAGGCACCACATATCATGTTCACACACACATTACAACAAAGCACACTGTCTGAGCACACATTAAAGACAGGAATCTCCTTTCTGCCCATGGCAATGGCTATTGCAAAGGTGAACAAACAGAAAGTATTCTTGTAGATTTCCCTTTTTAGAAGAGAATTCTGTAACCCTATAGCAGTGGCAGGGGCACTGTGGCCACACAAGGGCACAGTCGCCAGACAGCTCCCTGTCCTATTATCAGAACAGAGTCCTCAGCCCAAAGTCAATGCTGTATTAAGTTCTCCTCTGAAGTTTTTTAAACTGGAATTTTAATAAATACTCTGCATTCTTGAGAGTCCTTCTACTTTGAGCTAGCAGACTGAAGGAGAACAGGGATGAGACAGGGTAAGATGTAAAGGATATATTAGCATAAATTCTGTGAAGTTACATCAAGAAGGGAAACAAATTTTGTCAACATAAAGATAAGACAAATCAGTATAATTATGGTTCTAGTTACAGAAAAAAAAATGTCAGTTCAGACTTAGGTATCAGAATAACCATCTTTACTCCCTTTTAACCCAGAGACTAGCTTAAATATTTTACATTTCATCCCAAATTATGACGGATGGTTCATAACATCCCAGCATGCCATAAGAGAACAGCTAAAGGGACAAGCTCTTTTAACATTCACATAAAAATTCACCAGAGGCAGCCAAGGCCAAGAAACAAAACCTACAAATGGAATTTCACAAGAAACTGGAAAATTTTACGAGGGAATCGTATTTGCAATTAACGTGCCAATAGGGGAAATCCAATCTTGTGAGTCACAAAAACAGGAAAGAGGTCACTTCTCTTACCCAGATGTCGACCGCTACATAACTGGGTGATGTTGGACAGGTATCAGTTTTGGTTGTGGATGTGAAATGTAGTCGAGGGCAAAAATGAAGAGCTATCTTTCACTCTTCTGATCGCCATGATCTCACCTCCTCCCCCAACCTCTTCCTTGCAAGGTAGTTAGTCTTAGAACCCGGGGAAACCAAACACATGGAAAAATCAATTCCTGAAAGACTCTTTAGTGTGTCTTTAAAGTGTCAAACAGACACTTTAACTGAAAATCAGAGCAGAGTTGATTGCTTTTACCTAACTTGTATCAGATATGATCACAATGAATAAAACCGTAGAGAAAATAACGCACATATTTTAGAAAAAGCCAGTGAATGTCCACATTAAGTGGGATTCTGACTTCAGTTTTCCATACAAGTGACTCAAAATACAAATGCCTTGGAGTAGAACTCTTCACCAAGGTACTCGTTTCGGTAGTGTGGATGACAGAATCTCAAAGATATAAAGGATCTTTAAGGCTCTCCGTTTTCCCACCTAACTCATCATTGTGCACTCGAGAACCCAAGAGGCCTCGTTTTAAGTTAAGCCTAAGCTAGGACTCAGACTTCAGACAGTTAGGGCCAGTGCGCTTCCCAAAGTGCCACGTGATGCGAAGCTCCACACTCCTCACTGTGTTGACAGAGTACGACACAAACAGGTGGCGTTAGAAGCTGCGCAACTGGCACGGGGACCAGGACCAAGCCGTTTTTGAACAGAGACTTGGTGCTAACTTCCGACCTTTTTAGAACGCACACAGCCATAAAATACAAAGAGCGCGTGGTCCCATTATTTGTACGTAGAACTACTTTTCTCAGATTTAATATAAATCATCTTCTCCAAAATACTAAGCATCTATTCCTGGCAATACACTAATAAAACACAACAGCCATGGCTGCATAATCCCTTCATGTTTATTCAAGGGAACACTGAATAAATGCCCCTCCCCTGTCATAAGACCCCAAGACTGTCTAATATTAAATTACGACCCACGGTCATATTTGAGACTTTCATGTCTACAAGAAACCTCTTCTTTCCCCTCTTTCCCTAAACAGCGATCATTTGCTTCAGTAGTTATGTAGCCCTTGCCAGGTAAGGACATGCCGACACCACACGAGGAGCTCAGTTTCAGAACCTAAAATCCCCACTGGGTCAGGACACGCACTGCCCTTCAATTTTTAGATAACTGGCGCTTACCCATTTAACACTGACATAATTCCCTATTTTCAAAATGTGTGGCTCTAATGAAGCGTTAAAATTAAATTTCATACTTTAAAACCTAGGCAGACTTTTGTATTAATCCAGTGAGTGCTGCACTGTGGAATTAGTAATGAAACTTACTTGAGCATGAAGACTGGGTTCAGACAAAGACTCCAGTATTAAGAGGGTGTGCGTGAGAGCTCTGCATCACTGACAGATGGAGTCAGAGACAAGGCCTCAGTTTGGAAAATCAAACTAAACACAAAGCAGTTTCATGCAGTGCTGAACAAATATCCATTGTTGATGGTGTCAACAGATCACTTCATGAGATTCATCATAAAGCCTGTAGGTGGAATTTTAGCAGAAGCCAAACACCTAAGAGGCTCGGTGAAACTGGCCAAAGAAAGGCATCCATCTCAGACAAAAGCAAACTTCGTGTTCCTGATTCTTGTTTGCACTCAGAGAAACTAACACTCCTCCCGATTCCACTCTCGTCCTCTTGATTCCGGTTGGTGTGCCTAACCATGGACTTGCTCTGCTCTCAAGTCACCCCCACATGCTTCCTCACTCCCCTTCCTACAAAACGGAAGCATCAGAACACAGCAACACTCTTCGACCCTGTAACCTGTGACTCTTAGCTTTCACTCCTTTCAAATCCTCTGGGGTTTCGTCCTTCGGAAGGAAATTACCGGGCACTCGAAGACCAGGGGTCCTCCACTTAGAGCCCTCACACACCGCCGTGTGCTATGCCAAGCAGGCTGCGCACCTCACAAACACTGCCTGAGGGCCCGTCTCTCGCCAGACTGGCTTGTCACAGGCTGATCTGCTGAGGAGAGACCATCCAAAATTGCACAAGGAGCCTCGTTAACGCAAGAGCTGGTCCCTTTTCGCCCTTCTGACGATAACCTCACCAACCTTCCCACTAAAATGAACCATGGGGATCGGTCGTAAAACGGGTCATGCCCGTCACTGAAGAGCTCTGATCCCTCCTCCGTCCCTGCGTCAGAGCCGGTGTCGTCCACGAGCGCCTCATCCTCAAAATCCTCCATGTCGTCTTGCTGCTCGTCAGCCAGCTCAGTGACGTCGGAGTCGGCCGTGGAAAAAGTGGGGGAGGGTGTGCGGTCCGCAAGGCGCTCGTTCACACAGCCGTGGAAAATGGGGGAGCTAGGCACCAGGGAAGACGCCGACGGACACAGCCAAGGAGAGAGGAACAGCTGGTTAAACAGGAAGCTACAGGTGCCAAAAGGACAGAACCCACTGGGGAGCCAACACGGTACAAGCGAGTGGAAAAGCAAAGGGTAAAATCAGCATAAATCCTCTGGCTCAGGTGAAAGGCAACAAGGGCTGATCCTTAGAATAAGAAAAGCAAAGGAAACACACGGGTAGAAGATCTCAGGTGAATAGCGTGCTGTAAAAATGTTTCTACTTTCCAGGTCACACAAAAGATCGGCGGCCAGGCCTCAAAGGAGCCACTCAACATTTGGTGCAAAAATATGGTTTAGATCTTTACCCCGATTCCCACATCATCTCCGAGCAGAAAACAAGATGGATGGAATGGCGTACAGCAAAGCAAGTTTCGTGCCTTGCTTGGGTGAGAGGTGTTTGGCCAACTCAACTCTTGAAAAACGCTCCACTATTGGAGGAGTAGAACGGAAAGGATTTAAACTTCATTTCTACAAAATACTATGACTTTGCTCCTCCTTCATACCCAGTTCCTTTAAAACTGTCAGAAAATTTTTGCAATTAAAAAACAACTGAAATTCTGAAATCATTAAGCTAAAACTTAACATCTCTCTGCTTTTAAAATTCTAAACATCTAAGAACTTGGACTCAGTATGGATTCACAGAGGCATTATTTGTTTTCACTACATGTTGAAATTTATGTACACACAAAAGAGGCTCAAGAGGATGACCAAGGTATGTGGTTGGCTCACCCTTACAAAGGCTATCGTGAGATAAACTGCTTTAAAAAAAAAAAAAAAAAGGCAAGGACACATCGGATCGTGGAGAAGTCGCAAGCTGGTAAGCTGTAAGTCATACTGATTTTAAGCCGGGCAGGATACAGACACAGGTTTTCTTTTAAATCTGTCTCGTTCAGGGGTGCCTGAATGGTTCACTGGGAGTCCGACACTTGACTTTGTCTCAGGTCATGGTCTCACAGTTGGTGCATGGGTTCAAGCCCCATGTCGGGCTCTGGGCTGGCAGTGTGGAGCCTGCTTGGGATTCTCTCTCTCCCTCTACCCTTGCCCCTCCCCCACTCATTCTCTCTCTCTCTCTCTCTCTCTCTCTCTCTGCCCCCCCCACTCACGTTTTCTCTCTCTCTCTCTCTCCCTTCCTCCCTCCCTCTCAAAAATATATAAACTTTAAAAAATAAATCTATCTTGTTCAACTGTAAGAGGCAAGGAAGATCGTGAATTACTCTAGCCGAAAGTTGAGACTTAAATCCGCACGCTGAATAAAATGAAGGGAAATATACCAAATAATACAGTGGTTGTGTGTGAATGGATAAGATTATACATGGAACATTTTTAAATTTTTTTACACGGAGCATTTTTATACACTTTCTTTTAACTTTCTGTAATATCTGCTGAGGTTGAAACAAACCCATTCACTATTTACAAAGAAGACACCAATGAAATCATCACGTACCTTCCTACCAATTTGAACCAATGGAATCGATCATAAAATGGATCGCTGCCAGTCACGGTGGCTTCGCTTTCATCCTGGGCACCAGAGGCCACCTCACCTGCTCTGTCATACATCTCTCGCATCAAATCCAGCCTCTGCCTGCATACACACAAACATAAAGTGCACCGGGTTAATATCATGAGATTGTATTACAATCTCACTTTGGAAGCATCTTCCATGCAAGATTTAAAAACAAAACAAAACAAAAGCTGCTTCCACCATTTAATGATATTAAAAAAGAATGAAGGCCAGAAGTACAGAAACTCAAACACTCAGTATCCAAAGTGTCTGAGTCTAGACACAAGCCACCGAAAGCAAAAACATGGCTACCTAACCTGTGCTGAATTATAGGAGAAATATAGTTCAATGGTAGATGACACCTCCAATATACCCAACAGTAGAAAATATGTCATCAACTTAAATGCAAAGGAAAACTACATTATAACTTTCCTATTTTTTACTCATCATCCTCCAGAACAGAAAAGATGACTAGTTATTACATCCAAGATAGAAATAGGTATCATGAGACTGGAGCATTGAAAACGTAAGAGGGGCACCTGGGTGGCTCAGTCGGCTGAGCGTCTGACTTCGGCTCAGGTCATGATCTCACAGCTTGTGAGTTCGAGCCCCACGTCAGACTCTTGTGCTGACAGCTCAAAGCCTGGAGCCTGCTTCGGATTCTGTGCTCCTCTCTAGCTCTGCCCCTCTCCTACTCATGCTCTGTCTCTCTCTCTCTCTCTCTCTCTCTCTCTCTCTCTCTAAGAACAAACATTAAAAAACAATAAAAAAAAAAATGTAAGAGGGTCTATGGAGGGACAATTTAGGTCATAGCTACAAATGACAAAGGTGTCAGAGTGGGATCCACTCACTTAGAAGAAAATGGATGGACAGTAAATGTCACAACGACATTTTAAATCTTGCATGGAAGATACTTCCAAACCATCCGGAACCACAGAAAAGGATGCAACGGTGACCTCCTCACAGAACGGAGAGTCTGAGGGAGCCCATCCGAGCAAGTCACTATTATTCCCTAAATAAAACAACACCTCCTTCATGAGGAATGTTTCCATACTTGAGTTTCTCCAAAGACCAATAATGTGTCGCTCCATTCTTCAGATCCTGCACTTCTACCGCCACCACCGTCCGCGGGAAAGGCCTGTCGTCGTGAGTTTTTTCCACCTCAGTGGGCAGTAGCTCCGGAGGCAGAGGGGAGTACAAGGTGTCGGTCAGCAGCACGAACTGGAACTGCACCTACGGGAACGGAGTAAGCCACGCAAATGCCTCCGCGTTTTCAGCAAGTCAGCTTCAGAAACAAGGCGACAGAATCACGCCCCACGGGGCAGAGGTCAAGCGAGCAGCAGGTGCTCAACAAACAGCTTGCGATCAACGGGGGAAAATACGGCCACTTGTACATTAGCCGCAGAGAACCATCCTAATGTCAAATGAAGCTATTTCCAGACTCTGTTTTCCTGCCCTGGCCCGGTGTGTTCACACAAACTAAAACCTCAGTGCACGTACCTTTGTTGACTGAGTGAAGACTCTTGAGAACGTACACAAGAGAACAAAGGGGGGGTACCTGCGAGTCTGTCTCGAGCGCCCCACAGAGCGGGGGTAGAAGCGTCACAGCTGGCTTTCCGTTTGAAATTCCAGGGTCACAAGCGCTACTCTTAAAAGTGTTCACTGTATGGTAAGTGCTTTTCAAGCACCATGTCATTTATTTCTCGCTACTGCCCCGCGCTTTCGCCTACAAATATTAATGACATCTAAGACACAGTCTGTGCCTTCATTTTGTCTACTTGAAGAGAGGAGATAAATAATTACAAAATGAAATGGGTTGCTGAGATTGTGAATGAAGAAGACATCTTATCCCTATTTTACAGAACCAGACGATAGCCCTCGGGGAAGAGACTGAATCTCCCCAAAGCCGGGCAGTCTGTGCTCTCTCCTGCCATGTGACACTGCCCACCCCCCATCACCTTGAGGCCCCCAGGCCGTCCGGCGGTGGCACATACAGTGGGATTCAGCACGTGAATCGGAGATGCGGTGTGACGGTTCAGTAATGAGGAAGATCGGGAACATTTATCGTCTTTTACCAAGTCCAAGAGCTATTCCAGCTCTTAACATGTCCTCACTGTTTCATCCCTCACAAAACCCTAGACGGCAGGGGCTGCTGCCAAGCCCATTTTATGGATGAGGAAACGGAGGCACAGGGCCGTCAGAGTCAACGCAACCAGGAGAGCTGGAATTGGAATCCAGCCGGCTGAGGGCAGAGCGCTTGTCCACTGCACAAAGCTGCCTCTCACACCCTAGAGGAGGAGGGGCACTTAGGACTTGCAGCTGTAAATGTAACGGCAGAGAACTAAAAGCAAATTGAGAATTTCAGAAGCGCAAGAGTAGCTTTCTCCTACTAACATGTTTCCCTAGCTCTTGTCGGAATATAGTCTCCTCTGTAAACAAGCTAGAAAACATGTTCTTTTAAAGATGTCATGTAATAAATATTTAATTAGTACCTACTACGTTCCAGGCACATATGTAAAAGAAAGGCACATATAAACCTGTTTCATAGCAAAAAGCAGCTGAGTTCACCCAAGGGAAAGGTCAGCCCAAGACTGGGAGCCACGAACCCCCTCGGACTCAGCTGTGTCTCCGGACGACCCATGTTCTCCCGCCCTCCGTACCTTCTTCTTCAGTTCCACACTGATGGCGTTGGCCTCCTTCAGGTAAACAGCATTGCCCCAGAGTAAGTCCCTTAATGAAGTAAACTGGTGAGACTTCCATTTCCGGAAGGCCCACTGGGCCAGCTCAAATTCATGTTGTGTCCAAGGGACTGAAAGGGCAAACGAAGCGTGATTAATGGTGATCTCCTAACTATGTAGCAATTACATCTCTCCTCTACCTCATCTCTCTTATCAAGTTAAAGTATTGTCCAGTTTTTCTCCATTCACTTGCTTTTGTCTTCTTCTTGTCGGTAACGCTTACTAAATTCTGCTGATATTGTGAAGGTAGCATATACATTTCAGAAAACTTAAAAAAATCCTGCTATTTAAAACAGTATGGGGGCACCTGAGTGGCCCAGTCAGCTAAGCGTCTACTCTTTTGATTTCGGCTCAGGTCATGATCTCACAATCCGTGAGATCGAGCCCCGCGTCGGGCTCTGTGCTGAGCGTGGAGCCTGCTTGGGATTCTCTCTCTCTGCCCCTCCCCTGCTCAGGCCCGCACTCTTTTAAAATAAATAAACAAACATCAAAAAAGTAAATAAAGCAATGTATTAAAGAAATATACTTCAAAAAAATAAAAAACAAAAAATAAAAAAAATTTTAAAAAAGAAAAGAAATACACTTCCTTTAAAAAAATACACGTATCTATTATAGGGCTTATAATAAAGAAAAGTCCTCCAGTATACCGTGCAACTTCATGTGTATCTATTTTTCTTGCTAGTACAGGAAGCAAAAAGGTCAAAATTTTACTTCACTATTAAAAAATGAATTTAGTACATAGAGTTCCTTCAAAGTTAATTTATCTGCAACCTATACATGAACTTCATATATACAGTAATACGAAACATATATGTAAACTGCCCAAGAGATTTTTGTGAAGACCAAGCTGAGAAATCTTGTGCCCCGGGGAACACTGCCAGCCCCGCTCCCACGTCAGAGAGCACAGTCTGTAGAATGGAGAGTCTCTTGAATCACCTTTACACCGGCTCGGCAAAATATCAATAAATGGTAGGGTCACCTATGATCAAATCCAGCTTTGACCCCAAAAAAGGGTTAATCTGATAGTACAGATCCAAAAGATCTACAGTAGGAAGTTTCCATCTCTAGATTTCACCTTCTTCCTCCTCCTCCTCCTCTTCCGTTGTCTCGGCAGCGAGGGAGCGGGTCTCAACTTGCTTCTGCAAGGCCTGCAACTTACTCTCATAGTCCTGGATGAAAACAGAGGAGAGGACATGTAGGAGAGGGGGGAAGTGGAGGGAGGGCAGGAGAGATGAGCGCAGTATTGGTGAAAGCAGAGAGAGCAGAAGATAAAAGAAGACGGAGGCAGGGAGCGACAATAAAAAGACAGACACAGAAATACATGGGAAAAACCCACAAAACACACAAGATGGTGTGTAAAGGCTAAGTGCTGAGGAAAGCTAACGGCAGTCTCTCTCTATTCCCTCAGACACAAGAGTTCTTTATGCGGGGCTCAGGTCCAGATGGGGGGGATTTCGAGGGGGAGAAACGCAGGTGCCCCTTAAATTTATTCAACAGTAGTACTTAAGTAGTACCTTCACACATCAAGGAATCCCAGGGAAAAACAATACTGGAAAATTCACCAGTATCACCAACAATTCTGATTATCTAGCTGTTTGGATGGGAACTATGGACTCTGAAGCTCTCTGTGGATGAAATATTATTGTCTTTGCAGCTGTACGATGTGGCCTTCAGGTAACCAAAGGATCACAGTGCTATTAGAACCAAAATAATCTATAGATTGTATTTATTCAAGAAAGATATTCTAAAATATACTATTATGATACAAAACATATTATTGTAATACACATCAGATTTATCCTCCACTTCTCCATCTACTCCATGTGTTCTCGGTGAGGGCGGTATCACCCTGAAGAGGGCAAAGAATGGCTTCTGAAGGATACAAAAAAAATCTTACTTTTTATATATAAAGCACAAATGTATACACGGCATGTAAACAGATGTACTTAGGTATCTGAGATTAAAATTTCACGGTGGGGAGAGATTAAGGAAAAAGTGTCTAAAAAGGTTCCTTGGAGCGTTAACTTTAAAAAGTTTGTGTTGCAGGGGCACCTGGGTGGCTCAGTCGGTTAAGTGTCCAATTCTGGATTTCGGCTCAGGTCATGGTCTCGTGGTTCGTGGGTTCAGGCCCCACTGGGCTCTGTGCTGACAGTGTGGAGCTTGCTTGGGATTCTCTCTCACTCTCTCTCTCTCTCTGCCCCTCCCCTGTTCTCTCTCTCTCAAAAAATAAACTAAAAAAAAAAAAACCAAAAACAACAACCAAAAAACAAATTTAAAAAGCTTGTGTTATTTGAAAAAGCAGAGACCTTCACATAATAAAATACCATATCGTAGCATAAGCATAGCATTTTAAGATCTACTACTTGGATTTCCTGCTTTCTTGGAGTGACCCAATTACAGGCTGTCATGAGACAGAGGGTTTAGGTATGACCATGTACTGTTGTCAAACAGAGCTCTCCAAGTCACAAGTCAAATATCCTATTCAGTATGAAGGACCACTGAAAGCCTCCTAGCAAAGTCTATTACAAAAGGAGCTTCCAATGGCGATGCTAAGGAGGATGTAAATATTCCCAAGGCTCATCATTTATCACTTAGAGTCACAAAGGAAGCGTTGTCTCTTTAGTGGAGCTGGCAGTGAGCAGGAGCCAGCGACACAGCATCACAGATATCAAAGCACACTTTTTAGCAGACTATATACTGTGGCGAAAAAAAATTAAGCTTGCAGGTAAAAGTGTGGCTCCTGGCACCTGTTCTTACTAGTCTTAAAATTCTGGGCAAGCTAAATCCTCTCTACACCTCATTTTGTCATTTTTAAAATGATCTGCCTCCCACACAGGACTGAAGGAAGGACCAAATGATGAACCATTTAAAACCAAATGTGAAAGTCCTCTTAATTGATCACACACACAATCAAAATGACAGGTAATGCTTTAAAAAATTTATTTTCTAAGTATATCTAGTACGCAGATCTTGGTTCTAAATACCAGTCCCCACTAAAAGGAACCAGGGCTCCTTGGGAAAACAACAGATTCCAGGTTTGAAGGAAAGTACAGGTGAGCCCAGAGTGTCTTGTGCGAGAAAGGATGGAAGTACTCAAAGACTGATGGGGCCATTTCTAAAGGACACAGAATCCCACTGGCAGGTAAATAATAGTAACAGAAACACAATACAGCACACTGAATATAAAAGAAATCCATGAGTCCACAGTGATACTGAAAGGGGGGGGGGGGAAGGAGCTCCTTTTTTGGGGGAAAAAAGCCAGTTAATAAATAAATGCAAAGGGATTGACAATTAGAAAATCACTACATCGCAACCTCAGATGTAGTAACTGAGTCAAGGCAAGAATCATTAAGAAATGCTAACACAATGGAGTGAAAGGTGGATGGAGAACAGAATCGTCACAGAATCCCAAGGGCTACCCTAGATACATATGTGTTAATAAGGAAGAGAAAGAGCTGGGAAATGTCACATTAAATTGATTAAACTTTAACGTTACTGATAATCGAACAATTTGACATTTTGTCTACCCATACGATGTGAGGGAAGTACACAGTGTCACCTTGACAGCATTCTTATCAAAAATGCTTAACTTAAATCTAATCTTGAGGAAAGAATCAGACAACGCCACACGTAGCCGAGACTACTGAAAAATACCAATGTAATGAAAGAGAAGAGAAATATCATAACCAAAGGTAATATACAAGCTTCGCTTGGATCTGGGATTAAAACACACACATACTTCCAACACTTATATTTTTTAGACAATTAGGAAAACCTGAAACCGGGCAGTCTGCTACACAGTAGTGAATCAGTATTAAATTTCTTGGCTAGGTTAATGGTGTTAAGAGAATGTCCTTGATTTTAGGAGATACACGTGACAGTATCTGAGGGGTAAACTCCATGGTGCCTGCAACTTATTTTCAAATGATTCAGAAAAGAGAATACACAAATACGGGTATACGAAGATTCATTGCACTAGCTTTCCTTTTGGTATGTTTGAAATATTTCAAAATAAAAGGCTACTTTCTTCCCCCTTAGAAAACCTCTCTGTTCTGTGAAGACCCTTTCAGTGAAAAGAGGAAGATGGCCAGTTTACCTAAAAATCCTCAGGTGGAAAACATGTTACTATTTTATCTTGTGGACTTTTTTTCTTGTTTTTCATTTCCCCCTGCAACTTTTTATTATAGTAAAATGCACAGAACGTAAAATTTGCCGTCTGAACCATTTTTAAGCAAACAGTTCAGTGTTGTGGAGGGAGTACATTCACACTGTTGTGTTACCACCACCATCCGTCTCCAGAACTCCTTCCACCTCGCACAACTGAAACTCCACACCCACTAAACACTAACTCCCCACTCTCCCTGTCCCCCTCCCCTGGCAGCGACCATTCCACTTTCTATGATTTCAACTACTTTAAGTGTCCCATGTAGATAGTTCCTTCTTGTGGAATCACACAATTCTGGCTGTTAGTGACTGGCTTGTTTTTGAGATTTCCTTCAAAAATCAGTTTACAAGCTGGCCAAACTGCCGATAAAAACAAAATCCTTAGAGTCTGACAGTTAAGGTATGAGGGAGACCTTCCCTGAAGGCTCTAGTGGCAGTAAAGTGGACATAAAAAGGTCTCCTGTAACACTATGGGCCTAGAACTCTGATTGTATTTTGACTCGGGAGAATCTCTATCAGCAGCAGATAGGCCGAGTATCAATACTATTTCCTGAACTGGCCCTCCTCTTCCCCAAACCAGGCTGTATATGAGCTTCCAACAAGGACACTTTGCAAGTCATCAGAAAAACTCTAAGTATTGGATTTTCCTCCAACAAATGGAGAGAGAGATTGGGATGCTATTGTTCTGTTGACTTCAGGGTGAAAACTAGGAGAATTATGGAAAGCCCACCACATAATATCTTTTAGCAGTAGCCTTTTGTGTTTGTAAGAATTCCTAACTGGTTAAATATACCCAGTATATGTAAATGTATCCAAGGCACTACACACTGGCTATTCCCCCTACGAGAATGTTCTCTCTCTCCTGCCCGTCCTTCTTTTTAAGCTTACTTTGTGCCAGCAACTGTTCGTAATGTTTTTGCATAAATTATCTGAATCTTCCTAATAACCCTGAGGATGGTACTACTGTCACCCTCATGTTAAAGAAGAAAAAGGCATTAAAAAGTTAAGTAATTTTATAAAGAGCGGAGTCGGCAAGCACGGATATGGGATTTGAACTCAAGCAACGGGACTCCAGGGCACGGTCCTTTCACCACTACCCTCTCCTGCTACATGCAGGTGCTAGGAATATAGTGGTCAATGAGACAAGTCTCCCTGGGGAGGGAGAGACAATCAATAGTAAACAGACACAAGATACACCCTGGTTTTGGTGGAGAGAAGTACTATGAAGGAAAACAAAGGCTGGCAGATAGGTAATAGGGAGGAGAGAAGGGCAGGAGGAAGACTTTTAGATTAGGTGGTCAGGGGACGTCTCTCTGTAGGGACCACCTTTAGTCAGAGATCTAAGCAGGCAGGCTGAGATCTCTGAGGGCAGTGGTGGTGGGGGGGAATCCCAATCAAAGTAGAACTAACGGCAAGTACGATGGTCCTAGATGGAAAGGAGGACCTTTCCTTGTTTTAAGGAGAAACAAGGAAACCTGGGTGGGTGGAGTGGAGGAGTGAGAAAGCAGTTGTGAAGGAGGCAGACAGGGACTGGGTGATGGACGGCCTTACAGGACATGGTAAGGACTGTGGATTTCATTCTGGGGGAAGCCACTGGGCAGTTTGGAAGCTGGGAAGTAACAGGGGTCTAGCGTATGTTTTAACGTCACTCTCTGTGGAGAACAGCCTGGGACGGCAGTCATGACGCTGTCCCGGCAATGTTGAGGGAGATGGTGGTAGGGGGTCCAGGGGGTCAGCAGTAAAGGTGGTTATCAGAGAACGGGGCTGGGGTATGCTTCACGGGTAGAGGAAGTATGACCTACTGATGATGTGGTCATGGGGTGTGAGAACAAAAGGAGAAACTGAGGACGGCGCTTGGGATTTGGCCTGAGCTGATTGCTCCAGTTTAGATAGGTTAACCGTCAGATGCCAGTCAGCTATGAGGTTGTCAGGTCATAGCTGTGTGTGGCATCTTCAGGTCAGGGCAGAGGACTGAGAGAACACCACTGGATTTATCACCACCACTGTGGAGATCTTTGGTGGCCCTGAGATGAGTGGCTTCAGTGGGGTGACATGGGACAAGAGTCTGACTACAGAGTGAGTTCACGCAAGAATGGGGAGAAGAAACAATAAAAGGAAATAACGGGGGGGGGGTGGACGAGTGGGACATTACAGAGCACTCTCTGCAGGCACATTTCTACAACAGGCAGCAGAGAAATGCAGTGGAGGCTCTCGGGCAACATGGTGTGTTTTGAAAGTGGTGAAATGAAGCCATGCTCGAATGAAGATGTACAAGAGAAGGGCTGAATGTACAGGGAGTTAGTTCTTGAGAAGGTGACGGAAGATGGAGTGCAGGGAAAATGGGCGGGGCTCGGGGAGGAGCCAGGCCAGTTCATCCACCAACAGGAGGGAAGGATGCACGACGGATGCATGCAGAACCAGAAGTGGGTAGAAAAGCAGGTTTTCTTAAGATCGCTTCTTTTTCTCAGGGTAGCAACACAGAGGTCATCAGATGAGAGCAAAGGAAAGGCCGCCTCTCCTTCCCAGAGTCTCCTGGTGGTAAACTTCCAGAGCATCTTACATTTTTCCCTCCTAGCATTTGTCACGAGCCTGCCGTATAACTACTGGTGTGACTGTTCGTCTAAGGGCTGTCTCATCCACAACTGTGAACTTCCTGAGAGCGGGGAATCTGTCGTTGACCATGGGATCACCAGCATCTGGCACGTACCTGTCTTCTAGATCAGTTACGGACTCACGCACTAAGCTTCCAGTGGAAGTTCCCCCAAGACGACCATCTTCTAGATCAGGATTGGCAAACTACAGCCTAGGGGACAAATCCGGTCCACCGCCTATGTTTTGTACATAGAGTTTTACTGGAACATGGCCACGTCCATTCCTTTGCTGCTATTCAGCTACAACAGTAGAGATGAGTGGTTGCAACAGAGACCGTTGGGCCCACAAAGCCTAAAATATTCACTATCTGGTCCTTTACACAGTAAGTCTGCCAACCCCTGTTCTACATCAGTGGTTCTCAGACGTGGGTGCTGGTCCAGCCTCGTCAGCATCACCACCGCCTGGGAACTTATCAGAAATGCAGATTATCAGGTCCCACCCCAGACCTCCTGAATCGGAAACTCTGGAGGTGGGGCCCAGGAATCTGTGCTCTTCCAAGCCCCCAGGGAGTTCTGATGCACACTCTCATTTCCGAACGGCTCTTCTGGCTCTTCTGGACGAGGTGTACAGATGAAAGGTGGAGCCCACAAGACAGATAAGGAACTTATTCCAGGTGAGTTTATACTCCCACTCGAGAACCAAACAGGCACAAAGGACTGTAGGTCATCATTATCAAAACTGTGAGAGCCGGCCTGGGGTGGGGAGGAGGGTCTGGGGCAGGGAAAGGACATGTGAGCGCAGATCTGGAAGAGGAGCTAAACATGTCGAGGAAGGATTTCAGTCTTGAAGAAGTGCAAGAGCCCAAGGGGGGAACAAACTCGGCACGTTCAGGGGACAAACAGTCCAAAGTGCTTGCGGTGTGGGAATGTTACAAGATGAAGTCAGAGAGGCAGGCAAGCGGCCAGAACATGGAAAGCTTTGTGGGCTATGGTAAGAAGTTCAGATTTTAAAGCACAAGGGGAAGCCACCAGAGACTACTGATACGATCTGATGTTTGTTTCTACAAGATGATGCTGGTTGCTGTGTGGACGGTGGCTTAGGGAGTCCAGGACGGAAGCAAAGAGACAAGTTAGGAGGCCGCTGCAGCACTCCCAGGAAGAGAGGACGGTGCCACACTGGAGCATCTCTGAGGAGGTAGCATTTAGGGTGCAAACAAGGTCACCATTCCGGGGGTTCTGGTTAGGTCTGTCTTTGACACTACAGACTCGGCTCCTTTTGCTAATATTACCTTCCTCTTCTGATAGCAGATTATAATTAGCAAGCACTAGCCGGAAGGGAGAGATCCACATCCCGTGTCAACCCCTAAATTTGCTCACCACCTGTAGCACCATGAGGACGCAGCCCCAGACCTCCCCCTCCAGGGATCCCACGACACCTACTCTTAGGCCTGAGTGGCTCCTATTTTCTCCCAGTCCCCCAGTATCCTCTTGGTCTCATTTACTTTCCAACCACGATCCAAGTGAGAGCATTCATCACCTTTCAGGTTGTATACGCAGGTTTATCCCATCCACAGACTGATCTGTTTGCTGATTCTACCTCCAGTAGTCTATCAGAGTCTTTCCCTCTCTCCACCGTCCCTGCCTTTGTTTGGAAAGCTTCGTTTCTCATTTAGTCCGTGCAGCAACTTCCGAACTGGAGCACTGGGCTCTGAATTTGCCTCCTTCCAACCCAAACTTGAATCATTTCTAAAAGGTGGATCTAATCACGCAGTCTCCCTGTATAAAATCATTTGGTAGCTTTCTATCACACTCAAGATAAAATGCCCACCTCTGAGCATGCCACGACCTGGCCCTTCCCCCTCCCCAACCCCCTTCCTCTCTTACCCCTCCCTGATGCACAGCTGCTCTTCTGACCGCCTCAAGCTGCTCGCAGTCCCCCTGGACCTGACAGGCTTCCTCGCTCACCCTGCCATTGTTCACTTGGGAGAAATTCCCAGTTGTGCTTTGGGACGCTGCCCTGGACTCAGGGCCGCCTCCTTCAAACACCTTTCCCCACTCTACCCTTGCGCACACGACTATCACTAAGCACATCATACTGCACTGGGATCGGGTGTGTCGCCCTAGAAATGATCAGGTCTTGGCCACTTTTCCACCAGTTTGTCCAAGAGCAGAGAAATACAAAGTACTGTAAGGGGCAGAGTATGAGGCCAGAAGCAGACCAATCCAAGTATAGTATTTTTCTCAAGTTCCAAACTTCGTATTAAAAACTTACGGGGGAGAAAGAGCCTCGTGTGGGTTTTGTATTCTACTCCGTAATAATACACGATTGTGCTGTTCTTCAATATAAAAAAATAGTATCACGTCCACAGGATCATTAAGACTGACGGCCCACTCCAGAAAACTGTTCCGCTTCGTCCTGTGTCCCTTCTAGCACACCACTAAATACTCGGGGTGGAGAAGAGCAGCGATTAAGGGGAAAAAGAAAAGCCAAACAGAGCTATTGAAAGCTTTTCAGAAATTTAGTGTCTACCCATGTGAAAGGAACTATACTATTTCATTTTTAAAACTTTCAGCTTATATGACAAAAAGATTGAAACCACTGTTACAGTTAAACTCGACTTACACTACACAAGTTTTTATTTAAATAAAATATGGCATAGAATAGGGGTTAAAGATCCCATGTAAGATAGAATTCAGATAAACAGGAAAGGGCCACAGAAGCAAAAGCTTTAGATGAATCAAGCTTGTACAGAAATATATTTTAAAAAGATGTGGTTTGCCACCATCTTCATATGAAATTGGAATAAATAAAAGTCAAGACCAGACTTAATTAGCACCACCCTGTTTCACTTTTCTTTCTTCCCACATCAGAGAGGAATCACACTCTTAAAAGATGGTTTCAGCTTTTATTGAACGAGGACTTTATTTTTTTAACATTACAAACTAAACTCTCCCTTTCTGAAAAGGTAGGTCTTACACTCACAGACAACCTTCAAGCATTTTATTTTAGAAATTGGGGGAGAAATCCATAGTTCATTAACAAGAAGATTCACAACTTCTTTTTACAGTAACGATGGCAGGAAACCAATACATTTCACAACCTAGAGTGGTTCAAACTAAGTATCCTAGAGCAGATTTTGAAACCTTGGAAAGATGACATAAACTGGACAAGTATGAAAACTGCTCGTAACGCAGACTCTGGCTCTACCAGTACAGGACAGATGCTGGCTCTGCGCTGCACCTAAGAAGGCATCTTCACTACGGCACACAAGGACGCAGCGTCTTCCCCTCCTCCCAGTCCTGTGCGCAAATCATTAAGGCAAGCCTATTAAGGACCAGTCAGGCACGGGGTTACAGCAGCTGACCACAGGAAATCTATGTAACTTCCTGCAGTCTGAGAGCCTTTAAGGCAGACATCAGTGTGGCAGACTCTGCTGTGTTGTGTTTCTTTTCAGCATCAACCTGCACCTAAAGCACGAGAGGTCACTTCAAGTCACTTCGATGGAAAAAACGATCCCCAATCACTGCGTCTCCAGTGAATGGAGAAACAATTTGAAGTGCTAGAAAGAATTAAGAGGCAAAAATAGAGGAAAAGCCCTTTGGTTTAGACTTATTAGATGAACAGACTGTCTTTAACTCTCCAGGGAATATCATTGTGGTGTGTAAAATTATACTAATTAATTAGCACTCCTTTACATTCCCATAATTGTCAGACCATTATGTAATTTCAGTAGCACAGTTCCGCCCATTTTTCTATGAAAATAGCTATGAATACTTCAGTAATACAATAATGGTTTAATGACGACCACTTCTCTTTGCTCACGTACTATTTAAGCTTAGGCAGAGATACTGTCAAATTTAAAAACAAAACAATACGGGCTATGCCAATTGCTCACAAAAGCATGACACCAATAGCTTATTTAGTTAAAAAGTCAAGGAAATAGCTTTATTCACCCAAAGTTGTTTTCTAAGACAAACATCTGCTCTGAAACGCAGGAGGGGACATGTGTGGCAATCAGTCAAACCTCGGTTCATTTCTTTCTGGTCATCTGAAATCAAAGGCTCCTTTAGGTATCTAAACATTTTAGCAATACAAGGGCCTCTAGGTCAGCAGATGAAGCACAAACACAAACCTAATTCTTTGGAATATTGGTGTGGGTACAGTGCTTACCACAACCCACATTTGTAAATGAAAATGCCGTATTACTTCTCATTCTATAGTGTCACCTGATCACCAGTAGAAAGTCACCCCCGTTACTTAGTGGGAAAGGGGGGCAACTGCTCATTACGAGATTAAAAGGCCACCATAAAAGTGAAAAAATACATGGGCCTACCCTATCCTATTTCGAGTTAGGGAAATGAGAGCCCACTTTTGCTACAGGGATGAAAGCTCAGTCAATTATTACTGGTATTAACACAGGTTTCCCCCGCATTTCGAAAGTCTGTGTTATGCCACTTGCTTTTATGAAGACCTATGTTAATACCTGTTTTTGCTAACTGAAAGAAATCCAAAGAGGATTTTCGCTTTTATGAAAACCCGCGTTCAGTGCGTTTGTTTTGCAGCCAGCCATCAGAGGTGGCGCCCACATCCCAAGCAGCTAGCGGCCCCGCCGAGCTCCTTCCCGGGGAAACACACACAGAAGCTTGGTGTCAAGCTGCCAGACTCTGAACTGTGTCTGTGAGCACCTGTGCTGTATCGTGATCTATCCCGTGCATCCGTTAGCAAGATGTGTCGTACGTATCAGAAAAGCCTGAGAGAGGTTGTTTTTTTGAGCCTGGGAACCCTCAGAATTTTTCCCATATAAATCAATGGTAATGGCTTCTTCACTTCACACCGTTTCAGCTTAGGAAAAGTTTCACAGAAACGCTCTACTTTCGGATAGCGGGAGAAACCTGTAGTAGAAAATGAATTTTTTGCAAGAAGGGAAAGGAATAATTAATATATCTAAGAATGTATCTAAGAATAATAAAGAAGAACAAGCAGGGCTTACACAAGATGCGCTGAAGTGACTGATCTGAAGTAGCCTACTGAGTTCATTCAAGCCACGTGGTACAGGACATTGGCATCTCAAAGGAGTCCACCCGTTACAAACATCATTTACCCGAATCTGTCTAATATGCCATCAAACCTCAGTTGAAGACTAGAACTGTTCTAGCTACGAAAGCAAAAACATCCCCAACGTTAATCAGAAGCAACTTTCTGTGCATTAAGAAGGCATTTTCTTAGAAGCAAAAAATAAAATAAAATAAAATACTATGGTTAAAAATAATGTGTTCTAATAAGGCATTGTGCCCACACGCAAAGGAAAAGAAAACCATCTAATCACAATCTCAAAGGCTTCCATGAATGCTAATTGCTATGTTGGCTGCAATTCCACACCATCTGGAAGACGAGTGTTGGGCAGGTGACCCCCGTGACTTAGGAGTCATCAGCGCGAAGTCAGGCAGTTATCACAGACATCTCTGGCTCTTTGCACCGCCTTTAAAAAAGTTGCCGATAAGTTCAAGAGATGAGGAAGGATGTAGAAAACTATTCTTTTCTTCCCATTAAAATCCATCGTTTTTAGTGGATTCTCCAGTGAGGCAAACTGAGACCACAACACAGAAAAATGAGGTATTGATACAATAAATGTTCATGAGGACTTCTCTTCCCTTGCTTGAGCATCTGTGAGCATTACTACTGTTAAGCAAAGAATAGTTTATTACACATCATCTCCTTTATTCTCAATCCAACCAAAGTTAACTTATTTCATGATATCATCATCTACTGAAAATAAGTGGCACAGAGTCACATGTTGTGTGGCCTTCTCCCCATGTCCAACTTCTTCCCTCTCTCCACCAAATAACCTCCCTGTGAACTTATACATACTGCTCAAAGCGCATACAAGTATTTTGTTGGCCTGATTTTGGTGAACAGTTCAGAGTGTGAATGTGTGTGTGTGTGTGTGTGTGTGTGTGGGTGGGTGGGTGCGTGTGTGTAAGAAATGATGTGTTAAACTTCAAAAAGCAAACTACAAACAAATCCAGAAACGATGCCAATTTAAAGATTTCAGTATTACGATAAATTTCATACACATACTGAGATACTTCAAAAAAAAAAAAAAAAAGGAAAGAAAAGAAAAAACAACCAAAGCGAAACAAACCTACTGAAGCAATTCTGTGTAAAACACGATAGAAGAAGAAGAAGAAGATGGGGGAAGTTCTGCAGAAGGATGCAAAGCTGTGTACTATAAAACATGTCCGAAGACATTTAGTTTTGGCTTATGAAATTCCAATTGTATTTAAAGACAGGAACAGACGTGGATGGGAAACCCAAAGCTGTGTCCAGCATGTTATTAAACTAACAACTAACATCTACGGGGAAATAAAAGACATTGAATTGTGTGTGTCAAGTTCCCCTTTAGAATGTCTGCATTAACCCAGAGAGGCAGGTCTTTCTGGATATCAGATCAGTTTGTAGGCATTATAAAAACATAACAAACTTACACCAAAACCAGACCAGCCTGGGTAAGTAAGTGTATTATCTAGGCACCAAGAAAAGAGGAAAGTCTCGGAAAAATAAGGGAGGTCTCAGTGTTTTGTCCAAAATTCCAGAAACTGCCCATTTATGTGGCATGCAAACAAAAGGGAGGTGCCGAAACGTTTACCAGTGTTTTAAGTTTTAACAATATTAAAATCAGTTAAGATTTGTAGGGACGCAACATTAAAACCATCATGTAAATAGCAGGAACTCAAGGCCAAGGCTAGAACCAACTCAAATCGTGAGCTAACAACATTGCCTGTTTCCTCCACCAAGATTTCAAGTTTGTCCAGTAATTTACACTGTGGTTTCTCGACCAGCTTTGAGATTGGGTGCCGAAAACTGGCGCCTCATCCTCGGAGGTGTCACAAACTGGTTACAGTGGTTGGGTTTGTCAGTCTGCTTCTGAACGGAACTGGCTGCACTGCCCTCTAACTGACCTCCAGTGTTATAATTACAGTAAGACTGACGGTGCTGATGAATATGGCGCTTTGCCTGGAAAGTCTGCAGATCGGCAGTGGGGTGACCACTGTGGGAATTCAACGATTCTGAGGAGGCAGATGCCTGGCAGCGTGTACTTTTCGGTTGGCCGTTATTGAGAGAGTTGCTTCTCCAGCGTAACTGAGGTGGCTGTTGTTGGGCATTAATATGCTGCTTGCTGACTTGGATGTGATCTTGACTTCGCGTGCCCTGAGAGCCCCATGGTAACTGGGGATCCTTAGGAGCTGCTCTACTCCCCTTTTCTTGGCTCTCCTCTTTATTCCCTCTCCTTCCGTCTTCATCTTTTGGGATTCTCAGCTCTATTACCTCATCTTCTGTTATGATGATATGGGTCCCAGGGCTCCAAGAGTTTCTGTGCTTAGGGTTGCTCTTAAAGGGGAACCGGGGCTTCCGGTTCTCAGGAGGGATGAACCTATGAGGTACGTTCTGCCTACGGAGCTGCTTTGCTATCTCCTGCTGTTGCAGATTCTTAAAGCGGATTTGTTCTTGCCTCATCCAGCGCAGACGTCCACGTCTAAAAGCCGGATCCCCGTTCATCAGCTGGGAGACGCGCTCCTCTTTCTCAAGTTCTCCACTGTCCCCTCTGCTTCCGTCATTCTCAGACTTGCTACTGACACCAGCGCCGACGGGTTCCTTTGCTCTGTGGTTTCCTTGGCTTTTCTGTTCCTGAGATCCAATCAGTGGCAAGACTTTCTCCATTTTGAGCATTTTGTTTCTTAAGACTTTTATTTCCTCATCTTTCATGTTGTTTTGCTTTTTCACTTCCTGCAAAATATCTTCCAGTTTGTCAATATGAACCTTGAGGTCATCTACATCAGTTCCACCTTTACCACTGGCCATCATGTCTTCGATCTTCTCATCCCCTACACCAACAGTGTCCCAGACATCCCTGGCCACTGCCCTCCAGGAGTCCCGCTCGTTGGGATCCTTCTTCCCGTACATGGCACAAAGCTCTTTCATCTTCACAATGGCCAAGGCTTCAATCTCCTGCCGACTGTGCCTAAAATCGTTGAGCGCAACCTCATAGCATATCTCTTTTACAGCCTGAATCTTAAGATCTGAGATGGTGACCCACTTGGAATCTTTACTCAGGCGCCTTCTCTGGGGGATCTGATACATTTTAATTGGCTCTCGTTTCTTCCCACTGCTAGGGAGGCCACATTTTTTAACAATGGTTTGCAGCTTGCTGGGAGGTAGCTTTTCTCTCAGAGAAGTAATCAGTTTCCAGCTCTCTTCGCAGGACCTCTTGTCAGAATCGTCCCCGCTATCAGAATCCGCGTCCTTTGGAAAAACAAAATCAAAAAATGGCCCCAAAATAACCAAAATTAAAATGTAAAAAAGGAAAATCAAATTGAAGAAAAAACTAGCCAAAAAGCCTTAACCAAATTTAAAACCAAAACCAAAAATAAATAAGTAAAACTAAAAAAACAAAAGCAAAAAAACACAAAAAAACCCCTAAATGGTGTGTACGTTTATTAAGACATATGTATATAAAGATCATTAATATAAAGATTTGCTTGTTTAGTAACACTAATGCAAATTCCCACTTTCTAGCTTAAGTGATGAAATCTGCAATCCAATTTCTTAGGAGGACTGACACAGTGACCTTTCCCTCTAAGGTCATGTGAAGTTTTTATTTAACAAAATGCTGTGAAATGACATCTCCACCATCTTGGGAAAATGAAGTAAAACCTATGCCCCATACATGCTAACGCCCATGCAGCCACTTCCCCACATTTGCCTTGGTTATTGCTGTTGCTTCTTCCAGAAACTCTCTCCCCCACGAGTGAGCACAGATGCCATACAAGATGTGACGAGCAGGCGGATTAACAAAGGTTAGTAAGGCTGTAGGATGCCACGTTTTGTTTAGCTTTACTAAAAAGAGCAGCCCTAGAAAAAAGTTAGAAGATGAGAAGGTAGAAAAAGAAGCAGTCAAACAGGGATGATGTTAAAAATGAATCCCTACTGGCAGACCACGTGAGGTTCTTATCAACCAAACTGTTTTTCTAGAAGACAAGAGGGTTTTGATAGGAGTCCTTCCACAAGTACGTCCTGGAGTCGCTATTTTCTTGTCATGCCAAACTGATGCACTACGTCTGTGCAATTGACACTCGTTACCCAGAGAACAGGAAGCAGAAGAAAAGGATCCTTATGGTGGGTCTGCTTTTTTTGTTTTCACACACTTAAACCAACAAACACTTCACCTCCAAATTTTTAAGAAATAAATTTCCAGAACATAAATTAAGCTAGGCAAATATACTTTTCATTACACATCATTTAAAATTCCCCAAGTAATATTTTACTACAACCTAAAGATGTTTTCTCCTTAGGAAAACCCATGGCATTTCTAGCTATTTGAGGAATATCACTTTAAATGACAACTCTTCCTATCAAGACATGAAACAGAAAGATTATATTCTGCTCATGCAAAAATGGATCCACTTTAAAATGCTGTCTCTAACTCTTTCATACTTAGCTTGCACTTTACCTCTTCAAAAACTTTAGTTGGGTAGTCGGGCTGCTGTTTGGACTTGGGCCTAAAACAACTAACTAGTCTTCAACGGCTATCTGGATACTAACCAACTGTTCTTAACTAACAAGAGCACATCCTGATAACACGGATCCAAGTGAAAGCAATGTTGGATTTAGAATTCCCTACGATGGATAGGATTATGGAAGAATTTCTATTCGGGAATTCTTTCTATTCCCGAAATAGAAAGTGAAAAGAAACTTTTCACTTAGAAGAGTAGTTCAGGATGGTCTAGTTTAAAAAAAAGAATCTCAGCATTCTCTTTTACTTGGCTGTGATTAGCACAATTATCTCTAGCAAATAGTATCTTGCTTTCTAGGCCAAAGACTTCTATGCAGTTACTTTATATGCACAGTTATTTCTAAAAAATAACTTTTAACAATAATGATAACAATTTGGCCCCTGAATTTGGACCTGTTGATCTATTATTTCTGTTGGTCAATAAATGGGTACTAAACCCATCTATAAATCCTACCTGGTTGAAAATTTAACAAGAGAAAACACAGGGGCACCCGGGTGGCTCAGTCGGTTAAGCGTCCGACTTCGGCTCAGGTCATGATCTCACAGTTCGTGAGCCCATGTCAGGCTCTGTGTTGACAGCTCAGAGCCTAGAGCCTGCTTCGGATTCTGTGTCTCCCTCTCTCCCTCTCTCTCTGCACCTCCCCCCATGTGCTCTCTCTGTCTCTCAAAGATGAATAAACATTGAAAACATTAAAAAAGAAAAAAAAAAGCAGAGCTAAATTTATAGACTCTATGCTATTTTTTTCATTTTTAGTGTAAACCTCAGAATGGCTAATCTTAAGTGATAAAAGAGAACATTAACAAACATTAGAGAATAAAGTATGTCTGACTCTTAAAAAGGTTTTCTTATCAATATGTATAAACTATATTTTACAGACCATCAACTCTGATTGTTCCCACATAATTGACAACTATCACTCCACCCCCACCCTGGCTTCTTCTCTTTTCAAGATTGCTTAAGGATAAAATGAATACTACCTATCTATGAAATAACAAATATTCTAATCTGCTTTCGTATCATGCTTGAGAGACAACGATTAGGTCTGTTAACTCTAATAGAAATAAAATATATTCATGTTATAAAAAATCATAAATAAAACAAATAAACAAGAAAGTCAACATAAATCCAAAACAACTCAAATTAAACTAAGTGGCCATAATTTTCCTTCTTCTTAAAATACTGTCGTATTGACTTTGTAGGATATGTTCTTAAAGCCCCCCTATCATGTACTGACCATGACACTAAATATTCTGTATGCAAAGTTTATGTGCCAAGGTATAAACCCTATCTCATGTCAAAAAAGATTTAAAGATATTGAGATTGACTTATTGCAGGGTTGGAAAAACTACTCGGGTCTGGCAAATTCACGTCACTAAATGCTGCTTCTGCCTTCATTAAATCCCAAATGCAAAGGCCTCCGTAAGAGACTCTGCAAGAAGCCTATGCAAATTGAAGAGAGAAGATACCTAAAGCACATGTGTAAAAAAGCAAGCACAAAAAGGACCAGGTATGTAACAGAGCACTAACTATAAGAGAATGTTCAGCAATGTGACAATGTGACGCATTTGGGGAACTATCGTAATATAATACTTATGAGCCTGAACTCCATTTTTTAAGGCTGTCATTATTCAAAATGATTACATTACAATATTAAATACAATTTTACTGCATAAGAATTCCTTTATATCCTCTCAATGTTTATTCATAGGGTGCATTCAAAATATATCTGTTTGTTGACCAATATGGGGTCATAAAAATACACTTTCCATTCAGTATTGTTACTGCTAGATATTCTTTAGGCTAAGGCATTAGAAATCAGTTCCTCTTGAGGACAAGAAACATGAGTGGAACAGACAGCTGGACTTAAGGGAGGAAAGCAGCCTCCCTGCTCTGAGTAGCTGCTCTTGAGATCCTAACCTGCTCTGAGATACACAGAACAGATGACAACCAGGACCTGACTACTTGCAGACTAAGTATGTCCCCTGGAAACGAAATAGGTCTTAGACACATTTACTTTCTCTTTCCTTAATGGTCAGCATCTTTATTTCAGAGCAAAGAAGGACTATCAGCTCTTGGTTATGGAGAACGCCAGCCATCATCATCTCTCTCACCTGCTTTACTCAAAGGCTGGTCTCCGGCCCAGCAGCACTGGCATCACCTGGGAGCTTGTTAGAAATGAAGAACCTCAGGTCCCACCCCAGACCTATTGAATCAGCATCTGCATTTCAACAAGACTCCCAGCTGGGGAAGAGGCACTGCTCTTTCTAAACAGAACAGAAAACGGAAGCAATTCAGAAGACCCAAGGTGAAGCGTCAGACCCGTGACTTAACAGGTGTTTAAGAATGGGCAAGACAGACTTTTTTTAGCCTTGGTTTACTCAACTATAAATGGGAAGTAATATTACTCACTTTATTTACACACACGCCTACCAGGGAGGGCTATTCCAGAAATCAAAAAAAAACCCAAAACAAAACAAAACAAAAAAAAACTGATGGATGTTAAAACTCTCTGTAAATTACAAAGCACTATAGAAATACAAGGCACTACTGTTAATAACACACACAGCTTAATGATACCTGTCCTCATGTGATCTGTAACAGACCATCAGAGGCATGTTACTAAATCATACATTATGAAGATAAAAGGCTCCTCATGTGTCACAAACCTTTCAAACCCCTAATCATACGGTAGCCAAATTCCTTCTGTTTTCATTAAAAACTAAATGTTGACTAGGCTTCGTGAAGGGACTCAAACACTGCTATTATCTTGCCCCAAACATGTGATTTATTCCTACAATCCATTCTTTCTTGGACTTCACTATAGTTTCCAAGATAACAAACTAACTGATTTAACCCACTGCCAGGCCTAAGAAATGAGTTGCCCTGGGAAAGGCTGCTTGAGCTCAAGCCCTTGGCTTTTCTGGCCCAGTTAGCAACAACGACCAGCCTCTCTTCTCCAAAGAAGAGCATCACCATAAGGCTACAGTTTACACACAGCATTTTAGATGCTGTGTTTTACACTAAGGGAAGAAACCAGTATCTCAGCTTTCTCCCTAACCTCCCCTTATTTTAAAAGAAGTCTATGAATCTTAAAAATTCTACACTGTATCCACTGTACCCAAAGGTTTATTATACCTTTTCCTTACATATCAAATGAATGCCAAGAAGCTTCTTATGACCACGGCTTTGTTAACCAAAGCTGGATGACCTTAAAAACAAAAATCTAACTACTAGATCAACTTATTTATCCATGCGATTCAGTTTCTATCAAACTTGGAGAATCAATTCACATCATAAAATGCTAAAGCCATTATTAGCAGTATAAGCTGCAACCTTAAACCAACTTTTCGACTGCTCACCCGAACCCTTTCTCAACCTGGAGGAACCAGGCTTCCTTCTACTATTTGAGTTGGTTGTGAGCCCCTGCTTCCACTGTCATCCCACATGCCACGGAGACCCTTATTGAGAATTCAGACTCCATGCAGGGGAACAGAAAAGGATTAACACATGCAACTGTGCAGCAACACTTTTAGACACAGTTTAACTAAAAAAAGAAAAAGAAAAAAAGAAAAAAAAAAAAGTCTGCCCAGCATAAGAACAATCCCCAAGTCAGCCCAAGAGCAGAGAATTAGTACTATCAGGTGATCAGAAACAAAACCAAGGCAAACACCCACCATATTCAATGTAATTATTATTAAAAGATCCACCACTGATGCATACTCAAAAACCACTATCAGGAGGCAAAGGCTACCAGAAAAGCTCCCATAGTTCTTCAAAAAGCACTTGGTTTTGATAGAACTAACGATTTGACTTTAAGACATAAAAGGCACAACATCGTACCTTTATAGACACTTTCTCAGGCTAAGGCTACGAGGAGATGTAAGTTCATTCTCCATTAAGGAAATGAGAGAATAGCAGATGGTGTCAGTGAGAGCTGGACAAGCCATTGGGGCGAGTGCTCATCTGTGGAATGGGAGGGACCAGAGCAAGCCGCCCATTTCCTAACAGAGGATTGAGGATGGCCTCCTACCAGTCTCTGCTGCTCCAAAAGAAGATCTGCTTCTTCTTTCTCCTTTTTGTACAGGATCTCCATCTCCTGTAGCCTGCAAGGAGAAGAAAAACAAGAGAGGAAAAAATAAATTGTGAAATCACTGGACTGTTTCATGCGTGCTACATACTGTAGGTTTAAAAGAAGCGATGGTCACGTGGGCCACGTCATATTTGTGCATCACCTTTTCTCCATCTCCTGCTTCATATCAATCCCTTGTTTTTCCAGAAGTTCTCTCTGGGCAAACGTCCAGTCCACAGGCTCAGAGGGGGTCTCCGCAGAAGGAGTCTTCTCTCGCTCTGCCCGTGCTTGCTCCGGGTGGTTGAAACGAAACACATGATTTTTACCCATGATGATACGGTTTCCTAGAACAAAACAGAAACAGAGTTAAGAAGCCATTTTTTAAAAGGGTACTTACCTAGGTTAGTAACCTCACTCTCCCTCCCTTTCCCTAGTGCAAAAAGACAGCTTTTGGAGTTTTACAAGAACAGATGTCCTAATGCTATCACTTCTTCAAACAAAGAGTCACACATTCAAGAGTTGCTCACACAAGCCACATGTTGTTTACTGAAGACTTCAAACCTTTCCTGGTCTCACCTGAGCGCAGCTGAACGGGCTGGGCCACCCTCTTGCCATTTACATAGGTCTCTGAGCGTTCACAGGGCTCTAGGGTCACGATAACTAAGAAGAACACAAACGAGCATTAGCATCACAAACCACTGGAGTAAGACAATGGAAAGCCGATGACTTCCAGGGTAACCAGAATCGATTCCTGCAACCAACCAAGCGGCTGAGAACCTACACAGGAGCTCTCGCTGGGGGACCCAAACCAGGGATTCGGCTAAGAGAAACATTTAAATGAATTGGACAAGCCTCAGAAGAAGACAGGAAATGTTCGTTTTGGTAATACCTGAGAGTTCAGTCCATAAAACTGAAAACTATCAGAAATCTTAAGATACAGGTACTATCCAGAAACTTAAGATCAAAAGCTAATATTCTGATTAAAGGAATGAATCACATAGCACAAAAATACCATTAGAATATTGTTTTGTTAATAACCTGGGCAAAAATCAAGACTGACTTTCTCTTCCCTTTTAGATAAAATAAGTTCCACTGGGTTAAAATCAGAGGTCCTTCAAATCTCCCACTACCCAGGATATTTGTTCCTTTCTTACTTGTCTATTAACTAATTAACATTCAAGACCAAGCCTAATTGCCTCTGTCCTGCTCGGTTCTTGGCAGTCCCAAAAGGGCTCCTTTTGTCCAGCCTATTTTCATGTAAAATAGCTATGTCCGTCCCAGCATTTGTAAGCAGCACAGGTTTCTCCATTTTCCAAATATTAGATCGTACGAGAAAATATCACTGAAAGAGACAGGGAATGCCAAGCCTTGGGGATTTCTAATAACCTAGAATGAAAAGACTGCTGGAAAAGCTAAGCCAGGAACTCTCACCGTCCCCACTGTTGTTTCTCTCGCTCCGGAAGATACAATGTTCTTCTTTAATGTGAGCCCCACTCAGCACGATGTCCTGGCGCCGCTCAGCATCTGCTTGGCCAACCCTGAACACAAGGGAAAGTGTTTCCCAGGGAAATTCAGACACAAAAAGCACTGGAAACAATGAACCTCCTTCTCCCAGAGAATAGTCTTTGGTATGTACAAAAAGGGTATCGCTTCTTTTTATTGGAGTCTTTCAACTGCAAATTTTATTTTCACATATGATCAAGCTCCCTACGTGAGAATAAGAAACCAAGGAGCAAGGATACATCAACGTAACTCACTCAGCTTTATAAAAAGACACGAGTGAACTAACCTCCCTAATGAATTCATACAAGAAGTTAGAAGAAAATTTTACTTAGGGTGTTTAGGGAAAACTACATGTTAACTGGTTCAGATGACTAAAGTAAGTATATAATTTGGGAAGACAAGATAGTTTGTAACTATTTCAGACAGGAAAAAGCAAATCATTACAACAAATTTTTCAAAAAACAACTTCCTTTTAGTTATTCAATCATTGAAAAGAACAGAAAACATTAAGTAACTGTAAGAAACAAATATACCTGGTAATTCCATCTTTGATGTAATAAAGCAGGCACTCGGACATGAGTGGGTCTTCATTGAGGTTAACCAGATGTGGGGTCTGAAAGAGGGTACAGATGATCAATCTGGAGCAAGTACCGCTGCATGGGCTGTGACAAGAACAATGACCTACAGGAAGCTGATGGCTTCCTGGATTATCTACAGTCCCTAGGTGAGGGACATCTTTTATTCCTAGTTGCAATTCCATTATAAACACAAAACATTCTCTTTAAGCCTTCTCAAATTACACCAATACATTCTATTCAAAAACCATGAGTTCTGGGATAAAGAACAAGATCCAATTCTTGAGAAGGTCAAAGCATAAAGAATACAAAAAAAAAAAAAATAATAAAGACAGGTTGATTCTCTGGATGGGCTAACCACAATTTTTGTAACTATCTGGATGAAATTCTTGAAGGGAACAAAACAGGCCACTTTGACATATTGATTATTTTGAGCTAAAGGCACTTCAAAAACAGCAACCGCAGGGAGAGGCTTCCTTTGAACGAACCCCCCCCCCCCACCCCCACCCCCCCCCCCCGGCCTCCACCCCAAGACAGGTCCTCCTAAAGGACCTCAGCTGTTGTGTCCCCTCTGGGAGTCCATCAACCAGGGAGGATAGACTCTTGTCCCAAGAGAGGAGACCAGAAATCGACACCAGACAGACTTTGTCGCAAACGATCACACTTCCCATCTATTCTCCCAAGGGCCCCTTCATCTTTCCTGAAAAATCATTCATTCCCTCCTGAGAGGCCTATGTCCCTGCTCCCCTTTCCCTACTAACATGGCATTTAAGTCTGAACTCTAAGCCCTCTTGGGGAGTCACTCACTTTCCCCCTGGGCAGCTCCCACACACATATGAAGCAGACATGTTAATAAACTTATTTTTGTTTTTTTCTTATTAATCTCTTATTACAGGGCTCTCAGCTAAGAATTCAGAAGGGTGGAGGGAAAACAATTTTCCCTTTCTACAATCTCAAGAAATACTTAATTTTTTCATTTACTTTATAAACATGTCCCCACACCCCCTGTCACTTCCCTCTATAATTTTTATCACTTCTTCCATGGTCCCCATTACTCTGTTTAGTTCATTAGTCTCTACTTTAAAGAAAAAATTAAAAGTGTCAGCATTCAACAATATACACATCTTGTAAAAGTCCTCTTCATCTAATATTTCTAAAATCCTTGAAAAACCAACCTTCTTTGGTGAAAATACCCCATTGGAATCCAAAAATAAGTCACATGGTCTTGGGGTCAAAATCTACTCAAGACAGTGCCAGCAAACGTGGAAAAATGAAAGAAGAGTCAGATGAGTGAGTTAAGAACAGGAAATGACAAAGATGATTAAAAAGAAATTAGGAAAAGCTCTACATTAGCATCTGCCTCTGGAGTTAAGAGCTCTGCTGGTTTGAGAAAGTCAAAGTCCTCTGTGGGTACTGTTCTTTAAAGTCTGTCGTGACACTGGCCTCAGAGAAAGGGCATCCTAGAAATAGGTTTCATTTTCCCTTGCCTTAAAAGTATTCTCCCACCCCATCCCCCCTTTGACTGAGGACTGGCTGACAAAATCGTATATGTTTAGGTCGGACAACGTGTTTTTTTAAAGGTGTCCAATGTGTCAATTTAATACACATACACATTGTGCAATGATTACCACAATCAAGTTAACATATCAGAAACAGGTTCTAAAACCGCATCTGGATGTGGCCAGTGGTGTATCCCTTCCTCTCCTGAGGAAGTCTAGAAAGTTAAAACAAGATGCATAAAATTAAAGCAAGAAAAACCTTTGGAAACAGAGATCTCAGTTGGAATTCTGGGCTGTTTATATCACAACACTAATTCAAGTTGTTTATAACTTGTATTAAATGCCATTTTTTTACAAGTTGTTACCAAATTTTTCCATATAGTTCTTTACACTGAAAGATGTTGTAAAATCTTTCAAGATACACAAAGGCACAAATTCTATCAAACGTAGAACTGATAACACCTCTACAATCATAAGTCATATCTTGATAAATAATGTCTTACCGAAGCAAACACTACTAAACTGTGAAAACCAGGGATCTCTGGCAATACAGACAGACAAAATACTGTTATTATTGTTCCAGTTCTAAAAAATTACGTGACCTTGACAGAAAAACCAAACCAAAAGAATCCCAGCAAAAACAAGGAATATTTCATTTCATATTAAAAACAAAAATGGAAAAGTCCCCACTCACTCTAATGCCAACCTAAAGAGATCACCATCGGAGCCTTGCAGAACATGTTTGAATCTCTCATAGCCAATTTGGGGTTATTTGAAATGAAGGACCACTTATTACTGGCATGAATATATTTACTTTATAAATCAATTTATGTTTAATTACTACAGTCAAATGAGAAGCACACAAAAATAATCATTTGATAA
This sequence comes from Acinonyx jubatus, assembly GCF_027475565.1. Classification (NCBI taxonomy): domain Eukaryota; kingdom Metazoa; phylum Chordata; class Mammalia; order Carnivora; family Felidae; genus Acinonyx; species Acinonyx jubatus. The sequence continues at coordinate 7,285,184 of NC_069381.1, read as the reverse complement.
TAGTTTCCCAATACCTAACAATAACTAGGAAGCAACTCAGTAAAAGAACAAAACAACAACAACAAAACCCAAAACAAAACCTACCTCACGCTATTCTAATTAGCTACAAGGTATCTACTACCTAACAACTATGATAACATACGTAGGATGGTAACTACTGGAGTTTTATTTATTTATTTATTTTTTTAAACTAAGAAGAAAGCAGAGGAGGCTACAAGGGTGAGGGCAGGAATTGCTTTACTCAGTACAATGACCGTCTGTAACACAAACTAAAGAAGCAAACTTGAGTGGCATTTTTCTAAACAAACCTGAATGGCTGAAATTGCTTCCATAGAGTTATAAATCAGGGCTGCGGGCATCTGTGGGAAAATCTACATAGAAAGAGTAGCCAAACTGAAGCAAGGTATGCTAGATGAGAGGCTGGGAATTGAAAAGAAAGCAACAACGCACATGAGTAAACGTATGGAATCGCGACCGAAAGTTAGATTTACGGCCTTGCGTTTTGTTTTTTAAACAGCAAACATGACAGGCATTTTAGAAACAGGCTGCCTTTGTACTGTAAGATGAAATTAGAAATTCTGAAATTAAGCCGAATCTCAAGACGAAATGAAGGGAGGAGGGGCCAGCCCTAAAAGGCCCCAAGTGCCTCAGTGACCCAGACAAACAGGAAGTTTGTCTTTTGTTGGGTGGAGTTTCACATCACTGTGTCCTACCTTCTTCGGTGAGAAAACTCCCAGGGTTCCTCCGTCTTCTCGAATGGCAACTCCCATCTCAGCCAATAAGGCCTCTCTAGAAGAACAACAAGCACACCAGAATACCAACACCAAACGTCAGTTAAGTCAGTCTCATATGAACTAGAAAATAAAGCATGCAAAGCAAAAACTACTGTCCCTGTTAGTAACACAAATGTGAAAAACCTGTCTATCCTGTCATTAATGAGAAATTATTTTTAAGAAAAACAGCACATTCAAAATAAATTCTGTTCCCATGTTAGGTAAAGTTATATTCACCCAAGTAAGGACTTTGTCTCATCTGACTTTAGAGGCAGACAGTAATTCATAAATAATATGTCTACTAATATTTAAAAAAGGAAGAAAGGGGGGCGCCTGGGTGGCGCAGTCGGTTAAGCGTCCGACTTCAGCCAGGTCACGATCTCGCGGTCCGTGAGTTCGAGCCCCGCGTCAGGCCCTGGGCTGATGGCTCAGAGCCTGGAGCCTGTTTCCGATTCTGTGTGTCTCCCTCTCTCTGCCCCTCCCCCATTCATGCTCTGTCTCTCTCTGTCCCAAAAAATAAATAAACGTTGAAGAAAAAAAAAAAATTAAAAAAAAAAAAGGAAGAAAGGGATAGTCCTTAAGGCCAGACATCTAACTCAAAGAACCGTTTCTTCAAAATCTAAGAAAGCGAGACACCTGGGTGGCTCAGTCGGTTAAGCATCCGACTTCAGCTGACCTCGTAGTTCGTGGGTTCGAGCCCTGCGTCTGGCTCTGTGCTGCCAGCTTGGAGCCTGGAGCCTGCTTCAGATTCTGGGCATCCCTCTCTCTTTGCTCCTCCCCCACTCTCTCTCCCTCTCAAAAATTAATAAGAAACATTAAAAAAAAAAAAAACCCTGACAGAGCCATTTTGACAAAAAATCTAAGAAAGCGATCAGAAAGGAACTTTGATATGTTAAGATTGTCTATAAGTGTGATTTCCTCAAATGTTATGCTCCCATGCCCACCATCATATGGACTCAACAATTCTAGCTTAAAATCCTTGTAAGAAGAAACTTCTCAGTGTTTGATACACCCACTGCATCCATACAGCAGCACCCACTTCTTCCTCATCTTCCGTGGAGGAGGAAGACAGGTGTGAACTTTTTTAAATGTATATTCATCCCAAAAGGAAAAGTATTATTTCAGGTTACATTCACCTTCAGGGTAGAGAACTGATAGGTTAAGGTAGAAAAGGGATTTTAAAAGTCTGCAAATCAAACTACTTCACCGCTTAACCTAAGAGGTTCTAGAAAACATAACTCAAAGACAATCATCCGAAGGGCTTTATTATTTGGGCCTTTATCAAAGGCAGTTGTTTTGCAAAGTAAAAACTCTATCCCTCAATATCTTCCATTTTATATGGGCCCTGAGCACCACTCGGTCCGGTAAGGAACACAGGACTCCCGCAGAGAACGGAGGACTATGTAAGCCTCACTGGCGGAAGGCCCAGAGCAGGCTGGGCTCTGTTCTGTTCTCTGGTCGGTGAAGTGAACGCCGGGGGGGGGGGGAAGGGGGGGGGGGGCTTCGCTTTTACTTCCAGCTCATCTTCTCCTTCTATAAAAGGAATCCCAGTTCCCCTGAGAATGTGCAGACACTCCCCGAGCTTAATAATATCCTGACCTCTCCATTCTGATGGCCTCTGTTTTACGCAGCTTCTCTTCCCAGGTTTCATTCAGCTCAGCAATGATCTTCTCCGATTCCTAAGGGAGGAAGTCCACAGTTCAAGTGAAGACACTTATGTGACAGGCTAGGTCTGGGAAGGACAGCAAGATGCCCTTTGTGGGTATGAGGCAGAATCTAGTACAGTGAGATTTTTTTCCTTTCTTAATATTACGTACAATAAAAATCATGAAGACTAGATCTAGCATTAAATCAGCCCTAGATATATAATCCTCCTAAGTCCTAATAAAAATGCCCTAATAGTGAGTGTGTATGTGTGTGTTTACAGAAGGAAGAGTAACATGAACATCCAAAAATGCAAGACATTATTCCCAACAGCCACTTCTACAAAAGAATAAAGCCACCAAAGGTATTCATTGCTTTTGTTCCATACTGTAATTTCAACATAACACTGATGGGGCTCAGAACACATTTGCCTACAATATGGCATCTTGGCATACTGACTATTTTCAGCTGAAGCAATCGGAGAAATGGTATCTGCAGGAAGGACTCTGATCTCCTCAAGCAAGCTTTAAGATCCCCACCCCCAACTGGAGAAAAGGCACATCCTCACCCCCAAAGATGGAGGAACACCAGGAGGAATCTGAACAAATAGGCCTTAATAGGTACCCACCCGCCCCCTCTCCCCCGCCCCATCCTATCACAATTTCCCATGACTCTTCCCTCGTCATCAAACCTAGCACAAAAATGCTCAGGTTTAACACCTCTTTGGGTCTTTTATTTTCTTATGAAGGCTCCCATGTCACATAAAACTTACGTGAAATCAATTCGTGTGCTTTTCTCTTGTTTATCTTTTGTTGTAGAAGCCCCAGCCAAGAACCCGAAGGGTAAATGAATGATATTTTAACTCCCCTGTAACACAATACCCTCCTGAACACAACCCAATACCTGCCATACAAAGGTTTAGTATTAATCTCATCTGAAGGTACGTAGCCACTGAAGTGACAGTTTCCTCGTCTCCCACTCAGTGTTTATCAATGCCACAAATATAAGATTTCTTGATCTCAAGGAATTTACCATATACTAGGGAGAGAGAAATAACCGGTGACTCGTTCACTCAGTAATTCTACATCACCTCCTTACATGCCAAGCCCTGTTTCAGGCAACCAGAGATGTGGCCAGGAACAAAATCTCTGTCTTCGTTAAGACTTCCATTCCGGTAAAGAGCCTGAAGTAATCAATTTTAATCAAGAATTCAAATATACGGTATGTCAGAGAGCAGTAAGCACCTTGGAAAAAAAGCAAGAAAGGGAAGGGGGTAAGTGCGGGAGCAGTTTGGGGTGGGGCTGTCAGGACAGGGCTCACTGCCGAGGTTCTGCGTGAGCAGAGACAAGGAGCAGGGGCCACCACACAAACACGTGAGGGAAGAGGGAAAAATGGCTGGCATTTTCCAGGAACAGCAGTGTGGCCAGGGCAGCGTGCTTGCGGACTGTGCGCGGGTAGGGCAGGAGAAGACCACAGAGCGGTTGGCCAAGTGCTAGAAGCGAAGCATTCACAGGTGGCAGCAGAATGGGTGAGCACGAGAAGGATGCTCACACTGATGAATGAAGGACAAGTGGGAACCAACTCGGTGGAAAATGGAGCGGGGAGGAGGAAAACCTGAAAGGGAGACGGGCACATGCAGAAAGCAGGAGAAATCTAGTCACGGAGACAAAATCCGCAAGTCAAAGGGTGAGGACGAGGAGACTAGCGATGATGGGATGACAGCTCTGAGGACAGCAGTGGTTATGACTAGGGACGAAAACCCTGCACAGTTTGCAAAATATTTCACTGTCTGATTCACTTAACAGGCTATTGTAAGAAGCCGCTGGGATCTGAAAACATAATTCTCTACACAGAAAGAAACAGTGAACATGTAATACGATCAACCCTAAGACACCTGCGATTTCGTTTTCCGGAATGACACACGAGAGCACGTAAAAAAAGCCACGAGTTGGGGCGCCTGGGTGGCGCGGTCGGTTAAGCGTCCGACTTCAGCCAGGTCACGATCTCGTGGTCCGGGAGTTCGAGCCCCGCGTCGGGCTCTGGGCTGATGGCTCAGAGCCCGAAGCCTGTTTCCCAATTCTGTGTCTCCCTCTCTCTCTGCCCCTCCCCCGTTCATGCTCTGTCTCTCTCTGTCCCAAAAATAAATAAAACGTTGAAAAAAAAAAAAAAAGCCACGAGCGAAAACTCCAGGCGGGGGGGGGGGGGGGGGTGCAAAGCAGAGGAGTACAAGCGTCAGGAGAAACAAACGGCACAGCATGGCAACGATGATGACGGTGAAGGACGGCAACAGCTAGTGAAGAGGGACAAAGAGCAAAACCGGCAACCGAGTTAGAAAAGTCAGAAACCACATGGGCACCAGTACGGTCCACACGAAGGGGGCCACTGACAAGGTACTCGTTTGGGAAGGGTCCCTCACAACCTGGGGGATGTGAGAGCAAGTCTGCAGCGGGAGCGGGGAGGGTGGAGCCAAAGAGACAACACCACTCAAGCTGGCCACATTAGCCCTGTGAACAGACCCCACGGCTACCTGAACGGCATCGCTGCGCACGCCTCCCAGGGCTGAGTTCACATGCAGTGCGCCGCCACTCCCAAGTTCAGGGAGGAGCCCATGTGCCGTGCCAGAGGGCCAGCGACCAAAACACCCCTACAATTTCGGCAAGGAGTGAGACGGCCAGGACAGGAAGCGTACCAGGAACCAAGTGGCAAGCAAGCACCACAGAAGTTCTTCAAACAACCGTTCTAGCAGAGTAGCATTAAGTGCTTTTACATATACTGTGAAAGGGCAAACACAAGACAAGCGGGCACCATATCCTCCGTGACAGCAAGGCTGATTAAAGACGGCTGGGGAGAAACCTCGACAGTCTCGAAATGGTAACTCTGAAAACAAAGGATAAGCACAAGAGGTTGTCCAAACCGGAGCATCTAGACTGGTGCTCATTATGCAGAGTGTGGCCCACAAGCCACTGATGTTGGATACGGAATACAAACTGACCCAGGAGCTACTTAAATTTTTTTTTTCCCCCGGGTTGGTTATTTTCAGGAGCAGACTGTGTCTGATAAGAGGTTTATCTGGCTATATGAAAGCTATTCCATTTGGGGGCAACTGTAAACTCAGCCCATCTAGTGAAATCGCTGTGGAGGGACCCTCTTGTCTTTTGCTGCCAATTCTAATGCGAACTCTCTAATTCTCCTTTCCACCTGGAGGGTAAATCAGGACACAATCTCTTTATAAAGAGAAGATTTAATGAGTTAGCTGAGGATGATACTACTTTTATTTTTCATTACAGCTTCAAGTTGCAATTTTTATGTTGTCTCAGAAGCTATTTTTTAAAAATCTGAAGACAGCTCAGAGAAAATGATACTGAGCAAAACTTCAGTGCTAGAAAAAGCCATTTATTCCAGAACCATTCTAGAAAGAAAGAGACTGGGGGCCAGAGAACCTACGGACTAACCTGAGGCCACACTACTTCCTGAGCCACTAAACCCTAGGGCTGAGTTTCCTGACTCTTGACGTTCTTCCTTCAATTAAGGCAGAATCAATGGGATTTCCAGAAAATATTCGACAAAACAGCTCGCCACCAGTTAAGAAAGAGTGAAGGACATTCTTTCTTGAAGCCTGAATGGCCAACTGAGCGTAAGTAAAACTGAGCTGCCAACAGGAGACAACTGTGGTCTCTGAGTTGTCAACCTGCTCTGTAGGCAGGACTGGCACACCGGTGCCCAGTGCTGCCCATAACCCTAGGAGCCCAACTCCAGATTACGCTGAAACTGGGATTCATGCTTCAGAAATAAGCAGTCGAGACAATCTTTAAGGGTCCTTCCTTCGTGCACGTAGTACCCAAACACAAAAAATTCCAAAGAGCGATGACATCAGCAACCTTTTTTTTTTAAGCTCCAAGGAACATTGGGCTCAGGCGCCATTCAACTTTGGCCTCACATTCTGTAGGTCTAACTATCTGTATAACGCTGGTTAGTAATTGTGTTCACACAGCTAAACATGATTTAACTTCTTTGTCATGATTCGGTTCAAGTGGCAGAAAAATCCACAGAACAAGTCAGAAATATTTCCATGAAAAAAAAAACGACAGTTAAATTGTGATATTTAAAAGGTTAAATGCTTACTACATGGAACATTCCTTGAAGCCATCGGATAGCCAAGGTTTTACTGTACTGAACGCAGCATATGCTCCATAAAGTAAGTTCCAAGTGTGGGGCCCTCGGGCCGCCTACCCCAGCATCTGCCCTTGCATGCTTCTGTAATGGATATTTGTGGATATTTATAATCCAAGCCTCGGCAATGGCACTCCTAGTACTGACTTTGACGCCAGACTAATAAACACCAGAGCCACCACATGGTAGCTATGGTTACATATTTAAAACCTTACTGAATAAGAATCCAAATCAGGGGTATGTTCATTCCAACTCAGTTTGAGTTGTGATTAAAAACTGAGAGCAATTACATTTCACTCTCTTTTGCCAGAGACGTTTGTGGAGGGATCAAGATCTTTATTGATGGGGTTAACACGGGTCTCTTCCATACGGAAAGAAGCTATTCAAAAAAAAAAAGAAACAGTAGCAACACATTGTGCAAAAGTCTTCTACCAACTGATCACATTTTTCAAGTCAAAAATACAGAGAAGCAAAGGAAAAGAAAGTGTTAGGAAAATGAATCAACCTCCTCTCCTTTATTACTGTTTTCCATTACACTATTTTTGTTCTGCAGTATCATGTCTAAGGAACACAGTTCCTAAACATTCAATAACGAAATGGTCCCAAAATGAGAACTTCTCAAGCATCTCTATTGTATAACCACTGCTTTGCACTGTGCACGCAAGATGTTCTCCGCCTGAGTCATTAAAATGCAGGTCTGCTGGGACGGAATTCTCACCATTCACAAAACAGGAGCAGAGCTAAGGCGCTGAGGCCCCAATAGACTGCAGGGCTGCATTAAACACTCAAGATCCAACGCAAAACCATTAAGAAGCAATTTCCTAAAGCTAGGGAAAATGGAAGATCGCACTTATTTTTGCTTAAAGGAAAATTAAAAGGGAACAATTTCTTTTCTGATGAAAGTAATAACAGTTTTGCTTTGGTTTTGGTGGGAAGTAGAAAGATTGGGGGGAGGGTTCCCTGAATAATGGCAGTGTTAGTCCCAAGAAACTATTTGGAAGACATGGAGTGACCTAATTCCTAAAGAGTCTGGTTAATGCCTTGACTCCTAACATCCAATGATATTTTTCAGTTGGTCCCACCTGGCAGTTAGGACAATTTTTTTCTTTTAAGCCAAGATGCAAGTTAACAGAAAGTATAATCTCATTTGTACACCAAGGCTTTAACAGGCATACAGTGAGATTCAAAATCCCCAAAGACAAAGAACATTTCATATTAAATAGTGAGAGATCTCACCTCCCTCCCATGGAACCCCTGCACCACCCCCCCACCCCTGGCCTGAACAGAAAGAACCCCACACAGCAACTCTGTCACTGATGTCTATTCATGAAAAAAACACACACAGGAAGCGTTCTTGCACGGACTCCGCTGATGTCTCTATTAAAATTTCAAAGGCAATTTTAAAATAGCAGAAATTACCCTTCAAGTTACAGCAACTGATGAAAAGATCTCTCACCCTTTTCCCTTTGCTAGGTATTTCAGGACTTCATCCACTTTCTGCTAACATGCTCTGAAGAAAGAGACAAGATCAACACTCTGGTTTCCGAAGCACCTAAGCTTGGAAGCGAGTAAAATGCCAAGGGAAAAGGCAGACTAAGAAACAGTAGCCTATTCTTCATATAAAATCTTTTTCTGGGGGCGCCAGGGTGGCTCAGTCAATTAAGCATCTGACTCTTGATTTTGGCTCAAGTCATGATTTCCTCGTTTGTGAGATCAAGCCCTATGTTGGGCTCTGTGCTGAGGGCATGAAGCCTACTTGGGATTCTCTCTTTCCCCGCCCTCTCTCCCTCTCTCAATAAACAAATAAACATTAAAAAAAAATAATAAGATCTTTTTCGGCCTCACCTGAAAATGAAAATGAAAACATCTGCCATCCTCAACTTATCAAGCTTCCTCCCCTTTTAGCGGTGAAAAGGCTCAGCAAACCTTTCCCATCATTAATTTATCAAAGTGTGTCACTGTCCCCAACAGTCCTTGAAGCAGCAGTTGTGGAGAATACTGAGTGCAAAGAGCCTGTTGGCTGCAAACATAACTGCAACTTCCCAGCTCCCTGAAAAACTTTCTCTGCCCTCCTTGTTCCTCCCCCAACACCTCCATCCCCACCGCCCCCCCCCCCCCCCCCCCCGGCTATACTTGGGAATACAAAGTCCCAAAGGCGTGGTGGATCAAACGATCACCCTGGAGGTAATGGGCAGGGAAAGAAAAAGCATTTGTGATGCTGTCACAGTGACCTGATAGATGGCACGGTCTGTTCTCACTGCAGTCACTGAGGGGCAGGAAGGACCCGGGAGCCAGGAGTCAGCAGGCACCACTACTGCTCACTTTTATACTCATGGAGAAAGACAAGAAAGTACCCAACAGAGCCAACCACAGCCTGGGGAAGCAAAGCTGGGCGCCATTGCAGGTGGACCTGTGAGCACACAATGCAGGTGCACAGCATGGCGCCGAGGCCCATGACCCCACGAGCACCGGCCCAGGAGGCGGGCAGCCCTTCCACAGCCGTGTGAATAGGGCCCAAGACTTCCTATGAACTTCCAGAAGTTATCATTTCACATGTTCTGAATAAACCTGGTACAGCTACTCACATGTCCAAACTTTTGACTGCGTACTTTACTAACATACACACGGCTCTACACAGAATTCAATCTTCAAATGAAACCAAGTGCTTCTAACAAATTAGTTTCCCACTAAATTTCTAACTAAACAATTTCCCTATGGCTTATAAACTACCTCAGAATTAAAGGACATATCTACTTATCAGCTACTTGCATGGCCAACCTCTGATCTCCCCATGCATCTCTCTCATCTCTGTCTGGCCATGTCAGACTCAAGCATTCTGGTGAAAAGCAACTGATGATATCATGAAGCAGCAAATTCCATTTTCAGGACACCTCTAGGGGTTAGAAAGTTCTTCCATATCCTCAACAAAAATCTCAGTGGTTTTTAAGTCCTAACTCTGCCTTATGGAACTATACAGAACACCTTTCATTCAGTCTGAGGTATTACTTACCTTTAGGCGTTCAATGGCTTCCTCTCCTCCAGGTGTAGACATGATCCTCTCCTGAATACTGGTCACAGATGTTAAGCCCACCTGACTACTGAGTGAGCAGGAAGATGGAGATGAAGTAAGAGACCCCATGGACGCTGTGGAAAAATTGCCAGGGCGTTGATTCTCAGAGGCTAGCAAGTACCTATGCTTATTGTTCTGAAAATCTTTCAGATCTGGGAGACAGAAAGAAGGGAAGGCAGAAAAAGTGGAGAGGGGGGAAAGGAGCAGAGGGAGAAAAAAGACAGGAAGGAACACCAGCGTAAGAAAGGAGAGCATTAAAGCGCCAAGACAGACATGTTATGATACAAAGACAAGTTATAATTGTTCTAGATGGCAGTTCTAAAACATGTCTGTCTTTAATACTGGTATCGTAGAGGTGAAGAACCACTTCTGAATTTAGAAACTAAGAAACTCCAGTGTGGGTTAACATTGTATTTGGTAGAGGGTAACCAGAGCCTCAAAGGATAATGTTCAGGCACCCTCTGTAAATAAAACATGCTACATTCCTTCTATTCCTTCTACGGCTCTGAATCTACAATGTTTTAAATTTACACTACTCTTAAATCTCAGTAATTTATCATGGTAAAGGAAAAAAAGATGATCACATATTTACCAATAATATTGACCTGGCCCAGTATTTTATGGCATTCAGCAAAAATTCCCAAGAAGATGCTACAGTTAAAACAAAAATCTGAGCACTCAGTAGTATCCTTCGTATAGCAGCATTTCAACAAGCTAAAAAGGACCTTTAAAATATGCTTTTAAAAGAGAGAGGTAACTGCAGAAATCACAAGAATTTTGTGTAAGTTCTGATTAAGAACTCAGGGCCAATTGCCTCAACAGGGAAGAACAATCAGCAAATTGATGAAGCTTTTCATTCATCTATTAGATCAAGCAAATCAAGGCTGATTATTTGCTAACTATTGCAAAGTACAGCTCTTACTTTGCCTAACAGGACTACCACGAGTCACTGGTAGGCCGAGTTGCCAGTATGAAATGCAAGTTTCAGGGACATACTTTCACTTACTAAAAAGTCTTTAACAGAACTCTAAGTTTTGTTTTTAAATTTAGTTTTGATAAAAAGAGCCACAAACAACAAAATTAATTTGCTCTACGTACTTTCATTCATTTGTCATCCTTGTCGCAGACACCAGAGAAAACCCATGGGTACTGAGGGATTTCTATTTTAAAATTAGCTCATATTTAAATTTGAGAAAGTCGGCATTACTTAAAACTTGTATCAAAACTAAGTTAAGTTTTCCTTAAATGATATGAGTCAAAGAGTCAGAAAGCAGTATTATTTGCTCTCTCTGGGTCTACTCATCTCTATTTAATCAAAGCCAGTTCTTGAAACCCCTTAAAACCAGTGGTTGCTTCAAGACAGTTTGAAAACCACCATCTGCAAATAGAGAACATAGGAAAACAAGCACGTTTTAAAAGGGGGATGGGAACTGGAGCAAAAAATCAGCCATCAGGTGACGGCGGCAAGGTCGGAAAGAATAGGATGGATGGAGTTTAGAAGGTCCAATGGACACATGCAAGCCCTAAAAGACATTAAGAGTAGTAGACCGAAATGGAAATTCGTAAGTACTCAGGGCTGCTTTCCTGCAGGGATACAAAATTAAAACTTAGTCATGCATAGCTTTTTGGGAGATGCCACACTGCTCAGAAAAGAGTGACGCAACAAGCTGATAGCAGCACCACCTGGGGCACAAAAGCAGGAGCGAGATGGCGTCTTTCTCACATCAGTATCGGTCAGCTTCGGAAATCTCAGACAGAGCTGTTCTGGTCCAAGAGCCACTGGGTATTGGAGTCTTACTGTGTCCGCAAGGCCTAGCCTCATCACAGCAGCCAGGGCTGCATTTGCTTTCTCCTGTGTGTGTCCTCCTGGTCAAGCCCTATTACATGCCTCATTAAATGAACAAGCAAATCAATTAAAATCTGAACTTAACCAAGAAGTCAAGATTCTTCATTTCTTCTAAGATAAAGATCCCCTCATGGAAAGGGTAAGAAACCACGTCCTCACCAACTTAATGATATACATGGAGAGGACAACGAGGTGTCTAGGTATTTATGATCCTTCATAAAATATCCTCATTTCAAGCACACATTTTAAATTTAATTTGTAATTCCAGAAAAGGAAAACAAAAAAGTTTTCCTAATCACCACGTAAGCTGAGGCCCAAGATATGGAGGAAACTAACTTAGCATAAGCACAGGTGAGTGCTAACCCAACATTCACAGAGCTACTCAGTCATGGATCGTTCGGCCAACCGCAAGCGGTTGTTTTTAATTATATGTACACTACGTTTCAGAGTTATATAGCTAATTTAAAAGGATCTTTCTATTAATCAGATCCTGAAGGAGCTCAAGAGGCCAAAAAGGCATAGTAATGATTAAAAGCTGGAGCTGACTTACACTATCCAATCCAACCACACAGAAACCATGAGATCTCAGTAGCAAATTAACCACCCCAGGTAAGCGGTGTCCTCATGGGTAAAAGTGGGCATAACGGAATTTTTCCAGAATCAGTGACAGGATTAAATGAGATAATACATTCAAGGTCCCTAGAATGGGGCCCAGCATTTTATAAACACTCAGGATATGTGAGTTGCTGTTGTCACCACCATCATCCGCTATGACTTTGGATTCAGTTTAATCACAGAAGTGGAAAAACTGGAGTAGAAGTAGGAAGAGATTCTCAAGCCTATTAACTATTTAATCCAGAAACTGAAATTCAGCAGTGTGTTTGCCAAATGGAGAAGGGCTAAACCAGGATCATTTCTGAACCTATAATATGCTCTGTCTGGGATTTCCCTGTTAGGATTGCTGGCATGCAAAGCTCATTTTAAGGCTGATCCAGCAGAGGCAGATTAGCAAATCAGAGTACTGGAAATAACCAATACATGAAATACACACATTTGCCTCCACTTCCAGAGTAATCATCGATCAATGGATCAACTGAAGGTAAGCAGGAGGGAAAATACAAGAAGGGTCAAAGTTCAGGTTCAGCAGTGACACAGAGAGGGAACAGAGCAGCATTTGGCATTTGGGAAGGTGAAAAAATTAACACTCGGAATATATGATCATTTTGCACACTGTATTCACTCAAACTCAGGTGCTAATCAGTAAGAAAAACTAAACTCAGAGGCTTTTAACATCTTACTAGAATTCCAAACAACAGAATATTAATTTTTTACTTAAAAACTAAAAACATGCTTTATCAAATAAACCCATATAATATTCTACCCAAATCATCCAGTTAACTCAACTTCTGATTAGACATTAGTCAGGCAGAATACTGAGGTTAAAAAAATATATATTTTTCTTAAGTTTATTTATTTTGGGAGAGCAAGTGAGTGTGAGTGGGGAGGGGCACAGAGAGAAGAAGAATCCCAAGCAGGCTCCGCACTGTCAGCGTGGAGCCCAACGTGGGGCCTGATCTCACAAACCACGAGATCATCACCTGAGCCTAAATCGAGTCGGATACTTAACCGATGGAGTCACCCAGGTGCCCCCCAAGAAGACTTATTTTAAGACAATTACTGTGAAATAATATTCTCTGGAAGTCTCATTCTTAAACTTGATAGGAAATGGATAATTTCCCCTTTGTGTGTTCAGAGGGAGCAAGGTGGAGAGTGTTCCTCAGTCATTTTGCAGGAAGGGAAAGATACCACTCAAAGGTATATCTTATCTGAAAGGGGACTGAAATAGTGTGTTTGTTACACATATATTATTGCTACTACATTAATCCAGAGAAACACATAATACAAAAACAAAAATTTCAAGTAACATTTTTATGAAGTGATTAATTTCTCAGTAAGAATAAGCTCATTCCAAATAAACTTCACTGCTGATCTAAAATGAAAACCTAATAAAAACACAAGCAATGAGGGGCGCCTGGGTGTCTTAGTTAAGTATCCGACTCTTGATTTCAGCTCAGGTCATGATCTCACAGTTCATGAGATCGAGCCCTGCGTTGGGCTCTGTGCTGACAGCGTAGAACCTGCTTGGGATTCTCTCTCTCCCTCTCTCTGCCCCTCCCCGTCTTGTGCACGTGCACACTTTCTCTCTCTCTCTTAAGATAAATAAACTTAAAAGTATATATTTAAAAAAATATAAGCAGTGACATATTTACATTTTAAAAACTAATTTAAGGACTTCAATAAAAACTTTAAAAACTTTCATGACTGGATAGCCTGGTACATACTACATAAAGAAATTCTGAGATAGTTTTCATTGGATTTTTTTAAAACTTAAGAAAAAGCAAAAACAAAAAAAACCACCTTTTTTTCCTACTATCTAACTTCATAAGCTCTTTTAATCTAAGTTTAAATCTAAGAACCCTGAAGAGGGAAAGATTAGAGTTTGCGTTGACCGTAATTCACTTACTATCGATAATATCTCCCAGTCCCTGAGCACGAAGAAGGTCCTTCAGCCGCGTCACCTCCTCCTTCAATTCACGAACCAGTTTGGCATTGGGGTCCTCGTTGATAACAGCATTGCATTTAATTTGCTTTGCACGATCTGCATATCTATATCAAAAAAAGGAACATTCATTTTTGCCATTCCTCAGATACTCTACTTCTCATAAATAACGTATCATTATTTCTATCTCTAAATCAAACAGCTTGAGTGTTTACACATTTTATAAGCCTTAATAATAACACATGCATAGGATGTTTTACAGCATCTTATAAAGATGAAGAAAAAGGCTCAGATGAATTTAATGATTTACCCAAAATCATAAAAGAAATAAATACCAGAAGAGGACTCAAAACCAATCTGTCAGACTGTATAGTGTTCTTTCCATTACATTAAAAGTGTCTTCAATGGAAGAAGAGTAGAAAGCTCCAGATTAAAGTAATAAAATCTACTGCACATACAGATATACAGCTGATGCTTGGACAACATGGGTTAGAACTGTGCAGGTCGACTTATAATCTGATTTTTTCTGATAAATACAGTCCAGTACTGTAAATGTATTTTCTCTCATGATTTTCTTAATAACATTTTCTTTCCTACAACTAACTTTATTGTAAGAATATAGTATAAAATACATGTAACATAAAAATATGAGTTAATCAACTATTTGTGTTAAGGCTTCTGGTCAAGAGTAGGCTATTAGTAGTTGAGTTTTGGGGGAATCAAGTTATATGCAGATTTTTGACTGTGCAGAGGGAAGGCACCCATGACCACTGAGCTGTTCAAGGGCCACCCGTGTCCTATTAGTGAACATTCTGTAATTTTTTTTAACATGACACATACTCACAATTGCATTACTTGTTAAGACTTGAGCATCTCTATAATGACAAACACCACAAGAAGGGGACACTTCTTTTTACAGGGATGAAAATGGTAAGAAACTTTCACTATTATCTAAAAGTTATCCAAACATCTCATTTGAGCAATTTTAGTATCTTTCCTGTGAAAAAGTTCCTGTCTTTGCCATTAACAAGTAAATTCTATTACAGTAGAAGTCTCCCCCAACACATGTCTTCCCTGTTATGAGAGGGCTGGATCATTACTTACACAAAAAATCACCCATATATCATAAGAAAATCCATGGCATAACAAAATGATTTATGGTGGCACAGTGTTCTATTTTGCTACCGAGATCATATTGGAGTACCTCAAAGTGCTCAAAGTTTCATCATAGTTGATATCTGCTGGGCTCAGAGCAGCAACCATTGCAGTCCGAGAATTACCACCTAAGAAGATGAATCATGGTTATCTCAAATCATATTCACTTTAGAAAGAAGAACTTTATTAAATGTGTCAATTTAGACAGCACAATCTCAGATCCTAAGATTTAACCAAGAGTCGACAAATGTCTCAAGTTCCTATGCCAGGCACTGTTATACTCTTAATCTTGGTGTCTGAATCAACTGTGACCAGTTTCCCTCTCCCGCTCCAGCTAAGACCTCAGCCACTCCACCAAAGTGCTGTTAGTGAGTGAAAAGTCACAGTGACATGGACAGTCCAACAGACTATTCTCAGCCTCTTCCATCCGTCACCAACATTTGACACAACTGATCATTCCCTTCTTTCCATCAGGAAGGAGGGAAGGAGGCTAACAGAACAGAGAATAAAGAGCAATGACCTGAAGGTCCAAAAACATCAGCAAAAAGGTAATATGGAGTTTTCAAAGAGATCTGAAGAAGGAGCAAAAGTTTGAAGTAGGTGTGGTTAGGAAGACAACCACACCACAGTTCATGTTCCAAGGTCAACAAGATAGGGGAGAAAACTCTGATTTAAAGGTGAGCAAATCCAACCAGCTTAATTCAAGAGCAAAAAGGAAAAGAAGGAGGGAGGAGTCAGGCTAGTAACATGGGTATCTAGAGATTATTCTTTTCCAAAACAAATATACAAGACAATTAACCACAAAAGATAATCAGTAAATAGCTTTAAAAAGATAACCACACACTAGTGTTCAACGTACCTAGATTTTCCCGAAGGAGCCAAGTAAGTACAGAATCCCTGTAGGGAATAAAATCAGTTTTCTTTTTCTTCTTACTCTATTAAACAGAAAGAAATGGTCTTAGCATTGCTAGGCAGGAAAAATTCACATGGAAGGCAAACCAGTCTAAAATTCCCAAGCAAAGTACCATAGAACCCCATCACTGCTGAAATTTAACACTCATGGCTTCAATTTTTCACCACACCCAAAGTTCATGCAATGAAGTAATTTTTTCTTCAATATTTTATTTTGAAAAATTTACAACATACACAAGTTTAGAGAGTAGTATAATGAGCTACCGTGTATCGATCATCCACCTTATCAGTATTTCGCCAATCCCTCAAACACTTAACGCTTTTTCTTCCTGAACCATTTTGGAATGAACTGCAGACACCATGCCCTTTCATCCCTAAATACTTAAGCAGATAAGGCCATTCCCTTACACAGTCACAGTCCAATGACCAAATTTAGGAAATTTAACATCCATACAATACCATTATCTAATATACTGTCCATATCATATCTTTCATAGCTGCTAGTGTTTTAAAGCAAATCCAACATTTCACCTATAAATATTTCAGGTATGAATCTCCAACAGAGAAGTACTTTTTTTAAAAAAAAGGTAACTAGAGGGGCGCCTGGGTGGCTCAGTCAGTTGAGCATCCAACTGGCTCAAGTCATGATCTCACGCTTTGTGAGTTCAAGCCCCACGTCAGTCTCTGTGCTGACAGCTCAGAGCCTGGAGCCTGCTTCGGATTCTGTATCTCCCTCTCTCTCTGCTCCTCCCCTACTCACACACTGTCTCTCTCTCAAAAATAAAAAAAAAGATTAAAAAAATGTTTTAAAAATAAAAAAGGTGAGGTGCCTGGGTGGCTCAGTCGGTTAAGCGTCCGACTTTGGCTCAGGTCGTGATCTCACGGTTTGTGAGTTCGAGCCCCGCGTCAGGCTCTGTGCTGACAGCTCAGAGCCTGAAGCCTGCTTCAGACTGGGTGTCTCCCTCTCTCTCTGTCCCTCCCTTGCTCATGCTCTGTCTCTCTCTGTCTCAAAAATAAATAAAACATTAAAAAAAATTTTTTTTAATCAAAATCAAAAAGGTAACTATAAAAACCATTATCACACATTAACAAAATTAATAGTAACTCGTCAACATCACCTGATATCTAATCCTCAAGCAATTATTTTTTACTTTTGCAGAAGGGCAAATATGAATCCTAGGCATTCCAGGTTGGATGTGTAGGAGCAAGTCATTTAGTTAATGAATTTATTTGGCCAAACACCAATTCAACAAGTGGACTGTTCCATCTCTAATAACTTTTATAAAGTAATGGACATTTGGTTTCTTTGGAAGGAAATTACGCTCCCCAAAAATCCAACTGACAGAGTTAGGACTCAAAGTGAAAAGGTCTAAGACAGTGATGTGATCTTGACTCTGAAGACTTACAAAGACTGCAAGATGAATGTTCTGTATATACGTATCAAGCATTTACTTATACTGCTGTGACCTTTCTCACTATCACAGGATAGAGCAAAAGCCACCAACACAAAGCCAGTGCTAAAATGAGAAAATTATATCCTTGAAAGTAAAAATTAACGTGAACGCTTGGCAGACAGACAATAGTTACTGCAGCATCCTCCTAGCTGACGACTGTGTAGGGATAATTTGAGAACCCACTAAGGGGAAGCCAGTGTTCACTGAAAAACACCTCCCCCTATTCCTGGTACAATCTGAGGTTAAACTAAGGATGATCTAGTTTTTAAAGTTTATCTATTCATTTTTGAGAGAGAGAGAGAGAGAGAGACAGACAGACAGACAGACAAACACACAGAGAGCGAGTGGGGGAGGGGCAGAGAGGGAGGCACAGAATCTGAAGCAGGTTCCTGGCTCCAAGCTGTCAGCACAGAGCCCGTCGCAGGGCTAGAACTCACAAGCCGCGAGATCGTGACCGGAGCCGAAGTCAGACGCTTCACGGACTGAGCCACCCAGGTGCCCCAAGGATGCTCTAGTTCTTGCAAAAGCATGGGCATTCAGAAAAGGAGTACTAAGTAGCTGACCTCTAGTCTGTTGAGGAGGAGAGGGAATTGGCAAGTAGCACTTTAATTCCATCTCTTATAGCACAGACCTCTAGGGAGAATTAACGCGTCAGGCATTCATAGTTTAGTGGGACTGTCATCCAACCACCAAATTCTGGAGGCCTGCGACCTCAGTCTATTTTCGCTAGCCCCACACCACACCTGACCACTCCGCTTTGCCTGACGTTGGTTCGTACTGAAAATGCTGCAAGATTTAAAGCACGTCAGTTGTAAGGACTCCAAACAGTACCATAAAAATAAGCAGTATCTCTTTGCCAAAAATGTTCTGTTTTCATTTCGGTCAATTAGACTAAATGAAGAAGGAGTAGCTAAATAAAGAAGCATAAGGAGAACTTCCATCTTTTCCATTTGAAGACACCTCAGAATTCTAGCCACTTCTTTTCTATTTGCTGCCTTACAAATTCATCTCATCTGTTCTCACAAAGAAGTTCCTCAGTAATTACCTAAAAGGGTTTATGTTTATTTATATCAGTAACCTTTCTAAAAAGAAAAACTATCAAGTATGGGTGATAATAATCCTGTTTCTCTCCCCAGTGGAAGTAACGGTACATTTTAATTCACCCTAAATGATGCTTGTTACAGACCAACTAAAACTTACTTCTGATCTGTTAGTAATGACATAGATGCCAAGTACTAAACTGGGTTTTGACAAAATCATTCTAAAAAATTCATTTGCAAATTAATTGTGGCACAGAGCAGCGAGAGAAATATGCAGATACATACTTTGTAAACTTTTCCTTTGGTTGATATGAATGTTAACAATGAGCAAACGGACAGGCCAAGTTGGAAAAGCCACTAAATTCTAACAGCTTTCATGGTTCTGGGACCCAGCCTAGATATCTGAAGAGTATCTACACATGCATCATATCAAATAACAGATTTTTAAATTTAAGGCAGCTTTTTCCAACAAGCAGAAAGAAACAGAAAAAAAAAAAAAAAGCATTACTTGTTACAAAGTAATTTTTGTGTAAGTAGAAAATAAACAGACCCATATGCTTAAAACATAGAATGAAATATTTCATGGCAGATACTGCCTGCTATCTCCAATGTTACTCATGTGATTCAGAACAAACTGTTAAGTGCTCCATTATTTATACAAAATAGTACTGAGAAATTTTAGAGTATTTGTATAGGAATATAAGGAAAAGTCTATTGTATTTCGATTAAAAGGATGCAAAGAGGATGTTTTCTAGATACAATTATAGTGTTTAACTTGATTCTACAGCCTTCACTTTATATATAACCAAAGAGTAGAGAAAAATTTTTCTAACAATTTAAATAATCCGTGACTTCTCATGATAGGAAATAAGATTACACAAAGAAATCTAAAGAACATGTCCTAATAACTTCACAAAGGTAGCTATGTTTCAGAATGGTACCTGTAAAAAATATTTTTATTGCCCTTTCAAGAGGTTTATAGGTGACTTCTTCAAAGGGCAGTCCTACAGATCACTAGGAAAAGCATCATAAGATAACACAATGTAGACACTTCCTCAATTCCTTTCTTGTTCCTTTATTCTGAATTCCTTGTCCAAAGCACAGCATGTTCCCCAAATGAATTGTGGTGTGAAGTCTTATGATTCATGGTCACTCTAAACAGCAACTCTGAATTCCAGAGTCAGAAAGTGAGTAACAAAAAGGTGTTTTTCAAGGTTCCATTCTGTCTTATGTCTCCATACATCCTGCTGAGGATTTAAAATCATCACAATTGATTCTACAGCTGGTTCATTTCTAGCAAATCCCACCATACCTTGCTGGTGCAGTTATCCTACAGACGAAGCATTTAAAAGAAAGAATGAAAACACAGGATAAGCCTTCAAACAGAAAGTACTTTAAAGTCATAAATTGAGTAGGACTTTTCAGAAACAAGCAAGAAAGCAGCGGATTCTTTTTACGGATTCAAATGATGTACTAAACTACTAAACTAGAGTACACAGTGACTAACTGGTACTTCCTCAGCTTTTAACCTAAAACATGAAGCCCCTTATACAAACTGTTTCAGATTTAGTGTCCTAAGAATAGGAAAGAGTAACACAACTTTTAAAAATGTATTATTGGCCCCCAAATCAATAGCATTCACCAAGGCAAATGCTCAAAATACTCCAAGAGGTACTACATCCTACTTAGAAAAGACTGTATAGGAAAAGGGTATGCAAAAAAAAAAAAAAAAAAAAAAACAAACCCACAAAACAAACAAACAAACAAACAAACAAAAACCTTAGTTTCGATGAGAGACTGAAGTAAGGCTCAAAAAAAGTAGTCAGACCTTAGGTCTTTGTAAAGAACCAGTTTCAGCCTAGCCTTTACAGACGTATTTACTTTCATTCTCGTTAACCTCTTTTATTCTCAGTAGAAAGTTAAAATGTACTATGCCTAGTATCTTATCTGAAAAGTTCTAAAAGGAGGAAGGCAAGATTACGTAAAAGGGCCAAAAAAGGTCAGTCTTTATAAACACATAAAATATCATCAAGTACCTTTGCTGAACAGACAAATTTTCCCATACAATCGGGTATGTAATACTCACCACCTCTGCCAAGGCTGAAATGACTTTGCCCAGAGTTGTAAGAGACTTATTAATATTTGCTCCTTCCTGAAATCAATACCAAACATGAAGAATTATGATGCAGAATTTCTACAACTGCCACATCATATATAATACATAAGACACAATTAGGTCTTAATGCTAGCATTGTGTATTTATGACCACAAGTTCTAAAAACCTCTTGTAATCCTCTCCACTTAATGCCACGTCGGGACCACATGCCTAACTCACAGGCCTACGTAGCTGCGGGATATCCTGCCCCAAAAGCTTACAGATGCAGCCTTCTTCCCCCAACTCACCAACATGCAATTTCCGCTCTTGCTAATGAAGCATCTCTCTGGAGAGGCCCATGTTGGTTCTCACACTTGGATCTTCTGTGTCCCTGTCCTATTCGTGTTGCTTACATCTAGTTTGTTCCTCAAAACACACTCCAGCTCTCACCTTGACCATCAAGTCCTCCTTAACTATTACATTATGTAACTTATCTTTCATTGGATTACAGATCAGACATCAGCAAAAGGTTTTGAGGGCCATGTGGTCTCTTTCACAACTTTTCAACCTTACCGTTGTAGACAACACATAAACAAAGAGACGCAGCTGTGCCCCCATAAAATTTCATTTATAAAAACGGACAGTGGGCCAAATGTGACCTACTGGTCATAGTTTGCTGACCTATGTTATAGAACATTTATTGACTGGTACAATTGTTTGGTAAAACAAATACCTTTAATCGAGTCCCTTTGGCACCAGTGGAATCAGCTCGTTCACTTCCTGCTAGATCCACCAAGCTGATTTTACTGACCTGGTAAAGAACAAGACATTGGGGCAATTCAGAAGAAACAAGCAAGGTAGAACCAGAAAACACTAAGAGGCAGGAAATTAAAAATGAGGCATGAAGACTACAAATATTAGGGCTTTTTTACAGATGGCCCAAGACACAGAGCATGCACAAAAGTTCGCAGCAATTATCTTGGTTCAAAACAAGTAATTTTAGGGTACACGTATTTTACAATGGCATGGCATAAAAATATATAAAACCCATTAATCCATTAAACGGCATATTAAATATGAAGCCCCGGCAACTAGAACTCTCACACACTGCTGGTGGGATGTAAAATGATATAATCACTTTGGAAGACAGTTTAGCAGAGACATATACCTACCATAAGACTCAACCATTCCACTCCTAGGTATTTACCAAGAGAAACAAAAGCAAATATCTACACGAAGGCTTGCACGAAGGCTTGCACGCACATGGTTACAGCATCTTCATTTAAACAATCAAAAACTAGAAACAATTTCAATGCCCACCAACAGATGAGTTATTGCACAAACTGTGATAGATCTTTGTAACAGAATACTAGCCAGCAATGAAAAGGAGTGAACTACTGATGTAACAACAACACAAATGAACTTCAAAATTATGCTGAGTGAAAGAAGCGAGGCCAGAGAACAGTACATACTATAAAACTCCACTTATATAAAATTCTGGAAAACGTCAGTTAATCTGTCGTGACAAAAGGCAGATCAGAATTGCCCGAGTATCAGGGTGGAAGGAGTGGTACAGTAAGATTATAAAGCAGCATGAGGCAACTTTCCAGGGTAAAAGAAGTGGTTACTTGGATTATGACACTGGTTTTACAGGTGCATATACAGCAATCCAATTTTACTCTTTAAATAGGTGTGGTTCATTGTACTTCAACAATACCTCAGTAAAGTTGTAAAAAAAAAACAAACAAAACATTCAGGAAAGTTAGACAAAAGTATCCAAAATGGATGATCAAAGAAGCTTTGGTTATGTTAACATCATTATTTTTGTAGATGTGACATCATGGAAAAACTACTTTCACACTGGATGTACTAAAATCACATTAATACTGTAACTAGCTAAGCCGTGTCAAGTTATTTGACCACCTATGTGAAGACCATGTTTTCTAAAATAATTTTCAGCTAAAAACAGACAAGTCACCAAGTAAAAAGTGATTCTAGTTTTTAGTGATACCAATTAGCATAAAGTACTCAGTTAATAAGGCAAAGGATCTTTTTTTGTTGCCAGTATAATAAAATCTAACTTCAGCGGCACCTGGCTGGCTCAGTCAATTAAGTGTCTGACTTCAGTTTAGGTCATTATCCCTTGATTCGTGGGTTCGAGCCCCGTATTGGGCTCTGTGCTGACAGCTCAGAGCCTGGAGCCTGCTTCGGATTCTGTGTCTCCCTCTCTTTCTGCTTCTCCCCACCAGTGCATGCACATGCTCGCTCTCTCTCTCTCTCAAAAATAAACATTAAGGGGCACCTGAGTGGCTCAGTCGGTTAAGTGTCCGATGTCAGCTCAGGTCATGATCTCGCAGTTTGTGAGTTCGAGCCCCGTGTCAGGCTCTGTGCTGACAGCCCAGAGCCTGGAGTCTGCTTCAGATTCTGTGTCTCCCTCTCTCTCTCTCTCTGCCCCTCCCCAGCTTGCACTCTGTCTCTCAAAAATAAACACTAGAAAACATATATAAAAAAAATGTCTCTTTAAATCTAACTTCAGGTTTGAAAAGCCAGCCACATGCTACTTAGGTATGTAGGCAGAGAAGAATTTAACATAAATCTACTACTAACAATAATAACAATAAAATCCACATTTATTGAGTGAATACACCGGGCTCTGAGCCAGGCTCTATGTGCACTAACCTGTACCAATATGTAATCATCTTAACAAACCTATGAGGTTCGGGAAACTAAGGTACAAAGAGGTTAAGTAACTTGCCCAAGGTAACAGTGCTGCAAAGTAGTAGAGGCAGGATCTAAGGCAAGCCGTTTAATTCCAGAGCCTACTCTATTGAACGGTGTAGAAAACGAGACATTAACAAGCAAGGTATTTGAAAAATCTCAGGAATGCTGTGCAGTTATTTATTTTCCAAGGAAAAACACACCTTGTCTGCTTAACTGTTTGCTTAAATATTTAATCCCACACCACATTATCAGAGCTCAAAAAGAAAAAAAAATACACATACCAAACAAGCTAATAAAGTAATAAAGAGGTTCTAGTCAAGAAAAAAGGGAAGGATTTTCTCCCCACAGAACTGCTGAACTCTCTTGCACAAAGTAGTTTTTGAGACCCAAAGTCTTGAATTGTTTTTTCTTAACCCTACTTTCTATCTTGCGATTTCACTCAAAACCCACGCTCAAAATTGGTTCAGAGTAGGAACAGAAATGACAAGTAGAAGATAGAAAATATTCTCCGTTGAGTAAAACAGCAACTTTCTGCCTCCATAAGATGCAGAGGGTAGCAAGGACTCCTGAAGTTTCCCGTCCTACACAACTCAAGCCTAGACACTGAAGTTGTCCTACCTTCTCAGTGGAAAGGTTGGTCTCAGTATCATGTTTCTTCTGGGTGAAAACAATGGTAAACACAGCATGGGAACGGCTACTTGTTTCATTCATGTTGGTAGCTGCCACTGTCCTAAATAAACATAATGGTGACATATGACAGTAGAATTCTTAGATGAAAGTTAAAACGGACAGCAGGCTCCACATCATAAGCACAAAAAGCAACAGCTTTAAACCTCTTCACAGATCGTGAGATTGTCACTTACACAAACTGTTCTCAATGCACCTTATTTGTGAGCCTATCAACCCACCCCCAACTCCAAAGGTACCACGTCAGAATCATTTCTCATACTTCAGTTGTCCCTTTAGGAACCACCAAGGCATTTAGTTTTTATTCTTTATTCCACAATCGATCACTACCATAGGCACATGATATCCAACATTTTACCACGACTTCATCAAAATCAAGATACTAAAATTTAATCAAAGTTCTGATGCACTCCAGCACCGCACTGTTTTGGTGAGAAGAAAGATGCCCAATACACTGAAGCCCTCACTTCTTTCTCCAGCACGGCCAAAAGATCAGAGGATCCACAATTAAAGCAACTTTCATGGCTATGTGATCTCAAACCCTTAACTGGGAGCAAAGGACCCTAAAATGTACCAAACCCCTCAGTCATGAGTCTATTTCTACCATACCTGGCTTTGTTCCCAGCATCCATGAGGTCAGCAATGTCTGTGTAGGAAGTGACTGCCAGCTTGGACAGATCCTCCACATATGGGCCAAGAAGCGGATGTTCACGCACACGCAAATGACCCTTGTTTTTTGGATTCAGCAGGTCTCGTACTCTTTCACAGTAAATTTCCATGTAGCTCACCTAGAAACAAACTATTAATTTGAACTGGAGGACTTGGAAAAAGAAATTCTATACATTAAAAAACGTTTTATAGGGGTGCCTGGGTGTCTCAGTCAGTTGACCATCTGATTCTTGGTTTTGGCTCAGGTCATGATCTCACGGTTTGTGGTTTCTAGCCCCGCATCAGGCTCCGTGCTGGCAGCATGGAGCCTGCTTGGGATTCTCTCTCTCCCTCTTTCTCTGCCCCTCCCCTGACTTAAAATGTTTTTACTTTTATTTAAAAAAAATTTTTTTTTGAATGTTTATCTATTTTTGAGAGAGGGAGAGACAGAGCATGAGCAGCAGAGGGGCAGAGAGAGAGGGAGACACAGAATCCGAAGCAGGCTTCAAGGCTCTGAGCTGTCAGAACAGAGCCCAACGTGGAGCTCCAACTCACAGGCCATGAGATCATGACCTGAGCCGAAGTCAGATGCTCAACCGACTGAGCCACCCAGGCACCCCTAAAATGTTTTTTAAATGTTGTATAACATTGATTAAAAGGTCTACAATTAGGGGCACCTGGCTGACTCAGTTAGTAGAGTGCGTGACTCTTGATCTCACGTCATGAGTTCAAGTCCCATGTTGGGTGTAGAGATTACTTAAAAAAAAAGTCGTACGATGAGAGATCAGCAATCTTTACAAAGAAAAATACTGTAGGTCCAGTCCCTTTGATTCTACTAATGGTATGCACAGACATCACTAACTTAGAACCAGCCTTCCCACAGTCTCAGGAAAGAAAAGGAGGTAAACATTATCTCAGCAGTCAGTAGCTGCTACTTGTCTAAAGCAGAAAAAAAATATTATTTTTAGTAACAACTTACCAGTTACTAATACACTTTTTAAAATGTATCCTGTTGTCAATAATTGAGGATTACAGTGAGGTTATTCTAAAAGCTTGGAAATAAAAACTCTATTAGTGTTAAAACCAGGAAACAATATTCCAGAGCAGGGAAGACTAAAAGAGACCAGCAACTCTACTACTGTAAGACTGACCACACGGTGACTGATTACGGACAAGCAATCAATCCACCTACCACAAGGTGTGAGGACAGGTCAGCATAGAGCCTGGCTGCATGGCAGGACCTGCCCAAGACTCACGAGGGAAGAGGAAGCGTCAGCTAACACACTGCTGGAACTCTTGTCGTACCAGCAGGACCGTTCTCATCCTGGAGGTGGACGTAGCAGACTAGCCTTTCTCCACCTGAGGCAACTCAACGTAGGAGTCGTCTAGTCAACTCCTCCCTCTCGAATTCCACGGTCACTAAAGAACCTAAAGGGTTCCAACAGAAGCGTGTCCACAAGAAGATAATACGCCAGTCTTGCTAATGTGGGTGTTCTGGTCTAAGTAAGAGTTTTTCCTCATGGGAAAGTAACCAACAAAAATGGTGGTTTTGTAACATAAGCTAAATGAGCTTCATTCAAGAGTCTGGCTTTAAAGGATGCTTCTGCTCCTGATCTCTATATAAGATCAGACTTGTAAACAAATAATGTAGGCTCTGGACTGGGGTAAATTCACCACAGTAAGCCTCATTACAATCTTCGCGAGGAATGAGAAGCTTGTGCAGCACTAAGCTACTCAAGCATACCATAAAACTTCAACATTTTTCAACTTTAAATATTCTATAGGCACATTTTCAGAGTATCTGAAATAGAAGCTTATCTCCATCTCTATTGCTTTTCTCTTTCATTCCATCTCAGAGCTGACTGTATATTTATACGATAATCTAAAATCAATTTTTTAAATATTGAGAACCCTCGAAGTAACTGATCCACTCTGACAGTAAAACAACAGGACGACAAATACTCCTTCTTAAGAGTAGCTCATCTTAGAAAGTGAAATGGTAATCATTCTCGTGTACTTAAACTTGTCCATACACTCCAGAATCCCAGGTAGCTATTATATCTTCTTAGAAAACTTGTCTCTTTCCAAACAGGTATGGGACTAAGAGGACCCAAGTAACCGAAGTGAAAGCGGTCATGCTCCGTTACTTACTCTCTAATATGCAAATCCACCTAAAGTCATCACTATTTCTTTTCTTTGAGCTAACCATTACAGACCCCACTTGGCAAATTCAACTCACTGAGCAGCAGTATCTTCCAGGCACTTTCTAAGGCACTTGGCAAATATCAGTAAATGAAACAGACAAGAATTCCTGTCCCGGTGAGCTTATGACTCTAAATGAAAATAAACAAAAGGCAGATAAATAGAGAGACAGGAGTATAAGTAGGTTAAAATACAATGAGTATTACGGGGGGAAGAAACAACCAGGGCAAGAGAGATCAGGAGTGCAGGGGTGGAGGGCAAGCTGCAGTGCTAAACAAGGTGGTCAAAGTAAGCTTTGTTGCGAGGATAAGACTTGAAAAAAGACCCGAAGGAGTTACAACGCTTAGACAAAAAGATATCCAAGAGAAGAAAATTTCAGGCTAAAAAAAAGAAAAAAAAAGTAAAAAGCCCTGAGGTAGGAAAGTTCCTGTGTATTCCAGAAACAGCAAAAAAAAAAAAAAAAAAAAAAAGCCAGTGTGGCCAGAGCAGAGCAAATACAAGAGAGAAAGGAGAAGAGGCAGAGGTCCCACAAACATAAGGAACCAGAGCATCAACTAGGGATCTACACCACACCCCAAGTAAGCCTGTGAACTCCAATACGAAAGGAAATGGCATCTTCTTTTATTATGTATCTATAAGCTCAAAAAAGTCTGCCACATTCTGTCACACCCTCTATCCTTTGAATAATGTAAACTATGTGATTATTTTAGTAAGAATAAAAATCTACTGAATTTTCATTTGGCATACATTTCGTATTCAAAAAAATAACAGTTATAGGATGAGACAAGCTATTTAGAGAATTCATTTTTACAAAAAATTTTTTCAGAGCAGCACATTCCCCTTTTGGCATAGGATATTCACAAAGCAGAATTCTTTAAAACTTATAAATTAATGCAACGCTGTAAAGAAGAAACCCAAGCCAGCTAAGTGGGTCAACTAGGAATTGTGTAAGTCCTATAGAAAATCACAACACACAGATAAAAAAAAGTAGTTTGCTTAAAAACGGCTTCATGTCTCAGAACAGGCTCATGTTAATGGAAGACTTTAATCATTTGTTTCTATGAAACTGACTACCAAAAATGGGGGTAACGAGAGCTTCATAAAGCACATATAAATGAGTGGAAATGTTCATCAAATAAATTAATGTATAGAATGCAATTCTATAGACCTGTTCTTCAAAGAGCTGGAGTATTCACTGGATGGAGAGTAACTTTCTAAGCTTATAAGCAATTATGAAGAAGGGAGGGGCAAAGAGATCTGATTATAAATATTTTAAAAACCAATGCCTATCAGAAATCATTATTGATAATATTAAAGGGGGAAAGAATTCACACAAATGAATATCAAGATAAACACTGCAATCCAAAATGTAAACAGGCATGTGCATAATTTACCGGATGTTCAACTACACTAATAATCAAAAGAATTCTACTTTAAGTAAGCAAGAAATTGTGCCCTTTTCAAATTGGCAGAGTAAAAAACGAAAACACTTAATGTTGGCAAGGACACAATGGGTGCTTACACCCTCCTGATAGGACTAGAAATTGGTACAGCATTTCCTTCTAAAAAGCCACTTGGCAATTCAAACGTATTGTCTGACAAGCGGCTACATAAAGGAAATAGCTAAAAATAAAGCTTATGAACAAGCTTACGATGCACGAACAAGGATTTAATTGCGACACTATTCGTTATGACCCAAACTTAGAAATAGCCTACGAGTACATAACCGGGGGAATCGTTAAGTGATCTAGCTCAGTCATAATGTGGAGCCTTTGCAAAGTAACACTGGAGGGAATGGAGTCCGGAGGCCTCTTGCTTTAACCCACAGTTGTACTCACCTCTACAGAGTAAGACATTTCTTCATTACAGTTGTCGTTGATTTTCTCAAACAGTTCTTCACACAACTACAGAAGCAGGAGAGGCGGGAACAGCATAGATGAGAGAGGTACAAAGTTACTCATGAGTGCTAAATGAATTAGCGAGATCCCTTTTCTCTTAAAGTATGAATAGCAACAATATCAAAGGTGAATGCTTTGAATGGAATAAAAGGAGAGTTCGGAGTATGGTCTCCTCCAATCTCATCTCTGTTCTCCCTCAATGACAGCATCTCAAAAATGTTTCTTTAGAATGAAAGCCACATTTAGGGAAGAGGAGGAGCTCTCCAGCGTTAGGTCCCTGGCACATTTAGTTCATGTGAATTCAATTCTTCACACTATCCTCGAGTACCTGTGACTCTGCTATTAGCATTATTACATAGCAGTCACTGCTATTAAACTACACTTTGCACGCATTTTATTTATCATGCTGTATACATTACACATTGTCAGTTACCATATACGTTATAAATTCATACATATATATGTATAAGAAGAGAATGCATGCTATTTAGACGGAGTCAATGAAGGTATTTAAGAATAATTTTGACTGTATAGGGGTGCCTGGCTGGCTCAGTTGGTGGAGTGTGTGACTCCTAATCTCAGGGTTGTTAAGTTCGAGCCCCACACTCAATGCAGAGTACTTAAAAATAAAATCTTTTAAAAAAAAGAATAATTTTAACTGTATAAACATTTCCCCTTTACCTCTGTCTTAAGATTCCAAACCCTTTATGAGAAGATACTCCACTACATGGTGACATTTCTAATAGAAAACATTAATTTTTCTAGATCAGGAAAATCATAAAATTTCACTCTCCCCATCCTTGGAATTTACTCAAAATATGTGATACTTTAAATAGGAGTACTTAATAAAATTTTATTGAATTTTCATTTGCTATACATTTTTTTAAATGATTACTATTTTTGAGAGAGAGAGGGCACACACATGGGGTAGTAAGGGTGGGGTAGACAGGGAGGGAGGGTGGGAGGGAGAGGGAGAGGGAGAGGGAGAGGGAGAGGGAGAGAGAGAAAGAATCTTAAAGAGGCTCCACACTCAGCAAGGAGCCCCATGCAGGGCTCAATCTCAGGACCCTGAGATCATGACCCAAGATGAAATCGAGAGTCAGAGACTCAACCAACTGAGCCACCCAGACGCCCATTTGCTATACATTTAATGTCAAGGCAATCAATATATATTTGGAAAATGAACTATATGTTTGTGATTCTCTAGAAGTCGAAATACAACTTAAAATTTACTGTGGGGAGCACCTGTGTGACTCAGTTGGTTAAGCATCTGACTATGGCTCAGATCATAATCTCATGGGAAAAAAAAAAAAAAGTCTCATGGTGTGTGAGTTCGGGCCCCAAATTGGGCTCTGCACTGTCAGCTGGGAGACTGCTTTGGATCCTCTGTCTCCCTGTCTTCCTGCCCCTCCCTGCCCCACACACATGTTCTCTCTCTCTCTCAAAACTAAACATTAAAATTTTTTTTAAAGAATTACATTTATTACAGGGTGTCTGGGTGGCTCAGTTAAGCACCTGACTCTTGATTTCAGCTAGGGTCACAATCTCATGGTTGTAAGACTGAGCCCCACATCCAGCTCTGTGCTAAGTGTGGAGCCTGCTTGGGATTCTCTTTCCCTCTCTGCCCCTCCCCCGTAAGTGTGACTGCACACGAGTGAGAGCACACTTTCTCTGTCAAAATGAATATTAAAAAAAATAAAAAATAATAAAATGTATTAAAAATGGCAGTTTCTAAACGATAATCCTGTTTTAAAAAATTAATGCTTTTGCATTAAAATAAAATATTCCAAAATTCTGCCAAAAAAGGGATATATATGTAATTATACAAAAATTTCAATAGCAAACAAATTAAGGTTAAAGGAGAGGGAAGGAGAAACTAAGTGTGATGATGGGATAAACAGGACTGTCTACTGTAACTTGCTATAATCTACAAAAAGATATTTTATTGCTAAAGAAGTATCACATTGTAGAAAAAGCAAAGCCCGCCTTTGAATTCTGGCTCTGCCACTTCCCTGGGCAAGTGATGTGACCTCCCTATGCCTCAGTTTCCTCGTCTTTAAAATGAGGAAAAAAACTCAGAGGAAGACAAAAATCATATGACTTCACTCACATGAGGACTTTAAGAGACAAAACAGATGAACATAAGAGAAGGGAAACAAAAATAATATAGAAACAGGGAGGGGGACAAAACAAAAGAGACTCATAAATATGGAGAACAAACGGAGGGTTGCCGGAGGGGTTGTGGGAGGGGAGATGGGCTAAATGGGTCAGGGGCATTAAGGAATCTACTGAAATCATTGCTTCACTATATACTAATTTGGATGGAAATTTTAAAAAATAAAAAATAAAGTTAAATCACAAAAAAATAAAATAAAATGAGGAAAATAAAATAAAATAAAATAAAATAAAATAAAATAAAATAAAATAAAATAAAATAAAATAAAATAAAATAAAATAAAACAAGGGCGCCTGGGTGGTTCAGTTGGTTAAGCATCTGACTTCCGCTCAGGTCGTGATCTCACAGTTTGTGAGTTCGAGGCCAGCATCGTTGTGTTCCAGCCCCGCTTCGGGTGAGCACAAGCCCTACTTCAGGTGTGCTTGAGCCCCACATTGGGTGAACATGAGCTCGTCCCCTCCCCTCTCTTTCTCTCCCCCCCCCCCCACCCTTCGTTGGATTCTCTCTCTCTCTCTCTCTCTCTCTCTCTCAGTCTCTCGCTCACTTGCATCCCCTCTCTCTCTCAAAAAAAAAAAAAGAAAGAAAGAAAAATGCAATTAGGAAAATGAAATTAAATGAAAGAAGAGGAGAAGAGGAAAGGAAAGGAAAGGAAAGGAAAGGAAAGGAAAGGAAAGGAAAGGAAAGGAAAGGAAAGGAGGAAAGAGAAAAGAGAAAAATGAAAAAAGAAACAACAACATCTACCTCTTAGGGTCAAGTGAGGAGGATTAGATAAGCTAATGTCTGTGAAACACTTGGACCAGTACTTGGCACATGGTGAGCGCTACCTAATGTCTTCTCCAATTAGTACTGTAATTGCTATTCCTGTATATAAAGAAGGAAAATTCCCAAGTATGTCTTCATATTGACATGTATTTTTCACAGAAAAAAATATGCTAGTATGTTCAATTTTTTCTGAAAAATTCTTGACGTTTACTGATAGTGAAGCATTTCAATTATACAGCTGAATTTAAAATTATGCTCCAATAATCCATTAGAAAAAGTAGCTACTGCTCTCTTATGATATTTTGTTCTCAGAATACAGAGATGAGTCACACTAGGCCTGTATTTTAAAAAACACTTTAAAATTAATTCCAAATATCACCAATAAATGCAAACCAACCATATTTTTCTTATTACCAAAAGAAGTTCCTTCTAAATACCTGGGTTACAACTCTTCTCCATTCCGAACAATACAAGGCCAAAGACACTGCTCTTAAGAATTCCCAGACCGTTCAAGCTTAAAGTGTTAGCATTAAATTAGTAAGATAAAAGGAAAATATCTCTGAGAAGGCAATCAAAAAACAAAAATAATCTCATGCTTACGAGGTGATCTATATATGGGACTTGGGGGCGGGGGAATCAGACCAGCAACAACACTGGTGTCCCCAGGACTCAGAACAGAGCATGGCACATACTACCACTTTTTTTTAAGAAGCTGGTAACACGGGTCAGGAGATACAATAACCAGACGTGGGGGTACAGCAAAATCTTTACAGAACGTCAACTTCCCCGCCTTTAAAGACGGACATGTATACACATCAGTCTTTTTCCACCAGACTGTTAGTTACTTTGAGAGAAGGGGACCAGTGATTTATTTTTGTGCCTCACATACAATAGTCCCTGAATAAGTGTCTGCTAAGTAAAAATAACTATTATAGCAACTGAAGACTAAGAGTAATAATAAACAGAGGTCTTTTGTCATTTTTTGCTTCTTTACCTGTGGAATGATGCCAGCCTGGCTTTCTTCTTGTTTACCCATCATTGTATAAGATTTCCCAGCACCAGTCTGCCCGTAGGCAAAAATACAGACATTATAGCCCTCAAAGGCATGTAAGAGCATTTCCTTTCCAATGTCATTGTACACGCGGTTTTGAGATGCAAAACAGGGATCTTCAGGCTGGAAAGATTAAAAGGAGAAATCAATGGCATTTTATTTGTACACTTTCCTATGTTTATTTGATTACTTCTATAATAAATCAAAAGTGTCTGGAATCTCAACAGTCACCTAAAATGTATTATAAAATTTCTTAGTTCCTCCAACACAGTTTATTTTTCTCTTATTAAACACACACACAACCACAGTCATCCAGGTCACAGCCACACGTAAAAACACCTACATGAAATTACCTCACTTGATTACATTTCACTTTCCATAATCTTAAAAGTATTACTCTTCCATTCATAGAAGCTGCAAGAACGTTTTCTTAAATGGAAAATGGGACTGAAAGATCAAAGGTCAAGTCCATATATAGAAATACTCCTCTGCACTCACTCCAGGTGGTGTGGCTATTTCTCAATAAACCCAGCTCCCAGTGACAAGCGTCGACCCCCCTTCACAGGCCCCTTCCCTTGGCCAGCAGGCTTTGTCAGGAGTTTGAAACCTTTCCTACTCCAACACAAAACAGAAGAGGAAAACCAAAAAAACCAGGAAAAACATGTAATGAACAGTTGCAGAAGCAAGCTCTAGTTGAGGAACAATTCCCAGGAGCCTGCAAGACTGGGGGTCCTTTACCAAGTAAGGGAACTGCAAAGGGCCCCGCTCTCTCCGTTTCCTGGGTGTTGGGCATCTTTGCTTTCCCTGTGGACCTTCGAGCGCTTTCACAACTGCTCCCGGCCTGCCCCGCTCTATTGCGCCGCACCCCGAGTATACGCACCGAGGTGTGCGACCAGTAGGAGTAGTCGAAACTGAAGGACTTTGGAGCTTCCTTTGGGTTCTTTGGGTTAATAATACCTAGAGAATGAAAATGATTTGATTTGATAAGTCACTCAGTTACATTTTCTTTAGTTCAACATGATGTTATGTTGTAAATTCAAAACACCCAAATCAGGAAATTCATACTACTGAATCCGAACATGGAAATACAAAAATTTTTTTAAAAATCACATCTTTAATAGGTAGGATCTGTCCACAGAACTTAAAAGAATCAGACCAACAACATTAACCGGGTGCCACCAGGATTTAGAACACAGCCTGGCATACAGTAGGTGCTCACGAAATATTCAAAATTTGGAAATGGGCCACATTACTATTTCAAGGTACTTCATAAAGCTTAAAATATTTCAATACATCAGAAATAAAAATTAGAAAATTACTGAATCGATCCAACTACTACCTGAAATGAACTCTTTTTAAAGACCTTATTATTACTTTAGAAAAGCATTTGATAATGAAAGACAGTCTTTTTGCTGAAATCCACAGTTGATAATCAAGTATGCGTGTACATGTGTGTATTACGTATGTATACAGTAGAACCACACACCACAAATCTTCTGTAGAATGTTACAGAAAGCAAAATTACTTCTTGACTGCAAAGCACGAAGCCTTACTGCCGACAGTGAAAATATTTCTCGAGTGATTAATCCAGTCACACTCTACTTTGGGGACTGACTGAATGCTGAAGTTTCGCCTCTCTTCCTTTCTCTTACATACAAAGCTTCAGCGTCTCATATTTCACATGGAATAGAATCTTTCTAACATGTGGTCACGAAATCTCCTCAAAGACCAGACATCTCAACCAATCTGCTTCTCTGGAAGGCATGGCCACATCCCAGGCTATCAGTGAGATCAGGATTAAAAATAAATCTGTCCAGGGCAGCTGCTGCTCAGGACATAAATAGCAACAGTTGCTACGGTGCTTAGTTCTCTCTCGCGCTGGATTCCACTGGGTATGGCCACACAACTTATGTTCAAACCTCAAATGCTGACGGAGTATTAATAAGGCTCACACTGCACATAATCATGTGACAAGCAGACATAGTTCTAGAAAGAACATCTCCCCACACACAAATGGCAACCTAAGCAAAGAAGTGTGCTTCTAACCAAAAGGCACTAGGGACAAGATTTAAATAATAGCCAACACTCATGGAGCACTTACTCTAAGCTCTAAGACCTTTCTGTGTACTAACCTATTTCATCCTCCCAGCCACTAAAGCACATAGAGGTTTCATTACTGCCACCGTATAGATAGAGACACTACTATCACAAAGAGGTTAAATAACTTACCCAAGGCTATATATAGAGCTAGCTAGTGGCAATCCAGGATGTGGACTTTAACTCCAGAGCCCACACTCTTAGCCAAGGCACCCGTCATCTAAAGGCTATTCCCTACATGTATCAACTGTCATGGTAGACACAGGCATTTTTATGCGTACACATACTTCACGTGTGCGTGTATGTGTATGCACATAATCACCCCCCCCAAATTACATCACAGACATTGCTCAAAACTCTCCTTACCCATTTAAAACTAGGAATTATGAGGATTACAGTTCCTAAAAGATGAAAGACTACACACAAACTCTACCAAGAAAACGGAAATCAGTGTCATGTGAACCAGATTCAGGTTTCAGGGGCTCAGCAATAAAGACAATGACGAGACACAGGATATGACCTCTGAAGCAGTCTTCACCACTCAAAAACATGGTTAAAATAAACACTTTGTAACCTATAGGAAATGTGCTGTCATAAAACTTCATTAAAAAAAAAATTTTTTTTTAATGTTTATTTGAGAGAGAGAGAGACCAAAAGCAAGTGGCGGAGGAGCAGAGAGAGAGAGAGAGAGAGAGAGAGAGAGAGAGAGGAACACAAAATCCGAAGCAGGTTCCAGGCTCCGAACTGTCAGCACAGAGCCAGAAACGGGGCTCGAACCCACAAACCGTGAGATCACGACCTGAGCCGAAGCCTGACGCTTAACTGACTGAGCCACCCAGGCACCCCCGTCATAAAAACTTTTAAGCCATACTTCAGTCTTTTAGCTACTCATTGGTGGTACTGATTCTGCCAAGAACACTTAAGGGCTGGTTTTCAATCCTACCTCTTTGTTCTCCCTAGTAAAGAAAAAGAAACAGTACACCAGTGAGTAACTTCCTTGATTCACTTGAAATCCTTTTCCTCAAGATTCCCTTCTTCCGGATCTTTGAAACTTCTGAAACTAATAGTTTCCTAACTTACAGATTTGAAACCATGCTGCCTTTTAAGTAACTGCTTGTATGCAGACAAAACCCTTTTTAATAAGGGTTTTTAATAAGTAAATCAAAATATAATTTTAAAGGGCTATTTGCATTACAGTTATGTTAAGCAAGATGAAATTATCCACAATATTTTTTAAAATATTTAATTCCTAAATGAAAGATATTTACAGAAGACACTTCAGAACAACGTAAAACTCAATGCTGTTGTTACCTGTTTGAGAGGGTAGTGTAAGCAGAGAGCCCCAGAAGGCATGGATAATTTCTATGTTAACTGGGTAGTAGTTAAAGGATAGTTTGTTTTACATTATTCTTTTTTTCTTTTTTTTTTAGAAAATACACTTTTATTTTTATTTTTTTTTATTTTTCAATATATGAAATTTATTGTCAAATTGGTTTCCATACAACACCCAGTGCTCATCCCAAAAGGTGCCCTCCTCAATACCCATCACCCACCCTCCCCTCCCTCCCACCCCCCATCAACCCTCAGTTTGTTCTCAGTTTTTAAGAGTCTCTTATGCTTTGGCTCTCTCCCACTCTAACCTCTTTTTTTTTTTTTTTCCTTCCCCTCCCCCATGGGTTTCTGTTAAGTTTCTCAGGATCCACATAAGAGTGAAAACATATGGTATCTGTCTTTCTCTGTATGGCTTATTTCACTTAGCATCACACTCTCCAGTTCCATCCACGTTGCTACAAAGGGCCATATTTCGTTCTTTCTCATTGCCATGTAGTACTCCATTGTGTATATAAACCACAATTTCTTTATCCATTCATCAGTTGATGGACATTTAGGCTCTTTCCATAATTTGGCTATTGTTGAGAGTGCTGCTATAAACATTGGGTGTTTTATATTATTCTTATATTTATATATGCTTTGTACCGTCTTGAATATAGGAAGTGTTCCTAATAAAAAATTTTGGAACTCCCAACTCTACAAATGAAAAGAAAAAACTGTTATAAAGATAAAATATCAGAGGGCACCTGGGTAGCTCAGTTGGTTGAGCATCCGACTTCAGCTCAGGTCATGATCTTGCAGTTGGTGAGTTCAAGCTCCACGTCAGGCTCTGTGCTGACAGCTCAGAGCCTGGAGCCTGCTTCAGATTCTGTGTCTCCCTCTCTTTCTGGTGTGTCCCCCACCCCCGCCACTCATGCTCTGTCTTTCTCAAAAATAAACATTAAAAAAAAAAAGATAAAATATCGGGGGGCATGTGGGTGGCTCAGTCAAACATCCAACTTCAGCTCAGGCCATGATCTCACAGTTCGTGAGTTTGAGCCCAACGTCAGGCTCTCTTCTCTGCTGTCAGCACAGAGCCCGCTTCAGACCCTCTGCCCCCCACCTCTGTCCCTCCCCTCCTCTCAAAAATAAATAAACATTAAAAAAAAAAACAGACTTCCGAAATTATTTAAAAAAAGAAACTACTTGGGTACCTGGGTGGCTCAGTCACTTAAGCACTGGACTCTTGATTTCCATTCAGGTCATGATCTCACAGCTCATAAGAAGACTGAGCCCCGAGCTGAACTCTGTGCTGACAGCAGGGAGCCTACTTGGGATTCTCTCTCCCTCTCTCTCCACACCTCCCCCACTCACGCTCTCTCATGCTCTCTCTCAGAATAAACTTAAAAAACATTTTTTTAAGTTTTTTTAAAAAAAAGATAAAGTATCAATGACAGCACTTGACCTCATCAGAGGTCCATGAACTCCACCATTACTTTCACAGTGAACTAATAATATGTTCTCAATGTGCCAAAGGTTTTTTTCTTTCTGAATTAGTAACAGTTGAGATCTAACTTACTTCCTTTAACCCAATTAAGAAACAGGATGTTTCAACATTAATAAAAGGGGGGAGGGATAACACAGTACATATAATGGAAAGGGAATGGGATTTGGATCAAAAGACGGTTTAGAATATGTTAATATTCTAAATACATGACAGACCCTTAATATTTAGAATTTTTTTGTCACCTTGGGTATTGCTGCACTTTTGAGTCCGCCCTAAAACTGAGATCATACCTAGTTCACAGGATTAAATGAGTAAAGCAATATACAAATGCTAATTTTGAAAAACAGGTATTTTATCTTGTTTTTCACTCGGTGTTTTAGTGGATACAGTCCATAGTCCTTACACCAAAGTTAGGAAAGTTCATTCACTAATTGATAAAATAAGCTAAAGCAGAACATAAGAATTCTATTTCTCGCCAAGAATCAAAACTACGTTGGGGTTCTTTACCTGTGCCACCAAATCTCAGGTGTTCCTACCACATTATAAATCCCCTTCAATATATGGACTGCGTCTTGTGGATCCTCTGCACCAAACACACATTCAGATGCATGTCCCTCCGTTTGTCATGTATAATTTTAATTTCATTAAATCCCATACCATTTTTAGAAGCATAAAAAGAAAAAGAAGAATAGTACACACCTGTGCAGATTACACATAAAGTATCAGTTCATTTTATCAACTTCCACAGAAAAAACACAGAATTGTATTACCAAAAGATTAGGCACTATTTAACACAGTGTAAGAATGGAATAAGAATAATTAATAATTACTTAATGCTATCAATAGTAATTCATAATATCTTCAACATATAAATTATTTTCACTGCTGACCCGAGTCACGGGTCAGCCAAAGATGGCTGCGTTCAGGCTAGTTGAGCAAAGGTTGGAGTGAACCCCAGCATGCAGAGGAGGGTTGTGAGCAGAGAGCATAAGGCTCAAGATGAAAAATCGTGAACCAGATGATAACTGTCAAGGAAGATTTAATTTTCAATATCATAACCAGAAAAATTAACCACCTCCCAGAAGCAGAAAGGAATCTATTTGAACATGGATCAGTTTATATCGGACTTAATGCTGCTCTCTGTGGTCTAATAGCAAATAGTCTTTTTCGACGCATCTTAAACGTGACACAGGCTTGTATAGCTGCTGGCTTACCAATGGCAGTGATCCCATTTTTGACTGCGCATGCATCTTACAAAGGTTTTGCAAATCTACCTTTGAATACAGGTGATTTGAATTGTGAAACCTGTACCATAACACAGGGTGGACGGGTTGGTCTTGTTTTTGGTGGTCTGTACCCTGTTTTCTTGGCTATACCTGTGAATGGTGGCCTAGCAGCCAGGTATGAGTCAGCCCTGCTACCAGAAAAAGGAAACAACTTACTGGACTAGAATTTCTAAGCTCGTCTTTAGAAAGATGTTATTTCCCATTTTGCTCCAGACCATGTTTGCAGCATACCTTGGATCTAGACAATATAAGTTAGTTATAAAGGCTCTTCAGTTACCTGAACCTGGCCTAGAAATTCAGTGATTGTTAAACAACTTTGTACACAAAAATAAAACGGTAATGTATGAATAAATGTCTAGTGTATAAATAAAATAAATAAATAAGTAAATAAAAATAAACTATTTTCACCAATGTAAACGCTGCTACAAACGCAGCATGCCTGCCAGGGTCACATGTCAACAGTGTGCAGGCTTTGTTTAGGATAAATCATCTTTTTTTTTTTTTTTTTTTAAGAAATGGATCCCAGGAATATTTTGAGGGCTAGAGTCAGAACGTAACTCTTTTAAATGCTGTACACCTCATATTGTTTTATTTTCTATAAAATCACCTTTCATGCCACTTTTCAAGGCCCCTTTTAAGCAACTTCCACACCTCAGGCCTCCCCTCCTATGAAGACTTCTCCGGACACACAGTATACTCCAGACCTGGACCTACCTCCACAAGCAACTTTTCACAGATGACCTCAAGAAGCATCTCCGGGCGCCTGAGTGGCTCAGTCGGTTGAGCATCCAACTTCAGCTCAGGTCATGATCTCGCTATTCATGGGTTCCAGCCCTGCATCAGGCTCTGTGCTGACAGCTCAGAACCTGGAGCCTGCTTCGGATTCTGTGTCTCCCTCTCTCTGCTCCTCCCCCACTCAGGCTCTGTCTCTGTCTCTCTCTCAAAAATAAAGAAACATTTAAAAAAAAAAAAAAAAGAATCATCTCCAACTTTCTTCTCTTAACACCCTACATCTGATCTATCCTGTCAGCTCTACTTTCAAGATGAATCCAGAATCCCATGGCTTCTCCAGCTCCACCGTTACCACCCTGGTCCAAACTACTGCCTCCTTCACCAGAAGACAGCAGTAATTCCTAACAAGGCTCCCGGCTTCCCCTCCCCCCTCCCCCCAAGCCCCTGGAGAGTCTTATCCCCACACTGCAAACGGTGGTCCTTTTCTCAGACTAACCCAGATCACATCCACGACACGCCTCTGGTGAGCATTCCGATGGGGTCCCAGCATACACTGAACAAAACTCTACTCTCCCTCTGAGCTCCTGTCCAGCTACTGGAGTGATTCACCCCCTACTCCAGCCCCACTGCCCTTCTTACTGAAGATATACCTTCACTTCAGGGCCTCTGAACTTTGGCTCTACCAGGAGTGCCACTCGCCCAGGTGTGTGAACAGCCCACCCCCTAACTTCATACAGGTCTCTGCTCACATGGCACCATATCAGATGGCCCTTTTCTGGGCGTGCCTTCACTCTCCATCTGCTTTCCCTGCCTTACTTGTCTTCACTGCACTCCTGACTACCTGACTTATTACGAGTCACTGGGATGCAGGTTCCATGACACCAGAACTTCTGTTTCATCCACTGCTATATTCCAGTTCCGAGGAGAGCACCTGCCACATAGTAG
The DNA here is from genome assembly GCF_027475565.1 of Acinonyx jubatus. Lineage (NCBI taxonomy): Eukaryota > Metazoa > Chordata > Mammalia > Carnivora > Felidae > Acinonyx > Acinonyx jubatus. Next base: position 7,244,442 of record NC_069381.1, on the reverse strand, counting down.
ATTCTCAATATATACCCAAAGACCCAATGACTATGTTAGTCTTATCTTTCCTTACAGATTGTCACTCCTTTGTAGCTGGAAACCATGACTCCTCTTTCTGTGTCACTCACTGTGCTGACTTCATAAGTAGCTGATGCTTGTATGTGGACTGGTACATAGCTCTCTCTACACAACTTGCTTCCTGAGTCTTTTCTTCCTGAGCAGCCAACTTACTCACCTTCTGGCAAGAAACATTAATCTCTGGGAGAGGAGGAATCTAAATTCCAATCTCAGGAGTAGAAATACAACTTTCAGGAAACAGCAGTAATAGGTAAACAGGGGACAGGAGAAAAGATGACCAGGTTTTAAACAGGAAGATATGTTGATGGAGGTCACCAGGAAGGTCAAGGATAAAGGAAAATATAATGGAGGCAGGAAGAGTGGGGTAGGTGTTGGAAATCCCTCTCCTTCTCCAGGTGTTGAGAACTGTGTCTTACAGTATACATGTCACAGGAAATATGGACTTTCATATCAGACAGAGGGTACCTTACCATTCAAATTTATTGCTGTAAAATTTTCTCCAGTGTCCTACATATAAAAGGCTTGCCCAGCCTAAGGATTCTTATGTGGGTGTGAAACAGATTCTTGACCTCACACACAAGACACACACCCAAGAGGCAGTGCCATATGATAAACACCAACAGACATAAATAAATGCTAATATTCTCAGTACTCATCTTCCCAAGCACTTCCTCTGAAACATACATTCCATCAGAAGGGTGAGGTACACTGGCTGAGTCACTGGTGAATAGATCATAACTACATCTAGGTGCATCAAAGATCTTCAACAAAACACTGTTAGATGGCATCCACCTGAACAAGTTCATTTTCCTGATCTTTCTGCCTGTCTTTGAACAGTCCCTGCCCCTTTGCCTTCTACACTTTTACTCATTGTGCTCAGCTTTCCAAATCTCCCAGGTTGGCTAGAAATGACGCTAGTTTCCATGCTAACGTTAATCTTTCCCCAAAGAAGCATTATTGCAAAAGATCCCAAGACCCTAGTTTAAGAAAAGAAAACTTAAACAGCACTTTCATTCATTGGGCATATTTACTGAGCACAAAACATATTTATTAAGCACAAACTATGTGCCAGGCACTGTGCTGGGGATAAAATGGCAAACAAACAAGTTATTTCTGCCCTTCTAGGGCTAATAGCCAATGGAGAAGAAAGACATACAATCACATAAAATAAATACATGCTCTCAAATTATAGTAAGAGCCATGCTAGACAAGCATGGGGTCCTATAAGAACACATAAACAGGTAAACTCTGATGTGATAAAACAGAGAAGGCTGGGCTGAAGGATAAAGGAGATGACTAAGGAAAGTGCAGAGATAACAACAGCTAACACTTACTAAATGCTTACTATGTTCCAAACACTGGGCTAAATAAAGCATTACATGTATTCACTCATTTAATCCTTATGATAACCTTACGAAGTAGATACTATTATCTTCTCCATTTTATATTTGGAGCACCAGAGAAGAAGGCGCTTGTCCCAGGTCAGGGCCTAGACTAAAGTTTGGAACATCTGGCTCCAAGGCTCCAAACCACTGGGCAATATGCATCCCAAGTCAGAGAGAACTGTGTTAGGAAACCCTGGGGCAAAAAGAAACATGTGGCATCCAGATTCCAGTTTGGCTGGTATGGCTCAAGTGTAGTGAACAACAAAGGGTTAGCAGCACTGAAATCTCAGAATCAAACCACAGATGGACCTCAAGGAGCTGGTGAACCCCTGAGCAATCAGAAGCCACTGGACTGACTTGACTACAGCATGGAGAGTGGATTGGAGGAAGGCATGAGTGGAAGTATGGAGACCAATTACACAGAACACAACCACCACTGCAGGATGTTTGGGAAATTTTGCCATTTACATAACAACTCCCATGAGAACTGCATTTGGCATCAGAAATCCCTAAGTTCCACGATGTAGCATTTGTGGGGGCAGGGAGACAGAAGGGTCCATTCTGAGATCAAAAACATTACGTCTCTTCATCCAAAACTGAATTTTATCTTACAATATGACCCAATGTTTGGGGTGCCTGGGTGGCTCAGTTGGTTAAGGGTCTGACTCTTGGTTTCGGCTCAGGTCATACTCTCACAGTTCATGAGACTGAGCCCCACATCAGGCTCTGTGCTGACAGCGAGCAGCCTACTTGGGATTCTCTCTCTCTCTTTCTCTCTTCCCCTCCCCTCACTCACACTCCCTCATTCTCTCAAAATGAATAAACTTAAATATCTACGTGTGTGTGTATATATATATATATATATACATATATATATGTATATACATATATATATGTATATATATATAACATATACATATATATATGTGTGTATATATATATATATATATATATATAACCCAACAGTCAATGATCAAAACACAAGCTGACCTAGAAAATATTTTTAGAAGACGTTTTCAAGGATTTTAGCAATGAAGGAAATGGAATAGTATAGAGGCTTTAACATACCCCTCTATGTATCCATTATTATCCATCTATAACTTGGGCATATAACAAATTATTTATGCCTCAATTTTCTTACCCGTAAATGGGTACAATATTTCCTATTTTATAGAACTGTTGTGAAGATTAATGACTAGTCCATGTTGAAAATTCTAACACAAAGCAAATGTTCAAAATATTCCTTCATTTAACAAATACTTGAGTACCTACTATGCCCAGACGTTAAGCATCTAGTGAAAACCAGTCCCTTATCTTCAAGCTTACATTTTAATTCAGAAGTCAGATAATAAACTAAAAGAGACAGTATGACCTGGGTAAAACAAAAGAGAGGAGATATAAGGTGACGGTGGAGGTGGCAGGGGTGGCTCTTTCAGTAAAAGTGGGCAGATTGCCACCTCTGAGAAGGTAATATTTGAGCAGGGACTGTAGTGACATTTAAGGAAAAGCAAGACCACCAGAGTAGCCAGAAAAAAGGAAGTAATAATGAGACGCCAAATCAGATAGCTAGCCAGAGGCCAAATGCTGTGGCCCTGTGGCCAAGGCGAAGATGTTTAGTTACATTCCAGAAGTGACAGGAAGCCAATGAAGGATCTGAAGCACAGAGGTGACGTGCTCTGATTTACATTTCCAAACAGGACTCTGGCTACTGTATGGAACAAAGAAGCTACTGCAGTACTGGCTCTCACTACAGAAGAACAGGGTTCAGGACACAATGTGAAGGCAGAAGAGACAGGCCTTACCGATGGACCGCAGGTGGTCTGTAAGAAAGAGAGAGGGGGCCAGAGCGACGCCGACATTTGGTCTGACAAACTGAAAAGAATAGGTGAGAAAGAGCCACTTGAGGTGCACAGGGAAGAGAAAACACCAGTTCTGCTGAGGACATGGTAAGTTTAAGACTTCTTAGGCTTTCAAGTAGGGTTAGGTTGGCAGCTGAGTGGACAAGTCCAGAGATCTACACAGAGGTTAGTCCAGACTGCAGAAATGAATTGGGGAGTCATCATCACCTCATAAAACTTAAAGCCTTGACCCTGAATGAATGAAATCACTTAGGGGTCCCTCTTCTCTGGAGACAGAGGAGAGATCAAAGAAAAGAGACAGAATCCCTGTGCGCTTTGAACACAGGAAGTGAGGAAGAAGGCAGAATGGCCTGTGAGGGAGGAAGGCAATAGAGAGAACCTGGGGACCAAGAGACAAGACAGAAATGATCCAAGGAGGAAGTCAAGCTACGCCACCATTCATTATTACCATGCTTTTATTACCACAACCATTTCTGGCCCCACAGGAGGAATGAGTCCCCGTTCGGGTGATCTCCTGACTTCCCGAATAACTCGTTCTGCTCACCCTCACCTCTGTGCCTGAGCCCCGTTCATCCAGATCTCAGCTGGTTTCAAGGCTGTCTTCTGTAAGTCCCCTTCACAGGTTAGAAAGGCAGCTTCAGCACTGAAGTCTGAGTGGATCCCGCCCCCAGGATCTTGCATTTCTCTCTCCCTAGGCCTTGCACGCCTTTCCCCTTTGTCCTCACACTTTTTATTCCTCATGCTGTAGCCCAGCTACCTTCAGAGAGCCGGAGAAGAGTGAGAAACAGGACAGCCTCTTTCATGGGAAGGCTTACGTGATGACCCTTATCCAAGATACATGGAAATGCCTTTAAGATGGTTACCACAAAATGTCCTATAGGTTGTAGTTTGTTGATGGACCATAAGACCATCTTCTCTTTCTTAGAGACCCTTCCAGTTGAAATGGGCCTCACAAAGTCTTCTGTTAAGTCCTCCAACTTGACCCCTTTTTTCCTTTGCTTTCTTCCCAACTTTGTTACTGCAGCATTAAGAAACAGGAACAATGTTTTAATTACTAAGCCATAGAAAACAAGGCAGTCAAAACAAGATTGGTACTTAAAAGCCTTTATATTCTCCAGAATAAATTTGTTTATCTAATATTTCAAAGTCTCTATGTAGCAATTATACTGTTGTTGGCAAACTATTAAAGATCTTGCCTGCAACTACAATTAACTTATCATTGTGGCAACACTGTAACTTTATATTAACTTTTCGAACACAGCAATGTTTCGGCTTGTTAAAAATCCCAGTGACGGGGCGCCTGGGTGGCTCAGTCGGTTAAGCGTCCGACTTCGGCTCAGGTCATGATCTCACGGTCCGTGAGTTCGAGCCCCGCGTCAGGCTCTGTGCTGACTGCTCAGAGCCTGGAGCCTGTTTCAGATTCTGTGTCTCCCTCTCTCTCTGCCCCTCCCCTGTTCATGCTCTGTCTCTCTCTGTCTCAAAAATAAATAAACGTTAAAAAAAAAAAAATCCCAGTGACATCTTCAGTACAAACTTCCTCTTCCAAAATATACCCAAAATATGAGGAATACTGCACAAAATAAAGCCATTTGGTACAACATTTATATTCCCAAACCATAAAACCACAACCCATAAGCAGCTCCCTCCTCTACTCAGAATAACATATTTCCAAAATATATTAAAATGGTATAAAAGCATATTGCCAGAAAGTAGAATTGAGAAGATCTATAATCACAAAGTTCCTTAATCATTTAAAATAACAAACTTAGATTCCAAATCCTATAAACAATATAAACATACTTACTACATGTGTTCACTATTCAATCCCGGGGTAGTAAAAATAAATATAAAACGGGAAAAAACAAAACTCTACCAACTCTGTAATGTCACAGTGCCATCCTCAACTGGATATAAAATAAATATGCTAGCTATAATAAACATTTTTTAAGATTTTATGGTTTTTAAAGTAATTTCTCTATACCCAAAATGGGGCTCAAACTCACAAACCCGAGATCAAGACGTGCATGCTCCCAAGACTGAGCCAGCCAGGCACCCAAGTCGTAATAAACATTAAACAAGCCCCCGACTGACATCTCTTCTGCCCTTCTACGCAAATGCTCAATGACTGGGAAAGGAGATGCTCCGGAAGGCCTAGCTCTCGCTCAGTCCAAACGGCACAAAGACGGCGGAAGTAATTATAATGCCCTGTTATTCACAACTACCTTGCGGCAAGAACGGCATCAAAATAAATTTTCATGTAACAGTTAAGGTCAAATTACACATAAACCGAACTTCTACACAGAATAATAAAACTGAGGATTTTGAGAGGCAGTATGTGCTGCAGAGAGGTTAAGAATGAGGTTCCGGAATCAAACAACTCAATTTCATTCCCTAGTTCTCCCAAGTTCTGGATGTGCGACCCCAGATCAGTCATCTGTGAAATGGGGAAAATAGGAATCTCTGCCCTAGGATTATTGTGAGGACTGCATGAGGTAAAATCTGTAAGTGCCTGATTGTGGCTGGCACAGCTGAAGTGTTTATTACTGCTTTTGTTGTTGTTAATTACTAACCATGGTTTGGTTTTTTTCCCCAATAAAAAGCATTGAAAAAGCTGCTTTTGTTCTTCCCTTCACCCGTTTTGCCTCCTCAAGTTTATCCACAGTTATAAAATGAACTCTTGGTATCAGACCAGGAGAACGTCACAAGGAAACAGCAAATGGAGCTCAACCACTCACATAGCTTCTGCTAACTCTAGCCATACAGTCTTCTGGTCTGCCCAAACAAAAAGGCTTCCCAGACATTCCCTACCTCTCCAGGCCCTACTCCTCAATTATTCACAGGTCTCTCGATGCTTTCATAAGAGTCAGAGTACTGTGATATTTATCTCTAAGGCTCTGAGAGCCTGGTGGCCTGGTGGCCTCCCAGCCTATGCCTGCTGAATAACAAAAACTTAATTTCCTGTAGTTGCTCTCAAAAACCTAATTCCGTGTTTCTTACTCCTACCGCCGGGATGTCCAGAGCATTCATCCCTAAGCAATACAACTAAGAACTGTTTTTGGCCTACTGGAAATGATTTTGATAAGATAAGCAACTGTTAATATACTACCAAAAATTAAATCTAAGTACCTACCTTGCCTACCGTACAAGCAGACGGAGGAGGTAGCAGGCCCTTCCCCGGTCTCACGAACAGCTCTCCAGACTTTGCTAGCTCCCATCACAGCACTTCACGCTTCACTGGGCAACCACCAAAAGCAATCAGCACCATGTTATCAGCATGGACTTTTAAAAATGAACTCCAAAACATCTCTGGAGAATTGCAAAGAAGGCATTTAAAAAGGAAAGAAAGGAAAATAAAAGAAGAGAAAAGCCTGGGCATGGTTGCTCTCCCTTTTGGAAAAAAACATCAAATGCACCTATAAGGGCCACATGAAATAGTTTAGATTTAATTAAGGCAACCTCAAAAGTCCAGAACAATCAGATGCAAAGCAGCCAAGAATGAGGACTAAGTCTCCTACAAGACTTCAGCTGGTCTTCTCTGCCCTGTTTGGAATCCAGATGGTAGATTTTTTAGGTCACTGAAGATGTTTAAATCATAAAACATAATAAAAAGCAGTCGCAAATACACAATACCAAAGGCCTCCTCCAACCTGGAGATAGGTGCAATTGTTTCCGCCTTTAAATTTATATTCCCATTGAAAATAACAATTTAGGTACCAAAACTAACTACAAAAAAAATTTTTTTAAGAAATAACTTTTCAAACACTATCCTATGCAGCATACCAGATTCCACTGGATCCTCACCAACAACCCTGGGATATTAGGGTGAGGAGGCACTTGCAACATTTCCACTGACTAAATGAAAAACTTTAGGCTCAAGTGTCTGATCACAGAGAAGGAGCTAAATAATGTACAATTTACAAACACAATCAAATCCGTGTAGCCACTAAGATCACATTCTTGCAGAATACGTGGGGAAATGTACCCAATATGCTACTAAGTAAAAGACCAGATGCTTGACAAAGGGAGAAGGGAGGTCAATGAACAGACTTTAGCTTTTATTCTGAATGAAATGGGAAATACCTTACAGTTTTGACGGGAAAAAAAATCCAACTTCGATTCTAAAAGGATTGCACTTGCTGCTCTATTGAGAAAAGAGGGCTAGAGGACAGAGGTTAAAGCCTCAAGACTTGCTAGGAGGTTACCGCGGCAGCGGCTCCAGAGGTAAGAGTGGTCTGGGTACCGTCTGAGACAGGGCCCACAGGCCTTTCTGATGGAGACAGTGCAGGAGAGAAATCAAGGATGGCTGCATGATTTTTGCCCTGAGCAAGCCACAAAGACAATTTCCACCGAGTGGAAGGAGGAGAGTGCAGGGAAGCAGGACTGAAGAGAACACACTCGGAGTTCAGTTTTGGACGCGTCAAGTTTGAAATGTTTATCAGACAGGAGAGATGCCAGGTAAACGGCTGCACACGCTGCCTTCAAAAACAATTCCTTCCCCACCTGTGTGGGGCTTACACTTTTCTTACAGCAGGCCTAAGAAGCAGTTTTAAAGCTCAAGTGTGTGATAACAGGGGATTAGCTAAAGAAATTACGGTGTACTAATATACCAGAATACTGAACAGCCATTACAATCATGTTCTTGAAGAATACTTAAAAGAATGTGCTCAATAAATTAATGATAGATTCACTCATCTCATCTAAAAGAGGGTACATTCCAGGGATACACTCCAGAATGTCAGTTTAGTTAAGTTGCCACATGGGAAGTCACTGTGTCAGATGTAGAAGAAAAGACAAAGTACGTTTTGGGCCCGAGGGAAAGGAACGCAAAAGCTGCCTTCAAAACTACGAGGGGGCAGAAGAGGGGTCAGGTGCACAGCAAAGTCAGGGGCCAGCAGACAGAGCTAGATTTAGAAGGCTAGCCTCAAAATTCATCTAAAAGTCGTTCTAAAGGACACACTCAGTTTCCACCAACTCCAGCTGAGTAAATATAGTATTACTTCCGGGCACTCCTACTCCCCCAGCCCCAACACACACACGCACGCACACGCACACGCACACCCCGCACCCCCCTCCAGCTGTAGCTCCAACTCCCAACTAGAGGAAAAGTGTTTCATTTCAAAACTTTAAAAACGTTTCCATGCCACTGGCACCCAAGTTGATTTCAATATATTTTACTGAACTCTGCTTCCAGCACCACATAAGTCTCGTCTTCTTGCTGACCTTCTAGCAGTCCAGTAACTAAACGAGCTATGGACAGGTAACTTAAAAAGGAAACGTTCCTCTCCTTGGAAGAAGAGAGTGACAAACGTCTAGAGGACTTCAGAAAGAGGGGGCGGGAGACAAATTTCATGGGCTTGTGCCCATCATACGATACACCCCGGTCACTGACATTGAGAGGCATGGGTATACAGTAGCTCTATGTGCAAGGTGAAGACTTTGTTTTTTCCCTTTGTTTGTATGCTCTTCCAATTACTTAGTATACATATAGTAGAGAGAGTCATTAAATATATAAATGTATCAAAGGTACAAGCTGCAACAACAGAACAAAACCCCAGGTAGCCGCCAGACAGCTCTAGAACATGATTCTCACCCCTGCAGTGCCACTGTGTCCTCCCAGATCTCTGTGCCCACCACCTCATCTCTGAGGCATGCTGAATTTTGTCATCATTGCCTTACTTTTCTTCACAGTTTTACCCATGCGTTTGTAGGGCATAAAGGATATAGAGAACAGCTTTGTATGTTTTTGAGATTTACATAAATACACCCATTTCTTTCGCGACTTGCTTGTACAGCTACCATTTGCTTATAATCTGTGTGTGTGTGAACAGTAATTCTCTGTGGTGTTCTATTTTGTGTAAGTGTACCGTGATTTATTTACCCATCCCCCTGTTGATGGATGCTGGGTTGTTTCCAGTTTTTTTCTCTAAGGAAAACTAGTGCCATTAAGAGTTTAAGTGCCCCAATCTTCAGCAGTTTCAGTGACTCGATGAAATGCACCACACCGGCAGCAGGCCACAGAGACCTGACAGGACTGGGCACGAGTGAGCCAGGGAGTTCACAGAATGCATGCTGACAAAGGGTGTGTCTCAAAATACGGAGCATTCCCTCTGCAAGGCTAGAGCACACGGTGTGCAGGGGAAGTGCTGCCGAGCTGGCCTCGTCCTGCAGCCCCAGCCACACTGCGAAGCACTCCGGATGCTGCGCTACAGAGCTTGCGGCTTATCCCAGAAAAGACTTCAGGAGAATTCACCCTGATCGTAGGTTACAAAAGGCATTCAGATTTAAAAGAATTCCTTTCAAAAGCCTTCCTTTCTAAACCTCTGCTTTGTCCCCTGCTCCATCCCAAATTTCCATTAATGGACATGAAGTCATTCTCCGTACCAGTTGTGATGTGCAGCATTCCACTTTGAAATGTACATGTGTGAATGAAAAAGCCTTTAAAAATGTACCATGTTAGCAATTAATGGCGGGGGCGGGGGGCGGGGGGGGGGACAGGGTCCCTTGTACCCCACTAAGATTTGGGTACTGAAAAACAAAGAAGACCCCAAGCAACGAAGACTGATAAATACATAAAGGAGACTGACCAAAGGGCTAGCTACAGACAGATTCCTGTGGTTAAAGGCAAAGCAAAAGTATTATAATTTAATACCTAAAGGACCATGTGAGAACCAGCTTTACCTACCCTCCTGTTTTTCAGCAGGGAATTAATGCAGTTTCAAAGTCTTCAGATTTACCATAAATGTGAGCAGTTCAACTATTAATTTTCCCCCACTTTCCTTTTTAGGAGCAATTAGACAGACATACACACACACACACACACACACACACACACACACACAGCTTCCAAAGTGGGAAAACTTGGAATTTAACAGGATATTATTAAACAAAATGTCAAGGCAGTAACATTTATCTGTGCCATGGAAAATATTCCCTCTGAGACCAGAAAGTGCTTAAATAAAACTGCTACTACTCAGCTTTCAGATCTGGCACATTCCCTAAAGTACTCTTCACCCTCTTCTACTTTTTCATAAGAGACCTTATGGCAGGAACATTCCACTGCATTCCGTGTGCAATCAGCTATAATCCCTGTGAGCAACAGTCCAGGCCAGCTTGCCAGCACAGCAGTCTTTTAATGCAGCTAACACATGTGGCTATAGCAAATTCATTTCATTTTTTTCAACAAAATGCAAGCTTTCTCCCATTCTTAAGCCCAACTTTTTTTTTTTTTAAATAAGCCACTAATGCTTTCTAATGGAGCAAGTAGTTTGCTTAAAATCTCTCACATAAAAACTGCGTGGATCACATTTTAGCCAAACTGCTAAGAAACTGCCATAGAAAACTGAAAACAGAAATAGCAAACAGTAGCAGAAAACTGAAACCACCAAAAATCCTGGAGGAAAAGTCTCACTCAATTAATTAGTTTTCCAAGAACAAACACCTTTCAAAGGAACCAAAATTACCCCAAAACTGCTAAGCCACAGCAAAGTAAGTATTTAGCTAGAAAACCAACTCTACTTCTTCCAAGGCTGATTCATCAAATGAGGATTTCTGCCTCAGTAGACTAATGTTAACTTCAAAGTCACAAACTTCTCCTGCTGTGTGCAGAGAGGCACGTGTCATCGCCAGAAGAGGGTCAGGAATACCATACGTGGTTATAACACTATTAAATTCTGATACCCTGCAAGTTTGAAATTTTCCCTGAACATGCTGGGTGTTTAGTTTAAATCTCACTTACTCCACAAGGTCCAGTTGAAATGCCCCATCATCTACGTACCTTACATGTGCCCTTTGCCAAACTCACATCTGCACGTTTTAAAACCCCTACTTATGGCAATTATCACTTTGATCACTTTGACTCTGTACTGAGCTTCTTTCGGTATGTCTGTGTCTTCCACCACAAACTTTTGAAGCCTCTTTAGGGACAAGATCCTACGTATGGTACATATAACTGCTTCCTGCAGACTCACCTTATAGCAAACTCTCAAAAGAGAAAGGAAAAGAAAGGGTAAGGCAGAGCAGAGCCACTCAGTTTGCTGTGTACAACGGTTTTGAACCAAGTATGATGGAAAACCCTTTGGTAGTTCAGCACTGTGCTTAACATGGTCCATAGGTTGGTTGTCATGTGACCGGTACAAGGTACCCAGGCCTATCATAACCAAATTATTACTTTTAATAAAAACCATTTCTTCATTACTATTTTGTCAAAAGATACCTCAATATATTCAATAATTCTGGAGAGATTTTTGTGGGAGATCAGCAAGAATGAGTGAATAGAACTTAGATCCTCACAAACCATAAAATTTACGGTCCTATCCTCAAAAGGTGCACCACCAGAGATCTTATTTTCTCCTCAGTTTGCTACCTACTACAAGTGAAAACATAGTACATTCTCCAGCCAGAGTGAATATCATATTCGGACAATTTTATTTTTCCCCCTAAACTGACAGTATTTTCTATACAATCAAAATAAAAAGGTCAAAAAGAGAGTTATATATCTTAGAAACAATGAGCTCGAACACTCATATTTTATTACCCGTTAATAATTTCTTAGTGAGCTTTTAATCCTTATGATCAAAAAAATAACAAAGTCTGAAAAATCTAGCAGACCCAGATCTACTTCTCAAACTATCCAGAACTACAGAAAATCCTTTTCATTTTACAACATACTCTTAATAGTTTTATTCTCCTAGATAGTCAATTGAGCACTTTTTTGATATTCTATTTAGTACTCAGCATACCCATTATACATATAGTAGATACCTACTAATACATAAAACTTTATTAACTTATACAGATATTTTTTCATGTTTAAATCTCAAAGGAAACAACTCTTACAAATGAGCTATATTATTCAGGTATTTAAAACATACACTGCTGGGGGAAGGGGTGAGAAAATAAACAAAACACTAATCAGTGAAGACTGAAATATAAGCTACTATTATACCTTATCACTAATTAAAAGGGTAAAAAGCTATCTTAGAAAAAGATGCTGTTTGCACTCTCTCCGGAAGGAAAGGAAAGGAAACACAAGTGGCTTCTAGGGAGGGGAACTGGTTGACTACATGATGGGTCAGAGGAAGTGTTTACACTTGTATATTCTTTGTACCTTGTGAATTTTATACCATGTGAATGAATGTTTTATGGAGTCACAAAAAGAAAAAACTCAGGAGAAATTAATACAATGCTATTTGACTTTGACAATGAATATAAACTTACAACCAATCTATAAAATGAGTTGTCATCAAGAAAAAAAAAAACCACGAGTATCATTCTTTCTACTAATAAAACGTTTTCATTTATTTTTGTTATATAATTAATTGATTTTCGTATTTCATGAATATGGCCTTCTAATACTCATGTTCTTTCTTTTTTTTTAAGTTTATTATTTATTTATTTGGGGAGGGAGAGAGACTGAGCATGTGCACAAGAGGGGGAGGGGCAGAGAGACTCCCAAGCAGGCTCCGAGCTATCACCACAGAGCCCAAGGAGGACCTTTATCTCTTGAACCATGAGAGCAGGACCTGAGCCGAAATCAAGAGTTGGATGCTTAATTGACTGAGCCACCTAGCTGTCCCCAATACTAATTTTCTACTTAAAAGTTTGTAGTAAGATTTTTAGGGTGCCTGGGTGGCTCAGTCAGTTAAGCATCCGACTCTTGATTTCAGCTCAGGACGTGATCTCATAGTTGGTGGGATGGGCCCCACCTTGGGCTCTGCACTAACAGTGCAAAGCCTGCTTGGGATTCTCTCTCTCCCTCTCTCTCTCTGCCATTCCTTTGCTCATGCACTTTCTCTCAGAATAAATAAATGTAAAAAACAAATGGTTAATAATAAAAAAATTAACACTCTTTAAAAAAAAAAAAAAGAAAGAAAGTAGCAACAGACACTGGGGACACTGGTGACTTCTCCTGGATAGTTCAGTATGTAAAACATATCACAGAGAAAAGTAGTTCTTTTTAGGATCAATTCTGGCTCCTGACCCAGGACTTCCTAAAGCCCACCTTCTAAAAGAACTAAATGATTATACCAGCATTTTCAGAGGCAACACCAACAGCCAAAAATGCCTCCAAACTAAGTTACAATTAAATACATTTTTCAGAGAGAAACAAGAGCTCAATAATCAGGATTCAGTATGTTCACTTCAGCAGTACATATACTAAAACTAAACTGATACAAATTAGTATGGCCTCTGTGCAAAGATTTATATATTGTGTAGAACTTAATTCTTTTTTTTAAAAATTTTTTTTTCAATGTTTATTTATTTTTGAGACAGAGAGAGACAGAGCATGAACGGGGGAGGGGCAGAGAGAGAGGGAGACACAGAATCTGAAACAGGCTCCAGTCTCTGAGCTGTCAGCACAGAGCCTGACGCAGGGCTCAAACTCACAAACTGCAAGATCATGACCTGAGCTGAAGTCAGATGCTTAACCGACTGAGCCACCCAGGTGCCCCTATATATTGTGTAGAACTTAATTCTTAAAATGAAGCATGAATAATACCATAGCTTAAATGAGTGGCATTTAGAACATAAACACTTGTTCTCTAGTTCAGTTATAAATCTAGCTCAAATTTTAAGAAAGGAGCAAATCATCAATATTGACCTTTTTTAAAAAACTTGAAATATAATTTACATACCCTACAAAGTTCACCCATTTAAAGTGTACAATTCAGTAGTAAATTTTGCATCTTTTTCTTTTACAATTACTCATAGGATATAATTCATACTCTAGCATCTTTTAAAAATATCTAATAAAAAGGCAAACTCATAGTAACAGAGAACAGAGGCTAGGGATGGGGTCGAAGGTGAGATATTCATTAAAAAATACACACTTTTAGTCATGAAATGAATAAGTTCTAGAGACTTAACATGCAGCATAGTGACTATAGTTCATAATAATGTACCGTATACTTAAAATTTGCTGAGAAATAGATCTCAAGTGTTTTCACCACACACACACACACACACACACAAAGGTAATTATGAGAGGTGATAGATACGTTAATTACTTTGGACTGTGGTAATCATTTTGCAATGTATGCATATATCAAAACATCACGTTGTACACCTTAAATATATAATTTTATTCCCCACTGGTAGAATTCTCTACAGAGAACACTGGCAAATGGCCCACACATAGAGGAGATCAGAATGGTTTCCCCAACAACTAGGCATTAACTTGTGTGTCCAGAAGACCTATGATTCTGCTTTATCACAAAGTTGTAGGTTTTAAGACAGTAGAACCTACCAGTATTTTGAGTAACAATTTGCCTACAGATCCATATCAATTAATTATTAATCCAAGTACAAAATAAACCAGCTTAAGTCATTTTTCACCTAAGCAATTACATATAAAGAAGTTCAAAAGTAATGACTTCAATTTCAATAATAGATAATTTTATTTGTAAAAAAATTATAAACAAATGATTACTGATAATTTTAGGAATAAATTTGTGAGTTTATTACCAACTGTAGCTATATCTGTTGTTCAACTCAAAGAATCACTGTAAGGAAGGAGAGTAAGTTTTAAGACCATCTTGGCAAGGTCAAGTGCCATTTAAAATGAAGAAAGAAAAATAATCTTAGAGCCTCAATAGATACATTTCACATCATGGTTAAGTATAAATCACTGCAAACACCTTTATTATCATTAAGATTTCAACTTAAGGGGCGCCTGAGTGGCTCAGTTGGTTGAGCGATTGACTTCAGCTCAGGTCACGATCTTATGGTTCATGGGTTCGAGCCCCATGTCAGACTCTGTGCTGACAGCTTGGAGCCTGGAGCCTGCTTCCAATTCTGTGTCTTCCTCTCTCTCTGTCCCTCCCCTGCTTGCGCTCTCTCTCTCTCTCTCTCTCTCTCTCTCTCTCTCTCAAAAATAAGATTAAAAAAATATTTTAACTTAATAACTCTAGCTAAATTAGTTGCATTTTCCAGGGATTTCTCAATTGTAAAGAACAAAAGAAATAGTCCATATTTAAATATACGAAAGCAAAAATCACAGGGCGAAGCACTTAGTGGATCATTCAGAATAGCAAAGTCCAAAGTGTTAATACCCAAATATTCATTTATTCTGTTCACATTAAGAAGGGAAGAGAGAAAGGATAGGAAGGTGAGATATAATTGATAGAACACAACATGTACTCACTGGTCGAGTTGCCTTGCATCTGAATGATGCACTTGGACTCTTTGCTGGTCTCTCGAGAATTGAAGGGCCGAACCCGCACAGCCACCTTCACTGAGGCTCCCGACATTCTGATGGTCTTGTTATATATATGCAGTCCAGAAATAAAATATCAAATCTTCTTTTGAAGTTATGTGCAAGTTTCCTTCAAAAAGAAAACAATTCCACAAAGGTAGTCAGAATCAAAGGAAGCATGGGCTAACGTGAGCCTAAGGGCTACTCTTGTACATCTTTGTACTATTTTTTTTTAAATTTGTGTTTATTTACATTTGGGGGGGGGGGGAGCGGCAGAGAGAGAGGGAGTCACAGAACCCAAAGCAGGCTCCAGGCTCTGAGCTGTTAGCACAGAGCCTGATGTGGGGCTCAAACTCATGGACCGTGAGATCATGGCCTGAGCCAAAGTCGGAAGCTCAACTGACTGGGTCACCCAGGCGCCCCAATCTTTGTACTATTTCTATTTCCCTTTCTAAAAACCTCATCCCTTTTCATCCTGTAGATCTTATATGCTCAAAATTTTCCAAAATAGAAAATTAAACACCTAAGTTTATTTTCCTATTCAACTATCTCTTTCTCATACCTAAAAAGTCCCTAAACTTAATAATAAAAAATACATAACTACAAAATAACGGGCCTCTTTCTTGCTCTCTGTTTTTCTGGATCTTCAGTAATGTATGAAAAACACAAATGTTTATCTGTTAAAGAGAGTTCCTTACACAAGTAACTTCCCATCTGCAAAACCACTTATTATCTTCCTTTAAAGAAACGCTCTGAACTTCCTATACACTAATTACACTGTGAAACATTCAGTTACATGATATATAATTAAACAGCAAAGGATAACGATAAGCTCTGGCCAGCTCTTTCAACTTCTAAGTATCTCGGGATTCCTTTAATTTTCACGTGTATCTCATTTGACCCTTACAACCATCCTGTACAATAAGGAGAGAAGTTTCCAAGAGACCCAGGTTCTACCCTCTAATATTCTAGTGACTCATGGTAAAATCAAATCACTACATTTCACTACTGAATGAAGCCATAGGAAAAAATGTGGACATTTTTCAGAGGCATAGTTTCCCTCCCAACAGAACAAAACAAACATTATTCTGTGAAAAGAACCCACGTAAGTAATTTCCACAAGAGACAACAGATCTCAATCTGTACTCTATCCATTATATAAATGTCCTTGAGAAGAACCAAACAAAAGAAAAAACTAAAATAAAGAAAAACACATTTAAGTCCAATTATCGGGGAACCCCAATAAACCTTCAATCTAATTTTTCCCACATAATTAAGTAGAGATTAGGAATCCTAAACTACAGCTTTACAACTGCTAAGGCTTTCCAATAAGGCAAAAATCAATTAATCAAAACAAAACAAAACAAAATAAAACCAAAAAGCCACTCTCTACCCTAGCATTACCCTATCTTCTTTTCTTAGCAGCACTATGTGAAATTCCTGTGCTTTGGAACATGCTTATTGTCCGTCTCTCTCAACTCTGTCTAAATGCTCAGAGATCTCATTTGCTACCACTTAGACCACTGCCTGATAAAAGAGCTCGGTAAATGTTTGTCAAAGGAGTGAATTAATGAATTGCAGTTGACCCTTGAACAAATGGGTTTGAAATGTGCAGGCCCACTTGCACATGAATTTTTTTCCATAAATACAGTAGAGCATTGTAAATATATTTTCTCATGGGGCACCTGGGTGGCTTAGTCAGTTAAGTGTCTGACTCTTGATTTTGGCTCAGGTCATGATCTCACGGTTTGTGAGCTTTTTTTTTTTTTTTAAGTTTTTTAAAGTTTATTTATTTATTTTTGAGGGGGAGACAGAGTGAGCAGAGGGGAAGAGTGAGAGAGAGAATCCCAAGCAGGCTCCATGCTCACAGTGCAAAGCCCAATGTGGGTCTCAAACTCATCTATGGTTTTTGAGTTTGAGTCCCGCATCAGGCTCAGCACTGACAGCAAAGAGCCTGCTTGGGATCCTCTCTCTCCCCCTCTCTGCCCTCCCCTGCTCGTGCTCCCTTGCTCTCTCTCTCTCTCTCTCTCTCAAAATAAATAAATAAACATTAAAAAATGTTTAATGTATTTTTTCTCATAATTTTCTTAACATTTTTTCTCTTTATTGTAAGAATATAGTATATAACACATGTAACATACAATATACGTGTTAATCGACTTTATGTTATCAGTAAGGCTTCTGGTTGACAGTGGGCTGTTAGCAGTTAAATTTGGGGGAGTCAAAAGTTCTGTGTGGATTTTCCACTACGTGTTGGGGGAAGGCACTGCTAACCCCCACATTGTTCAAGGGTTAACTGAGAATTATCTGTTCAAGTCCTCTGCCTGGTTTTGTTTCACATAATTATAAAATTTATTGATATTAATCTTTTTCATATTTGCTGGAATGTTTTTCCAGTCTGTTTCCTATTTTATTTAACATTCAACAGATGGTTCTTGTTTAATATATCAAACATTTATTGTAATCACATCAAATAAAAACTTAAAGTTATTTGCCCTCCCAGTCAATATAGCATCACCTATAGTCACTAGCTGAGGACTTTGCCAAAAGAGAGCTAATGAAGCATTCAGAAAAAGAAAGACATGGAACACACTTTAACCCCCACACAAGAGTTCACAGCGATATACAGCCATTGTCTGAACACTCAACATGCTCCATTATCTTCTCCCCCAAACTCGCAATCTCTGCCCATCTTCCCGTTTCTATCTGACCCCATATCATAAATCTTGGAGTCATCTTTGTTTCTTTCTCTTTGAATCCTTTTATTAGTATTAAAATTATTAATGATATGCTATATAAAAATTTTTAAGTTTATTTATTTATTTTGAGGGGGAAGAAGGGCAGAGAGAGAAGGAGGGAGAGAGACTCCCAAGCAGGCTCTGTGCTGGCAGTGTGAAGCCCAACGTGGGGCTCGAACTCACCAACCATGAGATCGTGACCTGAGCCGAGATCAAGAGTCAGATACCTAACTGACTGCGCCACCCAGGCGCCCCTATGAACTTTTAAAACATAAATTTGCAGGGTACCTGTGTGGCTCAGTTGGCTAAGCGTCCGACTTTGGTTCAGGTCATTATCTCGCAGTTCGTGAGTTCAAGCCCCGCATCGGGCTCTGTGCTGACAGCTCAGAGGCTGGAGCCTGCTTCTGATTCTGTGTCTCCCCCTCTCTCTGCCCCTCCTCTGCTTGTGCTCTGTCTCTCTCTCTCTCTCTCTCTCTCAAAAATAAACATTAAAAAAAAAAAAAAAACACACAAATTTTCTATCACTTCCTTCCTCTCGTTCTCATTGCCATCACCCCTAACCCACTGCCACTGCCTAACCCTAGTCCTCACTACCTCATGCCTTCCATACCGGTAATAGTGGAACTAATCTTAGACCTTTTCATTTTAATCCAATAGTCCTTCCACAGCGTTGCACAAAACTGAATCACACAGGGGTCTTTTGAAAAACAAATGAGCCTGGTATTCAACAGTCTTGAAAAAGGCCCCAGGTACGGAGTTTTTGTTTTCATTTTTCAAAGATTATGTTGCAAATCTCCAGCTGAGAACCCTGCAGTACGCAACTGCTTAACCTTGCTGCAATATTAACCTTTCTAAAGCATGACTGTCAATTTCACTTCCAAACTCAAGAATCTTCTCTTATTCCCAGTGCTTACAATATCAAGACCAAAGTCAAGGTACTCTGTGTTCTAGTCAAGCTCCGTTACTATCCCACACACATGCTCTTTCACACTTGTGAACAATTTCTCCCCTACAATTTTAATTTTTCTCCTATTTGATGCTCAGCTCCTGTCTTACTTCTTCCAAAATGACTATCCAAACATTGCAGGAATCACTGGTATTTCCAACAGCACTTACAGCCCCAAACACATTATGAGAACCCTGCTATCATTCTATGTGACTGCATTCTATCTTGTACTGTTCTTTAATAGATTCCCAAAGTGAAACTCCTATTGCTTCAAAAAAACTCTTTGAACTTGGGCTTCTTGAAAAAATGGCTAATTCCAAGTCTGGTCAAGAAATTTCAAGATGATCCTGGGACATTTTAGTGTGATCACAAGCAGGAAGCCTACCAAAGATGAACAGAGTCAAGGCAAAAGCACACCAGTGCCAACTCAAAGGCACTCCCCAAGATGGAATACTTAAAGCATTAAAATACATTCATGAAAACCACAAGAGGACTGAAAAACATCAAATACATAAATTCACAAGTTGAGGGGCACTTGGGTGGCTCAGTCAGTCAGTTAAGCATCCAGCTTCGGCTCAGGTCATGATCTCACAGCCCAGAGCTGACCACCCAGCCTGGAGCCTGCTTCGGATTCTGGGTCTCCGTTCATGCTCTGTCTCTGTCTCTCTCTCAAAAATAAAATAAAACATTTAAAAATAAACAAATTCATGAATTCATAATGATACTTAAAAAAGAAAAAAAACTTCATTCTTAAAATTGGCAAATAAAATAATTGAGCATACACCTAGCCTGTATATCCTGTATAAACTATAGTCCACGACAGCCAAATGGTTGGTGAGGGCTAGCTCTTCTCACACACACACAAAAAAGTCCAGCTAATAAACGCAGAAGAGGTGACAGAATTGGAATGTCACCATGTTTCCAACCCTACTGATATAAAAGCTCTCTGCAACAACAGTCACTAGCCACAAAAAAAAAAAAAAAAAGCAAAAAGCCATAGATGAAAAAAGGTTGGTTGATGTGGGAACATTTTTCTTTTATTTATTTTAAAGGAGAGAGCATGAGTGTGCAGAGGGGAGAGGCAGACAGAGGGAGAGGGAGGGAGAGAGAGGGAAAGAGAGAGAGAGAGAGAGAGAGAAGGAAGAGAGAGAATCCCAAGCAGGCTCTGTGCCATCAGTGCAGAGCCCAATACGGGGTTCAATCTCACGAACCCTGAGATCATGACCTGAGCCAAAATCAAGAGTCAGATGCTTAACCAACTGAGCCCTGCAGGCGCCCCAATGTGGACACGCTGTATTGCTTGGATTAGGCTGACGATATCTGAACCAAATAATCAGTCCTAGTGTCACTAAAGGGGGGACACCTGGGTGGTCTATGCTTCCATGCATGCTATACACAGCACCACCTAGTAAGTATTCTTATCCCACCCCCTTTAAAAAAAAAAAAAAAAAAGAGATGAAGCCTCAGTTCTGACCACCTAGGAGAGCAAATAAAAAATGTAAATGACACCTAAAAGATACAATCAGCGAAAACCAGAACATAGAAAAATCTACACGTCAAGTCACCCAGTATCTTCAGATAAATAACATGCAGAGGTAATAAAAGGAACTTGTGTTAGTTATAAGATAAGTGCGATGATTTTTTTAATCAAGAAAATCTGCAAAAACACATTTTTTAGACAACCATAATAGCCTGAACATAGACTCAGTATCTGATGATATTAAGAAATTTATTAGGGGAAGATACAAGAAACAGGTTTGCCAAAATGTCCACCATTACTGAATACTGTCGATGTTTCAATTAAAAAAACAAAACTTCCTTCTTTTGTATTCTACCCAAAGCCTACCAAGTACTGAATGCTGCCGACTGATTTACAGACAACAAAGAATGAATCTCCTTGTGCGGATTTAGATATAAAGAGCTATGGATTTGTCACTAGGAACCGAAATACTAACGTCTCTAATATCTGCTTATTTCTTCCATCCATCAAATCAACTGCCAAATCACATAGCTTTTACCTAGAAAATCTCTCCATTTCCACCACTACCATCCCTTTTAGATTTTCGATATTTCTCACCCAACATGGTTAACTTCAACCACTTTCTCTTTCTTCCTTCCACCCCCATTCGACTACCCAATACTGCCACTTTCATCTACTCCATCCATAACCAAGCAACACCGCCAAACTGGCCTTCCTGAAGCACAGGTCTGTTCATATCAGTGTCCACTTAAAAATCCTCAAAGTGTCCCTACTGTCTACCAAACAATGGCTGAACTTCCCACACTGCATTCAATGTGTTCTGCGACATAAACCACCTACTTTTACAAACCCACAAAACACTGCCTTCCATCCACATTCCTTAACAACCACTCACCAGAGGGCTTCCTGAAAGTATCTCATGTTTTTCTGTGCCAGTGCCTTTGCTCCAACGTTCCTTCTACCCACTGTGACCTTCTTCCTCTACCAATCCAATTTATTCTTCTAGGATCTTCTTCTATGCCACCTATCTCTAAAGCCTTCATAGAATCTCCCTACCTCCCAAACCAAATGCTAATGCTTCTCCATTTAATACTACTCAAGTCACTGGCCTTACCTAGGGCAAGTAAGTTATTTACTTTTCTTATCTCTACTGTAAATTTTAAGCTTCTTGTGGACAAGAACAGAATTTTAGTCATGTTTCTAATCCCCTAGCTACAGGGGCTTGAATACAGTAGTTAAAATATTTTGGTTGAATTCCTAGTTATTGTATCAATGGACTGATGCTTGAAGGGCATTAATAAAAACCGTAAGTTGTTCCAAAATAGAAACAGGTATTTGATCAGAAGGAAAAAGGATAAAATTAATTTCAAATTCTTTTCTAATTGAAGTGTTAAGTCATTCTTTTTTGGAAGTGATAAGTACATTTTAAAATTGCTTTTCCCTCTGGGTGCCTGGGTGGCTCAATCATTAAGCATCTGACTTTGGCTCAGGCCATGATCTCACGGTTCGTGAGTTTGAGCCCTGCTTCTCTCTCCCTCTGTCTCTCTGCCCCTCCTGGGATTCTCTCTCTCTCTCTGCCCCTCGCTCACTTGTGCCCTCTCTCTCAAAAAAAAAAAAAACAAAACAAAAAAAAAAAAAATAAAAACAAAAAAAACTTCCCCCTCAAATAAATAACAAAATTACTTTTCCCAAACAATTTGAACCTAAATATGTATTTTGTTTCTGATTTAATTGTCTTGAGGTAAAACTGCAACCATCTTCACAAGCGAGTCAAAATTTTACATAATAATAGGAAACTATAGTTAAATGGACTATAGAAAGTGTTACTTTGTTACTTCCCTACTACTATAAACAGTATCTCTTTTACAGTACAATTACATCAAAGAATCACAGCTTCAAAATTCCCAGGCTGTTAAAGAAATATTACCAATTACATAAATCTGAAATCAGGTTTAAATTCCAATGAGAAACACTTATTACAGAACACTTTTAGGAGGTTACAAGAAAACAATACTTCTTAAATTTAGCATAAAAATACATTTTCCAAGCTTTGAACAGCCAAAGGAAGAAAGACAGGAAAGACCATCACATACTCTAAATCACTTACACAGCCTCAGCTCTAGACTGTGCCTCTGACCTGTTTTCCTTCCTATGACACACAATTAGAAGCATCAGGAAAGCGGAATGGAGCAAAAATTCCAGAAGCATTCACTAACAATAAAGGGAAAATAAAACAGTTAGGTCTAAGTTATTTGAATTTTTCTGAATTTTGCCCAATTGCTTAACTTTGATCTTGTGCAACTGAACTTGCCCTCAGAGGTTCCCTGGAGTATTAAGAGCCTAAGAAGACTAATTTTCAAATTAACCATTCAGCAAAGTGAGTAAACAGGAACAAAATACAACTAGCGTTTGGTTGGTCTGTTTTTGTAGTATCCCTTTTCTATAGAAAACAGCGAAGATCATATCCCCAACATATAAGTCAGTTCATGTCATTTCGTCTCTTTAAAAACCTTCCACTGGTTTCCGTGGCCTCAGAACACACCCTAAAAATCCAAGGGCCTCCGCAATCCAACCTGCTTCCCCAGTCCCCATTTTCACTGCCCAGCTTCAAGCCTTCTTCCCCACCAAGCACCCTCTTACTACACCAAACACACAATTCCTGGAAGCCCAATCCCCCTTCTCAACCTGTTACATCCACGTCTTCCCAGGAGAAGGTCAAATGTCACCATAAAGCAAAAAGCATTAAGTCATATATTCCTTAACGTGCCCCTTTCTGAGCCAAAAGTGATACCTTCTTTCTCTTTGCTCCTTAGAAATGTTGTGTTGATTCTTCCATTTTTCTACTTATTCCATTCTGCCCAATGTTGCAATCAGTATTTCACTTAACTCTCCTACACAGACACATTATTCAATACATATACGTCACAACTGAAAATAGAATTTAAATAAGAAATTTAGTTTTTCAAATTCAATATTCACACAGTTTGCTATATAGCAGCAGATTTACAACAGCAATAAGCACTCTATTTCAAAGATCATCTTTTCCACTGAATTATGGTTTCAAGAATGAATTATAACTTGAAGAATGAGTGGGTACCCAAAAGTAAGCATCAACAGCAAATGAGACCATTTTGAGACTCTATGAAAACTTCATTATTATAAGTTTCACATCTCTCAATCCAATACTTTCCATGAGAACCAAACAGATTTTAGGATCCAATACTCTGTGTCCCTGATCATGGCTATACTGATAAAATGGCCCACCAAAAGGTAAGAATTTTTGTATGTGTATGAGTTACCTGTCTATTCTTGGTCTTTGACTCTATAAACAAAAAGCAGCCATGAGCCAAGCTGTGAAAACTCAAAACGAATCACATGTTGGAAAAGCTTCTTTCTGCACTCTAACCCAGTGCCAAGAATCAGACTGCACAGAAAGTCTCCTGACAGATCAGATTTTCAATCTCAAATAGGGTTAAACCAGCTCACCCAGGCTCCCCAACTGTTTTATTTTAACCGCTATCTAAAGTAAGTTTTAAAATACAGTTTTAAAACTGTCACTGCAGTTTTAAATAAAAGGAAAAGATGTTTTTCAAGGACATTTTTTAAAAAAGTAATCCAACCCGCTTTTCAAACTGAGAATACAACATTAAAATATAACCAGTCTTTTTTTATGAAGGATATGACTAATATGGTTCAGATATATAACTTTATATAAAGAGAAATCTGAGCAGAAAACTCATTATTTGTCACTGCAATTAAGAAATCTAGGATCCTCCTTTCCACTCGTAACATGATTTTTTTTTAATGTTTTCATTTATTTTTGAGGGACAGAGAGAGACAGAGCATGAGCAGGGGAGGGACAGAGAGAGACAGGAGACAGAGAATCTGAAGCAGGCTCCAGGCTCTGAGCTGTCAGCACAGAGCCCAACGTGGGGCTCAAACCCATAAACCGTGAGATCATGACCTGAGCCAAAGTCAGACATCTAACCAACTGAGCCACCCAGGTGCCCTTCACTCGTAACATGATTTTATTCATAAACCAAGAGGTGCATCAAGAGACAACAGTTCCTAGGCGCTGGTGCAGTCGGTAGAGCATGTGATTCTTGATCTTGGGGTCAGGAGTTTGAGCCCCGTGTTGGGCATAGAGCTTGCTTAAAAATAAAAATAAATAGGAGTGGCTGGGTGGCTCAGTTGGCTAAGTGTCTGACTGTTGATTTTGGCTCAGGTCATGATCTCACAGTAGTGAGATAGAGCCCCCTTTAGGCTCTGTATTGGGCGTAGAGCCTGCTTAAGATTCTCTCTCTCCCTCTGCCCCTCCCCCACTCTGCACATACATGTGCACTCTCATAAATAAATAGAAAATAAATAAGAGACAACAGCTCTTGTGGCTTAAAATAAAGTATTCCAAATGACAGTGATGTTTTTTCTTTTTTCTTTAAAAGGACAGTTAATATTAAACTCTAGTAAGTCAGTGCGTTCTAATACCTGAAGCTACATCTCATAATTTTATTTTGGCAGATCTGCTGGGAATTCTGCCACTTAAATTTCAACATTCCACTGAAGCTCTTCTATTGTCAAAGTGAATGACAGACAACACCTCCTCCTGGCAATGTCCAGGCTAAAGTCAACTCAGCTCGGTCATAGTATAGAAATGGTAAGTTTCAATCAGAGGTTAATTCAAATTTGGTATGAGTCATGGTTCCCTCCTTCTGAAAGCTGCCCTGACCACACCTCTGCAGCTACCTGCCCAGGAGGTAGCAGGTCAGACTTTTCCGTGTGTTGATAATAT
The DNA here is from genome assembly GCF_027475565.1 of Acinonyx jubatus. Lineage (NCBI taxonomy): Eukaryota > Metazoa > Chordata > Mammalia > Carnivora > Felidae > Acinonyx > Acinonyx jubatus. The sequence goes on along the minus strand of NC_069381.1, from coordinate 7,218,992 downwards.
GCCAATCTTGATAAACCGGCACCGAAAGTTTAATAGATATGTTTTCATTTAGATGACAACACAGAATACAAGTATTCCAAACTCTCACAAGGGTTAAATAATGAGTTTTCTGCTCTGATTTATCTTTATATAAAGTTATATATCTGAACCGTATTAGTCATAGCCTTCATAAAAAAAGACTGGTTATATTTTGATGTATTCGCAGTTTGAAAAGCAAGTTGGATTACTTTTTTTAAAAAGGTCCTTGAAAAACATCTTTTCCTTTTATTTAAAGACCTGTTAAAAACACCGAGTGTGGGGGTGTCTGGGTGGCTCAGTTAGTTAAGCGTCTGACTCCCGGTTTCAGCTCAGGTCATGATCTCACAGTTTCGTGGGTTTGAGCCGCGTGTCAGGCTCTGTGCTGACCGTGCAGAGCCTACTTGGGATCCTCTCTCTCCCTCTCTCTCTGCCCTTCCCCTGCTCACACTGTCTTTGTCTCTCTCAAAATAGAAACATAAACTTTAAAAAATTATAAAAAATGGGGTGCCTGGGTGGCTCAGTCAGTTGAGCGTCCGACTTTGGCTCAGGTCATGATCTCGTGGTTTGTGGGTTCGAGCCCCCGCATCAGGCTCTGTGCTGACAGCTCAGAGCCTGGAGCCTGCTTCAGATTCTGTGTCTCCCTCTCTCTCTGCACCCCCCCCACCCACACTCTGTCTCTCTCTCCTTCAAAAATAAATAAACATTAAAAAATTAAAAAAAAAAACCTCTTCGTGTATGTATATAACATATGTATATATCAGTATGTCTATAACACATTTCTCTTACAATAATATTCAAATTTATTGAAAAAAAGTTTCTCTTTATGAACCATTATATATAGACATTATATGTGTGTATAATTTACCTTTCCCTTTTTACCTTGACTTCTAAAAGTTTCAAAACTAAACTATAATAACCACATTACATAAATTGCTGTAATGTGTTTATTTCGTTTTTCCTCCTGTTACACAAAGTTTTGTTTTTTATCTATACTTTAACAGCCCCTCTGTATTTATGGTACTTGTGGTAGGCTGCTCAAATCCTTTTTAGAAGCGGTAAGTGGTACAAACTGTAAACAAATACAACATTCCGGCAATAAACCTATTCTGCTATTTAACATCAGAAATATGTTATGTCAAAATTCTAGTTCCTAAAAACAGAAGCCTTTAAAAATGATACAAAAATGTGTGTTGAATGAATTTGAAAACAGTGTTGAGTGGCCAGAAAAGCAGGCCAAGATCTGAAACCAGATCCACCAAACAGAAGCAGGCAAAAGCTCAGTTAAGGAGGGAGTGTGAACTTCCAGTACCGTGAAGGCATGAAGTGTGTCCCCTGGTTTTGGCAGTAAAAGGCTGGAAGCCAGAGCAAGAGCAGGTGTCAGCAAAGTGAGGGCCACTGAAGCCAGTCTGTGGTGGGCTGGGGAGTAACTAGGAGGCTAGAAAGTGGACACAAGTATCCTCCTTGCTTCCAGAACTCGACAGGAGAGTAACAGCTAGGAGGAAACACGAATGAAGGAAGCATTTTTCTCCCCTGCTTCCCTGTTTTTATTAGGCGAGATCTGCATGTTTCTATGCTTTATTCAACAGCTATTTACTAGGTGCCTAGGTGCCCATGACAGGGATTTCTAGGAGTCTGGGATAAATCAATGAATGAAACAGATAAACATCCTTGCCATGGAGGAGCTTACATCCTAGGAGGGGAAGCGGGGACACTAAAATAATAATTTATACAGAATGCTACATGATCATAAGCATTACCAGGGAGGGAAAAGTACAGCAGAGGCAGGTGTGTGGTGGGGAGGAACGCTGTGCAGGTGCATAAATGAGGTCAGGTTGGGCCTGCTGAGGTGATGAGGTGTAAGCAAAGACTTGAAGGAGGTGAAGGAGTTAGCCAAGCAGCGTTCAGGGAAGAGCATTCTAGGTCAGAGCAAAGGCCCTAAGGTGGGACTGTGGAGAAACTGCAAAAGGGGAAAGGAGTAACCAGTACGGCAAGTCCCTAAGATTACAAGGCAGTGCTAATATCCAGAACACAGGCTGAGGGATTAGCTAAGTCAGGGAGAGTAACTCCTCACTACACTTGAGGAAAGAAGGTAAGAAAGAAGGCAGAGAATTCTGTAAGTAGAGGAAAGGGAGGAAGGGGTGGGGGAGTTCATGCCTTCTTTTCCCTATGAGGTGGTAGGTAAGGTTTTATGCCAAACACGGGGCAGTGGGGAGGCTTGAGTAAAGCAGTCAAAATGTTAGAAAAGTCACTGTGGAAGACAGGGGAGGGAACTGACCAGAATTACTTCGACACCAAAGACGGGTTCGGAGGAGACCTAAGATTACACGTTAATTGTGGCACTACCCCCTAGCACTGTGAGATTTCTCCCTGGCAGACTAAAACCAGAAGGTATGGATGGTAAGAATGATGCAAGGCTGGCGTGTGCATAATGGGTCTTGCAGAAAAATGAATTAAAAACTGCAAGTGCCAGTCAGAAAATAGCTAGAGCAATGCACCCCACAAGTCACACGGAAGGAAAAGCTGGAAGAGGCTGCTGCACCAGGAGACTTGAGGTACAAGAGCACACAGAAAAAGACGATAGAAGTGAGAGCTATAAGTGATCAGAACTTCGTTCAGAGCTGCAGGCCAATCTGAGATCTGAAGACAAACCTGAAGGCTACGATAAGTGAAGACGATGTGGCCGCAACAGTGAGTTACGGGAACATGGGAGCATGAAGCCAACGTTTGCTTGAGCTGAAGTCAAGGAATTTTACAGTTAAAGGTAGTTAGTTACAGAAGTTCAGTATAGTGGTCAGGTATTTCTAATGACTCGGGGTGGGAGAGTCACTTAGCCTGTTTCTTCATCTGTAAAATGGGAGTCATAGTATCTATTTCGTATGGTTGTTACAAGGATTAAAATGGAGGGGCGCCTGCGCGGCTCAGTCGGTTAAGCTCATGATCTCACGGTTCTGTGAGTTTCAGCCCCAAATCGGGCTCTGTGCTGACAACGTGGAGCTACTGGGGATTCTCTCTCTCTCTGCCCCTCCCCACTCACGCTGTCTCTGTCTCTTTCAAAACAAATAAACTTAAAAAAAATTTTTTTAAAACAAGGATTAGTGAATAATGCAAAGTGCTTGGAAAAGAGCCTGGCACATTAGAAAGAGCTCAATGAGAGTAAGCTATTTTGTCAATATTGTTGTTGTTACTGTTAATACACTCATTGACATCTGCCAGGATGATGTCAGAAATTCGGATGGAAGGGAGAACTAATCCAAGTATCAATGATATCAAACAGAGCAATGGTAGAGGGTGGTACAGTTGAATGATATGCTTTGGCATAGACAATGTGGTATTAAATATCAAAAAAATTTTTTAATCCATCGTTTACGATCTTTTGACTTCAAACACATATACAAACACAAAGCAATCGTAAAAGTACCAATTGAGTACTAGAGAAGTATTATATGACAATACAAAAGGGAAAAGGCTCTGACTGTAAAAACCATGGAAGCCATCATGGTATGAGCAGTGGTACATTAAATTGTACTAAAACGTAAAAGAGTTGGCAGTTAACTTTATCCTACCATGCCTGTATACAAACAGAAGTTCCTTGAGGGTAAAGAACTAAATCTCTACATGCACTGTCAATAAACTGGTAATGAGTGTCATAAAAGTGAGCATAAATGAATCAATGGGCTATTAACCAACAAGTCCACCTCAAAGAGAAGCCCAAGGACTCTTTTGCAAGGTTTTCCTTGCCCCGGTCACATCTGCTTCGTTCATCTTCTATTCCAAGGAGCTGCCCAAAGAAAAGTTCTGGAAGTATGTATTTATCCATACTTTTATGAACTCCAGAGATTCACCAGTTTCTGTTTCAACAAGGCCGTCTTTCAAAGAGAAAACTACATGAAGTAGACAGGCTATAGTTTCGCTTCAGAGCCTTGTAAAATTATATCATTATCAGTTTACAAGATCAAAAGGATATGCTTAACTCCTGGAAAAGACCTGCTGTGATTAGCAGCCTGGGAAGGAGTTTACAAACTAGGAAGCAGGGGCCTATTGTCATCCTTTACTTTGTACCCAGAACAAGCCCTTAGCAGGGAACTGGGCTAGAAAGCCCTGGTCTTGGAGAGACTCTGTTGGCACTCTTCGTGAGAGTTTATTCCTTGCACAAATTCAAAGTGCAAAGAGAAAAAAGGAAACTGCATTCATATCTGGTCTTGAAAAGAAAAGTGGTCTGTTTAAAGCCTTCGAAGCTATACTTAATTGGATAAATTTTGGAAAACCATTCATCAGAGCAGAGCTGCACGGATTCCTAAAATTCTGCCTCCAAATCAGATTCACAATCAGGTCTGATTTTATTAAATGCTGAAATTATATTGAACCACAATTCTTCGGGTCTTTCTTACTAATAGAGTAACTGTAAAAATTTTTTTAACTTAGAAACACTTCTGAATTGGGGCATGGAATTTTAAAACAAACATTCTGCATTTCTCTCAAGTTAAAGTAATACAAAAAAGCACTCGCTTCTATTGACGCCATTTTTGATTCAACTAAGTTCTAAAAGAAAAGCTTAACAGTAAAAGCCGAAAAATAAAGTATTAAGACTTTTCTTAGAAAACCCTATCCGAAAATTTTTAGAGAGTTCAACTTAAGAAGTTTACAGGAATTTGTTCCACAAGAAATAGAGTTTGAAAGCAAAGGGCACAAAGAAGACAGGCATGGCACTCTCCAGGTCCTGTCCACACTGAGCATGTAGGAGAAGACAGATGGACAGCCTCACACTAAGTTCCATCACTGATCATTTCCGGATCTGTTTCACAATCCCAAGGTGTGTACAATCCTTATACTCTATCCTCACACAGCAAGTTAGCTCCGCTTGCCTCACAATCCAACAGCCACACCAAGTTAATTAGAAAGCACCGCCTCACTTAAGAGAGCACAAGCTCAGATTTTATTATGACTAAGCTAAGCCGACAAAATGCCAGCCTTTAAATAAAATATCCACCATGATATCACTTAAGAGCTATTAAAATCCAATCACCATACTTCCCTAGGCCTCAGACAGACCCATCTAGGACACAAAGCAACATATTCAGTGTCGCACAACAGCTGCCTAGAACAGTAAGAGATATGCGAGCAAGGGATCTGTTGACAATCTAATTTCAGCTACCTCCAGATTCCACAAAGGTGACAACGTGCATCGTCAGAAATACTGCTGCACGCCTGTCTCACTATGAGAATATTCCGGCTCAGTAAACCTCTGCGTGGTGAGCTACTCTGAGAAATCCTTCCCTGCAATGCAATTAACACTAACTGGAAGCCTCCAGACGGGAAAACTGGCCTCAGCGATCCTCAGATGTGCCCGTGTGCGTGTAAGGGATCAGCATCAGGCCTCCATGGCCACAGCACGGGCCATACAAGATGAATACACAGACACGGTATTTCATCCCAACAAGAGGGGCATCTTGAAGGCACTTTACCATAGAAGCTCACATAGCAATTCACCAAGGAGAAAAAGTGATCTGGGGAGTTCAGGTCCGGTTTTAGGGCCGGAACGCGCTGTGTTGCACGAACAATGACTAGCTTGCTCGAGCAGGCTCCCAACCCCCACGGCTCGGCTTCTGGTGCGGCCAGTCACCCTGAGAGCTGCCAGGGCTGTCACTCGGTGCCTTCCAGCAACCGGACTTGGCCACTGAAGGATTTGTCAGATCATCCTCCCAATATGGCTGCCAGAGTAATCCCGAGCTGCTGTTCGACGCCGAGACCACACCAGCCTTCCTCGCGGCTGGCCAGCATCCCGCACGCCCCCTCCCTTCCACCGCGCTCCTCTCCAGTCCTCGCGCCCTCGGCGCCCCCCCCCCCCCACCCTCCGCCTCGCCGAGCCCCTTCCTACCTCCATCTGGCAAAGGGGCACAACCACAGTCCCAGTGTCAGCCCCGATGCCAACCCCAACGGGGGCGAGGGGAGAGGGGATGGGGGAAACGAGACCGGAGGGGCTTCCAGGCCGAGCAGCGCCCGCTCCGCGGAGCTGCAGTGTGCGCAGAGAGCTCAGGCAAAACAGACCCACGGCGGCGGGCAGGCTGACCGCTGGGCACAGCCGGGGCCCGGCAGCTCAGGGGAAGCGGAGGGAAGGTGCGGGTCACTGCGGGGGACCCAGCAGGCCGCTGGACCCGAGCCCGGGGGCTCGCCGGCCCAGGGAGGGTCCCCCGCCCCGCCCCACCCCACCCCACCCCACCCCACCCCAGTCCGCGCCCCGCCCGGCCCTTCCTCCGCTCAGACCCCGCCCGGTCCCGGCCCGGCCTGCCCCTCCCCCGCGGGCGGCCCCCTCCCCAGCCAGGCGGCGGCGAGCCGGCCGCTGCCCGCCCCCCGCCTTACCTCAGCCGCGCTACGGACCGACGGGCGGACGGGCGGGCCGGGTCAGCAGGCGACACGGCGCGCGGGGGCGCGGGGGGCCCGGCACCGAAGCGCCTCAGCGCGAGCGGCCGCCGCGAGCCGCAGGGCACCGCTCCGCAGCCCCATCACGCAGCGGCCCGGCGCCGCATCGAGGGCCGCGGCGCGGGGAGGGCGAGGACACGGGACGCCGGGGCGCGGCGGCGACGGAGCCGGCGGTGGCGGCTGCAGCGGACGGGGAGCGGCTCGGACTCGCGCTGGCGCCTCCCAGGGCTGCCGCCGTCTGACTGACCCGCGTCGGTCCTCGCGAAGCTCCGCCCGCGGCCGCCCGCGCCGGACACCGCCCCGAGCCCGGCCACCGCTCGTCACCTCGGCCCGCCCCGACGTCCGCGATTGACGCGGGCGACAGCCAATCGGAGCTTAGAGCTCGAGGCTGCCGGCCAATCGCAGGGTGAGCCGGAGAGAGATTGGGGCGGGGAGCTGCGGAGATGCCGGGGCGCCTCCTGGTGGCCCAGGAGCCGGCGGGGGTGCGGGGCTACTGGGCTTGCGGGGTTGGGGAGGCCGGCGCCCAGAGTCCCCTCCCGGTTGACCCGCGAAGGACGTTAGTCGGCAGCAGTCGCGCCCGGCCCACCTGATGATCCACCTTGAACAAAGCTTGGCCAACTGGGGCGGGGCGGGACTGTGGGGACCTGACGCCTTCGGAGGGGCTGAGATGCATATGGGAGGCAGCCGAGTGTGCAGTCATTGTCCGTTTGGAAAGCTTCTCACACGTTGAAGCCGCCGAGCACGGCGCAGTCGGAATTGAAACACGCAAAGGGATGAGTGTATTATCCCGCAGCAAGCTTTCCGGCCTATTCTTATCGAGCCCGATCACAACACCTCCCACACGCCACCTTGGGAGAAAAGGCGGAATGAGTAATGGAAAAGCATGACTTAGTGGGCATTCCACTCGTCTCCTTGGGAGACCGCGTAAGGGCCGTGAGTAAAGGAACAAAATGCTTTGTATCCTCTCTGAGCTAATGACCCGAACTCCCCTCTGGGAGATGCCCTTGAAGAGGGGGGTTGTTGGAATTCAGCAACCCGGACAACACAAACAGTCTAGTAGTGATTTTTTTAAAAATCAGATTTAGATTCAGCTCAAAAGGCAAAGCCCACAACTGTTCGTGAGCGGTCCAATTCAGTACTTAATGAAATACAATAGTCAACAGCATACATGTGCAATTATCATGCCAAGCACTATTATTTTATTAGGTTGTGAAATGCTTTCCTATTTACTAACAGACAATGAAAGTAAAATACGATTTTCACCCTGAATTCAATACAGTTTTGGATGTACAAAGCCTTACTTATAAGCAGACACTAAAACACCGAAATTAATTTCCTACACTAATGATTTTGGAAAATCCCCATCCCCACTAAAGTCCTCATACTCTCTATCCAGTCAACATTTATTGAATGTTTCTCATTTTATTTAGAATTTCAGCTCCACCTACCTGCAAAAGGATTTGACATAACTTCCCTGGAAGTATAAAAGCAATAAATCTTTATAACATTAACATAGGAGTAAAGTTAATAATTAAAAAAACTACAACAACAATAAAAGCCTGTATGAATAAGCCGGGTGCATAGAAAGAAAAGTAATATTAAAAAGCAGAGTCAGGGAATGTGCCACCGCTGAGCACAAAACTCAGCTCTTAGCTTCCTGAAAGCCAGAAGAAAAATGAAATTCCAATGGGCTAATGAACAGAAGTTCATCAGTTCATCAGCAGACATCAACTTTTTCCTTGTTTGGAGCTCTTTGCGTAAGTACTATGATAAGTACCATGGAGAGTTACAAATACCTGGACGGTAGTTAATGTTGTCTGAGCTCTCAATGGAGCTCAATCTAAAAAGAATCTAAAACCTGGTGAAGGGAATGTGGTGGCCATCAGCACTGCAATTAAGTAAAACACACTGAGAAGGGTCAATAGAGGCAGGTAAGGCTGTTCTAGGTTTCAAGGCCAAAACAGCCGGCGCTGCATCAGCCTTTTTCTCCTTTGATAGATGAAGTCACTCTGCAGAGCCATTCAATTTCTCAGATTACAGATTTTGTACAAAAGTACCTTTTAGAAACTGTCAAGTTCTAGAAAATTGAACTTAGCCATGGCCCCATTGGGCTATCCCTAGAATGCAAAAAGAACAACATCAAAAGATCTATTAATGGGGAGCCTGGGTGGCTCAGTCAGTAGAGTATGCAACTCTTGATTTTGGGGTTGTGAGTTCAAGCTCTGTGTTAGGGCTAGAGTTTGCCTTAAAAAAAGAAAAGAAAAGAGAAGGAAAATGAAGGAAGGAAGAAAGAAAAGAAAGAAGAAAAGAATGAATGAAAGAAAGAAAGAGAAAAAGGAAGGAAGGAAGCCTGAGTCCTGGATGACTCAGTTGGTTCAGCATCTGATTCTTGATTTCTACTCCAGTCGTGATCTCACGTTTCACAGGTTCAGGCCCCACATCGGTCTTCAGGCTGACAGTGTGGAGGCTGCTTGGGATTCTCTCTCTCTCTCTCTCTCTCTCTCTCTCTGCCCTTCCCCTGCTCATGCTCTCTCTCACTCAAAAAATTTAATTAATTAATTTATTTAATTAATTAAACTTAAAAAATATTAATGTGATGCATATACCCCACTACTACAACTATAAATAAGGTTTCTGGATACAAGGTCAACATACAGGGGCGCCTGGGTGGCTCAGTCGGTAGGCGTCTGACTTCAGCTCAGGTCATCATCTCATGGTCCAGGGATTCAAGCCCCGCGTCGGGCTCTGTGCTGACAGCTCAGAGCCTGGAGCCTGCTTCAGATTCTGTGTCTCCCTCTCTCTGACCCTCCCCCGTTCATGCCATGTCTCTCTCTGTCTCAGAAATAAATAAACATTAAAAAAATTAAAAAAAATTAAAAAGATCAACATACAAAAAGACAAAGTGTTCCGTTTCATTAGGAATAGCCAATTAGAAAATGTGATTTCAAAAGATCCCATTAAATATAACAGTAAAACTATTAAATATGTAAGGTTAAGTTGACAAAAGATAAGCAAGACCCATATGGAAAAAAAATTATACAGACGTATTGGTGAAACACATTAAAGGATACCTAAGTATCATGGCAACATTTTTCTGGAACTGTCTTATAAGGCAAGGGAAACAAAAGTAAAAATAAACTATTGGAACTACATCAAAATAAAAAACTTCTGCACAGCAAAGCAATCAACAAAACTAAAAGACAGCCTATTGAATGGGAAAGATATTTGCAAACGGCATATCTGATAAAGGGTCAGTATCCAAAATATATAAAGATTTTATACAACTCAATACCAAAGAGCCAAATAATCCAATTAAAAAGTGGGCAAAACAAATGAACAGACATTTCTCCAAAGGACATACAGGGGCACCAGCTGGCTCAGTTGATGGAACTTGCAACTCTTGATCTGGGGTTTGTGAGTTCAAGCCCCACCTTGGGTATAGAGATTACTTAAAAATAAAATCTCTTGGGGGGCACCTGGGTGGCTTAGTTGGTTAAGCTTCTGACTTCGGCTTAGGTCATGATCTTGCGGTTGGCAGGTTCAAGCCCTATGTCGGGCTTTGTGCTGATAGTTCAGAGCCTAGAACCTGCTTTGGCTTCTGTGTCTCCCTCTCTCTCTGCCCCTCCCCCATTCATGCTCTGTCTGTCTCTCTCAAAAATAAATGTTAAAAAAATTTTTTTTAATTTTTTTTAACGTTTATTTATTTTTGAGACAGAGAGAGACAGAGCATGAATGGGGGAGGGTCAGAGAGAGGGAGACACAGAATCTGAAACAGGCTCCAGGCTCTGAGCTGTCAGCACAGAGCCTGACGCGGGGCTTGAACTCACAGACTGTGAGATCATGACCCGAGCCGGAGTCGGCCGCTTAACTGATTGAGCCACCCAGGCGCCCCTAAAAAATTTTTTTAATAAAAAAGTAAAATCTTTTTTAAAAAAAGACATAAAGATAGCCAACAGACACATGAAAAGATGCTCAACATCATTCATCATCAGGGAAATACAAATCAACACCACAATTAGATATTACCTCACACCTGTCAGAATGGCTAAAATCAAAAACACAAGAAGCAAAAAGTGTTGGCGAGGATGTAGAGAAAAAGGAATCCCCATGCACTGTTGGTAGGAACGCAAACTGGTGCAGCCACCGTGGAAGACAGTATGGAGTTTCCCCAAAAATTAAAAATAGAATTACCATATGATCCAGTACTGGATTTTTACTGCTGGGTATTTACTCAAAGAATACAAAAACACTAATTCAAAAGGATACATATACCCCTTTGTTTATTACAGTGCTATTTATAACAGCCAAATCTAAAACAGCAGCCCAAGTGTTCATCAGCTGATGAATGAATAAATAAAATGTATGTACACACACACACACACACACAATGGAATATTACTCAGCCGTAAAAAAGAATGAAATCTAGGCATTTACAACAATATGGATGCAGCTAGAGAGTATAATGTTAAGTGAAATAAGTCAGTCAGAGAAAGACAAATACCATACAATTTTACTCATATGTAGAATTTAAGAAACAAAACAAACAGGGGCACCTGGATGGCTCAGGTGGTATAGTATGCAACTCTTGATCTCAGAGTCATGAGTTCAAGCCCTATGTTAGGGGTAGAGTTTACTTTTTTAAAAAAAGAAAGAGGGCAGGGTTGGCTCAGCATCTGACTCTTGATTTCGGCTCAGGTCATGATCTCATGGTTCGTAGGTTCGAGCCCCAAGTTAGGCTCCATACAGACAGTGCAGAGCCTGCTTGGGATTCTTTCTCTCTCCCTCTCTCTCTGACCCTCGTTCTCTCTCTCTCTCTCTCTCTCTCTCTCTCTCTCAAATAAATAAGAAGGGAGGAAGAAGGAAGGAAGGAAGGGAGGAACTCTTAACTACAGAGAACAAATCGATGACCAGCAGAGGTGAGGTGGGTGGGGAGATGGGTGAAATGGGTGAATGGGATTAAGAGTACACTTCTTGTGATGAGAACTGAGCAATGTATAGGATCGCTGAATCACTACACCATATACCTGAAGTGAAATGTAACAGGGTACGTTTATTATACTGGAATTAAAATAAAATTAAATACACCAAAATAAAAAAATAAAAATTCATCCAGTCACTAAAAATAGAGGGAGATAGTCCTACATTTGGACAGGAAAAAATATTATCAGATTGTCAATCCTCTCCAAGTTTAATCTGTAAACTTAATGTAATTTCAGTGAATGCTCCAACAGGATTTTTCATGGAATTTGACAAGGTGATGATAAAATTCAAATAATAAATCTATTTCGTGCCCATTTAAAAAATTCATATGCTAGAACGAAGACAAGATTATCCACGGCAATTTTTAAGAACGAGATGTGGGGACTTGCCCATAAATTAGAAGATTTTCTGTAGCATCATCCTAATTAGAATTCTGTTGCACTGGCATAAGAATATACAAGTCCAGAAATGGAACAGAATAAAGTCCAGACCACATGCATATGGCAATACAACATGTGACAGCATTGGCATTACAAATCAGCGGGAGAATGGTAAACTATACATGATAATAAATGATGCTGGAATAATCATTTACCTATACAGTGAAAAATGTGATGCTTATATCACACCATATAAAAAATAAATTTCAGGTGGAATGCAAGCGTGAATCAGAAAAACAAAGCTTTAAATATTTCAGTAGGAAATATAAAATATTTTATGATGATGAATGAAGGAAAAAAATTTTTTAATGTTTATTTATTTTTGAGAGAGCTAGAGAGACAGAGTGAGGGAGGGGAGGGGCAGACAGAGAGGGAGACACAGAATCCGAAGCAGGCTCCGGGCTCTAAGCTGTCAGCGCAGAGCCCAATGCGGGGCTCGAATCACCAACTGTGAGATCATGACCTGGACCAAAATCAAGAGTCCATGCTAGTCAGTTAAGTGTAGGACTCTTAATTTCAGCTCAGGTCATGATCTCATGGTTTGTGAGACCAAGCCCTGCGTCTAGCTCCATGCTATCAGCATGAAGCCTGCTTGGGATTCTCTCTCTCCTTCTTTCTCTCTTTGCCCCACCCCTGTTCATGTGTACTCTCGCATGCAAAATAAACAAATAAACATTAAAAAAAAAGAATATTCCTTTTTTAAAAAATCTGTTTTATTTATAGGGCGCCTGGCTGGCTCAGTCTGTAAAGCATGCGACTTGTAATCTCAGGGTCATGAATTCAAGTCCCACATTGGGTGTGGAGCCTACTTAAAAACAAAACAAAAAGAAAAACAAAAACTTCAGGGGTACCTGGGTGGCTCCGTTGGTTAAGCGTCCGACTTTGTCTCGGGTCATGATCTCATGGCTCATGAGTTTCAGGCCTGTGTCAGGCTCTGTGCTGACAGCTCAGAGCCTGGAGCCTGCTTCGGATTCTGTGTGTGTCTCTCTCTCCATGCCCCTCCCCTGTTTGTTCTCTCTCTATCTCTCAAAAGTAAATAAACACGGAAAAAAAATTTTTAATTAAAAAAGAATCTTTACTTATTTATCTGAAATAAACTCTATACCCAATGTAGGGCTCAAACTCATGACCCTGAGATCAAGAGTTACACGCTCCACCAGCTGAGCCACCCAGACGCCCCCAATAAGGGAAAATATTTTAAACACAAAACAAACACTAAACAAAAAAGACAGATTAATTTGGCTATAATTTTAAAAAACAAAACACTTATATACAACAAAAGATACCATAAAACAAAGGAAACAACAAACCATAGATTGGACAAATATGTTTGCACCAACTATAACCTGCAAAGCGGTCAGAATATAAAAGAAATCCAATCGATTTACAATAATATAAACCAATATGAAAAATAGAAACAACCTAACAGAAAAACAACGTGCAAAGGGACATGAGTAGGCAATTCACAGAAGAATGGAAAGACGCTTAAATCACGGAAATGAGACACCACGCCAAATCCAGCAAATTGCCAGACATGGAAAATGTAACAATACCAAGTAATGGAAGGGAAGGCAACGGGACGGCTATTTTGGAAAATCTGTTAGCAGCCAGGCAAACAGTAGATGAGCACAGTCCCGTAACCCACCAATTCTTTTTCCAGTAGATACTTTAGGGAAAGTCTTGCACAGGTAGGTAAGGAAACAGGTCCAAGGATGTGGACTTTGCAATGTTGTTTGCCACAGGGAAAAATCGAAACGCCCATCAACAAGAGGATGGATGAATAAATTGTGATATAGTCATACGATGGAATGCTATGCGGCAACTAAAGTCAATGGTCCGGACCTACATTGAACCACGCATCTGCAGCAGTCACGGCCCAGTTAGAAAATATAAACCATGGTAGCCGTGACAACCACGGGAGATTTTTTTTTTTTTAGTTTATTTATTTATTTTGAGAGAGAGGGGAGGAGAGAGAGAACGAGAGGGGCAGAGGGAGAGGGAGAGAGAATCCCAAGCAGGCTCTACACTGGCAGCAGGGCTTGAACCCACGAACTGCAAGATCATGACCTGAGCTGAAGCCAACAGTCACACGCCCAACCGTCTGAGCCACCCAGGCGCCCCAAACGCAGGAGGTTTAATAGAGGAATTGGTGGGGCGCCTGGGTGGCTCAGTCGGTTAAGCGTCTGACTTGGGCTCAGGTCATGATCTCACAGTCTGTGAGTTTGGGCCCCGCATCGGGCTCTGTGCTGACAGCTCAGAGCCTGGAGCCTGCTTTGGATTCTGTGTCTCCCTCTCTCTCTGCTCATACCCTGTCTCTGCCTCTCTCAAAAATAGGTAAACATTTAAAAAAAATTCTTTTTAAAAGAAGATATTTCACCATCGGGGTACCTGGGTGGTTCAGTCGGTTAAACATCTGACTTCGGCTCAGGTCACGATCTCATGGTTCGTGAGTTCAAGCCCTGCATCCGGCTCCATGCTGACAGTGCGGAGCCTGCTTGGGATTCTCTGTCTCTCTCCTTCTCTCACTGCCCCTCCCCCCGTCAATATAAATAAATAAACTTAAAAAAAGAAAAGAAACTATTTCAGCGTTTAAAAATGGCGTTTGTCCAAAGGCATCCCAACTGCGACCCCACCAGTAATCCTCTGCGGGCTGGGTCAGCAGCTGGATCCGAGGGGCCAGGACTCCCCCGCGGCAGCTGGGCGAGCAAGAGGGGCCGAGTGGGCGGGAGGCCATAAGCCATAATCCTCTCTCTGACCTGGTTTTAAGATGCGCTGGTCGAACAGCCTGTACTGTGAAAGGTCACTGCGTCTTGGCCAAACAGTTGGCCTTCCTGACTCAGAGTCCATATTTGTTCAAAACTGCCACGTGCAGCCACTTGCACTGATGAAAATGCAGGAAGAGCCCGCTTTTACCTCTGGGAGAATTAAGACCGCAGTCCTCTGTAGGACGATCCAAGCCCATGAAGAGAATTATCTTCCGTTCATTTTAACCAAGGTCAGGTAACACAGGTACTTAAGTCTTGGATCATGTTGCACATTTAAAAATAGAACTGCTTATATGTTTAGACTTAGGAGGCTACTGTGTTGAAGCTAGAAAATATCTGTGTTTTTAATACAAAGTCCTTGTAAATATTAATTAATATCTATTTGGCATAAGTATGGGTGTACAGATGTATTAAACCCTGTATTAAATAACAACAATACAGGGGCGCCTGGGTGGCTCAGTCGGTTAAGTGTCTGACTTTGGCTCAGGTCATGATCTCGCAGTTTACGAGTTAGAGCCCCGCATCAGGCTCTGTGCTGACAGCTCAGAGCCTGGAGCCTGCTTCAGGTTCCGTGTCTCCCTCTCTCTCTGCCCCTCCCCGGCTCATGCTCTGTCGCTCTCTCAAAAATAAATAAAGATTAAAAAAAAATTTTTTTTTAAATGTAAAAGTCATGTGTAAGATCTCAGAAAACGTAGCCACCTGACAACATTTGGATCCAAAGGATTTTGCCTATCTCTAAAAGCCAAATGAATACAAAAAGTGAATTCTGATACTGTCTGGAATAGTCAAAATCATGCTGCAGGATACAAACACAATTCTAGAAAAGTAATTTCAAAAATACATTGAGTAGGACAAAGCTTACACCTTTGAAAATAAGTTTCTAGTCTTCTAGACAAGAAGAAAGAGGGAAAAAAAAGTCTTTGCCTGGGGAGCACATTTTCTGAAGTTCCTAAAGGCAAGAGAAAAATCCATTGGGGTCATTTTTTTTTCCTTTCCCTCCAATGTTCAATTACAATGAAATGAGTCCGTTTACAAGGAATGTATACATCACAGTGTAAGTTACCACAATTGCCAAGATCACCCCGGCCCTGAGGACCCCATAGTAAATACCAAACAATCCATGCGGAAGTAATGAATCAAGAACCAAACACTGATATTTTTGCAAAGACTAAGAGAATGGGAAATTTTAATTTGGTGTGTTCCCTTACTTCCCCACGATTAGCGCAAGGTTTTGTTTTAATCAGCTGCTGGCTCTTTGCGAACACAGTCAGCTGTAATCAGCATGTCTGGCTGTTTGCCCCGGTCATGACTGGGCAATCTACCATTTCAGCCAGATAAGAATACTCTGCATAGATTCCCCTCCTCTGAATTGCAGCTGATGCACGCATCGTGCTTCTGTAACAGGCATTTTTTACTAATTAGGGACAACCTTGTGTCAATTAACTTTGGTCTTAAAGCCATGATTAAAGAAACCAAATCGTCGTTTCTGGGCATTGCTGTGCCAGTGACAGATGGCCCCGGCACATGGGCAGAAGACGGTGCTTGAAATGGGCTTCCTGCGGCTCCAGGGAGTCCAGCCCACAGGAGGGATGCCTGGGACACGACAATAGGGACGGTCTGGGCAAAATGGAGAGCTGGGAGCACAATGCCCACAGCTCAACAGTGCTCAGTAGAGGTAGGATATCTCAAATGACCCCACCGTCTCCACCTTTCCTGAATCCCCAGTCCAAGGAGACTCCCCTGAAGACATAGCCCTCTCCAAGGCTCCAGCTCTCGGACAGTGTCTCTAGGAAATTGCATTTTCTTACCCTCGCATATAGCATAACCACCTGACATGAATATCTAATTCATGCTGAAAACGCATCTCCTGGGAAGAGGGAGTAGAGAAGGGTTGAGGGCACGTGGTCTTTTCAGTCCGGCTGTTTGGATTCTAATTCTGTCATTTGCTCTGTGCCCTTGAGCACATAACCCTTGGTTTTCTCATCTCTAAAATGGGAATGAAGATAATGCCTTATTCACTCTTCACGTTGTGAGAACCAGAGGAGATGTAAGTGTAAAGCACGATGCCTGGGGCGCCATCATGTTACTAATATACTGACCTTTGGGGGGTGTGGCTGGCTCAGTCACCTAAGCATCTGACTTCAGCTCAGGTCATGATCTCATGGTTCCTGAGTTTGAGCCCCCCATGGGCTCTGCAATGACAATGCGGAGCCTGCCTGGGATTCTCGCTCTCTCCCTCTCTCTCTGCCCCTCCCCAACTTGCTTGCTCTCTCTCTCGTTCTCTCTCTCAAAATAAATGAATAAACTTAAAAAAAATTTTTTTAAATAATTTGATTGACAACAACAATGATAATAAAGCCATGGTCTCATCAAGTCAAGAAATGACCTCATTGAATCTTTATTCTCTCTCTCCTTCTCTCTCCCTGAATGATCCCCCATCATGCCTTTGCTCTGGTTCCTGTCTACACATTACAGAGTCATAGCAGCTAAAACGCTACAGTGAAATAAATCTGCTTCATTCTGGCTGTGGTATCATGGGCAAGTCAATGCCTCTAGACTTTGGTTTTTGATCGATTAGAGCAGATGAATTCTAAAGTAAGTCTAGGTTCAACTATCTTAGCATGGATTGTTTTTTTTCATCCTCTCCAAGAAAGAGGAAGAATTTAAACAGATGATGGTGCTGATGTTGGTAGGGATAGTGATGACAGCAGCCGATATTTATTGAGCATGGTCTCTAACCTAAGGACTACATGAAACATTCCATATTCATCGTCTCACCTAATCTTCGAAACAACCCTATGAAATAAACCACTCCTGTCGTTCGCATACTGTTCATATTGTTCACCCAACAATGCTGGGTCCTAATCCCTGGAACCTGTCAACGTTACCTTATAAGGAAACAAGGTCTTTGTAGATGTGTTAAGGATTTTAAGATGCAGAGATTATCCTGAATTATCAAGCGGGACCCTAAAGGCAATCATATGTATCCTTATAAGAGGAAGGCAGAGAGAGATACGACTGCACACACAGACGCGCCGACAGCAGTGTGATCGTGGAGGCAGAGCCTGGAGGGGATACACCCACAAGCCCAGCGAGGGACACCAGCAGCCTCCAGAAGCTAGAAGAAGCAAGGAACAAATTTTCCCTTAGAGCCTCTGGAAGGAGCACAGCCTGGTCAACCCTTAGATTTTTCAGCCCATGATACTGATTCTGGACCTCTGGCCTCTAGAAATGTGAGAGAATAAAACTCTGTCGTTGTAAATCACCTGATTGATTGTTACTGAAGCCACAGGAAACTCACACCAACTCATTTAATTCAAGGTGGTGGAGTCAGGATGCAAATCCGTCAACGTCTGGCTCCACACCCCATGCCGTTCAGCACAGCACGCCCCTTTGACACACACACGCACACGCACACGCACGCACCCGCACGCACCCACAAACAGAAATGGACTAAGTATTAACTAAGAAAGCGGAAGACAAAGAACTGGGATTCTGTCCGTAGCAAGGTAGTCATCTAAGTGTTGGATCCAACCAAGTTCAGGTCTCCATGCTGCAAACATCTCTGCTTTAGAAGCACTGCTGTGAAAGTTTACTCTCCCACACGCTTGACATCGAAATTAGGTCATACCTGCACCACGGCCAAGAATGTGTGCACTTCAGCGGGAAGATACACTCTGTGAAAAGAGACAAGAGGACAGATACATTTAGTTTACGGCTGAAGAGGTTACTTGGCAGTAACTTCAGGCTCAGTCCACGCTGGGCAATCAGAGAAACAGAAGCCACTTATCTTTTTAAAAGGTTTGTTTCCTTGTCTTCCCCTTCAACTGGGACTCGGTCTTCAATTTTCTCAAAAGGAAAGTGAGTAAGAACTAAGACCTTGACTTTTATTCCCCTCACTTGCTACCTTCCTGACTCTTTGAGTTCCCAAGCAAATCAACGAATGGGAGACTTGGGATTTGGGGGTTGAATTGAATCCTAAGCTACAAATGAGCCCGCATTTTTTCCTCTGTAGGAACAGGACCTTCAGTTCAGACTCTTAGTACTCACTAAACCTTCTAGTTTATACTCTGAGCCTGTAATACTCATCAATCAGTGCATGACTGAT
Organism: Acinonyx jubatus; assembly: GCF_027475565.1. Taxonomy (NCBI): domain Eukaryota; kingdom Metazoa; phylum Chordata; class Mammalia; order Carnivora; family Felidae; genus Acinonyx; species Acinonyx jubatus. The sequence continues at coordinate 7,200,264 of NC_069381.1, read as the reverse complement.
AGTCCCTCAGTCCACCAACTTGATTCATTTTATCCACCCCCGCCGCACCTTTGGACATTTAAATGAATATGCACAAAGTTTTAAGATGCATGGTCATCATAGGATGGTCTGCAATGCTCTAAATTAAATGTTCTCCTCTATGGGCACCAAGTAGGAGCATGGAGAGAACTGAGGTTGGGGCCCCGTTGGCTGCCAGAGTATTTTTCAATCATCCTGAAGAAATCAACTGGAAAAGAAAACTGTTTTCACATCACTGATGGCCCCAGTACGTTGTGGTTTGAAAGGACAATAAAGCACAGCCTTCTAAGACAAGGAGCCTCCGCGGAAGCTAAGCATTTAGATCTATAATATTTATATAAACAGCTGACTCTGTGGTTTTGGGTAGAAATTAAATTTATTTATAAATGTGCTTTTCTTTATAAGAGTTCAATTTTTTTTTTTTTTTTTTGCTCTTTGGAAAAAAAATTCATTACATCAGCAATTTCCTTCCAACAATGTCATGTTGACAGGTTAACACACTCATTTCACAAAGAAACTCAAAGGTATAGAAATAAATCTCCAAAGGCTACAAACCCAGTTATGACAATCAACCGTGTCTCTCCTCTCTCGCTCTCACTTTCCCTCTCTCAAACACACACACACACACACACACACACACGCACACACAGAGCCTGCACCAAGAGAACTTCAAGGCGTCAAGGCACCAGGGTGGGAGACACCATGTTTTGCTCTGTTTTGAAATCCCCATCCAGTCTGGCTGCCCACTTTCTGCCTTCCAATGTGTGGCAATTCCTCCAACGTGCTTAGCTTTCAACAGAACAGTATAAATAATTTAAACCTCCATAAAAAGTGATACATGAGACGAAAGGACGGGCGATTTAGAGGGGACAGTCTCCTGGAAATCGGCACCACCACCCCCGTTTGTTCCTTTATCCATCCCAGGATCCCACGGGGTTTGGAAACGGCTGAAGCAAAGCTCTTGCCCATATTTCTTTATCTTTGGGGACACACTACTCCAAAGAGTGTGTTATAGCCTTTGTGGGCAGACAGAAACCGATGAGCCTCAGATGTCCACTTAGCAGTCACGTGGTTCCCGGCAAATAATGTAACCCATCTGAGTTTCCATTCCAATCTGGAGAAAGACATGAATAAGAGTATCCACCACAAGGGTTCTTGGGTGATGGGATGCGGCTGGCAGGTACACCACTGAACCCCGCCATGGAGAGGCCAGAGTAGAGAGGGAGGCAGATGAGCCTGAGAAACTATATAAAAACGGAGAAATCCAAGAGGCGACAGAAGGTGATTAGGCTCTAGGAGGGGAGGTAATGGCAGCACGGAGCAGATCGGGGTGTCAGTCTGAGTAGAGGGGAATCTGGGAAGGGCTGTTGTAGTCCTCCCCCTCCCCATGTCGTCTCTGCTGGTTCTGCTTGGGGTGCAGGAGCAGTTTGGGGAGATATAAATGCCTAACTGTGGGGAAGAGCAGACAGCTCATGTTGGAGGACGGCCACATCCCAACTGTTCCCTGCTCCTCCTCTATTCCCCAAGGAACGGGCGATTGCATCCATGTGAAGAGGCCCCTAGAAAAGAACTGCTCACTGGGGCACCTGGCTGGCTCAGTTGGCAAAGCATGAGACTCTTAATCTCTCGGTCATGAGTTCAAGCCCCCTGCAGGGCTTGGAGCCTACTTAACAACAACAACAACAACAAACTGTTCAAAAGAGGTACAAGAAGGGGCGCCTGGGGGGCTCAGTCAGTTAAGCTTCTGACTCCTGATATCAGCTCAGGTCATGATCTCACGGCCATGGGATCGAGCCCCAGGTCTAGCTCTGTCCTGAGTGTGGAGTCTGCTTGGGATCCTCTCATCTTCTCTCTGCCCCTCCCCAACTCATGGGTGCATGCACACTCTCTCTCCTCTTCTCTCTCTCTCAAATAAAATAAATAAACATTAAAAAATGAGGTACCAGAAGGTTTCCTGAAAGGCACAGTGATATGTAGGGAAAGCCAATGGGGGCTTATGAGGCCTATAATTTAATGCCACCAACCCTAAACTCTGACAGCCTCCCCAACATGCGCGCACACACACACACACACACACACACACACATGCTTCACCAGGAGGACTCAAACTGGGGCCGGACCTCTAGTCTTGCTCACTACACATTATGACCCCCAGGGGAATCTGAGCTCATGAGAAAATAACTACACATCTAAGGAGCAAAACACCCATACTATAAATCAGAGACAATAAACTGAAAAGCTTATATCTGAGGAAGCAGAGTTAATGGAGTAGATCCAACAGAAACTTCTAATAAGCATAATAAATATCTTCAAAGAGATAGGCTATTGGTAACAGGTACTGAAATAAGCAGTTATTATTATTATTATTATTATTATTATTAAGTAGGCTCCACACCCAATGGAAGGCTTGAACTCATGACCTTGAGATCAAGATTTGAGATCAAGGGTCAGATGCTCCACCGACTGAGCCACAAGGTGTTCCCACGGTTATCTTAAAAAAAAAAAAAAAAAAAAAAACTACCAAAAACGAATTGGAGATAGAGGGTTCAATAGGAAAATGCATACAAAGAAGGAATTAGAAAATCAGATTGAGAAACTCCACCAGAAGACATCAAAAAGGGAAACGATACAGATGTAGAAATGGCATCCTAGGTTATAATGCTGAATCATTGCGTTATGCAATGTAGTGATTTGAAAATTGGCATCTCTGGTGCAGAGAAAAAGTGGGTGGGGAAGCTACTGAAACCAGAAAAAGACACTACAAGAAAACTAAACCAATATCTCTTATGACACAAATGGTAGAGATAGATAGATGCAAACATTCTTGACAAAATTTTAGCAAATTGAATCAAACAATATATAAAAAGAAAAAACACATGATATCCTAGTGGGATTTCTCCCAGGATGGCAAGGTTTGTTTAACTTTTAAAAACATATTGGTATCAGGGCTCTGTCAGTTAAGTGACCAACTCTTGGTGTCGGCTCAGGTCATGATCTCCTGGTTCCGTGAGATTGAGCCCCGCGTCGGGCTCCAAGCTGGCAGTACGGAGGCTGCTTGGGATTTTGTCTCTCCCTCTCTCTCTCTGTCCCTCCCCTACTCGTGCTGTCTCTGTGTCTCTCAAAATAAATACACTTATTTAAAAAATTTCTTGGTATCAATTCACCGTATTAGCCTAAAATTTTTTTATTTTATTTTTTTAATGTTTATGTATTTTGAGGTGGGGAGAGGGGCAGAGAAAGAGGGGGATCGAAAGCGGGCTCTGCACTGACTGCACAGAGCCTGATGTGGGGCTCAAACTCACAAACCACGAGATCATGACCTGAGCCAAAGTCAGATGCTCAAACAACCGAGCCACCAGGTGCCCCTAGCCTAAAAATTTCTTTAACTGTATTAGCACTTCAATAGATGCAGAAAATGCATTTGACAAAAATCCCAAATCCAACATCAAATATTCAAGAATGTTTACGGCCACATTATCTTTAATAGTCCCAAACTGGTAACAATCCAAGTGTCCCTCAGCAGTTAAAGGGATAAAAAAATCTTTTGGTATACTTAAACAATGAAATATAGGGGCACCTGGGTGGCTCAGTCGGTTGGGCGGCCGACTTCGGCTCAGGTCGTGATCTTGTGGTCCGTGAGTTCGAGCCCTGCATCGGGCTCTGTGCTGACAGCTCAGAGCCTGGAGCCTGTTTCAGATTCTGTGTCTCCCTCTCTCTGACCCTCCCCCATTCATGCTCTGTCTCTCTCTGTCTCAAAAATAAATAAATGTTAAAAAATTTTTTTTAAAACAATGAAATATATATAGCAATGAAAATAAATGAATCACAGGTAATACAGCAATTCTGACTATACTCACTTTTTTCTTTTTTTTTTTTTTTAGTAGGCTCCACACCCAGCATGGAGCCGAATGTGGGGCTTGAACTCGGGACCCTGACATCAAGTCCTGACCTGAGATCAAGAATCGAAGACCTGGGGCTCCTGGGTCGCTCAGTCCATCAAGCGTCTGACTTTGGCTCAGGTCATGATCTCACAGTTCATGGGTTCAAACCCCCAATCGGGCTCTGCACTGACAGTGTGGAGCCTGCTTGGGATTCTCTCTCTCTCCCTCTCTCTCTCTCTCTCTGCCCCTCCCCCCATTTGCACTCTGTCTCTCTCAAAAATAAATAAACGTCAAAAAAACTAAAATAAATAAAAAAATACACTTAAAAAATTTTTAATTAAAAAATAAAATAAAAATCAACCTAAAAAAACAAGAAACGTCAGATTTAAAAATATTACTTTTAAATACATATATATATTTATTGTTTTTATTTATTTAAGTAATCTCTCCAACGTGGCGCTCAAACTCACGCCTCCAAGATCAAGAGTCATAGGCTCTTCCAACTGAGCCAGCCAGGTGCCCCACCTTTAGACATATTAATATAACATTTCAAAAAAGGCAAACTTAAACTGTGGTGTTTAGGAATATATACCTAAGTGACAAAACCTTACTTCTGGTAAGGAAATGATTACCATAAAAATCAGGATAACGCTTACCTATGGATGGGGTTGGGACTGGGAACAGAAATGTTGAGCCTCTGGGATACCGGAAATGTTCTGTTTCTTTGCCTGAGCGGTTGTTACACCAGTATATAAGCTTTATAATAAGTCATTAAGTTGTATGTCTATGTTTTTTGCATTTTTCCAAATAGGCGTAATATTTCCTAACAAACAGGTCGGGGGGAAACCAGGAAAAAGAAATATACGCTAGGGCAAATATCAACCAAAGCAACACCACAGTAGCAATTTTAATACTAAATAAGATAGAAATTAACACGAAAGACTTCATAACAGAGAGATGGCAAAAAGAAAGATAATCAAGAAAATATAATTATGTGTATATCTCCCTTATAGCATAAGCTCAAAAGATATACAGCAATTACTGATAAAACCACAGAGAGGAAGAGATAAGTCAACAATTAGAATAGAGAATTTATCATATAGTCTTGGAAATAAATAGATCAACTAGAAGCCAGACAAAAAAGTAAGCAAAAACGGGATTATAATGCAGTCAAGAAGCTGGACTTAAAATTTTGCACCTGATACACAGAGACTACACATTGAGATACAGGGAACGGTCACAAAACTTAATCATGTGCAAGGTCACAAGGAGACCTTAACGGGTTCCATTTTGATGGAACACATCAGAGCACAGCGTAATAAAAGGACAAATACATTTCAAGTTGACTTCAATATAAATGTGGATGTGTGTATAGAAGTTTATAAATACTAGTAAATAAAACCGTAAGGTGGATTACAAAAGGCACACAGGTGAATAACAGTAAGACCCCACATGTCAAATGGGTGGAACATAGTTAGAATAGTACTACAGGGAAAGTTACATTTACCAGAAAATAAGACAGAAAACACATGTGTTCAACTCAAGAGGCTAGGAAACGGAACAAAATAAACCCAGGGGCGCCTGGGTGCCTCAGTCTGACTCCTGATTTCGGCTCAGGTCATGATCTCAGGGTTAGTGAGCCTGCTTGGGATTCTCTCTCTCTCTCTGTCTCTCTCTGCTCCTTTCCTGATAGTGCTCTATCTCTCAAAATAAAGAAATAAGCTTAAAAAAAAAAAAAAAAGAAATGCCCCTCCCTACTGCCCCTAGCTATCCCACAATAAAAAAAAACCCAGGTTGAGATTGTTTTATGAGCGTCGCATCAATCTTTCAAAATATACACGATCCCTATCATTTACGCCTGGTGCCAGAAAACCAAAAAAAGTGGAAAGACCAAATGTCTTCCCACTGGGTGTAGGCTGTCCACCCTAAACAAAGCTGAACCCTGCTCAGGTCCTTCTTCCCTGTTTTATGTTTCCCCTTAGCATTTACCACCACCCATCATACTGTATATTTTACTTATTTATCTTGTCTATTCTGTCTTCTCTCGCTAGGATATGGATCCCATGGCGACAGGACTTTTGTATTCCGGCACTTGGAACAGTAGCTGGCACGTACTCGTTCTCCATTAATATCTTTTGAATATTTATTCAATGAATAAAATATCCTCAACTGATTTTATGAAGTTAGTAAAGTCTTTTTTGCTTTTAAGAATTTTAAAAATATTTTTAAAAAATACTCTTATTTATTTTTGAAAGAGAGAGAGAGACAGAGCGTGAGGCGGGGAGGGGCAGTCAGAGAGGGAGACTCAGGCACTCAGCACAGAGCCTGATGGGGGGCTCGAACTTACAAACTGCGAGATCATGAGCTGGGCTGAAGTTGCACGCTCAACCAGTTGAGCCACCCAGGTGTCCCTAAGATTTTTTTTTTAATGTTTATTTATTTTGAGAGAGACAGAGAGACAGACAGAGTGCAAGCGGGTCGGGGCAGAGAGAGAGGGAGACACAGAATCCAAAGCAGGCTCTAGGCTCTGAGCTGTCAGCACAGAGCCCAACACGGGGCTCGAACTCACATGCCACGAGATCACGACCTGAGCCGAAGTCAGATGCTTAATCGACTGAGCCACCCAGTCACCCCTAAGATTTTATTTTTAAGTAATCTGTACACCCAATGTGGGGCTTGAACTCACAACGTTGAGACCAAGAGTTGCGTGCTGTACCCACTGAGCCAGCCAGGTGCCTCTAACATCTTTTTTTTTTCGGGAGGAGTATCTTTTTCTTTTTTTATTTATTTTCTTTTTCTAAATATACTTTATTGTCAAGTTAGCTAACATACAGTGTGTACAGTGTGCTCTTGGTTTCGAGAGTAGATTCCCTTGATTCATTGCTTACGTGCAACTCACGGTGCTCATCCCAAGTGCCCTCCTCAATGCCCATTTACCCATTTTCCCCCACTTCTCCCCTCCCCCGTCAGCCCTCAGTTTGTTCTCTGTATTTAAGAGTTTCTTATGGGCCCCTGGGTGGCTCAGTTGGCTGAGCATCCAACTTTGGTTCAGGTTATGATCTCTCAGTTTGTGAGTTTGAGCCCCACATCAGGATCTGTGGTGTCCGTGCAGAGCCTGCTTCGGATCCTCTGTCCTCTTCTCTCTCTGTGTCTCCCCCTCTCATACTCTTTCAAAAATAAATAAACATTAAAAAAATTTTTTTAAGTCTCTTATGGTTTGCCTCCCTCTCTGTTTGAAACTATTTTTCCCCTTCCCTTCCTCCATGGTCTTCTGTTAAGTTTCTCAAATGCCACATATGTGTGAAAACGTATGGTGTCTGTCTTTCTCTGACTGACTTACGGAGTATCTCTTCTTTTTAAGTTTCTTTATTTTTAAGTACTCTCTACACCCAACGTGGGGCTTGAACTCACAACCTTGAGATCAAGAGTCATACGCTCCATGGACTGAGCCAGCCAGGCGCCCCTGAAGCTAGGAAAACCTTAATTCCAAAACTGGATGAGAATGAAATGTAGAAAAGGAAAGCATGGGTTCATGTTACCTCTGCTCACGAGAGTACAAATCGAAATAAAATATTAGCTGAAACAAATGCAGGGACGCGAACGTGGTTTCAGATAAAAAAAAAAAAGTTTGGGTGTAATTCTCGGCAACAGCAGTCTAAGGGCGAAATCACATGTGTCAAAGAAAAACCCTTGGTACTTATCAATATCTATTTAACATAGAAATGTTCTTGAAATCAAAAATAGAAGGGAATGGCATGACTTGATAAAGACTATCTCCCCCAAACCTACAAGTGGAACATGCCTTAGAAAACCTTTCTATGCATTCCCATTGAGTTCTGGAACCAGGCAAGGCTACCTACAATGACCTTTCTGTTCAGGAGAAAGACCCTTGCTAGTGTCATCAGAGAAGGAGGAGTGCTACAAAAATTGGAAAGGAAGTGGCAAAACTGTCTTTTTTTTTTTGCACAGGATCCATTTATCTACATAGAAACCCACCAGAATCCCACGGTTAACAGAAATAATAATATTTCTAGGGGGCGCCTGGGTGGCTCAGCCGGTTGAGCATCTGACTTCAGCTCAGGTCATGATCTCGCGGTTCGTGAGTTTCAGTCCCACGTCGGGATCTCTGCTGTCAGTGCAGGGCCCGCTTTGGATCCTCTGTCCCCCTCTCGCTCTGCCCCTCCCCCTCTCAAAAATAAATCAACATTTAAAAAAATCTTTAAGAAAGATTTCTAAGATGACTGGGTACAAGATACACTTGAAAAAAAAAAAAACCTTCATGGCAATGCAAGCTGGTGCGGCCACTCTGGAAAACAGTATGGAGGTTCCTCAAAAAACTAAAAAGAGAACTACCCTACGACCCAGCAATTGCACTACTAGGCATTTATCCACGGATACAGCTGAGCTGTTTCGAAGGGACACATGCACCCCAATGTTTATAGCAACACTATCAACAATAGCCAAAGTATAGAAAGAGCCCAAATGTCCATCGATGGATGAAGGGATAAAGAAAATGTGGTACACACACACACACACACACACACACACACACAATGGAGTATCACTCGGCAATCAAAAAGAATGACATCTTGCCATTTGCCACTACGTGGATGGAACTGGAGGGTATTATGCTAAGTGAAATTAGTCAGAGAAAGACAAATATCTATGACTTCACTCATATGAGGACTTTAAGAGACAGAACAGATGAACATAAGGGAAGGGAAACAAAAATAACATAAAAACAGGGAGGGGGACAAAACAGAAGAGACTTAAATATGGAGAACAAACTGAGGGTTACGGGAGGGGTTGTGGGAGGGGGGATGGGATAATGGGTAAGGGATAATAATAAAAAAAAGAAAAGAAACCTTCAAATTTCTACACCGATAATATCCACATAGAACGTATAATAGAAAATATTATTAAATATTAAAAATAAAATATAAGTGGGGACGCCTGCTGGCTCGGGTGGAAGAGGATATGACTCTTGACCTCCGGTCATGATTTCGAGCTCCACGTTGGGCACAGAATTTACCTAAAAAATAAAAAAAGAGATTTATTTGGGGGGAAAAAAAAAGACACGGGGCGCCTGGGTGGCTCAGTCAGTTGAACATCTGATTCTCGGTTTCAGCTCAGGTCATGATCTCCCAGTCCGTGGGATCGAGCCCCAAGTCAGGGCTCTTCGATGACAGTGCAGAGCCTGCTTGAGATTCTCTCCCTCTCTCTCTGCCCCTCCCCTACTCGTGCTCAATCTCTCTCTTTCTCTTTCTCTCAACATAAATAAATAAAGAGACAATTTAGCACCCGTGAAGTACAGGGATAATCCCCAAGTTAATCTCTCTAATCTGGACCTCTGCCATGAACTCCAGACTCAAACATGCCATTGCCTATTTGACATGGTCACTTGGACGATGAAAGTCACCTTCCGTACGGAATAAACTAAGCGAAGCACTGAACTCCCCTTCCCCCGAATCACTCTTCTCTCAGTCTTCCTCATGTCAGCTAAAGGCAATTCCACCCCCCAAGTTGTTCAAGCCAAGACTCTTCGAACCAAACGTAGTCCCTTTCTTTCCCTCATCCTCCGTGTGCGGCCCATCGGCAAATCCTTCTGACTCTACGTCCACAGTACTTCCAGAATCTGTGTACTTCACCACGTCTGCCGTTCCCACTGCCCTGGTCTGAGCTCCCGTGGATCTTTCCTTCTAGATCCTTCTTCCTGCTAGCCTTCCGGGTTGTCGCCCCATTTCTGTGCTTCCACTCCCGCCTGCTCTCTCTCAATCTGTCCTCCGTGGCAACCGGTGTGGTAACATTAGGTGACTGGGGCGGGTCACGTCACTTCCTCTGCCCCCACCTTCCCACGACAATGGCTCTCACTCCAGGTAGATCACCGTCTTTACGACGACCTGCCTCGTGCAGCCACCCTGTCTCTACCCCTGTCCCTTCCCCGTCCCCGGCCCTGCCTATCGACAGCCTTGCTCCCTTCCTTCCCGCACACTGGCCTTTTGGCTGTTCCTTTTTTTTTTTTTTTTTTTTTAGGTTTTATTCATTTATTTTGAGAGAGAGAGCGAGCACGAGCAGGGGAGGGGCAGAGAGAGAGGGAGAGAGAAAGAGAATCCCAAGCAGGCGCCATGCTGTCCGTGCAGAGCCCGATGCAGGGCTCGAACCCACAAAGTGTGAGATCGTGACCTGAGCCGAAATCAAGAGTTGAACATTCAACCAACTGAGTCCCCAGGTGCCCCTCCTTGCTGTTCCTTAAACATACCAGGAGACCGCCTGCGGGAGCACCTGCATTTGCTGTTCCCCGTGTCTGTGGACCGCTCTTCCCACAGGCCTTTGCAGGCTCTCATCCTGACTTTCTCCCCGTTTAAAGGACACTTTTTCAGAGACACCATTCCCGCCTTCCTCCCAAGAGACCTTCTCGCACATTGCTGGTAAGAAAATAAATGGTACAACCCAGCAGAGGGCAATTTGGCAACATCGAGCAAAATGCAAATCGTATATACTCTTTCATCGTCCAATTCCACCGCTAGGAGTTTATCTTAACATGATGTTTGCACACGTCAAAATGACGTGTTTGTAAGGTTGCTCACTGCAGAGCGTTTGAGGGAGTCCAGACTGCAGTCAGCTAACGTGCTATCAATAGACGACTTGGTAATAATAGAACATTACGTGCCGCCGGAAGAATGGATTCCAAGGTATATTTTATGAGAACAAAGCAAGGTGCAGCATGGCATAGGACCGCCGTTTTTGCTGAAATAGAAAACCAGTAACGGTGCAAGGGTCGCCGGAGGCCGGAGGGCAAGGGGGGAAGAGAGGAGGCGGTCTTTTTCCTCAATGTTCCTCGGGCTTTTTTTTTTTTTTTTTTTTTTTTGCGTTTTGGACTATGTGTACATATTTCCTATAAAAATACTAAATAAAAAAAAATTGAAGCCCTGACAGCACATCTATAGTTTTGAAACGAGCAAGAGCTGGTCACCGAGCAGCACCGTGAATACATCGACTATTAGCACTGAGTTGTACAAATGGAATTAAAATGGTTAATTACACGTTATATGAGTTTTACCTCAAGAAATGCATAAATCGAAATGTACATATAACAGTACCAAAACTCAGAATTTCTATTCCCCCCCAAAAAAGGGTCACAACAAAGCTATCAGAGAGATACCAGCTTTGGCGAGGGTGTTCCCGACATCTAACACGGACGGGAGGGGGGGGGGGAGTAGGTTCTAGAAAATACACAAGAATACCAGCCAAACAGCAAGGAAAGGGGCAGGAAAACACACAGGTAAGAAGTGACAATTTACAGAAAGGAGAAACTGCGGCTGGTGACATTTTCCAAGATTCACTGTGACAGGCTCTCTCATCCACAGGCTATTCTTGAAATGTGACTCTGGCATTCCTCCCTCTGAGAGGCGGGGTCTGCGTTCCTTCCCCTTGAACCTGGGCAGGCCTGCGGCAGAAGAGGTGCTAGATGGCCCCCGAGGCTCTTAGGTCGGACAGAGCAGTTTCTGCCCGGCCCTCCTGGAGTGCTGGCTCTCAGAAGCTGGTCGCCACGCTCTGTGTGCAGGCCAAAAAGCCCCAGAGAGGCCACATGTAGGTGTCCCAGCCAACAGTCCCAGCGGAGGTCCCAGCCAACAGCCAGATGGAAGGAAACCTTGAAGGTGACTTCATCCTCGGCTGGCATACGATTGCAGCTGTACAGAGTCCTGGAGTGAGAACGGGCTTGCCTGGCTTGCTGAGCTCAGTTCACTCCAGGACCATGACAGATGATAATAAGGTGACAGCTGCTGGGCGCCTGGGGGGCTCAGTCGGTTAAGCGTCTGACTTCGGCCTAGGTCACGATCTCACGGTTCTTGGGTTCCAGCCCCGCGTGGGGCTCCGTGCCGACAGCTCGGAGCCCGGAGCCCGCTTCGGATTCTGGGTCTCCCTCTCTCCCCACGCCTCCCCTGCTTGTGCTCTATTTCTCTCTCAAAAATAAATACGCATCAAAAAAAATTTTTTGTTTTTTTTTTTGTTTGTTTGTTTTTTGTTTTTTTAAATAGCTGCTGTGGGGCGCCTGGGTGGCTCAGTCGGTTGAGCGTCCGACTTCGGCTCAGGTCTCGATCTCGTGGTCCGTGAGTTTGAGCCCTGTGTCGTGCTCTGTGCTGACAGCTCAGAGCCTGGAGCCTGTTTCAGATTCTGTGTCTCCCTCTCTCTCTGACCCTCCCCTGTTCATGCTCTGTCTCTCCCTGTCTCAAAAATAAACATTAAAACAAAAATTTAAATAAATAAATAAATAAATAAATAGCTGCTGTTTCAGGCCATTAAATTTGGGTGATCCTAGCAGCAAGGTTTAGGTCCCGGAAGTGGGCGTGGTTGTAACAAAACCTAAAACTCGTGGCATTGGCTTTCGCACTGAAACTTGGGCGGAACCCAGTGATGCCTTGAGGACACTGTTAGTGAGCGTAGAGGGCGCCGAAGAAGCTTTAAAGGAACGTGTGTAGAAGTGACTGGAAGCTGGAGGAAAGAGGACCCTTGTCATGGGGTGGGGGAAGTTTTGGCCATGCTGTCATCTGTGTTAGAGGAAGAGTAAGTGTGGAGGACAGGAGACGCACCCAGTGAACTCCATGATCAAAGTCAAGAGATTCCAACGCAAAACAGTGAAAGGGTCACTTGGCTTCTTCTCGCCGCCCACGGAAGCCATTTAGATCTTTAGAAAACTTTCTAAATGTGAGGCCAAGAATGTGACTACAGGGGTGCCTGGTGGCTCAGCTGGCGTAGCGTCTGACTCTTGATTTCGGCTCAGGTCATGATCTCGTGGTGCATGGGATCGAGCCCCACGTTGGACTCTGTGCTGCTGGTAAGGAGCCTGCTTGGGCTTCTCTCTCTCCCTCTCTCTTTCTGCCCCTCTCCTGCTTGTGCTTTCTTTCTTTCTTCCTTTCTCTCTCTCTCTCTCAAAAATAAAGAAAGAAAAAAAGAACATGACTACAAACCCCTTTAAGCTCTCAGAAAGACTTAAGGATTTCACAGGAAATCCAAAATAAATAGGAGTTTATCCTGAAGAGATTTGTGGCTGCAGTTTTTGTCTGATCAAGTAAAGCCCGAGACGATTCACAGACAACCCACAAAATGTTAAGGGAACTATTCCGAAGAAAGTACCTCCAGCTTCGAGGAAAAGGGACCAAGAAAGTACAACACGAAAAGAGACTTCTGAAACCAACCTCTTTTTAGGAGCAGGAAGCAAACGGAGAAGCGTACTTCAGGGCAGTTCAGTCTGGTTACGGAAAAGGAAGGGGCGCGCGGGTGGCTCAGTCCGTTAAGCATCTGACTCTCGGTTTCGGCTCAGATCGCGATCTCATGGTTCGTGAGTTCCAGTCCTGCATCAGGCTCTGCGCTGGTGTGTGTGTGTGTGTGTGTGTGTGTGTGTGTAGATAACTCATGTCTTTAGTTCACAGATCTTTAAATCAAGAGGAATGGCACTCAAGGGACCGTACCTAAAAGAATCACGTCGGAGGAGGCCCACCTGGACCTAGACCTGATGTGGCTGATGGGACCTCGGACTTGAAGCTGAGGCCATAATGGGATGAAATTTGGGAGTCTTTGGGGGAAGAGACGGATGTAGTTTGCAGGTAGGGAGATTGTAAGGGGGAGTGTGGCAGGTCTTGTTTTGCAGGATCACCGGGACCTGCCATCTCAGATGCTGCTCTTACAGCAGGATGCTAACATCCTTCCCATCGTGAAAAGTGGCTTCTGCACTCCTTCCCCTTAAACCCAGGTGGGCTTATGACTAAGGCAGAAGTGACACTATGGGACTTCCAAGCCTAGATGGTAAAAGGCGATACATCTTTTTTCTTTCTTTCTTTCTTTCTTTCTTTCTTTCTTTCTTTCTTTCTTTCTTTCTTTCCTTCCTTCCTTCCTTCCTTCCTTCCTTCCTTCCTTCCTTCCTTCCTTCCTTTCTTACAGTATTTCTTTACGTTTTGGCCCGACGTGGGGCTCAAACTCACAAATCTCGAGATCGTGACCTGAGCCGAAGTTGAACACTTAACTGACTGAGCCACCCAGGCGCCCCTAAAAGGTGATAGAGCTTCTGCCTGGTCCTCTTGGATGCTTGCTCTTGGAACCTCCAGAACCGTGGGGGATAAAGTAACTGTTATTGTATCTAGCCACTCAATTTTGGGGGTGGTCTGGTTATGTAGCAATGGATAAATGAGACAGCTGGAATGACAGACAAATATATGAAGACATAATCCATCCCACCACTGTACTGAGCATTTCCCTGCACCAGGCACCCTTCCAGGTGCTAGGGGATACACAACAGACCAAAACCCCGCCCTCCTGGGGGACACATTCTAGGGGGGAAACAGACTTCTTAAATAAGTAAATAATATAGTAAGTTAGATAATGATACGTGCTAAAGAGAAACACGCAAGGAAAGGGAATCACAAAGGACAGCAGATAGTGGGTGAATGAGTGTGATTTTAAATGGAGAGACAAGGAAGGACTCACCAAGTTGGGCTCCCTGCGAATGTCCGTGGGAAGGGGATTCCTTGCCAACGGGGCAGCAGGAAAAGGCCCTAGCAGTGCGGGGAGCATGCCTGCAGGAGGAGGAGGCCAGGGTGGCCTGGTGGTTGGGGGAAGGGGAGCTGTAGGGTGTGAGTTCAGACAGATTGTGGAGAGGGAGTGCACTGCCTTCTAGGCTACTGTAAAATCTTTTTTACTCCCAGGGCATTGGGAAGCCGGGGAAGGTTTGGAGCATGGAAGCAATGTGATCTTAGCCAAGAAGGTTTTTCTGGTTTTGTTTTTAGTACTCTTCATGCCCGATGTGGGGCTCGAACTTGTGACCCTGAGATCAAGAGTCACACGCTTACCGACGAGCCAGCCGTGCGTCCTCTGAACTTAGGCAAGTTTTTTTTTTTAATTTTTTTTTTTTAACGTTTATTTATTTTGGGGACAGAGAGAGACAGAGCATGAACGGGGGAGGGGCAGAGAGAGAGGGAGACACAGAATCGGAAACAGGCTCCAGGCTCTGAGCCATCAGCCCAGAGCCCGACTCGGGGCTCGGGCTCACAGACCGCGAGATCGTGACCTGGCTGAAGTCGGACGCTTAACCGATTGCGCCACCCAGGCGCCCCTGAACTTAGGCAAGTTTTAACAAGGCCGCTCCAGCTGCCGTTTCGAGAAAGAACAAGGGAGAAACAGGGAGAGCGGTCAGGCGGCTACTGCAATAAGGCAGCTCACTGCTGATGACTCAGGCCAGTAACACCAGTGGACCTGGGGAAAGCGGTTGGATGCTGGGTACATTTTACAGGTAGAGCTGAGAAATTTGGGGACAGACTGGCAAGCAGCCCACAAGAGAGAGGTCGAGAATGACTCCCAAGGTCTTGGCCCGAGCGACCTGGAAGGATGTCGGCGCCATTTACTGTGATGGGGAGACCAAGAGGAACGGGTTGGGGGTGAAGCGGAAACAACTTAATTTGGACACGTCAACTCTGAGGGCCTCTCAGACATCGGCGAGGATGAGTGTCTGCCGGGCAGGAGAGGGGCCCGGGCCGGAACACAAACCTGGGGCTTGACAGTGAGTGGCCAGCAAGCAAAGCCCTGAGGTTCAAGTTATTTCACCATCTCCCATGAGAGCTGGTTCTGGAGCTGACCCCGAGGCCAAAGCCCCTTCCAGAATGGTAGGCTGCCTCTCCATAGGTCTTTGGGCATTCTGGACTTGGCCCATTCTGGAATTCTGCCATACAACAGGAGTGCTGGAGGGATCAGACACTGACGCCCATATGGCTTAGCTTCGCATGCCTGTTTCACCACACGATCTCCTTCAGACAGTTGTTGAGGATTAAGCGAATTATTGCATGAAAGAGCGGCTTACACGTAGAATATGCTCGTAAAGTACAAGGTATCTTCAGGGTGGTTTCCTTCGGTGCAACACCGGGGAGGTTTCTTGCAATGAAAAACTTACCTAGTGAGGGGGACCTGCGTGGATCAGTCGGTTAAGCGTCGGACTCTTGATTTCGGCTCAGGTCATGATCTCACGGTTCGTGGGTTTGAGCCCCACATCCGGCTCTGTGCCAACAGTGTGGAGCCTGCTTGGGATTCTCTCTCTCATTCTCTCTCTCAAAGTAAATAAACTTAAAAAAAAAAAAAAACTTACCTAGTCAGAGCGGGTCTATTTCCGTCTTCTTCCCACTCCAACCCAAACACCATAGAATCCACTATTTTTTTGTATCAAATCCAAAGGTTGCAAAATGTGCACAAAATAATGTGCTCAAGCTCTCTTTTCGAAAGATATTTTATCAACTCCTTTAAAAAACCCACACAATAGTGAGTCACAAAACGAGCACAAAGTTATTTTCATCATCTCTCTGTCAAGGATTATTTCTCTTCTGTTCATCAGATACTCCGATCCTTCTTTTTATTTGACCAGCTTTCTTGTGGCCAAGACCCACATTAAAAACGTTTTGGAATTTATCTCAACATCCATAATTAACAGACTGAAGGCAAACACAAGTTTCTATAAAACAGTAACCCTGAAAACATGAACAGAAACACCAACTATCTTGCTCCTAGAGACAGTACAGATAGAAGACGTGTCCTACCAAACAGAAGATCCTTGAAACCTCTGAATTCTGAATATTCAAAATGCTGAGAGCATACAGAGGGATAAGGCAGCATCCTACTACATTCGTGGGGTCAGACAGACAATGACAGAATCTGCGGCTGCGAAGAATTTATAATCTGTTGGAGAGGAGATAATAATACATATTCATGAGCTGGATGAACAATTAGGCATAGAAGCCCCAAAACATAATTTTATGGGCATATACATGTATAAGCTTAGTAAAAAGTGAACTACATTAACAGAATTATCTGCATTGTGGGATTATGGGTGATTTTTTCTTTAAAAATCTGTCTACATTGTGTGAAATCAAAGAAAAAAATTTCTTGACATTTATTCATTTTTTGAGAGACAGAGAGAGACAGAGCATCAGCAAGGCAGGGGCCGAGAGGGAGACACGGAGTCTGAAGCAGGTGCCGGGCTCTGAGCCGTCAGCACAGAGCCCGATGCGGGGCTCGAACTCATGAACTGCAAGATCACGACCTGAGCCGAAGTTGGACGCTTAACCGACTGAGTCACCCAAGCGCCCCATGACATTTTTATTACAATGAATGCATTCTACTTTGGGGGAGGGAAGTGATTCAGTCCAGATTTGCTCAGGAGAAGCAGTAGGCATGGTGGTAGGGGCATGGGCTTGGGAGACCTTGGGAGACAAGGTGACCTTGGGCGAGTTTCCTAGCCTCTCCTCACCCCACCCCCTGACCTGTTTAAAAATGCCGAAGCCGTAGATATGAAAGTGCTGGCACGGCGCCGGGCACACAGCAAGTACCATGTTAAGTGCTCGCTTTGATCATTACACGCGCTGGCCGACGGGGTTGTGTGAAACCGTGGCACCAGAGAACAGCTCGGTGAAACGGGTTGGCCTTGAGTAAGGACCGTGAGAGTCCAGGGAAAGGCACTCGAGATGGGGAAAAACTTGAGGCTGGATGGCGGAGACTGAACATGACAAGTCTCAACCCCCACGCACACCTGCACAGTGAACCGAGCGAGGACCGGACGGAGCCTCGGGACGGACGCAGAACGCGCAAGGTTTTGTTTTCAAAGTAGCAACTCCGAACGGGTGGCAGACGAGAGACTTCGCCACATGCAGACTCATTTGGCTCTCGTTCCTCACCCACCCCTTTGCTTTCCACAAAAAGAAGAGACTCCAAGAAGGTTCCTTCTGAATGTGTATCACCATTTATTGTAGTTTGCGTTAGGAATTGAACAAAGGACATGGTCTGTGGGGGGGGGGGGGAGGGAGGGGGGGAAAAAGGAAAAGAAAAAGAAAGTATGTTTCGGTAGCTTAATTTCTTCAAAACACTTTATGGTTTCAGATCCTTTTTTTTACCCCAAAGGAAATTCAAGAATTCAAGTATGTTAAGTCGGGAGCAGTCATACAAAAAGTCTCGTGTTTCTGTGCGCGTGTAGGTGTGTTTGTCTGTGTGTGTTTTTACAAGCAGACACATCCACGTTTCCTGCACCCCCTTTTTGCTTTGGTAAGGCCAAACCCCAAAGGACACGTCATACAAACGACCCCTGCCTCGAACTCGCAGACTCCAGGGTTGAGGAGTTGATTTTCCCCCTAGGATACCTGTAATGGTTTTGAATCGTCCCCCACCCTCCTTACCTCCCCCCGCCCAGAAAAAATCCATAAGTCATGTAAATCCTGATATACTTGAACACTTCCTCGGCTGTACTGTTCCTCAGATCCCTAATAGAGGCCTTACTACAAGGACCAGAGTGACAGATTCTCATTTTGTTCAGAAAAAAAAAAAAAAAGACAAAAAAAAAAAAACCACAAAAAAACTTTAAAGGGACATTTCAAAAGGAAAAAATAAAAATAAAAACTGAAATTCAAATTCTGAAAATAGCTTGCCTTTTTTATTAATCATGTCATCTAACACCAATTAAAAAAACAAATATGTGAATATGATATAAAAATACGATCCCAGGATGAACACTTTGTTGCAGGCACAATTCTCTCACAGAGTATATGTTTGGAGGGCCAGTGGGGGAAGGAGTTTATTTTTGTTTTTGCTTCTCTTAAAAAAATCCACAGCAGTGCAAGTAGGGTCAGGAGGGGAGCAGGGCAAGGATTCTTTAGCAGCAAAATGTCCAAGGTTCTCTAATCACAATCAAATCAACGGATATCGGGTTTAGGGGGGAAATAAGGACGAAGGGGATGCTGTCCAGACCCATCTGTCATCAATCACTCAGAGACTTCCGTCGCAAAAGCCCCAAATGGTGACGTAAGAAGGACGAGTTTTATTACACAAGCAATCGTAAAGTGTGTCCCTCAAGCTTTTGACCATGTGTGTCACTTAAATATATGTACAGGACTCGGGCTCCTCTCCTCCTCCGTGACCTTGCAGCTCTCCACCGTCTGGTCGCTCTGGGTGGGCTCTCGGGGTCTCCCGCCGCGCTGGGCCTCCAACATCTGAACAGCATGTCCGCCACCGACGCTGCTTCTGCTTGCCTGGCTGGCCTTGGCCTCGAGCAGAGGGTGGGCACGGGGGGCGGTTTAATGATCGCTGTTCTGTTTCTCTCTCATCCAGGCGTGAATCTGTTCTTTCAGTTCTGGCACTGGGAAAAGAAAAGGAGAGGATTAATGCCCCAGGCGGGAGGGCTCCTCCCGGGAGCCGCTGCGTGCAGGTCTGTGTACGCGGAAAGACAAGGCCCTTCACTCCCTCACTGACATGAAGCCTGGGGAAGGCCCAGGCTCCGGCGGCGGAAAAAAGGGCAAAGGATGTCTCGTGTCTTTTCCATCGAGCGTCAGACGCCGTGTGGCTTCTGGATTCGATAGATCTCCCCTACTGATTAATCTCGGACACACGACTCGGGCGCCACAGCTGGGCCCGGCGGCCTTGGGCACCGTGACTCTCGCCGCGCCCTCCTCTACCTGGTTCCAGCATGCTCTCTGTCAGCATCTGGCGGTTGAAGGGGTCCGTAGGGGAGTTGAGCAGGTGCCGCAGGATGATGGAGCGGTCCATGATGGTGCCGGAGGGCAGCCGCACCGGGTCGGTCATCAGGGTGTCCATCAGAGGGTCTACGGAGACAAAGCCAAGAGCAAACTCTACTCACAGAGCGGAAAACTGAAAATGAGAGCGAAACAAAGCCTGTCCTGCTTCGCATGGTCCTTCTAGGCCCCCAAGTTTAGCTGGAAGTCAGCATAAGACAGAGGCACACCTGGCGCCCCTGGTGGAGGGGAGAGCACTCTCGTCAGCTACAGCTGGGGGGCAAGAACAGGGGAGAAGGACCAGGGCCATGCAGGAAGCTCCTGCATCTGGGGACTTGCAGGAAATCCCCTCCTGCCAAGGCAAGGCTGATCCTGGAATCTTCCCGGCGGTTTCCTAGTTTGAAATCAAGACAAGGACTTTCTTTTCGCTTCTAATTGATAACAGAAACTAAAAGTAGGCAAATGTAATTTCAGAGAGCGTGCCTCAAGGAGCAACTCTAGTGCACCATGAAAAAAGGAAAAGCACAGAATGCGGTCTTTTTGTGTTACGTGTTTCGAGGTAACTCCAATCAAAGAATTCGGCAGGGAAAGAGCGGTCCGCTTGCCTCTGAACTCGTCTGGGGCGTCGCTGTAGTCGATTTCTGCGCGTGCGTTCTTGGCGACTATCTCCTCCACCTTCTCAGCTAGGAGTTTAAACTTCTCGATCGCTATTGTGGATTTGATCCCTGCCTTCCGCATCTTCGAGATCACTTCCTCAAACAGCTCTTTGCTGTAGGATCTCTGCAAGTGAGGAAAGACGACGGGAGACAAATACATTTTAAGCGGAAAAACACAAGCTGCAGAAATCGCCTAAAGTACGACCCATGTAGGAGCTTCTGGGGGGCTCAGTCGATGAAGCATCCGACTTCAGCTCGGGCCACAATCTCACAGCTCACGGGTTCGAGCCCCGTGTCAGGCTCTGGGCTGTCAGCTCAGAGCCTGCTTCGGATCCTCTGTCCCCCTCCCCTCTGGGCCCCTCCCCGCCTCTCAAAACTAAACGTGAAAAAATAAAACAGCCCTGAAATGATAACACATATATAAATACTCTCACATGGCTATGAACGCAGGAAGACTGGAACATACGTATCAAACTGTACAAGGTCATTACCTCGAGGAGGGCTTCAGGAGTGAGGCAAATGAGGGGGATTTTTAAATAGTGGAATTATCTTACAGTAAACATTCATTTCTTTTAAAATGTAAATGTTAAAAAGAAATTGAAAATCAAGTCTGTCTGAGGCCTCGAAAGGCACTGGGCCCTGGCAGCAAACGGCGGCTCTTTCCGCTAAAGGCAGACATGGTGAGAACAGCCCGGCCCGGTTCCCAGTCGACAGGAGCTTTCTCCCGTTCGAGGTCAATCTCTCAGCTCAACGCTGAAGTGTCGGGTGCTCTGCTGACAGGAGCACGGGGGACGGTCTAGAGGACAAGTGCCCACCACAGCTGCAGTGGGACTCGAATTCTGGCTCCACCGTCTCCTCGTGCGCTGGGTGGTCTTAGGCACACCCCTCTGAGCCCCAGTTTCCTTGGGTGTAAAATGGGGGTGGTGACACCCACCTCACAGGTACCTAATTCATAAAAATCATTGCCATTTCAAAATATCACAGTATATCCTAATTCGCATTTCTGGCAAAAACACTGGCCACTTGTCAGTTCAGGGACAGTGATCCAGACGGAGGAGGGGACCGATCAAGACTCCAAGGACGGCATCGTAACCCGCTGAGCGGTCCTTCCCATCCAAGGACTCAGACGAATGTCTGCAGGATGAATTCGTCTCAGGGTCTGTATTCTCTTAGAGTGTGGAACTGATATTCCTCCATCTTTCTTCTTTCCTTTGTAAACCTCAGTCTCTAAGAAAGTGCACGTGTTCACTTCCCGTCTTCACAGGCACCCATGCCCCCTGTTACTTTCATGCACCTGAGGGGGAGACAGAGGGAAGGGCGAACGCTGGCCTCGACCTAGCGGAAATCCTGAAAGCCATCTTGCACAGTCCTGAAAAGTTCGGACAGCCTCCAGTATAGTTTTCTGAAACTAAATTACTGTACTGACCCAGCAGTTACCTTATCTGACATCTACTTATCATGAACCGGAAGCCAGTCTCCGCCTCTTTGGGAAGGGGCGCAGAGGAGAAGTGGCCAAAAGGTCATAGAATAAGAGGTTGGAAGGGCAAAATGAAGATATTTTGCACAGGGGCTTGTTGCTGGTTGGGCACTGCTGCATCAGAGGCGGTTTCACCTTGAACTTCTCTTTGTAACAAGGAGCCACCTGGCCACCCTCGTGAAGCATCACCCGTTCTGTTTCTTAAAAGATGAAGACTTTTTAACAACTTATGCTTGCTTATAAGTCAACTTCTAAGAGCAGCGTGGTGAGCATTGTTAGAAATCAAAGGGAGCCCGCACCGAGGGGAGGGGACGTGGCATTCAGCCTCTAGGAGCAACGGTGTCAGTGCCTGGAGCAAATGCACGTTACTAAGCTGTCGCTTCGAGTCTGATGTGGGTTGGGTGAGAGATGCAGTAAAGACGCTGCTCTTGACCTCAAAGATGTTCCAGAGTCATTCTAAAATCAGATGTGATGACCTCAAGGATGTTCCAGAGTCATTCTAAACTCAGATGTGAAAATATTTACAAATCGTGTATCTGATAAAGGTCTTGTATCGAGAATATATAAAAAAACTCTTACTATTCAACAACAGAAACATAATCCATTTAAAAAAAATGGAGAAGGACTTGGACAGACATTTCTCCAAAGAAGGTATACAAATGGCCAAGAAGCACATGGAAAGATGTTCAACACTATTCGTCATTATGAAAATGTAAACCAGAACCACAGCGAAGTACCATTTCACTCCCACTAGAGTATTTAAAAAAAAAAAAAAAAAACCACGAAAAAATAACAAGCGTTGGTGAGAATGAAGAAATCGAAATTAGAAGTTGTACATGATCCGTTCGTACACCGTAGAACACAATGCGGCATTTCCTCAAGAAGTTAAATGTAGTATCACCATATGACTCAGCAATTCTGCTGCTAAGTATATATGCAAAAGAATTACAGACAGGTATTCTAGTGTTTCATCACAAACACTCTGAGCAGCCACATTTATAATAGCCAAAAGTTGGAAACAACTCAAATGTCCACCAATGGATGAATGGAGAAACAAATCGTGGAGTATTCACATAATGAGATCTTACTGGGCCACAAAAAGGAATGAGCCAGTAGGCCACGTACATGAATGAACCTCAAAAACATTATGCTAAATGAAAGAGGCCAGACACAAAAGGTAGTGTATTATCTTATTCCATTTACGTGAAATATCCAGAGTAGGCAAACAGGTAAATCCAAAATTATGTCAAATGAAGCCAGAAAGCAGATTAATGGTTGCCGAGGGCTGGGGCAAAGGGGCAGGGATGGACAGTGACCACATAATGAATATGGCATTTCTTTTTGAGGGTATGTCTGGATAAAATGTCGAAACTAGAAAGAGGTGATGGCTTCATAACACTGTGAATGTACTACGTTAAAATGGTTAATCTTGGGGCACCGGGCGGCTCAGCTGGTTGAGGGTCTGACTCTTGATTTCGGCTCTGGTCACGATCTCATGGTTCATAGAGATCAGGCCGCACGTCGGGCTCTGTGCTGACGGCGCAGAGCCTTCTTGGGATTCTCCCTCTCCTCTCTTTGCCTCTCCCCTGCTTGAGCTCTCTCTCTCAAAATAAATACATAAACATTAAAAAAGAATAAAATGGCTAGCCTTATGTTATGTGAATTTCACCTCAATTAAAAAAAAAAGGAAAGACTGGATGGGAGAAGTGTGACTTCAGATGGGCTCTTTATCTTTTTTTTTTTTTTAGTGGTTATTTAGTTTTAGAGAGAAAAAGAGAAAGAAAGAGAGAGAGAGAAAGCGGGGGAGAGGCAGAAAGAGCAGGAGAGAGAGAATCCCAAGCAGGCTCTGCGCTGACAGGGACCAATCTCACAAACCCTAAAATCATGACCTGAGTTGAAATCAAGAGTCCGACGCTTAACTGACTGAACCACCCAGGCGCCCTGGACACGCGTGCTTGGCCCATCCTTGGCTGGCGGCGACAGAAGCTCTTCCTTCCTCGCATGGTTGCCCTTTTCTTCATCCTTTGTCTTCCCGCACACACCAGACCAAACCAAGCCTGCTGCTCCCGAAGGAGAAAATTGTAATTCTTGCTCCTCTGGAGCTTTGTAGACTTCCACCCTTTCTTCCCCAGTCCTCAAACTCTCTTCCAAATGATCCTCAGGACTCTAATCAGCTTACAACCAATGTCAGTGGAAAATACCCAACAATCAGAACAAATACCACACCGTAAAAGGAAGCCAAGAAATCCACTTAAAACACTATTCTCTACATTGGGACACTGGCACTCATGTGCGTTTGCTTCCTGAGTCTGGAAGAACAGGGCTGTTTACACACTCAAGAGAACCCAGGCACCACTGGGCAGAAACTGCCATTTGTGACGCAAGCCAGGTGCCACCGCAGGCCACCACGACAATCCACAGGCCTTACCGGGTATTGTCCCCCACTTGGATTTCACTGTCTCGCCGTGTTTATTCACGCTGCAAAGTTTGTGATGTTAACCGCTTGTGATGTGGCAGCCACAGCGAGACCACACTTAATGACTCTCCCGAGTCACTTACAGTAAAAGCGCGAGAGTCTCTGGGGACTTTTCGCACCCTGACCTCTGGCGAGGCTAGAGAAGCCCAGCCGCAGCCGGCCTGCTCCCCAAGCAGACACCCCACTCTGGACGGGGGTACTTCCCCATTTCCCCTCTCTCCCTCCAGACTACCACTTCCCTTCCATAGTTCTAGAAATGTGCGGTATCACAGGCCGTAGGCTAGAAACGCATCTTAGCCCCCCCCACCCCCACGATAACGGCAAACTCTTAAGCCCCTCTGATACACTACTTTCTATGGAAAAACTGTTTCATACGTGTTTTTTTTCCTTTGCAGGCACTTTGTCAAGACCACCTCTCTTGCTTACGTCCCAAAGTACCCACATGCGTGAATTATATCTCAACAGAGCTGTTATTAAACAAACAAACAAACAAACAAACAATCAGTACCTAGGGGTGCCTGGGTGGCTCGGCTGGTTAAGCGTACGACTCGATTTCAGCTCAGGTTGTGGGATCAGGCCCTGTGCTGGGCTCTGCACTGACAGTGTGGGGCCTGCTTGGGATTCTCTCTCTCCCTCTCCCCTGAACATGGGCACACATGCTCTCTCTCAAAATAAACATTAAAAAAAATAATACCCGCTATTTCCTTATTTTTCTATGATTCCTTTGGATGAGATATGGGTAAAGAACCTTCTAGAATCTCTACTGCTGGTTAACCTGAAACGTGAATAATATTTGGAGACAGAGTGTGAACGAAGATGGAGACACAGGTGAGTGTGGAATTTTGGGGCATTTTAAGCAGAAAGCAGAGGGGCTGGGAATATAGGCTCAGGGCCAGACTGACTGGGTCCGAATCCTGCCTCTATCCCACGGCACGGGCGCCACCGGGAGCAAGCCACTTCAACTCTCTGTGCCTCGGTTTCCTCATGTAAAAATAGGGAATCTAATAGAACCTACACCACAGGATTTTGTGAGGACCACATCAACAAAAATACGCCAAGTGGTTAAAACTTGGTATTCGGTTGATAAACAATCAGCTCTTATGACGCTGGTAAGACGTGGGCCAGAAGAACATGGAGGGAGAGAAGTCAGAAGGGGGTGGGGCTGGACTACATCGGCAGCTGCGGAAATGCCAAGCGCCAAACTGCGTCCTCACAGGGGACACGAGGAATAAAGGAGAGAGAAGACTATGAAGATCACCCCACGAGGTCTGGAACCTGGAATCACAGCGGCGGCAGCACTAAAGCGAAGGCCTGGGAAGCAGGCTTGGAGCCCTGGGAAAGCCGGGCCTCTGTGGGAAGGTAATGGGCCTGCTGCTCGTAGCAGGACGGGCTAAGAACTCCACTGGAGACGTATCTGGGAGCCAAGTCAGCTCTTTTACACCCAATGAAAAAGAGCTGATCCATCTTCGTTTACGTCAGACAAGCTCCCCTGGCCGCGGTGGTGATTATTTCCATTTGCCGACTAAAAACTTCCCAAACCACAATTTAAAAAGTATCGCCTTTCTGATTTCAAGTGGGGAAAATCCAGGGACAGGTGGGTACATCACTGCACAGGGTCTGCCCGGAAGTCCACAGAGACTCCACCTCTGGTCGCCCAGCTCAGCAGCCTGAACCCCCGCCTCCCCCCGAAATGGCCTGCCCCCCCCCGCCGGGCACCGACCTGGTCGTCAGCAATGGCTTTGGCGAACCGAGCACAGTCCAGCTGCAGGTAAATATCTGTCAGTTGGTCCAACAGCTTCTTTGGTTCAAAGCCGTATTTCTCAGGGTTTTCTACTTTCAGGTCCCGGCACTTGGGGCCACAGAGTTGCTGAAGATTAAAGTTGAGCATTGCAGCCAGTCGGGGTCCCAGCTCCTAGGAAATCACAGGGTAATAGGACAATTCAAGCTGTTGAGACAAGCGAGAAGGACCAAAACTCCCATCTCAGCGAAGGAACAGGAATGGGCCAGATTAATCTGCAGAGAATCCCTTATATGTGCCGTGGATCGTAAGCTGAAGAAGAACGTTCCGCTCAAAATTTTCTTTACTCTCCATCTCTAACCTGATAATTCTAACACTTAATAACGTTGCAGGTTGATGGAATACCTACAAATATCAACGGAAGGGCGACCTTTGCTTTAAATTCATGCTTTCGGTGACAAAAAACAAGGATTACTCCAAATTCATTGAGAAGTAGGTAAGAGGGAAAATCACTCAGAATCCCATCATCATAACGTAAGTCAAAGAAATTTTTGGTATGTTCATTTAGCCGCCATTGTATGTGCATTCGTTTTCTTTCCTTTTAAGATTTTACTTTTAAGTAACCTCTACACTCAACATGGGGCTCGAACTCATGACCCCAAGGTCAAGAGTCGCATGCTCCACTGAACTGAGCCAGCCAGGCACCCTGATGCATTATTTTTCTAAATTTCAAAAGCGTCTGACAGTTCTGACAGGGTGCACCGTTCTTATTATCGGAGGCCAAGAGAGGAGAAATGCAGAAGAAGCAGAAGATAAAGTTTATGTCTTAAATCATCTTAAATGTGGCAGGTGAGAGACAAAGCACACTTAAATGAAACCAGTAGCCAATATAAACGATATGCAAGAACCCACCCGATGTCCCAGTACTTAGTACAGTAGGGCACGTGTGCTTCAAGCAAACCTGCAGGAGGAATCCTGCCTCAGGTTAGAAAGTATCAGGCCATAAAAAAAAAAAAAAAAAAAAAAGTCACAGAACAAGGTTTTCATTACATTTAATGATTGCATTTATACACATCCAACTGAAATTTGGCTTTTCGAGAACCTGCTTTGCACAAAGTAAAGCGCTCCTGTATTTGACTGTTAGGAAACTGTGGAATACAGGAGTGATAAGGACAGGATATCGTTGGCAGGGTTTTATTTTTCCCCAAGTGGGAGAGGTTTGAGCTAGCCAGTGAAGAAGGCGAAACTGTGTGGCAAAGGAAAAGGATGCATCGAAGCAGGCACAGGCAAAGAGTGTGTGTGGAAGGCTACGGCCAAGGCACGCGGATAGCTCAGGTCAAGGAACGGCCTTGAGGGGCGCCTGGGTGGCTCAGTCGGTTGAGCGTCCGGCTCTTGATTTCGGCTCAGGTCATGATTTCGCAGTTTGTGAGTTCGAGCCCCGTGCTGGGCTCTGTGCTGACACTGTGGACCCTGTTTGGGATTCTTTCTCTCTCCCTCTCTCTCTGCTCCTCCTCCACTTGAGCTCTCGCTCACGCTCTCTCTCTCTCAAAATAAATGAACAAAATTTTTTTAAAAAGTAGGCCTTGAAAAAAATTAATTTTAGTTGATACGAAAACATTAGACTTTGCTTTCAATAAATTCCTTTAAAAATGAAGAACTCAGAACCAAAAATAGGCCCTATGACAATTTAGTCTCAAATAATTTATTACACTTCCCTAACAATCAAAGACTTGCTGATTTGGGGTCACTGAACGTAAAATAAAACGTGGTTTGGTGCTGGGATTGGCAAACTGCTACCTGCGGGCCAAATCTGACCTGATGCTTGTTTTCATAAAGTTTTACCGAAACACAGCCACGCTTACTGGTTTCTATATTGTCTGTGGCCGCTTACGTGCTGCAACAGCACAGCTGAGTAGCTGGGACAGGCTGTACGGCCCACGATGCCTAATAATTTACTCTCTGGCCTCCGTAGAAAAAGTTGAAAGGATTTCCATTTGCCAACCCCAGGGAAGCAAGGGTCTGAACTATCTTGTTTAAATTAGTCGTGGTGTCCGTGTGCTTTCAATAGTGAGCTCAGTTTTGTTTCACCTTCCACGGCTCTTCTATAAATAGATGTGAAATGGAAAATGGGGGGGGGGGGGGGGACTCCTTGCTGAGATGCACACAGGCCAGGGTGTGGTGATACTGTTGAACGAAGCGGTGAACGTGGAAATTGGAGGAAATGAGTAACCAAGTTACATTCCATTGTCAGCCTGTCCATATTGCCAGGTAATTAACCACCGGCTCCCGGCCCCTTCTTGGCCTTCCTCACGACCCTTATCCTGGCCACACCATAAAGCTTCTGTGCCGTGCGGCAGCTCCAACACCAAGCAGCGATCTCCGGTCATGTGGCTCAGTTTCCATTTCAAAAACAGGACTCCGATCTTATTAATAATATCAAGGCCAAATGTTTTGACTACCTTTGATCTGTCATAAACCATAATCATGGCTCTCGTTACCCTTTGGCTTCTTGAGTATAGCAAAGCTACAGCTAGGAGAACCAAAGATCTTACCCAGCATCAGTGATTTCTACTTGACAGACTCTAATTTCCAACTGACGTTACTTTCTATGTCTCCTATAGATACAATACAGGAATCGATAATGACAAAAATATGTCACAGCCTCAACATTAGTGATCCCGTGTGCTCTGTAAGCAGAAAGCGAATTGAGTTATCTTGGAAAAGACTGTTTGTAGACTTCTGTCTATCCTCAGAGTGCTTTATCACCTCGCATAACTGCGAACAAAACCAGTATCAAAATTTCACTTAGTGGCTGTGAGCTGCAACGTCCAGGATCTCCACAACCACCTTTAGTTACAGGTGCCGGAGCCTGACTGTGGAATCCGACATGCAAAACAAACACCCCGAAGCTTCCACTCACCGGTCTGAGGAATGGCTTCTGGACCTGCTTGGTGAGGATATGGAACATGTCCACGGTTTCTGTTGCCAGGGCGAGATAGGAGCGTGAAACACGTTCGTCCTGAGCAAGCTGGGACTGACGGGCTTGCTGCTGATCCTATAGGAAACACGGAGCAGACACCAAGCCAAGGTCAGTATTGGCCGTGAGCTCACTGGCACGCCGAGCGTGATGGAAAATACAGTCCGCTCCTAATGGGACAAGGGCGCAGCAAAGCCAACATGCCGAGGGAATGGGAACAACCCAAAGCAGAGAATTTTCCAGATAAGGTACAGTTCATTCCTTTCAGCATCAGAACTCTCTAGGCCTCTGAGTACGGTGACCGTGGCCCATTATTTCACTTCCACGCGACTGGGTTTCCTCAATGATAAAAGAAGTCACGTTCATGTTCTGTGCGGGATGAAATAACTGATTCTTTCATCACACCCGATACACGTGGTTGCTAACGAAGGAGAGCTCGTTCCCCTTAATAACAACTGGCAGCCATCATTACTGTGAGAACATGGACGTGTTCTGCTCCGACACCGCGGCCAATAGGTTTTGCCCCTACATGGAGCGCCTACAGATCGCTAAAAGGTTCTGAGTTTCGTCAGGCTGTCAGCCCCGACAACGGTCAGCATTCTTGCCTCCGGCACCGTCCTTGTCCTTCAACTCTGCCATGGGCTGGGAACCAAGATGAGAAGGTCTCTGAGTCATGGGGAAAGCAAGTGGGGCCCTGAAGGCTCTGGGATGGAGAAAAGCCACAGAAACATCAGGGAAGACTGAAATCCTTACATCACGGCTCAGAGGCTCGTTTACTTTACGTAGAGGGGGAGGGGCAAGAGCCAGGACAGCTGAAGTCCCCCAACGAGTGCCCCTAGGGTAAGTGCCCTGAGTGGGTGCCTGGGGGAGGTTCTGCAACGATGCTGGGTGGCCTGCCCACTGCCCCTCGGTCAAGACTGCGCCTACGCAACATGCTGGAGCAGGAAGACACGAGAACAATGAAGTGAGAACGAGTGCAATGCGCATCTGCGTGTCACATGCACTCGTCTAGACCTGGTGTCCGGGCCCTCCTCCAGGCCAGGCCCACCTTTCGGCTCTGGTGATAAGAGTATAGAACGAGACCAAGAGGCCCGCAAGCCTCACGGAGCCCAGACTGCAGGGCAGGGAAGAGATAAGCAGTATGCAAACATGCTTCCAGATACACGGTAAGTCTGAGAGTGATGGAGACAAATAGAGCAGAATGAGAAGATGAGAAGGAAAGCGGTCAGGGATGGCCTCTGAGAAGGTGACATTTAAGTGGGTATCTGAAGGAAGCGAGCCAGCAGAAATCTGGGGCAAGAAGGCCCCTGTGGTTGGGGGAGGGGGAGGGAAGAGGAAAAGGGTGGGGCCAGGGGCCCACTCTAATTCGGGTCTGGACTCTGAGTGAGAAGGGAAACCTGGAAGAGTTCTGAGTCAAGCGGCGATAACGAGCAAACAGGTTTAACAGCATCCCTCTGGTATGGACACGACAAAGGTGGCGAGAGACCGGTGAGAGGGGCGACAGCAAGCCAGGCGAGAGACGGTCTAGAGGTAGGGGAAAGAGAGGAGGTCAGACATGGGTATAGCTCAAGATAGAGCCTGGGGCTCCTGGGTGGCTCAGTCGGTTGAGCGTCTAACTCTTGATTTCAACTCAGGTCATGATCCCAGGGTCATGGGATCAAACCCCATGTTGGGCACTGCACTGAGCAGTGGCGCCTGCTTAAGAGTCTCTCTCTCTTTCTCTACCTCTGACCCACCCCCCTGCTTGTGCGCCCTCTCTCTCTCTCAAATTAAAAAAAAAAAAAAAAAGATACAGCCTTGGGGCACTTGCTGAGAGAGAAGAATCAAGGAGGACTCCAAAGTGTTGGGTCAGAGCAATCAACAGAATGTAGTTGTCCCTTGCGCCTGGGTGGCTCAGTTGGTTAAGCATCCAACTTTGGCTCAGGTCATGATCTTGCAGTTTGTGAGTTCGAGCCCCGCGTCGGGCTCTGTGCTGACAGCTCAGAGCCTGGAGCCTGCTCCAGATTCTGTGTGTGTCTCTCTCTCTGCCTGGGCCCCCCCCCCCCCCCCCCCCACTCACACTCTGTATCTCTCTCTCTCAAAAATAAAGATTATAAAAAAGTTAAAAAAAGAAAAAAAGAATGTAGCTGTCCCTCAATGAGGTTGGGCAGACCTGGAGAGGAGAAGTGGCCCCCCCCTTGTCAAGGGATACTATGAGACCACCGGGCAGAGGAGCAAGTCAACAGCTAGTGAAGCAGGTCTGGCGTCAGGAGAGATAGGAACTGAGGAGACATGTTCCAGAATCTTTAGAATAACGACCATCAAAGCCGCTGGGAATAGATGATATCACCTAGCAGTGATTTCCAACTGGGGGATCAGGCCACGTGCAGGAGTGTTTCTGGCTGCCTGATAACTCGGGGCAGGAGGGTAATTCACTGGCATTAAATGGGAGCGAGCCAGAGATGCCAAATGTCCCGCGATGTATGGTGCGGTCTTCCATTCCAATAATTCCATAATAAAGAATTATTACCACACCGAAATTCCACCGAGCACCTGAGAAACACCAGCCTTGGCAGCGAGAGCGGAGAGAGGAGGGGAGGAGCCTGAGGGCGGAGCAGCGGAGTCCCCCAGCATTCGGAGGATGGCGAGATGGGAGCAGCAGGCAGGGAGGTGGGTGGCAGGAAGGGACTTCAAAATCAAACAGACGTATTTCTGAAATAGCACTTGATTAGAACTATTTATGCTGCTTTCTCATCCACGGACACGGCAAAATCAATAGGAACTGTTGAGTTATCTCCTAAGCAAACGCTACTGAGCACCGACCGTGAATGAGACCATGTGCCACAGACCCGTATCCCAACATCTACGACAGAAGCTGGTCTAAGACAAGCATCACAAGCGACACGGAGTGGGTGCTACAGAAGTATAGCGCAAGGGGAGGGTTTGGGGCGGCTCTGGCTGGGGTAGTCCAACCATGAGGGAATACCTGCACAAGGCCTTGTGTAAAGAATGGGTAGGATTTTCATACATAAGAATGGCAAGCAGAGAATTCGGGACAGAAAGAATGACTTGAGGCAAATGAAACAAGGAGAGCTACACATCCTGAGCGCCAGTGCTGAGCTGGGTTCGCGACATCCACCATCCCTCCTCCTAGTTTTTCCGCAAAGCAGGGATCATCTCTGCTTCAGGGACAAGGAAACAGATTCAGGAACTCTGAATGCGTGGTGGCATCAGTCCTCAAACCTAGGTGCCCTCGGCTCCAAAGTTGCACCTCTTTTGGCTAGGCCTCATCTGTTTGCCCAGCATGTTCTGCAAGGGCCCGGGGACCAGTCCAGATTGGAGCCAACAGACTGGAATGGGAGAAAAGCTTGGAAGGACTCCCGAGAGCTACTGTGGGGAGGCGTGAAACATCAGGTCTGGGCCGACTCTTGCCCGGGGGAGATGGGAAGGTGCAGGAGGGAAGCTTTGGAGGCACCACAGGAAAAAGAGTTTAAAGAGTGTTTAGAAACGAATACGAGGGTAGACGGTAGGTGAGACTCCAGCGGATGCCAGGGCAGTGCCGAGGAAAAAGAAGACAACCACCACGTTATCTCAAGAATACAAAGAGAGGGGGTCCAGCAGTGTGGCGGCCTGGACTCGGGCATCCAGCATTCACGGGCCCTGCAAAGCCCCCGGAAGGCTTCAGTCTGTAGTGTAAGCACGCTGGCTAAGCTACAGCAAGTCGTAAAATTCTCACCACAGCTGCAGGAACACTTGGAATAAAAACATCTCCTAAGTGTGCTTTCATACGTGCTTATGTATCTTAAGATACTTTTTGACTGTGCGGCATTAAGCTCAACAGTATTTTCGCACTGAGAATGCTACTGCAAGTAAAGAAACAACAGTGCTCCCTCCTCTCCCAGGAGAACTCCTTTGGGGAAGCAGTTCTGATTCTGAGCCCGGGAACAGAAGGAACCAAGATACCAAGTCCCCAGTAGTTGTCAAGAGCGAAGTAACTGATCGGGGAACCGTCTAAATGGCTGCAGTGTCAGAAAAGCGTGCCAGTGTGCTGTCACGTCACCATGTCACCATGTCATGGAACCTGGCAAAACGACACTCTCTTCCACTAATAACCAAATATAAAACCAAGATCAACCAGAAGGAAAAAAAACCCCACCAGAATCCTGCGTGATTCACATAGCTGTCTAAAGGAGATGCTGTGAGCAAATCAAATGCTTGTCTGGCACAGAATTCTAGAGATTTATTTCCTACTTTCATAAACTGACATCAACAACACAGTCAGACAATAAAAGCTCTTCTCCAAAAAAGCCCTTTAAAACTAAGAAGGCAGGAGAGCGCATGTTGAAAGACTTCTCGACTCGCTTCTTAGCTTTAGATGGAGTGTTTAAGCTCACTCCTCCCCTGAACCCGGATCAACTTCACAGAAGCCCGCAGGTGGGAGGTGACAAGCAATGACAAGCACGTCACATCTAAGTCAGCAGGGCCCACAAACGCGGCCCCGGGCAGAGCCCTGCCCAGGGGCCGAGGCGGTTTTCCGGCTCCGCCGTCCGAGCGCCTGCGCCGTGTCCTCACCCGGGGCAGCTGGTCCCACTGGTCTTTGTTCTTCATCTCTTCTTGCACTTCATGGATCCGCTTCAGAGACTCCAGACTTTCGTCGAGCAAAAACGTCGTGTCATTTATCAGCATGTTTATGTAGCGCACAAACTGCTTCCCCGAACTGGAAAGGCAATGACATTGCACACGGTCAGACCTCTTGCCGAAGCAAAGTGCCTCTGCCCTAAATGCCAATCATCTGGCCCTGTAAGACTGCCTCCCGGGCCAGCACTCAAGCACTGTGGAGGTCAAGGACTACGGAGTCTCTCCCTGGATCTTGCTATTCCTTTTAATTAACTGTGATGAGCTCATTTCAGTGGTGCGCCGGAGGCACCTTGCACGGTTGATGAGAGCCAATTACTAGTATTTCAGAATTTTGTGAGCAGACTCCCTTGGCAGCTTAAATTTAGCCACGGTGGAAGTATTTACACCCGAGAAAACCAGCAAAGGCTGAATTTTCTCCACCTCTTCAGAGAGCAGGTTTACTAACACATCCCTGGCTCATTCTCTCAATGATCTGAAGTCGAGAAGACACTCTTCCAGACTAGAAAATATGCTTAAACTCACCAAGATACAAAGAAAGTATAAATAATTACCCACATATAAGGGACAAGAGAATTACTCATACAGTTATTCTTCATTATAAAGAAAGACACGTTGAAGAAAAGTCGGCAGCTGTAACATTGATAAAGGAGGCTATTAATTCACTTTCTAGACCTTGAAGCTTCCAATCTGTAAAACTGTCCTGCATATCCCGTTATAACGGAGGGCTCGCTCGTGCGTGGAGATTTGAGTGCACCGTTAGGCTTCGTAACTGCAAGATTAGTAGAGAAAAAGAGTAGCCACACACCCTTCGGGATCTATCGCTGCGTAATCAGGAGGCAGGAAGCCTGGATTTCAGGAACAAGGCAAGTTCAGGAAGACCACTCCCAACTCAGCACCACGCAAATCAAGCCGTGGGCCTGTCTGGTCTAAACTTGTGCCGGGGTTTGCTGGAACACAATTCTGACCAGAAGAGCAGCTCACGAAAAGAATTGGCTTAAAGAGTTCACTCTGCAGAAAGTTACCTAGCAAACGGCTAACAAATATTGTCGACTAGTGACTTAGTTAACAAGCGACAACTGGATTTAATCAAAGCTCTAATACGGTTTGCAAAAGATCCAAGTAGATGGGATAAAATTTCTTAAGAATAATTTGAAAGTTCAACATTTTCATCCATTTTCTTTCTCAAGCACCTTTCTGCTTAAAGTAATTTAGACGAGGGGCGCCTGGGTGGCTCAGTCAGTTGAGTGTCTGACTTTGGCTCAGGTCACAACCTCACAGTTTGTGAGTTTGAACTCTGTGCTGACAGCTCAGAGCCTGGAGCCTGCTTCAGATTCTGTGTCTCCCTCTCTCTCTCTCTGCCCTTCCCCTGCTCACACTCTGTCTCTCCCTCTAAAAAATAAACATTAAGAAAAAAATTTTTTCTGTAATTTAAACAAAATTACTAAAGTCCGGGTTAAAGTAGTCACTAAAATTCCAGGTAGGTAATGAAAGGTCCTTAGTCAAGGTTTAGGGCCTTGTTACAAAGAATGACGTTGGAAATAATAACCCCAACCTGACCGCTTCCAAATCTAAAGTCTTCCTAACATTTCTCATCTAAAGCGTGACATCAGATTCCAGAACATTCGAAGATCTGGTTCCAGTCATTCTGACAACTTCGCTTCACACCGTAATCACAGAAACAGCAAAAGACACTTAACACATCATCTCCGAATATTTATAAATTCTTTCTTTAATGTATACATACCATCCCCGAAGTATGTCAACAAATCTAAAGTTCAGCAAAGTCTGGCCAGCACAGACATTTCAATAACCCTGCTCTCATGTACCAGAACCACCTAGAAAACTTAAAGGAGGCTGAGATCAAACAAACAGTCAATAAGAACCAGCTATGAAAGCTCTTAAGCAGCCACCCTACCTGTGGTTTGCAAGAGAGCAAGCTGTGACTTGCTCCGTGAGTATCAGGGGCCAGATACTCACTTGAATTCCTCCATGA
Source organism: Acinonyx jubatus (assembly GCF_027475565.1). Taxonomy (NCBI): domain Eukaryota; kingdom Metazoa; phylum Chordata; class Mammalia; order Carnivora; family Felidae; genus Acinonyx; species Acinonyx jubatus. The sequence continues at coordinate 7,164,898 of NC_069381.1, read as the reverse complement.
AGGTGCCATGGTGAGCTATGTTTTGCCAAAGGCTCTTGAAAATGGTGCTAATGTGATAGCGAATGGTAAACTTGTCGTAGAACTCGCTGGTGGCTCCGGTATGCTCCACATCTAAAGAAGAAAGACAAAGGCATTGAAGGACGGATACAGTCTTACCTTTCAGAAAGCAGTTACTGTGGCCACGATGTGAATACGAATCTGTATGCGCAGCTGTATCTCGTACGTAAGGGCAAGACAGAGCTTGTATGAGGTGGTTCTAAAGACACAAGCTTCGCAGAGAAGCTCTGGCAGTGGCACGATACCAAAACGAATCGAGCTCAAAAATGCCACCAGCATAGCATCAACTCGCCAAGGACGAGAAAAGAAATGGGTTAAGTCTTCTTAGGGGCCACATACCTATTAAATCTGACTACAGGCCTACCTCATTTTATCGTGCCTTTTTTTTTTTTTTTTTTTTTTACAAATTGAAGGTTTGTAGCAACCCTGTGTCATGCCAAGTCTATCGGCACCATTTTTCCGACAGCATTTGGTCACTTCCTGTCTCACGTTTGGTAATTCCTTCAATATCTCAAACTTTTTCATTATTATTATATTGGTTACGGTGACCTGTGATAGGTATGACGACTCACTGAAAGCTCAGATGATACCATTGTTAGCAATAAAATAGTTTTATTTTTTAAAATAAGATTTTTATTTTTTTTTAACATTTTTTTAAATTACTTTTGAGAGACAGAGAGCGTGAGCAGGGGAGGGGCAGAGAGAGAGGGAGAGACAGAATCAGAAGCAGGCTCCAGGCCCCGAGCTGTCAGCACAGAGCCCGATGTGGGGCCTGAACCCACAAACCGTGAGATCATGACTTGAGCTGAAGTCCAGATGCTTAACCGACCGAGCCACCCAGGCGTCCCATCAATAAAATATTTTTAAATTAAGATATATACATTGGCTTTTTAGACACAGTGAAAATGTACACTTAACAGACTATAGTATAAATAACTTTCACATGCACTGGGAAACCAAAAAATTAATCTGCCTCTCTTTATTCTGAGATTTGCTTTATTGCAGTGGCCTGGATCCAAACCTGCAATATGTTTGTAATATGTTTGTATTATTTTAAATACTTTTGATAATTAACATTTTCAAACACATTACCAAAGTAGAGAAAAGCATAGTAAAACCCTATGTATTCACTGCTCATTTACCAACATCCATATATTGTTAAAATGGAACAAAGATCAAGCTTAGTTTTCCAAAGACAAATAGCTTAAAGCATGAGAAGTTCCGGAATTTATGACAAGTTTTAAAAAAAGGGAAAGCTGTCAGGTAAACACAATAAGGCTCACGAAAAAGTTAAAAACGGGAATTAAAATAAGATGCCATTTTTCTTAACCTATCAACTTGGCAGATATTATAAAAAAGACCCTGTGAGCATGTAGGAGAAAGTTACCCTCTGACTGCTGGTGGGAATGAACAGCAATATGATCCCTTGAAGGCAATGTGACAACATTGTATCACAAGCTTGTGACAACAATGTATCACAAGCTATGGATAAGCCCATCTCTCTGACCCACCAACTCTATTCCAGAAAACATACGCTGGCATGTTCAAACATCTCCCAGGATACTCTTTACTATTTGTATTAGGGAAAAGATATAAATGCAAATGCCCAACAGAGAACACGAAAAAGTATTTGTGATACTATAGGCGAAAACCACAGGCTACCGGGGCACCTGGGTGGCTCAGCTGGTTGAGCGTCCAACTTCAGCTCAGGTCATGATCTCACAGTCTGTGGGTTCGAGCCTCAAGTCAGGCTCTGTGCTGATAGCTCAGAGTCTGGAGGCTGCTTCCGATTCTGAATCTCCCTCTCTCTCTCTCTGCCCCTCCCCCGCTCATGCTCTATCTCTGTCTCTCAAAAATGAATAAACATTAAAAAAAATACAAAAAAAAGAAAGAAAGAAAGAAAACCACAGGCTACCAAATGGGGCCAGTCATATTTAAAGCCTGTGCCGTGTGCACACACACACAGGCATGCACGCACGCACACAATTTACATATATGTAAGTTGGCTGAAAAAATATAGAGCAAAATGTTAACGGAGATTCTGAATACAGAGATTATCAATAACTTTTATCTTCTTTTTGGCATTTTCTATATTTTGCAAAGAACATATTTTTGTGACAAGAATTTAAAAATGAAAGGCAAAAGGTAACACCTACCATACAAAGACCTAAAAGCACTTACACATCTTCATGAGGTCAAACTTTCTTTACAATGAACTAAGTGTCATTTTATTCACTGTATGAAAGTGTGAAATAAAGTGTGGAGAGCTGATTTAAACAGCGTCTATTTGGGAAAGACACTGGGGGCTGATACAGAGCGTCTCGTATCCTTGAAGTCACCCGTCATACCCGCACCACATCCTGAGCGCTGCAGAAGCCCGGTAATGACTGTTAACTTATGATCAATATACACCTCTCCCAACATTTTATAAATTTCACTCCTAATGCTCCCGCAAAACTGCAGCAGCCCAAGTTCTACTTCCCAAGTCCAAGTTCTAAGAGGTCTGTAATGAACCAGACACTGGCTGGCCTCACTCCCCCACTACTCACCATGCTCCCCCCTGCAGGTCTTCTTGTTCAGTTCATTAAACTGCCCAGGCCTCAGGGCCTTTACACGTGCTGGCTTGGTTGTCTGCCACACTGTGGCTGAGACCTTCGTGTGATTCACTCTTTTGTCTCATTAGACCTTCCCTGACTACGCTTCTTAAAGTAGCATCATGCCCTCCTCCCACAGCCACTGTCTGAAAGGATCTTATTTATTGGTTCAACGTCCGTCTCCCAACTAGAACGCCTGACTCACAAAAGCGGCGATTGTGTGACATCTTCACCACTAGGCCTTACCATCAAAACCAGGGCTGACACACTATAGGAGCTTCATAAACATTTGTAGAATTAGTGAGTGAATCTACTAGGGCTAATGCTGGCTTTGCCGATGCAGCTCGGCCTGGGGAAGAGGACAGTCTTGAAATACGTCTTAGTTATCAGTGTTCTTCCAGGTTCTGAGTAGCCAGGTGGGGAACGCTGCTCCTTAAGGAACTGACTGCCGATACAAAGAAAATACTCTGATTTTGAAGCTTAATTTTCTTTTTGAAATAAAAACTTGATCTTCAGCATCTCCTAAGCCAGGATAGTCTCTTGGGGCAGAAAAGAGGAGCTCGTTCCATACAGCGATCTCTAATTCACGCCTAAGAGTCAGGACCCAAGTCAGCAGGTCTTATTATGGGCTTCAGACACGAGTGGAGGGCTGCCTCGGATGCCCCACCGCAGGGTTCTCTCGGCACCGGTCCCACGTGACCACAGCAGTCACGGCACAGCAGTCAGGAGCACCTGTGCCAAGGTCCCAACTGCAGAGGTTACTGCCACTCACTAGCTGCTGACCTTCAGCAAGCTGCTTGACCTTTCTAAGCTTCAGGTTCCTCATTTGTAACATGGAGATATTTATAGGACCCATCTTGAGGACGGCTGTGCAGATTAAGTGAAAGGATTAGAAAGTATTCAATAAACGGCGGCTATTATTAGTGCGGGTATCATCTATCTAGGACTGCAGGTGTGGTCCAGGGCCAGACGGTACACTGCCTGGTGGCAAAGGGAACGGGAGAACACCACTCATCCAGCCGTCCCTGCGATCCTACCAGTGGGGCTCCACCAGGACCAGCACTGGTCTCCCAGGAAGAAGCCCGGCCCTTGGCACAAGCTTATAGTCCGCCCCCATGCTTTATGCCAAAGCCCCAGTGACAGGCTCAGGGCACTGAGTATAAAACACATTTCACTAGGGGCGCCTGGATGGCTCAGTCAGTTAAGCGTCTGGCGTCGGCTCAGGTCATGATCTTGCAGTTCATGAGTTTGAGGCCCGCATCAGGCTCTGCGCTGACAGCTTAGAGCCTGGAGCCTGCTTCGGATTCTGTGTCTCCCTCTCTTTCTTCCCCTCCCCGACTCCTCTCTCTCTCTCTCTCTCTCTCTCTCTCTCTCTCAAAAATAAACATTAAAAAAAATTTTTTTAAATACACTTAACTAAACAACTTTTGTTTTTAATACTAACAATACATGTTTACTGCAGAATAATTAAGTTCAGATTTTTTTTTTAAGTTTATTTATTTTGAAAGAAAGAGAGTCAGTGAGCAGGGGAGGGGCAGAGAGAGAGAATCCCAAACAGGCTCCACACTGCTAGCGTGGAGCCCGATGTGGGGCTCGAACCCACAAACCAGGAGATCATGACCTGAGCCAAAGTCAGATGCTCAACAAACTGAGGCACCCAGGCGCCCCAAGTTCAGACAATTTTTAAAAAAGAAAAAGAAAGAAAACCATTCACAGGTCTATCACTCAAAAGTAACTGACTCCCTGTTAATATTTTGGTATCTGTTCTTCCACACTGTTTTCCATCACATACACGGGCACCAACACACGGTCATTGTGTACCTACTGTTTCATTACTAGACCCTGTCTTTAATCGCTTCACCATTTACTGTAAATAACACATCATCTTTCCTAGCTCAGAGAGACCCACTATCGGATACCTAATTTACTTTATCCACAGCTGGCAGACATTTAGGCAGTTTTACGAATTTTCACTATACTGCACCGTAAACGACGCTGCAGTAATGATCACTATAAACACATATGTACATTTACAATTCTCCCCGTAGAACAGATGACTAGAAATTAAGTTCACATTCAAAAGGATGAGCTGTTTACGTAGCTGCTGTCCCTCAGCCCCCAATCCACCCTTTATGGCTTTGTGATGCTGGGGCTGGGACTCTGCAGGCTTCCCCTGGCCAGCTGGCCCTCTGTTGGGTTCGCCAACAGGGGGCGCTGCAGAAGAACCGGAAACCTGAAGGAGAGAAGGGGCTTGGACCTGGGGGTAGGCTGGCTGCTCCGGTCAGCAAAGGTTCTCCTGCCCAGCAGCCGCTTCCGGTTTCCAGCTCTGTTCAGGGCTCGCGGCACTAGCCAGCCTGCACACCCTCAGAGAGGCCAGATGGCCGCTGTCGTTGCTGAGAGGCCTGGCCAAGCCCTCGTCCGTGCCGCTAGATTTTTACTACCTGCAGCCTCTTGCCTCAGTGCCCCCAGCTCTGCCACTTCTGCACCTACACTCTGCCTTTCACCCCAGAGTCCCTTATTTGCCTTTCTGTCTTCCGTTTGCCCAGGTCCTTGTACAGCTGATCCTTGAACATGGGTTTGAACTGCACGGGTCCACTTACGTGGTCTTTTCAATAAAAATACACACAGGACTGTAAACGTATTTTCCTTACAATTTTTCTGTAACATTCTTTTTCTCTAGCTTACTTTATCGTAACAATACAGCATTTAATACATATACAGAAGATGTGTCAATTGACTGTTCTTGATAAGGCTTCTGGGCAACAGTAGGCTTTAATAATGAACTTTGGGGGAGTTAAATCTAGATTTTTGACCGTGTGGGGCGTGCTCCTAACTCCCACATTGTTCCAGGGCCTTCTGTACGTACTCAATTCTGTGAAAATAACCGGCATGTTTCTGTCTTCCTTACTGGACCCTGACTGATATGTGGGATCTATAAATTTTTAGGGCTTCTGGTGTGGACTGCCAAATTGCCCTCCGGAAAGGTTTTACCAATTTACATTCTCATAGAGTTTCATAGCTGCCCACTAGCTATGGGGGAAATGAAAGAGGTATTTGCAGGTTAATGTGTTTCTCAGCAACTACGTTATTAGCTACAACTAGGTAGTTTCTTTCTTAAAAAATAAATTAAAAAACAAATAGGTGAAAAGAGGTCCCTTATGCTATTTTAAGAAATGCAGAACTATCTTCAGGGCGCCTGGGTGGCTCAATTGGTTAAACATCTGACTCTTGACTTTGGCTCAGGTCACGATCTTACAGTTCGTGGGTTCAAACCCCTCACTGTGCTCCACACCGATGGCATGGAGCCTGCTTGGGATTCTCTCCCTCTCCCTCTCTCTCTGCCCCTCCCAACTTGCACTTGACCTCTCTCTCAAAATAAACTTAAAAAAAAAAAAAAAAAAAGAAATGCAGAATTATCTTCAACGAAGTTTGATATGTGCAAGGCACTGAATAAGGTCCTGTCCTGTACATGTGTAACTCATCATTTGCACTTGAATGACCCTCTTTCCCAGGGAGGGAGGCCCTGCCCTACCAGGGCTAAAGAATGAAAGAGGAGGACTGGGGAGCCAGGAAGAGGCTTTTGACCCAGGAGTGCTCTCTGCTGTTGTCAAAGTGAGGCTGTTAACAAAACTTCAAGATGCTCATCTACTTACTTTAGGTGTAAGATGATAACAGGTAGGCTGGGAAGGAAAGAAACTGTTTTTTCTCTTTTTTTTAAAGTAATCTCTATACCCAAAGTGGGGCTTGAACTTGACCTATAGATCAAGAGTTTACCGATTCTTCTATCATAGGTCATGCTCTACCGACGGAGCCATCCAGGCGCCCCAGAGAGACTCTTATTAGATATTACAAAGCAATAGTGACAAAGGCGAAAGGAGGTAGAGAGACTGCTGGAACCCTCAGAAGTGAAAGGACAGGTGACAGCACCAGCCCCCAACGAGCAGGAGCAGATCTTGGTTGTCAGGGAGGGGATGGCTGTCACTGAACACAGAGGAATCCTCAAACTTTGGTCGCTGCACCAAACAGCAAGCAGCTGTACTCTTGGATGACCCGTGTTTCTTCCAAGAGCATGGCAAGTACATTCTACTGTATGCTCAGGACACTTACTGAGTGCCCAGAATGGGCTAGCTTCAACAGAAGTTGAGACAGACAGAACACACTTCCTTTCCTACAAAATGTACAAACTGGAAGGAAAATGTGGCATTGGGACAATCTTACGCCTTTGCTAGCAGACAGGTGAATTGGTCCCAAGGTAATCAGCTTTATGCAAGCATATCTACAGTTCAAAAGCCCAATTAAACATAAAAATTCAGAATCCAACCAATCCAGAAGTGGAGGACGGTGTCTGATGTGTCCTCGGGTCTTGTCCACCCGCATAAAACCCAGCACCCAGAACGGCGGCGCCTGGTTATTACCAGGCACTCAGCAAATATGTGTAGACAAGAGCGAATGAGAGAATGCTCCCCAGTATCCCGATTCCATTGATTTGAGTGGGGTTCAAGAAGAAACATTTGTAATAAGCTCCCTGTTTGACCCGTGCTCTGAAAGCTCAAAGCTAAAATGAGCCAGAGGATTCCAGACAAAACAACTGATCCGTGCGGTCGACACCAGTCCGAGCTCAGTGTTAACCACGTGGCTTACCGTGGATCCTGCTGCACCATCAGGGACTTGTGCGTAGAACGGTCAATGTGGGATCTCCACTATTCGGGGAAAATTAAGCAACAGCACATGCTCTGTCAGCGGTGGGCTAGTAGGTCACACCTGTACGTGGCCATCGGGATATTAGCTACCAGCTTCAGAGTAACTCCGTCCGCTAGCTTTAGACGACCTTGCCCACCTGAATACTTGAAACTTACCTGTATAAAACTTCATCAGTGAAGGGACCAACAATTTGGTGGAGAGAGGATGGTTTTCAATCATTTCAAAAAACTTCTGGGTTCGTGGCTGAACAGCAGGGTTGGTCATAAACATGACTTCTACTAGTTTGGCCACCAGATATGGATTTCGGATATAGTTCTGGTTACACAACATCACAACGAGGAACATCACAATGTCCTGAGTACAGGGCTCATAAAGCACCTGAGGAGAGTATCTGAAGAAGGCAAAAAGAGCAAGAAATCAAGCTTCGAAAAACTCCACCTGACTGGATGCTGGGATCATTAAGTAGGGAAGGGGCCAACAGGTCAAGGAGCCAAGATACTGAATTACCTTGAACTTGCAGAGTTTCAAGTGACTGTTTACTTTATAACTAGATAGGTTTCAAATCTATTGGGTCTACCGGCTGAAGCATGTCATATTAACTTATTACGTTTAAGGAAGTAAGCCAAAGCTGTGATTAAATTATGAGGTAGACTTTACAAAAGATCTTTGCTACCAAAAAGACTCAAAAAAAATTTTTTTAAAGACTGTATTTTTAAGTAATCGCTACACCCAGTGAGGGCCTTGAACTCATAACACTGAGATCAGGGGTTGCATGATCCACTGACTCAGCCAGCCAAGTGCCCCAACAAATTTTTTTGATAGCTGTTTTGTTTTTTTTTTTTAAAAAACCTCAAATGTCAATTATAAACTCAAACCACTTCTTTGTAAGCTTTCTCCAATTTTATAATTGAGAAAAATTTTGGTACAAAAATACAGATACGGGTATTTCTGGCTTTTGAATGTTCACTTAGATATTTATAAACTGTTTGCTCCTTCTGTTTCTCAGAAACACATACTCAATTATTAGAAATTCAACTCAATTTTCACAGAGTACATTCTTAGCAGCATTGTTAATCCTGCTTCTGTCTTGAAGATATTATTGGAACTGGCTTCGTGCCACGGTCGGATTTATTTTTCCAGTCTCCAGGAAGCATTCGGTTACAGCCATCACACAGAATTTCAGGCATAAAATGGAGGTTGGCAATACAGTTCATAATACAATGTACACATTATGCATGAAAACACATTAGAGCGATGGAGTATGTCAAAGGCACTTACTGTACAATAAAAAATAAAAATTCAGCAACATCTTCTACATAAAACTCAGGCAATGCTGCAAAAACCTTGGGGACATCTGAATTTAAAGGCAGTGTTATGCTGTCAAAGAGAATAAAAGCACAAGTTATGAAACAAAAACCTGGGACCGGAAACTATAAGGAACATCACGCGACCATTATGGATAAGTATTTTATTTGGGGGGGGGGGGGGGGACCTCCTTCTATATAATATAGCTATGGGAAAAGGATACAAGCTAAGAGACCAGAACCAGAAATGAGCAGGGAGGAATGAAGACAGCGGGTATACTAGGGCAGGCACAAGAAATGTCTCCTTCTGTTGATTTTCTGTTAAGGTTAATGTAATCAAATACGAAAGAAATAAAAGGGTCATATTTGGTCATTTTATGCAACTCAAGCTGTGTTGAGACAAAAGAGATACAGATATACTTTAAATAATATTTTCCACTCCGACAGAGGGCCTTGGGTCAACCTCACCTACATCGGTGACCCGGAGATTTCGTAGTAACAATAAAATAATAATGACTGGCTGAATATCTTCTTGGACCCAGTGCTTAAAGGGCCTACCTAATAGCTGGTTATCTCCGGTTTTTAGTTTCTAACTTAGGGATTTCCTTTTCTGTCAATCTACAGCCAGTTGGTAAAAAAGTACTAGGTCAAAATTTAAGTAATAGGTGCGGACATTCCCTTCTTACTGTAATTACGAGGAATCCAAACTATTACTAATCTTGTAGTCTGTATAAAGTACAATCTAGAAATTAAAGAACGGATTAAGTAAGGGCTTGGGTTTTAGCTATCGACTAAAGAACAATGAAGACGACACGGCCCAGACGAGGGAAGAGGAGGTGACAGGGAGGGGGCACACTCACTCGGGATAGGCGGGGTCCAGGATACGGAGCAGCAGCTGGATGAGAAGGCCGTAAAAATTCAGACATCTTCTCAGAAAGCTCTCGTCAAGTAAACCAGCGTCAGCACAGGCCTTGCACCGTACCAGTTTCTGTGGAAGGAGGCATGCCCCCGCCCACACATTAGTTGGAAGCGAGTTGCCCGCAGCGTTGACCGGCCAGGGAACGGGCCAAGAGATGGGAAGTCGAAGTTCTAAGGCTTCGTGAGCTCCATCTCTAACTAGCTAGATAGTAAGCTGGTCATGTGTCAGGAGCTTTCTTTGTTCTGAGAAAAACAAAAGGTACGCCATGCAAACCACTGCGCCCGAAGCTGGGGCTCAAGAAGGTAGTTATTACTGTCATGTTTAAATAGCTTGACTGGGGGACAAGGTTGCCGGGGGAGGCGCTTTGGCGTCAGAGACGGTTCGTGGAAAGAAGCCGGTCAAATCTGCATCTGAATTCCAGGTCACCACTAATGAGCTGTCCCTGGGCAAAATGCTCGTCCACGGAGGGTCCCACACCTGCCTGGGAGGACGACTGCGAGAAGGAAATGCACGCACGCACGCGCACTGGCACATCGGTTTAAACAGTTTCCAGACTCCTAACAACATGTCTGTGGCATGAGCACAGGGGTCTAGAGACGCCAGTTAAGGGCCCCTGGTCTATCCTGCATCTCGACTACGTCTATTGGCAAATGAAACAAATCTTAACTTGCACCAGAAATCGAAGTTACCATGTCCACACATCCTCCTACTAATCAACAGAAAGCAGAACCAGCTGGTACTCAGTTTTACAATGTGAACAAGAGCGTGAGAAAAATGCGTAAGTCCGCCGTCTACGCTCCCTCGTACAGCCTCCGCCCGGCCTCCACCAGCAGAAATCTTCCTGTCTACAGTCAGGGTCTGTGCCGTGGATCGTCTTCGGTGGCAAATGGAGAATGAGGGACAAGGGAAGGGGGCCTTCCCACTACCACAAATCCGCTTGGTGAAACATCGTGAGGGCGCGTGGCCAGGCGCACTGGCGCCTGTGTGTTTTGGGTCGCGGGGCTGGGAGGCAGCAGAGGGGAGGACCCTGCAGACGGGTGAGGGAGGCCGGGGACGTGACACTGAGGGTGATAAAACCAGGAAGGATTCGAGTTGTCGCTGGCATGAGCGTGTGCAGATTCTGTGCTGAGATTTCAATATCGTATTAGACACGGGCGAGGTACCAGCAAGTGGGAAAGTGTAGCGTTCTCTCTTCAGGGAACAGAATCATGAAGGGAAAGGGGACGCTGAAGGGCTCACTCAAGGCACACTTGCGGGTGGGAGGATTGTCGTTACGAGGCTGATCTACAATTGCTCCAATTAACTGTACAAACCTTAAGCTGAGTCTTGCAGCGCTTCAGCATTTCGCGGTGTCTAGTGGCCAGCGGGGAGTCTTTCCATTGGCTTTCGTTATTTTTCAAATCTTCCACGGTTCTAAAACCAAAGACTAACAGTCAAATGCAAGAAGACACAGGGTCCATCTCATCTGTTCATTTTGACCATTTTGTTGACTCTCAGATTCACATTTCCCCCCTTACTTTAGCATCTTTAAAAATCAGAGTGTCGGGGCGCCTGGGTGGCTCAGTCGGTTAAGCGGCCGACTTTGGCTCAGGTCACGATCTCGCGGTCCGTGAGTTCGAGCCCCGCGTCGGGCTCTGTGCGGACAGCTCAGAGCCTGGAGCCTGTTTCGGAATCTGTGTCTCCCTCTCTCTGACCCTCCCCGTTCATGCTCTGTCTCTCTCTGTCTCAAAAATAAATAAACGTTTAAAAAAAAAAAATTTTTTTTTTAAAAATCAGAGTGTCTCTTATCATGAACTGGCAGAAATTTTCTTTCTTACTGGTTCCTCAAATAACGAGGTCTTAAAATTGATGGTACTTTAGAGTTAATGAAATACAGTAAGAAACACATTGTCCCCTTATTTTCCAGAGAGGGAAAAAAGAAGTCCTTCGTGGAAATTCAAGGTTACTTCGTCTGGTCAATTTACCAAAACGAAAGGCGAGTTCAGTCATGGCAGTTCCTTTTCTTCTTTTGCAATCGTTCCCTCTGCTGGGAATGCTCCTAAAATAATCTCTGTGGCTTGTTCCTTCACTTCCTTTAGGTGCCTGCCCAAAGATCGCCTTCCAGTCACACTACAGGCTGCACGTTTTAAAGACTGGCCCACGTAATGCGATTTCAACCCCCCTCCATCAAGACGTAGAAAACTAGAGGGTTATAAGTTTTTTTGAAACTACACTTTCCCAGACTGCCTCGCTGCCAGCAACTCTGCCCATGACCTAGCTTCCATCAAGAGGTGAGCCCTCATCGAAGGCAGAAGAAGCAGATACTGGGGAGTGGCAGCCACGCAGGTTTTCTGGACGCACAGTGGTGGTGGAGTTTTGCCTGAGCAGGGACAGAGGCCCTACTATCAGGGTGAACCCTGAAGCAGCTTCCTGCCAGGTTAGGATCAAGAGAGAACTCCTGGTACATACATACCTGGCTCTCAAAAAAATGGCGATGATTTGATAGCACACTGAAAGTGCCGTGTGGCACCTGTCTATGCTGCAGATGGCAGGATGAGAGGACACTGAAAGATGCTTAGAAGCACTGTGGGAGGGCAGACAGGCCTGACAGCCTGCCTCTAGGGAGCCACACTGGACAGGCACATGGAACAATGAGGAAAAGTGCAAGGCAGCTTTGTCCAGCTTCTAACTGGGTGGTCATGACAATGTGTGGTTGACGTATTTGTTCCTTTTTAAGCAAACTGCTATAGCTTTCAATGCACTTGGAGTTACTATTTCCCTTCCACATTCTTGGGACATCGTTATTCTATCTACCACAACAGTGACACAATCTGGGAGTGTGTGTGCAATGGATCCTGGAGATGCTTGATCAGCAAGAGTGAAGCATGTTAACATCCTTCTATGTAGAACTAAGTTCATCAACACGTTACACTTACCAGAGATCCTGGATTCAAGATTGTCCTGAGTAGCTGGGATGGGTTTTAAATGTGTGCCCAGCTAATTGACTCAAAGTTGGAATTGACAGCGACCTACGCTGAGTGAAGTTGAGCCATCTGACATCCCCTGTCATAATTGGGAGGAAGGAATCTAACGCTTAAGAAGCTGAGAATACTGGGGGCCCTGGGTGGCTCAGTCAGTTAAGTGTCCAACCCGGGCTCAGGTCATGATCTCGCAGTTCGTGAGTTCGAGCCCCGCGTCGGGCTCTGTGCTGACAGCTCAGAGCCTGGAGCCTGCTTCGGATTCTGTGTCTCCCTCTCTCTCTGCACCTCCCCCCCCCCCTTCTGTGTATCTCTTCCTCTCTCAAAAATAAATAAAAAACGTTAACAAAAAAAAGCTGAGAATATTGGGGCGCCTGGATGGCTCAGTCAGTTGAGTGTCCAACTCTTGGTTTCAGCTCAGGTCATCATCTCACGGTTTGTGAGTTCAAGCCAGGCATCGGGCTCCGTGCTGATGGCTCAGAGCCTGCTTAGGATCCTCTCTCTCTCTCTGCCCCTCCCTTGCTCTCTCTCTCTCTGCCCCTCCCCTGCCCCCTCTCTCTCTCTGCCCCTCCCCTGCTCTCTCTCAAAATAAATAAATACACTTAAAAAAAAAAAAGCTGAGACCATTAATATAGATTAATATAAATATACCATGTGTGACCAGCTCAGACAACCCCTCTTCCCAATACATGCCCTCTCGCCCTGCCATCCCCTAGAGGACATCTCTCCTATCACAGCACTGGAAAGTACACAGGTGAGGGGAACACTGACATCTCTGACCATCCACTGGGAGTTGGAGTGAAAGCGGTAGCTGGTACCATTGAAATGGATCATCCAAAGTCAGTGGAAGAGATGGGATCCCAGGATTCCAAGATGAAGAAGCAAATTCACAATCACAGTTTGAAATGCATATATGCCTCTCAGTAACTGACAGTATAAGCTGATAAAATCAGCAAATATGAGAAAAATGTGAATGACAGATGAACAAACCTGACCTATTGAGACAAATGTGAAGCTGTGCAATATGCAACATGGAAAGCACATTCTTTCCACATCTATATGGAACGTTTACTTGTGAATGTGAGGCCAGAAAGCAAATTCCACAAAAAGTTCAAAGGACACAAATCAGAACATGTCCTTTTGACCATAATGAAATTTGGCTGGAGATAAAGAGACAAATCCACCGAGAATCCAGAATTTGAACAATACATATTTTCAATAACCCACAGTCAAAAACGAAACAGTAACAATTAGAAAATATTTTGAACTGAACAGGAAAATGTGCCATGCCAAACATGAGGGATGCAGCCAAAACCATGCTTTGGGGAAACGAGACACCTTGAATGCACATAAGAAAGGGCTGAAAATGAATGATTTCAGTACCACCTCAAGGGGCAATAAAAATATCAACAAGAAAGCAAATTAAACTGAAAGAGAGTAGAAGGAAATAATGAAGGTGCTGCAGACATTAAAATGATAGAAAGAAAATATTATGAGCAACTTTAGGCCTATAGATTTTGAAAATTTAGATGTTACAGAAATTTAACACAAGATGAAATAAAAACCTAAATAGTCCTGTATCTATCAACTGAATACAGCACATAATTAAAAACTTTCCCACAAAGAAAACTCTAATCCCAGACAGCTTCATCAAAGAATGTTCCCAAACTTTCAAGAAAGAAATAACATAACTGTTATACAATAAACTCTTCCAAGGATATAAAAAGAGAGAGTATTTCCCAACTCATTCTATATGGCAAGCATAACACTTATACCAAAATCTGAGAAAGACTTAACAAGAAATTACAGGTCAATCTTTCTTTCGAACACAACCTCAAAAATCCCGAACAGAACATTGGCGAAATGAATATGAGACATAAAAGCAATATCAATGAGATATAAAAGCTGAGTTTACTCTAGGAAGGGAAGTCTGGTTTAATATCAGAAACCCAGTTGATGTAATTCAACTACATTAACGGAATACAGGAGGGAAAAAAATCTGATCTCTTCAACAACTATGGAAGAAGCATTTAATAAAACTCAACTTCTGTTAGGAATAGGAACTATTAAAATACTAAAAATAATGCGAAATTTTCTTAATCTGGTAATGAGGATATACAAAGAAGGTTGTCTCTATTCAAGATTGTACTAGAAATTGTAGCCAGTGTTACAAAAAGAGAAAAGGTGTAAGAAAGAAAACTGTCATCATTTACAAACGACACGAATATACATGTAGAAGGAAAATCTTCAGAGTAATCATCTATAGAGTAATCATCAGCATTAACAAGAGATTAGCAAGACAGATAGATAGATAGAGATACACAGTTGCAGATATAGACATGACATACTTTTTCTCACAGCCAGACGTGTACATAGGTCTTGGACCAAATGAAGCGGCCACACTGTTATCATTCCAGAGGACCCATTCAAAAATATTTTTGCTTCCTGTTCCTGTGATTTGTTTAGTTGGAGATGCTGGTACACAGGGAGAAATGCTTAGATTAAGAATCTCAACAAGGTCGCCTGGGTGGCTCAGTTGGTTAAGCACCCCAACTTCGGCTCAGGTCATGATCTCGCGGCTTGTGAGTTCGAGCCCCGCGTCGGGCTCTGTGCTGACAGCTCAGAGCCTGGAGCCTGCTTTGGATTCTGTGTCTCCCTTTCTCTGCCCCTTCCGCAGCTCGCTGTCTCTCTCTCTCTCAAAAATAAATAAACATTAAAAAAAAAAAGAAACTCAACAACGGTGCTGATGAATGTGAAATTGAGGCTACCATCTGGTCATTCTGAATTCTTTATGCCACAAGACAACATGTGAAAAACAGAATTACATGTAGGCAGGAGTAAATGATCTGGTTTATCAAGGGACATAGACTTACTGCTTCAGAGTCCAGGGAGGAAGGAATATGTCTGGAATCCGGGAGATCCTTGAAAGTACCTCCCGGTCAATACCATGACCAATGGAAAGAGTTAATGGACGTCTAGTGACCACGCACCAAGGGTTGAGAACTCTCAGAAGCCAAAGTTTGAGTCACTTCACCACATAAAGAACTCTGGCTGACCACGGAATGTGGTCATACAGTGTGTACTGTAACGTACATACTCCCCACACTCAAATCTACTGGTCACCTGGGGCGCCTGGGTGGCTCAGTCGGTCAAGCGGCCGACTTCGGCTCAGGTCATGATCTCACAGTTCGTGGGTTCGAGCCCCGTGTCGGGCTCTGTGCTGACAGCTCAGAGCCTGGAGCCTGCTTCGGATTCTGTGTCTCCCTCTCTCTCTGCACTTCCCCCACTCATGCTCTGCCTCTCTCTCCTTCAAAAATAAATAAACATTAAAAAAAATTAAAAAAAATCTACCGGTCACAATGGAACTGCTTGCTCTGCGAGGCGATCCCAGGACACGGATTCAGGCACATACCTATTGAGCTCCCGGATGGCCCGGAGTCTGCGGATGTAGCGACGGCAACTTGGCAGAATAGAGAGGTGGTGGGCGTGCAGGGTAAGAAAAAAGCATTCCGTAGGGAATTTCGGCTCAGAAAATGGAGGCTGATCTCCATCTAGGAAAAATAACATAATTCCCTAAATAAAATCTACTACAAGACTAAATCAGAGAAAAAGCACAGTTAAGACAAAATTACACTTTTCAAGAATTTTCAAGAAGTTTAAGGATGCTTTTTAAAAAGTATAGACCAGTTATAAGAGGAACAGAATGCCTGCGAGCTCTGTCCAATGAGTAGGGATTCTGCCCCTCTGCTTGAATGTTTACGTAGATGTACCTCGACAATCTTGTGTTCTGTGTCTTCCTGATGTATTTTATAGAACCATTTCTATTATTCAACACGGATCACAAAACATCACCTTAAATCTCAAAATGCTATTAAACTATGTTAATAAGCTACAGATTCCACAGCCATTTCCCCACTGCGGGTACGTTTGTCATTTCTCATTTTTTCTCTAGGATAAATAGTACCTGGAAGATCGACGTACAAAAACTTACGACCTCACCCCACCCCCAGCATTGGGAGCATAGTCTAAAATGTAGCATTACTGACAATGACAGTGTTATAATTTTTGATATAAATCAGAATTCACTAAAGAAACTGATTAAATGCCGTCTATTTCTTCACAAAGTTCCATTCCATCTCATCACTTTGTTTTTGGATAATTTCCAGACACACAACCGTAACTTGAATTTCTTTCAATTTGTATCTAATTCCTAGAAGTATGTGTATCTTTTCCAAAAAGTGTATTTTATTCCTTAGGTTATATACTGCTTACATTTTTTCCCCCAAACTAAAAGAAAACTGTCTGTTGGTAGCATTTAGCTTGGGCCTTCTACATTTCTAACAATTTTACATTTTGTAAGGCATGATTTTATCAAATATACGACACATATTTTGACCCGCTTTTAAATTTTACATATTCATTTAGTCTCACTCCAGAAAAAGTATATTTACATATTAAGATGCTGTTTATATACATATTGTCTCTGATGATTTGCTTCATTTCTTAAACCATTATAAATTTGTTTTCTTCATGACTGGGTCAAATTATGTTTGTTTTTTCACGTTTTATTTTATATATGTATATAATATATATAATATATTAATATTAGTTACATTAATAATTAATATTAAATATTATATAATATATACATTTTTAATGTTTAACCCTTTGATTCTTCTGGAACTTACTAGTCCATGATATGAGTCTAAGCCTATACCAGTAGCTACTTGTTCAAATGACACTACTCAAATTCTAACTTTATAGGGTGCTTGGGTGGCTCTGTTGGTTCAAGTGTTGGACTTCAGCTCAGGTCACTGAACTCACGGTTCGTGGGTTCAAGCACTGCGTCGGGCTCTGTGTTGACAGCTCAGAGCCTGGAGCCTGCTTCAGATTCTGTGTCTCCCTCTCTCTCTGCCCCACCCCCACTCACTCCCTGTCTCTCGCTCTCCAAGATAAATATTAAAAAAATGTTTTTAATAATTAAAAAATACTAATGTTATTGTTCATCATATAGTTTTTTTTTTTTAAGGTTTATTTATTCTTGTGAGAGAGAGACAGAACATGAGTGAGGGAGGGGCAGAGAGAGGGAGACACAGAATCCAAAGCAGGCTCCAAGCTGTCAGCACAGAGCCTGATGCGGGGCTTAAACTCACGAACCGTGAGAACATGACCTGAGAGGAAGTCGGACCTTTAACCAACTGAGCCACCCAGGTGCCCCTGCTTAATTCTTATTGTAGCTTAAATGTTTTTCTGGAAGGGCACCTGGGTGGCTCAGTCGGTTCAATGTCTGATTTCGGCTTGGGTCATGATTTCATGGTTCGTGAGTTCTAGCCCTGCAACGGGCTCTGTACTGACAGTGCAGAGCCTGCTTGGGATTCTCTCTCTCCCTCTCGCTCTCTCTCAAAATTAAATAAATAAATAGACTTAAAAAAACAATGTTCTGCGGCGCCTGGGTGGCACAGTCGGTTAAGCGGCCGACTTCAGCCAGGTCACGATCTCGCGGTCCGTGAGTTCGAGCCCCGCATCGGGCTCTGGGCTGATGGCTCAGAGCCTGGAGCCTGCTTCCGATTCTGTGTCTCCCTCTCTCTCTGCCCCTCCCCCGTTCATGCTCTGTCTCTCTTCTGGAACATGTACACACACCTGATCATGATGCTGCCGGGTAAGCATGGAATCTCTCTCCTATTCCATGAACGATTTTATACTATGTGAAAAAATTAATGCCAAAGGGTTTTGACATCTTTCATTGACATGTTTTCTAACAAAGAAATAAGATCAACAATCGTAGCACCTTGGAAGATATTCCTATTTTAATACCATCAGTTCGTCAAGATCTATGAATATTTCATGAGAACTTTAATTGGTATATGCAAACTCCATATAATAATTAGGTCTCCACTATCATTTTTATTGTATTACTTGTTTTTTGTTTTACTGTGAGTACATTCCCTTCCAGTTGCTCTGTGTTTCTATTCGGGTAAATCAAGAACTTTTTTACTGCATTAATTTTTACTGTGTATCTCTGACTCATAAATTCATCTTCTGGAGAAAAAACAACAATTTGTGAGGAATCACTAGCATCCAAATAAAATAAGTTAAAAACAATTTTTGAGGGGCACCTGGGTGGCTCAGTTGGTTAAGTGACTGACTTCCGCTCAGGTCATGATCTCTTGCTTCGTGAGTTCAAGCCCCGCATTGGGCTCTGTGCTGACAGCTCAGAGCCTGGAGCCTGCTTTGGATTCTGGTCTCCCTCTCTCTTTGCCCCTCTCCTGCTTGCTCTCTCTCTCTCTCTCTCTCAAAAATAAATAAACATCAAAAAAAAAATTTTTTTAAACAGAAAACAATTTTTCAAACAAAAGGGTGGCGCTTTAACGGTCTAATGATGAACGTGTGCGTCACTCACAAAGTTCAGCCAGCCAGTCGTTCACATCCTCCATAGTCGCGTTCACTCTCGTCTCGTCATTAGGAAGAGTAATCCGACACCTTGGGTGGAATATATACGTGGGATCCACCGTCTCTAACTTGATCTTTGTACTTAGCTGCTGCAGCACCCAAAGGAAATTCAGCATGAATCCATCTGTAGATACCAATCTATCATCTGTCTGTGAAATACAAAAAAAAGGGGGGGGGGGATTTAAAACAATGATTTAGATGGAAATTTGGGCACAACTTTATAAGGAGACCAGACATTCACCCCGAAGTCGAAGAGAGGACAAGTATCGTCACCACTGTCATTCTACTAGCAGGAGCTCTTTGGAGTATTAATCATATGTGAAGCATTTTACACATCCTCTCACTGAATCTTCAGAACAGGCCTTGGAAGTCAGTGCCACTGTCATTCCCATTTTACAGAGGGGGAAACTAAGGCTCAGAGAAGTTAAGTGACTTGCCCAAGATGCTCAAAATTAATTAAGTAGAAACACAATATATGTTGCTTCCTTTCTCTTCTTTATTTCCCCCCCAAGTTTTGCTCACTACCATTTGGCTAATCGGTTGTCTGGTCAACATCATTCATTAGCCAAGTCCTGTATCAGTAATAGAATAATTGTAATAATGGTAGTTAACATCCACTGAGTGTCCACGGTGCACCAGGCACTGTTCTAACAGCTTTACGGATACTAAATCCACAGTTAGGTACTATTATTACTCCCACTTAGCACATAGGAAACTGAAGCACAGAGAAATAACTATCGAAGGTCCCACCATCAGGTTAGTAAACGGTGGGGCTACGGCAGGAAGCCCAGGCAGTCTCACACAGTTCTCTAAACCGGTTTCTTCTTCTGAGTAGGAAGGTCACACCTTTCGTTCATTACTTTAAAGAATATAGGAAGGATGCCCTTCTAACTTTTCTACCTTTGCAAAGTCGTCCAAGCCACCAGTCTCCTCACCAGATCTGGTACACTTATAACCTTGTAACTGGCTGCCTCGGGTCTGCTTCTGTCCCTCCTCCCACAGCACATTTGGTGGCTTCCTTGCCGCAAAAGCCTCCAGTGTTTTCCCATTCCAGTTCTTACCACGTCAGCCCTGGTCTGAGGGAGCCTCTGCCCATCCCGCTAGCCCATGACCCGCCACTCTCTTTCCTGTACCCTCTCAGTCACCGACGTCTGCACGTGTAGCTTGTTCTGAAGCTAGTTCATTCCCACCTTTGGTGCTTCACCCGTGTCTAGAAAACTCTTTTTCCAGCCTTGTAATGGCTGACTTTCACACGAGCCAGGTCTCTGATCACACAGCACCTCCTTAGAAGGGTCTTCCCCACTACCTGATCAAAAATCACTCCCACACCTTCCTCCTGGTACGTCCAGTTACTCTCAATCCTCGACCTTGCTTTACTTGCTTCACAGATTCTAGGACGGCCTGAGACAATATGTTTATGTGTCTCCCATTTAGCTTAGAGAACGTAAGCTCCACAGAGGCAGGAAGCTCTTCTATCTTGCTCGACACTGCGTCTCCATTTGCCAGAGCAGTGCCTGGTGTTGTTTCCGAGTAAACACAAGGTAGGTGAATGAATTACACCAAGAAGTAAAAGTCCTTCGGAGTCCTACCTGCATCTGCGCTTTCTTCATATTGGCATTGACCACAGCTGCCATGTACCCGAGAGCCGCCTCGCGGGTTTCACCATTTAACAAAATACTATGCAGAATCTTGAAGAGCTCTTGCTGAAGTTATTTTTTTAAAGGAAGAAAAAAATTAAAATTTTACTTTAATAAATTGTTCCCTTTGACCTCGAGAACAGCTAGGCTTCTTCTGCCTTTCTCTCCTCTACTCTTTCCACTCACGTTAGGAGAAGCTGACTACAAGAGGAACAGAAATGCCCAAATTCAACTGTGTCAAGACGATTCGCGTGGAAGTGGATTACGGAGTGGGGGGAAGGAGTTACAGTTGTAATAAAATGGCCTTCGCCGTTTCCTTGAGGGATAGGATCAAGATTACCTTAATGATGCTATCGTTAGCCTAGAATTTTGCTGCTAAAGTTTCAGAACTGAAGACACATTCATCTATACTTGGGACACACACTATACTTGGGTCATCAAGGAGTATATGCAAACTAACAGCGCTCGCTCAGTCTCGTATTTTAAAGGTCTGAGGACAAGCTGGAGAGACGGCATGGCCACTAACCTCAGAGCCAGTACCCCGTGATGCCACATAGTATTGTGACAGTTCTCATTCAGGGCACAGGTTACTGACGTGCAACTTCTCTTTCACTCATCCTTTGAATGCAATTTTCAAACACCTACCCTTCCCAGCTCCAAGTAGTGCTGCAGTGATTGGCTAACCACGCGAGTGTTTTCCAGGGTAATGGCAGGCCCTGAGAAATATTTCTCAACCACCTTAGCCTGGAAAGAGAAGGAAAAAATTCAACCCATACACAACATACATTTAGGCAGGGATCTCAACAGAAGAGCAGCCGGGTGCAAATGGCCACCGTACTTACATCATCTTCTGCAAAGACTGAGAAACTGAAGAAAGCCCCCAAATAAGAGAGTCTCTGCAGCTCCCGCCCAGAGCCAGGGCTTAAGGATTTAGGCAACCACAACGGCAAAGAAGCAACCTACGTTTAAAAAAAAAAAAAAGGAAGAAGCGAATCAAGCTGCTAAGTCGGCAAGTGAGGGGAAAACGTAAGGAACAGAGTTCTCCCCAGCCAACCTGTTCAGCTGGCTCTCAGCCACCAGTACGACGGCTGACAGCTAACACACAAAAACCCAAAGCTCACAATGTGCTAGGAACCCTGTTGGTATTTTCTCGTCTCCGATGGAGGAGGAGAAGCCTCCGACCCCTCTACGTTTTTACAAGATAGTCTCTGAACTTTTATGTTTCAAGAAGCTCTTCGACAGAGTTCAGACGAGCTACTCTTCCACTCTCAAAGGCCAGGTCAAGTTTTCCATAGGACTTGCTCGCCTAGTTGCACCATACTTCTACAGAAACCACAAAAGAAGATAAATAACACGATCCCAGGCAGTAACGTGCAGGGTTAACTGACTGAACCGCTGCGAGCCGCCCCGGACGTGCTACCTACATCTCATCTAAATGTCCTCTCAGCGATGTCTTTCAGATAATGTTACTCAAGGGAGATCTTCTGAGTTAGACATCCCCCGAATATATGAAAGTCCGTTAGGAAGGCACTCACCAAATTGCACACAGGGTGTGTCTTCCCAAACTTGGTTTCACAGAGCTCACCTAAAGCCTAGAAATAAGATCAGAAAGGGTCGCTTAAGCGTATTTCACCTTAAACTGACTGCCACGTGTAAGATCAAGGCACAGCTTTAATGCTGCTATAAATTTATATGCATTCCTTCCAAAACACTAACAGCTTCACTGCTTTTCTGATGAACCAGTTAATTCCCGCTCAATGTAAAAACTTCAGATAAAACAGAAATATAAAATGAAGCTAAGAACCATTCATAAACTTTACCCTCTATCGATATCTTAGTTAATAGCTTGCCAGAGATACTTCTATGCATACACACACGGAGATAAATGTGTATATTTTTATTAAAAAATGATGTTTTCACTTAACATCTCTCCATGTCAAGAAAGACATGCTTCGTGAACTTTAGATGACTAGTCTTTCCAGTGCTAATTGGCACTACAACTAATTACAATCTAATAAGCAACCAAATTCAGAACATATTTAAAACTATTACATGGAAAAAAAAATAAAATAAAAGTATTACATGGTTTCAAGACCTCTGATGTTTTTGAGAACTCCAACACTTTCCTTTGGAGCTCCAATCATTCTCACATTAGGGAAGCAGGAAAAATTGTTTTTAGGGGCATGAACACAGTTTAACATGGCCATAGTATTCCAGTCAAATGCTACTTTAACAGTGAGCTTAATCTTCTGTGATTTGAAGAGAGCTACACAAGTTGCTAAACCAGTCAATGGAAGCTTCTGAGTCAACGCACTTAGGCGCCGATGTGCCTCGAGGTGCCACTGAGGCTCAGAGAGCTGCCACAAAGGAAAAGCTCTCAGTGCCTAGCGCAGGGGTTCCCACATGGTGCTGCACAAGAGGATCACCTGGGAAGCTGGAAAAGCCCAATGCCAGGCCCCACCCTCACCACGCCCATGATGGGGGGAATCACGGCTAGGAGCCGGGTGGCGGTATTTTTTGAAGATCCCCAGTTGATTCCAGGGTACGGCAACGCAGGGATGCGCTGAGCCAGAGAATAATCACGATTGTTTCTGATTCTAGCTGCAGCGGTCTTCCTCTTCCTGCCCCCATTGTCCTTCCTTGCACCGCACTCTCATGGCCATCCGAGCAGCACTAATGGTATAAAAATCAAACTATTGTCTGCCATAATGGAGGCCTTTGTCTTTTGACCAAGAACGTTTTGTTGATCTCTGACACTAAAAGCTCCTTACCGAAACATCAAGCCACATCAGGCCCCAACAGAAAAGCCCACAGTTCCATGAAAGAACATTTACATAATAGAGTGATAATTAATGTGCACTCATTTCATCACTGAACTCAAACAATCAGATGATCTCACTTCCCTTTGTCTGGCACAGACAGGAAAGTGCATAAGGATTAACAGAATGTTATTAGAAACTCGAATAGCATGTGCAGTGGAAAGAGCCTTGATATGTAGCCATTCAAAGTTATTTTTAAAACTAAGAATTCCCATTTCACCTTCTGATTTCCCAGCACTTAAGATTTTTAGCTCAGTTTTGATTAAGCACACATATTAAAATTGATGTATTAAAAGAGATAATTGCACCCCTCGTGTACCGCTCCGTGTTAGCATTTATCACAATGTGATTATCTGATTGTGCTGTTGTGGACTTGAGTTTTGCAGTAAGTCAGGAGCAACTCGCAGAGGGGCACCTTGTCTAAGCAGCCCCGGTATCTGGCACAGAATAGGTCCTCGGTGGGTACCGAGTTAACGGGAAAATGGAATTAAGTCAGTAGGAAGAATGAGTAAAAGGAACAACTCCAGTAAAAATATCAGTGTAACCAGGGCCTTGGCTTACACAAGGTTGTATTTATTCATAGAGTTGGCTCGTTTCGTATTTTGATCCTTTTTCCTTCACATTTCTAGAGTGAAAAATAGACATCAGGGTAGTTTTCTCCAAAAATTTCCAAGAAGCAAATTCAGAGAAGAGCCTCCCCCGCCCCTGCCTTTTTCTTCTACCTGGTTCTAGCTGTTTTCACAACAATCAAGGCCCTCGATGGGAATCTGGAGGAAAGTTCTGTCCATGACTCAACGCTTGCTCTTAAGTACCTTACAGAGACGAGCAGATCTGTCTCCCACATGAAACTTGAAGGGAACGGGGAAGATAAACAAGCAACCTACTGAGGCTTTTCCGTAGAAAGTCACTACATAAAGTTGGACTAGTTTTCCTAGTACAGCTCTACCTTCTTATTTGAATTTGTAATAGCTTTTAAAAATTTTTTCAGTAACAAAATTTCGTTGCAGTTATTATATGCCTGTTAGGAGAATCAGAAGGACACCGCCCAGAATTGTCATTTTCATAAGCTACGCTAGAAGGGGAAGTGCATTTTAAGGGTGCGTCCCCGACTCCTGTCTGGGGCTCGGATGGGCGCAACACGTCCCAGCGCTAAAACTCTCTTCACAGCAAACACCGCAAGGCCAACGCAATGCTTTCATGTTTTAAATGTGAAAACAAGGTTAATCGCGGACCTGAAAGAAAAGTGTGCGTTAAAATAATCTGGAAGAAAAGCATCTAATGAATGGCTTAAAGAAAAAGAGCCAAGTTTTACCATGAGGGGGTATTTAAAGTAGTCACTATCGAGGGAGCACTCTTTGGCAGCGAGAGCCAGGCCTTGTAAAATGGGGATAAAGATCTGTAAGAAAAAAAATAAATCAGAACTGTAAGTTCAGGAAAACGTAAGAACAGGAGGCATGTTAAATAAAGTGCCAAATCTGAATGTCCAAGCATTTCCACCTTCCCCAGGGAAAACCTGTTTTGTTTATAAAGGGGTCTAGTATCTAGCCATGGCGTGTGGCTGTCCTTTGATGAGGCTAACCATAAAGTAATATAGCTGAATTTTCCAGAAGTAACAGGATTCGGTGAGTCCTAATTCTCTGGCAGGACTCCGAGGGACTCAGCAGAAACTCACAATTTTCGAGCCTGTTCTAGGAGTCCCCAAGGGGTCCTCACCTTATCAACTCAATTCTGTACATCTCAGCAATGAATAGGTTTCTGATTACCAAGCACCTATAATCTGTACAGAAGCTAGACTAAATGTTCCAATATTTTCCCAGCTCTATCAGTATTTTGAAAAAGTCTTTGCTGCCGCTCTCCCATCTCCATCTGATTCTTCTCATCTCTCCCTATTTATTTTGAAAAGAACAAGAAAAATAAACCTGTAATGGATCTTATTATCGTGATATTAACTTTATGCAGAGTAAAAAGATGGTTGATAAATGTTGAAAATATAAAAGAAAACTTGATTAGAATGACTTACCTCCATGTGTGGTATAATTAATACAATAACGTGAGATCAGAGCTTAAGGAGGGCACCTATGTTTATTTTTACACGTTTATCACTAATGCCAGGGCACATTATCACCATGTAAGATCTGCTCAGTACAACTCATCTTCAAATGTCACAATGCGCCCACTGATTGACACACTTAGGGAGTTGGCCGGGATTCCAGACTAATAACATTAAGTAGAAAATGGTATAAACAACAGCTGACAATCCAAATGCCAACAAGCTGAAATGGGAGTATTCTATCAAGCCACTAGAAAATCTGACAAATTCCCTCTCCTACTAATTTCGTCCCATTGTATCAAGCAGTTTCATTTAAGGAGCACAGGATTAAAAAAAAAAAAAAAAAAAGTACCCTGGATTACAAAGTGCCTGTGGAGTGTCTTGAGATAAAAAGACAGCTCTGGAAAAGATGGTTCTAGTTTCTGCAACTCAAACTGTCAGGGTAGAAGTAACACACTGTTGGAAGCTAGCTAAACATGGACAGGTAAAGCTTAGGTGTGGGGTCGGGGAAATGACAAAATTACAATCAAGAAAAAAACAAAACTGAACTTCCCAAATCACCAAAAATAAATTTCACAACTGGTCACTAGAAAACTCTCAAACTTTTCCCCCAGAATGCTATCATATTTATCCTTCTAGTAGAGTTATCCTCTTCTGCAGGTAGGATTTAATTTACGGTAGACAAGGTATTATTAGGTATAATATTTTTCAAATAGTCAAGCATTATGGTATTTGTGACTTATGTATTTTTATTTTTATTTTTTGATGGATTTTATGTATGGTATATGTGTGGTGTTTATGCGGTGTATGTTTGTTGGTGATTCAAAGTCCACTCACTCATCATTTATTTCTCTCTAGAAAAAATACAAGGTAACTCGTAAGACAGAGGAAGTGTTCGAGATTGAGTGGCAGAAAAGGCATCAGAATGCTGTGATTAAAAAGCATAGTGGTTGCACAACACTGTGAATGTACTAAATGCCACTGAATTGGTTAACTTTATGTTATGGGAATTTCATCTCAAGTAAAAAAAAAAAAAAAAAAGAGATCACTGCGTTAACTCTGTGTAAGTTTCTTTAGAATAAAATAGGGACAGTACCCCTGTCAGCTGATCACTGGGCTGATGTTATACCTTTCTATTTTTATTAAATGTTTTTTAAAGTTTATTTATTTATTTTGAGAGAGAGGGTATGTGTGAGTGCAGAGGCGGGGCAGAGAGAGAATCCCAAGCAGGCTCTGCACGGTCAGCATAGAGCCCCTCACAGGGCTTGAACTCATGAATCGTGAGACCATGACTTGAGCCGAAACCAAGAGTCGGACGTTTAACTGACTGAGCCCCCCCGCCACGCCCTTGATCACTGGGCTGGTTTTATATAGCTAAAGCTACTCTGGGTTCTTCAAATGAGGTCTCGTAGAAGAGGAAAAGGAATCTAATTAGTGCACATCGCACACACACCAGAGTGTGTGCTTGAACCTCGCGAGACAGCTATTTATTTTCAACAGAGTTCGCTTACCTTTCTAGAGAAGGAAAGCTCACTATGCTGCATTAAGTATTCCTGCAAGTCAACAAGACCATCATCCAAGGAAAGTACTCGAGTAATTCTAGACACATCCAAGGAAAGTACTCGAGGAATTCCAGACATAGTCACAATACTAACTGGGAGCTTGGCTCCCGGATTCATCCTTTACTAATATTTGGGAAGCTGGTAAAACACAATTCCTGAGATTTCAAAGGCCTTAAAATTAATAGTGACAAATAACACTAGGTGTTCAAATAGATGACAAGGAATCCTATCAATGACAGCTACTCTTTCATGATCACACAGTCTACTGTAAGAAAATGTCTTAAAAATCCCTCCATCAAGGGATGTGGCTTGTGTGAAAGTTGCTGTGGCAAAGTGTTCACAACACAGGCCGGAAAACAACCACCAAAAGCGATGCCAAAGTTTCACCATGAAGAGACCTTTGAGGCTAAATAAATAGCTTTATTACAAAATATCCCCTATCTGCATTTCCACTTGACTTCACACGGCGAGATATAAAAACTGTATGACTACTTAATGAGAGAAGTCATTAGCAAGACATGAGATCTCATTTCCAGTTTAGTGGTGAGAAGACAGAAGATTCTATGGGTGCGCAGCCTGCCACGGAGCTAATTTAGTCACTGACTTACTGATCTTTTTCTGTAAACTCAGAGAACTAATTTCCAATATGACTCAACCGGCAAACGCACATTGTGTCTCATGCTACCTCTCAGTATTCTTGTGTTAAAAGAGCCTTGGAATCGGGGACTGGGCCTGCTAGTGCTTCCCTCCCATGGCACTAACACACTGTTTAAAACACTCGATGCTTGACTGACTCAGGTGGACAAATGATTGGAACAATGCAGCTGTCAATCCAATCATCTCAAGAGAGAAAGCGCCCGACTTCGGCTCAGGTCACGATCCTGCGGTTCACAAGTTCGAGCCCCGCGTCAGGCTGTGTGCTGACAGCATGGAGTATGCTTCAGATTCTGTGTCTCCCTCTCTCTCTGCCCGGCTTCCCTGCTCATACTCCAAGTATCCCTCTCAAAAATAAATAAAACATGAACGAAAGAAAGAAAGAAAGAAAGAAAGAAAGAAAGAAAGAAAGAAAGAAAAGAAAAGAAAAGAAAAGAAAAGAAAAGAAAAGAAAAGAAAAGAAAAGAAAAGAAAAGAAAGATAGATCAAGCAGAGCTCTCTGAGCAAATAATGCATGCAGATCACAGTCAGAAACAGAAGTTTCCAATGCATGGTGCCTTTAGAAATCAGCACAGGAGCTCCTCGGCTAAAAGCTCCGGTAACGAACTCACAAACCCTCACCTGCTTGAACACTTCTTCATCCTGGTGAGTGGTTCTCACCAGCTCCTGCATGAAGCCATACGGGAGATTCCGGCACAGCATATACGGCACCAGGAAGGACGGCTGGAGCACGGACCTGCCAACCCACAAAAAGACAAGGACTGTGATGGCTCAGCTCCTCACTGGGTGACAACACGGCACACGGGCTGTCACGTCAGCGGAAGGGTCCAGTCAAAAGTCAAACTTGGAATCTCCCAAATACTCTACGTAACGGTTTTAGGCAAAAGATCACCTTTCCTATTGTTAATAATCCCTTTTTGGTCTTTTTAACGAGAGACTATGGAAAGTTTCAAAGAATCCATGTTTTCCTACATTCGACCCTTTAAAAATAAAGCAGTACCCCCAAAAAGGAAGCCTTATATATCTCTTTTACTTGTTTATGTCTCATCCAGTTGAAAAGAAAAGATCAGCAGTAGCTGAGGACTTTTTAAAAACTCTTATTAATTTTAATAGAAATTTTTTTTTTTAATGTTTTGGTACATGTTTAACCATTTCCTCCTCCTCCTTCTTTTTTTTTGTTGTTGTTTTTGAAGTTTATTTATTTATCTCTACACCCAACATGGGGCTCAAACCCACGAGTCTGAGATCCAGAGTGTATGCTCCACTGACTAAGCCAACCAGGCACTCCCTTCCTTTTCCTTCTTTGTGACAAGTTTCAAAAACATATGGTTGTGGTACAGAAAATAACAGAACAACATCCAGAACAAATAAATGTTGTTGTAACTTTGCCATTCTTAACTTAGATATTTCTGCATCATGTTTCCTTCAGATATTTTTCAGAAAATACATGAAATCTGCAAATACTTTTATTGAACTATATTGAACCTTTATGGGACCCTCAGAAACAACCAGTGAATAATGTAGTATACTTTGGTGATTCCCCAATTAACTATTCTACCATTTTTGTTTATTACTGAATAACAGAAAGCGATTGTATGATATACGGAAAGCGATGACCTACACACTTTTCCAAGTACCTCCCCTGATTTCAAGCAGCTGCTGTTAAACTAAATACTCATTTCCTGCCTTGACGTTGACATATTTCAACAATGGTCCATAAAGAAAGCAGACAGAGAGTGGCTTGTTTTCTTTTCACACTGTTTCAGAGAAGGGAAGGGACCTCAGCGGTCACCTAGTCAAAGTGACCTCAACAAAGTCACCACTTTTGTTTTACAGGTGAGAGGGTGCATTATCCAAGGTGGCGCAAGGTGTCTGGGCAGCCTGACGTCCGCTGATGCACAGGGTCCTCTCCCTGTTAACAGGAGCAAGTACGGTTCTGCCCACCTTGGCTGTGTCAGGGAACCTTGTAGAACTAGCGCGGTGTGGGATATGCACTGGGAGCGGATGTTGCTCAGAAGCTGGCTGACCGCTGGCTGGCTGCACATCTGAAATGAAAGGCGCAGGTTAGGGCTGCACAAACAAACAAAAGAGTGCTGCACTGCTGAAAATTGACAAGAGTCAGAAGAGATCGATCTCTGGGAAACGGCATGTTTTTCTCTTGCTTTACTCACAATGAACCAACCAGAGTAACCCTATCCTCCAAGTGTGCTGCCTCCGCTGAAATCTACGGTCAGAGAAGAAAGAGCAGAAGTGCGGGGTGACCAATGGGGGACCGCACAGATGTGGGCATGCTCTCTGCCTTTGCTATGGTGACGAGCAACAAAGCCCGGGGAAGCCCTTCACAAGCATAACTAACAGGTGGACAAGAGGACTAGTTTGGAAAACTAGAAGCAGACAGTGAACTGGGAAGGAAATAATAATAGAGTCTGCATGAAACAGCAGAGAAAGTATAGCTTCGAGTTTAAAGCCAATTTTGTAATTTTTATGTGATTATGGACAATTAATGTCCCTGAGGTTCGTGTGCTTACCGAGACAATAAAAACAACACCCAACCTCGCACAGTGTTGGCACTCCATAAATGCGGGTGATTATTACACTTGCGACAGGCTCTCGGAAATTATCGGGAAAATTGTAATTATCGGAATTATTATAAGTCGCTGGTGGCAATGGCACTTGCCCCCATCACTTCTTCTTTCCACTAGAATGTGAGTTCCGTGAGGGTAGGGATCTCTGTCTGTTCTGTTCCCTAATATACCTCGAGCTCCTGGTCCGGTGCCTGGTGCATATTGCATGCCTGAGAACCATTTTCCTGACCGAATAAATGAATGTTCCTTGGAAGGGCGGGAGGGATGATTATTTATCAAAAAATAACCAGGTTTTTGTGGGTTTTTGAAATGCATCTATTTCATATTACCTTTGGTGCTTTTTTTTCCTCTATTCCAACTCGGTCAAAACACTCGATGAGGTAGTTCAGCATGTCTGTCTCCTTGCAGGTCTCGATGGTGAAATGGTCACTGTAGGAATCCCAAGTACCTGTCCCACCAGAGGCTCCCAAACTTTGGAGAAGAGAAAAGAAAATCGATGATTCTTACCTCTTCTCGGAATCGATTATTTTTGCTAGAGTCTGCATTTCTGTAGCAGAAAGCCTGTTAGGATCCCTGCACCCAGGACAAAACACAGACACCCATGCAGCCAAGCCTGGAGCTGACCTCTGATTTCACCTGCTCCAAGGCCAACAACAGTAACTCTTAGTAAACATTTTACTGACCTAAGAAGAGAGTTGGATCAGAAATCCGACTTCTTATCTTTTTGGGAACGGCAGCTTACGAAGCCAGGAGGGCTAAGAACTGCCACCGTGTGCCAGGCATCTGAAGGGATATCACATGTACTAAAACCAAGCTGGCCGGCTCCACTCGGGCACACTGGTAAGTTGAAACCAGACTATGCTACTGCTGTGATCAAACGCTTCGGGAGTGAAGTGACAAAGACTAACAGAATACTCCTCGTGACTTCTGCCATAAATCTCAAAGGCCTTCACCCACCATTTGGCAATAGGACCAGAAAAGGAAATCTGTCCAGTTAGAGAAGGAAACATAAAAGTATTTGTTACGAACACAAAGACTTCCAAAACTTTCAGCGACAGAGGCAAGGGAGCACAGTAAAAAACAAACGAAACAAAAATCCTGCACTAGGAGTATCCAAACTTGGGTTGGATCCCAGCCGTACTGCTTCCTGACTGCCCGAGCCTAGAACCAACCCCATCCCATCAGCAGCGAGGCTTGAAGTGAGGGCAAGTGGAAGCGTTTTGTAAATCAGAAGCAGGATACAACACGAAGCACTTATGATTGGTCGTAACTATTCTCTGAGACCAACGCCAAACACTGTCTCAGGGGTTGGGTGTGAGGAAACTAAAGAACGGATCGTCCATGAGCAAGTCACATACCAAATCTGATTTTTGACTCACAGATTTATTTGATCCCCACACAAAAGGCACACGGAG
Source organism: Acinonyx jubatus (assembly GCF_027475565.1). Taxonomy (NCBI): domain Eukaryota; kingdom Metazoa; phylum Chordata; class Mammalia; order Carnivora; family Felidae; genus Acinonyx; species Acinonyx jubatus. The sequence goes on along the minus strand of NC_069381.1, from coordinate 7,133,194 downwards.
AGTAATCACGGCACAGGGAGAGGGCAGAAATTTGGAGGTGAAAAGAAAATGAGAAAAGATAAACTTAGCCCCCAAAATTATATAGGAAAGATGATAAAGGATGGGAAAAAGATCGCAAACTGGAGACCCAGCCTCCTTCAACTGGGGCAGACAATTAAAGGCTAGAAACCCACAGGACCAACAGGGGTTGAGATATAAACAATACGCTATGCAGACAGGTGCATATATATACATAACTAATTTTGGAATATATATGTAATTGACCTTAGAATTTCAGAAAAATCCAGTTGATCCTTGAACAACACAGGGATTAGGGATGCCACTTCCGTGCATTTAACTTTTGACACCCCCAAAACTTTGCTAACAGCCTACTATTGACCAGAAGTCTTACCAACAACCAAGTAGTCGATTAACATGTCATTTTGTTATGTGTATTATATACTGTATCCTTACAGCATATTCTTAAGTATTACTCTTAAGCTAGAGAAAAGAAAATATTAAGAAAATCATAGGGAAAATACACTTGAGGTATACCATACTGTATTTACCAAAAAAATCCACACATACGTGGGTCAAACCCTGTTGCTGAAGGGTCAAGTGGATACATAACTGACCTTGGAATGAAAGTATGATATTAACGTTAAAAAGATGAAAACAATGCCAGTTTTAAACCCAAGGCTTTCAGCCCAGAGTCTACAAATCTGAATTCCTACAACCTACTCTACAAGTCTGACAGAAGGGAAGGAAATAGAAAGCAATGGGAGGAAAAAAAAAGAAAAAAAAGCAACCATAAGAACAAAACAGAAAAACCCACCCACAAATATAATATAAATATAAGAGACGAATCCCCAGAAGTAGAAAGGAGAAAAAGAGCTATTTTCTTTTTTTATAGATGTATTTTTAATGTTTATTTCTGAGAGCGAGAGAGACATAGAGTGTGAGCAGGGGAGGGACAGAGGGAGAAGGAAACACAGAATCTGAAGCAGGCTCCAGGCTCTGAGCTGTCGGCACAGAGCCCGATACGGGGCTTGAACTCACAAGCCGTGAGATCATGACCTGAGCCGAAGTCGGACGCTTAACCGACTGAGCCCCCCAGGCGCCCCGAGAGCTATTTCCGTTACTGCACCATTTTAGTTTCAAACTAACTGCAATTCTTTCTTCTTCTGTCTGATGTTGGTGACTCAGTGACTAGATTATTTCCTGCGCTTCCAAAGATGAACTTTACCAACACAGGCTTTACCTACACACAACTAAGGCTAATCTTCCTTTGAGTGGCTCTTGTGGAAGAGAATGAAAACAGACCATCCTCCTGTTTAAAACGAGAAAGTTCAACTATACAATTTCCTTGGTAACGAGACCCAAAATTTTCACGTTTTTACATTTCTGAAATGAAAAGCACCTCATATTTGATGTCGACAGGCTCTTACCAGTTGCAAGGGGTCAGTGTGACCCAGTTCACATGGAGTCATGCACTGACACTGGGTGCTGTGGGTTCCATTCTTAGCCAACGCTTGCCATTTAATTTTAACTTAAATGTGAACACCTCAAAGCCAGCTGAGGTACCTCCACGATGATCTCGCTAAGATCATGAAAAGCAACAGCGTATGTAGAAGATCGCTGGTCTTACGCCAGGCAATGCGAACAAAGGCGCTCAGAATACATGAGAGAATGTTCAAAGCTAAAAGAGGCAGCTACGTTTTGGTGATCGTCGGTCAGACCCCAAGTGACACTTCCGTTGACTTTTTAAGAAGAGAGGAAGATAGGGGCGCCTGGGTGGCGCAGTCGGTTGAGCGTCCAGCTTCAGCCAGGTCATGATCTCGCGGTCCGGGAGTTCAAGCCCCGCGTCGGGCTCTGGGCTGATGGCTCGGAGCCTGGAGCCTGTTCCCGATTCTGTGTCTCCCTCTCTCTCTGCCCCTCCCCCGTTCATGCTCTGTCTCTCTCTGTCCCAAAAAAATAAATAAACGTTGAAAAAAAAATTTTTTTTAAGAAGAGAGGAAGACCAAAAAGTGAAACAAAATTTAACCGAACTGGAACTGTAGAGAAAACTCCAGTACTTGTCCATATACTACAAATTTTGGAATCAATCCTAAAGTAAACCACGGCCCTAGCAGGAAAGGCAGCCAGTCCCAACGATGCTACACAGAGGTCTCAACGAGCAAAACTGACAAGGCTCCTCAGGTTCCAAGTGAAAGCACTGTATTCACATTTTGAACGCGACACTGAGGGAGAAAGTGGTGTCGTGTTTATGTGCATACGTTCAGGCTACCAATAAACATCTTTAAAGTTCTCAAATAACATTTCACTTTTTTCCCTAAAAAAAAATCATCCCAGAATTCGTGATGCTTTTACAACTGTGACACGTGGAATACCACGCTGGAAATACGTCATATTTAAGTCCTACAAGTTATCTACAAAGTTACACTGCCCTCTGGGAGGATTTACGAGCCATTTTCTGATAACTACATCAACAGTCCAATTGAATGTAATTACTCTGCATAATAGAAATACAGCTGAATGCTTCTGAAAAGCCAATGAACATCTTCCTGGGGAGTCACGCATGCATTAGACCTGTGCAAATCGAATCCCATTTGAAAGGCACCAAGAAAAGTGTTCCTTAAAAGGATTCCATGGCAGTTTCATTTTTTCTATAACGCACCCTCCTATTTACTCATTTTTTGGAATGCAGACTTTAGTGTTTTGTGTTTTCACACTGCAAGGCAAAGTCAGAGCTGTACAGGTTCGAGCAATGTCAATTCATCGAACGAATGTTCACGGTGTCCCTTCTGTATGGCAGGCACTGTCGTAGGCTCTGGGGGCAGCACACTAACTCGAACAGATCAAGACCCTGCTTGTGTGGTGAGTAGGTTCTAGAGGGGAACAGTCCAAAACAACATAGAGACGCCATGAAGAAAAATAAAAGCAGAGCATGGTGACAGAGACGGGCAGGAAGCGCGCGCGTGCATTTTATATGCTGTGTGATATGACCCTCTGATAAGACAGCATGCACATGGAGACCCTAGGGAGTCAGCGCGGAGCAAGCCACGCAGCCCTCTTGGGGCAGGCCATCCAAAGAGAAGAAGTAAGTGTGAAGGCCTAAGGCGGCGGGGAATATGCCAAGTGAGGTCAAGAACAGGGTCGTGAGCAGCAGAGGGCGGAGGCAAGTGGAGGCACGTGAGGTTAGAAAGGAGGAATGCACACATGTGTGCACACGTGGGTGTACATGAGACGAAGGGTCTCGTGCACCAGGGCGAGGCTTTGGGTTTTACTCCGCACGACAAGGGACATTACCGGAGGGTTTGGACACAGACATGGTGGAACCATTTCCAAGTTTCATTGCCAAGTGGTGATGGAAATGTCAACATTTTTCACTACTTGCTGATTTTCCCTTTCTCTATTCACACAGGTTCACGACTGTCAAAATTTTCTCTCCTTCGCTGAAACACCTAAGCAGTTAAAAACAGATTTCTTTCCCATCATCAATTTCTTAGGATACAATTGGAAAAATTCTCAGAGGAACCACTATGTTCTCCTTATACAAGATGCTCTCGCTCCCCGTGTCCGCTCCGACAACAAGCAGATCCTAATTCCTATAGCTCTCTTCACAGAGGGCTATAGAACATCACGGAAGGAGCGTTTTACCTTTCTTTCTTTCAAATTTTTAAAAATGTTTAATTTTGAGAAAGAGCGTGCCTGTGCTCTTGGGAGGGGGGGGGTGGGCGCAGAAAGAGGGGGACAAGACGATCCCAAGCAGGTTCCGTGCTGACACCAGAGAGCCCGATGCGGAGCTTGAACCAAAGTGAGACACTTGGCCAACTGAGCCATTCAGGCGCCCCAGGAATGTTTCACCGTTCTTAAATTAGTCCTTTTCATCACCACTATAGATAATTAGCATACGAATGTATTCCCAGCTATTTCCAAAAACATTCTTAACGCGTCAACTCCAGCATCAACTCCACCGGGCAAGCAGAAGGGGAGACAGATGCGGCCCCTGTTGATTCTTTCCTCTATGACGTTAACATCACTGGGCAAGAAATAGGTGTTGAAATTGCTTACTTCACAGTAAACAAAATTCTGGGAAGATCACTTAGAAAGGGGGAGAAAGAAAATAACTATTTATTTCCTGATCACTCAAACTGACAAGGTTTTTTATGACCTCTTCTCGGTTCTGACCCCACAAGCATTCTCGAGTTCCTCTCCGTGTGCTTTAATCAGTTACCATTTTTTTTTTACCCATCCTTTCACATTCTGTTTGAGATCTATTCAAAAACTCGAAGTTGCCAAAATCTGGAGAGATCAGATTCTGTTTTAACAGCCAGCAAAGGACCTGCCAACCGAATGGAATTTTGTAATTACCGAGTAAAATGTTGGTGCTTCCTTGCCAAGGAACAGAGTAGAAGCATAAACACTGGGCAGCGAAATAACTAGTATGAGGAGCAAGAACGACACAGGTCCTACTGCGAGTGGGGGTGAAGCAGGTGAGTTCTGGACTCGGGCCCTGCCACGTACCAGTTATGTGACTGACCTCCCTGTCCCCACGTTCCTTACGGTAATTGGGAGGGCCGCTGTGAGGATAAAGGGATAATGCGTGCAGTGTGCTGGCTCAGGGTCTGGCACACGAGGCTCAGTAAGTATTTGGAGCTATTATTACACAGTCCGTTCTCTCTCCTTGTGGCCACAGAATCTAGATCAGAGACAAGGTCAGGATGCTGCGAGTGCAGCGCTAGTGAAAGCAGCACACAATCTGAAATCTTTGTGAGAGCACGCTGGAATTAAACAGGCCAGGGACAGACAGCATTTCTCCTACAATTTACAGTAAGACAGGTAATAAAGCACTTTCATTATGTATGGAAACTGACTCCTAAAAAGGATGCCTGCTCGGGGGCTCGGGGGCTCAGATGGTTAAACATCCAACTTTGGCTCACCTCATGATCTCACGGTTTGTGAGTTCGAGCCCCGTGTCGGGCTCTGTGCCGACAGCTCAGAGCCTGGAGCCTGCTTCGGATTCTGTGCCTTCCTCTCTCTCTCTCTCTGTCCCTCCCCCGCTCGTGCTCTCTGTCTCTCTCTCTCTCTCTCAAAAATGGATGAATAAACATTAAAGAAAAAAAAAGGATGCCTGCTGCATTACTGTAATCGGGAAGTAGGATTTTATCTACATGAAAAAGACACTTCTACCTTTGGGAAATTTACTTGGGAAAACAGTAATATAATGTTCAACCTAACACAAATATCAACCCTCCTGAATCAATATTCAACCCTGCACCCACACTCCTTTCTCTCTTTATATACTCTAATGATTCTTCTGAACACTGTCAAATTTAATGAAGTGTACCTAACTCCTACTGCTGTCTCTATTTATAGCCTGGAGTTATTTTTGAACAGTGCCGGGCACAAATACCAAGTCAGTCCTGTGGAAACTTCGATTTCAGAGCAAAATTGTAAGACAATGAGTCAGAGGCTCAGAAAAGAAGGTGCTATTATATTTTCTTGCCCAAAGTCACCTGGAACCCCAAACAGTGTTTTCAGGGTTTTCAGGGGGGTTTTCAGGTTTTCAGGGGGGGAACGAACAGTCAGCAGCATCGTGAACTGTGTTTTAGCCTCTGCTGCCATTCCAAAGGCTGTCTAAACAAGGGTCTAGCTTCGCTGAGGCCAAGGTGGTGATTGGTGAAGTTGAAGGCTAGAAGTGAAACCAGATTCACGGTTATAACAGACAGTGTGGCCCAACATGCTCTTCGACAGACTGACCGTCAGACAGAGTGGGGGTGGAAAAGGGGGGGGGGGGGGAGAAACAGACACGCGCGCACACACACACACACACACACACACACACACACACGCCATCCCGGCCCCTCTGCCATTCGTGAGTAGCAGCAATCCATGCAACTGTACGTAAGACAGCATGCCTCACGGGAAACATGTTGCTCATATCCGGCAGCTCACAAGAACACTCGCGATAGGTAAACGAAGGGCCCCTCGTTTCTGATCTCAGGGTGGGTGAACTCGACAACCGATCTTTAATCTGCTGCTTGTATTTCTGACCAATGATTACGCGTAAGTTTTCCTCTAAACTTACCGGGCAACAATGATGAGGGTGTTCCTAATGTGCCACTTTACCCCGTGATAAGGTCCTACCACCTTGGTACATGCAGGTTTCCCAGTCTTAACTCTCCCGACTGTCTCATCTGACCCTATCCTGTCTAGACTCAAAGCACACCCCTAATGAGGGCTCACGAAAGTTAGTTCCTAAGCACCTAGGCACATGCAGGGGTGAGACTCCATTCCTCTGATACCTGGACCCAAACTGGACACAAGAAAACTCATCACCACCACCACCACCTTCATCATCACCATCATCACCATCATCATCATCTTCTTCATCGTCATCACTACTGTCGCCAGAAAGCGCGAGGAAGAGGAAGGAGAAAGGATTGTCGTGCATGCTACCACAACAAAAGCAAAAAAGGTCATGAGGGAACAAAGAAAAAACAAGAGACAGAAAGCTTTTGCAACTCCTGTCCCTTTTAAATTAAACGTTACACTGAAAGTTCTGCCTGCTGACATGCAGGAACACCATTCACCCCCATCGCATAAATGCACAGGTGCGTCCGCGAGGGGGCGGGGGGCACTGGTTAGCGGAATGCTGACGCCGCTTCTTTCTGAGAGGCTCGAATCAGAGCGTCAAGGCACAAACACCGGCCCAGCCGCAGTGATCGGGGGTGAGGGGCACCTGCCCAGACTTGCTCCCACCATCCCCCGGGCTGACTGCGTTTCAACTATGATTGGCAACAGTACAGAGAGCTGAGAGGGGCTCCCACGAGCCCCAGCTCTCACCTACAAACTGCCCCCAGCCTCTGGAATTCATTTGTGATGAGGATTGACAGGTGAGCTAGGTTTCAGAAAGTGAAGCGACTTCTTGTTGTTGGTTTTTTTTTCTTTCTTTTTTTTTTTTTTTTGGTACGGTCAGGAGGAAGAGCGAGGGGCAAGAAGAAAGGGACACACAACGGAGCACCCACACTTTCTACAGTTAGCAAAGCCTGGCAGAAGCGAGGAGTCCGGGCGCGAGCCTACCGAACTAGTTAGACGCACGGGTTAATGACCCCAAACGGAAAAACACACGCAAATGAGGTCAGTGTCACACGCCAGTTCTTTCAAACCGAGTTAATCGCCTCTCCCTGCACTGCAAACACGCACCCAGCTCTCCTGCTGAATAAATAAATACCTAGGAGAGGTCCTTAGGGATGAGGGGCGTCTGCTCGCGGCACTGGGCGAGGCGGCCAGTAAAGGTGGGCCCAGGCTGGAGGGTCTCTGGCTGGGAGAGCTGGCAGGCACTGCTTGAGGGCTACCAGCGAGGGCAGGGCGGCCGGGCGAGCTGGACAGAGTGGAGATGCCTGGGGACCGCGGGGCAGAAGCGGAAGGCCCCCATGGGTGGGCGACCGTGTAGGGGCGATACCGTGGAGAGGAGGGCTGGCTCCCCGCGGCGGCCCCCGAAGCCGCCCCGTGGGGACTGAGGGTAATGGAAGGCGCAGCCGGCTGGCTGGCTGCACGGCAAGGGGACGAGGCAACGGACGGGCTCGGCACCGGCACCGAGCTCCAGAAACTCGTACTGGGAGCGGGGCTCGTTTCATAGAGGCTAGAGCAGTTGAGAAAGAGGAGAAAGGAGAGAAAACGGAAGACAAACTTGAGGTAAACAGCTGCAAAGGAAAATCTCAAGCTCTGAAAGAATAGTGTGATTACACGCCAAGTGTACGCGTCTTTCAGACTCATCTAAATCATTAGAATCGAACTGCTGTGCGGATCTAGAGGCTACATTTACAACATGGGAAAGCCCTCTTCCCAAGGATTAATGTACGATATATACAGCCATTTGTTTCCAAAATTTACCAAGAGCCTAACCATGGGAAGCCAAACAGACCAGCGGAAAAGACCACCTCCCGCAATGGCTAAATGCATCCACCCACATACAATACATGCCATAGTCTGCAGGACAAAGGCCCATGAGGGAAGAGTCCCTTCTCTTACATACTTCGTGGCTGTTTTACTACCAATGAGATGTGCGAAAGGAACCACACTGACCTAGACAACGAGCTGGCACCGAAGGAGCCCACACCGCAGAACATGGGGCTCGCTCCTGGGTTGGAGCCGGTAGTTAGCAGGAGATTTCTGTCCGGGGACCGAGCCGCCGCAATTGGCTGCGATGTGGCCGTCAGACTGGCAAATGGATTTTCATCTCTAGTCTGGGTAGACATCATTAGCACTTCCATTAAAATCTGGCCAATCAAGTCCTTAAAATCGGAGAACACTGTTGGAAAGGCAGAAGAAAGAAGAGGTTACACATGGTTCCTCATATACATAGGCAGTCCTTGAATAACCCACATTAAACCAGAGGTTCAGCGTGGCAACCGGATTGGATTCTGGAGCAGTACAAGGACATTAGTAGAAAACCCGGTGAAATCCAAATGAAGTCTGGAGTGGAAGTAATAGTAAGATCTTAGTCCTGACAAATACATTGCGGTTACATAAGATGTTAACGTTAGGGGAAACCTAGGTGAAGGATATACGGGAACTCCCTGCACGGTGTCTAAAACTTTTCCGTACATCTAAAATTATTCCAAAATACAAAACTTATTTAAAAAAAGAAAGAAAACTGGAGTGTAGCCAATGGGAATCGCTGCTGACATACATTTCACTGTAAAAAGAAGCCACTCCCAAATACAGGTGTCTATTTATCATATACCGGAAACAAAGCTGGGTTCGTTATTTCTTCACCTACGTATGTTTTATGTACAGTAAAACTATCAAATGCGAGGTTCAAAATATTTTATGAAGGGTCTAACATTCAGTCACCATCTGGCTTTCCGGAGAAGATTCTATTTTCTAACTTTCCCCTTAATTCTCTGCAGCTCCCCAATGCCTTACTGTAAGTCTTTAGATACATTTTATATATCACTAAATAGATAAAAGTTGTAACCGACGTAAATCTTGTCTGATTTGGTTATTAAAAATTATCAGTCATATATGCACAAGACAGATTTAAGAATCTTAAGGTTTCCAGTAAGAATAACAAGTGGCAGGGATAGAAACATGCAGGTGCTAAGCGTGTCTATGACCCGTTAATAAGAAGATCCCGGTAAAATCAGAAGAAAACTACGTGTCTGCCAGGAACACAGGGGACTTTTCTCGCCATGGAAGATGGGCAGCACAGAAAAGGGAAAGATGATCTTCTGTGCACTCGTTTAAAGTAGATCTACTGAGGAATTATTAAGAGCCTTCTGTAGAAGGCACTAGCACTATATCAGTGAGCAAAACAGACAAAAATCCCTGCCACCGGGGAGGTTATATTCTAGTGACAGGCAAAGGCACACTACCACACCACCCCTCTCTCTTCTGCATTCCAAATGACTGCTGTAAAGAAGAGTGACAGTGCCCTTTAATGCTGGTGTCTTGCTAAAAGCTTTATTAATTTGTTATACGAGTGCGGTTTAGGGTAGCCTCTTAAAGTAGAATCCTGGAAACAGCAAAATATCAATATGTTCTATCTTCTGAAGCAATTCAATCAAGTTAATGTACTCCACTGTCTACACAGGAGTTGGTCGGCACTTAAAGCAGGTAGAGGTCATACAGAGCAGCTCTCGGGATCCCTGGAGACCACCCAGTATGCTCCTACTTCATGAGAGACATTAAGAACTTCAATTCGGAAACAATGGAGACCATTAGCATATTTATACGGATTTCTTCTAGAGAGATCATCAAAGTACAAAACCAATGTATCAGGAAGATCAGTGGAAAGTGGCCAAACAACAGCACCTCTGATGGCCAAAACTACAACCCCAAAGCAAGAGAAAGTGAATGTGGGTAATGGCCAAGGCCAAGGATCTTACATTCTTATTTTCTCTTAACAGCTGAGCTAGATTCCTACCTTCTTTTGGGTTCTGCTTAAATTGTGCAGAAAGAGAAGAAAGGAAGATGACGTCTCTGTCCCGGTCCTTCCAGGAGACACGAAAGATCTTACAGACCAGCTGTAAGGCCTGTTCTTCGGACACTTCAGAACCCGATGAAGGCTCCTTGTGGGGAAGAAGATTGGGGGGTTAATTTCAAGTAATTCATTTATGAATGAGGGGATTTTAGAAATGCATGCAACTGTGCGCCGACTGACTTGGGGAACAAGAAGCTGGTTACTATGACTGCAAAGTTGTGACATGGCGATTTCACGAGTTTACAATAGAAGCTGTGGGGGTGGGCGTGGGGGGACAAAAGAGCAGAATTACCGGTAATCACCAAGGGAGTAAATGAATAAAGGATATACCTACATCTTATCTCTTTCCTTTTCTGAGCTCCAAAGGACCAGGTAAACATTCTACACACATAACCCGTTTTCATCCAAAAAATTCTCCAGAATTTAATGTTACCCACTAGTCTCCATCACAGATAAAATATCATATATATATAAAAGAGCTCCATAAGCACAAAAGAACTCTGCAAAACAAAGCATCGTGCCACTAGAAGGCCACAGTCCAACAGAATCACCAAAACGGGTTGCTCAACACTCATAATTTGCTGCACAGAAAGAGATGCAATTATCTCTACCAGTTCTTCACCATGACACCCCCCAAAGAAAACACTTTCTTTAAACATTTATTTATTTTTGAGAGAGAGAGAGAGAGAGAGAGACAGCAGGGGAGGGGCAGAGCGAGAGGGTGACACAGAATCGGAAGCAGGCTCCAGGCTCTGAGCTGTCAGCACCGAGCCCAACACGGGGCTCAAACTCATGAACCATGAGATCATGACCCGAGCCAAAGTTGGATGCCCAACCGACTGAGCCACCCAGGCGCCCCAAGAAAACATCTCTTTTGCTAAACATAGGGAACTAAGCTCAGATGATAACAAAATATAAAGACCTCGGCTTCTAAGTGCTATTGGATTTCACAACCATTTTCCTCAGAATGCTACCAAAAATGTGATGACCTACTTGCTTAAGCAAAAAAGATCAACAGAAAAAGTCCAAACTACCTCTAAATGCATTCTCATCACAAACTACATTTACTGATAAAACTATGGATCTGAAACACAAAGGAATGGAGGGATTTGACCAGACTAAAAAAAGTGAGCTACCCTTCCATTAGGGCAATCTAGGCTGTGCGTTTCTCCTCAGAAGAAAAAAAGACAGGATTTGCTGACTTGGGGTGGCCTGCTCTAACAGACTCCATAGACATAAGAAAGGAAGGGGTGTTTATTTATATTACCTGTACTAAAAACAGAAGCGAGGGTTTCATCTCTTACCAACCTTATCGCTGACGCTCCTTTTTTCTCTCCGATCGTTTTCATCAACCTCCATATTTTCGATTCCTGAATCCACATCCACCTGGGACATGCTTTAAGTACAAAAGACAAATAAGGCTTTTACCTTTTATAAATCCACCCTGTGTCATAGCTGCTGGCTGAGGGACAGTTCTCAAGTATCGATCAAAATCAGTCAGGAAAGCAAAATAATAAAGGTTCATCTTTTTTCTGATTAACTTTTAAGAGCACTTCATATATTAGGATAGAAACACTCTGTCTCCTATATTTGGTGGGAGCAGTGCTCCTAAGTGGTCATTTCCTTAGGCTCACTTCCAAAAACAAATTAGAGCGTATTTTCTGTATACACAATCAGAGCCTTACTACAAAAACCTGGTTAAGTCCAAACACCTTTTTTCCCCCACATTAAATAAAAATGTTCCCGGCACCATTTATTCAAATGACCGTCCTTGTAACACTAACATGAAATCACCTCTCACAGGTCCAACTGCAATGTATGTATGTGTCTATTTCTATTTGATAATTTGTCTCCCCCTCCCCCCCGCAAAAAAAAACCCCATCCTATCTTGCTAAAACTTCACAGTAAATCTCGGTATCTGCTAGGTCAAAGCCTGCACCTCACTATCCTACTTCAAGAGAGTCTTGGCCATTCTTGGCCTTTCACTCTTCACACATCCTTAAGAATCAGCTTCACAGACTCCTTAAAAGTCCTGTTGGCATCTTGACTAGAATTTCATTGACTTGTGAGATCCAACTGGGGAGAAACGACATCATTATGTTGCGTCTATTCATGGACAACGCATCTTTCCGCAACTATTTAGGCCTTCTTTAAAGTCTTTCAATAAACTATTATAATTTGCTCCATAAGTCTTTCACTTCTTTTCTAAACTTACACCTAGGTACCATGTATCTTTTACTGAAACTGTGCATGGTACCTTTTTAAAAATTAACTTGTCTAATCTCTTGTTGCTAGTACCTAGTAATATAACTGATACAGACCTCTTAGGAGCAACTTGTATACTTACACATAGGATTTACTAGGTAGAAAATAATCTCATCTCCAAATAAGAACGGTTTTATTTCTTCCACTCCAATCCTTACTTGTTTTTCTGCACTAGGTAGGATCCCCACGTGGACCAGACGTAGAAATAGCAGCCATCTTTGTTCTTATCCCTGATTTTAAAGAGAGGGGTTCTAATTTCTCACCCCTGAGTATGAGAGTTGCTGTAGTTTCTTGAGAGATGTCCTTTATATCAGTCAGAATAAGGCAGGCTATGCTGTGGTTACACAAACACTTGGAAATCTTAGAGGCTCAACACCATAAGGGTTATTTCTTGCTTACGCAAAGTCTGGTGCGAGTGAAGCATCCTTACTCCCTCTTTAATCTATGCCATCTGCAACACACAGCCTCCAAGGTCACTGGAGCGAGAGAAGAGAGCGATGGAGGAGGAATATCGGCTCAACTGCCTTCACCTAAAAGTGACACATGTCACTTCCACGCACAGTCTACTGGACAAAACGAGGTACTTGGCCCCAATCTAACTGCACAGGAAACTGGAAATGCAGGGGAACATGTGAAATATTTGCTCAACTCTGTCTCTGCCGTATTGTCCACTTAGGATGCACCTTTCTGTTTGCTGTTTGCAAAGATTCTTATCATGAAATGATGTTGAGTTTTATCAAACTCTTCCAACTACCAAGATCATATATATGGTTTTTCTCTTTAATATATAATGCGGTGAATGATATTTGTAGATTTTCAAATGCTGCATGCACCCTTGCATTCCTGGGATAAATCCATGTTGCTCATGTTACGTTACACTGACACTTTTAGCTAAACTTATGATTGAAATATCTGCACAGAACTGTCCACAGATGATCGTATGTGTTTGACTGAATAAAGCTTCACAAAGGAAACATTCTAATGTAATCAGGGCCTGTATCAAGAAACAGAACGTGACCAGCATCCCAAAAGCCCCCTTCGAATCCTTCCAGTCACAACTACGCTAGCCCACAGTAACCACTATCCTGGCATCTAGCCCCAGAGAAGTTCTGTCTGTTCTTTACGTGTTGCAATAGTTGACTTGTCAGTATCTCAAGATTTCTGCAAATACGTTCACGAGCATGATTACCATGTAATTTGTTTCTTTTATATTATTCTTGTCTGGTTGTGATACTAAGGTCTCGTTAGCTTTGTAAACTGAGTTGGTAAGCAGTCCCTATTTTTTTTAATTACCTGGAAAAATCTGTGTACAACTGGAATGGTAGAATTTACCTATAAAACTATATGGGCAAGCTACTTTCTTTGGAAAATTTTTAAACACTGATTCAATTCATTTCATGGTTTTTGATTATTCAGGCTTTCTCTCTCCTCTTGAGCCCATTTTGGAAGAATTATGTTTTTCTAGGAATTTGATTTTTCTCCAAATTTTCGTATTTACTTGCATGTTGCATATTTACAATTTTTCACGGAATTCTCTTTTTCAGTAACAAATATCACTGAGCTCCCCCTTCTATGCAGGCATTGTCCTAGGTGTCTGAGATGTCAACGAACAAACAAAAGAGACAATACAAGCCCTGTGTTATGGAGCTTACCTTCTCATTAGAGGGTGAAAGATCATAAACAATAAATATAATAAGTAAGTAAAACATATCATATAATGATAAATGCTACGGAGAAAATAAAGCAAAAAGAGTAGGGAAAAGGCAACGGAGAGTGCAGGACTTTCCATTTTAAATGGGGTGAGCCTCACTGAGAAATGCCACATGAGTACAAACAGGAAGGGGGTTAGCCATGCGCATATCCAGGGCAAGAGCCTTCCAAGACAAGGGTTCCTATTTTCAATACTTAGTCATATTCTCTTCTTCCTTGTTTCATTTATAGTAGAGCTTTATATTTTCTCCTAAGAACCGCTTTGGCTGCAACATGAAGCTCATAATGTGTCGTATCTGTTATCGTTCAGTTCCAGGTAATTCCAAATTTCTTTTTTGACCTGTAGTTAGACGCATGCTCTGTTTTAAAAACTTCCAAATGTGTGAGGGATTTTAAAATTGTTTCCCCTGTGTTAATTACCTAACCTAATGTCCTAGTCAGAAAACATGATCGGTTTGATCCTGCATTCCGAAACTCTCTGGTCTTTGGATATTAGGAAAGAATGCGCATTCTCCAACTGTAGAGTGCAAAGGATCAGATCCACCTTGTTAGCTGTGTTGTTTCATTTGTTCATATGCTTACTGACGCTCATTCTTTTTGATCTATCCATGCACCAAAGGGATGTGTCAAAATCTCCCGTTATGAATATGTGTCACTTTCTTCCAGTTCTACCGTCACTTGCTTTATTGTTGCTGCTGTCACACAAGTATGTGTGTATGCTTTGGAAACTGTTACAGCCTACTGTTAAACAATACACAGTGCTTATGTCTAGTAGTATTTTGTGCCTTGAAGACTAATCTATTGTTTACCCCAATCTTCTCTTGTTTAGTATGTGCATGGAATATCTTTCCCTTTTCTTTCACTTCCAACAAAACGTTGAAAGTTCTAACCTACTGCTTCAGGTATGTCTTCCGTAAACCAAGATAAAGCTGGGTTCTGTTTCATTTTTAACCCGGATCTAAGCCTTTCACTGTGATGCACTGTGATTACTGACCTAGTCTTCATTTCTTTTAACCGTCTTATTTTGTGCCATTTGTCTTTCTTTTAAAATTTGTGCGTCCATCCCCCCAGACTCCCAACCCCCATTCCATATTTTCCCTTCACTGCTTTGGAAAACATACTCCATTCCTGTTCTTTTAGTGGCCACCCCTGCAATTGTATCAAGTACCCTTAACTCAAAATCTAAAAGTTGGCCAGGATCTTCACCCCTCTCCCAAGTACACAGGGACGTTAGTGTTTGCTCTAATGACCTCCCCCCGGCCCCTGCCCTTCCATGCTACTGCTAACCAGCATGTTGTACCTAACTCGTTTTTTCACTTCTCTCCCTCGATATTATTGTATATACTGTTACCATGGTTTTACACTACCCCTGTCTGTTTAGATTTACCACACGTATTGTTCACTCACCCTTCCTTCGTGCATCTCAGACATTAGTCCTGAGATCATTTTCCTTCTTCGTCAACTACATCTGTTAACAGCTGGGGTCTTCAGAAGTGGCAGACTACCAGGATGTCTGCGTGTGTTTGTTTTCTGAATCTATAATATCTTTATCTCACCTGTGCTTCTCAGAGATTGGTGCACAAGGCTTCACAATTCCCAGTGGACAGCTAATTTACCTTCAGCGTTTGACACTATTATCCCACCATCTGACTTCCATCATTCAGACATCTAACTATCATTCTTTGGTAGACGATCTCTTTTTTCTCTCTGGCTGCACTAAAGGTCTTTTGTCTTTGATGTTCTGAAATTTTACCATAAAATGTCCAGATATGAATTTCTCTTTGTTTCATCAGCAGGCGAGCTGCTGGGCTTTTGGAATCTGAGGATTCATATCATTTACCAACTCTAGAAAAATTCTTAGCCATTTATCTTTTGGATAATGGCTTTCAAACCAGTAGAGGAAAACACATGGAATAAAGTGTGGTGTGGGGAATCGCTCTAAGCCTCTCTGTTCTCACCTTTTGAAATGTCTATTAGATATTGGTTGGATCTGTGCTCGTCATGTCTCTAAATATCTTGCATATCTCTATCTCTTTCTCTTTGAGACACACACTGTATAATTTCTTCAGCTCTACCATTCGGTTGGTTAACTCTCTCTTTAGCTATGTCCTATCAGCTGTTTTAACTCTCACATCACGTTTTCAATGTGAATTATCTTTTCATTTCTAGAAATTCTACTTGGTTCTTTTTCAAACGTGCTTGGTTGTCTTTATAGCTGCTCTCCCCTTTCCATGTTTTCAGTTCCCTTTGTAATTTATGTAAACATATGTATTTTGTATTGTCCATCTGGTAATTCCAAAAACCAAAAATACATAGGTGAATAATTCTACTGTTACTGGTACTGCCATATGTTACTCACGGTGGCTTTCAGCCGGTGTGTTCTTTGAGTTTTGACCATGAGTTCATACTTCTTGGAAATTTTTCTAAGGAAATTCTCTGAAGA
This sequence comes from Acinonyx jubatus, assembly GCF_027475565.1. Taxonomy (NCBI): domain Eukaryota; kingdom Metazoa; phylum Chordata; class Mammalia; order Carnivora; family Felidae; genus Acinonyx; species Acinonyx jubatus. The sequence goes on along the minus strand of NC_069381.1, from coordinate 7,116,806 downwards.
CATGATTTACATCTGCTTCCGTAAGATGCCTTAAAAGCAGTATAGGCCTGGGTCCACTGCTAGTTGTCAGCTTGAGGCTCGGCAGACTGTACCAATAGTGTAAATCTAGGTACTAAACCCGTATGAAGTCACCCACTGGCCATGAAATTCCACAGTTGACTTGATTTTTACAAAATGTATCTACTCAGAGCAAAGGTGGTAAGGGCACCATTGTTTTTACTCTGTGGGATTGATTTTCTTCTACTTCATCTTTTCCCTGAGAGTGTCGTCCTTTCGGAATTCTTATCTAAGGTGAGGCGATCTCTGATCGGCCTCCTCACCCCAACCCATCAACTTGCTGAAGCTCTGTTCCGGTGCCTCTCGACCTTTTTCACTTCGTAACACACCCAGAAAATACTGTTTGTCTGGTCCACTGACACAAACTGTGGGAGCTGCTTCAGGGCAGAGGAGACGGGTCCTGGCGCAGGGGGTTCTTTATTCTGCCCAAGGAATAAAGGAACTGATACCTCAGCCACTCTATTACCATTCACGGCGCACTTACAGCACCGAAACACTCTGCTCTGGACATCCTGACCCTTATGGAGCTCCTAAGGCATCTGGCTTCCCCGTGTGTACCCTTCCCTTCCAAACGTTTACATTTCACCGACCAGTAAAACTTGGAAGAAATGCTTAGGGACGGACATATGCTCGCCAACACGGTATATACAAAGTAAGGACATTAGAAAACATTTTTCAAAAAACTTTCTTACCATTTACACCATTATTTCATAAAAGACATTTCAATACAAAAAGCTAAACAACTTATAAAGAACATTTCAGAACAATACAAAGACCTGTGAGCCTCACAGATCTCACACTAATTTGCTAATAAGGACTGGTGTAAATCTCTGGGTGGACTAGAGACTGAAGTGACCGAATCTTTCCCTTTCCATAAATCCCACGGCTTATCGGACAACTGGCTTACTTTACCTTTTTTCACAAGGGACACCATCGATATCCATGCTCTGGGAACGTGAGAGGGACTGAGATTGGGTCTCGAGGCTATTGGAGGGCGAGCTGCTGAGAGAACTGACTCCTTCGCTGCTCTGGCTTCGATGAGCTACTCCTAACCGGAAAAGACACGAGAAATTTAAGTTTCCTGTGAAGCAACATGAAAGCCACTCGTAACGGCAACAGTAGCCCTACGCAATCGGCATCCACACCGCCAAGCCAGTCAGCAAATGAGGATTCTCTATCGGGAGATCACGCTAACAGTGTAACGTGGAAGTCCTGGAAACATCAGCAAGAAATCAGAGTGCATCCATACACGTCGCCTGAGGTCAGCGACAGAGCTACATCTGGGAACTAGAACGGACTCCTCATCGCTTTTTCTTTGGCCGGGTCAAATATGGTCCCTGAACACGAATCAGCTACCGTGATTGTCCAGAGAAAAATCCTTGAAACGTGCCAGAAATAAGATAAATTAATAAATGGCTATAGAGATATACAGATGGACAGATGCGTGATAAAGCAAATAGACCACAATGTTAACGGCAGGAGCTAGATGGCAGGTATACAGGTGTTCGTTCCAAGTCTTTCAACTTTGCTGTATGCTTACGATCTGCGCAATGAAATGTTGACAACATGCCCACAGAGCCATCGATAACCAATGTCCTTAAATACAGATCATTCACTGACCGAACATCTCATCTGATGATGGGGAAAATAAAAACCTTGACATTGACCTTGCTTTCATGGAACCTACGGTACAGTGAACCACAGCCCTGCGTACGGGGCCGATTATTTCTCATCCATGTCTTTGAAACCATGTTTATCCCACAGAATTTAAAAAAATACTTTAACTCTACAAATATCTTTCCACAAAAAAGTTTTACCCAGGCATTTGCAAGTACTTTAAAAAATATATACCTATGTTGCTGCAAGGAAAATCAGACTCATGTTAAAAAAAACAAAAAAAACAAACAAAAAAACTTGAGTCGCCATTTGTAGCTAAAATAACTACCAAGTGGATAACCTTTAACCCTCCCAGCACTCCAGGAGAGTAAACCTGCCACTCCTATGTGTCTCTCTCACTGAAGAAGATCATTAAACGTTCATCCATCCTTCACAGGTTTTAACGTGTCTGTTTCTTAAAGCTTCCCCGGGACTCATGAAAGAGAAAAGACACTGAATCCTGACTATTCCTAAGTAGACTCAAGGAAAATACAGAAAACATCTGATGTAGCAAGAATTTGAACTAAGCTCAGGGAAGACAGTAAAACTTTAAGAACGTTTTCTTACACATTCAAGAATGTAACCCAAAGTGAGTTCTCAGTAACTATTTACTGAAGATCACAAAACATCCATCCATTCCTGATAGCTAGAATCATGACACGTATCACAAGGAAAGGTCTGACATTTTAAAATAAAACGAATCAATAATAAAGTTCAGCAACTTTTATGGGCTATCAGTTAAGCAGCTTTAAAATTTCTACCTTATAAGACCAGTCTTAAAATTAAACTAAGTTGTTCAAAAACATTGTGTTTATAACATAGCACACTCTTCTAGGCTACGTGTACAATAACCCTATGGTAACACAGTGCCAGAGTTCACCATAGAGTCCAGGATACTGTGGTTGCGATATTTTTATAAAACATCAAGCATATTATCTGAATTCTTTTCCCGAACCCTCCCCACGGGCTCTTCACATCCTGGGTCCAGTGGGGCAGTTCTTCCCAGAATTTACTACGTATCGCAGTGTTCCTCGGTCTGTCCACACCCTCCAGAATTTGGGTGGCCTCGTTGCGGTCTTAAACTTAAAAAAACGTATGGCGTCTTTGAATCCATACAAATCAACTATTGATTTGGCTAAAGCCAAATCGAGCAACAACACAAAATATCGCTTTGTTTCCAAACCACACACACAGGCTTCTGTGGTCCTCGGTCCTCACCCTCTACCATTCCTAACTTGGGAAATTGCTGTCAGGAAGCCAAATTTCAAGGAATGGAGAACCCCGCTTCTTCATCTCCGTAAGGGCAGGTGTTGAAGAATTAAAACAGATATAATCTCCGGTTCTCTTTGACGAGATTTAAAAATTTAAAAACAATTCTTCAAAAAATGAGGGTGTGTAAGCAAGCCTTGCCTACTTAATAAAATATGAACTACAAACTTTCAAGATGGCAGCTATCCAAACTTTTGTTACTAATAAGAGCTTGTTAAAGGTAAATTATCCATTCTGTGCGGGAAGGCCATAATTTTCAAGGAAATAAGGAGGATTTTATTTCTCTCAGATTTGCCTCCCAGAACGGTAGTATTTCCTGAATGCTATTTCCTTTCAGGTATAAGCCAGATCAAGTGCCTATTTAAGCTGTAACACTAGATCTAGTCCAGTATTTTACACACACACACACACACACATACACAAAGGGGCTTGCTAAATTATAGTATAAAAAGAAGCACAGAATTGCCAGAAGGTACCTTAAAGCCCCAATAAAACTGTTAAAAAGGTGTGCGGGTGGTGGGGAGTGACTTTACAATCTTAGCCATCTTCTTCTTTTACAGATGAGAATACGGAGACCTGTGAAGTCTAAGAATTTCCTTTAGCAAGTCAGAAACAGAGGCAAGATTAAAACACATGTCTCTAGGGGCGCCTGGGTGGCGCAGTCGGTTAAGCGTCCGACTTCAGCCAGGTCACGATCTCGTGGTCCGTGAGTTTGAGCCCCGCGTCAGGCTCTGGGCTGATGGCTCAGAGCCTGGAGCCTGTTTCCGATTCTGTGTCTCCCTCTCTCTCTGCCCCTACCCCGTTCATGCTCTGTCTCTCTCTGTCCCAAAAATAAATAAATGTTGGAAAAAAAAATTTAAAAAAACCAAAAAACAAAAAAAAAACACATGTCTCTTGACTCCAAGGAAAATGCTGCTATTTCCTCTACCCCAAACTGCTGAACAATTCTTTGATCACAGCTATTTTAAATCAAAGCTATATGTTTCTACATCCTAAAATTATAAAAGCTGGGGCGCCTGGGTGCCTCAGTCGGTTAAGTGTTTGATTTTGGCTCAGGTCATGATTTCAAGGATTGTGGGTTCGAGCCCTGTGTCGGGGCTCTGTGCTGACAGCTCAGAGTCTGGAGCCCGCTTTGGATTCTGTGTTGCCCTCTCTCTCTTTGCCCCTCCCCCACTCGTGCTCTGTCTCTCTCTCAAAAATAAACATTAAAATAAAATTATAAAAGCGAAACTTAAAAAGGTATTAGTGTTATAAAAAGAATCATTCCTTCCACTACTTATCAAAATTCTAAGGCTTATTTACATAGATCTTGACAATGAACTAAGCTAAAAGGTTAACATTCATGGAAAATACAAAGTACACTAGTACTTTCTTTGGCCAATACCAAACTCACCCTCTCAATACGACTTATAACGAACACTTTCTACTCCATAAAACCGACTCATATATTCAGTCAGCAGCTAACTTCCTAGTGAAAACATTTTGTTCTTGTGACTAAACACAAATAAAATGAAATTTCAAACGTGTAAAGAAATATAGTGGTATCTAAAATATCGAGACAAGAAGACCAACAACTCGAATTAGAAAAATGGTTTGATCTTCTTATTTATGAGACACAGTATTCCCTTCCTTACTGTCAAAAGGGTGGATCATGCCAAGAATCATACATCTGGACTCAAAAGATCTTGACGGCTCCTTGGAGAAACGGTGGAGTCTACAGCTAGTGCAAAACAAAGATGGGATGAGCCTGGGGCATCTGATAGTGCCAGCAAGACAGTGCTCAAAAAAAAAAATAAAAATAAAAGGATGACTGTGCCAAACAGAGTCGTCAACCCAAAAGAGATCCCAATGACCACAGCTAGAACAATTTGTGTAAAATAATAAAGCAAAAATAAATAATAATTTGAATTATAACTCAAAGTACAAAATAAATATACATGAGTTCATACCGATGTATGTAAGCATTAACTTAGTAACTGGGGAGAAGGGGGTGAATGTCCCTTACAGAAGAATCCCATATAATGTATCTATATGTAGATACTCCCCACTCCAGAAGGTAAAACTTAGCTCGCACTGCTTGAGTGGGGTAGGCTGGACTTAAGAACTCACTACTGAAGAATTGAGTCTGGAAAGAGAAAAGAATCGTTACTTCACAGTAGAGAGACCTGGCAGACTGCAGCTTAACTCGGTGGTGAAGGTCAACGTGACCGGCAGCGCGGCAGGGCCCTTTGCCTGTGTGATATTCTCCCCCCTAAAACCCCACACCCCAGACTAATCATGAGAAAAACACTAGACGAAACCAAATTAAGAGACATTCTATACAATGCTCTTCAAAACTGTCAAGAAAATGAAAAGCACAGAAACACTGAGAAACTGTCGCAGACCAAAGGAGATTCGTCTTTAGTTTGGCTAACAGCAGTATACCAAAGATTTTTATGGTTTCAGGTCTCACAGTTAGGTCTAGTTCCTCGTGTATTTTAGATATTAGCCACTTATCAGATACACGATTTGCACATTTTTTTCTCCCATTCTATAAGCTGCCTTTTCAGTGTTGATGGTTTCCTTTGCTTCACGGAACCTTTTTACTTTGATATGGTCCTACTTGTTTATGTTTGTTTTTGTTGCCTTTGCTTTTGGAGTCAGAGCCAAAAACCAGCGCCAAGACTGATGTCAAGGTACTTACCATGAGCCTATGTTTTCTGCTAGGAGTTTCATGGTTTCCAGTCTTACGTTCAAGTCTTTACCCATTTTCAGCTACTTTTTGTGTGGTGTAAGACAGTCCAGCTTCATTCTGTCGCATATGGCTGTCCATTTGCTGAAGAGACTGCCCCCAATGTACATTCATGGCTCCTTTGTCATAAATTAATTGACCATGTATGGGTGGTCAGTTTCTGGGCTCTCTATTCTTTTCCATTAACCTATGTGAATGTTTTTATGCCAGGTCATGCAATTTTGATTACTATAGCTTTGTAACAGCTTGAAATCAGGAGGTGTGACACCTTCAGCTTTGTTCTTCTTTCTCAGGACTGTTTTGGCTATTTGGGGTCTTCTGTGGTTCTGTATAAATTTTAGGATTATTCTATTTCTGTGAAAATGCCACTGGAATTTTCATAGGGATTGCATTGAATCTACAGATTGCTTTAGCTTGGTATGGACATTGTATCGATATGAATTCTTTCAATCCATGAGCACAGAAGATCTTTCCATATATCTGTGTCTTTTTAAAATTCTTCCATCAACACCTTGTAGTTTGCAGTGCATACATCTTCCACCTCCTTGGTTAAATTTATTCCTCGATATTTTGTTCTTTTTGATGCAATTGTAAATGGGATTATTTTATTTCTATTTCCAATAGTCCATTACAAGCGTATGGAAACACAAGAGATTTTTGTATACTGATTTTTTTATCCGACAACTTTACTGGATTCATTATCAAGTTTTAACAGTATTTGGGTGGAGTCTTCAGCGCTTTGTACACATGGTATCAAGTCGCCTGCAAATAGCGACAGTTCTACTTCCTTTCCAATCCTGACGTGTGGTTTTTGTTTTTGTTTTTTTTGGCCTAATTGCCTGGTTAGGACTTCCGAAATTGGGTTGAATAAAAGTGGCAGGAATGAGCAAACTTCTTTTGTTCGTAATCTTAGAGGGAAACTTTTTGGGTTTTCACCCTTGAGTGTAACGTTAGCTGTGGACCGGTCAAACATGCCTTTATTACACTGAGGCACATTCCCTCCATACGCACTGTGTTGAGAGTTTTTATCATAAATGGATGCTGAATTTTGTCAAACGCTTATTCCGCAAGCTCATACGATTTTTATCCTTCGTTTTGCTAATGTGGTGTATCGCACTGGTTGGCATGCAGATGTTGAACCCTCCCTAGATCCCAGAAATAAATCCCACTTGATCACAGCATACGTATGATCCTTTAGCGTACTACTGATTTTGGTTAGCTAATATCTTGTTGAGGACGTCCGCACCTATATTCATCATGGATACTGGCCTATAATTTTCTTTTCTCGTGGTGTCCTTTCCTGATTTGTTTGGGCACGAGGGTAATGGCTAGCCCCACAGAATTGTCTGGAAGTATCCGTCCCTCTTCCTCTTCTTTTTTCTGCGGCGGCGGGGCGGGGGATAGAGTTAGAGAAGGGTTGGTATTAATTCCTTGAGTTCACCTAGTGAAGCTGTGTCTGGTCCTGGACTTTTGTTTGTTGGGAGGTTTTTGATTACAGACTCAAGTCTCCTTACTAGTAATCAGGCTATTTAGATTTTCTGTTTCTTCACGATCCCGTCTTAGAAGGCTGTGTGTCAAAATATTAGCATTTCTTTTTGTTGTTGTTTTAATTAAAACATTAGTATTTCTTAAATGCACGCCCTTAGACTCCAATCGGGAGCCTGGAGACAGATGGCGAGAAAAACCGCTAGCATATTCCCAAATCAAAAAAAGAGTTACTTCCTGGATGATGCAGACCTACTATGAGCTCAACAGAGAAGAGAAATGTAAGACAGCTTTATTCAGAGTTTGCAATCTAGTTAGCAAAACAAGATAAATGCACACAAAATTAAGAATGGCATGTGCAGCACAATTTCTAAGGGTTTGAAGTGTCTGGAGTGAGTGTGATGGTTACTGGAGCAGGAGCAGAGTTGCTCTGAAAACAGGAAATGAAGTTAAATGAAGGATGGGGGGGGCTCATCACAGAGGACCCTGAAAGTTCCTGGACTGCATTCAGGTGCAAACACGGAGACAAGGAGGACTTCTGAGCAGGTGACATGTCTGATCTCGCCTGCTGAGCCATCAAGTCCCTCAAGGGATAGGAACTGCATGTTCTGGAAACCACTCTCACACACCATTTACTTCTGTGCCTTCCCTAGACTTGAGAGCACGAACTAAGCAGTGGAAGCGGCAATTTTGCGATGTTCACGTCCCACTATGTGGGCAGAGTGCTAGCGGGGAGTTTGGTTGGAGTCAGAGGCAACAGAAGCTCAAGGACCAGGTTGACCTGAATGGAGACAGAGGAGGAGAAAAAAGGGATCAAGCCCAGGTCGAAACAGGAAGCTGATTCCCAGAGCTAAGAAGACATCAGACTTCCGCCAGATTCACAAAATAAATATCATGATCCTAGCAATAATGTCATACAATGCAGCCCATTATAATAAAAACACATACAGAACATCCTCCCCCTTTTGGTGGCCAAAACACATGCAAAACATGACCCCCCTTGGGTAGGCCGAAAAGTCACCCCAATGAGACGAAATGACTGTGCTGGTATAGGGTACACCAGGTACAACTAAAGCAAAAAAGATTTCAACACCACCAAGAGCCTCCCAAGCCCCGCAGATGTGAGGGGTCTCACTACAGCCCTCTGGCCTTGGGACTTGTGCGTGAGCTGGGCCTCCAGCTTGCTTCTGAATCACCCTCCAGCCCTCTCTCTCCCCCAAGTGGGGGGAGACAAAGCTATAGACCAAGTGGAAACAATAGGGCTTCTTTCTGAAGAAGAAAAAAAAGATTTAAATACTGGATTAGCAATCAACAATAGGACGAAGGGTTATAATTTTGTCACTGCTAACAGCATTCTTAGCCAAAGACAATTTATTATAAAAGCATGACTGATTTTGTTGAAATTTCTACAAAGGTACCACTATTAAATAACAAAGTTCTGTATCAAAACCGGAGAAGGAAATTGAAGGAAAACTGAAGATGACCACTCTGCATCAATCATCACCAAGTCCATTTTTGCCCCAGGACCTCGGCATCTGCTGTTCCTTCTGTCAGGAAAGAACACCCAACAGATAACCACTTGGTTTGCTCCCCAGCTTCATTCAGGCTTCTGTTGAAACGTCATCTTCTTAATGAGGCCTCAGTTGTCTCTACCTTAAAACAGCAATGCCTTCCTCCCTCGCCAATACTGACTCCCAACATAATTCTCTCTTTTCTCCACAAGAATTCTCACCACCTGACAGATTTTATGGTTTCTAAACACAGTTTTGTCTTCTCTTACTAGACTATACGCGACGTGACCCAGAACAGAACCTAACAAACACACGACAGGATTTAAATGCAAAGGTATTAAATAAAGGCTGCATGAACCTACAGCACTCAGTGGATAGCTGATAACAACCGATACAAACCAAAATGTAAAACAGATAATAAAACATGTCAAGCAAATTTGGAGGGTTTGGAATAACAACTGTAATGGGATATGGAAGGATGTTCCCTATCTTCAAAAGTAATAATCCTGGGGTGGTTTTTTTTTTGGGGGGGGGGGGGATGGTTATTTAAGTAGGCTCCACACCCAACGTGGGGCTTTGAACTCATGACCCTGAGATCAAAAGTCGAATGCTCTACCGACTGAGCCAGCCAGGCACCCCAATCCTGTTTGTTTGTTTGTTTGTTTAAGGCAGAATTTTCACAGTCCGATAAACACTTGTGTGAAATTCTCCAAAAAAAACCTGACACCACAGAGGTGGCAGCGGGAGGCAGAGACTACCTGTGACCGCACCAGCATGGAGATCTCCACACGAGGACATCCCCTCCTGCCAGACACGGGGTCCTCGGACACTGCTGCTGAGTGAGACTTGCCCATCTCTGCCTGCATCCATAACTCCCACCACAGTGCCTAGCAAATGGAAGGCATTATGCAAGTGTTCGAAGGCATCGATGGAAACAGGACCAAGACCATCTTCAAACATAAGAAGAATTTAGGTTAAACTAGTTTTAAGTATGTTAAAGACTAGCAGCCAGACAGAGGAAAGGGCTTCTGTGTTTCTTTCTGATCCAAACCCTGGAACTAGCCCAGAGGCCAAACACATCGTCTGGTTTCTTGCTCCCTGCACACAGGCCCTGTTGTTCATTTCTGCTCCCAGAGCAGAGGTTCTTTTCCACAGATGGAGACGGAAATCAGGGGGCCGAAATTACAGTAGCTGTTTGATTAGCTGCTAGATCTTTTATTTAAAGCATTATCATGGAAGCACATAAATTACTATGTCACAATCTTTAAAAACATTGTGATAACCGTATTTCTGTATAATTGGTTTCCTTTGTAATCCTCCGTTTTATGATATACGTTTAAAACTACACTTGGAGAGGCTGATCAAAGGCTTCACCGGTTTGCCAGAACTCACGGAACGACAACAGTCTTTTAAGAACGCCAGCTCCGGAGGGTAGAAAAGGCACCCGGAGAACTTGGTCCGCCAGACTTAATAATCCTGTCAAGATAAAACCAGCTGATAAAGGACTCACTGGGGACTCTTGTGCAAGAATGACCACGTCTTCAGAGAGGTCACGACAGCCAGGAAGGGTGAGGCTTCAGTTGGATATATTCAAGATGTCTGCGAGGTAGACATCAGAGGGAACAGAAGGAAGATAAGTATGATTTCAAAACAGGACTGTAAAATAAAAATCCTCCAGGAGGGTTAAGAGTTCCTGAAGGCTGGGCAAAGCAATCTAAAGATGGGGGAAGGAACTAAGAAAACCAGTTTGTCCTCCCAGGAACTTAATGAGCACAGGTTTTTCAAAGGAAATGAAAGAACACCTTCTCCCCGCCCGGATGGTAAGTTCTTCCAGGAAAGAAATTGGACCTCGCTCATCTTCACATTCCCACGACTTGCTGCCGGGTCTGACCCACAGGAAGCCCTAAATAAACGTCAGTGAACGGACACGTAAACGCAACAGAATCAATGACAACTGTAAAAAAGTAACAATTAGCTGTAGGAAAAATATTACCCACACGCACAAAGTTTTAAGACAGGCAAAAGCAATGTCATATTAACAGTGCGGTAAAAGAGAGAGAGAGAGAGGGAGAGAGAGAGAAAGAAAAAAACGTCTGAGCATGATAAATGCAAAATTCTGAACAGCAGTGACCTGCTGGTGGTGGGGGAGAGGGGTGGAGAGCCAGAGACTCCGTCAGGGGTTCAAGGCATTACTATGTCTCACATACGTTATCTATCGTGTAGGTCCAGAATATTCTGTAGTAAGCTTTTTGGCAAAATCTTAGAAAAAAATTGGCTTATGGGCTTTTTAAACTCTGCTCCGAGTGCCAGGAAAAGCAAAGAGACAGACTAAAGTGGGTCACAGTGAAAGACTTACGTTAGTAAATGTTCTCTAAATAGAACTCAAGGGGTACCTGGCTGGCTATGTCGGTGCGGCATGCGACGCTTGATCTCGGGGTTGTGAGTTCGAGCCCCACGTTGGACGTAGAGATTACTTTTTAAAAACATCAATTTAATCAATCAATCAAGCTCAAGTCTTATTTTGCGTCTAAATTCCCAGGAAACTATTTTTTCTTTCATTTATTCACTTAACTAGTGGCACTAACAGAGTGCCTACTATGTGCCAGCATGGTTCTGGGGACAAGGGAATGAACAGCAGTGATGAGGTCCCTGCTCTAACCTTATGTTCTAAAGGGAGGAGAGGGGCGCCTGGGTGGCCCAGTTGGTTGAGTCATGATCTCATAGTTTGTGAGTCTGAGCCCCACATCGGGCTCTCCTCTGCGGACGCAGAGCCCACTTTGGATCCTCTGGCCCCCTCTCTCTTCTGCCTCTCCCCTGCTGGAGCTCTCTTTCAGAAATAAACAAACACTAAAAACTTAAAAAAAAAAAAAAAAAAAAAGAGAAGAGGGGATGGTGATTAAAGAAAAAAAATCCATAAATGGTATTTCCACTGGGAGGCAGGGTCTTTGCAGATGTGTTCAAGTTAAGATGAGGTCACATTGGATCAGAATGGTCCCTTAATCCAGTAACTGGTGTCCTCACAAGAAGAGGGCAACGTGAACGCAGGTACATACACACAGAGCCAAGGCCGTGAAAAGACAGAGGACATTGAGGTGGTGCTGCCTCAGGCCAAGAAACACCAAGGATGGCCGGCAACCAAGAGAAACTAGAAGAGGCAAGGTTCTTCATCAGGGCCTTCCAAGGAAGCACGGCCCTGCCAACACCTTGACTTTCGACTTCTTCCCTCTGGAGTTGTGACAGAATAAAACTCTGTGGTTTGAAGCCATCCAGTCTGCGATACTTTGTCACGGCGGCCCGAGGAACTTCATACAGAAGCAGGCAGCGTTGCGAGAAGCTGGGACCGCAGATGGGAGAGCAACTTGGAGGACTCGATGGAGCTCCCCGGCCCTTGTTCTAGTTCCCTGCAGCACAAAGCATCCCCACTGAGAAGGCGGCCACAGGACTACCACGTCACTCCTAGGTGAGGCCTCCTCTCCACGGGCAGTGGTCTACCCGTATCTGTGTCTGTCAGAAAGCACGTCTCCATTCTGGAACAGAAGTCTCTCCTTCATATTCAGTGGACAATACATCTACCCGCTGGCCCTCCGTCTACCATCAAGGACCACAGAAAACAAGCACAGGCCATCATCTTCCTCATGGCAGCTTTTCACATTTTTTTAACATAACACTATCACACCCTCTTGAGATTTTTCTCTTAAGTTATATGTGCCTATGTCATTTGGGTCATTTTCTCTTGTGAGCCACTTATTAATTCCACCAAGTAACAGACTGAACGTGGCCGGTACTGTTAAAGGCACTGGGATACAGCAGTCAGTAAAACGGATACAAGTCCCTGGCCTGTGGGACTTACGCTACAGTAGGCGAAGCAGAGAAAACAGGATAAGCAAGTCATGTGTGTGCTACGTCAGCTGGTGACAAAAGCTCAGAGAAAAAGTTATCCATGTCAGATAGAGGTAGCACCTTCAGACAGTAAGGCCAACAAAAGTCACCCTTGGATAAATATCCGAAGAAGTGAATGAAAAAGCCACATGGATTTTAGGGGCTGAGCCTTCCAGCAACAGAGGTCACGGCCGAAATGTTCAGGAAGAGCAAGGAAGCCAGTATGAATAGAGCAGAGGAGCAGCAAGGAGGAGGAGCACAGTGGGAAAGGAGGTCAGAGCCGAAACAGGGCCGGTTCACACACAGCCCTGGGTCAAGGTGAGGGCTTTGACTCTCATTCTCCATGAGACGGCGAGCCAGTGGAGGGAACCAACAGAACACTGACATGACCCATCTTAGGGGGTGCTTGTTTTCTGTTTCATTTTGTTTAAACTTGTTTATTTGATAAATCTGTGAAACTCTCTTTATCCAACCTGCCAGGCGCATAGCTAATAATATCTACTGATCTGCGATTATGAATAGTAGCGATTATGGGAGAGACCTAATCAGGACTTCCCAGCACCGAGGTGTGCTGCCCAGAACTAACCAGCTGGAGCTGCCCGAGTCTTCCGTTAGTTTGTGACGGCAATGTAACGAGCTGGCTGTGAAAAATAACCCTGCTGTTATACAAGGATGGGCTTACGCTTCAGACTGGTGCTACCCTGAGATTGAAGTGAAGCGAGGGAAGGCACGGCCACTCCAGTAATCCAAGCAAGACATGCTCGTGCCCTGGAACCGACATCAGGCCCACTAGCTGTTTCTGTAAGTAGAGTTCTGCTGAAATGTAGCCACGCTCTTTTGTTTATGTTTTGTCTGTGGCTGCTTTTTGTGCTACAGGGGCAGAAAATAGCTGTGACAGAGGCTATGCAGCCTGCAAAACCAAAATATTTACTATCTGGCCCTTTACAGAAAGGGATAGCTGACCCCTGATCTAGAATATGAGGTAAAAAGATGAGGGAACGTTTCAGGCTTCAGCAACTAGAAAAAAAAAAAATGAGCTGGTATTTTCTGAGAGGGCGTTCCAGGAGAAGATAAGACAATTCTGGACGTGCTCTCTGTGAGATGCTTCTTAGACAGTGTGTGAGTCTGAGGTTCAAGGAATGGTTCTGGGCTGGAGAGATCAACCTACAGACCAGCAACTTAGAGATGGTAAGTAAAGCTGGGAAACCAGATCGAATCAGTAAGAACATCGATACAGATGGAGAGGACAACAGGTTAAAATATCGACACCCAGCTCCCCGCCCCCCCTCCCAACCCCTGACATTTACACGTCAGGGAAATGACAAAGAACCATGTGGAGCCCCAAGAAGAAACAGAGACGGGAGGAAAACCAGGAGAGTGCAGAGCTCTGGAAGCCAAAAGAAGAAAGTGTTGCAAGAAGAAGGCCAGAGCCCATCAGCTGGGGCTGAGCCGTTGACTCCGAGCACATCACAGGAGTCCTCACCTGACTGGATTCGCATCAGCAGTGGGTGCAAGGACAGAAGAAGGACACAGAGGCCAGGAAGCAACTCACTCTGGAGGTTCTGTTGTGATGCAGAGCAGAGCAGTGGGGTGGAAGCTGGCAGCAGAAATGAGATCAAGAGAGTTCCTTTACATGTATATTCCCAGGATGGGAGGAGGAACCACATGTAGAATGTTAAAAAAATAAAAGTTTTCCACTTCAGATGGAAAACCTGCCGGAGCAGGAAAGCTGGGAGGTGCTGGGGCAACAGCTCTGAGTTGGAGAGAGGAGGTGGGACCTGGGGACAGAATTCAGGAAGGGCAGGGAGCTTCAAGCTTAACAAAAGCAGGCCACACATACACGCAGGTAGGCGGACGCTACAATGGGAGCTCACATCACTACCACGTCGCTGCCTGCACCTGCTTTCTCCATGACCTAGGAAGGCAGCCCATCAGGCCAGAGCTGCACAGAGAATGAGGTGCTGTGGACTGAAGGAGAGGGTTCAAAACAGACCTGAGGAGCTGGAGAGCAAACAGGAAATACGCTGTAACTACCTGCCAGTATGAAGGGTCTGCTGGAGCGCGTGACCATGAATCTGAAATGAGACAGACAGCATGGTTCTGGTTTTTTCTCTGGCCTTGTTCCACTGCATGAGACAGACGGGAGCTGGGGAGTGGGATTGAAAACCAGGAGCGTGGGGGTGGGGGTGGGGGTGGGGGGGCGCCTGGGTGACTCAGTCGGTTGAGTGTCTGACTTTGGTCCAGGTCATGATCTTGCGGTCTGTGAGTTCAAGCCCCACGTCGGGTTCTGTGCTGACAGCTCAGTCTGAAGCCTGCTTTGGATTCTGTGTCTCCCTCTGTCTCTGCCCCTCACTCTCTCTCCCTCCCTCTCTCTCTCTCTCTCTCTCTCTCTCAAAAATAAACAAACATTAAAAAAAAAAACAAAAAACAAAACCAGGAACATGGGGAGCACATGGCTGGCTCAGTCAGTAGAACATATGACCCTTGATCTCAGGGTTGCAAGTCTGAGCCCCACACTAGATGTAGAAGTTTACTTAAAAATAAAATCTTTAGGGGCACCTGGGTGGCTCAGTCGGTTGAGCATCTGATTCTTAATTTCAGCTCAGGTCATGAGCTCACGGCTTGTGGGTTCAAGCCCAACGTTGGGAGATTCTCTCTCTCTCTTCTTCTGCCCCTCTTCTGCTTATGCTCTCTTTTTCTCAAAATAAATAAATACATAAATAAAAATAAAATCTTAAAAAACAAAACAAAACCAGAAGCATGGTTTAATCCAGGAAGTAAGACAAAGCGAGAGAGAGGTGAGAGAGGGGAGAGACAATGAGTGACTGTGGAATGTAAATGGGTCCAGGAGGGACGTGGGGACACCAGGGAAGGGAGAAGTGAAGAAAGTGGGACAGAGAGGGTGAGCCAGAAAGCTGAAGGTGGCAGTCAGGAAGTCACTGAGATGGAAAGATCTAGAGTATGACCAAGGCAGTGAGTGGCTGATGTCGGATGGAAGACCAGGTCACTAAGGGAAAGCAGCTCAAAAAAGCGCGAGGGCAGAGTCCTGGAAGGTCATCCCTGTGGCTACTGAGATCATCACAAACCATGACACGGTGTTGGGGAGAGAGACAGTGGACTGAACGAGGCAGGGTGAGTGGGTTCAGAGGTCAGCTGTGACAAGGACAGGAATGGGGAACACGGTCTAATGACACAAGGTTCAAATCGATGTGTTCTTAGGGAGGAGGAAGCACGGTCTAGAAGAAATGAGGAAGGGCATAAATTCAGCAAGAGCACTAAAGGGAAAGCCCGTCCACAGAGGAGGACTCTTCCAGGGACTGACGGTGAGGATTTCGGAAAAGGGGATTGCGTGGGGAGAGGTGTCCATAACAAGCCATATGGAGATTGGAGACTGAGAGGCAAGGGATGAGGACCCGCGAGACCCAGTGGCTGACATAAGCAGGACAGGGCAAATGCTGAAATGATTCCTGGTGGTCCCAAAGAGACAGGGTGCTGTGACCAGGCACACGCAGAGCTCGGTCTCCTGCCTGACTACCACTGGTGCAGCGTGACCTTAAGCCCCTCCGCATCCCACTAGCTCTCCCGGACATTCTCCAGCATTCCAGGAGGCACTTGGCCATGGTGGAACCAACAGCACTGTTGGTGGCACCCTTCCCAAGGAAAGGGTAAAAACCCAACTGGAATCCTGAGCCCGTCCCCTACCGGAAGACGATCACAGCTTCTCAAAGGTGTTCAGCAGCAACATTTCAGGCAAAGTCACTGTTTCTTGCTAACTGATGATTTAATCAGAACCTCTCTCACTTTTAGAGTCAACAGGAGGATATAAATGCATAAGCATTTATATTTACCTGGGGAAGAGTCTACGATAACGCCTGTCAAGAGTAACAGTAACTGAAACCCTGCAAATACTTTTTAAAATTTTTTTAATGTTTATTTATTTTTGAGAGAGAGAGAGAGAGAGAGAGAGCGAGCACTCAAGTGGGGAAGGGACAGAGAGAGAGAGGGAGACATAGAATCTGAAGCAGGTTCCAGGCTCTGAGCTGTCAGCACAGAACCCAATGCAGGGCTCAAACTCACGTACCACAAAATCATGACCTGAGCCAAAGTCAGACACGTAACCGACTGAGCCACCCAGGCACCCCTCTGCAAATACTTTTAATTGACGACTTACCTACTTCAGAAAGACAGATTATGTGGAAGGCAACTAAGGGAGAGTGCATTAAATGCAGAAACAACAATCATATTAAATTATTCAATGATGTGATGATGAATACAGGTCTGAATGCACCTGCTTTTTCAAATTAGAATCCTAAGTAATTATAATAATTATAATGATAATAATTCTCACGTTCAATAGAAAAGTTCACTTGACAAAAGATATTTTCAAATACGCAGGATGAATCAGTATCATTGTTTCCCAACAAAGACATACCTGGATATCAACGATGAGCCCATTAGATTATAAAAAAAGAAATTTTCACAATAGTTAAATAATTGTCAATGAGACAGCTATAAACATCACATCAGGTGAACTTTTATACCGCAAAAATTCAGAGTTCTGTTGACAACATTAAATGAAGACATGGAAATCCGTAATTAGAGGCCTGTTATTTTGACCATTATTTCAATCTTGCCTTTTCAGATGATTTTATCATAGAAGGAAAGCATCAACCAAACTCATAAAATCGGCTGAGCCAAATTAAGTCTTAATTGCCTTACCATCAGAAATTAAGACCTGGTCCTGTTTGAAACAAAGGATAAAAATTACAGAAAGGAAAACAATTAGTTTGAACAGATCACCATCAAAATGAATAGAGATGAACAAAACACAACGTAATGATGTTAATCTTTAAACTACTGCTCGCAGGATTTTGAACAGCTGCTGTCCCATGTTCTCGTCTGTGGAAATGCGGCCCAATCTTACCCCGTTGTGAAAATGTCACAACCATAAGCCTCACAGAAAGCCAGGACTAAATGTCCCAGGTATGAAAGTAAGGCTTACCTGATGCACCTATTGGGGAGGTAGCTGGGGTCATGTTGTGGACATTGAGACCAAGGCTCTGGGAGGGGCCCGGGGCTGATGCTGCTATGGGAGGCCCCAGCGGGTTCTCCCTCTGGGGCGAGGTGAGCGGGGTGGTGGGCTGGGAGGTCTGTCCACCAGCAAGTCGTGCGAGGCGCCTCCGTCGGATCTATAACGTGAGAGGAGAAAAGACCCGTAACTCAACCGCAGAAAACACAATTCTGCCCGAGAACAACAACATTAACGTCATCAATAACCATCGAAAACCACGCCGGAGCTTAACAACTAAATATACCTGGAGGAAAAAAGGACCCACTCAAGACAAGTATTGACGTGGCAGACAGGTACACACCTCCTAGTGCCTTACAATCCCTGTTTATCACACCTCCTTGACCGATAGTGTGACGCTACCGTAAGCATACGTATTACGTTTCTAAACACGCTGAAGCTCGTTATTTGAATACAACTATGTAACTTGGCCATTTTAAGTAAGTGAGATTTTAAATAAATACCCAATTAGATTCACTGAAACAAAAGTTTCAAAAGTAACAAACGTTACAGTAAGACACAAACGTTACCATCGCTTTCAGCAGCAAAGTGATTAGATTCTTCTTGCTTAACTGCAATCAAAATACAATCGGCCGCTGCTTCCTTATAATACTCCAGGGTTAGCAAGTGATTACAAATATCTACCGCCAAATCCCAGCGCATCACAGAAATGTTTCCCTCACATTTTGACAGTCATTCATTTACAGCCAGGCAATAAACTCTCACGGACCACCTGCTGTCCCAGGCAGTGAGGATGTCTAACCAACCGTCACAAGGCTTCTGGTTCTGAGCAGGCATCAGAGACGCAAACCAACGAGGCTGCTTATGCTCATTCTGTTACAGATAAGGAAGACGAAAGAGTCAGCCTGTGACAAATGCTAACAGGGATGGACCTAATCTGAACCAAGAACCTGCCATTCGGACCCTGCGGGAAAGCTGCTCCTTTTATCGTTCAAACGACCAAGAACATCCTAGTTCTTGACCCCAAACCCGAGAAGCCCACTCCTGTGTCCCTGCTGCAAATACATCCCTCGGTGACCTTACACAAAATCCTGAGGTTTGGTTGTTCATCTACCTACATCACTAGGATAAATCCCTCGAACGAAAGATTAGGTCTTAATTATTGGAAATAAACAGTGAAGAAATAATTAAACACTGATGCAGCACTTTATCTCCCAGCAACGTTCTCAACACTTTATAAATCTATACTCACTGAATCCTCGTAATGAGCCTTCGTGGGTACTTAGGCCGATTTTACATGTGAGCAAACTGAGGCACAGGGGTTAGATACTTGCCTCGTTCATAAGAGGTAGGGCTGGAATTTGAACCCATGCAGTCCGGCTCTAGCGCCCACGCTCTTACCAGCAATCCAGCGGCCTGGGGATCCCTTGTGGTCTCCAAGACCCTCGCAGAGAGCACGTTGAGGCCAAAGCTATTTTTACAGTATCACTAAGATATCTGCCTCTTCAATCTCATTCTCAAGCGTCCAACGGGGTTTTCCAGAGGCTGCATGGCATGGCGTGTCACAACAAATTAAAGGAGTTAACATGAAAATTCACCTGTATTCTAGTAAATCAGACATTAAAAAGACCTGAAAAAGTCACTCTTCTCACTACAACTGTTTTGGAAAACGTAGTCGTTTTCGTTAAAAACACATTATTTAGGGGTGCCTGGGTGGCTCAGTCAGTTGAGCATCTGACTCTTGATCCCAGGGCCATGATCCCAGGGTCATGGATCCCAGAGTCCATGATCAGGTCATGATCCCAGGGTCATGGATCATGAGGCCCTGCCTCAGCTCAGAGCCCCTCTCTCTCCCTCTGCCCCTCCCCTGCTCGTGATCTCTCTCTCTCTCTCTCTCTCTCTAAAATTTTTTCTTAAAGTTCTATTAACATACATTATCGTTTTTACTAATGTCTGCTTTTAAGTTGCTCACCCTTTATTTCTATTATGGTACACATCAAAGAATACAACCCACCTAAACAAAAGCTCTTTGAGATCTTCAACATTTTATAAGAACGTAAAGGGGTCCTGAGACCAAACCTCTGACCGGCAGGCTGCCTCTCTCTCATACGTCCTGATCTCCTTATAGTCGAGCACGGCACCTGGTCTGTAACAGGTGCTCAAGGCTCCCTGACCTGAACCGAACAGAGAACAGTGAAGGTCATCACAGATCATCCGGGGGAGACGTGGTATGAAGATGAAAAAACTCTCTGAAAGAAATCACTGAAGTGTTTCTCTCAAGAACACTTACCCGGGGTGGAGGGTGGGGCAAAGCGAACCAGAAATTCCCACCGCAACCTGTTCCTGATCCAATTACTCAAGCCAGAGCCCCAGGATCTGTGCTCCCTGCTTCCTCGCTGCACCCTCGGCACACACTCTCCTCTCAGCCCCTCTGCCACCACCCTATTCAGGCCACCACCCTCTCTCCCCAGGACCTCTGCAAGAGGTCCTCATCAACCTATCTGCGTCCACTCTGGCCCGGTAAAAGCGAAGGCTCCGTATTCCTTTCTTTAAACACTTTCAAAGCTTTAGATTTCTGAAAGGCAACTCAAAGCGCAACGAGGTAACACTTCACACCCGTGAAAACGGCTACCATCGAAAAACCATAAAGTAACAAGTGTTAGTGACGATGTGGAGGAAATGGAGCCCTCTGCAATGGTGGTGACACGGTCACGCGGAGCAGGCACCATTTTAAACAGTTTGGTGGTTTCTCAAAACATTACAAATAGAATTACCACACGATCCAGTAAGTCCACACCGAGGAAATACACAAAAGGCAGGGATGCAAACAGCCATCCGTTCACCCGTGTTCACAGCAGTCGTCTGTAAGAGCTAACACGGGGAAGCAACCCAAATGTCCACCAATGGATAAATGGATAAAACGAAATGTGGCACAGCCACACAGTGGAATATTATTCAGCCTTAGAAAGGAAGAACATTCGAGGGGCACCTGGGTGGCTCAGTCGGTTGGGCGTCCGACTTCGGCTCAGGTCATGATCTCAGTCCATGAGTTCGAGCCCCGCGTCGGGGCTCTGTGCTGACAGCTCAGAGCCTGGGGCCCGCTTCGGATTCTGTGTCTCCCTCTCTCTCTCTGCCCCTCCCCTGCTCATGCTCTGTCTCTCTCTGTCTCAAAAAGAAATTTAAAAATTTTTTAAATTAAAAAAAAAAAAAAGGAAAGACATTCTGACACGTGCTACAACACAGACGAACCTTGAGGACATTATGCTCAGTGAAATAAGCCAGATGCAAAAAGACAAAGACTGTAGGAGTCCACTTGTATAAGGTATCTAGAGGAGTCAAATGCATAGAGACAGAAAGTAGAATGGCAGTTGCCAAGAGCCGGGGCGATTTAAAAACTCTTAAGTATAGAATCAAATGCTAAGTGATAAGAAGGCATGCTCTCCTACTTTCTCCTGCAATCTATTCACACAGCAATCACAGGAATTCTTTAAAAACACAAACCACACTCTGCTGCTCAAACCATTCAATGGCTTCCCACTGCACTTGGAGCAAAAACCGAGTCCTCACCGTGTTCTATAGAGCCAACGTCTGCCTCTCCAGGTTACGGTATGCCACTCTGGGCAATAGCCACACCAGCCCTCGGACGGTTCCTAAGACATCCTAAGCTCTAGCTTGCCTTCAGCCACTTGCAATTGCTTAAGCCTAGAAGCAATTTTTCTAATTCTTGGCATGGCTGGTTCTTTCTCTGCCTTCCATTCTCAGCTTAAATGTCACCTCCTCCTACGGGACTTCCCTGATGGCTTTAGCTAGCACTCTCCTCCCCTCCAAGCTCATGGACACCGCAGCCCTCCAATCGCATGCTTCAGGCACTCCACATGGTCTGCCGTCACATGATCTATTTCTTACTTACTGTCTCGCTTATTATCTGTTTCCCTAGTAGAACGGAAGCTCCGTTGAGAAAACCACATCTATCTTGTTCACTGGCGTATCTCCAGCACCGAGCGTAGGGCCAGGCGCATAACAGCCCCGTACGTATTCAACAACGGGAAAGAGTAATGCACGCAATCAAGACAGGCGAAGTATAAAAGCCACACAGAAGAATGTTTAACTGAATATTCAAAGGCCAGACGGTGTTTCAGACTTGATATCGGGTCCCCTTCAGATATCCACTCATTGAACAAATGCTCATCGAGCACCACAGTAAACTCAACAGCCCCTGCTGTCATGGCGCTCAGATTCTAGCAAAGACCAAAAGAACAGCCAAACGGACAAAAAGGATGCCAGGTGGCTACAAGCACCCTTAGAGAAAAATTAAGCACGGGAGGGATAGCAGGGCACGCTGGGGAGAGGGCGCTGCGATTTTTAGAGAAGGTGGGTGGAAAAGCCTCTCTGGTAAACGGGGCTTCTGCAAGCACGAAGGAAGAGAGGAAGCGAACCAGGTGGGTGTCTGGGAAGTATGAGGGGGCTTGTGAGTGGCTCATGCTGGAGGTCAGCAAGACTTGTGGGGCTGGAGCAGACGAGCCAGAGGGAAACAGCAGACGATGAGTTCAGAGGCATGAAGGGGCCTCATAAGCCATGGTGAAAGCACTGGCACTGGGAAGCCACCAGGGGGTTCTGATCAGAAAAGTGACATGATTCAACTTATATCTGAAAATTATTATTTTGGCTGCTACAGAGAATCGGCAGTAGGGGAGAAAGGGAGCAGGCAGAGGCTACTTAGGAGGATGCTGTGACCTGAACTCGGATGCGTGGCTGTGAAGACCGTGGTGAGTGGTCAGCTGGGATGTGTTCTGCAGGTGGAGCACAAGCTCACGGGATCTGCTGATGGAATGGAGGGCAAACAGGAAAGAACCGAAGGAAGTAGGGCTGACACCAAAGTCCTGGGCCTGAGACCAAGACTGAGGTACGAAACACGGAGGGAGGGAGGAGACGCAAATTGTTTTAGACACGTGATTATCAAACGCACAGATGGACTCGTCTTTGTGTGAATTCTACGATTTTTTCAATGGAGTATAAAATAGTAGTTAAATAAACAGCAATTAAAATTAAAATATATGATCTGGGGTGCCTGGGTTAAAAATGTCCAACTCTTGATTTCGACTCAGGTCACAATCTCATGGTTTGTGAGATCGAGACCCTCGTCTGGTTCTGTGCTGGCAGCATGGAGCCTGCTTGGGTATCTCTCTCCCTCTCCCTCTGCCCCTCCCCAGCTCACACGTTCTCTCTCTCTCTTAAAATAAATAAATAAACATTTTTTTAAAAAATACATTAAATTAAAATATACGATCTGATGTGCAGGACAGAGCACAGGTTAGAGATGGCACATAAAGCCACGAGCTGGGATGAGATCACCTAGGCAGGTGTGCAGACAGAGACAAAGTCTGAGGATGGAGCCCTTGGACACAACTGAGAGGGGGAGATGAGGTGACGCCACTAAAGGACCCTGAAAGTAGTGTCAAGAAGCCTCTGGGCTCTCCAGAAGAAGGTTCGCTGGCTTCCTAAAACCCAGTCAGAGAATTTCAAGAGGGATCACTCTATTTATAGGCTGAGCAACATGAAGACTGAGAACTGACCACTGGAGTTGGTGATGAGGTGGTAACTGAGGGCCTCATCAGACCCTATTTTGATGGATTGGAGGGGATGAAAGCTTGACTGCAGTGGGGCTGACAAAGAATGGGAGACTAAGGGCGCCTGGGTGGATCAGTCAGTTGGGCCTCCAACTTCGGCTCAGGTCGTGGTCTCACGGTTTTTGAGTTTGAGCCCGTGTCGGGCTCTGGGCTGACAGCTCAGAGCCTGGAGCCTGTGTCGGATTCTGTGTCTCCCTCTCTCTCTGCCCCCTCCACCACTCGCATGCATGTGTGCTCTCTCTCTCTCTCTCTCTCTCTCTCTCAAAAATAAATAAACATTAAAAAAAAATGAAAAGAACAGGAGGCTAGAAGTACTGATTTCTGTGGGAATGCAAGCTGGTTGCAGCCACTCTGGAAAACAGCATGGAGGTTCCTCAAAAATAGAACTACCCTACGACCCAGCAATGGCACTACTAGGCATTTATCCACGGGATACAGGTGTGCTGTTTCGAAGGGACACACGCACCCCCATGTTTATAGCAGCACTATCGACAATAGCCAAAGTATGGAAAGAGCCCGAATGTCCATCGATGGATGAAGGGATAAAGAAAATGTGGTGTATATATACACAATGGAGTATTACTTGGCAATCAAAAAGAATGAAATCTTGCCATTTCAACTACCTGGATGGAACTAGGGGGTATTATGCTAAGTGAAATCAGTCAGAGAAAGACAAAAATCATATGACTTCACTCACATGAGGACCTTAAGAGACAAAACAGATGAACATAAGGGAAGAGAAACAAAAATAATATAAAAACAGGGAGGGAGACAAAACAGAAGAGACTCATAAATATGGAGAACAAACTGAGGGTCGCTGGAGGGGTTGTGGCAGGGGGATGGGCTAAATGGCTAAGGGGCACTAAGGAATCCACTCCTGAAATCACTGTTGCACTATATGCTAACTTGGGTGTAAGTTTTTAAAAAATAAAGGATAAAATTAAAAAAAAAACGTGCCGATTTCTGAAACTTTTTACTGTGAACAAAAGAGCATAAGTGGGAAAGGGGAGGGGGCGATTACGGTGAAGGTCCATGGAATCCACTCTGCCGAGGAAGGGAAGGAAGGATGAAAGTTCATGAAGACAGACGGGCTACGGACCCCAGTGGCATTACCTGCATGACACGGTAGGAAATGTGGTGCAGGAGAAGCAAGATCCATCAGGAAACCTGCATTTCGGTGCCACCACGGATTGGCCATGCTTGCTGTCATGTTGGATAACACACTTAACTCTCCAGACTCACCTTCTCGTCAGCTAGAAAACAGGCATAATAAACTCAGCCCTAAACAGCTTTCCCAGGTAGTTGCTACAACTAAATGGGGTGATACAGGTAAAAGTGAACATGAATGAGTGAGTTGTGGTATATTCCTATACGGGCATCCATGCAGGAATCAAATGCATGAGCTTGTGCCCTATGCAACGGTCTGGAAGATTCTCACAAACAATCCGAAGCAGAAGCCAGATGTAAAAAAGCATCGACCGCATGATTCCATTTGTAACAAGTTCCAAAACAAGAAAAAACAGAGGCATGAGCAAGCTTCTCAGTAGTAGTGCTGGTCTTTGCTTTAAAATGGACAGTATATTCACAGCTGTGTCCACTGTGTGAAAATTCACTGCTGCACACATTCAATATGGGTAGCAAGTTCATGGGTATTTCATCATGTTCTTCATCAACTTTTAAACGTTAAATACAGTCTCTTATATGTTTTAAACATAATGTAATTTCAAGGTGTTTTTTTTCAAGTTTATTTATTTTGACAGAGTGTGAGCAGGGGGGGGCAGAGAGAGAGAGGGAGAGAGAGGAAAAGAGAGAGAGACAGAGAATCCTAAGCAAGCTCCTCACTGTCAGTACAGAGCCCAATGTGGGGCCCAAACTCCCAAACCGTGAGATCACGACCTGAGCGGAAACCAAGAGTCGGACGCTTTACCAGCTGCGCCACCCAGGCGCCCCAAGCACGATGGAATTAAAAAAAAAATGTTAATGTTTACTTTTGAGAGGGAGAGAGGGGCAGAGAGAGAGAGGCAGACATAGAATCCGAAGCAGGCTCCAGCCTCTGAGCTGTCAGCCCAGAGCCCAACGCGGGGCTCGAACCCACGAACCGTGAGATCATGACCTGAGACAAAGTCAGATGCTTAACCAACTGAGCCACCCAGGCGTCCCCAGGATGTAATTTTTAAAAAATTAATCCTACTTATCCTTCAAGGCCTAAAATGCTACATTCTCTGTGTGGATGCTATGAAGTTTTTTCAATTTTGTATGAAAGAGTAATTAAATAAATTGTAATTAAAGTTAAAACCTGTATTCACTGATACTGAAATTAAAGTAGTATTTTAATTTTTAAAGTGTGTTTATCTGTACACACCAATGCAACAG
Source organism: Acinonyx jubatus (assembly GCF_027475565.1). Lineage (NCBI taxonomy): Eukaryota > Metazoa > Chordata > Mammalia > Carnivora > Felidae > Acinonyx > Acinonyx jubatus. The sequence goes on along the minus strand of NC_069381.1, from coordinate 7,091,189 downwards.
AGGGCCTGGTAAAAGAAGACTTTAAATTCTCAGGGAAATCAGTGTTTGGGGAGATCTGGTTGAAGTTGAGTAGAGTTACGTTAGAGGTAGCTAACTTGGGAGCCCACGCTGGACTTCAAATTCAAGTTCAACCTTTACTACTTACTACCAAGGTAGGATCAAGGTAAGTCACTTACCCTCTCTGTGCTTCAGTTTCCACATCTGTACAATGGGTGTGGAAAGAGTAGCCTCCACACAGAGTTATGAGAAAACCACCACCCACTCCCCGTTTTCTACTTCATTTTTCTCCATGGCTCTTATCTGACCTCCGACACATGCGATGCTATTTATGTATTGCTTATTCACCATTCACCATTCCCCAACTCTAAGCCCTTAACACAGGACTTTTCTCAGTTGTTTTTACAAGAGGACCCAGCACATGGTAGGTGCTCCTTAAATATTTGCCAAAGTAATGAGAGAACGAATGAAAAAATACTAGAAAATGCACGGTGCGTAAAATTTACTATTTAGGAATTAATATTGCCATTATTTTGAAAAAGCACACACACTGCTTTTGGAGAAAAAGCAAAGCCACTTTTATATCCGGTGCCAGGTTCAGCCTGAGATGTGAAATTCAAACGTTCTCCTCGGTGAAACAAACAGAATAAATGTCCTGACTCGCTGCAGTAAGGCTGGAAGGCAGTTTTCCAAGAAAGATTTCCACTGGGCTGATGTTCCCCGATCCCTACCCCCAACACTCCACAAACACAGGTTTAGGAAAAAAAGAAGAAGCAAAGAAAAAGGAGAATCAGGACTCTGTGAATTATACTGTGGGCCATTAATGAAGACAGAGAAGCGCAGTAAGGGACACAGGCAGGTCCGTGCACGACACGAACTGGTAGGAGGTGAGGATAAAACCTGCCCTCACCTCCCCCCATCTTCAAGACCTACTAGAAAGAGGAGAAACGGCCATGAAAGGGCCAGCGCTCAGGGCTGTCTGCAGGGGACTCAACGGGGGACAGTGCCCTCTGAGGGGCTGACCACTTTCTACGAAGGTGGGGGCTTACATGGGTGATGGGCACTGAGGAGGGCACTTGCTGGGATGAGCACTGGGGTGCTGCATGTAAGCGATGAACCATGGGAATCTACCCCAAAAAGCAAGAGCACGCTTTACGCACTGTATGTTAGCCAATTTGACAATAAATTATATTAAAAAATGATCATCATAAAATAATAATTAAAAAAATAAACTGTTTAGCAGCCTGAGAACCCTGGGAATATCTAGACAGGAGACTCCCAAGAGACGGCTTTGAGCAATCGAAGGCATAAAGGCTTATCTAATTAACTTGACTATTAAGAGATGTGACCTCACTTTTATCACAAACAGCGCATCACAACATATGAGACACAAACTAAAAATAGTTCAGCACATCAAAATATTATTCAACTTTTTTCTCTTTGCTTACTCTTTTTAGCACTAAGCACATAAGACTGGTATCATCTCTCTTACGTTGAACAAGTCCTTTTTCAAAGAACTGTTTTCCCAGATGTCACAAAGAGAAAATACCAAAAGCATAAAAAAGGAACTTGTGATTCTTCAACTTATGTCCTAAACCACAATTCAAACCCAGACATACAGATCATGAAACCTCATATCTAGAGTTTTTCTGGTCTTGACTATCTCAGTTCTCATTTCACAAGTGACATGAAAATAGGGTTTTCCCCAGAACTGTTCTACCTGACGCCTTTCCCTACCCTTGCGGACCTGATTAAAAATAGATTCAAAACAGCTACCGTTCAAAACAGCAAGGGCCACTGTGGGGCAGAGACTCTGACGGGATGGGCCAAACTCTGCTCCTCTTATTTTTAGTGGGATTGGGGGTGGGGGTGGGGTGGGGGGGGGAGCTGGGGGATAAATCCCAAAAGCACTGTTTGTTTGTTTTCTAATGTTTTAATTTATTTATCTAGCGAGACAACGAGCAAGAATGGGGGAGAGGGGCAGAGGGAGAGAGAACCTTAAGCAGGCTCCACTCTCAGCGTGGAGCCTGACATGGGGCTCAACCCCACACCCCTGGGATCATGACCTGAGCCAAAATCAGAAGTCGGACGCTTAACTGACTGAGCCACCCAGGTGCCCTGAGATACCTCTTGTTCTGATTATTGTTGGTTTTGTTTTCTTTGTTCATAGCTGGCCATGTCTAAAACTTACAAGACGCTACGACAGCCTCACAATATGCCTGGATCTAAGCCCAACAGTATACCTCAAAGTAACGCATTCAATCAAATCTGAACATCACAGCTCTGTGATTAAAAATTCACCAGCTACATTTTAAAAATTCACCATTTTAGGGGCTCTAAGACAAAAAAATAATTTTTAGTGATATGATAAACACTTACCCAGCTCTTAATCCATGTGCCAGATGCTATTCTAAGGGATTCATGTTTATAAATCTAGTTAAGAATCCAAGGCAATCAGTACATTCATCTTCCCATTTTACAGATGAAGAAAACAAACTCAGAGAGGTTAAGGGACTTGCTCAAGGTCACACAGCCAGTAAATGAAAGAACAGATATGAGCCCAGACAGTCCAACTCTGGAGTATACAACACTAACCACAGCCCACGGATCTTCACAGCAGAAAATCCCTTCTGAAGTTGCAACGACCTGTAGATAGAGGCAGCCTTATTCCCCTGAGGACATGGTAATGTTCATTATCAGTTATGAATTCTACATGAATTGATACACAGAATGTTATAATTTCAGATACTGTATTCGTACTCCAATATTAGAGTGTTCGTGAACTCCCTCTTGGATATGTGTGTATACTGAAATAAAGAATATTTCCATTTTCTGGTCCAGAGTGTAGAGAGCACAGCAAATAAAACAAACAAAAATAAAACTTTCTGAACATAATCTTGCCCCCCCCCCAAATTCAGTCCTTTATTGGTTCATTAAGTGCACGTAAGTCACTGTAGCAGACAGTAAAGATGACATAACATCCAAGTCATAATCCCTACCCTCAAGGATTTCCAGATCCACTGAGAAAAGACAGATGAAAACCAGTAATTATGATACAGCACAAAAGGTCTGCACAAGACATAACAGCAGCAAGAAAGGCACAAAGGAGGGCAACTCAGACCCCAACTCAATCTGGGGTATCTGTTATTGCTTGATGGGAAGGTTACACACTCATACACGACATGCATACATACACATGTGCATACACAGAGAGCTCGATAATGCTTATCTTTAAAAGAAAACGCGTTTTCCATTTTTTATTTTTTGCAAACATGTTTTCTATTCACTTCGAGATCTCCTGCTCTTAAAAGGAGGGATATTTTTATGTGTGTTTTACCACGGTACTTTTTTTAACTGAGTTGGAAAAAAGCTGGTGGCACAAGGTCACACACAGTAATTCCATCTGGGTATATTCACATCACAAGGGGTATCATTAGCGCAAATTATACACAAATGACAATGGCAATGATGCGTAATAAATTTCACACAATTTTTTTTGTTTTAATGTTTTTCACGTTTATTTTTTAGAGAGCGCGCGCACACGCAAGCAGGGGAGGGGCAGAGAGAGGGGTACCGAGCATCTGAAGTGGGTTCTGTGCCGACAGCAGAGAGCCCACTGAGGGGCTGAACTCACAAACAGCGAGACCGTGACCTGAGCGGAAGTCAGATGCTTAACCGACTGAGCCACCCAGGCGTGCCCCCTTTCACACAATCTCTGATGAAGGAAATGAAACCATCATTATTCCTCGCGATGCCTGTAAAGCCTGAGAACATTCAGGTCAAAGGGCAGCTCTGCTCCGGATCATCGTCACTCCAGCACCCAGGGTGACAAAGCAGTCTCTAGAGGACACACTACTAATTGTCAGGGCAGAAGGAAGGGAGCGAGGAGCAGGGTAAACTGGCCCAGAAGGGACCCTTCTGCTCCCATTTCATTGGCTGAAACAAGTCACATGGCCATCCCTACAGCCACTGGGGTGGAGAAACAGAACCTTCCCCCAGGAAGGGGGCAGGGAATATCTGAACAAGAATACAAGTCTGGTACACGAGAGTCTCTTTTTAACTGGCCACACACCTGATGGTAGGGGTCACTTGCTATGCGGCTGTCTGCGCCTCCCCTGGCACACTCTTCCCCAGGAGAACCACCCAGCAGCCCCTCCTTCGGGTCTTTGCTCAGACGCTGCCTTCCCGGGGAGGCCTTCCCTTACCACCTCCTACTTCCCATCTCCGTTTTTCTCTTCTTCATACTTTCAAACAGTTCAGCCAAAACCGACAGGTACGTGTATGCACGTACGCATACGTGGGTACACACACATGTACATACCGAGAGAGAAGGTGAACGCGGGCAAAAAGTCAACACCAAAAACTGATCAATCTGGGTGACTCAACCAACCTTTCTGCAGATTGGGAAATTTCCAGAGTAAAAAGTTGAAAAAATGAGATCCGCCAGCACGGTTCGTGTCTTCGCTAGCTGTGTTCAGCTGCACAGAGCAGGCACGGAGTCGAAGTATCCGGGGTTGCTGAGCGAGCACAAGGGAGGTCATGGGCAGTGTGCACAAGGGGGGAGTGCGAGGAAGTAGCAGCCCAAGACAAAGGAAGCCCAGGCGGCATTTGGATTCTGGGTTCTGGTCTCTTCGTGTGACCCAGCTATCTTTCTGTCCTTGGGTTCAGAAAGAAGACCCCAGCACCCTTAAAATTAATCTCCTGTTCTGCTTTAGCTTGGAGAGTTGTTCTGTCGCTTGCTGTGTGGATGTCTGTAGCTACATCCATTTCAACTCCTCAGAGACACACTCAATAACCAGTGCACAGAGTATCGCCTCGATCTTCTCACCAGGTTTTCAAGATTCAAATTCACTTACACGAGCTATATATTTATTACTGTCAAGACAAACCATCCCAGACAGCAATTTTGAAAATTGTGCAACATACAAATTCGAATGCAATGCAAGTCATCTGCCTGGAGTTTCTTCTTCCAGACAGGTAGGAGTGAGCCAGGTGAGGGGACAGAGAAGACAGGTAGGAGTGAGCCAGGTGAGGGGACAGAGGAGCACTCACAAAGGCAGGGGGCTTCGTGAGAACGCACAGTGTGTTAGGGAATTCTGAGTCGTTTAAGGGATGAGGGTGGACGGCCACAGCAAGACACAGGGCAGGAAAGACAGGCTGAGACAAGCTCCTGATAAGCTCTGAATACCCTCCTAAGACCGATCTTTTTCTAGAAGGAAAGGAAGAGATTTTGAAGGATGTAAGCAGGGGAATAACTGGGTTGGATCTGTCTTTTAAAAACTTTTTTTTTAATGTTTATTTATTTTTGAGAGAGACAGAGACAGAATGCGAGTGGGTTAGGGGGCAGAGAGAGAGGGAGACACAGAATCCGAAGCCGGCTCCAGGCTCTGAGCTGTCAGAACAGAGCCCGACGTGGGGCTAGAACTCATGAGCCGTGAGATCATGACCTGAGCCGAAGACTGACGCTCAACCAACTGACCCACACAGGTGCCCCGGATCTGTCTTTTAAAACAAATCACTCTAGCCACTCTGTGGAGAATGGACTGTGGAAGGGACAGGTCCAGGGACAAGGTGTATAATCAAGAGAACTTGGGTCATTATTCGGAAGTGAGATGTAAGGAAGGGTGGAGTCTAGATCTCAGACCTAAGCAGAGGGCACAGTCCCTAAAACAGAGACTATGAAAGAAGGAGGTTTTGAAAAGAAAAGGTGTGTTTCGACTACACCGTGGGGTGAGGTGCCCCTAAGAACACCCACACAGAACGCCCTACAGGCAGCTGCCCTGTAGACCTGGTACGTATGTATGTATGTATGTATGTATGTATGTATGTATGTATCTATCTATCTATCTATCTATCTACTTATTTGTGGAAATAGTTTCCATTTCCCTGTTCTAGCAAGGGTTGGAAGGCATTAGCGAAAAACACCATAAATCATATTTTTAATTTAACTTAGAGTCACATCGATAAGGAAATTAGGACAGAAGTAAAATGACACAAAAAAATAAGATCAAGCCAGAAGTGAAGTGAGTATGCATCACACGTGTATATCAACACAATACGTACATATCACATGTCTATATCTGCAGAGGTTTAATGCCAAAGTACAAGTCAGAGAAAGCAATTTTAGAGCAGCCCAAATGAGGAGATCCACACATCACCTTGGCTGATGTGACCTGATTCAAAGACAAATTTTAGAGTACCGAGGGCAGGGGTTCAAAACCTGAGGGTCAGGAGGGTGTCCAGTTTTCATAAGCTTTTCAAAGAGGTCCCTGACTCAGATGAAAAGCGACTCTCTCACGGCACGCACGGGCTGAGTATCCTTCACAAAATCCCCCGTAGAAATGTGTTCCCAACAGAAGTCTTGATAAGAACTGTGTCACGGTGAGTTTTAGTGGCTTTCCAACGACACTCCAAAGCAGAGCCATGTGTATAAGCTGCCGCAGGTTGAGAAGACACGTTCCCACTGTCTATCATGCTGGGGTAAAGATTTGGGGATAGAGCTCAAGCAGGAGATGTGACCGGCAAGGGGATGTGAGAGTCAACAGCATGTACCTGGTAGATAACTACAGATGCCAAGAGGGCAGAACTTTGCTTTCTAGTTCACATCCATCTCCTGAGTACTTCTGAATGAAGCATGGCCCACAGGAGGTGCTAAATAAGTACCTGGAGAATAAATAAAAGGACTGCCCCCGAACATGATATTCATTCATTCATCCATCCATTCATTCATTCATTCATTCATTCATCCAATAAATGCATCTGGAAGGTAGGAAACGAAAGGAAAATCAAGAACAGAATCCTGAGATGCCTGAGTGGCTCAGACGGTTAAGTGTCTGACTTTGGCACAGGTCATGATCTCACGGCTCATGGGTTCGAGCCCTGCATAGGGCTCTGCGCTGACAGCACAAAACCTGTTTAGGATTCTGTCTCCTTCTCTCTCTACCCCTCTCTTGCTCATGCGTGCACACTCGTGCGCTCTCTCTCAAAAATAACTAAATAAACGTTAAAAAAAAAAAAAAGACCAGAATCCTGAAAAACATCATTTAAGGTGTATCAGGAAAGAGCAGCCTGCAATGGTGACGGGAAAAGAAAGAAGGGAAGCAAGGAAGCAGTATACCCATGGCATCCAAAGGAAAACACTTTCCAAAACAGAGTGATTGCCAGGGTCAAAAGCCGAAGACAAGTTAACCAACATGTTCAGAAAAGTGCCCCAGCATCTGGCAATCTTAGCATGAGTAGTTTGGATGCAGCAGTGAAGGGAAAAGCCTCCCAAAAAAGCACAAGGAGGGAGGCCCCTAAAAATGAGGGGGGGGGGAGGAGATCCACCCTCCTAAGGGTCTGGTCTGTGAAAGGGGACGACAGGGATCAAGTGACAGCTAGAGGGGAAAGCAGGACCAGAGGTGGCATCTTGCTGTTTTTGCCACCGGTGTGGACTGGAGATCTTCTGCATCAAAAGGGAGTAGAGAAGGAAGGCCGAAGATGGAAATGATTACCAAGAAAGCCAGGCACAGGGCAAGACAGGACAGGACAGAGCACGGAGGGAGAGGGAGACGGTGCCCTCCAGAGCAGAGATACAAATCAAGCACTGAGAACAGGGGTCAGCACCCCATAAACACTTCCCCTCTACCACGACCACAATTACTGTTTTTATTAGGAAGATTTCCGTGACAATGAAGTAGGGAGGGAAAGGCGAGAGGCCAGAAGTGCCTGACCACAACCGTTTCTTTTGAAAAGCAGAAGACAATGACGTCACCTGCAGGGAATGAGGAGGGGCTGTCCCTTCAGCCACGTGGGGGTTGGGGGGTGGGTTCTTCTAACAGCCCTGGAGGGCAGCAGAACAGTCTGGAGGGCTGTGGAAGGGCAAAGACACACACCTTGTGTCTTCCTAGACACCTCTAGCTGCTCAAGACTTCCTTCCTTCCTTCCTTCCTTAAGCAAGACTCCTGTTTTCTGGACATGGTCAGGCAGGTAGGGAGTGCTGAACCTACATCAAGCAATAGCTCTGTGACCCTGGGCAAGTGACTGAGTATCACCTTCCTTGTCTACAGATAAAATGAGAACAGTGACCGTACCTTCACTTTATAGGGTTAAACAGCCATCACCCACGGAAAGCGTTTAGCACATCGTAGGTGTTGAAGATATTAGCTACTATTGCTATCATCATGAGTGTTTCTGGCACGCCAAAAAAAACAAAAAGCCAAAAAAACAATGCTTTTCAAGAACAGGCCCCCCAAAATGGTAGCTTGTCATGTTAAGTACTGCATTAGAAAAGATTAGTAAATACTTTAAAAAAAGAAAAAGAGGGGAAGTGAAAGATCAAAGTCAATCATTCTGTGGTATAATTAACATACGAAGAAAAATAGTCCACCAACACCTGTGCCCACTTACATTCCATTTTCCTTCCGATTATTTTTTATTTCCTCACAGCCTATTTCTTACCCTAATCCGACCCAAAACTCAGATGGAGCCCCCCCAAATGTGCCGCACTATGCCAGCACCTCTGTACCTTCAGAAAATGACACTGGATCACAAAAAGGTGACGGCAAAAAAGCTAGCCCTCCAAAACCCGACCCAGCACCCTGGACACTGAGGTAGGAGCCCTACCCCTCTTCTAGAAAGCAATCTGGCTATATTCCAGAAAACTCCTTCAAGATGATCACATCCTTTGATCCAGTAATTCTGCTTCCGGAAATCTTAGGGAAATGATCAGAAAATCAGATAAAGATTCACATACAAAACTTCATCACAAAATCATGTATAATATTAGAAAAGAGGGCTGCCTGGCTGGCTCAGTCAGTAGAGAATACGACTCTTGATCCCAGGGTTGTGAGTTTGAGCTCCACGTTGCAAGTAGAGTTTACATTAAACAAAAAATAAAAATAAAAAAAATAAAAAACTGGCGGGGAGCCTGGATGGCTCAGTTGGTTAAGTGTCTGATTTCAGCTCAGGTCATGATCTTGTGGTTCGTGGGTTCAAGCCCCGCATTGGCCCCTGTGCTGACAGCTCAGAGCCTAGAGCCTACTTCGTATTCTGTGTCTCCCTCCCTCTGCCCCTCCCCCATTCACACTCTGTCTCTCTCTCTCTCTCTCTCCAAAATAAACGTTACAAAAATTAAAAAAACAAAACAAAACTGGGGTGTCTGGGTAGCTCAAGTGGTTAAGCATCCAACTTTGGCTCAGGTCACGATCTCACGATTCATGAGTTCAAGCCCTGCATCAAGCTGTGAGCTGACAGTGCAGAGCCTACTTTGGATCCTCTGCCTCCCTCTCTCTCTGCCCCTCCCCAGCTTGTGCTCCCTCCCTCTCTCTCCAAAATAAATAAAATATTACGAAAGAAAGAAAGAAAGAAAAGAAAGAGGGACGCCTGGGTGGCTCAGTCAGTTAAGCGTCCAACTTTGGCTCAGGTCATGATCTCACGGTTCGTGGTTTCAAGCCCCACGTCGGGCTCTGTGCTGACAGCTCAGAGCCTGGAGCCTCCTTCGGATTCTGTATCTCCCTGTCTCTCTGCCCCTCCCCCACTCGCACTCTGCCTGTCTCAAAAATAAATAAACATTTTTTAAAAAAGAACGGACGAACGAATGGAGAACTACCTGAATTTTCTACATTTAGGGAAACAATCAGTACATCTAATGATGGAAAACCCTGTAGCCATTAAAAATGATGTTTTAATTTCTAAGCATACAAGAAAATGCTTATAATGCCATGTTAAGTTAAAATGCAATATATAAAACTGCATACAATAGGATTCTAATGATTTATTCATCGATTCCACAAACTTTAACCAAGCCTCAATGTTTCAGGCAGAAATAAATGGGCTTTGGAAATTAAAAATGAATGTGACTTATTCTCTGCTGTCAATCTAGCAGGGGAAACAGACACAAAAGCAGCTTGCTCTAACGCAATATGATGAGAACAGAAGCAAAGCCAAACCAGAGTGGGGCCCGCAGGAACATGGGGTGTTGAGGAAAAGGTTCTAGGGGAAGGTGACACATCAGCTGAGTCCTGAAAGACGGAGAGCTTGTAATGCTCAGGGAGGCAGGGCTTCAGGAAAAGCAGAGAAACAGGAGCAAGGGACAATAGCGTATGTCAAACACACGCAGTTTATTTATTTTCTTAATGTCTATTTATTTGGAGAGAGAGAGTATGTCTGCAGGTGCCCATTTGCACACGTGCATACATGAGCAGGGGAGGGACAGAGAGAGAATCCCAAGCAGGCTCCGCACTGTCAGCACAGAGCCCGATGCCGGGCTCGATCTCACAAACCGTGAGATCGTGACCGGAGGAGAAATCAAGAGCCAGATGCTTAACCAAGTGAGCCACCCAGGGGCCACGCAAATATAAATACACGCAGTTAAAAAAAAAAAAAAAAAAGACAACAGGAGTTGGAGTCACTTGTGCCAAGCCCCACCACAGCAAACCAAGACTTAATGCCTCACCTGACATCAGTTTCAACCTCTCCCAGAAACGTGATCTTAAAGCAGTAAATCTGGAATTTCCTGACAGCCCTAGTGAGGTGATGATCTGCCTGACAGACCCCTCTGGCTCCCAAGGAAAGATGAGGTACTCCACTCTGTCTTTGTTCCTTAACCCCCTTCTGCCCAGAAAAGTCTCCCATTGGGTTCGGCTCTTGGGAACTCCTTTCCATCTGCTAGATGGGGTGTTACCCTATTCATGATTCATTGAATAGAGCCAACTTGATCTTTAAATTTACTCAGTTGAATTCTGTGTTTTAAAAACACACAGAGAAAATAACAGAAGTCCATGAAGTGATAGGCCAAAAAATTAACAATGATTACCTCTGGATAACAGGATTATAGGTAAGTCTTTCTCTTCCCTTTAATTCTTGATTCTAGAAGTCTTCTCACAAAGAATCATACAGAATTCAGCAAATTTATGCTGCTGAATTTATAGTCAGAAAAAAAATCAATTTGAATGAAGAAGGTAGACTACAAAGATTTCTAAAAGCTTTTCAAGTCCTACAAACCTGTGATCCTAAGAGGAAAAAAAATCACATTAGAAGATTTAGCTTAGGGGTGCCTGGGTGGCTCAGTTGGTTAAGCACCGAACTCTTACTTTTTGGCTCAGGTCATGATCTCACGGTTTGTGCGTTCAAGCCCCATGTCGGGCTGTGCGCTGACAGCATGGAGCCTGCCTGGGATTCTCTCTCGCTCTCGCTCTCGCTCTCCCCACTCTCTGTGCCCCTACCCCACTCGCTCTGTGTGCCAATTAATTAATTAATTGGAAAAAAATAAACCCTAACCTAGAAGAAAAAAGTACCCTTGGATGGTGAGATTCTGAACACAGATTTTGTTTTTACCTTCTCTTTCCGATTTTCCTTTTTATTTTTGCCTCTTGATACAATGAACCTAGAGTAGATTTAATTGTAGAATTGACAGAACTCTAATCCTACCTCTAGCAGCAAAGCACGAAAGGGAGACATCAGAAGAGAGGAACAGGCCACTGGTCATTTCCCTGCCAGTGTGCACCGTAAGTGCCGACACATGTGATCTGACGGCCCAGATCCCCTTGCCCAGGCTGACCAATGAAGGACCAAGCCCCCCAGTCAGCTGAGAACTGTCACAGGACACGCAGGGCACGGTGGAAAGAGAAGAGTATGGGAGCACCACGTCCTCTGCGAACCTCGGTTTTCCAGTCGTCTGCCTCCCTTCCCACGTTACTCACCCAGCTCAAACGATGGTGACTCCAAGCACAAAGCGCCTAACTGCTGTAGCACCTCTCTTCTCCAAAGGATAGTATGACCAGGTCCGGGACCAACCCGCAAGTCAAAACCTTTGTGAAGCAAATAGTGCTTTGGCCCAAATGCTTCTCACCAGCCCCAAAGTGTCGCAGGGGGCAGAGGAACTCCGGGGGCTCCTGTCTAATTCTCCTTCTCAGAAGAGTCCTGGTTTGCATGGGACCGTTTCAGGGTCGCCCTACATGCTTCTGACAGTCTTCCCTGTACTCCCGCGCCTCTCTTCACCGGCATACGCCGGCCACGCTTCCTCTCCCTGAGAAAGGAAGGCGGACGAGGCAAGTTACCTCACTTCCTCCAGCTGGCTGAAGAAAGCTCTCAAAAATAAAGCACAAAATTCTTGTGAAGGCCAAGTTCCAGCAATTACTAGCAAAATACACAAAATACACAAGATCTCCTACCGCCTTGGCCGCAACAGAACCAAAGAAATAGCTCTCAGACACAGACCGTAAACTGTATTTTCTTAGAGGGAAGAAAAGGTTGTGGCCCTTCTAATTCTCTAATGTAATCCGGTGATTATATAATTTCCATTACAAGTTTTCTAAACTGCAACAATCATTAATAGCAATACTTTCTGCCTGATCAATAATATGGAAAACATTAAGTAGGCGGGCTGAGAACCAAAGGCATAACCTGCCTGATTACCGAAAGTACTTTCCTGAGTCACCTGTAATGCTGAAAATATTATTAGCTCAAATTAGGATAATAGCTCATAGGAATAAAGCCTTATTCTGGACTCTTCATCAACAATTGCCATTAGAACAATTTTTTTTTATTTTTTTTAACGTTTATTTATTATTGAGAGACAGAGAGACACAGAGCACGAGCAGGGGAGGGGCAGAGAGAGAGGAGACACAGACTCTGAAGTAGGCTCCAGGCTCTGAGCTGTCCGCACAGAGCCCGACGCGGGGCTCGAACTCACGAACTATGAGATCATGACCTGAGCCGAGGTCGGATGCTCAACCGACTGAGCCACCCGGGCGCCCCAGAACAATTTTTTTTTAAATAAACATTCCACTTGAGAGTAAAATGAAGAACCAAGCAGTGGATGATGGAAATGCTACTCTGTGGCCCCATCTTCATGAAGTCTTCTACGCGATGAGCTCTCCTGTGGCTGGCTCTGGTCACGATACTCGCCGTACCCCTTTGTAGCCATGTTACCTCTCTCAGCCTTGGCTTCCCCATTTAGAAGAAGGTGATGACATAAATATTACTTACCTCGCAAGAGTCATCAGGGATAAAGGTAATGTAACATACCACCTGAATCGGTATCTTTTTATCAGTCTGCAGTCTGTCTCCCCCAAGCAGGAAGTTAGCTCCAAGAGGGAAGAGACTTGATGAACCACATCCTGCCGCCTCCCCAGTAACAATGCCTAATACAGACAGTGCTCAGTAAATATTTATTGGACGAATAACAAGTGTCCACCTGACACACAGTAAACAGCTATTACTTTTTTTATGTAACTTTAGCCTCCAAGTTTTCTCCACCACTTTGCTCTTTTCCACCTTCCTTTTAGGCCGAGACACTGTTTTCCTTGGGCTTGGGGCTCTGTCTCACCCAAACAGTATGAATTCTAGCACAGCTACTAAAAATCAGCATCACATCTATTACATGATTGTGAAACTGGCCCCAGGAGAAACTATTAGGACCAGGAGCCTGAGTCTGCCAGTGTTATACAGCAGAGAAACATCCTGAGAGTAGGACTGTTTTAATTAGATTCGGTTTTTATAAAAAATGATTCTTGGGGCGCCTGGATGGCTCAGTCGATCAAGCGTCCAACTCTTGATTTCGGCTCAGGTCATGATCTCACAATTCGTGAGTTCGAGCCCCATATCGGGCTCTGCGCTGGCAGCATGGAGCCTGCTTGGGATTCTCTCTGTCCGTCTCTCTCTCTCTCTCTCTCTACCCCTATCCCGTTTGCTCTTTCAAAATAAATAAATAAACTTAAAAAAATTTTTTAAACGATTCTTGCAACTACAATGTTATGCCCTCACCAAAAAGATCCCAAGTGATAGAAAGAGATGGTCTGGGCCCCACCCTCGTCTTTGATCCCACCTGGTCAAACCGACAAGACCAAGTGGCAGCTACTTCTGACACGATTCCATAAAACGGATTCTAGTCCCTGAAAGGGACCAAGTGAAACAGACAGCATTAAACATTTTTACAGAATTGTTTAAAACCCAGGTATAAGGAAAGTTTCTTAAATCGACTCACAAAATAATGATTGCTGAAACCCAAGTGTAAATTCTTCTGGAAGAGGATTCACGCGTTTCCTCTAATCTCTACCAAAGCTCTATATTCACACGCACTCTGAATCCTAAAGCCGGTACTCCAGAAGATCTATATACAACCGTGTCCAAGAAAGCGTGCTCTTTCGGGGAGAGAAAAATACTCATCTGGCCACTACGTGTCCATCAAGTTCTTGGTGTGAATAAAGATTTCCTTCCTAGCGTGGACTGTTCGTGTTAACTTCCTCCTGCAGGTTATGTATCAGCCCCCTGCCAATGCTAACAAGCCCTTTTTAAAATCAGAAATGATGGAGTGCGTGGCTGGCTCAGGCAGTTAAGTGTCTGACTTTGGCTCAGGCCATGATCTCACGGTTCGTGAGTTCGAGCCCCGCGTCGGGCTCTGTGCTGACAGTTCGGAGCCCGGAGCCTGCTTCGGATTCTGTGTCTCCCTCTCCCTCTGCTCACGCTCTGTCTCTCTCAAAAATAAATAAATGTTAAAAAAAATTTTAAAAGAAAAGAAAGAAATGATGGGGGGGCCTAGGTGGCTCAGTCAGTGGAGCCTGCGACTCTTGATCTGAGAGTCATGAGTTCAAGCCCCACATTGGGTATGGAGCCTACTTAAAATAACAAAAATTTTTTTTTAATTTCTTAAATAAATAAATAAATAAATAAATAAAATTTAAAAAGTCACATTTTCACAGAACCCTCTTGTCCCAGGATAGGTGAATGTGCTTGTCACTATAGGTAACAACGTCACACAAAAAAGATGAAGAGGTATCCCATGGGACACCTCTACGAGCATTTTCTGCCACATGGCATTCACTTAAAATTCTCCCACTCATAACCCATTCTAATCGTAAGATCTCAGGGCAAAAGACTGCTTTATTCACATTACCCTAGACCACAATTCACCAAACTTTCTTGAACGTGAGGACGTCTGTACAAACCAAAAACAAATGAACAAGCCGGAGCCCTTCCAGATGACCCCCTCACCTGCCCCAAATTGTCCTGGAGGGAGAAAAAAAACAAAAAACAATGTGGCACTTCTTTTGATGATACTCCATGGAAATGATATCTGATCTGTACTTATAAGTAAAAGATTAACTAATGTAAAAGGAAAAGGTTCATTAATTAATCATTATTCATCAAACACAAACATACACAGGCTGTGACACGTTAGCATCCTAAGACAAAAATGCCATAAACGATAATCTAAATATCGACTATACGTAACTGGTGTTCAAAGCTCAACGGGGGCTATGATTTTTTTTAACTGGCCCACAAAATAATTATCGCCAAAACCAAAGTGTAAATTCCTCTGGCAGATCTATATACAATATGGAAAAAGTGGCTGTTGGGGATTTTCTTTAATTTTTAGCATTTTTTTCCCATCATCTGGTCTCAAAAAAAAAATTTACTGTCTGCTTTTTTCTGGTTGTTCATATCATTCACTACCCTAAGCAGGACAATTTTATGAGTAAATCAAATCACACATAGAAAGTTCTACTGACTTGATTACAAAGGTTGCTAGATATTTTTAAATTTTCCACCAATTTTCATTTCTTTCTCAGAAATAGGTTTTCCCCATTAGGCCATCCATATCATACAGAACTTTTCTAGTTCTAACATGAAATGTACTTTATTATTTCTGAAAACTGATCATCTGTACATGATTATTTTTGGTCAGTCATATTACCTGACTGGCCAGCACAGATTAAGTATTTACAAAGAAACACTAACATTTTAAAAAACTAGGCTTTGGATGACATCTTTTTTTATTTAAAATTTTTTAAATGTTAAAAGCAACATGAGTTGCAGGGTTTGGGGTTTTTTTTCCTTTTTTTTTTCTTTTTTTTTTTTTAAGTAGGCTCCACACCCCAACTGGAGCTTGAACTCACGACCCTGAGATCAAAAGTCACACACTCTACTAACTGAGCCTGCCAGGCACCCCATACAGTTTTAGTTTTAAAACAATTCATAGTTCCAAAAAGAAGTGTTTCTACTATAAAAGTATGACCAAAATACATACCATACTGGGTATGTATCAAAAATCTTGATTCTTAAAAAAGTGAATCTGTTGGATGAAGTGAAATAAGTTATCCAAAGATTCCAAATCACATATACGTAGAAAATTGTTTAGCATCTCAAGAAACGCTATTAATGACATCGCACTACAGTCAGACACATACTAACATTTTCCACATAAGGATGTGAACATCTCTGTTTGTTGAGGTTTCATATGGTCTTCTATAATCTTGGGACCGAGTCATACTCTTCCCAGACATATATCCACCTGCACAGAGAAAGCCACAACAGAGCAGGACCAGCTACAGAACCGGCCTGGTGTCAAATGAAAACACAGGGCGTCTTGCTCAAAATGTATTAAGAATTACAGGGCGCCTGGGTGGCTCAGTCGGTTAAGGGGCCAACTTCGGCTCAGGTCATGATCTCGCGGTCCGTGAGTTCGAGCCCCGCGTCGGGCCCTGTGCTGACAGCTCAGAGCCTGGAGCTTGTTTCCGCTTCTGTGTCTCCCTCTCTCTGACCCTCCCCCGTTCATGCTCTGTCTCTCTCTGTCTCAAAAATAAATAAACATTAAAAAAAAAAAATGTATTAAGAATTCCGAGACAGCAGCAGGCGAAGCATGAAGCCAAGTATGCCTTAAACCATCTAACTGTAGGTCACATGCCCGTGACGTCCGCCCTGGTGACAAGTATAGACACAGATCTGACAGAAGACCCTGACCTGATATGATTCTAGAAGAATGCCTGGCAGATTATAGGTACTCACTATGATCCGCCTGGAAATCCTAGGAGCTTGGCTCCCAAAAAGGCCCATGAAAACAAAGCGCTATCTCATTTAGTCAGAACATTTAACTAATTAAATTACCATGACACTAGTACACGTCTAGAATCTATACCTAACACCGACAGAGCACAAAGGAACAATGTGCACTGGATACATTTCACAGGGTTTAATTCGAAAGCTAATTAAGGGGCGCTCAGTCGGTTAAGTGTCCGACTCTCGATTTTCGCTCAGGTCCTGATCTCGCGGTTCCCGAGTTCAAGCCCCGCATCAGGTTCTGCGCTGACAGAGTGGAGCCTGCTTGGGATTCTCTCTCTCCCACTCTCTCTGCCCACCCCCCGCTTGCGCTCTAAATAAAGAAATAAACATTTTTAAAAAAGAAGAAAAAGAAAGCTAACTAAGTCAAGGCCCAGCACTTCTTAATGCCAGGACTCAAAGGACACCTCTCTTCTCAGCCTGACTACTGTCTTCAAAGAATTAGACAAGATGAAAAGATACAGCAGCTGGTGAGCAGTTAACACGATGACATCCAATTCAGAGATTCCTCCCCACCACCTCCCCAGCCCTGCAGGACCAGCAGGCCCTTCAGAAGACAAAGTCAGTCATCTGGTTTGGGTAGACTGCATCACCTCGGGTTTTATTTCTTACGTCTGGTATGTGACGTTTCCTCCCGAGACTTCTCAGGTCCTGTCTGCACAGCACCCCCCTGCTTTCAAACCTCCTGGCTCCACCTTCACCCCCAGGACCTTGAGGCCACCTGATCACTCCAGATTCTAGAAAAAGGGAGGAGAAGGCCCGACAGGTGACAACAGAATCGCTTAATACTGAGTGAGGAGAGACTTCAGGAAGTGTAAGGGGTAGAGGGAGAAAATTCCAACCCAACCTTTCACACAAGCCAGGGCCTGTGCACTAAGAGTAGCCAGTAACGTGCTGCCTGTTACGTTCTTGGCATTCTTACAGGCATACCTCGCTTTCCTGCGCTCCTGCTTCTCTGCACTTTGCAGACACGACGTTTTTACAAATTGGTGGTTTGTGGCAACCCTGCATCGAGCAAGTCTCTCGGTGTCATTTTTCCAACAGCATTTGCTCACTTTGCCTCTCTGTGTCACATTTTGGTAATTCTCGCACCATTTCAAACATTTCATTATTGTTATAGTTGTTATGGGGAGCCATGAGCGGTGATTATGACTCACTGAGAGCTCAAATGATGGTGAGCATTTTTTTAGCGATAAGGTATTTTTAAAT
Organism: Acinonyx jubatus; assembly: GCF_027475565.1. Classification (NCBI taxonomy): domain Eukaryota; kingdom Metazoa; phylum Chordata; class Mammalia; order Carnivora; family Felidae; genus Acinonyx; species Acinonyx jubatus. The sequence goes on along the minus strand of NC_069381.1, from coordinate 7,073,165 downwards.
TAAGGTGATACATCTTTATGCTACATTTGCATACATATAAATATACATGTAATGCTATTGCACACCTAGCAGACTACAGTAAAGTGTAAACATAATTTTATACGCACGGAGAAACCAAAAAACGCACGTGACTTGCTTTATTCTGATATCTGCTCTAGTAGAGTGGTCTGGAGTGAACCCTGCGGTATCTCAGGAGGTATGCTGTGCGTGCAAAGGGTTTGTTAGATTGTTATATGGGCACCAACTGAAGTTCTAATTATGTACGGTTCAATGTGACTCCAAGAGAGAGAACTGATGTGTCCCAGGAACCTACTGTGCCCAGGGCAGTGTGCTCGACTTTACATATGGCTGCAATTAATGTGAAGCACGGTGCCATGAGATAGGAATTCACACCCCAGCTTCACCAGCTGAAAGAACTGAGGCTCAGCATCGTCCAATTGGTGGGTTTGCTTAAAACCCACGTTTCTCTGACTCTGAATGACATTCTGTCGATAAGGTTTCTTCCGAGTGCCTCCCTTTAGCTAACGCAATTTCACGCAGCAGCAACAAAAAACGATTACGACACGAGAAATGGGAGTCACGAAAAGACAGCTTGTATTCAAGTCCTGCATTGGACAAATATTTATTGCGGGCCACTTTGTGCCAAGCCCTGTGCTGAGAGCTGGATAAAAAACAGTGAAGGGCAGTCAGGAGCTTATGTTGCAATAGTTGGTCGGCTGGGCCAACAGACAATTCCAGCGCAGTGTGATTAGCGTCAGGAGAGAAGAGAGGTTCATGAAACACCTTTTTCTGTTCTCCCTGCTTCTCCCCGGGTCCTCCTCCTCCAGCTTCTGCTGACTCTCAGTGGTGCAGAGGGCTTGGGGGGGGGGGGGGGGGCATATCTGGCTATGTCTGATACATTGTAAAACCTTTCAGATCAGCAAATACCCAGCCCTATCCGATTTTTCACCATCTCCAGTGTTTCCTCAGTGGTTCTAATAATGTCTACAATCGATTTCAAAAGAATGAATTTTCACAGAGTTTGCCCAGAGTAAGAAACAACTGAAACATGTATCCTCACCACAGAATTTTCTCAATGTCAAAATTCCTGACCATCACTAAAGCCTAACTCGATCCTTCCTCCCAGAGCTTCTCGCTCTGACTTTCCTCAGTCAGCAGTAAGTGCCCCTGACGGCAGTCCCTTTCCGTAAATATCTACGGGAGCACTTGAACTCTAGCTGCCTGTGTCCCTGTCTCCCCACTGGAGCGTGAGCTCGCTGAAGCAAAAGACTGGGTCTTAATCATATTCGAGGCGGTATCTCTACTTGTGTGTCCCTCAGTATCTAGTAAATATCCCACCTATACTTGTTGAAAGTAAACAAAGGGAATTAACAATATTTTACCATCTACATATCTGCCACTCTTATTTTTTTATTAAAGCTTTTAAAAATTAACTATAATACAATCTAGTGTTCCTCTGATTACGGTTCAAGATTGACATGTGAAACTCTTCAGGTCCAAAACACCCTGCTAGGGATAATACACAAAATCTCACCTCTGTGCCTCCACTTCCTACTTCAGGGAAAGGAACTGAGTAAACACTGAGTAAATAAAGCGATCGGTGATTATAACCAAGAACGGTAAAAGATAAAATTAAAAAAAAAAAAATTTTTAACATTTATTTATTATTGAGAGACAGAGAGACCCAGAGCGTGAGCAGGGGAGGGGCGGGGGGAGACACAGAATCCAAAGCAGGCTCCAGGCTCTGAGCTGTCAGCACAGAGCCTGACGCGGGGCTCGAACTCTCAAACTGCGAGATCATGACCTGAGCTGAAGTTGGTCGCCCAACCAACCGAGCCACCCAGGCGCCCCAAAGATAAAATTTTTAAAGATAGGCTCACCAAATATTTTCTTCCCACTTCTTAAACCCATGACGTCTACCATCTATACAGGGCTCCTCAGCCCTGCCTATGCCTCACTCTTGAGCTCTCTATTCTCTCCTCCCATTCTCCCATTCCCTCTTGAACCTATTCACCAGCAATGAAACTGGTCCTGTCAAAGACACCAATGACCTCCACGTTGCCAAATCCTATCGTCAAGGTCTGGTCCTCCACTAACTTACTTTATTGACATTACACAGAGTTGAACACTCCCCTCTTCTCCTGGATGCCAGGACTGCATGCCCTCTTGACCTTCCTCCGACCTCAGGGGCTGTCCCCTACCAGTCCTTTTCCGGGTCCCGTTCATCTCCTCCCCACCTCTGAATGCTGGAGGAGCTCAAGGCTCAGCCCTCTCACCTCCTCTCTTCTCCATTTATGTTCACTCCCCAGGTAATCTGTCCATTCTCATGATTTTAATACGGACACATCCTGATCGGTATCCCCAACTCCAACCTCCTTCTTGGGCTGCAAACCCAACATACGTCAACAAGCAACCTAACACCTCTACGTGGAAAACTGATAAACGATAAAATCATAATAGGACTGAAACATAACTTAGTTTCTCCCTCCAATCTTCTTTCAATTTTCCTCATTTCAGTACACAACAACCCCATTTTTCAAGCTGTGTAGGTTAAGATTCTTGATATGACTATGGTAGAGATTGCTAGTTGCCTCCTAATTACACATTCAACCTACATTTGGTTGTGGCCACGTGACTAAGTTCTGGCCAAGAAGGTATACGCAGTCACGTGTGATACTTTGGGATCACGTCCTTAAGGGATAGGAACACACTCTTTCCCCCTTTAGTCCCCAAGTACTGGAATGCAGACATGCGCGTAGATGCTGGAGCCGCCATACTGGACTACGAGCCAGAAGCATCAACTGAGGACGACAGAGTACGAAACAAAATGAGTCTGGCTCCCTAGTAATCATGAAATTACTAAACCAGCTTCTCAACCACCTACTCAGATTTTTACTTGACAGAAAAATAAGCTTCTATCTTGTTTAAGCCATTATTATTTTGGATCTCTGGGCTGCAGCAGCCAAACCAATATCCTAACTAAGGCACAGAATTTGGAATCTGGAAGTAATCAACCTAAATAGACTATAAATATGTGGCAATGGCTTGGAGGTCAGCAAGGGCACAGATATTGCAGGATAGGAGGTTGGTAACTCTTAGTAGAGCACAACAAAATATTTGGTAAAACCTGTGACACCTTCGAAAATCGGCTGCATGCCAATATGGCTGATAATTCTAGGGAAACTGGTCGAACAATTCACAATTTGGGTGCTTATTGGCTTCTTGCCACTTTCTAAGCAAGAAGTCCCACAAGAATGAGACAGATTCAAGCTACAAGTTGCTGATCTGCATGCAGAGATAAAAGGGAATATGGGGTCTGCCTAAGGTATGTCTACGGCCTACAGTCAAAATCTACTCAGTCTGGTAATTCGGGGGCTAAATCAGGTTGAAAAAGCCAACTCCTTCAGTACCCAGCAGGAAACAAGCAGGAGAAACTGTTCATCCCCAGGAAGGGGACGTTCTCCAATGACCTGTCCCCAGAGGAAAACACATATTGAAAAACCACCACAGAGGGCAAGGGACAAGGGAGTTCCTCCAAGAGAGCAGACCAAGGGCTGCTAAATGGGCAGTCAGGAACTCCTACCACTGCCAAGGCAGAAGTCCTCACAACGTGGCCTGCCAAGAGCTAACAATGGCTATGAACCGGTGAAGGGTCCGTACTTCCCGTGCTTCCCGTTTCTGAACTGGAGTTTTATTTCCATCATCCTAACCGACTCAATCAGAGTCCATAACTGGGGGGGGGGGGGGGGGGGGGGGTGGGGGGGTGGGGGGGTGTGAGGGGAGGCAGTAGACATCTTGTATTCAATCTAAAGGTTCTTGGACTGTATATGAACCAGCCAGAGGTTCTGGGCTCAGAAGCTTACTGAGGGCTGCCTCCTTTGGAAAGGTGCAGTGTGTGTGTATTCAAGATTTGGGAAGAAGGGTCTGGAAAGAATGGCCTGCACTGTTCTCCCCTTCTAACATAAGAGAACTTTTAGGTGAACACACAGCTACCCAGTAGAACCTGTATTTCTCACTTCCCAGCAAGGAGCTGTGGCCATGTGACTGAGGCCAGTCACATGCAATGAGCTGTGGCCAATGGGCGGTGGGGGAGGCTGAGCAGAAGTGATCGTGTAGCTTCCAAGCTGTGCCATTCAAGAGAAGGAATAGGACTCCATGCCCCTCTCCTCTTCCCTCTGCTAGGATGCACACACGCACAGACCAAAAGATGGAACCCTATGTTAGGCAAATTGGTACAATGAGACAGTAGGCACCTGGGCCACTAATGAACATAAAGCTGCCTCAGCAGCCCCGGCCTCCTCCCCAGACTCCCATTTGGAGAGAAATAAACATCGATCTGGTGTACAAAGCTGCCATTTCAGGTCTCTGTTACAACGGTCTGCCCAATGATATCCTGACTCACCCGGCCACTCTCGACTCCGCTCTCACGCCCCACGTCCACCCCATCACTCAGTTGTAGGGGCTCCACCCACAAGATATGTGACAAGCCACTTCTTCACACTCACCCTGTCCTGGGATTCCTGTGATGGCCCAACTTTCTCTCTGTTTCCATTTTCTATGTCAATGCACTTATCAGCATACGATTCCAGGGTGCCTGGGTGGCTCAGTTGGCTAAGCGTCCAACTTCGGCTCAGGTCATGATCTTGCGGTTCGTGAGTTCGAGCCCCACATCGGGCTCTGTGCTGACAGCTCTGAGCCTGGAGCCTGTTTCGGATTCTGCGTCTCCCTCTCTCTCTGCCCCTAACCCACTCACATTCTGTTTCTGTCTCTCTCAAAAATAAACACTAAAAAAAAAAAAAAAAAAAACCAGCATACAATTCTTTTAAAACATAAATCAGGGGCACCTGGGTGGCTGGCTCAGTCACCCAGGTTGAGCCGTCTGACTCTTGATTTGGCTTAAGTCGTGATCCCAGAGTCATGGGATCAAGCGCCAAGTCGCCTGCTTGAGATTCTCTCTCCCCTTCTGCCCCTCTCCTGCTCATGTGTGCTCTCTCTCTCTAAAAATCATACATATTTTTTTTTAAATAACAAATATTTGGGGCGCCTGGGTGGCTCAGTCAGTTAAGCAACTGACTTCTGCTCAGGTCATGATCTCATAGTTCATGGGTTCGAGCCCTGTGTCAGGCTCTGAGTTGACAGCTCAGAACCTGGAGCCTGCTTCGGATGCTGTGTCTCCTTCTCTCTCTGTTCCTCCCCTGCTTGTTCTCTGTCTCTGTCTCTCAAAAATAAAAAAATGTTAAAAAAATTTTAAATAACAAATATTTGCTTTTTTAAATAAATATATATATTTTTAATAAATAAAAAAAATAAAATATAAATCAGAATGAAGCACCTGGTTGGCTCAGTTGGTGGAGCATGTAACTCCTGATCTCGGGGTCATGAGTTCTAGCCCCACAATGGACACAGAGATTAGTTTAAAAAAATAAAATTAGGGGCGCCTGGGTGGCTCAGTCGGTTAAGCGTCTGACTTCGGCTCAGGTCATGATCTCGAGGTTCGTGAGTTCAAGCCCCGTGTCAGGCTCTGTGCTGACAACTCAGAGCCTGGAGCCTGTTTCAGATTCTGTGTCTCCCTCTCTCTCTCTCTCTGACTCTCCCCCGTTCACGCTCTGTCTCTGTCTCAAAAACAAATAAATGTGAAAAAAAATTTTTTTTTTAATTAAAGTAAAAAAAAAAAAAAAAAAAAACCCTAAGTCATAATGTAAGACCCATGAAGGCAGGGCATTCTGCCTATATTTTTCACTGTGTATATCCTCATGTTCTAGAGCAATACTGGGCATATATCATATTCCACCAGATTTAAGACGTCACTGATTGTAAGCTGCACTATTATTTTTTGCACCGCCAAGAAAAAAAAATACTGCCCATTAAACCAGGACAAAATGACTTAACAACAGACCGGGACAGAGTCGTAAACAGTTGCACCAGCCTCCCATTGCTTTGAAATTTCTTTCAGAGGGAGGTGCAGGGTCTCCGACCTTCAGCTGCACTGCCCAGGTGTGCAAGGCAATCCTTCTCACTGTACGTCCAATTTCAAAATGTGGCACAGTTTCACAAACCTATGGGCTGCCGCCTCTCTAAAGCTCCCTAACGCCCTTGGTTGGGGCTCTGCAATTAACCGCAGGATGGTGGTCATTCCTCCCACAGCAAACATTTTCTTTACTCCTGTATTGACACCCCACAGATGTTGCCATTCCTCTCTGCATACAAAGTAACATTTGCTTTTACTGCTGATCAAAGTGTGAGTTTGGGGAAGGCATTTAAAATGGCAACTAAATTTAACACCCATAGCACTCAACTGAAGGGGCAGTAACATAAACAGGTACGACCAGGTTTGCAGATAAACAGGAAATGACGACTGTGTCACACCTGCCACCTGGCCGACACAGGTCATACCATCAGAAGAAGCATCCCAGTTTCAAAGACGTTAAAACGTGAAGGGGGACAAAAAGGGGGTAGGGAGGGCATCTCACGGTTGACTCAGCCCCACGTGTAAGAACTCAAATTTATGCTGTTAGAATGACTGACGACTTCTGCTACCGGGCCCTAGCTCAGCAGGCTCCAGCCACACTGTGCCTCCTTGCCGTGCTGGGAGCAGACCAAGGATGTGACCCCCTGGTTCCTGCCGTTCCTTGTACCTGGGAACACTCTTCCCCCCAGATGGCTCCCTATCATCCCTAAAATTTTTTTTTTAACTTTTTAAATGTTTATTTATTTTTGAGACAGAGTGTTAGCGAGGGAAGGGCAGAGAGAGAGAGGGAGACACTGAATCCAAAGCAGGCTCCAGGCTCTGAGCTGGCAGCGCAGAGCCCGACGCGGGGCCCAAACTCGGGAACAGGGAGATCATGACCTGAGCCAGAGTCGAACGCGCAACCGACTGAGCCGCCCAAGAGCCCCATGTCATCCCTAAGATTTCTATTCAAAAGCCACCTCCTAAAACTGCACACGCTCCACATCCCCACTACTCTCCAGCCCTTTTGCCCATCTGGTTTCTCTTCATAGGCTCATCACCAAATGACATCCCCTGTGGAACCAGCTGTCTGTGATGTTTCCTCCCACCGGAAGGAAGTTCCATCCAGGCAGGGCTCCTGTGGTGTCTACCACGCGGCAAGTAAACAGTAAATTTGGTTCAATGAGCTGCTTTCGGGAAGACACCTCCACCTAGACATACTGTAAGCACCTTGTGGGAAAATGCACTCTGTACCAAGCAAAGGCCCAAAGACCCAAGAGCCTCCCGTCAGAAGTCTTTCTGTCTTCTTCCCCTACGAGAACACAGGGGCATTTTGACGAGCTCCACTCTTAGCAATAACTGGGGCAATAACTCAAAAGGACAGTTAAAATGCTGTAAAGATTACAAACTTGCTCAGATTATTTCTGTGTTGGAGGTAGTTTAGTAAAGGAATTGGGAACTCTGGAATCAGGGGGCGCCTGGGTGGCTCAGTCAGTTAAGCGTCTGTCTTGGGCTCAGGTCATGAACTCGTGGTTCATGGGTTCGAGCTCTGAGTCGGGCTTTGTGCTGACAGCGCCCGCTTTGGATTCTCTGTCTCCCTCTCTCTCTCTGTCCCTCCACGGCTATCGTACTCTATTTCTCAAAAATAAATAAATAAACATTAAAAAAAAAAAAAAAAAAGAACGCTGGAATCAGACCCTGGATTAGAAATCCAGGGTTCTGCCACTTCCTAGCTCTATGTTTTTCAGCAAGTTACTGAATTTCTACTAGTCTCAACTTTCTTATCTGTAAAATGGGGTGACATTACCAACCTTGCTGAGCAGGTTAAGTGCTTAGCACATATTAAGCACTGAATAAATGCTAGCTGATATCATAACCATTCTCTGTCCCTTGATTAAGATGAACAAAAAGAGTGGAGAAGGGACCCGGGAGGCTACATCCCACTTTCCTCCCAGGCTTGAGGAAGAATCCTCATTATAAAGTGAGTGGCAGCAATGATCTATCGTGGGGGAAAAGTAAGCTTAGGTTCTGAGGCCTGTTACAAAGAAAGAAAAGATCAAAGAGACAGAGATGTCAGAGTAGAAAGGCCGGGGTGGGGGTCTCTCTATGTTGACTCATCTTTCAATGGTCCAAATACCTGTTTGCTCCTTGTCTGGAATTCCTCAGGCCCCCTCCCCCCCCCCCCCCCCCCATCCATCCTTCTCTCAAGCCAGAAACCAAGGAATCGGCTTCTTCTCTCCTCCCCCACCCCCGCCTCCTTTCTATCAATCCGATCACTGCAACTCCAAGTGCGTTAACTTAGATCCTCAGCATTTCTGGGGTCTGCCCTCCTCCACTCCCACTGCCAATGCCTCCCTTCGACTCCCACTCCTCACTGCTAGACAGCGACACCAGCCTCCTCGTCTGGCCCCCGGCCTGCAGCCACCTTCTTCCAACCCACTTTTACACCCCTTGCCAGTTATCCTTCTAACCTCTTACCATTTCTCAAAGGCTTCTTGCAGTCTTACTGCGGAAGTTCAAACTCCTAGGTACTTCTGAAAACCCTCCAAGATCTGGTGCTGGGCCACCTGCAACCACGCGCCCCCCCTCCCCCCCCCCCCCCCCCCCAGCAAACTCCTGTCCCCAGTCCCACTACTGCTCACTTTTTTCCTGGGCTCCCCAGTCTCCCTGCCATTGCCTGGCAACCACTGCTCAGCCTTCAGCATCACCTTATCCTGAAAGTCTTCACTACTACACTGCCCTAGCAGGGGTCCCTTCTTGTTTTTCTTGACGCCTTGTGCATCCCTCCACACCAGTACTTAGCGCCCTGCACTGTAACTGCTGGATTTCTACTTATCTCTACCTCCATCCCCATCCCCCAGTTAAATCATAATTTCTTCCAGAAAAACGACTGTCTTGTTTTCTTTCCTAACATACCTAATGCATCTCTGGGAATACATGGCATCTTTAAAAAAAAAAAAAAAAATGTTTCCTGAGTGAACCATTTTGGGGGTGCGTGATAAAAAGAGTCAGTACCAAAAAGACTATCAACTCGATCACCTCATGAATGCATTCATGAAAAACAACACTTCTACAGAAAAACTACGTAGATCAAGCATGTTAGTAGGATACGTGTATGGAGGCTGCAGTGACTTTATTGCCAGTTGTTAGGCAATAAAATGTAGCAGAAAGAGCTTTCAGATCGGGCACCTCGGGTCCGAATTCCAACTCTGTCACCTTCGAAGCCAGGTCACTACGGACAAGTCAGTTAACCTAAATCTCAGCTGCCTCACCTGTAAAATAAGGGAAAGGTAAGGACTGCTTGACGGCACGGCTTTGTTTTGTTTTTGTTTTTTGAGAAAGAGAGCCAGGGAGAGAGAGACAGAGACAGAATCCCAAGCAGGCTCTGCACTGACAGAACGGAGGTGTGAACTCACGAACCATGAGATCATGACCTGAGCTGAGATCAAGAGTGGGACACTTAAGGGACTGAGCCACCCGGGCGCCCCTTGGTCACACTGTTTTATTTAATGAGACAGTGTCTGTCAAGTGCCTGGCACTGAGCAGGCTTCTAAGGCTGTTAATAAACGCCGGTCCCTTTCCACCCAAAGAACACTGCTAAAAAGTGCACGGTCACATATTCTGCATTTCGGAAGGAAGACTTACTTACCCCTCTTCCAAAACCTTGACCACACCCTAACTATCCCAGCCAGCCATCTTGAAGATGAACTAGGTCATAAAGAAGATTTAGCACCCCCCCCCCAAAAAAAAGAATGAAAGAAAAGGAAAAAGCAAATCATCTCAATGCAACTTCATCACTATAGTTGAACACAGTTTACAATACCTGCCCTGCCCTACTCATAGCATCATCTTGACATATGGAAAACAAGTCTGAGTAGTGTACATACGGAATGTAATGTAAATAGTGAAGCCTTGGAATGTAGGTTCCTGAAGGGAATGAACTTAGTCATGGATCTACTCCATAGAGCAGTGAACTCACTGTAATGTGCTACATAAACAATAAACAGCAAGGAAGTTAAAGACAGGCTGTACTTAGCACAAGAGAAGAAAAGGGTAAGAATTCCAGCTGATCTATGAGAGGGACCAGAAAGTACACATAATGTAAAACCTGAAGCTTCCAGGCTGGTTATATCAACCTTTATTTTCCAGAGACCGTATTCTCACACATTTCCATTTTGTGAAGAGATAAAACTCTGCCTTACCTGATTTCCTAATTTAGCCTGAAAGATCACTGTCTTACCTGTTTTCACCCTGAGATGTATGTTTGAATTTTCAGCAACATGAATGTATTACTTTCTATACTCTCCAACATTCAAATGAATGTCCCCTATCATATCTGTGACAAGAGTTTCCACCAAGAGAATAACAATACAAGGCAAAAATTCTGGAAATGTCTTGAGACACTGTTCACTTAATCCCAGAATTAAGGAAATGGATTAACAACAACAACAAAAAAGAAACTTAAGACTTTTTTCCCCCAAAAAACTTTGTTCTAGCTTCCACTGAGAGTATATTAACAGCTACCGAACGGTTCCTCTGTGTTCAGGCCACCTAACTGTCGAATATAACTTTATGTTGATTTAATATTAGTAAATTTAAGTTTTCACACTTATTTCAATATTCTTTTGAACCTGAAAAATGCTTTTCTGATCTCCTCCCACAATGATTACATTTGTTCCTCTGTGGTCGCAAAAAAGTTACAACTTCCTCAAGAACTGGGTAAAGTGAAGTACCACCGTTCAGATTATATGGTGCTTCATTTGTTTGAAAACAATTTCTTGGTGAAATCTCCAGTATGACGATTTAGAGCACGTCACGAAAAAAATAATTTCGGGAAGCAAAGGACTACTAAAAATATAAACTTTTTGCCTTAAGAGACATTACCCATTAACATTGATGTTAAAGAAAGGGGACACGGGAGGGGTGGTAAAAATTACCTAAAACAGAGTGCCTCTAAGGGATCTCTTGAGAGTTACCACCCCAAGGAAGGAAACTGTTCAATATTCTTCTAATTTTAGTTACGATTACATTCCTGGCGTATTTGAGAAAATAGAGTCAGTAACACAGAATGAGCCATCCTGACTTTCCAAACAGCCAAGGAGCATGACCCACAAAATTATTTGTTTTCGTTCCTACCTGACACTTGAACTCACCTCTTGCATGCTGCATCCCTGGAGAACTGGAGTCCCTAACTAAATATATTGACTACGCTAGCTGAAACTAAAGCATGTATGTTTTATAGCACAGCCAACCTGACGGATAGCTACTTTCACTGTAGGAAAGTGTTATATGAACTAGTGAAAGAAACGAGGAGGTATGCTGAAGAGCGGGAGGCCAGCAGGGATCCTGAAGGGGAAGCTCCCAATTTGTAAAAAGGAAGGGATCGAAGTCGGTAGGATCACAGAAAATTCCTGGTACCCTAATTGCCACCGTTTTTAGGACAACCTTATGAAATGATCTCTAAAACATCAAGAAAGGGATCTGTAAGACTCCTTCCAGAAATGATAATGGGAGTTTAAAAGTCATTTCCTTCCATTTGCTTCCTGCACAGAACACAAGTTAGAAAGGGCCAAAAACTGGAAAAAGGCAGAATGAAAGAGAAGTGTGCCAGAGGTCACTAGTACCTGTTAAATTGCAGAATTTAACTGGAATTCACTGAGCTTTTTAGATGTATATTTTGTTAAATACCAAAGAATCTGTCTGTAGGCCACCCCCAAACACAGACGTCTGTTTAATCAACTTATGCAATGCAACAGCCACACATACCTGGGATTTCAAATACTGCCTTTAAAAACACACACCCAGACATTCTAATTCCACCCAAAATTATTTTTTTAAATCTCTGCAGTGAGGCGCGCGTGCACGCACACATTAACTTGACGTAAATGTAGCCTTTCTTGCCTAAACAACCCGAGGAAAAGAATAAACGCCTCGATGTGCTCTCCTCTTCTTCAGACCCTAAAAGCCTCGAAAAGAAGCAAATGGAGTTCAGAATGAAGAAAGAGAGCAAGATAATACAGGAGAACACAACCAGAGACCCACTCAGGGACCCGTTTTATTCTTGGAAAATGTCATCTCCATTCCTTCCCCAAGCCCAAAGGCCAGGCACCACTGGCGCAATACCTTCCTTGTCCAAAGCGCCAAAGAGTTGCCAACTAATCTCCCAAGGTGTCCCCCAACCTCCTCACCTCATCAGCGCTCAGCTCCTCCATCGCTTTTCTCTTAATGGTGAAAGGCGTTAGGGAGAGATCCTTCTGTTCTTGTGACCAGGGCGGGAGGAGGGTGGAAGGTGTCTATCGGGCTGTCTGGTCCCCCGAATGGGGGAGGTTTCAGAATTGCATAGTCAGAGGTTAAAAAATAAGAACACGAGAGGCACTGAACCGCCCTGGCGTCGGTCACTCCAATCGCCCCAGAGACTCCTACAGCCGCTTGTGCCCCGAGGAGCCTCCTTTGGCCGCCACTGCTGCTGCTACAGGGTTATCTTAAGGCGCCACTATTGCCCTCTGCTTCCCAGGTTACCCGGACCAGGGACTCGGGTCTCCAGCTCGTCTCGTGCCCTGAGCCTGCTGTGTCTTCGCGGTGGTGGCACAGCAGGTGTGCTTCCTCCAGCAGATCCTGCTCTCCTTCCTACCCTTTGCCCCTGGCGGGAACTGTTGGACTGCAGAACGGATGCCCCGAGGTAAGGCGACCCCAGAGCCGCCGAGGCAGAGCCCAGCACTGAAGAGGGAAGCCCCTCCCCTCCCAAAGCAGGCCGGCCACGCCCCGCCTCCACGCCGGAGCCCGGGCAGGGGGGAGGGGGAGGACGGGACTCGCGATGCTCTGGACGGAAGAGTAAATCCTCCTACCCCTCCACCCCTACTCTTACCCCCTCGCCCCACCAAGTATTATTCATCAAAACAACAGGGCGGCCATCTTTGAAAGGGATCACGTGATCCCCGCCAGGGAGGCGGGGCTTCTGGCCCCAGGACGAGGCAGCCAATGGGCCGCGGGCGTCGCGCCGCCGATTTCCTCTCGCCGGCGTCTCCTCCAGCTCCCGCCCCACCCCCTCCCCCCGCAGCAGCCCCGGAGGGGGAGGGGCGAGTGGGGGCTAAGGGCGGGCGGCGCGCGGGGGGCGGGGCGGGGCGGTGCCATGGCGACGGCGCGGGGGTGGCCGGCGCGGCGGGCGGGTCCAGGTAGGCTCCCGGGAGGGCCGGGCTGGCGGGAAGCTGGGCGTGGAGGGGACGGGGGCCTGCGCCGCGACCCCGCCGCGCTGCCGTTGTTCCCAGGCGATTGCTGTTTCGCGGCTCGGCGATGCAGACCACGTAAAGGACAACGGAAAACGTCTCCCTGCTGGGGCCGGTTCTGTAACGTATTGAGCGCTCACGTTCTGAAAAAAACCTTTGGACCCTCTTCTACCTCCGCCGAGAAAGCCCATCTGGAAGGAAACTCTAAAGTACAACTTCTATTTATTTGGCTTTTGCCTTTTAGAGAGTTTCTGCTTTGGTTTGTTTTTGGGGTTTTATTTTAGCATGTTCCAAAGTGACGGTAAAATTTGAGAGTATAAATGATAGACCCAGAAAATTTCAAAGTGCTTGCACAGACATGAGAAAAGCTTTTGCTGTCAAAGAAATCATTCTTACTTGCACAAGAATACCATTTTTTAATCGAGATAGGCAATTATTAAAATCCTATTAGTTTTAGATGTACAACATAAGTTTTTGTGGGTTGGGAGGGCTGTGTTGTAAGTTTTTATTTAAGTTATGGTTAGTTCAGGAGCGCCTGGGTGGCTCGGTTGGTTGAGCATCTGACTTGATTGCGGCTCAGGTCATGATCCCTAGGTTGTGGGATCGAGCCCCATGTCGGCCTCCATGCCGAGCGTGGATCCTGCTTAGGATTCCCTCTCCCCCCCCTGCCCTTCTCCCCAGCTCATTCTCTTTCTCTCGCAAAAAAAAAAAAAAAAAAAAGGATTCCAGTTAGTTCACATACAGTGTAATATTAGTTTCAGGTGCACAATCTAGTGATTCAGCACTTGCATATAACACCCAGGGCTCATGATACAAAGTACATTCCTTGATTCCCATCACCTATTTCACCTACCCTCCACCCACCTGCCCTCTGGTAACTATCAGTTTGTTCTCCAGTTAAGAGTCTGCTTCTTGGTTTGCCTTTCTGTCTCTCTTTTTTTTTTTTTTCTTCTCTTTGCTCATTTGTTTTGTTTCTTAAATTCCAAATATGCTTGAAATCATACAGTATTTGTCTTTCTCTAACCCACTTATTTCATTTAACATAATACTCTATACCTCCATCCATGTCCTTACAAATGGCAAGATTCCATTCTTTTTCATGGCTGAGTAATATTCCATTCCGTTCCTCTTCTTTATCCATTCATCATTCCATGGACACGGGCTATTTCCATAATTTGACCATTGTCTATAATGCTGCTATGAACTTCACGTTTCCCTTTGAGTTAGTATTTTTGTATTCTTTGCGTAAATACCCAGTAGTGCAATTGCTGGATCAGAGGCTAGTTCTGTTTTTAACTTTTAGGAACCCCCCCATTCTTTTTTCCACACCGCCTGCTCCAGGTAGCATTCCTGCGAATAGTGCAAGAGGGCTACAATATAATGATTTGATATATGTATATTTTGCAAAATAATTACCAAGATAGTTAACATCTGTCACCACACATATAGTTACAGTATTTTTCTTGTGATGAGAACTTTTAAGAATTATTGTCTTCGTTGGGGCACCTGAGCGGCTCAGTCGGTTAAGTGTCCCAACTTCGTCTCAGGTCGTGATCTCACGGTTCGTGAGTTCGAGCCTCACGTCGGGCTCTGTACTGACAGCTCAGAGCCTGGAGCTTGCTAAAGATTCTGTGTCTCCCTTTCTCTCTGCCCCTCCCCTGCTCACATTCTGTCTGTCTGTCTGTCTCTCTCAAAAATAAATAAACATTAAAAAAAAATTTTTTTAAAGAATTATTGTCTTAGCAATTTTCTTTTTCAATGTTTATTTTATTTATTTATTTTGAGAGAGGAGGGGAAGGGCAGAGAAAGAGGGAGACAGAGAATCCCAAGCAGGCTGTGCACTGTCAGCACAGAGCCCGATGCAGGGCTTGATCCTACCAAATGTGAGTCTGACACTTAACCAACTGAGCCATCCAGGCACCCCGGCAATTCTCAATACAATATATAATGCAGTATTTTATACATATGTATGGCAAATCTATAATACAGTATTGTTAACTGTAGTCCCATGCTGTATGTTAAATCCCCAGGACTTACAACTGGGAGTTTGTACCTTTTGACCGCCTGACCCATGTCGCTCACCCCTACCCCACTCTGTCAATTGCCGATCTGTTCTCTGAAGTATACAAATATTTTGCAATGTAGAAATCTAAACTGAGCATTCAATGTAGCAGTATCATAAAATTCTAGATTCTGCCACATCCCGAAGAATATACTTTGTTAGATGGTTTACTAAACCACAATCTTAAAGATTGTATTCTAAAATTAGAAGAATTTCAATTTTTCCCCCTTTGGTACTTGCTTAGAATAGTAAGCCGACAGCTAGATATGCAAGGAATTTGTGAGTAAAATGAGACCACTACTGGCTTTGCAAATTATCTGCTCTCCAGGAAAGGAATTCCGGGTAAGCCAGAATTTGGACTCCTGGTGACATGGTGACATTGATGTTAATATATTCACTTCTCACTCCTTATTTTCAACATCCTTATTGTGATATAATTCACACACCATACAATTCACTCATTTAAAGTATGCAGAGGTCAGTGTATTCACGGTTGTACGACCATCACTAATTCCAGAACAATTTCATCACCCCAAAAAGAGACCACATACCTATGAGCAGGTCACTTCCCACTCTCCCCTCTCCTCCCTGGGGGCAACCCAGTAACCTGCCTTTTGTCTCTGAATTTTCCTGTTCTGGACACATCAGTGGAATCCTACATTATGTGGCCTTATGTGTCTAGTTGCTTTCTTTTTAAAAAAAATTGTTTCTAATGTTTATTTATTTTGAGACAGAGTACAAGTGGGGGAAGGGCAGAGAGAGAGGGAGAGGGAGACACAGAATCGGAAACAGGCTCCAGGCTCTGAGCTGTCAGCACAGAGCCTGATGCGGGGCTTGAACCCACAAACTGTGAGACCACGACCTGAGCTGAAGTCGGACGCTTAACTGACTGAGCCAGCCAGGCACCCCTAGTGTTTACTTATTTTGAGAAAAAGAGAGACAGAGTGTGAGCAGAGGAGGAGCAGAGAGAGAAGGAGACACAGAATCCCAAGCAGGCTCCAGGCTCTGAAGCTCTGAACTGTGAGCACAGAGCCCAATTTGGGGCTTGAACTCACAAACAGCAAGGTCATGACCTGAGCCGAAGTCGGATACTTAACCAATTGAACCACTGAGGCACCCCTTCTTTTTTTTTGTTTTTTAATGTTTACTTATTTTGAGAGAGTACACAAGGGGGGGGGGGAGAGGGGCAGAGGGAGAGAGGGAGGGTGAGAGAGAGAGAGAGAGAGAGAGAGAGAGAGAGAGAGAGGGAGAGAATCTCAAGCAGGCTCCACACTGTCAGTGCAGAGGCAGACCCAGGGCTGGATCCCATGAACTGTGAGATCATGACCTGAGCCAAAATCAAGAGCTGGATGCTTAACCAACTGAGCCACCCAGGCACCCTCTTATCATTTTCTTAGTAACCTCTTTTCTCTAGACACTTTATTGTAAGAATACAGTTTATGATACACATAACACGCAAAATATATATTTATCAACATTTATATTATCAGGAAGGCTTCTGATTGGGTAGCCTATTAATAGTCCAGTTTTTGAGGTGTCAAAAGTTATACATGAAATTAAAATTTTTTTATGTTCATTTATTTTTGAGGGGGGGCACAAAGAGAGTGGGGGGCAGAGGGTCTCAAGCGGGCTCCACGCTGACAGCAGAGAAGCCCTATGTGGGGCTGGAACTCACAAACCACAAGATCGTGACCCAAGCTGAAGTTGGATGCTTAACCGACTTAGCCCCCAGATGCCCCCAAAAGTTATACATGAAATTTAGACCTGGGGTGGGGGGGTTGGTACCCCCAAACCACTCTGTTGTTCCAGAGCCCACTGTAATACCATTACTTTGGGGATGTTCAGTCCCTAACAATAGTCATATATTGTAAGAAATATCCCTCCCATTTTGTGATGGGAGAACAAAATTTTCAGGGTTAAATGGCCTGCCCCAAGTCAAACAAGAAAATGATCAGGAACCTTGCTTCCCCTGAGTCCTATCCCTGTCACACAAATATCTCCGTGAGTTACAAGGACACGATATCAACGTTTTTACCATTTCCAAGGGAACTCTACTCCCTTTTTTTTTTCTTCAACTCTACGATACTTTGTGTCAGTACAATGTAATTTTGTAAAAATCATGAAAATTAGAGATGAAGTCCCTTTGGTCACATGCTACTGTACTCCCAGGTGTTTTCCAGGACGAATACAGTTTTTAGTGCTTTTTACATTTGTGTTTTACCCCAAGTGCTAGAGTCCTACCACCTCCCCTAGGGGAAGCTTTCCCACTATAGCATAAAAGCATCTCAGACGTGTTCATGATACTTCGCTCATATTTGTCGTTTTGTTCAGTGTCTGCCATTTGCTCATTACTTCAGCCCCTTTGGACCGTGGAAAATAACGTCTTCCGCTCTTGGGAGCTACCAAGCATCAGGGCCCAAGACAAATCAGTTCTACCTGGAAATGAGCAAAAGTACTTTTTTTTTTTTCTTTTTTCTTTAATGTTTACTTTTGAAAGAGAGACAGAGAGAGATCACAAGTGGGGGAGGAACAGAGAGGGAGACCCAGAATCCGAAGCAGGCTCCAGGCTCTGAGCTGTCAGCACAGAGCCTCACGTGGGGCTCGAACTCACGAACCACAAGATCATGACCTGAGCCAAAGTCAGAAGCTCAGCTGACTGAGCCACCCAGGCGCCCCAAAAGTACTTTTTAATCCTAGTGACAGATACAGGAGGAGACCATAGGACAAACTGAAACACGAAACTGAAGATAAAGGTACACCATGGGCAGATTTTGTGATTTTATAAAGGGAGAGGAATTGTGTGGGGGCTTTATTTTTATTTTTTCCAGAACCCTTTTAGGAATAGCTTTTATTCAAGTACCAGCACATAGAGAGTTCACTGGATCCAAACGTGTCTTCTAATGATCTACAAAGCTCCATCTTTTCCTAGGTGATCTCCCTTGGGATCTATAAGTATATTCTGTTTTCCCTACTGCCATCGACCCCTTCCCCTGGACTCTGGATTCCCTCCCCTCCCACCTTCTAAAGGACTTTGGTCCAGGATTTATTCCCTTTCTTTTGCACCATCATTTTTCTCCCTCCCTGCTGGACACATCATCTGCTGTAGGAAGACAAACTTAAAAA
The DNA here is from genome assembly GCF_027475565.1 of Acinonyx jubatus. Lineage (NCBI taxonomy): Eukaryota > Metazoa > Chordata > Mammalia > Carnivora > Felidae > Acinonyx > Acinonyx jubatus. The sequence continues at coordinate 7,054,810 of NC_069381.1, read as the reverse complement.
ACCTCTACCCTAGGGGCGCCTGGGTGGCTCAGTCAGTTAAGCGTCTGACTTCGGCTCAGGTCATGATCTCGCTGTTCACAAGTTTGAGCCCCGCATCGGGCTCCGTGCTGATAGCTGAGAGCCTGGAGCCTGCCTCGGATTCTGTGTCTCCGTCTCTCTTTGCCTCTCTCCCTCTCTCTCTCTCTCTCTCAAAATTAAACAAACATTAAAAAAAAGAAGAAGCAGAAAACCCTTCAGGATGAAGTTTTTTTTTTTTTAATTTTTTTTTTTAACATTTATTTATTTTTGAGACAGAGAGAGACAGAGCATGAACGGGGGAGGGGCAGAGAGAGAGGGAGACACAGACTGGGAAGCAGGCTCCAGCCTCTGAGCTGTCAGCCCAGAGCCCGATGCGGGGCTCAAACTCATGGACCTCGACATCGTGACCTGAGTTGAAGTCGGATGCTTAACTGACTGAGCCACCCAGGCACCCCGGGGATGAAGTTTTAAAAAAACCTCTACCTTGACCCTACATCTCCTTCGAACAATGCCTTCTTTCTAGGCTTCCTTGACCGCAAAACATCCCAAAAGAGATGCCTTTTATTATTTCCATGCCCTCCCTTACTCCTATACCATTCTGAGAAAATTCTCTTGTCAGAGTCACCAGTCACCTCCATTAGGCCCAGATCAGTTCCATTTCTGTGTCCCAACACCTGCTGGCCTTCTCAGCAGCAGCCAGCACAATTGGGCACTTGGGAAACACTGTCCCCTATATTGGCTTCCATGAGGCCCCACACTCTGGTTTTCCGCCGGAAGCTCTTTCTCGGATTCATTTGCTGCCTCCTCACCCAACCTTTAAATATTGCAAAGGGGCGCCTGGCTGGCTCAGTCAGTAGAGCATGAAACTCTTGATCTTGAAGTTTTAAGTTCAAGCCCCACATTGGATATAGAGATTACTTAAAATCTTTTTTTAAAAAGGCATAAAGATAGATAGATAGATAGATAGATAGATAGATAGATAGATAGATAGATAGATAGGTATCGTAGAGCCCCAGGGCACCAGGTTGAACCCTCTCCTCCCTGTTGATACTACTTCCCTAAGTCTCCAGTCCATGGCTCTATTTTTTTTTTAAGTTTTATTTATTTATTTTGAGAGAGAGCATGAGCAGGGGAGGGGCAGAGAGGTAGAGAGAGACAGAACCCCAACCAGCCTCTGCCCTGTTGGTACGGAGCCCTACGCAGGGCTCAAACCCAGGAACCGTGAGATCATGACCTGAGCCAAAATCAAGAGTCAGATGCTTAACTGACTGAGCCACCCAGGCAGCCCTCGGGCCCATGGCTCTAGAGAGCATGTACATATGCTGATTGCCAGGTATGCATTTGTAGTCAAAATCTCTTCCCTGAATTGCACTGACACGTCCAACTGCCTTGGTGATATTTGTATTGGGCTGTGTAATAGATACTTCCCCGCCACACATCTGCCCTCTCCCCTGCCCCCAGAGCGAGTGTCCTCATTAGCCATCCAGTGGCCCAAGCCCAAAGCCTTGGCATCATCCTTGATTTCTCCTTCCCTTCACACAGTCTGCCGGCCAGTTATAGCTGCCCGTGCTCCACGTGTTCATGAGCTCGCCATTTCCTTCTTTCCAACTTCCCTGCAGTCCTGGCATCCAAGCTGCCATCGTCTCCTGTGGGGCTGTTTCACTGGTCCCGTTTCACTCCTGTCCCTTTTCAATCTACACTGCAGAAAACAGGCAGTGAGACCTTCTTAAAACACAGACCATGTCATTTACCCCTTCAGAAACCCCCTCAGTGATTCCCATTGTCCATTGAATAAAATGGCAAGATCCTTATCATGACTTGTAAGATCCTAAGGCATTTGGCCACCTTGGATTCTCTTGCCTCATTTTATACCACACACACCCTTTCTCCTGTGCCTTAGCCTTCACTCTTCACTAAGACAAACTCTTGGGGCGCCTGGGTGGCTCAGTCAGTTACGTGTCTGATTTCAGCTCAGGTCAGGATCTCATGGTTCATGGGTTCAAGCCCCACATTGGGCTTCCCATTGACAGTGCAGTGCCTGCCTGGGATGCTCTCTCTGCCCCCTCCCCCGCTTGCGTGCGCTCTCTCTCTCTCTTAAAATAAATAAACTTAAAAAAAAAACTGATTAAAAAAAAAAAAAAAAAGACAAGCTCTTTCTCTCCCAGCTCTTCGTACTTGGCATCTCATTTACCTGAAAAACTCTTCCCCCAGCTTTTTGCGAGGCTGGTTCCTTCTCACCCTTCAGATCTCGGCTCAAATGTCGCGTCTTCATCCGTGCATTAATTCATTTAACAAATATTTATTGAGCCCTTTGCATGTTAGGCCCTGTTCTAGGCACTGAGCATACAATACGTGTGGTCCTCGGAGAGGCAGACACCCGGCTAGAATTAGACGAGTGAGAGACAGGTAGGGAAGCACATGTGGAGGATGAGGGGCAAAAGAGAAGGTGAGGGGTGCTTTCAGACTGACTACAGGTCAGCCACTGTGGAAAGGGGAGGGGGAAGGAAGCAGCATTGAGGAGAAAGAGTCTCACTCTGCAGAGCAGTTCTAAGGAAGATTTGGGCCCAGTTGCCGAATGGAAAAATCCCACCTCCTGCAGGAACGGGCCGGAATTAGCATTGCACCCCGCGGGTGGGACGGGCCCTGGGGAAGCCTGGCCTCTCGCAAACACTGTGGCGGATCCAGAGGCCACAGCTGGAGTCCTGTGTCCACCTCCTGCCCCTCAGCAGGGAATCTGAGTCCTCCCGCTGCCACAGCCCGCTGGCCGGACACGCTCGTCCTCCTCCTTATGTGTCCAGGGACGGAGAATTTGAATGCCACTTCCCGCCACATGCTGCCGGCTCAACTCACTCTCCTCCAGGGCAGGAGGAAGAAGTTAGCTGCTTGCCGGCTTTGGGGTGGGAGCTGCAAATGCTAGACTCCGTGCTTTGATCTGACGGTACCGTTCGCCTGCCTTCGGGGAGCGGAAATTCTGGTCCTCTCCCAGCTGTGGTAAGCAAACTGGGGCAGACTCTGTCCCTCTGGGCAAGGCTTTGGTCGGTTGTCCAAATGTGCCCCTGCCTCATTCAGCATGAGTGTTTCCTGTTTGGGGGTCAAGTTTTAGCTCGTTTTGTTAATAATAAAGGTGGCTTTTAGAAATTTCCACTTTTGCATCTCCTAGGTTCCTATTTCTCAACAGGTTCCAAATAGAGAACCTCCACCCCCACCCTGGAAAGTCCCGTCACCACCCTGAACAAGGTAGACAAGGTCCGAATACTCATGTGGCTTCTGTGCACATAAGTCACCTTGCTTTCTCTGTCATTCTTTTACTATATCCTGTTTAGTTCTTTCGTGGCACTTCATCAAAATCGGAAATATTTTCATTTGCCTGTTTATTTGTTTATCGCCTTCCCTCCCCCCCCCCACACCATCTCCCACCAAGAGGATGTAAACCCTTCGGGGTCAGAGACCTGGCCCACCTTGTGTTTTGCTAAAATCCCAGTAGCTAGAAAAGTACATGACTATTCAACACGTATTTATTGAGCACTGACTAGATACAGAGATGTAACGGCATAAAAAACAAAATTCCTGCCCCTGTGGAGCCTATATGCTGGGGGGGTGGGGGGGGGCGGAAATAAAATAAGTAAATAGATTGTATAATATATTAAAAGGAGACAAATGCTATAGATTAAAACAGATCCAGGAAGGGGAATAATGCTGAGATTAGTGTTTCCATTTTAAGTAGGGTGGTCAGAGAAGACCTGGGCAAGAAACATCTGAAGAAGGACTTGAAGGGAGTGAAGAAGGGAGCCAAGGGGGTATCTGTGGGAGAGCATTCCGAGCAGAGGTAACAGAAGGCCCTGAGTCAGGAACAGGCCTGGCAGGGCCAGTGTGGCCAAAGCAGAATGAGTGTTAGGGCAAGTAGGAGGTGACGTCTGTGTTTCAGACGGGAGCTGCTGGAAAGTTTTGAACAGAGAAGTGACCTGATCCCCTTATGTTTTAAAAGGATCACTCTGCTAGGTGGAAAATAGACCTGAGGGGAGCAAGAGGAGGGGCATAGAGACCAGTTAGGCAAGAGGTGCAATGATCCAGGCAAGAGGAATGGTCCAGGTGAAAGGAAGGTTTGGGGCTCAAACCAAGGACCTGGGACTCAAACCAAGATGGCAGCAATGAAGGTAGGGAGAAGTGGTTGGATTCTGGATCTATGGTGAAGGAAGAGCCAACAGAATTTGGGAGAGGATGTGAGAATGGACACGAAGAGGGTCAAGATGACTCCAACTATTAGTAGCGACCATTCATTGAGATGGTGAGGAGTATGGGTGGAGTAGAAAGGAGGAGAAGATAATGGGTTCAGTTTGGGACATGTTAAATCTAGGATACGCATGAGACTGTGAAGTAAGGTTGTCAAGTAGACAGTGGGGTCTAATAGACCTGGAATTTGGGAGACAGGTCTACACTACAGACGTCTGTTGAGCGTCTTTAGTGCACAGATGAAATTTAGTCATGAGATGGGATGAAATCACTCCATGGGTGATTACAGCAAGAGAGGAGGTCTCTGGACCGAGCTGGGGGAACTCCAACATTAAGAAGCAAGGAGTGGACAGGGCACCTGGGCGGCTCAGTCGGTTCAGCGTTGGACTTTGGCTCATGTTATCTCACAGTTCCTGAGTTCGAGCCCCGCATCAGGCTCTATGGTGACAGCTCAGAGCCTGGAGCCTGCTTCGGATTCTGTGTCTCCCTTTTTCTCTGCCACCCGCCCCACCGCATTCTGTCTCTCATTCCCTCTCTCTCTCTCTCTCTCTCTCTCTCTCTCTCTCTCTCAAAAATAAATAAACATTAAAAAAAAGAAGAAAGAAAAAATGTGAGGGGGGCAACTAGCTGGCTCGGTTGGTGGAGCATGTGACTCTTGATGTCAGGGTTGTGAGTTCAAAACCCAGGTTGGAGTCTACTTATAAACAGACAGACAAACAAACAAGGATAGACAACTCTCTCAAGAAGTTTTGTGACGAAAGAGAGCCGAGAAATGGGACATCCGGTGGAGCAAGAAATGAGTCAAAGTATTTTGTGTCTAAGATTGGGAGGGTGGGGCGCCTGGGTGGCTCAGTTGGTTGAACGTCCGACTTCAGCTCAGGTCATGATCTCATGGTTTGCGAGTTCGAGCCCCGCGTCTGGCTCTGCACTGACAGCTCAGAGCCTGAAGCCTGTTTGGGGCACCCGGGTGGCTCAGTTGGTTGAGCATCCGCCTTGGGCTCAGGTCATGGTCTCACTGTCTGTGAGTTCAAGCCCTGCATCAGGCTCTGTGCTGACAGCCCAGAGTCTGGAGCCTGCTTCGGATTCTGTGTCTCCCCCTCTCTCTGTCCTTCACCGGCTCATGCTCTGTCCCTCTCTCTGTCTCTCAGAAATAAATAAACGTTAAAAAAAATAATAAGATTGGGAGGAAATAATAGCATATCTTGTATGTTAATGAGAATTATTCATAGAGAGGGAAAAATTTGAAGAGTTAGGAGAAAGTGGAGAGAAAACAGGAGCACTATTAGATTCTGTGCACCAGTAGGGTCGTCTTTGAATCCTTTACCTCCTAAGAAGTAAGCGTGTCCTCACGTAAGAGGATACTTCCGCTTGGAAGGAACATCATAAGAATTTATTTCTTACGCAAAAACAATAGCAGTTTCTTGTGCAAAGCCTGTAAGGCCTCCATCTTGTTTGCCATTGCTGTTGACTTGATGTCAGCAATTTTCTAGATGTTCAACTTTCTTCTTGCATAAAATGCTGCAGCAGACCTGCCAAGGAGTGACCACTGCTTTATGAGGCCTTGTTGGTAGCGGTAGGTCATTTGGGGCTATGATCACAGGTCATGCGTTGTGATTGACTTAATGCCTCTAAAAGTTAACTCTGTTAAATCTGCCTTTTCTGATACTCACCTGGGCTAAAGATTCAGAATTTCTCTTGCTAGGAGTCGGGTCTCATTTCCATGGGATTACACAGCCTAATGTCTGGGGTTGTTTGATACACTCAGCAGACGTGGTTGCCAAAGCCAGGAAGGAAAAAAAAAAAAAGAAAAAGAAAACAATGCTGCTGACTCAGTCTCTCATCTATGCTCGCATCCAGTAACCACATGCTGGGCGAAGCATTGTGCAAGACACAAAGACTCACTGGTGAATCAAGAAACCCTAGGTGTTACCTACCCATAAGATACTTACAGTCAAGGAGAGAGAGAAAATACAGACAGAACTGTAAGTCACAGTCGAACGTGTTAAATGCCATAAAAGAAATTAAGGAAAGCGCTGAGAGAGTCCAACAACAACAACAAAAGAAAAGAGAGAGAGAGATTATTACTTCTGGTTTGGATGATGGAGCTCTGATTTACTGAAATAGGCAAGGATTCTGAAGGAAATTTACCCACAGCCTTCCTTACAATGATCTCAGCTTATATCAGTGTTCCCCCATGTTTTAAAACATAATGATTCATTTTTATTTTTTTTAAAGATTTTACTTTATTTTTGTTTTCATTTTTTTAACATTTTTATTTATTTTTGACAGAGAGAGACAGAGTGTGAGCGGGGGAGGGGCAGAGAGAGACAGGGAGACACAGAATCCCAAGCAGGCTCCAGGCTCCGAGCTGTCAGCACAGAGCCTGATGCGGGGCTCAAACTCACGGAGCTGTGAGATCATGACCTGAGCTGAAGTCAGACGCTCAACTGACTGAGCCACCCAGGCGCCCCAGAAGATTTTATTTTTAAGTAATCTCTACAACCAACGTGGGGCTCGAACTTACAACCCCGAGATCAAGAGTTACATCTCTCCTGACTAAGCCAACCATGTGGCCTGCGATTCATTTTTATAATCCCCTGAGAAACAGGAACATTTTGACCCCACTTTCATTTTGCAGCCAAATGGACAGATGCTACCTCTTTTTGATAACATTTTTCCATTAATGTTATGTTTAAAATTTAATATTAGAAGAGTTTTGGTTAATTTTTAAAAGCTAAGAAGTGGTTGCGTTTTAATAAAAATAAGATTTACTGTGTTTCAAAAAAAATTTTTTTTAACGTTGATTTCTTCTTGAGAGACTGAGAACAAGCAGGGGAGGGGGAGGAGCAAAGGGAGAAGGAGACCCAGAATCCGAAGCAGGATCCAGGCTCTGAGCTGTCAGCACAGAGACCAACGCGGGGCTCGAACCCACCAACCGTGAGACCATGACTGAGCTGACATCGGATGCTTAACTGACTGAGCCACCCAGGTGCCCCTAGATGTAATGTGTTTTTAATCAGGTGGACCACTCACCGACTCAATATCTGTATTTCCTCATTAAGTGATAAGAAAAGTGTTATCTGAAGGAAACTCTATATTGGCTATATTTTCATAAGTCACCTGCCTTTCTCTCTTCGCTTAGAAAAGATTGATAAATGTGTCAGCTAGCATAAGAAAGGGACATGGTGGAAGGCCACCACCTTACCTGGGAGGAAATCAGTCACATCAAATTCCAGGAACTCGAGGAGAGGAAAGAGGTACGTATTATCACAAAGTAAAAAATACTAGTTGTGCCTCTTTCCCCTCTTTCTTCTTTCTTAATGTTTCTAGCAGCTTCAAGTGTCACTTGGCTGACATCACAGCCGACCCGAGAGAGGCAGGAAGAAGTTGTACTTCTACTGAAGGTAGAAAATCATCCAAAAAGCTATAATTTGTTTTGTTTCAGGAGGTTATAAGTTTGATGTGAGTAAAGGGCAAAGAGAACATGTTCCTTCCTCCCCCAGGTTCCAGCAGTGTGTGTGTGTGTGTGTGTGTGTGTGTGTGCATGTGTGTAAGAGGAATTGGAGGTAATCAAACTGTGTAGAAGGTATGTCAACCATGTAAATTGTAAAACATAAGGCACGTTTCTATTTTTATGCAACCACATAAAAATTACAAGTTTTTATCAATGTTTTATAGAGAGAGAGAGATATATAAATACTTACAAACCTATGTTATTTGAACATTGATTTCCATTGGTATATTTAGTGCCTGTTTTCTTATATCTCTAGCTGGCATATATTTTTTACCTTTTTTAAAACTTTGAGTATGGTTGACCTTGACACGTATTTAAGATGAGGTTCCACTATGAAGTTGTAGTTTGCACTATGCTGAGACACAGGTTTCCAAATGATACTCTAGTCAGTTTCTGTTCAACTGGACTTCATCACAGGGATTGTGTCCTTGTCTCGGAAAAATTGTACCAACAGTAAAATAGCAAAGGAAACAATCACAGGAAGGTTTTTAACTCTTACCTGTTTCTCTGGGGATATTCTTTTGACTCTGGGGGCCGGCGGGGGGGGGAATCTCATTGTGAAATATAACGCACATACAGAAATGTGCATAAAAGTGATTATAAAGTACATCCCGTGCATTCACCACCGTGGTCAAGGAACTGTGTTGCCGGACCAGACCGTAGTCACCCGCTGTAACCTCATGCCTTCACAACTCTGTCCCTTCTGTCTAGAGGGACATAATCCTAACTTCCACAGTGATGACTTCCTTGCTTTTCTTCATAATTTTACCATTTATGCGTGCATCTCAAAACACTACACAATGTTTGCCTATTTTTTAACTGCATGTAAGTGAAATTATACTGCAGTATTTCCCCATAACCTGTCTGTAGTTCAACATTACAAGATTCATCCGTGTTATTTGATTTAGCCTGCATGGCCCACTCATGTGTATTGGCGTAAAATATTCCATTGTATGAATCGTATGCCACAACTTACTCATCCGTTTTACTCTTTTTAAGTTTTTTCAGTTTATTAATCCTCTCGGTAAAAAACTGGGCTATATCACTGCAGAATCGCTGCTTCCTGTTGCGAGCACCAATCAGCATGGGCCTTTGCAGTGCCCCTGACTTGATTGTTTCTTTTTTAGTGTCAGACTCTACTGTTTTCTTGAGATCTTTTTCTTTTTTTCTTTTTTTTCAATATCTGAAGTTTATTGTCAAATTGGTTTCCCTACAACACCCAGTGCTCATCCCAAAAGGTGCCCTTCTCAATGCCCATCACCCACCCTCCCCTCCCTCCCCCCCCCCCCATCAACCCTCAGTTTGTTCTCAGTTTTTAAGGGTCTCTTATGCTTTGGCTCTCTCCCACTCTAACCTCTTTTTTTTTGTTGTTTTTCCTTCCCAGAGATCTTTTTCTTCTCATACAGGCCACGTCTTGAAAATCAAAGGTCAGGTTCATTTCTTTTGTTTTGCCTAATCCAAGAAGTTGTAAATTATGCTGAAGCCAGTTATCCTGCAGTATCAAATGGGTTCTGAATCCAAGTACAAAGATGACGTTCGGTGTGCTCTGGTACATTTGTAATTTTTTTTTAATTTTTTAATGCTTATTTTTGAGAGAGAGAGAGAGAGAGAGAGAGAGAGAGACAGAGCATGAGTGGGGGAGGGGCAGAGAAAGAGGGAGACACAGAATCTGAAACAGGCTTCAGGCTCTAAGCTGTCAGGACAGAGCCAGACGCGGGCCTCAAACTCATAAACAGTAAGATCGTGACCTGAGCTGAAATCAAGAGTCAGATGATTAACCAACTGAACCACCCAGGTGCCCTGAGCCATTTTATTCTTTTTTTTTTTAATGTTTATTTATGTTTTGAAAGCGAGAGAGGGGCGCCTGGGTGGCTCAGTCGGTTAAGCGTCCGACTTCAGCTCAGGTCATGATCTCGCGGTCCGTGAGTTTGAGCCCCACATCGGGCTCTGTGCTGACCGCTCAGAGCCCAGAGCCTGCTTCGGATTCTGTGTCTCCCTGTCTCTCTGCCCCTCCCCTCCTCACGCTCTGTCTCTCTCTGTCTGAAAAATAAATAAAACATTAAAAGAAAATTAAAAAAAAAAAAAAGAAAAGAAAAGAAAGCGAGAGAGACAGAGTGCAAGCAGGGGAGGAACAGAGAGAGAGGGAGACACAGAATCCAAAGCAGGCTCCAGGCCCTGAGCTGTCAGCATGGAGCCCGATGCGGGGCTCGAACTCACAAACTGCAAGATCATGACCTGAGCCGAAGTCAAATGCCCAACTGACTGAGCCACCCAGGCGCCCCTGAGCCATTTTATTCTTGATGAACATATATTTCCAGATTTTGGCAGTTATAAACAATACTGTTATGGATATTTTCAATTTTGTATCCTGGCACACCTGAGCACATGCATTCTCCTTTCTTTCTTTCTTTCTTTCTTTCTTTCTTTCTTTCTTTCTTTCTGTCTTTCTTTCCTTCTTTCTTTCTTTCTTTCTTCCTGGATTTCTAAAGCTTGTTGAATAGCAATGAAACATTTTTTTTTTTTAATTAACATTAATGAAAGAATAATGTTTATTTTTTTTTAACGTTTATTTATTTTTGAGACAGAGAGAGACAGAGCATGAACGGGGGAGGGGCAGAGAGAGAGGGAGACACAGAATCGGAAGCAGGCTCCAGGCTCTGAGCCATCAGCCCAGAGCCCGACGCGGGGCTCAAACTCATGGACCGCAAGATCGTGACCCGAGCTGAAGTCAGATGCTTAACCGACTGAGCCACCCAGGCACCCCGAATAATGTTCTTCTTTATCTACAAAAGCTCCTAGAACATTAAATCCTAGTCACCCCCACCTAATACAAAACATTATGATAAAGCAGAACCAGCCATTTGCAATTCTTGGCTTTTTCCCATCTTGGAGCAAACAAAGCAAGATTGCCTTTTTTGTTTTTTCTTTTTTTTTAATTGCGAGAGCATGCACACGCATGCAAGCAGGGGAGGGGCACAGGGAGAGAGAGAGAGAATCCCAAGAAGGCTCCACCCTCGGCATGGAGCCCAGTGCAGGGCTCGATCCCACGACCCTAGGATCATGAACTGAGCTGAAATCAAGAGCCGACGCTTAACTGACTGAGCCATCCAGGCGCCCCGAGTTTGCCTTTCTTGCCGACTAATCCTCATCTGTATCTATGTATATATCTGTATATGTTTTCTAAGGTTCTTTTTTATGGTAACTCACGTTCGAATCTTTAAACAAGTGTCTATGCAGGAGGAAGGCAGGTGGAGCACTGACAACTTTTGTCTGGCCGTAGCCACGGGAACAAAGGCAGAGTTCGGACTGGGCCTCTGAGGGCAAGGCTCCCGACCCAGGCCAACCCCCCCTGTGTGGAGGTCTGAGTTGTCAAAGATGACACTGTTTCGGTAACGAGCTCCTGGGCAGACTCCCGACCTATTTCCAGTGACTGCGTGGCTTCATTCAGGCTGCTGGCCACTGTGGTGGAAAGGAAGATGCTGGAGTGAACATTCTGTCTTTCAAGAGAGTTCCTGGTTTCCAGGCTGAGCATCATTGTGCCTCCATGCTGTTTCCTTTGGGGCATCTTGGCAAAATGCAAATCCGCCTCCTTGTCCCTTTTCTGGTTAGCAGCGCCTCCCCCAGGGTGTCGGACCCTCGGAGTCGGGCTCTCTCCCCTCTGGAGCTGGACTTTGAGCTCCTTTCCAAACACCAGGAAAAGGACTCTGCCTGGACCGAAAGTCCTTTCCAGCAAATGTGCCTCCACGTGAAGCACCAGTGGTTTCAGAAAGCGCTAAACCTGCACCAGGACTGGTACTGTGCGGAGTGCAGAAGGAACCACTTTCTGGAATGGGAGCACTTCCTGCTGGCTCCTGGGCTGTTCGAGCTGTGCAGGGTGCCCTCGCTCGGACCCGGCGTCCCTCCTCCCTTGGACTTGAAAATGGCCGTCTCTTCATTATAATGGAATAATTTCTTTTCCCGGCAATTTCCAGTGCTTTTCTCAGTTCATTTACATTCATGGGCTTGAGTGGAAAGCTCAAGGGATATGTTTCATATCTGGACTTATCTGTGTTTTGTTGGTTCAATCTAGTGATGCCATCCTGTGTCATTCAGGGCGCAGGGAAATGGGAGCAGCTTACACAGGACGAGAGAGGTACCATAGCGTGACGCTAAGTAAGGTGGGCCCTAAAATCACGGGGGTTTCAAGCAATTTGCAAGCAAATCAAGCTTCCGCAACCTTCAGTTTTTCAGTCTGTGAAGTTTAGATAATAATAACACTTCCCTTACAGTGTTACTGTAAGGCGTGTCCTCAAGGACCCCTTACGACGCCGCGAGTAACAAAGTCCAACCCAAGCTGTGTTAGATACTCGAAGGCTTTTACTGACCCGCCTGACTTGAAGAAAGAGTGGGAGGCAGGGAATGAGGGGAGAATGAAGTGCCTTCCTACCATCCATAAATAAAAATCTTACACTCCGAATGGGTCAGTTGTGCCCTTGTTACCTAACTCTGAACCAGTCGCTACGGGTGTGGGAAATGCCAACCACGACCAAAGCTGTCCTGGCCCCCTCTCAGACCCAGGTGTGGCCAGTCCCATTCTAAGCCCCTGGCTGGGCCAAAATGGGACAAGGGAAGAATGGATGGTAGAGAGGCAACCATAATGTCCACTGCCCCAGATTCATGAGTAACTGAGCACAGGGCTCAGTCTGGGGCTTGGGACTCAGCATCTCTGTCAACGCTCGTCGTTCTACGTGCCTCCGGCACCATAATCTGCCCTACCATCCTCAATATTAAGATGAGCACTCTTTGGGGCGCCTGAGTGGCTCAGTTGGTTGAACGTCCGACCGACTCCAGCTCAGGTCATGATCTCACAGTTCACAAGTTCGAGCCCCGTGTCGGGCTCTGTGCTGACAGCTCGGAGCCTGGAGCCTGCTTCTGATTCTGTGTCTCCCTCTCTCTCTGACCCTCCCCCATTCATGCTCTGTCTCTCTCTGTCTCAAAAATAAATAAACGTTTAAAAAAAAATTAAGTAAAAAATTTTTTTCAAAAAAAAAAAAGATAAGCACTTTTCAAAGGGGTGAGATAAATCTATACCTCCTCATGGGAAAAAAAAGTTATCCTTTAATTTTATGACTGGTGATTCTTATATTCACGGAAAATGCTTTCATAGCAGGAATTGAACTGGGTACCTGTCATTTTCAACCTCAGCCAAAAGCTTGTTGTACTGATTAGAAGACTATTTTGCAAAGGGCCCAAAATGCTGCACCCCAAAGATGTCATTAAATGCCGATGAGCACACGGAGTAAATATCAAAAGTAAACCTGTCATCTGTGGGGAACTAAAGACCTTTCAAATGAATGGAGGGTAAGAAAATTAGGGGAAACAGTATCCTACAAAAGATCTCAGGGGAAATAAAGTAGGGATTCTTGCCCTGGGCAGAAACAAAGTGAATATAAAAAGCATCCATTATAGGTGTATCCACTGAGTTCACTGTCTGAGACTCCAAACAAAGAGGTTATAAAATAACAATAATCAGCAACCAAACTGGAGTGAAATTTCTGGAGTGATGGATGTTCTCTGGAATGTGAGGGTATGTGGGGATGGTTGCACAACTGCATAAACTTACTAAAAATTATCAAACTGTACGCTTATAATGGGTGAATTTTATGGCGTGTAAATTATAACTCAGTAAAGCTGTTAACAGTTTTAAGAACACAAGAGTCACATTCCAAGCAATAAAATTTTAATACAAGCAAAACTGAGGTGCCGTTTTTCCTCCTCCTACCCATCTTCTCTTCCTTTGTTCTTGTTTGTTTCTTCCTTTGTTGTTGTTTTGTTTTGTTTTTGTTTTTTCCATTTAAGCGAACTCAGAAGGGATAGTTAATGGAGACGCCTGCTAGGAGACATTCCTTTGCTAAGGATGGGTCTTTCCAGCTGTCTGAAGGGCCAACATCTGGTAGTGATTTTGTGGAAAGATCTTTGATCAGTGCTCCTTGGAGCCAGAACATGAGAGATCTAGACAGAGTCAAAGTCTCTGAAACTTCTTTTTTTTTTTTTTTTAAGTATTTATTCATTTATTTTGAGAGAGAGAGACCATGAGCTGAGAAGCAGAGAGAGAGGAGAGAGACCTCCAAGCAGGATCCAAGCCACCCACGCAGACCTGCATGCTTGAACCCATGAACCGTGAGATCATGACCTGAGCTGAAATCAAGAGTTGGATGCTCAATTGACTGAGCCCCCCCAGGCACACACACCACCCCTCTTTTTTAAATCTGTAAAGCTTCTTTACAAACAGCAGAAACTGAGCTGGTACATTTCTGAACTAGGGCTATTTGGGAGGAGGGGCTCTTTTTTTTTTTAACCTCAGCTTTATTGAGGTATAACGGACATACCTACTAATGGCCTTAATCGTGTTACTGATTTGACCCACATGGTTGGCAGATCAAAACCAGAATCTGGCACATCTTTACCTGGAGGCCATGCCGTAGCCCGGGAGATGGGGCAAAATTGCCTTGTGAAGCCTTGAGAAAGAACATATAACTCACAGTATCCAAAGGTGGGGAGTTGCGTTTTCAGCTTCCTTGTGGTCAGGTACTTTCCTCACCTTGCCCCTATAGTCAGAGGCCAACACCTCTGAATTTGGGAGCAGCGACCTAGAATAAGGTTTATATGCACGAAGACCTTTGTAGAAAGCTTTGGAATATGCAAAGTGTAACTCACTAGAAACATTAAATGTCCCTGAGTTCCCAACAACAAGCACACATGAGCACACGGTAGGCACACTGTATATTCAAGGAATGAAGAAATGAAGAATTGAAAAGTTTTCTCAGGGTGCCTGGCTGGCTCCGTCAGTAGGGCCCGTGGCACTTGATCTCAGGGTGGTGAGTTTGAGCCCCATGTTGGGCACGGAGCCCAGCAACAAAGGAAGGAAGGAAGGAAGGAAGGAAGGAAGGAAGGAAGGAAGGAAGGAAGGGAAGAAAGAGAAGTTTTCTCTATGGAAATCATTTCTGGGGCACCCGGGTGGCTCAGTCAGTTAAGTGCCCCACTTCAGTTCAGGCCATGATCTCCTGGTTCATGAGTTCAAGCCCCACGTGGCACTCTGTGCTAACAGCACAGAGCCTGCTTGGGATTCTCTCTCCATCTCTCTCTGCCCCTCCCCCACTCATGTGTGCGCACTCTGTCTCTCTCTCTCTCTCAAAGTAAACTTTAAAAAAACATCTTCCTGGTGTTCTAGTGGCCAAAATAGAAGAAAAAGGAGAAACACACGTGAGGAATAAAGGTACAACATTTTAGGGGTGCCTGGGTGGCTCAGTCAGTCAAGCGTCTGAGTTCGGCACAGGTCACGATCTCACAGTCTGTGAGTTCGAGCCCCGCGTCGGGCTCTGTGCTGACAGCTCGGAGCCTGGAGCCTGCTTGGGATTCTGTGTCTCACTCTCTCTCTCTCTCTCTCTCTCTCTCTCTCTGCCCCTCCCCTGCTCATGCTCTGTCTCTCTCTGTCTCAAAAATAAATAAAAACATTTAAAAAAAAAAAAAGGTACAACATTTTATAAAGCAGTAGGGTTGACCCAAGGTGAAATGATTCATCACGAGGAACATACTAAGTATGTTCTGAATAAGATTCCGAATATACACTCTGGAGCCAGGTCATCCGATTTCAGATTGACTTGCCCATTTTACGAACGGTGACCTTGAGCATGTTACTTCATGTAAGACAATCTGTGTCTCTCTTTGGGTTCCCGGACCCAATCCTGATGTAGGAGGGGGTGTTCCCACACGCACAGCCCCCAGCAATTCTGACACCAGTCTGAGAATTCAAGTCCATTCTGACACCATCCACCAGAGATAGCATCAGATCCCACAGGTTAAGGGCTCAGTCCTTCAACACTGCCCCCCGCACCTTAGCCCCAACACTCCAGATGCCGATTGCAAGCCCTACGCTGTTACCTGTGCCTCTGGCCCAACCAGCTACAGATAGGAAGTTCCACTGACCTCCTCTTTAAGTGCCTTTAATTTGCCAGAGCAGCTCACAGAACTCAGGGAAACATGTTTATCAGTTTATGAAAGGATATCGTAAAGGACATGAATCGGCAGCCAAATGAGGAGATGCACAGGGTGAGGTCTGGGGGAAGGGCACAGAGCTTCCCTGCCCTCTCCAGGAGGACCATTCCCTCTACTCTCCATGTGTTCAACCCAGAAGCTCTCCAAAGCCGGTCCTTTGGGGTTTTTATGGAAGCTCTCTTGCAAAGTCAGGATTGACTAATTGGCTGATTCAACCTCTAGTCTCTCTCTCCTTCCTGGAGGTGGAGAGTGGGGCTGACATTTCCAACCCTCCTATCACGTGGTTGGTCACCCCGGTACCCAGCCCCTCACCTTGGGTGAGGTCCAAACGTCACCTTCCTTAATGCAACAAAAGACACATTTATCCCACTCGACACTCAGGAAATTTCAAGGGTTTGGAGAGGTTTGAGCCAGGATCTGTAAATGAAGACCAAATATATATAAGAAAACTATTTTGGGGGCACCCAGGTGACTTAGCCCGTTGACAGCGTGACTTTTGATTTCAGCTCAGGTCATGATCTCAGGGTTGGGTTCATGAAGTCAAGCCCCACGTCAGGCTCCGTGCTGAGCATGGAACCTGTTTGGATTCTCTCTCTCCCTCTCTCTCTGCCCCTCCCATGCTCATGCTTTTTTTACTCTCTCTCAAAATAAATTTAAAAAAAAAAACAAAAACTATTTTGGTCATCTGTATGACCAGATATATATTTCTTACACATCACAATACTGCAGGGTCAAAATTTCCTCATCTATAAAATGGGAGTAAGAATAGTAGCTATTTCATAGGTTGTGAAAATTAAGTGTGCTGACCTCTGTAAAGTACTTAGAAATTGACTTGACCCCTACATGGTAAGCATTATATAAGTGTTTTATTATTATTATTGTTATTATTGCCTATGTTTTCAACCTTTCTTTTAGTGAATAGCACTTTTCAGCCTTTCTCTGTACATCATACCCTTCTCCATTCAGACCCATTGGTAGTGAACTACCAAAGGTATGTGTACTTAGCTGAGATGCTCACTTTTTCTTTCCTTTTTTTTTTTTTTTTGAGACGTTCGTACTTTTGAACGTGAATTATGCCTGCCCCTTCTCCAGTCTTGTGGATTCCTAATGTCTACAGTGGAAAGATCTGAGAATCTACATCAAAGGACATTAATACTGCCCACCAATATGAGGACACGAAACCAATCACCATTCCAGAAGACGTTTAGTACAGAGGTTCAAGCCTGTGGTTCTACTCTCGGCTCTGTCCCTACCCAACCTCGTGACCCTCCTAGGAAATCACTTACCCTCTCTGTAACTCAGTGTCCCTCATCTGTAAAATAGGGATACCACTTACCACGAACACTGGGTTTTGGGTCTCTTCCCATTGGCAGAGGATGATTGCTTAAACCCAAAGAGTGGAAGCCCGGCTTAAAGGATTTTATTTGTTTGGTCATATTTGGATTCCTGTATTGAGAACATACAAGTATTTTTATCATAATCATTATCCTTATCAATATCTGGGTAATATAAACTGAGGCAAAGAGGCCAGGAAAAATGAGAATCAGTTCTTGCCTATTTTTCACAATTTATATTCAATAATGCTTAGGAATTCCCAGGTGCTTCTCTCCAACTGCACTGTGTTTAGTTTTTAGGACAGCTTCTGTGCAAAAGAAAAGCACACCTCGAACTGGCTTCAACAAAAAATGGATTGTATTGATTTACATCACCACAAAGTCCAGAAGTAGACTTTGAGGTCAGCTTTGTTCAGGAGGCCGAACAGCAGACTCAGGTTTCTTCTTGGTTCTCTCTCTCTCTGCTTTCTGCATTGTCTGCTTCCTCTTCTGGCTGGCTTCGTTCGGGGTGTTCAGGTGGCTCCGAGGATGGGGCATATTTCCTCACCCAAGCCTTGCGAGGAAGACTGATCATCTTGTCCCATCAGTCCCAGCTAGAATCCTGAAACTCACTCAGATTAGATCGCCTTGGACCACATGCAGGGACAACAACGAAAAGCACTATGTGATTTAGTCTCTGTCACCTGTCACACATTTCACAGCTGGAGCTTGGGTAGAGTTAACTTCAGTAGCACCAAACAGATACCTTCCTAGCAAAAGAAAGTCCCATCATCCCCCTCAGTGGTTTCTGAGACAGCTTTTTCTGAGAAATAAGTGGCTAAATAAATACTAGGTTGCTATTTTAATTTTTTCAATGTTTATTTATTTTTGAGAGACAGAGCATGAACGGGGGAGGGTCAGAGAGAGAGGGAGACACAGAATCCGAAGCAGGCTCCAGGCTCTGAGCCGTCAGCCCAGAGCCCGCCGCGGGGCTCGAACTCATGAACCTCGAGATCATGACCTGAGCTGAAGTCAGACGCTTAACCGACTGAGCCACCCAGGCACCCCAGTGATGTATTATGTTTCATATCCAGTGGCATATTTTATGCAAATTGACACAAATTTAAATCTTTTCATTCATTTCTTGTCCTTAATTGGATTATCAATTCAAGAACAGTTTCATTACACTTATTCGAAGTGAATTGTCATAACGAATTACTGCTTTTGGTATGACTTAAAAAATATTTTTTTTTGGTTATAATTCACTCCTTAAGGTCAAAATAATTTCTATTGAATTCATCATTCATTTTTCATGGCTTTGGTTGCATATTCTCTAAACCTAGTGAGCCTCTTTGAATGTCTGCTGAATCGAGTTCAGCCTAAGCAATTGGGACAAAACGCTTCTAATAGTTAACTGCGGTAAAACACCATGAGGGTAGCCTCTTGCATTTTAAAGCGACAGAGATCCTTCACATATTTATTCCATTTCTTCCTCGTTTTACTGAACGGTTCTGATGCAGGCTGGCTGGGTCCAAGGACCCAGAGGAGGATCCTGTGGGGGCAGCCAAGAGAGTCCTTGGTTTTGCACAGGAGAGAAACCAAACACGAGCCAAGAGGAAAGGACAGCAGAGTTTATTAAAGATAAACAGAGAGCGCAGATATGGACAGAGCATCCGAGAGACTCAGAAAGAAAAAGAGTGAGTCTCGTCTTGGGATCCAGGGTTTCTATTGAGGATTGCGGTGACGTGTCTTCTCGGGCATCCAGAAACAAAGACAAGTTTTAGGTACTTGCCCGAAGTCACGTGTGCCCTGAATCCAGGGGTCTTAGTGAGTCAGTGGTCTGGAAAGTGTTCGTGACAAGGCTGCCCGGTCAGTCTCCAGATGTTATCTATTGTGCTGTAAGACTCTAAAGAAATTGTTAAATTCTTGACTTTTACAAGGCGTGTGTCAGGTGGGGGTTAAGTCTGAGCGAGAAAAGAAGTAGGAAAAGGAGTGAAAAAAGCGGTTTTTCACGGGGTCCCTCTATTTTCCCTGTCTCTGTTCCAAAACGTCTTTCCAGAATGAGCTTAAAGCAGTGAGATATAAAAATATATATTTGGTCTTTATCACTGGCTCCTGGAACAGAGTCCCTAAAACCTTGGTATTTCCTGAATGATAGGAGTCTCTACCATCATTCCTAAAGGAGTCCCTTTGGAGCACACCTAAGTTTATGCTAATGAAGTGGCTTGGGGTGGGTCCCAGAGAGAGCTTCGGGATGGGGGCAGCTCCCGGAGGCTGGAAACCCTCTGTCCCACCCACCAAATCCCAGGAGTAGGTGGGGGACTGGAGATTGAGCTCTGTAAACACTCTTGAACCGTGAGAGTGTCCTGATTGGTGAACGTGTGAAGGTACTGAGAGGGTGATACACGTGGGGAGAATGTGGAAACTGCCAACCTGCCCCACCGTCCCCCACCCCCCTTCCCCCCCCCCCCCCAGTACCCAGCCCTGAGCATCTCTTCTATCTGGCTGTCCCTGAGTCGTTTTATTTCTACCAAACCAGTAATAGGAAGGGGAGCGCTTTCCCGAGTTCTGTGAGTCATTCTAGCACATAACCCAACCGGAGGCAGCTGTCACGGGACCCTCCAAATTTGGAGTCATCCGGGCAAAGTGTAGGCAGCCTGGGCACCCCGTTTGCGGTTGGCCTCGGAAGTAGAGGCAGTCTCGTAGGACTGAGCCCTTGAACGTGGCGGGTTTGGTGCTCACTCCAGGTAGATAACGTCAGAAATGAGTTGAATTGCCGCACCCCGGAGAATCAGAGAATCGGTTACTGGGGAAACTCCACATATTTTGTGTCACAACGAATCTCAGAGGCGATGAAAAGCCAAAAGGCTGCTGTCCGCAAGCCAGGAAGCAGGCTTCCGCGAGGAACCGAAATCTGCCACCTTGATGTTGGACTTCCCGGCTCCCCAAACCGGGAGGCATAAAATGTCTGTGGTTTAAATCCTCCCAGCCTATGGCATTTGGCTCCAGCAGTCCGAGCCGCCCAAGGCAGAGATGGGTCCCGATAAGGGGGACGCGGCTGCCACGCACACCGACAAAAGCAGAAACAGTCACGGGAAGAAGCTGGGAGGGTTTTGAGGCGCAGCGAGAAGCAGCCCAGACTGCAGAGAAGAGACTGCTCAAAGCGGTTCCGATGAAGGCTCGGGGAGGAGGGAGAAAGCGCCCACCTTCTCACAAGCAAAACGTTGGTGGAAGGAGGGGTGGCGAAGGCTGCTCCGCTGAGTTCTCAGACGGAAATGGGGAACGTGTTTTCGGACAGTGGGGAAAAGGCAATCGTTGTGATAAAGCGGCACAGGACTCGGCCAAATGGTCCTGGTGTTCCGGTGCTTTGAGGAAGGCTTGGTTCCCCCTGACCTCTGAGCGTGATTAAATGCAAGGGGAGAGAAAGGCAGTGAAGGAGGATCCCTAGATAAGAAGGAACCGGAGCCTGAAGACTTGGACAGTTCTCAGCCTGTCCATGTGGCAAGAAAACCCAGAAAGGTGTTTAATAAAAAGAAAACATCAAGGATGTGGCCGGCTGACCGTTTGACAAGGTTAGCTTGAGTGTGAACCATGGACCTAATCAGCCATCTCAACAGAGGTCAGAAAGAGAGGATTATACCAGCAGAGACACTGACCGTTGGAACTAAAGGGACAGAGGAAGCAGGGCCACAGGAAGGAAGGCGGTTGGAACTCTGAGATCCTACAGGACCAGGTCATACTGCTATTCAGCTGTGAACATGCGCTGTTGAAGAAAAAGGAAGAATGGTTCAGTCCTTAGAGCATATGACTCTTTAAAAACATTTTTTTTAATGTTTATTTTTGAGAGAGAGAGAGAGACAGAGCACAAGCAGGGGAGGGGCAGAGAGAGAGGGAGGCACAGAGTCCGAAGCAGGCCCCAGGCTCTGAGCTGTCAGCCCAGAGCCTGACGCGGGGCTCAAACCCACAGACTGTGAGATCATGACCTGAGCCAAAGTCCGACACTTAACCAACTGAGCCACCCAGGCGCCCCACCACTTTCTTCTTTTTTTAAGTATTTTTTTTAAGTTTATTTATTTTGAGAGAGAGAGTGAGAAAGAGACGGCAAGCATGGGGGAGGGCAGAGAGAGAGAGAGAAAGAATCCCAAGCAGGGTCCCCACTGTCAGCAACAAGCCCAATGTGGGGCTCCATCCCACGAACTGTGAGATCATGACCTGAGCCAAAACCAAGAGTCAGATGCTTAACTGACTGAGCCACCCAGGTGCCACTCTTCTTCTTCTTCTTTTTTAAGTTTATTTATTTATTTTGAGAGAGAGAGAGAGCACAAACAAGGAAGGGATGGGGGTGGGGGGGAGAGAATCCCAAGCAGGCTCTGAGCCACCAGCACAGAGCCTGATGCAGGACTTGATCCTAAGAACTCTGAGATCACAGCCCGAGCCAAAACCAAGAGTTTGAACAGACTGAGCCCCCCAGGTGCCGTCCCCCTTTCTTCTTTCTGATTTCTCCCTTTGGGAATAGAAATGTCTATCCTGTGCCTGCCCACCACTATGGGTTTGGGAAACCCAAAACTTATCTGATTTTACAGGTTCATAGCTGGAGAGGAATTTTGCCTCTGGATGAATCATACCACAAATCTCACCTGTGTCTGATTAAGATGATGTTTAGATGAGACTTTGGAGGTCAGACTTTGCAGTTGATGCCAGGAGTTAAGAATTTGGGGGCTTTTGAGAAGGAATGAATGTATTTTGCATGCGATAAGAACATGAGTTGGGGGAGGGGCCAGGAGTAGAATGTTGAGAGTAGAATGTTGTTTGTCGTCAGGTCTGTGCTTTAATCCCCCCATCTATGGTGGTTTGTCATAGCTTCGTGAGCTACTAAGACCTCGAAACAGTGGAATATTCGCCAGAAAAAGGAGGGAAGTACTGACCTGGATGAGCCTTGAAAACACAGTGTCAAATTAAAGATATCAGACACACGGGCCTCGGGGTGGCTCAGTCAGTTGAGCATCAAGACTCTTGATTTCAGCTCAGGTCATGAGCTCACGGTTTGTGGGATTGAGCTCTGAGTCGGGCTCTGCACCAACAGCTTGGAGCCTGCTTGGGATTCTCTGTCTCCCTCTCTCTCTGCTCCTCCCCAGCTCTCTTTCACTCTCAAAATAAATAAATAAACATTAAAAAAGAGATATCAGATGGGGCACCTGGTTGACTCAGTCAACCAGACTTCTGCTCAGGTCATGATCTCAAAGTTCCTGGTGGATTCGGGCCCCGCGTCAGGCCCTGCACTGACAGGGGGAGCCTACTTGGGATTCTCTCTCTCTCTCTCTCTCTCTCTCTCTCTCACGCTTTCTCTCTGCCCCTCCCCCACTTGCATGTACTCTCTGTTTAAATAGTAAATAAACTTACAAAAAGAGATACAAAAGATCATGATTGTCATATTGTATGATTCCATTTATATGAAACATCCAGAATAGCCCATTCCATAGAAACAAAGTAGATTAATGCTTGCCAGCGCTGTGGGGGAAGGGCTGACTGCAAATGGGTAAGGGGTTTCCATTTGAGGTCACGAGAAAGTTCTAGAACAGGACAGTGGTAGTTGCACGACATTGTGAATGTACTTACTGTCACTGAATTGTACACTTAAAAAAAGATTTTTTTTTAATGTTTATTTTTGAAAGAGAGAGAGACAGAGTGCGAGCCGGGGAGGGTCAGAGAGAGAGGGAGACACAGAATCCGAAGCAGGCTCCAGGCTCTGAGCTGTGAGCACAGAGCCCGATGCAGAGCTAGAACTCAAAAACTGCGAGATCCTGACCTGAGCCAAAATCAGAGGCTTAATCCATGGAGCCACCCAGGTGCCTCAACACTTTCAAAGGGAATAGGGGCAACTGGGTGGCTCTGACCGTTAAGCGTCCGACTCTTGGTTCCAGCTCAGGTCAGGATCTCACAATTCGTGAGTTCGAGCCCGAGCAGGGCTCTGCATTGACACTTTGAAGCCTGCTTGGGATTCTCTCTCTGCCTCCCCTCTGCTCTCTCTTGCTCTCAAAATAAATAAAGTTAAAAAAAATTAACTGAAAGGCATTTTGATGAATGCTACAGCAGGGACGAGCCTTGAAGATTTAAGCTATGTAAAAATAAGCCAGCCACAAACGACAACTATGATTCCATTTACATGAGTAGTGTAATGTAAGAGGCAGAGAGCAGAATGGTGGTTGCCAGGAGCTGGGAGGGAGGGAGGGAATGGGGAGTTAGTGTTTAACGGGGACAGAGTTTCAATTTGGGAAGAGGGAAAGTTCTGCAGATGGATGGTGGTGATGGCTGCACAGCACTGTGAGTGTATTTAATGCAAATGCACTCTACTGTTTTTTTGAAATTTTTTAAAACGTGTATTCATTTTTGAAAGACAGAGAGAGACAGAGCACTAGCGGGGGAGGGGCAGAGAGAGAGGGAGACACAGATTCTGAAGTGGGCTCCAGGCTCTCAGCACAGAGCCGGATGCGGGGCTCCAACCCACGAACCCTGGGTTCATGGCCTGAGCCGAAGTCCGACCCTAAACCGACTGAGCCACCCAGGCGCCCCCAAATGCACGGTACTCTTAAAAAAACAGTTAATAGGATAACATTTTGTTATGTAAACAAAATACCCTAAATCTAAAAACTAAAAAAAAAAAAAAAATAGGGCGGAGGGTGGGGGGCCGCCTGGGTAGCTCAGCTGGTTAAGCCCCGGACTCTGGATTTTGGCTCAGGTCAAAATCTCACAATTCGCGAGATCGAGCCCCTGTCGGGCTGTGCCCTGACAGCACAGAGCCGGCTTGGGATTCTGTGTCTCTCCTCTCTCGCTGCCCCTCCCCCGCCTCTCAAAATAAATAAACATTTTTTTTAAAAGAAGAGAGAGCCCCCAGCCTCCTCAGTGGACGGGCAGAGGAGGTGCGGCTCGGCCACCAGGGGGCGCTCCCCACACCCCGACCCTATCTCAGCCTGGAGCCGCCTAGGACCCGCCTGGAGGAGCCGGGATTTCCAGGCTCCCGAAGGCAGCGTGAGGGGGCGGGGCAGCCACCAAGGTGTTACCCCGCCCCCCTCCCCCCCCCCCCCCCCCGCAGGCCACGGCCACCAACTGAGTCTCTGGGGGAGCCGCGCAGTCTGGGAGAGGAGGGGGTGGGCGCCCCCGCTGGCCTGGTGCCACGTGACCCCACTGCTCTGTGTCTGGGGCCAAAATAAGTCCTGGGGGAAGCTGGGTGCCGTCTTTTCCTTAGCGCCTTCTTTCCCTTGGACAGTGTGAAGGGTGAGTCTCAGCAGGTGGCATTTTTCCATGTTATTTCGAACACTTTCCTTAAAAAACGTCCGAAGACACAGATCGGGGCCGAGGGAAAAGAAGGTTCAAAGTTAAAACAAAGGCCCACCTTGATTTCGTGGGGTGC
The DNA here is from genome assembly GCF_027475565.1 of Acinonyx jubatus. Classification (NCBI taxonomy): domain Eukaryota; kingdom Metazoa; phylum Chordata; class Mammalia; order Carnivora; family Felidae; genus Acinonyx; species Acinonyx jubatus. The sequence goes on along the minus strand of NC_069381.1, from coordinate 7,030,293 downwards.
TTAAGTGAGGAATTGTTGTTAGACATTTTCTAGGAGTGCCTGGCTGGCTTAGAAAGTGGCAGGCGGGACTCTAGATCTCAGGGTCATGAGTTCGAGCCCCACGGTGGGCCTGGAGATTACTTACATACATACATATTTTTATTTTATTAAAAAATTAAAAAAAATTTTTTTTAATGTTTTTTATTTATTTTTGAGACAGAGAGAGACAGAGCATGAGCAGGGGAGGGGCAGAGAGAGGAGGAGACACAGAATCTGAAGCGGGCTCCAGGCTCTGAGCTGCCAGCACAGCCCTACGCAGAGCTCAAACTCACAAGCTGTGAGATCATGACCTGAGCCGAAGTCGGACACTTAACCGACTGAGCCACTCGGCGCTCCAGATATGTCTTTTTTTTTTTTAAAAAAAGAAACATATCACATCTTTGTGTTTTTATTTAATTATGTATTCTTAAGTAACCTCCTCACCGAACGTGGGGCTCGAACTCACAACCCAGAGATCCAGAGTCGCGTGCTCTTCTAATTGAGCCAGCCAGGAGTCCCTAAAGTCTTTTTAGGTTTGTTTTATTTTAATCAGGATATGCATAAGCATATTGCATTTGATTGATGAGACTCCTACTTTGTTACCTCTCTTAATTTAGAACAAGCCTCCTTACCCCTATTTTTATCATGCTACGTTATTGGGTGACATAATCACTTATTTGTCTTCTAGAATTGAATTCCCCACATTCCTTATGAACCAGTAGTTAGATTTACAGGCTGATTTAGTTCCTTTTTTGAAAAAGGATTCACAGAGGGGCACCTGGGTGGCTCAGTCGGTTAAGCGTCCGACCTCGGCTCAGGCCATCATCTCATGGTTCGCGGTTCAAGGTTCGAGCCCCACGTAGGGCTCTGTGCCGACGGCTCAGTCTCTCTCTCTCTCTCTCTCTCTCTCTCTCTCTCTCTCAAAAATAAACATTAAAATTAAAAAAGGAGAAGAGAAAGGATTCCCAGGTACTCCTATGGCCATCTCTTAATGCATCATGTCATACACACACAGTACCCGGCCCCACCTTGAGTGATAAGATTAATCAGTGGGTTCCTGTGGGGGTGTCAGCCTGACCCGTTCATTTCAAAGACTCTCTTAAGGCTACGTAGAATCACGTTCTCAACCACTGATGATGAGTATTGCTCGGGGCCATCCTTTCCTCGAAGGGTGAAAAATGGTGATCTTCTGAATCTGCTATTCTTTTCCCATCTATCAGTTGCCATCCTATAAATAAGGACTTCGCCTCCTTCACTATTTACTTCATCTGAACCAGAGTTTGCACAAGAAAGGCAGAGAACCCCCGCAGGTTATTCGCTGCTGCTTTGGGTCGAGTCCTGTGCCAGAAGGAGGGGTGAGGGCCAGCCAGAATGGAGCTGGTTAGCCTGCAGGCAGAGGTAAAGGGGGGCACAGCTTTGCTAAAAGAGATGTAAAGTCACCACTTCTGTGTCCTGAACTGAAGTTGGTGCTTCCAGGGGCCGCAAAGCAGCAAATCTTAGCAGATGAGATTCCCGAGAGTTCTCCCAGAGGCGACCTCGTCTCTGTGTACTCCCAGCTTTGCACCCTCAGCCTCCCGGCTGCATCTCTAGCACGTCACACATCCTCACCCCAGGGCCTTTGCACTGATTCTGTACCCCCCACCCCTGCTAACCACACAGCTTGTTCCTCACCTTGAGACTCACTTTTGTGAGTCCTTTTTTTTTTTTTAGAGAGAGAGGGAGAGAGCATGTGCAAACAGGGGAGAGGGATGGGGGGGAGAGAGAGAGACAGAGAGAGAGACAGAGAGAGAGAGAGAAAGAGAGAGAGAGAGAGAGAGAATATGAATCTCAAGCAGACTCCATGCTCAGCACAGAGCCCTGGTATCATGACCCAAGCTGAAATCAAGAGTCGGACGCTTAACTGACTGAGCCCGCCAGGCGCCCCTCTGAGTCCTTCTTAACCATCTTACTTGAAGGTCACCACCAACATCCTGAGGTATTATTTTTCTGTAGCTCTTACCACTATGTGATGCACTCTATTTTTAACTTAGGTTTATAATCTCCTCCTCCCATGGGAATGGAAGGTCCAGGAGCGGAGAAACTTTTCGTTTTGTTCCCTGCCAAATTCCGGGCATTTGCACATTTGTTCGTATTTGGATAAATTCACAAATGTTGATAAAATTCTGCCTCCCACAAGAGCCGACCGTCTCTCGTGGCCTCCAGGCAGAGCCGTTATGTTAGGGAGCAGGAGATTTCCACAAAGGGGAGCCCTCACAGCCCACGGCCCCCCATTCAGATTACTCATCACGCAATTCTCAAATCTGATGTCGATCTACAACGTCAGCTAATCCACTTACTACCTGATTCTACCCTGAAACAATTTCATAGTCTTTCTGTTTGGTGGGGTCACAATAGCTCATTGGACTGACAATCATCTTCTAACTTTTTCTGGCTCTGAAGTCACTCTTCCTTCCTTCCTTTCTTTCTTTTCTTTCTTTCCTTTTTTAACGTTCATTTATTTTTGAGAGAGAGCACGAGCAGAGGAGGAGCAGAGAGAGAGGAAGACACAGAATCTGAAGCAGGCTCCAGGCTCCGAGCTGGCAGCACAGAGCCTGATGCGGGGCTCAAACTCACGGACTGCGAGATCATGACCCGAGCCGAAGTCAGACGCTTAACTGACTGAGCCAGCCAGGGGCCCCTGATGTCATCGTGTCTAAGGGTCAAACTAACAAGCTGGTTTCTGTTAGCTGGAGCAAGAGTGACATCTGATACCCGGACTTTAATGTCTCACTGAAGTCTGTCATTACCTGCACACTGCCAGCTCCTTCCAGGCATAGACCTTTACTCAGCTGTTCTCGTCGGAGCCCTAAAGCCCAGCTTAGAGCCTAGCACATCGTAGGCGCTCAGTGGACATTAGTCCTCTGCTGACTTTCCTTCTCCTGCATAGACTCGGTGATCCAGGGACTAGTTACTCCCTTGCAAGACTCCCTGAAACTACCCCCACGTTCCTTCCACTCGTCGGCCAAACACTGTCTATACGCACTCACCTCCTCTGGTCCCACGCTCCTGGTGTGCTGGCCCAGCGCCGGTCCCACTGCTGCTTGCCTTCTGGCCGCCTAGGCCATCTCATCCGGGGCCCTTCACTGCGTCCGCCCTGAAACGTTCCCCGCCCTCGCTTCCCGGGTGCCGCCCCTCTGTCCCCCCCTTCTCGCAGCTTTTGTATCTCAGGCTTCTCTCTCACTTTAGCTCTTTTTTAAAAATTTATTTATCTTGAGAGCTCAAGCAGGGGAGGGGCACAGAGAGAGGAGCAGAGAAACCCCAAGTAGGAACCACGCTGCTTTCACGGGGCCTGATGAAGGGCCTGAACCCACGAGCCACGAGATCACGACCTGAGCTAAAACCAAGAAGCAGACGACCAACCGACTGAGCCACCCGGGCACCCCTCTCTCACTTTAAACTCACTGTCCCCGGGGCGCCTGGCTGGCTCAGTCGGGGGAGCGTGCGACTCTTGATCTCAGGGTTGTGAGTTCAAGCCCCATGTTGGGTGTAGGGATTACTTATAAATAAAATCTTAAAACGCACACACACACACACACACACACACACACATGCACACAATGTCCAGCACAGTCTCATCCATATGTATAGTTTATATGCTTGACATCATCTCCTGACAGCCTGGCTTGTACTGGGCACAGCACTTCAAAATCCAGACCTCATTCTTCTGATTGTGTTACCTTCTTTCTTTTTTTAATGCTTATTAATTTACTTTGAGAAAGGGGAGGGAGGAATGGGCAGAGAGAGAGAGGAGAGAGAATCCCCAGCAAGCCCCGCACTAACAAGCACAGGGCCCGAGGTGGGGCTCAATCCCACGAACCATGAGACCTGAGCTGAAACCAAGAGCCAGAGGCTTAACCGACTGAGCCATCCTGTGTTGGCGCCCCTGTGTTGCCTCCTTGCCAGTTGGCCTTGACCTTCCTTCCTACAGCTTCCTGAACCCCAAACAGGCCATCTTCCTCCTCCTCCGTCATCCCTACAGGTCATCCACCACCTTGGACTATGGATTCGGTGTCGCAAATAATTAGCTGTTTCTCTCCAGCCCCCAGTCCATTCACTGTATTTGAGACTTGGGCCCCAGGTGTTCCTGACCTTCACCATCTCACACCGGGATTGCCGGCAGCACTTTCTAGCACTGCCTCCCAAATTGCAAGCCCCGCCCACAGCCCCTTCTTCCAACTGTAGTCAGAGTTCCTTCCGTGAGCCAGCCTGGCCGTGCAGATCTTCTGCTTAGTGCCAGCAACCGCCACCCTGTCGCTTTGGGGGACACATCTTCCCTCTGTAACCGGACATTCGAGAGTCGTCACGATAGGGCCGCTGCCTGCCTTCCAGGCTCCCGTGGCATCTCTCGCACTCAGCCCACATACCCCCACGCTGCAGGGGAAGCAATGTTTCGGGTCTTCAAACATCCCTCCCCTCACCCCAGCCTTTCACCTAGAAGGCTTCCCGATGCTTCCTGCTTACCTGCGCTTCCCGTCTCCGCTGCTCCGCCACCCCTGCCCCTTGCCACCACGGGCCCAGCCCCTCCCGGGCTCTCAGCGCTGCCTGTGCTGATCACCGCTATTCAGACGGCTCGCTTGTCCATTTTCCCCATGAGCCCTTGGAGACGGAATTACATCCTGTTCATTGGTGTGTCCGTGGTGCGCCTGGAAGGTTTTCAAATACTTCTTAAAATAATGGCACACGCTACATCTAGAAGGAAAAAGTCAGAGTCGTTGGACAGGTTTATTGACACTGAGCAGTTTTCCTACAATCTGAGTAAATGGCTTCGGGGACAGGTGGTGAGGCGTCTCCCTGACCGCAAGTTCCCGTCGCCAAACCCGGACAGAGTAACATCTGTTCATTTGGGAAGAGGAGTCACCATTAAGGCTGCTGTCACACGTGGGCTCTGGGGACGGAGACAGCTCAGGCTCTCTGGAAAGTCTGTTTGCACACTTGGCCTTCACAGAACATTTCCTAGGGAAAGGGGAAGGGGAGAAGAAAGATGAGTTGGCATGTGGGCTATTGATTATTATTACTCACAGCACTTCTGACAGCAGGGCTGGGGTGTCTCTTCCAACCCTGCTCCTCCAGCTCGGTGACACCAACTGGGTGTCCAACAATTCAACTCAATTCTGACACCGACGACCCAGAGCTAGTGCAGACCCCACAGGTTAAGGGCTCGGCCTCCCAAAACTGCCCCAACTTTAGACATCAAACACCCAGTCCCCGGCCACCCAAACCTCTGACTGAGCAGCTATTAAATGGGGATTCCCACGCCCCTTTCCTCAGGGTCAGGAATTTGCTAGAACGGCTCACAGAAATGGCTTGGGATTCTGTCTCCCTCTCTCTCTGCCCCTCTCCCACTTGTTCTCTATCTCTCTCTATGGAGAGCTTTATTATAAAGGATACAACTCAAGAACAGCCAAGTAGAGAGGTGCATAGGACACAGGATGGGGGGTGTGTGTGCGGAACTTCCACGGGCCCTTCAGGGGGCCCACTCTCCCAGTGCGTCGATGTTTTCACCAACTAGGAAGCTCTCCAACCTTTCTCATTTAGGGGTGTTTGTGGGGGTTTCCTTACGTAGGCATGACTGATAAATCTTCGGCCATCTGGGAGACCCCGGCCCCCAGTCATCCCATTAGCCTACAGAGGACACTCATCACTCTGGAGATCCCAAGGGTTTTAGGAACCAGACACCAAGAGCAAATATTGATTCTGTGTTCTATCACAGCATGTAAGAATTGTCCTGTGAGTGTCCTTAGAGCAAGGACCCTTCTCTCCTCTGCTTGGGCAGAGTTATGTCAAGGACGGATGCATGCAATTTGCACATTACCTCTTACAGTCAACTAACCTATATCCTCAAACGTATTTGCCTTTCTTTGTAGTTCCATATTACATTTTTGTGATGGCAAGTGTCTTAATTTGGATTTTATCGTCAGAAGAATGCCAGATTTGTCGATCTAGAATCAAAATATCTTTTTTTTTTTAAGTAATCTCCACACCCAATGTGGTGCATGAACTCACAACCCCGAGATCAAGAGTCACCTGCTCCTACCTACTTAGCCAGCCAGGTGCCCCAAGAATCAAAATATCTTCAGTGTCTGTGCGATCAAAGACTATCCAGACCTTCAAAGACACACCTAACTTTAACGTAAGTGCTCTAATTTTGTTTCCACAGTTCTGTCCAAGATCTCACATACATTAAGGCAAAAAGGCATAGAGTTGAAAGCATACATTTTTGTCAGCCCTGGATTTGACTCGCTACTCACCAGCCATGGAGAGTTTCTAAATCTGAATCTCTTCATTTGTAAATGGGAAAAATAGAGTCCCTTTCACAGGACTGTCTTAAAGACCAAGTGAGATAACACACGCAAGGATTTAGCACAGTAGTTGAGCACAAAGTCGTCACTCAAGAAATGTCAGCGATTTTAATATATATATCAGGAAGCAATTCTCATTTACAAAGCCATGATCAATCCTTGATGTACAATTTTATGCCTTCTAAATTATATTTAGAAATTATTGAACAGCTTGAGCTAGAACTTGCCCGTTCATGGAGTGCTGGGGGCATTGGCGATTGACACACTCTTCTGGAAGTAAGGCAATGAGGTAGCAAGAGGCAACAATGTGTGTGCCTCTGACCACGAGACTCTCTGTGAATTCTTCCAAAGGAAATAAACCCATGGATGCAAAAAAGCTCTATTTACATGAATTTAAGCAATAGCAGGGGCGCCTGGGCGGCCCAGTCCATTAAGCATCCGACTCTTGACTTTGGCTCAGGTCGTGATCTCACAGTTTGTGAGTTTGAGCCTCGCATCAGGCTCTGAGCTGACGGTGGGGAACCTGCTTGGGATTCTGTCTCCCTCTCTCTCTCTGCCCCTCTCCCGCTTGTTCTCTATCTCTCTCTAAATAAAAATAAACTTAAAAAAAAAAAAGCGGTAGCAGAAAACAACCTGAAACAATACCCTGGACACTGAAATTAAGGAAATGTTTTTCAAAAATGATAATTCACCGACCTGATGGAATATTAAGCAGCCAGTAACTCCCTTATTGTATATGTATATATGTATATGTATGTATATATGCTCAGGTCATGATCCCAGGGTTGTGGGATCAAGCCCCGCATCGGGCTCTGCGATGAGCATAGAACCTGCTCGGGATTCTCTCACTCTCCCTCTCTGTGCCCCTCCCCCACCAAAATAAACAAACATTCAAAAAAAAAAAAAAAACCCAAATGGTGGATTAGAATGGTGGGGTTGCTGTCGTGCTTTAATATTGTATCATAAGAATGAAAGGTGGCAATCACCAGGTGGAGTTTGTCCCCTTCGATCCAATGGGTCCAGCCTCTGTTCTTCTTTTCCCCCTTCTGGACGCAGGTGAGTCTGTCACTGTCCCAGGTGACCAGGCTCTGCGTGAGAGAGGGGAGAAAATGCTGGCTTGCTCTGGCAGTGTCCTCAAAGTGGTCCTAAGCAGGACGTGGAGTTAATCTCGCCAAATCAAGGGCCTAGGTTATCACTTGACTTCTTTTACCTTGCATTTTCTGTTATCCAGGCCTTTATTCTCTTCCTCGAATTCTTCTCCAACTGTAAACGTAACAAGGTAGTTCCTCAGGCTGCTGTATGTGTGGATGGTAAAAGAATTCCCATTTTGCTCAATCACTTTCTGTGGCTTCAGCAACTTGGCGATCTTACGAGTGGCAAAGTCAATACCTTAAAAATAATTTTTAAAAAAGAAAAAAAATCTCAACATTCACTCGAGACGCAAAAGCGAAGGGTTTGGCAGCTGCCCTCCAAACCACTGTATTTCATAGCTAATGTTTCTTTTACGGTTTCAATGCCGCTTGTTGTCAAAATTGGATCTGTAGGGAGTTACCCTGGCGAAGCTCCATCTCGAGGCTTGATTAAAAAGCTTGACCAAGGGGCACCTGGGTGGCTCTGTTGGTTGAGCGTGGGATTCTTGGTTCCGGCTCAGGTCATGATCTCCTGGTTCCTGGGTTAGAGCCCCGCATCGGGCTCTGTGCTGACAGTGTGGAGTCTGCTTGGGATTCTCTCTCCCTCTCTCTCTCTCTGCCTCTCCTCTGTTCGTGAGTTCAAGCCCCATGTCAGCCTCTGCACTGGCGGTGTGGGGCCTGCTTAGGATTCTCTGTCTGCCTCTCTGTCTCTCTCAAAAATACATTAAAAAAAAAAAAAAAAAAGCTTGACCAGCCTTCAGGGAAGAGTCTTTGGTGGGCCGTGCCTTGGGTTACAGATTTGAAGCTGGGCCCAGAAGAAGCCGTTCCAGGAGCTCCCCCAGGGGCTGGCAAGAGGACACGGAAGCCAAGAGGACAGGGCTCAGGTCCCAGCCCAAACTCAAACACAGCAACTCTGCCTTTGTCTGCTTTATGTATTTAGACTTTTTGAAATTGCAGTTTATTTATTTATTTTGAGAGCATGAGCAGGGGAGGGGCAGAGAGAGGGAGAGAGAGAATCCTAAGCAGGCTCCGCGCAGTCAGCACGGAGTCTGACACGGGGCTCGAACTCACAAACTCTGAGATTGTGATCTGAGCTGAAACCAAGAATCAGATGCTTAAGTGACTGGGCCACCCAGGCGCCCCTGTATTTACACTTTTTTTTTTTAAGTTTATTTATTCATTTTTGAGAGAGAGAGAGAGAGAGAGAGAGAACACAAGTGGGGGAGGATCAGAGAGACGGAGAGAGAGAGAGAGAGAGACAGAATCTGAAGCGGGCTCCAGGCTCTGAGCTGTCAGCACAAAGCCCGAGGTGGGGCTTGAACCCACAAACCATGAGATCATGACCCGACCCTAAGTGGATGCTCAACTGAATGAGCCACCCAGGCACCCCTGTATTTACACTTTAAGACAGCATTTGAACAGTGTCTGAACGACACACACAAAAGTCAGAAGCCATGCACTCATGCATACAGTATTGTACATTTGGAAATCTTTAATAAACCTTAAAACAGAGCCACACACAGAAACACGGAATGCTGAGGAGATCCAGGTTTTGATAGACAGTGGACTCGAACTCCGTTTTCCTGTTAGCAGCTTTGAGCACATTATATAGCTAGAAGTAACTGTTGCTATTTCATTTATTAAATAACCTGTGTCTGACACGGGGCTCGAATTCATGACCCTGTGACCAAGAGTCACAGGTTCTACTGAGCCAGCCCGGCAACTGTTGCTATTTTAAGTAGAGTAGCCAGGGGGCGCCTGGGTGGCTCAGTTGGTTAAGCTTCTGACTTCAGCTCAGGTCACGATCTCGTCAATGGTCCCGTGGCTTCCAGCCCCATGTCAGGCTCTGTGCTGACAGCTCGGAGCCCAGAGCCCGCTTCGGATTCTGTGTCTCCCTCTCTCTCTGCCCCTCCCCCACTCATGCTCTGTCTCTCAAAAGTGAATACATGTTAATTTTTTTTTTTTTTTAAACTAGGACAGCCAGGTGACACTTCAGCCAGGAGAGGTCCCAGGGAGCCCAGGGACACCCGCAAGGATGTGCAGATGGGTTCAGGAACCACCAGGAGCCTGGGGTGGCTGGAGCATAACGAGGGAGAATAAGGAGGGGGGAGGATCTTGAGATGAAATGTGGGGGTACCATAAGAACCACTGGGCTCTAACTCAGAGAAAATGAAGTCAGATGGGTGCCACTGGACTGTTAGGAGCAGGTGACATGGTCTCCCTGGCAGAGAGCCACCACTGGATGCCGGCTCATCACCTACCATTTCTATGAGACCTAGGACATGGTTCTCCCATGTCAGGATTGTCCTATTATGTAAAACAAATGTCCAGGAATCTTCATTTAAGAGAGTTACGTGCCTCATTGGAGGTAGTTTGGTTCTATCTTTTAAAATTTTTACAGTAACCTCTACATCCAACATGGGGCTCAAACTTAAAACCCAGAGATCAAGAGTTGCAGGCTCTATCGACCGCACCAGTCAGGTGCCCCCCGAGTTGACCCCTATTTGTTTTAAAGATTTTTTTAATGTTTACTTATTTTAAAGTTTATTTATTTCGAGAGCGGAGGGAGGAGAGAGAGAGAGAGAGAGAGAGAGAGAGAGAGAGAGAGAGAGAGAATATATCTCAAGCAGGCTCCATGCTGTCAGCACAGACCCTGATGCAGCACTTGAACCCATGAACCACGAGGCCATGACCTGAGCTAAAGTCGGACCCTTAACCACTGAGCCACCCAGGTACCCCAGAAACAGAGAGAGAGAGAGGGAGAGGCAGAGGGAGAAGGAGAAAGAGAATCTCAAGCAGGCTCCATGCCCAATGCAGAGCCCGACTTGGGGCTAGACGTCACGAGCCTGAGATGGTAACCCGAGCTGAAATCAAGAGTTGGACACCGAAGTGATGAGCCAAGCGCTCCATTAGGAATTTTAGGTGTTTTTTTTTTTTAATTTTTTTTTTTAATGTTCATTTATTTTTGAGAGAGACAGAGACAGAATGCAAGTGGGTTGGGGCAGAGAGAGAGAGGGAGACACAGAATCCGAAGCAGGCTCCAGGCTCCGGGCTGTCAGCACAGAGCCCGACGTGGGGCTCGAACTCCTAAGCCGTGAGATGATGACCTGAGCTGAAGTCGGATGCTCAACCGACTGAGCCACCCAGGCGCCCCTAAGGATTTTAGTTTTAAGTAATCCCTACACCCAACGTGGAGCTCGAACTCACCACTCCGATATCAAGAGTCTCACGCTCCACTGACTAAGCCAGCAAGACACCAACCCCTGTTTTAATCTGTTTGCCTAACAGATTCATTTTTATCTGACATGAACTGCTACTCAGGGCTTCACACATCATTTCCAGTCCAGGAAAATTGGCCAAGCAATGAGCAGGGCCCCTGCAGTATTTCTAAACTCCAAATATAAGATAAATGTCCTTATTTTGAGAAAACCTTTTTTTTTTTTTTTTTTTTTTAATTTTTAAGTAATCTGTCCAATCAACATGGGGCTCGAACTCACAACCCTGAGATGAAGAGTTGTTTGCTCTACCAAATGAGCCAGCCAGGTGCCCAAGAAACTTTTTTTTTTCTTTTTTTTACATTTAAGTATTGAGGCTAAACCCTTAAATATTTATCTCATTATTAAAAAGACCAAGCCAAATTTAAAAGTTATTGCTGACTTTCCTTAAACACCACTGTGTAAGTCAAACAAAACCAACTTAACCAACCAAATAAAAAACAAACTTTAGGTTATTACTTTACATCAGTTATGGTTTTAAAACCTGTAAGCCCCAAGTTGGGTGTAGAGATTACTTAAAAATAAAATCTTTAGGGGCGCTTGGGTGGCTCAGTCAGTTAAGCATCTGACTTCTGCTCAGGTCATAATCTTGCAGATCGAGAGTTCGAGCCCCACATCAGACTCACTGCTGTCAGCATGGACCTGCTTGGGATCCTCTGTCTCTCTCTCTGCCGCTCCACCTCTCACACACTCTCTGTCTCTCTCAAAAAATAAGTAAACATTTTTCTGGGGCGCCTGGGTAGCTCAGTTGGTTGGGCGTCCGACTTCGGCTCAGGTCATGATCTCCCAGTCCGTGGGTTCGAGCCCCGCGTCGGGCTCTGGGCTGACGGCTCCGAGCCTGGAGCCTGCTTCGGATTCTGTGTCTCCCTCTCTCTCTGCCCCTCCTCCGCTCATGCTCTGTCTCTCTCACTCTCAAAAATGAATAAATGTTAAAAAAAAATTTTTTTTTAAATGCTGGAGAAGATTCCTGGAGCTTGTTGAACAGTAGCTTTAAGAAGAGACACTTTTTTTTTCTTTTTTTTTTTAAGAGAGAAAGAGTTCAAGCAGGGGAGAGAGGCAGAGGGAGACAGAGAATCCTAACAAGGCTCCACACTCAGGAGGGAGCCTGACACAGGGCTAGATCCCACGACCCCAGGATCATGACCTGAACTGAAATCGAGTGAGACATGCAACTGACTGAGCCACCCAGGTGCCCTGAGGGACACACTTTCTTAAAGCTGTGGCACCACCCTGCCCTCTCTCTAGGCCAGAGACATACTTATTTTTATTAATTATTTTTTTAATGTTTATTGAGAGAGAGAGTGTGTGTGTGTGTGCGCGCGCGCGGGGGGGGGGCGGGGAGGGGCAGAGAGAGAAAGACAGAGAGAGAGAGGGAGAGAGAGAGAGAGAGAGAATCCCAAGCAGGCTCTGCCCTATCAGGGCAGGGACCTACACAGAGCTCGATCCCACCAACCATGAGATCATGACCTGAGCTGAAATCAAGCGAGGGATGCTCAACCGACTGAGCCACCCAGGCACCCAGGGAAATGATATATTTAAATACACTTTACTGGGGGTGGGAGTAGGGATAGAGAGATCAAAGTTCTAAATGCGCAGTCGCTGTACTTAGGAATTTATAACCAAGGAAGGTGAAAACAGAATAATCAAAGTTTCCCTTTAAGAAGAGAATCTGCTCCAATCAAAGGAAAATTAAAAACAATCTTCTCGAACCCAAAAGCACCTTGATTATTCCAGTTCTGTGTCATAAATCCCTTCCGTGTGCTATGTGCTTATTTTTTAAAAGAATCTAAATGTTAAGACATTGTGTAGTTTACTAAGCACTTTGTTAAGTTCATTATTCAGCCAGGACAGAGATCTCAAGCTCTGTTTTTTGTCAAAAGGGACAGATTTCCTGGGTGGATATTTCTCCCATCAAAAAAAAAAAAAAAAAAAAGAAAAAAAGTAATAAGGGTCCTCTGGTTTTTATTATAGGAGCTATCTTTAGTTGCCTGACTATAAACCTCTGTCTTTAACAAACATGTTTTAGTTCATTCTGTAAAGTCGTAAGACATGGCTATGTTAGGAGAGAATGCTAATTCACAAAATGTACTTATTAATCAATTCAAACAACTGAATTTAATATGAGCCTTAGTTTTTAAAAATAATTTTTAATGTTTATTTATTTTTGAGAGACAGAGAGAGACAGAGTGCAAGCTGGGGAGGGGCAGAGAGGGAGAGGGAGACACAGAATCTGAAGCAGGCTCCAGGCTCCAAGCTGTCAGCACAGAGCCTGATGCAGAGCTTGAACTCACGAACGGTGAGATCATGACCTGAGCTGAAGTCGGACGCTTAACCCACTAAGCCACCCAGGCACCCCTGTAATTTTTGTAAAGTGTAATGTACGACTTATTGTGAGTTTTCTACTGAAGTCTCCTTGCAGTACAGCTTTTCTGTTGTGATAAAATATACATAACATAAAATGTATCATTTTACCTATTTTTAGGCATACAATTTCATGGTGTTAAATATATTCATAATGTTTTACAACCACCACCATTATCCAATTCCAGAACTTTTTCATTATCCCGAGCAGAAACTCTGTTCTTGATGGGGTTCAGGTCACGTTGCCCCAAAATATGGTAGCTTGGCATACTGAATAGTTCAAGTTGAACGAATTTGAGGAATGGTTTGTGCTAGAAGAACTTTCTGATTTTTTCCCTGAGGCCGGTCCTAAGACCCTCACATGAGAGGTGCCCTCTCTATAATGGAGGATAGGAACATCCTGATCTCTGAAAACATGGGACATAGAAAGGAATTTGAAGAACAGGGTTTGCAAACCAAGTTTCTAAGTTCACTTGGTATTTTTCAACTCTAGAATTTCTATTTGTTTCTTTTTTCAACTCTGTTCTGTTACCTTCATATGGATTCTGGGTCCTTGCCAAAATTAAGCTCAGCGTAACTGCTTCATAGTCTATTTCTGATAATCCTGGCATCTGGAGACACCATTTCTATTGTTTGTTGTTTCTATTGATCCTTGCTATTGGGGTCTTTTTATCTCTTGGCAGCTTTGTTGAGGTATAAAGAACACATACATATGTTCTTTACATACATATAAAGATATGTACAAAGAACAGTACATATCTAATATGTGCAATTTAACGTGTTTGGACTCAAGCAAACATTCATGGTCCCATCACCTCGATCACCACACACAGACATTATCCAACACCTCCCAGAGTTTTCCTGTCATGGGTTTTTATCTCCTTAGGTAGTTGTCTAACTGTGATTATTTACTGGGCATTGTTTCTGTACAAGCAATTCAAGAACTTGCATGATGTTCTCTTCCTCCAAAGAGGGTTTTTTGTTTTTAAATTGCTTTTAAGGCCACTAGCTACCTGGAAGTACTTTTTTTCTAAGAGAGAGAGAGCACAAGTGGGGGAGGGGTGGAGGAAGGGGGGAGAGAGAGAGAGAGAGAGAGAGAGAGAGAGAGAGAGAGAGAGAGATTGAGAATCTTAAGCAGGCTCCACGCTCAGCATGGAGCCCAACATGGGGCTCGATCCCCTGACCCTGGGATCCTGACCCGAGCCGAAATCAACTGAGCCACCCAGGTGCCCCTATCTGAAAGCACTTTAATTCAAGTTCAGGTCTTGAGATTTTTCTGGACCACCAAGACGATTCAAAGTGAAACAACAGTCTATTCAAAAGCTATTTACCTCCAGGTCTCCCTTACTCCTCAGGTTCGGAATCCTACCCAGAGGAGGGTGTTTACAGAGTGTCCACCCTTGACCGACTCAGGACTCCCACTCTTGCCCCCCCACTGATCCCATGAAGCTCCTCAAACTGCAGCTGAATCTCCCAAACAGCCTGAGGTAGATGGAGTCGGCTGGCGTAGGCCCGCCCTTTCATACAGCAAGGCAAAGTTCAAAGCCATCACCTGATATTTAACACTTTATCCTCCACACGAGTAAACCAGATACCGGCCAGATAGATCAGAGAAGAAAGCGCTTATGGTCACATGCCTCCCCTAATTTGGCAGGTAGAGAGACAAGGAAACCATCAGGACCTACACCCTTTGGGAAGAATAAGCGTTAATTCCTTCTTGGAAGTTGGAAACAGAAAGGCAATTAGATTCGGGTTGAAGTAAGCAGAACGTACCACCCCCAAATACACCACTTCGGCACATTGATTATTATATTGAACTGCAGACGGCTGGGAAGAAGCTGACAGAAGAAAAGCTCTCTGCCCTCCCCCTCCCCCACTGGCCCCAAAGCAGGACCTACTTTCGTAAACTTGTCCCCCGTCCCTCACTGTTCCCACAGACGCAAGTCAGGGAGGCGACTCTAGACTCTAGCCAACCTGGAGAGGGCACCAGAAGAATCATAATCAAAAACCTTCCCAACCAGCCCTTATTTTGTTAGTTCTCGCCCGGCTAAGATGCTCTATACATGGGCTCAAGTTCCAGCCACTCCGCACTGAGTGCCGGCATCGTGTCTTCACCAGGCAGGTGTTAACTAACTTCCGCTTGTTAATCTGTCTTCTGTTAGCCTAATTCAGGGGACCCAGGCAATGGATCTAAAATGGGATGAGGACAAAAGACTTCTTCCCTTCAGGACAGCATTTTGTGTCCTTCTGAATCAGACTTAGCTTGAGAAGCTCCAGACGTCCCTACTCAAGGTGGGAAGGGAGGAGAGAAACCCACCGAAGGCACAGAAATCTTAAAAACACACTGGAGCCACAGAACTGTACATTTCTAAATGGTTAAAATGCCCAATTTTATGTTTTGTATATTTTACCACCATTTTTTAAAGGAAAAAAACCAAAACTGGACTCCTCTCTTTCAATTTACAGATGGAAAAAACGGAGACCCAGTGTCAAATAATGAGAAGAAGCCAGAGGAAACACCAGGTCCCCATACTTCCAGCAGCTGGAGACCGTCTGTCAAAAGTGCCACTGATTGGTGTCATTCAGGAGAAAGCGCTGGGCACGCAGGGCTCCACCCACCAAATCTGAAGAATGAGACTCAGGGCAGGACACACTGGGACTGGGTAAGGAAGGGAGGCCTTCTAACCACCAAGGGTGGGGAACATTCTTCAAAGGCTCTGGGAAGCAAGGACATGGGTCAGACCCCCGCCACGCCCCTGGTGGCCACAGAGTCCCCCTTCCTCCGTGCAGACCAGGCTGTCCTTTAAGCGCTGGGAAGCTGGGCAGGGGGCAAAGAAGCAACCCCTCCGGGCACCCACGATAGTCCTCGGGGCTGGCACTGTGTCCTAGGGGCCGAGAGGAGTGGCTTCTAACGGGTGTGGGTTTCTGGTCCTCACTCAAGCCCTGGCGGGGAGAAGGGAGTCAGGAAACTAAAGATTCCCAAGGCGATTCCCCAACTCGAGAGGGCGCCAGAGTCACCGGGCGGGGGCACCTCCTGCACCTGAGCGCGCCTGGAGCTGCCCCTACCCAGAGGGTGGCGACCTCCCTGGCAGAGCCACCGGGCTCCAGGAAGCGCAAAGACGGCTGCCCAGAGCCCCGCGGCAGAGGGGCCGGGGCGCCCCCTCACCGGCAGGACCCCATCGTGCCCCCAAGTCCCCTTGCGAGGTGCCCGGTGACCCAGGTGTCCCCCGGTGGGGCAGGAGCCTTGACCGCAGGGCCGGTAGCGACTGACGGGTGCATAGGGGGGAGGGACGGGCGACGGGGAGAAGGAAGGACCAGGGGACGAGGGGGGACAGAAGTGGGACGTGGGGACGGATGATGAAAAGGGCGGGGGGGGGGACGGGGGGAGGGGAGACGGGGAGTTGTCAGGACCAGGGGATGGGGGTGGGGACAAAGGATGGTCCGAGGTAGTGACACGGGATGGGGAGACGCGAATACAAGGGGGGCGGCGGGAGAGGGGGTGGGGGGCGTGGTACCAGGGGACAGAGGACGAAAAGATGGGGGACGGGGGATGGAGGATGGGGGCTACGGGGACCAGAGGACCCAGAGACGGAGAGACGGGGGCGGAGCGGGGGTACAGGGGGGCAGGGGGACGGGGGGCTACGGGGACCAGAGGATCGGGAGACGGAGAGACAGGGGCGGGGTGGGGGTACGGAGGCCCGAGGACAGGGTGGGGCGGCAGGGCGGGGGTCAGGGGGACGGGGGACGGGCGAGGCCAGGCGGGGCCGCCTCAGCCTCAAGCCGGGACGGCAGCCCCTCCCGTCCTACCTAAGGCCAGCATGTAGCCGTCGAAGTTGTCGCTGCTGAGCAGGTTCCAGGTGCCGCTGAGGTCGGCGGGCATGGCGGGGCAGGGCGACAGTGGCCGGCGGGCGGCGGGGCCTCGGCCTATCTGCGGGGCCGGGGCGGGCGGGGGCGGGCCCGGGCGGGACCGCGGTGGGGACAGCAGCGCGGGCGGGAGGAGCCGTGCGGAGCGGAGCGGGGGACGCACCTCTTGGTCCCCAGCCCGTTGCGCCGCGCTTTTCTGTGCTCGCGGACACTCCTGCGTCCCCGGGCCTCCCCGCTCCTGCTCCTCTTCCTCTTGAACCCAAAACCCAGGCGCGCCCCAGACAGTGTTCCCAACCACACTTCTTTCTCTGCTACGTGGTAATGACCAAGGGCATCTCCTTCAAACTCATGCCATTAATTAGTGTTTGGGCTGCAAATGGCAGGTCAATAAACCCAGCTCTAGCGGTCTCCGTAAACAGAGAGGCTTTTATCTTCTTTACCTTATCAAGCCGACCTGGGGTGACAAGTTGCTGGTGATGACCTGGCAACTCCAGGCCAGGGAAGTGGCACCTGGCCTCTTAAGCCTACCGTCAAGAGTTGGCTGCTGGGTTTCCAGCCAGGACATCCACATGCAAGCTGACAAAGAAAGTGCGCCTGCCATTATCCCTTCATCAGGTTTGTTCACGCTCATTGGCCAAATCTGTGTCACATTCCACTTCTTTTCCTTTTCTTTTTTTAATGTTGATTTATTTTGAGGTGGGGTGGGGGGAGAGAGAGAGACAGAATGAGTGGGAGAGGGGCAGAGAAAGAGGGAGAAAGAGAATTCCAAGCAAGTTCTGAGCTATCAGCACAGAGGCCCATGTGGGGCTCGAACCCACAAACCATGAAATCTTGACCTGAGCCAAAATCAAGAGTCGGAGGTGGGCTGAGCCACCCGGGTGCCCCATGTCACATGCCACTTCTAATTGCAAGGGAGTCTAAGGAATCTCACATCTCTTCAGTCTTGACAGTAGAGAAAGGCAAAAGAGAAGGGGGGTGGGAATGTAGGCTAACCTACAATATTAGCCACAAACACCATCTATATAGACTGGCTCGAAGATTTAGAAATCCATTTATGACCTCACCCATGTATTTTTTTTTTTTAAGATTTTATTTTTAAGTAATCTCCCTACCCAATGTAGGGCTCAAACTTATAACCCCAGGATCAAGAGTCGCCATGTTCTACTGACTGAGCCACCCAGGTGCCCCACACTCAAATATATCAATAGTTAATATTTATTGAGTGCTTACTATGTATATTACCATTTTTCACAAAATCCTACTTCTCCAGTAGTTACTTTATTATGTCCATTTGACGGAGACAAAAACTGAGACAAAGAGAAATTGCCCGAGGTCATTCAATTAGCACAACAGTCCTTTCTAATCATGCTCTCCACTAAGAGGAATTTCTCCTAAACACCTGGCCTCTTTCCAAACCTACTTCATTCTCAGGGAAGCGGAACAGTTCTCTGCTTGGGGGCAACTAGGGTGACCACCCATCCCGGCTTCCCCAGGACTGAAGGAATGCCCAACACCTGGGATTTTCACTGCTAGAAATGGAAAAATTCCTGGAAAACGAGGATGTGTGGCTTTGCCTTAGGAACAACAGTCACTGAACCATTCTTTCTCCACTAAGGTAGAGTTCATCTATCAAACACTTTAAACACAGGGTATCTCAATTTTTTTCCTTCTCCCTGGTAGACTGGTCCAAAGTCTAGACTGGGGGAGTTAGTGTATAGGTTATTTTTGCCCCCACTCAAACTTAATGGCTTAAAAAATAACAAAAAATAATTAATTTCCTCATCAATCTGCAATTTGGGTACAGCTCACAGAGGATGGCTGATCCGGGCTCCACGAAGCATCAGCTGGGGTAACGACTCCAGTTGGCAGAGTGGGAGAAGACACTTCCAAAACGGCTCACTCTCACGGCTGGCAAATGAGTGCTGGCTATCTGTGTGGCTGGGAGCCAGGTTCCTTTCCGTGGGGGTCTGTCCATGGGCTGCTTTGGCTCCCCCACAGCATGGGTGGGTGGGCTCTAAGAGAGAGCATCCCAAGAGAACCAGTAAGATGCTGTCCTGTCTTATGACCTAGTCTCAAAAGTTACATAACATCATTTCCACCAGGGTCACAGGCTTACCCAAATCCAAAGGGAACAAACGTGGACCTCATTTCTCACAGTCACATTTTAAGAGGAGCAGGTGGGATGGGAGATCTTGTAACACGCATCTTGGACAACACATAATTCGTCACGTTTACCTATTCTGCTCTGACCTTCACACTAAGCTTCAACTCCGAACCTATTTTTAAAAATTTTTTAAATGCTTATTTCTGGGGCGCCTGGGTGGCGCAGTCGGTTAAGCGTCCGACTTCAGCCAGGTCACGATCTCGCGGTCCGTGGGTTCGAGCCCCGCATCGGGCTCTGGGCTGATGGCTCAGAGCCTGGAGCCTGTTTCCGATTCTGTGTCTCCCTCTCTCTCTGCCCCTCCCCTGTTCATGCTCTGTCTCTCTCTGTCCCCAAAATAAATAAACAACGTTGGAAAAAATAAATAAATGCTTATTTCTTTTTGAGACAGGGAGACAGAACACGAGCAGAGGAGGGGCAGACACAGAATCCGAAGGGAGACACAGATTCCGAAGCAGGCTCCAGTCTCGGAGCTGTCAGCACAGAGTCTAACGCACGGCTTAACCCATGAACCGTGAGATCATGAACTGAGCCGAAGTCGGATGCTTAACCAACCAAGCCACCCAGGAGCCCCCAACCCCGAACTTTTACCAGCCTTTCTCAGTCATTAAGATGCTATTTTCAGGGTGCCCACTCGGCTCAGTTGGTGGAGGATGTGGCTCTTGATGTTGGGGTGATGAGTTCAAGCCCATGTTGGGCATACAGGGTACTTAACAACAACAACAAAAATTTTTTTTTAAAGAGAGGCACCTGGATGGCTCAGTTCGTTTAGTGTCTGACTCTTGAGATCGAGTCCTACATCAGGCTCTCCACTGCTAGCTTGGGATTCTCTCTCTCCCTCTCTCTCTCAAAATAAAGTAAAAAAAATTTTTTTTTGAATTTTTAAAAAGATGCTATTTTCATTCATCTGTTGCTTTTTTCATCTTATTTTTCAGTTGGTTTAGAACTTGGACAAAAAAATACTTGACTCTCTTCAAAAATTCCAAAGAGTCGGGGGCACCTGGGTGGTTCAGTCAGCCAAGCATCCGACTTCGGCTCACGTCATGATCTCACAGTTCGTGGGTTTGAGCTCCACATCCGGCTCTGTGCTGACAGCTCAGAGCCTGGAGCCTGCTTCAGATTCTGTGACTCCCTCTCTCTCTGCCCCACTTGCGCTCTGTCTCCCTTTCAAAAATAAATAAGCATTGGGGCGCCTGGGTGGCACAGTCGCTTAAGCGTCCGACTTCAGCCAGGTCACGATCTCGCGGTCCGTGAGTTCGAGCCCCGCGTCAGGCTCTGGGCTGATGGCTCAGAGCCTGGAGCCTGTTTCCGATTCTGTGTCTCCCTCTCTCTCTGCCCCTCCCCCGTTCATGCTCTGTCTCTCTCTGTCCCAAAAATAAATAAATGTTGAAAAAAAAAAAATAAGCATTAAAAAAAATTTTTTTTTAATCTCTAAGAGTCATCTTTCCAGAACAGCCTTCTGATATACTTCTGCTATCCACTTACTCTGCATCACATCTCTTCTACTTCCTTCATAATTCTCATAACCCACAGCTATCTCTTCTTGGTTTGTTAATTGACTTTTGCATTCAAATGCCAAGGGCAGAGACCATGTTCATCTCATTTGCCTCTACAGCATCCGTAGGGCGAGCGCTCCATAAATGTTGGCTGAACGACTACGACCTTTTCCGAAAGAGAAACGTCATTTTTACTGAGAAGCCAGAGGGGCACTGCCTTGGCCAGAAGAAGACTGTTGATTCTCCTACTGTAAGACATTGATTCCCTCGGTGGAATGTGGCAGGCTGATTCCAAAGCCTGGGATTAGCTATATCTTGCCATTTAAAGGGCACAGCACTACGAACTCTGACCAGATTTCTGGAGCATGAAGCCTGTTTAAATTCCAGAAAACTAAGGGCACAGGACACGAAGAAGTCATAACTTACTTCCTACCCTAAAAATTGTATTGTTCTAAATGTTGGCCTGAAAATGAAAGTCACAGAAATAACTACTAATAATTTTAGCATTTGTGCTGGTTGGTATGGCTTTTGGCCAACTTGAGCAAGGGCCATCTAGCATGGATAGAGATGAACTTCAGTTGAAGTGGACATAGGCTTGGCCATGGGATAGAGAGTAATTTTCTCCTCCACAATCCTTTTTTTTTTTTTTTTTTTTTTTAAGTTTATTTACTTTTGAGAGAGAGAGCGAGCATCAGAGAGACAGGGGGACAGAGGATCCAAAGCAGACTCTGCACTGACAGCAGAGAACCCGATGTGGGGCTCAAACTCATGAACTGTGAGATCATGACCTAAGCCGATGTCAATGCTTAACCACCCAGGCACCCCACTCCTCCATAATTCTAAGATCTTTCTTCTGAATGAGGACCAAAAGTTATCTCTGGAAAGAGAGGTGGAATTTATTTAGCCAATTTGAGCCCTTTCTTTCCTTCATTTGATATTGTCAAAGTAAATCATAAAGTTATAGCCAAGACGGGGTCCTCAACCTATGTACCAACACTGCTCCTCCTTGACAGAAACAGATGGCGGGGGTTGGGGGTGGCTCAGTTGGTTAAGAGTCTTACTGTTTTGGGTCAGGATATGATCTCTCGGCTTCATGGGTTCCAGCCCCGCATCAGACTCTGAGCTGGCAGCACAGAGCCTACTTGAGACTCTCTCTCTCTCTCTCTCTCTCTCTCTCTCTCTCTGCTCCTCCCCCACTTATGCTGTGTCTGTCTCTCTCAAAATAAATAAATAAACTTAAAAAAAAAACCCAAATGGATGGGAATCAATGATGGGCACCTGCAGTGTATCTATTCACATCCCAATGGAGTCTGGTACTGGTTCAACAAAGAGTGGCGTGGACACTGTGGACACTTCATGCCATCCGTATTTCCACTCCCTAGGGCAGGGAAGCACTGCTATCAGGGAGCTTGGCCCGGGCCCAGCATAAGATCTGGCTGAGTTTAAGGTTAAGGCAATCACAGAAACCCTAGCTCCTTTGACAGTGATTGGTTTTAAGGACAAGCAGGTTTCAATGAATTTGATTCAGCCAAGGATATATACTGATAAGTTTGATAGGCCTGTTGGGAAAGCTGTTTCTTTGGTTTTACAAAGCCCTGGGGAGCCCGCCTTTCTCCAGTTTTGAACGTGGACAAGGAAGTCTTGTTCTACAACTCGAGGAACACCAGACTTAGGACACTATGCCCTACAGAGTAGAGGAATGGAAAGACCCTGGGTCCCTGATGACACCACTGGGTCACTGCATCCGTGCACCCCGGATCCTGCCCTCTCTGTCTGTACTTCTGGGTGTAAGTATCCTTATTGTTCAGACTACCTGGAGCTGAGCTTCAGTGGGAAATACCCTGACATAGAAAATAAATAAAATTAAGTTACTCTTATCTCCCTAAGTAACTTATTTGCCTTTTTAAACCTGTTTGAGGACAGAAGAGCTAATGATAGTTCAGTTCTGAGTGTGTTTAACTTGCTGAGGCTACTTAGCAAACGTTAAATAAAATACTACTTCAGGAGTGCTATTTTTTTTTTCCTTGAAGGAGAGAGAAACAGAGCGTGAGCAGGGGAGGGGCAGAGAGAGAGACACACACAGAATCTGGAGCAGGCTCCAGGCTCTGAGCTGTCCGCACAGAGCCCAACTCGGGGCCTGGACTCACAAACTGCAAGATCATGACCTGAGCCAAAGTCGGACGCTTAATGGACTGAGCCACCCAGGTGCCCCAGGAGTGCTCCTCTTTCAATAAGAACTGTGTGGCCAGAATCTCAGGTCTTCAGCTTTGGTGACACTGATGCTTTTAGCTGCCCTATTTTAAAGCCTATTAATCAAGAGAAACTTTGGATGCCAAGAATCTACCTTGAAGAAGGTACCTGGGCTTTGCCTCCAAGAGCAGAGACAAACAAATCCCAGTGGGCCCCCCTCTTCTGTGCTGTGCTGCAGAGTGAATGATGCCAGCGAGGCCATCAAAACCTGGGGCTCTCACTCATTCTGATTTTCCATTCAGCCGTTGTCCCCGAGACCCTGGGGAAGACTGAACAGAACAAGTGATATTTTATTTTTTATTCTTAGAAAATTTTAATTTTTTTATGTTTGTTTATTTGGAGAGAGACAGAGTGAGTGCCAGTGGGGGAAAAGCAGAGAGAGAACCCCAAGCAGGCTCCCCGCTGTGAGCGTGAAAGCCCCACGTGGGGCTTGATCTAACAAACCACGTGATCATGACCTGAGCCAAGATCAAGAGTCAGACGCTTAACAGACTGAGCCACTCATGCAACCCTGACTTATTTATTAAAAAAATTTTGTTTAATGTTTATTTATTTTTGAAAGAGAGAGACAGAGTGTAAGTGGGGAGGAGCAGAGAGAGAGAGGGAGACACAAAATCCGAAGCAGGCTCCAAGCTCTGAACTGTCAGCACAGAGCCCGATGTGGGGCTCAAACTCAGACCGTGAGATCATGACCTGAGCTGAAGTCAGACGCTTAACAGACTGAACCGCCCAGGTGTCCCTATTTATTTTTTAAAGTTTTATTTAAGTAATCTCTATACGCAGAGGGGGCGCAAACTCATGACTCCAGGGTCAAGAGTCACATGCTCCTCCAACTGAGCCAGCCTAGTGCCCTGGGCAAATGATTTTTTTAAAAAAATCCCTCCTTTCCTCCTTGACCTTCCTCTGCTTCTCTGGTCCTCCCGCAAGCCCTTAATATAATTGTTATACCAATGTCATGCCTATTCTCTGTACCTCCTCATAGGTTGTTCCTCCCAAGGTTGGAAAAACAAAAGCCCAAAAAACAGAACAGAAATAGGACTCCTTGGACTTCAGATAAATAACAAATAATTTATAGTATAAGGAGCTCCCTCGAGAACGTCTTCCATCCTGGTTTCCTGTCCTGCCGGGCCCTAGTGTGCTCGTTTTGAGGAAACCATCAAGAGGGATTCTGGATGCTTGCTGATGCTCAAAACATAGTCTTGTGTTTCTCACCTCCTAACTGTAGGCAACCTGGTGGCAGAGATGGTCCCGAACTTGTGTGCTCCCCTTGGCACTTCACGTCTTAACAGTGTTCCCAGAAATGCTTCCTGCTCACGCACAAGAGAAGGGACAGGTGGCAGCTCTCCACTGGGTCAATCGCATTTCAGAGCTGGAAGGTCCCCAGAGATCACTGCATTATTTTACAGAAAGAGATTCTGAGAGTCAATGGCCCCACCCTGCCCCAGTCAACTGACTGGTACAAAACCTACCTCTGAAACAGAACCTTCTGCTCTGTCTTGCAATAGTGCTACAGGGTGGCACTATGGTGCTGGAATGGGCATCTGGGCGGTTTCTTTCTTTTGCTTTTGCTGATTAAAAGCAAACTACACTAAAATGAACAACTCTGAAACAACAGATGTTGTCGAGGATATGGAGAATGGGGAACACTTTTGCACTGCTGGTGGGAATGCAAACTGGTGCAGCCACTCTGGAAAACAGTATGGAGGCTCTTCAGAAAATTAAAAATAGAGCTACCCTACGACCCAACAATTGCACTACTAGGAATTTATCCAAAGGATACAAAGACGCTGATTCAAAGGGGCACATGCACCCCAATATTTATAGCAGCACTATCAACAATAGCCAAAGTATGGAAAGAGCCCAAATGTCCATCAACTGAGAAGTTGTGGCATATATACACAATGGAATATGACTCGGCGATAAAGAAGAATGAAATCTTGCCATTTGCAACAACATGGATGGAACTGGAGGGTAGTATGCTAAGTGAAATAAATCAGTCAGAGAAAGACAAATATCATATGATTTCACTCCTATGTGGAATTTAAGAAACACAACAGATGAATACAGGAGAAGGGAAGAAAAATAGGATAAAAACAGAGGGGGAGGCAAACCATGAAACCCTTAAACACAGAGAACAATCTGAGGGTTGCTGGAGGGGAGGTGGGTAGGGCGATGGGCATTAAGGAGGGCACTTGCTGGGATGAGCATTGGGTGTCGTATGCAAGTGATGAATCACTAAATTCTACTCCTGAAACCATTGTTACACTATATGTTAATTAACCTGGATTTAAATACAATTCTGAAAAGAAAGTGAACTGTGACTATCATCTCCTCCCTCTGGGTATTCACTGCCCCTATTCCAAGCACTTGGCTAACATTGGGCGGGTTCCACTTAGTCCTTCTGTGTAGACAGAACACAGCACACATCACCATCAGATTATCCTATGGTTAAAGTTTTATTTGTACTCCTCCACTTAGGATGGGTGAAAATGTCAAGATCTGGCCAAAAGGGGCGCCTGGGAGGCTCAGGTGGTTAAGTGTCCAACTTCAGCTCATGATGTCACGGTTCAGAGCCCACATTGGGCTCTGCGCTGACAGCTTGGAGCCTAAAGCCTGCTTCAGATTCTGTGTCTCCCTCTCTCTCTCTCTCTCTGCCCTCCCCTTCTTGCACTCTGTCTCTCGCTCAAAAATAAACATTAATTTTTAAAAAAAAGGATTTGGCTAAAACTTTATTCTTTGAGGAGTAGTATGTTATCGGGTGCCTCAGGGTGTCTCAGTCAGTTGAGTGCCCAACTCTTGATTTGGGCTCAGATGATGATCTCACGGTTCATGGGTTCGAGCCCTAAGTCAGGTTTTGCAGTGACTGTGCAGAGCCTGAATGGGATTTTCTCTCTCAAAATACACTTTGAAAAATTAAAAAAAAAAAAAAAGTAGTGTGCTACATAGGACACAAAGGCGTGAGGGGCACAGGCTTTGATCAGGCCTTGGGTTCATCATTTACACAGCACCCAACTGTGCCTCGTTTCTTTAGGACTCACACAGACCCAGCACACAGGAAGTGCTGGCAGTATGAAGCTCAAATGGCACGAGTTTACCTGGTAGACTCGATACAGATTTCAGAGGCAGACACTGGACATCCTCACAGCTGCATGGAAGCCGTGGAGGATGTTTCAGATCATGAGGCCTGTGGGAGCAGGCAGGAGCACGGCGGTGGAGGGGACGTCCTGTGACACCCAGAAGTAAATGTTAAAGGAGCCCATTTCACAATATAGTGGCCTCTGGGCTCGGACGGAAGTGAAGCAGAGGTTGGGGTAAGAAAAAACAGCAATCTTAAAAAGAAGCAAACAAACAAAACAAAACAAACCAAGCAAATCAGCAATCCTACCACCACCATGCACGCTGACCCCGAGGAAACGCTTCCTTCCACCCTGTGCAGAGACCCTCAGGGTGGCGAAAAGAGAAAGCGCATCGCCTGATCAAGCAGATGACCGTAAATCATCCCTCTGGCTCGGTCTCCACCTTGGTCATCAAGGAGAACCCACGCCTCTTATCACACTTGTCCCCTAAACAGGAAAACAAACAAAAATCCCTCCGTATGTTGTATATTCAGCCAGTAAGGGACTTTTATTCATTTGCTGCATTCAAATTATACAACGTAAGGAGGAAAGGAGCACGACACATCATAAACACCAGCGTCAAACACAAAAATACCAGCTTCACATATTTCCTAAACTCAAAATTCATGTTACAAAAGCAAATTAGGAAAAAGGGATGATAGCAAGTAGAGTGGCATATTTTCTTCTTCCTCGATGGAAGTCACAACAATTAGTATTTATTCCCCTGTGAAGTGCATTGTTCTAATTTCCATTATCAAAACAGGAAATTCTCCCCTGGAGGTCACCCAAAACTATGTTATGAAGCTGTGGGGTTAGCAGCATTTTTGGTACTAGGACAAAAGGCGAAGCAGGTCGTTCTGTGTACAAAGGTATCGATTCATGAACAGCACAACAACAGGCTTGTTTCCCTATTACCAAGTCTCCTGGGAGGCTCCCAAACGCTTTATTTTTATCCAGTGGATCCTGAGGTCAGTATTCTCACAGCTGGCCAGGCTGGGCACTTCTAGGTAGGAAGGCACGTTACAAGAGAAGTTTCTACAAAATAAAAGAGAAGTTTCTGGCAATGGAACCTTCCCGCAGTTGGCACCCATACCAGATGGACTAAGTGTGGTTTTCCGGAAGAAATCTAAGTTTCATTTCGGTAGCTTCATCTATTCTAGGCGGTTATTTTTCAATATCGCTTCAACTCTCAACTCCAAAAAGCCAAGGAGAGGAAGAAAGGACCTTCATCTCTGTGGTCTGAGATTCTAACCCACCATTCCTTGAGCAGAGAGAGACCGAACCCTACTGGTGCCAGGCTCTGCACCCCTCAAGGTCTTTGTGAAGTTGGCCTGTTGGCTTTAGTAAGAGTAAGTCAGGGGCGGCTGGATGACTTAGGTGGTTGAGTGTTCGGCTCTTGATTTTGGCGTGGGTTGTGATCCCAGGATTGTGGAACTGATCCCTGCGACGGGCTCCATGCTGAGCGAGGACCTTGGGATTCTCTTTCTCTCCCTTTGCTCCTCTCCTCCACCTTGCCCTCTCTCACTTAAAAAGAAAAGAAAGGAATAAGTAGCGGTAGGGTACGCTGGCCAGTTTTTTCTTTAAGGTTTTATTTTTGGGGGGTGCCCGAGTGGCTCAGTTAGTTAAGCAACCAACTCTTCATTTCAGCTCAGGTCACGATCTCATGGTTCGTGAGATCAAGGCTTGCGTGGGGCTCTGTGCTGGCAGCGTGTATGTAGGCTGCTTGGGATTCTCTCTCAAAATAAATAAACAACAAAAAAAAAAAGATGCTATTTTAAGTAATCTCTATACCCAACGTGGGGCTCGAACTTACAACCCTGAGATCAAGAGTCACATGCTCTACTGACTGCTGAGCCAGCCAGGGACTCTCCCCACCCTCTCTTTTTTTCTTTTAAAGATTTTATTTGTTTGCCAGCTTTAATATTTTCCCTTTTCGAACTGTGCATTCAGACTTGACTGTACAACCACACAGCTGTATTTTTCTTTGGCAGGGTTATTAATCCTTCATCTAGAATGGTGTAGGTATAAAATATAAATTGAAAAAAAGGTAAATTATTGTATTTGCATCAGAAATTGAACTTTTTATCACAGGATAATTTTCATGCAACATGAAACTACTCTATAAAAGCTATTTCTGGTCTTTTTTGCTTTACCAATTGGTAAAATTTCCACAAAATCATAATGCATCAAACTATATATAACAAGCTTGCATTTGTAACATAGAAACTATGACTTCGATTATTATTTGGGAGTTCTACTTTGGTTAAAATCCAGACAAAAGGATGAGAAAAAGTGTAAGAAAGTAGACCCTTTTACTGCTTAAATTCACACATGGCAGGTTCACGGTGGGCCAGAGCAGGAACAGAGGGGCTCTTGAGAAACTCAACAGAGAATTTTAGAGTGAGATCACAGAGTGCTCTTCTGAGATTCTGAGCCAGAAGGACCGCTGAGCTGACTCAGTGAGGCATTTCTCATGTTCTTAGGACCTTCGTTCATCTTTTGATTATTAAGCTGTCAAGAAAGGCTAAGAGCACGGACACTTAATAAAACCCTTGAACAGGATCCCTCGTTCTCCGTGGTCCTCTCTGTTCCAGGTAGCATGATAACATCTCTGAAGTTGTTCCTGCAGAGACGGCAAAAGGGCAGACGAACAGAACCACGAGAGGCCGTGCTAAGAGAACACACATAATGTACAACCTTTTCATTCACTACTGATTTTTTACCAAACGTGTAAGCTTTAGTTTATGAAACAGGATGCAATTCCCTTCCCCAGACTGTTTCTCTGCCTCTGGTGGGCATCAGAAACACCTGTGCACCTTTCTGACTCTCTGAGGGCCTGGACCTTTCTCCCAGCCTCCAAAGGTAAAGCTCCAGGGAGGTGTGTCTTGGCAGAGCTGAAGTGGCCAATTTCTGACGTGTGCCAGAGAGACTGAATGGTGAGCACGGTTTCTGCCAGGCATATTCACAACCTGTATCCTGCGTAGCTGAAGATGACCGATCAGCGGTGCATTTTATACGATCATTACTTTAAGAATTGTTTCCTTGGCCCCCCTCGGTGAAGAATGCCTAGAAATGGGCACGCATAAAATGTTAATTCCCTTTCTAACTGAAGTTAAGATTTTAAATGGACTCTTGCTTTCCCACTTTGCTCCGCTTATGTGGTAGGCCAGAGAGGTCCTTTCTGACTTATTTGTAGTTAGTACAGTTGAATGTCTTCTGGTTTTAGTGCTGCTAATCCCTTGTTTTAAAGATTAAAGGATTTGTACATTCTTTAAAAAAAAAAAAAAAAAAAAGACCATCTTGAAAACATCCATTTTGACAATTTCCAATAAAAAGATAGACGTGGGGGTGCCTGGGTGGCTCAGTCAGTTGAGCATCCAATTCCTAATTTGGCTCAGGTCATAATCTCACAGTTCACAGAATCGAACCCTACGTTGAGCTCTGCACTGACAGTGAGGAGCCTGCTTGGGATTCTCTCTCTCCCTCTTTCTCTCTGACCTTCTCCCGCTCGCTCTCTCTCCAAATAAACATGTTTTTTGTTTTTTTTTTAAAAAGCACTACATTAAAAAAAAAAAAAAAAAAAGACAAACCATATTTTCATCTACTGGTGATTTTTACCAAACTTTTAAAAAGCTTTAGTTTATGGAACAGGATCACGATTCTTCTTCCCAGTCACTAACACCCAGACTCTTTCACATTCCCAACAGACAAGTCCAAAGTGCAGGAGTCACGAGTTAGCTTCTGCAGTGTTTTTCTGCAAGGGAGCCAGGACGACCCCAACATTCCTCTCCTCACTCTCAGGGCTGTACAGGTCATGCTTTTCGATATACTCTCGGACAAGGTCTGGCACCAAGTAGCGAATGCTCTGGCCCCTTCTGAGGGCTCGCCGGATCTTTGTGGAGGAGATGTCATTGGTGATCCATTCATTTACCAGGTGAATGTTGTTCCGGTGTTTCCACAGTGCGTCGGATTCGTAGATGAATTTCTCAGCATCGTTTCCAGCCCGAGTAATACAGATGAGCCCATAGTCTCCTACAATTCGGGTGATATCCTCACTCTTCCACAGATTGGGAACACCGAACGATTCCAATAAATCTGCCCCACACAGCAGCTTTACTTTTGGCACATCTGGGAAGAAGAAAACACAGCTTCAGGGTCTGCTTTGCTAATAACTCCCTGAGTCAAAATGAATGCATCTATGTGTTTTTCTGGCTAGAGGGTTCATAGTTTTGATCCGAATCAGATTCTCCAAAGAGATGTAGGAACTGCAAAAGTTAAGGACCGCTGCAGGAGAAGTAAGTTCAAGGGGCCTTTTCCTTCCTCTCCTTCCCTCCCTCCGGTCCCAAAACTAACAAGAGGCATTTTCCAGGCAGCCAAGCATCCTGAATATGAAATGAAAATACAAGGGGGGCTTGCTCAGCACTAGAATCTTATCCACTCCAGTCGGTGAGTCTTGATAAAACATACAGACCTTTTGTTTTTGGCTCTAGCAATTCCTTTTGACCAAAATCTTGTCTTTGTTCAGCCCACTTCCTTTTCCGTCCAGGCCTCTCCAGCCTAGGTGAGTCCTGCTGGTGATCACAGCTACTGGCCTCCAGTTTCTCCTGATGGTGTCTAGAAAACAACAAAGCAGTAGAACATCCTCTTCTCACAACATTCAACCAGAATACTGTCTCTCTGGAGATGGCTTAGAGCCTCTGGCCCAAGGTCCAGGCTGTGTCATATTAAGAACATGTAAACCACAGGTACACCCAAGGCCCATCAGTCAGAATGGATGCTGACCAGCACCCAGTACTTCCGGGTCAGCGTGGAGGCTGGCCAGTAGTGCCCGGGGACTGGCTAACGGGCATAGAAAGTAAGGAGATCCTGGGAACACAACAGATGGTAGCGATTACTATTCTAAGCTTTATGTGTGTGTCACAATAATAAGAGTTAACATTAGCTATTTATTACGCGCTAAGCACTCCACTAAGTCCTTTGCATGGATCGTCTGATGAAATCTTCCCAACATCCCATGCCATAAATATCATTATTGTTATTATTATTCCCATAATGGAGGGAAGTGAAAGCTTAGAGCTGTAACTCCAGCTCTTGGCAGACTCCCTGGGACGCAGGAGGCATTCAGTAACAACCTGACTGAGTGAATGCTCTGGCTTTTGTAAAGCAACTCTATTGGGGCACCTGGCTGGCTCAGTCGCAAAAGCGACTCTTGATCTTGGAGTTGTGAGTTTGAGCCCCACGCTGGGTGTAGAGATTACTTCAATAAATAAAACTTAAAAAAAAAAAAAGTAAAGCAACTCTCTTATTGCCAGCATTATATCAGAACTGCTTATTATCCCCATTGAGAGAGAACTCTAATTTGCCCAAGGTCACTTAGCTTATAGGTAGCGGAGCCGGTGCTTGAACCCCAGCAGTCTGCTTCCAGAGCCCACACTCTTGACCACTGAAGAGTGTGGCTTCACCTAGTAGTGGAGAGCCACAACACCAAGGATAAGGTCCTAGAGAGCACAAGTGCCCGAAGCCTAGAAGGAAGGGACCACAGGCGGGACTCACGGGCAGCCTTGTTCTGGATCGGCAGCAGGATGCCCAGTGCTCTACAACCGTGCGGTTATCCAACATGAGCTACACCTGGGGAGCCAAGTGTGTCCTGTGCCCCTAACTCCCTTTGCTCTTGAGCAGCTGCGTTAATATGTAGCGGACAGCAAGGCTGTCAGGGAGGGGGCTGGGTAAGGTCGTGGATGCAGAAGGCTGGTATCTGATGGGAGAATTTCTGGCCAGTGAAGAGGGCTGACTTCTCCCTGCCAAGTCTGAAAAGCCGTTCCTCTTGATAAGCTGCTGTTCCAGATAGCCTCTGCTGGCCTGGTGTCCTATCTTCCCCCGGACACACCTCCCAGAGGTTCTCACGTGAGAGAGATTCCACCGACGGGGTTCACTCACAAGAGAGCTGGAAGGAAGACGGGAGGCACAGGCCATCCTTCTGGGCTGTGGAGCCTGAGAAGCAACCTCTTACGCAGTGAGCACAGTGGCCAGATCCTGTATTCCACTGTCCAGTCACCAACTTCAGGAGACTGGGACAGCTTAACAGCCGCATTTGTGGGAGCAGGGACAGGAACCGCTTTCTGAATGGCCACCGCAGCTAAAGGAGGTATGACCTTGAAACAAACCCGACTTCCCCTCCTCCAGCCCTCTGACACTTCTGCACGAGCACCTAAATCCCTTTCTGCTTAAAACAATCAGGGTGGTCTCTATTTCCTGTCCAAACCCTAACGGATGTGGTCAGAACCAGAAGGCTCAGAACTCTAAGAACTGACATTAGATGGAAAGGTTTTTCAGAAAGATAACATTAAGTAATAATTAATTAGCTGTTGCTCACTCTAGTTTCTGAATCCTTAACGGGAAATGTTTCTAAGGTATGAGCACAGCGATCTGGGACAAACCCAGTATGCCGTCATGGAAGCAACACCCAAAATCAGGACTGTCCACGACCAGGCACCATGGCTTCTCTTGTTTAAATTACCTGCCTCTCTCTTTTAAAAAATTTTTTTAATGTTTATTTTTGAGAGAGAGAGAGAGAGAGAGAGGCAGAGAGAGAGGGAGACGCAGAGTCTGAAGCAGGCTCCAGGCTCTGAGCTGTCAGCAGTGTCTGATGTGGGGCTCGAATCCATGAGCAGTGAGATCATAAAGTCAGATGCTTAACCAACTGAGCCACCCAGGAGCCCCTACCTGCCTCTCTCTTTTATACTTAAGAAGATTAACGACAACAATGTCTTCTTATGATTTTGCCTTTCTCATTCGGGGCACCGATAAGCCAGGCAGGCTTCTCCGTGGATGCTGTCTCCCACAGAGGTGCAATACTAACGAGCACGCAAACATCTAACAACACGATGAAGGACATGAAGGCTAAGGAGCCGCCACGCCCCACACCTGAGACGTAACCTTATGCAGGAACAGCACAGCCCACGAAAACGCCCACCCCACCCTGGTCACGGTTTGCAAACGTGTTCTGTTCACAGACACGGGCCACACTGACACAAGGCAAAAAGGCCCAGCCCATTCCCGCGGGACTGACAAAGCCGACCTCACCATGAATACCTTAGCACCTTCAAGGTCTCTACCCAGTCCTTCTGAAGACTTTCCCAGGTGTCAACTTCCACCCATTCTGAATTCTTGGTGGCTAGTTCTGCCATGATAACTCGGTGGTGGGCAGAGATGAGTCCTTTCTTCTTATACGCATCACCCACAGGAGAGATGACGCCTTTGATGACTCTGTATTTTCCTGGATAAAGAGTCAGATTTGAAGCGAGGTGTAACAAGTCAGATTTTACACACAGGAAGGATTATCATCACTCTGGTTTTATAACAGAATCCTGCCCCCTGGGGTTTCAGAAAAGGGATTTAGGTTCTCTTTCTTTATCTTTCTCTTTCTTTCTTTCCATCCATCCATCCATCCATCCACTCATTTATAAACAAGGTGAAACAGGCATAACATAAAATTCGCCACGTTGACTGCCTTCATTGTACAGCTCAGGGACATCAGGCACATTCACATCTCTGCAGCCATCCAACCATCCGTCTCCAGAACTTTTGCACCTTCTCCAACTGAAACTCAGTCCCTATTCATCACTAATTCCCCACCCCCTACAGAATCTAAATTTTGATATTGCCAAATTGCCTCGTAAAAAGCCTTAATCAATTGGTATTGTTCACCTACAGTGTATACGAGAGCCCATTTCTCCTCAACTTCTGATACTTGACATTATCAAGTTTGAACATTTTTGTCCATGTGATGGGCAAACTAGACCTCGTTTTTTATCTCTGTTCCCCAATTATTAGGATTATTGGTGAGTTTAAGCACCCAGGCGTCCATCTATCTATCAGCCTATAGCATGATCCTTTACATTACAAAATATATTATGTAGGGGAGAAAATCATTTTCCTTGACCCTCCTTGGGTCCCTGGCTGAGTCTAAAAATTAAACTGACAATGGGGTGCCTGGGTGGCTCAGTCGGTTGAGCGTCCGACTTCAGCTCAGGTCATGATCTCACAGTCCGTGAGCCTGAGCCCTGCGTCGGGCTCTATGCTGACAGCTCCGAGCCAGGAGCTTGCTTCGGATTCTGTGTCTCCCCCTCTCTCTGTCCCTCCCCTGCTCATGTTGTCTCTGTCTCAAAATAAATAAAAACATTACAAAATAATAAAAAATAAATAAAAATTAAACTGACAAAGAAAAACATAGAAATTTATTTAATAGAAGGCTTATGTTACGTGGTACCTTCGTAAGGAAATAACAGTTAAACCTGGGTATTTTTATGTCAGGTTTGGTGAAGAGTGGACAGTTGTAGAGAAAAATGGTAGGGCAAAGAGTTTGAGGTACGTTCACAAAATTCAGGGAAATTTAGCAAGGCCTGTTAGTTTAGATTCTTCTAGGCATCGATTTGCCTTTAGTAATAAGGATGCTCCTTTCCTCCCGGTATAGGGAGGGCACCTCCCACAGGAAGGTTTGTTTGGTTAGTTGGTTGGCGTTTTTTTTAAATTTATTTCGAGAGAGCGTGAGAATGAGCACAAGCGGGGAAGAGGCAGAGAGAGAGGGGGGGGGGGGGGAGGGAGAGAGGGAGAGAGAGAGAGAGAGAGAGAGAGAGAGAGAGAGAATGAATCCCAAGCAGGCTCCACGCTGTCAGCACAGAGCCCAACGCAGGGCTCGACCCCACAACCCTGAGATCATGACCTGAGCAGAAACCAAGAGTTGGATACTTAACTGAGTCACCCAGGCGCCCCCCCTCATGTGAAGGTTTTTTGAGTTGCTTCCGAGAAGGGTGGGGAGGTCAGAGTGACCTTCCTGTTTCTGCCATTTTTTCAAACTGCTTCAGCTTAAAATGTCCAACGTGACAAAGGACTATATTTTGGGGTAGTGGCCTGAACCCTGTTATTGCTTTTGGCTACTGTTCCTACCTGTTCCGTTCATGTAGTCCTTGGCCAGCTCAAATAGCCTCAGGTGCATGTTGGTGATAGGATTAAAGGAGCCACAAGCAAGAAGAACCACTTCTGTCTTCTCTGAATTCTCCATGCTAAGAATTTGAAGTTGTTGATCTAAATGGAAAACTCGGACACCCTGCTCGTTGTCTGCAAAGGAAAAGAACATACGTTCAGCTATAGGTCTTTAGTGGCCTTTCACATTCCCATTCCAAGTGAATGGATAAAAATATTTGGCTTCGGGGCACCTGGGTGGCTCAGTCGGTTAGGCGGCCAACTTCGGCTCAGGTCATGATCTCACGGTCCGTGAGTTCGAGCCCCGCGTCGGGCTCTGTGCTGACTGCTCAGAGCCTGGAGCCTGCTTCAGATTCTGTGTCTCCCTCTCTCTCTGTCCCTCCCCTGTTCATGCTCTGTCTCTCTCCGTCTCAAAAATAAATAAATGTTAAAAAAAAATTAAAAAAAAATATTTGGCTTCGATGACAAGGACAGCCCCATTTCTCCACCCTTCCTTTTCACTGTGAATTTGCAGCTCCTGCCAGAAAGGGATGGAATCTCCTTCCCCTTCTTTGTGACTTGCTTCGGACAAGACAATGTGGCAGTTAGGACAGTGTGCTAGTTCTGAGCCCAGGCCTTTGAGGTCTGCACACTTCTGCTCTCTTTTGGCCTCCCTCCTCTGCCATGAAAACAAGCCGAGGCCAACCTGCTGGACAGAACACGTGGGAGACAGCTGGTGC
This sequence comes from Acinonyx jubatus, assembly GCF_027475565.1. Classification (NCBI taxonomy): domain Eukaryota; kingdom Metazoa; phylum Chordata; class Mammalia; order Carnivora; family Felidae; genus Acinonyx; species Acinonyx jubatus. The sequence continues at coordinate 6,994,583 of NC_069381.1, read as the reverse complement.
CCCCGCTGACAGCCAACCACTGGCTGTGCGGCTGAGGCCATCCTGCACCAGCCAAACCGCAGACGACATGCTCAGAGACACAGCCCAGGTGAGATCAGCTGAGCCTGGCTTACATCAACAAACCCACAAGCTGACCCTAGACTCATAAGCAAAAATGAAATGTGCATGCTGCTGAAGTTTTATGACTGCCCTACTGTAGCTCCAGTTAGCTGATACAATGATGTTATCAACTACCACATAAACGGAACTCCCTGACAACCTGCCCTTCAAGACAGTAGTCGGCCTCTTAGTCAACATGATCACATTATCACTTTCAGCTCAGGAACAGTTTACAATTTACAAATCTTTTTTCATATTATTCCATTTAATCCTTCTATAACCCTAATGAAGTAATACAAGACAACAGATTTAAACTTTTATTAAATGAACTCAGATAGATTCAGAAATTACGAGGCAGCAAAAGGCCCATAATGAAACCCAACAGTCATTGGCCACATCCTGCTCACCAAACCCTCTATGCAACTCCCTTAAAAGCAAGCACTTTTAACTTTTTCAGCTATTTCTTCTGGTAGATTCTACCATATTTCTATACTATGTGCTTATAATGCTATTTCTAAATTTATCCAAAGTAAACAGTACCTGTTTACTATGATGGTCCATGAGGATTAGCTCTCACACGCCCTCACTGCCTATTCCCAAACTTCTACATGTATATCTATCTATAGTTTCTAGTCTGTGTTGAAAGCCGTCTTCTAGAGTTGTGAAGGCATCGCTTGTAGATTGCAGTGTTAACAGCGATAAACCCAAAGTCACTCCCAATTCTGGATCCTTTGAATGTGACTTACATTTTTCCTCCCCTGAAGCTTGTGAGATCTTCTCTTTGTCCCCAGCGTTCCGAAATTTTACAATGATGTCCTCTATGTGACTCTATTTTCATCTGTTGTGCGGGGCACTGGGCAGACCCTTTCAAATTTGAGGCTCATAAACTTCAGTTCTGGGAAAGGTCCTTGAATGATGACATTCTGCCTTCCGTTTTCTTTGTTCTCTTTGGAAATGGCTATTATTTGGAGCTGAGGCAGCTGGACTGGTCTTCTCATTTTCTTTTCTTTTCCCTCTTTCCTTTAAGCTCTAATTTCTAGATATTCTCAACTCCATCCTCCATCTGTTGAGCTGATTTTCAGTTCTGCTATTATAGCCTTCATTTTAAAGACCTTTGTCCTCTAGGGGCGTCAGGGTAGCTCAGTCGGTTAAGCGTCCGACTCTTGATTTCTGCTCAGGTCGTGATCTCACGGTTTGTGGGGTTGAGACCCATGTCGGGCTCCGTGCTGACAATGTGGGGCCTGCTTGGGGTTCTCTTTCTCTCTCTGCCCCTCACCTGCTTGTGCTCTCTCTCTCTCTCTCTCTCTCTCAAAATAAATAAATAAACTTAGAGAAAAAAAAAAAGACCTTTGTCCTCTAAATGTTCCTTTTTATGGTGTTCTGTTCTTTCACCAATGCATTCTCTTATCTCTCTACCAACATGAATGATACATTTTCAGTTTCTTTCAACAAGAGCTGATAGGAAGTTCTGAGTGGGTGAGTAGGGCCCATGTACAATGGGCTTCACTGTATGGTAACCTGGCAGTCAGTGTTGCAGGTCTCGCCCCTGGGACCGGCCGGATTCCACAGAACAGTATCCTCTAATCTCCTGTCTGTTACAGCACAACAGTTAAGAACCTGTGCTCTGTGGGGCACCTGGCTGGCTCAGTTGGTAGAGCATGCAACTCTTGATCTCTGGGTCACGAGTTCAAGCCCCACGTAGGGCATAGACATTATTAGAGACATTATGGGGGGGGGGGGGGCGGGAAGCAACCTATGCTCTGAAACCAGACTGCCTGCATAGAAATCACCTACATGGGCTGGATGACCCAGGACAACCTGACCTTAACCTAATCTTCCTTTGTCCCGGTTTTCTCAGTCTTAAAATAGAGAAAATAACAGTACCTACCTTGTGACCATCATGAGGATTAAGCGAGACAATACACGCAACTGCTTTTGACAAGAAATAAACACACTGTGAATGTAGCTACTATTAATGCTGCACATAATGTCGCTATAGTTCAACTCTTTTTAATCTACAAAAACATGAATTTCAAATGGTTCAACCAAACATTATTACTCTATTGACTCTGGTTTTTTTCCTGGAGGGTTTTTCTCCCGGAACTCATTCTCTAATGTGGACTGAAAGTCTCTAATCCTTTGTACGGCTATCATTCTGAAACCTTTTTCATCTCTCTTCTGAGTCAGATCCCCTATTTCTGAGGACCGCATCATGTCTTTCTTGGTTTATGTCCTGATTTTTCTAGAACGTATCCTCAAGTAGCTTCATAATAAAAGGTACATGGGAAATAAGTTTGGTTATGTCTTTATCCTTCCTTCAGAGATGAACGGCTGAGTTGAGAAAAAAGCAAGTTGAAATTATTTTCTTTTAAAATTATGAATGCATTTCTTCATTGTCTCCTAGCATACCACACTATTGCTGAAAGTCTAATGCCATTCTGATTCTTTTCCTTTTTTACATACCTTTTTTCTTTTTGGAAGATTTGTAGGATGTCTTCCTTATCCCCAATGCTCTGAATCTGAAATGCCACAATGTTGTGTCTTAGTGGGGGTCTTTTTCATTCATTGTGCTGGGAGTCAGCTGAAGAGGTTCAGAATGTGCCAGTTTGGCATGTGGATTATTTTGAGCAGAAGGTACTGAGAACCCTGTGGGCTCAAGAGAAACTTCTGCCCCTCCCTTAAGAACACAGAAGAATCTAAATTGGAGGTCTTTCTCAGAATAAGGGTTATTAGGGGAGATAAATTTTATCTGAGTGACCCATCTGTATAGCAGGGCAAATGTCTAATTACCAAACATGTTTTTATCGCCCCACAAAGTGCATTACTCTCCTCTGAAAACACAGACCCCTACCCCTTCTGACTTCAGAGTGACATACAGACCTCATGTTGCCTGACTTTGGAATTCCCGTGTCCATGTGGATCCCCCATATGTACACCTGTTACAGTTGTTTTATTCCTCTTAACCCCTCTCATCACTCTGATTCTTAGTCCAGCTAGAAAGACTTCTGAGAACACAGGAGTTCTTGCTCCCCAACACAGTGAGCCTTCAAATCTCTTAAACTCAAATCACTCAGTTTTGGGTTTTTTGATAAACTGCTTATTAACTATCAAAAAATAGTTTTGTTATTGTAAAATTTAAAAAAATATTTTTTTAAGTTTATTCACTTATTTTGAGAGAGTGCATACGCACGAACGGGGAGGCACAGAGAGCAAGGGAGTGAAAGAGAATCCCAAGCAGGCTCTGCACTGTCAGCACAGAGCCCCAAGCAGAATTTGAACTCACGAACCGTGAGCTCATGACCTGAGCTGAAACCAAGAGCCGGACGCTTAACTGACGCCACCCAGGCGTCTCTAAAAAATATTCTTATATATCCAAATTATGTTTCAAAAGAATCATTCTGAGAGCTTATAAATATAATTCCAATGATGCCAAATTGCTAGAAGCATGTGGGGAACTTTGGGGAAATTACCTATACAGGCTGGAGTATTTTTCCAATTAATGTAGAAATACAATGAAAGATAATAAACACACAGCTGTATGATACTTTTCAATGGATAAAATGTGTTCACACACCTATCATTCAAGCCTCACCACCAAAAACAAATTTGGCCAAAGTCATTTAGCTTGTTCCAAAAAATAAGCTATTGTTAGATATTTCGTTTTTCTAGTTAATCTTCCACCTCTGGACATTTAGGTCTTTCTAACTTTTCAGTATTACAAACATCTGAGATCAATAGTGGGTTGAAAATGCGCTGGAAATAGAGGCTGTCATACACCTTGCTGTGCACTTCCAAGACTTCCCAGTGCTCAAACAACCTGTGTCAGGACCACTGATTTATAGCCCAACAATGTCTAGACCCAAGTGCCAGGGTGACCAAGTCACTTTTGCTCAGATTCTATGCTCTCATTGGACAAAGACAGTGAGTGGTAGACCCAGGGCCACTTGATTCCTGATGCCTAGACTCACTCATCAAAAGAAAAATGGGAGACCTGGGTGGCTCAGTAGGTTGAGCATCTGACTTTAAAAAAAAAATTTTTTTTTTTACATTTATTTATTTTTGAGAGACAGAGAGAGACAGCGTGAGCAGGGGAGAGGCAGAGAGAGAGGGACACACAGAATCAGAAGCAGGCTCCAGGCTCCGAGCTGTCAGCACAGAGCCCAATGTGGGGCTCAAACCCACGAACCATGAGATCATGACCTGAGCTGAAGTCAGATGCTTAACCGATTGAGCCACCCAGGTGCCGCCTGACTTTTTTTTTTTTTTTTAATGTTTATTTATTTCTGTAGGCGAGAGAGAGACAGAATGTGAGCTGAGGAGGAACAGAGAGAAAGAGAGATACGGAATCCGAAGCAGATTCCAGGTTCCGAGCTGTCAGCACAGAGCCCAACGCGGGGCTCAAACTCACAAACCATGAGATGGTGACCTGAGCCGAAGTCAGACACTTAACTGACTGAGCCACCGGGCGTCCCTGACTCTTGATTTCAGCTCAGGTCATGATCTCATGGTTTGAGATCGAGCCCTGAGTTGGGCTCTGTGCTGACAGCATGGAGCCTGCTTGGGATTCTCTCTCTCCTCTCTTTCTTTCAAAAGAAATAAATAAAAAAAGGTGGCGGGGCAGGGGGGCGGGGGGGCAGGTAGGCATTAAACCAGAGCTGTGTAGTTTGGAAATGAGCCCTCCTGGTTGAGGAGATGAGAAAAGTGCATGTTAACCCCTTAGGCAATGGGAACCTTTGAAGGTTTCTGAGCAACAGAGTTACAACACGGTTCTACACAATGTTTTAGAAAAATAATAAGACATGGGGACTTACAACCTTAATTGATTTTATCAGCTTAACCAAATCACTTAATTACAAGTCTTAAGTTTCCATATCTGTAAAACAGGGATAATGACAACCAATTTCAGTCACCGTGAGGATTAATTCTGAGACTAACACATGGCAACGTGCTTGCATATTCCCTAGAACAGTGCTAAAATAAACGGCAGCTGTTACTTGGGAGGGAAGTGACAACACTGATGATGGTGATGCTGTGGGATTAACTGGAAGGGGCAAAACAAGACCAGTTACAAGTCATGTGACTGGAAGGCCAGTTACAAAGTTATGAGTCCCTCAATTTAAATGGTGAGAATGGAAATAAACATTTATTCAATAAACATCTGAGGCTTTCTCCCAACAAAGCATAGTGGTAGGGGTCAGAGGGACACTGCTAATTGTTGATAAGAAATAGAGAGAGAAGGGTCGGTAATGCTCCACACAGCACTTTAAAAAATGAGTTAATTCATAAGAATGATTTAAATGTCCTACCTTTCAATTATCAGCTCAAGGATGATACCAGGGTTCACTTGAGGCTTGTTCCCACCCCTCCCATCCTTACCCCCCAATTCCCATACAGAGTGCCTGTGGTTATTGGGGTGGTGGTGACTACAACATGCCACGACAGGGCCCACAGGGAAATCAGGGTATCCTGCCAGCTTCTGAGCATGATCAATGAGAGCCTGTCAGTTCCAGCCCCGCCCACCTCAAGTTTCAGACACCACTCCCCATGGGAGATTGAGCTGTGGGCAGGAAGAACAATAAAGCTGTAAGGGGAGGTTTGGGTCCCCAAGGAGCTGTCTGCTGTTCAGGGAAGGACAGAACAAAGAGCTTAGAGCTCCTCCCCAACCTTGGGGATGCACTCAGGTTTCCTGTCTCCCCACCCCCCTCGGGGGAAAGGCTGGGGAAGGGGCTGGAGCAAGCTGATCTCTTAGCTAAAGGAAGCTTTCTCCCTGGTCACATTCACAACCTATCTCAAGTATCCAGCTCAGTTCTATTAATTCATCATGAACACAGACAACTTGAGCTCACACTAGACTCTAGACCTTTAAAACCACTGAAGAATTAAGTTACAGCCAGCCTCCACTGTAGCCCAGGGTGTTTAAAAAAACAAGGATCCGTCCCTCTCCAAGGAAAAGTACTTCCTCTGTATCGCTGCAAGGTACCAGAATATGTGGGTAGGGAAAGGGGACAAGCTGGTGACAAATGGGAGGAGTAGTTTGGAAGCTCTAACAGGGCCGTTCTGGATCCTCCTTGCTTTGCTCCAGGTGCTCAAGGACCAGCATCCCCATGATTCACTTCTGTCTGGCCCACACAGCCTACCACCTGCACTGCTGGCTGCCGAGATCATACCGGCTCAGGCTGTAAGTGTCCCTCCCCAGCTTGCTATAACAAAAAACTCATTTCTTCCTGAGACAGTCTTGACATTGAACTAAAATTTACTTTCAATTTTTAAATCACATTTTTCTTTTAAAAAACTGAAATATAGCTGATGTATAATACTTTCTTAAATTTTTTTAAAGTTTATTTATTTTGAAAGAGACAGACACCGTGTGAGAGGCAGAGGGGCAGAGAGAGAGGGAGAGAGAATCCCAAGCAGGCTCAGTGCTGCCAGCACAGAACCCTACAGGGGGCTCGACCCCATGAAACCATGAGACCACAACCTGAGCCAAAACCAAGAGTTGGATGCTTAACTGACTGAGCTACCTGGGCGCCCCGTGACTTTCTCAGGTTTGAAAAATACTGAGATGTGAACATTAATGAAACATTTTTTAAACATTAAGTCAGTTTTTTCAATGTTAACATTGAAAAAGTCAACCATCTTGTAACATTTCAGAATGCTCAATATAATTAAATCTATGTTGACTGAATGTTAATGCGTTGACTTGTCAACTGATTGGAATTTATACCCCTAAAAAGATGCTATTCCTTTCCAAAAGGTCCCATCAAGCCTCTAACTGTATTCTAGTTGTAACAATGTTTCACTGCTTTAAACAGTCTTGGGGTTTATTTTGAGACTATTTTTTTTTTAATACTTTCAACAGGGATAAATCTTTGTCTTTGGGTAGATTTAATTTCTCCAGATACCCTAAGGTCCCTCAGTGCTAAACCTCATTAATAAAATAATCAAGGTAAATAATAGAGCTTATGATGAAGAAAGAGAACTATCAGTTACTGAGGAAGATCTTATATGCATGGATCTTGTATTATTATTTTCAGATTAAGATATTCTCATATGCATGAATTTTATATTACACTATCTTATGTTGCATGTAAGTACATGTAATTTCAAAAGAATTTCAAAAATGAGCAGAAACAGCAGACTTCATCTGGTTGTGGAAGCTGGGTGGGTTGGCTTACTCTGTTCATTGGTTACACCCCATGTGAACCAGGTGGCAGGAGGCAGCGGCTGGCACAGCACAGGGCCATGGTCAGGACTCTCAGACCCGGCTCCAAACTCTAGCTCTATCACTACTGGGTGTTTGTCCTTGGACAAGACACTTAGTCTTTCTGAGTCTGTTTCCTCATTTATAAAATGGGGAACCAGAGTCCCTATCTCATTGGATTTTGTGCATATTAAATACGAAAGTGAATAAAAATGTTTGACACATTGTCTACTCATGATGAATGTTAACTTTCACTGTTATCTGTGAGTTGTCTTAAGGCATGAACTTACAAGTCACAGTAAAGGAACCAAGGTTCTAAAGATCCCTTGGGGACCAGTATCCACAGCGCCTGCTACGTAGTAGTTCAGGAAATGGCAGTGCTAATCTTTGTGAAGTTTTATTAGACATAATTGTGCTCAAATGGAATGGATCTCAAGTCATCTTTGTTATGTTTAAAACTTTCTCTCTGCGGTCTAATGTGACACTGTCATGAAACAGAACCTAAATTCGGTTTCTTGAAGCCATTTGATCACTAAAGAAGTAATGTAAAACGTAACTCACTGTGTCTCACGCAGCCAAGTGACGGTGTTCTTGTTTGGGACCACCGCTCTAGTCCTCCAGCTGTATGTTCTGCTAAGGTAAGTGTTTTCACCCCCCACCCCCAGCACAGGGCAGCTCAGCATGTGGGCCTGACCTCTGGAGATGGTTCTGGTGCGCTCTGCCATTCCTGTGATGAGTTTAACTGCAGCCTGACCCATGTTTTCGCCCCTGTTATCAATGGTGGTCACCTGCTTCACCTCTTTGAAAAAGTCAAACATCTCAATATGAACAGAACAGTTGGGATTTGGGCAGATCGAGTTTTAACACTTCCTTCTTTTAGTACAAGAAGCTGTTAGATGGGAGACAACGAGGGCACCAATGTTGCCACTTATGGATTCCCTAGAGCCCAGTCTCAACAGCCTAGCATGAGCTAACATTTGCAGGGCCGAGGGCGACATAGATATATGTGACCAGATTATGACTTGATACCTTATTTCAGATTCTATGTTGGACATTAGTCTTGCGGAAAAGGTCAGTCAGCTAATAACTCTGTCACTGGACAAATGAAATAAATGCAACCCGATACATTCAGAATAAAAAACTGCAGCTCTAAACATGTGGAAAGTCTGAAATAATCTGAAAACTGAGAATCCGCAAAAGGGACAAAACGGAAATGGGAACTGTGACACTCCCTGGAATTAGCCTAATTCAAATTTTCCAACTTAGGTCCTAGGAGTTTTGTGTGCAGTTAGACCAACTTCCTTACTCCAGAAGGCCAGAATTCCCACAAACTATCTTCTTGATATTTTCCACCGAAATATCAAGTTAACATGAATTAGAAAGATAGTAAACATTATTTGTCCATCGATCAGAAATATTAACAACTCTCAATATTACTAGTAGGCTATTTAGCAGCGTTAATTTGCAGTTAATAAAAGGGAGTTGCCTGGAACCAAATGAACCCAGGGCCAGAATTAAGATTAGAATTCAAGGGTTAGTGCCTTCTGGTATCGTGCTTACAGGGCGAATTTCTTCCAATAATTGATAAATTAATGTATGACCCTGTGTATTGATTTTAGACCCAGATCTTCCCAATACTGCGGGCAACCTCTCCTTACCAACCTGGTTGGTAATATCATCTTTACTTTCCTCACAATTGGTAAGTGTACATTCATCAAGCACTTATTACGTGCCTACTGTCTGTCAGACACCGCTGAGACAAAAATGGGGAAGATGGGACTTCCTGCTCTTCAGGAGCTCACAGACTGAAACTTAAGAAAAAAATTCATGTTTAAAATTCAGGTAAAGGAAATTTTTAAAGTTCCTTAGCATCCTTCTGGAGAAGGTTGTCCTTCTGGTGGTCCTAACCTTTGAGTATGAAACCGAATTAAGTTAAATGCAAACATTTTGTGTTGGTGTTATAAAATTCTTTAGCTATAAAAATTACTAGATTCATTTACTCATTTAATAAACAGTTACTGAACTGGAGATGATACCGTGTAGAAGAACACGGACCTCAACAACTTGAAATAAAAAAGTAATAGAGAAGCAGTGGACTCTGAAATGTGGAGTTTTAGGAATGTCTTAATTAATACATTTCAATTATCTTTGCCTGTGTGTGTGCTTAGAAGATTGATGTGTAATTTTTTTTTTTTTAACATTTATTTATTTTTGAGACAGAGAGAGAGAGCATGAACGGGGGAGGGTCAGAGAAAGAGGGAGACACAGAATCTGAAACAGGCTCCAGGCTCTGAGCAGTCAGCACAGAGCCCGATGCGGGGCTCGAACTCACGGACCGTGAGATCATGACCTGAGCCGAAGTCGGACGCTTAACCGACTGAGCCACTCAGGCGCCCCGAGTGATGTGTAATTTAAATAAAACCTATGCCTACAGTTTTTCAAAGATTTTTATCCATTTAAATCATCTCTAGATCCAATATGGGTCTTGAACTCACAACCCCGAGATCAAGAGTTGCATGCTCCATTGACTGAGCCAGCCAGGCATTGTCCCTAAACTTTAATGAAAAAATCGTTACCGAAGGCCTCGGGCACTGCTCTAACTGCTCTAGAGTCTCCCACTGAATCGCAGCTCCACAAGAGGCGATGAAGCAGGTAATGGTGGCAAGCACTGGCTTTGGAGACAGAGGGAGGCCAGTTGAAACATTCACTCCATGACAAGTTACTTAACCTCTCTGAGCTCCCCCCACCTCATTTGTAACCTGGAGATAAATTACCTGCTTCATTTTGCTAAGGCTTAAATGAGATAACAGGAATCATCAAACAAAACAGTCATAGTTCCTATTACCAACACCACCAATATTAAGAACACAACCTATATTAAAGGAAAACCTTAGCCTGGCTGGGTTTTGAGCATGAGTCCCACAGGAGGGAAGCGAGGAAACATACACTGTTTAGGCGTGCATTCAAGAATGTATTTCTGTGGGCCGCCTGGGTGGCTCAGTTTAGCGTCAGACTCCTGATTTCCACCCAGGTCATGACTCACAGTAAGGGAGTTCGAGCCCTGCAAAGGGCTCTGCACTGATAATGCGGAGCCTGCTGGTGATTCTCCCTCTTTCTCTGCCCTCCCCCACTCACAATTTCTCTGTCTCTCTCAAAATAAATAAACTTAAAAAAAAAAAAAAGAATGTATTTCAGAGATAATTAAACCTAGTAAATCGATGCTGTTCTGATGTCCTTTTAGGTTTTACTGTGCTGTTTACGCAGATGGAGCCCGTCCCACAGGCACTCAAGAGGATGTTTGCTGTATTTGGTGTGGGATCCTTCAGTGAAGGAGTCTATACCGTGGTGTTAACAGTTTTGGCAACTGACTGTGTATGTTTTTAAGTACTGAATTTCTAAAGGCTCATCTTAATCTGAAAGCTTGACTGTACATAATACACCATTAGTCTTCAATATTTTCTACTCACAGTAAAAATAGAGGTATGTAGAGACAGAATTCTTAATTAGACACGTGCCACAGTTAAAACAATTCACCAGGGAAAGTTTAAAAATTCCAGGAGAGGGGCGCCTGGGTGGTTCAGCTGGTTAAGCGTCTGACTTTGGCTCAGGTCATGATCTCATGGTTCCTGAGTTCGAGCCCCACATCAGGCTCTGTGCTGACATCTCAAGAGCCTGGAGTCTGCATCAGATTCTGTCTCCATCTCTCTCTCTCTCTCTCTCGGCCCCTCCCCTGCTTATGTTCTGTTTCTCTCTCAAAAATAAGCAAACGTTAAAAAATAAATAAATAAAAAATTCCAGGAGAGATTTTTGTTTTTGCGGATAAATTCTACTGTATTAGACTAAAAAAAAAAAAAAGTTGAGCTACCGCTGAAGAGTGGAGCTGTTGGACTGCATTTTGCAAAGTATGCAGCAAGCCTTCCATCTCCTGCTAAGCTGAGGCCATTGTTTAAATCCTTTTGGCAAAAACACTGTAAATAGGGGTTCCAGTTAAAAGACAAGTATTCCTCACAGTGCTTTTCTCCTCCCAAATACAGGAAAAAACGACCCCTGAACTTTACTACTTGTCTGTGCTGCTGTCGGTGGGCAGCTTGGTTTCCACAGGTGAGCAAAACTTCCCGAGCAACCTGTCCTTGTCAAAGGCTTAGCAGTCCTTCAAGGCAGTAAATGCTCAGGCAGGGCTGTCCTGTTGTAAGAGAAGCCCGGTTCCTCCTAAAGCCAGAGCTCCAAGAAGCACAGTAATTAGAAAAGCAAAGTAAAGAGGAAGCACAGAGGGTTAGAAGGGAAATAAAATGCCATCCTTTTCATGTGGTTTCCACTGCATTTAATTAGATCCCCTTCTTCATCCCGCAGTACTTTTCTCGGGCCTGGGGCTGACCTGGCTGGGCAGTGGGACCCGTGCACGACCAGGCGCTACATCAACGGTCTGATGTTGGCATTTGAGGCCTGCTGGTCTCCCGCCTCCCACAGAGGTCGTCGGCAGGCCAGGCCTCTCTCAGCAGCCCCACCACCTGACAGCTGCCCGGGAACAGGTCAGCTCCTACCCTGCTACTCCTGAGTGAAGTGGTCAGCTGACATCACAGCTAAGACAACAGGAAGCACATCAAAACCAGTCATCTGAAAGAAAGTTGTCTTTAAGTATTAATTAGTACGGACAATGGATAAAAAGGAACAGTTCGACCCAAATCACCAGATTGACACCACGACCAAATTCGCCCCAAATAAGGACGTTCTTTCAAGATCATTACTCTCTCTGAATCTCCTTTTTTATTTCATGAAAATATTGTCATCAGCTGGATAGCTGCTATAGAAATAAGCACTGAAAAGGAAGAAGGAAAATGTGAATCTTAGCAATGAACAAAGGTTTAGTTTCAGGCACCTGGCTAGCTCAGTCCGTTAAGCATCTGACTTCGGCTCAGGTCATGATCTCACAGTGTGTCAGGTGGAGTCCCACATTGGGTGAGCTCGAGCCCCACTTCGGGTGAACATGAGCCCTGCTTCGGGTGAGCCCCGCTTCTCTCTCCCTCTAGCTCTCTCTCTCTCTGCCCCTCACTCACTTGCGAGCACTCTCAAAAAAAAAAAAAAAAAAAAAAACCTAAAAACCTCACAAAGGTTTGGTTTCAAAAAAACAGTGATTCACATTGTGTATTTGAACAATTTATTGTTCTTTAAAAACGTAGTGGGAAATTTTAGAATAAAACTAACCACAATCTCCTCCCCACGGGTTACAAAAATCTTTTGCATCACAACAGTCGATTGTTGTCTAGAGAACATAGCCAATTGACCTACATGATGGTTTTTGTCTTCTTGCTTTTTCTGTGTGTATTCATAGATTCTGAGGTTTCTTAGTAGGAGCTAGTTAATCACAGATGCTCTCCACATCTTTAGGAAGGAGACACAACTCTATTTCTTGAGAAAAAGAACTATCTATTGGTAGGAGGATCAAATTCAATATAAACATCTCCCAACACATCTATGACAGGCACAGACCTTCACAAGTGGGAATGACTGTTTCTACCTGTTTCTCTATTCAGGTGGCCCCTGCTGGAGGCAAAGTTACCTAACAACACTATCCATCCAACATGCTGACATTTCTGAGTGCTTTCCAAATTCCAAACCTAGTGTTGAAACTTAGGAATTAGAAACTTGATGGGGGCGCCTGACTGGCTTAGTCTGTAGAGCATGCAACTCCCAATCTCCAGGTTGTGAATTTGAGCCCCACATTAAGCATAGAGATTACTTTAAAAAACAAAAAATACAAAAAAACTCTCTAAATTCTCAGGCGCCTGGCTGGTTCAGTTGGTGTAGAGCATGCGACTCTGCATCTTGGGGGTTGTGAGTTCAAGCCCAACATTGGGTGTAGAGCTTACTTAAAAAAATAAATAAATAAAACAAACTAACAAACATATATACCTCAGAAACAAACCAAATATGTATGTTTACTAGCTGGAATTTAAATAAAAACTTGGAGAAAAAAAAGAAACCTGAGTAACCCATACATTAACCATGAAAGCCCCTGAAATAATTCTTACTATGACTGACACAAACTTTTTAAAAGTAACACAACCTAGGAGCGCCTGGGTGACTCAGTTGTTTAAGCATCCGACTTCAGCTCAGGTCATGATCTCACAGTTCGAGCCCCTCATCAGGCTCTGTGCTGACAGCTGGGAGCCTGGAACCTGCTTCAGATTCTGTGTCTTCCTCGCTCTCTGCCCCTCTCCCATTCGAGCTCCCTTCCTCTCTCTCTCACAAAAATAGACATGAAAAAATTTTTAAGTAACATAAACTTTTATGTTCTCCTGACTTCGTTAACCAAATATTAACATATCAGATAAACATCAATATATCTCAAATAATATTTGTATTAGAATTTCCTTTTTTTTTTATCTGTCTTATCCCACCCCCCAAACCTGATCTACCTGACAACTCCATCCTTCCAGTTGCTAAGACCAAGTACTCTAAACTATCCTTAATGCCTTTTTGCCCCTCACACCCCATTGGGAAGTCCTAATGGCTCCATCTTCAAAATATATTCAGAATCCAATTATTTTTCACTATTTGGAACATTTATTTAAGTTTATTTATTTTGAGAGAAACAGAGAGAGCATGAGTGGGGGAGGGGCAGAGAGAGAGAGGGAGAGTGAGAATCCCAAGCAGGCTCATGATCAGTGCACAGAGCCCGACATGGGGCTCGAACTCACAAAACCATGAGATCATCACCTGAGCTGAAATCAAGAGGCAGACGCTTAACTGACTGAGCCACCCAGGTGCCCCACTGTTGGGAAAATTTTAACTGTTTCTAAATGCAAGAGGCTGCTTAAGACCAAGGCTGCTTCGTATTCTTTCTTTCCTTCCTTCCTTCCTTCAAGTTTTTATTAATTTCAGTAATCTCTACACCCAACATGGGGCTCGAACTCACAATTAAGAGCCATGTGCTCTTCTGACTGAGACAGCCAGGCGCCCCTATTTCTGTATCTTGAAGTTACGCAACATTCCTAACTTCAGAAAGTGAAATCACGCTTTTTTTTTTTTTAATGTTTATTTTTGAGAGACAGAGAACGGGTGGGGGAGGGGCAGAGAGAGGGAGTCACAGAATCTGAAGCAGGCTCCAGGCTCTGAGCTGTCAGCAGGCAGGGCTCAAACCCACAAACCGTGAGATCACAACCTGGGCTGAAGTCGGATGCCCAACCAACTGAGCCACCCAGGAGCCCCAAAATCACATTTCTTAACTGATAAACATAACTTGAAGCATAATTTAAAACAGTATTTTAACCCATAACATATAAAACTGAATTTTCATTTACTTTAATGGTTTTTTTACCCCCAAAACCAAACCTGGTTTCATGAGGGTTAATTTCATTAAGAAACATTTATTTCATGCTACTAATACCGTACGAAATATAAATTATGCTCTTTCTGATATGAGCAAAATTTATGAAATATTCTGAAACTGTGCTACCTTTTAGCTGCTGCACAGTTTAGAGAACCACCTCACAGACTAAAGAAATTCTCTATGACCTATGTTGGCTCAGAAGCGAAGTATCTTCTGTTGAGCACCTATTTTTATGGGGAATGCTTTGTTTTGGGGTTCTTATTCTGGAGCCTGGCTTCAGGAATATAACATCCCTGAATGTATAAGCAGAATGTAGGGTATGGGTACATATGAGCAGCTTTCTGGGAGGATGTCAAGGGAAGTTTGAGAAGCTAAAAATAAGTATTAGGGGCACCTGGCTGGGTCAGTTGGGGGAGCATGCAACTCTTGGTCTTGGGGTCATGAGTTTGAGCCCCATGTTGGATATAAAGATTACTTAAATAAATAAACTTTAACAATAAATAAATAAATAAATAAATAAATAAATAAATAAATACAGTAAGCACTAAACTCATTAAATTTAGTATATAAAAAAATACCAGGGGTGCCTGGCTGGTTCAGTCAGTAGAGTGTGCAACTTAAAAAAAAAAAAAATTTTTTTTAATGTTTATTTATTAATAACATTAATAAATTAATTAATGAGACAGAGCATGAGCAGGGGACAGGCAGAAAGAGAGGGAGACACAGAATCCAAAGCAGGCTCCAGGCTCTGAGCTGTCAGCACAGAGCCCAACACAGGGCTCGAACCCACAAACCGTGAGATCATGACCTGAGCCGAAGTCAGACCCTTAACTGACTGAGCCACCCAGGCCCCCCTAGAGTGTGCAACTCTTGATCCTAGGGTTATGGGTTTGAGCCCCACATTGGGTGTAGAGCTTGCATTAAAAAAAAAAAAGTAAAAAACCCCTTGACTTTGACATCTATCATTGCTCATTTAAAGTTAAAGAAAAAAACAAACAAACTGGGGCACCTAGGTGGCTGAGTTCGTTGAGCAGCCAACTTTGGCTCAGGTCATGATCTCATGGTTTGTGGGTTCAAGCCCTGCCTCAGGCTCTGTGCTGACAGCTCAGAACACGGAGTCTTCAGATTCCCTGTCTCCCTCTCTCTCTGCCCCTCCCCCGCTCTGTCTGTCTCTCTGTCTCTTTCTCTAAAATTTAAAAAACAAAATTCATGCTCTTAGCTATGTCACAAAATTGACCACAGTACAAGCTATCTACTGGTAGACGTTTAAAAGAGGTCCACATGTTCAGAGAGCCTTTGGCTCATGTACTTCTTGTTAAGCCACTCGAGTTTCACCTGCCCCAGCATTTTTCCTACCTAGTTGGAGCAAACCATCCTCTCTGGGCTCCCATCCCAAGTCCAAGTTAAAATGTCCTAAACTCCTGCAGCTGCCAAGTAGTATTTCCCAGTTATGACTCCCAACTCTGAGGTTATTTCCCCCAATGCTCTCTCCAGTAACTACCAACCTAACATGGTTTTTTTTGTTTGTTTTGTTTTTTGTTTACAATTTCTTCTCTTCCTTCCCCACCCCCCTCCAAAACCTGGATTCTATTTTTGTTTGACAACTGGGACCCAAACCAAGTTTTCTTACTTATGCTCTAGGAACGCTTTTCATTATCCATTAGCTCTAAACAAGAACCCAAAGAACACCGTCAGCACAGAAGTGCTAAGTCAAATCAAGTCACCGAGAAAGAGGAGCAGGTAAGCACAGTGCATGATCAGGGGAGGCCCTTCCTCCACAGCTACCGCCACCACTCATACTCAGACCGACACATATGCCTGAACAGAACACCCTATCATCATCATCATCATCATCAAAATTAGGGGAAGTACACAATGAGCAAATGTTTATTTAGCAAGTTCCTCAATCTGGGAAACAAAGAATATTTTTCAGTTTTGTTTTGTTTGGCACTGATCCTATTTGTCTCCGAGAGCCCCGCGTCACTCAATGCACGTACCGAAAATCAGAGATAATTGCATTAATGTAACAGTCACTTACTTTCACAAAGGAAATTCTGTGAACCTGAAGCGTTTTTGCAAGGTAGGTTGTGGGAACCATTCCAACTGCGTCAACAGTCTTCAGTTGGGCTGGAACAGTGATTTCACATCCAAATTGTAACTCTGAAAAGCAATTTATGGTAATAAGTAGGAAATTCTACAATTAGAACTGGCAGAAGTAATTCATTCTGGTAGGATTCTATGGTAACCTCTGTTTGGCGTGGCTGGAATAGCTTTAAAGACAACACCCTTGGGGGAGGGGGGGACCTGGAGGGCTCAGTTGGTTAAGCCATCGTCTCTTGATTTAGTAGAGGTCATAATCCCACAGTTCCGTTCCCAAGATCGAGCCCCAATCAGGCCCCGCGCTGACGGCATGGAGCCTGCTTGGGATTCTCTCGCACGCTCTCTCAAAAAAATAAATTAATTTTTTAAAAAACCCAAAGTTTTAAAGGCAACACCTCTGCAACAAGTTTGCCGTCAAGCCTGATGTGGTCTTGGGGACCACGGACTCAAGGAGAAGGGCTGGGAACACCAGAAAATGGTTTCCGCCCAGTTTTCTCAGTAACTTTTAACTTGTTGCCCAAGAGCGAGTAGTGTCCTCAAGGGACGTGTCAATCCGCTTCTGGGAAGATGGGTCTCGCCTTTACACGTGGAAAAGGGATTTCGGAGGAAACAGAAGTCCTCCAGAATGGAGAACTTTCTCCTCCGCCCTCCACCCACCTCCGCCAAACACAAGAAGCCTCTAGAAAAGGACTGACTGATTGACTGACTTTACTTACTTTACTCGCTTATTTATTTTTACCTGTTCAGAGGGGGCCAGAGGAAAATTTAGCGAGTCTTTTGGTTCCACGTTAAGATGGAAAGAATGAAGGGGCAAGACTCCTTGCCCCAAGTTTGAATGTGACCTTGCCTGGAAGACCGCTATATCTGCCCCTCAAGGACCCCGCCATCTTGAACTCCCTTCGGCGTGCGACAAAAAGAGTCCCGGGTCGCCTCCCCTAAAGCCTGGTTTCTCAAGGGCTCCAGCCAGGGGGCTTACCACGCACGTCCTCAGGGTCGACCGGCCCGAATCCTCCCGGAGAGAACCCGCAGCCCGGACGCCAGAAACGGAAACACCCGCGCCCGCATCCTCATTGGCTCCTGGGGGCCGGAAGTGTATGCGTCTGGCGGAAGTGCTCCTACTGCGAGCGTCCGCCCGGTCCGGACCCTCAGGTAGGCGGGGCCCCTGGCTCCCAGCTTTGGGACCGACGCGGTGGCGGAGGCGCCGAGGGGGCGCCGAGGGGACCCGGAGGGCCCCGGGAGGTTGTTCGGTTTCTGGTCTGGGGGGAGCCGGAAGAGTTTCGGCGGCGGGGGTTCCCGGCGACCCCTGCTGGCAGGTGGGGCCTAGTCGAGCCTGGCCGCCGCAGGACCCAAGTGCGGGAGCTTCAAGCTCCCCCGTGGGGACGGGATTTGGGGCTGTGGCCGGAGCTGCTCCCCGACGCGTCCGGATGGTTGAGGTCCCGACGCTGCTCACGTCCAGCGGGGAAAACGTGTGCCCTCCGCCCTTATCTTTTCCCTGCTTCTGGGTTTGACGGCTTCCCCCCAGGCGTGCGGGGGTGCCGGGCTTTCCTCAGTGACGCCCGCGACCTCTCTAGGGAACGTCTCAGAAAGGCCGTCCGAGGCACAGTGGAGGGAGAAAACGGGTTCCCTCCCTCGCCCCGCTCTCCTCCTCCCCATGGTGTCTTCCTGAAACGGGAAGGGTGTGTTTCGAGCGCAGGCTGCTCAAGTGGAAGTTACCTGGACTGCTTTAGGCCAAGTTTATGTCAAGTAAATGAAACTACTTGATGATGGTTTCCTATTCCTCAGCCGACTCCACCTCCAAGTGGTTTGAACTTTGAGCTGCTTGTAGCCCTGATGAACAATTTGGCTTTCGTCAAGTTTGTGACACTTGGAACTTCAACAGTTGGAGGTTTATGCACTTTGGGACCGGGCCACACTGTGCGGAGTTCAAAGTGCTAGGAGGCCAGGTGAGCGTGAAACGAGCATCTTCCGCTCCAGATTGCGGGTTTTGAGCGCCCTTTTCGGCAGTTTTGTGAAAGGTGCACCGCCTTTATTGACTACTAGGTGGTGCCAGCGAGTTCATCTTTCTGGATAAATTTCAAATAATGAGCAGTGCCAGGATGCGGCTTTTCAAGTGCCCCATCTTCCCTGAAATTTACTTAAAATAGTTTTACCTCTTTAAAATAGCTGGTGCCCTTATACACTTTATCCAGTTATTGAATATCTATTCTCTACTAAGTGCTGAGGATGCTAAAAGAGGAATCAAATTCATTTTCTCCTGAGAGTTCATAGTCTGAAGAGAAAGGCCAATAATCAATGTGCTATAATGAAAGCACATATAACTTAAGCCACAAATAAGTGCTAAGAAGAGAATAAGATGTGAGATGCAATGGAAGAAGCAATCATTATTCATTTACCAATTATGTATCCAGACCTTCTGTCTGCCCAACGTTATTGTAGCTGCTGATGTATAAAGAAGGGGCGCCTGGGTGGTTCAGTTCGTTGACCTTCCGCTCAGGTCATGATCTCACGTTTGGTGAGTTTAAGCCCCTGGTGAGAATTTGAGCTGGCAGTGCAGAGCCTGCTTTGAAGTCTCTGTCTCTCTCTGTCCCTCCCCTGCTCATTCTTTTTTTTTTTTTCAATTTTTTTTTTTTTAACGTTTATTTATTTTTGAGACAGAGAGACAGAACATGAACGGGGGAGGGTCAGAGAGAGGGAGACACAGAATCCGAAACAGGCTCCAGGCTCTGAGCTGTGAGCACAGAGCCTGACGCGGGGCTCGAACTCACGGACCGCGAGATCATGACCTGAGCGGAAGTCAGCCGCTTAACCGACTGAGCCACCCAGGCGCCCCCTGCCTGCTCATTCTTTCTCTCTCTCTCTCATTCTCTCTCTCTCTCTCTCTCTCTCTCAGATAAATATTAAAAAAAAAAATCCCAAGTTACAAATAATTCACAATTTAGTGATTGGGAAGGAACCAAGAAAGACATTATGGAGAAGCTGAAACTTTAGCTAGACCCTGAAGAATGGATTACCTGGGCTTGATAGGTACAAAAAAAAAAAAAAAGCATGCTCAAAGAAAAGAATGAAAGTGTGCATGGCATGTTTTGAAATAGCAAGTAGTGCCCGCTTCAGCTGCACATATCCTAAAATTGAAACAGCAAGTAGTTCAGCATGGTTAGACTGTAGGAAACTGAGCCTGAAAAGACACTGTCAGTTTTAGGTTTGGCTTTACTTTCACTGGCAAATTCAACAGATATAAAATGTAAAATTTTTTTAACTTTTTTTTTTTTTTGAGAGAGAGAAAGCTTGCAAGCAGGGGAGAGGGGCAGAGGGAGAGAGAGAGAGAGAGAGAGAGAGAATGTCAAGCAGGTTCCAGGCTCAGTGTGGAGCCTAACTCAGGGCTCCAATCCCACAACCCTGAGATTGTGACCTGAGCCACAATCACAGAGTCAGATGCTCAACCACCTGAGCCATCCAGGTGCCCCTGAAAGAAAATTTATTTATTTATTATTTGTTTATTTACTTACTTATTTTAATATTTATTTGTTTTCGAGAGAGAGACAGGGCACAAGCAGAGGAGGGTCAGAGAGAGAGGGAGACACAGAATCCGAAGCAGGCTTCAGGCTCCAAGCTGTCAGCACAGAGCCCGACGCGGGACTCGAACCCATGAGCTGTGAGATCATGACCTGAGGCGAAGACCAACACTCAACTGACTGAGCTACCCAGATGCCCCTATTTACTTACTTACTTACTTATTTATTTATTTATTTATTTACTTAAATGTTTATTTTTGAGAGCCAGAGAGAGAGCGCTAGTGCACACATGCAAACAGGGGAGAGGCCAAGAGAAAAGGAAAGAGAGAATCAATCCCAAGCAGACTACACTGTCAGCACAGATTCCAGTGTGAGGCTCAATCCCATAAACCATGAGATCGTGATGTGAGCGCTTAGCCAACTGAGCCTAAAATAAAATTTAAATGTGTATTTCCCAGGGGAAATTATACGTGAAGCATAGCTGTAATAAATTAGACTTTTGGCTAACACATTATACATGACATACAGCTATAATAAGTTACACTTCTGGCTATAATGTAGCTCGTTTATATTTCTGTATCATTAATCACTGTAGATGACTTAAGCCAATTTTAACAGCTATGGCAGTAAGAATAGATTTTCACTGATTACATTCTATTTTGAAATATAACATAAGGAATTCTCTTCATTGAGGTTCACATACCAGATCATCTGGTAGTGATTATGTGTAGGAAAATTTTAAATGCTCTAATAAATTACCCTAGGATTTAGGTTTTGATGAATCATTATACCTGATATTAAGCAAAACATGTTTCCTGAAAGAAATGTGAGTTTAATTTTTATAAATGGAAAAACTTAAACACTATGTTGTTGATGTTTTTAAGTTTACTTATTTATGTTGAATGAGAGAGTTCTGGGGAGAGACAGAGAAGGAGAAAGAATCCCAAACAGGCCAGTGCAGAGCCCATCAGGGCTCAAACCCATGAACTGTGAGATCATGACCTAAGCCAAAACCAAGAGTCAGACTCTTCACCAACTGAGCCACCCAGGCCCCCCTTAAAGACTATAAATGTTGAAATAAACGCATACAGTATCAGCACACCAAAAGCAGCAGCTTTTCACTACACTAGCAATAATCAGAAAAAAACATTTTTAAGTAATCTCTGTGCCCAACACCAGGCATGAACTCATAACCCGAAGATCAAAAGTTGCATGGTATACCAACTGAGCCAACTAGGTGCCCCGCAATAATTAGAAATTGTAATAATGGGTGCCTAGGTGGCTCATTTGTTGAGTGTCTGACTTCGGCTCAGGTCATGATTTCACGATTCATGAGTTCGAGCCCCAATTGGGCTCAATGCTCTCAGTGCAGAGCCAGCTTCAGATCCTCTGTCTCCCTCTCTCTTTGCCCCTCCCCCACTCACACTCTCTCAAAAATAAAGCATTAAAAAAAAAGAAATTGTAATAACAAGAAGTCTATTCCCAGTATTAACAAAAAACATATATAAAATGTCGAAGAATAGCCAGTGTTCAAGGCCTTTGTTAACAAAACAATACTTTTAAACTTAAAGATTGTGAAAGAAAGCCAAGATAAATGGAGTGATACATTGTTTGACAGGAAGATTCAAATTTCAGGGATACAGATCTGCATATTAGGCTCTAATTTTAATGTAATCCGTCTCAAAATTTCAGTTGCATTTTTTTTAAATGTTTATTTTTGAGACAGAGCATGAGCAGGGGAGGGGCAGAGAGAGAGGGAGACACAGAATCTGAAGCAGGCTCCAGGCTCTGAGCTCTCCCCACAGAGCCTGATGCCAGGCTCGAACTCGTCAAATGCAAGATCATGACCTGAGCCGAAGTCAGACACTCAACTGACTGAGCCACCCAGGCACCCCAATCAATTGCATTTTTTTTTTAATTTTAATTTTTTTTTTTTTGAGAGACCGAGCACAAATGGGGAGGGGCAGAGAGAGAGGGAGACACAGAATCAGAATCGGAAGCAGGCTGCAGGCTCTAAGCTGTCAGGACAGAGCCCCATGCAGGGCTCAACCTGCTGAGCCGTGAGGTCATGATCTGAGCCGAAGTCAGATGCTCGACCGACTGAGCCACCCAGGCACCCCTTCATTGCATTTTTAAGGGAACTTGACACTCTGATTCTTAAATTCATCCAGAAGAGAAAATGCATAGGAATAGCCAAGAATTACTGGGGAAAGAAAATTCCGCAATAATAAAGGCAACTCCCTATCAGTTATCACTGTACCAGCTTTATAGCTGACAAAATAACAAGGTAGTCTTATGACCAGAATGTTCTCAGTGAAACAGACGTGAGTCTTTCTACTGAGTCTACATTAAAAGTGGCATAAATACTGACTAATAAACAGTGTTGGGGCAACTCACTCCTCCTTTGAAAGAAAATAGAAGTTAGAATCGTATTTCATAGCATTAACAAAAAGAGTTGAAGTGGCTTAAAGACCTGAATGTAGGGGTGCCTGGGTGGCCCAGTCGTTAAGCAACTGACTTTGGCTCAGGTCATGATTTCCAGTTTGTGAGTTCGAGTCCCACTTCGGGTGAGCATGAGGCCCACTTCTCACTCTCTCCCTCTCTCTCTCTTTCCCTCTCTCCCTCTTTCCCTCTCTCCCTCCCTCCTTCCCTCTGCCCCTCCTGGGATTCTCTTTCTCTACCCCTCACTAACTTGCTCTCTCTCTGTCTCAAAAAAAAAAAAAAAAAACTGAATGTAAAAAGAAAAATTTATGTAAGTCTTAGAATATAAAATCGTGTGTTTTTTAAAATCTTGAGATGGTTAGGGCCTGCCTTCATGGGACATAAAACTAATAAGACTTAAAGAAGAAGACAGATTTGGCCATTAAAAATAATAATTTATCATTGGGGCACCTGGGTGGCTCAACTTAAGTGTCCGACTTCGGCTCAGGTCATGATCTCACAGTTCATGAGTTCAAGCCCCTCATCAGGCTCTCTGCTGTCGGCGCAGAGCCTGCTTTGAATCCTCTGTCTCCCTCTCTCTCTGCCCCTCCCCTGCTCGCACACGTGTGCACGTACACACCCTCTCTCTCAAAAATAAACAATAATAATTTATTATGACAAAAAAAAACAATAAGTAAAATTTAAAGTCAAGAGATGAGATCATATTTGCAACATAACTGCAAAGGCTTCATACTGCTGTAAATCAGTAAGAGAAAAATAATCCAGGGGCATATTTCCAAAGGAGAAATTCACAGCAAAAATTGTCAGTGCCTGCAAGTTATTAGGTAAATGCACATAAAACCAACAAGACAATGCTAAGAGTGTTCTTTTTTTTTTTTTTTTTAATTTTTTAATGTTTATTTATTTTGGAGACAGAGCATGAATGGGGGAGGGGCAGAGATAGAGGGAGACAGAATCTGAAGCAGGCTCCAGGCTCTGAGCTGTCAGCACAGAACCCGATGCCGGGCTCGAACCCACAAACTGCGAGATCATGACCTGAGCCGAAGTCAGACACTCAACTGACTAAGCCACCCAGGCGCCCCAGGAATGTTCTGAGTCCTAGAGAATACTTACTAAGAATGAAAAAGAATGTTACAATGAATCTTTTTGTAAAGCAAAAAGATTTATTTCTTTTTTTTTTTTTAATGTTTTTATTTATTTATTTTGAGAGAGAAAGGGAATATGCAAGCAGGAGAGGGGCAGAGAAAGATAGAGAGAATCCCAATCGGGCTCCGCAGTGCAGAGCCCCATGCAGAGCTCAACCCCACCAACCATGAGATCATGACCTGAGCAAGGGTTGGATGCCCAACCAACTGAGCCACCCAGGTGTCCCAGCCCTAATCTATTTCTTTATAAAATTGTGTTTTCAGGGGTACCTGGGTGGCCCAGTTGGTTGAACATCCAACTTCGGCTCAGGTCATGATCTCATGGTTCATGAGTTTGAGCCCTACACCCGGCTCACTGCTGTCATCCGCTTTGGATCCTCTGTCCCCCTCTCTCTGCCCCTCCCTGCTCACGCGTCTGCTCTCTCCCTCAAAAATAAGTAAACATTTTTAAAAGATTGTGTTTTTAACTATCAAATCTGTTTAAAGTACGATGGACCAATAGTGAAGACTTTTAATTAATTTGTCAAGTCAGGTAAGAAGACTGCCAGGCATTCTTGTGGGGTGTTACTAGTATAGGAGTTTAAACTTCTATACCTAAAATGCAATTCTCTTTGCACAACTCTCTTTCCCACACCTGTAGCTCAGAATGAACATAGCCCATTGTGAATTGCACTGGAACGTGGAATCATTTCAAATAACCAAATATATACTGTATGTGGGCTTATTGTTCTTCCTAGAGATCAAAATGGCTTCCAGAGGAAAGACAGAGACAAGCAAATTAAAGCAGAATTTAGAAGAACAGTTGGATAGACTAATGCAGCAATTACAAGATCTGGAGGAATGCAGGTGAGAGTAACTGAATGCTGCTATGCAGTCCAGTGGCTTTTTTCTGCAGCTAGATTACAAGCTCTGGGTGCAGGCACCTGTGTGATTTTGGTTTCCCCTGTAGTGTTCTTCACAGTGCTTTGTCTGTTGGAGAAATAAACTCAGGGCGGGCCTTGGAGTCATAAAGGTAACCCCCTTAAGTTTCCATTTCCCTGAGTGTGAAGTGAAAATAATAACTAACACCTACCTTCTCTTTGGTGTTTAAAATAGGCCTGCTTGGTATCAAGCTGAGAAGATACCACTTGAACTTCTAGTGTCTTTTCAACTTCAACTGTTCCAAAGACCAAAAGCGTTCATTGCCTTTTTTAACTACTTTGAAAGGTTGTTGTAAATATTTCAAGTCGGGGGGCCAAAACAATACTTGGCCCGGAGCCGATGCTCAATAAGTGGTAGCTGTCGTTGAATTTGTAGTGAATGTTTAATAAATGGCTTGTTCGAGTAGTGAATAAAAATAGCCTCGTTCGCAGACGATAGGTGGTGCATTGCTATTGTATTTCAAGGTGCACAGAATTTTATCTACCATCAATGATGGTCATAAATGAAATGGCTGCTTTGTCAAGCCCTGTTGTGTGTCAAGCACTTTCTATATTTCATTTAATGCTCGTAGCAGCCCTGTAAGGTAGTACTATCATTATCTGTGGCTTATAGATCAAGAAAATGAGACTCAGCTGTGTTAAGTGTCTTGCCCAAGGTTATGCATTGATTCGTAGAGTGCTTAAAAGGAAGTTATTATGTGGTTTGTTAAGTGTGCCTCATTTTGGTAAAAGAAAAATGGTTAATTATCAAGGTAACCACATTGCAGGAAAGCGCCTGTATTAGACTAACATCTGAACACATCCGTTATTAGCATTTTGTTGTTTCCTTTCAGCCTTGTCCCTCAGTATATTTTTTGTAAATATATGTATCTGAAGTCTTAGAGTCCAAATATAAGATTGCTTTTTTTTTCACTTAGAACTCTGTTTTTCTATGTTTGCTGTACTCAGAGAGGAACTTGATACAGATGAATATGAAGAAACCAAAAAGGAAACTCTGGAGCAACTAAGTGAATTTAATGATTCACTGAAG
Source organism: Acinonyx jubatus (assembly GCF_027475565.1). NCBI lineage: Eukaryota > Metazoa > Chordata > Mammalia > Carnivora > Felidae > Acinonyx > Acinonyx jubatus. Next base: position 6,968,804 of record NC_069381.1, on the reverse strand, counting down.
AAAATCATGTCTGGAAATATGACTTTGGTAGATGAGCTCAGTGGAATGCAACTGGTGAGCATAATTTACTTACACTAGTGACACAGTTTGTCTTTTTCCCCTTTTTTTTATAAATATATTTAAGATAGAAACCCTTTTTTGGGGTTTAACTTCCAGATGAGTGTCTGCTTATCAATACAACAGCATAGCAAACGGAAACTAAAATTATAACGGTGTTTGATGAACAAAGACAACCTGTTAGTAATTGAAAACTCATCAGTCAATTACTGTAATGTCTGATTCATTGGAATATTTGGCTTAGTTTTTACCTTCTTATATCCTAGGCTATCCAGGCAGCTATTAGCCAGGCCTTTAAAACCCCAGAGGTCATCAGATTATTTGCAAAGAAACAACCAGGTCAACTTCGGACAAGGTTAGCGGAGGTAAAATTTCTTTACATTGATTTAATTGCTGTGCGTATTTTTTTCTCAGGTCCAGAATTTGCTCATTATGTTCGTCTGAAGTTTAAAAATTGGTCAGTTGAGAATGTACACCACCACCAAGAGTGAATCCTAATGTATAGACTGTGGACTTGGGGGGATTGTGTGGTGTCAGTGAGCCACTCTGGTGGATGATGAAAAATCATGGGGAGGCTGTGCATGAGTGGGGGGCAGGGAGGATACGGGAAATTTTTGTATGTTTACACAATTTGCTGTGAACCTGAAACTGCTCTAGAAAATAGTCAGCTACCAAAAAAAAAAAATTGATCAGTTGATTTGAGAGCCACAACCCACAGTTTTCTGACAAAATTAGTCTTTTGAGCAATTATTGAATATAGAGGTGTAAACAGCATATGGCAGTTTAAATTGCTACTAACTGCTTCTACTCGAACCCCAACTTTAAGGTTTTACCATTTATTTCTGAAGCCGAGTTGAAATTCCATCTAGAATTCATTAGCGGCATTGCTTTTTGTGCATGTAGCCTTTCTCATCTAAGAATTTCAAACATCTCTATAAACCTGGATTTGAGAAAGTCTGTTTATAGACTTGAATATAATTAAGGCATTAACAAGTGATTTACAACCACTGATAATTCAGTAGCATAGCATGGACTTGGGTCAGACTGGCAGGATTTGTATCCCTGCTCTATGGTGGAGGTATGTGACCTTAGGGAAGTTACTTTTAATAGTTTTTAACACAATTAATAATGTTTTGTTTGTTTGTTTATTTTTGAGAGAGAGACAGAGTGCGAATGGGGGGGGGGGGGCAGAGAGAGAGAGGGAGATACAGAATCAAAGCAGGCTCCAGGCTCAGCTATCAGCACAGAGCCCGACACGGGGCTCAAACTCACGAACTGTGAGGTCATGACCTGTGCCGAAGTTGGAAGTTTAACCAACTGAGCCACCCAGGTGCCCCAATAAACTTTTTAGTAAATATTACTACTATTATTATTGAAGTTGAATAAGTTATGTTATTCAACCTATTTGTGCCTCAGTTTCCCCGTCTATAAAAAGGTGATAATAGTAGTTCCTACCTCTTAAGGTTGTTATAAGGACTAAATGAAATGATATGCGTAAAGCACATACTATGTGTAACATGTAATGTGTGTAAAGCACATGGAATAGTACCCAGGCATACTATAGGCTATCAGTGTTTCTGGTGATAGAGGTGATATTTAACCAACATTCCTGGAGACCTGATACCAGTTATCTCATTCAAGCCTATAGACCACACTTCAGTTTAAGGGAATGAGTGCTTTAAGGATAGCTTCTCTCTAAAGGAAGGTGTTGACCTACCAGTTCCTCAGTAAAGTTTATAATCAAGGCAGTGGTTATGATTAGCATTAAGATTTATTAGAACTGAGGGGCGCCTGAGTGGCTCAGTCGGTGGAGCATGTGACTCTTGATCTTGGGGTTGTGAGTTCGAGCCCCATGTTGGATATAGAGATTACTTAAAAAATAAAATCTTAAAAGATTTATTAGAACCGTGTAACTGTATTTCTGACATGTTTGCCTTGAATTGATTCTATAGTTCTTTATAATAATCAGCTAGAGGATCTTTTTTCTTTAAGAAGAAGTAGATCTGGGGGCGCCTGCTTAAGCAGCCTACTCTTGATTTTGGCTTGGGCCGTGATCTCGCAGTTAGTGGGTTCGAGCCCTGCATTGGGCTCTGCGCTCACAGTGCAGAGTCTGCTTGGGATTCTCTCTCCTCCTCTCTCTCCTCCCCTCCCCTGCTCACTCGCTCTCAAAAAAAGTAGATCTGAAAATCTGGATTTTATGGATAAAATGTTTTGTTTTGTTTTTTAATGTTTATTTATTTTTGAGAGAGCGAGAACAAGCACGAGCAGGGGTAGAGGATCTGAAGTGGGCCCTGCACTGACAGTAAAGAGCCCCACATGGGGCTCAAACTCATGAACTGTGAATCATGACCTGAGCCAGAGTCAGATGCTTAACAGACTGAGCCGCCCAGGCGCCCTGGACACAATGTTTTTAACTTAAGTACCATATTCTTTGCATTCATCCATTTCAGATGGATAGAGATCTCATGGTAGGAAAGCTGGAAAGAGGCCTGTACACTCAACAGAAAGTGGAGATACTAACAGCTCTCAGGAAACTTGGAGAGAAGGTACCTATATTTAATTTAATATATTAGGTATAAAGAAAAGGTACAAAGTATTTGGTATAGAACTTTGTGAGCTGTGATCTAGTTTGTGGTCCTGAGACATTCTTAAAGGTGGTTCCTAGAACCTCTTGTTAACATTCGAATCCGCTCTCTCGGGCTTTTGTTTTGTTTTGTTTTGTTTTGTTTAGCTGACTGCAGATGATGAGGCCTTCTTGTCAGCAAATGCAGGTGCTATACTCAGCCAGTTTGAGAAAGTGTCTACAGACCTTGGTGAGTCTCCTCGTATTTCTGAAAGCTGTCCAGGCATTACTGCTCACATTGATGGATACCATGAGTGAGATAACAGGATGGCCTTATCTTGAGTTTAGAGGTAAAACCAGGGGCACCTGGGTGGCTCACTCTGACTCTTGATCTCAGCTCAGGTTGTGGTCTCAGGGTCCTGATTTCAGGTCCTGCATCGGGCTCTATGCTGGGCATGAAGCCTACTTAAGAAAAAAAAAAATTGAGGTAAAACCAGAGTGTTTTCTTTATAAATCCCTCGTATTAGGTTTATTTCCTAATATTTTTAAATTGGGGCACCTGGGTGGCTCAGTCGGTTGAGTGTCCGACTTTGGCTCAGGTCATGATCTCACAGTCTGTGAGTTCAAGCCCCGTATCGGGCTCTGTGTTGATGGCTCAGAGCCTGGAGCCTGCTTCCGATTCTGTGTCTCCCTCTCTCTCTGCCCCTTCCCTGCTCATGCTCTGTCTCTCTGTGTCTTAAAAATAAATAAAAACATTAAGAAAAAAAATTTTTTAATTAAAAATAAATTAATATAGTCTAATATTTTAAAAATATTGTCAGCTAAATATAAAGTAAACTAAAATTTTATATATTCTATCTCACATTTTTTTTTAAATTTTTTTTTTAATGTTTATTTTTGAGAGAGACAATGCGAGTGGGTTAGGGGCAGAGAGAGAGGGAGACACAGAATCTGAAGCAGGCTTCAGGCTCCCAGCTGTCGGCACAGAGCCTGACGCAGGGCTCGAACTCATGAGCTATGAGATCATGACCTGAGCCAAAATCGGATGCTCAACTGACTGAGCCAGCTGGGTGCCCCTCTATTTCACATTTAAAGTTAGAGTAAGGGGGCACCCGGCTGGCTCAGTTAGTAAAGCATGTAACTCTTTTCTTTTTTTCTTTTTTTTAATTTAAAGTTTATTTATTTATTAATTTTGAGAGAAGAGTGAGGCAGAGTGAGTAGGGGAGGGGCAGAGAGAGAGAGGAAGAGAGAGAATCCCAAGCAGGCTTTGTGCTGTCAGTGTAGAGCATACAACTTTTGATTTTGGGATCGTGAGTTTGAGCCCCACATTGCAGGTAGAGATTACTTAAAAATAAAGTAAGTGAAGTAAGTAAGTTGAAGTAAGGATTTGTAACCAATAAATCATCCTCTGTGTGTGAGATATTTGTGCAGGGGAAAGGAAGTTGGGAATTGGTACTGGGAAAGTTTAGGGGTAATGCTCTGATTATAGAAGCGAGTTTTATTTTCTGTTTCAATAGCTATGGAACTTGAAATGCATTTGAAATAACCTTTGTTTATTATGTTTATTTCTCCTTAGGCTCTGGAGACAAAGTTCTTGCATTGGCAAGTTTTGAGGTCGAAAAAACAAAAAAATGACATGGTGTGGAAGCTTGGGACATTGATCACATTCTTGCTGTAAATGGCATTTGTCTCATAGGGATTTTGAATCATTGCAAAGAAATCAAGAGATTCTTGAAATACATTGATAACCTGAGAAACAGTGACGGAAAAGATACTTGTGGCTTCTGGTTATACCTTTCCTCGTTGTGCTTCAGGGCTACTTGCCTGAGTGATCCTAGATGGGTGGGATGAGGAACCCAATGGGCCTTATTCATCATGTCTTGTGTGTTTGAGAGAAGGAACAGAAAACAGTCTCTCTGCCTGTTTTTATTAAGCCTCCTTGTTTTAAGTGCTGATAGTAAATGAAAAGGTGTGAACTAATGATTCTTTTCTGCTCATAATTTATCCCCACTTGTTGGAGTGAATAGTGTACCAACATCAATAGACGTCCTGTGTGTTTATAGAATTTTAGAGTTTTAAGTGATCTTGGAAATCATTTTCATTTTATAATCAAGGAAACTGAGGCTCAGAAAGAACAAGTTGACTTGCTGAAAGTCACATCAGAGACAGAGCTGGTTTATAAGACTCGGGCATCCTGACTCTCAGTTTAGTGTCCATTGAGTTTTATTTCTTTATTTTGTGCTGTTTTTAAAAACTAATTAACACATATTTGGGCAAGTCCGTGTTTATGAAAATTCCATGTCCCAACAAAAAGTTGTCACTAAGGGACCATTCCTCCAGCCTGTAGGGCCTCCATATGAAAGGGGCCCATTGTATCCCTCAGTTGTGAGCTTGGAACAATGGGAGCCCTGTTGAGAGTCTCCTGGAGTAACTTAACCTCCTGCTTTGTTTCACCAGGGAAGTAATTGAAAGTGGCAGCTAGAGCCCCCCGCCCCAGCCCTCCCCACCATGTGTGACCTCTTTGCTGAAACCCAGTAGGTGGTGACTGTAACTATTATTTACTCTTCTGTTTTTGGAGAAACACAAAATAAGTTACGAGGAAAAACATACTCTCAAGTGTTTATATTTCTCTGCATGCTCAAATATATAGATTTCCCCATGCATATGTATATGCTAGCTTATTTTCTAGGCTTGGGCCACTTTATATTTTTTTCATGTATGTCTCAGTTTTCTTTTCCTTTGCACTTTATCCAAATTAAAACACTTCTGAAGCTTCTCATATACTGTAAACTCTACTAGGTGCTCTGCCAACTGGACAAATTAGGGACCTCAGCTTCATTAATGCCTTATTTGGAACTCTTAATGGGTAACTTTTTATATATTGGTTTATAGCGGTCAAAAACTCATTGAAATTGTAACAAACCAAGAAAAAGCAAATTGCCTGCTACCCATGTAGGATTTTATGGTCAGTCATCATTATTTCATTATTCTGCATTTTTGTTTGTTCAAGTGATCTCTACACCCAACGTGGGGCTTGAACTCAGGACCCCGAGATCAAACGTCACATGCTCTACCAACGGAACCAGCCAGGCACCCCTAGTCTGCATTGTTTTTAATTGAGGTGAAACTCACGTCCTATAAAAATCAGAAATGTACAATTCAGTGGTGTTTAGTACGTTCACAATGTTGTGCAGCCATCACCATCTAGTTCCAAAACATTTTCACCACCCCAAAGGAGACACCACACCCATTAAGCAGTCACTCCCCGTGCCCTCCTCCACATCCCAGCCCTCCGGCAACAACTAATCTGCTTTCTGTCTCTGGATTTACCTATTCTGGAAAATTCCTGTCAATGGAAGCATACGGTATGCGACCTTTTGTGTCTGGCTTCTTTCACTTAGCGTATTTTCAAGGTTAATCTAAGTTGTAGCCTGTATCAGTACTTCACTCCTTTTAATGGCTGAAAATATTTCCTTGCGTGGATACTACATTGCGCTTATGCATTTACCTCTTGAACGTTTGGACTTTTTCCACTTTCTGGCCATTGCAAGTAGTACTGCTATGAACATTTGTATCTAAGCGTTTCAATACCTGTTTTCAGTTCCTTTGGTTTTATATCCAGGAATGGAATTGCTGTGTGTACGTGTGTTTTGGGGGTTTTTTGTTTTGTTGTTTAAGCCCTAACAAGATTCCCCTTTCCCCTCCAGTAGTAGGATAAGGAAAATTAGGAATATTGGGTATTTGAGAGGGGCCTACGTGAATCTGGAGTCCTTAATTTTGGTTTCCCTTTACACTTTCTGTAAGACTAACATCAGTGAAATATTTTGTCATTAATCACATTAGTGTATTCATTTTGTAAGTAATGACTAGTACTCAACTTAAAATTAATCTTCCTTTAAAAGTTACAAAGTATGCAGTACCCAGCAAGATACTGTCATTCATGACCGTGTGACCTTTGGTAGGTTACTTAATCTTTTTGAGGCTCATCTTCCTCTTCTGTTCAATAGGGATCCGTAGGTAGGACCCACCTACCGCATGGGTTTACTGTGGATCTCCCTCTCTTTAACGCAGACAGAAGTTTTGCATTGGAGCTAATCTACAATTTAACAATTCTTTCGAGGGCCATGTTATATATTTTGTTTCACAAATTTGGTCCTTAATTCAGAAAAAAATGAATTGAAAAGGGACTAATTTGAAAATTCTATACAATTATAGTTATTAAATGATTTGCAAACTAGGTTTCCTGTTCATATTTTGCTATTATTTAATCTGGGTTTTTAAACTTCTCGGGAGGTCTCAGACTGCAATAACTAATGCTAAGGCAGCTAACTTTTTGATATCTTTGGGTCAAGCTAATATTTTCATGAGAAAAATTCCTGCATTTTTCAAAGAACTGGGGTTGAAGCAGAAGTAAATTCCAATGAGCGAGTGTACAACTGGGCAGTTTAATGAAAGGTAATAATTTAAAACCGTTTCTAGGGGCTCCTGGCTGGCTCAGTCTGTAGAATGTGCAACTCTTGATCTCGACCTTGTAAGTTTGAGTTCCATGTTGGATGTAGAGATTACTTAAAAATAAAATCTTAAAAAATATAAAACAATTGTTGTGTTTCAGTGCTTTGTTCTTCCTGTAAATGGTAAGAAGGGTATGCTAGGTAGGCCTTTTTTTTTTTTTTATGTTTATTTTTTTGAGGGGCAGGCAGGCCAACTGAGGGTCTGAAGCAGGCTCTGTGCTGGCATCAAAGAGCCCGACGTGGAGCTCGAACTCACGAACCATGAGATCAGGACCTGAGCTGAAGTCGGACACTTAACCAACTGAGCCACCCTGGCATCCCTGTTGGGCCTTTCTTTGAAGACGACTCAGCCAAAGAACAGCCATCTTGGGCAAAATAAACGACTACAAACCCACCGTTGGATGGCATCTTACTACAGTGAATAACGGATAGTTTGAAATGATGACAGGAAAAATAAACCCAGACCATTTGGCCTAGAGCTTTTCAGCTACTTCCCTGTCCGTTTTTCCCCCTTGCTGTATATTCGTTACTAAGGCCAAAAAAAATGCGCTTGTTTGCCTCTCAAAATGTTTTCAGCATTAATATGTAGATTAAAACTGTCAGCAGTGCCACAGACCCCCATGAATAAGCGCTAATTGCTTCCAGTCTGGCCCTGGAATTACAAAGATTTAGAAACTGGGTTAACTAGATTTAATATTTTCACTAAATTGCAAAAAGCAGGTTGAAAATACGGCTCCTCTGGGTATTCCTCTAGAGTACGGCCTTTTGACATCCCAACTCACTGTCTTTTTGAAGTCCCTCTCCCCGCCACAGTAACCACGAAGCGGGGCCACCAAGCTGCTGAAAAGGCTTCCAACACGGGGCTCTCTCGCGGCGCTCTCAAGGGTGCGCGGCGAGGAGTCCGCCGTCCGAGAGCCTGGAAGCTGAGAGGCCTGTCGGCTGGAAGCTTCGTGGTGTTTGGTTGTCTTCCTCTGGGAAGAGCACGTTCCTTAGAGCCTCAGGCAACGGACAGCAATTAAAAATAACTAAACGAGGGGCGCCTGGGTGGCTCGGTCGGTCAAGTGTCCGACTTCGGCTCGGGTCATGCTCTTCCGGCTCGTGAGTTCGAGCCCTGAGTCGGGCTCCGTGCTGACAGCTTGGAGCCTGCAGCCTGCTCTGGACGCCGCGTCTGCCCTCTGCTGCTCACATCCGGTCTCCCTCTCTCAAAAATGATTTAAAATAAACACCAAAGAAAACAAAACTGAACAAGCAGAACGTATTCCGTAAAGAAGGTCAAGGAGAGTCACCGGCTTCCTTTTGAATTAAGAAAGGAGAAGGGGCACCTGGCTGCCCTCAGCCGGCAAAGCATGTGTTTCTCGATCTCGGGGTTGTGAGTTCAAGCACCACGTTGGGTGTAGAGATTACTTGAATACATAAATAAAATTTAAAAAAAAAAAAGAGGAAGATACTGTAGGCAAGGGTTCTTTCTAAGATTATTTATCAACCACAGATCTGCCCTAATTTCTGGCCACTGTGGGAACTTCAGAAACCTTCCCACAAGAACCTCTGACTTTGTGTTCAGTCACACTTTCAGTACATGATTTAAGGGCTTAAGTCATCTTGATTATGTCTGTTGAAGACGTCTGAGGAGATCAGGTACAAGTCTTCATTACTGCTAAGTTGTCATATTACGTGGAACTGTTCTTTCCTATGAGAGGAGGTGAAGGAGTTTTGTTTTTTGTTTTTTGTTTTTTGTTTTTTTTTTTTTTTGTTTTTTTTTTTTTGCACACTTGTGTGAACACCTGGTTCCTTCAGGCTGGCATCACTCCTCCAATACTCAAGAACCAGAGCGGGTTGAAAACTGAGGCATTTACCTACAACGGTAATCAAAGAGGTACGTAATTATGTAGAAGCGAGTATTTGGCCTAGATGAGATAAAAACTAATTGCCTGAACCCTGTGATCTGACCATGATCTTAGAAAACATGGCAGTTTGGGGGCACCATTTTTGGCTCAGTCGGTTAAGTGCCCAACTTCAGCTCAGATCACGATCTCGCGGTCTGTGGGTTCGAGCCCCGCGTCGGGCTCTGTGCTGACGGCTCGGAGCCTGGAGCCCGCTTCGGATTCTGTGTCTCCCTCTCTCTCTGCCCCTCCCCCGCTCGCCCTCTGTCTCTCTCCAGAATAAAATAGAAACATAAAAAAAGAAACAGAAAGAAAACATGGTGCTTTTACTACTTCGTGTGTTAAAAAAAAGAAACTGTTGTCACAGGTTTTACACCAAGTTTAATCTAGGTCTTGGTAAATTATACCTTAGATTTGGTTTGTAAAGCTCTGAGCTTACACTTTGACTTAAATATTTTGTTTCATATTTACTCAGAAAAGGAGCATTTTCACTTTGGGAGCAAACAGGCAAAGCCTCAGTCCCTTGGCCTTACGCTTGTGGCATTTCCTTTCAGCCTGTCTTCTAGAAGCAGGAGCGGCTTGTTCTCCTGCAAGGAAATACCGTGAGCAAGACTATATTAAGCAGTACATGTAGGCACACCAAACCCACTTTCCAGCCTCAGAAAGGAAAACTCTGTCTTTCCCTTGTGAGATGGAGGGAGAAGGGAGGGGTGAGCCCGAGTTCACCCCGGGGCGTGCCTTCCTTCTGGGAGTCTGACGGCCAGTGGCGCGGCCGCTCCCTCGGGGCCCTTCTGACCTCCCACGGTGCTGCTCTTGCCAGGGTGGGAGGTTGACTGTGCCAGTGTAATCCTGTTACAGTCAAAGCACTGAACAAATTGTATACTTTCGTCCCTTCGGGGCTTAAAAAACTCAAAATGTGCTTTGGTGAGGATTAGGACTTGAAATTGGAGAGAAGAAAACATGTTTTGAAAAATCTTTTTTTTTTTTTAATTTTTTTTAAGTTCATTTATTTATTTTGAGAGAGAGCACGAGCAGGACAGAGGCAGAGAGAGAGAGGGAGAGAGAGAATCCCAAGCGCCGAGCCCGTCGCAGGGCTCAAACTCATGAACCACAAGCTTAACCGACTGAGCCACCCAGGTGCCCTCAAATTGTGTTTTAAAACAGACCTAACAATTAAAGAAAAAGATATCTATTACTCTATCATAGTTAGCTGAGTCCTTAGAAACATTATTTCTTTTTAAATTAAAAAAAAAATTTTTTTAACATTTATTTATTTTTGAGAGACAGGGAGAGACAGAGCAGGAGCAGGGGAGAGGCAGAGAGAGAGGGAGACACAGAATCGGAAGCAGGCTACAGGCTCCGAGCTGTCAGCACAGAGCCCGATGCGGGGCTCGAACTCACGGCCTGTGAGATCATGACCTGAGCTGAGATCATGACCTGATGCTCAACCGATTGAGCCACCCAGACGCCCCATAAATGATCTATTTCATCTATAATTTTTTACTTCGTCCTTTGGTCAATCTTGTAAACTACAAATCATGAAAGTATTTATGGTGTTTTGGAGACTATTAAATGGAGAGAAAGTTGGAATACTCCTGTAGGGGAGGAAAAATATCGTTCCTCCACCCATTTTTTTTATGTTATTGACAGGGACCCCTATTACAAAGGACAGATTAAGAAGAGAAAAGCACACAAGTTCAAGTTTTACGTGACACAGGAGTCTTCATAAAGGAATGAAGACCCAGAGAAACAGTTAAACCTGAGTGTTTTGTCAGAGAGAGGGTCAGAGAGAGAGGGAGAAGGAATCCCCAGCAGGCTCCATGCTGAGCTCGGAGCCTAACACGGGGCTTGATCCCATGACCCTGGGACCATGACCTCCGCCAAAATCAAGAGTCAGACACTCAACCGACTGAGCCACCCAGGTGCCCCTGAACCTGAGTGTTTTTAGGCTAGGTTTGAAGAAGAGTGGAAAGTCACAGAAAGCTATAGTAAGACGAATATAAGTGTAGTAAACTGAGGGAAACTTAGCAAGATGTTTCTGTCGGGATTCCTCTCTGTCCCTTGTCTTCAGAGATAAGGCTGCTGCTTGCTTCCGGGTAATGGAGGGGCACCTCTCACACACACAGAGGTTCTACGACCCGCTTCAGGAGAAGGTTGAAGGGCTTTCCTGCACGTGCCTTTTCTCAAATTCCTGCAGCTTAAAATATTTAGGGGCACCCTGGGTGGCTCTTGGTTAAACATCTGACTTCGGCTCAGGTCATGATCTCACTGTTCATGGGTTCGAGGCCCACATTGGGCCCTGTGCTGACGGCTCAGAGCCTGGAGCCCGCTTCAGATTCTGTGTCTCCCTCTCTCTCTGCCCCTCCCTTGCTTGCACTATGTCTCTCTCTCTCAAAAAGAAATGAACGTTAAAAATTTTTAAATGAATAAATAAAATATTTAACATGCCAAGGTACCATATTTTGGGCAAGCGTGACCTGAGCCCCATCCCTCGATTTCGAGTCGTAATCTCGCCACTCTGCTTTCCTTTTGTCCCACTTTGTCGAGTTGCCTTCAAATGTCCATGTAGCTGTTTTGTGAAGAGCGGCTATTAAATGTATAAATTGCTTTGAAACCCCGGTGTAAGGAACTGTATAAAAGCTAAATAATAACCACTCTCGTTAGAATACAATATTTTAAATCTCAAAACATGCATTTTAAGAACACTAAATAAAATGGAGGCATTGTGTCGGGTTTGACTAAGGGAAGCTTGTATTCATATTCTAGATATTTGAAGTAATGGGGAATTAAGAACATAAAGCAGCATTAACCGGGAGTACCTGACATGGGAAAAGCCTACATTTCTGTTGCTTTTGTTTTTTCCCTTCCCTGGAGGTGAGATAAATTACTTTTTCTGTTATATTTCCTTACTAATGACGTAAGTTCTGCTAGGGAGGCATATAATAAACAACCCAAGACACTCTACCGAAAGAATGTTTCTGAGTTGATGGGAATTTGCGTGCTGATATTACAGGCTGTCGCAGCAGGGTGTCATCAGCTGCAGAAATGGAAGGCATATTCAAACTAGTCCCTTTATCCTTTCCAAAGACACTGCAGCCCCTTTAGCATGCGGTTCCTGTGTGTCACTTACTCTGAAAAGACATTAGATGGAAACTGCCTGCTCAGAGTTGTTTTAAAGAGTCACAAGCGTCACCTGTATGCTGGAGGACTCCCTGCCCCCTGTGAGCCTGTCTTCGCTTTCCTAAGAAAGCTTTTCTACTTGTTAGTGAAATAAGTGTCCCTCTCTGTTGTCTGTACTTAGCCACCAATTAGTAAGATGAGCAGAAACGCTCCCATGCTGAGCCTGTGCTAGGGGCATGGAAGAAGCCGATCGTACTGCGCAACGCCAGCTACATAAGCACCCTTTCATCTCCCAGGAGAGGTTCCCAATAGGTTCGGTCTACCCCCTGGAACCTGGAGCTATTTCAGTCTAACTACTCATTAAAGTCAACCTAAGATATTGCAGACGCCTTTGGGCTCGTTCAGTGAATTGCCGCCACTTGAATTCAGCTGAGAATAGTTCACTTGTACTCCCCAGGGCTGCTTCCAACTTAACCTGAACTTTCCCTTCAGCCTTACAACCCCACCAAAAATGTTGATGCCCATAACAAGACTGGCTTCTTTAATTAAAGACCCAGGACAGTTGCTGTGAATATATGCCTAACCGGTAAAACTGAGCCCAAGAATGTGAGCTGAGAAACCGGGCTTTCAGGAAAACAAAACCAAACGAAACAAAACAGGTTTTCTTTTCCCCTCAAAAAAATAAAGTATTTAAGAAACAAAATTACATGTAAACGTGGGTGAGAGTACATAGCACTGTGGTAGATCCATCCCCCATAAATTAGGTACCTGCTAGGACTCTCCTTTCCGTTTGGAACCCACTGTAGAACTGGGAGCTTTGGAACAACTGGCAGAAAAGGGAGCGCTCCTGGGCCAGGCGGAGCCAGCCCCGACAGGAAGCAAGTCCTCTTGCGTTGACATAGAAGTAAGTGCAAAAAGGGATCGATTTGTTTCCGAAAACTTGTAAAATCATTCTCCATTGCATCCGTAGACTCCGGGAAAAAACGGAGGTCAGAGACCGACCTGTTTTGTGAATGATCAAAGTAGCTCCAGCTTTATGCCCTCCCTGTCCATTAACAGCTTTGGGAAAATTAAAGCAGTTGTTCAGGGCTAGAGCCGGTGGCTGGAGATGAGGAGAGCACGGGCCTGGTTTCCATCAGAATGGAAAATGCCTTGACCATACCCACTTTGTTACGCTGGACTATTACCACCGCCTCTTTTGGGCTTGGCCATGAGACTGGATGTGGCCAATGGAACGTTTATGGAGAGGTCTTGGGTGTGCTTCCACAGTTTGGCTTGGCACTCTTGCTCTTTTGCCATTCATCATAAGAGGAATGGGCAGCCTTGGGTCGAAGGGGAAAGAGGAGACACGCGGAACAGACTTAATCCTAACCTGCAGCTAAGCCCCGCCGATCCCAGCCCAACCCAGCTGAGTCAGTCAACCCACAGTCTTAAGTAGACCCAGCCCAGGCAGTTTGCAGACTCCTGAGCAAAAAATAGATGTGCTTGTTTCAGCTACTGAGTTTTCAGGTGGTTTGTTATGCAGCCACAGTTGACTGATACATCGTTGCTTTTCCATTTTAATCCATTCTCTGTGTTAAAGCCCTAGTTCTCTTTTACATCTATTTATTTTTGAGAGACAGAGAGAGACAGCATGAGCAGGGGAGGGGCAGAGAGAGAGGGAGACACAGAATCAGAAGTAGGCTCCAGGCTCTGAGCTGTCAGCACAGAGCCCGTCACGGGGCTCGAACCCATGAACCGTGAGAACATGACCTGAGCCAAACTTGGACACTCAACCGATTGAGCCACCCAGGCGCCCCATGATAGAATTTTTTTTTTTTTTTTTTTAAGCAGGCTTCACGTCCAGCACAGAGCCCAACACAGGGCTTGAACTCACAACCCCAAGATCAAGATCTGAGTTGAGATCAGGACGCTTAACTGATTGAGCCATCCAGGTGCCCCATAGTTCTCCTTTTAAATACAAACCCACCATATCCCATCTTTGCTTAAACCTCTCAGTAGTTCTTTTTTTTTTTTTTTTCTAAGTTTATCCATTTTGAGAGAAGAGAGCAGGAGAGGAGAGAGAGAGTGAGCACTCTGCACCATCAGTGTGATATGAAGCCAGATGTGGGGCTCTCACTCACGAACCATGAGATCATGATCTGAAAAGAAATCAAGAGTCGGTCGCTCAACCCACTGAGCCATCCAGGTGCCCCTCTCAGTAGTTATTTTGGAATAAAGACCAAATGGTTAGCATGATCCAGAAAGTCCTGTATCATCTGTGCCTGGCCTCTTTCCCGATCACTCTGCACTCAGCCTTCTCTCAGCTGTTTGATCTCACCATGCTTGCTTTTCTCCTCATGGCCTTTTTCTTTCTTTTTTTTTAACTTTTTTTTTTAAGTTTATTTATGTTGAGAGAGAGAGAAAGAGAGAGAGAGAGCATGCACAAGTGGGGGAGGGGCAAAGAGAGGGAGAGAGAGAGAGAATCCCAAGTGGACTCTGCACGAATAGTACAGAGCCTGATGTGGGGCTCGAACTCATGAACTTCGAGATCATGACCTGAGCCAAAGTCAGTCACTTAACCAACTGGGCCATCCAGGTGTCCCCCCCCTTTTTTTAAATGATTCTCTTTTATTTTTTTTAATTTTTTTTTTAATTTTTTTTATTTTTGGGACTGAGAGAGACAGAGCATGAATGGGGGAGGGGCAGAGAGAGAGGGAGACACAGAATCGGAAACAGGCTCCAGGCTCTGAGCCATGAGCCCAGAGCCTGACGCGGGGCTCGAACTCCCGGACCGCGAGATCGTGACCTGGCTGAAGTTGGATGCTTAACCGACTGCGCCACCCAGGTGCCCCAATTCTCTTTTATTTTAAAATTTATTTATTTTGAGAGAGAGAGAGAGAGAGCGCGCGTGTGCTCATGCGAAAGAATGAGCAGGGGAGGAGCAGAGAGAAGGAGAGATAGAGAAACCCAAGCAGGCTCCACACCGTCAGCACAGAGCCCAATATAGGGCTCGAACCCACAATCTGTGAGATCGTGACCTGAGACAAAATCGGAGTCTGACACCTACCTGCCTGAGCCACCCAGGTGCCCCTCTCCTCATGGGCTTTTTATGAACTGGTCCCCCCTGGGGGCTAACCTCTCCTCCCCACTCTTTGCTTAGTTAACTCCTAGTTAAGTAGAAGCTTAAATGTTACATTCCCAAGGAAGTTCTCCTTGACCCCAATGCAAGGTTAGATTCTCAATAATATGGCCTCAAGCCTGTTGAATTTCGCTCTCAGCACTTAACTAGACTTGCAGTGAATTATTCAATGGTGTAACTCATTAGTGTCCTACCCATCATGAGGGCAAGGAAAATATTTGTCTGAGTTGCTGCTCTAGCCCCTGCTGAAGGCGATGATGTGCACCTGGGAAGCACTTAATAAACATTCCTTGAACGAGCAGTTGAGTGAAGAGACTAGGCTTGAATAAAAATCAGGGGATGCAGAACAGATCACATGTGATGTTGAATATCTGAATCAGTTTGATTGAAAGGACTTCAGGACGCCTGGGTGTCTCAGTCGTTTGAATACCCAACTCTTGATTTTGGCTCCGGTCGTGGTCCCAGGGTCCCGGAATTGAGCCCAGCATCGGGCTCCATGCTTGAGCCTGCTTGAGATTCCCTCCTTCTCTGTCTCTGTCTCTGTCTCTGTCTCTGTCTCTCTTCCCTTGCATGCCTCTCCCCCACTTGCATGCATGTGCATGCACGCTCTCTCTCCCAAAATAAAAACATAAAAAGAAAGAAAATTCCTTTGAGAACTTAGTGTAAGAGAGTGTGACTATTGGTACAAAGTAAAAAAAAAAAAAAAAAAAAAAGTCTCCTTCAAAGAAAACACAGTCTCTTGTTAGTCACAGAGCCAAACTGGATTTCTAAATGTGACTGAATTAGAAATAAAAACTCTGGGGGTACCTGGGTGGATCAGCCGGCTGAGCATCTGACCCTCAATTTCAGCTCAGGTCCTGATCCTAGAGTCACGGGATTGAGCCCCGCATCGGGCTCTGTGCTGAGCATGGAACCTGCTTTGGATTCTCTCTTTCCTCCCCTCAGCCCCTCTCCCTGACTTGCACGTTCTCTCTCTCTCTCTCTCTCTCCCTCTCTCTAAAAGAAAGAAAGAAAGAAAGAAAGAAAGAAAGAAAGAAAGAAAGAAAGAAAGAAAGAAGAAAGAAAATTCAGATTATTAGAGGAGATGTCATTAGCAGAGGGATTGACAATGTGGGAAGGTTGGACGGTAGTACAATTACTGTTGAGTTTTGAACAAGTGAGGATTGTCCAAGAATTTGAAAATAAAATCACACCTATGCCCTTTTGGGTTCTTGGCTTTAGAAATAGTGTCACAGGTTATCTAATAGAGAGACACTGTTCTAGGTATCATGATATAGACAGAGAAACAGTAGAATGTACCAGAAATGACACGAGCTTTGAAATTTGACGGGAAAATCTCATGAAGGCTTCAGTCCAGCGTACAAAGGAGAGAAAATCAGGGCAGATGGAGTTTCAGCTTTCGAGTCCCAATGTCCTTACCACGACTTAACACGAAAGCCACGTCTCTGGGGGAGCCTTGGGACTGACAGCCTTGGGATTCAGTAGAGCCTGCAAGGACCCCACTGAGCTTCTCGTCAGCCCCGTGCCACCCCCCCACCCCCTCCCCGTGCCATCTCTGGGGGAAGCCTCTGGAAGGCATTGCACTTTCATGTTCCAGTTTATCCGCAAATACACACAAATATAAGCTGTCTTGTCTTTTTTTCTCTTAAGGGAAACAAGTGGTAAAGAATTTTCAAAAATTCTTCAGCTATATTAAGTCTCTCGGTCAATTTCCCTTGGCTCTATAACTCGTGCTAATTAAAGTGGTCTCAACAGAGGATCCTAGAGTGCAGCTTCCTTTTTGTTTTCTTTCTTTTTTTTTTTTCCTACTTGTGTTGGCTGTCATGTTCTTTGCTTAAATAATTAATAATCATTACTATCCGTTATGCAGCATGTGGGAGAAGAGCGAGTAATCCTGGATCCCAGGACATTTGCATCATGCCTGTCCCCTCTGCAGAAGCTTTCATCTGAGGCTCTTCATTAGCCGGCACCAGGGGGTACATTTGCCGCCCTCGGCCTTCGGTGTTTATTAACTATAAAAAAGAGCCCCATCTGATTCACCAGCTGGGGGCAAACACTGTGGATGGGAAGTAACTTCCCGGAAGAACAGTAATGAAGAGGAGTGGGGGGCGGGGGTGTGTGGAGAAAACGTAAACCACAAAGTTCATTTAGATTCAGCAAATCTCTGCCAGAGTGAAATGCGCCGGCTAAGTGTCGGTCACGTTACCGCCCAGCCAGACTTCCGTGTCACAAATAGCCAAGGATTTAAGGAGACCCCCGAGCTGGAAAGCAGGAGGGTTTCTAGGCTCGGATGGGTTTGAAATTGTCCACTCTTCAAACCAACCGCGAAGGGCAGGGGCAAAGCCACAGATATTTCACAGTGACAGGCCCGTCTACTTGTTGACATAAGCAAAACTCCTGGGCAGTCTAGATCTCAGGAGGGCGAGGAAGGAAGTGCCTGTCAGGAATGGTCTCCATTCTCCCCCTGACACACTGGTAACATTGCATCATCTACAGACAGGGAACGTGTTGGTACGTGCCCGGGGTGGGGGTGGGGGTGGGGGGGACGTGCTGTTTTATTGTTCATTCCCAGACGGTAGAAGTTGTTTGCTTTTCGGAATGGTAATTTTTTTTTATACGTAACTGGATGATAACCAGCAGGAGAAAAGGTGATAAACAGACATATGCTTAGAGGCTAATAAGCTGAGTATTTGGATCCAAACTGAAGTTTCACGTTGTTTTGTCTCTCCTAGGTGATCAGAACGTTTCTGCACTGACAAAGTACACTTACAAGACACGTTGGTCTACCGAAACCCTCAGCCAAAGAAATGAGTAATGATTTCTTTCTGTTGTTCCCAAGCGCAATACAAACGGGGTTCTGTGATTGGAGGGTCTACCCGTGCAGAAAGCAACACTATGGGGACAGGCTGGCAGACAGCCAGATGTTCACAGCTGCACATAGCCCACTCGCGACACAAAATATGTATATTCACTGATCTACAAAACGCTTTCATCATGGTGTTTAATAATTCCTTATTATCTCTAAAGTAAAATCAGATGACAAGTTATTTGCCAATGTGAGACACAGGAGGAACGGTGCGTGACTGTGGCCCTCTTTGTCTGCTGTGCAGTTAGCGCCCTTACCACTTGCTGTGCTCAGAAAAGTCTGAGCTGTACCAAATGTAAACGGGATGACAAATGCTGGGACCAAAGCAAAAGACAAATTATTTTGGGGTGCCTGGGTGGCTCAGTCAGTTAAGCACCGGACTCCGGCTCAGGTCATGATCTCGTGGTTCATGGGTTCAAGCCCTGCGTCGGGCTCCGGGCTGACAGCTCAGAGCCTGGAGCCTGCTTTCAGATTCTGTGTCTCCCCTTCTCTCTGTCCCTTCTCAGCTCACACTCTGTCTCTGTCTCCCTCTCACTCAAAAATAAATAAACGTTAAAAAAATTTTTTAAGACAAATTATTTTACCTTCTATCTTACTGGAAATTATTAATTAATATTTAACTTTGGGGGGAGGGGCATCTGCATGGCTCAGTCAGTTAAGCGTCTGACTCTTAGTTTCGGCTCAGGTCAAGATCTCAGGGTCTGTGAGTTTGAGCCCTGCATCGGGCTCTGTGCTGATAGTGTGGAACCTGCTTGTGATTCTCTCTCTCTCTCTCTCTCTCTCTCTCTCTCTCTCTCTCTCTTCCTCTCTCTCTCTGCCCCTTCTCTGCTCACACTCTCGCTCTCAAAATAAATAAACTTAATAAAATTTAAAGGTATATTTAAATTTTGGTTCTCAAAACACAAAAAGAATTGGTTCTCATTTTCCTTTACTACCAAACCTCATCTTTCCTTAGCGCAAGGTCTCCTTCTTTCTCTCGCATTGTCATTCTGTACCTGCTAACCTCGTAGGCAGGAAGGCCCTCTTAGGGGTTAAAACTTGAGGACTACCTGGGGCGCCTGGGTGGCTCAGTCAGTTAATTGTCCAACTTTGGTTCAGGTCATGATCTCATGGTTCATGAGTTCGAGCCCCACATCGGGCTCTCTGCTGACAGCATGGAGCTTGCCTCAGATCTTCTGTCCCCCTCTCTTTCTGCCCCTCCCCTGCTTGCACTGTCTCACTCTTCCTCTCTCAAAAAATGAATAACCATTAAAAAAAAAAAAAACTTGAGGACCACTCTTGTCATAACTACTTCGCAAAAGCTCTCTTCCCCTGCAGCCTGCTGGGGCTCCCCTGTTGTTTCATCCTTGGCCTACGATTTTTACTGTCACAGTTATCCCTTCGGGATAGAGAAGATAGGGATTTTTTTTTTCTCCAGAAACAAGTATTTAAAGAGACACACATGTCTGGGAGCACAGAGGGGCCCTCCCCAAAGCTGAAAGGATAAAATATAGAATCGTAAACGTAAGGAGTGAATAGTGAGGAGGGGGTTGACGGCATTGGAAGTCAGGGGTGGAGATGGGCAAGGAGGGCCGAACAAAAAGGACAGTCCTGGGTGGGGTATCTACACACGTTTTAGTTATGTGTTCATGTGCTAATATCTGCATGCGCCAGGTACTGTGCTGGGGGCAGGGGGGGGTGGTCTGCCGAGACTTCTTACCCTCTTGGAATTTACGGCCATGCCATAAATTATGGCCCCATAACTGGGGCTGGCGTAGGTTAAGCAAAGTCTCTTTAAGGAAGACCAAATGTTCAGTCAGGTGAAGGAGGGAGAAGCAGAGAAAGAGCCACTGAGTCAAAAAGAACTGCACATTTAGAAGTCCTGAAGCACGAAGGAGCACCCTATGATCAAGGAACAGGGAGGAGGCCTGTGGGTGACAGGAGCCCCTTCCGCAAAAGCGGTTCAAGATCAGGCTGGAGCCAGATCATGCTGGGCCTTGTAGCCATGCGAAAGAGTCTGAATTTCGTCATGAAGATGAAGGGAAGTCCTTGAATGGCAGAGAACTGACTGACAAGAAGGGTACATTTTAAGAAGGACAGCGGATTGGGGTTGGTAGGGAAAGCCTGGATGTGAGAGCACTTGGAAGCTATTGTTGGAGTCAGGTTGAGAGCTGATGGTGGGTGAACCTGGGCCAAGGGAGTAGGGACGCTGGCAAGTGGGGAGATTCAAGATATGGTTTGGGGGTGCGAACAACACGGACTGGATCTGAGGGACAAAGGAGAGAGGTGGCAAGGATACTTTGGAGCTTCTGACACAAGCAACTGGGTGAAATGGCCAATTAGTGGCCATTACTCAAGGTGGGGGGGCACTGGAGGAGAGGCCGATTTGGGGACCGACTGAGTGTGAGATGCTGTGTGCAGAGCTCGTGCAAGGTCCACTGAAATCGTGGAACACTGTGTTAGAGATCTCCCTTCTTCTCTTCCCCGTTCCCCTTCCCTCCTTCCAAATATGGGTCCCTTTCTCTCTTGTAACACTGCCTCATTCTTTCAGAATGTTCCATGTGGTGTGTGAAAGATGCTACTAACATTGTTGAGGCCATATCCTTATAGCTCTTGATCCAATAGGAAAGAGCTTCCCTTCATTAACAATTCAGAAACTTTCGGGGAAGGACTCCAATTGGCTCAGCTTGGGACACATCCCGCTTCTTAGCCAGTAGTCAAGAGAATGTAGCACTTGACTGTTCCAGCTTGGATTCCCCTGTTTTGTTTTGTTTGTTTTTGGTTTTTGTGGAGAGGAGAGGGTAGAATACTGTAATTGATAGCCTCATCAGCACCTCAAGGGGGTACATGGTAGGGAAGAGCAGTACCCCAAGGGGAAGAGATACTCCCGGGCTGTCAGAACCAATAGATGTTCCCCTACATCCTAAACTTCCAATGTTTCATTCTAAGACACTACAGATGGGTGAAGCCTGCCCGAGTTAATCCTGAAGTAATACTCTTATCTAGAAAGGCAGGATTTTCTAACTCTCCGCTGATAGAGTAGTTGAGGGACTGTGCTGATGAACTTATTGTAATTTTGAACTATAAAAACAATAGGTTTGGGGTGCCTAGGCAGCTCAGTCGGTTAGGAGTCTGGCTCTCGATCTCAGCTCAGGTCTTGATCATAGAGTCGTGAGTTCAAGCCCTGCAGTGAGCTCGGCACTGGGCAGGAAACCTACTTAAAAACTAATAAACAAACAAAACCCAAAAAACACAATAGATTTATGAAAAATTTGAAAAAAGGGAAAAAGCGTCCATTATTTCACAGGGATACATTTTCGTTTTATGCATTCCTTTCCACCTTCATCCTTAAGCATGTCTTTCTTTCTTTTTTTTTTTTTTTTTAAGTTTTTTAATTTATCTTGAGAGAGAGAGGGAGGGGCAGAGAGAGGAGAGAGAATCCCAAGCAGGCTCTGCTCTGTCAGCTTGAAGCCTGATGCGGGGCTCGAACTCATGAGTTGTGAGATCACGACCTGACCCAAAATCAGGAGTCAGATGCTTAACCAACTGAGCCACCCAGGTGCCCCCTTAAGCATGTCTCTTAAAAAATGTAACGTTTATACATTGTGTCTTGAATACCAAGCAATTTGTTCAGTTTTAATTCATTTGTTGAAACATCAATATTTACAATAAAAATAATTTGAATGTGCACATTTTTCTGCATTGGTGTGCTCTGGGAAACGAAGGATCAGCTAGTACATCGTACTGGCAAATATTGGTTGAGCCCTTGCAACAGCATGGTAGCTGGGACACTAATGAGGATACAGACATGACTAAGACCTATTTCTGGCCTTTGAGTTCATAATCTCATGACTTTTGATAAAATCAAAATATTCCTCAACTGCAACTAAAATAGTTATTAAATCAAAAGAGTAATATGGACATTACAGAACATGAACACAACAAAGTAAACAAAATATCATCTTCTATCCCTCTTGCACAGGGAGGGGAAAGAAATGTATGGGGTGTGGAAGAAGATGGGATTCTGTTTTCTAACAGGCTAAAGGAAAGGCAGGGAAAGCAAGGCAAGAGGGCTTCTAAAGTGCGGTTAGTGCCACACTATGTAACCGTTAAAATGTTGAAAATGAGGGGCGCCTCGGTGGCTCAGTTGGTTAAGCACCTAACTTGGGCTCAGGAATTAATCTCAGGGTTTGTGAGTTGGAGCCCTGCCTCGGGCTCTGTGCTGACGGCACAGCTCAGAGCCAGGAGCCTGCTTCCGATTCTGTGTCCTCCTCTCTCTCGGCCCCCCCCCCCCCCCCAGCAAATAAAGTAAACCATAAAAAAAAATTGAAACTGTTGAAAATTAGAACACTCTTAAAAACACACGTCCCTTTAAAAGGAAAGTGGGTGTTCAAAGCGATTTGCATTTTGCCTAAAATGGGCTGTTTTTCCCTGTACTCTTCTCCAGACAGAGCCATCTAGCAGCTAGAGTCAGACTTTCTAACAGAAACATTTTAATCATGGACCCTTTCTCCCCAGAAAAATGTACTCCCTACCAAGACACATGATATTTTAAGTTTAACGGACCCACGGAGGTCCATTCCTGGGCCTTCTAGGCTCCGTGGATCCCAGGTTAGACAGGCCTCCAATTCGAGAGTGGGCCTAGTTTCTTCAAAGGTAGCAACGTTCCCAGTTCCACCGCGCCGGAAGACCACGCCTCTGAATGTTTTGCAACCTCGTCAGTTTCAGATTTTTCAGGGGTCCTGGGGAAACCAGCCTCGCCGAGGATTCCGCCCCGTCCGACCGCTCCCATTTTTAAACACAGACTCGTGTGTGGGAGAGGCCATTATTTTTACGGGATCACTATGCTCCCGGAGCAGCCAGGGACAGACACTGTGGCTTTACCGCAGAGCCAGCTCCATCCTTAATCCGGGCTCCGCCCTCAGACCACCTCCTCCTCGGAGCCCCCGCCCCCCTATCCTTACCCACCCTCCCCGCCCCCGCTCCGCTCCACCCCTTTGCTCTGAGCGGGGCTGGGCCACCACTCACGACCCAGTTCCACCCGCCCATTTCGTGGCCCCGCCCCAGAATCCCTGGCCCCACCCTCCTCCCGAGCAGCCCAATGAGCGTCCCCGCGCGCGCCCCAGCACCATCCCCGTACGCGGGAGGTCCCGCCCCACGGGCCGGTTTAACCACTGAGCGTGCCCGCACACGCCGGGGCCCCGCCCCGCCCCCAGGCCCCGCCCCCGGCGCCGGCCCTCCTCCCCTCCCCCCCACCCCCGGGGCCTTGCGGTGGCCGCGCCTCCGCCGCCCGTGAGGAGCCAGATGCCGCCCCCTCCGCCGGTCCCTCCCCCAGCGGCCTGGCGCCTCCCTCCCTCCCCGCCGCGGTGACTCACGGAGCGGGAGGCGGAGGCTCTGGCGGCCGCTCCCGCTGCTGCTGCTGCTGCTGCTGCCGCTGCCGCTGCCGCTGCCGCTGCTGCCGCCGCCGCGGCTGCTCCGGCTGAGCGCGCCCCGGAACAGGCCGCCGCGCGCCGTGCACGGACCCGCAGCCCCCGCCGGCCCGGCCGGGTCGGGCGGCCCAGGTAAGCGCCGAGGCCGGCCCGCGCCCGCAGCGCCCGGGCCCGCGCCGCGCCGGGGCTCGGGGGAGCCTCCGGCCCTTTGTCTCCCGGGGAGGGGCCGCGGAGGGCGCCCCCGACCCCTCTCGGACCCCCCGGCTGGCCCCCGGCGCGGCGCCCTGGTCTGGGCCGGGCCTCCTCGCCCCGCCGGGTCGCCGCTGCCTCCCCGCCGCTCGCCGCCCGCGACCCCGCCGCAGACCACCCTCCAGCCGTCCTCACCTCCGCCCAGGGGTCGCCTCCACAGGTGTCCGAGCCACCCACTCTGTTGTTCACCCCACCGCGTCGGCGTGGTTGTCACCGGCTGTCAGCACTCGGGTCCCGCGCCCTCCTGACCCTCCCCTCACCTGCTCCCCACGCTCAGCATCCCGACCCCCTGTACAGAGCCCCTCCATATTTCCCCAAACTAAATGCTGCTGAGGTCTGGCCCCTGGACCACCCTTCCTCTCTCTGTCTCTGTCTCTCTTGCGCGCGTGTGACTGGGCTGTTTCCTCGTTCCACCTCTCCCGGGGAGTGTTCCTGGACGGTGCACAGTGTAGGCACACGTTTCACCTGTCTGGCGGGTGTCTATACATACGTGAGCCTGCAAAATGAACCACTGGGAGCCCCAAACTGCACTTGTCACCTCCTTTTCATCACCCCCACCCAGCCACCTTCCTTATTCTTGGACCTGGTAACCAAGGCACATAGATAGGTCTGGACACCCAACCTCGGTGAGGCCCCACACGCCTCCCTCTCTCTTGTGTGCTGACCTTGTTTGAGCAGGTACCTGCTGTGCAGTTAGCCCCTGGGAAGGCCGAGGAGGCTTGTGCTGGCAGCAAATCAAGAGTTTTATGAATAATGAGATCTGTGGCTTGCAGCACCTCCTATCTGAGAATCTAAGCATGCTCTGGCTGTTAATTATTTTGTCTCCTGTCACTCACACAACTTAGGGAAGTGTGCCTGGCCGACTGCTGGGTAAATTGAGGCACAGGGTGTGTCAGGAGGGGACCTGGAGGCAAGTCAGAGTTTGTCCTGAGGTTTTGTTCCCAGGTGCCTTGCGTCTTAGCTCCCTGGGACAAGTACTGAGCTCTTTCTTGTTCCTGACTTTAGACCCTGAGTGATACTCGTCTTTGGGACCATTAAAGTGTTTTCTCTGACTTCAAGCAGCACTTTGAATCATTAAAAAAAAAAAAAAAAGGTGCAAGCTGTTGAATGTCAGTGTGAGTTTCATGGTTTCCTGATGGAGTTAGTGGGCCTTGTAAATGCAAGTTGCCTCTGCAGGATGGAGATTCGTCTGTTCAGCAGTGAGTGCTCCCTATGTGACAGGCACCATGACAAACGGTGGGGCTACAGGGGTGCACGTAGACATAGCCCCCGCCCTCCCATAGCTGGCGTTCTAAAGAGGGAGGAGTAAACAAATAAGCAGACAAAATCATTTCAGTGGTGCTGAGTGCTATGAAGAACCAGTTTGGATTTTATTCCAAGCGCAGTTAGAAGCTATTAGAGGATTTTCAGCAGAGAGCTGATAAGATCTAAGTTTTCCAAGATTGCTCTGGCTGCTGTGTAGAGATCGGATTGTGAGGTGCAAAGGCAGAAGCAGGGATACTGGTCAGGAGGTAGACTCCTGCAGCTTCCGGGCAAGAGATGATGGGGGCTTGGAGGACCAGGATCAGGATGGTAGCAGTAAAAGTGAAGGGGTGAAATCAGTCTCCTCCCTCCCCCTCCCGCAGGAGAGCTGAGAGCTATAAAGCAAAACTTCAGGGAACGCCAATTCAGATTCCCATGCCTAGCAGATAAGTTTTGGATTATACTCAGGTCTGGCTTAGCAAACCTTACTCAGCACCTGTCGTGAGCCAGGTACTGCACTAAGACTCCAGGGATACAGACGTGAACCGGGTGGAGAGGGAGTGTTCTCCACATTACAGCGACATGCTCACAGAGGGATCACCCCCTTCTTGACGGAAGAGGATTTGTGGGTTTAAAAACCAGTTAGAGGGGCGCCTGGGGGGCTCAGTCGGTTGAGCGTCTGACATCGGCTCAGGTCATGATCTCGCGGTCCGTGAGTTGGAGCCCCGCATCGGGCCCTGTGCCGACAGCTCAGAGCCTGGAGCCTGCTTTGGATTCTGTGTCTCCCTCTTTCTTTGCCCCTCCCCTGCTCACACTCTGTCTCTCTCTCTCTCAAAAATAAATAAGCATGAAAAGAAAAAATTTTTTAATTAAAAAATAAAACAACAGAGGTGGAGGGGGCTCTACCAGTGGGCTTCGTTCCCGTCTCGGGCTGCCCTATTTAAATGGGAGCATTATTATTACCTTGCCGGTGCTGTCAAATGTTGCTCAGGGAGACTGGGACTGTTCTCAGTCTCAGTTGTGAGAACAACTCAGTGGCCATGCACTTGAACTGTTAACCAGAATAAAACTTGATCTCTTTTCCCATCCAAATCTGTGCTGTCAGAACATGTCCGAGCTAGAGGACCTTGGGAATTGTGTAGGCCAGCGCCCCCCCCCCGCCCCTTCCCCCCCCCCCCCCCCCCGCCTTTCCTGGTTGGGTATCTATGGCCCCTAGAGGCTATATCCCATAGCAGTTTGTACATTTTTTAATGGTACCCGTCACTTCCTACCTGTTTCGGTTCCAAGGGAACCTGTGTGACTCTAAGCTTTCTGAGGCCAGGATCTCCGGGGGATTCATCTTTGCATCCCTCACCACGTCAAGATCAGTGTCCTGCACAAAAAGTAAACTCATGCAGTATCGGTTGACTTGCCTGGGTGTCCCAGCACCTAAAACCGGGACTCGGGAACCCTGTCCCTGTCTTGACATCAGACCACACTTCCTTGCAGATCCCTCCTCATCCAGGGTGCAGGAAAGGGGTATGGCCAGCAGTGTCCATGTCACTGAGCTCACAGAACAGGGCAGCCCTTCCCTGATGGATCCGCTCTCTCTCCAGCCCTGCCTACAGAGAACAGCTGTGGAGGGTGCTGACTGAGTAGTTATTTGCCACCCAGCAAATATGAAGTGTAGCTCTTAATTAGACCATGGACTTTGTACCGAGACTATCTGGGTTTGGATCTTGGTTTCTTTCATCATGAGCTGCGCGATCTTCAGCAAGTAATATAACCTCTCTGTGCCTCAGTTTCCCCATCTGTAAAATAATAATACTTCAGGGAGTTGTTGGGAGCATTAAATCAGAGCATTAAATCAGGTAATACCTATTGTGGGTTTTTTTTTTAATTTTTAATTTAATTTTATTAAAAACTTTCTTTTAATGTTTATTTTTTAGAGAGAGAGAGACAGAGCGCGAGCGGCGAGGGGCAGAGAGAGAGGGAGACACCGAATCTGAAGCAGGCTCCACGCTCTGAGCTGTCAGTGCAGGGCCCAAGGTCGGGTTTGAACTCACAAACTGTGAGATCATGACCTGAGCTGAAGTCAGACGCTTAACCGACTGAGCCACCCAAGTGCCCCTCCGCCCCCGCCCCCTCCCCACGCTGTGGGTGTTTTTAGAGTTTATTTATTTATTTTTTGAGAGAGAGAGCACGAGTGGGGGAGAGGCAGAGAGAGAGGATCCCAAGCAGGCTCCACACCATTAGTGCAGGGCCAGATGTGGGACTCGAACCCACGAACCATGAGATTATGACCTGAGCTGAAGTCAAGAGTCAGACACTTAATAAACTGAGCCACCCAGACGCCCCAGGGTGTAATACCTGTAAGATGCTTAGAACAGCACTGAGCACTTGTATGCGCTTGAAGTAGTGGTTACTAGTTCACTGTTATTTATTTATCTGTTTCTTATCTGCCACCAGAATTTAAGCTCTTTTCGGGTAGAGATTTTGCCCTTTTTTTTTTTTTTTTTGGTTTACTGTTGTAGTCCAGTGCCTAAACTCTGTAGGCACGCAGTAAACATTTGTTAAACTGAATGACTTATCGAACAGCTATTATGTGCCAGGCACTGTCGTGGGTGCTGGGGATACAGCCAAGAACAAGACGGCCAAGATGCGTGGTCCAACGGAGTTTGTATTCTGCCGGGAGAGACGGGCAGAGGCGGACCAGGTAACGCAGGATGGTGAAAAGAGCTACAGGGCGAATGAAACAGGGCACTAAGATGGAGATAACCGGGATAAGGGTCAGGGGCTCTAGCTAGCTCTCAGGAGGTGACTTTGAATGGGGACCCAGATGACGGGCAGAGAGGACAGCAGGAGCCACAAGCCCAGTGGGGCTGGAATGTGGTGAGTGAGGAGTTGATAGGGGCCGGATCTGCGGCCACGGTGAGGAGTTTGGATTTTACTCCTCGATTCTGCGCAGTGGGAATCCATCCGTCTAGGAGAAAGAGCAGGATGCTAGGAGACCAGTGAGTCGGCTTCTCCTCGTCCTGGGAAGGCTTTTGGAGGCCAGCAGGCTCGTAGTGTTGGCTTTATTCCCATCAGTTCCTCATGTCTCTGGCCTAGGTCCCCAGGGGACGTGGGAGCCATCGCCTAGATTAACAAAGGCCCAGATGTGTGTCTATGTGTCCTGCACATTCCGGTGAGCCTTCTTTTCCCCCTGAGATTGAGGGTTCTCAGTTTCTTGAGTTGAATGAATGAGCATCGCCAGCCCTTAGCATCTTGCCCTGTATAGCGGCATGGCCTGTGTCCTCTGCTCCTGTCTGCATGAGCTAGAGCTTCTTATGTTGGTAGTGTCACTAAAGTAACATTGGAGCTTTGCCACACACATATGTGTCACAGCGTCTTTGTTGGGGGTATACGGGGATTGACCGGGTAGCCTTCTTCCCCCGCCCCCCACCCCTCCACCCTTCTCTTTCAGTCCCCGCTGAGGATCACCAGGCCCTCTGTAGAGGGTCAGGCCCCACTGTCACCTCTGACGCCTCCTGTTTGATCACTTGATCGGGAGCGCGGTGGTACCTAGAGAGCCTTGGCCGTCTTTGGTCTGGGCTGAGTGGAGTTGGGAAGCTTAGCAGAGCACTCAGAAATGGCATTTAAAACCCAGGGGTCCAGCTCGCCAGGAATCCGGAGCTGGCCTCTTTAGCCTGGGTGCTGTGGCAGCTTTTCAGACCCTCACTCGGGCATCCCCCCTTGTCAGGTGGTGTTCACAGTGCCACTTGCTCCGCTAACCTTGAGAGGTCAACACGAGTTAGTAGGGGGAATCCAAACTTGGTGTTGCAAGTCACTTTCAGGCTCCTGGGACATTTTATTGGCGGAATCCAAAATGCCTGTTAGTCATACGTCATCTGTAGCCTTGTAAAAACTAAACCCAGAGTGGGTACAACCCTTTTCCCAAGTCACTTTTTTTTTTTTTTTCAACGAGAGTGACACGTGCTCATTTAGGAAATGGATGGAAGTGCCGTCCTACGTCCACTGTCTCACTTAACCCTCGGCCTACTTTCTGAGATAACGCGCTTAGCACCATTTGACATACTCAGGAGCTGAGGCCCGGCAGGGTTAAGTAACTTGCTGGATCAAGCTAATCAGGAACAGAGTCGGCCTTCAAACCCAGGCAGTGTGTCTTCTGAGCACAAGCTCAGAGCCCCATGTGAGATACTGCTTCCCAGCAGAAACAACAGAGAAGGAAAAAAAAAAAATCTCTTCAGCCCAGCGTGGGTGACTGTTAGGGTGGCCAGAGTTAGCTCACTGGCTGCTGCAAAGAGTTTGAATCCTACGCCCTTTCCCTGTCTCATCTGACCTTGGGCAAGCTAATTAACCTCCCTTTGCCTTACTTTCCCCAACTGTAAATGGGGATAATGATACTTACACCTTCATAGCTCCCAGGGGCATTGTGATGTTTGAGCCAAAGTGCTTTTGAACTTCTTTTATGAAAGGGCACCGAGCACCAATTGCTGTTACACTTGGTTATTAAAGACCTATTAGTTCCTGATCCTCCAGGAAGCCTCGTTAAAAGGGGAAGACAACAGTCCACAGAAGGAGAGGTGTCCTTCCAATGGTGAGCACGGCCGGACCAAAGCATCAGTCCTGGTTTCTTAGGGACTGAGGGTCTTGAATGTTTCTACATTTTTCCTGGTTGTGTTGTATCGTATAAGCTTCCGTAAGCAGGTCTGTGCATGGTGCATCGCGGCACAATCGAGGGCTGCTGATGGCAAGGCAGAGAAGGGGGTTAAAGGGCTTGGTTTCTAATCCTGGCTATGATGTCTTTATGAGATGAGCCAAGAACACAGAGATACCAAGAAGTGATGGCTGTCTTCCATTCGTCTTTCCTTCCTACCCTCTTTCCTTCTGATGATTCACTGATTCAATTAATAAATATTTATTGAGCTTTTATTATGATCTGGGTCCCATGGTAGGCACTGGGAATACTGTGGTGGGCAGGGTAAAAATAGTTCTTCCGCATCAAAGCTTATAGTGTAAAGCCAAGAGGCTTATTATCTAGTTGGAGTCCTGTGAATCAAGAAAGAACGTGTTGGGGGCACCTGGGTAGCTCAGTCGGTTGAGCGTCTGACTTCAGCTCAGGTCATGATCCCACAGCTCATGGGTTTGAGCCTCGCGTCTGGCTCTGTGCTGACAGCTCAGAGCCTGGAGCCTGCTTTGGATTCTGTGTCTCCCTCTCTCTTCCCCTACCCTGCTCATGCTCTGTCTCTCTCTTTTTCAAATATAAATAAACACTTAAAAAGAAGAAGAAGAAGAAGGTGTTGGTGAGTGTTTTGAACGCTCGGGGGAAGAGTCAGGATATAATTTCCAGGTGTACGTGTTAGCTCCCATAGGCACCTGCCCTAGTGGGCATTAAGACAGAGGACTGTGTTTGTCTTCCCAGAAGAGCAAGAGAAGAATTAACAGGAAAAAAAAAAAAAAAAAAGAATTAATAGAAGAGAGCCCTTCTGTGTCATACTTCCCAAAAGCTGCACTTGATGTGGCAGTATGAACTCATTTCCACTTAAAGCCATAACCCTTTGTTACTTGAGTTCAAGTCAGGGAGGAAGGATCGTAGGTTCCTCCCAAAGGTTTTGAATTTATGCCACCAATCTGGTGCGTTTCTTAAGAAAGACCACCAGACCTTGTCTCTCCAGAATTCTCTCCCTGCCTGTAGGTGTCCTGCCAACTTTGGAAAGCAGGCTTCTGATGGCCGGTGGGCTACGGGGCCAGGGGTTTGGAGCTCTCCAGCAGGCCCGCAGGGCTCCTGAGGGAACTGATACCTGCGGTCACCTGTGTGGGGTCAGTATATGCAGAGTGGGGCCAGAGGTTTATTTCTTCCCTAAGTCTTGCCAGCTTCAGGCCTCAGGATCCCTTCAAAGAACGAGATCAGGGAGGCCCCGCAGGTCATGGGAAAGCACACAGTGTTCTTCCTCTGTCCCTCTGGCAGGGCTGGGGTGGAGAGGGCAAAGGGCTGACAGAGGCATCTGCCCATATCCAGAGTGGGAGGAGGACCCAGGACAGCATACTCCCGGGTGATGTTACTTTCACCCAGACCCTGACCTGTCCCTGCCTTCCTGGAGCTAATCAGCTGCCCGTTCAGTCCGGGGCTCCTAATCACTCGTTGTCGGATCAGGAGGAAATGGCCGGCAGGGAGGCCTGGTTGCTCAAACCACCCCCTGCCCCCCTCCCCTCCCCGACCTCTTTAAGCGTGCTTGGAGCCCAGTGACACTGGTTCAGCTGGGGAATGTGACCCACTTCCATGTCCCCTCCCACGTGGAGAGCTGGGTGGGAGGCTTTTGGAGACCAGCTCCAATTAAGGTTTTTTCAGGCCTGAGTATCTCCTGAGTGTCCCACCCACATGTTTCCTGCTGCTGGAACCCTGTGGTCCATGCCCCTGAGCTGAATAACAGCTCCAAGACAGATGAAGTCACCGCCTCGTCATCCCGCAGTCCTGGATTCTGCAGGCAGGGCTTCCTGTGGGGATCAGGATCCCCGTGGGTTCAGACACCTTTCGTGATGGGGGCCCCACCCTGGTTCTTCTTGCTAAATCATCAGGCAAACCAGAGACCCCATTTCCGAGGACATGGGTTAGCCCTGACACCCCCACCCCCAGCCCCTGCCCAGACCAGGGCCCCACGGCCCCCTGCCCTGGGCTGCCCCGGCTTCCCACAGACTCCTCCCCGCCATCATCCCTCACAGAATGTTCTTCTGCTGCGGGGGAATACGAACTGAAACATGTTTTGGACCTTCTAGGTTTCTTCTCTTTTCTTCAGGTAGAAAACATTTGAATGATTTTCGCTTTGTAATTTTGTTTCTCAGGTGGGGGTAGGGATGGGGAGTGGAAGAAGGCTGATTTATAGCCATGAAGATGTGAATACTACCAAGATGACTGGGGGATTTTAAGTCGGTAAAGTGGTAGTTCCGAGCCCCTGAATGATCCAATCTTTTTTTTTTTTTTTTAGTTTATTTATTTATTTTGAGAGAGAGAGAGAGAGAGCAGGGGAGGGGCAGAGAGAGGGGGACAGAGGATCCAAAGCAGGCTCTGCACCGACCGCAGAGAGCCCAATGTGAGGCTTGAACTCACACATCGTGAGATCATGACCTGAGCCCAAGTTGGACGCTTAATCGACTGAGCCCCCCCAGGCGCCCCTACAATCTTATTTACAAAGGTCGGAGCAAAAGGTGGAAGGGAAACTGCCAAGGTCAGCTCGGGGAGGCAGTGGTCTCAGACCCATGTGAGTGCCATCGCTGAGCGTGCGTTCAGGTTCCTGACTGAGGCAGAGGGTGTGTCACCCCCTCCCGCGCCCCCCCCCCCCCCCCCCCGTCCGTCCCCGCTGTGGGCACTGCCCGGTGGCCTCTTCAGGCACGTGGCATTCCTCTGGCCGACCACTGGAGTTGCAGGAAGATGGGGAGCAGTGGTTTTTAGGAGGACACGGTGGGGCCTCTAAGCCCGGAGGCCGGCTGTGGGGTGTCTCTCCAGGGGCCTGGCTCTGCTCTCCTGCACGGGGCAGCCTTCTGGAGCTTACGGTAGAGCAGAGTCTGGCAGAAGTCCTTTATCCCTCGTGCCCCTCGCCTCACGTTCACGGAGGTGGTGGCCCCCGCCTTCGGTCTCCGAGGGAGAGAAGAGGTTTGTGAGGCCTGACAGCTGGGACAGGGGAGCTCGGATGCTCAACACCAGGTACTTCCCGGGCCAGCCGGACCACCCAGAGGAAGAGCTGTCTTTTATTGTCCTCTTTCGACCCCATTTCACTTCCTTTAACAGAATATCACTCACTTCTTTTGGACTGGGTAATCTAGACAGAGTACAGAATTCAGAAGCCTCTGTGGTGAAAGCCTAGTCCGCCTTCCTGCCTGGAGTCCCAGCCCCAGAAGAGACCAGTGTCAGCCAGTGTCCTGTGCATCTTAACCAGAGACACTCTACACTTGTACAAACGTACCATGCACACGTGTGATCACACACATGCCTGATAGGCCCTGGCTTTTCCCACTGTGATACACAGCATTCTGCACCTTACTCCACACTAAATCCTGCAACTGGGGTACCTGGCCGGCTCAGTCGGAAGAGCGTGCAAGTCTTGATCTCTTGGTCGTGAGTTCGAGCCCCAAACTGGGTGTAGAGATTACTTAAAGGAATAAATAAATAAAAACTTCAAAAAAAAAAAATACTGGAACTCATTCTATACCAACACCATCATCGTTACATCAAGCTACTACCTCTCAAGCACTACCTGTGTGCTGAATATTGCTCTATCTATCTGCCCAACCCTAAGATCAAGAGTCTCATGCTCTACCAACTGAGCCAGCCAGGCACCCCAACAAGGAATATTCTTTTTTTTTTTTTAAGTTGTTTTTAATCTTTGTTTATTTTTGAGAGAGAGAGAGCGCACTAGCAGTGGAGGGGCAGAGAGCGAGGGAAACACAGAATCTGAAGCAGGCTCCAGGCTCTGAGCTGTCAGTGCAGAGCCCAACGCGGGGCTCGAACTCACGAACCGTGAGATCATGACCTGAGCCGAAGTCGGATGCTTAACCAACTGAGCCACCC
This sequence comes from Acinonyx jubatus, assembly GCF_027475565.1. Classification (NCBI taxonomy): domain Eukaryota; kingdom Metazoa; phylum Chordata; class Mammalia; order Carnivora; family Felidae; genus Acinonyx; species Acinonyx jubatus. The sequence goes on along the minus strand of NC_069381.1, from coordinate 6,935,242 downwards.
AGGAGCCCCAAGAGGTGGTATATCATTATAATTTTGATTTGCGTTTTCCTTATGAGGAAAGAAGGGACTTTTTCATTTCATAGCTTTAAGAGCCATTTATGAACAACGTGTTATATTGTTTGCCCATTTCTTTCTTGAGTTGGCAGTCTTTTATTACTGATCTACAGGTGTTCTTTATATATTAAAAAAGTTTGTCCTATGGCTGGACTAAATAATCAAAAGAATAATTACACATATTTCAACAATTTGTCATTATTCTCTTGATTATATCTTTCTATGCAGAGTTTTGATTTTTGTATGATCGAATTTTCAAATCTTTTATAATGTTTAGGTTTCATTTAATATTATTTTCTTCTCTCACCGTTTTCTTTTCCCTTGTTTTCACACAATATGCCTACTCTCTATTTTAGATATTTAAAGCTTTGCTCCATGACCAGTGGATCAAACCCAGAGGCACCAGAAACGGGGCAAGCCGGCATTGTGTGCCTCCAGTAGAGCACTGGCAACATCGGCTCTGATAGCTTCTTGCCAAATGGTTAGCCTTATTCTAATTCTAGGGAACAGTTGGGCAAATCCAGATTGTGGGATGTCCTAAAGACAACATTTCCTGGACTCTAAACAATGTTCATGGCATGACAGACAAGGAGAAGCTGGTGAACCATTCCAGGTGAAGGGAGTTGAAAGAGCAGGGCATCAGATGCACCTGTGATTCCTCCATTGGATCCTGGATGGAAAACCAGTGCCAGCCAGGGCACCTGGCCGGCTCAGCTGGTGGAGCGCACAGCTCTTGATCTTGAAGTTGTGAGTTTGATCCCCACACTGGGTGTAGAGATGACTTAAAAATAAAATCTTGAGGGCGTGGCTGGGTGGCTCAGTCGGTTGAGCGTCTGATTCTTGATTTCAGCTCAGGTCATGATCTTGTGGTTCGTGAGTTCGAGCCCCTCATTGGGCTCTGCACTGGCAGCGAGGAGCCTGCTTGGGATTCTCTCTCTCCCTCCCTCTCTCTCTCTCTTTCTCTCTGTCTCTCTCTGTCCCTCCCTTGCTCATGTTCTCTCTGTCTTTCTCAAAATAAATAAATTTATTTAAAATAAATAAATAATAAAATCTTGGAAGGAAAGAAAGCGGGAAGGAAGGAAGAAAAACAGTGATGGCCAAAGTGAGGGTCAGGGGAGCTGAGGAAACTGGAACATGGGTGTGCATGAGAAAATACTACTGGGTCGATATTATGTTCCTTGGGGGTGCAAATAATGTTCCTTGGGGGTTCGTGGGTCCTGGTTATATGTAGGAGGATGGCCTTAGGAGACAGCCATGAGACATTTAGCAAAGTGTCGTGATATCTGCAACTTACTTTCAAATGGCTCAGGAAGAAGACCATCCCTGTATACCCACAACACGGAGAAGCATGAAACAAACGTGGCGAATGGTAACGAGTGGTGTCTCTCGGGGCAGGTTTTGGGATGCTCCCTGTACTATTTCTTTCAGCTTTTTTGAAACTTTTCACCAGAAAAAGGTGAGGAGAAAAAACCCCCAACTTTGTTCCATCTGGAATCTATTTTGGTTCGGTTCCCTTGGCTTTGCCTGGCTCTCCTGGGTTATCGTCCTGGATTTCTGGTTTCTTTGCCCTTCTTTTCCAGGATGCACAGTTGTCTGTTTCTCTTTCTCTTAGGATCCTCCCTTTTAGGTGAGTTATTCTTTTCTGGACTTGGAAATTTTTATGACCTAGGATCTTTCTGGCAGGCTTACGTGATTCTAGAAGCAGGTGGGCAGCAGCGTGCATGGGTGCCTGTATTCTTGTTTCGTTTCTACATTGCTCCAAGTAAATTTGCAAGGAAGTTTAGTTCTCTGAGACTGAAAGCCTTAATCCTCGGGGATACCATCAAATGAGTACGTAGCATCATTAACCTTTCTCTCAGCGAAACTTGAGAGAAGCTTTTTCTTCTCAGCTGAGAGTTTTTCAAGAGGTCAGCTTCTGCTTGCGTTATGTGGCTGTGGGCTTGTAAAAGAGTCTTGTGTTTCATTTTACGAAACGTGACGGTCTTAGGTGAGTAAGCTGGCCTGTAAAACCAGGAGCCTTTTTGCCAGGGGAGTGGTAACGAGCCAGTTTTGCTGGGAGCTTCTGCTCCTCGTCCGTGGCTTGGTGACTAATGGTTTTGTGGCTTTGGGAACGAAGGGTGTCATTACAAACGGATGATGGGGATTTGGCTGCTAAACCGGATTATCTGGGTGTGCCTGGTCTGGGCGTTGATGCCTACACCCGTTGGGAATGGGGACAGTTTCTTTTTCAGAAACATGGACCCCAGCAGCCTCCGATCCATTTCGGTCCACTCTTCTGAGCTTCTCCATGGTGGCCTTGGCCCTGAGCAAACCCTCTAGGTGACTGTGGGTGGATTCCTGTTGCGTTAGGTGGTTTGTCTTCCGACCTCCTGGGAGCGCGTGTATTTTCCCTGGAAATGCCTTGCCTCTCCGTGGTTGCCCTCAGGCTGGAGTTTTGTGGCCCACTTGAAGTCCTTATCTTCATATTGCACCCCCCCACACACACTCCCCGGCGAGTTGATAGAATAAACGCATGTGGATTCTGGAGTTGTCTTTGTTTAAAATATTTTTGTTTTTTTGAGTATCAGCTTGTCCAACATTTAGAGAGGGAGGAAACTGAGTCTCAGCAGCCTCTTGTGGGGAGGCTTCCTCCTTCCTTGGATTATTTTATTGTTCAGAGGTAGCCGGGGGGGGGAAAGGAGAGGGAAGGTCACCGCCTGCGGAATAGAGCAGCAGTTATCCAAACAAACAGAGTGGCTCCCGGGATGTGTGGGTATCATGAACCCTTGCAATTTGTAGCAATGGTATGTTCATGGTTTTGAGGCAAACAAACATACCTATACTTTATGCAAATGAGCACACACCTATGTGGAAAACCTACAGGAAAGAGGAGGCAGTGATCCTCAACCTTATTTTCTGGAGAGTTTATAGGAAGAATTTCCACCCAGGAGGCCATGCCCGGAGCCTGCCAGCTAGATCCCGAGGATAGTCATCTCCAGAGCTGGGTGGTGAGGAGGGGGCCGGCTCTGGAAGCCAGGAGGCTGCCAGCCTGCCGCCTCTGGGGGCACAACTAGGGGGACTGAGCCCCCACCCTGCAGGCCAACCCCATTGATTTAATGACCTAATTCTCCCAACAGGAAGTTGGAGGCCTTCCTGGCCCTGGGATTCTGAGGGGATGCAGTGAACTCATTCAGGAAGCTGATTTATTTGAACCAATTATAAGAGACTTTAATGGAGGGAAGGGATGGAGAGCGGAGGCAAAGGGAGCAGAGTGGGAGAGGGTGGCGCCCCGGGGAGGGAGAGGGCAGCCGGGGCCATGCTCGGGCCTGCCTCTTAGAACAAGGCTTGTCCCTACCCTAAGGAGGGGGGCATAAACGTGTCCATACATTTCTGCGCGAGGGGACCCCGTGCAGCTCTTGATAAATAAACAGCACTGTCAGTTTTTCCCTTTCTATTTAAAAAAATTTGGGGGGGTGGGGCGCCTGGGTGGCTCAGTCGGTTGAGTGTCTGACTTCCGCTCAGGTCATGATCTCACGGTCTGTGAGTTCGAGCCCCGCGCCGGGCTCTGTGCTGGCAGCTCGGAGCCTGGAGCCTGCTTTGGATTCTGTGTCTCCCTCTCTCTCTGCCCCTCCCCCGCTCATGCTCTGTCTCTCTCTCTCTCTCTCTCTCTCTCTCTCTGTCAAAAATAAACTTAAAAAAAATTTTTTTTTTTAAATTTTAAAGTTGAAAATTTCCCAACTTAATTAAATACTTAAAATGGTGACTCTGCAAAAATCGACATAGCTGTGGGCCGTTAGGTTGACGGGGCTTCCATGGGTTGAAATCCTGGCCTCCTTCTCTGGCGGTTGACACGAGGGCCGTGAAGCCTCCCTGCCAGGCCCCAGCTCTGTCCCTCAGAAGACTGACCGGCCATCAAAGTGAGCTTTCCCCGGGTGAAGGGAGGCAGCGTGGTCAGCAAGCGGGGGCGTGGGGCACCTGAGATGTTGATCAAGGTCACAGGAGAGAAGAAGGGTCCTGCCTTCCGTCGGCAGCTTGCAGGGGGCGGCTTCCAACACTGCCAGGTGCTCGGCCCACAGTGAGGGTCATCCGGCCTGGGAGACCTGGTGCCCAGGAGCAGGGCGAGTGTGCCCGCACCCGTGTGAGAACTGAAGCTTCCAGCTCCTATGTTCACTTATAAATAGACATTACCCACTCCCTGGAACCTGCCGGAGGCCGAGGGTCACGAATCTGACTGAATCAGAGGAAGATCCGGAGCGAGGTTTTGTAGGCGCTCTGGTTCCTGACTTCAGGTCTCCGGCTCCGGCTTGGCCAGGTTTCAGGGCTCCAGCTGTTCTCTGGGAAGAAAAAAGAATCTTTTAAAATTAGGTCAAAAGATGCCTTTTCCCTTCTGTCCTCATTCCCCTATTGTGCGAAGAGAAAACCACCACCACCACCACCTGCATATCCCTGGGTCAGAACCACAGCCTAGTGACTGAGGAGTGTCCCCCCTGCAGCTGCAGAAACTTCCTGGGGTTGTGGCCCCGCATTCCCTTCCTGTTTGCATTGTTCTCAGCTGAACCTCGAGAGGCTGTCAGAGCAGGCCTGCCAGGTACTCTTTCTTAGCCATAAAAAGGGGGGTTTCACTCGGCGCAGGACTTGAAGAGACCGCAGTTTCTGAGTAACTTTTTTTTTTTTTAATCAATCAGGCCGAAATATAGGAGACATTTTTAAGTCAGAATTTCTAAACAGATGCCTTGTATCAGTGCAGTCACACCAACATGCTATGGCATACACACACAGGCCCCTTCCATCCCTCCATGTCTCAGATTCCCCGAGGTGAGGGCCTTGAGGCTGGGGGCTCCTTTGCGGTTCCCAAGTGAATCCCGGGCGGCACCATTGAATCCGTCCAGACTCTTCAGCACACAGCCCTCAGCCTGCAGGCTCTTCGAGGGTCCACAGAAATACTGGAGACTGAAGAAAAAGCATCAGCCCCTTCTGTGAGTTGCAGAAGAATTATGTGTGGTGAGACGTGTGGGTTCATTTTAATGTCTCTGTAGAAGGCCGCTTCCAGTCTGGAGGTGGGGACAGCGGGGGGCTGTGCTGGGGGCAGCGACAGGCGGCGCTGTGAGCTGAGAAACCTGGGCAGGTGTGCAAACACAGGCCTCAGGGCAGCCCAGAGCAGAGAACAGCACTCTTCCGGAAAGGGCATTCCGGGCCAAGGGACCGGCGGCTGCTGAGGCCCAGAGGTGTCGAAGGGGCCTGGTGAGGCTGATAACTCCTGGGTGGCCCTGAGTGGACGTGGGGGCTCGAGAGTGCCTTGTGGGGGGCTGCCACGGGCATCCTAGGGTGTTCGGCATCATCCCTGGCCCCTACCCACCAGGATCCTCCCAGTTATGACATGACGATCAGAACCATCTCCAGACATGGCCAGATGCCCCCAACCGAGGACCCCCGCTGGCCCCCCCTCCCCACCGGTCAACCACCTGCCTCGGCCCAAGGGCGGAGTGGAGGGGGCCCTTGCTTCTCACCTCCTGTCCAGCATGCAGGTCTCCGGGGAGCTCTCTTGGGACAGGTCTGGGCCTGTCCCAAAGTCCTTTTGGTTTATACGACATGCCCGCAGGTGCCACGTGTGAGTGGCCCGCAGGCCGAGCTCTGAGGGGGAGTCATCATGGAGGGAGGAAGCACCCCCACACCCCCGAGGCCCTCCTGGTGCTTCCGAGGCCCTCCTGGGCTGCCTTCCCAGCCTAACTGTGCTTTGATGCAGTTTGATGCCTTCACCATGGTCCTCAGGACAGCTGGGCGGGGTGTCTGCGCTCTGTTTGTTGTTGGGTTGTTTTGAATCGAGTTATGTGGATTTGATTTTAATGCCGCAGGAACCTTCACCGAAGGGCCTTCATCAGAGCGGTCTGCACCTGGAACAGGATGCGGCAGCCGCGTTGGCTGAAGGGCGGGTGTTTGGAGGTGTTTGGAGGGTGAACTTCAAGAATTCAGAATCACTCCTGTGCCCACGGGCCTGCGGCCAGATAGGAGCAGGCTCATCTGTACTGGGGCCTCAGAGCCGTTCCCCACAGCAGTGGGTGGGGCCACACGCAGCTCTCAGGGGGCCTTTCCTGGGCACTGGGGGGGGCCCTCCGACTGCCTTGCCTTACCGTTTCCTCGTGGCTTTCCAGCGTTTTCCCAACCTTGTAATCTTGATTTCCAATCTGCAGAGAAGTTGAAATAGTAGTGAACTATGCCCTTTACCTAGTTTCACCAGTGTTAACTTTTTGCCATATTTGCTCACACACTGTCTCTGTGCACACTCACTCACACGCACACACACACATCTTTCTCCTGAACCATTTCGGAGTAAGTGGCAAGCACTGAGACATCTCATCCTTAAACACCTCAGCCTGTATCGCTTAAGGACCAGGATATTTTCCAGCGTAACCGAGATAAAATCACATTCAACACACACACCATTGATGCAATACCATTATCTAATCAATAGCCCCTAGTAAATTTTCCCCAATTGCTCAATAATGGCCTTCATGAATCCATTCCCCCCTCTCTCCAGGATCCCATTGAGGACTATTCACTGTGTTTAGTTGTTATGCTGCATTATCTTATTTTACGATCAGCAGGAGTTGGGGGAGGGGTGGTGACTGCCTTTCTTCTTCTCCGCAAAGTGGATTTTCATTTTCATTTCAGTTAAAATGGCTGATGTTTCTCCCAACTCCTGAGCCAGAAGGGGCTGATAGGATGGAAGGAACTCATGCATTCAAATCCAGGCCCTGTCACTTACTAGCTTGGTGGCCTTGAGCAGGGTACTTACCATCCCTGAGTCACAGTTGTCTTATCTATGAAATGGGAATAATTCTTACCTCACAGGCTTGTTGCAAGGACTAACATTGAACAAGACAATGTGATGAATGTGACTGACATTGTGCCTGGCCCTTAGAGAATGTTCCAGCCACAGCAATAGGTACCATTATTGTTCTGCCACATAGCCTGGCTTCACAGAGCAGGAAGGAGCTTTGGGTCAGGTTTGAACTTGGGTTGGCGACCTCAGGACGAATTCCTCATCCCAAGATCATCCCCTAAGAAGGATGCCGCGTCCCACAGACTCCCTGACTCGCCGGAGCTGCCATTAGACCTGTTTTGCTCAGGCTGGTGGAACAGGGTTCAAGAACGCCAAGGCTGGCTCTGGATGGAGGAAGCTGAAATGTGGAATTTATTAATTAAGGCAGTTGCTAATGAGGCCCCAGAGTCCGGGAGGTTGCAGTTTAATTACTGAGAGCAGAGCTTGTGGAAATCCTCTCTGGTGCCCCAGTTTTGATGTCGCTGAGGGTCTGAGCCGCCGCCCGGTGTGGAGACCAGGCTCAGTGCTCCCTCCCTCTCCTTGGCCCTGAGTGCTTTTTACCCACTCACTTGTATCCTGCATAGCAACGGAGCATAGTGGTTCAGAGCTCGGGCGATCTGGGTTCGAATCCTGTCCCAGTACCGAGTAGGACTGGCTGAGTGATCACTGGGTGATCCCTGCAGCCCCGTGTCCTCATTTGTAAAACCTCATAGGGATGTCTGTTGTGAAGACTGAAGGTCTCGTGTACAGGATGGGGTGAACACAGCACTTGGCCCATAGTTGAAATGTGCGTCAACTATTTCTTTAAAGGAACTCTCAACCAGGGGTGTGTTTTGCCTCCCAAGGAACACATGGCAGTGTCAGGACACGTTTTTGGTTGTCACAGCCAAGGGGGAGGTGCGGCCGGCATCTGGTGGATAGGGCCCAGGGATGCTGCTAGGTATCCCACGATGCACCGGACAGCCCTCACAACAAAGAATTCCAGAATCTCCATAGCACCAAGGTTGGGAGGCTCTGCTCTAAAGCATCCCTGGTGATTCAGGGCAGCATGTGGGACATGGAGGTGGGGTCTTGCACCACCCCCCCCCCCCCACACACACACCCCATAGCTCTTTGCGCCGTCATTCCTTTGAGCCCGCTGGAGGCCGATGGGTGAACTGGGAGGGAAGGGGGAGGAAAGGAAGCCGGGTATTTTAAACTTTTGAATTCTTGCTGTTTAGTCTTCTTCCCACCCCCTGTTCTCTAACAAAGATATCACTCACTAGAATGCCCAGTGGCTCAGTTGGTTGAGGGTGTGACTCTGGATTTTGGCTCAGGTCATGATCTCACGGGTCAGGGGATTGAGCCCCTTCTCTCTCTCTCCCTCTCCACCGCTCCCTCGCTCGCTCTCTTTTTCTCTGTCTCTCAAAATAAATAAATAAGCTTGACAAAAATCACTTACGTCGTGTATATCACCTTACATGTTTATTGAGTATCTGCCGTGCACTGGGTATGGTGCCTTGCGCTCTATGTGTCCTCTCATTTTCACAGCCAGCCTGTGAGGCAGGTACCATTATCATCCCCATTCTACAGATAAAGAAACTGAGGCTTATTGATGGGAAGGCTCTAAACTGTCTGAAATTCAGCCCCTGGTCCTTTCCCAAAACTCCTCTACCTGTGTCTTCCCATCTTACTGGACAGGGGCCCCCAGGCCTGGGAGTCCCCACCCGGTGCCTGCCCCCACTGTGTGCCTCACCCGCTGGCCCTCCTGATGTCCTGCCCACTCCTGTTGCCTGGATCCCCGCCACGGCCTCGCCCTGCTTCCACCCTCACAGCCTCTTCTGCGTGTCTGAGTCGGACCCAAGTCAGATGGGGCCATGCCTCTAACTCACTGCCTTTACTTACAGGTCAAGGGCAGGTTTTCCAGAGGCCTCCTCTGTCCTACTAATGCGCCGCGCTGCGCCCCTTGCGTGTGTTCCTTTCCCGTGGCCCTCCTTGCTGTTCCTGCAGCACACCCTACCCCAGGGCCTCCGTCCAGCTCTGCTCTGGGCTCCCATGGCTCACTCCGTCACCTTGTCCAGGCTCTGCTCAGGAAGGCCCACCTGGCCACCCCACACTCCTGGTCCCCTCCCCCAGCTCCGTTTTTTTTTTTTTTTTTTTAATCTATTTTAGCACCTGTCGGTCACCTTCTTCTGTTCGCACTGTATTATTTCCCATTGATTTGATTTTTATTTTGTTTTGCCTGCTCTCCTCTCTCACCAGACTACGTAGGGATTTTTGACTGTATTTTCATTGATCTATCCCAATGCATACTAGGTGCTCCATACACTTGTTGATTGAATGACTCCCCCCCCCCCCCACCACTCGGCAGGAAGCTCAGTCGGCAGGATGCTAATTCTTCACCTTCGGGCACGATGCCCCTCCCGTCCAGGGCACAGTGTCTCCCAGAGTAGTTGGTCACCACGTTGTGGCCGTTTCTCCAGAACGCTGCAGATGGTCACTTTGGTAGCAGCTTTATCTACAGGATGGCCTGCTCTACTCCGCAGCACCCAGGGCCTTCTCTGCGGCCCGGCCCGTGGAGGCCTTGGCCGGCTCGCCTCCCACGCCCCTTCCTGCAGCCACAGGGGTGTCCACGCTCTCGCACGGCTCCCATCCTGCAGTTCCGCCTGTGCCCACGCCGCCCGTCCTCGCTGTCCCTTCTGTCACCCCCCGGCCCAAGCCCCTGCTCTCTCCTGGTCCAGCTCGGCCCCGGCCTCTCTTCCCGCGGCAGCCGCACCCTCTCATGAAGCTCAGACTCTTACCTGAGCCCCCCCTGCTTGACCGCATCTCCTCACCCCTCGCGGGACACACCCACGTGGTCCAGTCCCAGCCCACCTTGACACCTCTCACCCGACACCTTCTCTCTCCGGGTTTTTTAAAGACCAAATCTTTTCCTGCTTCAGGACCTTTACGTGTGCATGGCCCCCCACCCACCTCCTCACCGTTCAGGTGCCAGCTCAGGGGTCACTTCCTCGGCTGCCTCCCCTCCCGCCTCGGTCAGGCTCCTAGATGCACATCCTCGAGGCACCTTGCCGTTTACCTGGGTATGGCTTAAGATCCGCCTCCTCACTCACTTGCCACAAGCAGATCACAGCTCTTGTGCTCACCTGTGTGTCTTCAGCACCTAGCACAGGGCCTGGCATATAGTAGATGCTCAATAATTGCTCAGAGACCATCCCGGTGCCTTCAGTGCCCTTCTCCTTCCTCTCCACCAGCAAACTCCTGTTCATCCTTTGAGACCCAGCTCCAGTTTCCTCTCCCTGGTGCTCTTGGCAGCCGGTCCCCCCTCCTGTGTGTTGTCGCAGAGCTTTGCACCTCCCTTACTCTGCACTTACTACCCCGGGTCAGAGCCCCGGGTCTTTTTCTGGCGCTCCTGAGCTGCGCGGGGGGCAGTGCTGGGCACGGTCTATCACCGGCAGTTGGCACTCTGGACGTGTTTGGGTCTTGGCCTGACGCACCTCTTTGGCTCGTGGTTGCTTACTGTTTGTGTCGTTTTCCGTCTGCTTTGTGTAGTGTGAGTTCCTCAGCCACTCGGTCACTTCCTGGAAGGCAGGCTCAGTGTCACGGCCCCACTTTTTGCGTCTCCTATTCCAGGAGCCTGACACGGGGCTGTGCACACCTGTAAGGGTTTTAGTAAGCCCTCCTTTTTATTTAATTTAATTATCTTATTTATTGAAAAATTTTTTAATATTTATTTTTGAGAAAGAGAGAGAGAGACAGAGTGCGAGCCGGGGAGAGAGGGAGGGAGACACAGAATCCGAAGCAGGCTCCAGGCTCTGAGCTGTCAGCACAGACCCTGACGTGGGGCTCGAACCCACGAACCGCGAGATCGTGACCTGAGCCGAAGTCGGAAGCTTAACCGACTGAGCCACCCAGGTGCCCCTTATTTTTTATTTTAGAGAGAGAAAGCAGGGGAGGGGGCAGAGGGAGAGGGAGAGAGAATCTTAGGCAGAGCATGGAGCCCACCCGACACGGGGCTCAATCCCATGACCCTGGGATTGCGACCTGAACCAAAATCAAGAGTTGGACTCTCGACAGACTGAGCTACCCAGGCACCCCAGTGAATCCTTCTAGAGTCTATGTCATATCTACATTTATTTATTTACTATTATTTTTAAATGTCCTGTCTACTTAAGTTTGTAGGGGCCTTGGCAGTTTTGGGAGGCACCTTGACATCTTTTTTCTCATTCTGGAACATCTTTATAATTTGTGGGACCCAGTGCAGGGCCCCTTGTTCAAAAAGTAGTGAGCATTTCAAGACTGCGATAGCAGAGGTTTAGACCAAGGGTGGGGCTTCTACGCCTCAGCTCATGAAGCCGGCCCTGATCTCATTGTACCCAACGAGGGAAGATACGCTAGATAGAGCCCATGATTTCCTTTTTACAGATGGCAAAATGAAGGGCCCAAAGGGCAGTGACCAACCTCAGCTGTGCAGCTGATCGGAAACAGTTCTGCCCCTGGAGCACGCTGACTGTCTTATCCTGGCTCAGGGGCCCCCACAACTTTGAGCCTCAGTTTCCTCCTCTGTAAAATGGGGGCATCGACCTGATCCTAAAATGGCAGCTAGAACAGCTGGAGGTGAATCCCTGGACGGTCCCATCGGGAACATCACCTCAGCTTGTGGATGCCTTCCCCCTAAAGTCACAGATGCAAAGCTCTTCTCTGCTTCTGGGAAGGGCCCGAGTCCTACAGACAGTAGGAGGCTAATTGGCTTTTGTGGTAGTTGAAGAAATTAAAGCCCTCAGGAGTGGAAGAAGGCTGTCTTCTCATCTCTTTTTGAAGGAATGTGGGCACTTGGGTGGAAGTTTCCCCAGGGGGCCTTGGGGTTTCGATGCTTTGATATCTAGAGGAACGAAAGAGAATTAATCGCTATAGACGCCCGTTCCCGCAGGGGTAGTCTGAGGGCGGAGGCAGTGTCAGGAGTGGGTGACGGGTCCTCCATCCGAGGGCCATTGCTGGTTGAAGAGAGACCCAGACTAGAGGCCAGAGGTTTGAGCAGCATCTACCTGTAGGGGAGGCTCTGGAAATCTCACTTTCTCTGGAAAACACGTTTTCTTCAGCCCCTTGGGCTAGTGAGCATCTCTCTTTGCTGAAAGACAGTGGGAGAGGGGTCTCGCTGCTCCCCGAGGTCCTGCACCTCCCTTACAACAGGTTGCTCCAAGTGTTGGCCTCAGATCTCTGTCCTCACAGCGGGGCTGAAAACTGGGGGTCCGCCTGTAACCAGGGACTCCGAGGTCAGTGCGCACAGCACAGGAGGTGACCGGGCCGGAGCGGCCGGGCACCTCTCCCCAGTGCCCCCGCCTGCCTCTGGCCGTGCTCCTGCCAGGGGAACCTGCAAAGGGCCCGAACAGTGAGGTTGTGTGTCAGCGGGCAAAAGGGGAGAAGGAGAAGGCAGCGTTCTTTGATTCCTGCAAGAGGTGTGTTTGGGGCCAGTAGACCTGTGGCCAGGCGCTAGGTTGTAAATGACCCACAACTGTGTTTTATGTTGTGTGGGGGGTGAGTTTATGTTCACACATGCAGCTACAGGTGCTTGCTGAGCACAGGACAGACGTAAATGCGTGTCCGAGCACAGAGCAGGTGGAGCCCGGGCTGTTTGGTGGGTGGGACGCCTTCTCGTGCAGGTTCAGGACTTGCCCATCAGCTGCCCTGGAGTGACTCACCCCGGTGACAACGTCTCTGAGCACAGCTCTCAGTTGGACTTGGTGACTAACCCAAGGAAGGAGGGTGCGTGGTGACCTGCTTCAGCCGGAAATGACAGGCGGGCATTAGCTGCGCTCAGCACCTTATCCCAGAGCCATTGGTGCGGGTTCCCTGGGCCGGCCAGACACAAAGGTATTTCTGGACTGCGACAGAACCCGTTGCCATGCGTTTCCTGCCAGCGCCAGGTCCCCATCAGTGTGGGGCGTGGGCGCCCGCTTCGGGCCCTCCCGGCTCCTCCCGTGACCTGTGTTCTGTGTTTCCACAGGGCCGCACCTGCCTATTTCTCCCCGGCCTCAGCCCGCCCTGCGCAGTTGAGCAGCTGTTTGCCTGAAGTTAATTTTCAGAGGCAGGTAAGGACCCCAGGGGAGGGGCTTCTGGTAACGGGCCCTAGAGCAGTGCTGGCTGGGGAGCAGGTCTCGGGGCCGGGCTTGGGAGCTCATCTCGCTTCCTTCCCCGCAGTGCCTGATCCTGGCTCATTTCTGCAGCCCGTGTGGGTTCTTCCCGTCAGGGCTGTGCTACCGCTCTGTCGCTCTGTCGCTTAGGCTAGGATGTGTACAGTCTCTGAATTAATATCGTGTGTTAAGTTCTGGGAATCACGCAATGATACATTGTAATTTTATGCAACGTGAACATTGTATAAATGTAAATGTACATTTTTTAAATGCAAGCACTTAAAATATATCGCAACTTTTTTTAAAAGTTTATTTATTTTGAGAGAGACAGGGAGCACGAGTCGGGGAGGGGCGGAGAGAGGGAGACAGAGACTCTCAAGCAGGTGCCGCCCTGTCAGCGCAGAGCCGATGCGGGGCTCGAACTCACGATATGGTGAGATCTTGACCTGAGCTGAAACCAAGAGTCGGATGCTTAACCGACTGAGCCTCCTAGGCGCCCCAAAATGTACCACAACCTAAAAAAAAAAAAAATGGGTTGAACGAAAGGCAAGTGCTGGAACCCATGGAGCAGAGGTGGCTTGTGTGGGTCAGGGACGCTCTTGCTGGCTGGCCCAGACTGAGGTTACCCACTATTCTCCAGGCAGGTGTAAGACCACCCCAGGTATAAATGTATATGCCAGTTTTATAAATGTGGGTGTTCAAACAGCACGAGCTGCAAGTTTATAAATAAAAATGAGTGCAGGTGGCTGTGTTTGTACCGAGGGCCACACATACCTGTCAAAGGGAGGCCCCCTCTCAAAGCTGTTTATCAGAACGGGTCTGACTGCTGCACAGAACCCTCAGCCCTCCTGCTCTGGGACTCCTCCTGCACCATGACCCATCTCAAGTGCCGGCAGCCGCTTCACAGCTGGAGACCGTGTGCAGCCAGAGGTCAGGTCCTTGCAGAGCAGGGCAGGAGCGTGCTCTCTTAACGTATGCCCTCCATGTCTCCCACGGAACGCAGTGTTGCCTAAGCCACGGGCCACATTTGTCACTTCGTGCGGATCCCTCCCAGTGGCTGGGAGCCCCTGCCCCACTATCCTCTCCCTGTCAGACTCCTTTCAACCGAGATGCGGGCTCCGCACCAACAGGAACGTGCAGGGTGTGGTGGGGAATGTGTCTGTGCGTCTGCATTGAACGTACGTACCTTGGTGTCTGAACTGCATTTGTGCCCACCAGCTGTGATTTTCTGGAATCGTGCCCACTTTTTACATAACCGTGGATACCTGCAGCATGATCTATGGCCACAGGCCTGCGCCCTCACCATTCATTTGGGGACTTGATGGTTTCCTGTGTCTTCCTGTTTTCCATTTTCTGGCCCCTCTATGCTTCTCCCTAGGCAGCTTCCATAATGGTAGTGTCTTAGGGGAGGGAGCAGGTCTGTCTCTGACTTGGGCGGTTGACACTGAGACATTTTCTGAGGATCTAGAATGGAAGTATCAGCACTGTAGACGATGGGACGCCTACAGAGCTAGCTGGGAGGCCATTAGTGAGAAGCATCATTACTTTTGCCTCTCACCGCTGAGGACTGAATAACTACTGGGTCTAAATTAGTTGCGGTTTAGACTCACGTGATTCAAACACATTTTAATGGAGACCAGTTCTTCATCCCTACAGGGGAGCGTAAGAATTTTCAAATGAAATTAATCTGATACTTGTCAGATCTGTGATGAAAATTTAAGAGCGTGTTTGCTTGGATAGGCACCAGACCCAAACACCCTTTAATATACTTGTAGCATATCAGTGACTGAAATGGATGTGTTTTGGGACTGATTATGATTTACTCTCTTCTTTTTTTTTTTTTTTTTAATTTTTTAAAAATGTTTATTTTTGAGAGACAGAGAGAGAGAGATAGAGCATGAGTGGGGGAGGGGCAGAGTGAGAGGGAGACACAGAATCCGAAGCAGGCTCCAGGCTCCGAGCTGTCAGCACAGAGCCCGACACGGGGCTCGAACTCACAGACCGTGAGATCACGACCTGAGCCGAAGCCGGACGCTTAACCGACTGAGCCCCCCAGGCGCCCCTGATTTTCTCTCTTCAATTATTAATTTTCTTCACATTGCCACCTCTGATGCAGTTTCTGTTTAGGACGGAACCACGTAAACCAGTCGTGATGTTCTAGTCTGTTAGGATTGCAGGGTGCTCGTGGCTACATTCCGCCCTAGATCCAGCCCTGGGCGCATTCCGCTTGTGCAGCGGCCCGGCAGAATCAGCTCAATAGTAGAGCTCAAAGAATACCAGAAAACCAGAATTTGGGGAAACGACAACGGTCTTCCCCAAAGCAAGAAGAGGCTTTGCCAGGGAAGCGTGCTGAATTGGGAGTAGCCTGGCCCCAGAGACCCATTCAGGCCCCACCGACACCCCGGGCCCACGACTGGGTGGTGTACCCCCCCCCCCCCCAGTAATCATAATATGAATGTGGGAGGTCCCCCAGACAGCGGGGCTACCATGGCAGAAGACCGCGGAATGGGATTGATCTGTACAAGATGCAAGGGGTAGGATTGTTGGACAGAGCAAAATTCTGTAAAAACAGACGGTGTAAATTGATTCACTCAAGCTCATGGTCACGCTCACACTGATCCACTCCTGTGGGTTCTGAGGCTGCATCTCTGTTGGTGGAAGCTTGGCCCGTCAGGAAAGGACAGTGAGGAAGGGGTTCCCAGTCACTGGGCAGCCAGGACCCCTACGTTCTGGGATGCTCAGCAAAACCAGATACATATCCTTGCCTCGGCAGAGCTGGCCCCGGAGTGATGGATAGATCTTGCTCTGGGACCTGGGACTGGGGTGTGGTTTGTGACCTAGGATCACGGTAAGAGCTGGAACCAAATGGGCCTGTTGGGGAGTCGGGGAGGGGGTAGGCGCGGAAACTCACTGGAATTCTGGTTCTTTTGTACACGGTGACACCTAGTGGCTGGTCCCTGTACTTCAGTGCTGTCTTTCACAAGGAGAGAGCAAACTGACCACTAGTCCTTGGACACAGGACGGAGGTGGGAGACTTTCACTCCCCGAAGCCCTGACTCCCCGTTTGAAAGCTCTGTGGAGTGTTTCAGAAGTCCTCTGGGGAGCACCGTGGCCCAAGGCACTCCACTTGCTCGAATGGAAGTCCTTTGTCAAGGCTCAGTTTGGTTGTGCAGACTGGATTGGGTACTTTGGTCTGTTTCAACACGGTGACATTTGGCCCTAAATCAGCGTGGGTATTAGAGAGAGAGGGACACTTGCACACCACGGGCTGTCTCGATTTTTCCATTCAGCCAACTGGGTGGTGTCTATTAAGTGCATGCTAGGCACGGTGCTGAGCTGTGGAGGATAGGGTGAGCTAGGCGGGCCCTGGCCTTCAAGTCTGGCAGGGGAGAGACAATAAGCAAGTACTCCAGCAGGGCACTTCCAGAAAATGGGAACGAGCCCGGGCTATGTGACCGAGTGGGTGTAGGGGGTGTGGGACACAGAACCTGCTTCAGCTATGCTGTCAGGGAAGGTTCCCGGGGAAGGCGTCTTTAAGCAAGTTGAAGGGTGAAAATAAGCCAGTCCAGGCTCAGGGGACACCCAGTGCAAAGCCTGCTGGGGGAAAGAGCTTCTTGGCATGTTCTAGAAATAGCCTGGGGTCAGGAAGGCAGAGCGTGAGGGGAGGCATGAGGAGAAGCAGGCCTCATGAGCACTCTGGGGTAGTGCAGTGGGAGGAAGTGAAAAGGGGTCAGTGTGAGAAGCAGTGATGTCCCAGACCCGGGCTCCCATCAGAGACCCACTTGACATGGCTTACCCCTCTTTCCTGGTTACCAGCGCTCACTGGGCTCTTTTCTGAGCCCAGAGGGGGCGTCAGGTGGGTAGACAGTACAATGGGTCGTCTGGGGCTTCAGTGGGGAGAGGAAGGCCCCAGAAGGAGACCTGCTACCTCAAGTATACAGCCACTCCTTTAGCCCCAGCCTGCCAGCTTTTGAGCCTGTTGTGTGGACTTTTAGGACCAGAGCCCCTGGTAGCTTATGGGGACTGGACACTTGACAGGGACCTCCAGGGAGGCTGCTGCCCAGGACTCTGGCACATTTCTGAGTCTGCCCTTTGCCCGGAGAGCAGGACTGCCTGGGAGAGCCTGCTGGTCCAGGGCTTGCTGGCCCCCGAGGATGGGCGGCGTGAGGAGTGTCCTTGGCTCGCGAGCCAGGCTCCCTGGGTCCCCCGAGAGCAGCTCCTTGGCAGCGGGGCTGCTGAGGCTCCACCCCCACCAGCTGCTGCGTTATTTCTGACTCATCCAGGAGTTACAAGCCTGTAACCCAAACCCCTCCACGCCCGGCTTCCTCTCTGCCGGCTCCTCCTAGAGTGAGGAGACCCTGGGACGGCTCTCCTGGGACCTCTCTGCAGGTTGGGTCCCTGCTGTACCCAGACACAGGTGCCGCCCTCAGGAGCTGCCCTCTGACAGGTGGGGTGGGCATGCGCGCGTGACGGCAGTGAGCTCAGGTGGGCGTCTGTGCCCCACAGCCCGGGCCTGCCTGTCCCCATCGAGGGACTCCTTGGAGCCCGGCCCAGGAGCTGGCCTCTTGAATTCGTCAGGGGCTTCTGCTGAGGGGGCTGCCCAGGCCTTGGGGCTCAGTACTGATCTCATGGTTTCTCCAGCCAGAGGCGCCAGCTGGTTGCTTCTGGTCGTGTCACTTTTGCTCCTTCTAGAAGTTGCATGCTTGGAAAACCTGGGACACTTAGGGCTTCATTCAGCACATCCCCTGTGGCTGATAGCAGGGCTCTTGCTGGGGGGGGTGGGGGGGGGGCTGGAAGGTCGAGCTGGCCAGAAGTCTGGGTCAGCTTAGACTCCCTGGGCCTGACAGCTCCTCGCAGAGGGTGCTGGCCGCCAGCGCCTGCTCCGGGATCTAGCTGCTCAGTCTGGCTGCCTGGGGCCGGTGGGGGTGAGGGAGGAACAGGCAACTCGCCACCTGCTCTGGGCTCTCAGAAGCGAGACCCTGCAGCACTGTGGGCTGCCTGACCACTCCTGCCCAGCACCCAGTCTGTGTCTGGTGGGTCTCGTCCTGAAGCCCGCTTCAGTGCCTCTCCTCACTCCGCAGGAGTCCCCAGGGCTGGCCAGGGAATGAACCGCGAGGGGGCTCCCGGGAAGAGTCCGGAGGACATGTACATTCAGCAGAAGGTCCGAGTGCTGCTCATGCTGAGGAAGATGGGATCAAATGTGAGTGCCTTTGGGGTGCCAAGCAACGGGTCCTGCAGGGAGGGTGCTGCCGTGGGCAGAGCAGAGGGCCTACAGCCATGTCCTGTGGCAGCTGTGGTCTGCGGAGGGGGATGCTGGGCTTGTGGTTTGGCTCTGTGGCTGATTCATGCCACTGAGAGCCCTTCCTGTCCAGCTCCAGGGGTACCGCTGGGACAGTCTTCCCATCCCCGTGCTGAGCCTGGGCCAGGTGGGTGTGAGCCCTAAAGGCCCTGACCTTCCCGCCCTCCCGTCTCCCTGGGAGGTGTCCAAGGGGCGCTGGGCAGGACGGGCACTGAGAGGGCAGCACTGTTCAGAAAGAAAGGGATGGGCTCCCCGGGCAGGGCCTGGGCTTCCTCCTGGCCCCGTGCTGCACTGGAACCCAGTCTCAGATCTGATCCGAGTGGCAAGGCCTGTGGGCCCATGGACCAGGTTTGGGGTGGGGTCAGAGGGTGCTCGCTCTGGAACTGAAGGGTCAAGAGTCAGGAACAGGGGCCCGGGGATTACAGGAGCAGGTACCTTCTGGGAGCCGATGTGCACTGCCCCTCACAGTGGCTGTCTCACCCTTGCAGCTGACGGCCAGCGAGGAGGAGTTTCTGCGCACCTACGCGGGGGTGGTCAACAGCCAGCTCAGCCAGCTGCCCCAGCACTCCATCGACCAGGGTGAGTCCCGGCCAGGGCGCCCCGCATGCCCTTCCCAGAGGCGCCTAGTTGGGTTTTCTGGAGAAAACGTAGCTCCTGGGGCAGGCAAGGGAGGGCGGCTGCCTCCCGTCCCCAGAGCCGAGGCCCAGGCCTGGGCCCATCTCTTTCCCGGGGTGGGAGCCGAGGACCCAATCAGGTAATGGTGGGAGTCCTTTCTAGGCCCGGGGGAGGCAAGAAATGGAGATGTCCGGGGCCTCTGGTTTTTGCATTTCCTCAGCCTTTGGCTTGACCCCTGCCCACCCAGCACCCTGTCCAGGGAGAGCGTGAAACCAGCCTCACCTGCTAGGACCTGCCCTAGGCACCGGTTGTGCGGGGAGCTGGTGTGTTCCTGGCTGCACCCAGCCGGAAGGCCGCGATGGCTCTGAGTGCCCGAGCTGTCCATCTGCCTGAGGGAGCTCTTTCTTTTCTGGGTGCCCTCACCCGATCGTAATAATGGGAGTGGGAAACATTTAAGTATTTATTGTCCAGCAGGCACATGGTGAATGCTGGATACACATAGTTTCATTTTATCGTGGGCAGCTACTGGTTGTATTACTTGCGCTTAACGGGCAAGGAAATGGGTTCGGAAGCCCGTAAGTGGTCGCCCTGGTCTTACAGCCAGTCGCCAGAGGGCTCAGGATGCAAACTTGTCACTGCCCGTCCTGGAGCGGCAGGGGGCTGCTGAGTGCTTGTGGGCTCTGTCATCTGAAAGGCTTGCCCGACCCCGTAGCCCACGGCATCCCGACCAGCACTTCCATCTCGTCCTTTCCTTTTATTTTTTCGCTTAGTTGGAAATATTTGCCATAAAATTGTGTGGCCTGTGGGGTGTCAGATGTGACCTGGCTCCTGGCAGCAGGGCGACGAGGGGCGTGTGCTGACCCGTGGGGCCAAGGAGGAGAGCAGGTGTAGCACGCAAGACCGCCTGTCTCGAAGCAGTCCCTGCTCTCCTGGATATCATAGGCCTCAGCTCTGGCGCAGGGCCCAGTTCTCCAGCTCTGACGCCGGGTGTCACCTGGCCTGTGCACCCAACTCAGCAGAAACGTACAGGGTGTCCCAGTAGCTCGGGCAGCAAATTGGGACAGCCACTTGCTGAGCACAACCTGCCTGGGCCACATTCGTGCCACAGCCTGCTGTATACCGACGGTTAGGGGCGGGGTCTGCCCTTCGGGGGTTTGGCTTCTGGGAGGGATCCTTTCTTTTTTTTCTTTTCTTTTATCATATAAACGTACAAATATATATATATTTATATATATATAATTTAAGTAATCTGTAATCTCTACACCCATCATGGGGCTCGAACTCATGACACCGGGGTCGAGAGTCACACGCTCTTCCGACTAGGACAGAAGGGAGACATCCTTTGTTATCCACAGCTGATCTGGGTTTCTAGCACGGTTCCCCCTTCGCCCCCAGGCTCTTGAACCATATCTCCCTGAAACCCTCAGGCTTCTGGGTTCCTAGGACGTCACATTTTCTCCCACCCCAGTTTTAGGTCACTGAATCAACCAGAATTTGGGCCGGTGATAAGAATGCCTCTAGTAAAATGCTGTTAATGGAAAAAATCATAATAAGTTATAGAACTGTATGTCAATGTAGAAAACAACCCCCCGACACACATACACTCACACGTGTACATGTGTAGGAAAAAAAGCTGGAAGAACATATACCAGGCTGTTAATAGAGAATTTTGATGTGGGTAGAACTGTCTATATAAAGGACTTTAACTTTCCAAGTCACACATTTTCGTAAGACTAATTTTTTAACATTGCACATACGTTTCTTCTGTAAAATGGGGAAGTTTTTTTTTTTTTTTTTTAATGTTTTTATTTTTATTTTTGAAGGAGAGAGAGACAGAGCATGAGCGGGGGAGGAGCAGAGAGAGGGGGAGACAGAGAATTCGAAGCAGGCTCCAGGCTGTAAGCTGTCAGCACAGAGCCCAACATGGGGCTTGAACTCATGAACTGTGAGATCATGACCTGAGCCGAAGTCGGACGTTTCACCGACTGAGCCACCCAGGTGCCCCAAAACGGGGAAGTTTCTAAAAAGCATTAAGGGAACCCTCCATCTTGCCTAGCTAAGCCAGCAGTTGAGAATAAAAATGAACTCTGTGGAGTTAAGCCCATGGTGACCTCACATGCCCTAAAGCATCTGGGCCATCAGGAGTGAACTGTGGCCTGTGAGGGTGACCCCAGAATCTGGGCCCTCCTCGGTGAGGGGTGTCCACGGGACAGCCAGGCAGGCCTCAGATACATCTCCCAGGGAACAGGCTGCTGAAGCTGCAACGGGACCCAGAGGAGGGTCTCTGGGGATGCTGGTGGCTGGGGGGGCTCTCTGCTGTTGGAGTTCCCTGCATACTGCCCCGGCTCCCCGCGGTTACCTCTGAGCTGAACCAAACAGGAAAACACACGCTGCAGAAAGTCCTGAGGATTCCCGTGGCCTGTGTAAGAGGAGGGTGGGCAGCAGTGCCGGAAGAGCGTCATGTATTTTGTGCCCCTAAGGACCCCGCACACAAATGCACAACAAAACAGTTCTCGGCACAGTCTCTCGCACTGTGGGGGCACAACCCTGAGAGCAGGACCCTGCATGTCTGCCCACACCGTGGGGCCAAACAGTCTTGGCTAAAATTCTAGCCTGCCCACCTCATCTGTTGGCAGGGCCGACCTCAGCTGGTGCCGCAGAGATGCCGCTGTCAGGGGCCCAGGTGCTGTCCAAGTGGTAAAAGCCCTGGATCACTGCTTCCAGTGCCTGGGATCCCAGCATAAAAGACCCCTCAAAGGCCTGGGAGCAGTCAGGGTGGTGGGGGAGACAGTCGGACAGAAATCTGGTGTGAGCTCCTCCTGCCACGAGGTGGCGCTGTGTCTCAGCAAATGCCCAGAGCTCTCCTCCACAGAGAGCAAAGTCTCCTTCAGCTCCCCTCTGGGGGCCTCGGACCAAAGGGACAGAGCTCTGCATTGGTCTACTGTCTTTAGACTCGCACACGCTTCCCCTCTGGGGCTGGAGGGGTCTGGTATTGGGGGCACTGCTTGCCCTCCCTGGCCCCAGAGACAAGAGTGGGCTGGGCATCCCTAGCCCCACGCCCGGGCCTCCCGCCTCCCTGGTCTTCCCCTGGTGAACATGTGTGCAGGATCTGCCGGGCCCTCGCTGGTGCCAGAGGCCGTGCTGTGTGGGCCTGGCTGGCCTCTGCTGGTCTGAGACCACTCACGACAGCCTCCTCCTGGAAGCCCTCCTTCCCTTCCCCCGTCCTCTGTGATACACCTGTCTGTCTTTCTGTCTCTCCGTCCCCCCAGGCCCTACTTCTGCCCCCTCTGCTCACCTCCCCTGAGCGCTCCTTTTCTCACACCACCCTGGTGCCCTCGACATTCTGCCTTCCTCTCTGTCACACCTCCCCCTGGGGGTCTCACATGCTCTGGTCAACGCCCTCCAAACACACACCCTCAGCCCAGACCCTCTCCTGACCCCCCAGAACTTTACGTGCAACTCCCTACTGATCGTCTGGCCACAGGCAACCCACGCTCAGATCCAGATTCACACTCGACCCACCGAATCTATTCTTCTACCTGTATTCTCGGTCGTGATGGATGTATCACCAAAACTCCATGGCCCTGGGGACTCCTCTTCGAAGACCCAAGTATCTAGCAAATTATCAAGTCCTTGTGATTCTCTTGCCTTAAGGCTCCTCAAATCTGCTCTGTCTTCTCCGTCTTGGTTTGAACCCTCGTTTTGTTCAGAGCACATATTCATTTTTGTCTTGATCGCTGCAAACAGTTCCTGGCATCGTGACTCCTCACCTTGTCCCTCCAGTGCACTTCCCACCCCTGGCTCAGCAGGTCTTGTCCTGACTTAAAATGCTGCCTTGTGGATGACGTCCAGCCCGCTAGCATGATGAGCGGGACTCCCTGACACTTGACCTCACGCACCGGAAACAGCCAGAGCCAGTGGCTTTCAACTTCTGTCTCAGGCTGGCCTTGGCGCCTCCGCATTTGCCTCCAGGCTTCCAGGAGCCCGGCGCTGACCCCCAGCCTTCCTCTGCCTGTTGCCAGCTGGGCCAGGCCCTCTTGTCATTCCCATCCTGCACGTGCACCCTGGCTGAGCTACTCCCACGGTCTCCTGGTCGTCTCTTGAGCAATCCCGAGACCCTTGAGCTTGGGACTATGGCTTCCCACCTTGTATTTCTGGGGCTGCGTCCCCCCCCCCCCCCAACCGAGGCCCAGTGCACGCTTGGACAAATGAATGGGCCAGGCTCTCTTTGGGTCGGAGAGCCCACCATCCCCCAGAAAGGCAAGAACGTGGAGCCAATCTGAGTGTTGTCTCCTGCTCCCCGAGGGTGACCGAGCAGACCCTACAACCAGGCAGGACTGACTTTGAGCCAGAGATCAGTACCCCTCGGGAAAGGTCACCTTTCTGAGGAAGCCCAGCTGTAGGTGTGGGGGTCGAGAGCTGTAGCTTCCGAAGAGCGGGCTGGACAGAATGCTGAGCTCATTCCCTTTTTATCACCGGTGCTACTGTCTCCATAACACGTACCGATCCCTTTTCCTGGTTATGGAATAATGCATAGTCATTGAGGAAAACTGGGGAAAGGCAGGAGCAGCAGAGAAACCTGAACAATTGAATCCTACCGCAAGCTACGATCACTGTTACCTTCTGCTCAGTTCCCTGTCAACCTTTTAAAACTATGTTTGTCGGGTTGCCTGGGTGGCTCAGTCAGTTAAGCATTCGACTCTTGATTTCGGCTCAGGTCATGATCTCATGGTTCATAAGTTCAAGCCCTGCATCGGGCTCTGCGCTGACTACAGGGAGCCTGCTTGGGATTCTCTCTCTCTTTCTATCTCTGCCCTGCCCCCACTCCGTCTCTCTCTCTCTCTCTCTCTCTCTCTCTCTCTCTCTCTCTCTCAAATAAATAAACATTAAAAAAAATTAAAATGTACTTGTATTCACAATCACAAATTGGGGACTGAATGGTATATATAAACATCTTAATATCCATTTTAACATCCATGTTTTACTTATGGTAATTTTTTAAAGTTTATTTATTTTGAAAGAGAGTGAGAGCGCATTCGCGCGTTTGTGCAAGTGGGGGAGGGGCACAGAGAGAGGGAGAGAGAGAGAGAATCCCAAGCAGGCTCTGGGATGTCAGCGCAGAGCCTGACGTGGGGCTTAAACCCACAGACCGTGAGATCTTGACCTGGGCCACCAAGGCACCCCGACTTATGGTAATTTTAAAGTATTTTCTAACAATTTGCAAGAAAAGATTTTAGCGATTGCATAATAAGCAGCCACGTGGCGGCCCAGAATTCACTGCCCAGACCTTCCCTGTGGGACATCTATTTCTCATTTTTGCTATTAATTACAATAGCAGCAAACATTTATTGAGCCCTTCCTGTATGCCAGCTTCTGCGTCAAGAAGCACACAAGGGGTTATCCGGTGAATCCCCGCCACAGTCCTGCAAGGCAGGTGTTCGGTGCTTTCGCTTTTGAGAGGAGAAACCGGCCTGGAGAGGTTTAGTAAGCTGCTCAAGGCCTTAGGGAGCCACCAGTGTGGGCGTGGCAGGTGTCAAACGTCCATCCTTGCCTGTAAATCTTCATCTTCATCAGTGACTTTAAGATAAATTCTAGGAGTGGCTTTAAGGCCATGTGCATTCTTCAGCAGGACTGCATCTTATCTGAGGAATGGGTGTGATTTAGGCAATCAACATATTTCAGGAAGGTGCGGGGTGTGGGGGGAGCATTGGACTTTTCTGCTGCCTCTTTATTCTGGGCCCTTCACCCGAAGGTGCCTATGAATGTGCTGGTTCTCTGAGAGCTCCTGGTCTCTTCCTGCCTCGGCGCTGCCTGGGGGATGGGGCACCCAGCGAGCGCCAATCCCAGGCCCCCACTGGCACTTTGCAAAGCCTGCTTGTGATAAGCTGACTATAAGAACTCTCATCCCCACATGGTGCCTTGGACAGGCTCTCATCCGGGAGTCCCGGGGCACTATCTGGAAATGGCTCACTTTGTTAAGGAAGCTTTTGTCCCTTCTCCTCCCAGGGGCCTGCCAGGACATCCCCTGGTCTGCCACTGCCCCTCTTGTTGGCCCTGGGAGCTACAGGGCTGGCACAGTCACTGCTCAGGCCCGTTCCAGCCTCCGTCTGATGGCACTGTTTCTCCAAGAGACTTTCCAGGGAAGGTTCCTAGCCTGCAGCCAGCTGGGCTGTCCCAGGGCTCTTCTGACTTTCCCCCTTGGAAGCCAAGGCTGCTGCTCAGGGCACACTGCCAGAGAGCCTAAAATAGGTCATTTGGTCTAAGGGTTGCACTGGGAACCTTGTTAAAATAGTTGTGGTCACAGGCAGACAGACCATCAGGGAGCCAGTGGCCCCAGGGGAGGGCCCACCCCTCACAAGGGCCTCACGGTGGACCAAGCGAGTGCCCTCCCTCCGCTCATTCCCCCTACTTGGCACTCTCCACGCCCCGGCAAGGTGCCGGCACGATCGGCCCCATTCTACAGCCAGCCCTCTTCCTGGAGTCCTCTCCCACCGCCTCCGGCTTCTGCTCTTTCGCTTCCTCCATACAGCCCTCTCTGACTCCTTCCAGGGTCCGTCTGAGCCCCTCTTCTCCCTCCGGAGCTCCCTGTGACCTTTCCTGCTGTGTAGCTGCTGTCACATTGGCAGGAGCCCTTTGGGACCGGGATCTGCGCTATGTTCCCAATCACACGTTCAGCCCCTGGTCCAGCTTCTGGCACAGAGCTGGGGTCTGCTGGATCCTTATGTAGACCGAGCCTCTGGGAGGTGACTCCTGCAAGAGTGTGGACTGTCTGCGGGGGGTTCTGTGTTCTTTCCTTTCCCACGTGGGGCTCCAAGGCTTCTCCCAGAGGCTCTCGGTGATAACAAGGTGTGGACTGAAATGATAGTCAGGTCCTGGGAGAATTCCAGCCTATGGGATGGGAAGCTAATTCTTTTTTTTTTTTTTTTTTTTTAACTTTAATCAACACTTACATGAGAATTGTCTGTAACCTGGTAATAATGAAATTGAACAAAGAAGATCCCATATGCATAGAATCAAACTGAAAAATCAATCAGAAGGATTTTGCATGTGATAATCCGTGTCGCAGAAAAAAGAAAAAAGCATCCCAAGAAAGGGTAAGGAATGTGCTGAAGTGCAGGACCAGCTGCTCCATTCAGCGTTCTAGTCCTGGCCTGTGAAGGGCTGCTTTGACCCTTCTTTAACCAGCCTAATGGGTTCTATTGTTTAGAACCAGGACAGGGGGGCTCCTGGGTGGCTCAGTTGGTTGAGCATCCGACTCGAGCTCAGGTCATGATCTCACGGTTCATGCAGAGCCCATTTTGGATCCTCTGTCTCCCTCTCTCTCCCTACCCCTTCCCCACTTGTGCACACGTACGCTGTCTCTCTCTCTCTCTGTGTCTCTCTCAAAAATAAATAAGTATGACTAATCCCAAGGGAAGGGAAACCCACCCAGAAAGCCACAGAGAAAAGGTGCTATTTGCCTGGGCCTTGATGGATGTGTGGGAATGTGTGTAGGGCGTGGAAATTGGAGGAAGCCTCTGGAGCCTGCCCAGCGTGAGTATTGGGTGACTTCGTGTCCCCCTAAGAGACTGGTGAGCCACTTACGGTGAGCCCTGGGGAGACGTCACAGGACAAAGGGTAAGGCAGGGAGATGGCTGGAAGGTCACAGTGACACCCACCTGTGAGATGCAGATGTTTTTCAGAGGCGGAACATTGAGGACCGAGAACCTGCAGGCAGGCTGAACAGGTGGGGATGGGGTTTGAGCCCCAGGGCCAAGTTCGGGACACACAGCTGCTGGGAGAGCTCTGAGTAGGAGGTGCCTGGGGGGTGGGGGTCCCGGAAGGGTGGGAGCCAGGTCTGAGCTCAGGTGCAAGGTGAGATCAGGTACAGGACTGAGAGTGGACCAGGGTGAGGCGTGGGATCAGGGGAGGTTGCGCAGGGAGGGCAGGCAGAGTGAGGGGAGGAGGGAGCCCGGTGAGCACAGCACTGAGGACAGCGGGAGGGGGATACCGGCCAGCTCTGAAAGGAGGGGGCTGTCAGCAGGGTCACTGTCAGGGTCCCTGGGGCTTATATTTGAGAAGTCAGTGCGACTCTCCCCTGAACAGTTTCTGTGGAGCCCTGGCTGGAAGCTAGACTGCCGCAGGCCTGGGCTCCGTGAGGAAACGGAAGTGGGGGCACAGAGGTCTCTTTCAGATGCTGGCGGAGCAGGGATGTCAGCTTGGGGTTGGGTGGGGCTCCAGGGACAGTCTGTAGCAATGGGTTCTTGGAGTGCCGGCCAGGGACCACCACACCTGGAGCGCCGAGGGTGCTTATTAAAAATGCAGGCTCCTGGGCCCCACCCAAGCCCTCCTGAATCAGAATGCCTGCCAGGGGAGCCTGGGAGTCTGCATTTGAAATAAGCCCCCAAGGTGATTGTGATGCCCGCTAGGATTTGAGAATATACCAGGGCTTTGGTCGAAGACCTGGTCGGTCCTGACCCCTTGCACCCGCTCATCCCAGATTTTGTCCCTTCTGCGCATAGCCAAGCTCTCCGGTCCGGGAGAGCTTACATTCTGGGAGACCAAAGAATTTGACCAACAAGTACCTCACCTGGAAAACAGCCCCAGAGGTAGGGCGTGTGTGTGTGTGTGTGTGTGTGTGTGTGTGTGTGTGTGTGTGTTGGGCTCAGCGGGGGGTGTGGAAGGGCGGGAGGGGCAGAGGTGGGTTTGAGGGAGCTAGAACTCCAAGTAGTGACCCCACAAGATGCTGTTTATGATGCTATCTGACGCAGACATTATCCTGGCCGGTCAGATGGGTGGATGGGTGCAGTTTATCACAATTCGCAGATGAGAAAACCAAGGTAGATGTGCAGATACGTTGCCCAGGTGGGCAGGGTCAGACCCAGGCCCAGGTCCCGGGGTGCTGGGGTCCACTGAGGGAGCCCAAGCCCCGAGAGGCCCTCCCTGGCTGGGCGGGAGGCCCAGCGCCTCTGCTAGGAGCCAGTCCCACGTCTGGTGCCGTGTGCTCACCTTCTGGCAGCCTGGATGCCTGGTGGTTGTCAGCCGGGAGCCCAGTAGGTGCCACCAAGCCCGGAGCCTGCTTTGGCTGCTGAGACCTTCGTGGATCTGTGGCCGCTGTCCCCATGGCAACCAGTATCATGCTGCCTCTAGGTAAAAGCCATCCCCTGGGAACTTGAGGCATCAGAGCTGAGATGTATAGAACCCCCGGGGTTCCTAGGCTGCCGCTGCTAAAAACAGCGCCTGCCACCCAGCGGGTTTGTCTGGGAGGAGAGGAGGTGGTGTGGGAGCCTCATCGTGTGGAAACGCTCCCTCTTGGAGGCGGCTCTGGGACCTGTTTCCCCAGGAGCTTTGCTGCCTGGCTCGCAGCTGGTAGCTGAGCCGCTGCAGTTTCAGGTAGCTCGGTAGCAGCTAGTTAGCTAGTTAGTTAGCTAGCTAGTTAGCAGGTAGTTAGTACTGATGGCAGGCTCACGGGCTAAGGAGGAAGTACCGGGGCCCCAACCCCAGAGGCAGACAGGGGAGGTGGGAGTTGCCCCGACACTCCGGAGCATGCGCTCGTGTTTCCTCTCTAGCCCGTCAGCCGTGTGGCCGGGGCTTGGCAGGTCGGACTCCCCGGACTGTCGTGAAGCCCTCAGCCCAAGTGAGTTTCCTGCGCTGTCTCTCGCTTCCGGGAGCCACGGCAGTCGGGAGCCTCCGGGGTTTCAGGGTTGCGTTTCTGAGTTTTTCAGTCCCTAGTTGTTCAGTCTTATTAGGAAGGTGTTTGGGCCCCTCAGGAGGTCAGGAGCTCCCTGACCCCAGAACATCTGAACCCGAGTAGTCCTAGGAAGCTCTGCCCAGAGAGGGGTGCAGGGGAGCCCCGCCCCATGACAGGGGGAGGCTGGGCTTGCGAGAGCTCATGGCTCTGAGTTGGGCGATGCGGATGCCCCTGCCAGGGACTGATGCTGCTTCTGGGAGTCCCCCGTTTTATCCGGTGGCGTCTGTGCAGGGCTGTGCCTGCACTGTAGGGCCCAGGGCCGGCCGCCTTTGGGAGCTGGGCGAGGCTCTTCACGCCATGTGCCAGTTTCTAGGCCGGGTCTGCCCTAAGAGCGGTTTTTCCTCCCCGTCCACCTTTGAGTACTGGTTCTGAGGTGGACTTTGCAGCATCCAGAGCTAGGAGAGCTCTGGCCCCCTGCAGCCGGGTGCTCTGGCGGAATCCAGGCAGGGACTACACGGTCAGCGCATCGCAGCGGCCGAGGCCCGTCCCTTCCTTCCCCAGTGCCTGTCTCTCTGGGCAAGGTCCCTCCTGGAGAGGGCGGGTGGTTTCCAGAGCAGTCCTCGTCCGTCCCAAAGCTTGAGCCCCAGGGTCCGTGCCTTTCCAAGACTGAGCTCCCCCTTCCTTGGAAAAGAGTGAGGGGCACGAGCAGGAGAACCCCAGGCGTGTTTGTGGAACAGTCCACATCCACTCTGCACCTCAGGGCCGTGGCCGCCTGTTTCCTGTTCTTTGTCACCCGTTATCACCCACCAGGCTGGAAACACACGGCTGATGGGAGTGTGTGCCGGCAATTCAGGAAGCAGGCGGAGGCGCTTAGGTATTGCTGAAAAGACCTTTCGAGAGACTCGATGTGAGAGCCTCAGTTAGCAAGAATGATTCTCCAGCCACTGGGGGTTGTCTGTGTGCCCCTGGGGCTTTCTCCATACACCCTGCCCCTGCCTCCTGTCCCCTGTCTTGATGGCAAGGTGCAGATGCCTTCAGTGAGCCGGCACATGGCTGAGGCCGGTGCTGGTGCTGGTGTGGAGCCTGTTCTGGGCTTTTGACTCTGCTGGTGCGAATTCATCCTGAGTTTGCAAACAGACTAGTGAGCCCATTGTCTGTCTCCCGCCCCCAGCGAGGGGCCAGCTTCCCTTTTCTAAGCTCCTGCATAGTTGTCATTTTTCTCTGCCCAGTCACTTGACTAGACTCTGTTAAAGGGGCAAAGCTGGCATTGGACGTGGGTTGGGTGCCCTGCCCTGGTTCAGGGAGCTGTGTTCTCACCAGCGCCTTGGCCCTGCTTTCCTTAGCAGGCGAGCCATGGGACCGGGGAGACATCAGGGCCAAGCCGTAGACCAGGGTGGGGCATTGGGGGGGCGGGAGGCACGGGTCTGGGCTCGGGCCTCCTCCCGAGTTGGCGTTTTTGGTTCCATGTTGAATCCTGTCCCACTGTGCCAGAGTTCTTTCGGTGGTGTTTTTTAAATCCCGGGTCTTGGTTCCATTCTGATGGACGGGCCCAGTCTCTGCCGGGAAGCCTGGACAGTCACAGTGCTCTGGGTGACTAGAGCGAGTCAGTTATTCCTTTCCCCAGAGAGGCAATGGCAGTGTGTCCTGGTGGGGATGGACTTCAGGGTCTAGGTCTGGGTCATCCCTGTGCTTCTGATTCCCTGAGTTGCTATAGGGGTTCTCTCCTTATCTGTACAATAAGGATTCATCCTGTCCCACGAGCTCTCCCAGGTGCTGTGCATCTGTGAGTGAACAAGATAAAGTCCCTGATTACATGGAATGTGCCTCCCACTGGGGAATCAAAGATCACATGAATATATAACGCTGTGGTTGGTGCTGAGGGTCCTGAAGCAGGCTGTGCCACCCTGAGGGACTGACACAGGGCACTATTTTATTTTTTATTTTTTAATGTTTATTTATTTTTGAGAGAGACAGAGACAGAATGCGAGTGGGTTAGGGGCAGAGAGAGAGGGAGACACAGAATTGGAAGCAGGCTCCAGGCTCTGGGCCGTCAGCACAGAGCCCGACGTGGGGCTCGAACTCACGAGCCGTGAGATCGCGACCCGAGCCGAAGTCGGACGCTCAGCCCACTGAGCCACCCAGGCACCCCTCACAGGGCACTGTTTTAGAAGCTGTGGTCAGGGAGGGTCTGGGGAGACGATTTTGCCCAGACACTGGCATGAAGTGCAAGAGCGGTGTGTGACATGAACACTGAGCAAGAGCACTGAGGCAAAGGAAACAGCAAGTGCAAAGGTCCTGAGGTACAAGTTACTCGTTCTTGAAGGACAGCCCAGAAGGCCACAGGGCTGGAGTGGAGTGAGGAGATGTGTGTGTATAAAAGGAGGTGAAGAGACAGCCAGAGGCCAGACGTGTTGGCTCTTGCAGGCCGTGTGGAATTTGGAGTTTACTTTTGAGTACGATGAGAAATCTTGCAATAAGAAGCCTTTGGAGAGTTTTGAGCAAAGGGGTGGCAGGGTCTGACTTACGTTTTTAAGAACTTCCTCCTCGCTGCTGTGTGACAATGGGCAATTTGGGGGCCAGAGTGCCGAGATCCAGGAAAACGGGCCCAGGAGGCTTGATGGGCAGTGGTAGCCTGGACTGGGTGGTGGTTGGGGAAACAGTGACGTAGCCAGGATGTAGTTTAAAAGTAGAGCCGACATGAGGCACCTCGCTGGCTTGGTTGGAAGAGCGTGTGACTCTTTTTTTCTTTTTTTAAATAAATGTTTATTCATTTTTAAGAGAGAGAGAGAGAGAGAGCAGGAGGAGGGGCAGAGAGAAGGGGAGAGAGAGAGAATCCCAAGCAGGCTCCTCACTGCCAGTCCAGAGCCTGGTGCGGGGCTTGAACTCACAAACCATGAGATCGTGACCTGAGCTGAAGTCAGATGATGCTCAACCAACTAAGCCACCCAGGTGCCCACAGCCTGTGACTCTTCATCTTGGGGTTGTGAGTTTGAGCCCCACGTCGGGTGTAGAGGTTCCTTTAAAAAAACCCAAAAACCGGGGCGCCTGGGGGGCTCAGTCAGTCGAGCGTCCGACTTCGGCTCAGGTCATGATCTTGCAGTTCGTGAGTTCGAGCCCTGCGTCGGGCCCTGCACCGACAGCTCGGAGCCTGGAGCCTGCTTTGGATTCTGTGTCTCCCTCTGTCTGCCCCTTCCCCATTCATTCTCTGTCTCTCTCTGTCTCTCAAAAATGAATAAACATTAAAGAAATAAAATTAAATTAAAAAAAAAAAACAAACTAAAGGATAATAAAAGTAGAGCCAATCAGATTTGCTGGTGTGCTGGACATGGAGTGTGTGTGTGTGTGTGTGTGTGTGTGTGTGTGTGTGTGTGCGCGTGCGCGCTTGCATGGGATGGGAGTGGGGGGATCGGGAGGATCCCTTGCAGGATTTTTGAGCGACCAGAGGATGGCCGGGCCCTTGCTAAGGGGGGTGGCTGAGGGTGGAGTGGGCCAGAGAGCCCGTTTGACGTTCCGCCACCTGTGAGGGTTCCAATGTCTCCACCTCCTTGCTAGCTCCTATGGTCACTTTTTGATTCTGGCCCTCCTAGTGGCTGTGAAGTGGTGTCTCATTGTATCTTTGATTTGCGTTTCCATGGTGACTAATGATGTTGAATTGAGCATCTTTTGACGTGGTTGTTGACCATTCTTCTATCTTCTTTGGGAAAAATCTCTAAATCTCTATTCGAAATCTTTGCCCATTTTAAAAATTGAGTGGACTTTTAATTATTATCGAATTGTGTTTATTTATATATTCCAGGTACCGGTCCCTTACCAGATATATGACTCGCAAATATGCTCTCCCATTCGGTTTTTTTTTTTTTTAATGTTTATTTATGTATTTTGAGAGAGCGAGACAGAGTGCACACATGCATGAGTGTGGGTGGGGGTGGAGGGAGGGGCAGAGAGAGAGAGATTCCAAGCAGGCTCCCTGCTGTCAGCGCAGAGCCCAACGTGGGGCTCGATCCCACCCATGAGATCATGACCTGAATTGAAACCAAGAGCTGGACACTTAACTGACTGAGCCACCCAGATGCCCCTCCACTTTTTTTTTTTAATTTTTTTTTTAATGTTTATTTTTGAGAGAGGGAGAGAGACACAGTGTGAGCCAGGGAGGGGCAGAGAGAGAGGGAGACACAGAATCTGAAGCAGGCTCCAGGCTCTGAGCTGTCAGCGCAGAGCCCGTCGTGGGGCTCGAACCCATGAACCGTGAGATCATGACCTGAGCCGAAGTCAGACGCTTAACCGACTGAGCCACCCAGGCACCCCCCTCCACTTTTTTTTTAATGTAAGTCTTCTCATTGTCATTTTCTTTAAAGCTTCTCTCTCTCTTTTTTTTAAAGTTTTTCTTCCCTTCCCCTTCCCCTTCCCCTTCCCCTTCCCCTTCCCCTTCCTCTTCTTTTCTTTTCTTTTCTTTTCTTTTCTTTTCTTTTCTTTTCTTTTCTTTTCTTTTCTTTTCTTTTTTCTTTTCTTTTCTTTTCTTTTCTTTTTTCTTTTCTTTTCAAGTAATCTTTACACCAAACACGGGGCTTGAACTCACGACTTGAAAATCAAGCGTCACATGCTCTCCCAACTGAGCCAGCCAGGCGCCCCAGCAGTAGCATCCTTTGAAACATAAACATTTTTAAGTTCAATAAAGCCCAATTTATCTATCTTTTCTTTTCTTTGGGTGTGCTTTGGTTATCCTATCTAAGAAATCAGTTCCTAACCCAAGGCCATGAAGATTTACTCCGGTGTTTTCTTCTAAGAGTTTTATAGTCTTATAATTTTATAATTTTGGCAGTTATATTTAGGTCGTTGGTCCATTTTGGGTTAATTTCTGTACATGGTGCAGGGTAAGGGTCCAAGTTCATCCCTGGCATATGAACATCCAGTTGCCTTCTCTCCAACTGAGTTGTCTTGACACCCTTGTCGAAACCTAACTGACCCTAAGTGGGGGGATTTATTTTTGAACTTTCAGGTCGGTTCTATTGATCAGCCTGTCTACCCTTAACACCAGTACCACCCTGTCTTGTCTATTGTGGCCTTGGAGTAAATGATACAATCCCAAAGCGTGAGTCCAACTTTGTTCTTCTTTCTCAAGATAATTTTGGCCGTTCTAGATCCTCTGCATTTTCCATGTGAATTTTAGGAGCAGCTTGTCAATTTCTGCAAAAAAGGCCAGCTGGGATTTTGATAGGAGTTGTGTTGACTGCCTTTCCAGGATGTTGTCAACAGTGATGTTTTGTACTTTTCTCAGTACAAGTTCTACAGTCCATTTGTCCAATTTATTCCTAAGTATTTTATTATTTTTGATGCTATTGTAAATGAAATTTTCTTTTTTTAAAAAAATTTTTAATGTTTATTTTTGAGAGAGAGAAAGAGACAGAACATGAGCAAGGGAGGGTAGAGAGGAGACACAGAATTTGAAACAGGCTCCAGGCTCTGAGCTGTCCACACAGAGCCCGACGTGGGGCTCGAACTTACCAACCATGAGATCATGACCTGAGCCGAAGTCAGATGCTTAACCAACTGAGTGACCCAGGTACCCCATAAATGAAATTTTCTTAATTTCATCTTCAGATTCTTCATTGCTAGTGTATAGAAATACAAACAATGAGGGGCGCCTGGGTGGCTCGGTTGGTTAAGCGTCCGACTTGACTCAGGTCATGATCTCGTAGTTTGTGAGTTCAAGTCCTGCGTCAGGGTCTGTGCTGACAGCTCAGAGCCTGGAGCCTGCTTTGAATTCTGTTTCCCCCTCGCTCTCTGCCCCTCCCCCACTCGCTCTCTGTCTCTCTCTCTCTCTCAAAAAATTAATAAACATTAAAATAAAAAAGAAGAAATACAAACAGTGTTTATATATTGATTTTGTATCCTGCAACTTCAAACTATTTATTAGTCCTAATAGTTTTCAGTGAATTCCTTAGGATTTTCTATATACAAGAACCATGTCATCTACAAATACGGTTTTACTTCTTCCTTTCCAATTTGGATATCTTTTGTTTCCTTGCCTAGTTGCCCTGGATAGAACCTTCAACTCAACACTGAATAGAAGTGATAGGATTTTGGGGCGCCTGGGTGGCTCAGTCGGTTAAGCGTCCGACTTCAGCTCTGGTCATGATCTCGTGGTTTGTGAGTTTGAGCCCCGCATCGGGCTCTGTGCTAACAGCCTGGAGCCTGCTTCGGATTCTATGTCTCCCTCTCTCTCTGCCCCTGCCCCGCTCACACTCTACATCTCTCTCTCTCTCTCTCCCTCTCTCTCAAAAGTAAATGAACATTTAAAAAAAATTTAAAAAAAAAGCGACAGGAGCAAACATCCTTGAAATGGGGGGGAGCTTCCAGTTTTTCACCATTAAGGGTGATCACAGCTGTGAGATTTTAATAAATGCCCTTTATCAGATTGAGAAAGCTCCCTTCTATACCAGATGTGTTGAGGGAGGGTCTTCCCATGAAGGGGTGTTGAATTTTGTCAGATGTATTTTCTGTGTTATTCAGACCATTGTATGGTTTTCGTCCCTGTTTTTGTATTGGTAGGCTGTAATACATGAGTTGATTTTCAGGGGTTAGAACACCCTTGCATATCTTGGGATAAATCTCACTTGTTCAGAGTATATAATCCTTTTTATATATTGCTGTATGGTTTGCTAGTACTTTGTTGAATGTTTTTGCATAACACAGGTATAATGAATATCTATATTCATAAGAGATACTGGTGTGGTTCTCTTTTCCCATGATGCTTTCATCTGGTTTTGGCCATCTTTTTTTTTTTTTTTTAATGTTTATTTATTTATTTTGAGAGAGAGAGTGTGAGCCGGGGAGGGGGAGGGGGGGGGAGAGAGACAGAGAGAGAGAGAGAGAGAGAGAGAGAGAGAGAGAGAGAGTCCCAAGCAGGCTCCACCCTGTCAGCACAGAGCCCAGTGCGGGGCTCGATCCCATGAACCGTGAGATCGTGACCCGAGCCGAAATCAAGAGTCAGACGCTTAACTGACTGAGCCGCCCAGACACCCCTGGTTTTGGCCATCTTTATCTTTCAGTGTGTCTGAGAGTGTGAGCAGGAGGCTCGCCAGCTTCTCCCCTCCTGTGCTCACCTGCATCCAGCAGAAAGGGGTGCACAGAAGCTCGGGCCCGAGTCCAGACAGTGTCAGCAGAGGTAACAATGGGGTGGACACAGCCTCATCTGTAAAATGGTATAGGAAACCTAGCGGACAGCCTGGAGGCGGCAGGATGGGCCTTCCTGTTCTGAGTCTTGTGATTGCCGGCAACATTGCACCCAAGGGAGCTGCCACATACTGAACCTTAAAGGAGGAAGGACAGCAGGGACCAACCTGAGGCCCTTCCTGGCTCTGAAGCTCTAAGAGCTCCATTCTGCCAGCTAAGCGAGCAGCGCGCCCTCCCTGGTAGGTGGCTGGCCCAGATTTCCCGGAGAAGAGGAGGGAGGGGAGCAGCATCCTTGCCCGGAGGCCTGTGTGCTTCCCGGCCAGGCCCTCGTAGTGCAGGCCAGCCACTGATAAGGAGAGGTCAGACGATGCTCTGGAAGGGCCTGCCCCGCTTGGCGAGGCCCGGAAGACAGCCGGTCCTTTGGGAACAGAACAGGGCACGGGCTGGGCAGCAGCTCTGCGGGCCCTCTCCACACCCAGCTCCCGCAGCAGAGTGGGAGGCTCTAAAAATGCAGGATGCTGATGTCCCCACCCCAGCCAGGGACGGGCGACCAGCTGGCACTGTGGCACCAGCGGGACTCTGGCAGATCCTCTTCCACCTTCAGGTGTCATGCTAAATAGTCACCGGGGTCCCTGTGTGACCCTGAGGAGGTCACTTCCTTCCCCAACTCAGAGCCTAGCCCAGGTGTGCACACCAGGCAGCCTGCGGGGTCGGGAGCCCGTGGTCGTTCCCTCCGCAGACTCACCGTTCCCTCCCGGGGTGGCCAGGGCTACTTTTGTGCCTGCAGCTCAGTCCAGAGGCTTAAGGTCCCCGTGAGAAAGCCCAGGAGGCAGGCAAGGAAAGAAGCAAGTGGCTGCCTCTCCTTGCCGCAGCCCAGGCAGCTCTCTCCTCCCCTCTCTCAGCCCCCACCTGCCCCTCCCCATCGCCCGGGGAAGAGCCGGCATCTGCTAGGTGACCAGCTCAGCTGCCATGCAGGGTATGATGTCATCTTGGATTCTGTGGTTGCTAGGAAAATTCTGCCTGCAGTGATATTTCGTGGTCCTAGGACTGAGGCGAGAACAGAATGTTCCCGAGAAGACAGGGGAAGGATTCGTAGGGCTTCCCAAGCAAAGGAGCCCCCCGTCCCAAGAAGTCAGAGGATTTGAGCTTCTTCCCAGGAGCTTGTTCCCCTTCTCAGGAATAGAAGTTGTGCGGGTCACGGCAGAAACGCGTCAAGGCAGGTTGGGGTGCGAGCGGCAGGGTTGGCTCCCCTGACAGCACCGTGGCGACCTGATGGCCAAAGGCACACGTCCGCGATGTTGCCTCCTTGTGTGAGGACCCTCCTCCTGCAGCACCACAGCTGGGGGGCTCCCCCACCCCTCGGTTTCCAGGGGCAGCAAGAAGGAGGAGGCGGTGTGGAGGAAGACGGCCAGCGCCATGCGGGGGGTGGGGGGCAAGGCGGACACCGTTTCACAGGCCGGAAGCTCAGCCACGAACCACCCGCACCCGCCCCCTCTTCTGTGGCCTTTCCTGTGTCTGTTCTTCTCATCCTTCCCTCCTGGGGAGATCCCCTCCGGCAGGACAGAAGAGAAGTCTGTCAGAAAGGCCACGGCAGCTGATTATTGTTCAGGGCCTGACCACGAATTGCCCTTTAGAAAAAGGGGAGAGGGGCCTGGTTGGTTCAGTCGGTAAATGTACTGACTCCTGATCTTGGGGTCGTAAGTTCGAGCCCCAAGTTGAGTGTAGAGATTTTTTCTTTTTTAATCTTAAGGGGCGCCTGGGTGGCTCAGTCGGTTAAGCGTCCAACTTTGGCTCAGGTCATGATCTCGAGGTTCGTGGGTTCGAACCCCACGTCAGGCTCTGCACAGAGCCTGCTTGGGATTCTCTCTCTCTCCCCCCTCTCTCTGCCTCCCCGCCCCCAAAAATAAATAAATAAGCTTTAATAAAACTAAAAACAGATACGAGGAAGGAAGGAAGGAAGGAAGGAAGGAAGGAAGGAAGGAAGGAAGGAAAGAAAAGGGGAGAAAGCCGTAGGCCCCAGGGAGGGCCAGGTCCAGCAGGGGTCAGGACCTGCTGGTCAGCTCACTTGCCTTCGGCCTCCTTCTGCCTGAGCAGCTCTGGGTAGCCACGGCAGGTCAGTGTTTTGAACTCTTTCCCTCCTCCCTCTTGCCTTTTCTGGCTGCATGTCAGAGCCTGTCTTATGGAAAACAAGACAAAGGAAGTGATTTCATGGGTGCCTGGACCAGAATCTCAAATCCATGTTTAAAAATAACAATAATAAAGATTATGGCTATTATCTATCTCTGTAGGAGCCAGGCCGACTGCAGGCCAGAAATGGGCCTGGCTGTGCTCTTTTGAGCAGGCGCTAGGTGTGGGCAAAGAGGGATGGCTATTAGAAATCCTAATGAACCTCCAAAGGATCAAGACGCGAGTCTTCAGAAGAAAAAGGAAGGTTCCCGAAGGCCTCTGGCTTTGGTGACCTGGGAGGAAGCGATGTGAGCAGAGCCCTACTCTGGGACCTGCAGCCCTGGGTGCGTGTCACACAGGCTTCTCAGTGGCATAGCCTTGAGCAAGCCTCTGAGGCTCGCCCCCGCAGCCCTGCCACCCTATGGTGGCGTGTCCCCTGGCCAGGCCATAGGAAAGGCCCAGAGAGGAGGCGGTTGGCTGCTTTGGAAGCAGTTGGCACTGTGCTGGACTGACGCTGTCACGGGCGCCTTGCCCCGCCCCGATTGCAGCCTGACACCCGAGGCCCAACCAACAGCTCTTTCCTCCTGGTGTGCAGGTGCGGAGGACGTGGTGATGGCATTTTCCAGGTCGGAGACGGAGGACCGGAGGCAGTAGCTGTGAACCCCTTGGAACACCCT
This sequence comes from Acinonyx jubatus, assembly GCF_027475565.1. Lineage (NCBI taxonomy): Eukaryota > Metazoa > Chordata > Mammalia > Carnivora > Felidae > Acinonyx > Acinonyx jubatus. The sequence continues at coordinate 6,896,679 of NC_069381.1, read as the reverse complement.
GGAAGCTGGCAAGGGCCAAGAGATCTGTGCGGACCTCGGCCAGCCGAGTGGCAGCAGATCACCTTCCCGATCTCCCTGCCCCTACACCCTACCCTACCCCACTCCAGGGTCACTCAGCAGGGCTGGCACCGAAGGAGGCACCGGTGGTGCAGTTACAATTGGCTTAAAGGGACGGACTCATGATTGGCTGCAGGAAGAAACCCTTTTATTTTTAAATCTTGACCAACAGAAACCTTTTATTTTTATTTCTGACTTTTTTTTTTTTTTTTTTTTTTTTTTTTTTTTTTTTTTAATTTGCTCCTCGGTATATGGCTTCCCAGGAAGCTCTCCGAGATCTGGTGCTTTATTTAGGTCACTTTTTAGGAATGTGAAGAGGCCCGATTGGCTGCTTAAACTGGAAAAGGATTCTGATTGGCCAGCTAGTGGGAAACGGTGTTTTTTGGTTTTTTTTTTCTTTGATTGGCTGCAGGTGTTCTGCTGATAGCAACAGCTTCTCTCTTTTCAATGCTGAAAACAGGGTTTGGGACATTGGTTGTTATATTTGACTTGAAAAGAAAAAAAAAAGAAACCAAGTGCGCTTTGCAATATTTATTACACAAAGAGCTTGCTGCTGCTTTCACGTGTTTTGTTTGTGTTTGCATTTGATTTGATTTTGATATGTGTGTTTGTGTTTGGTTTCTCATTGGCTCACCTGCGACTCCCGTTTCCAGGGGCGCCCCCGGCTCGGCCGCATGGGCGGTGTCTCTCCAGTCCGGGGGTCCACCTGGAGAGTGCATTTGCTCTAATGCCCACACCGGGCTCCACTGGCAAGGGGACCTCCGAGGCCCCATGCAGGGTCTACAGCTGGAAAAGAGGGCCCCCGAGGAGGTTTGTGCTGTCCTGTAGGAGCAGACCAGAGCTTAGAGGTGACCATTAGCCAGGATTTATGTTCATCACTTCCATGCGTTGGCACCCGGCCAGGCCCCCTTCCGGGGGGAGCTGTGGGGCTCCCCTCCGCATGGGGCTGGGCCTCTCTGGCCTGTCCCTGCTGAGTAGAGCAGCGGGTGGCTCTGACCTTTCAGCCGATCCCTCCATATCTACTTCCTGAAGCCTCATCTGGGGCTCCTCCTGTAAAGGGCAGGAGCTGCTCCTGGCTGTGAGACCCCACAGTGGAGCAGAGGTCTCTGCCCGGGAGCCCGGAACCCCCACAAAGGCCCCAGCTTGGCTCACAAGGCCCGGGAGGCCTTTAGGTCTCCACACCCGGCCCTGACCTCCGCCAGCCAGGCTCCCAGGGTACCTGCCGCTGGGCAGTAGGCCCTGGCCCGGGCTTGGAGTCCTCATATCCGACGGAAGGGTCCCTCTCCATGTCAGCCTGCAACAGACATTGTTTGCTTCTGAAGTGCCGACTGAGACAGCTGGCCGGGCCTTCGCTGAGCAGGTTCCACCAGGCCAGCCCTCGGCCCGGGTCCCCAGAGACACACGGCAGAGCAGCTGGATTTGAGGGGCGGTGAGAGCCCCAGGTCTTCCCACCTGCCCTCCTCCTTCCCTCGGGGGGAGCCTGGCCTTCTCCCTGTGTCTCTCACCAGAGTGGAGTCTGGGTGGGGAGGTGGAGGAAGATGGGAACCTCAGGGACCGGGAGCCTGGACCCTCCCCCGAGACGGTAAATGGCTGAGGCCCCCGTTTTGCCCCAGGTACCCAGAGCCAAGAGAAGATTCTCAGAGCCAGACTCCCCCTTCTCAGGGCTGGGGCTGTACAGATCACAGGAGCTGCCCTGGGGCCATGTGGATGTCTCGTGCTGTGCTGTGAGCCTTGCCCCAGAAGGACTCGCGTGTCACAGCTTAGATGGCCCTGACCTCCTCCGCACGTGGGCCTGGTTAGCTGACCTGGTTAGGTTAACTTTCAAAGAGCGTCGATCCCCAGGGAGCGGGGACTATGGAGGCACCAACAGGGGCCCGAGAGCATCCTCCTCCAGGAGAGGCAGTTGGCGCATGTGTGAGCACACACACACTTTCACTCTCAGTGTCCTGCCTCCAGCTGAGCCCCTGGGGAGAGGTCAGCTTTTGCGAGCCCCCTCCCCCCAGGTTATGACATCTGTCACCAGGTGCCAGTACCAGGTTGCCATTTTCCCCCTCTCTGTGTACCTGCAGCTCCCATAAAGGGTCCGTGTCCAGGCCAGTGGTGTGTCTGTGCCCCAGCCTGTCCTTGTCGAGGTCACAGGGCCTCCCTCTTGTAACAGCAATGGCCCCGGTCTGTCTTGCCATCTGAACACGAAAAGTGAAGGTGTTTCTGTGGCTCCATATTTCAACTGAAAATATATCTGTTGGAGAAAAAAAAATTAACAATAAAGATTTTTAATAGCTTGGTGTGTGAGCTGAGTTACCTCCCTCGGAGTTGGGTGCGTTTGCTGATTGCCCCATGTCGCATGGGCTCCGCTGCTGGGCCCTCTCTCCCCAAGGAGGCACCACAGGGAGGGTCGAAAACACCATGTCTGCTAGTTTGATTGTCTGTGACCTGGAGGGTGACTCGGGGCTTGGAAGAATTCCGAGATCTGCCCAGCTGACAGGTCCCTGGAAGGCTGAGCCCCCCTTTTGACCTGGAGATTCTGATACCGTCTTCGATTGGACTGAGGTCAGCCTTCAGAGGTGACCTTGCCCCTCTGTGCTCTCGAGCAGACACTGGGCACCTGCAAGAGTGCGGGGGCCCTTCCATCCTAGACACCCCAGCCCCCTGTGTGATGGCAGTGGTCTTGGGCTACTTGTAACAAAAGTCCAAACAGAATATCCGGCCCCTCCGTCATCCCAGAAATGGGAGATTTATTGCTGTTCAGCTGTATATTCAAGTTTAGAAGCTGAAATCATTTCTGCTTTAGGAATTTTTGCTTTGGAAGCATTTTCTAGAATGTTTCATTTCCACCCTTCATCGTCCCATTTTAGGTCTTCTTTTTTTTTTTTTTTTTTTTTTTCCACTTACACGGACTCCCTGCTTCTATTTCCTTTTCAAAGAGTTTCACTGGGAGCTAAACGCTGTGGGGTTTATAGACTCTGAGGACGGACGGCCCAATCGACATCATTCACTCTTAGTGTTGGGAGAGATGTTGAAGGCCGCCTAACAGGCCACACGGTGACCAGATGTGCGTCACCTCTGAAAGATCTCTAAAAAGGGCTTGTCTAGGCTTTGCTTGGATACCCTCCAGGGTATTTTACATGGAGTTGGCCTGCCTTTCTCTGTAGGTTTTTATTTATTTGAATGTTTATTTATTTTTGAGAGAGAGACAGAGGATGGGGGGGGAGGGGCAGAGAGAGAGAGGGCGACACAGAATCTGAAGCAGGCTCCAGGCTCCGAGCTGTCAGCACAGAGCCCGATGTGGGGCTCAAACTCACGAACCGCAAGATCATGACCCGAGCCGAAGTCAGACGCTTAACCGACTGAGCCACCCAGGTGCCCCGAGGAAAAAATTTTTAAAAAGACAGCTGTGTTAGCCAGACATTACAGAGACACGATCTCCAAGGGCTCACATTAGGTAAATTACTTGTGTTCTGATTTGCACTGTCGGGAGTCAACCTTGGCGTTAATCTGCTCTTCTAAACTGAGCAGTTGAGCAGGGGGAGGCGCTGACTAGCCCTGGTGCCACTGCCCAGCCCCCAGCAGAGACCCTGGGAGCGGACCCGGAGGGAGGCGCCCTCCCAGAGTTGTCTAACTCGGTTGTGTCTCTTGTGGGAATTAGGCCAGCAACAAAGAGGAGTTGGGACACCACAGCAGGCCCAGGAAACACACTGGGGGCCGTGCGGCGTCTTTCAGGGTCCCTCGGCCCACACAGCAGGCGGCCTTCTGGGTTCCCCTTCCTGGGTACAGGTGCACGCAGCCAGAAATGATGACCACTGGGATCGGGTCTGCTGAGGCCTGAGGCAGCCGGAGGCCAGGCTGAGTCTGGGGGAGGCCGGGTGGGCTGAGAAGGGGGGGGGCAGGGTACCCTGCCTTTTGTTGGTGTTTCCCAGCCCTGGGGGGGAGGGCGGTTGAGTTACGAAGTGCTTTTCCCTGTCCCTGCAGGTGACTGGCAGCTTCGAGAATCCAGCCTGTTCCAGCCTTTGAACAGGGCCCTTTGTAGCAGGGAAACCGATCCCTCTGGGGCACCTGGTTCAGTGGTGGGGGCAGGAGCCAGCTCCCGGAGCCGGGAGCCCTACCAGTACCCACCTGCCACACCCACACGGGCCAGTCATCACTCTCTCAACGTCCCTGTTGCCCTCCGCACCCACCCCTTTCCCGGAAATAGACTGACCTGAGGCCGCGTTTAGAAAACACGCTTCTCTCTCTCTCTGCTGAAGGAACTCCCTTTCCTCGGGCAATAACTGGGTGTTGAGGAGATTTGGGAGGCTTGTGGGGACGGCAACTGTTAGCCCTAATTTAAACAAAGGCCTCCTTAAAGGATAAAGGCAGTGAGATGCTTTTTGAATGTCAGCAGGTGCCCGGCCTTCACTTCTCTCCTTGACGTTGGAGACCGGTTTCCCAGAGGGACCGGGCGGTCCTGCCCGGCAAGGAGGTCAGGAGAGCCACTGACAGGGCCTAAGCCCCATCCTGCCCTGCCTGGGCTGCCTTGTTGGCACACCTGTGGGGGAGGCTGGCCCCACGTACACAGTCCCAGGAGGCGACTTCAGACCCAGAACTTGTGAGAGTTTCCCCCTCCTGGCCTTTGGCCTCGGCCCTTGAGGGAGGGAGGTTTTCCACACCCATCTTTTATGCAGATAACTCCCTCGTCCTGGTCTCAACAACGCAGGGGACGTGTGTCGGGTGCCGCCCGTGTGCGGGTGCACAGCCCTGTATTTCTGCCACCTTCAGTCGTGTGTGAGGCAAGGATGGTATTGTCCCCATTTTACAGATGAGGAAATAACATAATTTGCTTCAAGGTCAGCGCTTCAACCTTCTCCGCAGCCCCTGGCCAGCGTCTGGCAGCCTAGCCTCGAAGACGCCTGTCCCCACGTGAGGTGAGCGACAGAGCTCAGCGATGAGGGACTGCAGGCTCGGATGGGAGCCCTGCCTCCCTACTGTGACCTCTGTGCTCTGGCACCGGCCTCGGCCTCCGCTTGCTCATCGGTAAAATGGGACTAATAATAAAAGCAATTGCACCTTCGACAGATTCTACGCAAGAATGCTTTGAACCCAACCCCTGCCAGACAGAATCCTCTTTTGACCCGGGTTTGTACTGTTTACCGCCACAGTATAAACCTTTATGTCCCCGTAGCTGGGAGCTGGGAAGACAGTGAGGGCCCTGGAGGCCGGCTGGTGGGATTGAGAACGAGATCTTCCAAAAAATGGAAAAAAAAAACCCACCGAAAAACAAGAGCATCTATCCCTCATGGGGATGAGGCTGTTGCTGAGAATTATGAGCTGATGCAAATGACTAGTTTAGCAGAGACCTGCCCACAGTGGGTGGTCACTGGCTCACACCCCCATCGCCTCTGCTTAGAAGTCATTCGGCAAGAGGCCTGTGTGCAGCTCCTGGAGGGGAGCAGTGTGGCCCCAGGTCCAGTCAGTGCTTGTTAAATGCTTTTTTGATGAGGAGGAAAAGGCTAAGACGATCCCTTCATAGGGACAGAGCTGCCTCCTGCTCCCTGCCCCACCCCAGACCTCTTCCTCCGCTAAGCAGCTTTGCAAGGGCAGGGGGAGGAGGCGGGGAGAAGGGCGTTAATTGGAACGTCCCTCAGCCTTCCGGAAACTGCAGAGCCGAGGGGGACCCCCGGAGGGACCTTGTGGAGGCTGGACAGGCAAGGAGGGGCCTCGCCGAGTCTGGGGGCGGGCGTCCTGTCTTCCAGGGAGCCCTCCTGCTCACTAGCTCGTGCTTGAACTCCAAATAGAATCAGAGCCAGCCAGAGAAGGGGATAAAATTAAATCCTTGATCATGATCAAGTGGTTAAAAAAAACCCATCACAGCCAGAGGCTCCTTCCCACTGCAGACGGGCTCTGCTTCGGAGCAAACAGGAGGAGCAGGACGACGGGGAGCTGCGGAGCCCCGAGCCCCGAGCCCCCGGCACCCCTCCCTCCCTGCCCTCCTTTGGGCCCTCCCAGATCTCAGATCGGGTCACAGACCTCAGCCTCCCCGGGGCCCCGAGGGTTCCCTCCCAGCACTGAAGCCCGAGCAGTGGGATGATGCCCCTGTAGGCCTCAGGCAGTAGCTGCTGTCGGGGAGGCCCTCCTGGGCTCTGGGCTCAGCTGCACAGACCTGGGTTCCAGTCCAGGCTCTGCCCAGTTACAAGCTGTTTGATGGGGACAAGTCACGTGATGTTGTCAAGCCTGCTTCCCAATGTGGAACACGGGAGTAGTAATGGCTCTATCTCAGGGTTGCTGCCTGGAGTGAGTATGTGAGCTGCAGCAGCGGGGTCCCCCCGGTCAAGCGGTAGGTCCCCCCTGGTCAGGCGGTAGGTGCCCCCAACTTCGACCTCCCCTGAGGCAGGGGCTGGGGCAGCTCTAGGGGTTTCTTCTGAACAGGCCATGGGTCGATACAGCCAGGTGTCGGGGGGTGGGGGGAGACAGGCTGGGACACCCGGGGCGGCCATGGGGCTCCCAGGCCTGGCTCTGGCGCCCTCTGTGTCCCTTCCCAGACTCTCGGCCACCATCTGTGGACTGGCTCTGAGGCCGCCCCTGAGGGACAGCGCGGTGGCCTGGTTGGGGGCACCTGGCAGGCCAGAGCCTGTGGCGGACGGATGGGCGGGCGGGCGGGTGTGAGGAGGGAGGACTGAGGTGTCCCTTGGCCTGGGAGCTAGGATGCTGAGAGAGGAAACAATGAGGCGATAAAAATAGCTCTTTGTTTACCCTCCACCGCACATCCTCATGAGCCCTTGTGTGAAAGCAAAACACCGACCACCCTGGGGAGCCAGAGTCAGCACAGCCCGGCCCCGGGCGTGCTGGGGGCTCAGCTGTGAGTGGAGATGGGGGGCCCGGCTGAGGGGATAGGGGGGACAGCCCCAGGTGGGGCCTGCCTCCCCGTCGGCCGCTCCTACACCCCGACCCACCGCCATAGTGCCTGAAGCAGCCTCGCTGGCCTCAGTGGGCGACTCCTGGCGCAGCTGGCTCCGTGCCCCCTCAGAAATAGCCTGACCCCCCCACCCTGCTCAGCCCTGCTCCCGCTGGCCCGCCCCTTGGAAATCTGTCTGGGGGGGATGGTCCAGCCTCCCAAGAGAAGGTGGTCTGGGAACGTTTCTCTGGCTGAATCATCCCCACACTCCACGTGGAACTGCCTAGACTTCAGAAAAGCCAAACCCTGGGGGGGGAGGGGGTGGCAGTGGACAGCCTGGACTCTGGTCCCTCAAGGTTTTTATCCAGAACCTTCCTTCATAGCTCTCACAGCTTGCTCCAGAGGGGGGTGAACCCTGAGCCGCCTGGATGGCCCCCAGACTTCTCCAGACTCCCGGAGAGTTAACCCAGCCCAGCTGCACCACTGAGCCCCTGCCGGGCATCTAGCCAGTCAGGATCTGCTGACCCCGGACCTGCTGCGCGCGAGTCGAGGAGGCAGAGATGAGAGACGGAGCCTTGCCCTGTGGTCTCCGAGGCTGCTGGGGCAGACCAACCTGGAAATAGGCTGCAACCGAGCAGCGTCCGGCAGCAAAGGAAGCCCCCCGCCTCCGCCTCTCCCCGGTCACTGAGGAGGCAGAACAGGGCTGGCACGCCCAGGCTTGTCCTCAGGGAGCTGAGGCGGTCACGAGGGTCCCTAGAGCTCCTGCACCTGCCTGGGGGCCGTCCTTCTCTCTGCCATGCCGTGCAGCTCATGCTGGGGTGAGGCCAAGGTGATAGCAGAGGCCCGTGGGTGCCCTGGCCGGTCCCTGGTTCCTCCCCAGTAACCAGACCAAGAGAGGGCAGCCGAGAAGCCCAGGAAGCTGCTTCAGAAGGAGGAAACATATGGAGAGATGTGTCAGGGCAAGCCCCGGGGTTCGGGCTGGAAACCCAGGAGGCCCCCATTACCTACCCGGCCTAGTGGGTTCCTGCTGGCACCGGATGGCCCTGTTCTTGCCACCCGCTCCCCAGGCTGTGTGACCCACTCAGGGCCCTCTCCCCAGAGGGAGAGGAAAGAGGAAAGGGGGTGTCCCAGTACCCTGTCCCGCCCTCCGAGAGCCAGGACAAGCTCAGGTTTAGGGGATTAAGCTCTTAAAGGGCATTAGGCAGGAGAGGAGGCCGGGAGGGTGAGGGGAGGACAGGGCACCGCGGAGAGAGCACCGGACGACCACCAGCAGTCCACTAACCCTGGCTGATTCTATTCCATGTGTCTGAGCCTCAGTTTCCCATCTGTAAAACAGGGTTGTGGGAGCCAGCGCTGATCCTCAGACCCTCTTGGCCTCTACCCTCCAGACGGGTGGGAGCGTTGTGTCCTCCTCTCCTCCTTTTCAGTAATGGTGGCCCTGGCTTGCTTTAGCCCGTGAAGTATGGGTAGAAGTGACGGGTCCCTGCAGGCCGAAGCCCTTTGTTTATCTTCAAAGAAAAGAGAGAGCGTGCGAGTGGGGGGCATGAGGAGAGAGAGGATCTTAAGCAGGCTCCACGCCCAGAGCAGAACCTCAGGCGGGACTTGATCTCGCGAACCGTGAGATCGCCACCTGGGCCGAAATCAAGAGTCAGAGGCTTAACTGACTGAGCCTCCCAGGCGCCCCTGCAGGTGGAGGCTTTGAGGGCCTCCCGGGAACGTTCTGGAGGTGGCTGCCCCGTCAGCCTGTGTCCTGGCAAGGCCCCAGCCAGTCCACACGCGAGGAAGGAAGTGCACGGTTTGCTGCCCTGGGGCTCTTGAGTCTGTTTGTTTCTCCACCGTCGGCCGGCCTCCCCGGACCACTGCGTTGCCTCAGTGATCTTGAGCCTTCGAAGCTGTGTGGCTTCTGACTCCTGCCATAGCTGAGAACAGTCTGTCCCACTCCCAGCTCGAGGGCTCCGCTGAAAGGTCGTGTCTGGGAGCTGCTCGTTTCTCTGGGGCCTGAGAAAACACCGGTGACCGCCCGGGTCCCCACCCCGGACTCTACAGGGCAGTGGCTGCCCTTTGCACTCAGGATAAAAATCTCCCCTCCCTGTTGCGGGCACTCCGGGCAGGGACCTGGCCCCGGGTGATCTCTGATCTCATCTCCCCACGCTGTCCCCCGCTCTTGAAGCCCAGCCTTCTGTCCCCCAGCCATGCCAAGCCCGCCCTGTTGTTTCCTCCTGTGGCGTTTTTCCCACACGACTGAATCCTCACCTTTCAGCTGTCGGCTTAAATGTCACCCCCCGTCTCAGTCTCCTCCGGCTGCTGTAACAAAATCCCACACGCTGGGTGGCTTACAAACAACAGAAATTCATTTCTCGCAGCCCAAGGTTAGGGGGCCAGCGTGGTCGGGTTCTGGTGAGGGCCTCTTTCCTGCTTCTGCCTTCTGTGTCCTCCCATGATGGGGAGGCCGAGGGAGCTCTGTGGGCTGTCTTTTACAGGGCACTAACCCCATTCATGACAGCTCTGTCCTCATGACCTAATCCCCTCCCCACGACCCCACCTCCTAACATCACCACATCGGGTGTTAGGATGTCAACATACAATTCTGGGGGGAGCACAAACGTTCAGATCGTAACACCCCCTCAGAGGGTCTTTTTTTTTTTTTTTTAATTTTTTTAACGTTTATTTACGTTTATTTATTTTTGAGAGAGGGAGACAGAGCATGAGCTGGGGAGGGGCAGAGAGAGGGAGACACAGAATCCGAAGCAGGCTCCAGGCTCCGAGCCGTCAGCCCAGAGCCCGATGCGGGTCTCGAACTCACAAACCGCAAGATCATGACCTGAGCCGAAGTCGGCCGCTTAACTGACTGAGCCACCCAGGTGCCCTGTTCTTTTTTTTTTTTTTTTTTAATGTTTATTTATTTGTTTATTTTTTTTTATTTTTTTTCAACGTTTTTATTTATTTTTGGGACAGAGAGACAGAGCATGAACGGGGGAGGGGCAGAGAGAGAGGGAGACACAGAATCGGAAACAGGCTCCAGGCTCTGAGCCATCAGCCCAGAGCCTGACGCGGGGCTCGAACTCACGGACCGCGAGATGGTGACCTGGCTGAAGTCGGACGCTTAACCGACTGCGCCACCCAGGCGCCCCTGTTTATTTTGAGAGAGAGAGAGAGAGAGAGAGAGAGCACCAGCAGGGAGGGAGACATAGAGAGAGGAGAGAGAAAATCCCAAGCAGGCTCCCCACTGTCAGTGCAGAGCCTGACGCGGGGCTTGATCCCATGAACCAGGAGGTCGTGACCTGAGCCGAAATTGAGAGTCAGATGCTTAGCCGGCTGACCCGCCCAGGTGCCCCACTCCCTCAGAGGTTCTCAACTGACCACCTTGTTTTGCTTTCTAGTCTCTGACGTGCTCTCTTTTCTTTATCTGAAATATCTGCTCCGCTAGAAGGGAAGCTCATGGGAGCGGGGCCCTTGTCCAACAACTTCTGCTGTGTCCCCAGTGACATGTACCTGATATATCGTGGGCTCTCAATGAACGTTTGATTTTTAAATGAATGAATAATCTTGACCTTGAGATGGCTCCTCTGCCGAGCCTTCTGTGACCCACAGGGACAGTGACGCCATTTTCTGAGCGAAAGTTGTCCCGACAACTGTCCGAAAGGACCTGTGGAGAGGAGGGCATCCTCTCTGTTTCTCTGGCTGAGGCCTCAGGGCACCTTTCGGCGGGGCTGGGCCCCGGCACCCACAATTCTGGGCTACTCATGGGGCAGGGCGGCCGGCCGTGGTCAGGACTTTTTGGTTTGCAAGCAACCAAAACCCAGCTCCAACTGGCTCACTTTGGTGGGGGAGGTAGTTCATAGGATTAAGGCAATTGCTGTGGGAACCAGGGCCTCAGGGATGGGAACTGGGGACTCGATGCTTCCAGAACCTTCTCTCCCTCTAAATCCATGTCTGCCGGTTTCTGCTTTACTGCATTTTGGCCCCGTCATCTCCTTTCGGACTGAGCTCCCCTGATAGCAGAACCCAGCTCCTGGTAGCTTCAGTGAGAGGAAAGATGCTTTCTCTCAGTGCCCCCAACCCAGGGCAGTCTTTGGTTGGCCCTCCTTGGGTAGTGTGCCAACCCACTGGGCCAACCCACAGCTGCTGTGGCTGGAGTGGGGTATCGAGATCACCAGCAGAACCACACGCAGGGGGCAGTGGTGGTACCTAAAGGGGAGAATGCCGTGTGGGCAGGGACCAACTGTCCACGACTAGCCTCTGGTGCCGGCTGAACCTCTGAGTGAAGAAATCCCACAGTGACTCCAGCCCTGGTGCTCAGCCAGCCTGCCCTGGGTGGGGAGGAGCAGCAGGGGTAGGAAGGGGACCCTCCCACTGAGCTGGAGACCAGAGTTTTCTTCTCCCCCGTTTCGACCTGGTTTTGCCATCCCAGAGCACTCCCGCGATGTCACGAAGCCCCATCTGGAACAGCAGGTGTCCCACAAAAGTCAAAGAAAGCTCGAAAACGTTGCATGCTGTACCCATTCTTTTGGACGGTCTGAAGGTTCTGAAAAGTCCTGCGATGATCCATTTCATTTCATTTCGCTTCTCCCTCATCTATTTGACCACAGAACTCTTAAGGGGTTTTTTTTTGTTATTTATTTATTTTTTGAATGTTTGTTTATTTGGGGGGGGGAGAGAGAGAAAATGAGAGTGGGGGAGGGCCAGAGAGCGGGGGGGGGGGGGGGGAACAAAGGGTCCAAAGCGAGTTCTGCGCTGACAGCAGTGAGCCTGATGAGGGGCTTCAAACCCATGAACCGTGAGATCATGACCTGAGCTGAAGTCGGACGCTCAACCGACCGAGCCGCCCAGGCACCCCAGAACTCTTAAGTTTCTTAAATGTTCTATGGAACATAGAACTGCTGATGTGGAGGAAGAGCGCGAGGTATAAGATCAGAGCTCAGGTTCCGAGTCCTGTTACTTGTCACTTATGGGTTGCATGTGACTTCTCCAAGCCTCAGTTTCCCCATCTGTAAAATAAGAAGTAATATCAACCCCCACAGGATTGTTGTACGTGGGGAAGGAGAACAGGTCTTTGCTAAGTGCCTTTTAAGCTGTAAAGGTCTGTGCAGATACCTGATCATTATAACTGCCCTGACCAGGAAAATACATACACTGTTTACCTTCCAGGGTAAAGGGACGCCAAAGGCAAAGGAAGTGACTCACCCGGGATTGGCCAAGCCAGGTGACTAATTAGAGATGGGCACAGAGAGGAGAAGGAGCCCCAGTGGCAGTTCCATGAAGAATGAAGGCCCAGGGGCCAGGAGAACAGAGGTGACATTGATAGACAAGCCCTGGGAAGAGGTGTCTTGTGGGAGGGAGGCGCTGACTATCCCTGCTGATGCCCTTGAGACTGCCGAGCAGAGAGCAATGCTGGTGTTCTCTCTCACCGGCCTTCCTTGTCCCCCTGCCCCTGGGGTGGGGGAGACTCTGCCTGGGACAGAGGTGGGTCTGTGAGTTCGCTCGGGCTACCTTTTGAAACACTGGAGGCGGCGGAAACAACAGAAACAGACTGTCTCACAGCTCCGGAGGCCAGAAATCCAAAATCAAGGCGCGAGGAGGGTCGGCTCCTTCTGAGGGCGGTGCGGGAGGACGTGCTCCAGGTCTCTCCCCTGGGCTTCTCCCTGGTCTCTTCTGTGTGGCTACATGGTCCCTTTTCGCGAGGACCCCTGTCCTATTGGATTAGGTCCACCCCGGTGACCTCATTTTAACTCAGATCACTTCTGTAGAGACCCTGTCTGCGGACAAGGGCACATTCGGAGGTTCTAGGGGTTAAGACTTCAGCGTCTGGTTTTCGGAGGGACGCGATCCAACCCATAAAGGTGGGCATTTCCCCCGGCAGGCCCCTCCCTCCATCTTACCGGCCCAGTTCCTTGGCCGAAAGCATGTGGATTGTGGCCTGCCGGAAGAGAGGGCCCATAATTGTGTTAATTGCCACAATACTAGACCTGCAATTAATATGCCACGGGAACAAAGAGCAAATACACTAATAGCACATAATTGGACTTAAACTACACCCTCGGCAGTGCAGTGCAACTGAGCTCTACTGTTTATGCTCCTTTTCAAATTAGCAAAGATGAGCAAATTAACATGTTTCTCCTTCGCCCTGCTCAGAGGGGAGTTATGGGGGGAGCCTTGGGGATGGGGATGGATGGTGGGGAGCCCTGGTCGGATCCTTTCCAGAGTCAAGCACCCAGGCCTGATCTTTGGAGCCATAGGCAAGTGAGGGCGTCGAAGGAGAGAGGAATCCAGACCTTTCCACCTTGGCAGATGCCCACCCCGGGGTGGCAGGAATTCTTGTGATTGGGGCGTGGGGGGTGACTCACATAGCACTGCCATTATCTGGGGCCCTGGGGCAGGTTGGAGTCAATTTGGAGGCTTAAGGCTAAATGGGGCAACCTCTCCTCCTCCATGCCTGGGGTGGTGGTCAAGGCCAGCGACAGGGGCAAACCCCCCTCAGAAGCGCGGATAAGTGTGCTCTTTGGCCTCTCTTCCTTCTGCCCTCTCAGCACGCAGGCCTGAGTGCCTTGTGCCTCTGTGACTCCAGGAACAGGCTGTCTCCCCCCCGACGCAGGTGCTTGCCTCCTTCGGCAGGAAGGCGCCCTGCTCAGGCCTGGAGGCGGCTGGCGTGAGCTTTAGTCCCAACTCGCACGCAGCCTTGCCTGCCCAGCTAATGTCAGGCAGAGCCACCCCGCCCCTCGTCGCGTGTTCGGGGCTCCTTGGCCTTGGCCTCCCCATCTGCCTCTCCCCTCTTCTTCCAGCTTCCAGCTGGCTGCAGCGGACGGACGCAGAGAGGGAGTCAGCCTGCAGGTCAAGTCCCCTTCCCTTGTCGCCTATCACTGCACCTAGCGGGGCCTGTGAAGACAGGGGCGGAGGTGAGGTGGGAGTAGGATTAACAGACTCCTCGGCTGGTTCCTTCCCCGCCCCTCCAGCCGCTAGGTTTCCCCTGCCTCCCTGGCCAGGGGCTGTGAGAGCAAGAGGTCCTACCTGCTCAGCACTTTCCTGCAATTTGCCCCCCCTCCCTGTGGCTCCTGCCAAGCCAGTCAACGCAAGGCTCATTGAGAATTCTCGAAGACCTATCTGCTGTTCCCGAGAAGACAATCTTCCTCCAACAGACATCCTCCTCATTTGCATCCTCTAAATCAATGTGCTCAGATGATCAAAGCCGAGCGCTGCAACTCAGTGAGGTTGGCTGGGGAGGGGGGAAGAGGCAGGACTCCCCCCACTTTTCTGCTGCCCCTTGAGGCCCAAGGGGCCCTGGAAACAGGAGGCCTGAGCCGTGCAGAAAGGGGCTGGGGCCGAAGTCCCTCTGTAGGTAAGCATTACCTTCCCCTGCTTTTCCTATAGGCTGAAAGGACAGTGGGACAGTGTCAGGCCTGTGTCAGCAAGGCCTGCTTTGATGTTCTAGGCCCTGAAGACGGCTGGGGCCCTGGGTCAGGACCAGAGGGAAGGGAGGTTCTGGGAGGAAGCGACCTCGCTCAGCCTTCCTGGTCAGACAAACAAGGCCTCAGGCCTCAGGGGTCTTAAAGCAGCAGGACTCGGGGGGGGGGGGGGGTGCAAAGAGGAGAGGGTTAATCTCCCCCCCACCCCATACCCCTCCCTGTCCACCTGTGACCGATAGTGTCCTCACTGGAATGATACCCACATGTACGAGCACTCACAGTGTACCAGACCAGTGCTGAGTGCTTTCCGTGCGTTACCACATTTAAAACACAGAGCGTCCCTATAAGGCAAGTGTCATTATGATCCCCATTTTATAGATGACAAAACAGGGGAGAGGCCACAGAGCTAGGAAGTGGCAGACTCTGACACGTGAGAGAAGGTCCCAGAAAGAGCGGGTAACCTGAAGAGGTTTGCGTGCAGGTGAGCAGGCCATGTCTGCACGTGTGTGTGAGGGTGGGAGCCAGCCTGGGGTGATCAGGACAAGTCTGTCCTTACATAGAGGGGGCTTCTTGGCTGCCCTTTGGGACGGAGCAGGGGGTCCTTGGTCAGGTCATCTGCTTCCCTCATGCTCCGCCGAACCTCGTGGCTCAGTCCTGACCACCCGCCACATCACGCGCCAGACGGGGATCAGCCGAGCAGCTCTCCATCTTATGTCCTCTGACTTTCCAGGGTCTTGCAGAAACTTTCGCCATCAGGCGGCTTCTGGGAGATAATAGTGTCTTGGGTAAGAGTTTCTGCTTTGGAGACAGAAAGATCTAGGTTCAAATCCGGACTCAACCACTTAGCCGTGTGGCCTGGGGCAAATTACTTCACCTCTTTCAGCCCCTGTGTTGTCCTCTATAAAAGAAGGATAAAACTGTGTTCGTTGCTCATGATCACTGCTAGCACGAAATCAGAAAATGCACACAGAATGCTTCCTGCAGGGGCGCCTGGGTGGCTCAGTCGGTTAGGCGTTCAACTTCAGCTCAGGTCACGATCTCGCGGTTCGTGAGTTCGAGCCCCACGTCGGGCTCTGTGCGGACAGCTCAGAGCCTGGAGCCTGCTTCGGATTCTGTGTCTCCTTCTCTCTCTGCCCCCTTCCCTGCTCGCACTCTGCATCTCTCTCTCTCTCTCTTTCTCAAAAATAAACATTAAAAAAAAAAAAAAGAATGCTTCGTGCAGGCTGGCACACAGCAAACACTATTCTGATCTCTGGATGGTTAATCCCTGCCACACAGATGAGAAAGGAGAAAAAGAGAAGTAATTCTGAGCAAGTAAATGAGCTGGAGGTTTGAAAGAGTCAGAACTTCTGAAGTCTGGCTCTCGATTTTTGTTGGTGCTTGCTGGCCCAGGGAGCCTCGGGGGAAGGAAGAAGCACAAAAACACGGGGGAGCCTCACCTGAGGCCAGGTCTACTAATTCTACACTGACTAACCCCTGTGAACTCCTGCTTCCCATCAATTAAATAAGGAAGAATGAAAACCTCTATCAGGAAGATTGCTGTGAGGCCCCAAAGTTTATCGACGCCATTTGAAAAAAGGAGTATGCTAAGCAAGTGCAAACTGTAAAGGGCTGTGTGAAAGCAGTTATATCCATTGTCATCTCCTCAGATGGTTGAAAGCGGATTCCCGTATATCATCGCCATGAGAGCAGTTACCGCTAATTGAGCTCTACTATGAGCTAAACCCTTTCTATGCAGCCTTTCGTTCAATCTTCCCAACAATCCAAAGGGGGCATCATTATTATTATCATGCCCACTTTGCAGATAAGGAAGCAGAAGCTCACAGTTTCTGGTCTTTTCTGGTAATAACTGGAACCCAGGTCTTTCTGCATCCAGACCATGTGAGTAAGACATTCCTCCTATTAAAACAAAACGCTTTTTAAATGTTTATTTATTTTGGAGAGAGAGAGACAGAGCGTGAGCAGGGGAGGGGCAGAGAGAGGCAGAGACACAGAATCGGAAGCAGGCTCCAGGCTCCGAGCCATCAGCACAGAGCCCGATGCGGGGCTCGAACCCACAAACGGTGAGATCATGACCTGAGCTGAAGTGGGACGCCCAACTGACTGAGCCACCCAGGCACCCCTGTTCCTCCTGTTTTTTGAAGCCCCTTTATCCTATCCCCTCCCTCAATTCCAGGAACCATGATGGAGCTACGGATGGAACCCAGGTCTGGTGCTGCCTCCACTATGCCCGAGCACTGCCGTACTTCCTCTGAGGTGCTGTTCAGCTGGGGAAGCTGTTCTGTTTTTTCCCTCCTCCCTTGCTCTTCCCAGGAAACCTGGTCCAGTCCTGTCTGTTGAGAGGTTATGTACAGACAGGGCACATCACGTCTGACTTGTGCATCCACAGAGGGATCATGTTGGTTCATATATTGTGTGTGTGCATGATGCATCGGGTGTATGATTCATGCTGCGGAATGAAATAGCCACCCTCCTCCCCTCCATCACCCAGAGAAATGAGTAGGTCCTGTGTCTTCCCCAGCTGCCCCTTCAAAGAGAGAAGGGGAATATGCTGTGTGTTACCTTTAGGAGGAAGCATAAGTAGGAAACCCCAACCTTGTCCTGCCTTTTGGGGGTGCAAAAGCAAGCTGCTCAGCCTCCACGGAAAGTGAGGTTTTCCTTCTTTGGAAATTCTCAGTAGGCAGTGATAGCTGATGCTGCATGCATGGGAATTCCTGCTTCCTTTGCAAATAGAGAGCCACAGAAAGCACTAGGGAGAGGCTGAAACAAACCCTCAGGCCTCATTCTGACTTCCTGGAGACCACAGGAACGTCCCTTCCTAAGTCAGGGCTCCTGCCACTGCCAGAGAGAGACTTGAAGCTCTGGGCCATGGATGGTAATGAACAATAATGACAGCTAATGTTGTGTGTTGGCTCATCTATTCCTCACAACCCCCACTGAGGTAGGCACTGACTTATCGCTGTTTTACAGATGAGATACTGACATTGGAGAGACGAAGGGCCTTACCTAAGAGGTAGCAATCCACACAGTTAGCAGGACACAAAAAGGCTCGCTGCAACTCTCTTTGTAAAAGAAAAGACTAGGAACAACCCATCAGTGGGGGAGAAGTAGTCATTAATAGAGGACTGATTAAGTGAATTCCAGTATATCCACACGAAGGAAAACACTACGTGTTTATAGGTCAGACATAGAAACTTTATACGTATGTCACACTTCTGACACCAAATGTGTGGGTTTTCCACACCAGGCAATTCTCTGATTCTCGGCAGACAGCAACTAGGTGTCCTACGATTCAATTCAGTTCTGACACGAACTGCCTAGAGTCAGCACAGACCCCACAGGTTAAGGGCTCAGTCTCACACTGCCCCCACTTCAGATGCCAATTGCAAGTAGTGGGTTCCCAGGTGACCCCCACTTCTGTTCAACTTGGCTGCAATTCCAGGGGTTCCCATGACCCTCTCCTTAGGTTCAGTATTTTGCCATAAGGGCTCACAAAACTCGGGGAGATGCTTTATTTACATTTGCCAGTTTATTATCAAGGCTATTATAAAGGATACAAGTGAACAGCCCGATGAGAAGTACATTGGGCAAGGTGTGGAAGGGTCCCCAGCACAGGAGCTACTGTCCCTGAAGAGTTAAGGGCATGTGGACGTGTTCACTAACGCAGAAGCTCTCTGTAGTCCGGGCATTTTTGTGGAGGTTTCATCACATCGGCATGATTGATCATTACCTTGATCTCCAGCCCTCCTGCCTTCCCCCAAATTGGTGGGGGTGGGGCTGAAAGTTCCAAGCTTCTCATCTTGGCTTGGTTATTCTGGTGACCAGCCCATATTCAGAAGCCATCCAGGAGCCCATCTAGAGTTGCCTCGTGACAGTAAAAGATGCCTCTCTCACCCAGGAAATTCCAAGGGATTTAGCAGCCCTGTGCTAGGAATTGAAGATGATGAACGATTATCTATTTCTTTTTTTTTTTAACGTTTATTTATTTTTGAGAGAGAGAGAGAGGGAGTTATAGCACAAGTGGGGGAGAGTCAGAGAGAGAGGGAGACATAGAATGCAAAGCAGGCTCCAGGCTCTGAGCTGTCAGCACAGAGCCCAACACGGGGCTCGAACTCACGAGCTGTGAGATCATGACCTGAGCTGAAGTCAGACGCTTAACCGACTGAGGCACCCAGGCACCCCTATCTGTTTCTTATTATATCAGAATATCACACCATACAAGAGTACAATGCAGCTATGAAAGGGATACCGAGATGGAGACATCTCCAGGATATTTTATTAGGCGAAAAGAAAGCAAGATGCGGATGTGATATGCCTCTTTTGATCTAAGAAAGGGGAGAGAAATATATTCAAATCCTTGCTTGTATTTTAAAAACCCACAGTGGAAGGATAAGCCAAAAATAGACAAAATGGTAATTTTATGGGCAGGAAGGGACAGGGAGGAGGAGACAGGAATGGAACTAGACTTTTCTGAGCACCTTGTTTTCTGGATTTGACTTTGGAACCATGTAACTATTTAATACAGCCCTAAAACAAAATGAATTGAAATTTTGCAAAAGGAAAGGAAACAGATAGAGATGGGTTTGAGTCCAGGGGTCCAACTGGAGTCTCTGCTGCTTTTGTCCCCCATTAACTATCCCTTCTTACAGCAATGGAGAGGCGTGGCCAGGCCAGCAGAAGACAGAGGTGGGGCCAGACCTGGAACCTTCCAGGGCCCCAGGGGGACGCCTGTGGTGGTGCTGGGGGCTGTGATTTTAGTATCTGGGGGCCTTTGTAATCGGTGGCTCTAAGATTCCCACACCTGTCTTCTGCAGCCCCCAAGTGGGCTGGCTCCCAAGCACATCATCCACGGAGTGGCCACGATGACCGCTTACCTGCCTCCAGCTCAACCTCACCAACACTGGCCTCGAGCGCACTGTGCTTACAGATGGCTTAACACGCCACCTGAGAGCGGTTCAGCTTCCTGGCAAAGAGTTTTCCCGCACGTGACCACGTTTCCTCCTCTCAGCAACTCTGGACCGGGGAATGACGGTCTTGGTGAGGAACAGAGTCTAGCTGAGGGTGCTTCCCATGGCCTGATAACAGAAGGCCCATGCAAGGTGGCCCAGCCCCACTTCTGTGGTGGACCAGGTCAACTCCAAGCTGCAGGATCCTGTACAGGGCTTGTGTGCGCGCTCTCTCTCTCGCTCTCTCTCTCTCTCTCTCTCTTTGCATCTGAGGTGAGGTATCCTTTCATATAGGGGCTGAGGCATTGTTTTGGGCTCAGGCAGACATAAAATTGAAACCCGGGTGTCCTTCTTTCGAGCAATAGGCTCTTCATCAAATTTCACATTTTTTTCTCATCTAGAACAATAAACGCACCTTCTGGAAAGGCTGTTGGAGGCATAAATGAGATGTCATCAGTAAAGGGCTTAGTAGAGACCTGTTGTCGTTAGCAAGAATCATTTCAAAAGATGCAGCTCCCTGGAAATTGTGTGTCCTTCTTACCTAATGCACAGATAGGTCGACTATATGCTCAAAAGCTCTAGTCTTCCTTGCTTAGTTATCAAAGTCACCTCCTTTAAAAAAAATTTTTTTTTAATGTTTATTTATTTCTGAGACAGAGAGAGACAGAGCATGAGCGGGGGAGGGGCAGAGAGAGAGGGAGACACAGAATCCGAAGCAGGCTCCAGGCTCTGAGCCGTCAGCACAGAGCCTGACGTGGGGCTCGAACTCACAGACCGTGAGATCACGACCTGAGCCGAAGCCGGACGCTCAACCAACTGAGCCACCCAGGCGCCCCTCAAAGTCACCTCCTTATCCTGCCATGTCTGACCCCGACTAAGGACAAGCCCGGGTGGTGCCTCGTTTCCCAGGGCTCTGGGCCCTCTCGGCCGCTGGCTCAGCTCAGGAGAGGCCCCTCTCTGCTAACTGTTAAGCCTGGATCGATCCCCATCTCAGGGCCGTTTTGAGGATTAACTGATCTGTCGCGCGGAGACCTTTGACGAGTGCCAATGTGGCCGAGGCTATTGTCAGGCCGACCGGAAACTGAGTTCACCGGTTTCCCTGGCTTCCAAGACACTCAAGCTGAGCTTTGCGGCTGGACTAACTCTCCCGTGGGCAAAATCTCAGTATGTGCAGGTTGCACTGAGCTCGCCGGCTGTCTGTCTGCCCACCTGCCGCTGGACCCTTTTGATCTACCTCTTTGTTTCTCTAAGGGACAGTGAGGGTAAGAAGATAAAGGGATCAGGATTCCAGACACCAAAGAGCTTTTGTTTGTGTTTCTAATAGAACTGAATACGTTACGTTCTCCCTCTTGGCATCAGTCTATTGACTCAAGGCATAGTTCTGAGATTTATACCTTTCTGATTTTATGTTTTGTAAATCTCAAAGGTCCCTGGAAACCTACCGGGTATGTTTCTTATCCTCCGAGGTGTGATCTCCACAATAGAAAAATGAACGCAGCAATTCACTTGGTTCATCGCCGAGTATTTATGGAGTGCCTCCCCTATGTTCAGCTGTATACAAGCAGCTCAGAAGTTGCCTGAGGGCAAAAGAGGTTCCTGTGCGTTTAGACCTACTGTGTGCAAGGCTCTGTGACGCACTTTAATCGCGTCGTTATTTGATTCCGACAACTCCAGGAAATGAGTATTGCTATCCCATTTCACAGGTGAGGAAAGAGACTCAAAGTTCTGCGTCTTGTCAAGATCATCCGTAGTAGAAGCAGCCAGAGTTCCTGTCCAGTGCTGTCTGATGGTACCATCTGGGTCCTTTCCACTAGAACACAGCGGGGAGAAGAAAAGGATACGCGTGGGTTAGTCAATGGCACACGAAGTAGCAGATTATCAACCCGGGACTGCCTGGTTCAGAGCAGGTGCGGATGGGGGAGGGATGGCCTGATGGTCAAGAGGACTTCCTACAGGAGATAGCCCACGTGTGACTTAGGGCAAAGGTGGGGGAGGACGTGCTACACACAGCTGGTCCCGGGCAGGAATGAACTTGAGCACAGACAGTGTTGAGACAGTCTGCAGGCCCTGAGGTCGGCGGGGTGGGGCCTGAGATGGAGGCGTGGGAAGCCTGGCAGAGCTGTCTGGACCAGATAAGGTGGCAACAAGGAGCTAGCAGGAACAGAATCCCTGAAAGCAGTGCCTGGAGAGGATGATTCTGCAGTGCTGGCTGGAAGGAGTGGAGGTGAGGGCTGGAGATGGTAGGGGCCGGGCACGTACCACGCGAGGGGTCCACCCAAGGGGAGTCTGGTCTTCTTGGACCCAGGGAAGGGGGTGACAGGGGAAGGAGAGATGGAATTTGCAGGCCTTGGTGGAGGGATGCTTTTGAGGGACAAAGGACAGGGAAGAGCGTAGCCCACTACAGATTGCTTTGCAACTGCCCTCAGGTCCCATCGTGCCTCTGTTCACTGTTGTTCAGGGTATTCCCGTCACTTAAGGCGCCTCCCGGTTTGGCCAGAATCTACTTCACCCACTACTCTCCTAAGTAAGTCCTCCACTCTCCTACTTCTCCTAGCCCCCAAGGGGCCCACCTCCTGTACCCCACCCCACGCTGGCCTCCACAAAGCCCACCAGCCCGCCAGACGCTCTCAGCTATCACGGCTGTGGCAATCACAGTGTTTGAATCACCTTTGAAAGCTCCTTCCAGCACAGCCTCGACTAATGCACATTTCATTGTTATTTAACTTTTTGCTCTTGGAGTCTCCCTAGAGGCACCACCTTGTCCTTGAGGGCTGGTTGTTCTTTTTACCGTAGTTGCCCTGCAATCGCGGATGTCATTTTGCCTTTCAGTCTGTGTCCTCACCTGCAAAATGGTGCCAGTAATGGGCACAGTGCCTGGCACAGGAGCCCATCCATGGCCATTCCAGTCCTTTCCTCTAGTGTGGGGTGGTCGCAGGGGCCGAGGGAAGGTGGGGGCGCCAGGGCAGAAGGAAAAGGGGACGACTCAAGCCCCTGGGAGGAACCCTTCTTAATGCCTTTGGATCTGCATTTCTAAGGGACCATTGGCGTCACATGAAGATCATCCAGCATCACAGATTTCTTCGGCAAATAAAGGAATCTTGAGTTACAAATTCAGGGCGGACTCCCTGAGGGCAGTGAATGCCCCCTCCTAGGGCTGAACCTTCGCAGCACGTGCTGCGCAGTCTTGGGCTGTTTCCAAAGTGTGGTTCGCTGACCTCGATCTCCTTGAAAACCTTTCCCGACCCCGCAGGCTCCCTCTCACCACCTCCACGGGGCAGAAGAGGAGGACACCGGGACTCTGGGAGGCGACGCGCTTTGCCCAAAGTGACTCAACGTGTTGGCGCTCAGGGGCGGCGGGCTGCACCCCCCCCCCCAGGGGTCTGCACTCCCTGGGGCTGGGGGTGCGGAGGGTTGAAAGGCCGGCTCGCTTGGCTCCGGAGCCGGCGGGGGGGAACTCGTGGCGGGTGGGGGGGGGGCGAGGGGTTGATGCTCTCGGCCGCAGAGGGGGAAGAGGGCGCAGCCCTCCCCCCAGACTCTTTGGAGCCGCCCGGGAGACAACCCCCCCAACCCCCCGCCGCCATCCCTTCCCCGGGCGCGGCCCCGCGGGCGCGCGCTCCGGGCTCCGTCGGCGGTTCGAGGTGCGCGCCCCGCCCCCGCCTCTCCCGCGCGCGCGCCCCTCCCGCCGCCACCCCGCCCCTCCCGCGCGCGCGCGCGCGCTCCCCTCCCGCCGCCACCCCGCCCCCGCCGGTACCCTCGCCGGACCCGTGAGAGCGCGCCGCCGCCATCTTAGTTGCTGCCGCCGCCTCCAGCCAAGCGCTGCCTCGGCGGAGGGGAGGGCGCCCGCGGCCCGAGCGCGCGGCCCAGCGTCGCGGCGGCGGCTCGTCGGATCCCGGAGCTCTCCGCCGCGCGAAGCAGCCGGCCCCGGGCCGCGAGAGCCCCGCTCGGCGCCCCGCACGCCTGCCTGCCGCTCCCGCCTCGAGCCGGCCGCGGCGCCGGGAGCCCGAGCGATGCTGCGCCGCCCTGCGCTCGCGCCGGCCCCGGCCGCCTGGCTGCTGGTGGCCGGGCTGCTGAGCGGCGGCGGGGTCTGGGCCACGCGAGGTAAGCGGCGGGCCCGGGGCGGGGAAGCCGGGCTCGGGCCCCGGGCGGCGGCCGCGCGGGTCTGGGGGTGGGGGGGACGTGCCGGCGGGCCCGAGGGTCGGTCCCCCCCTTCCCCCGCGGCGCCCGCAGGCGGGGGTGCAGCCCGGCGAGAGGCCGCGTACGTGTGTCGTGTGCTCGGACGTGCACCGGGCTGGGGGCGCACGCACAGGTTTCGGTGTGCGCTTACATAAGAGCCCACTCCTCCGCATCCCTTTCCCGGATCCCGCTTCCCGGCCGCTGCACCGCGGACGCCGCATCCTCGCCCCTTTCCGCCTCCCCCCTCCCCGGGGTCCTTTAAACCTTGTCTGTTTTCAGACGAGCAGAGGCTGAAACTTCTCGCTTCCCTCCCACGTTTTGCCCAAAGGTGCAATTGTGATTGAGGTGTACGATCGCCGTCGCACCCGGCGTCAGAAACCCGCGTCTCCTCCGCTCCCGACACCTGGGTGCAGGTTTCCTGACGGTAATTTAGATCGTGCGAGGGCTTACATGTCCTCAACGGAAACCTCTCTCGGATTTCTCAGGGCCGAAATTATGTGATGGTTACTTGGCAAAAAAAAGAAAAAGAAAAAGAAAAAAAATATGTAAATATATATATAAATATATATGTATTTTTTAGTGAATTGATCGTTGTTGTTTTAACCTTCATCCACTTAACCTTTTAAACAGTACGCGCTCTCTGATATTGACTGATCTTGCCAGCGAAAAGCTTACGCATTGCAGATACGTGCTTCCGAATGGATCTCGGAATCGTAAACATTTTCCGTGGCCTTGGAGCAAAGTAATCTAGGTGTCGTCTATAGAGTCCTTGGATCTATTCTTTCGATTTTTTAATTTTTAATAAAAAATCTTCTGGGGGGGAGGAGAGGGCTGATAGGCTAGATGAAACGGTCGTATTTCATACTAGCAGTCTTTAAAAAAAAAATCCTCATTTTCTCTTTCTTGGCATGACATATGGAGAGAAGTATGGTGTTCACAAATTAAAGGGCAGAAGAGGCAAATGCATCTTTTGTCCCAGTTCCTTTCTTCACATCGAGGATGATAATGAACTTTGAATACTTCTTTCAGTTCATTTCTAACATTGTGTTGACGGACATGGTCAAGTCTTAGTCACTATCTGATGGCTCTCAGTTTGATTTTTAAAAGTTGTATCAAGCTGAGTTTGAAGTGTTCTTTCCAGATGTGGAATGGAGGTCTGAAAGTCTAATATATCCAAGAGAAAATGTCAAAGTTCTGCTTCTCTTGGGGAAAACCCACACATTTCAAAAATATGTGCTTGGATTGGGTATTTTGGGAACCGTTCAAATGTATTTAGTCGGTGATAACATTTCTTGTTAAAATCCATATTTTCCCGTTTGTCCATTCATCTCCATTTGCTGTTCATTATTGAATTACTTGGATACTTAACAAATAGAAATTTCAACTATCAGATATTCACGATGGTGGAAATCTTACGTGAAAGATGTGTTGAGGGCTGAGTCCTTTGTAAATTGCTAACTTTCTAAGCTTTTCTGGTAATTTATAGTACTTAAGAATAATTAGTCTTCAAAATAAAAACACATTTTGAACATCAGTTATTTTGTTGCTTCCCTCCCCACCTCCACTCCCCCCCCCCCCCCCCCACAGCCTGCTAGGTAAAAAATGTGAATGCTACAAGAAATGCTAATAAAATGATCTCATTTTGAGGGGTTACATATGTTTGTGGAGACACTTTCTGTGGGTTCATTTTAAAGGTGATCATTTCAACTAATACCTGACTTTGTAAACAATTTCTGTAGTTTTTTTAAAGGTTTATTTTTGAGAGAGAGAGAGAGTATGGAGGGGCAGAGAGAGAGAGGGGGACAGAGGATCCCAAGCTGACCTCTCCATGCTGACCGCAGAGAGCCCAACGCAGGGCTCAAACCCATGAACCTTGAGATCATGACCTGAGCTGAAGTCAGATGCTCAACCAACTGAGCCACGCAGGCGCCCCAAATAGCTGACTTTTTTTATTGCTGTAAGAGAGCTGATATGAGCTTCCGGTCATACTCTAATAGTTATTAATGGGGTAAATACCAGTATAAATTGCTGGAATGTTAGGGTTTGTAATAGAAACTGCATTTTGACTATTAATTAGTTGTTTAATAGAGAAGTCCAGATTTTGATTTGTAGCTGTAGTTCTTAAAAAACATAGAGTAAATCAAAATATCAGGCATATCCTTGGCATGCCCTTGAAATAGAGACTATAGAAAGCTTAGGAGAATTTTCTTTTTTATAATGTTTATTTATTTTTGAGACAGAGAGAGAGAGAGACAGAGCATGAGCAGGGGAAGGGCAGAGAGAGGAAGACACAGAATCCCAAGCAGATGCGGGGCTCAAACCCATTGAACCATGAGATCGTGACCTGAGCTGAAGTCAGATGCTTGACCAACTGAGCCACCCAGGCGCCCCAGGAGTATTTTTAAAAAATGCTATTGTTGGGGTGCCTGGGTGGCTCAGTCGGTTGGGCGGCCGACTTCGGCTCAGGTCATGATCTCCCAGTCCGTGAGTTCTAGCCCCGCGTCGGGCTCTGTGCTGACAGCTCAGAGCCTGGAGCCTGCTTCAGATTCTGTGTCTCCCTCTCTCTGACCCTCCCCTGTTCATGTTCTGTCTCTCCCTGTCTCAAAAATAAATAAACGTTAAAAAAAATTAAAAAATAAATAAAAAATAAAATAAAAAAATAAAAAATGCTATTGTGGACTGCATTTCAAAGCCAAAGAAATAATATTTATTGTTATTTTCCAGTTTGTACACAGACTTCTCAGTGAGGCCTCTCCCCACCTTCATGTGTGAAATGACATCTCTCTGTGAACCCTTGAATCCTCCCTTCCCTGCCTCATTTTTTTTTTTCTCTTTCCGTAGCACTTAACCCCATTCTGCCCCTCTATTTTGTTTATTGTCTGGCTCCCCTCACTAGGACATTGGCCCTTCCAAGGTGGACAGGTGTTTGGTGTATTTTGTGTGTGTGTGAATCCTGTCACCCCCACACAGTACCTGTAGGTACTCAATATTTGTTGAGTGATTGAATGGACGGACACCTGTCCGTTTTGACAGCATAGGACTTTTTTTTTTAACGTTTATTTTTTTTATTTTTGAGATAGAGACAGAGCATGAACGGGGGAGGGGCAGAGAGAGAGGGAGACACAGAATCGGAAGCAGGCTCCAAGCTCCGAGCCATCAGCCCAGAGCCTGACGCGGGGCTCGAACTCACAGACCGCGAGATCGTGACCTGAGTTGAAGTCAGACGCTTAACCGACTGAGCCACCCAGGCGCTCCAACAGCATAGGACTTTTATGTCCTGTCTTTTTTCATCCGACAGATAAATGTTACATACTGAAAGAGGCATTACAGAGTATAAAACAAACTTAAATTCTGCAATGTGGGCATATAAATTGATTAATAGGTAATTTTTTCAGCGACCTGTTGATTGCAGTGTTGGAGATACTAGATCGTAAAAATCTGTAGCAGCTCTTGAAGGCTGTAGCTTTGTGGCTACCACTTTGAGGCTACTTCTTAAAAATACTGTAATTCTCTGCTTTTTTTGGAAAACGGTTTCTTCTTTTATTACCTTGTTTTTCAGAACCAACTGAGGAAAAGTCATTTGAGTGTAGACTTCAATATTATGCTTAATCTCACGTTTGTATTTGCGGGAGTAAAGGTCATTTGTTTCACACAGGAGACCTATAATTGCTAAAGAAATGATAAAATTAATAATCCTGGAAGGATGCCAGTTTAAGAGCTTTAACTCAGTTAACTGGAACCTTCAGTTAACTAGAGTCCCTCTCCTGACTGCAAAATGCTTTTAGACCAACTCTTAGTGTTTCAAGTGAGGATGTTAAAGTTTTAAGACCTTTTTTTAAAAAAGATTGAATTATTTTTATTATTGTTTTCTGAGGCAGGAAAATATCATTTCGGCCGGGGAGGCGGGGGGAGGTGGTGGTAAAGTTTTTGTTTAAAAGTTGAAATGACATAGGTCTGAATATCCTGAAAATCACTGAGAGTCTATTTTTCACATATTCCGGTTAATTGAGGTTTGGGATCATTACGCTTTTTAAAAAAATACACCTTGTTTTTTCTGTGGTCTTCATTGGTTAGATCAGAGATATTTGAAGATATGTTACGTCTTTTCTAAGTAGGATTCAAGGTGATCGATGTCGTTTCAAAATACATATTGTGGTAGAGCTTCAGAAATACGGGTTCAGGACGGGTGGGAATCTGACTGACCAAGAAAAACGAAGCAAAAGTGGTATTTTGATAACCGGCAGAGACTTTGCAAAGGCCGGAGACGGGAACCCTTGAACTGTGACCTTCACCTGCTTGCTGTCAGGCTGATGTACCTTGCCTGTTTTTTCGTGGAGCCACCACCACCTAGGAATTGGGATACTGCATTTGTTTATCCCTAATTTTTGTTTTTTAATGTTTATTTACTTTTGTGAGAGAGAGAGAGAGAGAGAGAGGCAGAGGCAGAGCACGAGTGGGGGAGGGGCAGAGAGCGAGGGAGACAGAATCGGAAGCAGGCTCCAGGCTCTGAGCTGTCAGCATAGAGCCCGACGTGGGGCTTGAACTCCTGAACCCCTAGATCATGACCTGATGAGCCGAAGTTGGACACTTAACCGACTGAGTCATCCAAGGTGCCCCTGTTTGTCCCTGATTTGGTAGGTCCTCTCTCCTCTGTGTTTTAGGCATATTTTTTGTTCATTTTCTTGTTTAGCTGTAGAATGATATTATTTTAGATACAAGTTTCTCATAAGATGTGTTGCTAAGGCTTTTTCATTTTTAAAGTTTTAGGTGCAAAATCATTTACTTCACAATAACTGAACTTAGAACAAAACCCTATGAAACGCATCTCCTGTTCCAGACCCCCAGTAAATAGCTGGTAAAGGAGGAATCGTGTTTGCCTCTTTTACCTGAGGTCAGACGTGAGAATTCTCTTCTAGTCTCTTTTGGACTCGTCTGAGTCTCTTGTGACAACAGCTTCAGAGTCTGCTACTTTTCAAGTCTGCCTTGATCTGTATTTTCTTAAAATCAGTGTTTAGTACAGAAGAAGACTCCTTCATCCCTTAAAAACATTTTTTTTTAAAGAATCTTTTTTTTTTTAAGATATTTATTTTTGAGAGCGAGAAAGAGAGAGAGAGCGTGTGTGTGTGTGTGTGTGTGTGTGAGTGAGCATGGGCACACAAGCAGGGGAGGAGCAGAGAGAAAGGGGGACAGAGGATCCGAAGCAGGCTCCTTCCTGACAGCAGAGAGCCCGATGCACAGCTCGAACTCATGAACTGAGAGATCATGCCCTGAGCCAAAGTTGGACGCTTAACCAACTGAGCCACCCCAGGTGCCCCTTAAGATTTTTATTTTTAAGTCATCTCTACAGTCAACGTGGGGCTCAAACTCACAATGCTGAGACCAGGAGTTGGACCCTCTGCCAACTGAGCCAGCCGGGCGTCCTTCTTTTTTAAAATTTTAAACGGCTTTATTGAAAAGCAATTCACATTCCATAAAATTCACCCTTTTTTAAAAAAAAAAAGTATATTTATTTTGAAAGAGAGAGTGCGGGTTTGGGAGAAGGAGAGAGAGAGAGGGAGACACAGAATCCCAAGCAGGCTCTGCACTGTCAGTGTGGAGCCAACGTGGGGCTCGAACTCACCAACCATGAGATCGTGACCTGAGCCAAAATCAAGAGTCTGGTGTTTAGCTGACTAAGCCACCCAGACACCCCAAGATTCACCCTTTTAAAGCACACATTTCAGTGATTTTGGTGTATTCACAAAACTGTGTAACCATTAACCATCACCACTAATTTTGGAACCTTTTTTTTTTTTTTTTTTTAAAGTAATCTCTATACCCAACGTGGAGCTCGAACTCATGACCCTGAGATCAGAAGTTGCATGTTTACAGACTGAGCCAGCCAGGCACCCTATTTTCAGACATTTTTGTCATCCCGAAGAGGAACCCCACGGTCCTCAGCTGTCACTCTGAGTTCCCCTTCCCCCCAGCTCCTGGTAACCACTAATCTACTTTCTGTCTTCTGTGGATCGGCCTCTTCTGGACATGTCATATCACTGGAATCATATACCACGTGGCCTATTTGTTTTTTTTTTTTTTTATTTTTATTTTTTATTAAAAAAATTTTTTTTTTCAACGTTTATTTATTTTTGGGACAGAGAGAGACAGAGCATGAACGGGGGAGGGGCAGAGAGAGGGGGAGACACAGAATCGGGAAACAGGCTCCAGGCTCTGAGCCATCAGCCCAGAGCCTGACGCGGGGCTCGAACTCACGGACCGCGAGATTGTGAGCTGGCTGAAGTCGGACGCTTAACCAACTGCGCCACCCAGGCACCCCAACACGTGGCCTATTTGTAAAGAGCTCCTTTCACTTGGTATTTTCAAGGTTCACCCATGTTGTAGCAGGTACCAGAACTTCATTCCTTTTTATGGCTGAATCACGTTTGCCCTAGGTTTGTGTCCCTCTGAGATCCGTATGTTGAAACCTGATCCCCGGTATCATGGTACTTGGAGATGGGGCTTTCCAGAGGTGATTAGGGCATGAGGGTAGGGCCCTCGTGAGTGGGAGGAGTTCCTCAGAGAAGCCAGAGGGCTCCCCTTGCCGCTCCCACCGAGTGAGGACACCGTGAGAAGATGGCCATCTGCAAACCGGAAGAGGGATCTCACCGGAACTTACATGCTGGCACCTGGACCTCGGACCTCCCAGCCTCCAGATCTGTGAGAAACGTTTCTGTGGTTTCTAAGCCACCCCGTCTATGGCATTTTGTTTTGGCAGCTGAAACAGACTAAGACAATATTTCTTTGTATGGATACGTTTTGTCTGTCTGTTCATCAGTTGATGGACATTTGGGTGGTTTTTCCATTTTGTGGCTACAGTGAGTGATGCTGCTGTGAACCTTTGTGC
Source organism: Acinonyx jubatus (assembly GCF_027475565.1). Classification (NCBI taxonomy): domain Eukaryota; kingdom Metazoa; phylum Chordata; class Mammalia; order Carnivora; family Felidae; genus Acinonyx; species Acinonyx jubatus. The sequence continues at coordinate 6,866,352 of NC_069381.1, read as the reverse complement.
ACAGGCTTTGTGTGGACGTACGTTTTCCGTTCTCCTGGGTGTACGCTGAAGAGTGGAATTGCCGGGTTGTGTGGTGACCCCGTTCAACGTTTTGGGGAGCCGCGGAACGGTTCCCAAAGTGGCCACACCGTCTTACACTCACTCTTGACCTCGGTAATCACTCCTGGGAGCTTTTTTTTCCTAATCAGATACATATTTCACAGTTGTCTGAGTTTTCTTAGCAGAGTTTTAAGTTGCTGATGTTTTCTGCTCTAGTGATAACTGGCATTTCATCCAACCAGTTCTTCCTCCACCGTCGTCTCCCACATCATTTCCAGCGTTGAAAGGTGCCCCCTACACCAGCCTTCCCTGTAAACACAGATGTTTCCCGCACTTCCCTGACATTTGATCACTCAGCGTGGGCACCTGCTAGCACAAAAGCAATGCTTTCCTTACGGTGTAAAGACTTGAGTCGGCTTTCCTTAGGTCTGGAGTTTACCAACCCTTCAGGTTTCTGTCACGTCCGGCCCTGCAGCTTCGTTTTCCACCACCACTCACTTTAAGAAAGGCTGAGCCCTTCTGCAGCCTGCATCCCACCCCAGGCCCTGATTTCTGGCTGTGATCTGAGGAATGAGCTCCTACGGTACAGACCCCACGGCTGGGGGACAAGCAGGGGGAGCCCCCAGGTTCCAGGAGCAGGGTTGCACTCTCTGAAAGCAACCGGACGAAACGCTAGAATTCTTAACCAACTAGTTTAGGATGTGATGCTTCTTGGGGCGCCTGGTGGCTCAGTCGGTTAGGCATCCAACCCTTGTTTTTTTGGCTCAGGTCCCGATCTCACGGTTTGTGAGTTCGAGCCCCGCATCGGGCTGTGTGCTGACAGCATGGAGCCTGCTTGGGATTCTCTCTCTCTGCCCCTACCTACCCCACTGGTGCGCGCTTGCTCTCTCTCTCTCTCTCTCTGTTTCTCTCTCTCTCACTCTCAAAAAAAAAAAAAAAACTTAAAAAGAATATGATGTTTCTTCATTCATTACATTTTTGTTCTTCTCATTGGCTTAAAAATAGGCTTTGTTGAAGTAAATTACTTTGTCTGGTCCTTTGGTTTTATTTAAGTAACTTTTTGTTATTTATCCAGTCTTTAATGGTATGAAGCACTTAGAAATCTCTGTCTTTAGATTCAAAGTGAATTTTAAAACTTAGTAAATAAGATTGGCATCTCTGTTGAAGACCAGAGTGTAACACACATTTGTTCTGAGCTCTTCATAATCCTGGAATTTTTTCTTCTCAGATTATACAGTAGTTTGATGTTAAGGATCACCAAGAAAAAAATTGAGTGTCATAAACTTAAATTGAAGATATGTAAAACTCGAGAATGATTTGTGTGAAGTTGTCTGTTAAGTGACTTTTAAAGGACATAATTTATTCCCTCTGAAATGCAGAATCCACTCACATTTGATGTTGCATATTTTCAGATGTAGTTAGTGATGAATACGGAGAGGACCAGCTGCGTGATACGTGGGGCCAAGTGCAAAATCAAAGTGTGGGTCCCTTTGCTCAAAACTTACTAATAATTTCAAGATGACAAAGAGCATTAAACCAACATGGGGCCCAGCAAACCCAGGACACTGTCTTGAATATTGATAGACTTACAGGGCAGGGTATTAATATTCAGAACGTGGGCCTGGCCCTGAGGTTTTCACCAGAGCCCTTGGTCCTCTGGACATTCTCAGATGAACCAGCTGATGCCCTGCTCTCCTCAGCAGCACTCCCCCTCTCCCCCACTCCCAACCCCTGTCCTTCCCAGCACCCCCCCCCACCCCCTCAAGGCAAGACTTGTGTTCTCTGGTGGCCTCAGCGTGGGGGGTTACCCTCTTCTCTCGTGATCACCTGGTAGAAGCCGAGTATACTTGAATTACAATAGTGTCCGCAGATCAGAGGTAGAAGCTAATTGAGGAATCTGGTCAATTTTGTTTTGGGGGATTAAAGCCTTGGCGTCAGCAGATTACGTTTACTTTTAAAACGCCTTGACTAATTCATGCCAGTTTCCTATTAGGGAATCAGTAACGAGGACTACAGAAATAATTAAAATTCTTGGATAATCCCTAATCTTTTTTTTTTTTTTTTTTTTTTTGCTACGCTTTCCAAACGTTTATCAGAGTGGCTAATAAGTAGCAAAATGCACTAGCCTGAATTGAATTTTCTTCTAGGCTAGACTCACTGGGGCTGCAGTTATTAAAGGGACAGGGCGGGGATTAAAAGGTGGGCAGCAGCCATTCTGGTACAGGAACACCTCAGTCACTAGCGCTGTGATAATGGCAGGGTACCTCGATAATCCCCAGTGTGTGTTATAAAGCCCTGAATTGGCAACGTTTTTGATCTTGCTTCTGAGTTGTTTGTAAGATATCCTTTAATACCTGCTCAAGGTTCTTGAATGAAGCATTTGCATTTGACAGGAGTTTTAAAAAGTCCATGCCCAAGTGTAAGAAACATTTTCTTGTTTAATTAAGAGGTGCAACTAATAAGCAGCTAAACATACAAGACCCAGAATAGAAAGTGATTCAAATGCTTTTTTTTTATATGAACTTGGTCATTTTTAAACCTTTTCTCACTGGAGGAACATGTACCAGTGGATAATATCACAACCTCTTCCCTTTCCCCTTGATGGTGACTTTAATTAGTAACAACCACAACATTAATATTTGTTTGAGGACATGTTTTAGATAGGTGATTATTAGCATATATTTACTTTGAAAAAGTAATGCATAAGGCAAGTATGTCTTTGTTGCATTTTTTTCTTTTCCTGTTAAGTGTGTGTTTACATGGTTTTCAGTGCTGATGGACAGAATGAAGCCAGGGGTAGTGAGAAAGCAAATATGGGCCACTTTGGCCAGGCTTTGGTGATTTAGGACTGAAGGATGAAGGCTAGAAGGGTTTCCTGAAGTTTCTTTTTTTTATCTGGTAACTCAGCTCATTGGTATAGGAGAGCAGATAGGGATTTGGGGTAAAATCCTTGACTTGGAACAGAGCAGTCCTGACTGTACCTTTGTTTTTTGAGAGACAGAGAGCAAGTGGGGGAGGGGCAGAGAGAGGGAGACATAGAATCCAAAGCAGGCTCCAGGCTCTGAGCTGTCAGCACAGAGCCTGATGCAGGGCTCGAACTCATGAACTGTGAGCCGAAGTTGGACGCTTAACTGATGGAGCCACCCAGGCGCCCCAGTCCTGCCTGTACCTTCTTATCTTTTGGAAATCCAAGTATAGGCAGGCAAATTGAGGCAGGCTGGTGCACTGGGCAGCGATGGAGCCCCAGCAACAGAGAAGCCCTCAGCAGTGGCTAACAAAAGTTAGTCCATGTTCAGATCCGGTCAGATGGAGATCTTATCTCCTGAATGTTCAGGCACATTTTATTTCTTTATTCTCATGTTCAATTGCCTGGGTACAGTGAAGTCCCTCTGAGCTGAAGCTTCTTGACCACCTCAGCTCTGTACTGACTTCTAGTGACCGTATGTCAACTGCATTAACCTAGCTTTGACTTAAAAAAAATTTTTTTAAAAAATGTTTATTTTTGAGAGTGAGAGGGAGAAAGAGCATGAGCAGGGGAGGGGCAGAGAGGGAGACACAGAATTCGAAGCAGGCCCCAGGCTTGGAGCTGTCAGCACAGAGCCCGACGTGGTGCTCGAACTCCCGAATTGCGAGATCGTGACTTGAGCCGAAGTCAAGATGCTTAACCGACCGAGCTGCCCAGGCGCCCTGTCCTAGCTTTGACTTGACGCATTGTTTCCTGGGACCCATTTCTGATGCCCAGATGACTTGAAAAGGCAATTCATATCCGTCTGTTAGGAATTGAAGTTAGAACTCACATTGCATTTCCCCCAGAAACTTTGTTTTAAACTGTTTAAGCTCTGAAAGTGATCGCCAGAAACCTGTCTAACCCATAACCCAAGTGAAAACCAGGCAAATTTAGAGTAAAACACAGCACACACACCATTACAGTGTTAATAATTTTATAAACCGCTGATGAAGTGCTACTTAAGATGTGGTGGTGAGTAGGTCTTGAAGTAGTACAGTAACTTGAGACGATTTTGTGGGGAGCATCAGCTGTGATCAGTCACTCCTGGTTCGCAGCTGGACTGAAGAGGGTGACTTGACTTGGAAGTGATCTGACCTGTGAGAGGGACAAGAGGGAATGCGGCCTGTTCATTGTGATCTTGGAAAGGAAGGGAGCAGAAGAGGGGAGACGCGGGCCAGCAAGGCCCCCTGGTGGCCGGGTGTCAGCACTGCAGGGGGGGCGGGGGTGGGGGTTGGGGGGGTGCAGGGGGTTGCGGGGGGCGGAGAGGCACGACCCGCGCGGTGACCCTTCTGCCAGCAGCTGTGTGTCCGCCCCACCAAGAACTGCCCGTCCCACCAAGAACTGCCCGTGTGTGCCGGTCACCCCGTTCAGAGAAACTAACTGATAATGCGCATCATTTAAAGGAATGACTTGTGGTCAAATAATGTTTTATGTTTTTCATCAAAGAAAATTGTACTTAAGAATTGCCATTTAGGGGGGGCGTCTGGGCGGCTCAGTGGGTTGAGTGTCCAACTCTTGATTTTGTCCCGGGTTATGATCTCACGGTCCATGATTTTGAGCCTGTGTTGGGCTCTGTGCGGATGGGGCAGAACCTGCTTGGGCTTCCCTCTATCCCTCCGCCGCTCATGCTTGCTCTGTCTCTCTCTCAAAATAAATAAATAAACTTAAAAAAATAAAATAAAACCATTCCTTGAATTGTCCAGGTTCTAAAATGTATACAAATTAAATTTACTCCTTGTAGAGGTATTTTGCTGAAGCAAATGTAAAAAAGGTGGTTTCCATAACCCCAGATATTCTTTTTTTTTTTTTTAAGTTTATATATTTATTTTGACAGAGACAGAGTGTGAGTGGGGGTGGGGAGAGAGAGAGGGAGAGAATCCCAAGCAGCCAGTGCAGAGCCTGACTCAGGGCTCGAACTCCCAAGACTGTGAGGTCATGACCTGAGCCGAGGTCCGATGCTCAACCGACTGAGGCACCCAGGAGCCCCTTTTTAAAAAAAAATTTTTTTTAATGGCCCTCAAATATTCTTGATTGGATTTGTACGTCTTGTGTCCTAGAGGTCATCCATTCTAAATAATGGTGATGTGACTTTTTTTTTGTTACCTTTATTTTTGAGAGAAAGAGAGTGTGTGAGCAGGGGAGGGGCAGAGAGAGAGCATGCGCTCGTGAGAGAGGGAGACACAGAATCCAAAGCAGGCTCCCAAGCTGTCAGCACAGAACCTGATGTGGGGCTCGAACCCGCGAACCGTGAGACCACAACCCGAGCCGCAGTCGGACGCTTAACCAACTGAGCCACCCAGGCACCCCAGTGACGTGGTGACTTCTAACCGTCACGGTAAAGGATGGCTGCAGGCCCCTCTTCACATTGTTGTATCGGATGATCTCTCATGCGGTGTTTGCCTAAGGATGTTACATGGGTAGGTGTCGCTTGCTAAGAGGGGTCTATCAGTTGCCTACTTTTGGGAAATGCTGTCAGGCGGGTTTCCTTGCTGTAGGACTTCCCAGAACCTTTAATAGACTGTGTTGAAGAGTTGCCGGGGCGTGTGGTGGGGGATAATAACCCACATTCATCCAACTCGCTTTACCGTGGGCTCTTTTCATGACCCCACTGTGCCATAGAGCAGTTTGGGAAATGCTGTTACCTCCATGTGGTAGAAAAAGAAAAATACGATTGAGTACAAAAAAGAATAGGTTAACATGACCTAAAAATACTGCGTCTGTGGGATCAGTAGTCTTAATCCTTTTGTGTATATCTCTAGATTCTTTTGCCTTGTAAAAATTTATAATCATAGTCAAAGTTTGAAACAAAATAAAATTTTATACAAGTTGTTTTGTAACTCTCTCGGTGTCGTTCGTTAAACATTTGTCCTGGGTGTGGTGGGTATGTTCATTAGAAGGATGTAGTAGGACCTCTTTAATCCTGTAGGGCTCCCAGACTGTGTGGTCACAGGAACCCTGTGCTCTCAGAAATTATTGAAGACTTTGAAGAGGTTGTGTTTATGTGGATTTTATCTATCCATATTTACTCTTAGAAATTAAACTGAGAACCTATTAAAATATTTCTGAATTTATTTAAAAGAGCAACAATAAACCCATTAAATGATAACATGATATACATATATTGAAATTGAAATGTAGTTGGGTAACATATTTTTAATGAAACATAACTGTATTTTCCAAAACAAAAACCGGTAGAAGTAGGTCTTCTCAGTAAGAAGACTGGCATTGTTTTCCATTTTTGCTAATCTCTTTAACGTTGGGGTAAGAGAAGTCCGCCGGATTCTGTATTCAACCCCTTGCTATCTGTCGTTTGGTTGAAGCAGATGAAGAACGTTTAGCCTCACACAAATACGTAGCTGAAGGGAGGGCTCTGCAAAGGACTTCCTAAAAGGGTCTTGGGGCCCCCCAGGAGTCCTCAGCCCACATTCTGATAACTGCTGCTTTAGGACAGTGGTTGATGGTCAAAATCCAGTTGAGGGATATGTTGCCTGTAATTTGCTTCTAAATAATAGACGAAGTAGAAGGCACAGCTCGCAAAGGATTTATTTAAAGAGAGAGAGAGAGAAACTAGAGTTGATTCAACCGATTCCTATAATCCTGTCTCTCTCTAGTTACGTTGTCACTTGCTTTCTTGAGCGTAGAAGACACAAGTGTAGTCTGGCCCCTGGCTGGACTTGCCTGTAACGTCACATTTTGCTGCCGCCTGGTGAGGGGCCTTTACAGCTCGGTAGGCAGTCGGTATCCTGCGTGTGAGGAATCAGGATCTGTGTGCCTGTGGTTTATTACTGTGGTTTTTGTTTAAATTTTACCAGAGGACATGTTTTTAATGAGGGAAAAGGCCAGAATACATGAAAAAGTAGAAGAAGATGTTACAGTCAGATTTTTGGGGCTGTTTCTTGGGGGGTGTGCACTTACTCAGTTGATTAGTATTTCTAGAATGAGATCTGGAAAAAAAAATCAAGCTTTTTTTTTTTAATTCAGTACTAAAAAAAAGGAAAGATGACCATCTTTGTGTTTCCTCATGAGATGGCCCTTTTGAGATCTTTAAATGGCTGATTTCATTGTAAAAGTGATTTTTATAACTATCACAATAAATAAAGGAAGTCGTTTTGGAGTTCTCTCCGAATCTGGAGTAAGTTATGCATAAGTGCCTTCCGGTTTGTCTTCGTGGGAATGGCTGGTTAGTTGGGTTGGCAATACTTTTGATCTCGTTCTTGCTTGGACTACGTTCCATAAATCCACCTTCCTCTTGAAAGGTCATCTAATTCCTTTTCCCCCTTTACGGTAAGTCCTTTACTTCTAGTTTATTTTTTGTTTTTCTAAAAGATACTATGTTTAAGTAATCTCTGCACCCAACTCAGGGCTCAAACTCACAACCCCGAGATCAAGAGTCGCACGCTCCACCGACTAGAGCCAGCCAGGCGGCCCAGTCCTCTTATTTTTAAAACCTGACAACTTATCTTCCCTCTTAAATAATCTCTGGTTACACTTGTATATTATTGCATTAGGACATTAAGTACTTTTTTAAACCTGGAAACCTAAAAATATGCTAATTTGAAAAAAAGGAAACAGGTTCTGGATTACATGGCTAGAATTCTAGAAATGGAAAGGATTTTAGAATTAACTTGACCCATTCAGCCCATTTTACCAAAGAGGAAACAACTGAAGTGGTTATTGTTGTCAGTATATTTTTATAGCTCAGAATATGAAAAGCAGGAATATGTGGAGCCCCATCTAGAGTGTCTTTAACCCCCTTTCTCTCTGTAATAAAGAATATTCAGAAAGCATAAACTTGAGTGACTTGGTAGGAACCTTTCATGTGCAGTTGAGTCAGGAGTGATTATGAAATTGGAGTGGATTTAAAAAAATTTTTAATGTTTATTTTTGAGAGAGAGAGAGAGAGAGAGAGCATGAGCGGGGGAGGGGCAGAGAGAGAAGGAGGCACAGAATCTGAAGCAGACTCCAGCCTCTGAGCTGTCAGCACAGAGCCCGATGGAGGGGCTTGAACTCGTGAACAGTGAGATCTTGACCTGAGCTGAAGTCAGATGCCCAAGCCTACTGAACCACCCAGGTGCCCTGGAGTGGGCTTTTTTTTTTTTTTTTAAAGTTTATTTATTTTTGAGAGAGTGTGAGCAGGGGAGGGGCAGAGAGAGAAGGACAGAGGATCTGAAGCAGGACCTGTGCTGACAGTGCAGAGCCTGATGTTGGGCTGGAACTCCTGAACTGTGAGATCATGACCTGAGCCAAAGTCAGCTGTTCAACCGACTGAGCCACCCAGGTGCCCCAATTGAAGTAAGTTTTAAAAATTCTGGAGGGGACGGACTTCAAGCTGCATTACAAAGCTGTAATCATCAAGACAGTATGGTACTGGGGCGCCTGGGTGGCTCAGTCAGTTAAGCGTCCAACTTCAGCTCAGGTCATGATCTCACAGTCTGTGAGTTCAGGCCCCATGTCGGGCTCTGTGCTGACAACTCAGAGCCTGGAGCCTGCTTCGGATTCTGTGTCTCCCTCTCTCTCTCTGTCCCTCTCCTGCTCATGCTCTGTCTCTGTCTCAAAAATAAATAAAAAAAACATAAAAAAAAAATGTATGGTACTGGCACAAAAACAGACACTCAGATCAATGGAACAGAATAGAGAGCCCAGAAATGGACCCACAAATGTATAGCTATCTAATCTCTGACAAAGCAGGAAAGAATATCCAATGGAATAAGGACAGTCTCTTCAGCAAGTGGTGCTGGGAAAACTGGACAGCGACATGCAGAAGAATGAACCTGGACTACTTTCTTACACCATACACAAAATAAACTCAAAATGGATGAAACACCTAAATGTAAGACAGGAGGCCATCAAAATCCTTGAGGAGAAAGCAGGCAAAAACCTCTTGGCCGCAGCAACTTCTTACTCAACATGTCTCCAGAGGCAAGGGAAACAAAAGCAAAAATGAACTACTGGGACCTCATCAAAATAAAAACCTTCTCGGGGCGCCTGGGTGGCGCAGTCGGTTAAGCGTCCGACTTCAGCTCAGGTCACGATCTCATGGTCCGTGAGTTCGAGCCCTGCGTCAGGCTCTGGGCTGATGGCTCAGAGCCTGGAGCCTGTTTCCGATTCTGTGTCTCCCTCTCTCTCTGCCCCTCCCCCGTTCATGCTCTGTCTCTCCCTGTCCCAAAAATAAATAAACGTTGAAAAAAAAATTAAAAAAAATAATAAAAACCTTCTGCACAGCGAAGGAAGCAGTCAGCAAAACTAAAAGGCAGCCGACGGAATGGGAGAAGATACTTGCAAATGACATATCAGATAAAGGGCTAGTATCCAAAATCTATAAAGAACTTATCAAACTCAACACCCGAAAACCAAATAATCCAGTGAAGAAATGGGCAACAGATGTGAATAGACACTTCTCCAAAGAAGATATCCAGATGGCCAACCGACACATGAAAAAATGTTCAACATCACTCATCATCAGGGAAAGACAAATCAAAGCCACAGTGAGATACCACCTCACCCCTGTCAGAATGGCTAACGTTAACAACTCAGGCAACAACAGATGTTGGCGAGGATGCAGAGAGAGAGGATCTCTTTTGCATTGTTGGTGGGAATGCAAACTGGTGCAGCCATTCTGGGAAACAGTATGGAGGTTCCTCAAAAAATTAAAAATAGAACTACCCTACGACCCAGCAATCGCACTAAGTATTTATCCAAGGGATACGGGTGTGCTCTTTCGAAGGGACACATGCACCCCATGTTTATAGCAGTGCTGTCGACAATAGCCAAAGTATGGAAAGAGCCCAAATGTCCATCGACGGATGAATGGATAAAGAAGATGTGGGGTGTGTGTGTGTGTGTGTGTGTGTGTGTGTGTGTGTGTGTATAATGGAGTATTACTCGGCAATCAAAAAGAATGAAATCTTGCCATTTGCAGCTATGTGGATGGAACTGGAGGGTATTATGCTAAGTGAAATTAGAGATGGACAGATATCATGAGTTCACTCATATAAGGACTTTAAGACACAGAACAGATGAACACAAGGGAAGGGAAGCAAAAAATATAAAAACAGGGAGGGGGACAAAACAGAAGAGACTCAAATATGGAGAACAAACAGGGTTACTGGAGGGGGTGTGGGAGGGGGGGATGGGCTAAATGGGTAAGGGGCACTAAGGAATCTACTCCTGAAATCATTGTTGCACACTATATGCTGACTAACTTCGATGTAAATTTAAAAAAATAAAAATAAAAATAAACTATCAAAAGTAAAAAAAAAAAAAAATTCTGGCGGGGAGTGCCTGGGTGGCTCAGTTGAGCGACTTCAGCTCAGGTCATGATCTCGAGGTCCGTGAGTTTGAGCCCCACATCAGGCTCTGTACTGACAGCTCGGAGCCTGGAGCCTGCTTCGGATTTTGTGTCTCTCTCTGCCCCTCCCAGCTCATGCTCTGTCTCCCTTTCTCAAAAATAAATAAACATTAAAAAACATTAAAAAAAAAATTCTGGAGGAAGAGTACATTGTGTTAAAGTTACATTAATAAAGTTAACGTTGTGCACTTGGCTGATGCATACATCCCAGAAGTTTGCACACTATGCCCAAATCGGCGTCAGAGTTGACAGCGATTGTTTACGTGGGATTCTTGTCTACAATAAGGACTGGCATCAGTTAGCTAATCTCTGCTCGAATTCATCTATCAAGGAGCTCCTCTCATGTTGGGAGGTAACCTTCACTGGCAGAAAGTCCTTGGTCTTAGTTCCACGTCTGGATCCTGGCAGAGCACATGTGGGCACTGCAGGAGTGTGGTTGTATGGTTAAGAACATGGACTCTGGAGCTCACCTGTTGGGGTTCAAATCCAGCTTTGCTGTTAACTTGCTTTGTGCCCTTGAGCAGACTACGTAATCTCTCTGTACCTCAGTTTCTTCATCTATAAAAAGGATATAACCTATCACAGGGTTGTTAAGATGACTATATAAATTTCAGGCATATTTATTCTACTGAGTAAGCATGTGTTTGCTGTTTCATTAGTTCAATTCCAGAGAACTCTCCTTCCCTAAAAAAATTGAGGTGAAATTCACATAACAAAAAATGACAGAGAACAGAGGGAGAGAGAACTAGAGCAGGGGAGGCACAGAGAGAGGGAGAGGAAGAGAGAATCCCAAGCAGGCTCTGTGCTGTCAGTGCAGAGCCCGATGCAAGGTTTGATCTCATAAACTCAGCCACTCACGTGCTCCCATGAACTTTTTTTTTTTTAACGTTTATTCATTTTTGAGAGACAGAGAGGGACAGAGTATGAGCAGGGGAGGGGCAGAGAAAGAGGGAGACACAGAATCCAAAGCAGGCTGCAGGCTGTGAGCTGTCAGCACAGAACCAGACACAGGACTCGAACTCACGAACCGTGAGATCATAACCTGAACCAAAGTCAGATGTTTAACCAACTCAGCTACCCAGGCGCCCCTGGAAAATACAGAGTTTTTATATACCCCGTTCCCCACACATGTACAGCTTCCCTCACTATTGACACCCTGCACCATAGTGTCACATGTGTTACAATCAAAGAACCTACGTTGACATGTCATTGTCACCCAGAGTCCATAGTTTACATTAAGGTTCACTCCTGGTGTTGTACGTTCTGTAGGTTTTGGCAAACATATGATGACACATCTCTACCACCGTAGAATCATAGAGGATAGTTTCACTGCCCTAACCAATCCTCTGTGCCCCACCTGTTCATCCCCCCCTCCCCAGCCTGCCAGCCACTGATTTTTTTTACTATCTCCATAGTGTTACATTTTCTAGAATGTCATACAGTTGAAATCCTACAGCATGTAGCCTTTTCAGATTGGCTTTTCTCAATTAGATGCATTTAAGGTTCCTCCATGCTTTTTCATAGCTTGATAGCTCATTTCTTTCCTTTTTTTTTTTTTTTTAAATGTTTATTCAGTTTTGAGAGACAGAGCATGAGTGGGGAAGGGGCAGGGGGAGAGGGAGACACAGAATCCAAAGCAGGCTCCGAGCTGTCAGCACAGAGCCCAAGAGATCATGACCTGAGCCGGAGTCGGACTAACTGAGCCACCCACGCGCTCCTCTTTTTTTTTTTTTTTTTTAAAGTTTATTTTGGGAGAGAGAGAGCACATGTGGGGCAGAGAGAGAGAGGGAGAATCCCAAGCAGCCTCCACACTGTCACAGTGTGGAGTCCAACATGGGGCTCGAATCCACGAACCGTGAGATCATGACCTGAGCCGGACTCCAGAGTCAGATGCTCAGTCGAGTGAGCCACCCAGGCGCCCCGATAGCTCATTTCTTTTTAGTGCTAAATAACCCTTGTCTGGACGGACTGCAGTTTATCTATTCACCTACTGAAGGACAGCTTGGTTGCGTCCAATTATGAATAAAACTGCTATCAACATCCATGTGCAGGTTTTTGTGTGGACATACGTTTTCTACTTGTTTGGGTAAATACCAAGGGGTGTGATTGCTGGATCATATGTTAAGAGTATGATTAGTTTTGTAAGAGACTTGCCAAACTGTCTTTCAAAGTGGCTGCACCATTTTGTATTTCCAGCAGCAGTGAATGAGAGTTCCTTATGCTCCACACTCTCCCCAGCATTTGATGTTCTCAGTATTTTGTACTTTGGCCATTCTAATAGGTGTGTTGTTTTCATTTGCAATTCCCTAATGACATTTGATGTTGAACGTGTTTTTATTTCTTAATCTTTTTTTGTTTTATGTTTATTTTGAGAGAGCAAGAGAGGGCACGTGCATGCATGCTGCATGTGGGGGAGCAGCAGAGGGAGAGAGAGAATTCCAGGCAGGCTCTGCCCTGTCAGCACAGAGCCCAGCTGGTTCTCGATCCCACGAACCCGAGATCATGACCTAAGCCGAAATCATGAGTCAGACGCTCAACTGAGTCAGTCACCCAGGCGCCCCTTGAACATGTTTTTTATATGCTTACTTTCCATCTGTGTGTCTTTGATGATACGTTGTCTGTCTGTTTGGTTTCTGTTCAGGTCTTTTGCCCATTAAAAAAAATCATATTGTTTTCTTATTGTTCTTTGTATATTTTGGACAGTAGTCCTCTATCAGACGTGTCATTTGCAGATATCTTCTCCAGTTTGTGGCTTGTCTTCTCGTTCTCTTGACATTACTTTTTACAGAGCAGAGGTTTTTAATTTTAATGTAGTCCAGTTTGTCATTTCATGGATTATGTCATGACCATGCCTGAGGTTGTCTCTTTTCTCTTACATTATCTTCCAGGAGTTTTATTGTTTTGCATTTCACCTTCGGGTCTACATCCATTTGGATTTTATTTATGACAGGTGTAAGGTCTGTGTTTAGATTCGTCTTTTTGCTTGTGGATGTCCAGCTACTTCTGCACCATCTGTTGAAGAGATTGGGTTCCATTGTATCGCTTTTGCCCCTTTGTCAAAAATCAGTTGCTATATTTATATGGGTCTGTTTCTAAGCTCTCCATTCTGTTCATTGATCTATTTGTTCTTTTCACCATTACCAGGCTGTGTTGATTACTGTAGCTTTAGATAAAGCTTCGTTCTTCTTCAATACTGAATTGGCTATTTTGGGTCTTTTCCCTCTCTCTGTGAATTTTACAATCAGTTTATTGACATCTACAAAACAACCTGCTGGGATTTAGATTGGAATTATGTTGGGAAGAACTGCCATCTTGACAATATTGAGTCTTCGTATCCATGAACATGGACTGTCTTCGTGTTTTGGTTGTTCTTAATATCTTTGACCGGAGTTTTCCTCACATAGATCTTGTGCATAAATTTGTTAGCTTTATACTCAAGCATTTCATTTTTTGGGGTGCTAATGTAAATGGTAATGTGTTTAAAATTTTGTCCTATTTGTTTACTGCTAGTATGTAGGAAAGTGCTTTGATTTTTGCATATAAACCTTCTATTCCTGTAGCCTTCCTATAATCACTTATTATTTCCAGAAGTTTTTGTTTTCTTTGGTTAATTCTTTCAGATTTTCCACATAGATGGTCATATATCATCTGAGAACAGAAGACAGTTTTATTTCTCCCATCCCAAGCTGTAGACCTTTGTATTTCCTTTTGTTTTTTTTCTCACTTCACTAGCTAGAATTTCCAGCACAATGTTGAGCTGTGGTGATAAGGGATGTATTTTAAGTTTCAGGTTTCTTTAACATCCGTATGACATTAGCTGTAGGGTTTTTGTAGGTGTGCTTTACCAAGTTGAGGAAATTCCTTTTTTTTTTTTAATTTTAATTTTTAATGATATTTTTTAAGTAAGCTCTGTGCCCAACATGGGGCTTGAACTCATGACCCTGAGGTGAAGAATCACATGCTCTGCTGACCGAGCCGGCCGGGTGCTCCAGGAAGTTCCTTTCTGTTCCTAGCTTGCTGTGAGGTGTTTTTTTGTTTGTTTTGTTTGTTTTTTTTAAATATTTATTTATTTTGAGAGGGAAAGTGTGTGGTGTGCACATAAGTGGAGGAGGGGCCTAGAGAGGGTGAGAGAGAATCCCAAGCAAGCTCTGCGCTGTCAGCACAGAGCTGGACGCAGGGCTCAATCCCACAAACCATGAAATCATGACTTGAGCTGCAACCAAGAGTTGGATGCTTAACTGCTTAACTGAATGAGCCACCCGGGTGCTTGTTTCTGTTTTTGTTTTTTTTAATCGAGTCTTGTATTTTGTCAAATGCTTTCTCTGCAGTTTTTGATAGGATCATGCAGTTTTTTTTCTTTTGCATGTCGATGTGATGGCTTGTTTACATTAATTGATTTTTAAATGTTGAGCCAGGCTTACATACTTAGGATAAATCTGAATCAGTCATGCTGTATAATTCTTTTTGTACCTTATTGGTTTTGATTTGCTAATGTTTTTTGTTGAGGATTTTTCTTTTTTTTTTTTTAATTTTTTTAAGTTTATTTATTTTGAGAGAGATAGAGACAGCACACGTGGGGAAGGGGCAGAGAGAGAGGGAGACACAGAATCTCAAGCAGGCTCCTCACTGTCAGCACAGAGCCCGACGTGGGGCTCGAACTCACGAAACCGTGAGATCATGACCTGACCCGAAATCAAGAGTCAGACACTTAACCGACTGAGCCACCCAGGCGCCCCTATTGAGGATTTTTCTATGAGAGATATTGGTCTGTAGTTTTCTCATAATAACTTTGTTTGGTTTTGGTATTAGAGTAATGCTGGCCTCATGGAATGAAATTAGGAAGTATTCCTTCTGCTTGCCTGTTGTCTGGAAGGGATTATGGAGGACTGAGAATTTTTTTCTTAAGTGTTTGGTAGAATTTACTGGTGAACCCATATGGGCCTGGTACTTTGTTTTGAAAGGTTATTCATTATTGATTCAGTTAATATTTTTTTTCAATTTTTTTAATGTTAATTTTGAGAGAGAGACAGAGCGTGACTGGGGGCGGGGCAGAGAGGGAGACAGAATCCAAAGCAGGCTCCAGGCTCCAGATGTCAACACAGAGCCAGTGCGGGGCTTGAACCCACAAACCCTGAGACCATGACCTGAGCTGAAGTCAGATGCTTAACAAGCTGAGCCACCCAGGCATCCCTCCCTGCCTGACTTTTTTTTTTTTTTTAAAGCAATGCAAGTGACTTACTGGCTGTTAGAACTAGAAAGTGCAGGGTAAGATAGGCTTCCGGGTGGTTTGATGTGGTTCTGCCTCGTCGTTGAAGACCCCCTACTGCTTCACTGCTCCTGCCTTCAGCCTTGTCAGCATTGTTTCAAACCTGACTTCTCTCAGGGGCAAAAAGAATCCACAAACCCAGCTTTCCTGCCCATAGAGGGGAGAGTGTCCTTTTGGTGGCTCTTCCAGAAGAGTGAGAAGCTTTCGTAGAGGCCCTGGTACGAAAGGATACGTTACGTGTCTCTGGGCAGAATTAGTCTAGATGTCCCTCCCGACCCAACATCTGCACCTGAGAAATGGCATGTGCTGTTGGCTCAGGTGTGGGTCCGAGGTGCCTAACAGTGAATATTTAAGGATTGTTTAGTCTTCTTGCAGAATTGACTTGTTTGTCATCAATTCCTCTTTATTCCCAATAATTTTCCTTGCTCTGAACTTGGCCTTGAAATTAATTAAATAAAATTACACTTGCTTTCTTTTGATAGTGTTAATATGGTATATCTTTCTCCATCCCTTCCCTTTTAATCTATTATTATTATTTTTTAATGGGAGAGAGAGCACAAGCCCGTGTGAGTCAGGGAGGGGCAGAAAGAGAGGGGGGCAGAGGATCTGAAGTGGCTCCACTCTGGCAGCAGTGAGCCCAACAGGGGACTCGAAGTCATGAATCGCGAGATCATGACCAGACCTGAAGTCAGACTCTTAACCAACTGAGCCATCAGGCGACCCCCGTTTAATCTGTATTTTCTTTACATTCGAAGTGGCTTTCCTGTAGGTAACACATAGTTAGGTCTTATTTTTGATCCATTCTGACAATCTCTGTCTCTTAATTGGTGGATTTAAACCAATAATGTTTACAGTGACTGTTTGATTTAGTTGGTTTAATATCTATTGTATTCATTGCTGTTTTTTGTTGTCTTGTTCTTTGTTCCTCTTTTTGTCTTCCATACTTTTTCTGCCTTTGTGCTTCTAATTGAACATTTTATATGATTCCATTTTCTTCCTTTTGTTAGCACACCAATTATACTTCCTCTTTTACTTTTTATTTTAACTTTTTAATTTTTATTTTATTTATTTTTAAATGACAGACCAGGTTTTTGGTTTTTTAAAGTTTATTTATTTTGAGACAGAGAGAGCGAGAGCGTGCGCGTGTGTGCACGCAAGCAGGGGAGGAGCAGAAAGAGAGGGAGAGAGAGAATCCCAAGCAGGCTCCGTGGTGTGAATGCAGAGCCCGACTCCTGAACCGTGAGGTCATGACCTGAGACGATATGAAGAGTCAGACGCTTAACTGACTGAGCCAGCCAGGTGCCTCCCTTTTTCACTTTTTGAAGTGATTGTCCTAGAGTTTCCACTGTACTCTTACAGGTAAAACCCAAGTCCACTTTCAGATATCACTATACCACTCTGTAGATAGTGCATGTACTTATAAAAACAACGTATTCCTGATTCTTCCCTCCTGTCACTTGCATTATTATAGTCATTCACTTTACACGTAAGCATATAAAAGCTCACACACACACACACACACACACACACAACACACACACACTATTAAATACATTGTTGCTATTATTTTGAAAGACTGTTATTAGATCAAATAAGAGTAAGAAAAATAAGTTGTTTTTTTTTAATAAAAATGTTTATTCATTTTTGAGAGAGAGAGAGAAGGAGAACACAAACAGGAAAGGGGCAGAGCGAGGGAGACACAGAATCCGAAGCAGGCTCCAGGCTCTGAGCTGTCAGCACAGAGCCCGACGCAGGGCTCGAACTCACAAACCTCGAGATCATGACCTGAGCCAAAGTCGATGCTTAACCGACTGAGCCACTCAGGCACCCCCCAAAATAAAAGTTTTTATTTTATCTCCATTTATTCATATTCCATTGCTCTTCCTTTCTTTTATATATGAGTTTCTGATTTACATAATTTTCCTTATCTCTGAAGAACTTTTAGCATTTTTTACAAGGCAGGTCTGCTGGCAACAAATCCTCTCAATTTTTGTCTGAGAAAGTCTTCATTTTCCCTTCATTTCTGAAGGATAATTCAGATTCTAGGTTGGTGGGCTTTTTTCTCTTAGCAGTAAATATTTCACTCTACTCTCTTCTTGTTTGCATGAATTCTGCAAAATTGAAGGTTATTTTTTGCTTTCATATAGGAAAAATGTTTTCTCCTCTGACTTCTTTCAAGGTTTTTTCTTTATCTTTCATTATCTGCAGTTTGATTATGATATGCCTAGGTATAGTTTTGTTTTGTTTTCATTTATCCTGATTGGTGTTCTCTGAGCTGCTGTGGTTTGCTGTCTTTGGGGAAGATTCTGTCATTGTTTCAAGTATTTCTTCCATCCTGTCTCCTTCAGGTGTTTCCATTGTGCACATACTGCACCTTTTGTGGTTATCTTGCAGTTCTTGGATATTCTGTTCTTTTGTTATTTCAGTCTTTTTCTCTTTGCCTGTCAGTTTCAGAAGTTTCTGTTGTTATATCCTCAAGTTCAAGAGCATTTCGTTGGCTGTGTCCAGTCTGGTCTGATTGAGACCTTGAGGGATATTCTTCATTTCCATTACACTGTAGGTTTTGATCTCTGGCATTTCTTTTTTATTCTTGCATAGAATTTTCATCTCTCTCCTTATGTTCCCATCTGTTCTTGCATGTTGTCTACTTTTTCCATTAAAGCTCTTAGCATATTAATCATAGTTTAAAAAAAACTCCTGGTCTCATAATCCCAACACTCCTGCCGTATGTGAGCGCTTCTGATGTTTGTGCAGTCTCTTCAAACTGTGTTGTCGTTTATGTCTTGTAGTTTTTTGTTGAACAGTGGACAGGATGTGCTGGGTGAAAGGAACTGCAGTGAGCAGACCTTCAGTGAGGTGGTGGTGAGGTGTATAAGGGTGCCTCCCAGTGCTCTGTTAGGTCTCAGTCTTTTAGTAACCTGCGCCCTGGGACCGTGAGCCTCACCAGTGCCTCTCAGTCATCCCTCTCCCCACTTCAGTGGGACTGGATGGCGAGGGTGGGTTGGAGTTGGGTATCTCCTTTCCTCCAGGTAGGTCAGGGTCTGATAAAATAGTTCCTCCTGTGGGCAGACCTTGTAAAGAATGCCCTGGTATATTTCATAATGGTTATTCTCCTTATCCTCCCTTGGGAGCATGGGGGGATTTTTCTCTGATATTCACTGTGTAGTATCTCCTAGGGCACCTGGAGATAGAACTCACAAGCATGGGGCCCCCCCGGTGATGGGGCCCTCCTGGAGTTCTTACCTTTTAGACTCACCCACGCTGAGCCCCCAGCTCTTCATCAGGTAGCACTTCAGGTTCTCCTCCCTGGGCGCTGGCTCCTGCCTAGGGTTCTGCTCAGATGGGTTGTTAATTCTCTCTGTATCTATCTGGTCACTGCAGTTCAGGGGGCAGTGGTCTGCCCTGGGACATCACATCTCTGATGGTGTAAGAATAGTTGCTGATACTTCAGTTTGCTCAGGTTTTTACTTGTTAGGACAAAATGGTGACTTGTAAACTCATTACATGCTGGACCAGAAGCCAGAAGTTCTCAGTGTCACAATTTAAAGTATACAGTCCAGTGGCATTTAGTACACTTGCAGTGTGGTGTAACCACCGCTTCTGTCTACTTCCAAAATGTTTTCATTACCCCAGAGGAAAATTTATACCCATTAGATGGTTTCTTCCTATTCCCTTCTCCCCTGAGTCCTTGGTAACCACTAAGCTACTTTCCATCTCTGGATTTAGCTTTTCTGAATATTTCATGTAAATAGAACTGTACCATATGTGACCTTTTATTACATCAGGCTTCGTCCACATTGTAGCATGTGTTAGTACCCCATCTCTTTTTAATGGCTAAATAATATACCACCACATTTTTTAAAAGTTTATTTATTTTTGGGAGGGGCAGAGAGAGAGAGGGAGACACAGAATCCAAAGCAGGCACCAGGCTCTGAGCTGTTAGCACAGAGCCCGACGTGGGGCTTGAACTTACGAATGGTGAGATCATGACCTGAGCTCAAGTCAGACATTTAAACCACCCAGCCACCCAGGCGCCCCCTGAATATTAATGTATGAGTATTTGAGTACCTGGAACAGTTTTGGGGGCATATACTGAGGAGTGGAACTATTGGATCATAGGGTAATTCTTTGATTTATTGAGGAATCACCAAACATGCCCTGAACTATTTTACGTTCTTGTCTGCAGAGAGTTATGGCCCCTCCCCCCTCCCCCCCCCCCACACACATTGACTATTTACATTTGAAAGTGAAGCATCCTCTAGTCCTTCAGCTGTTCTTTGTAGGACCTGTGACTTTATTTCTAAAATCTCTGCCAGTCTGTCTGGTTTCTTTCTCCTTGAGTGCTCCATGGCATAGATACTACCTTTCAGAGGAGGCAGAGGGTTTAATAGAGTTCTGCGCATAGGATCAGAGTTGGGGTGGCGTGGGGTTAGCTCCCCTTGTCTGTGCTTGTCACGTACCTTGTCACACCAACTTTATTTAACCGAGTTCTTCCCCCATGTTGGTGTTGAACCATGCTTCTCATCTTCTAGCTTGAGGTTTTGTTTTAGTGCACATCTTTCCATTCCTTTCCATTACATTTCATTTTGCTGTGTGTGACTCACCACCCCATTCTGTCAAGTGATTTTTTAATCTTGACTCCACATTCCATCTGTTCATTCTCAAATTTGATGTAAAGGCTGGAAAGAGCCAACTAAGGATGAACCTTTGAAAGGCTATGAGAGACCGTTCTAGGTTTTCTCAGGTTCATTACGCAGTCCTTTTGGGGTGTGATTAAACCCATTGTAAGTCCGCCCATCTTTATGTCCATCCATTTTCCATTTTGCTGTCTTGTTCTTAGTCACAAAGAAATGAAAGTCTTCGCCAGATGCCTTGTCCCAGTTTAATTCACTTTTTCTAGAGTTTCCATTGAGTGGTGGTAAGCAGAGTTTGTATGGAGGTGCTTGGGACTTCATAAATTGTGCCTGATGTTACTCTTTCCAGCATCCCCATGGCTTTCCCAATAACCTTCTCACAAGAGAAAAGGTGTGGGTCACTCGTACTTGTGAATAATATTACCAGACCGATCTAGAATTTTGTTCATGATCACCATCCAACTCGCTGAAAGAGTTTTAAACTGTCCAGCTTTGTCCCATTCTGAAAATTCAGATATGATGTACTTTGCACATTTCTTAAACTGTACTGTAGGTTAGCAGTTCTGTTCATGAGTTTTCTCAGCGTCCCTTAACCCCCCATGTAGCTTAGGAGAAGCGTGTGCAGTTCTTTGTCTGTGTGTCCTCCCCAGTCTTGGCCTTGAGTTCTCTCATGGTTGTATCGACTCTGCTCTTTCTACTCTAAACGTGCTTCTTGAGAAACACGGTGGCAGGATAAGATCGGGCGGTTTTATTTTCTGTGTTTATCATCATAAAAATGTTACATTGGTTTTTATGTAACGTAAGAACTTTGTGCAAAAACATTTATCTTGCTGTGAGTAGTGTAAGAATGTAAGCAATGAGCAAAAAAAATAGGGAGCAAGGACAGAATCTTCACTTTTCTGACCAGTTGTCCTGGATTTATTAGGCGATTCTAGTCAACTCTCAATGGTATTTTGGGGCTGGGTAACCGCCCGTTAACTCCGCATTGGTAACAAATGTCAGCAGGTCTTTAATACTAGGTGGCATTTTCTGAACTATATATGATAAAGTTTTCCATTGTAGATGAAGGTCAGGAGACTGAAAAAACCACACAGAACTTGGAAATTACCACCAGACTATTATGTTCCGATTCGGGACAGCGCCCTGTCCTATTTGAATTCGAGACAAATGTGAGAATGATAAAGAAGAAAGCAGAGGGCAGACTTGGCCTGTGTTTTCTGATAACATTGCAAAATAGGAAATTTAAGGAACTCGTGGCCTCCCCTGGGTTGTGTAACTAGATTTCTGATTGACTGGCAGTCTAAGGGTTAATTGATAAATGGATGGGTACAAACCAACAACTTGAAATGTTCTGATCGTGTCTGGGCAGTGAATTTGTTGCTGTCATGTTATATATTTAATTCTGTCGAAAACTGCATAAAAATATATGTGCTCTGAATCATCTTCATGCACATAAGCTATGAACTGAGAGGCGTGAAAGGGCTCTGTTCCAAAAATACCGTCCTCCAGCGGCTTGCAGTTTGCCTCCATTTCCGCTTTTGTATGAAGGCATTGAAGGTCTTTGCAAAATGCAAGTGTGGGCACCTTAAGTCATTGTCATTGATTAGCACCCAACTATTCAGTTCTCAGACCGGCCACCCAGTCTTAGCAGGACTGTGAGACGTGGACAGTTGCAACGGGTAAGTTTTGATTTGGTGCAGATGAGGAGGTCAGGAATATCTGGGGGCGCCTGGGTGGCTCAGTTGATTGAGCGTCCAACTGTTGATTTCAGTTCAGGTCATGATCTCACAGTTCGTGAGATCAAGCTCCGAGTCAGGCTCTACGCTGACAGCGTAGAGAGCCTGTTTGAGATTCTCTCTCCTTCTCTCTTTGCTCCTCCCCCACTCATGCTGTCTCAAAATATATAAACTTTTAAAAGTTTTATTTATTTAATCACGTGGTTTTTTAAAAGAATGTTTCTTTTTGAGAAAGAGAGAGCAAGCAGGGGAGGGGAGGGGCAGATAGAGAGAGAGAGAGAGAGAGAGAGAGAGACAGACAGACAGACAGACATTGAATGCAAAGCAGCTCCAGGCTCTAGGCCCTGAGCTGTCAGCACAGAGCCCGACACGGAGCTCAAACCCTTGAACTGTGAGGTCATGACCTGAGCTGAAGTAAGACGTTTAACCAACTGAGTCACCCTGGTGCCCCTTATTTCATTCACTTACTTACTTTATTTATTTTTAATTGTTTTTTTTTTTTAATGTTTTATTTTTTGAGAGAGAGAGACAGAGCATGAGCAGGGGAAGGGAAGAGAGAGGGAGACACAGAATCCGAAGCAGGCTCCAGGCTCCAAGCTGTCAGCAAAGAGCCTGACGTAGGACTCGAACTCATGAACCGTGAGATCATGATCTGAGCCAAAGTCAGACGCTTAACTGACTGAGCCGCTCAGGTGCCCCAACTTAAAAAAATTAAAACGAAAAAAATGAAGCGGTTAGGAAAATCTGGAGGCATATACTGATGGGGGTGGGGGCGTCTGTACACGTTGGAAACTGGCCTGCCAGGGGATAGCACATGTAGGAAGGCAGTGGATTGATACTGGAGAGAAACTTCACGATTTTGCGTTGCTTTGCTTTGAGAAATGCTCTACATTACATTTGTGAGAATTAACAGTCATGCATGAGATGATTTTGCTTCAGGCGGGGGGGGGGGGGGGCTCTTGCACTAAAATAAGCAAGGGGCCAGTGGCCATAGTTGGAACCAGTTATGAGTAAGTGTCCTAGAAAAGCGAAGCCAAAGACAGGTCTGTACCGAAATAGTTCGGAAGTGGGAGAGGTGTGGGGGGGAGTACACAGGGCGAGCAGGCATTTAAGAGAGCAAAAGTGAAAATTACCCAGTTTCTCTAACGAGGAAACTCTCTGAATGCCTCTATTCATGAGCCTCCTGTGATACGTTTGTTCTTTGTTGGGGAGTGCGTCAGAATCTCCTAGAGAATGTTCTCTTACAAACCTGCCTGGCCCCAGGTCAGCCTGACTGACTCAGACTCCAGGGTGGGGGCCCGGGAGGTATAGTTGATGGAAGAAGTCTAGGGGATTCGGCCTCCCACCCGGCCAGGGAGCACTGCTGTGGCCGATAAACTGAGGCCCATTCCTTACTCTCTGGTTTGGACTCCCTCCGTTAGGGTCCTCATGTTAATCAATATAGTGTCTCCAGTTTCCTACCTCTACTTGCTGCAGAGAGAAACATCTGGGGGAGGAAGACACATTCTCCACCTCTGGCTCTTCCTCCCTTTTCACTCCTGCTCAGAAAACTTAGTTCTGAAATTCAACCACTCAGTATTCCTCCATGAACATCCACCACCTGAGATAACAGAGCTCGAGAAAAACTCACAGGACCCTCTGGACCTACCCCAGCCCCCTCCCATGTTGATCAAAGAAGATCCCCAAGTTCCCTGGGGATGTAGACCAGCCAAACAGTGCTTTTCTTTCAGGCACCCATCTTTATGCGTCACTTCTGGGGTATTGTGGGAGTCAGGCCAAGTGCCTCCTCTGTTGCCAGGGATACTGTAGCTAAGGGCAGGGCCTCTGGCTCCAGGGCAGCAAAGATGGCCGCAGGGTGTTAATTACTGGGGCCTGAGCGGGATCCTGCGACGAAGGTGCCCTCCTGCCGTTACAGCCACAGCCCGAGGGAGACCCCTTCTTTCCTAAAAGTCCAAGGATTATCTTCCCTGTCCGCATTGCCCGTCATCTTTGGAGCTTCTGGAAGGGTTATGCAAGAGTTTTTGCCTTTGGAAATCTTGCCGTAGCTGAACACAAGGTTCCCATAGTGGAGTGGCTGCCTGCCACGTGACGTTTGTGACATTAAAGGGAGGCTCTCAGTTAATACGAGAGATAGTTGTTCTTGAAGCTCGGGAGACTAAGAGTGGAACACACACGTCAAATTACTGTTCGACTTGCTGGTTTTGTTTTGGGTTGGTGCCTGGCCTGTTAATTTTATGTGGTAAATCTTCATGTTGAGTAAAACAACACTTGATGAGAAAAGTAATTGACTTCTGCACTTTGTGCCAGTGAAGTGTTTTGATTTGATTGCCAGAAAAGTTTGTGAATATGATACTGAGTTACTTTGGAAAATGAAATGCAACTTTTTATGAAAGTCTGGGTGGTAGAAAAATGAGAGAATAAGTAACTGAGGTGTAGCCTCTTTGAACGTAAACACTAACAAAAGATCATTGAAGGGGCACCTGGCTGGCTCAGTCGGTGAAACATGTGACTCGATCTCGGGGTTGTAGGTTCAAGCCCCACATTGGGTGTAGAGATTACTTAAAGATAAAATCTTCAAAAAAAATCTGTTAAAGACTTTTTTAAAGTCTATGCGTTTTGCTGATAACAGTGAGTAAAATATACCATGTATCCTTGATGCCTTAGGACCACTTACTCTCTGCATCCACAGAGTGGAGCTTCACAGACCCCTCTGTGGAACATACAGAACTTTTTTTTTTAATATGAAATTTATTGTCAAAATGGTTTCCATACAACACCCCGTGTTCATCCCAAAAGGTGCCCTTCTCAATAGCCATCACCCAGAGAACTTGTTTTAAAGAAAGAAATCCTTGTATCATCTGTCTGTCCATCTCTCCGTCCATCCATTTACCCACCCATTTGTCTAGTTTATGTTTCATCTTTCTCATCACAGTGGAGGGAGAGTGTTTGATTAGGTAACCTGCTGACTAGTGTCCCAAAGATGTGCATCTCTGCAATTAATTAGGGAACAAGAAGGGAATCAACCCTCTTGGAAGTTATTGTTTTGTTTTGTTATTCTCAATAAAAGCACAGTGTTTCTGTCTTTATTTTTATTTATTTTTTAAAATGTATATTTACTTTGAGAGAGAGTGCAGTCACAAGCAGGGGAGGGGCGGAGAGAGAGGGAGAGGGAGAGAATCCCAAGCAGGCTCCGCGATGTCAGTGCAGAGCCCGATGCAGGGCTCAATCCCAGGAACCATGAGGTGACCGCAGCCGATATCAAGAGTCGGATGCTCAATTGACTGAGCGACCCCGGCGTCCCTATTTATTTATTTATTAAAAAAAATTTTTTTTAACCTTTATTCATTTTTCAGAGTGAGAGAGACAGAGCATGAGCGGGGGAGGGGCAGAGAGAGAGGGAGACACAGAATCCGAAGCAGGCTCCAGGCCCCGAGCTGTCAGCACAGAGCCCAATGCGGGGTTTGTACGCACAGACTGAGATCATGATCTGAGCTGAAGTCGGACGCTTAACCGACTGAACCACCCAGGCACCCCACCTATTTATTTATTTTTAAGTAGGCTTTAGGCCCAGTGTGGAGCCCAACATGAGGCTTGAACTCCCGACCCCGATATCCAGCCCAACTCCTGAGCTGAGATCAAGAGTTGGATGCTTAACTGACTGAGCCAGCCAGGTGCCCCGTGTTTCTGTCTTTATTCCTTCTCACCATTATTCAAGGTAGACTGTCATTTCAGCTGCAAATTAACTTCTTTGTTGCTTTCTACCCTTCTGTGTCACTAGCCTTTAAGTCCTCTAGAAATACGACACCAGTGTCAACACTTGATTTGTATTTCCTCCCTGGTCTGTTTCCTCCGGGTAGCACTTGGGGAAGTCGCCTTCGAACTGTTACGATAATGCTGCTGACGACAAGACAAGTGCAACTTGAGAACCACGGGCATAAGAGACCTAGTGTTACAATTTGATCTCTAGTTACAGTGAGGCGCTAGATGAAGACGCTCGATTTCTGAAGGTCATTAAGAGATTTCACTATGTCTTAGAATAGTGATTTTTAAAAAATGTTTATTTATTTATTTTTGAGAGAAAGAGCATGCCTGAGCAGGGGAGGGGCAGGGGCAGTGGTGGTGGCGGCCGGGGTGGGCGGGGGGGAGGGGACGGAAACACAGGATCCAAAGCTGGCTCCGTGCTGAGAGCAGACAGCAGAGAGCCCAATGCAGGGCTCACACACACAGACCATGAGATGATGATGACCTGAGCCGAAGTCAGATGCTCAGCTGACTGACCCACCCAGGCTCCCCTACAATAGTGATTCTTAACCTGGACTGGTTTCAGCCAGAGTCTGAAGCCCCGAAAACCTTCTGCCAAGTGTTTTGTATGTTTGCATTTTTTCCTTGGGAGGGGTTTTGTGGCTTTCGGTAGGTTCTCAGAAGAGTCTGTGGTCTGAAAAAGTTAGAACTTGGCTTTAGGAGGTCAGGCTACTTCCCTAACGGTTCTCCAGTTATTTGCCTTTGAGCTTGGGGGTGCTCTATTTAAGCCAGACTTAATATCAGAAACACTCATTCCGCTTGGCTTTTCTTTGTATCCTGATTTTTAAAAGCACATTTGAAGTCATCACACTCTGATTTCTCAAAAATAGCGTCGTGACTGTTGCTGTCTCTTGCCTAATTGTGTAGCTGGATCTTTTTTAGAAAATTAGCCTTAATGGTAAGCAAGATTGAGCAAACAGAGTGCCTGGAACATAGTTGATGATCCATGAATACATGTTGTATTTGGTGTTGAACATACAAAACTGGATATATTCAAGCCAGTAGGTTTTTGTTTTTGTTTTTTTTAAGATTTTATTAAATCTTTACACCCAACCTGGGGGTTGAACTTAGAACCCCTTAGATCAAGAGTCACACGCCCCACTGACCAAGACAGCCAGGTGCTCCTCAAGCTAGTAGAATTTTCAGGTCAACATAGAAATGAATTGAAACATATTACTGAAAGACGTTTAAAAATGACAGTCTCAAGAAAGCTGTTAGAAAAAAAAAATCCTCAGTAAAACATTAGCAGAGCAAGTCCAACAGTGTATGAAAAGAATTATACACCAAGACAATGGTGTTCTTGCAATGGGATCTGTTGCAAGAACACAAGGCTGTTCCAGTGTTTAAAAAACCAGTAATTTGCCATATCAACAGGTTAAAGAAGAAAAATCACCTGATCATGTCGATTAAAGCAGAAATAACATTCGACAAAATCTAATACCCATTTGTGATTAAAAAAAAAAAAAACAAAAACCTAATTAGTAGACATACTTAATGGTGAAAAAAGTTGGGGAAGTTGTGGAAACCATGAACGCATTATTATTTAAAGTTTTTTCTTTCATAGCAAGTAGACTTTACGATGAAATGTTGCAGAGAAATGTATTGAGTTAAATCATTTGCTCTAGCAATATAATCAGATAAGTATGAGTCCTGACTGGATATTTGATACTATTAAATTTGATGTTACTTTGTGAACTTTTAAGATAATAATGTCATTATGGTTTTAAAAAGAGTCATTATCTTTTAGAAATGTATGTTGAAATATTGAGGGGTGAAGTGATAGGAAGTTTGGGATTTGTTTCAAACTATTTGAAATTGGTGGTGGGCATGGTGTATAAATCAAACCAGATTGGCCCTGTGTTGATAATTGTAGTGGGTGAGTCATGGGCACACTGGGTTCGTTACTCTGTTATACTTTTGTATATTAGGTAATATACAAAGATAAAATTACTTGACATAAAACTTGTTTGGTTTTACGCCCATATAATGGCTACTATCAAAAACCAGAAAATAACAGGTGTTGGTGAGGATGAAATTGGAGAGAAATTGGAACCCTTGTGCGCTGATGGTGGGAATGTAAAATGGTGTGGCCGCTCTTCAAAAAATTAAGAATAGAAGTACTGTATGGTTCAGCAGTTCCATTTGTGGGTACGTACCCAAAAGTGTTGAAAGGAGGGTCTTAAGAAGACCTGTCCTATTCATGACAGCATTTCTCACAGTAGCCAAAGGGAGCAGTAACCCAAGTGTCCATTGATGGATGAGGATAGACAAGGTGTGGCCTTTCCACACAGTGGAATGGTTCAGCCTTGAGAAGGAGATTCTGATACATGCTCTAGTATGAACGAACCTTGAGGATATTACGCTAACTGAAATAAATCAGTCATAAGACAAATACCTACTTATTTGAGACACCTAGCAGAGTCAAATTCATGGAGACAGAAAGGAGAATGATGGCCAGGGGCTGTGGGAAAGGGTAATGGAGAATTATTGTTTAATGGGGACAGAGTTTCAGTTTTGCGGGAAAAGAGTTCTGAAGATGGAAGGTGGTAATGGCTACACGACGGTGTGAATGTACCTTGTACCATTGAACGGCGCACCTAAAAATGGTTAAGGTGATGGGGACCCCTGGGTGGTTCAGTTGGTTAAGCGTCTCTTGGTTTTGGCTCAGATCGTGATCTCATGATTCGTGGGTTTGAGCCCCGCATCAGGCTCTGTGCTGACAGTAGGGAGCCTGCTTGGGATTCTCTGTCTCCCTCTCTCTGCCCCTTCTCTCTCTGCCCCTTCCTCTCTCTCTCTCTCTGTTTCAAAAATAAATAAATAAACATTAAAAAAATAAAAATTGTTAAGATGGTAAGTTTTATGTTGTATTTTACTCCACAATTTAAAAATTTTTGTTTGGATTTTGAAAGAATGATTAGAAGTCCCCTTTAATCCCTGAAAAGTTGGTTTTATAGAAAGTGTGATTTTGCTCCCTAAGAATTCTTTTCCAGAATATGGTTAAAATTACTATTTTAATTAACCATAACCTAAGCTATAAGGGCAGGGACCCATTAATTCACCATTGTCTCCTCAGCACTTAGGAGACAACTTGGGGCTTGGTAAAGATGGGTGGGTGAAGGGATGGATGAGTGGGTGGACAGATAGACAGACGGATGGATGGGCGGGCAGGTGGGTGGGTGGATGGGTGGATGGATGGAAGGAAGTAAGGACGGACGGATGGATGGACCGCTGGATAAAAGAAAGGAAAAAGAAGCCCTTTCCCTGGATTCTCCCCAGTCCTGTTGTCCCTCTTAACCTTTCATCCCCAGAGGGGACCAGCCGCCCCATCATCATGTGTCGCAGATGTCAAGACACTAAACCACAGCCTGGGTTCGGCCCCTTACTGTTTCTCGTCTTGCCCCTGTAGCTGACGTCTGACTCCGTGATTCCACGCTTGCCCCTCCTGTCACTTCCACTCTGAGGCAGACGGCCTTCCTCGGGGGCGGCGTCAGGTCTCACCCCGCTGCCTCCTTCGGTGCCTCCCCACTTTGCGCATCCTGTGAGATCTGAACTTGGGAAACCACATCGAGGCTCCTCCCGTTCCGCTCCCGCTTCCTCTCTGTTTTACCTCGTGGCATCTCCTGCGGCCGTGTTCCTGGCCACGTGGAACCGCGGGGAGCCCTTTGGTCTTCCGGTGTGGCTGATGGGGAGCCCGCGCCCAGCGCAGACCCGCAGTGCCCGCCCTCACCCGGGGCCGACTTGAGGGACCGGCCGGTGTCTCCTGGCAGGTCACCATCCCCACCTGCTGTAAGATGACCGTGCTCCCCGCGCGCGTTCCGGGTGTCAGTGCACAGTGCGCGGGATGCTTGTCACGTGACGAGTGAACAAACCGCGCCAAGATTAATGGCTTGTTTGGTTAATTTCAGGCTTCATTTCACACAGAAACGTGGTTTTATTTTAAAAATGAGCTTCACTGTAATGTAATGCACATAAATTATGAAGTTGGCTATTTTGAAGTCTGCAAGTGGTTTTAAAGTGGAAATCCGTGGTTTTCCTTAAGGAAACGGAGATGTCAGTGGTTCTCCAGGGTTCCCGGGAGGACGTTTGCCCCCAGGGGACACCTGGTAATGTCTGGAGACGTTTTGGGTTGTCACCACTGGGGAGGGTGCTACTGGCACCTAGTGGACGGAGGCCAGGGATGCGGCTGAACGTCTCACAACACTCAGGACGGCCCCACAGCAAAGAATCTTCTGGCGCAGAACGGCAGTCCCGCTGAGGTTGGGCATCCCTGAGCTAAATGGTATCTAATATACAGAGATTTTCTGAGCACCTTCTTATTAAATTTATTTGGAATTGTGAGGAAGCCCTTAAACCCGCACTTACTGATTTTGTCTAGAGATGCTTCGGAAGTGTCTCATTTTAGAAAAAAAGTTAAGAGTGATTACAAAATGTATTTTACAAAGTCAGAGAAAAACTGATGCGGTATTAGCCAAAAGCATCACTAGGAACACCGTCAGCCGAAAAGGGGAGCTACTGTTCATAAATTCCATGCAGTGTTCCTTTGGTTAAGTAAAAAGTTTCCTCTTCAGGGCGCCCGGGTGGCTCAGTCGCTTAAGCAACCACGTCTCGATTTTGGCTCAGGTCATGGTCTCACTCTTTGTGGGATCGAGCCTCGCGTCGGGCTCTGCGCTGACAGCTCTTGCTTATAATTAATCTATCAATAAATATTTGTTGAGAGTCTGTGTGGGAGGCACAGCGTGGGCCCTTCGCTGATGTTGTTTCTAATCCTCAAAGCGAGGTTGTGGAAGGTTGTCCCCATTCCTGATCTGACGATGCGGAAATAGGCAGGGGGTGGTGAACTAATCTGTACCTAGTTACAGAGTAGGTCAGAAACAGAGTTCATTAATTTACTAAGTTCTGTCTGGTCCCAAGGTTCCTGCCTTTTCGACCAGACTGCACCATTTACAACTTTTAGCAGCATCTTGCCGCCTTAGGGAATCGAGAGCGCTCCTCGGTGTAGCACTGAAGGGAGATGCTCACCGTAAATGGTAACTCAGGCCCCTCTCCAGCTGCACCTCCTTCCAGTCTCAGAGCCGTGCATTTGCCAGTCTTGCGAGTTCCAGGATGTGCCCTGTGCCCACTTCCTTTGTACCTGATACACACACACTGCTCACAATACTCCCTCCCATCCAAGAGCCCTCGATGATCTCTTCAAAGATGTCCTTGGGAGGTCTCCGCTTGTTCTCCGATGGATCCTAGAGCCGATCTAGCATTTCCAGCCCCTCTTCCAGACACGTGGTGGGGTGGCCACCCTCCACCCTGGAGGGTTTGGGTGGGGCCAGGTGACTAGTTCTGTTTCAGTGAGTTAGGAGCCATGTCTCCCCTCTTCGTGGAAGGTTAGGTCCCACAAGAAGACCCTTCCACGTGCCCACCCTTGCCCTCTGGCACAGGGCATGGCCACATTTGAGATGGTGGCTACTTGGCCACATTGGTCTCTGCTGACTCATAAAGTTCCCAAGACTGAGTGAGTCCCCTTTTATAGTTTTGTTTTTGTTTTTACCACATTGTATAACCCTTTAATTATAGCCACACCATTTTGGAATGTAGATGGTCATTGATATGTTTGTGTTCCCCGAGAGACTGGGACTTGATTCCCCAGAGCCCAGTGCCCAAGCATGCGTAAGCAGTGTGCTTACATATAATAGACATTCAGGAAAGATTTCTTGGGACAAACTCAAAGTCAGTGGGCTGTGAAGCTGAAAGGACCTTTGACATTAGGCTGGTTCGAAAGACCAGGGATAGTATGATTTAAATGAGAATTTATGACTGAGGGCAGGGCTTCGGAGAGTCTGCGAGAACCTGTGCCTTTTTGTATTTTGATTTTGGAACTATATGAATATTTTGCTTATTCTGAATGTCTTTGAGGAAAAGAAGAATCAGCTGGAGATTTTATACTTACATAGTTTAGGCCACTTTTCTGTGCAGACCATCTTTAACAAAGGGCCCGCTAACAGATCACATTCCGCTCCTTTGGGGAGGAAAGGGCTGGATTTTTTTCATCCAAGTCTGGTGGTTTGCACCCTGTAATCCCAGGGACCAGACGCCACCTAGTGGCAGCATTCCTTAATTGCAGATTCTTTTGATGGCCCAAGCTTCAAAATTGAATCTGCAAACAAAACATAACATCGTCTAGGATTTGCTGATGACGTGCTGGCAATTTCTCAGGACATTCAGCTGTTATTTATTATGTCCTTATTGGTCTAGTACGACCAGCCCAGGTTTCTGGAATGAGAAGGGGCAGAAGGGGCACACATCAAGTGATCTTTTTGAAAGCAGTGTAATTCTCTTTATAGATGAAGAAAGCAATCAGAAGGGAGCTGTTTGGTGCTGGGTGGGTGTCAGGGCCACAGCACTCAGGCTTGGGAACCACCTCACCGGGGTGGGTGACTGGTGTGCCCTGGACAAGGAGTCAGCCCTCCTTGGCCCACAGAGCTGGGCTGTCCTAGGGAGGCGTACGTTTTATATTTAAACTTAGCCCTGGAGTTGGCCGTTGTATTGTTTTCATCTTGGTTTTTTAAATCGGTGGCAAGTTCTGGTGATTAAGATCTGCCGCAGCCTCAAAAACCAGCCGTGTCCCCAAATCATAGGCGTGTCCCCCAGATGTGACCTACGTACGAAAGGTCGGCTGCCAGCCTTACTGTGCCAGGACTTCGGTTAAGACTGTGCCACTCAAAATTTAGTGGGCTTTTTAATGATCTAGGATGTGGTAAAGTGAATCAGGTAAAGGCTGTCAACATGGGTGACGTGTTCCTTTATCTGTGATTTTTTTGGGGAAGATTACAGAAATATTACTCACTTGTTTCTATAAATATTTGATAAGGCCAATTGAATGTGATGAAATATTAAAAATACCATTTATTAAATATTTAAAAGTTCAGTCCTTGGAACCGGCCGAATCTCTCCATTCTGCAGCCAGCTGAAAGGAGCAGTTTATAAATTGTGAATTACAAAATGAGGATCCTGGGACCAGAGCTGGGATTCTTTTTGCCTCGAACTGTCAGCCATTTTCAGCCGCGGGCCTTTCCGCCAGGGCAGAAGTACATGCGTCGTTCTTCTGACCATCGCTGGTTTTATGCAGTTTGCTCCACCTGGCATTTCCACACTCCTTCTGGACTGAATACGCTCACTCGGCTTAAGTGTCAGCACTTTCATGGACTCACCCGTGGGAATAGTCTGCAGCTTTATTCGCTGTGCTTATAACTTCATTAATACCACCTTAATATGAAAACAGGTGGGAGTCAAATACTGCTGTGAAAGGTCCGTTGTCAATAGTAAGTTGAACTCACATCTTCTGTGTTTTAAAATGAGATCAGTGACAAACAGTGGAGGCTTTGCTCCGCTTCCTTCAAGACCCGCCGTTTCTCGGTACTAGACCTGTGACTCCAGGCACCCGTCCACCTGTGTCCCAGGACAGGTTAACAAGGCACCTGGGGAGGACGGGAGTCTCAGCCACAGGTAAACACTCAGCCTGACGGCAGAGCAAGGTTATTTCGTGTGCCCAGTGGGACTCTCTCAGACCAGAGGCCGCAGCAAACTGGGGCCCGTGCCAGGCACGCCCCCAGGTACTCGCCACTGTCCTAGAGGGTATTTCTGAAGAAGGGCAGGTGCAGCCTACCCATCTAATTCTCTTCTTTGCCAAATCTCCTGTCCCGGCAGCAGCTTTTGTGAGTGGAGGAGATCCTTTCCGAAGGCCCTTTAAATGTTGGGTCTTCATGATCTGGGTTTGATCTCACGTCACGTCTCCCCGTAACCGAATCCCAGCCTACCTCTCCAGACAGATCCCGCAGTATTTCAGCGTGTTCTGTTCCTCCAGATTCTCTAGCCTCCTGGAATTGGAACACCCACCTGCCAGAAACAAAACACGAAAAGCACCTTCCCAGTGTTAAAACGCCAAGCCATACCTGGTTTTCTGTTCTCAGCACCAAAACTATCTTCTCTAAGAATTTACAAACCAAACACTGGGTTTATTTGTACTGTACGTGAAATTGTTTATATACGCATCCATTTACCAAATAGTTCCCAAGTAAAGGCGCAGTGCTGGGTGCTGGGGATTAACAGGGAACAAGGGGTCTCACTCTCCCAGAATCCGTGTTTTTGTTCACATATGTGTTTAGGAGAAGTAACAGCAACACCTCAGTGGCATTTTACTGGGCGCCAGGCTCTGTCCTGAGCGTTTCACACGTGACTGGTTTGATCACACAGCAGCCTATCAGGTGGGTACCAGTGCTGTACCTACTAGTACAGATGAGGAAACTGAGACCCGTGGGGGAAGCCGGGTAACCTGCCCCAACGTCCCAAGCTGCACCCCCCGCCCTGCCCTCTGTCCAGCAGTGTGGCGATGAGTAGCAGAAGAAAAGGACGAGAGCAAGTGGGGGCAGAGTGCTGGAGGAGGGAACGTTTCACAGAGACCTGAGGGGATGAGTCCCCTGAGACCCTGCCAGGGGACTCCAGAGGTCAGAGCGGTTTTTTTTTTTTTTTAATTTTTTTTTTCCTGACGTTTATTTATTTTTGAGACAGAGAGAGACAGAGAGAGACAGAGTATGAATGGGGGAGGGTCAGAGAGAGGGAGACACAGAATCAGAAACAGGCTCCAGGCTCTGAGCTGTCAGCACAGAGCCTGATGTGGGGCTCGAACCCATGAACCATGAGATCACGACCTGAGCCGAAGTCGGACCCTTAACCGACTGAGCCACCCAGGCGCCCCTGGAGGTCAGAGCGGTTTTAATAACATCACGATGTTACCTCCCTTCCTCCTCCTTCTCTCACACTTGCACGGTGGGTGCTCTCTAGGGGCTGGGTGACATGTGACAGCGTGGCATACTGGCCGCAGTAGAAGTGAGGACCCAGCCATCTGGGTCTGAAGCCAGACGGTAGAAAGATTTGCAAAACTGTAAGATGTTACCACTCTTTTAACTCTGTTTTCAAAAATAGTTATTTTCATAAAAATGTTACTTATGTTAACATAAAATAGGTTTGTTTTTAAAAATGAATCGATAAAATTTTTCTTTTTTTGAGAGCTTATTTTTGAGAAAGTGTGAGTGGGGGAGGGGCAGAGAGAGAACCCCAAGTAGGCTCTGCACTGTCAGCACAGAGCCTGATATGGGGCTCGAACCAACAAACTCTGGGATCGTGACCTGAGCCGAAGTCGGACCCTTAACTGACTCAGCCACCCAGATGCCCCAGTAATCAAATTTTTCTTGATTTTAATTTTCAGTGCAGTAAATGCTGGTAGGGATCGAGAGGATAGATCCCACGTAAACAAAAGCTGCTTAGGGTCCTCAGTAACATTTGGTGTCAGTGGGCTCTGAGAGCAGAGAGGCGGAGAACCACGCCGCCGGTTTAGAAGCGTCCCTCTGGCTGCCGTGTGCAGAGCAGGTGCAGGAGGGTAAGGGTAAGGCTGGTCACTTGGATTCTGTAAATATCCAGGCGAGCAGCAGAGATGATGAGAAATGCTTCTGTCTACACTGATTTTGTATGTGTGTGTGTGTGTTTTCAGTTTATTTTTGAGAGAGAGAGAGTGCCCACACATGAGCATGGGAGGGGCAGGGAGAGGAGAGAGAGAGAGCGAGAGAGAGAGAGAGAGAGAGAGCACGCGCGTGAGCGAGAATCCCAAGCAGGCTCAGTGCTGTCAGTGTAGAGCCAGATGCGGGATTTGAACTCACGAACTGTTGAGATCCTGACAGCTGAAATCAAGAGCCGGAGGCCTGACCGACTGAGCCCCGCAGGCGCCCCTTGTGTGTGTATTTTTGAAGACTGATAACCACACACGTAAAACCTCCCATCGTAACCATTTCTAAGTGTCTGCCTCAGTAGTGTTAAGTATCACTCCTCCTGTTGTGCGGCCAGTTCCCCGAACTGTTTTCAGGTCACAAAACAAACTCTGTACCCATTAAACGGCAACTGCCATGGGTCTGGATTCCTTTGAAAGCGAAGACGCGGGATCTGCTCTTGGTTTGGATGTGGCGTGTGTAAACGTCTGGTAAACGCATCCTTAATTAGCGCGATGGTAGGTAGCTTCTTTCTCCTTCTACGCCTGCTTGTTCAGGATGGGACACGTGACCGCTCCCCGAAAACTCCACGTCAGAGTAAAGGCAGGGGAAGCCCAGGTGCTTCCGATCGTCCCAGTCTCCTGACATCACGTAATGGCCATCACACGACAGCCAAGAAGTACAATCACATCACGGTTAAGCGTCGAGTTTTAGCTTTAGATACTTCTGAAGATGGACTTACACGGAGGAAAAGAACTCAGTAGGGGTGGTTCACTGAACACATAGGCACCGTCTACGTGGGAATAAAGTGTCACACCATTCCTTGTACTTAGATGGGCTGAGTTGGGGCGCTCCATGGTGAATCCATTCAGTAGCATCTGGTGTCAGTGGGCTCTGAGAGCAGAGAACCACGCCGCAGGGTTAGAATGTGGGCACGCGTGAGGGGGAAGTAAAAAGAAATGCCCAGAACGTGCTGGGGGAAACAGGGATTCAGAGAGGGACCAGGCCCTACAGGGAGAAGGTCTCACACGGGCCCCCTGGGAGCCCCGCCCCAGGCAGAACAGATGGATGGGAATTACGCTCCGATTTCGTCCGGGGAGCTGACGGCCAGGACGGCAGTTCTTACCCTTAGAACGAAAGTAGCCGCTCCAGTGCCCAACCAAGGAGCAAAGAGGTCACTTCTCCAGTGGTCTGCCCGGCTTTGTGGATTGTGAGGATGTCCCTGGTGCACAGATGAGGAAACTGACGGTAAGAGGTCAGTTTGGTGCTCAAGGTCATGCAGCGAATGAGAGAGGGGAGCTGGACTCTGACCCCAAGTCAGCCTGACCTCAAAGTGGCTTACTTGTAGGGGGCGCCTGGATGGCTCAGTCGGTTAAGCATCCGACTTCAGCTCAGGTCACGATCTCACGGTCCCTGAGTTTGAACCCCACGTTGGGCTCTGTGCTGACAGCTCAGAGCCTGGAACCTGCTTCCAGTTCTGTGTCTCCCTCTCTCTATGCCCCTCCCCCACTCCCACTCTGTCTCTCAAAAATTAAAACATTAAAAAAAAAAAGTGACATATTTGTAAACACTGTTTCCAGTCAAGTTTTTCAGAGGTGTTGCATTTAGTTTTATTTATGCTCTGTAATTTTATTTTCATAAATCTTGTCTTTTATGTTTTTGTTTGTAATGTTAATTTTAAATAAATAATCTTATATTACTATTGCTATAAAGAAATGATAGTATATCTTTCTTTGTAACTTTCCTGTGACTGGCTGATAACAGAAGTAGATTGTGTGTAATAGTTATTAGTCTTTTTTCTTTTTATTTCTAGAGCAATTTATTTTTTTTTTTAAGTTTATTTATTTTGACAGAAAGAGAGACGCACACACACAGAGCACAAGTGGGGGAGGGGCAGAGAGAGAGGGCGACACAGAACCCAGGCTCCAGGCTCGGAGCTGTCAGCACAGAGCCTGACGCGGGGCTCGAACCACGAACCATGAGATCATGACCATAGCTGAAGTCGGACGCTCAACCGACTGAGCCACCCAGGCGCCTCTAGAGCAATTTATTTCTTACTTCTGGTTGCTCCATAGACTCAGTTGCTACGTCACTGACTCTGGAATTCACAGTTTGACCCCTTCAGCGTCTTGATACGAAACTTTGCAACAACAGATACAAGTGTTGCCTTCCAGGCTAGTGAGAGGTTTAATTATTTTAGTAATAGATGTATGTCTTTAAAAGCAGTTGAGTAAAAGTAATAATTCTGACCTGGTCTATTTCCTTTCTTCTTCTTCTCTTTCTAAACCCAGTTAACAAGCACAAGCCGTGGCTCGAGCCCACCTATCATGGCATCGTCACAGAAAACGACAACGCGGTGCTCCTCGACCCTCCACTGATCGCCCTGGATAAAGACGCACCTCTGCGGTTCGCAGGTACGAACGTGGCTTTTCTCTCCCCGAAAGTCCCGACTGGATGCGAAGCATTTCACACACCCCACTCGGACCGTTTCTGAGCCTCCCTGAAAATGTCTTGATAGCTAAGAGGTGTTTGTGGCTCCTTCGTGCTGCATTTTCTCCTTTTAATTCTAATAGTTGGAGCAGCTGAAAAAAAAGCCTGTACTTCTTGGAAAGCAAAACGTTCATTGCATCCTTGTATAATTCCTGGGTGTGACCGGAAACGGGAACACTTAGGCCGGTGCACCTCAGACCAGTGTGCGCACAGAGCACCTGAGGATTGTGTTAAAAATGCGGATTCGGGTCCGCCTGAATCTCTGTAACGTTGAGTGTCCTCTTTACTTCCCAAAAGCCCCGTAATTCCTGGCATCACACACACAAAAATGCGGATTTGGCTACAGTGGGTCTGGGGGGGGACCTGAGAATCTGCCTTTCTGACCTGGGGCCGCTAGTGCTGCTGGGTCGTAAGCGGCAAGGACCTAGATAAACTGCGCCCTGGACTGTCCTTGCATTGCTTGGATTTTGGGTACCGGAAGAGGCTAAGCTGAAAAGTTGGAGCCGTGTTCATAGAAGAATCTTTCTGGCTCAGGTTTTACTTTCAGTAAATTTTTAATTTGAGTCGCCTTGTAAGATTGTAACCTGGGTGTTCATAAGAGATCTCTAGGATTACTTTGGAGGTTGTCTGCTTTGTAACATTAAATAGCACTTTCCAAGTCAGAATGCTCTTGCTTTTACGCAGTGACCTTAGTAGCTTCCTTAGTTAGCTGGTGGGAAAAAGGGTTACTTCATCCTCTGTCTCAGGATCAAAACTGACGTTGTGATGTTAATTTTTAAAGACTAGTGTTTGCCTGATACTTCTCCAGAACACAGTTTCTCACACGAAAGAGGGTGTTTGTTCTCTTTGCCTACGGACAGATAAGGAAAAAATTCAATTAACTCGCACACATTCTATCATACGTTAATTTTTCTGTGGTAAATTGAGGGAAATGAATGTGAGGTCATTTCTGAAGAGCTTTTTTTTTTTTTACACGGGCTCCACACCCAACATGGGGCTTGAACTCACGACCCTGGGATCAAGAGTCGGATGCTCTACCGACTGAGCCATCCAGGTGCCCTCTGAAGAGCTATTTTAAAAATGAATTTGTTCTTCATTCTGTTCGAGTGCCGTGTCCCATTTTCAGGGACGTAACCTGAGGCCAATTAGTTTTACTTGTTTATTGGTTTTTCCAGAGAAACCCAGTGAGACGGACAGGACTCCGAGGAAGCGCTCTGTGCTGTGAGCACACGCAGTGTTTGTCCACGGAGGTGGTTGGTTTTGTTTGTTCCTAGATTTAAGACCATGTCAGCATCGCATATTGCTTTCCCCGGAACTGCCTGGGTTTCGGGGTGTCTGTGTATACA
This sequence comes from Acinonyx jubatus, assembly GCF_027475565.1. Classification (NCBI taxonomy): domain Eukaryota; kingdom Metazoa; phylum Chordata; class Mammalia; order Carnivora; family Felidae; genus Acinonyx; species Acinonyx jubatus. The sequence continues at coordinate 6,827,158 of NC_069381.1, read as the reverse complement.
CGTATACACGGGCGACCCATGTGTGCTACGAAGTTAGTATGCACGGTGCCTCCTTGGGGGTGTGACGTTTAGTGCTGTGTGAATAACCTTATCGGATGCCCTGGCTTACGCTTTTGAGTGGACTTACCCGTTTCTGACATTTCGTAAATGCTGAGAGGACTGCAGCCCGGGGTGCTAGATTCACTCCCTGAGGCCTCGCAGTGAAGTACCAGCCGTTCCCCCCGCTGCGTCCAGAGCTCCCTCCTGCCGTGTTACTGAGAATAGGGGACGTTTCTAAAGCCTTTGCAGGGGCGCCCCGGTGGCTCGGTTGGGTAAGTGCCCGACTTCAGCTCAGGTCACGGTCTCACAGTTCGTGAGTTCGAGCCCCGCGTTGGGCTCTGTGCTGACAGCTCGGAGCCTGGAGCCTGTTTCGGATTCTGTGTCTCCCTCTCTCTCTGCCCCTCCCCAGCTAGTGCTCTGTGTGTGTGTGTGTGTGTGTGTGTGTGTGTGTGTGTGTGTGTCTCTCTCTCAAAAATAAACATAAAAAAAAATAATAAATAAATAAAGCCTTTGCAGTGTTCCAGGCACTGTTCTAAGTGCTCTACAAATTTCTGTTTAATCTGCAACAATCTTAGGAGGTGAGAATGCTTCCTGCCATCCCTGTTTTATTTATTGATTTATTCTTAAAGTCAGTACGTTTTTATATTTAAGGAATTTTACATGTGATTCCTTCCACTGCCGATCAGCTTAGTTCCTCTGAAGTCAGAATCATAATCTTCAAAATAGCCCTTTTAAAAAGAACTTTTGCTCGGTCCACTGTTGTCACCGTCTGCCCACGGTTTGTCCGGTCGGGCTCCTTTGATCTCCGCTTGAAGATGGGGATCCTTCAAACATCCCCCCACATTTTGGGTCAGAGTAGATGGATCTTGCCTTGTTCTCAGTTTCAGACACCCTCTTAACACGAAGACGTTCAGATCATGTTCACCCCTGGACTCTCACCCCCTAGACTTGTACAGATTTTGGGGATGTTCCAGTACATTTAAGTGCAGACATTGTATTCTCTGGTGAAAAACCTGAGAAAAGAAGGCATCTTTGTTTCATGCCAACATTAAAATTAGAATACTAATTCAGTGTAGCTGAGATTTCCCTTATATCCCCTGCCTTCAGTGATTCTGCAGTCCCGGACCCACCCTTCACGTTCGTCGGGCTCCCCCACCATCACTGTACCTGTTTTCGGTACCTTGTTCCTTCTCCCCTGTAGCAACTGCACAGTGAGTTCTGGCTTGCAAGAGAGGACTTATTTGTGCTCTTGCACAAGTCGTTGTCAACAAACAGAACAAAAGCGAACGCAGGGGCTGCCTGCCATCCTCGTTTTCAGGAGAGGAAGCTGGGACACAGAGCGGTGACCTTATCTGTCAGCGCGTGTGAGAGGCAGGATTCTGAGCCCGGCAAGTGGCTCTTTGCTGCAAGGAGGCCCTGGGAGGCACCGCAGGATGCTGCAAGGGAAGCAGGAAGTGAAATAGACCTTGAGTACTAACTTTGAAGGAAAAAGTCCTGTTAATAAAATGCCATTTATTTTTTTCTTTCTCATTTGATTCAATGCTGTTGTATCATTTATCAAAACCTAATGTATTATCATGAATGAAATAATACTTACAAAGTTTTATGTTTTTACGGGATTCCCAGCTGTTTTTTATTGATGTGCAAAAGTTACATATTGAGATTTTAAAAAACTATAAAGAGAAGCAACGTAGAGTCAAGTCATAGTGCTAATTGGATTGCATTTGCCATAGTTAGGTAAATCAGTTCTTTCCTTCTGGAGATTTTCATGGGGAAGCAGTTATTCTTATATTCTTTTTAAAAAATATAGTCCACATATTAAAAAGCAGCCCTTTTAAAGTATACAGTTCCCAGGGGTTTAGTATATTCACAGGAGTGTGCGACCATCAGCCACTATTTAAAATAATTTTTTTCATGTTTATTTATTTTTGAGAAAGAGAGAGAGAGAGAGACAGAGCTCGAGCAGGGGAGGGGCAGAGAGAGAGGGAGACACAGAATCTGAAGCAGGCTCCAGGCTCCGAACTGTCAGCACAGAGCCCAACATGGGGCTTGAACCCACGAACCGTGAGATCATGATCTGAGCCGAAGTTGGATGATTAACTGACTAAGCCACCCAGGCACCCCGACCACTATTTAATTCCAGAACATTTTCCTCATCCCGAAAAGAAACCCTTTCACCTAGTGGCAGCTACTCCCCATCTCCCCATCCCCTTGGCAACCACTAATCTAGTTTGTGTCTGTGGATTTGCCTATTCTGGATTTTTTTGTGCCTAGTGTCTTTCACTTAGCATGGTAGTCTGAAGCTTCACCCGTGCTTCAGGAATAGCACGCATCCGGCCTTTGTTCCTTTTTATTGCCAAATAATATTCCATCGTATGGACAGACCGACCACATTTCCCACTTAAACGTTCATCAGCCGACGCACATTAGGACGGTTCCCACTTTCTGGACATCACGAATCTTGCTGCTCTGAGCATTAGCGCACCAGTTTTTGCGTGGATGTAGGTCTTCCTTGCGCTTGGGTGTGCACCTGGGCGTGGAGTCTGTACTCCCACTAAAGCGTAGCCCTTGTCCCTCTGCCCCAGGGTGAGCAGCTGTGTGCCTCCTCTGTTGCCCTGGTACCTGTCCAGCTGCAGCACACAACACTGCCCCCATGAGGCCGGAGCCGACAGATGCATCAGGAACAGACCCTGCTGGCCCGGACTTGAGTCCTGCCTTTGCCACTCCTGGCTGGATGGCCTTGGGCAAATTGCTCCCCGTCTCTGTGTCTCAGTTTGATCGTTTGTAAAACAAGGATAGCAATGTCACGTACCTCATGGGATGCTGGGATTATTAGCTTATTTATTGATGAATGTGAAAAGCTTGAAACAATGCCTGGTACATAATAAGTGCTCCATACATACAGTGTTTGCTGCTATTGTTATTAGTAATAGAATCTTAAAAAAATACATTTGTGTTTAACATTCTGTGAGAGATATGTTTGCGTTTTTCTGTGATAGTCTTCATAGTGTTCTATTTTCTCACTAACTTTCTTAGGTAGTCTTTTGGGTAAGGCAGAGGCCAGATCTGGAGGCTTATTTTGATCTTAGATTGATTTTGGTAATGACATTGAATTTGATTTATCCCCGTGAGGGTGCTGGGGGGGGGGGTGCCGGTGCCATCCAACACTTGCTGAGCTCTTAACAGTGTGGCGGAGCCTGTTTTAAGGGCTTTACGTGGGTTACTTCTTCGGATTCTTCTCAACAGTCCCCTACAGGAGGCACTCTGGCTACTCCCGGCTTCCCTGATGAGGCAGGGGAGGACGGAGCGTGTCCGTCAGCGGCATGGCAGCCTTGTTCTTCATTTAATCCCCATCCCCCCGGGCCAGCATGGGGGGTGGGGTGGTTGTGCCCCACAGAATCCGTAGGAGGCACGAACGGCTTTGCCCACGATGGCACAGCTCGTAAGCGACAGGGCTGCCTTCCAGCCAGACGGTCTGACTCCAGTGTGGGTTCACACATTCACCCTGTGCACTTCCCTGATGTTACCTTGAAAACTCTGGAGACGTCCCGGTTCACAGTCGTGTCCCATCACGGGATGTGAGTGTGAGTAACATAACCACCAGAGGTAACTCGTCAAAGCCCCCAAATAAATACATGTGTAACATCGGAAGCTTAGTCTCTAGTCTAGAGTGCGTTGTAAACTGTCGCCAATCAGGCATTCGTGTTGAACGATGACAGGGTCTGTCTAGCCAGATTGTTTTCATGGGGGAAATCAAGAGGCTAAAGTCTCGGTACTTGGCAGCTATTTTAGGAAATTAAGATGAGTCAGGTCCTTACTCACCCCTTTTCCTTAATCTGCTAATATCCTGAGTAGACGTGGGTATGAAAATATATTGTGTAGTTGATACATTTATTGTATATATACACACAAATATACATACATCGTATATTTGATATATTTGAGTTAAGAGCCCATACCGTGTAGGCCCTGGTGCTGCTATTTTGACCGTCCTCTCGCCTCACTGCCTGTATGACGAGCCCAGGCTTCCCTCTCCGCCCCTGCCCCTTGTTTTCAGGCTCTTTCCTGTACAAGCCGGTTCCATCTCAGCATTCTTTTTCCTGCCTTCCCAGACGGAGTTCGGGTAACCTATAAGATGAAACAATCATGATACGAAGAGAATCCGAAAGAAGTTTCAGGGCAAGAATGGGAACTTTATCTTTGTTGATATTTAATTAGAACCAACACAGATCTGTGATTCTTTTCTCTGTATTCTGTGCAGTTCGTGTGACTCATGTGTCCTGATGAGGCCTGTGGGGTTGACTGTGGCACATGACCACCCACTTTAGCTTTTTTAACATGTGCAACTAGGCAGACGTTTTTGCTGCAGTCAGTTGGATGTATTCAGTTAAGCCAAATGAAATCACCATTTTTGTATATTGAGAATAGCAAATATTTGAAAAAATGGAGTGCCAGAAATCTCATGTGGTTCAGCCCAGAATAAGGCAGTACTCCATGGAGTTAGCGGTTTTTGTTTAGTGTCTTATTTATTTTTGAAAGAGTGCAAGTGGGGGAGGGGCAGAGAGAGGGGGGCAGAGGATCCGAAGCAGGCTCTGTGCTGACAGCAGCTAGCTTGACGTGGGGATTGAACTCACGAACCGTGAGATCGTGACCTGAGCCGAAGCTGGACGCTCAACCGACTGAGCCACCCAGGTGCCCCCGTTGAGTTGATGGTTTTAAGTATCTGGACATTAGGACAGAAACTCCATGTTAAGTTATGGACTAGAGTGAATTCATTCTGGATGCCTCCAGGAGAGGTCTGGAATAGTAATCAGTAAATATTAGGTAGCCGTGCCAGATCTCCTAGAGAATATAAAAAAGCATAAAAGTGCATTCTTGTTCCCAAAGCAGCCAGTAATCTAGATGAGAAAGCAGAACCAGCACTGACAAAGAGTTAAGTGGAGATACCCAGTGAGAGAGGCAACACCCAGTCTGGACTGGCGTCCTAAAAAGGCAACAGGAGGTTGGTTAAAGAGGGTACAGAAGTAAGTGGGCGTTAGGGTGGGTGGAGCTTATGAACGCGGGGCAGGTAGGGGGAAAATAGGAGCAAGGCTGGGAACCAGAGGGGCTTCCAAAGGGAGGGATGAATAGTCAGTGGGCGGGGTGAGCGCCCTGCACAGGAGCGGAGGATTGAAGTCCGCTCGGGGCCACGAGATCTCTGCTGCCAGGCTGAGTAGACGGGATGTGCTGCGCATGTGGGTTTACACCGTGTCCGGATCGCCCAGGCCGTGTGTCCAGTGCAGGTGTCCTCGTGGCTGAGTCTGTGCCTCCAGGAGAGCCTGAGAAATCTGTAACCAGACAGCGAGGTTCGGAAGCCACGGACAGGCCCGTCTCTCAAGTGTAGACTACGGCCTGCCTGCATTGGAACCATCAGATGGCACTCGTTAAAATGCGGATTATTGGGCTCCACCCCAGAGCTGCTACTGAGTCAGAGTTTCTGGGGCTGGAGCTTGACAAACCACATTTTTAACAAGCTCCTCAGGCTGTTCTTGGCACGCTGACGTTTGAGAGCCTTACTGTAGCCAGTGAGGAGCCGCCAGGGCGGTGTCCTCGGGTTGTGCAGGGTGACCCTTGGGGGTGTGGTGGTTGTTGCTCAGCGGCACGTTTAAGGCGTCTTGGAAAACTGCTCTGATCTGAGCAACATGTGAGCTTGTGCCAGAAATTAGCCTGGACCAGTAAGCAAAGAAGTCAGAAGTCACTGAAAATCAGGGTCAGCCTGGACTTCCAGCTGGGAGCATGGGTACCAGGGCCGCATAGAGAGAAGTGGGTTAGGGACAAGAGTGGGATTAGCAGGGACATCGTGGTGGACACTTGCTGCTCAGCACATGTCCATTTTCAACTTCTTAACGGCCCCTGACCTCTTTCCCACCGAGTCCAGGTTGGTGGACCCACAGTCCATGACCCCGACTTTTCCAGCCAAGCACATACAAGCCCAGGCTGGGCCGACCAGATGCTTCCCTCTTGGACGAGAACACTGAGCAGAGGGTCCAAGACACTAACGCCGTTTGCTGTCGTATCCCAGCCACCCAGGCTGTTTTGCTCTGGGAGTCCTGTCTCTGTCCCCGCCTTGGCTTCTGGCTGTTTCCAAGTCCTTTTCCCTGGCGTGCAGTCAATTCCACGAGCTGCTGATGATGGCTTTTCACCGGAGTCCCCTTTCTCTTGGAACCCTAACTGTCCGAGCCGGCACTAGTGACTTACATAAGGAGTGTATATGAGGGTAGAGTTCCCTGGGATCTGGGAGACCGTAGGATGGGCTAGAGACACCCTTCCAGTGTCGCGCGTAGCGCAGGGCCATACTCCAGTTTGGAAGAAGATGTGGAGAGAAGGCAGGGCCAGCCTGAAACCGAGGTTTCTCAACGGGAAAGGGAGGGCTACCACTGTGAGCCAGGAACCCTGGACATGACTTTGGACATTGAGAAGTCAAATGTATACTTTCTTGGGTTTATCTGTCATTCTGTTTTTATGGTTTGCTTTAAAAAAAAAAAAAAAAAGTGCTTCAGTAAACTTCTTTTGACTATTTCGGATGCTCTTGGGGAATGACAGGGAAGAGAGGTCTGTGTATTCAGAGGCCAGCACACCTGAAGACGTCATCGGGAATGCTGGTGGGGCCCTGCGTACAAGAAGAGAGCAGGGCTTCTGCGGGCTTACCTGGCAGAGCGTTGGTAGTAGGTGGTCTGAATCGGGTGGGAAGGGGCAGGGCAGGAAGAATAGAGTGGGAGACGTGGCTTTGAGAGGTCCTTCCTTGCAAAGGCTGAGGAAGGCTGAGTCCAGGGGAGAAGCCCTGGGAACACAGAGGGGCAGAGTCCCCGGGGTGGGATGCCATGGGACACGTGTAATACACGTAGGTAGCTGTCATGTGTATGTAACTAATAGAGCTGTAGGCACAAGGACGGAGGAAAGAGGGAAGAATGGGTTATGACAACTTGAAACATCAGCTCCTAAAAGAATGGGGACAGAACGTAACAACCTGGTCCCTGGCTGGGGAGAGGAAGATCGTAAACTGAGTGTAGTTGGATACTGTGAAAATACGTCAGGAATTGTTAATTTTGTTGGCTGAGCCACGTTGCTGTAGTTCCTGTTAACGAAAGTCTGTCTAATGAATATCGTATGCATTAAAGTCTGGCCTTAAAATATTCCAGCAAAGGGCGCCTGGGTGGCTCAGTCAGTTAAGCATCTGACTTCAGCTCAGGTCATGATCTCACGGTTCACGGGTTCAAACCCCGTGTCAGGCTCTGTGCCGACAGCTCGGAGCCTGGAGCCCGCTTCGGATGCTGTGTCTCCCCCCCTCTCTCTGCCCCTCCCCGGCTCGTGCTCTGTCTCGAAAATAAATAAACATTAAAAAAATGTTTTTAAATACTTAAGCAAAGAAACAAGCAGGGAGTTGGTGAGAATAAGTGGAGCAGACCTCTGGGCCTTAGTTCCTTAACTGGTACCATCAGCCAAAACCCAGGGAGTGACCCCAGACCCCTCTCTCTGTCCAGCTGGTTCCCAAGCCCTGCCGGTCCTGAAAATCCCCCACGTTTCCTCCTGAGACTGCCTGTGTTTGGCCCTTACCACATCTCGTCTGAAAGACTGCAGTATTTTCCTTTGTTTACTTGCCCCTCACCTTGCTGCCCTCGGGCCTGTCTCCCTCATTGAAACCGAGGTTGTGGGTGGAAGAAAGAGGTGGGCCCGCCAAGTGGGTATACCGCCAGGTCTGCAGGTGACAGCATGGCAGGCTTACAATGTGCAGTGTCACTAGGTAGAGAAAGCCCATGTCCGCCCGAGTGTGAGGCCCATGCTGCCCTCTGGCCAGATGGTTTTTCAAGTCATTCTAGGCAGAAGGACCCAGCCTGCCAGCAATTTAATAAGCACCCGTGGACTTGAGGCGCCACGTACTTTTGGTATAGCCGTTATTCAAGTAGCTCCGTTAATACTCCAGACAGGCACGGATTTGTAGAAAGGACAAGTACACACTTTTGTTGTGCTCATTATAAATAGATCCAGTCTTTCAGAGAGCAGCCCAGACACATGTGAGTTTCGAAACAATGTATATTCTTTTATTGGATATTCCTACCTTTGAGATGCGGTTCTGTAACAGATTGTAATACCCATGCATGTTCACAGCGGAATCTCGGATTCCCATTCCCCCATCCGGACCTTCTCTTCCATGTTGGCCGAAGGCAATTTATTAATCCTTGGGTTTCTCGCTCATAATCCCACAGTATTGTCCGTACTTTCAAAACACACCCTGCATCTGACTCTTTCTCGCCACCCTGCACACCCCTGGTTCTGGCTTTCAGCTTCTCGTGCCTGTGTTACTCCAGTAACCATTTTTGCCATATAGATACACATATCTTTTTCTTAAAGATTGTATTTTTAACTAATCTCTACACCCAACATGGGGCTTGAACTTGCAACGCCGAGATCAAAAGCCCATGCTCTACTAACCGAGCCAGCCAGCACAGCCCCTTTGCCTGCTTATATTTGATTTATTTTCACCATGGCAGCCAGTTGGGTTCTTTAAAATATAAACCGTATTGATTTTTTTCTCTGCATAAAACTTTCCAGTCATTCCTTCTCACTTGGAGGACAAACTTCACTTCTTGTAGCAGCCGCCATGGCTTCACATTACTCATCTTCGTCTGCCTTCACCTTCTCTCCCCTGCAGTAGTGCCTAAGCCAGGCCAGGCCCAGGCCTGCCTCAGGGCCTTTGCACTTGCTGTCCCCTTTGTTTGAAAGTCTTCCCTAGATAAGCACGTGGCTTGCTTCCTTAGCTCCCTCTGGTTTCTACTCAGACATTATCAGCAAAACCTCCCCCGGACAACTGAAGTATAAAATTAAAACACCCCAGGGGCTCCTGGGTGGCTCAGTGGGTTAAGCTCAGGTCATGATCTCACAGTTCGTGGGTTTGAGCCCCACATCAAGCTCTGTGCTGACAGCTCGGAGCCTGGATCCTGCTTCGGATTCTGTGTCTCCCTCTCTCTCTATCCCTCCCCAAGGAGTGCTCTGTCTCTCTCTGTCTCTCAGAAATAAATTAATGTAAAAAAAAAAAAATTAAGAAAAACATTAAAACACCCCATTGCCTTCCTACTCTCTGAGTTCTCCTCCCTCCTCCCAGCCTCGTATCTCGAAGGAGAGATTTAGGGAGTGTACATCTTTTGGCAAACAGTTCCACTTCTCGTGATAATCTCATGATCAGAAACAGTCCCAAGGACATTGCTTGAATGAGTGTCTTTATACTTTTATTAAGCAACGCACTATGTAGGTAGCCTTTTCCAAGTCAGATACCTCATCCTGGGGTCTTAAATCTGCACTAACCTGTGCAGCGGCCTTTGTCGGGAAGGCACCCTCAAGTCAGTCAGTTATGCCAACTCAGATTATGTGGATCTGGATCACCAGTTTCTCTCTCTCTCTCTCTTAATGTTTGTTTGTTTATTTTGAGAGAGCGCATGCATACAAGTGAGAGTGAGTGGAAGAGGGGCACACAGAGAGAGAATCCCAAGCAGGCTCTTTGCTGTTAGCATGGAGCCCGATGCGGGGCTCAAACCCACAAACTATGAGGCCATGACGTGAGCTGAACGAAATCAGGAGTCGGATGCCTAACCGACTGAGCCACCCACGTGCCCCGAGAAACTGATTTTTTTAATATTATTCAATTTTAATATGAATTTAAATTTAATTTTAACCCACGTGCCTAGTGGCTCCTGTTTTGGGCAGCACAAGACCCACAGCGACAGCAGGAAGTGTGGTTAGAAATCTCTACCACAGAAAGTTCAGTAGCGGGAAACTGGAATTACGGTATAGTCACAGGATGGAAAATAATTACAGTATGAGCAAACATTTATTTGTTGGGTGCTTTCTTTAAGCCAGGCGGTGTCTCAAGCACTTGACCTGCCAGAACTCCTTGGATTCTTGCTGAACATAGTAGTGGAAAGAAATACGCTATAGCCTTCCGCCAACAGGGGTGAATGAATCCTAGATGCACAAGGCTGAGGGGAAAAGCAAGTCACAAAAGTTGCCTACCATGTGATAGCATTTTTCAAACCTTAAAAACAAGCAAAATGAAACACTGTTCGTGGGTATACAGATACATGGTAAAGCCATTAAAAGGCAAGAGAATTCAGGCTACGATGCTTTTTGTGGAGAGAAGATGCCCCAATGAGCCGACTCTGTCCCCTCCTGACCTCCTGGCCTCTGCACATTGTCACAACTCGTCTGCAGCCGCCCTGGGGTGAGCAGGCACCACTTGTGTGGACTTGTTAGGACAGCGTTTTCACTAGAAGCCGTGATCATTGTGGCGTCACCAAAGCTAGCAATGAATCTGGTTTCAGTTCGCGGTGAAGCACGTGTTCGGTTATAAGAGGGGGTGGCTTACGTTAGTTGCCTTGGTCGGGTTCCTTAAGCCCTTGTTATTTAGCCAAACCCTTTGCTCCAAATGTTTGTTTTTTGTTTCCTCTTGTCTAATGCTGAGTTGAGTGTTACCAGAATCGAGCCTCAAGAACTTAGTTTGAAAATGAGAAATCCGAAAATTGTAAAATGACAAATATGTTTACTTATGAACCGTTATCGTGAAAGTGTTGGTTAGAAGAAAAGTCCAAACGACACCTGAGGGCGTTACGAATCAATCTTTGTAGCAGATTTCATCTATAGGGCGGGGTAATTTCAAAATTACATAGCGGTTTGTGGTAAGTTGCGTTCAGAGACATTTTGCTGCCGAGGGTCCGGTTTTGCTGTTGGGAGTCTACGAGTGGCCCAGAGCTGATGGTTGAATTTATGTCAAGCTTTTCTGTGTAATATGTGCATCTTTGACTTTTTTCCTTATTGTTCCGTCTTTATTCTTTCCTGCATTACTGACATGGGTTTATCTTTTCTCCCTTTAGAGAGTTTTGAGGTGACAGTCACCAAAGAAGGTGATAAAGGGTTCTTTCTATCCCTCCTATGAATATTAACCCACTAACTTTGTTTATAAAATTGGGAATCAGCCCTTAAACAGAAGAAACTTTCATGCTATTTTACCCTGATTTATTCTCCTACTTTGTTTCTATTTTTAAATATATTGATGGAAATTGTATGTAACCAAACCCTTGGTTAGAAATATCTAGAAATCAGACATCCATTTGAACTGTACGGATAATACTGTACATTTGTTTCTTAATTGAACTTGAGAGATTCACTTTGTAACCGTTTTCTAGGAGTTGTAATTTTGGAAGAGTGCAGCCTTATTTTTACATGAAATACATTTTTTTTTGAACATCTACGTATACATCAAAAGACTTAATGTTCTCCCACCGACAAGAATGGAAACCTAGATTTCACCCCTCATTAAGCTTGTGAGCCAATTTCCAGGTGCTGATGTCCTGATGTCCCCAGGCAGGCTTGTTTCGCAGGTCTGATAGGCTAGCTTTGGAAACCAAGGCAAGTCTGGCAAATCCCTCCCTGTGATGGAACCGATCTTCATAGTAAACCATAGCTGTTGAAATGGATGCCTGAAAAGTTGGTATTTCTACCTTTCTCATTTAGTAGTTTGTTTTGATTCCCTAATTTTAGCCAGGCTCATTGCACAGGAAGACTTGTTTCTTTTGACTTTTTTTTTTTTTTTTGACAGAATTTCTGTAATTACGGTGCTGAACCTTTTATGTTACCCTCCTTCCTCTCTCAACACTTAACTGCATTTTAGCCTTCTCTCTGGTCCAAACCAAAATCGCTGCCCGGCTGTCCCCAGTAGCTGGGGACAGTTTCTCTGCGTTACCAGGCCATGGCTGTTTGCTAACGAGACCACTTTTACCCTGGAGCCATCCTAAGTACTCCTGTGAAATGCCTGTCTATGTTTTCTCTTTTTCTCTTTTGTATTCCTGCATGAATGGATGCAAAGTTAAGCAAGTTGCTTGGAAAGCGAGAACATGCTTCTTTTTACTAAAGCCCCAGAACTTATCCCTGTCCAAGCACAGTGCCCTTGCTTTGTCCACAGACCCTCTAAACCCCTGGCTGCCGAACTGTTGTCATTTCTTTTCTGGGGGGGAGGTATGGGAAGGGGGAGGGGAGCACGCAGACTCCGGGCGGCAGAAATTCTAACCTGCGCTGCTTTGACTCCCTAGGTGAGATTTGTGGATTTAAAATTCATGGGCAGAATGTCCCCTTTGATGCAGTGGTAGTGGATAAGTCCACTGGCGAGGGAATAATTCGCTCAAAAGAGAAACTGGACTGTGAACTACAGAAAGACTACACATTCACCATCCAGGCCTATGACTGCGGCCAGGGGCCGGATGGCGCCAACGCGAAAAAGTCTCATAAGTAAGTAAGCTGATCAGAGAGAGCGCGTGCGAAGAAAGCAGTACTGACCCTTGCTTTCTTTCTGTGTCCCCGAGACTTTCTGTGTTCTTAGAGATGAGGCAGAAGGTATTTCTGGCTCTCCACTGAAATTGTAAGCTCCTTGAGGATAGGAATCCTGTTTATTACCCTGCAGCATTAGTTGTCGAATAAGCAAATGAATGGGCAGTTTTATCCCACCCAGCACTCTAATGACAGAAACTAGAGCTCTACACTGAAAATTGGGAAAGCCCATTTTTTCCTCCAGGAGGATATTTTGTTGTTAGGTTTCTTTTTCCTGCAAATTCAAAGGGCATGGCATTCGTTCACGCTGGTGGGAGCGGGCTGACTTTGGTGCCCCATCCTGGACGTGTTCATATCCATATCCTTTGAGAACTGCTCGTGGAACAGACAGGACTCTGAACTAGACCTGGATTTAGAATTCCAGTCTTTTCTCCGCCACTTTCTGTCCCTTCGGCATGGGGCAAGTTTCGTCTTGTTGAGTCTCGGTGTCTACTTGGCTCCTGGGCTAGGGAGAGAGGGGCACGCTGCCACGAGACCCATCGTGAGGGTCAGGAGGATGCGTGGCGTTGGGTGTGGAGGGTCTTGGTGCACACTGGGGGTGCTGAGTGCCAGAGAACTACTCCTCATCCTTTTCACACCGTGCGATATTACTGTTGTCCTTGAAAAAGCCTTCTGTGGGTCAGAGATCCTGTCTGAGTCAGAAACACGCCCGGATCAATAGCCCTGAGACTGACTCTTTCCTCTCTTTGTAGCCAAGTCTGTGGTGCCTCAGTTTTCTCATGCCCAAGACGGGGAGGTGGAAGGGCAGCACGGGGTCAGCCAGAGAGGGAGCACTGAGGTCGCTTGGAGGACCTTCGTTTGTTGGATCAGTTAGTGGGTCATGGGCAACAGTGGGCTGCGAGCCGTCTCCATTCCCTAGAAGCAGGACGGGATTGGTTTCCATGCTCCTGATCAGACTCCCCATCCACGTTTCCCATCTTCTGTGTCTTACTCCTTCTTCCTTTGGGTCTAATTTTGTCTGATCTAGTTTATCTCCCTTCTGCATGCCCTGTCCCGTATTGTCAAGAAAACTCCAAGTCTCTTATTTTACTGCCTTTTTTTTTTTTTTTTTAAACACCAGCCGTCTTACTCCTAGGACCTGGAAGAATCAACTTAAATTCCTATTTTAGCTTTCTGAAGTCCTCTCCATGCTAAAATAACAACAGTGACTAGTGTAATTTTTTTCTCCATCATACAGACTTCATGAAATAAGATATTAGCAAAAGGAAACATAAAAACGGGGCAGAACTGGTGTACTTTGGGTTAAAAAACAAACCGAGCACACAGCTTCTTTTCTTCTTCTTCCAGAGCAACTGTCCATATTCAGGTGAATGATGTGAACGAATATGCACCTGTGTTCAAGGAGAAGTCCTACAAAGCGACCGTCATCGAGGGGAAGCAGTATGACAGCATCCTGAGGGTGGAGGCCGTGGACGCTGACTGCTCCCCCCAGTTCAGCCAGATATGCAGCTATGAAGTCGTCACTCCAGACGTGCCGTTTGCTATCGACAAAGATGGTGAGTCAGAGGAACAGGCCTTCCTCACCAAGGTGATGGTCCATTGGCAGTTCTGCACGTCGGCGAAACTCAGATTGGAGACCGGCTTCATCCATCCCTTTAGGATGCTGTAACAAAGTACCATGAGCTGGGGGCTCAAACAGTAAACAGTTTGCACTGTTCCGGAGGCTGGGAGACCGGGATCAAGGTGCTGGCAGATTCAGTGTCTGATGAGGACCCGAGTCCCGGTTCCCAGGTGGCCATCTTCTCTCTGCGTCCTCACATAGCGGGGAGAGAGCCCTCTGGGATCCCGGTATGGGGGCCCCACACTCACGACTTCATCTAACCCTCAGTTCCTCCCCTAGGCACCACCTCCTCATATCACATTGGGGGTTAGGACTTCAGCATTCAGATTTGGAGGGGACAAGTATTCATTTCATAGCAGAGACCTAATGGTGTATGAGTTTCAGATAAATATTTTTTCACTCTGTCCCCTGAAAGCCTTTTTGTTGGCACCTGAAGTCATGGGTTCTTTTTTTGGGTGCCCTATTTTTGCTTCTTCCGCCAAGGTCTAATAAAAAACCCCCCACCTAACATGTTTTTAATCTGTACCTTCTCACTTCTCTATCAAAGTGCATCTGAAAAGACTGACCTTTAGTTGGTCTGTCTTCTGCTCTCCATTAGATTTGGATCTTCTGTCTCATCTTGAAGACGAAGGTTTCTGCCTTACTGCCAGGTGCTCCAGTCCTTTGTAATTGAGCAGAATGAACTCATGCTGGAGCTCAGCTTTTTTTTTTATTAGGTTATGGCCTCTTGATGGTGATGCAGTGTCTCTGTTGTTAATGCACAGTCCAGAATCTTTGATGAAATTACGGACATTGCAAACACTTTGCAGACGTCTGTACCCATATTCAGAAGCAGGCTTCTGTTCTAGTAGGTGGGGGTAGGGAATCTCTGTCTCTTCCTGTCTCTGTGACACACACACACACACACACACACACACACAGTAAATCTTTGAGCAAGAAATATTTAATGAAGCTTCATCTAGTATTTAGTATTTGAAGTACTGGAATTACTTTTCTTTATTCTCTCATATGTTAACTACTTAATCTCAAAGCACATATAAAACCAAAGAAGAAAAACTGTAAGAATAAATGGAGGTTGAATTGTGTAGATTCATTCCTTCTGTTTCAACAGCCCTTAAAGATGGATTTAGTGTGCGTTCAAGTGCAGGAAAGCAAGACCCAGCATTAATTATCTCGAGCATCACTTTGATTTCCGTGTCCGTGTTTATAACACTTAGAACACATGTACTTTGTTTTTTGTGTTTTTATTTTAAAAAAATATTTTAATGTTTATTTATTTTTGAGAGAGAGAGACAGACTGTGACTGGGGAAGGGGCAGAGAGAGAGGGAGACACAGAATCGCAAGCAGGCTCCAGGCTCTGAGCTTTCAGCACAGAGCCTGATGCGGGGCTCGAACTCATGAACCATGAGATCATGACCTGAGCCAAAGTCGGATGCTTAACTGACCGAGCCACCCAGGTGCCCCAGAGCAGGTGTGCTTTGTGTTTCCGGACAACTTCGCCTTCTCACTGTTGTTTGTTTCCCTTCTGGAAGGTTACATAAAAAACACAGAGAAGCTAAACTATGGGAAAGAACACCAGTACAAGCTGACCATCACCGCCTACGATTGCGGGAAGAGAAGGGCAGCGGAAGACGTCTTGGTGAAGGTCAGCGTCAAGCCCACCTGCACCCCCGGGTGGCAAGGTGAGCTTCATTCTCCTTTCTGCTCTCACACCTGTTCTGACACGTCACATACCAGAGGGCCCTAAAGTGTGAGTCTTCCTCCTTCCTTCCCTCCTTCCCTCCCTCCTTCCGTCCTTCCCTCCTTCCCTCCTTCCCTCCTTCCCGGATTTGTGGACCCACACAGGATGGAACAAGAGGATCGAATATGAGCCTGGCACAGGCTCTTTGGCCCTCTTCCCAAATGTCCACCTGGAGACGTGCGACGAACCCGTGGCCTCAGTGCAGGCGACGGTAGAGCTGGAGACCGGCCACATCGGGAAAGGCTGTGACCGTGACACCTACTCTGAGCAGTCTCTTCACCGGCTGTGTGGTAAGGGGGCCTGGTGATCTTCGGTGAGGGCGAGAGACACCCTTTCAGATGGAAGAGAATGTGTGTGTTGGCGGGGGCGGGGGGGGGGGGGGGGGCGGTTGTTTATAACCCTGAACCGGAACAGACTCTGACTTTCTGACACGGCTGTTACTGCCTTGGCTAATTGTCATGCTGGATGGGCTTCAGGAGGTACATAAACCCCTTACAGCCTGTTCAGAGTGTTACATGCGTGTGCATTTTAGGAGCCGGTGATGCGAGGAAAGTGTTTCTCTAACATACGTTGAGGATAATCAAAAGAGAGGGATTATGTAAGTAGAGTGAGTTTGAAATGAGTGAAATGCTCAGTGAATGTCCTTGCACCTAAGGACTGAAGAAAAAAATACAGATAAAGCAATAGCTTTCGGCAAATGTGAAGTAGAAAGCCGAAACTACGGACACTCACGTCTAATTCTGAGTCTCAGCAGATTGTTTACCACAAACATTAGGTGAGATCCAGAGACCCCGTGGTTACGAATCCCATCAAAGCCTTGCCTCCGTCTTCACATAGTTGCGGGTATTTTTCTGGTTTATCTGAATGAGGTAGAGGTGAGGTATGGATGCCTGTCGAGGAAGAGTGTGCCGCTTGGCCAGCAGCGAAACCCCCGTAACTGAAATGAGCTGTCCGTGCTCAGAGGGTATTTTGTGCCTCAGGAGCTACTTGGTGTCAGCTCTGCGGGTGGCGTTTTCCCATGTCCCCGTCTTTCCACCGGCCTGAGACAGCCTGTAGGATTGAGCACCTAGATTTCTTACATAACTGGAATATGCAAAACGAAAGAGTTTATCCTCTGCTGGCTTATCTTAATGGTTAATATTCTCCGTGTTGCCTGACTCTGGGTCCAAATAGTCACGTACTGAAATCTACATGGAAGGAGGTCTGGGACATATTTTAAACTATGTACATTTAAGTGTAACGTTTAAAATTTATTTTCTCTCTCCAGTGCCATGATTTTTTATGGCATTAAGTGAACATTTTATCAGCAGAACAGTTTACAGTTAGGAAGGAAGAATGGAAAGAATTTCCCCCATGAGTGCTTCCTGCACATTCTACATTTCTGTATGTTTCCTTCATTCAGTGTGCCCATCAGGCCCACCAAGGAGGTGGTGTTGACCTCATTTTTACTGAGGAATTCAGTTGGGAGAGGAGGGGGAGAAGTTCTCACTTTTAGGAAGAAAGGGGCAGGCACTGGCATTTGACCGAGGTCGTATGTGAGGTCATGCTGCTCCTAGGAACAGAGGACCAGGTGACGGGGAGAGCTCCCAAAGTCATCTTCCGTGGGCACATTTAAAAGAAAAATGAGCTTGGCAGTGTGTAACGACAGCTGGAGATTTTTTTCATATTCTTTGGTTCACTGATTCCATTTCTAGGAATTGATGCTAAGGGAATAATCGTGGATCACACGGAGGTCCTCGTGAAGGCAGGGTTTGTCACAGAAAAGAGTGGGGACAGTCTCAGTGTTTGCCAAGGAGATCAGTTAAATAAGTCACAGTATATCGGTACAGTGAAATGCTCAGACATTTAAAAATATGCTATAGAAAAATATTAATGGGAATGTGTGTACCTTTATACATCGTAGGACTCTATTTTTTATAATGTGTATATTCGTAGAGAAAAGACTGGAAGTGTTTGCACCCAGATGTTAATAGTGGATATATTTGGGGGGTGCCTGGATGCCTCAGTTGGTTGAGCATCCTACTCTTGATGTCTGTTCAGGTCTCGATCTCAGGGTTGTGAGTTCAAGCCCCATGTTGGGCTCCACGCTGGGTACAAAGCCAACTTAAAAAAATTTTTTTTTTAAATAGTGGATATATTTGGGTGGGATTACAAGTAATGCTTTCTTCCTTTTATCCTTTCTTTAAAGTTGTTTTTTTTTTTTTTCGAGGCAGAGAGAACAAGAGGGGGAAGGGCAGAGAGAGGGAGAGAGAGAATTCCAAGCAGGCTCC
This sequence comes from Acinonyx jubatus, assembly GCF_027475565.1. NCBI lineage: Eukaryota > Metazoa > Chordata > Mammalia > Carnivora > Felidae > Acinonyx > Acinonyx jubatus. The sequence goes on along the minus strand of NC_069381.1, from coordinate 6,809,135 downwards.
ATGCTCTCCGTGCAGAGCCCAGTGCAGGGCTCGATCTCATGAACCATGGGATCATGACCTGAAGTGAAATCAAGAGCTGGATGCTCAACCAACTGAGCCACGCAGGCACGCCCTTTTTTCCTTTAAGCAAAAATATCCACAGTTAGTTATTATTTATGATTAAAAAAATATAAAAACCCTTATTTTTAAGGAACATAAGCAGAAGCTAGCAAATTGTATAACCGGAAGATAGGATGTTGCCCTTAGTGTGGCCTCGAGACTCTTCTACCTTCCGAGTCCTTCACATTGTGCGTATTAAGTGTTACCGTGTCGGCTTAGGCGCTGCGTCTGGCACCACCGAGCTGCTCCCGTCCCCAAGTGGGTCCTTGAACTGGACTGTCGGCCTCCCCACTGACAACGGCCACGACAGTGACCAGGTCTTCGAGTTCAACGGCACCCAAGCAGTGAGGATCCCAGATGGTGTCATTTCTGTCAACCCGAAAGAGCCTTTTACGATTTCTGTGTGGATGAGACATGGGCCTTTTGGCAGGAAGAAGGAGACCATTCTCTGTAGTTCAGACAAAACAGGTAGGTTAATCTTGCAGTCAGGGCGTCGTACTTGAGTGGCCGCTGCGGTGGTCGCTGGAAGCAAGACCCCTTATTCTTCCCCGAAAGGCTCCTGGTGACACACATTTTTCTGTGTTCTGTGCTAGGGCTCTCCGTCCTCAAGATACTGTACTGCCGTTTGGTGGTTAGTTTTACTCCGTGAGTTGGGCCCCACTTCTCAGTAAAACCCAAGTGTATCTGTTTCCAAACCCTGCCTTGGCCCGACTGGAGAGTTCATTTATGCGGATAAATGATAGAACCGTGTCTTCAAAATCCATTAAGGAAATAGCTTTTATTTCTCCTTTGGGTATTAAGTTGGCAGCTTACCAGGAGGATTTCTCTCGGCAGACATGAACCGGCACCATTATTCACTCTACGTCCACGGCTGCCGCCTCACTTTCCTCCTCCGTCAGGATCCTTCAGAAGAGAAGAAATACAAACCTGCAGAATTCCACTGGAAATTGAATCAGGTGAGTGCCTGGAAAACTCACGGGTTTATGACCTTTCAGAGAGTATAACTAGGTATTGCAGCTTCATACAGGGCCAGCTATTATTTATGGGCAGTGTATATTTATATTTATGAATAAATATAAAAATATAAAAAAATTTTTGCAATGTATGTAGACACTTTGGGCACAGTTCTGTTACAGTAACTATAGTCTTTTTTCTTATTTTTATTTTTTTATTTTTTAAACATTCACTTTTGAGACAGAGAGAGACAGAGCATGAACGGGGGAGGGTCACAGTGAGAGGGAGACACAGAATCCGAAACAGGCTCCAGGCTCTGAGCTGTCAGCACAGAGCCTGACACGGGGTTTGAACTCACGGACCGCGAGATCATGACCTGAGCCGAAGTCGGACACTTAACCGATTGAGCCACCCAGGCGCCCCGAGTACCTATAGTCTTAATGTACATATTTAGTTTCTTCTGATGACGTTTAAAAACAACCTTATTATATTACTTGTGGGTTATAGGATAGCAAATAAATCCTTTGAACTCCTTTCCTCTGAAAGCCTACGTTTTTCATTTTATACGTTTGTATTTGACACATCCAGTATTAATATAAAGAAATTATATGCTTTAAATTCAAAATACTGTGTTGTAGTTTACTGAAATTTGCAGCACTTGATGAAAAATTGGGATTGAGACCCTTGTATTTGTTTACTCATTATTTAAAGCCTTGCCTCCCAAATTGTGCCAAGGAGCCCCCGGGTTGCTTCAGCAGATTTAGGGGTGCCGTGGGATATTTTAGACTGTCAGAGAGCCAGCAATCTTGACATCTTTCAGAAATCACACAAACTACTAGCTTGAGGGAGTTTACAGTGTCACCATTAGGTCACGTTACATCCCTTTTGATGATAGCATATCTTTTGCAAAGCTGCTTTCCCAATAGTTTCTGTGATAAAAAGCAAGTATCACGTGAAAAACAATTGGTGCATTTCAGGAAACAAGGGGGCGCTGTAAACTGAGGAAACCTTTCCTTTAAAATCACAGCAGATAGTTTCTTTTCTTTTTTTATATTAGAAAGCAAGAGAGCGTGTGCACAAGGGGCGGAGGGAGAGGGAGAGAATCTTTTTTTTTTTTTTTTAATTCACATTAGTTAACATATAATGTAATAATGGTTTCAGGAGTAGGATTTAGTGATCCGTCACTTACATAGAACACCAGTGCTCATCCCAACAAGTGCCCTCTGTAATGCCCATCGCCCCACCCTCCTCCCCTCCAGCAACCCTCAGTTTGTTCTCTGTATTTAAGTCTCATGGTTTGACTCCCTCTCTGTTTTTATCTTACTTTTCCTTCCTTTCCCCTATGTTCATCTGTCCTGTTCTTTAAATTCCAAATACGAGTGAAATCCTATGATACTTGTCTTTCTCTGACTTCTTTCACATAACTGACTTTCTCTGACTTCTTTCTTTTTGATTGCTGAGTGATATTCCATTGTGTATATAAACCACCTTTCTTCATCCATTCATCGGTTGAGGGACATTTGGGCTCTCTCCATAATTTGCCTATTGTTGATAGTGCTGCTATAAACATTGGGATGCATGTGTACCTTTGAATCAGTGTTTTTGTATCCTTTGGCTAAATACCCAGTAGTGGCAATTGCTGGGTCGTAGGGTAATTCTATTTTTAATTTTTTGGGGAACCTCCATACTGTTTTCCAGAGTGGCGGCCCCAGTTTGCATTCCTGCCAACAGTGCAAAAGTGTTCTCTTTTCTCCACAACATCTTTCCTGAGTTGTTAATTTTAGCCATTCTTACAGGTGTGAGGTGGTATCTCATTATGGTTTTGATTTGTATTTCCCTGGTGATGAGTGATGTTGAGCATCTTTTCATGGGTGTATTAACTATTTGGGTGTCTTCTTTGGAAAAGTGTCTTTTCATGTTTTCTGCCCATTTCTTCAATGGATTATTTGTTTTTTGGGTGTTGAGTTTGATAAGTTCTTTATAGATTTTAGATAGTAGCCCTTTATCTGATATGTCATTTGCAAAGATCTTCCCTCATTCTGTAGGTTGTCTCAGGTTTGTTGTTTCCTTCACTGTGCAGCTTTTTATCTTGATGAGGTCCCAGTAGTTCATTTTTGCTTTTGTTTCCCTTGCTTCTAGAGACATGTCTAGTAAGAAGTTGCTGTGGCCTAGGTCAAAGAGGTTGCTGCCTGTTTCTTTTTAAACTTAAAAAAAAAGTGTTTATTCATTTATTTTGAGACAGAGAGAGAAAATAGGTGGGTGGGAGAGGGGCAGAAGGGGAGAGAGAGAGAGAGAAAGAGAAAGAGAACCCCAAGCAGACTCTGTTCCAGCAGCACAGAGCCTGACATGGGGCTCAATCTCATGAATCTAGAGATTGTGACCTGAGGCGAAACCAAGAGTTAGACGCTTAACCCACCGAGCCACCCAGCCCTCCTCCCAAATTTTTTTAACTTTTTTTTTTTTTAATGTTTACTCCTCTAGGATTTTGATGGTTTCCTATCTTACATTTAGGTCTTTGATCCATTTTGAGTTTATTTTTGTGTATGGTGTAAGGAAGTGGTCCAGGTTCATTCTTCTGCATGTCGCTGTCCAGTTTTCCCAACACCATTTGCTGAAGAGACTGTCTTTATTCCATTGGATATTCTCTCCTGCTTTACTGAAAATTAGTTGGCCATACATTTGTGGATCCATGTCTGGGTTCTCTAGTCTGTTCCACTGATCTCTGTGTCTGTTTTTGTGCCAGTACCATACTCTCTTAATTACAGCTTTGTGATGTAGTTTAAAGTCTGGAATTGTGATGCCTCCAGTTTCGGGTTTTTTTTTTCAACATTACTTGGGCTATTCAGGGTCTTTTCTGGTTCCATACAAATTTTAGGATTGTTTGTTCTAGTTCTGTGAAGAATGCTGGTATTATTTTGATAGGGATTGTACCGAATGTATAGATTGCTTTGGGTAGTATAGACATCTTAAGAACATTTGTTCTTCTAATCCATGAGCATGGATTGTTTTCCCATTTCTTTGTATCTTCGCCAGTTTGTTTCATAAGCATTCTGTAGTTGTTTTTTGCTTTTTTCTTTTAGAGAGGGAGTGTGAGCTGGGGAGAGGGGCAGAGAGGGAGAGAGAATCTTTTATCTATCTATTTATTTTTTAGACACACACACACACACACACACACAATCCGAAGAAGGCTCCAATCTCTGAACTGTCAACACAGAGCCCGATGTGGGGCTCAAACTCACAAACCATGAGATCATGACCCGTGCCGAAGTCGGACATTTAACCGACTGAGCCACCCAGGCACCCCAGCCTTCTATAGTTTTTCGAGTACAGATCTTTTATCTCTTTGGTTAGGTTTATTCCTAAGTATCTTATGGTTTTTTGTGCAGTTGTAAATGGGCTTGATTTCTTGATTTCTCTTTCTGCTGCTTCATTTATTGGTGTATAGAAATGCAACAGATTTCTGTATGTTGATTTTATATCCTGCGACTTTGCCAAATTCATGCATCGGTTCTACCGGCTTTTTTTTGCAAGGGTGGGGTATCTTTCGGGTTTTCTACGTAGAGTATCATGTTGTCTGTGAAGAATGAAAGTTTGACTTCTTCCTTGCCAGTTGGGATGCCTTTTATTTCTTTGTGTTGTCTGATTGCTGAGGCCAGGACTCCCAGTATTGTGTTGAACAACAGTGGTGACAGCGGCCATCCCTGTCCTGTTCCTGACCTTAGGAGGAAAGCTCTCAGTTTTTCCCCATTGAGGAGGATATTAGCTGTGGGTCTTCTGTGTATGGCCTTTATGACATTGAGGTATGTTACTTCTATCCCTACTTCCTTGAGGGTTTTTATCAAGAAAGGATGCTGTATTTTTGTCAAATGCATTTTCTGCATCTATTGAGAGGACCATGTGGTTCTTATCCTTTCTTTCATTAATGTGTGTATCACGTTGATTTATTTGGGGATATTGAACCACCCCTGCAGTCCAGGAATAAATCCCCCTTGATCTTGGTGAATAATCCTTTTGATGTTTTGTTGGATTCGATTTGCTAGTATCTTGTTGAGAATTTTTGCATCCATGAGGGAAATTGGTTTGATAGTTCTCCTTTTTAGTGGGGTCTTTGGTTTTGGAATCAATGTAATACTGGCCTCCTAGAATGAGTTTGGAAGTTTTTCTTCCATTTCTACTTTTTTGGAACAGTTTCAAAAGAATAGGTACTAACTCTTCTTTAAATGTTTGGATTTCCCTGGGAAGCCATCCAGCGCTGGACTCTTGTTCATTGAGAGATTTTTGACTAGTGATTCAATTCTCTTACTGGTTATGGGTCTGTTCAAAATATTTATTTCTTCGCATTTCGGTTTGGGTAGTTTATATGTTTCTAGGAATTTATCCATTTCTTCTCAATTGCCCAGTTTGTTGACATATAATTACTCATAATATTCTCTTATTATTGTTTGTATTTCTGTGGTGTTGGTTGTGATGTCTCCTCTTTCATTTGTGATTTTATTTATTTGGGTCCTTTTTCTTTTTTATAAATCTTGCCAGGGATTTATTGACTTTGTTAATTCTCTCAAAGGACCAGCTCCTGGTTTTGTTGCTCTGTTCTCCTGTTTTGTTTTGTTTTTCGATGTCACTGATTTTTTTTTTTTTTTAATGTTTATTTTTGAGAGAGAGAGACAAACAGAATTTGAGTTGGGGAGGGGGAGAGAGAGGGAGACACAGAATCCGAAGCAGGCTCCAGGCTCCGAGCTGTCAACACAGAGCCCGACGTGGGGATTGAACTCGCAAACTGTGAGATCATGAACTGAGCCAAAGGTGGACGCTTAACTGACTGGGACACCCAGGCGCCCCTCGGTATCATTGATTTCTGCTCTAATCTTTATTATTTCCCTTCTTCTGCTGGTTTTGGGCTTTATTTGCAGTTCTTTTTCCAGCTCCTTTAGGTGTAAGTTTAGGCTGTGTATTTGAGACATTTCTTCCTTCTTTAGAAAGACCTGAATTGCAACATACTTCCCTCTTAGGACTGCCTTTGCTGCATCCCAGAGGTTTTAGACTGTTGTATTTTCATTTTCATTGGCTTCCATATACTTTTTAAGTTCTTTAGTTTCCTGGTTAACCCATTCATTCTTAAGTAGGATGTTCTTTAACCTCCAAGTATTTGTGGTCTTTCCAAATTTTTTCTTGTGGTTGATTTCAAGGCTCATAGCATTGTGGTCTGAAAATATGCATGGTATGATCTCGATCTTTTTGTACTTGTTGAGGATTGATTTGTGACCCAGTATGTGATCTGTTCTGGAGAATGTTCCATGTGCACTCGAGAAGAATGTGCATTCTGCTGCTTTAGGATGAAATGTTCTGAAAATATCAGTTAAGTCCATCTGGTCCAGTGTGTCATTCAAAGCTGTTGTTTCCTTGATTTTCTGCTTAGGTGATCTGTCTGCTGCTGTAAGTGGGGTATTAAAGTTCCCTACTGTTATTGTATTATTATCAATGTGGTTCTTTATGTTTGTTATTGATTTATATATTTGGGTGTTCTCAAGTTGAGGGCATAAATATTTATAGTTGTTGGGTCTTGTTTGTGGATAGGCCCCTTAATTATGATATAATGCCCTTCTCTCGTTACAGTCTTTGTTTTAAAGTTCAATTTGTCTGGGGGTGCTCAGGTGGCTCAGTCGGTTAAGTGTCCAGCTTCAACTCAGGTCGTGATCTCACAGTCCATGTGTTCAAGCCCCGCTGACAGCTCAGAGCGTAGAGCCTGCTTCAGATTCTGTGTCTCCCTCTCTCCCTGCCTCTCCCCAACTCACGCAGGCGCGCTCTCTCTCTCTCTCTCTCTCTCTCTCTCTCTCTTAAAAATAAACATTTAAAAATTTTTTCTCAATAAATAAAATAAAGTTTAATTTGTCTGATATAAGTATGGCTATTCCGGGTTTCTTTTGACATCCATTAGCATGATAGATGGTTCTCCATCCCCTCACTTTCATAATTTTTTTTTAAGTTTATTTATTTTGAGAGAGAGAGAGGGAACAAGCAGGGAGGGGCAGAGAGAGGGGGGACAGAGGATCTGAAGTAGGCTCTGTGCTGACAGCAGAGAGCCCAATGTGGGGCTCGAACTCACAAACTGAGATCATGACCTAAGCCAAAGTTGGACGCTTAACCAACTGAGCCACCCAGGCACCTCTCCATCCCCTCATTTTCAATTTGCAGATGTCTTTAGGTCTAAAATGAGTCTCTTACAGGCGGCATATAGATGGATCTTGTGTTTTTATTCATTCTGATACCCTGTGTCTTTTGATTGGGGCATTTAGTCCATTTACATTCAGAGTGATTATTGAAAGATATGAATTTAGCACCATTGTGTTGCCTGTAGAGTTGGGGTTTCTGGTGATGTTCTCTGGTCCTTTCTAGTCTTTGTTGCTTTTGGTCTTTTTTGTTTTGTTTTTTTCTCCAAAGAGTCCCCCTTAAAATTTCTTGCAGGGCTGGTTTAGTGGTCACAAACTCCTTTATTTATTTATTTTTGGTCTGGGAAGCTCTTTATTTTTCTTAAAAGTTTCTTGCAGGGCTGGCTTAGTGGTCACAAACTCCTTTATTTATTTTTTGTTTGGGAAGCTCTTTATCTTTCCTTCTATTCTGAGTGACAGCCTTGCTGGATAAGGAATTCTTGGCTGTATATTTTTTTCCATTCAGCATGTTGAATATACTCTGCCACTCCTTTCTGGTCTGCCAAGTTTCTGTGGACAGATTGGCTGCCAGCCTTATTTGTCTTCCCTTGTAGGTTAAGGACTTTTTTTTCCTTGCTGCTGTCATGGTTCTTTCCTTGTCTGTGTATTTTGTGAATCTGACTATGATATGCTTTGGTGATGGCTGGCTTTTGTTGAATTTAATGGGAGTTCTCTGTGCTTCTGGACGTCTGCGTCCTTCCCCAAATTAGGGAAGTTTTCAGCTATAATTTGCTCACATAAACCATCTGCCCCTTTTTCTCTCCCTTCATTTTCTGTGACTCCTAGGTTGTGAATGTTATTCCTCTTTGAGTTGCTGAGTTCTCTAAGTCTTGTATTGTGATCTTTGGACTTTGTATCCTTCTTCTTTTCAGCTTCATTATTTTTTGTAATTTTATCTTCTATGTCGCTGATTCACTGCTCTGCTTCATCCATCCTCACTGTCACAGCATCCATTCGAGATTACATCTCAGTTATAACGTTACTGATTTTGGCCTACCTAGATTTTAGTTTTTTTATCTCTACAGAGAGGGATTCTCTGGTGTCCTCCTGAGCTGAAGTCAAGAGTCAGACACTTAATGGACTGAGCCGCCTGGGTACCCCTGTATTTTTATGTTTACAGCCTGTATTTGAATCAGGATCCAAATAAGGGACTGTGATTGGTTGCTATACCTTTTGAGTTTATTTTATAATCTGTAGATTTTTCTCTTCTCTCCTGAAATTTATTTGATGACAGAAATCAGGCTTTTTGTCCCAGAGTTTCCCATAGTTTAGATTTGGCTGATTGCATTGTTGTACTCCATCTAACATACATGCCACTGTCTTCTTTAGAGCCTGTAAATTGGTAGTGTGGTCTAAAGGCTTTATTGGACTTGGGTTTGGATGTCCCTGGTATGTTTAAGTTCTGTGGCACTCTGTCTCTGTCATCTGCATTGTAGGGAATGTGTCCTGAGGACAGATTCATGGGAACAACCTCAGTTCTTTCATGTTTGTTTAATAGTTTGTCTGTGGCTTTTATAGTGGAAGTCAGTTTGGCTGGATATGAAATCTCTGGCTCATATTTAAGATTTATAAGAACAGGGGCACCTGGGTGGCTCATTCGGTTAAGCTTTCGACTTTGGCTCAGGTCATGATCCGCGATCTGTGGGTTTGAGCCCCACATCATACTCTGCTGACAGCCCAGAGGCTTGATCCTGCTTCAGATTCTGTGTCTCCCTCTCTCTCTCTGACTCTCCCCTGCTTGCCCTTTCCCTCTCTCTCTCTCTCTCTCTCAAAAATAAACATTAAAAAAAAAAAGATTTACAAGAACAGAAAATTTCTCTGTCCATTGTCTTCAGACATAAGATATTGCTACTGAAGTCTGATGGCAATCTGATCTTCTTTCCCTTATAAGATACTTGGTTCTTTTGTTTGGGTGACCAAAGGATGTGTCTTTTTTCTTTTTTAAAGCTAATTAATTTTATGCACGTCTTGATTGTTGGGTCTGTTTTCCTAGATATGTGGTATGCCCTTTGTTAGTATATAGTTTAAAGCAGTTTGGTACTTCAGTCAAGTTTTTGGTGTTATAGTTCTTAGCCCTCTCCCGTCATTGCTTTGCTCTTTCTTTTCTGGGGACCCTTCGTATTCTTTATCTGTATTCTCTACCTATCACTTTTTACCCAAGTCATTCCTGATTCGTCAGCTCTTGTCTGAGTTGCTCTGGTCCTGATCTATGTGCCTTTGTGTTTTGTGTCACTTTCCTGACATCATTGGAGTGTTCTGAGATAATACATGATCCTTTTCATGTCTGTTGTGGGAATATCTTTCAGGTAATGCTTTCAGGGTCTGAAGGGATAGTATTCCGTCCATTTGCTTTCTTTCTCTGGAAAAGTTCATATGGGATTGAACTGTGATCCTTTTTCCTCCTCCTCATTTTTATATACAGTTACTTTTTTTGCATTCTCAAAGGAGAGAGTTGGATAGCATGACCCTTTTTCTAGTTTTAGGGCTCTGCCTCCCTCTTCTGTTACTGTCATAAGGCATCTCAACCGGTAAGTATGGCCTCACCACTCTATGATATCCTCTGGATCGGAAGCCCCATTGCTTTTCTCCACTACGTGCATCTCAGGGTGCACACGGGCACCGAACTGAGGAGTGTTGTGGGTGTTGTCTACAGCTTTGGGCTTTGCTCTCCTGATCACCCAGTTTTCAGGGAAATTAGAAAATTATGCCAATTCTACTACTGTCTTCTCAATATTCTCAGGGACTTTTGACTAAAGTCCAAATGGACTTTCAAATACAGTGTTACTCTGCTAATCTCCCAGAAACCTGCCATACTTTGAGAGCTAGGTGAAATATATGAAATATAATTTGCTTTCTGAAGGAGCTTTTATTACAGAACTTGTCTTAAATAGAGAAGCTAAAATTAAGATATTACCAGCCTCAAAAGTGATTTGCCATGCAATTCCTTCATTTAAAAAGGTTTCATGTAATATATACATACATACAAAAATATCGTGCATATGCAGTAGGCGTATGCTGAGTGTTAGAGGTTTGGATTTTTTCTGTAATAAACTCAGGAGCAGCCGCTTTTCTCTGCCGGATATTCTTTGGTAATTTCTTCATTTATTGTGATGTTTCCTGTCTGTTTAACTTTAATGGGTTCAGTTTTTTAGAATGTGTAAATTGGTTAAGCTTATTTAGAAATACAGTTTTAAAAACACGGGGAGCCTGGGTGACCCAGTCAGTTGAGCATCCCAACTTTGGCTCAGGTCATTGATCTCACGGTTCATGAATTCGAGCCTGCATTGGGCTCTGTGCTGACAGCTCAGAGCCTGGAGCCTGTTTTGGGTTCTTTTCTCTTTCTCTGTCTCTCTCTGCCCCTCTCTCATTCGTGTTTTGTGTGTGTGTGTGCGTGCTTGCGCACTTCCTCTCAAAAATGAATAAACATTTAAAAAAATGTTTTAAGAAACAAAAACATTATCCCACTCCATCTCTTTCTCTGCCTGTCTCTGTTCTCAAGTACTTGCCTCTTCCTCTGAAGCCAAAGATCAGAGAGTGCCAGACCAAATGGACCTTGGAGGCTGCCAACAGCACTTTCCCTCGGCAGTGGGGGGGGGGTGGGGGGGTGGAGGTCGGGGGTGCTCATTCATGATGGGGAAGGAACACAGTTTGAGTTATCACGCCCTCTGAGCTGTATGCTCACCTATATTTAGATCATCACCTTTGAATTGAAAAAGAAAATATATGAGTTACGGCATGGCTTATTCTGAGATGGGAGGTGATTTTCATTTTGATCCAGAAAAGGCGTGATCTTGACAGGGTAAGCCCGCTCAGTGGGGGGCTGTCCAGCCTGCGGATACAAGAATCTCCCGGTGTCAGACTATTGGCAGAAGAGAACTGGGCCCTGTCACATGAGGAATGGGCACCTCCCCCTGGTCTGGAACGTCCTAGAGGTGATAGTGTTGCCTTGGCCCTTTTGGGTGGGATGTGGTTGAGTGAGATGTATTTTATCGTCAGAGTTTTAAGAAATTCCTTTCCTTTTTCAGAAGCCATTATTCCGTATGGGTGACTTGGTCTCTGTCCCCGGTTGCATTGCCTTCGTTGTCTCTGGATGTGAGGGAAGGTAGACCTTTCATGCCCTGGTTTTTCCCTTGGCCTCTCACAGGTCTGTGATGAGGAGTGGCATCACTACGTCCTCAACGTGGAGCTCCCGAGCGTGACTCTCTATGTGGACGGTGTTTCTCACGAGCCCTTCTCTGTGACCGAAGATTACCCACTTCATCCATCCAGGATTGAAACCCAGCTCGTGGTTGGGGCTTGCTGGCAAGGTAATGGCCATTGGCACCCTCTGCTCGCCATCGGGAATTCAGTCCTGCTGCCTCATGGCCTTGGTGGTGGAAGCAGGCTCCTCTCAGGGTCTTACCCCCTTACCCTCGTTGCCTTCGTCTTTCCGTTCTCCTGGGTGTGGCCGTTCTGGGCATCTGCTGATGCCATGCTCCTGGGACGCTCACTTACGGTTTGTTACAGGACTGCAGCAGCCGGCACCTTCCCGGGGAACCTGGGAGGAAGCATTACTTGGAGGGAGAGTGCCATTGAGGGACTGTTGTAAATTAATCTGTTCACTGAAAAGTTCATAAAGACAAAGAGGCCGCAGCGGACCATCAGGCACGAAACTGGGAATGTTCTTTGACCCGGAGGACTCTTCCAGAATGTTTAGTGCTGGATAACTCGGCAGGAGCACCCTCCACAGGGCCGTGCTTGAAAGGACTCCACGGGAGTCCTCGGAAGTAGGCTGGGGTAGGACAACGACCACTGAAGCAACAGTACCATTTATTTGTATTTTCTAAGTGGTGGGCCACGTGTCCATTACTTTCCTTAACAGTAAGTCTGTGGGGAAGGAGCAGCTTTTATCCCCTTTTATAGCCAAAGGAACTGAGGCTCAGAGCCCAGGGTCACCCCGCCTGGTTAATCATGGCATCTGGATTTGAAACCATAAAGTCGGTGCATTTAGGGCCTGTGGTCTGATGTGGACCCCTTCCCGGGATAATTCTTCTTAATCTGTGAAATACAATACATAGGATTTCAAAGGCAGCCAATTAAATTGGAAGAAAGTTATCATAGTACTAAAAGGTGAATCTTTTGAAATGGTAATACCTGTGCTGCTTTATTGACAGATGGAGAGAAAGCTTTAGCAGCAAGCTCAGTAACTGCCATAATTTGAAAATAGTGACGAGCTTTATGATATTTGCAGCAACACAGCATGCTGGGAAAACAGCCGTGACGGCTGATGCCGCTGTGTTTTGGAGCCGACGTTTAGGCCCAAAGAAAAAGCTGAACTTCACAAGTTAGTGGAGTAATAATAAGCACATAATTTTTCCTGTCCAAGATCACGGACCCCTCAGTCTGCCCTCACGTGAACTGTCACACTTGGCTGGGTCGCCATCGTTGCTAAACAGACCTTTTGAATATTTTTTTCTCCCTATGGAAACATTTGATCTTGGGGTAGGTGAGAAAGATACAAAATAGACTAATGCCCACAATAACATTGCTTTAATTTTAGAGAATTTGAATTTCATAATTTTCTGCCGATCCTTGTAAATTAACAAGATTAAGGTAGCATTTTAGAGTGAATTTCTTTGGATTTAATTCTGGGGACAGTTCATCCATGAGAAAGTGGAACTTGAAACCAAGGAATGAGGAGCAAATTACCAGGGAAATAGGAATTTTTTTAGTTGTGAAGTCTTAATGTTTTAGTCCAGAGCTGCTTCCCAAATTAAACAGTAATTTGAGTTGTTTTAAAAATAAGAATAAAAATACAAGTGCAAACCTGAGAGCTTTGCTTGTTGAATTAAAATAAAGCCCCATGTTCTGCACTGACTCCCAGTTCCTATTGGTGCCACAGCGTCTTTCTACCTCAGCTTCTCAAGATCCTCGGCCAGAAAAATATGCCTAAATTCCCAAACCAGACACAGGGTTTGTAAAATACCGTTAACCTGGAAGAAGGTCTCCTTCCTTCCTTCAGCAGATGAGGAACCACGGTTCATACAAATTCACGGTGGAGAGCCCGTACTGTGGGCAGCAGCCTCACCCCCATTGGCTGAAATGTCATTCCCTTTTTTTTTTTCAATGTGTATTCATTTTTGAGAGACTGAGAACAAGCAAGGGAGGGGCAGAGAGAGACAGACAGACACACAGAACCGAAGCAGTCTCCAGGCTCTGAACTGTCAGCCCAGAGCCCGACGTGGGGCTTGAACTCACAAACCCTGAGATCATGAGCTGAGCAGAAGTTGGACGCTTAACTGACTGAGCCACCCAGGCACCCCTGGAATGTCATTCCTAACGGTGTTCTGGAGGCAACTGGGGGCATCGTGGGAGCGCAGCCACACATGCCCGGCCGGCCCCCAGTGCCCCCACGCTGCTGTAGCATGGGACGTGCCGTGGGTTAGTTATGTAGTGCTCCCACAATGTGATCTAGAAAGTAGAGATTCTGTGTTCAGTCGCTGGTTGTGTGCCTCCCTGACCTGGCATTACTGTGAGGACACCAGCCAGGGGCCTGTGAGAAGGTCAGTGGTTAGAGGCCCCAGACCCACTGCCGATTATCTATCAATCTGGGTGAGTTTCTTAACCTCTGACTCTCCCTTCCTATTTAGAAAAAGTGGATAAAAACACCTTTATATCTCTGTTACTTAGGGGTTAACATCTAGACCAAAGTGAACTCATTTTGAGCTTTCAAAAGCTACATACTTTCACGTGTATACCGTACCCATACCAGGCTTTGGATGCATACTTGTGCTGTCCCAGTTCGTCTGCACAAATGTCCTCTCTGGGAGAAAAGTGCGTGGGCCCGGGGTTTGGTATCATTGGTGGCTGGCACGTCGCTGCCCCACCCAGTAGCACCAGCCCGAGATCATGAGTTCGACGGACAAGCTTTTGTTCACCTTATTTTGAATTTGGTCTGTGTCCTGGCAAGGTAGACCTGGAAGATGGGACAAGGGAGGAACGAAGAGAAGCGGGGCGGGGGGGACTTCCGAAAAGGTGATCCAGTACGAGCTTGCTTCTGGGGGGAAGATGTCCCCAAGAGGGACAAGGTGGGAATTCTTCCCTTTGTGTTTTATATTTGGCAGCTTTTCAAGACTAATTTTCAAATTCCAATGTGAAGAGCCTAACCTCTTGGTCCTTTTCTATTGTCTTTGTCTTGCTTTCCTGCAGAGTATCCAGCATTTGAAAATGACAATGAAACCGAACCTGTGCCTATGGCCCCTGCAGGTTGCTGGATCTTTCCCTACGGTTCACTCTTGTGTTTCATTTAAAGACAAGACATCAATTCATTCCACATTTCGCATGAAATGCCTGAGTTGCATTTTGGTCCCAGACACCTTCTGAGCTGCTGCTTTGCATTATGCACCCCTCCCTCCCCCCACCACTGCTTCACAGGATTTACCCTTTTCTGCCCATTCTGACTCCAGTTGAAGTGAGGGCAAATGACTCATTTATGCTCTGCACTGATGGGGACACCCCCCCCCCCCTCCGCCCGCCTCAAATTTTACCCTGATCCCACCGCATGAGGCTCCCTGCCAAAATCTCATAGGCCACATCAGGGAGGCCACCGCCTGGTTCCCATGTGGCTGAACCATGAGACAGGAAGAGGCTCGTTTCTAGATACTCTGTCCTGACCAATACTAAATTTTAAACGCAGGTTTCTTAGAAATCGCAGTCCCTGGTGGTGGCTCAGTGTCTGACGTCCTTATCAGGAATGAGACATGCTCTGGGCATCGGTCTCCGTCCTTTTGCGAGAATAAGCTGCTGCTGCTTTTTTTTTTTTTTTTTAAACTCCATTTTGGGAGGGAGGTAGGCGTGAGCGAGGAAGGGCAGAGGCGGCGGGGGGGGGGGGGGGGGGGTAGAGAATCCCAAGCAGGCTCCAGGCTGCCAGCGCAGAGCCCGACATGGGGCTTGAACCCATGCACCAACCTTGAGACCATGACCCAAGACAAAATCAAGAGTCAGACATTTAACTGACCGAGCCACCCAGGTGCCCTGAGAGTAAGCTTCTTTTCACATGCTTTTTGGCTCTTGGCCACAGTGTGACGAGGACCGCTTTCTGGGTTTCTCTTTTCCTTATAACACCATCAGTTCCCAGCTATCCTGGGGGCAGGCATCGTGGAGCTCAACCAGATAGCATGTGAGGCCTCTTAGGTGCAGGCTAGGGTAGTAAGCACCCCTTTTATCTTTCTAGGCCTATTCTTGTGGGCTCAGTCCCAAGTTTGTGTGTATCCCCAAGTGTGCTGTTAGAAAAGGCAACCCAGAGCGTGACCCAGCTGATTGAGAAGGCAGTGGTCCAAAAGGCTGGCATTGCTGGAAAATGTCACCCGTGCACCAGGCTGATGGGTGCAGCGTAGGCCGCCCTTTCCGGGGAGCGGCCAGTTGTGTGGGGACACTCGTGGGACCTCTTGCTTCTGGGCTTCGGGTGAGGGACCCCCCCCAACACCTCTTTTCTCCAGGCCATATGCATGATCATAAACGACTTAATTTCTCCATTGCGCTTCCATGTAGATGGCAAGGCTAACAGGATTCGGTACGAACTAACCCGCATGTCCCTCCATCAAGCCGCCACCACCGGTAACACTGCATTGAGAAGCGAAGCAGGAGGCCCTGGCGTGCACGCGTAACTGCCTGCTTTGTCCCCCCGTGTTCCTAAGGTGGCGACCTGCACATGACCCAGTTTTTCCGGGGTAATCTGGCTGGCCTGACTGTCCGTTCTGGGAAACTCGCAGATAAGAAGGTGATTGACTGTCTGTACACCTGCAAAGAAGGGCTGGACCTGCAGGCCCCCGAGGACGGCAGAGGCGTGAAGGTAACACGGGCGTGCGCGGCGCTCGCCGCCTTCTAGAGCACAAGGGTGCAGGCTGTTGGCAGAGGCTCCACCCGCGATCGGTCCAGACCTGCTTCTGCTCACAACACCTCTGACAGCGGACGTGTGGGGGTTTTCCACCCACTGGTCCCCCAGCTCTCCAGGCACCTGCAGGTGTCCCACAGTTCAGTTCGCTTCTGACACGGACTGCCTGGAGTTTCGCGCAGACCCCACGCGTGAGGCTCAGGCCCGCGAGGCTGCCCCCGCTGCGGAGGCCAGTTGGAGGTGTCAGGCTCTCGGGTTACGCACGCTTCTGTCCAACTTGGCTATGAAGTCGGGGGTCCCCATAATCCCCCCTCTTTTCGATTTCAGTAATTTGCTTAAACTACTCGGAAAACTCCAGAAAACACTTCACTTACCGCTGCTGGTTTGTTTTAAAAAATACAGCTCCGGAACAACCAGATGGAGTTGATGCAGAAGGCAGGGGAGGGGGGAATGGGGCTTCCCCATCCTCTCCAGGAGCGCCTCCCTCCCCACACTGGAAGCTCCCACGCCGGGTCCTTCAGGGGTGTTTCCGGAGCTTCTGTTACGTTAGGCACAGCTGGTTAAGTCATTGGCTAGAGGTCAGGGTCAGGTCTGAAAGTGCCAGCCCTGTAGTCACACGGCTGGTTCCTGTGGCAGCTGGCTCCATCCTGAAACCCTCTCAGCCGCCCAGAGCCTGTTGGATAACATAGATGCTCGTGTGCTTGGAAAGGGCTTGTTACGCATGAGAAAAGGTACTTCTGTCACTCAGGAAATTTCCAGGATTTTAGGGGGCTCTGTGCCAGAAACTGGGGACAGAGATGAAAGACATATATATATGTTTTTTAAGATTTTATTTATTTATTTATTTATTTATTCATTTATTCATTTATTCATTTATTTATTTAAAGTTTATTTGTTTTAGCACATGCATGAACAGGAGAGGGGCAGAGAGAGAGAGAGAAAGAGAGAGAATCCCAAGCAGGCTCCACACTGTCAGCGCAGAGCCCAGTGCAGGGCTCAAACTCAGTAACTGTGAGATCATGACCTGAGCTGAAATCAAGAGTCAGACTGCTCAACCGACTGAGCCACCCAGGAGCCCCTAAGATTTAAGTTTCTTAAGTATCGCTATACCCATTCGTGGGGTTCAAACTCAGGACCCCAAGGTGAAGAGTTGCACGTTTCACCAACCAAGCCAGCCAGGCCCCTGTATCTCTTACATCACAGATACATTTGCTCCTTGGGAATTTACCCCCGAAGAAGATCTCATCGCTGCCAATTCTGTGCGCCTTTCCCCTCCAGGTCACCGAGTCAGATCGATCCCCAGCTAGCCCTCTTTGCCAGCGTGTTTGTGGTTTCAGCTTCTTGCAGTTAGAGCCGTTTTTCTCGCCCCTGTCTGGTATGATTTCAGATCCATACCAACCCCAGTCAGTTGGCGTTGACCTTGGAGGGAGATGATGTTGGGGAGCTGGATAAAGCCATGCAGCACATCGCCTACCTGAACTCACGACAGTTCCCCACACCTGGGATCCGGAGACTCAAACTCACCAGCACAGTCAAGTACGTGCTGATTTTTAACTATAAATCTGCCTTTGGTCGTGACTCTTGAGAAGAAAATGTGTGTGTTTAGGTTTTTAAGACAACCCAGCCTCCCGTCTGTAAAGACCGGTGAGCCATCGCTGGTTACCAGAGGGTTTGAATGGTGTTTATCGGTGTGCTGGAGGCCCGTTCCCAGACGGCCGCGGCCTCTGTCCCCCCAGGGGCTGTGGATTCCTGCCTGTTGGAACCTCCACGTGCCATTGCGTGTAGCTTACAAAACCACTTCTCGAAGCTCTGACCCTCGCCTTCTCCGTCCCTTGTCGGCAGGTGTTTTAATGAAGCTCCTTGCATCTCGGTGCCCCCGGTGGATGGTTACGTGATGGTGTTGCAGCCAGAGGAGCCCAAGATCAGCCTGAGTGGGGTCCACCATTTTGCTCGAGCGGCTTCTGAATTTGAAAGCCCAGAGGGGGTTTTCCTTTTCCCTGAGCTTCGGATCATCAGCACCATCACGAGAGAAGTGGAGCCCGAAGGGGACGGGGACGAGGACCCCACAGGTAACGGCACTTCTGCCTGTGATGGTCGCCCTCGCCTTGGCTCAAACCCAGTTGGCGGGGGGGGAGGGCGCGGCTGAAACCCCACTGCTGCTGCTTTCTTACTGAATCCTTTTTTTCTGGGATTTTGAGAGATTTGGATGTTTTAATGCTATTCTTGGGTCAGCTTCTGGAATCTGACCCATGGGCTAGAGCTCATTATGCTCTTTGGAAGCCCACCTGGAGAGTACTTTCCTCCTCCTCCGGCGTGACATCCGAATCTGAGATGCCCTTGAGGGGAGGCTGAGAAGATTTGAGCTGATTGCAGGGCACCTGCTACTCCTGCTGGGTGGCCCCCTGTTCTGGGCCTGTCTGGGGACCAGCACCCCATTTCTTGAAAGGGACTCTCCTGTGCCTCTGTCACCGATGTTTCAGAGGGCTCTGTGAGCTTGAGGAGCGCCAGCAGCCCACCGGCGTGACCAGCCCCCCGGGCTCCGTGGCCTCTGCTATTTGCGGTTCTGTTCTTGCAGTTCAAGAGTCGCTCGTGTCCGAGGAGATCGTGCATGACCTGGATACCTGCGAGGTCACCGTGGACGGGGAGGAACTGAACCCAGCACAGGAGAGCCTGGAGGTAGACATGGCCCGCCTGCAGCAGAAGGGCATCGCGGTGAGCGCCTCCGACCTGGGCATGGTCTTCACAGGTGAGCGCGAGCCTCAGCCCCGCCTCCTGTCATCTCCGGGCCCTGAGGGTCCTGGAGGCCACGGGACAGAAGAGGCTCACTAGGATCGATGCTGTCCCGGCAGGAAGGGAAGTCAGGCACTGCCTTACTTCCCGTCCTTACAAGGGGGCGGAAGTCAGGCGCACGATGGCACACACCCCGGAGAGGGACACATGTGCCCACACGCTTGCATTTCTCCCCACAACTGGAAAGCCGGAGTGCACACACGTGTGGTCCAGCTGCCCCTGTGCCTGACCCCAGCCTGCTCTGACCCTGGCCTTGACCCCAGCCACCAGGCAATGTTCTCACCTCCTCCCCTCAGGCGTGGACACCATGGCCAGCTACGAGGAAGTTCTGCGCCTCCTCCGCTATCGGAACTGGCACACCAGGTCCCTGCTTGACCGGAAGTTCAGGCTCGTCTGCTCAGAGCTCAATGGCCGCTACATCAGCAACGAGTTTCAGGTGGAGGTGCGTGCAGGGCCCACGCTGAGAAGGGCCGGCGGTGGGTGATTGGGTAGCTGCTCGGCCACAACCCAGGTGCGCCAGCCTTTCCCGGCCTGGGGGCCGCTGCAGGTCTGACCCGCGCAGGTTTGGGTGGGCGGGGGTGCGTCCGGTGCATCCCTTTCACGGAGGCCTGAGGGGCCTTCGGAAGGAGGTGGTCAAGAGCTAGAGGCAGTTAATACCTCATGAGTAGGGCGCGGTTGTTTGCTGAGATTTGGCAGTTTTGCAAAGGGCAATTCCCAGGGACCCAGAGAGTCTTTGCAGACTGCCGGCCCCGGGGGAGGGGTCTAGACGCAGTGCTGGCCGTGGGGGGGGGGGGGGGGCGGGTTGCTGTGCCGTCTGCAGAGCCCGGTAGTGGTGACTCAGGGCACGGTGGTCACAGGGCGCTCCCCCTGCTCTGAAGTCTTCCACAGGCCCGGACTGCAGCCCCGTCGTCCCTCACAGCTTCTGTGGTCTGGAGAAATGGGCCCAAAGTTATTCTCAGCAATTGGCGTGTCTGCACGGTGGCCTCAGAGCAGCAGAACGCTGAAGTCACGGTGCTGAGAAATCGATGAGTCTTTTGTTTGAGCCAAAGGGTAGCGGATTTGAAGGGAAATAAATGGCTAGGATTTGTGCTCTTTGATGCGCTGTGGTTTGGGGGAAAAGCAGGGAGATGGGCCTGTGGTGAGGGACAGTGGTGGGGGTTTTTCTGTTCTTTTGTGGACAGATTCCTGTATGAAATACAGTAAAAAGGAATTAGAACAGTGCCACGTTTCTTGGACGTGCACAAATATCAGGTAGTTACAACAGCGTCCAGGGGCCGACCCTCGATTTTTGATTTTTTTCTGTTCTTTTCTCCTCTGCCCACCAGGGCTGGTCCAGGGACCCCTCCGCGTAGCGCTGCTCCTGTTAGCTTCTGAACCGCGTTTCCGCCTGTCGGACCCGTTCAGGTCGCCTGTGTTTCTCCCTGCAGGTGAACGTCATTCACACGGCCGGCCCCATGGAGCACGCCAGCCACATGGCCGCCCAGCCGCAGTTCGTCCACCCGGAGCGCCATGCCTTCGTCGATCTCTCGGGTCACAACCTGGCCAGCCCCCACCCGTTCGCAGGTAGGGCCGTGGGCAAGAAGCAGGGCCGGCTGGGTCAGGTCCGGGGGGGCGGGGGGACACCCTCCCGCCTCCCGCTGAGAGCCCGGCCCCGGGTCCGAACAGCCACGGCCGGCCTGCCTCTCTTACTCTGCGCTGCCCGGGAGGGACTGGAGCCCCACAGGGCAGGAAGTGGCCGGCCCTGGGCTTGAAACCTGTGCCGCGACTCCTCACGTTTCTTCGAGTTCTTCCGGGTCAGATGCCGCGTCTGTGTGTGTGCGTCTGTCTGCGGAGGATGAGGGCCAAGGGCCCTACCGCCTTCTGGGGCGGGTCACACCACCACAGCCCTGTTCCCTCTCCTCCCTCCACAGTTGTCCCCAGCACCGCCACTGTTGTCATTGTGGTGTGTGTCAGCTTCTTGGTTTTCATGATTATCCTGGGAGTCTTCCGGATCCGGGCTGCTCATCAGCGAACCATGCGGGACCAGGACACCGGGAAGGAGAACGAGATGGATTGGGATGACTCCGCTCTGACCATCACCGTGAACCCCATGGAGGTAGGTGCGGGCCGGTGGCCCCTGCAACCGAACACCACCACCGGCCGGGGCCAAAGCTGGGCTCACCCCAGAGAGGCAGCGTGGCCGTGGCATCTCCACGTTTCTGTGGCTTGAATGTCACGTGATCCACATGACAACTCAGTGAGGTGCAGGTGGGTAAACTGAGGTACAGAGAGGCCTCATTCAAGCTCGTGCCGCCCAGCGAGGGTAGAAACGCGCTCCCTGCCCGTGACAGCCGTGGGTGGTGACCAGAGCCGTGTTTCCCCTTTGGTCTCGGGTGAGGTGACCTGTCGGGCGTCCCCTTCGTCCGTGACTCCCAGAGGGTGAGCGGCACTGGACACTGGGGTCATGCGCAGGGGCTCACGTGCCGTCTCTCTGTCAGACGTACGAGGACCAGCACAGCAGCGAGGAGGAGGAGGAGGAGGAAGAGGAGGAGGAGAGCGAAGCCGGGGAGGAGGAGGATGACATCACCAGCGCCGAGTCGGAAAGCAGCGAGGAGGAGGAGGGGGAGCACGGGGACCAGCAGAGCGCGAACCGGCAGCAGCAGCTGGAGTGGGACGACTCCACCCTGAGCTACTGAGCCCTGGGCCGTCCCCGCCGCCCCTCCTTCCGCTTCAGGAGACTCTGCTGCCCCAGCCCCAAGGGTCCACGGTGTACAAAGTCATTCCGGCCAGTAGGTCTGCAGACCCTCTCCATCGCTGACCACCCGCCTGTGCTCGCTGTCGCCCCGCCCTCCGCCCAGATCGCTCTGAGCTCCCCGCGGCTCGCTCTGTGCGGCCCCCCCCCACCTCGCGCCTCCAGAAAAGCTGCGATCGCTGGACTCGTTGACAAAGGGTTAAAATTGCCCCCTCCCACCTCGTAATCCTTTTTTTTTTTTTTAAAGTCTTTATTTTTTCCAAACTAGTGCATGTATAAAATGGCAGAATGGGGGTTAATATGTAGATGATGAACTGACTTTTTAATATTTTGTAAATAAATTGGGATTCCTCGTGTCCTCCGTGCTAGTATGACCCAGGACTGGCATGCAAAGTGAAGCTTGAAACACGGGAGAGATCCCCTGGGCTCCGGCCCCACCCCCACCCCGGAGGAGAGCGGGCCTGCCCCGCTCGGGCCCAGCTCAGTGCACACCCTCGGCGGGCGGCCAGGCAGTTAAGGGGCACGGACTTCCCAGCACTGCTCAGCGGCGGGGGACCGGATCGGAGACCCCTCTCCGGAGGCTGGAAATGGCCAGGTCTTTCCTTTGGGATTCTACCCATTTCTGATCTGGCAGAGGGGTGGGGAGCTGGGGTCCCTGGCCTCTTTCACACACTCCTCTGAGGACCGGCAGCTCCTTGCACAGGAAGCTGGACTCCTCGTGTGCAGCCTTGGGTTCACACCTACTAGATGTCTGTCGCCCTGCCGGGGAGTGTGCACGCCGATGGCACAAAGCGTCTGGCCACTTGGTGCGGAGACAGAACAGGCCTGAGTGGTCCGGACTCAGAACGTCCAGGGACAGACGCGCTCTGGCCCAAAGGCCGAGCGCTAGCTTTCCCCCCGATGGCTCCGGAGGCAAACTCCGCTCCCCAGGAGTGAGGGGCCCTGCTTCTGGGGCCCGTGGGGGATGGAAAAGGAGAGGACAAGTCATGAGCTCAAACCCCGACAGCACTTTGTTTTTAATTTACATGTAAAATTTTAGATTTCTAAACCTGGGGGAAAATAATTTTGAATACTGTTCTGTGATTATAACTGCTAGTTGCAAGGACACTGCGGCCGTCCTGCGTCGTGTGTGGCCGCCCCTCACGTCCTGTTGCTGTAGCTGCTCTGTGTAGACAATGGTAGATGCTAATGCGGACTCCGCGTGGTGTCACTTTGTAGATTTGTATATTGATGAGGTCAGAAAGTGTACCCGCTACAATAAAGTGCTGGTTCTAACTCCAGTAGGAGCGCGCGTTCAGGTCTCATCCTGGTTTTGTTCTAACCCTGCATTGTCTGGCTTGGTTTTTGACCTGAGAACACAACATAAAAAAGCTTTTATTTCTTTCCGTAGGCTGTTACCTCTCACGTGAAGGCTTCACAGAGCGGTGGTCTTCACCCCCCATCAGTTGTGTTGAACTCCCCTTCCCCATACAGAAACATGAAAAGACTAAAACACACACACACACACACACAAAACAAAAATAGAAAATACTCTCCTCGCCAAGCACCCAGGCTGTGTACCGGAACCAGAACACCAGGAAGCACACAGACGCATTTCAATAAATAACATATAGACGTATACTCGGCTGTTCCTATTTCTGGACTGGCAAGGTGGACCAGATGACCTCCACACTTAGTTGGGAACGAGAGTGTGGTCGGTGGTGTTCTGCATATGGACCACACCGCGTGGCTTCTGCTAACTGACTGAAGAAGGCGGTGGGCTTTTTCTTGAAGCTCCCGTACCTGTCCACAGGGCAGCTGCGCCTGACTCTGCCCGGCCTCGCGAGGCCTCCCAACACCTAAAGCTCACCCGTGGGCTTCTAGAAGCCCGGATTTCTAGTCCCCTCTCCAGAGATGTCTTCAGACGGCTGGGGAGAGGCCCGGGAACCTGGTGTTTCTAGAGCTCCTCGGATCCCCCTAAGGCTAAGCCTGAACTGCTTCGAGCTAAGTAGAAAAAGATTCCACCAAAGACCTCAGGTTTCTGGTACCTGATTCCTCAACAGGTTCCCAAAGCAGAGAGTTCTGGAGATCAGGTCCGGCCTTAAAACCTGCTTTGCGAGGCAGGTCAGGGCAAAGTACTCTGACCTGCTTTTGCCTCGATCCATGACCGGTTGAGCTAAATCAAGCTCAGATCTTTTTAATGTCTTGAGGACCAGCATATATTATACTTTATGGGGGCAGAGGCTGTTCTGAGCCACAGAAGGTCCGTAAGTAGTTGGGGCGTTTTGTTTTGTTTTTTCCTTACCCGCAAACAAAACCGCTTTACAGCAGAGGAGAGGATTTCCCGTACCCGAGTCACTTTAAACGTGGAAAGCAAGCATCCCTGATTCTAGAGGGTACCCAGACTTCCTCTGGGAGCTGCCCCGCGCTCAGCCCGTGGAGAGCACGAAGGTGGAGGGGGTGAACGGAGAAGTGGGCACCAGGTAACTGCCAGGGGCCAAGCCCCGGGCAGCCCAGCGGGAGCCTGGGAGGAAGGCAGGCTTCCCGGAGGGGAGAGCAGTCTCTGCCAGGTCCCGATTCACCAGCTGGAAGACTCGGGGTTACAGTCCTTAGTGAGGTGCGGCCTCTGAAGTGCCCGACTCTGTCTTCTCACCAAAGCCCGGGGGCTCTGGCTGAGGACGCCCCTCCCCTGCACGAAGGATGCATTTACGTTTATGGCTGTCGAGTTCCTGAAATGTTTCAAGTCATAAATAAATAACCAGTGTAAACAAAAGGCAATCATGTAGGTTCCTTCCCGTGGAGTGCGGTTCAGGCTCTCGGGGCCCCAGAGGCTGGCTGAGGGTGCCTGGTTCCCCAGGCCGGCAGTCTGCTCCCTCCAGGCCCAGGGGCCTCCAGAAGCTTGCTACTACTGCCTGTTGTCTTTGGACACGTTGTGGGCCAGCCAGTTCACTTTGGTCTTCCAGCTCTCCCGGAGGGCTTCGTTGAACTTCACTCGGAAGTGCTTTAGAGCCTCCTCCTCTGTCTTTCCCAAGGCCAGAGAGTCCTGAGGGAAGATCATCAGAGCAGTGAGCTCCAGCCATTAGGGGGGCCGTTACGGCAGGCAGACCCCGCCACCCTGAACGTTGTAAATTCCCTCCTGAAAGACCTGCGGGAGGGGAATCCGAGACAGAGGCCGACATCCCCCTTGGGAAGGACTCTGTTCTGATCCCAAGCCGAGACGGGCCTCCTGACCCACCCTCAAAGTAGGATGCCAGCTGCAGCCAGGAAGCTGTGACCCGCCGCACCCCCCCGCCCTCCCAAAAGCCTCTGGGGTGGACAGGTAGGCTCGCCTTCTGCGGTGGGAATTAACCCCAGGAGGAGGAAAGGAGGACTTGCCCCATGCAGCTTCATTCTGCATGAACTGGGCACCAAAGAGGCGCTTGAGGCCGGCCCCCCTCTGACCCCCAGCTTCTCCCAAACTGAAAAGACGCGGGAAGGAAAGGCATTTTTCATCGTCGAGGGAAGGAATCTACTTCAGCCGTCTGGTACAAGCGGAACCACTACAGCCTGTGAAGGACCAGACGGTGGACCCAAGGAGGTCCCGACGCTCCTGCAACGGAACCGGGCTGACCCCACCGGCCCCCCTGCTGCTGGCTCATGGGTGGCGTGAAGGACCCACACCGGGAGTGCCCTGCGGGGTCCACTGAGCTCAGGGCCCCCCAGGCCGCAATGCTCAGAAGAGGCAGAGGCCTTGGGGAGTTGGGGGCCGCCCGCTCTGCCTGGCAGGGCCCTGCCCTGGCATTTACCTTGAGATACTGGATGTCTTTGGAGCAGCTGAGCTCAGGCAGGCCGGCGGCCCGCATCAGGGCGAAGAGGTGAAGGAACAGAGGCCCGTGGCGCCTCAGGATGGTATAGGCTCGCTCACAGTAGCCACGGAACCTGGGGAGGGGGGGGAGCAGAGGGAGGGGGGAGGCAGGGCTCTGGGTCCTCACGGCCGTTCCCACGTTGCTCTCGCCCTGGAAACAGCCCCCGCTCCCTCTGAGCCCAACACCCTGGCCTCTTCCTACAGGACCTGGCCCTGCACCCGGCCGGCCTGGGACCCCGAGCACCCTTACCTTTCAAATTTCTCACTGTTATTCGTTTTCCCCTGCTGGATCACGTGCACAAAGTCGTACGTGAGGATGAATGGGACGCGCTCACGGTTGATTCCAAACTTGGTCTTGAAATTACCCAGAAAGTGGCCAAAATCAATGTGGAACAGCTAAGAAAAGGGAAGGAGAAGCCATCGTCAGAGAGGAGAGTGCCTTGGTGTCGGGTTGCGGGGGGGGGGGGGGGGGGGTGGGGGGCGGAGGGGTAGGCTGGGGGGGTGACAGGTGCTGCCCACGTGGCCCCTACCTGCCCATTCTCGCGGATCATGATGTTGTCACTGTGCCGATCACCGATGCCCAACACGTAAGTGGCCACACAGTAACCCGCGCAGGAGAGGGTAAACTCCTCAATGGCTCGATCCAAGGCTTCCCTGTGCGTGTGTCGGTGGGGAGGGGTGTTGAAACCCATGGCCGTGCTGTTTTGCAACAGCTTCTACCAAGAGGTCGGGTCTGCGTCCCCTCTCCTTGAATCTGGCCTTACGACTTGCTTGGACCAATGGGACACAGAGGAGGCCCTGTTGGACTCGTCCCAGAGCCTCGGCCTTCAGACACCTTGTAGCGCTTGAACCTACCTATTGCCATGGAAGGAAGCCCAGGCTGGTCTACTCACTGAGGGGAGAGCACGTGGAGACACGTACGTGACTGGGGCCATCCAGGCCGGTCAAGCGACCAGAGGGTAACGGTTACATGAATGATTCCGGCCCAAGAACCACTCAGCTCGGCCAGGTCCAGCTGCAATTTGTGGGCCCGTAATAACCCGTGATGGTTTTTAAAAAAAAAAATTTTTTTTCAACGTTTATTTATTTATTTGGGACAGAGAGAGACAGAGCATGAACGGGGGAGGGGCAGAGAGAGAGGGAGACACAGAATCGGAAACAGGCTCCAGGCTCCGAGCCATCAGCCCAGAGCCCGACGCGGGGCTCGAACTCACAGACCGCGAGATTGTGACCTGGCTGAAGTTGGACGCTTAACCGACCGCCACCCAGGCGCCCCTAACCCGTGGTGGTTTTACATGCCTAAGATGAGTGTGGTCATTACACGACAATAGTTAACTGATCCTTGCGGGAACAGAGACCTGACCCACCCCGACACACAGCAGACCTGGTCCTCGGCTGAGCCAAGAAGTCATGGAGACTGTCACGGGCCCTTCTCCTCACCTTTGACTCCCAAACTCCTCTTGGAAAGGGTGTCTGTCCCCAGGGCCCAGAACCTACCCAGGGTTCTTGGACTTGAGCCAGTTGAGCAGGGCATCCTTGTTGAAGGCAGCCGTGGCTGCCATGTTGCTTTTGTTCAGCTGGATGTTGGCGATGGTGTCTGAGTGAAGCACCACCTCGATGAGGCCTGTGCGGTCCCCCGTGGAGAGGCAGCCATAGGGGGTCATCCTAGCCAGGAGGGAGGAGGGGCAGGGAAATGCCATGGTCAAGGGCTGTCCCTGGGGCAGTGTGAACCGCCCCCCTCCAGCCCGAGGAGCTCAAGACAGCAAAAACCGCCACAGGAGACGCCAGCGGGGTTGCTGAAAGGGAGGAGAAAGGTGCGGGGAGGCGTCCTTGACGCCTGGAACTCCAGGGGAGGGCTCCTTGGAGAGGTCAACGCCAGCCCTCAAGATGCAGAGAGGAAAAGTCAGCGCCTCAGCTGAGCTCGTGTTTGCTCAGAGAGAAATCCAGATGGTTTAGAAGATGTCACTGCTTCCCAAGACGGGGCAGGAAGCCAGGGAGCGTGGAGCAAAGGAAACAATGGAGTAAGACAGACGCCGAGCGCCCGGCCGGGCCTTCTGCGCCCTCACTCTGCGGCCTCATCGCCTCCCTCGGCCCTGACTTCAAACTGGTCTCTGCTCTGAGAACGGCCCCTTTGCCCGCATCGGTGTCGGCGTCGGCTTTGACAGAGGACTCCTCCAAAGGGACAGGGTCCTAGGCGTGGGGCAAGTCCGAAGACGGACGCCAGGAGGGCCTCTCACCTCAGGTCCAATCCCTCCTGCTTCCACAGAACGTCCATGAGCTGGATCATCTGCAGAGTCAGCATGTCCTGGCGGAGGTCTGTGCGGCCGTCCCCGGAAGGAAAAGCACGAGCTTCTGGTGGGCTCCCCACTCCCAGCCGCGCCCAGCCCCAGGCCCCCCGTCCCCTCAGCCTGCCCCCCCTTCCCCGTGAGGGCCGCGCAGCGCGTGTCCGGGGCCCGCCCCACTCACCGTCCCCGTTCTTAAAGATGATGCCCACACTGCTGTCACTGCCCGCCTCCTCGTTGCTGTACATGACCCACAGGGGCTTCATCTTGGAGTCCATGAAGGTGCACTGTTCCACGCTGCGGGCCAGAAAGCAGTCGGCACGGGCCCCTCCGCGGGGCACCCGGCGGGGCAGGGGGAGGAGGCCGTGGAAGGGGCTTGGGGCTCACCAGACTTCGGCCAGCAGGGTGCTGGGGTCCAGCGGGGACTGCAGGTTGGAGAGGGCCTCCAGGTAGGTCTCCTGGCGCATGCACAGGTGCATCAGCTCCTTGGTCTGGGGCCGGGTGGTCTTCTGGGAGCTCACCTTGACAAAGTCGTTCAGGGCCTTCAGTTTGCTCAGCGCCTCGCCCTGGCGGGGAGACACAAGAGGAGGGCAGCATGGGAAGGCCCGCGGGACAGGCTCCGAGCCTCAACCCGGCCCGGGGGTCTCTGAAGGGGCAGAGCCTGCCCAGACACAGGGCCCCACCCAGGGCAGGGACTCCGGGCCAAGCCTCACCTGCCTCATCAGCACCTTCATGTGGTGGGTGCTGCCCCTGCAGTAGGCTTCCATGATGAGGCCGAAGCGCAGCGCCACGGAGGGCACGTGCATCTCGGAGCTGGAGGAAGGAGGGGACGGCTGAGCCGCGCAGGGCGGGCAAGGTGGGAACGGCCAGGGGCCCCGCCTCCCCAGGCCCGGCGGGTCCAGTACCGGAGGTGCCAGAAAAGGAAGTGGCCGATCTTGCGGTTGGACAGGGCCCGGTCCAGCAGGAACTTGGTCAGCTCGCAGTCCAGGTAGGACTCGTACTTGAGGACCTGCACCAGCTGCAGCAGGTACTGGAAAAGCTCGTCGTCCCTGCAGAGGAGGGAGGCCGGCCTCACCTGAGCAGACCCCAGGCAGGGCTCAGTCCTCCTCGGGGCCCCGGCTCCGCCGCCAGGCGGCGGGGACAAAACCGCGCTTCCGAGGGGCGGGCGGGGAGCCCGCGGGACTCACGTCAGTTTCCGCAGAGACTTGATGGCGAAGGAGCCCACGTGGCGGTCGGGGAAGCTGAAGTCCAGCAGCTCCAGGGCGCTCAGGACGGGCAGGTCCGGCCAGGAGCACAGCAGGTAGAGCATCTGGGGGTGCGGGTGGTCAAGGTGCGGCTGGGCAGGAGGTCAAGTGGGGGGCCCGCGGCGGAGGCCCCGCCCCCGGCCCCGCCCCCCCGCCCACCTGGGCCACATCCTCGTGCTTGTTCCACTTGGTGACCAGCAGCAGGCGGGCCAGCGCCTCCGGGAAGCGCTCCTGGACCTCGTGCCGCATCTTCCACACCAGGTCTTTCTCGTGCTCATACAGCTCCCCGGATCCCCGCCGCTCCAGGATTTCCCGCAGCTGCAGCTGCTGAGGGGTGCAGGCCGGGTGAGCTGCGGCCAGGCCAGGCGCCCCACCGCCCGCGGCCCCCAGCTCACCTCCTCCTCGCTGAAGCGCCCGTGCTCCCCGTGCCGCCCCAGCTCCAGAATCTGCAATGAGCGGTCCCGTCTCAGCGGAGCCCCCGGGCCTGGGCCAGCCCTGGGGGGAGGGGGGGGCTCTGGGGAAGGGGAGCGTCAACGCCTAGACACTGGGACCTGTCCTGTGCACAGCACCCCCGGCCTCCGCCCCCCGGATGCCAGGAGCATCTCTCCCAGTAGCTGTGACAACCAAACGTGTCTTTGGACATGGCCCCAACCCCCCTGGGGAACAAAACGGCCCTGACTGAGAACCACTGCTCCCCACCTGCTTTAGCGGGTTAGGATTCTAGAGAGTCAAGCAGGTCCCCAAATGTGTGTGGTGACCAAGCCCTGGCCCTGAGCCACTTAGGGGATGGCGGGGGGCGGGGGGCCGGCGGGGGGGCACCATGCTCTGGGGATCCCCAGAGGCAGGGTCAGGAAAGGTCAT
This sequence comes from Acinonyx jubatus, assembly GCF_027475565.1. NCBI lineage: Eukaryota > Metazoa > Chordata > Mammalia > Carnivora > Felidae > Acinonyx > Acinonyx jubatus. The sequence goes on along the minus strand of NC_069381.1, from coordinate 6,779,273 downwards.
CTTTAGCCCCACAGCCTCTGGGGAGGGCGGGTCCCGCCAGGCCCGGTTGGCGAGGGGGCTGACCTTGTCCAGGGCTGGGTAGTACACAGGGTAGGGGGACACCTCAGGGAGGCAGATGACTAGGGCAGCAGCACTCTCCGTGTTGGGGTTACTCCGCACTGTTCCCGCGGGGTTCAGCAGCTCCCCTTTCTCGTCTGGACACAGGGATGGATGGGAGTTGCACGAGGAACGCCACCGGCCGGGAGCCCACGCCCCCGGGCCCCTCCCTCCCGCCGGGGCAGACCTGGTGCGGAAGGCCACATGTACAGGCAGCATTCACCGGTCTTGAGCTGGTCCTTGTAGTCAAACAGCATGAGGTTGGCCCAGGCGATGGGGCAGTCCTGGGAAAGACCACGGGCAGGTCAGGGCCATTTGTTCCTCTGCAGGATGGGTGTAGCCTCCAGGCCGCCTTCCCCGCCCTCACCCAGACTCCCCATGAGGAAGCCAGCAAGGTCAGCCGCCTCCTGGCTCCCTTCCACTTCCAGTCGCATCCCTGCTCCTGGCTTCTTGAGAAACCCCCAAACGAACCACACCGGCCCCAGAAGGCTGGCCCAGCTCAGCTATGGGTAAGTCAGCGTGGCTCAGTGGCCAGTCACATCCCGGGCCCTGGTGACTCAGTGCTCAACCACCATGCCTTCCCTGCTGGCTGCTGACTCAGGCCACTCTTGCTCCCGGTGAGGACAGTGCGTCCGTCCCTACCCCAGGGAGCCGCCTCCAGGTTCCCACCAGGACCGAAGGCTTAGGCCCAGATATTCCGAGTCACCATGCTCATGAGCCCTGGAACCCAGAGCCCTCACGTAGCAGGGGTGGCGGCCAGTGCGGGAGGGGCGGGGAGGTTGGGTCCGCCAGCCCTCCCGGGACTCCCCCCCCCCCCCGCCCCATCCCCAAGGTGCGTTCCTGCTCTGAGTGGATAAGGGGGAGTGACCCACAGTGGGCTGGCTCCCAGAGGCCTGGCCCCAGCCTCCCAGCCAGCCCCACCCACCGCCTTTTTGGACTTCTTCTTGGTGGACCGAGCCTTCTTGGCCTTCTCGATCACGGCGTAAAGTGCAAAGCAGAGACGAGCCATGCGAGGCAGGTCGCAGACGTTGATGTCAAACTCTAGCCGCTGCTTCCACAGGGGCTCTGAGCACACGCTCACCTCCGAGCTGGACACCGTCTTGCACAGCGTCTCGTTGCCATGGAAGAGCCCGGCCTGCACCACCAGCTGGGGAAGGTGCAGGCGCAGGTGACAGGTGGCAGAGACCCAGCCTCTCCCCGCTCCCAGGTTCTCCCCCCACCACCTAAGGTTCAGAGCTCCCGATATGTCCACATTTCACATGGGTCTGAATCCCACTTTCCATGTGGAAGAAAGTGGCACAGAAGAGGGGCGGCCGAATGCCTGAGAGGTTCAAGGGGCCACAGGGTGAAGGGAAGGGCACCACGGGCTGTGCATGGGCTCCCCATGCCTCTGTGGGACCCCAAGTCATGGCACTTCCCTGCTCTGGGCCTCAGTTTCCCCACTGGGGCTTGGGAACTCCAGGGGCCCTTCTAGTTCTAATGCCCAAGCCTACCTCCTCGGCTCAGAATTGTGTGAGCCCCAGGAGGAGGGGAATGTTTAATGCCACCTGAACACGCCGACCCTGGCTCCTCCAGCTCTACCCTGACAGCCCTCCAGCCCAGCCAGAAAGCTGCTTCCCTCCGATGCTCCAGGGTTCCATCCGGGAACCCCAGACCTGCCCTGTTTGCGAAATTACCCCAACAAAAAGTGTTCCACAAAGAGACTCGACCTCTGCGGACCCAGCTGTAATGTCCAGCAAATGGGACAGTAAAACAGACACCTGGCAGGCTATCCTATCCTGAGGACTGAGGGAGATGGGGTGTGTGAACGGCCCAGAAGTGGGCGTGGCCCCCAGGGGTCCCTGCCCGTGCTCCACACACCTCTCAAGTGTCCCCAGGGAGTCCCAAGGCCCCAGGGCCCAGCTGGAGCCGCTCCTCTTCGGCACCTGTCACCTCCCAGACTCTGTGCTTCCCACATCCCTGGGCCGGGCCTGGGCCCACCACTTCTACCAGAGTCAAATACCCAGAACTCACTGGGCCTGGTTTCTACGAATTAGCCTCTCTGGCCGGCCGGCCTGCTCCCCTCCCCTCTTCCTGTTTTGAAGCGGCTCACAACCACCCCAGGCAGGGATGCTGGGTAATGTGGTCAGGTGGCTTTCATGTGACCCCCCCCCCTTCTTCCTCCACCACCCCTCTAGACCACAGCCACCTTGTTTGTGCAGAAAACATCCCCCCTCCCCCCAGAAGCCCCCTACCTTCATCCGCTCATCCGCATTCACTTTGCTACCCTGGATCAGCTCCACGCAGAAAGGCTGCTCCAGCGACCACAGGGACAAGGAAGAAGGCTGGGGCGGGGTGGAGGGTGGGGGGGGAGAAGCAGGGCTGTCAAAGCAGAGGAATCCAGGGGAGGCTCTGGTGGCTAGCGCCCCTGACCCCTGGCGAGGCCCGTGGCCACTCGGAGGTGGGCTGAGAGTGTCGCCGGTTTGTGGCAAGGCTCAAGAACCCACTTGCCTTTACCAGAAAACCTGCCGTGCAGGTGTGCCGGGACCCCTGAGCCCTGCCCCAGGAAAGCTCGGGCGGCCCCCCGCCCCCACCCAGCACACTGGTGTAGTTTTGGCCGGCCAAGCTCGAGGCCCAGCTGTCACCACTGACCAACCAAGGAGCCTGAGATGAGGCGTCCTGGGCCCGCGGTGTGGCCACGAGGCTCCGGGGCCGGACAACAGGTGGGAGGAAGGGATGGAGGGGAGGGGAAGCGGAAGGCACCGGCTCACCTTCTTCATGGGAATGGGGGGCGGTTTGGTGCGTGGTTTTTGGACTTGGGGGGCAGGGTTGCTCTGCTCATCCCGCATGGCGAGGATGGAAGAAGAGTGCACCATGGTCAGGTGGGGGGTCAGCCCGCTGTGCAAGCAGCTGCAGATGTACTGAGACGGGGGCACAGAGTGAGCGGCCGACGGGGCAGCCCCAAGCATTCCCCGACCCGGGGGGCTCCCCGATGCTGACCACCGCCTACCCCAGGCCTTCCAGGCCCCTCCTGAGGACTCTCCTGCCCCCACCCGCTTCCTGAAGACAGAGCCCTCCTTGTGCTCATGAGGCGGGCAAGCCCAGCAAGGGGACGCTCTCGCCAGGACCCCCAGAGGCCTGGCTCCTCATGTTCAAGGGGGGCCCAGGGCCCTTCCCAGCCATCGCCCTCACCTGGAACTGGCAGAGGGGGTAGCTGCCGTAGAGGTACTCGTGCTTCCCGTTCACCTGCAGGGTGTAGTCCTCAGGCCGCTCCAGCAGCGGCTGCCGGAACACCGTGGCCTTCTTCCGGAGGGCACAGGCCATCAGTGCCAGGGGCACATCCTTGCTGGACACCTGGAAGGTGAAGCTCTCCTGGGGGGGGGAGGGGAGGGAGGGTCAGCCCTCCACCCTTGGGGGGGGCAGAGGGGGTGGCGCATGGACTCTGGGACACAGAGGGTGTGGTTGCCTATCTGTACTAGGTGCCCCCTCCCCCCAGCGCGAGCTCCGAGGGCAGAGTCTGATGCAGGCACGTGGCTGACACCCAAGAAATACTTATTGAACGAATGAGTGGACCAGTGACCAAGGCCATTTGGTCATTCTGCCTCTCATCCGACTTGCCGGGTGGGACATTTGGCCGAGATCCTCGCATGCATGGATGCCCACAAGTACCACCGGGCGCCACTGGGAGGAGAGTGGATTTGGGGCGGTGGGCGGAGGACTGGAAGTGTCACGGGGAAGCACCCCCCACTTGGACACAGCAGCCTGGACGCAGCAAACGGGCCCCGGCGTCCCCGGCAGGAACCGCGGGCTCACCTCGCTGCCCTCAAACTTGACGTTGACGAGGAGGGCCCGGTTGGGGACCCGCAGGGTGCCGGCCCCCCAGCTCCGGGCCGAGGGCTCCAGCTGCAGGGGGAAGCTGTACTGCAGCCAGGCCTCCCAGCCCAGCTGCTGCCGGCGGGCGGCCGCCTCCTCGCAGAACTGACGCATCTTGGTGCGAAAGTCATTCACCTCGGGGTCCCGCAAGGAGTCGAACTCGTGGAGGCCTGAGAGGTGGGGAGGCTGGGTCAGCCAGGGGACGGGGAGGGGCGGGGCCGAGAGGGCCCACCGCACACGGGGGCGGGGCGGGAAGGGCCCACCACTCACGGGGGCAGGGCAGGGGCAGGGCCGGGAGAGCCCGTCGCGGGGCGGGGCAGGGGCGGGGCCAGGAGGGCCCGTCGCACACGGCGGGGCGGGACCGGGAGGGAAGGGAGCAGTGCACGAGGGGGGCGGGAGGGGAGGCGGGGCAGGGACACGGTGGGGCGGGCCCGTCGCACACGGGAGGCGGGGCGGGGCCAGGAGGACCCATCGCACACGGGGGGCGGGGCGGGGCCAGGAGGGCCCAACGCAAACGGGGGGCGGGGCCGGGCAGGGAGGGGAGGGCCCACCCGCACGCGGGGCACCTTTGCCGATGAGGAGGCTGATCTGTGAGTTGACAAGCTTCTTCACCCTGTCACCCTCTCGGGCCACCAGGCGCAGCACCGGCAGGAAGGGCTGGATGTCACACAGTCGCCGCTGCTCGTCCTCCAGCTCCTGCTGCTCGGCGGTCTGGTTGACGCAGGTGAACACGTAGGCCTCAGGGTCGCTGAGCATGTGGAAGAGTGGCTCATACTGGGCGCGGTGCCACAACACCTGAGGGGACAGTGGCCGGTCAGCCCCTCCGACCAAAGTGAGCGGGGCCACGGGGAGCCGGGAGGTGGCTGGAGGCTGACCTCAGTCTGGGTGTCCCTCCCCTGCACGACCCTGCCCTCCCCAGACCCCTAGAGCACCGCATGGGTCACCATCACTGCCCTTCTGTGGAAGGTGCCTGGTATTCGCTAAAGTCCTGTCCACAGTCCCCCCTGTATGTTACCCTTGAGAGACGGCCAGCCAGACATGACCTCCAGCTAATAGTCCTGGGGTTCATCACCCTGATTTCTAAATGTTGGCAACTAATTCAGAAAAGGCAAACAACTGAGAGGGCCATAAAACCCTCCATGGGCTGTGTTCAGCTAAGGCGGTCAGTGTGTGGCCTCAGGGCAAGGTGTCCCCAGGGTCCCCTGAGAGAGCCATCTAATAGTCAAGCTTTACTGCAAAACTGTTCACCACTGAGTCACAGAGAAGATGGGAAAGGAGCCCTATATTTCTTCCACGGGGGACGGATAATTATGGTCCATCAGCACAAAGGGATTGGTACAGGGACATGACCCAGAATCTAGGGACACAAGACACACGGTGAGTGGGAAAAACAAAAAACAATAAACAAAAAACCCCAAGGTATAGAGCAGCAGATCTAATTCAAGCCCATGTCCATAAAAACAACTCTAATAGGGGCACCTGGGTGGCTCAGTCAGTTAAGCGTCGGCTCCAGATTTCCGCTCAGGTCTTGATCTCACGGTAGTAATTTCGAGTCCCAAGTTGGGCTCTGTGCTGGGTATGGAGCCTACTTAAGATTCTCTCTCTCTCCCTCTGTCCCTCTCCTGAGCTTGTGCTCTCTCTCGCTCTCTCTCCCTCTCTTAAAAAAAAAAACCACAACTCTAATAAACAGAGTAATTAGTATAGACCAGGATTCGACAAAAGTGACTGGTTTGCAGGCAAAACCTGGTCTGCTCCCAAGTTATTAGAAGACAGCCACGCCCACTCATTTACATATTGTCTGGGGCTGCTCTGGGCCTCGGTTGGCAGAGTTGAGTGCTTGCGACAAATATCAGATGGCCAGCAAAGCCTAGAATATTTACTCTCTGGCGTCTGGTATAAATAAAAGTATGAAGGAACTGAAGTCAAATCGGGGTGCGTGCAGCGCCCCACGTGTTTTGCATTTCTGCAGTGTGGGAATTGTAGTAGCTCGCATGCCTGGTTCAGAAAGATAAGATTACCCTTCAAGTGAAATTTACATAAAGTTAACTCACATGAAAAAGATGTTATAATGTTAACTCAGAAAAAAAAAGAGATCTCAAAGTCCGTAATCAGAATTATCACAAAAAGCAACACTCCACAGAAAAGAAAACAGGAAGCAGCCAAACTGTTAACTGTGGTTGTCTCACAAGGGCTGGATCACAGGTGACTTTTTTCCTTTTTCTGTTTTTTTCCCGTTTTCCTAAATCAATGTGTCCATATTACTTTTGAAATGGAAAACAAAAATTTTTTTTTTTAATTTTTAAAGGAACCTCCCAGGAAGGGGAGATTGAGAAACAAAAACCAAACAAAAATTCCAAGATGGTCCCTTGCTTCTTTCCCTTTTTTGTGTGTGTTCAACTCCCAAGTATAGCTTTTAAAATTCTGAGCTGAGGTCTTGCTCTCTGGCGTGACCCATTAAATCCCACACTTGGTAAGTGGGATAAGCCCTTTGAAAGATCACAAGACAACATCTACCAAATACTTTCCAGATGTCTAACCCTTTGACTCAGTAATCCACCCGGACAATTATTCAACAAAAACTAAAAACTATTTCCAAAGATGATGTTTACTGAGATGACAGCTCTAAAGAGAGAAGACAGATAAGACTCTTTTAAGTGGCCTTGGATGGGGTGTGGTTCCGAAAAATGATGGCACAGTCATGGACAGAAGGAAAGGCCACCATGGGAACCACACCCTGAAGCTCTCACTGGAATCTGGTGAGTGTAATCGTGCACTGATAAAGGGGGAAGCTGAACTCAAAATGCTAGCTGGGCACTAACTGTAAGCGTTTATTATTATTTTTTAATGTTTATTCATTTTATGAGAGAGACAGACAGAGTGGGAGCGGGGGAGGGGCAGAGAGAGAGGGAGACACAGAATCCGAAGCAGGATCCAGGCTCCGAGCTGTCAGCACAGAGCCTGATGCGGGGCTCGAACTCACAAACCATGAGATCATGACCTGAGCCGAAGTCAGATGCTCAACCAACTGAGCCACCCAAGGCGCCCAGGATCGTACCTTCTTGATGGTGCTGAGGTTGGCATTCCGGGACACAGGGAAGTTCAGATAGACCCCCGTGGGCAGCAGGAAGTCAACTGCCACACTCTGATTCTCCTCCTTGGTCCAGAATTCCATGGGGCAGTCAACCCCAGGGGGCATCCTGTTTTTTCACTCCAAAGACACCGGCTGTCCTGAAAAGGAAGAGAAGGCAAAATGAGGCACCCTAAGGGTGCTGGATGAATCCTTTGAAGGGATCCTTTGGAAAACAGATTGTCAGGACCTTTGGCAGTGGGATGTTCAGGAAGGAGTCCCTCCCGTGGGCGCCCAAAGCTCGCCTCCCTCTGGACTTCGTCCTGCCTGGGGTGGCTTGTGGCTCCTACTGTCCCCAGACCCCATCTCATCCATCATCACAGGTGGGCACTCACTCTGTCTGCATCCCTCACCGCAGTGGCCCAAACTCAAGACACCAACAGACCCGTTCCAAATCATTTTTTCTCAGGAACACATGCACAAGTGGGAGACCCGGCCACAGCCACCAGCTGGCAGAAACGGGGGATGGCAGGGTCCCTGGTCAGACAACCCAGGACTCAAGAAGGACCAGGGGCTGCAGTTCTTTGAGACTTTCTAAACAGAAACCAAGTGGTTTAAAAATGGCTTTGGCCATCAAACAATTTGTTGAAATATCTCAGTCATACCAAACGCCCCCAGTCATACCCACTCTTCAGTAACAAAATGCTGTAGACACAGTTAAAGATCTTGTATCTCCCCTGCTCCAGGTTGTCACTACCTGCATTCTGGTTGGTTATAATTTCCGTGCATGTTTTTATACTCTTATTACATTAATATGTATCCATGAAAAATTGGTAATATCTGTGCGTGCTTTCGAACTTTCTATGAATGGCGGGTCTTCTGCAATCTCTCTGCCAGTCAGCATTCTGTTAGTTAGGTTTATCCACACTGATACATGTAGCTCAAGTTCATTCACCAGAACCCCTGTGGTATTCACTGTGTATATAAACCACAATTTATTTACCCCTTCTCCTGTTGATGAACCTCAGGGTTTGTTTCTAGTCTTTTTGGTTATTACAAACAATGCTACAATGCATATCGTTATACACCTCACTTTGTGTATATGTAGAGTCTGGGTGAGTGCTGTCCAAGAGAAATACAATGGGAACCACACGGGCAATGTCAAAGTTGCCAGCAGCCACATTTAAAAAAAGCAAAAAGAGGGGCGCCTGGGTGGCTCAGTCGGTGAAGCGTCCGACTTTGGCTCGGGTCATGATCTCGCGGTTCGTGGGTTCGAGCCCCGCGTCGGGCTCCGCGCAGACAGCTCGGAGCCTGGAGCCTGCTTCCAGATTCTGTGTCTCCCTCTCAATCTCTCTCTGCCCCTCCCCTGCTCATGCTCTGTCTCTCTGTGTCAAAAATAAATACATATTTAAAAAATTAAAGGGGTGCTTGGGTGGCTCAGTTGGTGAAGCGTCCGACTTCAGCTCAGGTCATGATCTTGCAGTTTGTGAGTTCAAGCCCCGTGTCAGGCTCTGTGCTGATGGCTCAGAGCCTGGAGCCTGCTTTGGATTCCGTGTCTCTCTCTGCCTGTCTCCTGCTTGCTCGCTCACTCTCTCTCTCTCTCTCTCAAAAATAAATAAATATTTTTTAAAAATTAAAAAAAAATTTTTAAGTAAAAAGATAAAGTTAAGCTTAGTGATATGTTTTATGTAACCCAATATATCCAAAGTATAGTCACTTCAAAACGTCATCACAAAAAAAAGAATTACTAATGAGATATTTTACACTTTTTTTTTTTTTTGGTATTAAGTCTTTGAAATCTGGTATATTTTACACTTACAGCACATTGCAATTTGGGCACTAGATTTCCATCAGAAATACCTCATCTATATGTAGATTTCATGCCATTTACAGCTTAAAAAGTAGGTTCAGAGACTCAAGTTGTTGCAGATATACTTAAAAGTTTTCCAAGAAATGAGTGGAGTATCCATTTCTTAGATCTGAATGAATTAAAATTAAACGAATTGTTTAGAAATTCCGTTCCTCCATCACCCTTCACATTTTTTTAATGCTTATTTATTTTTGAGAGAGAGAGAGAGAGAAAGCACAAGCGGGGAAGGGGCAGACAGAGAGGGAGACACAGGATCCGAAGCAGGCTCCAGGCTCCGAGCTGTCGGTGCAGAGCCCGATGCGGGGCTCGAACTCACAAACTGCGAGATCATGACCTGAGCCAAAGTCGGATGCTTAACGGACTGAGCCACCCAGGTGCCCCATCACTCTTCACATTTCAAGTGCTCCAGGGCTACATGCAGCTGGGGGCTGCCTCGCTGGACAGCACAGGTCCAGGGTATGTGTGTGTGTGTGTGTGTGTGTATATATATATATATATATATATATATATATATATATATATATACACCTCAGAGTGGAACTGTCACATCATGACAATAACCTAGAGAGCCAAACACCTTGAACTTTACTAACGTAGGGCCCGTTGGCAATGGCACCACCACCACGGTCTGCTGCTTACTTCCATTCCTTCATCAGCCCTTGGGGTCATCACATTTACTCATTTCCGCCAACCTGATGGTCACAGAATGCTCTTTGGTTGTTTTAATTTGCATTTCCCTGTATCCTCTGCAAATAGCCTGCTTTTAACTTTTGCCTGTTTTTTTCTGTGGGGTTGTCTTTTTCTTATTGGTTGACAGGGTTTCTTTTATATACTCTGGATTCAGTTCCTTTGTTGATTAAAGGAGTTGGAAATGTCTTCTTTTGATCCAGGTCATCTTTTCACTCCGTTTTTAGTGTCTTTTTGGTGAGCAAAAGTTTGCAGTGTTGACGTGGTCAAATATTTTCCTTTGTGTTTTATGATTTTTATTCTTTAGAAAAATATTTCCCTACCCGAAGGTCACATCCTCCTAGATTTCGATGACTTTTAAAAATAATTGAAAAATGGGGTTCCTGGGTGGCTCAGTCAGTTAAGCGTCCGACTTCGGCTCGGGTCATGATCTCGCGGTTTGTGGGTTCGAGCCCCGCGTCCGGCTCCGTGCAGACAGCTCGGAGCCTTGGAGCCTGCTTCGGATTCTGTGTCTCCCTCTCTCTCTGCCCCTCCCCCGTTCGTGCTCTGTCGCTCTCGCTCAAAAATAAATAAACATTCAAAAAAATAATTGAAAGGAATTTAGTTTAAGAGAGAGATTCTTTTGGGCTCTGCCATTTGAGCCCAGGACTCCCCCTCCCAGAACGGCTGGTGCTGAATCTGCTTGGAGCTGCAGCACGTGGGCACATCACCCTGTAACCACTGCTGGGATCCACTTCCTCTGATTGTAAAACCACATCCTACTTGGGTTCCTCTTTCTGAGAATGACCAGGCCAAAGGCTTTCTTTTTGATTCAAAATGTGGGGGACAGTCAAAAATCCTGGAGAATCCACTTAACAATGCTAACTGTCCTGTGGCCACGCTCAGGAAGCCAGGGGAACCCGTGGCCACTCGATCCTGAGGTCAAGATGAGCACATGTGGCCTGAGCTCCTTGGGACTCCAGCCAAAGGGAGGGTGCTCGGAGACCAAGGCGCCCCTGCTCCTCTGCCCCTTAGCGCTATGGAAATGAAGGCTTCGACTACCCTCACCCGTGCGGGATGCGAGGGAAAACTCGCCCTTAAAAAGCTCATCCCTGAGAAAGGAAGAACAGGAGGGTGCGGGCGGGGCATAATCAAATGCCAGAGGTGGGACGGGAGGCAGCAGGAATCCTCCCTCTCTTTGTGGGCCCAGGACCCACATGCAGCTGCTAACAAGCCCGAACTCTCTATGAAGCTGACTCCTCTCTCTGCAAACGGACGCGACAAAGATACCGACTAATCCAGGGGCTTTCGCGCTGCTCCAAGAACGCAAGTTGGTACAACCACTTTGGCGAAGTCTCTACTCTTGGCAGTGTCTACTAAGGCTGAGCACCCGTGTGCCTTGTGGGCCAGCAATTAATTGCACCGTAGGTGTTCGCTCGCCAGAAACACGAGTACACGCGCACCAAGAGACACGAACAAGAGTGTCTATAGCATTGCTCTTTGTAATGGCCCCAAACTGGAACGTTCCCAAGTGCGTATCAGCAGTATAATGGAAAAATCAATTACGGTATCTTCTCCCAACGGCATGTTCCAGAGCAATGAGAATGCACGGTCTACAAATACACACAACAGTATAAGTGAATCTCATAAACGTAAAGCTGAACAAAAGACGTCAGGCACAAAAGAATATGTGCTCATGGTTCCAACTCCACGGAGAACAAACACAGGCAGAACTAATCTACGTTGGCAGAAGAAGAGACAGGGGTTACCCCCAGAAGGAGGGCAGGTGCCCCAGGAGAAAGGGGTACGAGGGGCTTCTGGGTACTGGCAGTTTTCAGTTTCTTCACCTGGGAGCTGGGGACTTTCACAAACCCCCCACACCCTCAGTCCCAGTGGTTCAGATGGCTTGACTTCATTCCTGGCCGCTCCCGTGGCCTGAGACCCACCTGGCCACAGGGGTTGGACTGGAACCAGGAAGGGGGCTCAGGCCCAGCCAATCACTGTCTACAGTGATTCCAGGATGAGCATGTGAATGTCAAGTCAGCCCAGTGGGTTTTGACGTTGGACTTCTTTGGGTATTTCCACCTGGGGTAGCAGGAAAGAATATCCATCTAGGGCTGCTGGTGACCACCTCTCGCTGCCCTTGGTGGGGGCGGTCTGAGAAAAGACGACCGTGGAGGAGAGCAGAGCTCGGCGTGAAGAGAGAGTACAAGCAGGTCCTGAAGGCGCCCTTGGGTTCCTGCATGGAGACATGCCTGACGCCAGACTCCATTCCTGGACTTCTCAGTTCTCTCAGCCAAAAACTCCCCCTGTCCCCTACCTGCTTTTTTTGGTTTTGTTTTTGTTTTTAACTTAGAGCAGTTTGAGTTTTTTGTTTTTGTGTTTCTTTCTCTTTTTTTTTTGTCACTTGCAGCTGCGTGTTCCGTTTTAGGAAGTGTCTGGTGTTTAGCAAGTTCTTTCCTTGGAAACCGGCCTGCCTCTAAGAGCCAACCCTGATCTTCGTAGTGCCATCTAGAGGCACACGGGGTTGTCATCTGATGGCTATTGCTGCTGGATGGTGGCCTCAGGACCTCTGACTGTTCTCCCTATGACACAGTTTTTAGACTCTTGCCAAACTTTGGTACTCTGAGAAAACAAGATGCTGCGGGTGGGGCCTGACGGGCCAACTGCCGAAGAATTTTCTGGGTACCAGACTCCCATTGTTTAGTCTAAGAGCCTCTCAGCCCTTCCCCCCAAGGAAGTCCTTCAGCGGTCGTATCGCTGAGCTCATTGGCTGCCAATGATACTTCCCACAGTAAGTTCTAGATGCTTCCCCCAGTAAGCTGGGTTCTCCCGGCTAATTTCCTGGATCTGAATGCAGGAGTTCTCAATTATCGTTGGTCACTTCATCTCATGGAAATAATTGGCACTCGTGGATTACTGGATTTGCTATTTTGTACATATGGCTCAGTCTGAGACGTTAGGAGTCTCAAGGAGTATTTATTAAGTTCCAGGAGTCGTGTGAGGTGCTGGAAGATGGTGGTGGAGAAGCTTACACTCCAGCTGGGGAGACATTAATAGCACATCGTAGGTAGGAAGAATGACCACACGCTACACCAACACAGTGAAGGCAGTGCTCCAAAGGGCGATGTGATGGAGAACTCTGTAGGGAGGGAGGCCAGGAAAAGCCCCTCTGAGGAGAGGACCCCAGAGCAGAGAACCAGACCGCGTCCAGGGAGGAAGGGAGGCAGGCCACTGCCGCTGGAGCACATGAGTGGGGCAGGGAGGGGAGGCCACGGGATAAGACAGGTTGAAGAGGTCAGGAGGGACCAAGTCGTGTGGAGCCTTTACAGTGGAGATGCCTGGGTGTCACGCAAAGAGTGATGGGCGGTCTCAGCAAAGGAGCCAGGGGATCCCATTCGCATCCAAAATGATGCCTCAGCCCCAGGGTGAAAGAACTGGAAAGAAGCAAGTGTGCGCATGGGGAGGTAGGGAGGTTCGTGCCCCCGGTGATGAGAAAGGCAGGGCATCAAGATCTATTTTTTCAACTATTGTTGAAAGTTAACTTATTTGGAGAGAGAGAGAGAGAGAGAGAGAGAGAGAGAAAATGAGCAGGGGAGGGGCAGAGAGAGAAGGAGAGAGAGAATCCCAAGCAGGCTCCACACTATCGGCACAGACCCCAGTGTGGGGCTCGAACCCACGAACCATGAGATCATGACCCGAGCTGAAATCAAGAGGCAGACGCTCAACTGACTGAGCCCGCCGGGTGCCCCTCAAGATCTATGTAGGAGCTCGGGCTGATGAGATGGGGTCGCGGGGGAAGGAGCAAGGATGACAGCCAGGTGCGGGCTTGGGACACTGGAGGGGAGGTGGAAATACACTGGATGGGCAAGCGTGGGGGAGAAACAGATTTGGGGGCAATGAAACGGCGAGATGTCCATTTCAGACATATGGACTCTTGGCGGTGAAAACCCCCAAGGAGACAGCCAAGGAGCACACCCCGGTGTGGAGCTTAGGGGAGAGGTCTTTGGGGCTCTCAAGGCATAATTTGGGGTCAGCGGGCTACACACCGAGGCGTATGAGACGGCTGGGAGACAGCGGGTAGGCGAGGGCCAGGCCCGCCTTCAAGGCACTAGAGTGGCTTCCACCAAAGATGAGCCGTGAGTAATCAGTCAGCCAGACTCTTGTGGCCGACTTCTCGGTGCACATCTGACTCGTTAATAAAAGATCAAAGAAAAACGTCCAACAGGGCGCTCAGTCCCTTTCACCTTCCCGCTTCCGGCCAGCACAGTGCCCAGAACGGCTGTGGAAGGCGGAGGGTCTCAGCCACGGCAGCGCACCATCCCCCCCACCGGCAGTTCTGAGACGTGCCCAGCTAGACGCACCCTCCGCGGCCCAAGGTTGAAGCCATCTCTCCCGCTGCAAAGGTCTGAGGGGTCTGACCTTCTGCGTCCCGAGCGGACACCAAGGGAGTTTCCCCCAAGATTGCATAAAAGCGCCACCGTCCTTCCCAGCCCGCAGCAGGGCGTGCTACGAGGGCCCCCACTTATTTCTAAGAGAGGAGGGCGAGCAGGGGAGGCAGTGTGCCAGGGTCATGGTGCTTCCTCCAGACTGGGAACAGGGTGGTGGCCCACCTCCTAGCCCCCCATCCTGGGTCGGCAGACCTGCTGGCCGGTGGCTCGTGCCGAGCCCCGGACTCCCGCTCCTTTCCTTTGGAGTTGCACGTTTGAAATTGCATGTTAGTTACGGCTGTGAGCCGCCCTGTGCCTCCCGGGTGTGGCAGGGCTCCGCGTCTTTCCGTCTTTCCGGCAGTCATGGCAAATGTGCCCGCCGCTCAGAGCAGGTGGCGCTGCCCAGCCCTGGTCAACGTAAAGCCAGGCTTTTTGGTGCCCGTGTCACATGCCCCCGGGAGCTGCTTCCCCAGGGAACACATGAGTCACTCTCAGCAGGCTCTGGGCAGGGGACCAGCCGCAGGGAGAAGGGAAGTTGTAGCCTGCTTTATCCGAGAAATAAACGCCCTCCTCCCTGAGGCCGCCTGGGCCAAGACCCGCCGAGTACCTTCCTTTCCTTCGCATGCTGCGCTAGAGTGAGTGTCTAAGGGTCCCCCGGGGTCATTGCTAGGATTCTGTCCGGAGAGAGAGGTGCTCCTTTCTTTTAACTCTGGGACAAAACATTTAACTCTAGGAAGGTTACAAGCCAAAGAGCTCAAGAGGCGTCTCAGAAACGTCTAGAAGGGGGTTACACACATTGTCCGATGCCTACCATCAACCCCGGCTGGGAGGTAAGGAGACCAGCAGTCACCCTGACAAGGGACAGGGAGCCACAGGGGCTGGCCTTCTGCATCAAGCTGAACAGAGCAGAGTCTGGTTGTGCCTCCTGACCCGGGCTTATTTTCAGGTACTTTTCAGCCTCTAGTCCTTCTAATAAGTGTTCTGGTTCCCAGACTCTCTCCTGTGGAGAAGGAAATGGCTGTTTCTCCTGCTGCCTAACTTATGTGGAGAGAGGACACTTCAGAGGCAAACTCCAAAGGGGCTTTACCCAGAGGCCCCGCTTCCCAGTGGAGCTCCTGGGTGTTTGTCTTAAAAGAGCTTTCTAGAATCCACCCGCTGCTCTGGCAGCCAGGGAAAGCCCAGAGATGATTCAATAACCACATCTTCCTGGGGACCCTCGGGAAGAAGAATGTGGGGGGACCTTTTCGGCCCAGGGGCGTGCAGGCTGCGGGTCCTGTTCATTCATTCATTCAGCAAATATGTCTTTGAGCATCAGGGACTGTGCCCATCAGGGAATGAACGGGACAGGCACCGTCCCTGATCTTACAGAGTTTTTAGTTTAACAGGAGAAAACAAAAATGAATGAGGAAATAAAAAGAAAAATGAATAACAAGATGATTTCAGAGAAGAGGTGGAAGGTAATAAAAGGGGCTTGTGGGGGGGGGTCTCCTCTGGATGGCGGGTCAGGGAAGGGTACCCGAATGAGATCATGTCAGAATTGAGGCCCACAGGATGAGAGAGATCAGGCAGAGATCCAGGACGTAGGGTTGAGGCAGCTGGAACAGAAGTGCAAAGGCCCTGAGGCAGGAGGCCAGGCAACTGGAGGCCAGGACCAGGAGGGGAGATGACTGGAGAGGCAGGGAGGCCTGCAGCGCCTTGTGGCCACCGTGAGGAGCCAGGTTTTCTTGTCACCGCAGTGGGAAGCCACCAGCGGGTTTCAGGCAGGAGACTGATAGGGCCTGACGTGATGCTTTACAAAAATTGCTTTGGCTGCCATGAGGAAAATGGAAGGGAGGGAGCCAAGAATGGAGGTGGGAAAGCAATTAGGCCAGGGCCCCAGGCAAGAGCTGGCGGGGCTAGACTCACGAGGGAAAGCCTGGGCCCTACCTGCCACAAGACACCCCGATCCTCTGCCCTTAACAACCGAGGAACAGGCGTCCCAGAAACCCAGCCTTGAAATTTCCTGTCCTTAAGAATCTTCTTGAGAAAGAACGGAAGCTATACACCAGAAGGAAAGCTGAGTGGCCCGGCGTCCCCCAACAGGTGCAGTTTTAGGACAGATGTGCAGATCTCCCAAAATACAGAATCTTTCAGGAAAACCACTTCAGTGCGTCTCCCTGGGAGGCCCCAGACCAGCAGGCAACCTCCACCCCCAGAGGCCACCACGGTCTTGAGGGCAGAAAGGGTCTCCGCACCCCAGGAAAGGGACGTCAGCCACAGCAAACGGGAGGCCTTTGCCACGTGGGCGGTGCCTCTGCTGTCCTCTGCCCTCTATCGCGAAGCCACTGTCCAGTGGTGGTCAGTTGGAGGAGGAACATGTATCCAAAGAAGGGATGGGAGGGAAGTCTCCAGAAGCCGGAGGCCAGCCAAGTCAGACATCCCCAGAACCATGCCCAAGACTAGGAAGGAAGGGCTTGTCTGGAGGGTTGTCTGATACCGTGAGCCCCTGTCACAGAAGAAAACGGGATGGGAGGCGTGAAGGCCGAGATGGATGTGATAAGTTACGTGAAATCGTGCAAAAGGCTTCCCCACGTCTGCTTGGCAGATAAGCCGAGCCGCTTCTGCCTCCCTCAGTTCCTTCTTTGTTTTCTTCTTCTTCTTTTTACTCTCTCCCATTTTAAATGTGTCTCCCTTGAAGCCATATGATTTAATAGAACAGTAACTTTTGGGGCACCTGAGTGGCTCAGTTGGTTGAGCATCCGACTCTTGACTTTGGCTCATGATCTCGCAGTTCGTGAGTCCAAGCCCCACGTTGGGCTGTGTGCTGACAGTGCGGAGCCTGCTTGGCATCCTCTCTCTCTCTCTGCCCCTCCCGCATATGCTTTCTACCAAAATAAATAAACTTAAAAAAATTAGAACGGTTACTTTTAATTTGGATATTTAAAACTGAAAAAAAAAAAAATCCCCAATGGAGGAAGACCAAACTGACATTGAAGAATGAGAGGCAAAGTCCTCTGGAAATTCTGTTCTATTAAAAAAAGAGAGGGGTGATGGGTTAGCTGGTGCAGCCACTCTGGAAAACAGTATGGAGGTTCCTCGAAAAACTAAAACTAGAACTACCCTATGACCCAGCAATTGCACTACGAGGCATTTATCCAAGGGATACGGGGGTGCTGTTTCGAAGGAACACATGCACCCCCATGTTTATAGCAGCACTATCAACAATAGCCAAAGGATGGAAAGAGCCCAAATGTCCATCGATGGATGAATGGATAAAGAAGACCTGGTATATCGGGGCACTTGGGTGGCTCAGTTAAGTGTCTGACTTCAACTCAGGTCATGATCTCGCAGTCTTGAGTTCGAGCCCCGCGTCGGGCTCTGGGCTGATGGCTCAGAGCCTGGAGCCTGCTTCAGATTCTGTGTCTCCCTCTCTCTCTGCCCTTCCCCCGTTCATGCTCTGTCTCTCTCAGTCTCAAAAATGAATAAATGTTAAAAAAAAATTAAAAAAAGAAGAAGACCTGGTATATATACACAACGGAGTATTACTCGGCAATCAAAAAGAATGAAATCCTGCCATTTGCAACTACGTGGATGGAACTGGAGGCTATTATGCTAAGTGAAATGAGTCAGTCGGAGAAAGACAAATATCATATGACTTCACTCATATAAGGACTTTAAGAGACAAAACAGATGAACATAAGGGAAGGTAAACAAAAATAATATAAAAACAGGGAGGAGACAAAACAGAAGAGACTCATAAATGTGGAGAACAAACTGAGGGTTAGGGGAAGGGGTGTGGGAGGGGGGATGGGCTAAATGGGGAAGGGGCACTAAGGAAGCTACTCCTGAAATCACTGTTGCACTATGTGCTAACTAATTTGGATGTAAATTTTAAAAAATAAAAAAATTAAAAAAAAAATAGAGAGGGGTGCTTGGGTGGCTCAGTCGGTTAAGTGTCCGACTCTTGATTTCAGCTCAGGTCGTGATCTCATGGCTCGTGAGTTCGAGCTCTGTATAGGGCTCTGCACTGACAGCTCGGAGCCTGCTTGGGATTCTCTCTCTCCGTCTCTCTCTGTCCTTCCCCAGCTCTTGCGCTCTCTCGCACGCAAAATAAATAAATTAACTTAAAAAATTTACAAACAAGCAAGAGACAGACTCCTGACTTCTTCTGCTGTCATCAGAAAAATGAACCAACTATCCTACAAAAAAAATTCTATCCCAACCATCTCTTATCACGTTCAGCTCACGGCCCACCCATCAAGGCCACGGGCCTGCACCCAAGTGGAATCCCCTGCCACTACACGCCAAAATCAAATGAAAGATCCACGGTCTCAAATCTGGCAATTTGGGAAATTCGGGAACCGTCCTAAGGAAGTAAGTCAAGAGCCAAACAAGGCGATATATACAAAGACATTCATTTGTGGGACTGTTTGTGAAAGTGGAAAACCAAAACTAATAGGGAAACTATCATAATTAACTTACTAGGAGAAAATATAGTCACTAAGATGACACCTGTGTATGCTACACAGCACTGCAAATATCCCCCACGTTCACTGAAACAAAAAATGCGCATCCATTTACCATGGCAACACCTATTTGTAGACAAAACATTTCAGAAAGCATGCCTAAAATGAAAACAGCTATAATATGAGTGGGTTTGAACATCATAATAATTATTCCAGAAGCTCATTATCTCTGAAAGTTATACAAGCATGATTTTAAAAATTAATTAAAACTAAAACGTTTGTGGGGCGCCTGGGTGGCTCGGTCGATTAAGCGTCTGACTTTGGCTCTGGTCATGATCTTGCGGTTTGTGGGTTCGAGCCCCGCTTCGCGCTCTGTGCTGACAGCTCAGAGCCTGGAGCCTGCTTCAGGTTCTGTTTCTCTCTCTCTCTCTCTCTCTCCCTGCCCTTCCCTCGCTCATGCTCTGTCTCTCTCTCTCTCTAAAATAAATAAACATTAAAAAAATAAAAAAACAAAACAAAAACTAAAATGTTTGCAGCAAAAAAGGAGTAGCCCCCAGCCCTGAGCATCCAAACCTATCACCCCTGATTGTGGTTGCTTCTTTGAGTATTTATCTCTGTGTTTCTAATTAATAGATTTATATGCGTTTTCAACTTTTACACTTGATCTTAGCCAAAAGGCTGAGAAGCGATGGGCTTTTCAACTTCTAACTTCTTCCTTAGAAGATGAGTTTGTGCTTTCCTGCACACATGCACATGTCCTCTCCTCCATATTCTGAACATAGCTGTGTGATAATTTTTTGTTAATCAACGTCAGTGCTTACATTATTATGACCACATAAACACTGTTCAAAACTAAACCACAGGGTGGCTCAGTCGGTTGAACGTCTGACTCCCGTTGGCTCCGGTCACGATCCCAGGGTCATGGGATCCAGCCTCACGTCGTCGGGCTCCACGCTGAGCTTGGAGCCTGCTTAGGATTCTCTCTCTTTCTCTGTCTCTCTCCCCACCCCCCTCTGCCTCACTCCCAGGTCTCTCTCTCTCTCTCTCTCTTAAAACGAAACAAAACTAGGGGCGCCTGGGTGGCTCAGTCAGTTAAGTGTCCAACTCTTGGTTTGGGGTCAGGTCATGAACTTGTCATTCATGACATTGAGCCCTGAGTCAGGCTCTGTGCTGACAGTGCACAGCCTGCTTGGGATTCTCTCTCTCTCTCTCTCTCTCTCTCTCTCTCTTTGCCCCTCCCCCAGTCACACATGCACACACTCTCTCTCAAAATAAATAAACATTATAAAATCCCAAATTCATAATTCTTCCCTAAACTTTCCAACAGAACTATAAAACTCCATAATGTGGTAAATATGTCAGATAATCCATCATCTTCATTTTTTTTCTTCTTGGAGACAGTCCCCCTACGGTCCTCAGCCATCCTGCTCCAAACTGGCCTGCCTGCTCTCTAGATGAGCTGCACGGCGATAGCATTGGAACTCTGCTTCACCATTATTAGGGAACTCTCTTCACCATTCTCTCCACCAGTCAAAGTTCTTGGTTGCAAGTAAAGAGGCTAACTCCCACTGATTAAGCAGGAAAGGAGCTGACAGATTACCTGACTTATTTGCTTCATTACGAGGAATTTTCATAGTTCTGTTGGAGAATTTGAGGAACAACTGGTGACTAGTACATGGAAAACATAGTAAATAAAAACATGAGGTGCTTACCAACTCCAGGAAAACCAAAAGGTCGAGCAAAAAAAAAAAAGAAAGAAAACTTAGTACACTGGATTCCATGATGCATGTCTGATGGCAAAACTGCCTCTATTGCCTATTTACCAAGTACCGAATGCCAGTTTGGACTTCGGCCACTTCTGTGCCAAGAATTTGACCTCGTAGCCCATCATTGCTGCCACCAGCATAACCACGGATACAGCTCATGATTCATCCCTCGCCTCTCTCAAAATACCGCATAGGTGCACGTTATCAGTGAAGTCTAGGTCGCAGGTGCTGGCTACAGGGAAAGCTTGGAAATGAGTCCTTTTCAGTTCCCATGGTGTGATAGGTGTTAGGTATTTTTCTCTGTACTCACAAAACTCAAAGCTGAAACATAGAAAGCCATTTGGAAGCTGAGCCAAATAAGAACAAGAGACAATCACACATTGTTCCTCTTTTTCAGTTTACTCTGTTTTCGTAGAGCATAATCTCCAGTAGTCTCCTTGCATAGGGATACAAAAGTGCGTGTGCACGCAGAGAGCTTTTTTTTGGAAAATTCTCATCTTAAAAAATGCCCTTATTCCATTATTTTGCTTGAATGACAATTACATAATTCTTGCTAGGGAATTAACTTCCCTAGAAATTTGAAAAGAGTTGCCCCATGGTCTTGTAGCTTCTGGTGTTGATTTTGCAAGGTCCAGTGTCATTCTGTTATCTGTGGCCTCTTTTCATTGGCTTCTGGTAATTTCTATCTCTGGAGTTTTGAAAGTTCATGATGATGTCCAGTAGTACATACTTTGCTTTTATTTGTATGTCTTTTATTATTCATTGTTGAGTACTACTCAGAGACTCTTCATGTAGAAGCTCCTTCAGTTCTAGAATTTTTTCCTGTAGTTTGATAACTTCCTCTTCTTCATTTTTCTCCCTTCATTGTCTTGACCTCCTATGAGTTGGATATTGGGCATTCTGAATGGATTCTCCAGTTTTCTTTCATTTTCTTTCCTGTTTCCCATCTCTCAAGTCTTTTTGTTCTACTTTCTAGAACTTTATCTTTCAATCTCCAACTCTATTCTATTGAAAATTTTGCTTCTACTCTCATAGTTTTTTAACATTTTATTTGAATGTTTATTTATTTTTGAGAGAGAGAAACAGAGAGAGAGCAGGGGAGGGGCAGAGAGAGAGAGGGAGACACAGAATCTGCAGCAGGCTCCAGGCTCCGAGCTGTCAGCACGGAGCCCGACGTGGGGCTCGAACTCACGGACTGTGAGATCATGACCCGAGCTGCAGTCAGATGCTCAACTGACTGAGCCACCCAGGCGCCCCGGAGCATTCCTATTTTTAAACAACCATGTTTAATGACTTCTGACTCCCTTTTTTCTGTTTGTTTCGGTCTCTGTCTTTCATGCTAGAGGCTTTATTCTATGTGGGATAATCCAGAGCTGCCCATTCAAATTTAAGAGAGAGGCACCAAAAGCTATTTGTGCACGGGTAAGGCCAGTCGCCTGGCAGGCGTTGCTGTGAAATGACAAAATAGCAAGCTAGCTTTCCCACGGAGTCAGTATTTGAGGGTCCTTTTGTCTTGTGAGGTCAGTTTCTTCGGAGAGAAGTTCTTCAAGGCCCTGATTGGAGAAGAGTAGAAACTAGGCTGACATGTTCTGGGAGCCCGCCAGGAGACGGTCTCACTGTTCAGTACACAGACTTTCACCGAATCTTCCTGTTCTCAGGACAGTGCTTCCTCCTGTCCCCCCCCCCACCCCCGCCCCCAACTGCTCTCCACACAGCTTCCTTCCACCCCAGGCTAGGCCTGAGCTGCCCTAGTTCAGCAGACCTGGGGGAAAATGAGCATCTCCTGCTGGGGCGGAGGAGGGAGCCACCTGGCCATGTGGGCTGAGGGAGGGGTCTGTTGCTGTGACACCTTCAGTCAATCTTCCTTCTTCCAGCCCACCCTGCACCCCATCATCGGGAACACTGTAGCCCCACTCTTGGGCCTTTGGTGGGTCCTTGGACCCACGGGCCTTCCTCCCCCCACAGCCCAGGACATTCAACATTCCAAGCCTTCCATCTCTTTCACTGGCCTGCTTTCTGTCTCTGAAAGTGTTTACTCACATCCTCCTCCTCAATCCTATCTCCTGCTCTGTTTCCTTAAGGATTTATTCCTTTTTTATTCCTTTAATCTCATTTTAGTGGGCTTTTGAAACAGAGCCAGGATAAACATATGCACGCAGTCAGTTACGTTTTCGTGGAAGTTCACAATAATATTTAACAATACATAAAAATCAAGTGTCCAAAGAGAGGCACATAGAAGGCTTTCTGGGGGGTTTGCGGGAGGATACTCCATCCAGGAGACAATGGTTCTCCACGGGATGGGGAGGGCAGGGTTATAAAAGAGTTATGCTAATTTTTTTTTTTTTTTTGCAAACTTTCAACAGATAACAGGTATTTTTCAATTAATAAAAAAGCGTGAGCGTTAACAATTATTAAAAGGCATCTTCTGAAACAAGAATCAAGCTATTGAAAACAGGGGTGTAAACAGGTGTGTAGAAGAGAATCCCCCAATGGAGGTTTACACAGTCCGTGGTTTTTGACCACATTCCAGCGAGTTCCACAGAGGCAACCCCAAGACCTTCAGAGGGTGGCAGAAGGGGGATAGGGGGCTGAGTGGACATCCTAGGCCAGTCTCTACTTGTACCACAGGGCGCTCTGTTTTTATCTACTTTATAGGTCAAAATTCTGCTTATATTTTGATCTTTTTTTTAAGGTTTATTTATTTTTGAGAAGGAGAGAAAGCGTGCCAACGGGGGATGGGCTGAGAGATGGGGAGACACCGAGCCGTCAGCACAGAGCCTGACGTGGGGCTCGAACCCACGAACTGCGAGATCATGACCTGAGCCGAGGTCCGACGCTTCGCCGACTGAGCCTCCCAGCTGACCCAGTATTCTGATCTTTTTAAAGATCTCCACACTAAACAAAGAAGCCTGGAGAGTACTGATGAAGATAGAGAGAAAATGAGGTTGGCGTGGGGCCGGGGGGAATCTTCCAAGGATGACACCATATGCTGTAACCCTGTGCACCTTCCCATCAGAAATGACAGTAGCTGTTCAAGCACCAGGTAAGGAGGAATGTGCTCTGCAGACGGGGAGTACATATGCACTCCCAGGGCTTGCAGAAGGGACTGTGACTACCGATCGGGGAGCTAACCATACCCAGCTAGCCCCAGGTCCCAAAGCAGGGGGTGTGTGTTCAGCTAATACTCAGCCAGTGTCCATCTCTGGCCTCAGTATCTTCATTTGCACGATGAAAGGATTGCATTCATATCCCAGCAAACATCTGAGAGGCTCCAAGGACTACTGTCTTACTGACAGAGTGACTGTCAACTCTCCGGAGCAACACAAGTGCCCCTACCTTAAAGACGCCTTGAGAAGCAATGCTGAGTTCTCACAATTCCACACGCTTCCTTTGGAAGCGTGTTTGCATTTTTCTCTCCCCGGACAGGCCAGCCCAACTCTACCACGACTGAAGCAAGTCAAATCCCAAATGCTGCAGCTTAATAATGGGTTCGGAGCACAGCCGCCCCCCTCCCCCCCTTCCTTATGCAGGCAGCAACATCCCTGTCTTGGGGAGCTGGCCGAGGTCTAGTCCGATTCCTCGTGTTGGTTCCTAGCACACATCTGGGTTGTTCTGTTCCTTTCGGCGTTCTAGTCCTGAGAGGTTCTCCTTTTGACTGGATAGTCAGGGAGGGAGGATTCTGTTCACCTTCCTAAGCTCTCTGCAAAATCGCATCTCCTTTTTGCCCACACACTTGGCTTCATCACCCAACCTACCTCTCTGGAATGGTCCAAGAATGGCCAGCAGCAAAGGCCCCTCGGTCTGGCAGATCAAAGATGCTTTGGAATCATTGAGCACCATTCCGCCCCCACCTGACTCTCAGCTCCTTTATCTGTCTGGGGTGGGGGTGGGGGGGGGAGAAAAAGGAGAGAGAGAGAGAGAGAGAAAGAATGAATGAATGAAATTTTTGAAAGAGGAAGTCTCACAAGCCTATGCATTCCCTTACAGGACTTCAGCTGTCTCACCTAGGCTTCCGTTTTGCAAACCAATCACATCCTGCTCGATGAGCCTTGAGAACCACCTGTGCCGACGCCCCCCTCCCCCAGCTCCTTCCTCTGGGTGCTGCTGAAGCAAACCACAGGAGCACCTCCAGTGCTTGAGGCAGGAGTATATATACGCACACACAGATGACTCAGATCGGTTTTTCGAGTTATTTGTTGCTTTTGTTTGGTTTTGAAAGCAAAGTAAGTGATCTGAGCCGAGCCTGGGTTCAAGTTCCACTCAATGGCTGCAAAAATCAGACTCCTGAACTTGAGGTCCCAATAAAGTCCTACATTGCATCATACAGGAAGACTCATCCCTGCTTCCTGGAGATGAAGAGAGTGAGCGTGCAGGGAAGACGGCGGCCCAGTCACCGCATCTGCGGTATTTCTTCCCCTCTCCTCCCTCCGTGGGCCACTCCTGGGAATAATCTAACCCCAAAGACTGGAAGACACCTGAGCTCCGGAAGCGAGCCGGCTGGATTTTAAGTGTTGGACACGCCCCTTCCTCCAACCCAGGGCACAGCTACCTCCACGGCGGGGCGACTCCTGCCTGCAGCCCACCGGGCACGGCTAGGGACGACTCTTAAGGAGCAGGAAACTGAAACCACTTGCTTCTCCACAGGCAAAAAGCCCAGTGCTGGGAAGCCGCTGGAAAAGGTGTCTGTTCCAGGAATGTATTTCCCAGGACCAAGCTGGCCTTCTCACTGCTGAGAGCCTAATTCCTGGAAGGATACCCCGTGGACCCTGCTTGGAACGCGGACTTGAATGGTCTCTCCGCTCAGCATCCAGGGGAAGGTGGCAAGGGCTTCCCAAGAGAAATAAGAAGTCAGCGCCAAGAGCCAAGGAAGAAATAACTTCCATTGCTGACCAATGGAGTTAACAGGAGGACAAAAACTCAGCAGCTCCGTCACAGGGAAATGAAACATGATTATAGAGAAAGCACTTTCAAAACGAGCAAAGACAAAGCAGAAAGCATGACGGAGCCGCGAGAAGGAAGAGTTAGGGGAGGCAAGAAGGAATTAGTCCTCAGGAATTCAGGTCAGGAAACAGGGAGCTGGGGCAGAATTCACAAGAGGGCGGCCAAGGAGGAGGCTCTTCCCGGAGGAAGGTGCGTCTTCTGCTCTGGCCCTCAACGCTGCCCAGGACCTCGGGATCTGGGTCCGCCGCCCTCCAGCCCTCTGGGTTCAAGGGCAAAGCTTGCGAGGCAACGCCAGGAACCGACACGGCGCAGGATGCTCCGTCCCGAATCGGGGACAGGGGGAGGGGAAGATGCGCACGGCCACTGCTGGGCCCCTGACAAGTAAACAGCTCGCCCAGAACAGGCGCGTCCGCGTCCGGAGCCCGGCTCAGGGCCCCCGCTCAACCCATCAAGGACGGCAGCGGGATACCCCGCATCCCCGCCCCCGCCCCGGAGGCACAAAAGGGATGCGTGGAGATCGGGAGAGCAGGAGAGCGCGAACCAGCCCGCACCAGAGAATCACAACGCGAGCGCGGCCCCCTGCCTCGGCCTCCCCAGCGGGGTCCGGTCCGCCCCGGGACGCGCGCGCCTCCCCCAGCCCCCACGCCCCTGGACCCCGATCGCCCCAGGCGGACAAAGCCCGGCGCTGGGCGGGGCTGGGTGTGCAGGGGGGCACTGGGACCCCGCAGACGCCCGCACAGGTGGGCTCCGTACCGGGTGTGGGTGCCGGGGGCGGGGCCCGAGCTCCCGGGAGACGGTTGCCCAGGGGACGCGGCGGGCGGGTCCCGGAGCTACTCGAGCCTCCCGGCGGCGGCGCCGAGCCCGCGGGGGCCTGAGGGCAGGCCCGCGGCGCGGAGCGGGCTAGCGGGGCAGCGGCGGAGGGGCGCGGCCCGGGGCGGGGCCCGGACAGCGGGCTGGCGCGGGCGGGGCCGGGGGCGGGGCGCCGGCCGGGGGCGGGGCCAGGGGCCGCCGCGCCGCGGGCACCGTCGGCAAATTCTGGCAGCCCCAGCCAGGCGGAGTGTCGGAGAGCCAGCGGCCGCCGGGAGCGGAGCGGACGCCGCTGCAAATCCTCCCCGGACCCCCCGCTGCTCCGGCCGGGCGGGTAGCGCGTGCACCTGGAGCCGGGAGCCCCCCCCCCCCCCCCCCGGCAGCCGCCGCGGGACCCCGGGCGGCGTGCGCTCGCTGGCCCCGGCCCCGCTCCTGCCTGGTAGCCAGAGGATAGAAAGTGCCATTTGCAAAGGGAGAGAGAGAGCGCTGGTGGTCCGCCGGACCGCTTTCCGCTCCGGGGTTCCCCGGGAGTCACCAGAACGGGCGGGGCACGGCACCTCCGTCACAGATCGGGAGCCGGGGTCACCCGCCTCACCGGCCATCCCGGGCTCTGGGCTCCCATCCAGGGTGCAGGCTGTTCCCCGGCCGCTGGGCCTTCCTTTCCATCGGGGTTCCCCTTACGTGTCGGATTCGGGAGCTACATGGGTTTGCCAGGGACCTTCCCTAGGACATCCATTCACTACAATGAACTGTGTGCGCGCTGGCAGGGCGTTCGTGCAGGAACGCGGTAACCTCCCCCTGCACTTCGCTCCGATTTATCCGCGCATCGCCCTGCGAGGGGGGTGCTGTTTCCCCTCGGGGTGTGAAGGAGAAAAACGAAGCTCCGAGGGCAAGGAGGCCCTCACGGGCACACACGTCCCCACGCAGCGGCAGAGCGAGCTTCGGAACCAGCTTGGTTGGGTACCGGGCTGCTACACTTCTTGCCCTGCAATGTTCCACGTCCCTCAGAATGTGCTTTTGGGGCCACACGAGACTTCAAGCTTTGCCACCGCGGAGCTCAACATTAGGAGGGGCGTGTGAGGCTCAGAATCACCCAGGGGTGTCCCAGCGGACGCGGAGGGCATGGGGTGGAGGAAAGGGGCTTGAGGCCCACTCTTTGGTGGTCGTCTCCCACTGCATCCAGTGTTTCAGCCGAGCCCCTTGAGCCTCCCTCGGGCCCCAGCTCGCCGAGTGCACGCTAGGACAGAAAGGAGAAAAAGGGCCCTGAGCTCCGGGAATCTTGAAGAAGAAACCCGGGATGAGAGGGCCAGGCGGCCGAGTTACGGGGGTGGGGGGGGTGGGGGGGGGCGGAACCCTCGATGACGTTGGTGTCCCTGTCCCCAGCATCTCAGGGCCAGAGGAGGCAACCCAGCCCCGAATGTCACAGACTTGCACTCACAAACATTCCCATACACACCATTCACTTACACACTCAGACACAATTATGTAAACTGACACACAGTAAGTCACATACCCCCTCACACGCACTCAGACACAGAGATCAAAGACACACACAGATGCACTTTCACAAAGACACACGCCCACACACTCAATAATGTAAGCTGACACACACTGTGGACAATGTAAGGTGACCAGACACACTCACACCCATCGTGTCCACACACCAAACCTCCCCCAGCCACCCATGCGCTGGTGGTGCCCTTGGCAGATCACGTCTGGCGAAGGTGGAGCCTGGGCCACTGGATGGGGACCGCCCAGCCGGCCACCGGGTCCACCCCAGGGCTGTGCCCGCTGGTTGCTTCCACTTTGCCCTTCTCTCCTCTCACCTCCAGCCTGGGAAGGGGGGCTGAGCAGCAGGAGGCAGTCTGAAGGAGGTCTGGGTGGAGGAGGGCGGCCTCCTGCAGGGCCGCACTTGACTCCTGGGGGAGGGGGGAGCTGCAAGCGGGTGGGGTGCGGGGGGGGGAGGGGGAGGAGGCTTGGAGTACCAGAATGAGAAGCCACCAGAAGTCACAGACCGACCTTGGAAGGGCTGACTGCTCTGAGTTCTCTGACAGCCATCCTGGCTGGGAATAGGTAGTATCCCCAACAACCCCCAACCAGGAAAAGATAATGACCCGAGGGGGCCAAGGCCTGGAGATTTTCCAAGGGCAGACAGGCCCCCATCTTCAGGGTGGTGCCCTTCTCCCTAGGGGCCCAGTCCTGCAGACTTCCCTTTCTTTCCAGCATGCAAAGACAAGGTCCTATCAGCAGTGGAACCCAATGGCATAGCTTGGGTTTCAAATTGGGGGCATCAGGTACTGGTTCCTAAGGAGCCAGAGGAAAATCCAGCATTCTTTGAAACAGCAAAAGCGACAAAAACTCATCCTGCCCATATTACAATGATGGACCGGCACCGCACCAACAAATCCAGAAAGATACATAACGTAATGATTTGTTTGGGAGAGAATGAAGTGAATTAATACAGATACAAGACAAGCCTCTAGCACAGGGCCCGGTGCATGCAGTAATTGCTCAGTGTTTGCTCTCGTGGACGGGACGGGAAACATGCAGAGAGAGGCAGTGACTTGCTCAACGTCACACAGTCAGTGGCAGAGAGGAAAGGAAAACCACAGTGTCCTGATTCCTCGTTCAGGGCTCAGATATGTTAGGTCCTTTCTGGAATCCAGACAAGGGTATAAAGAAATTAGTTTAGTGAATAAATAAATTGGTTTCACCACTCCACTCTTAGGAAATCAGAGTAAACAGAGAGATTAGATGCTGGCCCTTCTGCTTGCTAAGGCGAAAAGGATGAGACCCTCTTTGTAAGTTCCCAAGGCAGGAAACCAGATGAACTTCTGTTCCCACCCGTGAGAACCCTTGCTCGGCTCAACAGGCTCCGTAAGATTATTTGCTCCCTGAGCCACTCTTCACTCCTGCAGCTGCCAGGTAACCTCACTGTGATAAAATGTCCCCTTCCCCCAGCTGCCCACCGATATCCCACCCACCAACCTCCCTGGGATTGGGGGGGGGGGGGGCTCTTCCTACTCAAATTTGGCACTCAGCATTGTAGGGGTTTAGCCTATGTTGTCCCCAAATATGCCACTTTGGCATACTGATTATTTTGAATCAAACATTTTTTTTAATGCTTATTTATTTTTGAGAGAGAGAGAGAGAGAGCAGGGGAGGGGCAGAGAGAGGAAGAGACACAGAATCCGAAGCAGGCTCCAGGCTCTGAGCTGTCAGCACAGAGCCCGAGGCGGGGCTCGAACCCACGAACCGCGAGATCATGACCCGAGCCCGAATTGGTCGCCCAACCGACTGAGCCACCCAGGAGCCCCCTGATTATTTTCAATTAAGGGGATTCAAGAAACAGCCGTGAATGAATGAAGGACACTGTGAACCTCCTTTGTCCCACGGAAAACAGAAGCTACACCTCACATTTGAAAGGTACCCCTCCCTGCACCAGAAGGGCAGAAGGCGTCCTGATCACCAGAGACAGGGAATTTAGGGCCAAGAAGTCCGTATAAACAAGCCTTGTTACTTCTTCACTAGTTTACTACCCCCACCCAGACCCCTTTGTCTTGTCAATCCTTCATACACTTATTGTTTCTTGTCCAAGGAGAAGAGATTCCAGCTCTGGCGGCTTCTTTGAATCTCCTGTCTTTGCGGGGCTCCTACACTTTAGTGATTACATTTGTTTTTCTCCTGTTAATCTTTTTATCATGGGGTGAGGGTGGGGGTGCTCAGTCAAGAATCTAGAAGGGTAGAGGGGAATTTATTTTTCCTGCCCTACAGCATTTTTAGGTGTGATCAGATAAGATGCTGAGTGGAGACGGGAATAGGAATGTTACAGTCAGAAACAATACGATGCAACTAACAAGAAAAAAGAAAAACAAAACCCAGCTACGTGTTTGTTTTAATTCTTTTAGGAAAAACAGAAGGGCTCTGGAAAATAATCCTCCTGGAAAGGGAGGACAGTTTCCACAGTTATTCACATAATCCCCCCGTGGCTTTTTGTTCCCCTGATGTTTCACTCTCCAGGCACACAGATCAGGGAGCCTAATTACAGGAGCGTCTGGCCCCGGTTCCCCGGCCATCTTCACATATTTCCATTCATCTCTGAGACTCTCACCACCAGTTAATTCAAAAAGTGGCTCATCTGTAGTTAAAAAGTGAAGCTAATTAGCATCTGGAGCTTCTTTCTTTTTTCCTGTGGCCAATTCCCCAAGCTTAAAGCAAAAGTCTGCCTTAATGGGCACTTTCTGAGTTTGTGACCTTGGGTGGAGGGGGCGAGAAGCAGAGGGGAGAAACGGGGGGTCATGTTCGCGGGGCTCACGCAAGCATACACCAAAAGCACTCGTGGCTGCAGAGGCTCTCCTGCGAGACGTAGGAACAGGAGTCCCTGGCGTTAGATCCGGATTTGGGGGAGTTTCCTAACCACTCCAGAGCGGTCTCCTCATCGGTGAAAGCGGGTGCCGGCACACAGTGCCCAGCTCGGCCAGCGGAGGCGAGGAGCAGTGGGACAGCATGCGGAGGGGGCCGCTGGCCAGGACCTCGCAGCGGGAGATCCGGCGATCCGCCGCCTCCCACCACCCTTTCCTGGAGTCTGAGGTTAGCAGTTCCTGAATGCGATCCTCGTGGGAGGACACCGTGTCTGAGACCTCTTTGTATCTTTTATGGAAGAAAAGCTATTCCTTGTTTGTGGAGAAGATCAACTGTGAATACGTATTGGGCGAAATTAGGGGCAGGGGGATAAAGGGCACAACAGGGCGTTCATTGTGTGAGTCACACATCAAGGCTCAGGAAAGACATACCCTGGGGACTCACGAAACTGATCTAGACGCTCCTTGTGAAGCTTCTAAATGTGTTTGAGAAGCCACTGAGGGCACGAAAATCAAACGAAGGGCTAGGAAATTTTTTTAAGCTGGGCCCCATTTGAAGGAGGTAGAAACACGAATCTGGTAGCATGAAAATAAAGCTGATCACAGATGCACCGTAAAGATGGCTCAGTTAACAGGGCGCCCAGGCGGCTCAGTCGGTTAAGCGTCCAACTTCAGCTCAGGTCACGATCTCGCGGTCTGTGAGTTCGAGCCCCGCGACCGGCTCTGGGCTGCCGGCTCGGAGCCTGGAGGCTGCTTCCGATTCTGTGTCTCCCTCTCTCTCTGCCCCTCCCCCATTCATGCTTTGTCTCTCTCTGTCTCAAAAATAAATAAACGTTAAAAAAAAAAAAAAGATGGCTCAGTTAAGATAGAGGGCGGGGGCTTGTCCGGGTCACTGGGTTAGATCCACCGCGGTCAGGTCCCAGTGTGCTAACCTGAGATACAAAGCTACTAACAACGCGAGGGCGCCTGGGTGGCTCAGTTGGCTGAGCATCCGACTCTTGGTTTCGGCTCAGGTCAGGATCCCTGGGTCAGGGGATCGAGCCCCGCCTCCGGCTCTGAGCTGGGCGTGGGGTCTGCTAAAGATTCTCTCTCTTCCTCTGCCCCTCCCCACTGCACGCTCTCTCTCACTCCGCCTAAAATAAAATTAAAGCAAACAAACACACGAAAACTACAAGAGGCGCCTGGGTGGCTCAGTCTGTTAAGTGTCCGACTCTTGGTTTCAGCTCAGGTCATGATCTCAGGGCTTCCTGGGTTGGAGCCCCTCAAGAGACTGTGCGGAACCTGCTTGGGCTTCTCTCTCTCTCCCTCTCTCTCTGTTCCTCCCCCACTTGCACTGTCTCTGTCTCTCTCAAACAATAAATAAATAAACAACCTTTAAAACAAAAAAATAACACACATCATAGGGGCACCCGGGTGGCTCAGTCGGTTAAGTGTCTGACTTCAGCTCAGGTCATGATCTCACTATTCATGGGTTCAAGCCCCAGGTCGGGCCCTGTGTTGACAGCTCAGAGCCTGGAGCCTGCTTCGGATTCTGTGTCTCCCTCTCTCTCAACCCCTTCCCTGCTCATACTGTCTCTCTCTCTCTCTCTCTCTCTCTCTCTCAAAAATAAACAAACATTATGGGGCGCCTGGGTGGCTCAGTCGGTTAAGCGGCCGACTTTGGCTCAGGTCACGATCTCGCGGTCCGTGAGTTCGAGCCCCGCGTCAGGGTCTGGGCTGATGGCTCAGAGCCTGGAGCCTGCTTCCGATTCTGTGTCTCCCTCTCTCTCTGCCCCTCCCCCGTTCATGCTCTGTCTCTCTCTGTCTCAAAAATAAATAAAAAACATTTAAAAAATTTAAAAAAATAAATAAATAAACATTAAAAAAATCATAAAAAAAATCTAATAACAATATGGACAGCAGCAGCTAACATTTTCTGGCTCATACCCCATGGCAGTCATTGTGTTAAATACCTTACATTTATTGTGGAAGATTTAAGGAGGCAAATTCTTGAGCACTCCTCCCGTTGAGAGGTGGCTTCTCTGTCCCCTGCCCTTAAATCTGGGTGAGCTTGTGACTTCTTTAACCAAGAGGGTATAGCATGAGTGATGCTAAGTGACTTGAGAGGTTAGGTCATAAAAGGCCACGCAGCATTTGCCTTGGTCATGAACCGAACTCCAACGCTTGCCCTTGGAGCTCTGTGCATTAAGAAGGAAGTGTGGCTGCCCCCAGTCGCCATGCCCCCCAATGAAGCCCAAGCCAGAAAGAGTAGCCGTGTGTAGGCACTCAGGTAACAGTCCCATCTGAGCCCAAGCTTTGAGTCATCTCCAACCAAGCAACTAGACATGAGGGAAGAAACTTCCAGAGGATTCCAGCTCCCAAGCTGTTCGAGTTATTGGCAGCCTCCTGAGAGTCTTCCCAGCTGACCCTGGGCATCCTGGAGCTGACCCAAGCCATCCTTCTGAGCCCTTCCTGAGCTTCTGACCCACGCAATAGGTGAACATAACAAAAGTTATGGCTTTGTACCTCTAAGTTTCGTGTGGTTTCTTAGGCAGCAGCAGATACCTGGAACTCCGATTATCTCCTTAAATACTCAAAACAACCCCATGAGAGAGTTCTCATCATCTCCATGAAGAAACCAAGGTCTAAGACTTCCCCAAAGCTACACAGTAAGTGACAGAACCATGGATCAGACCCGCCTTTAACCACCACCTAAAACTCCTCACGACAACTCATCCTACTCGTTAGGGGATGAGGCCTGGTTTTTTAATGCATGATATATGCCCAGTTAAACAAGCCCTGATTCTGCCCCTCCGGACGGTCTCATGGGCCATCTGGGAAAAGAAGTCTCTAGCGACTTCCATTCGATGGCGTGACCCAGTGCCTTGCCGGGAAGTGTCCGACCCACTACGATGGGTCTTGCGGACCGTTCTCGACAAGAATGAAAGGAAATCCAAAACCCGGCT
This sequence comes from Acinonyx jubatus, assembly GCF_027475565.1. Lineage (NCBI taxonomy): Eukaryota > Metazoa > Chordata > Mammalia > Carnivora > Felidae > Acinonyx > Acinonyx jubatus. The sequence continues at coordinate 6,746,027 of NC_069381.1, read as the reverse complement.
CATCGATTTGATGGATATGCATATAGAATTCACAAACACCTGGAGAGATCATCTGTAAGAATGATTCTATGGGAAGTGGGTAAATCTGGCCAAGTGCGATGAATAGACTTACATGCTCAATTCCCCGGTTACAAATACAGAGTGGGGAAAGACGGAAGAGGCCTAAACGGAGCGTGGAGACCAGACAACTCACAGTCGACCCAAGGCTCATCCAGAGGCAGCCCTGTGGGCCCTGCATGAACAAGCTGGCCGGGTGCCAGCCATTCACAAAAGGGCCATTCTCCGTATGAAACCACACCCACTTATTTGCCCCTCCTGATATTCACACGTCTTTGCAGCCGTCCCCCATATTACAGCAGCGTTGGTCTATGGGACCAAAAGAATATGGCAGAGTGAGGCGGGTCACCTTCAAGATTACGTTCACAGAAACTGTGGGGCCTCAGTCTTGTGCTCTTTGTCTCTCTTTGTCTATGAGATAAGCCGGCCGCCATGTTGTAAGGACACTCAAGCTGCCCCACGAAGAAGCCCATATGGGGGGTGGGGATGGAGATACCTGGCCATCAGCAGGAGAGCCACTGAGGCCTGCCAACAGACCAGCTTCAGACACCTTCAGCCCCAGCTGGTTCCAGATTCTGGACCCTACGGAAACTGTGAGATGATAATTAGTGTTTGTTGTTTACGCTGCTAAGTTTTGGGGTGATTTGTCACACAGCAATAGATAACTCCTATACCACCCGTGGCGGCTGTGTTCCTTGCTGTGTGGCCCAGCACCTGCTCCAGGCTTAGTACAACAGAGGCTCCCTCAACACTCACGACTGAGTAAACGATCAGTACAAACAACCCCTCTACTGTAACTGTATGAGTCAGACATGTTTCTGAAGAAGAGGCAACAGGCTGAGTGAAAGAAACCGGCCACGAAAGACCACATCCTGTATGATTTCATTTACATGAAATGTCCAGAACAGGCAAGTCCACAGACACAGAAAATAGATTCGTGGTCGCCGAGGGCCAGGGAGACCGGGGAGAAATGGGAGTGGCTGCTAATGGGAGTGAGGAGACTTCTTTCCGGAGTGATGAAAATGTTCTAGAATCGATTAGCGTGACAGTCGCGTGACTCTGGGAATATGTGAAGACCACCGTGACGTGCCCCTTAAGTCAAATATCGAGATTGTTTTATGGAGAAAGGAGGAGGAGGAAGCAGCTCAGGCAAGGTCACCGGTCCCGAGGAGGGAGTGGCACCCTGGGAGGCCGGCCACCAGCAAGGCTGGAGAAACTTGCATCGGAGGGGTCTCCCCATGCCTGGGGCAGAGACCAGGGTGCTAAGGTCTAAGGGTAGCTGACCGATGCCTCGGTGTCGTGGTGGGGGATGCTCAGGGCCACCACCCCTCCTCCCCCCAACTTGGCAAGAAGACGTTTCCCTGCTGCTCTCACAGGGAGACCGTGCCTGGTCTCAAGCTGCCTGGAGCCCGACATGCCGAGCCCAGACATGGCCCTCTGGAGGACTCCTGTCCTCCAGAGATGATGCCACCTGCCCATAGTGTGCACCCAGACCACAGAGACCCTTCTACCTGCCCCAGCCAAGGCCCTTCAGGCAGAAGGAGGGCCACAGCACCGCAGGCTGCAACTGTCCCGAAGGTCGGCTGGCCCCATTAAGGAGCTGAACCTACAGGACAGAGTCACCAAATGATCCAGGGAAGTCGATGCCTGCTGAAAGCCCCCACCCCCACCCCGAAGGAGCTGAGAATTTAAGACAAAAGAAAAGATTTAAAGATCACAGAGTAAACTTGCACGCAGTACCTAGGAGGTGGTCAAGGCCGAAAACAGAAGCAGCTTCAAAGCAGACTTGGAACGAGTTGTCGGGCAAGCACGTCTCACAGAGACCTCAGGGGTACTTGGAATCTTCTGACCCGCTCTGGCCTTTGACGTTGGTTTTGAAATCAGCATCCCATACTGCAGAGAAGCCAACAGTTGGGTCCAAACCGTCCTTTAGTGCACCCTAGTGAATCTAGGATGAACTTGGGGAACACCTAGGAGCCCCGTGACCTTATCCTGTAGGAGCCTTTTTCTGGGGGAGAAGTCCATGATCTTTCAGCAGATTTGCAAAAGGATTTAAAATCTGAGAAAGATTAGGAACCCCCGGGTGGTGGGATCTTCTAGGATAGTTAGATGGTGGATTTTTTTTTCTTCCTTTGGCAAATCTGGACTTTACAAACATTTCATAACTAACTTGTATTGATTCTATACGATTAAACAATATATAGGGTCGCCTGGGTGGCTCAGTCGGTTAAGCTTCCGATTTCAGCTTAGGTCACCATCTCACAGTTCATGAGTTCGAGCCCCGCATTGGGCTCTGTGCTGATGGCTCAGAGCCTGGAGCCTGCTTCGGATTCTGTGTCTGCCTCTCTCTCTGCCCCTCCTCCACTCATGCTTTGTCTCTCTCTCTCTCAAAAATGAATAAACATCAAAAAGTTGGAAATATGTATGTATAGTATACATATATACACACATTTCTAAAACATAGCACATATTAAAAAAACAAACAAACACCCACATGCAATATCCCAGCCTATAACACCTGGAAGATCTCGACTCCCCTAATATCAAGACCCCCAAATAATACCTTTTATTTATTTTTCTTTCGATTTTGTTTCTTTTTTAATTTAAATCTGAGTTAGTTAACATAGTGCAATACTGGTTTCAGGAGTAGAATTCAGTGATTCATCACTTACATATGACACTCAGTGTACATCCCAAGTGTCCTCCTTTTAGCTCATCCCCCCACCAGCACCCTCCAGCGACCCTCAGTTTGTTCTCTGTGTTTAAGAGTCTCTTATGGTTTGCCTGCCTCCCTGATTTTATTTTTCCTTCCCTTCCCCTGTGTTCATTTGTTTTGTTTCTTAAATTCCACAGATGAATGAAATCATATGATATTTATCTTTCTCTGACTTATTTCACTTCGTGCATAATAGACTGTAGCTCCATCCACATTGTTGCAAATGGCAAGACTTCATTTTTTTGGATCACCGTGTAATATTCCAATTAATATCTTTTAAAACTGGGGCGCCTGGGTGGCTCAGTCAGTTAAGCATCCGACTTCTGCTCGGGTCATGATCTTACAGCTTGTGAGTTCGAGCCCCACACTGAGCTGCCTGCTGTCAGCCCAGAGCCTGCTTCGGCTCCTCTGTCACCCTCTCTCTCCACCCCTCTCCTGCTCGTGCTCCCTCCCTCCCTCTCTCAAAAATAAATGAACATTAAAAATATATCTTTGGGGCACCTGGGTAGCTGAGTCGGTTAAGCGTCCAAATTTAGCTCAGGTCATGATCTCATGGCTCGTGAGATTGAGCCCCGAGTCAGGCTTTGTGCTGACAGCTCAGAGCCTGGAGCCTGCTTTGGATTCTCCTCCCTCTGTCTCTTCCCCTCTCCCACTCTGTCTCTCTCTCTCTCAAAAAGAAATAAACATTAAAATAAATAAATGCATGCGTACATAAATCTTTTAAAAGTGCAAATTCCACTTTCCTTTTCTGTCCTGACCCCTAACCTAGTCGCCTACACACACACACACACACACACACACACACACAGACGGTGGCAATGGAGATGGGCTCCCTCCTTGAGGGTCTCAAGCTAAGTGGCAACCTACCCCATTCTCCTGGCATCTGCTCTGCAGCTGGCTGCCTGCCCGGTCACTCAATACTCCGGTTCCCCAGCTGGCCATGGGCTTATGTGACCGCCTCCTCTCCTGTTCCCACGAGACCCCCAACCTGCAGAGTGTTGAGGACAATACACAGTGCCCCTGAACACCTCCTTCCATCACCCATCGTCTGGTCAGTCTCTCCTTGGCAAGTGCCCCCTCCCAGAGCAGGGCTCCGGGCCACTTCTGCCCCTGGGAGCTTCTGGGGTAAGTCCGAACTCTCCAGAACAACAGCCTAGCGTCATTTATCAGGCAGCAGCATCCATCACCGAGCCCCCGCCATCAGCCGGCAACTGTAGGTGCCTTATGTCTGTTCTCTCCTTCCATCGCCCCGCCAAGCCCCTCAGGCAGGCCGTGTGTTTTGTAAAAGAGGAAAGCGGGGCTCAAGCAGCTTACGGCTGCACCGCTAACGAACGGGAGAGGCGGATCTGGATCCCGGTCGACTCGGGCGGCCTCTCTTACCGAGGTGACGCGCCACCTGGATCAGCGCAAGGAAAAGACACCTGAGTCCCGCTGCCCTGTGTCACCCACCAGCTTGAGGACTCTCCCATGGACTTCCCGCAAAAGGTTCAAGAGTTGGGCGAGGAAGGGATTGAGATTTCAGACGCCAGGCCCGGCTTCTTCGGGACCGAGGGGCAGAATGGGCACCACTGGGCAGACAGGGGCGGGGCTGGGTGCAGAAGCTGCATTCTCTTGGCCTCTGAGCCTGCGGAGGACCAGAGCCCAGGATGCCAACTCCACCAGAGACGAAGGACCAGCAAGAATAGGCTGCCTGGAGCCCAGCTAAGTCCTGGGGGCGGAGGGGAAGGGTGAGAATGGGCAGGGAAACCCCTCTGCAGAGCCACTGACTCCCGGAGGCCTGCCTGCCCCCCACTCCTGCCTGGGGTCCAGATCCCCCGGCCCCAACCAAATGCTCCCTCCCGAATGCAGCCACATTCGGAGACAACACAGCACAGGCGTTAGGAACACACCCTGCCACTTCCTCGCTGGGCGATACCTAAGTAAGTTGCTAAGGCTTTCTGTGACTCAGTTTCCCCATCGATAAAGCAGGGATCACAACAGAACTTATAAGAATAAATTCGTAGGGGCACTAGGGCAGCTCAGTCGGTTAAGCATCGGACTCCAGATTTCGGTTCAGGTCATGATCTCGGTTCAGGGTCCCCACATGGATTGGGGGGGGGTGCTCCGTGCTGACAGAAGCCTGCTTGGGATTCTCACTCTTTGCCCCTCCCCTGCTCACGCACTCTTCCTCTTAAAATAAATTTAAAGACTTAAAAACAAAAAGAATAAATGTGTACTTTCAAAGTGCCCACGAACCACCTAGCACAGAGCAGGTACAACAAAAGTGTCACCGTTACTATGAGACAAGGAAATGGCAGGAGAAACAACAGGTGGCAATTCTGAGCTGGCTGACGGGGAAACTTGCAAGTTCGAATGCTCACTGACTGGATCCACAGAAAAAGAAACTGGTCTGCAGTGCCTCCCTTCTAGAGCCCATGGTGCCCGTTCTCGGAGGGAGGGGCTGGTGGGGTTCGGAGGGGAGCTCTAACCCGCCTCTGGCACCTGTTCTGGGATTCCTACGTTCCTCCGTCAGTCTCCACCTCGACCGAACAGAATCAGGGGCGAATTGGGCTCTCCAGTCCCTCTTTGACGCTTGCCGGCCGATGGCCAGAGCTGGCGGTTAGAAGAGAAGAAGTAGGATGAAATCAGGTGTGTACAGATAGAGCTGTTTCTATGACAGTGAAGCAGAACGCTTTAGAAACCCCATGAGGAGCCACTGAAACAAACTCTCCATCTCGTTAGAATGCGCAAGGCAGAGAAAAGTTTGATCAATGATCAAAGTTTACAGGGACCATCCCCTGCAGTGGGTCCCTGCTCAGAATGAAGCCCTTGGCCTTGCATTAGTACATCCATGAACCGACGTACGTGTATATGTGTTAAATTAAAATGCCTAGATTCCAAAGGGAGCTTTTTTTTTTAAGTTATTTACTTACTTATTTCGAGACAGAGAGTGTGAGTGGGGGAGGGGCAGAGAGCGAGGGGGACAGAAGTTCCAAAGCGGGCTCTGCGCTGACAGCAGAGACCCAGATGCGGGGTTCGAACTCACAAACCGTGAGATCATGAGATCGTGACCTGAGTCAAAGTCGGATGCTTATCCGACTGAGCCACGCAGGCACCCTTGAAGGGTAGCATTTTAAGACTCTCTACAGGAGCCAGAGTTTCAGCTACTCAACCAACGAATCACATAGGAGAAAAGGACTCCTATTAAACCGTGCATTTCTTGTCGCAATTGCGGCCAATCATCCTTCGCGTCGTGTTGCCCTAACCCGCGCTTTTAAACTACAGTGGGAGACACTGTCCTGGGAGTAGCGGAGGCCACAGGAGAAACACAAGCGTCTTCCCAGAGCATCCATCTGACTCAACGTTTAGGGAGAAATATTCCTCATGGTAAAATAAACACGGGCTTATCAGGGAATAGAATGTAAAATTAACGTTTGCGTTAAAAATAAAACTGGAATGGGGTGCCTGGGTGGCTCAGTCAGTTAAGCGTCCGACTTCGGCTCAGGTCACGATCTCGCGGTCTGTGAGTTCGAGCCCCGCGTCGGGCTCCGTGCTGACAGCTCAGAGCCTGGAGCCCATTTCAGATTCTGTGTCTCCCTCTCTCTCTGCCCTTCCCCCGTTCATGCTCTGTCTCTCTCTGTCTCAAAAATAAATAAACGTTAAAAAAAAATTTAAAAAAAATAAAACTGGAAGCTTCAAAGCAAGGTCATGGCTGCAGTAGGCTGCACGAGGCCAGGGATGCACATCGCATCCCTCTAGCTGGAGAAGCATGGTCCACGAGGGCCAAGGTCATTGCCAGCCACCAGACTGTCTCCCAACCACTTTCCCACAAACCTGCAGCAGCAGGGCTCCTGGGATGGCTGCCCCCAGGACCTCACCCACTCCGTAGCCCCCATCTCGCTGCTGCTGCTCAGAGATGTCAGGGCCAGCGAGAGTCCCCTGCCATAGCCAAGGGCATTGGATGGCAGGCCGCTCTCATCTGCTCTCAGTCCAGGTCAGGTGGGCTAGTCCAGGGACCGCTCCTGCAACTCCCCTCCCCACGGGAAGCAAGAAACGGTCTGGAAAGATCCCTGCTCTTGTTGCCCAAGCTCCTTTAGAACAAGCTGGAAAAAACAAACCTTTGGTCTTTGACCCACCTCAGAGGAGCAGGCTGATATCAAAGGACAAAGCCATCCCAACCTGTACCTCTAAAATGGTGGTATTGGGGCGCCTGGGTGGGTGGCTCAGTGGGTTGGGTCCCACTCTTGACTTTAGGTCATGACTTCAGGTCATGAACTCACAGTTCGTGGGATCGAGCCATGCATCGCGTTCTGTGCTGATGGCACGGAGCCTGCTTGGGATTCTCTCTGTCCCTCTGTCTCTGTCTCTCTCTCTCTTTGCCCCTCCCCGACCTCTGGGTGCACTCTCTCTCTCTCTCTCTCTCAAAATAAATAAATAAAATGGTGGCATTTATTGCCACATGCTCTGGGCATTCCATATGGGTCAGTCCCGGGAGGGCCAAATAAGGTAATGGGTGGATTGACTTTACCCCACAAGCAAACCTTAATGATCTGTGACAGAGACGCCAGTCCTTTAAAATCCATTCCTGCCCATAACGTAGGCTGCAAAGATTCATTCATCCGATGGCAAAAACGGCAATTTTTTTGCGAGCCTGTTACTTGTTACAGGTTTTTCCTCATTTCTAATCTTCATGACAACCCAGTAAAAGAGGTACTTGTTCCCAATTTTCAGGAGAAAACCTGGAGGCTCGGAGAGGGAAAGTACCTCGCCAGGTCATCCGTGTGTCCACACCCAAAGCCAGGACCTTGACTGTCATCTCAAGTTCTGACTGTTGACCCTAAGTTCCTTTCTACTCATTCGTGCAACTCTGTGCCCTTGCGCTGTGTTGCCCACTGGGAATATGAAGCCACACATGTCTCAAGAAACTACTGCAGGGGTGCCCGGGGGGCTCAGTCGGTTGGGCGTCCGACTCTTGATTTCGGCTCAGGTCATGATCTCACAGTTCCTGAGTTCGAGCACCGCATCGGCTCTGTGCTGACAGTGTGAAATCTGCTTGGGAATCTCCCTCTCTGTCTTCCCCCCAAATAAATGAATAAACATAACCCGCCCCCCACATATTTGACGGGCTGCTGCATTTAATTAAAAAAAAAAAAAAGACCACAATTCATCACTGGTTTCCAAATGACAGCAGATGGGCTGTGTTATTCAAATATTCGCGGCATCACACAACGGGGAAGGGAACAAAGATTCAGGACCCAGTGATCCGGCTCTTGGACCCAGAAGCAGAGACTGGGGAGGGGGAAGTTGAGGGTTCTGGGTGTTTTCCCCCTAAAAGAAACTTGTCGAGAAGAGGTTGAGACCCAGATCTCGGTTTCATTAACTTCCTCCTCAGACCCAGGTCAGCAGCAGAGGAAAACGCGTGCATTTAAGCATGCGTAAACTCTGGGTGCCTACCAACATCCGCCCTCATCGGGGGCTACCTGAGGTCCACCTGAGAGGAGAATGACTCCCACCTTCCCCCAGGGGGCTTCAAAAGCGGGCTTCACGGGCAGCAGCCCATACTGGTGCCCAAACCCAGGGGTCCTGCCCTTGAAATGCCTGCCTCGGTTTCCTAAACTGTTCGAAGAAGCACCTGGATGTCAAGAGGGGAACAGCCACCAAGGTGAACTCTGGACTCAACCATTAGCGAGGCTTTATGCGCCATTTGCCCGCCACGGGGGCTGCAGGACCCCAGGGGAACGGGGTCCTGGAGAAGCAGCCCTGTGGGGGCCTCCTGATTCTGGGCAGCTGGTTGCAGCCCAGGGACGTTAAGTATCCACCTGGCACAGGTTCATCTGCTTGCGTTAGGGAGGCTCACACCCAAATCCAAGCAGACAGCCACGGACACCGTCCACTTGATCAAGAGGACGGCGCTCAGCTCAGCTTCCTTCTAGGACTGTCTACGTTTGTAGCGAAAAACTGATCCTTGTGCTTAACCTAAATCCCTTTGGCGTGAGTGTATACCGTCTCCCCTTGTTGAAACAAGATGAATCTTGAGGGTGAATGAAGAGTTGTTAAATGAGAATAACGCTGAAGGCAGCAACAGCTACTATTTACTGAGTATCGACTATGTGATTCGTAATGTTCGTTATCTAATTTGTCTCATTTAATCCTTGAGACATCCTTACAGATAGGCCATGTTAGCTTCATTTCACAGAGGAGGAAACTGAGGATCAGAGAAGGTAAGTCATCTATTCAAGGTCACGCAGCCGGGAAGTGGGGATGCTAAGGTTTTGAATCGGAATCCACCCAATTCCAGAGATCAAGGGTTTATTTAACCGCGGCATTACGCTGCAGCAAACTTCATGTCATACGTACACCTAGAGCCAAAAAGGAAGCTATTTAACCTCATTAGCAATAAGAGAAACACATTACCTAGGAGTAAAACGTTTCTGCCCAGTATTCTTCAACACTAGTGAACGAGTTGTGAAACTTGTATGTATCGCTAGGATAAACGGATCCAGTCTTTCTTGGAAAACCATTTCGCAGGAAGAACCACAAAAACACTCAATGGCGTTAATAACATAATTCTTGAATGTGGGAAAAGTCATATACCTGAAAATGTCAATGACGGTATTTTGAGAGTCTCGTGTGCGTGTGTGTGTGGAGGCATGCGCGTGTGTGCACGCGCGTGTGTGTGTGTCTGGAAGCAACATAAATGTGCCCCAACGGAGGATTCTTGAGAAAATGATGGTGCCCCTCAGGACGCTCACCGCGCCACTGAAAAGGATGGCTTGTTACGAAGCAAAGCGGAAAAATGTTAATGAGCCCACATTAAGTGAAAAAAGCAAACCACAAAAGCACATGCCCAGCTCCTCAAAACCTTAAGCACAGGATTACCAACCATATGATCCAGCAAATTCCACTTCTGGGCACATACCCAAAAGAATTCAAAGCCAGGATCTGAACAGATATCTGTAGATCCACGTTCACAGGCGTCAAAAGACAGAAGCAACCCAGGTATCCAAGGACGGACGAGTGGATAAACACAATGGCATCGACTTACGACGGAGGGTTATTCTGCCTTCAAGAGGAAGTTCTAACACGCGCGGCAACAGGGATGAGCCGCGAGGACATTCTGCTAAGTGAAATGAGCCAGTCACAAAAGGACAAACATTGTGTGACTCCACTCACAGAAGGTGCGGAAGGCAGTCACATTCATAGAGACAGAAAGCAGAATGGTAGTTGCCAGATGCGGTGGGGGGTGGGGGGGTGGGGGGTGGCGGAGGGGGGTGGCGGGGAGAGGGAAGAATGGGGCGTTATTGCTTAATGGGGACACGGTTTCAATTTTGCAAGATGCAAACGCTCTGGAGAAGGCAATCCGGGTTGCACAACGATATGAATGTGCTAAATGCCGTGGAACCGTATATGGTCCAAAGGATAAGTTTTCTTGTGTCTGTTTTACAATTGAGGCGTAAAAATTAATATACAGGGGCGCCTCCGAAGCTCAGTTGAGCATCCGACTCCTCGTTTCAGCTCAGGTCATGATCTCGCGGTTCATGGGTTTGGGCCCACGCGCTGACGGTGCGGAGCCTACTTGGGATTCTCTCTCTCCCCCTCTCTCTGCCCCTCCCCTGCTTGTGCACGTGCCCCCCCCCCTCAAAATCAATAAAAATAAACTTTAAAAATATATATATATAAAAGCACGTGCTTACTCGGGACAACGATATTAAAAATGCACCCCCCAAGCGGGTAAAGGAACTCGGATCGGCAGTGTCTGTGTTGGGGTTAGTGGGATAAGGATCGTTATGAATCCACCCACCGTCTCCTTCACAGGCATTTGTGTGTTTTGCCGTGTGCCCGTGCGCCTGGCCCTTCACACGTGACGGCACATGAAATCCTACAGACTGAGGGTCACACTAGCGTGACCATTGGGGATTCTGAGGCTCAGAAGGGTTAAGTGATTTGCCGAAGGTCACTTAGCAGATAAAAAGAAGTTGAGATTAAGACCCAGTCTGGCTGGCTCCAAAGATAGAATTTTTTCTTCCACCTCAGCAATCCCTCCACCCGGTCTATACCCCACCCCACCCCACCATGCTTAAGTGACTTTTCAAAGTTTCAATAACAGGGCTATGATCTTGCCTCCCTGTTGATAAGAACATACTTCTCCCGGGATTTCACAACCAAAGCAAAGAGTCGCAATGCACGCGTGCTCCCCTCCTGCCCCAGGGAGGGAGGCAGGAGTGTGGCCCTGCCCTCCAGAAACCCGGAAGTCCTGGAGCACTCCCTGTCTGTCGCACCCCCTGGTCCTCATCCTTAACCTCCTACAAGCTTCACTGACCGGGATTGGGTGGGGGGGGCTCCCAATCCCTTTCGGCCACCACCCCATCCCACAGCCCGGGCCCCTCAGCAGGACCGGCAGACCCAGCAGCAAAGCCGAGCCCTGCCCCCACCTCTCCTGGGGGCTGTTCAACAGAGGAAACTCCAAAACGTCTGGGGCTGTGTGGCCCCAGACAGAGGGTGGGGGGGAGCCCTGGCCGGGAGGGGCCCTGAGCAGAGAAGGAGTTGTTTTTGAAGAGAAAGAGGGAAGGTCAGGAGGGAGACAGGAGGACTTAGAACTTAGTCAGCTCCTTCAAGCCTGGGAGTTGTCTTTTCTTGTCCCTGGGGAGGGGGCTGTGGTGGGAGCCAGTTCACAAAGCTGGGGGAAAGGGAAGCTGGAGACAGGCGAGGGAGAGGGGAGACTGGGAAGCAGCCGCAGGGGGCCCGGAAGCAGGAACAAAATAACCCTGTCCAGCACCTTCCCAGAAGATCCTGTCCATCTGCAGTGGGTTGAAGGGTGGCCCTAAAAAGATATGTCTGTGTGTCAATGCTCGGAACCTGTGGATTCTTTGGGAAAATCATTATGCAGAGAAAGGGTCTCTGCCGATGTAATTAACTTAAGGATGGGCCCCAAATCCAATGACAAGCGTCCTTTAAGAGACAACAGAAAGACACAGACCCAGAGGAGAAGGCCACGTGAAGAGGGCACAGAGAGTGGAGTGAGGTTGCCACCAGCCAAGGACAGCCTGGAGCCACCAGGAGCTGGGAGAGGCCGGAAGGATTCTTCCCTGGGCCCCTGGAAGGAGTAAGGCCTTGGCGACACCTTGCCTCTGAACTTCTGAGCTCCAGAACTGTGAGAAAAGAGATTCCTGCTGCTTTAAGGCACAAAATGTGGGGTAATTTGTTACAGTGGCCACAGGAAACAAATACAGCATCATTCCAGGACATAAATCCAACTTTGCTCCCTTTCTGTCGCTGTTCCTCCCCCCCCCCCCCACCACGTGCCCCACTCTTCTGGCATTTTCTCTAAGTGGAAAGCATTTCCCCCAAAGCAAGTGAAACAGAAGCTAACTGAAATACCACTTTAGAAATGCCACACCCAGTGCTACGATCACTCTCCCTCTTGGCCCAGAAAGTAGGAGGCCTTGGGGAGCACCCATTTCTAGGAGAAGCCCTGACCCTTATCTGAGGGGAAGCTAGGTTATCACTCCTGGGGAGGGAGGGGGGGTTCTCATACACACACAGGCCACAGCAGCTGGAGCTTTTGCTGCGCCCGACCTCAGGCCCCGGGGACTGGGCTGGCCCCCAGGGAGCGGAGAGTGGGCCGTATTTTGGTACAACCCACAGAAAGTCACAGTGTTTGTCTGCAAGGAAAGAGCGGGGAGGGAGGTTCCCGGGTTTTTAATTTTTTTTTTTTTCCATCTTGAAACTGGCAGCATTGCTGATATGATTGCGGGGGATTTCCACCGACCAAATGAAAGAAAATTCAGTTGTAGCATTAGCTGCAAGGAGAGAGGAGGTTTGCAACCTTTGTCATTTATGAAATACTGGCAGTGGCACAGAGAGAATGTCTGCCTCCCTCCCAACGATTCAGGCTCCTGCCATCCTGCAGCTGGTGGTCAATTACCACACGCCTCTGCCATCAGACAGGGTGGTGGTCGGTTACTGCATCCCTCCACCATCAGACCGGTGGGCACTCCCTGATCCTCCTGGAGCGCTTCCCCCTGGACCTGCCCGACAACAGCTTTGCCGGGAAACGTGTCTGTCCCCTGGGGAGTGGCTGAAAGAGCTTTACTAAGGTCCCACGGTAAGGAAACATTTGGTGAGGCCCCACGCCCCATCACCAGACCCACAGAAGCAGCTGGCTTCTGGGAGGGAGGGAACTGCTCTCTAAACAAAAATGGTTTTGAAAAATAAGCCAGCCAAAGGGGAAATGCTTCATGAGTTACACATTCACTTCTCCCTTCAACTGTGCAGTTGAAGAAAAAACAAGGTGAAGCAGGAACTGACCCCACGTTCACATCCCCTCGAACTCTCTGGACACAGCAGCACTGGGAGTACTGGCTGACCAGGCCTGAGGCTGGTCTCTAAGTATGCGTGGATCGTTCGTGTCTTGTAAGCCCCCCACCCACAGGGCTGGTACCCTCCCTGCCTGCCTTGTTCTTAACATAGCCCCTGTGAGGGGGATCTCAAGAAATACCTATGAGACACAGTAAAGAAAGAGAAAAGCCCTGCTGGAAGGGGACCCTCTGCGTGGCCAGGGGCGTCTCTGGGGCACTTGCCCCAATTCCAGAAGCATCGGTATTTGCAGAGTGGCCAGCACTGTTTCTAAACGTGGGCAGAGGAGGTGGGGGGAGTGGGGCTCAGAAAGAGGCACACTTGGATGGCTTAGAACCGGCTGCTGTGAACTCGTTTTCAAGAACACGGTTCCCCGCACCCCAGAGGGTCCTCCATTACTTGTAGGACCTCGTCAAATCCCCGAAAGAACCAATCTCTGCGTGTGCAAGACAGTGCTCTCAAGAGGCAGGATGGATGGAATCCTGAAGTCAAGAAATCAATCCACGGCAAGGCGTGGAAATGCTAAAGGGTTGGCAATTTCTGCTCTAGAGAGCAGAAGAGAAAGTTCTAGTCCAATCTCCTCGTGTTTGGCGGCAGCCTCCTTAATTAGCAGACCCTTTACCCCCACTTAGGCCAGTCAAACCCGGCGGCTGACAGCAGCAGAGGCTTTTACAGGGGTAATCAGGGTGGGTACCTTAGAGGCTGCGTCTTTGAAAGGGCACCCCAAGAGTCCCCATCCCTACATCAAGAGAACATTTAGGGAATATTTTCGTTAATCTGCAAGCCACAGCACCTACAGGCGACTAAACACTTCGGTGGTGGAAGGTACTGACTGGGGGTTTGGATCAGCTACTTGGAAATTGCCTGGGTGGGCAAGTTTAACTTTTCTGGGCCTCAGTTCCCTCCACTGGAAAGTGGAGACGACATCATTCAGGTCCTACGATTGTTTAACTGAAAACATCTGGAAAAACGATCGGTTCTTTGGGAGGGCTGGAAAGAGTCCCAAGGGTACCATTCACTCGGGGGCAATACCAAGGTACTGCCAGGCACTCCAGCGGCGTCCTCTGTCCTGGAAGCCAGCAGTGGGATGAATCGGTTTCAAAGTCCCTTTGGAGCAGGGAACTGTCTCCTCGAAGCCCCTGAAAGAGGACCCCCGCCCCCGGAAGGCACTCCTGCCCCACATACACGCGCGACGGTGTAGGACATCTCTGAGGGTGGCGCGCAACGGGGCTTTCTGCGGGAGCCCAGGTGCAGAAGCACCCCCCCCCCGACAGTCTGTTGGGGTTCGAGACCCTCCTTCCGGGGGACCTGATCCAAGTGAAAGCCGCTCGGTCATTCGAGAGCTCCAGAGCGCTCCATCCGCAAACGGGGCAGGTGCAAGGGTGCCTCGGGACGACCTGGTACTGGACCGCCAGCCTGGGCCGCCCCAGGCGCCCCCACCCCAGCCCGGGAAATCGCATCCCCGCCCTCGCCCCCTCCGGGAGAGCACAGTTCGGGGTCTCACATCAGTCCTTACTCTCCGGACCCCATCTCCCCACCAGGGCAGAGCATCACCGGCTACGTGCCCCCCATCCCCACCCCGCATCCTGGTCGCCACGAAAGTTCTCCCTGTTCCCCTCTCCTAGATTTCAAGGGAAGTGCAGAGAAGGAAGCCTAAATAAAAACAGGAAACCCGATTTTAAAAAAGAAGAAGCCTCATTCTGGCTGAATTACGGGTAAGAGTATTAAAAAGAAGTGGGGGGGGGGGGGAAAGAGTCCGGAAATGCAAAGCTGGAGGCGGTTTTGCCGCCGTAACCCGGGCTCAGCCGCAGATCCGGGGGCTGGTCTCCGCCGGCGACTGCAGTAAACACGAGGCAAGCGGCGCCCCAGGCCCAGGGCCCCCAGGCCCGACGGGCGGGGCCGGAGCGGAGGGGGGGGCGCCCGGCGGACTCGACTCCGGTTGCTCCCCCTTCCCCGGGGACCTTGCTCGTCCGCGCCGGGGAAGGCGCGCAGGGCCAGGGCGCCGCGGAGCGTGCGCGCCCCTCTTCCCGCGCCCGGGCCGGGGCACCGGGCCGCACCGCCGGTGGGAGCGCGGCCGGCCGGGACGCCCCCTCGGCCGGCGGGCCAGCGCTCGGGGCAGGGCGCACGCGGCTGAGCGCCCGCCGCTCCCGGGAAGTCCCCGTCGGGCTCCGCGGGGCGCGCAGCAGCGGCGCAGGGAAGCTGTGCGCTCCCGGGTCCCGGCGGCCGGCCCCGGTGGGGGGCGCGCCTCGCCGGGCTCGCCGGACGCGGGAGGCGCACCGGTGGTGCGCGCCGGGAGACGCCCGCGAGCAGGTCCCCGGTGTCCCCGAAACCCCCGCAGCCCCCCGGTGCCAGCGCCCTCTCCCCCACCTCCCCAGACGCAGCCGGAGGCGAGCGCTTACCGGTCCCGGCGCGGCCGGCAGGGGCTGGGCGGCTCGGCCCGGCGGCCGCTAGGAGCCAGCGCGCTGGGCGCGAGTGAGCCTCGAGGGAGGGAGGCGGGGCGCGGTGGGGGCGCCCCGCCTGCTGACAGCCCGCACACTCCACTTCCCACTTTGTTTCCTTTTTACTTGCAACAGGAAAAACAACAGGTCCTCCTGCCGCCTGTCTGCACACCCCGCCCTCCCCCCCCTCCCCCAAATCCGCACCCCGTCTGCGGCTGGAGGGGCATCATCCCAGGTGTGTCTGTAAAGCTGCATCTTGCCCGTCTTCAAAACAAGCGTTCTTTTTATACAAAGGAAAACAACTAAATAAAGGTCCTAAAGCCCACGCCTTCACATTCACACACCAAAGAATTTCCACGGTGGCCAGAGGAAGGCTGGAGGGCGGGAGACGGAGGCGGCGGCTGCAGCTCTTGGCGCCCGGGGAGTCTCCCCATCCCACCCCGCCCCGCCGCCCGCCGAGAGCGCAGTAGCTGGGCGCCAGGGAGGGTACATGAGGCCTGGGAGACGAGACTGGAGCGCAGAGTTCCACGGGCTCGGCCCTGGGGGGAAAGCTGTGGTCTCCTCGCTTGGGGGAGTCAAGACCATGGAGGGGGGATGGGGTGGGAGTCGCCAGATTACAAAAGTGGCTTAGAAATCCTTCTAGGGCGCGGTGGGGGAAGAGTCAAGTCAATTGCTTACACAAACAATGACTTAAAGGACCCTCCCCACTCTGGTCTGGGAGCTAAAGCCCCTGTTTGGTCCCCTTGGAGAGATGCGGAAACTGAGGCCTGGAGAGGGGCTGTTTCTACCCAAGCGATCCGCCGGCCTCCCAGCGCCAGCGCGGGCCCAGCTCTGGCTGCAGCAAAGGAAGGAGCAGAGCCCTCGGTTTCCAGCCAAGAAAGGGCAAGCGTAGGTTACTGAAGGCTTCCCGTTTTCTGAGGTTTCCAAACACCTGTCCGAGCCCTGCTTTTACCAGTCGGCAATTTAAACAATTTTGCTCCCTGCTTTCCAGAGGTCGGTGTAAGAAGCGGACGCGTGGGGCCTGCTGTGGATTTGGGGTCTCCTTCTCTCTCTGCCCCCTCCCCTGCTCATGCTCTCTCTCTCTCTCTCAAAAATGAATTTGTTTTAATTTAAAAAAAAAAGAAAAAAGAATTAAAAAAAAGAAGCTTCGCTTTCCTGAAAACCCGGCACATTTCCCTTTAGAGACCACACCATAGGACTTCTCTCCTTCTGTGCCTGTAGTGCCGGGAAATTCAGGCCGACTGTAACCCCAAGCACAGTCATCGCTAGATAGACTTGCCTCCCGCCTTCCTCTCTATGGTTTCTGATCTCTCTTTTCTTATTTTATTTTTAACTATTGTCCGGTGCATTTGGAGGAAGCTACTTGACGTTCCCTTTGAACTGTAAACAAAAGAGACCCAGCCATAGTGGGGGATTTATCACAGTCCTAGGAGAAAAGAAGCTTCTTAGCTGCAACGAAGTCCGTGCCTTACTCCTCATGTGACCTCCTGACGGGGAAGTCCTTTGGCCTCATTTTATGGAAGGGAAAAGAGGTCTCGGTTATTAAAGGGGTGCTGGTCAGCGGGGAGCAGGCTCGGGCAGACAGAGGTGCCCTGCAGGCCAGAGGAACACACGGAACTCTTGGGGCCTGCTCCTTTCTACCTCCTTTCCTGCAGAACTTCCCCCCTCCAAAGCCTTCCAGCCTCCGCGGCCTCTCACAGATGCAGTAAGCATCGGTGTGCGACCTCGAGTGGCTTCACCGCTGACACCCACACATGCCCACAAGTAGGGTTATCTCAGGGCAGCCAGAGCCAAGCCGAGAACCCCGGGTGCAGGGGTGCAAGGATGGGGAGCCCACTTCCTCAGCCCCTCCGCAAAGGGCTCCGGGCATCTGCCTCCCTGCCCCATCCTGCCCACTTGGCTGCGGCTCCTTTCCTTCCAGGCAGGGCAGACGTTATCCAGCTCGAACCCTTGCCCTTTTGCCTTGGAGAAACGTGTGGGGAAGCTTCCCGGAGTACCTGTCCTGGAGCCAATACTGGAGCCAAACTCAGCCGTGGAGCTGTGTGACCTCAGGCAAGTGATTTACCTTTTCTGTGCCTCCAGTTCCTCATCTGAAACACAGGGATGCCGATCTTGGCTTTCAGCATTTAGAACTCTTCGGAGAAGCGCCCGAGGTACTACATGTAAAGTGCTTCCAACAGTACTGAGCAGAGTGAGCCAGCCCCAGCCCCGCCCCCCAAAACGTTACTGAGCTATCCTAGAACACAGTCTCTGTGCTTGGCTCTCCAACAGTATTTCCCCGTAGCAGCCGCAGGTTGTGACCTATTAACACATTCGTGTACTGGAAACCCGTTCGGTGGGTCAAGGTTAAAAAAACGGAACAGGATAGAAACGGTCAGATTTTAGGTATGTGTGAGTGTGCATTCGTCAAGATGTGAAATGCATTTCTCACCGCAGGCCCCTTGGACAAGGTCACAGTGGTGGCGATGGAGGGGCCCTGCAGACCGTGAGAGAACGAGGTCAAGGTCAGAACTGATTCCTGGAAAGGCTGACTTCTGAGGACTCGGGCTTGGAGGAGCCTGAGGAAAAGAAGGCAGGGGTCCTTGCAGCCCCCATCCCCAGGCTGTGCCTTGTAGACGATGACTCACAGCTGGACTGAATGATCCAGAAAGACCCAGATTAGCTCAGAGGTGGTCCAGGTGAACCAGGCTTTTCTGGGGCCCGGGTTGAACTGATGGAGGTTGAGTGTTTGGGCCCAACTAAATACGGGCTCCAAACAGAAATAGAGTTATCCTTTTTGGAAAACACAAACAACTCTAAACCCAGGATGCCTCGGGTTCGAATCCCAGCTCAACCACCTACCAGCTGTGCAAAGGCTGGAAGGACCACTCCAGCCCTGCTGACCTGGGGCTGGGGGAGGGTCCTGCCCCTGGTACAAAGTCCGTGTTCCAGAAATAGCAGTTGGCTTTTCAACATATCTTCTGATGCTGTGGAGGGATTGGGGAAAGAAGGGCACCAGGGTGTGGGGTCATGAGGCCGGATCCGACCTCCTGCCTCCATAAACTGGGGATGACCCAGGTTTTGTAACACTGACTCATTTGGCCCGCATGCATGCCTGCTACAGTCTGGGCCCTGGGATAGAGCATTGTACAAGCCAAAGACCCGCCCTCCCCGGGCTTATCCTTCGCGGGAAGAGAAACTATGAAGAATAAAACTAAGCTACAGTGTCTTAAAGTAGTAAAGCCCTGCGAAGAAATAGGAGGCAGGGGAGGAGGGGAGAGAGAGGTACCCTGCAGGCCCAGAGGCGTGCAGGAGAGACGGCAGGGTCTACAAAGATACCTGCCCAGTCCTCCAGACTGTCAAGGTCATCAAAGACCAGGGAAACTGGAGCAGCTATCAGAGCCCAGAAGAACCTAAGGAGTCATGTGTCATGGCAATGTCACGTGGTGCCATGGCTGGGCTCCTGGCACAGAGAGAGGACAGGAAGTAAGAACTAAGGTAGTACGGGTTGAGTTAATAATAACGTCTCGATGTTGGTTCATTAGTTGTGACAAATGTGCCGTGGTCACATAAGATATTAGCAAGAGAAGACACTAGGTGTGGGGTATGTGAGAACTCTCTATCCTCTGAGCAGCTTCCTTGTACATCTGAAACTCTTCTAAAATTAAACATTTATTGGGGCGCCTGGGTGGCGCAGTCGGTTAAGCGTCCGACTTCAGCCAGGTCACGATCTCGCGGTCCGTGAGTTCGAGCCCCGCGTCAGGCTCTGGGCTGATGGCTCGGAGCCTGGAGCCTGTTTCCGATTCTGTGTCTCCCTCTCTCTCTGCCCCTCCCCCGTTCATGCTCTGTCTCTCTCTGTCCCAAAAATAAATAAAAAACGTTGAAAAAAAAATTTTTAAAATAAAATAAAAAAAAATAAAATTAAACATTTATTTAAAGAAAAAAATAATAGAACGGGGAGGTGTGGGAGGAGAAGGCGTTGTGTTACAGCGTGGAATACGATGGTTTGGGGCAGGGGTCAGAGTCCCCGGGGGGGGGGGGGGGCGGTTGCAGAAAGTGAGAAGGCGTGGCCCTGGAGCCTGTTGGGGCGGAGAGAGTATTTTTGAACCTTCCCTGGGGACCCTGAGACCCAGCCCTGCCCCACCCCACCCCCAGCCTGTCCCCTCCTCCTTAAGATGGGGTTTATTACCCCAGCTTCAGAGAGCTCATAAGACCAACAAGAGATGTTTCGGTGAAAGTGGTTTGGAGACAGACGCAGCTTTGCAAACAGGGTGCAGATGAGCGGTGCTGGATGGAGCTGGGTTTTGCTCACGAGTTGAGCCCGGCCATAATGCCACCTGCATTATGCATCTAGACCTGTTCTGTCTAGATAAGTATCCCTCTAGATAGGTATCGATCATTAAAGGCATTGTGTCTGAGGAGCACCCCCAGGTGAAACCCCAAAAACCTCAAATGAGAAGGCATACGTCTGGTGACTTTTTTCCCCAGACAGGAAATTGAGACGCAAAGAGCATAAATGCTGAAGGAGAGAGAGAGGAGTTAGAAGGAGGACAGCCGTGTTCTTGAGACCTGGAGGGGGCTGAATGGTGGCCTCCGAAAAGGTATGTCCAAACCCCACTCCCTGAGACCTAGGAATGCGACCTTATTTGGAAATAGGGTCTCTGCAGACGTAATTAAGTGAGGGATCTGGGGATGAGGTCATCCCGGATTATCTGAGTGGGTCCTAAATCCGGTGACAAGCATCCGTACGAGAGGAAGACAGAGGGAAAGTGGAGACAGAGGAGAAGGCCATGTGCACTTGGAGGCAGAGGCTGGGGCAAAGCGGCCACCAACCGAGGAACATTGGGAGCCACCAGAAGTTGGAAGAGGCCAGGAAGAATTCCCCCCTAGAGTCTCTGGAGGGAATGGCCCTTGGTTTTGAACTTCTGAACTCTCCCTGAACTGTGAGAGAATAAATATCTGGTGGGCTTTTTTTTTTTTTTCAGTTAGTTAATTTATTTATTTGTTTGTGTATTTATTTATAATCTCTACACCCAACTTGGGGCTTGAACTCACAACCCTGAGGTCGAGCGTCACATGCCTGGGGCGCCGGGGTGGCTCGGTCGGTTGAGCCTCCAACTTCGGCTCAGGTCATGATCTCACAGTTCACGAGTTCGGGGCCTGCGTCGGGCTCTGTGCTGTCAGCTCAGAGCCCACTTTGGAGCCTCTGTCCCCGCCCCCCCCCCGCCCTTCCCCCGCTCGTGAGCTCGCACGCAGGCGCACTCTCTCTCTCTCAAAATAAACATTAAAAAAAACAAAAAAAAGTGCCACACGCTGTACTGACAGAGCCAGCCAGGCACCCCAAATTTCTGTGTGGTTTTTGTTTTTTAAACCACAGGGTTTGTGGTGCTTTGTTACAGCAGCCACAGGAAACTAATGCACACTCGTTTGTTTGGGGGATTATCACGCAACCAGTAAATCTGGCTACACGGCAACTGAACCGAAGCAGAACGATGGTGAGCGGTCAGCATTATCATGCTTTTCAGGCTGTCCTGTTTCCTCCCCTTGGAGCCCCCTGTGGAGCACATGCTGTTATTATCCTGACTTCACAGGCAAACAAACTAAGGCAATGCTGTAGGTAACTCGCCAAGGTCACCGGCGGGCAGGTGGGAGTGCCCTAAGTGGCAGCCTTCCTAGGCCCCCGAAGTCAGGTGATGGGAAGAGTGTGAAGTCTATTGGCCGAGCAGCAGCAGGAGGTTGGGCACTGAACCAAAAACGGGAGGACGAAAGCGTGTCACCTTAACCCTGTGAAGGGCCCGCCTTCTCCCCTGGGCCAGAATTGTCCAGAGGAAGCCATGGCACGCCCACCTGACAGAATGGTGTGCACCCATCGAAGACGGCCTTCTGAAGCCTGTAGCATCATGGGAAAGGATGACGTCACCAAGCGAACAACGCTCCCTGCAGAATTGCCTCTGTGCAGGGTCGCCCCCCTGGCAGTGTTATGTGTGCACGTGGGTGTAGCAGGAGGGGACTCTTGAGCCACGTGGCTCTCCACACCGTCTCTGGTCAGATGTCCTTGCCTTTAAGCATGCCCAAGTTGATGGCCCGGGGCTGGTCACCTGGCCCCAGGTTCGCCAGCCAGCGGTTCCCTTAGGAATACAGAGTAATGATTCCTCGGGTGCCTGGAGCTTGGGTGCTGTGCACTCACGCGAGGGAGCTGTGGGTCGCTTACGCTGCTCAAAAGGACTGAAGCCATCAGAGAAGCTGCTGTGCAGAGACAGAGACTGAGAATCAGGAAGCAGATGTACAGAGAGGAAGAGACAGTCACAGGTGAGAGATACGATTTCAGGCAACTTTTCAGCTCCTTTCCGTGTATCTTGCTGAGGTTCCACTCTATTCTTGTCCTTGGGTTCTTTTTTTTTTTAAGGCCGATCTTAGGGGTGCCCCGGTGGCTCAGCTGGTTAAGCATCCGACTTGGGCTCAGGTCACGATCTCGCGGTTCGTGAGTTCGAGCCCCGTGTCGGGCTCTGGGCTGACTGCTCAGAGCCTGGAGTCTGCCTCGGATTCCGTGTCCCCCTCTGTCTCTGCCCCTCCCCTGCTCACACTCTGTCTCTCTCTCTCAAAAATAAAATAAGCTTTTCAAAAAATTTTTAACGTTTATTTATTTTTTGAGAGACAGAAAGAGAGCACGAACAGAGTAAGAGCAGAGAGAGAGGGAGACACAGAATCGGAAGCAGGCTCCAGGCTCTGAGCTGTCAGCACAGAGCCCGACACGGGGCTCGAACTCACGAACCGTGAGAT
This sequence comes from Acinonyx jubatus, assembly GCF_027475565.1. Taxonomy (NCBI): domain Eukaryota; kingdom Metazoa; phylum Chordata; class Mammalia; order Carnivora; family Felidae; genus Acinonyx; species Acinonyx jubatus. The sequence continues at coordinate 6,723,722 of NC_069381.1, read as the reverse complement.
CGTGACCTGAGCTAAAGTCAGACACTCAACCGACTGAGCTACCCAGGTGCCCCTGCCCTTGGGTTCTTCTGAAAGTCGCTCACACCCTTAGGCTTTATTCCCTTATTTTGCTTAAAATCTGTATCCATTTCCCAGGACCGCTGTGTCAATTTAGCACAATCTGGGTGGCTTAAAACGACGGGAAGTTATTCTCTTATCGTTCTAGCGGCCAGAAGTCTGAAATTGAGATGTTGGCAGGGCTGGCTCCTTACAGAGGCTCTAGGGAGAATCTGTTCCAGGCCTCTCTCTTATCTTCTGGTGCTGCCTTCTTGGCGTTCAATGCCTTGTTGATGCAACACTCTGATCTCTCCCTCCGTCTTCACTGGCATTCTCCCCATGTGTCTGTGTTTGTGTTCAAATTTCCCTCTTCTTATAAAGATACCCTAATCCAGGATGACCTCATCTTATTTCATCTGCAAAGACTCTATTTTCAATTAAGGTCACATTCTGAGTTTCCATGTGAGCATGAATCTGGGGGGGGGGGATAACATTCAACCCAGTACAAACCCTCTTGAGTTGGTTTCTGTTTTTGTTTTTCAAGTAATCTCGACACCTAACATGGGGCTCGACCTCACAACCCTGAGATCAAGAGTCACGTGTTCTACTGACTGAGCCAGCCAGGCTCCCTGATTTCTGTTTTTTGGAAAAAAAAAACAATCAGAATTAATACAGAAGTGGGCATCCGAAATGGAATGGAAAGAAACAGCTTTTTATTTTTTCTCGTTTTTTTAAATGTTTATTTATTGATTGATTTTTTAATTTTTTTTTAACGTTTACTTATTTTTGAGACAGAGAGAGACAGAGCATGAACGGGGGAGGGGCAGAGAGAGGGAGACACAGAATCTGAAACAGGCTCCAGGCTCCGAGCTGTCTGCACAGAGCCTGACACAGGGCTCGACCCCACGAGCCGCAAGATCATGACCTGAGCTGAAGTCAGACGCTTAACGGACCGAGCCACCCAGGCACCCCCAAGAAGCCTCTTTTTGAAGAAGGTATTGAAACTGGGGTGACGTGAGAGAGACTTGAGAGAGAAGGGTGATGCGGATTCCCACTCCCTGGACGAACATCAGCAGTTTTTGCCGGTGGTAACAGATCAGTTCATGTCTTCAGTGATCTCACGGGACTCAGAACATGTGCCAACCAAGGGGGACGCTTTAAGAAACTTGTCTGGCATATTAGTATGTGGATTCCTTCTAGCAGCCTTCAGAAGGTGCCACAACATGAGCTTTTGTTCAATTCTGCTCAAGATCGGGGTGGGGGGGGAAGGGCGGGGCAAATATTTAACTATGTTGGGGGAAGTCCTTTTTTCTATAGCCAGTGACAACCACGCATCAAATAGTCATGAACCTGCCGCATAGCAAGAGCCACATTGTGCGTGACCCTAGGGTTAACGCACCAAACACAAAAGTCTGTGAACTTAGCAAGTGGAACAGGGATATTTGGGAAGAGCCACGGGAGTGAATAACCCTCAACCTCTGGCCCTTTAGCCTCTCATTGTCAAGTGTCATGAAGGCAGGTAGGGGTAGCATTTCAAGAGAAATTAGGGGCGCCTGGGTGGCTCAGTCGGTTAAGCGTCCGACTGTGGCTCAGGCCATGATCTCACAGTTCATGGGTTTGAGCCCTGCATCAGGCTCTGTGCTGACAGCTCGGACCCTGGAGCCTGCTTTGGATTCTGTGTGTGTGTGTGTCTCTCTCTCTCTCTCTGTCTCTGCCCTTTCCCTGCTCACACGCTGTGTCTCTCTGTCTCTCAAAAATAAATAAGCATTAAAAATTAAAAAAAAAAAAAAAAGAGAAATTAGATAAAAAGCCTGCTTTCCGCCCAGGTTAGATGATGATTTCCTCTCCTCACCTTTAGGCTGAAAGAAGAAAACCAGCCACCATGCTTGCTGTTGAGAAACCCCAGCCCTGGGGGATGGCCCAGTCTGTGGCTGAATATTCTACTGGACAGGAGTTCATGGCAGTGTTTGTTGGGTCAATGACATGACCCAAAACAAAACTGACAGCCAACTAGCTAAGCTTCTGTGGGAATTGAAACTCCAGGAAACCCTAAAACCTGGCAAACTGGGGCTTGTGATGGCTTACCCTCTGGGTGATTCCTAAGCCCACATCCCAGCACCAACGTGAAGCAGGTTCCCGGGTAGCTGTGTCCCCTCCTAGAACAAGGTGTCCCAAGAATCTCTCAAGGGCAGGTCTGCAAGACCCCAGAGAAGGGATCCCTTCCCAGTGGGCAGGACCGGGGGCAGCCATGTTTGCCGACGAAGAAGCCGAGGAAGGTAACCAGTAAAGCAAACCCCGTGAATATCTTGTTCCTGAGGTTCAATTTACTCCTCCTGGCTAGAAGACCAGGGTGTGTTCTCTGTATCTTCCTTCCCTTTTCTGCTCTAGAGATCAAGCACGGAAGGAGACGTTAAACTGATCGTTTAGCCTATAGATTGAGACAGATCCAAGGAGCCACCTTAGATGAGACTCCGTAGAAATAGGCAGGACCGGGTGTCAGCTGAAGATCCCGGCTCTGAGAATGGAGCCCTGGACGCGATAGTTGGACCTGACTTGGATCGCCTCCCATTTGGCAGGGAGACGAGATATTTGCGGTGGACTTTGTGGTATAACGATTAAGCAAGACCAATCAGAATGGAGATATCTGGGGAAAGCCGAAGGAATTAGCGTGTGTGTGTGTGTGTGTGTGTGTGTGTGTGATGGAGAGTGGATGCTCTTGGCTGTCCATCTGGCCCCCTTTTCTCGTAGCCCTTCCTCGCTTTGTCATGACAGAAATGTAGCATATAAACTTGACCACTGGCCATAACCGATTCCTGCTTCCCGGGGTTTGGGACCCGGACATAGTTCTCTCTGGGAGAAGGGATCCAGGCCACATCAGCGTGGCAGGTGGGACGCAGGCGGGCAAATGGGACAGGCAAGCAAGCGGTGCTGAGAAAGAATCCAAGAGCTCTGAGTGCCCGTGCTCCAAACTGGGCTGCGTGTCCGGGCTCCATGAGAACATCCTGTGCCTTTGCTATAAAGTCTCCTTTCCTGCTTGAGCGGTCAGCGACTGATTTCTGATTCTTGGGGTCACTCATTTGCTGGGACAGCGACCTACCCTGGGGCATGGGCTCGGCTGCGGCTGGAGAACAAACTTAAGACATCTAATAATCAAGAGAGCCAACTGGACTAGCCCCCTGGGGTTATCTCCCACCACCTCCCCCCGCCCTTCATGCTGCACCAAGGGCTGCGACTTGTGGCTCCGGACCACCCCAAGCTCCCTGACTCTGGGCCTTTGCTCATGCTGTTCCCTTTGCCTGGACTGCCCTTCCCAACTGTTCCTCTTGCCCTCTCTGCCTCTTTCCTTGCCTGGCCGGTTGGCACAGATATCGCCCACGTGGCCCCTGTCTAGAAGGGTCTTTGTTCCAGGCTGCAGCATCCCCCACTGTAGCACTCGGTCTGCTCAGTTCCGACTGCCAGGGTGCTGGCTGCTCCTCAGAGCGGGGCCTCCGCGTGGATCGGGCTGGCATCCCGGCGTGAGCTCGGTGTCGGCACCCAGAGTGTTACAAGTGAGTCTGTAGAAGTGTGGGATGAATGAATGAATGAGCCAGTCATGGCTGGACAGGCTTTGCCCAGCAGAAGGGTCAGGGGTCTGCAGCCAAGGGAGAGGAAGGACAAAGGTCCTGGTCCTACCAGCGTGGGAACAGCTCCTTCCTTTCCTTCCAGCAGGCGCCCAACACCCAGGGACTGGGAGCCAGATGCTCAGAGGCTTGACAGCCTCAGGGAGTCCAGACTCACCTTCCAGAGCGGCCCCTCCACCCCTCATGTCACCAGACATGGGGGTTCAGCCTGGATCGGTCCATCCGTAGGTTCTGCTCCCACGTCTAGGAAAAAGCACTGCTTCCAGAATGAGGATGGGAAGGAGGGCGCCTCTGCTCCTCCCATCTGGCAGCCGCACCCCCCCACGCCCCCCCCACCCCGGCTTCCCCCACCAGCCTCCCAACCTCCGCTGCTGCCTGTGCTCCGAGCTGGAGACCACAGAGCCCAGAGCCTGGCAGCTGGATGGCGCAACGCATGGAATACGCTGCTCTCCCCAGCTTCCTGAGGCCCCCACCCCTGGGATCCTCCGCCCCCCAGGGCTCCTTCCCCCAGCGGGCTTCGGCCTTCACCTTCACCTTCACCTCTCCACCCCCCAGCGTGCGCTGACGAAAGGGCAATGGTGCAAAATTCGTTGGGGAGAAAAACAGGAAGTGGAGCCTGAGAGCAAGGCTGCAGAAACGCTCCCCGGGCGTTGGCCGCCCTTCCACCCGCAGCCTTACAGGAAAGTGGTGAGGGGGCAGCCCCAGCCCGGGCTGTGGGGGCGTGGGGTGAGGGTGCTGGTGGGAGAGTCCAGGAAAGACCCTTCCGCTGTATTTTTAGGGGCTGTGTCTTGTAGAGCAAATGCTACATCTGTGTCCTGCACTTGACATCTCCTCTCACCTGTTCACAGCGGCTCCTCAAGGTTAGTACGCCCACCCCCGTTTACAGACGGGCCAACAGACTCAGAGAAGTTAAGCGACTCGGCCAAGGCCACACAGCCTTTCCCACGGCCGGGTCATGGCTCCTTGATCCTTTCTCAGACTTTGATTTCTATTTGTGGTGTGTTTTTGTTCTGGGCCTGTGAGCGGACAGGGGGGCGGGGGGAGGGCGGAGGGGGAGCACTGTTTCTGGCTCCTTGGTCTGAGCACATCGGAATGGGTGGTAAGAAAAGGCTGCCGACCGACAGCTCATCCCTTGAGAGCCTGTTTCCTGCAATGTGTGAGCGGAAGGTCCAAGTGCCCTGGTTCCTTTGTTAGAGACGGGGGTGGTGGTACCAGGGAGGGGGTTCAGCCGGCTGACAGCCCAAAGGACTCAGAACTCCAGATGAGTCCAGAACCCTCTTTCCCTTTCAAGCCGGGGACTCGGGGTAGCCCCAGTCCTCTAGCTTCACACCTGACAGGCATCGTCAGAATGAGAGCAAGGAGAAGAGGTACCCAGGCAGGGGTGAGGTCAAGGAGCGGGGAGACAACGCCCCGAAGGCCCCCCCCACCGGAGCCCTCACTTGGACCCCAGCTCTCCCGGCCCCGGGACACGACGTCCAGGTCCCCATCATCCCACAGAGTCGCAGATGGAGCCCCCCAGGCCCACGGAACCTGGCCACCCGTACAGAAGGCACCGCGGCCCCCCACTCCCCATCTCTGAGGTCGAAACCACAATGTCGTGCTGTGGCCTTCACTCACCCGTCACGACAGGGGTCCCTTTCCCAGAAGCCTCTGGGGCTGCCAGACCACAGCAGAAGCCAGGTATGGACAGGCCCGGAGGCACCGTCTGCGTCACCGGTCCCTCTGCTGCTCTCTGGGCCGTGGGTGGGCTCTGCACCCCCCCCCCCCACCGCTGCCTCCGCTCCCCGTAGGCCGGGCTGCTGGGTTGCAGACTGCAAACGAGAGAGGCCCTCCGGCCTCTAGCCTCAAAGGCGTGCCCGCCCCTTTCTGCCCTCTTTGGATGGCAGCCCCCCCCCCCCCAGTACCAAGCAGCACCCCGGGGCCAGCGGGACGCCTCCTTCCCTTTGCAGAGGAGACCCAGCCTCGGGTCACAAGCCGCTCCACGTAGAAGGGAACTATTAACATGAGGTGTTATGGGGGCACCTGGCTGGAGCCTGCAACTCTTGACCTCAGGGCTGTGAGCTCAAGCCCCACATTGGGTGTGGAGCCCACTTAAAATAAATTAAGAAATAAATTAAATAAATAACGTGAGGTGTTCTATGTAAAGCGGTTAGAACAATGCCCGGCCCTTAGTAAGAGCTCAAGACAGGGCACCTGGGGGGCTCAGTCCGTTAAGCATCCGGCTCTTGGTTTCACCCAGCTCATGATCTCACCGTTGGTGGATTTGAGCCCCACACTGGGCTCCGTATTGACAATGCAGAGCCTGCTTGGGATTCTCTCTCCCCCCCTCTCTCTGCCCCTCCATGCTCGCTCTCTCTCTCTCAAAATAAATAAACTTAAAAAAAAAAGCTCAATATATGTATATCACCATCACCACGTGATTTAATCTCTGCAACACCCCTGTGAGGTGGGGATTACGCTGCTATTTGCAGACGAGGAAACTGAGGCAGACGTGAAGCCACATGCCTCCGTTCAGGCAGTATTAAGTGGCTGAGTACGGATAGAAGGCTAAGTCTGCTGGGGGCTCGGGCTGCCAGTGCCCTCTGGTCCGGAAGCCAGCTTTGGGTGTACCCCACCCCCACCCCCACCCCCACCCCCAAAGGAGCGCAGGGTGGGACGCGAGGCTGCTCCCGACAAGGACGCAGAGGTGGGTCCGGAGCGGGGCCACCCTCCAGTCCTCCCGCGGGGCGCTCAGCTCGGGGCCTCCCGCTCGGGCTCCAGGAAGGCATGGGCGCCACCTGGTGGCGGCAGGAGGTCAACGCCACCACCGTCCCGTCGGCGCTCAGCGACGTCCCGCACGCGCTCCCGGCGGCGCGTTGGGCGAAGGCGCCGATGAGCCCGCACGCAGGCAATTCCCTTTCCTCCTTGCCCAGGGTCCTCCGGGGGTAGGGACGTGCGCCTCCACCCCGGGGTTGCCGTGCTTGGGCTGCTGGTGATTTGGGGGCACGTATTGCAGCAGCGAAGCTCATTTTGCTGAGAATATATTGTACGTTCAGCCTTCCTATTCCTTTCTCAATTCCTTCACGCAAGAGGCAGATTGTTCCAGAGCCGCTCTCTGGCTGAGCTCGGTGCTGGGCCGCTCAGCCCGGCCTCTAGCTTCTAACCCTCCCAGCAGCTCCTGTGCCCAGACAGGGGAGCCCTCCAGCGCTTCCCTCCCAGCTCCCCAGCTCCTCCCCAGCAGCCCTGTGGCATCTCCACCTGGACGCTGGCAGTCCCCTCAGCGGAATCTGACCCCGGCCCAATTTCCTGCCCAACCTAGCCCGGTCCTTCCCTTCCTTCCTGCCTCCGTGAGAGCGGTCCCTCTTGACACCCTGGCCAAAGCAGAAACCCGCCTCACGGTTCACTTCTCCCCTCTCCCCCGCTGCCCCTTGCAGGTGTCACCAAGCCTCGCGGTCTGTGCCACCACCAAGGGACGAGGCTCCAAGTTTCACTCGTCCATTCAACACACGTTGCCAAATGTCACCAGACACGGTCCTGTGCCCTGAGGATACTGCGGTGACAACGACTCTGCCTGCGGGACATTCAGGTGGGGGGCGGGGCAGATTCGGAAATAAACAAGAAACAAACAAACGCATCTGTAATACCTCCCGTGGCAGTTGGTGCTCTGGAGAACGAAGCAGGGGGGTGCCCTCCTTACCCTGCTTGGGCTGCACCCCCCCCCCCCCCATCACGCAGCTGCTGCCCTCACCACACACATTGCCTTCCACACTCTGGGCGATGACCCCATGCAAGGATTCCCCCCCCCCTCATTCCTCCCCCAGGCTCTGATACCTCCCACCAGGCCACCCTCCCCACCCGTGTGGACTCCCCCCTCACCAGACTGTGGGTCGGACACCCCACCCGGCCACCCAGGACAGCTGCCTCTCCCCCCTCCACCGCCCCGCTCCCCCCCTCGTGCCCTTTGGACTGAATTATAAAGGAGGGAAAGGCAAGGAACAGAAGGGGAGCAGGCAGAGAGGGCGGCCCCTGAACGGGATATTAAAAAAAAAAATCCAAACCCTCCAAAAAGCAGAAAGAGTAGCTCAGCGAACCCCATACACCCTGAAGAAAGGTGTCTTCCGATAGAAGAGCAGCCTGGTGGGAATAAGGGACGGAAGAGAAAACAGCGCCTGCAGGGGGCGCTACCGCTGGATGGGGTCGCGGAGCAGCAGGGAGCGGGAGCGGGTGCCCCGCAGAGGGGCGGGGCCCCGGGTGTCTGGACAGTCCAGCGACAGGCAGGGGGCGCAGGGGCAGGCGCAGCTGTCCGTAGGCTGGTGGCTGCATCGCGCGAGTGGGTGGACTTCTCTCCTGGGTTTTGTGGGTTTTTGTTCTGTGAAGTAGGAAGCGAGCTCGTTGGCTGACAGAGGAGAGGGGAGGAGATGTTGAGAATAGGGGCGGGAAGTGAGGGTGTGGAAAGTCCCCCCAGGGACCCCCCAGGACCCCCCAGGGGTGGGACTTCGGGGCTGCAGAAGGCCCCTTGAGGTTTTGTGGTCATGCAGCTAAAGTGAGAGCCAACCGCGTGGCAACTCTTTCCCCCCACTTTGGTCTTTGGTCCGAGTGGGTGTGCACCTGTCCTGTCCCCTCCATCTCCTCTTGCTGCCGCCTTGGGCTGCTGCCCCCACCCACCTGCCCTCACCCAAGGAGCACCCAGCCCAGTTACCGGTCCCCTAGCAACAGGGGTCTGGGCTCAGCGGAGAGAGGCGGTAACCGGAGGCCTCCCCGCTGGGCGCTAAGTACAGAGACAAGTGTTGCTGCGAGGTCCTGCAGGGGTGGGGGTTGGGGGGGCTTCCCATCCTGGCACAACCAAGCTGGATCCTCTCTCCCCCTGCCCAGGGTCCCTGCCGGCTGAAGCTGATCGGAGTTGGTTTCTCCCACTTTGTCGCCCAGAATGTTTCAGCCGAGACTTCTGACCCCAGCCTCTTGTCTCTAGTCACTAGTGGGTCCTCCAGGGCACTTCTGCCCCGCCCGTCCCCCCTCATGCTCACCCAGTAACAAGCAGCTGTTTGTTACCCGTGTTCCCGACCAAGCACCTTCACACCGCGGACTCGTTCCATTCGGGCAGCTCTAGGAGGTAGGAAACAATTCCCAGTTTGTGTGCTTATTTGTTTTTCCAGGAGGAGAGACTCTTGGCAGAGTAATTAATTTACCCAAGGTGAGTGGACAGGTAATTCACTTGCTAGAAACAAGAAATCCACCCAACTCTGCCCGTTCCCAGCCCACACCCTCTCCACTGGGTGCCTGGATTCTCCCTAAACATCTCCCCTCACGCGCTGGATATACACACATAAGTTACCCACGTTTGAGGGCTTGCAGACAGAAGGTTACGAGAGAATCTTCCTGCTCTCATTCTTCCCCAGGGTTGGGTGTTGCCACCAGTCAGGACCGGCCACATAATTGGGGGGCCTGATGCAAGATGAAAATGTGGGGCCCCAGGTTCAAAAATTATTAAGAATCGGGGCGGCGCCTGGGTGGCTCGGTCGGTTAAGTGTCAGACTCTCGATTTCGGCTCGGGTCACGATCTCGCGGCTCATGGGGTTGAGCCTCGAGTCAGCACAGAGCCTCCTTGGGATTCTCTCTCTCTCCCTCTCTCCCGGTGCCTCCCCTGCTCTCTCTCTCTCTCTCAAAGTAAATAAACTTAAAAAAAATATTAAGACTTTCAAGGTGGTGCAGGCAGAGCATTAAGTGGCACGTGGGGCCTTTGTGAACACGGGGTGGGGGGAGGGGACTGTGTCGCTGCGTGGGTCTCATGCCCCTGAAGCCAGCTCTGCCGTCTGGTTTGCGTCTTAAATACACTCATAAATACGTGCAGGCCTTCACTCGTACATGAACCTCCTGAATGTGTGGTCGTCAGGAAAATGAGAGGGCTGTGCCAGGGGAAACACTTGGCATGGAACAGCCAGGCCGAGGACGAGAGTGTGGAGGGTCCATTCGAGCCCCACTGGGTGGAGAGATTACTTAAAGAAAGAAAGAAACTTAAAAAGGGGGGGGGGTGCTGGGGCGCCTGGGTGGCGCAGTCGGTTAAGCGTCCGGCTTCAGCCAGGTCACGATCTCGCGGTCCGTGAGTTCGAGCCCCGCGTCGGGCTCTGGGCTGACGGCTCAGAGCCTGGAGCCTGTTTCCGACTCTGTGTCTCCCCCTCTCTCTGCCCCTCCCCCGTTCATGCTCTGTCTCCCTCTGTCCCAAAAATAAATAAACGTTGAAAACAAAACAAAACAAAACAAAAAAAGGGGGGGGGTGCTTGTTTCAGAGGAGCACGTGACTCCTGATCTTGGGGTCGTGAGTGTGAGCCCCTTGGCGGGTGTAGAGATGACTCAAACAAATAAAACAGAAAAGGAGTGTGGCGGTGCCTGGGTGGCTCAGTCGGTTTAAACATCCGACTTTGGCTCAGGTCATGGTCTCACGGTTCATAGGTTCAAGCCCCGCGTTGGGCTCTGTGCTGACGGCTCAGAGCCTGGAGCCCGCTTCAGACTCTGTGTCTCGCTCTCTCTCTGCCCCTCCCCTGCTTGCACTCTGTCTCTGTCTCTCTCTGTCTCAAAAATAAATAAAACATTAAAAAAATTAAAAAAAAATACAGACTTAAAAATAAACCTTTTGGGGGCACCTGAGTAGCACAGTCGAGCCTCCGACTCTTGATTTCAGCTCAGGTCACGATCCCAGGGTCGTGAGATACAGCTCCACGTGGGGCTCCGCGCTGAGCAAGGAGCCTGCTGGAGATTCTCTCTCTCCTTCTATCTCTGCCCCTCTCCCACTCTCTCTCTCTCTCTCTCTCAAATAAAAACTAATACTAAAATAAACCTTTTGGAGTCATAACTTAAGAACTGTAAACTGCATTGGCTGAGTTTTGACAAATGTACTCAACCTTGAAACATGGCCTCTATCAGGATAAAGAACATTCCTGTCATTCCTGAAAAGATTCTGTGGGCCTCTTAGTACCAGTCTCATGTAACGACTGTTTTTTTATTTTATTTTTTTAATATTTGGCTTTTTTTTAAGTTTATTTATTTTGAGAGAGAGAGAGAGAGAGAGAGAGAGAGAGAGAGTGAAGGAGGGTCAGAGAAGAGAGAGGGAGAGAATCTGAAAGTGCAGAGCCCAACGCAGGGCTAGAACCCATGACCCGCAAGATCGTGACCTGAGCAGAAATCAAGAGTCAGATGCCCAACCTACTGGGCCACCTGGGGCCCCCAAGGTTTTGGGGGGTTTTTGTTTTTTAATTACAAAACCTGATGTTTATTGAGGACAAAGGAAACCAGTTGGCACAGAGGCCCGATTTCACATCATCAAACTTCAGCCGAGGGGGGTGGCCAGCCCCGAAGTCACCCTCCCTGGGAGAGAGGGGCTGTCAGGCCTCAGGGCCGCTTGGGGTCTCTGGCCCAGGAGCATGTGAAGGAGGAGGGCGAGAGAGGACCGAGGGCCCTGGGTGGGGGCTGGGAGCAGCAACGGAGGGGCTGCTGAGGTGGTGATGGTCCAGGGGGGAGGCGGGGAGAGTGTGGTCCACTCTCAGGGATTGACTTGGGGCAGGGAGCTGAGCTCAGGCAGCAGCTCTGGGGGGTGGGGGGGGGGCTTGTCTTGTTGTTATTGTTTTTAAATGGTTTACTTATTTTGAGAGAGCACAAGCAGGGGAGGGGCAGAGAGAGGGGGACACAGAATCGGAAGCAGGCTCCAGGCCCTGAGCTGTCAGCACAGAGCCCGAGGCGGGGCTCGAACCCACGAACCTTGAGATCGTGACCCGAGCCGAAGTCAGTCGCCCAACCGACTGAGCCACGCAGGCACCCCGACAAAATGTGTTTAGAAGCAACATAAGCCTGCGGCACTTGGGTGGCTCAGCTGGTTGAAGGTCTGACTCTTGATTTCAGCTCAGGTCGTGATTCCAGGGTCGTGGGATTGAACCCTGCGTCGGGCTCTGTGCTGAGTGTGGAGCCTGCTTGGGATTCTCTCTCTCTCTCTCTCTCTCTCTCTCTCTCTCTCTGCTCCTCTCCTGCTCTCTTTCTAAAATAAATATAAATAAATAAACAAACAAACAAATAAATACATGCAACTTAAGCCTGCTGCTTACTCAGCATAAAGGCAGAACAGGGGACCTGCTAATTTGGTCTCTTTCTAGACTGCTCGATCGTGCCAGGGGTCACCTGGGGACATTTATATCAGCCTTTTTGTCGAGTCATCAGCGAATGCAGTCGGCAATTTGGCCGGTTTGAGTGAAGGGGCCACATAAAAATGAAATATTAATTCAGCTTCCCCTCTTTACTATTTATAAAGTCAAAACAGAGAAGGCTGTTCCTCAAGCCCGACCACAGTGGGTGTGGAAGCTGCAAGTTCATGGCAAATTGTCAGTGTCTCGGCAAAAAGAAAACTAAATCTTTAGACGAAATCCCAGCTCAGCAAACCCCTCAGCAGCTGTGGGGAGGACTCAAGGTCACAAAATGCCTGGACCATAAAATACAGTGACGGCCACTCTGTACTAGACTTTGCCGTAAGGTCAACCTCAGAAAACCACCCCGGTCTTCTTCCTGTGTCAGGTGTGCAGCAAGCTAAGAAGGGGAAACCCCGTATCTCCTTGCTGGGATGGAACACCTAGCAGGCCCAGGGGTCTGCAAGTTGGGGCCCCGCAATGTGGATTTGTGCTAATGTGTAGCATTGGCGTGGATTAATCTGGAAAGTTCCACTAATATTAAATTTCTTTTTTTTTTTTTTAAAGAAATTTTGAGAGAGAGAGCGTGAGTGGGGAAGGGCAGAGAGAGAGGTGAGCAGAGGATCAGAAGTGGGCTCCGTGCTGACAGGCTGACAGCAGCGAGCCTGATGCGGGTCTCGAACTCACAAACTGTGAGATCATGACCTGAGCCGAAGCTGGATGCTCAACCCCCTGAGCCACTAGGTGGCCCTACATTTTTTTTTTTAACGTTTATTTATCCAGAGAGAGAGAGAGAGCATGCAAGTGAACGGACGGGCAGAGAGAGAGACTCCCAAGCAGTCTTCACACCATTGGTGCTGAGCCCACGTTGGGGCTCGATCCCGTGAACCTGGGAGATCATGAACTGAGCCGAAACCAAGAGTCCGATGCTTAACCAACCGACTGAGCCACCCAGGTGCCCCTCCACTAGTATTAAAAGGAAGAGTTAGATTCGTTTACAGAAATTATTTCTGTAAAAGGCACCGAGTGGCCCCAGAAGCCTGTCCGTGACCCCTGTAATTTCTAGTGTTTACTAGTTTATTAATTTCCACACAAGATTCAAGCTAAGTAAGTGAATGTTTGATTCAGTTCGGCAGAGGAAAACACCAAACACAGAAAATGCTGCTCTGCACGTGGATCTTGGACTCAGACCTTTTTTGGTTCTCCAAAAATTGAACAACTTTTAGTTAAAAAAAAAAAAAAATCAGCACCTGGGGCACCTGGGTGGCTTGGTCGCTTAAGTAGCCGACTCTTGGTTTCGGCTCAGGTCATGATCTCACGGTTCTCGGGTTCGAGCCTGGCGTTGGGCTCTGTGCTGACAGCAGGGAGCCTGCTTGGGATTCTCTCTCTCCCTGTCTCTCTGTTCCTCCCCCACTTGTGCTGTCTCAGTCTCTCTCAAGGTAAATAAACTTAAAAAAAGATCACCACCTGAAAACCCTTCCCATCTGCAGAATCCGCAGAACGATAAGACCTCCGTGAAATCTCACCTGCACCCCCAGCCCGGAGTTGGGAGACTTTACTGCACTGAGTGGGGCAGATAAACAAAGCCTTGGGATTCACCCCCTAGAATTGTTCTCTGTAAACCCAACAGTATAGAAGAGAGACGTCACTTCTTCTGTCCCAGGGGCACTTTGACATCGTATGTGCTTTTCCTGGGCAGCAATGACTCAGTTCCCCGAGGTTTTCTCCAGGGAAACCTCCAGCCCCGGGGCTTGCGCCGACCCAGTGGGAAACCTGGTCCCCAGCAGCTCCTGAGCTTTGTTGACATTAGCTTCTTATTTGGCTTTAGGGGGTCAGGACAGATACCCCAGGGTCAGCCAAGGCTTCATCCCTGGTTCTGTGCAAAGCAAGAGGCTCCGTCACAGCCTGCACGCTCCCTCCGAGGTTGGAGGTCCATCTCTGGGGGTGACCTTGGGACCTCGGAGGGAGGCCATCCCTCCACCCCTGCTCTCCTCTCTGTGATGGCCTCCCTGCTGGCCAGAAACCCACTGTCCGGTGAGGTCCCGCCCCGCAGCCCCAGATCCAGCCTGTCTCCCTTAATCTTTGTTAGGGTCACAGCAGGCCGGTGGCCAGACCAGTCAGGCCATTCCCAATTGCCTGTCCTCTCTTCCTCCTCCTGAGAGACTCCCCCTCCCCGACCGGCCGACCCCCAGCCAGTACCGGTGGGTGCCTCACCTCTGAACGGATCCAGGAAGTCGAAACTGCCTAAGTCAGACCCGTTCCCCAGTGACTTCCAGTAGGAGACTGGAGGTGGGTTTCCACCTGCCCTCATGGCCCGGGGACCCTCTAGCACCCAGGGGCAGCTTGTGTCACTCAGCTCTTTGCAACTTGAAATGAATGCTACAGATCCTCAGGACCCCTCCCTCAGACCAGCCCTCTGCCACCTTCTCTGCCCAACCCCTCCCCCCCCCCCCCCCCCCGCCAGGGTCATGGGCGTTCAGGGTGTGAAGGGGCTTTGGCCCCTCCCCACCGCCGCCATGGAGATAGGATATGCTCGACCCCAAGCCTCCCTGGGGACCTGGTCTCAGCTCAGCCCCCAGCTCACCCCCCTTCTTGTCTGCTCCTGTTCTGTCCTCCACTTCTGTGAGGGTCCCACCAAAGCAGGTGCTGTTAAGTCTCCGCTGCAGGTAGCATCTGGCAGTCTCCCCTGGCTTCAGAGACACCCCCCCGTGTCCCCTGTCCCCTCTCCTCAGAGCGAGACCAGGAAACACCTGCGCACCAGCTTCCTAGTGGACGTTCATTCGTTCACGCAACAGTATCTTGTGAGCCAAGGTCTCTGCTCTCGTGGAAGTTACTCCTCCGAAGGGGAGGCAGCCGCTGCCTAGAACTCAATGGAAGCAGTAGGACACGGAGGAGGAGAATGACAGGGGAACCCAGACGGCTGCGGAGGCCTCTCAGAGCAGGTGGCCTGTGAGGGGTGCCTGAAGCTTGCGGTTGAGGGAGGAGGGCTCCAGGCGGGGCTCAGCAGGGGCAGGTGCGCATCGGCTGTCTCCAAAGCATCCGATGCAAGTGCTCAAAGCTGAATTTTAAAACTCCCCCGTCCCCTGCCCCGTTTCCCCACATCAGGAGGGGCCCTCCATCCAGCCCACGGTGCACGCAAAAAGCCTAGAGGTCAACCTGGACACCCCTCCGCCCTCACCTCCAATAGCCAAGTCCTGTGGGTTGCCCCTGCTGACTCCTCCTTTCACTCTTTTTTTTTTTTAATGTTTATTTTTGAGAGAGAGAGAGAGAGAGAGAGAGAGAGAGAGAGAGAGCGCGCGAGCGCTTGCGTGCAGGGAAGGGTCAGAGAGAGAGGTACAGAGGATCCGAAGCGGGCCCTAAGCTGGCAGTAGATAGCCCGATGCAGGGCTTGAACCCGTGAACCATGAGATCATGACCTGAGCCAAAGTCGGACACTTAACCAACTGAGCCACCCAGGCGCCCCCCTCATTTCATCTTGTGCTCCTCCAACCCAGTCTTCCTTTCCTGCTGAGCGGCCCTTTAAAAATGCACATTTGCTCCTGTGACTCCCTTCCCCGAATGCAGCATTGGCTTTCCCTCCCTTCTTAGGATGGAATCTAAATTCCCAGCAGTCTTCCACGGGTGACCTTCTGCTCTCCTCTCTCCTGGACTCTTGCCACACTAACCTTTCAATTCCTTGAAAGCTGGCCCCAGGGCCTTTGCCTTGCACACAGCGATCTCTCTCTTGTCCTTAAGCTTCACGTCCGGCATCCTGACTATTCACACGAGACACCGTGTCCCATTACTTCACAGCCCCTCCGCCGCGAACGCGTGGACTGTATGCTTACCCAGGCCCGCCTCCCTGCTCTGGGTGGGCTCCCTGGAGCAGGGGCATCACCATTTTGCCCACCATTGTTGCCCCAGCGCCTGTCGCAGCCGTGCACACGCTAGGGGCACCCTAATACTCATTGAGCAAATCTGGCCAGAGACAGAGGAATGAAGGAAAGAATGTGCCGTGGAAATCCTGGGACCCTCTCTTCCGTCACTGTGACCCAGCTCTCTCACCTAGTGAATGGGGGGGGGGTGTGTGTGGAGCATAAACAAAGCCAGCAAGTGTGCACCATCCCATGGTGGCCCCGAAGCCACGCTGGCTGCACCCTGGTGCCATTCCCCACGTCCACCCCCCCCCCCAGCAAAATGTCCTCAGAGTTGCTGCCACATAAAAACACTCTGCAGTGGGGGAACCACTCTGGACCCCCAGCTGTGCCCTCCGTGGTGGCGGCTCTCGCCTCTGGTCACCTCTGGGAAGGGCCAGATGAACTAGGTCCTGCTGCTCGGAAGGGTCCCCGCGTCACACGACTTATTGGTAAGGGGCGGTGGGACGCCAACGGCGGTTTCCCAAACTTTTTAAAAGATCAGCAGAACTTTTCCTGACATAACAACTCAAGTGGAGCCCGGCACCGAAGTGGGGGTGGTGCCGGGTCCCCCGCCCCCCACCCCCATGTTCTCTCTGCACAAACATTACAGAATTCCAACCCGACCCCTTGCCCATCCCGCTTGCCACGTAAGCTGTCTGGTGACCGGGGGAGCAGGTTTACAAAACAAAGTCAGCTTAGGACTTTTGGAAGGGAGAAAACAAACAAAACACCGGTGCAAAACCCCAGGACGACACCATTTTCTGTCCCTTCCAGAATGCAAGCAGCCAACAGATAGAAAAGCCTGAAATACAGAAGCCGCAAGCCCGTACAGAGAGGTTTCTGGCAGCCCCAGTTCTAAAAGCGGGGAGAGCGGACAAGTCTCCGGCTCAGCAGACGGGGACAACAAGCCAGAGCCGTGCTGCACGGAGGCCGTCTCGGCCTCTGGGTGGACGAGAGCTCCCTCGACGGCATGGAAGTGGGCATTTGACGGAGCCGGGAGAGGAAGAAAGTGACAAAGTGTTGGGTACAGAAAGGCCCTGTTTCTGTGAAAGTATATGTATGTAGACACAAGTTGGGGGGGGGGGGTGGAGAGCAGGCCAGTACTTGAGTTGTGGGACTGTGTATGGTCTCTCTTGCTCGCTGCTATTTCCAGATTTTCTACGATGAACAGGTTCCCCTTTTATAAGGAAACAACAGAAGACGTCAGCAAGGACAACGCAAGGGGACGGACCCTCCGGTTCCCTCCTCGGCACAGGCCAGGGGACCTGGGAGCCCCCAGCTCTTCCCCTCCTTGCAGGGTGGTTGGTCAGGGCCTCGGGGCAGAACCCTCGCTGTCAGTGAACTCCGGGGTCTGTTTGAGGTTCCACCTGCCATCCCAGAGGGCCAGTTTCTGGGAAGAGTGACTGGCCCAGCCTGGCCCCCTCCCGAATGCCCCCCGGGGAGCCACCCCACCCCCACCCCCCATCCTCCCCTTGGGACTGTGCCCCTGTGTTGTGCTGCAGTTTGATCATCCCCTCACCTGTTACTTTGGAGTTAAACTGAGCCCACAGAAACACAGACCCTGTGGTCACCGGGCAGCCCAAGCAGAGCTCATACATTGGACACTAAGGAGGCCCACCCCTTGGGCCCTGTCCCCAGTCTCCGGGCTCAGTCTCTGTCCAGCGCGGCACCTTCAACTGCTTTCTCCAGGCCCACCCTGCACCTGCCCAGGCTGGGCCTGAAGCTGGGTCTGCTCACCTGGGGGGCTGTGAAGCCTCAGGAGCTGATGCCGAGCCCCAGCTGCTGGGAGGACCAGGGGGCCGTCCCGAAGGGGCTCAGGAAACAAGGTCCGTTGCCCCTGTAGCTCTGGGGTCAGGTTGGGGACTGCTGGTTAAGATGGGCTTTTCTGCGGCGACAGTCAGCACTCTCTGCCGGAGCCCTTGCTCGTGCGGTCCTTGGCTCCCTGCTCAGCAAGCTTCTGGTCGCCCCTCCTGGGCAGGCCTGCCCTGCGCAGCTGGTCTCCCGTTCAAATCCCTGAGCCTTCCAGGGGCGGCACGCTGCACCCGCATCCCCGCCAGAAGCCCCAGGACCCCACCCTCAACGCTGTACTGAAGGCAGGAGTGAACTGACTTCCAAGGGCAGCCAGGACGCTTCCCCCAGGCCTGAGCCGCCCAGTGAACAGAACAGACGAGACGGACTAAGGTATAGTTCAAAGGTTGGTATCTTTTTTGGTTTCCCTTTTTTTTTTCTTTTTTCTTTTTTGCTTTTGTAAAGAAAAATAAGGTTGTGTTTTTTTGTTTGAAAGAAAACATAAGTAAGCCCCCCTCCCCACTTGGCCTCTCCCCGGCCCCTGCGGGGTGTGGGGACCGGCGGTCCCCGGCGGGAGGGGCCGAGGAGAGGAGAGGGCACTCTTGGGGCTTCCTCAGAGCCACAGAGGAAGGGTACTAGGGAATGGAGTTTGGCTTTGTTAGGCAAAAAAGAAAATTTAAAAACTTGGACACACGTGCCCACTATACAAATGGGGGCCAAGAAGCACCATCTTCGAGTTGGAATCATCTCTGGCAGCTGGACTCAGGGTCCTGGTGCGGCCCCTGGCCCCCCCCACCCCCCACGTCCTGGGGTGGGGGGCAGGGCGGGAAACAGCTCTCAGGACAGGAGTGGGGGGAAGAGGAGCGAGGGAAAGTCAGAGCGACTCCTTCCCCACATGGTAAAAAAAATCACTAAAAAAGCACCCAAGGCTTAAAAAAACGAAACCTCCCTGGCAGGGAGAACTGGGGGCATCCTGCTTACCAGCAAAATGCCTTACCTGGCAAAAACGTGTAGAAAAATAAAATTAAACTTTATCCCTGAATGATAAAGACCCTTCCACCACCCGCCCCCAGCCGCCAAGTCTCAGGATTCACCAAGGCTGCCAATTCCTCCCCGGGTGCACATGCCTGTGTGAGACACAGGCTGCCGGTACCTGTGTGCGAGGCCCCGGGTGGCAGGGGCTGCGGGGCTCAGACGGCCACATGCACACACACACTCCCTCCTCACAGCAGTGGGGGGGTTCCCTGTGCCAGACCAAGGGCCCTCCTTCCTCCTCTCGGGGGCGGGACAGGACCCCGGCACGGGTGGGGAGGGGAGGGGGCCGGGCTGTAGGGGCAGTGGCAGGGCCTGAGGGGGCGGCGGAGTGGGAAGGAATGAGAGCTCAGGTGGCCTGGAAACAGAGGCCACACGGAGCCCATGGAGGCAGCAGAATGAAAGGGAGAAAAGTAGGGTCTCAGGGGCTGAGAGGGGCTGGGCTCATGGGGGGGCAGGGGCAGGGGCAGGGCAGGGAGTGGTCTCACTGGAGACTTGCAGGTTGACGGGGCCCGTCCTGCAGTGCAGGCTGGGGGCTTGAGCAAGGCCCCTGTGGGCGGTGGGCGAGGGAGGGGCCCAGAGGCGCAGGCCTGGAAGCGGGGCAGGGTGGGCCCTGGGTAGTGTTCTCGGGGTAACGGGCCGCTGCCCGGGAAGGTCACGAGAGGTAATAAAATAGGGGCACAAGCGGGCAGAAGGGAGGCTGGCCGGGGGCAGCAGGGTGCTTACACTGGAACTCCGAAGGGCCCTGGCCCGGGGACCCCAAGTACCCGCCTGCCCACCCAGGAGAGCCAGGGGGCTGGTAGAACGGGGGGAGACACGGGCAGCTGATGCCCGTCCTCAAGGGGGCCTGCCCAAGGGGTCTGTTCTTCACCGGGCAGGGTCGAGAGCGAATGACACAGGGACCGTCCCTGCCCCCTCCCCCTCCCCCCCCCCCCCCCCCCCCCCCCCCCGCCAGGGAAGCCGAGGCAGCCGCAGAGGGATGGGGAGATACAGTACGAGATGCGGGCACAGCCCCACAGCACAGGGTCCAGAGGCAGCCAGCTCCCGCTGTAGCTACAGTAGTGGCACTCCCGCCGGGCGGGCCGGGTGGCAGGGAGGGGACCGCAGGGCCCCATGGCCCCTCGGGGATCCCTGGCTTCAGGATCAGGGTCAGCACCAAACGCAACTGATCTCGGCCAAGGAGACGGGCAGGGAGGAGAGTGACCCCACGGACACGCTCAGCCCTGCGGTCGGCCAGGTGAGGTGCAGGGGTCCCGAAGGCAGGACCGGCCCAGCGAGGTCAAAGGCCCTGGCGAGGATGGCGGAGCCCCTCAGGGGGGCTCTGAGGCCGGCAGTGGTGAAAGCAGCGTGCACCTGGGCGTCTCCAGGCCCCTCCGGGCGCTGGGGGCCGCGGACCGCGGGTCAGCGCAGGACCTGGTACAGGTAGGCCGAAGTGAAGAGAACGTTGGCAGCCAAGCTCACGGCCAGGAGGCCCCGGACCAGGGAGGGCCCGACACGACCTTTGAGAGAGAGAGCGAAGAGACCCGGTTAAAAGGTCCCCGTGCAGCAGCCCACGGGCCCAGCCCACCGGAAATGCAGCTGTGGGGCCCGAGGCCCTGCTCCCAGGAGCCTCCCTGCCCAGAAAGACCCCTGAATCTAGGGTCAGTGGGCCAAGTCCTGCCTCCCGGAAGGCACCTCGTCTCCTGAGCCCGTGCCACCAGGCGAGGACTGGGTGTGCTGTACTCGTACCCCATGAGGGGGCCTGGGGGCATGACCCCCACTTTACAGACAGAAAAGAGACACTTTAGAGGAGCAGTACCCCGCCCAGGCTTCCGGACCGGGGTTCCCGCCCCAGGTCTGTGCTCTGGGGACAGCACCCATTTCCTGTCGGCTCCAGAGACAGGGAACCATCTTTGCAGAAAGACTCCCCTCGTGACTGTCCATCCATCTTCTCCACACGCGTGTCCCCTGGGGACACCGGCAGTTGTGCTGGCCTCTGGGTGCTCACAGCGTGCCTGGTGCTTTACCTGGAACCAGGATTTGACCTCATACTGTGCCTGCAGCCCCGCACTAGCCCCACGGTGCGCCAGGCTCTCTGGCCAGCGTCTTCCCCCCATATCTGTGCTGGCGCAGAGGAGGCACTGCCCACACAGGGCAATGGGGACTTGAAACGTGGCTGGAAGAGCCGAGGACCTAGGTCTTTACTGTTACGCAATGTTAACTCTGGTAAATGTAAACCGCTCCCAGGGCACCCGGGTGGCTCAGTCCGTTAAGCGTCCGACTTCGGCTCAGGTCATGATCTCACAGCTCATGAGTTCGAGCCCCGCATCGGGCCCTGTGCTGCCAGCTCGGAGCCTGGAGCCTGCTTCGGAGTCTGTGTCTCCCTCTCTCTCTGCCCCTCCCCTGCTCTGAGTCTCTCTCTCTCAAAAAAAAAAAAAAAAAATTAAAAAAATTTTTTGGGGGCCGCCTGGGTGGCTCAGTCGGTTAAGCATCTGACTTCGGCTCAGGTCACGATCTCACAGTCCATGAGTCTGAGCCCTGCGTCGGGCTCTGAGCTGACAGCTCGGAGCCTGGAGCCTGCTTTGGATTCTATGTCTCTCTCTCTCTCTCTCCGCCCCTCCTCTGTCTCATGCTCTGTCTCAAAAATAAACAAAAACATTAAAAAAAAAATTAAAAAAAATTTTGTCTTAAACATAAACAGCTCCCTATGACCTTCTGCTGATGGGGCCTGATCCCAGGGTGGCCACGTTGTACGCCGGGCGGTAGCTGGACCTAGAAGGCGCTGGGTGGGTTCTTTAGTTGCCCTCTGTCACTCGAGGGCCCTGAAGGGCCTTCTCTCTCAGGGTCCCAGACGGACCAGATGACCGTGGCTGCGGACCCACAGCCCCTCCGCCCCTCCCCCGCCCCCCTCCCAATCGGAGCACAGACCTTTCCAGGCGGCGGCCTCCTCCACGCACCCCTGGGTGGTGGTGTCCACCACGCAGGTGGAGGACTGAGAGGAATCATCCTCCTTCTTGATGGAGCGGCTGCTGCAGGCACTGCCTCTTTCTGGCATCGACCTCATGTCTGCAGAGAAGAGGTGTCTCAGCGGGTGCTCACGGCTCACCCCCAGGCAGAGACGTGGGCCGGCTCTACCTCCAATCCCAGGACAGTCCTCAGATGTGGCCAGCCGTGCCCGTCCCAGCCCACCTGCCCTACCCCGGGCAAGGGGAGGCCAGGTCCTCGTTCATATCCCGGCTACGTGGCTGCCGTGAAGGGAGCTGGTTATAGATGCGCAGCAGCAAACTCGGTCGCCAACAGGCGGACGGCGGCCACAAGGAGGCTTCTGGGGGCACAGGGCGGGGCACGGGGTGGCAGAGGCTGGGACTGGGATCTCAACCCATCCTTCCACCTGTCTGGCCAGTGTTCAGACCCGCTGTGGCCGGGCCTTCCGACATTGTAAGAGACACAGGAAATCCACACGTTAACGTGAAAGTTCAAAATTTTAAACGCTGAAGCCTAATTTTAAAAATTTAAAGATGCTGTACAGAGCATCACTTGAGCACAACAAAAACATGTGTGACCAGACACATGCAGCCCAGCACGGTATCACGTGCTTTTGACCCATCCCAAGGAACAGAGGACTCTCAAGGTCAATTGCAAAAGAAGAAAATAAAATCAGCCAACGGAAGGCCATGTCCTGGAGCGTTCAAGGTCACCAGAAGCCAGGCCAGGAGCGTCTGGAGCTTGGGAGGAGTGGCTGCACACGCTCAGTAAGAGCAAGGACAGGCCCTGTGTGGCCGCCTGCAGGGCCGTCCCAGCGCCGCACATGACCACAGGCGCCGTCACGGCCCCGCTGGGCTCTCCCACCTCCTGGGAGGGTGGTGGCGGGGGGGTGGGGGGGGGCTCGTACCCACAGTGAGCTTCGTGTCCTGCGCCGGCGATCTCTGTGGGACGTGCGGCGGCTCGATGGGGAAGAGGCTGCCGTTGTGGGGCGAGGGTTCGTCTGAGCTGCTGGGGGTGTTGGGGCCCTCCCCGGGGGGCGACGGGAACAGCAGCAGCTTCTGCCCCTTCAGGTTGAGCCGGGCCGGGCTGATGAGGGGCCTGCGGTGGCGCAGAGAGCCAGAGCTGGAGGCCACGGAGCCGGCCACGGAGGGCGCCGGGGAAGGGAGTGGGGACGAGGCACAGCATCCCGACAGGAGAGAGAAGTAATCTGGAGGGCAGGACGGCAGAAACGACAGCTTACGGTAGGAATGAAAACAAGGCTGAATGTTTGCTACCGGCACCGTTATCCCTGATACGGCTGCGTGGTTCCCGGTGCTTTTCCTCTGTTAACCAGAGAGGAAAGATGAGGCTGTACCAAAACTTGGGGAGAGAGGGCAGCCTGCCAGGAGCTGCGGGAAGGGAGAGGATCTCAGACCCTTAGCCGCGTCCCCCCGCCCCCGAGGGCACTGACTTAATTTCGGTCAGCTAACTCAGCTAATCCCGAGTGTGGTCTCCACCAGTCATCACTGATAAGGGTGACAGCATTAGAGCTAATCCTAGAAACCACCACGCCCGTTTCACAGAGGAGGAAACTAGAGGAAACTGAGGCACAGGGCTGTTGGTCACTTGCCCAGGGCCGCAGAGCTGGGAGGCGCAGGACTGAGACTCGAACACAGAACCCCGTGGGACCCCAAAGCTCATGTTTAACCAGGCTGCCGTCCCATCCCATAGGATGCTCTGGAAACCCTGGCCCACACTTCCCTGTCCTCCTTACCTGGAACAGGAACCTCTCCAGATCGAGACACCTGAGACGGTGGGCGGCTCCCACTGAACAGATACCCTGAGTCTGGAGAGGAAACAGAAGGGGGACAGGTCAGGCCCGTGGTAATGACAGCCACCCGCCCTCTCCATTCTCCAGCCGCCGTGCTGCTGACATCCAGCCTTTGTCACTTAGGCCGAACTTTCTCGAAAACACAAGCTCTCGACAGACTCCCTGAACTACTGTTGGAGATCTGCTTGGCCTGCTCTCGTTTCAGGGATAAAGAAACCGACACCCACCCTCTCCCCCCATAGCCTGCTCTTTCTGGGGTCTTGCCTGCCCCTCCACTACCCTGTGCCTGCCGGCCTGCGCTGCCCCTCAGGGAACACTGAACACGCTGCTCTTCCTCAGTCATGTGCACCCCAAGGGCAGAGACTACACCCCACGTACCCTGTGTTCCCCCAGCGCTTAGCCGAGAGCCGAGTGTGGAAAGATCCAGCGACCACCGTGTGCCATCACGAGCAACTGCTGTTCCACCACCCTTGGGGCTCTGAGGGTCCCTTGGTCACAGCACGCTGCCTACCCCTTCCCCCCGCCCCTTCCCCCATAAGGCCCAGGGACACAGATTCAGGCCAGAGCTGCAGAAACGCTTCGTTAATGGCCCCCGGCAGTGGGGACCCTGGGGTCCCCTGAACCACCCTCCGACCACTGAACGTTCCAAGACCAGCCTGTGTCCACAGAATTGCCCTGCTGCCCCTGGGGTGGGGCTGCTCCCGAGTCCCCTTGCCTCACACCTCACAGGGCAACAGGGAGACCGTGGGTCCTCCACGGTGGGTGGGATGCCACCCACCCCTCCCAAGGGGTCTGAAATGGAAGCTCCTCAGCTCTGCTGTCCTGGTGGGTGAGTACGGAGAGTCCTCCCAGGAGTGTCGGGCCCAGGGCAGGGCAGCTCCCGACGCCCCAGGCATCTCCCCTCTCCACATTCTACTCAAGAGCCACCGGGGACAGAGAAAGACGTCTCTGCTCAGGGGAAACAAGGAAAGCCATCCTACTATCAACTCGGGGTACAAGCAAAATGGCCTTTAGCCACCTTGGAGGAGCTAAGCCTCTGGTCGTTGCTGTTACGGGTGTTCTCATCCCATACTAACGCCAGCAGTCGTGTCTGCTGAGGGCTTTGTTCTAGAAGCTTCCCTGATATCATGCCTACCTCAGCCCGGAGGCACAGCTGTCCATATTAGACCCTCCCAGGGTCACGGGCTGGGGGCCTGCTTGGCTGCTCCCAGCTGTTGGCTCCTGGCACTTGGCTGCCACATCGGGTGCTCACAACCACCCCATGACGTGTGTATTATCACCAAGCCTGGCTTACAGCTGGGCAAGTCTGAGCCCCCTCATTTTGCCCCCATCAGACTGGCAGCTGCTGGGCTTTTCTCCAGAGGGAGGGGCGGTGGTGGTAGGCCTCAGTTTCTCAACCCTGCGTTTGCTCTACAGGGAACAGGAGGAGCAGGAAGGTGCCTCTCGGAGGTCCGGTCCCTGCCTTGCACCCTGTGGACATTAACTGGTCTTTTTTTTTTTTTTTAAAGGAGGCTCCACATTCAACGTGCGGCTTGAACTCACGACACGGAGATCAAGAGTCGCATGCTGTACTGACTGAGCCAGCCAGGTGCCCCAGTTATTTCATTTTTTTTTTTAAATGTTTGTTTATCTTTGAGACAGAGAAAGAGCATGAACGGGGGAGGGTCAGAGAGAGAAAGAGACACAGAATCCGAAGCAGGCTCCAGGCTCCGAGACGTCAGCACAGAGCCCGACGCGGGGCTCGAACTCACGAACCGTGAGATCATGACCTGGGCCGAAGTTGGATGCTCAACCAACTGAGCCACCCAGGCGTCCCTCCTTTTTTCAAAGAGCAAAAACCAAGGGGCGCCTGGGTGGCTCAGTCGGTTAAGCGTCTGACTCTTGATTTCAGCTCAAGTCATGATCTCGAGGTTCATGAGTTCGAGCCCTGTGTCAGGCTCTCTGTGCTGACAGTGTGGAGCCTGCTTGGAATCTCCCTCTCCCTCTCTCTCAGCCTCTCCCCTGCTCACGCTGGCTCTCAAAATAAGTAAATATTAAAAAAAATTCTTTACATAAAGAGCAAAATGAGACTGCTGTCCTCTGCAGTTGGCACCTCTCTCCCCAAGAGGGCCCTCAGAGGGCTCTGGCAGGATCTGAACCCAGCTAGTCCCACAGAGTCCTGGGAGCTTGGGCCCCTGTTCCCACCTTGGGCCCCTTTAGCCCCATCCCCACCTGAAGGCCTGATGGAGAGTTCTAGAGAACACTCCGGGGGAACGGCTCAGCTGCTGGGCCTCCCAGGTTCCCACACCCAGGGAGTTCCACGGTCGCCCCCACACCCCTAGATGCTGTTCACAAACTGACCACAGAGGTCCCACCAGCTCCAGGGCCACAGGCAGGGGGTCAGGAACTCTGCTGGATGACCATTCCCAGAGGAGGAGTCAGCTCGTGTCTGGTTACACAGAACTATCTGGAGTCCAGGCATCTGGACTCAGGGCAATCCCACCTTGGATCCCACCCACCATCTGAGCCGTTCCTCCTGCGGTACGACCCACCCCCTATGCGGGAGGCCGCTGACCTGCACGTGACAGGGCCAGGAACCTGAGCTCAGGCACAAAGCTCAGCTCCAAGCTGCAGGGGGACCCTGGGCAAGTCATGGGGGTAAGAAACGGGAGCTCAGAGGGGCACCTGACTGGAGCTGGAGCCCCCAACCTGGCCGAGCTGCCGAGGGGCTCAAAGGAGACCCTGACCGCAGGTCACCAAGCCCGTTGTTTTGTTTTTTGTTTTTCGATGTTTACTTTTGAGAGAGAGAGACAGAGTGAGCCGGGGTGAGGCAGAGAGACAGGGAGACACAGAATCCGAAGCAGGCTCCGGGCTCCGAGCTGTGAGCACAGAGCACGACGCGGGGCTCGAACCCACGAACCGTGGGAGATCACGACCTGAGCGGAAGTCGGACGCTCAACTGACTGAGCCAGCCAGGCGCCCCTACCAACCCTGCTCTAACCCAGATGCCGCCCATATTCTTGGAGGCTGGGGTACTTCCTCACGGCGGCTTCCCACCCCCAAAGCTGCTACCCTGGGAGCCAGGCCCCAGGACCCACCCGGAGGAAGAGGCAAAGCCCAGTCTGGCCAAGTGGCTTCCCAAAGAGCTGAGGGCGATGAGGAAAGAAAAACTGGATTTGATTTGCAACGGACTTCCCAGGAAGATTCCACCAGAGAAGGTGAAGGAGGAGACAGAGGGTCTTGAGACAAGGACCAGGTGGGTCTCAGCCACACCAGAGCCCACGTGCAGCCAGCGCTCGATAAATGTGGCGGACCCGAGCCACCCCCGGCCCCCTGGGTCACACCAAAAGGCTAGGGGCAAATCTTCCAGCCCCCAGGGTCTCAGAACAACAGCAGCAACAGTAACAGCGGGAATGGTGGGAAGAGACAGCCCCCAACGTGCGTGGACGTCGACCGGGTGCCCGCTGCTCTTCCAGGAACCTTACACGCGTCACCTCGCTTGCCCCAGACACCCCCGGGGCAGGTTCTACTCTACCACTGCCCTCGTTTTCTTTGAGGGCAACTGAGGCTCACAGCGGTGAAGACCCTTGACCGGAGGCAGCCACTGAGCGGATGCACTGGGGTTTGACCCCAGCTCTGCCCGTCTCTACAGCAGGAGCTCTAACCACCTCCCGCCCCCAGCCCACCCCGTGCTGGGCGGGCGCCCCCGTGTCCCCCGCCTGCCCACGCTGGAGCGCCTCTTACCTGCCCGAGTCAGGGAGGGTATGGTCCCCAGCGAGAGGGCCCGGCTGAGGCGGCCCGGCAGCGAGGAGGGCGAGGCCCGTCGAGGCGAGCGGAACAGCTGCTGGCTGGCGAGCGGCAGGAAGCCGGGCGGCGTGGGGATGAACAGAGACGGCGAAGGGCCGGTGGCGCTCGGGCAGGGCACGGCCAGACCGGGGCTCGTGGGGAAAAGGCCGGCCGAGTCTCTCGGGAAACACCTGCGGGAGCCCGTCGGGCGCGGGAGAGAAGAGGAGGGTCAGCCCCGGGAGGCCCTGGAGGTGGCCTCCACACAGGTCCCGTCCCCTCTCCCCTGGTGCCAGGTGGGGCCGGAGTCGGGGTCCCAGGGAGGCGTGCGTTAGTTGAAGCGGAGGAGCGGCTCGACCACAGTCACGCCATTAGGAGCGGGTGGCTGGGAGGTGCCAGCGTGACCCACCCCTCCCGGCATGCCCCCTCGGGTCCCACTCAGCCTCACAGCAAACTAGCTCCACTACGAGTCTCGGGATTAAAGTGACACTGTCGCCCTTGCCAACCTCATGCCGACCCTTCGCCTTGAAGCAAGAACGCCCGACCCCCGTGCCAGGCGCTCAGTAAAAGGCCAAACCTCGGGCTCCCCCTCGCCACTCTGTGCTCCGTGCCCAGAGCCTCCTGACAGGACGGCTGAGCTCAAGGCGCCCCCTGCTCCCCGGGGCCGGCCTCTGGGAACCCCACTGCTGCTCTCTGGTCTGGGACGCTCCTCTAAAGCCCCTTGCGGAGCGGAGGGGGTGGGGGCGGCCAGGCTGGGGACTCCCCGGGGAAGAGCTCTTGCGGGACGCAAGCCTAACTCCAGCTTAGAGAAGAC
The DNA here is from genome assembly GCF_027475565.1 of Acinonyx jubatus. Taxonomy (NCBI): domain Eukaryota; kingdom Metazoa; phylum Chordata; class Mammalia; order Carnivora; family Felidae; genus Acinonyx; species Acinonyx jubatus. The sequence goes on along the minus strand of NC_069381.1, from coordinate 6,695,856 downwards.
CCGTCAACGATTGCAAGGCTGCCCAAAAGACGGAAGGTGACAGTGTCTCTTTAACTCGAGAATGGGAGAGATCACACAATGGGACCCGGTGGCCCCAAAAGCCAGAATGTCAACCATGCTTCTGATTAAGGCAACCGATTATGGGGGGGAGGGGGGGGGACGGAGGCAGTTAATACATTAGTCTGCCGTCTGGACGGAGCTGGGGGAGGTCCAGCCTTACCTCAGTGCCAAGGGACAATTGGGGCCATGGACAATGTGCCGATGGAGGGGCAGGCTGGCTCAGGCCCTGCAGCAGAGCCGGGGGCCTAAGGGACCCGCCCTGGGCCCATCACGACCACACTCTCAGGGTGCTGTTAGCCACACTCCACTCCACTGACTTGCTCGCTACTTCTCACCCCCACCCCCTTAAACACCCCTTACTACGAGGCAAGTGTGGGGTCTGCTGCTGCCCTCCTAGAGAATCATGGGACCTTTTCATGCCTTCCGGGAGCACCAGGAGACTACCTGGATGTCAGAACCAAGGGCGGGGCCCTGCATCTGGGGGACATGGGGAAACCGAGGCAGGAACTCATCAAGCCAATCACCAGAAGGGTCTGGACAACCCCAGGCTGGACGTGCCCGCACTCCACGTGCTGACTTTGTCCTGCCCAAGCCTGTCTGACACCTCCCTCCCCACCCCCACAACAGCTGGGATAGAGTCTGCCTCTTAACAGAGAACAGGATTTTGTGTCATCATTTGTAGAGCAGTGACACCGTATGGCAGAATGGCGCCACCACCTCGGGGATTAGCTGGGGGAGGAAGGGACACTGAACTCACTGAAGATGCCCTGGGACCGTTGGCCAACTTGCTCTGATCACGTGTGAAGCCGTCCCCTGCCGGGGCCTGCACCTCCCAGAGGATGCAACGGGGGCAGGGCTCGCCAGTGCCCGTCGGGCAGGCGGTAGGACCCTGCGCTGGGCTTCCTGCACCCGCCCCCACCACCCACCCCCGGTAACCAGCGAGTGAGGGGAGAGGCTCCAAGGTGGGCTGCGGGGTCCAGAAGTGGTCAGCTGTGCCCAGGAGAGGCTTCCAGCGTCTTTCCGGCTCTTCCCTGCTTTTCCCAGATCCTGCTCACACCTGGGGCCGCCACCCCAGTGCTTAAAGCTCAGTCTCTCATCCATCTGGCACAGGTGCTGTTCCCAATCTCTGATCCCACTAAGAATGTTGGCACCGAGCAGGAGACAGTTCTTTGGTCTGACCCCTCTTGCCGTGACACGCAGTGACATCAGTCAACCAGCAGATCCTCATAAAGTGCCAAGCGAGCTCCCATCGTGGCTCTGTGGCGGACGGTCCCTGGGAACCTCCCGTAAAAGAGCCCAATCTCTGCCAGGCTTCGGAGAGCTCACAAGTATCGAAGCTTCCTCTGGCAAGGCCCCCTCCTCCCTCCCCCACCCCGGCCACCCTGCACCCACGCACCCCGTCTCAGAGAGGCACTCAGCCCTGAGTCCAAATCTACGTTCACTGGGATAGACGGGTTCTGGGACAGGTCAGGAGGCTGTACCGTGTCCCATCTGACACTGAGGGGGCTGTCTGGTCCTTTTCGACCCAATCCCAGTGCGAGACGGGAGCAGAAGGAGAGAGAGAACTACATTTTACGTAGCAGTTTATTGAGACGGAGGAAAAGACGACCCAGCAGGGCACGTGAGGGCAGCCAGGCCCGGAGCCGCCCGATGCCCACGGCGCCAGCACCCAAATCTGACCCCCCGTGGGCATGCCTGTACCCCCGAGTCCCCTGCCCCCGGCACAGAAACCTCTGAAGGAACGTGAAAGAAAAAACAAAAAAGACATGGTACCTGACGGCCGCCGGTAAAAGCAGAGTCCCGGAGGCATTTATTGAAAATACAGCATGAAAAACAAGACATCTACGGCCAGGAGTTACGGTTACAGCAAGCGTCACCGGCCAATCGTCCACGGTTCTACTACACGACCAGAGGGCAAGACACTGCGCAACAGTCACGGACAGAAGGCACACGGGCTCCTCCCGGGCAGGTGCGTCGAGGCGGTGGCTCAGCCCGTGGCGGGGACCCCGGACGCCGAGGGAGAGGACAGCCAGGGGGGGCCTCCCTCGCGTCTTGGAGACGGTCACCCCGACCCCAGGCGGTCTGACAGTCGTCCCCAGTGGAGGGGACAGAGGTCCTCGGTAGGGGCAACACACTTCCAGTTAATAAGCCATGATCCCAGTGATGCCTGCACTTCCTCAGCTGTTGCCAGTAACATCAGAAGGCGCTGGGAATATGCTCCAGGTCATGAACTTTAAAGGACAGACACGTAATTTTAAAAAGTCACACAAAACTCTAAAAAGCGCAGGAAGCCTCCCTCCTACGAGGCTCGGCTCACGAGGGCGTCTTTCCGTCCCCGGAGAGGGCAGGAGAGACATCTGCTCGGCAGGGGCTCCTGGCCAGCACGAGAGCCGGTTATGGTTATTATAAATAATTTAACTTAAATACACACATACACACAGATGTCCTGCTTCTACTCAACGCCAAGAAAAGCAGTAATTAGCATCACGCCATCAGTTTCCTTGAGAACAGGGGATCCACACAAGAGGGCGGCTCTGCCATCAGACCAGCAGTTGTCCGCCCGGTACCTGCCGCCTCCTCTCCCCCCTCAGGCAGGCTGACTCGGGGAGAAGGGACAGGCGGACGGGCAGTCCCCCCCACCGCCCCAGCCCAGCAGGCTCTGCCAGTCACCTAGCGCCTCGCCCTCTACAGAGAACAAGCAGAGCCCAGCCAGGCAGGGCACTGACTGAGGCCACACGGCTAAGGGGGCTGCTCCAGACCCATCCGGATGCCAGGCTGGGCATGAGTGGTGGGGGCTGGCTTCTTAGGGCCCCAGGAACACGAGGACCATGACGGTGGGGCTCAGGCCCCATGAGGGGCCCGTCGGGCTGTTAGCTGGTGGCCCCTTGCCGAGTGTGACCCTCACATGCATGGAATCTGCCTCTGTCCTCCCCGGGCTCTGATGTGTTGTAAAGGGGAGAGCACGGGGTCACTCCTGGAGGGAGACTTATACTCAGAGTGACGAGTGGCAGGGCACCCCGGCCCTGGAGGGATCTGGGGCCCAATGTGGGGTCAGCAGAGGGCAGAATGTCTGGATGGAGACAGCCTTGGGCCGCCTGCTGCCAGCGCAGGTCGGGGGGGGGGGGGGGGGGGGGAAGGACACTCAGAGACAGTGCCCCGGGCTAAGTGCTTCCTCTGCACGTATCCACATCAAGGTCAGTATTCAAAGACCCTGGAGAGAGGCCCACCTTCCATTTCCCAGATGGTAACCGGAGACTGGGAAGAGCAGGGGCCTGGCCGGGACCACACAGCTACTGAGTAGCAGCCCTGTTCCCCTGGAGCGGTGACTCTGGGTCAGCACTGTCCCTACCCTCCCGCCTGACCCACAGAAAGGAAAGTGCCTCACAGGGAAGCACAAGGCAGGAGGCCCGGCACCCTCCACGAGGGGCTCCAGGGGTCAGGAGGGTGGTGACAGGCCAGAGAGGGACAAGGTGACAAATGACCTGCTGCCATGTGTGTCGCTCTTGGGCCCCTGCCCTGTGCTGCCCGTAGGGAGCGAGAACTTTCCCCAGGCATCCCGCGGGGGCGAGAGGAGGAGACGGGACGTACCAGGCATGGGGTGGGGGAGCAGGCCGAGGGCACTCGGGTCTCCACTGCCAGCCAGCGAGGGCAGCCTTGGCTCAGGAGGCCTCACCCCAGCCCCTGCAGCCCTGCCTTTTCAGGGGAGAGCCAGGTGCGTCTCGGAAGAGGGAGCAGCGCATGCGTGCCCTGGTTCCGTCTGGCCCCCAGCAGTGCCCAAATCACAGACGAGTAAGACTGCTCAGAACCCCAGCCGGGCGAACCCCCCCACGGCCTGGCTGCTAAGACGCTTGCTGACCACAGGGCCAGTGGGCCTCTCTACGGCCCACTGCGAGGAGAGCCTTGCCCCACACACCCGTGGCCAGTCTGGACCCAGGAACCGTGTTCTCTGTTCCCAGGGCAGGAGGCTGAGGGACAATGGGTCTCAGGAAGGTCTTGGAGGAGGAATTGAGCTATGAATCCTGGGGGGGTGGAGGGGCGGCGGCGGCGAGCCCTGTGTCCTCTTGGGTCCCCGGCTCCGTGAGGGCTGGCTGGACAGTGGGCAGGACTGAAAGGACAGACCGGGGAAGTGACGTGGAGACAGGGTGGGGGGCTCTGCTCTGGCCCCTGCTCAACAGCACCCGCCCATGCCCAGCAGCCCGAGTAGTCAGGCCACACGGCAAGGGCCCAGCCCGCAGCCACTGTCACCAGCCCCTGAGATGGGGCAAAGTGAGAGGAGCAGCAGGCAGCAGGGACCTGACCCCCACCGCCTGCTCAGGACCGGGGCGTGGCCTCTTTGCACTGCCAGCCAAGGCCCCCGGTCAGAGGCAGGTCGCGTGGGCCACCGTGTCCCAGTCTGGGGGCAGTGATGGGCTCTTTGGCCAGAGAGGTGCGGCAGTGGTGGGTGGCTCTAGGGCACTTGGGGAGTGGGCGGGGAGGGTGGCTTGCTGGTGCTGGAAAGCACGGGGGGGGGGGGGGGGGGGCGCTCTAGGCTGGGCGGGGGCAAGAGTGAGGCAGGTGACAAAGACGCAAGTCACAGGGGTCCTGCTCTGGGCCCGTCCGTCCGTCCGTCCTCCCCCCCGCAGTCACTGCTGCTTCTCTGACCTTCGGGGCCGGAACCTCCGCGTGCCTGTCGCCTTCCTTGTGGCCACGGCTGCCGTGAAGCCCACCAGGCAGCACAGGGATGTGGTGCTGAACTTGAGCGTCTCCAGCCAGCCGGGCGAGGCGGCCTGTAGGTACTGCTCTGCCAGGTGCAGCCCCAGCAGCAGGGCCCACAGGCAGGTGGAGAAGGCGTCGATCCTGCGGAGCCTGTGGGGCAGAGTGGGGGCGGCGGTGAGGGCCCCCAGCAGCAGGACAAGAACCCTCCCTCCCTCCTGTGTCCACTCCCCCCCCAACCCGGCTCAGAGGACAGAGTCCAGGGCCAAGAGGAGAGCGGGGAGCCTCGGACTCCCACTTCCAACACCTCCACGCTGCACGGCTGAGCAGCTCAGTTCCTCCCAGTCTATACAACCGAACCTCCCTCAGAGCCACTGAGCCAACACGGAAGCCGCTCATTACAGGGTCTGCAACCGCACAGGGGCACAAGGGCCCCACCCGGACCCCCGACGACCGCAGAGGCAGGTGACTGTCATCACCCGAGGGGGACGAAAGCACGCCACGAGGCCCAAGCGCACAGCGGTGAGGGGCAGGCTGGCTCTGGGTGCCATCGCTCCCTCTCAGGCAGGCCACTTGTCTTCCTCTCGCCCCTCAGACTCCCAGCTGCCGGGGAAGAGAGACCGTGTCTGGCTTCGGCCACACCGCAGAGCCTAGCGTGGGGCCGTGTGCCCAGCAGAGCCTCTCGGCTTCAACCCGAGCGCGTTTCCTCCCACCGAGTCCCGGCCCTGCGCGGCCCCACACGCACCTGATGCGGCCGGCCAGCAGCATGGCCAGCAGGCAGGTGAGCAGGCCCAGGGCCACGACGCCCATCTGGTGGCTCTGCCCGAAGGCCCAGGCCTCCCGCAGCTTCTCTGCCGCGTGCTCAGGCAGCAGACCCAGCAGCTGCTGCCAGCCGTCGACCCCGGGGGCAGTGCCGTTGTCAGGGGTGGCCGAGCTGTTGCCACCAGGCGGCAGGGCCGGGGGCAGGATGGCCTCTGGGGCGAAGGGGTTGCTGGTGCCATAGAACGCGATGGTCAGCAGGAAGGTGCAGGCCAGGAAGGCGAGGGCGCGGAGCACAATGACCTGGACCGGGGCCTTCGCCGCGGAGGAGAAGCTCTGAGGGAGAAAGACCGGTCGGAGGGGTGGCCAGAGCCACCGACAGCCATTCCTGGTGCCCACTCTGCACGAGGGCCTGGCCAGCCAGCGCCCCCAAGCGCCCGCCGAAGAGTCCACCTGGTTCCTGATGGTCAGAGGCAGCGCCTTCCTCACGCCTTAAACCCTTACGTAATCCCAGCCTGGTCTCTAGGTTTCCTGCTGGGTTCCACTCATCTGCCTCCTTTGTTGGCCTTCACCCGCTGGGGAAGTCACCCCGGCCGGCAGGGGACTGCTCTATCACGTTCTTCAGAGAAACCCTTTTGGTGGTAGGGTGATCGGGTTTCTTTCAAATAAGTTTTTTAATCATTTCATCAGGTTCTCCTCAGAAATTCCTAGTGTGATTTTCAGTGGAATTGCAATAAACAGAGAAGAGAACTCCGGCCAAACTGAAGTTAAAAAAACCCAGTCAAAAAAACACAAAAAATGAGCTGTTTGGTCTAGGAACACAGTGGTGAGGGGGGGAAGCTGAAGGTCAGTGTCCTGCTGTGCAAAACCGGCCGTGCGGGCCGGTGGTGTGGCCTCGCGGTCAGGGACCTGGCGCTCAGACTGGAAACCACATGCCAGTTGGACACAGAGCACATCTGGGCAGGAACGTCTCTGGCAGGGGATGGTTTTTACTTCTAAATCCACTTGCTACTACCTCAGGCTTTTTGAAATTTTTTTAACGTTTTGTTTATTTTTGAGAGACAGAGCACGAGTGGGGGAGGGGCAGAGAGCAAGGGAGACACAGAATCTGAAGCATACTACCTCAGGTTTTTTAAACCAGAACATTCCATTAACCAAGTATAGTGATAATTAAAAAGTTTTTGGCCAGGTAGTCTTGGCGCCCAGCCCTCTGCAAGTTCTCGAACTCCAAGTCTGGCTTCCACAGCTGTAGACGGGAGTCACAGGGCCTCAGGGGGTATCCACCACGAAGGGTGCTGGGGGGAGCGTGTGCCTGTGTCAGAGAAGTGCCCGGGTCCACTAGGACCCTCACAACCCCTGGCCCAAGCGCACAAATACACATGTATTGGGGCATCTGGGTGGCCCAGTTGGTTAAGCTTCTAACTCTGGCTCAGTCATGATCTCGTGTCTGTGGGTTCGAGCCCCGCCTCGGGCCCTGTGCTGACGGCTCGGAGCCTGGAGCCTGATTCCGATTCTGTGTCTCCCTCTCTCTCTGCCCCTCCCCACTCATGCTCTGTCTGTCTCTCTCTCAAAAATAAACAAACATTAAAAAATTTGAGGGGCGCCTGGGTGGCGCAGTCGGTTGAGCGTCCGACTTCAGCCAGGTCACGATCTCGCGGTCCGGGAGTTCGAGCCCCGCGTCGGGCCCTGGGCTGACGGCTCGGAGCCTGGAGCCTGCTTCCGATTCCGTGTCTCCCTCTCTCTCTGCCCCTCCCCCGTTCACGCTCTGTCTCTCTCTGTCCCAAAAATAAATAAACGTTGAAAAAAACAAATTTAAAATAAAAAATTTGAAAAAACCGTATGTGCGTATTACAACACAGACCCACTCTTCTTGGGATACCTGCTCAGGCCAGTGGCACGAAGGGGCCTGCGAACAGCTGGGAAAGGGGTCCTGGGGGAAGGCTACTGCCTCCAGGAAAAGGGTCTCGGCTCTGAAGAGCTGCCTGCAGTCTCGGGGGGGCTCAGCCCCCCAGCAGGGGTTTCCTGCACAAAACCAAGGGCCGTGACTCCCCAAACGCCCCGTGGGGTGCCTTGCTCCAACCTGCGTGTGGGTCTGGTCGGCTTCCCGGCGCTTGAACTGGTGGCTGAGCAGCAGGGCACGCAGCTGGCGGTTCTGGTGCTTGATGTAGTACTCGACGGCCGCCTGGCAGGGCCGGCACAGCTTGTACATCTGCTCCAGGTGGTGCCGATACACCTCGATCTCCTCGTCATACCTGCCCTGCGGGGGGGGGGGGGGGGGGGGGGGGGGGGGACGACAGAGGCTCAGGGTCCTGGGGGGGCCCCTGGGGGTGCTCGTGTCGAGCAGGTCAGATCTGGGTTCACTTACAAGGGCGGTGACCACGAATAAGTCGTGCCCACTCACAACCCGCTTCCTCCGTGCCCAACAGGACCGATGGCCTCCTACTGCCTGCGGCGATGTTGGCCACGGGGAGTGAGGCCTGGCCCAGAAGCCGACACACAGCAGGGGCCCAGAGGTGACAGGAGCCACTCTAGCCGAGTCCTGTTGCCGCACAGGATACACCTGGAGGCCAGGAGCTCGGGATGCGGTCCCTGCTTCAGGTTCCGCTCCCGGGTCCCAAGAGCTCCAGCAGGGCAGGTGAGCCAAGGGAGAACCCAGCTCCGGGTGGACGCTACTTAGATGGAGGCAGAGGCCTGCCCGTGTGCTTAAGACCAAGGGTCCAGAAAACACTAGAGAACCAAGGGCTTCAGTGGGAGCTGAAGGGTTCTTTGGGCTCCAGGAATATTTCAGAAGATTCGAGTCCCACACCCCCTTCTCCCAGAGAGGCAGCAACACACCTCTCCTTCCCTGTTGCCAGGGGAGCCGAACATTTCAGTCTGCAGTGGCCAGGAGAGTTATCGGTCTGATCTCTGGCTGGGACCGAATGTGCCACAAAAGCTTCTCTGCTTGCCAAACTGCACACGCCTTCCCTTCTTTATGCAGGTTCCCGGTCTCCCCCTGCCTCCTCCCCTCCCGGCGGGATCATGGGAAAGCCACAGTCTCTGGGCCTCAGCCGGGCTCTTCTCCTGCGGTCAGGGGACCCCCGGGGCGGGCGAGGCCTGGTGGGGGGGCGAACTCTTAACACCAGGCTGCTCCCCTATCTTCCTCTCCCCGGAACTGCAGGGCAAACTGCCTGCCCGGCCAGTGGACAAGACGGACTCAGGGACGCGGACAGGACTGGTCCAAGAGGGCCCGCGTGGGGCGCCCAAGGACCCGACCTCCCCCTGCCCTGGGACACGCCCCTCTGGCAGGCACTGGGGTTTCTACAATGACGTCCCAGGCTTGGAGCCCCAGGACAGCAGCAACCGCGAGACGGAGGGAGGGCGAGAAGTGTGTTCCAACGGGGACGGAAGAAATAACACACCCGGAACGTGGGGCCGGTGCAGCGGGGGGAGGGGGAGGGGGCCGGGGCCCCGCCTCGTGCCCACCTCACCTCGTCACGCGGTGCGAAGGCGGCCAGCTGCTTGATCTTGGTGGTCTGGTGGTGGCTGCACCTGCGGCACAGCAGCACCTGGCTGCTCACCCACTGCTGCGGCTGCGCGGGGGGGCGGGGCCCCGGCACGCTGCTCACCACGTGGTTCAGGTGCTCCAGGTACTGGGCGGGGATCGGCTTGTTGTAGTCGCCGTTCTGGGGGTGGGAGGGGACCCGAGTCAGCAGCGGGGAGAGAGACTCAGGAGAGCCGCCACGGATGCCCCCCGTCCGGCAACACCCCGGGGGAAGTGGCGGCAGATCCCAAACACCCCCTTTCTTTACAAGCAGCGGCGGAAGACTTTCTTTTAAAGCAGCTTCACGGGGAGCCCGACAGGCAAGACGCCGCGAGTGCGGCCTGCCCCCTCCCTCGGAATCCTGCCGTGGGCCGGCCGCCCGTGTTTGTGCATCGAGTTTTCAGGTCTGCACCACCTGGCAGAGCAGGGCCGCTGCAAGGACAGCCCACAAAACCGAAAACACGATCCGGCCTCTGCAGAAAGCCTGCCGACCCCTGGTCTAAGGCAAAGCGGTGGATGGGCCGCAGAGCCGGAAACATCTCGGTCTGAACCCTGATCCGCTGCTTCTCGTGGCAGGGACACTGGACCAGCTGCCTGGGCCCCCGGCCCCGCCGGCCCCACCCGGCCGTACCTCCTGGAAGCCGTTGTACTGCTCGCAGTGCGGACAGTCCCAGCAGTTGCGGTTCCCGTACGGCACCACCGTGTCCTGGTTGCAGAACCAGCAGTTGACGATGGTGTGCGTCGGCTTCATCCTGTGGCGAGGACACGGTGGGGTCAGCCGGGAGGGCGCCGCCACCCGTGCTATGGGGACCAGAGAAAGCATGGGGAAGTAGGACGGGGGACCCGGAGCTGAAGACGCCGCAGCCGGGAGAAGTGACGAGGCGAGGGGCTGGGCTGCAGGTTGAGTGCTGGCCACAAGGAGGCCGAGGCGGGGACAGCGTCTCCTCAGGCCTCCAGGCGAAGCCTGGCCTCCTCCCTCCCAGCGCCGGGGGACAGCTGAAGACGCACCAGATACCGTGGCACCAGCCCCTGGTATCCTGAGGCTCAGGCACGGGGGCAACGCGGACCAGAACCTGCCAGGCCACAGGGCCGAGAGTGACCAGGCTCGAGGACTGCCCTCCCAAGGCCCGAAGACCTCCTGAGCCTGTCCCTGGGCTGTGCAAACAGTGCTCCTCAGGGAGTTTGCAGACGGCAGGAGCCTCCTGTGCTCCAAAGATGAAAAAAAACCCCAAGAGGGTAAGGTCAAGGAGGCTGAGGGGCGGGGACTAGGGACAGCTGCTCAGACTGGAGCCAACCCTCTCTGCTGGAGGGATAGGGCAGGCAATCCACAGTGGCCCTCGTTGGCCACACATGTGGTGACAGGTGGGGGCTGTAGGATAATCCCGGCCCAGACACTGGGGGATCTGTGCTCTGGGCCCCTCCACCCACCTCACTGGCTGCAGGGTGGGGTGAGGGGGAGGGAAGGGGGGAGTACAGCAACTGCCCAACGAACGCCTCCAGTCCCAGGGATCTAGAAACAATGCAGGCGATGGGTGGCAACTGCTTGAGCCCTGGGGTCCCGGCCTCATGGCTCCTGATCCCCCTTGTCGTCCCCCAGAGGCCACCTCCAGATCTGGGGCGCTGCCTGGGCCCCTAACGTCCTGGGCAGCCGCACCACACGTGCTGCACGACCCCAGGAGTCCTGGCTCTGCCAGCTTCTAGATGTGAGCCCCAGGAGGCTCCTCCTCTCCCAGCCGGGCCTGCCCCTGCAAAACGCGAGCGGTCACAGGACCTGTGCATCCATGTGTTATAACCATCCACTGACACGAGACACGTAAAGGTGCTGTGCGACGCAAAGGGCCAGCTCTGTCACCCTCCTGTCCCCGGGCCTGTGGGGGGCCTCAAAGGAAGCTCCTGACACCGCAGCTGCCTCCTGGCCGTGCCCCTCCATCACCCCCCACTGAGCACGGGCAGGTTATGAGGGTTGTCCGGGCCTCAGTCTTAACCACCTGCCAACCGGGCACAAGAGCATGTCAAGGACTGGAAGTAATGCCAGTCTAAATGCCCAGTAAGTGGTAGTTATGGTGAGAAGGGGAGGGGGGCAGAGGAGGATATGCATCCAGGCGCCGCAAGGAGGAGCCCCAGGGTCCACAGAGGGCACCCTGGATCACCCCCAGCAACCACAGCGGCATTCTCCCTGCCCCTGCTCAGGCCAAAGCCCTCATGAGGGACCAGGGACCGCCGCATCTTGTCAACAGCAAGAGGCCAGAGCAAAGCCTGGCCACGGCAGCAGTGGGCAGTGTGGCACTGCGGTCATGGTTTTGTGGTGTGGCCTTCTGCGGAAAGGCATCTGCCTCCCGGACCGTCCACTTCTTTATCTGGCCAATGGAGATAACGATAAGCCTTGCCCCGAAGGGAGGCTGCCGAGAGGGTAAACCAGGGAGTTTAGGAAAGTGCTGAGCCCGGCAGCTGCTTGGCACAAGGCAAGGTGACAGCGTCCCTGGGCTCCATGCTAAGAGCAGTGGAAGGCGGCGCCAGGCAAGGTGAGAGGCGGGGAGACCCGCTCTGCCTGGATGCTGGCACTCTGGCTTTCTCTTTGTGATCTGCACCTGCTTTACAGGCTTCTTTGTCATAGCGCGGGGCGGGGGGGGGGGGGGGGCACGTCCCAGTGAGTGACGATGCAGGGTGAGAAACCTCTCACCTGACCCCCGGCTCCCTCCATTCTCACCACGGGCCTCCTCGACATCCCTCCACGACACACTCAGCCTCTGGAGAGAAGCCAAGCAGAGGAGCTAGAGGTCTGAGAATAAAGAGAGAGCTGGGCAGGAGATAAAGACACAGGCCCCAGGAACCCATGCAAGCCATCAGGACCTGTGGCTCTGGGCCCAGGGAGCCCCCGGAGCCCCTCCTGCCCCAGGAAGCCATCATTTCCACTCTGAACCTCCAGCCCTGTTGCTCAGGAAATGAGCCTGGCCTGGAAGCGGGTGGCAGGAAGGGGAGGCAGGGGATTAGCTCTGGTCCCGGGGGCCAGTGGCTCTAGCTTGTCACTCTTAGCCTGTGGTAATCCCTGTCCAGGGTGGCGATGAGGGTGGGGGGGGTAGGAGGGGGTCCACGGGCCACCGAGTCCTCCCCCACAGTTCCTGCACAGCCAGCCCCGAAAGGGTCCGGGGCCTGGAGCGGCGGATGGGCCAGCGAGCGCTCGGACACCGGGCCCGAGTCGGCTCCCCCACCAGCGACGCCTCTCCTCGGGCTCCACGTGTGAGACCCGACCTGGGCTGCGCCCACCTCCACCTCTACCTGTACCAGGCCTGACATGGGAGGGTGGGGTCTGTTCTGAGCCAGCTTAGCGCTGGTCCTGCTCTTGCTCAGGAGGTCCCCCCAGGTCCCTTCATAAAATCTCCAAACCGCTTCTCCCCCAGCCACCAACCCCCAGTCCAGGGAGGTTCTCGGACGCACCACTCTGAGCCGGGGAGGAGTTCTGAGGTAACAAGACGGCACATCCCTGTGACACAGGCAAGACTGAGACGGTCCCTGGCCAGGCGGCCTTGGGGGGAAGGTTGGGTCCCAGCAGGTAGGCGGCCAGGAGGATCTGGAAGGGTTCACCCAGCTTCTGCCGCCCGCGTGCTGAGCTCCCGGGCTCTGCTGGAGCCAGAGGAGACCCGAAGCGGCCAGGAGCAGGGTGGGCCCCTTGGGAGGGGAAAGGGGCAGCTACATGCTCTGGACCCACCCCTCCGCAGGTCCCAAACACACCCCACCCCGACCATGGTATTGCCCCATCAGCCCCGACGCGCATTTAGTTAAAACAAAGCTCATGCCCGGGCATCCTGCCATCTCCTACAGATGGGGGCAGGGGTGTCTGCTGTAGGAGGGAGCCCGCCATCGGAGGGATGCAGCTTTAGGTCCTGGGCGCCTGCTGTGAGCCCAGCACGGTGCCGCATGGAGGAGACACAGGGATGGGGCTTAATCCCTATCCGAGGGGGTTTCGAGTCTGGGGAAGACTGTCGTGTCAATGTTCCCACCAGGCCGTGAGAAGTACCCAGCCTCCCAGGAGGGGCCTGGCATATATATAGCTTCTGACTCTGGGCACCGTGCATCAGCTGGGTGGGGTCTGGAAGACCGTCTCTAGGAGTCAGGATGGTTCCCTCAGGAACCAGGAGGTTAGCCTCTCGAAGGGCCCCAAGAGGACAGCCCAGGACAGCCTCACAGGTGAGGGGGTCCTTGCTGGACCCCCAGGAGGCTCCTCACCTGCTCCTCTGTGCCTTGAATGGACAACACACGTGACCCTGCCCACCGAGCAGGTGTCTCCTGGGCTGCGGCACCAGCAGCGCCGAAAAGCTACTTGGTGTCAGAGCGCCTGGGTGGCTCAGGTGGTTAAGTGTCTGACTCGTGATCCAGGCTCAGGTCACGATCTCACAGTTTGTGACTTCGAGCTCTGCCGTCAGCACAGAGGGATTCTCTCTCCCCCTCTCTCTGCCCCTTCTCTACTCACGCTCGCTCTCTCTCAAAATAAATAAACTTAAAAAAAAAAAAAAGGCAACTTGGTGTTGCCCGGGGCCTCCAAGGCCTCACACTCAGCCTCAAGGCAAACCTCAGGGAGATCCACGGCAGTCCTGTGACACAAGACAGCCCCCGGGGCCACCTCTCCCAGGGGAGACCTGGCCTGGAGACGGCCGACTGCCCTCCTTCCCCTCGGTGCAACCTGTGATTACGGAGCACATACGAGGTGTCTGAGAGCCAGAAACAGGCACAGCTCTCCACTTCTGATCTGGACAAGAGGACAAGAACAGCAACTTCGTGGGGCAGCTGGTGACAGATGTCACAGGAAAGGCCGACAAGCAGAGCATTTGCCATCATCCTAAAGAATGGTCAGCAGGGCAAAGTGAGCAGGTGGCATTCAAACAGTCGGGACTGCCAGGCCCAGAGGGGGAGGGGACACCCGGCGGGGTTCCAGGGAGCGGGGCCCCGCAGCCGGCATGCGGTTCCATGAGGGTGGCCAGAGGCGGGCGGGAAATGGGGACTCTGGAGGCCAGGAAGAGGCTCTGCTACTTAACCCAGGAGGCCGCTCTCTTCGGTCTCCAAACACCAGTGGACAATGCAATAAACACCACGGGAGGGGAGGCCCCTGAGGCCCTGAGCAGGCAGGAGCTGGCACGAGATGGACCCTGGACACAATGCTGAGCCCCAGAGTCCAGAGGTGGGGGGTCTGGGGTGGGGGAGGCCCCAGGAGCCATCATGACCACGTGGAGGCAGGGCCAGCAAGCCCACGGAAGTGTAAGTCGGGCTCCCACCCCACGCTGACAGTGCTGGCCTCCCGCGTGTGCTCGGCGAGTGTGGGGCCTGGTTAGGAGCTGAAAGGCTAGAGTGGATCTGCTGCCTTTTGTTGTTGTTTGTTTTTTAATATTTTTAACAGTTTATTTATTTACTTGGAGAGAGAGGGAAAGAGACAGAGAGGGGGAGAGAGGGTGAAAGTGGGGAGAGGCAAAGAGAGAGGGAGACGGAGAATCCCAAGCAGGCTCAAGGCCATCAGCGCAGAGCTCGATGAGGGGCTGAGTCGGACACTTAACCAACTGAGCCACCCAGGCGCCCCTTTGGATCTGCTGTTTAACAGTCGGGCACTGGAGGACAGGAGCGCAACTCCTCCAAGCCCTGGTTTCCTCATCTGGAGAATGGGTTTCTCGAGGTAGCAGTGTGCAGGTGCCTCCGCGGGTTGTCAGCAGTGAGTTACTGACGATAATCTGGGAAAGACTGTGGCGTTGGGAGGGCTGCAGCCCTTTGGGGAGGGAACTGGCCTCTCCCCTAGGCTTGGTGGGGGGGGCGGTCTTCCCTCTATATCCCTCTGTCATCTCCGCCACTGCTGAGCCCACAAACACCCACCTGGCCAAGTCACTTTCCAGAAACAACTCTCACATGACCTCCCGAGGGTCATTCAAAACCCATGGTGCGGCCAAAGCCAACGCTCCCCAGTCACAGCGTTCTCCCTGCCGGAGGGAGAAGGGCTCAGTCTCTGCAAGCCTGGTCTTGCCTGTGAATCGTGACAGTGGCCAATTTATGACGCCCAGACAAAAGCCAATGCTTTCTGAAAATCTCAGAGCATCCTGGGAAAGGTCTGGTCCTTCTCAGCCCAACCAAGAGGTCCCGATTCCACACGGTGACACCCTGGTGTCGTGCTGCTGGAGTGAAAGGCCTTCCAGGTACCCTCGGGGCTCCCCTCGGAACCAGCTTGGCCAGCACTGCACCAAGTCTCCAGACTCCCAGGGAGGAAAAGCCGTGGCTGCCGGCCCGGGCGGGGAGACAGCACCCCTGAGAACAATCATAGCAGCTCGAGGGACACTGAGCAAACCCAGTCAAAATTCAGCCACACGGAACACAACTGAAGCTTGGCCCAGGCCCTGATCCTGAGCGCAACTCGCTCCATCCCAGTGTAACTGGGAGGCAGCGGCGTCCCGGAGACAAACCGGGCCCTGGCCTCTGCTCTGCTGTCCACATGCCCTGGGAAGCAGAGCAAATGGCCACCTGCCTCTGCACTTCAGCTCCCTTGCATAAAATGACCACTCTGAACCCGCTGGCCGCGCTTCCAGAAACTGCACAGCGACTGGGACACTGGGAGACGTGGGGTGTCAGAGGCCCCCTTGGGAGCTCCTTCAATCCCAGCTATCTTCCCCTGGGAGGCCACCCCCTCCTCGGCCTGCCAGTCTGGCTCATCCTACAGATGCAGCTGATGTCCCTCCTACCCTTCCTCCTCCAGGAAGCCTGTGACTCAGTCACCCTCACTTCTCTCTCCCTTGGGTGAGAAGCAGTACATAGCGGTGATTAAGGAAGAACAGCCAGACTGCCCAGGTTCAAATCCCAGCTCTAGCCGCTTGCTACATGACCGCAGGCAAGTTCCTTCTCTTCTCTCACCTCATAACCGAGCTCTGCAGGTCCCTTGCAGATCCCATTCTGTCCCCAGAACGTTCGCACAACCCCCCCCCCCCCCCCCCCCGCCCCCCCCCCCCCGTCCTCTGAGAGCCTGGATCAGATGGGGAAACAGCTGGGCTGCTCCTGAGGCCCTGCCGAAGCAGGAGGCCACTAAGCTTTTTAATCCCTGATCTTGGGGGCCCCATCAGAGAGGCCAGCTCTGAATATGGGGGTCAGCATGATCTCTGAGCCCTGCCACGGGCTGGGGCAACTATCGAACCAGCTCAGCACAGCAGCAGCCCCAGCCCATTTAAGAGTATCATCAGGCTTTCCAGCTCTTGGGGGCAGTATCGCCCAGGGGTTAGGAATACAGGCTCCAGGGCCAGGCTTCGGTTCACACGGTGGCTCTTCTAATTAGGGGCAATTTAGCTCTTTTGTCCCTCAGCTTCCTTCTCTAGAGAGAGCAAGGGGTTGTGACTCTGACCGGGCCCCCGTGAAATCAGAACAACGCCTGAGACCGCGTATGCAGACCAGAAAGTGCCGGCTAGTGCCCTGCCACCCCAAAGCGCGCCCGAGGAGCAGGGAGCTGGGCTGAAGGTGGAAAACCGCGCAGTCCGATCTCCGCTGGAATCTCCCGCGGGTGTCGGGCGCCGAAGTGGGCGTGGGGCGGCCCTGCAGATCGCGCGGCTCGGCAGGCACGCGTCTCCGTGGGGGAGGAAGTTTGTAACCCACGCGCTGGCTGTCGTCGTCCGCCCCGCATTCCTGGGATCCCCTGGGCCCACCCCTCCACCCCGGCCGCTTCCCGACCCCAGATTCCAAACCCGGCCCCCACCCCGGGGACGCAAGCGTGCAGAATGGGTCTCCGCGCGGGGGCACACGGGCCGGGCCCCCGCCCCCACGCCGCGGCCTCGCGGGTAGGGAGGCGCCGTGCGGCCCCGGAGCCGGCCGGGGCGGGCGGCGGGCGGCGGGTCGAGGCCGCGTGGGCCGCGCGCACTCACCTCCGCGCGATCCGGTAGAGCAGCACGCCGGCCGCGGCGCACGCCGTGACCCCCAGGCCGCCGGCCAGGCCGGCCGTGGGGCAACGGGCCAGAAGCGCGCTCACTCCCTCCATGGCTCCCCGCGCGGGCTGCGGGCGGCGGGCCGTGGGCCGCTGGGTGGCGGGGGCCGATGGCCGCGGGCCGCAAGCAGGACGCGGGGCGGCGGCGCGCGCCTGCTCGCGCCGTGACCTTCGCCGCTTTGTAGCCGGCGCGGGCCCGCCCCCTGACTCGGCGCGCTCCCGCCGCGCAGCCAATCGGAGCTCGGGGCGAGCCCGGGGGGCGGGGCGCCGGCGGAAGCCGAGGCGCCAGCCTGCGCGCGCCCCCAAGCGGCGGGAGGTGGGAGGCGGCACGGCGCCCGGCAGCCCCGCCTTCCTCCTTTCCCGCCGCGCACGCCGCCTCTGGCAAAGTCCGCCAACCTTAGCGCCTGGAGCCACAGACTGCGTGTCGTTTCTCCCGTCGGTGTGGTCTTCCCAACGCGTGGCCCAGCCCGGCCGTCTTGCAGAGCTGTTTTGCCCTAAGTTGCCGCTCTTTAAGCCACTCCGCTGGACAAAAAATTAGCTTATGGAAACATGAACATGCACCCATAGGGACGAGGGCGAACAAATCACAGGATAGCCCTGCTTGGGTAGGTCATTTCCATGGGTGTCGTTGGCCTGGAGGGAGGATAGTGTTCAAGAAAATGGGACATGCACATTGATTTCGCTAATAACAACGTTTGAATTAAGAACCCCCTAGAATATGTGTATGCTTGTAGGGAATCGGAGACTGTTAACACTGAGCTGGCAAAGTCACCCCGGGGCAGGTGGATTTAGAGAAGATTCACTTGGTGCCAGTTTCTAGGTTACTGGCTTGAGCTGAATTACTTTCATAACTAAGAAACCTCTAGCTGGTTGTAGATATTTGTGTTTAATTACACAATATACGTCTCAGTGCACTTTTCCAGTGTTTTCTGACGTCAACATCAGAGTTCTTCCTCTGGTGGGCAGTGTCGGTGTCCCGGTTATTTAGCAGCAAATGCTTCCTTTGTTTCCCGTTGCCAGTTAATCTGTCCTGCATCCTTGTCATGCATTTACTAGGACCCGCGGAGGCAGGGAGCAGGGCCTGGAAGCTGAGCGGTGGCCACACTGGCCCTTCCCTAACAAGCGGGTGTCAGAGCCAAGGCCTTTCCTTTGGCGTGTTGCTGCCTTCACCACAAATGGATGAACAGCAGCTGTGAAACCTCCTTCAAAACTGGTGGCACTCTATTTAAGTACCGTTTTCTTTCCAAGTTCAGAGTCAGTGACCGCATCACGTCCCCCACTCACAGGATGGGCTCAGAGTTCTACGTTGACAGAGAACGCACCCAACGATTCCGCC
Source organism: Acinonyx jubatus (assembly GCF_027475565.1). Taxonomy (NCBI): domain Eukaryota; kingdom Metazoa; phylum Chordata; class Mammalia; order Carnivora; family Felidae; genus Acinonyx; species Acinonyx jubatus. The sequence goes on along the minus strand of NC_069381.1, from coordinate 6,677,553 downwards.
CTGGGTGTTACTAGTATCGTCTCACTTGCATCGGTGGTAATGCCCGTGAGCTCGTGATCCTTAAGTGAACGGAATGGTCTGCTGGAACTTGGCTTCAGTCTGACCATTCCACAGGCTCAGATGCCCCCTCTACCTTCTGGTCATCTATTCAACGAAGCCACTATTGGCCATTTTACTACTTACCGTCTCTCAGACCTCGAGCACGTCATTAAACTTGAGCCTCTCTTATTTGTAAACTGTGGAGGGTGGTTAATGCCTGCCTCACAAGGTTGTGTCAGAAAGAACTCAGATGAGAAAATATGGAACCTCTTACAGTGTGTGGCACCCAATGGGTGAACAATGGGGCTTTTACGAGTCTTAGGACTACTCAAAAATAATGCCATCCCGTGGACTAAGCCTGTAGAGAAGAGAGAAATGAATCGTGGGATCTCTCCCTGACAGCTCAAACAGTGACAATTCCCATTTCAAACAACAAGCCCCTTTATAGAGTTTCCTGCTTATTTTCTTCCTATTTCTGGGGCTCACCTGTCTCATGTCAATGTCCTGGTGCAGGAGAAGCAAGCAGAGAACTAAATTATCCTAGGTCAGCATCCAAGTTATTAATTCGAGAACGCAGAAATGAAAATGATTTCCAAACAATTCTTGTGACCAATTAGTGAATATTAAGCGACTTTTTTTTTTTTAAAGGAGGCTCCACACTGAGCACAGAGCCCAATGCGGGGCTTGAGCTCACGACCCTGAGATCAAGACCTGAGCTGAGATCAAGTTGGATGCTTAACCGACTGAGCCACCCAGACACCCCAAGCAACCTAGTTTTTATTTAATATTTATTTTTGAGAGAGAGAGGGAGAGAGCGAGCAGGGGAGGGGCAGAGGATCTGAAGTGGATTCCACGCTGACAGAAGAGAGCCCGAGGTGAGGTTCGAACTCCTGAACAGCGAGAAATGAGCTGACCTAAAGCTGGACGCTCAGCCAACCGAGCCACCCAGGCACCCATAATTTTTAAACTTCATGTTAGATAAAATCTTGAGGAAAAATGCAGGTTTTAATATGAATAATAAAACAGGAAAATGTTGTTAAACGCCACTATCCAGCAGTTAAACTGAGCTCCTGGAATAGAAATCTCTTGACTGCCATGCATTTTATACATTTAATTTTTACTTTTTTTAACATTTATTTATTTTTGAGACAGAGAGAGAGCATGAACAGGGGAGGGTCAGAGAAAGAGGGAGACACACAGAATCTGAAACAAGTGCCGTGCATTTTAGAAGCACTGATGCTTGACTAAAGTCATTTATTTTGACTTTTACACAGTTGTGGACAGTTGAAGTAAATTCCACTAGTGAGCTCAAGCACACCGATAACCTTCATGACTAAAGGTGAACAAAATTAAACTCTAATATAAACACAATTTGAGGGACGCCTGGGTGGCTCAGTCAGTTGAGCGTCCGAGTTCAGCTCAGGTCATGATCTCGTGTTCGCGGGTTTGAGCCCCACACTGGGTTCCGTGCTGACAGCTCAGAGCCTAGAGCCTGCTTTGGATTCGTGTCTCCCTCTCTCTCTGCCCCTCACCTGATCACGCCTTAGTCTCTCTCAAAAAAGAAAACATTAAAGAAAAAACTTCTTTTTAGGGGCGCCTGGGTGGCTCAGTCGGTTAAGCGTCTGACTTTGGCTCCGGTCATGATCTTGCAGTTCATGAGTTTGAGCCCCGCATTGGGCTCTGTGCTGACAGCTCAGGGCCTGGAGCCTGCTATACGTTGTGTCTCCTTCTCTCGTTCTGCCCCTCTCCCACTTGCGCTGTCTCTCTCTCTCAAAAGTAAATAAACATTACAAAAAATTAAAAAAAAATTTTTGTTTAAACACAATTTGAAAACATCCTGCTTTTATCCCCACCAGAGCATCTACAACCGGATCTGAAGCTACTGTGCGTCAGTCATTGGAATCCGGCATCTTTCTGGATATTCAGACTGAAAACCAACCTTCGTGAACAAATAAGCAAGCTCCAGGGAAAGAGCTCTTGAAAGACCACTGGTCTTACCTGCCTTCTGTATTGCTTGTTGTCCCTTATTAAATTTCCTTTAAAAGCGGGGAGTGGTGGGGGTGCCTGGGTGATGCCTCAGTTAAGTGTTCAACTCTTGATCGTGGCTCAGGTCATGAGCTTACAGTTCGTGGGTTCGGGCCCCATCAGGCTTCATGCTGGCGGCGTGGAGCCTGTCTGGGATTCTGGCTCCTCTCTCTGCCCCTCCCCTACTCGTGTGTACTCTCTCTCTCAAAACTAAATAAAGTTAAAAAAGAAAGGGGGAGTGGTGACTCAGTGTGGCTAAAATTCTGGTAATTTGTCATTTCTAGATGTTTAATTTTTTAAAAAAAAAACATATTTAAATATACCTCCTGTCAGAATAAAGTGAACTCTCCAAGGGGTGGGCACTCAACCCTGTGTCAGGTTCTTCCCCTCCAGTTCTAGGGAACCAAGAACAGGGTTAAAGACCTGACAGGAAAGGTCTATTACTCACCAGATTCCACATTCACAGCCGACACTTAACAAGGTACCTGGGCTTGACCAGGCTTAACTTCTGGAAATAGGTCCAGGAGTAAGGCAAGTGGTACATAGTTCGTTAAAACTCTTGCCTTTGGTTCAAACTGGGGATAAAGGATAACTTTAGAAACATGTTCACAGTTTAAAACATTTGGTGGCAGAAAGTTTTAATTTATTTTTTTTTAACTCAGTAGCCTGAAAGCTTAAATTATCAATCTGCACGAGACTTGGAAATGTATAGAAAAGAAAAATGGCTGGGAAGTCTGTCCTGGTCCACCCAGTGCCACCAAAATGTGACACATCTTACTGTTCAGCAGTGTGGCTTCAGATTACGAAACAAGTTGGATTCTGATTTTACGGGCTTTCTCTGCATTTCTAGGGTTACATTTCACTAAATTCCTTAGCCATAGTTTATAGCACAGTGAACATAAAAAAGGACACAAACCAAATTTATACTGAAATTAAATAGCATGATTTAATTTAGCTGCTGCTCAATCCTGAATCCTTTTAAGTTAAAAAAAAAAAAACCCACCAAAGTTATAATTAACTATTAACGTTAATGAATTTAAACCTTCCAGAAAACATGAATCCAAAAGGAAATGTCCGACAGGTGATACGAGCCACATATCTTATGGCCTTTCCTGTTTCCGTCCCAAACATTCTAAACATCAACGGAAAAAAAAATTCTCTAGAGTTTTTCAATTTTATTCTAGAGCACAATTTTCTGGCCTCTTACTGAGTACGGTCTTCTAACAGGTACACAATTAACTCATACGTAGACAACACGATGGCAGTATTCGGTATCTGCCGGATGAGCTGGGCAAAGAGTCCCCTGTAAAAGGCAAGGTAACCTTCTTCCCGGAAGACCAGCCGAGCGGTCTGGATGAAAGACTTGTACTTGGTGCCTTCCTCCCGGAGCCGTGTCCTTATGACTTCTGCAGAGAGAAACACATACTTTATGCTACGAACGGACTGCATTATCAGGCAATACGATGAGAGAATTCAAAGCACACAGCCCCGGACTGTCAACATACATCTCTGGCTATTTGCCATCTCAGCTCTGTTTGGACAGCACGGTCACTTCGGAACAATGAGAAGTCACAATCTTTTTAGAACCTTTTCTGACTCTGGGAAATGGTCAATTAGGGACATTACATGTAATACAAAAGTACAAAGAAATTTTTAAGGGATTAAAAAAAGCTTGGTTTGAATGGGACTTCATTTAAAGATAGTCTGTGGTTTTCTACTCTCAATTAAACCAACACTGTAATTTCACGGAAGGTGTAATTTTTATTAAGTGTGACAGTATCATTAACACGATTTTTTTTTCATGCACTCCCCAACCTTCTCTCCTATTAAAACCCTTCTCCACTCTGTCCAGCTTAAAAGTTGCCTCCTCCATTTTCAGACCTTCGCACACCTGGCCCTCCCCCACCCAGGCACCCCCAACATGACACCTGTCACTGCTTGTCTCGCAGACCTCAGTGCACACGCTTCTGTCTCCCTACCCCACGGGAGGTGTCCCGCCCTCTTCTCCGTGAGCCCCGTGGGGCTGCTTCGTGCCCTAGTATATGATGGGAACTCAATTACCTGCTTGTGAAATGACAGGTACATTTGTCATAGCCGACAGTGTAGCAGGCTTTTGAAAACAAAACCTGTTTTTCGTGCTACAATAAACTAAGCTATTTTTTTTAAGTAGGTCAATGGAACATTACGTCTACAATTCCTTAAAAAAGGGACTTAGCAGAGTAGCCTTACTCAGCACAAAGTGGAAGCTGAGAGGTTTGTTGTTTTGTTTTGTTTAGTTTGGCACTCGTATCATTTTTTTAAATCGAGGAATGTAAAATAAAATCCACATTTTTGGCTTCTTTGAAAACATCTCAAGTTCTACAACACAGGGCCCACATTCTGCACAGTACGTTTTGGCCACAATTAGCTGGAACGGAGGAGAGCTGAGTTCCTGCCACTCGTGTAACCTACAGACAGCTGAAGCCAGTTCCACACGTCCCCCGTTACTTAGCACCCGCAGGTGTCTGCACTTCAATGTGAGCTGCGGATACACTAGATGATACCGCCAAACGCCACGAACCTCACGGCTGTTCTACTGTTTGGGAAGAAAAAGCAAAACACACCGTGTGGATAAGCAATGCAGGAAGCACATCCTTTAGAAATAGCAGCGGCTGCCATAAGTCCAAAAAAACTCGTGGAAGTTTTCTCAGTCCCATTTGTAGAAGAGGCTAATGGAGCTTCTTTCAGATACTTCTTTAAACTTTCATAAATAGCAAAACAGATGATAGTTTCTGAAATCCCGGCATACGAGGCGGTTAATCCCCTGTAGAAGCCACGAATGCCTTCCGTCTGGTAAACGTAGCGAGCACACTGGAGTGTGTTCATCTGCTTGGAGCCTCTCACTCTGCGGACACAAGACCAGCGAAAAGCCGTTAAAAGGCACGCTCACGAGCCCGGTTCCTGTCCCAAGCCGCAAAAACTGAGCGCTGAGTATAAAGAGAAATGGTACGCACGGCAGGTGACATGTGTCTTCCTTCTTCTGTGTTCGGCTGAGCCCTAGCCCACCAGATGGGACACCCGATAAGCCCACAGAACACTACGTGCATCTGTACCAAGAGTCCTAAAAACATGTCCAGAGCTCCTGACCTAATTTTGCAAAGAGCTGTACAAAGGAAGATGTTCATCAGAGGAAAACACAACCGCAATATAATCAGAACAATCCAAATATCTAAAAATAGAAATAGATAAGTAAACCATGATACACACACCAGATTGAAATAGTTGTAAAGGCGGGAAGCTAGGCGGAACCGCGTGAGCAGAAAGCAGGACAAAATTACATGCAGAGTGTAATTCCAATCATGGTACAAACAGGCTTTAAGAAAATGCTGAAGGAAACCTCACCAACATTCTGACTGGGCACTGAGTGTAAGGGAGTGCTTTCTTAACCCGAGTCTCCAGATCCCATTATTTCTCAATTTATGAAATTATGAACATGGAAACGCTGCCCGGTAACTAATAAAAGGCCTCAGGCTTGGCTGCTCTTGGCTCACGATAGAAAGCATCCTAAACTGCCTGATGCAAGCCGAATCCTGGGACCTGACCCTGTTTCCACTGGCCCACATCAAAGACCCTCCCTTGGGGCTGAAGCCCACCGCTTCCAACCGGTCACAGCAGGCTCCCTCGCTTCTTCACTGTGTCTTCCCACATCCTAGCTGGAGCGACCTTTCTAGCACCGAGCCAACCACACCACTGCCCTGCTTAAAATCCTCTAACGCAGGGCTTCTCAACCTGGGCACGGACACTCTCAGCTAGATGATTATCTGTTGTGGAAGCTGTCCTATGCATCATGGGAAGTTTAGCAGTACCCCAACCTTTACCCCGTAGATGCCAGCAGCACCCTACCTGAATTGTCACAAGGTCTCCACACCCTGTCAAATGTCCCCTGGGGGACAAAGCGTTCCCCACTCCTGCCCTGAACCACGGCTCTAATGGCTCTCCATGGCCCTCAAAATAGAGCCCAAGGCCAAATTCCAAGCCCTCCCAGGGTTTTTAAGAATGTGCCCTCCCCCCCCCCCCCCCCCCGCCGGCATTTCTGCAGCCTTGGCTCCTCCCCCTGCTTTAGCACATGCACGCGCAGCATACTCCAGATGTTTCCCTTCTTTCAGCTCCCTGCGAACAAGGCTTCTCTAGACATTCCCCACACTCCGTTCCCTGCCCGATGCACCTGCCGTGCGGCCCACCCCCAGTTATTTTCCAGAAGGTAAGGGGGCCATCACTGCTGGAGGAGGCCCTCCCTGTGCCCACCCTGCCCGGAGTGCACTAGGGACCCTTTGGGGTCCTTACCATTTCCGGCCCCTATCTCGTTAGACTCTAATGCTCTTTATTTCTGTAAAGCTGTGAGCTTCTGGAAGGCAGGGCCTAGGTCTTACTCCCTGCTGTTTCCCCAGTGACCAGTGCACAGCAAGCATCCACGCTCGTTGTTGCAGGACGTGTTAGCAGAGCCCATCCAAACAAAGCTTTAAAATGTCCTCAACGTGGAGCGTTCCCAGGTGGATTTAAAAGAGCGCACATAAAGGCTCTGAGCTGACTCGCACATGTATGTGCTACTAAGCAGGAGTGACTCTGTGTGTCACACCTGAAGTGCGGAGTCATTACCAAAGGTTTCCAGGAGAGGATGCTGCTCAGAAGCCTCAAGGACAAGCAGGTGTTCTTGAGGGACCAGAGGCGGAGAGGGAGTCCTGGCGAGGGACAGCACACGGGGAGACGGACGCATAAGAGCACACGACAGTTTTAGAAAACTGCAAAGGACCTTGGATGTTAAGCCCAGCAGTTAGGATGTGACCGTGAGAGAAAACAAGACTCCTGGAAGGAGTGAGCAAGTGATCTGTCCAAAATAATGAGATCTGATACATTCTAGAAGGTTCTTTCGCACAGAACGGCTCGAGGGAAACATGGAATCTGAGACCAATTCAGAGGTTTTTGTGGTCACTAGAAAAGCTAAGGCAGACCCCTAGCTACACTTCCAGGGGATGTTCTAGTTCTCCCTTTAGAGGTGGCTCAGAGTTAGACTAGACTAGCTGAAAGTTTCCAGAGCCCACACACATTTCCCCACAACATAGTCACACAAGAGTTCTTAGAATTCTAGTACAGGGGCGCCTGCGTGGCTCTGTCAGTTAAGCATCTGACTCAGGCTCAGGTCATGATCTCATGTCCGGCTCTGCGCTGGCAGCGTGGAGCCTGCTTGGGATTCTCGCTCTCCCTCTCTCTCTGCTCCCTCCCCCTACTTTCTCTCTCTCTCAAAATAAATACAAATAAACTTAAAAAAATTTTTATTAGCGTCCTGGAGGCCTGACAGCCCTTGCTGTCCTACCCTTGACCCACCCTTGTCCTACCCTCTGCCCACTTGAGAGAGAGGCCATCTGGAAGAGATCCCTCAGTGCTCCAACTGGGGGTGGGGTCGGCCTAGAGACCCACCAACCATCCGAGAGGAAGTCAGGAGCACCTCAGGGGCCACGTGAGTGAACTGCTAACCTCTGTTGGGTGTTGTTTCTGTTGGCCCTCACCTCCCCACGGTGCCTGGCAACACACATCTCAAAACAAAAGGAGTTTCTACATAGGCTTATGTTCAGAAAAAAAACCACGATGGGGATGGCTAAGGACTCGTACCCATCACTTCACCACTGGAATTGGGAGGAAGAAAAAGATCCCAAGAATATTAAGGAAGGAACAATTGGTAACTTACTTCCGTTCCAGCTGCATCCGGGTTTTAACCATCCATATAGGATTCATTAAGGTATTTGTGACAAAAGCTGGAAGATAAAATCCAGAAAATATCATCATTGAACATAGTCCATGTTTATTAAAGTTGTCTATTTCATATGATAAACTTTGAGCTCAGGAGTTAAATGGGTTAATACTAAAAATAGATACGGGCACTGGGATGGTTCCGTCGGTTGAGCATCGGGCTTTGGCTCAGGTCATAATCTCACGGTTTGTGCGTTCGAGCCACACATCGTCCCCCATGCTGAGTGTGGAGGCTGCTTGGGATTCTCTCTCTCCGCCCCTCCCCTGTGCTCGCTCTCTCTCTCTCAAAATAAATAAATAAACTTAAAAAAAAAAAAAAGGAATAGTAAGCAGTTCTATACTGCAGATGGAAGTTACAGCCCTAAAATGTAACATCCATTGTTACGCTGGACCTAAAAGAAATCTCTCAATTTTCTAGAGCCCTGTCAAGTCTCTCCAACCTGTAGGTGGTGCTGTTGATATTCTGGTAAATCTAATCTCTACGGTAAATACGGAAACTATTCTAAACCTCAATTTATAAATTTCAGGTCCAGAAGTAACGTGATCTAACCCAAAAAGGTCACCTTACATCAAATGTAAAACAGAAGCCACGAAATCGCCACTTACCTGAATTCAAACATCTACATTTTAATACCCAACTCATCACTTCAAGAAATTGAAGTTTTAAGACTGATATGCTTCTAGGAACCATTTTTTTTAAAGTCGTTCGTCCTCATCTTAATACTACTGACTGTTCCAGACCAACCAACACGCACAGTGTCACGGTGTCAGCCTGACACACAGCGAGTTCTGAATTCCTCGTCCTCTCCATGGTCCGAAGCAGGTTCATGAGGAACCCAGACAGTGGTTTAGAAAACTCCTTCTGGGTCCGCTTTCCTTACCAAAGGTTCCTCTGAGTTAATTTGGCAAAAGTTTCAAAACCGATGACAGGGTGGAGCTCCTGGCTCGCTACCGCCCTCGGAAGTGAGGACCCACTGGCTCCCGCTCCGCGTGTCCCCCCACCCCGGACCTCCATGTACAGTAGGGTCCCCTTTCTCTTGTGAGAAGCAGCTCTGCGTTCACTATCCTCCTGCTTGGGGTCCAGTAATTATCATCCGTGACGACTCAGATGGGCTACCAGAACTTCCGTCTGGAGCGACAGGCAGACAAGACTGGTGGACGCACACCTCACAGGCCGGCAGAAGGCAGAGATTTTTCACAGAATGCCAACTTAAGTTCTCCGAAATACCTCCTACTTACACAAGTCATCAAATGACACTTAGGGGCTCCTGGCTGGCTCGGTCAGTGTAGTGTGTGACTCTCGATCTCAGGGTCATGAGTTCGAGCCCCAGGCTGGGGGTAGAAGATTACTTAAAAAAAAAAAAAATCTTTAAAAACAAAAAACGAAAACCGCATACAATATCTGTAAAGACATAGCCTTCCCTCGGCAATCTGCAAGTCCGTGGTCTTTTCCAAGTATTTCCTGGGGGAATAAATCTTGTTATGAATTTTCTAGAGTAAGTGCAATGACTCCCTCAAGAGAATAGATACTATCTGATCTGGTAGGAGCCTTACAGAACACTCCACAAGCCCCAAGCCCTCATCACAGTGTCCAGCTGTTAAGGCCAGAAATGCCAATAGTACACAGGGTAACGCTGGACACCGTGGGAAGTCACAAAAAAGCCCTCAAATTTTTAAAATAATTTCATGAAACAGAAAGACATGAAAATGCATTAATATGCCTTTATTTTTATTTATTTTTAGTTTTTTTCATGTTTCTGTATTTTTGAGAGAGAGAGAGAAAAAGTGGGGGGGGGGGGGGGGAGGGGCAGAGAGAGGGAGACACAGAATCCGAAGCAGACTCTAGGCTCTGAGCTGTCAGCCCAGAACCCAACGCGGGGCTCGAACGCACAAACCGAGAGATCATGACCTGAGCGGAAGTAGGATGCTTAACCGACTGAGCCCCCAGGCGCCCAATATTCCTTCAAAAGAAACAGAACACTGACCAGCAGTATGCATGGGCACATGTAAATTCTGAGGGAGAATAAAAGTTTTAGTTAGCGGGGAAAATGGAACCAAGTTACAAACTGTTCTCGAACATTCATGCTTCCTTAGTTCTAACATGAAGTGCCACAAAAATGGTTTGAGGCCAAAGAGGAAGAGAGCTAATTTCTAATTCCTGGACAAAGCTGCATGGCACAACACGTGCTTCAGGAAAGCGAGAAGCTGGTCTCCACTCACTGGGGGTGACCTACCTGCAGAGCCGGCTGAGAAAATATGCACAGTATTACTGTTAGGCACGAAAATGCCATTGAACTGCTCTTTGGCTTTGGAGTAACACGCAAAGTACACAGCCCTGGTGGAAGAGAGAGAGAACACTACAGACATCGGCATGGCACTATATGCGTCCCTCCACGACCTCTGAAAAGTTTAGGAAATTAGGAGAAAGAAGGTTAACGTGTAACCCAGACGCTGGACCTTATCTGTCAAACCAAAAGCTGCTGCAGGCACCTGCAGAAAGCTCCTGCGTGTCCCTCCAGAAAGTGCCCAGTGATGGTCAAGTATCCAAAATAACTGAGGCCGGTGAGATTTGGGTAATATACAGAGTCCATTTAGATTCTTCATTCTGGATAAATGTCAATCCTTTAAGCATCAAAATACACACTAAACCTTCTAAAATCTCTAATACTACTTCTAAAATACAGCACGCTTGTCCTGCCTTACACCACAATGAGTACGTCAAATGTAATCGGACCGGTTTTTGAGGACTCAGGGTCAGTAGGAACTACCGGCATACGTGTTTTCAATGCAGAGCTTCCACCATTGGACACGCACACCCCCCCACCCCCACCGCCACCCCTATAGGAGGAGTCTGGCCTCCCCCACGGCTCTCTGATCCGGTCTCTGCTTTCCCTCTTCTGACTCGGCTCTTACTGGGGCTGGGGAGTAGGCGCTGGTTGGTATTTTCCCCGCTTCTTCACCAGCAATGCCAGGGGAAAATGCTTCTTTATTTTGGCTGGCCAATGCATCAATCATAGAGTGTATTTTTCAACTTAGGATCTGGACTACTTATCTGTTATTTAACATTAGTCTGCTTTTTATAGGTCCCCACTGTTCTAAACGGGTGTGGCAGCCAGGAACCTACAGCAGGTTAACAGGCGTTACCAAACTATCCACAAGGAGATGCAACTCAATTTTCTTTATTTGCTATATGTATCCACCATCTATTAATAATGCAAACCCCATATAATCTCACAGACTAGTACTTGTATTTCTTAAACAGCTTATACACCTATGCTATAAAATTCTAAAGGAACAAAGGGTTTAATAAGAATCTGAATTGTTACAACATTCTCAGGTGATTTGTGTATAAGTTGGGAGCACTGATCTGCAAGAATTCTAGGAAGCTTTTAGTCTTTACCTTGTATAAGACATTTTTGTGTTTGTTCTAAAAAATAATTCTCTTTAAAGTCGACCGGAGTATTGTATGAAATAACAGAAGTACCTTACTCGTCACCCAGCTCCCCGCCGGGCCTCCAGGCCATTTCTAGAAGCAGTTTCTCATCTACTTTTCACGGATATGTATACACACACTCACCTATTATTCACTCTTGTCAAACAGACTTTACAGGGCATTAAGCCTTGTGCTAGAAAGGAGGATGTTTTAAATCAAGTAAAGCCTAGAAGCCTTGAGAATTGCTTCAGATCAGCGGTTCCAAGCGCATATGAATCACCAGGGGATCTTGTTGGAATGCAGATTATGATACAGGTCTGGGGCACAGTCCGAGAGTGTGCACTTCTAACCTGCTCCAGGTGACGCCCACGGTGCTGGCCACGCACCGTACTTGATGTAGCAAACACTCGTCTAGAGAAGATTCCAGGTGACGTGGGCAGATGAATTTTCATTTAAGAATAAAAGAACTAGATGCTTTCACACACACACACGCACACACATGACACACGTGCACACATACCCACACTAAAAGACACACCAGCACTTATCACTATTCCAGGTGTCAGACGTTTACAGGCAAATCCCATACTGAAAAAGACACTGGCCATCTAGAAGTAATGCGCTTCGGTAAGAAAGAAGTCAGTATTATATACTACAGGTAGTGAGCCAGCTGAAAAGTTTAAAGCTTACCTTGATGGCGCAACTCCGACCAAATTTGGACCCAAGCCTCTAAAAAGTGACTTTGGTCCCTCCTTCTCCAAGATCGACCTAAATGATAAGAGAAGATCTTTAAAATCCTGAGGCAGAGCCTAGGCAAAACAATGAGGCGTCAGCCCTCACAGCTCCTTGAAGAAAGAATGTTTACAAGACCCCAGACTCTTATCGGATTATAGTACAATACAGCATCCGAAATCTGAAGAATACTGCTTTCGTATTACAGTGGAAAAGCAGGTTTCAAAAGCATCAGTTTGACATGTTTTCAAGGAGCCTTTTCCCTGGCTCACATGGGACCGAGATATTCAGGGTCTGTACTCTACATGCACTCCTAGTAAGGTAGGACAAGCATCTGGCAGAGCATCTGATACAGGGAATAATGCCCTCATTATAGCAAAATTCACTGAGAAACGGGTTCAGAGATGTCTCTGGATGATATTTCTTTGGGATTTTTTCCTTATTTCTAATAATCCTATCTTCCAGATATTGACTTATTGTAGAAGAGCCCCAACCAGGGATCTACAGAATGGAAAAACCTAATGATTTTCATAGGCTGGATGAATGTTACTTAATTTTTCTTCTTGAACATTTATTTATTTTTGAGAAACAGAGAGAGACAGAATGTAAGTAGGGGAGGGGCAGAGAGAGAGAGGGAGACACAGAATCCGAAGCAGGCTCCAGGCTCCCAGCTGTCAGCACAGAGCCCGATGCGGGGCTCGAACCCATGAACTGTGAGATCATGACCTCAGCCGAAGTCAGACGCCCAACCGACTGAGCCACCCAGGCGTCCCTGGATGAATGTTATTTCAAGCCAAAGCATAGTATCTCAGGGTCAAAGAGAATATCCCTTTTGCTTGTTAATTTTTTAAATTCATGGTGACATATACGCAACATAAAAATTTACCATTTTAGCCATTTTTTAAGTGTACAGTTCAGGGGCATTACGTATCTCCACAAGGTTGTGCGACCATCACCATCCATCTCCAAAATTTTTCATCTCCTACAAACAGAAATCCACACCGGGTTAAACACGAACTCCCTGGGGCGCCCGGCTGGCTCAGCCTTCAACTCAGGTCATGACTTAATGGCCTGGGGCCTGCTTCGGATTCTATCTGTCTCTTTCTCTCTCTGCCCCTCCCCTACTTGCTCTCGGTCTCTCAAAAAAATGAATAAACTTTAAAAATTAAAAACCACCCCATAACTCCCCATTCTCCTCTGCCAGCCCTTGGCAACCACCGTCCCGCTTTCTGTCTCTCTGAATTAGACTACTTCAGGGACCTCATAGGAGTGGAACTGTACAGTATTTGTCCTTCTGTGGCTGGCTCATGTCACTTCGCAGCGTCACTGAGGTTCATCTGTGTCGCGGCAGGTGTCAGAATGTCCCTTTTGAAGGCTGAGTGATACTCCGTTGTGTGTCTACCACATGCGGCTTGCCCATTTATCTGTCAACTGCCTCCGCCTTCGGCTACTGTGAATCAACGCGGCTACGAACGTGAGTGTCCAAGTATCCGTTCAGGTCCCCGGTTTAAACGCTTAGGGGAACATGCCCAGAAGCGGAATTGCTGGCTCACGTGGTAATTTCTAGGTTTGATTTTTTGAGAATCTGCCCTGTTATCTACCACAGCGGCTGGACCATTTTCCGTCCCCACCGACAATGCACAGGGGTTCCCATTTTCCCACACCCTTGCCAACACACTTAAAATAAAAAAAGTGCTAATGTGTTTTCTTCTTTTTCTCTTAAGTAGGCTTCATGCCCAGCGCAGGGCCCAATGCGGGGCTTGAACTTACCACCCTGAGCTGAGAGCAAGAGTCAGACGCTTAAACTGAGCCACCCAGGTGCCCCGTGTTCTGACTGAAAGCGACTAAGGAAGGATTGTGTAGAACATTCTTTAGAGGCATTTTCCCACTCCAACATAGGATTCAAATTGAAGAATAAATTTGGTTAACTGTATTCTTTTTAATGGCTCAATTTTCATGGTGTCCAAGAGAAATTTACAGTTACATTGAGGTCTTCTCTAATTTAATCTCTTTTTCTTACTGCAGATTTTTCTGCACTTGGTAATTAGGGCCTCCGATCTGACAGCATTCTGAGTTTATCTAGAATTGTTGTCAACAGTTTATAAAATGCTTTACCTTCATTATGACATTGAGAGTAAAAGAAAAAGGTGTCTTCCCACTTCATGGAAAAGCTATTGGTAAAGTGAATCCTGCCAATTCTATTTCTGCTACCTTCCACTTTTCCCATAGAGAAAGTCTCTAAAAACAAAGCTGAAATTTTTGGTGGAGAGGTTAAATTGATGTTTTGGTCCCTGGCACGCTGGAAAATGTTCAAGTTTTATCCATTCGTAGCTTTCTTTCCTTTTTCAGGTCAATGTAATTTTTCATGGTCTAGAGTCCTTGAATGTACAAACTTAAAAATATAAATTTTAGCTTCTCGTCTTCAAATTTTTAGATGTTTATAAAATATTTCAATTGCTTAAAAATGAAAGAATATTTGTACCTGTAAGAGCTGCCCTCAAAAGTAGCAGATCAGCAGTTAGGTAAGAAAAAAGAAATAAAATATCTAGATTGGGAAGGAAAAAGCAAAGCTATCTTTATTCATACAGACTACATAATCTTATTACATGGAAATACTAATGGGGCGCCCGGGGGGCTCCGTTGGTTAAGAGTCCAATTCTTGGTTTTTGGCTCGGGTCGCAACCTCACAGTTTGTGAGATGGGAGCCCCACGCCGGCCAGGCTCTGTGCTGACACTGCGGAGCCTGCTTGGGATCCTCTCCCTCCCTCTCTCTCCTTCTCTGTCCCTCCCCTGCTCTTGCGTGGGTGTGCTGTCTCAAAATAATTAAGTTAAAAAAAATACTAAGGAATACACTAAAAAAATTACTATAGTAAGTTCAGCAAGGTTACAGGACACAAGATCAACATATGAAGCAACTGTATTCATACACAGCGGCAATGAACAATCTGAATACGGAAATAAAAAACAATTCCATTTACATCATCAAGAAGGGTAACATTCCTACCCACAGAGAGATGAAGCAGATCAGTGGTTGCCAGGGGAGGGGTGTGGGGAGATGGGAAGGACTATTAATGGGTACATGTTTCCTTCTGGAGTGATGGAAATGTTCTAGAATTAGATAGTGGTGGTGGTTACAGAACTCTGTGACTATACTAAAACCACTTGTACACTTTAAGAGGATAAATGTTATGGTATGTGAATAATAACTCAATAAAGCCATTATTTTAATCTTTATTTATTTTTGAGAGAGAGAGAGAGAGAGACAGAGCGTGAGCAGGGGACAAACAGAGAGAGAAGACAACACATAATCTGAAACAGGTTCCAGGCTCCCAGCTGTCAGCACAGAGCCCGACGCGGGGCTCGAACTCACGAACTGTGAGATCGTGACCTGAGCCGAAGTCGGACGCTTAGCCGACTGAGCCACCCAGGTGCCCCAATAAAGCTATTATTTTATTTATTTTTTTAATTTTTTTTCAACGTTTTTATTTATTTTTGGGACAGAGAGAGACAGAGCATGAATGGGGGGGGGGGGGGGCAGAGAGAGAGGGAGACACAGAATCGGAAACAGGCTCCAGGCTCCGAGCCATCAGCCCAGAGCCTGACGTGGGGCTCGAACTCACGGACCGCGAGATCGTGACCTGGCTGAAGCCGGACGCTTAACCGACTGCGCCACCCAGGCGCCCCAAAGCTATTATTTTAAATAAGTAATAAACTAGACCTCGGTTCCACCGAAATAATTAAATTACTTCAAAATATTAGGGAGACAACAGTCTTATTTTCTAATCATAGAATGTTTTCCTTACTGGCAGTTATCAACCCAGGCCCTTTTAAGTGATCCCATGACATACTCTGGTTTGTGTGCAGCCCAGCCTAAACCCTCTGGCCACCCCTGAGTATCATATGAAGGGCCTCTGACACACTGGACAACTAGACAGCACATCTCGCTAGAAGTACAATGGACATTTCTTTCTTTTTTTCTTTCATGGCATCTGGGGAATGTCAAAGCAATGCATTTAAAATGAGACCTAGTTACACAACGTGATATTACTCGGCAATAAAAAAGGAAGGAAGTACTGTTACACAACACCAAGGCCGAACCTTCGAGAAACATTAGGTTACATGCAAGAAGCCAGACACCAAAGGCCGTGTGTTGTATGATTTCACTTATGTGAAATGTCCAGAGGACGCAAATCTGGAGACAGAAAGTAGACAGTGATTGGCTGCCTAGGCTGGGGGCAGGCGATGGGGAGTGACTACAAATGGGTGAGGGGTTTCCTTTTCATAGGGATGAAAACGTTCTAAAATCAAATTAGGGGTGCTGACTGCACATCCTAGACACAGTTGAATGGTATTCTTTAAACAGGTAAATTGTATGGTATATGAATTACATCTTCATAAAGCTGTGTTAAACCAAAAAACAACCCAGCGAGGAGGAATGAAAGGCTCACTGAAAAAGGTCTAGGAAGCAGAAAAGATCTTGGCGGGAACAGAGTTTTAAAATAAAATTTAGTTCTTCTGTGAAATCAATCACTTACGGTGACTGCTTCATCGGGAGTATGGACTGTAGATCACTTAAAAAGCAGTATATGAATACTGAATGTCTTGAATTTGAAAACTGTGCAGTGACTTTAAGAGAATACCTTTGTCCTGAGGCGTTAAGGGTAAAGGGGCATGATGAGTGTATCCCAGGTTCCAGTGGTTCAGAAAAATACGTAGACGGAGCAAAAATAAAAAAAGCAAGTGTGGCAAATGTTACAAATTGGTGACTTGAGGTATAACCAAGTTATTTGTACCGTTTCTGTAACTCTTCTATAAGTCTGAAATTCTTTCAAAGTAAATAGTTCTTTAAAAAAAAAAAAAAGGTATAGGTCATAGGTTATAAAAATACCAAATTCTTGACGATAGCTCATAAATTCACAGACGCAAGGGTTGGGGTAAAGCTGGGTTTCTGTAAAGCTAATCCACCAAATGAAGCTCATGCCCTCCGAGCAACCTTTCACACTGGCTGAGAGATAACTGGCTCTTAATCGAGACGTGGCAATTTAGTGTTTTCAACTGTAAATACTTTTCCTCTTTCTCACGACAGCCCTGTGCTTTTAGTTTACTATTTTTTTTTTTTTTTTTTTTACTAAGCGCAGCAACTTTTCACCCAGAGAAATCAGGACCGTGCTTTTAAAAAGCCAAGCTGTCTGAACAAAAACTTCTCTCAAGCAACACCTTGAAGTGACCTACAATTCAGAATACAGTATGTAAAAGATTTCAAATGGTCAGTATGTTCAAACAGTTTGAAAGTTTGGACTCGGTCTGTGGCCCCCGTTAATGTGCCCTGGGCAGCCAGGCCCGGGAGTCAGTCAAACACAATTAAGGGCGTCTCTGGCTCCAGGAAGCTGGAAGCCCTCATCTATAATGCAGCAGGGAACGTGTGTCCTCAAGTGACTCAGGCCTTTTAAGAACTGCAGAAAAACTGTCTCCATAGTGACGCATATTAACAGTGGGCAAAAAGTCAAATCTGTTACATAATTCAAACTTCTAACCTCTCGGGATGTTTACAAAATTTTTCTGGAACAATCAAGTTTCTACTATAAATGGCACACTTCAAGCTTCATAATAAAGCATGTTGGGATCCAGACTAACTTTCCCACAGTCATATAAACTTTCACGTAGAAAAGAGATACAAAAGGAAATTAGGGTCTTGTTTGGAACATTTCCTTGTCTTCACTAGTTTTAAATCACAGCACGCATACTACGGACTAATCCAGAACAAAGATCTCATCAGAACAGGTACCTAAGTTTTTACAAGATAGAGACTAGCTCGCTAATAAATTACTTTACAGATTAAAAAAGGTACCTGAAAAAATAAAAATAAGGTAATGACGGCGTAGTTTACAGAATAGGAGCTCTGACTGAAAAGAAAAAAAAAAGATTAACTCACAAGATTGTTTTAAAAGCAGACCTCAGAGATAAAACGGATATATTAATACTCCCTTTAGCAAATCTAATAGAGCCTAAATATGCTAGCATCTTGCCTTTTTAAAGTAACTATGAAAAACGTGAAGGTTACTGGTGCTCAACGGAGGATTCTTTCTTTCCTTACACGAGACACACGCAAACACGGACTTGCAGCTTGAAAAATAAACTCCCCGTAAACAAAGTCTGTTGGCTGTTAAGTCTTCTAAAGTGGCACCGCCTGAGAGATAAGACTAGAGAGAAGGTGCTGAGTTTTAAATGAATAACCATTTTATTCGTTTGGGTTTCCGGTAGCAGTGCTTCTAAAACTGCGAACCTTGCCGGGCTTTGTGGTCTAGAGAAAAGGCCGGACACCTGTCACTCAGCAGGTCAAAAGCCTGTCTGCGGACCATCATCGCTGACCTTAGCTCAGCCGCGTCAACGGAGGAAGGAGGAAGCTACCTAATGATCTAGGTGCAGGAGGAGGGGGAGCTTCGACCAGGGTGGAGGCGGAGAGAGGCGGAGAGTGGCAGAGAGCAAAGTCGTCAGGGTCTCCTGGGCCACCCTGAAAGACCTCTCAGGCCGGCGCTCTCTCTCCACGCCAGTGCTGAGCAACAGACTGCTTTCGGAACGTGCAACAGGGAAAGACACACACTTCCCCCGAAGAGCAAGTATGCTTTCTTCAGACGAGAATTATGTAATACGATAGATATTTCCCTTTTTGCCTTGGCCACCAGAAAACCCAGTCGTAAATCATGTTAAAAAAGCACAGGAGGTACCTATTGTGACAGCAGTCGGTATTCTTTTTTTTTTAATTTTTAATGTTTTTTTTTTTTTGAGAGACAGACAGACACAGCATGAGCAAGGGAGGCGCAGAGAGAGAGGAAGACACAGAATCCGAAACAGGCTCCAGGCTCCGAGCTGTCAGCACAGAGCCCGACGCAGGGCTGGAACTCACAAACTGTCAGATAGTGACCTGAGCCAAAGTCGGACGCCTAACCGACTGAGCCACCCAGGCACCCCAGCAGTCAGTATTCTTTACAAGGCAGGGCACGTGTGTGTGTGTGTGTGTGTGTGTGTGTGTCTGTTGAGCACTTTATACTGCGTATCTGCCCAAGAGGCCAAAATTCATTCATTCGATTTGTACTAAAAGCTTAAGCTTACTGCGTGACAGGCAGCATTCTAGGTGAGTGGGGACACCTCAGGGACCAAAACAAATCAAAGTTCCCTTCTGGTGGGGGTAGAGAGAGAAAATAAACAATATAAATATGTAAACCACACTGCTGGATGGGGGTGAGCGCTGTAGATAAAAATAGAGCAGGAAGAAGGGATGGGGCGTGAGGGGAAGGCTGTTTTAAATAGCATGGTCACGGCAAGGCCTTCCCACAAAGGTGACGCGAGCCAGCCATGCAGATGACGTCCAGTATAAAGGCCCTTCCCGGAAAATGTTCCAATGTTCCCAGTTGAAAAGACTGCGAAGGAACAGCAAGGAGGCCAGCGTGGCGGGGTGCGGGCGGGGCGACGTCAGAGGTGAAGTAGGAGAAGTCATGGGAGGGGTGGCACCTGTGCGGAGCCTCGTGAGGGGGTGAGGGGCGACTACAACTTTGGCTTTTCCTCGGAGGGAGAGGACAGCCCCTGGAGAGATCTGAGCCAAAGACCTCCCGACTGCTCTGCGGAGCACACACTGAAGACTGGGGTAGGGGCGGGGGTGGGGGAGACCACTAACACCGATGAGATATGGCGGCTTCCATCAGGACAGTGGCGGAGCGAGTGGCGCAAAGGGGTCAGAGCCTGCACGCACTCTGAAGGCGGAGTTGGGAGGTTTTCCCGTGAGACCGCGAGAACAATCTCAGGATGACTCTGGGCTTCAGATCCGCACAGAGGGAAGGATGGCGTTGCCTTTGATGGACACAGACAAGACTCTGGGAGCAGCGGGTTTGGGGAAGTTCAGTGGTGCACAGGTTCCACTCTGGACGCCCGCTAAACACCCGAGCAAACAGGCAGGGGGACTAACGTGCGAGGCTCGGAGGAGAGACACGGTCAGCTTACAGATGGCACTTAAAGCCGCAAGACTCAATGTGATCCACTCCCGGAAGGAGGGGCTGCCGCTAGGGCAGGGGCCACCAGAGGAGCCCCGGGGCCCTCCAACATCAAGAGGTCATCGGGAGACTCAGAGGCGGAGCAGAGGCAGCGGCCGGCAAGGCGGGACTGTGGTCCCGGGGGACTCTGGCTGGAACTCGGCCATCTCCACGCGGCAGCGGCGTAGGGTCAGGGGGCCTGCCGTTGTCTACTCTTAGCTGCTTCCAGTCGTTCTCAGAAACAGGTGAATGTACACGGAACGACACTGAGCAAGTTGATTTGCCTTTCGTCATAAAACAGGGGTAACACCACGCCAGGGTGCTAACCTCAGGGTTCTTGTGAAAAATCGATGAGATAATACCACATAAGCGTAGTCATTTTTTAACTTGAGAGCTAATAAATATCAGTTGAGAATCTTAAAACTATATATACACCAAGTTGAGGGCATAAGGCTTAACGAAACAGCTCTTGGGTGAAAAATGCCACTTTACAAATACTTTTCTGACAAAATATCACTATGACAAAAATTTTACTTAATACTTCCATTACTCCTATTTTGACGTGAATATAGAATAAGCGGTTTTAGAAAGTATTCACGTGTCGAGGCGCCTGGGTGGCTCAGTCGGTTAAGCGTCCGACTTCGGCTCAGGTCATGATCTCACGGTTTGGGAGTTCGAGCCCCGCGTCTGGCTCTGTGTTGACAGCTCAGAGCCAGGAGCCTGCTTCACATTCTGTGTCTCCCTCTCTCTCTGCCCCTTCCCTGCTCATGCTGCGTCTGTCTCAAAAATAAACAAACACTAAAAAAAAAAAAATAGTATTCACGTGTCAGTGACGGCTCTTTTCTGTGTAGCTGAGGCTGCACAAACTGATGGCTGCTTTGGGTCCACAGTGGAAACAAATTGTCTTGTGTGTAGTGTGATGTGGGCACTGTTCCTGTATTTTACAAGATGGACAGGCTTTTTTCCCTTTGATTTACATTTTAATACATAATTGTGCCCGTTTTGGGGGGGGAGGACATACATATAGAGAGACAGGCAGACAGAGACAGAGCAGAGATTTACAAGAGATGGAGAGACAGATACCCGAGATATAGAACAGACACCCTAGAAACTTCAACTAGAGAAATATCCTCATGCCACATGCGTGGCCCTGCTGATACCCACAACTTCTGGGTAACAGTTCCCAGTTACTGTAAGTATATAAATCTACTTGTCATGAGTTATTTGGCAAGCACCTAAGAGGAAGTTCTTTTTGGATGTCAGTAAAGTTGGCAAATTACCTGTCTGTCTCATTATGTCCAAAGCACTTTGTGTTCCTCAGAAGAAAGGTGTCATTTGAGACACTGCCACCGCCCAAACATATAAGAAGGCAAACCAGGATGGGGATGTTTTCACAGCCATGGATTTAAGGATGCGGACTTGTCTCTCTCTCTACTGATCTCGAAGTGCTACCTCCATGTCTCTGTGTTTCTCTTTCCCGGGCCTACCTCCAGGCAGGCTTTCTGCCTTTCACGTCTCCACTCCTGTCCTGGGTGTTTATCTGAACTAGCTGATCCTCCTGGAGTCTTGGGGACCAGCCTCCTTTTTCTCTAGCTGATTCTCTCACTTGGGTCCTTGCCCTCAGCGGCTGGTTTTGCTGTCCAGTTTTGCTCAATAAACTCAGAGGCTCCTTCATACACATGTCTGGCATGGACATCTGGGTGACTCATCAGTAGACTTTACAAACAAAATGTCCCTAAAAATAAATGAACCACTTTCCAATTCATTCCACCTTATCTGAAATGTGACTGAATTCTGTCCAAAGTGCTAAGTGATGGGGTTATTAAGACAGAACATTTCCATTTTATGGCATCTTTTTCTGATGTTTCCCCAGTAAACATCTACAGTGATAAGCAGCGTTGTCTTCCTTGAACACACCCTTTCCCAGTGATGTCTCAGAGGTCTGACAACCACGTTTAGCTCAATTCAACGGCACCTCTTTTCAAGTACACAGCCCCCCACTAAAACGCCGGCATTGCCAGGTGCCCTTCTGAATTTCTGCTTCTGCCTTAAGCATAGAGACTAATAAGCCAAATTCAGCCTATGAATGTTTAGCCACTTTGTAATCAAATAAGACATACTTAATGCAGTAAAAATAATACACCACGAAGGCAGCCTCAGTATTAAACAAACACGGGAAAAAACAATTTCACCAAACAGGTGTTGCAACTTTTCTGTAAAAGTAAATGATCTCCAAACAAAAAGTAAAAAAACCTCAAACATTTTGTTTCTGTGTTATTTTCTTTTAAAATAGTCACAACACTTCTCTGGTGCAGCTTTAACATTTTTAACTTCACTCTGCCACCGCAGATCTTGCTGGCCCTCAAAAGATCTGGGGCAAGAGCAACTCTGATGCAACACTTTCAACATGGATTTTTGGTTTGCTCTCTTAGGTTTACTCTGACCATCGCCGGATGATCACAGGCAGCCCCACTGCCAGGGGAGGTCAGAGCTCAAAGGTTCTGGTACAGGAACCAGATTCTTCAGTTTGGACAGAGACTGCAAGCGGACCGTCTCATCTGACGGGCCCGATGAGAGCGGGGGCAGGGGTCCAGAAGGGGAGCGAACTTACTTCAGAACCTGGAAGAGCCCAGGCGTCACCGATGCTGGTCTCACCATTCCAGCCCCACTAATGGTCCCCAGATGAACCTGAGGATAATAGACTGTCCGAAGAGCTAATCTGGAAGACTGCAACCGTGTCTTAATGACTTCCAGCGGACAAGTGAAAATAGCACCAACCGTGCCCCCACACCTGTCAGAGAAGAAATCACAATCACATCAGAAATGCTATACCATTCCTTGTACAAAGAAAATGTAAAATTTAATGTTCCCCTATTAAGAAAAAAGGCACCGAGGTTTATTTCATAATTAGAACATGCTGGGAGGGCAAAAAGAATTTGTTGAAATCCCAGCAGCTAAAGAGAGAACCACGGTTAACACATTAGCGCATCCTTTAGGGTTTTCATTACTGACTTTTTAATCCCCATGCCGCCCCCCCTCCCCCCCACTTACCTGGGTGCTGTCTCTCTGTGTCACATCCACACCTACATCATCACTTGTAATGACAACGTACTATCACTCTGTGCCAACATTTTAGCCTGTTACTGTTAGTCTTTTCCAACTTCACTGCCATGCTTCAATGAATATTCTAGAAAATGCAGCTTTTCACAGTCAGGTATTATTCAGGTAATGCTACTATTTTGAAAAATCAACGTTTACCACAACACAGACTTCTAATAAAATAGGATTGATTTGGGGGTGCCTGGGTGGCTCAGTCAGCTAAGTGTCTGACTCTCAGTTGATCTCACAGTTCAGGAGCTCAGTCCTGCATTGGGTTCTGTGCTGACAGCGTGAAGCCTGCTTGGGATTCTTTCTCTCTCCTCTCTGCCCCTCCCCTGCTCATGCTCTCTCTCTCAAAATAAATAAACTAAAAAAATGAAAAGAAATAGGATTGATTTGAGGGCACCTGGGTGGCTCAGTCGGTTAAGTGTCCAACTCTTGATTTTGGTTCAGGTCATGATCCCAGGGAGCTTTAGCTAAAGTTCCTTTTTTTTTTTTTTTTTTAAGGTTTATTTTTGACTGAGACAGAGAGAGAGAGAGAGAGAGAGAGAGAGAGAGAGAGAGAGAGAGAGACACGGAACAAAGCAGGGGAGGGGCAGAGAGAGATAGAGAGGGAGACACAAAATCTGAAGCAGGCTCCAGGCTCTGAGCTGTCAGCACAGAGCCTGACGCGGGGCTCAAACTCATGAACCGTGAGATCATGACCAGAGCCAAAGTCGTACGCTTAACCGACTGAGCCACCCAGGCACCCCATAAAGCTCCTCTTAATGATGAAGTCCTCACGTGTCCCTCAGTCTCCCTCAATCAGGGCTCTCCTAATCACCCTTTACCATTTGTTCAAATCAAAATATTACCACAATTAAGAATTTAAGTATTTTTCTTCAAAACAACTCACCTGGTTTATCCTAAAATACCCACTTTCACTTTTCTTAATAATATCCATGAAATTAGGCAACAATCAGCAAAACTAAAAGGCAACTGACGGAATGGGAGAAGATATTTGCAAACGACATATCAGATAAAGGGTTAGTATCCAAAAATCTATAAAGAACTTATCAAACTCAACACCCAAAAACCAAATAATTCAGTGAAGAAATGGGCAAAAGACATGAATAGACACTTCTCCAAGGAAGACATCCAGATGGCCAACCAACACATGAAAAAATGCTCAACATCACTCATCATCAGGGAAATACAAATCAGAACCCCAATGAGACACCACCTACACCTGTCAGAATGCTAACATTAACAACTCAAGCAACAACAGATGCTGGCGAGGATGCGGAGAGAGAGATCTCTTTTGACTGTTGGTGGGAATGCAAACTGGCACAGCTGCTCTGGAAAACAGTATGGAGGTTCCTTAAAAAAACTAAAAATCTAACTACCCTTCGACCCAGCAATTGCACTACTAGGCATTTATCCACGGGATACAGGTGTGCTGTTTCGAAGGGACACATGCATGTTTATAGCAGCACCATCAACAATAGCCAAAGTATGGAAAGAGCCCAAATGTCCATTGATGGATGAATGGATAAAGGAGATGGGGTATAGATACACAATGGAGTATTACTTGGCAATCAGAAAGAATGACATCTTGCCATTTGCAACTATGTGGATGGAACTGGAGGCTATTATGCTAAGTGACATTAGTCAGTCAGAGAAAGACAAGTGTCATATGACTCCACTCATATGAGGACTTTAAGACACAAAACATGAACATAAGGGAAGGGAAACAAAAATAATATAAAAACAGGGAGGGGGGCAAAACAGAAGAGACTCTTAAATATGAAGAACAAACACAGGGTTACAGGAGGGGGTGTGGGAGGGGGGATGGGCTAAATGGGGAAGGGACATTAAGGAATCTACTCCTGAAATCATTGCTGCACTATATGCTAACTAATTTGGATGTAAATAAAAAAAAAAATCCATGAAATTGCACGTTTGACGTGCTAGTTACAATTAACAACGTGACATATCATCTAAAACCATCCTACCACCACAAATAAATGTTTTATTCTTTGGAAAACACTGATGATCAAGATCCGTGTCTGAATCATCTTTGTATCCCTGGCATCAGGACTCACAAGTTCACAAACAGTATTTGCTAAGCAAAGGAATTATTAAATCGAGATTTCAAGGAGAATGTCTTTCAAGGGATCTAAATGTTTGAAAACAGCACATACTCTCTACCTTCTGTCACAGGCTCCCTTAGCCCAGGAGCTCCGCGTGGGGAGGGACTGTGTATTTACATGTTCTTGCACTTCAAGGACAGCACCTGGCAGACAGGTGGCTCAATAAAAATGATAAGGACCAGCACCTGTGATTGGGAAACAGTAACAACAGGAAAGGACAGGCGCTGGCAGACACAGAATTACTTAAGTTAGCTTCTCTACCCCACCAGAAAGAAGTGTTGGAAATCTGGAAGTGAATCCAGCACCCGGCACAGACCCTGAAGTAGTAAAACCCCATACAGTAGTAGTAGTAATAATAACAATAGTATTATTATTATTACTATTTTGAAAGAGAGAGAAGGCGAGAGCATATACATGGGGAAGGGGGCAGAGAGAGAGAGAATCTTAAGCAGGATCCACATCCAGTGAGGGATTTGATCTCATAACCGTGAGGATCATGACCTGAGCCACAATTTTGGCTTAAGAGTCACACTTAAGAGTCGCACTTAGCCACCCAGGTGCCCCTTCACGGGCAGTATTTTAAAATCAAGAGCCCGAAGTTTGATAGAGCAAGTGAAATATAGATAACTAAGAGCTGGAAGCTAACTAGCTTCCAGTGATTATTTATCACTTTAAATAATAGCATTATTGCCAATGACTGATTACGGTAGGCATTCAATCCTCCAACAAGCCTATGAGGTAGGAGTTATTATTTACCCCAATTTACCATGAGGAGTATGAATGGTAGAAAAAGAAAACAATATATACAGACTGGGGGGTGGGGGCTGTGGGAGGGTGGAGAGGAAAACAGTAATTTTTGGTTATTTAGGCAAACCTGCTTTAAAAACATGATAATAACACACCGTAAATGAAGCTGTTCATGCAGCAGTGTTTTCTGAACTGTGGGCCAAAGCCCACCAACCACAGATGCAATTTAGGGGATCACAATCGGCATGGGAAGGGAGAAAGGCAGGAAGGAGTTGAAGTATCAAACCACTATCATTTGACCCTCATGGACTTTGCAGGTGGCATTAGCCTTACTTTTTAGATGGGGAACATGGGTCTCAAGGAGGTTACACATTTTCTCAAAGTCACAAAGTGACTACGTGTCTCAACGGAGACCCAAATCCAGACCCTCTCCCTCCAAAGTCAGCGCTCCCCTCACTATACTCTTCGGGAGTATGACAGAAAGATGGTTTTGTTGGCTCATTTAGGCTATTTACTTTCACACTCAAAATGGGAAACGGCTGATTAGACAGCTAGGCCTTTAAAACTCTGTGTTCTTTTGCATCAAGAAAAAATTGTGAGCCTAACTGAATACTGGCCTGTATAAGTTGCTCTAAGCACTGGAATATACCCAAAGAAAATGGGTCACCACTAAAGAAAGTGGTGGTGGTGAGGTGTTAAAAAAAGAGATAAAAATTAACTTTCTAACTCAGGTATATTCACACAAAATAAATAACCCTGACTTATGAGGAAAATGACCACGTGCTTAAAAGGTGTAACATTTGGAAATACTGGAAAACTTACACACTGCAGAGTAAGATAAAGAAATATCTGCAATCTATTCATGTTCAATAACACCACTCCACACCACGGGGAAAAAACAGAACTTCTGGGTAGTCTGTCATAAGAAAGTCAGTAAACTGAAACACAGGTCAACCGCCTTTGCGTTACGTTCCTTCGTCTGGCCAACCATCAACCAAATCCACGCCACCGATCAAAGGAGGACCCCCTGGAAGGTGCGCTCACCCAACAAAGCCAAGTGCCCCACTGAGAGCAGGGCGGTGACCTCTTTGAGGGCAACAGACCACACTCAATGCCAGTCACTTTTTGTGTTACACACTGTGCCTATGGCAAGAGGGGCAGGGGTGTGAAAAGGCCCTGGCCTTCTAGACCACTCACCAGGCGCCTCTTCTACTAGACAGAGGGGATGCCGCCTCAGGCTGTTACAGGAAAAGACTAAAGGGAAAAACACTGCCAACTGTAAACAATGGTAAGAAGTCACTACTCTGGGTGAGCCCCTCCCTGCCTACTAGGAAAAAAAACCCTCAAATGAAAGAAATGACCATCTATTTTAAGACTTTTTTTTTTTAAGTTTATTTATTTTGAGAGAGAGAGAGAGAGCGCGCGAGCATGAGCAAGGGAGAGGGAGACAGAGAAGGAGAGAGACAGAATCTCTCGGTGCAGAGCCTGACATGGGATGGGGCTCAGTCTCACAAACTGTGAGCTCATGATCGGAGCTGAAACCAAGAGTCAGACGATGCTTAACTGACTGAACCACCCAGGTGGCCCTAAAGTCATTTTTTTTTAAGTCACTAGAAAACATTTTAAGTTACTAAGCTGTGATGGATACATAGCCGCTAAAATACTCAATTTTAACTAGAAGGAAAGAAGTTCCGATACTGAACTGAAATTCCCAAAGAAGATTCTTCCTGAAATTCAGAACATTTCATAGCAGAATATTTTAAAATACTTTCAGCTCAACTTTTTTTTTTTTCCTTCATGAACCAGCAAGTATAAGACCTTCATCTGTCTGAGAATATGAATAGAAATGTGGACTTCTCTGAACTGGCTTTCCAACTTTTTCTAAAAATATTTAATCACGTTGGGTCCAAAGCACTTATGATTACAACAAATTAATTACATTAAATGTAGGAAAAAGTTCCTACATCAATTCTCAATTCTATGATACAAAGACGACCTGTAATATTAGCTTGGCTCCTAACCGTGGTCACCTCAGCTCGGATAAAGCCCTGTCCACCGTGACTCTGTATTTATTTTTTTTAATGCTTATTTATTTATTGTGAGAGAGAGAGAGAGAACACGAGTTGGGTAGGGGTAGGGAGATAGGGAGAGAGAGAATGCCAAGCAGGCTCCACACTCATCAGCACGGAGCCCGACGTGGGGCTGGATCCCACAACTGTGAGATCATGACCCAAGTCGAGACCAAGAGCCAGACACTCAACTGACTGAGCCACCCAGGCACCCCGTACAGTATTTTTTAAACTGGGCTCTTCCTGAGTCTCGGTTCAGAAAAAGACATTAACTCTGTCCACCAGCCCTCCCCCATCTCTGCTCTTCGGGTGCGCTGAACTGGATTCCCCCCTTTCTTATCTATGACACCGTGAGCAGATTCCATGATTTTTCCAGTAACTTTCAGACCTTCAAATTCAGTCCTAAAACTTCAATCCCAAATCTGATCCAAAACGTCCCTCCAGCACCGCCAGCCAGAAGTGTGGCTTGATGGGACTCGGTCCGCTTTTTCTTCCCTTCCTTCCAGGGTGTTCTGGGCACGAGGACAGAGAGGAGCGCAGCGGTCTTCCGCAATTGGTTGGTCTTGCTGCGGGTCCACCTGGCTGTGTGTTGTGTTAATGGCCTCGGCAAATGTTAC
Organism: Acinonyx jubatus; assembly: GCF_027475565.1. Taxonomy (NCBI): domain Eukaryota; kingdom Metazoa; phylum Chordata; class Mammalia; order Carnivora; family Felidae; genus Acinonyx; species Acinonyx jubatus. The sequence continues at coordinate 6,648,852 of NC_069381.1, read as the reverse complement.
GATTCCAGATTCCAGCATAGATGCTGTGCAAGCCTGCTTGGAATGGTGTTCAATCTCCACCGCAAGCCCCAACACCGGGAATCCTCCTACTGGTCCGACCAGCAATTCGTCCCCCGATTTCCTTTCAGCTTTACCTGCAGGCAGCACTAGGCGCCTTTCCTTCCTCTGCTCCCCATGCTCCGTGACGCCAAGCCAATGGGCCCACCAGAGTATTCTCCCATGCCAGTCAGGGGGCAGCAAAACTGGCACTTGGTGGGAAGACACCCCCATGTCCGCCCTAAGCACACCACACCGGTCCCTTCTCATCCATCTGGCATGGCTAATGCAGCAGCCTCCCACCTGCAGGGGGCACTGGCCATAGCGCAAGGTACCAGTCAGTCCTTTATGCTTCTAGTCCCCTCTAACTATAGCCCAGATCAGTAGGGACCGGGACAGGGTATGGGACGGGACAGCAAAACCCTCTCTCAACACTCCACATGGCTGACAACTATAACCTGTCTGCTCCGTATATACAGTGTGGGGTGAAGTGGTCAGCGGCAGTCAGGCAGATTCTGCCCCCTTTTTCTAAGTTTTAGGATAGACTCTTCTGGGTTCAGCTGTGGGGCGAAGGCAGCGGACGCACGGACAACAGGAAAAGTCACACCCATGGTGACAGTGCTGGCATCACATCGTCAGGAAAGCAAGTCTGACTGGATACCAATATTTAAGACCACTCGTCTCCAAAGCGGGGGATACGCTCTAAGTGTGCACAGTGGAATACAGGAAAATAATTACAGGAAAAATAAAATAAAATTCCAGTTTATTTCTAGTCTCCACCATTTACTTCCTATTTTGTGTATATGCTTTATAATATGTATGAAATCCACAGAATATAAACATATGCAGATATGCGCAAACATTTTAATCATAGGGCTGTGCGATCAAGATTTGCAGAACACTACTCTAGGCCAGTGGTTCCCAACTGTGGCAATGATGCCCCCACCCGAGTGACACCCAACTGGGTCTAGAGACATTTTTAGCTGTTGCTCTTGGGGGAGGGGGTACTGGGCATCTGGTGGGGAGAGACCAGGGATGCTGCCACACATCCTGCACGGGGCGCACAGGAAACCGACAGTAACACCCTGCCCCTCCCCAAACGATGATCTGGCCAAGGTTGAGAAACGCTGTTCTGTATCAACAAACTGGACATTATATTTGAAGGCAGTAGAACCAATGTGGAGGGCACTGCTGTTTGCCTCGCCGGCCTCCACTCCCCTCTTCCTCTGTCTTCATAAGACGCCTAATTTCTTAAGTCATGCAGTTTGGACCACATCGAACCCATTTCTGGTTTTAGCCCTGACTCAATCAACGTAACACCATCTATGTTGCCATGTCATCTGTTCAGAGTTGGGCACATGATTCGGCCCAAAATAAACGGCATAATCCCCTGGGAGCAGTAACTGGTTTAGAGATGGGTGCATTAGAGTCAGCCCAATCAGATTAAGCTCAAGACTTTTCAATGGTGGAGAAACACTAGGAACTTCTGGAAGCCATTCTGTGTTCATGATCTCCAATCTTGGAATCATGCGGCTATTTCTGGAACACAGGAATCACTGAGGGGTCCTGTAGTGATGATGTCGAGCCGTTTAAATAAGCCCTCCCCGAAGCCTGTTCTCTAAAATTTAGGTGTATGTGCCAATAATCAAGCCAGTTGGAAGTGAATTTGTATTACTTACAAATGAAAGCCTCCTAAATGAGCCTAGTCAATAAGAAAAAATTTACACCCTCACTAATTCAAGAAACCACTTATAGAATTTTAGTATTATCAATAATCTTCCAAAAAGCAGTTAGGACTTGTGTTTCTAGGAGGCTATGTTTCTTCCAACAGTTATGAGGAAACTCCCTGGATAGGATTTTGATTTTGCTCCTAAGGTAATACTGCTCTAACTACTGATGCCCAAGTTCAGAGATAACTCTCTGTGGGATATTCCACTCAGTGAAACTACCATGGAAAGGGTTTGAACAGGGTAGCAGAAAGGCCATGAGCGGCGAGCGGTTAAATTATGTCTTGAAGCGGTCATGAGAGAGAGCTGCTCTCTAGAATCTATTTGCCCAATTTTCTAAAAAATCTATTACCTGGATTTTTCTGTGTCTTTTCCCCCTCTTACTAATTATTCTTATATGCACCACCCCCCCTCATTCCTTCAGCCCAGAACTGAAGTCTTGTGTTTATCACATAAACATGTATTTAACCTTTTACCTTTTCATTTTACCCACATAAGCCGTACCTGATTATTTTCCCGCTATGGACTAGGTTTCTCTCTTCCAGTTTATGCAGAACAAAGCTAGACTATCACTATTACAACATTCACACTAGATTTTTTTCTATCTTTATTAGACCAGCGACACAAAAACGTTTAATTATGCAAATTTTTACCTTTTAAACTCTGAGTATCAAGTAACAAGGACACCTTTCAAAAGCTAGATGTTTTCAACAAGAACCAGTTTTCTACATACACAGTCACTCATCCTAGACACTAAAGCCGAGATCAATATGCTCTTTATTATAATTGCTACCCAACTGAGAGTAAACTGTTTTCCAGATTCACAGCTTCTACATAATAGCTACAACGTGGATTCCACCAACAAATGGTACCCGCCAGACAACCTGTGATCCCAATCTATGGAGTTTTCAGTAATTCCCCTTTTCATTGGCTACCTCCATAGTCACGACTTGAAAACACTAGTACCTGTTTATATATAATATTCTGGAATGTCTTATTTGAATACCTGGCATAAGGCTTAGAAGATTTCAGTTAATGCAAATTCTGTATTTACTCAAAGCAAAATGCATCGTTTTTATGCAGCTAATTATCTTTTAGATGCTATTTCCTATATTCTGTATCATTTAGAAAGAACATTTAAATAGCACCCTACTTTCTTTTTTTATTTTTGAGAGAGAGAGAGAGAGAGCGTGAGCATGCGAGCGAGTGCAGGTGGGGGAGGGACAGAGAGAGAGGGAGACACAGAATCTGAAGCAGGCTCCAGGCTGTCAGCACAGAGAGCCCGCCGCAGGGCTCGAACTCAGGAACCTCGAGATCATGACCTTGCAGTTGGACACTCAACCGACTGAGCCACTTAGGCGCCGGTAAATAGCGCCCTACCGAATGAATAAAAAACTCTTCAGTATTTTCTAAACCTGAGGAGAATCATTTTTAGCAAATCCACAAATCCAAAATAATGTTACTGTATGCCAATTAGAGTTCCAGCAAATCTTAATAGAGAACCATGTTCCCAATTCATAAATAATGAAAGCACTACTTTTATTTGGGACAATTTAACAGAGCACATAAATCTAAACCCCAGATAAGCCACACACTACCTTTTATTCAGTTAGTCAATCATTAAATAAGTATCGATTAGGCATCTGTAACAAGTGTGATACTGTACTTGAAGTGTACCGGTGATGAAAGGTGATGAAAACTGACACGGTTGCTATTCCCATGAAGGCTACTTCCAGCGGGAATCCTTCATACAAACACCGCACGGCCTTTAAAACCGTCTGTCACAGGGGTGCCTGGGCGGCTCAGTAGGTTGAGCGTCCGTCCGTCCAACTCTTGATTTTGGCTCAGGCCCTGATCCCGGGGTCTCGGGATTGAGCCCTGTGCTGGGATCGGCACTGAGCACGGAGCCTGCTTGGGATTCTCTCTCTCCCTCTCCTCCCCCGACTCTGCCCCTCTACCCCGCTCTCACGCACTCTCTAAAATAAAATTAAAAATTAAAAAAAATGTCTGTCACATATGTAAGATACACTGAAGAAGCAAAAGCCAACGTATATTCTCGATATACGTAAGTCTTATATAAAATATTATGTGCACACTGTGACGTGTCTTTTACCAAAATTTCTTTCAGCACGGCAGGCCCCCTGTCAAACACAACACGCGCCTCACTCCCAAGGTGACCATTAGCTGATACAGATTACATTCCTAGGCACAAGCAAAGTACAAGTACACCAGGTGACAGATGTCCATAATGCAGGGGAGGGGGGGCGATACTCAATCTTGGACACATCTTGGATTACCTATTTTAAAACCTTAAAGACATACTATAGTCCCACTAAGATACATGTTAAAGGCTATGGTGAGTATATTTGATGACAAAGGAAAAAACACATGCCACCAAAATAGGGCTAAAGCAGATAATCCAGGTCATCTGCCTCTAACTCCCGGGACAGCTTAGCCCGGCTCTTCCAGGTGCTGAGCACGTCTACTAAGTCGTCGCCTGGCTGTCACTGCTTCTTCAGCAGCCGAAGGGTGTCACTAACATTATATGGACTGCCAGAACCCCCGAGACATCTGAGAAGGAAAGTTTAAAGGATTTTTCTTTTATTTTTTTTAATGCTTATTTATTTTTGAGAGAGAGAGAGAGACAGAGAGAGAGAGAGAAGGGGGGGAGGGGCGGAGAGAGAGGGAGACAGGATCTGAAGCAGGCTCCAGGCTCTGAGCTGTCAGCACAGAGCCTGACGCGCGGGACTTGAACTCACCTGAGATCATGACCTGAGCGGAAGTCAGACACTTAACTGACTAATCCACCCAGGCACCCCATTAAAGGATTTTTCTTTTTTTTTTTTTTTTTGGGACAGAGAGAGACAGAGCATGAACGGGGGAGGGGCAGAGAGAGAGAGAGAGACACAGAATCGGAAACAGGCTCCAAGCTCTGAGCCATCAGCCCAGAGCCTGACACGGGGCTCGAACTCACGGACCGCGAGATCGTGACCTGGCTGAAGTCGGACGCTTAACCGACTGCACCACCCAGGCGCCCCAAAGGATTTTTCTTAATAGATATAACGTCTGGACCCAGAAGGGCCACTCCAAAGGATTTCGGTGTTTCTCTTCCTGAGAATGCTTAAACAGTAGAAAAGGAACCACAGGTTTTGTTATGTAGTAACAAAATCTGTTTAAATATGCTTTTTATTTTGATAACAATACAACCCAGATTTGGGGACGAGAGGGAAGAAAACAGAAAACTTCAGTATCCCTAAAGATACTAAAAATCAACATCCAACGAATGACGTTACCCATGCAGAAGTAACACATCGTAAGAGCTGGTTACGAATCAATGTGCTGGTAGGTGTCAAAACCTTAAAGATGGGTTTTGCCTCAGTGATTGTACCTTTAATGGTTTATCCTAAGAAACCAATCAGAGACCTACACATACAGGTACACGTAAGGATGTCCAGTTATTTGTTTGTAAAAAATTAGAAATAAGATTAAAAAGAAATTGTGTCATCAGAATAAGTTAGGGAGCCCTGTCATAAAATTACTTTAACATCCTCACTGAACTCCAGTCACTGGGCTTGGAAATTGTGTTCACCTTTTTCATGGCAACCACTGAACAGTAGAGTGACTACAGGTATACTCAGAAAATTCACTCCCGTGCTGTCATTAAAACTCAATATATTACTAAGAAGAAAGCAATTTAAAGAATACGAGCCTATTTTAAAATTAGCTATGAAATTACATTTGGTACACATATACATGCAGAGAACCTTTTCCAAAGAGCTTATTTTTAGGTGTTGGTTTGTGGGTGGTTTTTCCTTCAGTTCTCTTCTTTAAGGGTAACACTGTGTTAAAAAGAGGACTATTACAGATTAATGTAGGAGTATTTTTTGCCTTTGCAAAGAACCCAAGAAACTGTCTTTAAAAACAAAGTTAAAGAAACTTAAAGGACTAGGAGTTGTTTGGGACGCAGCTTTTATTTCCCAGGCTCTAATGTTAATTTTCAACTTAGTCATAAGCCTCTTATACCTGATACACATAGTTATTCGATGTCATTAATTACTGAGAAGTTAAACTTGCTTGGTATTGGTTCCCAGTGGCTATTCACTAAATGGGAGGAATGTGACAAGTTTACAAACAAAGGGCTCTGACTTCCTTACAAAGATAATGAATCTTAGAGTTCTGGAAAGATGCCGGCTTCACAACAGTGGAAACTACTAGTTAGAGCAAAACAGGGAGTCTGCCTCTGGGCCAGGTGGCCCCACTGGGTTTACTGATTTTAACTATATGATATACTAGTGTTCTTTCATAAAAGGAAAGGGAAGTAACATACCTATCTTAGGCTAGTGGGAATGTATCAAAATCCAATTCGTTACTGCCAAAACAGCCCTTCGAAGATTCATTCTGTCTTGAGTATCTACAAGAAATCCGGAGCTGCTGTAGAAGATGGAACTGAAACCTGTTAACCACGATGGCTTCAGGCACCCCCCGAATAAACGCTACATTTTAATCAGTCTGCGTGAGTTGTGCCGCTGGTGCAAGGGAAGAGGCTGGAGCTCCAGTAAGAGAATCAGCAGCCAGAGGGCACTGTGAAGGGCAGGTAGGGAAATTCATCAAGACAGGGCGACAGATCTTGCAGTAAGCCTCACAGGAGCTGCTCCAGACCAGGTAACTCTCCTGGTCTGGGATACAAAGAATTTTTTTAAAAAACCACCTCACTAAAAACAGGAAATCAAAATTACGGAGTAAGAAATCATTTTTAAAAATTACCCTTCTTGGCTTGAGAAATGACTTTTGCACGGCCAACCTGTGTAAACTCCCCAGAATGAAAATTAATACACTAGATTAATTTAGGAATACACCCCCATACCCGTTACTCTCAGGAAACACTGGGGGATGATGTGACCGGATGGAGAAGGAAGGACAGGTTAGAGATGAATGAGAAATTCTTCCTATCTATGAAGAACCAAAACTTTTTGGCTGGAGAAACAAAGTGGGTGATCACCTACATAAGAACAAAGAGTTCAGGAACATTTTCATCCCTTACTTTTGGGCAGGTTAAGTTCTCCACCGTTACTGGTTTGTAATAAGGAGCACACTTCAGGCCAAGCTGCAACTAAAATACTCAAGTCAAGATGATAATCCACAATAAACTCTATTTTATGCAGACTGTCCCACACTTAAAAAATTGCTGTGCCAGGCCTCTTATTTGAGGTCCTCAAATAAGACCAAATACCTGGAAGACTGCAAAAAGACCCAAAGCCACCAGCTGTATTAAAAGGAAAAAAAAAAATTACTAATACTCAAAAATATTTTCACTACGATTTTCCGAAGAATCGAAAGATCAGCTCCCTTCCTAACCCCCCTACCACCCAACCTCCCTAAAACTGCGTTGCCACCGCTGAAAAATACAAAGTGCATGACGATCAAAAAAAGGCAGCTCTCAAAACAGGGCACATCTTACGGTGGACGCGTCCACCGGCAGGTGAGAAGCATTTCAACACACCGCCCCGACCTCATCCTCCCACCCCCACCCCAAGGCCCCCAGAGGCCCTCCCGCGGGTTGCGGGCCAGCATCGCGGCTCGCCAGCGCTACTTTCCAGGCCCCTGCTGATGCCCAACACCTGCAGCCCTCTAGGCTGGCTGAACTCGCCGCGGTGCGACCCCAAGGACCCCCCGGGCCCACCCCAGCACCCGCAAGACTGCCCAGGCCCTTGGGAAACAGGCCCTGGAGCACAATCCGGGCAGAAGGACAGCGAGTGCAGCACAGCCAGGGCGGCCGGCCGGGAGGATGTGGGGCGGACCGAGCCACAGTGGCCAGGCAGGACCGCCCCCGAGTGACACTCGTCACGCCAGCCTCTGATTGTTTAAGAGGAGAAAAAGCCAGACTCGCCGAGGCGGGGGAGAAAGGGCGTGGGAGCGCGGCGGGCTCGGGGTGAAACCACCCCCGGGGGATGCGGCCCGAGGTGGGGGAAGGCCCGCGCCCCCAGGGCCTCCCCACCGCCGGGACTTCCTCCTCTGGGAGCCGGCGTTCCGGCCCGGCGAGGGCGGGTAACCGGGGGGCAGGGGGCGCCCCAGGGCGTGGGGAGGGGGGGGACGCAGGGTCTGGACGGGACGCTCACCCGCCGGCGAAGAGGTGAAGCAGCGTGTTCTCCTTCTGCTGCGTGCCCGTCGCCATGGCCGCGCCGGCTCCACGGCCCGCCGCCTCCGGGTGCCCGGGGAGCGAGGCCGCTCGAGGGATGCGCGAGGTGGCCCGCTCCGCTCTTCCCGCGGCCCTCAGGCGGCTGCCGGCGCCGCCTCCATGCGCGCGCGGCCGGACAACCCGCTCCCTCGCTCAGCGCCCTCCGCGGCGTGGCCGCCGGCGCCTCACCGGCCTCTGCGGCGCGAGCCCAGCACCAGCCGGAGCCCGGCGCGCGGCCGTCACGTGGCGGGGGCCGGGCCGTGACGTCACGCGGCGGCGCGAGCCCGGGGCGGCACGCGGCGGGGGTGTGGGCCCGGATCCCGCGCGCCCATTGGCCGGCATGTGGGCGTGGGCGGGGCGACGGCGCAGCCTGGGCGGGCGTCTGCTCCGAGCGAAAGGCTGGGCGGGGCCGGTCTGGGCCAAGGCACCGGGAGTGAGAACCGGCCGACGCCGCTCGGTCCGCGCTCTGCTGCAGGCAGAGCCGCCTTGGCAAAGCCTAGGGGGACCCAGGGCCGGGACTCTTCCTTGTTTTTTTTTTTTTTTTTAGTGTATTTTTAGTTTAGTTTTTGTGATACGATGGGCAAAAAGGTGTATAAATTACATATTGCATCCCGCAGCTCTGTATTCAACGTCCAGCTTAGGGAAAACACATAAAACAGCCTAACTTATTTTTGATTTTTCTGTAATTAGCATTATGTCCTGCAAAAACGCTTTTGGCCTATCCTTTCTGATCATCTGCCACCCAGGCTTCTGAGCTCCAAGCTTCTATATTCAAGCTGCTTCTCTACTTGTCCTTGGGTCACTGTCAAACTCAGCTGGCATCTTCCCTCCAAGTCTGATAGGCAGGCCTTCCCTGGTCGCCCTGCAGCACCCTCTATCACATGATTCCACTTCATTTGCTCACATAGGCCCCTGCAGTTATTTTGCTGATTTATTCCTCTAAGCTGACCGTCTACCCCTGGAGTGTAAGCTTCAGGAGAGCAGGGATCTTGTTTCTTATTTCTGGTTGTTCCTGACAAGGTACCTGCCGCCAGTAATGACTCAAGAAGCTAATGAATACTTGTGCCAAACTGAACTCATCTTTCCATTCTGCCCCTTCCCCAAACCTGCCCTGCCTCTTGTATTTCCCGTCCTGGTGGTGACACCAGCATCTGCACAGCCACTAACACCAGAAACTTTCCTGTTACCTTGGACTCCCCACTCTCTGTTTCTCTCAGCAGCCCCTCACTCACCTGGCATTTCTGTCTCCTGAAATTCTCCCAAAGCCATCTCCTTCTCTGTGTTCCTTCCATTACTATTGTTGAAAGTTTTCATGCCTCTCACCTACTCTGCAGTAAAAAAATCTGCCCCTTTACCCAGTCTGTCATTCCCCACTTCCATCCCCCTCCGGAGCACTACGTACAGAATATACCATGTTTTCAATCTCCAGAGTTGCTAAAAGCAGTACCTTGACCTAACCAAGCTGCTAGATGTCCAGTGTGTAAACACAAAGAGAGCTTAAGCAGAAGGGAAATTGTGTGCAAACACAGGAGCTGGGTATTTGATTGCTGGGACTCTTTAAAAACAGCTTTTAGGAGCAGTCATCCAAAACGCAAATGCAGTGAATACTCCATATTAAAACCATTACTCTCAGGCTTAGAAAGAGGGAAAGCCATACGAGTGCTCCATGATATGAGGAAAAAGAGGAAAGGAAGGAAATAAGGCAAACAGGAAGAAAAAAAAAATCAAGTTTCTTCGTGTTTCCTGGATCTCCCAGATCCCTTGCTTTAGCTGCTTGTGAAGTCAGCGTTGGTCTTAGCTGAAGATGATTTATGGGATGTGAGTACAAGGAAGGAGAAAGTAATACAACCCTGTTAACCAGGAAGGAACCTCTCTCATCTAGGCAGGATTCTAACCTGAGGGGATGCCATCCTTGAGACATAGCCCTCCACATTGGCTGCTCTCACGGAAGTGTCTGAGGCTGGGACCCAGGCTTCTAACACCAGGGCTGGGTGCCAGCCTCTATTTATTTATTTATCTTGGTGGCGACTCCACGCTCAACGCAGGGCTTGATCTCATGGCTCTGAGATCAAGAGTCACATGCTCTATCAACTGAACCAGTGGGGTGCCCCCAGCCTCTGGCTTTTTTTTTTTTTAAGTTTGTTTATGTATTTTGAGAGAAAGAGAGAGAGAGAGAGAGAGAGAGAGAGAGAGAGGGAGAGAGAATGTGCACGTGCAAGTGGGGAGGGAGCAGAGAGAGAGGATCCGAAGCAGGCTCCACACTGTCCGCGCAGAGCCCAATGCAGGGCTCAAACCCATGAACTGGGAGATCACAACCAGAGCAGAAGTTGGATGCTTAAAAGACTGAGCCACCCAGGTGCCCCCAGGCTCTTGCTTTCTTTTGCTCAGCTAGCCTAGGCTGTGCTGGACGCATGCACAGCCCTCCCCGCCTCCTTGTTAATAGTAACTCTGCCTTCATGTTAGAGTTTTTCCAAGGTCTTTCATGTATATTATCTTGTTGGATATTCACCATGTTTGGCAGCCCTGTTGTTTTCGTTTCCTTTTTATGGATAAGCAAGACAAATTTGCTCAAGGTCACACAGCTAGTGAGTGGCTGATGCAATGATCTTTCATGCCTCTGTGCCTTAGAACATGCTGTTGCCTAGGATGCCCCCTTCCTCTGCTGGCCCGATACCTTCTGGACCTCATTTGAGACCAGCTCAAAAATCAGCTTTTCTGTGAGGCCACTGCTGTTCGCGTGGGGGCATTGAGTGCTTCCCTCTCCTGTTACCTGGTACTCAGCAAAGGGATCATGGCTGTGGCTACCAGGTCATGTTGCTGTGCATTCTTGCAGTGCGGGGCACCAATGTTCCCTCCCTGCCTGGCATACGGGTTGGTGGGAGTGAAGGCTGGGACAATATTTTCAGAAGGAAGTCTGGACGTTTTGCCAAAATGTTGAAATGTGCACATCCTTTGACTGCCACGTGGAGGAAGAGATTTCATTCATTCATTTATTCAACACCTATTTATTGAGCATTTACTCTGTTTAAGGTAGTGTTCTAGGCTCGGGGTACATCAGGGGTTAAAATGGGTAAAAATGCTTGTCAAAACAGGAGCGCTCAGATCCAGCGACACATGAAAAGGATTATGCATCAAAGCAAGTGAGAGATGTCCCCAGGATGAAAGGTTGGTTAACATTTGGAGGTCGATCAATATAGCATAGGAACAGAATAAAAGAGAAAAACCAGGTGATTGTGGCAGTAGATGCAGAAAAAGCATTTGACAAAACTGAATACCCATTCCTGGAAAAAGCTCTTGGCAAACTGGGAATATGAAGGAGTTCCTCTCCCTGAATAAGGGTGTCTACAACAAATCTACAGCTAACTTCATACTGATAGTAAGATTGCTTGCCTGCCTCCCTAAGATCAGCAACAAGACCATCTATGCTTACCACTTTTCAGTGTGGCACTAGAGGTCCCAGTCAACGCAATAAGGCAAGAAAAATAAATACAAGATATAAAGATCAGAAAAGAAGAAGTAAAATCGTCTTTAGTCACAGAGGATATAACAGTTTACTACGGAGTCCTAATGAATCTGTATAACAAGAACTAAAACTAGTTAGTGAATTCAGTAAGATCACAAGACACAAGGTTAATTATACAAGAAAGAAATAATTTTTGCTAGCTACAAGCAATTTGAATATGAAAAAAATTTATTTTAGTGTTTATTTATTTTTAAAGGAGAGAGACAAAAAGCATGAGCGGGGGGAGGGGCAGAGAGAGAGGGAGATGCAGAATCAGAAGCAGGCTCCAGGCTCCGAGCTGGCAGCACAGAGTCTCGGATGCGGGTCTCGAACTCATGAGCTGTGAGATCACAACCTGAGCCAAAGTCGGATGCTTAACTGACTGAGCCACCCAGGCGCCCCCCCAAAAATTCTATTTACAACAGCATCTGAACAACAGCAACCATAACAAAGAAGTCAGACATAAAGGAATGCATGATTCCATTTATATGAAAATCTAGAAAAGGCAAAACCAACGTATAGTGACAGAGAGCAGATCAGTAGATGCCTAGGGCTGGGGCTAGGAAGGGGGTTGACTGCAAAGAGGCCAGAAGACATTCTTAGGGTGATGAAAATGTTCTCAAGCCTGATCGAGGTATACATACTTGTCAAACTTCAGTAAAATGGTTGCATCTTGCTGTACGTAAATTATATCTCAATAACATCGATTGGAAAAGAAAAAAGCCAAGCAGACTACATGTATAAGCATACGTCCAACAAATCAAGTTTAGGGATGAGGAAGGGCACAGACAGATGGTTCTACAGGGAGATCCACTTAGGCGCTAACCCAATTTAAGCCACCACTCCCAGATTTGGTGGGTGGGGGAGGAGAGGCTTGTTTGGGTTTTTTGCAACTGTTCAAATTTTGAAGGGCCTGAGGCTCCCTGATGACCCGTTGCTGGTTTCTTCTTGCTTTCTTCCTCTGATTGGTGGCTGTCAAACCTCTAATTGCTTCTTTAATCCTTGCTTTTCTGCAAAGCTGCCCGCTCCTGGGAAAACACCTCCCACTGCACCCCCACAGGCTAGGATTTCAGATCTTTCCAGGGAATTGTAAGGAGCATTTTGCTTCCTTATTAAGCCTAAGGTTGGAACAGGGCTCTTTTCCCGCCTGAGAGGCCTCCCCTAGAATGAGCTGATGTTCAAGGCCCCTGTCTTCCCAGGGGGCAGGGGGTATGGTTGGGGGGCAAAGGACAATTGCCCAGCGGGCTGCTGTGCTCCTCCTTTTGTTTCTCCTTAAGAAATCCAGCCAGAGCCAAGTTTCTGCCACAGTCCTAATGAGGCTCTGCGAGCCCAGCCTCCTTGCTCATAAAAGGCCTGTGTTGTCCCGGCTCCCGCAAGGATAAGCCGCGGCCAGCAAGTTGCCCTCTTCAGGTCCGCCAGGCTGGAACCTGTTTGTCCAAGCTCTTTGTGAGCCCATCGCCCCTGCCCCCATGCTTCCCTGTTCCTTTCTTAGAAGGAATGCACTGTAGGGGAGGAAAAAGAAATTTGCTTCTACCCTTCTAGGTTCTTGGCTGTGACACCTCCTGTAATAAAAGAGAGATTAACAGGAGAAAAACGATTTAATTTCATACGTTTGGGGCCCCCAAAGACATCAGACCCAAAGAAGTGACCGGAGCAGATAGGTTTTCTACCTTTTTGACAAGGAAACCATAAAATTTGTGAAGAACTGACAAGACAAAGAAGTTTGGGCTTTTTTGGAAATTGGAAAGGAAGTACCAAGGTTTGTTTATCTTGCCTTCAGTACTGAGCAGCAGACCCTGTTATGGGGATTCTTCCTCATACCTATTGGCAGCCGTTGAAATGCACAAGAAGTCTAGTTCCAGAGTGGGCTGGAGACAAAGAGGTTAAGGAGCTGTGTCACCCTAAAAGAAGGGAGGGTTGTCTTTTATTGAGTACCTGCTGTCCGCCAGCTTTGTGTGGAGGATGCTGTAAACACTTAACCCCTGATCCCAAACCGCCAGAGCTGTTCTGATGACCTCAGAGAAGTCCGAGGACAGAGGGTCGCAGATACCCTATACTAAATGACACCCCCAGGGCACCACACCCTCTTCAAGCTCCAAACGGTTTTGAATAGTTCTCCTTCCTGGGATTTAACGACCCCCTGTAAATGGCCTCCGGGTCAGGCAAGGTCAGGGTTTGCCATCAAATGGGGCGGACCAAGGTCAGGCTCCGCTGCTGGGGGAGTTAGCCTCCGGGCTTCAGGGCCGGAGGTTCCCTCACGGTTCCTCCAAGCCCCTTTCACAGATGAGCGGACCGAGCTCAGGAGAGGCTGAGGAAGCTACCCCTGCCTGCAGAATGGGGGCGCTTCCCCGCCAAGCTGAGGCCGAGGTGAGCTCACCCACCCTAGAGTCAGGCCGTGTGGGCTCAAGTCCCAGAATCTGGGGCAAATCAGCCTCTCTGAGCATCTGTTCCCCAACTGCCAGAGGAGATGATAAATAATAGTACCTGCCTCCCGGGGTTGTGGTGAGGATTATGTAAGGTAACTGCGCCTTGGCCAGAGGAACACAAGCCTCGTTACAGTCCTGCTTCTGGCTCCCCAGCCCCTCAGTATGGGATCAAGTCACATTATTGGTGGGACGTGGCTGGCAGCTGGAAAGGCCGAATAGGGCAAGAATCTTTGAGGACCCTTGGTATAGGAAGTGGGGTCTGGGTTCTCGTCCCCAGCGTGGGGCCCTGAACTGAGGAGATGCCCGTTGCCCTCCTCAGCCCCACAGCGCTGAGTCGAGGGATGCTGGGCCAGGAGCGTCCACATGGGTGTCGCCGTTCCAGAAGCAACGGTGACCGGACCCTCAGCAGCTTCCCCCGGTTGGGGGGCGGGGGGGTAGGGCAGGGCAAGAGAGAGAAATGGGGTAGACACCACTCACTCACTCATTCATTCCACGGGACAAATGCTGCCTTGTCCCCCACTCTGTTGTATACCTGGGTATGCCATGGGGCATCCGTGGCGGGTGAACTTCACGGTCCCGCCTGCTTGGAGTTTCAGTCTTGCAGAGAAGAAAATCCCGGGTGGGGAAGAGTTCTTGTTCTCTGGGCAGCTTCACCTCAGCTACACCTGACAGAGTTTTGACAAGTAACAGCTCTCTCTGGCTTTCTGGAAGACAACACAGAGTTGCTAGGCAAAGGATGGAGACCGGGGCCAGGAGTCCCAGCGGCTCAGGGCACGGGTCCCCACCTGGGTCCCGGAACCGTCGGTGAAGCAGAACGAGCTTGGAGGAGTCACTTTTTTTCTGTTTATTTAATTTAATTAATTTATGTTTAACCTTAATTTTTTTTAAATGGCTTATTTATTCTTAAGAGAGAGAGAGAGAGACAGAGCAAGAGCAGGGGAGGGGCAGAGAGAGAGGGAGACACAGAATCCGAAGCAGGCTCCGGGCTCCGAGCTGTCAGCACGGAGCCCGACGCGGGGCTCGAACTCATAAGCCACGAGATCATGACCTGAGTGGAAGTCGGACACTTAACCGGCTGAGCCACCCAGACGCCTCTAATTTATTTATTTATTCTTAGAGGGAGAGAGAGAGCGTGAGAGCGAGCAGGAGTGGGGGAGGGGCAGAGAGAAGGGGAGAGAGAGAGAGAGAATGAGCAGGGGAGGAGCAGAGAGAGAGGGCAATGCGGAACCTGATGCAGGGCTCGAACCCACGAACCGTGAGATCATGACATGAGCTGAAATCAAGAGCCAGCTGCCCAACAGACTGAGCCACCCAGGCACCCCCGATGGGTCCCTTTCCAATGGGCTTTTTTTCCGGGCCTGCCCGCTCAGGGAGGCAGAACCAGGCCACCCTTCAGAGGGCTGAAGGGGTGATGTGCCAACAAGCCCTGGGGAGTTTGAAGAATTCATTAACTCCTGGAAACGATCCCAAGTGCACCGTGCTCCCTGGGGAGCTGGCTCCGGTTGCTGGCCTGACGTTGCTGCGGTCTAAGTAGGGCAGAGCTGGGATGCCGGGGCCCTGGCCCTGGTCAAGGGAGGGGCACAGGTCTGCAAAAGGGACCCAGAATCCTAGCTAACATTTATAGAGTGCCCATGCTTGTGTTAAGTCACCTGACTATTACAACAGCACGGTCAGGGGGAGACTATTATTATTGTCCCCATTTTACAGAGGAGATCACTGAGGCCCAGAGGATTTCAACCAGTGTGTTTTGGTTCCAGGGTCTGTACTGCAACCTCCTCCCAGGACTGGACTAGAGGCTCTAAGCAAAATGCATCCCTAGACTTTCTCCCTCTGACATTCAAGTTAAGCTGATCTGTGAGCCACTTTTCTTGGTGCTGATATGCAACCTGTTAGAAGTGAGGGAAGAGGGAGGCAGGGTCAAGGAAGGAGAACAGGCTGGGGTCTCATTACCACGGGCTTTATCTGCCACGGCTGTGGCCATCGCCATCAAAGCTAAAAATAACTGGGGTGGGGGCGGAGCCTGTGTGGCTCAAGTCAGTTAAGCAGCTGACTTCTGCTCGGGTCAGGATCTCATGGTTCTGGAGTTGGAGCCCTGCATCGGGCTCTGTGCTGACAGCTCAGAGCCTGGAGCCTGCTTCCGATTCTGTGTCTCCCTCTCTCTCTCTGCCCCTCCCCCACTCATGCTCGGTCTCCTTCAAAAACAAATAAAAATCTCTCTCTCTCTCTCCTTCAAAAACAAATAAAAATTAAAAAAAAAAAGATAACTGGAGGCACCTGGGTGGCTCAGTCGGTTAAGCGTCTGACTTCGGCTCAGGTCATGATCTCACGGTTCGTGAGTTCGAGCCTCGCTTCGGGCTCTGGTCTGACAACTCGGAGTCTGGAGCCCGCTTCGGATTCCGTGTCTCCCTCTGTCTGCCCCGCCGCTGCTTGCACGCTGTCTCTTGCATTGTTTCAAAAATAAATAAACATTAAAACAAAAAGACAAATAAATAAAATGCTTGCCTCTTACCAGGTGATTCAGAATCTTCGCAGCACAAACCCGCTCTGAATTAGAAGCGGCCCCTCCGGCTTCCTTGAGGCTCAGCCCACTGTTTCCTTATAGATCTTATTTACCTCCGGGCCTCTCCCACTAAAAGGGTGGGGTCCAGGACAGGGCGTAGTGTTCCCCAAACCAGTGCTCAAGGGCACTGGGGGAATGTGGTTTGACTGTTGACAGATAAGGTGGGTCATGTGGCCTGTGGCGATTTTACAGATGGGGAAACTGAGCTCTGGGAGTTGCAGGTTACTGAGCTATACAGCTGATAAGGGCAGAGATAAGACGAAAGCTGTCTTATCATTCCAGATTCCAGGCCCCTTCTGTCCTATCCTGATGCCCACCCCCAAAGGGGATGTTCTGGGCAGTTGACAATGCGGTTTAAAATCTGGTTCCTACAGCTCAAATATTGCCAAACTTCCCACTCTGTGATTGAGGGGCCACACCCTCTCCCTGGATGACCTTACCCAACCTGATAAGACTTTAAAAACCATCTATCTGGCATCCCGATGACCCCCACCTCTTCCCTGAGATCTGTTCTGGAGTATCCACTTACACACACAGGTTGCTTTCTAGGTGTGGAATCAGTCCGGCTCTTAATGGTGTCATTGAATCATGAAAAGTCTGAGTTATATATATGTTTTTTTGGGAGGGCATACCTTTTTTTTTTTTTTAAGATTATTTATTTATTTGGAGAGAGGGAGTATGAGCGGGAGAGGGGCAGAGAAAGAGGGAGAGAGAGAGAATCTCAAGCAGGCTCTGCACTGTCGGGACAGAGCCTGACATGGGACTCGAACCCACAAGCCACGGGAACATGATCTGAGCCCAAACCAAGAGTTGGAGGCTTAGCCAAATGAGCCACCCAGGTGCCCTGGGAGGGGTAGAACTTCTGCCTGAATTCCTCCTGATCTGGGCACTAGGGACTCAGGTAAGAACAAGGAGTGATTCCCATCTTCGTGGAGGTCAAATTCTAGTTGGGGAGACTGTCAACCACAAAGAAACAAACGGTACATTAAATCATTCCCTGGCGTCCAATACTGTAAAGGAAATAGGTAGGTTCTGGGATGGTTAAGGGTGTGACGTATCTAACATTCCCTTTGGAAAGGGCAGTTAGGGAAGAACACTCAGCAGAGGTGCTGAGGGACTATGGGGCCCTCCACTCTTTGGTTCCAGAGCCTCTGCCCCTGGGAAGTGGCTTATTTGGGATCCCAAAAGTCCCCCTCGCTAGAAAACTCCTCCCAATCCAAGATGAGACACAACAAATAACTTTTATTTAGTTTTAAAAAATATTTACTTATTGGGGGGCGCCTGGGTGGCTTAGTCGGTTAAGCGCCTGACTTCGGCTCAGGTCGTGATCTCATCATCGGTGAGTTCGAGCCCTGCGTCGGGCTCTGTGCTGACAGCTCAGAGCCTGGAGCCTGCTTCATAGTCTGGGTCTCCTCTCTCTCTCTGCCCCTCCCCTGCTCATGCTGTCTCTCTCTGTCTCTCAAAAATAAATAAACATTAAAAAATTTAAAAAAAATTACTTATTTTGAGAGAGAGAGAGAATCCTAAGCAGGCCCTGTGCCGCCAGCTTGCTCCCACGAACTGTGAGATCGCGTCCTGAGCCGAAATCAAGAGTTAAAAACACTCAGCCGACTGAGCCACCCCGGCGACCCCAATAACTTTTACAGCACAACCCTGAGTTATTCTCGGCTTCATTTATTTTTGAGAATAATAATACGGATGCAACAAAACTTGCCATTGTAACCATTTCTAAGAATACCGCTCCGTGGCATGAAATACACTCACGTTATTGCACAGCCCACACCAGCATCCGTTTCCAGGACTTTTTTCATCTTCCCGAACAGGCACTCTGTCCCCGTGCAGCGCTAACTCTCCGTGCTCCCTCCCGGAGTCCCTGGGAACCACTCTTCCACTTTCTGTCTCTGTGAACTTGACAGCTCTAAGTGCTTCGCGTGGGTGGAATAATACAGCCTGTCTCTTTGCAGCTGGCTCGTTTCACTCGGCATAACGTGTTCCCGAGGTTCATCCGTGTGGCAGCAGGTGTCAGAGCGTCCTTTCTTTTTAAACGCTGAATACTTTACTGCGTCTTATGGGTCAGCCACACTTTGTTTATCCATTCGTGCGTTGGAGGTCACTTGGGTTGCTTCCACATTTGGGCTGTTGTGAAGAAGGCTGTTAGGAACACCGGGGTGGGGGTGGGGGGGCTACAAATAATCTGTTCGTGACACAGTTTTCAGTTCTTCTGGGCATGTGCATGGCAGTGGAATTGCTGGATGACGAGGTCATTCTATGATTACTTGTTTGGGGAGCTGCCATAGTTTTCAGCAAAACCACGGGAAACCTCCAGGGGTCAACAGGCAGCGAGTTGTGGCTCCCCTCTGGTTGCTGAACTTCATAACCCAGGCGTTCAGGGTCAGATGGTTGAGGGAATAAGGGTGCAGGCGGGGTCTTCCAGGGGCCACGGGCTCTCTGAAGGGTGGACTTTAACCCATCTGCCAGCAAAGGTAGGTGAGGAGGCTCGTCTGTCATCTGGATGCAAGGAGGGGGGGAAAAAAAAGCTCCTCTGGAAACGGGCGTTCACAGGCTTGCCCCCATGTGAGTTTGGGGCTTGAATTTGCACCCGCCTTGTGACCCAGAGAGAACCAAATGGGAAAAGTGTGCTTGCCTTTGCTTTTCTCCAAAGCACGGATGGGACGATGATCCCAGGCGTTGGAGTGAGATGAGGGAAGGAGGAAGGGGGTGAAGGGGGTGCTAATGAGCTGTTAGCACTGGGGGCACACGGGGCCAAATCCTCCTGGGACCCCAGGGAGGCTGTGTGGGACCTCAGAATGTCCCCCTGAGGGACCTGGAGGCTGGGTGTCTATCCACCAACTCCTCTTTCTCAGGGGCCCAAGGTTGCTCCCATGGGGCTGACTCCCGGATCCCTCAGACTGCCGGCGACTGGCCCCCTGGAGGATTCAGGAAGCCACAGGGGCCTGCCTAGGTAGTGTCTGCCCTGACTTTTGGGGCTGGCCGGGGACACAGGTGGGTCCCTGACAATGTTTGATCCATTCAGTTAATAGCCCCGGGGGGCGGGGGGCAGTGCTGGGAGGTCTGAGGGAAGCCTCACACCTCCCACAGTGGTTTTACAGGATTCCCATCCTTCGGTGCCCAGCTGAATGTGAGCTCAAACCCACCATTTCAAAACACAATCTGCCTCTGGCAATATTTCCAGATTCTTCTGTCACGGGACACTCCTGCATGCCTCGTGCCTTCGTACACTCTGTGCCCTCTGTCTGCACCCCTCCCCTTTCCCTGCTGGTCCATCTACCTCAAATGTCACCCCCCCCACGGGGCCCTCTGCTGTTCTGCCCCAGCTCTGGCTAAGCATTCCTCCCCCTCCCGGGGGTCTCTGGGTACCTCTGCCGGAAGTCCCAGCCCGGGAGCTTTTGTTTACATTTGTCTCTTCTGCTTTAGTTTTTACTGCACGGCCTGTGCCTCGGGAAATATACGGAAATGAACAGACAACAGAGTTGTCTGGTACCTTCTTCAGGCGAGCCTTGCTACACAGAAGCTGGCCAACTTAGTGTCGATAACCCCGTGTCCTCGAAACTCATAGCACTTAATTCTTTTTTTTTTTTTTATAAATTTTTGAATTTTTATTTTATTTTTTATTATTACATTTATTTATTTTTGAGAGACAGAGCACAAGCAGGGGAGGGGCAGAGAGAGAAGGAGACACAGGATCCCAAGCAGGCTCCAGGCTCCGAGCTGTCAGCACAGAGCCCGACGCGGGGCTCGAACCCACAAACCGCAAGATCATGACCTGAGCTGAAGTCTGACGCTCAACCGACTGAGCCACCCAGGCACCCCAGCACTTAATTCTTTAAAGCAGTCTGGGGATTTTAGATCACAAAGTGTGGGTATCAATGTTTTTCTTTTTTTTTTTTTTAACGCTTATTTATTTTGAGAGAGAGAGGTAGAGAGCAAGCAGGGGAGGGGCAGAGAGAGGGGGAGGCAATCCCAAACAGGTGCCAGGCTGTCAGCACGGAGCCCAATGCGGGGCTCAAACTCACCAACCATGAGATCAAGACTTGAGCCAAGCTCAAGAGTCAATGCTTAACTGACTGAGCCACCCGGGCGCCCCTTGTTTTTGTCTTAAATGAGCTCCCCCTGCTACTCAGTGGGGTTTTAAAAACAGGCAACTCTGGGCTCAGGACTCAGGGCTCCCGGGGCCCATCCCTGGGACACTGGCTTCTCCTGGCAGTGGCCCAGGAACTCGCTGTTCTGTGACAACAGCGTGGAGAAGCTTCTTCCCCAAGGGCTTTCCCCTCGGGGAGGGCAGGGGCTCGGCTAAAACTCTAGGACAAGCCTGGGGTTGCCAGCACTCCTCGGGGCAACCGCGGGGACAAGCCAATCTTTCCACGGAGAGGCATGGCTGGCACTTCAACCCTGGTTGTTAAGGACACCGGGCAGGGACTTGGCCCCTGTCTGTGCCCTCACTCGCAGCCCTGACAGTCACAGATCACGTTGAGATCCTGAGGCCTTTAGGAGTTCCTGAACGGCAGATTCGGTCACAAAAGTCTTCCGTGAGGAGTGAACTGGGAAAGGGAGTTGGAGTGGGTGTTTTTTTCCTTTCAAATGTTTATTTTTGAGGGCGGGGGGTGGGGGGTGGGGGTGGGGGGCAGGGGCAGAGAGAAGGGTACAGAGGATCTGAAGCAGGGTTTGCATTGACAACATTGAGCCCGACGACGACATGGGGCTTGAACTCAGGAACTGAGGTCAGACACTTAACCGAGCCACCCTGAGTCGGTGTTTTTTTTTTTACCCCAAGTCCCCAGGTGGAGAGTGGAGGCGGGGAGTCCTATCCCACAGAGACCGCCCAGCTTATCTTTATGTTTTATAGCTCAGATTTGACATCAGGAATCATATCCATCAACAAGGACTGAAACAAACAAACAAAACCCTGATGAATTAGTTAGACTTAGGGTCGTTTCATTATACATCGGGCTTGATTGTTATTATTTTTTTTAATTAGAGTGTCCTCAAACTATAGCCGCAAAACCTGCTTTTGTACCACCTGGGCTTTAAAAATGGCTTTTACATTTGTAAATGGTTGGGCGGGGGGAAACACTAGAAGAATATTTCACGACAGGTGAAAAGTATAGAAATTCAAATTTCCCCATCCTTAAAAAAATTTGTTTAAGGATTTCACTTTTTTAAAATTACTTTTAAAACATTTTAATGTTTATTTATTTTTGAGAGAAAGAGAGAGACAGAGTGTGAGCAGGGGAGGGGCAGAGAGAGAGGGAGACACAGAACCCGCAGCAGGCTCCAGGCTCTGAGCTGTCGGCACAGAGCCCGACGTGGGGCTGGAACTCATGGGCCGAGAGATCATGACCTGAGCCGAAGTCAGATGCTTCACCGACTGAGCCACCCAGGCGCCCCTAAGGATTTTCTTTTTAAGTAATCTCTACCTATGCTCAACGTGGGGCTTGAACTCACAACTCCCGACATCAAGATGGCATATGCTCTCCTGAGTAAACCGGCCAGGCGCCCATCGAATTTCCCCATCCTTAAATAAAGTTTTATGGGGACACCATTCAATTACATAGTATCCATTCAATTACATAGTATCTGTGGCTGCTTTCCCTACAAAGGCAGAGGGCTGTGTAGTTGAGACATAGATCGGATGGCTATAAAGCTGAAAATAGGTACTGATTGGTACTTTACCGAAAGTTCACTGAGCCTTGGGTTAGAATATTGGTGCTAAAAGGCTTAATAACGCTACCCATCCGTAGCATCTGGTAAAATGCTGGGCGACCCTGAGCATTCGGTACACGTGTGGTGAAAAAGAAAGAAAGAGAAAGAAAGAGAAGGAAAGAAAGAAACAAAGGAAGGAAGGAAGGAAGGAAGGAAGGAAGGAAGGAAGGAAGGAAAGAAGGAAGGAAGGAAGGAAGGAAGGAAGGAAGGAAGGAAGGAAGGAAGGAAGGAAGGAAGGAAGGAAGGAAAGAAAGAAACTCGGTCTCACACAGAGGTTTAAATACGGTTGTCCCCAGATCCAGGCTGCACCCATGCTGGGGCTCAATACAGGAGTGCTGGTCATGGAGGGCAGGGTTGAGCCAGGGTGCTGGGCCTCCAGGCCTCAGGAGACTGCCCTCTGGAGAGTCACCAAGCCAGCTCTGCTGGGGACCACACCTGTGCCAGTGTAAACGCCACTCCCTGACCCTCAGAGCTAGGAATGTCCGGTTACGCTGACATTTGCCCCGCCCGCCCTAACAAGTCCCGGATGCGGGTACCACCAGGTTTGGCTTCATGGGAGGCCTCTCTGCTTGGCTTGCGGTGGCTCTCTTCTCCCTGTACCCTCCATCGCTCGTTCCTCCATGAGTGGACACCCTGATGCCTCTCTCTCCTTGTGAGGACACCGGTCAGTCCTATTGGATGAGGGCACACCTATATGGCCTCATTCAACCTTGATCACTTCCTTATGGGTCCTGTCTGCAAATACAGTCACGTTCCGAGGTACCAGGAGTTAGGATTCAACATGAATTTGGGGGAGGGGGGAGACACAGTCCATTACACTTAATTTTCTTTAAATCAAAGTGTAGCAGGCACTGGAGCCCCCCCTCCCCCCCCTCCCTGCTGCAGATGCCCTAAGGGTGTTCTGAGGAGGCCCAGACCCTGGGGCCAGGACCTTGGGTGTTGCTGGTAGCTGCCAATCGAGGAGCGGCCCTGCCTCCCAGCCACCTTCTGGGGGAAGCCGGAACCCCACGCCCGCCTCCTCCAGGCAGTGGTTCCTCCACGGCCCTCATCGGCCCTCCTCTGCTTCCCTCAGCCCCCAGCCTCAGACAGTTCAACGTTTTTTGGAAACAGAAAAAAAAAACTCTGAGCTTTGTCCCAGAGCAGAGAAGCCCTGAGTTTCCAGTCTCAGAGCCTGTGTTAAGGGGAAAAAGAATGGCAATCTTTCTTCCGAGAGTAGGAAAACAAAATGCTCATTGTTCTGCAGCTCCCTAGGTGATGCCCCGGTCCTCCTCTGGGTGCTCCCCTCCGCCCCGCAGCGGCCTCTGTAAATGTCCTTTTTGCTCAAGACCCCACCAACTCTTTCTGCCTCCAATGAACACTAGCTTGGCTTCAAAGAGAAAACAGATGTTGGGGCTGCTGGCCTCCAACTCCCGGGGCTTCCTGCCAGGGATCCACTCAGCATCAACCCGTTTCCTTCCTTCCGTGCAGTGGGAGGGGGTCCTCCCTGTCTCTGGCCGATCGCTCCCCCCAACCCCCTCCAGCTCCTCTGATGATCTCTTCTACATTTAAGCTTTTTTTTAAATTAAAAAACATTTTTTTAAATTAAAAAAAAATTTTTTTTTAAACACTTATTTATTTTTGAGACAGAGAGAGACAGAGCATGAACAGGGGAGGGTCAGAGAGAGAGGGAGACACAGAATCCGAAACAGGCTCCAGGCTCTGAGCTGTCAGCACGCAGCCCGACGCGGGGCTCGAATTCACGAACTGTGAGATCATGACCTGAGCCGAAGTCGGACGCTTAACTGACTGAGCCACCCAGGCGCCCCAGTGTTGTTTTTTAATAAAACCTTTAATTAAAAAAAAAAATTTTTTTTTTCAACGTTTATTTATTTTTGGGACAGAGAGAGACAGAGCATGAACGGGGGAGGGGCAGAGAGAGAGGGAAACACAGAATCGGAAACAGGCTCCAGGCTCTGAGCCATCAGCCCAGAGCCTGACGCGGGGCTCGAACTCACGGACCGCGAGATCATGACCTGGCTGAAGTCGGATGCTTAACCGACTGCGCCACCCAGGCGCCCCAATAAAACCTTTAATTTTAGAATCGTTTTAAATTCACAGAGAAGCTGCAAACATAGTACATCGAGTCCCCCCCCCCCCACCGCCGTTCCCCCACCAATATCTTACACGACTGTAGTCTGTTTGCTACGACTAATGAACAAGTATCGATACATTATTCATAACTTAGGTCCGTCCTTTATTCACATTTCCTCAGCTTTTACCTAATATCCTCTTTCTGCTCCAGGATCCCCTCCAGGACACATGACATTCATCGTGATGTTCTCCTTAGGCTCCTCTGGGTTATGACAATCGCTCAGACTTCTGTGTTTGATGACCTTGACAGTTCTGAGGACGACTGACTGATGAGGTGTTTTGCCGACCGTCCCTCCATTGGGAATTATCTGATGCTCGGCTCATGATCAGACTGGGCTTGTGAGTTTTTTGGGAGGAAGACCACAGAGGAGCAATGCCCTTCTCATTACATCATATCAAGGGTACCTGCTATCAGCATGACTTACCACGGTTGGTGTTGATCTTGGCCGCCCGGCCAAGGTAGTGTTTGCCAGCCGTCACCACTGCGAACTTCCTCTTTCCCCCCCTTCTATGGTGTCCTTGTTCGCAAAGATCACTGTGCACAGCCCACACTTAAAGGGTGAGGGTTGTGCTTCACCTTCTTGAGGGCTCAGGGTCCACATCCATTATCTAGAACTCCTCTGTACGTGTTTGTCTCTCCAATGTAGGTACTTATTCAATCGCTTATTTGTACCAGTATGGACTCACTGAGCTTGATTTCATACTTCGAGTTGTTATCAATACTACACTATTTACTTTGTTGTTCGGATTGTTCTAGAGCTAGCCACCAGGAGCCTCCAACTGGCACCTGTCTCTTTGACCCGGCCCCACGGTTTTGCTTTTCAAGCACCTCCTTACTTTCTGAATCTACAAGACGCTTCAACTTGCTCTTACCTATTCCCCCCCGCCCCATCCTAGCACCAGCCACCTCTCCAAGGAGCCTTGGTCCCTGCCGTCGAGGAGACTGGGATCAGAAATCCAGGTCCGGGAGCGCCTGCGTGGTTCAGTTGGTGAAGTGTCCAACTTCAGCTCAGGTCATGATCTCACGGTTTGTGGGTTCGAGCCCCGGGTGGGGCTCTGTGCTGTCGGCACGGAGCCCTCTTCAGATCTCCTGTCCCCCTCTCTTTCTGCCCCTCCCCTCACTCGTGCGCATACTCTTTCTCTTTGTCTCTCAAAAATAAATAAACGTTGAAAAAATTAAAAAAGAAAAGAAAAGAAAGAAACCCTGATCCGGGGGCTACGTGTGCTCGTGGCCAATGGGTGCCATTCCCTCTAGCCCTCCTCTGGGACAAAACTGAAGATGTACCCATAAACACAGTAACCTGTGCATGTATGCATAGCTACGATTTCCGTGTTCATCCACCTGTACTTACGTGAGGCTGAACTTGAGTTCCTACCGATGTCTCCAATGCTAAACCCACACCGATCGCCTGGTTTGTTCTACGTTTTCCCCGGGCTTGTCTGTCGCTGCCGGTCCATGAGGGAGAACCTGGCTCCCACCGTCCACCAGGCACTGTCTTGTTCCTTGAATCCCGGCACACGCGTGTGATGCTGGAGAACTGTTGGCCCGCACACCGTGAGCAGCGACTTCAGCGACCAGAGCGCAAGGGCTTTTCCCCTGTCTTTAGTCCTCTGTTCTCTGGTGTGTTAGGTGACTCCAGGCGGGCACCGCCCTCAGTGAGCTCACGTCACAGGTTGTAACACGGTCAGGTTCTTTCCTCACTGTCTGCCTTCCATTCTTGGATCCCCCAACCTCCCCATTGAGCTTTGAAAATTTTGCCTCCATTAAGGGTCTCCCCTCGTGCCAGGGATCTGGAAATACACAGTGTCTCACGGAACAGGTTTGCTGCCCCCGCCCCCCCCCCCCCAAGTCCCCTGTGCGTCACCTACTCAGCCTGCCTTCCAACCCTGGCAACCACTGATCTGTTTTCGATCTCCCTCCTCTGTGTTTTAACTGAACTTGACTTTCCCTGTGGCTTCCTGTCCTCTGGCATTTAGTGTCTTTGAAAAACCTTCTCCCCAAGCACCTTGGGTTCCTCCCACCGTGGCACCACATGTGTCCCCTCCCCCCCCCCCGCCCTTTAAAAAATTTTTTTTTAATGTTTGTTTATTTTTGAGACAGGGAGAGACTGAGTGTGAGTGGGGGAGGGGCAGAGAGAGAGGGAGACACAGAATCCGAAGGAGGCTCCAGGCTCTGAGCAGAGCCGGAAGCGGGGCACGAACTCACGAACCACGAGATCATGACCTGAGCCGAAGTTGGACGGTCAACCAACGAGCCACCCAGCTGCCCCTTGTATCCCCCTTTTATAGCCAAACTCTGCATGTGGCCTCAGCCTGACTTCTCGCCGCTGAAACTGCTCCTGCCACGGTCACCAATAGCTTCCTTGTTGCTAAACCCAGAGGGCCCTCCGTCCGCCCCATGGCCACCTCCCGGTGCAGGAAGCCGGCCCCCCCTTCTCGCTCTGCACTGTCTCTCCCTGTGACTCATTTCCTCTTGGGTGTTAATACGCACCCACGTGCTGGGGCTCCCACGTGGACACCTCCGCCCAGACTTGTTTTCACTGAGCTCCTCCTACTCTCCTTGCAGGTGCCTGTGACACCACGGGACCCGCAACAGCCTCAGTCCCTTGTTGCCCGTCCCGCTACTAGAAGTCACCACAAGGTGGGCGACATAGAAAAATTGTGTTTAAATCCAGAATTAAAAAGTCACTTAAAAGTTAATCCGCTGGGGCCGGGGTGGGGGTGGGGGGTGGCGCCTGGGTGGCTCAGTCAGTTAAGCCTTTGACTCTTGGTTTCAGCTCGGCTCCTGATCTCCTGGTTCATGAGTTCGAGCCCCACGTTGGGCTCTGCACTGACAGGGAGGAGCCTGCTTGGGATTCTTTCTCTCTCTCTCTCTCTCTCTCTCTCTCTCTCTGCCCCTGCTGTGCACTCTCTCTCTCTCAAAATAAATGAATAAACTTAAAAAAAAAAATGCAAGTGAATCAGCTGGCCAGCAGCCTGCTGCATTCTTTTCCCTGCATCTGGCTGCACGGTCTTGACCTTGCCAACCGCTGTCACCGTGTGGGGTGAACTGCTGTGAGCGGTGGAAGGATTTCTAGAAGCCTTTTCTGCCGTCACTTAACATACACAGACTTGGCTACGGACCATATAGACACACTCCATGAAACCCAACTCGGCGACCTCCCCTCACCAGACCCTGGAATATGGCCCGCAGTCATTGTAATAAACCCTGAGAGACGGGGCGGTGTGGGGGGGGGGAAGGGCGTTGAGTTGGGGGGGGGTCTCAATAGGAAGAAGCAATATTTAACTGACTGCAGTTGATTATGTCACTTTTGCAAATTTTGCAAAGTTTTGCAAAAACATTTGACCATTCCTAGGGTGCCTGCTGCGGAATCTACACCCCCCTCTGTGTAGAGAGGGCCCCTCTTTCCCTGGAAAGAGTTCATGACCCAAGCTCTCCAGATGAGTGGGCCAGACGGTGCCCACGATTCTCTCTCTCTCTATCATTTAATTTTTAAATGTTTATTTATTTATAAATATAAATGTTTATTCATTTTTGAGAAAGTGAGAGAGAGAAAGAGATGGAGCGTGAGCAGGGGAGGGGCAGAGAGAGAGGGAGACACAGAATCTGAAGCAGGCTCCAGGCTCTGAGCTGTCAGCACAGAGCCCAACGCGGGGCTTGAACTCACGAACCGCGAGATCATGACCTGAGCCGAAGTTGGACGCTTAACCAACTGAGCCCCCCAGGCGTCCCTGCCCATGGTTCTCTTAAGGACATTTGTACATTTTCTGCTTGTGGTCCCAAAAGAAATGCAATATTTTACAGACTTATTTACACGAATACTCACAGCAACATTATTCATTAGCCAAATAGCATAAAAACCCAAATGTCCATTATCCGATGAACAGATAAAACAAAACGTGCTCTATCCACACGATGGAATATTACTCGGCATAAAAAGGAATCGAGTACCGATGCCCACTACAATATGGATGAACCTTGAAGACATTACGCCACGTGAAAGAAGCTGGACACAAAAGGCCACATATTATATGATTCCATTTGTATGAAATGTCCAGCCATGGGCAAATCCATGGAGACGGGCAGGAAGTAGATTAGTGATTGCCAGGAACTGAGGGGAGACAGGGATGCCTGGGTGGCTCAGTCGGTTGAGAGTCCGACTTCAGCTCAAGTCATGATCTCATGGTTCATGAGTTCAAACCCCGCGTCGGGCTCTGTACTGACAGCTCGGACCTTGGAGCCTGCTTGGGATTCTGTGTCTCCCTCCATCTGCCCTTCCCCCACTCATGCTCTGTCTCTCTTTCTCTAAGATAAATAAACCTTAAAAAAAAAAAAAAAGAAACTGAGGGGAGACAGAATTAGGGGGCAATGCCTAAGGCTTCTCTGTGGGGTAGAGATGTTCTAGAATTGATTGTGGCTCTGGTTGCACCTATCTGTGAATATACCAAAAGCAAACGGTACACTTTAAGTGGGTAAATCGGACGGTATGTGAATTACAGCTCGATAGAGCTGTCGCTCAAAACCAAAACAAAATAAAACCCTCACTGACTGCTTTAAGACAGTCTTCATTTAGAGGAGTAACACTTCTACTCACAACCGGGAGGTTGTCACTGGGTAACTTCTCAGGCTGACTCAGTGACAGTTGCTTTCCTGACAACCCCCCCTTGGGTGGAGCCACTTTCGATCAATCTATGACCAGCGGGTGGAGGCCTATTCAAGGGTGTGTAAAACCGCCTGACCCGGGGTCAGGGAGGAGGGACTGGTGGTGTAAACCTGTGAGGTCCTGGAAACTGAGTGGGAATAAAAAGGGAACAGGTTGTGCACAAACCAGAAACAGTCACCCGGTTCAGCTTCCGATTGTCACGTCTCTCCCCTCTAAGGCACGAATTTGGGATTGCAGCCTGGGACAGTGTTGCAAGCTGCAGAATTCCCCCCCCTCGGCAGGACCCTTGACCTGCCTCGGAGGGAGGCCACTTTCCTTTCTTCTTTTTAAAAAAAAAATTTTTTTTTTTTTTACATTTATTTATTTTTGAGAGACAGAGAGAGACAGAGTGTGAGTGGGGGAGGGGCAGAGAGAGAAGAGACACAGAATCGGAAGCAGGCTCCAGGCTCTGAGCTGCCAGCACAGAGTCCGATGCGGGGCTCGAACCCACGAACTGTGAGATCATGACCTGAGCTGAAGTCAGCTGCTTAACCGACTGAGTCACCCAGGCGCCCCTCTTTTCTTTTAATTGAAAAAAAAATTTTTTTTTTAATTTTAGGGAGAGAGAGAGAGGGAGCACAAGCAAGGGAGAGGGGCAGAGAGAGAGAGAGAGAGAGAGAGAGAACTTTAAGTAGGCTCCAAGTGTGGAGCCAGACACAGGGCTCGATCCCACAACCCTGGGATCATGACCTGAGCCGAAATCAAGAGTCGGAAGCTCAGTGGACTGAGCCGCCCAGGCGCCCCGGGAGGCCACTTTCTGGCGCCAGATCAAACACAGACATGGTTACAGCAGCTGAATTTAGGAAATAGCCACAAAGCAGCCAAAGGACTGGATTGCAGAGGCTAATCTGAGAGGGAATGTCTCTCACACACGGTGTCAGACGCATCCATTCTCATTGAGAGTGACCCATCACAGGGGGTTGAGGAGAGAGGTCTGGGGGTGGGGGGAGCTCTCCCTGCAGACTTTTCTGCTTCGTTTGTGACCTCTCAGCACATTCGCGATGAATCTGGGCACCGTGTGGATTCCTGGTGCCCCGTTCTCCATGTTCACCCCCACTGGACACTGAAGAGGCTGGTTTTAGCGTCCCTTTCCCCATTAACTCACCTGGGCATTAGGCCTTGTGCTGGGTTGAATGGTGACCCCCAGAATGTGTGCATTCAGAACCTGTGAATGTGACCTTATCTGGGAAAAGGATCTTTCCAGATGCGACTAAGGATCTCCAGATGAGACCGCCCTGGATTATCTGGGTGGCCTTAAGTCCAATGACTGGTGTCTTTATTAAAGAAAACAAGACACACACAGAGGAGAAGGCCATGAGTAGGGGAGGCAGAGGTTGGGGACTGTACTGTCACAAGCAAGGATGGCTGGGAGCCACTGGAAGCCGGAGGAAGTAAGGAAGGATCTTCCCCCCCCCGGAGCCTCTGGAGGGAGTGAGGTCCTGTGGACACTTGATTCCTGACTTCCAGGCTCTGTGACTGTGAGAGAGTCCATTTCTGTTGTTTGAAGCAGCTCAGTGGTGATTTGTCACATAAGTACGGGAAATCAATACAGCCCTTCCGAGCCTCTGTACCTCATTTATAACAAATTTATCTCAACGTAAAGCTGCATTCACCACATGCCAGGAACGATGTGGGTTAAGCATTAACCTACTTACGCCATCTAATCCTTGGGATAACCTGCACGGTGGATATGTTTCTCTACTCCCGCTCGGCCGTCGTGGGAGGCAGGTGCACACAGGTTGAGTGGCCTGGCCGTGGCTGGATCAGGACTCGAGGTATCATCAGTTCCCCAGGGCTCCTGCCTTTGACTGCGTAATCCTCAAGCCCTGGGAAGCAAACACAGACACCCTCTGTCTTTGCCTGTCCCTGAGATCTGAGATGCTTTGTACCCGCTAGTGCTGCAGGGACCCGAGGGGCCAGGGTGGTTCGAGGGCTCAATCCAGGCCTTCAGCGCCCGGCCTGGAGATGATCCCGGGAGTCTCCTGCCGCCTTGCCCAGCAGCTCTTCCCGCCCCTGCCACCCCCCTGACGTGCCCTAGTCAGAAGAGAAATGCTGAGTCAGGTGGGAAATGAGAGGAAGTGACCCTGGGCCCCACCCTCGCCTCGTACACGTGGGAGTCTGGCCCGGAAGGCGAGACGCTTGTTGGCCCCTTGCTGTGTTTCGCTGTGTGTGGGCAAGAGTGAGGGCAAGATGTTGCAGGCTTGGCGGGCACAGACGGGGCCGGTCACAGGGACAGGGGCCATGCACAGTGCACAGGGAGTGGGCGGGCTCATGCCACCCCTGCCTTGGGAACGGAGACTCCTTGTCCCTGCACAGAGACCCCGCTTCTAAAGGTGGATGGCTCTTAGAAAGCTGTCCAGGTGTACCCCCCCATTGCTCATCCTTGCACCCGGGAAGAAAGCAGCATCGGCTGTTAACAAAACACTTAATAATAAAGTAAACAAGTGCGGGTCCCGGGTCCCAGGGCTCTGACGGACACCCATTCAAGGCAAGTAACTTTAGCCGCGTGACCTTTCCCACGCTGGCCAGGAGCACAAGTGCATCCACGAAAGTCATCGGAGCCCTCCCCCTCTCCCTCCTCCCCTCTCGCTCTCAGCAGCCCATGGAGGCCAAAGGGGAAAGCTGGGCCTTCGGGACAGACTGTGAGCACCAGCTTCTGCGGGGCCAGGCCCAGAGCCGGTATTTATAAACCCTGGCTCCCGCCCACGCTCCTGGATCAGACGGGTTTGTTTGAGTCTCCAGCGCCAAGTTTTTTCTCTTCTTGTTTCTTTTTCCAACGAGAATCTGAACCTGAACAGAGTCAGGTGAGCCCAGAATCGAATCGCTGGATCGATACTTGCTCACCACTCACCGCCAAGGCCTCCGAGGTTCAAAAGCATCTTTGCCTTCCATACCCTCCCCCTGGGCACAAATCCCTTTATGGCGGGCGGGAAGCAGAGGGGCTGTGGGCGAAGGGCCGTGGGCTCCCAACGGCATCTGCTTAGGACCGGTCCTGGGTGGCGTCCTTCTCAGGGACGGACATAGTAGAGCTTCGTTGTTGTTTACGAAGTAGACGGAGGTTCCCAGAGAAAGGCCCTCCGAGAAGGCGCGCAGTGGGGCTCGGGGATGGGCCAGGACTTCCAAGGGCTCTGGGCACTTTTGCTTCCATGGGTCTTTTGTTCTCCATAAAGAAATCATTAAAGGTTATATTTTATAAGCACATCAGTTCAAAGACAGACATAATTCAGGCTGGATTTGCTATCACGTATTTATTAGTAACGTATTCACTTTTTCTGATTTCATAAAGTTACTGAAACCTCTTTGTGAGCTCCCCAAAGTAGCAGGGCCTTGTGTCTCCTGCGCTCTGCCCGGGGCTGCGGGGGGCCCCTCGCCCACCGCTGTTTTATTCTTTAATGGAGGTTTCCTGTGCTCGGCCGTCTACACGCAAACTCATATTTCTTCGCCACAACAGGCCCCTGGGGTGGGTACCCTTGCTACCCCACCATCCACGGATATGGAAGCTGAGAGGTTAGCTGACTCGTCCGAGGTCACACACAGCTAGGGCTGACCCCGTGGCTTGCACGCTCCACGAACCCCGCTCGTCCTTAACCTCTATGCTGGATGCCTCTCTACCCACATTTGACTTTGAAAAGTTCACGGGCCCGCAGCTCATTGTAAAAGCCTCACGCAGGTGCCTAGAGGCCTCCGTTAATCAGTAGCCACCTGCACCTGGCCCAGCGGCCACCGCCAGGGTGGAAGGCACAGCTCGAGGAGAACCTTGGGGCCGTGTCGTCCTGCCCATCCCCTTCTCTCGTCTTTGCTGGACCCAGCGTCCTCAGTGCGGTCCAAGGTGGCTTGTTCCCTCCAGCCTCGGCTACCTCAGGGCCAGGGCCATTGCCCCGAGAGAATCGGCAAACGGCAGCCCTTCCTCAAGCCCCTCGACTGTCAGGAAATCAGTGCAATAAACATACCGCACGGCCAGCCCATGCCTGCTGCGAACAACACCCTCTTTTAACGTGTGCTGTGCGCATGCTGCCCGTCCATACAGGGTGACCCTGCTCAGGCCTCCAAAGTGCCTCAGCGCCATTGCCTGCTTCCAGGAGTCCCGGATGTCAGTGATGATAGGCCTGTCCTGGGAGGAGGCTGGCGACTGAAGAGTTTGCTGCAGGAAGAAGGGGGAGACTGGGAAAGTGACCTGGTGGCCACACAGGGACACTGGCCAGCACTCTACTATCCCAGGGAGTTGTACTTGGCATCAGGACCGTCTAGGATAGTGTGCCCTGGAGGTGGGGCTTGAAGCCTGTGCCAAGTGCTCTAAAAACAAAGATGAAGGGGAAATTAATTCTGCTTGGGCAGAAGGGACAACCAAGAAAGGTTTGGTGGAAGAGAGAACATTTGAGCTGGGCTTTGCAGGATGAATAAAAGTTTGCAGTGTTAAGAATCCAGGAAGAACGTTTTATTTTATTTATTTTTGAGAGAGAGACTGAGAGAGAGTGCAAGTGGGGGGGGGGGCGGGCACCGAGAGAGAGGGAGACACAGAATCAGAAGCAGGCTCCAGGCTCTGAGCTGACAACACAGAGCTGGACGCGGGGCTTGAACTCACAAACCGCGAGATCATGACCTGAGCCAAAGTCGGGTGCTTAACTGACTGAGCCACCCAGGCACCTCCAGAAAGAACCTTATAAAAGGAGTGTAGAGGAGAAGGAATAGAGAAGCTGGGGACTG
The DNA here is from genome assembly GCF_027475565.1 of Acinonyx jubatus. Lineage (NCBI taxonomy): Eukaryota > Metazoa > Chordata > Mammalia > Carnivora > Felidae > Acinonyx > Acinonyx jubatus. The sequence continues at coordinate 6,615,168 of NC_069381.1, read as the reverse complement.
CAGAGCCACCCCTGTTGTGGCGGTGACCCCCCTGTGTTACTGGTTTGTTTACTCCCATCTCCCTCCCACTGCACTGTCAGCTCCCGAGGGCAGGGACTGGGTCTGTTGGCCTTGTATCTCAGAACCGGACTTAGGGTCTGGCACAAAGGGGCTCTCAGTACCTATTTGCAGGGTGAATGAGCCACCTGTTAATTTGTTGTAGCCAGATTTTAAGGGGCTGGGGGTTGCAGTGAGGACGTAAGAGGAAGCAAGGCTAAAAAGGCAGCTCGAGACATCGTGTGGGCCTGGGGGCTCTACCATTGAGCCTTGGTCTCACCATGTAGGGGATGTAGAGTCAACAGAAGGGTGATCCAGACTTGTCCTTCCTCTGTCGCATGGGTTTGGGTGGCCCCCAGTTCAAGTGGGCAGACCCTGAGCGTCAAGTCCGGAGATGCAGAGGAGAGAGGAGGAAAAGTCCGGAGATGCAGAGGAGAGAGGAGGAAAGTGGCAGGACTGTGGGCTTCTGGCCACATTTACCTGCTCTGAAATGGCGGAAAGAGTCCCATCGAGGGGAGAAGGGAGTTCTCCAAATTAGAGGCCTGAGTCAGGAAAAGCATCACTTTCTCCTGGGTCAATTTCATTGGAGCAGGTGGGGGTGGCCTAAGGCGTAGGGGACCCATAACCTGTCACAGGGCTAGTGCGTGAATTATTCACTCAGCACCACAATCAAGTAGGATTTATCTCAGGTGTACAAGGCTGATTCGACATTAAAAAATCAGGTGAGGTAGCCCGTGACGTTGACAGGCCAAAGAAGAAAAATCGCATGGTCATATCACCAGATGCAGAAAAAGCATTTGGCAAAATCCAACACTCATTCATGATTAAAAACTCTCAGCAAACTGGGAATAGAGGGGGACCTTTTTCAACTTGATAAAAAATGTCCACAGAAAACCTACAGCAGGTATCATATTTAATAGTGAGAAACTTGAAGCTTTCCTGCTAAGATCAGGAACAGGGCAAAGATGTCCCTTTTACACTATTTCTTTTCAACCTGGTACTGGAAGTCCTGGGTAATGCAATAAGACAAGAAAAGGAAATCAGGGGTATATAGGTGACATGATTGTGTAGAAAATCTGAAAGGGTAGACAAAAAAACCCTTCCCGGAACAAAGAATCAATTTTAGCAAGGTCGAAGGATACAAAGTCGATATATGTCAGTCAATTGCTTTCTGGTATACCCACCACAAACAAGTGGAATTTGAAATTAAACACGGATTACTATTTACATTAGCACCACCACAAAAAGAAATACTTAGCTATCGATCAAACCCAGATCTATAGGAGAAAAACTACAAAACTCTGATGAAAGAAATCAAACAGGAACTCAATAAAAGGAGAGAGTTCCATGTCTATGGACTCAACAGCGTCACGATGTCAAGTCTTGTCAAACCTGATCCATCTATAGATTTCGATGCAATCCCAACCAAAATCCCAGCAAGCGAGTTTGTGGATATTGATAAACTGATTCTAAGTTTACACGGAGAGAAGCAAATGATCCAGAATAGTCAACGCATCTGTGACAAAGGAGCAAAGGCAACACAAGGAAGAAAAGATCGTCTCTTATACTCTTCCAAAAACGAACTCAGAATGGATGATCGACCTAAATGGAAAATGCAAAGCTGTAAAGCTATAAAACAGGAGAACATCTAGAGGACCTTGGGCACGGTGACGAGGTTTTAGATACGATACTGATGACGCTATCCGTAAAAGAAAGAGTTGATAAACCGGGCTTCATTAAAATTAAAAACTCTGCTCTGTGAAAAATAATGTCGAGAGAATGAGAAGCCAAGCTGCAAACTGGGAGAAAACATTTGCAAAAGACATTTCTGATAAAGGATTATTATCCAAAATTCACAAAGAACTTGTACCACTCGACAATAAGAAAATTAACAACTCCTGGGGCACCTGGGAGGCTCAGTCGGTTAAGTATCCGACTTCAGCTCAGGTCATGATCTCATGGTTCACGGGTTCGAGCCCTGGGCTGACAGCTCAGAGCCCGGAGCCCGCTTCGGATTCTGTGTCTCCCTCTCTCTCTCTGCCCCTCTCCTGCTCACACTCTGTCTCTGTCTCTCGCTCTCAAAAATAAATAAATAAACGAAACAATCCCCCCCACACACCCCTGCACAGAGATGTTCATGACAGCTCTATTCATGAGTGCCAAAACTTGGAAGCCACTGGGATGTCCATCAGTAAATGAACGGAGAAACGAAACCGTGGAACATTCAGACAATGGAATATTATTCAGGGTTCACAAGAAATGAGCTATCAAACCATGAAAAGACGCGAAAGAACCTTAAAGGCATCACTAAGTGAAAAAAGCCAGTCTGAAAAGGCTCACGCAGTCTGATTCCAACTATGTGACGTTCTGGAAAAAGCAGAACTATGGAGACAGTGAAAGGATCAGTGGCTGCCCCCCCCCCCCGGGGGGTTTGGGGGAGGGAGGGACGAATAGAAGGAGCACAGGGGAATTTTAGCAGTGAAACTACTCTGTAAGATGTCACAGGGGTAGCATGTCATTATATATTGGTCGAGACCCTCAGAATGTACGACACCAGCAATGGGCCCCAAAGCGACAGACGGACTTTGGGTGATGGTGTCTGAATGCGGGTTCACTGACTGCAAGGAAGGCACCGCTCCGGGGGGGGGGGGGGGCTGCGGATCGCAGGGGAGGCTGTGCATGTGTGGGGGCAGGAGAACGTGGGATCTCTCTGTGCCTTCTGCTCAGTTTTGCCGTGAACCTCAAACTGCTCTAAAAACGAAAGCGCATTAAAATAAATTATTCACTCAGCCAAAAACCACTCAGCGAGTCCCCCTTACCTCCCCCATCAGCACCCCCCCCCCCAGCTGGATGTGGAAGGGAGGATGAGGCTTGAGGGGGACGGTGAGGGGGTGGGTGGGGGGGTCGCTGATGGTGACTGTAAACCTGGGAAACTGGGCAAGTCGGCGTCTGTCTGTAAAATGGGTGCAGTTATTAGGTCTCTCATCCGCGCGGGTGAAGGTCACCGCGGTGACCCAGGACCAGCGCCCTTGGAGGATTTGCCGCCCTTCCCCCGGGCGCCACTTCGCCCCCTGGTGGCCACGTCGGGGAGCGGCCGCTCCCGGCTGCTTGAGGCAGGATCACACCCCCCCTTGCAGCTTCCTCCGCTGAGGCTTTGCCAGAGGTGGGCACGACGATATACCGATCAAGCGTCCCCAAAGATGGCCACGTTGAGTTTCTTCCCGATTCCTCTCTCTCAAGTCTTGGGCCATCATCCTCAGGACAGGGTTGGGGGATGCTTGGGGGCCCGTACGCGGGATGGTGCTCCAGACTCCTTCATCCACGCATAATCAACCTCACCTTGGATGGAGAACCTCCTCTCTCCTATGCCTGCCCTTCCCTGTCCCCCACCTCCCCCATGCCCCTGAGGCTGTCCCAGGACTCAGCCCCAGAGGTAGAGGGAGTCAACCCTTCTCCCCCTGGAAAGCCCGCACCAGCCAGTTGCTAGGGGTGTATGCCCTCTCTTGGGACCCTCCATCAAGGGGTAGGAAAGTCCAGGGAAGGGCGCTGCCATTTGGTTTTTGAGTAAGGCCAAGTGCCAAGACTTGAGGTGGGTGATGGGCAAGGAGAGAGAGTAGCAGGGCTTTACCCACCCCCATCTCCAGCAGCCCCAAATAAGGATGAAAAAAACTGGCGAAGCATGTGTTTCAAATTCCCGAGTTGACGGTACTGTTTAATTCATGAAAGGAAGAAGTTAAGAGAAAGCGATAATCTACTGGTGAGATAATTGATTGGCCATGAGGGGAAAATTCTAGATTCCATTAAAAAAAAAAAAACCCTATTAGGTAGCCAATTTGTGAGGATAAAGTATTTATGAATAACATCTTTCTGGATTATCTCCTAGTGCTGCCTTCAGATGACTGATGACACATTTCACGTAGCTCGAGCCCGTTGAAATAGCCACCCTGGAGCCCTCCGTGCAAGGACCCCCTCCCCTGCCCCCATCCCCACCCCAACCCGGGTCTTTGATCTTAGTAAAGGTCCTGAGTGTCACTGGATTCTGGAGTAAACTGGAGAACTGACCGTAAACAAATGGAACCAACCCCCCCCCCCCCCCCCCCCCGCCCCAGCTGGGAGAGCAGGGTGGGACCGCAGGGCAAGGAAAACTGGAAGGTACTGTGTGTCCGTGTTTGGGTTCGAGTCTAGACCCGAGCAGGTTGTGAAATCAGGGCATTTGAGCCATGTTTGTCTGAATCTCGAAGGGCACAGTTGGCCCACAGTGACACCTAGGTCAGTGACAACATTTAATGTCATCAGTGTTGTCTTAGACGTCATGATGCTACCAGCACGCGGGCCATGTGATGGCGCCATCAGGGATCAAGAATGGAGGGTCTTTCCGGAAGGACAGCAGGGCATCCGAGCTCAGGGAACAGGGGCAGCTGAGAGAGAGAGGGGTCGAGGGCTCCCAGTGTAGACTGTGGCCACACTAAGGGAGTTGAGCAAGGGCCTCACCTGCTCAAACCCAGACTCAGCCTCTTCTGATTCTTCGAACTTCACACCCCTGTGTCTTCATGGACAGAATTATTCTTCACAGGCTCAGAGATCTCAGGACTTTGACAAATTTTGGGTTCAGGTCATTTGGGAGAGGTCCGTTGGGCCGTGCTTTTCAGTTTTTTTCTCTGGCAGTGTCTCAGGTGCATTTTCTGTCTTTACAGATTTGTTTTTCTATGATAAAAGACCTAGAACCATAGAGTCACGGGAGCTGGGGGACCTGGGAGAGAAAGGGCCAGTGAAACCTCGGGAGCTGCCACCGTAAAACTCAGCTGGAATGTGGCTCGGTTCCCTCTGTTCATTAACGTGGCTGCGATCCCAGGCCACTTGCAAATTTAAGTCATGTGTTAAGGGGTGCCTGGGGGGCTCAGTCGGTTGAGTGACCGACTTCAGCTCAGGTCACGATCTCGCAGTTCATGAGTTCGAGCCCTGCATGGGGCTCTGTGCTGTCAGCTCGGAGCCTAGAGCCTGCTTCAGATCCTTCGTCCCCTTCTCTCTCTACCCCTCCCCTGCTCATGTGTGCTCGTGCTCTCTCTCTCTCTCTCTTTCTCCCTGTCTCTCTCTCACAAAGAAATAAACATTAAAAAAGATTATGTGTTCAAATAGAAAGACACTAAAAGAACAGATCTTCAGTGTTCTCAACACACACACACACACACACACACACACACACACAGAGGCAACTCTGTAAAGTGATGGGTATGTTAATTAGCCTGATTTTGGTCATCATTCCACAATGTATACACACATCAAATCTTCCCCTTAAATATAGACATTTTTTTTATTTGCTGATTATATCGCAATAAAGCTGGAGAACATAGGAAAGCAAGTTTCTTCAACAAGTTGCAGGATGAACAGAGAGGCTGTAGATAAAGAGAAATTTGAATGGCACATCAACTAATCTCAGTGGATCCGGATGCAGATTGTTTGAAAAAAAAGAAAAAGAAAAAGAAAGAAAGAAACATGTTTGGCATTGACGCAACTGTTGATAACATGACACTGTAAATGTAATAATGTTGAAGAAAATTGTTTTACGTGTGATAATAGTCTTGTGGTGATGTCAGAAAGAGTCCTTATTAGCAGTCGGCTTCGGCTCAGGTCATGATCTCGCGGTCCGTCAGTTCGAGCCCCACGTTGGGCTCTGTGCTGACGGCTCAGAGCCTGGAACCTGTTTCGGATTCTGTGTCTCCCTCTCTCTGACCCTCCCCCGTTCATGCTCTGTCTCTCTCTGTCTCAAAAATAAATAAACGTTAAAAAAAAAATTAAAAAAAAAAGAAAGAGTCCTTATCTCTTGTGCAAATATTTACGCATAAATATTTACAGATACGTAATGTGCTCTCTGGGATTTGCTTTAAAATAATACAGATGTAGGGAACTGTACTGACCTCCATCCATTCCCTTCATCTGTATTATTTGGGGTCAAGATGAAATGAGAATGAGATTGGCCACCAGTTGGTTAATCATCCAAGGGGAGGTTCATGGTGGCGGTTGGTTCATTAGACCATTTCTGTATTTAAAAAAATATATTTGAGATTCTCCATATAAATGTCTCATAATAATAAAAGTGGGTTTACAAATTAAAAAGGGGGCTTCTTTTGGTGCAAGGGGGCCCAGTCCCCCGAGGTATCCTTGCGGGCTGGGAGGGAGCCCTGGCTGGTCCCTCCAGATGCCCCTTTCTGTGGCTCAGTCCCCAGTGACCGCCAGGGGGCGGCCAAGACCATGTTAACCCACCCAGGCGCCGCCCCGTCCTTCCCTCCCTCCTTTCTGTCTTCCTTTCCCCCACCCTCTCTGAGATCTGCGGAGGTTTCCGACTCCTCCAGGGGGGGAAAGTTGAGGCACAAACCTAAGAGATGTGCATGAGGTCAAGGCCAAGGCCGAGACTGCAGGAACGCACTGCAAACCTGGACTTGAAAACCGGGCTTTCCTACTGTTTTCTTAGCCTGGGTCCCTCCGGAGAACTTTATTTCTTCGGCTTCTGCCCCAGAGTTTTTCCAGTCTCCCTTGTGTGTGGGTTTTACTTTATTTTATTTTTTTTTGAACGATTATTTTGGGGCTATAATTCACAGGTCATACAAATCACCCATTTAAAGTGTGTGCTTCGATTGTTTTTAGTGTATGCAAATACATGAAACTATCACCTCCGTCAACGTGAGAAGTTTTTATCACCTAAAAAGGAAGCCGTGTAGCCTTTAGATCCCCCTGTCTATCCCCCTATGCCCTGCCGCCAGTCCTGCGTAACCACTGATCTACTTTGTGTCTCTAGATTTCTCTATTCTGGACATTCCCTTGTGGTTTTGATGAGCAAGCAGGCTTTTTTTTTTTTTTTTTTTTTTCCTCTCCCACCCTGGAAACGAGAGCATTATGGGGGCTCCTGGGGCCTCCTGCCCCTTCTCTCAGTGAACTTGATCCAGATCATGGAGCTTGCAGGCGGCCATGATAATCCGTAGCCTGCTCAATGAGACTGGCTTCTCCGAAGTTCGAGTCTAAAGAGTCAGGGTTTGTTGAAGTGGATCCCCCCCCAACCCCCACACACGCGTGCACGCGAAAGGGATTAGATCAGGGCAATGAGCAGGTACAGTTCAGAAAGTCCCGACCACCCTCACACCCGGCCGGGGGATTGTAAAATGGTGCGGCCACTGTGGGAAACAGCCTGCCGGTTCCTCAAGAAGTTAAACATAGAGTCTCCATATGACCCAGCGATTGTACTTCTAGGTATACACGCAAGAAAACTGAAACCAAATGTTGGTGCTAAAACTTGCACACAAATATTCGTAGAAGCGTTATTCGTGATAGGCAAAGAGTGGAAAAAACCCAATGTCCATCGACAAAGGAATAGATAAACAAAATGTGGCCCAACCATACAATGGACTATTTATTATTCAGTCATAAAAAGGAATGAGGTCCCGATACATGAATGAACCTTGAAAACACTACGTAATGTGAGAAAGCTAGGCACAAAAGGCCCCGTGTTGTACGATTCCACTGATATGAAAGGTGCTGGTCATGCGAGTCCATGGGGACAGAGAATAGATCAGCGGTGGCAGGGGTCAGGAAAGGCCGAAGGGCCTGGTTCTTGGACCCCTTCTCCTCTGGTCACCCCCACGTGCCACCCAGCCATCAGTCCAGCCTGAACCGTCCACTGACTCCAGACCCCCACGTCTACCGGTCCCGCAGCCTTGCTGGGATGCCCAGTCGGGAGCTCAACCTTAATTTCTGCAAAACCACTGTCGCCTTCCCGTCTGAGCCTGCTCCTCCCGTAGAACTTCCTGACCGCTGTCAACAGCAATGCTGTCCTTCCAGTTGGAGGCAGCTGTGGGTGGAATATAATTCCCTTGTTACCAGAAGGACCGGCCCCCTTGGGTCCTGTGACGATCAGACGCGAGCATCGAGAAATTACGGCTTCTGGGGAAAAGGTAAAGGTCTTGGGTTCAAATCCCAGCCCTACTTCCTGACTGTATGGCTGTGTTTGGTTACCTAAACCAGCCCAAACTTTCTCTTCCCTGTGATGGCGGTCGTGAATCTTCTAGGATGGTTGTTTCAGAAGAAATAACATGGCAGAGCCCTCTGGTGGGACCTAGCGTGTGGAGGATGCTCTGTTGACTCTTGCAGGGGTCCTGGGCTGCTGGAATGACCAGTGGGGTGGCGGGGACGGGCCCAGGGCTCCAGGGGACGCCCTGAGACCCACACTTTCCTCTTCAGGTTGCCGGAGCTTGAGGCAGAAACAGAGAGATCGTGACACGAGGCAGCTTCCTCGTGGAGCTTGAGGAAAGCATCCTGGGGGTCACAGACATGTTCCCTGGGCTTGATTTTTTACAAGATCAAAGTCGTAGGAAGTGGTCTGCAGGGAGCGGCCACCACCTCCCCCTCCCCGCCGTCCGCGAGCTCCCCCTCCCTGCCTCTCTCCCGGGTTTGTCGGGAAATGCGGAGGTGGGTTTGCATCCTGGCTCCTGGGGCTGCGGATGGGCTCGGAGGAGAGCTTTGGACAGCCGGGCACTGGGCGGGGTAGGCCGAGGGAGCCAAGGGCGGATGAGGCTGCCCGATGGCGGGAGGGGGTGCTCCCTGCATACTGGGTACCAACCAGTGGGCTTCCGGCCTCTGGTCTGAGCGGAGCAGACACTTGCTGGTTCTTTCTGGGCCGGTGTCCTTGACTTCTCTGGTCCCGGCCTGTGGGGTCACGAAGTCTCATCGTTTCCATGCCTGTTGCCGCCTCGGTCTACCGGGTGCCACTCGTTGGAGCAGAAACATTTGGATCATCTTCTCTGGTCCCCTTATTTGCTCATGAGGAAAGTGAGGTCCTTCCGGGGCAGCCAGCGCCCTGGGACGGGGCGTGTGGGACACCAGGCCCTGGTGGGATGACCCTGTGCCTGTGACACGTGCCGGGGCAGCGCTGCGGGGGGCCGGGATGTGCCAGGAACCGCCGGATACGGTGCAGACTTTAACGGGGCCTGAGATGCCACCTTTCCCACGGGCCTCGAGGTGATCCAACGTGGCAGGTGCGCGGCCCGGCACGCGAGACTGGAAAGACTGATACAGAGGCAACTCCTTTTATCTCCTGGATGGGGGCCCCCCGGGATGGTGGGTCTTCAGCCAGCTCTTCTGGACCCTTTCCGTGCATCCAAATCCCAGGGTGGGGTGGGAGGCAGAGATTTGCAAAAACCCAAGGATGCTCGGGCGGGCTTCACTCCCTACAGATTCTGTTTCAATTGGTCCGGGGTGGGGTCCAGGCCCCCTTGTTTTCTGAAGCTCCCCGGGGACTCGGCACAGCCAGGGCGAGAACCATGGCTCTTGGTGATAGGGTTGATACTTAACCATTCATGCAATTGCTCGCTTGTTCCTCCCTTCCTTCATTTATACAGGTAGTTAGCATTTTCCAAGATCCAAGTCCTCAGATTTGTCCTGTTGGGAGTGACCACCCCTTACCCAGTGTTTACTGAGCCCCTCCCTACTCCGGGCCAAGCACTGGCCTAGGCCCTGAGGACACACGGGCCCCTGAGCAGGAGGTAAGAGGACCCTTGAGAAAGAAAAAGCCGGGACCTACGTGCCAGGGTGGTTCTCTGGAAAAGTGACCTCTGAACTGAGACAGAGAAAGCGAGGGAGGGGGTGTGCACAGCTGGGAGGAGCACTCTCTAGCCGGGGAACAGTTTGCAAAGGGCCTGGGGTACGGTGTGTGTTTGATGTGTTTGAGAAGCAAGGAGGGGGGCAAAAATCCAGGAATACGCTCAGCAGAGCAAAATGCAGCACGGTGAGTTCTAAGCTTGCTGTAGCTGTGTATTTACTCGTCTATTTTATTTTATTTTATTATTTTTAAAAAATGTTTATTTTGCGAGAGAGAGAGAGAGAGAGAGAGAGACAGAGCATAAGTTGGGGAGGGACAGAGAGAGAGGGAGACACAGAATCCGAAGCAGGCTCCAGGCTCTGAGCTGTCAGCACGGAACTCGATGTGGGGCTCGAATTCACAAACTGTGAGATCATGACTTGAGCCGGAGTTGGACCCTTAACTGACTGAGCAGCCGAGGTGCCCCTTATTTTATTAAAAAAATTTTTTTTTTAATGTTTATTTATTTATTTTGAAAGAGAGCAGGGGAGGCGCAATGAGAGAGGGAGAGAGAGAATCCTAAGCAGGCTCTGTGCTGTGAGCACAGAGCCCGACATGGGGCTCAATCTCATGTGACATCCTGACCTGAGCAGAAACCAAGAGTCGGATGCTTGACTGACTAGGCCGCCCGGGCCCCCTGCCTATTTTAAAATGAGCTCTAAAGTCTGCCTCGGGGAGGAGTGAGTGGCTGAGGACAGGGGTTGGAGAGAGGCTTACCGTATTTCCCTTGTGTACATCTTAAATCCTGGGCCGATGCCTGCATTGCGTATTCAAAACTAAATAAATTTAAAAGAAAGAAAGGAACAAGGAGGGGACTAGTGTGGCTGGGGCTAAGGGAGGAGCGGATACCAGGGAGGGAGGGGTGTGATCAGGAAGGCCATCTTAAGGAATGGAGCTTTATCACTGCTGTGTGACCCCGGGAAAGCTTCCTAACCTCTCTGTGCCTTTGTTTCTCGGGTCCCACCTGAGGACTGTGGTGAGGGGTAATGAGCAGCAATAGTGCCTGGCACACACTCGGAGCAGCCCCATGAGATGGGAACCACCAGAGGGTTTGAGCTTCTGTGGCAACAGGGCCCCCCTGGCCACCGTGTGAAGAGAGGTGGGGGGCAAGCAGGGCCCCGGAGGTAGGGGGCCATTAGAGGCCCCTGCACTTATCTAGGCGGCAGGCTGGTGGCTGGGACCAGTGGGGGCATGAAGGTGCTGCCTGTATTTGAGATAGAGCCGGCTGGGGTTTCTGATGGTTCGACCGGGGCTGTGAGGGGAAGAGAGGACTTGGGGGCGGGGGGTGGTGTCGGCCTCAGCACCCGGAGAATTAGTGCTGCCGTTGACCGAGATGGGGAAGCCTAAGAGGGACAGGTGTGCGGCGTGGAATACTCAAGATGGCCACCCCAAAGCCGCGCAGACATGAGTGGGGAGCAGGATGTCTGGGTCTGGGGTCCATGGGAAAAGTCGGGAGTGATACACGTTTGGGACTTGTCACCGCGTAGGTGGCCCTATTGTAGGGTGAGGTCACATAAGATGAGAGGGCAAGTGGAGAAAAGGAGACTTTTTGAGCCTGAGCCCTCAGGGCCACCAACCTTAGAGGCTGGGAGAGGAGGAGGAGGGGGAAGGGGGACAGAGGAGGGGAGGGAGAGGAGGAGGAGGGAGGTAGGGGGATGGGGGGGAATAAATCAGTCCAACAAGCATTTACTGAGCACATATTCTATCCCATGTGCCGCAGAGGTGCCGGGACAGGGGACGAAAGGCCCAGACCCGGTGCTGGGGACCTTATAGGCTGATGACGGAGACCAAGGAACAAGCTCACTAAGGGCCTAGTTTTGAGGCCTGATCCGCAAAGAGTACCCTAACCTGACTTGATATCAGGAGAGGTTCCCCAGAAGTGGGACCCCTGAAGTGAGACTTAACAAGTGTTGGAGGGGCACCCAGGTGGCTCGGTCAGTTAAGGGTCTGCCTCTTGCCTTTGGCTCAGGTCGTGATCTCGTGGTTTGGGAGTTCGAGACCCGCGCTAGGCTCTGTGCTGACAGCATAGAGCCAGCTTGGGATTCTCTCTCTCCCTCTGTCTCTGCCCCTCCCCGACTCATGCTTTCTCTTTCAAAATAAATAAACTTAAACAATAAAAACTACAAAGCAAAAGAACAATCAAGTTTTGGAAAGGGAGGAAGAATGTTCCAGAAGAAGCCACAAGAGCAGCACGAACGGAGAAGTACAGACGTTAGATGGGGTCCATGAGGGGGCCAGGGGACCCTGATCGGCGGTGTCAGGAGCCCCGTGTTTGCGTCTGATCCCGGGGGTTGTGGTCCCCAGGTCGGCCGATCGCAGCCTGTGAGGCCAGATCCCGACCGCCATCTGTTTGCAACACCTACAGCTTAGGTATGGTTTCCACGTTTTTAAATGGTTGGGGAAGGACAATCAGCGGCGGAATAATGTTTTGTGACATCTGAAAATGACAGGAAATTCAAAGTTCAGCGTCCATAAAGCAAGCCTGTTGTTCAGACACGGCCGTGGCCATTCCTTCCACAGTGAACAAGGCTGCCGTGGCTGTGCCGTGGCAGAGTGGAGCGGTGGCCACAGATGCCGCGTGGCCTGCAAGCTTAAACTTTACGGGGAAATTGTGGGGCTTTGTGATCTGGTGTTTCAGAGAGACATAGCGGAGAACAAGACAGAAATCAGGATTCCAGCCTGCTGGGCTGTCCGGCTCCAGAGGTGGCCTCTGAAGGCAGAGGCCGTTTGGAAGGTGATCCTCTCCTGCTTCTAGAATTTCTCCAGTTCCTCTTCCCTGGAGCAGAGTCAGCTGTCACGAGGGAGCCAGTGACCTCCGAGACCAGGCCCTGCCCTGTGAGGCTCCCTCACAAATCCTCTGGGAGAGGTGATACAGGCCATGGGGGGCCACTTGGAACATTCTCTCTGGTCTGGTGTTTATGACGTCACCGGGGCTCCAGGCCGGGAAGGAACCACACCTTCAGCGTGCCCTTCTCGGGAGCACATTCTCTCTCACGGGTGGAGCGAAATCTCCCTTTGCCTGGAATCAGGTTTCGTTGTTTTGTTTTTCCCTTTAGGAGCAAACTGTTCACTTAAGGGCAGGTGTAAAATCTTGTTTTCTTTTCTTTCTTTCTTTCTTTCTTCTTTCTTTCTTTCTTTCTTTCTTTCTTTCATTCTTTTTGTTTTTAAGTTTATTTACTTATGTTGAGAGAGACAGAGAGAGTGGGGAAGGAATAGAGAGGGAGAGGGAGAGAGAGCGAGAATCCCAAGCAGATTCTGCACTGTCAGCACGGGGCCCGACGCGGGACTCCAACTCAGGAAACCGTGAGATGGTGACCTGAGCCCAAACTGAGCGTCGGATGCCTAACTGACTGAGCCACCCAGGCGCCCGTTTTCAACTTAGTGTTGTGGCTCCAGGGTGGAAATGGCCTCCGTGTTTGTGCCCTACGCATCACCTAGCACAGAGCCTGGCCCGTGGAAGGCTCTGGATGAATGCTGGCGGATAAACGAACGAATGAAACGCCACCCTTCCCCCCAAAGTCATAGACTATTCCCGAAAAAAGGAATCCCTGAGAAGCAATCTTCCACGGTAACCCTGCCACCAAAAAACTTTCAGAGGTGGGCCTGGCAGTCTTCTGCAGGGGGGGGGGGGTGGGCGGGGCGGGGGGGGGGAGTCTGGCTGGGCACTTGCGGGGTCTCTGAGTGGTGCCAGAGGCAGCACGTGGCAGGACGGGAAGCATGGAGGCAGGACGTGTCCAGAGAGACAACTTCTGCTCCCTCGCCAGGAAATGGAAGGACTGGCAGAGGAAGGGGATTGTCCCCGGAGTCATAACTCATCTCGCCTGCAACTCGGGTCGAGGCACATATGAATGTTCACCCTCTGGCTCCTGCGCTCCCTGGCTAGCCGCTTCCCAGGCAGCCCTGAGGCATCCAGCTCGGGCCCACGCCGCTGTTCACACCTTCAATGGCATCCAGGGGGGACGGTCCCTTCTGGGAGCCTCAGAAATAAAGAAGAATGAGCCGAGGAGGCTTCTGGTCCTATCTCTGCCAACGTCACCTTCTGAGCTCCTCTCTGCTCACGGAGGCCCAGACACTGAATCAAAGCTCATGGGGCCAGCTGGCAAGAGGCAGGCAGAGGCCTGACCCCACTGCCTCGGCTTCTCTGCAAATCAGAACCAGCCGGTGAGGAAGGGGGGACGACGGACGGATGACCTCCTCTGACAGTGCGTCCCAAGACATTTGGTTCGTTCATTTATTCAGCAGACACGCATTGAGGCCTTGCTGTGGCCCAAGCATTGAGCTGGTCAGCAGTGAGCCGGGCACAGATGCAGCTTGAAAGGACCCCCGTCTGACCGTGTTGGGTGGAGAGGAGGCATGGACAGGTCATTAAAAACACCACACAGGCCGGTGCTGGCACTGAGCCATACACAGGGCTGCGGGGAGCCCCGGATGTGGCTTCCAGCTGGAGGAGAGGTGGGGCAATTAGTCAGGGGAAGCTTTCTGGAGGAGGTGATGCCTGAACCGTGTGATAAAGGATGAGTAAGCATTGGGGGGGGGGGGTCAGGCTGGGGGTGATGAGAGCATTCTGGGCAAAGAAGGCAGGAAGGTGTGTGCCCAAAGGCTGGAGAAAGTATCATGGGTGTGCAAGTGCACATGCGTGTGTGTGTGTGTGTGTGAGTTGTGTGGCTGGCATATTAAATGAGAGCTGGGCCGTACAAAGGATAAAGGAGGGCAGCAAGGGGCTGATCAGGATGGCCTCAGGCTCCTTGCTACGGAGTTGTGTTTATTCCATAAGGGATGGGGAGGTGCAAAGACAGGAGAGTGAAATAGAGTCACGTCTGCCACGGGGACTGTGTGGGTTCCATGTCACGGAAACCGAGTTTCAACTACCTGGAGCACAAAAGGTAGTTATCAGCTTTCAAAACTGCGGCGTCTGGGGACAGCTCTGCCTTCAGGAAGAGCTGAATCCAGGTGCTCAGCCCATGTCGGCAAGAACTCCGCCTTTGTCTCCACCTCCCTCCGTGTGGGCTCCATTCTCAGGTGGGCGCTCCCCGCACAGCAGCAACAGAGGGCCCCGGCCATTCCTGTCGCCCGGCCCGGACGCCGGCTCCAGGTTAAGTCCTGCGGCTGCTCTCATTGGCTGGAAGTGAGTCACGAGCCCATCCCTGAGCCAATCATGGCGCCCGATTTGCGAAGCTTGGGTCACGTGCCACCTGCGAGCGGTGGGTGGGGGCAGCCACGCGGATTGAGGGGCGTGGGGTGGGATGCCGTCCCCAAAGTGAAATACCCGCGCTCCGATCGGGAACAGGGAATTGAGGGGCCGGCCGGTGAAAATAACAGACGTCCAGTCACATACTGTATGGTTCCACTTATAGGAAGTGTCCGGAAGAGGTGAGTCCGTAGAGACGGAATGAAGATTGGTGGATGCCAGGGGCCGGGAAGGAGGGAGGTGGGGCGGAACGTTTAATGGTAAGGGGTTTTCTTTTGGGGGGACGAGTGGGAAGTAAGTAGAGGTGATCGTTGCACCACAGGGTGAAGAAACACTCTGCGAAATGCCACTGAATTCTTCCCTTTACAATGGTTCATTTTATGTTATGTGAATCTCACCTTAATACGAAATAAAAACACAGCAGCTGTCCATTCGCAGGGATCCTAGGATGCACCCTCATTCCACAGGGCCTGCTTGCTGGTGAGACTCCTTTTCTTCCCTTTACTCCTGCTTGCTCCCTTAAAAAAATTTTTTTAATGTTTATTTATTTTTGAGAGAGAGAGAGCGTGCACTAGCAGTGGAGGGGCAGAGAGCGAGGGAGACACAGAATCCCAAGCCGGTTCCAGGCTCTGAGCTGTTAGCACAGAGCCCGATGGGGGGGCTCGAACTCAGGAACTGTGAGATCACTATGTGAGCCAAAGTCATACATTTAACCGACTCAGCCACCCAGGTGCCCCCTGCTTTCTCCCTTCTTAAACCTCAGAGAGTTTGGGGCCTGCAAGCAGATTGTAAGTCAGAGGTAATTCTAGGCACGGTCGCCCGCAGGGCCACTGCCCGCGGCAGGGGCCCCACGGAAACCTGGGCCACTGGTCCAGAAGCTGAGCTCATGTATTTTCGTGGGACCTGGAAAAGGAGGCTTGGGTGAGATGCCAAGGACGTCTTGTTCACCAGCTGTACCTGTTTTGCTCGGGGCTCTGGGCCGTGGGACGGAGCTGCGCTGCATGGGGCGCGTGGCCGGGACCCCTGCTGGCAGGGAGAGCGAGCGCTGGGTCTCCATGGTCGCTTGGCACCGAGGAGGCGCAGGTGACGCCAGCACGGGAACGGGCTGGGCCTGGGGAAAAGCTCTTTGCGCTGGAATGGTAAAGGGGAAAGAGGGTTTTGGCTCCCTCTCTGGGCCTTTCCGCATCCCCCATGCTGGGGTTTGGGCAGAGCCCAGAGCTGCCTTGGGGCTCTCCCAGAACGAGCCTGCCTTGGCTCCTTCAGGAACGGGAGTTTGAATCCAAAGCTGACCTTGGGTTGCTCAGTGCAAGCTGCCTGCCGCGGGCCCAGGGCTCCTGGTCCCCGCGGGGCCCCAGCGGGGCTCGCCTGGCGTGGACGGGGGATGAGTCTCCCCGGCTGAGCTGTGCTCTCTGCTCCTACCTTGAGCCGGAGACGGGCTGATCTCCAGGCCGGGGTCTGGTCTCAATGGATGCGTCTGGGATTCTCAGGACGCGGTGTCGGACCGTCGGAACCTGCCTGTGCCGAGTCACATGCGGTTTGGGGCCTTGTTTACGGTGTGGCTCTCCCCTCCCCGCCAGCCAACTGGGTCAGAACCCGCGAAGGATTTTACAGCCTCCTTTCGGGGATTCGCCCGCAACTGAAGCTGGAGGATGATTGGCGTGTGGGACCGTGCTTTGCTCCCGGGAGCTGAGATTTCCCACGTGGCTCCCCTCCTGCTTGGATGTGTCCGGGTGTCAGCGGACACAGCGGGGTGGGTCGTGGCACCACGTGGGATGGGACGGACTGAAGAACCACCACTTTGCCCGTTCCGTTTCCTCATCGGTAAAAAAGGGGATCCGCAAATTCGCCTCCACCCCTGGGACCTTACTGGGAAGTCGGGCCTTTGCAGATGTAATCGGTTAAGGATCTCGTGCTGACATCACCCTGGCCTGAGGGTGGACCCTAAATCTGCCCGCTGGTGTCCTTGTAAGAAGACGAGAGGCCACACAGAGAGACGTGAACAGAGCGGAGAAGGCCACCCGAGAGCAAAGCGGAGAGTGGAGTCATGTGGCCAAAAGCCACGGGATACCTGGAGCTTCCAGGAGCTGGAGGCGGCCAGGAAGAATTCTCCCCCGGAGCCTTTGGAGGGACCGTGGGCCTGCCGGCACCTTGACATCTGACTTGTGGCCTCCTGGACCCGGAGAACTGATATATGTTGTTTTCCTCACCCGGGTTGTGGCACTTTGTCATGGGCCGTCCCGGGAGACAAAAACACCCCCTCAAGGGACAGCTGTCACCGCAAGCATTGGACACACAGCACATAGGAGGTGTCCCGTGAACGACCGCTAGCATCACTGTGCTGCCTGTGGCCCTGCAGGGGCCCAGCGGGTCAAAAGGAGCATTGCCAGCCTCCGCGGGGACACCCGGCCCCCATGGTGCCCTGTGTCACCCCACGCCCTCCTGGCTGCCTGCGGCTGGAGCCTTAGGAGGACCGAGCCGGAGGGAGAGAACACAAGGAGGCAGCTGGGAAGGGCAGCCGTGGGCTGAGGGTTGAGGTCTGCGGGAGGAATGTTCACCGCCATGAATCACGGCTTCCAGGCCCCTCTCAGCCTGCTGACACATCACGCCCCAGGGGGAGGGCAGCGATGACCTCATGCCGGTGGTCACACACTCCGGGCTCCTCCCAGCACCGCCCAGGGCTCAGCGTTTGCCCAGAGGGAGCTGTCCCCACCCCACCCCTGCCCAAGTCTGTGTGCTCTCTCCTCCCTCACACACACAGCAGGACGAGCTGACCTTCGGAGCCAAGACTTCGGTGGAGGTTTATTATCTGGATGCTTTTGGAACGGGCCGGGCGAGCACGCTGAACATCTGCGTGGGGAGGGCCTGCTGGGAGGAGCTTCGAAGGGACTCGTTCCCAGGGCCGGAGTCCCACTCTCTCGATGGCTTACAGACGGGGACACCGAGGCCCAGAGGAGTCAAGGGCTTGCTGTACGCCTCCAAATCCGAGGCCTTTTTGGTTGCAAAGAGCGAGGATTGGAATTCAGAATTTATCTTGGGCAAGACTCTGTTCTGCCTCCTGGACCAGCGGCCTCATCTGCTCGGCCGCCGCCGTGCATCTCACTTCCCCGGCTCCCGGTCCCTGGACGTACCCTCTAGAAACGACTCAATTTCCTTTGCCCTGGGCTTCCGAAAAGCAAGCAGGGCTGCTGATAGCAGTGATCTTAGCTCTACGAGCTGCCCCCGTGCGCGCCCCGCCTTCAGAGACGGAGAAAGTTTTCCCCAGGCCCCCGATTCGGGTTCCTGGCCACTATATCGCCAGACCACCGTGAGCAAGAATCTTAGGAGAGTCTATTGAGACAGGACATCTAGCGTGGAGAATGGGTCCCTGAGCATCTGGGGCACGTGCAGCCCCTAACCTATCTTCTGTCCTAGCTGGAGAGACCTAGAGACTTCGGTGAGCTGAGCCACCGCGGTGCATGGGCTTTGACCAGGGATCTGGGACAACAGGCTGGGCCGCTTTGACCTCCCCAAGGCTCCTGCTTATTTATGTTACCATTATAACTCGAAGCCAATATTTAAGCATTACCAAAGCAACAGCCCAAATTCTCCAGCCCTTGGCCCCCATCCAGCCCCACACGGTGGGGACGGAGCAGGAGGGAGGAGCAAGGAAAATGAGTCAACCGTGCCCCCCACCTCCCAACCACCTGGGAAAACAGTGACCCAAAAAGCAGATCTCAGCTTCTCTTGCGGGGCAGCTGTTCGCTTCCGTGGTCCTACGACTCCGCGCTTTGCACCCAGGCAGAACCAAGTCAAGCAAGACCTCGGTCTCCCAGGATTTTATTTTACTTTTGTTGTACGGTTGGAGCCGATAGGTTTTTCAAACTTCGTATTGGCATTTCATGTGGCGAAGAACGTGGACAAGCCATAAGGGTTCAATTTTCTTGTCACCGGCCGGATGCATCTTTCACCAGGACCCAGACTAAGCAACGGCACACGGGCGGCACCCTCTCCCCAGGCCCCCTGGTCCCCGCTCCTCGTTACTGGACCCCGAGGGGGTAACCATTGTGCTCGCCACTCACGGCCTCGCTTAGTTTTGCCTGGTTGTGTACTTTGTATACATGGAATCGTACCCTATGTTCTCTCCTGGACTGGAGCCAATGGCATTTTCGGTTCTTGAGAGACCTGAGTGGCCCTTCTCGCCAGCAGCTCTGGGGAGGAGCGAACACAGAGAAGGCACCTTCCCTGTCCCACAAGCCAGTAGGTGTCAAGACAGGAACTGGAAAGCATATATAGAAGGGGAGGGGGCAGGCAGTGATCTTGATTTAAAAAGAAAGGCACACTATCCTTTTGTGCCCCGTGTAACTGGCGTTTCTATCTGGTGTTCGGGGAAGGAGACAGGAGGGGAAGAGTAGAGTCATAATGAGCCCGATGGCTGGGGTCTCCGGAACCTGGCCCCCCCCCCCCCCCGCCATCCTCAGTTTTTCTGGCGGGATGCTGGGGCTGCCTGCATCCTCACTGTCGCCGGGGAGGCTCTCCTCTGCCAGGCTGGCTCCAATAGCCCCTGGGTTTATGCCTGGGCGGCACAGGGCACAGATTTACCAGCTGCAGCCCCCGTGTGTCCCTGTGGTGTGGGTGCTCCTGGGCTCTTGGCCGCCTGATCAGTGGCCCCGTGCGGCACCCCCCCCCCCGCAGGGCTGCCTTGGATTTCAGTGTTTTTTGGTCCCAGGACTGGGGAGTGGGGGAGGGGTAGTCCTTGGTGCTTCACAGCGCGGGGGCCACAGGGAGCCTCAACCTATCTGCAGAGAAGACCCAGCTTAAGAAATGTCCCGTGTGTCGCAGACGGCTGCCTCTGTGAACTATGGTAACCGTGGCATGCTCAGGAGAATGAAAGGGAAGGAATAAAGGCCATACAGGCCCCCCATTTCTTTTTTGTTACTGGAGTCAACGGTCACAGAATTGGTCTCACAAGATAGAATGGGACCAACCTAAAAAGGGGAAAAGGGCATTTGGGGATTCTCAGTGTTTACTTTTTTTTTTTTTTTTTAAGTTTATTTATTTTGAGAGAGAAGGAGCAAGCAGGGGAGGGGCAGAGAGAGAGACAGAGAGAGAGAGAGAGAGAGAGAGAGAGAGAGAGAGAGAGAGAATCCCAAGCAGGCTCCAGGCTCCCAGCTGTCTGCACAGAGCCTGACACGGGGCTCGAACCCACGATCCATGAGATCATGACCTGAGCTGAAGTCAGACACTTAACCGACTCAGCCACCCAGGCGCCCTTCTTGGTATTTATTCTTGATCGCTACCCCTGTTTTGATGGCCTTGTGACAAGCTGTTAGGTGACCAACACAGGCCAGTGGGTCACCTTTGTAACGGCACCACCCTGAACACCCCTGCCCTGCCCTCAGCTGACCTTGTCGGGTCTCCGTGGTTTGTATCTGTCTGTGACCCCTCCTCGTCTCCTCGGCGGCCCCATCTTCTTCCTATTTCTTTATATGTTGCTTTAGCAGAAGTGAAAGAGATGTGAGCCTCTGCCCACCCGTTTTGGGATCCTTGTATAAGACCCTAAGCACACAGGCCACGCTCTCTTCAGTTTCTAGCAGATTCTAAGGAGTTACGCTTCACTTCTTTCTGCCTTTTGTGGCTTCTCTCTCTCAGATGTGGGACAAGGTCCCTCCAGAGCTGGGTTGGAGGATTATACGGTTGACAAGAAGACGGTGCCACACTCCCATCCTCTCTCCTCCCTTTGCGCCCACCCACGTGCTATACTGAATCCTGGCCCCCCAGTGTGACACAGGTACCCCTAGAGCGGGAGGAGGGATCATTTACCCCCACAGTCCAGTCCTGAGCCCACACGTCCCGGGCTTTTCCTCTCTGGAAGGCTCTAGGACCCCAGGGGGCTGGCAGCTTTGTTCCAGCCGAGGTGACCACCAAGCCCCCTGTCCCCAGTGCGCCCTCTGCCCTCGCGGGATATCGGTGATCTCAGCGCCTCTCACTGCAGGGAGCTGTCTGAGGTCGCTCAGCCCCTTCCTCCTTACCGTCTGGCCATCTCTCCCACGGCCATCTACTGTGTGACCAGCCTCCCCCAAGGACTCTGACTCATCTGACCCCAATGTCACGAGTACGTGTGGGACAACACACGGGAAGGGGGATGGCGAGGAGGGCGGAGTGCGTTTTCTCCATGAGATTGGTCTAACTGGGGCTTCTTTCGGGCTCGGTGAGGACGGCGTCGCCCCGGCCAGAGACCCAGGCAGAAACAGGCGGCGCTGGGATTTACGAGCTGTCACCGTCCCTGCGTGTACAAGCCGGCTTGCTTTCCCTTTCCTCTCCTCATTATTCAGCTTTGGTTCTGTTTAATAACCCTGGCCGCATACTTCTCTAAACCAAACCAGCTGCTTACTAGCTTTTTATAAGCAGCAATAAAGACGGCGAAGACCCAAGGGCCCTTTGGTCTCCAGGAGGCCGAGGAAGAGGTTGAGGGCCCCGGAGGGGGCCTGCAGGGGACGCGTGGGCAGGGCTCTGTCCTTCTGCCGGCGGCTGCCTGTTCAGAGCCCGGTGTCCCTGCAGAGGATGTGTGGCCGGCGCTCCACTGCTCCCCTTCCTGCGGCCACATCATAGGACTTGGGGATCACCTGCCTCCTGCGGGATAAGGAGCTGGGGCAGAGGCGCTGGGAGATGATCCGGGCTCGCGAGGTGCCAGGAGGTCACTCTGAGGGAATGTTCTGAGCCGTGAGCGAGCCCAGGAAAAACAATTCGACAACAATGCCGAGTGCCTAGGTGACAGAGAAAAAAAGAGGAGCCTGTTTGGGAACAGATTTCGGTCGCGGCTTCCAAGGCATTAGTAATTCAAGCAGCAGTGAGTGTAATATTTACTTGGGAAACTATGAAAAGTCTCTAACAATGTTCTTCTCGAAGCTTTCATCATGGGCTTGCTGGGTTCCGAGTGCAGCCAGCACCCTAATCACAAACAGAGGTGCTCGCTGCCATCTGGCAGAAAGGGGTCAGCGCGCTGCGTCCGCGGGGACCGAGGCCCTCCGCGTGCCAGGCTCCTCCACGCGGGCCCCCGGAGGCCCAGGACGACGGGTCCCACCCGGCCACTGCCCCAGGGACTGCGCACCGCTTGGAGAAAGAGCAGGGGCAGGGCTGCTGACGATGACGGCATCTGGCCCAGTGCTTTAAGCATTTTTCAACTTATTTTATTTTTCGGTGGGGGAAAAGGGTGGGAAGCAAGAGGGAGGGTGGCCAAAGATCCCGGTTTGCCTGGAACTGAGAGGGTTTCTGGGCTAAAGAACTTTATGTTCTACAACCAGAGAATTCCCAAGCAAACCGGAATGAGCTGGTCACCCTGGTGGGAGGGGATGTCCACGGGGTAGGAAAAAGCACAGAACTTCGATCAGCATGTACGGTTCCCCGCCTGACTCGAGGTTTGTCCCCTCTGGGCAGTCAGGTCACCTGCCAGCACTTGCCTGTAAAAGAGGTCAGACCCGTGTGAGGAGATGCGAATTCACAGGTCTACAGTCAGGGCAGGTGGAGGGTGGCCTGTGGGGGGTGGTGGGGGGGGAGGTCCTAGGAGACCTGGGGGGAGGGCAGGGAAGCTCCGCCCCTCGCCCAGCCACGCCCCCACCCCAGCGAAATGCGGGCCCTGGTCTACCAGACGTCTGCGTTTTTAAAGAATTTTTTTTGCGAGCGCTCCCAAATTCGGAAATGTTGGCTCACATATTAATGACATCCTGTATCGGCCACACAAACACGTCCGATCGCCAAGTTGGCTTCTGGGCAACTGGTTTGCAACCTCTTGACTACGCATTTTCTGTTTCCTGTCAGTTCGAAAGTTCAGTGATTTTATAAACTCCGGCCAGCCATCCCCTCAGTTAACTGGAAATGAGTCACGTGGTTTACTTTGAGAAAGAATAAACACATATATATGTCTCAAAAGCTGATTTCAGGGATTTAATCCTAGAAAATGCTGTCCGCGGTGTCCCAGCCTGGCATTTCTCTCCATTTAGGTAGGGGCCGTGGGCTCGGTGTTGTTAAGACGTGCCACAACCTGGGTGAACCTTGAAAACATGGCTGGGAACAGAAGAAGCCAGACACAAAAGGTCACGTGTTGTCGGATTCCATTTACATGAACTGTCCAGAACAGGCAACTTCATTGAGACAGAAAATACATGAGTGGCTGCCAGTGGCTGAGGGATATGGGGGTTGAAATAACTGCTCATGGGGATGGAGTTTCTTTCTGGGTTGACGAAAATGTGCTGGAATTTGATGGTGGCGATGGTTATACGACCTTGTGACTATACTAGAAACCACTGAACAGTGCACGTTAAAATGGTGAATGTATGGGGTGCCTGGGCGCCTCAGGTTGGTTGAAAGCGCGTCTGACCCTTGGTTTTGGCTCAGGTCATGATCCCAGGGTTGTGGGATCGAGCCCCACCTTGGGTTTCACGCCGAGCTGGGAGCCTGCCTGGGATTCTCCCTTTCTCCCTCTGATCCCTCCCCCGACTTGCACGCGCGCGTGCTCTCTCTCTGAAATAAAAATTAAAAATAATAAAATGGTGAAGGCTGTGGCATGTGAATTATAACCCAGTTAAAGAATATATTGTTCAAGTGTTGATTCTCCTCACACTGATCTGTAGGTTCTGCGCAATCCCAGTCAAACGCTCAGCAGGCTTTTTGGCAGACTCCGTGCTGCCAGCGTGAGCCTGACTCGGGGCTCGCACTCACGGCCCTGGGATCAGGACCTGAGCCGAAATCAAGTCGGACGCTCAACCGACTGAACCGCCCAGGCGCCCCGGAAAAGAGGTACTCATTTCAATAAATGTTCCGAAATAACTGAATTATCCCTATGCAAAAAAAAAAAAAAAAAAAAAAAATCAATCCATACCTTGTGTCATATAAACATATGAATCCAAAACAGATTTAAATGTAAAACTTAAAACAACTCCTAGATGACAAGACAGAAGAAAATCTTGTCGCCTTGGGTTAGGCAAGGATTTCTGAGATACGGCACCAAAAGCATATCCATAAAAAAACAAGTTGATAAATCGGACTTAATCCAAATTGAAAAACAAAAACAAAAACAACAAACTTCTGTTATTTTGAAAGATACTTTTACAAGCCTGAAGAAGAAAAGCCACAGGCCAGTAGAAAACATTTACAAATCATGCATCTGATAAAGGGCTCGTATTCAAATACTGTATATAAAGAACTCTGAAAAGTTATTAGGACAACAACCCACTTAAAAATGGGTAAAATATTTGCGCCAAAAAATGCCTATTTTGTTTAATAAACATGTTTTTCCTTATTGGATGGCCAATAAACACATGAGCCAGTGCCAAACTCACTAGTCACTGGGGGAATGCAAATTAAAACCACAATGTGATCTTACTATACATCTGTTTGAGTGGCTAAAATTAAAAAGACCGACCATGCCAGGTGCTGGTAAAGATGTGGAACTCAAACACTGCTGGCCGGAATGTTAAAATAGTACAACCACTTTGGGAAAACAGTTTGGTACTTTTTTTTTTTTTTTTTTAGTTTATTTATTTATTTTGAGAGAGACGGAGACAGCCAACTCGGGGCTTGAACTCACGAAACCATGAGATCATGCCCGGAGCCGAAACCAAGAGTCAGACGCTTAACCGACTGAACCACCCAGGCGCCCCAACAGTTTGGCACTTTAAAAAAAAATTCCGCACAGGGAGCGCCTGGGTGGCTCAGTCGGTTAGGTGTCTGATTCTTGATTTTGGCTTTGGTCATGATCTCGCGGTTCGTGGGTTCGAGCCCCGCGTTGGGCTCTGTGCTGACGGCATGGAGCCTGCTTGGGATTCTCTCTCCTCTCTCTGCCCCTCCCGTGCTTGCTCTCTCTCTCTCTCTCTCTCTCTGTTTCTAAATAAATATTTTTTTAAAAAGTTCCACATACAACTGCTATATGGCCCAGCCATTCTATGCCTGAATATTTACCCAGAAGAAAAGGAAACATATGTCACACAAACATTTGTAAACCAATGTCCGTAGCAGCATTATTTATATAAAGAGCAGAAAACTGAAGGTACCCTGAATGCGCCTAGCAGATGAATGGCTAAATACATTGTGGTATATCCATATAATGGGATATTATTAACACTAAAAATAAACAAGCATATGCAAAAGCATAGATGAATTTCAAAAGAAATATGTTGGACGAAAGAAGTTAGACATAAAAAAGGACGTACTAGTCTGCTGGGCATGCCATAACCAAGGACCCCTCACCTGGTGGCTTCAACCAAAGAAATTTATTCTCTCCCAGTTCTGGAGGCTGGGAAGCTGAGCTCGAGTCATTGGAAGATCTTGTCTCTTGTGAGGTTTCCATCCTTGGCTTGTGGATGGGTCTTCTGGTGTCTTCACCTGGTCCTCCCTCTGTGTGTGTCCTAATTTCCTCTTCTAAATTTTTTTTTTTAATGTTTATTTACTTCAGAGAGAGACAGAGACAGAGTGTGAGCAGGGTAGGGGCAGGGGGAGAGATACACACAGAATCAGAAGAAGGCTCTGGGCTCCGGGCTGTCAGCACAGAGCCCAGTGTGGGGCTTGAACTCATGACCCGCGAGATCATGACCTGAGCCGAAGTCTGACGCTTCACCGAATGAGCCACCCAGGCGCCCCGTAACCTCCTCTTCTTGTAAGGACACCAGTCCTGTTGGATGAGGGCCCAACCTAATGACCTCATGTTAACTCAGTCACCTCTTCAAAGGTCACATCTCCAAATATAGTCCCGTTCTGGGGTGCTGTGGGGGGGGGGTCAGGGCTTCCAAATAGGAATTTTGGGGCGGGGGACACAATTCATCTCATGACAGAACTGCGTGGTTGCATTTGTATAAAAGTCTAGAAAATGCAAGCTAATCTGGAGGGACAGGAAGCAGAGCAGTGGCTGCTGGGGGCTGGGGGAGCTGCAGGGGTGAGGGGACGAGGTGACAAAGCGGCCTGAGGAACCTTTTGGGACGGATGTATCTGTTCATTATCTTGGTTGTGGACATGTTTTCACGGGTGTCAAAAGTTACCGAATTGCACACTTTAGATACGTGCTGTTTATTGAATGTGAATTGTACGTCACACCCGGAGGTATTAAAAGTAACAGCAAGGGTTTAATTCTAAAAGGCAGCCTCCAAGTGTCTTGGGCCCGGTGCCACGTCCGGCAACATCCCGTTCGCCTCTGTTTACGAGGACCTGATGGTTGAGAGGGTGCCCCCCACCCACTTACCTCCTCCCCTCGGGCCATACTCCGCACCGCCTGCTTTCTTGCAGCCCAGCTGACCTTGCAGACCCAGGGAGGACGCCGTCTCCTCCATCTGGGACCCTCCCGCCCCTTCCTCACGTTTGAGATCTCAGTGTCCTCTTTGTGGTTGGCCACAGTCTCGAACACCCCTCCCTCAGCCCCGGAACCTGTGACTCCAGGGGTCATATTCAATTGTGGGACACAGCTCACCTTAAGATGGGAAGACACGCGCCCTCAAAGGCAGAGCACTTCTGTGGCTGCTGGCGGGAGGGGAAGTCCCGAGAAGCAAGCATGGGCAGGACCGGATGGGCCTTGGCTGCACGGACAGGAACGTGGGTGTCCCCCAGTTGCTGAGGGCGACCCTCAGCTGACAGCCAGCGAGGAGACAGGGACCTTGGTCCTTGCTCTACACGCAGTGTCCATATGTTGACAAAACCTCATCCCACTGTGATTAGGAGGTGGGGCTTTAGGGGGGGTGATTGGGTCAGAAGGGTGGGCCCCTCATGAGTGGGATTCGTGCCTTCATAAGAGACCCCAGAGAGCAATCCTGCTCCCTCCTGCCATGTGAGGACACACGGCGAGGCTGGCAGTGAACCAGGGAGTGGGCTCTCACCAGACACTGAACCTGCTGGCACCTTGATCTTGGACTTCCCAGCTTCCAGAACGGCGGGAGAGAACTCTTTAAGCCCTTAGTTGTTCTGTTGTAGCAACTGGAAGAGACGAAGACGGGTCTTTGTGAGCAAGAAACCAGACTCTGAACAATGGACTCCAGCCTGGAAGTGGATTCTTTCTGAGAGCTTCCAGATGAGAGCACAGCCCTGCCGACGCCTTGGTTTTGGCCACGTAAGACCCTGAGCGCGGAGCCCCCTTGAGCCCGCCCAGACTTCTGATCTGTAATAAATGGGTGCTGTTTTAGATGGCTGAGTTGTGGTAGCTTGTTAGGTAAATGAAGTCAGAGAGGAGTTTCCTGACCGTCCTGTCCCAAGCAGCCCCGCCCTTAACACCTTTGTTATTTTCTCTCAGGTCCTCTGGTACCTGCTGAGTAGTAATGTCAGTTTCATGGGACTCTCTCTCATGCCAGAACTTAGCCCATAAGGGCAGAGCCAGTGTCTGTCTTGTTCATCTGTGGATCCCGAGTACCCAGGACTAGCCTGACTTGCAATTGGTTCTTTTTTTTCCGTTTGCTTTTTAAAGTTGATTTATTTCAAGAGCGTGCGCGCGTGCTAGAGAGCGAGCAAGGGAAAGCGAGTGGGGGAGGGACGGAGAGAGAGCGAGAGAGAATCCCAAGCAGGCTCTGCACTGTCCTCGCAGAGCCCGATTCGGGGCTCGATCCCACAAACGGTGAGATCACGATCTGAGCAGAAACCAAGAGTTGGACGTTTTACCGCCTGAGCCCCCCAGGCTCCCTGCAACCGGTTCTTGATCAGTGTTCATGAAAGGATGCATGATCCCTAAAGATCGTGCACGCTGATCAAGGGGTCTTCGTCTTCCCTGCTCTCTTCTTTCTAAAGGGTGCAACTCGAAGTGCTAATTTGCACTGGAAGGCTTCTCATCAGATGTTAAAACAAAGCGGGCTTTTAAAATTCCTGGTATTAATTTCATCTAACCAAGGCTGTTGGCTGGCCAACTTTTCTCAGCTAACATTGAAATTTAGCCCCAGGACTTTTGAAAGACTCTCTCTGGAAAGATCCAGTGATACTGTTGTTTTGTAAAACATGACTGACCAATTCTTGGGACTCCTGAAAAGTGAAGAGGGGTGGAAAATGGTCTGGCGGTTCCTGGAAAGGTTGGATGTGGAGTTTCCACATAATCTGGCATTTCCACTTCTTGGTATCTACCCAAGCGAAATGAAAACATGTATAAACAAAATCGTGTTCATGAGTGTTCACAGCAGCATTATTCATCATCGCCCCAAAGTGGAAACCCAACTGGCCATAAATTGGTGAATGGAGAAATAAAATGTGGTATATCCGTGCGGCGAGACGTTATTCGGATGCGAAAAGAAATCTGGAACCGATGTGTGCTATGCATGGGTGAACCTTGGAGACGTTATGCTAAGTGAAGGAAGCCAGACACAATTTGTGTGTCCATTTATGTGAGATTCCATTTATGTGAGATGCCCAGAACAGGCAAATTCCTAGAGAAAGCAGATTAGTGATTGCGCGGGGCTGGAGGCAATGGGATGTTGACTAGAGCTTGGGTTTTTTTTTTGGGGGGGGGGGATGAAAATGTTCTGAAATGGACTGTGGTGATGGATGGACAACTCTGCGAATATTCTAAAAATATTCTCAACGTATAACTCGCCTACAATGGCACGTGAATTAGCTCTCAGTGAAAAAATTATACCTCGTCCAGGTGTGAGGGTGCATGGAAGGCCCTCTTGCCTAATTCCTACCGAGTCTGTCGCTGGGCCGTCCAGGGAATTTCAGAATGCTTGGAAGGAACCCCCTGCCTCAATAACACTTATGGCAGAGGGAGGACTTCTTCCTGGATCCCCATTACTCTGGGTTCACTCACGCCCACGGTGCTCCCTGTCAGTGTTACACAGAGACAAATGGTCGTGCATTTATTTTTTATTTATTTATTTATTTATTTATTTATTTATTTATTTATGTTTATTATTATTTTAAATGTTTATTTATTTTTGACAGAGGGCGAGAGCGGGGCAGGGGCAGAGAGAGAGGGACACAGAATCTGAAACAGGCTCCAGGCTCCGTGCTGTCAGCACCCAGCCCGACGCGGGGCTCGATCCCATGAACCTCAAGATCGTGACCTGAGCCGAAGTCAGACGCTTAACCGGCTGAGCCACCCAGGCGCCCCTATTTATTTATTTTTAATTTACATCCAAGTTAGTTGGCATATAGTGCAATAATGATTTCAGGAGTAGATTCGAGTGATTCATCGCCTATGTATAACACTCAGTGCCCTCTTTAATGCCCCTTGCCCATTTAGCATCCCCCCCCACAGCCCTCTGACAACCCTCAGTTTGTTCTCTGTATTTAAGAGTCTCTTATGTTTTGTCCTCCTCCCTGTTTTTATATGATTTTTGCTTTCCTTCCCTCATGTTCATCTGTTTTGTGTCTTAAATTCCACATATGAGTGAAGTCATATGATATTTGTCTTTCTCTGACTGATTTCACTTAGCATAATACCCTCCAGTTCCATCCACATTGTTGCAAATGGCAAGATTTCATTCTTTTTGACTGCTGAGTAGTACCCCATTGTATATATATATACCACATTTTCTTTATCCATTCATCCATTGATGGACATTTGGGCTCCATACCTTGGCTATTGTCAATAATGCCACTGTAAATATTGGGGTGCATGTGCCCCTTCGAAACAGCATACGTGTATCCCTTGGATATATACCTAACAGTGCAATTGCTGGGTCGTAGGGTAGTTCTATTTTTAATTTTTTGAGGAACCTCCATACTGTTTTCCAGAGTGGCCGCACCAGTTTGCATTTCCACTAGCAGTGCAAAAGAGATCCTCTTTCTTCGCATCCTCGCCAACATCTGTCGTTGCCTGAGTTGTTAACGTTAGCCCTTCTGACAGGGGTGAGGTGGTATCTCACTGTGGCTGTGATTTGTCTTTCCCTGATGATGAGTGCTGTTGAGCATTTTTTCATGTGTCGGTTGGCCATCTGGATGTCTTCTTTGGAGAAGTGTCTATTCACGTCTGTTGCCCATTTCTTCACTGGATGATCTGGTTTTCGGGTGTTGAGTTTGATGAGTTCTTTATAGATTTTGGATACTAACCCTTTATCCGATATGTCATTTGCAAGTATCTTCTCCCATTCCGTCGGTTGCCTTTTCGTTTTGTTGATTGTTTCCTTCACTGTTCAGAAGCTTTTTATCTTGATGAGGTCCCAGTAGTTGATTTTCAGGTGTTCTTTACGAGAATCAAATCATTCCTGGATGGAATCTCAGTTTGGGACCTGGAAACGTCAGGCATGAAAATCTGAGCCTGGAGAGTTTCTTGCAGCAGTAGGGGCCCATCCAGATCTCACTCCCTGTAACTTCCCCTCGACTTCAAGTCCGGGCCTGGAAAGAACAGAATCCATTTCTGGCCTTTCATAGACTTTTCCACCGGACCCAGGAGGTGAGTCCTGGTGTTGGGTTATTCCGAGACCATGTCCCTTTACAGGCACGTGGCATTTGCTTTTAATCTTCCCTGGGACTTTCTATAATCGTATCTGACAAGTACTTTTATCCCAGATGGACCGAGATGCTTGGTTCAGCTTGAAGGTTCATCAGGCAGACCTGATGTCTGCCCAGTCCTCAGCCTGAAGGAAAACTCTGGGCTGCAGCATGGGTGGCTGGCTAGGATAGAGTCATGGGTCCTGTGGAGAGCGTCTGAGACCACAAGACCTGAGCCCTCTCGACTGTCTGGCTATCCATGATCTCAGCCCTTCACTGGTCTGTGCATCTCCCATTGGGATAAACTCATCCCTCCCCATTTGGCCACGATCTCAATGAGGTATTCCAAGATTGAGCCACGTCAGCTTCGAGTTTCCCGAAGGTGAAGACTCCGAAGGGCTTTGTGCAAAGGTCTTGATCTTGGGGTTTGCACACAGGTGGAGGATGTTAGAGCCTGGGTCCTCTGTAGGTGGAGGCCGGTGCTGGGTGCTATGATCCTCTCTCGCCAGGGGGCGCCACACTCCTCCTCTATCTGTATCCCTGTCTTGCTTCCAGATTTCAAAGGCTTGGGAAAGGGGGTGGCGTACCTTCCAGACTCTCGGTCACTCCACTTTGTAAACTGCTTACGGGCCTCAAAGTTTCCTAGTGAATAGGCTGACGATTTTCTGAGAGAAAACACAGCTGACCTACCTGACAAGGGCTCTTTGATAAGATAACAACAGCGGACTGCAAACCCCCTTTCCTTCTTGGTTTCCATTCTGGTTTCTGTTCCATTCGACGACTCCAAAGTACTTTCCCCCTTCTCCAAGTATGGCATCAAACCCTTCTGGAGTCTTTAGTGGAGAAGAGGACCCGAGACAGTGGACTTGGCAAAAAAGGAGGCTCTCTCTCAGAAGAGTCTAAACACACCCTCGTTAGTCCTGGGTGCAGCCAGTATGCCAAGAAACCACATCGAGACTTCTTCCTCAGTGGCTCTTGGTTGTTACAAGGAGACCACGCTGGAAGGTCTCGGCCACACGGGAGGTTGGGCCCCGCTTCTCTACCACGTGTACCTGGAGACGTCGGTCTGAGGGGACACATTCTCCATTGTCACAGTTCTCATTGTCCACGGGACTGCAGGAGGGGAAGCTGCTCAGGAGATTTGGGGGGGCCCAGTCAGGGGTCCCGAGAGGGTGAGAGGTGAAGCCACCCCCTCGGAGAGGGGGTCTCACCTCTCCTACCAGGTGACCAAGAGGCGGGGCCCAAAATGGCGTGTGAGAGCGTTACGTGTGTAAAAGTCACAAGAATGAAAACCTTGGGGTCCTGTTCCCCCGGCTCTCCCAGTAGATACAGGAGTTCACACCCACCCCCGGGAGCCGGGCCTGAGAGCAGGCAATGGTCGTAGCCCGTGGGTACGTATTGTTTCCTAAATTCCCCGAGGCGGCTCGTCTTGCCCCTTCTCTTCCACCATGGATGTTTGCACCAGTGACAGGTTCCTGGCCGCACCAGACTCCACATGGTTTTCCCACCTAGCCCCGCACCCACATTCTCCCTGGAGCCTGGGACCTCGGGGTGGACGCCCCCGGACGCTCCACCAACTAGATATTTTATTTTTTATATATTTCTTTAAAGTTTATTTTTACTTATTTTGAGAGAGAGATAGAGAGCGAGTGGGGGAGGGGAGGAGAGAGAGGGAGACAGAATCCCAGGCACGTGCTGTCAGCGCAGAGTCTGACTTGGGCCTCGAACCCATGAACTGTGAACTCATGACCCAAGCCTTGGGGTTTTTTTTGTTTTTTTGTTTTTGTTTTTTTTCCTCATTTCACTGCTTGCTCATGGACCTGGGACCTCTCTCACCCACCTGCCTTCCTCCTCCTTGGGACCTGGGTCGGCCTCTGGTGGGATTGATGTTGCTTTCCCACACTTGCATGGTGGCCTTCTGGATGTCTCTGCACCCTCGTCTTAACGCACCTCCCTCGGTGCCGCCAACTGGTGTCGGCGCCCTTTGAGTGGTGGCGGGTGGGGGTGCTCCTGGGAGTGGCTGGGCCCAGCGGCATCCAACTCTCTCATTTCCCGGCTCCTTCCACCAACCCCTGACCACGCCGAACAGATATGGGACAGAAGTACTCAAGTGAGGCGGGGAGGGAGTCTGGATTACATGGAAAATCCTTGCCGCTTTCCAAGAAGAAATCAAGAGTTTGTATCAAACACCTGAGGGTCAGGACAGGGCTTTTCAGCAAGTTCCCAATCTCTGTAGAAAGTCAAGGTCCGCGGAAAATTCGACACCCACGCGAGCCAGCGGACTGAGATGGCTGCCGGTGGAAATGAGCTCTGCTGGGGACAGCCCATGCCTGCCAGCCCTAAGCCTCCTCCACTGCCCTGGCCTGGGCACTGCCGGGCTCTTTGCGTTCCCGGCCCAGAAAACAATCCCGACCTGGGTCGGGGGCCCTCTTGGCTTCCCCCTCAAAACGTACAAAGCCCACATTTTCTCCTTCTCTCTCTTTGCACCTTTCTCATTGTGTCATTGTGTTCCCCGATCCCTGATCACCTCCGGGGCTTAGCCAGTAAGCCTCTCCGTCATGTCCAGCTCCAACCCAAGAGGCTTAACTTTTCCTATCTAAGGTCATCTGGAAGACCTGTCCTGTCTGCTCCCAGCCCACATAGACCTGTTCTGTCTCCATCTTTCTGCATATGTATAGTGGGGCCGGCCCTGGAGCCAGAGACTAAATACCAAATTGCCTTGCTCTGCGTGAAGTCTTCTCCTGTTAAAGAGCAAATTATTCAAAGACACTTGTTCGAGACGGTAAGACAGACTTTAATCCAGGGGTGGGGGGCATGGCAATAGGCGCAAGGACCCCTGTGGTGGAGATTGGACTCCATTCTGAATACAGCAGGGGCAAGTAGGAGATTAGAGCCAAGGAGTAGGGTGGGGACAGAGGATGGTAAATCACTAAGAGGAAACATCAGGGGTGAAGGGGGTCCTCGCTAAACCCACCCAATGGGGTTCTTGCTGAAGGCAGGCCAGGGTGGTCAGACGTCACCTGGGGGGCAGTGGGGGTGAGGAGCCCCATCAGGCATCGAGGGTGGGGGTTCTTGGTGATCTGACTCAGCAGGAGTCATGTGGGAACGAGGAAGGGCACCGCTTGGGGTGGGAGACGTTTCAAGAGCCGGGAAAAGTTTGTTCCAGCAAAGAATCTTGGTCTCCAACATTTGTCCCAAGGATAAGCGGTGAGGGATAGAAATGATACCACGCAGGGCCCCGCCATGCCGTGGTTTCGGGAAGATGAGTTTCTCACCTCCTGGAGCGCGCATCCTCGTCAGGGAGCAAAAAGTCTTTGTTTAGGAAAATAACCCGCTAAGGGGTGAAAGGTGAGGCCTTCAGAGTTAAGAGAAATGGGGACCAGGAAACAAAAGCCCCCCAAAGCCTTGAGCTGCTCTGCATAATACAAGAATGGGCATCTGGGGAGAAGGAGGAAGGGGGTGTGAAGAGGCCGGAGGCAGGGGAAGCAGGGCTGGAGGCCAGAACTAGGTTGGCAGAGACAGCGTCAGGGGGTTTCGGAACAAGGAAGAGGCTAATAAGCCATTTTCCTCGCATTTGTAAACTTGCTCGTCTCCCCAAGCCTTCAGCGAGAATACGCAGAGAAGTCTTCCGCTGATAGCGTTATTACTGTTACTTGGGCTCATCCGGGGGGATCGCAGCGGGCAGAGTCAGAGCCGGGGACAGACCCGGGGCTGGGCGGTGGGAAGAAACTTGGGGACGGTGCCTACAGCTGCCACCCGCTTGTAACAAATCTGCCTGGGCTCATCTCAGGGATGCCCCGCATGCCGCCTGGAGACAGGGATGCCACCGCGCGAATCTGCTCCTTCAACAGACATTTATGGAACACCGGCTGCATGCTGGGGGTGCTGCTGCAGGACGCTGAGGACGCAGGAGGAACCTGCGCACAGATCCATGGTTTCTGTCGCTCCCCAGGTGATGACAGCTCCCTTCCCTAAAAGCTTTGCCGGCTCCTCCTGCCTGAAGGTGATGTCTGAACAACTCCAGACGATGGGTGATGACCCTTCACAGCCCAGACCCAGCTCACCTGTTCGGCCCCTCCTCTGAAATCCCTCAGGAAGTCCCACTACCCTGAGATCACGTCTGATTCCTGGATGTTCCTGGAATGCATCAGGCGGGCTGCAAAGCCTCCACACCCCGAATTCCATTCCCACAGCCTCCACACCTTCTCCCCTGCACCTTTCCTGCCGATCCTTCCAAGCCAGGCTAGGGGACACTGGCCTCGTGGCTGTCCCTGACTATGCCTATTCTCCCCACCCAGCCCCCCTCGCTCCCCCCAACCCAGCAGCCACCATCATGCTGGCCTCCGGGCTCCAGTGGTGCTCCCGGCTGGCAGGGACGGACCGGATCCTCGTGAGTTGCTTCCACGGTCTCTCCTCCTCCTGAACTGTACCAGGGAGAAGACCCGTGTCTTGTTTGTCTCAGTGCCCACCCAGCACCGGCACTCAACGAGCCTCTACCGAGTTGAGCTGTCTGGGCAGCGAGGGCGAGAAATCCTTTTACCTAAGGATCTAAAGAACTTTCCCCAGTGTTGGGAAGACAGGAATATCAACTATGGCTGCAGCCTCCTCTCCGGTGAATTTTCATTCAACTCCCAGTATAAATAGCTCCCTTTCCCCCTATCAGAAAACATCTGCTCCCACTGAGCTGCCCAGGCCTGTACCAGCACTATAAATATCCTGGCCGTGTCTAGCCTGCCCTGGCACAGGGGCCAGGAGAACTTGGAAAGAGTTGAACACCAAGCGAGGTGAGGGCAGCCGGAGTGAAGAAGCAGAATTGCCCCATCTCCCCCTCTTGCGCCCCCAGCCACAGGCCGACAACGCTTCCCGCGTGGGCTTGGAACCCCCCACGGTAGTCCTGGGAATTTGGCAGAGGCAGTCAGCTACCCCTGCTCTCCTGGGTTTCGACACAGCGTGTGATGCAAGGACCCCGCTCACGTCTCAGAGGCTGAGATGCGGCTTGAAACTCAATTTGAGCCAGCTCTCCCCATTCCGGCGGGGATCTTGCAGGATGGGAGGTGATAGGGCCTTGAGAGCATTGCCTTTCATGCACATTTATGCGGAATCGTGTGATGCTGTGCTCCTCGAAGCTACTCCTTAAACTCAATAAACCGAAGGGCTGAAGTCCACATGGTGGCGTGGTCTAGAATCTGCACACATTTCCGAGGTGGAAAAAGGGAGGCTAGTGTTGGGGAGAAGGGACCTGGGAAACAGCCTCCATCTAAAAACACCAGCCGCAGGGGCGCCTGGGTGGCTCAGTCGGTTGAACGTCCGACCTCGGCTCAGGTCATGATCTCACGATCTGTGGGTTCGAGCCCCGCGTCGGCCTCTGTGCTGACAGCTCGGAGCCTGGAGCCCGCTTTCGGATTCTGTGTCTCCCTCTCTCTCTGTCCCTCCCCTGCTTGCACCCTGTCTCTCTGTCTCTCTGTCTCTCTGTCTCAAAAAATAAACATTAGAAAAAGTTTTGTGAGACACCAGCTGCTGACATCACATGCCATGTTTGTAAAACCAAGCTGTGGCACAGAGAGGGCTTCCGGGTACCCTGGAGTTGAAAGCCTCTTCCTCACTCTCCAGGGCCTGTTCAACACTCCCTGGGGGGGGGCTGATTTCTCTTCAATCCCCCTCCCCCGCCGGTGAAATGTCTGGGAGCCCGGTGACCCTCTAGCAGCTGCTGGAGAACAAACAGTTCGCTGATCACTTCGAGTCTACAGGGTCTCTGTGCAACAGAGAGAGTCACTGAAGTGAAATTTCTTCCCTCCCAGCTCGGCTGCTCCCAGTCAGAAGAAGCTGTGTTTGGCAATGGTGGGGGGCTGGGGGGTGGGGGGCCCACCCCGTGTGTAAGGAGCCTGACTCCTCCAGGGAAACAGAACTAACAGGTGTATTTACACTAAGGGATCGGCCTCCGAGGGTTATTGGGGCTGAGAAGTCCCAGGTTTGCATTTGGGGAGCGGGAGACTCTGGAGGGCCGATGGTTCTGCTCTGAGTCAAGTCCAAAGGCAGAAGACCAACGTTCCGGCCGGAGGGACGGTCAGACAGAGCGCGAATTCTTTCTTATTCAGGCTTCCAGGGGATTGGCTGGGGCCCGTTCACACCCGGGAGGGTTCCCTGCTTTACTGTCTACCGACTGACTCACGTGCTAACCTTGTCCAGAAACACCCTCACAGACACGCCCAGAAATAACGTTTGACCAAATATTTAGACACCTTGTGGCACGTCAAGTGTACACACACAATTAAGCCTCACACTTGATTTCCTCACAGTCTTAAAAAAAATTTTAAGAGTTTATTTATGTATTTATTTATTTTGAGAGAGAGAGAGAGAGAGAGAGAGAGCCCGCAGGAGAGGGGCAGAGAGAGAGGGGCACGGGGGATCCAAAGCTGATCTCTGCTCTCAGCACAGAGCTGGACGCGGGGCCGGAACTCATGAGCTGTGAGATCATGACCCGAGCCGAGGTCCGACACTTAACCGACTGAGCCACCCAGGCGCTCCAAAGACAGAATCATTTCTTAACATCCTGTTCCCTTTGGAGTAGCTGAGGGTAGTGGGCCAGCAGTTAGTTGTAATAATACAGTCTGTCTTCTTTGGCTTAATTATGTTCCAAGCGTTTCCAGTGTTCTTTGATTGCCACTGTGACCCCCGGGGAAGGGAAGGTTGGCAGTGAGAGAGCCTTTGTGCGCTAGGGTACTAGAGGCTTTACAGAGGTGGTTGTTCACCTCACAGAATCAGGTGGAGGAAGGAAAAAGGCGAGGGGCATTGCCAGTCTTTTTCAGAAGAAAAGCAAAGCCTTTCCGGACGGCCTCCGGAAGACACCCCCCGAAGCGTGCATCGGTAGGACTGGGCCAAGGCAGAATCAGTGGAGATGGGCAAGGGGGGGGGGGGTGGAGGGGGCTGGGAAAGCCAACGCGTCAGTCAGGGTGACAGTCTGCATCTGTCTCCCTGAGCAGCTCATCCCACCTGAGGTGGTGACTGTGCTCAGGGGAACCTTCCGCATCCTCCCCCCCCACTCCTCCTCATTATCAGATATTAATGGGTTCTCACGAATGATGCCACGTAGATAAGGCATTGGACGTGGGCAAATTAGATTCTGTCCTGATTCCTGTACGGTCCCGGTGGAGTCAGACACGTGGACGTTACACTTTTGACTCTCACCATCCATAGTAGTAAGTTGTGGTGTTTCAACCTTGGCTCCGGAAAATTCGGAT
Source organism: Acinonyx jubatus (assembly GCF_027475565.1). NCBI lineage: Eukaryota > Metazoa > Chordata > Mammalia > Carnivora > Felidae > Acinonyx > Acinonyx jubatus. The sequence continues at coordinate 6,577,718 of NC_069381.1, read as the reverse complement.
GTTGCACAGTGACCTGGATGTAGCGGGAAAGGACTTCGAGGTGTGAAAATGGGTATCAAGCCATTAAGAGAGAAGAGCGAGGTTCTTTGGAACACCTGACAAAAAATGGGAGATAGCCTTACTCTTTGTTTTTATTATTTTATTTTTACTTTATTATAGAAATATTTTCTTAATACTTGTTTTAGTCTGAAATTGGTTCTATGTATCTGTGTAGACCTTTCTAAATTTTTTAAAATTGTTTTTAAAGTTTTAATGTTTATTTACTTTTGAGAGAGACAGAATGCAAGCAGGGGAGGGTCAGCGAGAGAGGGAGACACAGAATGCGAAGCAGGCTCCAGGCTCTGAGCCATCAGTACAGAGCCCGAGGCGGGGCTCCAACTCACCAGCCGTGAGATGACCTGAGCCGAAGTCTGACACTTAACCGAATGAGCCTCCCGGGCGCCCCTCTGAGCAGACCTTTCTAGGTAGAATTGTTGGATAGGCTGCAAGTAGTTGAATTTCTGGTCTAAAATTCGTTTTTTGGTCCGATTTCTCTGGGGGATCATGTGATTCCCTGGAAGCCGGCTGGCTACACGCTCCGGCTGGTGCGTTCAACGTTTAAGTTACTACTTCGGTTTACTCAATATTGTCTTTCAGGCCTGCAATAGCCTCAAAGTTACCGGACTCCATGATGGTAGAGACACTTTGCTGCCGGAAAGAATCCGGATGATAACGTGATGAGAGCCTTTTAAAATCTATCCGTGATGGCATTATTACGTTTTTTTTGGGGGGGTGGGGGGCATCCTCCCCACTGAAATCAGGATCAGCAATGAGGTGCAGGCATCGGAGAAAATGGAGATGTGGATGCCGGTGTCATGAGGTCTGTGGGCAAGTGGCCTTGCTAACGTCGCACTCCTGACGCAGACAGGCCGATGCCTCCTGTCCCTGGCACTTTCTCGGCAGCCAGGAGATCCCGGGGAGGAGCGAGGGGGATACTCCCATGTGCCGTTCCTCCCCATCCGCCCAAGTGGGAACGTAGCTCCGCCTCCCTTGGGAGAGAAACGGGGGGAGGAGGGGTGTATGGGGTGGGGGGAAGGGAGAGAAGCAAGGAGTGCACCCCTACAGATCCCCTCTGCATGTCAGCCTGAGGAGCTGGGAACAGGTGTCCGCCCCACCCCCCGCCATCTAAACTTAAAACATAAACACAACCCAGTACAATATGCTCTGATCTGTCATAGAGCAAATGGCTGGGATTCTAGACTCTTCAGTCCCTTTATAGGTCTCTCCCTTCACTGACCTATCTGCCACGTGTAAGACAGTTTCTCTCTGGGTCTCGATTTACTTACTTCAACCAGAAAGATAATAATAATAACAGCCTTCCTATTAATAGGTTGATACAGAGGTGGTTCTATTTAAGCTAAGTCTTGCTTTCGTCATATCGTAGATTTTATTATAATGCCAGTTATTAATAAATAATATCGCCCCCATTAGACAGCCTGGCATTAAATACATATGAACATGGCTACATCCAGATGATGGGATGTTATTTAGTACTCAAAGCTGATGAGCTATCAAGCCCTGCAAAGACACGGGGGAAACTCAGATGCATAATACTAAGTGAAACAAGCCGACCTCAAAAGGCAACACACGATGTGATCTCACTTAGAGAACATTCTGGAAAAGGCAAAATTACGGAGGTAGTAAAAGGATCGGTGGTTGTCAGAGGCTGGGGCATGTGAAAATGGTGAATAGGGAGCCCCGGGTATATTTATTCTTAGAAGTCCGGCCCGTTTTATTCCCGAGATCTGCCAACAGGTTCTTCCTCCGTATTTGAAATGGATGTCGCGTCAGGCAGAGGAAGAACAGCCCCAATATTCGTCTAAGTAAAGACATTTACTCAGGCAACTTCACTTTCCTCTGCCTCTCCCCGCGCACAGAGAACATTGCCAGGTCAGCAGTATCCACCGTCCCTTAGACACAAGGAGTATTATTTAGTCTAGAAACTCTCAAAGGAAATATCCGCTTGCACGTGAAAAATCTCTGGAATTTCTCTGTTCCTCGCTGTCCAACATCCCCGTATCTGCGAAACCGCCTTGAAAAGCCTCTGTACACAGTGCTGTCTTGTTCATGGGCACGGCGGGTCTGCCCCAGCATGCTTCTGTCCCCGCTGATGTCACCCCGGGCTGCTCCTGCCCTCAACACTGGCGGTGCCCAAGAGGAGAGGAGAGGAGGAGGAGGAGGAAACAGGGAGGAGGGCCCTCTGAAGACCCGAAGTGAGAAGTTTTACACAATTAGGGAAATAAACAGAGGAACAAAATCCACAGTCCCTGGAGTGTCTGGGCTTCACTGCTTCTCAGTCCATAATTAGGACTAGGAGGACTTTGGATCTAGACAATTTAGACAATAAGAAAGACCGAGGGTTTGGTCTGGTTTCCCGGCCCCAAGCCAGTGTTGACAGATCTGGAGTTTATTTAGATTGGGCACCCTGGGACCCAAGGGGGCATCCAAGGGCCTTGCTAGAGTAGTCTGCTAAGGTGTAACTGTGTTGGGCAATGTCTTGCCTTCTCTTTAACATAAAGGCAGGGACACACTCTTTCCTCCCCATCTCCCAGGCCCTCTCCACCCCTCACTGCTGGAGGACTGTCTGGTCTCCACCTAAGTCTGGTTGCAGCAGCAAAGGTGAAAAACCACACAACTCCCCAGCTCCTTTTACAGAGGACTTTTTTTATATATAGAATTTTAAAATATCGACTTACTTTTGAGAGACAGAGTACAAGCAGGGGAGGGGCAGAGAGAGGGGGACGCAGAATCCAAAGCAGGCTCCAGGATCTGAGCCGTCAGCACAGAGCCCAACACGGGGCTTGAACTCACGGACCGTGAGATCATGACCTGAGCCAAAGTCGGAGGCTTAACTGATTGAGCCACCCAGGCGCCCCTATAGATGATGTTTATAAATATCTTTCCCTTCGTGCCAGCAGGTGGGATTAAGCCAAATTAACATGGAAAAGGGAAGGTGGAAAAGAATCCAAGAGGTATAGAGGGTACCCTTCGGAGAACAAGAAATACTCAAGTAGCCGGTGTGAAAGTTTTAAATAGAAACCTGCTTACACAGCATTCAGAGTAACAACAACATTTGGAGGTCCCGGTTATTTTCAGAAGACGAACATTTAATTTCCAGATGGTTCCAGGACAACAGACTTAACATCCCATGGATTCGTTGTAGCAGATGCCCAGCTCGATGGCCCGTTGTGTCTGTGCCTTTCAAACTCTGGGTTTAGGAATTCATTTTCTGAGTTGTATGCTAGACCTCTTACATTCCAACACACACACACACACACACACACACACACACACAATGAGTCTGTTTTTTAAAATGTAATCATACATGGGAATTTTATGACATCAAACCCTTAGAAATGTGGAAATCTGGGTTTCAAAATCCTTACTGGGAGAAAATAATAAACCTCTTGATTCACAAAATTTTTTTTTCTCCGCTTATGGTTCATTCTGGAACTGTGGCTGGCACACGCTTAGGAGACTGGGGTAGGAAGCATAATCCGGTATTCATGGACGCCTGGCCCGGGCCCTGCAGACCGCACCTCCGATCTGGAAATACTCTCTCCTCAGACAGGAATAGAGAGGCGACTTTTGGGTCACTCCCAACCTCACAAAAGGCTTTTCAAACAAGATGAAAAAAAAAAAAAAAAGAAAGAAAAGAAAAGAAAAAGGGAAAAGAAAAAAAAAAAGCTCTGATGTGTTGGGAGAACCCAGTGAGCTTTCGAACGGCAAAGATGGGGTGAGCCTCCGGGAAGGCGGATGTGCGGGGCGGCCGAGTGAGGAAGAAAGGGTTACCGGTGGGCGGAGGAGGTGATGGAGCCCCCCACTTCCTCCAGGTGTCCTTTACGCGGACTTTCCAGTCAGGCTCTTGGCTGCAAGAGGTCATTCTTTTTCCTGTGGCTTGGGTATCTGCTTTCCAGCTCTTTCTGGAAAGCCTGTGTAAGGGCCGCCTGCCCGCATGGGCTGCCTCACCCACAGCCCCGTTCCCCACCAGGGAGGGTGAGCACATTTCAGATGAATTTCCTCCTAGGAGCTCCTAGAGACGGGAGCCTTTGGCCCCGGCGGGGCCAACACCTGTGTTCCTAAATCCGGGAAGGCTCCGTCTCCCTCTAGAACGACCCCACTTTCCTGCGTCTGTCGGGGAAGCAGAATATACAGCCTCAAAAGGGCGGTGAGGAGGAGGAGGGAGGGAGGGAGGCCTTGGCCCAACTCCTCCGATCTCTCCGAGGGCCCAGGAGGCACGAAGCGGCCTTCAGCTTGAGGAACGTAGAATTCCTCAATCGCAGGCGAGCCGCGAACGCCCAGTAACTCTCGCGGCGTGGATACGCTGAGCGCCGCTGTGGGCACCGGGCTGTGACAGAGGACAGAGAGAGTCAGAAGTCCCTGCCCGCGTGAAGCTGGCATTCCAGTGGGCGAGGCAGATAAGGAAGGAGACAAGGGGGAGATAAGCTCCTGGGAAACCACGCGTGGGCGGGAGCTCCGAAGAGAGTGATGGGGGACAGCTCACTGATGAGTGGGCGTGTGGGTAAAGACCCCGAGGAAGGGAGTGAGGGAGCCATGTGGGTGACACAGAGCGCTCGTGGTGGGGGGAACAGCACGCGCCAAGGCCCTGAGGCGGATGTGCGCCTGGTGCGTTCAGCCAGCGTGGCTGCAGCCGAGGAGCACAGACCACAGGCCGGAGAGAGGGAAGGCGTGAACTTCGTTTAGGGCCCCATCTTCCAAACCGGCCAGAAGGAGATTCAAGGGAAAAGTCGTGCAGGTGGTAAGGTGACAACTGTGACAGCGAGGGATGAAACAAGTTGAAGGCAAGCCCCAGAAGGTGGGGGGGGGGAGGGTATTGGGTAGGTGACGGGAGCATCTCGGGTCTGGGACAGGTTGTGCGCTTGAGGAGAGCGTGTAAGAGAAACGACCTGAACTGCACTCGGGCGGGCTCTCTGGACCCCGTGGGGATGTCCACCCCTGCGTGGGGAGAGAGGTTTCGAAATCTCTCGTGGCAGCTGGACTCACCCTTTAGATAAGAGAGAGTTGAGTCTTCCTCCTCGGACTTCTGTCGAGGTCAGAGGAAGAGAGAGTTCACCCCTTTACATCTGGGACGGTATCTCCTCCGAGTTTCTCTTCCGTCTGCGTCAGCAGCCGTCGGCCCCGCCGATAGGAGATGCGAAGGGGCCGTGTGACACATCCCCTGCTTTGTCAACGTCGAGAAAGAGGAAGCGTCTTTATTGAATCTGCCTTTGTATCTATCCAGTTCTCAAACCATCTCCCGGTGCGCCCCCCCCCCCCCCCCCGATCTTGCTAGGCAAAACTGTTTGGTATATGATGCCCACGATTATGTGGGGATCCAAACCAAATCACCATCTCTAAGCTTCCTAGGACCTTACGCTCTAAGATCAAGAAATCGGTGCTAGGCTGAGAAGGAGCCTCTCGAGACGTCGAGCACACGCTTCTTCTCTGCCCCACGCAACAGCGCAGAACTCGCTTTCCTTTCTGCCCTCGGCGGCCTTCCCGGCAGCTTGCGTGCCCTTGGAGAACACCACTCCATAAGCGCGTGTTCTTCAAGTGGGTGTTTGGAGCCCTCGTGAGCTTTTGTTTTTGTTTTTACCAGGGTGGGGAGTTGGCGCAGAGGACGCGCCGGCCTGTGGGACATAGTTACCTTTGGAGGTGGCTCGCAAGGCACTCTGAGTCACTCTCGCACCCCACAAATGGAGCCATCCTGGAATAAATACTTAAAAAAAAAAACCCAAAACACAGAAAACAGAAAACAACAAACAAAACCCCCAAACAAACAAACAAACAAAACCCTACCCCGTTTCCTGGCAGGTCTGAAGCTCGGAATGGTCGAGATGTTGCAATACGCGGGGGGGGGGGGGGGGGGGGGGAGGGGGTGGCAAGTCAGAGCGAATTGCTGGGCTGTGGGAAACTTGGACGTGATCTCATCATGCCCAGGCCGCAGCCCGGGCTCTGACTGATTCCCCGGGAACCACTAGCGGAGCAGGGAGAAGAGCCAGGCCCCAGAAATGCCAGAGAGCGCGGCTCACCCAGGTTATCCTGGAAGCCCAGACAACGATGGTCAGATTCTAGTGGGAACGCTGTCTGCTGACGAGCAGCTCTGGTTCCTTGGCTAAAACCCCAGCTGTGCCGGGGACTGACCTCATTCACGAAGTAAACATTGAATCAGATACCGGCAGGCCTAGCCCCGGTTGAGTGGAAATAACATGGATGTTTCCATAATTATGAAGCTGCCAATTGGATTTGGCAAGAGGGTCCCTAAATATGTCGATCGGAATGAGTTCATTACCTTTCCTCGCCAATTTAATCAGGGGCCAATTGCCTCGTTGCGGTTGAAATGATCTGTATTAAAATGCTTTACTTACATTTTAGTTTTTATATTCCGAATAATGTACTGGAAAGCGGCGTCGTCTAGCAACCGGAAGACAATACTGGGAGCTGGGGGGGGGGGCGGGGGGGGGTTGGCCGGGGCTGCGGCAGCATGCGTGCGCCAGCGGTTACCGCACTGGGTCTCGTAATTCCGTTACTGGAGGACCGGATGGGGGCTGCGCAGGTCCGGCTTCATGAAGTGGGCGTGGCTACAGTCTCGTCCGCACGTGCCACTTCGGGGTCGCAGGCACTCACTGTGGCGACAGTCTGTGCGCCCAGGCTACAGGCTCTCCGTGCCCTTGACCATGCCCCCGCCCCCCTTTCCGCCTTGCGCCTTCCTTTTCCAGCCGTTGAAAGCGGGGGGGGGGGGGGGGGGGTTTGCGACCCCCATGGTCGTTGAGACCACCGTTTGCGAAGCAGTTTTAGTTCATGATCTGGGGGAGAAATGATTCCGGACGGCGGTTCCTTCCTTTTCCTCATTTACTTGCAGAGGCAGCGGAGGCGGATGGGGGAGGAGCCAGGCTGCCTGAGTTCCCGGCCTTGGCTCTGCCCGTGACAAGGTGGGTGACCTTGGGCAGGTCACTTCAACTCGCTTCTGCGCCTCCATCTCATCATCTGTGAAGCATCATGAGTGAAAACAGCACCTCCCTCCAGGGGAGCTGTGGGGATGGAAGGGTTAGTTCATGCAAAGCACTTAAAACAGCGCCTGGTTCCCAGAAGAGGTTAAGTATGGTCTCTGCCCTTGTTATCATTGTTCACTGTTTATTACTAGCCTGAATGAGCCAGCACAGAAAACACCGGATGGCCATAGTTGTCGGTAATTTAGGGGTACATTTAAGAGGGGTAAGTCAATTAACCGCATCCCAGGTCCAGTGGCAATCAGAAGCCAAGTGACCAGAATTATCACTGATTCACTTTGTCCCTTACGTTGGTTACACGGGGTTAATGTTTAGCGTTTCTTTCTTGGAATAGTCTTGTCTGATTTTTGATTTTGAAGTAACTCAAACAAAGGGGTGTCATCATTTGGTTTGTAGACAGTTCTGCTGATGCTTATTTTCTGCATTCGGCCCCGAGTTGGATAGCCGGAGGTCCCTCGCACAGGCCCACGGAGCTGTTTCTTCCCCTAATGATGAGAGTGGTTGGCATTTTTCAGTCTCGCGAAGGCCCTCCTCAAACGAAGCCATTCAAACCGTTTCCTCTGAATGCTGTCCCAGCTGTTTATTAACTCTGCTCCCGATACCCTGGGCCCTCTGTCCGAGCTGGGAGGGGTGGAGGCAGTCCCAGGGACTCGCTCCTTCACGATATGAAAGAAAACTGGACCAGGGTGACAGATCTGACAAGCTGGGGCAGCGAGCGCCTCTGCTTTCCCAGAGTACTTTTTAAAAAAAGTTTATTTACTTATTTTGAAAGAGAGCACGAGGAGGGTAGGGGCAGAGAGAGAGGGAGGGGAGGGAGGATCCCAAGCAGGCTCCACGCTGTCAGCACAGAGCCCGACTCGGGGTTCGAACTCATGAACTGTGAGATCATGACCTGAGCCGAGATCAAGAGTGGGACACTCAACCGACTAGGCCACCCAGGCGCCCCTGCTGTCTCAGGGTACTTTGAGAAATCATGGAGGGAGGGGGGAAAAACTGGATAAACTGAAGGCCTATGAGCTTAGTTTTGATGATGGGCAAAATACAAAATTTTAGAGCAGATAATCAAAGGAATGTTTGCCCAGCATTTAGAAAGGGTGATCATAAGGGTCAATATTGACTATTGAGGGAATGTTTCTCACTAGGTTGGTGAATTGGGTGAGCACTTTGCCACAGTGCAATGACTTCTGACAATCGTTTCACAGTGTCTTGAGAAACTTACGGAGGAGCACCTGGGTGGCTCAGTCAGTTAAGCGTCCGACTTTGGCTCAGGTCATGATCTCACGTTCGTGAATTCAAGCCCCCGCATCGGGCTCTCTGCTGTCAGCACAGAGCCCGCTTCAGATCCTCTGTCCCCTCTCTCTCTGCCCTGCTCACTCACTCTCTCTCAAAAATAATCATTAAAAAAACCCTCTTGTGGACAAAATAGTGACAAAAAGGCTGCTAGACCTTGAAGGGCCATTAGATAATCATGTGGCACATTGATGACACCACTCTTTAAAATTTATTTTTTAAAGTTTATTTAGTTTGCGAGAGGAGGCACGTGTACAAGCAGAGGAGGGGCAGAGAGAGAGAGGGAGAGAGGATCCCGAGCAGGCTTTGCACTGTCAGCGCAGAGCCCGATGTGGGGCTCGATCCTACAAACCATGAGATCATGACCCGAGCCGAAATCAAGAGTCAGACGCTTAACCAAGTGAGCCCCCTGGGTGCCCCTAAGGTGACGCCACTTGCTTAAGGCCACACAGCTAATTAGCGTCCAGGCTTGGAATCTGTTCCTGGCCTTGTGTCCCAGGTGAGGGGTCCATCCACTGCCGGTGGCTCCTGGGCATGGGAGGTGGCATCTTAACAGCAGATGGGACGGTGTCCTCCCAGGGCTCTCTCTAGCAGTTTGCCAAACAGTTCTGTCCTTGGCCCTAAACCCCTCAACATTCTATCAACAACTTGGATGAAGCCAAAGATAACTGCTTATCAACTGTGCAAATAGCACAAGACGGGGAGGGAAGGCCAACATGTTGGAATTACAGAATCAGGATCCAAATGATCTCACCAGGAAAGAATGATTGGTGGAATCCAACAAGATAAAATTTAACTGGAATACTTGTAAGGGCCTGCATTTAGCTCCAAAACTAGATTGCAGAAGTATAGGATGTGGTTGGAAAACATGTCCAACCTCACCCATAATCAAAGAGATGCAAATTGAAGCAACCATGAGATAATCATTTTCTTTTTATCAGATTGGCAGTGATTAAAAGAATTAAAATTCCCCAATTTGGTGGCTAGGGTGTGGGGAAAGAGGTTCTCTCTCGTAAACCACTTGTGGGCGTGTAGACAAAAGCACCCTTGCTGGAAACCGATCTGGAAATATACAGCAAAAGCTACAGAATGTACCATTTGGCCCAACAGCTTGGTTGGCAGAAATGTATCCAAAGACAGGTATGCAAAGGTTTATGGACAGGAATATTCATAAGAGCACCATTGGGAACGCTTTTGGAGGGGTGTGATCAGTTTGGGAGCAGAAGTCTTGGTGCCTCCGAAGGGTGCCACACAGGTATTGTCGAACCCTTGGTGCCGCAAGGAGGAAGAATGGGGGTCCTTGTGGCTCCTGAAGGCCAGGCCAGGACTTACGAGAGACAGATGTGGCTTCATAGTATACAGTGGATCCTAACAATTAATTCTGTTAAAAATTAGGATGGGCCGGCTGCCTTGTACATTCCCCATCACTGGCAGATGGCCCTCTGTCCAGGGTGTCGAAGAGGGTAGTCATTGCTCTTTAGCCATTGGGATGAAATGCTTGCCTTGGTTCCTTCGAGTGCAAAGAGGCAGGGGGGATCTTTGCTGCATTAAATCCTCAAAGGGTGGAGTCACCACTCAGGTTGAAAGTGGGTGGGTGGTCACACCAGCTTCTGCTTCCTGACACCGAATTCTAGAAATAAAGTGAGAAACCCTCTTGCCACCCCTCTAATGCCACTCTTACCGAGGGCCTGACCATCCCCTTCACCCCAAATCTTTTTTTCTTTTTAATTTTTTTTTTAACGTTTATTTTTGAGACAGAGACAGAGCATGAACGGGGGAGGGTCAGAGAGAGGGAGACACAGAATCTGAAACAGGCTCCAGGCTCTGAGCTGTCAGCACAGGGCCCGTGGCGGGGCTCGAACCCACGGACCTCGAGATCATGACCTGAGCCGAAGTCAGCCGCTTAACTGACTGAGCCACCCAGGCGCCCCTCACCCCAAATCTTTTAGGAGTACCTGCTGTGTACTGGTTCCCCAGAGGTACACCTAAGGGAAGGTTTTGGCTGAACTTGGAGAAAAGAAATAAAAGATGTGTGCTTCTTCTCACCAAATCGTTTCCACTGTATTTTGGCTTCCAGTAGACAGGTGTACTGGGTAAGCGTTCCACTGCTTCATCTATACTTTTTCTCCTTTGTGTTAATTTCATCTGAAACTTTTATTTTTTTGATGTTTATTTATTTTTGAAAGATAGAGCACAAACGGGGGAGGGCCAGACACACACACACACACACACACACACACAGAATCAATCTGACACAGGGCTTGAACCCATGAACCATGAGATCATGATCTGAGCTGAAGTCGGATGCTTAACCGACTGAGCCACCCAGGCGCCCCTCATCTGAAACTTTCAATGTGAGGGGCACTCAGTAGGGCATGTGACTCTTGATCCTGGGGTCATGGGTTCGAGCCCCATGTTGAGTGTAGAGATTACTTAAAAATACATAAACTTTAGGGACACCTGAGTGGCTCCATTAAGCACCTGACTCTTGTTTTCAGCTCAGGTCATGATCTTACGGTTTGTGAGTGCAAGCCCCACCTCGGGCTCTCTGCTGTCAGCATGGAGCCCACTTCAGATCCTCTCTCTCCCTCTCCCTCTGCCCCTCCCTCACCCTGTTCATGCTCTCTCTTTCAAAATAAATTTAAAAAATAAATAAATGTATTTTGAGGGAGAGAGCAAGAGAGGAGGAGGAATAGAGAGAGAGGGAGAGAGGATCCCAAGCAGGCTCTGTGCTGTCAATGCAGAGCCCAATATGGGGCTCGAACTCACAAACCTCAAGCCCACGACTGAGCTGAAATCAAGAGCCACCGACTGAGCCGCCGAGGCACCCCCCAAAACACTCCTGTTAACTCTTTACTGAGCCGTTAAGTGCCAGATGCTCACCGGAAGTCAGAGATGCTCACCGGAAGTCACAAAGCTCTGGAGCTGGGAGTCGCCTTCCTCCAACACGCTGGTGGTCAGAGTGATCCTTTCATAAGACAACTCATCACGTCACCAGTAACAGACCTCGTGGCCTTCAGCGCCCTGAACATTCTGCTCGCCCAACGCCCAGTGTGTCTCCTACCAAGACCCCTCACTCTGAGCTGAAGCCACACGGGGCCCGCCATTTCTTCCAACTCGTCACACTCCTTCCAGCCATAGAGTTTCTACACAGATTCTTTCCTCTGCCTGGAAGGTTCCTGTTGTCCCCTCTCTCCTTCCTGTGCATCCTTTGGGTGCCCTGAGATGAATTGTGCTTCCCCTCCCCCTGATTCATGTGCAAAACCCCTAACTACCTCTCCCCGCCCCCCCCCAGCACCTCAGAATGTGACTATATTTGGAGACCCGACCTTTAGTGAGGTGACTGTGTTTAAATGAGGCCATTAGGGTGGGCCCTAATCCAGTCTGACTTGCCGACACCTCGATCTTAGACTTCTATCTCCCAGGACTCAGGATAGAGTTGGTTAAGCCCTCTAGCCTGTGGTATTTTGTTATAGCAGCCTGAGCTGACTAATACAATTAAGAAGTCATTCCCTCGGGGGTGCTCTTCCCCACCCCTCCCCTGCTTCAGCACTAGATGGCTTTCCACCTTCACACTTGTCACACTTTGTGAATAATCATTATTTGGATGATTATATGGTTATTGTCTGTACACCTTCCTCAGGATCCGGACTCCAGGGGAGCAAGGACACCTGTGCAATCAGGTTCTCCAGCATATTCCAGCCACGAGCACAGTGCTTGCTGCTCATATAGGAGGGGTTCCACATCGTTGGGTGAAACCGAAGTATTGTTTTGCCAACATTAAAAAGGGGGATATTGAGGCTCAGAAAGGTTAAATTTCCTAAAGGTCACAACCCCAACCCCCTATAGCTCTGGCTCTTAACCACTACATGACATTCTGATTTAAAAAAAAATTTTTTTTTGAATCTTAATCACCTGGCTGAGGTAGGGTTTGTCAGTTTCCTCCACTACATTCCTCTTTTCCTCAGTCCCTAACTGTCCAATTTTGAAATGTATCTATTCACTCAATAGACACTTACTGAGCACCTCTCACATGCCAGCTTCTGTCTAGGAAGTGAGAACCCAGCAATGACAAGAGAGACAAGATCGCTGCCTTCCCATGGAGCAGGACATCAAATGAGATAATTAAATTATACGGTATATTGGAAGGCAATAAACGCAACGGAGCCCAGTGAGAATGAGGGACTGGGGAGTCAGACCAGTTGTTTAAAATCAGGAGGTTAGGGGCGCCTGGGTGGTGCAGTCGGTTAAGTGTCCGACTTCAGCTCAGGTCACAATCTCGCAGTCTGTGAGTTCGAGCCCCGTGTCAGGCTCTGGGCTGACGGCTCGGAGCCTGGAGCCTGTTTCCGATTCTGTGTCTCCCCCTCTCTCTGCCCCTCCCCCGTTCCTGCTCTGTCTCTCTCTGTCCCCAAAATAAATAAACGTTGGAAAAAAATTAAAAAATAAAATAAAATCAGGAGATTAGAGAAGGGCTTTCTGAATAAGGAATGTTTGAGCCAAGCCTTGAAGGAGGTGAGAGAGGGAGCCCTGGGGATATCTGAGCACAAGTTCCTTGCAGAGGTAAAAGCAAGTTCAGTGTCCCAGAAACAAATAAGCCTGGGAAATGACCCATGTGGCTGGAGTAAAGAGAGCAATGGAGTCACAATCAGGAGAGGGGCTCAGCCAGGTTCCAGGAACCTGGTGGTACAGGACATTTCTGGCCATGGTAAAACTTTGCCTTTCCCTCAGCGAGAAGGGAGTCTTTGGAAGGTCTTCACAGAGGAGCCCCATGATGTGACTTTTAACAGAATTACTCAGGCTGTCATGGGAACCCAGGCTGAGGAGGAGAGGGCGGAAGGCTGAATCTAGGAGGTCAGTGAGGAGGCCATTACAATAATCCGTGTGAGAGATGATGGGGGCTTGGTCCAAGATGGTGTCAGTCTTTTTGAAGAAAAAGCCAATAGGATTTACCAATAGGACAGGTTGAATGTGGGGTGAAGGAGTACTCAAGGTTTGGAGCCTGAGAAGCTGTGTTACAAAGAACACAGGTAGAGCAGCTTTGGGTGGGAAAGCTCAGGAATTTCGCTCTAAATATGAGTTTGAGCTTGCCTACTAGGCATTCAAGTTTTGATGCTAACTAGGTCGTTGTATGTCCAAGTATGGAGGTTCAGGGGAGAGGACCGGGCTCTCATCAGCCAAAAGCGACGGTCTTTAAAGTCATGAAACTAAATGAAATCACTTAAGATATTAAGTGAAAAGAGAGAGAAGGTCAAGGAGCCAGTCCCAGGGGGGCACTGCTACATTTAGAGGTCCGGGCAAAGAGGAGGAACCAGCAAATGAGGTGGGGAACTAGGAGCCAGGGATGCTGCAAAAAAAACCGAGAGTACGGTCCCACCAGCTAAGTGAATAAAGTGTCTGATGCAGGAGCGCGTGATAACTGTTTCAAATGTTGCTGACAGAGCAGATAAGAAGAAACAGCGTGCCGGGAGAGGGTACAGTGGGAAGAGAGCTAGAGACGCGAATATAGACATTCTTTTCAGGAGCTTCGATATTCGGAAAAAAAGGAGACAGGTGAGCTGGGAGCTACAGGGAGAAGTAGAGTTATCAAAAGGTTTTCTTAGGAAGAAATGATATATGTTATATGCTTATGGGAAAGATCTCGTTGAGGAGAAACCGAGGCTAAAAAGGTTAGGCCACTCTTGGCGCTAAGTCTCCTGGGTCAGATTCTGCTTCTCACCCGACGCGGCTTCAGTGATAAATTTAAGCCTCATGGGGCCTCCAGCCCTGCACGGGATCCAGTCTAGGGCAGTTTGAATTTCTACATTATTCGGGCCAGAGGCACATGCGATGTTTACTACCTTAGGTGAAAAAAGTCTCTCAAATTGCACTCTGGGCTCGGACTCTCGCTTTGGGGGTTCCCGGGAATCGCCCGCCCCCAGGGCGCGTGACAGCGTCCGGGTTGCCATAGGAACCCGCGCCGCGAGCGCGGCACCGGGCCTCCGCGCTCTTTGCGAGCAGCACCAAAGCAGCTGACCTGTCTTCCTCCAATCCCGTCTCGGGGGCGGTGCCCGACGCACCGTCTCCACAGCAACGCCGTTGCCAGTCTGCGCTCAGGGCTTCGGCCCCGCGGGAGGCGCGCTCGGATGACGTCACGACCCCGCGCCGCTTGAGTGACGTCATCCCGGCTCGGAGGAGGGCCCCGCCGACCTGCAGATGTGAAGGCGGCTGGGCGTCGTCTCAGGTTGGGGCGTCTGTCGCTCCGAAACACCTAGTCGTGAGCGAGTGCGGTCGAGGGCGGCTCGCTGCTGCGCCCTCAGTCTTTCCCGGGAACCCATCGGAGGTGCTGCTGTCCCATCTGGCTCTCTCAGAGCTGTCTGGAGGGCACAGATCCGAGAATCAGACCAATTCAGTCCCTTCTCGTCGGCCTCTGGTCTGCTGGTGCATTCCTCATAGAATCCATAATGCCTCCTACCAGTCCGAAAATGCTAGTTGAATTCCCAGATTGCTTTTGCCAGCGAGTTTCCGTAGCAGGCCATCTCCTTTTCCAGACCGGTGCTTGTAAGATGAGCAAGCAAAGTTTTAGGCTCTGGTTGTAAAGGAAGGGTAACCAGACTCCCTCCGACTGAGGGCTTCAGAAGTTCTCCGAGTCAGGATTTGAACTTTCAAGGGCTTGGGACTTCTCTTGACTGCTCGTGGTTCTTTCAGATTGTTAGCTAGGATGCAAAGGGTCGACCTGGCCAAGTAAATGAGCTGCAGGTAAATGAAGTGTCACTGTTGTGAAACTTACGAAGCAGCCGCTTCTGTCTCGCGCAGTGCTGACCCCGGGCATGCAGTGATGATGAGAGTCTCTGCCAGCAATGAGAACTCCCTTCGTTGATTAATTCAAGAAACATTTGTTGGTCATCAACTGTGTGCAAGGCACAGTTTAGATTGTTACTGTTCGTCGAAAGAATGAAGTTGATTTAGGATCTAGCCTGTGGCTAGAGGTCAGATTTGATTTTGAGCCCGGGCTCTGCTGAGTGATCTTGGGTGAGTTCACATCCCCTCTGCATCTTGATTTCATGATTTCGAAAAATGGGTATAATAATGCCTACCTCCTAAAGGTGACTGACAAGAGTTAAACCTCATGCTACAGTTGGGGGAGGGGGCTTTATTTCTCTTTTCTTATGTTTCTTCCCTTCTCAGTCGCTGTCTACCTCAGGCTGTCCACAGAGGACACCGGCGCTGGTGGAAAACAGCCCCCTGACCAGCACACAGCCTCAGAAGTCGTCCACAGATTCTCCTCAAATTGTTTTAAAAACAGCTTTCACCCAGACTCTGCGCTCTGTGGGTCTGTATGCTGAGGCAAGGTTATATTTAGGCAGAACCCTCCTACCTCATCCCCAGAAAGTTCCTCTCAAACCACCTAATCCAAAAGGAAAAAAAAAATCCCTTTCTTCAAGTGCATGGTGTCTTGAAGCTAAACATGTGCCGGTGTGTTGGAGGGTGGCCTGGGAGATTGGGTCACGTCCTGGGTCACTGTCTGGGGAGGGCGGAGGCACCATAAGGGTTGGGGAGTGAGTGTCTGATTCCCCTGTCACCACAAGGCCTGTGGTTTCCAGCCCTGTCTGCATCCACGTCCCACTAAACAACAGTGGGAAAGCAAACAGACTTGTACACCAGCAGACACACACACACACACACACACACACACACACACACACCCAGACTTGCACAGCCTGCAGAGGAAGTGGGGCACCAGATGTTCTGGGTTTCCTGTTCGATGCTTCCACAGCTGGTCGAGTCTGTGGTTGTGGTTTGTCTGTCTCGGGCTCATGTGAGAGACAAAAGCTGGGCTGACGGGAAACCTCCCCTCTGGCCCCCCTTCCTCGGCTAACTGATCAGTCACACGGAAACCTGGCAGGTCAGACATTTCCTGAAACACCCAGAGCTTGGATTCTCCCAGGAGGAGGCTGAATCCCCCTGTGTCTGGGAAGCAGCCTCTGGGTCGAGGGTCAGTCCTCACAGAGCCTAGGGAGGACAGAAACATCTCCGGGTTCACGATTCATAGAGAGCCACATCCCTGCTGAACAGAATGGAGCGGAGGCCAGGTTGCCACAGTCACTGATCGGGCGCCTGGCATAAAGCAGCCACTCAGAGACGCTCAGCACGGGGAGAAACGAACGAAGAACAGGGAACTTCACCTTTGGGGGCTGGATCTCAGAGCTCCTGCTGGCCCTCCCTTCTCCTGAGTGGCTTTGGATTCAGACAAAGGTCCGCAGCGTCACCACGCCCCTGGTTTGCTGCAAGTAATCCAGCCTCCCTGGGCCTGGTTTCCTCACCTGTAAAGTGGAGACAGTAAGATCTGTTTCACAAATTTGTGAGGCCCCGTGAGACGCGTGGATTTGCTGGATAAGGAGTCTTGCCCATCATAACTGCTCAATAAATGCCGGTTCCCTTTTCTCTTTGAAACCCTGCAGTTTATTTAAGGATGCACCAAGAAAGCAAAGGAGACAACCAACCGACCAAGATACGGGTACCCATTGTGTGTGTGTGGGGGTGGGGCAGACGGGGCTGGGGCTACCCCGGGGTCTCTAGGCTCTGGGAGGCAGCACCCAGTGTCTTCCTCTGGGCATGGAGGAGGGTTAGTATCTGGGGATGAAGGAGAGAACAGGTAGAGTTCTCCTCCACCCTTCGGCTCAGTAGTGATGCTAATCATTATGGCCGCCATTCAACCTGAACTCGGACCTGGGCAACAGGAACCCTGCCCTGAGCCCCAGCTTTCGACAGGCTCCCCCGTGGCCCTCCTCCAGCTGTAGCCCTCCCTAGGAGACGGATCCACAGTCAGCTGTTGGCTCTGGCACCGACGAGCCAGCTCTGCAGCCTTGGGCAAGTTACTTTACCTCTCTGTGCCTCCGTTCCCTCCCTTACGAGACGGGTAAAACAATAACCATGTCGTCAGGTAGTCATGACGATTGAGTTAATGTGTGTAAAGCACTCAGGAGGGCCGCTGGCGTGTGGTGAGGGATCATTAAATGTCCACCGTTGTACGCCCAAACGCACTGGATGCTTAACAGCAGCCTGACCACAGGTGGATTCTGTGACGAGTTCCGTTTCACAGACGAGACCTTGAAGCTTGGGGAGATGAAGGACGTTTTGCAAGTTCACACAGGTAGTACGTAGTAAGGCTGAGGCTTTACTCTGGTTCTTTCTCATGTGTGAGGTTTCAACCACCTCCCCTGGCTGTATTTTTTTCTTCTCGGAGCACTTCCCCCCACCCCCTAGGATGCTCAGCCCCTTCCTGACTCCAGGACGTCACCCCCTGCAGTCTCCAGCTGGATTTCAGCTCTCAGGGCGAGGGCTTGACTCTTGACTAGTGTTTTCCCTGCGGAAACTTACCTCGCAGAGTAACTTCTTTTTTTTAATGTTTATTTGAGAAAGAGAGAGAGCGAGAGTGAGAGACCGAGCACGAGGGGGGGAGAGGCAGAGAGAGAGGGAGACACAGAATCCAAAGCAGGCTCCAGGCTCCGAGCTGTCAGCAAAGAGCCGGACGTGGGGCTCGAACTCACGGACCATGAGATCACGACCTGGGCTGAAGTCGGACGCTTAACCGACTCGGCCACCCAGACGCCCCATAGAGCGACTTCTTACAAGCAATGGTTCCTAGGTGGGGTGGGTCGGGGCAGGGTGGGGGGGGTGGAACCTGAGTTAATTCATAAGAAGGTCTCAAGTGTTTCCAGGACTATTTGTATTTTAACCCAAAGAAATGGCTCTCTGGGGAGAAATTCACACAGAGCAGTTGTGGTTTTCGTTGGGGAGGTGGTCCTCTGCTGCACCCTCAAATCCCCCCCCCCCCCGCCGCCTCCCGGCGCTGACTTCATCTGATGGGAGAGGCAGGCTGGTGCGGCGCCAGGGTTCTCACACTTGGTGTAATTACTGCCCCAGGAACTTTGAAAACGCGGTTTCCCGGGCCCCGTCTCAGAGTCTGAGAGCTACACTTTGAGAAATACTGGTATTGTGGTGAGAGACACAAGACCTCGGTTAAGTTCTTCAATTAGCTGTGCAACCTCAGCAGCACGTTGGATCCTTCTGAGCGCCGGTGTCCTCATCTTTAAAATCGGAGTTAGGACTCTCTCGTTCGCCTCATGGGGGATCGCCAGTGAGGGTACTTCGCGCCCCGTTAGACGCTCCGGGGTGTGAGAGAGGCGTGCGTGTGCAACCAAGTGCTGTGCAGACCTTCAAAGGAAGGCATAGACCCAGGCCCAAGCTGCAAGGAAGGCCCCCAAATCTTTGGTGGGATAGGGGCCCCTGAATATGCCCTCATAAGCCCTCCTTTGGGTGAAGGCTGCTGGCCGGAGCCTCCTGCACGCTGGTCTCTCCCAGTCAACAACACGGTCAACTGTACCAGAGCGTGCCGGGAGCTTGAACCTGTCAGGGTATGCCCGGCGACGCTGCAGAAGCAATCAACCCCTGGGTCCCAGTGACTGAACACAATAGAAGTTTCTTTCTTGTTCGGCCCGTATGTGCCAGCAGGCCAGCAGGTGGGTCTGCCCCACAGACTCACTCAGGGACGCAGGCGGACGGAAGCTCCGTCTTGTAGCCATGCCGTCTGGAACATACGGCTTCCGCAGTCCCAGTGGCCGGGAAAGAGAGCCTGCTGAATGGGCCATGGGCTTTTCACTGCCGGGGCCTGCCAATGACACCCATCATTTCGGCTCCGTTTCACTGGCCCAAGCCACTCACATGGCACAGCCCGGACGTGCAGGGGAGCACCTGGCGTATTTGGTGAGTGTAACGGTTTCTGCCCCAGGACACTTGCAAGAGGAGGAGGTCTGAAAACCCTTGGTCCAGATTTCCAGCTTGGGCACAGAGACCCATGTCCCTCGAGAGGAAAAAAGAAGGATGACTTCTCTGTCGAACTGCTCTCCCGCCTACGTTCTGAGAGGCTCAGCGTTCCTGTCTCGTGGAGTGCAGCTTTATCTGTTTGAGAAGGTGGGTGTTGCTTCCCCCCTCCCCCCTTTTTCCTCATTCTTGCCTACCCTCAAAACATGGCAGGAAAAGCAGCCTGCCTCGGCCGGCCAGCCGTCTGGCCCAGGCGCCCTAGGATCGAGAGGAGTCATTCCCCAGGAGGCCAAGAAATACCCCAGGGGCTCCCAGGGTCCTGTGGGCCCTGGGGAGGAGGCTGCCACGGCCAAGAGGGGGCACGCCCGGCCCCCCGACCCCACCCACGGTCAGCCCTAGCATTCTGTGCAGAGTAGAGCCGAATGCAACACAAATATCTTTGGAAATGGAGAACGCTAGACTGGAACCCAGCAATTTGGGGCACAGTTTGGGGCAATTTGGAGCGCATAGCTTGGGAACATGCCTGCGGAAATTTTTCATTCCTCGAGTGTCGGTAGATACATGGCACGTATTTGTTTAACCTCAAATCAAGCCGCAGTCCCCATTTCTGGGCTGATCTGAAAGGGTTGTTCTAAAATAGCTGAACAAACTGAAAATCATGGGTCTAGGTTGCTGGAAGGGCTTTGCAGAAAGCGGCGGGCTCAGGAAGTTCCTTAATTTTCCATAGAATATGACCCGGAGGTGCAGGGAGGAGGGGAGAGGAGCAGAGCCTGGGCCCCTCTCCCGGAAGACTACACATGGGCTAGACTGTCTCTGTGGTGGGTTCAACCTTTGGCCCGGTCAGTTTCGGGGTGGGAGGAAATCTGGAAGATTCTTTTGTGAGGTCTCCTCTGTTATTTGTCTGACCAGCCTCTACTTCCCCTCTTTTGGTGATAGAATGTCTCTGTCCTTAGGAGAACCTGTTCCAATGGGTTAGGCAGGGCTGACTCAGGGGTGTAAGTGTCTAAATTGATGGGTCCGGAGTTGGAGCGGGGAAGGCCTGGTCGGTAGCATTTGCCAATTTCCATGGTGTAAATACTCTCACCATAGCCAGTTTCAAGCTACAAACATCGCTTGACTGAACGACCAGCCCTCACAAGCACGTCACTGGTGCTGATTTTACCCCATCCAGGAAGTGGGCGCATGACCGTGAGATGCCTTCCCAGAGCTCTTAAGGGTTGTCAGAGAAGACTGGTTCTTCCCCTTGGCATTGCTAAGTAGATGTTAGTCTGGGGCTGTCAGCAGCTGTCTTGCCAGTTAAAGGGAAACAATTGGTTTGAAGAGAAGGGACACTCACAGCGTCACTTGAACTCCTGAATCTAGCCATACCCGAAGCTGGTCTGTTCACAAACATTCCAGTTGTACACATCAGTATTTCCCCTCCTTTGCCTAAGTAGTGTGACCTGAGTTCCTGCCACCTGCCCATAAAAACGCCACAAAAGGGGCGCCTGGGTGGCTCAGTCAGTTAAGCGTCCGACTTCAGCTCAGGTCATGATCTCGTGGTCCGTGGGTTCGAGCCCCGCATCGGGCTCTGTGCTGACAGCTCAGAGCCTGGAGCCTGCTTCGGATTCTGTGTCTCCCTCTCTCTGTCCCTTCCCCACTCACACTCTGTCTCGCTCTCAAAAATAAATAAACATTAAAAAAAATTTTTTTTTTAAATGCCACGAAAAACACAAATGGGTCACCCCTAGGAAGCCAGTAAAATAGATTTGGTGTTTGTCTCTTGATTGTGGCGGTGATTTTACAGGTTTACACATCTGTCCAGACTTCGTGAACTGTATACTTTAGTGGGGGAAGCTTACTGTAAGTAAATTACACCTCACTCAAGATGTTAAAAATACAGATTGGGGAATGTGTAGGGGTGGACGGGAGTGGCTTCTTCCTTATTTAATTCTGCCAGGCAAAGGTTTGGGGAGGAAAAGAAAACGAAAGTAGGACTCTGCCGCTCACATCAACTGGCTCTTACTCTAACCTGTATCATGATTTATCTCCGCCGGCCCACTTAACACTGGGGACTTCTTGGAGAAGAAGCAGGGGAAAGAAGGAGGGAGGGAGGAAGGCAGGAAGGACTGAAAGTGGGAAAAGCAGGGTTCTTCAAGCTGAAGTTGGGGGTTGTCTTCTCTGGAAAGCCCTGGAAACCAGCCAGAGAGTCCCCATTAGCCTTCCGTGCCACCGAAAACAGCCTTGCAGAACAGCACCACTGACGAGAGAAAGCACCTGGAGCCCGGCAGAGTTTTGCCTGGTGCTCCTTTGAGACGGAGTTGAAACAAACCTGATACAAACCCGCTCTTCCTTTCTATGTCTGGGGTCTGGGAGAGGGTGGGCTCCAGCCTGCCAAGGAGAGAGCCTGCATCAGTGCCCAAGTCCCAGCATTCAGTGCTGGCTTAGGGCGCTGAGGCTGCTGGCCGACCCCCGCTCCCCAGCCCCCACCGGTTGCCTAGGGGCACCTGAGACAACATCTCATCGCCTACAGCCGGCTCAGTCACCAGCGGAGTGGCTAACAGCAGCTCTGGCTCCTTCGATGAGACCAGTTGGCTGCCCACCCTGTGTCTGGCTCCACGGGCACCTGGTTTAATTTTCACAATCCTGGAGGTAAATTCTCAGATAATGACCCAGATGAGGAAGCTGATGCTCAGAGAGGTTAAGTAATTTGCCTGGGGTCACACAGCGAAGAAGAGGCATGGCCAGGTCTTAACTCGGGTCTGTCTGGCTCCAAACCTGGCTCCCGTGGCTAACTACAGGGTGCAAAGCGGAGGGAACTGCATTTGTCTTTTCTCACCTCGTGGCGCTGAATTCACAATGATCGGCCCCAAACAAGGTGAGCCATGCTAGGCAAGATGGATTCCAAACGCCTGCTGCCGGTGTGGGGGTGCCCGGGGCACCATCACTAGGGCGGAGGTTTCCCAATGCACTGATCCCCACCTGCATCCTCCCCATGAAGGTCCTGGGGGGGTTACTAGGGGGGGCAGAGAGGGACCACCCAGCTGCCAGGGATCAGATCTGCCCAGGACTGGCTCACGGCTCTACAGGAGTGGCTGGGCATCGTTCCGAGTGGGACGGGAGCCCTATTCGGTCCAGCAGAGCCGTGGGGAGATCCTCAGCCATTGGCTCTCCCGGAGGAGGGACACAGGTGTGGCTCCTTGCGCCCAGGTCACTCTGGTCATACCCATTCTGGCCTCCTAAAGCCCCCACCGGAACCACCCCCTTCCCCACCTGCCCTTGTCCGCTGAGAAACCCTGCTGCAGGGAAAGAACCCTCTTTGGCTGAAATTTTAGCTGGGTTCCAGGGATGCCGGCTTGGTCTGGTTGGGTGGTGTGGGTGGATGGAATGGGGGTGGGGTCACGTGGCCACACGAGTGGGGGAGGGGTCACAGGAAGAGAGGCGCGGGGGGGGGGCATGATGGGAGGGGCGAAGGAGAAGGGGAGGGGTGTGAGTTGCTGGGGTGGTCGGGCGGTGGGATGTGGACTGAGAGCAGGGACGTCTGTGAACTTCCCTAGTGGGAAGGGTGAAGGCTGGAAAGCAGGGAGGGGGATGCGTCCCCCCGACCCCCCCCCCCCCACCCAGGGCTGGATGGAGGGAAAACACCAGAGTACTCAGAGCAGAGAGAGAGCAGAGCAGAGTGATAGAACAGTTATAAACCAGTGTTTTAAAATGAGTATGAAACGTGACTGAACGACGCGACGCGACGCGACTTTGCTAGCGGGGAGGGCCCAGGGTCCCAGGATGGGGAGGGCGGGGCTGCCCCAGTTCGGGGATGACTATCTGCTGTTGGGTGGCTGTAAGCCACCATCCGGGCGCGTCTGTGAGCGGCAGGAAGCCAGGCAGGGCCGCGGCCCGCCGGGTTTGGGTTTTGCTGTCTGTGGGAGCACGGAGAGCAGCCCAGGGTCACTCAGCCCCAGGGGCCCCGGAAGCCGCCGTCCTGGGCGCTGGACGCGGGAGGTGTGCCGATCACGACCTGTAAGCGCTTCCGTTTACCCAGCATCTACTATCCGTGTGACCAGCACGGGGCACGCTCCGCGTAACACGCCTCGTGTCACGTGATTCGCGCAGTCCTCCAGCGGAGGAGGCACTACGCCTGCAGATTGGGAAACTGAGGCTCAGAGTCCAGTCTCCTGTGAGGTAACAAGCGAGGAACCCGGGTCGTTCCCCTCCGCCAGTGTCTGCGAGAGCAAGCGACTTGGCACCCTGTCTCCGTGCAGGGGGGAGGGAGCCGAGGCAGGGGCTGCAGCTGCTGGGGGCCCTGACCTCTGACCCCGGGCAGTGGCTACCTGCCAGGGAGGCTGATGGACCAAGGCTCTCTGCTCGGGCCTTAACCCCAGCCCAGGGCCCCCCGAGCTGCAGGCCCCCGGGGTCCGGCCTTCCTCTGCCCAGTCAGGGGCAATCCTACTGTCTTTGAAGAGGCAGCCCCCACTTCACCTTCCAGAAGCCTTCCCGCCCGTGCTACAAAGGGTTTCTCCCTTGTGGTTCCGCCTGCTCATTTGTACAGAGCTTAGCTCCCCAACTTCCGTGAGCGATCTTTCCATTCTCTTCCCCCTCTGCAGCATCCTGTCCGATGTGGCCACGGCTGGGCTCACCGACCATGTCGCCACCAGTATAGAAACCACGCGGGGTGGGGAGAGGTCCCCAGCGAAACCTCGCTCCCCATTTTCCTCTTAATACCGGTTGTTAGGATTCAAGGGGGGGACACCAGCACGGTTCCCCCCGGTCAACCGTCTCACCTCGTGGGTGGCAACCTTTCGCACTGTCATCCTGCATCTGGAAATTTAAAAATTTGACGACATCCGGAAATCGAAGACCCTTAACCACGCAAAAGACTTGAGGCGCGTGGGTGGCTCGGTCGGTTGAGCGTCTGACTTCAGCTCAGGTCGTCATCTCAAGGGTTGTGAGTTCGAGCCCCGCACCTGGCTTGCTGCTGTTAGCCCAGAGCCCACTTGGGATCCTCTGTCTCCCTCTCTCTCTGCCCACCCCCCCCCCAAAAATAAATAAACATTAAACAAAGGTAAAGAAATGTGTTTTAAAAACAAACAACCGCAAAAGACTTTTTGATGTGAAGATGTTCGCAGCAGTGTTATTTATAATATGAAGAATTGGAAACCTACCTATATATGCAAATTTGGAGAACAGCTAAATAGATAGTGTATTATATACACATAAATAGCAGACGGACTTTTTTTTTTAATGTTTATTTTTGAGAGAGAGAGAGACACACACACAGAGTGTGAGCAGGGGAGGGGCAGAGAGAGAGGAGGAGACCCAGAATCCGAAGCAGGCTCCAGGCACCGAGTTGTCAGCACGGAGCCCGACGCGGGGCTCGAACCCACGAGCTGCTAGATCATGACCTGAGCGGCGGTCAGACGTTTAACCGACTGAGCCCCCCAGGCGCCCCAGCAGATAGACATTTTGGAAGATGGTGATGATGACTTTGTGGTCACATAGGAAAGTTCTGTAATCATATAAAACGATTATAACTACGTGAAACATACCGCCATGACCCCCACAGCCAAAATGTCTGCCCAGGAGGGACAGCAACATGTTAATGGTTAACAGTTACTTTGGGTGACTTCTGATTTCTCCCTTTCGCTTCCCATAACAAGCATGAATACTCACACCGAGACTAATTATACCTCGATCATCTTTTTTCTTATCTTGAAACTCGTATTTACTTTTGGTGAAACGATCCGGTAAGGAAAAGAAGAAAATAAACACGGTAACATTGTGTGTATCTCCTTCTAGTCCTTTCTCCAGGCATATTTCCACGCCTATAAATAGACACTCGGTTGACTAGGGAAGAAAAATCCCAAGGAATTTTGGAGGCGTTCTCTCCGGGCTCGGAGGTCCCAGTTGCCTGCAGGTCTCATGTGGCTGAGAAGTTAGGCCACTGGCCCCGGGCTGGTAGGGCGGGAGGTGCCCCCCTGCTCGGAATCCCGGGCCAGGGGGACCCCGCCACTTTCGAACTGGGAGCCGTCCCTTGGGAACCAGCTTGATCCGCTGCCCCGAGGCCCACCTTCCCCACCAGCCCCAGTCCTACCTCCTCCGCTCCTTTTTAAGGGACAGCAAAGCAATCAATCTGCTAATTAATCCTGACTTTTCCAAAGCCGGAAGTCTCCAACCAGTGGGAGACTTGCTATTTTCAAGTGGTTTGGGCAGTTTTTGGCCACGGCGGGGAGTTTTCCATCTCTGTTTCATAGGTTGGCCAGTCCACAGCGGATTTGGCCCTGGAGGTTTGGTGGGGTCGGGGTCTGTTTGGCCCTGCCCTGCCTTGCTCTGCTTAGGTGGGGACACTTGCCCCAGGGCTCTGCCCAGGCCACTGCCCTGGCTCCCTGGGCATCTGCTAGCAGGACTCAGGTGGCCCTACAGGGAGGTGGACTCATTTACCCCCACAGTCTGGGCCGGCCTAACACTACCCACCCCCTCCAGGATTGGGGCTGTCCCCTCCTTTGCTCTTCCTAGGAAATGCCCTGCACCCCGGGGAGGGGCGGAAATAAAGGAGATGGGGGATCGAGGAAGCCTGTTCTCAGCGTCCATCTGTCCAAACGCCCCCCCGCCCCCATCTCCTCCCTCCCCCCCACACCCCATCCCGTGGCCACATCTGCTCCCGTGAATAAGACGGTGTGATTCAGCGCCTCTCCGTTCCATCCACGCCCCTCCTCCTCCCCTTGGCTCCCACGTCACCCCCACCACCCCAGCCTCTCAGGAGCTTTGTGATGACCGCAGCTGTGTTTCTGTCTTGGTCAGAGGTGAACGTGAACCGTGAGTCCCTGGGCTCTGCCCGGAGCCGAGTCTCCCTTGCAACAGCCCGTTTCCACTTAGAAGGCAAAACAGGTCAGGCTGGCCGAGCCCTGCTTGCTGGGTCAGGACGAGGACAGGGTGGGGAGGCTGGGCTTGGGACCAGAGCGGGAGTAGGAGGGTGGGACGAGGGCACCCAGTGACTGGCATCGGCACTTGCCCTCCAGCGCCTGGCATGGTACCAGGCACACAGGAGGCACTTGGGAGTGTTTCTGCAGAACAGATGCTGTCCCCAGGCCCCAAGGGGACATCGCATGAGCTACGGTCACTGTCCTCTTTCTCAGTGATGGGAAGGCAGATGTGGGGTCATATTCTAAAAGCTTAAATCTATCCCAAAGGCATCTGCTAAGCACCCACTGGGTAAGAGGATTCGGGCTTTGCTTTCAAGGGAAAATCTCTGTCATCCTGTTGCCGACCGGCCACCCAGCCTAGACTTGGAGCGTCGCTGTCTCTCACGTCTCAGGCTCTCAGCCCCGAGGGGGAAGAAAGTTATCCTTTAAAGGCACGACCCCGTGTCTAGGCCTGGTGGGTTGGAATTTAAGCGAATTTCTTGGCAGCCCTGACCCACCGTCTCGCCTGGGGTTGGGCCCTTCTGATTTCAGGGACGGAAGGTCCACTCAAGGTTTCCTCAGAGACTGGGGGGGCCCTGGAAGGGTAGCTGTGGAGCTAATGCCGGGAGGGGTCTCCCCAGGCCACCCCAGCCAGGGGGCACTGCTGTTCCATTCCTGTAGGCCCAGGAGCCCCTCCCCCTGCTGATGGAAGCCTCGCTCTATCAGGTGAGAGAATGTTCCACCCTCCCACCCTGGGGGTGCGGCCGGAACTCAGCGCCTACCAGTCAGGGTACCCGCTCACACCTCCGGCTCCAGAGACTGGCTTAGGAATAAGCACACGACCCAGGCTGGTCAATGAGAACCCTTCTGGGCACTCCTCTGCGGACAGCGGCTCTTTCCTGGGGTCCGCTGAATCAGAAGGATGGCGGGTTTCAGGTGACCCTCATGCTGGGCTTCTAGAGAAACCTTAATCTTAGAGGTGTGGCGAGAGATGGGGACCCGGTTGCGTCATTTGAACTCCTGGGTCTTGATGTACCTGAAGCGGAAGCAGGCCCAACTGTGAAGTTTTTGGATAAAAGCTCATAGGTTCCCCCCTCCCCTCCCTCACCCCCCACCGCCAAGCCAGTATGAATTGTGTTTCTGCTATTAAGAAAGGGACAAGCCCCCAGTTACTGCTGCTACACTCTGCCCTGCTGGGTGTGGCTTGAGTGTCCCCAGGAGGGACTGGTTCACGTTGATTTTTAGGTCTTATTTTATTTGACAGAGAGAGAGAGGAAGAGAGAGAATGAACAGAGGAGGGGCAGAGGGAGAGGGAGAGAGAGAATGAGTAGGGGAGGGGCAGAGGGAGAGGGAGAGAGAGAATGAGCAGGGGACGGGTAGAGAGAGAGGGAGAGAGAATCCTAAGCAGGCTCCACACCCAGCACAGACCCCGATGAGGGGCTCAGTCCCAGGACCCTGGGATCATGACGTGAGCCGAAATCCAGAGTCGGAGGCTCAACCGACTGAGCCACCCAGGCGCCCCTCAAGCTGATTTTTTAAAAACTAGGCCTGATTGGCTCAGTCCATAGAGCGTGCAACTCTTGATCTTGGGGTCCTGAGTTCAAGCCCTACACTGGGCCTAGAGATTACTTAAAAAAAAAAAAAAGTGAAAAAAAAAAACAACTCAAAACTAGTTCTGGTATAGACGGTCTTGTTCCAGATTCTTTCTGCATCTTCGTGGCCCCCCAGTGCCCCAACGCACACACACACACAAGCTTCCCTTGGGTGACCTCAGTGCGGTAGACAGAATAATGGCCCTTCAAAGTTGTCCGCACCCCAGTCCCCAGAACCTGTTATTAAGTGATATCACACAGCGAAGGGACTCTACAGATGTGATTGGAGTTAAGAATCTCGAGATGGGTGGGGTGCCTGGGTGGCTCAGTCGGTTGAGCGTCCGACTTCGGCTCAGGTCATGATCTCGCGGTTTGCGGGTTTGGGCCCCTCGTCGGGCCCTGTGCTGCCAGCTCGGAGCCTGGAGCCCGCTTCGGATTCTGTGTCTCCCTCTCTCTCTGCCCCTCCCCCACTTGTGCTCTGTCTCTCTCTGCCTCTCAAAAATAAAATAAATGGAAAAAGACCCCCCCCTTTTTTTTTTTAAATAAAAGAAAAGAATCTCGAGATGGGGAGACTGTTTTGGATTATCGCGGGCCCCATGTAATCTCAAAGATCCTTATCAGAGGGAAGCAGGAGGGTCAGAGTCAGAGAAGGAGGTGACGACAACCGGGACAGGAGCTGGGGAAGAGGCCAGAGCCCAGAGCCGAGGAATGCGGGCGGGTGGCTTCCAGAAGCTGGAAAGCCAGGGCCGCGGGCTCCCTTCAGAGCCTCCGAAAAAGACCACAGTGCCCCCCAAACTCCGATTCTAGCCCAGGGTGTTAGAACGCTTGGCCCGCCATGGCCAACAGTACTGCTGGTTTAAACAGTAGAAATTTAGCGTCTCACAGTTTTGGAAGCTGTGAGCTCAAGGTGCCGGGGCATTTGGTTTTGGGTGGGGGCTTCTTCGTGGAGAGCCACCGGCTCGTTTTGACTTCACATGATCTCTTCTCTGATGTCTCTCCCTCTTCTTGTAAGGACCCTCATCTTCTCAGAGTAAAGCCGCTCCCCGAGCACCTTGTTACCCCTTAATTCTCTCCCTAAAGGCCCTACCTCCTGATACAGTCACATTTGGCATTTGGACTTCAACATAGGAATTTGGGAGGAGGGACACGAATCGAGACTGATTCTAAACACTCGGTGAGACTGATTCTAGATCTCTGACCTCTAGAACCGTAACAAAATAAACCTGTGTTGTTTTGAGCCACGAAATCTGTGTGTTAATCGGTTCCAGCAGCCAGGACACTCGCGCATTCGGCCGGCGATGCTCCGTCTCGCCCCCGCGTCTTCCCGCGTGCTGCGCCTCCTGCCTGGCAATCTTCACTGGCTAGCTCCTGCCAGTCCTTTGAGATTCGGCTCAGGTGTCCATGAAATTTTCCTTGGCCCCAGAAAACCTTTCATTTATACATCTGTCCGTCTTCCCTTACCCCCAAGACACCCGGCTCCCCTTCCCCCGCCAACAGGTGCATCTTGAGCCCTTGCTGTGGACTCCACAAGACCCAGTGCTCTTGGAACTTTTGTTCCAGTTGGGGAGCTAGACACGGGGACAGAGGGCAAGGGTCTCCACCTCTCTGCGGCAGGGTCAGGCACCTGGCGGACCCCGTAGCTGTTAAACTGATGCCAGACCCGGGGCGTGAGGGAATGGGTGGCCGTCCGAAAGAGGCCCCGCGGTCCAGGCCCCGCCCTCGCACAAGTCCCTAGGGCTGTCATTCTGGAAAAAGTCCACACTGGAGTCTCAAGGCCGGCTAAGCAGTCGGGGCTGCTTTGCTGGCTCTGAGTTCTCTGGGCCCTCCCGTATTTGCCAAGTCTTCTCATTGCTCGGCCAGCGTCCAAGGCCAGCTCTGGGGCAAAGGGCACCCGTAACCCGTTCATCAGTCTGTGCCCTCAACGCGTCCGCTCCGAGCTGGGCTTCTCCCGGCCCTGCCTTTCCCGAGCCCAGGGGTTCTCAACGTGCGAGATTCCTCCCTCCCCCGTGCCCCACGGATGTCTGGCACTGTCCAGACATTTGTGTTTGCCGTCATAACTTGGGGTAGGGGACGTGCCAGTGGCATTTAGTGGATAGAGGTCGGGGAGGCTGCTAACGATTCCTGATGCCCAGGACAGCTGCCTTCGGATACAACAGAGAATTGTGCAGCCCCAAATGCCAGCATTTGAGGTTGAGGAACGCTGAGGCCTAATCCCACACTTTTGGATGAGTTTTGGCTGGAGAGTTTTATTGTTTGGGTTGTGAAGGGCTGGCCCCTCTGTGTTAGGAAAAGATGGGCAAGGCTCTCCTGTGCCGTGTCGCGGTGGTGTCCTGGCCAAAGGGCTCTCTGCCGCCGTGTCATCTTCCTTCGAAGGCTTTCTGTTGAAGCTTTGTTCTGGTGGATTCTACACACCGGGGCCGTGACGTCTGGCGGCCACACCGGATTGAGGGAAGCGTGTTCGCTCCTTGACAACAAATCCCCAAGCACACCTGCGGCTCAGTCCCGCTCACCTCGGCCCAGCTCAAGTGACAGGTGCAGGAGTGAAGGCATCTCGGGGGAGGGTCCTCCTGGGTGCGAGCCCTTGTCCCGTGGCCGCTGAGCCTCAGCTTCCTCATGTGTGAGATCGAGATGGTCAAACCTATCGTAGAGAGTTGCCGGGGAGTTGAGTGTGAGCTCGCTGGAATGTCGGAGCTGGCTTGGACTGGCCACGGGAGGCGGATGTTTAATTTTCAGGAACTTTCGAGCCACGTTGTTAAGTATAGCTTATCATTAACAATTCAGTTCCCAGTCAGGGGCGCCTGGGGGGGCTCAGTCGGTTAAGGGGCTGACTTCAGCTCAGGTCACGATCTCGCGGTTTGTGGGTTCGAGCCCCGCGTCGGGCCCTGTGCTGACAGCTCGGAGCCCGGAACCTGCTTCGGATTCTGTGTCTCCCTCTCTCTCTGCCCCTCCCCTGCTCACACTCTGTCTCTCTCTTCTGTCTCAAAAATAAGCAGTAAAACAAAATAAAAAAAAAATTCAGGTCCACAAACTTACCATTAAATGAATTAAATTGAAAACAAAGCTAATAGATACTTAAGCTTATCACTTCCTGATTATTTTACTATGATCTATGCTCTCAAGGATATTTATATCTACGGGAAATACCACACACCTCTTTTTAACTCCGCGTGCAGGAACATCACACTGGCGGCTTGGAAACAGCCATGGTGGAAAGCATTTACATCACGGAAATTGATAAAAATTGATTACATCTCAGGACTTGCTTTATTGTTCTGCTAATTTTCTAGATTTAAGACAGGGACGGAGAAAAGGGTAATAATGCAAATTAAACCTGGAAGTGACTTGTGTCTCTGGTCATTTGTAATAGCGTACAAAAAAATTAAGGAAAACTTCTCCCAGTATTCAAACACTATTATCCAATTCAGGAAGAAAGTGTCATTCCAATAAACGTCATCATGGTCTCACTTTTCCTTAGTCTTTAATTTAATTGGAGACATCAGGGGTGCCTGGGCGGCTCAGTCCGTCTGACCCTTGATTTTGGCTCAGGTCATGATCTCACTGTGCGTGAGTTCCAGCCCTGTGTCGGGCTCCGTGCTGACAGTGCAGAGCCTGCTTGGGATTCTCTCCCTCTCCCTCTCTCTCTGTCCCTCCCCTGCTCACGCGAACGCATACGTGCACACTCTTTTTTTTCCCTCTTTCTCTCTTTCCCTAAATAAACTTTTTTTTTTAAACGTTTATTTATTTTTGAAGGAGAGAGAGACAGAGTGCAAGCCGGGGGTGGGGCAGAGAGAGGGAGACACAGAATCCGAAGCAGGCTCCAGATCATGACCTGAGCCGAAGTCGGACGCTCAACCGACTGAGCCACCCAGGCGCCCCTAGATAAACTTTAAAAAAAAATAAATGGAGACATCAGTTAAGCTTCTTGTCAGAACCCCATCTTCAAGCACACGAACTATTGCTGAGCTGGAGGGTAATCGAGCATTTATTTGGACCAAGATTAATAACGAACTTATGTGCATATATTTGTGGGGCCATTGCCCCGTCCCCCCCAGAACCGGTTGTTAAATGTCTAACAGCGCAGCATGGAACGTGAACCTGGATATGGAAGTTGTTCACACAGGACCAGGCTTCCACGGGGTCCACTCAGTCACCAGCCCGCCTGCTGTGGCTCTGTGGGAAGGAGACGTGTGTGTCTAAGCTGAGGAGGGGACTGGTTCTTACAATCTTGGCCTAGAGCGTCCACTCTCCCTGCCCACCAAGACACCCTGGGTGGGCATCCTTGGGGCCACACGGCACCCACAGAGGCCGTGTCCTGGGCACAGGTGAGCACCCGAGATCCCGAGGGGGGAGCCTCCTGGTTTGGTGGCTACCCAGTTTGGGAGATGGCCCAGAAGTCCCAGGCTCACCTGGTCTGAGCAGGTTGGAATGGGAGGCGGGAGCCTGGGTGGCCTCTTGGGGGTCGGGGCGGGGTGGGAGAGACCTCGAGGGGCACACTCGGAGAGCGTCCTGTCTGTGCCGCCGCTGACCTGGGTGCAGTCACCCAGCGGACCCATCTTTCTTTTTCTCTTTTTTTTAAATATTTTTTAACGTTTTTATTTATTTTTGAGACAGAGAGAGACAGAGCATGAATGGGGGAGGGTCAGAGAGAGAGAGGGAGACACAGAATCTGAAACAGGCTCCAGGCTCTGAGCAGTCAGCACAGAGCCCGACGCGGGGCTCGAACCCACGGACCACGAGATCATGACCTGAGCCGAAGTCGGACGCTTAACCGACTGAGCCACCCAGGCGCCCTAAATCTCAGATTACATTTTAATCTAAGTATGTCCCTTGCAACGTTTGGCAATTCTGTGCCTCCCGGGCCGACCCGAACTTGTCCCCCGGGGCCAGCACCCTTTCTCCCCAGTCATCCCTCTACGTGGGCTGGCCGCTGAGTGAGCTAGGCTGAGCCAGCAGGGATCTGGGGTCAGATCCGGATGCAAGGAGGAGCCCAGGGTCCGGAAGACAGAGAGAAGCAGAGGGGTCAGGCCAAACCTGTGAAGGCAGAGCTGGACCCGGACCAGGACCGGGTCTCAAACTCCTTAACTCCCCCCCGCTAATGGGCGCACTGGCACCTGGCTTCTCTGAGCCCTTGTTGTCTCCTCTGTCGGATGGGGATAAGTAATACTAGACAGAGGTGGTCATGACGGTCACGGGGGACAGAGGGCACTGAACACAGTGCCTGACATATACCAAGTGCTCAATAAATGGTAGGCTTGACCATACACTTACCCATTACTATGTATAGCATATCATGTCCTTATAGAATAATTACTTACCGCAATAATAATAAACTATTACCGTTCCAGATCGGACTTTTGTTTTGCTTTTCTGTTATACAGCCAGCATCTACAATGGTGCCTGGAACATGGTAGGTGCTCAGCTGCTATGTGCTGAAAGACTACATCGTGGGGATGAGAGCTTTGCCTCCAACATCCCTGAGGTCGGTCCAGCCCACTCCTACCTGACCAAGCCACCTGACTCGGCCCTAAATGCTGAATAGACTAAACGCGTGGGAAGGTAGAAAACCCAGGCTGAGACGTGTGGCTGCGTCTCCGTCGAGTTCTGGGAAGTCAGACCTTTCTGACCTGGAACAGAAGGTGGGTGGCCTCCCGGTGCATCTGGGAATCCTGGCTCATCACGGCCCCGGGGGGAGGGGGGTGGGAGCACGTTGTGACCCCAGCCCTCCCGGCAGATGGACAGGAACCTGGGAAAACAAACGCAGGCAAGTCAGCCACGGCGTCTGTTCTGGAACTCCCTCTGTCCGCCCTGGACCTCACCGGGGCCGCAGCTCTGTGCCGTCCGGCGGGTCTGGCCGGCACTGCCGAGGGGACACGGCGTCCCCCAGCCCAGGCTCGAGCTCGGAGTTCTGGTCTCCCGGTTATTTGGACAGAGGCGGTTTGCAAATTCCTGGGGCCCCGAGACACCCCCAAGCCCCAAACTCGGTGTGTCTGAACCTGAGCTCCCGACCTCCCACTGGGAACCTGCTTCTCGCTCAGACTCGACCTCTGACAGTGGCACCTCCATTTTCCTGGATCTCATGCCGGAAACCGGGAGTTCTCTTGACCCTTGCACGCCCCCTCTCCCCACGTGCAAGCCGGCACCCAGCCCTGGGGGTCCTGCCTTCCAAGTGTCGCCTGATTCTTTCCACACCCACTGCCACCATCCTGGGCCTGCGGCATCCTGCCGGCCTGCCCTCAGCCCGGCTGATCACTGCCGCAGCCCCCCCAAGACCTCGTGGTCCCAGCTTGTTCCCCATGCAGCAGTCCCCAAGTGCGGGCCTTAGCCGGGCTGCCCTCTGTCCTGCGTCCCCTCCCCCTGCTTTACTTGCTACCTTCCTTCCCGCTCAGCCTGCAGGTGCGGGCCTCCTCAATGAACACCTAAATATTCATGTCAATCACAGACGCAATGACGCTTCACCCCTGAATATTTAAACACGAGCCTTCCGAGATCAAGGACAGTCTGCTGCATGACCCAAATTCCATTTTCACACCAAGGAATTTAACTGTGACGCGGAAGAGGTATATAATGTGCAATCCATGATTTAATTCTCCAATCGTTCCTAAAATTAGTCGCTGTCCTTATTCCGCTTCAGCCCAGGATCCCACCAAGAATTACACGTGATGTCGGGTCGCACGGTGCTCCCTTCTTCGTGATGCCTCCGGCGGCACCCGGACTTGCCCCCCAAAGCCCTCATCCCACGTCATCTTCAACCCTCCGCTTTGCCTCCTGACTGCAAACTCCCTGAGGGCAGGACCGAGCCTGTCTGGGGTCTGCTGGTGGTTTCTGGCGTATGGAGAGCATCCCGTCGATATATTTTTAAATTTTTTTTAACGTTTATTTCTTTTTGAGAGACAGAGCATGGGTGGGAGAGCGGCAGGGAGAGAGGGAGACACAGAATCTGAAGCAGCCTCCGGGCTCCGAGCTGTCGGCAGAGACCCCGACACGGGGCTCGAACCCATGAACCGTGAGACCATGACCTGAGCTGAAGTTGGACGCTTAACCGACTGAGCCACCCAGGCGCCCCATCCTGTCAATATTTTCCAAGTTGACTCGAGGAGATGACGCACATCCTGGGTGCTTTCCTGTCGCTGTAAAATCTGCCTCTTGTAAAGGGGGCTCAGCTAAGGAAATATTTTGAACTCAGACTCTCGTTCAATCTAAACCCTGGGAGGTGTGACCCATGCGAGGAGCAAGGACAGCTTGTCTTTGCTGTCCTTTTATAGCACGGAAGGAGGCAGAAGGGGACACCTGAGTGGGGTGTGGGGAAAAGGGCCGTCTGGCTCTGGGCCTTTGATCTGCGCCCCAGGAATGCCCAGGAGGTCCGGGAGTTTCTGGGTGAACGAGGATATCCAGCGAGGGCCCAGCAAATGCTTCCTGGATAACGGGCTCACCGGGTCCCTCACTCGCCGAGGCCCTGGAACTGGCGGGGAGAGTGACACGCTGGCTACAACAACAATGGCCCGGACTGGGTCTTTGGAGGGACAGGAAGGCCTTAATGGCCCTGCGAGACGGAGAGGTCATTCAGAGTCACCAATATTTATTGACACAGCCGTGACTGTCCCTGGGACAGCTGTGAATCAGAGGAACTACCGGGAATAGCACTCAGAGGCCAGACTCACACTGTCTGACCAGCGGCCGGCCGCGTCCCTCCCTCACCCCTGCCCCCCAGCTGAGGGGCAGGAACCTTGCTGGGGCCCGTCCTGCCCGGGCTCGGGTACTGCCCCTGCTTCTGCGTCCCACCGCGCCACGCCCAGACGAACTTCATTCCTTTACTGGCTCCATGCATCACATTGAGCGCCTACTGCATGCCACTGAACCACCTACATTTCTGAGCACCTGCTGTGTGCTAGGCACGATCTAGATACTGGGTTCCAGTTATGTGTCCTTTTTTTGGTGCACCACTATGTGCGTGTGCCAGGTACGGTATCAGAATGCTTGCCCAGGGCGGTTCAAAGCGGTAAAGCCCAGAACCAGGCCCTGCCCTTACTTCCTTTGGGTCCCCACAGCATTGCCTTGAGCTGGAGGAAAGCAGTTTACCCTCAGCCCAACAGGGGTCTGTGTGCCCCAAGGTCAGCCTGACGGGGGGGGGGCAGTCCCTCGAGGGGATGGCAAGAGGGGGTGGCCCAGCTCCAGCCCGGGATGGGCACCCGGCCCTGGCCACTCACAAGGCCGTGCCACCAGGCTGGCTGCGGCTCTCAGCAGAGCGGCCCCCGTTGCCGGGAGACACTGTGCAAAACAGTGCTGGCTGCTCTGCAAGCCTGGCGTCACCCCCAGCCCCGAGGCCACTGCAAGGAACCCGGTCCCCTTAATTAGAACCTGCCGGCTTGGCCCTGGCCCTCCCCAGGCCCGAGCTGACTTCAGTGGCCGTGAAACTTGCAAACTCTTTCCTGTGTGCTCCCTTGGGCTCCAGCCTGCAGGAGCTTCAGAGGCGACTCACTTCCCCTGGCTGGGGACTGGGCAGGTGCAGCTGCGGCCTGTTGTGGCTCCCGGGTGCGGGGCTGGCACGCCGGCCCATGCCTCTCCGGGCCTGGCACGTGACGGGCACTGGGAAGGGTCTGCCACCCAGACGGGGACACGCCTTCCCGAGCCCCGGCCGAGGCCTCTTCACCCCTTCTTGCTGCCCCAGCCTGCTCCCGCCCGGCTCCCCGGCCCGAGAGCATTGGCCCTGTGTGTGTGTCGGGGTGGGGGGGGACATCTTCCCGGTTCTTCTCTGGGCTTCCACGGCATCTGTGCAGACGTGCTGTGTAGCCCGGAATCCCTCCAGGGTGGGACAATGTGTTTTGTCTACCTCTGCATCTCAGCGCCCACCTCTTGGGTCCCGGCTCCAGCGGGAAAGAGCCACGCCCCCTCTCTGAGGGTCAGAGGCATCAAAGCCCAGCTTCTTCTCCCTACAGACCCCCGGAGCCTGGAGCAGCCTGGCCCATCAGCGTCTCCGGCCAGGTGGATCGGACTGGCTCCAGCTCACAGGCAACTCCTGTCCAAGCCCGGGCCGAGGTTTCCACTTGGAGAAGGTCCCCATGGCTGGGCTGGCTGAGGACCCAGTGCGGAATCTCTGACTAATCCCAGCTGTCCGACCTCTGGTCCCCAAGTGCAAGGGAGCAGCTGGCACTAAACTCGCTCCCCCAGGGCCCCCTCAGCCCTGCCCGTGTGAGAGGTGGCCAGGACCGGGCCCGGGCGTGACACCTTGAGGTCTTCTGGTGCCCCTTTTGTGCCCCAAAGCCCATGCCAGTTTGCAGAACGCCATGGTCCCGGCCTCCAAGAACTGTGTGCAGTGGCTTCCAGAAGGACCAAGCCTGGCTGCGTGTGTTCTCGAAAGGTGGCTGCTCTTTCCCCAGCTCTGGGGTGTCCGTCCACACCGGGGGCGGTGGGATTCCCTGGTGGGAGGCCAGAGGGAAGGGTTGTCAGCCAAGGTGGGGACTTCAAAGGGCTCCTCTGGGCTCCCTGCTCGGGCCCCCGGCTGTGGGATGGGCTGAGCCGCCAGGCTGGCAGCTGGCAAAACACGGCTGTGCTTGCTCGAAGCCCCAAATAGCAAACAAGGGTGCCTTTCTAATTGGGGTGCCAGCAGGGTCCTCCCCGGGGAGGGGGGGAGTTTGAGGGTGGCCTTGGACTTCAGGCATAGGCCGCACCTCCCTGGGGCAGCGTGGGCGGGGTCCCCATCCCTCAGTGTGCGCGACCCTGGCTGGTCCCCGGCCGCCTCCTCCAGCGGCAGGCAACTCAGTTCGTGCTGATTATTAGTTACTAACTTACGAGTGACCCTATTGGGGCAAAGCAGGGACTGGATAGACTCCGGTCACGGTGCGAAGGAGGAGAGGAACCCAGCGCTTATTAAGCACCAACTGCATGCCTGGCTTGGTGTTGGGCAGGGAACGAAGGAGAAACAGCCCATGGGGGTGGGAGAGGGCCGGGAGGATGTGAGGCCAGGCTGTGGGCGGCCCTGGGGTCAGCGGGGAATGGGGAGGCCAGTCCCTTGTCCTTGTGGGTGGGGCCAGCCCGTGTGTCCAGAGGGCCGGCCCGTGTGTCCTTCGGTGGGCTTCGTCCCTGCTAAGGAGGGAGGGGTGGAGGAGAGAAAGCCACAGCTGTGCCCTCCTCCAGCCTCTTTCCTCTCCTGCCTGGCTGCCGGCCAGAACCCCCCCACCTTTGCTGTGGGACCCGGATGGCCTGCCGGGCTCCTCGGTCCTGCGGGGCACATGGGATTTGAACCCTGTTTCCACTCAGGAAAAACCTGGTACATTCCACTCAGGAAAAACCTGGCTCGTCCCTGGGTGTGGCCGGCTGGCCTTGGCCGGGGGCCTGTGCCAACCGAGCGGCCGCTGCGGTGCCCGGGCTCATACACCCCGAAAAGGGCCCCAAAGGCTCAGCCTCACTGACTTAACTGGAGAGTCATTTAAAACCCCTCCAGGGCCGCCTGGCTGGCTCAGTCGGCGGAACCTGCGACTCTTGATCTCAGCGATGCGGGTTCCAGCCCCGTGCTGGGTGTGGAGATTACTTAAAAAAATTTGTTTTTTAATTTAAAATTAACTTAAAGAAAAAAAAAAAAAATCTTTCCAGTTGCTGGGTCACCGAGGTCTCGGTGGCAGGATTCCACGCTCTGGAATCCCGCCAGGGGACAAGCCCGCAGGGACAGGAGGCGGCCTCGAGCTCCTCGCCCCCCAGGACCCGTTCCTCCCACGGGAAAGAAATGCCACGGGCCCTGCCCAGCCTGGCGACGAAGCTCAGTGCCCCGGAGTCCGGTCTCTGACAGCACGCAGGGAGGCCTGGGCTTTTATGGGGCAGGTCAAGGATGCACAGCAGGGGTCCTTGGTCCGCCAGTCCTGCCGGACACCCTAGAGGAGCGCCTTTCTTTCCTTCCTCCTCCCAGGATTGCCGAGACCCCAGGACGTGTGCAGCGGGGTCAGCTCCGTGCCAAGAGGCGCCTAGCAGGCCACACGGAGGCCACCGGGATTCCGCCCAATGTGCCAGTGGGTCCTACAGGTGCCGACCCAGGGAACAGCGTCCTGACCCGCCCCTCCTGTCCCTTTGTATATCCGTTACCTATTTCCTTTTTTAAAATCTTAGCGCTCTCGGGGCGCCTGGGTGGCTCAGTCAGCTAAGCGTCTGACCCTTGATCTCAGCTCAGGTCATGATCTCACGGTTCGTGAGTTCGAGCCCCGCGTTGGGCTCTGCGCTGACAGTGTGGAGCCTGCTTGGGATTCTCTCTCTTCCTCTGTCTCTCTGCCTCTCCTCCATTCTCTCTCTCTCTCAAAAAGAAATAAACATTAAAAACAATAAAATCTTAGAGCTCTTTATTGGGTCTGAAGTTCTGCCCCGAGAGTCCACGTGGGGTGGATGTGAGAAAGCGTAGAGAGTGGCTGAGTCCCCTCCCTCCCTCCTTCCATTGGGAGTGGCCCCCTGTGACTTCCAGGGACAGTGACACTGAGGGCACAGTGTCCCCTTGGCTCTCACCAGCCAGTGGACTTCTGCTCCTTTGCATCCCGGGGTGTTTTCTGGAGAAGGCTCTCTGGGGGCCCCCCCGCAGGGCAGAGTGCTGGGCTCATTCGCATAGGTCAAAGTTCAGGGGCGGCCTTCTCCCCTGCAGGAAGGGATGGGGGGCTGCAGGAGCTCATGGGGGGCCCCCAGTTCTCTGAGGTAGGTCTGAATAATTTGCTACTGCAAGTTAGGGCTTGAAGTGAGTGCGTTAGATGAGATGAATCCTTGGTGGGGACGTGGAAGACAGAACAACGTCTACCCAGAGACGCCCCCGTCCTGAGTCTCCAGAGCCTGGGACCCATAGCTAGCATGGCAAGAGGGACTTTACGGAGGTGGTTAAATTAAGGACCTTGAGGTGGGGAGATTATCCTGGATTATCAGACGGGTCCTTTCAAGAGGGAGGCAGGAGGGTCCGAAAAGGACAGAGGGGTATGAAAGTTTGTGTCTCCCCCAAATCCACATGTCAAAGCCCTCTCGTGGCTGTATTTGGGGCTGGGGCCTCTAAGGAAGTAATTAAGGTCATAGGGGTGGGGCCCCGATCCCAAGGGATTAGTGTCTTTATTAAGAAGAAACACTAGAGAGGCTGTTTTTTCTCTCTCCACCCCTCCTTCTTCCCTCTTTCTCTCCCTGTCTCCACCCTGCCTGCCTCTCCCCACCGGCTGTGTGCGCACCGAGGAAAGGCCCCATGAGGACACAGTGAGAAAGTGGCTGGCTCCAAGCCAGAAGAAGGCTTTTACATCCAGGAACTGAATGGGCCAGATCCGCCCTTGATCTTCGGACTTTCCAGCCTCCAGATCTGTGAGAAATAAAATTCTTTTAAGCCGTCCGGCCAATGATATTTTGTGTGGCAGCTTGAGGACAGGGTTGGGGGCGGGCAGGGGTGGGTGCCGAGATGGAAAAGGGCCCACGACCCACGAACCAAGGGGCGCAGGCAGCTTCTAGGAGCTGGGAGGAGTAAGCCGTTGGATTCTTCCCTAGAGCCTCCAGAAATCGGCTCTGCTGACACCTTGAGTTTTAAGACCTCCGGCCTCCAGAACTGGAAGATCATACATCTGGGTTGTTTTTAGCCATTTCGTGGCCGTTTGGTACAAGCAGCCGCAGGAAGATAACACAGGGGCCACGAGGTCTGGCCTGCCCTGTCTGACCTTCCTTCCCCTTCCCCGGGGAACAGCCCCTGGCCCTTCCTCTGGGAACCTCCCGCCCCGTTCTCAGGCCCTCCCTGTGTGTGGGTGGAGCAGGTGACTAGGACACGGAACAGCACGTCTCCTTGGCCACGGGGCGGGGGGGGGCCTGGGGTTCTGGGGCTCTTCCCGAAACCTCAGGGGGAGAGAAGACCCCTCTTTCCACCGAGGCAGCTGAGGACGGACGTAAGCCTGAAGCACTCGCTGGCCATCTGGCCACATCAGGGGTGGAGGCCACGCCAGAAATCAGGAACGCAGAACCGAGGGAGGTCGAGGGTGCCTCCCGACCACCCCAACCGAGCCCCCAGCAACTTGAGCTTTCCAACGCAGGAACCTTTAGATCCCCTGTGTCACTTGACCAGGTTTGAGGTGGCATTCCGTCACTTGCAACCTGGAGTCCTATACTAATGTCACTCGCTCTCGGCCGCCCGCGATGAGCTCCATTTTCTCAGATGGGAAAGAAAGGGCTGGAATTAGGGCCCGCGGCATGAGAATCATTCCCACCCGGGCCGGTCTTCTCTCCAGAGCGGCCACTTTTAGTGTTTGTTGGGGGCAGTTATGAGTCACCGCACTGCTTCTGGAACAGTTTTTTTTTTTTTGGCGGGGGGGGGGAGCTTCCACGAAAACGCGAGTCCTGCCTGTTTGTGCGTCTTCTACCCATCGTGGTATTTATTGTACGGAAGAAAACGGAGCCCTACCTCTCCCCAAGCAAGCACCTGCTTCGGTCCTCCCGGGCACTCTTCTGCAAATGGACACGCTCTTTTCCAGTGTTTTATTCCACGATGGTCTGGAACAGGGTCTGTGGGGCGTGGGAAAGAAGGTGCACGTGGCTGTCTAGAGAAATCTCGCGGATGCACGTGTGGTAACGGGCAGGGTAAATGCGCACAGAGGCCAACGTGGTCGTTATGGGAGGCGGCACAGAAGCGGGGTGGGCAGGGCCCCCCGCGCCCTCTGGCAGGCTGGGCGTCCACCGAGGTCTCTGTGGCTTCTGTGTTCACAGCCCGGGGGACAGACGAGCCACCGCTTTTGCTCTGGGGTCTGGGTGTGATGCCACCGTGATAAGGAGTATGATTTCGTATCTTCTATTTGCCCCTCGGATCCTGACGCCACCT
Source organism: Acinonyx jubatus (assembly GCF_027475565.1). Lineage (NCBI taxonomy): Eukaryota > Metazoa > Chordata > Mammalia > Carnivora > Felidae > Acinonyx > Acinonyx jubatus. The sequence continues at coordinate 6,536,314 of NC_069381.1, read as the reverse complement.
TCCCCTGCTTCCTGCCTCGAGGGTGCCCTGTGCGGACAAGGGGCTCCTGTGCCCTCCACCTTCTGGCTGGGAAGCCCTACGGCGGGCTAGAGAGAGGGAGGAGGCTGAGGGCAAGGTGTCCATTCTCCTGGCTCCTTCCGTTCGATGCCTGTGTTCGTTTCTGCTACAACGAAGTACCATGGACAGGGCGAGGGGTGGGGGGGAGGCGGGGGCGCGTAAACCACAGAAGTTCCTTCAGGAGGTCACTAAGTCTCAAATCAAGGTGTCAGGCAGGGCCCCGGCCTCCCTGGAGGCTCCGGGAACATCCTTCCTGGCCTCTCCAGGCTGCGGGTGGCTCCGGGCGATCTTTGGCTTGTGACAACACCAAGACATTCTCTGACTCCTTGTCACATGGCCTTCTCTGCATCTCTCTGTCTCCTCTCTTCTCATAAGGTCGCCGGTCAGATTTCAGACCCACCCCAAATCCAGGATGATCTCGTCATCTCAGGATCCTTAAATAATTATATCCAAGAGGACCCTATTACCAAATGAGGTCCCAGACAGACAGGAATTTTGGAGGACACTATTCAGCCCACCGCAAAACCCTCATGGACTGGCTGGGTCTTTCTGACCAAAGGTCCGACAAGGGTCCTGTCTGCATGACTCTTTTATTCTGGGCCTCCGGCCTTTGGTGCCTCTGGTGGTAAGGCTCTGATGGCACCAGCCCTGGGACCCTACATTCTCCTTTCCCTTCTCGGTTTCCCTATACCCCACCTCGTGAACGAAGGCTCCTTGAATGACCTGAAAGAACTATCAGTTTCCTGTTGGGGTGTTGATGGACATACTCTTCATCACGGGGCACTCAGCCCATCTCCTTCCATCCTCGAAATTAGTATCACTCCCTCCTGGATGAAGAGACAGGTTCAGCAAGGCCGAGCTACCCGCCCGAAGCCATTCCGCTGAGATGTACCACGGGTAATGCCCTCCTTCTCTCAGGATGCCAGGCAAAGCCAGTTCTGCCTCCGAGAGGCATCCTTTGGGGTGTGGAGAGGTGGGGACAGTGGGGCCTGACTCCGGACTCGTGTCGCTGCAGGTGAATGGAAACCCAGCTCCAACTGGCTCCAAGCAAAAGAGAGAATTTGTTGGCTCCTGTGCCTGAAAAATCTGGGGGTGGGGGGTGGGGAGTGGACTCGCTCGAGGCACCTCCGGCTTCAGGTGTGCAAATGATGGCGAAGAAGGGCATGTGTCCCCCCTGTCGGCTCTGTGTCTCTGTGCCAGCTCCGTTCTTGGGTGACTGTGCCTGGGAGGGGTGGGGGCAAGATGGGTCCTGACTCCCCAGCTTCAGGTTCCCAGCGGGAAGGGAGCTTGTCTCTCCACGGCCTGCAGAAGTCCCAGGGAAGACGCTGGTGTCAGGCAGGTGGCTCCCCAAGGGGAAATCAGGGTGCCGCTGGAAGCTCCTGGAAAAGGCAGGTGCTTGGTGGGGAAGGTGGGCGGAGGTTTTATCGGTCACCTGAGGCAGTGGAGGAAGGAAGGGCCGGGCAGATGTGGGACCGGGGCTTCTCCCACCTTCCACCTTAGCAGAGGGATCCTCCCGAGCCAGGTATTGGGAAGCAGGAGGTGGGCGGTGTGTCGGGGGAGGGGGATGAAGGCACTTGGGTGCAGAAGGCCACCCCACGTGGTCCCAGGACGTCAGCACCATAAACCCTCCCTAGGGATGGGAGTCTTCAGGAGCTGATGTCCCCAGCTCCAGGAAGGTAGCGAACCAGCAGGATGGAATCCCATCTGCCGCCTCCTCGCTGTGTGACCTTGGGCCAGCACCATCGTCTTCTGGGCCTCAGTTTCCCTGCTGTTAAACGGGGGCCTGCTCCCCATTGCCGAGAGATCAGAGGGAGGACCAGCAAGCATCTGACAAGTGCCCTGTGAGGACCTAGGAACCTGGCTTCTGGTCTCGTCTTCACAGTGTCTCCTGTCTTTCCAGGTGTCCTCGGTGTCCTGTCTGGTCATCCGGTGGCCAGGCAGCTTGGAGGCCATAGAGGCTGGCTGCGTGTCGCCTGCTGACTTCCCACCCTCGGTGTCTTCAGTAACTGCTTGTGGGAGGCTGAGGTGTGAGTCACGGGAGGTGCCGGGTGAGGCCGCGGGGCCCGGGGGGCCCCGAGCTGAGTACCAGCTCTCATGCCAACTTGGTGCCAGGCCAGCGTGGGCCACCGAGGAGGAAGAATCAGAGCATCTCTGTCTGAACCCAGGCCCTGCCTCCTCCCAGCCGGAGTCCCACTTGGGGCAAGCCTGTCCCCTTGGCGCCTCAGTCTCCGCCCCCACCAAAGTCAGGGCAGGGCTACAAGAGCGTGGGGAGGTGGAGCAGGCCGGCGCCTTGCACGGGCTGCTCACTAGGTAGGAGGCTCGGCGGCTGGTTTATCGAACGGCCCAGTGTGGTTTGACACGGCTCCAGTCCTTCGGTCCCCGGCTGCACTCTGTCAAATCGTCCCTTCCTCGACTTCCAGTTTCCTTCACTTTCGGTTTTCACTGAAAGTGTTCGGACTCTCTGCTCTGTCCCTTCCCGCTCCCCTCTGCTCTCTGTCTTTGCTCCTCCTGTGGGTTAGGTAGGGGTTGAGGGGAGCAAGATTCAGGGTGTATGGTCTCCCTTGCCCTGGTCCTTGGCTGTTCTCTCTCTGGAGCCTCTTGGTGAGCCATTATTCCCCCCCCACCCATCCTTGCCCTCAGCTCCTGTCCCTGGTGAGATGCACCCTTGATCTGCGGCCCCTCCCTGGATGCAGGTTCACAAGGGCGGCCTCACCTCCTCCATCATTTGTTTGACCCCCGTGGGGCCCATTCCTGCTCCCACCTCTCTTTGACTCTTCCTCTTCTGAGAGGTCCGTTTTGAAGTATTTGCCTCTTGGTTCTGTGTAAATCTTCTTCAGCTTGCCCCCTGGCCCCCTGGGATTCTCCAGCCCATACTAGGGGGTGAAACGAAGATGTTACTGACCAAGCAGGAGCCAGGTTTTCTGCTCCAGAGACTCAGTCCAGTTGGGCCTGGCGGAAAGCAGGCGGAGGTAGCACAGGGCCGCCTTGTACAGGTGTTAAGGCTGTGTACTGCACAAGGGTACCTCAACCGTGAGGACACTGTTGTCAGTGCACATCCAAACTGACCTATGTGAGGCGTGTGGGTAAGTGTCAGTATGCAGGCCTGTGTCTCTGGGTGGCTGAGGCAAGCCTCCTTTATGTGAACCCCACACTGGCTTGGACACACTCAGGGCGGCACCTGTATACTTCCGCACACGCACGGATGTGTGCAGCTATGCCCAACCCCCGCTGAGCTCAGAGGATGCCTTGAGGTCCCTCCACCTGCTTGCTGCTCTCGCACCCAGTCCTCACCCTCACCGGGCTCCTCGGGGGCGGTCCTGAGGCAGGGTTCAAGGAGTAAGTAGAGGCCAAATAAGCGAATGAATGAAAGAAGGGGCACAGAGGGCAAACGGCATAGAAAGGAGTAGGCACGCAGCTGAGCATCTGACCGCGTGCCTTTGCTTCCTGGGTTGAGCAGTGTTCTGGACCCCGGCCAGCTTCAGGGTCTGTGCTGCGGGGAGGGCCGGCCTTTCTCTCCGCTTAAACCCCCAAGTGGCTCGGGGTCTGGGTCTGCAGTGTCTCCCAGACCAGCGTCTTCCGGCCCTTGGGACCAGTAGTGGAGCACTGCCCTTGGAGTCCAAAGTGGGAGCCCCCACGGGCCACCTGGGTGTCCCCTGCCCCGGCAGCAGCTGCCAGCCACGGAGAAAGGGGAGTGCCAAGGAGAGGGCGAATGCTTTCCCAAGGCCCCTGTGTGCCCCTCCGGGAACGCCTGGCCTCCTTCCTCCCGCCCCTGGCAGCAGGGGCTCCCCGGGGCGTCCTGGGTATGGGCCTGGGGGCAGGGAGCCGGGCGAGCTCCGTCCTCGCCAGCCCGCGGGGAGTCTGTCTGCCCCTCCCTGGGCTCTGGTGAGAGACTAGAACACAAAGCTATTTTTATTTATGATAGTGTCAGTGGGCTGGCCTCCGTCTAGACAGCGGGTGTTATCATTCGGGGCCATCCTGGAATGCGCAGCCCCATTTATTGAGAACAGAAGACCATGTGCAGATTAAGCGGCTCATAAAAATAAGCTGGGAACTGATACCGGGCCGGGCAAGCCAAGGTAACCGGCGAGGTCAGCCGTGCACGTTGCTTTTGGACACCGGGATGTTTTCAGAGAAAACGAGGATTGATGTGGCCGCAAGGGTGGGCGTGGCCTGAGCCTGCCAGTTCCCCTCTGGATGACGCATTTAGCTGCCTCGGGGCCTCAGGGTGCTCATCTGTAAAACGGGCACGAACACAGAACGTCTGTCTCAGGATGAGGACTACGTGGCTAAGGGGGAGAAAGAGTTTGGGAAGGTGCCGGCACACAGCGAAAGCTCCGCGATATTACTGCCTCTGTTATCATTCTGCCCCTTCAACCTTTGGAGCGTGGCCACGAGGAGGAAAAGGCAGCAAGAGTGGCCTTGACCCAGCCCTTCCGAAGGGCCGAGGCAGCTGCGGTTGAGACTTCTACGTGGGCACACTGGGGCAGAGCTGGAGGGCCCAGACCTGGGCAGGAGAGAGCTCCAGTGGGGGTGGCAGAGGTAGGGACCCGGCTCCACCCCAGCAGACGGTCCCAGCACCCTCTGAGCCTTGGTTTCTGCTTCTGAGAAATGGGGAGGCTGGGGGGTCCCTTGCAGGCTTGCCTGGGATGGAGCGCGCCCAGTGCTCAGGGCGCTGTGTGGACGCCTGGCTTCTGTGAACCAGGCACTGACAGAGCCCATGGCAGAGCAGGCCCCGCGGCCCTTTGGGTTGGGGCTTTAGGAAGGAACAGAGCCTCTCCTGGTATCTGATGCCGTCCTGCTGTCCTGCCGTCCTGCCTTCCCGCTCCCACCCCGACACTGACTAAAGGTACACATGTGTTCTTCTGCGTTGCCCTGACATCGCCCTGGCCTGGGGCCTCTGTGGTCAGAGGCCTTGTGCTTTTCCTTCAGCTTCCGTGGTTTCTCCGGCTCACCCTTCGCACCCAGCGCGCCGCCCCACCTTCGCGAGGTCTCCATCCCAGCCTCTGCTTTGGAAGACACCTGCCCTCTCCTTCCTGTGATAGGAGAAGCTCTGGGTGGGGTCCACCCTGTCCCCAGGGGCCACACCCAGCACCCCCTGAACGAATGAGAACCCAGCTCTGCAGGGAAGCGGGCTGTCCTCAGCCACCCAACAAGGGAGACTTCGGCGTGGGGGGGGGGGGGAGTCGAGAGAGAGTGTGTGTGTATGTGGCCTGTCTGAGCAACCAAGGTCACAGTGGACCCGCCAGACAGCGCTGTCCAGGGGATAGCATGCATCAGCGCGTGCCAAGTGAGTGCTTTCGCCGGCACACGCGAGTTCTCAGGCCCGTGGCGTTGGGTGGAGGCGGACGGTAGGCTCGTGCCTACTTTGGGGGGTGGCTGTGAGGCTCACAGAGGTGGTTTCGTTTTCCCAGGACCACCCAGGAGTCTCTGAGCTGCAGGTGGAGCCCAGATCTTTTCCCCTGCGTCTTTTTTGGAACCTACTACCCCCGGGAAGGAGAGAGCCCAGCGGGAGCTCCCGCCCAGGAACGACTTAGGAAGAAGGCAGCCTCGATTTACCCGGGTGTGCTGGGGTTTGCCGTCCACTGCCCCCCAGGCCCCGAGGCATGGCGGCAGCATCCCTGGGCTGACCCGCTGACACTGTGAGTGCCTGAGGGACCCGTCACCAGGCACAGAAGAAGCGCACAAACCGCACCCCCCCCTCCTTTCCCAGGATGCTCTGCAATGCGTGGGCTCAGAGTAGCCACCTCGACCGCTCCGAGGGAAAGAGGACCCCAGAGGGCAGGGCTCAGGGAGCCACACGGACAGGCTCAGGCTCTTCCCCAAGAGCATAGGCTGACTGCTGGATTTCAAGACAGGAGCGCCCAGGGCGGTTCGGTCAGAGCCACAGCCTAGACCAGGAGCTGCCTAGAGGTGGGAGGATATCTGGACGTAAGCAGAATAAATGACCCGGGTCCCCGAAGTTCTGGGTTTAAGCCTCCTTCATGGGGCCGCCTGGGGGAGGCACACAGGCTGTGAGCTCAGACAGCATTCTTACTATTATTATCTCCAACCCTTAAATGGCACTCCCTGTGTGGCAGATACTTCCTAGCAAGAGCCACTCCACGAGCAGGTCCTGTCACCACCCCCGTTTCACAGAGGAACCTGCCCAAGTGGGCTCGATCCCCAGCCCCGCCGAAAACTCCTATTTATTTTTCAAAACCCTGGTAGGGCATCCCTACGCTGATCTCCTGGTGGGGGCCATCCTTCCCCCCAACCCCCCTTGGAGCCCCATTTCCCACACCTGCCGGTCTGTGCCCATCCACTGGGCTCCTTGCTCAGAAGCCTGCTTTCCGGAGTCTGAATCCCCATCCGGCACAGACAGGGGGTCAAGACGTGTTTGCCGAACGGGACAGCAGAGGCTGTGGCCCCTTTTCTCGTTACTCCCACAGGACCTCCTGGAGGAAAATGTTGCTTGTCTCCCCCGCAGGTGGTCAGGAAACCTGTCCTTTAAAGGTGACTCTGGGCAGGTCTGCTGGCCCAGCCCACCCCCCAGTTCATCTTTCCTGGAAACTGGGGGTGGGCGATGCCTACAGAGGGGACCCCCCCCCCCAAGCTTCCAGGGACGGCGGCAGGAGGCACGAGCAGAAGCCATGGGACCAGAGGGAGGGGTGTCCCCGGGGAGGCACAGGCATATCCAAGATGCTTATCTTTCCCCCTCTCTCGTCAACGGCTATTACGCCGCCTTGGGCCTGTGTGGGCTTTGCAACTTTTCGAGGCGTTGCCTCGAACCCAGTTCTCCTTGACCCTTTGCAACACCGTGAGCTGGGCTGGAGTGGTTCTTCCCACTTCGCAGAAGAGGAAATGGAGACCCCCCAAAGGTGATGCCCAGCCTCACAGGATCAGCGCCTGGTATTCTGAAGTCCCCCGGCCTGTAGATCTCTGTCGGCTTCACCCTGCAGCGGGCCAGCCTGGAAACTTCCTAAATTCCGCCACCGTGTCCGGTTCGCGGGTGAGGGCCCCCTGCTTACGATCCTCTCTCTTTCGGGTTTCCTGGAGGACTCTGAATGGGGGGGGGGGGGCAAGGGCTGGGGGTGGGTGGCAGGAAGTCGGACTCCTTAGGGCTGCCGGGAAAGGCGCCCCAGGGGGCAGGGTCCCAGGGCCGGCATGCTGTTCCTTCTGTCGTGCAGCCACCAGGCCCGGCTCCTCCCAGCGTGGCCCTCAGAGGCGGCTCCTTCCAGGGAGAGCCAGACTCCAGCCTGCTAGCAGAGGATGTTTTCCTGCACAGTGGACAAAACATTTCTGGCACTTTCAGGAGGGGACTGAACAGTCTGTCCACTTTGGCTGCGTTCGGGGTTCCTGGACGGGCGCAAGTGTGCTTTCACAGGCAACAAGATTAATCACACAGCAACCTCCCTCCCTCCCGGCTCCTCACCTGCCCCGCCCCGTCCCCTGTCACCCGCGCTGTGCTCCGGAGCAAACTTCTGAGAAGTCATTCCAAGTGGCCTCAGGAAGTGAACACTCGAGTCACGCGCCTCCCGCCACAGGCCTCCTCGGTGAGGGGGAGGGGCTGGGAAACACCCCCGACCCCGAGTCCCGTGAACCCCAGCCGTCTCACGTGGGGCACGTCCCATCCCAACTGACTGCTTTGGCCTCTGACCTGACGCAGTGGCCTGGATCCGACGGCCGTTCCTCCTGGTGCCTCTCTGGTGGAAGTTCATCAGAATTTCCCGAGGTTTGGGAAGCTTCCAGAACCCCCGGATGAGATGTGGTCCCAGCCCTGGTTCCCTGTGTCCTTCCACGCTCCATTTAGAAAGGTCTCTGAGGCACCTGGGTGGCTCGGTTGGTTAAGCGATCACCTTCGGCTTAGGTCATGATCAGGTTCATGAGTTCGAGCCCCGTGTGAGGCTCGGAGCCTGGAGCCCGCTTCCGATTCTGTGTCACTGTCTCTGCCCCTCCCCCGCTCACGTTTTTTTTCTCTCTCTCTCTCTCTCAAATATAAATAAACATTAAAAAAAATTTTTTTTTTTAAAGGCCGGTCTCAAGTGGCCAAAGTGAAATCAGTGGGTAGGGCCAGGATAGATCAGGAGAGAAAGGGAGAGGTCTGTGTCCAGAACTTCCGGGCCACGCCCAGGGCTGGGTGGGGGATGTGGTGGGGGGACAACCCTGGCCTGGAGGGCCCGCTCCAAGGGACGCCTCGTTGCAAAGCTGTTCTCAAGGTCTCGAGGTTTGCTCTAGACCCTGCCTGTCCCAGAGGGCCCAGCAGTAAACATCAGACAGAACATTCCACGAGCTTAGGGTCCTGGCAAGACACCCCGAGGCCAGGGCCACACGGCCACCCCAGGCAGGTCTGACGCTTTGGAAATTGGGCCCCCACCCTGGCTGCACTCGAGGCAGAACAGGTTTGGGCGGCACGGGGGTGGGGAGCAGCGAGACCACTCTGCAGAGGCCCGTGGGCTGGCGCCGGGGCCCTGAACCCGCCGGGGCAAGCTGAACTCCGGCGGGAGGCAGGCTGCTAACCAGTAAGCAAGTTGTAAAAACCCAAGTCAGACACAACATCTGGCAGCTGCTTCAAATAGTTCTCCGTCTGAAGGTGGAGTCGCTCGCGGCCTTCCAGTAAATCAAACCATGTGCGACGAGGGGCCTGTGCCGGCCTGAAGCACCCTGCTTGGCCGGGCCCCAGCCGCGCCTCCGGTCTCCCTGGCTCTTTAAATAGCCTGGGGTTCACATTCCATTTCCTTGTACGATCACTGTGGAGCCGGCCTGGCCGGAGAAGCTTCAGGATGCGGGCCGCCTCCTTTGGTACCCCCCGAAAAGGATGGAGGGAAACGGGCACCGAGACGCCACCCAGTCCCCCGGCTCGGCCTCCGGACAATGCCCGTGTCTTCCTAGACCCCGGGACCCCTCACCGTGGCTGGTCAGGGCGAGACCCAGGGAGGGCCCGGGTGCCCTGTCCGCCGCCAACTTGCAAGGCCTGTGCCCTGCCCCGTGGCTTCCACGCGCGGCCTGGGCGCCCACCCCACGGAAGAATGGTCATCAGTGCCAGAGCAGATGTGCTCCGGTGGGACCCGCCCTGAGAGGCGGGGGCAGAAGGGCGGGCTGCCGTAGCCGATGATGTTGGGAATCCTGTCCTTGTTCCCAGCACCCACCACGGGCCCGGCGCTGGGGTCTGTCTTCCATGCACGTCATTTCGTAAATCCTCACGGCCGCCCTCAGAGGCCTAGAGCGTTGACTGTGGCCCTCAGAAAGATTAAGTCTACGTCCTAAGCCCAGAACTTGTGAATAGGAGCTTATGTGAAGAAGGGGGCCTTAGCCGACGCCATTAAGGATCTCAAGGTGGGTTCATCCTGGATTATCTGGGTGGGTCCTAAATCCAGGGACAGGGGTCCTTGCAAGACAGCCACAGAGACACAGACGGGAAGCCCGTGTGATGACAGAAGCAGAGGTTGGAGCGACGTGACCGTGAGCCAAGGGCGGCGTGGAGCCACCAGAAGCTGGAAGAGGCAGGAAGGATTCTCCCCTCCGAGCCTCCGGAGGGAGCGCGGCTCTGTCCACACCTTGATTTTGGACTTCTGGCTTCCAGGACTGGGAGAGGATGAACGTGTGTTTTAAGCCACCCAGTGCGTGGTGATTTATTGCAGCAGCCACAGGAAACTGATACAATGTGGAAACTGGGGGTCAGAGAGACGGAGCACGGCCACCTCTCTCCTCACTGCCCCGGACTCTGCCTCCCTGATGAGGAGGCTGATTTTGAGAAAACTGATCTCATTCCCATCCAGCAGGACAGAGGTTCCGGGACCCAGGCAACTTCCGGGCAAGATGCCTTCCTAGGAAAGGCTTGTTCACAACACTTCCGAGCACACGAGGGTCTGTGTGGCATATGAGTCATTACATGAGCTGCTTTTTAACTGACCAGTTACGATGGGCCAGGCTGCACTCTAAGTTCTTCGTGGAGACTGAATCCTCACGGTGACCTCAAGAGAGGAAATTTTCTCTCCGTTTCACAAATGAGGAAATCGAGACCAAGGGAAGCACTGGGGGAGGGTGTCGGGGAACACCCCCCTGGGGAAGCAATTGGAAGTCAAAGCAGCCAGGCACAAGAGGTCCCACAGGGGGTCCGATCCCACCTGGTATCAGCTGCGCGCAACAGGTGAATCCATCGAGTCAGAAGGCAGATTGGTGGCTGCCAGGGGCCGGGGGGCGGGGGGGTGGGGAGGGACTGCCAATGGGCACAGGGTTTCCCCTGGGTGGATAAAAATGTTCTGGAACCAGACAGAGGTGGTGTTGCACATCGTGAGCATGCTCACGGCACTGAAGCATACACTTTAAGATGGGCAGCGTGACGTTACGTGAGCTTCATCTCAACTTTAAAAAAAATATTTATTTAGTTTGGGGAGAACACCAGCGGGGGAGGGGCGGAGAGAGGGGGACAGAGGATCTGAAGAGGGCTCTGCGCTGACAGGCTGACAGCAGCGAGCCCGATGCGGGGCTCAAACCCACGAACTGTGAGATCCTGACCTGAGCTCGGACGCTCGACCGACTGAGCCACCCAGGCGCCCCAGCTCAATGTTGTAAAAAACCAGTGGAAAAGGGTGAGGTCGGAGTCCTGGCACCAGGGACCTTGAAGCGCCCAGCCCTAAGCTCCTAGTGTCTCAGCAGGTCCCCCGGGGAGAAAAGTGCTCCTGCTGGGTCACAGACGGGGACAGCAGGGCGCCTGAGAGCCTTGCTGGAAGTTACCGTCCCGCGTGGGTCGGGGAGCTGGGCGTGAATCGCAGGCTGCCCCGGCTCCAAAGCCCAGGACCCTCTCCGTGGCCATGAGGACGACGCACAGACGAGCTCGAAAGGGAAGTTCTTTGCTTTTTGGCTGACGTTGCTTCTAGCTGTGGTGGTCACAACCCCGATGGTGACTTTGTGGAACAGCAATCAAAGGGAAGGAACCTCACAAACGTGGTTTGCTTGGAATATCTATCAAAAGGTGGAAAGGAGAAGGGACGGTCTGCTCTTCACGCTGTAAAGAGCGGGGACACGATCGGGGAGAGACATGGTCCTGGGCGATGCTGAGGTCGTGGGAAATATCAGGGGCAGCTCTGGGGTGGACAGGCCTGCTGCAGGGTGCCTGGGCAGTGGTCTAGGACCTGCAGGCCAGCTCCGAGCTCCTGCTTCAGCTTTCCAGGACTAATTGCCTTGGGGAAACTGAGGCTCACTCGGGGGACCAGCCCCAGGCTGAGGTTTCCTCCCCCCACTCTGGTATTTTCCTCAGCCTGCCTGGCTCGCGAGCACTTCCTCACCTGGGAAGGTGCTGGCCACGCAGCCCCCGCTCTCCGGGACATTTGCACGCGCTCTGAAACGAAGGGTACAGAGAGCTGATTTCCACCCACACCAGTGGTCTCCACGCTTCTCTGAGTCACAGCCCCAGTGAGCCTCTGAAGGAAACGGGGAAGGTCAGGGGGTCTGCCTGGGTCCAACTCTGCCTCCACCCCAGGGCAGGGCGTCAGACTCGGTTCCAGTGTTTCAAGCTGCAGATTCCTGGGCTCTACGTGCTGCATCAGAGTTTCTGTGGGTTTGCTTTTTCCTGAAGGTGCCCTAGTGATTTCACGTGCAGGTACCTGTGAACTTCAGCTTCGGGCCCCCAAGCTGGGTCCTGCTATTCGTGAGCCTCTACAAGACACAATCTTAGGGACGGCTGGAAGGTCCACCCTCAGAAGAGTCCGGGGAGGGGTAAATGAGGTCTCTGCATTTCCCGCCTACAAGGTGGACCCAGGACGGGCTGCAGCTGGGTCGAGTGGGAAGACAGACCCAGGGTAAGTCAGCGCCGACTCCATCCTGCCAGCTGCCCTCAGCCTGGGCTTTTCCACCGGGAACATTCCCTCTGCTCAGCAAAATCACTATCAGACTGGCAGCGGCTGCTGCGTTCTGGCCCGGGAAGAAAGGTTCCAAAGAAGTGTTGGCTTTCTGTTCTCTTAAAACAGGAAAGGAAAAGAGAAAGAAAAAAGGAGAGAAAGAGAAAAGGTCAGGGCCCCGCCGAGGACACGGAGGTCCGAAGCTGGGACAGGATGCCGCTGAGGACACCGGGAGGACCGCAAGGCCAGCCCGGCTGCCGGCGGCTGAGCCCCGCGAGGCCCTCAGAGAGCCATGAGCGGCTTCCTCTGGGCCTCCTCGGCCAGGACATCATTTGTTGATTCTAGAGCCCAATTCCTAGCTCATGATTTCTCTCTGGTTGCCATGGCCCCGTACAGAAAACACAGCAAACTCCTGGCCCCGGGCAGCTCATTTATTTCAAATATTCCCTGCAGCTGGACTCCAACCATGTTTGGGTGTCTGGACTGGAGCATGAACTAATTGCTCTGTCTTCGGCCCCCTCCCCAGCTCCCCCGGCATACTTTATGGTTCAGTAAAGTCCGCATTCCACATCTCGCCGCCGAGGAGGCGCGGGAGGGAGGGTGGGTGGGGAAGCCTTGTGCAGGAGGAGGGTGGGGGGGGGCTCTTCCCATCTGTGGCCAAGCCCCAGGCCGGCTACCTGCTCGAAGGCAGGGTATTAATTACAACCACATGGGCCGCTCTGCAAGATGGTTTTATTAAGACTGCTCCCTTCCACGCGAAACCCTGCTCCCCCAGAAGTCTCCAGGCCGTACAAAGGCCCTTATTTTCCCCGGGCATCCACAACCCCCAATCCCACCCCTACCCCCGCCCACCGCCTGACCCCGCTCCTCCCCCTGCTGTGTCCTTCAAAGCTAGCGGAGTCCCGACTGCAACCCACACGTGAACTCCGACCGAAAAATAACGTCAGACCACCCCTTTCCTCCAAACACACCCGGGGAGGGTCTCTAGGGCTCCCTGTCCCCCAGTACCCACCTGGATCTCTGGAGACCCGAGAAGAAAGATCGGGAAGCTGGTTTCGGGCTGGTTGGACCATTCTCAAAGACCGATTTCCAGAACAGAAGTGCACGAGCTTTTAAAGCATTTGTTAGCGCCCTCGCTAGTGTGCTGGGCCCTGTTCTAAAGCCTCATTTCACCCTCGCTACCCTCCCACGAGACGGGCAGGGTGAGGACTGCCATTTGATGGAGGCTCATCCAAGAGCACGCAGTGAGGGAGAGTCAGAGCCAATATTTGAACCCGGGTCTGACTCAGGAGTCCCTGTGCTCGTTGCTGGGACAACCCACCGACACACTAGAAGAATTTCCCTTTCCTCGGCGACCTGTCCTGCAAAAGAGCTGATACAGTCACAAACAGTGGTCTCCAAACTCTCTTAGGCAAGGTTGCTTGGGGAGTTCGAGACAACTGCAGATCCCTGGCCTGGCCCCAGGAACGTCGATCTCGTTCATCTCAGGCGGGGCTCTGAGAAAACGTGCGTTTCAGCCAATACCTCCCGTGTGGTGCCAGTGCAGGTGGTTCGAGGAGAGCTGACCAGGAGGCTGACAGAGGAAGGGACACGGGACTTTGGTCCTGAGGGTCTTGGGCCCTCAGACCAGGGCACTTTTCACAGCACTGCGAGATCCTGACAGGCCCCCGGGGAGCTGAAATTCTTTCTTGCCAGTTCTTTGGAAACTAGTCAGGACATGAGATGGTATTTAGTAAATTTCTTGCAGATTCACGGATCACTCACCGATCCTCTGAATAAGCCTGAGTCTCCTGTCTTCTCTCTCTCTTTTTTTTTTTAATTTTTAAATATTTAGTTTTTGAGAGGGAGAGAGACAGAGTGTGAGTGGGGGAGGGGCAGAGAGAGAGGGAGACACAGAATCCGAAGCAGGCTCCAGGCTCTGAGCCGTCAGCACAGAGCCCGACGCGGGGCTCAAACTCGCAAACCTCGAGATCATGACCTGAGCCGAAGTTGGGTGCTTAACCCACTGAGCCACCCAGGCGCCCCTCCTGTCTTCTCTGCTAGGGGATGAGGGGGGGTGTCCTGCCCTCAGCAGCTGGCAGGACAAGGTTCACCGTGAAGTCTCATTAGCGTCATGCATGCTCGGCACAGGGGCACAAAGGTAAGTGCGGGACAGGCTCCTTCTACCGCGTGTGCAGAGCGGGGACTCATATCTTGCCCCTTAAAAAGCCCACGCTGTCAACTCAAACCATAGGGCACTGATGAGCCAGGGGCTCTCACTGATGTGCAGAATCCTTTCCATCAGGCTCAGAAAGTCTCAGTCTGGGCTGCAGGCTCACAAACTTCTAAAAAGGGATGGGGACATTCTAGGATCACCTCTCTAGGATTCTCCTCCTCACTGGGCCTCGGTGGGCATCCCACCCTCTGCCAAAGGGTCCTGGGGGATCACCTTCGTATCTACTGAGAACTGGACGCACGCAGGGAGGGCTTGGCCACAGCCCTTTCCCTTCCCCCGAGACACAGAGAGGGAGTCAAAAGTGGCTTTGTATTTTTAATAAACTTTCCTTTATTAGGTTACTGACTATTATTAACCATCATAAAATAGAACGGGAGTTTCAAAACTGTACAGGTCACAAGGTTCTGGGCTGAGGGGAAAGAAGGGTGGGGCCGGGGTTTGGGAAGCTTGGGGACAGAGGTGCAGAGAAATGACAAAGAGCCCGCAATTCATCCAGCGTCGGTGGGAGACGGCTGGGCCAAGGCAGTAAGGCTGGGAGCAGCAGAAATAGAACTCTCCCGTGTGCAACATTCATGAGAACATGACCCACCCCGAAACAGGAGTGAGGAAAAGTCTTTAAAAGTCTTACAGGTAAGATTTCCTCCCCACTCCCCCCCCCCGCCCCTGCCCTTGGAAAAAACCTCAAAATAAGAAGGGGGCAATTTACATTCCTCACCCAGACTTGGTACCAATTTTGTGCTTTAAAAAATATACTCCGTTGGAAGACTTTTTTTTTTTTTTAAAGGTACCCTACAGCAGCTGTTTAAAACATAATTCTTACAGACAAATATATATGTATATATATTAAACATTTAAACAAATAAAGTCATCTATTGTACTGGTACAGAAACGAACAGAAGTCCGATTCGAAGAGAGTTGACCTCAAGATAGAAGGTGGTGAACGCGGTGGCAGGGGCCGGGGGCTGCTACGTGGGGGGGGCTGTGGCAGGGCGCTAGTGACCCTCTTCTGTTGGCTGCCCCGTCCCACCCCGCCCTGCACCTCGTGTGGCTCTGGGGTGGCGGGTCGTGGTGAGCTGAGGCTGTTCCACTCGGGCGCAGAGCCCAGACAGGGGCACTAAGTGGGGGCCTGCGCTGGCTTCCGGTGGGGCACCACCTCTCTGTGGTCTCCCCAGCCCGTCCTGCCCCTGGTTCCTCTGGGGACGGAGACCCACTCAGCCTCCCTTCTTGGTTGAGGCTCCAGAAGGCCAGGGCTTCTGACGATGCACATGGGAAATCTCAGCTAGGAAAGGAAAAGCAAAAGCAGCAACACCCTCCCCCAGAAGACTGAAGAAATAAAACCACGTGCAAAGATGGCCGAGCCTGAGGGGTGAGTGGCCACCTGGAGAGACACAGGGAGCTGCCACAGCCCTTGCAGACGGGACCCCCAAGATTCTTGTATTGCACGTGAGGCGAATGTTCCCTGAGGGGCGTGCTCGGGAACTCGGAGCAGAGCCCCCCCGGAAACTGTAGGTCCAGAGCCCCAAACAAAGACACCCTCGTGCCCCTGTGAGGACACGGCCCACCGAGAGGGGCAGGTGAGGCACACACATATCCCAGGGAGGGGCAGGTGGAAGGGACCACCAGGACACTCCAGAGAGAGGGTACTGAAACAAGGTTTCCTTTCTAAATGGAATAAATAAATGGCTTTTGTTATTGTTCAAAGAATAAATAGAGGGTACCAAGGGACTGACAGCCGGGGCTGATGCTGGGCGCTGCGGAAGGTCCAATCTTGGTTTGCTTCTGCCTCGGAGTCCGTGGGGAGTTCCTGACGTCCTGAGCGTTGTCTGCCGTGGCGTGGCCCCACTGGCCTCAGCACCAGCCTTTATCTGAGCACCTCTTAGCACCCCTGGGATCTGCGCTTGGCGCTGGGACCCGGCAGGTGGCAGGGGTAGCCCACGCCACCCCGAGGGCAGACCGGAGCTCAGCGCAGGGCTTCCTAGGAGTCTGTTCTATGTGTCCTTTTCCAAAGAGGGACCTTGTGCGGCATGCAGGGGACTTCTGCCAACGTCAGGACGGGGGACAGGGGGGCCTGGGTCGAGCTGTCCGTGTCCGGCAAGGGCGCTGGGCGGGATGAAGAGGGAGAGCAGGGGCTTCCTCCCGCGGCCAGATGCCAGCCCGTGGCGCGGGGCACGGCGGTAGCTCGGTGAGGTGGCACCAGGTGGCTGTCGTGCTGGCAATGCCGGGGCTAGAGCATCACTGGTAGAGGAGGTAAGCCTTGAGGGAGGCGGGCAGCGGCAGTGTGTGGATGTCACCCAGACGCTCCTTCCCCAGGGCCAGGCGCACGGAGCGGCGGCAGAGATCCATGAGTGGCAGGGGCTCGGCTGGGGGGGACAGAGCAAGGACAGCAGGTTAGCGCAGCTCTGGGTGGCTCCAGAATGAAAATGCTGACAACGCTGGCGATACTCTCACTGTTCGTTTCAATACACAACTGGTGAGGAGACCATTCTACACGTTAAGTCAACTGTTATTAGCTAATACAGAGAACCTGCCCGGGGCCGGCCGCCTTTGTGAGCCCTCCGCAAACACCAGGTCCCTTAATGGTTTGTTATTTATTTTTAGTTTTTGAATGCAGCCCCGTACTTTGGTTTTTCTTTCTTTTTTTTTTTAAGTTTATTTATTTCGAGAAAGAGACGGAGAGGGCGAGGGGGGCAGGGGCAGAGAGAGCAGGAGACAGAGAATCCCAAGCAGGCTCCTTGTTGTCAGCGCGGAGCCCGACGTGGGGCTCGATCTCATGAAGCGTGAGATCATGACCTGAGCTGAAATCAAGAATCAGATGCTTAACCGACTGAGCCACCCGGGCGCCCCTCCCTTGATGGTTTATTATGGTTTGCTCGGAGGGGCTTAACAAGCACGGGGAGGCATCATTATCATCATCCCCATTTTACAGATGAGGACACTGAGGGATAGTGAGTCCAAATAACCCGCCCAGGGTCACGGTGCTGGTAGGAGGTGGAACTGGGTCAGAACCCAGGCCGTCCCTGCTCTTACCCACAGGACGAGCGGTAGCCTTCACAGCGCGTCCGTCTGGGCACACGGAAGCCAGCCCTTCCCCCCACACGGCCCAGCTCCAGACCCCACACGGGCGTCCAGGAGGGGAATCATTCTAGGTGAACCCAATGCTCGTGGGTCCTGCAGCTGTCCCCCCGCTCACTGCTGAGGGCACCGAAGCAGAGGGGGCCTAATGTGCCGGGTTACGCTCTGGGGTCCAAATCCAGGCAGCCCGGGCTCAGCAACCACATCCTTTAGGCTCCAGACCCCACCGCCAATGAAGACAGATGGTGAAGAAATGGTGGAGGACACCCAGCCACCCTGCAGCCTCGAGGTGTGATGTCTGCAGAAACCCCTCCGTCCCAGCTCTTCTCTCTCTGACGGAGAGAAGCTGAGAGCCCAGGCCAGGCAGAGTGGAAACATCAGCCCAGGCTCGGCAGCCGGGACCCTCGAGACCGCCCTGGCCACCGCCAGGGCATCTCATCTCGCGGCCAGGGAAACTGAGGCTGGGGCTCACGGCAGTGCCGCCTCAGGCACCTGGATTTGAGAGAGACCTCTAGCTGCAGCCTGAAGGAGCACTTCTGTCCTTGTGTCCCCAGACAGCCGGGGCCCGTCTTCCCGCAAGGGAGGCTCCATGCATGCAGCCTGTGTGCTCCAGAAGGAGTGTGACAGTCACTCCCTCCCAGGCCCTGGAGGCCGCCAGGGACAGAGTGGGCCTTGCTCTCCCCGCCTCCCCGGAACTGACCCTTCCTGGCCCTCCTCCCAGAAGCAAGGAGGAGGTTAGCCCCCTTGGAGCTGCTCAGGGCCACCCTGCAGCGTCCCCAACACGGGAAGAGCTGAAGTGACGGCATCCGTGGCTTCGTCCAGGGTCTCCTCCTGACACCGAGACTCCTCTGTGACCAAAAAAAAAAAAAAACAAAAAAAAAAAAACACCGAGAAAAACCCAGCATTTCCCTTGAGATCCCCTGCCCCCAATGAGAAGCAGATCACCGTTCTCTAATACTCACGAGTGTGCCCCAGAATACGAAAAATAACATGACAAAACCTCAACTCTTGAAGAGCAAACCCTATGGCTGGAGGTGTTGGGGGGAAATGGGGAGTTGATGAGTACGGGGTTCCCTCGGGGAGACGGAAGTGTTCTAGAACCGATCACAGTGATGGTCGCACAGCTGTGACTATACCAGAGCCCATGGACTCATACGCTTTAAATGTGGGGATTGTATGGCCTGTGAATTACATCTCAACAGAGCTGTTATCAAAAAACAGAATCCATCTGAGGCTTGATAATACATTTGCTAAATTCCTGGCTTTAAATGAAGGCAAGCAACCCCCACGGGTGGCCAGCCACAGCGAGACGGCAGAAGGAGCTGAAATGGTAAATGTTTTTCGTGAAAAGCTTTCTCGGTTCCTGGACAGCACAGGGTGATTAAAGGCAGCCCTGCCTGGAGGCAGGAGAATGCACTAAATGCTTGGGGGCCAAGCGTTCCAGACTCCCCGGGGAGCAGGACCTGGTTCCTCCCACCTGCGATCCCACAGAGACAGGAGTTTCCCCCCGCGTCGTAAAGCGTCCTGTGCCAGTGGCCTCACATCTGGTCCTCACTTCTGCCCTGCACAGCAGCCTGACCTCGAGCAGACCACTCCCTCGGCCTGGGCCTCAGTTTCCCCAACTGTACGATGAGGAATCCAGACCAGATGCTTCCTAGAGTCTCCTCCAGCTGAGATCCTGACGGCCAGAAATGCCTCCCAGTGGTTCCTGACCTGGAAATGCGCTGAGTGGCCCTTCTATGGACCGAGTGGGGGATTTCGGTGGCCCTTCCTCTCCTCCACTCAGGAGCTCTCTCCATCTGCCCCCATCGGGCCAGTCCCTTCTCCCTCCCGGATGTGGCTCAGCTCCCATGGGGAGCCCGAGGGGCTTCCCCTGGTGGCGGAGGGCACTTGAGAAAGTAGTAAGAGCCATGAATGTGGCCAGAGGGCTGTGCAGGGCTGCAGAGGGAAGACTGAGAGGGAGTTCCCATCACACCCTCTTGGCTTAATGGTGTCCAAGGCATCCCACGGTGACCCTCACTGAGAAATGTTTCTAAACAGCAGAGCTCTGCAAACCCGCAGCCCCAGCTGCCTTCTTTTTGGTGACAGCCTACCTGAAATTAACATCACAGCACCAGCAGCGGTCATGGCTTGTGGAACACGTACCGTGTGCCTGGCGGGGACCGCAGCCCCCCCTCAACCTACCGACGGGGAAACGGGCTCAGGGAGGGGAGAGCCACGGGCTAGAAAGTGAACATACACCCAGGTCCAGCCTATTCGGCAATCGGGCTCTCTCTAGGCCAACGGGAGGAGGAAGTTCCCAACGGCTCCCTGCAGTTTACCCAGACGGATGAGGACCTACGTCTACCTCCTTCCACCCCCCACCCCCCCCACCGAAAGCACTATGTGATATGGGGGAGCCTCCTCTGCCTGACCATCTTTGGACCACACTGAATGATCCAGTTATGGGGGTTGTGAAACCAGAAGGATGTGTCCTTCAGACATAACCGACCTCCCAGGACGAGTTGTGGAAGCTGCAGCTGACAGAGCCAGTGATGCGTTAGGACCCATCACCCGAGCATCCCCCGATGGGCCCATTCATGGGGACCGTGAGGGCACAAACAGGTCATTCCCCCCTGGATCTTGTAGGAGGTCAACGATGATGCACAGGGCCACGGTCTGATGGCTTTCCAAAGGCCGGGCAGAGACCAGGAGTGCACTGGCCACGGAGAGGGAGATGGGCACCGGGCCGGGGAAAATATACATCCTGATTTCAGTTGGTCACTAACAGAACCCAGGAAGGCCTCCCCACCTCAACACTTTTGACGGGGGCCTGCGGGCTCTGCCTCGAGCTCCACGCACAAAGTAAGGTACCCAGTGAAATCCCACCGAGGAAGCTGCCCGGCGGGGAAGGCAAGAGTTTACTTATTTGATGACCGTGCAAGGTGCGTCGGCCGCTCTGCCCATCTCCAGGAAGCTGAGGGGCTCGTCACAAACTTCACATAGTTTGTATGAATGGGAGGGGCGGGCACTGAGGGCGCCCAGTCGGGAAGTGAATCGGGTGCTTTTATGGGAGCAGAAGGTTGAGGAACTGGACGGTTTATGCGCCAACTTCCACATTTCAAGGAGCAATGGATACCTGGTGGCCTATCTGAACACGCACGGCCCAGCACGCCGACCGGGAGCTCTCCTGCAACCCAGCTCACGCCTCCAGAGCCCGGGGCTGTGATAGCTCACAGGCTAAATGGACGAACTCTGCGTCCGGGAGGTCAAGGACAGCGTCTCGCGTCAGGAAGCGCCCCTGATTCAGCCACGTTCCCATTCCCACCCGTCACCTTGGCCGCCCCTGTGACTGCAAGCAGCTTCCAGTGCAAATGCTCTGTGAGCTGGATTCCAGACAGTCGTGGCTGGAGGATGGCCATCCCAGGGCATGTGGGCACCTCTCCTTAACGTGAAGCAGGTCTCACCAAACAGAAGCAAAACAAAACCCCAACCCCTTGTCCTTGGCCACCAGGGAAGGAGGCCTGACCCTTGGCTGGGTAATGAGGCACCTTTGGTTCCCGGCTCCCCCGACTCTGAGAGCCTGTTGTCCTCATGTGACCAGCGTTTTGGGGGACAGGGCGTCTAGAACAATCCCTTCCCTCCTAAGTGGTCTCTCTCCCCCAGAAGGAAACTCTTGCAGGTTGGGTGATTAGTATCCTTGACTAGGGCTCTTCTCTGCAGTCCAGCTGGAATGGAGATGTGGGAGGGAGCCACCAGCGGGTGAGGCGCCCCGGGAGGGGACCCACAGGAGGACCCCAGGAGGAGGTCACCAAGTCAAAAGTCTCCTGCGGAAAAGAGCTGAGCCGTCTCCAAACCCACAATCACGACAGACCTCACCAAACTTACTTATCCGGGAGCAGTAAAAGGGAGACTTTGAAAATGCTGGAACCGTAGGGAAAATGCTTCCTTAGTGGGAGACGCTAAGTGGGAGCAGGGAGGACCCATGAGGCAGGGACTCTCCCTTGGGGGACGGTCAGTCTGCGGCTTGCAAGTAAGTCTTTTCATTTTTGCATCTCCGGCGGGGGGGGAGGGGGCGTGTGGCGGGGGGGACAGGCAGGCCCAGGGCCCAAGCTGGGTCCTGTCTCCCCAGGAAAGAGGAAGGGTGACACTACAGTCCCTCTGGCTGCAGCTTCAGCCCCAGAAAGTCTCAAGGCTGGAGGAGTCAGAACAAATGGGCTGTGGTCAGAGGCGGCTGGACGGTGGGGGAGGTCACCCAGGGGCAGGAGGGCCGGGTGAGCACGGAGGGCGGCCACGCTTAGCGACTTGGGCTGACGGGCTCTGCAAACCGCTGGTCCCTGCTGAGGGCAGGACCTGGTGGCTGGGGTGCGGTGGGGTGGCGTTGGGCGGGGTGGGGTGGGTGGGGAAGGAGGGCTCAGACAACTTCCCAGACTAATAAGTCAGACCGCCCCAGAGGCTGTGACCCTGAGAAGACGTTATCTAGCCAGCCCTGGCTAGACCTTCTGCCCGTCACACTCTGCTCCCCCCATGGACCACGGACCTGGGCTGCCATGACAGTCTCCCTTCCTCAGTTGCCTTGGACGGTAAAGCAAACCCTCCTGGCAGAAGACACAGGCGCCCTTTGACCTCGCCCAATGAGCACCCCATCTGAGTGCAGTCTCACCTTCCCCTGAGGTGGCAGGTAGCACGGGGGTCTCGTGGGAATGGTCTGGAATTGCCGCCTCCACATCTACAGTGGGCGGAATAGTGTCCCCCCCCACCAAATTCGGAACCACTTGGATCCTCAGAATGTGACCCTCTTGGAAACAGCATCTTTGCAGATGTAATTAGCTAAGATAAGGTCATGCCGGAGTAGGGGGGGCCCTGAATCCACTGGCTGGTGTCCCAATAAAATGAGGCCATATGATGACGGAGGCAGAGATGGAGTGATGCGTCCACAGCCAGGACAGTCATCAACCAGCCGAAGCCAGGAGGGAGGCCTGGGAAGGGTTCTCCTTGGAAGACCCAACCCTGGGCACCTTGATTTTGGACATCTGGCCTCTGGAACTGTGAGAGATTACATTCTGTTGGTTTAAGCACCCGGTTGGTGGTCATTTACTCCAACAGCCCAAGGAACTGAACACACCGTCCTTCCTGCTCCTCTTCTGAGCCTCCCCCCACCCCAACCCTGACGACTTCTGTCAAGGTCACCGGTGATGGCCTTGTTGCCAAAGCTGATGGACAATTCTCCGCCGTCACCATACTGGACCTCGTCCTTCCTCAAGTCCTTCCTTCACTTGTTGTCCAGGATACCACTCACCTCCCAAGCCCCACGGCCACTCCGCCTCCTCACCCCTCCGTCCACCTGACCCCGAAACACGAAACACTGACGCGCCCCAGGGCTCCGCCTCAGCCCTGCCCGCTTACTCCCTGGGTGAGCTCAACCCGGGGTCCCAGCGTCACACACCATCCAGCCACGGATGACCGTCCCACCGACTGTCTAGACTGGCAGAGCTATCTAGATAGTGAGCACCTCAAGCTCAACTTCCCTACTCTGGCCCAAGCCCCGGTCCCCTTTCCCCTGGACAACTGTCATGGCTCGTCCCTGGCCTTCCAGGGGCCACTGTCGCCTCCACCGTTCATTTCTACACAGCAGCCAGAGTGATCCTTCCCTAGAAGGAGAGTGTGAGGTGCTCTGTCGGTACGGAACCGAGGTGTGGGTGAGCGGGCCGAGGCTGGCATTTATCCTATTCTGTGTGTGTGTGTCCGGCTGTTGGCGTTGTACCAGCCTCATGGGTCTTCCTATCTGCATCCTCCAAAGTCAACTGGTTGTGCAGAATGGGGCCCATTCATGACGGACTGGGACTGGGGGAGCCAAGAAGGCAAAAGGGCGTCCGGATATTGCCTGGCACCAAAACCCAGGAACCAAAGAGTTCGTGGGACTGATCGCAGCTGCACACTCACAAGCCGGCTCAACTTTTTACTCGGACCTTTTCCTCTTGCCTTTAAATTTCCCTGACTCTCCCCTCAGGGAGGCGGATTTGAGGCCTGCCCTCCCGTCTCCTCGTCTGACTGCCTCTCGAGTAAACCCTTTCCTTGCCGCGTCCTGGATGTCCCAGGGATGGTCTTCAATGCCCATCGGGGAGGCAAACTTGGCTTTGGCTACAGCATGGCATTTCAGGGGAGGGAGGGGTCCTCATCATTAGTCAAGAGAACCCAAGGTAGGCTCCAGCCACCTGGTACTTGGGGGTCTCCACCCGAGACCCGGCTCACAAATGCAACTCTCAACAACACATTCCAACGCCCGCTCCCCACTCCCCTCAAGCCCTGTACATTTCCCCAACAAGAAAAGTTACAGAAGCATCCGACTTCCCACCTGAGGCAGAGCTGACAGGGCATCCCCTTTACAAGACGCCCGTCTGGGCCTCCAGGACTGTTTTGGGTCTCGCCCTGACTCAGCAGAGGAACAGTTCGGGCTGAGTGTGCCCTGACTTGCCAGGGTGAACAGGCTAGTCCCCTCCGGGCCACTCAGGGGTCTGTGTTCTGTATTAGAGCTGGCCACGGGAACAGGGGAGCCCTGCAAACACACAACACTGATGGACCTGTTCCTGGAGGGCACCGGGGGGCTGGACAGCTTTATGGAGACCAATAGCCCCAGTGGCCTGGCGACAACACAGGGCGCCCAGCAATTCATTCATCTGTCTGGCTGCACAGAATGGGCATGGAACGATCTGGGGCTGTGGTCATTCTTCTGCCAGGGCCAGGGCTCCTGAGATCCTAGGTCCTGGGCAGGATGTGCCTGGTTCTCCCAATCCCTGTCTTTCCCGGCCCAGGGCAGATGTGGCTGTAGACTGTCTACTACCATCACCTGGGGAGACAGACTCACAGAACTTGCTCTCCTGGTTCCCTAGACCAGGTCTGAGATAACATCCTGGGGGGAGGTCACCTGCTGGACGCACACCTGACTGCTCCTGCCAAGAGTCCCGTGACCTAGGGGTACTGGGTTGCACAGGTGAGTTCATTGCCATCACCCAGCCAAAGCCAGGGGCAAGGAGCGAGGGAAAGAGGCGGTGGAGACTTCCGAAGAGAAGTGTTTAAAACTTCCCTCTGCCTTATGTCCCCGGATATTTTCTCTGGTATCTTCCAAGGCTGAAGTAGGGAAGGGACATGGGAGAAGCTGAAGGTTTCGAGGCAGCACGACCAGAGTCAGCGTTTGTGCTTCTGACCCCAGCAGGGGCTTCCCCCACTGCTCACCTGGCCTAAGGGTGGGGTTAGATCTCGGGGTGCCAGGCCAAACTTGCCCCTTAAAAATGGTCAGCACATGGGCAGGCAAGGCTTTCTGTATCGCCCCCTTTCCAAGGTGGGGTTTGCAGATGGTAGAAGGGACCCATGAAAGAGGGAGGGCCAAGCATGGGGATGGACAGTTCTGGAACTCGAGGACCTCCTGCCACCATGGGGTCCCAGCCACAAAGCCACCCATGGAACCCTCTACTTCCTAAACCAGGAGGACAGTGTGGCCACATGTGGGCTATTTAACATGTGGTCTGAGAAAGGCCACTACCTTTTCCAAAGGACCTGTGGGAATCACTGCTGATTCAGCCTCCTTCTAATCCACATGATCCTCCCCCAAAGGCCTTCTGACATCCTGACTGAACAAATCCCTCCAGGGGACTATGTCCCGAAGGAGCCAACTCAGAAGACCCCAGCACCAGAAGAGAGTGACCCTACACCTGTTTAATGAGCAACAGAGAACACTGGTTTTCATTTCTGTAAGAGGTCCTCATACTCTGAAGACTGCAAACCCCAGCTCAATAATAAACCCCCAGCTACTGTGCCAGATTTTGGTCAACTGCAGATCAAAACTGGAGACAGACCAACCATAAAAAAAGAGCATCTATTCATGCATGCATGCATCCATCCATGCATCCATCCATTCATCCAACCATCCACTCATCCATTTATCCATCCATCCATCTATCCATCCATCCATCCATTCACCCACCCATCCATCCATCCATCCATCCACCCACCTATCCATCATCCATCCACCCATCCATCATCCATCCATCATCCATCTGCCCATCCATCTATCCACCCATCCACCCATCCATCCACCCATCCATCCATCCACCCATCCATCATCCATCCATCCAACCACCCATCCATCCATCCACCCATCCATCATCCATCCATCCATCCAACCACCCATCCATCCGTCCACCCACCCATCTACCCATCCATCCACTCA
Organism: Acinonyx jubatus; assembly: GCF_027475565.1. NCBI lineage: Eukaryota > Metazoa > Chordata > Mammalia > Carnivora > Felidae > Acinonyx > Acinonyx jubatus. The sequence goes on along the minus strand of NC_069381.1, from coordinate 6,510,948 downwards.
TTCATCCATCCACCCATCCATCCAACCACCCATCCATCCATCCACCCATCCATCATCCATCCATCCATCCATCCATCCATCCATCCATCCGTCCATCCACCCATCCATCCGTCCACCCACCCATCTATCCATCCATCCACTCATTCATCCATCCAACCACCCATCCATCCATCCATCCTCCATCCATCCATCTACCCACCCATCCACCCATCCATCCATCTACTCACCCATCCACCCATCCATCCACTCATTCATCCCTCCACCCATCCATCATCCATCCATCCATCCAACCACCCATCCATCCATCCATCCATCCACCCACCCATCCATCCACTCATTCATCCACCCATCCATCCACTCATCCATTCACTCATCCATCCATCCATCCATCCATCCATCCATCCACTCATCCATCCATCCATCCATCCACCCATCCATCATCCATCCATCCACCCACCCACCCATCATCCATCCACCCATCCATCATCCATCCATCCATCCATCCACCATCCATCCATCCATCCACCCATCCATCATCCATCCATCACCCACCCATCCATCATCCACCATCCATCATCCATCCATCCATCCATCTACTCACCTATCCACCCATCCATCCACTCATTCCATCTACCTATCCATCATCCATCCATCCAACCACCCATCCATCCATCCACCCAGCCATCCACCCATCCATCCACTCATTCATCCATCCACCCATCCATCATCCATCCATCCATCCATCCACCCAACCACCCAACCACCCATCCATCCATCCACCCAGCCACCCATCCATCCACTCATCCATCCATCCATCCATCCATCCATCCATCCACGAGGTGCTATCAGGTAATCTGGTCGACTCCAGCTAGAATTCTTCACTTAAGCAGAGGAAGGCAAGAGTGACCTCCGAGGATCTGAATATGCTGGGATGTCTACCTAAAGACAATTTAGTTCCAATGACTGTGAACTTTTGGCCAGGCCCAGCCAGGATCCCGGGGACACAAGAAATCCAGGAATGCTGCTACACTGGACAGCACAGAGGACACTTACGGTCGAGGCCGTTCAAGTAGCGCATGCGGATCTCACAGTGGCCCCAGACGGCACTCACTACAGGATACAGTTTTTTGCCCTTGAGTCCTCGAAAAGCCACTCCCATGTACTGTCCATCCACAATGAAGCTCAGAGTCCCGTCATCCATGTCCAAGGCCACAAGGAAAGAGTCAGGGACAATAAATGTCTCATCCGGCTCCAAAAAGGCCGGGTACGTTTTGCTCGGCTGGTTTTTGCCATCGTGATAGAGCCGGTTGCGCCCCAAGTCCCAGCCCCAGGACTCGTGGTTATTCCCCACGAGAGTCGTGTACCCAACGGAGTGCAGGGGGGCGTCCGCCGTCGCCACCCCCACCACGGCGTGCGTGCCCCGCTGCCTCATGGCCCACGTGATCTGCCACACGTGCAGCCCACGCGTGTACCCGACTTTGCCCCTGATGGCGTCCGTGCTCTGGGCCACCGGATGCCGGTGAAAGATCAGCTTGTCGTCCTCCTTCACGAAGACGTTGAGCGATCGGTCGTTGTTGTTCCATGAGTGGAGCAGCTGGATGTCGTAGGACACGGGGGGCATGTCCAGCAACAGGTCCAGGCGGGTGGGCTTGCAGTAGTCCAGGCCCTGGAGCTCCTGCTTCAAGGGCCGGTACGTGGGGTCCCTCATATCCACAGTCTTGATGCCTCCGGTGACCTTCTGACCCATGTTCGCCTTTGGTTTCACCTTTGCACCGACTCCCAAGGCAAACTCATCAATCGTGGGGTCTCCCGTCCAGTTTTCCAATGAGGCCCAGACAGACGTCCCAAGGAAGGTTTCCAGGCGGCCTCTGTGGACTGCGGCGCGCTCAGTGTTGCCTATTGGATGGAGAGAGAAAGAGCGGGGTGAGCAGGGCGTGTGGGAAGAAGGGGAACCCGGAAACCAGGAGCACAAGGCTACCCATGCGGACACGTCCCAGCCACCTGGCCTCTGTGCTCCCAGTACACCTGATGCGGGCTCTGGCCCCATGACTACACCGCCAGGAAGGAGAGGGGCTGTTCACCAGCGGCCAGCACGGGGACGCGGGCCTGGGGACCGGGCACCATGCTCGATGGTGTCGGCTACACGACACTCTCCAAATGCCTCATCACGGTTTCCCAGGGCGGAAGGCCAAGTGGGCAGGGATCCTGAAATCAGCCCTGGGGCAGTGGGCATCTTCCTTGGGCAAAGCAAAGGGAGGCTTGTGTCCCTTCCCTGCTGTCTGCAGGGAAAGTGAAGCCCCGACAGGCAGCGGAAGCTTCCAGATTCCATTTCCCAGCACTTCCTCTTTTCTAGCACAGTTGTTTGCAGGGGTTCGCGCTAGGGAAGGCAATCTGGGCGTAGGCGGAAAGCCCCCCTCCCAGCCTGCTGGTCCCTGAGGCTGCAGCGACCTCCCCAGCAAGTCCTGTGTCCCTCCTGGGCTGCGGCCACCAGTGACACTCTTCTCATGGCCCCTGGTCAGGTGAGAATGAAGACTCTCGCCCCCCACCCCCAGGTAGTTCTGGACCAACACTTAGAGGACCGTCACTTTTCCCCGCCCACACCCTTCAACGAGCAGCCGGTGTTTGGCCCCTTGGGTCCCAACAGCCCATCTGGGGAGGAAGCCCGACTCCAAGACTTCACCGTGTCATGGGGTTGGAGGAGAGACCTCACTGCAGCTGTCCCGTCCGCTCGGCTGGCAGTACCAGGAGGGTTACGACCAAGGAGGAGGGTGTGACACGTGGGTGCCCGGGGGCCGGCAGGGCCAGGAGGTGGGGCGGGCGGGGGCCATCCGCAGTGGGCCTGCTGTCTCTCCTGGGCCTTCCAGCAAGCCCGGAGTTGCCTCCCTCCCCTGGGACCACGTCTTCAGGGTGACCTGGCTTCTAGGAGGCTGGCTCTCGGTAGAGCAAATGTCCCTGTGTGGGAACACTTGGACCCGACCCCCTTATCTCAGCGAGCACACCAAGCTTCTTGCCCTCCCCTTTCTGGTGTGGAATGGAAGGCTTGATCGTTCCCTGACGCACGGTCACTTCTTCAGAGACAGGCTAGGACTTCTTGTGTCGAAGGTATGCAAAGCTGGTATAAAGCAGAGGTGTCCCTCTGCAGCCAGAGGGCCACCCTGGTTCTGGAAAGTTCTGTGGATATCGTGACCTGATGTCCCGGATCCCCCAGTTTCAAGCTTTCAGGCCCATTGAGTCCTGAGAGCCATCGAAACCTCCAGGACTCGCCTGTGGTCCCGCGGAGGGTTTGGCACCTGCTTCCCAGGCTGTGTGGGGGTGGGGGTGGAGAGAGCCAGGGTTTGGGGGTGCAAACATGGTCCTGGTAATTGCAGAGACCGGGGCCCACCAGGCTGCAGCCTTTCCTGAACCCCCTCTTCCATGTCTCCCCCAACTCCATTAGAGTATTTTTCTG